>NW_026522059.1:53972500-59002500 GCF_021234435.1 Artibeus jamaicensis | reverse complement strand
CCGAGGGATGAAGCAATATGAAAAGTATTGATGATCTGTGGGTAGAAAGACAGAGGTGCAGAAGCGGCCTGATCACCCTTCTCTCCAGCCGGCGCCAGGGAGTCCAGGAACATCGCTGCGGAGAAGAGTTTCCTGCTGGCCCCGGTCTGTGCATTCTGCCCACTTTCTTTGGAGTCCTCAATTATATACGCTGACCCATCAGGCTGGTAAACGATTTCCCCAGTGAGATTCTCCACGTCGCTGTCCTCTAGCTCACTGACTTCGCTCTCGTCGTCCTTCAGGGCGGGCAGGCGGGCGTTCGGACAGTGGTGTTCCATGTATTTCTGTAAACTGGGAAAAGAAGTGGCACATTCGTTGCAGGGGATCTCCTTGGCTGAGGCGACCTGAGTGGCAGCAGCATGCTCCATGCCGAAACCCAGCAAGACTTCACTTTTGCGCTCCTCCGTTTTCAGGTTGTCATCTGCGGAGCTGTTCTCCCTGTCAGGCTCCATCCCTGCAACTTTCTCCGGCACCTCATTATCAAGTTGTGTCGCTGCACATAGCTTTGATGTGCTCTGCCCATTTTCCTGCCTTGAGATAGGAGGGGAGTCACAGGTTTCCATGGCAATTGCTACATGGGGATCTCATTTCATCCAGCCTGTCAGGGACCTGGATAAAAAATAAGGTGAGAGAAGGCATTTTTATTAAATAATGACACAGCTCACTAATAGCCCATCACTAATTTACAGCAGCTGTAAAACTGACTACCTAAAAAGGTGAGGGGGAAAAACAAAACCAGCACACCTATCTGTCACAGGCAGACTTCGTGTAAATAGAGCAAAATAATGTAGATAGCTATCACAGGCACGGTTGACACCCTAGGTATTTTTGGAATTGCTATGCACATTCATCATAAACCTAAAATTCATATCAGTAGTCTATATCTTTTTAATTCCTGTTTTCTGAAAACATATATAATATATGTAAAGGCTTTAAAACCCCCCTTCACCATAATGGAAATGGCTTTCACATACAAAGGCAATGCATAAAAGAACATAAAAGAACAATACAAACCAAATAACTTGTACTGTTTAATATTTACCTTTTGTCTTATCAGGCAGTGCCTAGAAAGGGGGAGGGGTGGGAAAGGGAGATCAACCATATAGGAACCTTAAAATTAGAAATATTACAGTCATAGGCAGCACAGACCACACTCTTCTCCAGTTCTCATTTTGCCAGTAAATCAGCTTACTACAAATCTTCCTTGTGAAAAAGCTCTCAGCAGGTATCTGGCTGGCCCTGATGAAGCACCAATCACAATTCTTCCCCACACTTCAGTCACTTCAATGGGCAGCAGAACAGAAATTAATATTTACTGCAACCAGTCCTATCATCCTGGGGGACAATCACATTCACTCCATTTTTTTTTCCGCTGCAATATGTAATGAACACCATTTCAAACACCATTTTGATGTTATCAATCCTGGTGAGTTGCTTATCTCTCAACCACTGCCTCAATCAGCATCTCCCCTGGCTTAACAAATCATACGCAAGAACTACTGATGAAAATCCTTCAATCTTTTTTTAATTTAATTTTTAAAAAGTTTTTTGCAGCCAGGTGTCTTAGACCATAAACTCCCTTTGTTGAGAACAAGGTGGACTCTCCGAAAGCCATCTCACGTTCCGGCAGCAGGGCCCGGCACCAGGGGAAAGTTGAGCATGTACTGGTAGAAATGTGTTCCCCTTCTGTGTGTGAGTGTGTATGTGTACATGTGCCTGCAGCCCTCAGCTACTGTAATAGCAGCTTGATTGCAGCTTAAGCTTCTCTGAGTCCCTGCAGATCTCTCGGTTTGCAGAATGATGGCACTGTACACAACCGCTGAGTGGGCTGAAACTCTCATGTTTATTTTCAGCCTAGGACATAGGTTCTGTCTCGATTTTATGAAACAGGTAAGCAACCTCTCAAATCTCACAATCTGAGGGACTCATAACTTCACAGCAACTAGCCCCTTAATGTAAAAGTATCAACATTTCAAGTAGGCTGATAACTTTTGATACAAGAAAGCTTGATGTTGCTGTATTCTATTATATATTTTACTGGGTAGGAAAGACACGCAGTATCTCACCCTGGATGCCCTTACACTTATCGCATAGACTTCAACAGTGGCAGGGAGCTAAGAAGAAAACAAAACTCTGGGCTCATCCTATTACTAAGCATTTTAGAAATGCTTTATGAAAAGTTTTTATAGAAGAAAAGCCTCATTGAAGGTCACTGGTGTAATAAGTATGAGGAATAACTTCTTAATACTCTCCTGACTGTAATCAAATTTAATCTTGTCAGCTAAATCAGAGAGGAAGTGATCAGTGTATAATACATCAAAAGATCTGCAGAGATTAAAAATGAAATCAAAATTGGTTGTGGTATCTGCCATGGTTAAAATGACATTCTAATTGCTCACGAATCAAACATCACAAAGCTTAGTGTGTAATTTTAATCATTGATAAGCTCCAGGTTAATTATCTTCATGGCATGCATGCAGCTTTTAAAACCCTCTGAAATTATCTGATAACCATAAGCATGAAAACCTAATGATTTTCTAATTAGTCCAGAAACATAATGTTTACCTTTGCATTCACCAAATTGGCAAAAACAATGTATACATATGGAGGGCAGCCAAAATACCCAAAACACAATCTCCTGCTAGACTGACAGAAGTGAGGAAGGCAGTGATAATAGACAAGAGATTTGGAGTGAGAGCAAGCTGGTCGATAAAATTAAATTAATGATCCTGAATTAAAATGTGAAGTTCCAGCACCCAAGGTGTTTTTTTTCCTTTCCTATGATCAGATGACTTAGGCAGATTTGTGGGAAATGATTCACCTTAATTACAAAAGTGAGAAAAGTTCCCGAATACTTTACAGCTTTGTAAAGGAGTTTCTGAGCTTTTATTTAAATTCTGTTTTGCTTATACTCCTACAACAGTTCTCAGGCCACAAAAAAAAACTTGCTAGAATTATCACACACATGCTGAGTACACCTTACAGAGAGATCTGTGATGTGTAGTTAATAACTTCGGCCGGATGCTGAATGGGATCTGCAATGTATCATCTAGATATTACTCTGTATGGAGTAAGCCTATCTGTTTATTTTACCAGAAGTAACTTCCAAAAATGTGACAACGTTGTTGCCATGTAAAAAAATTATGAAAACTATACTAAAGAATCCATCACAGGTCAAAGCAAAATGGTAGGACATATTTTGTTAGAATATTCCCACAGAATTTTACACAAAATTGCCTATCAATTTTTCTCGATAAGTTATGCATTAATCAGAAGCTAAGTCAAATATATGTCTTCTGTACAATCAAATTTACATTTCATTGCAAAAGGAACAATGACAAATTTATCTGAATTGATAGTAACAGATTGCCTGATTTGTTTTAATTCATAGGTATTGACTATTACCATGACAATGTTCACCAGTATATTTTGATGAAATCACTTTAGTTTGTGGAGTTAAAAAATTATTTAGATCAATATGTGCAGTGACAATGTCCATATATTTTACATATTGATGTCATGCTAAATGACTTCATCATCACTGATGTCAGAGAAGATCTTTTTTTTCCTTTATCAATGGGACCCATTTAGGAAATTTGCACTAAACTTTTATAAGTCCCAGTAAAAGACCACAAAGACAACCATTTAACTTGAGCCACAGAATTCATTCCAAAATGACTGTGTAACAAGTAAACTCACTATAAAAGTTGCTTCACCATTTAATCTGGTTTCTATTTCACCAGATCTATTCACCAGATACTGGTCTTCACCAGTATCTATCTTCTATTGCCAAATATTCTATCTATAAAAATCCCCAAAGTCCTCAAGAAATTCCAAATTAAAAAACAATGTATTTTAAATGTTAAATTCAGAACAATACATACCTGCTGGTCTGCTTAGAATATGAGTACACATTTTTGGGGTATTCTCAGTAATTCACGTAATTCATGTAAATCCCTTTTTCAGAACTAATGCGCGACACACAGAAAAGAACTTGCACTGCTCATTCTGCCTTGCTTTCGTCCTGCTGCCTACGCTCTGCTCTGCCAAATGACCAAACCCACCTACAAGCAGCCCAGCTAATGAAAGGGGTACTTTCTGAACAATAGAAGAATTCCTTTGCATTCAGAAAGCAAAGTTCCCATTAGAACCCAAAATCAGACAGGCCAGTTTTACCTCTTTTCTTTTTTAATAATCCTACAAGTCTATTTATTGACATTTATTACACAAAATACCTCTGTTTTATAATTGAGATTGCCCCAGCCCTCCTCTCCAGTCCAGTGAGACAGTGTTTGTGAAATGATTAAAAAGAACATGATCTGATCAAGGGGACAGAATAATGGGAAAGGAATGCTAGGTTGGCCTCTGCAAAGTGCTGGGAAAAAAGACATGGGCTCCCCTCTGCCTATTGTTTTTATTCTCCTCTGCTCTATAGCCATCTCTTAACACTCCGAGTCTTTATTTACTCAAGTTTAAATGGGTTAAAAGTTGCCCACTTATAAAGTAATTTGGTAACAAGTTCCAAATCCAAATAAATAAATAAATAAATAGCTTTGAATTATATCAAGTTTCCAAAAGGTCATCACTGTCTCTGCTGTGGCCTTTTCCCCATTCCAAATCCTCTATCAATATGTCATAGTGAGTTAGGCAAAGACAAAAGAGAGGTGCAGTGTGAAAATGGCACATATATCTAATCCTGACAAAGCAATGAATGGATCTTCACAAGTATAATTATACTTGTTTATTTGTTGCCACGTATAGAGAACTGATGAAAAAATCTATCAAAGTGGTATTATGCAGACACCAAGAGCTTCTTTTCTTCGGTTGCTAAAGACACATTGAGGCTTAAATTCCTTATTGTTAAATTCAGAGGAAAGAAAAAAGTTTTGGGCTGGACTTTTTTTTTTCAGCAGTTGCTGACAGATCTTTTGTGTACTAGGCTGTATTAGCTCACACAACTACCTCATTTCTACTCATGTTAGAATTCATAATTATAAACTACTGTACAGAAGCTTTTAAAGGGTGTGGCAGGCTGACCAAGGGAAGAGGGCCTTTTTCTCACAGCCTCTCTTTTGATATATCAAAACACAGGTAAAGTCACGTCAGGGTGCAATTTTGATGTCTTTAAAGTTGGTTCTGGTGGTTTCCTTTACTCAGCTTTCTCTGCAATTTGATTATTTTAGTATATATTCAGTATCTCATCAATTATTGTATAACTTCTTTCCCATTGCAGCATTAAAAACATTAGCATGAAGAAAGACAAATTCAAGGATGTCCAAGGATTGAAAATATGAAGCAAAATATTCTAAGCCCAACTATTAAGGAGCTATTATGTTCCAATTGTCACTAAATCAAATAACTTCACAAAAGCCTGTTTTTAGAGGAGGTGGGGGTGGGGAGTTAAATAAGCTTTTTTATTTCCTTGCAGGATAGAAATATATCAAAGTAAATGCAATGTGCATAGTTAATGTTTGTGAGCTTTACAATTTAAAACAGAAAAGCTGTAATTTTTCTTTGCTGGCAATCTGGAAACACTCTGGAGTTAATTACAGCTGATTCGGAGTGAACCACACAAACAAAGACCAGTCTATGTCCAGACAATTATGCTGCTTTAACCAGCTTAGAGCTTCCTGCTGATGCTCCAGGGCTCCTCTGCACACCCTCTACCTTCCCAGCACGAGGAAAATGCTTCTGCAAGAAGGAATTAATGAAGAGAACTGCACAAGAATGTGTGACGACCTCTCTTGACACAGCAAAAACTTTCTACCCATGTCACAACAAAGGGGAGAAGGTAATTAAGTTTGAAGAGAAGGATGTAACCAAATATATAAAGCATTTAAAACAAGCAAATGTTTAAAGAGGGAACGTTTCCCAAGACAAACATGAGTGTGCAAATCAACTCAGTCATTTCCCCTCCTTTTTCTCATTAAGATCTAAATTAGCTATCGAATGCAGATTTACTTTCTTCTCCATAAACAGAACCTTGGTGATGAATGTTCAGTGGTCTCCTTTCTCTTTCATTCTCTTTCTCATTTTTTTCTCTTCCCACCCTCAATTTCCCTCCTCTTCTCACTTATCTCTAAACCTTCATGGACTTGCTATGACAATGACAGATCCTTAAACATATATGTCAGAGCTCTAAAAACTCAAGCAAGGTACACTTTGCCAATGACTCCAGCACTTCTTAATTTGATTGGTTGTGGGAAGTAGGAATTTTACTCAGTTTTCTTCACAACTTTAATCAAACTCCGGTTACTTTGTTTGAGAGAAATCAATAAACTCTCCTTAACCAAAGTTATGACTCATGTTATTTGTTTGCTGCAGGAAAAACTCAAAATCACTGACCAAGATGGGCCCAATACTTTATCCTCTGTAAACAAACTTGGTAGTTTTAATCAATAAAGTTGATTTTTAATTCTCTTATTCATTCTAATTGAACATGAAGAGTTTGCATTGATGTGAGACAAGGACATGAGTTGTAATTATGTTCAGTTCCTCGGATTCCTTCTTTGATACTGTTTTGCTAGTATTCCAGCTGACATTGGGGCTTTGTGGTGATTGCTCCATTAAAGAGTAAGGATGTCCTAATCAGCTAAAGCATTACTAGAAAGCTGTTGTTTGCCAATACTATGAGAACACACCAGCTTTCTTTTTTTTTCCCTTTCTTTATAGGAGAAGATGCCTCTACATGTCAGTTACCCAGCCCTACCTCATTATCAATCATCCTCCTTTGTCTCATCTAAATAAACATTAATCTATAATAAGGGCCAAGAATAGTATGGGAAATATAGAATCTAAAGAACTTGGGACACATGGTCATTAACTGAAGGGGGGTAATGGTGGGGACGGGGGGGTAGGGTGGAGGGGAATGAAGGGGGGATTAGAACAACTGTAATGGCATAATCAATAAAAATAAATTAAAAAAATAAAAATAAATAAATATTAATCTATAAATCAATCAAGTATTATATTAAAATACATATAACTAAAGTCTCTGGAAATACTAAAAGGTTGTATAAATTATACCCAATTTTACAAAGCCTTTCCATAATGGACAGAATCATTTTTCCCTTCTGAGAAACCTTTTCCTTCAACCCTGACTATATTTGAAAGTTCAAGTAAAATAACATTTCTAAGTATAAAGCTTAAACATGGAACTCTTTAGTTTTCCTTGGAAAAACATGGGCTACTATTTCAATCATTTTTAGAAATTTATAAATCATAGTTGCCATGTTTTCCATATGTTTATATTTCTAGTCTTTAAAATGCAATTGGCTAATCTGTCTGGCATGACACACAATCTAAACGTGTTCAGTTGGTAGTGTTTTTGAGTTGTCATACAGGAACATTCTAAAAATTCATCTTAATTGTTTTTTTAAGGCATATATAACTATGGAATATTAGGCTTTTGAAAGAGATTTATCGAACTAGTGAAAACTATTCTGCACATATATATATATATCTTGTATACAATGTGAAGACAATATATTCTAACAGATACCTGTATTTTCACCTTCTTTGCCTATTCATGTATAAAATTCATTATTGATCTACTGACAACTATTTAAAAGAGAAATAATTGTATAATTATTTGTATTTCATGATTTCTACCAATATAATCTCATAGAAAATATAACAATAAGTGCAATAATATAAGTACATTCTTATTATTTTAAAAATGTCATTCCTTGTAGGCTAAATCTACCATAATTATTTTCATAAAACTAATCACAGGTCAGCTATTCAAACAATGATTTCAAAATAATTTTAATGAAGAAAGTTATATACATAATGTCTAAATCCCTGTTACATAGCAGCTAGGAATGAATGGCCAGAGGGGAAATAGAAGCAGGATCCTTACCCTTGCAGTCTAACAAAGAACTTAATACAGGAGGTTGGAAGCAAAGGAAGACCATCTCACCCACTAACTCAGCAGTCCTAATCCTGGTTCAATAAGATTTCCAGGCATTCTGAACAACCCAAGTAATACTATGACAGTGTGTGTGTGTGTGTGTGTGTGTGTGTGTGTGTGTGTGTGTGTGTTGGGGTAGGGGTTGGGAGGTGCTTGAATGTCTGTGTGTATCATCACCACTAGCTCAGAAAAGGAGAACATTGAGACTGTGTGTTGATTCCAAGGCCTGGAAGGGGAAAAAGAAGGGGGCCCATAGTACCTAAAGAAAAAGTCCATAAAATTACTTTGGTTAATTGCCTGTCTCCCTTCATGTATAGAAAATGAACAGAGTATAGAGCAAGATGAAGATTCAGGCTAATAGACTCCCCACACATACCTATATTTGGGTTGTCATGTCTCCCCAGGGGGAAGCTGGCATCACCTTTGCCTGTCAGTTAGTATATAACTCCCTTACTCACTCTCTTGCCACACAGGGGATCCCTGGCCACCCAGCCTCTGACTAGGGGGCTTCTGGCCATATAGGTGCTGGTCCCCTGGCCTCTGGCCACTCTGCTCTTGCCACCCTTGCTTTTTCTCTCGCATTAGAACTTAGTACTAATAAAATTTTCCTGCAGGCTAATATGCTTGCTGATCTGTAATTCTTTACTGGGTCAGCAAAAAGAACTGAGTTTCTCCTGTAACACCCCTACTGAGAGCCTTTTACTGTACAATACTTTTAGAGGTTACCAAACAGAAGCCTCTTTTTTTTATATCTCATGTAAATAGTTTAATTTATTTTATATGAAAAACCACAGTAGGACTAACAAGATCGAGGACATAGTGGAGCGCCAAGTTTTCTTCTGGATGACATATTGGAAAGTGTATGTTTGATCCTAAGATTAGTTGGTTATTTCATTTCTATTATGGAGAGAATTTTGTTTAGGTTGTGTATGTACCTGTGTGTTTTGGGCCTGAAAGTTCATTTGACTGCTGTCCATAAGTGAAGTGAGCAATTCAGAAATTAACTCTTGTGTTTTAAATGTATGAACTTTAATTAGATTTCATTATAAACAAACAAACGTCAACCATAATTATAAGCTCCTTGGTTTACCCACATATTATCCCTTTTCAAACAAACTTGATGTCAGACAAATTAAAATCAAGCAGCCAGCAATTTTGAGTTGAATTCTACATGATCTGCTGGTAACCTGATTACTTTAACTTCAATATCATTACAGGAAAAGTATTTCAGGAAAAATAATGACAAGAATTCCAAGTGGAGACAAGCTTAATTGTATTGATTCAAAAGATGCCTGTTCATAGGAACCATGTTGAAGGAGTAATGTTATCTCAAATCTACAGTTTCTATTAAAATAAAATTGTCCAGAATGAAAGAGGCAATTAAGATTGGTGTCTGCAGAAAAAGAGATACTAAACTGACTAAATAATTATCAGGGCCCAATTATCTTATACTTTAAGTAGCAAAGTATCAGTGAGGAGCAAGCACCAGGCATAAGGTTTGCCGGTTTATTTACTGACTGGTGTATCTATTAGGACCAAGAACAAGTGGAGCTGTCAGGACATAATGAAGGTAAATGATTAGTTAGCACCAAGCCTGAACTCTTCTTCAATGCAATAAGAGTTAATTAAAGTTTACCACCAACATCAACCAAAGCAGGATGTTGATCAGGTTTCAGCATTAAGTGCAAACAGACAATAGTTGCCAGCAATTAGTGCAGCTATCAAATGACATGCAATGATAATTATACATTTAAAACAGCTAAAGACCTGGGGGAAAAAAACTAATCAGCCTCTTTGACAACAAATACTCAAAGGGCAGGAAACAGGTATCAGATTATTTCACTTTAACACTGTAAATCAATAGAATTAAACAAGAAAAGGTTGTATGGGTACATTATCCAAACAAGAACAGTACTCTGGATCCAAAATGAAATAAATCTGCGAGTATTAGTCTATCAAAGATAGGGACTTCAGTAGCTAAAGAAAATAAGTTACTTTTCAGTTAGTTTCAGAAGTCTATGTAAACAAAGTGGAGCCTCTTGGGTGTGTGGAAATTCAACAATACAGCAAGTATTGCACCATAATTACTGTAACTTAAATTAAGTATTAACTTTCACTCTCAGATAATGTCAAAAGTACTTCTTGCCTGAATGTCACCTTTGAGTTCTCAAATATTATCTCCCTGAAAAGATTTTAGGTGTTGGGGTGGAAATTCTGTTAATGCAGCTAAATTGAAAACAAAAGCCTTTCTACAAACTATGTCAGTTTTTCCTTGATGCCATGCAGACACAGGACTTCAACCTTGCTGAAATCAATGGACCTGCATAAAACACATTTCTTAAAATAATTTTAGTTCAATCACCTCTTTCTTTTCCATTTCTGGCCTGCAGCCTAGAACAGGTCTCCAGAAAAGTACCCATCCTCACTTCTATTTTCCCAACTAATTGTGTTACGCTAAGGATTTGTACCCAGGGTTGCCTAATCTCGACATTTCCCTGGAGCTAAATCTAAGCCAGGGCCAACTCCCAGCACAAAAATGTCTCCCTCCAAAAGCCCTTTCACCCCCTTCAACACTCATACCCTCATTGGTCCTGGCATTTTCACCTCAGCCATGACAAATGAGCTGATGACTCTGACGTGACTGCACAGGAGGATGGCTTTATCTACAGATATATCATCAACTCTCATCACCTTCTGCTAATATGGCTCTTCTGGTATAATGTGTTGTGAACATTCGAGGAAATGTTTGTGTAAATACATGCACTTAAAGTCATAAGAGACCAACTTCATCAAAAGTAGAAAAGGGAAGCCAGAGTGGGTAAGACTCAGTCACTGAACGCTGCTTTGGGGATTTAAGTAACACTGCTCAGCCTCTGCCCCACTGCAAAACGGCCAGCTGATGGTCTCTTAAAGGTCCCCGCCCCTCACCATGAGTGGCAGAAGCAGAGCAGAATTTGTGAAGTAACACAAATAAATCCTCTCAGATAAACATGACTAAGCCATCACAAGACTATTTCTTCATTTCTACCCCAGTGTGGGACATACTTTAGTCTAGAGCCCTTAGTTTCCTATGTTATTAAATCTCTCTAAATTCATTTCAGTGGAGGGAAGGATTGTCAACACTCATTTTGCTCCAAGATGATTGTATTCTTCAATTAGAAAGAAGCAATATTTTCTGATATTAAATGTGAAACTCTTCAAGCTTCAAAGAGAAGGGAGAGTGAAGTGTTTCCATTTAGCATAAACACTACCCATAGGTTAAGTCGGAACCCAAGTTCCAGTTCCATCGATCTAGTTATGCATACCATGGAGATGACAGGCCAGATACTTGTTACACCCTCTTCTCTCCATCTGAGGACACCCAGCCAATTCCAATCCACTGTAGCATGACAGACCTCAGGAAAAGAGGTCAGGCTTTGAGGAAAGCGCTATTCACTCTTGGATCACCCAAGGAGCTCTTTATTCCTGTTCTTACTGGCATCCATCCTCCTTACTAGAACAAGAACAAAGCCAAGTGCTCGTGTGAGGTTTATGAATAAATCAGAGGTGAGCCACTTTAAGTGCGGCTCACAATTTCCCTGTTGACAGTGAGCACTTAAACAGGCTTCTATGACCAGCAACTTCTCGCCAAGTGCAATGATTCCTAATCTGCACCCTGCTTCATTCTGAGAACTAAACAACCCATCCCATTTTTCTGCAAGTTTTCACCTTTCAGGCGGTTGTTGTCCTATCTCTCGCAGCTTAGCTTTTCAATCCCAGAGCAGACAGACTGTCCTAGGACCATGATTATATCAACTGAAAAATCTTCCTTTGCTGGGAAAAATGCCACCGATAAAAATATTCTTCAGCATAACAGAAATCATCCCTTATTGATAGTATAGGTTCTTTGGGTAGGGGAGGAACTAGGCCAACTAAGGTGAAAAAAAATGTTAAATAATTTGCTTCAGGGAATACACACACACACACACACACACACACACACACACACACACGAGATCTCATCAGCTATATTCTGCAGTTATGCAATATTTCCCAGGAATTACTCTGAGCTTTAGTTTCTTTATGGGTTAAACAAGGGAATTGTTCTATATCCCTTCTGACTCCAACAATCTATGCTTCTACTATAAAAGCCATGTAGCTATTTAAATTGTGCTGGAAGATAATTTTCCTTATGGAATGTTCCAAAACAAATTCAGATGTTTTTAGAGTTGTATATTTCTTATCAGTACATAGATTTCAAGAGGAGAGGCAGATTCCAGCTGTATAGTAAACTGAAGTTTCCTACCTATATTTTAAATCAACTTTCATCTATTATTTTCATTCATTCAATAGACATTTCTTGAGGATATTTTCCAAATATTTGCCAATAATGTCCATAACTGTGAATACAGTCATTAAACAGATGTGAGTGCTGTCCTCACGGAGGCTGAAATTTTTTGAGGTTACAGTTAAATGAACATCATGAAAAAACTAAGATGCTATTTGGTTTTTTCCAATGAAATATCGCCTTACCCTATCAGTACTCATTAAATACTTTGCCTTAAGTAAATGTGCTTCCAATGAATTCTCAAGTCCAAGGCCACTGTAAATGACCACCATAGGCAATGCATCTACTTTTATTTTTAAGAAAAACTATAACAAAGATTGTGAACCAAACATACAGAAATGTGAAGCAACAAGCTAACTCAAAGCAGAGAAATTACAATTCAAATATACTTATATTTCCCATAAAAATAGAAACAATAAATGTGTACCTCACATGTATCACCATGGGAAATTATGATGAGTTAAAAAAGTAAAAACACATAATAGAAATCCATTTTAATTTAGATGGTTCAAAAGATGTATTTATAAATTTATTAACCTTAAAATGAATTTTATCATCTTTGAGCCTGGGTCTTCCTCCACTGAATAATGCATTTCTATAGAAAGATAAAGAACTGTAATTTACTCCAAGAGATAAGCCAGGAAGAGACTCATAACTTGGCTATAAAGTCTCCAGAGAAAAATTGAAGGGTTTTATAATATTGCTGGATTATTAATAACTGGATTTCTTCTCTAGGTTGGTATAAATTTTGATGTACAGGGTAATGTGTAACACTATCAATGCTCCTTTCATGGCATATCAAAATATCATAATAACAATTATACAAGTAGGTATTTCTATGGCCTCTAATCCAGTTTTGGGAAATCCTCTAATTTAAAGTATTCAAGCAGGCTAGGTCAACTTCAAGACTGAAATAAGCTTTGTGGTCTCTTTTAGTATTGTATACAATAGACAGCCTGGAATCTTGAGTTTATGTGGATAGACTAAGGTCTGAATTATTTAAAAACTGTTTCTGTTATAATTTGCTTATTAGATAAAAGACTCAGAAATGCATTAAACATCTAGAAGCCCCTTGGAACCAGAGCAATGTATGAGGATGGATGGCAGATAATGTGGTAGAGGACTGTCTGCCTAGATGCCATTGAGTGTCAGTGAGAAAATATGAGAAGAATACTACTATATGTATGTTCCCCCACTGCTAGGCATGCCATTGCATAATCCCTAGCTCCTTTCCTCATGGGGAATGGGCATCTCTGCTCAAAAAATTCAAGAAGATTTGCTTTATCAAATGCTCTTTAGTTGAGCATTACATGAAAACCAGCTATTGAAAGTAAAGAGAAAGGGAACACAGGGTCTCCAGCTATGTCACATTCACTTACTTTAATGTTCACAATACTTTAGTCTTCTGAAATCTCTACAATAATGTTGAGGAAAAGAAGCTCAGAAAGATTAAATAACTTGGAGAAAGTCATCCCTAACAAGAAGTTAACCCAGCTGTCTCATAGATCTAACACAATTGCTATTGGTCATTGAGTTGTCAAAAAAAAAAAATGGAGTAGATTTTCAAACATCTAAAACTCAAGTTAAAATAAACTAATTTAAAAAGAAAAAAGGAATCCAAAGTAAACACATCAGAGAATATCTAGTTTTAACTAAGTGTCATTCTTTCTATATACTATGCTGCCTCTGAAACTTCACAGCACTGTCTTTGTTTGCTGTCCTTACACAGAATAGAAACTTGTTCTTCTTAACACTATATATAGTCATGGTGATTAAGAATGCATTTTAAGTCACTGAGATAATTAGTGTTTTTATGAACCATCAACTCTTCTTGACCATTCAAAGCACCTGGTCTAATCTCCTACTTAAACAAAAATATGTTCAAAATCACAGAGGTAAACGGCCATCCAGATTTTATCTGTCTTCTTGGAGTAAAAGAGAACTTGCTCTCTCAGAGGAGATAGTGTCACTGTTGGGTCACTGACATTTTTCTTTTCCTAATAGTGAGGGTTCCACTATTTCCACCATCTTCACATTCAGTCAAATAAAACGTATGAACAGTGAAAGGACAGCAAACTCACAGTTATTAAGAAATAATGAACAATTTTCCAAGCAACCAATATAGTTGCATTCCACTGGTCCTAGAGTTGGGATATCTGGGTTCTTGTGCTGATGTCCTAACTTGCTATGTGACTCAATGTTTATTTCCCTTGGATTCTGAAGCCATGCTTTAAAATGAGATGGTTGAACTGAAGTTTTAAGATAGTTTCCAGCTTTATCAGTTTGTGTTTCCAGTTGCCTTATAACCCTACCTGCTCTTTGGTTGTGATCATGCTGTCCAGTCCTTAGAAAACAAAAGAAATTTAGTCCACAGAGGAAAAATTTCACAGGCCACCCCTATGAATATGGATAGGGAGGAGACAAACTAAAATGGAAATACAGTAGAAGCATGTGTGTGTATGTCTGTATGTCTGTATACACACTCCTACTCTGCATCTACTAAACCAAAAGAGATGCCTCATTCTCAACTAATTAGTGCTCAGAATATTGTATTACCTGCATTATTTCTAAATATATGTGGGGAAAAGACTAAAGGTCATATTTTAGAGAATCCACACTTCCTTTCAGGTTTAATGAACTTACTTTTGGAAATGAATGAGCTTCTTCAGCTTACTTTTTCATGCAGGCAAAATTTAAGATTCTCCACAGACTTCCCTCTCACAAAGTTTTGTTTTGTTTTGTTGTTAACTACACAACCAGGTGGCATCCACCAGCTGATGACTTTTTGTATTTTAACACTGTTAAAGCTATGGATTTCCTTTCTTCTTTATAGTGAAAGAACAAAATTTTATGGACAGTTATAAAATGCATATTTTAATGCAAAAGTCAATTTTCTCTGATTAAAATGATTTAGGTCTGAGTAAATACTTGCAGAACACTTACTGGTTTTATAGCTAGGACACAATGGAACCTATAAAGTTCGTCTTTAGAGGTATGTGGTATAATGAGTACCATTCAGAAGTTATCAACTGCCCACTGTCCTATCACCAGGACAAGCAAACATCAGAAATAATCAATCATCTAAAAATATGATGCTAGTGTGTGAACCCCTGACCCGGATGACTAAAACACCTCCTCGGGACTTGTCTGGGACCAGCAGGGCACTATGGCATATTAACAAAGACAAGCCGCCCAAATTCTCAAAATTTATTTATTTTTTCTAACGTCTAGGATGTTGAAGTGGCTAATTATATCAGGGGTAAGCTGCTTCGCAAATAGGACTTTAGTGTCAAAGCTGTTTTGAAGTTGTGTGCATACATTTAAAAGGACCTCCAAATGACCAAATTTTATTTCACTTGCAAATCTTTGAATGAATAAATATGGGAGTGGTGAACAGCCATTTCTGGACAGAGGGTTTTATGTCAAATGTGAACGAACCCATATCAAACTTTCAAGGCAACTTGTGAACCTCTGACACTAGGGAATTAACAGAACATCAAATCCAGCAAGATCACAGGGGCACAATCCTTATGCAAGAAAATAATGCCATTGAGCCCTCATTAAAAGACCATTTTGTCTCCAGCCATCAAAGACTGCAAGTGCATGAAGAGCTTGGTTATATCATCAGGGATAACCCAAACAAGTGCCAAGAGCAATTGTGCACTTAGTTCTCACATGTGTCCATCTGTTCACATATAAACAGATATTCTGCTTTCTGTCTGATTCCTAAAATCTTGATATCAGAATGCCCTGGGCTTTTGCCCATTTCCTAAGAATGCAGACATCACATAAGCTACTATTAACCCATATGTGATCCACATCCATGGTGGCTGGAAACCAGCCAGGTACAACACATGGTGCTTGGTTAACAATGTCTTAAAATATAAATGAATTTATTTTTTAAATTAACACATTTTTCTTATGGAAATACCTTAATAAGACCTTCTGCATGTAAAAAAAAAATAGCCTCCATGTGGATTTTTTTTGTTCTTTTAAGACATTTTGCAAGCGTATCATAAAGTTAACCATAAAAGTTTCTGAAACAATCCAGAATTTCTTGACAAATTTTTAAAAGGACTCTAGTAAAGAATTTTGGGGACTTTATATAACAAAGATCAAACACTTTTCCTTTACAATATTCTGTTCTCAGGAGGCAACCCTTATATTTTAATTTACGTGAAAACACTTCTGATTTCCCAAGTTTCTACATAACCATCTTAATAGCACCGCAGCCACTGAACTGCTACAGTGATGGAGAGAATCGAAGTTCTACAACCTAGCAACCAAACAAGTTAGGTTAATACCAGGTGGAACCTTTCACTCCTGCTCTGGGGGCTCATTTGTGGTGACCCCAAACCTGAAAAAGCTTGTTTAAAATGTACACATATAAATAATTACCCGCACTGCATTTGATTTACAAATGTACAAAAGAACCAATTCCCACCTTGGAAAGCATCTTAACACTCATGGCTTTTTAACTGCCATAATTGTGGCTAAAGAAAGATCATTTAGAGCCCTGACCACGTTATCAACTGATAACCAGTTATAGTCCCTAAGTAGTGACAGAAGAAAGCCCTATCGCAAGTGTTTCCGAGAGTGAATGTCCAGTACTTGACCACTTTTAAAAAGACTTCTCTTTAAATGAAATACACAATACACCCACAAGGCAACATGAGATGAATGAAATCCTAAGAAAATAACTCTGTCCCCTCTTGTGCTATCCACTCCCAGCCACAAGAGCCAATTGGCCATCTACAACATTGCCCAAAGTCAGTGTACACAACTCCTTCCAGAGTGAAGTGTTCCATGAACCGAGACAGCTGTGGATCATCAACGGAGGGGAAAAAACTCCATGTATGCCATCATGAACTAAATTAAGTATCCACACCGTACTATTGGGCTTTTCTAAAATAACTGTTTTTGCCAGCTCAGTGCTAGGAATTCCTGATACCCAATAGCCAATATTTGACCAGCCTAGCATGTTTCTGAACTCTTCAACATACAAACCTCTGCTTAACATCTAGCTATGCTGTTGTCATACATATTACTTCCTGTAATATGTGATGATGGAAACTCAGGCATCTTATAAAGTTGCTGAGATCTGAGCCTCTGCTTGTTTTCTCAAGTCTTGGACAAACATAACTTTAGAGAGAGCAGAGCACAGGCATAAAGAAAGAGGAGACTGCATTTTCATCTTCCTTTCATCTTAGTCATTCAGTCAGCCACTCAGGACCCTATTCACCAGAGCATTTCATTATGCAAAAAAATGCTAATCCTTTTCCGATGCTTTCACACTTGTATAAAACCCCATTCCTTCAACTGAAAAGCAATTATATCAGTTTACCTTTCTGTCAAAAACAGCATTAATACTCCAATAACAATCTCTTTTCTTTTTCCTATCTTCTTGCTTTCGGAAACTAGAGAATATTAGTAAAGGCATTCTGAGAAGAAGAATACATTAGTTGAAATATGATGATGTTAATCAATGGGTTGAAAAGGGAGAATACTTAAAAGAAGACAAAGTCCTTCAGTTACTGCAGCAACTCTTCTCTGGGGCAGAACCGACCTTCCTTCTGCTGCTGCCTAGAGACTGCAACTCACTCTGGTCTATTAATCAGGAACAAATTATGAAAGAATGTCGCTGGACTGGTTGACACCATCCCATCTTGGGAGACTCATGAACAGCCTAGTAACAATGTCCTCTTCATGGGTAATGAACAGCCATGACAAATGGGGCAGAGCAACTATTTATTTGCATATGCAAATACTCACACAGGGGAAACATGTACAAACAAGTGTCATTGTAAGGTGGATTAGGCAAACAACGCTTTTTTTTTTTAGGACATTCTGCAGCCCAGAACATTAGTCAGCACAATTAAACCAGTCTCCATGGAGACTAATGAAATTTTGCCATGGTATGAGTTAAATTAGATAGCTAGTTATGTGTTTCCACAATCCAACTTGAAATCCATTATGGTTTCAGAACAATACAGCAATTGTACCTAGCTGATCTTTGCCAGCTCAACAAGCTCCTAAATTGACAATTTGCATATGTTAATATAATTAAGCACTAATTACATGAAACTTGTACATATTCACAGACACTTTCCCTGGACGCTTTTCAGTTTGAACCTTGGCCAAGGCTTTAACCCTTGGAATGGTCTTAGAAGAAAAAAACTCTGCCTGTGGGTACGTACAGCCTCTGGGCAGAAACAGAAAGGCTCCTCATTTATAAGCACAAAGCTTAACCTGGCTTCTCAAATTTCCAGCAACAATGACAGAAAATATTTGGTGAGTGTGCTAGGACCAGGGAAAGGGGGGAGAAGGGATGGATTAGTCTTTAAAGACTCATAACAAGTATCTTTTCAAAGGCAAGCAATGACATTCATTTCGAGAAAATGTTAAGAATTTGCTTTCACTGACAGTGTCGAACCTTAGGAGATGAAAATGGTTTGACAACAGCAAAAATAGCAAGTAGACAAGGAAGAAGGAGCCAGCAGCACCTAATGAGCTTTACATAAATATATGCAGAGGCAATTAAGCAATGTTAATTACTATGACAGCAGTTAATTGAATATAATTAGATATTTTAAGCCACTGAATAAAGCATAGTTAAGATTAATTTTATTGAGATTAATTGTAAATAAGGATAGATTAACTCTGTTTTGACAGGCATAAAAAAGTAGTTCTGCAAATTAAGCAGAAGCATGACCACCAGCCCCAAAATCATATATTATTTTAATGTCACACCTCAGAATCATCTCCTCAATAAACACGACTTTTCAAACCCAAACAGACAGGAATCTTGAAGAAAAACAAACAGCTTGCAGAGATTAAAGAGCCTTTTGTCCTTTTTCATGTGCATTTCTTTAAACAGACTAAATTAAGCGAGTCTGGTGTACGTTTTTTAGGAAGGAACATTTCACACTGAATGGAAAAAATGTTCTATCACATATGAAATTTGTGCAGCTGTGCGGAACTTGGTCCAGATGGTTTTAGACTATAAAACACCACCAAATGATAGACAGTAGGCCTTCCCAAGATTATGTGATAAAGTCACAATCTTTTATTTTGACCTCCCTAATTTCTGCTTTGTATCATTTCCAACCAAATCACATATTTTCTTTCACGAATGTGTTTCTCCAAGAGGGTTAAAAGAAGCATTGTGCCTACTGAGTGCTGGAAATAAATGTAAAGGGAAGGAAGGGCCTCCTTACACAGATAGAAGCTAAATCACTCAGCCACAAAATGCCAGAAGAGCTATGACAACAGCATATGCAGATGACAGCCCTTGAGTGTGACTCTTACCAACAATGGTGTCTAGAAAGATTTCTTAGGAAAATACCGCTGAATGAAAATCCCTCCCAAATACTTCCACACCCAGCTAATCCATGCCCCATCTTTAAGAAAATTAACACAGTCCTCAAGAATGCTGAACAAATCACTAATAAGAAAGGCACTTCAATTGACTTTGAAATAAATCAATAGATGATTAACATAATATTTTAAAGCAGCATCAGGTATGTGTGTGTGTGTATAACAGAAACATATATATTGTGCTCACAGTTCCTCTTAATCAAACAAGGGCTTTATGCCACTAAACCTGCCTCACAACTTCTTTAGGGTTCCCTCAGTCTTTACAACGAAAATCCTAAAATGGTCTGTGAAACAAGACTACGACAAGCCATTTTGCAGTGAAAGATTTTAAATCATCCAGCCTCTTCTAATAGACTTGAGACTTATTGAGGTAGAAACCATAAAAAATGAAGAAGGGAAATTTAATCCCTGAAATATTGATTTGCACATTAATATCATATAGGCAGAGGGCAATTTGGCTTCGTGGAAATGACACATTGTCGACCCTTGGTGAAGTCAGAGCCAATCTAACTGCTGAACATGTCTGAATCTCAAGAGTTATTAAGGGCCTCCCTTCTTGCCTTTATGACTTTTCTTCAGCCTACCAATGCAATCTTAAATGTATTATCTTTAAGAAATAATTGTAAAACCTCAGGGGTTTTCCAGTTAATGGAAGGGAGGCCAAACCACATCAGATTCTGAAATGCAACATTAAACCCTTGCAATCAACAAAAGCACCTCAATTCTCATCCATTCAGTGCAGGATCTAATATTGTTATTAAAGATAATCAAATTTCATTGTGTAAATTTAGGTTCATGGTCAGAATGGAAGCAGTAAATTCTGCAATATTAAAGAGCTATTTTCTCAGCCTCCTTTATGTTTTCCTTGCTGGTAGAGCATCTTCTCAAATAACTCATGTAGCTCAAAATAACTGAATAGGTTTGAGCTCATTTGCTAAAAACTGCAAAAGATGACAATAGAGCTGACAGGTTTCCTCCGGGTTTAACTTTAAGTGGCAACTTTCACTTCCTAGACCCAGAGTCCACTCTCCCTGTCTAACCCCACAGTTGGTGCTATGGCTTTGACTTAACACAGCTGGTTTACCTGACCTTTCTTTGTTCCTTAGGTACATTTCACTTTTTCAGATTTATGGGATTTCCCCCATATTTCATTGATTATATTTTCATTGCCATAATAATGTAAACACTTCAATATCAGCCTACTTTTTAAATCCAAAAGCAACCAGCTATTGAACAACACACTGGGATGCCCTCTCCCCAGTTTCTGACACAAACATTAAAACCATTAAAAAAAAATAACTGTATAAACCTTATGATCCCCACACTGAAGCCAGGTGCAAGAGGTTAAAACAGCTGGCTAGCCATCTTTTATTTTTGTGTGCCTTCCTGCTGATTGAAACCACAAACGTTGAAAACTATCAAATATTCCCTTAAGGATTTTTTTTTTTTTGAGAAGAAGAAGGAAGAAAAGGAAACCCTTCATTTTCTTTAATCTGCTCCTCTGTGAAGAAGAAAAAGTAAAAAACAGTCACAGAGGTAGTGAAATAATTGTGAATACCTCCTTTCTGTTGTATTTAAAACATCATTTCCAACAACTATGTACAATTGTTTTTATTCTTCAGTTAGAAAAGAGAAAAGAAGGAAAAAGAAAGAGAGAAAGAAAGTCGGAGCCCGCTCTGTCAGCTCTGCCAGTAAATATAAAGTAAAACAAGTGTGGATGGCACCGAGAGTGTTACATACCCGGGCTGTGTTTTTGCATTGCTCTCAATGGAAGCGATCGATGCCCGTGTCACTGTCGCGTCCCAATCGCAGCCAAGTCTCAGTCTTAATCTAAGCAACACCCGAAAAGGCAGCGGCAGCCGCAGCCTCTCCCTGACTCTTCCATCCATCCACCCAACTAAAAATATAATACTACATATGAGCTTTAAGCACTCCACGTTTATAGGGATCAAGCCACTGAAAATCCTGGAGAACACAATAAAAAAAAAAAAAAGCCTTCTGTCTCTTGTCTCTCTCTCTCCTCCCTCTCTTTTCGTCCTCTCTCTGCTCTCTCTCTGTCTCTCTCTCTCCCCCTTTCTCTCTCTCTCCTTTTGCCATCTACATGATCCTTGATTAAACATAGAACAGAGTTAATAAAAAAGGGGGGGTAAGGACCGAGGAGAGGAAATGCAACTGTCAGAAATCGGGACGGCCAGATTTCCTGGTGAACCTGCCTCTGTCTGAGTCAGTGTCAATCCACCATCTTCCGCCAGTGAACTTGTCTTTGGGTTTTTGTTTGGTTTGGGGGGGGGGCGGTTGTTGCTGTTGTGTGTGTGCTTTTTTGGGGAAGGGGGGAGGGGATAGGCAAGGTGGGGGCTGGCGGTGGGGGGAGCAAGGGGAACGTGTGAGTCTGTGAGTGTGTGTTGAGTGTGTGCAGGGGTCGGCTTTGGCGGGGGGGGGGGGGGGGGTCCGTGTGCGCGATCTGAACCTTTGGTACCTACAAGGAGAGTGTCTCACGGAACGGTAGCCAAGACCTCACCGGAACCGCGCGGAAGCGAGGAGTCTCGGCCCGAGGCGTCCGCGGGAGCCCGTTCCCGGGGCCGGACCCCAGCCCGAGCGCCCGCAGGAGCCCCCGCCCGGATCGCAGGTAACAAAGAAATACACACCAAGCGCACCGTCTTCTGAGGGGAGGGGGCCAGGAGGGGAGCCCTCTGGAACTTGGGCATCAGCGAAGAAACTTTACACGATCCATGAGACATTTTATTATTTGTTTTCCGATAGAACATAGCAGAAAGAATGGGGGAGGGGGAGGAGACCGAAGTAGAAGGAAGGCGAGACCCGACGCGCTCCAGCCCCCGAGCCCCGCGCGGCTCCCGGCCGGGAGGCGCACTCGGTGCGGGAGAGGCGCAGGGGCGAAGTTCGTTGGCAGACCCGGAGCCCCTTTGGAGGGGCCGGGGTAGAAATCGGTTCTCGCCGCCGGCCACAGACCCCCGCTTCCCCCTCCGCCCCCACCCCCGGTCCCCCGTACACACACGAACACACCTTGACCTCCACCAAAAAGGAAGGGAAAGATTCTGGACCCCGAGTCGCCAGCATCTACGCTCTAGTCTGAGGTGCGCCCGGCAGCCCGAGAGCCCGAGCGTGGCGGCCGCGTCCGGGCGGGTTCCCAGCCCCGAGGCCCGACGATCCCGCCTCCTAACGGACCTGCCTTCCGCGCACCCGCGTCCGCCCGCCTCCCGCCCGCGGGCGGCCGCCCCGGGCCGCGCCGGTCGCAGCCGCTCGGCGCCGGCGTCTCCCTCCGGCCCCGGCCCAGCCCGCGCGCCGGCCTCCCGGAGCCTCCGCCGCGGCGAGCGCGCGGACCGCGGGCCTCCGCGGTGCCGGCATCGGCGCTCTCCTCGGCTCTCGAGAAAACGAAGGGGGGCGGTAGGAGGAGGCAGAAAAATCGGGACTGAGCAAGGGGTGGGGTTAGTGGGGCGAGGGGCTGCGACCCCAGCGCCCGAGGTCCAAACTTTCGGAGGACGGGTGTGGAGGAAGGGGCGTCGCATCCCGGGCACCCGGCGGGTGGGGACCCCGGCACCGCCCGCGCCGCCGCGAGCTGACAGCCTCCAGCGCCGGCAGGAAAAGCCCGGGCTCGCGGTTCAGACCGAATCCGAAAAGACCGAAAACGGGAGAGCCGACTGCTCGGCCCAACGTGGGGGTCCGCCACTTAACCCAAAAGTTCAACCCCGAGAACGCGGTCCCCCGAAGTAAGTGGGAAATCAGGCCCCTCCGGGCCCCCTCCCTCCCTCCGCGGAGCAAATCCCGGAGCCAAAAAAGGGGGAAAGAGATAGAAAAGGGGGGCAGAGCGGGCGGGAAGGTCGGGATGCGGGGACGTGAGCGGGAGCGAGCGAGCCGGGGGCAGAGGGAGAGGCGGAGAGGGAGAGAGCGAGCGAAATATCAGAGATTGTGCAAGATCAGGCTGGAAAGATAATCGATACTCGACCTAAATTTAACACAAACTACTCAATAAAAGTTAAAGAAAAAACTTACTTTCCATTTCCCCTGCAGTTCCTACGCGATCTTCGCCTCTTTTTTTTGTTTTGCTTTTATTTTACTTACAGCTGATCACATCCAAGTAAAACGAGAGGGTTCATTTAAAAAAAATTTTTTTTAAAAATTAAAAATATAATCCTCGAACTTTATTGGGTGGAAATAAAAATGCTGGAGCAGAAAGTGGGGGGCATGAAGCGGTCCTCGGGGGTCCGGGAGAGTTAAAGCATGTGCCCACCGCGGTCTCGCTGTTTGGTTGTGAAGGGGTTGGGAAAAGGAGGAAAGGAAATGAAAATCCGATATGTCTTTATTCTGCTAATTATTATCGTTTTAGCCCTGTTTAAAAAAATGGCTGATTAAGTTGAGTGCGCATGTCTTTGTGTGTCTATTCCCGATATGCACTCTGGGAATGAGAGAGGAGAGCGAGGGAGAGGGAGAGGGAGAGGGGGGAGCGAGAGGTGTAATTAGTGAGGTGATCAACATTCCCCAGACTGCAAATGACGCGCAGCCCGGACTCCGAGCAGCCCCGAGCCCCGCGCTTTCCAGCGCTGGGAGCGCGGCGGCGGGAGCCCGGGACGCGGCGGCCGCGGAGAGGGCAGGGACGGGGACCTCGGGGCTCGCCCCCCACGAGCCCCTGCGCGCCCGACTCCTAAACTTCATTAGACACACACACACACACACACACACACACACACACACTCAGCAGGGGAAGGGGGTCAAACCTTAAACACCGCAAAAGCAATGCTCTTTAACCACTCTTATTTTTTTTCTTTTTAATTTTAATGAGGCAAAGTCATTATTAGCAGAATAGAGATTTGTTTACTAGGGAGCTTTAAGCAGAAATGGGAGTTAGGGCAATGGAGAGTTTAGCTCTGCTTTGTAGATTCTGCTACATCCAAGAACGCACGTTAAGGGCGAAATGCAGGGACCTGGGCAAATATGCAGATATATGTAAATAAAGGATGCCTGACTATGTGCATGGCCCGCTTTGCCCAGCCTATTTCACAGGAGGAATTGCACTCCGCCATCCGAAGGCACGCTATTTAAACGAGTATCTTTCGCTTGCACATGCAGGGGAGAAAAAACCAGGGCAGGGAGGATGGAAGCAGTTAATTTAGTCAAAGTAAACTTTTTAATAAGAAGAAGAGATGACTGCAATAGTGATAGTGGGGGTACGGTTCTAGCCTTTATGTCATATTTTTTAATATTTTATCAGAATTGCACAAGTTCAGTGTAATGGCTTTAAGAAGACTTATGAAAAAACCTTTCATCTTGTGAGTCTGCTGAATTATCTTTCTTGAAGCATATTATGATGAATTTTAAAACCCCACTACAGATCTCATTAGAATGAAATATACTTAGTATTTTCTGGTACAAAATTTAAGGTGGCTGATTCTCATTTGAAAATCTAATTATCTCTTTCCAGTACTATAGATGTGAATTTGAATGACACTTTCATTAAAAGATAATTAACTAAAACTAGGAATAGACACACTTTTAAATACCCTCTGCTGCATTTTATATATATATATATATATATATATATATATATATATATATCCGTTGTTACTCAGATTCACTGCTACACCACAGGTCACAAGGAGACACCGCCTATGCAATATTTCAAAAATAGGAATTCTACAGAGAAAGTGAGAGGAACAAATAAAACAAGCTAAAAACAGACAATACTTGCAACGTCCAGCTTTCTGGACAGGTGAAGTATCACTTGTTTTTGAGTTAACAGGCCTTTGAAGTTCTGGTTCTCCAGGATCTGCTTCAAGACTTTTTCTTAGGCATTTAGCACCAAGCCTACCTAATACCACCAGAAAGTTTTATTGTATACTCACGAGGAACAACAGAGGCTGCAGACCCACACCTTTCCTGGCCCGAAATGTTGTGTTATCAGGGAACATTTGGAAAATCCCAGGACTAATGCAAATGGGATCAAAACCCCAACAAAACACCTGGAGGATAAAAGCAGAGTCCTGGATAGAGCAGACCCAGGCCCAAGTCCGGGAAGCTGGTTGCCTATGGCAGCTGGCTAAGGTTCCACTGCGAGTCCACAGGCTCGGAATAGAGAATAAACCCCAGATATGGTCTTTATTAAGAGAAAAAAGCAGAGCACCACCTCAGGATCTGGAGTCTGTAGATACACCAGTGCATTAGAACCAGGGCTACTAAATGTTAGCAGAAAGCAAAGTACTGACATCTCCAAACACTCCACTCCATTTCAAACTTTTTGGGAAGAAATATGCTCTAACTGAACAGCTTTTTAAGATATTTAAGTTACTCTGTTTACAGCTCCACTTTCACACAAGCAGCTGTGTCTCTGTGCGTTGCAGTGTCTGATTGCATCTCACTGGTCTTTCTCCATGTGCCTTCAGAAACATACGTGCCCACGAGGGTGAAATTTAAATTCTCCGTAACTTGCAAGTGAAGAAGGTGTTTATGTAGCATTACTGTTTACCGAAAAACACCCCAGAGAGCAAAAATCCTGGCTTTAAAAAACTATCTGAGGTGTGTGTATGGGGAAAGGGGGTGGGGGCTTTTAAAGAGACTGAGGGGGAAATGAAGGAAGGGAAACTTTCAGGTTCAATTCAGAAAAGATCAAGCCCTTTGCGGGAGAGGGCTCCATGTACAAGCTCACTGATGGAAAAACCATTTCCTGCGATTTCAGACGGGCAAATGCGTGCGATGAAGGAAACACCTGAGAACAATAAGTCTGTTTCAGGCTCAGGTGAAGAAAGGGGTTTATTTCTGGCAGGGAAGAAGAGGGAAATGATGACCATTTCATTTTCAAGTTCTCCTTTATTTCTTTTGCCTTTTTCTTTCTGAAACATCATCAATAACATTAATGTCATTAATGTCAAAACACCAAACATCAAATCAGGAAAACCGTTTAAAAAATTTGGTGGCTATTTCTCCTCTACCCCCACCTCCTCTCCTTTGAAAATACAGCTGTCTGGGGGCGGGGGGGGGGCCCGAGAGCGGTTATTGAATTATAAGTAAGAAAACAAAAGGAAGGAGGATTTGTAAGAGGGGCGCTCACTTTTGCAATTCCTCCTGCCAGCGAGTATTCACCTTCTAGCGTACTTGTTTTCTTTTTAATCATCTTTTCCCTCTTCCCTAAGAAGAGAAGCTGGGGTGAGAGTCAGGGTTAATGGGCTGAGAGGAAGGGGCAGAGAGGGACTAGCCCCGAGTCAAGAGTTTCCTCCAGGGCTCGGCCTGGGAGCGCTCCGGCGCCGGGGAGGGAGCCGGGGCCCCAGGCAGGGCACTGCAGGCTGGGCCCCGAGGCGCAGAGCGCGGTGCCCAGGGCAGGGGCAGGGCGAGGCGGGCGAGCTCGAGCTCGGCCCGCGGGCTGCTCTGGGGCACCGGCACGATCTGCCAGGCTGGACTTGGCTGCGTCACGGCCCCTGGGTGCAGGAAACCCAGCTGTTCCACTTGGGTCCCTGCAGACCCTTGGCCATCAACCTTTGACCCTGTCCCTCCTCCCCATTCCTCTATAGCTAAACTCTGCGCGAACCCGCCGCCACCCTCCTGGAACGCTGGGCTACTTTTTATTTCAAAGTGAAAGGAGCAGAGGCGTCCCTGCGTCACCAAAAACTTTCCCTAGACCCTCCTCTGCACTTTCCAGGGCTACCGCAGCCAAACCAAGCCCACTCTGGGGCTCTCGGACCCTGCACCGAGCACGGAATTAGGCGAGATCCCAAAAGGGACACCAGGTGGTTAGGTGTTGAGTGTTGGAAGCAAGGGGTAATTAACATTGAGACAAAAGGTAATTTCCACTTCCAGACTTTTCCTCGGCGTATTTTATTCCCCAAATCTACTATGTCTCGGACACTCCGGGCTTTACAATCCGTTTACCGAGTCTTCAGCTGTCTCACTCCTCAGTTCGCTAAGAAATACCCCAGCCCCCAGCCCCACGTGCCGCCAGCCCCGGAGCAGCTTCAGCCCGAGGGGAAAAGGTTCCCAGTCTAGTGACCGAGCCTCCGGGGTCTACAGAAGTGCTCAGTTTGAAACAAGGTATTACAAGATTTCAGCCTCAGGAACCCTTGACAACGCCACAGACGCTCGAGATCCTCGGCCGCCCTCCCCCCCCCTTCCTTCTTTTTGTTGGATCTTCTCCACACGGGGGCTATTTAACAAAGGCAGTCTGTTAACTAACATGTTGTTTAACTCAGCAACTCCTTTCCGAAACACACTTCGACGTGATACCAAGGTCTGTCATTTAGTGTGCGTGGGAAGGTGAGAAGGTGGGGGTCATGTGTGTGCGTAAGGGGGCGACGTGCAGTTGACAGAGAATCGGAAAGTGCAGGGCTTCTTTGGGAAGGCGTCACAAACGCATTATATTTACAATTAAATAATTCAAGAAATCGCCTGAGAGAGAGCCAGATTTCTTTACTAGAAAAAAAGGGGTACATTTTCCAAAGAACTAAAGAAAAGTGGGTATTTGAAATATAACCTAGCATCCAGAGTGTATACTCACTTTGTGGTGTGTGAATTACATGAAAAGACATTCAGAAAAAGGAAGGCATTTTGTGTGTGTGTGTGTGTGTGTGTGTGTGTGTGTGTGTGTGTGTGTAGTTTTGTGGGCACGGACTCCCTCCCCTCCCCCAACCTGGCTCTTATCTCCTTTGTATAGAAATGCCCCCAGCTCTGTCTCTAACTATATACTTCCATACTCCTGTATATTTCTCTCTTCCTACAGTCCATTTGTTTATTTAACTTTAATCTGTTCTACTGTCTTTTTTTTTTTTCTTGGAGGTTTGACCTGTTTTTATTTGGGTATTGGGTGGGGTTGGTCATTATGTAAAGTTACACTCAGGTAAAGTAGGGAGGAGGAGGAGTTCTAGAGGGTCTGAGGAAGGAATCCAGAGAGGGAAGGGGGGGAAGAGGGAAAAAGAAAAGTCAGCCGCCCTCTGGCCTTTCCGAGGTCAGGGCTCAGACTGTGCTGTGACCTCCTTTCCCTCTAGGCAACCAGCCCAGTGTTTATAAACAAAGTCAGGCAGGGCTGATCTCAAGCACTTCCACAGCTCATATGCAAATTAATGAGGACTCCTGATCAACACTGAAACTACACCCCCCACCCCCCAGCACACAGACACACATTCACACCAGCCAAACAACGCAGGATCCAAAGCATTCCCTTCTCAAAATACAAGGATCTATTTCCAGCTAGAGTATCCAACGAACATTTTGCATTCCATCTGGGGAAGAACTCTAAGAGACAGTGATGCACAATGATGCAGATGGGAAAAGACAGACAAGTGGGGGAAAAAAGGGAGAAAGAATAACGGTGATTTCATTGAAGAAAAGATAAAATTGTGATCTTTGAAAGCCTAAAATAGCTATATCTAGTCAATGGAATCCTGTGTAAACTCCGACCACCAAATATAATTATTTTAAAACAAGATACTACAGTCATCCAAGCGTTCATATTTCCCAGACAAAAGTGCAGATCTTTATAGTTGAATAAAGCCACTCACTATGTAATGATCCTAAATATTAGATACAACAAAACCATTAAATCCCACAGTAAAAAGAAAAAAACAGACCATCTGATCTAAGTTATAAAACAAACTTAAATCATTCTTTAATTACAAAAACACAGCTTAGCAGAAACTAAATGTTAAATCAAAGATTTTGGAAACAAATATTGTTTGCCAAGGTATAGAAATGATAGCTTTACATTGTAACCAAAACTCCATTTCAGGAATAATTAATTACAAGATAGAAAAAGGTGCAAGCAAAAAAAAAGTAATTAAATGATTTTTAAACTTTTGCTTTAAAATGATTTTCAGTGAACGTCTAAGAGAAAAAGGCTAAAGAAACTATACCTCAGAGGGAAAAGATCATCTTCTTTTCTTCTTTGTCTATCAGTCCCCTGTTAAAGCATATGGAAAATGTTTTCAAAACGCCCAGATTTGGCAACACTGTCATAGCAAAGAGAGGAGCACAGTGGTGCTGTTCGAGAAAATGGGAAATAAATTCAGGATTGGGTGCTGCCTCCTTCAATGCGGATTTATCTAAGTTTAATTTAATATTCCGCAATCACTGGATGATCACATATAATTCACCAAGATTTTAAAAGGCTTTATTTAAATACCTCGAGCAAGAAGAGAATGAAATTTAAACCATTGCAACCATTGCTGATGTTTTTTTATTTTCCCATTAGAACTTTAAGTGGCAGTTTCTAATAAAAGGGAAAACGATAAACGTTTTGTTTTTTTAAGGGGAGAGTCCTCGAGGAAAGTATTAGCTTTATTAAAATCATTCTGAACATAAAATCAAAAAGCACAAAATAGTTGTTTGTAAAACACTAAACCTTTAATCGATTTTATTGGCATTCCGATCGATTAGATAAACGGAAATCTATAGCAAACATCAAAGCATTTAAAACATTTTTTCTATCTCATTTATAAACAAAACTTGTCAAGAGAAAAAAATTATCAAACGACTAACAGGAAATTCTTCAGATATCAAATTACGATAATAAAATTATTTCCACATGGAAAGGGATAATGACAATGATGATAGTAATTACAATGATGAATAATTCAACAACCCTTTGACATGTATGGAAGAACCTCGAGCAGAAACTGTCTTGGAGGGGGGGCTACTTTAAAATAAATACTTTATTTTTAAAGTAAATATTTCATAGAGACACTCAAGGGGATTAGTTTAGGTGTGGCTCTCGGACTCCTCTGAATTTCCCTGCAGTTGCAGAGGAGTCAATTTCTTTGCCAGCGTCTTTCTTTCAAATTGAATTACTTCTTGCCAGCAAAAATTAATATGCAAATGTCAGGGCGCCCTACCAGGTTTACAAACTTGCGTCTGGACTTGTCTTCCTACCCTAAAAGGTGATTCCTAAATTATGGGGGGAGGGGAGGGGAGGGGAGGGGGGGAGGAATCGACTCCTCAAATCTGAAGGTGATCACACGGTTTGATCTTTTAAGAGAAGGGAAACAATTTATTAGGAGATAGGAAAACTGCTGTCCCGAGAAACGCAGTCCTCAGAGAGCATGACATTCTATGGGCAGCAAGAGGACGTGTTTCTGTAACGGGTAATAAGTTTATTTGTTAAAGAAAATCAATGAAAGTGACTGTGAAGTAGTTCGTGAAGCACGTGTTTGGGACTCGCGGCTAACCCTGCAGGCTGAACCAGCAGCCCCTGTCCCTGCCGAAAAGTCCCCGCGTCGCCCCGAGCCCGGCGCACGCTGCGCGGCGCCTGGTGTCCAGCTCCCGGTGCTACGCGCGGCGCCCGGTCCGCCGCCCAAGTCGCTTCAGTAGCGACACTTCTGACCCTGGGTCCCGACAGTGGCTCCTTCCAGTGGCCTGTGGCTGCCTTTCCACACCCTCGCTCGGCAGCCCGCACCTTGTTCTTCTTCCTTTCTTACTGACTCTTGTCCTTCCCTCCCTCCTTTTCGATACAGGTCTGAACGAACTTCTACACTTCTTCGCTTGCGATCGGAATTTCACTCTTCGGAATCTCTGTCTTCTCGGTGAATCGCCCAGTCCTTCCCACCAGCCCCTCCCCCAGGGTTCTGTCCTGCCTTTTCTTTAGTACCCGGGCACTGCTTTGCAGTCCTCCAGACATTCCAGAGAGTTCTCCTCGCACCAGAACCAGCATTGGCCTCCTCCTCCTCCCCTGGATAGGTGTGGGAGGGGGTGGATTTCGAGTTGAACTCCCAAGGGTTTTTATTCTGTTCTTTTAACAGCTTCACTTTCCCTTTTCTTCTTTGCATAACCTTCACCTACCTACTAATTTATAACAGAAGCGGTTCTTTCCCTTTCCTTGCGCGGTTTACAGTTTCCGTCGGGGCTGCGCGCCCACAACCCTGCGTCGCCAGCCGCCTGCCAGCCAACGACTTCCATCTATTCGGTTGCCGTCTAATTGCTCTTTATCTTCGCAGAGTAAGTTGGTTTCCAGGATCTAAAGTTCCCACGGTAGCGCCTCTTTATTTTGCCAAATTACTTCGTTGCCCCAGTGAAGGGTGGGGCGTGGGGGGAGGTGTATCACCCACCCACGTCCCTTTTAACACCCTTTCCTCCAAGTCCCACCACTCGCCCTGGTCACGTTTTGTGTGAATAATAACGGATTCTGGCAGGGTTTTCCTCCAATGCGGACAGATCGCTTAGGAATTATTCCTCTGGTGTCTAGTGGTCAGCATTCCCACCTCCCCCATCATCTCCGCCCTCACTGCGGCCCGGCTGCGGGAGGGGAGCGCGGCCCGAAGACCTCGTCCTCCTGCTTCTGGTTTCTCGCTGCTGCAGCTGACGCTGAAATTCGCTCTGGCCGCTGCCTCTTCCCGCTTTAATCCCAGACCTCCAGTCATTGGGCAGCTCCTCAGAGGCAAGAAGTCAACACCATGGCAACCCGACAAGCCTATCAAATCACCGGCTGGCGTGACCGCGGCAGGGTTGTAGACGAGAGTGGGCTGGGCAGAGGAACAGAGAGGCCACTAGCTCAGGTACACAGTCTGGGGGTGGTCAGCAGCTGTCAGCCTCCACCGTCTGGCTACACAGATGTGCACCACCCAGTTCATAGCCGGACCCTAAATTCCCTAGTAGGTGAGGAGGAGGAGGGGGAAGGGTGTGGATAGGACTGAGATTGTTGCAGAAGAGCTTCAAGCTCAAAGTCACCAAAGCCCTAGATTCTGTGAACTAAAGATGCCTTGAGCCTAGAGTGGAAGGAACCACCAAGTCACAACAGCCTCAGAACCAATTGTCAGAACTTGGCCCAAAGGTGTGTTTTTTTTTTTTCTTCAACAGTCCTGCCACTGGCTTAAAAAAAAAAATTAATGCAACATTCTGCTTTGAGTGGGAAAAGGATAAAGGAAAATGTTGCCTGTTGAACTTTTACTGTCTGCCCGTGTTGGGATATATATAAAATATATCTCAATATCGATTTCAGCTATGCCTTGGAACCGTCCTAAACTTTACCTGAAATTGCATTTTCCTTGTTTTTTCATAAACTGCGTGCTGTTTGTCATGTGTGGCCTAGATTTTGATTCTCTGAAGAGAAGAAACAAAGGAGACTTGAAAATGGGTAACTAGAAAATCTGTGTGTCCCTCCTGGGCCTACTCAGCCTTTGTATTTCCTTGTTTTCCTTGAGAAAGTCCCCAGAAAGACAGGACTTCCGTTAACATTTCAGAGCATCTTGTTCATAGGATATAGACTGACTTGCATTTTTCTTTCTTGTTTTTAAAGGCAGACAATGTTTTTGAGAAACACACAACATATTATTTCTGATTAGCTTATAATTTCATTGTGAAAACTTTCAACACATATTTGTTCAAGACTATAGAATGCTGTCAGTGACCATATGTTCCCTTCTGCCACTTACATCGTTGCTGATTTCTAAATTTCAGAATGTAAGTTGGTCTCCTAAAAAAAAGAGAAATCCACTTAATAATAATGTTAATGTGTCATTTTTGAGAACACCTTGTATGAAATCTAAAATCAACCCTTAAGTCCACTGCACATAAACAAAATCTACTATATACACAATTTTCATATTGATCTAACATTTATTATGGAGAGACTTTCAGTGTGGAAGTATTTAAGTTACACTTGGCATGCATAAAACACTGTAGCACTGGAAAGGTTTCTTAAACAGTGATTGTAATATTAAGAAAAGTAGGACAGAGCCAATTTTGTGGCTCTACCCAGAAATTTAATGAAATCTTGAAATTCATTTTCTTCCTTTCTCTATATTTCATTGTTGATGGATTCTGATAGTTTGAAATAGTACATCTCCAAATATAACCTTATTACATACAAAAAAAGGGAGTATTGATAACTGACACTGGAGAACAGGTCATAAGATACGAGAGAAAACTTTTGGACATAATATAATCTTCCCTGCACTGAGACTCTACTAGCATTCTGGTGACATTTTTTTTTATTCTGTGCCACTCTACAGTTCAACGATGAGCTGCGGAGCACACAGAGTTGAAATTTGGTCATAGTTTAAATGGCTACCTCAATGCCGAGTTATTGATATCTTCAAATGTTTTGGGCTAATCCACATGACATTTGATGTGCACTGACTGTTTACAGTGGCAAATGTCAGAAGAAACAGAATACTCTAATTGTAAATTAAAATGCATGTTTCTGATCTATCTCCCAGAACCTAACTTTTAAATTTAAGATGTTTTTTAAAAGAAGTTAAATGAAGTGTACAAAACTCTTTTAGTACATTTTGGTGGCAGTAAGAGTACATGGACACAGGAAATGTGATAACATTTAAAATTTCATTGTTTCTTTTAAGGGTATATCTTTAGTTACTGGAAAACTTTAAATACCTTAGGATCTATAATATTCTTTGTGAATGAATGTGTGTGTTTATGTATAGTGGTCAATGACATGAACAGAAACTGTCATTCAAATGTTCTTCCATGTGTAATATTTATAATTTTAAAAGCATTAAAATGAGGCAGAATTAATAAATTAGTAAATTGCATTTAAACCAAAACAAATATCTAGATATTCCAGTAGATCTGTTGAGTTTCTTAGAAATTGCTATTTTTTTTCCTTTTTACATAAGCTTGCTATGTATGGATGATTGAAAAATAAAAGATATTATACAGAGAATTATTTTCTAACCACAAATCAAATTTACTGTCTGTCCTTAAAAGTACCCTCCTATCACAATATATGACCTTCTATTTAAATATGGATTTGTATACCTACCACACACATGTCGCTTAGCTCTACATTCAAATATTTACATTTAAAGCACATTTCTATACCACTAATATTTTCAGTACGGATGCTGATGGAAGCAGGAAATTTCTCTATTTTAGCTAATGAGTAAGACAGGGAAATTAAATATAGTTTAAACACTAAATTTAAAAAAAAATCAATGCATGGATGCCTTGCTCATTTTCATCCGAACGAATACCATCTCCATAGAGTTCATTCTTGACCTTACCTGAGTAAGTACTTCAACTTAAAGTCTGAGATGCACCTAGAGGGGTAATAATACATTGCACTTAATAGGAAGACAGTTAATAACCTTTCTTCATCCCCACGCACCATCAATCAAGGCTGTCACCAGTGTGCTGAATCAAAGCAAAAGTGTTCTTCACAGATGACTGATTAGAAACGCAAAATCACAAGATCCATCTTCATGGTCACTTTTATTATAGTCATTTTTAAACTGACAGCAACCTGTTCAGTTTCAGCACACTGGGCATCACAAATAGTGTCACTCAGTGCAGCTAAGCATGAGAAGAGGCTGGTCGGATTATACTTAAACATAATTAGGTCCTCAACTCTTTGTGGAACTAAGAAAAAGGTATTCCTCTCTCCATCACTCCTATTCCGTCTCCTGGTAACTTGTTTTGATTCTACTGTATTATTAGTTTACCATCCTGAAGGGAGGCAGTGCAGGGTACAGATTCCTGCTTGTCAATTATTTAGGAACTAGGGAATAAATGTGTCTTCTGAGAGTTACAGATAACTTTTTGCTTACTGCTTTTTGTTAACTTCATGAAAAAACAACAACATTGCTAGCCTAAAAGTTAGTGAGGGTTCTTTTTATCCAGATATATGTTTTTGGACTAAAGCCTTGAGAAACTGGATAGTCAGATATTAGTAATGATACTCACTGACAAGACTCTTCTCTTAACAGTATCACCTGAATGCTGTAGCACTGGAATTACTGAGGTTAGAACTATTTGAATGCATAATATTCAAGGTGGCTGAGATATTAACTATTAGGTAGCTATGTAAATTATCGATATTATTTTTCTCAGCCCTAGAATATTTTTGTAAGTGACAAATTTGAAAAACCAACAAGTAGGTGTATACATATATCATTAAAAGTGGTAGTTTAAAACAATTAAGTCAGAATGAAATGGAACTTTACCTTTATTAAGAGTCTTGATCTTTATGCTACAGAGATGATCCTTTCAGATTTATTTCATCAATACAAGTATTTACATGGAAAAAACTTGTAGTAGAAAAATCTCATACTATGTTGTGAATCCCCTGCCATTTTATAGGCTCCTCATTTTATATTTCAAAAAAGAAAACCCAATTAGACTTAATATTTAATTTAGTAATTTTAAACAAAGTGCCCCAATTTAAATTTTTATACACTTACCTTTTCTTTTAATCCCAAATGCTCATTTTCTTGTTATCAGCAGAACACAAACATGTACAGGGGGGAGAGAGACAGAGAGAGTGAGCACAGAAAAAGGAAAAAACACTGCCAATGATATTTCTTTATACAGCACAGTACCTTCATATTGATTTTCACATATATTAATAGTCTACCTTTAATACCTCTCTGTAAAGCTACACATTTTTTCTGTCTCTACACACGCACACACACACACCTTTACTGCTTTATTCTAGATTATGAGTATTCTTTTCTTCACTACACAAAATTTGTAAGCAAGATATATATATATATACTATATATATCACTAGATTTATATCTTTATCATTAGATATACAGATGTATCATTATATATATACAATACACAAATTCAATATAATGGTATATCTGTATCTTCCACAACTGCCAATAGATGCATGAATGCACTCTATGTATAAGAAGACTAATATTGATTTCCTTAAATATTGTACTCTGCTTATATACATATATTTCTATAAGCATATGGATTTAAAATAAAGAGATCATAAAACAATTAAATAATTAGCTATCTGACTTTTTTTGGTTCAATGAAATTGTCCTAGAATTTAAGAGATGTATTTGTTTTTTGTTATTTAAAAATATTTCTACTTTATAAAACATTAATAATGATAATACTTATGACATATTAGACATGAAAAATTAGGATTAAATAATTGTATACTGCAAAAGCTATATAATTACACAGATGATGATGTAATAATCACCTTAATAGGTTTGTTTTCAGTTTACATAAAGATTAAAAACCTAATTTCTCCTGACAAAATGTATGTGTGGGAGCTAGGGGAGTATGTGTGTCTGCTAAGTTTGGACATGTTTATACTTTCAAAAAGAGAATAATACTTCATAAATTTTAATATGATTACTTTAAAGTTAATTTTTGGTATGAAATATTTTTCCTAACTAGGTTATACTAGTCAGAATACTATGGAAAGGTGATTTATTTGAAATATCTGGACTCAGTATAGCATTTTTTGCTACTAAAACTAATTCCATGAAATGATATGTATGGATTTTGGCATTATCTTGATAATCTATGCAGGCAGCCACTATAGATCTTAATATTAATTTTTGATATACATCATAAATATGAGTGTTCACAGGTTTACCAAAATTATAGATCTAAAATCATGTTTTCCTTTATGGATGGGACTTAATAAACTGAAAACACAAAAATAATTTTTATTTACATTTTAGAAATATAATCAAAACTTCAAAAATCAGTTTTTTGAAAGTTATTATGAAGCATTGCATATTTTGTGTTTTGACATCATTTGAAAACAGCATTCACTTACATTTAAATCAATGTGATTAATTTAGAAAGTGTCTTGGGAAACTTTCTAAAAATTATTTTAGAAATTGTTTTTTATCTCTAATTTTTCATAGACTATTTTGTTGCTGTTAGTTTTAAAAATTTATCTTAATTTGTGTGCATTGTTTGTGCTTACATTTGCTTCCTTGAGAGTGTTCTTATATCTAAGTTAATACGTAAAGCATATACTATAAGAATTTTGCATGATAAAGGGACTAGCAGGAAACTCTTATAATTTAATTAGTAGGAATACACCTAATCTGTAACTACAAAGTGATCAAATTATATTTTAAACTAAAAAGTCTAACAGTGTTACAGCATTTCAGTACGGGCTGAAATTTATATTTGTGCTTTCCATGTGGTATATATATATACATGAATACATATACATAATTACACCTAAATACTATCATATTTAGATTATTGACCTCTTTAAATGGTAGCATGTTCTCTGGCAAACAGATACTGCAATTATCTTTGCTATACCTGCCTATGCGCAGCCTGAATATTCAGTTATGGCATATCTCTCTTTTCTGGGGCATGATTTTCCCTGGGTTCTAGAATTGTTCTTTGTTGAATCTTTGGGAGGGGGGACTGTTCTATGAGTGTCAGTTTTCAGTAAATGTGTGAGAAGATGGTATGGTTTGGATAGACTGGCCGCCTTTTAATGTGTCTTTTCTACCTGGATTCAGAGCTGTCTCCCAACTAGTGATTTTTAAAAAGAAAACAAATGAAAAGCAAAGGTCACATAAAATCACCTTTAACATTTTATAGTAAACAAGAGAAAATATTGAAATATTTACAATAGTGTGTTATGTAATTTTATTTTAATTGCTTTCCTATATTATTTTTAAAACTGTTATCACCTATTTAAAATTGTCATATTGTTTAACTCTTACTCTTTTCTCACAAAAAAAGGAACATAGTCCTTAAAAATCTCCTAAACTGAGATGAATATTTTCTCCACTATTCCTATTCCCCGAGTCTTTTTGCTACTCAGCAATAATGCTAGAGGATGCATTTTATAACAAATAGACTATTTTGATCAGTACACTTTATTCTTACCTATTTTGGTTTCCAAATAAATATGGAAATAGAGTTAATGACAACTTTTCAGGACACCCTCCAAGACCTTAGGGATATTTTTAAGGAAAAAAATTAGTATACTATGATATAAAGATTTCTTTTTTGATAGCTAAAGCTTTCTATGTAAACCTTCACTTATGTATTACACAACCACTGAAGAATTTTAATGTATTGCAGTTCATTTTGCAATATTTGCACAAACATTCAAAGTAGTATTATGTTGCTTAGTTATTTCATTATATCATATTCTGCATTTAGAATTTCATTTCAATTTTCCCATTTTCAACATTTGGATGTCATCCCATTAACTATCATAAACCAGTAGTTTAAGGAGGGGTAATTCTGAAATGCAAACATCTCTCCTAGAATTTTACAGCCTTGCCATCCATGGAAGAGAAAACAGGGACGAGCATTACTTTTCCACAAACATTTTTCTTTTATGATTATAAGAAAAGATCAGATGCTGTGGCAATTTTTTTCATATGTGATTTTTCTTTAGAATTATTTTCAAAGTCAACTGTTCTTAGACTTTATTTCATTTCCAAAAGCATTGTGTTTTGCTTCTTTGTAAAATATTTCTTTATAACATTTTTTGTTTAATTCATTTTTAGCACAAGAAACACCCAAGCTCAATCTGGATACCTCTTTCCAACATAATTTAGCTGGACCTTTTCTTAGTCAAGGTTTTCTGGTTTTCATTTTCACTTCATATTCTCAAATAAAAGATCCTTTGTTGTCTACCATTTGATTGGACTTAATGAAAAACACTCCATTTTAACTTAACAGTATTTCCTTTTGAATTTATTATATTTAAGAACACTGTCAAAAATCAAACATTTAATCTCAGGTTTTTATATTTCAAAATATATTACTATCACATGGCTCAGTGAGGTGATGTAAAAGTAGACTGAAATGATTTCAAAAAGAAAAGCAAGAGTAAAAAAAAAGTAATGGCTTCATTTTAATATGAAACTAAATACTATGGTTAACGTGCAGTTTGGGGCCAGCAGCTGACTGTAGAGACTAACATGTCACAGGGTGCCAACAGTGGAATTGTGCAGTATTGACTAAATGAGGTTCACTGATTTGTATTGAGGCTAATATCTTCTTTAAACAATTCCGTGTAAATTGTGCGTATAAAGTCATTGGAAGCTATTTCTCAGGACAGCCTTGCTGGCTTGCTACCTGCTGGAGTGAGGAGGATAATCAATAGGAAGAAATAGAGCTGAGCGCGAGCCTGGGAAGCTCCAGAGGAGTTAATGCTGATAAAAGTAGACGATGTCAATATTTGGGAATAGCACAAGTCCAAGGTAATAGACAAAAGAGAAGTGCATATGTTGCAGAGTGTTCAAACAGGGGCAGAATTAAAGCCTAAGTGGCAGATGATGTCCTAGACTGCAAAAGACATTATGCATTGCAGGTATTGTTAAGTTTCTACAGAAATCCAAACCGAGCAAGAGGTTATATGAAAAGGTACCTACCTAACTTTTATCAGAAGCTTGAATATGATTTCCATTTCAATGGTCAATAGATCTTTGGTTAATATAAGAAAGCCTGTCCCAAAACATTTGGCAGGCATGTTTTTACATATGTGATACTACATGTCTCATTATGAAAATTTTAAAAGCTTTTCTAAGTGCTTCCAAGATATATTAAAAATATGTATAAGATAAAATAAAACAGGCTACCAGTCATACAGTGATAGCAAAATATAAACAACCCTAGTAGCCTTTGCATATACTAATAATTAGAGCAGGCACCTTATTTTCTAAAGGTAGTAGACTTATTGGAAGTGAGGTAATGGTATATTTTTACTAATTTAATACTGAAAATCAGTTTTCCTCTTGCTGTCAGGCGATGAAATTTTGTTCTCCTGTGCTGATCTTCTGCTGATGTGTTATGACATAGTCTGTCAACATGAACAGATATGGGAAAGGAGATTGGGTGACGGAGACACATAACCTGCACAGAACTCTTTGGGAATTTTAAGCATGTCACCATATTTGGGTAGAAGAAGTAAGACTGTGCTTGCTTTAAAAAGCTGGATTTCTGTATGATGTAAGCCCAAACAAACCAGGTGGACTATGACAAGGCACTAAACCTGAACGAGCAAGCCGAATCCCAAACGTGTTATTTCTGTGTATCTTTAAAAAAGTTCTTTCACACCATCAGTTGATTTCTTGTTGCAAAATATAAGTTTCTTGACAAAGAGGGGAAAACAATTCATGCACATATGATTATCAAACATAGTCATTTTCTCCCAAATTAAACAATTCCACAACTATTACATGCTTTTATTGTCACAGATGTTTTTACCATTTGGTGTTAGATATCTGGATTATATCAAACACATGATTCTGAGGTTAGGTGAAACAGCTCAGTCCGATAGTTTCTTTAAAACCAAGCTAAGAAGTGTCACTAGAAAAGCAAGTATATTTATCTAGGACGCAACATATCAAACATTTTTTTTTACCCATAAAAATGAAGAAATCAACAAAATTTACTTCTGCTTTTCATTTTATCTTTTCATTTGGGGAATGACTATTTCAAAAATAATTTTTCATCTTTACCAAATCACATGTTGGAGTTATTAACCTAAGACACTAGATTGCAATTAAAATAATTTCATATTACAGATACCTAGTCTTTGTAAGCTTTCCTAAAAGAACAAAATTTGCTTTTTAAAAAAGTCACTGTGGCCATACATTCCATCTTCTCATCTTAAATTCAGAGTAATAAAAGATGCTCAGTCATCATTGAATTCTAAAGAAGGCTGCATTTCAAATAAAGTATGAATTTTGATTTAGAGACACAGAAAAAATCTTTTAAGATCTGTACTTCAAGTAATTTGTTAATCTTGTGCCACTTTCAGCATTTGTCACACATATAGACCAGGAAATTGGCTCCATCTCACTCTAGCTCTGTGTTGAATTAAAAACCTCTACTGCAAAGAAGAGCACGATGTGGGGAGAGAATAAATTTACTTCTTTCTTTAGCAATGCACATATATTTCCATACATTTCACATCCTGAGGGAGCATATGAATGCATCCAAGAAATACAAAACTATAAACTGTAATTCCAGAAAAGGAAAAGGTTTACATGTTTTGCTAATTTTAATATACCATTTTACGTTGAAGACTGAAAATTAAATAATTCTATACATTCTATCTTTCTAACTAGACACCTTTAATGTTAGAAATAAATCTAAAATAATGAATCTCAGTTGCTCCTTCCACTTGGATAGTATTAGCAGGTTTAGGTCAAAGCAAATTAAATATCAGTAGTGATAAATTGAGAAAAATATTTCATGCCATTTGAATTTGCTTTCGCATTTGATTCACCAAAGTCCACCTTGACTATTTCAGTAAATATTGAATGCACAGCACATATATAGGTACATTAAAAGGAGGGTCCATTCCTATTCATGTTTCTAAGCTAACAGAAGAGGTGTTTTTCAGTGAAGTGCAATAATAACTAGGTAGCTTTTAAGCATAATATGTGCAGTTCTACTAAAATTTTGTTCAAACACAATCCACCCCCCAGTGAAGGAGATGACTAGCTCCACTGTAGACTTGCTCTAAGTAGAGTTCACTGTATTTGGACTGTTTGGATTTGTGAGTGTGTTCTAAGGAAACAGGGCAGTGTGGGAGATTTATGAGGGCTACACAGAAACCAAGCTGGCAGAGATTATGGCATGCTTGTTTCAGAAAACAGGGAACCGAAGGTTCCTGATTTACACTGACATACATCTACATGGAACCATAGTTTGCAAATTGCCTCGAAGAGTCATCTTTTATTAACTGTTTGATAGGTACCCAAATGTACATTTTTATTTAAAAACATATCAAGAATACTGATAGTATATTTGCAAAGATTCTCTTTCACATACATACTTATATATTTTTGTTTCCTAAATGCCTTAAAATTAATATCCAACAAAAGATGTCATGTTAAGTCAATATTTTGTAATGCTTTAAAAGGTCTGAGCACATGGCATATTTTTAAAAATTTCACAGTAAATCTGCATATTAAGAGGTTCAAAGTCTTTAAGATTTTCATCTTTGACATTTATGGTTTTACTTGAGCATAAAGAAATAACCTGAAAGGACTGTGCCTAAAGTGGCCAAATTAAAATGTGTAAATCCCTGGCTCCTTCAGGCTTTAAGTGTTTAATCAACTTGGTCTTCATTCAAAGAACGTGGCTATTTTCTCCCTTATTTTATAAGACTAGTAAAAATACTCTCTGACTAGATTTAGGACTGAAATTGTGAGCGAATATGCTTATAGACTTGTTTCCTGTGGGATGCCTCATATGTGTATGCATGATCAGAAATTACAGATGAATGACACAAACCTGAGATCAGTCTGCTACACATTTCCAATTTCTGCCACCGTCCTTCCCTGCTGCCCTTTCAAAATTTTTGTAAGAGCCTGTTGTGTCACTATTTTGCATTCAGAAGACCAAACATTGTTTTTCCAAACCTTACAATTTCAATTTATATGCTCCTACTAAGTCTGAGAAATAAATGTTTGGGAGAAGATGAGAGTGTTATACAATTAAATGACAGCTTTCAAGTGGCTGGAATCACACCCAGCCCCTTTAATATCCTCAGTGTGTTGGCTCAGTTATCCTTGTATGTTCCAGCTTAGGAGTTTGGATGCTTCTTGGTGGTTTTGTGTAAATGGGTGATTCTGGAAGTCACACTTCTGATTATCGTGTGCCCGCACTGCTTCAGGGCATAAAATTTCTTTAACAGACAACAGCTGACAAATTGGGAGAATCTGACTAAAAGTGTCAGGCAACTAAGTACTGAAAGTATCATCTGGCTCTTTTTTTCCAAAGGATTTGGTAAGAACAATTGGAATGTATAAAAAGCATGTATTGCCGCTATTGGTCTAACATCTTCATCACTGCTCAGGATATTTTTTAAAAAATTGTAGTGAAAACAGATAACATGATATCTACCTTCTTAACAAATTTTTATTAAGCACAGTGCAGCACTGTTAACCACAGACAAAATAGTGTACGGCACACTTAGAATCTTTTCATCTTACGTAACTGAAGCTTCATACCCATTGAACACATCTCTCCATGTCCTGGTCCTGTGGTCCTTGGCAACCATTTTACTCTCTATTTCTATGACTTTGATCATTTTGGTAGCTCATATAAGGATTTGCTCCTTCGAGGCTGCTGTATTTCACTTAGCCTCATGTTCTCAAGATGCATGGATGGATACCTTTTTATGTCTAGTCTATCTTACCCCTCCTTGGAGGATCACAGAAAAGGAATGCTTGCTATGAAATAGAACAATTCCTTTACTAGGAGATGTAGGGTGGGAAGGGTCAGAACACAAAGACTGATTAAGCCTTTTTAAAGTATATTTTATTGATTTTGCTATTGTCCCAATATACAGTTGTCCCAATTTTTTCTCTCCTTTATCCCCACTCTGCCCTGCACACCCACAGCCTCCAGTGTTCTCCCCTCTCCTTAGTTCATGTCCACTGGTCATACATATAAGTTCTTTGGCTTCTCCATTTCCTATACTATTCTTAACCTACCCCTGTCTATTTTATGCCTACCAATTATGCTTCTTACTCCCCGTACCTTTCTCCCACCCATTCTTTCCCTCCTCCTCCCACTGATAACCCTCCACGTGGTCTCCATTTTTGTGATTCTGTTCCTGTTCTAGTTGTTTGCTTAGTTTTTGTTTGTTTGTTTTTCAGGTTTAGTTTTGATAGTTGTGAGTTTGTTGTTTTTTTACTATTCATATTTTTGATCTTCTTCTTCTTCTTACATAAGTCCCTTTAACATTTCACATAATAAGGACTTGGGTAATCATGAACTCCTTATCTAGGAAGCACTTTATCTACGTTTTCATTCTAAATGATAGCTTTGCTTGATAGAATAATCTTGGATGTAGGTCCTTGCCTTTCATGACTTCAAATACTTCTTTCCAGCCCCTTCTTGCCTGTATGGTTTCTTTTGAAAAATCAGCTAATAGTCTTATGGGAACTCCTTTGTAGGTAACTGTCTTCTTTCCTCTTGCTGCTTCAAAGATTCTCTCCTATTTAATCCTGGGTAACTTAATTATGATGTGTCTTGGTGTGTTTCTCCTTGGGTCCAATTTCTTTGGGACTTTTGGGGTTTCCTGGACTTCTTCAAAGTCTATTTCCTTCATCAGACCAGGAAAGTTTTCGATTTGTTCAAATGAGTTTTCAATATCTCGCTCATACTCTTTTCCTTCTGGTACCCCTATGATTTGGATGTCAGAAGGCTTAAAGTTGCCCCAGAGGTTCCTAGGCCTCTCCTCGTTTTTTTGTATTCTTGTTTCTTCATTCTATTCTGGTTGGATACTTATTTCTTCCTTTCGTTCCAAGTCATTGACTTGAGTCCCTGTTTTCTTCCTTCATTGTTGGTTCCCTGTAATTTTTTCTTTCATTTCACTTTGTGTAGCCTTCATTTCTTCCTTCATTTTGTGTCTGAGTTCAATCAGTTCTGTGAGCATCCTGATTACCAGTGTCTTGAACTCTGTACCAGACAGGTTGTCCATCTCCTCGTCTCTTAGTTCTTTTTTTCTGGGGTCTTGATCTGTTCTATTATTTGGGCCATATTTCTTTGTACTAGCACACCTGTTATGTGGTCAGGTATTCTCCAGGGTGGGGCAACCCTCTTTGCTGCATTGGGGTGTTGTCTGTGTGGGATGGGTCAGAGCAGGAGCAATTCTGCTTGCTCTCCTCTTGTCCTACTTTCCACCATTTCCCTAGCTCTCCACAAGCAAATTGTGCTCTTTCAGGTGCTGATTCACAAGTGGGTGGTTTTGTGTATGTTTTAGGACCCTGTGGGTCTCTCCATTGAGCTCTCTCGTGAGGCCGGGAGTTTCTCCCATTGCTACAACCTCCATAGACTTTTTTATAGCCTGGGGTTTCAAGTCTTTAGTTTTCCGCGCTGAAACCCTGGGTTTCTAGGTCTGTCTTGCTCCCCTGTTGTTCCTCCTGGCTTGTCTGTACAGGAATATGGGATGTCCTGTGTGGTCCACCGTCTTGCTGCGAGTCCTCTCTGCCTCACCTGCCTGTCTCCACCCCTCCTACCATCTGGATGAATGTTTCTTTAACTCTTTGGTTGTTGGACTTCCATGCAAATGTTTTTTCTGGCAGTTCTGGTTGTTCTTTGTTTTTAAATTGGTTGTTGTCCTTCTTTTGGTTGTTCAACTCCAAGACTGATTAATTATTATAGAAAATAGGTACAATGAAGCATTTAACCACCTTTTTCATCATAGCTGCTGTTGGAAACAGAGTTAATGCTATCTGGGTGCTCACCACGGCCAGGAATATTGGTAAGGCTTCAGTTACATTGTCACATTCACACACCCAGCTCCGCATTGAGGTGGGTACTCTTATTATCCCCATTTTACTGGTGAAGGACACCAAAGCACAGACAGGTTAAGTAGCTTTCCCATGTTTACAGAGTGGAGGAGTACAGAGACTGGCTTCAGCCCTCTTTTTCAGCTTGTCATGCTCCTTTGCTAATAGTATCCCAGTCAAAAATGTATTTCTTCTTCTTTGACTAAGGAAGTAAAATATACTCTGTGTCAATGCAGAAGAAACAGTCCTTTATCTTCCTGAGAAGAGGAAAGTACTTTGCCTGCTGACTGACTTTGGCTATTTTGCTCTGAGGATGGGTACATGTATCAGAACTGGATATAGAGCGTAGGTCAAACTGTTGGGTGTGGCAGGTTTAATCTTTGAAATTCTTTTATTAGTGATATGGTGTGTAGACCTCACCACTCTTTGTGGCATGAATTTACTGATAGGTTTGTAAAAAATACACACATTTTGTAAATCGAAGTATTGCATGTAAAAGTATCTGTTTTAAATCACATGTTTCTGTAACATTAGCAGGAGTTGTCAATGGTGTGTTCCTTTTCAATGTATTCTTTAGTCATGGCAGTTGAATTTATGTACCATTGTATGAGTTCAGGTACACTGCATGAGCTATGGTTCTATGGGAAAATTTATTGCTTATTACTCCCTAGATAGGATTTAGTACCTAACTTTTTATATTCTCATCAATAATTGCTTCTATTTTATTGTTATTTTTAAATCCTCACCTGAGGATATATTTATTGATGAGAGCAAGACACATTAGTCAGTTGCATCCTGAAGTACCACAGCCATACCCCTGCGCTGATGCATCCTGACCTAGAATTGAACCCACAAGATTTTGGAACACCAATCAATTGACCCACCTATCCGGGGCTCAATGATTTCCTTTATTATTTATCTTGCATTCATTAAATTTTTAAACCATTTTTAGTATATTTATTTTTAGAAAGGGGAAGGGAGTGAGAAAGAAAGGGAGAGAAATATCAATGTACAGTTGCCTTTCGAGGGTTCCCAACTGGGAACCTGGCCCACAACCCAGGCATGTGCCCTGATGGGGGATCGAACCAGTGATCCTTTGATTTGCAGTCCTGCACTCAATCCACTGAGCCACATTAGCCAGGGCTATGATGCATTCATTTTTATTGCCTGCCTCCCAGAAAATTTCACTGAAAATTTCTTGTTTAATTTACTTATGAGAATTTCAGATTATATGAAAACTGGCCACATCCATGAATAAATCACATTACAGCTGTATACTCTATTAAGATAATATAAACATTTTACATCATTAAAAATGTATGGAATTCACTTCTGTGTAGACAATGTTTTATAAATAGTAGGTGCTCAATAAAGGTCAACCAAATAAATAAATAAATATTTGCTTTGATTAAAATCTGATATCAAGGGGCCATAGGTCTTTGATCCCAACATTGGTCATTCAGATTTGTTAAATTAAAAATAACTATTATTGTTTCCGTAGGCTGCCGTGAAGATAAGGGTATAGACGAGTAGAGTTTGCTGGCCCCTCTAATGCTAAAAAATGAAGAATGTCAGAAAGGTACACAATTTTCATTAAGGAAACAACAGAGTCATGTACATAAGAGTGGAATCAGTAAAGAGAGGGTTAGAATTCTAGCCCCAGTAAATATGGTGGCGTGACACCAGACATAATTTTCCTCTTCTATGAAGTGGGCATTATAATAACAGGGGGAGATACCTCAAGAGATTTTTTTTATATATTCTGTAAAATAGCACAGAGCCTGGCACTGTGGAAGTACTAAGTAAACACTACCTACTACTATTATTAAATTATAGGATATTCTGTTGGCTTCAAATGTATATTGATTTGCTATAGTGAAAGTTCTATTTTTGGCCAGTTACACTAATGAATGATAATTCAAATAAAAAACTATTTTGTTTTGAGGATTCTCTTAAGAACCAGAGTGCCCTGGCTGGTATAGCTCAGTGGATTGAGTGTGGACCTGTGAACCACAGGGACACTGGTTTGATTCCCAGTCAGGGCACACGCCTGGGTTAGAAGTCAGGTCCCCAGTTTGGGGCATGTGAGAGGCAACCACACATTGATGTTTCTCTCCCTCTCTTTCTCCTTCTTATCCCCTTCCTCTAAAAATAGATAAATAAAATCTTTTTAAAAACCTTAAAAAAAGAATCAAAGTAGATTCAACTCTGAGAGGAAAATCTTTGAAAACACAGATATAATTTAGAATATCATGGTTAATAAACTTATTGAGTACATAAACATTAAACTAGTAATTTTTATGTGGTGGAAATAATATATAAGTAAAGTTTAAAATTAAGTAGAGTTTTCTTTTCACAGCTTACATGGTATTCACATTTTTAACTGTTCTGTGGTTACAATGATACTGTTTATAGTCCAATGGCTATTTACTGAACAAAATTGAGATCTAAGAGCAGGAGAGAAAATATGAATTCCATGAAACTAATTTGAGTGTGTAAAGGCAGGTGTTTAACTTGTATTATGGACTATTGCTAATGCCATGTTTGTTTCAAACCTTTAAAAGCTCTGCATCCCACTGCTGTGTATGTATGCATGTGTGTGTACACATGTGTATGTGAGATCATGAATTGAGGAAACAAATCAAAACAAAATCTTCTTCCATTCCTGCTCTCATTGCCTTGTTTATAGAAAGAGAAATGCAAGGCTTATATTACACAGTCACGTGAACTGCAAACTGACTGTAGTAGCAAAATCTCTTCAACAGAAGAAGTGAAGCCTGTAAGTTTTTTTGCATTCTTTCATTTTTAAGTTTTCTGCTTTCTTTCAAAGTCAGGTGGGCAGTGCCACTCACAATTTTAGGAAAAGAAAGTTGAAATGCTTTCCTTTTAACATTGACAGTAATAACAAGTATTCCATCCCTTTCTTGTCCTTGACTTGGGTGACTTGTGCCCTAGTGTATGACTGCAAGGTGCACTTTCTGTTGACAGCTAGAAGCAAAGCCTGCATGCTTCGATGGACTGGATGCGCAGTCCAGATGATCCAGGATGTTCAGGATTAGGTGGGCAGCAGAAATGTAGTCCACTGGACCCTTGGCCGAAACACATTGAAGGAGAGAGAATGAGTGCTCCTAAGTCTTCTTTCACACTTCACTCATGCTTGAAATGAAGTAGATGAAAAATGAATTTAGACTTTCCATCTAACTTCACCTTATGTATCATTACTTAGGATTTTCTAACTGCTAAAGGCAAAAAAAATGATGACTATTGTTGAAGTTAAACCAAATTTTTATGGTCTATAGCTATATTTAGTAAACTCTCTTTATTTTCAAGAGGATTATGCATTATTTTCTATTCTAATTTGGTATTAATGTTAAAAGCATACCTGATACCACTTGCTATCACAGGTACTATCTGATGAAATTTCTGGCTTTTTAGCTAAACTCTGATTGTCTGTACTCCAAGATTTAGAAGAACTAGATAAATCTGTAGTGCTAACTTCCTCACATTGAATTGTTACTTTCTAAATGTAACCTCATGATAGAATAAAGGTGGTGTACTTTCCAAATCTTTAGAAAAACTGTGTTCCTAAACCAAAAGCCCAAGATTAAACTATGTCTACAGAAGGAATACCCCTAACTGGGAGAACAATGGATGAAGAACATGAACAAAGCTTTTTAAATCTCATTTAGTTTTTTATTAGCAGATTTACTTAGTTTACCATATAATTAACATTTTCTGAGTGCCCACAGCATGTCTGAAAAAAAGACTGTAAAAATGAAGGCACAGAGCATGAGGAAACTTGGAATTCCTATCCATTACGTGGGAGTGAGGTGAATATTTAATACCGGTACGATGTATATTTACCAAGAAAAGTTTCTTAGAGGAGCTGAATGCTGAATTGCATTTTGATAAATAGATGTCGTATTATAAGCATATGTTCATTGTACTGCAGAGTTGCTATTAAATTTTATAGCAAGATATATTCAATTATCACCATTCACACTATCAAAGTTTTAGATTGTTTTTGAACTTTTGCTATTATAGAGAACATTATTATTTATAAAGTAGAAATCAGAAGATTGCCTCAATGTCCAATAATAAAAAAGTAATGAAATAAATCATGGCATAGAGTAACATAGAGTATTATCTAACATTAAAATGATTTTTGCCAAAAGTAAAGCAGAAACTGTATTATACACACACATTTATACATTATGTTCTTAATAACATAAAATTTTATATTCATAAAAAAACACCAAGGCAATTTTACCAAAATTTTATCTGTGGTTAATCCTGTATGTGGGGTTATGGATCATTAGTAACAAATTTTCTTCTTAGTCTTTGAGTTTTTAAATTTTTCAATAAAGATTATGTCTTATTTCAGAATTGAGAATATCTGTATGTTTAAAGTTTCAATATATTTGACTTTGTGATAGAAAATTTTTTTATTTTTTAAGAATATATTTCTTATTGTGTCCCCCTCTGGATCGTAATTGTCAATTTAAAAAGACATAAACAATGTCAACAAGTCAAAGCATTGAGACAAAGTAAAAGAATGACTTCCAGTCAAGATAGAAGCATAGGCAGACATGGTTCACCACTTTGCACAACCACATCAAAATTACAACTAAAATATAGAACAACCATCACTCAGAACCATCAGAAATTGAGTTGACTGGAAGTCTGCCAAATACAGAATTAAAGAAACCACATTCAACCAGACTAGTAGGAGGGGCACAGATGAGGAATGGGCTGGACCCACACCCAAGAGTGGTAGATAAAAATTTGTGAGGGATATCTTGGGAGTGAGGAGTTCCAGCCCCATACAAGGCCACCCAGCCCAGATTTCCAGTGCCAGGAGGATAAGTCCCACAAATTCTGGCTGCAAAAGTCAGTGGGTATTGAGTGAGTGGAAGAAACTCCCCAAGCCCCAAGCTGTTCTTCTTAAAAAACCCACACACGGACTAACATACTCAGATTCACTTCCTCTGAGCTCCAGCACTCCTTAGCATCTTAAAAGGCAGCATTTACATACTGGAAGAAACTGAAGTGTTTGGCATCAGGGTGAGCAAAGGCCATTTCCCTTTGTCTGAGCCCTCCCCTCTCAGAGCAACTGAGCTGACAAGTTGCTACCATATCTGAAACTCCATCTACCTGGCTAACACTGTTTGATCAGCCTTGGACATCCCCAGAGACTCCATCCCACCCAAATTATAGTCCCACCAAAGCTTCTTCTTCATATAAATGCCTGGTCTTGGCTCATGCTTCATAGCTTCCCAAATCCTCCCAAACAAACAAGAGCTGGCCTCAGTGAGCCCCAGGCCCAGGACTAGCAGCAACGGGCCTAGATTCACAGCTCAGCTTCACCTGAGAGTTTCCAAGCCCAGCACAAGTAGCAGCCATCTCAGATTGCTTTATACCTCAGGAAGGGTGGCCCAGGCAAAACACAGGGTTGGGGGCTGACCCTGGCCTATACCACCAGGGAAACTCCAAGGCCAGCACACTCAGTGGACAGCTACAGAACACATCAGAATACCACCATTCTGCACCCTGCATATCTCATCCTCCAAGGAGGGTGGAGTTTGGTCATAAGTGATTACAGCCGATCCTTGCAGCTGACTGGCCTGTGTAAATCCCTCCCATTGATCTTCCAATAACAACCAAGGCTCAACTACAAGGGGAGGGTGCATTCAGCCCACTCAAGGGGTACACCTCTAGTACTCAGCTTGGGTGATAGGGGAGGCTGTGCCACTGGACCCTATAGAACACCTATTACAATAAGCCACACTACCAAGACATGGAGTCATAGTAGTTCTACCTAATACATAGAAACAAACACAGGGAGGCCACCAAAATGAGGAGACAAAGAAACATGGTCAAAATGAAAGAAAAGATCAAAACTCCAGAAGAAGAGCTAAAAGAAATGGAGATAAGCAATCTATCAGATGCAGAGTTCAAAACCCTGGTTATAAGGGTGCTCAAGGAACTTAGAGAGGACCTCAGCAACATAAAAAAGCTCCAGTCAGAAACAAAGGATACATTAATTGAGATAAGGAACAATTTCCAGGGAAACAACAGTGGAGTGAATGAAGCTGAGAATCAAACCAATGATTTGGAACATAAGGAAGCAAAAACAGCCAATCAGAATGTTACCGAACAACAAGAGGTCCGAGGGAGGGGCAATACAATATTTGGCCCACCTAAGGATGCCAAAACCGCTATACAACAGGGGCCCCTCCCCCAAAAAACCAAAATACTAAAATCTACTGGGCCCTTCTGTCCGCCGCCAATTGGAAAGACATCTCTCAATGCCAGAGATTTGTGAAAAGGAAACAAAATGTTTATTTAATGCTATTCAGGCCTAATGCCACCACTAAAATATCAAAGTCCTTTAGGTTGTACACCTACACCCACACAGCGCTCCCTTCTCCCACTGTCCCAACTCCGGGTACCGTAAATCAGGAAAAGAGCACACGTCTGTATTGCAGGCCGCTGGCACCGTCAGCTGTGTCACTGTGCAGGATCTCGAGTTAATCCAAAGTACTGTGGTACCCTCTCATGGTCCACTGGCAAGAGTCCTTTGTACCCAGTTCCAGTCAAAGTCTCTGTTGCTTTTCAGGCCCCGCGGCCAAAGGGGGCACCCCAAAGCCGCGTGGGCCTCTTCTACCAAAGCTGCAGGAGTCCGCACTCCACCAAAAGCATGTGGCTGTCTTCTTCACCCGGCTGCAGGGATCTCCATTCTGGCAAAGCTGCATGGTTCTTCCCTTTCACCTGGGAAAGAGGGGGTCCACACCATGCCAAAACTACGTGGCTCCCTCTTTCACCTCACCAAGAGGGGGTCCTCACTCTGCCGAAATCGTGTGGCTCTCTCTCCATCTGGCCAAGCGGGGGCCCTTCATGTCTTGGAGCCAGTCTTTTCCAAGCTCTCACCTAGGCGCTCTCACTCCGGAGTGCAGCCCCTAGTTACATCCTGAGTCCAAGCCCTTCTCCCTCAGGAGTGCAGACCTTAGTTACATCCTCCTGAGTCCCAGTCCACTACCTTCTCCCTTCTCAGGAGCGCCGACCCTAGTTACATTCTCAGTCCCCGCTAGTTCCATCTTGAGTCCCCTGCTACTCCCTTCTCCCTGGCTCCAAACTTGGCCACAGCTATTTTAACATATCTATGAAACCAGTTAAAGGTTATAGATGTGTTAAATGATCATTCCAGAGGTTAGCTGCAAAACTGTTGCTATGCAAAACAGCCCTCAATGGCCTGGCTCCATTCATCCCTTCCCCCTGGGGGGGTGCGGTGAGGACATCTTATATGTCTCTCCAATATTTCTATACACTTTGAATTCTGGACACCTTTCTAAATCTTTTTTTTGGGGGCCCCCCTGGCTGCACCCTGTATCAAGAACACTAAGAAAAAACAAGAATTTTTAAAAAATGAGGATAGTATGAACAGCCTCTGGGACAACTTCAAGAGGTTCAACATTTGCACTGTAGGGGTGTCAGAAGGAGAAGAGAATGAGCAAGGAATTGGAAATCTATTTGTAAAAATAATGGAAGAAAACTTCCCTAATTTGGTGAAGGAAATAATGTGCAAGTCCAGGAAGCACAGAGAGTCCCAAACACGATGCATACAAAGAGGCCCACTCCAAAACATATCAAAATTCAAATGCCAAACATTAAAGATAAAGAGAGAATCTTAAAAGCAGCAAGAGAAAAGAGGTTAGTTACTTACAGGGGAGTTCCCATTAGACTGCCAGCTCATTTCTCAAAAGCAACTTTGCAGGCTAGAGGGATTGGTAAGAAATATTCAAAGTCGTGAAAAGCAGGGACCTACAGCCAAGACTGCTATGCCCAATAAAGTATCATTTAGCATCAAAAGGCAGATAAAAGGGCTTCCCAGACAAGAAAAAACTAAGAGTTTGTCATCACCAAACCATTATTATAAAAAATGTTAAAGAGACTTATTTAAGAAAAAGAAGATTAAAACTATGAGCAACAAAATGGCAAAAAATACATATCTACCAACAATTGAATCTAAAAAACTAACTAAGGCAAATGAGAAGAACAGAGACAGAATCATGGGTAGAGGGCCTTTTGATGGCTGTCATATGGGAGGGGCATATCAGGAAATGGGTGAGGAGGTGAGGGGATTAAGAAGCACAAATCTATAGTTATAGCATAGCCATGGGATACACAGTACAGTATAGGAAATGGAGTAGCCAAAGAACTTACATGCATGACCCATGGACATGAACAATAGTGGGGGGATTGACTGAGGGCATGGGGGTGGGGTGCTGCATGGAGGTGGGCAAAGGGAAAAAAATCAGGACAACTGTAATCGCATAATCAATAAAAATAATTTTAAAAAAAGAGGACCTGAAACAAACTGTTTCAGAGGTTACACTGGGGCATCAGTTAAAATATGAAAGTTTTATAATTGGATAACCTCCTGGCTTTGACTTGGTTGGAGTGTGTGAAGTTGGTAAGGTTTTTTAGAACTGCATGTTTTTCACATTCACGATGACTGCATGCATATATGTGTATAGATAATTGCAATGCCTGGTACCCAGGATATGAGCTGTGTAAAATTACTGTGGGAAGTTGTAAATGATGTATGAAATGAGAAATCTTTGCCCACTGGCAGTACATAGATAGAACAGAGATAGCGATGTGCAATCTTTTCTCTGTCATTTGTCATAGTATTCATAAGGCAGAACATATCAATAAACCTGAATGTCAAACATGTATACTAAACAATACATTTTATTTCTCCTTTGTATGGTCTCATCTCTTTCTTAAAAACCAGTTTACAAAGTCCTTGTGCTGAAGGTAAATGTGAAGCATGCCTATGTTAATGATTTAAGTTACTCAGCCCAATACATGAAATGCAGAAATTCTAAATAGCTGTGTGGATATGACTCACAGTACTCAGTACTGCTGAATTTTAGACTTGCTATCCAAGCTAAATCTTTTTTGAGGACATATACTAAGGCTTTATGTACAATCTCTAACATCTGAGGGTATGATTAACATTTTTATTTTGTGTCCCAGTGTTTGAGATTCTTCAGATTTCCCCTGCCACTGATGAGCAGAAGCAAATAGAAGCAAAATTTTTTCCTAAATTTGTTTTTATAGACAACTCATGTGGCTGACTTTTTCTCAATCCTCTGACCAATCCCCAGATTCAATATTTGATCCAATTGTATTAATTAAACTAATGCACATTTATTGTCATCTTGTCACGAAATAGCCTAGTCACATAAAAACAAGTCTGAAAACAGAAACAAGCAAACAAACGAACAAACAAAAAACACCTTCACCAGTTGGCATCTATTTTTAGATTATAGAAGTTAAGTTTAGAAATTAAAATAAACAGAAAAAAGATGAACTAATGATGTACTTACATACAAAAATAAGCCCTGACTGGTGTGGCTCAACAGGTTGGCTGGCCGCATCCCACAGACTGGAAGGTCACCAGTTTGATTTTGATCAGGGCACATGCCTGGATTGCAGGCCAAGTCCTGGGCTGGGGTCTGCGAGAGGCAATGGATTGATGTTTCTCTCTCATATAGATATTTCTCTCCCTCTCTCTCCCTTCCTTCCCCTCCATCTAAAAATAAGTGAATAAAGTCTTTTTAAAAATAAGGCCAACAGGATCAAATAAGTCTAAAAAGAGAGCATAAAAGAGTAGGCTGAGTATGTTTTTGTTCATCAAGAAGTTGATAACTTAATGATACAGACCTCAAAATACAAGAGGTGATGTGTTCAATGACACCTGAACTTTATTCTTTATGTACATAGAAGGACATTTAAATATTTATGTAATTGCATCTTTCTCAAATATGAATGTGCCACTTTATGTGCCAGTTTTGATTTTGTTTAAACAAAAGAATATGCTCTGGCATTTGACATTTTTAAAGCATGCCATTGATAATTCTCTCTGAAAACTGTAAAACAAGTATTTACTTATCAATTGACTGCATCTCTTCTTGGATTCACAGCTGATTTTTCTTTTGCTTGATGGAGCTAGAAGTGAAATATCTGATTTGATTTCCCACCAGTAGACCACACAGATAAACATATTTCATTTTGCATATGAGTCACATAGAAATGATGGTATCATTTGGTCACTTTGAACAGAGTCAAAAAAGCATAAGACAAAGCAATGTCCACCTTTGGTTTATTTTCTAAGTATAACATAAATATTGTCTCATTACAACAAACACATAAACAGCAGAGATTAATTTAAAATCTTCAATATCCAAAAATGTGTTCAATGTCCACTCAATATTTAGATTATATTTAGAATCTATATATTTTGACCACCACCTTTACGGTAAACATTCAGACAGATTTCTGTTTGTTTCATGTTCTCTTTCTCTTCTTACTATTGTACTTCTCCCATTTTTGTTGATGAGATTTTGGCATGAATGTGCTACTACCCACTCAGGTTCCCGTCCTTTGACCCACTGTGTTACTCTCATTAGCTTATAGAAAATTTCCCTCTTGCTCTCTTTTCCTTTTCAAGTATCTGTACATATGGAAACTGGAACTAGCATATGAACAACTGACTGCTCTGTAATTTCCCTCTCATGGTATTTTCATGTTTCATTTGTGATCAAACACACAGAAGCTGGGAAAGTTCTGAGAGTACCAGATGGGTGGACAATTGGGGAATCACTTGTTCATGTCCATACGTCAGCTCATCATCCCGGCGTCCACACTGAGAGGCCGTCAAACAGTTGGCAGGCACGTATTTTGTTTTCCAGGACAAATGAAACATCCACACTCAATCCACCCCCAACAACCATCACAACAACACTGGGATTAATTTACATCATAAAAAAAGGAAAAAGTCTATGAGGGAAGGTAAACAGGGTTCACTTCTGATATTGATGTGATCCTCTGGGTTAAACCAATCAGTTAAACCATTCTAGTATGACTTAGTTTGCTCTTAAATAGGGGTAATTGTTGAAAAATTTTTGTAGGAGTTATATCAAAAATTATACATTTTTAAATTTTCCTTCATGGATATATGTGTGTCAAAATCCATATAGGACTTTGTGCCATTCATAATGCATCCACATGGATCTCTAGATGAGAGATTTCTCCTCTTAGGCGATTTTTACATGTCCTTCAGTTGACTCAATCCAGTTGAAATATTAAAACTCTCATGGTGAGGAGGAGACTTCAGTATAAGTCAAGGTGAACTATCATTTTCCTTTAACCAAAAATTCCCTCAACAATAATTGTCCCTTGGTGAAAATGTGACTGGTTACCTTCAGTAAATCAGAGGGACAGAAAACTTCTGTCAGGTTCCTTTTCTGGTTCACAGAATATTTCTATCCTCCCCCACCACATACCTCCTATTTTCTTCCTGTAGCTATACTTCTTGCTAATCATTTTTCCTGATACCTCTCTGGATATATATATTCAGATGATAGCTAAACTTGACACCAGTATTAGTCTGCATCAAAAGAGCTACATTTGAGCCCTGGCTTGTGTAGCTCGGTGGACTGAGCTCAGCGGGCCTGTGAACCAGAGTATCAAGGTTCGATTCCCAGTCAGGGCACATGCCTGGGTTGCAGGCCAGTTCCCAGCAGGGGCCGCATGAGAGGCAACCATACATTGATGTTTCTCTCCCTCTCTCCTTCCCTTCCCCTCTAAGGATAAATAAACAAAATCTTTTTTTTTAAAAGAGCCACATTTGATAAAGGTAAAAAATTTAACATGTACATCACATATAACTATAAACAGAGTTTACCCCACACTTCCTTTTAAACAACATACTTTCATGATGAGTAATTATACTTTTGTTAAATTTAGTTATATATAATTTCTAAAATTGGGAAAGCAGAGTCTTCACTTTTCTGTAGATGTATCGATTCATAAAAATTCACATTTATTTTTGTAAATACTATCCCTTTCAGCAGAATATAATCAGAAATTTCATGGCAGGTAATTTTGTGATTCATATTTTTGCTTAACCTTCATTCTAAAAGATAATTCAACTGCATTCCCGGAGCACTTAATTTAACCAATTTTACTTATAAGCACGAAATGTGTCATTTCTATCTCTTGAGAGTGTTGTTAACTTAGTTTTAAAAAAATGGTCATGTCTGCCATGAAGACAATTTGAGCATTTTCCCATGCTTGGTAAATACTTATATCATGAAACGGCATATGGTAAATTATGAAATATGAAATAGACATTTTGTCTATTGGAAAATAATTTTTAAAAGTTGTTTCCATAGAAATGGCAGGTAACCTGCTATTTGGCAGGTAAGTCTTTACGAATAGGAGTATTCAGCCCTCCTTTATGACACCTGATTTCTCTGTTTCCTTCAGGTGAGTTTCTCTGAATAATATTCAACACTTGTATATTTTTTGCCTTTTTATAACAGTGTTCAATAAAAATATGTTATTAATTGCTAATAACAAGAAGTTATTAGCAATTAATTTCATAACTTCTTATGAAATATATAAACTGCCTTCTCTAAAAAGCTGAGCTAGTCAACTTCTTATTTTATAACACAGACATTTATATATTTGAATACTGCACCAAGACCATGAAAAACTGAATTTATCTTTATAGATAGATTATCTGTTTGGAGTTTGTACTAAAAAATATTATTTGCCTTATATGTTGAGTTCTGGCAACCTTTTGATAACACTAGGAAAAATAAGCTGACCATAAAAGGAAGAAAATTAAATAACTTTAAAAAATCACCACTGAAGCAGAATTCCCACTTAAGTATGCAATAAAATAAAATTTTAGCCCTGGCTGGTGAGGCTCAGTGGATTGAGTGCTGGCCTGCAAGTCAAAGTGTCACTGGTTCAATTTCTGGTCGGAGCACATGACTGGGTTGTGAGCCAGGTCCTCAGCTGGAGGTGTGCAAGAGGAAACCACACATCAATGCTTCTCTCCCTCTCTTTCTCCCTCCCTTCTCCTTTTAAAAAAATAAATAAAATATCTTAAAAATAAAATGAAATTTTATTATAATTAGAATAGAAACTCTACCATCTGCCTAAAATATGTTTGCTATTTTGGAAAATATGTTGTTAAATGTAGATCTGAAGTATCCATGGAGTCTTGTGTAGTCAAGGTTCATATCTGTGTAAAATCAAGTAGTATTTAATTACTTAATTGCATATAGAACATTTAGAAACTTAATATCCAACACACAATAAGCACTAAATACCCAATAAATAATATTATTCTCAATTATGTAAGTGCCCTTTCTTGTTCCCCTATTTCTAACTATCAAAGTCTTGTCCTTTCTTGTAAACCAATTCCAATGCCACAACCTTCAGAAAACTCCCTAGATTAAAGTGATTATTAATCTTTGATAGAACTTTTCTTAAAAATCCCATTGGCTTATTCCCAGATCTGCCTCTGCATTTCCAATAATATGTATAAAATGCATTTTATACCTTCTCCATTTTCACCGAAATTAAAGTGACATGAGATCAAGGTCTCATACATATTTATCTTTGTATAGCCCACAGCAAGGAGCTAAAGGCCTGGAATGCCACCAGGGTTTTGTATATACTTGTGAAATCAGCCAGTTAGACTTTAATATTTATTTGATCAAATACACATGCAGAAAACAGGTAAATTAAATGGACTTTAATCTCTCTTTTATGAATATATACAAAACAATTTAGTTAGCAAAATCTTTACTTCACTGATTAAGAAAACCTTTCATTTTGTAACTGTCTTAGAAACCTCAGCTACCTCAACTTGTATTTTGCAGCAACATGGGTACTTACTTAATCTCATATGAGTGCTGCACCAAGGACATTTGCAGCAGATGCAAAACGAAATTTAGGTTCTAAATTCTCACTCAAAATTTTGCTCTACTTAGAGATTTTATATATATATATATATGTGTGTGTGTGTACATATATATGCGCACGTGTGTGTGTATAATGTACATTATATAGTCTCTATATAGTATTTATATAGATACTATATATACAGAGAGATACAAATATATATATATATATATATATATATATATATATATATATAAAGTAAACTATGCTTTCCAGTCAAGAGCAGAAGAAAGAACATTCTAATTTGAATTATTTTAAGTTTAAAAGTTAAATCATTCTTCGCTAATCTCAATAATAAGGTTACTGGTATAGTATAATGTACAGTATAATATGATATATTCATTTTAAGGTCCACACTTAATTTATTTTTATTTTTCATCAAATAAGTATGTATTTTATTAAAATTTAATTCCATTAAATATTTGTGTAGTGGATCACTTTTCTCATCTGTTGAGTATATAAAGTGGGTCTCTTTAGAGACTTTTATTATATAGAGGTACCATCCATGTTTGGAAGGTACACAAGGTCTGTCCAGAAAAAGTCCAACCACTATTAATATAACAAGGGTGGTTTGCATGACAAGGGTGGTAGCAAAGGAGAGTGGACTAAGGAAAATAGGGAAAATAGGGAAATAGGCCATCATGGAACATATATTAATTATTATTATTATTTAGTTGCTTTTACTCAAAGTCCCATTTTTGCCTTTTCTCTTTTAAGTTTTTTTTCTCAATACTCTTTAATTTATCTGTTCTTTTTAATCCCTAGCAAATAAATGTCTCTCCCTAATTACCTTCTTCCATCATGTTTTTCTTCATTTTACGATCACATTCACAGTCTTAGGTATACTATTTTGTCTTTGGAATCATTTACAGATTCAGACTCAATCACTGTTTTATTTACCAAATATTTCCTGAGCACTCTGTTGAACATATTTTGCCCCATCTAGATCGAATTTCCATTCTTCTCTTCTCTTTCATTGCCTCAGAAAGTAGGTCTGCCTGGTCTGTATTAATTTGGCTCCAGTTTCTCTGTCCTATGACTGGGTTTATGTAATGGTACTGGCATGAAGTTAGACTTTGTGGTTTCTGCTTGTCCTACCTACACCAGGTATCCTATAAGGCATCCCTGTTCTACAGGCAGAATTCTTTTTCCATAGTCCAATATCTCCTGGTTCCTCTTGCTCCTTCTGTCCTAGTTGGTTTCTTTGGTTTCTGTCTATGCTTTGTAAATAAATTATTCAATAAATTTCATTAACTGTGTTATTGAATGTACCATTTATTTCCTGTTAGATTAAATCTCCTACTATGTGTCTGAATTCATACAGTCTTTGCTATATACTGTTTTGTAAAATCTTGTGAATAAGAAAATATAGTTCATATTTTAAACATAAACAAAGGCTCAGAAAATTTTATAAACTTTCCTGGACACAAAGCTAATATATACTATAGCTAGTATATACTATATACTATGTCTTTAACTGGTTAAATATTTTAATGTTGTGGGGAACTATTCCCATGAGCTGTGCAACCATTAGCAACACAAAGGTAAGTTTTTGTGTGTTTGCGGAGGGCTGCTGCTTTCTAGGACCTGTGGAGAGAAAAGGAAAAGATACAGGCATTCTGGACATTATGTTTTCATTCTTGCCTCTGCAGGGTTTGTTGTTATCTCTTAGTAGAAGGAGGAGTCAGAAAATTCTGATAAACTTATCATAAGCATGATGATTGGGTGTTCATGCTCTTGTATGACATGTGCCTCCCACAAACCTTGTTATGACATTGGCACATTACCCATCTGACATGAAAAAGAAAAAGGAAAAAATAAAATTCTGATAAATTATTGTTTTTTAATTATTTGTTATTCAATTTTTCTAAATTAATTTGTACACTTAATGTAATTCTCAGTCTTAACCCAAAGTGCATTTTTTTCCCCTTGGAGCATGGCAGAAATTGATAGTAAAATTGATCTAGAAAAGTGAAGTGACAAGAATATATAGTAACATATATGTTATTACAGCTTATTAAGATTAAAGCAAGACTAATTAAAGTAGTGTATATTTTAGACAGATGTGTGAACTTTCAGACAAATATATAAATTAAATAATAAAATAAAAAATCAAGAATAACACTATACATTTATACACAAAAATTCTGTATAGCTACATGTTTGTATGTCTGTGAATATACATATATAATTAAAGGAAGCATCATAAAAATTGTAAATAAATGGTGTTGGGAGCTTTAATCAGGATTTGAAAAAATGTACAACAAACACTACACTAAAATGTTAATTATAATTGTTTAATTGAAAACTATAGGAAAGTAGCCAAAAAATGGTAAAACTATTAAGTATAATTTAATATTGAAAGAACTCTGAAGGGCTAAACTCTTTTATAATTTGAAATGATAAAGACAGAAAGGTAAATATTTATAAATTTTGACATTTAAAACTGATTGAGAGCAGTCCTGACTGGTGTGGCTCAGTGGATCGTGTGCAGGGCTGTGAAACAAAGGATTGCCAGTTCGATTCCCAGTCAGGGCACATGCCTGGATTGCAGACCAGGTCCCCAGTCGGAGGCACATGAGAGGCAACCACACACTGATATTTCTTGCCTCTCTTTCTCCCTCCATCCCCCCTCTCTAAAAATAAAAAATAAAATCTTTAAAAATTAAATAAATAAATAAAACTGACGAAGAGCATAAAACCAAATAAAATGAATGCAGCCAAAGAGATTGTTTGCCACAAATGTATGTGTTATATAAAGAATTTTTATAAAGGGAAGAAAATAACAGGGATTTAGACAAAGCACATTATATGTAATCCAGACAAAAGAAAATACCTTTTACAAACTGGAAATGAAACAGGGAAGCAAACATGGCATCTTCTAGTCAAAGAAGTGCACATTAAAGAACAGTGAGGTATTTTTACTTATTAAGTCGGCTAATATATTTTCTTTTTTTTTAATTCAAAAAATGTTATTTTTAGGAGACTTCCGCCAAGATGGAGGCATAGGTGAAAACACTGTGCTGTCTCGCACAACCAAGTTTAAAGACAACAAAGTTTTAGTAACAAAAATGCAGCCAAAACACAGAAAATTAAACTATATGGAAGTCCAACAACAACGAACCATTCATCCAGACTGGTAAGAGGGGCGGAGCCAGCAGCAGAGCAGGGTCAGGCAGGAAAGATCCCCGAACCAGGGGCTCAGGCAGCTATGGGTGGATCTCAGGTGTGGGGTAGCAATGGGTGGACCCAGTGAGGGCGCAAGGTGGCAGGCTGACAGAGGTCACACACTCACACGCAAGAGAAACCAGCGAAGGAGCAAGCAGAGAGACAGACCACGTAGGCCCCAGCAGCAGGAAGCATCAGAGGGGATTGCTATTGCCCCTCTTTGACCCTGCCCCCACATACAGTGTCACAACCCAGCGACATGGGTGGCCCCATCCTGGTGAACACCTAGGGCTCCGCTGCTCCTCATAGGTAACAGGTGTGAACAGACCAAAACATGGCTCAAGAAGAACTCAAAGCCTCAGAGCCAATAACTCTAAGTGACCAAGAGATAGCCAACCTATCAGATGCACAGTACATAACACTGGTGATCAGGATGCTCACAGAACTGGTTGATTTTAGTCACAAATTAGAGGAACAAATAAAGGCTAAACTAATTGAAATGAAGGGAAATGCACAGGAAACCAATAGTGTGAAAAGGAAACTGGGACTCAAATCAGTGGACAAGAAGGAAGAAAAAAATGACCAAACAGAAAAAATATGAAGAAACAAGAATTCAAAAAAAGGAGTAGAGGCTTAGAAACCTCCAGGACATCTTTAAACATTTCAACATCTGAATTATAGGGGTACCAGAATGGGGAAGAGGAAGAGCAAGAAGTGGAAAACTTATCTGAACAAATAATAAAGGAGAACTTCCCCAATCTGGCAAAGACAACAGACTTCCAGGAAATCCAGGAAGCTCAGAGAGTCCCAAAGAAGTTGGACCCAAGAAGAAACACACCAAGGCACATCATCATTACATTAGCCAAGATTAAAATGAAGGAGAGAATTCTAGAAGCAGAAAGAGATAAGGGGACAGTCACCCACAAAGGAGTTCCCATCAGACTGTCAGTGGATTTCTCAAAAGAGACCTTCCAGGCAAGAAGGGGCTGGAAAGAGGTATTCCAAGTCATGAAATCCAAGGACCTTCAACCAAAATTGCTCTATCCAGCAAAGCTTTCATTTAGAATGGAAAGATACATAAAGTTCTTCTCAGATAAGATCAAATTGAAGGAGTTCATCATCACCAAGCCCTTATTATATGAAATGTTAAAGGGACTTATCTTAGAAAAAGAAGATAAAAAGATGAACAGTGAAAGGAGAGCAAACGCAAGGTTATTAACAACCACACCTAAAACGAAAGCAAACTAAGAGGACAGCGAGATCAGGAGCAGAACCATAGAAATGGAGCTCACATGGAGGGTTAGCAACAGGGGAGTGGGAGGAGGAGGAGGGGGGAGAAGGTACAGAAAATAAGTAGCATAGACGGTAGGTAGAAAATAGATAGGGGGAGAGTAAGAATAGTATGGGAAACATAGAATTTAAAGAACTTGGGACATGTGGTCATAAACTAAAGGGGGTAGTGGAGGGGGAGGGGTGTGCAGGGTGGAGGGGAATGAAGGGGGGAAATGGGACAACTGTAATGGCATAATAAATAAAAATATATATTTAAAAATATTTTTATTTTAAAATTATTTTTATTGATTATGCCATTACAGTTGTCCTGACTTTTTTCCCTTTGCCCACCTCCATGCAGCACCCCACCCCCATGCCCTCAGTCAATCCCCCCACCATTTTTCATGTCCATGGGTCATGCATGTAAGTTCTTTGGCTACTCCATTTCCTATACTGTACTGTGTATCCCATGGCTATGCTGTAACTACAGATTTGTGCTTCTTAATCCCCTCACCTCCTCACCCATTTCCTGATATGCCCCTCCCATATGACAACCATCAAAAGGCCCTCTACCCATGATTCTGTCTCTGTTCTTCTCGTTTGCTTAGTTAGTTTTTTAGATTCAATTGTTGGTAGATATGTATTTTTTTTGCCATTTTGTTGCTCATAGTTTTGATCTTCTATTTTTTAAATAAGTCTCTTTAACATTTTTTATAATAATGGTTTGGTGATGACAAACTCTTAGTTTTTTCTTGTCTGGGAAGCCCTTTTATCTGCCTTTTGATGCTAAATGATACTTTATTGGGCATAGCAGTCTTGGCTGTAGGTCCCTGCTTTTCATGACTTTGAATATTTCTTACCAATCCCTCTAGCCTGCAAAGTTGCTTTTGAGAAATGAGCTGGCAGTCTAATGGGAGCTCCCCTGTAAGTAACTAACCTCTTTTCTCTTGCTGCTTTTAAGATTCTCTCTTTATCTTTAATGTTTGGCATTTGAATTTTGATGTGTTTTGGAGTGGGCCTCTTTGTATCCATCGTGTTTGGGACTCTCTGTGCTTCCTGGACTTGCACATTATTTCCTTCACCAAATTAGGGAAGTTTTCTTCCATTATTTTTACAAATAGATTTCCAATTCCTTGCTCGTTCTCTTCTCCTTCTGGCACCCCTACAGTGCAAATGTTGAACCTCTTGAAGTTGTCCCAGAGGCTGTTTATACTATCCTCATTTTTTTTTTAAATTCTTGTTTCTTCTTATTGTTCTGATTGGCTGTTTTTGCTTCCTTATGTTCCAAATCATTGGTTTGATTCTCGGCTTTATCCACTCCACTGTTGTTTCTCTGGAAATTGTTCCTTATATCAATTAATGTATCCTTTGTTTCTCACTGGATCTTTTTTATGTTGCTGAGGTCCTCTCTAAGTTCCCTGAGCACCCTTATAACCAGGGTTTTGAACTCTGCATCTGATAGATTGCTTATCTCCATTTCTTTTAGCTCTTCTTCTGGAGTTTTGATCTTTTCTTTCATTTTGACCATGTTTCTTTGTCTCCTCATTTTGGTGGCCTCTCTGTGTTTGTTTTTATGTATTAAATAGAGCTGCTATGACTCCATGTCTTGGTAGTGTGGCTTAATGTAGTAGGTGTTCTATAGGGTCCAGTGGCACAGCCTCCCCTATCACCCAAGCTGAGTACTAGAGGTGTACCCTTTGAGTGGGTTGAGTGCACCCTCCTCTTGTAGTTGAGGCTTGGTTGCTGTTCGAAGATCAATGGGAGGGATTTACACAGGCCAGTCAGCTGCAAGGATTGGCTGTGACCACTTACAACCAAACTCCACCCTCCTTGGAGGATGAGCTGTCCAGGGTGCAGAATGGTGGTATTCTGATGTGTTCTGTAGCTGACCACTGGGTGTGCTGGCCTTGGAGTTTCCCTGGTGGTATAGGCCAGGGTCAGCCCCCAACCCTGTGTTTTGCCTGGGCCACCCTTCCTGAGGTATAAAGCAATCTGAGATGGCTGCTACTTGTGCTGGGCTTGGAAACTCCCAGGTGAAGCTGAGCTGTGAGTCTAGGCCCGTTGCTGCTAGTCCTGGGCCTGGGGCTCACTGAGGCCAGCTGTTTCTTGTTTGAGAGGATTTAGGAAGCTATGAAGCATGAGCCAAGACCAGGCATTTATATGAAGAAGGAGCTTTGGTGGGCCTATAATTTGGGTGGGATGGAGTCTCTGGGGATGTCCAAGGCTGATCAAACAGTATTAGCCAGGTAGATGGAGCTTCAGATATGCCACCAGTTTGCTGGCCTAGTCTGGATGAATGTGGTCTTTAACTCTGTACTGGTCAGACTTCTATGAAATTCAATTTTTGATAGTTCTGAGTAATGGGTGTTCTATATTTTAGTTGTTAATTTTGATGTGGTTGTGCAAAGAGACAAGCCATGTCTGCCTATACTGCCATGTGGACCCAAATTATCTTTGAGTGTTCTTTGAGACTGCTCTTTCTGAGAATAAAATAATGTTTTAGCTTTCATAATTGCTTTTGTGTTTCAAAATTAAAGTCAGAAAAAATATGACATCCCCTTTTCTATTTACTTTTACTCTTGCCTCTAAACAGACTAAGGAGTATATAATATTGCATTCTGGAATGCATATTCCCAAAAATACAGTTTTTCAATTTTAAATGTGAATAAACATTTAAATTTGACCATATTTTGTTCCTTTTGGCTTTCTAAAAATCATTTAGTTATTATAGTTTTCTTGCTTCTTCTCCTATTATAGTATACATAACTTGTTGAAAGGTTGTAAAATTCTAAATTTATACATAAGTAATAATCTGCAGAATTAAATTCTGACCTCTTTTATGTTATCAATAACCCACATTAATATTTAATTTTTTTACCTTTGAATTCTTCAAATTTAATTATTTTTCATCCATAATATGGATAACCACATGTATTAGTTTTCCATTGTCATATAAGAAAAAAGAAATTACTCTAAGATTAGTAGCTTAACACAACAGACGTTTGTTGTCTAACAATGTCTGTGGATCAGGAATCTTATCACATATTAGCTGTGTCCTCTGAAGTGCTACAGTCAAGGCATTGTTCAGGTCCAGCTTCTATCTGGATACCCAGCTGGGGAAGGATACTCACTAAGGTACTTCCATAATTGGTTTTCCTGTGGTTGTAGGATGGAGGGCCTCCTTTTCTTGCCGGCTGTCAGCTGAAAGTCCTTGTAGGCTACTGTAGACTGGTTGCTCCCCCCAGTTTATAGGGGCCTTCCTGAGTTTCTTACTAGGTGGGCCTTCCAACATGACTGCTTCCTTCAGCAAAGCCATCAAGAATGAGAAGAGTCCTGCCAAATGGGATTTATGATCTTATATGATTTAATCACATCATCATATACATGTAATTAGGCACATCCCATTGGCTTTGCCATATTTTGTTGATTAAAAGCAAATAACGGGTCTCATCCACAGTTAAGGAAAGGGGATCACACAAGGCCATGGACACCACGAATTAGGAAATATAGGGGATGTTTTAAGAGTCTGACTGCCACATAAATCTAATGATCTAGGTACTAGCAATTCATTTTCAAATAAATACATAAACAGAATGTAAAAACAGTAGGGTGTAATTAAAATATTATTGCCTAGAAATTAGAAAATTTGCTATTAGCAAGTTGTATGACACTCAGTAACCCAAATTGCCACTCTGGACCCAGAAGTGATTGGTTCCACATCTCAGAATGGAGGAGGTTTGAGCTAAAGTCCTTTCCAGCATCAGACTTCTACAAGGCCTAGAATATTTTGAATGTATAGAATTTTTCAGTGAACTAAATGTTTTACTTTTTACCCCAGACATTTATCTGGAAGTTTAAGTTCTTAATGGCTTATATCACAAAGGCTAAATTTATCAGCATTTCAATTTAATTTAAGTGCATTTTTGTTTAAATGTATACTTTAAACAAGTTGTGGAAAGCAGAAGAGTTAATGACTAAGTAGGTGGGTTCTATACTCAGATGCTTGAAGTCAAGTTCTAGCTCTTCCTGTCATCAAATGAGTGACATTGGGAAAAATATTTAATTTCTTTTTATTGGGAACATGAAATGGTAATTGTACCTAACTTATAACATTGTTGCTTCACAAATATAAATGAACTTATTTAATAACTACTAGATATTATAGATGCTATCATCATTACATATAATGTATCATTATGTTAAGCAAGGAAAATACAAAGAAGGAACTCTGCCTTTAAGAAATTCACAGATGTGGTGCTTTAGTAAAATATTTCCTCTTTTAGATGGAATATGTCCTCATAAAAATATTTTATTTCCCTTGAGATTTATCAGTAGCCATGACATTGTTGAAATTCTTATTGAATTTGATAAATATGGTTATATTAATAATTGAATAAATTCTGTTGGTGTTATCCAGCATTCTCTGAATGTACTAACAAGGGCAAGTTTTTTGAAATATAAGAATAACATCTGTTTAATGAAATGTTTATTTTGATTCTGTATATCCTGTTATTTTGTGAGCATATTTCCAGTTACAACAACATGGTTACTAATAGATGGGCCATACATAAATTATGCATTAAGAAAAATTGAAAGACAAGACTATTGAGCATCCTTTCTCTTGGATAGAGGAACTGATGCACTGTCTGACACTGAAGCCAGACAGTCAGTCTAATTTCATAGGATGACAAGCAGCCAGATTCACACCCCCTCATCTTTCAAACTCTCTTTTGTTCTCTACACAGAAAAATCACATGGAATGAGAAATAATATGGAGGGACAAACATTTGGCTCTGGAGGAAAATCCTTGTCCTTATCTCTTTTGCTAAAGCTGTTTTTAAAACATGGACTTAGGTTTTCAGTCTTTGAACTTCTCTTACAACATGGGGACAAACTCAAAAGACCAAAAGCTACAAGCCAGGTACTGAAAAGCTCCAATGACAGTGGGCAGATGAGAAACACATAATATGAACACAATGAAGAGTGGCAGGTGTTGATGTGTCTCATGAACATGTGGATGCATTTTGAGGGAATTTGACCAATGAGATGGATGAAGGTGATGTAGCCCACTTTACTTTTAACTGCAAGGAGAGAAAAGGAGATATCAAAGAAGATGAGAAGAGAAATACTATCAAATAGTGCTTTCTTAGTTGATGAAAATCACATCAAATACTTTTGAGTATTCACCAGAAACTGAAGTTGTCTTATTTATTTATTTATTTATTTCCATCTCTGTTGCATCTCCTCATTTAGAATGCTGGATCCAAGATGGCAAAGATTTTGTACATTTTGTTTACTGTTTTAACTAATTTCCTAAAATTGTGTAAAGCCATTGTAAGTGCTCAATAAAATATGTGCAATGAAGGCATGAGGAGTCAAGGGGTCTCTATTCAACTAAATTAAGTTCTTGGAGACTTCATTTCTTAACTAGATGAAGTAGACTAGATGGCTGGCATTTCTTTTAGCACTAATACTTATTGATGGTATGCATGTTTCAAGGGTTCATATAATAACCACCTAATGTTTTTTCTTCTTTATTTTTATTAAATTTATTGGGGTGACATTGGTTAATAAGCTTATATAGGTTTCAAGTGTACAATTCTATGACGCATGATCTTCATATCGCATTGTGTGGCTACAACCCAAAGTCAAATCTTATTTGCTATTTATTTGACCACCTTTACCCTTCACTACTTCTCTACCTTCCTTCCCTCTGGTAACCACCATAATGTCTGTGTCTATGAGTTTGTTACTGTTTGTTTTTCTTGTTTGTTCGTTTGTTGCTTTCCATTTCATATTCCACATATGAGTGAACTTTTATGGTTCTTAACTTCTTGTGCTTGACATTTCACTTAGTAGATATTCTCAAGGTCCATCCATGTTGCTGCAAGTGGAAGTATTTCACTTTTTCTTTATGGCTGAGTAGTATTCTACTGTATATACGCACCACACTTTCTTTATTCAATCACCTTGCGAAGGACACTTCTGTTGCTTCCCTGTCTTGGCCACTGTGAATAATGTTGCAGTGAACAGAGGGGGGAACATGTATTTGTGAATAAATGATTTCAAAATTTTGGGGTGGATACCCAGAAAGGTCATATGATAACTCTATTCTTACTTTTTTGAGGAACATTCATACTGTTTTCCATAATGCCTATATCAGTTTACATTTCCACCAGCAATTAATGAGGATAACCAGATATTTTTTTTAATAGGAAACTTATGTAATAGATTATATTTGACCAATCTTTTTATTTCTGAAACATTTCTCCATGATTAATTATTTATAGTGTTAATTACCAATGTTCTCCTTAATGTCTGATTTTTTTTTAATGTCTGATTTTTGTTCCTGATTAAACATATGGGTGTGTGTGTGTGTGTGTGTGTGTGTGTGAGATAAGTCTGTTTTTGGTTATTTAGATTTCCAAATAAGGTGAAATGAAAGATTCTTCTAAGTTTATACTGGGGAGTTTTTCAAAATATTTTTGTGTTAATTTTTTAAATAGTGACATTTTATTCTTGGATGGTGTAGCTCAGTGGATTGAGTGCAGGCTGTGAGCGAAAGAGTCACCAGTTTGATTCCCAGTCAGGGCACATGCCTGGGTTGCTAGCCAGGTCCCCAGTAGGGGCCACATAAGAGGTAAACAAACATTGATACTTATCTCCCTCTTTTTCTCTCTCCCCTCCACTCTCTCTAAAAATAAATATATAAAATCTTCAAAAAATAGTGAATTTCTAGAAATTTAAAAATATTTCTAGATCTATGGATAGATCTATTTGATATAGAAAAAAGAATTGAAAGATACTTAGTTGTTTCCAAATTTAGTAGTGCTAATAACATCTGGACAGGTTGACATGAGAGCTATTTTCATTTATCTTTTTTAGTATTATGTGTGGTGAATGTAAACTTGATATTATACGAAACATGCTTTGAATGGATTGGTTTACTGATCATAACTTCACCCCATAGGTGACAGAATTCAAAACTGTGGGAAGGTATTACAGATAGGGGTAAAGAAATTTAGGTTCCTTTAGCTCCTTTTCAGTATGTTTTAATTTTCAGTTGTCCATGTGTTTCTTTTAGCAAGGCCAATATATAGAATTCCAAGTACAGTTCACTTTAAATATAAACATCTTAATATGGTTACAAAGATATTTAATTTTAAGATTTATTATAATGAAATATTTTCAAACTTTGATTTTGGTATTTTAATTATAAACAGAAATGTGAAAAATGAACAAGCACTAGGGGATAAAGAATAGTACAATATTAAAAGAGTGAAGGGTTTTCCAGAAGAACTGTAAAGGACAAATAGACAAAACCACGGGGTGGGGTGGACTCAGGGGAGGGAGGTAGGGATGGTTGCCAGGGGGGTGGGAGAGGTGTGGTGGTGGGGAAAGGCAGACAACTGTACTTGAACAACAGTAAAATAAAATAAATGAAAAAATAAAATGAAACAAAGAACAAGCAGTATCTTTATTTAAAAGTAAAAAAAAAAGAATAGTACAATATTCATACTAAAGAATACTATTATATTCATATTTAAAACTCTGTCCTTTATTTAGCTGAATATACTTGCTAATTATATCCCAAATGCTTAATAAAGCATTATTTGCAGATTATTAACTTTTGGGCAAATGTATAGAAAATGTAGGCTTATAAAACTTAGAAAATATTTATGTTAATCATTTTAATTGACATATCTTCCCTTTAGACAATTAGAAAGTAAAGTTAGTCAAAACTAAAGCTCCAAAGAAGAAAATAAAATTAGTAAACTCTCTTGATGTTTAACTTCCTAAGAATTTCAGCATACAATTTGCCCATACAGGTTCCATTAAAGTTCATGGGGGTCGTGTGACTAATTCTTTCTCTAGGGTACTAAAAATGTACCCTGCAGTATTAAAAAGTCTGAACCTAATTTTTACTTTCTCTTAACCTTGATTCTGTTACACTAAAGAAAGATACTTTTATTATCACACATATATAGTAAATTTTATATAAAGATATGAAAATAACTTATCTGGTGAAAAGGCTGAATTTATATGGATCAGAGTAGAATTTTAATTAGTGTTGCACATAAGAATACTGCTTTCATCATAATGAAAAAAAAAGCATGAGTGTCTGTAATTTGCCCTCTAGGTATATAAATGAGAACTTAAACCTCAGCGAATTCAATAAATAAGACATATTCAGAATGTTTACTTAAAACCAGGTCTACTTTTTAATGTCATGTTTTAAGCAAATGCTAATTAATAGATCATTAATAAAACAAGTGTATGGAATGAGATTTCAAGAAAGAGGTGAGATGAATAAAAAGCAAAGAAAATAAAAGTTCTAATGCATAATTTTTTATTTTGTTGTAAACAGTATATTCTTAGTAAGTTACATATTTATTTCATATAAAAAGTGAATTCTAAATCTCTTTTTTCAGTTGTATATGAAGATAAAATACTACAGACTATAGTGCCTGTGAAATCATGGCCCCTTTATATGCTCAATTCCCTCTGCTTTGACATTCAAACTAAAATATTAATCTCATTTTTTTCCTTTAAATAATTTCTGCCTGGATCCTATTACTACCTGGGGCAATGAAGTTATAAGGTTTTATTTGTATTTTTTATTGAATTTATTGGGGTGACAATGGTTAATAAAATTATATAGTTTTCAGATATACAATCCTATAACACATCATCTGTATATTGTTCTGTGTGTTCACCACCTCAAGTCAAGTCTCTGTCCATCACCATTTATTCCTCCTTTACCCTCTTCTACCTTCCTCCACCCTTTTTCCTATGGCAGTCATTGTAGTGTTTAATAAAGAATGAAAAAAAGAAAAGGTAAACTATGTACATGAATGAATACTCCACCATCTATTTTTCACCAAAACCAGCAGCTATGCTACAAAAATGGGACATTCACAAGATATTTCCTAAGCACAAAGAAGTCAGGGAAAGGGGAAGCAATATTGCAGAACCATAAAGCAGAACACTGTCTGAGGGTCCAGAGTTTGGTTTGGATAACCGTCCAGGAGGCTGAATCCTTACCCAACACCAACATAAACTGCAACTTAAACTGATCTTTTTTATGTTATACATCAATCTTCTTGTCTGGATTTTTATCACAAAATTCCCTGTGTCTAAATTACAATAGAATTTCATGAGTTTGTGTGGGCTTGGGAGAATAGTTACTATATTACAAGTAAATTTAGTTTCCAAGTTATTGAACCTATGTCAGACACTTCACTGTTGAACTTCATCTGATTTCTGGAGTACTGGTAGCTCATGATCTCATTGTTTAGAATTCCCCTTGAAACAGGCCACCATTTCAGTTCTGTGCTACAACTGGCTTCCCTGACTTACAGGCTTACCACTGAATGATGTAAGGATCCAAACTCCCAGGGCCCTTTGGCCCATTGGATTCTTTGTCGCATAGACCCCAAAGTGACAGAGACAGAAGACTTTTTTCAGCTTTCATTACTCATAAGGTTTTTATAATATAATTGTATGGAAAAGTTAAATGTGGCTTCCTGAAGTTGTGTCTGGCACTCTTGGCTGTGCCTATAGCTAACCAAGCCACACAGGTCTCACAGGTTTACCACATTTCCAGTCTGAATTGTTCTGATTCTTGAGCTGACCTGAGATGGCCATCACTCTTTCTCTTCTTTTAAGGACATAACGAGTGGATTAAAATATCTTTTTTCTTTTGAATTTTGAAAAGAATGAAAATCATGTTTCAGATTTAGTAATGCCCTTTAAGATAATTGGAAGTACCCTAGGATGTTAAGATTACTTGTCACTACCTAAAAGCAGTGTCACTGATGTACTTGTGCTTTTTGGAACTTTTTAGGAAGTGCAAGAGGATGAGTTGAGAAGACTGCAGCTCAATGTACAAAGAATATGCAAGGACCTGAAATGCCATCCCTGCACAGTGTATGTTAGTGTTTAGCAGAAGGACTAATCCTTTCTCATGAGACAGTGCCTGTCCTGTGGATTTTGGTTCTGGTCCTCTTCTCTTCATCACTCCAATCAATTCTGTGACTTCTATTTTCCATTCTGAACATATCTGCATAAGCCTGCTTTGGTTCAGAGTTATTTGGTCCTTCTTTCATATCAAGCTGGAAAAGTGCTGCTCTCTTTCCCATATATCACCCAGATTATACTGAAATGATTTCCTTAGGAGCCTATCTCTTTCCTTAAGTTGTAAGTACTCTATGGGTAGGGACCATGTTTCACTGATATTTACAGCCTGTCTTTCAACTTGTGCTCAAACTTAACTGAGCAGAATAGCATGAGATACATGCTTCCAGATATGTCTCAATCTTTTATTTTTATTTGTTTATTTTAATAGTTTATTTTTGTTATATATTTTCCATTACCATTTATTCCCCTTATACCCTCTTCCACTTTTAATCTATAATTGCTACACATTGAATTTTTAAATAGACCTGATTTGCATGACAAAGCTCCTGCCAAGGATATTTCTTTCAGATTAGCTATTTCTGCCCAAATTTTCTATTCCATAATTCTATGCTTAAAGGTGAGGTTGTCTTTCTGCCTTCGTCACATGAAAATGTTCTGTGCTGAAACCTGGAACACGTGGCCTATAGGGTGCCTGCTGCTGGTGACTTCCTCTGAATCTCCTCCACCCTTGATGCACGTTCCAAGTCCGAATGGGAGTGGAAGCCAGGGGCCCTGGCATAAAGAGCTGTCTTCACAGCCCTCCCTGTGGCAGGGCTGCTGGCTCTGCATTACCATGTGCTGTGTGGTGGATCAGTTTACCCCAATTTGCCCTTTGGGAACTGCTGTGAAAACTTCTTTTGTACAGTAAATCATGACAGCATTTGGCCTTCATTTGGGGGTGAATGTGTAGTTTATATATTAAAGCCATTTCTTTTTTTTTTTCTTTAGAATACCATGTGGCATCAATTTGTTTGTAAACACAAATCAAATGGTGGTTTGGGATCCTCCAGATGATCCAGAATATGCTGTATTGAGTTTTTAAAGGGCATTCAAGCAATGAAACCCTAACATGGAAAAAACAACAACAGTAACAAAGGGACTACTTGGATCCCCGAGTATACATCCACATATCCACAGAGGTCCTCAGACCCTGGCAGAAAAGCTGCTCTGAAACTTTAAGAATTCCCAGGGCATTAATAATATGGGATAAGAATTAATATCATATTTAGAAATATGTATGTTTTCTGTGTGTGTGCAGAGCTGAAGTTTGTTTGTTCCCTGTAGCCAGCAGAAATTTAAATGGTTAATCTGTAGTCACAGGTGAGATTAACGTAAAGAATAAGAAGCAGTGCCGATTTTATAGCTTCAACTTTTCAAATGTGTCAGATATGGACAAACATGAGAATTCCCCAAGTGAGTGGAACATCGTAGGCTCTGTGCTAGAGGTCTCTAACATCCTCCATCCAGCCGTACTTGTGGCTCTTGTGGTTGTTCTGTGGCCTGAAGCCTAACTTGCCCAGCAATTCTATTTCCCAAAATAGGCTCAGGAAGTTTGTGACCATGTTTGGTTTGTTCTATATATTTAATTAGGCTATGAACAAATACCAAGATTTGTACACGGCTCATCGAATGAGATACACCATCAACACTCTTTTCGATGCAGTACATGGTTTGGAGTGGGCTATTTTACAAGCATGTGTGTTTATCATATGACTTGATTTGGGGACAAACATCACTTCTTACATTTAGGGTGGAGTTTCTCAGTAGCTGAGCACTCTGCTTCATTCCTCCCTATTCAAGAAAAAAATATTGTGCTGGATAGTTCTTCCCCTTATCCCCAGCAGGTTTTTCTGAATGCTAAGGTGTCTTATTTAATTCAAATGTGCTCTTCTAGCACGGTAGGGAAGGAAAAAACCCTGTAGCTAAAGTCCCTTTTTGCCCAGGAAGGTATAAAACTAATGTCTTCCTGTGTGCCAAGGGGAAGAGGGAACCTCTTTTCAATCATGTGCGTTGAGACCAATGTGTTCCCTGGTGTGCGTACCAGACGAGGAGCTGGCAGTCCTTGATCTCCCTTTGTTGTGCAACCTCTCTCTGACATTAGGCAAATCACTCACCTTCTAGGTCACTGGCTTCCTTTATTTTTCTACAAGAATAGTCTCTCTCAGCACACAAAAAGTAGGCATTGTGACTAATATTGATAATAGCTATAAAGTGCATGTTTCTTCTCTAAGTCTCTATCTCAACATGCAGAGCAGCAGAGGTGGTCTTTTACTAAATGAACCTTGGTAAGCAGTTAAATGACTCACCCAATATCTTCCAGTTTACTATATAATATAATAAACCACATTCAATGAATAAGCCAAATGGATAAAATGTCTTTCAATTGATGATTCACATACAATCCAATACAGCAGAATATGCCATAGAGTTTATTTCCTGTAATTGCAGGAGATAAAATTGATTTTCCGGTTTTTCTCATTTTTTTCTCCCACTGTTTGCTAGAGCTACTGATTGTGAGAGAAGACTAGAAAGAGAACATGTCGTGAAATTTAAGACTTCACAAACCTCAAGGAGTCTCTTTTGAAGAAAAATGTAGAGGCAACAGTTTGTATGAAATTCTGATGTGAACTATCCCTTAGAACTTTATGAGAAAAGAAGAAATGTGTGAAATGGAGATTGCACCATCTGTCTTGAAGCAGAAGATTCATCTGGAAGCTCCCGGAACTCCTCAATCACATTCAAGTGAAATTGAAAACAGTGTGGTTCCCTCGGCTTCCCCTGGGTCTGGGGCAAAGATTTGGGCAGAGCAGCCCCTGGGTTCAGGGGGCACGGCTGTGGATTAGGCTGAAAGGGTAACCAACATGTGCAGACAAGTATGCCCAGGAGAATGAGGGTCAGGTACTAGTCTTGCAAATTTCTGAAATGTTTGACAGTATCTCAAAATATTAAAAAGTAAAATTAAAAGTGTTATTGTGATTAAGAATAATAATTTTATTAGAATAGCTTACTTTAGATTTATCTCAGTAGAAGATTGTGTATATAATGTGTAATACATTATAAATGCTATATCTTCTTTTCATGTATGTGTGAATTTACTCAGGCGCAGGTGGCAAACACAAGGCCCTCGGGCGCAGTCCGGCCCTCCACCTTGTTTTATCTGGCCCAGCACCTTGTTTCTACCCAGTGGCAGTGCTGAGCTCTTGCTTAACAGTTAAGGAGTAGTTACATTTGTACAGCCCTAAAATTACATTCGTCCCTTTGAAGGCAACCACAAGGCTGACATGTCCCCCAGTGAAAATGAGTTTGACACCCCTGCACTAATGTGTATTCTTTTTGTTCTAGTTTCTCTAGGATTCTGATTTATTTCAGAACAAAAGAAAACAATCCCTACAAAGCAGCTCAGTAAGATAATAAAAACGAAGACTGTTTAATGTGCAAAAGATCTATTTTGAGTCTTAATATGATGGATTTGAGTACCAAATTAAGATTAAGGAAAGGGGACTTTATTTTTGCTTTTGTATTTTAAATAAACTTTAGGGATAGTCTTAAAGGAAGAGATTTTTGTTTGATCTTTATTTGCCTTATCATATACTTTGTCATTTTTAAAACTTCTACTCACAAAATCTTTGGATTCAAAATTATTGGAAATTTTTTTCTTCAAGGTTTTCTCTCTATAGTAGCTCTATGTGAGCATAAGGTATATTTGTATAGATATAGAAACATTGTTATATAGATATCAATTGCAATACTCTGTAATACAAATAAAAACACAATGTGCATTTCATTAAAAAATGGTCTAATAACAAGGAGAGATCCAATGCTACTTCCTTTAAATGTACTCCCAAATACTACTTTTATCAATAGATTTACTGTTGTTCCTATATATACAAGACTCTCATCTTGCAAATAAAATATGACTTAAGAAGTTTTTTGTTTTTTGGTTTTTTTTTTCAGACTAGGAGATATCACTCAGGTTCTTCATGAATCTATTCTTCAGGAGTCTCTAGAGGTTTAAGTTTTGCTATCATTTGAGCCACTTAAATCCCTAGTGAGATTTAGTAAAAGCTGGCTCTTGTAGAAAATTTCAGTCTTGATGGGTCACTTACTTAGAAATTTTTGGAGGAACCTCATAGGATTTCTGTCAGGTTACACTTCTCCCCACAAAAGCTGGTCCTCCAGTTGAGAATGTGACAGGGAGCTTGGCCCTTCTGTTTGGGAGAACAAGAAAGGATGAGCAGGAGAGGAACAGTGTTTTCTTCACAGGTAGGATTTTTGCTTCCTTAACAACTCTCTGCCAGACAGCCATACTGAGCCTCCAAGAGGCTGTGCATGAAAACAGAGGCCTTGTATTTAAGGGGATCCCACACTGCTGTCTCTGAGAAGCAGGGGACAAGCAAGTGGCTCCACCAGTCAATTTGTAAGCCAGGTCAGTGGATGGGGACAAAATTCTCCATAGTTTCAATAACTGCAGTATGTTGAGGAAAGAGGAGAGCAGCCAGAGAGCCCATCACTTCCCTTAGGTATTCAAACGAAGCAAGCAGATAACATTGTAGGGTAACATCAGCAAAACTGTTTTTAGGAAAAGTGTGGATGTAGGTGTGGGTCAAGTAGACATTAGGAGAGCCTCATAGCACTTGCTGTCTGACGTTTCTAATGGACGGTAACATAATCATGAGAGTGAGAACGCCCTTCCACCTTGTCTTTGACAGCCCAAACTTATTCTACCACCTTATCTTTTTTAATATATAGAAAGGAACTGACAGAGCTATAATATATTAGGGGACCCTAACATCGAGAAATACAAACAAGTACCATATAGTGAGTGATAACTGAATCCACAAATACTGAAGAGATCCAGACTCTGGGGACAGTAGGAAGGAACTAAATTCCAATTTGCTGATTATATACTGTGTGTCAGGCACAGTACAGATTTTACATGTAATGACAGGAAACGTGTTGAGCACTTACTGTAGTTCAAACACTACTATAAGCAATTTATATCCATTATGTGATTCAATACTTACCTTATTCCCCCCCATGAAATGCCCACCACTATCACTCCCATGCTGCATGTGAGACACTGAGGCTTACACAGGCTAAGTGACACCTTTTTAGAAAGAAGGTAGGCAACTGGATTTCAGTTTACCAGGAAAGACAAGCTGTGTTTATAACTAATGGTTACACGGAGTGTTAAGTCTAATTTTAACATTACAAACAAAGACATGAAAAGTAAAGTTCTTCATTTAATATAACTGAGGGAAGGGTTGTCACAAGAAAAAATACTCATGGAAGGTCACAGAGCTCATAACTATAATTACATATGACCGGCTGGATGATTGAGAAGGGAAGCAAATATACCACCATTTCTTCTGGAAAAAAGTTCACCGGAGAATTCAGGAAGCTTGCTATTATTATTCAAAACAAACAAAAGTAAACTAAATAGAGTTTGCTGTCGTCTGAAAGAAATGAACTATATTCAAAATAAGTATTGCCAGAATATGTCAGAATGATTGCATACTTTTCTCAAATGCTGGCTCCTAATAAAAAGATTGTAAAGATTCAGTCCATTGGATGAGATGTTGTTTTTAGAAATGATCTGCCTTCTCTGTTCATTCATGTCCAATTCGAGAAATAGGAACTTATTCTGGAGTCTTTTTTCTCATTATGGTCTTGATGTGAAATTCATTTCGTGGTTGCTGAGCATCTGAAAATACAGTGGATGGTTGCACCTACATATTCCTCTCTGGTGATTTTACTGTAACTGTTCAAATAACAAATGGTAAAATGTTTCAGATTGGTTACTACTTATTTTGCTTGTCTTAATGTTGAATTTACTTAGTGTTTTAGGCAGAAATAATGTTTTTATATTCTACAAAATGTGGATAATTTGGAAATATAAATAAAATGTATAAATGCACAAATATGGTTTAAATGAATAATAATAAACATATTAAATATGATTTTATAATGTTTCCTCTATTTTTTGTGTTTCTACTAATTACTCTAACGTATTCTGAGGTATATGGAAATAAGTGAGCTATGTTTAAGTTATAATTATTATTTGGCTAGGACCTAGTAGAAAATGATATTTTAACAGGAAGTAGAATTGTGACTTCAGATTTCCATTTTTGGGCCTTATAGTCTATAAGACAACTATAATTAATTATTAGAATAACATTCATAAATCAGACCCATTCCAAAAAGAAGGCAATTTTTTTTCTGGCTTAGACAGTCTTTCAAAGTTTGAAAGGGTTTTTTAATGTTACTTTACCTGAAAAAACAGGTATCAGGTGGCAATTTTACTCACATGTTCTATAGCTCTCCATATCCAGTTTGGGATTCTTCTTAAAACACAATTTAACAGATAATGCAGTAATAATGCCTCATTATTTTCATTTTAATATAAATATATCTCCAGATTAACTTATTTCTCACCTAACATTACTTTGGGTCTAGATATCAGGGTCTAGATGGATGAGATACTTCAAGTAAAATACTTTGCACTAATTTTCAAATAATTAAAACCGTGAAGAATATGGGTTTAGAGAAGTACATGCATTTTCCAACTCATGGCAAGCTAATTGCTCCTCATACAGAAAATGTAACTGAACATCACCAACTGTTTGTTAATGTGTTTATTTATATTCCTGCAGAAAAGAAGCAGCTGGCTGATAGCATTGCACTGCAGCACCCTGGGGCATGCAGACCCTCCTGGGACTGTCTCTGCTGGCAGACTGTAGCGCTCTCACTTCCTGGCAGCAAACACAAACAGCAAAGGTGTGCCTTTCCTCTTTACAAACTACCCCAGAGAGAGAGAGACAGTGACAGAGAGGGAGAGTGTGCGTGAGAACACTGTGGGAAGACCACATGAAAAATTTAAAAAAAATAACACAATTATTTTCTGGATTAAATAGAAAAGCTTGTAGGTAGGTTTGAAAATGGAGTGTGCATTGAGAGGTTGTAAGATATTTACCTGGGAGAACATCATGTAAAAATAAATCAGGGCTTTGTTGTTTTTGTTGTTGTTGTTATTGTTGGTAGCAAACTCAATAAAATGATAGGCTCTAATTGCTTGCTTTGTTGTTGCTGATGATGATGTAACACTAATAGAAGATGATGGTGTAACACTAACAGAAGAGTTGCCTAAAGAAAAGAAGATCAAATCTGGGGAATACACATTTGGTGCATTATATTCAGTTCTTATGAGCACATGATCAGAACAAGAAGTATATACTGGGGCAAACTGAGGTGAGTCTGCTAGCATGGTGAGGGTTACAGAATCAATGTTCTATTGGTTTAAAAAGGCGAGACTAGTTGGTTTAAAAAAAGGGAAGACTGAGGATGTAACAGTTCTCTTCACATACATGAATAATTCTTTCTAGAGAAGAGATTAGGAACATTGCTTCTTGGGAGCAGTAAGAAAAATATCATGAGTTGGAGAGCGGGACATTTGTCAACACTCAGGGCGATTATTTTCCTAATCGTTGCTCCTTTTCATCAATGAAGCAGTTTGCCTTACAAGGAGGGTTTGAGTTTGGCATTACTGGGAATCTTCAATAGAACCAGTAGAGTTTACTGTCACTTTTTAAAATAAAATTCTTTCTAAGAAGCTGTGGTTTGAAAATAGAGAGCCACATATAATATAACTAAAACAGGACTGAAGAGAAGTATTTTATAGTAATACTTTGCTTTCATTATTGAGATTCACATTCAGGATTCAGAAGAGAGGAGAGATGCAAGAGTTAGGCTCAGGAAAGTTTGAGTGTGATGGAGTGCCTGAGGGGAAATCCCTGCTTTGGTCACAAGATCCTAGAGTTATAAGAAATAAAGATATGCTCAGCTGGGGTGCTGCAACAATTGTCATGGACAAGGTAAGAAAGCATATCTCACTCTCCAAGTAGAACTTTCTGTTACAAGCATGTGACATGGAAGCTCTCTTAAGTAGCATTATTAACTGTGTTCTTATTGTTTGGGGGAGGTTATTCTATTTTATAAGGTCTGTGGTCTGTTAGTGATAAATCAGTTTTCAGAGATTCTCAAAAATATCTTATTTCATGGTCACTTGATTATCAACATGTTTGACTGTTTACCATCTTCTTCCACTTCATATTAGCCTGACGACCATATTCTGATTCTTAAAGTACTGTGTAGATCTAAGCAGTAAATGCACTATTCAGTCTTACAGGATACTGTGTACATTAGGTTGAATAACCCTAGGAATTCTGTCACGATTATGTCATGCCTAATGGTGACCTGCTCAGCCCCTGCTAACATCATTCAATTACTCATTTCAGCATTGATTTTTCTCATGCTTTTTTTCATGGCATTTTAAATGGCTCTCACATCTCTCCTTTTACATAGGTGCAATGTTACACAATGACAGAGAAGCTGTGCTTCCCATACTGGTAACACTGAACTCTGTTTCAAATCCTTTTGTAAACAAAATGGAGTGCCAATGCATAAAAAATGTCATACTCATTTTTAATTGAAATTACTACCTTTATTTAATTGAAATTACTGCCTTTATTTAATTGAAATTACTGCCTTTAATTGAAATGGTATGCTAAAATAATTTTCACTGAAAACTATTTTAAATGCCTTTGTACAATCACCAATTCTATGTATCAAGAGTACAATTTGCCTCAACAAATTCCTCAACAGTAGTTGAGAAAATGATGCATACATATAATTTTAATATCTAATCCTAAAATGGAAATAATATATCAATTTTTAGAGAATAAATTATAGCCATATGTACTGTGTTCATGAGAGTTGTTTTGGAATAAAAAAAATTGATCAAATTAATTTGATCTTAAATTAATGACATTAATCTTAAAATGACATTTTTTAGCTACATGTTATATTATATTCTTCTAAACTCTATTTTTGTTTTCACTCAACTGGAGACAGATCTAGTTTTTTCTGAAAGCATCACCAATTTTCTGCTCCCTTTATTTAGCATATCCCTATTTTCCAGGAGATATGCACCTTAGTATTTTCTGCTTAGCACTATAAAAACTTTTAGAAAGGGTATTTGAAAAATTACATGGGCCCATTTAATTTTATCTCCAACAACTTTAAGAAATTACACAAAAGCCATAGTTGTTTATTACTCTGGGAAAAGGTGGAATGTTTAATTTACTACATTTGGTTCTATAAGTACTAATAATAATTTTTAAAAAACATTATTAGAACATTTAATTCCATATCTTTTGTGATATATTTCACCCCCCCACTTTAAATGGCTTTATATAGTCTCATTTTTAATGTCTCAGGTGACGAAACTTTCATAAGTCCTTAAAAGATGTCCTGATTTGAAATTACTCTGGCTCAGAAAATTATTTCTGATGTTTAACTTATATTCTCTTTTATTCAATTGTAGCTCTTCAGACTATCTCACAAATTAATTTTCTCATAATTTCCCCTTAAATCATTGTAGGCAATCTCAATATTTCATCTTTCTAAGCACAGAGTGCTATTTAAATTTGCATAAACTCTGAAGATAACTAAAATTTCCTTTCATTTTTTACTTTTGATGAAATGATGCAGATGTTATCATTTAAGTATTTTGTCTTTATTTCATAAAAAAGGCAAGAAAATCTCATTAAACCTTAGAATTTATAAATTTTCCTATTGATCTGATATTTCCATTTGGTTTCTAAAGCACAACTTAACCATATTATTCTCAAAATGGAGCTGTTAACTTTCTTCTCTAAGTTTGATCCCAAAATAGCAACCTGGACATCTCCCTTTCACCCTGTCCTTTTCTTAGCCACATTTAATCTAACATAAATCCTGGTGTTTGTAACTCCAAAATGTAATCTGCATGCACCCATATCTTTTTATCTCTACTGACACCACCCCTGTGCAGGTCACCATTATTTCTTGCCTGGGTTTTCACAATAGTCTCTTAGGTCTCCTTCTGTTCTCACATCTTTTTAAATTTATTTTTCTCAAAACAGCCAAAGTGATCTTTGTAACTTGGAGTCAGGTCACGTCACTACACATGTTAAATCTTTCTGAGACTTTCCCATAGCGCCTAAAATAAAATCTGAATTGCTTGGTTAACCAGCTCTGGCCTGTCTTTCCAACCTCATCTAATATCACACTCACATTCTTCCGGTTATCTCCACCACCACCAGGAGTGCAGAGGCTATGCTCCAGCCATAATGGCAACCAAAGGCTTCTAAACCTGGGTCATTTTACTTGCTGTTTTTTATGCCTAGACTCCTTGTCCCCACATTCTTTACATGGTTGACCTTTTTTTCTTCTTTGGGTCTCAAAGAAGAAATGGCACGTGTTCAGGAGTCCTTTCCTAGCTATCCATTTTAACAAAATTTGACCTCTCTCTTATTATCACATCACTGCTATTTCATTAGAATACCTCTTATAGTCCATAATTATCTTGTATAATTATTTCTTTTTCGTTTTTTTGTTCTCACTAGATTATAAACTCTAGTACCACAGCCACCCATTTTTGTAAGGAACCATGGCTTCTTTTACAAAAAAAAAAGGTATTTAGAGCCACAATCTGGGTGCTAAGTGTCCACATTATTATTGAGGCACCTTTATTTCCAATCCCTCCTGGTAGATACAGCAATAACATCTCCATTCAAATTTCATATATTTATATATGTTTCTATCATTATTGAAAACCATGGCCTGTATTCTTTTTTAATTTTCAAATTCTCTCTCTTTAATCAAAATTTAAAAGTAATGTAGTAGTGTAAGATTTTCAAATATAGAAATGTATCCATAATCTGCAAATAATGGCTGTTCAAACAAAGCCATTGATAGATATTTCTATGTATTATAAATAAACACACAAATTTTAAAATGAGCTCACACTATACACTTTTCTATCAATAGTTTGTTTCACTTAATGTAGCATGGCCATTTTTCCATGACCATACATTGTAAGTGTATCTTACTCATTTTAACAGACATGTAGATTTTCTGAATATGATTAAACCCCATTATTTAACCAATCCTTTACTGATAAACACTTAGGTTTTCTCCCATATTTTGCTACTATGGTCTGTATTCTTCCAAAATGTCAAGGTCATATATGACAAATAAAGACTGTAGAATATTCTAGATTAAAGGAGAAGAAAATGGCATCATATCTAAAGGTAACATGTCATTGTGAAATGAATTCTAAAAACTTACAGTTTTTATATATAGTAGTTTTGGCAGAATTGACACACTTTGAATATGGATTGTGTATCAGATATTAATATTGTATAAATGTTAATTGTCTTGTTTTGTGCTGTGGTTATGCATAAGATTGTCCTTGTTCTCAGGACATATCCCCTGAAGAATTAGGGACAAGATGTCACCATGTCTGAAGCTCACTTCAAATGCTTCATAAAGTTACACACTTGTACCTCTCCTCCCTCTCTTCCTCATCTGTCCATTGAGAGAAATAGAGAAAGAGAATAAATTATTAGCAAATGGGGCAAGTTGTGAACAGTTAAATATTAGTAAGGGTTTTATGGAAGCTCTTTGTCTTACAACTTTTGCAATAGGTTTATGTAAAAATAAAGAAAATTTGCAAGTACTTTTCAAAACATGCAATATGTGTACATATTTTATTTTTTTCTAATGACACTGACTTGAATGATTGAGGCCTGAAACAGCATCTGTTTTCTTTCTCAGGTAAAAAGTAAGCTAAATAGCTTGAAGTGAATAGCAGCATGTGAGACATGCAAAAAACACAAATTTTCACAAAGGACAAATAAAAACAGGATTTATTAATATCATTTAATTCTTAATTAAAAGGGGTTTTAATGGCTTTATTCAACCATAAATAATCCATCGGGTGCAAAACCACAGAGAAGAAGATTATTGCTTAGTTTTCTTTTTCTTTTACAAAGAGAAAACTCTTCTAAATAGCTTAAACTTGCCTAAAGCAATTTCAAGATGACCCAGCTCTCCCCAAGTGACTTTTCAAATTCTTAAGCTATTATCTTTCTGTTCAAACCTTTTAAAAAACTTTCCCCCAATTATATCAGCCATCTAATTACTAAGCTAAGATTCCTATAGACTATCTCTGTCAAAGGATCAGGATAGGGAATGATAAACCTCTTAACAAAAACTTAATTCTGATTCTTCTCCCAGATTAAGGTATCTTAGCAACCGGTGAAACAAGTTATCTGCTGATTTTATCATTTTTAGCACTTTGTTGAATTCTTGAATTGACCTTATACCTGTGCCTTTCCCCTCTTGTTGGTTTTGTTGGTCTAGGTTACATGAAATAAGATTGGCAAACAGAAAGCAATGAGACAACACACGTCTAAATGTATTTAACCTTTAACACACAATTGGTTGTTTATAAACTTATGAACCAGAATCTTTATTTTTGTTCTCTGTCTCCTGGGAATTTTAGGTCTAGCTCTGCTCAGTGGGTGGCAGTGATAAGGAATCAGAGCTTGGTTTTAGCTAATATGAGGATTTGAGATGAAAGGAGGGTCAGGGTTAGATACAGCCCCAGTTGCTCTAGCTGGGGCGGCCCTAGCTGAGGCAGCCAGAGTAGTGAAGCATGATGTATTGTGGTCTAATTTTCAAGAGAATGTTCCTAGTTATACTAAGGCAGGATGGATGAGTAACTGTAAGAGAGTGTCCAACCTCCTTTAGTATTCTGGCTTTGAGACCTCGGAAAAGTAGCTGATGAGATCAAAGAACCATGGTCAGTGGTATTGGGAAATTGCTTGTGATATAAGCCACCACTCTATCCATGTACAACCCTTTCTTCATCTTGTATCCCCACTTGCTGGCCATTCCATCTTAGTCTCAGTCATAGATCCTCCTCATCCTCCTGGCCATGTGGTAGTATCCCAGATTCAGTCTCTTATCCTCTTCTCTATCTCCCCTCATTTACTAAGGGACCACATTCACTCCCAAGGCCTTATCTACCATCCATTCTCTGTATATTTGCAATTTTATCTCTGTAGACCACACCTCCCCAGACTTGACATACAGATTCCTATGTAGAGAGACATCACAGTCTCCAGGTGGATATATGTTCTTAACTGTATTTTGCTGTGTATAATGTGCACCTGAATTTTTGGCCAAAATTTTCAAGAAAAAATCTTTTATTTTAATTCACTTTTTTATTTCTTTATATTTAGAAACAAAATTGATTACTTTATTCCAGGGTATTATTTTGCATATGGATATCATTATTGCTTTCTAGAGTTATACTCTTAATGCATAAGCATAAATAAAAGAATTAAAAACATTTATATAGGTATAGAATTAGTACTGCCTATATAAAATGTGCATCCTTATTTTTCCCTAAAAAATTTCGGCAAAAAAGTGCACGTTATACATGGCAAAATAAGGTAATAAGCATTCAAAACTTATCCCAAAGAAGATCTAGATTCCAGCTTCTAAAACCTATGACTCTTTCCACAGCTTTTCAGCCTCAGTAACCAGTAACTCCTATTACTCAGGACAAAGTAATACTTGACCATTTTCTTTCTTTCACATACCACATACGATACTATTGGCAAATTTGGAGGCACAATTTTCAAGGGATCAAAAAATTCAGGGGATTTTTCATCACCTTTATCATTATGATATGATATGAATGATATGTCTTGCCTGTATTAATGTAATAGGTACTCACTGGTCTCACTTATTCTACTCTTGCTCTTATAGGTCACATTGGACACAACATCTAGAGAGATTCTTGTAAAACATGTCAGATCTTCTGGTCAAGTCCTTCTGATGGTTAATCCGTACTTCTCATGGCTTGGAAACCCCTGCTTGGTGGGGTCCCCCACCCATCTTATCTACTTACTTCCACAGCACAGCCCCATCATTTTGCTACATCCTAGTCTCATTCACATTTTCTTTTTCCTGTTTCTTAAACAAGCCAAACAAACTTCCCCTTTAGCACCATTGAACTTGCAGATGTCACTGACTGGGATGCAGTTTCCTCTGATATACTCAGCTTCTCCAGGTCTCTGCACAGATGGCAGTTTCTCATCCACTCTTATCTAAAGGAGCACCCCCTCTGCCATTCATGCAATAACATGACCCTTTTTTTCTGTATGATTGTTCTTTGTTAGTGATTATCATCACATGTCATATATTATTTATTTGTTTCTTTATTTGCCATGAAAATATCCACAGAAACACAGGCCTCTGTTTGATGCTTTTCCTTATACATAGTAGAGTATCAGGCATAAGTAGTTGCTCAATAAATGCCTGTTACATGAATTAATTGTGATTTTTCTATGTGGAGGAAGTAAATATAATAAATTATAAAACTTTTTGTCTTCTAAATAACATTCTAGAATGGGTAATTGAAATGAAGATTTGCAATCATTAAGGCAAAGAGGTGAATTACTTATTTGTGTGTCTTCCTTAAGCTTGTCTGTAAAATGGGTACAATGGTATCTTCTTAGTCTATTGCACAGTGTTAGAATGAACACCAAATCAGAAGTATTCTGATTCTATCTAATAGTACAATATTCTGATTCTATCTAATAGTACAATATATAGTCTTTACATGACATCTTGTCTGGAGAAATCCTTTCTGGTTCACTGAATTTCAGATGTTTTATTTTGCTTACATTTTTCTAACCAGTAAAATATTGGTTAACATAAACTTGGAAGGTTTCTTATTAAAAATATCATTATTTGCTTAGGCATATTAGCATTATTATCCATAAGATAGATGAAAAAATAAAAGCATGTCATAAATGCTAAAATCCTAGAAAGAATAGCTAATCCACTGCATTATGAAATTCATGTAGAATGTATATGGATGAGGTTGACCATGTGCCAGGATAAGATGCTGCACAAAAGGGACATATGCACTTGGACATCATGTTAATTATGTCACATATATTATGCCATTAAACGTCACAATAAAACTAAACAACTAAATATGATAATACTCTTATCCAAACATTGAAACTTAGTCTCAGAGAGGTTAAGTAACTTTCTTAAGGTCACAAAGCTATTATGATGTAGATTAGATGCAAAAGGATAACTCTCTAACTTTAAAGTTAATTCTCTTTCCATTATGCTCTTAAAATTCTCTTCTACTGTGTGAAAAAACAAGTCAGATTCAAAATGAAGATTAGGTAGTAACACTGACAAAAACTGATGCTACCCTTAAGCCACTTGATATGGTTGTCAAAGAGTGACTGAAATAAAGCTTGGATTGTAGAGCTAGGCGGAGATCCATTGAGGTGGAGATGATAGCCCAGATCTACACTGTGCTAGTCAGATCTTTCCTAAAAATTGTATATTTGAATCTCGGTGTTAGACTTTAAAGATGATAGGAAAACTGAAAATGACTTCAGAAAAGTAACCAGGATGTATAAAATTCTCACAAAATATCCTAAAAGGAATGGTAGATGAGATTACAGATGTGTTAACTGGGGTGGGAGGGGATGAGAGTCAAAAGTTATTGACAATCATATTAGTCCAGAAATTTCAAGTCATTCAGTATGGCCCCCCAAATAAAAGCATGACTATGAGTGGAAGCTCAGTTTCTTAAGTGAAATATGGTGCTTTAGGAGTTGAGTTCTCTGTTACTAGAAGAGTTCCAGCAAAAAAACAAATAATAATAAAATAATAAACCTTAAAACCTATAAGATCATGGGAAGTTTTTTCCCACACACACTGAACATTTTTTAAATTTTATGGACTTCTGATGGACATTTTAAAAGTTATTTTATTTTTTCCTTTTTATTAAATTTATTGGGGTGACATTGGTTAACAAAATTATACAGGTTGGCACAATTCCACAACACATCATCTGTGCACTATATTGTGTGTTCACCGTCCCAAGTCAAGTCTCTGTCCATCACCATTTATTCCTCCTATACCCTCCTTCACCAGCCCTCACCCTCACACCCCCGCCAATCACCACACTGTTGTCCGGGTCCATGAGTTTTCCCCTGCCCCCTTTTTTACTCTTTGTTCAATTCCTTCAACCTCCACCCCCAACAAATGTCAGCCTGCTCTCTATGAGTCTGTCTCTATTTTGTTTGTTAGTTTATTTTTTTCATTGGATTCCACATGTGAGTGAAATCATATGGTACTTGTTTTTCTCTGACTGGATTATTTCACTTAGCATAATGCTGTCCAGGTTTATCCATGCTGTCACAAAGGGGAAGATTTCTTTCTTTCTTATGGTCATGTAGTATTCCACATTGTAAATGTACCATAGCTCTATAGCTTGCTTTTTACGATTTATTTAATTTTAGAGAGGGAGCAAGGGAGGGAGAATGAGAGGGAAAGACACATCAGTGTAAGAGTGAAATATCAATCAGTCACCTCTCTTGCACGACTGGACCATGGACCAAACCTGCAATCCAGGCACATGGCCTAAATGAGAATGGAACCAGTGACTTTTCGCTTTGCAGGATGACACCCGACCAAGTTAGCCACACCAGTCATGGCTACCATAGTTTTTTTTTTAATCCACTCATCTACTGATGGACACTTGGGCTGCTTCCAAATCTTGTAAATAACACTGCCATGAACTCTTTCAAATTAGTGTTTTGAGTTTCAGTAGTGAAGTTTTAGGAGAAATTCAAGTACCAAAGGGGAGATTGAATTAGATATCCTTTGAGTCTCTTCTGACACTTGGATTTCATGCTTTGTTAGAAAAGACTGTCAGTTGGCATCCACCCTTTAGAGGTGTTAGAGCCAGAGATTAGGTAGGTATCTCTTTCTACTTATAATGATGAATACAGATTTAATTAAAATGTTATCTGGATCTCAGCTGAGGCCTCCCTGCTCTCCAAGATCAGAATAAAATAGGCTTGAACCCCAAATTCTCTGCTCTGAGACAAGGTATTCTTTTAATTATTGTAGTGGAAGATGGGTCAGGAAGAGAAGTTTGCCTTCTTTATATTTCCAGGTTTCTGAGCTAGCATAGAATTCAAACTATGTTTCCTTAACAAAATAAAACACACTACAATAACAACAACAAAAACACTCTCACAAACATTAGTGAACTTAGTGAAATTTAATGGGGGCAGGTAGAGAAGAAGAAGGATGTATATTGTAGCAAAGTAACGAATTGGACACAAGTTATTTCTGATTTTAAACTGTCCCTGAGCCACCATTGGCCCTTTAGTCCATGTCACCCACATCCTCATAAAACTCAATGGATCTTCTCTCTTCCCTTCCCCTCCTACCCCGGTCTCATTTCTTCTCATTTTCTGCCTTAGAATTGCCCCCAGGAACTCCAGCTTGTTCCCTTTCTTGAAAGTCAGCTTTCTCCAGCTTTCAAACTCTGAAATCTATCTCAGAACCATCATCACAACCCCAACTTATCAAGGTGCTTAGTAGAGTTAAAGGACCTGACTGTGGTAGAAAACACCATATTTTGAAGTGACTTAGTATTAACGAGCAATCATTATTGTTGTAAATTCCATTTGTTTAATTATTATACAGTATAAATGACTTTTAAATACTAAACATCTGAAGTTTTTGTTAAACCCAGTAGTTCAAGATTAAATAAAAAAAGGAGACATAGTATAGTGATCTGGAGGCAAACAGACCTTGTGTCTATCAACTTGATTGGTTATGCTCCTTTGGACAGGTTACTTAACTTCTCTGATTGTTGATTCTCTCATCTCAAAATGTAATTAATAGCAGTGCGTTCCTCATGGTGTCGTCTGGGTTAGATTAATGCACACAGAGCATGGAGCACACTACTTGTCATGTGGCCAATGTTTGTAAAATAACATTTTCTCACTCAAAAAATCTTTTCAAATTTTCTAACATAATAACATGTTCAGTGTCCACTGAAAATTTAGCTTGAGAGACTTGGAAGAGGTACTGAGGATATTTACTACCAATATTTTTACTTCTGCCTAACATTTGCCTAACTGTCACTAAGATTTATTGAAAATACACTCCATTGGTGTCTGTATTGAAGTGAGTTTATCTGACTGGCAGAATGATAGAGGAACTTTTAGTGAATACATTTTGCCAATTTTATAACTCTCTCTGGTAGCATCATATCAAGACTTGATACTGTGATCCTAAATAAAAATCTGACCTCTGGCAAAACTGTAAACTAGATAGTGTTTAATTTAGTACTAACTTTCTTTTTTGCTATATCCCTACTCCAGCTTTTGACAAAGCCCTAGCCCCATGCTTTCAGATGTCGACATATACACTGAAACTAAAATTAATTAAAATTAAACATAATTTTTCAAAATATCTGTTTTTATTGTTGGCTTGTGGGTATGGAAAAATAGGAAATGGAGTGAAAAATATAAAAGCATATGTAAAATAAACATATAAATCATGTATTTATAATTAGTTTATATGTGAAGCTAACACATTTTCAGAGCATCCAGTAAACTAATTAAATTATTATGTTTTTTATTACATTTTTTTATTGGATTTACTGGACACTAGTGGGTTTCAGGTGTACAATTCTATAACACATCATCTGTATATTGTACTGTGTGTTCATCACCCCAAGTCAAGTCTCCTTCCATCATCACTTACCCTCCTTATACCATCTCCTACCTCCACCCACAGTGAAATTTAAAATTCAGTTACTCAGTCGGACTAGCCACCTTCCAAGTGTTCAAAATCGACATGGCTAGTGGCTCCTGAACTGGAGAATGTGCATATAAAGCATCTTCATCATTGCTGAAAATCCTACTGGATGTGGCTATCTGAGAATTAAATACATTGCATTCTTTCTTGGTCTAGCACCTTCAAAACTGTCTCTTGTTCTGTGTCATGACTCTAATACCTTCTTTTTCTGAGATTTGCCTGTCTTTTGTCTTATCCTATCAATGAATAGAAAGTCGGGTGCTGAAGTGCTAACTAACAACAGGGAGAAAACTCCAGGGAACTGAATCACTCACTTTTCATCTCTAAAGCAGTATTTTTCAGAGACAGGTTCTAGGATGATTGCTATCATAATCTACTAGAACAGCTATTTAAACTGAGATCCTGGACCTCCACATTACACCTTCTGACGTTGCATTTGGAAGGAACTTTTTCAGTCATTGTTATGGAATGTTGAAGTTAGAGAACCATAGTTGAAAATAACCACTATTGGTATTTAATTACCAAGAACCTTACAGCTGGATATTAATTTGCATAGAAATGGAGAGTGGTGCAAAGTGTAGGTACCAGAGGAGATATTTTGGGGGAAGGGTTATTTTCATTATTCTTCAAATGGTATAATAAAGACCATTCACACACAGGCTCATTGCAGACCTATTGAGCAGCATGATTCAATGTAATAAAGCCCATATACCTATTAGGAGAATTAAAAAAATATTGCTCTTTTCATGAAGTATTCATTTTTAGTGTTTGAAATCATGTTTATTCTTTAAGTGCTTTCATTTTATTTTGTTATTTTTTATTGAGGTATACTTGACAAAGTTATAAGATATTTAAAGTATACAATGGGATTATATATATATATATATATATTGTGAAAGGGGAAATCATGGTAACTTTGTAATTTATTTTATGTCATTTATAATTAACTTGATTTAATGTCATTTAAAAATTTCCCCTTGAGAAGGACATAACATAAAAGTGATTTTAAAGTTGAAATTGATGAAAGACAATAAAACTGGCAAAAATATACCTATAAAATTTAAAAAAACTGTTCATTCGCTACACAAAAAAGAAAAACATCAAAACCAGAAGCAAAACCAAACAGTGAGAAAATCCTCTAGCAAGTTTTATCAAGGAAAAGGGAATGTATAATTAAATGATAGTAAAATTAAGGGGAAATATGATACAGACAATCTTTAAATGGTTTTAACTAGGATAATCTGATAGAAAAATCTTAAGTTTTGGTTTATTAGTGATCCAGACTTATCAAAAAGCCATATAAATTAAAGAAGGGTGATTCTGCCACAAATCAACTAGACCAATAGAGTAGAGAACTTGGAAAGAAGCCTTCAAAGAGGAGGGTGATTCTTATGAGGATATGTTGAGTTGGAAATGGTTGGAACCTGTAAGATGTCTGGCTGTCTCAGGTGTGGAAGCTAGAGCTAAGGGTCATGTTATTAAAACTGTGACAATATCCATCTACATTGAGAAAGTGTATCTATGGGGAGGAAGAGTGAGTTCTGAGGTGGAACCTGAGGAATGAACAAGAGCTTTCCAGAGATTAATAAATGTTACAGAATCTTCTTTGTCAAGAAGGGTAGAGAAAGAGGAGTCCAGAATGTAGGTTTAGGAGGTGAACCCTGTGGCACGAAATCTAAGGAAAATTCAATGTGGAGGGGAATGTATTAGACAGGATTAAATACTGCAGAGAGGAGTAAATTCAGCACTCTTTATTTTGTGGTGTTGTTTGGCCGTATATTTATTGGGGTAATTATATGATATCTATGGAACTAATTTTTAAAATAATTTTAAGGTTCTACTCTTCTAGGTGCTATATTCTTTTCCAGGAGTCAGATGCATTTTAGATTCAGCAATGGAAATTGAGAATTTTAAAAAAGTAAATCATATGTAGAAATGACATTTTCATGAAAAACATGCATTGAATGCAATTGCTTGCTTGATCAAGGCATCATGAAATAAGCTATGGGTAGGTACAAAAAATAAGAGACCCAAATGGAAATTTCAGAGAAACCGATGTGCTGATTTTTCTGGTGGGAAGTGCTTTTTAGGATGACTATGGGAATATAATATCTCTTGAATATATGGGAATAATCTTAGAGGTTTTGAATAGAATGAAATTGTTAGAAATAAGAGCATAACTGAAGATCTCGTGCAGTAATTCATTTACACAAATAAGGATTATTTCCATGGTTGTGAAAGACAGTTAAGATTTTTTTAGTTTTGAATTTTTTAGAAATTTAAATTATAATGGAATGTTTTAAGTCTTTGTTGAGACTAAGGAGTGTGTGTACCTACCTATTCTATGTAAAGTATCTGTTCTATGAAAAGGCAAAGAAATCTATATCCTTTTGAAATTGAATGGGAGTGTAGTATGCATGAGCAAAGTGCTCTTTAGTGTGCAATGCAATGATTTTTTCACAAACTGAACACGGCTGTAAAATCTACATCAAGACCAAGAGACAGAACATGAGCACCCAAGATGTTTTCTCTGAGCTCCCCCCTACAGTCCCTATGAGTCAACGTCATCTCCTTCCTACAACATAAAAATTTAAAATTTTAAACACTACATTTCATTTGATTTTCTACCATGTCAGTGAACAACAGTTCACTGAAGGCGGTGCATTTATTGGTTCTCTTGTTTTCTCCTTTATTTAGGCTGTAAACTCATCCATGGAGGGATTATGGCTTATACACTGTTCAGTTTCTCCTCAGGGGCCCAGTGCAGGCAGGGTTTGGAACATGGCAGGTGTTCAACCATTAAATTGACAAATGAAAAATAAAAGGCAATGGAAACAAAGTAAACCTGAGGACAGTGGGCACCAGGAATTATTCCTTGTGATAAAGATATTTTGGTGTTGGTGACAGTGAAGACCCAACATACCCCTGGACCAGTTCTCATTCTGAGAATGACTCAGTGGGGCAGAAAGAGGAGGATGACAATTACCCAGGGCCGGCTGTGCATCTCAGAGGGCAGGGTATGAGAAAGGAGGGTTGATGCCTGTACTGTTTCTGATTCTGTTATGACACCAATGTAACTCTCTAATACAAGCTGACACAGCTCTGCAGTTGTAGAAAATGTGGACAAGTTTTTTTCCCTTTCATTCCTCAGGGCGGTTAAACGTCACTTTCCAGAGACCACGAGGAGTTTACAGTTAAAGAAAATGAAGCTCACTAGTAATATTTTACTATCGTTATTTAATCTATATATATTTTAGAACTTTCTCTCAATCTATTCATTGACAAATATTAGACATGGAAAGAATATAAAAAGGAGAATAATCAATTATATACGTGGCTGTAATAAATCACCTAATTATTGGCAATAACCTTTTCTTATTCTATTGTATAAATGACATTTAATTCATTAATACCAATAATAATTGAGATTAAATGAATGCTTACTATACACCAGCCCTGTAATTTACATAAATGAACTCCTTATAGTCTCACAATGGTCACAGCTCACACTATATGTTATCCTCATTTTAAGGAAATAAAGCTTCAGCTTCTGGCCGAAACCCCAAGTCAAATGAATCTGTGACTAGAGACTCCAAGCCAGGTCTATCCACTCCAGAATTTGAGCTTCTGCCTACTAGAAAATAGAAAATATTTTATCAGTTCTGATACTTTGGGCATTTACCTATTAGTAGGTACTCAAGCTGTTTAGCAGTTTATTTTTTTAATTAATGGCCAAACAGATATACTTTTAATTTGAAAATATAGAAACCCTGGGGTTTGTCTCTAAGTTGCCGACAGTCATTCTCAGAGAGATTTCTGTATCACACTAGGACAGTGAGTTGTGAGTGCAGGGCTAGAATCCAGAATTTGGAGGCAGAGTCCCCAGGTACTTACTACCTTCAACTTAAAACAGAGAACAGAAATACAGCTTGAGGGTAGTTACAGATAATGTTGGAAATTCTGAACAATTTAGTCACTTTTGGGGGTAAAGATTTGTCTCTGTAAGTTCCAGTTAAAAATAAAAGGTTATCTCTTAGTTTCTATTGTTACTTTAGCATGAGTGAAATTAACAAATTGTAAGAAACTGAACAGAAGGCGCCATAGCAATGAAAGGCTCCTTCTCGGCCAGCAGTAGGCAGAGAGGCAAATCAATCTCTCGAGACGAGAAGACACCAATTTCTTAGACTCTGATTATCTCCCCTTCCCCTCCCAGGAGGGTCGAAAGGAGAGAATGGTGGTCTTCTCTGGAGACAATGGAAGCATAGCCCAAAGTGACTTCGTGTTATTCTCCCAGAACATAGTTGGGAGCTAAGATTGAGGTCTCTTCCCCAGGATGTCATCCTCTCTGGTTTGTCACATGGAGCTCTTGGTGGCCTACTCTCCAGCCTCATCTCCTAGTTAACTTCTATTGTGGGTTTTCCGACATTTATGAACTTTTCCCAACACACCTTCAGGCATTTCTTAAAAGTAATGGAGAACTATTTTTCAATCAGCAAATTAAAGCATGTGTTTATGATTGCTATTTACTAAACTACTAAAATTTTATGAAACGGGGCTTTGACTGCTATAATCTACAACTCTCCAATGTATAATTTTAAATGCAGCAAAATACCAAATAGGTGATAACGAGACAGATAGAAATAAGAATAAAATACTCTTACTTTGTCTTTTAGAAAGGAATTATACATATGATGAAATAAATCTATTCCTTTAAAATATGGTAGATGATTTCAGGCCATATGAAAGAAATGGAATGTGTGCAATTAAAAATGATTGAGATATGTTATTCTTTACTTTAAAATAGCTGTCACTTTAATTATTTATCACTTTTATTCTCAGCTCAATAATAAAAAGACAAATTTTATATAGCTGGATAGCTGTTATAAAGCTAACCAGATAACTTTGTCTTTCTTCATGCTTTTATATTAAGCCCTATAGACTAAGCGCCTGGCTATAAATAAAACTATTGATGTTAAAAGGTCATGGCTGTGACCTTTCACATGTTCCTCCTCCATTGTATCTATATACACTGTATACTTTACGGGAAGAAGAGATTCTTTATTTAAGAGAGCTTAAACTGTTCAAATTTGTAATGTACTGGGGATTTTGGAATGTCTAGGGGACTTAGCGGATAAAGAACTGACCTTTCATCTCTGAACCCAGATGCAACCCAACCTCAGATAAGTGAAAAAGTTTTGTGTCAGTTGCCTGTATGATAAACTGGTACTATCCACTATCTTCCAACCCAATTAAGCCTTACTGGCAGATTTGGCCTCAAGAGGCACATGGGGTATAGAAATGGAATTACTTCTACTGTTAGAAAGGGTGTCTGAATCTTCAAGATAGGATTTAAAGTTATAAATGGGAAGCATCGGCCAGAGTAGCCTCCACTGATGGAACCCCATAAACCTTTGTGGAAGTCACCCCGTCCACCCACCATCACGTTCAAATTTGGGATACTAGAAAACTTTACAAGGTTCATATTTTTAGCTTTTATTTGGCATGTCTTCAAGGACAATTTGTAAATTAAAAAAAATTTCTAAATTACAGTTTACGTTTAATATTATTTTGTATTTGTTTCATGTGTGCAGCACAGTGATTAGAACATCATATACTTTACACAGTGTTCCCCTTGATATTTCCATTACCCACTTGGCCCCAAACACAGTTATTCTAGTACTACTGACTTCTATTACTTTACAGGGAAAAAAAGGACGTGAATGCAGTAGGTCATCGCAGCTGTGCGTAGTAGTATTAGCATCCAGTGCCATTTGCTGCAAGAGCCAAATAATGTCCATGACAAGGTGTAGAGTTTCTAAAATGCACAAATCACTGTATTTTATTTTGATGTATGCGTTGGGAATCTGGGGGAAGTTTTCATTTTATGATTTAAATTTAATTTACCTAACATTAAAACAAATTACCTTTTCAAATAAATATTGGGAGTAATTAAAAGAATATTAGCTTATTCAGGACATGGTTACTGTTTTTTTTACATGATTTTTACTTTGATTTTTCTAATATACAACCCAACAATGCATAGTAGGGGCTCAGTATCTGCTTTATGATGAATGAATGAGTAATGATGCAGTAATGAGATATTATTGACTGTCCAGAGGCCCTTGTGGATTAAAAAACCAAACACCATTAAATGCTTCAGTTTTGCAGAACTAATGAGGGACAGGAGGTTGAACAATTCCCATAAAATATTTTTAAAATTAAATATTTCAAAACTGCAATGGTATTAGGTTTGATTTGAGAAGAGCTTTTAGTAGAAGGCAATACAGTGAGTAAACATCTTTATTTTTCTTCTCTGGAGAGAGGAAACAATGATCATTATCATTTAAGTTTGGTAGCACTTTCATTTACATGCTACTTCTTAAAAATTAACAAAAGAAAAAGAAACAATCTGTTTCCCTAAGGATATATGACATATGGCAAGGAAAGTGATTTAAAAAAGCAGTTTGGTTGGATTACAGGGTTTTTAAAATTATTTTGATTGGATTATACACTATTTTTATTTACTTTTAATTTTTTAAATATTTGTACAAGCGTTATACAATAAACATATTTATTATTTTTTAAATCAGGAAATAAAACCTCTGGAACAAATACTGCTCCCTAAATTCTGTCTCATTATAACATTCTCTTTAGGCATCATTCATGTTTGGAAAACTAATATTTCACTCTGTCAATCTGAAAATTACTAAATCCTTTGGAAATCAGAAGGAGAATACTTGAAAATGTTTATATCATGAATAATTTGATTTGAAAATTGAGTGAAGGTGATCTGAATACAGGTGAAGAGTTCAAGTTCAAGAATGGAAGCAAAAATGGCTGGAAGGCACCAGAAACTTGAAAATATTTGAGTGGAATTAGTGGTTCAAATTTAAAAAAATGGAAAGCAAGCCTTGATCATCTGTGTACACAGAGATCTGGATACTTTGTACTATGGGGTTGGTCCAACACTGTGAAAATTAAACTAATTATTACTTAATCATACTTCGGTGAAGATATGAAATGTGAACAGCAAAACAAATTAGCAAAACAAAGTAACGATCTGAAGAAAAGCAGTAAGATTGAAGGTATTAAATGAACAAACAAAAAATATCTATAACACAGACATAGACAACACTCTAGTGACAGTCAGAGGGAAACAGGGTGGGGGGAGGGGAGGGCCTCCCCCATGGAGGGGGGGAAATGGGGGATGAACAGGCACCAAAAGAGAATTGCCTTTGGGTGTGGTCAGCACTCCATGCAGTGTGCGGATGGTTTTGTTGAGTCGTACGCTTGAAACCTGTATGATTTTATTAATCAGTGTCACCCCAATAAATTCAATGGAAAAGAGATGGGGAAGATCAAGATACGAGTTGTCTGAACTATTATCAAATTAGAGGTGAGAAAATGATGCTGCGCTTTGTCGTCAAAGAGGAAATTAGAAGTATGGGCTGCGAATCTGAGCAGGACTGGAGAAGGTTGATGTGAAGAAGAATCAGAAGCTAAAAATTCAGGTTTTGTGACTAAGGATTTTTGGTTTCATGTTTTAAGATAGTTTAAGATTATCTGTTTTCTCCACTTGACTTTTCAAAAGAAGATTGGATATGATCAGTAAGAACCATTTAAAAATGGCTTATTCTGGAAATAGTATCTTTTGACACCCACTATCTTTTCTACCTAACTTGGGAAACTAAATACAAACTCAGAATTCACACACCAGCACAACAAAAATTTTGAGCTTTTCTAAATCTTGCATTTATAGTTAAATAATTTTTTAGAGAAATAAAGCTTTCAGTTATTTTACTTGGCGTAAGTCACTATTTATAACCACAAGTATCTGTGAAAATCACTTTCATGTGAATTCCATATTATGATCCTCCTCCACGCATCCCCTGTGCAGCATGAGTAACAATTGTAGTTTAAAGTTAGCTAAACCAAATAACTATCTGAAGAAAAGAAGTGAAATCTAAAGGGTAAGAGACCGAAGGTATTAAACAATATCTATATGACACATAGACATGAACAACAGCATGATGATACACTTGTATCTCATGAGATATGAAGGTGAGATTATGTTTACTTTTACACCACTGTATCTGAGATGTCTAACTGCATGATAGACACACAGTAGGTGTTTAATAACTGTGGAATGAATGATTGAATCACTGAATGAATAAAGCACTCCTTGAGCTGTCATTTAGATTTAGCACACATGTGAGGAAATAGATGTCTGAAATTAAGTGTCTCTCCACTGCTCAGAAATGTTTTCCTATTGGAAGGATAAACAATGATTTTAAATTTCATTGGATTGGAAGGAAGCATTTTTTTTAAGAAACCAAACAAAGAACAAACACACAAGAAAATTCCACAAAATATTTAATGAATAAAATAGCAATTTAACTAAGCAAATGCAAGTTATTGATGATTACACATTTTAAGATTTGTTTCATATTTCTAATATACAAAGGTTTGTTTAGAGGTAGTATAAGCTGTAATTTAAAACCATGTCCTCTTATTTAATGTCTGTGAGCACTCAGGAGAAGACCACTTGCTTTAAAGATGATAACACCTTTGGAATGTTAATAGTGTAAAACCTTCTAAAGGAAAATTATTCTTTACTGAACAAGGAAAGAGTCAGATTGGCTTAGTCCATTTTGCACTTTTGTGCTAGAGAATCTGTAGGTTTAAATTACAGCAGCTTCAATCTTTGCTTTTCAATCCCTTAATCCTTCAGGAGCATAGGTTTCAGTTCAAGACAACTTCACACAGTACATAAGAAAAAACTCTGTGAGCCTACCTCAAGTTATGATGATCTTTTTTCAGCTGTGATCTTTTACTTACATCCCATAGTAAAAATGACTTAGAGGGAAACCAGTGTCAAATAATTAGTGCATTTTCAACGGGGGACTTTTTCCACTCTGTTATAATGCAGTGCATGAAAAGCAATAAATACTTTCATGTAAGCCACTCGTACCTGTGGTTTTCAACACGGTTTCATTTGGGAGCCCTCATATTAGAGAAACTTCGTGAGGTGCCTGAGCTCAAGTGGAAAGAAAAGCTGGCCTAGGAGGTTTTACATCTGGTAGCCTATCCCATTACTTAAAACAGGCTACATCTTGGAAAAAAAAAACACCCAAAACACAGTTATACAGGTTGAATTGGGGCAATTATGTTCTGATCTAAGACATATATATTTTTCAATTATTTCCAGGTGTTTCTTTAAAAACATGTTTTCTTAATCTATAATTAATATTCTGTTAATGGAGCTCTAGCAAAATACCACAAAACCCCTCACCATTTCTCTATGCCATAAATGATAAGAACTAATAGTAACCATATTAAAATTCTTAGGTTTTTAAGCATTATCCTAGTTTGTGTCATAGCTATTATTTAAAATTATAATATCCAGGTGCTGTATATGGTATTTGATCAAAGAGAATGGAAATGTAATGAGTTTTAAGTTTTCTCCCTGAGGACTCAAACTGTGCATAATGGGGGTGGGTGGGATTTATTTTCTGAGCCATTCTGGAAACAGTTATGAAAACCTTTAGTTAAATGTTAGTAACTGGGGTTTTTGAATCTGCTGATATTTACCACTTGTGGGGGGGATATAGGAGTGCATTTTTTGAAGGGAAAAGTAAACTAAAATGTCTTTTTAAAAACTCTACTTATCAGAAAGGGTAACTATCACCTGCTGATTTTTTAATGAATATTTCTAGACCCACATGACATGCTCATAGAATCAAAAAAATCAAAACTTCAAAATTGACCTTTAAAAATAACAAAAAGTGACACTTGATTTTTTTTGATGGTGATGAATGCATCTTCTAAATTACAGTGAACAGTAGAGCTATACGTTTATGGAAACATGTCTAATTTTTCTCACATTAACCTTGTGTTAAGAAATGCTGACAACTTTGAATCACAGAACTAAATCCACTTCCCATTCTTTGCTGTCTGTGAAAATGATCGGTCCTTCCCCTTTAAGCAAATGCAATAAGGAAGCGTCAGAAGACGGTTGAACACTTAAAAAAATTTTTTGATCTTCCTCAAATATTGTTTGACCTTAATCACTGTCTTCCAACAAGCTTAATGTGACATCACCTTGAAACAAAAACACATGGCTCCCATGTCTGGCTCTGGAATGAAAAAGCCCTGATTATTAGTCCTCTGTGTGATCTTTTCAGATTGCACTGATGAGATGAAGCTTAATCTCGTTTCTCTCCTCTCCAGGACCACAAACCACAGGCAGTTTAAGGCGGCCTGAAAATCTCTTACATCTGGAAGAGCAATAATTCATGGGATTTCGCCTGACAGCCACGACAGGCAGCAGGGCAGCCAGAAACAACCGTCTCTTATGTTGTGCTATTTGCAAAAAATCAGAAGAGGAGGAGTCGGTCCAGGACCACATCCTTCTTTAGCATATGTTAGTGGAGAAAACCCTTTCATTTTCTGCCAGATGCTTCATGAATAGGTCCTAAATATTACATAGACAGTAGCTATCACTTCCAAACAAAATTCCTGGGTGTCTGCTAAGCAGCAAAGCATATGAAGGCCTATTGTCTGACGAGGGGTCATGGTTAAATTTGCACAGATTTTATAAAATAGATATTTCAGATTCTGCACGTGATTTATAGGCATTTTCACACCCTGCTATGCATGAATATGAAACCATCTGAGGAGGATTATTTCATGAAATGCAGAGAGGATTTAGCTACAGTAACTTTTACTGGGTAGCTTAGAATGGCCGGCAAAGTACTAGAATTTACTGCAGGACACAGCTTGCGCTGTCAGGCTCAGGGTTGGTGTTTATGATTTCTGCAGAAGCAGAAATAAACAACTTCTCCTTAATGGCCTTCTTTATGTGTAGGCAGCAGTGGTCCTATCTGGTCTCGCAACAGTAGCTGGTGCAGCGGTCTGGCCCATTTCACGTAGAACCAATGTCTGAAAATTTGCATTTCTGCTTTCCTGAGTTTTCTGTGGCAGGAGCCAGAAATGGGAAAATAGCCTGCAAATGTTTGAATGGGTCACATTCCACTCTACTGTTTTCAGTGCTATAAATACATTGTGAATAGAATGACTCAATTTTAAGACTCTGACAGAGAGAAGAGAAGGAAATAGCCAGATTTATTTACTGATTGTACCTTGTCATAAACACTGTAAAAATACTCATCAGAGGAAATTTAAATGGCTTCGCTGAGGAGCCTGTTTTGCTGAAGTCTGTGATATAGTTAAGTCACTGTTCAATATCCATGCCAAGGTATCTTTAAGCAATGTTAAGAATTATATGAAGCATAAGCACAAACATATGAATATGTTAAGCGCATATTTTCCCATTTAGACAAAAACAAACAAAAAAGTAATTATCTGAAACTTTCCTGATGTAACACTACCAACATTTTAAAAAGTTCCAAATAATGTTGACATACATTGTGTGGAGAAGCGGGCAGAAAATACATTTTTAAAAAAACGAGACAACCGTTTCATGCCAAAGAAAAACAATCCCTTTGCCAAACTACACATTGTTAACTTAAAATGTGTTCCATGTGGAAGTAGGAAGGCTGACTTTAAGGAAAAGGCTAGTGATCTGAAGTCAGCTGGCTCCATGCCTGTCAACTACACACTTTGGCTTCTAGTTTTACAGCGAGGGTTGGAAATATTTATTTCCCCTATTTAAGACCAGTGCTTTTCCTTTGCCTAGTAAACCAATGAATTTGCTTGTAAACATGCACATAGGAAAAAAACAACAAAACTTCCAGGCAGTACTCAAGGGAAGAATAATATAACATCTCTTGTAGGCAGGATATTATAGATTGGAAAGATTGTATTTTATTCTGTTCTCATTTTGGCCAGCCCTTTGCCAGCATTTTTGTATACTCATCACATTTTCTGGGAAGAAATTAAATTACCAAACCTTTGGCTCTTGAATATGAAAGCTATGACCACAAGACAGACACATATTTGGAAGACTTATATCTCTACTGATGATAATATTTACCTATCACCCACTGTTTAGAATTATCTACGTCAACAAGCCTTCAGATAGCCTGTTACTGGTTTCTTTGAAGTAGTCATTATATTGTGGTTTTATGCCCATTACAGATGAAATTCTGCAAGACAGCATGAATCCACAGCTCTGACTGGTCATTGCAAAGACCTTAAAGGAGTCTTGATAATGTTTGTTTTTAAATACCTAAAACATATTTGCTAGTCATACCAAATTCACATTGGATTAACTAATTTATCACACATTTTTCAGCACTGGATGTTTGCAAAGACACTAAAAAAATTTTGTATGTTGTTTTATGCAATATGAAATAGTGGGAATTAGAACTTGAAGTGTATGTGGCATTGTAGCTTTTATTTCAGTTTCATTCTCTAAGAGATATATCCAGAGGCTTTCGGTATCCAGATTTTAGTAAATCTGAGTGGGCAACCACTATGTATTGCAATTCTGAGAGCATAAAGCTCCTCCTTCTCACACATAACCCTTTGCCGAAATGCCCGAGTGTTATTTATGATTTTGGATTTTATTTCACAGCATTCCAGTTTAGTTTAGCATGATGTATTTAATAACCATGTCGACTGTCTTAATTACCCTATAAAGCAGGGTTCCGTTGGCATTTGACCCTCCACGACATTCCAGGGAAACTGCAGGACCATGATAATTACCAACCGCCTGTGAGAAAATTAAACAAAAAGGCCCAACTTTTACACCATCATTTTAAACGACCTATTACATCTCAGGAATAAATCATTGATGAAATAGCCTGCTTAACAGGAAAATAGCTATTCCATAGCAAAGAATTTCCCCTTGCATGATCATGAAGAGAATATTAAGTATTCTTCAGCTCCAAAGGTTAGATTTTATGTCTGTCCAATGCCTTTTAATGACACATTTTTGTGTAATTTTACTGTAATCAAAGCTTTTTCCAATAGAGGTTATAGACTGTGGGTATTTTATCAATCTTAAACCTTTTTCTATCCATAGAATGTTAAGCGAAGTTAGGTATGGCCAGAGGAGAAAAATCTGCCTTATAATTGGAGAAAATTCAAATTAAAAGATTTATGAATAATTCTATTTCCTTTGATTAGCAGAGACATTTGCTATACATTTTGCAAAAAGTGCTTATCAATCGCTTGGTGTGATAAGATTGATTTATTAATTGTGGCCATAGTTCAAAAAATAGTGACCTGCTTTGAAGGTCTAAATGTCTGGATTAATTTGAGAATGGTGGCAGTATGTCATAACTAATCATGATATATTGTTATGTTCATTTCTATGTAATAGTTCTATCTATTTGAAGCTCAGCAAAAAGAAAGCTTAAATTCTCTACTCATCCCCGCTACACTCCTCACTGACAGATATTTGTTTTGTGAAAACTGGTATCTACATAGGTTTCTATTTTGGTTCCCAGTGTGACATTAGACTTAAACTGGACAATGGTTTCTGGGTCTCACTATAATCCAATAATTAGAATTATCACTTGAAATTATTTTGGATACAATTCAACTAAGGACAGATAAAATTGTAAACTTTTGTTATTTTTTTGTAATAATTTTAACTCGTATTTGAAAAAAGCGAAATAAACAAATGAGCATTGAGGTCATATAAGGTCTGTTTCCAGGTTTCTAGCACTGGCAACTTTTTTTCTTCTATTGGCAAATTACCTGGGCTGAGGGACGTTGGCCAGTGGGTACCGGAAAGAATTGGGTGAACAAGTATGCATTTTTGGCAAGGCTCAATATTGGAATGGAGAAATACTACATTTGCAGTCAGGCATCTCAGCATCCCACACTCATTCTGCTGCTTATCAGCTTTGTGAGGTTCAATAAATTAGCCACCTTCTCTGAATTTCAGTTTTCTCACTTTTAAAATAGAAATAATGGTAGCAACATCACAAGATTTTGGAGAGGATTAAATAATACAATATATGTAAGATGCCTTCTATCATGGCTGACCCACAATAATCACTGTTTTTTTTTTGGATTGGATATTTTGGCTCTGTCCCCAACTGAGTTCACAGTAATCTGATTAATGCTTTGCTAAATGTTTTCTTATTGAAACACACTCAAAATTGCCAACATTTAACACTGAAAAGAGATTGCCAGTAAGCGAGGAAAGCCTGATCAAGGAACCTTAATCTATTTCCTGGATCATTCGTGCCACATAAATTACTGTGGCCATCAATGCCACTTTCCACTGGTACATTCGTCACTGCTCTTCAAAAAATTTGTCCCAATCATAGATTCTTCTCTTGCATGTTTTTAGCATAGCTGAAGAAAGCTAGAGTCTTAAAATATTTTTAAACTACTCTGAAAAGAAGGATAAATAAAGAAATATTGTAAAAATCACTGAGTTCTTGAAGTAGAGATTTCTGACTCACTATTGTTAGCTCTCACCAAGGGCTGTCTGGCTCTAGAACTAACCCCAAAGGCCTTGGTTCACATGCGTCTGGTCTGTTTTCATATTCCTTGTTGCCTATTCGAAGCAGGGATACACTTCATCCTTCCCTGAAGAAGAAATGCTATGTCTGACATGTTAAACTTTGATACTCAGGCTTAGTGCTAAATATTAGCCTCACCATCCACTTAAGAGTTTTCAATTCAAATCCAGGTTCAAATCTGAGAAACAACCTTCTTTCAATAGAGTGGCATCACAACTCATCTCACTTTTCAGGTAAGACATTAAGGAAATATGTAGGTCAATGATGGCACCACAACCCAATAAAGTCCCTGAAGTTGTAGTTATTATTATATTAGTGAGGGTTTCATTTCTTATGAAAACAGATCTCAGTGTTGGCTCCTGGTATAAAATTATCCAGGTGAAGATGGACAGCTCTGATCCAGTAGCTCTGGAAATCCATTTTTAATTAAGGTTCTTTCAAACTCTTACCTCCCTAACTATCTAGTGCGCCAGCTGCTGGAGTCCATGGACCCTGGAGTGATCCTGAACAGGAGGAATTCAGAGGGACTGATGAGCTGGGCAGGAAAAAATATTACAATTTAATTTTCACTAACTTCAAACTAGAATCTATGATTTTGTTCAGGCTTGAATTCAGACAATAAAGAAAAGTAATAGAAATAGTACCTGTGATGTTACCAAAATAAATCCCAGATATTTTCACATCACACTACAATGGGACAAATGTCATTTATGCTCAACAACACCTCAAAATTATATGAGGCAGGAATTAGGTCTATTGCCATATCTTATTATTTAATGCATTACTGATGAAGCACATAGGCTTTTATGTCCAATTATTTTAAAAATATGTTGATAACTACTTAAGCATCATTACTTTTCTTAGTAATCCTATATGTTGCATTTTATGGATGTAGATGCATTACTTTTAAATAGGGTGGTTAGAATTCACCAGACTTCCAATGGAGTCTATGGCACAAAAAGTCTAAGAACGTATGCTGTTGACATGACCTTTAGTCTGCAAACACGTATGCTTCTGCTAGTGGACTCTGCGTTCCTCGTCTGTCAAGAGAGAAACAAGTTACTCAAGATGGCCAAACTGCTCCCCACCCTCCCCGCCTCTGGCCAGATTCTCCAAGTTAGAAATGAGAAAAAAAATGTTCTTTTCTTTTTAATGAAGCTGAAAGGGAACGAGTCCAGGGGGCCATGTTTAACACGAGTTGAAGAAAGTTCAGTAGTAGAAGAAAAGGAAACTAACTAACAAGATAATAGAAAGAGGTGGAAAGTAGAAAGTCCTGGTAATTATTCTTATCCCTGAATCCTCTCCCTGAGGTCAGAATCTCTGTTCTGTGGTTGGGTTAAATAAGCCGATGCGTTTTCTTTTTGAATTACCTTAGCATGAATTTCTGGATTTTGTAACAATGATGACACCATAAACATTCTAACTAATAATAGAGAAATATCACGGCCTCTTAAATCTCTGACTCAGACAGTATCACAAATCCCTTTCCTTAGACTACTGTTATTGTGGGCACTGACTATTTTTGCTTCTTCAATGTCCTTTCCTTCTTCTTTCATAAACGGATATCATTTTTCCTTGGGAGACTGCCTGCCCCTATTCTCAGGCTACTCCACATGGACAAGGCTGACCAGCCTGAAGCTGGAGGGGTGAAGCAGTGAAGCAAGATGCAGCCACTCTGCACATTTCATGAACCTTTAACCATTTGGACCATTGAGAAGCCAGGTTCAGTGCTTTTATGAAACTTGAGAACAGATAGAGCTCTTTCCAATAGCTCTATCCAAAGATAAGAAGATAAGAAGATAAGAAGTTATGTTGGAGTTACTGAGAAAGGTGAAGACATCTGTCAAAACAGTTTCCCAGAGTCCAGAAACTGTTCATGCTTTTTCTTGCCTTGTTACAGGATGAAATTCTTTCAATGACACAACTCAGCATCTTGGTCATCTTCCCTTTCAAAGTTCTGCCTCTTCCCTGTTCTCATTCTGAATGAATAAATGAGTGAATGGATAAATCAGATCTCTTTAAATTTGGTCTGAACTTGGGACTGACCTGCCATACCAGAGACAGCTGCTGCCTTGCCTGTTTATCTTTGTTCTTTTTGATTCATACTCACCTTTCTCTCCCCAAGCTCAGCAACTTCTGGCTCCCAATATACTGTGTCACTAAGTTTGCAGCACAAGGGAAACCTCTGTACTCAGATAGAGGGTAGAGACATCAAATAGGAAAGTATGACAATGGAAATGAGTTAGAGAATGATGTAAGAATAAAAATGTTCCAGTTTCTATAGTCCTCAATAGCTGAGTTGTCCATTTCATTCCAAAGCACACAACATCTGTGTTATTGACAGCTTTACTTCAAGGGCTGGCACTTTCTTTTTTTAAATATTTTGATTTCCTAGTTCTTGGCCTGTTTTTGAATGAAACCTCTTGATTCTGTCAGGGTCAAGCCCAAGAGAGCTATGTGTCCATAGATCCCATCTGTTCTATAACTTCTCAGATCTTATATCTAGGCTGAGAAGCATTTGTGCCCTACCTCATTGTCAACATGAGAAACCTCAGATTTCTTTCATTTTTTATACCTTCAAAGACTTTATATAACCAAGGTATGGGTAAAAATGAATACATGATTATTAATGGCGTCACTTCAATTCCAGTTCAATATATACTAGGCATTGAGGAATTCTCAAGGACCAGATTTTGTGCCATGCACTAGAGATGTATTAATTAAATGAGACACTATTGTCATTATCTGCACATAGCCACCTAAAGAGAAAGGCTGGCTTCAGAAAGATCATTAAAAATGAAGAGAATACTATAAATGTCTTGGTGGGATCTAAGCTAATGCAAGATGTCAGGGAAGGCTCATCTTCAATAATGTAACATTGAAGAATGAGTACTTTGTTAAAGAAGCAAGAGAAAAACTCAAGTTCGATGAAAAGAATGTCCAAAAGAACAAGACAAGGGATTAAAAGTATCAATGTGGCCATAGGCTAGAACAGCAAAGGCTGTGAAGGAGACAAGGGGGTGAGAAGGAGCCACATTTTGGAGAGCCTGGTAAGCCATGTTCAGAATGTTTTTAATTAAAGTAGACTTGAAGAAAATGCTATAGATTTGGAACAGATGCTGTGGGAAATGGGAATTAACTGTGGAGAGAGGAACAAAGGGATCGCCAGTGTCTGTATAGGTCCAGTGGAAGAGGGACATCATGACAATGTAACAAAAGCAATCAGTACAGACAGGGATGTAATTTTCTCTAACAACACTTAGCAGTCTGGAAAGAGGAGGGATGAAAACAGGTTCCTGGGTTACCTCATTAGGGAGTGGCTTGGTATATGCAAATGTAGGGCCAGAAAAGAGATGAAGGGTGTTGATGTAAGCAGTGGTACTTAGGTTGCCCACAAGGCCAGGTCATGTATGAAAGGAGTAGCAGGAGAAGACATAATGCACAGTAGCCCAACCTTGGGGGTCCTATCTGCCTTGCTCACCTCCAGGCTCCACCTGGCCCTGTGACCCTGAGGACATAGCTTCAAATATTTGAGTTAAACAGGAAGCTTACTACTTCTTTCCTCATAATGTTTTGAGGAGAATAGTTTGAGAAAATTTATGTCAAGAGTTTAAGCGAGGATATGGCACATAGTAGGCACTCAACATATGCTCCTTTACAAGGAAGAAGGAAAAGTGGGTGTGTGAAGAATTAGTAAAAGACAAGACTTGGGGACTTGAAGCTCCAAATTTGTAGGTCTGAGGAGATAATAGAGATAGAAGGATCTTCATAGAAAGTTAGAGACAGACTTGCTGAGTAGTGGAATGAAAGTCGTTAGAGAAGTGGAACTCCAGACAGCAGGAGAATAGCATTTTATAGGCCATACACTTGTGACCTGTGATGGTGACAAAAGGAAAAGGAACTCTATGAGCCAGGGACCAATGTCCATAGTGAAATGTCTGGAAAAAAAGTAGGTGGGAGAATCAGGTATACCCATTTCACAGGAAAAACAGTTGTGCAGTTTCAGGCTGTTGCTCCCCTTCATTATTGAGATTTCCTTCTTGGATCTTCCAGTGCTCCCAGTCTGCTGACTCTTTTTGCCAATGGACTCATATTTCTGCTCTTCTGATAAAACTTTGGTTCTTAGCCTTTCTGGCCATGATCCTCATTGGCTTTCTTATCAGAACCAAAGTTCCAATGCATGTTCTCCATGAACTCTCTTCCTTTTCTATCACCTGATTGTGCTAACTGGGACACCAATCAGAATGCTCTTGATGGAAGTTTGGAATTTCCAACTGCCTTACCTTTCATTGACTTCCACACTCTCCCAGCCTGCACTCACATGTCCATAAACGTTTACTGAATAGGCCTCCAGGTACTGCTGGAGGTTGTGCCAGGTGTTGGGATTAATCATCATTATTGATTTTTCTGTAGTTTGCAACACTGGGGTTCCTTACTTCTGATGATTCTCTGCCTTTGTGACTGTCTGGTTTTGCCCACTTCTCATGACTACTGACTCCTCTGGTATGTCTTTGTCCTTGACCGATTTCCATAGAGTAAATAAGCTGAATGAACTGCCCATGGGTTTTTTCTCCCTACATTTTGACTTAGGAGCTTTCTTTCAATGCTCATTCATTTCAACTTACACTTTTCTACAGATAATTTCCAAAGATATGTTACATTTCTGACCTGCTTCCAAATTGCAGTGTGTATTACTGATAACTCCCTCAAACTAAAATTAAACTCCTAATAGTAATGAATATTTGTTCAGTGCTCCAGAGTTTAAAATTAGTCTTGCATGACATCTCTTAAGGCCGCTATCACATTCATTTGCATACAAAATTCTTTGCATGTCCCTTCTCCCATCTATCTAGATTCTTGAGGAAGAGGTTCTATTCACTTCTCTGTGACACACTGTATCATTTTATTCTCTGTGCAGTTCTCTCCAGGCTTTCTTAGGCACTTTTGCCATCACTTATCTCCTCTCTTCTTTGGGTCTTCAATTTCACTGTTGCGTCTGTTTTTCTTTCTTCAGCCACCAACCAGTCCACTATCCCCACCTCCTCATTTCACAAAAAGACCTCCCTTTTGCCCTTGACTCCCCCCATCAGATGGCCTCATTTCTCTGCACTTGTGGAGCTCATATCATTACTAACAGGCTTCTTCATCTACCCACTATGGAAGCCTCGCTCTTCCACATCATTGAATTGCATTACACAGCCTGCCAATGTAAATTTTCCATTTTGAAATTTACACATTCTAGGTAAAAAAAAAAAAGATAAATGGAACCTAATGAACAAAACACACAAGTCAGAAAAACGGAACCAGAGACATGGAAATAAAGAACAAACTGATAGTAACCAGAGGGGAGAAGGGAGGGAGATAACAGGGGAAATAAGGGGAAGGGTCAAGTGAAGGAATTTGTATAAAGGACCCATGGGAAAAGACAACGGGGCAGCAGAGGATTGAATGTGAGAGGTGAGAGAGGGTAGGGCAGGGGGGGAGTAATAGGGGGAAAATGGAGGTGACTATCATTGAACACCAATAAAAAAAAAGAGAGAGGAAACTTCTTCATATCTATACTCTAGGTTCTCTTAAACATGCTTTGGCCTCTTATAACCCAGAGGAAGAGGAGTGACAGCCCAAATTCAAAGGGAAAATAGACATCTTACTTCTTGGCTTTCGAGTTTCCAGGACCCAATTTCTATAGGCAGAAGGGTGATTTAAGCAATTTCCTAGGAGACTTTTGATGATATGAAAGTATCACCTCAGGTGATCTTAGAATTCTCCCCTGTAGCAGGCTACTCCAATGAACGTCTTAATTATAAACACCAACACCTCATCTAAGGTTTTCTTTTATTTACTTCATATAGTAGTCTATACACCTGACTGCACTTCTTAGAACGTCTTTTTTTGGTAGTGCATAGAACCCCACTTTTTTGTGTTTTTTTCTTATTTATCTTAATTATTCTCAAGTTCATTTTATTCCTTTTTCTTTTATTTTTCTTTTAAAAACCCATTTTCTCCAGAGTTCCATTGTCAACCCTCTTCCTCTTGGAGCTCTCTTTGCACTGCCTTACTTTGCTCAGATGGATGTCCAGACCCCAGGCCCCTGTATTCCACTGCCCAGCAGGAATCACCTGACTGTACCACAGGCATCTCCAACAAAACATGTCCAGATGACAGCATCTCGACTTAGTTATTTCTTCAGTTCCAAAGGGAATTTGAGCATCACAGCTGATAGAACAGTGGTGATGGGGTCCCCTATCCTGTTTCTTATAACAATGTCACTTTCCCACAGTCACTCAAGCTAAAAATCTCAAAGTCATTTGAATCATTTATCATTCTAAACATCGAACATTTTTTTTATGTTTAGTGTGCCAACTGGTCTACATCCTGGGTATCTCAAAACCTCATTTCTATAGCATCACTGCCATTTGATCTACCATACTTCCTTTCTTTTTACTGCTCCTATATTACATGGTTCAGACAAAATTATTTCAATGACCTGCAAGATCTCAGTTTATTTTCAGCCCAAGTCACATGGCTATCATGGGACACCTATGGCTCTTCACCCTGGGACTCAGTCCTGATGTTGAGACATAGCAAAAAGGAAAAAGGACAGAAGTAGGTTATATAGGTCTTCAAGACTGACTCAGAAGTGGCTATTGTTCCTTTACTCACATTGCATTGGCCAGAGAAAAATCTCAATGTCAAGTTTTACATTAATAAGTCAGGAGCTACAATTTTCCCTCATGGACAGACCCAAAAGGGGTACATTTGGAAGAGAAGTAACTAGTAGGAAAGGGTGGTGGACATTTCAAACAAATACTACAATATACTTTCTACTCTAAAAAGATTCTAATGATCCAATTCCTTCTTCTCTTGTAATTCTATCTACTATTTAAGGTGATGTTTCCTTATACACATGTCCTCAACTGTTACACATACATGGCAGTCAAATCTATATCTCTAGTCCAGATACCTTGTCCAAGCTTCAGACTTCTATCCCAAGTACTGATAACAGTAACTGTGCAGATACGTCACAAGCAGTTACTTTTCAGTAAATCTCAAATTGAATATATATCCTTTATTTAAATCTGTTTTACATTTGCTCTTACATTTATTATTTTGATCAACACTATATTCAAGACAATGCCACATTACATTTTAATGGTTTTATTTATTAAATTGTCCCTTCCTCCTGCTGCCAGATTCCACAAGACAGTGAGCTCCTTGAGGTTAAGACCATGTTTTTATTCTGTCCTCGGTGCCCAGCTCTATTCGACAAGTACTCAGAAATGCTGTTTCATTTGCTGAATGAAAAGTGCTGTGTGCATTCTTCTAACTGGAATGTTTTGAGTTTGTTCCCTGTGTCCATTCTCTACAATAACACTCTATTACTTCTCTGACACTTAGAACATGTTGACTTAACTTCCTATTGGCAGCGTGGTGAAGAGCAGACCCACAACATAGCATAGTTTTCATCTGTCTATAGCTTGAACTACTCTTGAAGTTTCATTTTCCATCACTTTTCTCATTTGCTCAGTCCCCATCCAACTAGTATTTCCCGAGTATGCAGATTTTTTGCATCTTCCTACTTCTTTTAATTAAATGATTTAAATTCACCTCTCCTCATCAACTTTATTTTTTTCCTCATGCACAATTCTAAGTATCTTTCAAAGTCAAACATCGAGTATTAAAAAAGAATTCTTCCTGCATGGTTTTCCTTGCAGCCCTGACAAAATTAATTTTAGTTTCATCTTGCATTTTCCATTTTTAAATACATAATAATACCTATTTTGTTTTTATCCTTACCTGAGGGTATGTTTGTATTGATTTTAGAAGAGAGGAAAGGAAAGGTGAGAGGAGAGAGAGAGGAGGAGAGAGAAGAGAGGAACATTGATGTGAGAGAGAAACATTGATTGGCTGCTTGCGCCACGACAGGGTATAGAACCTCTAATCTTTTGTATGTGTGTGTGTGTACCTAACAATATTTCAACTAACTTGTTTTTAAGACTGCTACATTGTATCACAAATTTTACCTGCAAGTTCATATCAATAAAGAGTAAAATTCTTAAGTTTTAGATGAGATCTTATTCATATTTAACCCCAGGGAGGGCTTGGCTCATAGTTTCGTGGGAAGTAAACACCTGACTGACTGCCTGAATGAATGAAAGTCTGGTGGTGATTATAGCTACTCCTACTGTCTCCGAACCCATGTGAAAGAGGAGCCAGAGAGAGAGGGAAAGCAGGACTGTTTCCTAGTGTCGAGGAGGCTCTTGCGAAGCAGTCTTCATCTTCTCTGGGAGTCAAGGGATTGGAGTGTGATGTAGATACTGGCTCACAGTGTCCGAGTCATTATAGATGAAATGAGACACTCACACAGACTACAAGTCCAGTGGAGGAAAAGGGACAGCATGGCTTTCTCTCAAGGAGAGCAAAAGCAGCAGCCTTCACTGGGTTTCTTGGCACATTACAGGATGGTCCTCATTTACTATGCACAGGTTGCTTTTGGTGGTTACCTTTTACAGAAAACAAAGGAGCCAGTGCTGCTAATCACATCACAGAAGAAGGATATTAGCAAATGAAAAGGCAAAAGTTGTTGAACCAGTTACACTCATCCTTGGAAGGTTTAGTGTGGATTTTAGAAAGTTATTTTGCAGTAAATGTTTGCCACAAATCCAGGTGAGGGAGTTTTTTTAGCAAAAAGCAAGACTCAAAGTGGCCTAGGCACATTGCAGACCTGATTTCCCACAGGAGAACTTATTCATGGTCGTGGGTCCTGTGCATTTCCGAGTGGGAGTTGGGCCACGCCACACAGAACAGTCTCCTACAAAAATGGGCTGGGGATTTGAGGAAGGTTTGAAAGTCTAAAACAAAGTATAGGAAGTGTTCTCTGTAATAGGAGTCTGCTAAAAATCACTCAGTTAAATTAGGTGATATAAACTCTTTACAAAAGTCCCATTATCCACAGCTCTGGACTTTTTTGGTAATGTCCTCCTGCCAGTGTTCAGAGTGAAGAAATTAGATCACAGTAATGACCAAGATTTGGGGATTAGCAAATAATACACATTTGGGGACTATTATATTGTTACCGAACAAGAGGAGGTCCGAGGGAGGGGCAATACAATATTTGGCCCACTTAGGGATGCCCAAAACTGCTATACAACAGGGGTCCCTCCCACAAACAAAATACTAAAATCTACTGGGCCCTTCTGTCCGCCGCCAATTGGAAAGACATCTCTTAATGCCAGAGATTTGTGAAAAGGAAACAAAATGTTTATTTAATGCTATTCAGGCCTAATGCCACCACTAAAATATCAAAGTCCTTTATGTATACACCTACACCCACACAGCGCTCCCTTCTCCCACTGTCCCAACTCCGGGTACCGTAAATCAGGAAAAGAGCACACGTCTGTGTTGCAGGCTGCTGGTACCGTCAGCTGTGTCACCATGCAGGCAGGATCTCGAGTTAATCCAAAGTACTGTGGTACCCTCTCATGGTCCACTGGCAAGAGTCCTTTGTACCCAGTTCCAGTCAAAGTCTCTCTTGCTTTTTCAGGCCCCGCAGCCAAAGAGGGCACCCCAAAGCCGCGTGGGCCTCTTCTACCAAAGCTGCAGGAGTCCGCACTCCACCAAAAGCATGTGGCTCTCTTCTTCACCTGGCTGCAGGGATCTCCGTTCTGGCAAAGCTGCGTGGTGCTTCCCTTTCACCTGGGAAAGAGGGGGTCCGCACCCTGCCAAAACCACGTGGCTCCCTCTTTCACCTCACCAAGAGGGGGTCCTCACTCTGCTGAAACCGCGTGGCTCTCTCTCCCCAATGGCTGCCATGTCTGGCTTTTAAATCCTAGCACCCATCTTCCTCTGTACCCCTATTTCCGACTCCTCCCAAGATCAGTTACACCTGCCAGTATTTCTGTATTAATACAAGTTTACTGGGCTGCCATAGTTAGTCTGGGCAGTAATCATCCCAAGCCCTCGAGCCAATCTTCTCCAAGCCCCTACGCAGGCGCTGTAACTTGGGGGGACCTGCCCCCAGTTACATCTTGGGGGGAAGTGACTTCATCCCCCTAGCTCCAAGCCTGGCCACAGCCATTTAACATATCCAAGTGACCGCCAAAGGCTATAGATATGTTAAAAGACAATGCCATGGATTAGCTGCAAGGCTGTGGCTGTACAAAACTGTCCCTTCCCCCCAACTCACACCTGTGGGGGGTGGTTGAGGACATCTTATATGTCTCTCCATTATTCCCATACACTTTGAATTCTGGACACCATTCCAAATCTTTTTTTTGGGGGCCCCCCTTGGCTGTACCCTGTATCAATATTACACCTGAAGCTCCTAAGCATATTAAATATGAGCCTGTGTGGGCAGGAACACAGTGTATTTTTCCAAAAGTCAATGGCAAAACTTTGTCTAAAAATTTTTCTCCTTCAAGTAGACTATCTGAATATGAAGTGAATCAAATCTTCTGACTATCACTACTTGTATCCATTTGTAAAGTATCACTCATTCAGGCACTTGGTAATTTAATCCCGCTCACACATATAAATATATATAATGTCCATATAAATATATGTCAGTACAGAATAATACAGTTTTGATCCCTTAAGGCAATAAGTCTCTGAAGTTTACTTAAAGTAATTTCTGTTATTATAATAATTGTCCTTAAAATACTCATTCAGTAACTTATTTGCATGTAAATAAATCACAGATGCATTGTTAGGTAGCAGATAGGGATGAGCAGCCAGAGGGGAAATAAAGTCAGGGCCCTCGCCATTACAATCTAACAAAGAACTTAATACAGGAGGCTGGAAGCAAAATGAAGACATGTGTCACCAATGAACTCAGCAGTCCTGAGCTCAGTTTGATAAGGTTGCTGGGTGTCCTGAGCATTATGAGCAAATTAGCATGGGAAGAGGGGAGAGTCCTTGAGACTGTGCTGAGAAAAGGGGCTTCTATTACAATCTCACTAAGATTGCCCAGTGTCCTGAATGTCACAAGCAGGAATCATACAGGAAGAAGGGGTAGCCCTTGAGATCCTATGCTGGGAAAGAAAAGGAGCTTCTGTAACAATTTGACCAAGACAAAGAGTCTTTACTAACTGTGGAACAAAGGCTGTGCAGCTGTACATTATTTCCAAGGAGGATAAGGAGAAGGAACTTAGAAAGTAGCTGAGGTACATAACTCCCAAATCCAAATAGTTGGGGCACTCAGATTAGCCAAGAGTCCACTTATAGCTTTTTTCTCATCTGTATAAATAAACCTGCTTTCTCATTTGCAATATATGTGTTTGTCTCGTGTTTGAACTATTCTCTCGCAGGCAGGACAAGAATGTGGCAAGGGACGGAGCCTCTTGACTTGAGTCTCTCTCTTCCTCTCCCATCCATAACAGTATGACAACAATCCTGAACAGGTGGAAAATGTAATAATGAAGATCAATTTTTGATTTAAAAACAACCTAAATTCCATGAGTAGATTCAGCTAGCAATTATAATTTGAAATAGCATCAATTAAAATACTTAGCATTGGTTAATAATCAATATATATTACAATATGAAAGTGCTATAATTTTCCAGAGAAACAGCCATTCAGATGTAAATTAAAAGCAATTATAATAAATACCATGAAACTTTAAATAACTCTTTAAAAAATTATATTGAGTACAGCGTTTGAGACTATTTCTGGTTTCAGCAATAGAAAACAATTTTGGATCCTAAATTCCCTAACATGACATAGGATATTAAGACAAACAAATAAACAAAACAAAACAAAACAAAAACAAAAAAGATACAACTAGAATGTAATAGGGTAAACAACAAATTGTTATTTTTATTATCAACACTTAAAAAATTCCTGTGTAGTGTGGTGTGTTTGATTGGGGAATGTAACTTTCAGGAGAGTTTCCTGGTGGAGTGAGAAAGGAGGCAGGGTGCTTACCTGGCCATGTTAAGTTTGTACAAGGAAGGGGGTCAGAAGTGGGGGTGGACTGGGTCACAGCCCAGTGTGCGCTGTGGAAGACTGTGTTTCCCACATCTCAGAGTGTTTTCTTTAAACTCTCCTCCTCTGCCCCATCCCAACCCAAAGAAAAGACCAAAAATTGGAACATCAATTATTTTCCCAACAGAGAGTGATATTATATGACAAAGATAATATTTGCAGATTTGAATCACTTATGACAGAGATTTTGATAGAACTAGATCAAAAGAATTAAATTATGTACAGACATTATTTAAGAACATCAGATTAGGTTTACTTCAAATGAAAAAAAGATCTTAGCAGATTCATTTAATTTTTCTTTCCCTACACTTTATTCTTTAGAAAGTAGTAAGTTAAGAGGTCTCATTACATGAAGTTAATTTGATAATCCAGGTAAAATCCAAGGCTCATGGAAAAATTTAAAAAGAACTTTTGAAATGATAAAAAACATTAAAAAAGTCTTTTATTTAAAAGCGTAACTTATAATTACAAAAAATACAAACAACTTATGAACTAGTCTATTTATTTGCTGTGGCTATTTACTATGATCCATTGACAGGCAGAGAAGAGACAAGCTTCACATATAAATGAATACTCAGAAAATCTAGCTGCATATTCTCTCTCAACTTGAGTTTCAGCTAATGCTCTTTTACTGCTATTTATAATCATTGATTTTACTTTTACCTGACATGAGCTCCTGACTTCAGATTAAGAAAACATTTACAGCCCTGACTGATGTAGCTCAGTGGATTGAGCGCAGGCTGTGAATCAAAGGGTTGTGGTTTGATTCCCAATCAGGGCACTTGCCTGGGTTGCAGGCTGGGTCCCCAGTTGGGGCATGTGAGAGGCAACCACACATTGATGTTTCTCTCCCTCTCTTCCTCCTTCCTTTCCCCTCTCTGTAAAAATATAAAAATAAATAAAATATAAAAAAGAAAACATTTACAAACATTTTTGAATTGGCCCTCTGTCAAGAAGAATATTAAAGATGCACTGCATAAGTCTAAGCTGATCCATGGAAAATTTAGAATTCTTCCAGAAATACTGGGTAGCCTGACGAAAGTTAGCATGTTGAATATGGTATAATTTAAATTAAGTAGGCTGAAAGGTGGGAATCAAAGGAAGCAAAGTGGGTAATGGTTCAAATAGAATGAGCGGATGCCCCCACTCTCACCTCATGGTGGTCACTGAGGTGTCTCCTCTGTGCGGTGGTCAGGTCTGAGCTCTTTCCGCTGTGTTTCTGCCATCACCTGTGTTCTCGTCATTGGAGGCAGGAGGCAAATAGTGTGGAGGGCAAGGCTATGCTCTACACTTTGTAGCCCAGAAGTAGGATGTAGCCATCCTCTCCCCTTCCAGTGACTAGAAACAAGTCATTTCATCAGGCCTTGCTGCATGGGCTTATAGGAAATATACTCCTTGTCAGGCAGCTACTCTCTAGCTATGAGTGTTCATATAGCATGAATGAAAGAATAGATTTAAGAACAAATAGCATTCTGCCATAAATACTTGCACCTGTATTCAGCCTTTGATGTTAAAATTTTATGATCTTAACTTGGAAATTGTTTCATCTTATTGTTTAATTCTACATATAGGTCATATTTTCATCATTTGAAAATCTTCCATAATTAGAGTAGATATGTTCCACTAACAAGTAATGAATAGATTTGACATCATTAGAAATGACAGTTGATTTCAATAGGCAATTGTTTAACATATCCTTGGGATAAAATAGTGAATTAGATAAACTTCTATATGTTTAACACTATTCTGGACACTGATGTACAGATGTGAACAAAATGACATAAAGCTTATATTCTCGTAGGGAGACCTTCAATAAAACATACAGGAAAACAGGAAAACAAATAAGAAAACAGAAAGAAACAATATAACTAGATAGTGATAAACTGTGAAAAAGAAGGTGAATGGAAATTGCAAGCAACATTAGAGAGCTGCTCAGAGAGACCTCACTGCAAAGGTGAGAGTTCATGATAACATGGATAAGGAGAAGGTGTCAGCCATGCAAAAGTTCAGGTGGCAATTTTGAAGGCAATGAGGATGGGCAATGGAAGAAGGCAGATAGGGTTGAGCGGGAAGCAACAATCACCGTGTTCGTTGACAATGACTGAAGCAGTGATCCAGGGTGTGAGAGGGTCAGGGGTGAGGCCAGTAGGGCTTTGAAGGAATCTGGCATCTATTCTCTTTAGAATAGGAAACCACAGGAAGATTTGAAGGAGGAGAGTGGGAGACTCTGAGAGAACTTTAAATTGCTTCCATATACAGAATTATAGAGAATATGAGAGTAGGTGTAATGAGAAGGATACATGGAGGTGTTAGGAGGTGCACCTAACCTGCATGTGGGAAAGTGTGAGAGTCTTCTGGGGAAAGTGGTACCTGAGTTTGAATTTTGAAGGATTAGCTGTAGTGGAACAGTGGAGGTGGGGAAATGTGGCTGAAGAAGCCAAGCAGGAGACAGTGTGGAAAATTAGGACTCATTCTGTGGCAGAAGATAAGGTCCAGACATGGAACTAGAGTGCAATAAGAAACAGTCTTTTGTATTATACTCAGGAATTTATATTTTAAAGAATTTGGATTTTATCTTCAAAACAATAGAGTGTTTGAAGACCTAAGCTGAGGTGTGGGTTGATCAGATCGCCCTTGAGAGTGAGCCCTCTGATCACCTGGAGGACTTGGACTGGACAGGTTTGTCAGGGAGAACTGTTGGCTGTTTGAAAAGTGACAGGGCCTAAAACTGTAACCTGCGACCAGGCCACACAAATGAAAGAGTAAATATTACTGGAATGAGTTCAGAGATGTCTAGTATTTTCCTCAGTTCTCTGATTGTTGCTGGTATTTTCAAAGATAAAGAATACAGGATGAAAAGCAAATAGCTGGACGGAGAGAGAGGGGCTATAATGAGGTAGAAGACTTCAGTAAGAGAAATCTTACTTGCAGTAAGATATAACTTTCCAGGATTGAATAAAAGTGTGACAGTTGGAAAAAATATGTACGTTTACAGCTACTGACTTATTTCTATTAACTTGAAATCTAAATATCTAAATATGGCTAGGTACTTATAGTTAGATATTTCATTGATTTAAAAAATAAGTATATCTCATAGTAGCATTTTCAGAGCAGCATATGAGGGTATTCTAATCAACTAGTGGGCAAAGATTATACCTATTTATTCAACATTCCACTGTTAACTTATATTAACCATAGACATTATTTGAACATATTTATTGAGCACATTACCTGTTACACACTGTGCTAAATACTTTACATATATTAATTATCTCATTAATTCTTAACAGCCTTGAGGTAAGAACACATATTATCACCCTTAATCGTGTGATGAAGCTGAAGCTCAGGAGGCACTGTGATTTGCATATGGGCACCAGCTAGTCAGTAGCAGGGCAGAGATCCTACCCTACTACCCTACCCTACTACAAGATGACGCTGCCTCCTACACACTTTGTTTTTAATATAACATGGTGATTCATTGACATGTCTTCTTGGGATCTCTTACTATATGACAGCATATATTTTAAGCCAAGCTATTGGCTTTGGAATGAAAAAAAGTAAACTTGTTTTTTCATTTTAAACAAATTTAACATTGTTTTAATTCGTTAAAGGCCCTAACAAAAGCAAAAGTTGTTACGGCTAGTTTCTCTGGTGAAAAGGGAAAGGCTTTGGAGTCAGCAGGTCTGGATTCAAATCCAGTTCAACACTTATTGCCTAGTTTATCTCAGGCAAGTTTCTTTTCCTCTCAGATTTCACATCTGTAAAATGAGGGCTCTCCCCAGCATCGGTGCTGGGCACAGAGGAGGGAGTCAATAAACGCTGTCAAATACTTTTATAGATTAAGTACATTAACCATTGAGTTGGAAGCAGAAATATTAAAGTAGTCTTTTTTTCATCAAAACTGAAACTAGCCTGCTGATTGCAAAATTTTCTCTTTTCTGTTATGTTTAAATTAAGAAAAAACATTGTCTCTTTCCTGATCTTGGCAACTTTGCCAGTTTTTTATTTGTCTCTCCCCTCACCTTCCTTCCCCTACTCCAACCCCCCAAATAAGAACAAAATCAGTCAGGAGATAATGAGCCCATGCCTTTGGAATCCTGAGGTTGCAGAGTCAGGGGCTGCAGCCGCTTTCTGAGTGTGTTCTTCACCAGCACCCTCTGTGTCCCACTTGGCTGTTTGCCCTTCTTTCCCATGTGTTGGCTGTTCTCATTTCCAGATCAGAGTTGACCTTTTTTGTAAGGTTAAAAAAAGCGTTAAAAGCCTCTGCCTTTTTACTGTCATACATTATTAGCTTTCGCATCCCATCAAATAAAAGAACCGCATTCTCCTTTACCCAGCTCTTGTGACTGATGTAAAGAGGGTTTCTTTCTCCTCCATTTTCTTACAGTTTACAAATAATCTAACATAATGAATTAATTTAACAAATGTAGTAAAGGAGCTTTCTATCTCCATAGAGAACTTCCCTACCCTCACCCACTATCATTAAAAATTAATTCTGAGTTACTTTAAGTCATTACCCCAAAATAGCACACAATCACAGAATAAGAACAGGATCTCTTTCATTGTCAAAAACATGTATTTTACATATTTTGGTATATGTTGCTGCTTTGCATTACATACGGATGGTAGAAATGATATTAGCATTGTATAATATAATTTTAAAAACTTTGGTTTTGAGATAATTATAGATTCACATGTAATTATAAGAAATAATACAGAAAGGCCCCATGTACACTTTATCCAGTTTTTCACAAATATTTTTAAGCAAAGTCATTTCTATCTGTGTATGCTACTGCTTAGTACTTTGATAAACCCAATGTATTTGCTTTTGTTTGAAACTCAAAAAGAATTTATATTTTTAAGCAAAGTCATTTCTATCTGTGTATGCTACTGCTTAGTACTTTGATAAACCCAATGTATTTGCTTTTGTTTGAAACTCAAAAAGAATTTATATTTTTAAGCAAAGTCATTTCTATCTGTGTATGCTACTGCTTAGTACTTTGATAAACCCAATGTATTTGCTTTTGTTTGAAACTCAAAAAGAATTTCTTCATTGTCAATACAGTTTTTGCCTCCTCAGCAGTCATATTCTCACAAATACTACTTTCTCTGTTCTCTGAGAGAATTCTTGGAGAAAAGAACATTAAAAACTCTCAATATAATAACACTAGAATTGCCCTGGCCAGGTGGCTTTAGCTGCTTGGAGCACCGTACCATACACCCAAGGTTGTGGGTTCAATCCCTGATCAAGGCACATATGGGAGGTAACTGATATGTTTCTCACATTGATGTCTCTTTCTCTCCCTCTCTCTCTCTCCTTCCTTGCTCTCTATAATGAACAGATCTTCAGGTGAGGATTAAAAATTCCGCTCGAATTATTTACTAGAATTGCAATTTTTAAACTATGTAAAATAATTACAATATTCAAATAAGGTATTTTACCCACTCTAAAATATCTCTTACTTATGCAAAGCATGTAGAAAAGTTTTCAAATAACATAGCATTATAATCGATACTTTTACTGTAGCTTATTGTATACACTGGTTTTATACCTGTGTGTGGGTTTGGGTGTATGTTATGTGTGTGGTGTTGGCTACTTTAATTTGTAGATCATATATTGTGGTTGTCTCTGTTATTTTTATTGTGACATATATTTTATTGAATTTTCTACAGGTTTAGGAATCTCCCCAAAGATGCATATCTTTTGAGACAAACTGAATGCAAGCTGTTTCAAAACAGAGGAGTTAACAAAACCTCTTCAGAATTCCACAATATTTTTCACAGTCTATCATAAAAGTAAATTATCATGGTGACAGCCTTCCATATCTGATTCCTCTGAGTCTCTTTAAATTAATTCAACACCATTATAATTCTGGGAAGCTAGAGGCTGTGGCTTAGAGTCCAATTAAAAACATACCATAATTTAACTATTGATAAAAAGATAATCTCAGAAAGTTCATTTCCATGGGAATTATTAAAAACTTGATGTATTCCACATGGGAGTAACAATTTCATTTCCCTCAGGTAAGGAAAGTAAATGGAAATAAATTCAATTGTAAGTACAACTAAAAAAATTGCCTCCAAAAATATAATTTTGGGTACTTGCACTGATGTTCTTGATGATTAATAGAAAAAAATCTTGCTTTTTTTTCAAAGTTTAAGTGAAAAAATAACTGAACCAATGATAAACCCTAACATAGCTCTAGACCTTTGAGTCTAGCAAACCAAAACCACTGAATAAAACTTTCTCAGTCCACATTGGAAAAATCTATTAGGTACATGAACAATTTTAGAGATGACTTTATAGACCACTTGAGTTGTTAGTCATGTTAATAGTTGAATAGTCTGTGCAATAATATGGCTCAAGTATTAAAAATGACTAAGCCTAACTAATCAAGCTTAGTCATTAGGTAGACAATAACTCACTTCTGGCTACAGCCCCACTTGAAGCACTAACTTATAATATTCTTTATTAACTATTCTATAAATTCTTAACTAGCAGGGTTATAAACTCTTGTGTTCTAACAGTAGATGTCAGGAAATAGCATCTTGTTTCCATTTTTTCCATCTGACCCAGAGACAGCTGACCTCTGCTCTCTGGCCCTGAGACCAAAAATGGAGGAAGAAGAAGGCTGTCATGGGACCAACACTAGGCTGAAGGAGAAAAATGTGACCAAGTTTTTTTCTGTTTAAAACAATATAACATTACTTTTATGTCTTTCATGAGCAAGCTGTTTGTCCAAAACTAAAATAAAAATAATGTAGATAAATAATAAAAATAATGACTTGTTCCACCTTCACAGTTTGCATTAACTTACACATTGACCATGATCAAGTTTCCTATTATGATCTATAAAAAAAAAGTTTCGACAAATTAATTGTCAATACCATCACACTATATTTAGCAGCATGTATTTCCAAATATTTATTTTAAGCCTCTCCTCATTTCTACTTCAGCTGAACTCCTCTTCAGCACCACCACCTCCCTTTCCACCTCCCTTTTCAATTGTTAGCTCCTGAGCAGCGTTAGTGTTAAGAAACTAATCCAGATACTGAAATCCATTGGTGAGCCCAGGCTGCTGGGTCAAAGAGTGAGGGCCCTGGGTTAACACAGTTACTGGACTTGGTCTATCAAAGGGTCAGCAACAAGCTGTTGTAGAAGGGAGTTCCAACAGAAGCATAGCAAAGAGGCCAGACAGATAGCCAGGGAGCTTCAGAGAAAGCCACAACAGTGAACAGATTCCTAGCACTGGTTTAGGATAGAGTCAGGGTTCCCATAATGGAAATGGGGGCTCACAAGAGTAAGCAGTGTCATTTGGGGCCTAGACAATAAATTAATAAATTTTTCTGTACTAGAGACTGATGCAGAAGCCTATTGGGTTACATGAAACTAGTGCATTTGCAGTGACCTTGAGCACAAGACCCTCTTATCCCAAAGATGCACCTTAGTATGAATGCCTCAGGGAGTACTGGAGAAGCTCTGAGTGTTGTGCTAGGGCATTTTATTGTTGATTTAATGGCAAGGCTAGTGGATAAAGAGTTGAGACAATAAAAAATTTTCTACCTCAAATTAGAATGGATCTGAAAATTGGTGCAGAACATCTGCTCTTGAAAGTAAGTAGATTTATTACTGGGACCTAGGATTTGGAAGATGATGGTATTTATTGAGGTGAGAATAAAATGAAGGCTGACATTCAGCATTTGCTCTGAGAGTCTAAATGAGATAATATTTAAAAGAGCAATTGTCCATTATGAATCATCCTTTTATGAGAGTTTATGTATACCTATTGCCCTAATTCTTCTACTCATTCCAGTTAGCGGGGTCAGTGAATTTAAATGAAGACGAATATTCATGATCGTCAAATATATACAAACTACAGAAGTATCAGTTTAACTTTTATATCCCAAACTTTTCCCCCTCTCATATGAAACAGAAAATGCCAGATCAGTACCTCAGGACTATATCCATTGACGTCTTCTTGCAACTTGTAAAATTATGAGTGCTCCAATATTTCCCATAAGGTTTTGCTAGTTTTTCTGGAAGTTCTCACCAGCACTTTTTGTACTGAGTGCCTTTGTTTGTACCTTTCACAACACTGTGCTACTGCATCTCTTTGCTTCTAAAGTTCATCTCTTCTGGACTCCCCCCTTGCTTCTGCTGTCAGAAGGATTCTGAGTCTTTGCTGGCACCTATTGCTCCCACTCTTCTCTCTCTAGACTCTTCTGCTCTCACCTTAAAAACAAATCCTGTCCTCTCACCTTCCATGGTGCAGTTTCACCTCTCTTATACTGCTTTTTGAATCTCAGCCAAAACTGAGGCCTAGTGGCTGGCATGATTCTGGAATTTCTTCCCAGCATTTGCATGGTAGAGAGATTTACTCATATGTTCCACAAGAAGGTAGGTAGCAAGTGAAAGAACAAATGGTTCAAGTAATATTTTGGGTCTCAGAACCCTTTGCAATCTAGTTAAAATTATTATAAACCCTTAAGAAAGAAAGCATATATGCATACCTATTTTCCCTATAATTTTAGGTGGCTTATTCCTGCATGTATGCAACTATTACCTTAGCCCAAGGGACCTGGCGCCTCAGGTTAAAACTTCTCTTATGTAAAAAAAAATATTATGTCTTTGTAGATATACTTGAGTGCAAGTCCTGATTTTGACTGTGTGCGATTCTAAAATAACAATATTTCACTGAGTTGGCATTTCTCTTCTTTACAATATGGTTAGTAATACCCACTTTTTGAGTGTTGAGGATTAGAGATAATTTTAAGTTATTTATTTATTTATTTTCTAAACAAAGAGGAAAGGAGGGAGAAAGAGAGGAAGAGAAACATTGGTCACTTGCCTTGCACACCCCCAACCGGAAACTAGCCTGCAACCCAGTGTGTGCCCTACTGAACATAGAACCAGAGACCCTTCAGACTATGGGATGACACCCAACTCACAGAGCCACTTCAGTCAGGGTGAGGATTACAGAAAATCTGGTAATATCCTGGCATAGAGAAGTCCTTTAGTAAATATTAGATCACTGAAAACAATATAGCCCATCATTTTCTGGTATGACTTTAGGTCCCACATGAAGATAATTGTAATAGGTATATAGTGAACTAAATTAAAGTTATATACAAGGAATTACTTTGTCATAACTCTTTCCCTGTTTTATTACACATATAGAATGAAAGGGTTGGAACCCATCTAGAAATATACAAAAATCAACAGTGTGTTGATCTATGTAAAATACTACCATGTTTTTCTAGACCTAAAGAGAGAACAAAATTTCATTTTTAGTTGTTTATGAAGTTGGGGTATTCAGTTTATTATTCACTCACAAGCATCTCTTATGGGCCAGTGTCTGTGCTTGACCCTAGAGATACAAAGATGTGTGACACACGGGTCTCGCCTTCAAAGGTGAAGTGGAGAACGAGTCTTTAACTCCTATTTAATGAAAGACTCCAAAGTATAATATGTAAGCATCTACTCTTTACTATATGACAGACCTGTGTTTGCATCCTGTCTCTGATACTTATGAGGGGGGAGCCCCTAAATACTTGGAATTTTTTAATTAAAAATTTGTACTTATTTTTACATTTAAACTTTAGTCATGTTCAAAGTAATCCATTTGATGCAATACACCTATCAAGATGTTTTTTCTACTGCTCAGAACAGTTTTGGAACTTGTTGATTTGGATGCCTTTTAGTGCTTCTGCCCTTTTTGTTTCACCTCTTTCCATATTGCCAAACATTTCCCTTGAGTGTCTTTCTTCAACTGGGGAAACAAAAAAAAAGTTACTTGAGATGAGATTGGGTGAATAGGCAGGGTGGGGCACAGGGGGTCATTCCGTTTTTGGTCCAAAACTGTTGAACACTCATCGTGGTCTGGGCAGGTGTGTTCCTAAATCACCCATCATGAAATAGTCAAATATGTAGAAAGAGTCTCCAAAGAAAAACTCAATGACACTGAATGCAGCCTTTCACAACCATGGCAGCTGGTACAGTGTTACAGATTGGTTCCTAGAACACTCCCCTAGCAGGGAAGCTGGCACTACAGAAGCCTGCTCTCTAGAAGACAATTTAGGTTCCTTTTGAGTCTCCCCACCCCACCACAAAGAAACCTGAATTACCAAATAGCTAATTACCAAAGCCCCTGGAGGCCCAATTTTCTCATCTGTGAAATGTGGAAAAAGTATCCAACCTGCAAGATTGCTATAGAATGTGGCATGCTTAGCAAAATGGCTGGCATATACTAATTGCTCAATAAACACTGGTTATTATTATTGCATTCAATCACCTTAACTCTAATAACTGAGACAGCTTCAGAAAGAGACTATGGCTGCCTGTGAGGTTTTATTTTATTACAGAGTGAGTTACACAGGTATGAACTGCTCTGATGCATCTGTTAATTGACAAAGGCTATTAAAAACAAGCAAACTATTCCAACCAAATCAGCAGTTGCTGACAAAGAATCTCATTAGGTATGCTTTACTAGATATTTGTTAACAGTGACCAGAGGTTGAGGCATTCCCATTAAAGAAGTGCTTTAATGGAAATTTTGTGCTTTTCAACCCCTACATCAAGAGTATGTATTCTGAAGACAAAAATATAAAATTTATTTTAAATAAAATCTGGATAAGCGTTTTGTTATAAGCTTTAAAACAAATCTGCAGCTTACACTTTATTCTAGAATTCATCCAACTGTTTCTATTTTATAAAACTACTGATTTATGCATATTTATATATACACATACATATGTGTGTATATTAATTAGCCTGGTACCAAAAAAATCTTGGAAAGGTATTTTATGAGCCACCATCTCATTTTCTTGGTTAGCCATTATCACAGCCATGTGGAGAAAACCCAATATCTGAAAGTTTTTCCTCACTACGGATTTGGTAATGATGATAAATCAAAACAAAATAATCTAAAACCTAAATTCCAAAATACTTATTACTATAGATATCCATCAGGAGCAATAGATCCTAAATGAAAATTCTTGGTTTCACCAAATTATTATTAATCTAAAATTGCCTTATATTATTTTAATCAAATAATGTTACAAAATATTGTTTCATGATTGACAGATTCTATACAAGAACATGTAAAAGATACATGACCAATTCTCTGTATGATCCTTACTACCTAGGTGCTTTTGTATGATACCTTATACAGTGAATCCCTGAGTTTTGGAGTGCCTTTGTAGCTAGAGTTCAGTTTTTATACATGAAATGCAATCTTTTAAATACATTATTAAAAACCACAATGTTTTTTCTTCTTCTGCCACTGACTCTAAAGTTATTGGTCATTTCTTGGAAGTTCCCATGACACCTAACAAATATGTCTAAGTATTTCCATAACGGTCATCAGAGTGTTATCCATGTGCTCTGAAATAAGTATTAGACAATACATGTAATGAATGAGGGAAGTGCAAAGCTCATTTGTTTCTACCCCTCTGTTCATGTAGTTATGGGTTGGAAAAAACCCATACAGGGTCAGTGCTTTTAGCTTATGGAGCTCTAATTGCCATTTGGTTGGAAAAGAGGGAGACCGTTGCCACTTCCCTGTTGTGATCCTAGGATTTAGAAAGAGTTGTAACATTTGTGAATTTTATACAAGGAAGTTTAAAATTTGATTTTTCTTTTTTAAGAGTTCTAATATTTACATATTCCAAGTTCTATCTTACTATAAATAGGACTTCCTGATGAAATTACCAGGATGAAGATAAGATTCAAATTTAAAATAAAGTGGGATTTCTGGCCAAGATGAATACATAGGTTGACACATTTTGTCTCCTCCCATAACCAAAAGAAGGACAACAAATTTAAAAAGAAAAAAAACAACCAGAACTTACAGGAAATCAAACTGTATGGGAGCTGGACAACCAAGGAGTTAAAGAAGAAACATTCATTCAGAACTGCAGGACGGGTGGAGACAGGCAGCTGGATGGATAGGGCTGGGGCAGCTGGTGGCTGATGAGCAGGGCAGTCTCACATTTGTATGCAGATAAACTGGGAGGAACAACTGGGGAGTGAGACAGACAGAGAAACCCAGGATTCCAGTGCAGGGAGATAAAGCCCTCAAGCCACTGACTAAAAACACCTGTGGGGGTTGAGACGGCAGGAGAAACTCCCAGCCTCATAGGAGAGTTCATTGAAGAGACTCACAGGGTCCTAGAACATTACAAAAAACTACCCACCTGGGGATCAGCACCAGAAGGGCCCAATTTGCTTGTGGACAGTGGGGCAAGTGACTGAAAACTGGCAGAGAGGGGAGCAAGCAGCACTGTTCCCTCTTGGATACCTCTCCGACATACAGTGCCATGAGGGTAGCAATGTGAGATGCTCCACCCTGGTGAACACCTAAGGTTCTGCCCCTTATATGTAACAGGTGCACCAAGAGAAAAAAAAAAGATAGCCCAGATGAAAGAACAGATCAAAGTTCCAGAAAAAAATACAACTAAGCAACTTCAGATGCACAGTTCAAAACACTGGTAATCAGGATGCTCACAGAACTGATTGAGCTCAGATACAAAATGAAGGAATGAACCAAGGGCTACCCAAAGTTAAATAAAGCAAAATATGCAGGGAACCAACAGTGATGGGAAGGAAGCCAGGACTCAAATCAATGGTTTGGAATAGAAGGAAAAAAGAAATATTTGACCAGAACAAAATGAAGAAACAAGAATACAAAAAAATGAGGAAAGGCTTAGGAACTTCTAGGACATCTTTAAATGTTCCAACATCTGAATCATAGGGGTGCCAGAAGAAGAAGAGGAAGAGCAAGAAACTGAAAACTTATTTAAAAAATAATGAAGGAAAACTTCCTCAGTCTATCAAAGGAAATATACTTCCAGGAAGTCCAGGAAGCTAAGAAAGTCCCAAAGAAGTTGGACCCAAGGAAGAACACACCAAGGCACATCATAATTACATTACCCAAAATTAAAGAAAAGTAGAGAATCTTAAAGAAACAAGAGGAGAAAAGAGAGTTACCTACAAAGGAGTTCCCATGAGACTATCTGCTGATTTCTCAAAAGAAACCTTACAGGGGAGAAAGGTCTGAAAAGAAGTATTCCAAGTCATGAAAGGCAAGGACCTACACCCAAGATTACTCTATCTAGCAAAGTTATCATTCAAAATGGAAGGGCAGATAAAGTGCTTCCTAGATAAGGTCAAGTTAAAGGAGTTCATCATCACCCAGCCTTTATTACAAGAAATGTTAAAGGGACTTACCTAACAAAAAGAAGATAAAAAATATCAACAGTAAAATGACAACAAACTCACAGTTATTAACAAGTGAACCTAAAACAAAAACAAAAACAAAGACAAAGTAAGCAAACAACTAGAACAGGAACAGAATCATAGAAATGGAGAGCACAGGGAGGGTTATCAGGGAGATAGTGGGAGGGGGAGAGAGGGGAAGGTTATAGAGAATAAATAGCATAAATGCTAGGTAGAAAATAGACGGGGAGGTTAAGAATAGTACAGCAAACGTAGAAGCCAAAGAACTTATTTGTCCATCTAAATGGACATGAACTGAAAGGGGGGAATGTGGGTGGGAGGGGGTGTGCAGGGAAGAGGGGAATAACGGGGAGAAAATGGGACAACTGTAACAGCATAATCAATAAAATAAATGTAAAACAATTTAAGATGAAGTAAGGTTAACAGAAAGTTTAATAAAGTGGGGTTGTCTAGTCTGGATATATACAATATTTAAAATACAAACACAATAAATAGTTGCCAAGCCTATCAATATATATTTATTTAAAAATATTCTGGTGCTGTAGATTTATGCCACACTTTGTTTTGTCTAAGTCCACTTAGCAGTACGTTTACCATGTTATAACAGAGAGAAAAATATCAATCTGTGCAAGCACAAGGAAGTTGACCTTGATATAAAATAGAGCAGTGATGTTTATTAAGAATGAAAAAGAAGCCATGACTGGTGTGGCTTAGTTGGTTGGGCATTATTCTTCAAAGCAAAAGGTCGCTGGCTTGATTCCTTGTCAGGGCACTACCTGGGATGTGGGTTTGGTCCCGGTCGGGGCACATGCAAGAGGCAACTGATCAATGTTTCTCTCTCACATCAAAGTACTGATGTTTCTCTACCTCTCTTTTTCTCTTCCTTTCCCTCGCTCTTAAAAAAATTAAACTGAATTGGTAATAGGGATTGTAAAATTTTTCAAAAAAGTATTTGAACATTTGTTGACCTACCTGGACTTTTGAGGCCCTTAGTTAGGAAGACAGAAAGTAGAATAGATAATCTTGAAAGGTCCTTTCTTTTCCTATAAATTTATAATAACTACAGTGTGAACTGATCTCTGATCTATTTTTAGTTTTCCTGTATAATGTTTGAATTTTGAGGAGTGGAAAGGTGGTTTCCTATAAATGGTTATTTTGGTGGTATTTTCCTGCAATATTCTGCAAAGATTAGTTAAAAAAACAAACAAACTTAGACTGAGGGGCTTTAAAGGGATTTCAAACCAACTGAAAGGACTTCCCTTCAAATATGGGGTTTTATACAACATTCCATGTGGTTCTTCGAAAGATCTCATAGTCATTACAGAACAAGCTATGGGCATTAACACTTATGTACATAAAGCTCAACATTCACACAGGCTAGGGTCTCATTTGGAATCTTCCACACATCTGCCTTTTCCAAAATGGGGCACGAGTTGCAGTGCCCACTACAAGTAAGCTGAGCCAGTTTCTTTTTCTTTGGCACAAATTTAAATGAAAATAATTTATTGGGGTTCAATGACATTTTCATATCAGAATAGCAAAATAATTTTGTTTTTAATATATGTTTATGAATATCCCCGATAATAGAAAGAAATCCGAGGACTTTGTAAACTGCCAAAGTCTCAAAGGATAGTGCCAGTCCAGTTTTTAGGTAGTAAAGAGGGACACTGTGCTGGCATGTTTTCTCAGAAAGCCCCGTGAGCCACTACAGTACTGAAATTCTAATATGGTAGTGCCAGTAGAACTGTGAATGAAATTGTCGCTTTATGTTTATTATTAAAATTTGTATAAAAGGTTGGCTTGATTAATCCTGCCATCGACCAACCTCCTTGCTTGTAACAGACATCTAGATCACAAAATCATCAGTCCTGGCTACTCCAGAGGTTGTGCCCAGAGGAAGCAAGTTTTGAGATCCCTTCTTAAGCCATGATGGAACCTCAGAAAGGAGGCATGTGAGAGAAGGAGTAGATGAGGCTTGAGGAAGCTTTGACCCAAGGCACCATGATCATAGGGGTGAGGAGCTCTAGAGAGGTTCTGGTTGACAGAAAGGTGCCCCCAAAGCAGGTCCTGGAAGACAACAGGTCTGTGGCAGAGTAGGCAAATTCAGGAGTTAAACACCACTGCCACCACCAACAAAAACACAGAGTTTGATAAACACCATTTATCAAATGGTGCTCTCTCCCTCTGGAGGAATGAGGTCTTTCCTGACAATAGATTACATTCTTTGAGGTATTCTATTTCAAATATTTGAGGCTCTGATGCCACAAGTGTTTATTAATATTTCTTAGTGTGTTCATCAGCCACTTAGACGAGTACCCTCTCATCTTGAATGAGATAAATGAGATCTAGAGAAAGTCAAGGCCTAAAAGAAATGGTCCATCCGATATTTTTATGCATCACACCTACCAATCACAGATCCTCATGAAAAGTGATGTGTGGAGCTGGAAGGTCTTAGGGCCACAGGAGATGTTTCCATGCCCTGGGCTGGCCTTGTAGAGAAGGGGTCAACAGACTATGTTGGAAAAGCCAGAGTGTCTTTGATGTTAATCATGGGCCCCAGCTTGGGAACTCTTCCAAGTCAGGATTTCTGGACCCTCTGTGCAAGGTTGCACAAGCAGCAGATTGTTGTGGCCTGGAAGTTTTTAGCTTCTCAAATATTTGATTTAACTGCCAGGAAATTCCTTCTTTCTTATGACAGGGCACCAGGTCTCAGAGGTGACACATTACTATGCAACACAATAGTAGAAATCTCCCAGTGTTGAAGGGATTATTTTATGAAAGGTACTGTTCCTTCCTCTACATTAACTAGAAAAACTTTTTTATCTTTTGTTCTCAACTACTTTGACTGCATTGGACCTTCTTTTCTTGCATAGATTAATTTTGGTGAACAAGTGGCAGTTAATGCACATTTTATGCAAAAGAAGAATATGATACTAGTTGCTTTTAAGAAATTCTGACATTGTTTGTCCATTTTTGTAGAATTGTTACTAGTATTATAATTACATACTATATAATTACATTACATAAACTCCAACCAGGTTTTTGTAAAATTAAATAAAACCAATTCAAAACAGTGGCTTAGAAAAAAACCCAGAGATCTCCACTTGATTGGATGTTGTGGAAACTGAAGAAGTTGAGCTAAAAAAAATCAGAGAATATGGCAAAGAAGTGAATGGATGTCACACTGACCTTCTCCCAGGGCCAATCTGAAATTACAGCTCAATTGTGGAGAAACTGCCTGGAACAAACAACAGCAATAGTGAGACAGAAGCTGTATAACTGCAGACAGAAGAACCAGCTTTGGCACAACCTAAATGGTAAGGAGTGTAGTAGACACTCAAGAGGGCTGTTTGGGAGCCCACAGGTAGCAGAGCCAGAGGCATAATTAAGTGGCAGTTTGGATCCCCCTGAGAAGAATGGGGTCTAAACCTTAAACTAGGATTCCCAGCCTATAGCGCCAAAGCCCAAAAAGTATACAGTGAAAACCGCAGGGTCACTCTCTGCCAGAGATGGAGAGTTGGAGATGTAAGGTCCATTTAAAGGGCCAACACAAAAATTTTCATTCGCAGCCATTTACCCGGGGCTCCAGCAAAGGTGGGGGCAGAGTGAGCTGGTGATGCTTGAGGAGAGACCAAGGACTGAAGCTTGAGGGAGAGAACTGAAAGAGTAGACACTGAGATCCTGGTGCCGAGTCATCCCACAAATGGCAGCAACCATCCTGCTCAGGCAGGCCACTCCCCTCTGAGCAGCAGGATCCTGAGGGGAAACAATAGCCCCAACCCCAGGAGGGTAACTGCTCTGGCCCTGTGGTGCTTGAGCCTGACTGCTGAGTCCTAGAGAACAGATGAAGAACCAAAGGAGATAGCCAGAGGCAGTAGATCACTGGCAACGTGGGGGCAGCGTGGACGAGAGAGACTCGAGGAGAGACTGGGGACAGAGGCTTTGGTGGGAGAACTGAAAGAGTAGCTACTGGGATCCCGGTACTGAGCCAATATCCATATTCAGCAACCATCAAGCCCAAGCAGACCACTACCCTCCAAGCAGCAGCAGCCAGAGGAGAGACAACAGTCCCCACCCCAGGAGGGGTTTGTCCTGCCCTACAGTGCTTAAACCTGACTGCTGAGTACACAGTGACCAGATTAACAATTTCAGGAGACATCCAGTGACACCAGATCACTGGAAGTATACAACAGGCTGCCTAAGTCCAGATGGGGTCAACATCTGACATTACCAGAGACATATCCAGAAAGAAAAAAAAGTGGTAAATACAAGGGGCTACCCAGACAAAAGCCACCGTGGTCTTCTCCATGATTTGTAAAATTTGCTTTCCTGCATAGCTTTATAATATTCACTTCTTGTCCAGCAAGTTTGTGTATATTGTCACTAGATTTTATACTATAGTGAATTTCAACTCACATATTTTTCATCTCTCTCCTCCTAGCCCATTTCACCTTCCTCACATTATTTTAATTTCAAATGTTGTTTTCTTTCTTGCTACAATTTATTCCCATTACATACTCTTACTATTTCTCCCCTGTCCAGACACCGAAAACCAATTTTCTTATCAAGGGTCATCTCACAAACTTTTTCACTGCTCTTAAAACACCCACATTCTCTTTCCACCTTTGACAATCTTTGCTAGTTAGTTGTGGGTAGGGTGGTTTGTGTTGCATTGCTTTTTTAAGGTTATTTCTAGAGCCTCACTAATTCTGTATTTTAACTATTAAATTTTAGTCCTGGCTGGTGTGGCTCAGTGGATTAAGCTCTGGCCTGCAAATTAAATATCAAATTTTACTAATATTTATGGAATACAAGTTCCCCTCTCCTACTCTTTTTTGTCATAAATTTTAATTTTGCCATCTGAGCCTGATTTTTTTTGTTTTGTTTTTCCTCTATTTCTCTTTCATCCTTTTATTTTTCTTTCTTTGTCTTTGTCTTTTTTCTCTTTTCTTACATCATAAATTCTAATTTTTCCTTGCTTAGCCTGGCTTTTGTTCCTCACTTTTAGTATTCCTTCTCCATCTATCATTACAAAATCACTTCCCAATCCTCTAAACCTCTCTTACACTTGTCTTTGTTTCTTTTTGCCCTTTTATTCCCATACCACCTATATTAATTTTAGCTTATTTGTTGTTGATAGTATTGTGGTGGATCTTTCTCTCCAATTTGGCCCCTATATTTTTATTAATTATTTATTATTTTTCCTTCTTTGTTCTTTCTTTCTCTCTCGCTTTATATTATTTTAATTTCTGTTTAAACCTAATACTATACACTTCCCTTCTCATACTCCAATCCACTTTCTACATTCCCTTTTTTATTCTTCTCTCTTTCCATTGCGCCAACTTCCAACTCTTATTAGTGTTCCTCCCTCTACACTCTCAAAATTAATTTTCTTTCAGTAGGTCATCTCATGTCTGCTCTTCTCTATTACAATATTCTAGGAGGGATCAACATACCTGACATCACACTATATTACAAGGCCACGGTAATCAAAACAGTCAGGTACTGGCATGAGAACAGACATATATAGATCAATGGATCAGAATAGAGAGCCCAGAAATAAGCCCAAGTCTCTATGGTCATTTAATATTCAACAAAGGGGTCAGGAGCATAAAATGGAGTAAACATAGCTTCTTCAACAAATGGTATTGGGAGATCTGGACAGCTACATGCGAATAATGAAACTTGACCACCAACATACACCATACACAAAAATAAAATCAAGATGAATAAAAGACTTAAATATAAGTCATGATGCCATAAAAGTCCTATAGGAGAACATAAGCAGGAAAATCTCAGATATCCCATGCAGCAATATTTTCACAGATATGTCCCTTAAAGCAAGGGACATAAAGGAAAGAATAGACAAATGGGACTTAATCAAAATAAAAAGCTTCTACACGGCTAAAGAAAACATAAAAAAAGTAAAAGGAATCAACCTTATGGGAAAATATATTTACCAATATCTTGGACAAGAGTTTGATTTCCAAAGTATATAAAGAACACACACAACTCCACATCTGGAAGACAAACAATCCAATTATAAAATGGGCAAAGGACCTGAACAGACACTTCTCCAAGGAGGACATACAGAGGTATATGAAAGGACCCTAAGCATCACTAGCCATCAGAGAGATGCAAGTTAAAACCACAATGACATACTGTTTCACACCAGTCAGAATGGCCATCATAAGCAAATAAATAAACAACAAGCACTGGTGAGGTTGTGGAAAAAAGAAAACCTTAGTACACTGTTGGTGGGAATGCAGACTGGTGCAGACACTGTGGAAAAGAGTATGGAATTTCATCAAAAAACTAAAAAAGGAACTGTATTTTGACCCCACAATTCCATTGCTGGAATTATACCCTAGAATCCTGAAGCACTAATGCAAAAGAACCTATGCACCCTAGTATTCATAGCAGCACAATTTATAATAGCCAAGTCCTAGAAGCATCCTAGGTGCCTATCAGTAAATGAGTGGATCAAAAAACTGTGGTACATTTACACAATGGAATACTATGCAGCAGAAAGAAAGAAGGCACTCCTACCCTTTAGGGCAGTGTGGATGGTACTGAAGAGCATTATACTAAGTGAAATAAGCCAGGAAGTAAGGGACAAGTACCATATGCTCTCACCTATAAGAGGAACCTAATAAAAAAGAAACAAGGAAGCAAAATATAACCAGAGATATTGAAATTAAATATAATATGACAATAACCAGAGGAGAGGTGAGAGGGGATAAAGGGGTGAAAAGGGGGAAGTGTTTTCAGGATCCACTACAAATGACACATGGACAAAACCTAGGAGGGTAGTAGAAGCAGGGGAGGGAGGTGAGGATGATTGGGCTGGGGAGAATGGTGAGGATAAATGCAGACAACTGTACTTAAACAACAATAAAATAATTTAAGAAGTGAAACCAAAAAGCAAGCAAAATATAATCAGAGGAATTAAAATTAAGAACAATCTGACAGTAACCAGAGGGTAGGAGTGAGGCAAATAACTGGGGAAAGAAGGGAAAGGGTTGTCAAAGAACACGAATAAAGGACTCATGGACAAAGCCCAAAGGGGTAGAATTAAGGGTGGAAGGTGGGAGTGGGTGGGGCAGGAGAAAGTGGTGGTGGGAAAATGGATACAACTGTATTTGAACATAATAAACAAATGATTAATTCCCCTCAAAAAAAAACATTCCATCACCTCAGGAAGAAAAGGAGTTTGTAACTAGTAGTACCTAATACACATCATTAAGAGCAAGTGAAGCTCCCTGGGGAACCTAAGGACCACGTGCACAAGGAAGCAGGGGATAATCGACAAGCTTGAAAGACACCCTGTGGCAAGTTGGAGGTGAGTGTTTTAATCGCCAGACTTTGTCTATGAGGGTCTTTCTATGGGAATTCCAAATTCAAAATTTTTATTAATAATTTTGAAGTGGACAATTGTAGCATTCTGATCACAGTTGTGGAAAAGCAAAGAACAAATACCTTTATTATTACCATCAAAATTTTGAGGGACCAAATAAACAAAATGGCATGTAATAATTTTATGTATAAAACACTTTAGAAAGATTAATAAAGCAATTGTACTAATGTGTATAATGGTGAGTAAGGTAATCTGAAGGGAATAAGGTAATGTAATACCTTATAACACCTCATAGTTTTACCTTATGATTAATAAGGTTATTAAAAGTATGAAGTGAAAATTATATTCATTGAACAAATGTTTGTTGAGCATGTACTATGTTCCGGGGGCCATGCTAAGAGCTACAGATAAAATGATGAAGAAGAGAAAATATTCTCTGCTCTCATGGAGCTTACACTCTACCTAGATGGTGAGATAAAAATTAACAAGTAAACAATTACATAAACAAAAGTGCTAGAGACTGAGGAAATAGAATAAAACATCTAGAGAAACATCAATGAAGAACAGACAAGATTAGCTATTGGACTACATGTGGAAAGTAAGAATGAGTAACAGGAAGAATTTATGGTTGAAAAATCTATAAAAACTGTTGGACCATTTCCTAGATATAAGTTAGGCTAAAAAAGATTGAGTGAAGATTGGAGATTTTCATATTGGCCAAGTTATTTAGAGGGGGGTGTGAGATATTTCAGTGGGGGTGTAGAATAGTCAGTAACATATATGAGATGAAAATTGAAATCTTGCAAATGTACAAGATCATTTCAGGGGAGTCTGGTCAAAAGTTAAAAAAGGGTTCAGTGGTGACCTGGTAGGAGCTTAGCATTGGTCTCCATCACCCTCTCATTAAAAGAGAGGGTGATGGAGACCAAAAAGTGGTCAATGAAGATGGTGAACACCAGGAGTTATGGGGGTCATAGAAGTCAGCAGAGGAAAGCATTTTTTAAATGAGGGGGATCATCAGTTGAGTCAGATGGAGTCAGATAAGAACCAAAAGACTATTGGATTTGACAATTTGAAAGGTATGGAAGATGTTGACAAATGTATTTTCAGTGAAGTAAAGGGCAAATGAGTTAGATTAGTGAGTAAGAATAGATAATGTTAGATAAGACAAGATAAAAACTAAGGCAAATAACTTAGACATAATAGGTAAGAAGATAAAAGAGAAAATGAAAGGAAAAGAAATAGAGACCTGTTTAGTGAAATATTTTTGGAAGTTTCTGTAAGGAGGACAATGGCATACTGGAATGATGGCAAGAAAGAGACATGGTGTCAAAGGAAGTGTTGCTTTTTTAGGAAGGAATCTTAAGCATAACAGTATGCCTATATGAGTCCAACAGAAATGAAGAAAGTTATGATAACTGCGTGATGAAAATCATTCATAATGCTAGAGGGATCATCAGAAAGATAAGGAATCCAGAAAAACTGGTTTGTGGCTTGATGTGGGACGAGAGACTTTCAGATTTTTCTATTTTTTCAGAAAAGTATTCGATAATGTCAATAGTGAATTTTAAAGGAGTAGACAAATTTACCTGAGGTTTGAGAAAAAAAGATAAGGTATGAAATAGCCATTGTAAGGAGTTCAAAAACTATCTTCATAAAGAAACACAATATGATTGTGAGGAAGAACTGGGCATCCAACTAAAGTTTTTGGTAATGAATATAAAGTAAGTTAGTCAGCTTGGGTGGTTTACTCCAGAGAACTTCTGTTATTCTGTTGCCAGTACTCAAGAAAATGGTAGGGTTTATTTAGTGTTGAGATTAGCCAGGGGAACATTACGAAAGAAGAGAAGAGAAAGGGAGTTGAAGATATTGTGAGGGAATGATTAAATGCTGGAGTATGTGAGCTATATTGCACAATGAGGGAAGTAAAGAAAGATGTGGATTTCTGAATGTGAAAAAGAGGTAAGAAATGTATTGGATGTCAAATGCATGCAATAGTAGGGTCTTTAGAAAAAATTAATGTGAAAGATTGTGTGTCATGATGGAATGAAATGTTTGATACTGAGATTTCAACAGTGCTACAATTTCCACCCATGATAACATCTAGGAAGTGACCATGGCAGTTAAGTGACAGTGATAGAAAGAACAAAACTGACCTCTTCTCTGAAGTTGAGAAGGTCAAGAATTAAATGACCATAATGCAGGAATGGTTGGTAACACTGATGCAAGTATTGATACTGTGCTGTGATTGCTCTTCCTAGATGTGTATGTGAATCTAGGATACATTAATAAAGGTATAGTGTGTAGAACAAAGTAGTTGATAATTATTTTACATGGAACAATCATAAGCCTTTCCTTTTAGTTTTATGTTCAATTCTGTGTACCACATTTTAAAATAGATAATGCCAAACAGGAAAAGAATCTAGAACAAGAGAAAAGAACAGTGAGAGAATGTAAAATGTGTCATGAGGGGAAGAGTTGAAGAGACTGGGCAGTTAGAATGGAAAAGAGAAAACCTTAGGGGAAACATGAGAGCTGTCTTGTGGGAAAAAAAGCTGGATTATTATTGTTTCTGAGGGAGAACTGATACAAACTGGAAGTTACAGGAAGATATCTTTTAGCACAATGTGAGAAAAGAACTTTCTTATCATCGAAGTTGTCCAAAGAAACATGTTTTCTTGGAAAACATTGAAGTTTCATCACTGGAGGTGCTCAGTCTAGTTTGCATATTGACAAGGACCCTCAAGAATCAGAAGTCAGTGTCCTTTATTTGGCTATTCTCTACAAGAACACCAAAATTTAGAGTATTCTAGCATTAAAAATGCATTTTTAATGTGGTGATGAATTCTCCCTGGTCTATATATTTGTGTGATGCTATTATTCTTATTTCACTATTTTAAATATCAATGACAAAGTGAGTGTGGTAGAATCCAAAAATTATCAGACCAGAATTTAAAGTGCTATATTTGAACTCCAGCTACACTATTTATTAGTTCCTTAATTTCACTTAACTTCAATTTTACACAAATATAACATGAGAATAACCGTTTGGCTAAGGAGGCTATGAAAATATTTTTGGGGGAAGCAGGCCAAAAAATGTTACTAAGCATAAAAAAAAATCATTAAGGTTTATATAGATTAGTGAATTCTCAAAAAGGAGTTGGTGCATATTAGATTTTCAGAATGGCCTAATGAGGTTCTAGTAGCTTATAAAAGCTCTGCAAGTTTTTCTGATAATCCCACTAATAAAGGTAAAATGAAAAAAACAAAACAGGATTATAGCCAAACCAATAACCTTACTATCCAACTGGTAAATGTTTGGTTCTTTTAATATTTCCAGTACCTGTAATAATGATTTTTGAACTTAAGATACCTAGCCTGAAAATGTACTGGTTTTATGACAATTTATAAAATAAGAAGCACCAAAGCTAGGACAATAACGCAGTCACATCTTCAGGTTCAGGGCCACAGGGGAGCTTTTAAATGCATAGATGGTGGTAGAAAACTAAACAGCAAGCACATAACATCCTGGAGACTTTAATACTATATAACTTTCTATACCAATTTCTCATATCTTTTACATTGTCTTAGAGTCTTCCTGGGTTTGAAAAAAAGAGAGAATTTAAGGGCACTCAACCAATAATCCAAATTAACTAAGAAAAAGGATATGTTGCATAATTTTGTTTTAGAGGTTTACTATTGATGATTTGGCTGGACCAAGCCTCATCTTGCCTTGGAGTTAAGAGCCCTTGGCAGGAATTAGAAAGTTTGCTCCTGAGTTCTTTTCTGCTGTTTCACTCGTTTAGTGTTCCTGAGCCTCTGTTCTCTTCTAAGCAGTGGAAATAGTTCCAAGCTCACCCACCTCAGGGTTTTGATATCAGGACCAAAACTATGTCTAGTGGATGGAGCTGTGGGTAGATGTGTGCATATATGCTATTTCTTTTCATTCTTCATAGATATTCTTCAAGGAAATTATTGATTTACACAATTCGCCCCTCCCCCCAGAAATGATTACTGAGGCTCCCAAATCTACACACTCTACCAAAGGTCATAAACAATAACACTGCCAACATTAAATGTGACTTTACAAATTTCAAAGCCCATGATTTCCCCAAAGCTCCAGAATGAAGCAACATCTACCAGAGACTGCAAACAGGAAAACTTAATTTATTCCAGGAACAGGAAGGTCATCCCAGAAAGGAGACTTAATCATAGTATCCTACTTGGCTCTGAAGTGAATAATATTTACATAATTAGAGTACTGCCAACCCTAGCTACTTATTTTACTAAAAATAAGTAAAATGGGAGGACAGAAGTTTAGAGGACATTGACTAAAATGAATAAATCAAAAGGCAATAATAGTAGCATATTATTAAAAATTTTATATATAATTCCTAAAAGAATCTGCTAAAAAAAGAGAGAGAGAGAGCAAGAGAACAGAAGTGAGAACTTGTATTTGGAGTGGAGAACCCAGGAACAGGGTATGACTTCTAGACAAGTCTCTTATAGCTATTTGGCTTTTTAAAACTATCTTCATGCATTAAAATAATAAATAATAAGAAAATAAATCTTTAAAAAGTTAAATGAGGACACTGTAAATATGCTGCATTTTATGTTAGGCTTTGGGGAGCTATGCAGATTTCATCTTGTTCTTTATATTTTCATATGCTAACAATTTGGAATATTTTATACATATTAAGATTTCAAATATATAGAATATATTATGTCTCTAGGAAGAGTATTATTATGTTGCTAAGTGAAAAGCTCAACTTTTAGTCTGTGGCCAGTATTTGTTTTAACTACTATTTATTGTTTAAAAGTATGTTGTGTTTCATGCTGCAGAATTTGGGTTAAGGTGAAAAGTCAGAACAGACTGAATGTGGAAATCAATAGTAAGGCTATAAGAAATCTTGGTCATGGTCTGTCCAGAAATCCTCCCATAATCTCTCTTCTTCTGACCAGGGTCCCAAACGTCACTAGTTATTCCTGGAGTTTAGCTACAACTAATGATGAAATGGTGAGTGAATTCCTTAAGGGCTGAAATTACATGACCAGGAAAAGACCAGTCTTTCTTAAATCACAATATGGAGGTGACAGGTAAAGTATGGGTCTTCCACCTGACCATACTCAAAAGGCACAGAGGAAATAGGTATGTTTAACTAAAGGCATCTCTCTATTTTTAGTTGACGGACTGATAAAATAAAAATATGTCACAATGAAGTTTATGTTTTCTAACTTACAGAGAAGGTTTTTTCCCTTGTAAGAGTGTTTCTATATATAAGTTTGCCCATGCATATGTATGGCACACATATTTAAAATATGAATATCTAAAAAGTTATGACTGATTTTTTAAACCACAATTTATATAGCTAACTACATGCTGTCCTTTAGATAATAGTTATTCTGGAGAGCTTTATACCTATCTTAATATTCTCCCTAAAGTTAGAAGACTTTCTTTTTTGATAATGCATTTTACCAAACACCACTGAAGATAGGTTTTGGAGAATCAACACTTTCTGAAAACAGCCAAAAGAATGTGGAATAAAGTCTTATGAAGGTGACTGAGCAACCTGAATCATAGGATTATGAGTAAACAATGAGGTTTGATGATCAAAGGTAACATATTTCTTACTGATCAGACTAAAAATTGCCCTGGCTGCTGAAGCTCAGTGGATTGAGTGCGAGCCAAAGGATCGCGGTTCGATTCCCACTCAGGGCACATGTCTGGGTTGCAGGCCAATTCCCAGAAGGGGACGCATGAGAGGCAAGTATACATTGATATTTCTCTTGATCTCTCCTTCCCTTCCCCTCTAAAGATAAATAATTTTTTTTAAGAAGTGTTGTTACAATTGGGTTATGTATTGAGTCTTAAAAACTGACCTTCTTCAACCGAAAATTGTAATTTTGCTAAACTCAACATAAAGAACAGTCATTTTATAGTCACAAACTACACTTGAATCCAGAAATATTGACAAGAGATAAATGTTATCAACATGAAAGAAAAAATTAAAGAGAGAAATGGCTAGAATTAAAGAAATCAGCTAGGAGGTGGGCAGGTAAATAAGGTTATGCTGCAGGCACGCCAGGAGCCTGTGCTGACCATTGACCATCACCTGTGGAGGGCTGCCCAGCACACTTCAGTAACAGAGAGTCAAGAGGAAGAAAGCAGGTGCTTGACGACATTCTTCTGAAGAGAGATATCCCTGAATTTTATAATAAAGTGGGCCAATTAATACACATTTATTATAATTATTACTACTGTTACTCTTGCTGTTGTTGATGGTAGTAATAGAAGAAGAGAAAGAAAAAGTAAAAGCAGAGGATGAGGGATAAATAAGAATGAATGAAAAGGCTCAATCTACCCAGGGGACATTATCACTACCTTTGAGATGACAGAGTTGGAAAACCTATCAAGTTTGAGGAATTCAAGAAATGATTAACCTAATAATTTTTTAAATATTTTATTTATTTATTTTCAGAGAGAGGGGAAGGAAAGGAGAAAGAGAGAGAGAGAAACATCAGTATGTGGTTGCCTCTCATGTGTCCCCCACTGGGAACTGGCCTGCAACCCAGGCATGTGCCCTGACTGGGAATCGAACCGCGATCGCATGGTTCGCAGGCCCACGCTCAATCCGCTGAGCTACACCAGCCAGGGCCTAATAATTTTTTTAAAAAACTTAATTTTGAGGGGAATTTTTTTTCAAGGAGCTTATATTGCTTCCTTATGCTAGTGTTATGAAGTTACAAAATGAATAGCTTCTGCCTTAAAGGAGCTTGCTGTCTAACATTTAATCTCTATTTCTATTTCTACAGTCCTTCTAAATGGGAAATCTGGAGAACGGTAAACTTAAACTTGCTCAAATAATAAGATATAATTTGGTCCTGTTTTTCTTGATTTCAATATAAATCCAGTTGCAAGGGGACCTCAAGAGTTAAAGATCTTAGTTTCACTGATAGTTGATAGACTTAAATGATTAGTGCATATGGAAAGCTTTTATTCCAGAAACTGAAGTGCCTGAACAAAATGACTCCAGGAGTTCCAACGGCAAATCGACCTTTGTAGCCCAGGGGCCTGCAAATGTTGGAGATGGTATCTGAGCCATTGTGTTCCAGGGAGGGAACAACCATGATTCAGATAAAGACCTGTTGATAAACAGATGAAAAAGTACTAGGAAAATTCCTACTGGACTGCAACTCTTATCTGCTTAACCTTTTTCCAAACTGATTACTTACTCTTTTTTTTAGTGTTGTTCAAGTAAAGTCACCTCCATTTCCCACCACTCCCCCCACCCTACCCATCCCTGCCTCCCATCCTTGATCCTACCCCTCTTTGACTTGACCCGTGTGCCCTTCATACATATTCCTTGATGACCCTTCCCCCTTTTTTCATTATTCCCCTCTTTCCTCCCCTATGGTTACTACTGTCAGTTTGTTCTTTATTTCAATGTCTCTGGTTATATTTTGCTTGCTTGATTGTTTTGTTGATTAGGTGAGAAGACAGTGAGTTATGTATCCTCAAACACTACCTGACTTAACATTTCATCTCAAGCTGACCTTTATGGAGAAAACAGACCTTCTCAATAAAAGTGCCCATAAAGATTCAATCCTTGTCTCTACTTATTGGTTTCAGTAGTGACAGGCAGCATGAACAAGGACTTTTCCAGTTTTGCTGTGCCATTCAAGCAAGATCTTCTGGTCAACAGACCACAATAGGAAGGGTGGTCTCATAAGATTAAAATGGAGCTGAAAAAATTTGTGTAACCTAGTTATAGCCATGTTAATTTCTTAGCACAGTGCATTACACAAACACTTAGCACTGTTACAGTTGCCTAGAGTATTCAGTGTAGTAACATGCTATACAAGTTTGCAGACTAGGAGCGGTAGGTGAGTAATAGAATTTCTCACCCCAAAATGTCTTTTTGGCATAAGGATTATCTTAGGCTTGTTAGTTTTAAGAAACAGTATACTTCAGAGAAGTTCTGAAGACCAAGTAGAAGTTATCCTTTGTAAAGGACATTTACATTTGTAAGGTAATGATCCATTTGTAAGAGTGTCTCTCTCTCTCTCTACCAAGCTGTGGGGCATGACCTTATTTCTGAAAACTCTTAGTGCAAATGGTAATGATTTAAATATGCACAACAACCTTACCCTGGTTTACTGTGCTTTTTCTGTAACCTGCCTTAACTGACTCTCACCTTCAATATTATCTTTTGTCTTCAGGTGGAGGCAATATTTAAGGTGGTGGCTTCAGCCATTTTGGAGAGTTACTCAGTTTTCCTGGGTCCCTCCCAAGCATACAGAGAGTATACATGTTATACATTTTTGTTTATTTTTCTCCTGGTAATCTGCCTTGTATTATAGGAATATCACAGTCAAAAACATAAAAAGGTAGAGGAGAATTATTTTTCCTTCCTTACAGAGCAACAGGCTATATCGTATACCAAGTTGTGCAGTAGGCTATATCATCAAGTTTTGTGTAAGCACACTCTATGGTGCTGGCACATTGATGACAAAATCACTTAACAGTGCATTTCTCAGACCATATCCCTGTGGTTAAGCAGCTCATGACTGTATGCATACATCCTGGCCACCCTCATCATATGTACAGTTTTCAGATTTCCTGCATTCTCGGCAATGTAAATTCGATTACATGTTACCCGTAACTTTTGTGTGAAAAAATATACTAGAAGAGAAACCTAAGTTTCTAAGACTACAGATTTGAATTAATAAAATTGATGAAACTGATAATGAGCTATATGCTTCTTCATAGAATCTTAAAATGAATAAACTTAGAGTTTCATTTCATATTTATCTACAAAGCCCAAACTAATGATACTTATAATTGTCATCGGTAAAATATTTCTTTAAATAAGAAGGCATTCAATCAATACTAACTATAAAATGAATACAGATTTCTAGTTGGAAATCATATCAGAAGAGTCTATGTACTTGCAATACACTTTAAATACTATATATTGTCCCTGCTCTGTCTACCAAACAAAATCTTAATGATATTAGTTTTGCTTATCACTTTTACACAAAGCATCTCATTGTACTAAGCTAATAGTACTATCTGCACAGTGCTTTCTACTTATTAAACACTTGAATTATTAAAGTCTTTCTTTATCTTTTTTAGTACTACTGGTAGCTATGTCAGTACTAATCTCCCTTTATTCCATGTAAAAGCTACTATTTCTTTTGTTTTCCTAAAAGAAAGAACTCTTTTGCACAAAATGAGTTAGGGAGAAGGTTTAAGAATGGGCAGATCTTACTTTCCAGGATAACTTGCTTGTATGATCTCACATCATAGATTTGTACAGCTGGAAGAAAATTGAAAGATTACCCAGTCAATGTTACACAAATATATGAAGCCCTTCTTTGGCCATCCTGAAATTAGCTTCAGCAAGAACAATTGCAATTGAAAACATTTCTAGAAGCATGAACAAGCAACTATTATTTTCAAATATTAATGTTTATTTGAACATGTTTCTGATGTGATTGGAAATCAGTTTCACTGATGCTTAACTTTTTAAAGCAATAACTAAAGTGAAAAATAAATGCAATAGTTACCTCCTTTGATTATTTCCCTCCTAGGGACTATGTTTTAAGAGATATTAATTATAGCTTGAGAAGAATCTTCACAGCCATCAAAAGCAACTATTGGCAATTTATCATCTATTCATGACCTTCATCGTAATTTATCTCAGTCATAATTATATTTCTAACACCAATGGCATGCTTTTTGGGGGCTTTCCCAAAAATTTGGATTATAAGAGGTAGCACTAGTATATGCATGTGTATGAAATTAAAACTAAAGGTGGATTTAAAAAAATACTAGAGGTGTATCCCACCTGAACTTTCATAGTAATGTCAGAATTTCAAAGCTTACTTACATGTTTAATGAACCCCCTCACATGGTTTTTTACCTGTTTAAGAAGACTTCAAGATTTCCCAGATATTATGAAATTGACACAATCTGTTAAGAATGAATGTAGCAATTTGACATACTCTTAAAATTTATTTTCCTTTTTTATTTTGTTTTTCAAGTACAGTTTTCTGCCTTTTACCCTCATCCCAGCCCACCTCCCAGTACTCCCCATCTCCCTCTCATATCCACACACCCCTGTTGTTATTGTCCATGTGTCATTTATACTCATTCCTGCAAACCCTTCGCCTTTTCCCCTGAAATTTCCTCCCCTCTCCCCTCTGGTCACTGTCAGCTTGTTCTCAGTGTCTTTGGTTATATTTTGCTTGTTTGTTGTTTTGTTGATTAGGTTCCTGTTAAAGGTGAGATCATAGGGTATTTATCTTTCACTGCCTGGCTTATTTCACTTAGCATAATGCTTTCCAGTCCATCCATGCTTTGCAAAGGGTAGGAGCTCCTTCTTTCTTTCCACTGCATAGAACTCCATTGTGTAAATTTCAAGGGTAGTAAAATTATTACACAAGAAAATGAACCCTTGAAGATTATGCAAAACCATTACTAAAGCTAAAGAGAGAGATCCTCAAGTATTACTTTAGAGATAGTTTTCATTTCCATAAATCTGAAAAAAGTGTTGCTGCTGTCTTCTAGACTCCATGTGTTTCTTTTGGCCTGAACAGTGGGCCACAGAATCAAGAAACCAGTATGTGGACTTTTCAGTGGTGCTTTTAAGGTCAATGTGGATCATTGGAACCATCAGGAAAAACAATAGAGAACTTCAGTTTATGCATATTGTTTTAGCTGTTCTACAGTTCATTTGTGTGACTGTGTGTGTTTGTGTATGCATGTGTGTTTGTTTAAACAAAGTAGTAGCTTCAAGATGCAATGGAAAGAGATGGAAATGATAAAGCTAATTACATGAAAGAGACAACCAAACTGTATGACTTTGTCTCCTATGAGTGTTTCTTGCCCTAAGTCATTTGGCTTGTCAGTTTAATGACTAATCACTCCCTGTTTCTATACACTTCACCTTCTAGACCCAGCCAGACTCACCATATAACAGGCTCTTGCTTTGCCCCCAAAATACTAGTTCAGCTATGATGATACATGGTGGCCACTAAGAGGGATTGTGGGACAGAACTTTCCATGTTAAAGCAGGTTAATTCTAAAAAAACTAGGAGATTTGTCATCATAGACACACTGTGTATACTGTCAGAAGTCAAGCATATTGGCTTCCTCTTAGGGTACAAGTGTCAGGTCTACTGTTCTGAGGCATATGATATCATCTACATCAATGCTTTATTTTACTATATATTATAAATATATTACCTTACAATTAATCAAAGACTTAAATGTTAGACTAGAAACCATACAAATTCTAGAAGAAAATGTACTCAGCAAAATCTTGCATACTGCTCGTAGAAAATTTTTATCAGATACATCTCTCCAGGCAAGTGAAACAAAAGAAGAAATGAACAAATGGGACTATATCAAACTAAAAAGATTTTGCACAACAAAGGAAACCATCAACAAAATAGAATGACAACCCACAGAAAGGGAGAACATATTCACCAATACATCCAAGAAGGGGTTAACATCCAAGATTTATAAAGTACTTACAAAACTCAACACCAGAAAACAACCCAATTAAAAATGGTCAAAAGACCTGAATAGACGCTTCCCTGAAGAAGACATACAGATGGCCAATAGACAAATGAAAAGATGCTCAATATCACTAATCATCAGAGAAATGCAAATTAAAAACACAGTGAGATACCATCTCAACCCTGTCAGAATGGTCATCATTAATAAATCAATAAACAAGTGCTGGTGAGGATGTAGAGAAAGGGGGATGCTTTTGCACTGTTGGTGGAAATGCAGACTACTGCAGCCTCTATGGGAAGCAGTATGGAGATACCTCAAAAAATTAAAAATAGATCTGTGTTTTGACCCAGAGGTCCCACTTCTGGGAATATATCAAAAGGAAGACGAAACACTAATTTGAAAGAGCATAAGCACCACTATGTTCATTGCAGCATTATTTATAATGGCCAAGATATGGAAGCAGCCTAGGTGTTGATCAATAGGTGAGTGGATAAAACAAGTATGGGGTATATGCACAATGGAATACCACTTGGCCTTAAAAAAGAATAAAATTTTACCCTCTGCAACAGTATGAATAGACCTTGAGAACATTAAGAACATTGTGCTAAGTGAAATAAGCCAGTCAGAAAACGACAGATACCATATAATTTCACTCATATGTGGAATCTAATGAACAAACTGAATGGACAAGCAGAACAAAGACAGACTCATAGATGGAGAGCAGATGACAGCTAGTGGGGGGTGGGATTAGGCGGTGGAGGGATTGAGCAAAATGGTAAAAGGACTCATGGACATGGACAACAGTGTGGTAATTGCTAGAGACTGAATGGTGATAGATAAAATACAATAAAATTTAATTAAAAAAGAATGAATGAATAATTTATAGACAAAAAAAGAGAGAAAGGTAAAGGCTGAGGAACAATCTGTCTCGTCAAGCAATCTTTTTAACTTTGGAAAACTTGGGGATCATGGGTTGACAGTCTTTGTTCTGTTTATCCTGATGCTGTATTGGTTTAAACAAATGGTGCTCCAGGTAGATTGTCAATCCACTAAAATCACAGAGCAGAACCAACACATTTAACAACATTTGCAAGGGCATGTCCAGGCTCTATTCCTCATCCTAGCCCAATATTCTGGTTTCTGCTCTGGGTGGATAACCTGTGAATAAACAAAAGAATGCAGATAATTGTGAGAAAAAATAAAAATAAAAATTCTTACAGAGGTTTTTGTTTTCTTCTTTTTTTATTATTTTCTTCCCTTCTTTAAATAGTTCATTTTGTTTTAATGGTCATGTCTGGGATCCGCAAAGCAAACCTTTCTTACTGATGGGGTCTCTACTTAACCGGTGTCTCTGTCATCAGCCTGACCTTGAAGCTTTCTCTAGTGTCATTACATTCTGGGCACTGGCTTATTTTCATAAAGCAGCCCCCTGTGCTTGATCCCACTTCATCTACTTCATGGACACAGACATTTGTTGGGCTTATTAGCTCAGCAGGAGCCTTATCATATTTTGTATCTGAGGCTGTTGGGAGATGTCAGGAGATGGAAATGCTGTGTAGCTTTTTATCCTGCTTTCTTTCACTTTCTTCTAGAGCCCAACACTGCATTTGGATTCACAGTGCTCTCTTACTACTAGCTTTGGAGATCTCTTTAAATATGTCTAGCTTTGGCATCTGTACCAATAACACTGGAAAGGCTTAGCTATGATTAGACTGTCAAGATTTATTAAGTTAAAAAGTATCAAAGTTTCTTGCGGTAACTCCAGACCTTCTAAGAGCCTACCTTTTTTGGAATCCCTTTCCCTGCTGCCCCTAACATTACAGTCAACAGGACTTGCTTGACCTTGACCAACATCTATACTCAGGGAACACTAATGAATTTGGGCCAATTCATCTCTAAACTCAAAATTTAATCAAGCTGACATGCCAGAGAAATGTAATTAACTTTTAACATTTTAAGTAATCTGTAAATTTTTGTAAATTTCACCTGATAGAATTTTGCCACGCTTAACACATCAGTTTTCTTTGAAAAGATACAACTTTAAACTAACACATACGTATTAAATGGCTGATTTTCAATATTAGAGGTGTGTATATTTTTAATTTTGAAAGCATACTGAAATCAAATATTTGCTATGTAATAAAATTCTACACAAATTGCAAAGCTGTTGCAAATTTATTTCATTGTTTAGCTTGTTTGGAGGTATCTGACTATTGTAATCATTTTAGTAAATTTATACATAAATGGCTGTAATTAATTATAAATAGGTTTTCAGAGCCTGTACTCAGCCACTTTTATTTGGTCATCATTCTCTTAGAAGGTGGACAGTGTCATTCCTGTATTGTTATTATTATTTTTGATTTCTAAACAGGAATATCTCTAATTTGACAGAATTCTTATGACCTCAAATGAATTGAGTGAGTTCCATGCTGTCATTTATAAATGTCATTAATTATTATCAACTCAAATCATAATTAAATTTGTCCTTAATCAAGCTTTAAATGATGTCTGTGCAAGTTTGTTAGAGAAAGTAAGTCTCTAGTGTGTTTGTCACTAAGTTAGAATCATGCAATCTCTGAAAGATTGTCATTAGTTCACTTCCTACATGTCTACGCTGGTGCTGTTTGAAAGAGACAACAGTAGCATATAATACTGTTCCTGATTTCCAAAACAAAAAAAGAATGGTACAAGGTAAGTAATTAAACATATCTGGTATCATAATCAATATAGAGAAATATCAGTGTAAATTTTGTAATTCTGCTTCTAAGAAAAATAAAGGAAATTAACAGCAAAATGAATTCAAGGAAGACATTTATAAATATCCTATTCTTTAGTGAAAAAATTGTTCAATTTCCACTATAGAAAACTTTATTGAACACACAATTTTAAACATTATACATATAATATCAATCTTAAGTATTTGTACTTGCTAGAGTATAATAGTCAAAATTTTAATTTGATATTTGCATACAGTTTATTAAAATGTTGATTGATCATTTGGAAACATTTGGAAGAAATGGAAGTTTAAATGATGCTAATTAGAAGTATGTATTCTAATAAAAATAATTCTTTACAAAAGATACACTTTTGGACATAAACCTATTATGACATTAAAAAAGTCTGGGATATTCTTTTATGCTTTTAGTAACTGTTAAGTTATTCTCCATTTTTTAAAGAGTCACACTTCTTTTCTCAATTAAAATATTATTGTTTTCCTTTCATTTTAAAAGGGGTATGCCAATGATGGAATTTTTTGCCTATCATTCATTCTTAAATATTTAATGAGTTCCTAAAACAAGACCCCAATTATTAAATGTTATTTTGTGACAATACACATCAAATAGCAAGAACAAACTATTATGCACTTCATTTTACTCCTTTCAACTACTTATATTATTAACATAATTTAAAAACTCATTCATTTAATGTTATTCCTTATATAAAAACCTTTACAGAAATGCATTTACTAACTGTGTGTGAGAAATTGAAAAATGAGACACTAAAATTTAAAAATACTTTTTTGAAATTAAAGCATTAACAACAATGTAATAATTTCTTCTTATTTCTTTGTCCATAACAGCACATTATTCTACTATAGGAACACAGGATAAAAATGATAGGAATTATATAAACTAGGCAAAGCCAAAAAATAGAAGGTTCTTTCTTTATTTGTTTTCATTTTGTTTCCTTAATCATATATGTTTTAGTTTTCAACCCAGGTCTGGGAATAAAATATAAAATTGTAAAAGGCTAAAATGGCATCCATAATACATTAGAGATTCTGGTTAAATAAAAAACATTTTACATTTATAAGGTCTGCAGTTACTACATTAATGCCATCATTTTCACGGAGTTTGCGGATATCACTAAAATGCGTAAGAAATTACAAAAGATATTTCAAGCTTAATGTAAACAGTAGACTTGTGCTTTTTAGAAATTTTCATATGTAGAAAAATGTCTTACTTGGGTTTGTATTTGTTTAATATTCACTAAGGAGCCATGTATAACTGTCTTAGAAACACTGACAAGGAATTCCTGGTAGTGTTTCTGTTTCTGTAGATACAATTTTCTTTTTCAGCCTGTGGGTGCAGTTTACATGAGATGGTCCAAATTATCTGAGCAGGAATTATTAAAGCTGAAAGTGGTGTGAGAAAAGAATCTCTTATTCTTAAGTTTACAGTAATGACAACAGAGATTTCCATAGAACATTACAATGTCTGACACTGTCACACACATTTTTTCATTTGAGTCTCACTAAAAATCTCTTACAGTTTCTTGAGGTGCCCTACAAAATCCCCAGCAGCAACTTCAGCATCAGATGGACTTGTGGTCAGATCTTGCCTCTCCTGCCAGTTTATTTAACTGCTCAAAGGTTGAGAATCATCCTTCACACTCAGGGTAAATGCCCCCAGGGTAAAACATGGTTAAGTGTATAAAGCATTTGCACAGTGCCTGGTACACAGCTAGCTGCTATCATTGTCTGAAGACCAGGACCATGTATTTTTAACTTTGACTTTTCGACTCATTGTCTAGTAGCCAGTAGAGTGCAGAAGAGTCTGGTGGATGTCTGTTGAGTAAGTAAATGAAGAAAAAGAATCAAGAGTAACAGAGTCAAATGGTTTGTTTAAGGTCGTGGCCTGGGAAGCAGTAGCACTAAGATTCAAGTTCATGTTTCCTGACCCTAAAGCCCAAGGTTTCCCTGCTGGTGCTCATGCCATTGGGTAACCACAGCTGCCTGTCCTCCTTTTACCTACCAAATCCACTGATCATTGCATTAACTTTTGTGCTGACCAGCCTATTGAGCATGGAAACCTGATAGTTATTTGTGGTTTCAAATTTTAAGCAAAGAATAAAACCTGGCAGGATATTATAAAAACTCAAGCAAGTGGCCCTGGAATTTGGTCAGACTTACTCCATGTTGATGAATACACCACCAAATTTATTTCCAGCCTACCTGCTCTGACCCAATCAGCTGACCATACAGGTATTACAAGGAGCTCTCAAAATAATCTTTTTTATATAACATGTCATGATCTTAAAGAATAAGGCAGCAGAATCTCTACTTCATTATGAACTGTAAGATCCAGAACCATGCAAGCAGCTTTATATTGTGTGAGAAACATAAGTTTTATAATGTACTGTGCCTGGAACCCCACACATAGAAACCAAAACCTTTAGGAGAATCTGGGGAGCTGCAATTCTGTGAACGTAAACACAGCATCAAGATATTAACTGCTTTAAAACCAGTCACCTTCAGGAGGACGTAGAACAAAAATCAGCAACAAGGATAGCAAAATGTCCCACTACCTTCAACAGCAACACAACCAAAAAATAAACACACCCACATACACACAACAAAATGACAACAGAAAAGCTAGGGGGCTTAATATTTGGGTCGTTGCAACCTTTTAAGGTGAATTTCCTCATTTATAGCCATATGATTTGTTTGGACAAATAATTTTATTCATAGTTCTTTTCAGTATTTTTAAAGCTTAACTTCATAGGATCAAGAAAGGCATAGGAAATGATCACTTGGATAGGGATGAAGGGCTGTTATGGAATTCTCAATCTATGACACGTTTTTTTATTCCCCCTAAGGTCACACAATTCTAGAAGTACATATGGTGATGATTAAAACAACCAGGGATTCATGCATATAGAAGAAATATCTACTTTATATGTAGGATGGATATATACAGCTAGACTTGAAAATAGTATTGGAAGAAAGGGAAAAACCTAGCTGTATGGTTACTACATCTTTTATTGTAAGGTGTGAGCTAGCAAGATATTGAGAGAGGAAAGAAGAAAGAATCGACTCTGCTATGTGCTCAGCAAAAAGTGCTTTGGACAAAAAATAATAATAAAAGGTCACAGTTCAAATTAAACTGCCAGGCAGCCTATACATGACCTGCTCATTATATATTTATTGTGTCTTGCCTATGGAAAGATGATCATTATCATCGTGGTTTTTACCTGACTTTCAAAAATGAATGCATATTATCTTTTGCATTATCTAAATAGAATAGGCTATGTTCCATGCAGTTGCTAAACTTAAAATGATAGAATATTCACTCAGCCTGTTTGTCTTACCATCTCTTCTCCCCGTCCTTCTGCTTGGAGGGAAGAAAGAGGGAGATAGTCTTTTTTATTTGGCAGGCAGGCAAGCTTGTTGTTTCAAAGTCAGTGTCATGAGTCAGCAAGACATATTCAATGCTCTCTTGGATCAGGGTAACTCTATTTCTCCCCAGGCTTCAAACTCCTCTGGCCCACTGCCAAAGGAATTTAAGCAGGTCCCCAAAACCCAGGCAAAGGTCCCATCTCACAACTCAGCAGAGCTTCCTACTGTGTCTATATTGCCATACAGGACATGTGTTTATATGGTTAAAAAGCCATCTCTCATGTCCCATGAGAGCTGACATTAACAAAAACAAAAAGAAACTTCTGATTTCCCAAGAATGTTCTAAAAATGAAAGTGACAAGTTAAAAATGATTTTAAAACACTTCATTGTACACTTATATCTATTGTTTTCAACCCAAAGGGAAAAAAACGCAGATGTTTTATAATATACAGTGTAGGTCTGACATCTAGTTTTTGATGTTCAGGGTTAAATTTAAATCCACATGGCCTGGTTACCAATCTCCACAGTTGCACCCAGGCAGGGCTAGGAAAGATTGATGATTGTGATTGTGAGATTAATCCTGTAATGTTTACAAGACTCCTGAGCTGAAACCTGGTTGGTCGTATCATGCTACCCAGAGAGGGCCGCTTGGCTTGCCAGGGTAATTTCTTCCGATGCAGTAAATAACTAGGCATAATGAAAATACTCTGATGTATTCCACTGCCTGATTGATGCTCTGCATGTGATACGGTAAAAGCAGTGCACTTCCTATCACAAATTTACATATACAAACCAGCAGAAGAAGCATGATAATGTCAGCATCCTGCAGAGGCCCTGGGATGTGACACAATTTTATAGCAGTTATGAATTACTGTTGACCTTTCTGGCCTCTTATACCAGTATGCTAGACTTGAGCATATTGAAAGTCATCAGTCTGAAGCAGTCATTCTTTACATAATTATGGCTATTTGTGTGTGGGGGGAGGGTAGTGTTTCTTTTATTGTTAAGAATTAGCATTAAGGGGTAGTACTGCTGTGACCTACGACAGTCTCTGCTGCTTTGTACAACATTTTAATAAAAGCAGAGAAAAGGACACTAAAAATACTTTAGCACATATTCAAAGCACAATCACACAGAAACAGAAATGCTACCAGCTTCTCAGTACATTTTTAAACATTGGAGAAAAATGATCTAAGCAGGTGGCATTCAATTTTTAAAATGATGGTTTAAAACTATTTTTTTGGTATTTTTTCTATAATACTTAAGCCCAATTTTCTTGTTTAATTTTGTGTGTCTGGGAACTGGAAAAAATAGCTGGTAAGACCAAAGACTTTGAGTCCATACATAGATTGAATTTTTGAATGCATGTAGACACATTACTGAACAAGCCTCCATACTTCATACTAAATATTTGAATAATTAGGCTTTCAGTACATCACTAAACACAGCTTCCTATTATCATTTGCATTTTAATGTCCTTAAAATTATTACACTAAGGGAAATGTTTTTGATACATTACAGCATTTCCTCTAAATGTGTGATTATGTTAATGAGTTTTCAATCAGTATCCTAGCCTGACACTATAAGAAAATTTATGCAAAGTTCATACCCTGTCAGGGCCTTTAATCAGGACCATTTATTAGAGCCCTGCCTTCTTTGATGGTTGCTGCTGCCTTTATTAAATATACTGACTTGGCCATCTGAAGAAAAGGACAATAAAAGGTTACTGGGGATGAAAGCATGAATGCTATTTGCTCATGTTTCCTTTACAGACACTTCTTCAATAATTAAAGAAGGGCTTTCTTTGGCCTTTTAGGCTTTTGAAGTGCATATCAAACATAACAGTTATTGTTTTTATGGGATGCTTAATACTTGCATTTAGTCTTACCCATGAGTAAACTAACTTAGATGTTGTGAACATACGAATATATGTACACACATGCACATGTGAGCACACACATAATTTTTTTTTCTCTACCAAGAGAAAGAATGACAAACTGGTCAAACATGTGACATTATGTCACTGGGTGTTTCTCTAAGGAGATCAGATAGGCTCTAAATCACATTGGAAATAATTATATTAAAAATGCTGCCCAGCTCCTGATTATTTTTCTTTTCCATTCATCCACATGTGGACTGAGGCTGGGCTGTGTCTCTAGTATATTCATGAATTGTGAATTAAACATAACAGCTTTCAGAAATGGAGATGTGTTTTTCTGCCATTAACACCAGTGACTTTAAGCAATTAGTTAATACACTGCCTATAAGTTTATACAAGGGTTAAAACTGGTAAGAACAGCACCATTTTCCTGCATTACATGCAGAGAAAAACAAAACAAACTGAAGCCCTAGCTAAGCAGTATTGACAACCTGGGGTTTGAATACAAATTCAATGTGAGAAAACAGACTCACTTCAATGAAACACAAATAAACAACAAATTCTGTTTTAACATGTCTAAATAGGAAGTAGGTGACTGACAGGCTTGGGTCTCCTAGGAAAGCCATTAGTTGAGAACTTGATAGGAAAACGTTTGATTTGAATGCAAGTGGCGTGGTGTTTCCCCTCAGGGGGTGAGCTGAGTGGTACAGGGGGATTCACAGGCACCCCTTTAACGGAACATGCCTGCTGGGCTGTACTTTAGAAAATGAAATCTGTAGGGTCCCCTAATACTAATAAGTATATTACTCTATCATCAATTTAGAAGGCATAGTAATTATAGTAGTCTGTTGATTGCTCATTTTCTTATTTCCCATAAATCACACTCTTTGCTTTCTGTCCAAATTTTAAAGGCAATTTTATACCTAGAATTTTATCTCCTCAAGTAAAAATTGCTTTTCAGGTACACATTATTTGCTGATTATAAAATTATTCATGTCCTTCCTAAGGTAACTTTTAAATCATCTATTTTAAAAAAGATGGCTTGTTGCCTAAGATTTTGTAAATGAATTGATCATTGCACACTTTCAAATTTTACTCTCCCCAGTTACTATGGCTCTCCATAGCTATCTTATTCAAATCTATTACCAGCAACTGCTAAGCCTGCAATATCATACTTTGAATCACTCTGATTTTTTCATTACTAATGCCTATTGTTATATTTTTCCTCTGCAAAGAACATATTCTCATATAAATAGGCTACTAATTTGCTAACTTGGATTTTAAAAAGAACAAACAAGAAAGTGAATAGTTGCTTATATTATTTTTGAAAATGCATAATAACAAAAATTATAATATTGGTTATACTATAAACTTAAGCATTGGTGCAAAAAGAATTGGTGTTTGAGAAACTCTGGGTTAATCACACTTGTGTAGAAATAAAATTAGTTTAAAGAAAATCTTCATTAATGAACCCTTTGACACCAGCATTATATTTAACTTTATGTATGCATTCCAGATACACTGCATCACATAGCAATCATTTTCTTCTGACTGATGGTCCATCTTTAGCCATCTCCCTCCTCTTCTCCCTCCCCCTGCCAACACACACACAGCCCACAGCAGCCAGGCAGACCAAATGAATCAAGTAGTGTCTGCTTGTCTGAAGAAAGAAATGTATAGAATGCATCTCTAAGCACATCAACATAGCCTATAGCACGTCTTGGTTATTATCTTCACTATATTATTGTTGAGTACTGAATTATTATTTCACTTATTTTGGTGTTAGGAATATATGTCTTTGGTTTTATGAAATAAAAAATATGGCACTTTACTTCAGAGGGAAGAATGCAGAGAGCATACATGAATATTAAAACTAATAACCTTGCAAACAAGATACATATTCTTTGCATGAGGTATTTATTCCTACCACTCTCTCTATCTGGGCAAATATTCAGACTATTTCTAAGTATGTATGTGGATATGGAATGCATGTGCATATAGCTCCTTCTCTCCCTTCCCTCTCCTATATGTTGGAGTCTTATGGGGGGAACAATGAGAATGAAAATCAGCTTCTGCAAAAGGCAGCAGCAATCCCATGATTCCATCTGAGCCAATCACTTAACATATCATTCATAATGCTTGCCTGCTGCCATCATCCTTGCCCTGTCAGTAGTATCTTTCTTCATTTTCTTCTGCTGCTCAGTCCCAAGAAAGTGGAACCACTGCATCATTTACTGTCCACAACCTCAGCTGCTGATTTAAGGGTTGATTTGTTATTTTCCGTAATGTCCTGCACAATTCTTTTTGATTTCATGCAAAGTTTAAGTTGGAGAAAAGCCTTAGATAATTTGACAGTGGAAGGTTTAAATAAGATTAAATTTATCTATTGCTTTGAATGGCTCTAGACAGTTTTGAGCATTTTAAAAGATTTAAATAAGTGTTTTATGGTAAGTGGTTCTTTTTTCATTTGAGAGTATTATTCACTAAGTGGACAAAACAAATGACCTAAGATATCTTTAGCACAACTTAAAAGAAATCTTTTCTATGACTGAAAATTGGTGGCTTAAAAATGTCTATAATAAGAAGAAAAAATATTTATTCACTGTACCCTGAAATAGTCATGGTCCCATTATGTCTAACAAGGCCTCCTGAAGGCAAATTTTTTATAATTTGTATTTTTTCTTATTACTTTTTACAGAGGACAATGACGACTCTTTGACTTAAAACCTAATCACCACTGCCTATTAAATTTCAGTTTATATGTTGCTGAAGGTAGCACTGATTATCATAGCGAATGAAATACTTGTTTGGCCTATTCCCAGAGGGCAAAAAGTCATTCTTCAAGGTGATGCATCTCATTTGAGGAATACATTAACCACTGAAGGCAGTTAAGAATACATGTGAACTCCCAGTGAGGCAAATCTGAGGTGGACCACATGTATTTACTGGCTGACTCTCGCCTTATTCAGACAGGAAAACTGTGATATGGAAGGTTGATTTGTGCAGCACAGTAGGCCTTAATTTATAACTCTAATATAGCACATGGATCTGTATGCTCTGAAAAGACCTAGATTTGTACAATTGTGTACAGGTTCTGTATGTTTTTATATGCCACTAGTTTTAGAAAAAAATATTAGAGAATATATGTTTCAAAAGCATTAACAGTCAAATATTGTAAGTAAAATAAACCTCCCAAATAAAAAATGTACTATGACTTAATATCAAAGCAGTTGTGTGGTTATTTATTCAAAAGCTTACCAGAAGGTTCACCAGTTCTAAATTATTTAAAAGGCAGAATTATTGGTAACATAGCACAGGTTAGATAATGATTTTCTAAATTATATTGACATCCACAATCAAATAGATAAGATACAGATTAAAAACTACCAATGACAGTACAAAAAATAGTATTTAAAAATTAAATCATAACTCATTGAAGAAAAATGAAAACATAATTCAAGGTTAAGCACATACTTTTTAATTTTTATCATTCCTATATAACAAGTCTAAATAATCTCTAGGAATCTTTGTAGCTTGCAGATAAACCTATTGCTTTAAATGGCAATAAACTGTGAAGAAATACAAGTAATGAACTAAATTACTGGTCAGTAAATTTAGGGTAAATAAAAAATTGTAACTTTATACAGTAAAAAAAAGTAAAACTGCACATTTAAGGGGTGAGTTCTCAGTCTTTCATTGCAAAAGCACCCATTATATACAATAATTTTTCAGAATGCTTTCTCATGAATTAGCTTAAGTAGTTACCACAAGCACTTTGTTTGGTATGTGGACAGAGGTGTCTCATTAGTGTGAAAACAATTTTAGAGAAGAAATGCAACTCACCCCACATTTGAACCTCAGCCCTGCCACTTTGGATCCTGGTTCAGTACTCATTCTTTTAAACCTCATTGCTTCTTTTTTTTCATCAAGTAATGGGAGCATGAGTATATTCGCTCTGTATGATATATAGGTTTATTGGTAGAAAGACACAACAGAGCAGTGAAGTGCAAACCATAGAAATGAAGTCATGCATAAAGCTGTATAAGAAATATGTATATCGAAGTCCCTTTCATAAAGGTACTAAGGCTATGTGGTTTCCCAGATTATTTATGGGTACATTGTTATTCCATTATTATTCTTATTATTTACCTTTTCTGATATACCATATTGTTTTAAATAAATGTGCCTTAGGCAGCATGGAATGTGAATGGTGCACTTTGATTAAAAAAAAAGAGCATTATTGAGGTTCCAGTGCTAAACTCCTCCCTTGCCACAACCTGAGGGCATTTCAGGTTCATCATGGAGGGAATGCATTTCTGTCTCTGAGGAGAGCATCTTTTTCAGCTGATTTTAGAGCTGAAATAACAGGAATTTCTGAGGCAGCTTCTGCCCTTTCATTCAGCTGCCTGTAGAGTGTTGTGAGAGCTGAGACCAGAAATGGCAGTGATTGAGGATTTTAAAAACCGAGGGAGATAGAGCAAACAACCTGAGGAGCTCCCATGGTCCTGAGTGAAGCCTACCAGTTTGACATTGCATTTAAATTGATTTTAAAAAGCCTGATATTTCCTCATTCATTTCAAAGTAATTGGAAGTATATAATTTTTTAAATGAAAGGAAAACTATTAGAAAGAATATGTAAAATATCTTGAACTATAAAATTATTTGCAATTTCTGTTTTTCAGTATGCATTCATATCTGACACTATCTTATTCTTACATTTCAATTTAATTTAATCACCAGAGGTTAGATGTTTCACTATTTTGCCAATGTTAATTATAGTACTAAAATACTTATTTAATAATTAATTTTTATTTAAAAGGCCATTAGGAAAATTTACCATGCTATTTTATATCCTATGTTAATTTAAAAGGCAATATTATAGTAATAATCCATCCTTATTCTTTTAAAATAATATTAGGAGTACTTAAGGATCCTGTACAAAGCATTGACTGAAGATGGTGTTTAAAGATAACAAAAGGCTGTGTGGTACATATGGGCCCTGGAGTGAAATGCCAAGGCTCAAGTCCTGCCACCTGACACCTCTGTCTGTGCTGCAGTGCTCTGATCTGTAAAATTGGGGTAAATATAAAATCCTACTTCATAAGTAGGATTTCACATTATTGTGAGGATTACATACAAATTCTTAGAATAGTGCCTGGCAAATATAAAATGCTAAATATGTCTTAGTTCTTTTTGCAAGGAATATATATTTAAATGGTGTTACAGTACAATTCAGTCAAAAGTAGTCTTGTCCTAAGAAAGGGTATAAAGGAGTTCAGGGGTTCTGGAAAGACACACAAGCAGTTTACAGTGGAAGAAATAGAGGAATGGTTACAGCTCTGAAATCAGAAAAGCGTAAGTCAGACTTTGACTCTTACTAGATGTGTGACTTCAAGTTGATCTGATCCATGGCCTGCTTCTTTACCTGTAAAATGAATACTGTCACACAGTCTTTCTTTCTTTCTTTCTTTCTTTCTTTCTTTCTTTCTTTCTTTCTTTCTTTCTTTCTTTCTTTCTTTCTTTCTTTCTTTCTTTCTTTCTTTCTTTCATCAGATAAGGGATCGAGGTAAATATAAATAATTAGTCTGTTCCTGGATATATGACTTGTAGTATTAGTGGGGATCCAAGAAAGATGTGATGCAAGTAGGGCAGCAGGGAACACTGGTGGTAGAGACTCAGGGTTCAGAGAACAGTGTGAGCACCTGAAGAACTTACCCCGGGGGGTGGCTCAGATCCAGCAACTTGACCAATGAAGGTTTCATTTTTGTCAACGCAATAGTGAAGCTTCACAGGGACCCTGCAGCCCACATTCCGTGTTAGCCAGGTTGACTGGGGCAGCACCAAGGATAGCTCCCCGGAGCCCTCCCAAGGAAGACCACTCCTATTTCTTCTCCCTGTGTGTGCTCAGGTGTTCATAGGTTAGGTTCCTTTGGAAACAGTTTCTCACACATCTGGATGAAGACTGAATGCAGTCTTTCATCCATCAGGAGCCTCACTGATGACAAAATGACCAGGCTGTAACCTATACTGGAGGGGAGGGGGAAGGAGGGTAAGATTCTTTCTGGCTGGATGAGAGTTGTTTCTTTAGCAACCTCAGAATTATTTGCATTGTCTTATTCCTTTAGTTTGGTGGATTATCGAGGTCAATGTTATGGGACACAGATTTGTCAGGGTCTGTTCTGAGGTACTTTGTAGGTACTGTATAACCAATAATAAAGTTGTCCAATGCTGAAGCTTGCCAATGATTTAGATTTTAAAATAAACAAAACATTTTAAACTAGAGTTTTGAATTCAGAAAGTATATCACAGGAAAATATATATATTTTACAGGGGTGTCCAACCTTTTGGTGTCTCTGGCCACAGTGGAAGAAGGGTTGTCTTGGGCCACACATTAAATACACAAACACTAGTGAAAACTGATGAGCAAAACAAGTTTTTTTTTTAATTTTCAAAATTTAATTGTGGTTTAAGTACAGTTTTCTGTCTTTTATTCCCATTCCAGCCCACCACAAAAAAGTTTTAAGTAAATTTGATTTTGTGTTGGGCCCCATTCATAGACATCCTGGGACACATGGGGCCTGTAGTGCATAAGTTGGACACCCTGAGAGAATTTTAAAAACAAAATTCATAAAAATAAAATAAAGCAACACATTCTTAACAATACATGCATATGTGATAGGAATATAAAAAATAAGAGAATGACAAATAAAAATTAAGATAGAGGTACCTCTATTTGATTGCAGGTGGATCAACTCAGGGAAGAATGTATTGGTAGCTCCAACCAAACTGGTAATTTTATTTTTTTATATTATAAGTTTAGTAGGTGGGGAAATTTCCAGAATTGCTGAAGTTACTTCAGGTAATTGCTTCCTTCTCTGCTCTATTGTAAGTTGAAAATTATTTATTCCTAGCACTCCATAGGAGACCAAAAAAATAGAGATTGTGACTGTGTACCCAGGGTACAATTCCATCAATTTCAACTCAATTCCAAAAAGCTAGCTCCAGGTTCATCAATTTTCTCTCATGTCACTCACTGTTTCAAAAATAATGATTAACAATTGTGCTAATAGTAAAAAGCTTATAGTGTCTAGTATTATTTACTGTATAAGAAACTCATTGGCATATATGCCTGAGAATAATGCTTTGGGTGAGTGAAATTTGAACTCATTGCTTTATAGAGGGATTAACTTTTATTGTTATCCTTCCACAGCTTTGGTGACATGTAGGTACCATTTAACAATGTTTAGTTATGATTCCTTACAGAGTTGGTTGCAGAGAAGAAAGATTTTCTGGTTTTTTCTTTCCTCTTTGTTTGGCTTTCCTCTGTGTTTGAATGTTGTGTGGCTTGTGGCCTTGTCTTTCTTTGCTTTGAAGTTCCTGCCAGATCAATTGGGCTCATTGCCCAGAGAGATTAGAATTGAGAGGTGAGTAGATAAATTAGGACCCAGTTGTGATCCAAGCACCTTTTCAGGGACTAGCTTCTCATAAAAGGGAAGATTGGTAGATTTTCAATAGAAAGTTTCCTGAACTTGAAAAGAGAATTCCTGAGTTCAAGTACAAGCTCCAAATTTCAACAGCTGTTTAAGACCCTGGTTAGGACACTCAACTTCACTCCATTGCTCTTTACTCCTTTATAAAATTGAGAGTAAAAACAACTGTCATTTCTTCCTGAGTGTCAGAATTGAGTTGAATAAATATTAAAGTTTTTATGAATAGCAAATTGTCATGCTAATATACAATATTATTATTATCTTGAACTTCTTCCTATTCCTATTCCCCTTACCCAAGCCTCCACAAAGTCCTGTCAATTTTACCTCCTGGATGTCTTCAGTATGTGTCCACTTAACTTTTGTTTCTACCAAAAGCTAGTTAACTTTTTCTCCCTACCAGGCTGGCTATGGTGGTAAGCATCCTATCTGTCTTTCCTTTGTCTTATTTTTACACAATTTATTTTCCTGAGACAGAGAAAAGAAATGAAAATTTTAAGAAATGAAAATCTAGTGATTTCTACGAGATTTCTCTAATTTCTCCCTCTTCTGCCTAAAGCCCTTCACTGGCATCTCATCATTATCGAGACAGACACCAAAACCTTAAGTCAGTCTAACAACTCTGCAAGATTGGCCCCAAATTACTACGTCTGCTTCATCTCACTCCATATTTCTCTTCAGATTTTGAGTCACAGGCATATAAATATGTAGACACGTTTTTTTTCTTTTTATCCACTTGCTTTGTAATTACATACTCAGATGCATTAATGACATCCTGCGCAGCATACACCCTAATTCAAGAAGGCACAATTTAACAATAAAACATAAAACAAAGGAAGGGAAAGATGAAATTATATATACTTGGAACACTGATGGGTCTCTGAATGTTGTCATTTTATGATTGCCTTATTTTTTTGAATTCAAAAGCATTTCAAAGATAATTCACCAGGTAATATATTTTGGGAAACTGTTTGAGAGTGAAGTGGAAGGCATCTTGATGGATGGGGTCGGGAAACCTTCATACACTCATGGATATTGACAGAATGACATTTTACTCTTCCGAGTAGTACTTACTTCTAGGTAATGGGTAGGGAAATTTAGTATGTTGCCTGTCTTTTCTAAAACATTTTTTTATGCTTTGACATGTTGAGTTGGATTGATTCACCTGTGTAATTGAAAAGTATAATTTGGTCTTAGTGTAATTGGTCTTCTCTTGGAATGCTTATCTGACAGGACAGATCAATTATTAGGCTGGTTCTGCCTTCTATCTACACACAGATCAGAACATATGTAAAATTTCCCTGGAAATTCACTTATTAATGATATCCACATATAAACACACAAGTGAAGCTAACATTGTATCTGCTATGATGCTCTCTCTGAACATGTATGTGTATGTATATAAAAGTACACTTAAATTAATTACTTCTGTTAATACATATTTTTTACTTTCATATTAATAATTTTACTAAATTTTAGAGTGGTCTACCAATATGTTAATGCATAAATACATAATAATAAAGATGGTTAAGATTGATTTTCTTATATATTCTTAATAATCAGTCAATATAAAAATGTATATGTCTTCTTATTCAAGTTACTATCCACTAAGTTAAAATTAGTCTTCTTACTACAATCCATCTATCTTTAAAATTGGTATCAGAGTTAACAACCTCTCAAGAAACAAATTTCCCATTTATGTGAATCTCATTGGCTCCCCATAACCTAAAGAAAACAGATCAAACTTGTTTGCCTTCAAAATCTCACCCAACTTAAAATCTATTTTTATTTTTCCCTTCTACCCTTCAAATATCAGTTCCAATGAACTTTTCAATATTTTGAATGCAAAATATGTCTTGTCACAACTTGGGAATTTTTGTATTGGATTTTCTTTTCCAGGAATATCCTTATTTTCTTTTATGTATATAAAAATACCATTTATCCTTTAAGATCCAGTTAAATGTCACTTTAATAAATGTTAGCTCTCTCTCCATATATATATACTTGCTTACATACTCTTGGTTTTTGATCATGACTTCCTTTGGTATAGGAATCCTATTTTAGTTAGGATACAATTACGTTGCTATAATAAAACAAATGAACAAAAATAAAGTGGCTTAATCAAGATGAGTTTTCCCTTATACATCTGATTCTAAGCAGTTCCCAGTTGACAAGGGTACTCCATAAGCAGGGAACATGCTCCTTCTGTCTTTACCTCTTCTCAAATTATCACTTCCATTGGTCATCTAAGATAGTTGCTTTAGCTCCTGCCATTATGTCAACATTTCAGCCAGTGAGAGAAACAGGGATGGGTGAAGGGGAGGTGGAAGACCTACAGTTTGACAATCCATATCACTTCAAGTAACATTGGTTTGGAGAATAGGACATGAGTCTTAGACTGACTGTCAATCTTGGCCCACTCAAGATACTACAACTATGAAGCCCTGGCTGGTGTAGCTCAGTGGATTGAGCACAGGCCTGCGAACCAGACAATCGCGGTTCGATTCCCAGTCAGGGCACATTCCTGGGTTGCAGGCCAGTTCCCTGCAGGCCAATTCCCAGCAGGGGACGCACGAAAGGCAACCATACATTGATGTTTCTCTCCCTCTCTCCTTCCCTTTCCCTCTAAAAGATAAATAAATAAAATCTTTAAAAAAAAAGATACTACAACTATGGAATAAGCAGAAGACAATCACCGGGCCAATATATACCATTTCTATCACAGCACACATCCTTTATTTCCCAGTGCCTAGCACAGTGTTGGTTCATATTAGTAATCATTAAACACTAGATAAATGAGAGGATAAATTGCAAAATTCATATCAATTTAGAACTACAATGGACCCGTAAGTCATCTAGCTCCACCCTTTTATTTCTTATATGAAGAACTTGAGATTTTGCTGACTTTACTATAATAGCTGGTATGTTCAGAAGGTTATTTGCAAAAATATTTTTAAAGTAGTATAATTACCCTGTTAATTTCAAAGAATCTTTCATAGAAGAGTACAATTTTTCAAGGGGAGATTACATCACTGTTGCATTAAAAGCTTTCTGTAATATGCTCCTTTATATTCAAAGAAGTTCCTGGGAAGTGAGAATAAAATGAAGCCAGTTTGGATTGAATCTCCACAATGAGACACTTAAATATACTTAATATTTTATATTTTAAAAGATTACTACTTTTTCCCTTAGATGTGGTACAAGTTCATGACACAAAATCAATAAGATACAATATGACAGCATGGACCCTAAATGCTCTTTTATTCCCTTCTGCAGCCACCTAGTTTCTCTCTTGAGTATCCATCATTACCAGTTTCTTATACATCATTCCAAAATATTCTATGCAAATAAATGTGGATGATAGCATGTATTTTTGCATCTTGCTTTTTTGAAATTTTATTTATTTTGGAGATCTGATACGGCATATTTTAAATGAGAAAATGTGGAAATATAGGCTTTTCCTAATGAAATGCTTCTTAAATTTAAATGGTAATCTTCAGAAGTTACTACATCTTCAAACAGCCCTAAGATTTCTCCTTCCACCTATACCTATCACCCCATTTTCTGTCTGTGCTCTTGACATACTAACTTTCTGCCAATTCCAACAATAGGCCAGGCCCTTTACAGGCTTTGTTTTGGCTTCTTGGCCTGGACAATGTGTACCTGGCAATTCACATGGGTGAGTCCTTATTTTTCAGGTTTCAGCTTAATTTTTAAAAAATCTAATCCATATTGTATTTTTTCACATTACCTTTTAGTCCCTTTATACCATCTTCTCCCCAGCAATCACCCCAATGTTGTCCATGTTCATGAGTCTTTTTCCCTTAATCCCTCCACCCCCTAACCACCCCCACTAGCTGTCATTCTGCTCTCCATCCATGAGTTTGTCTCCATTTTCCTTGTTAGTTCAGTTTATTCATCATATTCCACATATGAGTGAAATCACATGGCATTTGTCTTTCAGATAGGCCTTCCATATCATTCTCCTTATAGTTTTCAGTTCACCCTCAATCACTGCTGTTCAGAGAGCACAGTGTGTATGTACTTCATACTACTCACCCAATCTGTAATTGCATTGCTCATTTATTCATTTACTTGTTAGCTGTCTAAGTGCCCCACTGAGGTGTGGTCTCCTCCGAGGCTAGAATAATGTCTTGTCCCTCTTGCATACACAACCTCTTATTTGCTTACAGTCATTCGGTAAATAAAAACACTAAATACACAATAAAAATAGTCTCTGAAGCCTGTTAATTAATACTCTATGTCACATCTTCATTCTGTTGGGCTATTTTTCAACACCTTACACACGAAGATGTGTAAACTATGAAATGTGTAAAAAAGTTGTGAGGAAAGAATATGTAATTGCTCATTCAGTTTGTTCTGATAAATAACTCAACAGACAAATTTCACCTACAGAATCCTTTGTGATTTCCAATAGCATCATACACTTTTAAAAGGGCAATATTTTCTTATTTTATAATTCTTTTCACATTTTTTAAGTTTTAAAATTTATTTTAATTGTTGACACGTACAGTTTTCTACCTTTTACCCCCATCCCAGCCTAACCCCCTCTGAGCCCTCCACACCTCCCTCCTATTTCTGCCCCCCACCTAGTTTTTGTTCATGTGTCCTTTATACTTGTTCCTGTAGACCCTTCCCCTTACCCCTTGAAATTCCCTCCCCTCTTCCTTCTGGTCACTGTCAGTCTATTCTCTATTTCAGTGTCTTTGGCTATATTTTGCTTGCTTGTTTGTTTTGTTGTTTAGGTTCCTATGAAAGGTGATATCATATGTTTTTTGTCTTTCACCACCTGGCTTATTTCACTCAGCATAATGCTTTCCAGTTCCATCCATGCTGTGGCAAAGGGTAGGAGCTCCTTCTTTCTTTCCACTGCATAGGATTCCATTGTGTAAATGTACCACAGTTTTTTGATCACTCATTTACTGATGGGCACCTACGTTGCTTCCAACACTTGGCTATTGTAAATTGTGCTGCTATGAACATTGGGGTACATAGGTTCTTTTGGATTGGTGTTTCAGGGTTCTTAGGATATAATCCTAGCAGTGGAATTGCTGGGTCAAAAGGCAGGTCCATTTTTAGTTTTCTGAGAAAATTTCACAGTGTTTTCTATAGTGGTTGTACCAGCCTGCAATCCCATCAACGATAAACTAGGGTCCCCTTTTCTCCACAACCTCTCCAATACTTGCTGTTTGTTGCTTTGTTTATTGGCCATTTTGACCAGTGTGAAGTGGTGTCTTATTGTGGTTTTAATTTGCATCTCTCTGATAGCTAACGATATTGAGCATCTCTTCATATGTCTCTGGATCTTCTGTATGTCCTCCTTAGAGAAGAGTTTGTTCAAGTCCTTTTCCCATTTTTTTTTAATTGGGTTAGATGTCTTCTTAGAGTGTGGTCATGTAAGTTCCTTGTATATTTTGGAGATTAAACCTTTGTCTGAGGTATCATTGGCAAATATGTTTTCCCATACAGTTGGTTGTCTTTTTAATTTAATACTGTTTTCTTTAGCCATGCAGAAGCTTTTTATTTTGATGAGATCCCATTTGTTTATTCCATTATATTCCTTGCTCTAGGGGACATATCAGTAAAAATGTTGCTTCATGAAATATCTGAGATTTTCTTGCCAATGTTCTCCTCTAGGACTTTAATGGTGTCACGGCTTATATTTAAGTCTTTTATCCACCTTGAATTTATTTTGGTGTATGGTGTAAGTCTGTGCTCAAGTTTCATTTTTTTGCACGTAGCTGTCCAGTTCTCCCAACACCATTTGTTGAAGAGGCTATCTTTATTCCATTTTATGTTACTGCCCCCTTTGTCGAATATTAATTGACTGTAGAGAGTTGGGTTGATTTTTGAGCTCTCTGTTGTTTTCCATTGGTCTATGTGCCTGTTTTTATGCCAGTAGCAGGCTGTTTTCATTACAGTGGCCTTGTAATACAGTTTGATATCAGGTATTGTGATCCCTCCTACTTTGTTCTTCTTTCTCCAAATTGCAGCTGCTATTCGGGGTCGTTTATGGTTCCATATAAAAATTTTAAGTGTTTGTTCTATGTCTGTGAAATATGCCATTGGTACTTTAATAGGTATTGCATTGAATCTGTATATTGCTTTGGGTAGTATGGACATTTTGATGATGTTAATTCTTCCAATCCATGAACAAGGTATATGTTTCCATTTGTTTGTGTCTTCCCTGATTTCTTTCTTTAGGGCTGTGTAGTTTTCTACATACAGTTTTTTTACCTCCTTGGTTAGGTTTATTCCCAGATATTTTATTTTTCTTCTCACTATATCAAATGGGATTTTTTCCTTGATTCCTGCTTCTGCTGATTCATTGTTAGTATACAAAAATGCCTTGGATTTCTGAATATTGACTTTGTGTCCTGCTGTTTTGCCAAATTCTTTAATTAGTTTGAGCAGTTTTTGGGTAGAGTCTATAGGATTTTCCATGTACACTATCATGTCATCTGCAAACAGTGACAGTTTTGTTTCCTCCTTTCCTATTTGGATGCCTTTTATTTTCTTTTCCTGCCTGATCGCTGTGGCCAAAACTTCCAAAACTATATTGAATAGAAGTAGTGAAAGTGGACATCCTTGTCTTGTTCCTGATCTTAGTGGAAAAGCTTTTAGTTTTTGCCCATTGAGTATGATATTGGCTGTAGGTCTCTCATATATGGCCTTTATTATATTGAGGAATGCTCCCTCTATTCCCACTTTGCTGTGTGTTTTTATCATAAATGGGTATTGTACCTTATCAAAAGCTTTTTCCCAGTCTATTGATATGATCATGTGGTTTTTGTCTTCACTTTTGTTTATGTGATGAATTACATTTACCGATTTGTGAATGTTGAACCATCCTTGCATCCCTGGGATGAATCCCACTTGGTCATGGTGTATAATTTTTTGATGTGATTTGCCAATTTTTTGTTGAGGATTTTAGCGTCTATGTTCATCAGTGATGTTGGCCTGAAGTTTTCTTTCTTTGTTGTATCTCTATCTGGTTTTGGAATTAGGATGATGCTGGCTTCATAAAAGGAGTTTGGGAGTTTTCCATCCTTTTGGATTTTTTGGAATAGTCTGTGAAGAATAGGGGTTAGCTCTTCCTCAAATGCTTTGTAGACTTCTCCTGTGAAACCATCTGGTCCAGGGCTTTTGTGCAATGGGAGTTTTTTGATTACTGCCTCAATTTCTTTTGCTGTTATTGGTCTATTCAGGTTTTTTACTTCTTTTGCATTGAGTTTTGGGAGATTATATTTTTCTAGAAATATGTCCATTTCCCCTAGGCTCTCAAATTTCTTGGCATACAGTTCTTCATAGTAATTTCTTACAATCCTTCCTATTTCTGTGGTATCAGTTGTAATCTCTCCCCTTTCATTTCTGATTGTGTTTGAGTCCTCTCTCTTCTTTTCTTCATGAGCCTACTTAAAGGCTTGTCTATTTTGTTTATCTTTTCAAAGAACCAACTCCGGGATTCATTGATCCTTAGAATTGTGCTTTTAGCCTTTATGTCATTTAGTTCTGCTCTGATCTTGGTTATTTTCTTCCTTGTACTTGCTTTGGGCTGATTTTGTTGTTCCTGGAGTTCTTGCAGGGGCAGAGTAAGGTTTTTTGTTTGAAATGTTTCTATCTTCTTTAGGTAGGCCTGTATTGCTATAAACTTCCCTCTCAGGACTGCCTTCACTGTGTCCCATAAGTTTTGGGTTGTGTGAGATCGTTTTTATTTGTTTCCAGAAACGTTTTGGTTTCTTCCCTAATTTCATTCTTGACCCATTCGTTGTTTAATAGCATACCATTCAGTCTCCATGATTTTGGGTGGTTTGGGTTTTTTCCTTTGGGGTTGGTTTCCAGTTTCAGTCTCTTATGGTCATAGGAAATGCTTGGTATGATTTCAATATTCTTGAATTTGTTGAGGCTCATTTTGTGTCCTATCATCTGGTCTATCTTTGAAAATGTTCCATGTGCATTTGAAAAGAATGTGTATTTAGCTTCTTTGGGGTGAATAGCTCTGTATATAAAGTAATCTGTTATTTCTTTTAAATTTTATTACTGTTTCATCTTTGGATAGTTTTGTCCTCTTTTCTAGGATTTTCTTTTTTATTTCTTCTTTTCTTTCTAAACTTATTGCTCTTTCTTCCATTCCCTTACCTTTTTTTCTTTCTTTCTTTTATTTCTTTCCTTGTCTTTTCTTTCTTTTACCCACAAGACTCACAATCAACTCGAAAATACAAAAAGACCAGAGCTGGACCCATAGAAGAGGCCTCCCAATAGTAGAGTCAGAGAGACAAATTGCACATTGCTGTAGGAGAGAAGCCAAAAGTGGCTGCATATTTGAGTAGGTGGAAGCAGAGAATGACAGGATAACCAAAAGAGACTGTACCACTGAAATTCACAGGCATCCTACCAGAGAAGTTCACAGCATAAACCCAGGGTGTCAAATCAGATTAATCTAAGAAGCTGAGGCTAACAAGAAGAGTCTCACAAACAATGGGAAGACAAAGAAACAATCCCCAAATGTAAGTTCTTTATATATTTTGGAGATTAAACCCTTGTTTGAGATATCATTGGCAAATATGTTTTCCCATATAGTTGGTTTTCTTTTTATTTTAATACTGTTTTCTCTAGCTGTACAGAAGCTTTTAATTTTGATGAGATCCTGTTTGTTTATTCTTTCCTTTATGTCCCTTGCTCTAGGGAACATATCAGTAAAAATGTTGCTGCATGAAATATATGATATTTTCTGGCTTATGTTCTCCTCTAGAACTTTAATGGTGTCACAGCTTATATTTAAATCTTTTATCCATCTTGAATTTATTTTTGTGTATGGTGTAAGTTGGTGCTCAAGTTTCATTTCTTTTTGCACATAGCTGTCCAGTTCTCCCAACACCATTTGTTGAAGAGGCTATTTTTACTCCATTTTATGTTACTGCCTCCTTTGTTGAATATTAATTGACTGTAGAGACTTGGGTTTATTTCTGGGCTCTCCATTTTGTTCCATTGGTGCCTGTGTTTATGCCAGTACCATGCTGTTTTGATTACCAATATTTTCTTAATAATTTCTTTTATCTTATATTTATATTTGCAATTTCCTTCTTTCCTTCTTTCTTTCCTTCCTTCCTTCCTTCCTTCCTTCCTTCCTTCCTTCCTTCCTTCCTTTATTTCAACTAATTCCCTGACACTAAATAGGTTAATTGCTCCCTGGGAAACTCGACAAAAAATGAATAGCAAAGAATTTAGCAAGAATCTTTAAAAAAAACCATATCATCTTTTTAATTATTAATAAACATAATGCTAGTTCAAGGGGTGAACTGAAGTTAACATTAACAAGATAGCAATTCAATAATGTTGGGATTTTATGTTATAAAATCTTCCTTTATGATGTTATAAAGGAAGAGCCCTGATGCTTTTGTTCAAAATATGTAAGTAAATACTGAACCACATTTGACTGCATAGTATTAGTGCCATGCAGATGTTAAGAGTGCCTACAGTCACCAGTATTCTTTTTCAATGTCTTTGTTTTTTAAGTATATTTCATTCATTATGCTATTACAATTGTCCCATTTTTTTCTCCCCTTTATCCTCCCAATGCCTTGTATCCCACACTCTGCCCTCCAGAATTCCCCCATGCCTTAGTTTATGTCCATGAATTATACATATAAGTTCTTTGGCTTCTACATTTCCTATACTATTCTTAATCTCCCCCTGTGTGTTTTATGCCTGCCAATTATGCTTCTTATTCCCCGTACCTTTCCCCTCTGACACTCCCCCTCCTCTTCCCTACTCATAACCCTCCACGTGATCTCCTTATCTGTGATTCTGTTCCTATTCTAGCTGTTTGCTTAGTTTGGTTTTTATTTTTTAGGTTCAGTTGTTCATAGTTGTGAGTTTTTTGTCATTTTACTGTTTGCATTTTTTATCTTCTTCTTTTTCTGACATAAGTCACTTTAATGTTTCATATAATAAGGCCTTGGTAATTATGAACTTTTTTAACTTGACCTTTTATGGGAAGCACTTTATCTGACCTTCCATTCTAAATGATAGCTTTGCTGGATAGAGTAATCTGGGATGTAGGCCCTTGCCTTTCATGACTTGGAATACTTCTTTCCAGCCCCTTCCTGCCTGGAAGGTCTCTTTGAAGAAATCAGCTAATAGTCTCATGGGAAGTCCTTTGTAGGTAACCGTTTCCTTTCCTCTTGCTGTTTTAAGATTCTCTCCTTCATTTTAGTTTTGGGTAATACAATTAAGGTGTGCCTTGGTGTGTGCTTCCTTGGATCCAAGTTTCTTGGGGACTCTCTGAGCTTCTTGGACTTTGTGGAAGTTTATTTCCTTTGCCATATTGGGGAAGTTCTCCTTCATTATGTTTTCAAATAAGTTCTGCATTTCTTGCTTGCTCTTCCTCTTCTCCTTCTGGCATCCCCATGATTCAGATGGCAGAACATTTAAAGTTGTCCCAGAGGTCCCTAAACCTCTCCTTGGTTTTTTTTTCCTTTTGAATTTTTGTTTCTTCATTCTGTTCTGGTTGAATGTTTATTTTTTTCTTTTGTTCCAAACCATTTATCTGAGACCCAGTTTCCTTCCCTTCACTGTTTGTTTTCTTTATTTCACTTTTCATTGCCTTCACTTTTTCTTCTATTTTGCAATCATATTCAACCATTTCTGTTAGCATCCTAATTACCAGTGGTTTGAACTCTGGATCTGATAGGTTGGCTATCTCTTCACTGCTTAGTTGTATTTTTTCTGGAGTGTTGATCTGTTCTTTCATTTAGGTCATATTTTTTGTCTCAGTGTGACTGTTACATAGTAAAGGGGGGAACCATTGGTGTTCACCAGGGTAGGGCAACCCAGGTTGCTTTCTTGTGGTGCTGTATGTGGAAAAGTGGTCCAAGGGGGAACAATGCCACTTGTTCAGCTCTTGGCTAGCTTTTAGTCACTTCCTCTGCTTTCCACAAGCAAATTGGGCCCTTCTGGTGCTGATTCCCAGTCGAGTGGGTTGATATACATTCTAGGGCCCTGTGGGTCTCTTCAACAAACTCTCCTCCGAGTCTTGGAGGTTCTCCTGCCACTGAAACCCCACAGGTTTTTTCTGTCAGAGGTTTTAAGGCTTTATTTCCCTTCACTGGGACCCTGGGTTGCATGGTTTGTCTTGCTCCCCAGCTTTTCCTCCAGATTTATCTGCATGCAAATATGGGTACACGGTGCTGCCCTGGCTGCCTGTCTCAGGTCCTCCTGCTGGCCTGGATGAATGTTTTTTGGCAATTCTAATTATTTTTTTGTTTTTAAATTTGTTGTTATTCTTCTTTTGGTTGTGCGAGGAGGCAACAGCATATCTATCTACTTCTCCATCTTGTGTGGAAACCTAATTCATACATTTTAAATCATGAGTTTTCTGAGTAGCATAATAAATTCTCATGCGGTACTGCCCTGTCTCACCAGGAAGTGAATCATCTGTTTGTCCAGAGTATCCACTGTGTATATGCTCCCCACCTCAATGTCACTTAACCATTTCTCGGTTTTCAGAATGACTGTCCAGGAATCACAGTGTTTGTGTTTAAGTCATCCTTATTTTCCTTATCAATGACCCCAAAGCACAAGATGCTGGAAATTAAAATGTGCCAAAGAGGTATTTAAAGTGCTTCATTTAAATGAAATGATATGTGTGTATAGGAATAAAATCTCTAGTCTGTATAAGGTTCAGTACTATCCACTGAAGATCTTGGAATGTATGTCCTGTAGACAAAAGGGACTAAAAAGGAACAAGAAAAGGAAACATTTGTAATGTTGAACAACCTTAATATATAACAAAATGAATAAACAAATAACTTTAATTTTTAAGGATGATATATAAATGGTCAATAAATATTTAACAAAAATATTTACCTTATGAGTAATAAAATAGATGCAAATTAAAGTATATCTTTTAGCCTTTCACACTGATAAAGTGTACAAAGATAGCACTCAATATTGACAAAGATATGCAGGCCATGTTTTGTTTGTTTTTTAATTTTTTAACCCTGAAGGTGGAAATACAAATAGCTACACACTTCCTAAAAGACACTTTAGTGATAAAAGTTTAAAAATGAGGTACATTATGGGAAGAAAATAGAGCTGTATGGACTCTGAAGCTTATAGACTCTGAAGCCAGTTAACTTAAGTTTCAATGTCATGTATGCACTTAAACATAATACAATCTTAAGTAAATCACCATACTTTATTAATGCCAAGGTACATATATAAATATTTCAAAGTTAAATGGCAAAATTTATTTTCTTTTTAAATTGCATATACTAAAGGTTTTTCTTACAATTGACAACCTTTCAATACATCAGTATATTAGTAACTACCTCATGGGTGTGTTCTAAGGATTAGATGATTAAAAATATATAAAGCAAATATATATGTAAAATGTAATACATATAGCAAGTATTTAGTAAATACATTGAAAACAACTAGTTAGGCGTCATTATCATTTGGCAATTATATTTTCAGAAAGTTTGCCTTAAGAAGTAATTTAAAGAATGTATGCATATACACATTCACCAGAGCAATTTGTGTGACAGATTGAGAAAATTATAATGCAAAAAAATATTTGTTAAATAAATGATGATAATAACCGTGGCGATCATATATATTTCTAATAAATATTTTTAGTTATTCATATATGTTCACAATAGATAATTATGTGAAAAGTAGGTACCAAGTATATATACATATAAAATCACTTTAAACAAATAGTATAGCTCTATATGTATTTGTGTACACATATTTAGAAAAATTATTGAAAGGATAGGAAGATTTCTAACTGGTGATATTTTCTGTGACCTTGTTTTCTCGTTTTCTTATCTGTACTTTTTAAACTTCCTTTCACAACCCTATATTCTTATATTTAATTTTAAAATAAGAATTCAAATAAGTACTTTTTACAAAATACTTTGAATGTGGCAAGAAATATCTTTGAGTCAATTTGACATAAAAAATGAATATTTGAAAATCCATTCACAGGTTGTAGCAGAAGAAAACAGAAGGGACTTTAAGAAGTTCTTAGCATATCCAACATCCTGTGTCCCAACACTGCCTGGCACATCACAAATGCCTAATTAATGTTTGCTGGTAAATGAAAGGAAAGAAAGAGTGGTCATGAATGACATGTTTGACTAATCTTGTAAAAATTTCAGGTAAATCATAAACAAATACATTTTAAAAGCAACAAATAAGAAAATATTTGTAAGAGTGAATAAGTGGTTGGTATACTTCCAAAGAAAACAAAGACTGACTGAAGAGTTACAGCCAATGTGGAGGCATAGACAGAAATGCTTTCCTTCCTTGTACAACCAAAAGAAAAAATAACAACCAATTTAAAAACAATAAACAACCATGATTGCCAGAAAAACTGTATGGAATTATGACAACCAAGGAGTTAGAGAAACATTCTTCCAGACTGATTGGGGACATGTACAGGCAGCCAGGAGGAAAGGACCTGAAGCAAGACATTGGACTGCATGGGACAGATGGGGATGACTGACCTGGAAACTAAAGAATCAAAACCTCTAGCTGTAAAATTCTGTGGGGGTTGTGAAGGCAGGAGAAATGCTAGTCTCAAGGGACAGTTCATTGGAGATACGTGTAGTATCATAGAACATACACAAACACACTCACCTGGGAATCAGCACCTAAAAGGGTACAAGCTGCTTGTGGGAAGCAAGGGATAAGATGAAAAGTGGGTCTAAAGCAGAGCAAGCAAGTAGTATTGTTCTCTCTGTAACCCCTCCCTCGCAGACAGCACCACAACCTAGCAAAGAGGGTTGCCCTGCCCAGGCAAATATCTAAAACTCCACCCCCTTACAACATAACAGATGTGCTGAGACAAAGAAATATGGCCAAAATGAAAGAACAGATCAAAACACCAGAAAAGACCTAAGTGATGAGGAGATAGAAAACCTATCTGATGCAGAGTTCAAAACACTAGTAATCAAGATGCTCACAGAGCTGACTGAACTCTGTCACAAAATGAAGGAAGAAATAAAGGCTATACAAAAGGAAATAAAGCAAAATATATAGAGAACCAACAGTGAAGAGAAGGAAACCAGTACTCAAGTCAACAGTTTGGAGAAGAAGGAAGAAATAAGCATCCAACTGGAACAGTATGAAGAAACAAGAATTCAAAAAATGAAGAGAGGCTGAGGAACCTCTGGGACAACTTGAAACTTTCTGACATCCAAATTATAAGGGTGTCAGAAGGAGAAGAGGAAGAGCAAGAAATGGAGAACTTATTTGAAAACATAATGAAGGAGAACTTCCCCAGTCTGGCAAAGGAAATAGACTTCCACAAAGTCCAAGAAGCTCAGAGAGTCCCCAAGAAACTTGGATCCAAGGAAGCACACACCAAGGCACACCTTAATTGTATTACCCAAAACTAAAATGAAGGAGAGAATCTTAAAACAGCAAGAGGAAAGGAAACGGTTACCTACAAAGGACTTCCCATGAGACTATTAGCTGATTTCTTCAAAGAGACCTTCCAGGCAGGAAGGGGCTGGAAAGAAGTATTCCAAGTCATGAAAGGCAAGGGCCTACATCCCAGATTACTCTATCCAGCAAAGCTATCATTTAGAATGGAAGGTCAGATAAAGTGCTTCCCATAAAAGGTCAAGTTAAAAAAGTTCATAATTACCAAGGCCTTATTATATGAAACATTAAAGTGACTTATGTCAGAAAAAGAAGAAGATAAAAAATGCAAACAGTAAAATGACAACAAACTCACAACTATGAACAACTGAACCAAAAAATAAAAACCAAACTAAGCAAACAACTAGAACAGAAACAAAATCACAGATGATATCATATGGAGAGTTTTCAATAGGGAGGTGGAGGGGGATAATGGGGGGAAAGTACAAGGTATAAGAAGCATAACTGGTAGGTACAAAATAGACAGGGGGAGGTTAAGAATAGTATAGGAAATGGAGAAGCCAAAGAACTTATATGTATGACCCACAGACATGAACTAAGATGGAGGAATGATGGGGGGGTATAGAATGGAGGGGAATAAAGGGGAGAAACAATGGGACATTTGTAATAGCATAGTTGATAAATTTATTTTAAAAACTTATGAATTAACATTCAATTTTTCATTTAATATTTTCAATCACTGTTGAACATGGTAACTGAAACTGAAAAGTAAAACGGGCCACAGGTAAGGGGTTATTACTATAAGAAATTTTTAATTACAAACCCAAATACTGTTTTTAGTATAACAAATGGGGTGGGAATGTTCATGGGATGGATGCTGCAAGGAGGAGAGAAATAAAGGGAGGAAAGGGGACAACTGTAACAGCATATTAATAAAATATATTTAAAAATAGTTCAGAGTATGTTTTCTGTCCATAGTGAAAAGAAATAATAAATAATTAAGAATTTATAATAAGTAAAATAATCAGAAAACTTGTGCAAGTTTAGAAATTATCGGTATACTTCTAAATAAGCCATAGGTCAAATAAGAAATCACAATGAATTTTTAAAAGATTTTGGACTTATTCTGAAAAGAAATATAACATAAAAACTTGTGAGAGTTAGCTAAGGTGATGCCTAGAATGATATGTACTTTTAAGTCCAAATGTTTAAAAATGTAAGACTAAAACTCAATGATCTAAGTTTCCATAACAAGAAATTAGAGAAGCATATTAGACTAGAAGAAATAAATGTGGACATAATAAGGAGCAAGAATAAATAAAATAAAAATATATACAGAAGAGAAAAATTAACAAAATATAAAATGTGTTATTTGAAATTATTAATAAAATTGATGAGTTCTAGCAAATATAAATAACAAAGATAAATTTTCAATATCAGAACTAAAAAGGGGACTTTAAAACAGATGATACAAACATTAAAAAGATAGAGTATTAATAATCTTATGCTAATAAATCTGAAAATGTAGGTAAAATAAATACATTTCTTAAGTACATTACACAATTTATCAAAATGAAATAGGAACACAATAAAATAAATGGGATTAGGATTAAGGCTTTCAAAGATTAACTAATGTATACATATCTACAATTGTGTCATGTATTTTGGGGATAAAAAGAGGATTTTTAAGATTTGCTTTTCTGGTAAAAGCTGGAACCCAGCATAGCTCTGGAGTAGAGAGGTGGCAATCAAAACCTCCTGCCAGCCATTGTATATAATTTGGGCATTTTACCTAAACCCTATACCCTCTTGGAAATGGAAAACGTCAGTGTCTGATAATCTGTACCATCTGAAAACTGACAGCTTATATGCATAAGCAGGCATTTGTTTCATCTACGACTACTTTCCATTAATAATGGTAGCCTCCAAGCACATGACAAATGAGCTATTCCAGAAGTCATGGAATAAAAAAAATTACAGAGGGAATGAAGATACTTAACGTGGCACTTTGTTAAGTTAATTTTAAATCACACAGTAAAAAAGCATGGGGACATGATACAGTAGGTTTCCACACCTGGAATAGAAAACAAGTGGGATAAAAAAGACCACACACACTGAATTTAGGGGGTATGTAATGTTCTTGTGTCCTATGTCTCTCTACTATATTAGAGTTTCTTGCTGGTTGAAAGGGCCAGATCTGAGATTCTAGTAAGGGAACCCATAGGCAGAAGGTGCCCTGGGCCAATAACATCCATTTTCTTTATCAGCAAGAAAGGAGGACAAATATGTGGTCAGTGATAGCTTGTTGATTAGTTTGATGAACACCTACGGAATTTATAATTTCTTGGTACAAGGTCATAGGGGACAAAAATGGGTTTCATCTATGGGTGGCTGAATTAAAATTTGACTATTAGGTGCTTATGTATATCTATTGTGGTCTCAATATTTTAGTCCCTCTCTCATATTTATTCTCAGGTGCCTCAGGATTATGCAGTATCTCATGGTCCTTCCATACCTCTCTATGCTTAAAACATTTATGCCTTCCTGACCTTACACTTTGTATACTTACCTTATACTTAATATATCCTATGAGTCTGTCCATGTCATAAACTTTGGGCTTGCTAGAGACTTATTTATACTCAAAACATACTTTAAACATGCATATCTTTTATTTGTGATACTTATTTATCTAATAGAATTGAATATTATGGAAAAAAGGTGGGGAGTCAGATGTGTGCACATTAAAACACTATGAGCGAGATAGGTAGATAATTTGATTTGGGGGTGAGTGTGAAGGGGACATAGGAGTCAAAATTTCTTAGGTTTCCAGCTTGATATTTTAGGTGATTAAAACCCACTGATTTAGATTACATAGGGACCAAGATAATGATAGTTGAAATGTTTATTATGGATGAGAGCTTCCAGGGAAAGCTGTGGATGAAACTATGGGAAAATCAAAAGTATAGAAATTGGTAAGAAAAATATCCCCTAGTCAAGATAGGGTATGGAGTGTGTAACATCCCCTTTCACTGAAGCCAAAAGACCAAGTCATTTCAAGAATAATGGTGTGATCTACTATATCCAATATAAAGATTAGGTCCAGTAGTTATTTGGGGAAAAAAGTGCTTAATAGGTTGTGTGGTAGAGTAATTTTTTGTTGGATGAATAAATATTTTGTCCTTATTGTAATATTATTCAATATGCCCATATCCCATGTTGTTCCTAGACTTAACAAACTTCTAGGGAGAAAGAAGAGCCCCTTGAAGTTTCTTACAGGTTTTTTTTTGAAAGCCTAGACTGTGGTAGAACTCATAGATAAAGCAGAAGAGAGGTAATCATTTGAAAGGAAAAGAGAATGAGAACATTTCCATCATATTCAGAATGGAAAGGGATAGGTGATCCCTCAGGACATGGAACCATCTCCCCACTTTGTTCTGTGTTCTGTGTAGATTCTACACTTCATAGTGGATGACTGAATGATGTATCCATTTATGCTGGAACCTGAGTACCAGGGTTTTCCTCCTCAACAAAGGTATCTTGTCCCCAGGTCTGAGAGACCCAGTGCTACAGAAGATTTCAAAGGTCTCCTGAATTCGAGTTCTTGGAGGATCCTATAGGACTGAGATTGATTATACTAAAACTGGCATGAGATATGGTTTATTACTAGATTTAAGTTGTTTTAAAAAATATAATTAAATTCTGGTACTTCTTATATTTTTGTATATCTGAGGTTGTGATCAAGATTCCTATTTTCTACAATTAGAAAATTAAGCAAGTGGGAAGTCAGTAACATAGTTCCAATAAGAGCAGTGAGAAAGGAGATTGAAATAAACTGAATAGAGAATAGGAGGTAAGAAAATTTGAGAAGAGAAGAAAGAAGTTGAATGAGAGTAGAAGAGACTTGATTATGCTTACTGGTTGTGAAAAGAAATCAACAGAGAGAAGAAAATGGAGATGAGGAAAGGGGCTGAGGAAGATCTCTACATAAGCAAACTGTATAGATAATAATGTTTTTCCCCAAGTTGGAAGTATCCTCACAATTGAGGATACACTCATCTCTAACTGGGCTTTAATAAGCTATAACCTAAACTTCCTTTGTTGTTACAAGGCCAGTCAACCCTAACCTGTTCTCTTTCTTTCTTGTCCTTAGGCTGTTCTCCAAAGATATAAGGTCAATTTAATTCAATTTAACTGATTTGACCTGCTGGTGTTTATTGATTGCTTGACCACTGATTAAGCACTTCACCGTCCTACCTGCTCAACTTCCTAATTGTCTGCAGCTTCTTCTTCTCTTGGACTTGGACAGAATCACTGTCAGGCCATTCAGGTCCCTAGATCTGTAGGAAGAATACTCCTTTTGTGAAATTGTGGATAAACCCACAATTGTTAGGTTGCTTTTATAAAGAGAGTCACACTTCACAATCTTCCACGTATGAATTTTGCAGAGAAAGGGCATTGTGTCTATAGCATGAAGTCAGAACTGATTTTAGTTTATGAGCTATTTGCTGATGAAAGATTAAAAAAATGTTAAAGACTATAAATGACAGCCTCAATTTTATTTTGGGTGGGAGTGGGACAAGATAAAAATATCTTCCTAAAACAGAACATCATTTTATGCTTTTAATTTAAATGAGGATATTTGGCCATTGTCTATCTGAGATAATATACCTTTATCAAAATTTGATGTCATTGGCTCTTCTGTGTTTTTGGAGGGGACGTGTACACTTCATCTCTAACAGCTGATTGAGTCGAGTGGGGGATTTGCTTCTGGTGCACAAGGAACAGAAGTCCGGTCCATCCACTAATTAATATCTGCTTTGGTCCTGACTGTGACGTGAGTGTGTCACCAAGCTACAGTTTGTAAACTGAATCTAAAATGAAATGACAAATACCTATTCTGAAGAGTTATTACTAGATGGAGAACACTGATTTCAGGGGCCATGTGTTAAAAAAATGACTAGTCTTATTAACAGTAATTATCAGAGAGCTGCTGAACAGTGCCCACCACAAACACTTCTGAGGGGTGAGGGGTGGAATATTTACCATAATCAACATACTCTACCCCAAATATTAATTCCTAGTTTGTTTGCTCGGTTTATTTTAAAAAAAAAACCCTACTCGCTCTCCTTAAATTAAATCTAGACCCAATTTGTTTATTCATCTATTTGCTTATTTAGTAAAAACTAACATTTTAGTATATTACAAGCTTGCTGAGCATGGGGACAGTTGGAAGCCTTCTCAGGGATCAGAGAGCATTTGAAATATTGGGTTTATATTGAACACATGGCTCAGAAAGTTTCCATCCAGCTTCTTTGTAAAGATTTCCCAGAAACCTCCTCCACCACCCTCCAGTTCATTGTTTCTTCCTCATTGTTGCTCCTACAGTTGGTTCTTGCACTGTCCCATTGTGTTAACATTAAACATTCAGATGCCTGTCCATTCACTTGCATAATGAGCTCTCAGATGGTGCCTTCGACCCCTAGCACTGGGAAGATGTTCAATAAATGCATGAATGAGCTCATAAATAAATAGCATTCTGAATAAATTGATGAACAACAATAGAGAGGTCCAGGGACAACTTGAAGACAGGCATGAACACTTCTAGGCATTGTCTGAATTAGCTATTTCACTGGGGACCAAGAACAAAAGAATGAGCCTGGGGGAACTGAGTTGCATAGAGCACTTTCTTCCTCCTGGGATTCACTTTTCTATCCACCACCTACCCCTATTCACCTAGAACAATCTTACTTAAGGATTTCCAACTTGGACTACTTTTTAAGTTATAGTTGATATACAATATTAAAAAACAAGCAGAGAACCTCAATAGGCATTTCTCCAAAAAATACATACAGATGGCCTAGAGACACATTAAAAGATGTTCAACATCACTAATCATCAGGGAAACACAAATAAAAACTACAATGAGCTATGACCTCACAACCCTTACAGTGGCTATTATCAAAAGGACAATAAAAAATAAGTGTTGGTGAGGATGTGGTGAAAGACAAATCCTTGTGCCTGTTGGTGGAATTGTGAATTGGCACAGCCACTATGGAGAAAAGTATGGAGGTTCCTTAAAACTAAAAATAGAACTATCATCACTGGCATATGTCACTCAGTTGGCTGGAGCTTTGAAGGGCTGTGTCTTCAATTCCCAGTCAGAACATACAGGTTTCTGGTTCAGTCCCTGGTCCAGGCACCAGCAATCCATTGATGCTTCTCTTCTGCATTAAGTTTCTCTTTCTATCTTCCTCTCTCTCTAAAAAGCAATAAAAAATATCTTCAAGTGAGGATAAAAAAAGAACTATCAGACAACCCAGCAACTCTACTTCTGGCTACTTATCCAAAGAAAATAAACATACTAATTAAAAAAGAGATATACACTCTCATGTTCATTGTAGCATTAGTGTCCATCCATGGATGAATGAATAAGAAGATAAGGGGTATGTAAAATGGAATGTCATTCAGCCATGAAAAAGAATGAAATCTTGCCATTTGTGACATGGAAGGAACTAGAGGATATTGTGCTAAGTGAAATAAGTCAGGTGGAGAATAACTCCAAGCATTCTTGCTCAATATCAGTGAGCGATTTAGTGACTATAGCAGAGGCTGAGGGGAAAATCCCACAGGGCTGCAAAGACCAGAACCTAATCTTATCCTGTTAGAGCAACTTTTCCCCAGGGGATCTAGTCAGCAAGTAGGGGCACTGTAGACCACAAAGCTCCAAATACAAAACTAATCTCTTTTTGGATTATTAAAACAATTCTTCAGGATAAAACTGCATGTAGCAATGGCAAGAAAGAAAAAATGACTTTAAGATTAAATATTTTGGAGAATGAATGAATAGTAATAAGGCTACCTTTTATTGAACATTTACTCTCCACCAGTCCAAAATGCTTTACATGTTTTATCTGTTTTCCTTTTAAATTTAAACTCTATCACATGGGAGTCCATTTTATAAGTAGAAACCAGAACCTCTGAGGAAATCAACAGCCTGCTCACATCCACAGAGTTTATAAGCCACAGAGATGAGGTTCAAACTAAGGTCAGTCTAAGGCCCAAGCTCTTCCTCACATAGGGCACAGGAAGATGGGAACTAATGATCATCTCACCATTTTAGTCCTTGTGGCTTAAGATGATGATATTTGAAAAGCTCTGGTAGGACACTTGGAAAACACATTTTGAGTAAAGTTGATTATTTTGGATTTGTGCATGTTTTGATACAGGTCTCCAGTACATTATCAGTAGGTCTTTGGAAATAAAATTCTGGTTTGGTTCACTCTACTGTGTATTGGAAATGTTTGAATTACAGTTTGCTTCAAGAATGTAGTCCAGCATACCATAAGAACTCAATAAATGTTGTTATTATTATTACTGACTATTTGATATAAAAAGCAACAATATGTTTATTGCTGGTAATGTGCATGCCTTTGTTTTCAGCCATTCCAGTAAATTTTCTGTATTTGATTGGAAATGATTTTTTTCTACCCTTTAAGGAAAATAGTGTGTTAATAATAACAATGTAAGTTATTCTTAATTGAGCCCTATATGTCAAACTCTGTGTAAACATCTTATATACATTGTTTCATTGAATTAATTCAATAAGTACATGTAAATCATTTAATGCTGGAGGCAAATTACAGAAATACTTTTTGTCACTAATATGTACTTCATGGATGAGTTTCAGAAAATGATGAACTTTAAAAAATTCTAGATAGTGTATGTGTGCCACTGTGCATTTCCTCAATTCCTCAATGGGGTCTGTCACTCACTCTCCTTCACCTAAATGATTAAAAATCATTGCTCTACAAGTAATGATTTAAATCCTATTTGTAAAGGAGCAGAGCTAATTAAATATGATAAAATGAAATAATAATATAGATAACAAATCCTTTACCTTTATACAAAATTGTAATTGTCCAAGGGATACGCAGGACAAAAGTAACTAACTCCTTCTTCCATATTTAAGCCAGACCTAAGTCATTAACAAATTCCTAATGGAAAGTTTATAGCACATGCTTAATTATAATAGGACTCTAAAGTCAGTCCAGGGGTTGAGAAGTTTCTGTTCTTTTTCCAAATCCCCAAACAAAATCCTCAGTGTTTCAGAACAAGGGAACATGTGCAATCCTTTGAGGCTAGGTTTTCAATATTAAGCTGGTGTGGTTCATGGTCTCTTGTTCTCATTTTGTCTATATTATTTATAATACTGTAATAGCTTTATCTTCTTAACCAAATATAGGATCCAATGTGAGATTTAAAACTTTCTGATGATACACAAAAGGGAGGAATTAATATTATTTGCTGCTAGTTATGGTTGCTAGGCAGGATCTCAAAAGAAGTAGATAAAGGACTTTCAATACTTCTTTAAGATTTTCCCTTTGGTGAGTTTAAAAATACACAACTCTGTATTTCTTTTTCAATTAGAAAAGTTAATTGTGAAGTCCAGCTAAAATGGAGGTGTAGGTAGATACCCTTCACTTCCTTGAACAACCTAAAGGAGGATAACAACTAATCTAAAGTCAATAAACAGACTTCCGCCAAGATGGAGGCATAGGTGGATATGCCGTGCCTTCTCACACAACCAAGTTTAGAGACAACTAAATATTAGCAACAGAAAACACAGCCAGAACACAGAAAATTGAACTTTTCAGAAGTCTGTTAACAACAAATTCTTCAGCCTGATCAGTAAGGGGCGAAACCAGCAGCTGGTGGAGCAGAGTTGCACAGGAAAACTCGGTCAGATGGACTCAGGTGCGCAGAATCCAGGCGCGCGGAATCCAGGCGCAGGGTTGGACCTAGGGAGCAACCCAGTGAGCGACCAAGCAAGTGACCTCGGGGGAAACAGCGAGAGAGCAGGGCTGCGGGTTGACTGCGGTCGCGCATTTGTGCGTGGATAGACAAGCGAGGGAGTGAGCAAGGGAGTGGGCAATTGGACCGGAACCCAGCGGGTCCCCACAGCAAGCGGCTGGGAGGGTGCCGCCATTTCCCTGCTCTGACCCCACCTCCACATACAGCGTCATAACCCAGCGACTCTGAGTGGCCCGCCCTGGTGAACCACCTAAGGCATGGCTCCTCACCCAGCACGCGAAACAGCAGAGGGGGTCACAATTTCCCTGCTCTGACCATGCCCCCACATACAGCGTCACAACCCAGCGACCTGGGAGTCCAAGGTGCCGCTCCTCACACTTAAAGGGCACGAACAGACCAAAAATGGCTCAAGAAGATCTCAAAGCCCCAGAGCCTATAAATCTAAGCGATGAAGAAATAGCAAAACTCTCAGACGCACAGTTTAAAACACTGGTGATCAGGATCCTCACAAACCTGGTTGATTATAGCCACAAATTAGACAAACATATGAAGGCAAAACTAATTGAAATGAATGGAATTGCACAAGACACCAATAGCAATGAAAAGGAAACTGGGACTCAAATCAATGGAGTGGACCAGAAGAAAGCGAATAATGGCCAAACAGAAAAGAGTCAAGAAGCAAGAATTCAAAGAAATGAGGAGAGTCTTAGGAACCTCCAGGACATCTTTAAACGCTCCAACATCCGAATTATAGGGGTACCAGAAGGGGGAGAGGCACAGCCACCAGTGGAAAACTTATTTGAACAAATAATAAAGGAAAACTTCCCCAATCTGGCAAAGGAAATAGACTTCCAGGAAATCCAGGAAGCTCAGAGAAGTTGGACCCAAGGAGGAACACACCAAGGCACATCATCATTACATTAGCCAAGATTAAAATGAAGGAGAGAATCCTAGAAGCAGCAAGAGCTAAGGGGACAGTCACCTACAAAGGAGTTCCCATCAGACTGTCAGCGGATTTCTCAAAAGAGACCTTACAGTCAAGAAGGGGCTGGAAAGAGGCATTCCAAGTCATGAAATCTAAAGACCTACAACCAAGATTGCTCTATCCAGCAAAACTTTCATTTAGAATGGAAGGACAGATAAGGCGCTTCTCAGATAAGATCAAATTCAAGGAGTTCATCATCACCAAGCCCTTATTATATGAAATGTTAAAGGGACTTATCTAAGAAAAAGAAGTTAAAGAAACATGAACAGTGAAAGGACAACAAACTCAGAGTTATTAACAACCACACCTAAAACAAAAGCAAACTAAGAGGACAGCTAGATCAGGAGTGGAAACATAGAAATGAAGATCTCAAGGAGGGTTAGCAACAGGGGAGTGGGAGGAGGAGATGGGGGGAGAAGGTACAGAAAATAAGCAGCATAGACAGTAGATAGAAAATAGATGGGGGGCAAGAATAGTATGGTAAATATAGAATCTAAAGAACTTGAGACACATGGTCATAAACTAAGGGGGGGGCAATGGTGGGGACGGGGGGTAGGGTGGAGAGAATTGAAGGGGGGGAATAGAACAACTGTAACAGCATAATCAATAAAAAATTTTTTAAAAAGTCAATAAACAGCCAGAAGAGCCAGAAAATCAAATTGCATGAAACTCCAACAACCAGGGAATGAAAGAAACAGTCAACCAGACCAACCAAACCAGTAAGATGGGCAGACAGAAAGAACCCACAGCAAAGCTACGAACCCTGCAGGTGGGGTTGACCTAATGGGAAACTGAGACTCAGAGCTGACTGTGGACTATGGTGGGGGTTGCTGCAGTGGGAGAAACCCCCATTCTCACAAGAGGGTTCCTTAGGAAGTGGGGTTAAAGCCAAGCAGGTGAGCTGCATTGTTCCCTCTCTGGCCACACCCCCAAAGACAGCACTGCAAGGCAGCAAGGAAGGTTGCTTTGCCTTGGTGAATACCTAAGGCCCCTCCCACTTACAACTTAACGGGCACCCCCAGACAAAGAAATAGGGTCCAAATGAAAGAACAGAACAAAACTCTAGAAAGAGAGATAAGCAATGAGGAGATAGTCAACCTATATGATGGAGAGTTCAAAGCCCTGGTAATCAAAATGCTCGTAGAAGTGATTAAACTTGGTCCTAAAATAAAAGAACAAATGAAAGATACCCCAAATGAAAAAAAGGCAAAATATTCAGGGAACCAACAGTGACAGGAAGGAAACCAGGATGAAAATCAATGATTTGGAACAAAAGGAAGATATAAACATCCAACAGGAACAGAATGAAGAAACAAGAATTCAAAAAACTGAAGAGAAGCTTAGGAACCTCTGGGATAACTTCAAACATTACAATATCTGAATTGTAGGGGTGCCAGAAAAAGAAAAACAAGATCAAGAAATTGAAAACTTATTTGAAAACATAATGAAGCTAACTCCCCCAATCTGGCAAAGGAAATAGACTTCCATGAGGTCCAGGAAGCCCAGAGAATCCCAAAGAAGTTGGACCCAAAGAGGAACACACCAAGGTACATCATCATTAAGTTACCCAATATTGAAGATAAAGAGAGAATCTTAAAGCAGCAAGAGGAAAGGAGAGATTTACCTACAAAGGAGTTCCCATAAGGCTCTCAGCTGCTTTCTCAAAAGAATCTTGCAGGAAAGAAAGGGCTGGAAAGAAGTATTCCAAGTCATGAAAGGCAGGGGTCTACATCCAAGATTTCTCTATCCAGCAAAGCTATCATTTAGAATGAAAGAGCAGATGAAGTGCTTCCCAGATAAGGTCAAATTAATTCATGATTACCAAGTCCTTATTATATGAAATGTTAAAGGGACTTATGTCAGAAAAAGAAGATAAAAAATACAAACAGTAAAATGGCAACAAACTCACAACTATCAACAAATGAACCTAAAAAAAGAAAAACAGCTAAACAAAAACTAAGCAAACAACTAGAACAAGAATAGAATGAGAGAAATGGAGATCACATGGGGGATTTTCAGTGGGGAGGGGGAAGGGAGGAATGGGAGGGAAAGTACAGGGAATAAGAAGCATAATTGGTAGGCATTAAATAGAGAGAGGTTAAGAATGGTATAGGAAACACACAAGTCAAAGAACTTACATGTACAATCCATGGACATGAACTAAGGTAGGGAATGTTGGAGGGTTGTGAGAGCAGGGACATAAGGAGTAAAAATTGGGAAAACTATAATAGCATAATCAATAAAGTATACTTTAAAAATCAATTTTAAAAAGTTAATTGTGATTTCTATCCTGATCAGTATTTTCACAGCTATGTGTCTGTTTTTTTAAATAATGTTTTATTATTTATCTAATTGTCTAACCCATTCAATCTAGTGATAAGGAAGACTGAGTCAGGCACTAGGTGATGGTCATAGTGATTATTCCATTCCATGTTCTGGGTCTTTTCTCTGTATCTCAGTATCATGGTAAAGGTGACCTAAAGGTTTCTTTGAGCTCTCACAATCTATGAGTTTTTAAAGCTTCTCTTGTTGACTAGGACCAGAGTTTTAGATCTTGAAAGTATTTGAAAGTCATCCATAAGCATTAGGAGTTAACTTTCTATCTAAGATTACAGTGTTATATGATCAGCAGTGCCTACCTCAGGCCTCAGCATCTAATCAGGCACTTCACCCTGACAGGAAAGAACATGGATTTTGCTCCTGTGACTCATGTGAGATACGCACATGCAAGTATTATGTCATGAGGCCTCAGAGGATGTCCTTCTCAGGATTGTGCCCTTGTGATGGGTAAGACACTTTCAGTTAGCTGTTACAGAAATAATGATTAGGGACTTCTGGCCAAGATGGAGGAGTAGGTGGAAACATTGTGCCTCCTCGCACAACCAAGTTTAAAGATGATAAAGTTTTAGTAACAAAAAATGCAACCAAAACACAGAAAATTGAACTGTACAGAAGTCCAACAACAACGAACCATTCACCCAGACTGGTAAGAGGGATGGAGTCAGCAGCTGGCAAAGCAGGGTCATGCAGGAAAAAGTGGCCAGACCGACACAGGCACGCAGGCGGCATTGGCAGATCCCCGGCATGGAGTGGCAACGGGCAGACCCAGTGGGGGCACAAGGTGGCTGGCTGACTGCGGTCACACATTCACACTCAGGTAAACCAGGTGAAGGAGCAAGCAGTGAGACAGACTTTGCAGGCTGGACTCCAGCGATGGAAATGAAAGCCTAAAAGAACCAATTAGAAAAACTTTCTGGGTTGAGGTGCTGGGAGAAGCTCCCAGGATCATAGAGAGTTTGTTGGAGAGACCACCCTCAGGGTCCTGGAGGGTGCACAGGCCTACACACCTGGGAGCCGGCACCGGGGGTCCTGGTTTGCTTGTGGGAAGCAGCAGAGGGGACCAAAATTCAAGAGAGAGTGGAACAAACACCATCCCCCCTCTCTGACTCTGCCCCCACATACAGTGTCACAACCCAGCAACTGGGTTGCCCCACCCTGGTGAACACCAAAGGCTCTGCCCCTCATACATAACAAGCGCAACCAGACCAAAACATTATGGCTCAAGAAGAACAGCTCAAAGCCCCAGAGCCAATACTTCTAAGCAAACAAGAGATAGTCAACCTTTCAGATGCATAGTTCAAAACATCGGTGATCAGGATGCTCACAGAACTGGTTGATTTTAGTCACAAATTAGAGGAACATATGAAGGCTAAACTAATTAAAGTGAAGGGAAATGCACAGGAAACCAATAGTAATGGGAAGGAAACTGGGACTCAAATCAAGGGAGTTGACCAGAAGGAAGGAAAAAATGACCAAACAGAAAAGGATGAAGAAACAAAAATTCAAAAAAAATAATGAGAGGCTTAGGAACCTCCAGGACATCTTTAAATGTTCCAGCATCTGAATTATAGTGGTACCAGAAGGGGAAGAGGAACAGCCACCAGTGGAAAACTTATTTGAATAAATAATAAAGGAGAACTTCCCCAATCTGGCAAAGGCAACAGACTTCCAGGAAACCTAGGAAGCTCAGAGAGTCCCAAAGAAGTTGGACCCAAGAAGGAACACACCAAGGCACATCATAATTATATTAGCCAAGATTAAAATGAAGGAGAGAATCCTAGAAGCGGCAATAGGTAAGGGGACAGTCACCTACAAAGGAGTTCTCATCAGACTGTCAGCAGATTTCTCAAAGGACACCTTACAGGCAAGAAGGGGCTGGAAAGAGGTATTCCAAGTCATGAAATCCAAAGACCTACATCCAAGATTGATCTATCCAGCAAAGTTTTCATTTAGAATGGAAGGGCAGATAAAGTGCTTCTCAGATGAGGCCAAGTCCAAGGAGTTCATCATCACCAAGCCCTTATTATTTGAAGTGTTAAAGGGACTTACCTAAGAAAAAGAAGATAAAACAGTGAAAGGACAGCAAACTCAGAGTTATTAACAACCACACCTAAAACAAAAGCAAACTAAGAGGATAGCTACATCAGGAGTGGAACCATGGAAATGGAGATCACATGGAGTGTTATAAACAGGGGAGTGGGAGGAGGAGAAGGCGGGAGAAGGTACAGAAAATAAATAGCATAAGCTGTAGGTAGAAAATAGATAGGGGGGAGGGCAAGAATAGTAGGGGAAATATAGGATCTAAAGAACTTGTGACAGGTGGACATAAACTAAAGGGGGGAATGGTGGGGGAGGGGGTGTGCAGGGGGGAATGAAGGGGAGAAATGGGACAACTGTAATGGCATAATCAATAAAATATATTAAAAAGAAAAAAAGGAATGATGATTGGGTTCTTTTGAACAAGGTAAGAAGGAAAAATTGGGAAAAGGTGATGTATTAGAAAGAATTTTGCATCATTTTTATCTATCTACAGGGGTTCTATATAGTCTGTTTACTTTGTATGTTGTTGAAAATCTGTTTTTATTTACCTCTTCATGGTGTAACTTATTTTTCTGTATTAGGATCATCCATGCTTTTTAACATACCTATTCACAACTAATTTTGTAGTAATCACCTTCTCGGTGTGAAGGCATACAGGGCACTGATTTGAAGGTAGGGTAGGGTAAAAAGAGGAAGACATAATACTGGAAAGGTGGATCTCAGAAAGAGCCGTAGAATGTAAAGTTCAAGCTCACAGAGACCAGCCGCTTCTTTAAGAAGTTTTTATATAAAAAAGAAAATAAATTATTATTGAAAAAATTTAAAGCATCTGGAGGTTAAACAATAAAAAAAAAAGAGAGGCAATCTGTAACTTGAGAGACACAAATGGGAATTTTTAACTTTGAAATGTCTTTAAAAACTTAAAGCAATTTGGGTTAGGGGCTTTTAGTTTACTCAGTTACATCACATTCTTTTACTTAAATATTGTTTCACAGAAATTTTCCCCATCTAATCATTAACTATCACTTCACTTTGACGCATGTAATATAAAACAGGTAATTTGTAACAGAAGTTTGTATGAAATGGAGACAGAGATAAATTACTTCACAGCAAAGAAAAAATGTTGGAACACTTTAGCAATAAGAAAGCATTCCTTGAGGATGCCATTTGTGAGAAAATGGTCCCAATCATTCATTTTAATATGAACATGGGGGATTTATTTGTTTGTTTGTTTATTTGTTTGTTTTTGATACCAAATTTTAAAAAAATTTAAAAACTAAAACTTTTTCTCCTCAAGGGCTACATCTGAAAAGGGAGATTTGTAGAATATATTTTTCACATATGGGCTCTAAAGTTCTCACAGATGTCTTTTTCTAAAATGATGTATGTTTTCAAAAACTACATTTAGGAATCATTTGCTAAATTTTGTAGGTGGTATGACTACTAAAAACATAAAGCAACATGTTGTAGCCACTCATCAAAAGTTAATTTCTCTTCTGCCAGTTGGGTTGGGAATGTTAAAGTGTAAGAATAAATGGGCAGGGCCATACATACTTGAGAAACTGGGGTGTATGGGGTTTGTACTTCTAGCTGCACTGTTTCTCCATGAACAACCCCACCACAGGTCTCAGATTCAGCTGATTTTATTTTCAGAAGATAAAAGGTGCCCTATTCTCCACCACACAAGCGCTTTAATGAGCTGGGGTTATTTTGTCTGTTAGCTTACACTGGAAAACTCACCCTTTAACTCTCAGTTAAGTCTGAACACATCAGGAATAGGGATGCAAGTTTATCTGTGGTCCCATCATATACAATAAATATCCTGTAATGGTTCTTTTTCTGTCAGTTTTGCTTGACCTGAAAACTTTTAATAGGATCTAAAATATGTCATGCTTGAGCAATTACTGTCAAAGAGCAATCGAGGTGCTGTGTTTAAATGTGCTGTTACCCTGACTTTAAAGCAGGGTAACAGCACATTCCTAAGCAATATTGATAAAATGCAGACTTCCCAGCAATTTCTAGTAAAATAGTTGTTGGATTATACAAATGTGTGCTTAAAAATATGGGGAGTAAGTGCAAAACTTAGAAAGGTTGCTTGTGTCTTTTTACTTTTACACAAAATATCTAAAATCTTTGAAATTTGGTAACTTTTAGACGTGTTCTTAAAAATAAATTCACACATGTGCATTTATAATATTAATTCAAAATATGTTCACTACCTTCATACAACATACAGAGTAAGTTCCAAATTACTTTATGCTATTAAATAAGTTATTAATAACATTTATGAAGCTCCTATTCAAGGAAAGTATTTATTAGAAACGAATGATCTATATCAATATATTTTAAAGTAAATTTGGAGAATTACTATTATGCTGCACTGGGTTGGAACACAAAACCTACAGATTGTCAATGCTTAAATATATCATATTTGTTGTTAAAACATTGTCTAAGTGATATATATATATATATATATATAAATATAATGATTGGCTCTTGATTTTCAGATGCTCATCAGCATTTTCCTCTAACTTTGTAGAGGTTGTATAATATTTGATACTTGGATTGCTCATTTTATAGAAGACAGCAGTTAGCTATAGGTTAATAGAAAGAGTGTACCTGACTGCATACAGTGAGTTTTGAATCTTCTTATAACCACATGTAAAAGTGCACCCTGCTAGGAACTCTACTATTCATGCTGAGGTTTAAACGCCAGAATTGGGTTCCCAGTGGATTTTCACTTTCCAAGTACTTAATGCAGCTTTAGGTGTCTCAGGGGCAAACTGAACTGGCCACTGAATATCCTTTTCAAGGGGAGTTAACAATGGCTTAGTTCTACCTCTCTTGAAATACAGGATTCATGTTTTTCTCTCTTAAAATTTAGTGTTCTTAGAGGCAGTCGGGAACATTAGAGAATGAGACTATTTATCCATCCCAAGCTAGGTACAATGAAGGTGAGGGCAACCCAATGCTTCCTGCGGGGCTTTGTCAAAGCTTTTTAACCCTACCCTGAAAGAATAACCACTTCAGAGTGAGCTTACAATGGAAACTCCAAACCTATTAAAAACTTGGGCCTTTACATTGGTGCAGGCTTTTCATTATTAAAAATTCTATGTACTTCTGAGGATGTACACCTCTGTACTAAAGGTGAAACTGTGAACTGTGGACTTATTACAGTTACAGCCAATTGCCAATTCTTGGCTTAGAACCCAGACCTTAGATCTTTTTTGAACAGTATTGTGGTTTTATTTTGGGCTAGAAGAATTATGAGGCAGACCAACTCAGGTTAAACTCATAATGTAAACAGAGAAGTGGTGCTAGGTACACAGCTATCAGAGAGGTTAGAAAAGTTACACACTAAAATAATCACACCTGTATAAGTAGTTAATACAGAAAAAGTCATGAAAACATTGTGTTTTGGTCATTTGGAAATGAAAACACACAGACTATATTAGCCAGGATAAGGTAGGTTATGCTGTGATAACAAACAACCCCAAAAATTTCAATAAATTTGAGCAAATATTATGTTATCTCTCCCTCACAGAGGCACAGGAGACCCCGCAGGCATCTCTCTTTTTTGTAGTGATCCCAGGTCCTTGCATCTCAATGCAAGCTTTTATTTTTTATTTTCATGGCAAGGGAAGAGACAGCTTGAAGTCTCACACAGCTAAATAAGTGTATTTACCTGGCAAAAACACTTTATTCCTGTCTCACTGGCCAAAGGACACCAAGGGGGTAGGGAAATTAGATGACCACTGCTACCCACCCCCACCATAAAGTAAAGGAGAGCTGGAAAAAGTGATGAGGAACCCAAGTAAGTACCAGATAACAGATGATAGTATTATAGGTAAGAAATTCACAAATTCTTTAATGATCTCAAATAGGTATTGCTGAATTAACAAATATAACTGATTTTGAAGAAAGGGGAATTTTGTAAAATTATTCTCACTGATTTCTCAATAAAACTCAGTGACATTGTTTTTTGTAAAAACCACACACATATGCATACTTATGAAGTACTACATTTCATTAAATATTCAAATGCTATTTCAATATTTAAACAAAATCCATAGACTAATTTCATTATTGTCACAGGCAGAATATTACATTACTTGAAAAGTGCTCAATAAGATTGATTTCTGTTCTCTGTAAAATGTAGTCTCCACTGACCACTTGCCAGGCTGGGTTACAAGAGCCTTTCAAACCACAAACGGTGCTGTGGTCTTCACAATGCAATGCTTGGAAAGCTTGCACTAGGCTTTGAAACACTACAAAATACCAATGGCCAGTTCACAGCCAGTACCTAAGCAGATGGAGGTACTTTCCTGCAGATCATTTGAAGTAGTTATTAGTGTAAATCAAAGGTTTAGTGTGTACTTATTTTTTCTCATTGTCCTTCTATAATATTCATAAACAAATGTATATCTTTGCACCCACTGAGAAAATATCATCGCCTGAGAACACAAACCTTTAGCTACCATAATTTAATCCCTTCCTCACCCTGAAAATAAAACCCATCAATAGCATTCATTATTAATAAAAGGTAGGAGGATTCCTGGATCAAGTCCTAGTTCAGGTGGCAAATCGATACTTCTGACCATGTCTGTTTCATTATTGACAATGTCTACCCACATTTACTCTTATAATTAAGTTTTAGTTCAACTTCTAACTTTTCTCAAGTGTTTGAAATGGCTATATGGTGTTCTTAATTTCCCCTGCTGTTTCATCTTTCTCAGTAGGTGCCTATTTTATTGTTAAAGGTCATACTCATTTGTCTGCTCCAACAAAGGCATCCCTTAAAGTTGGCTGTGGTTTTGACAGACAGTGGTCCCTATAAGTGATGGCCTTAAGGACAGAGCTGGCACTGGGAGACAGTCACCACAGCAAGGGGAATAACAGATAACAAATCATGCCACTGTTTTTCCTCCTGGCGTGATTGACGACAGCACAGCGGGTGTAACTTTTCAATGTCCTCAGATTAAAAACCCCTCAAACAAATGAGTTCTGAAAATACTGTCCAGAGGCATTAAAGGGAACTGTTGGACTCAAAATACTTTTTAAAAAATAGAGCTTTTTTTAAATGCACAATTTATGGCCACTCACTTCAATTATCTAATTTTCAGTGATACTTTCAATTTTACACACTCAGAGCTCAGCTACAGATTTGAGGGGTTATGGAACTGCCAATGTAAAGCTTTTTGCAGAGAGATATGTGGTGTTTTGCAAGGCATAGAAAACTGCATTCTCAAGAGGAAATTTGGTGTTTGTCAGAGCATCATATGCATATCCGTTTGTTACAGATAATTTTAGAAAGCATTATTTGCGTGGTTACTAATTCCATTCTTATTGTATGGTAGAAATGGACATGATCGAAGGACCAGTCTCTGGTATGTGCCTCCCTCTGTGTCGCCCTGGTCTACTGCTAGCATATCTAAAAGAGTGTAAAATGACATAAAAATATTCCACTTAAAATATGAATCCCACTTTCCCTGACATATTATTTTGTCAAACAACTTTTCAATGAACTGAAAGTATAGATTCTATATTTCTGGTTTTAAAAATGCAATTTGATAAATTTGTTTTATACCTATAATTAGCTATGTATAGTAAGGTAAATATAACGTGTATAATTTTAAGTGGATATATAAAATGTTGTATGTATCATTATGTATATTAAAGTGTGCAAACCATGAGAAAAGGATACCATTTGTCTTGAAGCTTTAGCCATGTTAATATTGATATTTATGCCTGAACAGCTTGCTGTAACAGTCATTATGAACCTCTTTCCCAGGAAGAATGATTCAGCAGTTCTGAAATGAGCCTTGAAATCTGTATTAATGCAGGTCCTAGGTGATGTAGATCTAAGTTGACCTAGCTATAATTCGGGAACCAGGTTAGACATTAGATTAGCATTGTCAGGTCACCCTGTTTTGTAGAGAAACACTGGCTTTGGGGCTGGGTGGACAAAGGTTTGAATCTGGCTACTGAGTTTTATTAGCTATGTGGTCTTTGGCAGGTTACTTAACTTTTCTGAGCCTCAGTTTCATGGACAGTTACAAAAGAATAAGTAATCAAATCTTGAAGGAGTATTGGGTGATTAACGAAGCCGCTAAACAAATGCAGGGGCTCTTGACTTGCTAATGACATAATTGAAATACTTAAAACAATGCAATCAGGAGCTCTAATTAAAAATACACTTTTTTAGAAGATAATGGACTCTCCTCTTCTCTCTACTCTGCAGACCCAAGGGCTTCAGGCCATCCCCAGACACTGTAATTGCATCTATAGACCCAGATGAGGTCTTCTATCCTCAGTACTAAAGTAGGTGTTGAGATGATTCTTGACACTTAACCTCAAACCTAAACTAAGTCTAGTTGTTCAGATATTAGGCATATTGCCCAAATCTTGTACTTTCCTTGGGGTTCAGAGTAAACCTGGGCCTTGGCAACCACTCATTCAACATGCTTTGAATCCCTGCTATTCACCATGGCTCAGAATCTCTTCCTTAGAGGATGAGATGAGCCATAGTCTCCAAAGACTGGGAGCCATTCTGGGTTGGAAGAGGACTTGCTTTCCTCATCTCACATCTCTAACATTTTTGTCCTGTGGGACAGGAAACTGATTTGTCATAGGGCTACTATTTGCTCATTTTTAAAATGGCAATAATAACAAGCCTATCTACTGCAATAAAGATTAAACGAGTTAATATATGTGAAATGTTTAAACAAGTATCTGCCACATAAGAAGTGACTTGCTTGAGGTAGGTCACACTGCTGGGAAATGTTTGTTGAATTATGTGACTTAAAACAGTGTCTTTATAAGAAAAATGTGATTATATGATATCCTCATTCTGTACCCAGCTTATATTTAACATTGTTAGCAAAGTAATATATGTGAAGCCTCCTTATTATTTTTAATAATTACTTGGAATTATAATTTTATGCTAAAATTTATCCCCTTACCTATTGGTGAACATTGAAATTGTTTCTAATTTTTAATCCATTTTATAATAGTTCATTAAATTTATTTGTATATATATCTTTATATTCTTATGCTTATATTTTGGTAGGATAGATTTCTTGAAATTAGATTGCTGGGTCATAGAGTAAATAGATCTATTATTTTCATTCTTCTGTCAAATTTCTTTTCCAAATCCATGCCAATTTATAATGCCACTGATATTGTAAGAGAAAGTCTGTTATCAATACCCTTGCCAACATGGGATCATATCCATTTTATACGTATAGATTTCTCAGGTGCATTTCTTTTTTTTTTCATTTTTAGCAGCTCTGAAACTTGAAAATTTTATAATCAACTACATGTAATAGTGAAATCGTCAGCATTTTAACTTTCTCTATGATATACACAATCATGATTGTGTTTTGTAATTGATAGTACCTTAAATTCACTGAAATATGGCATTTTTCAATCTTATAGGTGATGAAAATCAGATCTTAATGTTGTTTTATTTTATTGATTTTCTCCAATTATATGCACTATTTCAGTTTTATATTTTTTAAATTTAATTTTCCTTTCATAAATTGCCTGTCCACAATCAACCCATTTTGTCCTGGTAAATGTAAAGAAAGTATGCAAAGGATGCAGACTGTTCAGGGGCATTGGGGATGACTCAGACCAAACTGGGCACATCAAAAACACACTGTGACCCAGTGTCTTGCAAGGGCAAGTCTGTTTTCAATGAGGAATCTGTTCCCACGCAAAGGGTCATATGCATCTTCACAAGGGCTATCTGGTTGGGAAAATGACTTAAACTTTTTTAAAAAGATTTATTTATTTATTTATTTATTTATTTGTTTGTTTGTTTGTTTATTTATTTATTTGTCTTTAGGGGGGAAGGGAAGGAGAGAGGGAGAGAAATACCAATGTGTGTTTGCCTCTCATGTGTCCCCAACTGAAGACCTGGTCTACAACCCAGTCTTGTGCCCTGAGTGGGAATCCAACTGATGACTCTTTCATTTGCAGACTGGCACTCAATCCACTGAGCCACACCAGCCAGAGTAAACTTTTTGGTTTTTAATCAACAATAAGTGCATTCTTAAGGGAAAAGTGGGCACTCCTCTCTTTCACTAGAGACAAACTTTGTGTCCTGGAATCAGAACCTTTCTCCCAGAGTAGGACTAAAGCAAGTACATTTGCTTGATTTTTCCAGTGTTGGCCAAATACACTGCTTCTGGTAGAAAGAGCTCTTCGTTCCCAAATCAGACATCCCGATTGTTATCTTCATTTCCAATTTCGGTAATGTGTATTTTATTAGGATAACTCCTGCTCAATTCAAATCAACATTCCTTACCTGTTTATACCTCACTCACCTGTAGCTCAGTGGTTCTCATGGGTGTGATCTCCAGCACCTGCCCAGGGTGTACTTGACAATGTCTGGAGACATTTTTTATAATATTAACTGGGTGGGAGGAGGCTGGGTAGCTACTGATATCTAGTGGGTAGAAGACTGGTATGCTGCAAAATATCCTACAATACATAGAACAGCCAATCACAACAAAGAACTAGTCATCGAAAATGTCAGAAGTATTGATACCACAGTTGAGAAACCCTACTTTAGATTCTAAGTTATAAGATGGCTTTACCCGCAAATCCCAGTGTTTGGAATTTCTGTATCATCTCCTAGGGTTTGTCAGCACCTACTCCACCTGTACACACACATACACATATACACGCACATAATGAACACCTGAGTGAAGTAACATACTTTTTATTAACAGTAGTTTCCTATAGGAGTGGTGTGAGAGGGTGGGGACAATGATAGCATGCCTATAATTTGAAAAGAGCTGCCAGGTGGTTTGATACTGCTTCCCCCTCCCATCAAGTGAGTTACCACTGTAATTTAGGTCTGAAGACAGTGATTGTCAAAGTATTTTGATTTTCATCCCTTCCCACCTCTTCCCCTCCCTAAGGCTTACCAATTGCTTGTCTAGGGTTGCTTTCAAAAGGCGTAAAATGTGTTGTTAGGATGTTTTATTTGTAAAGCATAGTATCTTTTTTTTATGTAGTGGATTTGGTCCAAGTAGCATGTAAATTTCTGATAAATTAATGTATATATGAATTAATTCTATGGTATTACTCCAGAAATGTGGACAAATAATTCTTTCTTTGTAAATGTGGGTGACTTTTAGAAAGTCAGCTTTCTTTTGTATTAAGCACCTTTACTTTAGCACTTCCTTTGAGATCCCTAGTCTGTGATTATGCAGGATAAATCATAATTTTCAATTTCTGAAATTTGTCTTGTTCACTTAGAGAGAAAGCATTCATTGTGATATTTCTTCTCTGCCAGCCCCTTAACCCCTACATCAAGCTGCAGTCACCCCATAGCAAACTCAGACCTAAACATGGCCTTCAACAAGCAGCACTGAGAGGGCTCCCCATGGCACACAGTTGCTCCTCCTGCCTGTGTTCTCTGAAGTTGGCCAGCACTTCCCCTTCAGATCTCAAAAGTAACAAGAAATTAAAAAAAGGGCTGATTGTGGTTCCTGGAAGGAAGAACAGGGTGCTAGTGTGAAAGATCCTAGCATGGTTATTCCACTTCTCCGTTCCTTTGGTAGCTTTTCTTTCGGCTCTAGGGTTGCAGTTGTTTTCCCTGCTGCTTTGCTTGATAGTCTTTCTTATTTATGGATGTGTAATGGTACCAACACTTTCAAACCAGCTATCAGAAATAACCTCTTTAAAACAGTTTCGACTCATTCCAGAAATGTCCTACCTCTCAAGCATGGCTCACATGATATGCAAATATTAATTGCTTTATTAATCACTAAATTCGTGTATATATGCCTCTGGATCTGATCACCAGAACAACAATAACCATGACATAAAATTAAGATAATAAAAGCCTAAGACAATATATTACAATGAAGTCTGAAATATCGTGCAGAGTCATCTCCAGAGCAGTGGAGGTGGTGTTTCAAAGTAGCTTTTCAAACATGACCACCAGGCTGTAGCTTCAGTTGATCAGAAAACAACTGACATGTTTTCCATTGAACAAGGAAAGAACAAGGAGTGTGATGTAAATATAAGGACTTCTGATAAAAGGCATTTCTTTTTCTTTATTTTTCCAAAATGCCATCTGTCAGAAAGAAAAGAAAAAAAAAACAAGAGCAACATATGAGTAAATTCCTTTTGCTTATCTAGATATTTTGGAATAAATATGTTCCAAACTGTCGCCGAACTACATAACATTTTTGATTATTCATACCTACACTGGGGGTTCTGAATTAACTAGCAGAGAATAAAGGTAAAATTCTAACTTTGCAGGAGGTAGTCTCTGCATTAATACTAAAAGATATGTGTAATGATCTAGATTTGCATTTTCTAAAGTCAAAATCATGTTACAATAAACATTACCTGAAAATGTTAGATTGTATGCTTAGAATGGCTTAAAAATAGAGGTTTGGTGAAGATATTCCTGAAACTACTATAAAATCATCATGTTCCTCTTAAATTACTTAAAAAGAATTAAATTGTACCTTGTATAGCTTGGCATAACATGAATGCTTTGTTGTATTTTAAAATTGGTAATCCAGGCATGGTAAAAATGTTGACATTCAGTTACCCAGTAGGCTAAAACAAATAAAATTGACATTTTTCTATGTAAAAAATAATCAAATAAGAGTTTTTTATGTGTATAAGCCTAATTTAATTAATAATGATGCTTCACCTTATGGACCACTTTAAGGAAATTATTTTATGTTCTGTTACCCTTAAATGTTTTGTATGTGCTAATGTCATGCATACTATACTAAGAGACTGTATGTAACTTCTCTCAATAAAATTGTTAGCACAGGTTCTATTCATCTTCTAACTTAATATGAGTATGTCTGATGTGTTGATGTTGAACTTTAAATGTTCATGGAGCAATGACAGCAGAAGCATAATTCACCTAAATGGACAAATGTATAAAGAAACTAGAGATATAAGTGTAGCCAAAATGCAAGTAGGTATAAAACTTTTCTTCTTTTGCCTCAAGGACTTGTTGCATGTATACACAGTAATAATAGTAATTAAGTTTGGGTGAGCAAGGGTGGAACCCTATATGGTTGAATTTCAGCATAAGGCTGTTAGCATTTGCTTATTTTTCTTCTCTTGGGAATTCAAACTTTGAAAGAAATTTGGTTTTTATTGTATGTGTAAAACAGTAGATATTGGTGAGTCAGCTCATTTCAACAACTATTTATTGAGCACCTACTATTTTCCAAGCAGTGTTGTATATTCTGGGGTTATACAAATGAATGACACACTCACACCTTTAAAATGCTTACAGTTTGAGGGGAGAGAAATTCATGAACATGCATCAATATGACATGGTATGCTTCATTACTGAGATCACAGGCTCTGGCCTGTGTCTTAGTTTGTGTGCTAGTTCTGCTACGAAAAAGCTGTGTGACCTCAGGCAGTTTTCCTACACAATCTGTGTCTCAGTTTTGTCATCTCTTCAATGGCTTCCTGATGGTACCCATCTTTTAGCATCATTGTGGGGATTCAGTAAATTGATGTAAGCAGAGCACTTCCTTCCAGGCACAATATAATAATTTTCTAAGTGTTCACATTGCTAAGCGTTATTAGCAATAATAAAATAGTATAGGAATAGAAAGTATTTGAGTTTTCTCTATCTAAAATCTTTTTATAGGACAGGATATATTTTGGGGCCTTGACAGTTCAGCTCAAAAGCCGTGGGCATTGTAGTAAATCAACTGTATTACTTCCCAGGCGTGTGAGTATTTTTCTTTCTGTGTAGAAGTAGGGGTAGTATGACGACATTTTCATGATTACTGTGATCACTTAATGAGATGTTTATAAAGGCAGTCCATAAATACTAGTTATTAATATTTATTAGATGAAAAACCTATTTAGTCAAATATATCCCTCTTCAAAATTAGAAGTACCATGAAAAGCCTGTGGTTACTCAATTAAAATAATTATATTATGCTTTTAAACATATAATTCATAGATTGTATAATTCAATATTAAATTTCATTTTAAGTTTGGTTCCTACCAAGTTCCCTTTTTAATCTTTATAGAAACAGTTCTTTTATTTATTTGCATACTACTGTATAAAAATTATTACAAACATAAGGGGTTATCTTACTTTTGCATTTTAAAATGGAAGCTGTCTACGCAAATTTGTAATGTGATAGAGTTTATGCTAATTTTGTCATGAATTTTCTGGGTAATATTGGAGGCTTGTTAATAATTAAAAATTTTACTTCTTCAAGTTACAAATAAGTATTACAGTAAATACTTTCCAATCTTTATCTGACATGACATCTTACCAATACAGGCATCCAAAAATAAATAATTTATGAAAAATATTTATTTAAAGAGATGTAATTTACCTTGCATTTACCATATGCCATTCATCCAAGTAGCAATATAAAATATTCATTAGAGAAACTCATTAAAACAAACTTCTATACAATGAGGTGACGGGACAACAAAAAACATCAATCATAGCAGGGCTTTAAGTTTTTATTAGTGCATATGGGCACACTAATATTTCAAAGTAGAAAATTATGAATATTTTGCTTTGGCTCTGGAATGACCATGCTGCTACAAAGACAAATTTGATAAGACTGCAACAAAGACAGGATCTGGTTTTTCTTCATTTGTTTTCATTTTAGTCAAGAAATCAGTGACAGTTCTCTGAGATTTATTTTATTAATGATGAATCAACCTGATACTATAATTAATGGGGAATCTATAGCTAATCTTACAGGAAAAATTACTAGGCATATAGTGATGTTTAAGCCTGGCATTGCCAAACTGTGGGCCACTGTCTCTTGAGTATGCACAAGCACCGTGAGCAGCAGAGATGCTGACAGCACTGGGAGGCAGAGGAAGAGAGGATCCCAGCTCACTCATGCCTAAGAGCAGTGTTTACAGAACCCCGCATAAGTGGCACCTGGAAAAATGATTCTACTCACACTAAGTAGCTGCAGAATTATTTCATTGCCATCTTAAAACACACAAACACACACAACTTTACAATTCTAGTGAAACTTCTAAGTATGAACAGTATCAGAATTCAGGAAAAATCACAACCTTCAATTAATCTATTTATGGGATTCACATAAGCAGCATTGTAGTTCTCTCCATTTCCCTATATAAACTAATTCTCAATTCATTAGGAAGTTCTGCTAAATCTCTGTTTCACATTCACTGCCCTTCTATTACACTGTTGATCGGTGATTAAATGTTCTAATAAAATTAACTGGCTTTGCTACAAACAGAGCATCTGGAGCTATGTTTAATTTCATGTCAAACATACACAGGAAACACCTGTCTAGGTGAAGTAATTTTTTTAAATGACATTAATCCGTCTGTTTTGGAAAATGGTGTCATAGTTGTCACATTCAAAGGTAATATCAACAAACACAGAAACCCCAAATTGCTTTGGAGCATGATTTTTTTAACAACAAAAAAGAGCTTATCCAAATGTTACTGTGTCAGTCTTATTTTGTGCTGAATAATAAGAGGTCACCTTCTTTAACTCAGCAACTTTTAATACCTGCCCTGTAAAACTTCCAGATGTTTAGTCTCTGTACTTAAACGATTAAAACCACTGGTGTGATTCTTTATCTAAATATCTCTGCCCAAATCTAACACCATCCACAGACTTGCTCATATGATAGGTGAAGTTTACATGCACTTTAAAATATACATGATTATGTATGAATGAGTTTTATATGATGCCCAAAACAAGCATAAACTTTTTAGAAATTAGATCTTCGTGTGTATATATACTCATCAGTGCTTCTGAGAAAGAGATACAAATACACAACAAAAGCCTGGTAGAGTCACTGCTGAGATGCTGCTCACGTTCTTTATTTCCCTTTCACTCAGTTTCTTTAAGTGTTCTCAGCTCCTGAGCTGAAAAAAGACTTTCTGTGAATCTTCCTTCTGATTCTTATTTTTTGTAGTACACAAGTGTATTGTCAAGACAGATTTTTAAAACACACCTTGTAATAAAGGTGTATTGACTTACTTATTTTGTCAATCACAGTATTTTCTCATTTAAGAAATGAGGTAGCTGAAAAGTAGAAAAAGTTGAATGACTTGACCAAGATCACTTGAAATATCCAGGCATGCAGAATAATATGAACTGTCTGCACCATTATGTAAAAAATGCCTTTAACATGGATGTTCTGTGCAAACTTTTCCATTGTCATGATGTTACCAAACAAGGGACCAAGAGGGAGGCAATATACTATTACCGGAAGGACCCCCACTAGGTTCGTTTGTCTGCCACCAAAGGAAAGATGTCTCTCAATGCCAGAGATTTGTGGAAAGGAAACAAAATGTTTATTTAAGGCTATACAGACTTAAAGTAGTGACCTAATGTCTTTATTAAAATGTCAAAGTCTTTCAGGATACCCACAGACACACAGTCCTTCCTTCTTCCTCTGCCCTTATCTGGGGTACCACATCTCAGGAAAAAAAGTAGTCCGGGATTCAGGCTCCCTGCAGCTGTGTGGTCCTCTATTCACCAAGGCTGTGAGGAGGGTTTCCATTCTGCCAAAGCCTCATGGTTCTCCCTCACGTGGCTGCTGAGGTCCCCACTCTGCCAGAAGTGCATGGCTCAATCCTCCTATGCAGCCACATTTCTGACTCCTCCCACAAATAGCTACACTTGCCAGCACTCCCATAACCTTCCAGCTTTACTGGGCTGCCATTGTGAGTCTGGGCAGGTGTGGTCCCATGGCAGGAGGCAATCATCTCCAAGCTCTTAGGTGGGCACTATAACCAGGGGAGTTGCCTCCCACTTACATCTTGGGTGGAAGTCACTCCCATCCCCCTGGCTCAAAGCATGGCCACAGCTATTTAACATATCTATAAAATCAGTTAAAGGTTATAGCTATGTAAAATGACCATGCCAGAGGTTAGCTGCAAAGCTGCTGCTATGCAAAACAGCTCTTAATGGCCCTGCTCCATTTGTCCCTTCCCCCAATTCACACCTGTTGGGGGGAAGGGGTGAGCACATACTATACATCTTTCTAATATTTCCTGGACACCTTGAGTTCCGGGCCCCATTCCGAATTCCTATTTGGGGCCCCGCTCTTGGCTGCGCCCTGTTACAATGCATCCTGAGGCAAAGGATGACTTCTTAGTGGCAATTAGGAGTGGGTGTTGAGAAGGTGAGGAAGAGTGTAAAGGAACACCCATGAAGCCCATTTTTATCTTGTGTATTCTTAAAAAAGAATGTGAACTAATGTGAACTAATATTACTCCCCAACATTGTTATACATGTAAAAGAGCACTGCCTTATTTTATGTTGTTTTCTGACAAATGTTTTTAAACAAAGTCAGTGTTCCAAGAAGACATGTGTTAGATCTCTCCCCTGTCCTGCAGAATAGCTTCAGCTACTCACCGCACTGAGCTTAGTGTTCTCAGGTACAGTCACCCAAGGAAATCATGAGACACTTTTCTTAACACCATCATGCTAGCCCACAGTGTTCTGGAAAATTGTCAAGAAGGTTTTATTTTAAAAACATGGTTAGCAGAATGAAATGATGCAGATTGGTCAATGATATCTAAGAATAGGTTTGCCACATATAACAAACTGAATAATTTTACATTTAATTTGAAACTTCAGTGTTTAACTCTTGGTCAATAACTTATTGCTGCTACAAATTGTTATACTTGTGACAGGTTTTTACATTGTTCATTTCTGTACCAGCAGAGAAGAATAGCAGAAAGGTGGAAGTTTGGGCCCACCCTTTTGTCTGAATTCTAAGAGTAGAAGGTAGTAAAAAAAGACATTGAACACATTTCTTATTCCTCCATGGTTATGCATATCAAAGCAGTCTGGAGATATACAGGTAGAAAAAGAGCGACCAGGTGAAGGAGGTAAAGAGAGAGACACAGTACAAGATGACAAATTAATAAAGAATGTCTGGTGGTAAGTACTCCTAGGACCAAACTGATGGTAAACTCTTATAATGGAATCTCTATGCTAGTGAGTGTCACATCATAGTCCCTTGAGCCCTGAGTTCCACTGCCACATGTCAGAACTGTCTCGGGGTGTAGGAGAAAGGTGGGAGAAGGAGATGGGACTCTTCCGCCTCATGTGTCCTTTAGCACAGCTCTGCCCCTCTATCTTTGTATCTCTCTCTTTTTGCTATACACACCCACACAAGCACACACACACTGTAGTTCCCCCTTATTTGTGGCTTCTGAGATTTCAGTTACCTGAGGTAAACTGGTATCTGAAAATATTAAATGAAAAATTTCAGAAATAAATGATTAATATATTTTAACTCTGTAGAAGATAATGCTGTTACTGATTACTTAGTGTTTTGGTGGTGAAACACTAAATTGAAATTAATGTCCTGAAGATAATCTTTATATCTATTCAGATATATAAAACAGTATTGATTACATAGACCAGAGGGCGGCACACTTTTTCTCTAAAGGACCAGGACATGTGGTCTCTGTCACAACCACTCACTCTGCCACTGCAAGAAAAAATCAGAGCAAAAAGAAAAAATGGGCACGATGGTGCCCCAATTGAAACTGTATTATAGAAGATGCAATTGACTGGCTGAAAACCGTAAAGATAGTAGTTATCACATGATTTAAAATATATAATCTCAAAATGTAGAAACCTTTCAATGTCTCAATTATATGCATGTGATGTAGTTCTTATACCATGAAAACATTGCAAAATTTTACACTAAAAGCAAGTTGCGCATCCTTGGAAGGTCCTCAATTTCCAAATTTAAATAGTAGAACCAAAATAAATGCAGCCTTGGTAGGATAATTTTTTGAAGTTATAAAAGAATATAAATATAAAGGATCATAAGTAATCATGATAAATTGACAAAAAACTTACACAAATTGTAAAACTGTACAAAAAATAACTAGAACAGGAGATCAAAAAAACTCTCCTGAATTCCAGGATACAAATACAAGAAAAGATTAATCACAATAAATGTTGAATTTTATAAAGGGGAATATTAGATTATTACTTCAAATTGTAGGAAGATGTAAACTAATTGTGTTGTTAAAGGAGAAAAAAAACCCTTCATGTTGCAAAGAGCTATGGAATTATTGAGCACTGTGGCCAATCCTAAATCTCTCGTTCTTATTTCCCTCATCTGTTGAAGGTGTTGGTGGTCCTGGTAGTTGTATGTCTCTCCTAACTCTGAACTTCCATAATTCAATTACATTTTGTGAAATCCATGAGATAAAAAATCAAAATAGAGTTTCCCAGAATAACACAAGTCAATTTACTAAGGAGCAAAACAAATTGAGAATTGATGTCCAAATGCAGTGATAACTAAATCTGGGTTAACTCCAGTAATATCCTGACATGGAAGATCATGTTCTTTGTATTGTGCAGCTCTTTTGTCTCTGTTATCTACAATACTGAGAGAGGCAGCCAGTTCCAGACCACATCATTCTCCCCCTTGCCTCTAACGGAATGCCAGCTTACACTCCATGACTATTTAAACATTCTCTTCTTGTTGAAACATTTCCTAAGGCCCTCTTCCTCTCATTAAGACTCATGTTGATCAGTCTGTCCTCTCTGAATTTTTTACATAAGTGTATTAACTAATTTATCTTACCTATGAGAAAACTGAAGCCCAGAGAATTTAGATAACATGCTTATGGCCACACAGCTAGTAAGTTTTGGAACTGATATTCTAAGACATTTTTGTCTCACTTCAAAGCTTATTGCTACTCTCTTGTAGAGACCGCCTGTGCCATATAGGGTACAGGCTACCCAATGCAGGGAGTGATAAGGTTAACGTAATAGAGATCATGAGTTTTCCAATTAGGACATGAAGATCAAATATTAAAAACTTTAAAGAAGAAAAAAAGTACATTTACACCCGCTATTTCCTTAGACTCTTTTGCTGTTCTAATTTTGCATACTTTTCTTTTAATATATAAAATAAATACAATTTTGTCTCCTACCTTCCTAACCTAAGATATACAATTGCATGCTATAAGATATTCAACATAAAATAATTTTCAATGACTGCATAAACTTAGTATGTGATGAAAGGGATATGGCATAATCAGATAGTTTCTAAACATGATGGTGATTGTCAAAATTTCCCATGTAAATAGTATTGCAATGAATATATATATATTATTATTTTTTATTCTCTGAAGATATGTTCTTAAAATTGGAATTAATGAGTCAGAAGCTGTGGTCATTTTCATGGTTGTTGATAGAAATTGATAAAATTTATACTTGAATAAATACAGGGACAATGCACAGAATGTTATAAGCATTCAAATATGATATTTATATTTTCAAATTGCTTTCCAGAAAGGTTAGGACTTATTTATCTTTCCATCCATGTTATATAAGCATTCATCTTAAAATAACCAGGTAGTACTGACTACTTAAATGTTAACAAACTTTTAAAATGTTTTATTGAATTGTAGGTGGAAAGGCTTCCATTGTTATTTTACTTAAATAAATCATAGAGGCCAGAAGTGATATTGAACCTCCCAATTTTTGATTGGCTTCCTTTCAATGACTATTATTCATTTCTGAACTGAGGAAAAATTATGCATGAAATATCCCAAGCCATCCCTACAACGTTCCTTGTTAAATATTTATCTTCAAATAGGATTACATGAAACTAAAAAGCTTCTGCATGGCTAAAGAAAACATCAGCAAAATGAAAAGGGAACCAACCATAAGGGAAAATACATTTGCCAATGATACCTTGGACAAGGGTTTGATCTTCAAACTATATAAAGAACTCACACTACTCTATATCTGGAAGACAAACAATCCAATTATAAAATGGGCAATGGGACCTGAACAGACACTTCTCCAAGGACATACAGAAGTCCCAGAAACATACGAAAGGATTCTCAACATCACTAGCCATCAGAGAGAAGCAAATTAAAACAACAATGAGATACCACTTCAGACCAGTAAGAATGGGCATCATAAACAAATGAACAAACAACAAGTCCTGGTGAGGTTGTGGAGAAAAAAGAACCCTAGTGCATTGTTGGGAATGCAGACTGGTGCAGATACTGTGGGAGAGTATGGACTTTCCTCCAAAAACTAAAAATGATACTGCCATTTGACCCAGGAATTCCACTGCTGGAATTATACCATAAGAATCCTGAAATAGCAGTTGAAAAGAACCTATGCATCCCAATGTTCATAGCAGTGCTGTTTACAATAAACAAGTGCTGGGAACAGCCTACATGCCCATCAGTAAGTAAGTGGATCAAAAAACGGTGGTACATTTACACAATGGAATACTATACAGCAGAAAGAAAGAGAAAACTCCTACCCTTTGGGACAGCATGGATGGAACTGGAGAGCATTACATTAAGTGAAATAAGCCAGGCAGTGAAAGACAAATACCACATGATCTCACCTATAAGTGGAACCTAAACAAGACAACATATGAGCAAGCAAAATATAACCAAGTCATCAAAATAAAGAACAAACTGACAGTAACCAGGGGGGAGAGGGGAAGGGATAATGGGGGAGAGAAGGGGAAGGGTCAAGTTAAAGAACTTGTATAAAGGACCCATGGACAAAGATAATGGGGTGGGGGAAAGGATTGAATGTGGAAGGTGGGAGGTATAGGGCAGGGGAGAGTAATGGGGTGAAAATGGGGACAACTGTAATTGAACAACAATAAAAAAAGTTAAAAAATATATCTTCTCTTCTTGCAAATATGCTCCAACTGAAATATTTTCAAATTCATTGTTTAACATTCCTGGATGTTGTTAGTAAATTTATAGTAACTTTGAGATATCTTTATACATTTACCTTTCTGTACCAGTTGAAAAGCAAAAATAGTTGAATACTTTTTATTATTATTTTAAATTATATAACTAACATTAAAAAAGTTGTTTCAACTGCATGCTAATAATGGAAGATGAAATAGGACAATCCTGTTTAAAATTATACTCTAAAATTAACTCAGAAATCTTAATTTCAATTTGCTATGGTTAAATGTGAAAAATCATCAATATTCAGCAGGTAATTATAAATAGCCTCATGTTCTCTGATTACCAATTTGTTATTAAATTTGCATTTGATTAATGTGTTTAGCTTTGTTTATTCCTCTTTTATTATTTTTTCAAATGCCCTTTTTTTCTCTAGAATTTAGGAATCTTACTGTAATTGATATTTATAAGATTTCTCTTGATCAAGGCACCATTTATTTAAAATAGAGGTGAAATAGCAATAGTCTGATTGCTTTTCTCAGGTGTAGATGGCATACTATCTCAGACTGAATAATTCTACAACCAGGACACAGTTTGTCCCCGAACAAACAACTATTTGAAGGCTTTATTTATATCATGTAGTATGGACTTATAAATTTATACCCCAACAAATTTGATTCCATGCTAATCCATGGCATATTTTGATCATCACTGTGTAATAAAGTCCTCCTTTTTGATGTGAGAGGAAAAAATATCTTCTGTCTAATACACACAATATTATCTCTAAAACTGTGATACATCATCAGACATGCAAACCCAGAGCTGCGGTAGGCTACACTGGCAGATTAGATGAACCACTTCAATTTCCTATCAATCAAATTATAGTTTATTGTTCAGCTGAACTACCTCAGGCAACACAAATCTAAAAAACTGTCATTTTGGAAACATTACATTTTTTTTCTTGTCACATTATAACCCAAGCTATAATCATAAAAAAGAATGTCATACCATTACTGACTCATAACATTCCTTAATTTAAGAACAGCTAATTCATCCGTAGGTTGGACCTGTTATCTACATTTAAAAGGCTACAGCAGTGTAAGGTTATAACATTACCCTATCACCTAGCTGCTTTATTTCCAAAATAAGGATGACTTAAAATATCTAGTTAAACAAAGGATGGCAACTAAATGACCAGATTAGAGGCAAACATTGCAATTTTTGATCCATCTAATGTTGCTATTGTTTTCTTTGTGTGTGGAAAAAATGTGCAAAATTTAATTAAAGATTTGATCTCTGAGGATACAATAATAACTTTTACTTTTTTTACTTTTGCAGCAGGAAAAAAGTGATTCATTAGGTTGAATATTTAAGAAAAACAAGCATGAACAAAACTAATATCCAGAATATTAAAAATCTGATTATGTTCTGCCTCCCACACTTGTATCAATACATTTCCTGACATTTATTCTGTGAAGTTCCTCTTAGGTTGAGGAATTATCACTGGTGTTGTTACATTTTAAAAGCTATTCTCTCAGTTCATCTTGGGTGTATGAAACAGACTGATGGCATTTCTATGGCTGGAAATATTTAGTTGAATGCAAGCAACAATGATGATTGCTTTTCTTTGTAGTATAGGTATTACAATTTGGAGAGGGAGGAGGAAAAGGACAAAATAAATTTTATTCTCAGAATACAATTCCTTCAAAATTGAATGAGATATTTGTGCAAGAGTGCACCTTGTTATAACCATGGTGGTTTCCAGTTGCAGTAGACTCATATTTATACTTTAAATGTGTTCATGATTACTTGATGAAGGCATAAACCTGCTCAAGAAATAATACTCATAAATAATACATGCTAAAACCCAAAGATAATCAGACAAGTTATAAGAATATACCTCCCTCCACAAATGTATGTCATTGCTACATTTCATGAAAGGCCACTTAATTGACTACCAGATAAAGGAATAAACCTGCTAAAAGAATAGATTTACTGTGCACTGAGGCAATGCATTTAAGAGGTCCCCACTGAATAAAAAACTAGTTTCATTGGCTGAGCTAAGATATGTTCTTCAACATGTTGGGACTTATTAACTGAACTTTTATGTGCCTTTTATGCATCATTTATTTTTGAAAAATCGGGAATTTTCATGATAGCAATTACTTATGCACGAAAGTCATACAAAATTCCTGCGGTTGGTACCACAAAATCCACCCCGAGGAAAGACGGTACCCTTTTTTTAACACCTCCAGAGTTTGGGACATAAAAAAGGGAAGTGGAATAACACCAAAGGAGGTGTATATGGCTCCACTGAATGCTGTGGGCTTTCCATTAAAAAGGAGCTTGAAGGCCTGATACTAACCTTCCTCTACAGGAAAGCTTTTACTTCATGAGCATAGAAGCAAAATTTTTGGAATCATATTTTGAAAATAGTTTGATAATAATAACACTTAACATTTATTGAGAGCTTACTATTTGCATAAGTCAATTTGTAACATTTGGTTATTTGTACCTTTTTTTTTGGTTTGCAAATATGTCTGTATATGGCATGACAATAAACATCTTCATTTTATTTTCTTTAGCCAAGATTTGTATTTTCCTGCTCTGAAATTCATTCCTCAGGATAGAAATACAAACCTACTGGCCATAAAGCTCTTTCCTTAGTTCAGCTTTGCTATAAAATTCAGTCTTTCTCAATGCTGTGTAATTAAATGCAAATGCTAGGTTATAATTATATTATGGGTGTGACTAAAACAGATGGAAGGAAGGAAATTCTTAGTTAAATCTGCTTCTACCTTGTTGTTTCTAGGTTTCTTGTGGTTTCTTCTCTCAACTTTTAAACTGTGTTTGATCCAAAGAGTCTAACTTAACTCTTCAAGGCTTCATAAGGACTTACCTAATTGTGTAGGTGGGTTTTCGGTCTCTGTTCTGTATACCGTAGGACAGTAAGGATGAAGCAGCACTCTTCTGCTGGTGCATTGCAAAGCTAGACTCCCCTCTTCTGCTTGAGTTTATCTATTGATGAACACACAAAAGGGTGAATGTACCAGCAATGACACTGAGATTGGGGACTGTTTGTAAAGAGCTGTGCCTGGTTTGGCTTGCTTTGAAATAAAGTTCATATTGTCTGACTCATCCTCTCCCCACTCCTCTCACTCCACCCACCTCCTCCCATTCTTTCTGTTGTTGTCTCTTTTTCTCTACAAAGGTGGTGTGATGGTGGCATCAGGAATAATAGTTACCATAAAAATAGGACGATTGATTATTTTAGAACATTCCAGCTTATCTGACATTCCTCTCACATAAGGGAACTTAAAAGCTGCTAGTGGACTTCGGGGAAATGTTCAGTGCTAGGTAGAGCAACTCCGGGCCATTCCTCATCTGCCAGCATTTTCTTTTGAGGTTCAAGACCTGGGAAAGTGGCTTCCTGAAGAACCCAGGTTCTCAGAAGCATCTATAGAGTTGGTCTAATTCGAAGAACTAATTGTCGCTACAATGTTAGTTTTGCAGAGCTGGTCAGAAGGTCTTACCTTCTAAATGAACAAATCCGAGATCCAGAGCCATGAACAGACTTGGTCCATGTTACACCTTCCTTAAGAGACAGACTGAAGCCCAGTTCTCTGGCACTCAATTTAGGGCCTATTCCATATTCTGGTAGTTCTTAAATATTAGCTATCAGCGCCAGGCTGGCCTGCGATGAAGTATTCATTCATCCCCAGCTAAACGAAGAAAAGCTTCCAGAAGGTGGCTTTTTCATAGAGCTGACTTAATTTCAGTTAAAGGAGTGTCTTAAACTCTACTATGGCCTTTTCTGTTCCTGTGTGAAATGGTGGTGAAAGTAGTTTATACTTGTTTTGCCTCTGTTTGTTTTTTAATGTCTTTTCTTGGCAAAATTAAAATGTTGGCAAACCAGTGATGGAACTTACATATTTATTTGAAATTTCATTGCTCCATGAAATTTAAAAGTCTGGGAAGCACTACAGTAGACTGCCTCCCTCTCCCTCCCTAGTCCCGGAGGGGCACCACCGTGAATCCCTCCTTCTTTCAATTTCCTTCTTGGCAGAATGTACCTTATGATTCTTGGCCACAGGCTATGGAAACCTTCATGGGTGGAAGGTTCGAAAACCTGGGGTTCTGACTCAGCTGTGACACCGATTAGGGTGCTGCATTTGTCAAGCCATTAGCCTCCCTGGATTTTGTTTTTCTTATTATAAAAATGAAAGGTTGGCTAAGTTAATCTGAGACTGTTGAAAAGTTCTCTCTCTTTGTGTGGTTGTGTTTAGAAGATTCAAGTTGCATTTGTGAGGCAGAGCTCAAAGAGGAACATTTCATGAAGAAGACACTTGGTGTGGAAAGTGGAGATGGGGGAGATGTAAGAGACAGAAGTACTGATGTTGCTTCCTCACAGATCACATTTTAACAGCCAATATATGGAACTCCGCTTAGTTTGCTCCATTTAGCCAAATACCCATGTCTCTTTTTAGTCCTTTGATAATCATATTTTGGTGTTCAGGTTGACATTTGCTTACATAAAACTAAATTTGAATTTATGCTATTTTCAAATTTTCTCTAATGTATTCTCTCTGTGTTTATATTGGTGTTTTGACTTTTTCTTGAAAACCTAAATAAATGTCTGATTTTGAGAGGCAGCCTCATGTAATTTAAGACCATGGACTCTAGAAATTTCCTGCCTAAGTTCAAATCCAAGATCCACTACTTATTAGTTGTGTGTCTTTTCTAAAGTTACTTAATCTCTCTGTCCTTCAATTTCCACATCTGCAAGTGGGGGTCATAATGCCTGCCTCTTTTTTGAATATTAAGTTAGGTAATATATGTAGAACATTTAGAACAGTACATGACACAAAACAAATATTTACACAGCACCTACTGGTACCATTTACCAGCCTTTGAGTTTAACACAAATTATTACCAATCTTACCTAATACTCCTATCCTTCCTTGATTCTAACCACAACCCACACATCTAGTCAACAAACTAAAGTCTATATTTATTATAAAATATGGCAACTTACTTGTCCTCTAATGAAAGCTCACATTTGATGTAAAGAAAACAAACAAATGATAAGGTTGAGGATAGCCAGGGGAATGGGATGGACTCAGAAGCTGCAGACCTAGTGCTATTATTGGAACCAAGTTACTCCTTGTTCTTAGGTGGCATGGTTTTGAGATTACCTGGTCACTGACACTGTAACTGAAAGCAAGTCTGGCTATCTGCTGCTACAAAGGCCAATACCCAAGAGGCAGGTGTTGATGTAAAGTAAAGTGGTTTATTTTCAAGAGTCAGGAGCCCGGGAGGTGGGGGACTCATGTCTCAAAGCCCACCTCCTCACTTTAGTGGAGGCAGAGGTTTTTATAAGAAGGAAGAGGCTAACAGAGCAAAGAGATCAAGTGAAGGGGTTGAAAAGTCCTCTACATGTAGATTAGCACAGTCTGTTCCAATAAGGCAAGTGATGGTCCAGTGTGCATCATCCTGGTGTAGTTGTCCCAGCTTTACGTCATCCTGGCTCCATGGATGAAGGTTAGCAAATGTCAAGATCTGGGATGTCTGAAGGTTGGTGTCTGTATATTTTGAAGCTAGTTCCTTGGATTATTTTACAAGCATGCTGTTCTTCTACAAGCCACATATTAGAGTCAGCACTTACAGAAGCAATATCAAAATAATTATGGTTGGGTTACAATTTTTCACCATTACTATTTTCCAGTCACAAAACCTCTTTCTTACTTCCAGTAAGATAATAGACAGTGTGAGAGAATAATCTTTATGAAATAAGTAAAAAGTAATTCATAGTAATTGAATAAACTGGTGATTTACTCATGCATATGTATGTTGGGTGTCTGCACAAGCACACATAGACACATGCTAAACTAATACTATGCAAGATGGGAAATGCACAATTTACCCTGTGTTGTAGATGGCAAAACAGGTACCCCACAAGGGGAAAAGTAATACACATGCTATCCTACAAAATAGAAAGTGTAAGAATTGTCCCACAAATTTCTACCTATAAAATTAAAAGAAAAAACTGTTAAACATACTATTAATTGGGGTCAAATAAATTTAGATTTTCATATAAATAGAAGTCATAATTCTTGGAAATGCCTGTGCTCATAATGACGTTTTCCACTCTTCCTTTTATTATTTCTGCTTCTGATGATTTCCTGAAAAAATTGTGAAATGTGTAAGTTAGGCTAACCACATGCCACATGCTATACCACTTTTCCTAAATCTAGTTCTGAGACTCTGTGAGGCTGCTGTGGTAGAGGCTGCTTTCTGTTTATTTATTTATTTTGTTAGTACTATAATTTGCCTGTAGTCCAGGGTAGGGTTGATATGTTCAGCACATCTTGGTTTTGCATCTTCTGAATTGGCAATTCTGAGTAGAGATTCATGAATATAAAAATAAATTTGAGATACAAAAATATAGCAGAAGTGGGAAAAAGTTTTGTGTGTTCTCTTAGCCTCTAAACATTCACAGCCCACTAAGTGCATGGGCAGTTATTTGTTTATTTTTTTTCTTTCAGGTGCTATGCACATCACAAAACAGAATTTCAAGTTACAGTTTTCAAGAAACATCTACTTTTAGTACATTATTTTATGTATCTATCATATGGCTGAGATAATATAACAAAATGTATAATTTGTCCTAAAAAATAGGACGGATTATAGGGTGATTTTAGGCAGAGGAGGAAAAGATGAATCTGAAGTAATTTACAAACAAGAATCTCGAGTCCTCATGTTTCTTGGATGAACAACTTGGAATAGGACTTTGCTTTTTAAGTGTTTATGAAGTAATCTTTTATATCTGGAGATGTGTAACTCTGTTACAAGCCTTAGCTTTATTTTATTTAAAAATGCCATAATCTCCTACTAAAGGAAAATGTTCAGAAAATCTGCTATTATTTTTATTCCCAGAAAAATATAACTACTGTTACTTTTCCTTATATGATTAGTTCTCCTTGACATCTATGGATCCTTTTTTTAAATATAAAAAGCATCAGGGTATATATTAGAGATACCACATTACCTTTAGGGAAGTTGTGAGACTTACTCCGATAATTTGTAGAAAGGATTTTAAAAGTCCTGACACTGATATAAAATAATCTCTTAATTTACAGGCAGCTACTTTTATTCTGGGCAGTAGACATAAAGAAATGGAACAATAGACACTCTAGTTGTTGTGAATTAAACTGATAAAAGGCAGAGCAGAAAGAGTTGTTTTAATAGTTCATGACTTCTGGATAATTTATGTTTCTCAAAATATTCCATTGTTAGATTATCATGAAGTTAGCAAATTAAAATTTTCATAAATAACTCTGACAGTGATGTGAGGAAATAAGCTCAAAGAAATTAATGAACATAAATAGCTTCAACAACCACAGATTTTTAATTGTCACCCCATATTTTCTGAACTAATTAAAATGTACGCAAATTAAGAATGAATTATTTTGGACAATATTTTTACCAATGTCACATAAGTAATAGTACAAGAGAGAACTTTACTCACAGTGTTTCCATCTTTGTGGTTCCAGTAGTATACAAGACAGCAACGTTACTACACAAATGTCAAAACAACTTTGAGTACTTTAACAAAGTGCATGAAAGACGATTTTTTAAAAAAAACTGAGATTTTTCAGTGCTGTATTTTTAACTGATTTCATCTTTGCTAAATATTGAGTTAAAAACCTGGCATCTCATGGACATGGTAAAAACAATTAAGAATTGAAAAAACTGATGAAAATGTATTTAAGCAAATTAAAAAGATTTAGAAGAATTCCTTGACTTTTCACAAGACTTTATATTTGACATAGTATAATCTACAATAAACACGATGCTATTGACACATAATGAAATAATATTGCTTTAGATAATGAACAAAAAATGTTTTTATAGAGAATGAGACCTAGGTCAGGGATTCTTATATATCATTAAACACTCATATGCTGATCTCATTGTAAAAGAGAGAATAATCAAAACAAAAAAATTCATATTTACAGGAATCAATTTTCTAATATTCTGTTATTTAATTATTACTCAGTTTGTTATTATAGTATGTTTCAAAGACATAAAAAATCCAAAACATACAAATGATAGAAATAACTTGTTATAAAATTCAAGCTGGATATAGTAGGGTGTGAAGGCAACAGGGTACTAATATATAGACTATAGAAGGATGTATGGCTGGAGATACTAAACAAGAAAAAACTCAAAATAGGGCCAGTGACATACTGATGTTAGCAAGCTGGAGGCATAACAGGTTGAATTCAGAAAAGGGAAATTTGGATTGAAAGTATCAGGGACAGTGTACAATACAGGTGTAACCACTGCACTGAGTGACTGCATCTCAGTGGAGATAAAAGGATGAAATTGAGATTCCAGTGTGTTCTACAAATGACACACAAATACGATGGTTTCACCAAGAGATGGCAAGATTTAGAATGATCTGGAAGATTTGACAACTCTTCATAATCTTAATGAGTAAGAAGAATATCAGTCTATGAGAATATTCAGGTTATAGTGCTTATTATATGGAACCCCCAAGGGAAACAGAAGGGTAACAGATTTTAAGGTCCTTAAGACTGAACCACCTTCCTAATTTAGAGGGTAGATTAAGTTAGTAAATCTTAGCACAAGTCAACTCTGTTTCCTGAAAGGATGTCTCAACTCTCCTGAACCTAAGACATAGGCATGTGTCCTCCCTGAGTGTACCTAGTTATTTATAACTGCTGTTCTTTCAGATGAACATACTGTGCTATTTATCCAGTAGGTGGACACTGAATCAGTGTCCACCTCTTGCCTTGATTAGTCAGTTTGTTTCCTCCAGCTGCATACTGATACTGGGACAGAATTAGATATGAGAGATTGGTGGAATTTTCTGTGCAGAATAATGGGAGAGGGAGTAGGAAAAGTCAGAGAACTTTTAGACCTCGTTGCATGTCTAACACCATAAAGAAGAGAAAGAGAAAAAATTGTTGGGTAGAATGAGCTTTAGTCTACAGTGAGGCTCAGAAAATCTTGGCCAAGGTGATGGGATGCCCAGAGAAGAAGTTGCTCATTAGTCCTGCCTTGGGCAGACATAACACACTTTAGGCATTCCATATGATGTGCTCAGGAATGCCTAGGAGTAAGGTCTATGTAACACAGCCCAGGTGTTAAAGTCTCAGGTTAATGGACAGGTGGCAACTGTGTCAGAGGACTCAGCTGGTGCCAATCTAAATGTCCACTTTAAAGGCCACACTTGTAGAAACATACTTGCCTAACTTCAAACACCAAGCCTGTTGGTACACTAGATGATTCCTGAGCAAATTTCATGGGATTCTCAGAATTTCAGGAACACAGATGGAGATCATATCCATGGTCACCTTCAGCTATGAAATTTTGATTTTGTGATTTATTCAACAAATATTCATTGAGAAAATACTACTTCCCTGGCATTGAGGACAGAGCAGTGAGCAACACAACAGAGTAAAAAACATGTGGAATGTCAATTTCATACCCATCATTCTCATTCTTGTTCTTCATGTCACTGTTACAAGTTTCTACTATTTTTTAAATTTTAAAAACTTATTTTTACTGATTTTAATGTTTATGTAGCTTTATCTTTTTTCCTCAGCATTGTTTCATTCCTCCAATCTCCTTCCATGTTCATTGTTTTGTTTGTTAAATTAATAAAATACAGCTCGTCTCAGAGACACTGTGAGTTCAGTTTAAGACTCCCGTAACACAAGTACAGCTAATATGGCAACACGGTTTTTGGTTTCTCAAGTGTATAAATGTTGTTTACACTTTATTGTATGCTACATGTGAAATAGCATTATGTCTACAATAGCAATGTGCATACCTTAATTAACAATACTTTATTGTTAAAAATACTAATTATCCTCTGAGTTACCAGTGTGCTATAATCTTTGCTGGTGGAGGGTCCTGCCTCAACGTTGACAGCTGCTGACTAATCAAGGTGGTGGATACTAAAGGTTGGGGCGACTGTGGTGATTTCTGATGATAAGACAACAATGACTCTTCCTTTCAGGTGTGATTTCTCTGTAGTGTGTGATGTTGTTTGATAACATTTTACCCACAGGAGACCTTACGTCAAAATTGGAGTCACTCCTCTCAAACCCTGTCACTGTTTTATCAACCAAATTTAAGTAATATTCTAAATCATTTGTTGTCATTTTAACAATCTTTACAGGATCTCTACCAGAGTAGATTACATCTGCAGAAAACATTTTCTTTGTTCATTCATAAGAAGCAAATCCTCATCAGTTCAAGTTTCATCATGAGGGAGCAGCAACTCTGTCCCATCTTCAGGTTCCACTTCCACTTCTCTTGCCATTTCCCCAACATCTGCAGTTACACCCTCCAATGATGTCTTGAACCCCATGAAGTCATCCACAAGGGTGGAATCAACTTCTTCCAAATTCTTTTTAATGACATTTTGACTTCTTCCTTGGCATCTAGAATGGTGAATCCTTTTCAGGTTTTCACTTGACTTTAGCCAGATCCATCAGAGGAATCTATCTATGGTAGCTAGAGACCTATAAAATATATTTCATAAATAATAACATTTGAAAGTCAAAATTATTTGTTGTTCCATGAGCTGCATAATGGATATAGTGTTAGCAGGCATGAAAACAACATTAATTTCCATGTACATCTCTATCACAGGTATAACACCTGGGTGACCAGGTGTGTTGTCAATGAGCAGTAATATTTTGAAAGGAACTTCTTTTTCTGGGTGGTAGGTCTCAAGAGAGGGTTAAAATATTCACTAATTATGCTGTAAACAGATGTGCTGTAATCCAGGCTTTGTTTACAGAGCTCAGGCAGAGAGATTTGGCATAAATTCTTAAGGGTTCTAGATTTTCACAGTTTGTATGAGCATGGGTTTAAACTTAAAGTCACCTGCTATATTAGTCTGGGCTAAGAGAGTCTGCCTGTCTCCAATGTGCCAATAATAACAAGTTTTCAGAGAGTTTTTTTTTATTGAGTTAATATATCTGAAGTTGTTAAAATAATCCTTTGTATGTAATTTTTAATTAGTAGTTATTCTTATTCTTATTATTGCCACTTCTACAACTAACTTAGTGATATCAAAGTTGATTTTATATAGAAGAATGAAAAACTAAAAGAAAACTGGCTTCTCACATCAGGTCTTTAACACTTTAGTGGCCATAGAAAAAGAGTTACTACCATCTACTACCATGTATGTGATGGAACTATCTTAAGACATAAAAAGTGGACAAAGGTGGCTTTAAAAAGTTATCACAATGTATTTATTATTCTATCACCATAGAGAAGATGAAACTTCACCAAGAAATAGCATTAATCTGGGATTTGAGAATCATTATTTTAAATATCATTGACCAAAAGGCAGGACAAACACACCATGGCTGTTTTACAATAGTGCCGCAGCCCGCTGCAGCAAGGGTGGTCGTGAGGCTGAGCGAGGGACTGAATACAGGAGAGGACCAAATGCTCTGCTGGCATAAGGCAAGTTTATTGCGCAGTCTTCTGGCTTATATACAATCTTGAGTACATAGAGGACAAAGGAGAAGCCTTCTGGCACGTAGCTCACTTCCTTGACCTACAAAGTTTATCTCTTCCCTTAGAGTCAGGATGTTCTCAGGCTAACATACCTTTCGGGTACATGACGCACAGGCCAAAGATATGAGTTGATGGGTAAGGAGAGGCTGCTAGTTTCTCAAGGGGTCAGAAAGCTGTTACAACCCAAGATAGCCCTGAGGCCGGAAACCAGGCCCAGTCACCACACCCGTGGTGCTAGACCCTATCCTCGACCCCTCACAGGCCTCTTGGGCTCCAACACAATAGCATCAAGGTAGTAGAGAAATAGCCCTTTATAGGTTAGGACTGGCAATCAAAATGTCCTTGCTAAAAAAAGAAAAGACTAAATTAATAAGCACCATTTGAAAGAGAAACAATTGTTTAAGTATAATATAGGAATTGACTATGTATAGGTCTAAAGAATAATTAATATGCCATTTTATAAGAATTATAGTGTGAAGACTCTAAAAGAATTTAGCATGAAGAAAGAAGTCATTCAGCACTGGTCTGATTTACTAGGTTAGAATGCCCCACTCTGCATTCCACAACCTAAAGAACAATAGAAGAACTTCAGGGTTTATATGAGCAATGCATGAAATGATTACAGGATAAGAAAATAAATGAAATTTTTAAGTAGAAGACGTGCAACTTATTTATTTTTTAGGTTGGAAAGAACAGGCAGAGGATCATTATGGGAACTATTTTCGACTATAAAATGGGATTATTTTGTGTGAATCCAAGTTGACAGTGATTTAATCTTCAGAGGGGCTGAATGACCTGCTGCCTTTAGCCCGCATCCCTGTTGGACTCCATGGGCTGTATCCAGGCAAGGCTGCTGGAGCACATGTAATCATCAAAGATTAAAGATGATGTAGATGCAGTGGTTACTTTCTACTTTCCTGGTGCTTCTATTTATCTACTAGGGACATTGATATGTACACACATTACAATGATAGAAGACATTATAAAACAAGTGCTATGCAGATGAGATCAGAAAATGAAAAGAACCTTTCAGACTAAGTTGTTAGATTAGACCTCATACAGTCATTTCAGATGCATGGACGGCATGAACATGGCAGGAAGGTGCCAGAGTTAGAGTGGAATAGACATTCAGGAATAAGGCATACACACTGAAAAGAGATGTAGGATTTATTTGCTTGTTCCATGATGGTACTGGAGTATAAATTTGAAAAGATACATTGGACCCACATTACACATTGTATAAACTTTTGTAACTTAAACTTGGGAGTTTTTCTAAAACTATTTTTCAAAACTTTTAGAAATTATTTTAAAATTTAATTAACAGAGCAATTTAATTGCTCTTTTAATAATACAAAACTATAATACAAATAATACAAAATTGACTACCTAGAATCTCTTCATGTTTGGCACTGAAAATACATAATATTCAATTCAAAAATGTGTTCTAAGAATTCAGAACACTTTTATTTTTAACAATAAAGCTTCATAGATTTAGCAAATAAAACATTACATTTTATCCAGCAGTATATATTTGGCTCTGTCTGTTCTGTGTTAATGGCTCTGTCTCTTGTGAGTTAATGCATCTGTGGGGTGAAATATTCAACTTTAAAATTTATAAATGGTTTTACAAAATGCTAAGCAACTATAATGATAAATTGACCCCTTGTCAATTTTGTTTGTCTTTTGAGGTAGAGAGCATATCAAGGATTCACCTTATAAATATATTGCATCTCTATTTTACATTATATTTTAACTATTATTTACCTTAAAACTATTGCAACTAGTATACCTGTGTGTTAAAAGATAGCAAAGTATGTAAAAACATATTCAGTGAAAATTGTCTCTCCCCCAGAGTCAACTGTTTTTGTGAGTCCATGATCCTTTTGTCATTTGTATGTTTACATGTATGTACATATATTTACACACATGAATGCATATAATATGCATTCTTCTGTAACTTGCTTTTTTTATTTCTCATATCTTGGAAATCACTTCATTGGGACATATTTTAGCTTCATATTATTATTTTAAATTACTATATAGTTTCTATTATATTGAGACATCTCAATTTATTTGAATAGTCTTTTAACAATGGCCATTCAATGGCCTCTTCTCACTGTTTATTTTAAATATATAAGTAAAATAATACCTATAAAGCTGTCATTTGCTACCTTTATTTAATGTTTTTCAAACACTACTAAAACATTACTATGTTTCCTCGACATTCTATAAACAAAAATGCTATTTTCATTAAAAATGTTTTTGTTTTTAGTTTTCAAACAATTTATTGTATTTTTCCATTGTCATTTAGCCCCTTATGTGCCCCTCACAACTGCAATCACCACTTTGTGATCCATGTCCATGAGACCTTTGACCTTTTTGTTTGATCCCACTATTCCTTAAACTGTTACATCTCTCATCAGTCATCCTGCTCTCTGTTAGACTCTTTTGATTTTGCTTTTTAGTTCAGTTTGTCCATTAGATTCCACATATGAGTGAAATAGTGTGGTATTTGACTTTCTCTGACTGGCTTATTTTACTTAGCATGAAGTTGTCCAGGTCCAATCATGTTGTCACAAAGGGTGAAACTTTCTTCTTTTTTATGGCCATGTAGATACTATTGTGTAAATGTCCCATAGTTGTCTGATCCACTCATCTACTTACGGACACTTGCTTCCATATCCTGGTGGTTGAAAGTAATGCTGCAGTGAACGGAGGGGTGCTTACACTCTTTCGAATTAGTGTTTTGGTTTCCTTTGGATATATTCCCAGAAGGTAACTCCATACTGCTTTCAAAGTGGTTACAAAAATCTACATTCCCAACAATGCAAACAGATTCGCCTTACTCCACATCCTCGCCATCAGTTTTTGTTTGTTGATTTATTGATGATGGCCATATGAGGTGATGTCTCAATGTGGTTTTAATTTGCATTTCTCTGATGATTAGTGATGTTGAGCATCTTGTTATATGTCTAGTTGGCCCCTTGTATGTCTTCTTTGAAGAAGTGTCTATTCAGGTCCCTTGTCAATTTTATCATTGGATTTCTTTTGTTGTTGTTGACTTTTATGAGTTCTTTATAAATTTTGGATATTAACCCCTTATCAGATGAATCAGTAAATATGATCTTCTACTACATGGATTGTCTTTGTATTTCACAAAAGGCCCCAAATAGAAATGGCAATCCTGAGAAAGGAGGACAAAGTTGGAGGAATAATGTTACCTAATTTCAAATTATAATATAAGGCCATAGTAGTCATATCAGGGTGGTATTGGCATAGAAACAGACACAGAGATCAATGGAACAGACTTGAAAGCCAGGAAATGAATCCACACCTTTCTAGCCATTTAATATTTGACAGAAGAAACAAGCACATACAATGGGCTAAAGATAGTTTATTCAATGACTGGTGTTGGGAAAATTGGACAGATATGTGCAGAAAAATGAAGCTAGCCCACCTTCTTACACCACACACAAGAATAAATTCAAAGGATCAAAGACTTAAATATTAGCTCCTACACCATAAAAAAATCTTAGAAGAAAACACAGGCAGTAACATTTCAGACATCACTTGCAGCAATATTTTTACTCATTTATCTCCTAAGGCAAGGGAAACAAAAGAAAAAATAAACAAATAGGACTACGTCAAAATAAAAATATTTTGCACAGCAAAGTAAACCATCAACAAAATAAAAACACAGTTCATTTTTAAACGCTTTACAATTTAAGCTTTTGGCTACACATGAACTCTCCAGGGAACCAACGTCCATCGATTGCCTACTGTGGGTCTGTCCCCTTCTTGTGTTGTTAGTTCTCATCATCCACGGGTGAGTTAGGCAGTGCTGGAGGCATTGCAGTGACCTGTCCATGCATACATATACTCTCCACATGGCCCTCAGCACCCTGGACACCTGATTCATTATCTTCCACAAAGATTTAGAAAGGACAAGTCACCAGACCACATTCAGGTAGTTTACAAGCTGCAAAGCCCTGGTTCCAGAGCCTAGTTGGTTTAAAACACACTCTCGGTGATTATAGGATATTTGTGATTAAAATATTAAATAGAAATGATAAATTTCCTAAATAAAAACATAACTTTGCAAATTAGGGTTTTATAAAAGTGACTCCCAATACCAATTATTTGCTGTCCTTTGGTGGCAAAAACAAAAAGTTTCTTTCCATGTCAGATAATTCTAATTATATCTCTCTCTTGAATATTTCTGCTTCTATAATTTCAATAATTACAAGCAAACATAAATTCCTTCTCTCCTCTCTCCCCCAACATAGCTCTAAGGAGTTACTTATTATTATTTCAGGATGGATTATAATTAATATTTAGGGGACAAAATCAATTTCTAGAAACCCCATCCCAAGTTTATCATAGCATAAATGTTATAAAATATTTTTAGTTTTACTTAGTGAAAGAAAACACAGAAATTTTATTTGATAATTTTAAGGGATTTAAATGTCTGATAAGTAAATAGCTTTTATAAAACTCCAATGTATAAATTTGAGGAATGAATTGGACTTTGAAGATTTCAGCATAGATTATGAAGACAGACTGGCAGGAAAAGAGAAATTATAGATTAAGAAAATTATGACTGCCAACAAGGAAAACATTTTTATATTGAAAGCATACAATATTAAAATTTTAAGTGAAACAAGGTAATTCTTTTTTAGACTCTGTTCTCTTTATCCCTGTACCCCCTAAGATGTTGGTAAATTCTTTTTGGTCAACACATTTGCAGCTGTTCTGTATGTAGTTGATTAGTTTACAAGACAGATTTTATATACTCATTTTGAAAGTTGGAATAACTGGACAGTTATTCACTGAAGTTGTTAGTGATTATTTTAGCCAATATCATGACCGAATCAGTAATCAATTATTACAGCAGCTAAAAAACTAGGTATGTTGAGAGATATCATGTAATTATAGTTTGGGATTGTGATAAAATCCATGTAAAATTGAACTTCAGTACTATCAAGGGTTTGTAATGGTAATAAGATTTGTACATATACATATAACATTCTCAGAGTGCTTAAGTAGAGACTTGCTATCAAGCTGATGGAACAAGACTTACTCACTATTCCTTAACTTACAGGAGGATGTGAAAGAGTTATATTGAACACCTCTGGTAAAATTAGAACACTAGACTTCAAAAAAACTGGATATAATCTGGATTTGTCATTTACAGATCTTGTGACCTTGGAAAAGTTAAGTGAAGATGTAATTTTCTCTTTTAAAATGTGATAGTTTAATGAAAGAATTAAACAAAACAAACAATATACATGAAACAATTTGGCAATGTTAGGTGTTGTTATTGTATGTAGGTGGTCATGAATCCTAGTCAATCCCTTAATGATAGTTAATATCAGATGATTAATGAACCTATGTTTAGGTTCTTTGAGGTCGTGGTTTTCAGAGCATGACCTCAGACTTCTGAGAAACTCTGAGATACTTTCAGGGAATCCTTAAAGTCAAAACTCTTTTCATAACAATACTTCTATTATTTTCTTTTTTTTTTTGCACTGGGGTTGAAATATGCACACAATGCTGGAGTCTTAGCAGTCCTCGACCTTTAGTGTAAATCAAATAGCAGCAAAGCTTATTAAAGTCCATGTATTCTTCAGGGTTATACACTTGAAGTTAAAAATAAAAAAGTCATTGACCTCTGATGAACCAATTAATTGAATTAAATTTCCTCTATTAGTTACATGTTTTTGTGATACTCTCTATCACAAAATGCAAAGTACCCATATAGCATTTCTTTTGCACACCAAAGTACAAATTATAATATCTATCTTTAGGTAAAGCACTGATATACTTGAATCTGACTTGGAGCTACAGAAGATCCACTTTTCATGGCCCACAAACTATGAATATTCAGACTTGGGCACACACAGATACCTACTTGAAAATAAATTAGGTGAGTCTCTAACACCTAGAAAAACAATTTATAGTATTTGTTTTTTTTTTAATAAAATATTAGCTTTTAAGGAAAATAGAATTTTGGAAAAAGTATATATGCCAACATGAACTTGACAGAGCCCCAATACTTAACAAAGGTTCTAATGAGATCTTGATAGGAATATTAATGAATGTTATTATTTCTGATACTGTATAATGAAATATGTCAACATTTGGAAGAATGCATAACTCAGTGAACCGATATTTTCCAACAGACCAATTCACAGTGTTATGAAATCCTGCATGGATCAAAGATCTACTAAGAAAGCAAGATAAATAGTGGATTTAAGATAAAAAGAATGAAAAGTTCATTGATATGGTCTCAGATTCCACGCTTCAACTAACTTTATAAAACTACTACTTGATATTTGATTTATATCAAAAAATATTCATGATTACATTAGAAAAATCCATGAAAATATTTTTCTCTCTTTCAATTTACGTATTTGTGAAAAAACAAATTTTCTTCATATCCTCAACCCAAATAACATATCGCAAGACCATGTAAAGGCAGACAATGAGAATTCAGCACCTACTAAGCTACATAGTAAAAAGATTTGTTGCCCTAGCTTGTGTGGATCAGTGAATTGAGCACTGGCCTGCAAAGTTAAAGGTGGCCTGTTCAATTTCCTGTCGGGGTACATGCCTGGATTGTGGGCCAGGTACCTTGGTTGGGGGCCAGCAAGAGTCAACCAATTGATTTTTGCCCTTGCTGGTATGGCTCAGTGGATTGAGTGCTAGCCTGCTAACCAAAGTGTCACCAGTTTGATTCCCAAGTCAGGGCACATGCCTGGGTTACATGTCAGGCCCCAGTAGGGGGTGCAAGAGAGGTAACCACACATTGATCTTTTTCTGTCTTTCTCCCTCTTTTACCCCCTTTCTAAAAATAAATAAATGAAATCTAAATGAAAGTAAAGAGACTTATAAAAGAATATTACTATGCCATTTTCCTTGACTTTTTAATTTGGGAAATATGATTATTTTTCATGTACATTATTCATTGCTAACATTTAGTGAGTTTGTAGTTGCTATTTTAATGAGTTAATATATAATTTAGAAAGAGTTTCTATGTTTCTTTCTAATATGTTAACTATCAACAACTATAGCATACATGAATAAATGTGGTTGTCACCATGGTAATTTCTGCTAAATAAAGTGGTTTTGAGACCAAAAAGGTTGAAAACATCTATTCTAAGCTGTCATTTCTAAGAATGTTTGAGCTACCATAGGATTACCAAATCAAACTGGAATAGGAAGTTTATATTCTGTTCAGGAAACATTTCAAAGTATAATTTAAATCCCCAAAGACCCTTCATATATACATAAAAATGTACAAAATGCCCAACTGCATTATGTATGTATCTTCCTGGGAAGATGTTCCCATTGCTTACTTACACCTTTAGGAGTTTGCATATCATATCAGTCTAATTCATTTTCATAGTCACCAGGTTCTACAAAAAGTCTGAGACACAATAAAGGGCTTCCATGAATCTGTGTTGGTTTGAACAATTCTTAAATGAATATAGACATTCACTCAGGGGGTATTCTGACTGGTACCTGAAACTCTCACAGATGTGAGTAGATGCAAATGGATACGTGTATCATGAACATGTAACTCATAGTGCATATAAATTTTTATGTTTGAAATGGAAAAAAGCATGTTACTTTATAGCCACTGGATTAATAAAGGCTTCATGAAAAAGTAGGATTGTAAAGTAAAGGCAAACATCAATAGCAGTAAGACTAGAGTACTGAAGGACAGTGTGAAATAATATTCACAGCAGTAAACAGTGAAGGAGGAAGAGGGTAGGTTCATTGAGGGAGAGGACTAAGGAGGAGGAGTGAAGCTGTAGTGGAGGATGAAACACCTGCAAAAATGAGGGAAGGCGGGAGTATCCCAGGGGGTCCTGTGAAGGTGGCTGCATTGCAGCTCAAAATCTAGGGCACACACTTTTGAAATCATAGCTGACTAACTTGGTTTACTATCTTAGATGTTAATCACAATAAGAAAACTAGAGAATTTGTTTTTTTAGTGGCGATCTGAAGTTGGGTCCTGAAATTGTGGGTTTCCTACTGATGTCATAATATCCAACAGGTGAGACAGAAGCCACTTCATGATTATCATATTGAACAGGATTTAGGTGAGTTTTGTGGGAAATAAGGGGGGAGAGATGTTTGACCTCACACTTGAAGCAGAATGTCTGCAGTTTAATTTGGAAAAGATAATAATTCTGAAATAAAAATAGAAATTTCTAGCCATTTACTCATGGCTACCTAGATGAATGTTATACTTAACAATTTTTTTAGTATAGTCAGAAACAGGGACATTACAAAAAAGACTATCTGAATTATTGTTTAAAGTGTTTTACACAATACCTGGTAACATAAATCTGATAACATTTGCGTAAAATCTTACTCCAATTTATGAAAGGGAGATCTTAAGGCAGAGAAGTAAATGCACATTAATTTAATTTACTTTTGTCATTTTAATCATCACAAAATTGCATGGATTACTTCATGATTAAAACAAAATCCCCCACATAATCTCAACATTACTGAAATACTATTAAGAGTTTCTAGTGACTCTTGGAATCTCTACTGTGAATCTAAAAGGAGTGATCAAGTATTTAAATGTAAAAATCAAACTTGTATTTTTGAAATCTAGAGACTGTCAAGTGATACTATAGGTGAGAATAATTTTTCACTGATCCTACACATTTTGATTGTTTTATTTCTTCTTCTATCTCTTAATTTCATGTTGTCTATATATCTATCATCCATTTGTACTATCAAAACATATTTTTGCTGTGTATGTGTATACAAATACATATGCCATATATGCACACACAGATTTTCTATTAAATGATTTCATAGTTATGAACTATTACTCTTTACATGAGCAGCAATAATATATACACTTTAAAATTAGGGATGAAAACTTTACATATCTTAAACACATTATAGGTACTATATGTACATATACCTCTACCTATGTATGTATGTATGTATCTATCTATCTATCTATCTGAAATCCTTCCTCTCAAATATAGGAAGATATAGCCCTATGTGTTTATGTGTATCGATGTTCCAGAAATTTGCCCTCCATTATTTGGTTAGGAGGAGCTAAATAAAATATAATAAAGTCCATGCTGCTGATTGTTTCCCTTTTAGGTAGAAGGGAAAAGCTTGACCTGACTTTAAAGATCAGGTCATAAGCACACATGGACTCCGTGATGTGGCCTCAGTCTCACAATTCTGCATGCCTCATAAACATGGCAAAGCCCACAGCCATTCTGCTAAAAGAAGCAAATGAAACATATTGACTTTAAATTCACCAAAGCCCTATTTCTCAGGATAACACACACAAGGCTCTGCTACCCTATACAAGACAAGGACTACCTGCCCTGGGAGACCCAGCCTGTCCTTTGGGCCTTGTTCCTGTGTTTATCAACCTGCTAGTTAGAAAAACAGTGGCTGTATAAGTTACAGAGGGATCCTACCGTAATGGCATTTTTACCAGTTAGTAAAATAGTCCTGTAATATAAGCAGAAACAGACGTCATGAAGTTGCCCTGAGTGCATACTATTCTGCAATGTTCCTACTGTAGAGGGAAATAAAAAGCTTTTACAATGTCCATTCTCAAACTTGAATAGTACTACAGTTTAAATATGTTTTAATATTTTTTGGTTTTTAGCTCTGATTCATAATATACATTCAATTGTCTTCCTACACATCAAGAAGTGACTACAGCTAATGAATGGAAGACTTGTCTAAGAAAACCTAAGAAAGCAAGCAACAAATAGTACTTACTTTTTAGTTGCTTAAAACAACACCGAAACATTATTTTGGATAGAAGTCTCACTCTTGCTGTTTAGAAAGCAAAAGTGAGTGAATCTTGATAAGATTCATCAGCTAAGTATATGTACAAGTGTAATCTACCAAATCATTAGAATTTAATTAAAGACAGTTTCAAATTGATGGGCAGTGTTGAAAAAAGGTATAAATAGGTATCTCTTTCTTTCTAAATCCTATTTTATATACAGCCAAAATGTACTTTTGAATGTAGTCAAATATATTTTTACTTTTTCTGTTAAAAAAGAGCTCAATATATAACCCACTCCCTAGTCCACATTGATAAAAATAGCATTTGAAGCCTATTAAACTGAATTTCAGATTCACATGAAATAGCAAGTGTGTTATTTTAAAAAAGGTGTGTTGAGGCATTTGTTTAGTCTCTAACTTTTGCTTATATATTTTAATAAAGTTGATGGATATATTTCATCATAAAGTGTTATCATTATTCCCCTCAGGACAAAAATTATTTTAAAATGCTGTTTATCCCTGATTGCTCTAGATAGAGGCAATGTTATGATAGGTATTCTCCTTCCACCTTTTTCACATTAAAGAGTAATTATAAAAGTTAAATGTTGCCAGATAGTGGTTATAATCTTGTTTTTCAACATAATTGTGATTGGTACAAAATTATCTAATAGTTTATTTTCCTTAAAAAGGATGAGATTGTGAAATCCAAACATGTAAGTCTAAAAAAGTCATGATTTACATTTTGCTTTTCAGATTCCAAAACCCAGTTACTAGTAAGAATACCTAATACCTACTTTATTGTATACTACATTGTAATATTTTAATATAAATTATATTAATATACATGGTTTTGGCAAGATTCTTATAAATATTTTTACAAGCTTATGAAAGTGTATGAAATGTTATCCTTCAGTCTAAATATTTACTGGTACATGCTATTTTTTAAAGTCCAGAATGTTCATTAAACATCCTCCTATTTCTCTCCACACAATAAAGCCTTACCTCAAACTAAAGTAAGAGTTACTTATGTTAGTTACCTACAGTAGTTACTAAAAGTTCACAAGTCCTTATGATATACCATAAGGGAATGTCCACAAATGACTGAGTCTGTATTTCATCATTTATACTATTTAGATTTTTTTTTAATTTACAAAGAAAAGCCATTGTTAAGATGCCCATTGTAAGTTCATTCCAAGGTTGATCTTCTAATATATTTTATAGCCCCACATTAGTGAAGGGTTCTTCAGAGAAAAAAAAAGATGGCAATAATTGAGTTTGTTAATAAGTCATAACTCTTCAGACTGTTTACAAGAAACAATGGGATGATGCATGCAAAATTACATCACACACAAATGTTTTGGCATCACATAGACTGGATAAAACATGGAAATTAAAGTCTGCATTTTTTACCCAATTGTTTACTGTATTATAGAATTGACCTTTTAGGTCATACACAGAAGTAACTATGACTATTCCTATTTTGTCATTTCAGAATCAAACTAAGGATTAAATCAGACAATCTATAGTGACTAAGTAAAATAAATCATTTTAAGTATTTCAAGAATGGGCATGAGTAGACCAGAGACAATGACTCAGAATGACATAATTGAGTTATTTCATGAATAAGGAGCCACCTTGATCCTCCTGTATCTTTAAGAAACTTGAAGACACAAGTGTGAATTTTTACGAGATTGATATATTGTGAATTCACCAGAAAAATCAAACCTTAGCCCACATATAATAATTTTCTTACACCATTCCATTACTTAACGATGCCTCTGCCACGGTCTCTGGCTTCTAGAGTTAATGTTGTACCTTCAGCTGGAATACCTAGTGCTGGTTTTTCTCTCTTCCACTTGAAACTGACATGACACATTAAAAGATGAAGGGGCCAATGCCTTTCTTAAGAAGCAAGTAGTCATGAGACTTCACCTGCCACCAGAGAGAGAAAAAATGGGGAGGAGGACTTAGCAATTTCAAGAGCCACAATTTGCCATGGAAGCCTCTACTTAATATTCTGCTTGATCTGCCAAGTTTATAGCCTGGCAAATCTGAATACAAATGTCGATGCAAATGAGGATTCATTATTCTTACAAGGTCTTTGTGTTGAAGCTTAATGTAACTTGGTTCCTATGGTTGCTCAGGGAACGTAGATTGCAAGACAGCAAAAAAAAAAAAGACGAAAAAAAGAAAAATAAAGAAAGAAAATTATAGAATTAGAAGGAAATGCTTAAAATGCACTTTAGCCTGAAATGTGAAAGTGCACAGAAACAAAGCATCATCATCCAACCTCCCCTTCCTGCCAGTTTATAGGATATTTACTTCTTATCGGCAGCAGAAGAGTTAACCACTCAGGAACATTCTACCCAGAGAGAAAACAACAATTCTTCTTTTACTGATTATAACACATTGTTCCCATTATAAAACCAATTCTTCAATTGTCAAAAAATTTTACCATTCTCTTATAATTACAGAGCTCATGGGCTGGTGGGACCTACACATTCCAATCTCTAAGACTGCAAATGCTTAAAAAAATAAACAAAACACCCAACAGTTAGCTTCCTTTCATTATGAATTAATTGCCAAGTAATTCTGGATCAACATATTAAGAAAGCTAAAATTAATAAACTACATATTGAAAAATCACAACAGTTTAATATTATTCATTTATTATTCACCATAACCCATTGCACGCAAAGGGTGCAACACCCCCAACTTAGGGGCAATATCGAGAGGCTGCAAAATTATGATTATATCTCATATACTACAGTATATTGTTCCGATGAATCTTTTGCATGATTAGCTGTTGTTTACATATAAATACCTTCTCCGGAAATAAAAATGTACTGAAGGTAACAGGAGCTGCAAAGCGAGCAGATACGATGATCCCAAGATCATTGCAGTAAGGCTTGCTTCTTCATCCATAAATAAAGCCCATTTGCATCCATTCAGTCAAATTAGCTCCATTAAAATGGTGGTTATAATTAGCTCCTTTTTCTGGTTCACGGGTAAAATTCTTGCATGCCTGCTGTTTTGATTAAATCCACCATTGTCTTCCAATAGCTAGTGCTAATTCTTCCAAGGAAATCTTCAATTGAGGTGTTATTTTATTCTGCGCTTCCGTTAGTTGTCTAATTTACGCCAAGTCCCTGCAGTGTTTCCTTAAGCCATCCTCTTTGTCTTGCCTTTGAAATTTACCAAATCTTACAAGAAATCAATACTTAATTGATTATTCACTTTTCTGCAGCTTCAAACAGCAAGCACGCATAAGATCCTGGAGGAGTCCCCGATTTCCAGTGCAGGAGGGTGTTTGGTGGCAGAGCTCTGCAAGGGTCCAACAGCAGGCGTTCATTCCATGGAGCCGTGCACTGGCGTGGAGTGCCAGCATCTGATAACGACAACGAAGATGCTCTAATGAAGCAGGAAAAGTTCCTGGATGAGGCAAATCCATCTCAAGGCTTTGGATAAAAGGCTGAAGCAGGAGCAGTTGGATACCAGAACATTATATACATATATATATTTTTGCATGAATCTTTTTGCTTTTTGCTTACCCTTTTCTTTCCAAGGCACTGAAGTGTCCCAAATGCCACCGACCTCAGAGAAGTCCACACCGGAATGGGGGTGAGAGTGGTGTTGTACCTCTGGTATAGAATAAGGATGGCAGGCACGTAACATTACGAAATGTAGGACAAATTCAAGCGAAAGAGAGGGAGAGGGAGAGAGAGGGGGAGAGGGAGAGCTAGAGACAGATGGCGGATCTGGCTAGGAGCCAAGCCAGTGAAATGAATTACATTGCTGAATAACTGTACACCATTGATTCTGCCACTTGTTGCTGCACAGAAAAAAAAGAAGAAGGAGAAGAAAGAAAAAAAGAAGCCTCAGTGTATGCTGGAATCTCCTCATGTGTCATGTGTGCATCAGACAAGTTTCACACACATCTCAGCGCTGACCATAATGTGCTCTGGGTGTCTTGTGTGGGTGTATGGGTGCATGAGTATGTTGTGTGCATGGATGTGTGCCTGAGAAAGCAAGTGTGAGTGTATGTGCATATGCATGTGGGAGAAAGGAAAAACAACCCTTGCGATCCAACCATTTTTGTTTAATGAAGACTGGAAGACTGGCATTTGAGAATGGCCACATGCCGCATATTAATGTGTAAGCAAGAGATACCCTCCCCATTCTGAAAATGAGTAGCACATGAGTGAAGCCCTCTGTAGAGCAACCACGTGGGAGAAGCAGCTTTGAGGTAACATATCATTCCTAAACTTACAAATAGGGCACACAAAATTCTGCAGAAAAAACAAGTTCCTCTCTGACAAGAAGGAAAAATGGTCCCAGAAATGAGATGTTTGGGTGTTTTCAAAAAGACAGCCAGTTTCAGCAGATTGTTCAATAAATGCTTCATACCCAGGATGAAGGGAGACATTATGGGATGCCCAGGGGGCTTTGGAAATCAAATACAATGTTTGAGTAGCACAATTTGAGGTACATTATAAAAAAAGCAATTTGAATTGCCAATGAGGTGACACATATCTGCATGCTAATTAGACCTGTGTCAAGCTTAGACTGCAGGCTTCTGTTGATGGGGAGGAATGTGCATATAGCTTTGATGAGAGATTGTTTTTGCATAAATTATCAGCTCTCTCCTACTGATCATTTTCCCAAACAAACATGAAATGCAAGATCAAAAGGCGATTCTAAAATTAAAATTATTGATTGACAAAGCCTAGATTTCAGAATCTAATTAGAGGAGGCACAAACAAAAGCTGATATTATTCCTGACTTTGCCTAAGCTAGCAGCCAGATTGTGCAAGGTTTGTAATTTATCTTTGTTTATGCAGCCAGGATATTAAAAATGTAATTAAAATGGTAAAATGATCTGATCACAAATAGCCACCTAGTGGCAAGTATATTATTTTAAATGGATTATAAAGGCATTGGTCTGTGCAAATAAAAAGCTTTTTTTTCTTTTTGGACAAACCTAGCCTCTCATTGAGATCTTGCTAAGCAATTTATCTTTTGCTAATAAGTTGTCTTTTGTGTTTTGTTCCATAGATAAGAAATATCATTTATTAGCTTCATTTGTACACTAATAAACATTCTGTTATTACAGGTGGCATCTTGTTATTACAGGAATACCTTTCATAAATTATGGTGTATTTTTGTCATAAATGGAAGCAATTCAATATCTATTTCATACACTTATTATAAACACTAACTAATAATTATATATATTCGATAGCATTGGCAGGTAAAGTCATTTCCTTTTCTTCTGCATGTTCTCATTCAATGTGGGTCTGGGTCGCTTTGGGACTTGGAATTAACAGTCATCCTGGGCCCTGAAAATAGGGTTTCAAAGCAAACGCACTTGTGTATGGAGTATCTTCTTCAACTTAATACTTCAGAACAAATACAGTTGCTTAAAAACTTGTGATAAGGGGCTTCACATGGTTTATAGACTAGATCTTTTCTCATTTAGAAACATTTCAGAACTGTTAATGAATTACTTTAGGAGCAAGTTGTCTAATATAAAATTTACTAACCAAAATGCATCTACTATCATCTAATTGTGGATTTTGCAGCCAGTCACCGGAAACAGCCTTGTGATTCTCTTAATAAAGCATCTAAAAATGCATGATAAATGCTTTAAAAAAATAAAAGCCCTGGCTTGTGAGGTCTACATAACAAACATCAAGACTCATTTATTCTCCTTTTTCTTTTTTTCATGAAATCACTGTGAACCTGCTCAATTCCCTTTAAGAAATTCACAATTTAGGGTTCTGTCAGCAGCTCTGGGGTCTTTTGTTGGGTGCACTTAAAATGCCAGATTAAATATTAATACATGGTTCGAGTTGTGCTATTTTGCAAGCCCTGAAACCCTATTAGTAAATCATGATCTGGTGACTGATGCAAGAAATTTCAAGATGCTGAGAGTGCAGATTGCTTTCTGCCTCTCAATCTGATGGATCACTAATTTTTAGTAAATTGGGCCTTTGGACTCATAGCTCTAAGCAGATACATATTTTTCCATCAGTAGAGAACGTGGCCCACCTACTGTAGCATTTTCTGCACATGATGTGTACCCTTGCAAGCAGACTATTTTGCATAATGTATAACACTCTTTGCAGCGGTGCTGTACTTCACAATATACTTTCTTTAGCTGTGTGGCAGAGTGCCCCAGGAGAAATAGTTGCAGGTTTCCTAGGCTTCCAGAAATATTTGCGAGAAAAACAAAAAAGGGGAGAAATGGACATGAGAAGTGATTTATATCAATCCCATTAGCATCCTTTTTAAATCAGAAACTTTGAAATAACAATGTCATTCTAGAAAGTTTCAACAACACCTCTTAAACTATGCAGAGCTAGAAGATGCAGTAACCTGCAGATCAGTGAAAAGTCTTGGAAAATAAAATATCAGGAAATAAGAGTTGCCTGAGAGTATCTTTTCCATTCTTCCCAAAATATGTTTGTAGAACATGCCACTGCTCTTGAAAAGTGAGAGAATTTTCAACATATTGCTTGTTTCTGAAATGTGGTCAAAATCACTATTTGATCATTTGATAATCCAGGTGGGAAAAAAACTTTATTGGCAATATTTATTTTACAGAGGTGGGCCTTGACTCCTAGATCTTTGTAATGTGAATTGACATATTTCATTACAATATTTACCAATTGTAAAGCATTTCCCTCTAAATGGGTGTTCTCTAAGTTTATGTTGGGTTCTGCTGTACCATCTGTCCTCTTTTTTTCTTTGATTTTTACAGACAGAACATCCTATAGTATCAATTCGGTAATGGAGTTAAAAGGGGTGAGCATGAAGACTACTGGCTTTTCCTTTCTCTCCCCTCTTTTTTACTATTATTATTATTTTATTGTCATTATTAGTAACTTAGGAATAATAAGTATAGTTCAAAAGTGCAAGTAAACATTTAAACAATATATGCCTTTAGTCACATTTTTATCTGTGTCTTCACTGAATTTTCATGTGTGGGAATATAAAACTCATTATTGAGTTATTTTCAATTATTGAAACCAAGTTTTAATCTATAAAATTAGTCACTTTATTATATTATACTAGCTACATTCTACATAAGATTTATTTACATGCACACACAATATTTAACTTTCCCAATGACTTTGAAACTTAGTGATGACAATCATAAAATCAAAGAATGACATAATTGTGCTTATTTCATGTCAAAAAGGCAGTTGAAAGCCAAGCATTATTTTCCAGGTAAACTGCCTAAAACATCTTTAGTGTGTTTTACTTTTCCAATTCAGGGTTGACTTCAATTATTCGCTATTTCTCCTACTCTGAAAATAAAACGGTGTATGAAACCCTCTTGCTGTTTTCTCCATAGTTACGATTCTCTTCACCAGACATGAAAGGTGATGTATTATCTTTACATTCCTCTCCATGCCCTCAAATTTTTTAATGATCAATAATTTTCCAAGATAAAGAAAAAAATAAGAAAACTCTCCTGCCATGACAGATTCTGCACTAAAACAAAATGTTTAGCTTTTTCAACATCTGACTCCATTAGGTGCTCCTGTTTCAAACTCCACACCACCCTTGTATTTCCCACTAGACCTGCTACTTTAATTATTTTTGATGGCTGTGTTTTTCCTTTTATCAAACACATGATAAAGAACATTGTCTTTGTCATCATTAGGCATAGTGTCTTCTTGTAGTAATTATTTATTAACTGTTTGTGAACCAATGTTTGAATGAATAAATAGCTCTGAGAATAAGATTAAATTAATTTTGGAAGAAAAGTTATATATTCCTCAGAGGAACAATAGGTTGTATGAAAGCATAAGCCTCTGACCTTTTTTTCTTTGCTGCTCTCACTGGCATACATTTTTACCATGATGTTTCAGTGGAGGAAAACATAACAACTCAACTTGGAAATACTCACTTGATGAGGTATTTCCCTTGAATTGCAATTAATAGAGGGAGTACTCTGCTTAACTGACATCTATCAACCAGGAGATAAATGGCTGGATCAGAAATTCTGTAATGCCCCATTTATCACTAAAATTCAGTTCTAATTGTTTTTTTTAATAATTTTATTTAGTTATTTTTCAAGTACAGTTTTTTCTCTATTTATCCCATCCCATCCCATCCCCCCACCCCATGCTCCCCACCTCTTTCCCATTTCTACCCCCCTTAGTTCTCGTCCCTGTGTCCTTCATACTTGTTCCTCCAAATCCCTCCCCTTTTTTCCCCTTAAATTCCCTTCCCTCTCCCCTCTGGTCACTGTCCCCTTGTTCTCTATTTCAGTGTCTTGGTTTTTATTCTGCTTGCTTGTTTGTTTTGTTGTTTAGCTTCCTCTTAAAGGTGAGATCATATGGTATTTGTCTTTCAACACCTGGCCTTTTTCACTCAGCATATTGCTTTCCAGTTCCATCCATGTTGTTGCAAAGGGTAGTAGTTCCTTCTTTCTCTCTGCTGCATAGAATTCCATTGTGTATATGTGCCACAATTTTTGGATCCATTCATTTACTGATGGGTACCTAGGTTGCTTCCAACTCTTGGCTATTGTAAATTGTGCTGCTATGAACATTGTGGTGCATAGGTTCTTTGAAATTGATGTTTTGGGGTTCTTAGTGTGTAATCCTAGCAGTGGAATTGCTGGGTCAAAAAGCAGGTCGATTTTTATTTTTCTGAGAAAATTCCGTACTGTTTTCCATAATGGTTGTACCAGTCTGCACTCCCACCAACAGTGAACTAAGGACCCCTTTTCCCCACAACCTCTCCAACATTTGTTGTTTGTTGCTTTGTTTATGATAGCCATCCTGACTGGTGTAAACTGGTATCTCATTGTGGTTTTAATTTGCATCTCTCTGATAGCTAACAATATTGAGCATCTCTTCATGTGTCTCTGGATGTTCTGTATGTCCTCCTTAGAGAAGTGCCTGTTCAAGTCCTTTTCCCATTTTTTAATTGGGTTGGGTGTCTTCTTAGAGTGGAGTCATGTAAGTTCTTTGTATATTTTAGAGATTAAACCTTTGTCTGAGGTATCATTGGCAAATATGTTTTCCCATACAGTTGGTTGTCTTGCTAATTTAATACTGTTTTCTTTAGCCATGCAGAAGCTTTTTATTTTGATGAGATCCCATTTGTTTATTCTTTCCTTTATATTCCTTGCTCTTGGGGACATATCAGTAAAAACGTTGCTGCCTGAAATATCTGAGATTTTCTTGCCAATGTTCTCCTCTAGGACTTTAATGGTGTCACGGCTTATATTTAAGTCTTTTATCCACCTTGAATTTATTTTGGTGTATGGTGTAAGTTTGTGCTCAAGTTTCATTTTTTTGTACATAGCTGTCCAGTTCTCCCAACACCATTTGTTGAAGAGGCTATCTTTACTCCATTTTATGTTACTGCCCCCTTTGTCAATATTAATTGACTATAGAGAGTTGTCTAATTGTTTATATAGCTTTCCTAAAGACTGTATGAGGATATATACTGTGCTATAATAACAAAGAGATCCAAAATATAGTGATGCAAACATTCAGAAGATTATTCTTCATGGAAGTATATAAAAGGAGGCAATCCAGGGTAAGTAGGCAGTTCTGAACAGGCTCACAGAGGCTGCCTGTTTTTATCTTGCTGCTGTAATATTTTAGTTTAAACCAGGTCTCTATTCCAATCTGTGGGAAGGTATGAAAAGAAGGTGGGAAACACAAGCATTTTAATCATGTGGTCACGACTATCACAAGGGACTCTTCACAATGCTGTTTTTAGATGGCTGGGCATGTGCAGTGACTAAGCAGGGGAGAATGGTAACTAGGGGGAAATTAACAATACCTACTTTGAGGACTTCTATCAAAGCACTTCTCATTTCTGACCTATGAATCCCACTAGTTTATTTTCAGAGTTGTTCAAATTCTGGCTCTATTCGTTCTGAAGTCACTGGATTTCTGGGTTAGTTTTCTTTTTGGCAAACTGAAATGTTTGAACTAGCTTATTTTAAAAATATTATTCTGCCTCTAAAATTTGGTGATTCACCTTATTTCTCAAGTAAGAGAAATAGAGAATTTAATTCTAGAGACACAAAATAATTCTACACATGCATAGGAATATCCCTAATTTGAAATGTGCTACTGAGCAACTTCACAATGTCCTATGAGAGGCAAATTTATTTTTTAAATTTGTCAAAATGTTAAATTTCATTAGTAATTCTCAATATTCTCTGTGACCTTTAAGAGCTCCGATTATCTATTTCTTTTTTAATATATCTTATTGTTTATGTTATTACAGTTTTCTAAGTTTTCTCCCTTTGTCTCCCTCTCCCCATCACTTCCCAACCCCATCAGGCAATCCCCACACCATTGTCCATGGCCATGCTTCATGCATGCCTGTTCTTTGGTTACTGCATTCCCCATGCTGTATTTATTCCTTTTGCTGAAAGCCAAGTTCAGTTTGGTGGACAAGTAGTATACTTTAGTGTTTGAGTTTCCTGGCAGTTCTGGTCATGTTGCCTATAAATAGAAAGACATTTAGTATTATAAATTTATATAGAGTGCGGTGGCAGGAATGCCAATTGTTAAGAAATCCATTCTAATAGTAATTTTTTCTTAGAGTCAGAATCAAAGTCCTAATCTCTGGAATAGAGATTGGCAAAATTTATGTAAGTTCCAGTCTTCTTGGAGACTTAAATATTAAAGTTAACAACAGTAATTCAGGAATGGAGAGCAAAGTAAATAGGATTACTGTTCAGAAGATAAGGTTAGTATTAGGAAAGATTGTGGAATACTAGACAATACATTTGGGGATTTTGTTCATTAAGTGATGTGACTCAATTGCAATGTTTTGTTTTGTTCTTAGCTGGAGAATGACATCATTAGAGTTGTTTTTCAGGAAGAAAAATTATTTGAGGTGGTTTGGAAAAAGGTGACATAGGAAAAGTCATTAATTTCTAATGAGCAATTATAATATGCTATATACAATGTTTTGTGCCTGAGGTTCAGAGATGTAACTAAGTATGTGATTAGATAAAAGCTAAGAAAAAATATACTGCTGACCTAAACTATATGTTGGCAATGAAAATAAATACAAGAGAAATTCAGAAACAGAAACTTTAAGACTAAAATCTGAATGGTAAGTAAGAGTTCAAAATAAAACTGAGACTTTGAGCTTGAATGACTAAGGGAAGTATTAATGTAATTAACAAAATTAGAGAATCGAAGTTATTTGGGGCTGTGAAGTTCAAGAGATGCATTGGATTTAATCTATTGATGATTAGACCATACAAAGATGTTGTTAACAGGAATTTATACTTAAGAGTCTGAAATTTGGTAAACAGGCCTGGAGAGGAAAGAACACAACAATTAACCATCATCTGTCACAGCAGAAGCTAAAAACACAGTATTGCATCAGATGATAGGGAATTGCTTAAATACAAAGATGGTAAACCAGGAGAGCAGAATCATTTATTTCTTCTTTCAACATAACTATTCAAAGCTTATGGAAAATAGAGGAGAGATTTTTAAAAAAGCAAGAGGTTCACGTAAAAAATACTAAAAAGCTGCCAGTGGACTGAAGCTTGGAAAGACAATGTATTGTGCTAGAAAAATTTTTGCTACTTTAAAAGAAGGTATTGTGTTCAATAGAAGTTGTGAAAATGAATTTGCAAAATGATGAAAAGAAGAAGCAATTAAGAAAGTAAGACCACAGTGTGGGTTTTTTTTTACATAAAGTGTGAAGAACCTAGGGAACGTTCATATTACAGAGTAAAAGAAAAAGTGGTTGTGGTAAAGAGAAAAGGGAAAGATGACTGAGTGGGTCCACACAGGTAGTTTGGTGCTTTAATTCTCGTTTAAACATTATTTTTATCAAGCTTATCTTCATATTCTTCTAGGTTACCTTCTTTTTTAGAGCGAAGAACATTGTGACATCCATGACCCTACTAAGGGTGCTCATGAGTCAAAGGGATGCTTACATCTTCAGGACAGGCTCTGGCATAAAATACAGTAGCTGATGTCTCAAATTTTCAGGGGTTCTCCTCAGATTTCCTCATTGGATCCCTGTGAAAAGTAAAATATTTCTACCCAACCTTTGGAATATTAAGATTCATGCTTCAGCAGTAAAGGAAATTATTATAAGATTTATTAGTTTGCAACTAGTTTCTACCCCATCTAAAAAGTCACCTTGCACCTATGTAAAAAGGATTATTTATGTAATTATGTGCACAAATGTCCCTATCAACCACCACATATAATCATTTCATGGCATTCGAATTCAGCACAAAAACATCAAGAACTATGTACAAATATTATTCCTCTAATGGGTTTTCATTTCTAGAGGTCATCAGGGGAAGGGATTAATTTTGTTGCTGTACTGTACACACAGTGCAGAACACAGAGTCATGTTACAATGCCTCTATCATGAAAATTGCATTTAGATGTAATAAGAAAGGCACTTTTAAAAACAATTTTGCAATTTTAGATTCATTAACTGCATTTCACTCCATCTTTCTTTGCAAAGGGGTTTTGAGGCCTTTCATTTGGATAATATTGATTCTTGTTAATTTTTGGAAGGAAACTGTTTCAAGTGCTTTTTAAAAATTCTTTTTCCATCCTTTCTATAATGATTCTTAGATCACCTATGTAGATTAGTCTGCAAATGCTCTGTATCATGGCATTTCTAAAGAGCAGTGTTTAATTGAACAACATGGAGAATTAGGCACAACAGAGACCTGACTTACTGCTTGAGTTTCAGTTTTTTTGTCAACATTTATTTTTTGAAGCTCAGGTAACAAGTAAGTTTCATGTTACTCTCTAATCAGTTTCAACCCATGGAGCTTAGTTTTTTTCTAGGGGTTATTTAATTAGAATGTCAAGTGGATTTTGCAAGTCTAGGAAATGTCTATTTGACATATGTGAACGATAATACTTATTCCACAAAGCACTAAGCTTAGAAGTATCTGTCTTAAAGGGGTTGTCTATCTCTGCTGAGCAAAGGCAGCTCCTTGCAAAGCTTCTGGTCTCTGAATTAATGAGATATGACAGTAAAGCAACTTGTAGTTGAGTATATACTTAAGAATGATCATTGCTTGCAGCTATAAATTTGTGTTATATGCAAAAAATATGTACGGGATATTTTTTCCTATTTGAATTAAATGGTTATTTGATGACAAGTTGGATGCTTAAAATATTTTTTGAGCTCATTGTGTTATTAAATTTAAACGGGAAATAGCTTTTTTAAGAAAATGCTAAAATGACTAAAACAAAAAATTGGGAGGCTCTTTTGTGATAACTCAGGCCCTTTGACTTAGATGAGGAGCCTGAGGCTCAGGGAATGAGTTTATTACAGGAAGAATCGGGACATTGAAAACTGAATTCCTAATCCAGGGTTTTTTTCACATAGCATAGTCATATAATTAGAGCACTATTCAGACTTTTGCTGATTTGGAAAACACTTATAATTAATGTATTTTTGCATATGTAAGAAGAATGTGTTTTTAGGTAAAAATAAATTCTGAATTTTCAATATTTCCCAGAATGTCCTTGTCAATTTAAAACTTTTGATGAAAATTCAGAATATTTTCTTATGAATTTAGAAGATAAACCCAACCCGATTTCCAAATTTGAAAATGCCTTTTACTTTTGAATAGTCTGAAGTTTGAAACATTTATATCAGTGGTCATAAGTTTTCATGTGTAATTCATACCTTTGATAATCTAGTGAAGCCATAGACCTCTTCTCAGAATAAAGTTTTTATTTATTTTATTTTTAAAATATATTTTATGATCATGCTATTACAGTTATCCCAATTTTGCCCCCCTTTGTGCCCTCCATATGGTGCCTCCATCCCCTCCAGCAATCCCTCTTTTTAGTTCATGTCCATAGGTCATGCAAATAAGTTCTTTAGTTACTCTATTTCCTATACGCTTTTAACATCCTCCTGTCTATTTTGTACCTAACAATTATGCTTTTTAATCCTTGCATCTTTTCCCCTGTTCTCCCCTTTCCCCCTTCAAACTGATAACTTTCCAATCATCTCCATATCTATGATTCTATTCCTATTCTGCATGTTTGCTTAACTTGTTTTTTGCAATCAATTACTGATAGCTATGAATTCATTGACATTTCAACGTTCATAGTTTTAATCTTCTTTTTCTTATATAATTTTTAAGCATTTCATATATTAATGACTTGATGATTAATTACTTTAGTTTTACCTTGTCTGGGAATGTAATCTATATTGCAGGTCGTTGCTTTTCATTACTTTGAATACCTCTTGCCAGTCCTTTCAAGCCTGGAAAGTTTCTTTTGAGAAATCATCAGACTGTCTTATGGGAAGTCCTTTGAAGGTTACTCTCTGCTTTTCTCTCGCTGTTATTAAGATGCTCTTTTTATCTAACCTTTGATATTTTAATTATGTTGTGTCTTGGTGTGGTCCTCTTTGGGTCCAAATTGTCTAACATTCTCTGTGCTTCCTGGACTTGTATATCTAGTTTCTTCACCAAATTATGGAAGTTTTCTTTCATTATTTTTTCAAATAAGTTTTTAATTTCTTGCTCTTCTTATTCTGGCACTTTTAGGACTCAAATATTGGTATGTTTGAAGATGTCTCAGAGGCTCCTTAGACTTTCCTTGTTTTTTTTCTAAACCATGGGTTTTATTTTTATTTATTCATTTTTAAAATATATTTTATTAATTATGCCATTACAGTTGTTCTATTTCCCCCCTTCATTCCCCTCCACCCTGCACACCCCTCCCCCACCATTCCCCCCTTTTAGTTTATGACCACGTGTCTCAAGTTCTTTAGATTCTATATTTCCCATACTATTCTTGCCCTCCCCCCTATCTATTTTCTACCTACCGTCTATGCTACTTATTCTCTGTACCTTCTCCCCCCTTCTCCTTCTCCCACTCCCCTGTTGCTAACCCTCCATGTGATCTTCATTTCTATGTTTCTGCTCCTGATCTAGCTGTCCTCTTTGTTTGCTTTTGTTTTAGGTGTGGTTTTTAATAACTGTGAGTTTGCTGTCCTTTCACTGTTCATCTTTTTTATTATTTTTCTTCTTGCTGTTTTGATTGAATGCTTTTTTTCTTCCTTGTGTTCCAAATTGTTGATTTGATTCTTGGCTACACCCACTCCTCTCTTGGTTCCCTGTAGATTTTTATTCCACTTTATGTAACCTTCCTTTCTGCATGGGTCTTTTTTATGCTATTGAAGTACCCAGTAAGTTCCTTGAGCATCCTGATCGCCAGTGTTTTGAACTGTGCATATGAGAGATTGCTTATCTTCATTTGATGTAGTTCTTTTTCTGGAGTTTTGTTCTCTTCTTTTATTTGGGTCACATTTGTTTGTCTCCTCATTTTGGTAGCCTCCCTGTATTTGTTTCTGTGTATTAGGTAGAGCTGCTTTTATTCTCTATCTTTGTAGTGTGGCATACTGTAGAAAAGCACACCTATAAGCTATATGGGAACCCTTAGGTAAACGTTAGGGTGGAGCAACCCATTTCACTTCTCTGTGGCTGTGTGGGGAAGGGCTCAAAGAGAGGGCAATGCCATTGCCTGGCCTCTGGAATTTTGTCTAGATGGAAGCTATCTCCTGATACTTCCCCTTTGCCAGTCACTTAAATTTCTCCCCATATGTCATTGGTGACCTTCTAGCTATTGCCCTGGTGCTGAAACCCAGAGGGAGTGAGTCTGCATAAGTCCTAAATCCATTGCAGGTCCTTTAAGAGGAGGCTCCTGAGAACCCCACAGTTTCTTCTGCTGCTCCCAACCCCTCTGGTTTTTATAGCCAGAAGTTATGGGGACATATCTTCCTGGCATTGGAACCCTTGGCTGAATGGTCTTGTCTGGGGGTGGGATCCCTAGCTCCTGAGGTATCCCTCCTGATATTTATATGCCATACCATACATATATGTGGTACTGCTCTGTCTGTATCTCACACCTGTCAGTGCCACTCTGCATCTCCATGCCTCTCCGTGCATCTCTGAGTCTTTGCCCCTCCTACCCATCTGGATAAATGTGGCTTCTTTAAATCCTTGGTTGCCAGACTCCAATACAGCTTGATTGCTGACAACTCTAGTTGATATCTGTCTTGTAGTCTAGTTGTGATTTTTGCTGTAGTTTTGTGAGGAGGTGAGTATTTACTTATATCTCCATCTTGATCAGAAATTCTAAGAATAAAGTTTTTAAATTCATAAAATAAAACATTGTAAATTTGCAAAGAAAGCCAATTATATCAAATGTATTTTGTTATTTAATAAAGTAATTTTATTAAAATATGTACTTATTTATTAACTATAAATAAGATCTAATAGTTAATTGAATAGCAGGCATGATGTCAAGAATTGTGATTATGAAAGGTATTTCAAGGCAATGCATATAAAGGACACATGGACAAAGTCAAAGGTGGGTAGGATTGAGGGTGGGAAATGGAAGAAAATAAAGGCAACTGTACTTGAATGACAGTAAAATAATAATAAGTAAATAAATATATAGATATTTATTTTTTAAAAAGACAATGCAACAACTAAACTGTCATATAAAAACATCTGATTTCTATCGGTGATAAAGACCAGGTACTGCTGATATTAATACTTGTGTAGTTTATTACCCACATGTATTTTAAATAAAACACTTAATTTTAGTTAGAAGTTTCTAAAATTAAAGATACTATTTTTTTCTAAATTCTAGAACTGCATCTTAAGATATCTTTATCTACTCTGTTTTCTCTGTTGGTGGTGTCTGTTTCAACACCAGGGCCACACACCCCTCGCAAAGTGGGTTAAGAGACAGGGTTAAGAGATAAACACCAGGGCTGTTTCAGAAAACTGCCCTATGTCTTCTCACAGAGGCACTTACTGTCCTAGCACATAACTGTCTACCTGAGAGCCCATGCTTGGCTTCATTACCCTGATGGCAGTCTTCCTTCCCCCGACTGTGCACTTAATACATGCTTCAATGGAATTTGAATACCTACATTTCCTAATGGACAATGACTTGACTTGCCTCTCTCACTCTAGATTCACTCGGCTCTCTACTCCTCTCCTAATTCTGGGTCCTTTAAACTCAAGCTCTGATTTGGATTACTTAGTTGCTACTACAGCTTAAGGCATTAATACACTAATACACAAATTTTCCTTTTCTGATTACGATTAAATCCATTATTTTATATTCTCTCTTTCTCTGCCACCCTTACCCACTACACACTCATCTGTATCCTAAACCAAATGTCGTTAATAAAAATGTATGTCATCTCTACATATTTACTCACGGATGCTGTTGTTTAACTTTTTAATTTGATTAAAATATTTTCATATTTAAAGAAAAAAATCTTCCTACTTAGCATCCTTTCACTGAGTAATCTGACTATAAATTCAAATAAATTTATATTCAAATAAATTTATATTAAATTCAAATTCAAATTCAAATAAATTTAAGAGAGAATTTTTTCTTGTGTGCATATAAAAATGCTTGGCTTATATTTTCTTTTTAAAAATATTTTCTTTCTTTTTTTTAGTTTTAGAGAGAGGGGAAGGGAAGGAGAAAGAGAGGGAGAAAAACATCAATGTGTGGTTGCCTCTCACATGGCCCCCACTGGGGACTGGGCTGGCAACCCAGGCATGTGCCCTGACTAGGAATCGAACTGTGACCCTTTGCTTCACAGCCTGAGCTCAATCCACTGAGCTATACTAGCCAGGGCTATTTTCTTATTTCAGACATTTTATTTTAAAACCAGTGTGTGTGATCTCAAATACTTTAGAAAGGAAAATACAATCCAAATGAACATTATATGATCATTTGAAAAAATTCATATTCCAACCCTAACACTTAAACTTTTTATGACATCTTGGGTATAATAAATATCAGTATGAATTAATGAGAAAATAAGTTTATTAATAGAAAAATTACCAGTTTCCATTTGGATTTTCCATTTTCACAGCACTTAGGTATATTTCTTTTTGAATTTTTTTTACATTTACTTTCATTATGAATAGATGTAAATGAAGTCAAAATGTCTATACTTGGGGATTGTAAAGTATGTTTTGGCCTAATTTAATTTTTTGGAGGAGTCATAAACCTTTGAAATATGAAAATTGCTATAAAATTTGACTTAAGGAAAACTAAGCATTTATATATAGTCATATGAAAAGTTTTCCTGGCACTGGCTGGGTAGCACAAGTGGTTAGAGTATTTTCCTGATATGCCAAAGTTGCCTGTTTGATACCCAGTCATGGTACATATAAGAATCAGCCAGTGAGTACATAAATAAGTTAAACAAAAAATGATGCTTTTTCTCTCTTCCTCTCTCCCTCTTTCCCTTCTTCTTTCTCTAAAATCATCAAAAAAATATAAATAAAGTATTTTCTTAATTTATGAAGGTTTATGAAATTCCAAATCAATCCAGGGCAGTCTAAATTATGCCATGGTTACAAATGACTCCCAAATCTTAGGGACTCACACAATTAGGATTTAACTCTCTCACACTACATATCAAATTTTGTTTCACAGTGTTGGGTGACAATTCTCCGCAGGTCTCTTGAATTTCTACCTGTCTTGCAACAGACAGTGACTGATCTTATTCTGAACTATCTTTTAAAAAATGTGTAGGTAACATTCTCAAAGGACAGAGGACAGAGATATGTATTTCTCCAGGAAAATGGCATGTTTGTTTACTGTCCAGTACAATAAAAACAAATGCCAGGCCCCTAGAAAGATCAGAAAATTATAAGATCCTAAATAGAGAAGATACAAAAAATGAAAACATATAATGGGTTTATGAATAGAATAATTTTTAATCTATTTTTTACATTTTTAAAAATATATTAAAATGTCTATACTACCCATTATTAAAATGTCTATACTACCCAAAGCAATCTATAGATTCAATGAAATTGCTATCAAAATACCCTGGTGCATTACACAGAAATAGAACAAGTAACCAAAATTTTATATGAAACAGCAAAAGGCCCCAAATAGCCTCAGCAATACTGAGAAAGAATAAACTTGGAGGGATCATTCTACCTTATATAAAACCATACTACAAGTTCATAGGTAATCATCACAATAGTATGGTATTGTCATAAAAGCAGATATACAAGGTCTGTTCAGAAGGTATTCAGCCATGTGATATGAAAAAGAGAAACACTTATGAAGAAGTTACAAGGTATAAGAAACCTTGTACATAGGACAATGATGCCACAGTCCCCTTCAAAGTAAGTACTTTGGGACCTCTCAGAGTCACAAGGCACCAAATCTGGGTTGTGAAGGGGCTGAGCCACTTGGGTGACTTGATGTTTCACAAAAAAAAACACCTCTGCACAAAGTGTGATGGATGAGTGGGTGAGTTGTCATGAAGCTGCCAATCACCAGTTGCCGATAGCTGCAGCCTCCTGAATCATTCCAATAATTTTAATGTGGTAATGTTCAAGCTTAACTCAAAATCTGATGCAGATTCATTGCTCTATCACTCAGTCATTTTGAATTCAATGGCCATGCAGTACACATGCTCACTCAACAGCATCTACCACACCCACTGACTAGTACAGTGAAGTTGTCATTGTCCACCCATGCACATTCCAGTCCACTCTCCTTGGCTTCCAGGTTATATCAATGTCACACAAACTCTTCTTGTTATATTAACAATGGTTGGAGTTTTTTCACACAGACTTTGTATTGATCAATGGAACAGATTAGAGAGCCCAGAAATAAACCCATGCCTATATGGTCAATTAAAATTTCTCAAAAGAGTCAAGAACATACAGTGGGGTAAAGATGATTTCTTTGGTAAATAGTGCTAGGAAAATTGGACAGATACATGCAAAAAATGGAAACTAAACCACATTCTTACATGGTACAAGAATAAACTCAAAATGGATTAAAGACTTAAAAATGTAAAACTTGAAACCATTAAACTCTTAGAACAGGGGTGTCAAACTCATTTCACCAGGGGCCACATCAGCCCTGTGGTTGCCTCCCAAGAGTCAAATATAATTTCAACTCCTTAATAGTTAAAGAGTAGTTACATTTACACAGTCTGAAAGTTACTTCAGCTCTTTGAAGACAACCATGAGGCTGATGTGGCCCCTGGTGAAAATGAGTTTGATGCCCCTGTTCTAGAAGAAAACATAGGCAGTAAAATCTCAGACAGTTCTCTTAGCAAAACTTTTTTCTGATATACTTCTGAAAGCAAGGGAAACAAAGAAAAAAATTAACAAATGGGACTAAATCAAACTAAAAAGTTCACAGCAAAGGAACCATTAACAAAATGTTAAGATCACCTACTGAATGAAGAAACATATTTGGCAATAATACATCTGATGCATAAGATGGAGGAAGATATGCAAAAATCAGGCTGAGGTGGTGGAAAAGTTCTTAGTAAAGTTTGAAAAATACTCTGAGATGGGAAAGAAGAATTAGGAAAAGTCTGTAGTCAGCCCAGAGAGCATAGTGAAAATAAAGATGGAGGTGGATCATGAAGGTTATTTGCAGGGTGTGGTGAAACTGAAATCCCCACAATGTAGGAAAAATATATTTATGAAAAAATCAAAATTTTATTATAAATGCAATGGGAAATTTTTGACAAGCTTTATGCTGGTTATTATCATGATGCAATTTATATGGCAAAAGATAACTCTTTTGCCTTAGGTGTGGTTATTAATAATTGTGAGTTTGCTATCATTTTACTGTACATGTTTTTTATCTTATTTTTCTTAGATAAGTCCCTTTAACATTTCATAAAATAAGGGCACCTAAAACAAAAACAAAAACAAACTAAGCAAACAACTAGAACAGGAATAGAACCACGGAAATGGAGATCACATGGAGGGTTATTAACAGGGAAGTGGGGGGGGAGGTACAGAGAATAAGTAGCATAGATGGTAGGTACAAAGTAGACAGGGGGAGGGTAAGAATAGTAAGGGAAATGTAAAAGAACTTATATGTATGACCCAAGGGCATGAATTAAAGGGGGGGAATGTAAGTGGGAGGGGGTGTGCAGGGTGGAGAGGAATGAAGGGGGGAAATGACAACTGTAATAACATAATCAATAAAATATATTTTTTAAAAGATAATTCTTGTGAGGAGGGGCAAGTCATGATGTTAACTACACTTGAATGGAGACCGAATAGATGGAAAGAAATGCATGCCTTAAAACATAGTTAGATGGAAGATTTAAAGGATATTTAGGATAAGTGGATATGTGAATTGTGAGAAAGTGTGGCTGCTAGGTTAACAGCTTCAGCAACTGAAAATATTATAATGCTCACCATTTTAAAGATGGGGAGATTTCTATGCGGATTGATTTGGGACAGTGTTGTGAATCAAGTGTGTCATTTTGAATAGGCTAGTTGTGACATATCTATGAGATATAAAATTGGAATGTTAAATATTACATTGAATATATTAATCTGGATCATAGAAGAAAGATCTTAAATAGAAATATGAATTTATAAACTGTTACCATATAATTGCATTAAAAATATGGAATTAGATGAGAGAATCAGGAAGATAGTTTAGAACAAAAAAGATAAAGGATCCAGGCCGGTACTCATACTAATGTTATCATTTATAAGCTGCTAGAAACATAGAGACCAGAGAAAGATACAGATGAATAAGAAAGCAGAAAAACAGAAAAATGCGATGTGATTAATGCAAAGAGTGGTGTAAAGAAAAAAGAATAGTCAACATATAGAAGACTAGTAAGTCTAATAGTCAGCTTTTCATAGGAGATCTGGTAAGTTTAATATAGAAATTTTCTTTCAAACTTGGTGACATAGAGGAGATGGTTATTTTGGGGAAAAAAGTGTAATGATGTTATGGGTAAGGAAACTAGATTACATTGACTCACAAAGTCAATAGGAGATGAGGACATGGTGTCAGTGAATCAGGACAACAAATTTAAGAACTCTTTAATAAAGTTTTACCTAGAGAGAAAGCTGAAAAACAAAATGGTATTTTAAATGATACTATGGATAAAAGAAAAGTTTTCTTGTTATTTTATTAATGAACATGATTCATTGTGGAATGGTGTATGCCTAGGGAATGAGCAATGGGATTTAAGAAGAGAGTGAAAGGTTGATAATATGGAGAATATGCTTTCAGAAAAAGCAATCCTTGGGTGGAAGTGATGGCTTAGGGCACAAGAGACAGGACTAGCATTGGAGATGGGACTGACATTGGTACAATGAAGATGGACATCATCTCCAGTGTAACAGAAAAAGGGAAAGGGAAAATTGTTTGGAGATACAATCAGATATCTAAATTTAGTGGTAATAAGATGAGGAAATTCATATTTGATGGCTGAGCTTTCTCGATGAAGTATAAGGTAATGACTGATAATTAATTGAAAGTGAGAGTGAAGAATGGGTGGATGGTTTATGAAAACAGGAGAAATTGGGAATATTGAGGTTTGGGAAATTTAAAAATAGAAAAAACAATACTAAATGCCCATTGGTGATATTTAATTTTTAATGAAAATATTTTGACAGCTGGTTATATGATTTTTCTCCCACAGGTATTCCTTGATACTAGAAAAAATTGGCAGGTAGGATTCATTACAGGGTGGAGTTTTCTGCATTGATAATAATGGGAGAGGAGGGCAGGCTAATTGAGAGTATTTGAAATAAAGTGAAAATAATGATAGACTGTGAAATCTGTGTTGCATAAGAAATGTAATGATACCTGGAGGGAGTTGAAAGACAAGAAGTTAATGTTGTCAGTGGATAAGAGGTCTCAATAAAATCTAAGAATTTACTGCAGTGGTTGCTAGAGGTGGTAGGCGAGTGGGGGTATGAATGAGTGAAGGTAGTCAAAAGGTACAAACTTCAGGTTATAAAATAAATAATTTCTGGCAATATAATGTACAGCATGATGGCTATACTTAACACTCTATTGTATAATTCAAAGTTGTTAACAGAATATATCTTAAAAGTTCTCATGACAAGAAAAAAAACATTTCGGCATTCGTGAAGATGGTGGCAGACTAGGAGGATCTTTCTCGTATCACCTCTCAGAAACAAACTGGAAATACAAATAAATGGGCAACAGCCACTTGAGATAACAAACTGGAGACTACCTAAAAAGGAGACTTTTCACCAAAGATGGGCAGAAACCACTTTGAGACTAATAGGAAGGGCAGGGATGCAAAAGAGGCCAGCACTGCTCCCAGGAGTGGCAGGCCAACCTTGCAGCATGGCTGTGGGAGCTACCCCCTGAGAGGAGTGAAGGCTGGACCCTAGCATAGAGTGACAGTGCAGGGATCAGTGACCCTCATAGCATCTAATGGTGAAAATATGAGGGATTTGTCTGCCAAGGAGAGATGGAGTCTGCTGGGGACAAGCCATTATTTTTTAAGGGCCCAAAACACAGGTTTTTCATTCACAGCCATTCAAGGTGGACTCAGGCAGAGGTAGGGAGGCACAGACTGGAGTTGCCTGAAGAGAGTCTGGAGTGGGAGGCTTTGGGCAGGTACATGGGGAAACAGCTGTGGGGTTCCTTGTGCCAGGACATTCCTTGATACCATAGCAGCTATTTTACGTGAGAAGAGCAAGCCCCTTCCAGGGGAAAAACAATTAATCACCACTGTGAGAAACTGCTCACCTGACCCTATGAATCCTGTTTGCCCCACCCTGCATCGTTTTTTCTTCCTTTCTCCGGCCCTGCATTTCTTCCTTCCTTGGCCCTGTGCTGAGGAAATAGTAACATAGGCAGATTTAGAAAGAGACATAGATAGACTTTGGGACATGGCCATTTTATACACTTTTTTTGGAAACCAGAGTGGTGCTTCTCCCTCACAGTAGTGCATTAGAAAAACCCTTGTGTTTTCCAGCAACCCAAACTCTGGGCTCTGGAGGCCCCACTGCATTCTTGGTAGGGGATCTACTGTGTTGAGTTCAGAAAAATAATCCAAGACAGACTCAGATGTGTAGCTTGGGGACTGGGGAACACATACGCCATCTTCCCTGAAGGCTCTGTGGCACCTCCTGTAGGAGATCCATGGGCCCTTCCTCCTGATTCTGCCAGAAGCCCTCTCAGAAACAGTCAGATCAGTGCCTAGACTAAGACTAACAGCAATCAGGCAGACAGAGGCATTTGGAGGCAGATCTGTGGTGCTTTTGGACATTTGCTGACCCACCCCTGGGCCTTGTGCTGAGAAAAGCAGACTTGCAGCACAGTGTGGCCCATCCTGGGTGCAGCCAAGAAGGGAGGAGACAACCACAAACTGTGATCACTTCTAGCTCTCAATAGACTGCCAAGGGCTAGATGTGGACAGCATCTGGCATTGTCTTTCACCAGCTTCAGAGAATATCAGAGCCATATCCAAAGAGAGAACCCAGCAGGCAAGCACTAAACTCTGTTGAGAAATATTCCACTTTGTACTTTTTCATTGTTTTTTTAATTTTTATTTTGCATAGCTTTATGACTTTTTAAATTTTTTCTTGAATTGTTTCTTTTTTCTTCTCTAGTTTTTTAATATCTTTTATTTTACTTTTCCCTTTTCTTACTCCATTTTCTTCTTATTCTCTCCCTTTCTCTATTCTTTGTGTTGATTTCCTCTTTCTATTCCTTACTCTTATCTTTTTTTATCCTTTCCACTCATAATCATTTTTCTTTCCTTTGGTCTTATCTTTTTTCTTTTGCTATTCTGTCTTTCTAACCACCTTTATTATTCTTTGCTATTTTGTCAATGATTTTGCGTATGTTGTTCCAATTTTTTTTGCTTGTCTTGGTTCTGTTATTTTGTGTTTTGTTTTCTTCTGTCTGCACCTGTACAATACAATACTAGATGTGGTGAGAGTTCAGGCTCACGGTCAGCCAGCTGGAGGGGAGATCCCACCAAAGAATGGGCCAACAAAAATCAAGACCCAAATACAATAAGAAAGTCAACATAGCCCACACAAGGGACATTCCTAGAGCACCCAGCTCAGCCAGATCAAGATGTCTGCACCAACTGGGTCTCACAGGACTCCTACCACATAAGGCCAACCTAAAGACAGGGAGTCAAGGCAGATTTATCTAATACATAGAAACAAACAAAAAGAGTCAGCTAATAAAGTAAAAGAAAGCAAAGCCTACAAATGAAAGAATAGGAGGAATCCTAAGACAAAGAACTAAATGAAATTAAAACAAGCAATTTATGAAACATAAAGTCCAAACTAGTGGTTATAAGGATGCTCAAGGAACTTAGTAATAACTACAAGAAACTCAGCATGAAAAAGGACATAGATACTATGAATAAGAACTAGTTGGAAATGAAGAATGCAAAATATAAAATGAATAAGAAGGAATTAAAAAGGACACTAGAAGGAATTAAAAGCAGGCTAGATGAAGCTGAGAATTAAATCAGTGATTTGGAAGAGAAGGTAGATAAAAACACCCAATCAGAGTAATGAGAATAAAAAAAACTTAAAAAAGAATGAGAATGGTTTTAAGGGAACTTTGGGGCAACATAAAATGTAACAATATTGTATCACAGGGATACCAGAAGAAGAAGAAAGTGAGCAAGGGATAGAAAACCTGACTGAAGACATGATGACAGAAAACTTCCCTAAAATAGTGAAAAAGTCACACAAGTTCAGGAGACACAGAGAGTCCTAATTATGAGGAATCCAAAGAGACTCACACTAAGACACATCATCATTAAAATGACAAAGTTTAAAGACAAAGAGAGAATCTTAAAGGTAGCAAGCAAGAAACCATCAGTTATGTGCAAGTTAGTTCCAATAAGACTGTCAGCTAATATCTCAACAGAGATACTTCAAGCCAGAAGGCATTAGCATGAAGTATTCAAAGTAATGAAAATCAAGAATCTGCAACAAATACTACTCTATCCAGCAAGGCTCTCAATTAAAATTGAAGACGAAATAAAGGGCTTCTCAGACAAAATTTAAAAAAGGCTAAAGGAGTTCTTAAACACTTAACCAGGACTGCAAGACATGTTAAAGGGATTGCATTAAGAAGAAATATGTAGAAAGAGGAACATAGGTGTAAAGGAATAACATGGTAATAAATAAGTATCTATAAATAATAACCTTAAATGTAAATGAATTTAAAGCTCCAATCAAAAGACATAGGGAAGCTAAATGGACAATAAAACATAACCCATATATTATATATGCTTTCTACAAGAGACTCACTATAGAACAAAAAATTTACACAGGCTGAAGGTGAAGAGATGGGGAAAATATTCCATGCAAATGGGGATAAAAAAAGGTGGGATAACAATACTTATATCTGAAAAAATACACTTCAAAATAAAACCATAACATGAAACAAAGAAATTCATTACTTAATAATAAAGGGATCAATCCAACAACAGGATATAACCATGGTAAACATATATGCACCCAACACAGAAGCACTTAAATATATAAAGAAAATCTTGGTAGACTTTATGAAGCAGATAGACAGCAATACAGTTACTATAAGAGATTCTAACAACTCACTGTCAGCAATAGAAAGATCTTATAGACAAAAAAAAATCATCATGGAAATAGCTACCTTAAAAGACACACTAGATCAAATGAATTCAATTGATATTTACAGAACATTTCATCCCAAAGCAGCAGAATATACATCTTGCTCAAGAGCACATGGATCATTCTCAAAAATAAACCACATGTCAGGGCACAAAATAAGTCTTAACAAATTCAATGAAACTGAAATCATACCAAGCATTTTCTTGGATCACAATGGCATGAAACTACAAATCAACCTCAGTAAAAAAACCTCGAAAACATTCAAATACACAGAGGTCGAATAGCATGTTATTAAGTATTAATGGGCAACCAAGGAGATCAAGAAAGAAATAAAAAAGTACCTGGAAACAAATAAAAATGAGCACACAACAACTCAAAACCTATAGGACACAACAAAGACAGTCCTGAAAGTTCATAGCATTACAGACCTACTTTAAGAAGACAGAAAAAATCTCAAATAAACAACCTAACCCTACATCTAAAAAAAATTAGAGTAACAACAACAAATGAAGCTCAGAGTGAGTAGAAGAAAGGATATAATGGAGACCAGAGTGGAAATTAATGACAGCAATACAATTCCCAGGATCAATGAATCCAGGAGTTGGTTATTTGAAAAGATTAACAAAACTGATGAACTTTTAACCAGACTCATTAAGAAATTAAGAGGACCAAAATTAATAAGACCAGAAATAAAAGAGGTGATGTAACAACTGATACTAAAGAAATACAAAGGATTATAAGAAATTACTATGCCTAGAATTTGGAAAACGTGGGGAAAATGGATAAATTTTTAGAAACATTCACTCTTCCAAAACTGAATTAGTAAGAGGCAGAAAACCTGAATATACTGATAAAAACTAATGAAATTGCAACAGTAATAAAAAAAAACTCCCAGCAAACAAAAACTCCTGGAGCAGATGGCTTCACAGGCAAAATTTACCAATCATTCAAAGAAGAAAATCTATCCAAAAAATTCAAGAACTTCCAAACTCTTTTTATGAGGCCAGTATTATGATCCTGATTCCAAAATTGGGAAAAGACACAAGTAAGAAGGAAAACTATAGGCCGATACCTCCTCATGAATATAGATGCTAAAACCCTCAACAAAATACTTGCAAACCAGATCCAGCAATGTATTAGAAAGATGATACTACATGATAAAGTGGGAATTATCCCAGAATGCAAGGTTGGTACAATATTTACAAATTGATAAATGTGATATATCACGTAAACAAAATGAAAGATAAAAGCCACATGATCATATCAATAGATGCTGAAAGTGTGTTTGATAAATTCCAGCACCTATTTATGATTAAAAACTCAGTAAAGTTAAAATAGAAAGATCATACCTCAACATAATAAAGGACATATATAAAAAACCTACAGTCAATACCATACTCGATGGGTAAAAATTAAAAGTATTTTCTTTAAGGTTAAGAACAAGACAGGGATGTCCATTTTCACCATTTTTATTTAACATAGTACTAGAGGTAATAGCCACAGTGATCAAACAAGAAGAAGAGATAGAAGTCATACAAACTAAAACAGAGATAGTAAAATTGTTATTATTTGCAGGTGACATGATATTGTACATGAAAAATCCTATAAGCTCCAACAACAACAACAAAAAAATACTAGGCCTAATAAATTAATTCAGCAAAGTAGTGGGATACAAAATTAATACACAGAAATTGATGGCATTTTTAGACAATCAATAAGAGAAGCTAAGAGATTAATTCCATTTATGACTGCAACAAGAAAAATAAGGTACCTATGAAGAAGTTTAACAAAGGAAATAAAACACTTGTACTCAGAAAACTATGACACTGAAGAAAGAAATTGAGAAAGATACAAATAAATGGAAGCATATACTGTGCTCATGGATTGGAAGAATTAACATTGTTAAAATGTCCATATTACCCAAAACAATCTATATGCAATTCCTATTAAAACACTTAGGCATATTCCACAGGTACAGAACAAATATTCCAAAAATTTATGTAGAACCAAGGGAAAAAAAACCAAATATCTATCTTGATTAAGAAAAAACTGGGGAGATTATAATACGTGATATCAAACTATACTATAAGGCCACTGTAATCAAAACAGTCTGGTACTGGCATAAAAATAGCCACATAGATCAATGGAACAGAACAGAGAGCCCAAGAATAAATTCATGCCTTTATGGTCAATTAAAGTTTGACAAAGGAGACAAGAGCATGCGATGAATAAAGACAGTTTCTTCAATAAATAGTGTTGGGAGAACTAGATTAGTACTTGCAAAAAAAAATGAAACCGGACTACTAACTTATACCATAGACCAGAAACTTGAAATATATAAAAGAAATATATGTAGTGATGCCATAACAATCTTAGAAGAAAACTTAGGCAGTAAAGTTTCAGATACCTTACGTAGCAATATTTTTGCCAATATATATCTTAGGGAAAGGGAAACAAAGGAAAAAAATTAACAAATGAGACTATATCAGATTAAAAAGATTATGCACAACTAAAGAAACCATCATCAACATGAAAAGGGAGCCCACTATATGGGAGAAAATATTTGTCAATGATACACCATACAAGGATTTAATCTCCAAACTATAAAAAGAATATATATGACTCAACACCAGGAAGACAAATAATCCAATTAAAAAATGGTTAAGGACCTGAAGAGACACCTCTCTAAAGAGGACATAAAGATGGCCTATAGGTATATAGGCCATGTATTAAAAAAATATTCAACAGAACTATTCATCAGAAAAAATGCAAATTAAAAGCACAATGAGATATTACCTCACACATGCCAAAATTTATCATTAATAAATCAATAAACAACAAGTGCTGGTGAGGATGTGGAAGAATGGGAACTCTACTGAACTGTTGGTGGGGATGCAGCCACTGTAGACAACAGTATGAACTTTCCTCAAAGAATTAAAAATGGAACCAGCGATTCCACTTCTGCACTTCTGGGAATATATCCTAAACATCCTGAAATACTAATTCAAAAGAATATATACACCCCTATATTCATAGCAGTGTTATTATAATAGCCAAGATTTGGAAACAGCCTAAGTGCCCAATGATAGATGAGTGAAAAAAAAGCTTGGTACATTTACACAAAGGAATACTACATAGCAGTAAAAAAGAAGGAATTTTTATCTTTTGTAACAATATGGATGGAACTGGAGACTGTTATGTTAAGTGAAATAAGTCAGTCAGTGAAAAACAAATACCATATGATCTCACTTATAAGTGGAATCTAATGATGAAATAAACCAATGAGCAAAGTGGAATTGAAGGCATGAAAACATGGAATAGACTTACAGCTGTTAGAGGGGTGGGTGTAGGTGGGTACTATTAGTCAAAGAACATAGATGCATGATCCATGGACATGGAAAATGGTGTTGGGATTGACTATAGGAAAGGGAAGCAGGCTGGATGAAAGACGGCACAGGGAGAAAAAGTATAGTATCCATATAATGCTATATGTCAATTATATTTCTTTTTTAAATTAATTTTTTTTATTGATTATGACATTACAGTTGTTCTATTCCCCCCCTTCATTCCCCTTCACCCTACCCCCCACCCCCAGCATTACCCCCTCCTTTAGTTTATGACCATGTGTCTCAAGTTCTTTAGATTCTATATTTACCATACTATTCTTGCCCCCCCCTCTATTTTCTATCTACTGTCTATGCTACTTATTTTCTGTACCTTCTCCTCCTCCCACTCCCCTGTTGCTAACCCTCCTTGAGATCTTCATTTCTATGTTTCCACTCCTGATCTAGCTGTCCTTTTAGTTTGCTTTTGTTTTAGGTGTGGTTGTTAATAACTGTGAGTTTGCTGTCCTTTCACTGTTCATGTTTTTTTAACTTCTTTTTCTTAGGTAAGTGTCTTTAACATTTCATATAATAAGGGCTTGGTGATGATGAACTCCTTGAATTTGATCTTATCTGAGAAGCACCTTATCTGTCCTTCCATTCTAAATGAAAGTTTTGCTGGATAGAGCAATCTTGGTTGTAGGTCTTTGGATTTCATGACTTGGAATACCTCTTTCCAGCCCCTTCCTGTCTGTAAGGTCTCTTTTGAGAAATCTGCTGACAGTCTGATGGGAACTCCTTTGTAGGTGACTGTCCCTTTAACTCTTGCTGCTTCTAGGATTCTCTCCTTCATTTTAATCTTGGCTAATATAATGATGATGTGCCTTGGTGTGTTCCTTCTTGGGTCCAACTTCTTTGGGACTGTCTCAGCTTCCTGGATTTCCTTCCTGGAAGTCTATTTCCTTTGCCAGATTGGGGAAATTCTCCTTTATTATTTGTTCAAATAAGTTTTCCACTGGTGGCTGTTCCTTTCCCCCTTCTGGTACCCCTATAATTCGGATGTTGGAGTGTTTAAAGATGTCCTGGAGGTTCCTAAGACTCTCCTCATTTTTTTGAATGCTTGCTTCTTCATTCTTTTCTGTTTGGCCATTATTTGCTTTCTTCTGGTCCACTCCATTGATTTGAGTCCCAGTTTCCTTTTCATCACTATTGGTTTCCTGTGCAATTGCATTCATTTCAATTAGTTTCACCTTCATGTTTCTCTAATTTGTGGCTATAATCAACCAGTTCTGTGAGGATCCTGATCACGAGCGTTTTAAACTGTGCGTCTGAGAGTTTTGCTATTTCTTCATCGCTTAGATTTATAGGCTCTGGGGCTTTGAGATCTTCTTGGGCCATTTTTGGTCTGTTCGTGCGGTTAAGTCTGAGGAGCAGAGCCTTGGACTCCCAGGTCGCTGGGTTGTGACGTTGTATGTGAGGGGCGTGGTCAGAGCGGGGAAATGGCGGCCCCTCTGCTGTTTCCCATTGCTGGGTGAGGAGCAGAGCCTTAGGTGGTTCACCAGGATAGGGCCACTCAAGTTGCTGGGTTATGACGCCTAAGCTCCAGAAAAGGAACAGCTGCTGAAAAGGCACCGGAAACACAGGAAAAGAAGCTGAAGCGCCTGACTTCTGTGCAAAGGCTGCCTCAGCAGCCCCCATTGTTCAGGTCTTGAGTCCTTCCCCCAAACAGTTGGCAGGCATATAGGCGCCAAACAAATCTGTATTAACCTGGTGAACAAGGCTCACCCCACCTTGGTGACTTCCTGACACCCAGCTCCATCCCACTTGCTCATCTCCCACACCTTCAGTCCATACTACAGATTCTACTAAAATCTGTCAGAGGTCTTCCTGTCATAGGTAGGTGGCAGCATGGACAGGGACTCTTGCTGACTGGTTCCAGGCCTGGCACTGGTGCCAAATCTGAATCTGCATTAACTTGATGAACAACACTCAGACCACACTAGTGACTCCCTGAGAGCTCACCCCGCCCAACTCTTGCACTACCTGAACCCATTTCAATCAATTATATTTCAATAATGATTTAAAAAGTCTGAATCAGTTGTGATTCAGAATTAGGATTACTTCATTAGATACCGGTCAATCCCCTTCGAGCTCTATTATTCTGGAAAATAGTAATCCTTTAACTAGTGCTATTTAAAGGCTCATTTAAGATACATAATTATCACAGCCCAGGCTATTAATGCAATGATAATGATTCAGGCTATTAATATAATAATAATGATGATGGTCCAGATTCTGAAATGTATATACTTGTATTATTTGAAGGATCCATGTACCTAAACACTGTATCTGTTATGAGCATGGTAGGCTCTGTTTTCACTTTATTTTCTGTATTAAACACTACCACAGTGAGAGAATCTGAGCCCTTTATCAGATGATCCTTAAAGAACAGCACTAAACGCATGCATAATAAATGCTTTGGCTGACAAGGGTGACATAATGCTGTCCTGTTTTCCAAGTAAGTAACGTTAAAGTAAATATTGGTTTTCTCTGAATGGAAGGAAACAAAAACACTCTTCATTAATATTTATGTGTAAGAATCAAAGTAATGAATGTAATATATTTTTCTCCTGTATAATAGATTAGCATGCTTTTGTAAAGAACACTGATTTTTAAAACATTGCATTATACACTAATGACCTCCTAATTTAGAAATTTATTTAATAAGTGTTTTAAGAGATACGTAAAATAATTATTTAAATGTAATAGAATATTAATAGAAATTTGTGTTCATATTTATTATTTATACTTTAAAGTGTATTTTTAAAAGATTATCTATTCAATTTTAGAGAAATATTAACAGAAGGAGAACAAGAGGGAGAGAAACATCAATGTTCATTAATTGGTTGCCTCTCACTAACCTTCCAGCTGGGAATGCTGCCTGCAACAAAGGCATGTGCCCTCACCAGGAAGTGAACCAGCGAACTTTTGTTTTCAAAGATGATGCCCAACCCACTGAGCCACACAAGTCAGAGCTATATTTAATTACCCCTTAACATTCTTTTGTTTTCTCTTTGAGATATCACTGAATTTTATTTTTTAATTTTATTTTTTCCCATTGGTCTTTTTTTGGGGGGGGAACCTTTATACAACATTATTTTAATTTTCTACTTCTTTCATTTTAGAATTTTTTTGACAGTCACATTTTATTCAAGCTTGAAACAAATTTTTAAAAATTTATTTAATTATTGTTTAAGTACAGTTTTCTGTTTTTTACTCCCAACACAGCCCACTCCCCCAGTGCTCCCCACCTCCCTCCCATTTCCACCCCCCCTTATTTGTTGTCCATATGTCCTTTGTACCAGTTCCTGTAAATCCTTCCCCTTTTCCCCTGAAATTCTCTCCCATCTCCCCTCTGGTCCCTGTCAGCCTGTTCTCTATTTCAGTGTCTTTGTTTTTACTTTGCTTGCTTGATTGTTTCATTGTTTAGCTTCCTGTTAAAGGTGAGATCATATGGTATTTGTCTTTCAACACCTGGATTATTTCACTCAGCATAATACTTTCCAGTTCCATCCATGCTGTTGCAAAGGGTAGGAGCTTCCTCTTTCTTTCTGCTGCATAGAATTCCATCGTGTATATGTACCAGAGTTTTTGGATCCATTCTTTTACTAGGTACCTAAGTTGCTTCCAGCTCTTGGCTATTGTGAATCATGCTGCTATGAACATTGGGATGCATAGGTTCTTTTGGATTGGTGTTTTAGGGTTCTTAGGATATAATCCCAGCAGTGGAGTTGCTGGATCAAAAGGCAGGTCCACTTTTAGTTTTTTTTAGAAAAATTCCATACTGTTTTCCACAGTGGTTGTACCAGTCTGCAATCCCACCCACAGTGCACTAGGATCCCCTCTTCTCCACAACCTCTTCAATACTTGTTTGTTGCTTTGTTTATGATGGCCATTCTGACCAGTGTAAAGTGGTATCTCATTGTGGTTTTAATTTGCAGCTCTCTGATAGCTAGTGATATTGAGCATCTTTCCATGTGTCCCTGGATCTTCTGTATATACTCCTTGGAGAAATGTCTGTTCAAGTCTTTTGCCCACTTTTTTAATTGGGTTGCTTGTCTTCTTAGAGTGGAGTCATGTAAGTTCTTTGTATATTTTGGAGATTAAACCTTTGTCTGAGGTATCATTGGCAAATATGTTTTCCCATACAGTTTGTTCTCTTTTTATTTTAATACTGTTTTCTTTAGCCATACAAAAGCTTTTAATTTTGATAAGATCCCATTTGTTTATTCTTTCTTTTATGTCCTTTGTGCTGGGGGACATATCAGTAAAAAAGTTGCTGCATGAAATATCTGAGATTTTCTTGCCAATGTTCTCCTCTAGGACTTTAATGATGTCACGGCTTATATTTAAGTCTTTTATCCACCTTGAATTTATTTTTTTGTATGGTGTAAGTTGTTGTTTGAGTTTCATTTTTTTTACACATAGTTGTCCAGTTCTCCCAACACCATTTGTTGAAGAGGCTGTTATTAGTCCCTTTTATGTTGCTTCCCTTTTTGTAAAATATTAATTGTCCATAGAGATTTTGGTTTATTTATAAGCTCTCTGTTCTGTTCCATCGGTCTATGTGCCTGTTTTTTTTTTATGCCAGTACCAGGCTGTTTTGATTACAGTGGCCTTGTAATACAGTTTGATATTAGGTATTGTGATCCCTCCTATTTTGTTCTTCTTTCTCAAAATTGCAGCTGCTGTTTGGGGTCATTTACGGTTCCATATAAATTTTTGAAGTGCTTGTTCTATGTCTGTGAAGTATGTCATTGGTACTTTAATAGGTACTACACTGAATCTGTAAATTCCTTTGGGTAGTATGGACATTTTGATGATGTTAATTCTTCCAATCCATGAACATGGTATATGTTTCCACTTGTTTGTGTCTTCCTTGATTACTTTCTTCAGTGTTATGTAGTTTTCTGTATACAGGTCTTTTACATCTTTGGTTAGGTTTATTCCTAGATATTTTAATTTTCTTTTTGCTATATCAAATGGAAGTTTTTCTCAATTTCTTCTTCTGCTGTTTCATTGTTGGTATACAAAAATGGCATCAATTTCTGAGTGTTGATTTTGTATCCCATCCTTTTGCCAAATTCATTTATTAGGTTGAGCAGTTTTGGGGTAAGCCTATAGGATTTTCCATGTACACTATCATGTCATCTGCAAACAGTGACTGTTTTGTTTCCTCCTTTCTGATTTGAATGCCTTTTATTTCTATTTCTTGTCTGATCGCTGTGGCTAAAACTTCCAATACTATATTGAATAGAAGTGTTGAAAGTGGACAACCTTGTCTTCTTCCTGATCTTAGTGGAAAAGATTTTAGTTTTTGCCTGTTGAGTATGATGTTGGCTGTAGGTCTCTCATATATGGCCTTTATTATGTTGAGGAATGCTCCCTCTATTCCAACTTTGCTGAGTGTTTTTTTATCATAAATGGGCACTGTACCTTATCAAAAGCTTTTTCTGCATCTATTTATATGATCATATGATTTTTGTCTTTGCTTTTGTTTATATGATGTATTACATTTACTAATTTGTAAATATTGAACCATCCTTGTGTCTCTGGGATGAATCTCACTTGGTTGTGGTGAATGATCTTTTTAATGTGTTGTTGGATGCAGTTTGCCAATATTTTGTTGAGGATTTTTGCGTCTATGTTCATCAGTGATATTGGCCTTAAGTTTTCTTTCTTTGCTGTATCTTTATCTGGTTTGGGGATTAGGATGATGCTGGCTTCATAAAAAGAGTTTGGGATTGTTTTATCATTTTTGGAGTTTTTGGAATAGCCTGTGAATAATAGGAGTTATTTCCTCCTTAAATGCTTTGTAGAATTCTCCTGTGAAACCATCTAGTCCAGGGCTTTTGTGCTTCAGGAGATTTTTGATTACTGCTTCAATTTCATTTGCTGTTATTGGTCTATTCAGGTTTTCTGCTTCTTCTTCATTGAGTTTTGGAAGATTATATTTTTCTAGAAATTTGTCCATTTCACCTAAGTTTTCAAATTTCTTGGCATACAGTTCTTCATAATAATTTCTTGGAATCCTTTGTATTTCTGTGGCATCAGTTGTAATCTCTCCTCTTTCATTTCTGATTATGTTTATTTGGGTTCTCTCTCTTCTTTTCTTGATGAGCCTACTTAAAGTCTTGTCTATTTTGTTTATCTTTTCAAAAAAACCAGCTCCTAGATTCATTGATTTTTAGAATTGTACTTTTAGTCTCTATGTCATTTAACTCTGCTCTGATCTTGGTTATTTACTTCCTTCTACTTGCTATGGGATGTTTTTGTTGTTGTTCCTCAAGTTCTTCTAGGCATAAAATTAGGTTGTTTGTTTGAAATGTTTCTATCTTTCTTAAGTAGGCCTGTATTCCTAAGAAATTCCCTCTCAGGACTGCCTTCGCTGTGTCCCATAAGTTTTGGGTTGTCCTGAGTTCATTTTCATTTGTTTCCAGAAACTTTTTGATTTCTTCCCTGATTTCATTCTTTACCCATTTGTTGTTTAATAGCATACTATTCAGTCTCCATGGTTTTGGGTGTTTTGGGTTTTTTTCCTCTGCGGTTGGTTTCCAGTTTCAGTCCCTTGTGATCAGAGAAAATACTTGGTATGATTTCAATTTTCTTAAATTTTTTGAGGCTTGTTTTGTGTCCTATCATGTGGTCTATCTTTGAAAATGTTCCATGTGCATTTGGAAAGAATATTTATTTTTCTTCTTTGGGATAAAGGGTTCTATATATATATATCAGTTAAGTCCACTTCATCTAGGATGTTGTTCAATTCCCGAATATCTTTGTTGATTTTTTGTTTGGAAGATCTGTCCATTTTTGACAGTGGGGTGTTAAAATCCCCTACTATAATTGTGTTGCTGTCTATATCTTTCTTGAAGTCCTCTAGATTTTCTTGATATATTTAGGTGCTCCTATGTTGGGTGCATATGTATTTACTATGTTTATGTCTTCTTGGTGGATTCTTCCTTTTAGTATTATGAAGTGACCTTTTGGGTCTCTTTTTATGGCCCTTTTTTTGAAGTCTATTTTGTCTGATATGAGTATTGCTGCCCTAGCTTATTTTTTTCCTGGCTGTTCCCCTGGAAAATTTTTTTCCAGCCCCTCACTTTTAGTCTGTATTTGTCTTTTGTCCTTAGGTGGGTCTCTTGTAGGAAGCAAATGTGTGGGTCATACTTTCTCATCCATTCAGCTATCCTATGTCTTTTGATTGGAGCATTTAGTCCATTTACATTTAAGGATATTATTGATAGGTACTTATTCATTGTCATTTTTATACCTGTGCTTCTCATTGTCTCTCTTTTTTCCTTCCTTTTCTTAAAGCTGACCTTTCAGCTTTTCTTGCAGAGCTGGTTTGGGGGAGGTGTATGCTTTTAGACTTCTTTTGTCTTGGAAGCTCTTTATTTGTCCTATCCTGATTGAGAGCCTTGCTGGATAAAGTAACCTCAGTTGAAGGCCTCTGGTTCTCATTACTAGGAATATTTCTGGCCATTCTCTTCTTGCTTGGAGTGTTTCCATTGAGAAGTCAGTTGCTAACCTTATTGGGACTTCCTTATAGGTTCCTTCCTTTTTCTCCCTTGCTACCTTTAAGATTCTCTCTTTATCCTGGAATTTTGCCATTTTAATGATGATGTGCCTTGAAGTGGGTCTCTTTGGGTTCCTCTTGATTGGGACTCTCTGTGTTTCCTGGATTTGTGTGACTTTTTCTCTCATCAAATTATGAAGTTTTCCCTCATTACTTTTTCAAATAGATTTTCTATCCCTTGGTCTTCTTCTTCTCTTTTTGGTATCCGTATTATTTGGATATTATTATGTTTCATTTCGTCTTGTATTTCTCTTAATACCTCTTTATTCTTTCTGAGCCTCTTTTTCCTTTTCTTGCTCTTTCTGGGCATTTCTTTCTACTTTGTCCTCCAACTTGCTGATCCGATTGTCTGCTTTCGAAACCTTCTACTGTGTTCTTCAATTCAGAAATTGTATTCTTCCTTTCCTCTTGACTCTTGCTGATAGTTTCTATTTCCTTTTTCATGTTGATATAGTTTGCATTGAGTTAATTGTAGGTCCCCTGTAGTTTCTGGTAGCTCATTATGAGCTCTTTGAACTTTCTGGTAACCAGTGCTTTGAATCAATATCTGATAGCTGACTTGTTTCTATTTCATTTAGCATTCTTTCCAAGGCTTCCTCCTTTCCTTTCACTGGGGGGTTGTTTCTTTGTCTTTCCATTGTTTGTGAGACTCTTCTTGTTAGCTTTAGCCTCTTAAATTAATTTTTTTCAGGCTTCCTGGATTTATGGTGTGCACTTCTGTGGTGTAATACCTGTGAGATTCAGTGGTGTAGTCTCCTTGATCTCCCCAAATCGCTTGTCTTGGGCTGTCCTTTACGTTGGCTCTGAGTTTGTCTTTGGGTTTTTGTTGTTTCTGGGTCTTTTTTTGTGGGTTCTTCCCACCAGCTGGTGAACTGATGGTCCCTCTGACCCCTACCCGTTTTAATGTGCTGTGCTGGTGAGGGCGGGTTGCACTGAAGCTAGTTCTACCGCATATACAGGGTTTTGAAGATTCTGTTTTTCTCTTGTTTAGTTGCTTGCCCTGGGAAGTTTCTCTGCTGTTTAGCTGTATTTTCAGGTAGGTCTTGGGTTGAGGTTTGTGTGGTTTCTACTCCCTCCTTCACCTTCCTCTGTTGTTATCTGTTGGTGGTTCCTTTTTTGGGGGGTTTCCTCTTCTTTTGGATATCCTGGTGTTCACCGCTTCCACCTATTCTTTTATTTATTTATTATTTTGATCATTTGGAGGGGAAGGCAAACTGGTTTATGACAGCAGGAGAGTATTCTGTGATGTTTACAGTAGCAGCCAGTAGAGAAGAGATAGGCCCTCCCCTGACTATGTACAGTGACAACTGTAATCTTCAACCCACCTAGCCACTTTTCAGAATGGGTGGAAGGAAAATAAGGCTCTTGTTGGGGAGGGAAGGCTTGTGATTTGGATCCAGAAAGGAGTGAGGTTGAGGGAGTTCAGGTTCTCTTGTTGGTTTCCAGCTGGTCAAGCCTTTTCTTCTGGTCACACTAGCTGCAGCAGTCTGAGGGTCGATTAGTTCTGCTTTTCTCCCTTCTCGGTGAACTCAGCCAGTCTCGGTATTGCTCTCCCAAAATCTTCTCCTCAGCACCCCACTGAGAGCAGACTTTCCCCAGGATTCACAGTCCTGATCTGGGGTGTGGACATGCGTTCCCAGCCAGGCTTCTCTGGTCCCGCTGGCCTAGGCGCAAACCCTTCCCAGTGTTATGTGGGATCACAAAGGCGACTCTTGATTCTCCCAAGCCAGTGACCACAGACTCCACATGTGATCAATGCTCTCTGGTTTGCTTCTTCACACCCACTCCTCTCTCTGACGATCCAAGCATACAGATCTCTCCTGGCATTTCTCAAACTGTGCCTGGCTGGGTAGGGAGGGAGCTGGTGACTGGCCTCTCATTGGTCTTTTTAAATTAATTTTTTTTATTTTAATTGTCATTCAAGTACAGTTTTTGTCTTTTACTCCCATCCCAGCCCACCCCCCAGTGCTCCCCACCTCCCTCCCATTTCCACCCCCCCCTTAGTTGTTGTCCATGTGTCCTTTATACTAGTTCTTATAAACCCTTCCCCTTTCCCCCTGAATTTCCCTCCCCTCTCCCCTCTGGTCACTGTCAGCCTGTTCTCTTTTTCAGTGTCTTTGGTTATATTTGCTTGTTTGTTTGTTGTTTAGGTTCCTGTTAAAGGAGAGATCATATGGTATTTGTCTTTCATCACCTAGTTTATTTTGCTTATCATAATACAGAGTTTTAAGTTCCATTTTTAGAGAAAAACTGAGATGGTGGCAAGATAGGTGGGAGCAGTGTGCAATTCCCCCTGCACATAGGTGAAACACCTAGCAGATCGTCTGAGGAACAGAGTGTACAGCCAACAGTACCCTAGCTTATATGAAGATTGGAGACCAAAAATTGCAGAGGACATGGAAAAATCAGACGGTAAGGAGAATGCTTCAGGACAATAAGGTCCCCAGGTCCAGTGCAGGGACCAGGTTGGCTGCAGCCCCAGGTCCAGTGCCCTCCGGGTCTGTTGCAGGGTTCTTGGGAAAGAACGGTGTCAATGGCTCCCTCCCCTGCCAAACAAGGTTTGAGCAGCATTGGGAGAGACCTAGTTGCTTGAAGTCAAAGGGGGGCAATGAGGGCGAAGTGGTAAACACACAGGGGCTGTGAGCACCCGCTGAGACTATGGATGCCGGCTGGGGAGAGTTGGGCTGTAGTGCCAGTTCTGATTGGAGAACTGTGCTGTGTGAGAGGCAAGGCCCTTGTATGGAGTGGCAGGCTTGAGCAGCAGGAAGTTTTCAAAAAGAAAATGAAAAGAGGTACTCAGCAGCTGTTTGGGGAATTCTCCTGCAGCAGCAGCCCCTAACCCTGCCCAGCTGTGTCACAGTCCTGTGGTGGTGCAGCAGACCCTGTGCTCACACTTGAAGTCCCAGGGAGAGTGTGCATGAGAACCTGCAGGACAAGTAGCTGCCCATCTTGTCCCAGTAGAAGAGGCTGAGTGCTTGCGCTCGAAGCACCAGGAAGGAGCTTGCCTGACCCACCACCCAGGAGTACCATGCACCCAACTCTTGCCCCCAGCAGGGAAGCAGCAGAGGAGGCAAGCACCTACATCTGCAGAGGTAGCTACTGCAGCATCCCTGCCCTGCAGGGCTGACTGGCTCCCTAAAAGGAAGGAAGAGATGCTCCCTCAGAGGAGAAATGCAGGGCTCAAGGAGTCAGCAATCCCCAGAAAAACTTAACTCACTGCAAGGCTGAACTAGCCTGAAGGGGCGCTGAGAGTCCCTGGCATCTAGGACAGCAAAAATTGAGAAGATGGTGTGTGAATTGTCCCTAACTGATGTACCTCAAGACAGTGCCACTTGTGGACTTAAGGCCTAGGCTGGGCTCAGAAGGGCACTAGGGGCCTTTCAGAGAACTGAGGAACTGGGCTGGATGCTGGAGAGTGTGGCTCAGGAAGGGAGAAAAGCAAAACCAACTCCCTTTCAACCTGTTGAAGCAGGGAAGACCAGCAGAACTGGTCTGGCTGGTTTAAAGCCAGCAGGAGGCATATTTTGAAAGGAATTTTTTCTTTTAAATCCTTTCTTCCTTTCCTTTTTTATTTTTATTCCTTCTTCCCTTCTTCCTTCTTTCCCCTTTATATCTCTTATTCATTTCTCCTCCTCCTCCTCCTCCCCCTCCTCCTCCTTCTTCTTCCTCTTTTAATTCCCACAAGTGAAACAAAACATGGAGATGTGAAAAGACCGGAGTTGGACCCAAAGAGGGGTCATCCCAAGAGCTGAGATAGTGAGAAAAATTTTACTTTGCTATACTGGAGAACTTGCAAGTTATTGTATATTTGTATTATTATTTTTTATTATTCTCACATTTTTTGTTTTATTAATATCTTTGTTTAGTGTTATCTTCTGTAGTATTTCTCTTCTTTTTGTTTAGTGTTCTTCACTTGGCTCATTAATTTGCATTATTTGACTGGTTTCCCTTCTTCTGTCTTTCATAGTATATTTTTAATTTACCATCTTTCACTTTGCTTGTGTTCCATTACAACACTACTACTCTAGGCCCTATACTTCCTATTTTTGTTATACAGATCACATAGATTCTGTCATATGATTGTTGTTCCATTATTATTATAAATAATTGCTGTTCCATACACCTGTAAATACTACACAGCTTCCCATCCAGATTATAGCTTACTTCACTGTTTCCTGAAGTTTATTACTGTTGTGGTCAACTCTATTTTCTCACACACTACACCTATTTTCTATCCTTTGCTCTCACTCACTTCATAATATAACCTCCCACAAGCTCACTGCTTTCTAGATCCAATGCACAATCACCCCCCAATAAGAGTCTCATCTTTTTTCCACCATTTCTAAAAAGTGGCTAGTTGGGTGAAATACCACGGTCAACATTATACATATCCAAAGGATCTCCTACCTCTTCTCTACAGGTTGGTACTTTAAATACCACAGAATACACTCTTGCTGTCTTAAACCATTTTGCCTTCTTCTTCCAAATGATCACAAAAAAGAGTAGGTAGAAGCTTTGAACACCGGGATACCTGCTGGAAGAGGAAACCCACCAACAAAGGAACCACCAACAGATAACAACAGAAGAAGGTGAAGGAGAGAGTGGAAGCCACTGTAACTCAACCCAAGACCTATCTGAAAATACAGAAAAGTTACTCAGAACAAACAACTGAACAAGAGGAAAAGAGAATCCTCAAAACCTTGTATATATGGAAGAACCAGCTTCAGCACAACCTGCCTACACCAGCACAACAGAATACAAGACATGGTGAACAGAGTGACCCTCAGTTAACCAGCTGATGGGAAGGACCCACCAAAGAAAGACCCAACAATAATCAAAACCCAAAGACATACAGAGAGCCAACAAAAATGACAGCAAAGACCAGTGAGCTCAGGAGATCAAGAAGACTACACCACTGAATTTCACAGGTATTCTACCATACAAACAATGAGAAGACAAAGAAACAACTCTCTAATGAAAGGAAAATATGGAGCCTCAGAAAGAATGCTAAATAAAATAAAGTCAAGTCAACTATCAGATATTGGGTTCAAGGCAATGGTTATCAGGAAACTCAAAAGCTCACAGACAATTACCAAAAACTACAGGGAAACTATAATGAACTCATTGCAAAGTATATCAACATGAAAAGGGAAATAGAAACTATCAACAATGACCAAGAAGAAATGAAGAATACAATTTCTGAAATGAAGAACACAGTAGAAGGAATCAAAAGCAGGCTCCATGAAACAGAGGATTGGATCAGCGAGCTGGAGGATAAGGTAGAAAAAACACCCAGAAAGATTAAGAAAAGAAAAAGAGGCTCAGAAAGAATGAAGAGGGGTTAAGGGAAATACAGGAAGACAATAAACATAATAATATCCATATTATAGAGATATCAGAAGGTGAAAAAGAGCAAGGGTTAGAAAACCTGTTTGAAAAAGTAATGAGGGGAAACTTCATAATTTGATGAGAGAAAAAGTCACACAAATCCAGGAAACACAGAGTCCCAGTCAAGAGGAAGAAGCCAAAGAGGCCCACTTCAAGACACATCATAATTAAAATGGCAAAATTCCAAGACAAAGAGAGAATCTTAAAGACAGCAAGGGAGAAACAGAAAGTAACATACAAGGCAGCCTGATATGACTAGCACCTATCTTCTCAATGGAAACCCTCCAAGCTAGAAGGGAATGGCAAGAAACATTCCAACTAATGAGAACCAGAGGCCTGCAACCAAGACTACTTTATCCAGTAAGGCTCTCAATTAAAATGTAAGGCCAAATAGGAAGCTTTCTGGCCAAAAGTAGCCACAAAGAATATACCTCCTCCAAACCAGCTCTGCAAAAGATGCTAAAGGGTATGTGTGCTTTAAGAACAGTAAGAAAAACAGTGAAAGTGAGAGGAACACAGGTATGAAAAATAGCAGTGAATAGTACCTATAAATAATAACCTTAAACATAAATGGATTAAATGCCCCAATCAAAAGACACAGAATAGCTGAATGGATAAGAAAACATGACCCACACATATGATGCCTATAAGAGACCCACATCAGGACAAAAGTCCTACACAGACTGAAAGTGAAGGACTAGAAACAAGTATTCCAAGCAAATGTACAGGAATAAAAAGCCGGGATAGCAATACTAATATTGGACAAAATAGACTTTAAAGAAAGAATCATAAAAAGTGACTGGGAAGGTCATTTCATAATACTCAAGGGAAGAAACCATAAATATTGTAAGTATATATGCACCAAACAGAGGAGCACCCAAATACATAAAATCTTGGAGGACTTCAGAAAGACATTGACAGCAACAAAATTATAGTATGGGATTTTAACACCCCACTGTCAAAAGTGAACAGATCTTTCAAATGAAATATCAACAAAGATATTGTGACACTGACCAATGCCTGGGATTGAAGTGGATTTAACTGATATAAGAAGAGCCTTTCATCCCAAAGAAGCAAAATAAATATTCTTTCCAAATGCACATGGAACAGTTTCAAAGATAGACCACATGATAGGACACAAAACAAGCCTCAACAAATTTAAGAAAATTGAAATCATACCAAGCATTTTCTCCGATCGCAAGGGACTGAAACTAGAAACCAACCTCAGGGAAAATACCCGAAAATGCTCAAACTCATGGAGGTTGAATACCATGGTATTAAACAGTGAATGTGTCAAGAATGAAATAAGGGAAGAAATAAAAATGTTTCTGGAAACTAATGAAGATGAACCCACAACAATCCAAAACTTATGGGACACAGTGAAGGCAGTCCTGAGAGGGAAGTTCATAACAATACAGGCCTATCTAAAAAAGATAGAAACATTTCAAACAAACAACCTAACCATATGCCTACAAGAACTTGAGGAACAACAAGAAAGACATCCCAGAGCAAGTAGAAGGAAGGAAATAACCAAGATCAGAGAAGAATTAAATGACATATAGAATAAAATCACAATTCTAAACATCAGTAAACTTAGGAGCTGGTTCTTTTAAAAGATTAACAAAATTGACAAGCCTTTAAACAGGCTCATCAAGAAAAAAGAGAGAAGTTCCAAATAAACACAACCAGAAATGAAAGGGAAGAGATACCACAGAAATACAAAGGATTGTAAGAAATTACCACAAAGAATCATATGCAAAGAAATTTGAAAACCTAGGTGAAATGGATGAATTTCTAGAAAAATATAATCTTCCAAAACTGCATGAAGAAGAAGCAGAAAGCCTGAACAGACCAATAACAGGTGACGAAATTGAAACAGTAATCAAAAAACTTCCACCACACAAGCCCTGGACCAGATGGTTGCACAGGAGAATTTTACTAAGCATTTAAAGGAGACCTAACCCCCATCCTCCACAGATTATTTCAGAAAATGCAAGAAGATAGAAGACTTGCAAACTCTTTTTATGAGGCCAGCATCATCCTAACCCAAGAACCAGATAAAAATATAATAAAGAAAGAAAACTTCAAGCCAATATTGCTGATGAAAACAGAAGCTAAAATCTTCAATAAACTATTGGCAAATCTCATCTAGCAATAGGTTAAAAAGATCATGCACTATGGTCAAGTGGGATTCATCCCAGGGATGCAAGGATGGTACAATATTCACAAATTAATAAACATAATACTCCACATAAACAAAAAGAAAGACAAAAATCACATGGTCATATCAATAGATGCAGATAAAGCTTTTGTTAAGGTACAGCACCCATTTGTGATAAAAATACTCAACAAAGTAGAAATAGAGGGAGAATTCCTCAACATAATAAAGGCCATATATGAGAGACTCACAGTCAACATCATACTCAATGGGCAAAAACTTAGAGCTTTCCCGCTAAGACAGGAACAAGACATAGTACTGGGAGTCCTAGCCACAGCAATCAGACATGAAAAAAGAATAAAAGGCATCCAAATAGGAAAGGAGGACATAAAACTGTCATAGTTGCAGGTGACATGATAGTATACATATAAAATTCTATACACTCCACCAAAAATTACTTGACCTAATAAATAAATTTGGCAAAACAGTGAGATACAAAGTTAATATTCAGAAATAAAAGGCATTTTTGTACACCAACAATGATATATCAGAAACAGAAATCAGGAAAAAATCCCATTTGATATAGCAACAAGAAAAATAAAGTACTAGGAAAAAAACCTAACCAAGGAGAAAAAAGACCTATATTCAGGAAACTCTACAACACTGAAGAAAGAAATTAAAGAAGACACAAACAAGTTGAAACATATACTATGCTCATGGATTAAAAGAATTAACATCATCAAAATGACCATACTACCCAAAGTGACTTATAGATTCAAAGTAATCCCTATTAAAGTACCAATGACATGTTTCACAGATATAGAACAAACATTTAACAAATTTATATGGAACTACAAATGACCCCGAATAGCTGCAGAAGTTTTGAGAAAGAACAAGGAAGAAGGGATCACAATACCTGATATCAACCTGGACTACAAGACCACTGTAATCAAAACAGCCTGCTACTGGCATGAAAATAGGCACATAGGCCAATGGAACAAAACAGAGAGCCCCCAAATAAACCCAAGTCTCTATGGTAAATTAATATTTGACAAAGGGGGAAAAAGCAAATGAAGTAAAAATAGCCTCTTCAACAAATGGTGTTGTGATATCTGGACAGCTGCATGCAGAAAAATGAAACTCAATCACCAACTTACACCCTACACAAAAATAATTTTAAGGTGGGCAAAATACTTAAATATAAGTCATGAAAACATCTACAGGAAAATCTCAGACATTGCACACAACAAATCTTCACTAATATGTCCCCTAAAGCAAGGGACATAAAGGAAAGAATAAACAAGTGGGACTTCATCGAATTAAAAGGCTTCTGCATGGCTAAAGAAAACAGCATTAAAATGAAAAGGGAACCAAATTATAGGAAAATATTTGCCAATGATACCTTGGACAAGGGTTTGATCTTCAAAATATATAAAGAACCACACAACTCCAATCCAGGAATACAAAAATCCCAACTAAAAAATTGGCAAAAGAATTGAACAGACACTTCTTCAAGGAGGACATACAGAAGATCCAGAGACATGAAGAGATTCTCAGGTTCACTAACCCTCAGAGAGATGCAAATTAAAACCATAATTGGATACCACTTCACATTAGTCAGAATGGCCATCATAAACAAAGCATCAAACAAGTGTTGGAGAGGTTGTAGAGAAAAGGGAATCTTAGTGCACTGTTGGTGGGAATGCATACTGGTGCAGCCATGGTAGAAAACAGTATGGGATTTCCTTAGAAAACTTTAAATGGAATTGCCTTTTGACCCAGCAATTTCACTGCTAGGATTATGTCCTAAGAACCCTGAAACACTAATCCAAAAGAATCTATGCACCCCAATGTTCATAGCAGCACAATTTACAATAGCCAAATGCTAGAAGCCACCTAAGTGCCATTAGTAAATGAGTGGATCAAAAAACTATGGTACATTTACACAGTGGAGTTCTATGCAGAAGAGAGGAAGAAGGAGCTCCTATACTTTGCAAGAGCATGGATGGAACTGGAGAGTATTATGCTAAGTGAAATAAGCCAGGTGGTGAGGGACAAATACCATATGATGTCACCTTTAATTGGCACATAATCAACAAAAGAAAAAAGCAAACAAAATATAACCAGAGACATTGAAATTAGGAACAATCTAACCATAGCCAGAGGGGAGTGGGGAGGAGAAAATGGGAGAAAGGGTTTTCAGGAACTACTGTAAAGGACATATGGACAAAACCAAGGGGGAGGTTGGAACCAAGGAAGGGAGATGGGTTTGGCTGAGGTTGGGTGGGGGAAGTAGCGTGGAGAAAATGCAGACAAGTGCAAATGAACAACAATAAAATTATAAAAAAAGAAAAGCAACTGGTATTATGAAAAAATTCCATCTTTGAGGCCAATTGTGAAAATGGCACTGCATTTATTGGTTTAGCTCCATTTTGTTCTTAAACACTATGCATATGTAAAAGGTTTAAGCTTTCAAATAATGTCTACTTTTTGTCATTGCCATATTAGAAACTCAAGGCTGTGGACAAATATCTATCTCAATCGGTTAAAAAAAGTCCATGCTTTTCTAGTTGCCAGATTCTAAAAAACAAACAAACAAACAAATAAATAAATCACTTAAAAATCTACAGTAAATCTCATTTCTTTCTGAGGTGTCTAAGAGTGATGGTTAAGAATGAAATTACTATGTAAAAATCAGGTTAGGTAATTAATTTAATGTTTTTTACAATGGAGAACTCTGAATATAGAAATAAAGGTTCTTTGATATTGGGATCCTCAACAATACAGATTACAGAAGCAAGAAGATGGTCAATGAGAAGGAAGGAGAGAATTGGAAAGTGAATGGGAGGGAAGGAGATCATTGGAAGGGTGGAACATAATTATCATTTATGATTTAGAATATTAAATAAAAATGTATCTTACACAAAAATCATGTCTGGATACTGAATATCAGCTTTCAAAGGTTTATTGATTGAAAGAAGGTGCTTGTAATAGATGATGAGGCACCACCTAATTCTCACTTTAAGGGCTCAGAAGCTCATTCTTCCATCTGCCAGAGCTTTGTCAGCTGCTCTCGGTCAAAAGGAGTTATATCAAGGAGATATAACCTTTCTCAATGCATATGCACCTAAACAGAGAACACAGAAACATGTAAAGCAAATACTAACAGATAAAAGGGAGAAAATGAAAAAAAGACCACAATCATAGTCCAGGACCTAAATACTCCATACATGTCTAGATGGATCATCCAAACAGAAAATTGACAAGTAAATATTGCCTTAAATGACACATTAGATCAAATGGATATAATTGATATTTACAGCACTGTTTATCCCAGATTATACATTATTCTGTAGTGCACATGGAACACTCTCGTTTACACCATATGTTGCATCACAAAAGTAGCCTCAGCAAATTTAAGAATATGGATGAAATTATATTCTCTGAGCACAATGCTTTAAAATTAGAAATCACTGCAAAAAAAGAAGTGAAAATTTCCACAAATATGTGGAGATTAAGTTACATACTACTAAAAAATTACTGGGTCAAAGAAGAAATAGAAGGTGAGATCAAAAGATATACAGAGACAAATCAGAATGGCAATATGACATATCAAGACTTCTGATACACAGCAAAAGCAGTAATAACAGAAAAGTTTATATCCCTACAGGCCCATCTTCAGAAACAAAAGTGATCCCAAGTAAACAACCTGATATTACATCTTAAAGAATTAGAGAAAAAAGAGCAGAAGCCACCAAAAGTCAGCAGGAGAAAGGAAATAATAAAAATTAGAGAAGAATTTAATGAGTTAGAGGACAAAAAGAGAAAACAATTCCTAAAACAAAGAGCTGGTTTTTAAAAAAGATTAATAAAATTGATAAACTCCTGGCTAAATTCAGGAAAAAAAGACCCATATAAACAAAATCAGAAATGAAAGTGGAGAAGTTACAACAGATATCACAGATACATAAAGGATCATACCAGAATACTAGGAAAGACATATGCCACCAAATTCAATTACCTAGAAGAACTATATAAGTTCCTAGAAATGTATTACCTTCCTAGACTGAATTATGAAGGATTTGAAAATCTAAATAGACTGATCACCAGTGAGGAAATTAAAAAAAAATAAACAGCAAAACTTCACCAAAAATAAAAGTTTAGTACCAGATGGCTTCACTAGTGAATTCTACCAAACATTCAAAGAAGATTTGAACCCTATCCTTCTCAAACTCTTCCAAAAGATTGAAAAGGAGGCAATACTTCCTAATATATTTTATAAGGCTAATATAACCCTGACACCAAAACCTTAAAGGAGTAACAAACACTACAGGCCAATATCTCTGATAAATACAGAGGCAAAAATCCTAAACAAAATTCCTAAACAAAAATAACACATCATGATCAAGTGAGCTTCATTCAAGGGGCACAAGTATAGTTCAACATATGCAAATCAATTGATGTAATACACCACATAAACAAAACAAAGTATAAAATCATATGATCTTATCAATAGATTTAGGAAGAGCATCTGATAAGATACATCCATTTATGATTTAAACACCCAGTAAAATAGGTATAGAAGGAGAGTATCTCAACATAATAAAGGCCCTATATGACCAATCCTCAGCTAATATTATATACAATGGTGAAAAACTGAAAGCTTTTCCCCTATAATCAGGAACATGATGAGATGTCCACTCTCACCTCTATCATTCAATATAGTACTGGAAGTCCTAGGCAGACCAATCAGGCAAGAGAAAGCAACAAGAAGCATCCAAATTCAGAATGGAGAAGTAGAAGTGTCACTTTTGTAGATGACACAATTCTTGAAATAGAAAACTGTGGGGGCGACTTTCCTTGCAAGTCCGCCAAGCCACCAAGGATGAGAGTAATCATGACTGAGACATGATGTGATCTGCTTGGGGAGGAGAAGTAGCCATTTCCCCAGAGGAAAAAGGCCATGAGCAGTGGCCAGTTTCTCAGGGGAAAAAGGCGTTGAGCCTCCTCTTCTAGGGGCTTTTATTGGGTTGTAATACACAGGAATACAGGGCAGCAAGGATCAAACAGTAGATAACATTTCAAAAAAATCTGAGAGCTTAGTCTGAGTCAGAGTCTGTCAGGAACAGATTTTTAGGGTTTCCTGCTGGAACCCTTAGCATATGAATGAAAGCACTCTTAGCAGAGCAGATTTCACAGGTTTATCAGCAAGTCTTTGTGGTGCCAGATTTTTCCCCAGGACACACTCTAGCAAGGCAAGGAGCTGCACCCCTCCCCATCAGGTATTCAGGCTTAAGGGGATTAGAGCCAGGAAGCACTTCTTCCAGAGAACATGGGGACTGGGGCTTTGTCAAAGCCGGGGGTGAGAGTCCATTGCTCTTTGTTGCAGCTCCCAAGTCCTTCCATGAAGGCCTCCCACGTGGTCTGGGTCTGCCCCCAGCTGTGAGGAGTCTTACCTGTCATTGACTTCTGACCAAGCTTTGGGGGCAGGGGGAGGAACCGAGGCAGTGTTTGCTACCAGAGACAAGGTTTGTCTCCTTCAGCTCGCATTCCAAAGGTCATCCCTCGCCCTAAGCCACAAGGGGTCGAGATATAATTCCTAGAACCAGGCAGAGCAGTCTACAACAGAAAACATTAACACTCCACAAAAACTATTAGAAACAATAAATAAATATAGTAAAGTTGCTGGATACAAAAGGAATGTACAAAAATCTACTGCATTCTTATACACTAACAATAAAATTCAAAAACATAAATGAAAAAAATTTCTTCTGAAGTTGCAACCAACAGAATAAAATACATAGGCATAAACTTAAAGGTTGCGAAGGACGTTTATACTGAAAACTGCAAAACATTATTAGAGAGCCTGAAAAGATGCAATGCAATGGAAAGTTATTCTGTGTTCATGGACTAGAAGAATAAACATAGGATGGCCATATTACCTAAAGCAATATACACATTTAATGTAATCCCCATCAAAATCTCAATGAAATTTTTTAAAGAAATAGAACAAAAAAATCAGCAGATGTCTACGAAACCACAAAAGACCCCAAAGAGCCAAAGTAATCCTCAGAAAATGAATGAATCCAGAGGTATCATGTAGTATAATTTGTAGTACATGACTTCAAATTGTACCACAGAGCAACAATATAAAAAAAAAACATGGTACTGGCAGAAAAACAAGCACACATAACAATGGAACAGAACTGAGATACCAGAAATAAAACCACATGTACATGACCAAAGAATTTTGATAAAGGAGCCAAAAACACAATGGAGAAAAGAAATCTTCTTCAATAAATAGCATTGGGAAGACTTGGAAAGCCACATGCAGAAAAATTTACAGTATGCCCCCTTGTACAAAAGTTAGTTCAAAATGAATCAAAGACCTAAATATAAGATCTAAACAATAAATTACAGAGAAGAAAATATAGGTACTAAACTTATGGACCTTTGTCTTAGAGGAGATTTTATAAGTTGACCCCAAAGGCAAGGATAGTAAAGGTAAAAATAAATGAATGAGATTACAGGAAACCAAAAAGCTTCTGCACAGCAAAAGAAATTGCCAATTAAATAAAAAGGGAACCAACTAAATGAGGGAAGATATTTGCAAACAACAACTCTAACAAAAGGTTAATATCTAAAACATATAAAGAACTCACAGAACTCAACACCAAACAATCCAATTTATAAATGTGCAGAGGACCTGGATAAACACTTCTCCCAAGAAGACATACAAATGGCCAACAGATATATGAAAAGATGCTCAACTTTACTAGCTATTAGAAAAATGCAAATCAAAGCTGCAATGAGATGCTGCCTCACACTTGTTAAAATGGCTATTCCCAACAAGACAGGTACAAACAAGTGTTGAAGAGGTTGTGGAAAAAAAGGAACCCTCATTCACTGCTGGTGGAAATGTAAACTGGTACAGCCACTAGTGGCAGTCCCTCAAAAAATTAAGAAAAGAGTTATTACATGATCCATCATCCCCTCTTCTGAGTATCTACTCCTAATTTATTTGTAAAGATATATGAGCATTCACCCCTATGTTCACTGCAGCATTATTCATAGTGTTCAACAACAAAAGTGTCCTTCAATAGTTGTGTGGGTAAAGATGTAGTCCGTGTATACAGTGGAATACTGTTCAGTTATCTGCCATTTGCAGCAACAAGGATATATCTTAAGAATATGATGCTAAGTGAAATAAGTTATTCATAAAATCTTAGAACTATATGATATCACTTGTATGTGAGACACAAAACTGTAACTCACAGACTCAGATAATAGTATGGATGTTATCAAAGGCAAGGGTGTGGGGGGATAGTAAAGGTAAAGAAGGTCAAATATATGGTGACAGAAGATTATTTGACTTTAGATGGTGGGAACACAATGCAATATACAGATCATATGTCATAGAAATGAATACTTGAAACCTATACAATCTTATTATCCAATGTCACCCCAGTAAATTTAATTAAAAAATGAACAGGAGCTACCTGCTGAAGGTTTGCCCCATTCTCATACCCGTCGATGCAGGGATACAAAGGCTCAGTCAGCTACCTTACCTCAATTCAGGACAACTCTGAATGTTTGTACCAAGTTCAGAGCAGCCTATGGGATAAACTGCATGAAGTCCACCTTCTCTTCCTACCCAATCCTTTTTGTCTCACTCTTGCACAGGTGTTACTATTGAAAACACTCCTTAATAAACCTCTTGTCCGTGGGCCTTCAGCTCAGCATCTTTTTGACAAGAAACTTACCAGTCAGAGTTCTTCCCACATGACTATGCCCTAATTTTGTTCTAACAGTTGAGGGATCCTTCCTACTACAATCTCTCGATTCTTAAGGAATTCCTAATTGATATTCAAAATGAAACTGAGGTCTGTTGCTTCTTACAGGTTCACTTGTCTATTCTATGCCTGCATATTCACTTATGACGTCATAACCATTCTAATAATTTATCTTCAAAATAGGAAACATTTAAAATGCACATAGATGTTTAGCTAAAATACCGTTCATAGTGCCATTATTTATAATAGAAAAAAGTTAAGATAAAGTAAAGGACATTTTAGGACAAAGGATTGACATGAGTCAAAATTCAATAGATGATGATAACATGGAAACAATAAACGTGAACAATGTATTTAAGAATTTAATACTGTAATTTACTTAATTATCAATGCTCTATTACTACATGTGTATCCTTCCCCAAATTCTTTGACTCCTATGATATTAAGTAGGGATAGTAACATATAGTTAAATACATATATAAACCATCCTGCCACTCTGCTATGGCTTCTTTCACATTTGTCCAACTTTGAAATAACTTCTTTGGATTAAGAAATTGTCTCCAAATGTCTTTCCCAAAATGGAGATGTATTCTTAGTTTTTTTTTCTCTTTTGTCTACAAGATCCTTTCACTGGTCTCCATTTCACACTAGATTGTTGCTTCTATGTAAAGTCCATAGAATGGACTGAATAAATCAATAAATGTCTTCCTTGTCAACTTTAGGTATCTTCCTAAAGGTGGTGATAATCTAAGTGGCATTCAAACACTTTCAAACACATCAAAAATGTGGGTTTATTGCTCTAATTATTTTCTGTGAAAGCAGTTCTACTTTATTGCACAAATGAGAGTTATTATTGTCTTTCCTTCTGATAATTGCTATTGTGGTTTTTATTTCAGGCTTTTTAAGATCCTTTAAAGCCTATTTCGTTTTTTTATGAATTTCATGCTAATTAAAATAGCAGATTAGTAGGCCTGGAAAATCAAATCATTATTCAATCAGAACAACAAAAGGGCTTATTTAATTGACCACATCAAATCATATTAAACCAATCTTGGAAGAACCATCACAAAGATTAAGATTTTTAAGATACTGTCATACATTCTATAAGATATTAAACATTTTTCCAAATAAAAAAATGTAAAAGCTGATTAAATTAGTAGATAGTTGAGCTTTGCCTTTTATATAGGAAGCAGCTGAACAGTTTTAAATTTACCTTAATTTTACCCTTAAAATTATTATTTTATTAATTTCTACAGACATGATAATTCCAACTGATGTATAGACATCAAGCAAAATTCAGATTAGGGCTTAATAGCACTGATGCTTTCTTTGCCATCATAGGTGGCTATAGTAAAAGTGAATCACAGCCATTGTTCAGTTTGTGGCCATGTCTGCCGGACTTAAGATTACAGAAGAAAGGCAACACTTTTTTTTTTTTATTAGGAAAGAAGTGATACTCAATGATAAAATGGCAAGTTATTTGCCACGGTATAAAAGAATTCATGTTTGAAACTTGTAATTTTACAAATATTTTTTTCATAATTACATCAATTACATCTGTTTCCATACAGGAAATAAATAATAACTTGATGTGTTTATTGAATTTTATAAGTTGACTAAATGTTTCAGTGTTGGAAAGTTTGAAACAGATTTAGGGAAAGCAAATCCTATCAAATTGAGCTCAGCAAATACTAGACTAGTCAGATTTGTTTTAAGACTGTCATTTGGATCTTCCAAGAGAAAGACCCACCTGAAGTATGTTGTGACCCAGTGAGAGTTCAGAGAGGTAGGGACTCACATCCTATGTTCACAGCATACACTAACACAATCTTTTTGGAGGCAAATTATGAACTATTTAAAGTTTCTAAAATATGCTTAATGTGTCCAGCAATCTCACTTGCAGAAATTTATTTCACAGGGTTAAGCAATAATGTGTGAAAGATGTAATTACAGGAATTTTCATCATAGTGTTATTTATAACAGAGAAAAATACAGAAGTAACTTAAATGTCTAAATGTTATACAGTTATTAAAATTGAAGTGCATTGATGCAATGAAATTGTGTTGACTAGGTAGTAAAAGAATATTTATAGTAAAATGTGTTAATATGTATTAAGATCTGGTAAGAAAACTATATGTTTGGTGTGTTAAACATTATATACATTCACAGAAAGTGACTAGGGTAATACACAATGACAACTCTGAGAAGAATTGGTGGCATTTAAACAAAAAGGAGAACATTTATGTGCTCCTTTTATTTGCTCGCCTTTATTTTCTAAAAATAGCTTTGCTATAAAGATGCATTTATTTTGTAAGAAAGAAAAAGTTAAAAAATCCACAGCATATTTCTTGGATCAGTTAGTCAAGAGAGATAATTCTATTTGTCCCTAAATTTTCATCTTTAACAGCTTGTAAACTGAGGAGGAAAGTGAAGCTTTTAAGAACAGATGGTTCTATCAAACCAGGATAACAGTAATTTTATAGTTTCAAATGTAAGGATTATACATTGTAGAATAATAAGCTTAATGTGCAGTTTTGTGTAAAATGGATACATGGCTACCTATTACATAACTCATATAAAATCTTACTGTATTTATCAATTTGTTAACGTGTTTCAGCAAGGAAAATAAGAATTCCACCATATATGTATTGAGAAGTGAAGAAAAACACAAATATTAATAAAATCTCTTTTTCGCAACCAGTCACAACCTACTTCTGGCACTCTGCAGGTATACATATATGTTAATTAATTTGCAGAACTGCAAAGGTATCAAATCATACCGAAAATGGAATTACTGGTAACACGCAGTGCTATGTGTTTATTTAATCTGGATTTCATCTCCGTAGCATAGGTCTATGCTCTGATGTAAGGGAACTGTAACATTTACACTCAACCTTTCGGATCAAGCAGAGGTGACATCACTACCAGTAGACCTTACCTGACCATCGCAGGCAAACCCAACCTTTCCCTCTTCTGAACAGTGAAAACATTTAGTTTGCATTTCTATTATAGCATTTAACCCAACTCATGTGAAAGTTGAATCTAAACATATTTGCCTTCTTGACTAGGCTATAAATGCCCACGGAACAAGAAAAATGTCAGGTTCATCTTTATACTACTTACAGAAACCTCCCATAATAAATAATTGATATAATGGCATATTGTTTATTACAAACTTGTATATTTGGAATGGGTTAGTCATTCTCTTCCAATGATTATGTCAATTAATATAGTAATATGTTGAGGTCCTCACCTCTGAGGTGATACTACTTGGAGATGGGGCTTATGGAACGTAATTAGGATTAGATGAGGTCATGAGGGTGTGCCCCTGGTCTATGGAATTAATGTCTTTATAAGAAGAAATATCACAGGGGTCTCTCTTTTTGCACTCACACAAAGAAGAGTTCATTTGAGCATTGCAGTTAGATGGCGGCAGTTTATGAACAAAGAGAAGAGGCCTCAGAATGAAATCTAACCTATTAGTACCTTGATCTTGGACTTCTTGGCTTCCAGAGCTGTGACAAAAGTTTCTCTTTCTGAGCCAGCCAGTTTGTAGTATTTTGTTATGCCAGCCTGGGCAGACTAATGCACTGTATTTACCACAATTTGTTATCCTAACCATCATTTTGTAGACTACTTCTCAGTTTTCTCAGAGGTTTACACATTATCTGTGGTATCACGAGAAAGCAAATTAATAACAATTTATCTTAAACATAAGTATTAAAATGAAAAGAAACCAAGCATGCTCTTATATATACAAGCTACTGCCAAACATTATTTGATATAATAAATGAATGATTTAACATAGTTTTATAATAACTTAGAAGAAGCATACTATTCTGAAAAGATTATAGGAATATGGTCTCAAATTCTGTTTTATTATAAATGGGATTTATATATTAAATAAAGTTTTAAAATTTATTCTTATGTATAATATTAGACCTGTTTGCAATAATCTGTTTTTCTTATGTTCTTTTATGTGCTGGTTTAACACTTGAATCCCATATCTTAATTTAAACCACCTTGAGACTACCAGGTTGTTGAAATGAATATTTAAGGATTTTTTTCATATGTCACAATATGTAATTTCTAGCTATTTAATTAAAATATAAATGTCGCAATAAAATGAAAATAGAACTAGAAAAATACTTTAAAGGGTCTTAACCCCACCTCTACTTTATCTTGAATACAAAACTGCTTTGCTGTACTGTTTGCATAGAAATGCCAAATAGGTGTAATGCAAATCAGAAGCAAGTCATTGACAGATAAATTAAATAGTCATGATCTGAATTTTGAGTTTAGGCAAGCATCACAGTCTATTGGCACCAAGCTAGATTTCTTGCCCTATACAAAAAATGTAATGTTGCTCTTGTTAAGCAGTCATCCATCTAAGTGACTTCAAGGCCCTTAAAACCCGAATAGGCAAAGCTCATCTATCAGCCTCTTCACCTCAGTCATAGCCACAGCAGGTACCATAATAAGCTGAGTCTTGGTTTTGTTGTAATTTTATAGTGAAAAGCCAGCTGGTTTTCATTAAGAACTCTTTTTGACATGTTAACTTGTAGCTATAGACTATGATATAAAGATCAGCAAAATATGTTGTTTTTGAGAAGAGGTTTCTCATGATTTATGCGTGGTCTTTTGTTTGACTTTAGTGTGAGTCTAGGGGAAAAATGATTTTCTAATAACTAAATGCAGCTTATCATCCACCATACAAAATTTCCATAGCAAGCTAAAGTGGCAAAATTTATAAAATGACAAACAATAACAGAAGTGATTTTAAATTCAAGAGGTGATTCTGCTATACATTTGTAATCAGTATATTAAATCCCAACTAGTACATTAATTTTGAGTAACAGATTTACATGTTAAAAATTAGCTGTCTAATATCATATTAACTAATAACTTTCCTATAACTTTATTAAAGTGTTTTTGTTAAAAATAACTGAAATTATAATTACAAAAATGCATTTATAATGATAATATTTATTCTTGAAAATCATTTAAAGGGTAATGCAATTTTAATAAAAATAGACACTAATGAAAGGCAACAAAAATAATAAAATACTTAGAAATAAATTCAACCAAGACCTATATACTGAAAATTATGGAAGTTAATGAAAGGAATTGAAGAAGACAAGTAAGTGAAAAAAATATTCTGTGTTCATGGATTGGAAAATTAATATTGTTAAAATGTCTCTACTACCCAAACTGATTAACAGATTCAGTGTAACCCCTATTAAAATTCTAGTGAAATTATAGAAATAAAGCAATCAACTTAAAAATTCACATAGCATCATGAAGAACCCCAAATAACCAAAGTAATTTTGAGAAAGAAGCAGAGCTGGAGGCATCATGTTTCCTGGCTTCAAACTGTATTACAAAGTGATGGTAATTAAAAATGTATGATATTGGAATAAAAACAGACACATAGATGAATGGAACATAACAGAAAGTCCAGAAATCAAGACATATATGGTTAATTATTTTTTTATTATTGTTCAATTACAGTTGTCCCCATTTTCTCTCATTATTCTCTCCCAACCCATCCAGCCTCACCTCCAACATCTAATCCTTAACTCCTTGTTGTTTTTGCCAGTGGGTCTTTTGTACATGTTCCCTGGGAAGGGACTACCCTTCCCATTCTTTACCCCATCACACCCCTCCCCTTCCCTCTGGTCACTGTCACTTTGTTCTTTATTTCAATGTCTCTGGTTCTATTTTGCTCACTTGTTTGTTTTGTTGTTTAGGTTCCAATTATAGGTGAGATCATATGGTATTTGTCTTTCACTGCCTGATTTATTTCTCTTAGCATAATGCTTTCCAGTTCTATCCACGCTGTATTGAACGGTAGGAGCTCCTTCTTTCTTTCTGCTGCATAGAATTCCATTGTGTAAATGTACCATAGTTTTTTGATCCACTCATTTACTGATGGGCACTTAGGCTGTTTATAGCACTTGGCTATTGTAAATTGCTCTGCTATAAACATTGGGATGCATAGGTTCTTTTGAATTGGTGTTTCAGGATTCGTAGGGTACGGTCTCAGCAGTGAAATTACTAGGTCAGAAGGCAATTCCATTTTTAGTTTTTTGAGGAAATTCCATACTGTTTTCTACAGTGGCTGCACCAGTCTGCATTCTTACCAACAGTGTCCTTTTGTTCCCTTTTCTCCACATCCTCTCCAACACTTGTTTGTTGATGTGGTTATGATGGCCATTCTGACTGGTGTGAAGTGGTATCTCATTGTGGTTTTAATTCGTATCTCTCTGATGGATAACGATGCTGAGCATCTTTTAAAATATTTCTGGGCCCTCTAAATGTCCTTCTGGGAGAAGTACCTGTTCATGACCTTTGCCCAATTTTTAATTGGATTGTTTATCTTCCTGGAGTGGAGTCATGTGAGTTCTTTATATATTTTCGAGATGAAACCCTTGTCCAAAGTGTCATTGTCAAATATATTTTCTTATACAGTTGGTTCCCTTTTCATTTTGATGACTTTTTCAATAAACTCAAGATGGATAAATGACTTAAATATAAGTCATGATACCATAAAAGCCCTAGAGGAAAATATACACAGAAAATTCCATGCAGCAATATTTTCACAGATATGTTCCCTAGAGCAAGGGACATAAAGGAAAGAATAAACAAATGGGTCCATCAAATTAAAAAGCTTCTTTACAGCTAAAGAAAACATCAGCAAAATGGTTAGTTAATTTTTGACAAAGGAGTCAAAGAGGACAGAATAGTTTCTTCAAAATGATGTAGGGAAAATAGGATATCTACGTGCAAAAGAATGAAACTAGTCTTCTTTCTTGAATGATACACAAAAACTTACTCAAACGCAAAAACTATAGCACCATCTTACATCATACACAAAAATAAAATCTAAATTTTAAAAAAGGCTCTTATATAAGATCCCAAACCATAAATCTCCTGAGAGAAATCATAGGGAAAAAATAAAAACAAAATCCTTACCACTGAACTTGGCAATGATTTGGATTTAACACCAAAACAATGTCAACAAAAGCAAAAATAAGCAAGTGGGGCTACTTCAAACTAAAAAGCTTCTGCACAACAAAGAAAACCATCAGTAAAATGAAAGGCTACCTATTAAATGGGATAAAATATTTGTAAAACCACATATTGAATAAGGGTTTAATACTAAATATGTGTAAAGTACATATAAAACTCAATCATAAAATATCAAATAACCTAATTAAAAATGAGCAAAGCACCTGAATAGACAATTTGTCAAAGAAGACATACAAATAGCCAACAGATACATAAAAGAGTGCTCAATATCACCGCAATAAATCAAAACCAGAATGAGATATTATATCATACTTGTTGGGATGTCTATTATCAAAAAGACAGAAGATAACAAATGGCAGTGAAATTGTGGAGAAAAGGGAACCTTTGTTGGGAATGTAAACTGGTACAACCACTATAAAAACTAATATGGACTTCCCTCAAGAAATTAAAAACAGAATTATCATATGATCCAGCAATGTCACTTCTGGACATATGTCAAAAAAATCACTTTCGCTAAGAAAGAAATATCTGCATTTTAATGTTCTTTGGGGCTTATGGTGTTATTCATCATGAGACCCAATGAAACCCAAGGCTTGTAATTACCAGGAAGCATAGTTTCAAATCATGTAGCATAGAAATACAAGAAGCAAAACCTTCAAGAAATACAGTAAGGGGTCTACATTAGACTACATAAACTCTCTTGGCATATCACAGATAAAATAATTAAAAAATAGAATTTGAATAACAATAATGTTTAATAAGTATGTTGTACTCTCTACCCTAAAATGTAGGTAACATATTTCTTTTTAAGGACTTAAATTGCATTAAAAAAACAACCCAAGTACATTATAAAACTTAGAAATAGTTTCTCATAAATCATAAAAAATTAAATAAAAACTGTAAATAAATGATATCTATGGAAACAAACTAAACTACAGCATTATCTTGGAAATTAAAAATATTACCCTAAATAGTAATTAAGTTCAATAGGTATAATGATGACTTTATTTCCTTGTGTTTTCTAATTATGTTTTTGAACTCAGACTTGATTGATCGAAACCTGTGGAAATTCTGTGAGATCTGAATCAAAGGGATTTTTTTTTTGGAGAGATTGCCTCATTATAGGTGAAGGAAAGCTAACAATCTAATTTTTCAGTTAGAAGTTTCCCAGTGCATGTGGGTAGTGCTATTAAATCCCAAACCTGTGTGAAGCGAGGGAGTTTACAAATATGCAGGGAGGTCTGTGGAAAGAGTTAGAGGCAGAGAGGGGCAGCATACTTCTTCTTTTTCTATTCAGAGCTGGTTAAGAGAACTATCTTTTCCTATTGGCTTCACTGACCCATAAGTAGATATTTTTTCCAGCTCATTCTAACTAAAGTATGGTCCTCTGAAGATTCTGATGTTTGAAAAAAGTCATGGTTCTAACTCTGCACCATGTGTGAGTCCTAAGCCTTATATCTTATTCATGCAGCCCTAGAAAACTAAGGCTTCACAGTCTTGGGCATGGCATACGCCTTCAGCATGAGAGTTGCTTCAACACTGACTCACAATTTGCATTTTACCTTTATGTACTTTTCTGGACTGAAGGATTTGTTTTGTTTTTGTGCCCCCCAAAAGGCATTTAAAATATTTATTTTCTGTGTTTTAGTCATATTGTCTAGCCATCCTCCAGTATGATGATTTTAAAAAGTAATTTTGGGAGTCTTTAATCATGTAATATTTTAATTAATATTAAATTACAAATAAAATTATAATTTAATACTATAATCATACAATGTTAGGAATACAGATCTAAGGTTTAATCTTTCTAGCCTGTCACTTTTCCAGAAATGGAAGTCAACCATGGACACTCCTTTAGTTAAAGATTTTTAAAAGTAAACTTAAAAAAGATACTTATTACAAAATCAGATTGATAGTAGTTCAATTTTGCTCTTGGAAATAATTTTTTTAAGTAAATTTGTTATTGTTTTCTGTTTCTTATTTTTTCAGCCTTTAGGTTTCCTGTCTCAGAATAATCTCTCCTTGTTTTGGTTGCAGTAGAGGTTGTCAGGCTCTTTGCTGATGACAACTAGAAGGCTTGTCCTTAACCAATTTATCTTTTAGTTAGACGTCTTCTGCCTTCCCCAATCTCTCTTATCCTGAATGAAGAGAAACCCCACTTATCAGCCACCTAGCTTTTGCTTTTTTTGATGGCTTTATGACACACCTGCTAGTTCCATTGTTAACTGACTGGGTCCTGGTAAAAAAAATTGCTTTTAAATGCATATACCTGTAGCTTAATGTTTGCATTGCTAAACCTTGATATTTTAATGATGATTTGAGATTGATTTTCCCCTGCCTGGGGATTCCTTGGGTTTTCTGCCTTTGTTTTCACTCATTCCACCAGTCACTCTTCCACCTACTTTCTAGTTGGACAATAGACATTCACCTCAGATGATTACAGTAGACCCCCCTCCTTTATCTGGGGGAATACCTTCCAGGACACCTTTGGATGCCTAAAATATGAGATCATACCAAGCCCTATATATACTATATTTTTTCCTATACATGCTGATGATAAATTTAATTTATAAATTAGGCACAGTTAGAGATTAATAGTAGTTAATAATAAAACAATTATAACAATATACTGTAACAACATTTATGTGAATGTGGTCTCTGTCAAAATATCCAATACTATAGTCACCCCTATTCTTCTTATGATGATGTGAGATGATGCAATGCCTACATGATGAGATGAAATGAGGTAAATGATGTGGGAATCATGAAATAGCTAGTATTTGGCTATTATTGACCTTTTAACAAATCAGAATGATCAAAACTGTCATAAAATTCTCCTTCACAATTTCATGTATAACAGATTCATTTCTACTGCAGATCCTAGCAACTTAAGCATAAGATTTTTTTTGTCTTCCTTATTAAGTTAAAAACTTTCACCTTTTCACTTTAAGGAAGTACTTTATGGCTTTTATTCAGCATATCTGAATTGCCAGCATCACTACTCTTGAGCTTTGGGGTCATTATTAAGTAAAATAAGGCTGACTCAAAGGCAAGCCCTGTGATATCTCACAGTTGATCTGATAACCAGGATGGTTACTGAGAGACTAATTGGTGAAGTATCATGTCCAGGGTGGAGGAAGGAGGACCCGTGAGATTTCATCATGTTACTCAGAAGGCCATGAAACTGAAGACAAGGGAGGACGAATGCTCTTTCTCCATTGTCATAAATGTTTCTAGGAAGAAAACATATTACTTCACTTTTTTCTCTCCAAAATGAACTTATTTTATTGTTTTGAAATTCTTAAATAAAATATACAATTCATTTAAAAATAAATTTAAAACAATAGAATGCTAACCTTTCACCCCTGCCCATGATATTTTCACATGCCACAGATAATCACTACAGATAGTTTGGCCATTAGTGTAAAATTTGCATCCAAAACACAAAACATAATGACGAATGTTATTAAACTTAAATTTTATTTTGTAACCATATTTTTCACACCAAAATGATCATAGATATTTTTAATCAATTAATTTACTTTAATTTTTAAAATATATTTTGTTGACGAACCAAAAGATCGCAGTTTGATTCCCCATCAGGGCACATGCCTGGGTTGCATGACAGTTCCCAGCAGGGGTCAGTTCTCAGTAGGGCACACACCAGAAGGAACCATACACTGATATTTCTCTCCTTCTCTCCTTCCCTTCCCTTCTAAAGATAAATAAAATCGAATACATATATATATATGTACATATATATATATACATATATATATAGTTGATTACACTATTACAGTTGTCCCATTTCCCCCACTTTATTCCCCTCCCCCCTAAACACCCCCAGCCACCCACATTCCTCTCCTTTAGTTCATGTCCATGGGTCATGCCTATAAGTTCTTTGGCTTCTATATTTCCTATATAATTCTTAAACTCCCCCTGTTTGCTCTCTACCTACCTTCTATGCTACTTATTCTCTGTACCTTTTCTCCCTTTCTTCCTCCAACTCCCCCCACTGATAAACCTACATGTAATCTCCAGTTCTGTGTTTCTGTTCCCATTCAAGTTGTTTGTTTGGTTTGTTTTTGTTTTAGGTTCAGTAAATAACTGAGTTTGTTGTCGTTTTATTGTTCATACTTTTGATTATCTTCTTTTTCTTAGATAAATCCCTTTAACATTTCATATAATAAGCACTTGATAATGCTGAACTTCTTTAACTTGACCTTATCTGGGAAACAGTTTATCTGCCCTTCCATTCTAAATGATAGCTTTGCTGGATAGAGCAATCTTGGATGTAGGTCCTTGCCTTTCATGACTTGGAATACTTCCTCCAGCCCCATTTTGCCTGCAGGGATTCTTTTGAGAAATCAGCTGACAGTCTTATGGCACTCTTTTGTAGATGACTGTCCCCTTATCTCTTGCTGCTTCTAGGATTCTCTCCTTCATTTTAATCTTGTCTAATGTAATTATGATGTATCTTGGTGTGTTTCTCCTTGGGTCCACCTTCTTTGGGATTCTCTGAGCTTCCTGGACTTCCTGAAAGTCTATTTCCTTTGCCAGATTGAGGAAGTTCTTCTTCATTATTTTTTCAAATAAGTGCTCAATTTCTTGCTTTTCCTCTCCTTCTTCTGGCGCCCCTATTATTTAGATGTTGGAAGGTTTAGTCCTGTAGGTTCTTAAGCCTCTCATAATTTTTTTGAAATTCTCCTTTCTTCATTCTTTTCTGATTGGATGTTTCTTTCCTCCTTCTGGTCCACACTGTTGACTTGAGTCCTGGTTTTCTTCCCTTTACTGTTGGTTCCCTGTACATTTTCCTTTATTTCACTTAGTGTAGTTTTCATTTTTTTCCTCTAATCTGTGACCATATTCAACCAATTCTGTGAGCATCCTGATTACCAGTGTTTCGAACTGTACTTCTGATAAGTTGGCTATCTCTTTATTGATTCATTATATTTTTTCTGGAGCTTTGATCTTTCATTTGGGCCATTTTATTTTATTTTTTGTCTTAGCGCTTCTGTTACAAAGTAAGGGGTGAGCCTTAGGTGTTCATCAGAGCAAGGCAACCTAGGTCACTGCATTGTGACACTGTGTGTGGGGGAGGGGTCTGAGAGGAAACAAAACCACTTGCTCTGCTCTCTGCTGGTTTTCAGTTACTTCCCCTGCTACTCTCAATTGAATTGGGCCCTTCTGGTGCTGATTCCCAGGTGGGTGGGCTTGTGTACAAGGCTTTCATATATTCTAGGATCCTGTGGGTCTCCAATGAACTCTCCTGTGAGGCTGGGACTTTCTTCCACTGCTGCCTCAATCCCATAGGTGTTTTCAGTCAGAGACTTTGAGGCTATATCTTACATTGAGGCTATATTTCCCTCTGCTGGGATCCTGGGATGCACTATGTCTTGTTCCCCAGTTGTTCCTCCCTGTTCAACCCCATGCAAATGTGAGACCGCCCTGTGTCTACCAGCCGCCACCTTGCCTGTTTAGTCCTCCAGCTATGGCCTTTCTCTGAGTCCTCCCCAGTGGGCTGCCCCTCTTTGCCCCTTTGCCCCTCCCACTAGGCTTTTTTTTTTTAAAGTTACCTCCTTTCTATTTTTAAGACTTTATTTATTTATTTTTAGAGAGAGAGGAAGGGAAGGAGAAAGAGAGGGAGAGAGAAACATCAATGTGTGGTTGCCTATCACATGCCTCCTACTGGGGACCTGGACTGCAACCCAGTCATGTGCCCTGACTGGGAATGGAACTGGTGACCCTTTGGTTCCTAGCCCACACTCTATCCACTGAGCTACATCGGCTGGGGCCGAATGTGTCTTCTTTAACTCCTTGGTTGTCAGACAGCCACACAGTTTCATTTTCTGTCAGTTCTGGTTGTCTTTTTTTTTTAAGTTTATTTTTGTACTTCTTTTGGTTGTACGAGGAGGCACAGTGTATCTACCTACACCTCCATCTTGGCCCGAAGTCCATTGTTTTTATATTAATGCATAGAAAATTACCATATTATTTTAATTACTATAAAATATTCAGTTGCACGCAATATACACAATTTATGCATAATCCCCTACTGAAAAAATGTAGATTTTCTCCAAATTTGAAAAAGTGATGCAGTGAATTATTATATGTACAGTGCACTTAGGATTTATTTCCAGGGGATAAAATTTCATAAATAAAGCTGCTAAATAAAATAATATGCCCCTTTTAAATTTGATACATATTGCCAGGCTGAGCTCTAAGTAGGTTCATATACTTCAGCACTGGGCAGTGAAATCATGTTAATTTTAGTCTATAAACTTGGCTATTTGTTATATGTAACTGTGATTTAATTTAATTAGTAATATTTAGCAGTTTTTTTTAGTTCTGACATGTAAATGAAATGTCAGCTTTTCAAAAGCATTCTTTATAGATTCAAATGTAGATATAAATAATGTCAATGTACATACAAATATTTTACTCAGTTATATGTGCTTTATTCCCTTTGTAAAGACATTTAAAATGTATAATTATGTTTAAAAACAAGGCTGAAAAATTTCTTCTTTCTCTACCTTTTCTTTCTTTCTCAATCTCCAGGCATAGATACTATGAACATTTTGCTATCTAGTCTTCCAGAACGTTTTTTTAATAAGTAAAAAAATGTGATCTTTGTAGCCCTGAAGAGTGTAGCTCAGTTGGTTGGGTGTTGTCCCACAAAGCAAAGGGTTCCTGGTTCGACTTCCAGTCAGGGCACATGCCTGGGTAGTAGATTTGGTTCCCAGTTTGGTCAATGCATTGATGTTTCTCTTTCATACTGATGTTTCTCTCCCTCTCCCTTCCCCTCTCTCTAAATATAAATAAATAAAATGAATGAATGAATAAATAAATAAAATTTAAGAATGGGATCTTTGTAAACACATATTCTTACATCTTTCTCTTTTCTTCCAACAGAACAATTCATTTGAGAACTAAAGATATGACTAGATGCTTTCAATGTCCAATAAATAATTAATAATATGGCTATCAGATTTTCATTTTATTATTTTTTCAGTGATGGACATGCTGCATGTCTCAGGTTCTTCATTCTGACAGAATGCTAAAATGGACCCCTCTTTACTTGCCACCTGTGTAGTGACTATGTCTTCCTCTTCTCTTTTTATTTTGACATGGTTCACTCTCTCCTCACCATAGCCTCAGATGTCATCAGTTTTACAAATAAACAAAGTCAGAGAGGGTATGAATTTGTTGAAACAGACAATTGTTGGTAAAGGGGAGGGTGAACTTGAATTCAGGCCCAGATTTCAAACTTAGTGTTCGTCCCACGCAAATCATGTTTTTGGCCATCTTATGCAATATAAATTAGCCTTTGAATGTTCTAACTCAGGGAGAACAAATTGTTCACAGCCACTGTAAGATAATCATACTCTGATATTTTTCATCTAATTATTCTCAAACTCCAACATGCAGGTAGTATTCCCCTTGTTTCATGTGTTTGAATGTTGTCCAGTTTTTACCAAGTTCAGCATCCTTTCTCATTGCTATTTTTCAATACCTCACTATTTCATTTCTGTGATATGTGTTGCTTGATCTTTCTGCACTTAGTTTTTTCCCTACTCTTGTCTACAATACCTCTTTACCTTAGATCAAGGCAGCAGACTACTCTCTGGTCTGAGCTCAGCTTTCTAAAGTCAGCTAACTTACTGAGGTAAGAATGGCCATACTTCTTCATAAAATGCACCTAATTTATGTAATTATACATAAAAATTTTCTCACATGCATAAACTGGATATGGTAAACTGACAAAATCGGCAAAGTAATAGTAGTTAATATGAGGTATCAGTAATGAATTGAATTCATTATTTGCCTTGCACTGGTACAAATTCTTTGCATGTATTTTCTCACTTAATTTTCCCAATGTCTTTATGAAGTTGCCAATGTTATTGGGTCTAGTTTACAGCTAGGACCCTGAGGCCTCTAGAGGTTAAATAACTTGGTAAAAGGTGTTTATATAAGAAAAGAAGTCGGGACTTCAGTTCAAGCCTGTCTGGCACCAGAGCCCAGCTATATATTCTTCTCCCTACTTTTGGTGGATAATCAGATGTTTAAGCTTAATTTCTATTACACTGAGGAACAACTTACCTTTTTAATAAATACAATCTCTGAAATATTAATGGAAGCAAATGTGGAAATAAATTCCAATAGGTATAGTGATCTGATTTATAACTTTCCAGAATTTTATCTAATGCTTAGAGAGAAAGACATACTATGTACAAAACTATTATTGTGTCTGTTGCCTGAATCTATCTTGCATACTATTTTAATGTATAGCTTCTGGAACTAAATAGAAAATTATTGCTAATTTATCACATTAATCTCTTTAGCACAATTCTAATTTAAGATATGTATAGTAAATAAACATTTAGGAACCATAGGTCTAGGGATAAAATTAAGATAGAAGACAGAGTTAATATGAGAGGTAAAGTGAAAATAGAAAAATTTAAGAAGGCATGGGGTTAGACAAGCCTAGTTTTCATATTAAACATTAATTACAAATTGTCGCCCATGGGGCAAATCAACCTAATATTAATATGCTGCACATGACAGCCTAGTAGAGTATTTTTCTCTGTATCTAATGTTGTTTTTGATAAAAAGATAATTATTGTTTCTAAATAATTTTTAGTCTACTATTCATTATGTTAACAATTTATTTCATTCAGCAAATTATGAGGTTTTCTTTAAAGTTTCAACAAACAAAATAAAATATTGTGAAAAGGAGAGAAAACACCATCACCATAAATAGAAAAACAGGCAGAGCACAGTAGGATATGAGAAGGCATAATTGCATGCTTTGATATTTATGATGAAAGACCAGAGCTGAAAAAAATGACAAAAATGCTCTCCTATCCCTTTGTAAAACAAAGAAAACCTGAAGGTCATGCAATAGTAATTTTCATCATTTCTTCCAAAGCTTTGGCAAGCTTTAAAAATTTTTATGTAATAGCAGCACAATTTTCTAAGTGAAAATACTTTGAAATTATCTTGGGATACATACTCTATTAAAGAAAAAAATTCATTCTCCTCCCATAAAGAAAACAAAAATATATTAAAGAACCTGATATTCCCTTTATTTAAATTATGACTATCTCTTTTCTTTTTAAAATTTAGTTATTTTTCAAGTACAGTATTCTTTTACTCCCATCCCAGCCCACCCCGCTGTGCTCCCCACCTACCACCCATTTCCACTCCCCTTAGTTGTTGTCCGTGTGTCCTTTACACTAGTTCCTGTAAATCCTTCTCCTTTTTCCCCTGAAATTTCCTCCCCTAGCCCCTCTGGTCACTGTCCCCCTGTTCTCTAATTCAGTGTCATTGTTTTTATTTTGCTTGCTTGTTTGTTTTGTTGTTAGCTTCCTTTTAAAGGTGACATCATATGGTATTTGTCTTTCAATACCTGCCTTATTTCACTCAGCATAATGCTTTCCAGTTCCATCCATGCTGTTGCAAAGGGTAGGAGCTCCTTCTTTCTTTCTGCTGCATAGAAAACCATTGTGTATATGTACCATACCTTTTTGATCCATTCATTTACTGATGGGCACCTAGGTTGCTTCCAACTCTTGGCTATTGTAAATTGTGCTGCTAAGAACATTGGGGTACATAGGTTCTTTTGGATTGGTGTTTTAGGATTCTTAGGATATAATCACAGCACTGGAATTGCTGGGTCAAATGGTAGGTCCATGTTTAGTTTTCTGAGAAAATCCCATACTGTTTTCCATAATAGTTGCACCAGTTTGCAATCCCACCAACAGTGAACTAGGAACCCCTTCTCCCCACAACCTCTCCAACATTTGTTGTTTGTTGCTTTGTTTATGATGGCCATTCTGACTGGTGTAAAGTAGTATCTCATTGTGGTTTTAATTTGCATCTCTCTGATAGCTAGCGATATTGAGCATCTTTTCATGTGTCTCTGGATCCTCTGTATGTCCTCCTTAGAGAAGTGTCTGTTCAAGTCCTTTCCCCATTTTTTAATTGGGTTATTTGTCTTCTTAGAGTGGAGTCGTATAAGTTCTTTGTATATTTTGGAGATTAAACCTTTGTCTGAGGTATCATTGGCAAATATGTTTTCCCATACAGTTGGTTCTTTTTTTATTTTAATACTGTTTTCTTTAGCCATGCAGAAGCTTTTTATTTTGATGAGATCCCATTTGTTTATTATTTCCTTTGTGTCCCTTGCTCTGGGGGACATAGTGGTAAAAATGTTGCTGCTTGAAATATCTGAGATTTTCTTGCCAATGTCCTCCTCTAGGATTTTAATGGTGTCACGGCTTATATTTAAGTCTTTTATCCACCTTGAATTTATTTTGGTATATGGTGTAAGTCAGTGCTCAAGTTTCATATTTTTGCACGTAGCTGTCCAGTTCTCCCAACACCATTTGTTGAAGAGGCTATTTTTAGTCCATTTTATGTTACTGTCCCCTTTGTTGAATATTAATTGACTGTAAAGAGTTGGGTTGATTTCTGGGCTTTCTGTTCTGTTCCATTGGTCTATGTGCCTGTTTTTATGACAGTACCAGGCTGTTTTGATTACAGTGGCCTTGTAATACAGCTTGATATCAGGTATTATGATCCCTCCTACTTTGTTCTTCTTCATCAAAAGTGCAGCTGCTATTCGGGGTCATTTATGGTTCCATACAAATTTTTGAAGTGTTTTTTCTATGTCTGTGAAATATGCCATTGGTATTTTAATAGGTATTGCATTGAATCTGTAAATTGCTTTAGGTAGTATGGACATTTTGATGATGTTAATTCTTCCAGTCCACGAACATGGTATATGTTTCCATTTGCTTGTGCCTTCCTTGATTTCTTTCTTCAGTGTTGTGTAGTTTTCTGCAAATAGGTCTTTTACCTCCTTGGTTAGGTTTATTCCCAGATATTTTATTTTTGTTTTTTCTATATCAAATGGAATTTTTTTCTTTTCTTGATTTCTGCTTCTGCTGATTTATTGTTAGTATACAAAAATGTCTTTCATTTTTGGATATTGACTTTGTAACCCACTGTTTTACCAAATTCATTTATTAGTTTGAGCAGTTTTTGAGTAGAGTCTATAGGATTTTCCATGTACACTGTAATGTCATCTGCAAACATTGACAGTTTTGTTTCCTCCTTCCCAATTGGATGCCTTTTATTTCCTTTTCTTGCGTGATTGCTGTGACTAAATCTTCCAATACTATACTGAATAGAAGTAGTGAAAGTGGACATCTTTGTCTTGTCCCTGATCTTAGTGGAAAAGCTTTTAATTTTTGCCCATTGAGTATGATGTTGGCTGTAGGTCTCTCATATATGGCTTTTATTATATTGAGGATTGCTCTCTCTATTCCCACTTTGCTGAGTGTTTTTATCATAAATGAGTGCTGTACCATATCAAATACTTTTTCTGCATCTATTGATATGATCATGTGATTTTTGTCTTTTCTTTTGTGTATGTGATGTATTACATTTACTGATTTGCAAATACTGAACCATCCTTGCATCCCTGGGATGAATCCCACTTGGTCATGGTGTATGATCTTTCTAATGTATTGTTGGATACAATTTGCCAATATTTTGTTGAGGATTTTAGCATCTATGTTCATCAGCAATATTGGCCTGAAGTTTTCTTTCTTTGTTGTGTCTCTATCTGGTTTTGGAATTAGTATGATGCTGGCTTCCTAAAAGGAGTTTGGGAGTTTTCCATCATTTTAGATTTTTTGGAATAGTCTGTGAAGATTAGGGGTTAGCTCTTCCTTAAATGCTTTATAGAATTCTCCTGTGAAACCATCTAGTCCAGGGCTTTTGTGCTTCTGGAGATTTTTGATTACTGCTTCAATTTCATCTGCTGTTATTGGTCTGTTCAGGTTTTCTGCTTCTTTTTTTATTGAGTTTTGGAAGATTATATTTTTCTAGGAATTTGTTCATTTCACCTAGGTTTTCAAATTTCTTGGCATACAGTTCTTCATAGTAATTTCTTACAATCCTTTGTATTTCTGTGGTACCAGTTGTAATCTCTCCTTTTCCATTTCTGATTGTGTTTATTTGTGTCTATTCCCTTCTTTTCTTGATGAGCCTACTTAAAGGCTTGTCTATTTTGTTTATCTTTTCAAAGAACCAACTCCGGGATTCATTGATCCTTAGAATTGTGCTTTTAATCTCTATGTCATTTAATTCTGCCCTGATCTAGGTTATTCCCTTCCCTCTACTTGCTCTGGGCTGTCTTTATTACTATTCCTCGAGTTCTTGCAAGCATAGGGTTAGGTTGTTTGTTTGAAATGTTTCTATCATATTTACATGCACCTGTATTGCTATGAACTTTTCTCTCAGGACCGCCTTCGCTGTGTCCCATAAGTTTTGGGTTGTTGTGAATTCATTTTCATTTGTTTCTAGAAATTTTTTATTTCTTCCCTGATTTCATTCTTGACCCATTTGTTGTTTAATAGCATGCCATTCAGTCTCCATGATTTTGAGTGTTTGAGGTTTTTTTCTTTCAGGGTTGGTTTCCAGTTTCAGTCCCTTGTGGTCAGAGAAAATGCTGGGTATGATTTCAATTTTCTTGAATTTGTTGAGGCTCGTTTTGTGTCCTATCATGTGGTCTATCTTTGAAAATGTTCCATGTGCATTTTAAAAGAATGTGTATTTAGCTTCTTTGGGATGAAGGGCTCTATATATATCGGTCAAGTCCATTTCATCTAGGGCGTTGTTCAATGCCACAGTATCTTTGTTGATATTTTGTTTGGAAGATCTGTCCATTTTTGACAGTGGGGTATTGAAATCCCCTACTACAGTTGTGCTGCTGTCAATATCTTTCTTGAAGTCCTCTAAGATTTTCTTTATATATTTTGGTGCTCCTATGTTGGGTGCATATATATATTTATGATGTTAATGTCTTCTTGGTTGATTCTTCCCTTGAGTATTATGAAGTGACTTTCTGGATTTCTCTTTATGGTCCTTTTTTTTTAAGTGTATTTTGTTTGATATGAGTATTGCTACCCCAGCTTTTTTTTCTTGTCCATTTGCTTGGAAGATTTTTTTCCACCCCTTCACTTTTAGTCTGTGATGGTCTTTTGTTTTGAGGTGGGTCTCTTGTAGGCAGCATATGTGTGGGTCATGTTTTGTTATCCATTCATCTATTCTATGTCTTTTGATTGGAGCATTTAATCCATTTACATTGAAGGTTATTATTGATAGATACTTATTCATTGCCATTTTTGTACCTGTGTTCCTCTCAGTCTCTCTTTACCTTCCTTAAAGCAGTCCTTTTAGCATCTCTTGCAGAGCTGGTTTGGTGGAGGCATATTCTTTTAGACTTCTTTTGTCATGCAAGCTCTTTATTTGGCTTTTTATCTTGATTGAGAGCCTTGCTGGGTAAAGTAGCCTTGGTTGCAGGCCTTTGGTTTTCATTACTTGGAATATTTCTTGCCATTCTCTTCTTGTTTGGAGTGTTTACATTGAGAAGTCAGCGGATAACCTTATTGGGGCTCCCTTGTATGCTACTTCCTTTTTCTCCCTTGTTGCCTTTAAGATTCTCTCTTTGTCTTGGAATTTTGCCATTTTAATGATGATGTGTCTTGAAGTGGTTCTCTTTGGTTCCTCTTGATTGGGGCTCTCTGTGATTCCTGGATTTGTTTGAATTTTTCTCTCATCAAATTATGAAGTTTTCTCTCATTATTGTGTCAAATAGGTTTTCTATCCCTTGTTCTTCTTCTTCTCCTTCTGATATTCTTATTATTTGGATATTTTTTATGTTTCATATTGTCTTGCATTTCTCTTAATCCCTCTTTATTCTTTCTGAGTCTCTTTTTATTTTCTTGTTCTTTTTGGGATTTTTTTTCTACCTTGTCCTCTAACTCGCTGATCCAATCTTCTGCTTCATTGATTCTGCTTTTGATTCCTTCAACTGTGTTCTTCAGTTCAGAAATTGTATTCTTCATTTTCTCTTGGCCCTTGCTGATAGCTTCTATTTCATTTTTCATGTTGATATAGTTTGTGGAGAGATCATTGTAGGTCCCCTGTAGTTTCTGGTAGCTCATTGTGAGCTCTTTGAACTTCCTGATAACAGTGCTTTGAATTCAGTATCTGATAGTTGACTTGCCTCTATCTCATCTAACATTCTTTCTGAGGGTTCCTCCTTTCCTTTCATTTAGGGATTGTTGCTTTGTCTTCCCATTTTTTGTGAGACTCTTCTTGTTAGCTTCAGCTTCTTAAATTGATCTGTTGTGACTCCTTGGGTTTATAGTGTGAACTTCTGTGGTGGAATGCCTGTGAAATTCAGTGGTGCAGTCTCCGGTTATCCTGTCATTATCCACTTCCACCTATTCCTTTTTTTTTTGCGATTAGTTGGAGGGGGAGGCAAAATGGTTTATGACAGTGAAAAAGTATTTTATGATATTTACAGTAACAACCAGTAGAGAAGAGATGGAAGATCTTTAGGCTATATATAGTGTTAACCATAATCTTCAACCCAACTTGCCACTTTTAAGAGAAGATGAACACAAAACAAGTCTCTTGTTGAAGAGGAAAGGCTAGTGAATTGGATCTATAAAGTAGTGAGGTTGCAGTCAGTCAGATTCTGGGGTAAGGTGAGAGTAAAGGATAGTAAATAGGTGTAGTGTATGAGCAAATAGAGTTAATTGCTCCAGTAATAGAATTCAGGAAACTGTGAAGTGGACTGACTAAGTTCTGGGAGATGTGTTGTGAAGTATTTACAGTTGTATAGAACAGCTATTATTTACAATAATATTAGAGTAACAATCATATGACAGACTCTATTTGTTCTGTCTGAATAAGGGGTATGGAACTTTGGGTAGTGTGCTAAAGGAACACATGTGATGTGAAGAATAGAAAATTGGGAATACACTGTGTAAGAGAGAACAGGGGAAATCTGTCAAATGATACGATATAACCAGCCAAGGCAAAGAAGTCTATACAGACAGAGGAGGAATACAAAGATATTGTTAAAACATAAAAGATGTGAGAATAATAGAAAAAATTAATAATTATACAAATATGCAGCAACTTGTGGCTTCTCTTCTACAGCAAAGTGAAATTTGTCTCTCTGACTCTACTCTTGGGAAGCCTCTTCTTTGGGTCCAGCTCTAGTCTTTTTGCAGTTTCAAGTTGTTTGTGTCTCTAGTGGGTAAAAGAAAGAAAAGGAAAGGAAAAAGTAAAAAGAAAAGAAAAAAAGGCAGGAGAATGGAGGAAAGAGCAATAAGTTTGGAAAGAAAGAAAGAGGGAATAAAATAGAAAAATAGAAAAGACAAAAAAGAGGAAAATAGTATTGAAAAATAAAACAATAATAAAATTTAAAAAATAACAGATTACTTAAAAAGGGAAGACAAAAAAAAAAAAGAAACATTGGTTGTTGGTTTCAAACTGGCCAAACCCGTTTTTCTGGCTGCAGCAGGCTGAGGAGCGATTAGTGTGTTCTTTCTGCGAGCCCTCTCTCAGGAGCCAAACCGTTGGCACCTCTCCGCAGCTCCCTAGGATGGGGATCTAGGTCTTCCTCACCGCGCTCTTTTCCCAGGGGTTACCACCGTGGGTTGGGTTGCGGGGCACACGGGAGCCTGCACTGGCCAGGCTGCCTGGTTCCCATGGGATGGAGCACAGACCTGTCCCAGTTCTGTGGAGGAACTCCAGGCCCTCTGCCCAACCTCTGGTTCGCTGCCAGGCTGGGTGGGGAGCAGACCAGGCTCTGTTATCTATTGGAGTCAGAGTTCCACACTGTGCCTCTCAGTTTTGGGGCTGGCGACCACAGAGTCTGTGGTTGAGGCCCTCTGTCTTTAGCACCCTCTCTACAAACTCTAGCAAACAAGTCTCTCCTGGAGCCCAACCTTGCTTGGTCAGAAAGGGAGGAAGCTGAGGGTCGTAGCTCTCTCCCAAAGACCCTTCGGCAGGCCCAGAGCTCCCAAAGAGTCTGAGGGAGATGCATCGGAAGCCAGTCTCAGTGCTGGGCGCCAACCTAGACATGCTGGGCACGGCACTGGTCCCCAGACTGTTCACCGACCAAAGACCCTTCTGCTCCCCTCTTTGTTCCGGTCCCTTCGACATGCCCAGGCCTCCTGATAAATCTGAGGGAGATGCGCCTGGAACGGGTTTGAAGCGCTGGGCGCCAACCCAGGTGCGCTGTGCACTGGGCACTAGTCCCCGGACTGTGCACCCCCTGAAGTCCCTGCTGTTCCTGTCTTTGTTCCATCCCTGAGACTCTACTGTACCCCTGCCGTCTCCCTATCATCGGGATCCTCCATGACCGGCAAGATTTCTGGTCCCTTATTTTCATATATGCTGAGTAACTGCTGGCTGCCTGTGCTTCTTCTCCACCAATGGGACAGGATTCTCTCCCTTGTGTACAAGGAACTGGAATCCGCTCTGTCCTACCTCATCACCATCTTGCCTCCTCTCTCCTCTCTTTCCTTCCTTCCTTCCTTCCTTCCTTCCTTCCTTCCTTCCTTCCTTCCTTCCTTCCTTCCTTCCTTCCTTCCTTCCTTCCTTCCTTCCTCTCTCTTTCTTTCTCTCTCTCTTTCTCTCTCTCTTCTTTCTTTCTTTCTTTCTTTCTTTCTTTCTTTCTTTCTTTCTTTCTTTCTTTCTTTCTTTCTTTCTTTCTTTCTTTCTTTCTTCTTCTTTCTCTCTCTCTTTTTGCACACACTATGGCATTGCATGGTTATTTTCTTTCTTTTTTATTTATTTTTCTTTTATTTTTTTAAAAATATATTTTATTGATTATGCTACTACAATTATTCCATTTTTCTCCCCTTTATTCCTTTCCACCCTGTACACCCTCTCCCACCATAATTCCACAACCTTAGTTCAAGTCCATGGGTCATACATATAAGTTCTTTGGCTTCTACATTTCCCATACTATTTTTAACCTACCCCTGTCCATTTTCTATCTATCATTCATGATTTTTATTCCCTGTACCTTTTCACCCATTCTCTCCACTCCCACTGATAACCCTCCACAAAAATCTGTATTTCTGTGAATCAGTTCCTGCTCTACTTGTTTGCTTAGTTTTTTTTTTTAATATATTTTTAAGGTTAGGTTGTTGTGAGTTTATTTTCATTTTACTCTTTGTATTTTTTATCATCTTCTTTTTCTTAGATAAGTCCCTTTAAATTTTCATATATTACGGGCTTGGTGATGCTGAACTCATTTAACTTGACCTTATCTGGGAAGCACTTTATCTGCCCTTCCATTCCAAATGATAACTTTGCTGGATAGAGTAATCTTGGATGTAGGTCTTTGCCTTTCATGACTGCAAATACTTCTTTATAGCTCCTTCTTGCCTGCAAGAGTTTATGTGAGAAATCAGCTAATAGTTTTATGATACAGGTGGCAAACACAAGGTCCATGCCCCAAATCCAGCCCTCCACATTGTTTTATCCAGCCTGAGACATTGCTTCTACCCGATGGCAGTGCTGAGCTCCTTGGCCCTAGTTAAGAAGTAGTTACATTTATACAGTCTTAAATTACATTCAGCCCTTTGAAGGCAACCACAAGGTTGATGTGGTCCCTGGTGCAAATGCATTTAACACACCTGTCTTATGGGAACTGCTTTGTAGGTAACTGCCTCCTTTTCTCTAGCTGCTTTTAAGATTCTCTTCTTATCCTTAATCTTGAATAATATAATTATGATGTACCTTTTTATGTGCTTCTTTGGGTCCAATATTTTTGAGACTCTGAGCTTCTTGGACTTCCTAGAAGTCTATCTCCTTTGCCAGATTGAGGAAGTTCTCCTTCATTATTTTTTCAAATAAGTCCTCAATTTCTTGCTCTTCTTCTTCTCCTTTTGCCACCCCTATCATTCAGATATTGGAACATTTCAAGTTGTCCCAGAGATTCCTAAGCCTCTCCTCATTTTCTTGAATTCTTGGTTCTTCATTCTGTTCTGGTTCAATGTTTATTTCTTCCTTCTGGTCCAAACTGTTGATTTGAGTCCTGGTTTCCTCCCCTTCACTGTTGGCTCCCTATACATTTTTCTTTACTTCACTTTCATAGCCTTCACTTCTTCCTCTATTTTGGGACCATACTTAACCATCTCTGTGATCATCCTGATTACCAATGTTTTGAACTCTGCATCTGATAGGTTGGCTATCTCTTTGTCACTTAGTTGTATTTTTTCTGGAGCTGTGATCTGTTCTTTCATTTGGGCCATATTTTTGGTCCAGGCACACCTACTGGGTATTAAGGAGCAAAACCTTAGGTATTCACCAGGGTTGGGCAACCCTCTTGGATGTGTTGTGGTGTTGTATGTGGGACAGGGATCTGAGAGGGGACAATGAGGCCTGCTCAGCTCTCTGTGGGTTTCCAGTCTCTTCTGCTGTTGCCCACAAGCAAATTTGGCCTTTCTGGAGCTGATTCTCAGGTGAGTGAGATTGTGTATGTTTTAGGATTCTGTGAGCCTCTCCAATAAACTCTTTGTAAGGCTGGGAGCTTCTCCTGCATGCAAAGGTAGGACTGCCTACTCTGCCAGTCACCACCTTGCCTGCTCCAGTCCTCCAGTTTTCTTGCTGTGAGTCCTCTCCACCCCAGCTGACATCTCCACCCCTCCTATTAGTCTGGATGAATGTTTCTTCTTTAACTCCTTGGTTGTCAGACTTCCATAGAGTTTGATTTTCTGGTAGTTCTGGTTATTTTTTTTTGTTTTAAAATATGTTATTGTCCTTCTTTTGGTTGTAGGAGGAGGCAAAGTGTATTAACCTACACCTCCATCTTGGCTGGAAGCCCTTTTCTTTCTTTTTTAAACATGAAGCATAGTTATTTAAAAATCAAGGGTTGCTTATTAAATGTATTCAATAGTCGTCTTCTGGAAATTATTTTGTAAAAATAACTTTATGGCCAAAGAGTAAGTGACAATGCTAATATGCTCATATTTTTCCTAATTCCACAATAGATAACCTAAACAACGTATAAATACAAATTTTCTAGAGAACATAAAGTAAAATATTTTAAATATTCTATTTTATTATTTTTTTTTTGGTGTGAAACCACTTTATTGCTCATCTCTACAATGGGTGGGGCAGGAGGGACTGGGGCCTCTTCTGGAAAGTAAAGGTGCTCTCAGCAGATGTGGGCCATGTCTCTTGGAAAGGATGTCTTCATGTAGTCAGTGCAGGGCTGGTTCAACCAGAGTAGCATCTCCTGCTACAAGGATGTGTGGTACAGGGTGGAAGGTGAAGTCCACTTGGTAGTTGAGCACGCAGCTGAGGGAGGCCATGTACAGGTCACAGGAGGTACCTCAAGAAGTAGGTGGGGTTGTGGAAGGTGCAGAAGATGTTCCAAAACTGAGCGCTGAAGAGGGCCTGTGATGCACCTCAACTCCTGCCTTTCCTCATCCAAGCAGCCAGCACTTTCCCTGAGGCAGGACTAAGCATCCTGGTAGGTGTGCATGTGCTCTAGCAGCCAGGTGAGCTCCTGCTGCTATGTCAGCAAGTGCACGTACTGCTCCTGTTGATGATGTTGAGCACATCATCACCCTTCAGCTTGGGGATGGTGGCACCCATGTGCCAGCTCTGCGGCAGCATGAGATCCACCAGGTCACTGTAGAGGTGGTCTCCAAAGTAGAGTACAGGCTGGCTGTGCCATTCTGTCAGATGCAGGAAATCAAACAGGTTTCCCTGCTAATAGATCTTGTCCTTTTCCAGGCAGTTGATCCCAGTGAAGTAAGCCCTTCTCATCAAGTTTTCTGAAAGGCTTAAATGAGGTCGGTGAAGAAGCTGGGCTTATCTGTCTGGACAATGACCTCATCAAAGAGCCGGCACCAGTCGGGACCCACCATGTGCTCCATCTTCTTTTCCACAAAACTGAAAGGATTGTTAGTAATGAGGAACAGCTATTTCCCATGGATCAGGCTGCTCAGGACAGCATATATCTCATCCCCTCTCAGGATATACTTCTCCATGTACCAATCCATCCACTGGTATGTGAAGCCCTTCATATAAACGACTTGATTGTCTTCCATTACATTCTTGTAGAGATGTACTTGGTCAAACTCCTGGCCTAAGAAATCCACCATGCCAGAGAGCAGTGCCATCTCTGGCAACGAGATGTCCCTGAACTGCTTGATGGTGGGATGCTGGCTACAGAAACCACTCATTTGGTACAATGGGATGTGCTGGATTTCCTCATATAAGTAGATAACCTCCTCACCTGGCACAGGCTGCAGGCCCCTGTAGGCTGTTCCCAGTTACACATAATGGAAGGCATCAATCTTCATAAGTAGGCTGTTCTGAATGCCAGAGTAGAGGCCACAAATGGCAAAGCACTGGTTGTAGTCATACTTCAAATACCCCCACAGGTATTTGTGGTGCTCAGTCAGGATGTCACAGACAGCACTGAAAATCTCTGGGTGCAGTAAGCCTGCATACTGGGCCAGTGTATTGTTACAGTTGAAGCCATAGACCTCGACATAATGCAGACTGACCTCATTGTTGGTATAGATGGCCATTGGGTTCAGAAGATGACAGGCCTTGTGGAGCAGGAGGTTGTTTGCCAGTCTATGCAGGTCTTGGTAACGAGCCCACAGGTTCCGTTGAGCTCTGCCTCACAGGCTGGTACAGGGCAGGTGCAGAATGTGGAGCTGCAGTGTAGTGCGTGCTGGACCCCTAAGAGTGGAGGGTAAGAAGAGGGAGGTCCCAACCAGGTCAGGACAGTGAAAAGGACGTGGCTCACCATGCACTGTGGCCTGGGCTTGTCAGCTAGCACTGAGCAGCCACCAGCAGCCACACACCTGCCATGCCCGCTATGAACCTCCAGCCAAACATTCTAAATACTTTAAAGCTGTTTATAAAATTCTATTGTTTTCATGTCAGTTGAATGTCTGATAACAGCATAATTTGCCTTATAAAATGACTTGTTTAGGTACATTCATATATTCACTGACTAAGGTTTTTATTAATCCACTACTTAGAAAGATAAAATATTCTTCAATGATTCCAAAACTTGTTTTCTCCAGTCTAGGTGTACAGAAAATGATTCAGTACACAATTGTCAAAAACCAACCATAAGTGACAGTAAATTACTTAAGTCATTGTCGTTTTTTCCCAGTTTTGTCTTTCTCTTACGGACACTGCTTATTTTTTAAAAGATTAAATAGGGTAGTCATAATGATTACTGGAAAAAGGAAAATGCTCCTCTCACTTACCCAGTTCACTCTGTCTATGTGTCACATGTCTTCAGGCTGCCGTGGCTCAAGCATGTCACCTTTAGTGCTGTCCTGTCTGCCATGCTTATGAAATGTCCCAGTGAGGTCTTAGTGATTCTTTTGTTCTGATGTGCTTCATCTGTAGTGACCTATGGAGAATTACTTTCAGGGTCTTCTTTATTGAAAAGTAATAAAACGAAGCCAAAAACAAAATGTAAGTAAAATTCTGAATTCACTAGATGCTTTCCCTGAAGAAAGTTAAAGAATTGATTTTTGCTAAACTAAGGTAGAGAGGTAGGCACATCTAAAGTCACCAATTTAGTATAAAGAATTTTCTCTAATGCGGTAAATTTAGAGACAGTTTATTGAGATATATAAATGTACTAATCCCAAAGAAAAGTCCTGTCCTACCATTGTAAGAATCAAGAATGAATCCATATTGCTCATTTCTTTTCAATTAAAATGCAATTGTTATGTCATTGAAATACTGTTGAGATAATCCATATATACCAAAACAGAAATTCGATTTGAATAATTTACTAAGTGACAAATATGTCAAATCAGTCTTTTTCCAGTTGAAATGTTTACTTGGAATACTTTTTGGGCTATTTTGCATTTGGAATACCAAACATTAAGTCATCTTTAATATGCACAGTCTAAACAATTTCCTTGTGGAAATAATTTCCCTGTTGAGAAACACTCATGAGAAACACTGTGGAGCACATGGTATTTTCAGTCTTTGCCTATGTTTTATTTTTGAGACACACTGAAGTTCTTATTACCAAATACGTGTTTTTTAATTCAGTATAAAACACTTCATAACTAAGCTTTTATAGATTTTGTTTATTTTAATCATACTGTGTTAAATAAATTATTCCTTTAATATTTTAAAGGCAGGTTCAGCTATAATACAAAAGACTGTACAAAGCACAGGTTATACACTCCAGCCTGATTTGTGTCCCACATACCCTCAGATGAATGGAGATGTGATGGATTTTAGAAGGTAACAGAAGTTCCCATGTTTTGATTTACATAATTGAATTTTAAAAGATTTAGAGAAGAATCAGAGACAAGATTTTTTTAACATTATACCTTTAAGGAGTATAAATGGTAACATTTAAATGGCTATTCAATTAAGTGAAAAATGTTGTTATCCTGATGCAATAGGTCGTTAAGAGATATTTTGTATCAACAGAGTTTGGAATCATAAAATTCAGAGAGATTAGTGTTCATAGTAATAAAATAAAGAAAAACAGATTATTTGCCATTAGGAATATTCTACTGAGAGAATATCAGAAAGGATTTACAGGAGTGGGCTAGAACATCAGTGCTGGATTTTGACTTGGACATGCATATAGTTGGAATTGTCCCTAAAAATTTGCTGCAATATTTTTTCTGTTGCTGATATTATTGAAAATTAATTATTGTGTAGCAAACTTGGTAGAAGCCATGGTCCACTTGAGAGACTTTACAAAATTGGAAACTACTTAATATTTAAGAATGTGGCCAGAATTCATCCTCAATTAAAGCTAAGTACCAGCATTAGAGAGTGTCCCTTAAGTGCCATAAGGAAAAATTAAAAAGAACTTTGGAGAGCGGATTCGAAGAACTTGAAATCATTAGCTATTTCCATGGATATATTTTGTCAAAGATGGGGAAAAGTGTAATTTGTTTAGGAAGGTGGTTGATATTTTGGGATTCCAGAAACCAAGAAAAGCAGTTAGTTTGTTTGTGCCCCTGTGGGTGTCAGAGTGCCATCTAGTGGTGGTCAAGATGAACTATAGACACCTGATCCTAATAAGGTAGAGTTGAACAATAGGGACCCACATTTGAACAAGCTTTTCACTCTGTTGACATAATTAACTTGTTTATAATTTAACAATGTTAAATATAAATGGCAGTTAAACTAATGTAGAATATTCCACTGTCTTTTTGGTTGCATCATCATGGAATTCAGATATTCTTGGACTTCTTAATATCCATATTTTTAAATTATATTTGTACAAATTTCAATCAGTGATGCTGTCTATAATTTATTATTTCATGTTTTTCTCAAACTGATTAACATTAATCGATAACGATTTCATATATCACATCTCCTCTCTATTTAACAATCTTATCTAAACCAATTTACTTTAGGCAAAATATTCTAAAAATAGATTTTGAAAGTATTTTCTCTCCTGGCAAAGCCAGCATAGTGTTTCCAAAAGCAGTAATTTTTTTTAGTATTTCAGACTTCTGGACAAGATTGGGGAGTAGGTTGATACACTGTGCCTCCTTGCACAACCAAAGGAAAGACAATAACAAATTTAGAAACAAAAAACAACCAGAACTGACAGAAAATTGAACTATATTGAAGTACAATAACCAAGGAGTTAAAGAAGAAACATTTACTCAGAACCATAGGAGGGGTGAAGATGAGCGGCGGAGAGGACAGGACTCTCAGCAAGGCAGCTGCTGGCATAGCAGGTAGTCCCACATTTGTATGCGGATAGACCAGGAGAAACAACTGTGGAGCAAGACCAACTACTGCAACCCAGGATTCCAGTACAGGGAAATAAAGTCTCAAACCCTTTCACTGAAAAAAACCTGTGGGGATTTTCACAGGGGGAGAAACTCCCAGCCTCACAGGAAAGTTCATCTGAGAGATCTACAACCTCTCCTAGAATATATAAAAGTCTCTTTCAGAGTACTTGAATGTACACAAAACCACCTACCTGGGAATCAGTACCAGAAGGGCCCAATTTGCTTGTGAGCAGCAGCGGAAGGAACTGGAAGCCTGCAGAGAGCTGAGCAGGCCTCATTGTCCCCTCTCAGATCCCTGTCCCACATATAGCAACACAACACATCCAAGAGGGTTGCCTAATCCTGGTGAATACCTAAGGTTCTGCTCCTTAATACCCAGTAGGTGTGCCTGGACCAAAAATATGGCCCAAATGAAAGAACAGATCACAGCTCCAGAAAAAATACAACTAAGTGACAAAGAGATAGCCAACCTATCAGATGCAGAGTTCAAAACATTGATAATCAGGATGATCACAGAGATGGTTAAGTATGGTCCCAAAATAGAGGAAGAAGTGAAGGCTATGAAAGTGAAGTAAAGAAAAATGTATAGGGAGCCAACAGTGAAGGGGAGGAAACCAGGACTCAAATCAACAGTTTGGACCAGAAGGAAGAAATAAACATTGAACCAGAACAGAATGAAGAACCAAGAATTCAAGAAAATGAGGAGAGGCTTAGGAATCTCTGGGACAACTTGAAATGTTCCAATATCTGAATGATAGGGGTGGCAAAAGGAGAAGAAGAAGAGCGAGAAATTGAGGACTTATTTGAAAAAATAATGGAGAATTTCCTCAATATGACAAAGGAAATAGACTTCTAGGAAGTCCAGGAAGCTCAGAAAGTCCCTAAAATGTTGGACCTAAGGAAACACATAAAAAGGCACATCATAATTATGTTACCCAAGGTTGAAAACAAAGAGAGAATCTCAAAAGCAGCAAGAAAAAAGGAGACAGTTACTTAAAACAGAGTTCCCATAAGACTGTCAGCTGATTTCCTAAAAGAAAACTTGCAGGCAAGAAGGGGCTGGAAAGAAATATTTGCAGTCTTGAAAGGCAAGACCTACATCCAAGATTACTCTATCCAGCAAAGCTATCATTTAGAATGGAAGGGCAAATAAAGTGCTTCCCAGATAAGGTCAAGTTCAAGGAGTTCCTCATCACCAAGCCCTTATTATATAAAATGTTAAAGGAATTTATCTGAGAAAAAGATGATAAAAATATCAAGAAGACTTCTGGCCAATATGAAGATGTAGGTAGACACACTGTGCCTTCCTGCACAACCAAAAGAACAACAACAATTTGAAAACAAAAAACAACCAGAACTGCCAGAAAAATCAAACTATACAGATGTCTGACAACTAAGGAGTTAAAGAAGACCCATTCATCCAGACAGGTAGGAGGGATGGAGCCTGGCAGCCAGGGTGGAGAGGGCTTGCACCAAAGCTGTGGCTGTTGGACCCAGCAAGGTGGTGGATTATGAACCAGGCACAGGGTGCAAGGTGGCTTGTGGATTGGGTGGCCTCACATTTGTTTGCAGATAAATCAGGAGAAACATGGGTAGCAGGACAGACCACAAAAACCAGGGCCCCAGTGTGGGGAAATAAAGCCTCAAGCCACTGACTAAAAACACCTGTGGGGGTTGAGGTGCTGGGAGAAATTCCAAGCCTCACAGGAGAGATCACTGGAGAAGCCCACATGGTCCTAGAATCTACACAAAAGCACCCACCCAGGAATCAGTACCCGAAGGGCCCTATTTGCTTGTGGGAAGCAGGGGAAGTGACTGAAATCTGAAAGAGAATGGAGCAAGCACCATTGTTCACTCTCCGGACCCTTCTGTCACAACCCAGTGACTGGGTTGCCCCACCCTGGTGAACACCTAAGGCTCTGCCCCTTATTACATAACAGGTATGTCAAGACAAAAAAGACAAAAAATGGCCCAAAGGAAAGAACAGATCAGAGCTCCAGAAAAAATACAACTAAGTGACAAAAAGACAGCCAGCCTATCAGATGCACAGTTCAAAACACTGGTAATCAGAATACTCACAGAACTGGTTGAATTTGGTTGCAAATTAGATGAAAAAATGAAGGCTATGTTAAGTGAAATAAAGGAAAATGTACAGGGAACCAATAGTGATGGGTAGGAAATTGGGACTCAAATTAACGGTGTGGACCAGAAGGAAGAAAGAAACATCCAGTCAGAAAAAAATGAAGAAATGAGAATTTAAAAAAAATGAGGAGAGGGTTAGGAATCTCCAAGACATCTTTAAGCATTCCAACATCTGAATTATAGGGGTATCAGAAGGGGAAGAGAAGAGCAACAAGTGCAAAAGTTATTTGAACAAATAATAAATGAGAACTTCCCTAATCTGGCAAAGGAAATAGACTTCCAGAAAGTCCAGAAAGCTCAGAGAGTCCCAAAGAAGGTGGACCCAAGGAGAAACACACCACAGCATATTATAATTACATTACACAAGATTAAAAAGGAGAGAATCTTAAGAGCTGCATGACAAAGGGAGAGAGTTAACTACAAAGGAGTGCCTATAATACTGTCAGCTGATTTCTCAAAAGAGACCCTGGAGGCAAGAAGGAGCTGGAAAGAAGTATTCCAAGTCATGAAAGGCAATGACCTACATCCAAGATTGCTGTATCGAGCAAAGATTTCATTTAGAATGGAAGGTCAGATAAAGTGCTTCCCAGATAAGGTCAAATTCAAGTAGTTCATCATCACCAAGCCCTTATTATAGGAAATGTTAAAGGAACTTATCTAAGAAAAAGAAGATAAAAAAACATGTATAATAAAATGACAGCAAACTCACAATTATTAACAGCCTCACCTAAAACAAAAACAAAAACAAACTTAAGCAAACAACTAGAATAGGAACAGAACCACGGAAATGGAGATCACATGGAGGGTTATGAACAGGGAAGTGGAAGGGGGAGAGGGAAGGTACAGAGAATAAGTAGCATAAATGTTAGGTAGAAAATAGACCAGGGGAGGGTAAGAATAGTATGGGAAATGTAGAAGCTAAAGAACTTATATGCATGATGCATGGACATGAACTAAGAAAAAGAATGCTGGTGGGAGTGGGGTTGCAGGGCAGAGGGAAATAAAGGGGGAAAATGGAATAATTATAGTAGCATAATCAATAAAATATATATTTAAAATAATAAAAAATAAAAAATAAATATATTTTTTAAAAATCCTATCTTGCTTCTTTACTTTTTCACATGAAGAATCCATTTATGTAGTTCCTGACCCTCCAACAAAATTGATTAGTTTTTGGGGGGAGGAGTGCATTAAATTAATAACTTTTGAAGAAATACTACATATTTATGATATTTAACACTTTTATTAAAAATATGATATCTCTTTCCATGTAACAATTTTTGTGTCCCTCAGAAGTTTGTATGACATATGGATGGCTTAAAGTGAAGAGAATATGAAGAGGGATTATAATGGTGCCTACCTCATAAAATTATTGTAAAAAGTAAATGAAGATAATATACAGTACCTGGGTCTTAACCATGTTTAACAAATGTAATGTAAAAAATATATATATTTGGAACTTTACAACTGCATAGAAATGAGAATGTGTTTATATAGTAGATAGTGAAAAATGTTATTATTATAATGCTCAAAAATGAATCAAAGTATAGACTCAGAGGCCAGTGAGTTCAATTTGTTATTACTATAAGAAAACCAATAAACTGGAGTCCGGAGACTCATCCTTGTCTTGATTATCTTCTGGCTATATGACTATAGTCACCCAATTTCCCCCCCGCCTCCTATTTCACCTATAAAATAAGGTAAGTTCTCAACAGCATCAGTTGGGGATCCCTGACCAGAATTTATTATGTCTGAAGAGGGCAATGTTTGGCATAAGAATTTGAGTGCAATCTCCAAATAATTTTTGAAGTCAGTATATTGAGATACAATTTGCATACATTAATACAAATTCACTGTAAATGTACTTGGTGATATCATAAAAGCACACATCTCTGTAACACCAAATGAATGTGTAGAACATTTGTATTAGTCAAAAAACTTCCCTCATGGCCCCTTGAAGTCAATTCTTCCCTCACCTACAGTCTTCACTGAATGTTGATTCATGTGCTCTCTATTTCTGCTCTCTATATATCCCTTACTACATTTCCCTGAATATTCAAATTTGTTGATTAAATTGTATGTTTTCTTAGTTGATTTGCAAGTCAAAAATGCTGTGACTTAATGACGTTTATATAATTAATTTCATCACTGCATGAGCTACCATATTCTTTCGATTCTGTGGCCATAGATATCAACCATAATCCAGATGCACTGATCTAAATCAGGCACACCATTAGACACACACACACACACACACACACTCCAGCAAGAAAGTCTTGATAAACCACTCAAAAGTTAAACATGATTTCATGTCATATTAATGATACTAGTAGTATCATCCTTGTTTGCAAATGAAAAAGTTAACTTGCTTACAAATCAAAGAAAATCTTCCTAAAATAAATTTGTACTTGTTAATATCATGATATGTTTCCTTCTAGAAAGGTATTTTTCCTCCTATCTCCAACCGTCAGATTATAGTTTCTAAATATTATACCATTCCTCACTGAGAGAAACCAGAGTTCCTTGGAAAATGGCTAATTCCAGATATTGGGTAGAAAATGTAAAAAAGATAAGAATGGGACATATTGTTTTTCCAAAAAGAACAAAAGCTACCAAATACTGATGTATTCATGGTAAAGGAAATGGGTAGTTGATTAGTTTATGTGGCCTTACTTGCAACAATTTCTGGGTTTTTTTCAATCTTCACCTGAGGAAATGTTTATGGAGTTTCAGAAGGGTGTTGGGGTAGAAAGAGAGAGAGAGGCAGAGACAGTGAAACATCAATGTGAGAGAGAAGCATAGACCAGTTGCCTCCCATCCATACCCTGACCAGGGATCAAACTCAATCTAGGTATGTGCCCTGATGGGGATAAATTTTGAGGTACAGAACCATTCTCCAAACAATGACCCAGCTTGGCCAGAGCACAATTTCAGTTTGGTTTTTTGTTTTCTAAATAGTGGACAGAATGGAGTAAAATACCTTAAATAAATATACACATAAATAATCAGAATTTTAAAATACTACATTAATAATATCACTCACAATGCATGTTATTAGAATATCATCTAATTATTCAGAAAATTAATAAATAAAAGGATAGTATCAAGCATTATCTGCTTGATACTACAACATATTTTAAGGTTTTTGCAACATATTTAGGGTCTTTGAGTATATTAGTCTACTAATATAGTAGTCTACTAATATAGACAGTGTGGCTTAAACAGCAGAAATTTATATTTCACTTCTTCAGAAACAGAAGTGCTAGATCAAATTGCTGGCTGTTTTAAAAAATATATATTTATTTATTTTAGAGAGAGGGGAATGGAGGGAGAAAAAGAGGGGAAGAAACATCAATCAATTGCCTCTCGCATGCACTCTGATGGAGGATCAATCCTGCAACACAGGCATTTACCCTGACCAGGAATCAAACCAGTTTTGCCTTGCAGGATGAGAGCCCAGCCAACTGAGCCATGCTGACCAGGGCAAGGCTGTTTTTTTTTGTGTGTGTGTGTGAGAACTCTCTTCCTGGCTTACAGAAGGTGGTGGCCTTCTCTGTTGTCCAAGTACGAAATCTGCCAAGAAAAGGTCCAGCCATTATTAATATGAGAACATTCTGTGTAACACTGGTGTAACCTGGCAGCCAAAGAGAGTGGGCTGGATTGCACATGTGTGAACAATGGCAACTTCACTGTACTAGTCGGTGGGAGCGGTAGACACCATTGAGTGAGCATGTGTACTATGTAGCCATCACAGTCAAAATGACTAGATGAGCAGAGGAAGAAACCTGCATCCAATTTTGCATTAAAGCTTGAATGTTCATCCATGAGAAGTATTGGGATGATTCAGAAGGCCACAGCTATGGGCAACTGGTGATTGGCAGCTTCATCATGACAATGTGCCCACTTATGCATTATGTCCCATGCAGCTTTTTGGTGAAACATCAAATCACCCAGGTAACTCAGTCCCCCTTCAGCCCAGGTTTGGTACCTTGCAACTTCTGGCTTATTCCCAAACTAAAGAGATTTCAGACTATCAATGAGATCTAGAAAAATAGAATATGCCAGGCGAATGGGAGAATTGTATGAGGTCCCAAGGTATTTACTTTGAACGGGACTGAGGTGTCATTGTCCTCTGTACAATGTATCTGCTATTATCTTCAGTAAGTGTCTCTATTTTTCATATTACGTGACTAGATACCCTCCTGAAAGAACTTGTATAGTTCTTTCATCAGTGGGAAGAGAGAAAACTCTAGTGTCTACTTATAAGGGCACTAATTTCTTCATGTGGCCCCACTCTCAAAATCTCATCTAATCCCAATTACCTTCCAAAGGCCTCATTCCAAATACCATTTCATTATGGGTCAGGGCTTCAGCATATGAATTTGGGTGGGGGAATGAAACATTTAACCCATAACAAATGAAAGTTTTTTTAAAAAAATAAGGATTCTAGTTGCTAAATGCAGAGGAATGGTGAAACAGAAATTAAGCATTTCACATCCTGTGAAAAATATTTTAAAAATATACTAGATAATAATTATCCATGGATTCTGAAGCCATGGAATAAAAATACATATAGCCAATTTTTATTAGAGGAATAAGCCTAACACTAAGTGAGCCCAATGATTCATATTAGCATCACTGAAAGTGTGTGGTGGGTTGAATGAATGGTCCCAATTCTTCAGCCCTTTTTATATCTATTTTTTCCCCAAGTTTAACTTGGCTTGGCCATTTGGTTTCTTTTGGCCAACTTCACATTTATAGAAATACTATGCCAGGCTCAAGCCTAGGCTTTAGGAAGCTTCATGGGTTTCCCCTTATCCCCTCGTGGCTTTTCCTTTCTGTTGAGAAGCCTGATGCTCCAAGGTAAATAAGAGACATTTGAAACAGTTTCCCTCATCATCAGACCCTAGTATGTACTTATTTTCCTGGTGTATAGACTAGCTGAAGCACAGCTGACTCACACGTTCATGAGAATAATAAATACTTCTTGTATGCCACTGAGATTTTGTGGCTTTTATGTTTTTCCCCACCAGCATTATTGTGCTAATAGCTCAGGGATACAAAATGAAATGAATTAATACTATACATCTCATGTGATGCAACAGGAAAGATATTGCAAGGCCTATGAATCATTCTTGACTAAAGTAATTGAACTTTAATCTACTATTTAATTATTGAGAATAAAAGAACAAGTTAAATAATATCACAAAGTAACAGTTGAACATTCTGCAAGTCAAGTGACTTTTTACAAAAAAAGTAAAAAAGGCCAAAAAAGAAGAAATAAAGAGAAAAATCAGAGGACAGTTAGAAAAAGAGACTTTAGAAATATATCAGCCTAGTACCCCTTAAGCTTATATAGTACTGTATGTAAATTGTCTTGATAAAGTTGGTAAGTGCTGCAAGTGGATATTGGGTACTTATTTGAACCAATCCATTACAAGAAAGAAAATGAGACGATCAATGTAATGTGAATATGAAATGGATATTGAGGAATTATTATTTTTCAATAATTCTATTATTATTCAAGTACAGTTGTCTCCCTTTCCTTCCCCATGACACCCCCCCCATGCCTCCCATCCCCACCTCCCACTCTTGAGCCTACCCCCTTTGGCTTTGTCCATGTTCCTTGATGGACCTTCCCTATTTTCCCAAATTATCCTTCTCCCTTCTCCCCTCTGGCTACTGTCAGTTTTTTCTTTATTTTAATGTCTCTGGTTATATTTTGTTTGCTTCTTTGTTTTGTTGATTAGGTTCCACTTGTAGGTGAGATCATATGGTATTTGTCTTTCACCACCTGGCTTACTTCACTTAGCATAATGCTCTCCAGTTCCACCCATGCTACAGTGAAGGGTAGGAGTTCCTTCTTTCTGCTGCATAGTATTCCATTGTGTAAAAATGTACCACAGATTTTTTATTGACTTATTTACTGATGGGTGCTTAGGCTGCTTTCAGCATTTGGCTATTGTAAATTGTGCTGCTATGAACATTGGGATTCATAGGTTCTTTGGAATGGGTGTTTCAAGATTCTTAGGGTAGAATCTGAGTAGTGGAATCATTGAATCAAGGGAATTATTCTTCTCTATTCTTTTTAATCATTTTTTATTAATGTTTGAATACATTTGTCTCCATTTTCCCTCCACCATTTTGTCCTATCCTACCTACCCCCACCTCCCACCCTCAATCCTACCCCCTTTTGGCTTTGTCCATGGGGCCTTTATACATGTTATCTGATGACTCCCTTCTTTCCCCATTATTTTCCTCCCCCCACTCCTCTGGTTATTGTCAGTTTGTTCTTACTTTTAATGTCTCTGGTTGTATTTTGCTTGCTTGCTTGCTTTTTTATTTTGTTAATTAGATTCCTCTTATAGGTGAGATCATATAGCATTTGTCTTTCACCCCCTGGCTTGTATCACTTAGCATAATGTTCCCTGAAAGTTCCATTCATGCTGTTGGGAAGGATAGGAGCTCCTTTTTTCTACTGCACAGTATTCCACTGTGTAAATGTACCACAGTTTTCTGATCCAGTCATTTCCTGATGGGCACGTAGGCTGCTTCCAGCACTTGGCTGTTATAAATTGTGCTGCTATGAACACTGTGGTGCATAGGTTCTTTTGAATTAGTGTTTCAGGATTCTTAGAGTATAATTCCAGCATTGGGATTGCTAGGTCAAAACGCAATTCCTTTTTTTTTTTTTGAGGACATTTCGTACTGTTTTCCATAGTGGCTGTACCAGTCTACATTCCCACCAACAAGGTACTAGGGCTCCCTTTTCTCCACAACCTCTTCAATACTTGTTTGTTGATTTGTTTATGATGACCATTCTTACCTGTGTGAAGTGGTATCTCATTGTGGTTTTAATTTGCTTGTCTCTGATGGCTAGTGATGTTGAGAATTCTTTCATATGTCTCTGGGCCCTCTGTATGTCCTTCTTGGAGAAGTGTCTGTTTGGGTCTTTTGCCCATTTTTAAAAATATTTTATTTATTTATCTTTAGAGGGGAAGGGAAGAAGAGAGCAAGAGAAATATCAATGTATGGTTGCCTCTTGTGCATCCTCTGCTAAGAACTGGCCTGCAACCCAGGGATGTGCCCTGACTGGGAATCGAACCATAATCCTTTGGTTTGCAGGCCTGTGCTCAATCCACTGAGCTACACCAGCCAGGGCCCTTTGTGCATTTTTTAATTGGATTGTTTGTCTTCCTGGTATGGAGCCATGTGAGTTATTCATATCTTTTGGAGATCAAACCCTTGTCTGAGATATCATTGGCAAATACATTTTCCCATACAGTTGGTTCCCTTTCAATTTTGCTAACGTTTTCTTTAATTACACAAAAGCTTTTTATTTATTTATATTTTTTGGAATTTTTAAAATTTAATTATTTTTCTACTACAGTATTCTGTCTTTTACTCCCATCCCAGCCACCCCCCCAGTGCTCCCCACCTCCCTCCTATTTCCACCCCCCTTAGTTGTTGTCCATGTGTCCTTTATACTAGTTCCTGTAAATTCCTCCCCTTTTCCCCCTGAAATTCCCTCCCATTTCCCCTCCGGTCACTGTCCCCCTGTTCTCTATTTCAGTGTCGTTGTTTTTATTTTGCTTGCTTGTTTGTTTGGTTTTTTAGCTTCCTATTAAAGGTGAGATCATATGGTGTTTGTCTTTCACGGCCTGACTTATTTCACTCAGAATAATGAAAAGCTTTTTATTTTGATGAAGTCCCATTTGTTTATTCTTTCCTTTATGTCCCTTGCTCTAGAGGACATATTGGTGAAAATGTTGCTGCCTGGGATATCCAAGATTCTCCTGCCTATGTTCTCCTCTAGGACTTTCATGGTATCAGGACTTATATTTAAGTCTTTTATCCATCTTGAGTTTATTTTTGTGTATGGTATAAGTTGGTAGTCAAGTTTCACTTTTTTGCATGTGTCTGTCCAGTTCTCCCAACACCATCTGTTGAAGAGGCTATTATTACTCCATTTTATGTAGCTTCCCCCTTTGTTGAATATTAATTGACTGTAGAAAGTTGGGTTTATTTCTGGATTCTCTTTTCTGTTCCATTGGTCTATGTGCCTGTTCTTATGCCAGTGCCAGACTCTTGATTACTGTGGCCTTATAATATGGTTTGATGTCAGGTATGGTGATACCTCCTACTTTGTTCTTCTGTCTCAAAATTGCTGTGGCTACTTAGGGTCATTTATGGTTCCATATACATTTTTTAAATGTTTGCTCTATATCAGTGAAATGTGCTATTGATATTTTAATAGATATTGCATTGAATCTATAAATTGCTTTGGGTAGTATGTATGGACATTATGATGATGTTAATGCTTCCAATACATGAACATAGTATATATTTCCATTTATTTGTGTCTTCCTGAATTGTTGTTAAGTTATTATGACATTCAAAGCCATTATAATTATATGAAGAAATAGTTTTAAAACTGTAATTGTGGTTAATTCAATAAAAGAAAACTCTTAAAATATTTGCTCTTACTAAAAATAAATTTAGAAATGCAGTTAGTCCCTAGAAATCTTGTTATAAACAAAAATTAAATTCAAAATAGATATAAAAACTTTATTTATTTATTTATTATTTTTAAAGATTCTATTTATTTATTATTAGACAGGGGAAAGGAAGGAGAAAGAGGGAGAGAAGCATCAATGGGTAGTTGCCTCTCACACACCCCCTATTAGGGACCTGGCCTGCAACCCAGGCATGTGCACTGACTGGAAATCAAATCAGTGACCCTTTGGTTCACAGGCTGGCACTCAATCCACTGAGCCACACCAGCCATGGTGATATTAAGACTTTATATGATCTCACCTATAAATGGAACCTTATCAACAAAACAACCAAGCAAGCATAATATAGCCAGACACTGAAATTAAGAACAAATGGATGGTAACTACAGGGGACATGGGAAGGGATAATGGGGGGGAAAGGGGGAGCAGTTGTAGGAACATCTATAAAGGACAAAACCAAAGGGGGTAGGATCAAAACCAAAGTGGGGATAGTGGAGTGGGGGTGAATGGTGGGGGGAAATGGATACAACTGTAGTTGAACAACAATTAAAAAAAGGATAAAACACTTCCACCAAGATGGAGGCATAGGTGGAAACACTTTGCTTCCTCGTGCAACAAAATCTAAAAACAATAAAGTTTTAACAATAATAAACATAATCAAACCACACAGAAAATCGAACAATACAAAGTCCAAAAACAATGGAACTGCTCAGCTAAACCAGTGAGAGGGGCGAAGCCAGCAGTGGAACAGGTCAGCCAAAAAAGATCCCCTGACCCGGGCGGTGTACAGCCAAGGGCTCTGATCCCAGGTGTGGGCTAGCTACGGGGAGGGCCCAGGGAAAACTCAGCAAGGCTGGCTGTCTGTGGTCAGTCGGTCCGTCTCGCATTTGCGCGCAGATAAACCAGTGAAGAGGCGAGCATTGAGACAGATTGTACAGGCCCCAGCTGCGCAGGGTGGCGGGCTCGCACATTTGCGCTCAGGTAAATGGGCTGGAGTGAACTGTGAGGTGGACTGGGCAAGCAGAGAGGACTGCCATTGCTCCCTCTCTGACCCTGCCCCCACATACAGTGTCACTACACAGTGACCTGGGTGGCCCCGCCCTGGTGAACACTTAAGGCTCCGCTCCTCATACCTAAGGGTCACAAAACAGACCAAAAATGGCTCAAGAAGATCTCAAAACCCCAGAGCCCATAACTCTAAGCAATGAAGAAATAGCAAAACTTTCAGATGCACAGTTCAAAACACTGGTGATCAGGATGCTCACAGAACTGGTTGATTTTAGTCACAAATTAGAGGAACATATGAAGGCTAAACTAATTGAAATGAAGGGAATTGCACAGGAAGCTAATAGTAATGTAAAGGAAACTGGGAATCAAATCAAGGGAGTGGACCAGAAGGAAGGAAAAAATGACCAAACAGAAAAATATGAAGAAACAAGAATTCAAAAGAATGAGGGCAGACTTAGGAACCTCCAGGGCAGCTTTAAACACTCCAACATCCAAATTATAGGGTTACCAGAAGGGGGAAAGGAACAGCCACCAGTGGAAAACTCGTTTGAACAAATAATAAAGGAGAATTTCCCCAATCTGGCAAAGGAAATTGACTTCCAGGAAATCCAGGAAGCTCAGAGAGTCCTAAAGAAGTTGGACCCAAGAAGGAACACACCAAGGCACATCATCATTACATTAGCCAAGGCTAAAATGAAGGAGAGAATCCTAGAAGCAGCAAGAGATAAGGGGACAGTCACCTACAAAGGAGTTCCCATCAGACTGTCAGCAGATTTCTCAAAAGAGACCTTACAGGCAAGAAGGGGCTGGAAAGAAGTATTCCAAGTCATGAAATCCAAAGACCTACAACCAAGATTGCTCTATCCAGCAAAGTTTTCTTTTTTTTTTTTTTGTTACTTATTTTTTTTTTATTTAGTTACTTTTCAAGTACATTTTTTTTCCCTTCCCCCCCCCTCCCGGTCTCCCCCCTCCCTCCCATTCCCCCCCCATCCCCAGTCCTCAACTCTGTGTCTTTCATACTTGTTCCTCAAAATCCCTCCCCCCTTTTTCCCCTTAAGTTCCCTTCCCTCTCCCCTCTGGTCGCTGCCCACTTGTTCTCTATTTCAGCGTCTTTGTTTTTATTCTGTTTGCTTGTTTGTTTTATTCTTTAGCTTCCTGTCAAAGGTGAGATCATATGGTATTTGTCCTTCAATGCCTGGCCTATTTCACTCAGCATAATGCTTTCCAGTTCCATCCATGTTGTTGCAAAAGGTAGTAGCTCCTTCTTTCTCTCTGCTGCATAAAATTCCATGGTGTATATGTACCACAATTTTTGGATCCATTCATTTACTGATGGGCACCTAGGTTGCTTCCAACTCTTGGCTATTGTAAATTGTGCTGCTATGAACATTGTGGTGCATAGGTTCTTTGAAATTGATGTTTTAGGATTCTTGGGGTATAATCCTAGCAGTGGAATTGCTGGGTCAAAAGGCAGGTCAATTTTTATTTTTCTGAGAAAATTCCATACTGTTTTCCATAATGGTTGTACCAGTCTACAATCCCACCAACAGTGAACTAAGGACCCCTTTTCCCCACAACCTCTCCAACATTTGTTGTTTGTTGCTTTGTTTATGATAGCCATCCTGACTGGTGTAAAGTGGTATCTCATTGTGGTTTTAATTTGCATCTCTCTGATAGCTAACGATATTGAGCATCTCTTCATGTGTCTCTGAATGTTCTGTATGTCCTCCTTGGAGAAGTGTTTGTTCAAGTCCTTTTCCCATTTTTTAATTGGGTTGGGTGTCTTCTTAGAGTGGAGTCGTGTAAGTTCTTTGTATATTTTGGAGATTAAACCTTTGTCTGAGGTATCATTGGCAAATATGTTTTCCCATACAGTTGGTTGTCTTTTTAATTTAATACTGTTTTCTTTAGCCATGCAGAAGCTTTTTATTTTGATGAGATCCCATTTGTTTATTCTTTCCTTTATATTCCTTGCTCTAGGGGACATATCGGTAAAAATGTTGCTGCGTGGAATATCTGAGATTTTCTTGCCAATGTTCTCCTCTAGGACTTTAATGGTGTCATGGCTTATATTTAAGTCTTTTATCCATCTTGAATTTATTTTGGTGTATGGTGTAAGTTGGTGCTCAAGTTTCATTTTTTTGCACGTAGCTGTCCAGTTCTCCCAACACCATTTGCTGAAGAGGCTATCTTTACTCCATTTTATGTTACTGCCCCCTTTGTCGAATATTAATTGACTGTAGAGGGTTGGGTTGATTTCTGGGCTCTCTGTTCTGTTCCATTGGTCTATGTGCCTGTTTTTGTGCCAGTACCAGGCTGTTTTGATTACAGTGGCCTTGTAATACAGTTTGATATCAGGTATTGTGATCCCTCCTACTTTGTTCTTCTTTCTCAAAAGAGCAGCTGCTATTCGGGCTCGTTTATGATTCCATATAAATTTTTGAAGTGTTTGTTCTATGTCTGTGAAATACGCCATTGGTACTTTAATAGGTATTGCATTGAATCTGTATATTGCTTTGGGTAGTATGGACATTTTGATGATGTTAATTCTTCCAATCCATGAACAAGGTATATGTTTCCATTTGTTTGTGTCTTCCTTGATTTCGTTCTTCAGTGCTGTGTAGTTTTCTGCATACAGGTCTTTTACCTCTTTGGTTAGGTTTATTCCCAGATATTTTATTTTTCTTTTTGCTATATCGAATGGGATTTTTTCCTTGATTTCTGCTTCTGCTGATTCATTGTTTGTATACCAAAATGCCTTTGATTTCTGGATATTGACTTTGTATCCTGCTGTTTTGCCAAACTCATTAATTAGTTTGAGCAGTTTTTGGGTAGAGTCTATAGGATTTTCCATGTACACTATCATGTCATCTGCAAACAGTGACAATTTTGTTTCCTCCTTTCCTATTTGGATGCCTTTTATTTCCTTTTCTTGCCTGATCGCTGTGGCCAAAACTTCTAATACTATATTGAATAGGAGTGGTGAAAGTGGACATCCTTGTCTTGTTCCTGATCTTAGTGGAAAAGCTTTTAGTTTTTGTCCATTGAGTATGATATTGGCTGTAGGTTTCTCATAAATGGCCTTTATTATATTGAGGAATGTTCCCTCTATTCCCATTTCAGCAAAGTTTTCATTTAGAATAGGACAGATAAAGTGCTTCTCAGATAAGATCAAATGGAAGGAGTTCATCATCACCAAGCCCTTATTATATGAAGTATTAAAGGGACTTACCTAAGAAAAAGAAGATTAAAAAGATGAACAGTGAAAGGACAGCAAACTCACAGTTATTAACAACCACACCTAAAACAAAAGCAAACTAAAAGAACAGCTAGATCAGGAGCAGAAACATAGAAATGAAGATCTCATGGAGGGTTAGCAACAGGGGAGTGGGAGAAGGAGAAGGGGGGAGAAGGTACAGAAAACAAGTAGCATAGATGGTAGGTAGAAAATAGGTAGGGGGAGGGTAAGAATAGTAGGGGAAATATAGAATCTAAAGAACTTGAGACACGTGTTCATGAACTAAAGGGGGGAATGGTGGGCGAGGGATGTGCAGGGTGGAGGGGAATGGAGGGGGGAATTAGAACAAATGTAATGGCATAATCAATAAAATAAAAAATGTATTTAAAAAAGGATAAAATAAAATTTAATTAATTAAATTAAATTAAATTAAGATTTTTTATCTTCCCTGGACCGATGGTTCTGTTGATTTGAGTGTCATCCCATACATCAAAAGGTCAAGGGTTCAATTCCTGTTCAGGGCACATACCTATGTTGCAGGTTCAATCCCTGCTCAGAGAGTGAATGAGAGGTAACCAATCTATGTATCTTTTTCACATCAATATTTCTCCCTCTCTCTCTTTCTTCTTTCCACTATCTCTAAAATCAATAAACATATACCTGGGTGAGAATTAAAATAAAGTGTTTGATATCCAACAAAATAGAAATTCTAAGCTTAAATTTACAATGGTCCAAAACTGGAAAATATTAATGAAGAACCACTACCAAACTTCAAGTGTTATGTCTGTAAAATAACATTTGGTATTTACCCAACCAACAAACACTGGAGAACTGACTCAGTGCAGTGGTGAAACACTGAACACATTCCACTGAACTCTGACGAGGTGCAGTGGGTCTATTTCCATATATGTGTATAGGCATACATATTATTTATATGCTTTCCCATCAAAACACATAAAAAATAAATTATTTTTATATACAACCAAGATTGCTCTATCCAGCAAAACTTTCTTTAGAATGGAAGGACAGATAAAGTGCTTCTCAGATAATATCAAATTCAAGGAGTTCATCATCACCAAGCCTTTATTATATGAAATGTTAAAGGGACTTATCTAAGAAAAAGAAGTTAAGAAAACATGAACAGTGAAAGGACAACAAACTCACAGTTATTAACAACCACACCTAAAACAAAAACAAACTAAAAGGACAGCTACATCAGGAGTGGAAACATAGAAATAAAGATCTCAAGGAGAGTTAGCAACAGGGGAGTGGGAAAAGGGGAAGGGGGGAGAAGGTACAGAAAATAAGTAGCATAGACAGTAGATAGAAAATAGATGGGGGGGCAAGAATAGTATGGGAAATATAGAATCTAAAGAACTTGAGACACATGGTCATAAACTAAAGGGGGGTTAATGGTGGGGATGGAGGTAGGGTGGAGGGGAATGAAGGGGGAATAAAACAACTGTAACAGCATAATCAATAAAAAATAAATTAAAAAATTAAAACAATTTAAATATAAAAAAATTAAAAATAAGATTGTATTAAATTCATGTTGATAAGTACACTCATATATAATTTCTAGTACTCTTATGGTATATTCTCATAAATTATTTGACATTTAAAAGAAATTAGTTTCTTTAAAATTGATATTGTTTTTTAGAAAGAAATTCTTTCATTGATTTCTTGAATTTCCCTTTTAACTAAATAGTCTAATGAGAATGATTTCAAACTTTCCAATATTCCCCACAATTTCAGAAGTCATGGAATAACCCTGACATCAATTATCACTCATTATTTTTTTTTTATGAAGACACTACAACTTAGATTTGTAAACCAGGAAATGGATTCTTACCTGCTTGCCACAGTTGTTGAATAAGGTCTATAACAATAACAACATGGCACAGAATAAATGCAAAAAAACAAAAATGTGAAAATGATACATATTTTTTAATTTTATTTGATTTTATTGATTATGTCATTACAGTTATTCTATTCACCCCTTTATTCCCCTCCACCCTGCACACCCCCTCCCACTCCATTACCCCCTTTAGTTTATGACCACATGTCTCGTTCTTTAGATGTTATATTTCCCTTACTATTCTTGTCCTCCCCCTATTTTTAACCTACCATCTATGCTACTTGTTTTCTGTACCTTCTCCCCCCTTCTACTCCCACTCCCCTGTTGCTAACCCTCCATGAGATCTTCATTTCTATTGTTCTGCTCCTGATCTAACTGTCCTCTTAGTTTGCTTTTGTTTTAGGTGTGGTTCTTAGTAACTGTGAGTTTGCTGTCCTTTCACTGTTCATCTTTTTAATCTTCTTTTTCTTAGGTAAGTCCCTTTAACATTTCATATAATAAGGGCTTGGTGATGATGAACTTCTTGAATTTGATCTTATCTGAGAAGCACTTTATCTGTCCTTCTATTCTAAATGAAAGTTTTGCTGGATAGAGCAATCTTGGTTGTAGGTCTTTGGATTTCATGACTTGGAATACCTCTTTCCAGCCCCTTCTTGCCTGTAAGGTCTCTTTTGAGAAATCTGCTGACAGTCTGATGGCAACTCCTTTACAGGTGACTGTCCCCTTATCTCTTGCTGCTTCTAGGATTCTCTCCTTCATTTTAGCCTTGGCTAATGTAATGATGATGTGCCTTGGTGTGTTCCTTCTTGGGTCCAACTTCTTTAGGACTCTCTGAGCTTCCTGGATTTCCTGGAAGTCAATTTCCTTTGCCAGATTGGGGAAATTCTCCTTTATTATTTGTTCAAACGAGTTTTCCACTGGTGGCTGTTCCTCTCCCCCTTCTGGTAACCCTATAATTTGGATGTTGGAGTGTTTAAAGCTGCTCTGGAGGTTCCTAAATCTGCCCTCATTCTTTTGAATTCTTGTTTCTTCATATTTTTCTGTTTGGTCATTTTTTCCTTCCTTCTGGTCCACTCCCTTGATTTGATTCCCAGTTTCCTTTCCATCACTATTGGTTTCTTGTGCAATTCCTTTTATTTCAATTAGTTTAGCCTTCATATGTTCCTCTAATTTGTGACTAAAATCAACCAGTTCTGTGAGCATCCTGATCACCAGTGTTTTGAACTGTGCATCTGAAAGTTTTGCTATTTCTTCATTGCTTAGAGTTATGGGCTCCGGGGCTTTGAGATCTTCTTGAGCCATTTTTGGTCTGTTTTGTGACCCTTAGGTATGAGGAGCGGAGCCTTAGGTGTTCACCAGGGAGAGGCTACCCAGGTCACTGTTTGTGGGGGAGGGGTCAGAGCAGGGCAATAGCAGACCCCTCTGCTGCTTCCTGGTGCTGGGACCTTCTTGGTCCCGTCTCACTGCTCACTCCTTCGCCTGGTCTATCTGCTGGAGAATGTGTGACCACAGTCAGCCTCCTGCCCTGAGCCCTGGCTGGGTCCACCAGTTGCAACCCCAAGCCTGGGATCCACGTGCCTGAGTCCATCTGACCGAGTTTTCCTGTGCAACCCTGCTCCATCAGCTGTTGGCTTCGCCCCTCTTACTGGTCCAGCTGAAGAATTCATTGTTATCAGACTTCCAAAAAGTTCAATTTTCTGTGTTTTGGCTGTGTTTTCTGATGCTAAAATTTTTTTTTCTCTAAACTGGTTGTGTGAGAAGGCACAGCATCTCCACCTATGCCTCCATCTTGGTGGAAGTCGATAAATATTTTCTTTAATCTAAAAAAATTACCTTTTATGTCTAAGTGATTCATCACTAACTTTAGAATAATGGCCTTAAAAATAGTGCTTGACTCAGTGTTTTTCACATGAAATTATAGCTTGTGATAAGAAAAGTCCTTTCATATTTTTTATAGTGCCATAAATGTTTTACCAAAAGAAATTTTATTTGATTTAACTATTTATATAAACTATTTAAAATGATAGAATAGATAAAATTTGTCATATAAGTTAAAATTTCAAAAAGAATTACAGAAATTGCTATTGTTCTTCAGATATTAATATAAGATGGTTTAGTATGTTTGGAAAAGAGATACATGTGTGTATGCATACAACAGGCTATTTTTTAAATGTCCATGTTTTACTTTTAGAATAATCAAATTGGTTATATTATATATTTTATCCAACATTTTGTATCTGATTTTACATTATGAGTATCTTTAGATATGATTATTCAGTGGTGACATATGCATTAAAATTGGGGAATTTTGGAAGAAATTTAATGTATTTATCCAGTAATTAGGTCATAAATGCAGTTTGTAAAATTGCATTAAAAAAGAACTAAAGGATAATTAAAACTATTTTTGCTTTACTGTGTTATTATTTATTTGGACTAAATATATCTGAAAGTTATGTAACAGATTAAGTCTGGAAATTCATTAATCTGAGTTTATCGCTGAACACATATATTTTTCTTAATATAAAAGAATATATTAAACAGAAAGTGCTGTTTAAACTTTTTAAAAAATCTAATAAATATTAATGGAATGACACTTTTCAGACAGGTATTGAGGCACAGAGTCATGGAACTGGGTGGTCCTATACCTATGTGTGTTTGATAAAAATCAAAAGGTATCCCTTGGGAGTGAGGGATCTCAGCACCATACCAGACCACCAAGCCCAAGTTTCCAGTGCCAGGAAGATAAGTCTCCATAACTTCTGGCTGTAATAAACAATGTGGGTTGGGGTAGTGGAAGAAACTGCTTAGATCCTCAGAAATCACCTCTTAAAGGGCCCAGGAAAGACTTAGGACCTAGGCAGACTCACTCCCCCTGGGCTTCAGCACCAGGGGCAGCATCTGGAAGGTCACTAGTGGCATATGGGCAGAAATTGATATGTCTGGCATCAGGCCTAGTGCCGGAGGATAACTTCCTCCTGGAGAAAACTCGAGAGGCCAGCCAGCAGCATTGTCCCCTTTCTGAGCCCTCCCACACAGAACCACAGAGCAGCAACACCATATCAGAGACTCCATCAACTTGGTTTACATGGGTTGCTCCACATTGGCAATTAATTATCTATGGCTCCATCCCATCCAATTTACCAGTGCACCTCTCTACAACAGGCCATGTTTCTAAGACAGGGAATAAAAGCAGCTCTACCTAATACATGGAAACACAGGGAGGCTGCCAAAATAAAGAGACAAAGAAACATGGCTCAGTTGAAAGAACAGAAAAAAAAACCTCCAGAAAAAGAATTAAGTAAAATGAAGATAAGCAATCTATCAGATGCAGAGTTCAAAATAATGGTTCTTAGAATGCTCAAGGAACTCACTTCCACAGCATAAAAAATATGCAGGCAGAAATCTAAGTTATACTGAATGAAATTTAAAAATATATATAGGAAATCAACAGTGGAGTGGATGAAGCTAAGAATCAAATCAATGATTTGGAACATAAGGAAGCAAAAACATTTAAACAGAACAGCAAGAAAAATAATTAAAAAATAAGAAAAGTCTAAGGAGCCTTTGGAACAACTTCAAACACACCAGCATTTGAATCATCAGGGTACCAGAAGAAGAGAATAGCAAGAAGTCAAAAATTTATTTAAAAAAATAATGAAAGAAAACTGCCCTTATTTGGTGAAGGAAATAGACATACAAATCCAGGAAGCACAGAGAGTGCCAAACAGGTTGGACCCAAAGAGGAACACACCAAGACACATCATAATTAAAATACCAAGTGTTAAAGATAAAGAGAGAATCTTAATAGCAGCAAGAGAAAAGCAGAGAGTAACCTACAAAGGTGTTTCCATAAGGCTATCAGCTGATTTCTTAAAAGAAACTTTGTAGGCAATAACAGACAGGCAAGAAGTATTCAAAGTAATGAAAAGTAAGTGTCTATAACCTAGATTACTCTATCCAGCAAAGCTATCATTTAGAATGGAAGGACAGATAAAGTGCTTTCCAGCCAAGGTAAAGCTAAAGGAGTTCATCATCACCAAGCCATTATTAAATGAAATGTCAAAGGGACTTATTTAAGAAAACAAGATCAAAACTATGAATATTAAAATGGCAATAAATTCACAACTATTAACAATTGAGTCTAAAAAACAAACTAAGCAAATAAGTAGAACAGAAACAGAATCATAGGTATGGAGACCACTTGGAGGATTATCCATTGGGAGAAAAGGTACAGGGGTTAAGAAGTATAAATTAGTAGGTACAGAACAGACAGGGTCATATTAAGAACAGTACAGGAAATGGAGTAGCCAAAGAACTTACATGCATGACTCATGGACATGAACTAAGGGGAGGGGATTGCTGGAGGGAATGGGTGGTACCAGGCGGAGGGTGGCAAAAAGGGAAAAATTGTGACAGCTGTAATAGCATAAGCAATAAAATATATTAAAAACAAAATTGTCTTTATAATAAGGCTAATGACTCTCATTAAAATATATTGAAAAATGTGCTATCTAGTGTCAAATATTGTTGAGTCAGGAGCATTTATATAATGACATTTGTTGTAATGTACTTTGTCTGTATTATTGAACAGTATTCTAACTATTTGCTTTCCTTAGGTAGTAATTTATTTTTGTGTACCATATGATATTCTTTAAAGTAATGCCAATTAATCACAAGAGAAATAGCACACATTCCTTACTCAAAAATTTACTGAGAATTCCATAGTGTTTACCATTCTGTTTTAGTGCCTAGAGAAAAATAAAATACCAGTTATTTTCTCCACTTTTCTTCTTGTAGTAAGGGATGGTGAAAAGATAATATCATTTTTCAACAATTTCTGTCTATGCCTTGCTTTAAGAAAAATATTCTAATTGTGCATCTTAATACCCTGTAGAAAGAAACTAATCTATATCCATAAACTCTTCAAAACAAAATCTACTAAAAAATAGAGGGAAGTTGATGGAAGGGAATGACAAGAGAAAAAACAAAATTCTTGCAGAAGTTTGAAGAGTTAGGAATTTTACCTTATTGACCTACCACTGAAGAACATAGTTTAATATTCCAGTAGGAACTCTGCTTACAAGAACTCACCTATTTGTGTTCACCAATTGCTAAGTTTAAAAAGGATATAAACAAACAAAAAAAAAACACACAAAAAAGCTTTCATTTGAAACTTCAAAAAAAAAGAGCAATACTTCTGAGAATTCTTGGTTGTTTACAAACTCAACATTCTAACGCTTTCATCAAAAGCTTATTCTGGGAAGTAAATGAAGTAATCTTTTTGGAAAGTAATAGGATTTTATTCCCCTGAGATTTCCCTACAGTGAGGTGACTACTTCCTTAAATCAGCCAGTCAGGTGTGATGATACCTCAAGTCCCAACTGCTTGAAGCACATAAATAATAAATGAAAATGGTATTTGAGTCTGAAAAAAATCATCTGCGAGGTCAGGAACCTCCTTTTTTGTGAACTCTGTACGATTTGCTGTGCAGTAATAAGAGTTAAAGGTTGGGAGCTTGACCACACACTCCACTTTGAGTTGTAAACTCAAAGCGGCCACTAACCCATCACCAAGCACATCACTGAAGTGGGCTTTTTCCCCTTTTTTTTGTCTATTTCACTTTTTTTTTTACTGGTATGACTTCTTCCTTCACTCCAGGATAGCTGAGAGTCAGAAATATTGGGAAGAAAAGTTAGCATTCTTACTGAGCACAAACCTGCTGCTAAGATAGTATTTTGTATTGATTTTTCCTGAAGCCTGTAATCTTGAAAGCTTGTAACAGAGGATGAGGTAAATATCATTTTATTTGCTCAAATAGGTTTAGATTAGATTGAGATGAAAAAGTAAGGACAGGCCAAATTAGGACTGAAAGCAGCAATTACAGATTACTGTTTCCAGTGGTAACAAGAATGGGTTCTTTCACTGATAAAAAGGAATTGAAAAAGAAAATAATTGATAATATTCTTTATTTTCTAAAATAAATAAGTAAAAGGTAAATGTAAAATTTAAAAGATTTTTAAAAGTGAAATGTCTTCTTTGAAATCAAAGCATAACTCGATGGCATGAGTTTTCTTACTAATATAACCCCAAATGTAAATTCTTAGATTAAAACTAGCAAACCAGCAACATATATTTTTGACTATGCAATAATATCATATGTAATTATATTATATATCTAATTTAGCTTAAAATATATGATACCTACCTATAACATAAAACAATAAAATAAGCTTTAAAATTAATGCTTTCAATAACATACATGATTTCAGAAAAAAAATGTGTACACACTATTCAGATGATACTGACAACTGGGCATGGAATTTAAAAGGTTTAACCATGTCTTATCTTGAGTCTGTTTTATTTCTTCATCTTCTGAGCACTTCAAACATATAAGCTGTTATTCTATCTTCAGATCAGTAGCTTTGAATTGTTCTACCTGTCATTCTGCAGTGACTAGCACAGCTAGATGTCATACAATGATTGTTTGCACTTTCATTCTTTCACACTAAATGGCAACCATTCGGTCCTTTTGATTTCCTTCTCTTATTTAGCCCTGAAGTTTTTACACTAGAATCTCATTAAAGCTGAACTAGCGTACTCCTGTCAAAAAACTAATGGAAAAGTTTAAAAGTGAAATGTGTCCCTTCTATTGTCACTACTGGGGAAGTTGCATCTATCAAGATTTCCCAAGTTCAGCACTTTGATTTATGTTTATTGAGTCTGCTTGTTTCTTGTTTCTCTCTTCATTTTCATTTAGAAAATGAAGAAAACCCAGTGAAACCAGGTTTATTTACATACAAGGAGGGACAGAAATATTTAGAAATATCCATCTTACCTGGTGAGAAAACTAGATAGTTCCTTACCATTTAAATTTATATACACATGAAAAATAACTCTAATGTATATTTTGGTATCTAAATAGATTCTGAGTTAGCAAGGCAGCCTGCAATCATAAAATTACCCAGCTTCAAAATTAGGTGAATCCAAATAAATAATTTGATGGCTTATACAAATGACTATAGGAATCCCTACTGTTCCTTTCATAATCAAGAAAATATTCTTTTTATAGGGCAAAATCCTTATGATCAAGGTGAGGATATTAACTATGACTAAAAATGGGAATCAGTAATAAGTATAGCTCTTAAACTGTGTAAGATTTATTTACGCATGTTTGCTCCATTGTGTGCAGAAAAAAATTGTCTGGGTCATATTCATATAATCTATGCACCATGGACAATGACAAATATATTCATTCAACACGAATCTCCTTTCATTGTGTGCCGCTGTTCTGAAGATAAGTGAAATAGATTGTGTGCAGGATGATCCGTTTCTGAATTCTGAAAAATAAGATAAGTGTCTTCAGAATGCTGGGAAATTAATCCCAGTGAAATTAGGAACCACTGACTAAAGATCCAGCCAGAAAGCAATAGAAATGATAAGGGTGATTGCTGTGATTTTGAAAGTACCTTTTCTGTTCACACTGTATTTTTTAGCTGACACTGTAGCATACTTTGTTCCCAAATTTTTCCTTCAGAAATGACGTATCTAATATATCTTACTTGGGTCCATAGATTATATGTAGGATATTTATAATTGCACACATTGCTGTCTTTCCCTCTCAATATGTTGATAGGATTTGAGCTTGAGAACTGCAACACAATTTCATTATCACTCTTAAAGTCTTTATATCTTAATCATGAATTTATAAGAAATGTTAATGGCATGCAAGTGATAAACTTTCTAAATATGTTTTGGTAAAAGTGAAAAATACTTTAGAAAATATATTTTTTCCTCATGTATCTTAAGTATTTTCTGGACTACCTGATGCAGATGAACATTTTGCAAAATTTACATAAAGAAATCCCTAGATTACATAAAATTAAATTATTCACTAACAATTCTAATGCCTGCAAGGAAAAAATTTAAAGTATACTCTTAAGTAATACCATCCTAAACAAAATTAGAAGGTTTAAATTTAAGAAAATGTACTGTGCCCTTTAAAGTGGCGCTATGATTATATTTTACACATTTATATGCACGCATGTACACAGCTGTGTGTGATGTTTGAAAATAAATTTTTTTAAAAAGTAAAATATTAAATAAATCATATATATTCCATGAGCTAATGTAACAAATAAATTTATTGAAATCTATACATTCTTTTATCCAGAGTTTTAAGTTTCATATGTAAATATAATAATATTTATCATTTTTCTGAGATTAGAAGCAATATATAAAATATGATTACATGTATAACTTCACTGAATTTTTTTGACCAAATTATTACTATTGTTGTAAAGGCTCTATTAGCTATACAAGATCTCTAAGGGCAAATACCGAACTTCTTCCATTTTCTTTCTGTGAGGTGATTACACCAGCTAGTCTATCCCTACTGTGCTGGAGAGACAACCTGCTGAGTGATGAGCAGTGTGGGATGAGGCTCGAGAACTTGCATCTTCAGGCCACATCTGGGGTCTTTCCACTCGGTTCTACTGCTGTTCCTGGGAGAGTAAAGCCAGGCCCACATGGGTGGCCTGGAAGATGCTTGTGTTTTCAGGGCCTGTCCCAATGAAAAGAAGGCTTTTTTCTTTCTTCTCCAAGCAGTCTTGCTTGAAAAACCAACATTGTTACCGCAATACTATTTGGGTGAAATATTTGTGAAATTAAGCATGCTGTGCCATACAATTTGAAAAACCGGAGAAAATAAATTATTATTTGAATTAAGAACATGCAAACAAATTGCTTTTTTGTAGTTGGAGGCCTGCTTGATTTTGAGCATCTCTGCAGGTGCCTGAGCTTGTTGCTGTATATTAAACAATAAGAAAGACAGCAACAAAACCAGCAGGCAAATAATATAAACAGAACTGGTGAATGCTGTGCCAATTTACCCAAACAATTCTCTGTATGTGCCATGGTGATTATTTGAAATATCCCTGTTGTTTTCCACAGTTTGCTTATCCCAATCTCGCATATGTGACTGACAAGTTGGAAGTATTGGCTCCATTTGTGGAAAACAGGCAGAAACACAAAGATAAGAGCTTCTGTGATACTGGTGGTACAATTACAACCCAGAAATAACACTGAAAAGATAAAATGGAGAAATATATTTTCTAATGTTACACATGAATCTCAGTATTTAAATTCAACTTTTGACAAGCTATGATTGAAGTCCACTTAATTTTTTTCTGACAAATCTGTTTGAAATTTCTCTATAGCCCTTTATAATTTGGGAAGTTAAAGTGCATATGTTGTACCAAATGTTCAGATTTGATATAAAGTGTAGCCCTCATTATAATGAAACTATCGAGGAAAAACTCAATCATTTGGAAATGGATAGATTAGAACTAATTGACCAGGTTTTATATGAAATTACAAATTGTTATGAGGGATGTGAATAAGAACAAAAATTACACTTCAACTTGATATTATATAAACAGATTCAGTGCCAAGAGAAAGATTATATTTTAACTTGTCCTCTGAGGACAATGATCTTCTGCATTTCAAATGCAATGAACTAATAAATATTTTTGTAGTTTGTGCTTTCCACATACTAGATTCTCTCAAAACTTAATTAAACTAAATTGACAAAATTTTCACTGTGTCAGTGGTTGGGAATTCATATAATATTTCAGAGTGTCTTTCTATATACTTTGAACTCTTCCCTTAAAACCTCAATTTCTATTTGGTCCCTTGCCACCAGCCCTAGAATTTTTAGGAATGAAAACAACTGATTACACAATTTGGTCAGTTCACAATATTTTTAAAGTTATTAATTGATTTAGTAACTCTTGCTATGTACAAGCCTTGCACTTGCACAAACAGTAGGGGAAATTAGGCCTGTTCGCTACTAACTTCAATATCATCTTCTGTCCTGATACTGACATACAATTAAATCCTGAAAATTTATATGAGATCAAGTTGTGTATGTCTGAAATGGGATTTCGAGCAGAGTGAAGACATCAGTAATGCTTCATTCAGAAGTTTAGATCTAACTTTACACTTCACAGGTAGGTGGTTTTTTAAGATGCAAAGTTGAGGACAAAAGGTACCTTTATTAATAACATGTTAGGGAGATGGTGTGCTGAAAAATTCTGTATTAAGGTGGAAATGTCCCAAGAGAGTGAATATCATAACTCATATAGTTCCAGGGTTGTTAAAAATAAGGAAGATGGTCAACACTTCCACTCTCATTCCATTTTATAATTCAGGAATATGAAATCCCCATGCTCTTGTTTCCCTACACTTTTTCATTAACTTGATAAAGCCAACATTGGATCAATACTACTATGACAACAGTAACTCATACTAGGTTTTACTTGCCAACTATATATCCCATTTTTTTAAACAATCATGATCAGGATCACTTCAAATTATCTTTTAAAATTTGCTAGACTTCCACCAAGATGGAGGCATAGATGGAGTCACCCTGCTTTCTCACACAAACAAGTTTAGAGACAACAAAATATTAGCAATAGAAAACATAGCCAGAACACAGAAAATTGAACTTTTCAAAAGTCTGATAACAATGAATTCTTCAGCCTGACCAGTAAGAGGGGTGAAGCCAGCTGACAGAGCGGGGTTGCACAGGAAAACTCAGTCAGATGGACTCAGGCTCGTGGATCCCAGGCGTGGGGTTGCATCGGGCAGACCCAATAAGCGACCCAGTGAACGACCCAGTGAGTGACCAGTGACCTAGTGAGGGCCCAGGGCAGCAGATTGACTGTGGTTGCGCATTCCTGCACACATAGACCAGCGAGGGAGTGGGCAGTGAGATAGGACCCAGCAGGCCCCAGCTGCATGAGGCAGCAGAGGAGGCCTCCATTTCCCCACTTTGACCCCACCCCCACATCAGCATCACAACCCAGCTACATGAGCGGCCCCACCCTGGTGAACACCTAAGGCTCCACTCCTCATACTTAAGGGGGCCCGAAAAGACCAAAAATGGCTCAGGAAGATCTCAAAGCCCCAGAGTTCATAACTCTAAGCAATGAAGAAATATCAAAACTTTCAGATGCACAGTTCAAAACACTGGTCATCAGGATACTCACAGAACTGGTTGATTTTAGTCACAAATTAGAGCAACATATGAAGGCTAAACTAATTGAAATGAAAGGAATTGCATAGGAAACCAATAGTGATGGAAAGGAAACTGGGACTCAAATCAAGGGAGTGGGCCAGAAGGAAGGAAAAAACAACCAAACAGAAAAATATGAAGAAACAAGAATTCAAAAAAATGAGGAGAGACTCAGGAACCTTCAGGACATCTTTAAATGCTGCAACATCCGAAATATAAGGGTAGCAGAAGGGGGAAAGGAACAGCCACCAGTGGAAAACTTATTTGAACAAATAATAAAGGAGAATTTCCCCAATCTGGCAAAGGAAATAGACTTCCAGGAAATCCAGGAAGCTCAGAGAGTCCCAAAGAGGTTGGACCCAAGAAGAAACACACCAAGGCACATCATAATTATATTAGCCAAGGCTAAAATGAAGGAGAGAATCCTAGAAGCAGTAAGAGATAAGGGGACAGTCACCTGTAAAGGAGTTGCCATCAGACTGTCAGCAGATTTCTCAAAAGAGAAGTTAGAGGCAAGAAAGGGCTGGAAAGAGGTATTCCAAGTCATGAAATCCAAAGACCTACAACCAAGATTGCTTTATCCAGCAAAGTTTTCATTTAGAATGGAAGGACAGATAAAGTGCTTCTCAGATAAGATCAAATTCAAGGAGTTCATCATCACCAAGCCCTTATTATATGAAATGTTAAAGGGACTTACCTAAGAAAAAGAAGACAAAAGATGAACAGTGAAAGGACAGCAAATTCACAGTTACTAACAACCACACCTAAAACAAAAGCAAACTGAAAGGACAGCTACATCAGGAGTGGAAACATAGAAATGAAGATCTCATGGACGGTTAGCAACAGGGGAGTGGGAGTAGGAGAAGGGGGGAGAAGGTACAGAAAATAAGTAGTATAGATGGTAGGTAGAAAATAGATAGGGGGAGGGCAAGAATAGTATGGGATATATAGAATCTAAAGAACTTGAGACACATGGTCATAGACTAAAGAGGGGAATGGTGGGGGAGGGGGTGTGCAGGGTGGAGGGGAATGAAGGGGGGAAATTGAACAACTGTAATGGCATAATCAATAAAATAAAAATAATAAATAAATAAATAAATCATGATAAAAAATAAAATTTGTTAGACCATCAGCTCCCAGGCTAATCCTTTGTAGTAATTCTTGGTCAACTCACTCTTCTATTCCTTCCAGTGATAACCTCAAATCCTCATTACTTTTCTCAAGGAGTCAGTACTCAATATTTATCTCCATCTTTCTTTACTCACCTTCTAACACACCAAGGAAGAATGCTTACCCATCTCAAGGACAAGGAGCTCGTCAGTCTGCCTGTTAAGCCCAATGTCATCACTAGTGTTTTTTTTTAATACCCCAAATTCTGGGCTCCAATCTCCTTTCTAAGTGTTTCTTCTTACTGAGCTTTTAGTCAAAACACCTATTTGATACTTTTTTTCTATGAACCACAAGGTCAGGGAAAAAAGAAAAAAACACCCAGAACTGTGAAGACCCAGTTTGCATGTTGCTTTCTGCGGAAAACAGGGTGCATGGCCCTCTGCACTCCTGCAGTGTCCATGTTATTTCTGCTCTGAGATTCCAGTCTGCAGGCTTGTCTCACCCACTGGGCTGTGGGTGTCGTGGGGTCAGCTATGGCTGCTGCATGGCTATTGAATTGGCAGTTCTAGGTAAGTGTTAGGTAAATATTTGAGAAACAAATCAATGAATGATGGGTTATGATTGTTCTGCTCCTTTACGCTCTCTTGAATTTTCCAAATTTCCAAACATGAACATCTATATTTCAAACACAAGACAAACTGAAGGTAAAATATAAACTATAATAAGGTAAAGATTGTTTGTCATTTGGGATGATAAGTTGAGTGAATCTGTGGCTAAAGCTGCTAGCAGCCAAAGCAGTTATTGAAACTGCTTTTCTATTAAGAATGCAACATCGATGCTTCTGGATTTTCATAACAAAATATCAAACATGTCATAAAGTTTTTTAAGAAACAATTGGATCTAGATATAACAGATAGATATTATTAGATCCATATATTATATATGTTGTACCTAAATCAGTATCTCATCTATTACATTACTTTTATAGTTTTAAGTATCTAATGGTTTGCTGGTATATTAGTATTGATATTTATTTTATTTGTGTAATGACAAAACTAGCTTTGGAATGTTTAGTTCTCAATGTAATCAATTAATTTTAGACTGTAGGTCTTGGATAACAAAATAGCACCATCAAGTGGAAGCAAACTCAAATTCCATACCTGCCTCATAGGAGCTGCATAGTTCTGGCTTGTGGCTGGAGTTTACACTGATTTTTAGTGCTGTGATTGTCGGGTCAGCATTTGAGATGTTTGACAAACTGACTAGTCCTTTTGCAATGGGAACAATCTCCTTGTCCCACTTCCTTTTGTTTTCTTCATCTTTCCTGTCCCTGTATGATTTGTCTTCACCTGCCCTTATTATAATCTTGATTTCAAAGTTTATATAATTTTCTTCAGATAATCTGTTATTCAGTAATACGTTGTTTTAGAAAAGTCTCCCTTTATCTTATTATATTTTACTGCTATACCCCAAACTAAAAATGTAGCTGGTTAACAGCTGGAAGTATTGTATATATTTCTGTAGCATAGTTATTGACACATACTAAGTGCTCAATAAATTTGAATTGATTTACTGACTAATACAACAGATTCAATTTTTCTCCACATTTTATATTAGCAGCAAGAAAAAAACATCTTTTAAGCTAAGATCCCACCATTTTCTGAAAGGCAAAATAAAAAAGACTACTAGTCTGAAAGAGAAAAGTTTTGTCTAAAGTAAAATTAAGACAAGGTAAAATTTGTCTAAAGTAAAATTAAGACAAAGTAAAATTAAAACTCAGCAAGCTGAGTACAAAAATACACCATATACTACAATGGTTATCAAAGCTACAGTGCTTGCTTTCATAGCAAACAGAAACAAAATTACATCTATAGGTCAGATATAAAGATAGAAGAATAAAAAGTAAGAGGGAATATTCTTGAGGGCCAATTGAAATGAAATCTTAAAACAAAGGTATGACTAACTTCCCATTTATAAACATTGTTTTGCATTTACTCTAAACACTTTTAAAGTCAGAATTCTAAAATGAATTATAACCAATATAACAGTTAGACATAAACATCAGCATAGGTTGCAGAACAAGTACCCAGATGAAACAGTGATTTTTGTTACTGGTTTTGTGAGTATCCCTCATGTTACGGTAGCTACAGTACACACTTTAAGAAAGTCCAGGAAGCTGTTGAAGGATGCTGTAAAGACCAAAGGGAAAGCAGAGAGCCTCATTTATCAAATTCCATTCAGTATTGATTTAATATCATCTGTATCTTTCACTATTAAAATGACCTTGAACACAGAACTGAAAATAGTTAACACACATATGTTAAAATTGAAAAGCACAACTATATAACTTAAATGTCTTTAGCCACCTGAATTCAAGCTGGTTCTGTTGCTTCATAATGCTCCTTGATCAGCTAGACATTATTGTTAAACTTACCTACCCAGTGCATTAGATTTGATCCTCTAGAAACTGAGAGCATACTGAGCATTTATGTAATAACCTGATTAAAAGCTGCCCTTATACTTTTTGCTTAAGGCAGAAGGGGTTTAAAGAATCTTGTTTACAATGCAGGTAATTGCTTCTTCTGTTTCCCTATAGCCCTAGTAAAAGTCATGGTTTAACTGTCTTTTTTTTTCCTGTGACACTGTAAAACACAATGGCCCTTGTAAAAAGCCTGAGAGATGCCTCTAGAAATATTAGCTCATCTGTATGCCCCAGACTATCTAATTAAATAGAAATTGTATGTCCTCAGTATAAAATTCCCTTTGATTAAAGTTAGTCTGGGAATAGGGATGAGAAGATAATGTATTTCAGTTACCCGATTTACAAAAGTTGCTCTAAACTGGCCTTTTTAAAAATTCCTTAAAACCTGGATACAAATAGTTTAATAAAGAGAACTTGAATTTTTCAAAATATTGCTGAATTCAGCTTTAACCCCCCAAGTCTATGAGTGAAGTGATGGTTCCTAAAACAATGAAGCCTTTTGTAGCTCTGCACATGCATTTCTGAAAGAGATTTCCATTTCATGCTACAAACCACTGCCCTCCTTCCTCCCAGTGTCTGTCACCAACTGTCAGTTCTGTGTGGTGCTGTGGCCTAAGCTGGCAGATTCACTTTTGGAGACAGGTCAAAACCGCAGTAAGATTCAGGAGTATAGAAAACCCATTAGTGTTGAAGGGGCGTGCATATTATAATCTCCAATGAAACAAATCAAGCAGGGATTTTAATAATGATAAATTCAAACATACAAATAGGCAAAACAAACATCATCAACAAACCCTCCTGAGTCTTGATGAAAGATTGGACTCCATGAAAGAGCAAATATAGTCGCTGGAACTTCAGATCACAGCATTAGAGGGACACAGAAAAAAACCCTGCAAAAGCCAAGAGGTTGGGATGTTCATAGACTGTTCGGTCTGAAGTGGTTAAGTTTCTCAGTCTGCAGTTTTTCTGCTAAGTTCCCTCAAAAAATTTTCCTTATACAAGTGACACTAGGATAAAGTAAATAAAATATATTTATTTATTAATTGTTATTGTATTTATTTACTCTTTAATCTTATATTTAGCTTCAATAAAAATATTAATATGTATAAAATCAAGAGTTGATGTAATAATTTTTCATGTAATATGATATACATGTGTAAAAGTTTAAGACAAAAAAATTTTAAACAAAAAGTTCATCTGCCTAATTAGTACCTTGTGCTGAAAGCTCTAATTACACCAGAGTTTGGGAAAATGGGTCCAATTAACAACATTTCTATAAAGAGAGAATGCAAAGTCTTCTATGCCAAGGCAGAGGGAACAATATGGAAGTGTCAAATTAACTTTGTTGTAAGTATTCTGCCCCATACAGAAGCCTCCCTAGTGAAGGTACTGCCACATGGGATCACTGAACACTAGATTAGAGCAGGAGGACTTCTGGGCACATGGTCCAAGACCCTGGCTCACAAGAAAAGAATCAAGGATCCAGGAAGGTGAGTGACTCCTCCTTGTCCTGCAGTTGGTGGGACCTTGCCCAAGAACCCAGCACTGCTGGTTCTCATGACTTTTTTACTCTAATGCTTACTTTGGCATTGAAAGCAATTGCACATACAAACAAAACTTAAAAAATGCCAATTTTCACACCAATAACTATCCAAAAATGTAGTATATAGTTTTCAAATATATGTTACAGTTAAGACAATAAAATAACTACAATAAATACACGGAAAAGCACAAAGCAATCCACTTGGTAAGATTCCCAACATGAGGACATAAATGTACGCATGAGTTTACTTTGGAAAAACCCATGCAGTCTAACATAATGATAGTGTAATTGTTATACAACTGTCACCAACATAAGAGTTCACAAGGGGTTACACTGGTCAGAATAACAGTGAAACCAGGAAGGTGGTAATGTCAGAGTGACAGAGAAACCAGGAAAATATTACAGGATCCCGTCTAACAGGCAGAGTCTCAGGAGCACACAGGGAGTGCTAATGGAAGCATATACAGCTTTAACTAGTGGAGGCAAAAGGACCATGACTGTGAGTGACATCAAAAAATTAGGGAATGAGGGAACAACTGAAGAGAAGAAAGCAGGACTGTAGAGAGCAGATACTGGGCAGAGTGACAGTCTGGTCCCAGGTTGCTTTTTAGGAGCCGGCATACTGCTGAGTGTCCTGTGTGATTGATATCACCCTACCTACCATGTTTTGCAGATTGTTTCTCTTATTCTGCATCTATATTATTGCATAAACTATTTCCTAGGATTCTTCCTCAACCTACATGTACCTGGAGCTATTTAATTAAACACCAATGAAAAAACAAACAAACAAAAAGCAACAAAAACCTATAGTTTAAAGTTTCACTGTCAGTTTTTCTCTCAGCATTGTATATGTGTTACAAAGACACAACAACGTTTCACCTTTTTATTTCGTCTTGAATGACTAAGACTAAATATTTTTATTTGCTCTAGACTTAGATTTATTGTTACTTAGCTAATAATAATCGTGAAGATAATAACAAAATCTCACATTAATCAAAATTTACACGTGATTTGCAAAATTTCATATTAGCTATCTCATTTATATTATCATTGCTACTCACTCGTTCATGCGTGCATTCAATATTATGTATTAAGCACACTTTCTATGATGCAAACATTGTTCTAGATACAAAAATGAATGAAAGGAACAAAGTTCTTGGCTTCATGAAGCTTATAACATGTAGTGGGAGAACATCCATTAAAAATAGATACAGAGAATAGATGGATCATTGCCTGAGGGGTAGGAGATTGGAAAGATGGGTGAAAAAGGTGAAGGGATTAAGAAGCACAAATTAGTAGTCACAAAATAGTCTCGGGGAGGTAAAGGATAACATACTGAATATAGCCAACAATGTTGTAATAACTACTTATGGTGCCAGTAAAGTATATGATTGTATAACCATTATTCTGTATACCTAAAACTAATACAAAATAATGTTAAGTATAAATTGTAATAAAAAAATATAAAAAATAATAGCATTGAATATACAGATGATATATTGTAATATTCTACACTTTAAACTTATATAATCTTATTAACCAATGCCACTCCAATAAACAATAAAAAGTGTTTCTTCTATAGTTTATAGAAAAAAGACATGTACAAAAATAAAAAGCCCTACAATTTAAAGTAGCCTAGAGAAGAATCACGTTATATTTCTTTAATACTCATAAGATGTTTTACAGTATCTTCATGTGATACCTAATACATTTTTGAAAATTCAAATACAATAATAGCATTGATAATCATAAATTATATATTTATATTAATATAGCAGTGAGTGCATTATAGGAATGCATTGTTGTTATGAAAAAATAAAATATGGGAGTAATGTGAGCTGCTGTAGATTTTAAGAACTAAATAGATTCTGAGGTTCTGTACTTTAATTTGAGGCTAAAAGAATGAGATTCATCTAGAGAGAAAATATGGAAAGGAAAGGGTGAGGAATGAAGAGATTAGGGGGGCTCATTTAAAGTAGAAGGAAATGCACATTCAGAAGTCCTTTTGTGGCTGAGTGCATAGAGATTTGGAAAAACTAAAAGAAGATTGATGTACAGGTAGCCCAGAGAAAAAGGATGGGCAAGGTGGCCTAGGAAGATGCAGAGAGAGGTGTAAAGAAGATTATCTTATGCAGGTTAATAGACCATGTGAAGGTGGATTTACTTAAACCACTCAGTATTTATTTCTAAGAACCCCAGTAACAGCCTTTCATTTTGTAGGGGGCCCATTATCTCCACTCAGCTCATGTAGCTTACTGTACTCCTGGCTGAGGGTGGAGAGTAATCTTAGTCACCCCAGATTCCTCAGTGTTCCCCTTCTCTAGCTTTAACAATGGACTGGAAAGTAGGCAACTGTCCTCTGGAAGCCCAGAGGCCATGAGATTGTAGAAATGACTGCACTAGATGCAGACAGTTCTTCCTACTGCAACTGAATCTCAGAGGTACACATTTATTATATTGGGTGTGAGGGGTGCCTGTGGGTACAGGCTTTAACTGTACAGTAGAATTAAACACTTTTCAGTACAATGACCCTTTGAAATCACTAACAGAATTTATTTGCATATGAAAAAGAGAGAGAGAGCTAAGGAAAGGGAAGATTTGCAGCTACCAAGACAAATGAAAAGAGAAATCAGTGAAAAAGAGACTAGAAAAAGGTCTCATTATACTATAACATCCTATTTGTTATAATGGGTGCATAAAGTCCATGATGTGGAGAATTATGTCCTATGTATTACATATAATCCTTTCATGACTTCCGCAACCGCAAGCATCATGGACCTAGACCAACAATAAGAGATCAATAACAAATTAGACTTATTTGTAGTGTGAATTTAGTGGCAGGTTGCAGGGTGACACACAAACCTAAGTTACTAATAAGCAATAGCAGTTTATTCACAGATGTCAAAACAGATCAAGGCCACCAAAAGAAAGAGATACAGATACTCTCTACCTATCACATAAAAGCAACAGTATCTCTAGGTGACTGTACAGTTTATTCTAGAATATTGCCTTTCTATAAGTAATAACTTAAGTTAATTTACAAAACCAAATTTATTTGAAGATAGCTCAAAGTGAAAATTAATCATAACAATAAAAGCAAGAAAACATTTCTTTGAGATTATCAGTAACTTGGTTAAAATTACATTGATATTTACTAAGCAGCTAATCAAACAGAGCTATTATATTGTCGGTATATGAAATTAAAACCATAAGGTATTAAATTTATTGAACACCTGCCATGTGTCAGAGTGCAGCAGGTATGCAATGTATGCTAATTTTGTATATTTTTAATTGATAGACTTTAGAATGCTATTAGAATACAGAAAAATTAAGCAGATAATATAGAGTTCCCATACCTCCATTAGAGTTTTCTGTATTATTAACAACTTACTTAATATGGTACATCTGTTATAATTTATGAACAAAATTGATACATTATTATTAACAGAAGCACAAGCTTTATTCAGTTTCATTAGTTTTAATCTAATGTCCTCTTTTCTTCCATGACCCCATCCAGGATATTCTGTTATTTTTAGCAGTCATGTCTCCTTAGGCTTCTCTCAGGTGAGACTTTCCCTCTTATTTGACGGTCTCTGCAGTTTTGAGGAGTACTATTCAGCTACACTGTAGGATACCTTCCTCCTGGAATTCATTTTTCTCATGATTAGTTTTTAGGAACAAAATCACAGGTAATGCTATTTTCATCACATCCTATCAAAGGTACCTGTTTCATGTATGTTGAGGTTGACCCTGATGATTACCTGCAGATGTCTGTCAGGTCTCCCTATTGTAAAGTTACCACCCCCTTTCTACAGTGTACTCTTAGAAAGGAAGTCACTATGCACGGCACACACACGGGTAAAGAGTGGCATGTTATGCTCCCTCCACTCTATGGCAGAGCATCCACACAGTTCCTTTTTAATTCCTCTGCAAAGAGGTTAGCTTTCACTCCCTCATTTATTAATTTATTCATTAATTTATTTATATTGGCATGGACTCATGGATATGTATTTTATATTTTGGGCTATAATTAAACACAATTTTGTTTTCTTACTATTATTGTTCCTGGAACTACATAAAGCATTGTACTCTGACTGATAAAGCTGTGTACCATGGGGTAAAGTTTCATATGACAGCACATGAATCCTGGAATGGACCAATTAAGTAAATAGATGGCAGATGTGAGAGCCAGATGCTTCACTGTTGGAGTAGGAATTTATAGGTAAGCAAAAGGAGGAGGCTAGCATGATCCATGTAGTAATGGATGGATTTGGAAATATTAGTAAGAATTCATGGTTAACAATACAGATATAGGTAGTATGTACAGAAATATCTACAGATATTTCTATATATGTGGATGGTATATACACATGTATTCCTTTGCTCTGGTAGCTGAGAGAGCCTAGAAGAAATGACTTGCCTGAAGGAATGAGCACACCTACTGCCAGATCTAGGTTTTCAATACCGTTGTCTACTAGAACAAACCAAGGTTCCTTAAAGCTGATTTTAGCTCTGTGGCAGGAAATATGTAACCTGAGCCTTGCGGTACCAGAAATTAAGGAACTATTCAAACACATGCATGCATGTACACACACACGTGCTCACCCTGGGAGAAACCACTGCCTTGTGAGACAGTCTGGTGGAGAGGTCCATGGTACAAAAGAACACTTGAGTGAGTTTGGACATGGGCTCTCTAGCCCCATTCGTACTCTAAAATGATTGCAGCTCTGACAAGACATCTTGAGCCACAGGCACCCAGTAAAACTGTGCCCCAATTTCTAACCCACAGAAACTGTGAGATAATATTGGTTGTTTTTAGCTTCTAATTTTTAGTTAATTTTCAACATAGTTAATTTTCATCTTAACATTCCCTGGATTATTGTATTCTTTTAAATTTACATGTCTAGGAGTTTCTTTTCCAATTAGAAATATGTATTATAATTATGTCTTTACTTTTGCTAACAAAATTTAAAGTTTCTTTCCCTTGAATATCTATTTGATCTTTACCTTTAATATCAATGATATTCTGCCCTAGCTGAGCAGGTCAGTTGGGTAGAGCATCACCCTGATATGCCAAGGTTGAAAGTTTGATCCCCAGTCAGGGCACATATCAGAAGCAACCAATAAATGCATAACTAAGTAGAACAACAAATCAGTGTCTCTCTCTCTCTCTTTCTACCTCTCCCCTTCTTTCTCTCTTTCTAATATCTAGTAATAAATAAATTTTTTAAAATATCTATTATAATACATTATACACTTAATCTTTTTCCTCTGTAATTTGAAAGAGTCTCAAGTTTGTCTCTCATTTCACTGATATTGTTTTATGGAACTCAGATGTGTAGATTTGAATTAATCATACTCCTAGTTTGTGAAGCACTAATATTGTCAATTGCAAGTGTTTTTATCTATTTTATTTATTAATTTAGATATAGAGACATCAGTTTGTTGTTTTATTTATTTATGTGCTAATTGGTTAATTCTTATTTGTGCCCTGACCTTGGATCAGACCCATAACCTTGGCATACGGGGGGTGATGCTCTAACCCAGCGAGTGCCTGGCCAGGGCCCTCCTCTTAATCTATTTTATTACTTTCTTTTTATTCCCCTATTTCTACTTCCATCCACCCACAACAGCCCATAAACATCTACTTAAATATTTATTTAGATTTATGTGTGTTCTCTAAAATACAGTATTATTTGGTAGAGTGTTTAAATATAAGGAAGTGGGATTGTGTTGTAATTTTTGTTCTGTTTCCATTCAACACATTTCTGAGAAGCATCCATATCACTATAGGCAGGTCCTTGAATAAGTGTTGGTTTGTTCAATGTCATCTCATTAACATGTTAATGAGATGCCCTGAAAACTTAATTATTATTTATATCATCAGCCTATGGTAAAACTGCGTTTCTTATAAGTGGCTTTTCTTAAGCACAGAAGCTATGGGCATTAAGTGAGAATTTACAAGTACATGAGAATAGTTTGTTAACTCTGATGAAAATTATTTCTTCATATGCACATGCCAGGCAGGCATAGCCAATATTTTAGCTACTTAGTCATTCAAGTGATCTTCAAATCCATGTTATCAAATCTAGCATTGCCATGCACACCCTTGTGTGAACCTCTGTGAGTGTATCTGTGGGACATACACAGGAGGTCAGCTTTACCTGAGTTCAGAATGTAAATGTACTTATTTCATTAAGTTTTGCAAACTACTCTGCAAAATGCTCCAATTCATACTTTTACCACCCAATTATGTGGGCTCTTGTTTCCTGAGATTTTCAATAATCTTTCAAAGATTCAACCCTGTCCCTTCAAACCTGAGAGATAAAACTTGTGATCTCACTGGTTTCCCTCATTCCCTAATTCTCCTCTCTTTGGTTACTAAAAGTGGTTCCCTTCTTTATTTTGTATTTTTTTATTGTTGTTCAAGTAAAGTTGCCTCCATTTCCCCCCCACCGCTCTCCTGCCCCCGTCCCACTCATCCTCACCTCCCACTTTCAATCCTGCCCACTTTTTGATTTGTCCATATGTCCTTTGTACATGTTCCTTAATAACCCTACCCCTTCTTTCCCTGGTTATCGCCCTCCCCCTCCCCCTCTGGTTACTGTTAGTTTGCTCTTTATTTTGATGTCTCTGATTACATTTTTGCTTGTTTGTTTTGTTGATTAGGTTCCACTTTACGTGAGATCATATGGTATTTGTCTTTCACTGCCTGGCTTATTTCACTTAGCATAATGCTCTTTAATTATTAAAAAAATTATCCATTTAGACTCTACCTGTTTACATAATTTGACCATGGTTTCTGCATTGGGTTTCTTGTATTTTCTTGCTAACATGAAAGAGTTCCTTGGGTAGTTTTGTATCAATTCCTGTAAGATGTAGGCATTGAAAACAAATTTTGTTATTTCCTTATTGTTAAAATTTATGTATAGTATGAGTTTTTTAACTGAATCTTGTGTTTTGGAAAAAGTAGTAATTAATAAGTTTGCTCCAATGATTTGTGATTTTTGAATCTTTCTTAATAAATATTTTCTTATTCAATGATCAAAAAGATATTCTCCTCCATTTATCTTGTACCTTTAATTCACTTGAAGTAAAATATTATATTGTGTAAGTATAGATCTTTATTCTTTCATAGTGAGCCAATTTTCCCAATACCACCTACTAAGTAATTCATTTATTTCCTTTTAAATTGTCGTTTTTATTTCAGCATTATATTTGTCTTTTCCATCACAAATAACTCACTAATTTTTGGTTATTTTCATTTGTTCATATGTCTTAGTATCCAAAAAAACAAGTTACCTCTTTTTAGTAGCATCATCTACTGATAAAATGTTATTTATTCTTCCACATAAATTTTTTTTAAATACTTTTATTTCTTTATTTTTCGAGAGAGGGGAAGGGAAGGAGAAAGAGTGGGAGAGAAACATCAATGTGTGGTTGCCTCTCACGCGTCCCCTGCTGGGAACTGGCCTGCAACCCAGGCATGTGCCCTGACTGGGAATCGAACCGCAATACTCTGGTTCGCAGGCCTGCGCTCAATCCACTGAGCTACGCCAGCCAGGGCCTTCCACATAAATTTTGGAGTCAGTTTGTTAAGGAATGCCAAGAATTCTGATGGGATTTTTGTTGTAGTTTAGTTACATTTATAGATTAATTGGGGCAAATTGACATGTCTATTATATTTTACCATCCATGAACATCATGTTTCTTTTCATTTATTTGGTTCTTCTTTAATGTTCTCCTATAGTCTAAAATATTCATAAAAGAGAAAACACACATTCCTGGGTACATTAGTTTCTAGAGGATACTATCACCTATTATAATTTCTAGATGGTTAATTTCTGTAGGTTGATCCTATAACTGACAACTTTTCTGAAATCTCATATTTGTTTTGTTAATTCATTAGTTCTCTTGGATTTTCTAAGTAGACATTCATGTCACCTGTAAATAAAAACAATTTGGACTTTTATATTAATTACCTAATATTTTTATCAACTACCTAATATTTCATATCTAATTTTCATAACTAGCAGTTTTAATTTGTTTTATTGTTTACTTTCGCTATATTTTCATATCTATTTTAGTAAATTATTACACTTATTTTACATGGTCCATTAGCCTTTTTTCTTGGTCCACATTTGCAATATTTCTGCTTCACATGATATATTTTGCTTGGTTTCTTGTGTCTCTTTATTTTGGCTTGTGGGAATAGATTCTTTTGGGCTATAGGCCTCTCAGTCCTAGAAAATGTTTGGGGGAAGTTAGAAGGCCACACTCTAGTCTCTGGTGAGTAGGAAATAAAACAGTTGTTCTTAGGGTGGAGATGGCCAAGTGGAACGGAATTGCAATTAATCACTCTTATGATCACCAGCTCCCCTTCAGATCCCCCAGGGAGAGCAGCTTGGGAAGGAGCAATCTCTGTCCACCAACCATAACTGACTAGAGGTGAAAAGCTGAAGAAGTGAATGCCTGAGATACATTTATTCTACCCAACTTCTCACTCTAGCACATTTTTGTGTCTCCATGGATTTCTATCTTCAGATAGCTACACAAGGTTATCAGCCATTACTATATGTTGCTGCAGAAATGGAGCAAAAAAAATTATTGTCATAAGGCAATGGTGGGTGAAAGAATAGATAAAAAATTAAACTGTTTCCAGTTTATACACCCAGAATGCTGCCATCCAGCCCCTGCTCTAAGTTACAGCCACTGTCTCAAGGCCTCTGGGTTACATAAAGTCAGGAGGCATACTCACACCATAGTTTTCAGGGATAGATTTCTCTGGAACGTTCATTGTACAACCATCTTAGCAGTATCCAGCTATTAGAACTGCTCTTTCCCAAGTCCACATATATTCATTCTGAGGAGCCATCTAGAATCACCTCAGAGATTTCTAGTTCATTTTTTTATTTGGTTCAATACTTTCCTTAATAGCTTCTCCAGAGTTCACAGAAGGAACCAGCAACTAAACTGTTTCATAATCTTGGCAGGAATCCAAAATAACTGGAGATCATTTCTAATTCCACTTGTTTAACCTCTCTCTCTATCATTATTATGGTAGACAGCATCTCCAGTGCTATAACAAAAGAATAATCATAATCGTTACCACAGCTTTCATCCTCATCTTAAAGGAAATGTGACAAAATTTCCTTCATTAAGACTTATATTGCTTGCATATTTTGGTGGGATGATCTTGAGGAATTTTTCTTCATTTCTTATATACTGCATATGCTATAACATTTTAAAATCATAAATGGGTATTAAAGTTCATAGATCTACAATTTTAATGTTATAAATAGGTTTAAAATAATAAAATACCAATAATTTTTGTTATATTTGTAATAAATATAGTATTTTACTAATACAGAATTTTTGTACTTATTTCATTATAGAGATGGATGCCAGTGATAGTGTCTGACTTTTTATCTCAAATACATTTTCCTTCAATTTTATACTGAAATGTACATACACTTGAATTTCCAATGTAGATTCTGTTTCTAAAGTGGTATGATTAGGTAAACATTATTCACTCTGTTACTTAAGAAACTACTTCAGGGAAAAACTTACACTTGTCTTTTTTCTCCCTGAGATGTCTACTTATGTTTTTAAAAAGCCATTTTTTTCTTTTGTCAGACCTACACACAAGGACTTTAGAAATAGTTACACATTTTTCAGAGCTAAGAAGGCTTTTGCCAGGTGTTGGTCTTAATTTTTTCAGCAATTTTCTTTTTTAAAACATATTTTATTGTTTCACTGGCTGGTATAGCTCAGTGGATTGAGCGCGGGCCTGCAAACTAGATGATTGTGGTTTGATTCCCAGTCAGGGCACATGCCTGGGTTGCAGACCAGTCCCCTGCAGGCCAGTTCCCAGCAGGGGATGCACTAGATGCAACTGTACATTGATGTTTCTCTCCCTCTCTCCTTCCCTTCCCCTCTAAAGAAAAATAAATAAAATCTTTAAAAAATAAAATAAAAAATAAAACATATTTTATTGTTGATATTATTCCGGTTGTCCTAGTTGCTCCCCCTTTGTACTTCTGCACCTGGTACCACCCATTCCCTCCAGCGATCTTCCCCCTCTTAGTTCATGTCCATGGGTTGTGCATGTAAGCTCTCATGCACAATCCATGGACATAGGTTCACATTTCTCATACTATTGCTTCATATTTCTCATACTATTATTAACATCTCCCTGTCTATTTTGTAGCTACCAGTTTATAGTTCTTAATCCCCATATGTGTCCCCATATTCTCCTCCTTCTTCCTCCCACCTCATAACTCTACAAGTGATCTCCATATCTATGATTCTGTTCCTGTCCTGGTTGTTTGCTTGGTTTGTTTTTTACATTCAGTTGTTGACACTTGGGAGTTTATTGCTATTTTAATGTTCTAGTTTTGATTTTCTTTGTTTTCTTAAATAAGTCCCTTTAATATTTCATGTAATAATGGCTTAGTGATGATGAACTCCTTTAGCTTTACCTTGGCTGGGAAGCAGTTTATCTGCCCTTCAGATCTAAATGATAGCTTTGCTGGATAGAATAATCTAGGTTGCAGACACTTGCTTTCCATCACTTTGAATACTTCTCACCAGTCCCTTCTATCCTGAAAAGTTTCTTTTGAGAAATTAGCTGACAGTCTTATGAAACTCCTTTGTAGGTAACTCTCTGCTTTTCTCTTGCTGCTGTTAAGATTCTCTCTTTATCTTTAAACTTTGGCATTTTAATTATGATGTTTCTTGGTGTGTTTCTCTTTGGATCCAACTTTTTCTAGACTCTCTGTGCTTCTTGAACTTGTATATCTATTTCCTTCTCCAAATTATGGGGGTTTTCTTTCATTATTTTTTCAAATAAGTTTTCAATTTCTTGCTCTTTCCCATCTTTTTCTGGCATGCCTATAATTCAGATATTGGTATATTTGGAGATGTTCCAGAGGCTTCTTATTCTATCCTCATTTTTTTAAATTCTTTTTTCTTCTCTCTGTTCTGATTAAAAGCTTTTTTCTTCCTTATGTTCCAAGTCATTGATTTGCTACTCAGTTTCACCCACTCCACTGCTGGTTTCCTGTGGATTTTTTTATTTCACTTAATGTAAACTTCCTGTATGCCTGGATCTTTTTTATGCTGCTGCCATACTCAATGAGTACTTTGAGCATCCTGATATCCAGTGTTTTGAACTTTGTATTTGATAGGTTGGTTATCTCCATTTCATTTAATTCTTTTTCTGGGTACTGCTCTGTTCTTTCAACTAGGCCATATTTCTTTGTCTCCTCAATTTGGCAACCCCTCTGTGTTTGTTTCTGTGTATTAGGTAGACCTGTTTTGACTCCCAGTCTTAGTAGTTGTGGCCTATTTTATTGGGACCTGTAAATTGTGTGGGGCATGGCCTTATGTTATTGACAGTTCAGGAAACCCATTTCAGCTCTTCCTGGCTCTGTATTGAGAGAGGGCTTTGAGAGGGAACAATACTACTCTCTGGCTTCTGGAGGTTTGGCTGGGAGGAAGATGTCTCTCAGCATTCACCCTGTTTCCAGTCTTCTCCTTTTCTCCCCATATGCCACTTGTGCCCTTCCAGCTGTTGCCCTGGTACTGAATCCCAGAGGACGTGGGTCTGTGTAAGTCCTAAGTCCATGTGCACTCTTTAAGATGAGTCTACTGATATTTTGTGGGAGGTTTCTTCTGCCCCCCCAATCCCCATGAATTTTCACAGCCAGAAATTATAGAGATTCATCCTCCTGACTCTGGAACCTTGGGCAACTGGGTGGTCTGCTTTTGGGCTGGGATGCCTCACTCACAAAGTATCCCTCCCAATTTTTATCCACCATGTGTGAATGTGGGACTCCCTGTTCTGGCCCCTCTATGCAACACTCTTGTGGCTCTGTGCCTCTGTGTACCTCTCTTCTCTCTGAGTCTCTGCTCCTCAAATCTGTCTAGATGAATGTGGATTCCTTAAGTCTTTGTTGTTGGACTTCCATATGGCTCAATTTTTGTGGGTTCAGGGTGTTGTTTTGTAGTGTAGATGCAGTTTTTTTCTGTAGTTGTGTGAGGCAGAGAAACATGTTACCTATGACTTCATCATGACAATAAGTCCCAAAGCTAAGCAATTTCTTGAGAGTTGGTACCATATGACTGTGTTAACAATTTTATTTAGAGATATGCCCTGTGTTTATCTTGCTAAAGCACCTTAAATCTCTCCTAATTTCATCAACTACATTCTATCTTCAGGTATAATAGAGGGAGAAGGCCCAATTGTTATTTACTGGGTAGTATACTAGCCACTGGAAAAATATTGTTTTATTCAAACTCTGGACAAAAAAGCCAGAGAAAACCCTCACAATGCCTTCTACCTCAAAGCCTGCAACCCACCTTAAATTGTTTTTTTTTTAAGTTTACTAAGATTACAATTGTGTAGATTTTCTCTAAGACAAAAACTAAGTGCCCTGTTATGAGAACCTTCTTAACTTCTATCAAAACTCAGTTTATATTCCCACAGATGTCTAACAAGCTCTGGATATGGTCTTGGATTATAGACAGGGAAAAATCAATAGCCCGCTGTCTCAAAGGCACCAATATAGATTATGAATCACAGCCAGGAAGTTGTCAGTGATTTCAGCTGCCAACTGCGCTTCCATAAAGATATTTGCTACCTCATATTGTTTTAATGTGAAGCTTTCAGATATGAAATAGAACAGGTCTCTTTTTTCACAAAAACATAAAAGAATTTTAAATAAAACAACAAAAGTATAAAATATAGTGGTGCTCTGAACTGATCAAATAAAAAATACACATTTTCTGCACCTACTACAAGAAAGGCAAAGATCTGCATAAGAGTCTTGCATTGCTGGCAATTATTGGTGTCTTTTGCCTCCTGGCAGGACCTCTGTATACACACAAGTGCAGTTGCTTGGATGGACTAGTCAAGTCTATCAATGGCCATAATGAGAAATGGTCTAAATGAGGGAAGTACAAAATTACATAGAACCCTGGAGCTTAAATGGATTTCATATTTGTTAAGTCATCTCCTGTCATTGATGGTTGAGGAAACTGAGGCTCAGAGAGAATGCAGGTGACTCAGCCAGCCAGAGTCACTCAAGTAGGAGATTTCAGAGGCAAGATTAAAATCTTCCTGTGAATTACATTTACTTAAGATGTTTGTTCAAAACGCTGTTTGATGAATGTTGCTTGGAGGCACATGCGGGATTCCTCTCCACAACATATAAAAACAAGTAAGTAGATTCTAAAGAATATTTAAAGTGTTTTGAGTTTAAAAGTGTTAAAGGTGCTATACACTTATAATTAATGTAGACATTATAACAAAACATTAAATATTTCTTCAGTACCAGTCATCTTTTATCATCTTGTTTCTGAAAAATACATAACTTCCTGAATAACAAAGTTTTCAAAACAGAACTATACCAAACCAAAGTAAAGAAAGTCAGAGATCCAAACTTCTTTAGCTTTAGCCTTAAATTAGTTTGCTAATAAAGGCTCATTGCTTTGATAATTTATGGAAGAATTAGGGAGGTTAATGTTTCCATTTTCTAACAAGGAAAGTTCATTCTTTAACTCACAGATGAGTCATAAAAGAAATGATGGAACTCAATTTTAGAAAGGCTTTCATTTCTTCCCCACATGATTTCCGATTAACTGGTTCACTTGCGGGATATTTTCCATTCTGCTTTTAGATGGTTGATAGACATAACTTGAAGACTGAAGCCAAAAGTAACAGCTTAGAATTACCTCAGGTTAGCCTGGTTGCTAGTTCAAGAGGTTCCTCACACATCAAGGGTCTCAAGAGTTGTCTAGTGAGTATTTTAGTGGAGAAAACAAAAATTCTCCAATTAAGTTTGCATATATAGCAGGATAGCATAGGAGAAATAAAAGCACAAACCCCAGAACAAATGTAAGTTTCAGAAGCAGTGCTTGGGCACAAAGGTTGGCATACTTCTAAATACACTAAACATGAATCTTATAAGAATGGGCATGATAAAAATGCCAATCTTCTTTTAATTGGCATTCTATTATGTTCAATGATCTCAAGATACAAAAGATGTTAGAGATGATTCACAGAAGAGAAACAGAGGTGTTTAAAGAGACAGTATTTATTCCATGGAAATGAAAGCAATTGCTGTCTTTAACATAGAAAACCTGAGGGAATTTTGAATGATTTTCTTCAATATGGAAGAGGAGTATTGATTGATTCTGGAGCATTACCCTTATGAAAGGCCAGTCCGTAATTTGTAGTCTCCATGACAGCAAAGACACTATATACCTACCTACATAGTTACATTTGTGTCCCCTGTTAATGTCTGACTCTTTGTGCTCTATTAGTGTTTAGGGATCAATGAAATAGGAAGTCAGGGAGCTCTGCACCTTCTATGCTGAGAAAACCAGCAAATGCCTGCTCAGTCCTGGGCCGCACCCACACTTTCTTCAATGAAGTCTGACATCCAGCCTGTAGGTGCTCTTTTCCCTTCCAAGTCAGTCTTTCCTTGAATACTCTCCTTTACTTTTGGCTACCTTTTAGAGCTGTCATTATAATTTACAGTTGCTGCTTTATGGTAATTTAAATATTTGTTATATATATACTTTAAAAATGTTCATTATATAAAATCCCCTGATTCAAATTACTCTGTGGTTCAGTCTCCCAATTGTACTCAGACTTGTATTTTTTGTTTTTTAATATTTTTATCTTTTTACAATTTTATTTTTAAATGTTTCTTATACATCTTAAATTTCTGCTTTTTGTTTATATTTTAATCTTTCAATTTAAGTATTTTCTTTTTAAATTGATTATGATTGCTGACATACTGACATTTGTCACCTTATTCTGTGCTTTCTGTTTCTTCTTCTCTCACTTCTCCTTTCTGTTTTTCTTTCTTTTCTTGATGGTTGGAAATAAAAAATGCTTTAGTCTTCTTAAAAATCTTTGAATGCATGTTTAAATTAATATAGTCTAAAAAATTTTAAAAAATAAATTAATATAGTCTCATTATTATCTTTAATCCTCCTGAAATTTTTTTTTTGCTTTTCTCAACTGCCTTCTGACTTATTTTGTATGATTGTCAATTTTTTTTGTTCTCTCTTAATTTTTAATCCCACAAATTAAGCATCATTGTTACTGTTTAATCACTTATATTGTTTGGGTTTATCAGCAAGTTTACAATTTACTTTTATCACAATTTCTTCTAGCATTTTACATATTTACTGCTCTGAACATTCTTGATTTTTTTTCCTTTTCTTTTTCCTTGAAGTACATCCTTTAAATTTTCCTTTAGTGAAGGTCTGTTGGTAACAAACTCATTCAGTTTTCTTTTTCTGATATGGCTTTTTGTTCCCTAAAAATATAATTTTTATATTTTGTAACTTTAAGAAGCCAATTATTACTCCAGTTATTGTTCATTTATAGGTAACTTTCTGATCATTTTGGAATTTATTTTTTGTCTTTGGGGATCTGTAGATTCATGAAAGTGTGGCTATCTTTTTAAACTAAAATTTTTGGCTTTTATTGTATTAGTCATGTGTGGGAGCAACTTTCCTCCAAAGTCCCAAAGTGTGCCATGGATGAAAGTAAACATGACAGAGACATGATGTGATCTGCTTGGGGAGAAGAGGTGGCCAGTTTCTCAGGGGAAAAAGGCATTGAGCCCCTTCCTCCAAATGCTTTTATTGGGTTGTAATACACAGGAATACAGGGCAAAAAGAACCAAACAGTAGATAACATTTCAAAGAAATCTGAGGGCTTAGGATGAGTCAGAGTCTGTCAGGAACAGAGTTTTAGGGTTTCCTGCTGGAACCCTTAACATATGAATGAAAGCACTCTTAGCAGAGCAGATTTCACAGGTTTATCAGGAAGTCTTTGTCATGCCAGATTTTTCCCCAGGACATGCACCCCTCCCCATCAGGTATTCAGGCTTAAGAGGATTAGAGCCAGGAAGCACCTCTCCTAGGAGAAATGGGGACTCAGGTTATGACAAAGCCAGGGGGTGAGAGTCCATTGCTCCCTCTTTGTTGCAGCCCCCCAAGTCCTTCCACGAAGGCCTCACAAGTGATCGTGTCTGGCCTAGGTTGCCCCTCCTCTGAGGGGTTTTACCCATCAATGAATTTCGACCATGCTTTGGGGGCAGAGAGGAAACTGAGGCAGCATTTTCTGCCAGAGACAAACTTTGTCTCCTGCAGCTCCCATTCCAGAGGTCACTGACTCATCCTTACCCACAGGGGGTAGAGTTACAATTCCTGAAACCAGGCAGAGCGGTCCACAACAGTAAGGGTTTTCCAGAGTCCCAAAATCAAATACGTGATAGACAGATGATAGACGAAAGTTAACAGATAGATGATAGATAGATAGATAGATAGATAGATAGATAGATAGATAGATAATAGATAGATGATTGATTTTTAAGGAAATGGCTCATGCATTTGTGGGAGCTGGCGCATCTGAAATCTGCAAGGCAGACAACAAGCAGGCTGTAGAAGACCTGAAGAAGAGTTGCTGTTTGAGCCTGAGTCAACAGGTAGTCTGAGGGTAGAATTCCTTCTTGCTCAGGAGATGTCAATCCTTTCTATGAAGGCCTTCAACTGATTGGATGAGAACCACACACAGTTGAAGGAAATCTATTCTACTCAAAGTCCACTTATTTAAAAGTTAATCTCATCCAATAAAACACTTTCATGGAAATATCTAGAATTCATGTTTGACCAATTTTCTGGGCACTGTAGCACAACCAAGTTGGTATATTCAATTAACCACCACAAATCCACAACTTGTCAACTTGGCACCTGTGTGCATCTTTTTAATCCATACTTAATTTCCAAATTAGGATGATAACAAGGTCATTTTTCCACCTAGCATAACACAACTATCCTACATACAATTTAAAATGTCTGAAATAAACAAGTCTTTCTGTTTGGAATGAATGTTTCGCTGATCTACCCAGAGAGAGTATCCTGGATTTACACAGTGTCTCTAGCCTTACTTGCAATTTGCTTAAGCCCCAAGATTTGTCTTTTCTTTCCTAGTTGTTGTGGGTCATTAAACCTCTGTTCTTAGGCTCCCAGGAGGAGCAGTTCCCTCAGGGTATGCTCCTTTGCAAACATAATTTTTTAATTATTTCTCATTTTGGTGTGTCTCTTGCTTTACTGACACCTCAGCCATGCTTTAAAAGAGATGTTTGTTATATTTTAGGCAGCCTTTTCAGGTGTTCTGCTCCAGAAAAAGGTTTTCTGCAAAATATAGTCAATCTTATGAATAGAAATGGAAATACTCATTCTCCCTTTTATACATTTCTATCAGGAATTTGTCCTCATTTCTCTGCAGAAAATTCTCTTTTGAAGTTCACTCATGACATCCATTTGCCAAATTTCATATCTTGCTGGGCTATGGTTGGTCCACCTCAGCAGTATTTGACAACTTGATCTCTTTGTTCTTCTTGGAAAAAAAATTTCTCTTAGTACTTTGCTTCTGTTCACAAGTAAACTACATAGTTTACTTCTTGTGTCACATGTTTGCTATCACTTTGCTGAGCCTGTCCCCTTCCTCTGGGCTCAGCCACCAGATTGTTTCTCTTCTCAATTCACACTCTTGATGATTTTGTTCACTTGAGTTTTCTTTTATCCCAGAGTTCCAGAATTATAGACTTCTATTTGAGGAGTAAGGAGGTCTCACTGCAAAATATCTAAAATCAAAATTTAAATTTCTTCCTCAAACTTAGTCCTCCTAATTTTCCCCAATCTCACTAAATTAGTACTTCCACCTTTCTAACTGTCAGGCCAAACACCCAGACCTAACCTGTAATTCTGCTCTTTTACTTCCATCTTACGCCCACTCATCATCCATTCTCTGGCTTCACTTTCACAGAAGAGTAACAGTTGAACTCCTTCCCACCAACATCCTTTCTTGTCCGAACAACTTCACAGGCTTGCCTACTGTCCTCCTATCTTCTTATCCTGTTACACTCTGCTATGGATTTTTTTTTTACAAAGCAATCAGAGTAGATTTTAAAATTACAAATCAACTTATCTCATGTCCTAGTCACAGCCCTTCAATGTATCTCAATCACATTTACAATTCCATCCAGTCCTCAATTGCAGAATCTAATATGATCTGAGTCTCACCTATTTCATTGACATTTTTGTCGACTTGCCTCTTCATTTGTCTTTAGTCATAAAGCTTTTTGCTACTCTTAAGTTGCCAAGCTCCTGCCTGAACTAGGGCCATTGCAACACTTCTTGAAGCTGGAAACTTCTTCCCTTAGATAATGCAGTGGCTTACTCATTCATTTAATTCATGGCTTTGCTCAGTTTGACTTCTGTTTCATTATCTTTATTGTCTTTTTTACTATTACCATCAGTATAACTTATGTCCTTACTTGGTGGTTTTTACTATCCCACTAGAATGCAAGTTCTAAGAAAGTGAAATATTTGTCTTGGGTCCTAGATCAGTACATTAGGGACAGTCTTGGGTCATAGGACATTAAGAAATATGAATGAATAAATTAATAAATGAGAATTAAAATTCTGCATTTTCAAAATGCTCATGAGTTAAGGGCTGCCATAAAACAACTCTTGTAGAAACTTGTATGCACACATCATAAATAGGGTTAAAGTTCTCCCCTTCTTCTAAGATTTAGCATTTAAAGAGACCTACACCTCTACATAGACCAGAAGAACAGGAGTTGCCAAGTTCACATTTCACTTGTAATTTTACCACCTGGGCCTTGATCAAGTTTAAATATACCACAATTTTACCCTGCCTTTATTCAGTATTTTTTGATATTCAAATTATATCCCAAAATACAAAGTCCTCATGGGAATTGATAGAAAAGGAAATAAAGTGAAACTTAAAATTAAAATAGCTAATTAAAATACAAGAAACCCCAGAGAACCCTACACAATGTGAAACATAACTTTTCAATTTCACTAATTTAGTAGAGCTTAACTATATTCTTGAAAGTTATCATTAAACTTTGAACTAAAAATTAGAGCTATTGTTAAATTACTTAAAATTAAACACATGGTGAAATTTATTTTAAATAGAACATTTTTCTTTCAGGTACTAAACTTTTCTTTATGTTTTTGTGCTATGTATCTTCAGAAATATAACTATGATATGGTCATGTCACTCTATCCCTACCCAAGGGAAGAATATTTTTAATTTTTTTGCAAGATTTAGAAAAATGATCACTACTCTAAATTATGCTGACTTCAAAATACCTAATGTACTATAGTTATTTTTAAAAATCACCAACTCTAAAATATTGACCTATACTATAATTTAAAACTTTTTATATTATCTCACCTTTAAATGGAAACTAATCATCAAAACAAATAAGCAAGCAAAATATAACCAGAGACACTGAAATTAAGAACAAACTGATAGTAACCAGAGGGGAGGGGATAAAGAAGGGAAAAGGGGGAAGGGTTTTCAGAAACAACTACAAAGAATGCATGGACAAAACCAAGGAGTGGAGTGAGATCAGGGGAGGGGGGAGGGACGGCTGGGGTTGAGGGTGAATCATTGGGGAGGAAATGCAGACAATGATACTTGAACAATAGTAAAAATCAAAACAAAAAACTTGTTATATTCTTTCAGTTAAGCTAGTTTTGAAAATAATTAAAATGTATATGATTTTCTGAGTTGCAGAATAAACTCGTCAAATTTTAATTATTCTTTTACACACTATTTACTTAATGTACACTACCTCACCCTTTGTAGAGTTCAATAAATACTTGTTTTAAATTTAATTACTTATTATATATTGAAATGGTCTGCTTTTCTGCATCTTTCTTAGCCTTCCAGTTAACAGGTAGTCTATGGAGTGATACAATTAATCAGGAACTTCACAGAATATAACAAGGAAAGTAAATTTTCTATTATATTACACATCATGTCCCCAAATCAAGTAGTGGTGGTCTTCCTGACTTCCCATTGGATAACAAAGAGCTGACTTGGATGGACCTAGGTAAACTTTGCTTTTGGATTTCTGAATATGGCACACTGGCTGAAAAGCTGCACACTTTGTGTGTGTGAGTGTGTGTGTGAATTCAGGGATAGGTGATCATAATAGCAGTTGAACTTTTGATTCTAGAACTCAGCCAGGTGAATTTTCCAAGCATAGAGGCCAGAGCAATTAAGCTTGAGTCACATTTACAGTCTGAATCTGGGTCACAAATTTCATAAAGTCTCTCCGAAACCAAAGATCATAGGAAAATTATCAGTTTGGTTCATTTTTCTCTGCTGCGGTTTTTAGCAGCTAATGATAAAAAATATGTTACATACTACACAATGAGCAATTTATATTTTGTACCAGATATTAACAGGTAAACAAAGATTTTAAAGACATGTATCTCATGGTATGATGTTGGTGGTAAGACTGGCACTCAGGTCTGTTTACTTGAGCACAAGAAGAAAATATACTTTCCATCTCACAATACACTGAACATAAGGGCTCCTTTAATTTTCATGTGTATTGAATCACTTTGAAAGTGTGTTAACATTAAAGATTTCAATTCAGTAAGTTTGGGTTGAAGCCAAACGTATTGGCTTTCATTTTTCATACACAACCAGGTAATGCTGATAGCTGTTCACCTAGAGACTACACTTTGAATAACAAGATTCTTTTATTTGGCAACTTTTTTTGTCTAATGTTGCAGAGATTGAATATTTTAGGATCTATGGGTCATATATACTCAAATCTGCCACCTGAGTGTGAAAGCAGGTGTAGACAATATGTAAGTCACAGGTGACAAACACAAAGTCCTCGGGACAAATATGGCCCTCCACTTTGTTTTGTCTGATCTAGCACCTTGTTTCTACCCCCAGGCAGTGCCAAGCTCCTTACACAGTCCTAAAATTACATTCAACCCTTTGAAGGCAACCACAAGGCTGATGTGGCCCCCAGTGAAAATGAGTTTGACAACCCTGAGATAAGTGAGTGAGGGCTGTGGTATTCAGTAAAACTACAAACATAGGTGGAAGGCTGGATTCCATGAACAGGCCAGCAGTTTGTAGACCCTTGCTATACTCAAGTCCGTCCTTTTCTCATCCAACAACCACATCCTCTAACCTTTGCTCTACATCGTGGCTACTTGCATGAAGTAATTCATAATCTACTATTGGACATTTTTTCATATTCTGTTATCAGGTCTTTTTAAAGTATTTTTATTTTCACTTAAAAAATTACCTCTGTGCTCTTTCTGTTTTTTACTGTATCACCAAGTGATAAAAAATAATCTATACTCTTATAGTATTTGTCAATCTTTTGCAAATACATACCACGCTGTCTTTTTTTAATCATAGGTTTATTTAGATTTGGGTCTCATTACTGTAAAATCCATAAACTTTGTTCTTCCCTATTGGCTTAGCTCTCTTCTAGGCTTGTACACATACACACACACTTATGCATACCCCCTGGGGTTTTGACTGGGATTGAATTGAATCTCTAGATAATTTGAGAGAGAACTGACCCTGATACATTAAGGATTTTATATAGGTTTTATAATATTAAGGAAGAGTTTGGTAGCTAAAACCACTTTTATCTCAAGAATTAATGTTGAATATTATCAAATGTCTTCTCAGCATCTACAATGATTATAAAATTTTTGTTCTTTGGTTCTCATATATGACTACATATTAATCTTCAAAATAGACTGTACTTGGATATGTTGTTATTATTTCATTAATAACATTTTGGATTTGCTTTGCTGGTGGGGGAGTGATGGGGTAAATGGAGAAAACTATACTTGAACAAAAATAAAAACAAAAGTATTAAATTTTTAAAAAAGAACTCAAATAATAAACAAATAAATAGATTAGCAAGTTGTGATCTAAAAAAAGAATATTCTTTTTTATAGGTTGTCTTTTCTTTTATTTTCTTTTATTTTTTTATTTTAATTGATGTTCAAGTACAGTTTTCTGCCTTTTACTCTCATCCCAGCCCACCCCCCCCCAGTGCTCCCTACCTCCCTCCCATATCCAACCCCCTCCTTGTTTTTGTCCATGTGTCCTTTATACTTGTTCCTGTAAACTCTCCCCCTTTTCCTCTGAAATTTCCTCCCTTCTGGTCACTGTCAGCCTGTTCTCTCTTTCAGTGTCTTTGGTTATATTTTGCTTTTTTTTTAAATTAGGTTCCTGTTAAAGGTAAGATCATTATGGTATTTGTCTTTCACTGCCTGGCTTATTTTACTTAGCACAGTCCTTTCCAGTTCCATCCATGCTGTGGCAAAGGGTAGAAGCTCCCTCTTTCTGCTGCATAGAATTCCATCTTAAATGATTTCTATCTTTAGTTTCACTGTCAGTTTTTCCTAAAGGTTTATGCTATCTTTTAAAAACAAATTAACAAGGCTTTCTTTTTTCTTTGTCCTGAAACTATTTCTAGGAGACAATTATTTGTTTCTTACAAATTTGGAAGAAATTATAAAACCAAATGAATCTAAAAACTCTCCTTAGGAAATCTACAATATTAGTTATTAAATATATTTCATGATAATTGACCTATTAAATCACTGAACTTTGGCAAAATAGGTATTTTTTGTTTATTTATATTTTCCTAGGACCTTACATATTTTACCAAGCTCTTCAAAAGTGGCATTCCTTTCTTTTGTTTTTGCATATCTATCTGTTTATTTGCTATAGCTCATTCTTATGATTTTTATTTATGTATTTTATGTATTTACTTTTAAACTTAATTATATTTAGGAGCTTCTCAGTTATGTCAAGTTTTCTATAGTTTTAATGAGGTGATTATTTTTAAATTTATTTATTAAATTTTAAAATATATATTAACTTCTGCTATAATCCTCATTCTTTTTTTCTCTGTGGTTAATCTTATATTTGTGATTTTTAAAAACAGTCTAACTATAAATAATTTATTGTTGCTGAATAATAAAAACTAACAGCAGTTCAGAATTTCAGCTTTCATATCACCAATTCAGTGTTTATAGTAGGCATTCTGTACTCCTTTCAAAGAAGTTGTAAAATTAGTTATTGTATCTTTTGTTCCCTCTCATTTTTTCCTTATCTCATTCAGTTCCTTTCACCCTTCTTTCTGGCTCCCAGCATGCTCCTTTTTATATTTGTCTATTGTCTTATCCTCTCATCTTTTATCTCTTGTTTCATGGTATTTTTTTTGTTCTTACAGCAAGACAAAGCAGACACTTTCTAAAATCTACTCCTTCATCCTGTAGTATTTATTTTAGTTTTAAAGTAGTTTTTTCCCTCTGATTTGAGGTGCTGTGCTCACTTCATCTTATTACACAGCATCTTTTTATAGACTACATCTTCTGATGTTTCCTTTTTTCCCCTAACATTGACTGATGAGATTTTATCAATAACCAAGGTTTCCCCCAACTTGAGTAGGTATATTAACCTTTTCTCCTCACTATACAATTTGTGTCAGTGCTTACAGTAACTAGTAGTGAGACCATTAAGGTAGAGAAAAGCCCAGTCATGTTAAGGAGGATAACAGATATTGATAACCATTAAATGTGTTTTCTTCTTTTTAATTTGGTGGTGCCCTAGGCTTCCCATGGAATTACTTTATAATGTTCTTTGTCAATACAGAGGAAAAGATCCCAAGGCAAATGTTCCCTGCATTTCTCATAGGTTAACCTCTCTCTAGCTCTGTACCCCTATCAGTTAGCTTCTGCTGGGTCCAAATATTTGTCTGTTGTCTTTCTGCATTGTCATTCTCCTATTACTCATTAAAATTATTTTCTATTAAACTCTACCTGAAAATATCTAACTGAAATTCTGTGTCACTTGCAATATAATAATATCTTCCATTATCCTCTGGTACTGATACTTGGTTCCTCCAACTTTTATATTTTTTGTTTGCTTGTTTGTTTTTATTTTTTATATTTTATTTATTTATCTTTAGAGGGGAAGGGAAGGAGAGGGGATTGTATGGTTGTTTGTTTTTATTTTTTATATTTTATTTAATCTTAATTATATTTTTCCATTAGTGTTTAGTTCTCTTATACCTCTCTTCCCCTAGCAATTACCATACTGTTGTATGGTTTTAATAATCTTAAAAGGAATTTGGAACAAGAAATTTAGTCACCTGGGTTCATTATGAATCTTCATTTAGTATGCAAAAGCAATACTTCTATATTTGTTTATTCTTCATTGAAAACATGTTTCCATGAATGACCGTGATTCAAATTTTAGTACCTTGTAATATTAAATTATTAAGAGGTTCAGAAATGGCCTATTTTTGAGCTGTTATATCTTATTTTTTACTTATGACTTCATGGATTTTCATTATTAACACTCTAGAACTATGAAAGGCAGAAGGTCAATGCCACCATCTGTCAGTGGAATCTTTTAAAAAACAAAGCACGTATGTGGTCTGGGCAGAGTTTTGCTGCTTTGTGGACCTTTTACCCAGGTGTTCTAGAGTCCCTTAAGATGAACTGGTGGGATTGTGGTGGTTCTTAACCACTCAGGGTGGGGCTGAATCACACATGTGACAAGGACAGTATGGAAAAGCCACCCTGAATGTTGTAGGAGAGTAAGTATCTCACTATAGGTTTAAAAATGAACCATGAATATATGTAAAAATAGTATTTAGAAATCAATTTCAACACTTGCTTTCTATTCTGCAGTTAATTGCATCACTAGGAATATCACATCTTCAGTAAAAATTTTGTAAATAGATAAAAATAAGAACATACAGAAGCTGAAAAATAAGGTCAAAGGTTTTCATATGCCAGCCTATCTCTATTTTCTCCTAATATCTGCACTTTACTCAAAGTATTGTGAATAAAGATTCATGTCTGCATTTATAAAGCATTCAGTCAATTTCCAACAGAGCTTTAACAAGAAATGTATTTGTTTTCCTTTTTAGATTTTAAAAGCTGAATCATATCTTGGTAATTAACTGTCAAACTGGTGATGCAAGGTAAAAATTGAAAATCACATATACAAATAAAAATGTAAGATTTATAGGTTTGCATGGCACTGTTTGCTTCTCCAGCTAGATATATTGTGTTTTTTTTTCTAAAAAAAAAAAAAAACCCAGCCTATCCTAATACTACTGAAATACTATATATATAGCACATTCTTTGGCATATAAGTGAATAAACCTTTCCATTTTGTTATTTCCCATCCTCACCCCTTGAAATTCCAAGTTTAATATTGCAGGACTAGAAGCTTTTTATTCTGTATTGTGAATTGTGCAAGTGTCTATCTATGAGCGGGCACAATCCATTTCAAATATCCACAAATTTCCCTAAAGTCCCCAGTGGTTTCCTTGGCAACAGACTGAGAAATGTAAAGGGCTAAGGTAGTTAGGATATTGCCTATCATTCTCCCTCTCTAGGTTATTTTAAATAGCTGCAATTTTCTTTGCACATCTAAAAAAAATAACCTCCACAGATACGAGAGACATTAGAGTATAGTAGTATACCAGAGTCTGATTCATGTGGACAAATTATTACTTTCACTGCTCGCTGATTTGCAGAGCCACCATTTTCATACACCAAATTGTAGTCCGAAAGAAGAACAAACCATAAATACATCAGAATAATTTTTAGATAGAATGAGATACAATATCTGCAAATAGCTTTTGACAATAGAGGCAGTGATTAATAATGGCAAGCTATCTATGCACTTCTTTCCAGTTCTAGAGGAGTAGCAGGCATCTGTGGGGGCCAGACCTTGACATGAGGTCGGTGAGGAATAGTCTCTACCACACTGCCACTAGATGAAACTTTAAAACTTACATGTGTATTTGGTGAATTATTTCATAAGCTCTTGGTAAATGATTTCTGGTGTTACTATTTGCTCTTATTTATCAATCTGCCTTTCACCACAATTTTTCACATGATTTACACAGTGCAATAATTACTCATTTTTAGCAAATTCTTTGGAATTCATAGTACAAAGATTCCCAAAGCAAACGGACGTCTCCTACTGGTAGAAATTTGAGGGTCAAACCACAAAAACTCCTCTGCCAGTTTTTCCATTTATGCCTCCATTTATCACATCTGAAAGGACACAAGAGACAAAGGCCATGTCTGGCAGATGGTGGGATGCTCACTTCTCTCTGTTGGAAAGAGAAGAACAGGTGGACAACAGGACAAGACTAGAGTGAACCATGTTGCGTTTCATTGAATCAGTATGAACTCATGTTTAGCTTAACATAAATATAGCTACATAGAAACAGAAATAACTACAGATTTATACATATATATGTATCAGTATATGTACATATATTTATTTGTTCTGTCCACTGAGAGGATGCAGACACAGTGACCACCCAGAAATAATCAGCAAACCTTAGTTTCTAATACAATTGGCCAATAAAAGAAACCAGGTCTCCTTGGAAAAATGGTATCTCTAAGGATGGGCCAAAGAATACACAAATGAGCCTAGGATGTTTTATAGTTCCTTAAAATAAGGAAGCAAGAATACTCATACCCAAAAGGCTTTGGAGTGTATAAACAAGATGTAGAAGATGACCTAAACAAGTTTCCAATAAACAAAGCTGAGACATTTTAGCAACAATGTAAATAATGTGGTATAGGGTTATGACTAAAAGTATAAAGTGAATACCTATGAGTCAGTAATGAAATAAATAAATTACTGATAAATGTTTTAAATGGAGAATAGAGAAATCCCCTATAGAGAAAAATTTCAAATAATCAAGGTAGATAATCCCCCCTTAGGAAAGTGGGGCTTCACTTCCCATATCTTGAGTATGAATTATGATTTGTGATATATTTTCAAAGATAGGAGAATGCAAAGGGAAAAAGTAGTCATTTTCAGCAAAGAAATCTGACAAACAACTTTAGCCAGGTGAGCAAACTTACCATAATCAGTGACAAGACAGTTTGAAAGCTTGTACCTTTAATATGATATTATCATATTACCTCTGTGATCTTTTTCTTAAAACCCATCATCTCAATCTAATCACGAGGAAAAACATTGACATGTCCCAATTGAAGGATATTCTACAAAATAACAGACAAATATTTTTCCATACTCTCGAGATGATCAAACAAAAAAAATATGAGAAACTTTTACAAACCAGAAGAGGCTAAGGAAAAATGATGAATAAATGTAATATGGTATCCTGTGTAATACCCTAGATCCAAAAAAGAATATTAAGGAAAAAATAATAAAGCATGAATAAAATACAGTTTATGCAATTGTAATAGATCTATGTTGGTTTATTACTTGTGTCAGACTGTACCATGATCATACAACATGTTAACAATAGGGGAAAATGTTATGTGTTACATAGATCACAAACAAAGAGAAAAACTCCAGCAAGATTGGCACTACAATATTACATTTAAAAAATCACATATTCACAAACTCCAGCAAGACTGGAACTACAATCTTACATTTTAAAAAATCATATATTTACTTACATAATTGATTAAATGTACATGTAATCAAATCATTCCATCAACTTGACCCTATTTTATTGAAAGCCTGTACTGTGGAAAGCCTGTGGGGAATACAGTCCAAACTGAGAAGGTCAGGGACATTAGAGGCAAAGGGAAGATACATATTCATACAACAGTGGAGGAAGGACAAGCCAGCAGTCCTCATAAACAACAAAGCCAAGTTTTAAAATACTAGAGAGTGAGAGAGAGAGAGACAAAAATAGAAAGGCAGAGATGCACATTCATCAAAAATGAACTTTTCTCTTAGAAAGGTGCGTTTTATTTTATGCAAATTATGCCTCATAAAACTTACAAAACCATGAGATTCCTACTATGGTCTGAATGTTCACATCACTCCCCAAATTCAAATGTTAAAATCCTAAATCTCAAAGCCCAGGTGGGACTTTGAGAAGATGATTATGTCATGAATGAGACTAATTCCTGATAAAAGAATCATCAGAGAGACCCCTCGTTCCTTCTGTATGGTTCCTTCCCACACAGTTAGAGGCTTGCAGTCTACAAATTGGAGCAGGCTTCACCAGAATTCTACCATGATGGCAGTTTGATCTTGGACTTTAGCCTCCAAAACAGTGAGAAAGAAATTTGTGTTATTTATAAGTTATGTGCTCTGTCATATTATTTTGTGTACAAGGACTAACCAACAGCAACAACTTTGAATACTCTGTGAAATAAATATTCTGAAGGAGTAAAACTAACCAAATTTTACTTCAAAATAGAGAGGCCTAAATCATCATAAAAGAAAAAAGAAGGAGTTCCAGCCAAGATGGACGTGTAGGTAGAAATGTTTTGCTTTGTCGCACAACCAAAAAAAAGGATAGCATGATGGAATACTACAAAGCAGAAAGAAGGAGCTCCTAACCTTTGTGACAGCATGGATGGAATGGGAGAGCATTATGCTAAGTGAAATAAGCCAGGCCATGAAAAAAAATACCATATGATCTCACCTTTAAGTGGAACCTAATCAACAAAACAAACAAGCAAGCAGCATATAACCAGAAACATAGAAATTAAGAACAAACTGACAGTAATCAGAGGGGATTTGGGAGGGGATAATGAAAGTATAAAGGGGAAAGGTTTTCAGGAAAATCTATAAAGGACACATGGATGAAACCAAGAGGGGTGGGATCAGGTGTGGGAGGTGGAGATAGCTGGGGTCAGGGGAAGTGGTGGGGGAAAATGGAGACAACTGTACTTGAACAACAATTAAAAAAGAAATAAAAGGATAACAATCAATTTAAAAACAAACAAACAAAACCAAAACTGGCAGAAAATCAAACTGCATGGAAGTCTGACAATGAAGGAGTTAAAGAAGAAACATTCATCTAGACTGGTATGAGGGGCAGCAACAAGAAGTTGGGGCAGAGAGAACTAACAACAAGGCAGTGGCTAGTGAATTGGGGCACACCAGGTGGCTTCTAGAAGATGGGATTTCCCACATTTGCATGCAGATAAGCTGGGAGGAACAACTAGGGAGCTAGAAAAATCTCATAAAACATGGTTCCAGCATGGGGAAATAAAGCCTCAAAACCTCTGGATGTGGGGGTTGCGGCAGGGGAGGAACTACCAGTCTCACAGAAGAGTCCATTGGAGAGTCCCATTGATTCTAGAATATATACCTGGGAATCAGCACCTGAAAGGGCACAATTCTCTTGTGGGAAGTGAGAAAAGTTATGGAAAATGGGGCAAAAGCCAAGTAAGCTAGCAAGCAGTGTTATTCCCTCTCTGTCCCTGGGGGAGGTTAATAGTATAGGAAATGGAGAGGCCACATAACTTATATGTATGACCCATGAACATGAATTAAGGATGGGGGAAGCTAGAATGTGAGAGGATGCAGTGTGGAGGGAGATAAAGTGGAGAAAATATTGGGACAACTATAATAGCATAATCAATAAAATATACTTCAAAAAAAGAAAAAAGGAAAGATAAAAAAGCACCAGGCCCCTACATATTCACAAATAAATTCTAACGAGCATTTAAAGGCCAGCAATCAAAATTTTACTTTAAGTGTTTTATATTATAATACAATTTCCAAATTGATTTTACTGAGAATATATATTACTGATTTCCCAAATGTACCAAAGAATAAAGCCCCCCTCAAAACTACAAATAAATATTACTTATGATTATCAATATAATTGTTTCAAATAAATGTGGCCCATGAGAAACACCCCACTTAAGAAATTATACAGCATGTCCAAGTGATGTTTATTTCAGAGATGCAAAAGTAGTTTAATATTAGGAAATCTATTAGTATTATTTTTTTCATTAACATGACAAGGAAAATACTATGTAGTCATCTCTGTAAATACAGAAAACATTTTTGGCAAAACCCATTACTCTTTTGTGTTAAAAAAACCCTCAGTACAATAGAATTATGTGGCTACCTACTTAATATAATCACATATATACCTTAGAGTAAAAGTCAGCATCCTGATGTGAAAACAGCAGAGGTTTCCTGCAAAAGTAGGAATAAGACAAAGATGCCAATACCCAAAATATGTGCTGTAAATATTAAGCAAAGTACTTAGAAAACAGAAAGAAATTAGAGGCATAAGAATTGGAAATGGGTAGGAAATGCTATATCTATTTTGCATGGTAAGATAATACATTTTAAAGACCCAAAGAAACCAATGGACAAACTATTACAAAAAAGTAAGAATACCATTCACAGGAAACATGTAAATTCTCTAAACAAAACTTTAAAATACTCCTGAGACATGAAACACAGAAGTGAATAAATCCAAAGACATAAGATGTTTTTTAGTAATAAATTATCTATATATTGACCTATCATCTACCATTTTTATCACTTTATAAATTTTATATAATCCAAATAAATATAAAATTACTTTTTGTTTTTCAAAAGCTAGAGAAACCCTTATTTTTGAAAAAGAAGTGTATCTGCAAAAACAACCAAGAAAATTCTGATATAGAAATGTATTGGGGAGGGGCAATAGAAAATGGCTAGCCCTATTTGATATTATAAAATATTCAAAGACATCAATATATGAAACTGAAATCACTCAATGGGATACCAAGTAGTTAAAAAATAGCTCTATATATGTATGGAGTAATTTTATTGGGTATTGTTAAAACCCATAAAACAAAGAAAAACTCATAAAGTATCTCACTGGTTTTCCAATAAAGATTAGGACATACAAATACACAAATCCTATTTGCTTATGCTGTTGGGGGAAATTGATAGCTATTTTAAGACACAACACAGTGACTAGAGAGTGATTTGTTTTTGCAGCCCAGTTGTTTTCTTTTGGCTTCTCTGGATGACTACTTATCCTCTGCGTGCCAGAGATAATGCTCTGCTTTCTGCTTCTGTAACTGCCTCCTGCTTTTGTGCCAGAATTAAGGGTCCGAAGGACAGGCCCTCCCTTGCTTTATAAAAATAACTGCTTCCCCACTGCTGAGTGCCCAGGATTTGGAGACTGACTCCTCTGGGTCCACGCACGTAAAATAAACTTCCTCTTCATACACCTGAAAGCGGCTGAGTTGTTTTCTGTAACAATGCCAAAATTTAAAAGGGAGGAGAGGAAAAACTGCAGTATTCAGGAAATGGTTATCATATAAAGGGGAAGTGTTGTGTGTTTGTGTACAATAGAAGTTAGATATCTCTGAATATGTGTGTTTTATAGGCTTGACTTTAGAATCACGTAAATATTTTATGTGATTAAAAACATATTTAGAAAAAGTTTCATCCACAAAGATCTAAAGCAAAATGAAACAAGTGAACCTAATCAAATTGATAACCATAACCAAATCAAATTGATAACCATAACCAAAAAATATCAATGAAAAATATTTCAAGACACTTTATAATCCACTAACTATAGGATCCAAGATGGTTCAGGAGTCAGCAGAAGCTACACTAACCTCCTCCTAGGATGAATGTGGAATTACAACTAAATTGTAGAGAAATTATCCAGAATGACCAACTGAGCACTACCTTATAACCTTGGACATATAGAGGAAACTTCTTCACCACCATGTGACTGGTAGGGAGTGTGGAGAAGACTCAAGAGGGCTGGCTGGGCAGTCAGCCTAAATTCTGAATGTATATTTTAGTGGCTGGGAGTTTCCCCCTGAGAAGTGTGGGGCCTAATCTCCAAGCTGGGCTCCCAAGCTTACAGCACCAGAGCTGGAAAGGTAGTCAGGTAATATCCAGCTATGAAAACCAGCAGGGGTTCTATTGCCCAGAGAGAGATGGCTGGAGGTACAAAGAGCCTTTTTTGGTCATTTATTTATCTTTAGAGGGGAAGGGGAGAGGGAGAGACTATCAATGTATGGTTGCCTCTCATGGATCCCCTGCAACCCAGGCATGTGCCCTGACTGGGAATTGAACCATGATCCTCTGGTTCTCAGGCCTGCATTCAATCCACTGAGTTACACCAGCCAGGGCCACAAAGAGCCTTTTAAAGGACCAAAGCACAAAATTATATGTGCAGCCTCTTATGCTGGCCTTCAGCAAAGGCAGGGAAGGGTGAACTAGACATACTTGAGGAGAGTCTAGGATAAGTGGCTCTGGAGAGAAAACTGAAGGAACAACCACCAGAATCCCTGTGCTGAGTCATTTCCCATACTACAGGAGAGATTTATTTCACACAGAGCACTCCTCTCTGAATTGCAAAAGCCTGAGGGGAAGCATTATTCCTGCCCACAGAAATTACTCTGCCCCACTCTGTGGTGCTTAAGCCAGGCTGCTGATTAAAGCTTGACTAAATTAACACCCGTCCATTTAATGGGTGGTTAGTTTATCAGCTAAGGTAAACTAACTACCAAAATACAAAGCAGCCAAAAAGGGAAGACAAAGAAACAGACATCAAATGGAAAAACAAGTGAATTTTCCAGAACTAAATGTAATGGAAGCAAACAATGTATCAGCAAGTTTAGAGTGATAATTATAAAGATACTCAACAGCATGAAAATAACACATAGAAAACCATAAAAAAGGAACAGTCAGAAAGAAAGAATACAATATATGAAATAAATAATACAGTGGAAGGAATAAACAGTGGGAGACAGTGTTTGGAAGACCAGGTAGAAAAAAACAACAAAGCAGAGCAGCAAAAGGGAAAAAAATTTTAAATGAGGGTTGCTTAAGAAAGTTGGACAACATGAGCCCTGGTTTCCTTCCCATCACTGTTGGTTCCCTGTACATTTTCCCTTATTTCACTTAGTATAGCCTTCATTTTTCCATCTAATTTGTGACCATACTCAACTCATTCTGTGAGCATCCTTATTACCAGTATTTTGAACTGTGCATCTGATAGGTGGGCTATTTCTTCATCAATTAGTTATATTTTTTCTGCAGCTTTGATCTATTCTTTCATTTGGACCAATTTTTTGTCTTGGTGCACCTGTTATGTAGTCAGGGGTAGAGCCTTAGATGTTCACCAGGGCAGCGCAACCCATGTCACTGCCTTGTAACACTGCGTGTGGAAGAAGGGTTCAAGGGGGAACAGTGCCACTTGCTCAGCTCTCTACCAGTTTTCAGTCACTTCCCCTACTAGCCACAATCAAATTGGGCCATTCTGGTGCTAATTCATGGGTAGGTGGGCTTATGTACATTCTAGGACCCTGTGAATCTCTGCAATGAACTCTCCTGTGAGGCTGGGTGTTCCTTCTGCTGCTGCCTCAACCTCCACAGGTGTTTTCAATCAGAAGTTTGAGGCTTTATTTCCCTGCACTGGAACCCTGGGTTGAGCAGTTTGTCTTGCTCCCCAGCTGTTCCACCCAATACATCTGCACTCGAATGTGGGACCACCTGGTCCACAATCTACCATCTCACCAGGTCCACCAGCTGCCACCTTGCCCACCTCATTCTCCAACTACTGCCTTGCCATGAGTCCTCTCCTTCCAGCTGCCTGTCTCTGCCCCTCCTACAGGTCTGGATGAATGTTTCTTTGATGTGAACCTTGGCTTGTGGAGTCTGAGGCAATCTGGCTAAGACAAGACGAATTCACACAGACTACCGAGTTCTGTGGAGGAAAAGGGATGGCACGGCCACTGTCTCAAGGGGAGAGCACCTCAGAATACTTCAGCCACTTTCTCAAGAGGAGAGTGTGCTGACCCTTGCTCTGACAAGCTTTTATTGCTTTTCTGGACATATTATATCAAGGTTGGTCCTCATTTACTATGCACAGGTTCGATTTAGGTGGTTACTTTTTACAGAAAACAAATGAGAGGATGCCACTAATCACATCACAGAAGAAGGATATTTGCAAATGCGGAGGGAAAAGTGGTTGAACTGCTATGCTCATCCTTAGAAGGCTTAGCATAGATTTTAGGAAGTCACTTTAAAGATATGCAGTAAACATTTGCTTCCTCAATTCAAGGTGAGGGAGTTTTAGCAAAAAGCAAGTCTCAAAGTATCCCAGGTACAATGAATACCTGATTCCCCATGGGAGAACCCATCCATGGGCATGGCACCTGAGCACTGGACCTCACTTTCCACTGGCCTTTCTGAGTGGGAGCTGGGTCCACGACATGCAAAATAGTCTCCTATATTTCTTCTTTAACTCCTTGTTGGTCAGACTTCCATACACTTCAATTTTCTGTCAGTTCTCTTTGGTTTTTGTTCTTAATTTGTTATTGTCTTTCTTTTGGTTGTACAAGGAGGCACAGTATATTTACCTATGCCTCCATCTTGGCTGGAAGTTCACAGATGTTGGATGACATGAATTGTTACAACATCTGCATCATGGGAATACCAGAAGGAGAAGGGAGAGCAAAGAATTCATAACCTATTTGAAGAAATAATGACCAAAAACTTCCTTGGTGAAGGAAAAAGTCACACGCATTCAGGAAGCTCAGAGTTCCAAATATGTTGGACACAGAAAGGCCTACACCATGATACATCATAACTAAAATGACAAGGCTTAAAGACAAAGAAAGAATACTAAAGGCATCGAGGGAAAAGCAGGGAGTTACCTACAAGGGAGCACCAATTAGACTGGCATTGAATACTCAACAGAAACACATCAAGCCAAAAGGGAGTGGCATAAAATAGTCAAGGTGAAGAAAAGCAAGGACTTGCAACTAAGGCTCCTTTACCAAGCAAGGCTATTATTTAAAATTGAAGGAAAAATAAGAAGCTCCACAGACAACAAAAAGCTAAAAGGAGTTTGTTAACAGCAAACCAATACAGCAGCAAACATTAAAGGGCTTGCTTTAAGAAGAAAAATAAGAAAAAAAAGAAAGAAGGCAAAAAGGAAAACAGTCTAACAATAAAATGGTACTACATATGTATCTATCGATAATCACCCTAATTCAACTTCCACCAAGATGGAGGCACAGGTGGAGACGCCGTGCTTTCTCACACAATCAGGTTTAGAGACAATAAAATATTAGCAACAGAAAACATGGCCAAAACACAGAAAATTGAATTTTTTTGGAAGTCTGATAACAATGAATTCTTCAGCCTGACCGGTAAGAGGGGCAAAGCCAGCAGCTGGTGGAGCAGGGTTGCACAGGAAAACTTGGTCAGACTGACTCAGGCATGCGGATCCCAGGTGTGGGGTTGCAATGGGTGGACCCAGTGCAGGTGCAGGGTGGCAGTCTGACTGTGATCACACATTCTCGAGCAGATAGACCGGGCGAAGGAGTGAGCAGTGTAACAGGACCAAGAAGGACACAGCAGTGGGAAGCAGCAGAGGAGGCCGCTATTTCCCCGCTCTGACTCCGCCCCACATACAGTGTCACAACCCAATGACCAGGGTGGCCCTGCCCTGGTGAACACCTAAGACGCCTCTCCTCATACATAACAGGCACAAACGGATAAAAACATGGCTCAAGAACAACTCACAGCCTCAGAGCCAATAAATCTAAGCAATGAAGAAATAGCCAAATTTTCAGATGCACAGTTCAAAACACTGGTGATCAGGATGCTCACAGAACTGGTTGATTTTAGTCACAAATTAGAGGAACATATGAAGGCTAAACTAATTGAAATGAAGGGAATTGCACAGGAAACCAATAGTGATGAAAAGGAAACTGGGACTCAAATCAAGGGAGTGGACCAGAAGGAAGAAAAAAATGACCAACCAGAAAAGAATGAAGAAATAAGAATTCAAAAAAATGAGGAGACGCTTAAGAACCTTCAGGACATCTTTAAAAATTCCAACATCTGAATTACAGGGGTAGCAGAAGGGGGAAAGGAACAGCCACCAGTGGAAAACTTATATGAACAAATAATAAAGAAGAATTTCCCCAATCTGGCAAAGGAAATAGACTTCCAGGAAATCCAGGAAGCTCAGAGAGTCCCAAAGAAGTTGGACCCAAGAAGGAACACACCAAGGCACATCATCATTACATTAGCCAAGATTAAAATGAAGGAGAGAATCCTAGAAGCAGCAAGAGATAAGGGGACAGTCACCTACAAAGGAGTTCCCATCAGACTGTCAGCTGATTTCTCAAAAGAGACCTTACAGGCAGGAAGGGGCTGGAAAGAGGTATTCAAAGTCATGAAATCCAAAGACCTACAACCAAGATTGCTCTATCCAGCAAAACTTTCATTTAGAATGGAAGGACAGATAAAGTGCTTCTCAGATGAGATCAAATTGAAGGAGTTCATCATCACCAAGCCCTTATTATATGAAATGTTAAAGGGACTTATCTAAGAAAAAGAAGATAAAAAAGATGAACAGTGAAAGGACAGCAGACTCACAGTTATTAAGAACCACACCTAAAACAAAAGCAAACTAAAAAAAAAGAACAGCTAGATCAGGAGCAGAAACATAGAAATGAAGATGTCATGGAGGGTTAGCAACAGGGGAGTGGGAGGAGGAGAAGAGGGGAGAAGGTACAGAAAATTAGTATAGATGGTAGGTAGAAAATAGATAGGGGGAGGGCAAGAATAGTAGGGGAAATATAGAATCTAAAGAACTCAAGACACATGGTCATAAACTAAAGGGGGGGAATAATGGGGGTGGGAGGTGCAGGGTGGAGGGGAATGAAGAGGGGAGTAGAACAACTGTAGTGGCATAATCAATAAAATCAAATAAAATTAAAAAAATAATCAGCCTAATTCATGTTCCTTGATGACTCTTCTCTTATTCTCCCCCATTTCCCTCTCCCCTGAAATACTGAACAGTTTTTTGTTTATTTCAACGTTTCTAGTTATATTTTGTTTGTTTGTTTTGTTGATTAGGTTCTGCTTGTAGTTGAGATTATATGCTATTTGTCTTTCACCACTTGACTTATTTCAATTAGCATAATGCTCTCCAGACCTATTCATGCAGAGACAACTGTACTTGAACAACAATGAAAAAAGGAAAAAAAAAGAAATTTCAACCAAAAAAAAATCACCTTAAATGTAAATGGCTTAAATGCTCTGACCAAAACACATGGATTAGATGAATGGATTAAAAAACAAGAGCCACTTATATGCTGCCTTCAAGAAACTCAACTCAGACAGACTAAAAACAAAGGGTTGGAAAAAGGTATTTCATAAAAATGAAAAAAGAGGGAAAAAGCTGGGGTAGTAGTATGTATATCTCACATAAAAGACTTTAAAATTAAGGCTACAGTAAAAGACAAAGAAGCACACTACAAAATGATAAAGGGAAAAATCCAACAAAGGATATAACCCTAGTAAACCTCTATGTACCCAACATAGGAGCACCTAAATATGTGCAAATCTCAATGAACATACAGGGAGAGATTCACAGAAATACAGTCATAGTTGGAGATTTTAACAACCCATTGACTTCAATAGATAGATCTCAGTCTCCCAGGCAGAAAATCAACAGGAGACAGTGGCCTTAAATGACATAACAGATCAAAAGGAATTAATTAATATCTTCAGAGGATTTCATCCCAAAGCAGAAGAATATATATTTGTTTCAAGTGCACAGGGAGGATTTTCTAGGATAGACTACATGCTAGGACAAAAAATAAGTCTCAGTAAATTTAAGAATATTGAAATAGTATCTAGCATCTTCTTTGACCACAATGCTATGAATCTACAAACAAATCACAAGAACACTGTCAAAACACACAAAGACATGGAAGCTAAATAATATGCTATTAAACAATGAATGGGTCAACAACAAAGTCAAGGAAGCAATTAAAAGACACCTTGAAACAAATAAAATGAGGAGACAACAATCCAAATCCATGGGACACTGCAAAAGAAAAACTAAGAGGAAAATTCATAGCATTACAGTGTTGGGAACTGTCCTGAATGGTTTCAGAAGCTGTAACTCCCCATGGCTAAGGCTGAGTAAGATCTTGGGACCGTAAGCCACTAAGGAGACAAAGCTTATCTTCCTGGCAGGGGCGCTGCCTCTGCCCCCTTTTACTTCACCCTGCTTGGCCCTGGGAGGATGACTGGTTAGCCAATGATGGGTAAGATTCTTCAAGGGAGGGATGACCTAACACAGGCATGGTCATGAAGGGAAGGACCTGGGGGACTATAGAAAAAGGGGGTGATGAACCCTAACCCCTCATCTTTGACATAGCCTAGCTCTTCATTCTATCTGTAAGAAGTATCCTAATCTCTTGGCTGCTCTACTTAAGCCTGACTTAAGCCTGCAACAATGCTGGAGGTGGGTGCAGCCCTGTGCTGGAAGGGGTGGATTCTCCGGGGCAATCAGGCCTAAGAAAGAATGCATAAAATCCTGTGAAAACTGCTTTGCTAAGAATGTCCTCAATTTTCTGATAAGGGTCCAAGCATGAAATGAGTTTTTTCCCCCAAAGTTTTAGAGCCCTTTAGCTATCTGACCGTGATGCAGAATAAGCCCTCAGAGTTTTTTGTATGTTATCTATTATTTGATCATTACTGCCTGAAAATGACTGATGAGCTTTCCTGTATTCCCATGTAAATTGAAGCCAATAAAAGCCCACTGAGGAAAAGGCTCTTGGCCCTTCTCCTTTGTGAGATCGGCCACCTTTTCTTCCCAAACAGATTATGTTTTGGCAGACTTGTTCTAATCCGTAGCAGATGAGGAGGACTCTGTGGGCAGAACCTCCCCCCCGCCCACACACATCAGGCCTGTCTCAAAAAAAACAAGAAAAAGCTCAAATAAACAACCTAACTTTACATTTAAAGGAACTTGAAAAGTGAGTATAAGAAGGGAAATAATAAAGATCCCATCGGTAAATGAGTGGATCAAAAAACTGGTACATTTACATGATGGAATACTACACAGCAGAAAGAAGGAGCTCCTACTCTTTGTGACAGGATGGATGGAACTGGAGAGCATTATGCTAAGTGAAATAAGCCAAGCAGTGAATGACAAATGCCATATCATCTAACCTATAAGTGGAACCTAATCAACAACACAAACATGCAAGCAACATACAACCAGAGACATTGAAATTAAGAACAAACTGACAGTAACCAGAGGGAAGGTGTGAGGAGCTAATGGGGGGAAAAGAGATGAGTTTTCAGACAGTTTCTGAAATGTAAGTTTCAAGGGGGGGGAGTATGGGCGGGGAATCCTATAAGTTAAATGAGACTTACAAAACATATCAACCCATTACTACATACAAAGTTAACTTGGATATGGTTTCACTAACTCTTTGAAATGCTATGGAACAATCATGCGTAATATTAGAACATTAAATGACGTTGAGGAGTTAAGAAATTTTAGGTGTGTAATGTATTGATGCACATTTCAAAAAGCCCTTCTATTTTAGAAATATTCACTGATATATTTATGGAAAAAAAAGATATGTAGTCTGAAGTTTCATTTAAAATAATTGGAAGGAGGGGGTGTGAGCATTATAGATCAAATCTTTTGGGACATATGTTTATAATTACTTAACCTGAGTGCTAACCGAGTAATTGTTATGTGTTTGGCAGTTATGTGTTCTCTATACTTTTATGTATGTTGAAAATTTTCATCATATAAAACATACCAAAAAGTGCAGAAAAATTGAATACCTGTTTGTTTATCCATTGAACACATGCATATCTTCATCAAGTAAGTCTTGCTTCTTTTGACTTCAGGAAACTGAGTTGGAGATGAGCAGAGAAAGACATTTGTTCCATACATGAACATCTCGTTCTCATCCTTTCAGATCTGAAAGGGTGAATGAAGCCCATTCATGTAATTCTCAGACACTGCACTCTCATAAAGTAAAAATTCCTTCAGAAATAGGCTTTTCTTTGTAATCCAGTATTAAATGGCAATACTACTTCACCCCTAAATGGAAAGCCACTTAAAAATTCATTAACTGGTTAAATGTCCCTGTATATTGTTTATTTCTGGAATGTGGGAGTGAAATTATATCTGAATGCAAACTTAAAATTGAAAAATAATAATTAAGAAAAGACTAAAAACCATTAATTTTTAAAATTCTTACAGCATAAGAAACTTGCTCATACTTTAGTGACTTCTGCTAAAATATTGAAATACTCTGCCATAACGTCTAAGCACCACCCTGTTTAAGAAATCATTTTTTTATCAGAGCATGCATATTATAAGAAAATATTATATATACTACAAATTAAAAATTATCTTTATTTAGTATATTGCATAGATAATATTGTGTTTTTATAATCTGAGAACCCAGAAATAGTTGGTCATATTTAAAATTACTTTTTTCAAAATAGAATAATCTGAAAGTGAACACATGGAAGCAATGCTCTATTTTAACCAATAAAATAATATTCTATAAACTGAGGTAAAGGAGAAACCATTAACAGTAATACTGAATGTTTTTGTTTTGAAAAATTTTTATTGACTATAAATTTTTTTGTGTGCTTTAAAAATTATATTAGCAACAGAGATCAAGTTTTAAAGAGTGGTGAGAGCGTCAGTAATAGTAAAACACTTCCTTTGACCAGACTTCCTTTAATACGTTTCATATGGTTCTCCTGTAGCTACTCTGAACCCATAATATCCCTTGTTTAGAATACTGGAGATTCTAGTCTAAATGAATTGAAGGAGAAAGATGTAAGCCTTGGCCACAAATCTCAGATCCTTTAAAAGTATACTATTTTAATATACTTTTCATGTTTAGGTCATTTCCTCTTGTAGGCTGTGAGTTTAAGAATGCCCAAAGATGGAGTGAATAACAAATCCACTCAAAAACAATGAATAATGTCATAAAATATATATGTAGTTTGGAAAAGGTATCTTGTTCATTTTATATTCCCTTCATGACTCCATAACATACATGAAAATATGGTTTATTATTTTTAAAGTTATATATAAAAGATTTGGATAGGAAAAGAAACGATAATTGGGTTCCAAAGCCTTTCATCTCCAGATCATTAGTAACCAATATCTCAAACTCAAAGGGTCCAAGTATTTACCATCTACTCATCATATCCTCCAGAAAAATAGCACTCGTGTGTAACAAAGAGTGACTGGTATATATCTTAAATTTACTGGATAATTGGGAAAAAAGGAACTATTGTACTTTTTGGTAAACCCACAAAATAAAGCAGTATGTTACATGGTTCACACCACCTAACAGTTTGACAGGCAGTGTTGTTTGGGCAAATCAGAGGTTTTTCTCCTTATATATTGCTTTCAGATAAAGTTTGTTCTGGGTTTGTAGTAAACTGTAGTGCCCTATTTATTTTAGTTTTATGTCTGTATTTTAAATTCCATTCTTTCTTTTATAAAATTAGATAATTTTTATTATACACAATTTGGTGATGAAATATTGACAGATAACGAAAATACTTAAGGACATTTAAGATCCTCTAAGTTTCTTTTTTTTAAATACCACCCACATTCCCCACTTTAGTTCATGTCCATGTGTCATACAAATTAAGTTCTTTGACTTCTATATTTCCCATACTATTCTTACCCTCCTCTGGTCTATTTTCTACCTACCATCTATGCTACTTATTCTCTGTACCTTTTCCCCCCTTTCTCCCCCTCCCACTCCCCTGTTGATAACCTTCCATGTGATCTCCATTTCTGTGGTTCTGCTCCTGTTCTAGTTGTTCACTCAGTTTATTTCTGTTTTTGTTTTAGGTGTGGTTGTTAATAATTGTGAGTTTGTCATCATTTTACTGTACTTATTTTTATCTTCTTTTTCTTAGATAAATTTCTTTAACATTTCATATAATAAGAGCTTGGTCATGATGAACTCCTTGAACGTGACCTTATCTGAGAAGCACTTTATCTGACTCCCATTTTAAATGAAAGCTTTGCTGGATAGAGCAATCTTGGATGTAGGTCCTTGCTTTTAATGACTTGGCATACTTCTTTCTCTAAGTTTCAAATAAGAAGAGTGTAATACCTTATTGAGGTTTACATTGTTACTTTAAAAAGGGAAGAAGATCTCAAATGTTACCTTGTAATAGCTCCCATTTAGATTAATTTAATTATTAACTTTCATAGAGTCTGATCTAATTAATTCTGAATCTAAGCCTGTCAAAGATAATGATTAAATATGAAGTGCTAGGGTAGGGTGCTTAACTCAGAGTTGAGTTTTCCCTGTTTCCAGATGAAAATTGGTATTTTCTAATTAGCTCTAAACTTTTACAGAAAGAAAAAAACAAGGCGAAATGATGTTTATCACAGAATATTCAAGATCTTTCTGGAAAAAGACCAGCCATTGTTAATGTAATAAGAATGGTTTCTGTGACACTGATGTAACCTGGCAGCTGAAAAGAGTGGACTGGAATGTGCATGTGTGAACAATAATGACTTCCCTATACTAGTCAGTGGGGGTGGCAGATGCCATTGAGTGAGCTGTACTATGTTGCTGTCTCATTCAAAATAACTGAGTGAGTAGAGCAACAAATCTGCGTCAGATTTTGCATTAAGCTTGAACATTCCTCCACAGAAACTATTCAGATAATTCTGAAGGCCACAGCTATGGGCAACTGGTGATTGGCAGCTTCATCAGGACAACACATTCACTCATGCATCACATCTCATTCAGAGTTTTTTTGTGTGAAACATCAAATCACCCAGGTGACTCAGCCCCTTCTTGAGCCCAGCTTTAGCTCTCTGTGACTTCTGGCTTTTCCTAAAACTAAAGTCACCTTTGAAAGGGAAGAGAATTTTAGACTGTTGATGAGATTCATGAAAATATGACAGGGCAGCTGATGGTGACTGGAAGAATTGTGTGAGGTCCCCAAGGTGCCTACTTTGAAGGAGACTGAGGCATCATTGTCCTAAATATGATGTTTCTTGTATCTTCTATCTTCTTCAATACATTTCTCTATTTTTCAGATTACGTGGCTGGATACCTTACACAAAACTGTTAGATGTTTTTCATTTTTGTTTTCACTTTGCACTTAGGCTCTGATATGACACTTTAAATTTTGTGATGTAAGTCAAAATCAAAGTTATAAGTAAGACATATATTATAAAAATTCTTTTATCAAAATTTATTTGTAAAAGATGATGTTACACATGCATAGAAGAGTACTGATTTATGAGTAAAATTGTATCTCTAGATATTTAATATTGTATTTGACTATATTTCAACAATAATCTTTCTCAAAACTTCACTTATGTTGTCAATATAAGAATATTAAATAGTTATTTAGTTAATGCAATTATTATTTAGTTTATCAAGACTTATGCCTGCCTGTTAAAAAATAAAAAAAATATTTGACAGAAATTAGCAAAAAAATATATCCTTGGAAATAAAATAATCTAGGCAGGTAGGCACTACTCTACAATAAAAATAAATTTATAACTAATATAACTTTAATATTTTATACATATTTTGCTTTAATATTACATCAGAAGCTAATTAGAATCCAAATCCAGATGAATATTTTGAATATTAGTTGTTAAAACTGCATGGGTCTTTTTCCAGAGTTTGTTAAATGTTAAGCAGTTATCATTACATTATAAAAGGTAGAAAATGTCTATTGAAGAGCAATATTTTATTAGGTCAGTATAAAAAGGTACAAATGCCTCAAACTTAATATGAAGAAAAGCTCCTGATAAACTCAAAGAAGGGGGAAAAAGACATCCAGTTTTAGTATGAACCTTAGAATTATAATTTCATGTTGAAAAACTTTTGGTTTTAATATAAATATTTTTGTTATTTGGTAAAAGAGCCACAAACTTGGGTAATCAATACACTGAAAAAAAAAACTTATTTTCTATAGAAACAAAATAGTCCTAAAAATAGTTAAGATCTTTTTGTGTGATTTTTCAGAACTTTTTATTTTATTACTTTAGTATGACATGACTTCATTAATAAATATCTTAAGTCTGTGAACCTTTCCATAAATATGTATAATTGTAATAAACAGAGTCTTAAAAGAATATTCTTCAAAAAACATCAGGGACACTGGTATCAAGATAGGTATCAGTTTCAACAGGGATATTCTCATCCGTAATTTGAATGTCATACTTTTAAATATTATATTTTGCTTTTTAACTACTATAATAATATCAAATGTGCAACTAATTATCAATGAATAATTCTCCATTTTATCTTCAAATAATTATTTGAAGATAATTATACTTATTTGAAGTATACTTATACTTATGTAAGTATAGTATACACTTACTTACGTTGTTATCTTATGAATTTTGGATAATACTTTATTTTAAAAATAAAAATTAAAATGTGATACTAAAAGTCTGATTCCTTATTAGGATAAACAGTTAATTTACAGCAAATGTTCAATTTCTGGTTTAGCTAAGCTACACATGCACGTGGGAACATATGCAGGTTTTCAATGTGGACAGCATCATGTAGCACGCAGGTTACTATTTTGAATACAGACAGGCCTGGACTGAATCTAAATTCCACCTGTATTAATTGTTTGATACTGACCTATTTGCTAAGTTTCTTTTCAAAGCAAAAATTCTTCACCTGTAAAATAGAGATAGATAATAAACTCTAATCAATAGTATTGTTTTAAGGGCTAAATAAAAATAATATATACTCTTCTTAGTTCAGGCTTGAACATTTCATGTACTCAGTAACTCTTCACTATTGTGATAAATTCAAAGAAAACTTTCTCAGCTTTCAGAAAGTACCTCCTAAACAGTTATGTAGGGTGTCATATTAACTTTAGCATGTCAGATTTATGTAAGAACTCTGTCATGTAAGACAAAGAGTTTTTGGTGGAGGGCTGTAGATTTAAGATTTTATTTTAGCAAAATTTTAAAACGTATATTTTATTATTACTAAATTATTGTGTATATATTTACATTCTCCAACAAACACAGGTAAAAATACACAATTGTACATCTGTTTACATTTACACAAATACTTATACATTGTTTTTTCTAAAAAAACTACATATTAAGATTATATTTATATGAAGTTTTCATATGTGCATATATGATCTATATCATAACTACAAATAATATTAATTTTCTTAACAATGATTATCTTGAGAGTCTATCACTCTCAAGATAATTTAAGCAGTCTATCACTGCTCAAAATGCTATTGAAGTGATTTTTTAAATTCTGCTTTACATTTGGAACCTCAAGGCCAGTAAATATGTATTTCAAAAAATATGGCTTAAAACTAATGAAATAATTTTCTTGTATAATAAAAAACATATTAATTTTTTTTTCTTTTGTGGATTACTAATCATGGCCTCTATAACTTGAGAACAAATTCTGGTAGGAAAAAGTGAGAAATCATGATTTTTTTTACTTGACTCCTACTATCGTGTGACACCAATGTACCATAGAACAGTATATGTTTGTAGGGGTATTTTTTGTGTTAGCAGTCTTGTTTCTCAGAAGCTCAATGAAGATATTCAGTTTAATATGCACTTATACAACCACATTCTCACTTATCCACCTAAATAGATAACTAAAAATCATACAGATTTGCTACTTGCTTCCCTTAAGACTAATTAAATGTCACATAAAATAGGTGAAACATTAAAAATTATTTTCCATCTTTTGGCCTAAAATCTGAAAAGTACTATTCCTGATCTGCATGGTGATTCTTCACATATTTGATGTTGATTATGATTTTTCTACTCAATTTTATCTTCTCTATATTAAACATGTCCAGTTTCTTAAATTTTTATTGTTAGTCTGGTTTTAAGTCACTTCAGTAAAAAGTAAGAATTTTTCTGTTTGATATTCTCCTCAAGAGAGATATGAGATACAACAGAGTACAGAGGATAAAAGCACAGATACTAGAGCTATTCCACTTCTAGTACCTACTGTCTGTGGAACCGTGGACAAGCTTCTTGACCATGCCTCAGTTTTACCATCTGAACAACAGGGATACAGATGTCATAAAGTGACAGATGTCATAAAGTGTCATAAAGTTTATTTATATCATCTGAGCTGCTAACCTCAGTATTTAATTCATTACTTCAATTATGGTGCTATCAAAAAGTAAAGTTAAAGGGACAAAAATATATAAGAAATCAAGGCCAAAGTTATGAACTGGGTGCATAAAAAGCATTATGATTGCATAGAGGAAGGTGGAGAAGATAGAAACAGTTATGAGACTTTACCCCATTGACAGTAACTCTTAGCTTCATGGGGGCAAAAAAAAATAAAAGAAAAAAGAGGACCATTTACTATGTTTTAGTAATCTTGGGAAATTTGTGACTCACCTTAGCCTGATGCTGGATGATAGATTTGATTTCCAGGTACAGTTTAGAAGACCATTCTATGGTGCTTAAACATCTTGTTTTTTCTTACTACAGAATTTACTGTACTGTATGGTAATACCTGTCATTTGTCGTAATTCTAATCCAGACTGTAAGTTCAGTGCAGGTAGACTTTTTCTTTTGCGCACTGTGGTATTCTTCATCCCCTACCTAGAAATATAAATTTCTTAATAAAAATGTCAAAATAAATTTTGAGTAGAATATAAACACACATGTAGAGTTAAAAAGTGTAATCTTTTTTGGGGGGGTATAAGCTATCTATACAATGATAAAATGTCCTCCCCCTCTGACCTTAAATTAACAAAATATCCCAAAAGTTTACTCTTTTATTGTAAATATATAAGCAATACAACTGAAAGAATCTAAAAAAACATTTCAAAAAAATAAGAGGTTTGAGCAGAATTGGGAAGTAGAATTAAAACTTTGGGGTAAAAAGGCAAACATCAAAAGAAATATCTATTAGTAAATAGAAGTTTCATCTGGATAATATTAGATACAATTTATTTTCTGCATAAGGATGGTCTAAAGTGTATGTACATATCTATGGCCACACAAAAAGACATCTCTTGACGCACAAGGGAAGAAAAAGAGAACTACGTTTTTAAGTATTTGTATTGATTATGTTATTACAGTTGTCTCAATTTTCCCCCTTGTCCCCCTACACCCAGTGCCTCCTCTGTGTGGTACCCCTCTTCCCTCCAGCAATCTGCCCCTAAGTTCATGTCCATGGGTGGTGAATATAAGTTCTTTGGCTTCTCCATTTCCTAAACTATTCTTAACCTCTCCCTATTTATTTTGTATCTACCATTATGCTTTTTAAACCCCGAACCTTTTCTCCCATTCTCCCCCTTTCCTCTCCCAGCTAATAACCCTCCAAATAATCTCCATACCTATGATTCTATTCCCGTTCTGGTTGTTTGCTTAGTTTAGTGTTAGATTCAGTTGTTTATAGTTGTGAATCTGTTGTCATTTTAATGTTTATAGGTTTGATTTTCTTAACTAAGTCCCTTAACATTTCATGTAAAAATGGCTTGGTAATAATGAACTACTTTAGATTTACCTTTTCTGGGAGGCAGATTTTATCTGCCCTACAGTTCTAAATGATAGCTTTGCTGGATAGAGTAATCTTGGATATAGGTTCTTGCTTGTCATCACTTTGAATACTTCTTACCAGTCCCTTCTAGCCTGCAAAATTTCTTTTGAGAAATCAGGTGATAGTCTTATGGAAACCCCTTGTAGGTAACTTTCTGCATTACTCTAGGTGTTTTTAAGATTCTCTCTTTATCCATAAATTTTGGCAATTTAATTATGATTTGTCTTATTGTGGTCCTTTTTGGGAGCAACTTGTTTAGACTCTCTATATACTTCCTAGACTTGTATGTCTATTTTATTCACCTAATTAGGGAAGTTTTCTTTCATTTTGTTTTCAAATAAGTTTTAATTTTTTTCCCTACCTCTTCTTCCTCTGGTATCTCTGTGATTGAGATGTTGGTATGTTTGGAGATGTCCCAGAGTCTTCTTATACTATCCTTGTTTTTTTTTAGTCCTTGTTTCTTCTTTCTGTTCTGAGTGTTTATCTCTTCCTTATATTCCAAATCATTGATTTGAATCCTGACTTCCTTCCCTTCACTGTTGGTTCCCTGTAGAATTTTTTTTTTCACTTAGAGTAACAATGAGTAGTAAGTAATTTTTAATCTTTCAGGTATTTGCCTTTCACTGTTACAAAAATGATGTTTTTAATAGAATATTTAGATATAATGGTTATGTATTTTACCTTTTTGGTCCTTTTCATTTTCCAAATTAGTAGATTGTGCTTATTTTCTCTCAGCAGACTATCATCAACAACAACAGCAACACAGACCTGAAATAATATAATTATCAAAAGACTTGTTAATATACATGAGATGACTTTAAAACAAAAACAATAAAAACAAATGGCTATCAAGAAAACTATTATTAAAATTGTAAATTAGATTTTTCTGCAATGTTATCTGAGTGAAAAAGTCATAAGTGATTTTTAGTTGAAATCTCAAAGAAAAAAAGAATCAGAATATGTTTAATGGACTAAATTAACAAATATTTGCTAAATACTTTTGACTTTATGGGTGTTGATGGGTTTGATAATGTCAGATTAACAAATGGGAGGTAGCAATGATTTGTAAGTATTCTGATAAAAAGTATGCATGAAAAGAGAAGGGTGATAATATCAGATCAGTGGAAATTCCCAAATTGGATAGTGAAAGCACGACTATCAATGCATGGGTGAAAAAATCAAGGTAGAATAAAAATTAGAATGTTATGAGAGTCTGATCTAAATGAATGTTTCTCAGACACAGCTAACCTTCACACTCACATGAGTAACTATTTGAAATGATATTCACAGCCATGGCCTCAAATTTCTACATTTAAATGTTTGGTGTTAAATTCTAGGATTGATAGACTTAACCAGCTTTAGTTTTCTGATGGCAGATGGACATGTGGGAACATTTACTATAAATACTAGGCCCTATATAGATCACAACTGAGCTGCAAAGAATCATGATACCATTGGGACCTTCAATATCAGTAAGGTACCAAGGGAAAATATTGATCCTTTCCCTTTGCTAATAACTTCATGTCCCAGGAGATAAAGGAAAAAATAAGGAGAACTGCTAATATAGGTCTAAATGAATCAATATGAAGAATCTGTTTTATGAAATCACAGTGAGGATGCAGTCACTCCTCAGTGACTAGGAGTAACTGGTTATACATTACAAAAGCAGTTGTATGTGCTGTTTCAAGTAGTAGTTTAAACATCTATTATAAGTAAATAAATAAAGTTAGGGAAATTGTTCTAGAAAAGTCAGTCTCTCAGAATGGTGCTCTGGCCATAAAATCATGCCTAACGTCAGTAAAAAACAAAAACAAAAACAAAAACATGGGAGTTTTTCATGAAGACCAAAGTGCTTTCTATGATATTCTTTGATGAGCACAAATACACAAAAATAAAATATGTCAAATATAAAAGGAAGGAAAATTAGAGAGGATGAGAAAACATTAGCAGATATAGTTACAACAAAAATAGGAAGACCGACTCTCAAAGTGCATTTTCAAATTCTCAAGAAAACGAAGTTCTAGTCATACTGTAATCAAGATTATAAGCTCATCTCCTTATGCCAAGTACCTATGATAATAAATGAGGAAAAACTACTGCCTTAACTTCAATTTTGTTTCCATCTTTTCTGTCAAAAAGAATAATTATTTTGGAATGGTAAAACTAAAATGGTGAAGAGAAATTAAAATAGAAAATAGTTTAAGAGATATAAAGAGAAAAGGTGTAGCAATTCCTCAAATGACTTCACTTCCCTGGCTCAGGAAGTATCTAATTTAGGCCACTGAGTCGTTTTAAAGATAAAATCAATGTCAGTAATCTTTGAGGAGTTATTGATAATAGGGGAGCTGCCATGAGAGTAAAGAAAGGCAAATGTCCTAAGTTTCTGTAAAGGTTAGGCAGTGTCTTAAAGTTAGAGATGAGGGATCTTGACATTTATGCTCAGTAAAATATTTGAAGGGAATACTAAATGGATGGATGGTTTTTGAGGACTCAGAAAGGTCATGATTAGCTGCAGTCAGCATGCATTCCCCAAGAATGTACTATGGTAGACTCTCTTCATTCCCTATTTTTGACAGAGTGACCAGCTTGGTATTCTAAAGGACAGATATAGAAATAGCCTATTTGGATTAATAAGGCAGTTTATGATTTTTTTGTATAAGATGGAGCTGAATGAACTGTATAATAATGGTAGACTCATGGCTAGTTTAATGACCTTATCTAATAAATATTAATTCCCAAAATAATATAATCTTGAAAAGAAACAAGACTACTTATATTTTTTTAGCATTTTCCTTCAATAAAATAAAAGAAATATTAGATGACTACAATATTTCAAATTTCAAGTCATAAACCCAAGCAACAAGATTTTATGTACAGTCAAGTATGGAAGTAAAGTGACCAAGTATGGAAGTAAAGTATGAATCAAGAACACATGACATAAAATTAAGAGAGCTGCCCATCAGATAGGCAGTTGCAGCATGGAGAGATGTAGGATCTCTTTACAATCTAGAAAAGAACTTAATATTTGCAGCCTTTAAGATGACAGCTGGCACACCAATGGGAGAGATGCAGAGTGGTTGATACAGTACAAAACCAAGATTAAGCAGAAAATTATAGTCATAGAAGAAAATATTTCCACTTTAAACTCTTGAAGTGGGAAAAAGAACTGAGGTGGCATTATGACCAAAGAAATTATGTTGGAATTAACAGTAACTGTTGTACAAACCAAATATAAAATTCCATATAGTACAAAATTCAAAATTTAGAATATGATTAAAAATAGATCCACCAAATTTTAAATATGGGCTTATAGCTTCTGCAGAGCTATTTTATTGTAATGAAAAATAAAATTTTTCTTAATCATTTTTAACTTTACTAAGGTTAAATAAATTCATATTGTTGTAAAACAGATTTCCCCAAAGTTTTTATCTTGCCATTCTGAAACAATATAGTAAACAATTAAGTTTAAGACTTAGTAAACAATTAAGTTTACTAAGGTTAAGTAAATTCACATTGTTGTAAAACAGATTTCCCCCAAGTTTTCATCTTGCCATTCCGAAATAATATAGCCATTAAACAACAATGTCTCTTTTCTCTTTACCTGCTAAAACTACCATTCTGCTTTCTTTTTCTCTGAAATTCACCACTTCACATAAGTCATATAAATGGCTTCATGCCATAATTATCTTGTTCTTTTTTGTGTGACTGGTTTATTTTGCTTACCATAAAGATCAAGATTCATCCATTTGGTAGCATATGACAGGATTTCCTTTCTTTTTCAAGTGAATGGTATTCCATTGCATGCATGTCACATTTTGTTCACCCATTCATCTAATGATGGACATCAGAGTTGCTTTCACCTTTTAGGTATTGCTAATAGTACTGCTATGAACAGATGCACACAAATCTCTGTTTCAGACCTTACTTTAATTTATGTTGGCTTTTCCTGAGGTGGAATTGCTGGTAATATATGGTAGTTCAATTTTTAATTTTTAAAGGAACTTTCATACTGTTTTTATAGCAGTTTTGCTATTTTATAATCACACCAATAGCAAACAAGAGTTTCAATTAGTCCATCAAAGTCAATTTTCTTTAGTTAAAGTCAATTAATTACAAATTTTGACCATATCTACAGAATACCTTCACAGTAACACCTAGATTAATGTTTGATTATAAAAAAAACTGGGTACCAAACTTATATGTAAAACACCACAACATACCATTATATTTTCCTCTGTATCATAAAAGTGGGAAAATAGTAAAGAGAACAGGACCAAAAAAGTGGAAATGGTAATTCACAATGAAATGTTTAGCATTAATTTTAATCAACAGAATAGGAATTATAATAAGAAATTCAAAGTTCAAGTTCAGTTTGGATCAAAATACATATCGAAAATTAGAATTTGATAGCCAAAAAGACTCTAGTAGTTGTCTATAATATCATCTCAATGACTTTATAATTTAGTAGAGAAGACAGATCTGTTAATTACCTACCATCAGCATCAAGTGACAAGTTTGAGCAAAACTATAGATTCAAAGACATTCCAAATAGTACATATACTCTGTGTTTTTCAGATTAGTACACAACACTTGGAATGTTCTAAGGATGAGAAGCTTCTGACTTTTTAAGGAATACCTTAACAATTCTCAGTGTATAAATTTAGTTCTCCCTCAATTTACTACAGTTATCAGAATAGAAAAAAATATTTTTAAAACCCAAGAAAGATATTTTCAATATATTGCCAGTCTGAAAGTTAGGCTCATCAGAAGAGGTGATTTTGCTGAAAGAGAAATGAGTGTAAAAATATACTCACAAAAGAGTCACATTTCTTTTCTCCCTTTTTGGTCTGCATTCTATTGATAGAATCTGTGACAAGAAACTGAACAGTTGTGTTACTTCTAGATTGAAGGGCTTGTATTTGTAGCAGTCCCATCTTTTGTCAGAGGTAAGCACAAGCACAAAGTTGACTGAGGATACCATTATCCACTGATAGTCTTAAGATCATATTACCTAGATAATATTCATGTCTTTCTTCTCCCAAACTCTTGGGTAGGATCCAAGAAAAGAAAGGAGTGCTGAATTACTATATTTGTTATTGTACAAGGCTGTAACTCAACCCTCATTCTCCTTCATTACTTTTTCAGACCATCAGGGCTAATTGACAGCAAGCCTTTATATTTAGATTTGTTTCCATTAAAAGTCCTTGTGTCCTTGACGACAGAGGTAAGGTAAGAACTTTAATTAGTGCTGTAATTAGATGTATTTGAAACAGCTGTGCTCTGAATTCACCAAAAGTAAAGCAAAGAAATGAGCTTTCTGCAACATCGATAGGGATGCTCTGCTTAATGTCATTTGATGAGCAAAACATGGCAGGTAAGCAAGAGAATAACTTCAGTCTGAGGGAATTCAACTCTCCAATTCTAATCACCATTTTTACTTCATCCCTAGTTAATTTTATATATATACCTAGTTAATTATACTTCATCCTTAGTTGATATATATATATATATATATAAAACAACACACACATATATCTATATGTATGTGTATATATACATAAATATATATGCATGTGTACATGCATATACACATATATGTGTATATACATGCACAGATAGGTATATATGGATACACATATGTATGTATAAGTGTGTATAAATGTGTGTATATATATATATATATATATATATGCACATACACACACACACATATACACACCTCCCAAAGCTCATTTGGCTTTTTCTATAAGATGGCTCTAATAGTGCTTAGTTGTCTTTAACTTTATTCTAAATAATTTTTTAGGTTGTAATATGACAGCTGTAATATCAACATGCATTTAAAAATTATCGGATGCTGGGAAGATGGCGACGGAGTAAGATGGAGCTGATACTAGCTCCTATACTCATGGGTGAAAATCCTGGCAGATCTATAGAGAAACAGCACAATAAACCATCGGTTACCCAGCATTTATGAAATTAAAAGACCAGAGATTGTGACCGATGCTGAAACACCAGACGGCGGCAGAGTCAGCTACTGGAGCTGGGTCTCACGTGGCCCCTGTGCTGCCGCCAGAGCAACAGGCCTGGGAGCCGGGGAGTCAGGTACGGGAGCCGGACACTCAAAGCCCCTGTGACAGTCCTGGGAGACAGAGGAGTCAGGAACCCGAGCGGGGACATTCTCGGCTCTTGTGCCAAAGCCATAGCTACCGGCCTGGGCAACAGAAGGGTCAGTTGCAGGAGCTGGGACACCAAAGGCCCCTGTGACGCTGCCGTAGAGACAGGCCTGGGCCTTGAGGAGCCAGCTACGGGAGCCGGGACGTTCACAGACCCTGTGCCGCTGCCATAGCCACGAGACTGGAAGCCGGGGAGTCAGGTACGGAAGCTGGGACTCTACAAACCCCTGTGACGCAGCAGAGGAGCCCTCTATGGGAACTGGGATGCTCTCAGCCCCTGTGCTGCTGCCATAGTGACGGGACTGGACACTGGGGAATCAGGTACGGGAGTTGGGACATTCTAAGCCTCTGTGCCACTGCCATAGAGACAGGACTAGACGCCTGGGAGTCAGGTACAGAAACCGGGACACTCCAAACCCCTGTGACGGCCCTGGGCGGCAGAGAGAGCCTGATATGGGAGCCGGGACATTCCCAGCCTCTGTGCCGCTGCTGTAGTAATGGGTCTGGGTGCTTGAGGAGGCGGCTACTAGAGCCGGGACATTCAGCAGTGGTAGGCGACCAACGCAGGGACCAGTGCGAGGACCAGCGTGAGTGTAGGTGGAGACGAAGAACATCAAGAAACTTCAAGGAGTCTGCACAAGGATCATACCACAGAAGTTTACACCATAAAACCAGGGTTTTAGAACAGATCAATTTTAGAAGCAGAGACTAACAAGAAGAGTCTCAAACAATGGGAAGACAAAGAAACAATCCCCAAATGAAAGAAAAAGCAGAAACTTCAGAAAGAATGTTAGATGAAATAGAGGCTGATCAACTATCAGACAGTGAATTCAAAGCACTGGTTATTACGAAGTTCAAAGAGCTCACAGTGAACTACCAGAAACTATAGGGGAACTATAATGATCTCTCTGCAAACTACAGCAACATCAAAAAGGAAATGGAAACTATCAGCAAGAGACAAGAGGAAATGAAGAATACAATTTCCGAATTGAGGTACACAGTAGAAAGTTTCCAAAGTAGGATAGATGAAGCGGAGGATAGGATTAGTGAGTTGGAGGACAAGGTAGAAAGCATCTCACAGAAAGAGCAAGAAAATGAAAAGAGGCTCAGAAAGAATGAAGAGGGATTAAGAGAAATGCAAGACAATATGAAACGTAATAATATCCGAATAATAGGAATACCAGAAGGAGAAGAAGAAGAACAAGTGATAATAAACGTATTTGAACGAGTAATGAGAGAAAATTTTCCTAATTTGATAAGAGAAAAAGTCTCACAAATCCAGGAATCACAGAGAGTCCCAATCAAGAGGAACCCAAGGAGGCCCACTTCAAGACACATCATCACAAAATGGCAAAATTCCAAGACAAAGAAAGAATCTTAAAGGCAGCAAGGGAGAAAAAAGAAATAACATACAAGGGAACCCCAATAAGATTAACTACTGACTTCTCAATGGAAACACTTCAAGCAAGAAGAGAATGGCAAGAAATATTTCAAGTAATGAGAACCAGAGGCCTACAACCAAGGCTACTTTACCCAGCAAGGCTCTCAATCAAGATAGATGGCCAAATAAAGAGCTTCCAAGACAAAAGAAGTCTAAAAGAATATGCCTCCACCAAACCAGCTCTACAAGAAATACTAAAAGGACTGCTTTAAGGGAAGGAAGGATAAGAGGGAGACAGAGAGGAACACAGGTACAAAAATGGCAATGAATAAGTACCTATCAATAATAACCTTAAATGTAAATGGATTAAATTCTCCAATCAAAAGGCACAGAGTAGCTCAGTGGATAAGAAAGCATGACCCACACATATGCTGCCTACAAGAGACCCACCTCAGAACAAAAGGCCATCACAGACTAAAAGTGAAAGGCTGGAAACAAGTTTTCCAAGCAAATGGACAAGAAAAAAAAGCTGGGGTAGCAATTCTCTTATCAGACAAAATAGACTTCAAAAAAAAAGGCTATAAAGAGAGACCCAGAAGGTCACTTCATTATACTCAAGGGAAGAATCCACCAAGAAGACATTAACATTGTAAACATATATGCACCAAACATAGGGGCACCCAAATATATCAAGAAAATCTTAGAGGACTTCAAGAAAGATATTGACAGCAACACAATTATAGTAGGGGATTTGAACATCCCACTATCAAAAATGGACAGATCTTCCAAACAAATTATCAACAAAGATATTGTGGCATTAAACAACACCCTAGATGAAATGGACTTAACTGATATATATAGAGTCCTTCATCCCAAAGAAGCTAAATACACATTCTTTTCAAATGCACATGGAACATTTTCAAAGATAGACCACATGATAGGACACAAAACGAGCCTCAGAAAATTCAAGAAAATTGAAATCATACCAAGCATCTTCTGTGACCACAAGGGACTGAAATTAAAAACCGACCCCAAAGAAAAAAACCCAAAGCACCCAAAAACATGGAGACTGAATGGTATGCTATTAAACAACAAATGGGTCAAGAATGAAATTAGGGAAGAAATCAAAACATTTCTGGAAACAAATGAAAATGATCTCACAACAACCCAAAACTTATGGGACACAGGAAAGGCAGTCCTGAGAGGGAAGTTTATAGCAATACAGGCCTACCTAAAGAAAATAGAAACATATCAAACAAACAACCTAACCCTATGCCTGCAAGAACTCAAGGAACAACAACAAAGACAGCCCAGAGCAAGCAGAAGGAAGGAAATAACCAAGATTAGAGCAGAATTAAATGACATAGAAACTAAAAGCACAATTTTAAGGATCAATGAATCCAGGAGTTGGTTCTTTGAGAAGATAAACAAAATAGACAAGCCTTTAAGTAGGCTCATCAAGAAAAGAAGAGAGCGGACACAAATAAACACAATCAGAAATGAAAAAGGAGAGATTACAACTGATACCACAGAAATAGAAGGGATTGTAAGAAATTACTATGAAGAACTGTATGCCAAGAAATTTGAAAACCTAGGGGAAATGGACACATTTCAAGAAAAATACAATCTTCCAAAACTCAGTGAAAAAGAAGCAGGAAATCTAAATACACCAATAACAGCAAAAGAAATTGAAGCAGTAATCAAAAAACTTCCATCACACAAAAGCCCCGGACCCGATGGTTTCACAGGAGAATTTTACAAAGCATTTAAGGAAGAGCTAACCCCTATACTCCACAGACTATTTCAAAAAATCCAGAAGGATGGAAAACTCCCAAATTCTTTTTATGAAGCCAGCATCATCTTAATTCCAAAACCAGATAGAGACACAACAAAGAAAGAAAACTTCAGGCCAATATCGCTGATGAACATAGATGCTAAAATCCTCAACAAAATATTGGCAAATTGCATCCAAAAATATATCAAAAAGATCATACACCATGATCAAGTGGGATTCATCCCAGGGATGCAAGGATGGTTCAATATTCGCAAATCAGTAAATGTAATACATCACATAAACAAAAGCAAAGAAAAAATCACATGATCATATCAATAGATGTAGAAAAAGCTTTCGATAAGGTACAACGCCCATTTATGATCAAAACACTCAGCAAAGTGGGAATACAGGGAGCATTTCTCAAAATAATAAAGGCCATATATGAGAGACCTACAGCCAATATCATACTCAATGGGAAAAAACTAAAAGCTTTTCCACTAAGATCAGGAACAAGACAAGGTTGTCCACTTTCACCACTTCTATTCAATATAGTATTGGAAGTTTTAGCCACAGTGATCAGGCAAGAAAAGGAAATAAAAAGGCATCCAAATAGGAAAGGAGGAAGCAAAACTGTCACTGTTTGTAGATGACATGATAGTGTACATGGAAAATCCTATAGACTCTACCCCAAAACTGCTCAAACTAATTAATGAGTTTGGCAAAACAGCTGGTTACAAAGTCAATATCCAGAAATCAAAGGCATTTTTGTATACCAACAGTGAATCAGCAGAAGCAGAAATAAAGAAAAAATCCCATTTGATATAGCAAAAAGAAAAATAAAATAATTGGGAATAAACCTACCTATGGAGGTAAAAAACCTGTATGCAGAAAACTACACAGCCCTGAAGAACGAAATCAAGGAAGACACAAACAAATGGAAACATATACCTTGTTCATGGATTGGAAGAATTAACATCATCAAAATGTCCATACTACCCAAAGCAATATACAGATTCAATGCAATACCTATTAAAGTACCAATGGCATATTTCACAGACATAGAACAAACACTTCGAAATTTTATATGGAACCATAAATGAGCCCGAATAGCAGCTTCTCTTTTGAGAAAGAAGAACAAAGTAGGGGGGATCACAATACCTGACATCAAACTGTATTACAAGGCCATTGTAATCAAAACAGCCTGGTACTGGCATAAAAACAGGCACATAGACCAATGGAACAGAACAGAGAGCCCAGAAATCAACCCAACTCTCTACAGTCAATTAATATTCGACAAAGGGGGCAGTAACATAAAATGGAGTAAAGATAGCCTCTTCAACAAATGGTTTTGGGAGAACTGGACAGTTATGTGCAAAAAATGAAACTTGAGCACAGACTTACACCATACACCAAAATAAATTCAAGGTGGATAAAAGACTTAAATGTAAGTCGTGACACCATTAAAGTCCTAGAGGAGAACATTGGCAAGAAAATCTCAGATATTTCACGCAGCAACTTCTTTACTGATATGTCCCCTAGAGCAAGGAATGGAAAGGAAAGAATAAACAAATGGGATCTCATCAAAATAAAAAGCTTCTGCATGGCTAAAGAAAACAGTATTAAATTAGCAAGACAACCAACTGTATGGGAAAACATATTTGCCAATGATATCTCAGACAAAGGTTTAATCTCCAAAATATACAAAGAACTTACAAGACTCCAATCTAAGAAGACACCCAACCCAATTAAAAAATGGGAAAAGGACTTGAATAAACACTTCTCCAAGGAGGACATACAGAACATTCAGAGACACATGAAGAGATGCTCAATATCGTTAGCTATCAGAGAGATGCAAATTAAAACCACAATGAGATACCACTTTACACCAGTCAGGATGGCTGTCATAAACAAAGCAACAAACAACAAATGTTGGAGAGGTTGTGGGAAAAAGGGGTCCTTAGTTCACTGTTGGTGGGATTGCAGACTGGTACAACCATTATGGAAAACAATATGAAATTTTCTCAGAAAAATTAAAATCGACCTGCCTTTTGACCCAGCAATTCCACTGCTGGGATTATATCCTAAGAATCCTAAAACATCAATATCAAAGAACCTATGCACCACAATGTTCATAGCAGCACAATTTACAATAGCCAAGAGTTGGAAGCAACCTAGGTGCCCATCAGTAAATGAATGGATCAAAAAATTGTGGTACATATACACAATGGAATTCTATGCTGCAAAGAGAAAGAAGGAGCTACTACCTTTTGCAACAACATGGATGGAACTGGAAAGCATTATGCTGAGTGAAATAGGCCAGGTGCTGAAAGACAATACCATATGATCTCAGCATTAACAGGAAGCTAAACAACAAAACAAACAAGCAAGCAGAAAAAAAAAAAGACACTGAAATAGAGAACAAGGGGATAGTGACCAGAGGGGAGAAGGAAGGGAAGTTACGGGGAAAAAGGGGGAGGGATTTGGAGGAACAAATAGGAAGGACACAGGGATGAGAACTAAGGGGGGTGGAAAAGGGAGGGAGGTGGGGAGCAAGGGGCGGGGGTGGCTGGGATGGGAAAAATAGACAAAAAACTGTACTTGAAAAATAACTAAATAAAATTTTTTAAAAAATTATCAAAATTGGTGAATTTTTGTGTAGCAATTTTAATATTGAATATGGATGAAAATGAACAACATTTTGGCATATTATTCTTTATTTGAAGAAAGTAAAAAACACAACTGAAACATAAAATAAGATTTGTGCAATGTATGGAGAAGGTATTGTGACTGATCAAATGCATCAAAAGTGGTTTGCAGTTTCATGCTGGAGATTTTTCACTGGATAATGCTCTACAGTCAGGTAGACCAGTTGAAATTAGTGGCAATCAAACTGAGACATTTATTAAAAACAATCAACATTATAACATGTGGGACAGAGCCAGTATACTCAAAACATCCACATCAATAAAGTTATCGGTAAAAATGAAAAATGTGTCTTTTACTTTATGGAAAAATCATACAAAATTTTTGGCCAACTCAGTATCTATATCTATCTATGTCTATATTATCTGTATCTATATCTAATCTATATCTATAGCTACCATTTGTCTATATCTAATCTGTCTATCCAGAAGATATACAGCCACGTAATATGAAAAATAGAGACATTTATTTAAAAAGAAACATTGTACCTAGGATAATAATGCCTTTGTCTCCTTCAAAATAGGCACCTTGAGACCTCACACATTTCTCCTAATTGCCATCAGCTGCCCCATCGTATTTTCATGAATCTTATCAACAGTCTGAAATCTTTTCTCTTTCAAAGGTGATTTTAGTTTGGGGAAAAGCCAGAAGGCACAGGGTGTCTAATCTGGGATGTAGGGGGCCTGAGTCACCTGGGTGATTTGATGTGTCACCAAAAAGCTCTACATGAGATGTGATGCATGAGCATTGTCCTCATGTAGCTGCCAGTCACCAGTTGCCCATAGCTGTGGCATTCTGAATCATTTGAACAGTATTCGTGGAGGAATTATCAAGTTTAAAGGAAAATTTGATGCAGATTCATTGCTCTACTCATTAAGTCATTTTGAATGGGATGGCCACACAGTACACATGTTCGCTCATTGAACTTACCTCCCCCACTGACTACTACAGTGAAGTTGTCATTGTTCGAACATGCGCATTCCAGTCTGCTCTCAGCTGCCAGGTCACATGGATGTCATGCAAACTTTTTTCATTATGTTAATAGTGAACGAACTTTTTCCAGATGTATGTATAGCATTCATTTATTATCATGGAGCACTAAGATCTATAAGGAAAAGTCTATGAAACATATAGTATAACTGAAAAAATCATAGCCTTATTGTACTAAGGAGAAACCAAAGGAAAAGAAATATACCTTTACTGTGGTAAAATGACAAATTAATTGACTATGGATAATATGTTCTTGTTTGCTTAAGTTTCTGCTAAGAAAGTTCTCTCAGATAAGTATGTGCTATCAAAGTGTGCAGGGTTTCTCACCTGCTTTAATTCAACCCTAGGTTATCTGTTTATTGTTGGGGAAAATATTTTTTTCACTGAGATTATCCATTCTTTAAAAGAGAGTATGTTAAATGCATGAAAGATATAAATAAAATTTTTGGTTAAATATTGAATACATTAAAAACCATTCAAAGTATAATTATAAAAATAGATTATAGGAAATATAACTTAATAAGCTTTTGTTGTCAATTTAAAGTTTTTCTTTCAGAAACTGAAAGGCATTGGTATAATGTTTTCTGTAATCCTGTGGAGTGAAGAGAAGTCTCAAGACAATTTGAGTCTTATTTTTTTGTAAATGCCCTGAGATATACATATACACACATATCAATTTTCTATTATCAACTGGCCTTCTGGTTATTTACTGTATATAAAAAACAATGCTAAAAAAAGTCAGTGGCTGAAATTTGCTTATGATTGGCATTTGGGGAAGGATTTGGCATGGATGGCTGATTTCTGAGTACACAGCATCGCAGAAGTGGGTTAACCCTGACAGAGGATTCACTTCCAACATGGCTTCCCTGGCATGACTGGCAATTTGTGTTATAAGTCATCAAAAAGTGGGGGAGTGGGAGGCACACAGTATTCACATTTGTATAATAATTCTGAAATCTCTTGGGGCACATATTCCAGTTTATTTATTAGGGCTTAGTACCACTGACAAGGAGTCATTCTCTGTAGGTTTTTGTTCTGACCTTTAAGCTCTTAGTTTTACTGAGCTTTTTTCTCCCCATTAAGAATGGCCGTTCTTCACCACTGAGTAATCTTATCAACTTGTTTTATTTAATTTTTACTTATTTATTTATTTTTATTGTACATCTTTTTCCATCATTATTTAGTCCCCTATATCCCTCTGCCCCCAGTAATCACCACACTGTTGCCCATGGCCAGGAGTCCTATCCTTTTTGCTCCATCCCTCCAGGCACTAATCTCCACCCCCTACAATACCGTCATCCTGTTCTCTGAATATCTCTCTATTTTCCTTGTTAGTTTATTTTGTTCATTAGTTTCCACATATGAGTGAAATCATATGGCCTTTCTTTGACTCGCTTATTTCACTTAGGATAATGTTCTTTAGGAACATTCATGCTGTCTCAAGGAGAAAATATATATTTTTAAGGCCAAGTGGTATTCCACTGTGCAAATGTGCCAGAGTTGTTTTATCCGCTCACCTACTGGTGGACACTTGCACTACATTTACATCTTGGAAATTGGAAATAACTCTACAATGAACATAGGGGTGTTTAATGTTCTTTCAAATTAGTGTTTTGGATTCATCGGATATATTCCCAGAAGTTGGAGCCCAGGTCAAGAGGCAGAACCATTTTTAATTTTTTAAATATATTTTATTGATTATGCTTTTACAGTTTACCCATCTTTTTCTCCCCTTTATTCCTCTCTTCCCTGCACCCCCTCTCCCACCAGAATTCCCCAACCTTAGTTCATGCCCATAGGCAGTACATATAAGTTCTTTGACTTCTCGATTTCCCATACTATTCTTAACCTCTTCCTGCCTATTTTGTACCTACCAGCTATGCTTCTTATTTCCTGTTCATTTGCCCCCTCCCTCTCCCCACCAATAACCCTCCCCCTGATCTCCATTTTTGTAATTCTACTCCTGTTCTAGATGTGTGCTTAAATTGTTTTTGTTTTTGTTTTTAGATTCAGTTGTTGATAGTTGTGAGTTTCTTGTCATTTTATTGTTCATGTTTTTGTTCATCTTCTTTTTCTTAGATAAGTCTCTCTAATATTTCATATATTAAGGGATTGGTGATGATAAACTCCTTTAATTTGACCTTATCTAGGAAGTACTTTATCTACCTTTCCACTCTAAATGATAGCTTTGCTGGATAGAGTAATCTTGGATAGAAGTCCCTGCCTTTCATGACTTGGAATAGTTCTTTTCAGGCCCTTCTTTTCTAGAAGGTTTCTTTGGAGAAATCAGCTGATAGTCTTATGGGAACTCCTTTGTAGGTAACTCTCTCCTTTTCTCTTGCTACTTTTGAGATTCTCTCCTTATCTTTAATCTTGGGCAACATAATTTTGATGTGCATTGGAATATGCTTCCTTGGGTCCAACTTCTTTGGGACTCCCTGAGCTTCCTGGACTTCCTGGAAGACTGTTTCCTTTGCCAGATTGGGGAAATTCTCCATTATTTTTTCAAATAATTTTTCAATTTCTTGCTTTTTCTCTTATCTTTCTGGCTCACATATGATCTGGATTTGGAACATTTAAAGTTGTCCCAGAGGTTCCTCAGCCTCTCCTCATTTTTTTTTTTAAATTTTTGTTTCTTCGTTCTGCTCCATTTGAATGTTTATTTCTTCTTTATGGTCCAAATCTCCAAATCAGTGATTTGAGTCCCAGTTTCCTTCCTGTCACTGAGCATTCTGTGTATATTTTCCTTTATTTCACTTTACATAGATTTCACTTATTCCTCCATTTTGGGACAATACTCAACCATTTCTGTGAACGTCTTGATTACCAGTGATTTTAACTCTTCATCTGATAGGTGGGCTTTCTCTTCATCCCTTAGTTCTATTTTTGGAGCTTTGATCTGTTCTTTTGTTTGGGCCATATATTTTGTCTAAGCATGCCTGTTTCATACTAAGTGCTGGAGTCTTGGGTATTCTCCAAGGCAGAGAACCCCAAGTGGCTGCGTTAGGGGGCTGTATGCAAGGGAGCAGTCAAAGAGGTAATGATGCCACTTGCTTGACTCTTGGCTGGCTTTTAGTCAATTCCTCTGCTACCCACAAGCAAATTTGGCCCTTCTGGTGCTGATTCCTGGGTGGGTGGGGTTGTGTATGTTCTAGGACACTGTTTGTCTCTTCAATAAACTCTCCTGTGAGGCTTGGAGTTTCTCCCACCACTGCAACACCCCCCCACAGGTTTTTATAGTCAGGGGTTTTGAAGTTTTTATTTCCTTGTGCTGGAACTCTGGGTTTTGTGGTCTGTTTCACTCTCTAGCTGTTCTTCCTAGTTTATCTGCACACAAATGTGGAACCACCTAGTCCACCAGCCACCTTGGTACCATGAGTCCTCTCTCTCCTGGCTGCTGGTCTCTTCCCCTCCTACCAGTCTGGATTAATGTTGCATCTTTAACTCCTTGGTTGTTGGACTTCGATACAGTTCAATTTTCTGCCACTTCTGGCTATTTTTTGTTTTTAAATTTGTTGTTCTCCTTCTTTTGGTTGTGTGAGGAGGCAAAGTGTATCTACCTATGCCTTCATCTTAAAGCCAGAAGCACATTTTTAATTTTTTGAGGTACCTCCATACTGTTTTCAATAGTGGCTGCCCCAATATATGTTGCCACCAACAGTGCGAAAGGGTTCTCCCTTTCTCTACATCCTCTCCAGTACTTGTTTGTTGAATTTTTAATGACAGCCATTGTGATGGGTGTGAGATGGTATCTCACTGTGGTTATAATTTACATTTCATGATGATTAAGGATGTTGAACATCTTTTCATTTGTCTATTGGCCATTTGTATGTCCTCTTTGGAGAAGTGTCTATTCCCATCCCTTGCCCATATTTAATTGAGTTTTTTGTTTGTTTGTATGTTTTGGTGTTGATTTTGTAAGTTCTTAATAAATTTTGGATATTAACTCTTTGTCAGATGCATTGGCAAATATGTCCTCACATTATGTACGTTATCTTTTTATTCGGGGTAGCTAAATGGATAAGAAAATAAGACATCATACATCTTGCCCCCAAGAGAGCCATCTCAGATTGAAAGATACACATGGACTAAAAGTAAAGAGACAGAAAAAGATTACTTTATACAAATGGAAGGGAAAAAAGCTGAGGTAGCAGTACTTATATCTGGCATAATAGACTTTAAAACCAAGGCTACAGTAAGAGACAAAGAAGCACAAAACCTAATGATACAGGGAACAATCTAACAAAAGGATTTAACCCTAGTTGACATTTACATACCCAACATAGGAGCAACTAAATATATGAAGCAAATTTTGATGAACATAAAAAGAAAGATCACCGGAAATGCAGTCATAGTTGGGGATTTTAACACCCCATTGATGTCAATGAATAGATCTTCCAAACAGAAGATTACCAAGGAGTCAGCAGCCTTAAACAACAGAGTAGATCAAATGGATTTAATTGATATCTTCAGAGTATTTTACCCCAAAGTAGAAGAATATACATATTTTTCAAGTACACATGGACATGAAATGTTTTCTAGAATAGACCACGTGTTAGGAGAAAAAACGAGTCTCAATAAATTTAAAAATATTGAAGTCATATCTAGCATCTTGTCTGACCACAATGCTATGAATCACAAATCAATCATAATGATAACACTGAAAAACACACAAAGACATGGAAGCTAAATAACATGTTATTAAACAATGAATGGGTCAACAACAAAATCAAGAAATAAATGAAAAGATATTTTGAAACAAATAAAATGAGGAGACAACAATCCAAAATCTGTGATACTGTGAAATTGGGAAAGCAATCCTAAGAGGGAAATTCATTGCATTACAGCCTATCCCAAATAAACAAGCAAACAAAAAAAAACCTTAAATAAACAATCTAATTCTATACTTAAAGGAACTTGAAAAATAAAAATAAACAAAAGCAAAAATGAGTAGAAGAAAAGGAATAATAAAGATCACATCAGTAATACATGAAATATAGTCTAAAAAAATTAAACCAAAGATCAATTAATCCAAGGGCTGGTTCTTTGAAAAGATAAACAATATTGAAAAAGCTTTAATGAGATTCATCAAGGAAAAAATAAAGAGGACTTAAGTAAATAAAATCAGAAATTAATGAGGAGAAATAACAAATGACACTAAACAAATACAAAGGATTGTAAGAAAATATTATAAACAACTATATGCTAACAAACTGTACAACACGGATAAAATAAATAAATTCTTAGAAACACACTGTCATCCAAAACCAACTCAGGAAGAATCAGAGAATCTGAATAAACAGATCACCCCTAATGAAACTGAAGCAGTGATCGAAAAAGTCCCAACCAACTAAAGTTCTGGATCAGAAGTCTTCATAGGTGAATTTTACCAAACATTCCAAGAAGAACTAAGATTAAGAACTGGGCTTATCTGAAGACTCACACATAAACATATCTGCCAGTTGATGCTGGCTGTCAACTGAGACCTTGGCTAATGTGGTGACTAGAACATCCACACATGGCTGCTCCATTTTACATGGGCTTCCTCACAATATGGGGTCTAGCTCTCATGGACAGGCATCCCAACAAGATAGCCAAATGCATATCACCTTTTCTGACTTAGTCTCAGAGGTTACATTGTATCTGTCATATTCTAGATATCCACACGTGAAACAGGTCCCCATAACATCAAGTCAGGAGAAGGAAACTCCATTTTATGGGGGAATAGCAAAGTCCTGGAACAGAATATGGAATTGGAAATATTGCTGTGATCGCTTTTGGAAAATACAATTGTCTCAACTCTGCTTCATTCATTGACATGTTTTCATTTATTTTCTGTGTTGTAGAATTTTATTAAATTTCTTATTTTCTCACATGTCTAATTCTTTTTCAATTTTACATGTTTATATACTTGATCATTCTTTTTCTGAAATAACAGTTGAATTTTCTGAGATAAGATAGGCAAATGTATGGTTTAGATAACTTTTTGAGCTGGAATCTTGTTCATGTTTCTCTAACCAGTTATACTGATCTTGAATAAAAATGGTTTGAATTTAATCACTTTTTTAAAATAAAAATTTTATCTTAAAAATGAAAATTACATATAATAGTGTGTGGATGGAATAATGCTAGTTGTTATATGATGAAATAAAATTAGCATCGGTAAAAGTCAAATAGTATCAATTAGCAAATTGAGAAAAGGGAATTCTTTTGTACTGTTGGTGGGAATACAGACTGGTGCAACCACTGTGGAAAGCTGTATGGAGATACCTCAAAAAATTAAAATGGATCTGCCTTTTGACTTAGTGTTCCCACTTCTGGGAATATATCCAATGAACCCAAAACACTAATTAGAAAGAACATCGGGGTCCCTATGTTCATTGCAGTACTATTTGCAGTCACCAAGATGTAGAAGCAGCCTAGGGGACCTTCAGTAGATGAATGGATAAAACAACTATGGCGCATTTACACAATGGAATACTACTGAGTTGTAAAAAAGAAAATTTTACCCTTTGTGACAACATGAATGGTCCTCGAGAGCATTATGCTAAGTGAAAGAAGCCAGTTAGAGAAAGACAAATGTCATATGATTTCATTTATATGTGGAATCTAATGAACAAATTGAACTACTGAGCAAAGTAAGGACAAACTCACATCTAGGGAGCAGGATGATAGCTATTACTGGGGAGGCGTGAAGGCAGAGGGAGGGAGCAGAAGGAAATAGGACTCATGAACATGGACAACAGTGTGGTGATTGTGGTGGGGAGGGGGTTATATAGTAATGAAAATATAAAATAAAAATATTTTTAAAAAAGGAAAGCAATTGGTAGTATCTAAAAATATTTAGAAAATTCTTACTAAGCTCTTAACCAACAGCAACAAATCATTGAAGTTCTACAGTAACAACAGGAATCACAATTATAAACAAATGTAATAAGTTCTAATGATGGACATTCAATCATCTAGTTAACAATTATCTCTATATTCTGATAATATTTTATTAATATTTCTTCCATATTCTTATAAAAACTAGCCCAGTAACTTCCATAGGCATCTTTAAGTTGATGCTTTGGTCCCTAGAAACACTTCAACAAGTGTTAAATTGAAGTAAATATATTAGCTCAAGATAAGATATTTCATTTTTAGAGTGTCAGAATTACATGACACTTACCCAACAAACTTTTGCAAGATAAAATAATCCTGTACAGTAAGAATGTAAAGATCACTTATAATAATCATCTATGATATAATTCTTAAGTTTTTGAGGCTATCAAAATCCTCTTTAGAATAATAACATTTACAAATATTATACTTAATCACATATTACATTTACTTTTTAATAAAATTTATATTTTTCTTATTCTGCACCAAAAGTGTATTCATGTAAAAAGTAGAATAACACGAAATAAAAACATGAAAATTAGTTATAACTGATGCAGATCCCAGTTCCTGGGGTCCCTGGTGTTATGGATGAGATGAGACAAATTCATACGGACTACCGAGTCCTGTGGAGGAAAAGGGAGGCACTGCTTCTCTCTCAAGAGGAGAAAAAGCCTCAGAGCACTTCAGCCACACTCTCAAGAGGAGAGCTCCTTGACCCTTACCTTGACAACATTTTATTGGGTTCAATTTGCACTGGAATACATGGTGTATACATAAAGTTCATCAATCATTGTCTGGCAGAAATGACTTAAAAATAGATAACATTCAAAGACCTCTGAGGGCTTATTTTGAATCAGGATCAGATAGTTAAAGGGCCATAAAACTTTGGGGAACAAATTCACTTCATGCTTGGACCCTTATGATTTAAATTGAGGGTATTAGCAAAGTACATTTCATAGGATTTTATGCATTCTTTCTTAGGCCTGATTGCTCTAGGGAACCCTCCCTTTCCAGCAAAGGGCTGCACACACCTCCAGCATTGTTTCAGGCTTAAGTCATTGTTTCATGTTTAAGTCAGGCAGGGGAAGTAAGGCAGCCAAGAGATTAGGAGTCTTCTTGGAGACAGAATTAGGACTCAGGCTATGTCAAAGCCTGGGGGCAAGAGTCCATCACTCCCTTTTTCTATAGCCCTTCAAGTCCTTCCCTGAGGACCCTTTCCTGACCGTGCCTGTCTTAGGTCGTCCCTCTTTTGAGGAGTCTTACCTATCATAGGCTAACCAGTCATCTGCCTGGGGCCAAGCAGGGTGAAGAGAAAGGGAGCAGAGGTGGTGCTCCTACAAGAAGATAAGCTGTCTCCTAAGTGGTTTATGGTCCCAACGTCCTTTACTCATCCTTAACCACGGGGAATTACAGCTTCTGAAACCAGGCAGGGCAGTTCCCAACATATAATTTTACTTAAATATTTATGCTAATATTTTATCAATTGCTTCCTGTATTTCTTCTACCTCCCTTACTTCCTTCTTTTGTTTTGACACTTTTTCTGTTTTCATAACAGTCATCAAACATTATTCATGATGAAAAATTTGGCCCTGGATGGGCTCAGTGGATTGAGTGCCAGCCTGTGAACCTAATGGTTGCTAGTTCTATTCCCAGTCAGGACACATGCCTGGGTTGCAGGTCAAGCCTCTAGTAGGGAATGCTTAAGTCACAACCACACATTGATGTTTTCTTCTCTTTCTCCTTCTTCTCCCCTCTCTAAAACTAAATAAATAAAATCATTATAAAATAAATAAAGAAATACTCAAGTGTGATAATATTCTACATCTATATTTAAATAATTTATATGTTTAAACATATAATGTTTATATATCCATTTCATTGTTGGTAAATGATCTCACTTATAAGAATCTAATGAACAAAATAAACTGATGAGCAAAATAGAACAAGAAGTATATAATCATGGAACAAACTGATAGCTGTAAGAGGGAAGGATGTAGGTAGGGACTGGTTGAAAGAAGGTAAAGGGTTTAGCCAAGGAACATATATGAAAGACCCATGCACATGGACAACAGTGAAGGGACTGATGGTGAAAGTGGAAGGGGTGGGCTGGGTAGAGGATGTTGAAGTGGGGGGAAGTGGGGCAAATGTAATAGCATAAACAATAAAAATAAATGAATTAATTAAAAAAATCTCTATTACCATAGATAGACACATATCTCTTATTGGCACATATCTCTTATTTTTTCCCCACTAAACAGCATAGTGTTTTTAGTTGGTGATTTTGGAGTTGGAAACTATCATGTAGGATGTTTGTAGTGTGAGCTCATGTGAGCTCTAAATGTCACTAAGGTGCCTCTAAGTCTAAAGGAAAACAGTAAATCATGATGACTACTCAAATATATTTATAAGCAATGTATTTCTGATTATGAAATCCATTCAATTTAAACACAAAGTGCCATTCCTTATGAAACAGCAGATACAATTCTAGATGGAAATGGGATACACTAGTGACTTTTATGTTAAAGAAATTTTTTGCTTCAAAACATGATAGATATAATTTAAAACTTCTCTTTCAGTGGTATTTTAGCCCTGACTTCAAATCATTATCACTGTTTTCTGACTTCTTAGGAGCCACCATGACAATACATCTTGGTCAAAAACCAGGGTGCTAAACAAGCTAACTGCTTAGTAAAACACTATCTGTGGGAAAAAAGAGTGGGTGCTGGGACAACTATCTGCAAGGTTTTTGTTGTGGCAAAACTATTTTTTTTCAAACTTCAGATATTTAAAGGGGAAGCTCAGATAGCAAATGTCAAACATTTCAAAGCTGCTTTCAACCAGGGTAGGGTTTTCTTTTACCCTTACTTACAGGCATGAAATTTAATTGAACTTTACCTCCTTTTCATTTGAATCCTGTTTTGATTACCATTTTTTAGAAGTCTTGGAGTGTTTATAATTTATGATGAGTCTTCTTTTGTTTTATTTGTTTTTTTCCACTGGAAACAATATTTTAATACTAAAAGTTATGGCATAAATAAATATTTTTTATTTTTTAAATTGTTGTTCAAGTACAGTTGTCTTCATTTTCACCCACCACAGCCCCCCACCCCACCCAGTCCGGCCTCCCAAACAACACAGAACCTCCTTCCAGCCATGCATCCCAGCATTTAAAGAGGGGGGATGACTCCTAATGGCCTAGTTTTTCAACTGCAAGTGTAAGACAGTCTAATTGCAACAAACCACCTCATTTTCGTAAAACTAGAAGTCTCCCGGCCAGTCAAACAAATCCATTAGGATTTTATTGGATCCTAAAAACAGTTATATGATTCCCTGGGATCCAATCCTTGTCAATCAGGCATGGTAAATTGGATTCTTGAATAGGGAAATCCCTTAGGGAGAGTAGATGTTATCTAGATCAGATGCAGTGATTTTTTTCAACTCTTTGCTCACTAGGTTCTGTTCTCTCTTTAGTCAACCAATAAAACCATAATAAGTATTGATTAACCCATTACTGAGCATTATCCACTGGCTTCTGCCTGGCTGTATTTAAACACTACATTGTACTATCACAGTGCCACCTAACAGACACTTGCTTTTCACTGGCCAAGGTGGTACCAAGTGTATATCTTTTTAGTGCAAGCTAAAAAGTTCAATTATAGTGCTACCTCTGTCCATTTTCAAGGTATTCTGCTGGTTCCCTGAAGAAAGAAAATTATGCAATTGTGTCTGATACAATTGAACATGCATGTACTTTCAAGTCTTTGAATTTCTTTCAAATCTTACATAATATTTTCCACTGAGCAGGGGGAGGGATAAAAACCTATCACAAGCCTTAATTTTTTTTCAAGTTGATAAGAGACTTTCTTTTACATTAGTCTTTCATTGTATCTTTGAACAAATTAGGTAATCTTCTAATCATTTATGATGTTGGTATAGGAAGTTTTCACTAGCACCCAACAAAGTTATTAACTATTGAAAATATCAAAACATTCTGGACACCTTGAACTATAGTCTGTCTAATGTTATAAAGTTTTAGTGGAGGTGTTTAAGACTCCCCTGTAAATTGTTCATGTATGAAGATAAAATATTTGGCAAGGCTGATTTGCAGTATTTTCAGAATTTCATTAAAAGTCCTAGCTTGTTCATAGCTGTCTGGTCTCCTCTATGCATGCTACTTAATAGTTAGAACTATAGAGATTAACCAAATAAATTAAGTATGATTAGAAAGGACAAGGTCATGTGCTGAATGAAGATAGGTCAATCTCAGGCATCAGAGAAAAAAAGCAAATTTTTTCCCATTTGCATGAATTATTATTCCTTCATAAACTTTTATTTAAAATTTATTCTGACTACATGCATAGTTTTTAGAAAAAATATTCTTTGAAAAACTGATGGATATTTATGTTATTTTGGAGTTTATAGTTTTTAAGCTTATATTGCCTTTTGTGTTCATTACAGAATAATCATTTGATCAAGTGATTTTCAATACATTGTCAAAATAAATTACATTTACTTCATTAGATGTACAGGAAGTGTAGCTAAAGCAGGGACAAGCATTAATTTAGGACTCTGAGAAAACTGACACTCCATCTTATGACCCTGAGGCTGTATTATTCAAGATACCTAGTGATGGAAGGAAGTCTGTCTCCATAGCAATTACCTAAATCTTTTATCATTCATTTCTGAAAAGAAAATTAGAGCAATTGTGTCAGAATGGTCATATGGGCAGAAATTGCACACTCATTCAAACCACTTACGTCTGTGACTTTGTCCTTGTTTGATCGCTGCTTTTGTTTACTGTTCAGTGTTTGAAAGCTTGATTGGATATGAGCAGATGTGCCAAACTGTAACCACAAAAGGTTAGCCTTTTGTTTTCTTCTTATTTCTTCTCCCTCCCTCCCTCCCTCCCTCCCTCCCTTCCTTCCTTCCTTCCTCCTCCTCCCTTCTTTCCCACAACTACTAAATTACATTGCTTCTGTCTATTAAGCAAATTACTCAGACCAGGCTAACACTATTAAGGAAGCTCAATTCAATGCATTTAAAATATGTTGCAGCACCTTTTCTCCTTATTAGTAGTAAACTCAGTAATATTTAATAGGTGATTGCTAACACTAGTAAAATTGTCACTGTGGTGGGCCTTGTCTAAATTTGATTTTATTGATTTAGTCTAGAAGATTTTTAAATGTTTAAATAAATTAATAACAAAGGAGGGGTTTCAGATGCACTGTGGAAAAAACTTCAAAAATCTCTGTGATCATTTAGATTTCTGCACTGTTGGATTTTGAAATAAGAATAAAATCTTAACTCTTAATCAATAAGTGTTGCAGTTTTCATTGAGTGGTATGAACAAGGCAGTCTAAGCTTTTACTTCAAGTTCCTTGTTCAGGAAAATTTACAATTAATGGCTTTCTACAACAGCAAAGATATCTCCTTCTTCATGGCTCAGCTAGGGACCTGCCAGACTAATCTATTCCCAGTGGGCTGGCCATGGTCCTTTACTCTATCTGTCTTAGCATATTGATTTCTAAGCTGTCTTATTGGTTCCTAACATAATTATAGCAGGAGTAGGTCTCTTAGTACAGCTAATACATTTACACCATGGCATCTAGGGAAGCTTATTATAACAGCATCCGGTAGTGCTGCTAGAGTTAAGGGTCAGTTTCTATTTCTGTTATAAACGCCATTTTCAGGGAATTTATATCTTAGCAGTTTTAATTTATTTACAGGGGGAAAATATTTGGCTTTGTGTCATCCAAGATTCATATATTTCTGCCCTTAAAAGTTAATAAGACTGAAGTCTCTATTCTTGCCATATTTTTGACATGTTCAAGAAAAGAAATGACGTTTTCTATTCTTAAGAGATCTTAGATTTAGCAAATAATTTGACATATACTTCTGTAGTATCAAAAGAGGTTGTTTTCAAACCCTAAACATTTTATGAAGAGCATATATGATTACGTTTTCATCTACAAAAGGTACAATGACTCTTAGTCCCAAAGTACATTTATCCACCAAACAGAGATTTGACACAGACAATATTTTTGAAATAAAAAATTACCATCAAGAATGATGTTTTACTGAAATATTCATAATAGAGAACTCTCTAAATGTGATAGCACAACACATAAAGAAAAAAATATAGCCCATGTAGGACAGTGTTGCAGACTTGGCAAAATTTAAGACATACAGTAGATTTTAAACAAGTGACTGATAGAAGTTATGTTTGCATATTTTTGCCTTTGGAAAATATAAAATTACTTTGTCTCAATAACTCTGTAGCTAATTGGGAGTTAGGCAATCTGGACAGAGATGACTCACTCAATTTATGGATATTCATTTGAGGCATTAAGTAGTGATGATCTGAAAATGGACATTTCACTGAGGGACTGCATATTAGAATCTTCAAACTGAACATGAATTCCAGAACATACAAATCTTCTTTGATAGATTGTATGTGTTTTCTTCTACTGTTTATGAAAGTGATGGAAGATGGTACTAAAGATCCAATGTAAAATCTTTGAAATGGTTAATCTCTGATATTCAAATTTTCTATATCTGTATTTATGTTATGCAAGCTCTCATTAAGTTATAGTAAAATAAAATTCATATAATAGCCACATTAGCAATAGAATCATTAATATTTTTATATTTAACAACAGTATAAACAATTGAAAATATGTGTAATATTGAATATTCATTTTAAATTATATATTATATATATGTAAATGACAAGCTTATCTGATAACTGAAAATTAACTTTTATATTGTTTTTCCCATTACCATTTATCCCTTTTTTTAAAATTTTTTATTTATTTATTTATTTATTTATTATTAATTTTATTTAGTTATTTTTCAAGTACAGTTTTTTGTAGATTTTTCCCATCCCAGCCTCCCCTGCCTCTTGCTCCCCACCTCCCTCCCATTTCCACCCCCCTTAGTTCTCATCCCTGTGTCCTTCCTATTTGTTCCTCCAAATCCCTCCCCCTTTTTCCCCGTAACTTCCCTTCCTTCTCCCCTCTGGTCACTATCCCCTTGTTCTCTATTTCAGTGCTTTTTTTTTTTCTGCTTGCTTGTTTGTTTTGTTGTTTAGCTTCCTGTTAAAGGTGAGATCATATGGTATTTGTCTTTCAGCACCTGGCCTATTTCACTCAGCATAATGCTTTCCAGTTCCATCCATGTTGTTGCAAAAGGTAGTAGTTCCTTCTTTCTCTCTGCAGCATAGAATTCCATTGTTTATATGTACCACAATTTTTTGATCCATTCATTTACTGATGGGCACCTAGGTTGCTTCCAACTCTTGGCTATTGTAAATTGTGCTGCTATGAACATTGTGGTGCATAGGTTCTTTGATATTGATGTTTTAGGATTCTTAGGATATAATCCCAGCAGTGGAATTGCTGGGTCAAAAGGCAGGTCGATTTTTATTTTTCTGAGAAAATTCCATATTGTTTTCCATAATGGTTGTACCAGTCTGCAATCCCACCAACAGTGAACTAAGGACCCCTTTTCCCCACAACCTCTCCAACATTTGTTGTTTGTTGCTTTGTTTATGATAGCCATCCTGACTGGTGTAAAGTGGTATCTCATTGTGGTTTTATTTGCATCTCTCTGATAGCTAACGATTTTGAGCATCTCTTCATGTGTCTCTGAATGTTCTGTATGTCCTCCTTGGAGAAGTGTTTATTCAAGTCCTTTTCCCATTTTTTAATTGGGTTGGGTGTCTTCTTAGATTGGAGTCTTGTAAGTTCTTTGTATATTTTGGAGATTAAACCTTTGTCTGAGGTATCATTGGCAAATATGTTTTCCCATACAGTTGGTTGTCTTGTTAATTTAATACTGTTTTCTTTAGCCATGCCGACGCTTTTTATTTTGATGAGATCCCATTTGTTTATTCTTTCCTTTCCATTCCTTGCTCTAGGGGAGCAAGAAGTTGCTCAGTAAAGAAGTTGCTGCGTGAAATATCTGAGATTTTCTTGCCAATGTTCTCCTCTAGGACTTTAATGGTGTCACGACTTACATTTAAGTCTTTTATCCACCTTGAATTTATTTTGGTGTATGGTGTAAGTCTGTGCTCAAGTTTCATTTTTTTTGCACATAGCTGTCCAGTTCTCCCAACACCATTTGTTGAAGAGGCTATCTTTATTCCATTTTATGTTACTGCCCTCTTTGTCGAATATTAATTGACTGAGAGTTGGGTTGATTTCTGGGCTCTCTGTTCTGTTCCATTGGTCTATGTGCCTGTTTTTATGCCAGTACCAAGCTGTTTTGATTACAGTGGCCTTGTAATACAGTTTAATATCAGGTATTGTGATCCCCCCTACTTTGTTCTTCTTTCTCAAAAGAGCAGCTGCTATTCGGGCTCGTTTATGGTTCCATATAAATTTTCGAAGTGTTTGTTCTATGTCTGTGAAATATGCCATTGGTACTTTATCCTTAGAGAGGAAGGGAAGGAGAGAAACATCAGTGTATGGTTGCCTCGCATGAGTCCCCCACTGGGAACTGGCCCGCAACGCAGCCATGTGCCCTGACTAGGAATCGAACCGCAATTGCGTGGTTCACAGGCCAACGCTCAAGCCACTGAGCTATACCAGCCAGGGTCCACTTATCCCTCTTAAACTCCCTCCCTGTGTAATCACCACACTATTGTCAATGTCCATGAGTCCTTCTTCATTTTTGCTTGGTCCCTCAAACCCTTAACAACCTTCCCATAAATCTCATCCTGATCTCTTTCTATGAGTCTGTGTCTATTTTGCTTTGTTCAGTTTGTTCATTAGATTCTACATATGAGTGAAATCAGATGGTATTTGTCTTTCTCTAATTAACTTATTGCATTTAGCATAATGTTCTCTAGGTCCATCCATGCTGTCACAAGGACAAAAATTTTCTTCATTTTCATGGCCAAGTAATATTCCATGTGTAAAATGTACCATCACTGTTTTGTCCACTCATCTACTAATGGCACAAGACCATCTTCTTATACCACACACAAAAAAAATTAAAAATGAATTAAAGACTTAAATATTAGACCCCAAATCATCAAAATTGTATAAGACATGAGCAGTGAAATCTTGGATATTGCTTGCAGAAATATTTTATTTGCTATATCTCTTCAGGCACAGAAAACAAAAATTTAGCAAATGAAACTACATCAAACTAAAAAACGTTTTTGCACAGCAAAGGAAACCATCAGCAAAATAAAAAGACAATCCACATAATGGAAACACATATTCACCAATACATCTCATAAGGTGTTAATATCCAAAATTTAAAGAGAACTTACAAATTCAACAGCAAAAAGACAAACAACCCATTTAAAAAATGGGCAAAGGACCTGAATAGACATTTCTCCAAAGAGGGTATACACGTGGCAAATAGACATATGAATAAATGTTCAATGTCACTAATTATCAGAGAAATGCAAATTAAAACCACAATTAGTTATCATTTCACACCTGTCACAATGGCTGTCGTCAATAAATCAGCAAACAACAAGTGCTGGTGAGGATTGGAGAAAGGGGAACCTTTTTGCACTGTCGGTGTGAGTACAGATTGGGAAAGCCATTGTGAAAAGCAATATGAAGATACCTCAAAAAATTAAAATGGATCTGCCTTTTGACCCAGTGACCCCACTTTTAGGAATATACCCAAAGGAATCCAAAACACAAATTCTAAAGAACATAAGCACTGGCTGATTGCAGTGCTTGTGTTCATCGCTGTATTATTTACAATCACCAAGATGTAGAATCAGGTCAAAATTAACTTTTCAAGGAAAAATGTTATAATCTGAATGTTCATTTCTAAATTGGATTGTATGTTGTACTTTTACCCCATAGTAATACAAGATTTTATTTGATATTATTATAATGTGGTTTTATGCATTCATTTCAAATATTTTTATGACAATAATGTGCTAAGGAGAGAGAGTGAGGAAAGATTTTTAAAAACCTCTAGTCTATAAAAGTTTAGAATTTAGAAAAAAAGAAAAGTGTTATAAGGGCCATGATGCAGGTAAATAATAAATATTGAGAGATTTAGATCCCAGAGGAGATGGTGATAATTCTGACAGAGTGTCAAAGAAAGGTTTCAGAAAGACATTATATTGGAGCTATATTTTAAAGATAAGTAGGTAGCTTACCATATACCAGACAGCTTTGAAGTATCATGATTGGTCAGTCATTTGATTTGTTTATGCATTTACTTACCTGTCTTCCTTGCAGAGGAGGCTGATTTTTGCGTGCTTGCCTATGGCAGCATCTATTTTTTTCATTCTCATTTATTTCTTTTAGTTTATGGTAGAATAAAAGACCAAATAACACATCAAGACTACACGAGGAGAAAAATGAATTAGAATCTGGTTGTTACATTTAAAGTTCAAGTACTTTAATTTATGCATTCCACAATATCTATTATAAATGCTTTAAGCACTACTTTGCTTAATTACTGCTACATTCCAATTATTGGAGGAATAGTTTAGTTCAGAGTAGATAAAATAGAAATCTAAATTAGAATTTCCAGTTATTATGTAAGTATAGCAGAACAAATTGGTATTCTCCTCTTCTCAGTTGATATCACAGCTAGATTTGTGGTTATCCATGTCTGTGCCATTGTCTTTCAGGCAACAGAATATGAGAGGAAGGGCAGAGCACCTTTTTTAGGAAATAGACTTTAAGATATGAGTATAATTTTTTCTTTTGTTTTCCTTGCCTGGGAGATATATCAGAAAAAAATATTGCTATGAGAAATATCTAAGATTTTACTGCCTATGTTTTCCTCTAGGATTTTTATGGTTTTGAGTCTAACATTTAAATCTTTAATCCATTTTGAATGTATTCTTTTGTGTGGTGTAAGAAGGTGGTCTAGTTTCATCTTTCTGCACCTTTCTGTCCAATTTTCCCAACACCATTTATCTTTAGCCCATTGTATGTGCTTGATTCCTCTGTCAAATATTAATTGACTATACGGTGTGGGTTTGTTTCTGGTCTCTCTACTCTGTTCCATTGATCTGTGTGTCTGTTTTGATTTCAGTATTATGCTGTTTTGATTACTATAATTTTAAAAATTACTTTATTGTTGTTCAGTTACAGTTGTCTGCATTTTCCCCCCATCCTAGCCAAACTCACCTTCCTCCCTTGCTTCCACCCTCCCCCTTGGTTTTGTCCATGTGTCCTTTATAGTAGTTCCTGAAAACCCTTCTCCCCACTGTCCCTTCTCTCCTCCCCTCTAGCTATTGTTAAATTATTCATAATTTCAATGTCTCTGATTGTATTTTGTTTGCTTTTTTCTTTTGTTGATTATGTTCCAGTTAAAGGTGAGATCATATAGTATCTGTCCCTCACCACTTGATTACTATGATCTTATAGCATAGTTTAATAATTAGAAAGCATGATCCCTTCAAATTTGTTCTTGTTTGTTAAGCTCATTGTTGGTATTTTGGACCTGTTGTGTTTTGAAATATTTGTTCTAGTTTTGTTAAATGTGTCATTGGAATCTGGACAGGAATTGCACTGACTCTATGCATTGCTTTGGGTAGTATGGACATTTTAATGATATTAATTTTTCCTATCCTTGAACACAGTATGTGCTTCCATTTATTTGTATCTTCTTCAGTTTTTTCTTTAGTATCTTATAATTTTCTGACTACAGATATTTTACATCCTTGGTTAAATTTATTCCTAGGTATTTTATTCTTTTTGAAGCAATTGTGAATGGGATTGTTTCCTTAATTTTATTTTGTGTTAGCTTATTATTGGCATATAAAAATGCCACTGATTTCTGCATATTAATGTTATATCCTACCACTTTGCTGAATTCATTTATCAGTTCTAAATAGTTTCCTGATAGAATCTTTAGGTTTCTTTATGTATGGTATCATGTCTTCTGCAAAAATAACAGTTTTACTTCTTCCTTTCCAATTTGGATGCCTTTTATTTCTTCTTGTCTGATTGCTGTGGCTAGGGCTGCCAGTACTGTGTTGCATAAGAAGTAAAATAGGAGAACATATTTGCTGATATATTCAATAAGGGGTTAATATCTAAAATTTATAAGGAACTTATAAAACTCAACACCCCCAAAAATCCAATTAAAAATGGGCAAAGAACCCGAAGAGACATTTCTCCAAACTGTACATACACATGGGCAATAGACATATGAAAAGATGCTCAACACCACTAATCATCAGGGAAATGTAAACTAAAACCACAATTAAATATCACTTCACACCTGTGAGAATGGCTATTATCAAACAGTCAACAAATAAGTGCTGATGAGGATATGGAGAAAAGGGAACACTCTTGCACTGTTGGTGGTAATGTAGACTGATGCAACCACTGTAGAAAGCAGTATGGAAATACTTAAAAAAAACAAAAAATGGATCTGTCTTATGACCCAGTGATTCCACTTCTGGAAATTTATCCAATGAATCCCAAAACACTAATTTGAAAGAATATAAGCACTTCTATGTTCATTTACAATTGCCAAGATTTGGGAGTAGAGCAAGTGTCCATCAGTAAATGAGTGGATAAAACAACTATGGTACATTTACACAGTGAAATACTACCTAGCTGTAAAAGAAAAGAAAAGACATTTTTACCTTTGCAACAGAATGGATTGACCTAGAGAACATTACACTAAGTGAAATAAGCCAGTCAGAGAAAGACAAATCATACAAATCACACTGTATGATTTTAGTCATATGTGGAGCCTAGTGAACAAACTGAACTAAAAGCAAAACAGAGATAGACTCATAGATTGAGAGCAGGATGACAGGACAGCTCTGCAGGGGTGGGGCAGATGGTAGGGCATGGAGGCATTGACCAAAAAAGAAAAAGGCTCATGGACTCTGACAAGTGTGGTGATTTCAGTGGATAGGTGGAGATGGAAGAGGTATAAGGGGGATAAGTAATAGTGAAAAAATGCAGTAAAATTTAAATCTATTCTCAAAAAAGATAAAACTAAAAATATAGATGAGGATATCAGACCATGATTTTTTTTCTTTATCTTTCTTTCTTTTTTCTTTGTTATTATTTAGGCTGGATAACATAGCCTTAGTGGGTGATAGAACCATAGAATGGAAGGGGCTTGAATGTCCCAAATCATCATATTTAAAAGAGACATTCCCCCAAAGGTTGTACCTTCATCAAGCAGAAATATCCTCCGATGTGTGATGTGTTATGTGACTGCATATGAGGCATATGTGGCTGTTACTATAACCCAGACCACCCAAATTAGTGCACTATAATCTATGTGTAAGATACTACATATATCTATATACACACTCACACTTATTGTAGGTTCTGATTTTGCAGGTTATATATCATACTTCAATTTCCAGAATTTTCAATAATTTTATTATTATTCTGGAATACATGTCAAAAGGTTGTTTATTTAATTAATTAATTAAGTAAGTAAGTAAGTAATTTTTTTTACCTTGATTGGCTTTCTCCAGAGAAACCTGGGTAAGGCAGATGCCATGGCTGTATAGGCTACAGGGTTACTAAACTATTTTTTAAACAAACTATTGACTTCAGTTCATATAATCAATTATCAGCTTCAGACAGGACTTGTGAACATTTCTGACAAGATAAGCTAGTAGTTTTGTATCCACATAGATTAAGTCCAACCCAGGATACATCACTCTCTTGCTATATAATGTTTAGATCAATGTAAATACACAAATGCATATAATCAAAGAAATTAAATAATTATGCTGCCAACAGATGAATCTTTAAAGTTTTTATATTAGATAAAATGATAATAAACTTCAAAGACTTAGCATTTCAGCCAGGGCTCTTGAGTCATTTAGATTTTGTCAGAACATTTCAAAAATATTACAGGTAGATTTTTTTCATACTAAAAATAAAATTTAACTAAATATTTAATTTTTAGAAACACTTTGTGGGTTCCATATAAAGCACAGGAATTTTACAAATAATGAAGTGAAAACAAATTTAACCAAATTTTTCAACTCTTCAGAAGAATTCTACTCTGGTTTATAACACAAGTGCTTACAGATTCTCAGTCACAGCAAGATGGCTGAGCACAGCCATAATACGATTCATATTCATAAAATAGGCTTTTTTCTTGGTAAAGATGGCTTTACATCCCCTGTCATAATAAAGAAGAATTGCCAACGATTTATTTCAGTGTTCCTAATTGTTGTCAAAACATGACCTAAAACTCTGACACAGAATTTTTCAAAGTCAGGCTTGCACAAGGCATGCGCATTTATCAATGTTTATCCCACATTCACCTATGCAGCAGCACTTGTGAAGGTCTGCTTTTATTTAATTCTTGAGATTTTGTTGTTAATGGGAAAACCGTCTCATAAATTAGGGAAGTGCTCAATTACAAGCCTGACAGAGATTGATTTTGGTTCTGCTCTTGGTCACTACCAGCAAGTGAAGGCAGCAGAAAGCAGCACCCCAGCTAATACTCGTCACTTCAAAGGTGGTCATGGGACAAGTGTTCATTAGGAAGGGAGAGAAGGCTGGGTGACACATCTAGGTGCTGTTTGTGTTTGTAGCAATGCCCCGGATGAGTGTTCCTTCGCTACCTGTTACATATGTTCATGTGATAGGTTAATGTAACTAAACAGAACAAATTAAAGGCTTCAGCCTACAAATGCAAAACAAAAAAGAGATATGTCTTAAAAGATATGAGGCTGTAAGCACCACTCTGGAATTCCACAAAATGAAATGGCTTCCAACTGAAAGACACTAGACCCAAAAGTGAATTTCAAAATTCTAAGTTGGTTCATTAAATGTCACAAATTCTTTCTTGAAGTTAAATAAGATTCAGTTAATTAGAATTATAGTTAGGAATTCCAAAATTAAATACTATAATAAGAAATGTTAGAATTATAATCCTTTGAAAAAGAAATTCTAGTAGATCTTTAAGATATAATTTTTTGGCTTTATGATAGATAACTCATTTGAACAAAGTTTCTGTTTTTTAATTTTTTTCAATGCAACTACATGGTACTAAGGGTTTATTCTATAAGTTTAGAATGATCTAGATGTGTTTTTCTGCCTAAAATAATGAGTAACAGCTAGTTTGCATTACAAAATAATTTAAAAGTAAAAGTAAAATAAACCAAAACTTTGATATGAAACAAACCACATTCGCTTTAATTCCCAAGGATTCTATCTTACCATCCCAGCATGGTGTCACTGGCAAAACAACCTCTTTCCACTGAAGTCTCTCTATCTTATTTTAACTACTAAACAAAAGCATTTCAACAACAGATTATTTGTTGCCTTAATTAAATAAGGCAGAATAAGTGTAAAAGTTAAAGGATGGGGGACTGTGAGACACCATAGTTAAAAGAAAGTGTCTTCATTATGAGCCTCATTTAAGATGCTATTAAGAGATTAAACAAAACATTCCCTTTAGTCTTATTTTTTGCATTCTAAGGTTTAAAAAGGACATTTTAAAAGTATGTAACTATTATATCACTTAGGATTCTGATATCTGCTTATCTTAGCTATCATCTCAGAACTTCAGATTTGGTGAGTATGTATAATAAAATAAATGGTATATATAAAGTAGTCATTCTATGTTTTTTCTTATTCATTTCCTACTAAGTTAAACAGTTATTTAAATATATCAATATTGTCACAAAATCTTTAATAGAAGCTTAACTATTTTACAATTTTCTTCAAAATTGTATTTGGTCTATATTTTTAACCATATGAAAAACAAAACAATAAATATGTTTTTATAGTTTTAGAGTTTTTGGTTGGACAATATAGTGCTTGGATATTTGTGTGTTGGGTAGAAAATAAAACTAAATAATGTTTCCCTGGAAATGAAATACAAGGTTCAGACTTTTCTATGAGAAAGGAGTAAAATCAATTTTCTTAGGAGCAAGTATAAACAGAAAGTGCTTTGAAGAGAAATAAAACTGTAGTGCTCTAAAGTTAAAGTTCCTTTGTTTGTGAAAGTAACATCACAAGGCCTTGGGATTATTTTTGTTTTGCATTGTTTTCAAAGTCCTTAAAGGCAAGCATGAGACATACACTGACTATGACTGTATTTTACAAACAGGCTTCATGAAATAGCACATTTGTTAGGGGCCAAGGATGAGTATCACTATAGTTATTAAATTAGTGTTCTTAAAAAAACATTAGACAAATAAGCAGAAATCATGCTGTGCAGCAGGATAATACAATAAGATTTCAAATATGAGTTATGAGCAATAAGCGAGCCTCTAATCGGCAAACTTGAAAGTGGCCTTTTATTGTAACTTAACATTTTCTTGGTTTAGAATGTAAATCACTATTTTGTCAGCAAAAAAAAAAAAAGGAAAGAAAAAGAAATAGTGTGTTTTTCTATATGGTCTATACAATTTTCTATAAACCTATAGGGTAAGAGCATTTGAAGAAAATTACTTTGTAGTTTTTCAAATGAGTGCTATTTACAGCTGCAGTTTAGTTTCTAGTGACTGAACATGTTAACATTTTGCTAGTTATAAAAGACTCAACTGAGGCTTAAGTGACTTTTTGGACCTGCTAAATTAGCACAGAAAAAATAGGGGAGTTGGGTCTGTATGCCGTATCTTTGTAATTGCAATGTTCATTATCTTTAATCATTCCATATTGTTTCTTGCTGTCACAGACATAAAATCCTATATGTTTAGTTCAAGGGTGATGTTAGAGATAAATACCACTGAAACAAAAAGCAAAAACAAGCTGGTATACTTTTGTTCTCCATATGCATAGAATGAGTAACTTTCAAGAAGGTTCCTGAACCCTGTATGAGAATCTGGTGAGGAAAGAGGGGGGATGTGCAAGGTATGTGTAGTAGGTTGCATTATTGGCCCCAATTTTCACTCCTCCTTCATCAGTTCATTTGTTATGACCTCATCATGTGTGGTATATATGTTTCTGTTCCTTGATATTGAGCTCGGATATATAACTTGCTGTAGCTGAAGATGAACAGACATAAGTGTTGCCAGTTTTAGGCCTGGGCCACAGAGGTCTCATATATTTCTGCTGTCTGTCTTACCCTCTCAGCATCATCAGAGAACTGTCCCAAGAAGATACAGTGCAAAGATGCCAAGCTGGACACAACCCAGAGCAGCTGAATCCTATCTGCCCACAGACATGTGCGTAATAATAGATGATTAGTACTTTAAGGCACTGGCTTTCTGAGGTACTTTGCCATGCACCAATATTTGTAACTAACGCATCATGTTACAGAAAGGACTACATCAAGTTAGTTTTAGTTCAGCACTCACTATTTTCAGTAAATAAGGTACTAACAACATTTTATTAGTCAGTAAGAGATTGCCACTATGATATTTTGATGTGTAATTTTTCTAAACTCTATTGATAAGCAAGACAACAGATTTCATAATAATTAGAAACATGTTTTTTTCTGATCAGATTTAATCCTCCACTTTTGACTTATGGGTCTTAAAGGAGTAGATCAGTGAAGAACTGGCTCCTGGTGAGATAACTAATGTCAGGGTATAGGAGGAAAGGGGCACTCTGATGGATCAGTGGGTTAGCATAAAACATCCATTAAGGATGATACACTGAGATCAAATCCAACTTGGTCCTTTATAAGAAATCAGCATGGTGAGGTTATATGATCCAAATTGGACACTAACATCATATTCGCTGATCTCTGTATGTTATCTTCTAGCTAATACATAGAATGTCCAGTAGTGGCTCAAAAGACTTAGAACTGATATGTCCCAGTGTACAAAGTTCTCAAGATAAATTATCTAATGGGCAAAACAAGTTCAAGATGAGACAACAATGGTAAAAGGACAGTTATAGTCCTGGCCCTGTGTCCAAAGAGCTGCCTAGGAATGTTGAGCTGTGGAGGTAAAAGATATTTTAACTTGTAGCATGATGCTGGCTCACATCTCAACACAGCTAAGAAATTCTATGAAATATATTTAGCCTGCCTCCTCTGTAATCATCCCAGCACGTGTTATAAAGTGTTACTACTATTCTGAAACTTTATTCCTCTACACACTTTATTCATAATGATGACTTTTATTTTTATTTCATATAGAAAATGGAGGTTATGTGAACTACCTCAATTTTCTGACCTTCCATCAGCATTAACACCAATCTGATCAATTCTTCCTATAAAAACACCTCCTCTAATGCAACTCTAATTTATTTCTATGACCCCTTGATTCCTGAGTCCTCAACATTTCATTTCCTACTGAATCTTTTAGTCCATAAATAGGCAGACATATCTTTCACTTCCACACACTCCCCGGTGCACTGTCCTGTCTAGTGAGCTCCATATAAGTCTAAATTGGAACCAGCTTACAGAAAAGGAAATAAACTTCCCAGTTCTAGCCTTAATATTATTTGTATCACACTCACTTTCCACCAGATACAACTACGAAAGTGGAGCAAAACACCTAACAAACTGCTTAGAAACATTACAGAAGAACCGGTGAAAGGAAAGGTTAATGAGCCACAATTCTAGAAGGAAGGGTGCACTCAAAGGCGAATTTTTCACAAATACCATTTTTAGCCAGACTTATCCACCACTTCTTGTGATAGAAAAATAGTTTTTTTTGAAAGGGGCAGACTGTCTGGGCTAGGAGAAAGAGACTAGGGTTAGAGGCTGCCAGAGTGCTGGTACTTGTATGGGATAATGCCACGGAGAAGGGAACAATGGAAGACTAAATGCACAAATAAAATATTATTTGGCAAACAAAAAAATAAATCATTATACACACTACAACATACATGTTGTAATTCATCAAGTAACTATGAAGAAAATATTTAATAACATAGTAAATAACAACTAATAAAGGAGAAAACAAAATAAATATATCTGAAAACTACATAAGCAATAAATAAAAGAGACATGCTGGGACAAAGTAAAGATGAAAGAAATGGAAAACAAGCAAAGCAAAGAGATTTTTAAATCATTATGTTAGTATTTACATAAAATGTAAATTGAATAAATTATTCAGTTACATGCCAAAGACTGTAAGACTTTATGAAAAAGCAAAATCTAAATATATAGTGTTAAAAATAAAACACTTTTTAAATGTGAAAACAAAGATTTGAGGAAATATTAAAATAAAACCACTAACAGAAGAAAGCTAGAGCAGTTATGGCAAATGTAGAAAAAATGGACTTTAAGGGAAATTATTACAAAATAGAAAGAGGAACATTTGATTTTTAAAAAGAGCAATTCAGTAGAATGATATAGTATTCATACACTTGCATACATCCACCATAGTGACAAAATTTTTAAAGCAGAAATTCAGAAGGAGGGTAAAACAAATTTACAATACTATTTACAGAAGTTAAATACACTACTCTCAGTAATTATGAAAGAATAGCAGGAAAATTGAGTAACATTAAAGGTGATCTGAACAATACAAACAACCAATTTGAACTAATTATTATATATCAAACATTATGTCCAGTATTGGCAACACCTATTTTTTTCAAGTGCACAAGATGCATACATGTGGTTAGACATACTAAGTGAATGTGTAACACGCCGATAATATGAAAAAATAGGATTACAGCATTTTAACAATCCACAGGAAGAGAATAAAGAAGAAATGATGAGGAGACTTCCGCCAAGATGGAGGCATAGGTGGATATGCAGTGCCTTCTCACACAACCAAGTTTAGAGACAACCAAATATTAGCAACAGAAAACAGCCAGAACACAGAAAATTGAACTTTTCGGAAGTCTGTTAACAACAAATTCTTCAGCCTGACCGGTAATGGGCGAAACCAGCAGCTAGTGGAGTGGGGTGGCACAGGAAAACTCGGTCAGACGGACTCAGGCTCGCGGAATCCAGGCGCAGGGTCGGACCTAGTGAGCGACTGAGCAAGCCACCACAGGGAAACAGCGAGGGAGCAGGGCTGTGGGTTGACTGTTGTCGCGCATTGGTGTGCGGATAGAGAAGCGAGGGAGTGGGCGATTGGACCAGAACCCAGCGTGTCCCCCCCACCCCGCCACTGCGCCTGCGGCAAGCGGCAGGGAGGGCGCCGCCATTTCCCTGCTCTGACCCCACCTCCACATACAGAGTCATAACACGGCGACTCTGAGTGGCCTGGCCCTGGTGAACCACCTAAGCCTCTGCTCCTCACCCAGCTGCACGAAACAGCAGAGGGTACCGCCATTTCCCCGCTCTGACAACGCCCCCACATACAGAGTCACAACCCAGTAACCCGGTAGTCCAAGGCGCCGCTCCTCACACTTAAAGGGCATAAACAGACCAAAAATGGTGCAAGAAGATCTCAAAGCCCCACAGCCTATAAATCTAAGCGATGAAGAAATAGCAAAACTCTCAGACGCACAGTTTAAAACACTGGTGATCAGGATCATCACAGAAGTGGTTGATTATAGCCACAAATTAGACAAAAATATGAAGGCGAAACTAATTGAAATGAATGGAATTGCACAGGAAACCAATAGCGATGAAAAGGAAACTGGGACTCAAATCAATGGAGTGGACCAGAAGAAAGCAAATAATGGCCAAACAGAAAAGAGTCAAGAAGCAAGAATTCAAAGAAATGAGGAGAGTCTTAGGAACCTCCAGGACATCTTTAAACGCTCCAACATCCGAATTATAGAGGTACCAGAAGGGGGAAAGGAACAGCCACCAGTGGAAAACTTATTTGAACAAATAATAAAGGAGAATTTCCCCAATCTGGCAAAGGAAATTGACTTCCGGGAAATCCAGGAAGCTCACAGAGTCCCAAAGAAGTTGGACCCAAGAAGGAACATACCAAGGCACATCATAATTACATTAGCCAAGATTAAAATGAAGGAGAGAGTCCTAGAAGCAGCAAGAGCTAAGGGGATAGTCACCTACAAAGGAGTCCCCATCGGACTGTCAGTGGATTTCTCAAAAGAGACCTTACAGGCAAGAAGGGGCTGGAAAGAGGTATTCCAAGTCATGAAATCCAAAGACCTACAACCAAGATTGCTCTATCCAGCAAAACTTTCATTTAGAATGGAAGGACAGATAAAGTGCTTCTCAGATAAGATCAAATTCAAGGAGTCCATCATCACCAAGCCCTTATTATATGAAATGTTAAAGGGACTTATCTAAGAAAAAGAATTTAAAGAAACATGAACAGTGAAAGGACAACAAACTCACAGTTATTAACAACCACACCTAAAACAAAAGCAAACTAAAAGGACAGCTAGATCAGAAGAGGAAACATAGAAATGAAGACCTCAAGGAGGGTTAGCAACAAGGGAGTGGGAGGAGGAGAAGGAGGGAGAAGGTACAGAAAATAAGTAGCATAGACAGTAGATAGAAAATAGATGGGGGGGCAAGAATAGCATGGGAAATATAGAATCTAAAGAATTTGAGACACATGGTCATAAACTAAAGGGGCGGTAATGGTGGGGATGGGAGGTAGGGTGGAGGGGAATGAAGGGGGGAATAGAACAACTGTAACAGCATAATCAATAAAAAAATTTTAAAAAAAGAAGAAATGATGAAACACACATATGAAATGAATATAAAACAAGATTGAAAAGGATACAATAATCACATAAATTACATAGTAATTTCATACAATATAAATTGAATAAATAATTTGATTTTTATGAATAAGAAAATTGACTATTCTTAACAGGTGACTTCTAAACTGTTTTAAAAATTCTCACAACCACTCAAAAGATTCCAGAAGTTTATTAAAGTTGTATTTGCAGACTGACAAATTCTTCTTTGCATAGAAAAGCAAAGGGTCATGAATAGCTAATAAGATATTAAAATAGCATAAGTGAAGGAGGATACCTATTCATAAAGAGTGACTATAAATTATAAAGTTTCAGTAATTAAGACTGTATTGAATTGGTGCAAGAACAGACAAAAAGACAAAGAAACCAACATGAGCTATATGTAATAAATACTTCCACTCACAGACTACCCCTTGCAGAATCATAAAAGGATCTATTTTCTACAAACAATGCTGGTTCTTCTGGATCTGCTTATGGGGAAAAATAACTTGATCTACACATTATACCATGAACAGAATCAATTACATGTGGACTGTAGACTTTTATGTAAAAGATAAAACAATAAATCTTATAGGAGAAAACATAGGAGAATATCTTTATAACCTTGAGCTGGATGATATATAGTAAACAGGGCACACAAATATTGATAATCTAAACTTTTTTTAAGTGAAAATTTCTCTTTTTTAAAAAAGCATGATTAATAGATAGAAAGGCAAGTCATGATTTGTGAAAATATACTTGTAATTCACATATCGAAAAAGATAAATATTCAGAATTTATGCAGAACATAGACAAATCAACAATAAAAAGGATAATAAGAAATTACTGGAATAATAAGGAAAATGTATAAAAAGTTGAATGTTTATTTCACAAAAGAATGCTAACATACTTAGGTAAGGGAGATGCAAATTAAAGACACAATAAAACTGAGCATGCAACTGCTGGACTGACTAAATAGAAAAGATGGAAAGCACAAATATTGGTGAAGATGCCAAGCAACTGTCATGCTTTACTATGGGCATGTAAGTTAGTGCCACTGCTTTAAAAACCTTGGCATTTTTTGATGAAAACTAAACATATGCTAACATTATGATCTAGTAATCTCATTATTAGATATATAAACCCAAGATAAATGGGTACAGAGCTCCCAAAATATATGAACAAGAATGTTAGTAACAGCAATAGTTATAAAAACTAAACTGACAATAATTATGACAATAAAGAACACTTCATCAATGAACAAAAATGGTGGCTAAAAATATGGGGTATATTCATACAAGGGAATATATTAGTACATAAAAGAAGAAACTGTGGCTACAATAACAACATGGATCAATTTTACAGTCAAAATTTGGGAGAAAAAGCTAGACACAGATGGATCCAAGACAGCAGAGGAGTGAGTGGAAGTCACACTAACCGCCTCCCAGGACCAATCTGGAATTCTAACTAAATTGTGGAGAAATCATCCACAACAAACAATTGAACAATAGTGAGAGAGAGCCTTATACTTCATACAAACAAAATAATCAACTTCAGCACAATCTGACTGGTAAGGAATGCAGCAGAGATGAGAGAGGGCTAGCTGGGTGTACATAGGCAGCAGCTGAAGAGCTGGAAGGATACTTAGGTGGCTGGTTACATCCTTGAGAATTTGGGGTCTAAACTCTAAGCTGGGATCCCCAGCCTAGAGCACTAGAGCTTGAAAAGTACTCAGATAACAACCAGCATCTAAAAGTGGCAGGGCTGCTCTCTGTCCGAGACAGATGGCTAGAGATGCAACAAGTCGTTTAAAGGACCAAAGCATAGATTTTCATTTGCAGCCACTTACTCTGGACTCCAGCAAAGGGAATGGGAGTAGAGTGGACTAGAGACACTGGAGGAGAGACTGGAGATGGAATCTTTGGGGAGAGAACTGTGATAGTGATACAGGGTGTAGCCAAGCGGGAGACCCAAATGGGGATTTGGAATGGGGTCCAGAACTCAAGGTGTCCGGGAAATATTAGGATGTCCTCACCCCATCCCCCCACAGGTGTGAGTTGGGGGAAGGGACACATGGAGCAGGAACATGCAAAGCTGTTTTGTACAGCAACAGCTTTGCAGCTAACCTCTGGCATGGTCATTTAACATATCAATAACCTTTAACTGGTTGCATACACATGTTTAATAGCTGTGGCCCTGCCTTGAGCCAGGGGGATGGAAGTGACTTCCACCCAAGATGTAACTGGGAGGCAACTCCCCCTGGTCACAGCACCTCTGTGAGAGCTTGGACAAGATTGGCTCCATGACATGGGGGCCACGCCTGCCCAGACTCATAATGGCAACCCAGTAAACTTGGAATAATATAGAAATGCTGGCAGGTGTAACTGATTGTAGGAGGAGCTGGAAATGGGGGTACAGAGGAAGGTTGGCACGGAGATTTAAACCCAGACACAGCAGCCATGAGGGAGAACCACTCAGCTTTTGCCAGGGCAGGGACCCCCGCAGCTTTGCTGAAAGAGAACCATGTGGTTCTGCCAGAGTGGGGACCTCCACAGCTTTGATGGGGGAATCCAAGGGCTTTGGCAAGAGTAGGGGGCTCTGCAGCTTTGGGGTGCTCCCTTTGGCCACATGGCTTAAGAAGTATTCCAGACTTTGCCTGGAAGAAAAAGGGTGAAAGGACTTTTACTGGTAGGCAATGAGAAGGTTCCACATGACTGCATTAACTGAAGATTCTTTGGTGACACAGCTGATGGTGTCGGAAGCCTGAATCACAGACTTCTTTCCTGAGATACAGTACCCCATATTAGGGCAGAGGGAGAAGGAAGGACTGTGTGTGTGTGTCTGTGGGTATTCTAAAGGACTTTGATATTTTAATGAAGACATTAGGTCACTACTTTAAGTCTGTATAGCTTTAAATAAACATTTTCTTTTCTTTTCACAAATCTCTGGCATTGAAAGACATCTCTCCTCTGGTTGCGAAAAATGCGAACCTAGTGGGGGTTCCTTTTGGTAACAGTGTATCATGCACCCCCCCTTGGCCCCGTTCTGTAACAATAGTAGCTGTCAGGATCCCACATAAGGCAGCGGCCATCTTGCTCAGGCAGACCACTCACTTCCAAGCCATAGCAGCTGAGGGGAAACAATAGACACTACCCCAGGAAGAATTTTGCCCCACCCTGTGGTGCTTACGCCTGACTGTTGATTGCCGAGTGAGACTAGATTCACAACTAAAGGAGTCAGCCACAGACAGTAGATTCCTGGATGTTTGGAACAGGCTGCCTAAAGTCAGATGGGGGTCACCACCTGATATCACCAGAGGCAGATCCAGAGAGACAATACAGTGGTAAATACTAGAGGCTACCAAGATGAAATCCACCGTGGTCTTCTCCATTATCTGCAATATTTTCTTTCCTGCATAGCTTTTTAACATTTATTTCTTGTCCTCCAAGTTTGTGCATATTAAATTACTAGATTTTATACTATAGTTTATTTTAATTCACATATTTTGCTCCTCCCTTCTCTTACCCCATTTCATCTTCTGCTTTCCTCTTATTATTTTCATTTTAAATTTTGTTTTCTTTCTTGGTACAACTTATTTCAATTCACACTCATGATTTCTCCCCTGTCCAGCTTCTGAAAACAAATTTTCTTGTCAATGGTCATCTCACATTCTTTTTCCTGATCTTAAAATACCCATGTTCTCTCTCTGCCTTTAGCAATCTTTGCTCATTGGTTGTGGATAGATTAGTTATTTGACGCAGACACCAGCCCACAGTGCCCGCAGTGTCATGGATGAGACATGAGACAAATTCACACAGACTACTGAGTCCTGTGGAAAAAAAAGGACTCTACGGCTACTCTCTCAAGAGGGGAGAGCCTCGGAGTGGCCTGGCAACTCTCTCAAGGGGAGAGCATGCTGACCCTTGCTTAGACAAGCTTTTATTGGGTTTAATTTGTGCAGAAATACAGGTGCAGCTTATTAATCTTTGTCAGGTAGTAAGGATCATATGATAGCATACAAAGAACTATTAGGGCTTCTTCTGAGTCAGGGTCTATCAGCTAAAAGGCTACAAAACTTTGGGAAACAAACTCATTTACTGCTTGGGCCTTTATCATTTAATTAAGAGCATTCTTAGCAAAGTAGGCTTCACAGGATTTTACATATCCTTTTTCAGGCCTGATCACCCAGGAAGCCCGCTCTTTCCAGCACAGGGCTGCACTTCCCTCTGTCATTGTTTCAGGCTTAAGTCAGGCGGAGGAGACAAGATAGCCAAGAAATTTAGGAGACTTCTCAAAGACAGACTGAGGACTCAGGCTTTGTCAAAGCCGAGGGGCAAGGGTCCATCACCCCCTTTCTCCATAGCCCCCCAAGTCCTTCCCTGGGACCTCCATGTAATCATGCTTGTCTTAGGTCGTTACCCACTTGGGGAAACTTACCGGTCATTGGCTAACTAATCAAGCACTGGGGGCCAGTTATTTAAAAAAAGGAGCAGAAGTGGTGCTTCTGCCAGGGAGATAAGCTTTGTCCCTTAGTGGCTTATGGTCCGAAGGTCGCTCATTCGGCCTTAGCCAATTGGGGGGCGGGCTTACAGCTCCTGAAACCAGTCAGGGAAGTTCCCAACAGTTATTGTTACATTTAATCAATTTTCTCTCTACATCTTCACTACTTTTGCATTTCAAATCTGAAATTGAACCATTCTCTTATCATGCTCTTTTTTTGTCTCAAATTTTAATTTTGGCCTGTCTTAGTCTATTTTTCCCCTTTATCTTTTTCTTTTAACCTGTTCTTTTTCTCTCTCCTCTATTTATTTATTTATTTATTTGTCTCAAACTTTAACTTGGTCCTGTCTTAGCCTTGTTTTCATTCCTCACTTTTGGTATTCCTTAACCCACTATCATCTCAAAAACACTTCCTTTCCTCTAGCCAATAGTTAAGCTTTTTTTTTCTTTCTTTTTTCACTCTTATTCCCATCCCACCTATACTAATTTTAACTCACCTATCGTTGATAGTGCTGTTGTCAAACTTTTTTTTCTAATTTGGCTCCTATTTTTAATTATTTATTTACTTTTTTGTCCTTTTTCTTTCTCACTTTTTAATTTTATTTTCTTTTAATTTCTGTTTAAACCTAATACTGTACACTTCCCTTCTCTTACCCCATTCTGCCATCTTCATGACCTATTTTATTTATGGTATAAATCTTACTTTCTCCCTTTGCATTGTTTTGATTCCCAACTCCTATTAGTGCTTCTCCCGGTACCCTCTCAAAATCATTTTCCTTTTAGTAGGTCATCGCATATTTGCTCCCCTTTCTTATAATAGTCTAAATCTCTTTACACCCTCATTAGTACTGGTTCACTTGCTGTTCATAGTGGGATTGCAGGTGGGAGATATTTTTGTAGGTTTGGATTTGTTTCCTGGGCTTAGTGGTTTTGTTCTGGAGCACCTGAACAACAGTATACACAATGCGGTGAGTGGAGTTACCCTCAGCCGACCAGCTGGAGGGAAGGACCCACCAAAGAATGACACAACAACAGCCAAAGAGTCGGCATAAAATGCATCCCAACAGCATTAGTTCAGATTGAGGAGACTGCACCACTGAATCTCACATGTGTCCTACCATAGAAGTTTATACCACAAAGACAAGGAATCAAAACAGATCAATTTAATAAGCAGAAGCAAACAAGAAGAGTCTCCCCAGAAATGGGAAGACAAAGAGACAACCTCCAATCAAAAGAAAAGGAGAAATCCTCAGATAGAAGGCTTAATGAAATAGGGCAAGTCAACTATCAGATATTAAATTTAAAACAATGGTTATAAGGAAGCTCAATGGACTCAGGGTGAACTACCAAAACTACAAGGAAGCTATGAGAAACTTACTACAAACTATATGAGCTTGAAAAAGGACATAGAAACAATCAACAAGACCCAAAAGGAAATGAAGAATACAATTTTTTGAATTAAAGAACACAGTAGAAGGAATCAAAAGCAGGCTAGATGAAGCAGAGGATGAAACCGGGGAGAGAAGGGGAATGGTGAAGTCAAGGAACATGTATAAAGGACTCATGTACAAAGACAGTGGGGGTGGGGGTGAGGATTGAAAGTGGGAATAAGGAGGCGGGTAGAGCAGGGGAGACTAATGGAGGGAAATGGGGACAAATTAATTGAACCACAATAAAAATTTTAAAAATAATCTAAATAAAATATTTTATTTCACACGATTCTATTTCTATGAGGTTAAAGAATAGACAAATGTAATCTATTGTGATGGGAACCAGTGTAGTGGTTGTTTTGTTGGGATGTGAGGAGACACACAGGAGTCTTCTGGGATGCTGGAAATTTTCTATGTCTTAAATTGGGTGGTTGTTATAATGTGTGTCTGAACATATTCACAAAGCATGTCCCCTACAGCTGACATCTCTCTTTCTCTCTATCTTACTGTATTTTTGTCTCTCAATGTTCACTGTGATCACTTCATTACCTGCTGTAACCAGATTTTACCCCTTACCACTCCACTGAGCCTGCTATACTAATTAGGTTAATCAGTTATGGCCCTTCTGCAAAACCCAATGGGTATTTTAAAATCCTAGTATCCCTTTACTTCTTTGCCACATTTCAAATCATTTATTGCTCCCCTGCCCTTACCATTCCTTCCCAGTTTCTGCTGCCTCCTGCTCTTTCATATCCTCCAGAAAAGTTGGCCAGGGTTTCTGACAGCACAGAGCTTGCCTTTATATACAACAGTTTAAAATGCCCACCTCTGGGCAGATGGATTACAATAAGGCATTTGCTCTGAAAAAATAAGTCAGCAAAAAGACCCTTGTATTGGATTGGAAACAGCTGTGCTGCTGGGAAGATGGCCTTGCACATGGACAGAGAGCTGCTTTAGATTTATTTTTTTCCAACCCCTTGGCAGGGAGCCCTGTTGTAGAACTTTACCTGGATAACTTTTTCTTATGATACCTTTCCTGGAGTACATTTGTCAAAATCCTATTCATTATCCGAGACTCAATTTAAGTGTGAAATTCTCTCAGATACACTGCCAGCCTTATGCAGTCTGGTGCAGGCATCTGCTTGCTTGCTTAGTGTATCCACCATGCTCCATTAAAGCAGTTGACACATTATATTGTAATGTTTGCATGTTTTACTTCAGTCTAAACTCTAACCTGTAAAGGTAGAGATATATCTTTCCAACTTTGTAAATTCAGTAACATACACACAATGTGTCCTATAAATGCAATAGGTATTTATGTGTTATATAAATAAATGAACAAATCCAGCAGCAAATGAAGACAAAATAATAATAACATGTATAAAAAACACATATTAATTGAAATGACATCATCAGATCCAAATTTAGGGAAACAGAAAAGTCTAGAGTTTGTGAAAGTTAATAGATTAAGTTGTAATAAAAAAGTGAATTTAGTCTAAATCAAACCTAAAGACAGTAGAAATTCAGTTATGTTTACTTGGTGTATGCTTAGATTTTATATACTCTACCAATCAATGGCTACTGTTTTATAAACAAATAATAAGAAGCTTTATTTACCTGCGTTTGCCTTATTTTATGAATTCCATAACATACATATTTTTAAAATTTATTGGACAAGCGAAAGTAGGTCAATTTTTTCATCTGTTTCCAGCAAAATGTTCCAAGTAAAGTTTACTAACTCATCACCAAGTGTTCTTACCTAAAGATTCAGCATTACATTCAGCCAAAAAAGATATACAATGACAGAGAAACTGAGATTTTAATGATACTTAGCAATATTTCAAGAGTGTTTATTTTGAATTTAATTCAGCAGCAATTGCTATGAATAAAACTAAATTTTTTTAAATTTTGAAAACATCAAATAATTAGATTAAATCTATATAAGCAATACTTATTATATAAGACATTTTTGTCTTATATATGAGACACCATGAGTGACATAAAAAATAAATAAGTTATTAAAGCATTGTCCTTATTCAGGGAGGAAGAAATAGACAAAAAATAGATCACTGATTTGAGGCACAGATTACTTGGTTTGGCTTTCTGTAACATGCCTTAACAAACCACAGTACCACCAGGTATAAAAACTATAGCAAATTCTTATTTAAAAGGATGGACACTAACTATTATGTTGGAACAATTCTGTTCATTGGATGCTTTCCATGTTTCAATTCTTGGTGAAAGAAATTCTGAAGAAAGATTCCTTAGTTATGGAGTCCCTCAGTTAATGACATTCTCATATCTAGCTTCTCCCCACCTCAACTGATGAAACAAAGTAACTTGGTCTCTGAACCTTTACTGTTGTTTGCATTCATAAGTCCATCTGGCATGTGACTGACCTCTCAGGAGGAATTCAGGCCTCAGGATCATTGCTGTGGCTCTTTACCTATATTGGCTCCTCTCTCTGTACTTATGCTGGGATGTGTGTGTGATGCCTTTTCATTGTGAGATGATTTTTTCACTCTTACAGCCTGTTCCTCTGCTTCTCCTTTACTTCTACTTCTCAGGTCAAAGTCCTTAACCTCTTAAGCAGAGGAACTACAGCAAATTCTTCTCCTCTGAAATTTCCACTATTTGAGTTGCACTTACACAAAGAATTGTAGTGGGACACAGATGTGAAAGTGAAGGGTTTAGAGGAGTTTTGAGGATTCCTCTTTTCCATCCTGCTGTCTCAAGAAAGCATCCCTCCTGTCTGCTCTCAAAATTTCAGTCTTTTCCCTCTCGGTAGAAGTACCATTTACCAAAACTATATGCTTTCTCATTAACTGCAAATGAAGAAAAATGAAGAAAGGAAGAGAAGAAGAGCTAGGACATCTATTTCTGTCACATATATACAGGAAATTAAGTTTTAGAAAGGAAATTTTCCTGGACAATAAATAATGGGAAATTTTCACAGAAAATACTTTGTCTCATCTGCTATTTAAAGAAAATGTCATTGTCATTATACTTAGGTAATTGGCCTGTGTTTTCAATGGGAAAATATTGTCACTTTATAATTAGGTTGTTTTCAAGCTTTTTGGAAGTACTAAGTAAAAGAAATTCAAAGTTTAGGAATGAAGTAAAAATTTCCAAGGGAAATAATAACCCTTTGCTTAAATTATTTTTACCCCCTATCTTGTTTTGGTGTTCTTTCCTTTGTTTTTAAGTTCTCTGTTGAAGAATAGGTATAACTCATTGATGAGCAATAAGAAGACATAATACATGCTATTGAAGAACTAAGAAGTGGGTGTAAAGATATTGTAAATGCAGAACTGATGGTTTCAAGAAATCAGTTGTGTGAAGAAAGCAGCAGTTGTCTTTCCTAAGAGACTGGGAAACCAGGAAGAGGAGCAATTCTACAGAACAGTGCTTGAAAGGTCCCCAGACCCTCCAAAAGAAGCATTTCAGAATGTACTGAAAATACAGGTCAGAGTACTGTGGAACAGTATGCCATAGAGACAATGTTTTTTATAATCTTTTGCATAGAAGTGAAAGTTGAAATAATGGCAAGTGCTTGGAATCACCAAACTCAAGTATTTAAGGAGACAGAATAGTTGATGCAAAATTAGGCAGAAGAATGAGAGAACAAGATTTTAGAGTTAGGGAGAAAATCAAGAGAGTGCATATTTGCAGAAGTTAAATGAGAGGAGTCACAGAAAGGCAACCATGCCAAATGATGCTGATAAAAATTCAGAAAATTGGAGCATTAGATTGAGGAGGAATCACAGAATAGAAAGCATTAGCAAAAGGGAAAGCTTGAATACATGAAGACTGACGAAAAAGACTTGGATAGAGTAAATATACACAAATATGTACGACAGGCAGGGAAGGTCATTGTTGAAGTATTCCAGAGAATTGCATGGTATAGATTATCACAAATAGAGGAACTTGTCTTAAAATGAGTGGTTTTTCTTTTCTTTATTTTTGAGAAAAAAAATAACAAAAATAATGGTGATTACACATCAGGGGGATTTGAGTAATAAAGAAAAGGTGTTGAGGTTAATTTTCATCTACATTTTCAATGTAGTAGGACTTAAAGGCATCTACTCAGATATATAAAGTTTAATCAACTTGAACTGGAGAAAATGGAAAAAATAAAGAATAAAATACATTGAGGGGCTAGAGAATATGATGGAGTAAATGGAGATTTCATAAGGGTAAAACATACTATGGAAGAAACTCTTCTAAAGAAGAAAGTACAGAGATTTTGACTGGAGAGCAGGGGTTTAGCATCAGAGATTTTAGAAATTAGTAGTGTCAGTTTAAGGGTTTTTTTCTGTGGAAAGTGAGGGTGGGATGGAGGTAAAGATTATTGGATGTAAAGGTGCACATTAGCATTCAGATTTGTCTTTCATGTGTATTTTGAAGCCTTCACAGATGATGAAAGCAATTGGAATGGAAAAGAATCTGAGATCAGAAGTCATCATAATTTAAGTGTCATCATAATTAAAATACACAAAATAGAAACTCATGCTGGGGGTCTTTAACCCTTGCCAGGAACCATTAAATATTCATCTTAATGAAACTCCAAAATTTCTTTCTTTACAAAGCATCTACAAAAGCAAGATAAAAGGGAAGTTTCTACAATTCATTATATATATATTTTTTCCAACAAGGCTTTCCAACATATTGGCTTTTAAATGCCTTTAATAGGCACACTGATTGGGTTAATGTCTTAATAATAAGGAGCCTGTGCAGGCATGATCCAGTATCATAAAGGAAATGGCTCAACCACTGTGAACCAATAAGATAAATACATAAGCAGAGCCAGAGACATACCCTTGGGAGGATGAGTGGAAAAAGGGGCAATGTAAGGGAGAAAGCAAATAACATGCATGATTAGGAGTCATGCACAGAGGTGGAACTACTTGTTACTAATGTAACATTGAGTTTTTTAACATGGCATTCCAGCGTGACATAGTAAATTGAATTTTGGTTATTTGTATTCAGCTTTATGTCTTCATAGAGACTCAGGATTCAGGACTAGGATTCAGGACTCATGTATGCCATGTGATTATTCAAAATAATTTTTAGATTTACTAGTCAATTTTTTATGTGGACAGTGGATGAGTGACCAGAAGATTAGCAAGACAGCTGCCCAAAGAAGATTTTGAACCAAGCGTTTTTGGTAGTTCAGTTTGTTCATTAGATTCCCCATATGAGTAAAATCATATAATATTTATCTTTCTCTGACTGGCTTACTTCACTTAGCATACTGAACTAACAAGCAAAACACAGAGACATATAGAAAGCAGGCCAATAGTGCTGAAGAAGGTTGGGGGTGGTTATGGGGTAAATGTATTGAGCAAAAAAGAAAAATATCCCATGGACACAGATAACAATATGATACTTGCAGAGGGGAGTGGGAGTGGAAGTGGGAGAGGGTATAAGGGCAATAAAAAGTAAGGGAAATACAATAAAAATGAATTAAAATATAATAAATAAATAAGTACATACATACATACATATGTTATTGATAAATGACATGAATGACTAACAAGGAGGAGAAAGCATTGAGAATATATTATGTGGTGGAAATGAGAGTGAAAGTCAAAGGTGTTTTTGGAGGGAGAATAAGGACATTCAAAGAGCTCTAGGGATAGGACATGAGGTATCCAGGCTATAACAGAAAAAAGTTGCTTCCATTTTAAAAGCAGTGATCTTAATCAAAAACAAAAATACAAGCAAGCAAAATATAACAAGAAACATTGAAATTAGAAATAAACTAACAGTAACCAGAGGGGAGGTGGGAAGATATAATGGAGGGAAGGTGGAAGGGTTTTCAGGAACAGCTATAAAGAACACATGGACAAAAGCAACAGGGAGTGGGATCAGAAGAGGGAGGTAGGGATGGCTAGGATTGGGGGGAGGGGTTAGGAGAAAATGCAGGCAACTGTACTTGAACAACAATAAAGAGAGAGAGAGAAAAGAAGCATCTTGTTTCAGTTAAATCATGGCAGTGGCCAAGATGAAACTTAAAATATGGAAAACTTAATTGACTATAGAAGAAGATTTTAGGAGGCTGAGAAGCTGATGTTCAGATCTGATTTCAAGGGGAGGCTTGGACTTTCAATATAGACCATGTAAAACGGGGATGAGAGATGTTGTTGGTGTTAGTTCCTGGTAGAAAGGTGAGTGATAACTTTTTGTGCCAAGGCATAAAATTATTTACTCAGTGCTCTAGCCCTTTACAGGTCAGTGGTTCTCCAGACCCTTCTGGATGCCATTTATTAAATACCTCTACAATGTACCTCATATCTAAATTCTCTCTCTTTTATCAACACTGAAAAATTAATTGCTCTTCTGTTTCTGTGGAATTTGGTGTTTACCTTTTTATATACTGATTTAAAGTTGTACTACTTTTTTGAGTTCAAGGTTTACACCTTAGTCCCTGCAAGCACAAAATTATTTGAGGGACTATATCAGTAAAAGACAAAGAGCTTACTGTAGTATTTGGTCCTAGATCCAGGCAATGATAAAATAATTATGGTGCTGACAGACATACTAATAACAGGAGAACAGTGACTTATCTACTAATTGTTAGCATGCACATTCATCACAAATTCCTATAGATTAGACATTGTTTGTTTCTTTTATCGTTCAATCAGGTCATTGGTATTCTAACTAGGCTTAAGGTAAGTGGGTTTTCCATCCAAGAAATCTGGAATGAAGACTGAGATTAAGAGGTAATGAATCAGTCTGGACTGGTTTCCTAAAGAGAGGTGTTAACTTTGGGGCCATGGGTAAGTCATGGCTGGTAAAATCCAAGACATCTATGTAATAGGCATTTGTCATAGATCCTAAGGTGATTTAAGTATTTAAATCACCTTGAAATGAGTCATTTCATTGAAGATTTAGTAGTACTGTCTATTCTATGGCTGGAAAAAATTAGCAAGTGAAATAGAGATGTAGATCATAATTTAAACAAGAGGATAGGACCACCAAGTAGAGACTCTAATAAGAGCAGATCTCAAGGGCCTCACATAACTATCTTAAATGGACAAGTCACAGAGTCAGATTCAATCAACATTTACTGAGGGCCTACCATGTGGTAGCCACATCTCATCCTGGTAACAATTCTGACTATTGCTGCCCCCACAAAGGATGCATGTTTTGCAACATTTCAAAACTGTGATGCAGGATCATAGACTTCAAGCTTTGTATTTTTCTTCCTCTATATGGCTATTATTCAAGATGACAGGGTTTTTTTTTGTTTGTTTTCCAGTAGAAAACCAACTGATTCTCATAGCACAATAACATCCACTAAAAGAGCTATTTCCAATTTGTTTATTTGTTTTCTCCCTCATTCCAAAATGATAGAATAGCCAAAACAGATAAATAAGATAATTTGGGCAAAGAGAGAATTAAAATAGAAAATTCAACCAAAATCATGAATAAGCTTGATTGGTTTCTTTTTATTCCAAGTGGAAGGGTTTTGAGCTTACTAGCATTCAAAGAGAGAAGAAAGAATAAAGAGTTTAATATCTTATACATGCCCCCTTACTATATTTATACTTCCTTATTTGAGTTATCATCTAGAATATGATAAAAACTGTCTTTTTTCAGTACCTCTTACACAGTAAAGTGTAAATATTTGAACCTCAGTAAATATTTGCTAAGTGAATGAAAGTATAAATGTATGGTTAAGTGAATAATCATGAAAACAATCACCCCATAAAATTGTAAAAATTAGCTCAAAATTATTCTGTAATGGTTTGCTCCCACTGCCACAGTAAAGTGCGTGAACATTCTCCACACAACAGATTCATAAATAACCACTGCTGTATACCTTCCTCTTTCTTAACTACATTGTCATAATGGAGTTAATTTCCCCTTCTCAGACTTATCACTGTTAGCTTTTAGCACAAATTTAAATGTATTAAAAACTTTCCTCTCTCTGGTTTTTATTTTACCTAATGAAGAGATATCTCCTATGCAATGTTGTTTTCAAGTATAGACATAAGGGTAAACCAAATGAAATTACCAATACTCAACCATATTTGCAACAAAATGACTATTTTCCACATTAAATAATACATTTTATATGTTTTAGGTCTCCAGCAGGCTGCCATAGCTAGCCATTTAAAAACAACTGAATATATTTGAATGCATGGCCAGGTCTTGGACAGCTGCATTTCCCCACAACATTCCGATAGATTCTCTAGCACTTACAAATATTATGTAATAAAATTTTTTTAGAGTTTATGAACAATTTTATTATTTTACTGTGTGCTTTTCTTTCTAAAGCTTTATATTGTCAGAGGCAAGAATGCCTTATGTTCTCCTTTATTCCTTCCAAGTTAGGCAGAATGTTTTAATCCAACATTAAGCCTGCAATTTATTTAGAAATTATTTTAAATTTTACATATATGCAATAATGTTAATAGGGCATATCTAGAAATATATATATAGTCCTTGGAAGCTTTAACAAAATATTTAAATCACCTTAATTCAAACTTAATTCAATAAATAACATATTTTTCATTGAAGTATAATATATATTTAACATATTTTAAGCTTAAATTAGGAAAATAGACTATTAAGACTTATTTAGACTATAACAGATCTTCAAAGGAAAAGTGGAATTTACTCATGAAGACAAAAAAAATGAATCGATAGTATTTTCCCCAAAGAAAGAAAGAAAATATGAAGTTTAACATCCCATCTTTCTTAGCTATTGTTTTATTTTGCTTTTTCTATTTCTTTCCCAAATATTAATATGCAAATGATAACATAAAGACTAAAGTGTTTCCTAGTTTTGTATAGCCAAACATGTCTTTAAATTTCACAAATTAGAAAAGTATGTGTATTCACTATTGTACAAATTGTTTTGGGAAATAACTAAAAATCATAGTTTATATTCTACATTAATGTGCAGTTGTGTGGTCTTTTTGAGAAAGACTTCAGCAGCTCATAATGTGGTTGTTATTAAGAAATCAGAATTTTTCCATGATTAGTGAAGGGACACGTTTATAAAATCCTCACTACACACATTGCCTGGTGTGTGAAGCAGAGGAACATGACTCTTCTTAAAAGTGGCTTCCTTCTCCCTCTAAACATCTGAGAGCAACTATGATTATTTCATATGACTTTTTGGACTGAGGTATTGATGTAAAATTGTAGAATAGTGTCAATGAAATTTTCATTATTGCTTTTTAGAATTCTACAGTGGACTTTAAGCCAGTAATACTTTCAATTAGTATATTTTAGTAAAATATAGATGTAGATTTTACAACACAACTATCAATTCTTCCTCTTCAGTAGTTCCTAGTCCTTAAAACCTTTCAAATATTTACCTACATTTAAAGCCACAATTAGTTATTCTGTTTTCGAAACTCTACTATTCTATGATGGTAATGAAGCTTCCATTAGTACCCTCGGAAATGTTTATATTAAACTTGTTAAAAGCCCTCAGTATTAGGAAGATTTTGTGAAAGTTGGAGATTTTTTGTGATTTTTGTAGTAAATGGCTAACCACAAACTGTTTAAGAATTCCTTATTTTATTTAAGCTCTCCAGTCTCTAGCCTCTAATTTGGGGGGAAGAAAAAAATGCATTAATACATGAGCCAAGGTATGTTCTGGCGTGGGCTGCAAAATTGTATGAGGAAGAATCCAAAGCAAACCAGAAAACTTTCACTTCATTACAACTGCATTAGTGTAAGAAGTCTCCTTCTCCTCTCGAAGTTGTTTTATGAGGTGATAATGAGGGGAAAATGCCCTGGCCTAGACAATAACACTTATTTTAAAGTGGGTTTAGAACAGATTATTTCAACCTACCTAATTCAAAAATATAAGATGTTTAAATGTCATTTTTCTGGTTAAAAATAAACTTTTTTACATTAAAAAAGTGAAGGACCAAAGCATATTAATGAATTTAATGAATTAAAAGTTGTATTTTTCAAAAAGTGAAAAGAAGCCTGCAGTCCTTCCTTAAACCCACACTATTGCTGTCATCTAGACTTTCAGTATATCATTTGAAATTCTTAACGACAGGAGGCCAATAGTTCCGGATTCATCACTGATAATCCAAATCCTTCAAATTCTGTTCAATATTGTCTTTAGTGTTAGCATATGTAGCTAGATATTAATAAAGGAAGGGAGACATAAAATAGCAGAAGAAAAATGTTACAGGTCATTAGCCAGGATTACTGAGGAAGAAATAAAAACAAATAAAGGAGAAATTATTCTGTTGGGTGCCTGTGCAATAGGAGCTAAAGTGGCAACCATAAGAGGGAAGTGTCTAACCCAGGAAAAGAATCAGATTGGATAAGGGACACAGAACCCTGGAATATCTAGGAAGCAGATTGGTTGGGGGAGGGCATGACACCAGCCAAAAAAGGATTGGGGAGTTGAGTACTGTTTTACCCCGAGACCCAGAAAATGTAATCCAAGCTTCACAAATGCAAGCACTCTCTCTCTCTTTCTCCTGTTCTCCTTCCCTTGCTCCCTCTCAATAACTCACTTGCCCACTTCTTTCATGCATTCGCTCTTCATAGCAGCCACGCAGGCCTAGCAGATGCATGGGTTCCAAGCCCAAGCTTGAATATAATAATGCCATACCACCCAAAGCACAGCCAGAAATAGAGAGTGCTACCTTGACAGGAACAAAGGCTGAACTGGACTAAGCTTTGGCATGGACTGACCAGTGGCACAGAATTCCTGAACCTTGGCCTCTTCTCTGGGCTCGATGAAGACAAGGTTGAACTTCTTGCACAGCAGGACAAAGCTGAACACAAGACAGTTCTTTGTGTTTCCTTCAACTTCAGTGAATTTTACCACCATACCTCATCCTCCGGCATGTGGTCTTTGAAATGCATTTCTTTCAACACCACAAAGACCCCATTCCCATTGCTAACATTATTTCTGTAAAGTGTGCTGATATAATGCCATTCCCAGAGGAAAAATATATTATCATCGTTGATAAGGCTATTGAACATGAAACATGAATAATATTAAATAAGCTGCTTAAGTAGTAAAAGGTAAATTACACTTCTCTTTGCTTTAAAATAGTGTGTATATTGTATCAATGTTTTTATTGTAGAAATTAACAACACAGTACCACTCTTTGGAGAAACTAATCACTACAACAATAAACTGTGTATACTGTCCTGCCACTCTTCTCTTTTCCCCAACTACTTAACAGGTATTATTTTTCATTTAAATTCACAAAAATTTTGAGCATATCATGGTGATATTAACAATGATAATAGTAGTAATTCTGATATCTTTAATTGGGTATAATAACCTAATAATGTTAATAACAATAGCACATGTCTATGTTTAGTTTTAAAATTTAGTGTTCTTTCATATTCATCATCTCATCTATAAGAAAACTGAGCCTTAGTAAGTTTATTCACTCATCCAAAGTCACAAATCCAGAAAGTAAAGGAATTGAGAAAAGAATCCCCCCAAAAGAATATAACTGAAAGATAAATTATAGATTTTTCAAAAAGCTAACATTTTTATTTCACTTACATGCTGCAGAGGAGATGATTTCTTACATTGTATGGTGAACTGGGCAATATTTACAGAATGAATAAATGAAGCAACTAATTAATCAAACCACCCACTTCTTACAGCCCAATCTTGGTTGAGTTTCCAGGAATCTCAGTTACTTGTATGTATAAAAGTGCAGGAGGCTCTGGAGATAATAACATTACACATGAGTCAAACAACAAAACTTTTGCCTATAAAAACATTTCTTTCATTGATTCAAATAGGCATAAAATTGTTTGGAAATATAAAAATATTTGAGTACACAAAACATTTTTGGCTCCAACTCACAACACTCAAATGGAAATGATTTTCTCCTTTTAGAAAATGCAAAATATGTTTAATACCACAAAGGATATTTTAAATCCATAAAAATAAAACACAAATACTCCAACTTAAATAATTATATGAACTGTGATCTTAAAAATACTATTTTAGGTTCATAATAATTTAAAATTAGTTGAGAAATATAAGGAAATTAAAAGACCATGTATTCCATTTAATTGGTTGGTACTCTAATATATTAATACAATATGAATTAAATATTATCACATATAAAATTTATGTTTAAAATAAAGATATACCTTTTTAAATAGGAAAAAAACAGTTGGTGCCAATGTAAAGTGAACTCATTGATGGTGGTGACAAATGAAGGTGAAAAGTTGGCATTTAACTGCCGATTTTCCCCATGGATGGATCATTCAGGCTCCACTTTCATTCTGAAATGTACACAATTAGATTTAATGTTGAATGAAGCCTGGAAGAAGGATTCTGTTAAAGAGGAAGGATACGTGCTAATTAATTTGACCTGACCTGATGTTCTTCATTAGTACTAAATGCTCCAGAATTTTCACTGCCTACCGATCCAAATTCAAATTCTCCCACTCTATCTTTGCCTATTTAGTAGCATATGGAGTCTTGTGGGGCGGCCAGGAATGTTCTCATCTACTTTATTCTGTAGCAGAGGCATTGCTCCTAAATTAATACCTTGAACTGATGCTACTTAGGGTGTAATCTTCCCTAATTGCTATTGAGATATTGAATTTTATAAAATAGCTGTTCAATACTACTTGTGAGTTAATGAGAATCATCATGTGGAATAAAAAAGGTATACTTTTTTTAAAAAAACAGCTTATTTTGAAAGGCAATTTCTTAATGGTGTTTCAGAATTTTCCTACAGTTTCTGATGTGAAATACTTCAAGAAAATTAAAAATAATTAGTCGCAAAAGAGACTACCATTTTACTACCAAAATTAAGGTATGATATGCTGAAGAGAAATCTGCTATGTTTATTGCTTAAAAAATAAATGTTAAGGTCTTTTAATATGTTCCTTTAATCCAAAGTAAGTACCATCAGTGAAAGTAGTAAACTCTTGCATAGATAACATTAATGCAATACACAGATTAATGATGATAAACTTCTGCCAACTTTTGTAACAGATGATTTCATACAGGGTTTATCATAGGCCAACTTTGGGGTACTTCTATGGAACCAAATCTGACATCTTAATATGCACAGGAAAATGCCAAGAAATGCAGGAGCAGATTCCGATGAAAATAATGTTAATGGTATGACAGTGATGACCTATTACCAAATGTCTATGACCTTTTCTATACCAGAAGCTACAGAGAGTTATTCAGGTATTGTAATTCCTGCTAGGATGATAGAGAGTTCTTTAATGTCCCAGGAACAAATTAATAAATATGGGCATTTTATATCACAACTGAATGCTTGAGAGAATATCTACTATGTTAAAATCTCTGAGAATTGGACCTGCGAGTGTACTGTTATCCTCTGCATCTAAGCACTCTAGACTATATAGTGTGTCAGTAAAAGGTAGAAAGATATTGAGTTACTGGTGTAATCAGGACAAGATAACTCTTGATCCCGGAGTAGTTTAAAATCAGTTATATCTGATAAGAACACATTCCAGAAAACAATTTTCAAAAATTTTCTTGTCTAAATTTTGTAGACCATCACATTTCCTTCTAGATTAAAATGATAATATGTTGATCTTATAAAGAGTTGTCATGAATATGCATTTTTTTTGCTACTATATGAAGAAATTCTCACTTGTCATTTCATCTAGGCCAAATACAGACTTCTTCAGTAAGAACTGATCCTGATCCAGAGAAAGAGTATCTGAAGACTTCCTATAATCATGGTTTTAAACCATAAAGATGTTAACAGAGTCTACCTGACTAACCATGAGAACAATTGAGCATATTAGATAGTGACTGGGGGTCACACTTACATAGTTTACTTAAGAGGTTGGTGTTGTCTGTTGGAATCTGTTTTATTTCATGTGACAAAAGATGTAAGATATGAGGTATATGTTAAAGTTCTGTGCTAAAACTACAAATATAAAATAAACAATTTTAAAATACTGATTGTCTAGATTAAAGTAGGTTCTGAATAACATATATATTAGAAACGTTGGCAAATGATTATTAGCTATCCATAATCATCTGTCAATATCAGCAAAATATTGATTTTATAGGGAGAGGAAATCTTAGAAGCAAGTTTTCTTCTTTTTATAATTGATAAATTAAAAAAGTAAATATTTTATTGTTCATGCTATTTCAGTCCTTCCAATTTCCCCCTGTTGTCCTCTCCCAGCCAGCCTGTCTCCCCACTCCCATGGTCAATCCCCACACCATTGTCCATCCCCACACCAAAGAACATGTATATACATATGTTCTTTGACTAATCCCTTCACCTTCTTTCAACCAATCCCCACCTTCTCCACCCCTCCTATAGCTCTTCTTTTTGTTTAAAATGGCACTCCCCATTTTAATTGTAAATGTGTGCTGGTTATTGTGGAAATTAACATCAATATCTAAAGTGATGATATACTCTCTCGAATAGACGTATTTTACATTTTATAAAATATGTCCATTCTTTAACTCATTGTTTTAAAAAGTATTCTACTGTATTTTCTAATACAAATTAAAATTTATTAGAACATATCCTCTATAATTTATTTCCATGTAAGGTATAAATAAGATCAGGATCTGGTTTTAGTTTTTCTTAATAGTAACTAGAATATTATCTGCCAATAAAAGTTTACATGTAAATGCAAGTCCTACATTTTTCAAAGCCTTGCTCATGTCAACTTTAAATATTCTCTTACCCCTATAGTAAATATTTAGGTATTTGGGGTCTGTTTCTAGATTTCTGTTCTGTTCCTCTATTCAGCATGTGTTTCTAATCCAGATGTTTTGATATCTGGGGATTTGCTGACTCTGAAGTGACTGCTTCTCCGAAAGATAACCAGTTCCTAGAGATGGTAAATAACTCTTCTGGGAGTATAACTTTCCTATGCAAATCACACAATCTAAAGCCCACTGCCCCACCCAATATATCAGGCTCTATACTTTGGACTCTTTCCCAGCCCCAGTCACACTAGGCACCAGACAACTAGACAAAACTTGCACCCCAAAACCTGCTAAAATTATTTAAACTAGCTAATCATAAGCCTTATCGCCACCGCATTTGCCCAGAAACCATAATCAAGTCTCAGGCTCACTTTTTCCCCTGGTCTTGCCTCCTGGGATGCTTCTTTCTTTTGGAAACTGCAAAATATATGTTGCCTTTTTAATGCCAGCCATTTCCTGATCTGTTAGCTTCAATGTTCCTGAACAATAAAACTTTAATTTTAAAACAATTCTATTGATCTGTTATTCTAATCCTATTCTTTTTTTTTGAAGACTTTATTTTTTTATATTTAGAGGGGAAGGGAAGGAGATAGGGAGAGAAATATCAATGTATGGTTGCCTCTCGTGAGTCCCCTGCTGGGAACTGGCCTGCAACCCAGGCATGTGCCCTGACTGGGAACCGAACCACGATCGTTTGGTTCCCAGGCCTGCGCTCAATCCACTGAGCTACACCAGCCAGGGCCCCTAACCCTATTCTCATAGATACTCTTTTGCTATGAGTATCTCATAGATACTCATAGATGTTCTATAATATTCTGAAATGTTTTTTGATACAAAGGCACTCTCACCATTTTTTGAATCTGATTTTAGTATGGTTGGCTGAACTAGGATTTGAGTAAGTTAATAGAAGCGCACTCTAAGAAAGAATCTTTAAATACATCTTAGCAAGGCCATTAAAGGAAAATGTTACATTTAACTTTTAGAATAATCCATAGAAGCAGAAACCAAAATGGAGAAAAAGTAAATATAAAACTAGATATCAGGAGAATGAAATTTTGGTCCTGAATCTGCTAAGTAACTTTATTACTTTAGAAACATCACTAAGCTTTCTTGGCCTCTTGTCTGTCATCCTATAGAGAATGAGATCCTCCCCAAATTAAAATTCCTGTAGCTATCATTCTAGTGCTGTAAATCTACTGTACGTTGATTGCCCTTCTTATTTTTTGCAGCATCCGGCTCAGAGAAGATACTGAGAACAAGTTTGTGGAATCAAATTGCTGGCTCCAGCCACCCCATCACACTCTGGTGATCACGCTGTTTTCATTCCCCTTTGTTTTCCGTGTGTGTTTTCTCAGCATCCTTTCATCCTCATTAAGATCATTTGTGTTTCTTCCTGTTCTCTTGCATTGCAGATAAATCATCTCCCTTCCACCCAAGCTATTCTTTATTTGTAAACTTTGATCTTTAAGACACATGTATTTTTATTATAGTAATTACTTTCGATCATTATGATGTAGACTTAATAATGACATAGCTAAAAAGTGGTTTCATGGTATTCTGACTCAGACATAAAATTGTTTAGTCAAATAAAATAATATCATAGACTCCATGTAAGGCAACTGAAAATACTAACAGTGAAATATATCTAAAAGTTTATGATTATCCAAAAGAGTGATCAGCTTTTCACACATTACAAAATATTCAAAATACTTGCTTTCATGCAAAGCCTCAAGGAAACACGATAATTTTATCATTGTTGACGATTTGTTCTACCTGACAACTCCCGTGACAAACTTGACTACAATCAATATCTATCATGCCTATCAATAATAATTTTGCTTTAAATTATTGCTGAAATTAATATGTTAAAATTCATCTTTGGTAAAGAAAGGAAAATACTCAGGATTACTCTCTTCATTGAATAATCAATATTTTTCAAACCATTGGAGTTCTCAGGGATATATGGACATATACACACATATATACACATATGTGCATTTATATATACGTGTGTATATATATCAGGCACACCTCTAACTTTTGCTCTAAATCTTCAAAGAATGGGATTTTTCTTGTGACATGGTTTGTTTGCATTTTTATCTAAGTGATAATTACTCAGAATCTAAAGCACAACTTAAAGATTTCAGACTCCCACAGAATTTAAAATACTATGTAGCTGAAACACTGAGGGAACACATTGGAAACCTATTTTCTATAGACATTCATGTCTTCAAAAGCTTTGCTTTAGTATTAAAACTCAGCAAGAGAAAATATGTAGTATACATAGTTTGCTTTCACAGTATTTTTCTTAGTCCACTCCACCTGCTCTTCCAAATGCCATAGATTGGGCATCTTATAAATAAAAGAGATATATTTCTCAATGTTCTGGAAGCTGGGAAGTCTAAGATCATGGCTGTGGCAAATTCTTTGTCTGGTGAGCGCCTGCTTCCTGGTTTGTAGTGGGCTTTCTTATCACTGTGTCCTCACCAGGGAGGAGGGAAAAGGGGCTCTCTGGAGTCACTTTCATAAGCACATTGCTCTACAAATGACAGAATCTTTTTGACAGATGAGGCCAAGGCCTCATCTTTAAATATCATCGTGTGGGGGATTAGGTTTGTATATATGAATTTTCAGGGGACAAAATGTTCAGTCTATAGCAATGTTGTGACTGAAAGTCAAAAAATGAACAGTTGGAGCCTGATATGAAGTAACAGTACCATTAAAATTGTTAGTTTCTTATACCTAAATGAACAGCAATATTCTTGCATTACTAAACTGTGGTAGAAAAATGCATGAAGACTTGATCTGGGGTATGAGGAGTCAGCATGCAGTATTGAAGTATTTTAGAAGACTGAAAGTGGTATATATTTGATTAAGAAATGATGGTTCTTCATGGGCACAATAACCACTGCATATGCTATAATATTTGACAGCATCACAAAAGCTACCTTAAAGATAGCAAACACTACTACTACAGATGAAGCTTCAGCCTGCATTTATGAACTGCTGAGATCTGGGAATTAGCTGTGCTTTTCCTATTATCAGTAGTAAAACTAATCCCTTTCAAACTTCTGAGATGCTAGTCACTTACTGCTCATTCCTTTTGTAATGTTTATAAATAATAAAGAGATTAATAATTACCATGCAGTTATGCATATTGTATATTTTCAATAACTAAAATTTTACTTTATTTTATTTCTTAGTCTGCCATTCAAATAATGATATACATTTTGAAATCTATAGCGCTTGGCACCATTTATCAGACAACACTATGAGTTGAAAGTATGGTTATCTCCATTTTACAGGGAACTGTGGCTTCAAACCCTTTATCCTGGTGGACAATGTCAGGTAAGGCCTAGACTCCCCATTGTTGGGAATTCTATCAGCAGACAGCCCTCAAGTATGAGTCCCTCAAGGACTTTCCATCTTCGGAGAGTTCCTCCTCATCCAAGGTTATATCTCTTCCCTCAGTGGGTCTCAGAATGACTGACGAACATTAGAGTATCAACACCTGGCAATCTCTGAGAAACAACTTGAACCCCAGAACTCAGTGTGTACATCTGGGGCTTCAGTCAGATAGGCATCTCAACTCAACTTTTTCTTCTGCCCACTCCAGGGTCCTTCCTCCTCTTTTTCACAGTGTTGGTTCCAGGGCTATGGCTACATAAATATCCTGAATACAGGGCTCTGTCTCATCGTCTGCTTTCTCACCATCCATCCTGCAGCCAGTTACTTATTGGCCAGGGTCAGGATTGTATCTCACGTTGGTACAGCTCCAAGCCTGCTCTCTCTACACTACACTCACAGCCTTCTCATCCTGCAGAGTTCAATTCAGTTTTATTTCATATTCAAATATGTTCAATTTCTATCTATTGATAAAACATTTCAGTGGATGACTAAATTTTCACTAAACCTAGCCACACTCAGCTTATCACATGACTACCTAATTGTAGGCATGTAATTAAATTATTATCTCCCAATGGCCCCATTTCTTATTGGTCTTTTGATTTCTTTGAAGTTTTATTTTAGCTTATAAGCAGCTAAATTGAGTGGTTGCTCTAAGTATGCCCAGAAACTTACTGTGGTTTAAAACGATGACCTAGACATGTGCTTTTAAATAGATCAAACATATATGATAAACCTGTTCAGATTTACTTGACAAATCTCTGGCGCACTTTAACAACTAGGTTTGTATATCTATAGCCTGGCAGCTCTCGAAAAACAGTTTTAAATATAAAAACAATTTGTAAGCTTTCAGCAAGATCATAACAATAGATCCATTTGCTTGTGGAATTATGGATCATACTTCAACACTATCAGTGTGTCTTTACAGGTTAGCAAAAACATATCCTGATTGCAATGAATGCTCCACATCACAGAATGACTTATTTTGCATGCATCATGACTAATGAACACATGCCTCTTTGTAAAGAGCACACTGTTCTGGAGCAAATTGTCACTAGTAACATGTGCTGATTATTTGGATCCACTATTCAATAAAAAACACCAATGGTTTGTACTGGTCTTGTTATTTGTGCCTGGTAGGAAATCACCTCAGAATCCACTATTTCTCGGATTTGTATCCCAGAAAGTCTAGTTGTCTCTGGGAATACAGCAGAATCTACATGGCTAAGTGCCCTGTGATCTGGGAAGTATTTTACGAGAGCTGCTGCTGCTGCCTTTACAGAGAATGGGCGGGGAAATTCTTTTAAATTAATTCTTTGGGCTGTTCTGAACCCAGACCTCAGCCCACCTTGATGTGCACCTCTGTCCTGGACACTGGAAGGGCTGTTTGAGTTTGGACTGAGCTGTCAGCCTCTCCCACTGGTGTCATCTCTCTTTTTCTCTTTTTTTTCTTTTCCTTTCAAAGCCCCATTGTTGCAGAAGCTCAGCAATGGGCAGGACAGAGAAACTCTTTGAAAGGAGACCCAGCTCTACTTTGCCATGGGGCTGAGCAGCACTAAGGAAAACCCACCTCACATCTGCCTAAATCACACTGAAGTGAATGAACTTTTAAACAAATGAGCTGCGTGTTTTTCTCTAATGCTTATTACTAGCTGTGCAGTGAGGCTGCACCGATTTCAAAGGCTTTTCAATTCCTGCACAGAACTGAGAGGCTGTAGCAACGGTTCTTTGAAGAGAAAACACCACTGTTGGGACAGGCATACAGCTTGGGCTTGGCTCAAAGACCTCCAAAAGTGGCAGGGAACAGCAGAGTGCATGGCTCTGGCTACAAACAGCTGAAGAAATTAATAAAAAAGTGGCTTTCCTCTGTCATCTACTGCAAATATTTCCTCTTGCAAGAGGGATCCTTGGAACTTGTGATGCAGATGAATTCTCTTTCAACTCCGAGGGATTTTTAGGCCTGCCTTTTGGTGCCACTCTAGATTTTAGATAGCTTAATAAATTTACCTGCAGCTACACCTCCCTCTTTCTGCTTTTCCTAATTTCACATTTATGATACGTTTCTCAGAGAGGTTTATTTATTCTCTTTATTTTATTCCTTTCATTCACAAAAGAAAGAATTTCTAGAAGAATCAGGTATAACATGAAAATATTTATCAAGTTAGGAATGTAAACTGTTAAGACATTTTTGTGTATTTCACATGAAAGGAATCCACAATAGAAGCTTCAGTCAACAGGGTTTTGGAGAGTGCTTTGGTATGTTAATTGGAAATCATTGTAATCTGTTCAACCCCAGGACTTCTATGAGGTGGCCTTCATTAGGGGAGTTCAAGTTACACTCTCTGCCTAAAAGTGATGAAGCTATATTTCTTCAAGAATATCTTGTAATTTGGACTTTTCACTTATTTATGTGAACTGTTATCTCTTGGATCCCACTTACTGAAATTTGATGTTGAAATTTACGAAAAAATCAGAAATTCAGACACTAAATCTGCTTCGTGCCTTGAGCTAGGATTTCCAGACTCAGCTACTATAAGAAATGTATTACTGTTGATGAATTGCCCAATCTATGACAATATTAATAGAACACAAAGGATAAGACAAACACTAAAAACAAACTAAATACACTGCAAACTTTTCATGTTTTTCTCTTCTTGCTGAGTTATTATGCTTTTCTATTCCTTTTGGAATCACTACTCATAATTTCTGCTTTTTTTTAAAGATTGTATTTTTATTATTTATCTTTAGAGGGGAAGGGAAGGAGAGAAAGAGAGAAATATCAATGTATGGTTGCCTTTTGTGAGTCCCCTGCTGGGAACTGGCCTGCAGGGAACTGGCCTGCAACCCAGGCATGTGCCCTGACTGGGAATCAAACCGCGATCATGTTGTTCACAGGCCCACGCTCAATCCACTGAGCTACACTAGCCAGGGCTATAATTTCTGCTTTTTGAAGTGTTTGTTTATTTCATCTAAGTTGTAGAAATTATTGGCATAAAGATGATCTTAATTTTAAAATGTCCCTTTTAATGTCTAAATGATCTCTAGGGAAGCCACTCTTTTATTACTGACGCTGGCAGTTTGTGTAACTTTTTTCCATTCTGTTCACTTTTTTTTCTTAATCAGTCTTGCAAAAAAATAACCATTAAAACTTTTTTCAACCCTAAGTCATTATCCTTCCCTTTACTCTTAATTTTTCTTTTACATATATGCATTTAGGTGGCATGTAAACATTTAGACTTATAGGTTAATTTGTGTAATTCCTCAGAAAGTTATGAGATCATGCTCATCACAGAAAATTCAAGATTAAAAAGTCCATTTAAACAATATCAACAATCAACATTTGTTAAAACTTACCACATATTATAGATGCTGACCCATGAAGCTGTTTGCATTACTACTAATTTTTAAAAGGTACATTTCAAAAAGCATTGTTTTTATTTTATTTTCATATACCTGCATCTTCTCAGTTTGTTTACTTTCTGCCCATGGACTACATTCAATGAACAGTGCTCAGAGTGAATAAGAACAGAGATAGAATGGTGAGGAAAAACAGCAATAAAAAAATCCATACTTTATTTTTAGAACTTGAGTAAATATAAATTTTCATTATCATAATTTTGGGTAGTTAGTTGAAAAGTCTAATTTGAAAAAATATACAATGGAATACTATTCAGCCATAAAAAATCTCTCATTTATTGATATGATGAAGTGTTATACTTTGGTTAAAAATAATTTCTAATTCTTGTTATGGTTTCTTCTTTAAATAGTGACTTATCTTAAAGAGTGTAACAATTTTCAAATACTTAAGGACTTTTTAAAATATTACTATTACTAATTTGTAATTTAATTCTGTCTTGGTCAAAGAATATACTTTGTATGATTTAAATTTTAAAAATTGATTGATACCCACTTTATGACCTAGCAAATGGTTTATATTTTATGTAGATATGCACCTAAAAAAGAATATGTATTTTGCATAGTATTTTATAAGTGTTGAATAGGTAATGTTGATTGTTAGTGTTTTTCAAGGCATCTGCATGCTTACCCGTTTTTGGTTTACTTTTTCTGTCCACCTTTGGGGAGGAAATGTTCACATTTTCAAGTATAATTATAAATTGGTTAAAATCCTGTGGGCTGTTCCTTTTTTTCTTTTTTTCAATTTAATTGTTGTTCAAATACAGTTTTCTGTCTTTTACTCTCATCCCAGCCCCCCCACCAGTGCTCCCCACCTCCTTCCCATTTCCACCCCCCTTACTTGTTCTCCATGTGTCCCTTATACTAGTTCCTGTAAATCCTTCCCCTTGTTCCCCTGAAATTCCCTCCCGTTTCCCCTCTGGTCACTGTCCATCTGTTCTCCATTTCAGTGTCTTTGGTTATATTTTGCTTGCTTGTTTATTTTGTTATTTAGCTTCCTGTTAAAGGTGAGATCATATGGTATTTGTCTTTCAACACCTGGCTTATTTCACTCAGCCTGATACTTTCCAGTTCTATCCATGCTGTTACAAAGGGTGGGAGCTTTGACCTTCTTTCTTTCCGCTGCATAGAATTCCATTGTGTATATGTACCACAATTTTTTGATCCATTCATTTACTGACAGGCACCTAGGTTGCTTCCAGCTCTTGGCTATTGTAAATTGTGCTGCTATGAACATTGTGGTGCATAGGTTCTTTTGATATTGGTGTTTTAGGGTCTTGGGATATAATCCTAGTAGCGGAATTGCTGGGTCAAAAGGCAGGTCGATTTTTATTTTTCTGAGAAAATTCCATACTGTTTTTCATAATGGTTGCACCAGTCTGCAATCCCACCAACAGTGAGCTAGGGTCCCCTTTTCTTCACAACCTCTCCAACACTAGTTGTTTGTTGCCTTGTTTATGATGGCCATTCTGACTGGTGTAAAGTGGTATCTCCTTGTGGTTTTAATTTGCATCTCTCTTATAGCTAGTGATATTGAGCATCTTTTCATGTATCTCTGGATCTTCTGTATGTCTTCCTTGGAGAAATGTCTGTTCAATTCATTGAACTTTTTAATTGGGTTGCTTGTCTTCTAAGAGTGGAGTTGTGTAAGTTCTTTGTATATTTTGGAGATTAAACCCTTGTCTGAGGTATCATTGGCAAATATGTTTTCCCACATAGTTGGTTCTCTTTTTATTTTAATACTATTTTCTTTAGCCATTCTGAAGCTTTTAATAAACCCATTTGTTTATTCTTTCCTTTATGTCCCTTGCTCTAGGGGACATATCAGTAAAAATGTTGCTGTGTGAAATATCTGAGATTTTCTTGCCAATATTCTCCTTTAATGGTGTCACGGCTTATATTTAAGTCTTTCATCCACCTTGAATTTACTTTGGTGTATGGTGTAAGTTGGTGCTCGAGTTTCATTTTTTTTTTTTTGCACATAGCTGTCCCATTCTCCCAACACCATTTGTTGAAGAGGCTATTTTTAGTCCATTTTATGTTGCAGCCCCCTTTGTTGACTATTAATTGGCCATAGAGATTTGGGTTTATTTCTGGGCTCTCTGTTATGTTCCATTGGTCGATGTGCCTGTTTTTATGCCAGTACCAGGCTTTTTTGATTATAGTGGCCTTGTAATACAGTTTGGTATCAGGTATTGTGATCCCTCCTACTTTGTTCTTTTTTCTCAAAATTGCAGCTGCTATTTCAGGTCATTTATGGTTTCATATAAATTTTTGAAGCGTTTGTTCTAATTCTGTGAAGTATGTCATTGGTACTTTAACAGGGATTGCATTGAATCTGTAAATTACTTTGGGTAGTATGGACATTTTGATGATGTTAATTCTTCTAATCCATGAACATGGTATATGTTTCCATTTGTTTGTGTCTTCCTTGATTTCTTTATTCAGTGTTGTGTAGTTTTCTGCATACAGGTCTATTACTTTTTGGTTAGGATCATTCCTAGGTATTTTATTTTTCTTTTTGCTATATTGAATGGGATTTTTTTCTTGATTTCTACTTTTGCTGTTTCATTGTTGGTATACAAAAATGCCTTTGATTTCTGGATATTGACTTTGTATCCTGCTGTTTTGCGAAATTCATTTACTAGGTTGAGCAATTTTTGGGTAGAGTCTATAGGATTTTCCATGTACACTATCATGTCATCTGCAACCAGTGACAGTTTTGTTTCCTCCTTTCCAATTTGGATGCCTTTTATTCTTTTTATTCTCTGATTGCTGTAGCTAGGACTTCCAATATTATGCTGAATAGAAATGGTCAAAGTGGACAACCTTGTCTTGTTCCTGATCTTAGTGGAAAAGTTTTTAATTTTTGCCCATTGAGTATGATGTTGGTCATTGGTCTCTAATATGTGGCTTTAATTACATTGATTATTGCTCCCTGTATTTCTTGTTTGCTGAGTATTTTTATCAGAAATGGGTGTTGTACCTTATCAAAAGCCTCTTCTGCATCTATTGATATGATGATCATGTGATTTTTGTTTTTGCTTTTGTTTATATGATGTATTACATTTACAGGTTTGTAAATATTGAACCACCCTTGCATCCCTGGGATGAATCCCACTTGGTCATGGTGTATGATCTTTTTAATGTATTGTTGGATATGGTTTGCCAATATTTTATTGAGGATTTTAGCATCTATGTCCATCAGTGATATTGGCCTGAAGTTTTCTTTCTTTGTTGTATCTTTATCTGGTTTTGGGATTAGGATGATGTTGGCTTCATAAAAAGAGTTTGGTAGTCTTTCATCATTTTGGATTTTTTTGGAATAGTCTGTGAAAAATAAGGGTTAACACTACCTTAAATGCTTTGTAGAATTCTCCTGTGAAACCATCTGGTCCAGAGCTTTTGTGCTTCGGGAGATTTTTTATTACTGCTTCAATTTCATTTGCTGTTATTGGTCTATTCAGACTTTCTGATTCTTCTTCATTGAGTTTTGGAAGATTATATTTTTCTAGAAATTTGTCCATTTCACCTAAGTTTTCAAATTTCTTGGCATAGAGTTCTTCATAGTAATTTCTTTACAATTCTTTGTATTTCTGTGGTATCAGTTGTAATCTCTCCTTTTTCATTTCTGATTGTATTTATTTGGGTTCTCACTTTTCTTTTCTTGATGAGCCTACTTAAAGGCTTGTCGATTTTGTTTATCTTTTTAAAAAAAACAGCTCCTGGATTCATTGATTCTTAGAATTGTGGTTTCAGTGCCTATGTCATTTAATTCTGCTCTGACCCTGGTTATTTCCTTCTTTCTCCTTGCTCTGGGCTGTCTTTGTTGTTGTTCCTCAAGTTCTTGTAGGTGTAGGGTTAGGTTGTTTACTTGAAATGTTTCTATCTTCTTTAGATAAGCCTGCATTGCTACGAACTTCCCTCTTATGACCGCCTTCGCTGTGTCCCATAAGTTTTGGGTTGTTGTGAGATTATTTTCATTTGTTTCCAGAAACTTGTTGATTTCTTCCCTAATTTCATTTTTGACCCATTCATTGTTTAATAGTATGCTTTTCAATCTTCATGATTTTGAGTGTATTGGGTCTTTTCTCTTGAGTTGGTTTCCAGTTTTAGTCCCTTGTGGTCGGAGAAAATGCTTGGTATGATTTCAATTTTCTTAAATTTGTTGAGTCTTGTTTCCTGTCCTATCATGTGGTGTATCTTTGAAAATGTTCCATGCTCATTTGAAAAGAATGTGTATTTAGCTTCTTTGGGATGAAGGGCTCTATATATCAGTTCAGTCCGTTTCATCTAGGGTCTTGTTCAATGCCACAATGTCTTTGTTGATATTTTGCTTGGAAGATCTGTCCATTTTTAACAGTGGCATGTTCAAATCCCCTACTATAATTGTGTTGCTGTCAATATCTTTCTTGAAGTCCTCTAAGATTTTCTTCATATACTTGGGTGCTCCTATGCTGGGTGCATATATACTTACAATGTTAATATCTTCTTGGTAGATTCTGCCCTTGAGTATTATGAAGTAACCTTCTGGATCTCTCTTTATGGCCCTTTTTTTGAAGACTATTTTGTCTGATATGAGTATTCCTAACCGGGCTTTTTCTTTCCTGGTCATTTGCTTGGAAAATTTGTTTCCATCCCCTCACTTTTAGTCTGTGTAGGTCTTTTGTCCTGAGGTGGGTCTCTTGTAGGCAGCTGGTGTTTGGGTCATGCTTTCTTATCCATTCAGCTATTCTATGTCTTTTGATTAGAGCATTTAATGTTTAGGGTTACTATTGATAGATACTTATTCATTGTCATTTTTATACCTGTGTTTCTAATTGTCTCTCTCTTTTCCTTCATTTCCTTATAGCAGACCTTTTAGTATTTCTTGCACAGTTGGTTTGGTGGAGGTGTATTTTTTAGACTTCCTTTGTCTTGGAAGCTCTTTATTTGGCCTTCTATCCTGATTGAGAGCCTTGATGGGCAAAGTAACCTTGGTTGCAGGCCTCTTGTTCTCATTACTTGGACTATTTCTTGCCATTATCTTCTTGCTTGCAGCATTTCCATTGAGAAGTCAGCAGCTAACCTTATTTTGGCTCCCTGGTATATTACTTTCTGTTTCTCCCTTGCTGCCTTTAATATTGTCTCTTTGTCTTGGAATTTTGCCATTTTAATGATGATGTGTCTTGAAGTGGGTCTCTTTGGATTCCTCTTGATTGGTACTCTCTGTGTTTCCTTGATTTGTGTGACTTTTTCTTTCATCAAATTAGGGAAGTTTTCCCTCATTGCTTTTTCAAATAGATTTTCAATCCCTTTTTCTTCTCTCCTTCTGGTATCCCTATTATTTGGATATTATTGTGTTTCATATTGTCTTGCATTTCTCTTAATCCCTCTTCATTGTTTCTGAGCCTCTATTCCTTTTCTTGCTCTTTCTGGGAGTTTTTTTCTACTTTGTCCTCCAACTAACTGATCTGATCTTCTGCTTCATCAGTCATGCTTTGGATTCCTTCCACTGTGTTCTTTAGTTTCGAAATTGTATTCTTCATTTCGTCTTGGCCTTTACTGACAGTTTCTATTTCCTTTTTCATGTTGATATAGTTTGCAGTGAGTTCATTGTAATTCCCCTGTAGTTTCTGGTAGCTTATTGTGAGCTCTTTGAACTTCCTGATAACCAGTGCTTTGAATTCAATATCTGATAGCTTATTTGCCTCTATTTTGTCTAGCATTCTTTCTGAAGCTTCATCCTTTCCTTTCATTGGGGGATTGTTTCTTTGTCTTCTCATTGGCTGTGAGACTCTTCTTGTTAGCTTCAGCTTCTTAAATTGATTTGTTCTGGCTTCCTGGGTTTATGGTGTGAACTTTAGTGGTATAATACCTGTGAGATTCAGTGGTGTAGTCTCCTTGATCTCCCAAGCTCACTGGTCTTGGGCTGTCCTTTACATTGGCTCTGAGTTTGTGTTTGGGTTTTTGTTGTTTTTGTGTCTTTCTTTTGTGGGTCCTCCCCACCAGCTGGTGAATTGAGGGTCTCTCTGTCCACTATCTGTTTTAATTTGTTGTGCTTGTGAGGGAAGGTTGTGTTGAAGCTAGTTCTTTTGCGTGTACAGGGTTTTGAGGGTTCTCTTTTGCTCTTGTTCAGTTATTTGCCCTGGGTAGTTTTTCCACTGTTTAGTTGTATTTCCAGATAGTTCTTGGATTGAGGTTTGTGTGGTTTCCATTCTCTCCTTCACCTCCTTCTGTTCTTATCTGTTGGTGGTTCCTTTGTTGTTGGGTTTCCTCTTCCAGTGGGTATTCTGGTGTTCACTGTTTCCACCTACTTTTTTTTGTGATCAATTGGAGGGGAAGGCAAAATGGTTTATGACAGCAGGAGAGTATTCTATGATATTTATAGTAGCAGCCAGTAGAGAAGAGATAGGAGATCCTTTGGCTATGTATAGTGGTGACTGTAATCTTCAACCCAACTAGCCACTTTTCAGAAAGGATGGAAAGAAGATAAGGCTCTTGTTGGGAAGGGAAGGTTTGTGGTTTGGATCTAGAAAGGAGTGAGGTTGAGGGAGGTCAGATTCTGAGGTAAGGTGAGAATAAAGGATGGTAAATAGGTGTAGTATGTGAGAGAATAGAGTTAACCACTGCAGTAATAGAGTTCAGGAAACTGCGAAGTGGGCTGAGATCTGGGAGTGATGTTGTGTAGTATTTACAATAGTATGTAACAGCTTTTATTTACAATAATATTAGAGCAACAATCATATGACAGAATCTATGAGATACCAAGATTAGCGAATATTGGACCTTCAATAGTGTGCTAATGGACCAAGGGGAAGTAAAGGACAGTAAATTAGAAATACACTATGAATGAGGGGACAGGGGAAACCTGTCAAGTGCTACCATATATCCAGCCAAGGCAAAGAAGACTATACAGAAAGAGGAGGAATACAAAGATACTATTAAAATTAAAGATGTAAGAATAATGAAAAATAATTTAAAAAATAATACATATATGCAGTAACTTGTAGTTTTCCTGCTATAGCAAAGTGAAATTTGTCTCTCTGTCTCTACTATTGGAATGCCCCCTCATTGGGTCCAACTCTGGTCTTTTCACATATCCAAGTTTTTTATCTCACTTGTGGGGGGGGAGGCAGTGGAAGGGAGGAAAAAGCAGTGAGTTTGGAAAGAAAGGGAGAAGGAATAAAACAAGAAAGAAGAAGAGAGAGGGTAAAAGTATTGAAAGATAAAATAATAATAAAGTTAAAATAGTAAAATATTACTTAAAAATTTAAAAAGCCTCTTGTTGGTTTCTAGGTGGCCAAACTGTTTTTTTCTGGTCTCACTGGCTGCAGCATTCTGAGGGGCAATTGGTATGGCCTTTCTCTCTTCTTGTTGTACTCAGCTGGTCTCAAGAGCGAATGCTCTTCCAAGATCCGGACCGGCGCCTCTCCCAGTGCCCCACTGAGAGCAGTCTTTACCCGGTAGTCCTCTTTAGAGCAGTCTTTCCCTGGGAGTCACCGTAGTGGGGTGGGGTGCAGACGCTCGCTCCTAGCCAGGCTTCCCTGGTCCCACAGGCTTGTGTGCAAACCTTTCCCAGTTCTACTGGGGAAGGAAAGGGCAACTCTCAATTCTCCCAAGCCAGCGACCACAGACTCCAGGAGTGACCAAGACCCCCTTATTTGCTTCCTAGTGCCCAATTCCTCTCTCTGACACTTTGCTTTAAGCAAACAGAGCTCTCCCCGTGTTTTTCAAACTGCACCTGGTCCGGTAGGGAGGAAGCTGACGACCCGGCTCTCTCTTAAGGACCTTGTTGCCAGTCCTCGGCTCCCAAAGAGTTCGTGGCAGACCGGCCCCGGCCCTGGCCCTGGTGTCACCTGGCGGAAGCGGCAGCCTTGGCCTGCGGCCTCTGCGCTGTTCCTCTGAGACCTGCAGCCCTCTCCTCACCGTCTGGTCTTTCAGACTCCGCTACAATTTCTGGACTCCTATTTTCCTGTATTCTGGATCACTGTTGGCTATTTGCTGTGTTCCTCCGCACATTGACCAGGTTTTTCTCCCATGCGTGGGGGGAGCGAAATCCTTTGTCTTACTCTGCCGCCATCTTCCTACATCTTTTTGGTGAACTTTTTCTCTATTCTGCTCTCAATATTACCTTTCCAAAGATCTTAAGTATAATCCTAAACAAAATGTAAAAAGTTTATTTTGGAGACTCTGCAGAAAAGAAATAATATATTGGAATTGAAGAATTATCTCAAAATATACTTCGACTTGTCATTAAGGTTAATATAGTTAAATAAATTTCAGTAAAATGATTCTACATAGAATATGCATTTCTACTTTATAAATAAGATAACAAAAAGTATTACTAGATATAATTTACATTAACCTCAAATAGAACCCCAACAGAAATAATATTGATAATATAGTACATTATAAGATATTATCTATTAAATATATATTTAACTATTTAAATATTTAGGTAATACTAATAAAAGGTAGTAATTGTTAATACATGTTCCTGTATGGTGTGTGATTTGTGCAGATGTATGATATCAATGAGAGGATAGAACTGAGGGTAACTGTCAAGCATATTTTTTTAGATTCCCAGTAATTTTAGATTAGATAACTGAAAATATCACTGCTACCAACATTCTTTCAATGAAATTCAATTTCTTATCATACATTCTTTATATATATATATATATATATATATATATAGTTATTCAAGTACAGTAGCCTCTATTTTTCCACCACCCCTTTTTCCTGCCACACCCACACCCACCTCCCACCCTCAATACTACAGCCTTTGGTTTTGTCCATGGGTCTTTTATACATGTTCCTTGATGACCCTTCCCCTTCTTTCTCCCATTATTCTCCTCCTCCTTCACCTCGGGTCACTTTCAATTTGTTCTTTATTTCCATATCTCTGGTTATATTTTGCTTGCTTGTTTGTTTTGTTGATTAGATTCCACTTATAGGTGAGATCATATGGTATTTGTCTTTCACCACCTGGTTTACTTCACTCCAGTTCCATTCATTCTTTTATCTTGCGTCACATCAGAAAACAAAAACAACTGTGTGTTTTGTTAAGTTTCCTGGTGATTATGAATGATAAATACAGCAAATCATACTGAACATATATATTCAAAAATATACTCCTCAAAGGATTTTTTTACCTATTATTTAATGATGACTGCGTAACTTGTCAGTTGCCTTCCTTTTTCTTTCCCATATACCAAAGATAGAAAAACCAAGCACATAAAACTACTCAATATAGGACAGAACTTGAAAAGTAGAATTTTCTAAATGACACTAATGGTAATTTGTTACAATAAGAAGCTACTCATTTCATCAAACCATTGTGAAAATCTACTAAACACTGAGTACCATGCTAAGTATTGAAGATCTCTCCTGTCAAAACATACACATAGAAGTAGACAGATACTTAAGCAGATAGGTAGGCCCAAGATGACATGGTAGGGCATCCTGAGAAGATGGTGTCTCAGCTGGTTTTTTCAAGGTGAAAATATATAACACAGAAAAAGAGAGATAAAAAAGTGTATTTAGGGAGGAGAATGTAATAAAGGTTGACATCCTCACCAACTTAGTACAAGAAATGATCAGTTTAATATCTTTAGATAATAACATTGATTATATAAGAGCAATATAAGAACCAGGTCATAGAATAATTTGTAGGTTCTGCCAAGGAAATTAAGAAAACCCTGCAGAGAATTTAAAAAAGCTATTTAAGAGCTTGAAAGGGTTGTTTTGCATTTGTAAATTAGCTAGATTAGCATGACTTCAGGTTGGTAAATTAAGAAAAACAAAAGCGAGAAAAGGAGATTCACCAGGTAACTACCCTGACAGTGTAGTCAAGAAATAATACAAGTCTGAATCAAGGTAGTGTTAATATGGTTTAAAAACACCATATGGGTTAGAAACATATCTAGGAGTTAAAATCTTCAAGATTTGTACATTGATTGATTTTGGAAAATAGAGGAAAAAGGAAACAAATTAAATCTGCTTCCTATATTTTGGTAAAGAGAATGGATTTCAAAGTCATCAACCTATAGACTATGATTTCCCGAGATTATCACAAGTGAACACATGGAATGATTACCAATCCCTAAAATCATGAAAATTAAAATCCTGAGGTATACCAATGTTAGAAAGCTGGAGAAAGAAGTTCAAGTGTTATAAAAAGATTAAGATAAGACAAATGTGGGAGAACAAGGGTCAAAAATCTCAAGAGCATGATCAGCATTGTCAAATGCAGCAGAAAAGTGTTAGTGAATTTGGTGGCGACCAAGTCTGGTGAAACCTTAAAGAACACTTGCTTAGGAACAGTGGGAATTAAAAACAATAAACAAACAGGATTGATGGGGGAAATAGGAAGAAGACAGTGAATGTGAACTACTCTTTTGAGAAACCTGAGTATGCACTTTAAAGGGATCCAGCAGGTGAGCTTCAGTGTTAAGAAACATGAATTGGAATCTAGTTTCCACCATTAAAAAATGCTGTTTGCCTTGGGGTAACCATGAGCCTCTTAAAAATCAATACCCCAAATATAGTTGAGAATAACAATGTGTATTTTATGGGTTACTGTGAAGATGAAAAGAGAGGATATACATTAAAAGTAAACGGCACACACCTGATGCAGACTGAGTATACAGTGATTAGTGTGCACAAATCTCATGGAGGTTTCATTTTCAATTTAAGGAATATTTTTGCTATTTATTTCAAATAACATATTTATTAAATTTTATCTTTATTTTTTCTAACTACTAGATGTATAGGATCGATTAATTATATTCCTCAGATTATAGTATGGTATTATCATTTTTCATTTTTAATTACTTATTTGGCTATTTATTTATTATTATTGTTGTTTATTCATTCTCATTTATTCCCATACATTGATCCTCTTCTGTCACAAAGAAAACCATTTTATTACATTTTATGTGTATTCTCTTTTTTGAGAACACACAGAATATAAAAAATGTTTCATATTATTTCCTTTGCATATATTTCTAATTTATTTAACTAATTTCATGTAATGTCACATTCTGCTTCTTACTTTTGCACAACACAATATGTATTTTAAGATCTCTCTAGGTTGCAAAATACTCTCCATTGCCTTAAACAGCAGTGTGTATTCATGACACTTCACCTCTTCTTATACTGGCATATACAGAGATTGCTTGCAATTTCTGCCACTGCAATGGACATTTTCATAAACATATTGTTCATGGTCTGGGTTCTCATCATCTCTGTTTGGGACATGAATCCCTGAGTGAGTGGCCTATGAGGAGCAAGCTACAATGCTTACTGTGCCTGATGAGTTCCATGGGCTTCCCAGGCTGACTGTGCCAGTCTATGCTCACATCAGCAGCACACAGGAAGCTCTGATTCTCCACACCTTCACCAATTGATGTAAAAAGCTACATTTTATTTCAACTTGCATAAGCATAGATTTCACAATAATTTTGAACATATCTTCATTATATTTTTCATTAAAAATTTATATCCATTTACTAAATTATGGACCTAGAATTAAGTGGACATTTTGTAACTTGTTAAACAAATATAACCAAGTTCATCCCCCAAATTCATACCTGACCTTAAATTAGAACTTCTGGTTCTTTTATTAAGTTTTACTTCACTTCACATACATATTTAAAACAGGGAATATTAAAGTTAAAAGCAATCTTAGCCACTTAGACCAAGTGTTTGGTTCTAACTGTGGGAAAAGTTTCAGATTTTAGACAAATTTGGGAATCACAATGGGTTAAAAATGTAAAAAAAATTTGGTTTGGGATATAGTATTATATCACTACTGACATAATCATGCTCTAGTGTTTTCCAATTTTTCCCACTTCTGTCTGAGATACAGGGTACCTACTCTTAGCAACTGGTATATACTAGATTATAGCTTCCCTCTTAATTCTTCCCCAAATCCTTGGATGAGTCTCAACTTCTTCAACATTTTTTTTTCTGAATAGCAATTTTAATTCATCTCTGTTGTACTCTCATTTTGTTGAAAGCCACATACTTTTGGAGTAATTTTTTTAAGCTCTGATATCAGGCCATCCATATGTTATAGGTCTACATGACCCATAGGTAAAAATGCAAAGGCAGATACATACACACTTTTTTGCTTTTTATAGTTGTAGACTGAATTTCAATTTGGGGTGTAATTTACACCTTTCTAATTTATTGAAGCAAAATACCCCAAGCAACAAAGAAATCTGGTTTTCCTGTTTTCTTGCTACTATTCTGTCCAATTAGCTTTTTATTTATTTCTTCCCCATAGCCTAAACACAGCATGATTACTTAATTTTATTTTCTAACTCTATTTTGCTTTAGTAGACTCCAAGAAAAAAAGATTTCTCACTCTAAATGAAGAATCCCTATATGCATGTGAAAGTTATTTGCACAAGATAGCATATGCTTGATTTTGATTTATCTCTTAATATACATTTCTTTACTAGTATTTTTAGCGAATGTTTTTTCTTATAAATATTGATGGCTCATTAGAGATAATTGAATCATCATGCTGGTGTTTTTTGTTTTACTTCTCTCTAAACTACAGAGTATAGTGAATCATAAAAAATAATTATACCAATAATGCATTTTCTCCAGTCCTTTCCCTTTTTACCTTTTGGGGGTGTTTAACTCAACTTAATATAAAATTAAAATTGATTTATATTTCTAACTGTGCTTCTGGTGCTATTTAACGTATTCCATAGGTTTCCTATAACTTATCACTTAAATTCCATGTAGAACTACAAAAGGCTATAAGCTTGTCATAATACAAATATATGTACCACTCAAAGAGTTGCCTCTCAAAGAAGTACAGCGTTTCTTCATTAATGAAAACTAAATACGTTTCACCACCACTTGTGGGTGAGGGAATTGTAAAGACCAAGAACTCATCAAAAAACAAAAATCCTTATTTTTTCTGTTGTTTTAAGCATACAGTAACTGTAAAATTCAAAGCTAGAGAAAGTTTATTTTAAAAATATATTTATTCAATAGATCACAACTACATATAGTACATAGGGCCTGGCAGGAGTAACACCTGCTTGAGTGAATTTGGTAGGGTAATAATATGGGTGTAATAATTTATAGTTTTAATTTGAAGATTTTACCAAAAATGTTATATGGTACGCTTGAGTGTGATATTGTTATCTTATAGAATTGCATGCTTATGAGTTTGTAACAAAATATTTTATAATAAAAAGAGTCCTTATTGTGCCAGACCCTGTATATTCTGTTTTAAAATGTGCAGAGCTATCTGCCAACCCAAAGACTATAAGCCAAAGAATAAGGATCTTTATAGAAACAGAATCACTGGATATGTTTGGATCTGAGTAGAATAAATACAATGTAGGGCTTAAGTAAATGGGGAAAGTTGAACTGCTCCTAATTCATGGCTCCATCGCAACTGGATTCTTTACATTTTGTCACAACACAGGTTACTCAACATAATCACGAAGGTACTGAATTACTGAAATGACCCAATACTAAAATGACCAATACTAAATGACCCAAATAGAGAAAGACAGCATAATTTAGATTATACCTACCTAACCTGTACCCATTTCTTAATATATCACATGGAAATTATTTATTTATTTATTTTTGTTGTTAAGTACAGTTGACTCCATTTTCCCACCACCACTTTCTCCCACCCCACCCAGCCCTACCTCCCACCCTCAATCCTAACCCCTTTGGCTTTGTTCATGGGTCCCTTATACATGTTTCTTGATGACCCTTCCCCTTCTTTTCCCCCATTATCTCCCTCCCCTTTCCTCTCTGATTACTGACAGTTTGTTCTTTATTTCAATGTGTCTGGTTATATTTTGCTTTCTTGTTTGTTCTGTTGATTAGTTTCCACTTAATATTATATCATCTTTGCATCCCTGGGATGAATCCCACTTCATCATGGTGTATGCTATTTTTAATGTATTGCTGGATGCAATTTACCAACGTTTTCTTGAGGATTATAGCACCCTATGTTCATCAGTGATATTGAACTGTAGTTTTTTTTTCTTTGTTGTATTTTTATCTGGTTTAGGGATTAGGATGATGCTGGCCTCATAAAAAGAGTTTGGGTATCTCCCCTCTTCTTGAATATTTTGGAATAGTTTGAGGAGGATAGAAGCTAGTGCTTCCTTAATTGTTTCATATAATTCTCCTGGAAAACTGTCTGGTCCAGGGCTTTTGTGTTCCAGGTTTTTTTATTACTACCTCAATTTCACTAGTTGTCATTGGTCTATTTAGGCTTTCTGCTTCTTCTTCATTGAGTTTTGGAAGTTTATATGTTTCTATAAATTTGTCCATTTCATCCTGGTTTTCAAACTTCTTGGCATATGGGTTTTTTATAGTGATTTTATACAATCCTTTGTATTTCTGTGGTATCAATAGTAATTTCCCCTCTTTCATTTCTGATTTAATTTATTTGAGTCCTCCCCCTTCTTTTCTTGATGACTCTGGTTTAAAGGCTTGTCAGTTTTGTTTATCTTTTCAAAGAACAAACTCCTGGATTTATTAATCCTTCAAATTGTTCTTTTAGTTTCTGTATCATTTAATTCTGCTCTGATCTTGGTTATTTCCTTCCTTCTACTCTTTCTAAGCTTTCTTTGTTATTGTTCCTCTAGTTCTTGTAGGTGTAGGATTAGGTTATTTATTTGAAATGGTTCTATTTTTTTAGGTAGGCTTTTATTGCTATGACCTTTCCTCTCAGGACTGCCTTTGCTGTGTTTGGGGCTGTTGTGAGTTCATTTTCATTTGTATTCAGAAACTTTTTGGTTTATTCCTTGATCTCACTAACCCATTCATTGTTTAATAGTATGCTATTCAGTCACCATGAGATTGAATGTTTTGAGTTTTTCCTTGAGATTGGTTTCTAGTTTCAAGCCCTGGTGGTCTGAGAAAATGCTTGATAAAATTTCAATTTTCTTGAATGTGTTCAGGCTTGCTTGTGTCCCATCATAAGGTCTGTTTTTTGAAAATGTTCCATGTGAATTTAAAAAGAATTTGCATTTTGCTTCTTTGGGATGAAAGGTTCTATGTATTTCAGTTAAGTGCATTTTATCTAATGTCTCTTACAGTTCTACAATATCCTTGTTGATATTTTGTTGGGAAGATATATCCACTGTTGACAGTGGAGGTGTTAAAATCCCCTAGTATAAATATGTTGCTGTATACATCTTTACTGAAATACTCCAAGATTTCGGTGCTCCTATATTGGGTGCATTTATGTTTACAATATTCATGTCTTCCTGATGTATTTTTCCCTTGAATATTATGAAGTGCCCTTCAGTTCTGTTTTTATGGTCTTTTCTTTGAAGTCTATTTTGTTTGATATAAGTATTATATACTTCAGCTTTTTTTCCTATGTATTTGCTTGGGATATTATTTCTAACCCTTCACTTTCAGTCTGCATAGATCTTTTGTTCTGAGGTGGGTCTCTTGTAGGCAGCATATGTATGGGTCATGTTTTCTTACCCATTCAGCCACCCTATGTATTTTGATTGGAACATTTAATCTATTAACATGTAAGGTTCTTTAGGTACTTATTCATTTTCCCTTTTGTACCTGTGTTCCTGTTCACTCTTTTTCTTTATCTTCTTAAAGTAGTCCCATTAGCATATTTTGCTCTGCTGGTTTGGTGAAGGTGTGTTCTTTCAGCCTTTTTTGTTTGAGAAAATCCTCATATCACCTTTCATTTTAATTGAGAGCCTTGCTGGATAGTATAGTCTTGGTTGCAGGCCTTTGTTTTTTATTACTTGGAATATTACCTGCCATTTCCTTCTTGCTTGGAGCGTTTCCATTGACAAGTCAGCTGCTAGTCTTATCAGGGCTCCCTTGTATGCTACTTTGAGTTTCTCCCTTGCTGCCTTTAAGATTCTCTCTTTGTGTTTGAATTTTTCCATTTTAATGATGGTGTGTCTTGGAACGGGCCTCTTTGGGTTCATTTTCATTGGGACCCTCTGTGCTTCCTGAACTTGTGTGACTTTTTCTCTCTTCAAATTAAGGAAGTTTTCTGTCATTACTTTTTGAAACAGGTTTTCTGCCCCTTGCCCCTCTTTCTTCTTCTTGGTATCCCTATAATATGGATATTATTACATTTCATGTTGTCTTGCAGCTCCCTTAACCCCTCATTGTTCTTTTTGAGTGTTTTTTCTTTTTTCCTGGTCTTTCTGGGAGTTGTTTTCTACCTTCTCCACAATCTTGCTCTTTTGATGCTCTGCTTCATATAGCCTGCTTTTGATTCCTTGTACTATGTTCTTCAATTCAGAAACTGCATTCTTCATTTCCTCTTGGCTCTTGTTGATAGTGTCTATGTCCTTTTTCATGCTGATGTAGTTCATAGTAATTTGCTTGTAGTTTCCCTGTAGTTTTTGATAATTCTCACTGAGCTCATTGAGCTTCCTTAGAAATTGTTTTGAACTCAGTCTCTGATAGTTTACTTGCCTCCATGTTGTTAGCACTCTTTCTGAGAATTCCTCCTTTCCTTTCATTTGGGTTTTTTTCTTTGTCTTCTTATTGTTTCTGAGACTCTTCTTATTTGCCCTGCTTCTTAAATTGATCTGTTTTAACTCCTTATCTTTGTGGTGTGAAATTCTATGGTAGGAGACATGTGAGATTCAGTGGTGCAGTCTCTTTGATCACCTGAACTTGATGCTGTTGGGTGCCTTTTATGTCATGTATATTGACTCTCTGGATATAATTGAGTTTTGATTGTTGTTGGGTCAGTCTTTGGTGGCTCAGTCCAGCTGGTTGACTGAGGGTTACTCCACCCACCATGTCTTTGGATGCTGTTGTGCCAGTGCTGCCAGACTAGAACACAAAGTCCAGCAAATGAACACACACCCACAAAAATAACTCCCACTTGAAATCCCACTATGAGCAGCAAATGAACTCGTGTTAATAAGGGTTTAAATAGATATAAACTATTATAAGAAAGGGGAGCAAATATGAGATGACCTACTGAAAGAAAACTGATTTTGAGAGAGTAAAAAAAGGAGCAGGGAATGAAAGTAGGGGAATTGGAGAAATGTGAAGAAAGTAAAATTTACATCATAAATAAAAATGGTATTGAAGGAGGCAGAATAAAGTAACTAAAGGGAACATATAGTATTAGGTTTGAACCAAAATTAGAAAAATAATATAAAGTGAAAGAGAGAGAGAAAAGGAAGGGAAGAAAGTAAATAAATAAGAAAAGAATAGAAAGCAAATTGGAGAAAAAGATCCACTATAGTACTATCAACAGCAAATGAGCAAAAATGAATATAGGTGGGTAGGGAATAAGAGGGAGAAAGAAAGAAAAAAAGAAAGGAAGAAAGAAAAGAAGGAAGGAAGAAAAAAGGAAGAAAGAAAAGCTTAAGTGTTGTGTAAAGGGAAGTGATTTTTGGTTATACAGAGAGAAAGAATACTAAGAGTGAGTAATGGAAACCAGGCTAAGAAGGGGAAAAATTAAAATTTGAGATGAGAAAGAGTAGGAGCGGGGAAAAGTAAAATTTGAGATTTGAAATACAAAAGTAGTGAACATCTAGAAACAGAATTTAAAAAATGCAACAACAGCTACCCTATCCACAACAAATGAGCAAAGATTCGTATACTTGGAGAGTGAACACAGATATTTTAAGAGCGGGAAAAATAAAGTGAGCTGATCATTAATAAGAAAATTGGTTTTAAGAGGCTGGGTGGGGGACAAATACAAAGAGTGTAGAATGGAAACAACTTGTAGCAAGACACAAAATAAATTTAAAATGAAAGTAATAAAAGGAAAGAAGAAAATAAAATGAGATAAGAAGTGACCAAAATATGTGAATTGAAATAAACTATAAATAAATTCTAGTGACTTAATATGCACAAACTTGAAGGACAAGAAATGAATGTTAAAAAAGCTATGCAGGAAAGAAAATATCACAAATCAGGGAGAAGACCACAGTGGATTTCCTCTCAGTATCATCTAGTATTAAGCACTGTTTTTTCTTTCTGGATCTGCCTCTGGTGATGTCAGATGGTGACCTCATCTGACCTTTGGCAACCTGTTTGACTCTTCCAGGGATCTACTGTATGTGGCTGACCCCTTCAGTTGTGAATCTAGTCACTCTGCACTCAGCAGTCAGGCTTAAACACCACAGGGTGGGGCAGAGACTCGCCCGAGGTCTGGCTATTGCTTTCCCTCAGCCTGCTGCTGCTAGAGGGAAGTGTTCTGCCTGAGCATGATGGCTGCTGCACTTGGGGATGACTCAGCATCAAGATCCTGGTGGCTACTCTCTCAGTTCTCTCCCCAAAACCTCTGGCCCATCTCTCCTCAAGTGTCTCTAACCCAAACCCCCGACTCTGGCTTTGCCAGAATGCAGGATAAGTTGCTGCAAACACAAATTTATGCCTTGGCCCCTTAAACAGCTCTTTGCATCTCCAGCCATCAGTCTCTGGCATAGTGCAACCTTACCACTTTTTGTGGCTAGATGTTATGTGTGTATTTTTTGAGCTCTGGTGCTTTAGGTGGGGGATACCAGCATAGGCTTTAGACACCACACTTCTCAGGGGGATCCAGCTGGCCACTTAAATCCCTCTAGCACTTCAGCTGCCACCTGTGGGCTCACAGCCAGCTCTCTCATGTGTCTACCACACTCCCTACCAGTCCTGTTGTGGTGAAGCTCATTCTTCTATCGGTCCATGATTGTAAGGCTTCTCTCTCACTCTTGTTCAGTTGTTCGTTCTGGATGATTTCTCAACTATTTAGTTGTGATACCATATTGGTCCTGGGAGGAGGTTAGTGTAACTTCCACTCCTCCACCATCTTGCACCCCAACCAGAATTTGGACCTATCTTCATTTTGGAGGGTTCTTTTTTCTTCTTTTTGTTTTAACTGGTTGTTTTTTGCTTCCTGATGTTCCTAATCATTGATTTGATCCTCAGCTTTATTCATTATACTGTTGTTTCTCTGTAAATTGTTCTTTATTTCAACTAGTGTATCCTTCATTTCCAGTTGGGTCTTTTTTATGTTGCTGAGGTCCTCACTATATTCCCTGAGAGTCCTGATAACCAGTGTTTTGATCTCCGAATCTGATAAATTGCTTATCTCCATTTCATTTAGCTCTTTTTATGGAGTTTTTAATCTGTTATTTCATTTGGGCCATGTTTCTTTGTCTCCTTGTTTTGGCAGCCCTCCTGTGTTTCTGTGTATTAGGTAGAGCTGCTTTGACTTTGTGTCTTGGTAGTGACCCCTAATGTAGTAAGTATTGTGTAGGGTCCAGTGGAATAGCCTCCCTTCTCACTCAAGCTGAGTACTCAAGGCGCATCCTTTGTATAGGCTGACTATACTCTCCTCTTGTAGTTGAGCCTTGGTTGTTGTTGGCAGATCAATGGGAGGGATTTACCCAGACCAGTCAGCTGCAAGGACTGTCTATGACCACTGACCACCAACCTCTGCCCTCCATGGAGGATCAGTTGTGCAGGGCAGGATGGTAGTGCTCCAACATTGTCTACAGCTGTCCATTGGGTGTGTTGGTCCTTGGGTTTCCTGGGTGGTGCAGGCCAAGTTTAGCCCCCAACTGTGTTTTGCCTGGTGCCAGCTCTGCCTCAGCTGTAAAGCAATCTAAGATGCCTGCTACTTATGCTGGGCTTGGAAATTCCCAGGTGAAGCCAAACTGTGACCCTAGAAGCCTGGCTGCTGTTAGGGCTCACTGAAGCCAGCTGTTGCTTGTTTAATAGTATTTAGGAGCCAAGATCAGTCATTCTTATGGAAAAACAGCTTGGGTGGGCCCATAATTAGGTGGGCTATAGCCTCTGGGGATCTCCAAGGTGGGTTACACAGTGTTAGCCAGGTTGATGGAATCTCAGATATGGCACCAGCCTTCTGGCTCTGTGAGGGGAGGCCTCAGCAAAGGGACAATGACCTCTGGTTGCCCCGATGCCAGACACTTCAGTCTCTCCCTATATACCACTGGTGACCTTCAAGCTGCCACCCCAGTGCTAGAGCTCAGAGGAAGACAGTCTGAATAGGTGAGTCTGTATGTGGATTGCCCAAGAGGAATTGCTTAGAGCTCCAGCAGCCTCCTCCACTGACTCAAAACCCACTAGTTTTCACAGCCAGTAGTTGTGTGTGACTTATCTCCCTGGCACTGGAATCCTGGGCTGGGGGACTTGGTGTAGGTCTGGGACTCCGTGCTCCTGAAATATCCCTCCCAAATTCTTACTCAAATTTGTGGGTATGGGGCCAGCCCATTCTGCATCTACATCCCTCCTACCAGTCTGGATAGATGTGATTTCTTCAATATAATAGTTGTCAGACTGTATATTTTAGTTGTACTTTTGATGTGGGTTTGTGAAGAAGCAAGCCATGTCTGCCAATGTCACCGTCTTGACTGAAAGTTAAGTTCTTGTTATGTAATAAATAAAAAGTTCTTTTATTTATTACATAAAATTTCTTACACCATAACATGTTCGAAGATAAATGGTAAAAATATTTTATAGTACAAAAGACAAGTATATACATATAAATAAATAAAAATTAAATTAAAAATTAAAACAAAAAAATTTTTCTGAAAGTTTGGGCCAGAAACATGGGTGCCCATTATACATGAGAGTGTATTATTATACATGGCAAAATACATAAATGAAATCACACAGAATGTGTTTTCTAATCATAAAGGAACCAATCTAGAAATTAATCACATGTGTAACAGGAAAATTAGTTAGTTCCAAACACTTGAAACTAACCAGTGAATTGGATCAAAAAAGGAGAGAAATTTAAAAACACATTTAACTGAATGAAAGTGAGAATAGACCCCATGAATAATTGTGGGGTGAAACTAAAGCAGTACTGAAAGGGAGACTTGTATCGGAAGTCTACATGCTTGTATCGGAAAAGCTTATTATCTAAACTCCTACCTCAAGAACCTAGAAATTCTACATGCTTGTATCGGAAAAGCTTATTATCTAAACTCCTACCTCAAGAACCTAGAAAAATAAGATCAAAATGAATTCACAGCAAACTAATGGAAGGATATTAGAAAGATAAGGACACAAAACTTTGAAGCGGAAAATAGTAACATAATACAGGAAATCAATAAAACAAGTAGCTAGTTTTTTGATGAGGTGGATAAAATTGTCAAAACTCTGGTATAACTGATTTAAAAACAAAGAGGAGACACCAATCTGGAATTTTACCACTGACCCTACAGACATCAAAAAGATAATAAAACATAAAACCAACTGTATGGGAAAACATAATTGCTCATGATACTTCAGACAAGGGTTTAATCTCCAAAATATACAAAGAATTTACACGACTCCACTCTAAGAAGACAAACAACCCAATTAAAAAAATGGGAAAAGGACTTGAACAGACACTTCTCTAAGGAGGACATACAGAACATCCAGAGACACATGAAGAGATGCTCAATATCGTTAGCTATCAGAGAGATGCAAATTAAAACCACAATGAGATACCACTTTACACCGGTCAAGATGGCTATCATAAACAAAGCAACAAACAACAAATGTTTGAGAGGTTGTGGGGAAAAGGGGTCCCTAGTTCACTGTTGGTGGGATTGCAGACTGGTACGACCATTATGGAAAACAGTATGGAATTTTCTAAAAAAACTAAAAATGAACCTGCCTTATGACCCAGCAATTCCACTGCTGGAATTATATCCTAAGAACCCTCAAACACCAATCCAAAAGAACCTATGCACCCCAATTTTCATAGCAGCACAATTTACAATAGCCAAGAGATGGAAGCAACCTAGGTGCCTGTCAATAAATGAATGGATCAAAAAAATTGTGGTACATATACACAATGGAATTCTATGCAGCAGAGAGAAAGAAGGAGCTCCTACCCTTTGCAACAGCTTGGATGGAACTGGAAAGCATTATGCTGAGTGAAAAAAGCCAGGTGGTGAAAGACAAATACCATATGATCTCACCTTTAACAGGAAGCTAAACAAGAAAACAAACAAGCAAGCAGAAAAAAAAAACAATGACACTGAAATAGAGAACAAGGGGACAGTGACCAGAGGGGAGAGGGGAGGGGATTTCAGGGGAAAACGGGGAAGTATTTACAGGAACTAGTATAAAGGACACATGGACAACAACTAAGGGGGGTGGAAATGGGAGGGAGGTGGGTGGCAGGGGGGGGTGGGCTGGGATGGGATTAAAAAACAAAATACTGTAGTTGAAAAATAATTAAATAAAATTTTAAAAAGATAATAAAACAATACTACAGATAATTATACACATACAAATTTGACAATTTAGATCACACAGAGCAGTACCTCTACAAACACAAAGTATCAAATCAGACTAGAGAAGAAACAGAAAATCTCAAAAACTTTAAACTCTCAGAGAAATTAAATCTGTAATTTAAAAATCTTCTCCCAAAGACATACCCAGTCTCTGATGGGTTACCTGAAAATTTTTACCAAATGTTGAAGGAATTGACACTAATTCTATACAATCTGTTCTAGAAACTGAAATAGAACACTTTCCAATTCATTTTCTGAAGCTTATATTACCTTGATATGAAAACCAAGGGTTGTACATAAAGAAAACTACAGATCAATATCTTTTATGAATATGGATGCAAAATTCTTTATAAAATATTATCAAATGGAATTCAGCAGTATAAAAAAATGAATGATCTACTCTGCCTAGTGGGGTTTATTTCAAGGAGGAAAAGTTGTTCAGTGTTCAAAATTAATAAACATAATCCATTATGTCACTACCTAAAATAGAAAATCACATATTTATATCAATCTATGCAGGAAAAAAAGTTAACAGAGTTAATACCCTTTCATGCCAAAAATGCTGACAAGAATAGGAGTGGGGAGGAGGATTTCTCAACTTGATAAAGAACGAACAAAAAAAGAAAGAAAGAAAGAAAAGGCTACAGATAACATTATAACATTATACCTATTGGTGAAACAGTGAATGTTTTTCCCCTAAGACTGGAACTAAGGCAAGGATATTTACTCTCAAAAGTTGTATTCATGCTTGTTACCAAATACAAGAAAAGACATACAGGATGGAAAATAAGAAATTAGTTCTGTTCTTGCAGATGAGTAAATGTGTAGGAAGTCCTATGGAATCAAAAAGAAAACTCATAAAGAATTAATAACAGGAGTTCAACAAAGTCATACGACAGAAAATGAACCTACACATGAAGAGTATTTCTGGGTATACTAGCGATTAACACAAACACCAAAATTTAAAAACATCATCTATGATAATTTTTAAAAACCCACATGTGGATGTAGCTACTATGCAAACCAACAATTCAAGTCCTGTGATCTTATTTCAGGGAAATAAATATTTATATTTATACCAAAACCTGAAAACAAATGTTTATTGTGGCTTTATTTATACAGCCAAAAAATAGGAACAGCCAGAAACCTTTTTCCAGGTGAATATTTAAAATAATAGTGATATATGTATGCCATGGAATAGTGCTCAGCAATAAAAAGGATGAACTGTTGATGAATTTACAGAGAATTATGAGTGAAAACAACCAATACCAAAATGTCACATATTATATGGTTTTATTTATAAAACACTATTGAATTGAAAATATTATAGAATGGAGAACAGAGTTGTAGTTACTAGGAGCTTAAAGGGGTGGAGTTTGAAGGAAAATGAGTATGGTTATGAAAAAGGAATAAAAGACATGTTTGAGGTGATGGAAATATTTAATATCCAGGCTATCAATGTCAGTACTGTGGATGCAATATTGTACCATAGTTTTTCAAGACATTAGCATTGGAGGAAAAAGCTAATGGGCACATAGTGCCTCTCTAAATTATTTCTTTCAATAGCGTGTCAATGAAAAAAAATCTCAAAATAAAAATTTTAATTTAAACATCATATAGTAAATATTATCATTTTTATGAATATATATTGGTCTTATCAACATCTGAAAAAAAGCCTGGAAGATATCTTTATTAGAGTTTAGAAGATATAAAATATAGAAAACATCAATATAAAATAACCTTCACATTTGTTTTTCTCCTTATATCACCAGTATATTCACAGAATGTTTTTAAAGTCACCAGTAATGCCTAGTGTCATTTAATATGGACACATGCCAAAAGTAAATCCTAATTATAATATATAAGAATGTTTTCTGATGCAGAGCTTAATTCTTACTAAACATATCTAGCAATCAGAGAAAAACATAACCAAATTGCAGCATCAGCCTATAATCAGCTCACACACATTTTCCTTTTGGCTTTTCAATGACAAATGTTTTCAAAATAATAACAATATACTATACTTTCACTAAATATGTACTTGCTTATTCAATTAGTAAAATACTTTTTAAACATAAAGTGCTTACTTAGTATAGGCAGAAAAACATTTAATATATTAAGAGTCCTTTAGGGATAATAAAAAAAATGACCAGTGATTCTGGAAATATATATCATCTTAACCAGATATGACACATTAAACATTAAACTTCCATACTGTGTAATGAATAAATTTCATTTCAGCAAATTCTGAAAATAATAATTTGCTATGACATCTATATTTAAATGTCCTTTTAAAAAAGACATTAGTCAACATTTTAAAACTTTATATCAAATTAAGCCACTCTAGAAAAAAATGTCTCTGATAATAAACTTAACCTCCTTTACACTTCCAAAAGCAATGTTATTGTACATAAGAAACTTTTCTGTGAATACTTGAAAAACAATATGGTATTCAGTTCCTCCAAAAGTATCCTTTTGTCTCTTACTAAGGCACATGCCAAAGAAAATTGAAGAAAGCAAGTGAATGCCTCAGTGGGAAAAATGATTTGAGCAAAGATGATAATTTGGGTAAGATCAGTTACACCCTACTGAAAACCATAAGGCAATGGTAATGCTACTTACATTTTAGCATCACTAAAATATTCTTTCATTTTTCATTGGAGCCTAGGAAAAATTATGTAATTATGAAATATAATGATGCTTTTTAAAAAAGAGATTGTTTCACAGGATAAAAAGATGGATTGCCAAATTTATCCATGTTTCTTTTTCCCCATAAAGCAAAAATAATTGCTTTCTGTTTATCCTTTGCCTATTCTATGAAACTTATTTTGAAGGTAGTCATACAAAAAGCTGGCATGAAAAATAAGAGGTACTTTTTAGACTAGGTGTTATTTAATTAAATATAAAAAGCTAATTTTAAATAATACTATACTCACAGTAATGAGAGAGCTCTGACTAAAGGCCAGTGGAGAGCTTTTAGCACACACTCAGCCTCTGGCAGTTGAGGGAAATTGTTGTTCCTTCACAAACCAGCCTTCATCAGTACTGACTATCCTGGGAGATATATTCAATATCATTCCCTAGCTTCCATATCCCCATTTCCCATTTCTGCTTGATTGGTTAGAATGGTATCAAATGTCCCAAACAAAGAGTTCCATATATACATATTCTATATATAGATGTGTAGGCAGAGGTGAGCCAGAGAGAATATTACAATCCCAAATTATGTCTTTCTTTTATTACAATAGGAAAATATAACTAGGGGTATTTTTGAATCAACATTATAAAATTATTAGCTGACCATTACAGGAACAATAGAGTAGAGCATTGAGGTTATTGAACAGAGTAGAGCTAGGCTATTTAATAGTAAAATCAAATTTTTATTCAGAATTGAAGAACTGTATCAATCCTTTCCTCTGCCAAATATTACTCTGTCCTCTTCCACATTATTTTCAGTTGCATCTGTCAGTGTAAAAATATATTTAACACTAGATTCAGACATTCTTGAATTATGGTGTCTTGAATACTAATACCTCACAAACAACTTGCATTTAGATACTGCTGATATCCAAAGAATTATTCATTTATCAACATAAATGTGCTAAGTTGAGCTATAATTACATAGCTAAGTGGTTCTCTTTCTTTGAAAAGAAAAAGGTCACTCATATTACTAAATATTAATATTTATTAGGATATTAATAAATGTGAAGTTTTAAAGGATCCCATAGACAGGTAAGTTAAGCAAATACAAAATTAAAGTTTTTGTTTCTTTGTTTTACTGTGGAACATCTCGAACTTTTATTACATTAATGAGCACATTATTATGCTCATCTCTCTAAGGGATTAGTGGAAGGAAGAGTTCTCCATGTAAAGAAGCATAAGTAATATTTTTTTCCCACAGACATGAACAGAATTGCCTGGCTAAGTCTTCTAGTTCAGGTACATAAGAATAATACATTTAAAAGAATCATCTGCTGCCCATTTTTCATTTGGTGTGATATTTAATACAAACTATTTCATGTTTCCCATTTAACTGCTTGAATAAAAAATTAAAGCTAAAAGCGGGGCTGCTGTAGGAGAACTATAGAGGGCCAGGGCTAGACCAGTGGGCTCTATTTTTGAAGCAGCCTTTTATTTCTGCATCTCTGATATCCGTGGCATAGCTTTCAAAAACACTTCTCTTGTGACTAGGTTCCTTTTATCTTTTCCATTTTATTAAAGGAGTTAAATGGAAGGTATTCTGAAACTCCAATTTAGCTTTATTTTTCAATAAAAATGACAGTCGAAAAAACAGTGTAACCACAGGAGAGGCAGGGCAACCTGGCACAGAGGGGTGGATGCCTGCTGAGCTGGGACTACAAAGTGTTTGGATAACACACTCACCAGGCTTTCTAAACACCTTGGTGAGCCACTGTAAGAGGAGGGCAAATAATAGTCTTCATCTTTGAATTCACAAGGCTCTTTCTACTGTCATGAAATTTTTATTTAAAGAAATCTAAAAGGGAGGCCATTTGAATATGGTTTTTGAATACCCTAATGCACTTGTTTCGATTTGATGTGCCTTTGTGCCACATTTTAGTATGTGTCAATTTTACACCTTTATTTAAAGTCAAATTGTTAATCCCCGCAGCCTCTCTAACTAATCTTAATGCTCATTTGACAGTGCATCCTTATGTAATATTTATTGAATTTATATAGTGATGTCCTAAATTGTGAATATAAACTGCCTCAATAATCTTCTAAAACATATATTTAGAAGATACTGAAGTTTGACAAAAATGCATAATTCTTGAATAATTATAAAACAATACCTCAATCTCAGTTTTCTAAGGCATACAGTAAAATGATGCTTTTTAATTTTTTTCTGTCAGCACCATGCAGGACTAAAGGTGGTCTTGCTCACTAATTTATTTTAAGGACTGTGGGTATAAGTGATAAAACTAAAAATTGGTAGAAAATCATACTATGGAAGGGTTCACTATAACATTAGAACATACTGAATCAAATGGAACAAATTTTGCAAATTTGTTATACTTGTCAGTCTTATTTAGAAAAATACCAAATGGACAAATAATTTAATGTTGACAAATGGAGACCTGGAGGTAAATGGTAAAGTTCAGAAATAAAGGGCAGACCTTTTCATCCAGCAGCCTTTGGATAGGCACAGAGTCAAATAATGGTGACCCTCGGTCTACTGTCTTAAAAAGTAAATTCACAGCAAATCTGAATGTTTTACCTGGCTTTACCTTGCTCTTGGATAGAGATAATCTTAACTGAGTTAAAGCTGAGTGACCCTGGTTTTGCAATGGTTTCCTTGTGTGTCCAAGCCTTTTTCACTTAGACAAATAAAGTTAAAATATCAGTGAGAATAACATTTATTCTACAACAAACATGAAAATTTTCAAGTTTTCTCTGGCACTAAGTAATTCCCAGTGAGAATAAATACCAAAAATATGATCTTTTCCCCAATTTTCAGCGTAAGTCAAATGTTAATTTCTTTTATCAATGAGTAATTATACCACGTGAATCACTATAGAGTAATTCAAATACACCAAAGTGTTGATTTTAAGAGTTTACAATTTTGTGTTAAGGTTGATGTAGTGGTTTCCCCAAATGCTAATAGGAAAAGTATAACTAAAAAAATGAATTATTTTAGTCTCTTTTACAGGAACAGCATTTGCAGTGGAGTGTAGGAATTAAGAAAATGGACTCAGTCTAGACTGCCTAGGGTTTGAATCCAATTTATTAGCTGTGTAACTTGGAGCAATTTATTTCACCTCCTGTGCCTCAGTTTTCTCATTTGAAAAAGGATGATAATTATACCCATATATAGTCATTCTGCATTTTAAAGGAGCTAATATTTACAAACTACTTCAGCGGGTATCTGCAATGTGGTAAGTGTATTGTAACTGTTAATGTTATAAAAATATGACAGGCCAGGTAAGGCATCTGATTTCCCCATTGCTCACCTGGTTATCACATTAATGCATTAACACATTTCCCTCTCAGTCCACTCCTATGATTAGCTGCTCTTGAGATAGAAATGTTTATCTAGCCCTCTTTTTAGTAATAGCTACAAATTCAAAAAATAAAATTAACTGTAAGGATATAATAGAAAAAACTGGGGGAAAAGAAGCTCCAGTATGGCCATGTCTGAATCTTCAGGGTATTTTCTGCATTCCTTTTAGTAGCGTGTTTTTCTGGCTGTTTTTTTTTTTTGTGTGTGTGTGTGTGTCCTTTTCATTGTATAGCTGATTGCCTGATAGATTTTGCTTGATAAATATTTAACTTGTGAATATATAAATTATGTTGACTTAAGTATTTCTGGTAAAAAGAAAATAAAGTTTGGCTTTATATTTACAATAAATATGCACTTATAAAGACAAATGGTTTAAACTTAGAAATGATTACGAAATCACTGAAAATCAAAAAGCAATCATTAAAAATCTTTAATATGTTGATGCATTTTTGGTAATGCTGTAAAGTTAAAGAAAACAGACATACCAAGTGGATTACTTACACTACAGAAACAAGATAACTCATATTTCTCCTCTCGTAACAAAGAGAACCATCTGCTGTATTCAAAAAAGTTCCTGGAATTGAGATTCTTACTTATTTTCTCTATTATAGCTTCCATTTGATATCATTGACTAATTAACAGACTGATTGCATTTTGTCTATTTTGACTTTATAGAATGTAAGCTTCTTAAGAGATTCGATAACACCAGAAATTGTATGCCAAAGGACATGTGATTCTATTACCTCGAGATAAGTCATTACTTTGGTAGAAAAGGTTGCTATTAAGGGCGGAATATATGATGCAGAACCTTCATGACTATATTAAAGATATTTAAATTTCAACATATCCTCCTGCCAACTCTCCGAGGAAATGGAAAAATAGGCTTATTGCCTAGATAATTCAGAGTAAGCTTCCCCTTTGTTGGAATTACCTAGAAATTGTATCAATTTTCTTCTTTCAATTTATAAAGAATTTTGCTGAAATTTGAGAAACACTGTTTTGACTTGTCAAAGATATTCAGTATCTCCTATGCCCTATCTAAATGTAACATCACTAATAAAAAGTGTTCTTTCTGTTATGGTGTAGTACTTAAGATGAAGCTTAGTTGTTAATTGGGTTCAATTTTTAATTTTTAGTATGAAAGTAATATACAATCATTGAGAAAATCCAAACAATGCAAGCACATATAAAGTAAAAGTAAATGTATCCTCATTCAAATCCCCCTGCCCTACTATTCTCCATAGAACTGATCACAGTTAACCTTGTTAGAGTCATTTTTCTAGACTTTTGACAGTGTGCATTTATGTACAATATATCTACATGTGTGTACCTAATAAATAGTACACTCATATACATTCAAATGATTAGAGTTATTTTTCTATTTCTGGCTTTTTTAGTTAATACTACATTTTGAAGATCTTTCCATGTCAGCACAATGAAATCTGAATAATGTTTCAAGTATTAAAAAGTGCTCAATTCACTCATGATGAATTTCATGGTGGAAATTTTAAAATAGAAGGTGAGATGCCATGAGATAAAGTACAGAGCACGAGCTAACAAGGTTCTTTTTCTCTACAGGACCAACTCTGGTGGCACAAAGCATTATCAACTATGGCGTAACTACTGAAATTCCTGATAACTCTGACATAAATGTCATATGGACCAATGATTAAGTAAATCAAGTCAAAATTCAGAGTAGTAGTTTCTGTATGTTTGAGGTGTAAGCCTGTTATTTTTACCAGGAAATAATAACTGAGAAAATTTTAACATGAACCTTCACATAGATCTTCTACCTGACTGCTCATATGTACATAAGAGGGAAACAAATATAATTCTTAATAACATTTTGTTCATAAATTCATTCTACATATTTTATAAAGGCCTTATGATCATCAATAGCTTATATCTCTAATTAATTGTTTTATGTTCTCTCTTATTGATATATGGCAAGTGATATAACAAGATGTTAAATATCTTAACAAAGACCACAGAGAGAAGCTAAATTTTCTTCTAATCCATTTTATCTAATCAATGTAAAATTTGACAAATTTATTTTCTTTTGAAATTATGATACCATGTAAATGTCCTTAAATAAGTTAAATATGTATCTTCTTCAAAATAGTGTATTGTGAGAATATGAAACTGTTTTAAATAAAGGGGTGTTTATCATTATTTACAAAAATCACTGCAAATGAAAACGTTCTTTCAAAGACACATAGTGCAGTAACAAAGCAGGAAAATGTGAAGATGGAGGCTTTCTTCAGACAGGGACAGAGGTCGGGATTTAAGGACCAGGGAGTGCTCTTTAGAACTAATTCTTTGAAATTATGAATCCACACCACTAAAAAGAAAGAATTCTTCCACACTTGATTAATCAGATATTTTTAAAAAGAGGCTTACCTGTAGTCTCCTATTTCACTCATAATTTATTTTCTGCAGAGACATAAAGTGATCTCGATTAATTGCCATAATATCTACACTCCTGTGGACAAAGAGTGGCAAAAAGCTAAAATTAGAGGACAGTATAATAAAGGAAAACATAAAAAGGAAAGTCAAACTTCTAAATATTCCATCAGTTATTTTCATTAACAGTGATGAATGCTTTGTAGGTAATATTTAAGTATTATTAGAACTTCAATGGCACACAATTGCAAAACATTTTTCATGTTCTTCATACAAGAAAAATATATCCTCCAGCCATACTTTCCAACTGACATCAAAGGGAGAAATCTCTTACTAGATCAATGATTCCAATGCAAATAAAATGATAAATGTGTTGCACTTTTGCCCATTACTTTTGGAAAACCTTATGAGTGAAGTATTTTGTTAAATGTTAGTATAAGTATTTTCAGAAATGCGCATATAGTATAAACCGAAATAACATAAACATTGAGGGCATATTCTCATCCATTTAAATCCATCATTTAAACTTCCATTTATTTATTCATTCATCCACATATTCATATATTTCATTAAAAATGTGCATTATTAACCTTCTTCATAAAGTAAGTTTTCATGGCTTTGAAGTGTTACAAAATTTGTATAGATTTTTATTTTTATTTTTAAAAGATTATTAAAATTATCTATTTAAGTATAATCAGTAAAATACATTTTCCATTAGTAGTGAAATAGCTCATAATTATGTTAGCAATAAATGAATAATTTATGTTATTCCTAAGGTGTTAATATTGTATAAAATATTAGCCAATGAAGCTGTAAATAATAACTGACAAATTAAATCACCATTTCTCTGTATACTGAATATATATTTTTCCCCTTTTTATTGTTAACACTATTACAGATGTCCTTATTTTCACTTCCCTTGTCCACCTCCACCCATTCCTCACCTCGCCTTTCTCTGGCCATCAGCACACTGTTGTCTGTGGCTATGATTTATGCATACATGTTCTTTGGCTAATCCCTTCACCTGTGCAGTCTTTCCCTTCAGCCTCCCCTCTGATAGCTGTAAGTCTGTTCCATGTGTCCATGCCTCTGCTTCTATTTTGTTCATCAGCTTTTTTTGTTCATTAGATTCCACAAATAAGTGAGATCGTATGGTATTTGTCTTTCACCAACTGGCCTATTTCATTTAGCATAATAGTCTCCATTTCCATCCATGCTGTCAAAAAGGTAAGATTTCTTTTTTTATGACCATGTAGTATTTCCTTGTGTGTAAAAGTACCATAGCTTTTCCATATACTTGCTCTCAATGGGTACTTGTGCTATAACACTGCTATGAACGTAGGGCTGCATATATTCTTTCTAATTGGTGTTTTGGAATTCTTAGGATATATTCTCAGAAATGGGGTCACTGGATCACAAGGCAGTTCTATTTTTAATTTTTTTAGGAGACTCCATACTGCTTTCCAAAGTGGCTGTACTGATTTGCATCTCCAACAAAGGTGCGTGAAGGTTCCCTTTTTTGCACATCCTTGTCAGCGCTTGTTGTTTGTTGAGTTATTGATGGTAGCCATTCTGGCAGGTATGAAGTGATATCTCATTGTGGCTTTAATTTGCATATCTCTGATGATTAGTGACATTGAACATTTTTTCATATGTCCTATTGTAAATGTGTCCATTCAGGTTCTTTGTCCATTCTTAATTAGATTATTTGCTTTTTGGTGTTGAGTTATACAAGTTCTTTCTACATTTTGGAAATTAACCCCTTATCAGATACATCATTGGCAAATATGTTCTCCCATACAATGGGTTCCCTTTTAATTTTGTTTATGGTTTCTTTTGCTGTGCACAAGATTTTAAATTTGAAGTAGTCTCTTTGTTTATTTTTTCCTTTATTTCCCTTGCCCAAGGAGACCTATCAACAAATATATTGCTATGAGAGATACTTAACATTTTACTGCCTATGTTTTCTTTCAGGATTTATATGGTGTTCCTACTTACATTTAAATCTTTTATCCATTTTGAATTTATTCCTATGAATAGTGTATGTTGATGATCCAGTTTCATTTTTTTCATGTACCTGTCCAATTTTCCCAATGCCATCTATTGAAGAAACTGTCTTTACTCCATTATATGCTCTTGCATCTGTTGTCAGATATTAATTGACCATATAGGTGCAGGTTGATCTGAGCATCTGTTCTATTCCATTGATTTATGTGCCTGTTCTTTTGCCAGTACCGCGATGTTGTGAATACAATGGCCTTGTAGTATAGTTTGATATCAGGAATTGCTATCCCTCTAACTTTGTTCTTCTTTCTCAAGACTGCTGAGGCTATTTGGGGTCTTTTTTAGTTCCATATAAATTTTAAAATATTTGTTCTAGATCTGTGAAATATGCCATAAGTATTTTAATAGAAATCGCATTGAATCTATACATTGTTTTAGGTAGCATGGACATTTTAATGATGTTAATTCTTCCAATCCATGAACAGTATATGGGGGTCTGTCCAGAAGATATTCAGCCATGTAATATAAAAATAGAGATATTTATTGAAAAAGATTCAAAATACAAGAGACATTGTACATATGACAATGACACATCAGTCCTTTTCAAAATAGGCACTTTGCGACCTCACACAGTTCTCCCAGTCGCCATCATCTGCCCTGTCGTATTTTCCTGAATCTTATCAATAGTCTAGTTTTAAATATCTTCCCTTTCAAAGCTGATTTTAGGTCTGGGAAAATCCAGAAGTCTTGGGGAGCCAAATCTGGACTGTAGCAGGGCTGAGTCACCTGGGTGAATTGATGTTTCACCAAAATACTCCACATAGATGTGATTTCACAAGGGGGCATGTTGTCATGATGAAGCTGACAATCTCTAGTTGCCCATAGCTGCAGTTTTCTGAACCATCTGAATAGTTTCTGTGAAGGAATGTTCAAGTTTAATGCAAAATTTGGTGCAGATTTGTTGCTCTACTTGTTCAGTCATTTTGAAATGTGACAGCCACACAGTACACATGCTCACTCAATGGTGTCTAACTGCTCACACTGACTAGTATAATGAAGTTATTATTGTTCAGACATATGCATTCTAGTACACTTTCCTTGGTGGCCAGTTTACATGTGATTTACATCATTTTTGTCATATTAACAATAGTTGGACATTTTCTGGACAGACATTGTATGCTTCCACTTATTTGTTTTTTATTATATTTTATTGATTATGCCATTACAGTTGTCCCAATTTTTCCTTCTTTGCCCCCCTCCACCTAACACCCTCCACTCCCTTAGGCAATCCCCACACCATTATTTGTTTCCATGGGTCATGGTGATAATTTTTTTGTACTCCATTTCCTAAACTGTAGTTTACATCCCCATGGCTGTTCTGTAATTACCTATTAGTACTTAATCCCCTCACCTCTTCACCTATTTTCTGAAATCCTTCTTCCCATTTCACAACCATCGAAATGACATCTGTATCCATGACTCTATTTCTGTTCTTTTTTTAATTTTGTTTTGCACTTTAGTTGTTGACAGATATGCATTTATTGCCATGGTATTGTTCATAGTTTTGATCTTCTTCTTTTTCTTAATTAAGTCCCTTTAATATTTAATATAATAATGATTTAGTGATGAGGGACTTCAGATTTTTCTTGTCTTGGGAAGCTTTTTATCTGTCCTTTGATTCTAAATGATAGCTTTGCTTGGTAGAGAAATCTTGGATGTAGGTCTTTGGATTCCATGCCTTGGAATACTTCTTTCCAGCCCCTTCTTGCCTGCCAGGTCTCTTTTGAGAAATCAGCTGACAGTTTTATGGGAACTCCCCTGTAGGTAACCGATCTTTCTCTTGCTACTTTTGAGATTATCTTTATCTTTAACTGTTGGCATTTTAATTATGAAGTATCTTGGAGTGGGCCTATTTGCATCCATCTTGTTTGGAATTCTGTATGCTTCTAAGACTTGCATGTCTATCTCATTCACCAAATGAGGGAAGTTGTCTTTATTTTCAAGGAGATTTCCAATTCCCTGCTCTTTTTCTTCTCTTTATGGCAACCTTATGATGTGAATGTTGGACCTTATGAAGTTGTCTCAGTAGCTGCTTATACTATCCTCATTTTTTGGATTCTTTTTTCTTCTTCTTGTTCTGACTGGTTGTTTATTTTGCTTCCCTGTGTTCCAAACCATTGATTTGATTTTTTTGGTCTTAATTTTGTCTTTTATTTTTTTCCTCCCTCTATTTTGTTCATTGTTGTTCAAATACAATTGTCTCCATTCCCCCCCCCACTACTCCCATACACCCAAGCCATCCCCACCTCCCACCCCCATTCCATCAGCCCTTGGCTTTGTCCATGGGTCTTTTATACATGATCCTTGATGAACCATCCCCCTTTTCCTTGATTATTTCCTCCCACTTCCCCTCTGTTTACTGTCAATGTGTTCCCTATTTCAATGTCTCTGGTTATATTTTGCTTGCTTTTGTGTTTTACTGATTAGGTTCCACTTATAGATGAGATCCTATGGTATTTTCTTTTACCACCTGGCTTATTTCACTTAGGGAAATGCTCCCCAGATCCATCCATGCTGTTGGGAAAAGTAGGAACTCTTTCTTTCTTCCTGCTGTGTAGTATTCCATTATGTAAACATATCACAGTTTTTTGATCCACTCATTACTGATGGGCACTTAGGCTGTTTCTAGCACTTGGCTAGTGTAATAGCACTTGGCTATTAACATTGGGGTGTATAGGTTCTTTTGAATTGGAGTTTCAGGATTCTTAGTGTATAATCCCAGCAATGGGATTGCTGAATCCAAAGGCAGTTCCATCTTTAGTTTTTTTAAAGAAATCCCATACTGTTTTCCACAGTGGCAGCATCAGCCTGCCTTACCACCAAGAGTGCTCTAGGGTTCCCTTTTCTTCACAACCTTGCAAGTACTTGTTTGTAGATTTGTTAATGATGGCCATTCTGACCAGTGTGAAGGGTATCTGATTGTGGTTTTAATTTGCATTTCCCTAATGTCTAGAGATACTGAGCATTTTTTTCATGTATCTTCAGGCCCTCTGTATGTACTCCTTGAAGAAGTGTCTATTCAGATTTTTTGTCCATTTTTTAATTGGATTGTTTGTCTTCCTGATGTGGAGTCATGTGAGTTCTTTATACATTTTGGAGATCAAACCCTTGTCCAAGGCTTTATTGGCAAATATATTTTCCCATATGATTGGATCCCTTTTCATTTTGTTAATGTTTTCTTTTGCTGTGTAGAAGTTTGCTTTTTAAAAATTTTGATGAAGCCCCATTTGTTTATTCTTTCCTTTGTGTCCCTTGCCCCTTGAGACATATCTGTGAATTATCACTGTGTGGGATGTCTAAAATTTTTCTTCTTATATTCTCCTCTAGGAGTTTTATGGTGTCACATCTTATATTTAAGTCTTTTATGTATCTTGAGTTTATTTTGATGTATGATGAAGTTGGTGGTCTAGTTTCATTTTTTTGTATATACCTGCCCATATATCCCAACACCATGTTGGGATAGGCTGTTTTGTTGAAAATGCTATTTTTTACTCCATTTTATGTTCCTGCTCACTTTGTCAAATATTAATTAAAAATAGAGACGGGGGGGTTATTTCTCATCTATCTATTGTGCTTCATTGTTCTATGTGCCCGTTCTTATGCCAGTACTAGACTGTTTTGTTTATAGTGGCTTTGTAGTATAATTTGACATCTAGTGTTGTGATCCCTCCTACTTTGTTCTTCTTTCTCAAAGTTGCTGAGGACATTTGAGGTCATTTATGGTTCCATAAATATTTTGAAATGTTTGTTCTATATCTGTGAAATAAGTCATTGAAATTTTGATATGGATTACATTGAATCTATAGATTGCTTAGGGTAGTATAAACATTTTAATGATGATAATTATTCCAATTCACTTCTGTCCTTCCGTTTATTTGTATCTTCCTTAATTTCTTTCTTCAGTTTTGTGTAGTTTTATGAGTACAGGTCTTTTACCTTCTGGGTTAAGTTTATTCCTAAGTCCTTTATTTTTCTTACTGCTATAGCAAATGAGATATTTTTCCTAATTTCTGTTTCTGATATTGATTGTTAATGTACAAAAATGCCTTTGATGCCTGAATGTTGACTTTTTATCTCACTGTTTTGTCAAATTCACTTATTAGGTTGAGTAGTTTTTGGTGGACTCTATAGGGCATTCTATATGCACTGTCATATCATCTGCAAACAGTAACAGTTTTACTTCCTCTTTACCAATTAAGGTGCTTTTTATTTCTTTTTCTTATCTGATCACTGTGGCTAAAACTTCCAATACTATGTCCAATAGAATTGGTGAAAGGGGACACCCTTGTCTTGTTCCTGTTCTTAGGGAGAAAACTTTTAGTTTTTACTTGGTGAGTATGGTGTGGTCTGCAGTTTTCTTATATATTACCTTTTATTATGTTGAAGTATGCTCCCTCTACTCCCACTTTGCTGAGTGTTTTTATCATAAATGTGTGCTGTACTTTATCAAATGCATTTTCAGCATCTATTGATACTATCACATGGTTTTTGTTTTTCATATCTTAAAGGCAGCAAGGAAGTAACATACAAGGGAGCTCCAACAAGGCTATCAGCAGATATAGCAATAGAAATGCTACATGTCAGAAAAGAATTGCAAGAAAAATTCCAAGTAATAAAAAGCAAAGGCCTGGAACCAAGACTACTCTATCCAGTAAGGCTCTCAGTTAAAATGGAAGGTGAAATATGGAGTTTCTCAGACAAAAGAAGGCTAAAACAATAAACCTCCATCAAACCAGCAATGCAAGAAATGCAAAAGAATTATTTTAAGAAGATGAAGGAAAAGAATAGAGAGATATGAACACAACTACAAAAGGGAAAATGGCAATAAATAAGTACCTATCAATAATAGCTTTAAATGTAACTGGATTGAATGTTTCAATCAAAAGACATAGGGTAGCTGAATGGATAAAAAAACACTACCTGGACCTATACTGTCTACAAGAGGCCCGCTTCAGAACAAATGACCTACAGAGACTGAAAGAGAGGGTTGGAAAAAATATTCTAAACAAATGGGCAGGAAAAAAATCTGGGGTAACAATACTTATATCATACAAAATAGATTTCAAAACAAAGGCCATAAAAAGAGACCAAGTAGGACACTTCATAATGCTTAAGGGATAAATCAGTCTATCAACAAGATATAAACATTGTAAACATATATGCACCCAACACAGGAGCAACCAAATGTATATGGAAAATCTTGGAGGACTTCAAAAATGATTTAGACAGCAACACACTTAGAGTTAGGAATTTTAACACTCCACTGTCAACAAAGTATAGATTTTCCAAACAAAGAATCAACAAGAATATTTTGGCACAGAATGACCCTAGAACAAATGGACTTGGTATATACAGAAACTTTCACCCTAAAGAAGTAAATTACCTACTGTTTTCAAATGTACATAGGCTATTTTCAAAGATAGACCACATGATAGAGCCAAAAAAAAGCCTCAACAAGTTCTAAAAAATTAAAATTATATCAAGCATTTTCTCAAACCACAAGGGTGTGAAACTAGAATCCAACCTCAAGGAAAAAACTCCAAAACAATCAAATCCATGGAGACTGAACAACATGTTACTAAACAATGAGTGGGTAAACAACAAGATCAAGGAGGAAATCAAAAAGTCTCTGTAAAGAAATAAAAATGAACTGACAGCAGCCTAAAACATATGGGACACAGCCAAGGCAGTCCTAAGAGGGAAGTTAATGCTTTCAAATAAGGAAGAGTAAGACTGTCCATTGACTAATAGATATTAGGAACTTAGTAGACAATGGAAACCTTCAAGTGATATATTCAGAAACATATATTCAAATAAATAAAGGGAAATTAAAGATATTACACATGTACTAAAACTTATAATTTATTACCAGCAGACCTCTATTAATTAAAAATAATAATAATAGATGTTCTTCAGTCAAATGAATAATAGTCCCAGATGAAATCTTAGAGACAAAAGAATAAATAAAAAGCATAGGAATGTGGGCCAGTAAATAAATATTGACTTCATGAAATAGTGATAACAATATTTTGTGAGGTTTAAGTTACATCCAAAATAAAATACTCAACAATAATAACATATAAATCAAATAGGGCTAAAAAGAATTTGCATAGTCTATGATTTTTTATATCCTGCTGTGAGTCATAAAAGCACTAATTAAGTTAGATAAGAATTCATAAAGGCTCATCATAACTCCTAGAAAATCATTAATTAATAATAAAATAATTTATAAATCATAAGATAATAAAGGAGAAAATTAAAATAATGTAAAATCGTAATCAATTCAGTTACCATGGGACATGTGTCAACAGTTTTGGTTTACTTACAAATTTTGGGTACCAGGATCCATACTTTGTCTCCTCATCCTAGATTTTCTTCTCATAAAATTTTATTATTTTGCAGTAATTTCTAAATATTTATTTTACCCGTTCTCATAACAATTTCAGGGTCTTGAATTTCTCCTGGGTCTTGTATTTAAGTGACATTTGTTTTTTGTAGTTATGCTGGTGTTTGCCATAATGTTCTGACTGATATTGAGTGAATAAATGCCGTCTCTTCTTGAGGTGTTAGACTTGCCACAATATCTGAACTCAGAAGTTGAGGAAGCTATCAGAGGAATGTACACTTCATGGCCATTCTGGAGCAGAACAGGCAAGGGTTTATGTGTTCCACCTTTAAAATAATTTCTTTCTAAAATAAACAAAATATTAACATTGATACTTACATATTTTAATACTCACCATTTAGATTAAATAGACTCACAGACTAGCCCAAAATTATACTCAATTTTAAATTTTCAGAGACATAGATTCTTAAGTTAGTGTTAACTTTAAACAAATGGACTTCCTCTCTCTTTTAGACTAAAAGAGATATTAAATAATTTACTAATTTCTCTACTCAATCAATTTTATTCTTTACATTCATGGCTTAAATTAAACATATATGTGTCTTGTTATAAAAAGTCTATGTTTTAAAGTTATTGAAAAAACTATTGTGTACATTTGAGACAAGCTTGTATCAATACATGTCAAAAGTTTAGAATTTAATATATATTTTTAATTCTTCAGCATATGATAAACTAATGAAACAAGAAATTAAAAAGAAAAGACAAAACTATAAGAGTGGTATACAACAATAAATTTAATTTTTATATATTTTTGTCATTTCTTTAGTCTATTCTTCCACATGCCTAAGCATAGTGACAATGTTATTATATATAAATTTGTATTTCTGATACATCTATATCTTGATTTTAATTGAAACAATTACTTCTTTATATTGCTTACTATGATTTGGAGCACATCCTCTAATTCAACAGATAGATGGTATAATTTTTACAGAAATGCCAAATAAATGTGGTGCAATCTTGGAAAATGAAAAATGGTAGTTTTTTACTGGGGTATATTTTGTCACTTAATTCTTAGTTGTTTTCTTTATTTTCTTCCTTTCACAGATTATTCTAAATCACCCCCTCTATTTCCATCTCCTGCTTCCATTGTGAGTCATAATTCTGATCTTGGTCATAATTCATATAATACTAATTACCACAGCCATCTCTTTTAACATCTTTACTTTTTTATTTACTTGAAGTTTTGTCACATTTATGAATGCTCAAGCAGCAGTAAATTACTTTGTACCCTTTGTTTCATCTGTGTTCATTACATACCTTTCTTTCACTGACTTAGAATTCTTCATCCCTCATTTTATATTTGTTGCATCCTGAACTATTTCTATTTATTAATTTCTCTGTTATGGAATTGGGTGCTATTATTATCAATCTCATGTCATAAATATGCTCATTTTAATTATTTACATTGATTTTTATTTTAATTCACTATATCTGTTCTATAAACTATTTTAACTTATGCATTTTTTACTCCAAGTACAATATAAGACATAAAAAAACTACTTATTTTAATGTGTGGCCAAATATATACTAACATTCTTGGAAATTTTAAAATTTTGTATAGAAATATATTTATCTAACCTCCTATTTAAAAAAAACAATGCCCACTTCTCTATCTAGTCTAAAGGCCTACACTTTAGTGATAATTGAGTTATCTTAGATAAAATAAACCAATGCCTAGTATTTAATATGTTGTCCTCTTTTGACTTTCTAATTTAAGCTCACAGACAGAAAAGAATAGTTTACCCTAAGCATCTGGAGGAAAAAGTAAAGAAAGTAGTAGTGATAGGAGAGAGAGGGAAAGGCTATTTCAGATTCTTTAGGATTTCAGTTCACTCATGTAAGTTTTGAAGTGTGTATTACTGGATCTACAATACAATTGGGAGAGATATCTTTTTGAGATCAGTTGTAGTCATGGATTCATCTTTGAAGGAATTTTGTTCCTTTGGGACAAGTCCACCACTGTGCAAACTGATTCCTTCCCCAGAGGCTAGATTCTAAACTGCTCTTGTCAAAAATCAAACTAAACCAAATTACACCAAACCAAACCAAGATCTTTACAAATTGTCTTTCTTTCTCAGTAGATTTTAACACCTCTTAATTTCCCTAACATTGTTTTGTGTTTGAGGGTCTATTTATTTCCTTCTATACTTTTTTAATACACTCTCATTTTTATTGCAGCATTATTCACAATAGTGAAGACAGGAAAATAATCTATCTCATCAATAAATGAATGGAGGAAAGGGATGTGAGATTATATAACATATATGTGCATATATATATGTATATATATATATGCACATATGTCTATTCACACACACACACCACACAATGAAATGTTATTCAGCCATGAGAAAGACATTCTGCCATTTTCTACAAAGTGAATGTACCTTGAGCACATTCTGTGAAGTGAGAAAAATCAGAGAAAGACAAATACTATAGAATACCATTTGTATGTGGAATCTAAACAAGTCAAACTCATGAAAACAGAGAGTAAAATGGTGGTTACTAAGGATGGTTGGTGGGAGGATAAGATTGATGTTGGTTAAGGGCACAAAATTGCAATGAGCTATAAATAACATGTAGAGGTCTTCTTATATTCTTGTATTACTACTTGGCTGGCCAGAATGCTGAATTAAGTGTGGACTCTGACTCCAATGATAGCAACTCCAATCAGTCTTATAAAAAATAAAATCCATAACTTTGGCAATTCAAGCCTCCTGTTTCTTTCTGATGTGCTTTTCTAATTTTGGTAGGATTTTAAAATTATCACATAATTTTCTGGCTGACTTGTTCTTGAGTTCTTTGTACTTTGTATTCTTTTTGGGACAAGGACATGTCCTCGTTCTCACTTTTATGGCATTTGGTTACCTGCAAAATTTCATTTTAAGAATTTCCCACTTGTCTCTTGAGATATTTCTCAGTCTTGGATCTTAAATGTTCCAAAAGTAACCAAGACATATCTTTTATATGTTAATGCTTACTTAAGCTATAGTGGGAGATGTCACCATACAACACAGCTCTTTATATTTTTGCATTTTTCTGACACAGGATGCTAGTAATAACACTAACATCCATTTCCACTATTATTTGTTTTTCATGCTATAACATTAACTCCTCTTGCCCTTTAGGTGGTCCTTCTAACTTTTTCCAGTGCAGTTCTTTGGGCTCTCAAATAGTAACCTCTTTTTGTTATTCCTTATAAATCTAATGGTATTCCATTAATTTAAAAGTCTTTATTTCCCCTTTTTCCACCTTTCCAGGTTTCTTGTTTGAAATGCTTTTAAAGCATAATTGTTAAAGTTGGCTCCATATCTCATTGACTTTTTTTAAGAATCCAAGAATATTTTGTGCAATTTATTTTCATACTTTATGAATTATATTATGGTCACAGTTGTCTTATAAACTGTGTATATATGTGTACATATATACACATTTACTATGTATATGAGCTAAATATATATACATATATATTATATATATATGTAATCAGGCACCTAAGAATAATAAAGCTGCCGCACTTTCCTAGAGAATTACTCTACTCTGAACTTTGGTATTATTTGGGATTTATTTGTTGTTAAAAATAATGACGTGTAGAATACAACAAAATTTTTCGCAAGAGGTAAAGATGAGGCTTTAACAAAATTTTATGATTACATTAGACATTTTGATTTGAGCTCAACAAACCAACAAAATTTTGCATCTTCTCTGCCATTTTTGACAAAAGCTGCTAAGAACTGACCTAAATGTCTTGAAACAAGTCTATTAATAAAGTATTCACATTGCTTTTGAGCAAACCAGGACACTTCAGAATGAGGTACTAACAGAAATGTCTTCCTAGCCCATAGTTTTCATCACATCATTGTTTGAAAGACCACTAAAAATAGTAATATTTAACATCTACAAACTCTGATAAGGAAATAAAGATATACACAATATTTCATGCAAAGGTGATCATCACATAGTTTTTTTAGCCATTTTTCATTTAGTGAGGCCTTGTTCCATAAGGCTACTAGTCAGTTTAAAAGCTTGAAAATACAGCAAAGGACCAATAATATTCTCATAAATAGATTAAAAACTTAGGTAAAAATATACACAGAGACTCCTGGCCAAGATGGAGGTATAGGTAGACACACTGTGCCTCCTTGCACAACTAAGAGAAGGACAACAACAAATTTAAAAACAAAAACTATCCACAACTTCCAGAAAGTTGAACTGTATGAAAGTCCAACAACCAAGGAGTTAAAGAAGAAATATTCATCTGGACTGGTAGGAGGCGCAAAGATGGGCAGCCAGGAGAGGACTTGTGGCAAGGCAGCAGCTGGCAGAGCAGGTGGTCCCATATTTACGAGCAGATGAACCTAGAGGAACAACATGGAGCAAAACAGACTGCGCAACCCAGGGGTCCAGTGTGGGGAAATAAAACCTCAGAACCTCTGACTAAAAAAAACAATGAGGGTTGAGGTGACAGGAAAAACTTCCAGCCTCACAGGAGAGTTCACTGGGAAAACCCATAGGGTCCTAGAACATACACAAACCCACCCACATGCAAATCAGCACCAGAAGGGCCCAATTTGTTTGTGTGTAGTGGAGGAAGTGACTGAAAGTTGGCAGAGAACAAGTGGCATTGTTCCCTCTTGGACCCCTCCCCCACTGACAGTGTCACAACACAGTACTTGGGTTGCCCCATCCTGGTGAACATCTAAGGCTCTGACCTTTACTACATTATAAATGCACCAAGATAAAAAGAAAAAAAAGCTCAAATGAAAGAATAGATCAAAGCTCCAGAAAAAATACAACTAAGCAATGAAGAGATAGCCAACTTATCAGATGCACAGTTCAAAACACTGGCAATGAGGATGCTCACAAAAATGGTTGAGTATGGTCACAAAATAGAGGAAAATATTAAAGCTATGAAAAGTGAAATAAAGGACAATATATAGGGAATCAGCAGTGAAGAGAAGGAAACCAGGACTCAAATCAATAGCTTGGAGTAAAAAAGAAGAAAGAAATATTCAACCAGAACAAAATGAAAAAACAAGAATTCAAGAAAATGAGGAGAGGCTTAGGAACCTCCAGAACAACTTTAAACATTCCAAAATCCAAATCATAGGAGTGCCAGAAGAGGAGAAGAGAGCAAGAAATTGAAAACTTATTTGAACAAATAAAGAAGGAGAACTTCCCCAATCTGGCAAAGAAAACAGACTTCAAAGAACTCCAGGGAGCTCAGAGAGTCCCAAAGAAGGTAGACCCAAGGAGGAACACACAAAGGCACATCATAATTATATTAGCCAAGATTAAAATGTAGGAGAGAATTCTAGAAGCAGCAAGAGATAAGCAGACCATCACCTTCAAAGGAGTTCCCAGAAGACTGTCAGCTGATTTCTCAAAAGAAACCTTGCAGGCAAGAAGGGACTGGAAAGAAGTATTCCAAGTCATGAAAGGCAGGGATCTATATCCAAGATTGCTCTATCCAGCAAAGCTTTCATTTAGAAAGCTTTACATAGAATATAAAATTCTATATGGGTACAGTATACTGCAAAATCCCACAATATAGTGAAAACACCATGATACATAATTAAATATATATATTTTTAAAAACCCGTGATACAGTGAAGCCACAATCAGTGAACCACAATATAGTGAGGGATGATTGTGTACTTCACTGGTGAGTACCCATAGAGAATTTTATATGTTGTTAAAATTACATAGGTTTAAGAGTGTAGAAAGTGTTTAAGAGCATATAAAGTGTTTATGAGAGTGTGGAAAAGGTTAATAAGAGAGTGGGAAGGGTTTATAAAGCCTTAATATATATATAAATAATAAAATAAATATAAAGCCATTACTTCTCAGATTTTCACCTATTGCAGAGGTCTCTGGAATGTAACTCCCATGCTAGGTGAGGGATCACCACAACGTATTTTGGTAATATTGGTTACTAACATGGCATAGGTTTCAGCTGTACAATTAATTCTATGATACATCTGTATATTGCATTGGGGTGCCCACCACCCAAAGTCAAATCTTCCATCACCATATATGAGCCCTTTACCCTGTATTATCCCCTTCCTGCTTCCTTATGGTAATCACCATAGTATTGTCGGTATCTGAGTTAGTTGTTTGCTTTTATTATTTGTACATTTGTTGCTTTTAGTTTTATATCCCACATGAATAATATCATATTATTCTTAACTTATTTCACTTAGAATGATATTCTCCAGATCATCCATATTATTTCAAATGACAGTATTTCATCTTTAATATGGCTGAGCAACATTCCATTGTATAAATGTTCCACATTTTCTTTATCCAGTCATCTGTCAGAGGACACTTTGATTTTTCCATGTCTTGGCCACTGTGAATAATGCTAGAGTGAACATAGGGGACCATATATCTTGGTTAATAAATGTTTTCAAATTATTGGGTAGGTACACAAAAAAGGGGTTACTGGGTCATAAGGTAACTCTCTTCTTAATTTTTTTAAAAAAGAATTTTAAATTCCAGCATACATTCATTGATTTTAGAGAGAGGAAGGAGGGTAGAGAGAGACAGAGAAATATCATTTGCTTGCCTTCCATGTGCACCTCGACTGGGAATCGAACCTGCAATCTAGGTAAACGTCCTGACTGGGAATCAAATCCACAAGCTTTTTTAGTGTATATGATGACACTCCAACCAATCATGACACCAGACCAAGGCTAGTCTTAATTTTTTGAAGAACCTCCATACTGTTTTTTGTAGTGCCTATACCAGTTTATTTACCCACCAGTTGTTAAAGAGGACTCCTTTTTCTCCTCTTCAACACTTGTAATTTTTTGTTTTGTTAATAATAGCTGTGCTATCAGGTGTGAGGTAATATCTCATTGTAGTTTTGATTTGCATTTCCACTATAGCTAGTGAAGTTGAAGATCTTTTCATATATCTGCTGGCCACTTGTATGTCTTCTTAGGATAAGTGTCTGTTCAGGTCTTCTTTTAGTTTTTAAATGGATTGTTTGGTGTTGAACTGTATGAGCTCTCTACATAATTTAGATATTAACCCATTGTTGGAGCTGTTTGAAAATATCTTCTCACATTTGGTTGGCTGCCTTTTTTATTTTGTTGGTAGTTTCTTTCACTGTATGGAAGCTTTTTGGTTTGATATAGTCCCATTCATTTATTTTTTCTTTCCTTCCCTTTCCTCTGAGGTCGAATTTATAAAATCTTCTCTAAGACCAAGGTCCGTAAGTTTAGCACCTATGTTTTTTTATCTAATCTATTGTTTCAGGTTTCATACTTACATTTTTTATTAATTTTAAGCTAATTTTCTACATCAGGACAAACTGTACTCTAGTTTCATTATTTTGCATGTGGCTTTCCAATTTTCCCAGCATCATTTATTGAGAGGCTTTCTTTTCTTTATTGTATGTTTTTGCCTCCTTTGTCAAAAATTATTTGCCCATATCCGGGGGGGTTTATTTCTGGGCTCTCAGTTCTGTTCTATTGGTCTGTGAATCTGTTTCTTCTTCCATTATCCTGTTGTTTTGATTATTGTTAGTCTGTAGAATGATTTGAAATCATGGAGTGTCATACCTCTGGCTTTTTTCTTCTTCCTCAGGATTTCTATGGAATGTTGAGCTGTTGAGCCTTGCAGTAATTACACTCCCTGACTTCAACTCACACGACAAAGTAACAATAATCAAAACAGCATAGTATCAGCAGAAAAACAGACACACAGGTGAAATTGACCAACCTCTGGTTAAACTCATTAGGAAAGACTCAAATAAACAAAACCAGAAATGAAAGAGAAGTTACCACAGATATCACAGAAATACAAATGATTATACAAAAATACTATCAAAGTCTATATGCTACCAAATAACCTAGAAAAATGGGTAAGTTCCTAGAAATATATACCTTCCTAGAATGAATCACAAGGAAATGGATAATCTAAATAGACTGATCAACAGTCAGGAAATAGAAATAGCCATCAAAAACCTCCTGAAAAGTAAAAGTCCAATACCAGATGACTCCGCTAGTGAATTTTACCAAACATTCAAAGAAGACTTGATATCTATTCTTCTTAAACTCTTTCAAAAAATCAAAGAAGAGGCAATACTTTCTAACACATTTTATGAAACCAACATAACTCTCACACTAAAACCTGGCAAGGATAATACCACTATCTATGATGAATACAGATGTAAAAATCCTAAACAAAATAAAAGCAAATCAAATACAATGAAACATTAAGAACAATACATGATGATCAAGTGGGCTTGATTCCAAAGCACAATGTTGGTTTAACATACACAAATCAATCAATATACCACATTAAAAAATGAACGGTAAAAATGCCCCAGTGAAAAAATAAAGGTAAAAATGGCTGGGGTAGCTCAGTGGATTGAGGGTGAGTCTGTGAATTAAGGGGTTGCTTATTCAATTCCCAGTCAGGGCACATGCTTGGATTGTGGAACAGGTTCCCAGTAGGGGCGTGTGAGAGGAAGCCACACACTGATGTCTCCCTACTTCTCTTTCTCCTTCCTTTCCCCTCTCTCTAAAAATAAGTAAAATCTTAAAAAATAAATAAAGGGTAAAAATCATACAATTTATCAATAGATGCAGAAAGAACACTTAATAAGATAGAACATCTATTTATGATTAAAACACTGAATAAAACAGGTAGCAAAAGTTAGTACTTCAACATCATAAAGGCCATATATGACAAACCTCAACTAGTATCATACTCAATGTTGAAAAACTGAGGGTTTTTCCTCTATGATCAGAAACAAGACAAAGATGTGCACTCTTACCTCTCTTATTCAACATAGTACTGGAAGTCTTAGCCAAAGCAATCAGGTAAGAGAAAGAAATAAAAGGCATTCAAATTGGGAATGAAGAAGTAAAATTATCACTTTTTTTGTAGGTACAAGACTCTTTATATAAAAACCCTAAAAACTCTTCCCAAAAGAACTATTAGAAACAATAAACAAATACAGCAATGTTGAAGAACACAAAACCAATGTACAAAAATCCATTGTATCCCTGGCAAGGTAGCACGATTGATTAGAGCATTATCCTGATACACCAAGGTCGTGGGTTCTGTCTCTGGTCAGGGCACATATAAGAATCAACCAATGAGTGCATAAATAAGTGGAACAGCAAATAAATGTTTCTCTCTTTCTCATTCCTACCACGCTGTGTTAAAAGATCTATAAACCAGACTCTAAAACCTCATAAATATCCAAACTTTTCACTCTCTCTTCCAAGAGGCTAGAAAGACTTCGTTAGTTTAGTGCTCTCCCATATCAAGATAAGAATACCTTTACTTTGGTTTTACCAACAGGTTCATTTGGTGAAGATTTCATAGGGATGTCAGTATTGAAAAAAGTGTGAATAGCATTGGGCCTTACACACAACAGACACCCTCTAAGTGTGAGGCAAAAGTAATTTTACAATTGTTCATATAGTAAATAAAATAATAAATAACAATACAAGAATGAACTTCGTGTTTCATGTACTCACACTATAAGCCTACTTTTGCCCTACCTTGTATATTTAAGTAATGTTCAAAGGTCATAATTCCCCATATTCTTTTCAATATCTTTATATCTCTAATCTTAATCTGTGACTCCAACAAATTTGAAAACAAGCATAGAACTGCTATGCACTTATTTTTTGGTGGATAAATTTTTAAAGTTATTTAAGGTTTATATTCCTGTCATTGAAAAGAGCATACTTCAATTTGAAGGAAATGTAATACACATATGGTTGCTTTTCCCTTATTACTCATTGAAAATTTATTATTTACCAATGATTGATTAATATAACTAATTCTCATTATCTGAGTTTTCTTGTAGACCTGTTTTTTGAAATATTATCCTAATGATAGAATTCTGTGTATTATTAAGCAATGAAGTAGATACTTGATTTTTGGAGGTCTGCCTTTGCTAACTGTTACTTTGGAGGCAAGCTCTCACCTTCCTTCACCAGCTTAGAACAGAAAAAATTAAGAACATTCACTGAGAATTAAACTTTAAGCCACAAAATAATCAGCAAATATTATTGCCAAGTATTTTTCAATAGGAGGGTGTCTATAAGCATTCCCTTTAGAAGGCACTGACATATGTACAGGCAGAATGCATTGGTGGGTGGTGGTGGTGATTTCCAGCTATGAAAGCAGAGACAGAGGAATAATGTTGGAGGCAGACGAGTACACCTGGACAAAGCACTATGCCTTTAAAAATATTGTCAAGGATGGTACTTCTCAAACTTTAATGTGCATACGAATGACCTGGGGATCACAGGAAAACTCACATTCTCATCTGAAGGTCAGGAGTGGGGTTTGATACTCTGTATGACAAAAAAAAATGCCAGGTGATGCTAATGCATTTTGACTAGCAAGGATTTAACTGAAGAAAACCCCAGCCCCAAAACTTGCTTTTATTTATCTGTGCTTTTTTCTAAATTCATGTCTATCAAATTCACTTATATTTGTAAAATAGCTTTTATACTTTATCTAAATAATAATATTGTCAGTCCCAAGACTGCACTTCTAATTATAAATTTGTGCATTAAGTTTTGTAAGCTTGGTTAACATGAGTTTGTTCCTATCAGATGGGGCTAATAAAAACAATAATAGCTAAGATTTATCAAGTACCTATTTACATAAATCAGTGATAATTTCTGTACATGGTACAACCTTATCTAATTGTCACAACAATCCTATGAGATATTATTAAAAGCTCACCTCACAGTTAAAATTTAGCTTTAGGAAAGTTAAATAATTTGTATTAAGAAAAAACAGGAAATTAACAGCAGGACTACGATTGTAATTCAGGCAATATCGCTTTGAGATAGACAGAGTAATTACTCCCATAGGTATCCACCTTCTGACTTCCAGAACAGTGATTGTGTCACTTCACATGTCAAAAGGGACTTTGCTGATGTGTTTAATTTAAGTATGCTGACATGGGAGATCATTTTGGATAATTCAGATGGGCTCAAACTAGTTATAAGGGAGCTTACAAGGAGAAAGGGGAGAAGCACAATCAGAGTCAAAAAGGGGAGGTATGATGATGCAAAAAGGTTGGGATGATGTGTTTTGAAAAGAGAGGAAGAGGCAGTGAGCCAAGATATGCAGGGAGCCTCCAGAAAGTAGAAAAGGTACCAAAAGATTCTCTCCTTGAGTCCCCAAAAGGAGTGCGGCCCAACCTACACCTTCATTTTATAACTACACCTTGATTTTAAACACACAATAAATTTGTGTTGTGTTAAGTCAGTAAATTTATTAAAGTAAATTTAATAAATTTATTAATGTGTTAAGTCAGTGCTAATCTATTAAAGCAGTATTAGGAAAGAAACAAAGCCAGGACCCAAGAATCAAGCTCTTCAACCAACTGTTCGGTTCTCAGAATAAGATAGGGAAAACTAAAATGATGAATGAAAGCACTTACAGAAGAAAGAAGTGGTAACACTGGTGGTTGATAAGAAATCACTATTTCACAGGTGGTGTTTAAACCACTGTATTTGACTTATAGATTATATTATATAACCTTGTAATAACCTTTTTAAGACTATACTTTTAGAGCAGGTTAAAGTTCACATCAAAATTGAGAAGGTATAGAGGTCATATTCTCTTTTTCTGTGATATTAATTATACTTACTATTTTTTAGTACAATATTCTAATGTTTCTGATGGGTGTTCTTCAATATAACAGTACAATTATATCGTTCTCCCCTATTTGGTCATTTTTATTCTCTTTTCATAAAACAACATGTAATAATCTCTCTAAAGCTCCTAAAATGTTCTAAGTTTAGATTGTTCCTTAGTCTTTCATTTACCACTGACCATTCTCATTTGCTTCCAATTTGTGAGTAAAGTTCTCCAAAAATATTGTCCTTAGCTTTCTAATGACTTTGCTAATAATACATGATTATTTCCCAGTTAACTTTTAATTCAGTCTGTTATGAATTACTCTCTTCCATTTATTTGAGGACAACTTGAGACTTTTTGTTAATAATTGGAACCTATTTGCATTCATTAGTATTTTGCCATTTATTTGATGAGATTGAATATAATTCAATTCCTGTAACATTTGTATAAATAGTTAAACCACACTATAGGACATATTCAGAACATAACAAAACACAAGGTATTGTAGGGGATACAAATACATAAATATAATACTCTTTGTCTAGACAAGTGCAGTTGGTTGAGGGATAATGACATGTACATATATAGGCTTTTTTAAAAGTTGGAAGAGATTAGTTCTGAAATATATACAAATGAAAAAAGATGGTAGATAAGTCTCTTGAATCCCTTGACCAGTTTTACTGAAATCATAGATCTTGGCTTTTTTCATGTCCCTTGTTGACAATTATTTCTAATGATTTCATTTCTTCATGGAGGATCCACATCTGAACAAAGGATGAAATACTTTAGACTTTTCTATAAACTGTTGTTTTCATTTATAGATATCAGAAGTTTCCTACAATCGTTCATTTCCCCTTACATTCTAAAAAAATGATATTTATTTTTTAAAGATCTGTACACTCATAAATCTTCAAACTACCCATATTCCTTGAATATTGAAATTATTAAAAATTTTAAAGAAAAAGCTCTAAGAGTCTTTGCTCACACAGAATCACTCCCAGTTGATCGAGGAAGGGGGACTATATTTCAGATTAACACACATTTTATATTTTCCTACAGCTTATAATAATATTGCATTTGATTTTCCATGTTATTCTTAGTTCCAAAATCTTTGGAAATCTGGTTTTAAATAAGAAACCTTTTGAATGAATTTAAGTATTTCCAGGCCTAGTTGCTGTTTTCACTGACTTCCTTCATGATTTTCAAGTATCAAAATTTGAATGAGAGCTGCTCAAGTTGCTCCTTAAAATTTTCACTCCACTGTTGGTTTAAGAAAATCTCAAACTGCCAAACTGAGCTTGTATGAATTTCACTTCTACCACCGAAAAACAATTTGTGCTTTTTCATTGTTTGACTCTCTCTTTTGAAACTCCCTCTTACCCAAATTTTTCCTTAGAGCCATTTTTTCCATGATGTGAGAATGACTGAAATGCTAAATTTTGGTGACTGTAGTTTAAACAGAGAGTATATAATGGCAATTTAATTCCAACAGCTCTTTCCTTAACTGCTACATTACATATATTTACTATCACTCATCTACCCAGATTAGACAAGGAAGAGACAACTGGTGTTGAGCTTCAGAGTCAGAAAACCTAGTATCTAATACTTGCTCAACTGTTTAATAACTATATAACCTTGGGCACATTAAAAATATTTATCTTGAATTTTTTATCCATAAATTACTTATGATAAAACTTATGCTGTGGTTTTTGGTTTTGTATGTAAGAATCTGAAAATTCACCACTCAATAAATAATAAGTAAAGTGTAAAGAGCCTGAAGTAATCACCTCTTCTAGGACTTGTTAGAGAGATGAGGACACAGACAAACTGCTGTCAAACGATTAGAGAGCCACAGTTGACAAAATGCTGGAAGCTAGTGTGAACAACTCTGAGATTTTGAAACTCCGGTGGGGGGGCACAGTCATAGACAATTCCTCACAACCTCCAAGAGCTCCACTAGGTTCTCATAACAAATATTAAAGAAAAAATATCTTTATGTTTCCAGCAGTGGAAGGAGAAAAAATGTCAATATGCCAGGCATCTTGTTCTTAATAAGATCTCCTTCAGGAGAAATCTACTCATACATTATCAGAGCCTGACTGACATTTGGGAAAGGAAATACACAGCTCTACTTAGCTCTAGCTTTTCATGTGGGAGAAGGGAGTGACCAACTCTAGCCCATTCTAGCCATCCTCCCCAACTTGGGAGAAAAAAACTAAGGCATACTTGTGAAGTTGACAGTATATATACACAAGCTCATTAAAAGACTAAGACCTAATCATAAGGCTACAGAACTCCCCCCTCACACACACACACATACACCTGACTACCACATTTCTAAAGGTCTTTTTACAGTGCTGCTTTCACCTTATATATTATGTCTATCAACAAAAATGCCTCTGGTAGACTTACAAGTAAACTAGACACAGCTGAGAAAAGGATCTCTGAGGTTGAAGATATCTCAATAGTAACTTCAAAAACTGAAAAGAGACTGAAAATAAACAGAACAAGATACTCAAGGACTCTGGGGCAACTATAAACTGTGAAACATATATGTAATGAGAACATCACAAGGAAAAGAAACAAAGGAACAGAAGCAACATTAAAATAAAAAATGAGTGAGAATTTCCCCCAAATTAATGTCAGATATTAAACCACATATATAGGAAGCTACAAGAGCAGCAAGCAGGATAAATACTCCCCAATATACCTAGGCATTTCATTTTCAAACTATAAAAAAATTAAAGATAAAGAAAAAATTCTGAAAGAAGTAAGGAAGGAAAACACCTTACATATAGAGGAACAAAGAGAAAAATTATATACTGCTTCTCCTCAGAAACCATGCAGAAAAAAACTAGAGTGAAATATTTAAAACAATAAGAGAAAATAACCATCATAGAATTCTCCACCCTGAAAAATTATCCTTAAAAATAATAGAGAAATAAAGCTTTCTCAGAAAACTAAAAATTGAGGGAATTTATTAACAACAAATCTATGTTTTAAGAAATATTTTCTAATGAAAGGCCTATAGAGAGAAGGAAAATCATATGGGTCTGAAACTCAGATCCCGGCATATCATTTTCAAACTATAAAAATATCAAAGATAAAGAAAAAATCCCTAAAGAGCATCAAAAAAGAAATAAGTGGACATAAAAAATCACTTTAATGTTTCTTATTCTTAATTGACCTACCAACTAACAATTTTTAATAGCAACAATGTATCCAAAGATGTATGCTTTCGTAGATCTTCTGTGCATTGTATGTAAATTTATATATTAGTAGAGTGAATGATGCCAATACCAACAATGGTACAGGGAATGAAGTAGGGGGAAGAATGAGAATTATGTTGTTATAAGGAACTCATACTACCTGTGAAGTGCTATAGTATTATCTGAAAGTGGGGTTGAACTACATGTAATTACATATAGTAAATTCTAGAGCTATAACTGAAAAACAAGTTTAAAAATAGTATACTGACATGCTAAGAAAGGAGAAGATATGTAGACATGTAAAATCCTCAATTAAAATCACAAAAAGCAAATCAAGAGTGGAAGACAAAAATAGAAACAGAAAACAAGAACAAAAAGTACAGAACAACAACAAATATGGTAGATATTAATCCAACTATAGTATCCAGATTCTGATGATTTCTCACCATGTTCACTACTCAAATCACTGTTTTTTTTTCCTATACCAGAGTTGCTTCATTATCAACCTACTCTTTTTCTAGAGTACTTTTCTGTCCTGGGAGAGAACAAGGAATTGAAAACTACATTTCCCAGACTTCTCTGAAGGTACGTTTCTTAAATGTAAATTTGTTTTGCATTTTGATGTGGTTGTTCAAAATTTGAAAGACAGGAGTAAGGCAGAGGCTATCTTCCTCAATCTTTGGTTTCATTTTTTTCTTGATCACTAACATAGTTATAGAAATTGAAATTTTTCTGCAGCAGTGTACTATGATCCATTCTCCACATACCTAGGTGTTGAGAGGTAAAGGTACCTGCAGCATGATAAATGATGACAAATAAGATCTTGATCTAGCTTTCTGATTCTTGCACTGTAGAAGCCAGGCTATGGCCCACTCCTGTTAGGATTCCATGGAATTTGTAAACACCTGATTCACTGCATCAAATGTATTTATGCTAAAGTAGCTAGAGTCATTTTTAATTAATTGCCAAAACAATCAAGTCATTTTATTTCCCAGCTTACATGCTCCCATCACCTCTCACGGTTACTCTTTTGTTTAAAATTAGCTCTCCTGGTTGCTCTTTTGTTTAAAATTAGCTCCACATACTTTACTACAATCTCTGGGTCCATCTGTGCTCTGATCACTGCCTCCTTTTCTGATCACATCTCCCTCTATTGTCCTTTTTCACCCCGCTCCAGCCACTATCATATATTCATCACTTGGCTAATAGATCAACCTCAAGTTCATATCAAGATATCTGTACTTTTCTCTTCACAGAATACTCTACCTTCATATCTTTCTTCAGTTTCTTTTATACTAACTATCTCTCCATAAATACTTCAATGTCTCTGGTTATATTTTTCTTGCTTGTTTGTTTTATTGATTAGGTTCCACTTAAAACAAGCAAGCAAAATATAACCCGAGACATTGAAATAAAGACCAAATTGGCAGTCACCAGAGGGAATGAGGGAGAAGGGTAACAGGGAAAAGAAAGGAAGGGCCATCAAGGAACATGTACAATGGACCCATGGGCAAAGCCAAGGAGGGGTAGAATTAAGAGTAGGAGGTCGGGATGGATGGGCAGGGGAGAGATGGTGAGGGGAAAATGGGGATAACTATACTTGAAAAACAAGAAAAAAAGTCCCATGAGGACAAGGACTTAGCCTGTTTTATTCCCCAGTGTATTCACAGCACCTAAAATACTTCCCAGCATAGGAAAGAAATGCAAAATGCCTTGAACTGAAGTTTGATGTGTTACAACTTAGACACTTACTAGGTATTCAGTGTGTGTGAGGTAAAAGTCAGATTTATGGGTATACGTAATCCTAAAATGTATGCAACTTCTGATATGGAGAGCCCCTACTGTTAGGTTGCTGTTTCACAGATATGCCATTTGGCTTCATAACTACTCTCTTCTTGATCTCAGCACAAAGATGGAAATACTCCTTATGGAGCTGGATTCTATAGCTCTTATTGAAATCATTAAGGGCTTCTGTGGAACATTTTTAGAGTAAAGGCTGCAGAGTCAAGCCCAAGATGACTACTTTACTTGGAAAATGAGAAATACTCTAAGATGTAAACACATAATGTATACTTTAAAATATCCAGAGGTAGTTATTGCTACTGTATAGAAAAAATATACTCTTAAAAGCATTGTGGTTTGACTCTGGGGTAGTGGGCACACAATGCAATATAAAGATCATACATTATAGAAATGTACACTTGAAACCTGTATTCTCATTACCAATGCCACCTCAATAAATTTAATATTAAAAAATAAAGCATTGTGATCTCACTAAAAGCAAGCCTACCTAAGTCCTTGGGACAATAAAACCTAAAAACATTTTCTTACCTAATATGTAAATATTGCAGTCAACTCTTTTTTAGGAAGAAAGAAGTACATAAGAATCATTACAATGTTTTATTAACTAAAGTATGTTGACAGAATAAATTTGTAAGCCAAGTGGTATAAATTAATCATCTTAATGTTTTATTTTCCAGATCAAAGTGTTTTAGCTTTTAAATGTACTGTGTTCATACATGTCACAGAAATTGGAAACAGAGCATCTTTTTTCAGCAGATATTATCATACTGAATTTTGAATGGGTTCCAAAAAAATGGAAATTGCTCTTTAAATTACTGCCTTAATGAACTGTTCGACATCACGTAAGCCAAAAATCAAATAATTGTTTTGGATGACATTCTTCAGTGATCAAATGGGCAAAACTATATAATCATTTCCTGTAGATCATTTAAGTTATGATTTGGGACTGTGGCGAGCATGTCATGATGTAGAAGTATGTAAAATCAGTGGACCAACAGGTGCTAAAATGAAGCTATTCTACAGTCATCAAATTACTAGAAAAAAATCACTAGAAAATACTTTTTGAGAGGTAGGCCCTGGTTGCATTATTACATGTGTAAGAAAATTATTTCCCTTTCTCACCGGCCAATCACTGAAACCTAACCTGTATAGCTGAAAATAAATGTTTTAATTGAAAAGCTAACCGATTATAGATTGTTTTTTTAATTTTTATTTTATTGATTATGCCATTACAGTTGTTCTATTCCCCCCTTCATTCCCCTCCACCCCCACCATTCCCCCCCTTTAGTTTATGACCATGTGTCTCAAGTTCTCTAGATTCTATATTTCCCATACTATTCTTGCCCTCCCCCTGTCTATTTTCTACCTACCGTCTTTGCTACTTATTCTCTGTACCTTCTCCCCCTTCACCTCCTCCCACTCCCCTGTTGCTAACCCTCCATGTGATCTTCATTTCTATGGTTCTGCTCCTGATCTAGCAGTCCTCTTAGTTTGCTTTTGTTTTAGGTGTGGTTGTTAATAACTGAGTTTGCTGTCCTTTCACTGTTCCTATTTTTTATCTTCTTTTTCTTAGCTAAGTCCCTTTAACATTTTATATAATAAGGGCTTGGTGAAGATGAACTCCTTGAATTTGTTCTTATCTGAGAAGCACTTTATCTGTCCTTCCATTCTAAATGAAAGTTTTGCTGGATAGAGCAATCTTGGTTGTAGGTTTTGGATTTCATGCCTTGGAATTCCTCTTTCCAGCCCCTTCTTGCCTGTAAGGTCTCTTTTGAGAAATCCGCTGACAGTCTGATGGGAACTCCTTTGTAGGTAACTGTCACCTTATCTCTTGCTGCTTCTAGGATTCTCTTCTTCATTTTAATCTTGGCTAATGTAATTATGATGTGCCTTGGTGTGTTTCTTCTTGGGTCCAACTTCTTTGGGACTCTCTGAGCTTCCTGGATTTCCTGGAAGTCTATTGCCTTTGCCAGATTGGGGAAATTCTCTTTTATTATTTGTTCAAACAAGTTTTCCACTGGTGGTTGTTCCCTTCCCCCTTCTGGTACCCCTATAATTTGGATGTTGGAGCATTTAAAGATGTCCTGGAAGTTCCTAAGTCTCTCCTCATTTTTTTGAATTCTTGTTTCTTCATATTTTCCTGTTTGGCCATTATTTGCTTTCTTATGGTCCACTCCCTTGATTTGAGTCCCAGTTTCCTTTTCATCCCTTCATTTCAATTAGTTTAGCCTTCATATGTTCCTCTAATTTGTGACTAAAATCAACCAATTCTGTGAGGATCCTGATCACCAGTGTTTTGAACTGTGCATCTGAAAGTTTTGCTGTTTCTTCATCACTTAGAGTTATGGGCTCTGGGGCTTTGAGATCTTCCTGAGCCATTTTTGGTCTGTTCCAGTCCATTAAGTATGAGGAGCTGAGCCTTACATGTTCACCAGGGTGGGACTGCCCAGGTCCCTGGGTTGTGACACTGTATGTGGGGGTGGGGTCAGAGCAGGGAAATAGCGGCCTCCTCTGCTGCTTCCCACTGCTGGGGCCTGCTGGGTCCTGTCTCACTGCCCACTCCCTCACTGGTCTATCTGCGCATGAATGCAGGACCACAGTCAACCTGCCGCCCTGCACTCTCGCTGGGTCACCAGTTGCTCACTGGGTCGCTCACTGGGTCCGCCCATTGCAACCCCACACCTGGGATCCGCGAGCCTGAGTTTGTCTGACTGAGTTTTCCTATGCAAACCCACTCCTCCAGCTGCTGACTTCGCCCCTCTTACCAGTCAGGCTGAAGAATTTGTTGTTATCAGACTTCCGAAAAGTTCAGTTTTCTGTGTTCTGACTATGTTTTCTATTGCTAATATTTTGTTGTCTCTAAACTTGTTTGTGTGAGAAAGCACTGCGCCTCTACCTATTCCTCCATCTTGGCAGAAGTCCTTTGATTATAGATGAATCTTTTAGGTGGAAATACTAGTCGTCAATTGTAAGAGTGTGATTAGATTTCCTCTAGGGTTCCAGGGTTGTTTTCGTCTTGCTTTAAAAAAAAAATAAAATTCACAGGTTATTGCTCAGCCTTTAAGGATGCAATTCAATAAACTTTCACAAATATACACATATAAATATCAAAGACCTTCATGAAGATACAGAACTTTGCCCTGGCTGGTGTAGCTCTATGGATTGAGTGCTGGCCTGTGAACCAAAGTTCACAGTCAGGGCACATGTTTGGGTTTTGGGCCAAGTCCCGAGTAGCATGTGCATGAGAAGCAACCACACACTGATATTTCTCTCCTTCTCTTTCTCCTTTTCTTCTACTCTGCCTAAAAATAAATAAGTAAAATCTTTTTTAAAAGATACAGAACATTTTCATTATTCCTGGAAGTTCCTTCATGCCCTGGTCCAGCCATTCTCATCTCCTCTAGGCAAACATTGTTTCAGTATTCATTAAAATATTGACTGGTTTTAAACTTCATGTAAATAAAATCAAATAGTGGGCATTTATTTGCCTTTTTTGCAGAGTATAATGGAACATAAATTTTTAAAAATAGAAGATAATAGACATAAAAAATAGTGAAATGTGGGGCTTATTGTAAAATACAATTGACAAATAGAAGAAAAATTATATAGTATTTGTATATTTTTGAACTTCTACTTTTTTCTTTATTTTTTAAAAATATTTTTACTGGGCCTGGCTGGTGTAGCTCAGTGGATTGAGTGCAGGCCTGTGAACCAGACAATCACGGTTCGATTCCCAGTCAGGGCACATGCCCAGGTTGCAAGCAGGTTCCCTGCAGGCCAGTTCCCAGCAGGGGACGCACAAACGCAACCATACATTGATGTTTCTCTCCCTCTCTCCTTCCCTTCTCCTATAAAGATAAATAAATAAAATCTTTTAAAAATAAAAATTAAAAAATATATATTTTTACTGAATCACTAACATAAAGAAGTCATTTATATTGGGGAAAATTAAGCATAGGTATAATTTTAAAGAGATTTAATTTTTATTCATGGAGACAGATAAATTCATAAATATCCAGAGTCCAAGGTAAATGTGATCTATATTACAAGAAATATATAGAAAACAGGCTGAGGGAGTTGAAAGAAGAATGAATTTATTTTCAGGGAAGATTTCACAGATAATGTCATAGGTATTCTAAACCTTGAAGAAGAGATAGGATATAAAAAGTCGAAGACATAGGTGAGAATAAAGTAATAATGCTATTGTTGTGCATTCTTATATTCTATTGTTTTTAATGATAGAAATAAGGTGAAGGTTGTGTGGCAGTAAATAATGACTTTATATCTGCTTTATAGAAAACCCAGTACAGTGTATGTAGTTAATATTTTGGGAATATTGATCATTACATGTATTGCCCTTGACTCTTAATTAAAAATATTTTATGATTAGAATATTATAAATTAGAACTAATGGTTCTATTGACTCGACTGGCACAAGTATACCATTCCTTTCTTCTGATGTAGCAAATCTTCCCCTTGTCTCAACATGTGCTGTGATCCAGCACCAGATTTGCCATGGTAGTTGTTAGAAAAGAATTTGATGCCACCAGGGGACAATCTGCATAATTCAGGCTAAGAAGTCAGTAAACTGGGGTTACCTGAAGGGCCTGCTGGACAGCAACTCCCTTGCAGCTCATCCTGTAATCATAGGATGAATGGCATGCTCATTTATTTCTTTTGAAATACTTATTAGCCACAGTGGTTGGATTTTCTCAGGAGCAAACAGCTGACCAGTTCTTGCTACAGTTTAATAGAACTTCTTGGCCTCAGGGATCACTGTAATGGGGGATTCCACTTGCATAGGTACATGACACAGCCAAAGAAGAAAGCAAAGGTGAACTCTGCCTTAGCCTGCCCAGGCTCTGTGGTGACCTCTCAATAAAGGAGAAAGACTGTTAGATGCAGTGGCAGAGCCTGGCTGACACAGTGGCCAACTGAAGTCCTTCGAAGAAAGAAGGTATTGGGAGTAGTGTTTAAAATCTGCCTGACTACTTTAGTAACTCAGGCTATCAGTTTCTCTGGAAAATTATGAACAAATGTGAACCAGGCCTGACGGTTTCTGCTTTAAACATATATAAATATATTTAAATATATATTATATATATAGCATATATATGCCGAATTTTCTGGACTGTAAGAAGCACTGGACCATAAGAGTCATCTAGGTTTTAGAAGAGGGAAATAAAAGAAATTTGAAGCAAAAAATGTGGTAAAATATATAATAACATAAATAACATAGGTCACCACCAACCCACCCTGCCCCAGCAAGCTAGGTAGGTTGCATTCAGATGCACCCCAATTTTCCTCTGAAATTTGGAGGGGGAGAATTGCATCTTATAGTCCAAATATATATATATACACACATATATATATGTGTGTGTGTGTATATATATATATATATATATATATATATATGCTGAAGCTTTTAACTTTTGGCAGTCTAACTTTTCACATTTAATATTAATTCATGAATGTCATTTTAAAATAAACAAAACTTTGCCACAGGCAATGGATGAAAGGCATCCTTAGAAAACATCCTTGACTTTCAACTGAGACGGAGGTGTGGGTAGACACGCTGTGCCTCCTTGCACAACCAAAATAAGGACAACACAAATTTAAAAACAAAAAAAAAGTAACCAGTACTGACAGAAAATTAAATTGTACGGAAGTCTGACAACCAAGGAGTTAAAGTAAACACATTCATCCAGAATGGGGAGGCCAGGAGCCAGGACAGAGAGAGCTTGCAGCAGGGCAGCTGGAAGACCCAGCAAGGTGGTAGATTGTAGAGGGGGATGGCATATCTGGTCCCACATTCGTGTGCAGATAAAGCAGGTAAAACTGAGGAGTGAGACAGACCATGCAACTCAGGGTCCCAGTGCGGGAAAATAAAGCCTCAAAATACTGATTGAAAATACCTATGGGGGTTGAGGTAATGGAAGAAAGTCCCAGCCTCACAGGAGAGTTTATTGGAGAGACCCATAGGGTCCCAGGATGTATACAAACCCACCCACTCAAGAATTAGCACCAGAAGTGCTCAATTTGTTTGCGGGAAGCAGGAGAAGTGACCAAAATTGCAGAGAGCAGAGAAAGCGCCATTGTTCCCTTTTGGATCCCTGCCCCACATACAGCTTCATAACCCAGCAATTGGGTCGCCCCACCCCAGTGAACACCTAAGGCTCCACCTCTCACTAGTTAACAGGTATGACAAAACAAAAAATTTGGCCCAAACAGAAGAATAGATCAAAGCTCCAGAAAAAATACAACGAAGCAACAAAGAGATAGCCAACCTATCAGATGCACAGTTCAAAATACTGGTGATCGGGATGCTCACAGAACTGGTTGAATCTGGTGGCAAATTAGATGAAACAATGAAGGCATTGCTAAGTGAAATGAAGGAAAATGTACAGGGAACCAATAGTGATGGGAAGAAAACTGGGACTCAAATCCATGGAGTGGAGCAGAAGGAAGAAAGAAACATCCAATCTGAAAACAATTAATAAACAAGAATTCAAAAAAATGAGGAAAGGCTTAGGAGCCTCCAGGACATCTTTAAACATTCCAACATCTGAATTATAGGGTTACCAGAAGGAGAAGAGGAAGATCAATGACTAAAAAAGTTATTTGAACAAATAATAAAGGAGAACTTCCCCATTCTGGCAAAGAAAATAGACTTCCAGGAATTCCAGGAAGCTCAGAGAGTCCCAAAGAAGGTGGACCCAAGGAGGAACACACCAAGGCACATCATAATTACCTTACCCAAGATTAAAGAGAAGAGAGAATCTTAAAAGCAGCAAGAGAAGAGGAGACAGTTACCTACAAAGGAGTGCTTATAAGATTGTCAGCTGATTTCTCAAAAGAGACCTTATAGGCAAGAAAGGTCTGGAAAGAAGTATTCCAAGTCATGAAAGGCAAGGACCTACATCAAGATTGCTCTATCCAGCAAAGCTTTCATTTAGAATGGAAGGGCAGATGAAGTGCTTCCCAGATAAGGTCAAGTTAAAGGAGTTCATCATCACCAAGTCCTTATTATATGAAATTTTAAAGGGAATTATTTAAGAAAAAGAAGATAAAAAACATGTACAATAAAATGACAGCAAATTCACAGTAATTAACAACCATACCTAAAATAAAAAGAAAAACAAAGGAAGACTAAGCAAATAACTAGAAAAGGAAGAGAATCACAGAAATGGAGATCAATGGAGGTTTATCAACAGGGAAGTGGGAGGAACATAGAGGGAGAAAAGTTACAGAGAATAAGTAGCATATATGGTAGGTAGAAAATAGACAGGGGAAGGGTAAGAATAGTGTAGGTAATACTGTAGAAGCCAAGAACTTACAAGTTCAACACATGGACATGAACTAAAGCAGGGGAATTTGGGTGGGAGAGGGTGTGCAGGGTGGAGGGGAGTAAGGGGGGAAGATGGAACAACTGTAATAGCATAATCAATAAAATATATTTTAAAAAAGAGAAAGCATCCTAACATTGTAACTTTTCCTTTTACTGTTTCTTCAGTGGTAGTCCATCCATATCTCAGGCTCACCTGCTTTCTCATACTGGTTTAGGTCACACAGAGACCATACGTTTCATAAAAACAGGAATTTATCAGGCTTACCTTTGCCTCACTAATTGTCTAACATAAATGTATGGTTTGACAGTCAATGCTCAGTACATAGAAAATATTTAATACCATTACTCAATGATATGCTTACTTATGCTCCTCTGCTTAGATATTTTATGATGACTAAAAATTTACCAGATTGAATGTTCTGCTAGCAACACAACCAAGACCACTATAATCCTCTTCTCTAATTCACCTAGAGTATTGATCCAGCTGCAAAATGTCAGAATTATCTTTAATCACTAGTATTTGAAAACTTCAGTTCACTTACTTGACAAATATTGCATGGCTTTCCACAGCTATTCAGGTTGGGAAACACCAAAATGGGGTCCTCAAGTGGCACAAATTATTTCTTAGAATAAGGACTTAATAGCTCATGTTTATTACAGCTGTTGTTTTAAAACACTTGAAGCATATTATTTCATTTGATCAATTACAAAATTAGGTTGGTGCTCTTATTATCTTTATGAGCAAAGTGATTCACAAAGAAGTTAATTATCCAATATTATTCAAACAATTATGGATTTCAGGTAGACCCAGAGCCTAAATTCCAAATAATGACATGGTGTGATTGTTGCTCTTGGTATTGTATACTGACTGAGATTTAAAAAAAAATATGTTGGCTGTACATTTTCTTTAAAAATGGACTATGGATATCTTGAGCTAAATTTTTTTTCAGGAGAGTTTCTTTCAGAGTCAGGAAATATTAGCAACTTTTGGAAATATCCAAAAGAATGACTAGGCTACTAATTGGAGTGTGTTATTCAAAAGAGATTGATAAGCATTTATCACAATGATTTCTGGAAAGACAAATGTAAGTGGTGAAGAAGAACACAGGCTTTCAGATTTTTTTTAAACAAATCAATCTGTGTCTTTTCTTCCAGGTTTTTGTCTCTTATCAGCATACTGGCACCTCAACCCTTCCCCTACACTTCTTCCCTTTTTCATTTGCCAAAGCTTCCAGGCATATTAAACATATTTCTGTCTTTTTGCATTTCCTTTCATCTAGTTGATACTTTTTTAGTGGTAATTAGTAAATAAAATCTTTGCTTTTTAGGTTGTGATTTCAGACAAAATGGTTGTCATTTTAGAAAACCTAGTTAGTGAGTGAAATTAATGTTGTAAAAGGATCCAAAGAGCTTGGCGAGGACACCTGCGATGCAATCGGGAACTAAAAGGTCAGGGCCTGTTGAATGGCATCTAGAGACCAAGAAAGGTGTCTAGGAGCTGAGAAAAATGTCCTAGAATGGGCAGTCACTGTTCCATGTGGAACCCACAGAAATGAGACAACTGATAAGACCAGTCAACTTTGTTCAACTGACATGGGGGTAGATATAGAGAAAATATTGTCACAAAATATTGTTGTCTAGTGGTACTGATGAGTTCAGTATTTGATGCCTAAAATGGGAAGAGTCAGAGGAACATTCTAGGTAAAATATTTTAAAAGTTAAAGAAAATATACAGAAAAAAATTAGGTGAGGTCATAGCCACACATAATATAGTGAGAGCTATTTAGATACAAATTATACAAAACAATGTCATACGAGTGCCTATGATTGCTGAGAGAATGTAGAAATGATGAGAAGGGGGAGAAGAAGACAGTATGTAAGGGTTGGGCTTGAATTTAGACCATGTCTTTAGTTGGGATGAGGAGACAGAAAACCAAAAAGTAAAAGTGATTCCCAAAGAAACTCTAGCTGAATTTAAATGGTCCTGTGTGTTAACAAATATCATGATTACATTTTCTGTTTGTTTGCTTGTTTTTTAAAAATTAATAACACTTACATTTGACCCTCCCACTCAATTTGTACCACTAGTGTTGGCCATTTTGCTGAATAATTGAATGTTTCTTCCTCTAAGGGACCGATGACTTATGCCCTTTTGATTTTTTTTCAACTCTGATCGATTCACATAAAGAATACTGACTGAGTGGCTGGTATAGGCAAGGAGATATTTTGATGGTACTTTTTCCCCAGGGGAACACTATACAATTATCAAAGATTAAGAAGCACTCTAAACATATATGTTTTTGCTTTTGTGCATAGATTATCCACAGATGGGACTGCCTTAGCCCAGTTACCAAGAGAACAGAATATGGAGCAATGTCCTGATGCTTTATTTGGAAGACAAAACCACAGAGCAGGGAGATTAAAGGGAAAAGAGAGTGAGAGAGTGAGGATAAAACCAAAGTAATGTGTCACTGTTCTTCCCCCTGCTTTACTCTAAATCGCAAGATACACCAATCACTAGCACATGGCAGGTATTCTTACATATACTGTAGAGAGAGCAACAAATAAAATAGGCAAAATCATCTGCCCACATGGAACTTATGTTCATATTATATCACCTACTTTTCTGGTATTTTAACTTCACAAATTTATTTAGGGAAAATCGATAACTTCATATGACACTTTCTACCTAGAAACATGGTATGTCTAAGCCTACCACCACTTTGAAACTCCAGGGAATACTATTACCATAGGGTCATCTTGCCAATTTTCTGTGGATCAATTAGAAGTGTGCTCCTTACACTTGAACTTGAATTAGAAATGAGATTCTAATTCAGGTGATCTTGGATGGGCCATGATATTAGGCATTTCTAGTAACTTTCCTGATAGTGCTGATGTGCCAGTGTGACTGGTCTGGCCAACCAACATTTCAGCTGGCAGATATTGGAGGATGTATTGAACGGTTTAGATCTAATGGGTATCAATGTCAGAATTTGTCTTCCTCATAACCTGACCAGACTGTTTGTCTTTCCTAATCACAAGCCACATTGTACACCCTTACAGTTCCTTTCTTGTTTCCAGTCAATTACTTTAATGCTTCTTTGCATTTGGTCATGCTATTGTCTTAGCCATCAACCTATAGTCCTCTCCCTACATCCCTAACTGGTGTTTTTCCCTGATGTGAACTGGAAGAAACATTAGCTAATATCTAGTCTACCACTCTGATTTACAAATGAGAAAACTAATTTTTCCAGGAAAGTTTCCTCACTGATAATATCATGTTCGATTTATAGCCATTTCAGGGGAAGGGGATTACACAGAGTTAGTATACATTTTAAATAAATGCAAGTTTATTTTTCTATAATTACTTATCTTCTTTTGCAAGTCTGATTCAACCAATGCCATCAAAGTTAATCTAATTATTTCCATGCAAATTCAGTCATATCTAGCTTTTTCTGAGTCATTTCAATTGTAAACTTGATTTATAATTTCTATCCTCTCTCCTTTAAATCAGAACTGTGGAGATTATATATATGAGGTCTGTCCAGGAGGTATCCAGCCATGTAATATAAAAGATAAATACATACATTAGAGATGATACGAGAAACATTGTACATAGAACAATTGTGCCTCAGTCCCCTTCAAAATAGGCACCTTAGGAACCTCACACAGTTCTCCCAGTTGCTATCAACTCTCCTGTTGCATTGTCACCTTTTCCTGAATCTCATCAATGGTATGAAATCTCATCCCTTTCAAAGGTAATTTCAATTTTGGGAAAATACAGAAATTGCTGGATGCCAATTCTGGACTGTAATGGTTCTGAGTCACCTGGGTGATTTGATGTTTCACAAAAAAATGCTGTACAAGATGTGATGCATAAGTGGGCTCTACTCACTCGTTCATTTTGAATGTGATGGCCACACAGTACACATTCTCACTAAATTACGTCTACCATCCCCCACTCACTAGTACACTGAAATTGTCATTGTTTACACATGTGCATTCGAGTCCACTCTCCTCAGTTGCCAGCTTACATCAATGTCATGTAAACTGTTCTTGTTATATTAACAATGGCTGGACTTTTTCCAGATTGACCTTGTATATCGTGCTCCTATTTGCCTCTATCCACAATCTAATATAGGCTACAAATCTAATTGGAAACAAAAAATAAGACAATTGAGAGCAAGACTTGTCTTCCCATGAGCACAGAACTTTAGCATTCTCATCACTAGGAATCCTCTGCTCTCATTAACAGAGTCCAAATGATTCAAGCTTTATGTTTATTTATTTATTTTTAAATTAGCAGATTTTGGTTTAACATTTTATTCCTAACAGTTTTATTGAGATGTAAGTAAAATACAAGAAGCTGCATACACATAATGTGCACAATTTGATTAATTTGAACAATATGCACTGATGGTACACACCATCACCGTATCAAGGAATAGATGTATTCAGTACCTCCCAGGGTTTCCTTGGATCTGTCCATCCATTCTCTCTCTTTTTTAAAACATGAGATCCACCTTCTTAACAAATTCTGAATTGCACAATGCAGTGCTGTTATCCACAGGCATGATGCAGTATAGCAGATCCCAAGAATTTATGCATTAATCATAAATGAAATTTTATACCCTTTGGATAACAACTCCCTGATCCCCCTACTCTTAAGCTCCTGGCAAGCAATATTGTATTCTCTTTTTCTGTAAGTTAGGCTATTTTAGATTTCTCATTTTGAGGAGTTAAAGTGGTATTTCTCCTATCTTAAAGAAAAGTTTTCTTGATCCTATTTTTTCACCTAGTTCCCATTTTCATGCAGTTGAGAAAACTCAAGTAAGTTGTCTTTTTTTGTCTATACTTCCTCTTCTCTTATTTTCTATTCAAAATCACTTTATTGACATATGGTTAACATGTAAAATGCTGTTTTGAGATTTTAACTTATGAATATGTTTTATAAATTTTTCTCTTTGTTTAAAGATTTTATTTATTTATATTTAAAGGGGAAAGGGAAGGAGAAAGGGAGAGAATATAAATGTATGATTGCCTCTTGTGGGCCCCTTGCTGGGAACTGGCCTACAACCCAGGCATATGCCCTGATGGGTAATAGAACCACGGTCCTCTGGTTCACAGGCCTGTGCTCAGTCCACTGAGCTACACCAGCCAGGGCATGTTTTGTAAATTCTAAAGCGCTCCATAAATGTCACTTATTATATTGAAAAACCATGTTCAAAATATTTTCTTTTTTTAAATAATTTTTTAAAGATTTTATTTCTTTATCTTTAGAGGGGAAGGAGAGAGGGAGAGAAACATCAATGTATGGTTGCCTCTAGTGCATCCCCTGCAGGGAACTGTCCTGGAGGGAACCTGCCTGCAACCCAGGCATGTGCCCTGACTGGGAATCGAACCGCAATCCCCTGGTTCACAGGCCCGTGTTCAATCCACTGAGCTACACCAGCCAGGGCTTCAGAATATTTTCTGATATAAGACTTTATTGTACCTTTTCCTGATTCTGAGCCTTCAGAATATATACTGCTCTCTTGTTCTCATTCTTTTATGCACATAGATTCCCTGAACTATAAGAAGCAATCAGGAAGGTACTCAGTCTGGACAAGCCTGCTGGATATGATGATAACACACACAAACTTCAGTGTAGTCAGTCATTCTTCAGAATTCTAAACCATGCCAAGAAAATCTAGAACATAGTCTTCGGAATGTATCAGCCCTTCCCTAAAGCAAAATTTACTGCAGAACTTCAGCATTTTCACCATTAGAAACTCCCAGCTCTCAATAACAGAGTCCAAATGACTCTACATTTGTAAACACCTTATTAACAACAGAAATACTTCAACTCGATGTTCTTTGAACACATTTTACAAAGATTGCCTGTGTGTGTGTATTTACTACAAGGTAAAAAAAATAACCTCTGCTTTACTCTGATGTTATATATTTCCTTGGTGTCAATTGAACATGCATAAATGAGTTTTAATGTACTACATATATTTAAACAGAGCATTAGAAAATTCTTAAACATTGCCTTGGCGTCTGTTGAAAAGACAGAGCATAAAACAAATCCAAATATTTCTGTAGAAATTGTTCATTTTTAAGTAACTAATGTCATATGGCTAGTGCCCATGTACTAATGTGTTTCAATTTAATAGTTCCATTAGTCAATTTTATATATACTTTGTTAATTTGTTGCAACTGGACTTTGCTCATGAGTGAATAAAATAACCTATGGTTCTGAAAAATTTCAATGCTTATTTATTTTTTTGATAATTTGATAAATATTTATGGCACCTTTTCAATATACCAGGTACTCTGAAAAGTGCAAGGGAAATGGTGGTGAAAAAGCATGTTAGGATGCTTGCTTTCAAAGAACTTTTATTTTAGTGGAGATACGAAGGCCTTAAAGAGCATACAATTAAGTCATCTCCATAAGGCATGGGATTTTTTCATCTTTTATTAACTGATGCATCTAGAACAGAAAAATCACTCCACATGTATTTATTGAATAATTAAAATTTAAAAAATGAGTGTAATATAAGGTCCCATGGAACTCTATAACAGAGAGATTTAATTTAGTGTTGGAGTTGAGGAGGTTCTTCCATTCAGGTAAAAAAGCAGAGCCATAGTAATTAACCTTATAGAAAAAAATCTGAGTATAGTAACCAAAGGTAACCATAGACTAGTAATGAAATGAAGCAGTCAATACTCATTCCAGATGACCTCAGGTAACAGCAAGCGATGACAGGACACTTGATCAAGTGGATAAAAAGGATTTAGCAGGAATGGAATGAGCAGCTTCCAAGCCTATGGAGAAGATTATGATTATAGAGCTTCAAGTGTCTCTCATTTGCAATAATGCTTGATTAGAGGCTTGTCTCTAGGTCCCAGTTAAAGAAACACTGATAAATGATAATGGAAACTTTCACCCCAATACATTTTGAAATACCTTTCTAATTGCTTCCCTAATTATTCTCTCTCTGCTTTAATCTATCCTACTTAAGCTTGCAAAAATCTCCTCACTTAGTAAAGTTGGTAAAAAATAAGGTGGGAGAAATTACTTAAAGCACAATAAATGATAATAACCCCAAATCCCCAACTCCTCTGTTTTACAAGGCAACATAGTGATCCATATTGAGCATGTCTATATTTCTATAATTATTTCCAAATAAAACCACAATGCACGGAGCCTGGAGTTATTTTGCTTATAATTTAAAGGATAAGTTTGGCTTTAAGATTTTTGTTTATGAGTCAGTACTCAGCATATGAATACCGTCACTTTGTAATGTTCCTGGAAAAAAAATACCTACTTTCCTATTCTTAACACTGACTTGTCATTCAATATACTACTGCTTTGGTGAATACAGTAGCTCATGAAGATTGTGCCTGTGTTCATTTTATAAATTCTCTTGAAGGAAAAAAAAATAGTAGTCAATTGCAATTTCCTTGAGAAGATTGATATCTTGTCACCTTACCTCCCTTTCCTGGACTATGTCAAAGAGTTAAAGGTCTATTTCCGAGAATTAAATGTGATGCCTGACAACCACAAAATAGCCAAAGTTTCTGCCTGAAAGCAGGGGAGGCTCTCTAGAACTTTAGGGTCTCAAACCTCAACCCCTAGTCACTTCCTGAAAGGAACAGTTTCAGTTCAGTTTTGTTTGGACTTCTCAACTTTACTAAGTCTTCATTAGAAGGCAGAAGAAAATGTGTGGTGTCACCCAGCAGTAGGAATGGGGCCCAATCAAAGGTCAGGTCTTATTGAGAACTTAGAATTAACTTAACTTTAATGACTAGATGCATCCTTCTTCTTCATTTTTTCTTGCATCAGCATTTAAACAAGGGATCTGTAAAATTCTAATTACTGAATAGAGTAACATTATCTGCATTTATCCTCTGTTAACAGATATTATTTTTGCTTATTTCAGGAGCCCTGCCAGTAATTACCTACTGTATGCTCAATTATCCACCTCCCCACAGCAACACATTATTTTAATATAAACTTTTCACTGTAGTCAGCAACTATTGTGTATTTTCTTTAAATTGAGTTGTCATATCTTATTATAAAATATAAAAGGAAATGGCTGGAACTCTTAGGCTTAGGCAGAGTCATTTTACTGTGGTTTGGCTTCTATTTGCAGTATATCTTCTATCCAGGAAAACTTAACACGACCATGGGAAAATAAAGGACTCTATGAAATAAACAAAACAGTTAAATGAGAAATATGGACTGTGTACTAGTTGGGCTAAGCCATTTTTAAAAAATTAAATGCAGATCCTCCTTAGTGCTAACCTACTGTACTATGCAAGAAATGTAAATATGTCCTTAATATAAAGATTAATATCTACTTTAAATCAGTTTCAGGTTTCCTGCCTGATAACAAATCTCATTTACATTCTGAATACCAAATGGGGTTGAGCCAAAATGTTTGCAAGCTATGTTTTTTTTTTATAAGTTCAATCTGAACACAGAGTGACAATCCTTAAAGGTCCTCATTGATTGTGGTTTATTATTCAATTATCTAAATGCTGAGCTCAAGAGTTAATGGGAATTCCTCATTACAATCTCACTTTGAAATCAAGAAATGTAGACTAAATATGTCAAAATCTCTCTCCCACATTATCTTCTGAACCTCCTGATGTTATAATATTGGTTATCAAAATAACAGGCTAGATAATTAAAACAAGGATTTTAAATATAGGATCATTTCTAGTTCTTGACAATGTGATAAATTATAGTCTATTATCTGCTTTCCCACAATGCAGGTAATAGCATATTTTAAAGGAAGGTGAAAGAATGCTAATGAATTATTAATCAGCATGGTTCTTGCTCCCTTTTAATTATGTTAACTTTCAGTATAATTCACAATCACAAATATGAATTCCATTAGTGAACATATGAGTGTTTGATTACTCAAGACATTGAAATCTTCTGTATTTCAATCATATTTGGGTTTGAACATATCAATATATAGTCTCTCTCAACAACTGGGCTTAAAATCTCATATTTCACAAGGACATGCTGATGACAATAATAATCACCCAGATATACCACCACACTTGTACGTATTTGCTATTATTGTCATTTGCATAAAAGCATTTTGGAAAGAGCCAAATTCATCCAGCAGCTACATGTTTGATCTTAGATAAATTATTTTAAATATACCTGGGTAAAAGAAGGGAGGTCCATTGGCAATGTGTGAAAAAAAACAAATTATTATGACTTTGTTTACATTTTGAGAATCAAAATGTTCAGGAATATAATTTCTTCTGGTTTTGATGGGGTCCTAACTTAGGAACACAGGCTTTTAAAAATAAATGATACAGTATTTCTTAGTTCCTATTCTTTTTGAAAATTGTGTCAGTAGAGTATTCTTCAATGCTTGTCAAGTTTTATTTCTCTGGCATAGTTATATAATGTGATCTTGATTCATTGAAAGAAAATCAAAACGCTTTGTTTATTTACCTATCTAGGAAGCTCTCCTAACAACTACAAGTGATCTCACATCAACTGTGGGTTGAGAATGTATGTCCACAGTAAGTTAAGTGGGACCCCTTCCCTCTAACCTTCTAAATAGTAAGGACATGCCTGTTTCATTAAAGTATATAATATTCAATATTGCTGCATATTGGACTGCTGCACACTTAATGGTTTAAACAGCAATCATTTTATTTGCTGACAATCCTGAGTAGTTAAGTGTTTAGCTGGAGTTCAGCTGGGTGGATATTGTGAATGACATGACAGCAACAAGGAATCTACTGCAAGGTTTCAGAGCACAGTGAAACCTGATGAAAATTCCAGCTTCCCTACCTCAATACCTTTTGGCAAGCCATTTATTTAGGTTTCTCTAAACTTCACTTATTCATTCATGAAATAATTAATAACAATAATATCTATTCTCTAGGGAAAGGATGTTCCAGCTTATTTTGTACAGAATGTCAAGCACAAAATTATTCCAAAGACATCTTTGGTTATAAGAAAAACACTCACTACTCTTTACAAATTGCTACCTTGGATCTTTGGATGTTTCTGTTCTACTCCAAATTCAGTGGTGGAATCAACTAGTTAAGGCAGGCTGCAAAGAACTTTTATCTCTACTGGTTCCTTGCAGTTGGATATTTAAATAGAACCAGGGATTCTCTGGGGATCTGCTAATCTCCTTCTCTTTACAAGTATACCTAAGTGTGTGCATCTCAAGCATTATTTTTAGGTGGAAGTTTGAGCCTTTATTTGATGCCCAAGCATACACCACATACATCAGTTTCTTTTATTCAAGCTTTGCTTACATTCTCAGAAATCTTTGTGACTCTTTACTGAAGTCATTTCTTTATTCTCAGCTTGTAATTAAAAAAATAAATTTCATACTAGTCCATTAGGACTGTATTGTAAAAAGGTGATCCAGCCATTCCTGGATCTCTAGTTATAATCCCCTGATAAACAGCCCCCAAATAACCCCCATAAACCCTAAAACCTGTTTTGCAATGTTTTGATAATCAGAATGTACTCAGATTTAGTTGCCCTCCTTTTTAATAAGTCAACTCTTAGATATTCATTATATAAAAGATTGAGTTTCTAAACATTTATGTGGTTAGACATATCTTCAGGAGCTAAATATAAAAATTTTAATCTCATGCAATTTATACAATTTTAGTAGGCATATAAACTAATAATAAAGATGCAGCTGATTTTAGGTTATAGCAGTAGTTAGAAACAACAAGGATTAATGTTAGAGAGTGATCTTTTAATTTTCAATAAAATTCTTACAGATATATTCAAACATTTATTGAGCCATGCTTCATGACCCACTGAGGATTGCAAGATGTGGAGAAGAACACAAACTTCACATGCAAGGAATGTATTATCTAATTACATGGATTGATAGCTGGGGGGAATGGTGAGTCACAGGCATAGACAAGTATACCAATACCCAATATATGATGATTTCTGTGACTGTGGAAGTAGTGGGTGCTATGGAGACAAAGAGAAGTGTCTGAATTCAGAAAGGGTGCCAGGAAGTGTTTCAGAGAGTAGCCCTCTGTTTTCCCTCACTTTTACTTGACAGCCATAGACACACTCTCCTCAAAACCATACCCCACCCCCCGCCTCAGATTTAGTCCTTACCTGCAACTAGCACAAACATTCTCAAATCTATCATCCATTTTTTCATATAGAAAACCTTTCTTGACAACCCTGATCCCAAGTAGCCTAAATAATAAAGTCAAAGGACCTTATTATGGCATAAGGATCCTTCCTGACTTGATCTTTGCTCATCTCCCAATTTTATTTAAAGTATTCTTGTCTATTCTTCATGTCTCCCTAATATCATACTGCTTACATGTTCTTCACGATATTGTATATGCTATTTGTTCTATATGGATTATGTTATCACCATTGTTTGCTTCAGAAATTTAGACTTCTATTTTCACACTCTTCTCACACATTTTCTTTCCTGTGAGACCAACTCACAGGTGGTCTTTTCTGACCAGTAATCTTCTATTCCAAGCTCCTACCATCACATAGACAAAGTCACTCCTGCTCTCATTATCTCTGTTCCTTATTATTTCTTATGCATAAGGTGAGTGAGTTTGCCTACAAGTATCTTTCTTCCACTAGACTTCGAACTATACTGGAGAATAGTGCTCTCTCTCCCAAGCCTTGTAAGATGCATGCCACAGCACATTATTTTTAAGGGCTACCAATTAAAATACCAGTGCAAGAGATTATATCATGGAAACAGTCATGGAGACGAGAGGCAAAATTAGAGGTATGGAAGTAAAAAGCAAATTGGGCCCTATTGCAGAATAAGGTGAAGGAAAGAGATGAATATAGGATATCAGTATTAATGGTCTTGGCAATGGGTAAATACTGGTTGGATTTCTGTAAGTCCTGAGTTTTCTTTATTTTCCACAACAAATTTAAAGTTTTGATATCACATAATATTCTTAGGCCTAATCCTCATAAAGGGAAATGATTGTTAGAATAGTCACCTTAAAATTTAGGTATAAAACTTGAATTATTGATCATAGAAGATTGTTAAGACAATGAAAACACTCTGTATTATACTATAATAGATATGTGGCATTATACATTTACCCAAACCCGTAGAATGTACAACACCAACAAAAACCCTAATGTAAACTCAGGATATTGGTGACTATGATGTTTCAGTGTAGGTTCATTAATTATAATAAACTCTAGTGGGGATGTTTAAAATAGGGCAGCCATATGTGTGTGGAGGAAAGGGTATATGGAAAATCTCTGGATCTTTTGCTCAATTTTGCTGTGAACCTAAAACTGCTACTGTAAAAAAAAAAGTCTTAAAAAATAAAACTGTGGCCCTGGCTGGTGTAGCTCAATGCATTGAGCTCAGGCCTGCAAACCAGAGTATCATGGTTCGATTCCCAGGCAGGGCACATGCCTGGGTTGCAGGTCAGTCCCAGGCAGGGGACACACAAGAGACAACCATACATTGATATTTCTCTCCCTCTCTCCTTCCCTTCCCCTCTAAAGATAAATAAATAAAACCTTTTAAAAAACGAAACTGTTTATTTTCTTAGTTAAAATTAGTCCTAATTCTTAACTTTTATTTATTTTATTTTTATTATTGTTCAACCACAATTGCCCCCATTTTTTCCCTCATTACTCTCCCCGCCCCTGCCCCCCATATTCTTAACCATTTGGTTGTTCACTGTATTCATATTGAGCATAGTGTTTATTACTATAAGTAAAGGGACTGATCTGCCTACATGGCTTACAAAATTCAGCATTTTCTCTTCTAATCCTTTTCACATACAGTATTGCTCAGTTACTTTTCCATTAACTTCAAGGAGGCAGAAACTCAAGTCTATAAACCATGATATTAAAGTCTAAATTTCAATTGTGCTAATTTAGCAGGCTGTTTAAAATATATGTTGAAATTTTTGAAAAAACTTCATACAGTTCTTGCAATTTTTCAAACTGATATTCTAGACCTTCTGGTAAAAGGTAGAAATGAGGGTTTGGAGAATAATCACTGACATTTCAAACTCTTTAGGAATATGAAATTACAAATATGAAAATTTAAGCAGGTAATATTGATGTTCAGCCCAAAATAGAATGATTAATTTTTATATGCAAATTCTGTCTTTTGAACTCAGTTGAAATCTACCCTTTTGTATTGCAGGGAAACTCCTCAGAAACTTAATTTACAGGAAAAGGTAGTTTCCTTTGAGGGAAATATTTCTCATAGATACCTCCCCACTGAAGTTCAACTGAGTGAAACATGGAGCTTTAACCACTTGAGACTGTGATCTGAAAATATCATTTTGGGGGTATTTATGTCAAACTTTTAGAGAAAATAAAAATTAATATAAAGCACAGCTCAATATTTTCTTAGAGTAAAAAATACATTACACAGAGTTGACACGGAGCACTTCTCTGTAAGGAGATATGATGAAATACCTGGCCTGTTTCATTCGTATAAATGGTCTGAAATGGTTTATGTTCTCACATCAGTTCAGTCATTTAAATGCTGGTGTCTAATTCTCATAGCGGAGCCTATATGAATCTGGAATCAGGTAACTAATCAATTGTACTGCCCTGAGCTGCAAGAGCAGAAACAGCAGCATATAAACCAGATGAAACAGCTTCATTTACAATTATGGAAACAAGGACTTTCACAGGACAATACACCTGGATTGTACCAATTTCTTTTTCTAGATGCCAACTTCATTATTTGAGAAATATGCAAAAGCATGTAAAATGAAGCTTCTGTCTTAGAGTATACTAACATTTGAGTTGTTTTATAAAAAAACTTGAAAGCAGAAGAGAGTGTTTAATCATGTACGTATAATTCTGTGGCTGTTTTATAGCTGTCTATTTTGAGACCAAACTGTTACTTTTGAGTTAGGATATAATCCAAATTAAGTTTCCACAATATTATTGGGCACTATCATGCCATCATTGCTGTATTCTCTTGTATTTCAAGATGACATTCATAGAAGATCTTATTATGTTACAAGATATGACCACAAAGGTAGGATAATATTATGAATAAAGTTATTTGTGATTATATTTTCTTTGATTATTTAAAATGATTCAAGGTATGAATTTTAACACAGAATAAAAAGTGTATGCTGTATCAGTAATGTGACTAGTAAAGATCATAACATGTAATGTGTTTTTTTAACATTAATATAATATCAGTGATGCATGATTTTTAGGTCAATGCCCATTGGATGATCATATCCATAACTGAAAATAAAAGGTGAAAGAACACCGTGCTACAGCATTTCTTCAGAGAGAAAAAATATTATAACATTTTATTTTGGGGTTTATATTTTTTAACCTGAAAAAGGTATTCTTAAATGTACCTTAAGGTAACTATCTTAGAAAGTAAACTCTGTAGTCAAATTTTGACATCTGTTAACTGGTTTTCTACAACAGTTTTTGAAGCTGGCTTCAGAGATCATTATGTAACTATATACAAGAACCAATAATGTCAGCATGCCCTAACAACAAATCACTGTGGTTCGATTTCAAATACTGCTGTGCATTTAATAGCTTCCTGAACGCATTGTGTTTTTGTCACAAGAATATGATTGCATTTTGGGGCACAAATTAGTAGATTAGTATTGATAGCTTTTGTGTTCGATTAAAACAATTGTGTATCTCGCTCTACATTTTCAAGCAGAATTTTACATTTCCCTGGAAAGCTATAACATTATTACAGCAAATAATTAGAAAATGGTTTTATTGTAAAGTCCAATTCTCATGATATTGGGTTTATCATTATTTTTTTTCTCTGTTTCCCTCAGTCTTGAATGCCAGACTATATTCTAAAATGGATTTCTGATTTGAGATTTCCTTAGTGATTATGAAAAACAACCATTCGAATTAAGTAAGAATAAATACCTTTGGTATTTCAAAATTTGTTTTGATTGTATTTTTTTCTTCACGAACAAGTAGCAAGGCATACTATTTTTCTTACCAGTAAAGATGCATTCTATCGTGATATAAAATGATGTATTTTACCCCCAAATGTACTTCCAGACATAAAACTAATTATGTTCTTTTTATAGATCTAGTACCCTAGTTTTATAGAAGATGTTCATCAAACTTTGATTATGATTTATATTCATAAAACCCCAGGCTCTCACATACACAACATAGTTGATAAGTTACATTATGCAATGGGAATGTAAAATTCAATTTTATCCATGTAAAAAGCCTGCAAGCAATATTTGCTGGGTAAGAAAAATACAGACAGCATTTTTTATACTACTCTGAATGTAGTGTACCTGAATACCATAATACACTCTAATCTGCTACATATATTATGAACCCAATCATAAGAACACACTTAAGATTTCCAAAGTCAACCTCTGAAGGGAACACTAAGGCCAAACACTCCTTAAATTTTCATTTTACTACATTAGCAAAAATTTCCTGGGGGAATAAAAAGTTCCGAGCTCATTTTGCATTTCCAATTGTCATATATAAACATATAAAATAGGATATGAATGATTTGATCCATGGCGCATATGGATTACAAATAAATACAAAAGCCTTATTTCTTCCAGATCCTGTTCACTTTTAAAACATCTCTGTGATTTGGTAGGTGATTTTACTTTTCCTTAACCATGCAAAAGCTGTATTATTTCAACGCTGCAGATTAGCAATGGTGGCAGCTTATTTCTTTTGGTTATCTACACACCATCTTGGTGTCTTGAAGCATAAAAAATATTATCTGTGTGACAGTTATGGCTGGAGCCATCTAGGCTATTCATAGTATCAGCACTCAAAGTGCTCTGAACAGAAATTATTCAGTTGAAGACCTTTACTGTAATTTCATTAAAACTGAAAATCACAAAGTACTGCATGTTTCCTGTAAAGTAAGGTCATACAAAATTCTCATTGAGTTTCTTACATGAAAAACTCTGTCAGTGGTGGGATTTTGCTTTTTGGGTTTTTGTGGACGGGGCGTGTTTGTGTAGAGGGGCTAATCTTTTGCAGAAGCACTGACCATAGCCAGGCAACCTAGAAATCTGGGGTTTTTTTTTACTTAATTTTCATCATCAATAATGTGCCTCTTTGCTTGTGTGAAATCATTAGGAGTGCCTTCAGTTACTAATGCATGCAGTCTCTCATCATAATTCCTTCCTTCATTCTGAACCTGCATCGAGGGGTGCATGGGATGTGGAGAAAAGAAGCGGGTTGAGTGGCCAGAGCATAAATGCCCAGCTCCTGATGCCTTACAAATGTCGGGTTAGAGAGAGAGTGTATCCATCCCTATAAGATAATTTCGAGCTGGGGTTGTGATTGCAATAATGGCTCCTTCATATCTGCATTTCATTGAAATGCCCTGTTTAGACTCACTGAACAATTGTTGAAGATGGTGGAGCTAAACTTTTTCACGTGACCACTGAGATAATGACAGCATTACATTACCAGGAAACTGCATGACTTGCTGATACTCTCATTTTTCACAGCAGCTTATGAAATAATCAAAATGTGTGCATGAAATGGCGGCCTGCTCTGAATTTATTTTAATACAGATGGGCTTATGCGGAGAGCAGCGTCAGACTCCCAACACAAGAGACAATGACTTTGCACAAAGCTGAATTTCACTAGCAGAGAAGATGGATATATGAGTATTAGACTTTCCATAGCTATAGGAAGGATAATCTTTCAATCAGATTAATGAGAAAATATATTGCATAGGCCCTACAGCCCTTTTTGCTTTCCAGGCTAATGCGTGATTTAAATCCCCAAAGTACATTTTCAGCATTACCAATATCCTTTGATAATAATGTCGCTTGCACAAAGACAGATAAAAATAAAACAGTCCCCCTTGATTTCCCGTTTTAGATTTGAAGTATATTTTCTGTTCTTTGCTGGCAATGAAAGTGAATTCTATTGAAAAGAGTCACATTTAATAAGACAAAGAGAATTTTCTAATTATGCTACCTGTCAAGATTGGAATCTATGTGATTGCAGTTGCAATTGAAGAAACAGAAAAGCAATTGTGTATAGTTCTGTGCACTTTGGTGTATGATAACTATTTGCACTTAGATGTTGCTCAATGTAAATCAGGCAAACATACAGATGCATGCTTTAAGGTAAACATCAAAAGGCAGGTTTTAGAAAGAATCCAACAATCCCCATTTCAATTTCACTAGTTGATTTTCTAAGATTTTATAATTTATCTAATAACAAAACATAAACCACTGGAAATTTTTATCCAAGGACAAAATTGTATGCTGTGTTACAAAACTAGCAAATGTGAACACTTATAAGGCCAAATATACTTGTGCAATAAATATATATATATACATCATAATGCATAATGAAGAGATAAGTGGCTTTCAGGAAAAATTTATACTAGCAAAAACAGATAAAATGACTCTGAAATACAGGCATACATTTTGTTATCTGTACCTAGTATATATTAGAGCTGTGCAGACATTAAAGAAAATCTCACTACTATTCAAATGCTTCCCTGGAAGTTATATGGTGTTCTGTGTGAGTCGCTAGGGAACAGTTGCCTGTGCCCCATCAAACATTACTCTCTTTTTCCCCCAGCATGGCAATCGTTAAAACACTATGGCACATTAGACAAGAAAAATAAATATTATGCTTTCACTGACTTCCTCATATGATGTGTATATACAAACTGACACACAACCAATTAATTAAAAATATTATCATCTGCTAAAAATAACTCAATGAGTAACAGGTGATAATAGTTATGACAAATAAGAATTTAATAAAATCACATTTTCAGAGATGCAATGAAAAGGGAAAAATAGTTAAACAAAATATATGATAGAAGAAAGCCTGTGGTTGGAAATTTAGTTTTTAAGAAAAAATTAACCTTTACTCTTTAAAAGAATAACTGATAGCTCAATTAAGTTCTATAAATACATTGACAAGATATTCAAAGGTTCTCAGCTTTGCATAAATTTCAAATAAGTGTTTCTAACTACCTAAGCCATACTTTTGGTTTTGCTATCCATTTTTTGACTGTGCAGATAGAATAGGATAGTCTGAAAGCATTAAAGCATTAATTTAAAAATTAAACTATGCATATGCTTTTTTAAATTATAAGCTATTAAATGCTTTCAAAAGAAATATGTCAGTTATTACAGCACAACTGTCTTATGTTTTTTACAATAATAAAACCATTAGAATCATTAATAGTATATGATTTAAAATTTACTTTATGGACCAAAGCCATGAATGTATAAAGTTAGGATGGTCCATTATGTATTTACTATTTCACAGTCTAACACCCCCCCAAGTTATAAGCTGAATCCTGGTCCCTTACAAAGTCCATATGTTGAAATCCTAACACCTATTATTTCAGAATATGATTATACTTCATATATGATTATACTTCATATTCTGGAAATAGGATCTTTAAGTAGGTAATAAAGTGTGATATTAGAGTGGACCTTAATGTACTATGGATGATGTCCTTATAAGAAGATGAGATCAGGTTGCAAAAATGTATAGAGGGGACACCATGTGAACACACAGGAGAAAATGGCCATACATAGAAAGGAAGAGAGGCCTCACTGCTGAGGCCTTTGAAAAAGGCCTTAGACTTCAATTTCAAGAATTGTGAGAAAAAAATTTTGTTGCTTAAGCCAACAAAAGTCTGTAGTCTTTTGTTATGGCAGCCCTAGCAAACAAATATACAACACAATATGAAACCTACAGATATGGAATGTTCAAGCCTCTTTTTAATGTTAATTCATATAGCTCTGAACTTTTAATTATGGACTGAGAACAGGATTTCATGTCAGACAATACATATGACTTGATTCCAAGTCCTGTTTCTCAGGTCACGAGACCTAAATTCTTAGCAAGTTTATGGATCAATGTATATTCAAACTGAGTCAGATAAATGGAAGATGCATGTTATGTTCTAAACCCTATTCATATATCAGTACCCACTGATTTAGATTTAGAGATTATTTTGACCATTTATTTACAATGTAGTTAATTGGATATTAATAAATATTCACCTCATATTGCACTAAAAAATGTAGCTATGTCTACCTATATAATGACAGGGATTTTGTGCTTTAATACAATTTTTTCCAATGTGACTTTGATGGCTAATATGAACATTAAAATATAATTTTAACTAATGGTATACCATAATTTGAGTTGCTGAATAATAATTAACATTAAAATTAACAATAGGAGACTTCTGCCAAGATGGAGGCATAGGTGGAAACGCTTTGCGTTCTCGTACAACCAAATCTAAAAACAATAAAGTTTTAACAATAATAAATGCAATCAAACCACACAGAAAATCGAACAACATGGAGTCCGAAAATAATGAACCACTCAGCTAAACTGGTGAGAGGGGCAAAGCCAGCAGCAGAGTGGGTCAGGTAAAAAAGATCCCCCGACCCAGGTGGTGCACAGGCAGATGAGGGCGCGGATCCCAGGTGTGGGCTAGCTATAGGCGGAACCCAGGGAAGAGGCGTGGCTGGCTGTCTGCAGTCGGTTGCGCATTTGCACACAGATAAACCAGTGAAGAGGTGAGCGTTGAGACAGATCAGCAAGGCCCCGGTGGCAATGGCAGGCACAGGGTGGTGGGCTCACACATTTGCGCTCAGATAAACAGGCTCAGATAAACAGGCCGGGGTGAGCAGTGAGGTGGACTGGCAGTTGGCAAGCAGAGAGGACCACCATTGCTCCCTCTCTGACCCCGTCCCCACATCCAGCATCACAAACCAGCACCCTGGGTGTCCCTGCCCTGATGAACAACTAAGGCATGTCTCCTCATACATAACAGGAGCAGACAGATCAAAACATGGCTTAATAACAACTCAGAGCCCCAGAGCCAATAAATCTAAGCGATGAAGAAATAGCCAAACTTTTAGATGCACAGTTCAAAACACCGGTGATCAGGATGCTCATGGAACTGGTTGATTTTAGTCACAAATTAGAGGAACATATGAAGGCTAAATTAATTGAAATGAAGGGAAATGCACAGGAAACCAATAGTAATGGAAAGGAAACTGGGACTCAAATCAAGGGAGTGAACCAGAAGGAAGGAAAAAATGACCAAACAGAAAAGGATGAAGAAACAAGAATTCAAAAAAAGGAGGACAGGCTTAGGAACCTCCCTGACATCTTTAAATGCTCCAACATCTGAATTATAGGGGTACCAGAAGGGGAAGAGGAACAGCCACCAGTGGAAAACTTATTTGAACAAATAATAAAGGAGAACTTCCCCAATCTGGCAAAGGCAACAGACTTCCAGGAAATCCAGGAAGCTCAGAGAGTCCCAAAGAAGTTGGGCCCAAGAAGGAACACACCAAGGCACATCATCATTATATTAGCCAAGATTAAAATGAAGAAGAGAATCCTAGAAGCAGCAAGAGATAAGGGGACAGTCACCTACAAAGGAGTTCCCATCAGACTGTCAGCGGATTTCTCAAAAGAGACCTTACAGGCAAGAAGGGGCTGGAAAGAGGTATTCCAAGGCATGAAATCCAAAGACCTACAACCAAGATTGCTCTATCCAGCAAAGCTTTCATTTAGAATGGAAGGACAGATAAAGTGCTTCTCAGATAAGACCAAATTTAAGGAGTTCATCACCGCCAAGCCCTTATTATATGAAATGTTAAAGGGACTTACCTAAGAAAAAGAAGATAAAAATAGGAACAGTGAAAGGACAGCAAACTCACAGTTATTAAGAACCACACCTAAAACAAAAGCAAACTAAGAAGACAGCTAGATCAGGAGCAGAACCATAGAAATGAAGATCACATGGAGGGTTAGCAACAGGGAGTGGGAGGAGGAGAAGGGGGGAGAAGGTACAGAAAATAAGTAGCATAGACAGTAGGTAGAAAATAGATGGGGGGAGGGCAAGAATAGTATGGGAAATATAGAATCTAAAGAACTTGAGACATGTGGTCATAAACTAAAGGGTAGGGAATGGTGGGGGAGGGGTATGCAGGGTGGAGGGGAATGAAGGGGGGAAATAGAACAACTGTAATGGCATAATTAATAAAATATATTTTTAAAAAAGAAGATTTAAAAAAAACTTGAAGAAGATAGCTACTAACTATTTAAACAGAAGTTATGGAATCACTTACTGTAGACATTATTGACTAGCAGTTGAGAAAGGTATACTCTGTTAAGAACACAGCTCAAGGACCTGGGGTCAATGATCTAGGCTCCCTTATCTTTGTGCGCATTAATTGGTGGAATATAGACATTGACTTTTAAAAAATATATTTTATTACTGTTCATGTATAGTTGTCTGTATGCCTAACCCCCGCTGCTGATCACATACAAGAATAGGTAGGAGCAGAGAACATTAGAATACACACTGGAGAGAAACCACCAAAAAAAGAACCACCAAAAGGTAAAAACCCAAGTACACCAAGAAATCCCACACAAACAGAAGAAAGGGCAAATCTAGAGCATCTAGACAATGAGATCAAGGAAACCACACCACTGAATCCCACAGAACTCCTACCACAGAAGTTCACCCTAAAAAGACAGATGGCAAAGCAAAATATCAGGAAGTACAGAAACAAACAAAAAAGTCACCTAAAATGGGGCAACGAAAAAAGAAACTGCAATCAAAAGGAATGGAAGACTTCCAACTAGAAGAGCTAAATAAAATGGAGGTAAGCAAACTATCAGATATAAAATTTTAAATAATGGTTATAAAGATGCTCAAGGAACTCACAGACAACTACAAAGAACTGAGTGAGATCTACGACAGTGATGTGGACTCTGTCCAGTGGTGTCCATATGTTGTGGATGAGATAAACAAATTCACAAGGACTGCATAAGTCTTGTGGAGAAAAAGGGACAGCATAGCCACTCTCTGAGAGAGAGAGAGTCCAAACTCTTGCCTGGACAAGCTTTTATTGCTTTTCTGGGAGCATTACCTCAAGGAAGGTCTTCATTCCTCATTGCCAGGCAGTAATGATCAAACAATATACAACATTTGAAGAACTAAGAAGTCTTATTCTAAGTCAGGATCAGATAGCTAAGGGCTATAAAACTCTGGGAAACAAGCTCATTTTCTGTTGGGACCCTTATCATTTAAATTGAGGATATTAGCAAAGCAGGTTTCCCAGGACTGTATGCATTCTTTCTTAGGCCTGATCACCCCAGGGAACCACCCATTGTTGCCCAGGGCTGCACTACCCTCCATCATTGTTTTAGGCTTAAGCCAGGCAAGGGAAGTAAGGCAGCCAAGAGATTAGGAAACTTCTTGCAGACAGAATGAGGACTCAGGCAACATCAAAGTTGAGGAGTGAGGGTTCATTACCCCCTTTTTATATAGCCCCCTAAGTCCTTCCCTGAGGGCCCCTTCATGACCATGCCTGTCTTACATCATCCCTCTCTTGAGGAATCTTACCTGTCATTGGCTAACCAGTCATCTGCCTAGAACCAAGCAGGGTGAAGCAAAAGGGGGCAGAGACATCGCCCCTACCAAAAAGATAAGCTTTGTCTCCCTAGTAGGTTATGGTCCCAAGGTCCTTTACTCAGCCTTAGCCATGAGGAATTATAGCTTCTGAAACCAGGCAGAGTCGTTCCCAAATACAACAGTATGAAAAATAAAATAGAAACTATAAACAAAACCAGGAAGAAATGAACAATAAACTTTCAGAAATAAAAAAAAACACACTAGAAGTAATTATAAGCAGGCCGGATGAAGCAGAGAATTGAATCAGCAAGCTTGATGACAAGATAGAAAAAAACACCCAGAAAGAGCAAGAAAGGAAAAAGAGACTCAGAAAGAACAAAGAGGGGTAAAGGGAAATGCAGGACAACATGAAATGTAGTTATATTTGTATAATAGCAATACCAGAAGGAGAAGAAGAGCAAAACCTGGGAGCAAAACAGGGATAGAAAACCTGTTTGAAAAAGAAATGGTGGAAAACTTTCCTAATTTGATGAGAGGAAAAGTCACACAAATCAAGAAAGCACAGAAAGTCCCAATCAAGAGGTACCTAAAGAGGCCCATGCCAAGACACATTATAATTAAAATGGCAAAAGTCCAAGAAAAAGAGAATCTTAAAGGCAGCAAGGGAGAAACAGGAAGTAACATACAAGGGAGCCCTGATAAGGCTAGCAGCTGACTTTTCAATGGAAATGCTCCAAGACAGAAGGGAATGGCAAGAAATATTCCAAGTAATGAAAACCAAAGGCCTGCAACCAAGACTACTTTATCCAGCAAGGCTCTCAACTAAAATGAAAGGCCAAATAAGGAGTTTCTTAGACAAAAGAAGCCTCAAAGGATACACCTCCTCCAAACCTTGCTCCTCCTGGACAAGCTCTGTAAGAGATGTTGAAGGGACTGCTTTAAGAAAAGAAAAAAAAAGAGTGAGAAAGAAACACAGGTTCAAAAAATGCCAATGAATAACTACCTATCAATAATAACCTTAAATATAAATGGATTAAATGCTCCAATCAAGACAGAGAGTAGCTGAATGGATATGAAAGCTTGACCCACACATATGCTGCTTATAAGAGGCCCACCTCCAAACAAAAGACCTACACAGACTGAAATTGAAGAGCTAGAAACAAATATTCTGAGCAAATTAACAGAAAAAAAATCCAGGGTGGCAATACCCATATCAGACAAAATAGACTTTAAAAAAAAAGCCATAAAAAGAGACCCAGAAGGTTATTTCATAATACTCAAGGGAAGAATCCATCAAGAAGAAACAAACATTGTAAGTATATTTGCACCCAAATACATAAAGAAAATCTTGGAGGACTTTAAGAAATATATAGATAGCAACACAATTATAGTAGGAGATTTAACACCCCACTGTCAAAAATGGATAGATCTTCCAAACAAAACATCAACAAAGATATTGTGGCATTGAACAATGCCCTAGATTAAATGGACTTAACTGATATATATATATATATATATATATATATATATATATATATATATATATATATATTTATATATATATAACCTTTCATCCCAAAGAAGAAAATACACATTCTTTTCCAATGCACATAGAACAGTTTCAAAGATAGACCACATGGTAGGACATGACAAGCATCAAAAAACTTAAGAAAATTGAAACCATATCAAGCATTTTCTCAGACCACATAGGCCTAAAACTAGAAACCAACTCCAAGGAAAAATGAAAAACAAAGAAAAGAAAAGAATAAAAACCACTATGGTTGCCCTGGCAGGTGTAGCTCAGTGGATTGAGCACAGGCCTGTGAAACAAATGGTCACTGTTTCGATTCCCAGTCAGGGCACATGCCTGGGTTTGCAGGCCAGGTCCCCAGTGGGGGACACATGAGAGGCAACCACACATCGATGTTTCTCTTCCACTCTTTCTCCTTCCTGTCCTCTCTCTCTAAAAATAAATAAATATATTTTTTTAAAAAACACTATGGTACATCAGTGAAAACAAACACTAAAGGTCACATATTAGTGAGTTTATTTATTTGGACTATGCAGAATAAGTAAAATGCCCTGAGACAGACATAGATGTGTGGTTGACAAGGGCTAGGGAAGGGGGTTGCAAGATGGGGAGCAATTGCTTGATGGGCATGAAATTTCCTTTTGCAGTAATACAATGTTTTAAAACTAGATAGAGATAGTGATTGTACAACATTGTGAATCCACTAAATGCCCAGAATTGCTCACTTTAAATAATTACTTTTGTTATATGAAAGTCATGTTATTTTTTAAAAAGTTAAGGAGAAGTAGCATAAAGATAGAATTACAAACACACACACATATTCATGATTACATCAATACAAATAGTCTACACAAATAAATGCATGCTATTTTTAGGCTAGATAACAAAGAAAGATACTACAGTGTACTGTCCATAAAAATTACTTTAAATAAAAAGACGCAGGTTAAGAGCAAAGGATGGAAGATGTACTTCATGTAAACAAAAATCATAAGATTAAATAGCTGCATGAATGTAAAACATGTAACCCTCAGGACAAGGAATATTACTGAGGATAACAAGGGCCATTTCAAAGTGACAAAGAATCCATTCACCAAAATAATGCAATAATCCTAAACATGTATGCATTTAATTACTATTTCAAAAATTAGAAGCACATAGATAAATATACAATTGTAATGGGAATTTTCAACATTTGGTAGCAATGGGCAGATTGTGAGTCACAAAGATTCAGATATGACAAAAAAAAAAAGAACTCAGGTTGAGCAGATCCAAAATAAGTGTTGAGTTTTGGGGAAAAGTATCTGACTGAATTGGAAAACCCAAGTCAATAATTAAAACCAGCCTGACAAACTCACAATTTCTTTACTAAGACTCCGTCTTTCTCACTTTTATTATTTACAAAAGTGCACATTTGAGATAATTACTTTTATTCTTCATAGAAAATATACAAATACTTTTTATTTTGTAAAATTCCTTTGGCTGGAGGTATTGCTGTTATGCAATCTTGCTGGACATTTCTTCTCAGGAGTCTCCTTTTATAGGATGTGAAGGCTTCTTTTTGTTATAGTACATTCTTTCTTTTTTTATATTGTTATTTACAGATTTCCCCACTTTTTCCCCGATTACTCTTCCTTGCCCTACCCACTCCCCACCTCCCACATTCAATCCTCCCCCACACTTGTTGTCCTTGTCCATGGGTCCTTTACACATGTTCCTTGATTTGACCCTTCTCCTTCATTCCTCCATTACCCCCTCCCCCACCCCTCTGATTACTGTCAGTTTGTTCTTTTTTTCCATGTCTCTGGTTCTGTTTTGCTTGCCTGTTTCAGTAATTAGGTTCTACTTATAGGTGAGATCCTATGAAATTTTTCTAAGAAAAGATGAGATGACACAGAAATCTCTCCTAACTTATTTCTCCATCTCATCATTCCATGACAATTCATTAAAAAATCATATTAGGAATTCATTTTTGGACAATTTTGATGATGATGATGATAATGATTCTCACGTTCCCCAGCCATCAATACATCATTTAATATTACACTTTTTAAACCATGTCTAGTGTTTCACTTGTACTTACACTTGAAAAATAAAATGTTCTACTTCTTGTTTTAACTCTGACATGTAAATATCATATATTTATCACTCTAGCCTTACAACAAGAAAATATTGAACTAAGAAAAAAATCAGTGACCATACTAGTGCCCATCAGGGAGCTGAAGTTGCTGGAAAATTCATCGTCCAATCTGAAGAGACAGGCAAATTCATAGGCAAGATAGGCATACTGAGAGTGTACATCCCCCACTGGAAACACAAACTACTGGAAGCACCTGAATGGTAATTTTGACCCTGGAGGCTGAATTTAGAGAAGCATAAAAGTGAGAAACTCTTTGGAGCTACAGTTGGCACACACTGGGGTTTTTTATTCAGGAACCACAGCATTCAGGAACAAGAAGATCAGTGCAAAAGTCCAAGACAGAGCTCCTTATGGCTCCAGGAAATGAAGGAGAGGAGCAATCATTGTGAAATATGGTCTTCACATTCTCTATAAAATGTCCACTCTCAGAGACACCACTCAAAAAAAAACATCATACCTTCAGCTCCTTCCCTCTCTTGCTTTCTTGGTAATCTAAGGAAAATAAAATGGCTACAACAGTGGAGAAACACTTGTATAGGTCGCAGCACAGAGATAAAGCCCACTAAAAGCTTGTAATTTCATCAGAAGATTATACAAAACTTCTCTTCACATGTAACCACCACATATACAAGGCTCCAGCATGACAACAGTGGATTCACTAGGAAAAAAAAAACAAACTTCAAAATGCAAGCTGTCTGAGTCCTCCAAGGAGGACTTTGAGAAGACAAGGAAGGAAAAAAAAGACACTAGAAGAATTGCAGCCCGTGGCACCTACAGTACAGTAAATATTAAATGCCACCAACTACTTACCTAGGATTTATTTCCTTGCACTTAAAGAGGCTATAAGTACAAGGAAACAAATCCTTGCACTTGTAACCTATTTAATTCGGTCCCTAATACCCAATACAAAATGTTCAGCTTTCAACAACAACAACAAAAATTCCAATGTATGCAAAATATAAGAAAAAAAAAGTCTAAGGAGACAAAACAGTATCTTAAACAGACTTAGATATGACACAGATGATAAAATTATCAGGAAGTTTTAAATAACTATGGTTAGTATACTGGTATCTAAGGTAAAAAGTAGAAGATATATTAAAATAGGTACTAATGAAAGCAAAAAGTGGACATTTTAAGAAAAGAAATGTTTAAAATAAAAAAAAAACACTGAATAAAGGATGCTTTGGATGGGCACACCTATGGAATAGACAAAATTTAGAAATTTTACAAAACATGTTCTTAGATCATATTGAGATTAAAATAGACATTAATAACAGAAAGATAGTTTGAAATATCCCAAAATATTTTAAGATTAATCTACCTACACCTAAATAACATATGGGTCGAGAAACAAGTTTCAAGAAAAAATAAAATATTTTAACCTAAATGGGAGAGAAATTAAATAGGTGAAGCACACATGATTTTAGGGTGGCAAAATATTTTATGACACTGTAATACTGAACATGCAACACTATGCAACTGTCAAAAAGCCATAAACTTTCCAGCACAAAAGTGAACCTTAATATCTGCAATTAAAAAAAATTAGAGGATGTTGGGAGATCTCACAATGAAATAAGAATGTAACAAACAATATTAACTGTATTACAAATAGGTGGGGAAAAAAGCTAACAACATGGTGGGGAAAAGGGCACTAGCCAAAATAAATTTGGAAATTAGCAAAAACTATAAGATGAAAGGCAAAAGCAGCTATACGAAGCATATCTTAGCTGTTAAAGTTGTTATAGTAGCATGTGTTAATTATTCTGTTACTGCTCTACATGACTACAGTATTTCCCCCCTTATCTAAGGTAAATAGGTTCCAAGACCTGTGGAAGCCTAAAACCACTGATAGCATAATACCAAACTCTTATAATACACACTACATTTTTCCTATACATACATACCTATGATAGTTTAATTTATAAATTAGGCACAGTAAAGATCAACAACATGAATATAGAATAATCATAACAATACTGTAATAAAAGTTATATGAATGTAGTCTCTTTGTCTCTCAAAATATCTTGTACTGTACTCACGATCTTCTTATGATGCTGTTGTGAGATGGCAACATGCTAAAGCTATTCTCTCCCCCCTCCCCCTTCAGACCCCGTTCGCTCCCCCTTCCACTCTCCCACTAATAACCCTCCATGTGATCTCCATTTCCATGATTCTCTTCCTGTTCTAATTGTTTGCTTAATCTTCCTCTGTTTTTGTTTTAGGTTTGGTTGTTAATAACTGTGAGTTTGTTGTCCTTTTACTGTTCATTTTTTTATCTTCTTTTTCTTAGATGACTCCCCTTAACATTTCATGCAATAAGGGCTTGGCGATGATGAACTCCTTTAACTTGACGTTATCTGGGAAACACTTCATCTGCCCTTCCATTCCAAATGATAGCTATGCTGGATAGAGTAATCTTGGATGTAGGTCCTTGCCTTTCATGACTTGGAATACTTTTTTCCAGGCCCTTCTTGCCTGCAAGGTTTCTTTTGAGAAATCAGCTGACAGTCTTATGGGCACTCCTTTGTAGGTAACCGTCACCTTTTCTCTTGCTGCTTTGAAGATTCTCTTCTTCTCTTTAATCTTGGATAATGCAATTATGATGTGCCTTGGTGTGTTCCTCCTTGGGTCCAACTTCTTTGGAACTCTGAGCTTCCTGGATTTTCTGGAAGTCTATTTCCTTTGCCAGATTAGGGAGGTTCTCCTTCTTTATTTGTTCAAATAACTTTTCCATTTCTTGCTCTTTCTCTTCTCCTTCTGACACCCCTATGATTTGGATGTTGCAACATTTAAAGTTGTCCTGAAATTCCTAAGCCTCTCCTCATTTTCTGGAATTCTTATTTCTTCATTCTGTTCTGGTCAAATGTTTCTTTCTTCCTTCTGGTCCACATCATTGATCTGAATCCCAGTTTCCTTCCCATCACTATTGGTTCCCTGTACATTTTCCTTTGTTTCACTTAGCATAGCCTTCATTTTTTCCTCTAATTTGTGACCATATTCAACCAATTCTGTGAGCATCCTGATTACCAGTGTTTTGAACTGTGCATCTGATAGGGTGGCTATCTCTTCATTGCTTAGCTGTATTTTTTTCTGGATCTTTGATCTGCTCTTTCATTTGGGCCATTTTTTTTTGTCTTGGTGCTCCTGTTTATGTAATAAGGTGTTGAGCCTTAGTAGTTCACCAGAGTGGGTCAACCCACTTCTCTGCATTGTGACTCTGTATGTGGGGAGTGGTCTGAGAGGGAACAATGGTGTTTGCTCCACTTTCTGCCAGTTTTCAGTCACTTGCACTGCTACCCTCAATTGAATTGGGCTCTCCTGGTGCTGATTCCTGGGCGAGTAGTTTTGTGTACATTCAGGGACCCTATGGGTCTCTCCAGTGAATTTCCTGTGAGGCTGAGAGTTTCTCCTCCTGCTGCCTCAACCTCCACAGTTGTTTTCAATCTGAGGCTTTGAGGCTTTATTTCCCTGGGCTGGAGCCCTGGGTTATACAGTCTGTCTCCCTCCCCAGTTGTTCCTCCTGATATATATGCATGTGAATGAGGGACCGCCTCAGTCCTCCAGCTGCTGCCTTGCCTTGAGTCCTCTCTGCCCAGATGCCCTTCTCTGTCCCTCCTATCGGTATGAATAAATGTTTCTTCTTCAACTCCTTGGTTGTCAGACTTCATACAGTTTGATTTTCTGTCAGTTCCAGCTGGTTTTTGTTTTGTTTTGTTTTCAAATTTGTTGTTGTCCTTCATTTTGTTGCATGAAGAGGCACAGTGTGTCTACCTACACCTCCATATTGGTCAGAAGTCCACCATGAAGTGCTTCTTGTTAGTGAAAAATTAATGTTTTTGACTCAACGAATAAAGAAAAAATTCTATGCTAAAGTTGCTGAGATCTAAGGTAAGAACGAATCTTCTACCTATGAAATTGTAGAGAAGGAAAAATAAACCCCTGCTAGTTTTGCTGTTGCTACTCAAGCCACAAATGCTATGGCCATAGTAGGTGATAAGTGCATAGTGAATATGGAAAAGGCATTGAAATTGTGGGTGGAAGACATAAGCAAAAAGCAGGTTTCCCCTGAGGCGATATGTTGTGCCCAAAAGCATTGTGCCCTTTTTGAGGACTTCAGCAAGGGAATTCCTGAAACAAGTGACCCTTCTAATATCTTTACTGCAAGTAAGGGGTAGTCACACAGTCCCTGGAATATGTACACAGTACAGGAAATGTAGAAGCCAAAGAACTTGCATGTATGACCCATGGACCTGAACTAAAAGGGGGGAATGGAGGGGGAAGGGGTTGTGCAGTACAGAAGGGAATAAAGGAGGGAAAATGAGAAAACTATAATAGCATAATCAATAAAGTATGTTTAATATATATGAGAAAAAAGAAGGGTTTCATGCTTTTTCTTCAGCCTATGTAAATTGTCAGCATCACTAGTGTTGTACTTTGGGGTCCTTATTAAGTTAAACTAGGGTAACTTGAACACAAACCCTGAGATAGCCAACAGTGATCTGATAACCAAGATAGCCTCTCAGAGATTAACTGAAAGAGCCTCTGGGAGAAGGATGCATCCGCTCCAGCAGCAGGAAGCAGAATGCACAATTTCATTATGCTACTCAGAAGGGCAAGCAATTTAAAAGTTACAATTTGTCTATTTCTGAATTTTTTTCACTTAATATTTTCTGACAATGGCTGACCAGAGTAACTTAAACTGTAGAAAGTGGAACTACAGATGGAGGATGGGGTGGGGATTCTATATCTGAATTGAACAACAGTCAATGTATGTTAGTGATGAAAGTCAGATTTTTCATGGTTGTAGTAGAAGATTACATATAAGCAGATGCTGCAGGCTAGAATAATGCAAGCTTAATGAATTTGAGTTGTAGCCTTCAGTATGAACTGATGTTTTGCTTAATATAAATAGAAATATATACATATATAAATATTTATTGATACATGCATATACATTAGCAGGTATACACACGTATATTGCCTTGCACTATCAGCTGAGATGGGCTAGAAGCAACATTTTCAACAATAATAGCACACCTGGTAATGAACAAACCTAGTACCCAGATATTGTTTCTATTACTATTTTCCAACTAAGGCAATGGAGGCTTATTGAAGAAGTTGTAGAATGTGGCAGGAAACATACAGAGGAGGCTGCAGTATTTGAAGCATCAGAAAATAAGAAAGTTTTCCCTGACTGGTGGCTCACTGGACTGAGCGCTGGCCTGTGAACCAAAGGGTTGCCAGTTCCATTCCCAGTCAGGGCACATGCCTGGGCTACAGGCCAGGTCCTTGGTGGGCGTGCCAAGGGGCAGCCACATATTAATGTTTCTATCCTTCTCTTTCTCCCTTGCTTCCACTCTCTCTAAAAATAAATAAGTAAAACCTTTTTTTTTAAAAAAAGGAAGTTCTCCATACACACACACACACACACACACACACACACACACACATTCTGATGAGAATGCATGAAAGGATGCATAAACCATCTGAAAAAGATCTCAATGGCCAAAACTGCAGCAATTTGAACAGCAAAGAAAATAATATAGTACTGAATTATAACCCTAAGTATAAAATAAATACATCTAAGTCTATACTTATATAACTACATGATTAAACAAATGAGTAAATGAGGGCAAATCTCACATGCAGAATTCCAAACACTGTATCACATATGCTGCTCTTAAAGGAGATGAAGGGTAACTTCCCACTCCATCAATGTGGTCTGGACCCAGTGATTACCTTCCAAAGAGAACAATATAGAAAAGGAGATACAGTAGTAACTTTACATTGAAGAATCTTGACAAACAGGCAGGTGGTCAAGGTTAACATCCTGAATAATAAATCAGGTGAATAGTATGGTAAACATTATATCATGTGACATGATGATTATCAGTACATTGAAGTGATTAAAATAACATTTTACTTCTTTGAACTTTGTTCTAATTATGAGGAGAATATTAGACAAATCCTACTAGGAGAACACTCAATGCTCCTCAGTAGGAACGTTGCTCCTTATCAATGCTCTTCTAAACTATCAAGGGCATCAAAAACAAGGAAAGTCTGAGCAACTATCATAGGCACAAGCTATCTGATGAGACGTGGTGACAATGCAATTGGCTAGAAAACAGATCCAGATAAAAACCAAGGGAATCTGAATTAAATAACACTTTTGTTAATAGTAATACATCTATATTGGTTCATTAATTCCAACAAGTGTATAATAATAGTGTTAGATGGTAACAATAGGGAAGACTAGATATGGGGAATGTGGAAAATCTATTTTAGCTTCATAATCTTCCTGTAAACCTAAAATGCTTATAAAACAAAGACTTTATTTTAAAAATTTGCTGGAAATACTGTGGTAACCAGTATGTCTTTTTAACGTATCTAAAATATTGCAAATATAAGTTAAAGAAAATTGATAATTTTTGTTAGAACTCAATTCTTCATGAATGTCTATTTTTTATCCATCTTAGGAAATTATTCTTTATTACTGACTATGTTTGCAATGATGTTTGCATAATAAACAGCTTCAAAGATAAAGCTATTGTCTGCCTCCTTAGGAAAGTACAGGCAAATTTACTACCCATTTAAAAAAAATTGATTTGCCTAAATTCAGGATTGTTTTGTAATGCAACCTACTGTGCATGCAGACTTTAATCTGGGCCTATCAGCATTGCCCAGGTGACTTCAGGGCAAGAGGAACAGACAGAAATATCCCAGTGCTTGAGCTGCTTGCTGAACCATGAGTAATGATATCTTTTTTCTCTGACCCAGTGATCTCAGGTCTTCTGTCAGCTTCCTTGAAATGGTGGCAGTTTATCTGGTTGGCTTTCAAGAGTAACAAAAATTCTTGACAATCGTTATGTATATTCAATATCAATAGTGATTTGTTTTCACTTAGGAGTAAATTAAATAAACTTTGTAATGCATAGTGGTTTTATCTTAAATGATTTATTCTGGAATTTTCTACCAAATATATAAACTTCATTTTTCCTTGTTTTGCATTTTACTTGACTTTTTTATTTTTAATACTGATAACCACTCCATCTCTATGAGCTATTATTCATTACCCCCACTTAATCATCACAAAAAGTGCCATCAACCTCTTCGGCACCAATATACATTTTTTTCCCAAAAAAATTTCTTAGTGTTTTATGACTAAATAGCTGTTGTTTCAAACTTTTCTCCCCAATCTATTGCCATTGCTTCTGATACCCTGGTATCTTACTGAGATACTCACACCTCCTTATATTACAGCAATTCAAGTGTTAATGTTTTTTCCAGCCCCAGGTCAGGCAACAAAGGGTCAGGCAACATATGTTCTAATGGTTCAAAAGTAATAGTTCAAATTTTGAATATTACATCTGATAATACCCACATTGTATTGAAAATGGACATGAGGATCAGAAAGGAAGGTAATTTATCCAGAGTTATATCACATACAAATTCTGAAGCTAGGGTCTAAATGTGGAATTGGTTGAATCAAAAGATCTTTCTTGTGCATCCTCTGTCCTTGTTGTTCTAAGCAGGTGTGCTCTCTTTTAATCTTTCAAATGAGGGATGTTTAATTGCTTTACTCTACTCATATCTGTACCTATGTTACATGACTGGAAATTTTCATTAGGAAAAAGTTCTAGGTGACAGCATAATAGTCTGTAGGCTTAATGTGTGCTAAGTAGCAAAAGATCCTAGGGTGTGAAGCAGAAAATGGTAGAGCCTGACATCCTTCACATAACAGAGCATGTATATTTCATCTACTGTGAGTCATAATACTTTTTTCTGACCTTAACTGGATCTGGGAAATATACCAGGGCAAAATTATAACACTATTGAGACTTGATGCATAATCAAAACCTAGTAAAAATTTCAGTCCATTCAAGCCACACATAATCACTATTAATTTGAAAAATTTAGCATTTCAAGTATTTTTAAAAGCATAATTTTATGAATTTCCTCTTCCTTAAGCCTTCGATATCCTGAAAATATTTCATTTGAAATTATGATTTTATTTCTACTTTCCAAGACTCTAATGGAATCTTGCATAGGTTAGCTACAGATAGCACTTGGTAGAAAAGACCTTTGATAACCCTTTCTGTAGACAGATATGCTCATGTAAATCTATGAAAATCAAATAACAGAATGGATGTTTGTGTTCTCTTTTCATTCATAGCAGTTGAAGGGTAGATACCTGGAGATTCAAAAAAGCAAAACTGAGTTCTAGATATAAAAGTCTAGGACATCGATTTTAAAGTAGAAATTAAGGTATTAAAAGGTTATTTAATCTTGAATTTGCAAAACTACCTAATGACAAATAATAATTTTAAAAAGATTAGAAAAAGTGTATAGTAGAAGCCAGTATTCCCTGTAAGTACCTTTAAAAATTATACTACAGTCAAAATTATACCACAGTCATTAACCTTACCAAATAATCAGAATAAAGAGAAACACCTTTTTAATATAAAAACACTTCTTTGTGGGGGGATGCATTTGTTTCTATTATAATCAACTGAAATACTGATTTTCAAATATGTGAAGAACTTTGTATCAAGGATGTGTATTTAAAAGAGGAAGCTGTAGCCCCTCACTAACAGATTCAATGAATTGGTTTATTGCTTTGAATAGCTAGTAACAAGGAAAATAGTTGGTAGCCTGGATTTTTCAGCATAGGTCATTATATGAAATAACTAATGTAAACCTTTTCAAACTCAATTATCAGCTAGTCAGTATAAGTTCACATCTTCAAATGGATAATAAGAAACATGGTGCTCTGGTTTAGAAGTAGCAGCTACTCCAACCTAGCTTTTACCACAATGCCAATGGACAGCAGGAACTCTCAAGTTTCTATCAAAATCTTGAAATTTCTGGGTATATTTTGTCTAAGTACATTTATTTCTTCTTAGCAAAAACAAAGATGATGATATTAATATAAAATAAAAAATCATTATTTCAAAAAGACACTTTACATTTTAAAAGTTTTTAGCTATGCAATATGAAAAATAGAGACATTTACTAAAGGAGATACACGTTACAAGAAACATTGCACATAGGACGATGAAGCCTCAGTCCCCTTCAAAGTACACACCTTAGAACTTCAAACAGTTCTCCCAGTATCTTTTCCACTGTTCAAAACACTCTGCAAAATCCTTTGTTGGAATCGCCATCAGCTGCCCTGTTGTATTTTCCTGAATAACATCAATGATCTGAAATTTCTTCCCTTTCAAACGTGATTTTAATTTGGGGAAAAGTCAGAAGTCACAGGGCCACCAAATCTGGGCTGTAGTGGTGCCAAGTCACCTGGGTGATTTGATTTTTTGTGAAAAAACTGAATGGGACATGACACATGAGCTGGGGCATGGTCATGATGAAACTTCCAATCACCAGTTGCCCATAGCTGGTGCCATTTTTGTTGTATTGCATCTCCCAACTGATGAAGAACATTGACGTAGTACTCCTAATTGTTTGGCTTAGAGGGTCATACTCATGATGGACACCTTCCCAATCAAAAATCACAGTTAACATGGTCTTGATCTAGCTGTGACTTTGCCTCACCTTCTATGGGCCACGCCATTGAGACAATTGGGCCTTCATTTTTGGATCATTGCTGTAGACCCACCATTCACCTCTAGGTATGACTTTCTTGAGAAAATCTTGTTCGCTGGTAGCAGTTTGAATCAAGTCATTAGCAACTGCAGCACTATATTCCATCTGCTTTGGCAGCAGAAGCCACAGAACAAATTTTGCCATGACATGTTTCAGGCCAAGATCCTGCTTCAAAATCTTGGACACAGTAGTTTTTGGAATCTGCAGATCAGCTTCTAGTTCTCACAGAGTCAGTTGCCAATCTTAGTTGATTATAGCCCATGCAAGTTCAACATTCTTAGCAGTTCTGCTTATTGCAAGCCTTCCAGAATGTGGATCACTTTCTTTTCTAATACAGTTGTCTCCCTTTTCTCACCACCACTTTCCCCCACCCTACCCATGCCCATCTCCCACCCTGAATCTCACCACCCCACCATGGCTCTGCCCATGGGTCCCTCATTCATGTACACTTATGTCCCTTTCAACAGATTTTAGACCATCTTTGAAGCATTTGTGCCACACTTTTATTTGGTCTGCAGTCATTGCATCATCCCTGAAAGCCTTCTGAATCACTGAAATAGTTTCCTTGGAGGAGTTTTCAAGCTTAACAGAAATCTGATGCAGATTCGTTGCTCTATTCACTCAGTCCTTTTGCATATGACAGCTGCACAGTGCCCAGTCTCACTCAATGGCGTCCACCACCCCCAATGACTAGTACAATGAACTCATCATTGTTCTTGTATGTGCATTCCAGTCCACTCTCCTTGGCTTCCAGGTTATATGGATATTCTGCAAACTGTGTTTGTTTATTTTTGTTAACAATGGCTGTATTTTTCCCAGACAGACCTCATACTTCTTAAAATATTTTACCATAGTTAAAATTTGAATTTATAGTTTAGCTAGTTCATGTACACAGGAAAACAGAGGATAGTGTGTTTGGTGATTTTTAAGATACAAAGTAACTTTTTATTCATTAGTAGTATTAAGATTTTAGAGAATTGCTATGGTTGTGAATGGAATGCTATTGACTTATTGTACTAAAATGCTATTAATTTAGGTTTATTTCAGGATATCTATCTACCTATGGCTATATATCATAAATATATGTATATGTGTATGTGTGTTTTTCAATCACTCCACACAATTATTTCTGTCTAATAGGTAAGGATGGTCAATAATGTTTCAGTCTACAAAGAACCACTTCTGTGAATTTTTGCCTTCATTGTTATTGGAGTAAGGCCTCATAATGTTTAATGTGTGAATAAACTCAACCGCTTGGAATCTTGTTACAATGGAGGTTCTTCCTTAGAAGATCTGGGATGGGACCCATAAGTCTTCACTACTAACTAAAGGTATGCTCATGCTGCAAATCACACACCGTGGATGGCACAGTCCTGGAAAACACATCTGAGAGGCTCTGGTTTTCACGTGATATTCTGAACTCAGTAGGACTCTTTTAAACAAAGTGATATTAGTTCATTTTTTAAATTGATGACATTCTAGGAAGGCTTTATTACAATTATTGTAAATGTGCATATAGATTCTAAAATCACTTGTACCAAAACTTAATTAATTGTTTAAGACGTGTTTTAATGTTTATTTTTATAGTATATATTTGTTAAAACTCATCAGTTCACATTGATACCTGCACCAGTAAAGACCTCACTGTCACCTTCTTGTTCTCAATGCTAACTTCCTTTCCCAACAGAGAAACCTGCTTACTATCTACATTTATTCATTCGTTTGCTTAGTCTGAATTCGCACAACATAGTTTCAGAATTTCTTACCCAAACTCTGTTATAAACTCCTATTAACTACAGTACAATAATTATTTATAACCTTATCTGTCTTTAGTTTTGAGTTACATAATCATAAGGTCATGCCCCAAAGTAACTTAGGTAAGTTCTTTCTGAGGACCATTTCTTCTCACCTTTATAGTGTGAGCAATACTCACAATGAAGTACAGGTAGGATTGTTTCCATTTATATTCCATATTGGTTTTTGTCCCTTTATATCCTCTAAATTTTGATAATTTTATGTATCTGTTTTATAAATAAATAAAATACTAACATGTTCTAAAAGTCACAACTTTGTAAAATGTGTATTCCAAAAAGTGTCATTTCCCTCAGTATTGTTGCTCCATTCCCACCCATCTTTTCCACTCTACTCCTACCTCTTCCTGTAGGAAACTAATGTCAATCATTACTTTTTTTTGATCTTGCTATGTTTCTCTTTGTGCAAATGAACAGAATCTATGTCCCAGGACAATTTATTAAAAATTCTGTTTTTGATATGACAATTTTATTATTTATTAAATTTTCATGAGTAGTTTTTCCATTTCTGAACTTTAGATGTTTGTGTGGCTATGTACCATCATCATGTGTTTTAATAACAGAGGCTTCATAATATGTTTACTATATAATAGGGATCAGCTTCTTCATACTCTTCTATGTAAAGCTATCATTTGTAGATACAATATTTTGCACTTTCCTTCCATCCTTTAACAATGTCTTATAAATCACTCCATATCTATTCATAAAATCTTTGTCATTCTTCCAACTTAATGGTATCCCCAAAATTTAATCAACTGCTTTATTTAATATGAGTATTTTATAAAACATTTTGAAACTACAAACAATACAGTGGCTAACCTTGGCACACGTGTTCATGCTTTCGGAGATGTAGCTTCACAATAAACTGCTGGAAGTGGCATTGCTATGCCAACATGGAAGCTTAAAGAGTTTTATTAGATATTTCAATTTCTCTCTCTTAAAAGTTTATGCCAGTTTTCTACCCCTCTCCCACTGGAAGTAAATGAGAATACCTGTTCTATGATAGCCTTGTCGAGAGAATGTGTGATCCTATTTCAATCTCAATGAATATGATAAGGTATCTCTGTCTAGTTTTAACTGGCATTTATCCAATTATTAGTGAGAATAAACATCTTTTCATAGGCTTAAAAGAATATACATCTATGAATTATCTGTCCATATATCTGCTTACTTTTCTGTTGTGTTTTGGGACTTTTTTCTCTCATGTTTTAACAATTTTAGAAGTGCATTCAAAATTCAAGGAGTTTCAAAGACTGCCTGCCTTTACTTTCTGCTGTGCTGATTGGGTCTTCACTGTCCATGTGTGCAGGTTCTTGATCTAACAAGGGGGGAAGAATTTTTAGAGAGTAATCAGAAGCTCTCAAGGTTTTAAAGATCTTGGCTGGGAATGGGTGCACACATCTGCCACACCTTATGTTGATCAAAACAAGTCAAAGAATCAACAAAAATTCAAAATGGTGGTAGTGGGGAAATATCCTTCATTCCTTGAGTGGAGCAAATGTATGTTGTCAAATGAGCAAATACAGTCAAGGTAAGAGAACTTTCACTGCTTTTGCAAGCCATCTACCACAAGCATTCTGAAAGACACTTATGAGAGAAAAATAAAATGTCAGAGAATTCTAATTTTACAAGGGAATAATTCAAGATATATTTTTTAATCTTTGGATATGAGATATAAAGTATAAATAGGAATCAGAGTAATTAGAATAGCAAAACCCAGGCTTAGGAACCAAAGGCAACAATGATTATAGTGCCAACAGTCTGAGGAACCTAATTATAATAGTACGTATGGAAGCCTTATTTGTACACTAATTACTTGATAATTTCCTGTGACATAAACCTCATAACTATCCCATGAGAAAGGAATGATAACCATATGAATGAGGAATTGTGTTCTTGTCCAAAGTTACAATCTTGACCTCACAGAGAGTTAGAATTTTAAATCAAGTATGCTAAACCATGTATTTCTCTTCATAAATACATATGTACCTCAAGCAATATTTCCTCCTGAGACTATATCACTGTTAAAACATGTCTTGCAAAGTGTGTGAATGATTTTTTAAACAGCAAATTACATATATGTTTGTAGTAAAGTTTGTCCTGGATGCATAATTATATTGCAAAATCCTCCTCAATATGTTTTCTATTTAGAAGAAACCACAGAATCATATAAAATACTGAGGCTTTGTCTTGTATACTTTTCTACCAGTGGTGCTATAGCCCAACTAAATATTTTAATTATATAAGGAAGAATTTTAAATAATCTTGATGGAAGAAGCTCAAGTGAAACAAATTAAATTAGGAATTCTAAGGTTGGATCCCAGGAGCAAGTATTGATTTTTAAAGCTCCCAGCAATTCTAAATGGACACTCACAGTTGAGACTCTGATCTGGAATGAAACAAAACCCACTGGGAAAATAACTGATGAACCTCCCAAAACAAAACACTACCCTGAATTTATCATATATAATGTGCCATTCCCAGGGAATAAGCTTATTCTTTGTTGTCCCCTTGCAGGTTAGCATAATCCCTTACTTATGCATTATTTTATTCATCTGACTCACACTGTAGATTTCATACTTTTCATTATAAACATTCTAGTTGTACTAATTGCAGTAGTTTTTATTGTAAACATGAAAACAATTGTTGAGGCCAAGAACATAAAAGGCAGTATAGTAGCCATGTCAGGGATACAAAAATGAACATTCCACTACAGAATTTATTGCACTGATATATAAAACACATACATGAACATAATGAAAAGATCTTTAAGAAACATAACTATGTAAAAAAGAATAAAATGAAATAAGAAAAAGAACCAAGGAATATAACTTTTGATTTAGAATATTAAAGAGGAATTTTTGGAGAAAATGGTTTTTAATCAAGGCCACAAAGAATGAATAAACTTGCTGACTCTATATAGATTAAAATAATCATGTAATAACAGATTCTTGCTTACGATAGCAAGGTACCTGTCATTTTGAATTGTACAGAAAACCAGAAATGTCCATGCTTCTCAACTTTCTGCAGTGGTAGAGTCTAACAGTGCCTTAGAAAAACTAACAGCTTTAGAAACTCTATAGCCTGCACCAGAAATTCTAAGGTGTTAATTGAGATTAATTAGTTCTTTCTTCTTACATGAAATAGCATTAATGCTTCATTACAGTGTTATTCCATTAAAGCTTACTCTATTTAACCAATAAAGGAAAAGTTTTCAGAATTAATAAAAGCCTACATTTTTGAAAAAAATTAGTAGCTCAGTACACAAACTATCAAAGTACTTTATTGCATTTTCATTAGGAAGACTGTTTGAATAAAAATATGGCTTTGCAATTATTATGTTATTTGTTTAGAAATCCTAAAGCAAGAAGAAAAAAATATTCGGAAATTAGATGATCATCTACTTTGATCATGTCAGCACATTTAATTTTTTCAGAACATTACATTATTTCTTATTACTCTGTCATGGTATGTGGTAGGTTATCTTAATGGTTTTAAATATGCTTAGTTTATTAGGTATGTTGAAACATGTTGGAAATAGGTATTTCCCTTTTTAAGGTGATTATGTTATAAGCCTATTTCTCACTTACCCCAGAACTGAAATAAATCATGTAATTACCAAGGATGGTGCTATAGGGAGGAGCTGCCTATGTAAGATAAATTTAATTATTTCCTAAGTAATATGAAAATTAAGGAAAGACTTCCTAGGAAATAGTAGTGGTCCATTCTCCAACTTGAAATTTTGATGTTTTTCTAAAGACTTTCTTTTCCCTGGCTGGTGTAGCTCAGTGGATTGAGCGCCAGCCTGCGAACCAGACTATCACGGTTCGATTCCCAGTCAGGGCACATGCCTGGGTTGCAGACCAGTTCCCTGCAGGCCAGTTCCCATCAGGGGACGCACAAAAGGCAACCATACATTGATGTTTCTCTCCCTCTCTCCTTCCCTTCTCCTCTAAAGATAAATAAATAAAATATTACAAAAAAAAAAAACTTGGGGACCTTCAATTTATGTATTTTTACAAATAAATTCAAAGATAGCACAATCATCTCTTATATATAGGAGACCATATTAGATTATGCTTATTATATGAAAGAAGTTAATTTGAGATTAATAATGTCTTACAAAAAGGAAAATTGGATAATTTGGTCATTCATAACTAAATGATGCTAATATGTATGGATTTAGGCCAGAAGGCAATAAAATAATTCTTGGCATAAATTAGTTATTGAATACAATGTTTTGAACAAAGCTAAAACAGTATTTTTGCTATTTTATTTAGAATCAGCATAATATTATATCTTAACATCAAATTTGTATTCAGTAAAATTACATTAATTTTATCCAAATCACTACTTTGAGAGTGAACAAAATGGCTGGGGTTGGTAAACTAAGTTAATATAACAAATGTGGTTTGTTTTTAGAGTGACTATAGTTTTCTCAGGAAGGTCTAATAATAATCTTTTCAATCAGAATCCTATTGTCACAATTTCCTTTTCATTTTTCCAAGAAAGGAACCCATTCCTAAGTCTACATCTCTTATAGAAACCAGAATGCCATCTACTGGCAGCCTCCAAAATTTTGTAAACTTTTAAAGAAAACAATTTATACTTAATAAATTTAAAATAGAATAAATATTTTGAATGATCTATATTTTAAAATAAGTATCTATGTTAACATGTTTAAAAGTTGAAGTATATTCTGCATCCACACTACCTTTTATTACCACTATAAGAAAACACTTTATAGAGTAATAAATAATATAATTCTCAAATAGCTTATATCCCAATGTGTTCATTAATTTGAAAGGTATTTTTTAAATCAAAAAAGTTTTCAGAGTTGAAAAATATTGCTTAATGTTTGGAGATATCATTACATCACCAATTTACTTCTCACCTTAATATTTACTTCCAAAGATTGCTGGAAATTATACCTAGTGTAGATATGAGAATTTTATTGAAAACTGATTTTGTGACAAAATCAGGAAAAATATGATAAAACTATTCCATATTTAGTTATATAATTAATTTACTTAATCAGGCTTGTTAAGGGAAAGCTTTAAAAATGTATTGTTACCAAATATGTAATCATTATTTTTAAATAGATAATATTGAACTTATACCTTTGATACCACAAATATATATAACAGATGTTTTATTCAATTGATTCTACAATAAAGTAATGAAGATGTAAAATCAACTTTAGTTTTTAAAACAATAAGCTCTTTCAAAATTAATCCGTGTGTCATTTTAATGTTTTTCTACAAGCATATTCCCATCTTTTTATTATTTTTATATATAATTTTACAGACTTGTAAGATTTAATTCCAAGAGTAGAATTCATATGAAGATTATGAAAGCTGTGATAATAGATTCATATCACAATCTATGTCATAAGACACCCAGTCCTCCTAAATTTTGCAGAAGACTTGTCCTCTCAGTGTCAGTAGGATGCTTCATGGGGCAAAAACCTAAACAGAGCGTAAGAATGGATTTTAGGAACTCTTGAGATCTTGTCATGTCTTTTTCACTTAAAGTATGAAAGAGTATTTAAAAAGTAAGCTCTATCAGTCCAGAAAGGCATTTTTAAAAGGCTATTAAAAATGAAGTTCTCAGAACTCTGGCTCCAGCAAAGATATAAAGGTTAAAAATTGCCTAGGCAGCCTTACTCCATGACCATCTTATTTTAAATGCAGATTGTCAGCACCTTTGAACCATGCATGCTCATGATAAAGTTTAGAGAAATGAAAAGATATGATAGAAGGAACAAGAGCATTTTCTTGCACAGAAATTTGAGAGCCAAAATACTAAATCTACCAGCTTTAAAATTGTAATCATTCTTGTACAAGTCAAAGAAGATGCTATTATTTTCCAATTGCTCATGCTATTAAAAGTAGGTATAATTTTTTTATTTAAATATTATACTTTATAGAAAAAGTATTGTTTAATGACATACTCAAATTTAAAATGATCCATATCAAATTATTTTTCATAAGAGTTTCATAAGCTGCTTTCAAAATACTAAAAAGATGCTGAACACTCATTAATAAAAGATTGAAATTAACTTATACTATACACAGATATATGTGTGATCCCTTATTGCTTAAATTTGAAAAATGACAAAGCAACTGTACTATCTTGTTCTTATAAAGGAAAGTGCACGAGTTTTAACCACAGAACAATTTTTTAAAATAAATTAAAATGTTCCATATCATCTGCTCTCCTTGCCTTCATGAAAAAAATTTCAGGTAGCCAACTGTTTTGAAATAAATATCCCTGCAGTTGCTATAGTGATGATAATAAAATTCTTGCCTCTATTTGTGTGATACGGGTGCTTAGCAGAACACTTGAAAAGGTAAGTTAATGAAAATAAAAACATCACTAGTTCTCATTTTCAAGGTGGTTTCATTGAATTTAGTTTGTAATTACAGGACTCAACCATTGTCAACAATATTATTATATGTGCATTATCATAGTCTTTCTCCATGTAGCCCTAAAAATTATACAGGAGAAATGAGCCCTCTTTTTTATTATTGTAAGTTACTGTCATTAGACAAAGGATATTTAAGTTCATTCTGGAAATTTTGTGAAAAAAATCAATGATTGAATCAAAAGTCCTACTGCATTAGCTATTTTTGTCCATTACAAAGCTTTATTTTTCTGACAATACAATGATTGTATGTTATTTTGCTTCAATGGCACACGTTGTTCAAGTCTCGTTTCATCTCAGTGTTGATGCAAACTACAGGGCTTAAAAGCAGACAGTTACTTGTCAAACTAGATAAATCATCAAAGACATGTCATAAATAAAGCATCATTGCTAAGATTCATATCCTACCATACTGATGTAAAAAATAATAGTATTTATCTTAAAACATTTGGAGAATTTCAATAGCTTTAAAAATTGTTGGTTCAGAGAGAAAACATGTAAAATAGCTCGTATAAGTATAGAAGGCATTTTATGTCATTTTGATAAATAAGCACAAATGTTTATTCTGACTTTCAAAATCCAAATGGCTAAACATAATATGCATAGTTCAAGCAAGCATTTTACTAAAATAACACTTTCCAATCATTTTGTACACTAATAAGACCTGTGGTTATTTTATTTCATAAGTAGGAATATTCTTTTATATTTCCATAAGCCCCAAAAGAACAAATCTTTTGCTGGTAAATACGTTATAGTCTAAGTGGTATCTTAGTTATCTACTGTTGTGTGACAACTCTTCACAAATTTAATGATCTAAAACAACACCATTATCGAGTCCATGCACAGCATGCTGAGCTCAGGATTCCTGGTCCTGGTCAAATTACGCCCCTTCTAAGGCTGAAATTAGGGTGTTGGCTAAACTGAGTTTGCATCTGGAGGCTGGCCTCAAACAGGTAAGATCGCTTTCAAGTTCATTTCAGTTATTGGAAGAAGTCAGTTCCTTGTGCCTGAACTCCTCTCATGGTCCCTCTGCCTTCAAAGCCAGCAATGGAGACTCGTTCTCATGTGGAATCCTTCCCATGCCCTGCACCTCTGATGACCTCTGATGGCAGGAACAGCCAGTGCATTTTAAGGGCCCAACTGATTAGGTCAGGCTCACCCAGATAATCTCCCTTTATTAAATTCAACTGTGGCAAATAAATTAATCTAATTATGGAAGAAAAATCCATCATATTCACAGCCCTAAAGCGTGTGAAACAGAGAGTAGATATTTTAGGGATTACTTATAATTGTTCTATCATGTGATATAAATATATTTGGTTATTCTTTGAAACAGAGGTATTTATTTATTTATTTACTCAACAATTATTGTACATAATAAAGTTATCTAAAAAATGATTTTAGAAATCAGTTTGTAACTTTTTCCAAGAGAGAAGTATATTAACTTAGGGAATTACTAATATTCATACAATATTATTTGAGAAGGAGAAGGTAATTGGGGCCTACTCTTCCTTTTCAAAATTACCAATAATAGAACATAATCACAACCCAGAATCAAGTGGCAGTGAAAGATGACTCAATAATTTAAAGTCCTAAATGCCAGAGGACTTCCTGTGGTCAAGAATTCTGACTCAGGTCAGTTTTCTCAGAATTTTTTTTTATTGGTAGAGATTTGAGCAGGCTATAAAAACATGGACATGCCAAAAAGAGTTGAATATGAGAGTCAATTTATTTTCATTAACAAGTTAGGAAAAGTTATGTGCATCAAAGTATTAGTTTTGGAGTCACACAACATGAATTTGATTTAATGCTCTGTCACTTACTAGCTTTGTGATCTTGACTAGGCCCATTTGATACTTACCTTTATTACATGTAAAATGAAACAATAATAGTATGCCATATGATTGTTGTGAAGATACTGCTTGGGACAAAGCATGTAACCCAATTCTTCCATATAGCCAAGTGCTCAATGAATCACAATTATTATTATTGTTATCTTTACAATTACTACCCAAGACTTCATGTGAGATATTCAGGAATAACAAAATTATTAATGTTGATTGAATGCCTGCTGTGATCTGTACTTGGGTGCAACATATGGAGGATTTTTTAAAAATTACATTTATTGTGACAAAATTGGTTAGTAAGATTATGCAGATTTCAAGAGTACATTGCATTGCATGCCCACCACTCAAAGTCAAATCTTCTTGTGACATCAAATATTTGACTCCCTCTACCCTTTTCTATCTCTCTATCCTCCTCCTTCTGGTAACCTCCATACTGTTGTCTATGTCTATGAGTTTTTTATTTGTTTTTCTTGATTGTTCACTTGTTGCCTTCAGTTTTATATCTCACATATGAGTGAAATCGTATGTTTTTTTACTGTTTTTGTCTGACTTATTTTGCTTAGCATGATATTCTTAAGGTCCACCCATGTTACATGAAGGATTTTAATTGATCCTCACAACATTTTATGACATGGATATTATTATCTCCATTGTGCAGGTAAGGAAACTAATTAAAGTTGTCATGAGACTTGCAGTAAGCCCAGGACTGTTTGGAGGCAGACTGGGGATACCAACACAAGCCTACACTTGCAGTCATTTCCATCTGCTACACACCTGTCTAAATGCCACAAGAGCCCATTCATTGCAAGTACCTAACCTGCTCTCAAACACAGATGGCTGCTTACCTCCTGATTATCAGAAAAAACTAAAAATTGTCTCTGTTGAATGGAACAGGTATCAGAGAACATTATCTAAAAGAGAAATCCCTTATACTCTGGTAGATAGAGAAACTATGTTGGACAAATACAGCAGGAAATTGAGAACACCAAAGATCATCTCCATTAACTGTAACATTTTGGTAAGGGTCAGTCCTGGATTGATATGCTTTGGCATTCTTTCTCAATAAACCAAAAACTGGACTATTATCTAAATAGCTTTATCTATATGTGTTTATTTAAAGAAATTTCAAGTGAAACTTCTATTAATATTAGGCACCACCTCAACTGAGACAATTAATTTCATCATTGACACAAAGTCCTGTTACATTCATTGGTAGTTTTAAACCCTGAAACAAATTATAAGTGATCTTGGTGACAAAAGCAACTCTGTGCACATTTCTGATAATAAAGTTAATGATTTATTTTACTATGGACACTGTAAACTAGAAGTTTAAATTTAAAATAAGAACTTTACAAAACAGCATACATTTATAGGCCAGCGATGTAAATCCATATGCTGACCAATGACATTCAGGTCATGAGTAAACATATGGTCTGCCACAGTGACTCAATTAACCATCCATCAATGTAATTGCATAATACATCAGAAGGGGTAGTCTCTCCTACCACTGAGGGTCAGCATCACATATTAAATTTAGAAGAAAGCATTGCTTTGCTGTAGCTCATTTGGTGACATCATATAGGAATATTTTTAAACAGTACATCTGATATTTTATTTATATTTTATTTACAATGTCTCCTGTAAAAAATTTTGACAAACTGAGTTTTGGGCTACTGTTAAGAAATGATTCTTCTTATAATAAGCTGGAATAGGTGAAAAACACAATTTACAAGACAAGTATAGCACTTTAATCAATTCTAATCGTGTTAATGTTGAAATAAGAAAGTAGAGGGTGAATCATTTGCACATTATACAATTATGTATAAAGTTAAGATGTTGCAAACTTCTAAGAAGGGCCCTGGCTGAAAGTTGATTAATGCAATTTTCCAGATATTGAGTCTTTCTGGAGTACTACACATGACAAAATAATGACAGTACTTTATAAACAATTTTTTCTTTAAAAAGAATGTGTGTGTGTGTGTGTGTGTGTGTGTGTGAATTAACCTAGACTAGAAGTATGATAGTGATAGAGCCTGAAATTACAAGGAAATAAACATGGTGCTGAGTTTATAACTCATAATTAAGATGCATTATTGAATCAGGAAATTCCAGGTTCCTATCTAACATCCTTCTCCTTCATTTAAGGTTCATATCCTGAGGAATGGTTACACATCATTAATATTATGTGAATTTACCCATAAGCCTTCATTTAAATGGAGAAAAACTGGAGAGTACTTAAAGGGGATATTTTAGTCAATCAATACATAGTTTCCATTTACATTTATGCACTTGGCATGACCTTTGGCGAAAAGAAGCAGCCGTTGGTCAAAGCCCTACTCCTTAATTTTTGATATGAAAAATTTTATGCCACTAGGTTTATTTTAACCTTTTTCAGGATTTGACCTTCCTCTGGTAGGATTCAATTATTTCTGACTTACAGTTATTTGATATAAAATTTTAACTAAACTTTTGGTTTTGTTTATTTTTCTGAAACTAACCCACTATTTTAGAATAAAGTATAATATTTTATATAAGAATGTTAAAAATGTTAGCATGTCTGCCTTCCAATGAAACAAAAGCTGTTTCATTGGAAGCAGCTTTTGGTTAACTAATTACCAGTTGTGTTGGTAACAGTTTGGAAAAAAAGATAAGTGGCCAAGAAGAAATGAACTACAAAATAAAAACAAATTAAAACAAAAATTATTTCTTCTATAGAAACTGAACTACATACAGTGGTTATCAGATCTGATGATGATGGTCAAATTGTTTGAATGAGAAACCAGGCACTGCAATGAAAATGTATTCTCCATTACTAAAAATATGTGGAAAAACCAGCATCTACATAGATACTATTGGTCCAGCTGGGCCCCAAATAGAACTAGTCCCTGTTTGAAAATTGTCAGTCCTCCCAGCAAGCCTGTATAGACTACTGAAAATCCTATAAGTGTTGTGGATTCTTCTTCTTATTTTCCCAGATGTTGAGATTTAATAAAAAAATAAAGTCCTTTTGGAGTTCTCTGCTCCTGGGAAACAAGCACCTTTGGCCATAACTTTACTGCTTTAATCATGAGGCTGCTGAGATTATTTTTGCCCATCAAAATCTTGGCCACATTATGTCATATGACCTGAGAAAATTACCTTGGATGTTCTCTTAACACAAAAGCTAGCCAGCGGGTTCGGTGCCAATGCCAAAGCCATTCAACTGGCAAATTTCCACTTTAAAAAATATGAACCAAAACTGGCTTTCTTTTACCATTATGGATGGGCATGCAAGCAACTTTGAATCATGTCACTGCACTAAAGAACAAAATTTGTTATCTCTGTCTGATATTGCTCCCTACTTTTATCCACTAAAAAAAGGAAGACAAAGACTTGATAGAGTTCCCATAATAAAATAAAATCTTTCTGTTATAATAAAATTTCATAATACTTCATTTTGAACAGATGACCCCGCCTTTTAATTGAGTGAATGTATGAAAGTCATAGTAATTTAATTCTGGCAATTCCCTTTATTCTACCTCTAAGCATATTTGTATCTTCATGTAATTTTATCCCTTTTTTTAGACTTTAGGGGCCTATAATTTTTAACCTGAGGATTTGGAGGCAGTAGGATCATAATTACCAGAACACCACCTAATTACCATGGAGATACTGACATTTCAGACCCCAATTAAGTAACCAGGTGAGAATAATTATCATGGACAAATTCTGTTCTGCATGAAATGATGCTACTTCAGTTTAACATCATAAGTCATTAGAAAACTTCAGATTAAATCTAAAATGAATTACCTAATTGAATGGCTATAAAATAAAACCTTCTTGTGCATGATTACAGCAGCTTTATTTGTAGTAGCACAGAACCTACAACAACCTAAATGTCTCTCGGGTGAGAAATGAAAAGACAAAATGTGGTACATTGATATAAGGGAATGTTACTCAGCAATGAAAAGGAACTATTTAAATAAGCACAAGGTGAATGAATCAAAATGCAATAAGGTGACAGAAACTGAAAGAAGGCCACAAATTCTACCATTCCTCTTATAAAACAGCCCATAAATGGCAAAATTATAAAAATGGAGAACAGATTATTAGTTTCCAGGATTAAGAGTGAAGGGAGGGTTTAAATACAAGGAGCAAAACTAGGGAAGAAGTGATAAAACTATATTTCATCTTGATTTTGGTAGTAGTTTTAAGTATACATATTTATTAAAACTCATAAAATGATTCACCCAACAGGATGAATTTTAATGTATGTAACTTTTAAAATTTAAATAGCATATACTTGGTAAATTTTAATTTTGCAGAACTAGGAGGGTGCTGCAGTGGAATAGTATGTTTTTTTTTCCCCTGGCATAATAGAGAATTTGGGTGCAGATACTAGGATGTGATGATGGATGAAAGTTCTTGGAAGTGGCACTTTTTAGGGAACAAGGTTTAGTCAGGAAAAGTTTGGCATGAGCCTGGAACATCTTGTGACATGAGACATGCCAATAATGACACAGAAGTCAACTTAAAGAGGCCCCTACTTACAAAATCTGGAATAATTTGAACATTAAAATACTTAACATTATCAATGACTTATAAACTATTGAATAAAATAGGAATCCATAAAGACATACTGATGTAATTAAATATGTATTGATAGATGAAGTTTTTTTCTTATATTAGGATGCTAACTAACATATTTAATAGGAATCATGGAATTAGAATTATAAAATAATTATTTGGTAGCTATCACAGTAAGTATCAAGCCCTGGCTGGTGTAGCTCAGTGGATTGAGCATGGGCCTGTGAACCAGAGGATCACGGTTTGATTCCCAGTCAGGGCACATGCCTGGGTTGCAGGCAGGTTCCCTGCAGGCCAGTTCCCTGCAGGGGATGCACTAGAGGCAACCATACATTGATGTTTCTCTCCCTCTCTCCTTCCCCTCTAAAGATAAATAAATAAAATTTTTAAAAAAGAATAAAAACAGTAAGTATCATTAAATGCTAAACTTTTTTAAATGAATGGAATATTTACATAAATAAAGTCAGTTTATCGCAGGGTGAGTTCAGATATTGACCAAATACAATTTCTGCATAAAGATAATGTAGAAGGTCAGTAATGTATTTATTTCTTACTGTTGAAGGAAATATTCTTATGATGGAAACCAGTTCATATTTCAGCTTTATATTAAAGCTTGGCATATACCATTCTTATCTAACTGGTATACCACTAACACCATCAGATTGGCTTGACTGTGTAGCCCAGGTAGCAGGGAAAACTGTCCTTTAGCTTAGGCTCTATTTGAAACTGGCCAACTTTCTCAGTCACCTAACAAATGGGCTGGATTGTCATTCCTAGGGAAGTACAAATTGTCTTCAAAATGCACAAAAATCCACCAAACTCTGAGCCTCCTTATGGCAACGGTGAATTGCTAAAGACATTGAAAGAGAAAAAGAGGAAGGGGATGTCTCAGGATGAATGTCTGACATTTTAAATTCCTACAAATTTCCCTTTTTTTCCCCCCTAAGGTTTAGTATTCCACATTTCACACATGATTTGTGGTTTACTACTTCATCAAATACACTTCTCAATCTTTGCTCCCCTGGCCAATTGAAACAGTATCATCAATACTGTGAACCAGTATGATGGTGTGGCATCTGCACAATGTCAAATTAATTCTATCAGAGCCTTCGCAGGGATGGTCACTACATTAGTGGATGGAGTAAAAGACAGATGAGGCCAACAGGTTCTGAAGTGATGCATAAATGGTGTACAAAATAAGCCAGAGCAAATAACAGAATCTGGAGAACAGAACACATACTTTTCCTACTGCTGTCATAAAAAATTACCACAGAAGCTATGGTTTAAAGTAATCCCCATTTACCATTTCACAAGCTCTTTGGTTAGGGCCTATTTTGTCCCTTGCAATTCTACACAGTTTTTGCTCAGTCATCTTGGCCCTTGGATCTATCCTTTGAATCTTGTTTATTTTCCTAAAAAAAACCTGCCCATATTTTCAGTTCAGTGGTCTTACAACTTTATTTATTCCTTTTCATAGAATAGGCTTTATTTTGTTTAGTGTATATCAACACCCTTAAGTCCTTCAGTACAAGTCTCTTAAAACCTTGAAATTGAAGGTGCTATGGACAATGTCTTTAAGATTCTAAGAAGCTCCTTCATCTAGCTCTCTGAAACACAGCTTCTAATCTTCTCAGATATCAGAAGATGCCCTTCATTCCCACACTAGTTTTGATGTTTATTACGAAGTCATGTATTATGAGTGGTAACCAGAATTTTATCTTTACTGAATTAATTTTTAATTTTGAAAGTCTTTTTCAGAAAAATATGCTGCTTGAACATTTTTTTTAACAGACAAGTCTTAGTTTCTGTATATTTTTTATAAAATATGCTTAAAAACTGAAGTTGTTTCTTAGGTCATCTGATTTAACTCACACATTTTATGGCAGGAAGCTAAATGTATCCAGTTAGCATCTGCTATTTTATTTCTAGAAATCCTACCAGAGCTGCAAATACATATTTTTTTAAAGATTTTATTTATTTATTTATTTATTTATTTATTTATTTATTTATTTATGTTATTGATTATGCCATTACAGTTGTTCTATTTCCTCCTTCATTCCCCTCCACCCTGCACACCCCCTCCCTCACCATTCCCCCCCTTTAGTTTATGACCACGTGTCTCAAGTTCTTTAGATTCTATATTTCCCATACTATTCTTGCCCTCCCCTTTATCTATTTTCTACCTACCGTCTATGCTACTTATTTTCTGTACCTTCTCCCTGCCTCTCCTTCTCCCACTCCCCTGTTGCTAACCCTCCATGTGATCTTCATTTCTATGGTTCCACTTCTGATCTAGCTGTCCTTTTAATTTGCTTTTGTTTTAGGTGTGGTTCTTAATAACTGTGAGTTTGCTGCCCTTTCACTGTTCCCATTTTTATCTTCTTTTTCTTAGGTAAGTCCCTTTAACATTTCATATAATAAGGGCTTGGTGATGATGGACTCCTTGAATTTGATCTTATCTGAGAAGCACTTTATCTGCCCTTCCATTCTAAATGAAAGCTTTGCTGGATAGACCAATTTTGGATGTAGGTCTTTGGATTTCATGACTTGGAATACTTCTTTCCAGCCCCTTCTTGCCTGTAAGCTGTCTTTTGACAAATACACTGACAGGCTGATGGGGACTCCTTTGTAGGTGACTGTCCCCTTATCTCTGGCTGCTTCTAGAATTCTCTCCTTCATTTTAATCTTGGCTACTATAATTATAATGTGCCTTGGTGTGTTCCTTCTTGGGTCCAACTTCTTCGGGACTCTCTGAGCTTCCTGGATTTCCTGGAAGTCTATTGCCTTTGCCAGATTGGGGAAGTTCTCCTTTATTATTTGTTCAAAGAAGTTTTCCACTTGTGGCTGTTTCTCTTTCCCTTCTGGTACCCCTATAATTCGGATGTTGGAACGTTTAAAGATGCCCTGGAGGTTCCTAAGCTTCTCCTCATTTTTTTGAATTCTTGTTTCTTCATCCTTTTCTGTTTAGTCATTTTTTTTCCTCTTTCTGGTCCACTCCCTTGATTTGAGTCCCAGTTTCCTTTCCATTACTATTGGTTTCCTGTGTGTTTCCCTTCATTTCAATTAGTTTAGCCTTCATATGTTCCTGTAATTTGTGACTAAAATCAACCAGTTCTGTGAGCATCCTGATCACCAGTGTTTTGAACTATTTATCTGAAAGTTTGGCTATTTCTTCATTGCTTAGATTTATCAGCTCTAGGACTCTGAGTTGTTCTTGAGCTATGTTTTGATCTGTTGTGCCTGTTACATATGAGGAGCAGAGCCTTAGGTGTTCACCAGGGCTGGGCCACCCAGGTCACTGGTTTGTGACACTGTATGTGGGGGCAGGGTAAGAGAGGGGCAATAGCAGTCCCCTCTGCCACTTCCCACCACTGGGGCCTGCATGGTCTGTCTCACTGCTCGCTCCTTCACCGGTTTATCTGCAGGCGAATGTGTGACCGTAGTCAGGCCTCAGTGGGTCCGCCTGCTACTCCACACCTGGGATCCACCCACAGCTGCTGGCGTACCTGGGTCTCGCACCTGGGTGGGTCTGGTGGATCTTTCCTGCCCAACCCTGCTCTGCTGCTGGCTCTGCCCCTCTTACCGGTTTGGCTGAAAGGTTTGTTGTTGTCAGACTTCCATATAGTTCAATTTTCTGTGGTTTGGCTGCATTTTTGTTGCTAAAACTTTGTTGTTTTTAAACTTGGTTGTGCGAGAAGGTACAGTGCTTCCACCTATGCCTCCATCTTGGCGGAAGTCTTATTTACTTATTTTTAAGAGAGAGGGAGAAGGAGAAAGAAAGACAGGGAGATAAACATTGATCGGTTTCCTCTTGTATGAACTCCAACCAGGACCAAACCATAACCCAGACATGTGCCCTGACTGGGATCAAACCAGTGACTTTTTGCTTTGTGGGACAATGTTCAACTAACAGCCGCACTGGTCAGGGTGAGCTACTAATACCTTTCTTCACATTACTTCAGGTAGCAGTCTTACTACTCACCCTGTTGTAAGTGAGTAGTAAGGACTCAAAACTCGAGTCCTCTTTACTCCAGTGTCTAATAGCAATTTGTTGTATCCTCTTCAACAGTCTGCTCTGTCTCAAAGCTTATGTCATGTATTTTACTATTTTGTTATAATAATACCCTACTTCTAGGCACCAATTTCTGTTACGGTTATATGTTGTTGTATAAGAAGCTACCTTCAAATCTAATGGCTTAAAACAATAAATATTTACTTGTGCATGATTCTTTAACATTGACCAGGCTTGATTGGAATAGCTCCTTGGGGTCCCGCATGGTATCTACCAACCCTGGATGGCTATGGGGTCTCCTTCTTTCACATATCTGTTGTCTCAGCAGGGATAGTTAGAATAACTGGTGCCAGGCTAGGCCTTCTTCTCTATTTTCATATAGCTTTTCAATATTTTCCTCAAGACTTGGCAACTGGGTTCCAAAATAGAATACTCCTAGGAATAGAAGTTCTAATATGAAAATGCTCATTGAGCTTCCACTTGCATTATGTTTCTAATGTCCCATTGGCCAAGGGTAGTCACATCTAGTGCCATGGTCAAGGTCAAAATCAATTGGGGGGGGGACACATGAAAGTGTTATTTGCAAGGGGCTTAGTCCCTTGTAGGTAATTACTATCTGCCACGAGTTTTGTAAATAATTTTCATGCCTTCAATCTCATTTTCCTCATCTATTTCAAGGCTGCTAATTGAGTGTATTTTTTGTTTTTATAAAATGGAGATTTTATACAAACCATATAATTTGAAGAGTATATTGAAATTTGAAGAGTATATTAACATTTGAAGAGTTGTTTATGTATATAGTTTTATTACAATATAAATTTAAAACTTCAGAAAAATGAGGTAATTTTAATGTAGTTCAATACATAGGATTTTAACCAAGTTATTTCAATTATACCATGCCACTTATTTTTATTAATAATAACTTATAAGCATTGGATGTTTATAATGACGGAAACAATGGTGGGTGATTTACATGTGTTATATTTAAAGAGGAAAATGAAACTTACAGAGATGAAATAAAGTTCAACAGTTGCCAATACACAGAAATTGGGAGGCAAATCTAGGTCTCTATTGCTAGAATACAAGGTACTATTCATTTAATACCTTGTGTTTTATTTCTCATTTGCTGATTCCTTCTCAAACACCTTCAATTGATCCCTCTGTTCCACAGGCAGAGAAAAAACTAAATGTTAGGTCTTCCATAATTAGGACACAGCTCCAGTTTCCCATGTCTTCCGCCATTCACTGGACAGCCAAGGCACTTCCTCAAATCTCTCCCATTGCTCATGCTTATTTGTCCAGGAAGTGAATTTTCTTCATCCAAAATAAGATCTATTTCCTTCAGCGTCTTGACTCATATGTCACCAATTCCTTCATCATTTTCTTTCAACAATTCATACCTTACCCTCTTCTCTTATAGCCAAGGTGACAACATGTTCCAATTCACTTGAAATAACCCAAATTTAATTTTATTGCCTCAATGTATGAATGACCTACTTTTCACTGACAAGTGTACCATGGTTTAGAGATGACAGCTGCCCATAATTAATCAAGCCTTCCTTTGAACCCAGAAAGTACATTAGTAATATTTTAAAGAGTATTTATAGGATACATATTGTTCTGTTTACAATAGTATATATATATATATATATATATATATATATATATATATATTACACTTGGAATTGGTTATTTTTAGTATCTATGTCTCTAAGGTTTGTTATAGTATTAGTGCTAAATGTTTCTTTAGTAAATAAAAGGTAAGAATGCTTAGAATAATTAAAACAATTTCTGTATTCCAGCAAAACTAATAATGACGATACTCATGTAACTGATAACTGTATATCTGAAGTCAAACAATTAACCAAATACACATCCTTGAGTGCCAAAAATAACTGTGAATTGGTCTTTCACTAAATTTGACATTTATCAGTTTGCTTTTAGGCAAATTGGCATCCTATGAATTTATTCTTGGTAAGTTTACTAATGCTCTCTATGTTCAATGACCTTAAAAGAATCACCATATGTAATTGAAGCCCTTGAACCTAGGTGGTTTGATTTGTAGGAAGACAAATTAAGCTGCATAAAATTGATTTCATGGTTGTTTTTGTCGGGATATCAAACAATAATTTTAGTTTTTTTCAGGCTTTTAGATATCAAAATTCTAATCCAATTAATTAATCTTGTTTTTAAAATAAAAGAAAAAATAAAAACTTTACCTTAATACCAAAAATTGTGTTGAAAAGCCACACAGGATTTAAAGTCTTAAAAGGTATGTAAGCATTATACTTTGCTCCTGGTTCTCCCTTCTTATTCAAAGCACTTGTTTTCAAGTGTTAATACAATAGAAAAGAGACTGGGCATCAAGTCTATCTCTCTCATATGTACTACATACTGGAAATGTCATAAATATATTTATTCATTTTAAACAAATTTTACCACCACTGTACAATTTAGAGGCCCCATGGAATCTATTATAATGGGATTTTACCTGCACTTTGGTCGAATTAAATGATCCTATATAGAAATCAGCTATTTAAACATTATCCGCAGTGACCCAAATAACAATGTTCTTCTTTAAAGGAGCACGAGATTTACTGTAGTTTTACACAGAGACTAATTAGTGAACGGTTTGGATGGTACCACAGCTGGTTTCCGACAACGTGCTCTGCACCCCGCCATTCACGTAATTTCTCTCCGTAGGAAACCTATATGAAAATTTCTAAGCAGGCATCCACATGAATTGCTTGGAAAGCACTCAGACTTTTCATTGTGCCTATGATGTTTATAGGGGATTATTTTTTCACATTAAGTGATATCATTTATTTAGGATCAGAAATTTGTTTACACAATTTTGTCCTATCCATTTACCTTCCTGATGTGTGTTTAAATATCCATGGTCAATGCAACATGATTGCTTTAGATAGCCATAACATCAATTGAAATAAGATAAAATAATAAGCAATAAGCACCAGAAAGCCATCTATCTCATTATGATTGTTTTAGCATTTGGTAGAGGCTAAGCCTAAGCCAGGAGCTTCATCTATTTCAAAGAGATAAAAACAAGGAAATATGCAAAATTTTCATTAAATATTATTATGTAATCAAGGCCAATGAGAGGTGGACTGGAAACTTATATTCACACATACATTCATTCTGACTTCAGATACTGCCTAGTGTCAATGGGGACACTGCCGCCTTTGCTGTTCCACAAGCTAGCAGCCAGTTTGAAGAGCCAAGGACTGCACACATCTTTGTAATAACATCAGATTCTCCTTTGACAAGACATTTGCTATTACATGTTATTTTTTTAATTGCAAAGCTGATGAGTTGAAGTCAACATATTTCTTTCCTGTTCCTTCTGCTTGTCAGCTGTAGCTGGATTGATAAAATGCAAATGAACAAATCATTAACGAGTACTGGTTATGAATCTCTCAGGCAGTTCAGGACCCTATCAAATCCTGCACCTATTACTTTGTGTGATTGATGTACTATTGTAAGTGATTGTTCCTGATCTTATTAAATCTCATTGATTTTTTCCCAGTTTCTATTTTATGCAGGGCCAGGCTCAGACTATTATGAATGTTGCTGAACACTGTTAATCAAGCTTACACAGCTATTTTGATGGCAAACAATTAGAACTCTGCGGCTCTAACTTGCAATTAGCTTCAGGGATATGGACCTCAGCACCATAATAATGAAAGAGACCTCCTTCAAGCACAGTAATAAGATTTACAATTATGACCCAAAATAACCTCTGAAAATAACCAATCTGCAAATTTAGATGTGTTTATCAATAATTTCTCCCCTCTTATGAAAATAAATTTGAGAATTTTCCTAAATAATAATATTTCTGGCAAAATCATTCTTCCCATTCTTTTAATATGTCACCAACAATCTTAACTGGTTTTGATTATATGAAATTGTTATTAGTACTTTACATGATAGCTGACTTGTAAACACATATGCAGATTTAAAAAAAACTATCAAACAATCTCTCGAATATTTGAAAAACATTTATATTTTCAAATAAAAAAAGTAGAATGTGTTAAATGGTGAAAAAACTGTAAGCACTGTTTGTCTTTCACTCTATTCAGTGACAAAACTTTTATTAAGCATCTACTATCTAAACAGTACAGTGATAGACCTATGGATCAGATGAAGATAATTGAACATCATTTCTTGTTCTAGACTGGTCTTACATAATATTAAAAATGTATAAACTAATATTATTTGACTATCCATGTCAGTGTAATTCCATTTATATCTATCTGAAATACCTTCATGAATAAATTATATTTAAAATCTTTTTAGCCACAAATTCTTTTTAACTAGTATTCCTATCAAAAGGCATCATTTCCTTCTTCATTTAGAATATAGTACCATGTGAGGTTTTTCTTATTCAGCCACATCTTTTCCCTTTTGTCACTTAGGAAGAGATATGTGTCTTATTTCTTAGCCATGATTTTATTCCCATACCTTCTTTCCCTTGCAGTTACCTACCTTAATTTTCTCTCTCCTACTTCTAATTTCCTTCTATTGACACTTTTTTCTTTGTGACATGCACAGGTTGCTCACTCTCTAGAACAAAGCAACTAACTAATTAACTAATCACCTAACCTACATTTGACGCTAATGTGACATAATTCTACAATTTCTCTTATTTTTCTGTTGACAATTCGCCAACCGACATTTGATAACTGCTGCCTCACGCGTAAAGCGTTTGGCATTTTGAAGAACAGCTTTGTTGGCAAAGGCTAAAAATAAACCATTAAACTTCCAGAGTATTTAATAGCAAGAAGAGTGTTAAGACAGACTTTACCCACACTGGAACTTCACTCTATGTCAGGCATGGATAAGGGTGCTACAGGGTCATGGCTGTGATAAGATTCAGGGCCCATTATTGCCTGGCCTGCGTGACTCCTGATCAAACAAACAGCTATTCTGATTTTAACTTCCTTGTTTTTCTTAGTGGTGTCTTGTGATGAGAATTAGAAAGAGCAAGATGGTCACGGTAGGGCCAGAAATTGGTGGACTTTGAGTCTTGTCTAAAATCACTTCTGAGCTGTGTAACACTGTGTAAATTATGGGAATTCTTTGAGCATCTGATATTATGAACTCACCAATGCGTCCTTGTCAAAGATTAGACATAACATATATTGCATTACACACGGCCATAAACTGCCCACCTTACTTAGGCCATCTTCCCAGAGAATGTGTCCCTACAAGCCTTCTTCGAGAGAAATAAGCCCCAGAAAATCTGCCCATGTTCTGATGGCATGAATCTTTATCACCTTAACCCTGCCTTACATTTAAACTGTTTTATTTGTGCTAATGTTGGTAATTTTTTGTCCAATAAATTATAGTTTCTATTATTTATTCATTCAATTGGGATTTATAATGACATATTCTGGACTCCAGAGAGCCATCAGTGTAGAAGTCACACAAAAACCCTTTCCTTTAAACTTTTCATTGTACTGCTTCTTTTATAATATCCCAATCTTAAAACCTTGGAGTAATTTCTGTCACTTAGTGTTTTAAAGTTCTTACCCAGTTTATCAGTGAACCTTGGGAATTCATACTTGTTATTACCTATTTTTTCAACTGACTCTGTCCCTGGCCAGATCCTGGTGGCAACATACACACCTACCAAGACAGGTCTCTTCATCTTTGTCATCATGCTAATCCAGACTATCCTACAAACTTCTGGACAAATCTTTACAAAGCCAGCTTTGTCTATGTTATTTCCTTGTTTTATAAAAAGTATGACTAAGTGTACTTACCATGGTGAAATAATTCTAAAATATTGATGACTTTTCTTTGATCCATAAATGCAAATTCTAAAATCCAAATATATTAAAAGCTCACTAACATCAACCAATTTTTCCAACTAGATGACCTACTAACTGCTAAATCAATTTCTTTCCATTATTAATACTATGTATATTTCATACTCACACTTCTGTTTTGTGCTTATATTCTATTTCTCCCCTAGAGTGTACTTCTCTGATTGAATTTTAACTTCTGGGAATCTTAGATTTTGTAGTAATACCTTCTGAGTTTGAATTCTAGCCTCCTCTCTCTTTTTTTTTCAGCTTTGTAGCATTGAGACAGGTATTTAATCAACTTGTACCTTTGTTGTCTTATCTACATAAAATTGAGTTTATTTATAAGGTGATTTTACTTTACTTTCTTAGGATTGTGGTAGACTCTAAGAAAAACCTCAAGTTCTCATTTCCCCTTGACAATGAGCAAATTTCTTGACATTTCTAAGTGAGTAAATTTGGGCAGAATTGATGGATGTCACTTCTGAGATTAAGTTACACTTGACTGTCACCGCCATCCTGGGTGTTCTTCCTAGTTCTTTAGATTGTTCCCATTGGAGAAAGTCAGCTGCCACACCATCACCATGATGCAGCCCTGTGTAGAGGCCCCTGGAGTGAACTTGGAAGATCTGAGGCCTGCCAACAACCCAGTGCATTTGGAAGTGCATTCTTCAGCCTGATGAGCCTTAAAATTCCCGCAGCATTTACTGACTGACAGCTTAAGTCGAACTTAGACTCATGATCCTCAGAAGCTGTGAGAAAATAAGTGTATGTTTTTTTCAGCTGCTAATTTTGGACATAATTGTTAACTACAACAGAAGACTAAAAAACATTAAATGAGATATTTCATGTTAAAAGCTTAGTAACTAACAAAAAATATGAACTGCTAATATTATTTGCTAATTTTAATTACCAATAATATGGACCATCTTTCTCTCTTATGAGTTTTCATAGAGTAAATATTTTATAATCCATAACAATCCTATACCCTAATCAATTAATTTTAATTAAGTTTATCCAATATATGGTTATAATTTTATACCCTACATTGTTAAAGTTATTATATATGCATATATGTATTTATGTACACACATGTTTGCATGGCTGTATAAGTGTGTATATATTTGCATATCTATATCTGTACCTATATGTACATCATATATACTATACATATGTATATCTATATTGATGTTGATAAGTACAAATATATGTATGTCTTTTAGATCAAGTCACTTTTGAATTTTTTTGTGAGCACTGTGTTAAGGCTCTACAAAATATGAATTTATTGCATGATGAATAAATTGATGCTGGATAGAATGACACACTTTGATCCATTAGGCTTGCTTTAAGAAAACTCTGCAAACTGCAGAACTGGTATTTCTGGAATCCATTTAGGGGTGACTGTGAACTGGGTCAAAGGAAATTAAACAGATGGAATTATCTGGTTTCATCTGAGTCAGCTGAGAAAATAGAGATGGCGTAGCCTTGGTTTCCACAGTCAGCAACATATAACCTTTCATTTAATATTGAACAAAACATAGATGATTAAGACCAACTGATATTATCAAAAATAATTTTAAATGCTAGTAAATACTAAATTCATATACCAGTAATATTAAAAGCTTATTTTGCTGGGGAAAAATTTGAATCATTTTGTGTGTGCTTTAAATGTTGTCGAACAGCAAAACCATTTGTTTACATGGCCTTTTTTTAATCACATCCATTAGTTTAAATATTACACGGTTGCACAAATTAAGCTAATACAGACGTTCAGTTAGAAACCTGGAGGCAAGTTCCTGACCTAAAAAGCATGCACACTTGGTACATTGACAGATTTGGGCTCAAATCTAGGATCAGCCACTTAGTAAATTTGCACTTTTCAGCAAATAATATAAATTTTCTTGATTTTGTTTTCTCATTGTCAAAAATAAGATGATGATATTCACCTTGTGAAATGTTTTTGTTGATTACGTCAGCTTAGAAAGTATCTTCCACACAGAAGTCACTAGTCCCTTGTCCCTATTAGTGTCCACACCTGTTCATACATATGTTCACATTAGAAAACAAAAATCAACTAATTAGCAAATACCACAAAATATTATAGTTCAGAAATAATGCCTGATATCCAATGAGTTTTTGTTGACTGTCCCACTGGGGCAACGTCACATGCGAGGGATAAGAATTGTGACCACCCTGCCAAAGGACTATAAATGCACTCTGCTTATCATAGTTCCAAGCCTCAGAGCTGTCAAATTATTTGAAGGAAGTTTACAAGAGAAATTATTTTAATCATTGCTGAGCAAATGGGAAGTTTGATTTTCTTCTTTGCTATTAAGTTTTCCTGGGTCCCAAATATACAATTTCAACTCTCATCTATATTTATTTCTTTGTTTTAAAATGTTTCCTCAAATGATTTGGTAATTTGTTAAAGTAATACTAACAAATTAGGGTGAATAATAATAAAACAATATTTAAAATAATTTTAAATAAAGGGGTTAACCAAGGAGGGTAGGATTGAGGGAAGGAGGTGAGGGTAGTTAGGCTGGGGAAAGTGGTGGTGGGAAAATGGAGACAACTGTATTCAAACATCAATTAAAAAATAATAAAATAAAATAAAAAAGAAATAAAAAATTAGGCAGTTGAACTTTGTAGAATGCCTTTTCATGCTGATTAAAATAATCATGTAGTTTTTAAAAATGCAATAGTTGGATATATAATTGTATTTACTAGTCATATATCAATAAGAGCAAAATGCAATGATTTTAATTGAATTACTGTATAAAAAGTAATATAAAAAATAAAATAAATGAAAAAAGGAGTTTCTGATAAATTTATACTAGCATTTTGAAATGGAAGTTTAAGAAAAAAATTAAAGAGTTGATTCAAAATAAACCATTTTTCTGCCATGTTTGTAATGACTTCCTTGCAACTGACCTCAATTTCCTTGCATTCTTCTCCATCCTTGTAATTTTTTGACCAGACCACAACCATAGTTAAAAGCTAAACTCAAATATTCATCTACTCTGTGCCTATTCGCAGGGAAACACCCTCAAATGATCAGTATCCTTAATTCATGATCACAGATCTCAAGTGAGCACACAACAGAAACTGATCATCTTACCACCCTTACCTAATATATTAGTATTCTTTCCATAAAAATGACTCTTTCATACCTGCTCTTCCACTCAAACCTTCCAAATGCTCCCTAACCTTCCAATGTCTTACCTGTAACCCATATCTACATCACCACACACACAGGAGCCTACGCACCCAGAGATAGAGAGGCACACAGACCCTCTGCTGATATTTTTGCTTTAAAAACATCTTCAACTTCACACTAAGTCTATCTACTCTCTAGCCCCTTCCCTTCAGTCACAGTGTAGGAAGTATACCCACTCATATCCAAGATGAAATATTTTCCTGCAGTTCTGGGTCTCAGTTCCTTCTCACATTTTCAAGGATTTCATCTTGCAGTCATAATGAGATCTTTCAAGTTATTATTTTTCCTTTTTACTATATTGTGTCCTATAGCATGCAAACAAATTATAGTATATTTCATATTAAAGATTCCACTATTGATCTCACATCCCTTATTTTTACTTCCTTCACACAAAATATTGCAGAAGAGTTGTCTACATCCACCCACTTGAAATCTTATACTATTTTCTTTCATCAGCCTTTCCAATGAAGGGACAGAAACCACTCTATAAACCAAACTGGTCTCCTCAAAATCATACCATGACTTTATGTGCAGAAATACTAAATAGTTACTTTTCTGTTCTGGGCTCCTCCCATCTGAAAACCCAGTGTTTTTCCTTTGCTTCCAAACCCCACTGACAGAAGGATGACATTTGTGCTATAGGTATAACCTTGCAATGTTCTAAAGCCACATGCAAGATGCCAATATGATACTGGTTTATGGAGAGGCTCAGTAAGTCAAGAACTTTCCTCGGCACTTTCTTAAGCTGCCTAACACTTTGTCACCTTGCTTCTTGCAGCCATGCTTTTGCTCCAAAATAACACCCCTAAAAATAAGTTTCTTTGTTTTATGCATTTAGAGCATTATTCCCATAAGGCCCCAATGTAAGTTCTTTATATTTGAGACAATCACCATGCTCTCATTCTCCTTGTCTTTCCTCTCTATTGAATGTACCTCTTACCTCTAAAGCCTCAAAATCCTTAATAAAAATGATTTAGAGAAGAATGTCAGTGACATGCTGAAGAAAACATACTTCTTTGCCTCCTCCACCCTCAGCAACAACCATTTAGCATTCACCCATGAAAAAAAAACCCCTTGTGGGAGCTGTGGGATCCAGCATGCCAAGGGACCCAGGATCGTATAGACTTCTGTCCTGGTTCCAGCCCCTCTCAGTCATGATCCAGGAGCCCTTGGAGAACACTGCCTTAGACAGTCACCCATGAATGAGAGAACCTTTGTAAAAGTCTAGTTTCCAGTGGATAAATTCCAACACACTACTGGAGAAAAAAAGTACAAGTTCAGATGCATTGGAAAGGGTAAAAAGAACAGTGTACTTACAACAACCCTCCCACAAGGTCACAGAGCTCAGAGCCATGAGAGATCTTCTCAAGAAGAGATTTCTGCTGCAGGTGCGAGTAGGTAAGACAGCATCCAGGTTCCCCAGCTATGTGAGACACTGCCAGAGAGGACCATTTCTCTCATCCTATCCAAAGCACCATAAAACCCAGCAATCCCACTTCTGGGTATATATCTAAAAAAAATTTTAAAAGGGCCTTGAAGAGATATATGTACTTCCACATTCTCTTTAGTGTAACTCGCAATAAATATCCTTTTATTAAGGATATGGAGACAACTTAAGTTTCCATCAGTGACTGCACAGCTATATGGATAAAGGTGGTATGTGCATGTAAACACATGTGCATGTACAGTGGAGTGTTATTCAGCCACAAGAAAGAAAGAAATTCTGTCATTTGAGTCAACTTGAATGGAACCTTAGAGCATAACACTAAGTGAAATAAGTGAGCTAGAGAAAGAAAATAATGCATAGCCTCACTTATATGTGGAACTTTAAAAAGTCAACCTCATAGAAACAGAGAGTAGAATGTTAGCTGCCAGGAGCTGGGGGTGTGGAGAAAATGGGGAGATATTGGTCAAAGGACACAACTTTCAGCTAGAACAGGAATCAGTTCTGAGGACATAATGTACAGCATGGTGACTATACTTATGGTACTGCATTAGATGATGTCTGTCCAGAAAAAGTCCAGCCATTGTTAATACAATGAGAATGGTTTATGAGACATCAGTATCACCTGGCAGTCAAGGAGAGTGACCTGGATTGCACATGAGTGAACAATGATGACTTCACTGTACCAGTCGGTGGGGGCAGTAGATGCTGTTCAGTGGACATGTGTACTGTGTGAGTTCAAAACGACTGAGCAAGTAGAACAACAAATCTGTATCAAATTTTGCCTTAAGCTTGAACATTCCTCTGCAGAAACTATTCAGATGATTCAAAAGGCCACAGATATGGGTAACTGGTGATTGACAGCTTCATCACAACATACACCCACTCATGCATCATGTCTCATGCAGAATTTTTTTGGTGAAACATCAAATCACCCAGGTGACTCAGCCCACTTCAGCTCAGATTTGGTGCCCTGTGACTTCTGGCTTTTCCCAAAACTAAAACCACCTTTGCAAGGGAAGAGATTTCAGACCACCAATGAGATTCAGAAAAATGCAGTGGGGCAGCTGATGGCAACTGAGGGAACTGTGTGAGGTCCCTAGGTGCCCACTTTGAAGGGGACTGAGGCATCATTGTCCTGTGTACAATGTTTCTTGCATCTTGTATCCTTTCCAATAAATGTCTCTATTTATCCTATTACATGGCTGGATACCTCTTGGACAGACCTCATACACTTGAAATCTCCCAAGACAGTAAATCTTAAGTATTCTCACCACATAAAAAGAAATGGTAATTATGCGAGGTGATGGAAGTGTTAATTAACTATAGATTGGTAATCATTTAAAAATGTATCAAGCTATCGGGTTCTATAGCTTAAACTTACTCAATGTTCTATGTCTATTAAACCTCAGTATAGCTAAATAATAGATTTGGCTATATTGGATTAAATAGATTAAATGATTCATTGACTGCTAATGGTTTCTTACTCCACATTCCTGCTATGTATTGCAACACTGGCAACACTCTTTGGGCGAACATAAAAGAGGCAATACTTAAACTTTGGAAGTAGGAAAATTCAAATACATGCATCAGCTACAAGCTAAGTACCTATGAACTTATTACTGGTATTTAACATATTGAAATTTAAAGGCAAGGTACTATGATATTATTATTGAAAGTTGGATTTCTTAGCAACACGAACATGCTCTAGCAATATATGTTTATGGAACTTCTTTATGTTTTTCTTTCTTTAGAATTGTCCTAATAATCAGCTGCTTGTCAAAATGCCTAAGTAATATTAAAATATAAATATCTGTATTTTCAAAGTTAAAGCAACTTAAATTTAATCAAGGCACATTTTAAATTTAGATAAAGACATATCATACGATGACTAAATAACAACTTCCTCTACTTTATTTCAAAATGATTAGATGTAGAAATATTCAATACATTCACAATTTCAAGAGATATTTCTACTCTGAGAAGCAATGATAAATTAGAGATTTCAAACATTACTTTGTATACTATGGGTTACCTAATAAATAATTAACTTTAATAGCGACTGGATAAATAATAGTGAAAATTTTGAAAACTGTGATGATGTAAAATGACATTAATAATATTTTATTTCTCTTTCTCCTTTCAAAAAATTAGTGAATTACTATCATATATAGATAGCGCCTGTGTTTCAAAACCATTGAAGTATAATAAGTGTTATTTTACTTACATTTTCTAACCAATTTTGACAATGTCCATATATGGGTAAATGTGACAAATGTGTAGCTGAAGTAATTGAAGAGGAAAACACTAATGTGCAATTTTTGCAAGATAGAAAATAGTACTTACAGATTAATACAGACTAATAAACAAAACATGCACTGTATAACATGGTAAATAACTTGTCATTTACTTCATTTCTATCAATATCTATGTTGCCATAAGTAATGACATAATTTTTATATGAGGACTTAATTTATCTCAAAGAACATTTTGCTTTCCTTGTAGTATCTTGAGAATCCCTTCTGGTGTAATTAAGTGTGGAGGCAACTTTTCCTGAAGTCCCCCCCCCACCCCAGTCCACCACGGATAAAATTAAACACTACCAAGACATGATCTGCTTGGGGAGGAAAGGTGGCTGATCCCTCAAAGGGGAAGAGCCAAGGGCCCCCTGCTGAAGAGGCTTTTATTGGGTTCGTTTGCACAAGAATACAGGTAAGGATCAAACAATAGATGCCATTCAAAGAATTATGAAGGCTTACACTCAGTCAGGGTCAGATAGCTAATGAGCCATAAAACTTTGAGGAACAAACTTCTTGCTTGGACCCTTATCATTTAAATGAGAGCATTCTAAACAAAGCAGATTTCAGGGATTGTTACATATTCTTTCTTATGCCTAATTTACCCTGGATACTCTCCCTTTCCAGCACAGGGCTGCACCACCTTCCTTATCATAGGTTTTAAGGCTTCAGTGGATTACAGCCAGGCATCGATTCTCCCAGATGGAAAGGGGGACTGGGGCTATGTCACAATAGCTGGGGAGACGAGGGTCCATCACTCCTGCTTTGTCACAGCCCCCGAGTCCTTCCCTGATGGCCCCCCAAGTGATTGTGTCTGGCCTAGGTTGCCCCTCTCTGAGGGGTCATACCTGCCATGGACATCGACCATGCTTTGGGGGCCGGGGAAGAAGCAGAAGCAGCACTTGCTGCCAGAGACAAGCTTTGACTCCTGTGGCCTGCATTCCAGAGGTCACTCACTTAGCCATGGGCAATTACAATTCCTGAAACTAGGCAGGGCAGTTCTCAACAATTAAGGGCTGCTTCCTTACATAAATAAAGCAAGCTTTTTTCATTTCTTAGGCTGATATTCAGTTTACAAAAGCAGGTGATTTGAAATCTTCAAAGAAAGCCTATTTTTACTGAAATATAACAAAAGGAGGAAAATTAACTACAATGCTCAAGACCTTGCATACACTACACCCAGTATCTTATGTGCATTATTTCATATAATTCTCACAACACCTCTGCTATTGTTACCGAACAACAGGAGGAGGTTCGAGCGAGGGGCAATACAATATTTGGCCCACCTAGGGATGCTCAAAACTGCTATACAACAGGGGCCCCTCCCAAAAACAGAATACTAAAATCTACTGGGCCCTTCTGTCCGCCGCCAATTGGAAAGACATCTCTTAATGCCAGAGATTTGTGAAAAGGAAACAAAATGTTTATTTAATGCTATTCAGGCCTAATGCCTCCACTAAAATATCAAAGTCCTTTAGGGTATATACACCTACACCCACACAGCGTTCCCTTCTCCCACTGTCCCAACTCCGGGTACCGTAAATCAGGAAAAGAGCACACGTCTGTGTTGCAGGTCGCTGGCACCGTCAGCTGTGTCACTGTGCAGGATCTCGAGTTAATCCAAAGTACTGTGGTACCCTCTCATGGTCCACTGGCAAGAGTCCTTTGTACCCAGTTCCAGTCAAAGTCTCTGTTGCTTTTCAGGCCCCTCGGCCAAAGGGGGCACCCCAAAGCCGCGTGGGCCTCTTCTACCAAAGCTGCAGGAGTCCGCACTCCACCAAAAGCATGTGGCTTTCTTCTTCACCTGGCTGCAGGGATCTCCATTCTGGCAAAGCTGCGTGGTTTTTCCCTTTCACCTGGGAAAGAGGGGGTCCGCACCCTGCCAAAATCACGTGGCTCCCTCTTTCACCTCACCAAGAGGGGGTCCTCACTCTGCTGAAACCGCGTGCCTCTCTCCCAGGCCTTCTCACTCGGGAGCGCAGCCCCTAGTTCCCATCTTGAGTCCCCTAGTTCCATCCTCAGTCCCTGCTAGTTCCTTCTCACTCAGGAGCGCAGCCCCTGGTTACATCCTCCTGAGTCCCAGTCCACTACCTTCTCCCTTCTTCAGGAGCGCCGACCCTAGTTACATTCTCCTGAGTCCAAGCCCTTCTCCCTCAGGAGAGCAGCCCCTAGTTCCCATCTTGAGTCCCTGCCACAACCTTCTCCCTGGCTCCAAACTTGGCCACAGCTATTTAACATATCTATGAAACCAGTTAAAGGTTATAGATATGTTAAATAACCATTCCTCCAGAGGTTAGCTCCAAAACTGTTGCTATGCAAAATAGCTCTCAATGGCCTGGCTCTATTCATCCCTTCCCCCTGGGGGGGGGGGGCGGTGAGGACATCTTATATGTCTCTCCAATATTTCTATACACTTTGAATTCTGGACACCATTCCAAATCTTTTTTTTTTGGGGGGGGGGGGGCCTGGCTGCACCCTGTATCACTATCAGACAGGGACAGGCCCAGAGGGGCTCTCCCTCAGACTAGCCCATAGTGTGTGGGTTCTTGGCTTCATGTAGGAAACATTTCACAAACTTGAGTTCAGGTGATGTTGAGAGTATGCATATTAAAGCTGGGGACAGTGAAACAAAGGAAGGATTTAGGGTAGATGAAGCAACAAGAGAGAGGGTAGGTGGTACTTTTCTTTGGCTCCCTAGAAATAAGAAAAGAGTGAGCTGAAGCAAGGCTGTTAGCTCACTGGGAAGTCAGAGAATAGAAGGCCTTGGAAACAGGACTGGGGGTTAACATGGTGAGTTGTTGCTGCCTGCTGCTCCCCTACCTGCAGGTCTTGCGGGGACCTTTAGAGTTTAGGAGGAAGTTAAATGTCATGCCCAGAAGGAGCATGGGCATGCGCTAGAGCAGGGATGTCAAATTCATTTTACCTGGGGGCCACATCAGCCTCCAAGTTGCCTTCAAAGGGCTGAATGTAATTTCAACTCCTTAACAGTTAAGGAGTGATTGTATATATATGGTCCTAAAATTACATTCAGCCCACCCCAATATTCTTTGTTTTGGTGGTTTTATTTTTTTCCTGCAGGTGAGAATCTTAGGGAAGGTTTTCAGCAAAATATATATCAGCATTCCAAGTGTATTTTTTAATATTAAATTTTATTTAGTTACTTTTCAAGTACTTTTTTTTTTATCTATTTCTCCCATCCCACCCCCCCCACCCGGTCTCTCCCCTCCCTCCCATCCCCCCCCCCCAGTCCTCATCTCTGTGTCTTTCATACTTGTTCCTCAAAATCCCTCCCCCTTTTTCCCCTTAACTTCCCTTCCCTCTCCCCTCTGGTCGCTGCCCACTTGTTCTCTATTTCAGTGTCTTTGTTTTTATTCTGTTTGCTTGTTTATTTTATTCTTTAGCTTCCTGTCAAAGGTGAGATCATATGGTATTTGTCCTTCAGCACCTGGCCTATTTCACTCAGCATAATGCTTTCCAGTTCCATCCATGTTGTTGCAAAAGGTAGTAGCTCCTTCTTTCTCTCTGCTGCATAGAATTCCATGGTGTATATGTACCACAATTTTTGGATCCATTCGTTTACTGATGGGCACCTAGGTTGCTTCCAACTCTTGGCTATTGTAAATTGTGCTGCTATGAACATTGTGGTGCATAGGTTCTTTGAAATTGATGTTTTAGGATTCTTGGGGTATAATCCTAGCAGTGGAATTGCTGGGTCAAAAGGCAGGTCAATTTTTATTTTTCTGAGAAAATTCCATACTGTTTTCCATAATGGTTGTACCAGTCTGCAATCCCACCAACAGTGAACTTAAGGTCCCCTTTTCCCCACACCCTCTCCAACATTTGTTGTTTGTTGCTTTGTCTATTATAGCCATCCTGACTGGTGTAAAGTGGTATCTCATTGTGGTTTTAATTTGCATCTCTCTGATAGCTAACGATATTGAGCATCTCTTCATGTGTCTCTGGATCTTCTGTATGTCCTCTTTAGAGAAGTGTCTGTTCAAGTCCTTTTCCCATTTTTTAATTGGGTTCGATGTCTTCCTAGAGTGGAGTCGTGTAAGTTCTTTGTATATTTTGGAGATTAAACCCTTGTCTGAGGTATCATTGGCAAATATGTTTTCCCATACAGTTGGTTGTCTTGCTAATTTAATACTGTTTTCTTTAGCCCTGCAGAAGCTTTTTATTTTGATGACATCCCATTTGTTTATTCTTTCCTTTATATTCCTTGCTCTAGGGCACATATCCGTAAAAATGTTGCTGCGTGGAATATCTGAGATTTTCTTGCCAATGTTCTCCTCTAGGACTTTAATGGTGTCGTGGCTTATATTTAAGTCTTTTATCCACCTTGAATTTATTTTATATGCTGATGTAGCAAAATGAGCATATAAAGCAGTTTGGGGTTATTCTTTGGTCTGCTTTACTGTTTTACCTTTATTTTGGGTCTGTCTGGCTCTAATGCTTTGTTTTGTTTTGTTTGTCGTTTGTTCCCCTGACTTTATCTGCCCTTGGGTTTGGCTGGCACAGATGGCATTAATTGAGTCTCTGTCCTCTATTTCCCAGACTAGGGTGATTTAAGCTGTGTATTCTTTGGTTAGGGAGGATAGGTATAAACCAATTGCAAGACATTATCTCCACTAACCAAGGAGAGATAAGTTCTAGCAATTCACCAGCTGACTATAAGTTGCTCAAACTATTTGGTTTTGTTTATTTATTTTGTTTGTTTCAGTTCCCCCATTCCACTTGCCCAAGAATTTTCCTAGCTTCTTACTCTCCAGCTTCATCTATAAGAAACACATGTTAATGGTGAATGTTATAGATAATGTGATTGAATTGTGGGAAGTTGATGGGGAACTAGGATGCATACCCAGGTGTTAGCTAATTGCACACTACTGTGTTTGCTTTTGCAGAGTTCACCCACTGCGTGATACCACTGACTATTGCCCTTGCACCTGAGTAACACATCTGCCACCACCTTTCCATACACTCTCAGGGCTATGAAGGCAATTAATCCCATACAACTGAGCACATTCGACTTACACTGTAAAAACACTTCTATAACAATATAGGGAATGCCTTCTTCATATTCTTCTTCTTTACATCCTATTTTTTCTTCTCTAACATACAACACAGCACTTTCTCTTACATGGAGAACAGCACTTATGTGAAGAGGATCCTTTTTGATGTTCTTCCACATAGGAAGGAACACACAAAATGATACACTGCTGTTTTGATAGGTCTGAAAAACTGGCCTGTTCTGTAACTTAAGCACAGCTTGTCTCTATAGGCAGGACTCTCCTCATTTTTGATTGGGATAAATATATGTGATAAAACTGTGGGAATAAGTGGAAAATGATTGAAAAAGATGTGTTCTAACTTGTGCACCCAGGCTTGCAATTGCATTTACTAATTTTCAACAATTATCATTGGGACTACTTTGATGACAGCAAAGAAACCTGTCTCACTGAAGTTCTTGGCAATCAGGAGAGGAGATCTCAAGTCATCAAACTAAGCAATTCTGCATTTCCCATCATGTGTGTTAAGGCTCTAATAATAATGGTGAATCATTACCAGTTATGCACATTAAATGCACATATATCAAAGTATACTACTCTGTGCCATGTAGCAAATACCATTACTTTCAGAGATTGATGTTTTTCCAAAATGTATTCTTCAGTTTTTTTCCAAAAGAAGGTGTTTATGTGTTTTCTTTATTTTCTGTTTGTGTGAATAGCCATTTTTTATAGCATGATAGTGATGATATTTTAACAGTTTTGATGATTCTATATAAATTAAATCCAAGTGGTGTGCATATAAAAAGCCACCCATCCATGAGTGATTGGGTGTATAATATTAGATATTCTATGAGTTAGAAGAATTTTCAACCCTGCTTGTAGGGCATGGTGAATTCAGCAAAGTTAGTGTAAAGCTTTTTTAAAAAAAGTCTTCTAATCTTTTATTTCAGGAGGGACATGACATTTTGGTAAATGAGAAAGTGGAGGGTGCTGGTGCCTTTCAGGAGATGTAAAACGCTTCACTTGGTACTAATGTACTTAAAGCAATTAGTTACTTGTCATGATGTGTGTTCCCTAAGGCAGTGCACTTCCTCCATTAGTACTTACATCTACATGCCATTATACGCTGGGCCGCACTAAATAGATGAGATACATTCAGAGAATTACTCAAGTACATGCCATCAGGAAAAGAGATATTAGCAAACATTATTAGCATACAGGTGGAGTTGGACGTCTTAGACAGTTTCCAGTGAGATATGTATTTATAAGTGCTTGCTGAAATTGAGAATTTGAAACTGATTAATTAACCCTTAGAGAAGAAGTTATTTCATTATTTATCATGTCAGTTTTGTTAGAGGTCATCTCTGTTTACCCTTCCCTGAATACCCTTCCCTCCTCAGATGCAAAATTCAAGTCTCTTCTGTTTAGAAAATACTAAAAATATATTAAGAAAATTTCAATTAAAAGATGAAATAAAAAAAACAATCACATCCTGACATATCTTATGCTTAAGGTATGTATCCAAAATAAAAGCAAGACCATGTTATTTTATGTTGTTTGCTTCTAAACATTTATCTCTCTCTTCTAAGATCTTGAAGATTCATATGTCTTAAAAGATAATCTAGTTTCAACTTGGCTCTTTTCAAATACATATTCTTTAATTTTTTTAAAGATTTTATTTATTTACTTTTAGAGAGAGGGGAAGGGAGAAAGAAAGGGAGAGAAGCATCAATGTGTAGTTGCCTCTTGTGCGCCCCCAACTGGAGACCTGGCCTGCAACCCAGGCATGTGTCCCGACTGGGAATTGAACCAGTGACCCTTTGATCCACAGGGCATCACTCAATCCACTAAGCCACATCAGCCAGGGCCAAAATTTGTTCTTTAAAAAGCTATTATGTTTTCATTAATCAGATTTTCCAGTAAATTATTAAAGGATAATCTGACACATTCACCAAGATTGCAGAAAATATGTATAAGTATCTTGTATATTCAAAGTGTTGAAAATTATCGGACAGAGTTTCCTCTGGGCTAGCTTCCATAAGATTCACATTTTGTTTAGAACTCCTCACTACATGGTGTGCTGTTAACTCTATACAGGGTTCCCCCTCGTTATTGTTCACAATGTATTTTCAGGCCAAGTTGAATAAACTTGTATAAATAACACTGAAAAACTGAAATGCTGAATCCTTGAATCAGAGATATTATCGATGTTTTAAGAATTTGAAAACATTCTTAGTTATCATTCATCTAAAAAGCAAAGCCCTTTTCAAAGTAAGTTCCCATGCTCCATTTTGGAATAGGAACTGAAAGAAATGGTTACTTGTCTTAGAAATTGTTGGCTTGCTTATAAAAATATACTTTTATAGAAAATAAAAATATAGAAAATATTTCTGTATTGACATCGATTGGCAGTATAGCTAAGTAAATTTACTGTTTTTTTATATACTTGGAAATGCCAAATATACATACATGGTAACTTAAAAGTAAAACAAATAATTTTGATTTGAGACATACAGAGGTTTTGAGTTTTAAAGAACTTATATCACCATTTATCTACTGTATATTTTCTATCAATATATATTTCCCTGATATTTAGCCATCAAAAATTGTCCATGGCTTAAAACATACATTTCTCTAAATCATGTTCTGAGCTTTGGAAATTAACTATCATGACAGCTAAATAAAAGTCATCTTTACTTATTATAGCCACTTAGATTGTAAGACATAAATTAAAGATAATTGGACTATAAAATATAAATATATAACTTCTCAAATAGGAAGAGAAAGATGTTTGTGCTCCCTTCCTTGCAGGAGCCACTGCACAAAACCACGGAGAGCGGAGTCATGCAGGGCCCCGAGAAAACACACCATGTCCTTGAGAGGTCTTTCCATTGTGAATCTTGGGCAAGGAAAGTTGAACTTTGAATATGTACTGAAAACAAAATCGATAAAGAATTTAAAAAAACTGAATAGTCAGGGAATATTTCTGGATCAACAGCCCTCGAAACCACTGAGAGAGGAAAATTCTTGCCAGAGAGATTGAAACTACTGCGTATGGTGATCCACTCAGCCTCAGAGCTAAGGGTTGTCAGCCTTCCCTTCAACTATAAAATCCTACACAATATTGTTTCATTACTGTTTTCTAAATAGTTATTATACAAATGTGCTTTAGAACACTACAACAGCCTCACAAAGTCTAACAATTTAGCTAATGTAGCTGAGTTTATTTTGAATAGTGAATCACTGCTGTTTGCAACATATTGTTTGATTTTTTTTAGGTAATTCAGTAAAGCATAACATTAACTATATCTATCAATTTCAGGGTCAAATATGAAAATTCCAAACCATCTTTTTTTTTTCTCCATGTTGGGACAGCAGTCATTTTCTAGGTGAGCATAAAAGCCCAGCCCAACCTCTATGCAGAGCTGCCAATTTTATCTTACCTAGGGTAACACAACTGGGAAAGCATTAATACTAATTTCTTCACAATATTTTTACTTTAAGAATGTCTTTTTTAATAAATTATCATTGCAGGATTATTAAAATAAAAGCATCAATGAGTTATGGGTCAGGTTTTCACCTAATGTTGTGTAAGAGGGGAGAATGAGTTCAGAAATTGGCAAGTAGTCCATTTAACACATATTATTTGAGCAACTACTTGGTGAAAATATACTACTGCTAGTCAGAACTGGGTGAGGTCCAGTGGACCTTTACATCAAGCATGGGACATTTCTAACAGTGAGGAGCTGCAAAGTCTCACACTCACGAAGCCAACCTTCTTCCCGGACAGTATGAGTACCCTTGGGTGAATTCAGTGTTTCATACTGGGTGATGATGAGGATAGGCAGTGTGTTGCACTATCCCTCAGTTGGAAGCTAACCTAAATGTTTAATTTCATCTTGAAGAATTAAGAAAGGTTTATAAAATAGTTAGTACCAGAAGGGGACTCTAAAGGATGTGTTAGGTGTAGCCTGATAAAAATGTGGAAATGAAATTATTTTAGACAAGGTCATGTCACTGAGTATAAACTTGGGGAAAGAAAAGAGCAGGGTGTGCTGGATGTAGCATAGATCAAGTTCGTGTAGAGCAGACAGGAGAGAAAGTAAAAATTATAGGTTGGGATCAAAACAATGAATTACATGAATGCTAGTACAGTAAGTTTGAATTTCACATTGTAAGCAAATGGAAGCCTTCAGTAACATGATCACGAGCAGGCTGCAGGGTGAAATGGGAGTAGAAGATGAGTGGCTGGGGTCCAGTGTCTAATTAGGAAGCAGTTATGCTGGTTATTGGATTAGAGAGGCTGCAACAGTGTGGAAAACAAGGAATAAATATGTAAAGCTGCAAATGCTGTGTTGATATACATGGGAGGCAGTGGAGACGGGTTACTTAAGTTATCATAACTCTCAAGCCGCTCCATAAAAATGGAAAAAAAAAAAAGCAAAGTTCTGGAACAATTCAGAAATGATTCCCTGAAAACCAAAACAGTGAGTCTATTAATAAACTTGGACATAAGAAATGTACAATGCAATAAGATGGCATTGTTTGAGCATAAACTAAAGGATGTTGATTTTATTTTGGGGGAAATTGAGGAAAACCATAAAATTCAAGAGCATTGATGATTCTTTCTGGGGTTAGGTAACAGTTAAGAAAGTATATTTTTATGTTACTATAATTTCCTGTAGCGGGACAAAAATCACATATATACATCATATTGTCTGGTTGAACATGTTCTCAGCAAATTAAGCAACATCACTTTCTACATTACGTAAGCACCATGTGAGCCCTGGCTGGTGTGGCTGAGTGGACTGGGCACCATCCTACAAAGCGAAGGGTCACTGATTCAATTCCAGGTACAGGACACATGCCTGGGTTACAGGCCAGGTCCTAGGGTGGGGGTGTGTAGAGGCAAGTGAGCTCGGCAATGTTTCTCTCCCTTTCTTTCTACCTCCCTTTCTCTCTAAAAATAAAATTTTAAAAAATCTAAAAAGAAAAAGTGCCGTGTAAGAGGAACAATAATCCAGTCATCTTTTTTTGAATCTCTAACACCCTCATAGTCGTCAAATCAATAAACATGTACAGATCTCCTATGAAGTACAAGGAACAGTAGAAAGTACCAGAAGGAAAATGTAATTATTAACGAGGAAACTTGTCGTCGGATAGCCCATAGTCCTGTAGGGAAAACCGATGCCAATACCCATTTGGATAGCATTTTGGGGTACGTGGAAGAAAGAAGAAATGAGTGCTTCTGAGTGGAAAGAAATGAAAGATTCTTCCACAATTTTGATCCTTGCACAGTATCTTTAAAGGGGTAATTTTGCCAGTCTTACATGTGCATTTCATTATATACATTATATACATTTCATGTATAATTTCCATGTACATTAAGATGTTCTGGAATTTGTAGAAAACTATTTTGTTAAAGTTCTTCTGAAAACATAACAAAATCAAATACTTGAGTAATAATAAAATACTTTGTTTAAATATTTTTGTGCCTTTTTGCTAAAAAAATAGAAACATTGTTGTTTTCAAATTAAGAATATGCCCTGGGTGGTGTAGCTCACCAGACTGAGCATAGGCCTGGGAAACCAAAAGGCTGCCGGTTTGATTCCAAGTCAGGCAGCACACACGCCTGGGCTGTGGGCCAGGTCCCCAGTTGGGGACACATGGGGGGCAACCACACATTGATGTTTCTCTCCTTCTCTTTCTCTTTCCCTTCCCATCTCTCTAAATAAATAAATAAAATCTTTAAAAAATTAAATTAAATTAAGAATACAGTGTACTAAAAATATAAAGGCATCGTATGTGTACTCCTTCTCTGATGTTTTTTGTATTTTATAAACTTAAGTATTGTGGGTTTTTTTTTAGCTCAAAACCTCTGTTTTATACCCTTTTATACAATGCCCAAACATTGCAAATTAAGCCATGTGTGTTTCAGGACAAATATTGGGAGAAGCAATGTTCAATGCCAAAGTCTATACCATTTAAACAATGGAAGCATCAGGTAAGTAACAACATTTGGACAGCAAGTCAATACGACTATGAAAGGTCTCCAATAATGAGCAAATTCAGAGCAATACACAGTTTGAGTATTTGCCTTATTATTGACAAAGGTTGTTTTCTATCACACTGTATCTATTACCATATAAATCATTACTCTAAATGAATACAATGTTATCATTGACAAAGACATCACTTAAGCTGAGAAAGTAAAGATTCTAAATAACAGAATAATGAAAGTTATTTTTTTACAGTCAGAAAATGAAAAATATACCTGAAAAATGTATTCATAGGAATGAAAATAAATTGGGGACCAACATGAAAAAAAGTTTACTGTTCACAAGGAAATAGAGTGGAAATACAGTACAATTAATATCACATTGTTACTCATTAAAGTTAATGGAATTGGGTATTTTGGTATACAAATTAAGACATGGGATTGAACAGATAAAAATGATTTACATGCAGGATTAAAATATTGGCAGCTTTATAGAGTGAAATGTCACTATTTCACTGTACGCTCAAGCTTTACATTTCCTCCTTTGAACCCCTGTCAGCCTTCATGAACGGCAGAGAGTTTAATTAATGCTCAAGGTAACAGTAACATAACACTGACTATTTCTCTTGCTAATAATCAAAATGTTTACTAAACATCATTAAGTAAAATGATACACATTCATATTCTAATTTTCATATCACAAATTAAATAGAATTCTAAGTTTGGAAAATGATGTGCATTTAAAGAACCCTGAATTGCCACTAAGTATTCTAAGTAAGCTGGTGCACAGTCACTGGACTAGCCTAAGACATTTGACGTGTAATGAGGAATTTGCAGATTAGAGAATTCAAAATCCTTAGTTATCACACTTGAAACCACATTTATCTTAAAAATTCTGCGATGCAAAACTTTCATAGAATGAGACTGTCTGTGCGTGTGTGTTAATGTTCTTTATAGACTTGGTTTCAGTTTGCAATTTGTTCCGTCATAAAAAAAAATCCTGTTAAGATTCATGTTCAGAAAAAGGAAGGAAAGGGTGTTGTCTTGACATCAGGAATGTTAGATTACCAGTTCATGTCAGTTTGTTAAGATAGTAAAACAATATAGTCAGGCATAAAAAGAAGGGGAAAGATGGTGTAAAATGACAAAGGAAACCCACGGCAAAATTTTCAGTAGATTCAGAAGAATGAGAGGACCGCATATGGAATAGCATGACACATTTGGCCATTAAAGAGAATCATACAAATGAATGTGAGAAATGGCTGGACAATTTTATGATGAGGAGTAGGAAGAGTGTGCAAAGTGTAGAAGCATAAAAGGTCACAAAAAAGGGAAATGGGAGGAAAGAGGCTTCCAGCAATCTACCTTTATTAGGCCAACGATTACTCCTCACCTCGAAATTGCTTCTCAGACCTATAAAATATCTGGGCTTTTAAGTAAAAAGAGAATGCTGTTGCTACTTATGAATGTTTTAAAATGATCAGAATGCATGTCCTCTTTTCAGGTCTGCAGAAAATATTTTAAATGGAAAGTGAAACTCCTTTTGTTTTCAAATTATTTTCTATAGGTTAACTTTGCTTTGCCATTATAAATACAACATTTAAAATATTAAGTTTACGACTTTTGTATAATAAAGCAAAATAACAAAAATTAGTGAGCATGTTCCTTTTTAAATAAAAATATATAATACATATTTTTGCATAATACAAAGCAAGGAAATACATCTTCAATAGACAAAGAAGATAGAACACATATGCAATATAGACTATATTTGAAACTTTTGTGTGTGTTTAAATTACATCCTTTTCTCTTGAAACTCACGGTATTAGAAGTATATCTCAAAATTAACTCATGCCAGAAATTTCATTCTCTGTCTCATTGCAACACACCCTTCACTCTCCATCCCAGATCCTCCCTGCATATCCAGGTCTTCTTGGATTGACTTATACCAGGTAGACTAGCTTTTGATATTAGGCCTTAAAATGGCATTTCTGTTTACGCATCCACTTTTGCTCCAAATACTAACACATTTTTACCTTTATTGTAAATGTATTTGCAAATACATTTTTCATATGTTTCATAAACTACATATTTCATATAGGGAAATAACAGACCATTCCTCCAACCGATGGGAATAGCACTAAACCCTGGTCTGGGTCCTTCATTAAATCAGAGTTTGAACCTTGATTAAGAATCTTACAAAGCATAGTGCAAATGAAAACTTTTACTGTTATTTCATGAAACACATAGCCACAACATTTCTTAAAGTTTTATGGACATCATATTTAATATCTCTTTTTGGAAGGACTAACTTATTGAAACAAAAAAATATATAAAAAATAAACCTATCATGAGACATATTTTGTAATTTGAACAGATGCTTCAAAGATCGGGTTACTCTACCAGAGTAAAATGAGCAGAACACAGACAGTCTTATCTGGTCACAATCCAGAAACAGAAGCCAGGAGACACTGAGAGGGGTTCCTGATGAGTCTGAAGAAAAGACTGCATGTAGAGCTATTTTAATTTCCCCAACATAAAATAGTGATTTAAAGAGAAGATGTTGGTTTAAAGAAAACATGGCTTAAATGTAGAAAAAAATCCCTAAAATTATAAAAAGGTAAGAAGAATTAGTAATCAGAAAAACATTATTTTCTAATAAATTCAAAAGGAATTTCAAGGTGTATTATAAACCATGATCTATACCTATAGCCAGGAGTGAATGAGAGAAAGCATTTGAGATGTTCCTCCACCTAGGCCTCAGAAATACCATCTAACCATTAGCACAAAGCAAAAAAGTAAAATGAAAATGATACCAGAAATATAAAATAAGTACTACATTTTTTCAAACAAGATATTAAAGACCCAAACATAATTGTCCACAATTTTATTTACTTATGGTTATTAAACCTAAAATACCACAGAAGATTACTAGCTCTAGCCCAAAGTTTCAAATAAATATGGTATTTATGTCTTCATTTTTATAGTGGAAAGAGCTGAAACCCAGGGAGTTCTAAAAAAACAATTGTAGCAACAGAAATAGCTACTAAGTACCTAGTTAATGTTAATAATTAAATAATTAAAACAATAATAGCAAATTCATAAACTGATATAAATACATATTTTTATTTAATGAAGTTAGCATGAGTTTCCAAAGGAGTCATTTTACCATAATTGCTTTATTCACTTTCTGCCTATCCCAGTTTCTTCTTATTACTTTTTTGGGGGGGCGGTGAAAATGCTGTGCATTGCTGCTCTTTAGGAATTTAAAGCAGCTTGTGGAGGGGAATATGGCAGTTGTAGTCAACCAAACTTACTTTGTTCTTTGAATAATTTGTTCCAGTTTATTCTTCTTCAGATCATCCTGGTTTTGTTTTAGTTAACAGCAAATGGTTACCACCTACTCCAGCTCTGAGGAAATCAGGATCTTTGGCACCTGATGAGGACATTGATCAAATGCTTACTTGGAGTGTAAATTGCATGTGATTAAGAGATTTATTTGTTATAGGAAATGGAAAAGCCAAAGAATTTATATGTACACCCCATGGACATGAATTAAGGGTGGGGGGAAAATGCTGAAGGGTTGGGGGAGGTGTAGGGAGGAGGGAGATAAAAAAGAGAAAAATTGGGACAACTGTAATAGCATAATCAATAAAATATACTTTTTTAAAAAGCAAGTTATCCTAAAAAAGAGAGAGAGAGAGATTTGTTTGTTCAGTCCAGAAATGTTGATTGAGGCACTCTGCAAGGCAGTTTCACAAGTGACATAAACTTCATAAGAACCTTGCAAATAAATGATTATACCCATTTCACAAAGGAGAATATTTTGGCTTAGTAAAGCAAGCTCATGTCAGGGACACGAGTTCAGTAAATGGGCACTGGCCTGTGTGTGTTTAGAATGCAATTCCCCCTGAAAGCTCAGGATACTTCCCATCTCCACTGTCAATCATCTGCTGGGATTTTTGCATCTATTATCTCTTTGACCAGGCAATGTTGTAGGAATAAAAAGTTGAGCTGAATACCCACTGAAACCAGAATATAAAGAGAAGGTATTAGAGAGCCAATTAGAATCTATAGACTACTACACAGCATTACAGATGCTTTAAAAATGAGGAGGAAGAAACTTTGAAACACCAAAATATAATTTTTTAGATGTGTACTGAAATTGCAAAATGTTATCTCATTGTAATAATTATAAATATAAATATACATAAATATAAAAATATATACATATATATCTGTATTTTCTGTCCATTACTTAACATCTTATACTTTTTTTCTTTTTCAAGAGCAGATTTTTGTTGTATGCATATTGTGATTGAGATTAAAGATGCTCAGGTATATACTATTGACTGTACGATGTAAGAAAAATAACCTGGGCTTTAAAGACCTCATTTTTCAAACTTTACATGTTACTATATTTCTAAAACAAAAGAGATCTTCAGACAACCTCTTAACCTCTGGTAGTCTCCACATTTATAAAACTAAAATTATACCTAGATCTAGAGATAATTGTGAAGACTGTGTGTAGTGTATAGTAGGTGCTCAGTAAGGAGAAATTTTCTCTCCCCTTCTAGTTATTACATCAGTGATTTCCTCATTAGACAGTGATTATCTTGTTCTGTGTGTTTCCTTCTGATGAAGAAAAGAAATTCATTCAGAGTACAAATTTAAACACTAGCATCTTGTATAATCGCCAAATTGAAAAATAAAAAATTACTTTCTGAACTTTTAGAACAAAGTCATCCAAGATATTAATTTTGAAACAAGGCTAAGAGATAAAGACCATTTAGGGGGCAGAGGAAAAAAGCTGAAAGAGGGACCATTCTTTGCTGACTTCATGGCAAGTGCCCCAAATTAAAAGGGTCTGGAATAAGCTCCTGTTTCCACCACCGGAGCAGCAGACCAGACAGCGAAAAATGTTACTCAAGGAAATGGAGACACCTTTGCTATTAGTCAAACTTTTTGTTTCTTTGATTATTCATTTTTATGTTTACTTACATTATTGATTTTTTTTGAAGAGGAAAAGAGAAAGCACAATCACTTATTTATTAATTTATTCAAAATTATATCAAGAGTCTGCTATGTGTCTGACACTGTTTAGAGATATGAAGGATGTCAGCACATACCATTTAGTGATATAATGGAGAATCTGGGAATGATTACAAAGAAAAAATCCAAAAGGAGAGAAAAATTTAGAATAAAATAATTTGTTTTTTAATTTTTGGATACAGCTAGTTTAGGTCTTTCTTTCTTTCTTTCTTTCTTTCTTTCTTTCTTTCTTTCTTTCTTTCTTTCTTTCTTTCTTTCTTTCTTTCTTTCTTTCAAGAATTGCACTTAAATGCCCTATGTAGAATAAGGTTTATAGTTGATATATTGCTCCATAAATATCAATTCTTAAATCTGAGTTTATAAACTCTAATCCCCACATTCTCAAGGCACTTGCTTAGATTTTGGAAACATGATTTCTATTAAAGTTACTGGGAATACTGTGGCTTCAAACCCCAACCAGTGCTTTGAAAAATTACCCCTACTGAGTATTACAAGTCTTCCCAGCTGCTGATATTAATATTTACCAAAAGTTGAATTTGGAAAATGTCCACAGATGAAAACAGTTTTATCAGAATTTTCTTTATTCTTCTTTGTACATAACCTAGCACATTGAACCATTTGGAGAGTGTTTTCAAGTAAATCAAGTATTTTATAGGTTAAAAAATTGTTCCCTTTAACAATTTTCCCATAAATATATATGCATAAAAATATCAGTAATTACTAATTTCACATAACCAAAAGATAAAAATATTAAATATATCAGAAATTACTTTTAAAAATATTAAACTTGAAAAACCTTTTCTGAGTTTCCATGTAATTTCTAAATATGCAAAAAGAAACAAAAGTTGTAGAATATTCTTGTGAAGATAATCTATTATGAAGGCAAAATCTAACCAACTAGAGCCTTGTCCACTTAAGACTGAGGTTCTCAAAATAGAGATATTACGGTGATGTGTTAACCTCAAATAAGTACATAGAATCATTGTGATTATGAAGGGTGACAAATGTTTTATTGTATAATTTTAAAAGTTAAAAATAAGTTACTAATCCATGATGTCTAGTTCACTCATTTCCATTTCCTCCTTAAGGCTAATAAAGCAGCTTCTTCCCAGCAAACAATGCCTCTGGTTGTATCATTTATCAACAACAGTAATTTAATAAAAACAACATATTTATTTATATGATGCATTATCATTTATAACACATTTTCTTTTACAATTTTTCATTTGATTTTTTTAAGAACAACTCTGATTATATAAGGCTGCCATCAGGTGATGCTCTCTAATAGACTTCTATGTACCTAAAATTACATAGGCTGATAGCTGCAACTGCAGTCCAGCCTCCACCTCCCTGCCTAATTCAGCACTCCTGCTTGCTCCCCTGGCTTCCAATATTTCCATTATGTGGTCCTTTGTAACTCATAATTATCAATGCTTGGTTAATAGCTGTCTTTCCAACTGCATTGTACATTTGATGAGTCTTGGCTCCATAGTTTTCTCCTAAGTACCCTTTTAGTAGCTTTTGATAGAAGAAGCTATGAATCTTTAATTTTCAAGTGAAGAAACTAAGCTTATAGATAAGAGGGAAAAGACCCATTTACCATACTAGTAGTCCTTCAGTGCTTTGAGAGGGAGTTGGACTCTATTTCTCAATATGGAATTAATTTCATGTGGGAACTTACTAGGAATCCAATGAACTCAACTAATGTAATAAAAAAGATTAGTAATAAAGGAATGCATAAATTCTACCAAATATTTATGATATTATCCAATGATTTTCCAATCTTACAACCTTTACATATAGCCTAAGTCATCAACCCTGGTCAGTTGTATGTTGGGCATAATTAAGTTCTAACATCGAATTCTTTGGGGTCACAACTTGGCCTTGACCTTAACTGTTTGACCTTGGACAAATTACTTAACTTGTATGTGTTTGTCCCAGTTTTCTCATCTGTAAAATAGAAAAATAAATATGTACCATCTTCCTCTTTGAATTCTTGTGAGAATGCCTTTAGCTGACACACACAAAAATAACACAAATAGTATTTTGCAAACAGACAACTTTTAATAAATGTTAACTATTATTATAACCATTTTACACTTATTTTTCTCAGCTTCTGAAGAGTTCAAATAGCCCTGGACTTGAACTACATCTGATTCCAGAAATTAGCTGTTGCTAAATATTCTCTAAAGATCACCCACTCTAATGCTGACCCTAGAGAAATTCTATATAGTTGTTCTTAGAGATTTTCCATTCAGAATATTTTTTTGGTAAAATTGACGTACAGGCTTATTTTATTCAGCTTGAGCAAGTTGTGTTTCCATTATTAAGGCAGAAGTGAAGGTGGAGAACTTTTGTATCATCATAGGTAAATTGTTTATAGCACTGTTTCAAGCTTATATTAGTAAAATTTCATTTATTTTTAATGTGAATTATCTCTTTTAAAGCATATATTGATGTCTTAAAATAGTGTTCACATTTTGTTTTCACCTTGACATTATTATTTTAACTGAAAAGTATGTGATAAGTTCATATCAAATCTACATACACATTGTAACTTAAAAGGAAAAAATGGCTGCATTTACAAAGTTGTTACTAACAACTCACTTTAGAGCCATATTTCAATTTTATTGTATCTTTCATTTCAATTTAGTCAAGACCATCTCAGTATAAAATATATCAATTAATATGAATCCTTTAACTTTTTAAAAACTTTTATTACTTTGAAGCAACATGCAATGCTATATTTTTAAGCAAACATTTCAATTTTTATTCATTTATTTTTAGATAGAGGGGGCGGGAGAAAAACATCAAAGTGTGGTTGCCTCTTGCATGCCCCATACTGGGGACCTGGCCCACAACTCAGGCATGTACCCTGACTGGGAATGGAACCACTAACCCTTTGGTCTACAGGCCAGTGATTGATTCACTAAGCCACACCAGCAAGGGGCACTGTTTAACTCAATTTTGTCTTTAAATTGAGTATTGGGTACATAGTTAAGATTACCAAAATGTTCTTGAACTAACATTACATCTTTGACATGTATCTGAGTTGCATTTTCGAAGACAGTGAGGCTCCTGAACAATTTAAATATTCTAAATAAAAGTTTGAAAATAAAACCACTCATCTGGATGTATGAGCTATATTGCATGAACTCACTGGGTTGTCTGAAATACCTGCTGATCGTCTGGCTTTCTTACTTATGTAGTTATTGAACTTTATACAAATCCATTCTTAAATGGCGTTGATCACCTGAGGATATACAATACATTTATTTAATACAGAGTAAATAAAAATACAAGTCATACATTACATCAAGAGGAGCTTGTTTCAATTATAAGATAATAAATTACATGTACAGTCTCCTTAATGATGAAGGAAACAGAAAAAGTCTTTGCTGTTTTTATTATGAATATTTATTCAGAACTGTCAGGAATACTTACTACATACTACGTCATGTTTATTAAACCTGTTATACAGGAGTCTGTCAGGAAGAGAATCAAAAGAACTGCTAGACAAAAATATGCTTCACAAGCAAGAGAGGTCATCACTAATTCAAAAACAGAATACTTCACTCAAAACAGTATTTTTTTCTGCTCCTCCCCGGCCCCTAACCTTCCAAATTCAAAGATTGCATCACATGTAAAGTGTAGCATGGACAAAATCCAAGATTTTCCCCTAAGACATATTAGAAAATTAGAACAGTATGATGACATTCCTGGTAGTGGAAGCCTTTAGTACACACTACTATTAAAGAGGAAGAATATATATTTGTGTAGCATTTACGGCTAAAAAATAAGTGGTAACTAGCCAGCATTGACTCAGTCCATTACTCCACAAATTATATCATCATCATAAAATGTCGACAAAACAAAGGAGAAGAAAATAAAGGAGAAGGGGGCTGAGGAGAAAGAACGCATGTATTGTTAAGATATCTAAAAGTAGAGCATCAGCTGAGCTTTCTTTATCTTTCATCTGCAGCAGAATAAATAATATGAGGTGGTTTATCTGTGAATTTAAATGAAAAGTAGAAGGCAAGTAGTTGTTAAATAAATTTACATTTTCAAAGCTATTCTGTTAATCTCAAATGTGTACATCCTGATCAGAGGATATTTATAGCTTCTTTAACAAGTGTGATTTGTATATATTAGAAAAAGTCATTTTCTTGGCTTTCAATTTTATATTTAACTTCTAGAAGAGTAGCAAATGTCTGTAAGAGGTGGGAAAGTGACATTTTTGTTGTCAGAATGATGTTATTTGGGAAGGAAGAAAGATAAAAATCACTGTGTGCAAAGCACACCTTTCCAGGGACATTTGGGAATCGGGATATTTCATCCATAAATGGCTCTCTAATATGAGCGAGTATGGAGTATTAGTAACCCACTTCTTGACCAAGAATCGATGAATATTTGTTGATTTCTTTATTTTTTTCTGCCAAGAATGACAGTGGAGAAAGTTAAAAGACCTGGATTTATTTAGGCCACCCATTGGTCATAAGAATGTGGGTAGTTTTTTTACTGAAGTTTGCCTTTCTTCATCTGAGAGGGACACAATATTTTTCCTATCCACAAAATTAATTTATTGGGGATTACGTTTATATAATTCATGTAAAAATAAAAATACTATTTCAAAAGTTATCTGCAGTTCTAAACCTTTCTTTTAAAAGACATAACGTGGGTTGCATTGATATACATTTTGCATTCTTTGAGAGATCTCTAAGTGTTTTCTAAGTATCAGCTTAACATTTTTATGGTGCACAGACTGAATGTATTTTGTACTATCATTAATTTGCAAATAGAAAAAGACATAAAGTAGGAACCATTTGGTAAATTAATGAAACATTTAACAATTATACATATTTTCTGACTCCAAATCAGTACATTAAAGCTTTTGATTCACTTATCTTTAATTCATGTGTAGTTCACTGATGCAAATGTTTTGGCTATAACAATTCTATTGAATCAAAATAGGGTCCATTAAAGACTCCATGTGACCTTAGGGACTTATCTGATTTTTTAACATAACTCAAATGATGTTAATGATGAAACATTCTCATTTCCTGCAGATTTTTAAATGTTTTCCATTTCATTGTTGGCAAAATGATGCTCAGTATGCACTGGTGGCAGTTTTTAGTGCAAATAAAACGTGGATGGTATTTATTTACCTATCTAATTTATTCAATTAGCACAGAGGTAATTTCTATAATTTATTTTATTTTTAATTTAAACTCTAAAGACAAAGAATAATATCAATAAATAACACCAAGGAAATAAGTCATTATTACTAAAATGACTACACATCGATCTATATATTTCCACATATTTACATGTATGCACATACTTTACACAGTTATATTTTACAGTATGCTTTCTTAACACTAAATTGCAAACATTGCCAAATTAATACATATATTTCTTCAAAATTATTTTTATTAATCTTTGATATTTCAGCTTATAAATGAGACACAGTTTTCTTAATCATTCTTTGTTGAAGGATCTTCATATTAGTTCTAATTTTATTTATGAAGCAGTGCAACAAAAATTATATCTGTGGTGCTGCTTCTTAGGGATAGATTACTAAAAATGGAATTGCAGAGTTTTCGGTGTTTCGGGACACATCGCCAAAGGGATTTGTAGCGTGGTTCTGCTGATGCTACGAGTTCTTTCCATAATCCCTTTGCTCCAAGAGGACACTGGGTGTGGCTGTTTTTAAGTTAAATCTCCCCCAAATCACTGAACGACACATGGTGTCTTCTTGAAACTTACATGTATTTCTGAGTCATTCTATATTTAATATGGCTATTGACTATTTTTATATCTTCTTCACAGTTCTTATTTGTGTTCATTATTTATTCTACACAGAATTTGCCTTTTTGTCCTGATTTTAAGTATTCTTTATCATTTAAGAATATGAATCTTATTTATATTTGAATTTTAAAATCTACTTTTAAAATTTATAATTTTTTTACCTTTTCTCTTTTAGGGTTTTTTTTTTGGCTAGGCTGAGCAATCAACCAACATAGATTAACAGAAGAAAAGTATATACATTTATGTAAGTTTTACATGACATGGGCACACTCATAAGAAAATGAGGCCCAAAGAAATGTCAAAACCTAAATAGTTTTATACCAGATTGAACAAAGAAAGGCAACTATCTTCCAACTGAATCTCATACTAGAAACTAATGAACCTGCCACTGACCACATAATTCCCCACTGCTCGCAGAAACCTGATGCCAACCAGAAAGCCCCAGTGGGGAGCAGATGATCATTCAGCCAAAGAAGATTTTTTGGAAATCTTACTTTCCTTCTTCCTCATCATCCTCCCCTCTCAGGAATGTTCCAGGTGTAAGATGAGTGGGAGAATTCTGTCTCATCAATTCAAAGAGATGTTCTACAAATACCAGACCCCAGATGCAGTCGAAAGACATGGAGGCCCAGGTTGACATCAGGCCTGCTCGGTAAATAAACAGACAAATAACTCTCAGTAGCCACCATGACAATCTAGCAGACCCAGGGCTATTGAGCTACAGAAGCCAGTTTTACTAAGTCCTGCACATAGACACTCAGCACCCTTGTCTAGACTATCATACTATGATCTGCTGCAAAAAAGGTAAACTCTAGAGACAGGCATATACAACTCTTTCTGGCCCTTAGGAACTATATGCTGTGGGCAAGTTACTAAACATCTCTAGTCCTCCTTTACTTCAGGTTACTTCATCAGTGAAATCTGGTAGCTCTTTTACAATGCCTTTGTCCCATGAGTATTTGTATCTTAATCTTGTCAAACTGTAGTTGATTTATTCAAATAGGTAATGAGACAATAGTGAGGCAGCCATTGTTCTAGATGCTGCAGTGATACCAGTTTCTCTTCTACTTGCTAGACTGGGTTACTTACTGGCAGGAGTAATTTAACTTATTTTTCTATTACCAACTTCTCAGCACCAACTAGATCTACTAAGGTTCAGCAAATATTTAACAAAGGAATGTTCACAAGTGTAGCCTAGTACACTCCAAAGCTGCAGTGACCCTTTTCCAAGGCCTAAATGTCCAGAGCTCTCAAGGAAATTCCACTTGCTATTTGGGAGAGTGTTAAGGACAAGGATTATGACCGTACAAGGAACTGAGGAAGGAGAAATGTTATCTTCTTCAAGTGCTGTTTTTATTACCTTACCCACACTTTCTGCCATAAAGCAGAGATATGCATGCCCACAGTGAGGTTGCCACAGAGGAAAGGTTTGGTAGTTTCTAAAGAATATGCATGTATCTTCTATACATATAGGAGATGAGAAAATTTGCCTGTTGTAAGCTTCATACAAAACTACCTAGGGTAAGATCACCTTTGCCTAGCCCGTGAGGAAATTGTGATGGACGGGACAGAACTACCATGACATCCAGATGAAATACAGGACACCCTCTGGGTTTGTGGACTCAGGATTCCCAGTTTTCAGTATTTATTATCAACCTGACATGTGCTCAATTGATTGATGCATCTCTGGGTTGCATCAGCCCCACTAGCTTTATTCTCTTGGCAGTCACAGTTATATACATGGCCCTCAGCTGGGAATGCAAGCTCTTTGTTAGAGGAAAGCTTAGCAAATTAAAGAAAAGCGCTAAAGACAAACCAGGCCCTAATATAGACTTCTTCTCTGATACAGTCAGAACTAAAAGCTTTAGGGGAATCAAAAGGAGATCTCTCGGTTGTCCTGCCCAATTCTAATTCTTATAAATTTCATCCTAGAACATAAATTTTTGCACTCAGAAAGTGAGTTAATAAGAGATTTGATGTAGAATAATGTGAACCAGAAAATAAACGTGATAACAGTGGATCTTTCAGGACTTTTTCACATCAATATTATTTTTAAGAGCTAATGTTAGTAACATAGTGAACATATGAATAATCTAGACTGTGTTGATAGCTGCCCAAAGAAATCTCTAATCTTCAGATTCCCTTATGTCAGAAACCAAATATGCTTGAGGACACGGAAGTCATATGCACAAAATATATAAGGACACATTGTTTCCAATGCTTAGATACCTCTATTGTACAAAACACATGGTTCCCAATTGTTCCTAAGACAAAGTACTATAGCAAACAGCAACAGTGAGAAACGAGCATCAATAGAGGAATATATAATTAGCAGTTAGAAAGGTATAATGGGCATTATCTTAGGTCTGTCTAAGGGTCAGGTGATAGCCAAACACAATTTTTGATCAATGATGAAATGTAAGCTGTTGTGATTATGCCTTTCAGAGGAGTCACTTGGACAAATGGAAAACGCAATAAAAAATTTGTGAGCCATGCTTAACCCATTTATTTTCTAACATGGTGTTTTCTGATAGTGTGTGTGATTGAGCAGGCTATAGGAACAGTGATTTTGATTTGAAAAAAATTTAATCAAGTGTTACTAAAAATTTATAAGTATAATTGTAGTATGCATTCTTATAATCCTTTTTAATGAAACTATCTAAAGATTTATAAATAAAGTTTTATTTTAAAATAGATTTTAGAAAACATATATCCATTTTATTAGAGTAATTTGTCAGACCCATGTCATAACCTCAATTTCAATTGATGGCTTAGGAGATTTTATAGAAATTCAACTTTATTTTTAGTTGTTTAAAAATTTTATAGCAAAGTATGTATATAAAAAAAAGAAAAGTCATTTAATATGTCCAAATTTTAAACTGAGTGACATAAGGTCAAAATAATCTTTATAATTTTCCTTATGATCTTGAAAAAGGTTTATGATTATATGGTGGCTTAAAAGGCTCTTCATTTGTTTTTATGTTTTTATTTAAAAGACTGATTTTTTTTTAAAGATTTTATTTATTTATCTTTAGAGGGGATAGGAAGGAGAGAGGGAGAGAACTGGCCTGCAACCCAGGCATGTGCCCTGACTGGGAATCGAACCATGGTTGCTTGGCTCCCAGGCCTGCGCTCAATCCACTGAGCCACACCAGCCAGGGCTAAAAGACTGATTTTTTTAAGTCCATTGTCAAAAGCTTGAAGGGAGGAAATAAGTGCAGTATTGTGATTTACTTTTTGTCCAAATAAAAGAGAAATTCTAAAAAAAATTATAGTTGATTAACTCATCTATTTGAAGATGTATAACTCAGCTGTATATCTTACTATATAGGAAGGCAAGAAAATACCAGATTAATTTCCAGTTAACATATTAACTGAATTTCAGTCACCTCTTCTTTTTCTTCATCTTTCCTCTTTGTTTTGTGATATTTTCCTGTTGATCATAAAGTTAGAATTTTAAGCTAATGTGCATTTTGTGAAAATACATGTTCCTTAGTTATGAAATGTTGATAAACAGAAATTCATACATATATTTTCTTTTATTGACAAGTTAACTTACCTTTTATCTTAACCATGTCCCAGATTATTTTATACTGTGACTTTGTCGTTTATATAAGAAATGGTGCTCCTTGTAATTTTAGAGGCAACTGATGTTTACAGTATGAAGCCATGAAAGGGCTCCATGAATTTTGATGTTAGAAGATATGTTTAGTTTTATCTGTAAAAGATTCAAAGGTGGGTTTTTTTTCCCCTCAATGCTGAGCAAAGACCAAGTCCCCCCAGTGTGTAGCTGACAAGATCTTTCGGACGGTGGCATTCTCTTGCAACCTTGTCTCTCGACAGAAATGCTTAGCATCAGGGGGAGCATTTTGCAGCCTGTTTCCCAGTGGCCTCCATCCCTGCCACATATGGGATGTACTTCAAAAGGCCTTAAGTCACTTCTTCTGACCATGTTGCTTCAGTAGATTAGTTCCAATTCTTCTCTACACTGGAGGACCTTGTTATTTTAAGTATGGCTTAAAAGATAACAAGAACTCCAAAAGACTAGTCCAAGAAGCTAGATTTCAGAATCATCCATTGGCACTAATGGGCTCAAATCCACTATGAGCCTAGAAAGGTAATGATCACTCTGAGATACAAAAGAGGAAATATACTCCAATGCAAACTGTGGACACTACTTTTTAAAATTGGGTCTTTTCAGATCCTTTGGAAATTTAATTGTGCACATATATATCAAAGATATTTTTCCTACTTCAGTTCACATCAGATTTTAGGCAATGCATTACACTGTACTACATTTACTATAACACTCTCAAAACAAAGTGAAACTTTACCCAATACCAAACCATCGGTGAGCTTATTTCACTGTTACTAGCTGGGCCACAGAGATGTATCTTTTCCCTTCTTTTGGGAGCAATAGCTTCATATACATCTTGATGACTCTAATTTTCTTGTGTCAGTTCTCTGTGGTTCCTGTTCTATGCTGGAAAGTTCACAACCTTTAATTACCAATATTGAACAATTCATTCAACTTTTATAAGGATCGTGGTTTTTGGCCAACAGAAAATCTTATTGATAATTCTCCCTGCCATAAACAATCTTACTTCTCTAAACTATTATATTATAATCTTTGGCTTACTGCAGAACATAGCCTACCAGAAAATAAAACTACTAGTTCTATCTAGCTTAATAGTTCACTATTGCAATTTTTGAAATAATAGGCAAATACACATTTGTTTTTGAAATCCATCTTGCCTGGGTAGAGCACACCTTTCCTCTTCTAGATCCATTTCTTTCCCCCCTGGTCTCTACCTTTATCTGTCCTCATCATAACTGATGAGAATTTCCTCTCTGGCACATCTAGGCCTTGTGTAGAGCGAATTTCAGGAACTTTTAACACAAATCACAATTGTTGGTTTATCTGCTTATCTCTTCCACTAGATGATGAGCATGTTGAATGCAGAATGTTCAGTTCAAATAAATGTCTGTAGAATGAATTGCTTAATGAACCATATCTTCTTGATAATTAAACACGATTAATGAAGAAATACTAAAATATAAAAAACATTTTTTTAAATCTTTCAAATTCTGGAATCATTGTAGAAGTTAATGCAAGGTCAGAAATATTTTTACAAAATTACAAAATAATAATATCTTTAATAATTATAACAGCTAAAGAAATTGAAGTAAAAATATCCATTATCCTCATTTTTATTTTTTAGTAATATTTGTATTTGAATATACTCTAAATTTTGACTTTGGTTTTCAGATACTTGTATTAGATTTAAGCTAAGGGTTGATAGTGATTACAGAAGATTAAATCTTGAAATCAGGCAGCATTATAATAAAGGTTCCATGATAAGCATTTTTCTGATACTTATGAAAGGATGGTCATTACTACTCATTGTAATGTAGCTTATTTCATAATGGGGTACTTTGGTCTGGTGCTTGCAAATCATTTACAAGGAAAAATAATATAACACATGATCAAATTTTGCACCAGGGCCTATTTATATGGGAATCAAAGGAAAGAATTCCAAGCACAATTTGGCCCCTTTGTACAAATACCAAGTTCCCTAAACACTGACACACAGGACAAAAATACTGTGTATTTACCCTGTAATTTATATGATACTTAACCTTATAATTAAAGGAACAACAGTCGCCACGTACACAAAGTGCACTTACAGGAAGGAAGTGCACTGTAAAACAAAGCAATTACTGAAATAAACTATATAATTAAAAATCTCTTATGGCAGCAATAAAGCTTGCCCAGCCAATTCTGAAAGTACCAAAATAGTTACCCTAGATGCATTATCCTGTATTTATAAAGAATAGAAAATGTATCTTTTTCAGAAGCATGTTGTCTGGAAATGAACACAAACAAGCTGAAACTTCTCCATTCGTTCCCAGAGCTGCTACATCCACCCCATGTGGGGAGAGGCTGAAGTTAGAAATGTGTTCTGAACACTAATGTCCAAATGCATTTTTGATAATAAGTGATGATTCAAAGCAGACCTATCCATTGGCACCAAGAGAAACAATGTCTCTTTTTAAAGGCTCATCCCAATAAGTGCCATGTCATTTTTTCCAGAGTAACCCTAAAAGTAGTTGGGGAAGATTTCTCTTTCAGAGAGCTAGACGTGTTTGCCTCTGCTTAGTCTTTGTTTCAAATAGGTTTTGGAGAATTGACTAATAACCAGAAAAGCTCTTGCATGTGGTTCTCACCAACTTTCACTATAGTTTTTCCGGCAATATCTTAAGTTTCCACTCTTATTTTTTCTCACTTTTTTACAACCACTTTTAATTGAATCTCTTTTAAAGGAAATAACTTTACAAGTCCCCACTGATTAGTTTCATATCACAGATAATGCAGGGAATTATCAACAATAACTCCAAGTTTCTAACTTCTGCAACTGAGCGGGTGGAAGGTCCACTCATTGATGGAAACCACTGGAAGAACAGCAGATTAGTGTGCAATATGATGAGCTTCATTTTGGATATGTTGATTTTGAAATTATCTTAGAACTTACAAATACTATTCTAATTATGTAGGTAAAATGTATGAACTATGAAGTGAGCTGAAAGGTACAGAGAGAGGGTAACCGAGGTAACAGGGAGTCGCAAGCTCTTCCAGAGACAGAGCACACTGTGGTGATGGACATGCCTCAGACCCATGTTAAGCAACAGTAACAAGGAAAGCAAGGCAGAGGGGATGAAGCTAAAAAGAAACGAGGAGAGCATGGTGCCGGAACACCAAGGAAAGAGAGTTTTATTTGGTTAGCAAGCTGGCAGAGTTAACATTAAATGTTGTTGAGGCAAAAAATGATATAAAAACTGAAAAACATCCTTTGGATTTAGTCACCAATGATGGCAGAGCTTTTTAAAAAAGTCAGATGACTATATAGAAACCAGTTTAATGGTATTTGTTCATGTGCATTGTATTAGATCACTGATAAAACAGATAATAAATGCATTTGAAAATAGGTGTACATATGTATTCAAGCAGCGTAATTTATTCAGACTTTCACATGAATTCATGTTCTGTTCCCCATGACTACATGATACATTGTCCTTTAATCACAACTTTTAAATCTACTTTAAGTCATTTGAATGAACTTCTTTTCTAAGTTTTTTACCCGAAACCAAAAACTGTTAATTTTTTTCAGATTGATGTATTGACTTATTTTTATTCTGACCCAATATGAAAAGGAAGACTAATAAAAATGTAAATAAATGTTCTGTCCCTTTGAAGTTTTTAAACGCCATCATCTTTTGTCCCTTTTATAGTTATTTACCTATTATAGCTAGTAGATTCTTCTATTCTTCTTCTATATCTCTACGTCTGCAATAAACCCAACCCCTGTTTTTTTCCGGGACTCTATATTCCAATACATTGTTTAGAAGGGGTATATGGTAGAGTCTTCCCATTATGAAAGATTCTTTTTAATTCCCAGTATTTTGTCTCCAAAATTATGCCTTCTCATAGAGGGAGGTGAAGTGAGTAAGGTAATTACTGAGTAAGGGAGAGAAAATCCTCCAGGTCCTTGTGATATCCCTCCCCACAGGCATCCTTGGGTTGTCTCAGGGCCACCAAGAAGCACCAATTCCTCTCTGCTACTCCATGCTGTTAACTTCACAGAGACTCCAGGCAGGCCTGCATCTGTCCAGCACTATGTCTGGCTAGGTGTGTAGATTTTTCTGGAGAAGGGTTATTAAAAAACATCGCCCACATAAAAGGCCCATACTTTTCAACATTGACTTTATAAAGGTGACCTGTACTTGTGTCCTCTCTCATTGTCCTTTAATAAGTTCCACCTTCAGGTAGGGGGAAAAAGGTATCACTCACTGTGTCCCCCAAAATGCCAACAAGTATGAACTTGTAGTGGAGATCAATGTCCTGAAGTACCAAGCTCCATCTCCCAGCTGTGGTTTTTTAGGTAATTAAATATCCATTCTTTTGTTTAACTTTGCAAAATATAGGGTTTCTCAAAGAAAAGTTCTCGTATGTGATATGTCTTTTTTCTATCTATATTGTTAAAGCAAGTGTTGTTTCTTTGATTATTATATTTCATATACAAATGAAAAGAAAGAGTATACTTATATCACTAAGATTATTAAAAAGCCATTAAGACTGGCTTTTTAATGTCCTTTTAAGAACTTTGAATGTCCTTTTAAAATTGTGTAGCTTATAACTTATTGCAAGGACACTATAACTGATGACAAAAGTTGTGCTAAGATAACTAAGGTCATCATTAAGAGAAATAAATTGAGAGAGTGAAGGGAAAAGAGATCATAAGTCAGTCCCTTGACTTAATGCACAGTAAGTCCAGCTCAGCGTGGCAGACAGTACAGTAAAGAGGGCTGGTCTGTCCAAGGCAAGCTCCCTAGTTCACTTTCAGCCCTACTCTCTCTACGTTCAACTTCAGATGACATTTTTCAGCTCCAGAAAATATTTCTATTTAATGGAATAGCAACATATCGGTGGTATTAGCAAGGAACAGTGGCATTAGTAAACCAAAGAGAATGAAAAGAATAGGGCAAGAAGAATAAAAATAATGTTATTTTATTAAGAAAACAGAATAGTTCCTGCTCACATATAAAAAGAATATAAGGTAACATAAAAGACATCTACATTAAAAACAATAAAGAATTAAAAAGGATTAAAAAATTCAAACTCAATTCTGACTCACCAAATTAATTAGGGAGATAGACTTGGGATGCTCAGTTTCTTTGTTTTAAAACAAAAGCGTTTTAAACTTTTGTCTTTCAGATATCTATCCTTTATTTCACAATCCTTTTTTTTTTTACTATATTCCAGTACGCACACACACACACACATTTTTATGGAGATATGACATGGAATTAAATATATTTTTAAAATTCTGATTATGAGGATATTCTTTTTTGAATTTGAGATATAATTGACACCTAATACTCTGTAAGTTTAAGGGGTATACTGTGGTAATTTGATGCAAGTATTTATGGTGAAAAGATTACTACAATAAGGTTAGTTAACACTTCTTCCATTACACGGTTATCATTTTATTTTTTGTTATTATGGGTACATTTAAAATTTACTCTCTAATAACCATGCTGTATACCATAAACTAATGTAAAGTTGTATGTCAATTGCAATTTAAATTTTTTTTAATTATAAATTTAAAAAGTAAAATTTACTCTCAATATCTTTCCTGTATATAATACAGTATTATTAGCTGTAGTCTCTCTCTGGTACTTTATATCTTGTTCCAGTTCTTTAATGTGTAACTTAGATTATTAATGTACAACTTTTTTTTCTTAATGTAGACATTTACCACTTTGAATCTTCCTTTGTTGAACTGCTTTTGTTGCATTCTATAATTCTTGCTGTGTTGTGCCTCCATTTTTGTTTTTTCAAAATATTTTTATAATTTTGTCTTTCACCTATTTGTTGTTCAGAAGTGTGTTGCTTAATTTTTATGTATTTGTGATTTTTTCTGTTTTTCTCCGGTAATGATTTCTAGTTTAATATCATTGTTATCAGAAAAGATCAGCTCTCTACTTGCTCCACTGATCTATTTGCCTATTCTCTCATCAATATTAATCTGCCTTAATTACTTTGCTATATGGTATTTTTTCATTTAATCTTTATTGTATTTTTTCTATTACCATTTAGTACCCTGATACCCTCCTCCCCACCCAGGAATCACCACACTGTTGTCCATGTCCGCAAGTCCTTTTCTCTTTTTGCTCTATCGCTACCCACCCCCCACAACATCCCTGCCACTGGCTGTCACCTGCTCTCCATCCATAACTCTGTCTCTGTTTTGCTTGTTAGTTCAGTTTGTTCATTAGATTCCACATATGAGTGAAATCATATGGTATTTGTCTTTCTCTGACTGGCTTATTTCACTTAGCATAATGTTCTCCAGGTCCATCCACACTATTGTAAAGGGTAAAACTTTCTTATTTTTTTTACATCTGAATAGTATTCCATTGTGTAAATGTCTCACAGTTGTTTTATCCACTCATATGTTGATGAACACTTGGGCTGCTTTCATATCTTGTTTGTTAATAATGCTGCAATGAACATACAGGTGCTTATGTTCTTTTGAATTAGTGTTTTGGGTTCCTTCAAATATATTTCAGAAGTGGGACCACTGGATCAAAAGGCAGAACAATTTTTAATTTTTTGAGGTAACTCCATACTGCTTTCCACAGTGGCTGTCCCAATCTACATTTCCATCAGAGTACAGAAGAGTTTCACTTTCTCCATATCCTCTCTAGCACTTGTTTGTTGATATATTGATGAGATATTCTGACAGGTATAAGATGATGTCTCATTGTAGATTTAATTTGCATTTCTCTGCTGATTAATAAAATTGAACATCTTTTTTTAAGATTTTATTTATTCATTTATTTATTTTATTTAGTTATTTTTCAAGTACATTTTTTTGTCTGTTTCTCCCATCCCAGCCCCACCTGCCCTGTGCTCCCCACCTCCCTCCCATTTCCTCCCTGCCCCTAGTCCTCATCCCTGTGTTTTTCATACTTGTTCCTCAAAATCCCTCCCCTTTTCCCCCCTTAAATTCCCTTCCCTCTCCCCTCTGGTCACTGCCCACTTGTTCTCTATTTCAGTGTCTTTGTTTTTATTCTGCTTGCTTGTTTGTTTTGTTGTTTAGCTTCCCATTAAAGGTGAGATCATATGATATTTGTCTTTCAGCACCTGGCCTATTTCACTCAGCATAATGCTTTCCAGTTCCATCCATGTTGTTGCAAAGGGTAGTAGCTCCTTCTTTCTCTCTGCTGCATAGAATTCCATTGTGTATATGTACCACAATTTTTTGATCCATTCATTTACTGATGGGCACCTAGGTGGCTTCCAACTCTTGGCTATTGTAAATTGTGCTGCTATGAACATTGTGGTGCATAGGTTCTTTGATATTGATGTTTTAGGATCTTGGGATATAATCCTAGCATTGAAATTGCTGGGTCAAAAGGCAGGTCGATTTTTATTTTTCTGAGAAAATTCCATACTGTTTTCCATAATGGTTGCACCAGTCTGCAATCCCAGCAACAGTGAGCTAAGGACCCCTTTTCCCCACACCCTCACCAACATTTGTTGTTTGTTGCTTTGTTTATGATAGCCATCCTGACTGGTGTAAAGTGGTATCTCATTGTGGTTTTAATTTGCATCTCTCTGATAGCTAACGATATTGAGCATCTCTTCATGTGTCTCTGGATCTTCTGTATGTCCTCCTTGGAGAAGTATCTGTTCATGTCCTTTTCCCATTTATTTATTTATTTATTTTTAAAGATATTTTATTTATTTATTTTTCGAGAGAGGGGAAGGGAAGGAGAAAGAGTGGGAGAGAAATATCAATGTATGGTTGCCCGGATCTCCGGGCTTTAATTGGGTTGGTTGTCTTCTTAGAGTGGAGCCGTGTAAGTTCTTTGTATATTTTGGAGATTAAACCTTTGTCTGAGGTATCATTGGCAAATATGTTTTCCCATACAGTTGGTTGTCTTGCTAATTTAATACTGTTTTCTTTAGCCATGCAGAAGCTTTTTATTTTGATGAGATCCCATTTGTTTATTCTTTCCTTTATATTCCTTGCTCTAGGGGACATATCAGTAAAAATGTTGCTGCGTGGAATATCTGAGATTTTCTTGCCAATGTTCTCCTCTGGGACTTTAATGGTGTCACGCTTACATTTAAGTCTTTTATCCACCTTGAATTTATTTTGGTGTATGGTGTAAGTTGGTGCTCAAGTTTTATTTTTTTGCACGTAGCTGTCCAGTTCTCCAAACACCGTTTGTTGAAGAGGCTATCTTTACCCCATTTTATGTTACTGCCCCCTTTGTCGAATATTAATTGACTGTAGAGAGTTGGGTTGATTTCTGGGCTCTCTGTTCTGTTCCATAGATCTATGTGCCTGTTTTTATGCCAGTACCAGGCTGTTTTGATTACAGTGGCTTTGTAATACAGTTTGATATCAGATATTGTGATCCCTCCTACTTTGTTCTTCTTTCTCAAAAGAGCAGCTGCTATTCGGGGTCGTTTATGGTTCCATATAAATTTTTGAAGGGTTTTTAACATCTTTTTATATGTCTATTGGCCATGTGTATGTCCTCTTTGAAGAACTGTCTATTCAGGCCCTTTGCCCATTTTTTAATTGAGTTGTTAGATTTTTGGGTGTTAAGTTTTCTAATCACTTTATAAATATTGGATATTAACCCCTTATCGGATGTATTGGGGAATATGTTCTCCCATTCTGTGGTAAGTCCTAATGTCAGTCTTCTGAAGACTGACATGCTGTTCTCCTTCAATGTTATGCTGACTATTCTATGTGGATAGTTTTTGTTTGTTTGTTTGTTTTGTTTCTTTTTTTTGTTTTTGCCTCTCTATATAAAGTTTGGATGTTGTTGGTTGATATCAACAAAATAACTTGCAAAGATTGTGATTAGGATGACAATGCATATGTAGATCAAATTAGGAAGAATACCTTGACAACACTGAATATTCTGTGCACAGATATGGAGTATTTCATAATTTATTTAGTTTTTCTTTGATTTTATTCATCAGAGTTTGTAGTTTTATAGATCTTGTACATATTTTGTTAGATTTTTTTTTACCAAAACATTTAATTTTTATGGGTCCTAAGGTAAAGTATTATGTTTTTAATTTCAAATTTCACTTGTCTTTTTGCTCATACATAGGCATACATAGGATAGCAATTGAATTTTGTATATTAATTATAATCTTTAAATCTTGTTACAATCACTTTTTTGTTTTCAATTAATTCTAGGAGTTTTTTTGTTGTCATTAATTCTCTCAGATTTTCTGCATAGATGATCATGTTATCTATGAACAAAGACAGTTTTATTTTTTCCTCCTAGTTTGTATTCTTTTTATTTCCTTTTCTTGTATTATCTCATTATCCAGGACTTCTAGTATTATGTTGAAAAGAAGTGGTGAAAAGGTATGTCCGCTTCTTCTTCCTGATATCAGTGGGAAAACTTCAGGTTTTTCATTATTAAGTATGACATTCACTGTAGATTTTTTTATAGTTCATCTTTATCAAGTTGAGGGTTTCCCTCTATTCCTAATTTACCAAGAGTTTTTTTAAAACTTTATTACAATACTGAGTTCATTTCACATGTATATTTTCATCTCCTTTTTACTGTGAATGGGTTTGGGATTTTGATAAATGTTGTTTCTTTGTCTATTGATATGATCATATGATTACTTTCCTTTTAATCTTTTTAGTGTGATAGATTGCATTAATTGATTCTCAAATATTGAACTGGCCTTGCATATTTGGGTTAAATCCAACTTGGTCATGGTATACAATTCTTCTTTTTTTTTTTTTTTTTTTTTTTTTTTTTGGGGGGGAGTTTCGTCCCCCCCCGGGGGGGTGCCTCCCTTGGGGACGTGGCTGCTCCAATTCTTCTTATTCTTGGTTGGAGTTGATCTGCTAATACTTTGTTGAGGATTTTTGCATTTATATTTATGAGAGACATTGGCCTATGATTTTCTTTTCTTGTAAAGGCTTTCTCTGGTATTGGTATTATGACAATGGTGACCTCACTGAATGAGTTAGGACCTCCCCTGGCTTCTGTCCTCTTAAAGTATTTATAGGGGACTGTTACTATTTCTTTCTTAAATGTTTGGTGGATTTTACCAGTGAATACATCTCAGCCTAGTATTCTGTATTGGAACTTTATTAATTATTGACTCATTTTTTAAGTAGATATAGGCCAATTTATATTTTCTATTTCTTCTTTTTTGAATTTTGGCAAATTTTGTCTTTCAAATAATTGGTCTACTTCGTCTAGGTGATCGACTTCATGGGCCTACAGTTATTCATAATATTCCTTTATTATTCTTTTAATGCTTATAAGATCTGTAGTGATGTCACCTATTTTATTTCTGACATTAATTTTTGTCCTTTTTTCTTAGTTAACCTGGTTAAATGCTTTTCAAAAAAATTTTTAGCTTTATAAAGTTTTTCTTTGATTTCTTGTTTTGTTTCATTGACCTCTAATTCTTATTGGATTTAATTTGCTCTCTTTTTATAGATTCCTAAAGTAGAAACTTAAATTATTGATTTTAACTTTCTTTTTTCTAATATATTCATTTAATACTATAAACCCCACTCTAAGACCTGCTTTCACTGTATTCTATACACTGTGATATTTTTTAATTTAAATTTTATTCAATATATTTTTAACATCTCTTGAGATTTCTTCTTGGGCCCATGTGTTGTACTGAAATGTGCTGTTTAATCTCCATGGTTTCAGATTTTTTAGTATTTTTCTGTTATTGATTTACAGTTTAATTCTATATGGCTAGAGAAGAGACTTCTTCTATTGTATGACTTCTGTTATTATAAATTTGTTAAGATGTATTTTATGACCTATCTAGTGAATATTCAATGAAAGCTTGAGAAGAATCTGTACTCTGCTATTGTTGGATGAAGTGGTCTATAGATGTCAGTTATATCCTATTGATTGATGGCGTTGAGTTCAACTATGTCCTTACTGATTTTCTTCATGCTGGATCTGTTCATTTCTGAAAGATGTTAAAGTATTCAACAATGATAAAGGTTCATCTATTTATCCTTGTAGTTCCATTAGTTTTGACTCACATAATTTGACTCTTCATTGTTAGGATATTAAAATTTTAAAAACATAAAATACCTGTCTTCCCCTTATGACTGCACACTACTGAGGGTATTTTTTCCACTATAGTATGTTCAGTGCTTAGTAATGTAAGTACCACAAAGTATATACTCATTAAATAATTTTCATTATTTAATGAAACATTAATTAAGAAAGGTTTCCTAGGTACTAATTATACCTGCAGTAATCAATTACTATGGAAAAATAAGATTAGAAAATTTCCACTTGCATATTGTGTTCATTGAATATTGAACTCATTTAGGAGTGACTTGTAACTTAGGCTGCTCCCAGATGGGGAGCCTATAATAGCTAGTATCTAAAAATCAGCACTTAAAATAGACTGAGTGCTTACTATTTTTCTGAGTAGACTCTTTTATTTCCATTGTCATATCATTCTGTCAACAGTCATATAGAACACATAATATAGTTATATTTATTTAATAATGAGTAACAAAGGCTTAGAAAGTTTAGGCAAGTTTTCCAGTGTTAAATAGATATTAAGTAAAGATCCTGTTTTTTTTGTTTGTTTTTTGGTTTTTTTTTAAAGATCCTGTTTATTAAATGAGATGTCTGACTCCTAAAGCATGGCTCCTGACTGCTAAGCTAAATAAATAGATGATAGATGATAGATAGATAGATAGATAGATAGATAAAAAAATAAATAAATAACCAGTGTCAGAAATTAGTTCTGACTCTAATAGCTTTATATTTGTTTTTAGAGAATTGGTTAACATATATAAGTAATTAATATAAATAATAAAAACTTTTTCATATTCTTGGGGAGCTCTGGCCATTCTGAATGTTGAAGAGTGAATATCCAGCATAATCCTTTTGTGGCAGGAGGCTAGTTCTCTAATTCAGCTTTTCCATAACTGGCTTCCTAGTACCTTGCGTAATCTTAAAACGAGATATTTGAGCACTTGAGTTGGAATTACCTGGATTATTTTGGCAACAAGTGTTTTGAGTTCTTGGGGACTTAATTACTTGAGCAATTACACAACTCTGCACTTCAGGTAATTGTGATTGTTTTGTCAAATTGTGTCTTCTCTGTTTTACTGCTATTTCCTTTAAATTGAAGCCCCACTGTTGTCATCCTTTATTTTCTAAGATGATAGCATGATAAGAGTTATTAGGGGTCAGCATGTCTAAGTGTGGCTTTATATGTCAGTGAACACCTAAAAGTCTTTTTCTTCTCTGTAAGTACAGGAAGAAAAATAATTTACTAATAAAATCAAAGCTTTATTACAATGGAGAAGTCTACTAGAAAATATATCAAGAAATACTAAGACATATGTATACAGAATATGTAATCATAAAATAAAATAACATTTTTAGAAGCACTGAAACATCCCCCCACATATACTTAAGTATAGTTATGCAGTGAAATATATATTGTCCTTTAAAGTTTTTCTACAGAGACTTTATAATGGCTATAAATAAAATACTAGAACAAAATGTACCAGGAAAACATAAAAAAGATGTAATGAATATCTAAGTAATCAAGAAAATGATTTTAAAAATGAGTGTGACCCAACAAAAAAAAGTTGGTGTGTGAGTACCATTACCAGTGCATTTGGTCCCTTTTTGCTTTTAATCATTATGTGCAGTTCTCCTTGAGCTACCTCTTTGATATTGCGTAGATTTTTAGAAGTCAGGGAAAGCTCTGCTGGGTCTGGGTCACATACTGTGACTAAATTGAAACGATACTCAGTTGAAGAAAGAGACCTTAGCTATAGTGACTGGAGTAATGATATTGCCCAAATGAGTTCTTGGAAGAGAAATTACCTTGACAACTGCCTGTAAGTTCATATTTTAAATCCTAAAACCTTAGATTTGGCAGCATCTGGAGCAGCTGCCAATGTGCTAGGATGAACTTTAATATTGTCCTATACTAAATATTAGTATTTTCTGGAATACTGTAATGCATGTGTCTTTCCAAGGCTACCTTGAGAAATGTTATCACTGAGTCTAATCTAAATTATTTTGAAACCTCTTCCGTTTTAATAATACAAATAAAATGATAGAATATATTGCCAAAAAAAAAAAACCCAATTATTTTCTATAAATGCAATTAAAATTCTATTCTGGTTATAATATTAAACACAATTATTTAAATACAGAATGGGGCACAAGTATGTCTACAGTCATTCATATGGAAAATAATACAATAATTAATAAATAATATTATAGGCATAAAGTCTGTATTTTGTGTACTCACAAATGTAAACCTCCTTTTGCCAAACCAGTGTACACTGTAATTATTTACTGATTTATTTTAAAATTACTCACTACCAACTTTATACTCATTGCTATGTTTATCCCTGGCTGGTGTGCCTCAATGGATTGAGTGTCCACCTGTGAAGTGAAGGGTCGCTGGTTTAATTCCCAGTCACGCTACTTGCCTGGGTTGCGGTCCAGGTCTCCTGTGGGGGCATGCAAGAGGCAACCGCATATTGATGTTTCTCCCCCTCCCTTCCCCACTCTCTAAAAATAAATAAATACAATCTTTAAAAAAATAATTTCTATTTTAATCTTTAGTGAGGTTACAATCTAATAATTTGAAAATGATTTTCCATGTATGACTTAAAATCCAATTTCTCTGTTCTTTTTATTTGTTATGATTAAGTACAAATATATGGTCCGGTCAGGTCTTCTAGGTTGAGTGTTGGTGCCATACACTTAAACAATTTAGCATCATTCAGAGTTTACTCATTCGTAAAGTGTAAACAAATGGGAGTTGGATATGAAGAGATTAAATTATAAAAGATGAACATTGTTTTTATATTTGTGTTACATTGAAAAAATATAATTATTTGTAGGTTAATTTCCTATGCCAGTGTTACCTAAGATTTTATCAGAAAATGGTTGATTTATTAATTTTTTTAGTTTAATTTCTTTTCATGAATTATAAATGAAAGTCTGTAAAACCTAACCAGTATTATCAACTGGTATTAGAATTTTGCCCTGGCTGGTGTGGCTAAGTGGATTGAGTGCCAGTCTATGAACCCAAGGGTCACAGGTTCAATTCCCAGTCAGGGCATATGCTTGGTTAGCAGGCCAGATCTCCAGTAGGGGGCATGTGAGAGGCAACCACACATTGATGTTTCTCTCCCTCTCTTTCTTCCTCCTTAATTCTCTCTCTAAGAATAAATAAATAAAATATTTTTAAAAGAATTTTTGTGATATATCCATCTGTAAATAAAAGACAGAATTTCAATTTCAGTAGCAGTATGTGATAGGATGACCAATGGGTTAATGACAGAGAAAAACACTCTGCTAAGTTTTCTGAACTTAAAACATGGTGACAGATTCTGATTCTTGGCTTGATTAATTTCCAATTCAAAACAATTTTAAAATTGTTCATTTTTATTAGGTTAAATTTTTGTTGTAGATATGCCCTTAGAATAGTGAGAATTTGGTTTATAAGTAGAAAGTAGAAGTTTAAAATCACAAAGATCTGAGGACAAAGTCAAAGTCAAACTGAAGGGGTTTCAGATTGCTTGAAATGTCAGGAATATTTCATATTCCTGAAAACAGACTTTATGTTTCAGAGTAAGCAAACACCTCATCATTATGCAAGAAAAGGCTTCTACACTGGCTCCTGGTTCCTCCACAGAGCGTGAACTATACCCTCTTCCTCTTTGTTTATCTGCAAGTACATCTGGTTCTCGGCAGAGTTATGAACTTGACCCGTGGCCATTACTTAAAGCCAGATGGTTTGAATGAAAAGTGTATGTGTCCACTTCACACCTAAGTGCATCTTCTCCCTTCCATTTATCTTCTTTTAACTCTTCTCCTATATCCCCCCCCCGTGATTGTGGGTTGGAATTCTGATGAGTTAATCTGTAGTGCATTGACTGAGATAAAAATCAGCTTTCCTCACTAAAAATCTTTTGTACCTCAGATAACTAACTTCATCACATTTTTAAGAGATATACTTAAAATGAGCAAAAATCATTTGTATAAATCAGGCTTATATGAGTGATAGAAAAGAATATTCCAATTTTTTCCCGATTCAATTGTTACTCTTAAAGATAAGTAAAAAATTGATAGAGAATACTAAATATGTAGCTAACTTGAGGTTATAAAATAATCTCTAAAAAAGTGACTAAAACTGTCATTTATTTTCTTAGGAAATATTTTCAGGAATTGTTATACTATTGCCATTCTATAGGTATATATGACTTAACAAAATTAAGAAAAAAATGCACTTGCCATGTTTTCTAAGTATAAAGTTATCTAAAAATTATTTGAAAGAAAGATAACCTTGATAAAAAGTTTTTTCTAAATAAATATGTAGACAGATTTGTGCTTGAGTCAAGTACCCTAGGTAGTTATTCTCAAAGAAAATTGTGACTATTCTTTCCTTGAGAACAGCACTCTTAATTTTAGAAGTATTTAATAAGTGGATCATCTAATCAAGTAATCACATGCAAATTACATATTAAACAAATAGGCTGAATCCCCAGTTGAACTAAAATATTTTTACTTTGATCTCTTTGTGAAATTAACATTTTTACTATTGCCACTATAATCACCAGAGAAAACAATGCATTTGATCATCAGTGATGCTGTAATATTTATCTATAAATTATTAACATTGCCATTTATTCTAAGAGCTTTAATTTCAGCTGAGCCACATCAGATTACTGATCACAGGATATACTTATTTCAAGAATTTGTGTATGTTATGGGTCTGTTGCCTAAACATTTTCACTTAACCTACCAAATATATTTTCAGATTACAATTATTTGGCAACTCAACAAGAGATTCTGTACAAATACTCAGTCACCTAGACCAGCCACCTCTATATATCTTATATGGTTCATTGGAAGATGTTTAAAAAATAAAATGATGTCAAGGAGGGTATGACATATTGAACTCATGACTTAAATCATTTTGCCTTTCTCGTACCTATGTCATATGAATTGAACTTGGTGAGACTGTTAAAGAAGAATGGCTGGGTAAGCCTCAACAAATTTAGTTGTAATGTAAATGTAGTAAATATAATTTTATAAATTAGTAATTCTAGGTCACTTATTAATGAAAGCAGTTGCACAGGAAAATGTCTCAGATACAGGATTTTAGTAAAGTTAAATGCACAAAGCTATTAAATTGCTAACTGAATAAGTAGAATATTATAAATTATAGGTGTATATGTAGTATACAAAGTGTTTAATATAGATACAATATTGTATCCATATAAATATAGATGTATATAGATACATTTGATACAGCTTTATGATCTAATTTAGTTTTCCATGGTCTATTTTGAAGCTTATTTTTAATAGGCATAATGACTACCTTTGAATTACTAGAAGTACAGATTTTTTAAAAATAACATAAAATAGTAGATTTTAAGCTATTTATAGAATAATTTTTGTTCTATCTATAGAATAAAAAGCACAGAGGTCATACATCACATGGCTGTGTCACCTTAATAATGGAGTTCTCGTCAAAACAGCAATTTGTAAATCTATATCCCTATAAGAACCTCTTGTGATATAAAGATGTTATACTTTATCCAAACCCTTATTTCAAAAAATACTAAGATTTTAATGTATATCATTAAGAATACCCATTAATATTTTAAATACAGCATTTTAATAGCATTAGAATGTTCAACAAGGTAACTAGAAATTTTATAAGGGGACTAAATGGTAATGAGAGAAAAATACAGTAAGATTACTAGATTAAAAAATAAAATAAAAGGTATTACAAAAGTAAATGAAAAATAAGTTAAAATATTTTGTATATTTGATATGCAATTAAGGAGGTTGAGAAATAGTAGGTGCTCTGAGTCTCCTTCATTTCCCTAATCTTTTCTCAGTGGATTGTTTTAGGAAGAAACTTCAAATATTGAGCTGACATCTTTGAAGCATCATCTGGGATACTGAATCTGAATAGCCTTTTTGACAAAGACTTGACTATAGGATCTCACAGGGCTCAAAAAGAAAGCAAACCAGCCTCTGCTCCTTGCACAGTAAGGGTCAGACCCTGTTTGCATTCACAATATAGCTACCTTTGTAATTCCTCTGCATGCTATAGCCCATGTAGTTATTATAATAAGTCCAGTGATGACGAGCTTGCAACTTAGAATCTAAGTGAACAACTTTAACATGTATCAATTCAAAATACACATTTCATCAAAATTGAACTCACTCATAAAAGAGTTGCTTTTTCCTAAATGCCAACCCACTTAGTACTAAATAATTATTTAGTACTTTGTAAATACTATTGCATCATTTCACTGGAAATTAAGAATGATGCTCTAAGTCAATGAAGAGAAAATCATGTAAAATAGACAAGGAATCAGAATTGGCATGTCTTAGCTTGAAGAAGTAAAGGAACGAGTCCTTGGACCAATATTCATCTCTTGAATAAATTTTATTACAGGTTTTCTTGACATAAGCATCTTCATTCCACTGACCTTTATTTTGTGGTCTAGGGAGACCAGGACCACACAGAATTGGTGCCGTGATAGCTAACTGTACTTAAACTTTGTGTCTGATCAACTTAAGTGTATTGGATTTGAAAACAGTTAGTCAATTGTTTCTAGTCCCTAGGTGGTGGTTTATGGTAATGTTTGCATCAATACTAACAAAAGCCATACCACAGTACAAAGTACATCAAGGAAATGAAAGACAAGCCTGCCTGTTGTGAGTTTTGTCTACAATAAAGGCAGGATTCAGAGCTGGGGCAGAGATCATTAGAGAAACACAAAAATGAATGAACCACAGAAATTGTAGGGCTGATGGTTCACATCAAAGGTTTGGGGGCTGGCTAATGGGCAAGGTTGCACATAGGCCACAAAACAGACACCCTGGACTCATTTGGCCATACAGAAAGGTCACCAAAAAGAAGTAAAATGGCTCATAAGATAGCATGAAGTAGTCTTTTGGAGAAACTATGTAAAGAGAAGGAAGGAAATAATACCAGTGCTAACAATGCTGTGTAAATGAAAGCTGCTTTAAATGGTATTTTTGGTGAACAGATCTATTTATGTTTTTATTGCAGACAAACAAAATCTCTTAATATTGAGAAATAGAATATAGTGTTTTATATTTGTTGGGGTAATTTCTGTTACCATACCACAAATCGAATTCATGAAGTGTCCATTCAGTGAAGTTTAAATAATTTGAGCCTTACTATATATAAATAAAATGCTCCAGAATGTGTTCTTAATTTCAAAGAATCGTGCCTAGGAGAACAGCTAGTGTACATGTAAGCAGATGTATATAAATAGAAGCATAATGATAACAGAATTGATTCTGGTATTTTTCGGGCTTTGTCTGAGTCAGCTTATCATGTGTAATTTTAAAAGCACAATTAAAGGAGCTAAATGCTACAATAATATGACATAGTCATACAATGGCATCTATTAATGTAAGAATGTAGTTATTCTTTATTTGAAGCCTACCCTTCAGATACCTGCTGTGCTGCTAGATGCAAGAATGCCAAAGAAAAATAAGTGAAAGCATATCTCATCATGGGGTAAATTGCCTGTTGAAAAGAAATGTACTTAGTTTCTCATTTGAATACTGCTTTCAGTTAGAAAAAATAAGAAGTATTGTTATTAAGGTAAGAACTAATCTTTTCTTGACCTCCAAAAAAATAGATATATATATAGAGAGAGAGAGAGAGAAGAGACACAGAAGAATAAAGAAAAGAAAATGTTCACTTGAACAAAGGCAGTATTACAGAAAAAGAAAAAGGCCATTTTCTTTTCCATTTTATTTTAGGACAATATATCAAGTTTTAGTGTCAATTAATACATTGCAAAATGCATTTCAAATTGAAAAGATGTATGAAATCAGTGATTTCTTATGACAAGAAAAATATCAATTTATAAAGCTGTATATGATTCTTACAGTACTGTTTAATCACATTTTCCTGATAGTCACGTACATGTGAGATACATGGCCAACTATACCTTATCATCGAAACAACATACATGAATCATACCTCCAATGGACAGACATCCCCTTGAGGCCCATGGATAAGGACCTAGGGCATAGAGATGTGTATTTACACAGATGAAGCATTTCTATAAAGCACATATGCACTGAAACAATTATTTAGTACTTTGTAAACAGTATTGCATCATTTCACTTCAAATGCACAGGTTCTGTATTTTTCCTAGTCTTCATGAAATGGCACATATTTTAAAGTAAGCAAGTAATAAGGATCATTTCTCTAAATTAAAAGGCATACCTAAATGAATATTTAATATAAATATTAATTTAATATCAATACTAATTTAATTAATATGATAGCAATAGCTTATCATAGAAAAATTTAAATAATGCCAATGTTTAATAATTATAACTGAATTTCTTTGACCTGCTTTATATATTGCAAGCACTAAATCCCTTCAGAGGTTTGCAGCTAAATTATACAACAAATTTTTCATTGATTCACAAATAAGAATTTTTCAATAATTTGCTAATTTATAATTTGCCTTTAAATAAAATGTTTTCAAGAGCTCATAAATGAGCATAGAAATATTTTTATTCTTTAAAAAAGAACACTCCACGTAATAGCTTCATCTCCACGCTGCTTAGACATAAACATAACAATATTAATTCTTTCATGCAGTCATTTTTATACTATGTTTACAAGTTTCATGAAAATATATTTTTATGATATTCCAATTCTGTCACTTAACATAGCTTTACCAAGACAAGAAGGTAACACTTTTCAGAAACAAGTTATTAATGGATGCTTATATTAACAAGACATAATTTGAAACTACAACATAAAACTTAAGAGAAAATAATTGTTCAGTTAGCATACGTAAAAATAAACAAACAAAACCCAATGCATTTAAAATAGGTGTGTTTGGCTAGATATTTTTTAAAAACCAAGGACGCTTGAACATTAACTGTCATTATGGTCCAGTTCACTGTTTATTTCTTTGGTATGCATCTCCTGACCTGTATATAAAATTCATAGTTTCAAAAGTGACATGTGCAAGCCTTGGACAACTGGGGAAAAGGCATATTTCCTGACCTTGTAACCATAGCAACCACTTGCTGATTGGTAGCAGGCAGGCTTTCCATCCTTAACCACTGAAGGCAAGTATGTGGTGTTGGCTTTGTTTGTGACTCTGGCTCTATTTACATGCAAACAGAAATACCAGACTGGAAATCACTGTTTTCTGCTAAGCATACTATCATAGAATTGAGAGAAAAGAAGCTTTAATTTCTTAGCTTTATAATAATTTTATAATTACAATGAAAGCAGGACACATTTTCTACTGAAGCTGTGTGTGGAAGCTTAACTTAGGATCTAGTTCTTGTATTTAGCTTTGCATCCACCATCATTGTTCTACTCTCAGCAACAGAAAAAAATATGTCTACATAGCAATAAGTACATTTTTTAAAATTTCTACAAAATCAATATGTTTTATTTGATGATAGGACTGATGTGTTAGGAAAAAATTAATTCCTTTAAATTATGCTAATGACAGTCTATTTCCATATACTACCTTAAGTAGTAATTAGGCAAGCATTTATATATTAAGTTTGCATCCATGAAAGGCTAAGGTTTTTTTAGAATTCCCTTCAGGAATGATCTAACACAAACTTCTTGGGACATTTTTGCCTCATTTGCAGGTTTTTTGCCTTTGGAGAGTAGAGACCTTCCTATTTATTTTTTTCCCAACCTATTCCACTTTCTTCTCATAATCAGCTTCTCACCCTCCTGCGATATAGATGAAAAAAGAAATTTTGTAAAATTCATTTTGGTGAACCATCTGTTCATGGGATTCAGAGGGATGAACCAGGCATACACTCCAACAGCCTCTCCTCTCTCATGTCAAAGTTATGGGTCATGATAGAGAAGTTATATGAAAATTCACCTTAGCAAATCCATCTTGGGTACAGTATAACAAAAAGATACAAAGTGAGACTTGAACATTGTATTAAAATAAATTTATGTGGTATCTTCTAAAAATCAAATGCTTAATTTTTATAGAGTATATAATACATTTGGTGATTGTTAATAAAGTTTGTTAGAAACCAAACCAATGAAATAAGTTTCATCATTTACAAAACTAACATATTCCTGAAATTCTCTATTAACATGCATATACCCACATGCTATTTTACTAAAATGTTCTACATTTATCTGATTATAATATGAGCACATACTTACAGAGGCATACAAGTTTAAATGATAATTCAATAAAATAACCACAAAATAAAATGTTTTTAATAAAATGCAATTAAATTTGAAGTAGAAGATATTTCCAGCAGAAAACACACACAAATTATTTTTATTCATAAAGCTGGCTTGAAGCACAAATTTATCCTATTTTGCCATATTATTAAGATAAACATAAAAATCAGAATTTTTTCAAAATAAAATTAAGTTTTAAATAGATTATGCTAGCAATTTTATCCAATTAGTAAATATCTAGTGATTGTGAGCCTAAAAATGCTCTGTAATTTACAAAGTACATATTAAAGTAAGATTTAAGAATTCACTATACATGTTCACAGTCTCTCTGGAACCTACTTAACAATTCTTCTACATAAAATCGTCACCCTTACATGTTTTGTCTTTCTATGGAAAAGTCATTTTCTGATTCATTTGTATTTTTAAATATTCTTAAGACACAATAAATTTTTGTTTAATAAGAGATTAGATTAATACTAATAATTTCATAATAAAATCCTATGCTTTTTCATAGCATTTAACAGATGTAAATACTTTAAAAAATATTATAGTTTACTTTTATATTATCACATTCCTATCTGGTGCATAAGGAAGCAATATGGTTGCCTTAACATAAACATTAAAAAACATAGAATCTTTTTTACTAGGGCTTAGCTAAGATTAGAAAAGGATTTTTTTATGTTGGTGCATAATGGTAGTGTTCAGATATAATTTGATTTTAGTATATCCCTGTAAAGTTCTTTTCCTACCCTGATGTACTATATAAAACATTTCTTAACTCATTAATGTCAAGTATAAATTAGTTTTATATTGGAATTTTAACAGTCTGGCCTCTATGGACAACATAAAAACTAGACCATTGTCAGAAATGGTGTTAGGCTGCATGCAAATTTAAAGCAGGTGCCATTTATCATCAAAGCAAACACAAGACGTATTAAACTTTCAGGTGCCCATAACACAGTCCACAGTACCACAAATTATTTTGCTTCATTTATACTTAAAAATATCAACAGTTTTTGCAGAACATATGCAGAGCAATTTTAGCAATCTATTTTAACATGCTCCCTGGATTTGCCAAATCAGAATATGACTAATAGTCAATGTTCAAATGCCTAGGATACATTTTTTCATATATATGCTCTGAATATCTGAACAGGCACATTGTATTGTATTAATATCATAATTCAAAGGGAAATTTATTAACCCTCCAGTATTCCCATCATTGCTAAAAGTTGCAAATTCTAGGTGCAGAACCTAGACAGTAATATCAAATTTTAATAACTATTTCTCTTCTTCAGTCAGGGGTCTACTGCAGAGAAGCATCAATTGCTGTGACTGACCACTGGTGTTAGAGAAGCAATCTGACTTCCCCACACCCCTACTGCAGTGTGTCTGCGCTGTCCCTCAGCTATATTAATGATAGCATGAAAGGTCACATGATAAACAAGTGACAAAAATATCAAAACATATTAGCCTGTAGCTTTGTTATCAGTGTATGACAGAGATGACAGAAAATTGTATTTTTTTCCCCTGAATAATTTTGCGTTACATTTTGCTGGCTAGGCAGAGTGAATTAGGGAGAAATTCCTGCCTCTGACTGTTTGTCTCCTTTTCTGACATACTTGAAGTAATAATATACATTAATAATAGGGACTGTTCTCAGAGAGGAGATAAGAATTCAAGATATGACAAACTCCATTCTGTAACCTACTCTCCTTGCTTTTCTTTAGCAAAAACAAATTTTCTCTAAAATATGCATAGAATCAAGCATCATTAATGTTAGTGATAATAGGCTATACTAGAATATAGACCAAGCAAGTGAATCACAAAACTGGAAAAAAAATAAAAAACCTAAAAAGCAACCTAAAGCCTTAATGACATTACATGTAGAACTGTACTATTTTATATTTGGAGAGAAAATATGCCCACTAATTAAATAAAAGCAGTCTCAATAATGTCTGATCTATCTTATTGGGATGTGGACCAAGTAATTACAAATTAGAAGCAGAATTGATACCTGCTGGTATACAGACTGTCAGAGATTGTAAACCCTGGGGAGATGAGGTTTGCAATCTTTGAGAAGAGATTATAGAAATTGGCTAGGGCTTAATGTCCTGCAGAGCTAGGGTGCAGCGTCTCCAGGGGTAGGTTTAGTTCTGTCTTGTCTGAGCCACTCTTTCCTGGGTGAATAACAACATTGCCAACTCAGCCCTGTGCTTCTCTGAAAAGGCATATGCACTAAATTAGTAACAAAACTATGGAATATTCATTTAAGTGGACTTTTCTTGAAAGCTATTCAATGCATGTAATTATAGAATATTTATATGGGCACATTTGACTTTGAATGTTAAAAACACTTTAAATTTATTGAGATGAAGTATTTTAATAGTATAACAGGAATAAATTTGAAAGGAAGATATCCTTATGTTAGTTGGTATGAGCCAGGCTTTGTGCAAAATGTGGGTGAAACAAAAGTAAATAATACCAAATGCTTGATTGACCTCAAGGAGCTTAAATTTTAAAAAAGAAGGCGAACTAACTATTAAAATGTAGTGATAAATTGTAAGTCTTATGAGAGAGGAAACATAGGAGTACAATAGGTAGCTTACCTACTTGGTCTTGTAGCTTCAGAGGAAGCAGATTTAAGGACAAAGCAGCTGATAATCTGGATGTAAAGACAAAACCCAGAGATCCTCTCATATTTCAGGGAAAATAAATTTTTCTTAAATATATAAATTTTATAACAACAGATTCACATTCAATTCATATTCAATCAAAAATGGGTTATTCTAGAAAATGACCTAGAAAATTTCTTTGAAATAATTTGACCTATTAAAAATGAAATAACCAATGAAGTGGGAAGAGTTAAAATGAAATCCCCCAAATGACTAAAACTTTTGAATTTATGAATTTCTCTAGTATTTCTGGTGTTTTTAATGGGGTATTTGTTACACTAGAGAAACACATAAATACAATTTTCAGCCTTGAGGAAAGATAATCTAAGAGGGTTGACAGTTTGGAAAACAAGTAAAATTTCAGAAGCCCCTCCCAATTTGTTTTTCCAATAAACCATGCTAATGGAAGGATTTGATCACAGAAGACAGACTCAAAAGAGGTGAGATTTTACTGCTTATCAAAGGAGTAGATAGAAGTTAGTCATTCTGGAAAATAGGTATGGAATAAGGACCTAGGCAGGAAGCTATCCTACAAAAAAGTGTAGCTGTGTAAATGCTTATCATGTTTAGAAAAGGGTATTTAATTCTATTTGTAGATGTGGCACACTGGCAAGAATTAAAATAGACGAGACCAAAATAGTAGTTTGTCATTTGCTATGGTTTTATGTTACAAGTAAGAGGAAAACCACTAACACTGGCTTAAGCCATGAAGAAAAATTAGTATTTGCTCAACCAGCAGTCCAGAGTTAGTTCAGGGGGTTGCTGATGTCATCAAGAATTTAAGCACTTCCCAACATAAAAGTGTTGATTTTCATCTCTGGGCTTGTCACCTCATGGCAAAATGGTAGCCTCTGCAGGTTCAGACATTGTGTTCTTATAATGACCAAAGAAGAAAGGTCAGTAAGGGAGCAAAAGTGGGTCTCTTTAGATACCCTCTCTGTCTTTATCATGAGAGAGAATTGGGTCCAGGAGACCATCAGGGTTTCTTTGTCCTAAACTGAATCACATGTTCACTTCTTTCTGTAGAGGAAGATAGGATGCATCTGCAGCTTCCACAGGAGGAAGAGGACAAGAGATAAAGGAGTTAGAGGTGGCTTCTGGGGAGGCAGATCCCCATATGTGCTCTGCAGGGTCTACTTCTGAAGATTTGCATATACTATGGTTGGAACAAATTCACTGAGGCTGTGGGATTCAGTAGAAAGAGTACAGTCTTAAAGAGAAAAAGTTAAGTTAAATCCTCACTGTATGATGTATGTGAAATATGTGGTGTAATACCTAGAAAATTAAGTAGATAGCATGCATTTTTAATTCTATAGACAATGGGGAACCACTGCAGCTTGTTAAACAAATTAAAATGATCAAATCTAGTGGTTGCGGAGAGGGGAGGGGAGGGGAGGGGAGATACTGCTGAAATAATGCAGGAGGTGCAGAGAACTTGTTCAAAGGAAGTAGTGATGATGGTGACCTGGAACAAACAGAAGTAAGCAATAGTTTAGAGAAACAAAACACACTGGGATTTTTCTATATTGTGGAGGACAAACGAGGGATATATCAAGGATGAGTATATTCCTTAGTATATATGTGGTCATCATTCAAGATGGAGTTTTAGGGGGAGACTGGCATATTCATTTCTGGGTACATGCTGGGTTTCAGATATCAGCCTAACCTTCCAATGGGGCTGTTCATTTTGGAGCTGGAGCTTTTGTTAGAGCTAATGGACTGAAGTAGAAAACAATGATGGAATTTGTCAGCACAGATATCATCAAGAAAGCCATGAGAACTGATGAGAAAGCTTACAGAATAGAGTATCTTCATCAGGGACATCTACGCATGACTTTTAGATCATTCTCCTAAAATTGCACTTACAATTTGGTATTTATTTTTCTCTGGGAGAAAGGCTCATTGAAATCCCAAAGATACCAGTGAATGAGTTTGAGAACCACCAAAGCCAGGTGAGAAGAGAGGGGGATGGGATGGAATCAGCAGTATTTGAAGAACAGAAGAGGAAGACGAGTATAGGAAGAGGATTATATGGAACAGAGAAATAATCTAAAATTACAGTTCAAGGAGCAGGGAATTTTTGAGAACATGTTTCAGAGAAGTAAAATAGAACTAAATTTTTTAAATTCAGTTTGGTCACTAAGACATCAGGTTTTTTAAAGTATATTTTATTGATTATGCCATAACAGTTGTCCCAATTTTTTGTGCTCTTTATCCCCCTCTACTCTGTACCCCTCCACCCTCCAGCATCTCCCCCCTCTTAGTTCATACCCATGGGTCATACATATAAGTTCTTTGGCTGCCTCATTTCCTATACTATTCTTAATTCTCCCCTGTCTATTTTGTACCTACAAATTGTGCTTCTTATTCCCTGCATCCTCATTCTCCTCCCACCCCTTGCCTCTGATAACCATCCATATGATCTCCATTTTTGTGATTATGTTCTTGTTCTAGTTGTTTGCTTAGTTTTTGTTTTTCTTTTTTAGGTTCAGTTGGTGATAGCTTGAGTTCATTGTCATTCTACTGTTCATAGTTTTCATCTTCTTCTTAGATAAGTCCCTTTAATATTTCATGTGATAAGGGCTTGGTAGTGATGAACTTCTTTAACTTTATCTGGGAGGCACTTCATCTGCCTTTCCATTCTAAATGATAGCTTTGCTGGATAGAGCAATCTTGGATGCAGGTCCTTGCCTTTCATGACTCTGAATACTTCTTTCCAGCCCCTTCTTTCCTGAGAGGTTTCTCTTGAGAAATCAGCTGATTGTCTTATGTGCACTCCTTTGTAGGTAACTGTATCCTTTCCTCTTGCTATTTTTAAGATTCTCGCCTTATCATTAATCTTGGGTAACTTAATAATGATGCATCTTGGTGTGTTTCTTCTTGGATCCCACTTCTTTGGGACTCTTTGAGCACCCTAGACTTGCATGTCTAGCTCCTTCATCAGAATGGGGAAGTTATTCTTCATTATTTGTTCAAATGAGTCTTCAAATACTTGCTCTTCCTCTTCTCCTTTTGGCACCCCCATGATTCAGATGTTGGAAAAATAAAAGTTTGTCGCAGAGGTTCCGGAGCCTCTGGAATTCATTTTTTTGAATTCTTGTTCCTTCATCCTGTTTTGGTTGGATGTTGATTCATTAGTTTTGTTCCCAATCATTGACTTGAGTCCCGGTTTCCTTCCCTTCACTATTCATTCTTCTATATTCTCTTTTATTTCATTTTTCATGGCCTTTATTTCTCCTGTCATTTCATGACTGAACTCAGTAATTTATGTGAGCATTCTGATTATCAGCGCTTTGAACTCTGTATCTGATAGGCTGGCTATCTCCTCTTTGCCTAGTTCTTTTTCTGGAGTTCTATTCATTTCTTTGGTTCATATATTTTTGTTTTGATGCACCTGTTATATAGTTAAGGGACAGAGACTTAGGTATTAGCCAGGGCAGGGCTAAAGTGTTGTGACACTGTACGTGGGGGAGGGGTCACATAAAGAAAAATGCCTCTTGTTAGCTTGCTTGGCTCTTGCCCTATTTTCTGTCACTTCCCTCACTTCCCATATGCAGGTTGTGCCCTTTCAGGTGCTGATTCCTGGGTGGGTGGATTTGTGTACCTTCTAGGACCCTGTGGGTCTCACCAATGGACTCTCCTGTGGGACTAGTAGTTTCTTCCAACCCTACCACCCTCATAGGTTTTACGGGCAGAGGTTTTGAAGCTTTATTTCCCCATGCTTGAACCCTGCATTGCACAGTTTGTCTCATTCCCCAGTTGTTCCGCCTGGCTTAGCTACATGCAAATGTGGGAAATCCCATCTGTTATCCAACACCTCACTTGATGTGGTCCACCAGCTGCTGCTTTGCTGCTTGTTCTATCCACCCCTACTGCCCATCTCCACCTCTCCTACCAGTCTGGATGAATGTTTCTTATTTAACTCCTTGGATGTTGGATTTCCATGCAATTTGATTTTCTGGCAGTTCTGATTGTTTTTAAATTGGTTGTTATCCTTTTAGTTGTGCAAGGAAGTGAAGCATTTCTACCTATTTCTATCCATCTTGGCTGGAACTCTATCAAGACATCATGTTTTGATCTCTGAAAGAAGTGCTTTTCTACAATGGTGTGGCCAGAAAGTTGGATTAAAAGAGTAGGTTTGTCATAAAAAGGAGAAGCAGAGAAAAATAGAAAGAATGGAGACCAGAATTAATGTTATTTAGATGAAACTAACATTGCCAAAAGCATCATTTAACATAACTTTTCATTAGGTATTTAACATTGGCAAATTTTTATAAAGCTCTTTATTCTTATGCAAATAATTATTATATTTATTTTAGAGCTCACTCTTCTTTCATTTAGTATTGCCAAAGATAAACATTTACCTATTATGTTTCACTAAACAATTACATACTTTGTTTTTTTAGTTTTGTAGCCTTGTGTCTACTGATAATAAAAATTAACTTTAATAAATTAAATGACTGCTTTTAATCACTAGAAATAATACCTCGATACATTTTTACATGATAGATAATGTCTAAACTATTTTTTCATCTCCCAATGCCTTAAAAATAGTAACTGAAATATAATTATACGTTAATTATTCATTTAAAAGTATATTTCTCTGAGAAATTATGGAGCATTTATGTGCCTACAGAATAATTTTATTCAGAAGGATTTTTTTCCTTTAAAACCCAATCCATTTAGCAGTGTAGACAAGGTTGCCTTAAAAATCTTACTTTTTTCTGATGGTATCAAATTAGGTCTTTTCTAATTAGTAGTACAATAATATTTTCTTTATTCTTCCTATCCATTATTTATACAGTATAATTGAGGTACATAATGGCTTAGAGTTTACAATCTAAATTGTATTAAAGTCATGGCTAATTCATGTATTTAAATTCTTATTCAATAATACTGAATACTAATTCCTTGAGTTTTCCATGGGGATGAGAAGTTAAATTTTAATGTGTGGGCAATTCATAATGGCTATGTGTCTGATCAGTTCTCTAAGGAATTTCTCAATTCTTGATTGTGGTTCACACATCACTTACCATAGAAATAAATATGATTATAGACTGCTTTCTAAATATTAGGTGGTACTAGCTTTTAAAGATATTATTTTGTATACCAACAAGCAATGCAAATAATATATATATACATATATAATATTTAAATATATGTATATACACATGAAGGGGAAATGAATGGGGTGGGGCACTCTACTTTCTATAATAAGAGCTAAAGCTTTAAACATTCTCACTGCTGATAGTCCGTGAAATAGACACTATAGTAACACCTGCAGATGAGGAATTGACTGGGTAACCACGTGGCTCATCCAATATGGGCACTTATTATTAAGGGAGGGAGTACAGTATGTAATATTTGTTGAGCAATAGCTCATTCTGAAATCCATTTGCTATCTGACATAATAGTCACAAAAGTTATTTTTGTGGCATTCACAGGTGAAAGAACTGAGCATCAAAGATGTTAAGTAATCTGTAGAAGGTTCCTCTGTGCACAAGGTCATACCCAGTCTGCTTGATTCCAAAACTCATACTGTTTATCACTATTTTATATGTATGACTTATACCAGATATCGTTCATTAATATGCTTCATTAGAATTATGAAACTTCTCCCATAATAACCAGAATTATAGTTTTTCATCAAGAAGTTTAATAATCAAACAACAGTGAAGCTATGTTAATACATGGTGAAAAAAATTATTCATGACATTTGTTAAAGAGGATAAGGTCAGTTTTGTTGAGGACCAGCACAGTAGGTATAAACACCACTGCAGAAGGGTTTTCCAGTGTGGAAGAACAGCTGGGCTCAATGTCAAACTGACAGCAAGTGGGAATTCATAGTCCATGAGCAGTATGAGGGGCAGTGGGTGAATAATTGCTAAGAGGAACTATCATGGCTAAAGGCAGATTCTGGATAAAACAATCTAACAGAATTCTTGATGAAGACAGGCCATGGAAAACAGACATCACCTGGGGAATGGTGGAACATGAGGTACCTGATGCCATATCTAGGGTCATCAGACACCATGACTGGAGTGTTCATGCTAAGTGACTTAGTAGACAGAGTCTTTGCTAAAACTGTATTTAACAATGAAGTGCACAGATGAATCTGGAAGACTCAGAAACCTGACAAAGTTTTGGTCAAGAAAAGAATCTTTGTCAACTTGAACCATTTTTAAAACAATTACTCCTTTGCTATTAATTATTATTTTTTTAAATGTACTAAATAAAGATAGTATAAACTGAAGATCATATATGCACACTTGAAAATGAGGCTAATACAAATCAAAGATCTAGACAGCACACCCAGATTTTTAACGTATGTCTGAGCTGAAAATGGTATTTAATGGACAATCCCTTAAAAGAACTTGCCACATTATTTTCTGGAATTGTTAAAAGATTGTTTTAATGATAAAAATAAATATACACACTCCTAGAGAAGCAGTACTGTAGCTCAGATCTGCACCGAAATCAGACATACTTGCCACATCTGCCATTTAACAGATGTCTGAATTCCTTTTTTCCCTTTGTCCTCTGGCCCTCTTGCTCTGGGTGTTGGCAGACTGCATTTTTTCCATGGGTTCAGGGATGCCCATAGAAACTCCAAGTTTATACCACTGGGCTTAGCAAACATCAAGGCAAAAATTTCCTTTCCTGGAGTCATATTGTAAGAAGGTTTAAAGTATTCTGTAGGGAATATCCTGGGAAATTTTTCAGTTTGCTAGTTTAACCTTGTGCCTACTCTTGAGGCCAAGGATATGTGGTTTTCCTATCAAAGTTGTATGGAGTGAGAAAGAGAGAATCAGTTCTCTAAAAAAAAAACCACAAAAAACAGAAGTGAAGTTCCCAGTTAGGGGAGAACCAGGATAAAAAAACCCTGAGTCCAATTCCATAAGATACATGCATATTTTTAATGTAGTTTTTTTTTAGATTTGAGAAAATAAAAAAATAACAGTAATATCTTGGAGAGATGTGGTACTTTATTTTACTATATTTGCATTTCTCATATTTTTAAAATTGTCTTCTACAAACATGTTTTTTCATGTCTTGATATAGTTATTAAAGTAAGAATTTAAAAGCAATAGCAACATGTACAAATATTGAATCATTGTGTTGCAGACTGAAACTAATATAATGTATGTCAATTATACCTCAATAATAAAGGAAAAAATGAAGAGCAATGTAATCATTTACCAGAAATGTTAATAAATATTACTCTTTAGTGATTAGTATTTAGTAAAATATTACCTTTTATTTTACAGCAGGGTGTCAAACTCATTTTCACTGGGGGATACATCAGCCTTGAGATTGCCTCCAAAAGGCTGAAATAATTTTAGGACTGTATAAATGTAACTACTCCTTAACTGTTAAGGAGTTGAAATTACACTCGGCCCTTTGAAGGCAACTGTGAGGCTGATGTAGCCCCCAGTGAAAATGAGTTTGACACCCCTGTTTTATTATAGCCATTGTATAAGTATATAATCAATGACTATGTCCAATAACAATAATTTTTTCTGTGGACATTATTTTAAACAATTTTGAGAGGAATTTTATGTCAGTTTCTGATATTATTAGCTTTGTTTCTTAGATTTTTGTATAACTAAATATTGTTAATATTCAAGTACTTTATGTGCAGTTCAATTGAATCTGTTTTCAGGCAACTTATAATTAATTTTATTTATGGTTTTTTCACTCCCTATTTTTTCTAAGGAATTTTTTTAAAAGATTTATTTATTTATTTATCTTTAGAGGAGAAGGGAAGAAGAGAGGGAGAGAAACATCAATGTATGGTTGCCTTTCGTGCGTCCCCTGCTGGGAACTGGCCTGCAGGGAACTGGTCTGTAACCCAGGCATGTGCCCTGACTGGGAATCAAACCGCGATTGTCTGGTTCGCAGTCTAAGAAATTTTAATCGGTGTAAGTTTCTTGTAGTCTAAGCTAAATTATATTTACTTTATGTTATTAAGGTGCAGCAGACACTGTTCTGACTTTGAATCATGTTTAGTTCCTTTTAATTTACATCATTTGATAAATGACTTATGCATTTCAATTTCAGCTTTCAGAAACATGCAAATATACTGTGGACTGTGTTCAAATATTACCACACTTTTTATTGCATTCATTCCATGCAACTCATTTTTAACCTCATAATTTTATTAAATAAAATACATTTACCTACAATGTATATCTTAAAGTATAGTTCTATGAGTCTTGACAAATGTAATTATCTGTGTAGCTACTATTCATATTAATGCATAGGACATTTGAGACACCTAGGAAGGTTTGCCATTACTGTATACTGCATGTATACATATAATAAGTCCACTCAATATTTTGTTAGCTCTAAATGGGCAACCTTAATTTTAATCATTTTCCCCCAGCCTATAATGTTTCTTTTCTTCCTGGCTGCTTTTAATACGTTCTTATTTTTGGTTGTCCACAGTTTGGGTATGATATGCTCAGGTGTGTTCATTTGTGTTTTCCAGTAAGTCCTACTTTTACCAGAGGCAACTATTGCTCTGTGTCAACATAATTTGTTTTGCTTATTCTTTAAATCCATATAAATGAAATGATTTGTAGTTTTATGTGTGTAACTTCCACATGACTTTTTGAATTTTATCCAAGCCATTTGCATCTACCAATCATCTTTTCCTTTTTATCGCTGAATATGATTCCATTGTATGAATATACCACAGTGTTTATCTCTTCTTATGTTGGTAGAAATTTGGGTTACTATCAGTTTAGAGTAATTATAAGCAAAATTAGTATAAAATTATTCCACAACATTTTATTTTTGTCATTATTGACATATGTTCTATTTCTCTCAGGTAAATGCATAGGCATGAAATACCTTGGTCAAAGGATGCATACATGTTTAACCTTACACATAACTACCAAAGAATTTTCCCAAGTGTCCATAGTATTTATCCTCCCACAAACTATGTACTAGAGTTGCTCTTGCTCCACATTCTCATCAATGTTTGGTCCTGTGTTTTTGTAATTTTAGCTATTGTAGTGTATAGAGTAGTAACTAAGGGTGTGTTTAATCTGCACTTCTGGGTGTTGAGCTGCTGCTGTAGCAAGACAGCAGGAATAGACAGTGTACAAGCGAATCTGCATGACTGCTTGGGTGGCTGGGAGCCCTATTCCAACATACCCTGATTGGGAAACACGTAAAATTTCAAATATTAGATTTTTCTAGATATTTTCTTCTTATTGTCACCTAATTTATATCATTTTGTTGTGGATTGTTGACCCTTAACTGAAACCTGGCTTTTGGCCCAGAAAGAAAGTCTATATTAATAAACTTTCCAGATACATTTTAAAAGAATAGGTATTATTTTTGGATATTAAAGTGTATATATGTCAAATAAGCCAGGTTGATTGCTAATACAATTTAAATATTCTATGTTATTACTGATTATTGCTTTCATGGACTTATCCAATCTGAGGCAATGGTATAAATTCTCAAATATGTTTGTGTATTTGTTTATTTCTCAGTTCTAACATGTATATTAAATTTCTAATAGGTTCATATATATTTAGTATTGTTAATTCTGCTTAACTAATTTGCCTTTCAACATTATGGAATATCCTGCTTTAAACTTGGTAACATTCTTTGTTTAAAAAATGTATTTTTCTCCAGTAATAATACTGTCACTTCATATTTCTTATAATTGTTTTCCATATTTATATTATTGCCCATTATTTTAATTTAACCTAGATTTGTTTATATTTATAATGTGCCTCTTGTTATACAGAATATAATTTAGACTTGTTTTTTTTTTAATTCAGTCTGACACATTCTGCTTTTAATGGGGGTGTTTGATTCATTTATACTTCATATAAATATTAATGTGATTGGATATAAATCTACTGTCTTATTTTCTTTCTATCGGTCCTGTTATTTGTTCTCTTACCCTCCCTTCCTGACTTTTTCTCTTTTCAATAGATTATTACATCTTTTCTTTTGGATCTTTAAATTGTACTTTTTTGTTATCTTGTTTTCTTATTGAATTAAAAATAGGTGCCCATCAGTAAATGAATGGATCAGAAAACTATGGTACATTTACACAATAAAATTCTATGCAGCAGAAAGGAGATCCTACCCTTTGCAACAGCATGGATGGAACTGGAAAGCATTATGCTGAGTGAAATAGGCCAGGTGTTGAAAGACAAATACCATATGATCTCACCTTTAACCGGAAGCTAAACAACAAAACAAACAAGCAAGCAAAATAAAAACAATGACACTGAAATAGAGAACAAAGGGACAGTGACCACAGGGGAGAGGGGAAGGAATTTCAGGGGGAAAAGGGGAAGGATTTACAGGAACTAGTATAAAGGACACATGGACAAAAACTAAGAGGGGTGGAAATGGGAGGGAGGTGGGGAGCACTGGGGGGGATGGGCTGGGATGGGAGTAAAAGACAGAAAACTGTACTCAAACCACAATTAAAATAAAATTTAAAAAACACTAACTTATAGTCTACTTAGAATTAATATTTTAAGTCACATGTAATGTGTGAAATTTATAACAAGTCTAATTTATGCCATTCTTTGTAAACTGTTGTTTTACTGTCTACTTCTGTTATACAACTCACAATACATTAATAGTTTTGCTATTAACAGTCCAGTGAGTTTTAAGAAATATGAGGTCTGCCCAGAAAAAGCCCAGCCATTGTTAATGAGAATAGTTTGTGTGACATTGATATAAACTGGCAGCCAAGGAGAGTGGACAGGAGTGTGCATGAATAAACAGTGATGACTTCACTGTACTAGTCAGTGGGGGTGGTAGGTGTCACTGGGGGAGCCTATACACTGTGTGGCCATTGCATTCAAAATGCCTCAATAGAGCAACAAATCTGCATTGAATTTTGCATTGAACTTGAACAGTCCTCCATGAAATCTATTTTGGTGATTCAAAAGGCTGCACCTAAGGGCAACAGGTGATTGGCAGCTTCATCATGATAATGCACCCACTCATTAATCACATCTCATGGAGAGATTTTTTGGTGAAATATCAAATTACCCAGGTGATTCAGCCCCCTACAGCCAAGATTTGGCACCCTGCAACTTCAGGTTCTTCCCAAAATGAAAATAACCTTTGAAAGAAAAGAGATTTCAGACCACCAATGAGATTTAGGGAAGTACGACAGCTGATGGGGCAGCTGATGGTGACTGGAAGAACTGTGTGAGGTCCCAAGGTGCCTACCTTGAAGTCGAATGAGGCATCATTGTCCTACATACAATGTTTCTTGTACATTATATCTTCCTCAATAAATGTCTCAGTTTTTCATATTACCTGGTTGGGAAAATTCTGGCAGATTATATGTGTGTGTGCATGTGTGTGTATACACACTTATATTTGTATATATTTTATATATTTACATATTTATAATTTTACATATGTCATGTATTTTGTATCTAGTTATATAATAGTCCTTTTATTCATAATATTAATGCTACTATTTCCTTCAAATGGCTCTAAATCTTTATTTGGTACCATTCTCCTGCATCCTGAAGAATTTTCTTTCACAGTTTTTATACTGCATGTGTGCATGTAATAAATCTACTCAATATTTTGTTAGATATAAATGGGGAGCCTAGATTCATTGTTCCTCAGATATAATGTGTTATTTCTTTCTGGCTGCTTTTAATATATTCTTTTTATTTTTTGTTGTCCATAGTTTGGATGTGATATGCTCAGGTATGTCTTAATTTGTGCTTGTCTGGTTAGTGATCTCTGGGCCTCTCAGAAATAGGGGTTTCTATTATAAAAACATTCGTCTCTGCAATAACTTGTACATGAATGTTCATGGCATCATTATTTATAATAGTCAGAAATGGACATAACACACATGTTCCTTAACTAGTTAATGGATAAACAATATGTCATCTATTGATACAATGGGATATTATTTAAAAATACTGATAAAGTACTGATAACATTCTACAACAGAGGGCAGCCTTAAAGATACTGTGCTAAATAATTGAGGTCACAAAAAACATACATTGCATGATTTCATCTATATGCAATATGCAAAATAAGAAAATCAGTAGAGACACAAATTAGATTAATGGTTGCCTGGGGAATGAGTGGCAGGGAGAGCAAGGGGAGGGAAGCAGGAAAAAGCAGGAATGGAGAATGGCTGCTGGTGTGAGTGGTTTCCTTTGGGGTAATGAAAATCTTCTAAAATGAGAGTGTGGGGATGGTGGCACAACTCTGTGAATATGATAAAGACCACCAAACTGTACCCTTAAAATGGATTAATTTCATGATAGATGAAATATATCCCAATAAAGTTTTAGAGACAAATTTACAAGACAAGCTCTATTAGTTTTCTTAGACTTTATATGTTTGGCAGTAATAAAAGTCAAGATTTTTTCTTTATTTTAATGTTATAAAGGTGTTTTATTACCTACAAATCATTTCTGATTCAAATGAGGCACGTGTTTTACCCAAGTCCTTACCAAATTTGCATCTGCTTTTATGTTTCATATCCTTCCTGTTTCTGTCCATAAACAAGTTTAATTTCATTGTAATCATAAATTAGAGCATCACTTGTATTTTGTCTTCATTATTTTTTAAGGATAATGACATTTTGGCTTTGTGACTAATGCAAAGTATTTTCTTCAAGGACAAATCAGTAGTACTATTTGTATATGAGTAAATCCAATAATGATTCTTCCCAAGTAAAATTTTTGGCATATATAGTTTGATAGAACTATGTAGCATATAATATTAACATAATTTTAAAACAAAAACGAATATGAAAACCACTATCTGGAACAATGTGTGTGTCAAGAGGGTAAATCACAACCAAAAAGAAAGATAAAAGGACCATCTCTATCTCCTAGTAACTGCCTTTCTTTTGGCAGAGATGAGCCAAAACTAGTTTGGACTCAGATGCTCAGGGCCATCACATGTTCTCCATACCTGACTCTCAAAATTGTCCACAGAGCACATGACTACTTTGCTCTAAATTTTCAATGTTACTATATTTCAGTATATTTTTAATATTAAATAATAACCATAAATAATATTTGAAAGTAAAGTGATACACTCACAGGTGTCATTAACATAGTTTCTTCTTTAAACTGAGTAACAAAATTCTGCAAATTTTTTTATTACACTAAAATCATTGTGTAAAGAATTATATAAAGTTTCCAGTTAGCAATATGTTTTCTACATACCTTAGATATAATGGGAATGAAGTAACCATATATCAAATTAATTTACCTAACTTGGATTATAAAGAAAAAATACTGTTTCAAATGAAGAATTAAAAGGTATGGATGGAGAATTAAACTTAACAATGAAGATAAATTATAAAATATAAAATTACTGACTATGGCTGAAGGCCATGTTTAACCAATATAAAATCAAAAATAAATTTATTTTATTTACTTTTTAATTTAATTTATTGGGGTGACATTAGTTAATAAAATTATATGTTTGTGGGCACAAATCTATAATAAATTATCGTTTGTATATTCTATTGTGTGTTCACCACTCCATAAAAAGTGTTTGTATTTGGAGGTGAGATTTACCATTATAAATTACTGAATTTAAGGAGTATTTTTAAAAGGAGACAGAAATGATGCAACACTATCTACATTACCATACAAGCTTCCTTTCCTACATGTATGATAAATATGTGCAACACACTCTAGAATTCATTGAACATCCATGGGTTTTTTTAGTGTAGGATAGAAATCACCTATTTGTGAAAAGCAAATATCCATTAATTACTGCCTGAACAATCTTCCTAAATCCAAGTGCAAAGTTTGCGACAGTCAACTTGGTAGAAAAACCCATAAAGAATTACTTGGGTATCCAACATCTCGAATTATGCTACAACACCTCATTAATGTGCATTGATGATTATCTTTCCCAGAATCCACAGCCTGGGAAAGAATAATTTACCTGTCTATATCATCATGGTTCTTTATGAATCAGCTTGATGGTGATTGCAAATTTTGGAATTTAACACTGTGTTTTATGATCTCATATATTTCTTCAACATTGTATATATTACTCTTTGTCGACATTTTGGTATTTCAGTCACTCATACAGTATCACATTTATTACATTACACGAAAATCATATTACTCTCCTAGTTACCTTAATATTCATGTAAAATTCAAGTTCCTACAGACAATTCTATGAACTAGGTGGACTTCTCTGAGGTTTCCTAATCTTCACATTGGGCGACAGTGACAGGGAGAAATGGCACATGAATTTAAACTCTAATATCAAAAACCTTGCATTGCTTCCCTGAGAGCAAACACACTATAGAATTTCATAATCCTGACAGTCAGTTTTGCTATTTTGTACTTACTTTTCCCAAGTATAATAATATAGGTATATAGTTAAACACAGTAAGAATCAATAAAATGCAGTGATCCATTTACATGCTTAGCCATCTCCCAGCTAGGATCTAATTCCCCCCACTCTGGTGCTTCCAAGAGCCACTTTTCACCATATTCTCCCATTGGTTTATGGTTGTGTTTCTGTAGTAGATAGAGAATGCAAGATAGACACCATTTGATAGCTACAGGTCTATAGTTTAGCCACTTTTTACTACCAGAGAATTTTGTCAATGCTTTTCTCATTTCACAGGGATTTCTAGTGAACTGGCCTGCATGATCAATCCTTATTGAATATCCAAAAGGGTGAATTCTGTTTTTTTCAAAAATTTATATGAGTATATTTGTAAATTTATCACTAAAACACAGGAAAGATATGGTATACGTGTCTCCTTTTCTTTCCCTTCTCCTAACAGTTATCATTTTCTCCAACACAAGTTTCTTTATCTGCCTGTTCTACCAAGACCAGGATGCAATGTGACTTGCCTCCTAAAAGTACCTGGAGATGCCACCCTAACTCCCTGCACCTACCTTTTCATGCCTTTGAAATAAAGTTTATTGGAAGATAGCCCGCAGGCATTCAAGACAAATATATGACTGTCTCGTATGATATTTTTCCACATTGCCTTTTGAAGACCAATTCATTTTTCTCTAACTATGTTAAATTCACTTATTTATATTCTGTGCTTGGTTTATGGAGAATTTTTCCAGCCATTCCAAGAAACCATTGTAAAAATGTAAAAGAAATATCAGAAACATATTTTTTAAATGTTTTAAGTCTGTGCAGTTAATACTTCAAGAAACTTTTAACACTTGGGTTGGAAGTAATTGTTATCAAAATTAAAAATATTTTAAAATAAGGAAAATCAATCCCTTCATTTTTGAAGACGCTATTTTTACCCCACTGTATGTTCATGTCCCATTTGTCAAATATTAATTGAGCATAGAGATATGGGTTTATTTCTGGGCTCTCTATTCTGTTCCATTGATCTATGTGCCTGCTCTTATGCGAATACCAGACTGTTTTGATTACAGTGGTCTTGTAGTATAGTTTAATATCAGGTATTGTGATACCTCTTACTTTATTCTTTCTCAGGATTGCTGAGGCTATTCAGGGTCTTTTTGATTCCCTATAAATTTTTGAAATATTTATTCTAGATCTGTGAAATATACCATGGTATTTTAATAAGAGTTGTGTTGAATCTATAGATTGCTTTAACATAGCAACAAGAAAAATAAAGTACTTAGGAATACATTTAACCAAGGAGCTAAAAAACCTGCACCCAGAAACCTATACAGCACTGAAGAAATTAATGAAGATATAAAAAAATAAATGAAAGCATATACCTAGTTCATGGATTGGAAGAACTAACATCAATCCCTTCATTTCTAATACAAAGTACAACTTCAGACACAAGTATCCCTTCTAAAATTTGGATGACATTTTGCAAACTCCAGACAAGAGAGGCAACAGCCAAGTGCAAGCATACCACCTTCCCTAAAATAGAAACTTAGACTATCTTAGCATTTCGTAGTGAGAAACATGAAAAAAAATATTTTAAGAAATTATAAATGAAAGTTTTAAATGTCATATATATTGGTGTTAGTTTAGAATTTATATGTAAAGTGGCATATAATGTGTGGTTGGGTTGTCTAAAAGTCTAATGCAGCACTGGAGGTCAAGAAGAGGGGCTGATGGTGAATGAACCTTCTAAAGGTTCTTTTTTATATCATTTCAATAATATTCACGGAACTTACTGATGGGAGGTACTAGTGACACAACAACAAATAAAGCAACTTTCTTTGTAAATATAATCAGTGTTTATATTAATGAAACTAGCTGACATAATAATAAATTTATACATGTCTGTCCAGAAAGCAATCAGACACTTAATGAAGAAGACACAACATACCAGAAGCATTGTAGCCTGGCTGGTGTAGCTCAGTGGATTGAGCACTGGCCTGAGAACCAAAGGATCATGGTTCAATTCCCAGTCAGGGCACCTGCCTGGGTTGCAGGCCAGTTCCCATTAGGGGACACATGAGAGGCAATCATACATTGATATTTCTTTCCCTCTCTCCTTCCCTTCCCCTCTAAAGATAAACAAATAAAATCTTTAAAAAAAAGATACCAGAAACATTGTACGTATGACAATATGACAATGATGCCTCAGTCCCCTTCAACGTAGGCACCTTGGAACCTCATACAGTTCTCCCAATCACCATCAGCTGCCCCACTGCATTTTCCTGAATCTCATTGATGGTCTGAAATTTCTTTCAGAAATGGTCTAAAATAACCATTCGAAGGTTATTTTAGTTTTGGGAAAAGCCAGATGTCTCAGAGCACCAAATCTGGGCTGTAGGAGGGCTGAGGCATCTGGGTGATTTGATGTTTCACAAAAAAATCCTGCACAAGACGTGATGCATAAGCAGGTACGGTCGTCTTGAAGCTGCCATTCTCCAGTTGCCCATAGGTGCAGCCTTCTGAATCATTCAAATAGTTTCTACTGAGGAATGTTTGAGCTCAATGCAAAATTTGATGTAGATTTATTGCTCTACCTGCTCAGCATTTTGAATGCAATGGCCACACAGTACATATGCTCAATGGATTTCACAACCCCCATTGACTAGTGTACAGTGAAGTCGTCACTGTTCACACATGTGCATTCCAGTCCATTCTCCTTGGCTGCCAGGTTACACTGATGTTGCATAAACTCTTCTTGTCATATTAGCAATGATTGGATCTTTTCCAGACAGACCTCATATAATGACTAGATGCCACAACATCACAGAAACAAAAAGAGGAACTTAAATATATAATTTAAAGACAAATCAACTAAGTCATTTTATACCATAAGCCCCACATACTTCAAACCAAAAAAAAGAGAGAGGATTAATAATAAAGGGGAAATAGGGTCATAAAATAGAATTCAGGAGATGTAGTGTCATATCTTCAAATGATAATTCAGAGTCTGGCACAGAATGAGTAAGTACACAGTAAGTCCAGGTATAGAGAAATAAGGCAACAAATCAACAACTGAATGAAGCCCATAGTTTCATTAGACCACATACACACACACACATACACACAAAGAGAAGCAATTTCCAGAAATATATTTCATGGTTACAAAGAAAAAAAACATTAGTAAAAGGTCACCATCAGGAATTTGATAAAAAATTGCACCTTCTGTATGAGTATGCTATTGCCAAAAGATGTTTGATGCATAGTGAAGTACATTGCCTACTACAGAGAGTCCATATTGTAGAGAAAAAAAGAAAATATATATATTGTAAAGGCCAGAGAGCAATATGCTGTACTATTTGGGGACAAATGGCTAAGAAACTAAAGGAGAGATGAGCTGTGGTAAAAAAAAAGTTAGATTCATAAAAAAATTATTAGGAAAGTGTACTAAACTTGATTATGTGAACTAAAAATTGTTGCCAAAACTAATTTTAATTTCATCAGACTGTGAGGCTAAGAGAAAAATAGTCCAACTGCTAAATAATATTTTAACTCCTGGGCACTTTAATCTAGTTTAAGGATATCAAATTTTAGCAAAATACTTTTTGACAGGTCTCACTTGAAAGCTGTTGGGTGATTCCACAAATTGCCATGTGGCTTTGGCATGTACTGATATCAAAGTATTCCTGGTGAAATAATTGACATTTTATTAAGAAAATGTCTTCCAAGTTTTCTTAATCTGATCTAGTATTTCAAGGAGGGGCAATAGCATTGCCCCTACTATGATTCAAAAGTAGAAACATCTATGTCATTCTCTATTTTTATTGTACATATCTTCCAAATATGTGATTAGTCACCAGATCTTATAGATTTTTTTCCCCACAATATCTTTGAATCTACTGTTCCTACCACTCCCTTTTAGGCCTCAGCATTTTTTCACCCGCATTTATTCTGAAGTCGCATCAGAAATTCCCACCTTCAAAAACAGATCTGAAATCTGACTATTTCTCTGCATCTCCATGAACTTGGTCTAGGTACCATCATCTCTGTCCTGAGACAGAGCAACAACCTCCCAAATCATCCTACTGCTTCCCTAGTTTCTTTTTAATTTAATTAATTTTTTATTTAATTATTGTTCAAGTACAGTTATCTGTCTTTTACTCCCATCCCAGCCCACACCCCCAGTGCTCCCCAGCTCCCTCTCATTTCCCTCCCACCTTAGTTTTTGTCCATGTGTCTTTTATACTTGTTCCTGTGAATTCTTCCCCTTTTCCCCTGAAATTCTCTCCCCTCGACCCTCTGGTCCGTGTCAGCCTGTTCTGTATTTCAGTGTCTTTGGTCATATTTTGCTTGCTTGTTTTGTTGTTTAGGTTACTGTTAAAGGTGAGATCATATGGTATTTGTCTTTCACCACTAAAAACAGTATGGAATTTTCTAAGAAAACTAAAAATGGATATGCCTTTGACCCAGCAATTCCACTGTTAGGAGTATATCCTAAGAACCTTGAAACACCAATCCAAAAGAACCTATGCACACCAATGTTCATAGCAGCACGATTTATAATAGCCAAGAGTTGGAAGCAACCTAGGTGCCCATCAGTAAATGAATGGATAAAAAATCTATGGTACATTTACACAATGGAATTCTAAGCAGCAGAAAGAAAGAAAGAGCTACTACCCTTTGCAACGGCATGGATAGAACTGGAAAGCATTATGCTGAGTGAAATAAGCCAGAGTCTCTTTTTTTTAAATAACAATCTGCAGGCCTTGAGCTTGAAGTCCTCTGATAGACTCCTCTTGATTTTCTGATGAAATCTGAGCTACAATAAACTCACCTAGAACCACTCTATTCTCCCTCACTATGTTTCAGGTCCACTCAGGTATTATTTTTTTCTCATCTATAACCCATTCTCTTTCTGGTTATAGGGTTTCTGCATATACAACTACTACAGACTTTCAGGCATTTATTTTTTGGCTTTCGACAGACTGGCTCCTTCATTCATCAGGTCTCAGTTCAAAAGTCACTTCCCTCAGAGAAGTGAGATTATCAGAGAGAAGTCTCTGACAACCACCCACTCCAAGGTGGTGAAACTTTCCCCCTTCCTAGCTAGAAAATAGATTATTTTACATCTCCCCACTTACTATATTTTTGTACAAAATTTTCAAAACAAATGTTGGAGGAGGACATCAAGAAATGTGACTGGTTGACTCTTAAGCTGGACCAGGGCAATTGGAGGTCCTCACACCCTCTCTTGTCTTTGGAATGTACATTCTGCCCACTATTCCCATACCAGGAGCCCCCTTCGAGTATGCAGCCTTGAGAGAGTAAGGTGCCGTTGAGACTGTGTGGACTCAATACATATATGAACTAAGTTAAGGACTCTGTATAATCTTTTAAAGTTCTGGAAGCTTGGGAGCAGAGGTTCAGTCATCTTACAGCCTTCCAAGACAAGCATCCAATGTAGGTACCTTTGCTTATTGGAACTAACATCTGCTAACCTAGAATAATCAGCCCTTGCCCTCCCTCCATGTGTGGGGCTGCTTTCAAATTTCACCTGGAGAAATTCCAAGGTTGGGAACCAATAACCTATTACTTTTATTATATTCGAAGTAGTGAATACAAATAAATTTATATTTTAAATGATTTCTGTTGAAAAGTAGAAGACTCCTGCTGTACCTGTGTATCCCAGAGGCAGTCACTTTCAACCCTTACCTGCTTCTTTTGATGCTTAGCTTCATATTTCTAAATAGTCAGCTAATTTCATTACATCTTAATTTTTTTTGCTTTAGAGGTTATTGCTTGATATCTTAAATTGAAAATAAAAAGTTGACTCTCTTACACTTACCAAGCCCTTTTTACTTCTGTCCTCACAATTTTAGTTTAAATCTATCATCACATTTATAATGTTATTATATAGTATGCATAATTGATGCATATAGTGTAAAATGATTATATTTTTGTAATTATGTTTATTTACCCCAGAGTTCACTGATTTATCTTTTCACTTGTTTAATATTCTAAGGACATATAACCAATTCTTCCATAGACTTCATCAGAAGGGTACATTTTATCCTGATGTGTATAAATGTATTTATCTGTTTTATTTTTCTCTGGAAGCATCACTCTTGTGTTCTACTTTTCTTCTATCTCATCAGCATTTTGAATTCATACTATTTCTTTATGTCTCTCCTCCCAGAGAGATGATTTGCTTTCTTAAGACTATCTCTTCCCACTGCAATGAATGTCCCATGGGGTAGAGACTTTGTGTTGCTCCGCAGTGCTTCATGAATTCATTGAACAAAATTTGGTACCTCACAGCCACTCGGTGAATATTTGTTCAACAAACTCTGAAATTCTTGCTACCAAATCTTTCCTTGACACATGGCTACTCTGCTTAACATTGTTCTGATTATCCACTGACTGTGGTTAAGTTTCTATTCTTGAACTTCGCCCGCACAGCTGTGACTCGTCTATCAGTATAATATTGTCTTCCCATTCACTCTGGACTCCTTATCTCCTCACACTCAATTCAGGCCATTCTTTTAGTATGTGTCTTTACCTTTTACCTCTGCTTTATAAACACCCTGATGCTGGTTCTTTAACACATAGATCACATGAAACCTAATTCTTTGAGAGTTTTCCAGGTCTTTGGTTAGGTTGAAATCTTTCTTTTCTATTCATGCCTTTTAATTTTGTTTCTCAAAGTGTGTGCCAGAAAACACTAACATTGGCATCGCCTGGCTATTTGTTTCAAACACAGAATTTTGAGCTCTAAAACAGATTTGCTGTCTCGGAATTTTCATTTTATGGAGATTCTTAAGTGATTTATAGGCTCACTAGACATTGAGAACATGTTTCAGAGAACCTTTTCAGGTCACATAACTGTTCCCCACTCTCCGACTATATACTAAACTGTGATATACTTCTAGGAAAACTCTTATAGATCCAAATGTCCCTAACTATTAGCTTATTTTCCTGGCAGATGGTAGATTTTTAGAAAGTTTTTCTCAAAGGAAGGAAGGAAGAAAGAAATGGACAAAGGAAGGAGAAAGAAAGGAATGTCATCTTAGCCTCAAACTCAAGCACAGGAGGCCATCTTGAGCCTGAAATGTTCCTGTAGGCTTTAGGAAGGCTACAGTTTTACAGCTGCAAGCCAAGATTGCTGGCAGCCCACCAGAAGCTATGAGGAAGCAAGGAAGGATCTCCTTACGAAGGTGAGAATAGTCCTGTCAACATATTGATTGAAGATATCTAGCCTCCAGAACTGTGAGAAAATAAATTTCCATTGTTTTAAGCTGTAGGTTTGTGGTACTTAGTTATGACAGCCCTAGAAAATTAATACAGTTTCTAAGGCCAACTTTCAATTTAATTGTAGTGGCTCTTTGAGATGATAAACAATCTCCTTGTTTTGATTATTTTTCCATGGAGCTGTTCCAGTTCCAGGACCTTGGCATAAACTGCTAGACCTGTTAAATAATTCATTAAACACCAGGCCAAACAAAACTTTTGGTATTTTGGTACATTTTTAATGTGATCAGTGAAGGGATTTAGTGACAATTAAGCAGTATTGCATATCATTTCACATTATATTTTAAAAGTGTTTTCTTCCATGGAGTTGTTTAACTGTTAATATTTCATTAAAACAAAGTTTTGTGTGTCTAGATTTTAGCTGCTTGAATATAAAAACTGAAACAGCCAACCAAAAAATAAGTAGCAGCACGAGATCACCTTCTGTGGCTCCTCTTAAGTCTGTAAATATCTGATTCTGTCAGTGTGATTTCATAGCAGGGTGAAAAATGTCAAAAATGAGGATGACAAATCAGTCTAGTGAGGAAAAATGACTCTTGGACGAGAGATGTCATTTGTCATGATTGCCATTTCACTGCACTCTCCCCTCTCCTCTTTTTCATATGAATGAAATTTGGCCATTAGTTTTAAATCATCTCAAATGCACAATGGCTTGATCATGAAAACTGTACTTCCCTTCAAAGTGTTTTGGAAAATACTAAGCATTTCAAAATTGAACTTAGTATATTTCTGTATTTCAATTAACATTTTTAAAAATCAGTAATGCTTAATTTATCAAATATTACTACTTTTCAAACCCAGTGGTCATTTTTTCTAATATATAGGTAACACCATGGCTTAAATGTTTTTTTCAAAACTGACACAGCTGAGCACAGCTCTCTGAGCCACTGCATAATATGGGCGGTAATTAAGCCACAGCTTCAAGGTTGCATGGGCACAAGACAATTCCGCCTAATGAAGTATCGACCAGCAGCAGTCGAGGTAAAACAAGTTGACATTCATTTAGAGGTAGCAGTGTGAATATAGCGCAATGCCACCAAAGAAATAAAGGGAACAAACAATGAGGCTGAATTTTAATCTTGCAAACACAATTAAGAATCTTATTTATAGCATGCTGCTATCACTTAAGCTAAAGCTAATTGCATACTTACTGCCCTGACATAAGATAAGTAAATCAGCAGAAATTGTATATCCTTAGCATCATTACATAAAAGAAAAAGAAGAAAGTGCAGCAACTTTAGTGCTTCAATTAGAGATAATACTAGCACCTTGGAAAATTATACTGATGAAAGTGTTTGAAATCAAATTACCCACAGTGTTGTTTGGCATAAGTAAGCTTATCTTAGGGTGCTACAAAGAACTCAGAAGAGTAGAATTGAACCATGATTAAGCAAACTTTTACTGAGAGTAGATGAGTTCTTCTCAATGTTTATTATTTTATATGTCAAATGATAGGGACTAATATTCAATTGAATATAAATTATTAAACATTTATTGAAATGGACTATATTCCTTGAAACAAATTTAGTGGGCATGGCAGTAACAACCACATTGAGGAAGATCATGATCTTTCTGTATTAATTTAATTCTCCCTTTCAGATGAGCACTGAATTTAAAGTGAACTGGTAAGCACACCAATCACATGATATATATTTTTAAGCTATCACTAGTATAAAGAATTGTGATGATTTACTGTATATGTTATTTTCAACCTACCACAGATATTTACAATATGAGCCTAAGCAACATTTTAACACTTATAAAGACATTACACTTAGAAAAAAATATTTGGCCATCTTGTAACAATTTAATATTGACAATTTAATGAATAAATTTTAAAAATCTGATATTTGGAATTATTATATTAAGCATTTATATTTCTTGATGAACCATCCTTAGAAATAGCATGGTTTCCACTTAGTATACTGTCATAAATACTTTACTGTAATATTTTATTTAAAATTTTGTTCAATTTAATTTAAAATAAATCAGAAGCTGAAATATGTTGCTCAGTACTCATAATGACATTAATCACAAAACTATTTCTTCATGTAGTATATGAAAAGTTCATTTTTGACAAATGGAGTCTGACTTATAATATTAGTGGAGGCTACTTACTTCAGTGAAGATGCCAGCTTCCTATGTTTTTTAACAAATTCTACCTAGAAAAGTCATTCAATCAAAGCTTTCTCATAGGAATTACAATTCAAAATGTATATATGCTAATCAGTTGATAGAAATTTTCTGACATTATACAGCTTTCATAAGTCATAGTTTCTCATGAATTACTCCCAAATTATATAGAGAGAGTGCTAATGTGCCTAATTACATTACAGTCCTTAGGCAGATGAACATCTCTAAAACACTGATAACCAGATGTTAAGATTCACAGAAATTGCCCTATTTGTTATAGGAAGAAGGACAGTATCTTTGCTGATTATTTTAATTCAATAATGAATTGTTTAAATCTCCAATTATGTGATTTTTATATTTTGGATTCATCACATCTGATGAATTTTGTTTTTCTCTTGAGTTGTCTCTAACCAAGAAACTTATTTATTATAATTTGATCAAATAGCTATAATTAATTTAATTTGTATTCAGAGTACTTGAGCATTATGTAAAGTCATGCTGTGATTTCTATCATTATATGAACCATTAGTACATACTGAGCAAAACAAACAATTTCACAATTAAATCATTTTCTGTTAACTTCCATCACACTATCTTAGATTTGTGATAACAGGGTTAAAAAAAAACAAACCTTGCAAATGACTTATTGTGCATTTTTAGAACTATAAAATAACACAAATAAAAGATGGTGCCCAGGAATATATTTCTAAATTTGCCTTTATATTTTAAACTTTTTCTTGTTTCTTCCACTATGCCACGTGCAGTTCTTTTCACTTATTAGGTACTCATTAATTATTTGGCAATTCGAGGTTTTATTTAGACTATATGAAAGCTAATTATGTAAATGTAATTTTAAACTCAATTGAATACCATTTAAAAGTATATATAAAATGTCTTTAGAAATAGTTATATTTAGTGTGAGGTGGTTAAATATTGCATGGTAGTAATAATAATACTACATAAATGTAATATTATTGCATAAATGTAACATTTATGCAATAATAATAATGACTTACCTATTTTTATTTCTCTTGAAAAATGGTGTTTTCATTTTAATTAATCAAACTCTTGACCATAGTAAGTAATATAATGCATAATTCCTGAGGTCGATATTCTTAAATACTTAAGACAGGAGTATGATTTTTATGGCTAGCTGTCAGGAGAAAGCAACAAAATAAATGCTATTGTGTGTGTGTATCAATTGAGTCTCATAAAATCATTTTATATTAAAATATAATCCATATTAATAAATTAATATAAAATAATATACATAGTCACATATTTTTAGTAGTTAAGGAAAAATATACTGCATATTTTTGTTATGTGATGCTGTTTACAAATATGGTCTTCTGAAATCATTGTTCAATGATTTATAAATTAACATCTCAGTTTAACAATTTTATTTTGCATAAAAAATTGTTTTGTATGCATATTCATGACCTGGCATAAATATTTTTTGCATAAGCATTTGTTATTGTAGGTCTGGGCAAAAGAGTGCTAACAAATCCTCTCCTTCAAGAATTAACATCGCCCTGGCTGGTGTAGCTCAGTGGATTGAGCACGGACCTGCGAACCAGACAATCGCAGTTCGATTCCCAGTCAGGGCACATGCCAGGGTTGCAGGCAGGTTCCCTGCAGGCCAGTTCCCAGCAGGGGACGCACGAAAGGCAACCATACATTGATGTTTCTCTCCCTCTCTCCTTCCCTTCCCCTCTAAAGATAAATAAATAAAATCTTAAAAAAAAAAAAGAATTAACCATTCTCTACATTGGAGTGCCTCATTCCTATACTCACAAATATGCATTTTCATTTTCATCATTTTAAAATTTTGAAAATCTAAAAGGTATGCTATGTAAATAACAAATATTGCCCCTTGGAATTCTCTCCTTCTGTAAATTTAAGTCAAATTAATTTAACATTTTTTAATTTTATTTTTCAATTATAGTTGACATTCAATATGATTTAATATTAATTTCAGGTGTCCAGCATAGTGGTTAGACAATTATATAATTTACAAAGGGATCCCCCAGTAATTAGAACAACCAAAACCATACATTGTTACTATAATATTATTAGCTATATTTCCTATGCTGTACTTTAATTCTTGTGACTGTTCTGGAACTACCAATTTCCACCTCTGAATCCTCTCACCTTTTTCACTCAGCTGCTCAACCCTTCAATGATCTGGCTACCACAGTTTGTTCCTGGCATTTATAAGTCTGTTTCTATTTTGTTTGTTCATTTATTTTGTTCTTTAGGTTTCACATATAAGTGGAATCATATAATATTTGTCTTTTTCTGTCTGACAGTTCATTTAGTCTAATAACCACCAGGTTCATCCATACTGTCACAAATTATAAGATTTCATTCTTTTTTATGTGGCTGTGTCATATTGTATTTTATATTACTGAAAATTATATGTTGTTTAATCATATGCATTTTTAATACTTCAGTGTTACATTTTAAGTGAAAGAAAATATTTATTTTATTATAGATATATAAAATGAAAAATTTTTTCCTAGTTCTTTCTTAGGCTTCTTAGAAACACTACGAAGCCATAAGACAAATGTGTTAGAGGATATATTTTGAAACCAGTCTATAGAATTATAATACATTAGTTTTAGTACAAACCTGACACGTGTCTAAAAGGCCCTTTCATTTTATATATGAAGAAATTGGAGCCCCAAAATGTTAAATGACTTCCTTTTTTATGTCATCAAGTTGGAGATCCAGGGCTTCAATCTGTATTTCTGGATTCAGAGTTTATTCCACCATAGCGTTCATGTTTCAAAGTCTGAAGAGAATAAAGATATTTGAATGGTCACAAAATAGGAGATTAAAAAGGTTATGGCTAACACATTTTTTGTTGTTGCTCAGAGAACAAAGCCAAGAATCTTGTGGAGCTAGGCTGGTTACTTCATCAACATTCCAATTACCAACTGATATGATGCTTTGGGTGAAGTACAGCTACCAAGATAAAGTGTGCTTGGTCTGCATCACCAGAATCAGTGATGAATAAACTATTTAGATTTAATTATAAATAATTCCTTCATTCTAGGTGATAATATATTGATCAATTCAGAGTTTAAAAATATTTCACATCATAAATTTCTAGCTCCCAAAATACATACACATATTTACTTATTTATAAGACCTACCATGTATACATATATAATGTATATTTTTATAAGGTTGGTTAATAATAACTTATTATAAACCCTATTATTTATAATACCTATATCTATAATTTTGAAATAAATGTTGATAAGACATATTGCTATGAAATTAATGTTTATCTCAACAGAGTGTACCTCTTCAGTTATTTATTTCAGCATTGTTTATGTCATCAGCATTTTGACTGATAGCCTTTTCTCAAGACTATGCCTACCTAATTTCCAACATACCAGTCTAATTTTAGGTGAGCTATCATCAATATTCACAGGCTTGAGAATAGCTTTGGCAAACCTCTTTTCTTTGTCCCAAATTTGGTGATCTAATGGCATCTATTTGAAAACTGGTCCCATTTACAAATGGAAGCTTTAACTCAAGTTAACAAACTAATCTGAATTGGTAAACTTGTTGGGCCACATAAAAGCATGTCTTAATCAGGACTTCCACCAAGATGGAGGCATAGGTAAAACCACTCTGCCTTCTTGCACAACCAAGTTTAAAGACAACAAAGTTTTAGTAAAACAAATACACAGCCATAACACAGAAAATTAAACTACAGAAGTCCGACAACAAGGAACCCTTCAGCTAGACCGGTAAGAGGGGCGGAGCCAGCTACTGGTGGAGCAAGGTTGCGCAGGAAAACTCCACCAGACCGACCCAGGCATGCAGTCCTGGGTTGGCGAATGCCCAGGTGTGGGGTTGTGACAGGCGGACCCAGTGAGGGCGCAAGGCAGCAGGCTGACCGCGGTCACACTTTTACACGCAGATAAACCAGGGAAGGAGCGAGCAGTGAGACAGACCTTGCAGGCCCCAGCGGTGGGAAGCACCAGAGGGGACTGCTATTGTCCCTCTCTGATCCCGCCCCCACATACAGCATCACAACCCAGTGACCTGGGTGGCCATGCCCTGGTGAACACTTAAGGCTCCGCTCCTCATATGTAACAGGCACAAACAAACCAAAACATTATGGCTTAAGAACTCAAAGCCCCAGAGCCCATAATTCTAAGCAACAAAGAAATAGCCAAACTTTCAAATGCACAGTTCAAAACACTGGTGATCAGGATGGTCACAGAATTGGTTGATTTTAGTCACAAATTAGAGGAACATATGAAGGCTAAACTAATTGACATGAAGGGAATTGCGCAGGAAAGAAATGGTGATGGAAAGGAAACTGGAACTCAAATCAAGGGGGTGAACCAGAAGGAAGAAAAAAGGACCAAACAGAAAAATATGAAGAAACAACAATTCAAAAAAATGAGGAGAGGCTTAGGAGCCTCCAGGACATCTTGAAACATTCCAACATCAGAATTATAGAGGTGTCAAAAGGGGAAGAGGAACAGCCACAAGTGGAAAACTTCTTTGAACAAATAATAAAGGAGAACTTCCCCAATCTGGCAAAGAAAATAGACTTCCAGGAAATCCAGGAAGCTCAGAGAGTCCCAGAGAAGTTGGACCCAAGAAGGAACACACCAAAGCACATTATAATTACATTAGCCAAGATAAAATGAAGGAGAGAATCCTAGAAGCATCAAGAAATAAGGGGACAGTCATCTACAAAGGACTTCCCATCAGACTGTCAGCGGATTTCTCGAAAGAGACCTAACAGGCAAGAAGGGGCTGGAAAGAAGTATTCCAAGTCATGGAAACCAAAGACCTACAACCAAGATTGATCTATCCAGCAAAGTTTTCATTTAGAATGGAAGGACAGATAAAGTGCTTCTCAGATAAGATCAAATTCAAGGAGTTCATCATCACCAAGCCCTTATTATATGAAACGTTAAAGGGACTTATCTAAGAAAAAGAAGATAAAAAAATAGGAACAGGGAAAGGACAGCAAACTCACAGTTATTAACAACCACATCTAAAACAAAAGCAAACTAAGAGGACAGCTAGATCAGGAGCAGAACCATAGAAATGAAGATCAAATGGAGAGTTAGCAACAGGGAAGTGGAGGAGGAGAAGAGGGGAGAAGGTACAGAAAATAAGAAGCATAGATGGTAGGTAGAAAATAGATAGGGGGAGGACAAGAATAGTATGGGAAGTATAGAATCTAAAAAACTTGAGACACGTGGTCATAAACTAAAGGGGGGAATGGTGGGGGAGGGGTGTGCACAGTGGAGGGGAATGAAGGGGGGAAATAGAACAACTGTAATGGCATAATCAATAAAATTTTAAAAAAAGGAAAAAAAGTATGTCTTAATCAAACCAAATATAATACAGTATGTTTCAGATTTCTTTAAAAAAGCAACAAATATTACTATATTTAATTCATATTTAAGATATAATTTTCTGTTTCCACTTTCTATCACTTTTCTAGAAAATTCTCTTCCTTCTTTCAGCTGCAGAAAGAATAAAATCAGATGTGGAATCTAATCCCATGAGTTGCTAAATTACATCATAGGTTCAATTTGTGATTTAGGAGTTAGGCCTCTCATTCAAGAACAGTAGAAGCCTGAGAATTGGAAAAAGGTTGTTTGAAAGAATGAGGTAGTTCTGAGTACTCCAAATATAGGCACTCCACTTGCCTATGCAAACAATCTCTCCTGCTCTACCCAATAGGATATTCCTACCTCCATTGACAATTCCATGACTTTACCTGTGGCAAAGTAACCAAAACTAGCTTTCTTTTAAATATATGCAAATTTAATTGTTCACTCTGTATACCATCCCTCATTGTTCTTAGAAATTTGACTAGAGTCAGGTTCCTGCATGGCCCAGCAGGCAAATATAAAGTTAAGCCCAGAAATATAAAGCTGATATACCAAAAGAATTTCAATAACTGGATCATTTATGTTGGTAACAATCTAGAGATATGTATTCATGAATTCTGAGAATGTTAGATTAGATAAAAAGAAACATAATTTTAGATTAGGTTGGATTTCTTAGTATGAATGATTTTATGTGAAGCTCTTGATTTATAATTAAATGAGTGGCTGGAAATGGTTCTAACTTTAGCTTTGAAATCTGATTGGCCTCCACAGAATGAGATTGAAATGTTGAAAATTCCTTATTATAATATAGAGGAAGGAAATAAGACATTCAACATGGGATTGTTGGAAATGATTTATGATATATAATACACTCACCTACCCTCTAATTATGTGAGAGCATAAAGGACCCTGAAAAACTGGGAAACACATGGCTAGGAAGAGTTTCAATTTCTCTTAAAATCACTGCAGTTTTTTAGGTTAGTGGGTACAGGTCAAAGAGACTAGTGCTATTATTGAAAGGAGCTTCCAGATTTCATAGTGATCATGGAAACCGAGAGTGGCAGAGGCCAGGTGGTAGAACTTAACTACCTCAGGCCATGTGGGTGTGGTTACCAAAGCAGGGATGGGAACCAGATGGCATCATTTAAGGTGACTGGCTGAGTTGTAGTTCCTAGAACTACAAGACACGGAGCATGGTTACATTATATTTTAGTAAAAATCTGAAAAAAAGATGAAATAAATCTGTTAATTTGAGGTTTACTTTGAATCACAACAATGAAGAATTACAACTGCTTACTGAAGTCCTGAATCTGGAACTATTCAGAGGCCAGAGCCTCCTCCAGAATAAAGAGAAAGATAGGTACTCCTATACAAGATCCATTGCAATTACATGCTTCAAACATTCCTTGTAAACCCGTCCAAATGGACCTGGGCTGTATGCAAGGAAAACTATGACTTGGGCAATAAATATGCCTTTGGACATTGGGAAGTAATTAACACTGTTTTTGAGTTCACATTAATCCCTGAGACCTACATACGCATGGAGACAACTAGTTCAAATGAAGGCTGTGGGGATGAAGAATGAAGGAAAAATTGCTCTAGCCCTCTCCTAAAGCATTTTAAATGAGCCCTGCAATAATTCTGGATCGATTTATGCAATTCCTGAATGTGTAACTAGAGTTATATGTTGAATAATCCCCACAATGGCTACCTGTCCTATCGTGTGAAGCCTATCAGAAATAGGACTAGATAAATCTTCCTCCAAAATAGCAAACTAAGTGCAAAACCACATCTCTGTTACTGTTCATCTCCCTTCTGTAATGGAAAAAATACAATAAAAAATAAAGAAAAAATACTCTTAAAAAATTAAACACATCTCTGGGGGAATAGCATACATTAGCACCATTCCCAAAGACTAGATAGATGCATAAACAGAGATTCCCATTACATTCCCATTTAGCACATTGGTTTTGCCAGTGTAGAAAAAAAAGTTAGGTCATGAAAAATAATGGTAGGTTCCCCTAAATTTCCTCAGATGATTGCTGCTATTAGAGTGTATGTTTGTGAGTATAAGTATACTTGATACTTAGAAGAATCTCTAAAATAAATAAGTCAAGTTCCAAGAATAGCCACATATTAAATAACCACTTATCACAAAAACACAAGAAGGAATATTGTGTGTTTTGAAACCCACTTTGAGTCCCTTCCCAATTATTTCCCTTCTCCTCTGTTAAGTGCAACCATCATGTTCAAACTTATGTTTAATATTTCTGTGCTTATGTTTATGCTTTTATCACCCATATATGTGCCTTTAAAAGGACCACTGAAGCTACCTATGGCTGTGTGGGTTCACATCACACACTAGCATGTGCAGTAGTCAAACACCTAAAGGTTAAAGATTATTCTGGAAAAACTAAGTTACATGCCTAAAAATGTTGAACATCTACAATGAAGGATGACACAATTGTCATCGTAATCTGATGACTTTTAATAGAAGATTTGCTGTACAAAATACCTGAGTCAAAAACACTTTCTTCAGATTTTCTGACTGTGCATAATAGCTGCTTCTTAAGAATTCAGTAGAAAGGTCATATGTAATTCCTCAAAAACATACTGCTTACCAAAGTCATATCTGATAAGATTGTAGCATGATTCATGGACAAAGTGCTGAACAGACTTATTGTAAGGAGTGAAATGATCTATTGTTTCTCTTTCTAGCTCGTGATGGCAGATTTCCAATTTGCAGGTAAGATTACAGCATGGGGTGAAAAAAGTTTCCTTACCTGAACCAATTAGGAAGTCCTGGAGAAAAAGGAAGAACTTTATAAGTTAAGCAAAGACTCCAAAACAAGCTCTGGGAGGTCTACATTTGTTTTTGGAGTCTCTGAGGATGAATCCACTTCTGAGTTTAGAGTGTTAACCAAGTTCAGTTTCTGGACTGAGGTCTCTGCTTACTTCATGGCCCTTGGGTTCGAAAAGCCATCCACATTGCTCATCTGATGGCTAACTCCTCTCTCTTCAAGAGGGTCTATTTCTTCTCATGTTTCAAGTTTCTTTGACCTTTCCTTCTTCTTCATCTCATCCAGGCTTCCAGCTTCTGTCACTTCTCTCTGATTTCTACCAGAGAAATTTTTCTGCTTTTAAGGGCAAAGGTGATTACACTGTGCTCACCTGGGTGGGTCGCCCATAATAATCTCTCTGTCTGAATCTCCACAATCTTCATTGCATCTTCATAGTACCTTCTCAGCAGTTTTTCTACACTATTGCCCTAAAACACAATTTCCATCAACACTAAATTTACATATGCATGAGGGTCTGGGTCTGGATTTCTTAAACTGTTTCTTGGTGAAATTTCTATTACTGGCCAGTACTGCACTCTCTTGATTATTAAGGCACCAAAATAACTGTACATTTTGAAGTCAAGTCTCTCACACTTTTTAAGAGTCTATATTAGAACTTTGTTCTTCCTAATAAATTTTAGCATTAGCTTGTCCAGTTCATTATAATGAACTTTCTATTGGCATTAGACTATCTACAAATAATTTGGGAAATATAGCTCTATGAAATTGATTATTTCTATGAATAGATACATATCCTTTCTTCAAGCTAATTAAGGGCATTTCAAAATTGCTATAATTTTATCAACTTGTTATTTACCTAATTACAAAAGCTAAAATAAAACTTCTAAAAGAAAACACATGAAAATAATTTTGTGACTTTGGATTAGAAAAAGATATTATAGAAACAGATTACACCTTCTCTAACAACTCTACTCTTCTATCTTGTGGCTGGCAACTACCATGATAAGTTGGGAATACATGTGTTGAGATAGCAGAGTCTCCAGCAGCCTGAACCCAGGTATGATCGTGTGTAACAGAATCTACCCCTGCCTCCCTCCATCAAACGGGGAACATTCATATTAGATAGTCATTGAAAAAATTAAACTTCTACTGTGTTAAGTTACAGAGATGTTAGAGTTAATTCATTATAACAGTTATAGTAACTTAGTAATAAACTAATACATTCTTAATAAAAAGATACCAAACGTCAAATTCATTTTTTCTAAGATTTTTTGTTTCCTTGCTTTTTATTTTAATATTTTATTTTTAAACATATTTATCCCTTCTACAAAGAATTGCTAATATGTAGCCTTTCCTGGAGACAGTTTAGAGTTACATATTTTTCAAGTTTTCTATAGTTGCACACTAATTAGAAGGACCATATATGCTGAGTAAAATTCAATTCTAATTCTTATTTCCTTCATACCATTTTCCTTCATTTGCTCCATTTTTTGAAAATGCCTTTTAATGTCCATTTACATTTCTGACTTCCTTGCTGTCTTTTCTATCATTTTGTCTTGCTTCTCTCATAATCTGAAGTAAAACTACTCCTTCCTTACTTGTATATACTCTCTGTGTTAGCCTGAAAGATTTAAATAATAAATTTTTTTTAAAAACAGCAAATACTTACATAGCAATTTTGTATATTAGGCATCGTTTTAAGTGTTTTAGCAGAATTGAATGACGTCATTCTCACAAGAGCTACTATTTTTAATATACTTTTTCCAAATAAAGAAATGAAGACACAGAGAGATCAAGTAACTTTCTAAGAGGCACAAAGCTATTAGGTGGCAGAGATGGAATCTGAGCTTGGCAGTCTGGCTCCAGACAGACACATGTAACCACTGCAATCTGCTGCTTACTAATTACCTAAGCACTTCTGTGCTGCAGTTCGATCTGGGGCTTGCCTTTGCAGAAGGCATGTTTTCTGATGTGCTGGCTCCAAAGTAAAATCGAGTGAGGTACTTTCTCATTTGGGAAATATTTCCTGACCTCACCTCTCCCCACCTTCTTGTTACTACTCCTCTATATTATACATAGTGTCATTGTCTAATGACAATATTTTGAAGAAGGTGTAGCATAAAGGTCTAAACGAATAATATAAAACTTTTTATGATTATACCAATGGAACAATTGTAATTTTTAAAATACATTTTTCTATAACATTCTGTGTTTACTGAAGGCAGTAATTTGTATCTTATTTGTTTGTATTTATTCATTTATCTAAAGTCTTTTATTTGGATCCTGTTTCCTGTTATACTTGGCACCACAGCATGTAATGAGATCTAAGATTGTGCGTGATTCATAAGAACTATGTCTGGGAATAAAAATAGCTCTCATTTATTACGCAGTTGTTCCAGGAACTCTGTGAGCTAATTCATGTAGGTAGCGGGGCTGGGTCCTGGACATCTATCAATTCCATGCTATATTCTGTAGTCCCTCCTGTACTTCAGTCATTTGGTGGCTACCAGCTTTGCACAGGTGTAACGGGGCATCTCCTTGCCACAGTTGTAAATCATATTTCTCAATGTATTGCTGCCCTGGGGCTTCTCTGATATGGCACTGAGGAATGCCTGCAGAACCTCTGTAGGCTGTCATGTCTATGCAAACCCAGGAATCCGAGGAACTGAACCCTTGATCAAGGTGGGTTGGAAAGTTGATGGGTTGACATATGTTCACATCGTTCATTCTTCTGGTGGGCAGTTGTGAGATGCACTCTACATACCTCATCAGAAAGTCACAGAAGCATTACAACCCAGGGTGCGGTGGGAGGGGAGCGAATTTAGAAAAAAATGGAATTAATATTCATACTTCTATGTCTAGGAAATGAGGTTACTGTATAAAACTACTATGACTCTCCTTAAAAGAAAATTTTGAGGCCTAGCTGGGTGCTCAGTTGGAGAGTCATCCAGTGCACCAAAAGTTGTGGGTTCAAGTGTTGGTCATGGCACATACCTAGGTTGCAGGTTCAATCCTTAGTCAAAGGGTTATAGGAGGAAACTGATTTTCTCGTTTCTCTTTCACATCAATGTCTCTCTCTCTCCCTCACTCTCTCTTTTTCTCAAATCAATAAACACATTCTCTTTGGTGAGGATTAAAACATTTTTAAGACTTGCCAGTTATTAATATTCTAGTATTTGCTGTAGTAAACAATCTCCTTTAGTTAAAATACCCAGTCTTTTCAAAGCTCTGTTCTCTATCTGAGATGATCTAAAAAAACTAGGTAGTTCAATGTCTTCGATTTTCTCCTCTTTGCCTCAATGCAAAAGGAGGTCACTGTGACCTCATGGAGGTAGACAGGAAGAGATCCCTGGACGTGGTCATTTGTTGGATTCCTCTGGATCCAGACAGATGCTCCCACAGTGGCTGGGTATTGCCTAACCTTGTGGAGTTTGTTTATAAGACTTGACTTTTGGTGGAAGAGTTGGACTGGAATCTTCAGCTGAACTTGAATCTTGTGGCCCATCATTGCTAACTTCATCTCAGCCCAGATCTTCAAGGTCTAGCCCTGGCTTCCCACACTAGCCCAGATCTGCCAGGATGAACTGAAATTCTCCAGGTCACGTTTTATCTTGCCCCCACAGAGATCTGCTATCTATGCTCAGTTTCTGTTTGAGTTATTTTCTCATGAGCAGGTAAGAATTTCTTGACCAGTTTATGTCACTGGGCACTAAGGGTGGGTGATAAAAGTTTACATAAGTACTTTCTCTGCACATACATGTTGAAAAATAAATAAATAAAAACAGATCCGCAGAATGATTATCCTGCAAAATTCTTGTTGGAACAATTCAAAATGGGAGCTAACAAAATACTCACTCTATCCCTAAATTTATCTTTAATCAGCAGGCTCAAATTTATCACCCTTTTTCTATTCTTTCTCCTTCTTTCATAATCCTCAGAAAATATAGATTTTCCCTATACACACCATTTTTTATTTCTCAGGTACCAGAGAAAGTGAGTTTTTGGCTTTTGACTTGTTCACTATGGCCTCTCTCCTCTCAACCCCAGACTCATGGCTCATCCCTCACAGTGACAGGGTGCAGGAAAAGCCTACCAGCTTCCCAACAAGGCTGTCTGGGACAGGTAGCACTTCAAAAGATTATACTTGTTATGTATTTTAGTGCCCTTAAATCTCACAAAATTCTCCAAGATATCTATAGATACCTAAATTTTTCAAATGAGAAAACTAAAGCAAAGCGATGTTAGTCAACTTGCCAAAGGTCACAAGGAGAAAGTAATAAATAAAAAATTCAAGCCCTCGCTGATGTGGCTCAGCTGGTTGGAGCACAATCTAGGACATGAAAATGTCACAAGTTCAGTCCCTGGTCCAGGCACATATCTATGTTGTGGGTTCAATTCCTAGTCAGGACGAGTGAGGAAGTCAACCAATCAAAGTTTCTCTCTCACATTGATGTTTCTCTCTCTCTCTCTCTCTCTCTCTCTCTCTCCATCTCTCTCTCTCTCTCTCTAAGAAAGAAAAAAATACTATGCCAAAGGCTGGGGACACAGATATTTACAACATAGCCTCTTTCTCTTAAGGAGATAGAAAAAAGATCCTGAACACAAAAAGAAAATTGACAGCACATATGTATGTCTGTGTGTCATATTTATGTCTACTGAATGTCACTGACGGTTATTGCCATCTGGTTTCATATAAATGAAAAAATCTATTTAGGTTAGAATGAAATATGGTGTCCTAAAAACTATGAAAGAACATGTTTCAATGTGGAGAAATTTTAAATAGTACAAAGTGCTACAAAGTAGGTAATATAAGCTAAGACCAAATCAATCAAGTGAATTTTGTTACTGCTCTTGGTAAGAGTAATTTTCATTGTGTGCCAATGGAGAGAAAATGTTTAAAGATACTTGAAGATATAGGAGTGACAGGGATCACTGATGTGCAAGAACCTTAATAGAATTAGACCCAGAGCACATGTGGAAGCTCTACTGTCCATCACTAATTTTCCCTACACAAAAAGAAATGTATTCATTAAGAATTTATTTAAGTCACACTGGCTGCATCCATTGGTTTAGAAAGATGAGGAAAAGATTTTGAAGATGGAAGGTGTGGAACTTGAGGCAGGTTAAAGAATGAGACAAAGACACAGCCAAGAAAAAGGACAAGGAAAGGGGGTAAAAAGAAAGTAGAAAATGAAAGATAAAGAAGTGATGAAAAACAGAGGAAGAGGAGAAAACAAGGAGTAAGAAGTGGAGAGAAATAGAGAATCAGAAAGGAGAGGGGGGAAGGTCGAAGAAGGAAAGCAAGGACGAGAGAAAGCAGTAGCTTCTGTAGCAATAAAGCCAAGTCTTTCTCCCTTTCTCCCATTCCCACTCACGCTCATAATAAATCAGTAGACAAAACACCATATTCTGTGTAAGCTCCAAAGACTAAAAAGTATTCTAAACAGTCAAGGGGATGCAAGCATAGACAAAATGTTTTTCAAACATTGGTTTGATTTATTAGGAAAGTTTTTAGAAATGCACTAGCAAGTCTCAGAAGCTCTGGAAACATTGATTGTTGTTCCCCAACCATTCTCACTCTTGCAAGCAGAAGATGGACTTTTGTTTTAGGAAGAGCTGATCCCTGATTCTTACATGGATGCAGTGAGGCTCTCAGGCCAAAAAAAAACCAGCACATTGAATTCTTATGACCACAGCTATTTGTTCATACTGAATCTTGTTTAAATTAATCTCATGACATTCTGGAAACCTTCAAAGACCACTGCTCTCTTATAAAGCCCTGGGAGCTGTGTTCAGTCCTGAGACCCATGGTGACTGAGCCTCCTTGAGAATGGAGTTAATACAGATGAAGGTGATCCAGCAGGTGAAGGGATGCTCAGTCCTGACTTGTGTGCCCCACACCTGAAACTATTCCCAAGTTATTCCCTTGTGGGCTAATGAATGACATCATCCGCTCCCCCCATCCTTCCTCCCCAATGTACATTTAATTTCCTACCACTTATGACAAAAATAGGAGAAAGTAAGAACTTGTGATTTAAGAAACAAATTTTTCATAAATAATGTTTTTATCTGTTTCATTTGTATATTGTTCTGTTTAGAATATACTATGGAAGAAGACTTCTAAAACCCATCACTTTTTATGTGAAATTTGTGCATAATCACTTAATAACAAATGAAATCTAGAGGCTGCTTTTTTTTGCTGAAAAAAATATAGTTCAGGAAAGTAAATTATCCAAAATTTATAATATATTATAAATAAGTAGTTATTAACAGAAAAAATATTAATTCTGTTCAACAATAAAAAAGAAAAAAACAATTGACAACTAAGAATGTGAAAATTTTTAAATTAAAGTCATCATTTGATATTGTTTCTTTAATATCCAGGCAGCCACCAACCCACAAAGATGAGCATCTAAACATAATTTCATTTTTTCTTCTGACTCCTAAATGTGTGTGTTTATAATTTCAACTATAAATAACATATGATTTTTAAAACTTCAGAAACACATGGAGTATGGTTGGTTGGTTACTTTCAAATATTACAATAATATATTATTATACTATAAATAATTTATTAACCAAGGTTTTTCTATTTTGATTTCCACAAAGATGTAAATTATTTTAAAACCATGTTTTAAGGAGAGCTGATTTATTTTCAATTGACTCCCATAGCACATTAATCATCAAAAATATTTTGTCAGAATGAATCATTTTAAATACATTCCAAGTGCTCTTAGGCTTAGCTTTTCTTTATAAATAACATGTCTTATAATCTACATATTTTAAAATGCTATATAAAAATTAAAATTATAAAACACTGTAATTTTAATATAATATACAGATTAAGTGAATATGTATTCAAAACGTAGCCTCAGATGCCCTCTTGGGGGAGAAATTATCCCAAGGGCAGTGAATAATCTAATTTCTAAAGAGTATTAGGGCTCTGGATGGTGTAGCTCAGTGGATCGAGCACTGGCCTGAGAACCAAAGAATCATGGTTCAATTCTCAGTCAGGGCACATGCCTGGGTTGCAGGCCAGTTCCCAGCAGGGGACGCACAAGAGGCAAACATACATTGATATTTCTCTCCCTCTCTCCTTCCCTTCCCCTCTAAAGATAAATAAATAAAATCTTTTTTAAAAGTATTAGGGGTTATTTATTAAATCTATAATAGCTAAAGACTGGAATAACCCAAAGCATCATCAAATCCAAGGTTGTACGAATAAACTATAGTATTTGTGTAATGGAGGCATTATAATATAATGTAATGTAAGCATACTACCTCTCCAGTATGACCAGTGTCTTTGAGTAATTAGATAGTAGACAAAGGGAAGTCTCTCTTTATGGAAGTACTCTAGCTAATAACAAAGAAGGAATGATAGAATTAGAATATTATCAATTTGTAACCTCTAGCAGGATATAGAACGTGAGTGATGTTTGTCATTGAAACCATTAAGCAAAAAGCTGAAGGGTCACGGTTTTTACAAAATGATCCAGTGGTTCTATGATCCCTAGATTGGAGGAAGGGGGAAGGGAAGGACAGGAGTGGAAAAGTACTGGGTACTGAGTGAGAGTGAGGAAAAGCATGTTCAAAGTTAACCCCCTCCCACAGTAAGAAGTCTTTGTAGAGGCACCTGAAGAGAATCATGGTAGAAGGACTCAGATAAAGACCTAGTGATGTCTGTCTGGAGAAAGTCCAGCCATTGTTAATGTAACAAGAATGGTTTGCAAGAAAATAATGTAACCTGGCAGCCAAGGAGAGTGGACTGGAATGTTCATGTATGAACAATGACAACGACACTGTACTAGTAGGTGGGGTTGAGTGAGCATGTGTACTGTGTGGCCTTGCATTCAAAATGACTGAGCAAGTAGACCAATGAATCTGCTTCAAATTTTGCATTAGGCTTGAACATTCCTCCACAGGAAATTATTCAGATGACTCAAAAGACTTTTGGGGATGATGCAATAAGTGCTAGTGCTTCAGAGATTGTTAAGAATCTGTTGAAAGTGATCCATATTTTGGAAGGCCTGAAACAAGGAACACACCTGAGAATATTGACCACGTATGGGCTGCAATCAACAAAAATCAGTGACTCAGGTGACTCAGCCCTTCTATAGCCCAGATTTGGTGCCCTGTGACCTCTGGCTTTCTCCCAAAATAAAATCAGCTTTGAAAGGGAAGAATTTTCATACTGTTAATGATTCAGGAAAATACAGAGGGGTAGCTGATGGTGATTCCAACTAAGAATTTTGCAGAGTGTTTTTTTTTTAAATATTTTCTTTCTTTATTTTTTGAGAGAGGGGAAGGGAAGGAGAAAGAGTGGGAGAGAAACATCAATGTGTGGTTGCCTTTCATGCATCCCCTACCGGGAACTGGCCTGCAACCCAGGCATGTGCCGGATACTCTGGTTCGCAGGCCCGCGCTCAATCCACTGAGCTACGCCAGCCAGGGCCTGCAGAGTGTTTTAAAGAGTGGAAGAGATGCTGGGAGAACTGTGTGAGGTCCCAAGATGTCTACTTTGAAGAAGACTGAGGTATCACTGTCCTATGTACAGTGTTTCTTGTATCCTCTTCAACAAAAGTCTTTATTTTTCATATTACATGGATGCATACTTTCTGGACATGTCTTGTAAATTTAAAAAAAAAACAAAAAGAAAAACTATAGCTAATCCCCTTCTTTGACCGACAGGCATGAACTGTACACCACGTCTGGTGTGGGAGGGCAGCTTTGCCCTGGGAGGCCTGCTTAATAAAGACTTTGTAGTCACCATGGTCAGGCCTGAAAATCATATCAAGGGTTTTAGCTTGGAGTCAAAATCCCCACTTATCTATCCCAGCAAATTGCAAGGAGTATTGCCAACCAGGAGCCTTACTGTGTAGGGATCTCACTGGGAGGTGGTCCTGTTCACATGGCTGATCCATTCACATAGCTGACCTTACTCTATAATCCCTTCAGAAGTCTGACTGCTACTGCAGTCAAAGACCCCAACATAAATCAGTGTTAGCATAGAAAATCTGATGCGGCCACGTCTCCAGGTAAACACACACCTAATGGGAAAAGGCATTCCAAAGGGCTTTGAGGTTACTCCTCAGAGATGGAAGCAAAGGCCAGTGCTTTCTATTGCACAAGGTAAGAAAACAAGGTGGAGAGAAAATTTAATAATGACCTACACTCAGAAATATATGGAGGTCATATGAGGTAGAAGGAAAGGATAACTAAAAGTATATAGGAATAGCCTCCTTTCTTGATTTCATCCACACTGTTACCATATTTTGTTACTTTGTACCCAGTGTTGTCAAGAACTTCTGCTGCATCTAGCCTCTGTTCTTTTTTCTACCTATACTGTCCTATAGTTCTATTTTATAAAATGTAGGTAATATTTGACCTTATAAAAAATATCTCTAAGAAGGCTGAAATGGTTTTACCATGCTGCTTTAATAAGTTCTGTTTAACTAACTATAATCAAAGTCATGAGAGATATCCCATTTGTCATTTTGACTGGAGAAAATATTGTCACATTCATATCACAAATCTTTATGAAAATCTCTTTCTCTGAGTGGAGCTCACTATGGAAGACAGTCCATATCATGGTCTTCTGATAGGTCTTCATGAGACCAGTTAGGTCTTCTCAGGTGCTTGAATGCCAAAGAGCTCCTACATTCCTACATTGCCCTCGGAAACTGTTAAAGGACACAGCTAAAGGAGGACAGGAGGTATTCTTGTTAACTGCACCTGGTGCAGAGATAGTTTCCCATTGTCTCAGTATCTTACAATAAGAACCTGAGATTCAGGGGGAAAAACGAACTTTACACAGTGGCAGAACTGGAATTTTACTGAATGTCTAGAGCCTCTGCACTAGGAAGGCCATTGGCTTATTATATCCAATAACAAAAGAATTATTTTTTTCTCATCATGTGTTTAACTGGAACTGATTTCAGTTCAACAGATGTGCTGGTCTGGGCTTCTTTTGTCCCTAGCTCTGCATCCCCTCAAGAATGACCTAAAACCAGGCATTATTTCTGGAAGTAGGACTAGTGTGGTCCACCTTGAAAGTGTTTTATCAACACATTAGCTATTTGAACAGGGTGTCTCAAGAAACTCTTTCTTCACACCATTATATCCACTTTTCCTTTAAAAAGGAAGTGAAAGCAAAATATAAGAAAAACCTGAGCTTACACCAGATGAATCAACTCAAGTCAAATGATAAGCATTTTAAACCATTTGGTAAATCTTAAAAAACAAATTTCTAAAACCATTTGATTTAATTGACTTTGCATACTATCTGACATGTAGTATTCAACTAAAATATGTTTGCTGAATATAATAGAATCCTCCAGTTATTTTAGTTAACATAGATAAATGAGTTTGTATACTGAGGCGTGGTCTTAATCACCATACAGAATGGTAAGTCTTCAAACCTGGGTCAGCTCACAATTGTAAAAATAACAATAGCAAAACAGTATAGCAAAATATCTGATTTTTTCCTCTATTGCTGTGTGTATTATTTTTAAATAATCAGAATGTTTTTTATGACTCTATAAAATGTTTTCTCTTTTTTTCTACAAGATGTCAGGTTTAACACTGGAGGGAAGAAAAACGATTTGGGTTGAGAAACCATGATAAATGTATCCTATTTCATCTGCATTTACCATCTCAACTGATTGGCATTAGCATTAGATTAAAATATTTATTGCACTTATTCAAGATAAATTGCATCAATATAATTTATTATTTAAGAACAAATGGGAATAATTTGCATTAGTGAAGATAACACTGTGCTTCACTATTTTGACAATGGCAGGTTTAAGGAACTGTTAAACTACTTAGTTTATAATTTATAAAATACAGAAATGCAACTGTAAATATTTGAACATCTTTAGGGGAGAAGAATTAAGAGGTGTGACAACCACCACAAGGGAGGGGGGCACATGCCCCAAAGACATTTCCACAGAACAGTCTGCAGGTGAAGCTTTCCAGAGAGGACTGAATTCATCAGACTCTCTCCCCCGGGTCCTTTCACAATCCTGTTGTGAATGAGGAAAGTAATATATGTCTAAACATATTATTCAATAAATAACTTCCACCGCTGAGTAATGTAGCTTAGTTTTTCCACTTTAACTTCCATGTCTAAGCACTTAAAATGAAACAATATTTAGAACTAAAATACTTAAATATAAAAGCTTCCCATCCTTAGCTTCACTGATTTATTTTGCCATTGGTAAAATCTGCATTAGTAATAGTGTTCTATTGTACTGTCATCATGAAGGATGCTGCTGAGGTTTCCGCTGACATCTTTTCTTTTACAGTTTTGACATCATCCTGGATATTGCTTTCCCATCACCTTGACATCATAGTGTAGACTTCCCAAACCTGTGGTGATATTGCTTTGCATTGTTTTAACATCACAGTCTGGTCTGCGTAGATTTGTATTGACCTCATTTGCCATCAATTTGACATTGTAATTTGGTCTCCATGGAAACATTGAAACCATTTTGTCATTATAATTTGTCATTATAATGTGGTGTCCATGCACTTATCAAAATTGTTTTCATATAGCAATTTGACATCATAACACAATCTCTATAGGCTTTTCCCTCAAAACCTTATGAAGATGGCAAATTGAAATGACTGAATAGAACTGTGATAAGCACGTGAAAGAAATATCCATTGTGTGTACTCAGAAAATATTTTTCAATTTTAAGTATGTACATAATTTAGGAGATTTTCTGCTTTTAAAATTGAGACATATGATGGTAGGTGGCTTTTTGTGTAAATATTTAATTTTATGCAGTTTAAAATCTCTAAACTTTTGGAAAAAAAAACTTTCATTTTCTCAGAATTTTCTTCTGATGGCAACAACCAGAATGTCCAGCAATCTTTGTTAATGTCCTTCAGTTCTGTACAGAGTTACTAGCATGAAAATCTGTCCTTACTCTGCAATGGTGCTAAATGAAGAATCCTCTTTAAACTAATCTCGTAATTCTCCTAAGTATCTAAATGTCCATGACCAAATTATATTCTGATTCACATTGAATGGATTTAGAACAAGTCTCCCCCAAAATGAGCCACTTTAACATGTGGATTACTTTGAGCAAGGTCAATCAAGACCCAAAAGACTCAGGAATTGCTTTATACTTCCCCCTTAACTGCCTTAAAGCAGGGGTGTCAAACTCATTTTCACGGAGGTCCATATCTGCCTCACCTGGCAGGTGCCTTCAGAGGGCTGAATGTAATTTTAGGACTGTGTAAATGTAACTACTCCACAACAGTTAAGTGACTCGGCACTGCCTCAGAGTAGAAACAAGGCCCAGGGCTGGATAAAACAAAGCGGAGGGCCGGATTCAGCCCTCAGGCCTATTTGCCATCAGTACCTTAAAGGATTTACATAGAGGACCTCTTCCAGGGTGAGAAGTATCACCAGAGATAACCACTAAGAGCTGTCTAGGTTTGGTGTGCCGGGGAGAATCAGCAGAGCTTGCTTGTTTGAAGTCCTCTTGGTATAACATTGTCTCCTAGGGCAGGGCAGGGCAGCAATTATTTACCAAACATTTGCTCTTCCCATCTTCCTGTAAATTGTCTTTCTTCCCTTTGAAGCCACAGACCCCACACCCCTTCTCCCAAATTTAGGATGGCATACAAGCCTGACTGTCTGGGAGCCTTTCATATCTTCAAGGGGCTCCTGTATGCACAGAGTTTGTTTTTCTCCCATTAATCAATTATGTCAATCTAACCAGTCAAAGAACCTAGAATAGATGAAAGAAAAAGTTTTCCTCTCCCACAACAAGGTGCTCTGGACATTTTCCTAGTGTTTTCTACTCCCATCTCTAATGTGAGGATTTGGTCATGCTCTATGATCCCATTGTCAATGCACTTTGTTATAATCTGTCTTTCTGTCCTTGACAAATTAGATCTAGTTCTCAGATGTATTCTGACCAACTCTTATGTGTTACACCCAGACATGGATCTGTTGGAGGGACCACCATCTACACAAAGATAAAAAGATCTTTTGGGGGAGAATCTGATGCCCTCCATATCTGAAACCTTTGGACCACTTCTCATTTTCCTTTGATTTATAAATTAAACCTTATACATCATCTTTTTCTATGAATAGTATAATTAACACATAACTAATATTAAACTGTTCTGAAATAAATTAAAATAGCTTCTCATTTTATTCAACAACATTTTTATAGAGAACATCTTACAATATCCACTCCATATATGGGCAGGCTAATGTCCAGGGGTATTAAGTAGTTAGTGCAAAAGCTCATAACAACTGTGTTGGTGTCTAGGTTTCTGATTCTCAGTACAATTTTTCTATTACATGGCACTGCAATGTCACTGCTGAATTATTAATAATCATCTGTTGGCTTCTATGCATCTGCATCTCTGCAAATCTTGTAAGATGCTCCATTTCAAGCTGATATTCTATAAAAAAAATGATCTTACTTTGAGCACCAATCATACATCTACCTTGTTAAAAGAGTTCAAAGTCCAAATTTTTCTTTAAGGAAAGCAAACCCTGAATGAGTAAATAGTAGCTATGTTTCTGCTTAGTCAAATATACCAAACATAAAAGAACAATGAGGAGATTCACTACATCCTGACTGCTGAATCCTAGCTCCTTGGTCAACTATTGAACTATTGCAATTCAAATTACTTCAGGGGTCAAGAAGACAACACTAACAAGTGAGGTGTACCAGGTTTACTCCAAAACAGGTTCTCAATAGTATACTTTAGACAGGGACACACCTTAAATATTAGATATATAAGAATATGTTTCAGGAGACATGCAGTCTCTTTCTTCTTCAGCAGCAAGAGAAAAATAATCAAGTAAAATTGGTCTCATTGTTAACAAAACACAGGAAATAAGAGAAAGTATAGATGATGGATAAAATATATTTTCTCAAAAGGGCCAGGAGCTACTCACTTCCAACTGCTAGTTTCCATGTGATAAGGCACAACCACTATGCCAGAGGGTATGATTTTTCAAGAGAAACAATAAATTCATATATTCACATAAAACCTTCAAATATTTACCTTTTTGCAAGTAATTTAAAATTATTTAAAACATTCTTCAGAACACTTTAAGATCCAAAAACCCTAGAATGAATTTTAAGTGAATACAGATAAATCTGAGACCATGAGGTAACAAAAACTCAGAAAAGGTGTGTATTATAAAGACTGCTGGGAGAACTCTGTCATAATGAGAGGTTGATGAAGTTACAGTTCAGAGTAAGGACTGAGATGACCTTGTATCAATTAAGTGAAAGTGTACTTTTCCTTGCTTAGGCTGACAAATTCTCCAATTTAAAGACAATGTTCAGGGAACTGATTGAAACACCCACAGTTCAAATGGTTAGTTAAACATATATAGTGTTTTTTAGATTTTAGCTTTTTAAGTGAGAGATCTTGAGCTTCAAATTAGAATCTAGGCTCAAATAAGAGCATACCCTGGAATCCTCACTCTTTCAGTGGTAGCCATTTTGCCATGGTGCAGGACCTCTTATTGTTTGAGGGAAATGTATTGTATTTCCATCAAACAGAGGAAAAGGCTACTTCAATGGTATTCCAGAAATCAAGAGTACTTCTCTGACTTCTCTTTATCACTTCCATTTTCTAGTACAGAAAGCTTGAACAACACAGCAGACAATTACTGTAAGCAATTGTAACCTAAACTAAATGCTTAAAGCTGTTTAGATAATCTCAGAGTAGTGATTGAGATTTGAAATTTCACACAACTTTTTGTAACAAATATTTTAACACATCATGAAATAAAATTCACACATAATGTAATATAAGTTCAAGAACAAGCAATCTAATACACTAGTTCAAATAGAAAGAATTAAAAAAGTAATTATTAATATATAGCAGAAAAACTTATGCTTAAATATATTAAGCACTGACTAAATAATGACTAAAGTACCCTCAACAATTTCAGTATTGTCAAGGTGGTACTACATTTGAAGAGAATGGCTATCATGAATCTGATTCCATGATGCACACATTATTTGCCTAAACAGGTGTTTTCACTGAACAAGTTCCCAAGAACAACTGTCTACTGAGATGCTCGGGGTGGGTTACAATTAAACATTATAATCTATTTTGGAGATACTGCCAATCCCCATGACCATATCTGATAGTCTGAGATGTCCGACAGAAATAAAGTTCATTTATTATGTTAATCCTATTGCTCCTCAAATTCATTTAATCATAAAAAAAGTTTTTTTTCCAATGAAGTTAATTATATATCTCAACTGTTTTGTTCCAAAATATGGAATATTTGGGACAGAAGTTTTCCTGGGGAAGGGCCCACAGTCTGCCCACAATTAAAGTGGATTAGGAATAAAAAGCTATCCTAGGAAGTTATAGGGTTGTAGATTACCTAAAAAAAACTATGTTTAAGTACTTGGGTACCTTTTTAAATCATATTTTCTGAGTAGGTTAGAATGATTCAATTAATAATTAATGACATGTCTAATTCTACATTTGTAATATTTAAAAATTATTTTTGACTTCCAGCCAAGATGGTGGCATAGGCAGACATTGTTCACCACTTTTTGTACAACCACATCAAAATTACAACAAAATATAGAACAACCATCACTCAAAGCCATTAGAAAACAAGATGAATGGAACTCAGAGACTATGGAGCTAAAGAAACCACATCCATCCAGACTGGTAGGATGGGCAGAGATGTAGAACAGACTGGTCTGACACCACAGGTGGTGGATAAAAATTCAGGAGTGATATCTAGAGAGCGAGTAGTCCCAGGACCACACTAGGTACCCAAGTCCAGGGTTCCAGCACCAGGAAGATAAGTTCCTACAACTTCTGTCTGCAAAAACCAGTGGAAATTGAGTCAGTGGATGAAACTGCCAGAGACCCAAGTAAAGGAGCCAGGGAAATGAGGAAGAGATTGTTCTCAATTTTAGCTGCTTGCTCGACCATAAGGACAGGGTGCACTTAAAGGAGGTACAGAGCTGATTGTGTAAAGTCAGCTCCTGGAACGCCAAGCAGGGGGCGGGTAAAAAGACCACAACCACAGCATGAGGTTTGAGAGACAATCAGCCATACTATCACGAGCTGTCCACAAGCTCTAGTAACCAGTCCTTGGTCAGATCACGCACCTTAGTATAGCCCCTGAGCCAATAGCTAACTGCCACCTTCTGCTTCTGGAAGTTGCTTGCTTGCTCGCCTCTATGAGAATCCTAGCCTGTAAGCGTTAGGCACGACTCTCATTTGCAGCCTTTTGGCACTCATGTATCTCCGGAGGCACCCCAAGAGTTCGCCCCTGCGCAGGTAAAACTTTGAAGCTTTGGCCAATAAAACTTCTCTAATCACCCCGGCAGTCTCCGACTCTTCTTGCTCACGAGGACGGGATGTAACACCCAGCAATTCCTGTTAAAGCACCAGTACACAGATTTACTTATTCAGACTCACTCCCTCGAAGACCCACCACTGGGGTAACAGCTTGAAAGGCACTAGTGGCATACAAGGAGAAACCGAAGTGTCTGGCATCAAGGCAAGTAGAGGCCATTGTCCCTTTTTTAATCCCCACAGCCCAACAGAGCCACAAAGCTGCATGCTAGTGCCATACCTGACACTCCATCAACCTGGCTAACATTGTTTGACGAGCCTTGGAGGTCCCTGGACACTCCACCACACCCAATTTATGAGCTTTTCTATATGAATGGCTGGTTTTAGCTCACGCAGTACAACTTCTTAAGTCCTCTCAAGTAAGCAACAGCTGGCTTCAGCAAGACTTTGGCCTGGCACAAGCAACAGACAGCCTACATTCACAGCTTGGCTTCACCTGGGAATCTCCAAGCCCAGCACAAGTAGTAGCCATCTTAGATTGCACTATAGCTCAGGCACGGTGGCCCCAGGCAAAACACAGGTGGGAACTGACCTTGACCAGATCCACCTGAGAAACCTCAGGGCCAGCACACCCAGTGGACAGGTCCAGACCATGTTGGAGCACCACCATCCTGCCCCTGCACAGCTGACCCTATAGAAAGGGCAGAGGTTGGTAGTCATTGGTCACAGCCTCTCAGCTGACTGGCCTGGGTAAATCCCTCCCTTTGATCTGCCAACAGCAACCAAAACTCAACTATAAGAGAAGGTTGTACTCAGCCCACACGAAGATCACACCTCAAGTACCCAGCTTGGGTGATAGGGGAGGCTATGCCACTGGACCCTACAGGACACCTACTACATTAGGCCACACTACCAAGACAGGGAGTCAAAGCCACTCTACCTAATACATTCAAACAAACACAAGGAGGCTGCCAAAATGAGGAGAAAAAGAAACATGGTCCAAATGAAAGAATAGATCAAAACTCCAGATACAGAGCTAAAAAAAATGGGGATAAGTGATTCATCAGATGCAGAGTTTAAAATACTGGTTATAAGGGTGCTCAAGAAACTTAGTGAAGATTTCAGCAGCATGACAAACATCCAGTCAGAAACAAAAGATACACTTCAAGGAAACAACAGTGGAGTGAATGAAGCTGAGAGTCAAATCAATGATTTAGAATATAAGGAAGCAAAAAACGACCAATCAGAACAACAAGAACAATAAAGAATCCAAAAAAAATTGGATAGTATAAACAGCCTCTAGGACAACTTCAAGAGGTACAACATTAACATCATAGGGGTGCCAGAGGGAGAAGAGAAAGATCAAGAAATTGAAAATCTATTTGTAAAAATAATGGAAGAAAACTTCTCTAATTTGGTGAAGGAATACAAGTCCAGGAAGCACAGAGAACCCCAAACAAGATGGGTACAAAGAGCCCAACTCCATCATAATTAAAATGGCAAAGATTAAAGATAAAGAGAGAATTGTAAAAGCAGCAAGCTAAAAGAAGTTATTTATCTGCAGGGGAGTTCCCACAGGACTATTAGCTGATTTCTCAAAAGAACCTTTGCAGGCAAAGAAGGGATTGGCAAGAAATATTCAAAGTTATGGAAAGCAGGGGCTTACAGCCAAGATTGCTTTATCCAGCAAAGCTATCATTTAGAATTGAAGGGCAGATAAAGAGCTTCCCAGACAAAACAACAACAACAACAACAACAAAAACAGAGTATTTGCTCTGCAGACAGAGTGCCCTGTCCACCACAGATGAGAATAAGTCTACCAAGACATGATCTGCTTGAGGAGGAAAGGTGGCTGATCTCTCAAAGGAGAACCAGGAACCTGTTCCTCAATGGGCTTTTATTATTGGGTTTAATTCGCATAGGAATAGAGGGTGTATATGTAAAGCTCATCAATCATTGTCCAGCAGAAATGATTAAGCCATAGATAACATTTAAAGAACTCTGTGGGCTTATTCTGAGTCAGGATCAGATAGTTAGAGTCATAAAACTTTGGGGAACAAACTCACTTCATGCTTGGACCCTTATTATTTAAATTGAGGGTATTAGCAAAGTAGGTTTCACAGAGTTTTATGCATTCTTTCTTAGGCCTGATCCACCCTGGGGAATCTGCCCTTTTGGAACAGGGCCACACCCACCTCCCACATTGTTTCAGGCTTAAGGCATTGTTTCAGGCTTAAGTCAGGCAGGGGAAATAAGGCAGCCAAGAGATTAGGAGACTTCTTGCAGACAGAATGAGGACTCAGGCTATGTCAAAGCTGAGGGGAGAGGGTCTATCACCCCCTTTTTCTATAGCCCTCCAAGTCCTTCCCTGAGGGCCCATTCCTAACCGTGCCTATATCAGGTTGTCCGTACTTTGAGGAATCTTACCTGTCATTGGCTGACCAGTAATTCACCTAAAGCCAAGCAGAGTGAAGTGAAAGGGGGCAGAGGCAGCATCCCTACAAGGAAGATAAGCTTTGTCTCCTAAGTGGCTTATGGTCCCCTGTATCTCACTCAGCCTTAGCCAAGATGGGTTACAGTTTCTGAAACCAGGCAGGGAGGTTCCCAAAAGGTGTTCATCATCACCAAACAGTATGATATTAAATGTTAAAGGGATTTATTTAAGAAAAAGATCAAAACTATAAACAATAAAATGGCAAAAATACATATCTATTGACAACTGAGTCTAAAAAACAAAGTAAATAAGAACAGAGACAGAATCATGGATATGGAGAGTGTTTTGATGGTTGCCAGATGGGAGGTGGATATGGAGGAATGGGTGAAAAGGTGAGGGGATTAAGAAGAACAAATAGGTAGTTATGGAATAGCCATGGGGATGTAAAGTACAATACAGGGAGTGGAGTAGCCAAAGAACTTATACACATGACCCATGGACATGAACGATGTTGGGGTATAGCCTGAGGGAGTGAGGGTGCTGGGTGGAGAGGAGCAAAGGGGGAAAAGTAAGAACAACTGTAATAGCATAATAAATTTTTTAAAATAAAATATATAAAAACTATTTTTATACACTGCTTACACATTTAAGTAGTGCTTTATTAAGCATAGGCCCTGTGCCAGCTGAGTGGTGAATCGTCAGGTGAGTTTATTAAATTTCTTGTCCCAAATTATTTGTTTCAAAATATTGCAAAGTCCTTTTGGGTCTTTTGGGTTATTTACAAATATTTGAAACTCAATGAAGTTATTGATTTTTATATTTGAGAAGATATGCTGTACTTAATGGAACTAATCAGTTTAACATGGTCTTCACCACCAACATCATCATTATCACCATCACCATCACCATCATCATTATCATCATCTATGTTTCTTTGTAAATGGCACCACACTAAGCTTCCCACAGAAATTTTAGTAAGTAGCCATTGCCTTACAGCAAAACCCAACAGTGAGAAGTGGTTTTTTCTTCCCTGCCATCATCATCATTACCTTCTTCATCATGAAGCAGAACAGTGGCTCGGTCAATATGCTTTGGCTCTGGCACTTCTAATATTGTATAACATATTCAAGCAGGATGGCATAACTATCAGCATCACCAACAACATCATTAATGTCTAACATTTAATGACTACTTGCTAAGTTCCAGCCACTGAGATAACTTTGTTACATGATTTTATGCCAGAAAATAATCACAACAACTCCATGAGCTAGTGGTTAATGTACAGAAACCAGGGCAGAGTGATGTTAAATAATCTCCTCAAGGTCACACTTTGGGGCCAGGAATTGGCCTGAGAACTTTTGACTTTAGAGACAAAGCTCTTAAATTAAGAGTCAAGAAAAGAACGAGGGTTTCTCCGTCTACTTGACCTTCACACATGTACTTATAAAGCTGTGCAGATGCAGCATAAATTTCTCACCTAAGCTCCCAACTAATTGGTATAAAAAGAAAACCTCAGAGTTCTGACTCGACTCTTTTCTGCCATCCAAGACTCAGTTTCTTAGGATAAATGTGTATATTCTTCCCACATCCATATGATGGTATCTCTTAGCCACCGTAATTCTGTAGCCTGGTTTGGAGGCTGAGGTGGAAAAAATGAACCTAGATATTCTGATTTTGACACTATTTTTATCTTCTCTGCTCTTACCTTAAAATGGACAAAGATTGATTTGTAAACTGGTTATTTTACAACATCAATATCATACATTAAGAAAAAATATTTAGAATACACATGAAGAAAGAGAGAATTCATTGATCAATAAATTTAAGCTTAGAAGGGGAAATGAATGGAAGTTGCTCTGCTTTGAACTTACTTATAATAGACCCCAAAATTTAAGAACAAGAACTTCAAGACCATCCACTCTGAACAGTTCCTTACCAGGGACCACTCCACAAAAAGATGTGTTTTCCTCACTTTCAAAAGATAGCATTCACAACTACCAGAGGGACAAAGGCAACAACATTTTAAAAGATATTGGCTAGCAGTAGAAATCTAAATAATTTCTCATTAACTGATCTTCAGATTACTGTATCCAATACTAATTTCATTATAAGATTTGAATATCTCATATCTTTCATTGTCACTCAGTTGTATGAGCTTTTATTAACTGTCTTATAGATAAAATGGGGGCAACAGAAACAATTCCCAATACCTAAATGTAGCCATTATTATGACTAAGTTTTCAATTCATGCATAGTATTGTATGCTTTAATTGCTAGCACCTGTGCAATGACCTCATTTTCTTAAAAATTATACTTAAATTGGCAAAATATATATACTCACAGGACATGTAGCATTTAAAAAATTATTTGGACTAAAGAAGCACCTGTATTTCTGGTCTTGAATGATACATGCTATTAATCCCCCCAACACTAACTTCATGCTTGCATTTTCCCGTGTCATGTGAAAATGGGACTGCATGCATCACACTGAATTTCATCTGTCACATTCCCAGTCACGGCTATATTCTGTTAAGATATCCCTGATGCTTTATCTTGACTCTGCTCAGTCTACTATTTTCAAAGCCAGGTGTGATCAGGATTGTTTCTATTCCAAGGTCATTTATACAGAAGCTAAATGAGATTGGCCCTACTGTAGAACTCAGGGGAGCTATGTACGTTACCTTTCTTTTTTCATAATGTTCCATTCACCCTTGTGAAGTGTGTGTGTGTGTGGGGGGGTATTTTGCTATCTCTTATGAACTTCATTGTCAAGTATAGTCTATTGATACAACACTTTATGAACATGAAGAGAGAACTATTTCAGAAAAATGCATTCTCATATTCACTCTAATGGAACAAATCTATAAAAGCATGTGCAGTAACATTAAAAATCAAGTAAGTAAAATAAGCCAGTTGGTGAAAGAAAAATTTCATATGACCTCACCTATAAGAGGAGCCTAATGAACAAAATAAACTAGCAAATAAAATAGAACCATAGGCCTGGACATGTGGAACAGACTGAAAGTGACCAGAGAGGAGGGAAAAGGAGGGTAATGGTGAAAAGAAGGGGAAGGGATTAGACAAAGAATATGTATGAATGACCCATGGACCTGGAGAACAGTGTGGGAATTGACTGTGGGAGTGGGGGGTGGGCTGGGTGGAGGAGGGCAAAGCGGGAAAAACTTAGACAACTATAATAGAATAACAATAAAAATTGATTTCGAAAGGAAAGATTATGCATTTTTGAGCACTGTTAATATTTAGTGTACTTCATTTCAGTTCTTTTTCTATGTACACAAAATTGGAATTATTCTCAATATAAAAATATCAAGTATGAAAAATATAAAAAATCACAACAGTGAAAACTGGTAGTAAAACTGTGACTATATAAAGGTCTTTACATCCTGTTTCAAGTGAGAAATATGCATCCAAAATTTTTATTTTTTTAATAGTCTATTTATTTATTTTTAGAGAGAGGAGAAGGGAGGGAGAAAGAGAGGGATAGAAACATCAATATGTGGTTGCCTTTCATGTGGCCCCCACTAGGGAGCTGGCCTGCAACCCAGGCATATGCCCTGACTGAGAATCGAACAGGCAACCCCTTGGTTCACAGCCCGTGCTCAATCCATTGAGCTATACCAGCCAGGGCTTTATCCAAAATTTTTAAGTTATGGACTTTTTAAAGAATTCAGCCTTCCACTTTTAGGGTTTCATATATGCATATGGTTTACTAAGTTTTGAACTGAATATACAATTTGTCAGGAATATTTTAATTATATGCATTGTTTTTATAAAAGTAATGGTGTTTTGTTTTGTAATGTCTCAGATTTATTTTTATTTTAAGGACTCTAGGAATTATTGCCACTTTTATCCTAAAATACTTTGCCCTGAGATTAATCACTTTAAATCTTATATTTTACTTCTTGCATAATGAATCGGGTATGTCAATTGTTATGTGCTTTTCTTAAGTAGAAGATTAAAATGTCTGATGGTGTTTCAAGCTACTAAATTTCTTATATAGCAATAGATAAGGGAAAACTACCTTTGATTATGTTAAAATATTGGTTATATTCAGTTTAGTAAGAAGAACATATTTATTCATCCCCAGGGGAAGAAACACACTATAAAGGAGGAAATGGAGGATGAGGAGAAGAAGAAAGAGTTGTTACTTACCAATAAAAAGTAATAAAACTGCTATGTTTATAATTTTGAAATACTTATGGTTCTGCTTAACTGACAGATACGTGGCATCAATCAAAGGAGATCTAGATAAAGTCCCCCCTTTTGGAACAAGCCAAAATAGTGAGTGTTGTAGGAAGCAAACAAGCCCTATTGTCATGGCCTCTCAGAAATCAGATAAATTGTTGGTGGCATTCTACTTTTTGATGGATAACCTGGGAGAATCATTGCAAAGCCTAACTTCTTGTTGCAATTTTAAACTTTTAAAATCTTATTTCTAGAAGAGAGGAGTTAGAACAATAGTATATGAAGGGATGATACTGGAAGCACTTAACCAATTCATTAAACACCAAGAAAAAATTTCTCAATAAAAGGTGGATTCTAAATTAATGTCATACTTTGAAATAGTTCAATTCGCAAGATGGAGGCATAGGTGGAACCATTGTGCCTTCTCGCACAACCAAGTTTAAAAACAACAAAGTTTTAGCAACAAAAACACAGTGAAACTACAGAAAATTGAACTATATGGAAGTCTGACAATAACGAACCATTCAACCAAACCGGTAAGAGAGGCAGAGCCAGCAGCAGAGATGGGTTGGGCAGGAAAGACCCACCCGGGCACACAACCCAGGTGTGCAGGCAGCTGTGGGCAGATCCCAGGTGTGAAGTAGCAGTGGGAGGACCCACTGAGGGCTGACCAAGGTCACACATTCATGCGCAGATAAATCTGCAAAGGAGCAAGCAGTGAGACGGACCACACAGGCCCCAGTGGAGGGAAACAGCAGAGGGGACTGCTATTGTCCCTCTCTGACCCTGCCCCCACATACAGTGTCACAAACCAGCGACCTGGGTGGCCCCTCCCTGGTGAACATCTAAGGCTCTGCTCCTCATATGTAACAGGCACAAACGAACCAAAACATTATGGCTCAAGAACTCAAAGCCCCAGAGCCCATAACTCTAAGCAACAAAGAAATAGCCAAACTTTCAGATGCATAGTTCAAAACACTGGTGATCAGGATGGTCACAGAACTGGTTGATTTTAGTCACAAATTAGAGGAACATATGAAGGCTAAACTAATTGAAATTAAGGGAAATGCACAGGAAACCAATAGTAATGGAAAGGAAACTGGAACTCAAATCAAGGGAGTGGACCAGAAGAAAGAAAAAAAATGACCAAACAGAAAAGGATGAAGAAACGACAATTCAAAAAAATGAGGAGAGGCTAAGGAACATACAGGACATCTTTAAATGCTCCAACATCCAAATTATAGGGTTACCAGAGGGGGAGAGGAACAGCCACCTGTGGAAAACTTATTTGAACAAATAATAAAGGAGAATTTCCCCAATCTGGCAAAGAAAATAGACTTCCAGGAAATCCAGGAAGCTCAGAGAGTCCCAAAGAAGTTGGACCCAAGAAGGGACACACCAAGGCACATCATAATTACATTAGCCAAGATTAAAATGAAGGAGAGAATCCTAGAAGCAGCAAGAGCTAAGGGGACAGTCACCTACAAAGGACTTCCCCATCAGACTGTCAGCTGATTTCTCAAAAGAGACCTTACAGGCAGGAAGGGGCTGGAAAGAGGTATTCCAAGTCATGAAATCCAAAGACCTACATCCAAGATTGCTCTATCCAGCAAAGCTTTCATTTAGAATGGAAGGGCAGATAAAGTGCTTCTCAGATAAGATCAAATTCAAGGAGTTCATCATCACCAAGCCCTTATTATATGAAATGTTAAAGGGACTTATGTAAGAAAAAGAAGATTAAAAAAAAAAAAACAGTGAAAGGACAGCAAGCTCACAGTAATTAAGAACCACACCTAAAACAAAAGCAAACTAAGAGGACAGCTAGATCAGGAGAGGAACCATACAAATGAAGATCACATGGAGGGTTAGCAATGGGGGGGGTACAGAAAATAAGTAGCATAGATGGTAGGTAGAAAATAGATAGGGGGGAGGGCAAGAATAGTATGGGAAATATAGAATCTAAAGAACTTGAGACACGTGGTCATAAGCTAAAGAGGGGGAATGGTGGGGGAGGGTGTGCAGGGTGGAGGGGAATGAAGGGGGGAAATAGAACAACTGTAATGGCATAATCAATAAAATATATATTTTTTAAAGAAATGGTTCAATTCTTAAAAGCTATCATTCTGATGAACATTTTCCAGTCTTGGTAAAAAAAATTTGAACGTTTTATTATCCATTCAGCTACTCTATGTCTTTTGATTGGAGCATCTAATCTATTTATATTTAAGGTTATTATTGATAGGTACTTATTCATTGCCATTTTACCCCCTTTGTACCTGTGTTCCTCTGTCTCTCACTCTTTTTCTTTCTTAAAGCAGTTCCTTTAGCATATCTTGCCCTGCTGGTTTGATGGAGGTGTGTTCTTTTATCCTTCTTTTGTCTGGAAAACTCCTTATTTGGCCTAACATTTTAATTGAGAGTTTTGCTGGGTAGAGTAGTCTTGGTTGCAGGCCTTTGCTTTTCATTACTTGAAATATTGCTTACCATTCCCTTCTGGCTTGGAATATGTCCATTGAGAAGTCAGCTGCTAGCCTTTTCATGGTTCCCTTGTATGTTACTTTGAGTTTCTCCCTTGCTGTCTTTAAGATTCTCTCTTCGTCTTGGAATTTTGCCATTTTAATTATGATGTGTCTTGAGGTGGGCCTCTTTGGGTTCCTCTTTATTGGGAACCTTGTGCTTCTTGCATTTGTGTAGCTTCTTCTCTCATCAAATTAGGGAAGTTTTCCATCATTACTTTTTCAAATAGGTTTTCTATCCCTTGCTCTTCTTCTCCTTCTGGTATTCCTATTATACAGATATTATTACGTTTCATGTTGTCCTGGAGTTCCCTTACCACCTCTTCATTCTTTATGAGTCTTTTTTTTTTCTTTTCTTGCTCTTTCTGGGTATTTTTTCTACCTTGTCCTCCAGCTCACTGATTCAATCCTATGCTTCATCTAACCTGTTTTGATTCTTTCTAGCACATGTTTCATTCAGAAATTATATTCATCATTTCCTCTTGGCTCTTGTTGACAGTTTCTATGTCCTTTTTCATGTTGATATAATTGGCAGTAAGTTCCTTGTAGTTTCCCTGTAGTTTTTGGTAGTTTTCATAGAGCTCATTAAGCTTCCTTATAACCATTGCTTTGAACTCAATACCTGATAGTTGACTTGCCTCTATTTCATTTAGCACTCTTTTGGAGGATTCCTCCTTTCCTTTACATTGGGGGTTGTTTTTTGTCTTCCCACTTTTTGTGAAACTCTTCTTCTTTGCTTCTGCTTCTTAAATCAATCTCTTTTGACTCCCTGATTTGTGGTGTGAACTTCTATGGTAGGGGACCTGTGATATTCAGTGGTGCAGTCTTCTTGACTTCCTGAACTTGATATTCTTGTGATGCCCTTTATGCAATTTATGTTGGGTCCCTGGATGTAATTGGCTTTTGACTATTGTTGGGTCTTTCTTTGGTGGGTCCTTCCCTCCAGCTGGTTGACTGAGTGTCCTGTATGCTATTCTGCGGGTGTTGCCAGAACAAAAACCACAAAGCCCACAGAACAAACCCAAATCTGCAAAAAATACCCCCCCACCTTGTACAATACGACTACCAACAGCAAAGGAACCAGTATTAATAAGGTTATAAAGAGATTAAGACTTTGGTAAGAAAGGAGAGAAATTAACTACAGTATAAAATCCAGTGGCTTAATTTGCACAAACTTGATGGACAAGAAATCAGGAAAGAAAATATGGCAAGTCATGGAGAAGACTGCAGTGGATTTTGTCTTGGTAGCCTCCAGTACTCATCACTGTTTTTTCTTTCTGGATCTGCCTCTGGTGATGTCAGATATTGACCCTGTCTGACTGTAGACAGCAGCCTGTTCCAAGACTGCCAGGGATCTACTGTCTGTGACTGTCTCCTGCTGTCCTTACTCTAGTCACATTGCACTCAGCACTCAGGATTAATCTCTCCTGGGGTGGGGGCTATTGTTTCCCCTCAGGCTGCTGCAGTTCAGAGGGGAGTGGTCTGCTTGAGCAAGATGGCTGCTGCCATATGGGGGATGACTCAGTACCAGGATCCCAGCATCTACTCCCTTAGTGCTCTCCCCAAAGCTTCCATCCCCAGCCTATTCTCAAGTATCTTCAGTCCATACTGCTCCTACTTTTGCTGGAGCCCTGGGTAACTGGCAGCAAATGAAAATTTGTATGTTGGCCCTTTAAACAGTTCTTTGCATCTCCAGCCATCCATCTCTGGGAGAAAGTAACCCTGCCTTTTGGCCACTTGTTGCACACTGTTGGTGGGAATGCATACTGGTGCAGGCACTGTGGAAAAATGTATGGAATTGCCTCATAAAACTAAGACTGGAACTGCCTTTTGACCCAGCCAAGTATTTTAGTATTTTAGTACTGGAATAATACTAAAAAAATCCTGAAACAACAATTCAAAAAAACCTATGCATTCCATTGTTCATAGTAGCACAATTCACAATAGCCAAGTGCTGGAAGGAACCTAAGTGCCCATCACTAAATGAGTGAATCAAAAAACCAAGGTACATTTACACAATGAAATACTACACAGCAGAAAAGAAGAAGGAACTCCTACCTTTTGTGACAGCATGGATGGATCTGAAGAGCATTATGCTAAGTAAAATAAGCCAGGTGATGAAAGAAAAATACCATATGATCTCACACAAAGTAGAATCTAATCTACAAAACAAGCAAGCAAGCAAAATATAACCAGAGGCATTAAAATAAGAACAAGCTGACAGTAATCAGAAAAGAAGTGGGAGGGGGAAAAGGGGAGAAAAAGGGAAGGGTCATTGGGGAACATGTATAGAGGACACATGGACAAAGCCAAAGAGGGTAGAGATTGAGGGTGAGGGGTGAGGTGGGCAGGAATGGTGGTGGGGAAATGAAGATAAGTATACTTGAATAATGATAAAAAAATAAAAAATACTAATAAAATAAAATTAAAAATTTGAAATGTTTGAAATTTTTTGTTGCATTTCTTGAACATTTACATATAACACACAATTTGTATAATTATAAAAAAATTATAAAAGAGGACAAAATCATTTTGAGGTAAAATTTCTCTGGATTAATATCTTTTTTTTAAAATTTTTAATCTAAAAGTGACATATATCAAGGAGAGAAAAATGATGGAAGGCATCCAAAATAGAACTCTAAATATAACAATATTTTTTCTTCTGATTTTTATACTGTTTCTACATAACATTGAGTTTTGGTTTTCTCCAGTAGTATAGCTTGACCTTCACAAATATCTTCTTTTCCTACAGCTATGGTTAGAGTGTCACCTGGATGATCAGGGAATGCAAAGTGATAAAAAAGAAGACACATGACACATCCTTAGTGTCATGTATAATATCATGAAAATTGAGAAAAATAATTAACAGACACTAAAAATCTTAATGTTCTTAAAAAGTACTTACTGTGAAGGTACCTTCTATAGTCTAATATTAAATGTAATGTTAGCTATACTTCAGGAGATTTCCTCAAGTTGTCATAAATTGTTAAGAGTTCATTTTTTTAGCTACCTTTTCATATTATTTCTTTCTTTTGTACATATGGGTATTTCCATTTTACCCTAATACTTATATAAATAAAATAACTTCAAATACTTTTTATTGTAGTTTGAATTGTATAAGGAAGTAAAATTTACCATGAATGTTAAGTAGATTGAAAGAGATTATCTTAGTTATGGCTAAGACATATGTGACTTCCTAGCTTAAAAAATACTATATTTTTAATTTTTCACATATTGTGTCTGTATTGATAAATGAACATGATTTTAATCATAAATGAAAAGTAAAATATTTGACTCATGGGCTTATGATAAAGTCCTTTATCTTGATTCCAAAGTTCCCATTAAAATTGTGTATAAAGCATGAAAATGTTGGGGTAAAATATCAACACCAGGAAAAACCACTAAGGAAAAGGATCACCCATATACCCCCAAAACTGGTGAAATTTTCTCTAGGCACAATGTCATAGGCACCATGTTGAACAAAATTGAATATAAAAAATTATCTTTACATTAGTTGACTTTCTCACACAATTTCACTCCTCCACTTTGTCTGGATTACATAATATTTTTGGGAAGTATCAAGAGTAAAATACTAATAGAATCTAAATCACACCCTTTTATTTCAAATAACCTTTAATTGCACAGTCATTGTTAGACAATATGTGAATCCCTGCTACCTTAAGAAACAAAGAAATTAAGAAAACAGATATTACCCAAATGAATTGTCAGTCATAATCTTCCTGGGTGACTGAATCTTCAAACAATACCTACTAATAATTTCCCTTTCATCTGAGGTTACCCAAACATGGATATTGTTTTGTAAAAGTTTTGAGTGCAGATATAGATCTATTGTCAACAAAATCCCATTCAATTTCTTTCTTAATTTCAATGCATTATTGGCAATCATGAAATCAGTGTATTAAAACATCTGAATGTGATAATACACAAACATAAAACCTATGTTTTTCCTCCTTGCTGTACTTATCACTATTGAAATGTTGTCCCAAGAGTGAATGCCGAAATATAACTGTTAGCTAACATTTAATTGTTGAGTAAGAGAACAGTTTTTCTTTAAGGCAACTTTGTTTTCTGTGAGTCATTCATTTGAAATCCTCTTTTGCTTGGCCTGGCATGGTAGGAAGTCCCTTCATCTATCACACTCCCCTCCCACCAAGAACATTGCAATTCTAATGTGTCTTTTCCTTTTTCTGGACTTTATGCTTTTGCATATGGTCCATTTGTGATATGTAAAAGTATAACCTGTTCAATCAATTCTTTTTTAAAATTTTATTTTTATTTATTTTTACAGTGAGGGGAAGGAAGCAAGGAAGAGAGGGAGAGAAACATCAATGGGAGAGAGAAACATTGATAGGTTGCCTTTCATATGTGGCCAATGGTCAACTCACCTGTAACCAAGGCATGTGTCCTGTCCAAGAACTGAACAAGCAACCTTTCCCTTTGTGGGATGACACCCTATTAATTGAGTCACACTGATCAGGGCTCAACCAATTCTTGAGTCCTAAGAGAAGTATTTGGCCCTAAAGTGGTTTTGTCACTTCCATACTTTATGCGGACTTCTTCCTTGATTTTGGCCTGTAACTGCTGCTCATGTTGCAACAGAGAAAACTCCATTCAGTATCTTCTTAGACATGAATATGCTTGCATAGTTCACAGATACCATAAATTCCATGCAAATGTTTTGCAGCCAAAAAAGATGGAAGCAACAGCATGATACATCTTCTTAGGGAAGTCATCCAAAAAAAAAAGGGAATAATACAACTTAGGGGAAAATTGTTTAGAGATTAGCAGAACCATGGATTCAGGAGATGAGAAGGGGTAAAATTTTGAACTTTGAACACATTTAATGTTAGGTCCTTTGAGACATCTACAATGAGATATAAATTAATCTGTTATGTATACAAGTGTAAATCACATGAGAACAAATTGTATGAAGAATATCTTCTGAAAGATGTCTATTCAGATCTGCCCATTTAAAAAAAAACATATTGTCTTTTTTGGCTATTGAATTGTATGAGTTCTTTATATATTTTGTATATTAACCTCTTATCAGATATATAATTTAAAAATATTTACTCAACTCAATAGGTTGCCTTTTCATTTTATTGATAGTTTCTTTTGCTGTACAGAAATTTTTAGTTTGTTGTAGTCTTGCTTATGTTTGCTTTGGTTGTATTTGTTTTTGGAGTCAGATGCAAGAAATCATTGCCAAGATCAACATCAAGAAGCTATTGTTGACTTCCAGCCAACATGGAGGCATAGGTAGATATATTTTGCCTCCTTGCACAACCAAAAGAAGGACAACAACAGATTTAAAAACAAAAAATAACCAGAACTGTAAGAAAATTTAACTGTATGGAAGTCTGGCAACCAAGGACTTAAAGAAGAAACATTCATTCACACCAGTACAAGGGGCAGAGATAGGCAACCAGGGTGGAGAGGACTCACATCAAGGCAGCCTTTAGAGGACTGGGGCTGGAAAGGTGGCAGCTAGCAGAGATGCCACATTTGTATGAAAACAAACCAGGAGGAAAAACTGGGGAGCTTTCCTAATCCAGCAAAGGAAATAGACTTCCAGGAAGTTCAGGAAGCTCAGAGAGTCCAAAAAAAGTTGGACACAAGGAAGCACAAACCAAGGCATGTCATAATTACACTATCCAAAATTAAATATAAAGAGAAAATCTGAAAAGCAGCAAGAGAAAAGGAGACAATTGCCCACAAAGGAGTACTCATAAGACTATCCACTGATTTCTCCAAAGAAACCTTGTACACAAGAAGGGCCTGGAAAGAAGTATTCCAAGTCATTAAAGGCAAAGTTTTACATCCAAGATTACTCTATCCAGCAAAGCTATCACTTAGAATGGGAGGACAGATAAAGTCCTTCCCAGATAATGTCAAGTTAAAGGATTTCATCATCACCAAGCCCTTATTATATGAAATGTTAAAGGGACGTATCTAAGAAAAAGAAGAAGATAAATAAATATAACAGTATAATGACAACAAACTCACAACTGTCAACAACCTAACCTTAAAAAGAAAAAAACAGAAATGAACTAAGCAAACAACTAGAACAGTAACAGATTCACAGAAATAGAGATCACCTGGAGAGTTATCAGTGGGGAGGAAGAATGGCAAATGGAGGACAAGGTACAGGGAATAAGAAGTGTAAATTGTAGATACAAAGTAGACAGGGGGAGGTTAAGAATAGTGTGGAAAATGGAGAAGCTAAAGAACTTATATGTACAACCCATGGACATGAACTAAGGTGGGGGAATGATGGTGGGAGGGGCAGTACAGGGTGGAGGCAAATAAAGTGGAGAAAAAATGGGACAACTGAATAGTATAATCCATAAAATATATTTTTTAAAAAGAAGCTATTGTCTATGTTTTCTTCTAGAAGTGTTATGATTTCAGGTCTTACATTCATGTCTTTATCAGTAACTCAGTTTCATTCTTTTGCATGTGGCCTTCCAGTTTTACCAGCACCATTTAATGAAGAGGTTATACTTTTCCCATTATATAGTCATGGCTACTTTGCTGTAAAATAGTTGACCATATGTGAATAGATTTATTTCTGGGTTCTCTATTCTGTTCCATTGATCTACACATCTGTTTTCATGACAGTACTATCCTGCTTTGATTACTATGGCTTTGTAACACAGTTTAAATTCAGGGAGCATGATAGCTCCAGTTTTACTTTTCTTTCTAAAGATTGCTTTGGATTTGGGGGGCCCTGTGGTTCTATAGAACTTGTAGGAGAGTCTGATCTACTTCTATAAAAATGCTATTGAAATTTTGATATAAATTGCATTGAATCTGTAGATTGCTTAGGGTAGTATAAACATTCTAACAATATTTATTCTTCCAATCCATGAGCATAAATTATTTTTCCATTTATTTGTATGTCCATTTTTTTCAACAATGTCTTATAGTTTTCTGTGTACACGTTTTTCACTTCCTTGGTTAAATTTATTCATAAGTATTTTATTATTTTTTATGTAATTATAAATGAGTGTTTTTTTAAACTTCCTTTCTGGTAGTTACTTATTAATGTATAGAAACACAAAAGATTTTTGTATCTTAATTTTGTATCCCACAAATTTACTAAATTAGCTTATTAACTTTAATAGGATTTTTGTGTGTGGAGTCTTTAAAAGTTTTCTACATATAGTAACATGTCATCTGCAAATAGTAACAGTTTTACTTCTTCCTTTCCAGTTTGGATGACTTTTGTTTTGCTTTCTTGTCTAATTGCTCTGGCTAGAATTTCCAATACTATGTTGAATAAATATGGCAAAGGTGGGCATCTTTGTTTTATTCCTAAGAGGAAAAGTTTTTAACTTTTTATTGCTGAGTATGTTAGCAGTGGACTTATTACATATTGTTTTTATGTGTGGAGGTATATTCCCTCTATGACTACTTTGAAAGTTTTTCACCAAAAATGAATTTTGAATTTTGTCAAATGCTTTTTCTGTATCTATTGAGATGCTCATATGATTTTTAGCCTTTAGTTGCTGATAAATGACTCTGATTGATTTGCAAATGTTGAACCCTCATTGCATCCTGAAGTAAATCACACTTGATTATGATGTATGATACTTTTAATGTATTGTTGTAAATATTGTATTTTTAGTTCAAGAGTGCCCAATTCATTCTCTTTATACCTGCTCATTCTATGTTGCAATTCTCAATTTTTATCTATGTTTTCTACTTTTTCTTCTAGGTCTTTGAAGATAATGTAACTTAAAGTTATTTGCTACAACATCTGAGTTATCTTTTATTGTTTTATACCTTTGATTTTCAGTCCTATTACCCTGTTTGTTTTAAATGTCATATAACACTAAATCTTGCAACAGAAATTTTTACTAAAATTTTTAGTGGCTGAAAGTAATTTAACTCCTATCAGAATGAGTTTTCCCATTCACCTATAAGCCAGAAAGAGTATGGGCTAGACTTCCAGCCAAGATGGAGGCATAGGTGGAAATACTATACCTGCTTTCACAACCAAACTTAAGGACAACAAAGATTTAGAAACAAAAACACAACCAGAACAGACAGAAAACTGAACTGTATTGATGTCCGTCAACCATTCATCTAGACCAGTAAAAGGGGTGAGGTGGGGTCACAGCAGGAAGAGGTGGTGGTTGGCGAACTGGGTGTGGGGAGCAAACCCAGTGAGGCAAGCAAGGCGGCTGGCTGATCACAGTCACACATTCATGCACAGATAAACCACACACACACACACAAAACGGGCAGTGAGACAGACTGCGCAACCCAGGGCCCCAGAGATGGGAATTTAAGCCTAAAAGCACTGACTGGAAAAACTTTCTGGACTTGAGGTGCCAGGAGAGATTACCAGCCTCACAGGAGAGTTTGTTGGAGAGACCCACAGGATCCTAGAATGTACACAAACCCATACACCTAAGAACCAGCACCAGAAGGGCCCAATTTGCTAGTGGGAAGTGGCAAAGGGGATCAAAATCTGAGATAGAGTGGAGCAAAAGTCATTGCTCCCTGTCTGACCCCACTCCAAGTCACAACCCAGCAATTGGGTTGACCTGCCCTGGTGAACACCTAAGCTTTCACCGCTCATATGTAACAGGCATGAACAGACCAAAACATTATGTCTCGAGCAGAACAACTCAAAACCTCAGAGCCAATACTTCTAAGCAACAAAGAGATAGCCAACCTATTGGATGCATGGTTCAAAACACTGGTGATCAGGATGCTCACAGAACTGGTTGATTTTATTCTCAAATTAGATGAAAAAATGTAGGCTACACTAAGTGAAGCAAAATGCACAGGGAACCAATAATGATGGCAAGAAAACTGGGACTTAAGTCAATGGAGTGGACCAGAAGGAAGAAAGAAACAACCAAACAGAAAAGAATGAAGAAATAAGAATTTAAGAAAATAAGGAGAGGCTTAGGAACCTCCAGGATATCTTTAAATGTTCCAACATCCAAATTATAGGGGTAACAGAAGGGGAAGAGGAACAGCCATGAGTGGAAAACTTCTTTAAACAAATAATAAAGAAAATTTCCCTGCCCTGGCTGATATAGCTCAGTGGATTGAGCACAGGCCTGCAAAACAAAGGATTGTGGTTCGATTACCAGTCGGGGCACATGCCTGGGTTGCAGGCCAGTTCCCAGTAGGGGACACACAGGAGGTAACCATACATTGATATTTCTCTCCCTCTCTCCTTCCCTTATCCTCTAAAGATAAATAAAATCTTTAAAAAGAAAAGAAAACTTCCCCAATCTGGCAAAGGAAATAGACTTCTGGGTAGTCCAAGAAGCTCAGAGAGTCCCAAAGAAATCCAAGGAGGAACACACCAAGGCACATCATAATTACATTAGCCAAGGTTAAAATGAAGGAGAGAATCCTAGAAGCAGCAAGAGATAAGGGGACAGTCACCTACAAAGGACTTCCCATCAGACTGTCAGCGGATTTCTCAAAAGAAACCTTACATGCAAGAAGGGGCTGGAAAGAAATATTCCAAGTCATGAAATCCAAAGACCTACATCCAAGATTGCTCTATCCAGCAAAGCTTTCATTTAGAATGGAAGGGCAGATAAAGTGCTTCTCAGATAAGGTCAAGTTCAAGGACTTCATCATCACCAAGCCCTTATTATATGAAATGTTAAAGGGACTTATGTAAAAAAAAGAAGATAAAAAATATGAACAGTGGAAGGACAGCAAACTCTATTATTAACACCTAAAACACACCTAAAACAAAAGCAAGCTAAGCAGACAGCTAGATCAGGAGAGGAACCATAGAAATGGAGATCACATGGAGGGTTAGCAACAGGAGAGTGGGAGGAGGAGAAGGGGGGAGAAGATACAGAGAATAAATAGCATAGATGGTAAGTAGAAAATAGACAGGGGGGAGGGGAAGAATAGTATGGGAAATGTAGAAGCTAAAGAATTTGTAACACATGGACATGAACCACAGGGGGGAAATAGGGGAGGGGATGTGCAGGGTGGAGGGGAATGAAGGGGGGAAATAGGACAACTGTAATGGCATAATCAATGAAATATATTTAAAAAAAGAATATGAGCTAAATCCTTCAATCAAAACATGGATGAACTACATGAAATTTGGGCTACAGTTTTGATACATCGTATATTACTCCTGGTTTGCCCTGTTCCTAGGTAATGTCCCTTCAGGTCTTACAGTGAATGTATAGTATAAAACTGCCTCTTCAGTCCTGAGAGAGTGAAAGAAATATACTTTGTTTTACAGAATTTTTTAATTTAGTATTTGGCTTCCTAACACCCACGCCTTCAAAATTCAGGATATTTCTTTAAAACAGCAGTATGTATAAGGTTCCTTGAGTCTCTGTTCCCTGCCACACACTTCAAACTTATATAATCCTCCAAACCTCTTTAGTTTCTTCTCAATAGTGGCCCTCTATCTAGACCTAACACCACATCTTAATCTCTTTGTAGCTTATATCCAGAACTGGTGAGATCTTCCAGGGACAGTTGTAGACCTTTAGTTTCCTTTGAAGTTTTCTCTATGTTCTGCTCTCCAGAATTGTATCCCTTTGGTCCTTACTGCTTCCACAGGTCTATGTTAGTCTTAATATATAAGACAGTTGTAGTATACCATATTTTTTATTTTTATTAGTGGGGGAATGGCTGCCATAAACTACATCATTTTGCTTGATAATTACTTTTTTATTTTTAAATTGGCCAATTTTAATTTGGTTCACTATAAGTGCAGACCTGATCTTAAAGGAACTTGATAATAGAGAGAAAAGAAGCACACTCAAATGTTCAAGTGTAATTTTTAGCTCAATTATGCTACACATATTTTTTTTTCTGTCTCAACATATAAAGTTCTATTGCTCAGTGACTTTGGCAAAATAATCACATTCACATGGTATTATGTCTACATTTATCTAAGTCTAGCTTACATGTTAATATCATTTATCCTTACTGATTGAAGACTAAGTTGTATTTTTGGAAGAATTTTGTGTTCAATAGAATTACTACTACTTCCTTTTAGTTTGCTGAGTATCTTCTACCATAAAACTGCTGAACTTCTGTGAGTCAATATTAAGCAAGTCTGGTTGAGGTTACAAATTCTCCAAAATTTGATCTATATAGTTTGTCTCCTAATCTATCTCCTTTGTACCCAAAGAGCAACCCATTTTACTGTCAAGTAGTGTGATTTACTCATTTTCTGCTTTACCTTCTAGTTAAGAAAAGAAGAACAACATAATGCACAAGGCATTTCCATCCCTGTGCTCATAAAGGATCCTGGGCAAATCAAGCAGTGTGTAGGGTGGGTTTTAAAAATTAAACTTTGCTGAAAAAAAATCATGTAGTAAAACAACCCATATAACTAAGGAGATGAAGGATCCACTCAAATGCTAACACAAAATCAGAGGATAATAAAAATAAACAAAGAAAATTTGATTGAATATTTCTCTTCAAAACTAGTATAAAACAAAGGTGAATTGTTACATAGCACAAGGTAGACAGAAATGAACCATATGTTCAGTCCCAAGAATAAGATAAAATGACATTTAAGTATTTTTAAATGGCACATTATATATTGACTTTGAAGATATTATTTCAAAATTCTAATAATAGAGCATAATCCATTTCATTTAGACTTCAGTTAAATGTGTTTTTGATGTAATAATACATTAACATAATATTCTAATACTTTAAATTATGACTTGAGGTCATGACTAATTAATCTATGGAATTTTACTAGGTTATTTTAGGCCTTAGAAATAGTTGGTAGAAAGAAAAATGATGTTTTAATGACTATTTTAAAGCAGTTTAGTCTTTGACAAGAAATTTGGCTCTAAAAATTCAAAATTACAATTAAAGCATGATTTAACATTTAACTTCTTTCATTTGCTTGGACTTAGAATTGAATTAAAAGGGGCAGCTAAATAAATGGGTGCAGAGGGGCTCATTCATATAGTATTACAATTTTTATACTGATAATTACTTTATATTTTGGGAGTTATAAAATGTGAAGGAGTTTTTAATTTTTCTGGGTGATAAAATATTGACATTTTTATCTAACATTATGCTAAAGTGAAATAAGCCAGCCAGAGATGAACAAATACATATGATTTTACTCATACATGGAATCTAATAAATAAACTGAACAAGCAAAATAAAGACAGACTTTTAGATAGAGAGCAGGCTGACAGCTCTTGGGGTGGGAGTTAGGGAGTGGAGGAATGAAGCAATAAAGAAAAAAGACTCATTGAGCCCGGGCCTGCGAACCACACAGTCGTGGTTCGATTCCCAGTCAGGGCACATGCCTGGGTTGCAGGCTGGTTCCCTGCAGGCCAGTTCCCAGCAGGGGACGCACAAAAGGCAACCATACATTCATGTTTCTCTTCCCCTCTCCTTCCCCCCTTCCCCTCTAAAGATAAATAAATAAAAAATCTAAAAAAAAAAAAAAAAGACTCATGAACATGGACATCAGTGTGATGATTAGGAGGGAAGGGATGGGTTGAGGTGAAAAAGGGTATGAGGAGGATAAATGGTAATGAAAAAATACAATGAAGCATAAAAAGAAAAAAAGAAATATATTTAAATACTCTATTAATAAATATTGACAATATTTAGCTATATGAATTACTAATTAAGAAGAAGGGTTATAAGTTCTTCTATAATCGGCTCATTTTATTCAAAATACAAGTATATCTGAAGGCAAAACATACTTACAACTTCCCAACATAAGCAACTATGTCAAGTAGATCTAAATGATACAGGGTGCAGCCAGGGGGTCCCCCAAAAGAGGATTTGGAATGGTGTCCAGAATTCAAAGTGTATAGGAATAATGGAGAGACATGTAAGATGTCCTCACCCCTTCCCCCGCCCCACAGGTGTGAGTTGGGGGGAAGGGACAGTTTTGTACAGCCACAGCCTTGCAGCTAATCCATAGCATTGTCTTTTAACATATCTATAGCCTTTGGCAGTCACTTGGATATGTTAAATGGCTGTGGCCAGGCTTGGAGCTAGGGGGATGAAGGCACTTCCCCCAAGATGTAACTGGGGGCAGGTCCCCCAAGTTACAGCGCCTGCGTAGGGGCTTGGAGAAGATTGGCTCGAGGACATGGGATGATTACTGCCCAGACTAACGATGGCAGCCCAGTAAACTTGTATTAACACAGAAATACTGGCAGGTGTAACTGATCTTGGGAGGAGTCGGAAATAGGGGTACAGAGGAAGATGGGTGCGAGGATTTAAAAGCCAGACACAGCAGCCATTGGGGGAGAGAGCCACGTGGTTTCAGCAGAGTGAGGACCCCCTCTTGGTGAGGTGAAAGAGGGAGCCACGTGGTTTTGGCAGAGTGCGGACCCCCTCTTTCCCAGGTGAAAGGGAAGAACCACGCAGCTTTGCCAGAATGGAGATCCCTACAGCCAGGTGAAGAAGACAGCCACATGCTTTTGGTGGAGTGCGGACTCCTGCAGCTTTGGTAGAAGAGGCCCACGCGGCTTTGGGGTGCCCCCTTTGGCCATGGGGCCTGAAAAGCAACAGAGACTTTGACTGGAACTGGGTACAAAGGACTCTTGCCAGTGGACCATGAGAGGGTACCACAGTACTTTGGATTAACTCGAGATCCTGCACAGTGACACAGCTGACGGTACCAGCAGCCTGCAATACAAACGTATGCTCTTTTCCTGATTTACGGTACCCGGAGTTGGGACAGTGGGAGAAGGGAGCGCTGTGTGGGTGTAGGTGTATACCCTAAAGGACTTTGATATTTTATTGGTGGTATTAGGCCTGAATAGCATTAAATAAACATTTTGTTTCCTTTTCACAAATCTCTGGCATTAAGAGATGTCTTTCCAATCGGCGGACAGAAGGGCCCAGTAGATTTTAGTATTTTGTTTTTGGGAGGGGCCCCAGTTGTATAGCAGTTTTGGGCATCCCTAGGTGGGCCAAATATTGTATTGCCCCTCCCTCGGACCTCTTCTTGTTCGGTAACATAAATACAGTGTATTTTCTATAGAGAATAAAAACTTAACACCACACATTAAATGTGCTAAAAGGTACCAAATGTTCATTCCATTTAGCTGACCCCTTAATAGATATGAACCAAAAAAGATTACATGGGGGACATCTTGTGACTTTCCAAAATAAAACCAAAATCTTGATGAAATTTATTCATATGTTCATTCTGTCATAAATCAGGTGATAGTGCATAAAATTTTCTGTATTTTTTAATAACTTAGATTTTTGTATTAGTACAGTTTTTATTAATTATTATTAAATTAAGTGAAGACATAATAGATTTTTAAAACTATTTTGAATTCATACCCATTGATGTGCCAGCTAAAAGGTCAACAAACTGAAACTAAGAACAAATCCCAGCCTGACATTTACTTGTTTATGGCTTGTGGCCTAAGAAACAGTGTTTACACCTTCAAGTGGTTGAGGAAAATCAAAATAAAAATTAGATGTTGATCCATACAAAAACGAGATTAATATCAAATTTCAAAACCTATCTCTAAAGTTTTATTGGAATAGAGTTAAATCAAACTGTGGAGAGTCTAAGAATTTATGTTACTAATTATATGTTAACTAGCAAAAATATTTTAGGTCTATTGAATTAAATAAAATTGATTATGAAAATTATTTTACCTCTTTTAATAGGATTAGCAGACAATTTAAAACTATGTATGCATCTCACATTATATTCTCTTAGACAATCTGCTTTGATGATGGGCCTCACTAGTGATCTATCAGTGAGGTATGAATTAGAATTTCATGTCTTCTTTAATGTAATTAATCAATCAATACAGCAGAATAATTTTTGGATCCTACAAGAGATTGTAGCTACTTAAACCAACAGTAACAGGGAGTATCATAAAATAATAAATAATATCAGGAATATATGGTTCATCCAATGTTTTTCCTTAAGAATTGCCAACATTGCAAGATTCAGTGGTTTTGAAAAAGTTTGAGTGTGTACCTTTAGAAAGGTAACACGTAGCAATCGCCTAAAATATTCCTTACATTATTACTATTTTTAAAAGCTGCTGCAGAACACTGTCTTTACAAAAAATTTCACTTCAAAATTCAAATCTTTATAAAAATATAATTGCTTTGATTAAACTTGAGTTGTATGTTCTGAATTCCTATTTACTCAGATTTCTCCACATGCATCCCAGCTTTACAGTAGCTTGAGAAAAATCACAAAATTGACTTGAAGCTTAGAGTATAAAGACATAGTTAAGCCTGAGTGTGAATATGCTAAATATTTTAATTGGTGCTTCATTGTCATAAAATCAATAGCTATTTTTACCTCAAAATACAAAATGTAGTACTACATTTTTTAGAACAGTTGTCAAATTATTAATTATGTGAACTTAAAAATAAGTGTGCATTATCTGAGATTCTCCATAAATAAAAAATATATACCCTAATCTTTAAAAAATATATATGTCACAGGTAGGCACACTTAGCCTGGTTCTTGGTGATTATGGACAAAGAGTTGAACACAGAAAACTTATAGCAGAAAGAGAGAGAACAGAATTATAAAGTGATAGTACACTCCACAGAACATGGGAACAGGTCAACTCTGAGCAGAGACTGACCTCAGGGTATGGAGGGATTCTATTCTTACTCAGAGGATTATTTCCTGGCTAGTTTTAGCAGGCTCTTATCGAGCATGTACAAATAGTTATATTACTTTAAAGCCACCATGCATGTGGTCTCCCATGATTTTCCTTATTGACCACTGGGAAGGCGGTCGAATAATGTTGATTTATTATAATGCTATCATAATGAAGCAAGGCTTATGTAGTATCTTTTGTGAAGCTGTATTTGTGATTCACCATGATTCAGCACTTTTCCAGAAAGCAATCTTAGAACAGGATGTCAGTCCTGTATCCACGTTCTTTATCTTAGCCCTGGGGCTAAGGAGTTTCATCCTTCCTGACTATCTCCAGCCTCACATATAATTTGATATCAACTTGAATCAAGTGAAATCACCAATTATGAAAATTGTGATCTCACATGGTTCAACTGATAATAGGTGTCATGGTTACTTAAGCTGAATTTCTACAAATAGTATCTCTTCCACACTATTATAAAGTTAAAACCAATACCAGACAGAGATACTTATTTTAAAAATTAGTAAACAATAGAGAAGTGGAACCTGCATTATTTGAGAAAAATCCTTCACTTATGCAGAACAGAGGATCAAGTTGGCTAGTTGATGATTTGAGATGCAGCTGATAAGATTATGTTTAAGATTTTTCTATTGTAGAACTTGCCACAGCCAGATTATACAGTCTAAGGCATCAGTGATTGAGCAAAAGGGATTTAAAATCAACTTCATGCTTTCAAGTCAAATTTCAAACTATCAACTGATTTACCGATAACCATCTTCAGTGCTGCATCTTTCTAAGTTATTACCTGGAGTTTCAGAGTGTGGGAGGGATATTTTTTCAATAGACCGCTGTGTGCATATGCCAAACTATTCTTTAAAAAACAGGGGAATTTTTTTTTGGATTTTATGATTTATTGAGCTTCCTTCCAGATAATATTTGGTTTTTGGGTGAATTCAACAGATCACTGATCAAGTATATTGATAAAGATCTTGAAAACTATTGATGGCAGAAAAATGCCATTAGCACTTTGATCTGAAGACACATGGGTTTGTGCTTGTGCAGTTTCTTTATTCCATGAATACCAGGGATCCGCTGAATTTCTAAATTCTGAATGCTCACAATTTCATGACAAATGTATAGATGTTTCTGCCCAAGTTATTTCTTAGCTTCCTCCTTTTTAAAATGCTAGATTAGTTAGATTCAAATTGTACATTTTTCTCACTCTACTCTATTGAATAGTTTTGAACAAAAATAAACAGAATAATTTGTGGGAAAATAACTATCCTTTTGCAATAAATAGTCACCAATGGAACAAAACCACTTTAAGGCTGATGGAATTCAAAGTTCTACCCTGTCAGAAATGCAACAAACAAAATAACAAACTTCTTTTTTTTTAATTTTTAGAAGGTCTTTTGAATAATTGAATCTGACCTACTTCTCATTAACTTTTGGCATGGTGAAATTCATAACTAATATCTTCTATATTTAGAAATGAGTGCAAAAAAGTTTGCTTTGAAAAATTCTGGGCCTATAAGAGATTAAATTGATAGTATCCTTGATCCCACAAACAAAATGACATCTCTTAATGAGTAGGGTTCTAATTTTTTTAAAAAATAAGCTTTAAATAGTTATTTTAAAGTTGCTTCCATTTTTGAGGCAGTCTAAATAACAAACACATTTAAAAAATCTTTTAAAAGTTTCTTTGGTCATTATATTTAGTGGGGAGAATTGCTGAAGTTTAAAAATATATAACTATACCTGATGGATAATAGCATAAACTTTATATTCTAGGTCAATTGACTTTTGACATTTATGAACATCTATCTCCCTATTGCTTTCAAGAGATAATATTATTCATGTGTTGATTATTAGATTATGGGAAATTTAGGAATCTTAGACATTTTACTTTGAAAGTTAAGTAAACCAATTATCTCTGTGAGTTAACTTTCACTTTACTAGTCCTAAATATAGGTAAGATGAAATTTTAACACTTTATCTTTTAAGTACCAGTTTGTAGGCTACCTTTTCCTTAATATATACACCCCCAACCCCCCTTACACAGAAGTTATTGCTACGTTAATTCTGTAAATCCTTATTATTTAAGATATTTGCTAAGAACCGAGGACATAAACATGAGAGACTCATAGTCCTCTATTGTCACATAGGAAAGTACTTGTATTTCCTTTTAGCATTCAACTTATTCTGTCTGTGTTTCCCATTCATTTCTAATGAAGGGCTCTTGTTTTATTCATCTCTTTCTCCCCAGTACCCAGGTGAATGCCCAACTTATAGTTATATTTGATGAATGGAATTATTGAAATGAAGTATATCCCTTTTCATAAAAATTTAATGCCTTTTGGCTATTAAAAAGGATCAGTTTCTATTTTTCATAACTAAAATGGTTTTCTAACATGAGAAATTCAATGTTATAAGAACAAAAAAGAATGGTACAGAGAAAATATATGGGATCTGGGTGCTGAGTTGTAAATTCCATTGTAATTGCAAACCATGGCTATCTCTACATCCAGGCACAGAGTCTGGCTCAGAGTGGTAGCTGACAGTATTTCTACTGATCAATTGACTGAGAGGTGGGAGAAACACAGATGGAGTTGCTGTTCAACTCATTACTTGATGTGTGATTTGTTATCCAATTTATTTGATATTTTCATCTGTTTCAACCTGTGGAAAATAGTTTTAGCTTCACAATGAAGTTCAGTGTTATTAATACATTGGGGGAATACAGGGGGAAATGCTTATAAAAATGCTTCGTATACAGTAAATCATTAAACAATTACAATAATATTAATTATATTCTTAAAATATTTTTTAAAACATAGGTTTTGGTTGATTTTGGTTTTGTTTTCTTGTTTCTTTTATATTGCCTTATAGAAAGAGAGAAGCCTAACAAAAAAAATGCCCCTCATTTCTTTGCACGCATTTCAATGATATGATAGGATATTTAGGGTTTCTTCCCTGGTATTTGTGTGCAGTATCTTTTTGTGGGAAGGTAAGCTTAATAATGAGGTGGGCCACTTCCTTATGCCTATAGGGATCGATCTCTCCTTACATGAAGATTCTGTATTTTAAGGAAATAGTAAATCTTTTTTCTGTTTTAAAAATATTACCTGGCCCTCAATCCAGGCATGTGCCATGACTGCTAATTCAACTAGCAACACTTTGCTTTGAAGGCCAGCACTCAATCCGCTAAACCACACCAGCCAGGGTGGTAAATCTTTTTCTTAATGATTATTCATTGGCTACTCAAAAATTAAATACATTTTATCCATTTTTTGTTCTAGAAAATATTTCTTATCTTTCTCACACCAGATTTTATGGAAGGTGTTAGGTTACTATATACAAACAAAAAAATAACAATGGTAATCTTGAGAATTTGGCAAGGTGAGTAAAGTAAGTGAGATTTAATCTCAAACCAGCTACCCTGGGTTGTATCAAACACAAATCTTTTTAATACGAAACTTTCATTACTTTGAGAAACTCACATAATAAACACACCCTGTGAAATTAAGCTACTTGAATGAGTTGAGAAGGAAAATTTGCAGATAATCTTATTCATGCTCTGCATTTGGAGAATGACACAATGAAAACTCAGGTTTAACTTGACAATTTGAAGGCTCATTATTTTTAGCCTCACAAATCAAATTCCACTGAATCATCCATTCATTCACATGAACTTGTTTCTAACTGTATCCTGGACAAAACTCCTTATGTGGTGTAACTCTAAAGGTTCAAGCTAAATAAATTATCCAGTGAACACATTTCTCACCAGAAAATTTCAAAGTCCTTTTTAAATGGGAGCCTCTATCTTTGCCAAATGAACTCATCTTTCATTTAACAAATATTTGAGTATTGGCACTGTTCTAAGAATTAGAGAGCCAGCAATGAACACAATACACAAAAACTCTGCCCTTGTGTGCTTAGGGGAAAGAACAAGTAGTAAACAAAAGGAATAAGCAAAAGTATTTTATATTAGTGGTAAATGCTAAAAAGGAAAATGAAGCAAGAAAGAAGATAGGTAGGGCATAAATAAGTCTGTGAAATTTCAGAGTATGTTAGGGAAAGCCTCACTGTAAATTAGACATTACTGGAAAGACCTGAGGTCAATAAAGAAAACCATTGAATATCTGAAGCAACTACTAGGAAGAGAGAGGAGAAAATGCAAAGGCCCTGGAGAAGGTTTGTGCCTAACAAATTGGAGAAATGGAAAAAAGTCAGTGTGACTGGTGTGGAATGATGGAGAGGAGTTGGAAAGTCAGGCAGAAGCTTAAGGTTATTGTTAAGAATTTGTTTTTTAATCAAAGAGTGGTAGAAACCACTGGAGGGTTTTAAGCAGAACTGACATGATGATGTAGATTTGAATGAAATTCTTTGAGTGATATGATGTAAATGGAAAGAAGAAAGGCAAGAAAGGAAGAAGGAATACCAGATAGACAACTACTGAAATAATGTCCAGGAAAGAATATTAATAGCTCAGACAATGATGGGAGCAAAGCACAAAGGAATTGATTGAATGTATAGTATGGAAGAAAGGTGCTAGAGATGACAGACAATGGAAGAATGAAAATGCAAATGACCATGCAAATGAAAAAACGGGAGTGCTGTTCACTGACATGGAAAAGAATGTGAATCAATCTAACTTTTCAACAAATATATTTATTCCTTGAATTCCCCTTTAAATACTGCTCTGCCTACATCTTATAATTTTTGACATATACATTTTAAAGATCACTTCATTTTTTTATGATTTTTTAAAATAACAGGACAGTTACTTAATAGTATGTTATCTGAAACATACTTAATAGTATGTTTCAGACAGGATATTTTAAAATGTCTTTTAGTTACTACTTTCCAGTTTTACTGAGTTTTGATGAGAAAACAACACTGTTCATATTTTGAAAGCTATTAAGGATTATTTTTTGCCCTGGCAAATAATGAAATTTTGTGAATACTTGAAAAGAGTTTGTGGTCTTGATATTCAGGATGTAATTTTATAATCATGCTGTTGAGATGCTTCTGAATTTGTCCTCTGTTGACCTCATCTATTAATTCTGAAAGGGATAGTTACACTCTTCTGCTGGGATTGTTGAGTTACCTGTTCATCCCTGCAATTCATTCAGCTGCATTCAATAGACGCAAAGGCATGAACAGACTGTTTCATTCATCAACATTGTTCACAATTCTGAGTCCCTTGAAGGCAAAGACTGTTAGTCGCTGAAACATTTAAAGTAAGAAATATGAGTCCTGGATGAAGACCTTTTACTTCTTTACTGAATTAATAAACAAGTGACTCTTAATGTGAAATTCATTTTTGAATATTTTTCCGTAAGAGTTATATACTTGAATTGGTACACCTTGATGTTTTTCCTAGTACCTTTCTGTTGTGTAAAATACGCCTATGCAGGTAGTATGTGGACAAAATGCTTTAATCTATAGATGTATTTTCATGATCTAAGAAGGTATTTTTGATGATCTTAAGTAATTGTGATTTTTCACAACTGTGTAAGTTAGACCTATCCAATAACAAGACAGATGTTTCATAAATATTCTAGAATATACATATGCATCTGACTGAATCCTACTACTAATTTTTTTGAATTCTTGTTGTTAATTACCTCCCATCAGTATAATATTCTGTAGATAAATTAAATTATGTCATAGATACATTTTCTTAATGATCCCAAACATAACCTTGACTTGATCCTCAAATACTTATGGAGCATCTACATGGATAGTGATAAATAATATCATAAAAAATACTGAGGTCTTAATCACAGAGCATCCATTTCACCTGTAATGGCACCATGTTGAATGGTGATTTTTTATTGTTCTAAACTACATCTTTCTTTTCTTAAATTCTGGGTTTTTTTAATTAACCTTGGAAATCAATGATACACATTTTAAAATTCTGGCATGCAGTTATGCTGCAAGGATCACAGATGAGTAGCCATAATGGTCAAAGCCCCAAATAAAGGCTTATTTCCTGGCCCTCTATATGATTATATTTTTAAAGTGCCATATCAAATTTTATTTTTAAGGTTTAATATTTAAGTACTTTTTAATTTTTAAAATAATTTCAAATGTACCCCAAATTTCTAAGTATACAAAGATTTTTTGAACCATTCAGAAATATCAGCACTGGCTGAGTTAGTGTGCACTGTTTTTAAATGAAGGTACAGCATTCTTTTAAAAACATTTTATTTATTTATTTTTAGAGAGAGGGGAAGGGAAGGAGAAAGTGGGAGAGAAACATCAATGTGTGGTTGCCTCTCATGTATCCCCTACTGGGGACCTGGCCTGCAACCCAGGTATGTGCTCTGATTCGGAATCGAACTGGTGACCCTTTGCTTCACAGGCCCATGCTCAATCCACTGAGCTACACCAGCCAGGGCAGTGTGCACTTCTGACAACAAAGAACATTCTCCCACATAACTACAACATAACCATCTTTTGAGGTATATGAATTTAAACTCACCCTTTAGTAGCTCAGTTTCCATGCCTGTGAAACCAGCTAATCAAGGCCTTTGATTGTTGGCACTATAGAATCCCATTCTATAGTTGCAGGATCCCATTGTGTGTATGTGAAGGTGGGGTGGGGGTGGATAACTGGGAACAGCAGAAAAGTTTAATCATGTTAAATTTTATATCTGTGATGGAGCCATGAAACTCAAGGTATTAGTTGACCCATGAACCATCCAAATATATAATATATGTGTGTGTGTGTGTGTGTGTGTGCGCGTGTGTGTGTGTGTGTGTATCTATATAAAGGGAATTCCTTGGTAATCTCCTATGTGCCAGCCACTATCCTTTGCCAAGCAGACAGTGCCTGAACCCTATCAGAGCTGCAGAATGTTTCTCCTGAATCCTACACCTAAGGAAGTTCCAGCCAACTTATACCAGCATTGGTTTTGAATTCCATGTATTGGCTGATCTCTACACAGAACACATTCTTTCTGGGACCTCACTTTTCCCTGACAAAATTCTATCCACCCTTCAGATGCTAGTTCTACAAGTGAATATTTTCTGATTTTCCCCAACTGAATGTGAGCTCTTACTTCGGGCAGAGCAATGTTTTCTTTGTTCCTCTCTGGGAAGCTTCTTTCTCAGTTTTAAATCTCATGCATTTAAGCACTTGTTCTGTTTCCTTCTTGGAATGTAAGTTCCTGGAAAGCAGGGAAATTGTGGGATTTTGTCATTTGTGGGACATCTTGCATGTAATAGATACCTCATGCATGATTGGCTATGAGAATCATTATAATATTGAGGAGAATGGCTATACTTTTTATGATTTCAATATGATTGGTTAAAAAGTATATAAATGGTCATCTTTAAAATAAAAGAGCTAGGTGAGTTTTAAGTAAAAAACAACTACCTTTTATAGAGGAAGCAAAAATGGCATTTGGGAGAGTTTAAGGAATTGAGAAAGAGTATACAAACAAAAATCACCTATGATCTCATCATCCAAGCAAATATATTTTCACTTTTGCTGTCAATATTTCCTCTTCATTCAGACATGTACAGAATTTCAGTTATAGCTGTAACATGTAATCTTCTTTATAGCTGTAACATGTAGTCTTCTACCCTGTTTTCAAATTCTTCATTGTATCCTAAGCTCACGCCTATGTTGCTGATTGGTCTTCCTAATTACCATCTTTAATGATCCATGATGATGAAATGGAATTGGGACCAAACTCTATTTAATACCTGGCCACTATACACTATTCTTCCCTTATCTGGGGAAGATGCCCAGTGGATGCCTGAAACCACATACAGTGCTGATATTTACTTTTTTCTACACAAACAATTATGATGAAGTTTAATTTATAAAGTAGGCACAGTAAGAGATGAACAATAACTAATAGTAAAATAAGAGAGCAGGCTTACCTAGGACAGCAACCTAGGAAAACACAGCCCACCTCACACAGCCACACTAAAATTACAACTAAAGTACAGAATGACCATTAATCAGAACCACCAGATATCAAGATGAATGGAAGTCCTACAACTATGGAATTGAAGAACCCACACTGAGACTGGTAAGAGGGGGTGCAACAGGCTGGTCCCACATCCACATGTGCCAGTAAAAATTGGGAGGGATATTTAAGCAGTGAGAGGTCCTAGCTCCACAACATGCCCCCCCCATCCTAAGGTTCCAGTGCCAGGGAGATAAGTTCCCATAAGTGGTTATAAAAACCAGTGGGGAAGACAGAAACTGCTAGACTCCCTGGCAGTTTCTCTTAAAGGGCTGATGCCCAGACTTACCTGGACTCATTCCCTCTTGAGCTGCAGTACCAGAGCAGCAATTTGAAAGGCACCAGAGGCATATGAGGAAGAACTGAAGTGTCTGGCATCAGAGCAAGAGCTGGGGGACAGCTTTCTCCAAGATGATACTGCTGGCAGAAGCTATTGTTCCTTCTCTGAGCCCTTCTCTCCCTACCCCCCCTCCACCAGAGCTAGCAGTTGGGTGCCATTTTTGAGTCTTCATCAAACTGGTTCACACTGTTTGCCCAACTCTGGTAATTCCCTGAGGCTCTATGTCACCTAATTTTCAGGCCCACCCAAGCTATTCCAGTGGCTTTTTCATACAAATAGCTTGTCTTGGCTCATGCTTCAGATTTTCCAAAATCTTCTCACACAAGAAGCATCTAACCTTAGCAAGCCACATACCTCTTGATAAGTGGCCCCAGGCTCAGCAGTAGAAAAACACTATCCTCACACATTGTACAACCTAGATTCAGTAGAAAGAAATGTGTCAATAACATATACGTGAAAGTCTATTAAAATATTAATAAATATAAATTATACAATGTCAATTAATGTTAACTGCAATGAAGAAATATCTGTGGGAACTAATAACATTAGAGAGTGATGAGGGGTGAGACTACTTTAGTTCGAGTGGTCTATATAATATGGTAAAATCCGACCTAAGGCCATAATAATAAGAAACAGGCCATACAAACAGTTGGTAGATATCATCAAAAGTTTTCACTGAAAATATTAAAATGTGACCCACTGAACTGTTGCTATTCTAGAAAAATCAATATTTCAAACAAAGGCTACAGGTATGGTGCTACTGAGTATAGAAAAAAACAAAGCATATTTTTTGTTTGTTTTTGTTTATTACCATAAAGAAGGCATTTTTTACAAAGAAGCCATTAAAGATTTCCCTAACTTTTAAAAATTATATTTCACTGATGGTATACAAAAATTTCTTGATTTCTACTGCTAGGATTATATCTTAAGAACCCTGAAACACCAATCCAAAAGAACCTGTGCACCACAATGTTCATAGCAGCACAATTTACAATAGCCAAGTACTGGAAGTAACCTAGGTGCTCATCAGTAAATGAATGGATCCAAAAACTATGGTACATTTACACAATGGAATTCTATGCAGCAGAAAGAAAGAAGGAGCTACTACCCTTTGTAACAGCATGGATGGAACTGAAAAGCATTATGCTGAGTGAAATAAGCCAGGCAGTGAAAGACAAATACCATATGATCTCACTTTTAACATGAACCTAATAAACAAAACAAACAAACAACCAAAATATAACCAAAGACACCAAAATTGAGAACAGGCTGAGAGGGGAGGGAATTTCAGAGGAAAAGGAGAAGGGTTTGCAGGAACAATTATAAAGGACACATGGACAATAAAAGGGAGAGGTGGAAACGGGAGGGAGGTGGGGAGGGCTGGGGTGGGAGTAAAAGGCAGAAAACTGTACTTGAACAACAATAAAAAATTATATTTCATTTGTGGGAACAGGTGACCATTTTGGAGAGTAAATCAAGAATTCCAGTTTTGGAGGGAAGATAGAGACCGAGTAGGAGGGAGCAGATTCTACTTTTCCCTTACATACAGGAGAAAAACCTAGCCGATCTACGGAGGAATAGAGCAAACAGCCAACGGTACCGCAGCATATATGAAAATAAGAGACCAGAAATTGTAGCAGACACTGAAAAACCAGACGGTAAGAAGACTGCTGCAGGACAATAAGGTCCCAGGAACCAGCACAGAGACAATGATGGCTGTAGCCTTGGGCCGCCTCCCGGGGCTGAGTCTACCACAGACTCCTTGGGAGTCACAGGCATGACACAGAGTCCTTGGGGTAGAGCCAGGTCAACCGCCCCCCCCTCCCCTGCCAAGCAGGGTTTGAGCAGCACCTGGAGATACCTGGTTGCTTGAAGTTGCAGAGAAGGGAATAAGGACAAAGAGGCAAATACACAAGGGCCGTGATCACCTTCAGAGTCTGTGGTCCCCAGGTTGGAAGAGTTGAGAGTTGCACAGTGATGCACACTGACCCTGATAGTCACCGGCCTGGGTGGAGAATTGGGCTGTACTGAGTGGCAGGCTTGAATAAGAGGAATTTCTCAAAAAGTAAAACTGTTTGGGGAATTCTCCTGCGACAGCTGCTTGGCCTACTCCCCACCCAGCCAGGTGAAAGGCCCTGCATTTCCCCAAAGCACTGGGAAGGGTCCTCGCCCAAACCAGCAAGATCCAGGCAGCCTGGCTGGGCGCGGGCCTACACCCCAGCCCACAGCGATGACCCCCCAGGAAAGAGTGCTCTGAAGAAGACATAGATCCCCTTGGTGGGCTGGGAGAGGCGCCAGACTAGTTGCATGAGTAACACCACGGGAAGAAAGAAAGGCCACACCAGTGTTGCAGCCAGTGAGATCAGAAAAACCGGTTTGGCCAGTTTGAAACCAACAAGAGATGTATGTGTTTTAAGTAATCTTTTATTTTTTTAAATTTTATTATTGTTTTATCTTTCAATACTCTTTCTTTCTTTCTTTCTTTCTTTCTTTCTTTCTTTCTTTCTTTCTTTCTTTCTTTCTTTCTTTCTTTCTCTCTTTCTTTCTTCCCTCTTCCTTTCTTTCCAATTTTATTTTTTCTTCCTCCCTTCTCCTGCCTTTTTTTTTTTTACTATACCCACAAGTGAGACAAAAAAACTTGGAACTCTAAAAGGACCAGAGTTTGACTCAAAGAGGGGGGAATCCCAACAGTTGACACAGTGAGACAAATTTCACTTTGCTATAGCATAAAAACTACAAGTTACTGCATATTTGTATTATTATTTTTTCATTATTCTTACATCTTTTATTTTAATAGCATTTTTGTATTCCTCTTCTTTCTGTATAGTCTTCTTTGCTCGGCTAGTTATATTGTATCATTTGACAGGTTTCCCCTGTTCTCTCTTTTACAGTGTATTGCTAATTTACTGTTCTTCAAGTCACTTACGTTCCTTTAGCACACTACTCAAAGTTCTATACCCTCTATTAATGTTATCCAGATCACGTAAATTCTGTCATATGATTGTTGCTCTAATATTATTGTAAATAATAGCTGTTCCATACAGTTGTAAATGATTCACAATATCCCTCCCAGATCTTAGCCCACTTCACAGTTCTGTTAACTACATTATTGTAGTGGTTAAGTCTATTCTCTCACACACTACACCTATTTACTACCATTTACTCTCACCTTACCTCAGAATCTGACCTCCCACAACTTCACTGCATTCTAGATCCAACTCACAATCCTTCCCTCCCTGACAAGAGTCTTATCTTCTTTCCATCCTTTCTTAAAAGTGGCTAGTTGAGTTGAAGATCACGGTTAACACTATACATAGCCAAAGAATCTCCTATCTCTTCTTTACTGGCTGCTACTGTATATATGATAGAAAACTCTCCTGCTATCATAAACAATTTTGCCTTCCCCTACAACTGATAAAAAAAAAAGAGAGTAGGTGGAAGGGGTGAACACCAGGATACCCACTGGAAGAGGAAACCCAACAACAAAGGAACCACCAACAGATAACAACAGAAGAAGGTGAAGGAGAGAGTGGAAACCACACAAACCTCAATCCAAGACTTCTCTGGAAATACAACTAAATAGTGGAGAAATCACCCAGTACAAACAACTAAACAAGAGCAAAAGAGAATCCTCCAAATCTTCTAAATATGGAAGAACTACCTTCAACACAACCTGCCCTCATCAGCACAACAAATTAAAATAGGTGGTGGACAGAAGGACCATCAGTTAACCAGCTGGTGGGAAGGACCCACAAAAGAAAGATCCCAAAACAATCAAAACACAAAAATAAACACAGAACCAACTTAAAGGACACCTCAAGAACAGTGAGCTTGGGAGATCAAGGAGACTATACCACTGACATACACAAGTATTCTACCACAGAAGTTCACACCATAAACCCAGGGAGGAAGAACAAATCAATTTAAGAAACTGAAGCTAACAAGAACAGTCTCACAAACAATGGGAAGACAAAGTAACAATCCCCAAATGAAGGAAAAGGAGGAAACTTCAAAAAGAATGCTAGATGAAATAGAGGCAAGTCAGCTATCAGATATTGAATTCAAAGCACCTGTCACCAGGAAGTTTAATGAGCTCACAATGAGCTACCAGAAACTACAGGGGAAGTGCAATGAATTCACTGCAAACTATATCAACATGAAAAAGGAAATAAAAACTAACAGCAAGGGCCAAGGGGAAATGAAGAATACAATTTCTGAACTGAAAAACATGGAAGAATGAATCAAAAGCAGGATCGATGAAGCAGAATATCAGATCAGCACGTTGGAGGACAAAGTAGAAAAAAATACCCAGAAAGAGCAAGAAAAAGAAAACAGGCTCAGAAAGAATAAAGAAGGATTAAGAGAAATGCAAGACAATATGAAAAGTAATAATATCCATATAATAGGGATACCAGAAGCAGAGGAAGAAGAGAAAAGGATAGAAAAACTGTTTGAAGAAGTAGTGATGGATAACTTCACTAATTTGATGAAAGAAAAAGTCACACAAATCCAGGAAACACAGAGAGTCCCAATCAAGAGGAACCCAAAGAGGACCACTTCAAGACACATCTCAATGGAAACACTCCAAGCAAGAAGAGAATGGCAAGAAATATTCCAAGTAATGAGAACCAGAGGCCGGCCACAGAGGCTACATTACCTAGCAAGGCTCTCAATCAAAATAGAAGGTCAAATACAGAGCTTCCAAGACAAAAGAAGTCTGAAAGAATACACCTCCACAAAACCAGCACTGCAAGACATGCTAAAGGAACTGCTCTAAGGAAAAGAAGTAAAAGAGAGAGACAGAGAGGAACACAGGTAGGAAAATGACAATGAGTAAATACCTATCAGTAATAACCTTAAATGTAAATAGATTCAATGCTCCAATCAAAAGATGTACAATAGCTGAATGGATAAGAAAGCATGACCCACACATTTGCTGCCTACAAGAATCCCAACTTAGGACAAAAGACAGACTGAAAGTGAAGGGCTGGAAACAAATTTTCCAAGCAAATGGCCAGGAAAAATAAGGTGGGGTAGCAATACTCATATCAGACAAAATAGACTTCAAAAAAAGGGCCATAAAGAAAGACCCAGAAGGTCACTTCATAATACTCAAGGGAAGAATGCACCAAAATGACATAAACATTGTAAACATATATGCGCCCAACATAAAAGCAACCAAATATATCAAGAAAATCTTAGAGGACTTCAAGAAAGATATTGACAGCAATAAAATTATAGCAGGGGATTTTAACACCCCATTGTCAAAAATGGACAGATCTTCCAAACAAAATATCAACAAAGATATTGTAGCATTGAACAATGTCCTAGATGAAGCGGACTTAACTGATATATATAGAAAGAGCCTAACATCCCAAAGAAGCTAAATACACATTCTTTCCAAAAGCACATGGAACACTTTCAAAGACAGACCGCATGATAGGACACAGAACAAGCCTCAACAAATTCAAGAAAATCGAAATTATACCAAGCATTTTCCCTGATGACAAGAGACTGAAACTAGAAATCAACCCCAAAGGAAAAAAAACAAAACACCCAAAATCACGGAGATTGAATAGCATGATATTAAACAATGAATGGGTCAAGACAGAAATTAGGGAAGACATCAAAAATTTTCTGGAAACAAATGAAAATGAACTCACAACAACCCCAAACTTATGGGACACAGGGAAGGCAGTCCTGAGAGGGAGGTTCACAGCAATACAAGCTTACCAAAAAAGATAAAAACATTAAAAAAACCTTAATCCTATACCTACAAGAACTCAAGGAACAACAACAAAGACAGCCCAGAGCATGTAGAAGGAAGGAAACAACCAAGATCAGAGCAGAATTAAATGACACAGAGACTAAAAGCACAATTCTAAGAATCAATGAATCCAGGAGCTGTTTTTTTGAAAAGATAAACAAAATTGACAAGGCTTTAAGCAGGCTCATCAAGAAAAAAAAAGGAGAGAGGACCCAAATAAACATAATCAGAAATGAAAGAAGAGAGATTACAACTGATACCACAGAAATAGAAGGGATTGTAAGAAATTATCATGATGAACTGTATGCCAAGAAATTTAAAAACCTAGATGAAATGGACAAATTTCTAGAAAAATATAATCTTCCAAAACTCAATGAAGAAGAAACAGAAAGCCTGAATAGACCAATAATAGGAGATGAAATTGAAACAGTAATATAAAAAATTCCATCACAAAAAAGCCCTGGACCAGATGGTTTCACAGGAGAATTCAACAAAGCAGTCAAGGAAGAGTTAACCCCTATCCTTCACAGACTATTCCAAAAAATCCAAAATGATGGAAGACTCCCAAACTCTTTTAATGAAGCCAGCATCATCTAATCTAAAACGAGATAAAGACGCAACGAAGAAAGAAAACTTCAGGCCAATATCGCTGATGCACATAGATGCTAAAATCCTCAACAAAATATTGGCAAACCTTATCCAACAATACATTAAAAAGATCATACACCATTACCAAGTGGGATTCATACCAGGGATGAATATTGAACTGCAAGGATGGTTCAATATTCACAAATCAGTAAATGTAATATATCACAAAAACAAAAGCAAAGACAAAAATCACATGATCATCAATAGATGCAGAAAAAGCATTTGATAAGGGACAGCACTCATTTATGATAAAAACACTCAGCAAAGTGGGAATAAAGGGAGCATTCCTCAATATAATAAAGCCCATATATGAGAGACCTACAGCCAACATTATACTCAATGGGCAAAAACTAAAAGCTTTTCCATTAAGATCAGGAACAAGACAAGGATGTCCACTTTCACCACTTCTATTCAATATAGTGTTGGAAGTTTTAGCCACAGCAATCAGAAAAGAAAAGGAAATAAAAGGCATTCAAATTGGAAAGGAGGAAACAAAACTGTCATTGTCTGCAGATGACGTGATAGTATACATGGAAAATCCTACAGACTCCACCCAAAAACTGTTCAACCTAATAAACAAATTTCACAAAACAGCAGGATACAAAGTCAATATTCAGAAATCAAAGGCATTTTTATATACCAACAATGAAACAGCAGAAGCAGAAATCAAGAAAAAAATCCCATTGATATAGCAAAAAGAAAAATAAAATACCTAGGAACAAACCTAACCAAGGAGGTAAAAGACCTGTATGACGAAAACTACACAACACTGAAGAAAGAAATGAAGGAAGACACAAACAAATGAAAACATATACTGGGTTCAGGAATTGGAAGAATTAACATCATCAAAATATCCATACTACCCAAAGCAATGTACAGATTCAATGCAATACCTATTAAAGTTCCAATGGCATATTTCACAGACATAGAACAAACACTTCAAAAATTTATATGGAACCATAAACGACCCCGAATAGCTGCTGCAATTTTGAGAAAGAACAAAGTAGGAGAAGAACAAAGTAAGATCACAATACCTGATCTCAAGCTCTATTACAAGGCCACTGTAATCAAAACAGCCCGGTACTGGCATAAAAACAGGCACATGGACCAATGGAACAGAACAGAAAGCCCAGAAATAAACCCAAGTCTCTATGGTCAACTAATATTCTACAGACGGGGCAGCAACATAAAATGGAGTAAAGATAGCCTCTTCAACAACTGGTGTTGGGAGAACTGGACAGCCACATGCAAAAAAAATGAAACTCTAGCACCATTTTACACTATACATCAAAATAAATTCAAGGTGGATAAAAGACTTAAATATAAGCCATGACACTATTAAAGTTTTAGAGGAGAACATTGGCAAGAAAATTTCAGATATTTCATGCAGCAACATTTTTACTGATATATGCCTTAGAGCAAGGGACATAAAGGAAAGAACAAACAAATGGGATCTCATCAAAATAAAAAAGCTTCTGCACACCTAAAGAAAACAGTATTAAATTAAAAAGAGAACCAACTGTATGGAAAAAAATATTTGCCAATGATATCTCAGACAAGGGTTTAATCTCCAAAATATGCATAGAACTTAAACGACTCCACTCTAAGAAGACAAGCAACGAAAGTAAAAAGTGGGCAAAGGACTTGCACAGACAGTTCTCCAAGGAGGACATACAGAGGATCCAGAGACACATGAAGAGATGCTCAATATCGTTAGTGATCAGAAATATGCAAATTAAAACCACAGTGAAATACCACTCCACACTGGTCAGAATGGCCATCATAAACAAAGCAACAAACAAGTGTTGGAGAAGTTGTGGAGAAAAGGGAACCCTAGTTCACTGTTGGTGGGATGGCAGAATGGTACAACCATTATGAAAAACAGTATGGAATTTTCTAAGAAAATGAATATGCTTTTTGACCCAGCAATTCCACTGCTAGGATTATATACTAAGAACCCTGAAACACCAATCCAAAAGAACCTATGCACCCCAATGTTCATAGCAGCACAATTTACAATAGCCAAGAGTTGGAAGCAACCTAGGTGCTGTCAGTAAATGAATGGATCAAAAAATTGTGGTACATATACACAATGGAATTCTATGAAGCAGAGAGAAAGAAGGAACTATTACCCTTTGCAACAACATGGATGAAACTGGAAAGCATTAGCTGAGTGAAATAAGCCAGGGGTTGAAAGACAAATACCATATGATCTCATCTTTAACAGGAACCTATAGAACAAAACAAACAAGCAAGCAAAATATAACCAAAGACACTGAAATAGAGAACAGGCTGATAGGGACCAGAGGGGAGGGGGAAGGGAATTTCAGGGGAAAGGGGAAGAAGGGTTTACAGGAACAAGTATAAAGGACACATGGACAATAATTAAGGGGGGTGGAAATGGGAGGGAGGTGGGGAGCACTGGGCAGGGTGGGCTGGGATGGGCATAAAAAACAGAAAACTGTACTTGAACAATGATTAAAATAAATTAATTTTAAAAAGAATCCCAAATGCATATGTTCTACTTTATGTTCATGAAGATTTGGTCATTTTATTGGCACAAGTTCCAAGTAATGATGGTGCTATTATGAATAAGCTGTGCATAGGACTGTCTTATTGCTACCTATCAAAAAAGTTATTTAATCAGAGGTAAGGAGAATAAAGAACGTGTTAATACATTTATTTTAAAAATCTGATAACAAAATTTTTTGAAAAGCTCATCACCCTTTTCCATGCAAACTTATAGCTAGTGCCTGTGCTCTTTAGATTCATTAAAACATTATTTGCATTAACTGTTCTTTCACTTATCTCAACCCTGTTTTTTTGTTTACAGCCTAGTCCCAATATCAAATAATATTTATGGTGAATTATGTTTGCCAGACTATGGGGGGTGGGGCAGTCCATGAGAAACTTTAAAACATTTCATAACTACAGCTATTTTGAATCTAGAATTGAACTCCTCAGAGAAGTTGGAGTTAATTATGTTTTGCTTGTATTTCATCTCTAAGCTTCAGAAACTTATCAAGTATGTGCTTATCTCCAAAAATTCATCTCATTAAAATTTGTACGTCATCTTATTTTAACAAAGCTATTGTCTCCATCCTTTGAGGACTTGTAAAAATGACCTATCTCTTCAGATGACATTATTAGCATGATTGGAAAAGAAAACAAAGTAGCCAATACATCCGATAGTACCCGTCTTCACTCCTTTGTATCAAGAGTACATACTTTTTAAGAATGTCACTACCAGGATAGGTATGGCAAAATGGGAATTTGATATCTGGGACCAGAAATGACAGGTAAAGAGAAAGAAGGTTAAAAAATGAAGTCTTTATTCCACTGCAACCTTCTTTTCCAAAATATTTGTTGTGAAACCCATTATGCTTAGAAGTCATCAATGGTCAAAAGAAAAAAATTACTGGAAAACACCCCTCCTTTTATATCCATAACATATGCCCACATCATGAAGACTGAGAAGCTGGGAAGTCAAGAAATGCATATTTTTTCTTTAGTTAAGGGACTTTCAAATTTATTTCAGGCTGAAAAACTTTTCCCGGCAACCACCCTACAATGACATGACCATGCAAGACATTGGACCAGAAAATTCTATGCTGACTTTCCTGTGAGCTGGCCCAGCTGCTTAGCCTGTCTCAGCACCTGGATGCATAATCTTTAGAAGAACAAAAGATTTCGGTGGGTCAGTTTTTAAAACATGAAAGAGGTTCAATTCAAGGCAGAAGTTGGAAACTGTAATTTAATTTAGAATTCTTTGTGAACTATAAGAGGTGACTTGACTACCATTGTCAGAACGTTCTATGTGAAATTACAAAAAAAGTTCCAAATACACACACACACATATATATATATACATACATATACATGTATATATGAACATATAGAAGTCAGAATTTAAATAAATGTCATAGAGTTTTATTTTCCTTAGGTTAGCCTACAACAGTGGTAGGCAGTTAGAGGAACAACTGGGGGCCAGGTACAGAAGGTCATCAGGGCAGAATGACCCAGGTGCCTAGCAACCGGTAAAACTGGAAAAATAAGAACATCGAGTGCAGGGTAACCTTTTCTTGCCCAGCATATCACTGGTCATGCGTTTTACATCCTCTGGCCTTTCATATGGCTGGTCATGTGATTTGGGCCCCACCCTGACCTTTCCTCCCCTGGCCTGTCCTTAGTCATGCCGGTTAGATTACCTAGGAGGGGGAATGAATGAAGGGGCTAGAGAGCAGCGCTTATGCATTAATCCCCCAGGACAATGAAGTTCTGACCCGAATCAAATACCTCTAGGCCTTAGTTGTTTTTCACCTCTAGGCCCAGAAAAGCAGCAAAACCGGAGAAGCCGCTCCAGGGCTGACATCAGGACCAGCTGCAATAATTAATGACCAGTCAGTGGAGACATTGACCCTGAGGAGACACACATAGAAAGCTGATGTATATTCTATTGAGATCCTCCTCTGAGACCTCCCTAAAATCTCCACCTTTAAAACCTCTCAAGATCTCTCTGTCTTTCTCTTCCTCTCTCCTCTACTTTTCTCTCTCCTTCTCCCTTTCCCTCTCCCTTTCTCTTCCCCTTTCTCCCTCTCTCATGCCATTTTCCCCACCCCCTCCCCCCAGACAGGCTTTTCCTTGCCTCTTTGTTCCCCTAAGCTCAAAGGGCCTTTCTTTTGCCTCTGTAATTTGTTTCCTGAGCCCATTTCTTCTACAGCTCACTGCTTCTACCTCTGTGACTTTCCGAATAAACTTGTGTTATAGTTTGAGTCTTGACTCTGAATCCTTTCTTAGCCAGAACTCAGGTACCAAGGTTGCAGAACACAGGCCTAATACCCAGTATCATTTCGCTGCCAACATGACTAATAATGGTTTCCACTTAAATATTGGTATTCTAATATAGTTTATGTTTTTAATTTTCTTATCATTTTTGTAAATAACTTAGTCAAGACCTAACAAGCTCTGATGTAAAAGTTCCAGAGAACTGAAAGAATAATCACATTTTGCACAGCAACAGACAGATAATAAACATGGGCCTAGAAGTTGAGAGGTGCAGATTCCAGTGCTGCTTTGTCCCTAAATACCCAAGTGAACTGAGACAAATCACGTAGCCTTTTCTGTTATTTAACATCCTCATGTGCAAAGTGAAGATAATGAATGACCTGAGTTATTGCTTTTATCTGGAATATCTTATGCTTCCAAACATAATAATACTCTGAAGTGCTTTTCTAAATAATAACTGGAATCTCACTAGAGAAATGTGAATTGTCAAAGAGCAGGATTCTAATGTGGCTTGAAATTATAATAATAACAAAAATTAGCATGTGTTAAAATATATTACGATTTGTGCAAAAACATTTTAAGCATCATATCAACTCCTAGAACATCCCTATGTTTATAATATGATGCCCATTTTATGAATAAGGAAACAATTGTGCAGACAAGTTAAATTTCCTGTCTGTTGGCCAAACTGGGAGAAAATCCTGAGCTGAAGACTGGATTTAAGTGTCTCACTCTAAAGTCAATGGTTCTTCTACACTGCCAACAAGTTTTTTATTAGCACGTTCAATTACTCAGTTGTGTCAAATAAAACTGTGATAATTGTTTGTTGCTTTCCTTTCTAATTATGTTTAAATGGAAGCCGTTGCATTTAGCAGGAAATGTGTTAATCTCTCTCTTTCCCAAAGAGCAAGCTGCACCTTAAAAGCATTCCTGGGGTTTCCTTCTCAAGCTAGAGGCTTCTTCTGTTCCCCACAAACTGATACAATTTTGATTTACCAATTAATTCCTTTGTTACAGATGCATTGAACAGACTGAGGCTGGTAGAATGTTACATTATTATCTTTGGACTACTAATGAAGTATGAGATTTATCTAATTTTAATTACATTGCACAATAAAGTATTTTTTTCTTACAATACACATGTTTATGTGGTAGAAAGTCCACTGTGTGTTATTGATAACGATCCCCTAAGTCGTCTGCAAGATGTAGTTTGAGGCACCCCTGATTTTTCCCAGCTACTAGGAATTCAGTGATACTCAGTTCTCACCTGAGTTTTCTTTGGGTAGCAAAAGAACTTTTAAAGAGCCACTAATGAGTACTGTTGCATCCCCTGAGACTGTATTTACATATGAGATAAAGTAACCATTACATAAATACTTCAGTTACTGAAAGCACTTAGTATTATCTAATCCACAATTTCAATACATTAATTACATGGCACCCCCATGAAGTACGCAAGTGCTTTGATTTCCACAGGCAAACCACAGTAATTAAGCTAATTCTGAGTAAATTAAATGAAATAAGGTTGGAGGAAGAAGTCAATGATACGTTTGCCAGGATTGGAATTAAGAATTGATGCCCATGTTTAAACTCCAAATATGGTTTCATAGACTATGAAAAGTCCCATGGATATGATTTAGCTAGAAGATAATCAGGAAGCATAATCTGTTTATAGGACCATCAACCTAACTTTGACAAAAGACTGTTGTTAAATAGTATCAGTACACCGATGGGATAAACATGGGTATGTAGCAGTGTACAATTTTAATAGAAAATTTTAACCCACCTCACCATTCTTTCGACTTTTTAAAAAATAAGTGCTGGCTTTGGTATGTAGCTTATAAATAAATAGCATGTTTGTATAAGAATCCTGGGAACCAGTTTCAAAAGATACAGACCCCAACCTTTAAGCGCCAGTTCTGAGAGATCTGCTGACCTTCAACGGTGGAGCCAGGATGACTAAACCATCCTGGACCACCACTTGCCTTACTGGACAGACTTTGCTAATCTTCATGCAGAGAACTTTTCAGACCGCTCCCTTGAACTCTGTTCTGTTCCCCTCTCCCTCCTTATAAAAACTTCAGCCTCCACTGAAAGGTGGAGATGGGCTTTGTGACATGAGTCCCCCATCTTCAGGAGATGGGCTTTGAGCCATTAATCTCCCAGCTTCCAGATGGCCAGCATTTGCAAATAAACCACTTTCCTTTACATCAGCCCCTGCCTCTCAAGTATGGGCTTTTGTAGAGACAGGCAGACAGACCTGCTTTTGGTTACAGGTACTTGTATGCCAGAGAATTTATTCTGGGATTTAGCCAAATATGTTTATGTACATATGGGTGCAGGATTAAGGGAGATGAAGTCTGACTTTTTAAAAAAGTAAGCAATAAGGCCCCGGCGGGTGTGGCTCAGTTGGTTGGGCATTATCCTGCAGACCCGAGAATCACCAGTTCAATTCCTGGCTGGGGCAAATGCCTGGGCTGTGGGCTTGGTCCCTGGTTTCTCTCTCACATCAATGTTTCTCTCCCTCTCTTTCTTCTTCCCTTTCCCTCTTTGATAAATAAATATATAAATAAAAGAAATAAAGTGAAGGAAAGACTATTTTATAATAAATTTTCACAAAAATTTTCTGAATTGTTTCTTTATATAATATTATTTTCTTATTATCATCATAATCCTATTAAAAGAGTTAAAAGAGTACATTTAACTCTGGCTGGTAGGGCTCAGTGGATTGAGTGTCAGCCTGAGAACCAAAAGGTCTCTGGTTCAATTCCCAGTCAGGGCACATGCCTGGGTTTCAGGCCAGGTCCCCAGTAGGGGGTACACAAGAAGCAACCACACATTGATCTTTACCTCTCTCCCTCACTTCCCATCTCTCTAAAACTAAACAAATAAAATATTTTTTTAAAGTGTACATTTAAAAGACATCTGGCTATTGGTGGTGAGCATTTTAGAGAACAGTATTTATATATATTTAAATATATATACACACACACCTACTACTAATAAAAATGTATTGTGTTTATGGTGAGTCTATTATTAAAGGACAGAACTCCTATATTTCATATCATATCATAATCTAGCATCTATAATTTCACCCAAATTATCAGGTTCTATTAAGTTTGTTCAAAAATAAATAAAATGATTAGAAAGAGCTGAAGATGCAGACATTCTAAATTTTAAAAACGCTTAATTGCAGTACAAACAAAAAAAGCCATGTTTTCATTTAGTTTAGAGACAATGTCCAATCCAGAGGCCATCATTTATCTAATATTCCCAATTAAGTAACTCTGAATTTGGAATTCTAGAGGAAAGAGGTGTTGTTGAATTCCAACTATGCGAACTATAGGGAACGTATTTTAGTCCTTTTAAAACACAGGTACAGGCAAATCTCTAAAGAGGATGTAGATTGGTTATAAATATACCCCAAGAGTCATGATTTTAAAAATGTTATCAACCATGGGAAAATATGCCTTTCTGATATTCCCAGTTATTTTGTTCTGTTCTAAGTAAGATTTCCACTGCTTCTACTTGTACTTAAGAGAGTTAAAGGTTATGTCAAGAAATGTGAGCTCAGTTTCTACCCTTAGAGACTAAAATGCTTTGTTCAGAAGAGCCAGTGATTTCTGCATGGGACCAGACAACGCTGAATGGCTCTACTAAAGACTCTGAACCCCTGCAGGGAACAAATGCCACAAATCTCAAAGTCAACACAAGTGGAAGATGTGGAACTAGTAAAACAAACAAACTCAATTTTTTCAAACTCTCATCCAAATAAGAGCAGGGGCAGTGACTTCTCAATCAGCTATCAGTCTCAGCAAAGGATACTGGTTCTTTAGACTAAGCAGAAAGAAGAAAACAGGGTAAAAGAAATTACTCATTAGGCTGTGTAGCGAAAAGAGAGCTGCCTGGAAAGAAAGAATAGATCGTAAAGATGAGCATCTTTCTGGGTACCACGCAAGTTCTCTGGCAGCAGCACATTATTTTGCCTGTTTTAAGGCCATGGGGATGTGCTGGAAAACCAGACTCCATTTCTCTAAGAAGTGTAATTATTTTTTTATTTCTGGCTCAAAAGAAGGGCAAATTATAGAAGCAATGCTTTTCATTGGCTCAAATGGCTAAAAAAAGGGGGAGGGGATTAAAAAATAACAACCTCCCGGATATATAGACAAAAATAATAAAAATATAAGTATAAAATAAAAATATTATAAATAAAACAGTGTAAAGATAACAAATTCCTTCCCTCTCATTCTGCCCCATCTTTCCCACATGTATTTTACATTTGATGAAATGGCTTAAGAGCAGATATTAAAAACAAAAATCCTAAATCTATGGATAAAAATGTAAAGATAAACTCTTACCTCCATCATATAAACTCGTTTTCCCAAGCGATTCATATTGGATCAAAATGGCTAAAGAACAGCTATTTTTAAAAAACAAAGTCTCCCAAATGTGAAGTTAAAAAATATAAAGGTATCCCAGGATTAAAATTAAAGAGAGAGAAGTTAAACTCTCCCCTCACACTCATCCTTCCCCCATCACATTAAATATCTCTCTCCCTGTGCTTTCTGTGTTCATGCCCATGACTCTGAATTAATTGTTTCCCCTAAGGGAAGGATTACCTCAGGGGGCATTTCTGTAGTTCACAATAAATCCATGAATTAAGAAACTAATTACAATAAAACCTGCTCAGTGTTCTCACTTAAAACATTTCTTCACCCTAAATGTTAATCTTTAAAAGATCAAGGCAGTTGGCACAAAGGCAACGTTTCCCATTAGAAGGAACTTTGTATTCTTTTTGTACCCACATGCGTTTATTCCCAGGGAGAGATTCAGCAGGGTAGCAGTGTGCTTTTATCGCACCATATGGCAAACTGCACCCCCATGGCCTGAAGGTCAAGATAGCTAAAAGTTTTAAGGAGAATTTAACAAAACAGATATAAACAAAATGGTTGTTAAAATAGGAGCAAATTGATTAAATCAAAAGGTGACAACTGAAATCTATTTCCCTGGGCGTCTCTTCACATTTTTTCTATCCTACTTCATAATCTGACAGACAAGAAACAAACACTTGTATATTCGGTTGATGGTCCACTCAGTGGTATGCACTTCAGTCACCTTCAAAGTACTCTCCATTTGATGCAATAGACCTATGAAAATATTTTTTCCGCTGCTCAAAAAAGTGTTTGAATTTGTCAATTTTTATGCCTTCTTAATGTTTCTGCCTTTTTCTTTTGTTTCGCCTCTTCCACATTGGCAAAACATTTCCCTTTGAGTATTTTTTTCATCCAGGGAACCCCACCCCACCCCCCGCCCCACCACAAAAGTCCCTGAGGGCAAAGATCAGGTGAATAGGGAGGGAGGGCACAGAGGTCATGCTGTTTTTGGTTAAAAACTGCTGAACACTCAGCCCGGTGTAGGCAGGTAAGCTTGTAAATTACCCATCATGAAATGGGGAAACGTGTTGAGAGTCTTCAAAACAATTTGCTGAAGCCAAATGCAGTCTCATAACAATGCCAGCTGGGACACTGATACAGATGAGTTGCTAGAATATTAACCTAGTAGGGGAAGCCTGTACTACCAGGGGCCTGCCCTCCAGGAGATAATTCCATTTTTAGGGGAGTCCCTTCTTATATCTTCTCAACATATAAAATTTATTGAATCTTGAGGATGTCTTGACTTCTGAAATTATTCCAAACATGGTTACCAAAGATTTCATAAAATAAATATTATCCATGAACATCATGGCTCTCACATTTTTATTTCCAAGACCTTGCGACTCTGTACATAGTTATGACCTAAGGAATGCCAAGCCATTAACATAAAAAAAATAAACTGCTTTTTAAAAAGAGAATCCAGACTATAAAACTTTACAGGAAATTTAGAGTACTCAAGTCCACTTTTCTCATTTTGTAGATAAGAAAGTTGAAAATAAAATGAATTTTTCTGCCTGAAGATCCCAGGCCTAGAACTTAACTTTTTTTTTTCATCAAACCCATTCCTCTTCCCACTGTGTTTCATTGTGTCACAGAGTCTGATGTACACACAGACAGGACACAGAGAAGTACATTTGAGTGGGAGTGAATTTATTTTCATTCTCACAAAAAGCTGAGGCTAAAGATGGATCCAGGTGGAGGCCCTGCATCAGGTCTAAGTAGTGCATGTGAAAAAAATAATCAGGGAGGAATTACCTACAAACTCACTGTGTCTTTCTTTTCCTATTTTAATTATCTTAAAAAGTAGCAGTAAATCGGGTGCCTTAAAAATCTGTTATGTCATGTTTATCTTTGTTAATGGTAGACAGAAGCAGCTCAGAATTTTTTCCAATTCACAAATATAATTTGAAGAATTTACTAATATAATGTTCTGCAATCTGTCTTCTGTTCCTACCATTCAAGGGCAGCTCTTGCCTCCCAAGTCCTCTTTTCCCATGACCTCTTTTAAGATATAAAGGTATTTGACATCTGCATAACATTTGACAGTGTTAAATAATCAAAATCTTGAGATTCCGCTTCACTAATTCATCCCTCTCTTCATACTTCTGAAATGGCTTCAAAGTGACAGATCTCCAGGATGAAGTATGGGTATGTCCTGTTCCTGTGCTTAGGAAGAACGTCCTTGGTAGAAAATATGTCAGCCAGATCCTCCTTTTTTCTGACCATATGTTGACAGTTTTGCATCTCTTCTCTTATTCCTTCACCTACAACACCCATCAGAATCAGAGTTCTACTCGCAGACTAATTCTCTTCTGACTTCATGATCTTCGTGGCATTTTTGTATATTTCCATGTTTCACTAAGGGCCTATGTTGATTAATCCTAGTCATTCCATTACTGTTTCTGATTTTAGACTCCTATATTGATGGCTTCAACCCTTGTCTTCCTTCAATCTTCACTTTCAAGAGTCCATTTAGACTTCAGACATCTCTGCTTTAATAATTGCCCAGTCTCTCAAATGCACACTAAAGCAAAATTTGTTTTCTCTGAGGCTTGTTCATGTTCCTGAATTTCTTTCCACATTCAATTTTTTTCATCCTACATTGATTATCCAAACTGGATAAGTCAGTCATTCTTGACAATCCCTGCTTCCTTAAGTCTTTACATGTAATTGGTCCTTTAGTCCTACCAATGAACATATCTCTGGAATCTCATCTACATACTCTAGTCAATGGCCCTCGTCCTGTCTCAAGATTAAACAAGTAGCTACTCCTAACACTTTAACCTTTATTTAGTTACTCCCAACTTCTTAAAAAATAACTATATATATATATATATATATAATAACCTTTACATACAAAATTCTTAAGGTAAAAATTCACTGTCAGAATGAATATATGCAGGAGAGGCAGCTTTTGTCAGAGAAATGGTGAGAGTAATACAAAATATACAGACTAATCCCTGACATATACTTCCATAATTCAAGACTAATAATTAATTTTGACAATGCTAGAATTAACTTTTCAATATTACTGAAAAAATTGGTGAGCTAAGCTTGTATAATTTTGGTCTACTCTAGTTAATATTCTCCATTAGCTAAATATTTATGGGATTCAATTTTAAATATCAGTATCACTTATGTAGCCCATGGATTTTAGTATGTGTAGGCTTTTGTTTCTATTACTAATATGATATATATATATATATATATATATATATATATATATATCATAGGTTGTTGATTACATCAACTTAGAATTTTTGAACCAAGGAATAAACTATTAAAAATTAAAGCTAAGCTCTTGAAGTTTAGTTTATCTAGTCTATGAATATCAAATTTTACTCAAAATTATTTTTTCTATGAAAAATAATTCTCATTTTTAGATTCACTTTGAAAGGGTAAAGGTAAAAAGCAAGATACTATTTCTACTTATTTCTACTGGAAATTTTAGTCATATACAAACTTAATTTTTAAAAAACTCTAATGAGGAAAGACTGGCATCCAAACTTCTAAACATCTTACTAAATATGAAACCCTAAGGTTTCTCACCCTCACCTCAGAGCTCCCCCATGATGGCACTCATAAGTTATGTTAGCAGGTGCTGGCCCAGAGGCTTGTTAAATCTCTGCTCTGTCATTCTTCAATTTACTCATGTGTTCATGGTGTAGAATTGAATAAAAAGTCTTACAGGTGACCATATTAGGCCCAGAAAGTCAGTATCAAGAAACAATTTTTAACAGAAAAATGTTTCTTTTTATCTTTTTAAATTTATTTATTTTGTTGTTCAAGTAGTTTTCTGCCTTTTACTCCCACCCTAGCTCACCCTGCCAGTGCTCCCCACCTCCCTCCCATTTCCATCCCCCTTAGTGTTTGTCCTTTATACATGTTCCTGTAAAACCTTCTTCCCCTTTCCCCTGAAATTCCCTCCCATCTCCCCTCTGGTCACTGTCAGCCTGTTCTGTATTTCAGTGTCTTTGGTTATATTTTTCTTGCTTGTTTGTTTTGTTGTTTAGCTTCCTGTCAAAGGTGAGATCATATGGAATTTGTCTTTCACTGCCTGGCTTATTTCACTCAGCATAATGCCTTCCAGTTCCATCCATACTGTTGCAAAGGGTAGGAGCTCCTTCTTTCTTTTTGCTACATGAAATTTCACTGTGTAAAAGGGGACCCTAGTTCACTGTTGGTGGGATTGCAGACTGGTACAACCACTACGGAAAACAGTATGGAATTTTCTAACCACTATGGAAAACTAAAAATGGGTCTGCCTTTTGACCCAGCAACTCCACTGCTAGGATTATATCCTAAGAACCCTGAAACACCAATCCAAAAGAATTTATGCACCCCAATGTTCCTAGCAGCACAATTTACAATAGGTAAGTGCTGGAAGCAACCTAGGTGCCCATCGGTAAATGATGGATCCAGGAAAATGTTTCTGATTATGTACCCGAACCACAGATATATATATAAGTACAATTTTTATGTCAAAATTTAAATAAAAGTGATTCTTAGCATGGCATATGCTAGATTTTAGTATCCTTTAATATAAAATTAAAAGTATAATTATCTTAGGTATTTAGAGATATTTATTAAACTATGCATTATAGAACACATTGCTTGATGTTTAACCACTTTCATCAGAGTCTCCAGAAGTACTTCAAATCCCCATTTCTTCTTAAAGCTCCTCCTCCATCTCCTATTTAGATAGAATAGAAGTATATCACTCTGTACCTAAAGTAATATATTTTTGGTTAAATGTGAGCTATATTTTACCAGTATTCTTTATATCAAGTCATGAGCTTTCATTGTGACTTCCAGCTTAGGGAAGGACTTTAAGGCAACAATAGGTGAAAATTCAAAAGGGGTTATTTTTTCGACCTCCCTTGTTATTTGGAGGTTAATTGGTTGACATCAGGAAAGACAGGGTCATGTCTAATCATAATTATAGAAATGCACATAGTTAGGGCAGTGCTAGTAAGAAGAAATGTAGCGAAACATTTTTTAAATGAAAGTAGAATACTATAAAGGTTTGAAGGCTCTCTAACTAAAGCCAAGTACCCTCATAGACTGTAGGAATGGCTTAATAAGCTAACATTGACCTTAGGTGCCTGAAGTTTCAGATACTTGAGATTGACAATTGGCCTGGAAATGGTAACCCTGTTAACCCAACATGATTCTGAATTTAAGTACACTGAGGTAAAATCCTTCTCATTTTCCTGTGAAAAAGTAAGAAACTGGATTTTCTGTGCTTGAACAACCTTACCCATTGGGAAACGGTAAATGAAATTCACACGTATGAAATGTATTCTCCAAGGGTTCTGTTTGTCTTTTTCTGTGGGTTGTTTGTCAACTGTTATTATATATAGGACATGAGATACTACTTAGCATTAAAAAGTGTAATGCATATTGCAGAGTTAACAAAATATTAATTAAGCAAGGCATTAATTAGAAAATTGTGTCTTAAAAATTACTAGATAAATATGTTTCAGTGAATTATTATGTTGTTGTTTTTCATGGTCTTATGTAGGCAAACAAAGCAAGAAAAAAAGCTGACCAACCATTTTATTCATGCAAGGTGGTCAGGCCATAGAGAGGATGAATTTGCTTAATTGATACAACAAAAAAAAATCAGAGTAATCTCCACTAATTTCTACTAGAATATTCAAGCTAATCAGATAGATCTTGGAAACTCTTTGTCACATTTTTTGCTATTAGTATGTTAGAATTGAGAATTTCTAAATGTACATAGTGTTTATGAAAATTTCTAAAAATATCTCCATAAAAGTCCCCACCCCAAATTATGTTTTCATTATAATGTAGTAATTAGAATATATTTTAATACTTATTTATATTTCCTTGGCTTTTCAATCATTTTTCACATAAATGAAGTTGTTATATATTTTCCAAGTTTATCTATCCTCCAAACTTTTTAGATTATTGTGTGTGTGTTATTAAATGCAGAGATTGATTTTGGGGGGAAGATAGATCCTAATTTTTTAAGTCTGTAAGGATTATATAAGGAAATGTACTGAATGAACCTGTCAAATCCCTGAGGTTCTTGATAAATAGTAGGCATTATGATGATGATGATCACTGTGATTACTTAACGGTTAATACAGTCAGTTTAACCTGGATTTTAGTATCTCTTTCTATACTTACTACTGTCTATGTTTGGGCAAATTACTTGACTTTTCTAAAATCTTTGTTGTTTTTAAGCATAGCTTAGTGGATTGAGCACAGGCCTGTGAACCAAAGGATCGAAGTTCGATTCCCAGTCAGGGCACATGCCTGGGTTGCAGACCAGTTCCCGGCAGGGGACGCATGAGAGGCGACCATACATTGATATTTCTCTTCCTCTCTCTTTCCCTTCCCCTCTAAAGATAAATAAATAAAATCTTTAATTAAAAAAATCTAAAATTTTGGTTATTTTTATCTATAAAGTAGGGTAAATGATTACCATACTTACCACGTGAATTCTATTTTTAACATTATGTTATTATAAGTGGTACATTTAAACTTTAAAATATCATGATACATCTCACTCATATACTTTGTTATACCTAATATTTTTGTATTGAAGATATCATCTCATTTTTACTGATTAGTTTTCTAAAATCTTGCTCCATTAGGGTGAATTTTTATTAAAATTTCTTGAATATTTATACTTTTTATACCTTTTATTATTTAATTTTTAAATTGAAATAACCTTATTACTCTTTTTCTCATGTCTATATTTTCATCATTTCTGCCTCTCCAATGCACTTGTAATTTAATTTAATTTAGTATTTCTCTTCTAATAATAAAGAATAAAGCCATGCACTCAAGAGGGAAGAAAAAGACAAATTCCCATAATCTTGCATTTTGCAGCTGCATATTATATAAATGCTACTTCAACTTCTCTTCATCCCAGTGTTTGTTAAGGAGTGTTTCAAAATCTCCTGGCTAAGTTAAAAAGTATCTATTGATTTTAGATCTTGTCTAAAGTTAAAAATTAGATTCCAGGCAAGTCACACATTTTTTTTTTTTTTGGTTTCTCAGTGATATAAAAGTTACGTTTATACTATACTGTACTCAACAAGTGTGCTGTAGCAGTATTTCTAAAAATATTCATATGTTTAGTACCTAGAAATAGATTATTTCCTGAGATCTCAAGTATTTAAATTGATGCTGCATTTAAAATATCTTCCATTTATGATTGGTGCAGTATTTTATATGTTTATTCAGTCAAACTTGTGAAACACAGTTTAAATATTTTCACGAGTGCTCTCCTCATTTGATTGCTTGTTATAACTGTTACAGAGAGTGAACTATGCTAATCATTTAGATTTAAGCTTCAACAAAGACATTAAAGTAAATATTATTATTACCTGCATTTTAGAGATGAGAAAACTGAGGCTTACATAGGTTAAATGACTTTGACAATACCACACAGCTAGTTAATGATTGAATTGACATTTAAACTGATTTGTCATGAGTCTGGAACATGTTTCTTCACCACCAACAGACACAGACTACTCGGCATCTCTTTTACTTTTTGGATAGCTTTTATTTTTTATTACTGATGGTGATATAGATTCTCTTACATATGATAGCTTTCAGACATCATCCCTGGTATTTGGGATGTTTTAGTGGTCTTAACTGATATATTTAAATGTTCTTAATTGGTTAATTTCCAGACTTAAACAAAATTTAACTTTTCTAACAATTGGATTGATTGTACAAAAAGAATGAGTAATTATATTTGGAATATGTCATCTACTAAAAAATATAGCTAACCTATTTTCCAAAAGCACTTCAGGCAATATGTAATAGAACATATAATCTAAACTGGATTGAAAAATATAAGAGATATGATGTTTGTGTGAAAAGTGCAGAAGTAATGCAAGGTTTGGGATAATTGCTCTGACATTCTCTTGCCCCATTCTCCCATGTCCTTAAGCTGGTAACTTTCATGGCTGAATGACAACCGTCATCAGCAGGAAAGCTTCTGTTTCTTTGGTGAAATCAGTGAGGAGACAGAGAGATGATTTCTTTTCTCTCAAGAATGGAAAAAGTTTGAGTTTCACTCTGACTAGAGAAATGTAGCTCACATGCCTGCCCTTCAATAAGATCACTGTGAATGCTTTATGGTAAATCAATGGCAGCCCATCTCTGTGGCCAGGGTTACAGACTACCTCAGACATACAATGGAAGAGATGTGGTTGGATGCCTGTTCAAATCACCAGTGTTAACACCCATGAAAAAAGGGTTGCACAGAAAAATTCCCACAGAGAATTTAGATGCTTATGTGTAAATTTCAAACATATTTTTAAAAGATTTTTGTTTATTTTATTTTTAGACAAATGGAAAGGGAAGGAAAAAGAGAGAGAAATATCAATGTGTGATTGCCCCTTGCATGCCCCCTACTGGGGACCTGGCCTGTGACCGAGACATGTACCCTTGTTGCCCAACAGAGGTCAGAAGGGGGCGGGCAATATTTGGCCCACCAAAGGATGCCAAAAACTGCTACAGAACAACAGGGGCCCCTCCCAAGGATGGTATACTAATACCTACTGGGCTCGTATGTCTGCTGCCAGAGGAAAGACATCTCTCAATGCCAGAGATTTGTGAAATGGAAAGGAAAGGTTTATTTAAAGCTGTACAGACTTAAAGTAGTGACCCAAAGTGCCCATAAAAATATCGAAGTACTTTAAGATAACCATAGATGCCCACAGCGCTTCCTTCTCCCCCTGCCCTGATTCGGGGTACCATATCTCAGGAAAAGAAGCACACGTCTGTGTTTCAGGCTGCTGGTACCGTCAGCTGTGTCTCTGTCCAGGCAGAATCTCCAGTTAATCCAAAGTCGTGTGGTACCTTCTCACAGTCCACTGGCAAGAGTTCTTTGTACCCATTTTCCAGGCAAAGTGTCTCCTGCTTCCCAGGCCATGCAGCCAAGGGGAGCACCCCAAAGCCTTGTGGGCCTCTTCTACCAAAGCTGCAGGGGTCAGCACTCTGACCGAAAGCATGTGGCTTTCTTCTTCACCTGGCTGCAGGGATCTCCATTCTGGTAAAGCTGCATGGCTCTCTCTTTCACCTCGCCAAGAGCGGGTACTAACTCTGCCCAAAACCACATGCCTCTCTCCCCAGTAGCTGCCGTGTCTGGGTTTAGATCCCCGTGCCAGTCCTCCTTTGCAGCCCCATTTCCGACTCCTCCTACAATCAGTTACACCTGCCAGGACTCCCATATTATTGCAAGTTTACTGGGCTGTCATCATTAGTCTGGGCAGGTGTGGCCCCATGGTGTGGAGCCAATCAACTCCAAGCTCTCACACAGGCATGTAACTTGGGGGACCAGCCCTCAGTTACATCCTGGGTAGAAGCCACTCCCTTTTCCCCCAGCTCAAAACTTGACCACAGCTATTCAACATATCTATGAAACCCGTTAAAGGTTACAGATACGTTAAATAATCATTCCAGAGGTTAGCTGTAAAACTGTTGCTATGCAAAACAACTCTCAATGGCCCTGCTCCATTTGTCCCTTCCCCCAACTGACACTGGGGGCGGGGGGGGGTGTTGAGGACATCTTAATATTTCCTGGATACCCTGAACTCTGGATCCCATCCCAAATCCTTTTCTGGGGCCCCCCTGTTGGCTGCGCCCTGTTACACCCTGACTGGAAATGCAACCAGTGACTTTGGTTTGCAGGCCCAAGCTCAATCCACTGAGCCACACCAGCCAGGGTCAAACAATTTTTTTAAACATAAGATTTTAGAATGTAAAGTAAGATAAGTATAAATTTAGTTTTGTTTTTAGGTTCTTTTCTTTGGATCTAAATATTTTACACAAAATCAATCTTCTATTTTTACCCTTATCAAAATGTCTCTAGCAGCTTAAATGTGCTCTATGACATACTAAAACTTGAGTTAGACTCATTCTATACAGTTTTTGGCTTCCTTTTCATCTGTCCCAAAACATATTTTGCTTTGTAAGAAAAAAGATTGTACCTGTCAAGTGTGCCCTACACCCCAACACAACACTGGGCACATCCTGGAAGCTTCATAAATACTTGCTGCTTCTAGTCATGACATTCAGCAAAAGGAAATGGATAGGTAGACAGAGTAAGAGAAACATTGAGAGGCCCTATTGTCTTTTCATTCTAAACAAATCACAGCAAAATATACAACACAACAGTGATGTTGAAGAAAAGTCAGTTTCTAAAGTTTTCTATTTCAAAACACATTCTAGACCATAGTGAGTAAAAATTGACTTTGAGAGAGAAAATTGGGAGAAACTGACTTTGTTTTCCAGAGAGTTTATTGGCTGCTGTAGATAAAGGATATGGAAAATGGACAATCAAATAGTTCCCCAGTAGATTTCGCAATATGTATTTTTGCTCTTTATATATAGCAATTGAAATTTGTTTTTTTTTAAGTTATTAAATCTCCTAGTTGGCGTTTAGTGGCAATGTTTTATATTTTTCAAAAATTATTTCAAGGGTTCTTAAAATGAAATAAAAAATTGGAAGATATGAGAATAAAGAACATATATTAATTTTTACTTTGTGCTATCTTAAATCATTTGAGACTGAGGCAATGGTTAAACACGATGGGTATATGAGTATATGTAAGTGTGTGCCTGTATATATATACATGTACATACATTACTATGTGCTAGATATGTTACTTATGGTACTTTATTTTAATTTATGGAAACATGTCTAAAATCCTGAATTTAACAAATTGTAGAGTATAAATTTGAACGCAGACCTAGATCTACTGTATGGTCTGCATCAATTTGCTCCCTCCTCACTGGGCATGCTTATGAGTCCAACTCATTCATTTCTTGAGAAGAACCAGAGGAAGATCTCAGGTCATGTCAGATACAATCTTAGATTTCCTTACACCTAACTCATATTTTTTTATTCATCCAAACCTCTTCACAACTATTTTCAGTGGCTAAATATTTTAGAACGCTTGTAGTAAAACAGTATATTATTAAGCAAGGTATGAATCATAATGATTAGATAGACTTCATGATTACTTTCTGTAAAACCAAAGTGCAAATTATTTTGCATAAAGAATTCTGGAAAAAAGCCAACAAAAATCATTAAAGACTTGGCATATTTTATTACATTCTACATTTTGTTGTGGGAGAAACATTTACCATTTTAAGGACTATAATAAAATGTGTGTGCTTTGGTTAACTATTTCATGCTATCAAATGTAAACTCCAGCATTAGTTTTTTTTTCCTCTGAAGAAATATCCAAGCACTATAGTATTCTCCATAGAATTACTGACTATAGTTTGTTTTCACACCAAATATGTGACTCTTTTCAAGTTAATGGATAAATTTGCTCATCTCTTTCTTTATTATAAAGCAAAGATAAATAAGTCTTTTTCACTCAATCTGCTGAGATAACTTGTGCCCATGTGAAAGGTGATCTGTTCTAATCAACTTCACAGAGTCTGATGGAATTCCACTGAACATAGCTCATAGCTGACACAACCACAGAATGATACAGTTCAGGACAAACATTGGTGACCTGAATAATACATGACAGACAGATGACCGGGTGAGAAAAGTAATTTTTCACCTACATCACTTGAGTTTCTTTATTAAAGGCTGAGACATGGTTGATGGGAAAAGGCTGCTTTGCCAGCTAAAAGCTGGTATGTTATATTAAGAGCTCAGCCAGTATTCCCCTGCCATTTTACTCTTTGAAAAATGTTATTTTGGCAATAAAATACAATAGACATCTACTCTGCATGAAAATTCAGCACTTCAAACACATTTCATAAGAATGCAAAGCTGCTGCTAATCAGTTATTATTATTTAGCATACTTACATGATCAGGAAGATCAAAGTCACTGAATAAAAATATCAAATTCTAAATTGTATAGATTATTTGTGAGTTGATGGTTCATGGCTGTTTTTATTTTGCAGTGCAATTTATATGAAAAAAATGTATGAAAAAAGTTTAATTTGTCAATAATAGTTATATTAGCCATATTTCTAGTAGATTATTTCAGGCAAAACGAAATTTAATTACTTTAGAGAGTATTCTTTCATAAATACTCTGGCATCATTACTAACATGCAAAATTTGAAAGTAAGGTATGCTTTAGTGCAACAGTTGAATCTTAATTACTAAAAAAATGGAGTTTTATAACTAAATAAGAAAGTAAACCATAGTATTTAATTTAAAAAACTGGTCTTGATAGACATATCTTTATAAAGAAGTGTGTCACTTACGGTTAGAATATTTCACATGCAAATAGTAAATATAGACAGTCTTTTATTTTTTTTAAGATTTTATTTATTTATTTTTACAGAAGAAAGGAAGGCGAGAGGGAGAGAAACATCAATGTATGGTTGCCTCTCGTGCGTCCCCTGCTGGGAACTGGCCTACAGGGAACCGGCCTGCAACCCAGGCATGTGCCCTGACTGGGAATCGAACCGCAATTGTGTGGGTCGCAGGCCTGCACTCAATCCACTGAGCTACACCAGGCAGGGCTAGACAGTCTTCTAAAGGAGCTTGTTTTCTCAAAGTGACTGACATCCCTTTCCTGCAATCATTAATTTATACATATGTCTATATTTATATTCTAGGCTTTCTTTTAGGATCTGCAATAAAGCAGTAAATAAAGGATTAAAAATGCTTTAATGAGGTATTCATTTCTTTGGGAGAAGACAAATGATAAACAAATTTCATATTACACCAGTTGAAGGCAAGTAATGCACTATGAGAAAAAATAATTCTAGGAGGATAAGGACTGATGTTCTCACAATAGTGTACAGGGAGGTTAGGGACCATCTTAATGATAAGATCATATTCAAACAGATGGAGATTAAGTGAATTGTAGGGTATTAGTAGAAAGAACATTTTATACACAGATAACTGTGGGGGCGACTTTCCTCGCAAGTCCCCCTGCCCCCCATGTGCCATGGATGAAAGTAAACACTACCAATATATGATCTGCTTTGGGAGGAAAGGTGGCCATCCCTCAAAGAGAAAGGGCCAAGAGCCCCCTGCTGAAGGGGCTTTTATTGGATTTGTTTGCACAAGAATACAGGTAAGGATCAAACAATAGATATCATTCAAAGAACTGTGAGGGCTTATTCTCAGTCAGGGTCAGATAGCTAATGAGCCATAAAACTTTGAGGAACAAACTTCTTGCTTGGACCCTTATCATTTAAATGAGAGCATTCTAAACAAAGCAAGTTTCACAGGATTGTTAAATATTATTTCTTATGCCTGATTTACCCCGGAAACCTGCCCTTTCCAGCACAGGGCTGCGCCACCTTCCCCATCATAGGTTTTTGGGCTTAAGTGGATTAGAGCCAGGCAGTGCTTCTCCTGGATGGAAATGGAGACTCAGGTTATGTCACAATAGCTGGGGAGACGAGGGTTCATTGCTCCTTCTTGGTCGCAGCCCTTTGAGTCCTTCCATGATGGCCTCCCAAGTGCCCCTCTCTGAGGGGTTGTACTCGCCATGGACATTGACCATGCTTTGGGGGCAGGGGAAGAAGCAGAAGCAGTGCTTGCTACCAGAGACAAGCTTTTTCTCCTGGGGCCTGCATCCTGGAGGTCTCTCACTTAGCCATGGGAGGCAGTTACAATTCCTGAAACCAGGCAGGGTGGTTCCCAACAGATAAGAGCAAACAAAGAAGCTCTGTGACATACATTGTTGGAGCAGGATGAGTGGGTAGAAGATACGGTCGCAGAAGTATAGGAAATGGTGGGAAGTGGGGAAGAATGAACAGCACATCATAGACATTCATCTCAATCATGATAAGAACGTTAGCTTTAATTCTGTCATGGGGAAAGCTTCTGGAAGATCTTGAGCAATGAGGGATGTGCTCTGACTTTGTTCAAACAGATACATTTAGCATCCACAGGGGAAGGTGCATAATGAAGGTAGACCGAGGAACAAATTATTCCAGTGATCCAGATGAGTGAGTCAGAATGAGTGGTGAAGAAACAGTTGTTATAAGTGATCAGATTCTGGGTATATTTTCAAGGTTAAACCTTGATGGTTTAAATATGGTTTAAATATGAAAAATGTAAGATAGAGTCAAAAATGAGTTATGAGTTTTGGGCCTAACCACCTAGATAGATGGAGTTGGAGTCACTACTTACAAAGCTGAAGAAGACTGAGGGAAGAGCTGGTTTGAGCAAGGTGGAGAATCAGAAATTTGATAGCTGTATATTTTTCCTGACTGCACAAAGTAGCACAAATCAGGCAGTTTAAAATGGCAGAAATTTATTCTCTCAGAGGTCTTGAGGGTAAATGGCTAAAACCAAGCTTTCACCTCAGCCATGCTCTCTCTAAAGCTTCTATAGGACCCTTCGTTGCCTGTCCAGCTTTTGGTTTCAGGAATTCCTTGATTTATGGCAGCACAGTCCCAATCTCTGTCTCCAGATCACATGGCATTCTGTTTGTATCTCTGTGACCGCACAGGGCCATCTTCTTACAAGAAGACGCCTTATTAGATTAGGGACCCACCCTATTCCATCATGACCTCATCCTAACTTAACTGATTACATCTGCAAAAACCCTACTTCCAAATCAGGAGACAGTCTGAGGCATGAGGACTTGAACACATTTTTTTTTTCAGAGGGAGGCCAAAATTTATCCCAGAATGTAACCCATAATAATTATGGGTATGTTACATTTAAAAAAGAAACATTCAAGCATAGGTGTGAATAAACAGTTGATATGCTGTCTTGGAGATATCTGGTTTGAAGATACAAATTTGGACATCATAATTTTATAAATAGCACCTAAAGCCATAAGCTGTAATAAGTTCATGCAAAGAATACCCAAAGACCGAACTGTGAAATGTACCATTATAAAATAGGGAGACTTGGAGTAGCAAGCAAAAAGAATAAAAAGAAAGCAGTGTTTTTTTTTTAGACTCATCAAAAAAAAAGACAATCAGACAATATGTGCTATAGATGTAATACTCAGCACTCCCTCTCTGGCTGTTTCTTCTGATTGACAATCACTGCTTAGGTGCATTAAATCACTGAGCTGCAAAATTGTGATATTCCATACACATTTCACAGAATGTAGCAAATCTGCATCTGCCATATCTAGAATTTAAAATTAATTAATTATAACCTTACTTAACTTTAAATTTTCTTCTAACATAACTATATATTAAAATATTATAATATTTTTAGTTTCCAATCAATATTTATGTAATTTAATATTTAGTTTTTATTATTTTGACACATAAATATTTAGTACTTTTTCCAAAGAAAGCTAGTGCTCAGTATTATCACTAATTTCAGTTTCCTTCTTTTCTTCCTAAAACAGTGCTTAGCTGTATTTCTTATTTTGGGCAAGACCACATGCTGATGCTCTGGCCAACAAGATATATTAAGAAATAATCTGTGAGTTTAGGACAGATCTTTAAACTCTCTGCCGTAATTCTTCACTTGTATATTGTTGTCTGTATTCTGAAATGTCAGTGGAGAATGGCAAGGCTCTAGAAGATTAGAAAGCAACTAAATTGTAAAAACTATTTCCCAGAATGAAGTAAAAATCTCTTAGCACCTTCATTGAAGTGCAACAGTTAAGAGATTCATTGTTAAATTGCTGAAATGGTTTGTATAGCAGGTGACATCATGAATAAAACAGGACACTCGTTTTCTCACTGTGATTGAGTATTTCAGCAAGATAAAAAGATCCCCTTTATTCTGTTTTAAGACATGTACCTTAAATTCTCTGTCATTTGCACATTATCTAATATTTTACTTGCTTTCAATTATTTTGGCATTCGAGACAATTAATGTTGCCATTTTTGCACTTTTGAGGAAAGTTTGACTCATGAAATTTTTCTCTTGCTTTCATGTCTCTGATATCTTTCCTTTAAAAGTTACCCTTTTTCTACCTGGACACTTACAACACCAGTTTTTTTTTCTTTATTTTTGGAATCTTGGAATTTTTTTCCAAGACCATCTAAGTATGAATTTCCTTTCAGTAATTTTTCTCAGATCACAAAGAACCTTTGAGGAAATGATCTTAGTACTTAAAAATAATAGTACACTTTTTATTGTTTCTTCTGATTCCTTCTTTGAGTAGAGTCTTTATTTTAGGTTAGAGTTTCCTAAGTATCTTTCACTTATGTAATTTTCTTTACATTAATTTTCTTCTTTATAATTCTGTCTTTTCCATAAATCACTATTTGTCTTTTCCATAAATGCTTCAATGTATTGCATTGTTAAGCCTACTATATATTACCTACTACATATTCTGTTACTTATTTCATTTCATTGTACTTTTTCACATTCTGTTTCCTTATTCTAAATAGTCCTCTCAGATTTAATACATCAATTTTACCATTTGACTTATTTATAAATTAAGGCAGATATCTTTTTTAAAATGTCATACATCATGATGAAATTTGTATCCAGAGAGACTCATAATACTCTTTCCCTTTTCATTTATCCATGCATGAAAGGAAAGCTCTTAGGTATAGTGCTAGAGAACTAACAGAAACTGAGGGTTGCTCTCAGATTGTTCACAAGTCTATCATACTCTGCTTAAGATGTGTCAAGATATGTCTCTGTGAAATGTGAAACCAGAAGACAAGCTGATAAATTTATAGACAAAAAGTTGACCTGCACAATGATGATCGAATTGACAACTTACGTCAGCTATTTCATAGTCCTTCAGGATATATAATTCCATTTCAGTCTTCCAGGCTTTTAAAAGTGGTGCATTTAGCTTGATCAGAAAGAGTATTTCCTACTCTAAGGTCATGGTAAACATAACAAGAAAACAAGAGTGGGCATGAGACTAGTTTTCACTCTTGGTGAGCTTTTCAGAACTTCATATGAAAGGGAAAAAGGCAAGTCCATATAGAGACTTCATAATTTGGTACTGAGTTGAGATCTTTCTCTTCTATAGCCAAAAATCACTTCCCTACTTGATTTAGCTCCACTATTAGTTTTTTTGTACTGGGCACCATCTTTGACTTACTAGAATTCATTCATAAATGTGTGTAGAATGGGTAGTCAGATTCATTTCTCAGGACTGATTTACATGAGGAGGTTTAGAAGAATGAAGGAGCAGGTGGACATGGGTAATCTGAAGAAGAAAAGGACACTGTGAGATCAACTATTGTGCAATGATAATCCAGGTTGTCCTGGTATCTCCTGGGGAAAGTAATGTCTGAGCCTCATCAGAGAGATATTTCAGGCAGAATTTGAGAAGAGATTTTAGGAAATCAGTGAACACAAGCAGTCATGCTTTCAAGCTTAAATAAGTGTAATTCAAAGTAGAAATAAGAGCGATCACTTCACTTCCATGGGGAGTGTATCAGAAGAGTCTTCTGCGAGTGTTCGTGCCACGATCTCCGTCCTGGTTTCTGTGTTATTGTTGTCATACATTTTACTTTTTAATATGCTGAAAATCTCAAACTTTATTATTATTATTATTATTTATTTAAAATGGTCAATTTCTTTATAAAATTTTAAAAAGAAAAAAATAATATTTTTAATTTACCCACATATTTACCATTCCAGTTGCTCCTTATTCCTTTGCTCAGATCACTACAGTTCTTTCTATATCATCTATATCTTCAAATAACATGCTCAGCTTCTTCTCTTCTTTCTTGAATGCATGGAATATGGTTATAATTATTCTATCTCTTTTCTACTAATTCTATAATTTATCAACTTCACTGTGTTGCTATTAAGTTTTTTTTCTTTATGGTGGGCTATATTTCTGGTTCTTTACATCTGTAGTAATTTTTAATTGAATTCCAGGCATTTTGAATTTTATATTACTGAGTACTAGATAATTTTGTATTTCTATAAATATTGTTGAGCATTGTTCTGGGATGCAGTTAAATTACTTAGAAGCAGCTTGATCCAGCTGAGTTTTGCTTTTAAGCATTGGTGTGCAAGACAAGCTCAGTCTTTAGGAGGACTCATTTTGCCCCACCACTGAGACAATAATCTTTCCAAGTGTTCTAACTGATGTCCCATGAATTACAAGGTTTTCCAGTCTGCTGTAACAATACCAATTCTTTGACTTTTATGGATTATGAGATTGTTTCTTCTTTGCATCTGTTGTTTATCTATGGTTGTTTCCAAGACTCAACTGATTTTCTCACATGTATGCATTGATTGCTACTCAGCTGAAGACTGGATCCCTGTCAGATCTCTTCTTTGGTAACCTGTCCAGGGAATTCTAGCTGCTAGCCCTCCCTGTACTCCTAGCAGTATCTCCTTAACTTAAAGAGAGGCCGAACTCCATCTTGGTGTCCCCTACTACAATATGTACTGGAATTTCTCTCCAGGCAGTAAGCTGGGAAATTTTCTGAATTTGCCTCAATTGTTAATCCATATCAGTGGTCACTATACTACGTTGCCCAGTGTTCAATGTCTACAAATCATTGTTTTACATATTTTATCTGTTTTTTAATTGTTTCCAGCAGTAGGGTATTTCTGGTCCCTGTTACTGTAAGTTACCTAGAAGCAGAATTGCTCTAATACACTTTTTAAAAATGTTGTCTTGTCCCAATTAATGCAAAATGCTGTTTTGAGCATATTCTAATACACACATTGTTTAATTTCTGGACTTTTTGGTCCATGAATTTCAGTACTAGTACTACACAAATTTTGTGAATAAAATTTTATGATATATCTCATTCTTGTTAGTTCTTATATCACTTGTAATTAATTATATGATCATTTTCCTTTCTCATAATTTTCTTATTCTTATATCTTTATTCTTATACATGATGTTATAATCTTTGCAAGACACCATCAAATTTTATGTTTTTTAATTAGCTTTACATTGAATACATAGATTTTTGAGGTACTTGACATTTTATAGTACTTTTCTTATTTCTGTAATGTGCTCCTTCCCAAAGCAAAGTATGTCTCTATTATACTCTACTATGTTTTCCTATACTGAGCCCTCAATAAAAGTGAAGTTTTATGCATATAGTCCTCAACCTTTATGATGTACATGTAAATATAATATTTATTACTAATTTCAATTGTTTATTTTCTCCAATGATTTATCTTACTAGTAAGAATTTATACATAAAAAGGTTTTGCTTCCAACATTTGACATTTTAATTGAACACACAATGTATTATCTAATGGTTACTAACGTTTTCTTAGTTTATTCTCTTGGATTTATAAATCATGCTATTTTTAAAATTTTTAAAATTTATTTAGTTATTTTTCAAGTACAGTTTTCTATTTCTTTCTCCTATCCCAGCCTACCCCACCCCGAGCTCCCCACCTCCCTCCCATTTTCACCCCCCTTAGTTATTGTCCCTGTGTCCTTATACTTGTTCCTCTAAATCCCTCCCCCTTTTTCCCCTTAAATTCCCTCTCCTCTCCCCTCTGGTCGCTGTTCCCTTGTTCTCTATTTCGGTGTCTTTGTTTTTATTTTGCTTGCCTGTTTGTTTTGTTGTTTACCTTCCTGTTAAAGATGAGATCATATGGTATTTGTCTTTCACCACGTGGCTTATTTCACTCAGCATAATGCTTCCTAGTTCCATCCATGCTGTTGCAAAGGGTAGTAGTTCCTTTTTTCTCTCTGCTGCATAGAATGCCATTGTGTATATGTACCACAATTTTTTAATCCATTCATTTACTACTGGGCACCTTCCAACTCTTGGCTATTGTAAATTGTGCTGCTATAAACATTGTGGTGCATAGGTTCTTTGAAATTGATGTTTTGAGGTTCTTAGGATATAATCCTAGCAGTGGAATTGCTGGGTCAAAAGGCAGGTCCATTTTTATTTTTTTGAGAAAATTCCATACTCTTTTCCATAATGGTTGTACCAGTCTGCAATCCCACAAACAGTGAACTAAGGTCCCCTTTTCCCCACAACCTCTCCAACATTTGTTGTTTGTTGCTTTTTTTATGATACACCTGACTGGTGTAAAGTGGTATCTCATTGTGGTTTTAATTTGCATCTCTCTGATAGCTAGCGATATTGAGCATCCCTTCATGTGTCTCTGGATCTTCCATATGTCCTCTTTGGAGAAGTGTCTGTTCAAGTCCTTTTCCCATTTTTTAATTGGGTTGCTTGTCTTCTTAGAGTGGAGTCTTGTAAGTTCTTTGTACATTTTGGAGATTAAACCTTTGTCTGAGGTATCATTGGCAAATATGTTTTCCCATACAGTTGGTTGTCTTTTTTAATTTAGTACTGTTTTCTTTAGCCATGCAGAAGCTTTTTATTTTTATGAGATCCCATTTGTTTATTCTTTCCTTTATATTCCTTGCTCTAGAGGACATATCAGTAAATATGTTGCTGCTTGAAATATCTGAGATTTTCTTGCCAATGTTCTCCTCTAGGACTTTAATGGTTTCAAGGCTTATATTTAAGTGTTTTATCCACCTTGAATTTATTTTGGTGTATGGTGTAAGTTGGTGCTCAAGTTTCATTTTTTTGCATGTAGCTGTCCAGTTTTCCCAACACCATTTGTTGAAGAGGCTATCTTTACTCCATTTTATGTTACTGCCTCCTTTGTCGAATATTAATTGACTGTAGAGAGTTGGGTTGATTTCTGGGCTCTCTGTTCTGTTCCATTGGTCTATGTGCCTGTTTTTATGCCAGTACCAGGCTGTTTTGATTACAGTGGCCTTGTAATACAGTTTGATATAAGGTATTGTGATCCCCCCTACTTTGTTCTTCTTTCTCATAATTGCAGCTGCTATTCGGGGTCATTTATGGTTCCATATAAATTTTTGAAGTGCTTGTTCTATGTCTGTGAAATATGCCATTGGTACTTTAATAGGTATTGCATTGAATCTGTAAATTGCTTCGGGTAGTATGGACATTTTGATGATGTTAATTCTCCCAATTCATCAACATGGTATATTTTTCCATTTGTTCGTGTCTTCCTTCATTTCTTTCTTCAGGGCTGTGTGTTTTTCTGCATACAGGTCTTTTACCTCCTTAGTGAGGTTTATTCCCAGATATTTTATTTTTGTTTTTGCTATATCAAATGGGATTTTTCCCTTGATTTCTGCTTCTGCTGCTTCATTGTTGGTATACAAAAATGCCTTTGATTTCTGGATATTGACTTTTTATCCTGCTGTTTTGCCAAATTCATTACTTAGTTCGAGCAGTTTTTTGATAGAGTCTATAGGATTTTCCATGTACACTATCATGTCATCTGCAAACAGTGACAGTTTTGTTTCCTCTAAATCATGCTATTTTCAAGTTCTCATTTCTAGCACCTAAAACTTATAGTTCACCTTAATGCAGTCTGCTGCATTAAGTAGCCCTTTAAAACAATATTTAACTATATCATAATTAATACACTAGTTTGCCTGGTTTCTGATTTTCTGGTTTAATGTAAAAAATACACCTATTTCTATATATTTTGGAGGAAAAGATCTTGCACAAGGCATAAATATTTGTCAAAATCAACTAGAAAAAGCACCAGGTAAAGAATAAATATATTTTAAACTAGTTTTGGCTAAAATGTTTTTGCACAATGAGAGTGCACTGACACTACATACAAACAGGGAAAGTTTTGTTTGCTTTAGAGACAGAGCAAAAAGACACAGTTAGCCAAGTTTAACCCTCCACCTCTCGCCCACTCTGTGGTCTCTGGGACACAGCCATATCCTCCAGGGCTTCTCCGTGCCCTGGAACCTGACAATGATGGCCCAGCCTGAGCAGAGCATCTCTGGAGAACTTTGTAATGCAGAGACCCAAGGCTGATACTCCCTGAGGTTCTGACTCTGCAACCCTGGGGAAGAGAATGGGGCCTCCGTGTCAAAATTATTCTCTGGAAAATACTGTGTTCAGGCTTGTTTTCACTCATTATTCTTGACCATATGAGGTCTACATTGTGTTGTATACTCAGCTTTGTACACTAGCATAATGCTATTAGGTAAACCTGAAGAATATTGACATAAAAATAAACATACCATCTTAAAGCATATGCAAAAAAGCATATATTTTGATTGTGAACTATGTAAAAATGAAGTCAAATAATCTATACATATGTGGTTAATTATGACACTTTTTTCTTAATGCATCAAGACAAAATTGATGTACAATTTGGTCAGTGTTAATTTTTGGCCAGGATCTCCACAGAAGTGTTGGAAAATTACTTTTAAAATACAAAGATTTAGATTGTCTTATAAATCATAACTTGATATATTCTAGAAAACTATAATCCATTGTGGTTTAGCATACATATATGTTTTATTAAAGAGACAACTGACAGTAATGACAATATTATTCACAAGAATTGTAATACTCAAAGTATTCGCATTGCCTAACTTTCTGCCCAGAGTAAATATATTAATGATCAATTCATTTTGCCACAGGGAAAAAAAGGACTATTTTTTAATTTTACTATGAGCTGTAACAAGTCCTATAATTAAGTCACATAAAACATTCTGTAAACCAATGTAATTAAGAGTCTTTAGTGGAATGTTTTTTCTGTCTTTATAAGATAGAAAAAAAACGGGAAGAAACTATAATGAAAATAAATTGTAAAAAGAACACACACACAAAATTACTGCTATGATTCATTGACTTACAGTATAAATATTCTGCATGATGTGTGTTTTAAAGTATTTATATTTAAATTATTCATCCCATAGTTTCAAAAATGGATCAAGTCTTGGTGCTCCGTTAAAGAAACAATCATGTGGAATAAACCTGCACTAACCATCACTTTACTTAAAGCCTTGGAGGAATACTTTGTGATTTCTAAATTATCATATACTCTAAGATGATGTCAACTCCGATTTCAGTGAGTTATTTAAAGTTTAATGTTAAATTTAGAAAGTAAAACATCTGCAATTTGACGACTATGATTCTCAGTGGCTAAGTGACCACCTACCTATACATATCCTATGACAAATAGATTTGAGAGGCCATTTTGCAACATTTTATATCTGTGTTTCTTAACTAGCATTTTCTTGCAATTCACAATCTTGATCTTAAATTGTGTGAATGTAGATATTAGTATACGTTAGCTATTTAGCATAAAATTGGTGATACAGCAGAGTCAAGCCAATTACAAAGACAAATGTTTGCTGAAGAGATGAAGATTTAACTGATATTGTAAATTGTTTCTAGTTTACAGCAAAGTTGTGTGTTTTTATTTTATCTGGAATATTTAGTTTCAACCAAAATAAACAAAAGTGATATACAAAAGTAAATAATTGATGATAACAACATTATCTATGAGCCTGAAAATTGTTGAAGGCAAAATAGCTCAAATGATACTTAATGCCTTTCAGGCACATCTGAATCAAATAAGGTAATTATTCTTTAAAATGCTTACACAAAGTCTGATTTGCATGCTAGTAATTGCTATGCCTCGTGGCATATAGCAATTGACACAGAGATGATTTTAATTATTGTAATTTCATCAGTATAAATACTTCAAAGTTATGCAAATACTATCTTATAATCCACATAGACAGCTCAGAGTATTTGATTTACTCCTCTTGTAAGTCTCTTTGTCTACGCAGTTTACTCTCAGATGTGACTCTGCATTGCAATTGAAGCCTTTCACTCACATCAAAGCTCTAAATCATAACAAGATGAGCTAATTTTACAAAGACTGACACTTCAAACATTAAGTTGCAAATACAATTATAAGGTGAAATATAAAAAGGACTTAACATGGATATCATGAAACACAGATACCTGCAGCTAATCATGACACGGGGAAGTAAAGATACAACTCCAACAGATGCCTTTGAATAAGTAAAAACAAAAAAGACCTTCCCTGATGAATGATTAATTTAAATGCTGCAATACTGAAACCTTACTCTTCTACAATGAATTATCATCAGTATTACAGTCACTCATACTTTCAGTTAATAGAGGGTACTAAGCTACAAAAAAAGACTTCCCTCATAATATATTGATCCATTCCTAGAAAATCTCAGATTCTGACTTGAATTTCCAGTGAGTGGAAAATCCTACAACTGAATATATCTACCACCTGAAAAACTGTGTTTTCTAAGAATTTCTATTATTGTGAGAAATTATACTCTTACAGGCTTGGCTAAAGCTAAAATTATTTTGTAGGACAAAAGAATACATAAGGTAGTTTTAAAATATCTTAATTAGTAGGTATATTATCCACCATAGTATGCAGTACCCTACTAGCTAGAGTTACACAAACAAACAAACAAACAAACAAACAAACACATTTTGCCCTGGCCAGCGTGGCTCAGTTAGTTGCAGCATCATCCCACAACTGAAGGGCTGCAGGTTCCATATCTGGGTCCATATCTGGGTTATGGACTTGATGCCTGGTCCAGGAGCACATGGGTGACAACCAATCAATGCTTCTCTCTCATGTCAATGTTTCTTTCTCCCCCTGTCTCTCTAAAAAAGCAGTGAAAAAAATTACCCTTGGATGAGGTTTTAAAAAATTACATCTTTTTGGTCTTTAGTCTGAGAATGTCCAGTCTAAATACTGTGTTCAAGAATTATTTTCCTACCCCTCCCAAAATAAGAATAAGCATTTAAAAACCCACCTGTACTCTTATTTTATACATAAAAATGAAGAATTATTGGTAGATATGATTTTTAATTCTTTTCAGTTAATGAAATTTTATTTTCATCTTGAAAAATATATGTAACTTAATTGGCATTAATTATTAGTTTGTTCAACCTGTTCATGTCATTCTGAAATGCATTAAGTTGCAAATACAAGAGAACAGCAAAAGATAATGGCAAGATGTAATAGTCATAAGAGTACAATGAGTGAGCACATGGGCTCTTTACCACAGATAGATGAGGGACACACTCAATTCTCCTCAGTGCTTGTATGAACAGCTCCCTGGCGCCAGATTCTCTAGGATAAATAAGATATTATCCCATCAGCTTAAGCAGAAAGAGAAGGGGCACTTGTTTGCTCTGCTTTGAAAATTCTGCTGCGTGAGTTGCTACGTTAGACAAAATTCTAAGATGACTCCCAATAAATCATCTCCTTTTATAATCCCCTCTCCTTGAGTGTGGGTAGAATTGTGGCATATTTGTAGGCAAAGGAACATGGCAAAGTGGCAAGATAGTCACTTTCTCAAATATAAATTAGTCATCTTTCTCAAATATAAATTAGGACTAACTTATAGGACAATTAGATTAGCTTATAGGTCTGCTGTAAGGATGAGATATAATATAAATGTGTTGTCTGGCAAACTGTAGCTGTTATGATAATAATGATAGAAAATATGAATTATTTTTTATTCAAAGTCATTAAAGCAGATAGATATTCTATATAGATTTATATCAATGGTTTTAAATTTTGGTGGAAAAGCAATAAATTACAAATAAACATAATAGACCTAAGTAGTCTTAAGTCTTTTCTAGTCATGTCACGTTAAGAATGTTATAAAACTTCTAGAGCCCTTATATATGAATAGGATGAATAACTGCTGTTTACCTTCTTCACAGGGTTTCATGTGAATTTCAAAAAAAAAAGATAAATGAAAACTTTATTGCAATTCTGTATAAAAACAAGACATTGGAATTACACAAAGCATATATTTTCATATGTTGAGAAATCAAACAAGTATTTTCATGAGAATTTAGCAGGGAATTTATTATTAAAGCATTATCTTGGTCCAGTTACCTATTTACACATTTAAACATAAATTCTACTTTCAAAATATCTCATAAGGGAAATCTTCAGATATTGAAGCTTAACAAAAGGAGATGTCAACAGCATGTGTTTCAACCTCAGAAGTTGTAACTCATACCCAAGAAAATATTGCAAATTCAGCTTGAACAAAGAGCAGGGAAAATAAAAACTTAAAAAGCAACAGAAACACGAGAAAACAGACAGCAGCATGAACAGCTACATACGTTTCATGCAACTAACAATGAAACACAGAAAGACATCAGGAAGCCACCTTGCATAGTTGTCGAGTGACAGGAATGACATAACAAGGGGATCATGTGAGAAATTGAAGGCGCTAAAAATGCAGCATTAATTTTGCACTACCTTCTAGCAAGGATATGATTCTTCCAAGGTCTCCTCAGACGTATTTTCATTTAGTTGACACATCAAACCTCTATTCCTTAGCATTGGAAATGGAAAGCTCCAAATATATCCATCACAGAATATTCTAAAAACCCACACCAATCACTTCCAAGCCTAGACTCCTTCCTCTGCAATGTATTTTATGTTATATAAACACTTACGTTTTTTTTTATCAATATATTACCTACCTCCTTTACTCCACCCTTTTCAGTATCTGGTGAAATAGAGTCATTTTTTATTTGAAAGAAGGGAGATTGGATGACAGCCAGAAAGAAGTAGTAAGGAAGTAAAGGAAAAAAATGGATATTATAGGAACTAAAGGCAGGGGACCCAGGAAATAGAAAATTAAAGAGACAAAGGAGATGGGGAAGTGAGAGTGAGGAAAATAGGTCCAATAAAAAAAGAAAATGCTGAGAGAGGTGCAGCAGGGCTGATGGAAAGTGGGTGTGAGAAGAACACTAATAGATAAGTAATGATTTTAAGGCCACTGCAGGGTAATCAAAAGGCACAGAAAGAGAAGTCAGGCAAGGCAGCTAAGGTAACATTAAATGAGCTAACTTCACAAGGAGAACCAGATCTTTAGATTTCAAAGATAGGACAGAAGGAATGAATATAAAAAGGAGTAAGATTTTAATCTTAGAAAAATAAAATTTCAGCACTGGATGAGTATTTAGAACAGACCAATCCTCAAACATCATGAAGGGATTGGTTATAATAGTTATCTCAAGAGTGGATTATTAGAAAAAATTTTTCTGTCTAGAGAACAGACAATTATTGTTTTTGACTAATCACAGCCTCATGTTGGCAAACAGCACTTGTAAAGTTAGCACACGTGAAGTAATTTTCTGGGTGCCTCTGGATATTAAATTAAATGTAAATTTGATGACACCCTTTTAGTTCCTAATAACAATAAAACATGATATTTGCATAGTGCTTCCTATTTAAAGAAAAAACAAAGAGGACACATTGGCCAGTGTGACTCAGATGATTGGAGCATTATCCCTGTCCCTTGAACTAAAAGGTGGCCAGTTCAATTCCTGAACAGGGCACATGGCTAGCTTGTGGGTTCGGTCCCCAGTCACGGTGCAAACAGGAGGCAACCGATTGACATTCCTCTCTTGTATCAATGTTTCTCTCCTTCTCTCTTTCCCTCTCTCTAAAATCAATAATCATGTCCTCAGATGAGAATAAAAATTAAATAAATGAATAAAAAATTTAAAAGCATAAAAGCAAAGAGGAGAGGAAGGAACAAACATATATTGAGTGCCCACTGTATACTATGCACTGCACATATTCTGCCTGGACAGCCAGGACTTCTTTACAATATAAGAAAACTGGTTACAATGGCAGAATAATGTTCCCTAAATCATACAGCTTGTAACAAAATGAAGCTAGTAATTGATCTTGGACATTTATTTCACTCTTTCATGCAAGAGAAGGAAGATAGGAGGAGAAAAGTAGAAATGTGGGAGAGAGAGTTATTGTATTATAACAATTATAAGGAAAACTGCATCCTTTATTGTCAATTGCTAGGTGGCAGCTATGCTGGCCTCCATTTACCATGTCTGTGCTTAGCCCAGGGTTAATATTATATCTATATAGAGGAGGAAATTCAGATTCAAAAAAGTAAAGCAACTTGTCGAACTTTGCACATTTCATATGGCAGCCACATCTACCTTGTTTGACTCTGAAAACAGGGCTCAATTTTCAGAAATGCTGTGTCACTGTTTGAAGGGGAAACCAGAATTTGCACCGTGGATCTGTGACATGGGCATATCACTTCTCTTCTCTGAGTCTCAGCTGCTCCTTTGTTAATGTTGAATAAGAAATGCTTAGCTTACCAGGTGTTGCAAGGGTTGTAGATAGCATAAAGTATCTTGAACACAGATATTCACAAGAAGGGGCTACATTTAGGTAGTTCACTAGACTAGAAGATGCTCATTGCAAATCAGGAGCATGTGAGATCAAGTATGTGTAAGAACACTTACTGGATGGGAGGTGAGGATGGCTGGGGTGGGGGCGAGTGGTGGGGAAAAAATGGAGAAAACTGTACTTGAACCACGATAAAAAATAAATTTAAAAAAAGAACACTTATTTTGACTGGTTGGATGTCACTAATCAATAGGAAGAAAAATAAAAGTCAAATGTCTTAACTACAAAAGAAACCTATAAAAATATCATCACTATTATCATGATTAATTGAAAAATACTTTATTAATTATACATTATGTTATAAATTGCAGTTAGTATTATCAGGGAAAAGAGATTCCTATTTGCACTTGTTAATAACAAGGAAAATTATATTCAATAAAAGAAATAAGTAGCAATATTTCGGGTATATTATGATCATTTACAAATGAAGGAAAAATATACAATAAACAAATAAGAGACTAGTGAAGAGAAAATTATACAATCACATTACTCAAAGTAAATTAAATATAATGATACAAATGCTATACTAATACTACTTTGGAGAGATGAATTCAGTCTAAAGATAGGTACATGATCTGGAGCTGTTTTTATGATGAACAAAATTCTTATATAAAATATCTCCATATACATTCTTGAAATTCATTCATTATCCAATTCATTCCTGAAATTCTGCCTTGTCTTTCATTCAACAATATAAAAACATATTAAGGCTTTGCTTTGTGAATAATTTATTTAAAAATATTTTTATGGCAAAAAAAGCTGCATCGTCTATACTTTTGTATTAGATAGTTTATGACTGACTTCACTTGAGCTGGATGAAATTAAATTGAAAACTTAACATTTCCTAGTGCCTAGAGTCCACAGTGTTTTAGAGTGTATTAGGGAAGTTATAATACTTTTCATGAATTCACTTCCATTGCTATGGCGACTGCTCCAAAAGGCAACAATGAACACTAAATAATGATTGGCAGTGAGACCTCTATGTTTAGATTTCCACACAGTTGTGGGCAGGATCAGGGAAGTTTAATGATAGATGACCATGACATGTCTAGAGATAAGAGCTGGTCGGCAGTGCAGTTTGACATCTCTCACAACACTTCACAATCTTGCTCTTCCACAATTTGAAAGGTAAGTACTGGTATATGGAGGCATGTCAAATAAATGTGTCAAATCAGAATTTAGTCCTGATTTGTGCATGTTTACAACTTTTACCTTTTACAATTCTTCGAAATGTGAAAACAACAAAAAAATTTTAATGTAGCAGTTGAAGTGCCTGCACATTATCATATGCAAATCATATTAAAATGACTATGCATTTTGCATTTGTATAATCTCCTTCTAAAATGACTACTTAGAGTCATGCCTGAAAATAACTAGAGTACTTTTTTTCAATAAAATTTGTAAATTTTGCATCATTAATTGATTTGTAGTGGCATTAAACAATGCTGGTGGACAATCCCAACCACTAGCATCCATTCATTAACCAATTAAACCCATTTAACACATTGCTGTTGTGTAGACAAAGTACCTTTATAATGTGAAGTGCAACACATTTTAAAAGATGTATAATCTCTTTAGAAAATTATTATAGAACCTAGAAAAATAAACCCCACAACATGTTAAAGGAACCTGTGACAATTAAATCCCAAATATTTGTAATTAAGCTATCTGGTAAAAACTAAATTATTAATCATAATGCTTAATAATTTTTAACACAACAAATGAAGATTAAAGGCTAGCAACAAATGTTTGCCAAGTAATACATCTTCTATTACACACAACAGAATTTGAGGGTAGATAATATTTACATTTCCATTTAACAAATAATAAAATTTAGGACCAGAATGTATAACTAGTGTGCCCAAGTTCACTCAGCCAGGAAGAGCCAGAGCTAGTAATATAACTCAGACAACTGCCTCCCAGCTTTTACCCCCTGTGCTGTGTGGCTAACAGTCCACAGGGCAAACTGTGCAGCAGTAATTCAGTTCCATTCATGGTGCTCCAAGACAACCTGGGAGAAGCTAAACTGGTCCCACATACAAAATCAAGCTCCATTCCAATGGTCTTTGTTTGATTTTCACACTGGTAAACTTTAGTGTTACATTATTAGACCTACCCCAAACCAGAGATTTTAGGCTAGGTTTTTTAGGCAAAAGGGAGACATTTCTATGTCAATTGTTATTTGATTTTTCATATCTCATATATTTCTGACCCCCAAATTACATTAGAATCTTACAAATTTGAACTAATGGCCACCTATTTCTTTTTTTTTTTTTTTTTTTTTTTTAAATTTTATTTAGTTATTTTTCAAGTACAGTTTTTTGTCTATTTTTCCCATCCCAGCCTCCCCTGCCCCTTGCTCCCCACCTCCCTCCCATTTCCTCCCCCCCTTAGTTCTCGTCCCTGTGTCCTTCCTATTTGTTCCTCCAAATCCCTCCCCCTTTTTCCCCTTAACTTCCCTTCCTTCTCCCCTCTGGTCACTATCCCCTTGTTCTCTATTTCAGTGTCTTTGTTTTTTTGGGTTCTTTTTTTTTCTGCTTACTTGTTTGTTTTGTTGTTTAGCTTCCTGTTAAAGGTGAGATCATATGGTATTTGTCTTTCAGCACCTGGCCTATTTCACTCAGCATAATGCTTTCCAGTTCCATCCATGTTGTTGCAAAGGGTAGTAGTTGAATCTTATTTTCTAATCTTTAAAATGAATTATTTTATTAACTTCTAGTTTTGAGGAATAAACTAAATGGCATACCAAAAATGGTGTGTAATGGAACACATGAAGATAGAAGGTTCCTGATATTTGTGAAACATGTATATTTTAGAGGTTTTAATCTTTCTTATAATTTAGAAGATGAACATTTTTTACAAAGGTGCAATAGTTCATCAAATTTATTTTAATACTGAGTAATGTCTGTTTCATACCTCCCTCCTTATACCAGTTTATAATTATATAAATTACTTTCCATTGTTCATTTTCCAGTAAAATAATGCAGTTATTATTTGTAGCAGAAAAAAGGCATAACTTTTTAAAAGACTATTCATTTATTTTTAAAGAAAAGGAAAAAGAAGGCAGGGAGGGAAGAGAAGGAGGGAAACATCAATGTATGATTGCCTCTCACTCACCCCTACTGGGGACCTGGCCCACAACCCAGGCCTGTGCCCTGACTGACAATTGGGCCTATGATCCTTTGTTTCTCAGGCTGGCACCCAATCCACTGAGCCACACCAGCCAAGGCAGGACTTATAACTTAAGAAAAATGAAATAAATGAAAATCAAGAGTAGTCATTATTTTGGCATACAGGGTAAAACTCAATTTCCAAGGATTCAATGTACTATATATTTTAATTTTTTCTTGCTCATAATTTAAGAGCTCTCTGAAACACAATAAAGAATATTGTTTATAGTGTGATAATGGCATTGTATGGAAGTATGTAGGTCAAGAACTTAAAAGCTAAATACTATGAAAAGAAGAAATTCTCAGAAATGTATAACCTTTGATTTCTTAAACTTACTTTTTTGCTTTATTATATAAACACCAATAATTTAGAAACAAGTTAGCTGAAGTGTCTTATCCAGAGAACAACACCACACTATGTTCTTGCCAAGAATTCATAGTGTATTAAGGACGAATGCAATTCCATTGATCGTCAGATTACTTCTCATAGCTGAAAACTTGAATAATTCTCTCACAAAGAATGAAAACCCCCAAATTCAGACATTATTCAAGAAAACTTAGATTCTGTGTCAAAAATACTAAGATAGCTACATGTTACTATTAGTGCTAGAGGAATGTCAAGAATGTATTGAAATCAATTGCATTTTACTTGCTTGAGAAACCAAACAAACTTATTCTGTGTGCAGCAGAGATTTCCACACAGTTGTGTCTGAAAGACATTACTTACCATTATACACATTTTGTAAATGAAATAAAAGTTAAATAATTTAAATTTTATTTTAACATTTTAAAATCAATTCTTGAGAAGCACATACTGTGTGAAAAAACTGTTCTTTTTATAATCATTTTTTGTGACATATCATGCAAGTTTTGCTACTTTTGAAAATGAGAATTTAATAACTGATAAAATATTTATTGTTTACCAAAAACATTCATACATAAATAAAAAGAATGCACATTTGTATAATAGATAATAAACAACTGAATGTATACATTGTTCAAAAATAAGCCCGTATTTTGTAGCTTCCTGTTCTCCAAAGGCTCCAGTCATTGGACATTCTGTGGCACTGAGTGGCTTCAAGGATGAATAATGAGATCAAATACCTTTCCCATCTAGATCATAGCCTTTCTGTCTGGTCTGTGTCACAAGTGACTAGGAGTTGTCATTCCTAGTTGATGGGTGTTTAATTGTCAATGAGAAATGTGCCCTGGCATCGGTCCAATTACAAGAAGCTCAGTGTTCAGTGTTCCAGAAATCACTGTATTTCACTAGCTTCCTTCTCTAGGAGGCATATTGCTCTATGGATTTACACCAGACAGAAAGCTCACTTGGTCCTGAGGAATTCTATTCAGAATGGAGATAAACAACACTTGCCAAAATTATATAACCTCAAAAACTCCCCCTTGAAAATATAAATTTAAAGGAGGGGCAGCAATTCATGAAAGAAATGCTTTACTAGATAGCTAGTATGTGTAAAGCGATGTGCACATCTACATGATAGAATATGGCTACTTGGGTTTCAAAGAGTATGGAGAACGGCAGAGAATTTAACAATTTTGATTATGGGAGATGTATGATGTAGAATAGATGTGACATAGAACTTACGAGAGCACAAAGAGGAAGGGTCTTCTTCTTATCTGAAAATACTTTGGCCCTGAATCTGTAAGTTACTGTAAAACAGAAATGAGCCAGAGAGGATCCAAGAGGAAGATTGAGGAAATGTGTGAAGTTTTCTAAGCCCTGATTGGTGTGGCTCAGTGGGTTGATTGTTGTCAAACCGAAAGGTTGCAGGTTTGATTCCTGGTCAGGGCACATGCTTGCTTTCCCTGCCAGATCCCCAGTTGGGAACGTGCTATAGTCAACCAATAAATGTTTCTCTCACACATCAATGTTTCTCTCTCTCTCTTCCTCCCTCCCCCACCCTAAAAGTAAATAAATAAAATATTTTTTTAATGTAAAGTTTACTGAAAATACACAAGAGAATTCTAAAGAATGTAAAGATAGCATGTAGAGAGCAGTCATTAGCTTTTAGACTGAGGAAAGAAGGTGTATGTAGCCTTTCCTTATGGCTGAATTCGTGCCTGGAAGGAGATGGTGTGGCTGCTGCCTGCTACGTGGCAGGGAAGTTACTAGGGTGCCATGGGACAGAGCAGACAAGCAGAAAGACAACACTGGAGTGCAGCAAAACCTACAGGAAAAGGAACACCACAGGGCCAGCCACACTTCTGGCAGTGTTGCCATTGAAGCCTGGAAAAACAGTACTTAGAACCAGAGAGACCTGACCCCAATAACAGCCTGCAGTGTCCCTCAAGCACCCTGCTATGCAGGGGCTGACCAATGAGAAATGCTTACAGGGTCCGAAGCCAGTATCACAAAGCAGATCAAAGACAAAGGAATTTGGAGTTGATGGTCTATGAATTAACAATGGTCAGAGTGATAGGCAGGACATGATGCTGTAAAAGGCAAACAGGGACCTCATTACTGAGATCTTTGTCAATCACACCAAGTATCATGGGCATGATCCTGTGCATCCAGAGGCAAAGATATTTTCCTGTATAAAAAATATGGTAGGTGCTTATTTAAAATACAAATTCCCAGCAGGATCTACCAGATTGTACTTCTGTATGTAGGCAGGAATTGCAATTTTAAAACTTGTCTCTAGGGATTCTGATACAGATTGTATTTTCTGGACTACATTTTTAGAAGGAATGGTATATATTAGGGACTCTTTTTTAAAAGTATATTTTATTGATTATACTATTATAGTTGTTCCATTTTTCTCCCCTTAATTCCCCTCCACCCTATACCCTCCCAACATTTCCCACCCCCTTAGTTCATATCCGTGGGTCTTACATATAAGTGTTTTGGTTTCTCCATTTCCTATACTATTCTTAAACACTTCCTGTCTATTTTCTACCTACCATTTATGCTTCTTATTCCCTGTACCTTTTCTCCCATTCTCCCCCTGCCTCCTCCCCACTGATAACCCTTCATGTGATCTCCATTTCTGTGATTTTGTTCCTATTCTACTTGTTTGTTAGCTTGTTTTTGGTTTATTTTCAGTTGTTGGTAGTTGTGAGGTTGTTGTCATTTTACTGTTCAGAGTTTTTTTTAAAGATTTTTTAAAGTTTATTTTTAGAAAGGGGGAAGGGAAGGAGAAAAAGAGGGAGAGAAACATCAATGTGTAGTTGCCTCTTGCATGTCCCCAACTGGGGACCTGGCCCACAACCTAGGCATGTACCCTGAATGGGAATCAAACTGGAAACCCTTTGGTTTTCAGGCCAGCACTCAATCCACTGAGCCATACCAGCCAGAGCTGTACATAATTTTTGACCTTCTTCTATTGCTTAGATAAGTCCCTTTAACATTTCATATAATAAGGGCTTGGTGATGAACTCCTTTAACTCAACATTATCTGGGAAGCACTTTATCTGTGCTCCCATTCTAAACGATAGCTTTGCTGGATAGGGTAATCTTGGATGCAGGTCCTTGCCTTTCATGACTTGGAATACTTATTTCCAGCCCCTTCTTGCCTGCAAGATTTCTTTTGAGAAATCAGCAGAAACTTTGGTGATAGTCTTAGGGGAAGTCCTTTGTAGGTAACAGTCTCCTTTTCTCTTGCTGCTTTTAAGAATCTCTGTTTATCTTTAATATTGGGTAATGTAATTATGATGTGCCTTGGTGAATTCTTCCTTGGGTCTAATTTCTTTGGGACTCTGTCAGCTTACTGGACTTCCTGGAAGTCTATTTGCTTTGCCAGACTGAGGAAGTTCTCCTCCATAATTTCTTGCTCTTCCTAAATTATGTACTCTTAAAAAGGTGTGAAGCAGAGAGATGGCATGCTTCCCTATGTTTAGGAAGTCCTTCTAACAAGAGATAGATAGCAGATGACAGTTGTAAAAGTATGACTTACTGACTTGACATGTAGATGATTTTTTATGTATATAATTGGTTTAAAATATTAGACTCAAACTAACAGAAAACTAACTAAAATGCCAAAACAGTAGCAGACACCAGAAATAAATAACACATTTATTACAGTCTGGCTTTTTGACTCTACTGGTGATATCAAGGATAACTAGTACTATGTAATATTTGGTGCAAAAGTCTTGTAGGTGTTCCTAACAGACATGTTTACTGCAAACTAAAGTAACACAGCTGTTTTCATTTAGCTGAATGGATGACTGGACTTAGCCACAGTCAGTGTCAAGTATAGAATAATTTTCAAGATACTGTTAAGTTGCTATTATCTTTCTAGGGAATTATACATATTTTCATTTGAATGCATATAGGAAAGTTCCCACAAATTTTCATGTTAGATTCCATATAGAAAACTAGATATTCTGACTCTATTATTTGCATGGTATAATCATTAAAAATTTGAACCATATTAGAAAAAATAGATAACATTTATGAGATACAATTCAAATTCAAGATAAAAGATCGATTACAAAAATTAATGACTCCTCCCCTGGCTGGTGTGGCTCTATGGATTGAGTGCCAGCCTGTGAACAAAAGGGTTACGAGTTCAATTCCCAGGCAGGGCACATGCTTGGGTTGTGGGGCAGTTCCCCAGTAGGGGGTCCACGAGAGGCAACCACACATTGCCTCTCTTTCTCCTTCCCTTCATCACCGTCTAAAAATAAATACATAAAATATTTTAAAAAATGAATCCTAAATAAAATACTTAGAATAGCACTTGACACATAAGTGAGCAGCAGTATTTATACCCCACAGATTCAAGGAAGACTAACAGTAATTTGCCTCAAAAATTAGGTGTTTCAAGTTGCTCTGGAAATGGCTTGGGCTTTGAATTCACATAGTCTATGACTTTTTAGCTGTGTGACCATAATGTATTTTACTTAACTTTCTGCACCTCAACTTTTTCATATACATGTGTATACACACATGTTTCTTGAGAGCTTACCTGGAAGTTCTAGCAAGGGAATGCAGCTACTCCTATAACCTTGACCAAAGATCAGTCCTCTCCTCTGGTTGGGCAGGTTGTCCTCTTGGACCAAGCCTGTACCTTTGGGAGGATGCACATGGATCACTGAGAGAGGAATGGGACACCCACCCAGCCAGCCAGATCAACTGAATCAACCCTAGCCATCAACACACACGTGTTTCTAATTGAGCACTTACTATGATAGTGTACCAGACACTGCACCAATCAATTAATTTTTAATGTCATTTAATTATCTCGTTTATTTCTTAAAGTAAATCTTTGACATACAGACATGAAAAGTAAGCCTCAGCCAAGTGAACAAAAATATTTACTGTCAGCACTGCGGCTCCAATCCAATGACGTTTTCATTGCTGGGGATTTAAGGGCCATATCACTAAGTTTCTGAACTTTACTTCCTTACCCTGTGTCTGAAGAGGAGAGCACAGATGAATGTATCAAAAACATGAAGAAGATTCAAATTTGGCTTTTTTTTTTCCACAAAATTCAGGAGTCTTGTTAAAAGTGTACAATGCATTGAATTACTTGAAAAGTCCTGACAAATACAAAAATTTTTTCATTGAGTTTATTCTTCATTTAAAAAATAAATATGCACATTTCATTGTATATATGTGTGTATATAGCTTCTATAAATCAACTATCTGTAAATCCACATACATGCACACACAGAGAACATATAGTGTAATATTTACACCTCTACTTTCTAAAACCATGAACTCCTGGCAGGGACCATATTTTCTATTTGAAATGAGCCAAGTACATGAAGCATTTTTCTTACCTTCCAAATTAATCAATAGAATTGTTTTTAAACTTAAGACATACTAAGTTTTACAAATAGAGTTCATGTGGAGTGAAGTTGGTACAGAATATTTTGATTACAGCAAAACTGTTGACGAAATTTACCATGAGATTTCATTTGGGAGTAGGGAGCAAGCTGGGTCTTAATACTATATTGTAGAATTAAAGTTAGTTGATCATCCATATAAAAAGAGAGTTTTAATGAATGACTTGGTGTCAATATAAATCAATATTTCTGTAGCTTGCTAGAGGGCTTTTAGATGTTCAACATATTTCAAGATAGCATTCTGCACAATTTTAATAAAGGAAATGATAAAGCCAAAACACCTAAAATTCCATCAATGCTAAAGGTAAGATTTCTTGTAGTTATTTATGTTTTAAATATCAGCAAATAATTATGCATCCTGAATTTATAGTTTTGGCATGCGCCTTGCAAATACTTGTAGAGCTTAATATACCTGTTTAATAATGTGTATATTGGCTTCAGCAGACATGATATTTGGACTTTACAGTTTCAAGCAAACTCATGCTCACCAGTGTTCTTGACACAACAGTTTCCTGACAGGACATTTTATGAAGCACAAACATGGAAGTTTCGGCTGAGATGGAGGCCTGGGTAGAAACCCTTTCCTACCTCACACAACCAAAAGGAGGAAAATAACCAATCTAAAATCAATAAACAACTAAAAGCACTATAAAACCAAACTGCAAGGAACTCCAACAACCAAGGAGTTAAAGGAAAAATCAACCAGAACGACCAGACCAGTAGGATGTCAGACTGCGCAGGACAACTCAGAATAACCGAAGTGACTCAGCAGACCAGGCTGTTGTGGCAGGCTGTAGACCAGGCTGTTGTGGCTGGCTGCTGAGCTTGGTGGGCTTCATGGGAGGGGATGATCTAAAGGGAAAACTGAGACTCAGAGCTGACTGTGGGCTATGACTGGGGTTGCCGTGGTGGGAGAAACTCCCAGTCTTACATGAGAGTTCATTGGAAAGTGGGCTAGAAATGAGCAGGGGAGCTGCATTATGCCCTCTTTGGAGCCTCCCTGATAGGCAGTGCTGAAGTGCAGCAAGGAAGATTGCCCTGCCCAGGTGAATACCTAAGGCACTGCCCCCTTATAACTTATCAGCTGTGCTAAGACAAAGAAATATGGCCCAAATGAAAGAATAGAGCAAAGCCTCAGAAAAAGAACTAAGCAAGAAGGAAATCATCAACCTATCTGATGGAGAATTTAAAGCCCTGGTAATCAAAATTCCCACAGATTTGATTAAGCTTGGTTAAAAATGAAAAAAACCCAACAACAACAAAAAACAAATGGATACCCAAAGTGAAATAAAGCAAAATATTCAGGGAACCAACAGTAACAGGAAGGAAACCAGGACTCAACGCAACAATTTAGAACAAATGGAAAAAATAAACATCCATCCAGAACAAAAGTAAGAAACAAAAATTCAAAAAAATGAGGAGAGGCTTAGGAACCTCCAAGACAACTTTAAACATTCCAACATCTGAATCATAGGCATGTCAGAAGGAGAAGAGGAAGAGAAAGAGCAAGAAATTGAAAACTTATTTGAAAAAATAATGAAATAAATCTCCCCTAATTTGGTGAAGGAAATGGACTTTTAGGAAATCCAGAAAGCCCAGAGAGTCCCAAAGAAGTTGGACCCAAACAGGAACATACCAAGGCACTTCATCATTAAGTTACACAAGATTAAAGACAAGGAGAAAATCCTAAAAGAAGCAAGTGAAAAGGAGAGATTTACCTACAAAGAGATGCCCATTAGGCTATCAGCTGATTGCTCAGAAGAAACTTTTCAGGCAAGAAGGGGCTGGAAAGAAGTATTCCAAGTCATGAAAAGCAAGGACCTACATCCAAGATTTCTCTATCCAGCAAAGACTGCATTTAAAATGGAAGGGCAGGTAAAATGCTTCCCAGATAATGTCAAGTTAAAAGAGTTCATTATCACCAAGCCATTATTATATGAAACGTTAAACGGACTTATCTAAGAAAAAGATAAAAATTGTGAACAGTAAAATGACAACAAACTCACAACTATCAACAAATAAACCTAAAAGAAAAACAGCCAAAACAAATACTAAGCAAACAACCAGAACAGGAACAGAATCAGAGAAATGGGCATCTCACAGAGCAATTTCAGTGGGGAGGGAGAAGGGAATAATGGGGGTAAAAGGTACAGGGAAGAATCAGTATAATTAGTAGGCATAAAATAGATAAGGAGAGATTAAAATGGTGGTGGAAACAGAGGACTCAGCGAACTTGTGTGTACAATCCATGGACATGAACTAAGCAGGAGAATGCTGGAGGATTTGCAGGGGCAGGGTGGAGATGGGATAAAGGGGGGAAATTGGGGAAACTGTAATAGCACAATCAATAAAAATACTTTAAAAAAAGAACAAACACGAACTGTGTGGCAGTTTTGCAAGGATCTGAAATGCTTTATTTTGCTTATGTACGTGAAGCAACAGGGATTAAGAGGTAACATTCTAAAAATGGACATGTTGTGTGAAGAGACTATTTTCACAAGCTTTGAAGGTTTTGGTGTTTAGCCTTTATTTTGCCCTAAAGATTATGGCTTATTTTAAAATTATTATCTTACCTTGTTTGGGTATACCTTGGCACCATACTATATATCCATAATAATGAATTTTTTTTTTCTTTCATGTGATTCAGTGTCATACTACTGTGTATATTGAAATATCATTTAGAGGTTATTTATTGGGTGACATTGAAGAAGAAAAAGTCATTAGGCTAGAAAAATAATTAGTCTTCCAATGGAATGTAACATTCCAAGAGACTTTCTGGTGAAAGTCATTTATTAACAATTATTACATGAGGCCAGTAGTAATTAAGCTATCTTTGATTTTTTTAAATATATTTTATTGATTATGCCATTACGGTTCTATTCCCCTCTTCATTCCCCTCCACCCTGCACACCCCTTCCCCACCATTCCCCCCTTTAGTTTATGACCACATGTCTCAATTTCTTCAGATTCTGTATTTCCCATACTATTCTTGCCCTCCCCCATCTATTTTCTACACACCATCTATGCTACTTATTTTCTGTACCTTCTCCCCCCTTCTCCTTCTCCCACTCTCCTGTTGCTAACCCTTCACGTGATCTTCATTTCTATGGTTCTGCTCCTGATATAGCTGTCCTCTTAGTTTGCTTTTGTTTTGGGTGTGGTTCTTAATAACTGTGAGTTTGCTGTCCTTTCACCGTTCATCTTTTTTATCTTCTTTTTCTTAGGTAAGTCCCTTTAACATTTCATATAATAAGAGCTTAGTGATGATGAACTCCTTGAATTTGATCTTATCTGAGAAGCACTTTATCTGTCCTTCCATTCTAAATGAAAGCTTTGCTGGATAGAGCAATCTTGGATATAGGTCTCTGGATTTCATGACTTGGAATACTTCTTTCCAGCCCAGGAACGCCGGCAGCCATAGGCGGATCCCAGGTGTGGAGTAGCAGTGGGCAGACCCACTGAGGGCTCAAGGCAGTGGACTCACTGAGGGCTGACCACGGTCACACATTCACGTGCAGATAAACCTGTGAAGGAGCAAGCGGTGAGACAGACCGTGCAGGCCCCAGTGGCAGAAAGTGGCAGAGGGAACTGCCATTGTCCCTCTCTGACCCCGCCCCCACATACAGCATCACAAACCAGTGACCTGGGTGGCCCCGCCCTGCTGAACACTTCCTTGTACGTAACAGACAGGAACCGATCAAAACATGATATTTTTATTATTTTGAATTAGTAGAGATCATGGCCTTATACTAAATTTTTTATTGTGTTTTTATAAATCTATGTTACCAAGAAAGTTTGTTAACTTTTAAATATTTAGAGACATAATTCTGACTTGGTTGTGACAAAACTCATTTTCTCTGAAACTTCCTTCCTTCACTTTCTCACTTTAAATTCTTTATTATATCTGGATCAAATATACTTCATCTTGAATGCTGTCCTTTATTTTAAAATTTTTCATACTCATGAAATTTTGACATTTGGCTTCTCACAAGATGTGAAGAATTCACAAAAATAATTTTTGCATTAAAATATCACATCTTAACTGGAATTATATAATAAAAAATTTAATACCTAAAATTACTCTGTATAGTTTTGAATGAAAATATACAAAATAATATTCTAAAGATTTGAATGACTATAATTAGATCTATTATTTTTATTCTAACATATACCTATTGACCAAGAAATATATAACATTCTAAACAAAACTAAAATTACTTATTACTGTATCATCAATTTCCCACTTAACTTATTCATTTAATTTTTTAATATTGTGTTTGTATATGAATTTTGTGTTCATTTTTCAAGTTTTTACTCTTATAATAATAATATACATTCATACTTCTACTGAGTTTAGCTTGTCAGTATATCAGATTTCTGATCCACATGAATTAAAGGTGAGTATTAAAATATGAGCCATTACTGTGAATGACATGTAATGTACCTTGTTTATATTCTTTTTTGTACTGTTTTTTGTTGAGAACTAAGGTCAAATTATTCTGAATAATTATCAGTATTTTATTTCTGCCAATTGCCAACAATTTGACCTTATCTCTTTAAAAATGTCAAAAATTCACTAATACCAGGAACCGAATTGAAATGGAATTTCAATGGTGTTATTCTGTGGAGAGAGCATTTGGGCTGAAGGCCAGCTTTCATTCTGCTTCTCACTCTGGGATTGTGCATTTCAGTTTTCTGAGAGTTGCCTTGTAAGACCTGGAGTTTTTCTAACTCTAGGTCTTACAAGACCTTCAGTTTCTCTGAAGATGATGAGAACAGATAGTCTCTGTTCAGTATTTTTTTATGTCTGCTGTGCCCACCACAGTGTTTGATACATAATAGGTGCTCGATAAATACTTTGATTGGCTAAATATCAGGTTATATACATTTAAAATATGAGAGAGATAACCTTAAAAATGAGGTAGTTTGAATACTCACTAACATAGTAGAAGATGAACTCCTAGAAAACATTGGGACCATTCAAACATTTTGCATTCCTTAGTCTAGAATTACATTGTTTATCATTAGTAATTTTAAAGATCAGGGGTAGATTCTGCTTTTTAAATTTTATTGTATTTTTCCCTTACCATTTAACCCCCTTTTACCCCAGCCACTGCAATCACCACACTATGTCCACAAGTACTTTCTCCTTTTTCTCAATTGCTCCACCTCACAACCACCTCCCTGCCCAATAGCTGTCATTCTGCTCTCTATCTATAACTTTGTCTCTATTTTGCTTGTTAGTTCAGCTTATTCATTAGATTCAACATATAAGTGAAATCATACGGTGTTTGTCTTTCTCTGACTGATTTGTTTCATCTAGCATAATGTCATCCAGGTCCATCCATATTGTTGCAAAGGGTAAAATTTTCTTCTTTTTTTATGGTCAAGTAGAATTCCACTGTGTAAATGTCCCACAGTTGTTTTAGCCACTCATCTACCGATGAACACTTGGGCTGCTTCCATATCTTTGCAACTGGAAACAATACTGCAATTAACATAGTGGTGCCTATGTTCTTTCAAATTAGTGTTTAAGGATTCTTCAGATATGTTGCTTGAAGTGGAATCAGTGGGTTGAAAGGAAGATCCATTTTTAATTTGGGGGGGTATCTCCATACCACTTTCTACTGTGGGTGCACCAGTTTGCATTACCACCAACAATGCAAAAGGGTCTCTTTTCTCCACAAGTTTGCTAGTACTTGTTGTTTGTTGATTTATTGATGATACATTCTGATAGGTGTGAAGCGATATCTCATTGTGGTTTTAATTTGTTTTTCTCTGATGATTAGTGATGTTGAACATCTTTTTGTATGTTTATTGGCCATCTGTATGTCCTCTTTGGAGAAAAAAGAGTCTATTCAGGTCCTTTGACCATTTTTTATTGGACTATTTGTTTTTGGTTTTTGGTGTTGAGTTTTGCATGTTCTACACAAATTTTGGATATCAACCCAGTAGCAGATGTATTGGTGGATATGTTCTCCCATTCCATGTGTTGTCTTTATATTTTGTTGATGACCTCCTTTGCTGTGCAAAACTTTCCAAACTTATGTCACCAGTTATCTGCATTTTTGATGTCTTTTTACATCTATTTAGTTAGAATGTAAGAAAATTGCATCCTGACTAAAAATTTTAAAAATTGAAATTGATACCATATTAACTAGAGGCAAGAAATCACCCTGTCCACACACAAAAATAATAGCTCTACTCCAGCTTAATTTTTCTGAAAAACAGCCTATATATTACACTGTGAAATTGAAATGTAGATCTGGTCTTATGGATTCATTTTGGCTTCTTGAAATCAACGATCTTCAATCACTTCATATTTGCCTAGACTCAGCTCAGAAGTGCAACATTTGCACTGACTCCTGAATTGATAATCAGGACCAGAGGTATATATGCAACATTATGGAATTGTTCATACATTCAAAAACATAAAGCACTCTGAGAAGGAAAGGCTAAAAACCCTTCTGGAAACATGAACTCTTGAAGCAGTTCAGTAATTTTCAATTGGTTTCTGATGTGCAAGCAAAGAGCCTTGATCACTTCCACACTGAAGCACTTAAGGCCTCCGATAATTTTACACCTCATGGCCATTTTCTGTACACCATAATTTCTCCCATTGAAGTGTTTTTTAAAATATGTGAAGTGCTTCAATAATTTTAAATTATCTTTGACAGTGCAAACTCCAACCCTGATCACCTCCAAATTTAAGAGCTAATGAAATCTGAAGTAGTCCAATATTTTCTAAAAAAGATGTGATTTCAATTGTTTCATAAACGGCTTCAATTTTGGTTGAATAGACTACACAATAATGTAATTCAGGATATAGGAAATAAATCTAATTGTATCAAAAGTAAATTAAAATGCAAATGTTAGACAGTGAGCCACCTTTCTCATCTCAACCTTTGAATAAAATATGTGCACAAAATATATTTCAATGCTGTGATTTTCAGACATCAACCAAAACGTTTCCAAAAAATAAACTCCACAAACTAATGTTTTGAAGTAGATATCAGTATACAGTTTAAGCAATGCTCACCGAAAGATAAAATGACTATTTCAAAAATACAGGGAGACTTAATTATAATGTGTCCTATGTGAAAGTGGAAAATTTATAGTTAGATACACCTATAGTTTCCATTTGGAAAACGATCCAGGAGGATTCCCTTAAATCAAGTAATCCATAACTGCAAAAACAATAAATTATTTGATATCTTTTTTAACTTTAACTATTAAAGCCCCCTTTAATGTCTATTTTTAAATATTTGTTTTTTCCTAATATTTATAAATAATGTTTCCTCCCACTCCTACAATAGTTGGAATAAGATGGATGGTCAGGGACATGCTAAATACCCATTGGTTTTCATGAACTTTCTGGAACATTGCTAGGATAATGATAACACAATATGAGGAGCCAGGAACTAGGTCTTGTGGAAGAGAGGGAAAAGGTAAAGTCTGTGTGAAACATTGAGGATGGCTATTGTGTCAACAGTGGTACATAAAGGCCAAGGAGATAGGTTTAGTAATCATCCAGTTTATTAGTTACACATACAAATATAAAAATCAATCCCTGCAAAGGACTTGTATTTTTATGGCAAAAATACAGATTTTGCATATTAACTCTCTCTAATACATTATTTTTTATAGTCCTTAACTAACAAATTAGGATGCTATATCATGAATTGACTCTCCCTTTGTTAACAAGATGAATTAAATAGAAAGTCATGGAATTTTGGGGTGGGAAGAAATGTAATGTAGTTCAACCCTTTTGCTTTACAGAGGAGAATGAGGGTGAATCTTAGGATGTAAAGTGACTTTCAAAGGGCCGAGGTCTGACAGTAAGTCAGGTCTCTGACCTATGTTTTGATATGATAACTAGAATTACAGATGTACCTGGTGTCATTCTTTTCTCTTAGCACAGTTACTTTATGTATATCACTGTGAATGAGAAGAGAAAGGAAGATTCATAAACAACTGTCTGTGAAGGTCTCTTCTCTTGTAGAAAATGTATTTGAGAGGTCTTCTTACTGTACACTTTAATATTTTAAATCATTTAAGTAACTAAATTACAGTTCAAACAAAATAATGACAGGTAAACACCACAAAATATTTGACTCATACATAAATATGTTATAAAATTTAAAGTTGATGTCATCTTGGGAATAAGGTTAATAATTATCTGCTTTTAACAGCACAAGAAGTTTGGTTATTGAGAACTTGAATAAATATGTAGTGATTGAATTAATGTAGTAATTACACAGTTATAACCTCCAGTTCCTCTATAATTTTATTTTTAGCTTTCCAAGAAAAGCTGCTTAGAGAGTCATATTGTGATTATTATATAATATGAGTAAAGGTAAAAATCATAACATTCATTTTTCCCCACATGATTGACAAAACGATGAATTAGGTCATGGCTGCTTCTTACTATTACAGTCTTTTACAAACCCATTTTCTAAGTAATGGTCACTGGATCATTGCCTATAGAGAAGATAATTTTAATTATTGAGAAGCCTTTCAAGCCTTCAAAACCCAACTACATAAAATTTTATTATGTAAAAGGAATATGTACTAATTTTGGGGTACAGTAAAGCCCAAAGTGATATAGTAAATGGCACAGGTCAAAACAGGGTACCAGCAAAGGAGATTCCATGTTTCTAGAGAAGGCTCAAGAGGCACACTGTGATGAGGAGGTGTTAGAGGAAGTCAGACTCTCAGTATTACAAGGCACAGACATTAGGGGACTACTGGGGAACTCAAGCAAAATATTCTCTAACTGAAGCAATCTGCACTACTTAAGAATAAAGAAGTATAGACAAATCAGTCTATTCTTGCCAATACTCAGATTGCCTGTAACTCTATTAGATTCAACCTGTGAGTCACTTGATGAAGGAGTAGCCCAGTCAGTAGAGCCTGCGGACAATTAATTGTCAGGACTTTGCCTTTTATCTTGGTGTGAGGTGGAAAGTCATTGGAGAGGATTATGGAGAAAGTAATACTGTGATTTGATTTACATTTTCCCATGATCCTTCTGGCTTTCATGAGGAGAATAAGTGAGGGTGGGAAGAGGCATAAGTAGAAAACCAACTGGGGGACAATTCAACGTAGGCAGGAGGGGATGGTATCCTGTGTTTGGGTTATCACAATAACAGTAGTAAATGATGCCATATTCTGTCTATATCTTCAAGATAGAGACAACATAGTTAAGGTTGTGGCACGTGAGGGAAATAAAGAAAAAAAAATGATTCCAAGGAATCTGATGGCCATGTGGAGATATCATAACTTATTTCTTAAAGGAAAATATCTATATTATTTAGCATAATATTTAAGGCAGTACTGAGTGTTACACTCCCAGGTCTTTTTAATCTTCCCCATCACATACAATAAAGGTCTATTATGCTCTGCAGAGAGCTCAGTAGAAAGTGATCAGTAAAGGCTGAATGAGAGAAGACTGTGTTGAAGAAATGTATTGTGTGTGTACATATATGTATGTATATATATATATATATAGAGAGAGAGAGAGAGATTCTTTCTATAGAAGTATGAAAGTTTATACACTTGAGACAATTCATACACATATTTCCCAATGAAAAAGCTGTGTGATACAGAATAATTCAAATCCTGTCTGAGCATGCCACACAGAAATAATGATGAAACTAAGGGATCATGGTTCAATTTCAGTCAGGACACATGCCTGAGTTGCAAGCCAGTTCCCAGCAGGGGACACACAAGAGGCAACCATACATTGATATTTTTCCCCCTCTTTCCTTTCCTCCCCCTCTAAAGATAAATGAATAAAATCTTTTAAAATAAATAAATAAATAAATATAATGACAAAAAAATGATGACAATATTCAATCCAATAATGTCAAATCAATAGTAAACATTGAACTGCCATCTGAAGCAAATTTAGAATGCTATTTTTTTGGTTATTAATTAAATTGATACTTGTCAAATTAAAGCTAAAATATTTCTTTTGCTTGGAAAATTATTGATAAGTCCTTCTTTCTGGTAAAATACTTAGTTTTTTCTCTTTTATTCTATTTTATTTTATTTTTAATTTTATTTTATGTTTATATCTTCCCAGAGTTGCTGCATTCAATTGAAAGATATATATTTTTATATATTTATTTATTTAAATTACTTTATTGTTGTTCAATTAGAGTTATCTGAATTTCCTCCCCCCACCCTCACCCCAGCCTAACCCACCTCCCTCCCTTGCTTCCACCCTCTCCCTTGGTTTTGTCCATGTGTCCTTAGAGCAGTTCCTGAACACCCTTTGACCCACTGTCCTCTCCCCACTCCCCTCTGGCTATTGTTAGATTATTCTTAATTTCAATGTCTCTGGTTATATTTTTGTTTGCATTTTTCTTTTGTTGATGATGTTCCAGTTAAAGGTGAGATCATATGGTATTCGTCCCTCACCTCCTGGCTTATTTTACTTGGCATAATGCTCTCCAGTTCCATCCATGCTGTTGCAAAGGGTAGAAGCTCCATCTTGCTCTCTGCTGCATAGAATTCCAGCATGTAAATGTAACATAGTTTTTTGATCCACTCATTTGCTGATGGGCATTTAGGTTGCTTTCATCACTTGGCTATTGGCTAAAGAAAACAGCACTAAAATAAAAAGAGAACCAACTACATGGGAAAACATATTTGCCAATGATACCTTGGACAAGGGTTTGATCTCCAGAATATATAAAGAACTCACATGACTCCACTCCAGGAAGACAAAAAAACCCAATTAAAAATGGGCAAAAGACTTGAATAGACACTTCTCCAAGGAGGACCTACAGAGGGCCCAGAGACATATGAAAAGATGCTCAGCATCACTAGCCATCAGAGAGACGCAAATTAAAACCACAATGAGATGCTACCTCACATGGGTCAGAATGGTCATCATAAACAAATCAACAAACAAATGTTGGAGAGGATTCAGAGAAAAAGCAACCCTAGTGCACTGTTGGTGGGAATGCAGACTGGTGCAGCCACTGTGGAAAACAGTCTGGAATTTCCTCAGAAAACTAAAAATGGAACTCCCTTTTGAACCAGCAATTCCACTGCTGGGATTATACCCTAAGAGCCTTGAAACACCAATTCGAAAGAACCTATGCACCCCAATGTTCATAGCAGCACAATTTACAATAGCCAAGTGGCAAAATACTTATTGAATGGAGATATTAGCAAATAATCCCATTATATATATATATATTTTAATAATGAGGTTAGACTTTTATTAAAGAAGAATCTGATTATATAAAATCTATAAACAAAGCTCTTACAAACAGTCTGTTAAATGTTATTGATTATGACATTGGCATTTGTAGTCTAATTATTCTAAAAACTACCCATGTTTCTTGTACACTGGGAAATCATTAACCAAAATTAATCAGTTTTTTAAACACATTGTTTCTGAGTATCATGTGCTTATTGAGATAATTTACAATTTGAAATGCATATGGTGCTAATTTCAAATACTTTATTTGTATACATTGTGATATTAATATAAAGGTCAATGCATAATAATTTTTACCTCTGATAGCACAACCACAAAAGTCCATAAACCAAACACCACTCACTGTTTCTAACTAAATGTTTCATTTCAGGAGTTAATAATTTTTTAAATTCTTGAGTGCTTAGTACACGCCATTAACTATTTTAATCAGTTTATTTTCTTCTCACAGAGACTTCATGTAGTACTCATCGAGTTCAAACTCCATTGTAAGCAGTTTGCAGTTATTACCTCATTTAGTCTATACTATCAAACTGTTCTTATAACACCTGTAGAAATAAAGAAAAAGAAGTACAAGAGGTTATCTGAATTGTTTGTAATCCCACCTCACATCAATATTATGTAACACTGCAATGTAGTACCAGAATTGTCAGATGAACCCCCAAATTCTTGCCCTTAGTATGGGCAGGACTTGTGAATATGATGAGATTTAACTTCGTGATTACATTATGCTGTATGGCAAAGGTGAAAGCATTTCACAGATGTAATTAAAGTCCCTAATCCAGTTGTATTTCTTTATTTTTAAATATATTTTATTGATTATGCCATTACAGTTGTCTCATTTTTTTCTTCCCTTTATTCCCCTCCACCCTGTATACCCTCTCCCTCCATCATTCCACCACCTTAGTTCATGGCCATGGGTCATATATATAAGTTCTTAGGCTTTCCCATTTCCCACACTATTCTTAACATTCTCCTGTCTATTCTGTACCTACCATTTATGCTTCTTATTCTGTGTACCTTGTCCCCCATTCTCCCCCTCCAATTTCCCACTGATAACCCTCCATTTGATCTCTTTCTGTGAATCTGTTCCTGATCTAGTTGTTTGCATAAGTCATTTTTGTTTTTGCTTTTTATGTTCAGTTGTTGATAGTTGTGAGTTAGTTGTCATTTTACTGTTCATAATTTTGATCTTCTTCTTTTTCTTAGATAAGTCCCTTTAACATTTCATATAATAAGGGCCTGGTGATGATGAAATCTTTTAACTTGACCTTATGTGGGAAGCACTTTATGTGCCCTTCCATTCTAAATGAGAGCTTTGCTGGATAGAGTAATCTTAGATGTAGGTCCTTGCCTTTCATGACTTGAAATACTTCTTTCTAGCCCCTTCTTTTCTGCAAGGTTTATTTTGAGAAAACAGCTGATAGTCTTATGGGAAGTCCTTTGTAGGTAACTCTCTCCTTTTTTCTTGCTGTTTTTAAGGATCTGTTTATCTTTAATCTTGGGTAATATAATTAGGATGTGCCTTGGTGTGTTCCTCCTTGGGTCCAATTTCTTTGGGACTCCCTCAGCTTACTGGACTTCCTGGAAGTCAATTTCCTTTGCCAGATTAGGAAAATTTTTCTTCATTATTTGTTCAAATAAGTCTTCAATTTCTTGCACTTCCTCTTCTCCTTCTGGCACCCCTATGATTCTGATGCTGGAATATTTAAAGTTGTCTCAGAGGTTCCTAAGCCTCTCCTCATTTTTTGGAATTCTTATTTCTTCATTCAGTTTCAATTGAAGGTTTACTTCTTCCTTTTGTACAAGTCATTGACATGAGTCCCAGTTTCCTTCCCTTCACTGTTAGTTCCCTGGACATTTTCCTTTATTTCACTTTTCATAGCCCTCACTTCTTCCTCTATTTTTGTGACCATATTCAACCATTTCTGTGAGCATACCGATTACCAGTATTTTGAACTCTGCATATGATAGGTTGGCTGCCTCTTCCTCACTTACTTGTATTTTTTCTGGAGCTTTGATCTGTTGTTTCATTTGAGCCATATTTTTTGTCTCAGTGTGCCTGTTGTATAATGAGGGGTGGATTCACCAGGGTGAATCCTGGTATTCACCGTGGGTGGGTGAATAGGTATTCACCAGGTTGGGGCACCCCACTTCTCTGTGTTGTTGTGCTGTATTTGGGGAAGGAGTCCTAGAGGAAACAATGCCACTTGCTCAGATCTCAGCCAGCTTTCAGTCACTCCCTTGCTATGCACAAGCAAATTGGGTCCTTCTGGTACTGATTCCAGGTGGGTGGGCTTGTGTACATTCTAGAACCCTGTGGATCTCTCCAACAGCCTTGTCCCCCAGTTGTTCTTCCCAGTTTCTCTGCATGCAAATGTGGGACCACCTACTCCACCAGCCGCCATCTTGTCTGGTCCATCACATGCCACCTTGCCTGCCCCTCTCCTCCAGCCACTGTCTTGCCTTGAGTTCTATCCACCTCAGCTGCCCATCTCCACCCCTCCTACTAGTCTGGATGAATGTTTCTTCTTTAATTTCTTGGTTGTTGGACTTCTATAAAGTTCAGTTTTCTGGTAGTTCTGGTTATTTTTTGTTTTAAAATTTGTTGTTGTCCTTCTTTTGGTTGTGCAAGGAGGGAAATTGTATCTACCTAGGCCTCCATCTTGGCCAGAAGTCCTCCACTTGTTTTTAAATTTATTAAAAATGAAGTTTTGGAGAGTGAGACTGACCTAATCATGTGAGCACTTTAGAACTGAGTCCAAGCCTTGCCTGAGTGAAAGATTACAAGTAAGGGTTATGTTCACCCGATGGCCTTGAACAAGCGAATGGCAATGTTGTAGAGAAGACCACATGGCAAAGAACTGTGGGTCCATGTCCAGCAGTTGCTAGGAATTGAATGCTGGCAACAAGAGTAACATGGAAGAAAATTTCAAGCCTTCAATGGGAACTATGGCCTTGGCTGACACTTCAGCTTCAACCTAATTAGATCCCGAGTGAAGAAGCCAGCCAAACCACCTGTGGACACTTGACCCAAGGAGGCTGTGAGATAACAAATATATCATTTGAAGCCACTAAATTGGCTATGTGGTAATGAAAAATTAATATATGTGGTTAAACTAGATCCTGGATTTGCCTAATTATTAGTTTAACTATCATTCTTATTTGCATACTGGGTGATTCTTCTTCCACCAAATAATTCCGCCATGGGCAGTAGGTGTAGGTTTGCCTAACCACCACTGTGACAGAATTGGCTTCACCAAGATACTGTGAACACATTCATATTGCTTAGATCACTCTAGAAATGAACATAGCAGTATTCTTTATTTATGATTTTATAAGGGAAGCCAGATGCTAAATTGAAAATAGCTAAATATATAGAATGGAATAAATTACATTAGAGTTTATAGATTACTTAATCTGAATTTCCAATATAATAAACTACTAATAATTTGTAGCATGTTCCTCTGACTCTTCTCCACACTACCCAGGGACCATCCTACTTCCTAGGGACATGATGAACTGGCACTATTTCTCAGACAAGGCCTATCCAGTTCCTTTCCACCATTTGTTATTCATTTTCATCCATTCTCTTCTGTGCTTTACATTACTCTTATTCCGGAATACCTGCCTAAACAGTGCTTTTACACATTATGTACAAAAATGGTTTTCTTTTTCTTTTTAGTCTCTGTCTACACCAGCACGAAATCCACACTGAGTACAAGTGTCCTTGATGATATTTCTCTAGTTGTGTGTTTATTCTAATTACTATGTGCCATCCTATGTAGTTCTGGAGCACAAGAACTTTGTTTTCCCTTACTGTTTCCTCTTTGAAATGTTAGACCACTGTTGCCTAGATAATGTATTGACTTGGTTTACTGCTAATCACATTCTACTTGGCCTCAACTTTAATTTTGTGGTATATTGCAGAAAAGATTTTGTTTAATACCACCTGAAACACTCTTATGCATTTTAACAGAAAATATTATTGGTTTAATTCATTTCTATTGGCAGCCATCAAGGTTTTATTCACCAACCCTATCCTTTCCCTATGGAACCCCTCAGCTAATCCTATAGTTTAAGTTCCTGCAATGCTGCGTGGCCTTTGAATTTATCTAGTAATTAGATATGTAATAGCTAATTATGTTATGCATTACATAGCTCTATAGCTATGTAATTCTATAGCTACAGTTATTCTATAGCTCTGCTACTACCTTCAAATGTCATTGAAATATTTTATTATCATGAGGGTGTATATATTTATGCCTACATTTCTCAGATTGCTAGGTCATTAATAGCTGGCCAAATAAGAATTTTATTGGGACAAGGTGAAAAAGTGTGTCCATTTCTGTCTTTTTCCTTCCATATTTTCACAGTTCATAATAATTGCTGCTACTCCAAACAGACATTTGAAGTTAATACCTAAATTGTAAGTTCCTATGGTCAACTCATGCTGATGTGGAAGATTGTTCTACTCCTTATTCCTCTTTCTTCCTGATTCTTCACAAGAGTCTAAAGAGCTTTCTGCCCATTTTGACCTTTAACCCAGTAAGGCTGTAAAGATAAGAGCTACATTTTCTTTCAAGATCTCAGAAGAGAACAACATTCCCCCGGGGCCTTGTGTAACACCCTTCAGCATCTTACAGCTCTTAAAGTGAAGACTAGATTGAGCACAAAGCCAGGCTGAATTGAGAGATCCTTGTCGGCCTGGGTCATTTTTTTAAGACAGGGAGGGAAAGATGCTGAATAAAGGTCCATTCTCTCAGCCTTCTTTCTGATCCTATCCTGAAAATACTCCAAGGCTAGTGCTAGAAAGCCCCAAAATCAAAAACGATGAAAAGATCTGTTCTATTAAGGAGGTGTGACAAGTTTCTGAGCACACTGAGAGATGATTTTCTATGCCTAACTTCTTATATCATTAACAAAAAAGAAGAGTGTGTGCTAGCAAAATAGAAAACTCATTAATCCCATTAAGCATAAAAATGTGAAATATGGCACTTTAGGGAATATGTTTCCTTAACACAGTTTATCTCTTAAAAAAGATAATATAGTAATTTATGCTGTTGTCACACATCAAAGGATATATTAATTCGGTCGAACCATAACATAAACAAAGTCATAATATTATACTAGGTACTACATAAAATTAAAAAAAATAGTTTGGTAGGCCTATTAATGACTTCACCAAATTTTTAAAAGAAAACAATGGCCCATAGACAAGTGAAAAAATGTGCAACATCACTAGCCATTAGAGAGATGAAAATTAAAACCACAATGAGATATAACCTCACACCTGCCAAAATGCTTATCATTAATAAATCAACAAACAACAAGTGCTGATGTGGATGTGGAGAAAAGGGAACCCTAGTGCACTGTTGGTAGTAATGAAGTCTGATACAGCCACTATGGAAAACAATATGGAATTTCCTCAAAAAATAAAAAATGGAACTAGATTTTGACCTAATGGTTCCATTGCTAGGAATATACCCTAAGAATCCCAAAATACCAATTCAAAAGAAATTATGCACCCTATGTTCATAGCAGCACTATTTATATATAATAGCCAAGAGTTGGAAATATCCTAAGTGCCCATCAGTAGATGAGTAGATTAAAACATTGTGTTATATTTACACAATGGAATACTGTGCAGCAGAAAGAAAGAAGGAATCCCTACCTTTTGCAACAGAGTGGATAGAACTGGAGACTATCATGCTAAGTGAAATACATCAGCTGGTGAAATACAAATTCCATAGATCTTACCTATAAAAGGAATCTAATGAACAAAATAAACTAATTAGCAAAATAGACCCAGGGGCACAGCCTCATTGACAGTGGTAAGAGGGGAGGACTGTTTGAAAGAAAGTGGAGGGATTAGTCAAGGAACATATATGAAGGACCCATAGACATGGACAATGGGGTGGAGACTGACTATGGAAGAAGGGGGTAGGCTGGATGGAGGGGGGCAAAGGAGAAAATAATTGGAACTGTTAAACATAAAAATAAAAATATAAAAAGATTAAAAGATGACAATAGTAAAAAAAAAGAAAACTAAACTCCATGCATTATTAAATAAAACACACTGTAATACCACTTCTAAGGTGTATAGTTCATTGGATAGGAACATTTAATAATTTAACAGAGGAATACATATTAGTGAACACTATCACCATCATAGCTAAAATTGTTCAGTACATTGCAGATATTGGAAAACCAGTCATATAGATTTTCAAATGTCATCTTCACAAAAACCTATGAGGCAAAGGCTATCATTAATGCCATTCCACATATGATGAAACTGAGTCATGGAAAGAGTTAAGCCAAGGCTACCCAGTTCAATTAGAGGTGAAGCAAGGTCTGATGTCCTGAGCCCACATTTTTAACAACCACTGTGCAGTTATTAGGATAAATTTTTACACAGGCAACAGTACTATAAGTATTTGCATTTTACATGAAATCCAACAAAATTATTTCTAATGTAATATTTGAATTAAACTTTTAATATATTATGGACATTTATAATATAAGTACATTGCAATTTATATTGTCTACAAAGATATATAAAACAAAACTTATCATTATGAATAACTCTAAGTGCTAGGTAATTAAAAGATAAAGACAGAATGGCCTATATGAAACATAACTATCTAAACTACCAGTCAAATAAGAAAATTAGGAGAACTTCTGGCCAAGATGGAGGCATCGTTAGATATGCTTTCCTTCCTTGCATAACCAAAAGGAGGACAACAACAAATTTAAAGACAAAAACAACCAGACCTTCCAGAAAATAGGACTGTATGTAAGTCCAACAAGCAAGGAGTTGAAGAAACCTTCATTTAGAACGTGAAAAGGGATGGAGACAGGCAGGCAGTGTTGGAGGGATGTGTGGCAAGGTGGCAACTGGTCGATCAGGTGGTCACACATTTCATGTGGATAAACCAGGAGACACAACTGGGGAGCAAGAGAGACCACACAACCTAGGGTTCCAGCGTGGAAAACTAAAGCCTCAAAATCTCCAGCAGTAAAAACCTGTGGGGATTTCAGCAGCAGGAGAATCTCCCAGCCTCACAGGAGAGATCATTGAAGAGACTCACAGGATCCTAGAATGTACACAAACCCACCAACCTGGGAATCAGCACCAGAAAGGCTCAAATTACTTGTGAGTAGCAGAAGGAGTGACTGAAAGCAGGGCAATTGCTGACCAAGTGGCATTGTTCTCTCTTCGACCTCTCCCCCACATACAGTGCAACAACACAGAAAAGTGGGTTGCCCCACCCTGGCAAATACCTAAAGACTCCACTATTTACTATATAACAGGCATGCCAGGACAAAAGATATATGGCCCAATGAAAGAACAAATCAAAGCTCCAGAAAAAATACAAGTGAGGAAGAGGTAGCCAACCTATTATATGCAGAGTTCAAAATATTGGTAATCAGTATGCTCATAGACATGATTGAGTACGGATGCAAAATAAAGGGAGGAGTAAAGGCTATGCAAAGTGAGATAAAAATATATATAGGGAATTGACAGTGAGGGGAAAGAAACTGAGACGCAAATCAGCGGTTTGGAGCAGAATGAAGAAATAAACCCTTAACCAGAAATGAATAACGAAACAAGAATTCCAAAAATTGAGAGGCTTAGGAACCTCTGGGACAACTTTATTTTTTTAAATATATTTTATTGTTTTTACAGTTGTCTATTGCTATTACAGTTATTTTATTGCTATTACAGTTGTCTCATTTTACCCCCTTCACTCCCCTCCACCCTCCACACCCCCTCCCACCCACATTTCTCCCCTTTGGTTCATGTCCATGTGTCATATAAGTTCTTTGGCTTCTTCTTTTCCCATACTATTCTTACCCTCCTGCTGTCTATTTTCTACCTACCATCTATGCTATTTATTCTCTATACCTTCTGGGACAACTTTAAATTTTCCAACATCAGAATCATAGGGGTGCCAGAAAGAGAAGAGGAAGAGCAAAAAATTGAAGACTTATTTGAACAAATAATGAAGAAAAACTTCCCTAATCTTGCAAAGGAAATTGACTTCCAGGAAGTCCAGTAAGCTGAGGGAGTCCCAAAGAAATTGGACCCAAGGAGGAACACATCAAGGCACATCCTAATTGCATTACCCGAGATTAAAGATAAACAGAAAATCTTGGGAAAAGGAGACAGTTAGCTACAAAGGAGTGCGCATATGGACTATCAGCTAATTTCACAAAAGAAACCTTACAAGCAAGAGCTGAAAACAAGTATTCCAAGTCATGAAAGGCAGGGACCTACATCCAAGATTACTCTACCCAGGAAAGCTATCATTTAGAATGAAAGGGCAGATAAAGTGCTTCCCAGATAAGGTCAAGTTAAAGAAGTTCATCATCAGCAAGCCCTTATTATGTGTTAAATGTTAAAGGGTATTATTTAAGAAAAATGAGATCGAAACTATGAACAGTAAAATGACAACTAACTCACAACTATCAACAGCTGAACCTAAAAACCAAAAACAAATGCAAACTAAGCTAACAAGTAGATCAGGAACAGATTCACAGAAATGGAGATCAGGTGAAGGGTTATCAGCAGTGAGGGGGAGCAGGGAGACTGGGGGAAAAGGTACAGGGAATAAGAAGCATAATTGGTAGGCATAAAATAGATTGGGGGAGGTTGAGAATAGTGTGGGAAATGGAGAAGCCAAGGAACTTATATGTATGACCCATGGACATGAACTAAGGGTGGGGAGTGCTAGTGGAAGGGGTATGCAGGGTGGAGGGGATTAAAGGGTAGTATAAAATGGGACAACTGTAATATCATAATCAATAAAATATACTTAAAATAAAAACAAAAAGAAAATGGGGGATTTTTTGGAAACAGGCAATTGTACCTATTATTTATTTATATTTATTTATATAAATCGTAACTATTCTTTAAATATAATATAAATGTATACACAGATATAAATATAAGTATTTATATAGTGGTGTAAATTGTACCTATTATTTATATACACGTATATTTATATAATTTATACCTATTATTTATATGTAAATATATATAGTCTATTAATATATAATAGGCTGTATTGTATATTTTCTCTACATAGTAATAAACTGAGAAATCCATATACTCATAGTTTTACTTTTCACTAGTAAAGCAATAATCTCAGTATATAGGCAGCTTCTCAGAATTACACCTGTGGATGTAAAAAACAATGTGAAGGAAACTCTTCCTGGCTACAATGAAAAAATAAATTATTTTAACAAATTAAAGTTTTGGGCAGTTTTTATGATCATTGCTAGATATTTAGTCCTAGAAATACTCAATTCTCACTTAAATATCATCTATCAATCACTAATTTATTCCTTCCTGGGCCATTTGGAACCTAATAATTCGCTGTGTCATTGAAGGTGTGCTTGACCTACTTTCACTAGTTAATTTCAAGGGAAGGATCGGATGTTCCTTTGCTTTTTGTAACTGATTTGATGATAGATCTTTACTAGAGTCCCATGACATGATCTCAGGGTACTGCAGGAAGCAAGGACTCAAGGTCATTATTGAAATGAAAATTCCTCAAATCAATTAGTTGCCCTAACTGAATTGTCTGTTTCTGTTGATTGCCTGTTGACCATTTCACGTCAATCAAGAAAGAGCTGGATAATTTTGAATATTCAAATATGATAATTACCATATATTATTAAAAATAAATCACTTCAGACATAGGTACTCTATGTTTATAGTCCATAATATATTCTATTTTACTCCATATTTCAGGTTCCCTTGATTGTCTTATTCACTTTTGAAGAGGCTAAACAAATGCCATGGAATAATATTCACTATACTTATAATAATCTTCATTCTTTTCATTTTTTCTTAAATAGTTCTAATGTAGAGGCCCCTCTGTTTGGAATGTGTATTCTACATTATTTCATTTCATCCTATAACATTATAAAAACTGATAGGTAAACATGTATAATTATCAGAGATTTTATAAACCACACACAAAGTCAGTGTAGGTACTTATAATCATTATAAAAAGTTATTAGTGATGATAAATTCATATGCCATTTATCTCATTGATTTAATGAGGGAACATGAGGGAACATGAGGGAAGTCAGAAAATATATTTATGTATTCTAGAAATGATAAAACAAGAAGTGATTCAGAGATAAATTTGTCTAGTTCTTGATTTTCCAACAGAAAACCCAAAACATGTGCATAGAAGATAGACCAATAAATGATATACAGATAGACAGATAGATACATACACACATAGATACATAAACACATAGGAGATACACAGATAAAATAAAAAATAAGTTTGGATTGCTCTCTATAGTTATTCAATCCAGTACTGATCCTGTCATGCATGATCTTTCCTCCATCTATCCAAACTTCTCTTCATGTTAATTTCTACTTTTTAATAAGACATGTAGATTATGGCAATTCTTTGATAAACCTTGTTTATATGCTGAAGTTTAACTATTTTTTATTCTTTTCTCATAAACAGAACCACCTTAATCCCCTTATCCTGTCTTCCTGAGACATATTTTCCATCTCTTAAGTATTATTTTTATGGCTCTGTATGGAACTCTTGCCATTTTTTAAATATTTTTTTGAAATATAAACATCTAACTATCTTGCTCCGCCTTCCATTGTGGTTACTGCTTTGTATTTATGATGATCTATGGGTACTTGACAAAATGCTCTAGAAGTTTATGGAACCAGTGTCCTTGGTATTATGTCATTAATAATAATAATAATAATATCAAGTATTTATAGTATTTTAATCTTTAATTTCTCTTCATATACAACAGTTTGTTTTATAATTATGGCAGCCTTACAAGATAAAGTGAGCAGATATACCAATCTGTTTTTACCAATGAATAAATGGATGATAAGTGAAGTTTGACCATATCAAAAACTAATGACTCATATAGTTTTTGGAATTTTCCTTAGAATATTTTATTAAGTCAATCATATATCTGTTTCTATATTGAAGTGAATACATAAGTGACAAGATGACCCTTTCAACTACCCGAATATTTCATGCTTATATGTGTTCTGAGGACTTAATTCTCAGGATCTGAAAATATTTAATTCTCAGAACCAGAAATGTTAATGGTTAGTGTAAGCTTAAATACTTACGTTGCTGTCCCCAGCTATAGGTGGCTTCTGTTGTCCACCTCTGTAAATTCCTATGCTAGCACCTATTTGCTTTATGTCCTTATGCATATATCTGTAAACTCAGAATCCAAGTCTTTCTTGCCCTTTGTTCACATAAGCATGTATATGTACATAGAGCTTACAACGTCTTGCCCTTTTGTTTCTATGCATACACACAAATATACATAGAAACAAAAGTTAATAATCATCTAGATACATAGTATACATATATCTATGTAAAGACACAGAACCTTATATGACGCTCCCATTTGGAGGAAGAGATGAAAATATCCAGTATATAAAGCCTTTAGTAATTTTGTTAGAGATTAGTCTGTACCTGGCTTAATATAACCAATTACTTTACAAATATTCATTCATTGTTTAAAGATTTTATTCACTTATTTTTAGAGAGAGGAAAAGAGGAGAGGTAGAGAAATATCAATGTATGGTTGCTCCTTGTGTGTCCCCCACTGGGAACTGGCCTGCAACCCAGGCATGTGCCCTGACTGGGAATCGAACCACAGTCCCTTAGTTTGCAGGCCCACCCTCAATCCACTGAGCTACACTAGCCAGGGCTATTAGTTCATTTTTTTCATAACCACTTATGGGACAGAAACTCTCATTATATTTTAGAGATCAGAAATGAAACTGAGGCTCAGAAATGAGAAGCAAATGATTTCAAAAATCACGACCATTGCTGTAGAAATTCAGTCGATTCCAAGGATAATTGGCTCTAAGACAAATATACTTCATTAATAGCTACATTGTTTCTTATTCACGTGTTCATTGTCCCTTAGTTTTTTTCCAGAATGAAGTACATCGATCATTTTGTGTGAAAAGACTACAGTAAATTCCCATTATAAAACTCCAAGAATATTCATCTATAATAATGATTTTGCAAACAACTGAATATTTTAATGTCCAGACACATCCTTGAAGATAAGAATTAATTATTTTAACATATGAAAGCAAAGGCTAAGATACATTAGTGACTGGAATAGTTTTTATTGCACTAACAAGTTCAGATAATATTTTCAATGTCATTTGTCTTTCTTATCAACACATATTTCTCAAGGTTTTAACACCACACAGGATAAGCTTTTAATAAAACCTTGATCTTTAGCTGATAGTTTTAATAGCATATTTCAAATCCTCTCTTCTCTATTTTATTTTTTCTATATCCATAGTATTAATTCAAGACCTCTCTCATTTTGACCCTTATTTCTGAAATCCTTAATGCTGGGACAAATTCATACCAACCAACTTCTAATGCCTCTACTACAGGGAGTTAGGAGTGATTTTCATGATTCCCCCTTACCCTTTTTCTGATTTTTTGCTTCATGTAGGAAATGTTTGCTTTGTCCAGTCTAACAAATAACTTTTATGGTATCATTCAGTGACTTGCCACTCCTCATGGGAGCATACTAAACTTTTGAGATGTCCTTCTAACCAATATTGCAAATACTTTTTTGTTCTCACGTAATACTTCCATATGTTTGAAATGCTCTTTTCTGATACTGCAAGTACATCTTGTAGTTTTACAGTGCAATAATTTTACCTCTTCCCTTTTATTCTTATCAATACTCTATGTGTTATATAGGCATGATTTATAATACATGTTAATGCATGAGTTAATATATAGGATATAACAAATATCTAAATGCATGCATTATTCACATATTAACATGTACAGGGTGGGGAAAAGTAGGTGTACAGTTGTGAGTACATAAAACCCAGAGTTTATTCTTGTATTATTATTTATTAATTATTATATTATTTTCTATATGGACAACCATAAACTTATTTTGCCAGCCTTGTAAAGGGCTGTTTTATTGTCTGTTATGGGAGAATAAAGCCTAAGTGTTTCTCATAACATTTGTCTTAGATATTCAACTTCATGGATTAGATAAATAAAGCTAACAGCTATGACTAAACCACAAAAATCTCAGTTGTTTAATAAAATATTTATGTTTTACTCATTAAGAATCCAATGCTGATCTTACCAATGAGGTGGATGTCATCACAAACCCATTTTTATATGATATTTCTACCAGTAAGAAGCTCCACCCAAGGGGATCAGCTGTCTCCTTTCCAGCCTGGTACAACCGACAAAGTCTGGAAGACCCAGGATGAGTTATTCTTCTGTAGAAGCATAGAAGTGACTGACAACTATTGCCTTTGCTTGTATTCTGTTGTTTAGAAAGTAGTGACATGGACAACTAATGACAAGAGAGACTGGAGAATATAGCTTATTTGTATAGTTTCATTTCTTCTCCAGGAAGATAAAGAAATAGAATTGGTGGATAGATCTTCATTCCTGCCATGGTAATTCTGATAATTTATCCTGCTCTGTAAGGAGCCTATAACACCTTAATAGCTATGGAAAATTCTTCAGACTAGAAGAACAGAAGTTCCTTGAAGTTTTGAAAAAGGTGTTAAAAATTTGTTGAGATCAAACATACAAACAATGAACACAACCTGGAACATCCTATTGTAACTTCACATTATAGCTTGATAAATGCTACTTGAATTCTTTTATGGATCCTTCACCTTCACTCCTCTTTCCAATGTCAGCTCAGTTGCTCCCACTGAGAATTGCCAGAATGATGAATTACCAGCCTGAAAGCAGAGGGCTGGGCCAAATGATCCCTATGTGCCTTGCTAATCTTAAAAACTATCCTTAATTGGAGCAAAGATGAAATCTTTGAGATAAAATAAATATTTCCCCAAATTTCAGGAGAGTATACTTAGTAGAAAAAACCCAACTATTCCTCAAGTTATTTTTTCCACCAACATTAAGGTCAATTATTGAGAATTTTTGTTTATACCAGGAGAGTGAAAATACTACCCAATCCTACCCAAAGGTTTCCATAAATATACAATATACTTACTGAGAAAATACTGTACTTATAGCATTGCCTCTAGACTAAGTGAGGAGAGGAAAATATTTTGCAGTAGCAGAACAGTTGAATAGGTGTGTTCAGCTTTTGATAGTGATACCAAGGGAAGGTGAATTCCAAATGCCAAATGTGTAGTGGCATACTGGCCCTGGCAAAGGTGACATCTCATTGAGGTGAGGTGAGGAAGTGGGGGACTAGCATCAAAGTTCTCCTACAAAGTAAAGACTTCACATGCACATTTTAAAACACAGGAAATGAGGTTCAAAGACCTTAAACATTCTGTGTCAGGACACAGAGCTAAAAAATAGTTCAGCCTAAAGTTGAAATAAGTCCACCTGATTCCTAAACCTAAGTTTTCTATTTACTATAATGTGAGAACTTTGGTATCTTGCTAACCATCATGTATCTTAGTAAAATGCATATGTGTTCTTTGTATTGTTACTTCTTTATTTCATAGGCAGGTTCTTATCCCCTTTCTGGTAAGACACTTTTTGCATCATGCCTAGCAGAGTGCTATGTAGACATTATGAATGCAAACTCATTTTTAAACATTAATTGTATGATCTACAATAGGAAAAGATAAAGTAACTAAATAGCCATTCAAATGATTCCCTATTACAAATATGTTACTCAGCTCCTAACCCATAATAACCTCCATTTGGAGTTCCTTGTGCACTTTATTGTATGTGCAGGTCAAACTGAAAAAGCTAAACACAATAAATGCATAAACTGGAGCATAAGGGCTTATCAGACTAATTCTTAGAAGTATATTATCTTCAAAAGAGGCAATTATGTCTAGTTCTTAAACATCACTCAGCATTTGGACCTTGGTTAGCTCTTACCCTAACACAATTCCAGCCATTTTAACATTTTAAAGTATGCTGTAATGGCATTTTTCCAACATAAATGTATTGTTCTTAAATAAAAGCCATTTCCTTCCATTATCAATATGCATTAAAACTGTTGAACACAAACTAAAATATGGCATTTGTAATTTTAAGTGAAACTATCTTTGCATAATTATTTCATTCAGCAATACAGAGTGTAGAATATAAGTCCTTCCAAAGCACATAAATATTCATGACTTATTTATTTTGTTTAAAATGAAATCTGAATGCATGTTGCTATTCTTTGTTGAGGGTTCTTTAAAGTATATAAGTGTCTATTCTGATATATGTTTTTGGATTACAAAAAGACAGAAAGAAAGTCATACTCTAAAATAAGTTACTATTCTGCATATTGTACTCATGGTATATTCTGAACATAAAACTCCAATGGCCAGATCTGACTATATTATTGCACTTCAGGAAACAATATATGTTGAAATCATTTCCAAACTTCTATTATACCAATTTTATGGACATAGCTAAAACTGTAAGAGTTTAGAAAATACAAAAATAAATAGTAATATCAGGAGTAATGTTAACATGATGAAACTCAAGCTCCAAGATACAAACTAAAAACCATTCTTGGATTTTGAAATTGTATTAGAAACCATCTAGTCCTATCCTCTGTTCAGCACATTCGTTCTACCAATGGCATGGGGGCAGTAATCCCTGGCCCCAGACTCAGTGATAGTATGAGAAACAAAAATCCCAGACTTGAAAAAAGTCTAGCTTATGGGAAGCACTGCTTTCTAAGGGCCATAATATTATCTCTTCAACTGAACCAACATATTTCTATTGGAATTTCCACACATAGGTTAAAAAGAGTTGTTTTTTACCCACATCATAAATATTAAACCTTTCTTTTCCCTAATAGAGCATAAATAGGATGTGATTTTCTTGCCTATATTTTCTTATTAGGTTTACAAAACGTATTTCTACATGGATGTGGTCTCAAATTCCCATCATCACATACACTCGTTTCAGAAAAAATAATTTAATCAGTGCCCACGTATTAACAGTAGTTCTCAGATAGAATGCTGTTATAATTAAGCATCCTACAAGCAAGAAATATTAATTTTTCTTTTTTTAGTTCACTGCTTAAGTTATTAAATTTTTGTCAATTTTACTGTACAAACAAATATTACTGAACTTGTAGTTAAGTGAATTTTTAAAAACATTTTAAGCTCTTGGTCACTGCTCATTTTGGCTAGGCTTCCTTACATATGTCATGGACAGCTATCTCTAGGCTGGTCTAGACTGACCTCAGCTGTGACAGTAGGGCTCTATTCCACACAATCACTCATCCTCCAGTAGGCGAGCTCAGACTTGTTCTCACAATAAAAGCAGGAATCAAAGAAGAAAAACAGGAGATTTAGAAATGGCACATTTCATCTGCTTCATTCTATTGATTAAATTGGGTCACAATGCAGATCAGACTCAGAGAATGGAAAATTCAGAGTCACTGTGCAAAGGGTGTGAATACAAGGAGAGGATTGATTTGGGCAATTTTTACAATCAATCTACAGCACCCATTGTTTTTAAAACATCCCACAAATCTAAAATCAATGTGTTGCCTGGGCTGCATTCTCATCTGGAGAACTGATTAGGAAAGTATCTGAGTGCAAACACTCTTGGATTGTTAGTAGAATTCTCTTCTTTGTATCTATGTAACTTATAGCACCTTGTTTTTTCAAGGCCATCAGATGAGAGTTTTTGATGCTTTGAATATTTGACTTCAGGGATGCTCTCATTTTTATTTTTGTTTGTTTTTATTAAAGGGTTTATCTGACTAGATCGAGCTCACCCAGAATTATCTCCTTTTAAATTAGTTTTAAAAATCAGAAAGTCCAGGAAGTTCTGGCCAAGATGGAAGCATAAATAGAAATGCTTCACTTCCTTGTAGAACCAACAGAAGGATAACAATCAATTTAAAAAGAATAAACAACCACAACTCCCAGAATAGCAAACTGCATGGAACTCTGACAACAAAGGAATTAAAGAAACATTCATCTAGACCAGTAGGAGGGGCATAGATGGGCAGCCAGGTGGGCAAAGAGGACCTGTGGCAAGGCAGCAGACCATGTGGGCACACCAAAACAAAGAAGTATGGCCTAAATGAAAGAACAGATCAAAATCTCAGAAACAAAGCTAAGCAATGAGGCAATAGACAACATATTTGATGCAGAGTTCAAAACACTGATAATCATGATGCTCACAGAATTGATAGAGCCTGGTCACAAAATAAAGGAAGAAATGAAGGCTACACAAAGTAAAATATATAAGGAATCAAGAGTGAAGGGAAGGAAACTTGGACTCAAATCAATGATTTGGAACAAAAGAAATAAATAAACATCCAGATGTTCTGTTCCATTTCTGGTCCAGAAATAGAGAGGTTCCGCAACCTCTGGGAAACTCTAAGTGCTCCAACATCTGAATTATAGGGGTGCCAGAAGGATAGAGGAAGAGCAAGAAATTGAAAACATTTGGAAAAATAATGAAGGCAAACTTCCCCAATCGGGCAAAGGAGATAGACTTCTAGAAAGTCCAGGAATCACGGAAAGTCCCAAAGAAGTTGGAATCAAGCAGGAATACATCAAGGCACATCATAATTAAGTTACCTAAGATTAAAGATAAGGAGAGAATCTTAAAAGCAATAAGAGGAAAAGAGTTGCCTACAAAGGCAACTCTTATGTCCCCATAAGACAACCAGCTGATTTCTCAAAAGAAAGCTTATAGGCAAGAAGGGGCTGGAAAGAAGTATTTAAAGTCATGAAAGGCAAGGACCTACATCCAAGATTACTCTATCCAGCAAAGCTTTCATTTAGAATGGTAAGACAGATTAAAGTGCTTCCTAGACAAGGTCAAATTAAAGGACTTAATAATGACCAAGCCCTTATTATATAAAATTTTAAAAGTATTTATCTAAGAAATTGAACATCAAAAATTATGAGCAATGAAATGACAACAAACTCAAACTATCAACAACTGAACCTGAAAAACAAAAACTAAGCAAACAACTAGAACAGGAATAGAGATCAAATGGAGAGTTATCAGTGGGGAGGGGGAAGCGGAGAATGGGGGGGGAAGGTACAGGGAATAAGAAGCATAATTGGTAGGCATAAAATAGACAGGGGTAGTTAAGAATAGTATAGGAAATAGAGAAGCCATAGAACTTATATGTACAACCCATGGACATTAACTAAGGAGGGGGAAATGATGGAGGGTGGGGGTGTGCAGGGCCAAGGGAGGATAAAGGGGAGAAAAAAATTGGGATAGCTGTAATAGCATAATCAATAAAATATACTTAAAAATCAACTTTAGGGACTTTAATTTCATCTGCAAAATCCCTCCACTTTTCCTGCATAATGCAACATATTTGTAGGAATGACATTCCATTATTGCATCCTGATATTTCATTATTCTATTATTTTGCTGCATTCTGCAGATGCAGGTGACAGGACTGGCCCATCTTCAAGTGGAGAAGATTACAGAAGATATGGACAATTGGAAATCCTCTTACAGTTATTCCTACAGAACTCACAGAAAATTATATGTAGTTCTCTTAATGGATCATATTGCCCCGTGATTTATTCTATATCCTCTGCTTTGAGCATTTCAGGCAATGGCCTATTCTTTTTCCTTGGCCAATCTGGAAAATACATGTTCAACATTAAAGCATGTAGTAGGTGTTTACTTAGTAAGTGTTGAGTTGATAAATGTGGGATAATGAGTAGTAGCTCAGGAATCTCATTGAATGGTTCTCTCAGTAAACTAACATTAAATTTTTTGAGCTTGGAGTTGTCAGCACTGTAGAATAGTAAATTGTTTCTTATCTCTCACACATAATCTAGGGCTTCAGTTTTTTTCATATTTTCATTTCATTTCATTTTTTCATTGTTTGCCTTAATCTTCTTAAATCTGCAGAACATTCTCCTTGGCAGAATAGAAAGAAGAATATGAGAGTTCAATATGTCTTTTTTCCAGCTTTACTGAGATATAATTGATATACAACTACTGTTTGTTTTTGTAATCCAAGAACACTTGGATTACAAGGTTGCCCCCACACTTGTGTCTGTCTTCTTTGCCTGCTTTATGTCTCTAAATTACCAGTGTATTTCTTTTTATTGTCTTTTGATATTGGTATCTGTGTATATTTCTTAAAACCATGAGATTCTTTAATGTCTGTCTTTAATTTCATGCTCACTAGTCTATGTTGTACACACAATTCAAAATTTAAAATCAAGATAAAAATCCCCTACAAAAAAAGCATTGGCTAATTTAGGTATTCTCTGTTCATATAAAACTTTATTTCTAAAGATAATTTGAAACTCTAATTTTTTTCAAACAAACTTTTTATTTCTGCTATAATTTAATTTGAAACTCAAACTTTTTATTTATCTTCTTGCTTAGAGTGCCAGTTATGAAACAGTATCTATCTTTCCTCTGAACATTTTTGAAAATTATTTTATCAAAGTATAAAATACTTTAACTCTTTCCATTTTTGTCTAAATCTGAAATGGTATATATTTCTTTATGTTACTAATCACTTATATTTGAAAACCATTTGCTTCTTACTAAGTAAAGCTACATGAATAATGGCAGTTCTCATTATTGAGCCCTTTACATTTTAAATATTAAGTTTCATAAGAAATAAAAACTATGTTTTTATATTAATGAAATATTCAGAAAACATATAGCTAGTTGGGGCTCCCAGCTCTACTATATCTTACTTTTATGTCATTTTTGTCATTTAGATAAAAAAAAATGTCTTTCACTTTTCCCACCTGAACAGGAAACCTATAGCTTAAATGAATTTAGTTACCCAATAAGTAGTCATGAAAAAGCTAGCACAAGTTGAAAATTCAAAATTATTGGCTATTGATATTTTTGTGATACAACAGAAAAATGTAAATTAGTAATCATAAAGCAAATAAATTTTCTCCATGGTATATCCAATAAGTAATAAGATACCAGTAATTCTACACATATCCATGGGATTTGATCCAGTCTTCTCCTTTGGCTCCAGTCAGAATCTGTGGTATACATATTAGGGTGATTTGTATTGTTAAGTATATTGTTTTTTGATTTATTTATCTAGTTCTAGTGTATATTCTAGTATCCAAAACAAGCTATAGACATGTTGAATGCCTTTTCTACTTACCCATTAATGTATACATACATGCATTATTCATTCTCTAAATATAGGCTGCTGTCATATGGACTCAAAAGACAAATAAATCATAACAATAAAAAATTCCTGTCCACGTGGAACTTGCATTCTATGGTTAGGCCCACTTGAATAATCTCCCTTTTCTATTAACTCAAAATTAACTTGTAACAATCACAGGAGTGATATCCCATCACATCCACACTCCAATGGAGGGGATCGCCCAGCATGTGCAGGGGGGGTGGGGTGGTAGGAAGAAGGAACCAGAAGCAATCTTGAAAAAAGATTAATTTATTTATTAAAACAGTATTAAATCTTTCTATTGGAGAGGACTACTCTTGGTGTGCAGCACACTGAGGACACAAAATAGAGGAGAAAGACAGATGGAGAGTTGACAATGACTGCCAGGTCTGACACAAGATACAAGAGGGGCACATGAATGGTACCAGAAACATAGAAGAGGATCTAAACCAGACAGATGAGTTAGGCAAACCTTTCTCATAGAGAAGAATCTTGATATTGAAAAAGAGCAAGCATTGTCTAGGTATGAAGTAAAAGAATGGGCAAAAAGGTATCTGATGGCTTGATAATATACTTCTTTATTTATATAGACTTAGACGTAATAGTCACATTGCTTCAAGTTGTCCATCCATACATATACCCACATTACAGTGAAATGGTATTTAGTGAAAGTTGGGAGGTTGGTCTTATGTTTCTATTTTATTTCTGTGAATTTACTCTGCCTTGGACAGGTTGATAGGCCTCCACCCTGTCAGTATTATGCATTGTTTGCATGATCTTTTTGCAAAGAGAAGGGGGCCACTCAGAAAGAGTGAAAACTGAAAGAGGTATATTTAAGAAAGTGTCACAGAGAAATAAAGTGTTGAATACTAGTTTTAAGGAAATTTTTTTTTCCTTAAACAGTTGATCACAATCAATAGTCAGCCAAAATCTGGCAGTGAAATTTGAGGGTACACCTTGATCATTCTAGCTCTTTGCTGTCACCAAGGCAAGTGTAGAGTCTCAAGGTGAAGGGGACAACCTGGGGTATCTCCACTTCTGGTTTTGATTTCTGCTATGAGAATCCTCATAACCCTCCTAAGAATCTGAAAAAAATCCAGTGCAAGCCATTATCTAGGAACAATTAGAGTCTTCTCCCTGTATTAATTTATGCCAATTCTGCTTTCTCATAATAATATGTTTGACACTTGGCAGAGTTTCTGGAGCCTGTGGAAACTTGAAAATCACCACTTAGAAGTACAATGCCCAAGTCTTTAGGAGGCTACCATTCAAATGTGACTTGTATAGTTTACATTACATTATAGGGCTCTATTCTTCTCAATACTTACAATCTTATAAGTTTAGTCTAGATAGTAAATCCTTTTCATTATGGATTCGGATGAATGTTTCATTAAAAACCCATAAGGCAATCCAAAATAACAACCATGTAGTATAGGTCAATTCCATGTTGCTGTGATATATATTGTTATATTGGAATCCATTTCCCACACTTAAAAGATCTCAGTCAGGGTCAGTGGTAGTGATGAATGTAATACTAACTTCTTTCTCATTTAAAATCTTAAATGTTCTTTAGCTCTCGCTCCTGCTGTGTTCCCTTCACCACTAAAATACTGCCCCCATAAAATGATACCTTAGTTCTGCTTAAATTCTTTTGAATTTTTTCCTTTGCTTTGACTCTTTAAAATGTTCTCACAAAGCAGACATGCCTACAGTTCTAAGGGACCATTCAGAAAATTGACACACTGTTAACCAAAAAGACTCTTATCTCAGAAGGATGAAGGACAGAGCTGGCCTGCTGGGATTTGCAATGTTGGTTCCAGGGAGTCTGATATTTCAAACCAGACGCTTACACAACCCACTTCTCTCTGGCCTTATGACTGAAGGCACTAATTCATTTACCATTCAAAGTATCCTTCCGTAATTTATGCCACATACTGACATGTATTTAACTTTCTGAAATGCCCTGAATACAATTTGTTCAAAAGACATTATACACAATAAACCATAATGCATTTTAAGAGGCATATTGTAATAAAAATAAATATAAATTGAAGGAAAAATACTTATTAATAAGCATTCATATGGCACTTCATGTTTACAAATGGTTTTACAGTCACTTTTTATTAGTTTAATGTGCCAGGTCTCTCTGGGCTCAAAGTGCTGCTTAAGTATACCACTGGGTTTTATCCCTCTTGGAGTTGAGACTTGTGGGGTCTAATTTTGTAAAAACAGTCTTTCTGGAAAAGTTATTTTCTAAAGCTATTAAAGAAATTTAAATGTGATGGATGAGAGTTCATCAAAGACATGGGTTCCACTTAAATGCCTGGTTTTAAGGCAATAAGGAGAATGAATACTTATAGCTATTAATAGTATTACATACAAAGCTGCACTTCATGTTAACATAGGGTCAAAGTAGACCACCTGACTTCTGGTACATATAGGATGACTAGGTCTCAGAGAATGGCTTCCATCAGGTCTTTGAAGAATCCCCAGTGGTTCTAGTATAAAAGGACAAATAAAGAGCTGGGTATCTTGTTCGGTGTTAGGGCTACTACTGGAAATTGTTACTGTTCCAGAAGTGTGACAGATTCCAGACTGATGGCCTATGTTTTTGGTTTCATAGTCCAACTAGTATCACTCACCTTCTGAAGGCACATTCACTGCCAATAAGTTCTGTAGAACAAATGTTTTTTGCTTTCAGGAAAGTTAATTAGGTAGACCCTGAGAAGAGATAGTAACACAGTCAAGTTCTATCACTATTGTGTCTAAATTATCATATCTCAATCAGATATGCATAGCCAAAGATCCAGTATTTGCAAGGGAGTGAGGGAGTGTGGAATAATACACTCCCTTCTCCCTTCTACTCTCCTACTGCCACCATACATTGGCCAAACCCAATAAAAATCCAGAGAACCATGGAGCACAAGTGAGGAATTAGTAGTAGATACCAAGCTCCTGGGGCACAGTCTGAGTCCTGAGAGACAGTGGCAAGCAGAGACTCACCAATAGGAGACACACTTTAGATCAAATATTAATTACAGCTCCCACATTTGCCTGGGAAAGTAATCAAACTGACAAAGATAATAGCCAATGAAAGATGACCCCCAGAGCCTGTAATACAGCTAAAATTTTCATTCTTACCTTTCCTAATAATAATCAGAGAAGAAATTGTGTCTTATACTCAGACTGACCTACAACCAGAGAAATTCAGTAACAATTATAAAGCTCCCTGAAACTACAAATAAATTCACTAAAGAAACTGGTAAAATTTGCCTGGGTCCAGTATTATAAAACTAATTTTTATTTTTTAATAACAAACTGAACTATATATCAGGCCACAGAAAACTGAAAGCTTGTGCTGAGATTCTGATATGAGCTACAAAGATAACATATATACATATTTAATTTCTGTAGAAATGCATATATTATTTACATTCAAAAAATTAATATAAAAATGGCACATACACATATGAACACATACTAAATAGGATATAGCGTTACTGTATGCCTGACATTGTCTTACTGGTCAACCTAACGTCACTGTTGAGTCCTTTAGTGGGATTGATGGCCTGAATGGAGGAGGGGCATCTATACTCTTCTAGTACAAGTCCCAAGAGGGCAGCTCCTACAACTTCTAACACTTTATTATTGGTTAATTTGAGGCTTCTTTCACTCAGATGACATGGTTAGAAAGATGTCAGTGCACAAATCAATACCTAGTGCCTTGCTATTGATGTACCCACTACCTTAAACAACAGCTGTGTCTACAACCATCTCCTGAGTAGTCGGGATACTAATTATTGTAAGCATGCTATACTTGGAAAGTGACTCTCCAAGAAATTTCTGACCTCTTCATGTAAAACTCGGACAGCCTGCTGCACACTCGGCAGGAGATTCCGTGGTTTCTTTTCCTGACAGCTTAGACTTTGTCTGTCTGTTGTCAAAGGTATGCAAAAGGTCCCATTCCCAGTGAAATTAAAATACACATGTAAGGCAGCTTTAAGCAGTAACGACACATATGAATTTACTAAAAGTAGATGATGTCAGCAATTTTGATGTATTTTAATTGTAGTTATGTTAACTTTCCTCACAAAAGATTTTACTTATTTTTCTGGAACTTTAACATTTGTAGAAACATTATAATAAATATTTAATAACATATTGTAATTTTAAAAATCAAGAGCTCTTTGGCAGAATTCATTTTCCTAACTTGTAAGGATCCAAACCATTGCATGCAAAAACATGATCTAAGACTGTTTAATTATTCTATCCTCCTTAAGCTTATATTTGTGGTTTTCAACTTTCTCTTCAGTTTGATGTAAGTGAAAGTAAATGTATCACTATATATACACGTAATATTAAATATAAGCTGCACAGAAAGGAGAAAGTAGCAAGAAATATGACTGGTTCCAATCCACAGAAGTTTTGTAAGAATCACTTACAAGCTGTTAAAAGGGTTGCTCTTTTAAAAAACATCAAAAAAAGCATGTATAAGATAGAAAATGTAATGCATTTTTTAGTAGTAATTATACAATTTAACTCTCATGAGTTAAAGTTTTAAATTCTTCAACCCTGGATATTCAATAACCCTGAGAAAAAACCTTTGAATCTTTTACCTGAAGATTGAATAGGACTTAGGCAAAGGGAGAGAGGAATCAGCAGTGCCCCAAGCTGGTGGCAGAAGCACAGAGAATGCATATACGTTGCAATGGGGTGGATGAAACATATAATCTGTTAAGGAACCATGTAGAGGGTGGATGCAGAGATAGTATTTTGCATTTAAAAATGTTTTGAAATTTCATTGAGGCTAGGGGCTAGGAGTACATTAGGGGTATAAGATCGGTCATGCCAAAGTGCTAAAAAGATGTAAGGGGGAGAATGCTGTGAAACAAAGATTATATTGTTCACTGATAAACACATTTATATCTTTTAAGAGATTTGTTTCATATAATATTTGGGCTGACCAGATTACAAACCCTACTTGTAAATAGAAAGTATAAATTACTTTTTCAATTTTAATGGTCAAAGGAAGTCTAGAGATGTTATAGCTTGAATCATCTTTTCTTTGTAGTGTGTAAAAAATTTAACCATGTTCCAAGCCTTGTAAAAATAAGCACGGCAAAGAGAGGGAAATCATGAAACAAACTGAGTAATTGGTAGCCTGAAGGAAAGAAATGATGGTTTTCAAAATGAGAAGATCCTCGGTTTTTAATGAGAGCTTTAGCCTTGTGTCAGTGTATGACTTGAGGAAGTTTCCTAGCTACTCTCAATCTCAATTCCTTCATATGCAAAAGTCTGGCCATAATCACCTCCCTTACTGGGTTTTGGTAATGGGCCCAAACTTTAGCACTAGAAAAGCTGCTAAGTAGATCTTTAATAAAACATAGAGTGGGTGGGCTTGGCACACTGACAAGAAGCATTGGAAAGAGTACAGTTTTAGATTTTGAGTTGACATAAATTATTGAGATTAAGTGTCAAATAATTTCAGTATTCTCCATAGAGAAGATAAATCTGCTATAGGTCAGGTAACACAGAAAGTGAAGAGAAGAAAAAATGTGTCAAGAGGTCACCAAGTGATTAATGTAAAAACAGCTCAGTGGTTGTGTAGTTGTATCTGAACACTTCCTGAGATTCTCATACATGTCTATTAAACCAATAATCTCTCTAGTTACTGCTGAACTAGAGGTCCAAAAGTTAAGAAGTTTGCACCATAAGATGCAATGCAGTTTCCACTCCAAAACCTGTCTGATTGCCTATAAAATTTGCACAAGAAAAGCCTTTGAAATCAAATATAAAGAAGTTTTCTCCATACAAGTTCCTCTTTTCTTAAGAAAAAAGTACCTACAAAACTTCATAGACTGTTAATAACAACAAGTTGTATATTTGTTTTGTTTTGCTTTAATTCTAATTGTGTATATGTATTTGTGAATTACAAATTTTACGCACTGCTTGATACATGACTTAAACATGTTTCCAACAAATCATATGTCATGAACTAATGATGTGCCCCTCCATTCATATGTCAAAATCTAATTTCCAATATGATGGTACAGTTTTTGGCTACAGCCCTTATAAATAGGATTAGTGCCCTTTTAAGAAGAGACCAGAGAGCTTGCTTGCTTTTTTTGTCATGTGAGGACACAGTAAGAATGTCATCTGCAACCAGGGAGAGGGCCCTCACAAGACATAGAATTGATCTGCAACTTAATCTTGGATTTCTCAGCCTCCATAATTGGAAGAAATACATTTCTGTTATTGATAAGGCACCCAGTTTATGGTATTTTGTTATAGTAGCCTATGCTGATTAAGACACCATTACACAGAAAAATGTATATGATTACTTAAATGTTCTTATTCAAGTACCCCTGGAATGTCTGAAAATCTTCCTGCAGAAGAGCCAGACTAATTGCCATAATAAGTATGAACTAATAAAAATCAGATATTTTCAGGTTAGCTTAACTAGTTAAATCACAATTATCAGTTAGTAAAGCACAGTGGTTTTCTGGAATCCAACTGCCCTGGGTTATGTCTAGGTTCTGTCTGTTACTACCTATGTGAACTAAATACCACAGTCCTTCAGTTTCTGCATCTGTAAAATTTACATAACAATAGTGATTACTTCCTAGGGATATTGTGAAGATGCCATCATGTAAACCACTTAGAAGTCTATCAGAAATACAGCATGTACTCATTTATAGCATGTACTCATGTATTAACTACTATTATCATTATTACCAGTTGTTCTGGGACCCAAATTAAAACTCTAAATTTTGTCACATATTCCACATTTGTATCCTCAGTGGCAGGAATTCAAATGGGGCTGTGATTAAATCAGTATATCCATCTTTAATGTGTAAAAATAACTTAGACAGCAAAAACTCTAAACAAAGGTTAGTAGCAGGAATGAACTCTGTATCAAGATATGAAATATTTATAACAACATGATCCACAGCTAGATTATGTTTGGTCTTTATTAATTACAATCATCACTTTTTTTTTATCTTCACCCAAGGACACGGTTATTGACTTTAGAAAGAGGGAAGGAGAGGAAGAGAGAGATGAAACATTGATGTGAGAGAGAAGCATTGATTAGTTGCCTCTCACACATGCCCCAACCAAGCTGATCTGCAACCTAGGCATGTTCCCTAACCAGGAATTGAACCCAAAACCTTTCAGTTTATGGGATGATGTTCTAACCAACTGAGACACACTGACCAGAGCCAGTACCGACTTCTTGATAATCGTATTAGTCTAGAATTCTATGTACAATAAGTAACAACAGTTATTTTATTTATTGTTATAACTACTAGCTAAAACTATGATAGAAAAAAGTAAACAAATATGTTTCTTTGAAATGAACCACAAAAATCAGTTTCCTCCTTACAGAGAGGCTCAAAGAGGTTAGCTGACTCACCTATGGTCATAAAACAAGTGGTAGAACCAAAATTACTATTTAAATCACATAAGCCCTAGTTAAATGTTCTTTAATAATGCTGCTCTCTACCTAGCAAAGTATTTCATGTGTGTATTACTTTAGAACTTACAAAGTGACCTACCACATGATCTCTTAAGATTTTTCCAGCAAATCTGTGGCATTGGTACTCTATGGTTTATTGCTAATATGTAAATAGTTTTTAAAGTTCATAAAGAGATATTCAAGGAGCCACCTATAGCCAGTAAGTGACAGAACCAATTAAAACTAGACACACGCACACTAGACCCACTCACATACACACACTCTGCTATGTTTCAAATATTTGGGCACCCAAAAGTCCTAATACCCAAAGGAGCAAAGACACAGAGAAGGAAAGAGATAAATTTATTAAAAATTGTGTATTTATTCTTACATGTCCATACTCAGTCACTTTCAAAGTACGTCTTATTTGATTCAGTACCCCCATCAAAATGTTTTTTCCACTACTCAAAACAGTTTTTGAACTCATTGATTTTGATGCCTTTTTAGTATGTCTGCTGATTTTTTTTTGTTTCACCTCTTCCACATTGGCAAAACATTTCCCTTTAAGGACTTTTTTTATTCCAGGAACCAAATAAAAAGTTGCTTGGGGTGAGATAGGATGAATGGCAGGGATCATGCCATTTTTGGTCAAAAAAATGCAGAACACTCAGTGCAGTGTGGGCAGGTGCACTCATAAGTCACCCATCATGAAATGGGCAAATGCACTGAAAGTCTTCCAGAAAAATTCACTGAAGCCAAATGCAGCCCCACACAGTCAGCCAGCAAACTGACACAGATGGGTTCCTAGAACTCTCACCCAGTGGGGGAAGTGTGTACTATAAGGGGCCTTCCCTCCAGAAGATAATTCAGGGTTTGGGGTGTCCCTCCTCATAGAGCTAATAAAAAAGGTCAGTCCTTTGATTCTGACTCATGTGGCTTTCCCACTCACAACATGGCCTTAATTGCTATATAATGTTTGGGTGTCAAGAATTAAATTTTGTAATTAGCAAACACATGAAGCATAAACAGCTAAAACAAAGAAAAAAAGTGCTGAAACTTAGGATTCAGTGGAATTTCAAATAATAACAGCTTAGGCCTGCTGGCTGTCACTTTCCCTCTGAAATGATGATTCTCACTGTTTCTCTGGTTGACACAATTTATTTAAATCTCTCAACATACACAAAATAAACTTACGATAAGCCCACAAATCCAACCAGAAAGTCTAGCATGAAACATTTAAATAATTTACCTTGGAGTCAGGAAAAAGAAACCTGAGAAAATGAGAAAAGTTCAAAAAAGTCATTTCAACACACCACTAGAGTTGAAGACGATTTTCAAACGCTCCCATTCAGATGTATTTGTAATCATACGCATCCTAAAGAGCCACACATTCTGCTGGTTCTCAGGTGTCTGGATTCAGAGGTGGTGGCTGTTTCTGACCATCGGTGTGCTTGCTTTTATTTTCATTTCCTGTGCTGAAGTGAGATTGCTGTTTGGGGACAGCTAAATCTACCTCAAGTATAAGAATAATTTGATCCCATGAGGAGGCAGCTTCGATGAATACAGCTTTTCATTTCTTCTTATTCACCCTGACTTTACAGTTGTGGTGCTTAGAATGATAGGATTGCCTTTGGTTCCCCTGGCATCACGCAGCTCTCTTTCTTCCTGGTTACTCAGACCAAAATTTGGGGAATTGTAGCTCAGATGTCGTGATGGCAGGGGTTGTCATCTGCAGACTGGGGTGGTCGTCTCTGCATGGTGTGTTTCTTGATTATTTGCGTGCTATTGAATATGTATCATAGCTCTCATGTGGGAAAAGAAAGTATCACGATAGCACAGATGCAGGACAAAGATTATGTCTTTTATTTTCTTATCAAGACAAGGTGAATAAATGAAATCAATTTATTGATAATAATTTCATAGTTTTATTTCCAATTAAGAATTCTTCACTATCTAATAATTGAGCATCTGATAAAAATTAACTCTAAGCAATACCTTATGGTGTGTACATACATATACATATGTACCTTCCTCTCCATCAATATACCTTCAAAGATGTTCATGTTTTTCCCAAAATAGAGAAATTGCTATTCAACACCCCCAAAATTGTCTTTCATGAGAACAATAAAATGCAATAGGCTCAAAGTTCAAATCCTAAGATTTATGCCCCAAATTATCTTTCCAAGCTTAACTCTCAACCCATTCCACCAGCAGTTGTTAACATCAGTCTGCACCAAATTCAGTTCTCCAAATATCCTCTCTGCTCTCCAGCTTTTGTGACTTTGCTTGTGCTGTTTTCTCAACTTGGTGTACTCCTCCTAGGGTTTTCAACCTGGTTAAACATTCCCGTGGTTTAATCCCAGGCTAAAATGTAATTCCAAGTAGATCTTCCTCATTGCTTTAATCAGAAGTAATTGTTCCTTCTTCTTCACTCTCATAGCCCCTCTTGTGCGAAAGGTATTTAATCTTGGATCATATTATACATAGTTCAACACATGTTTCAAACCTGGTGGTTACTATCTATATCATTGATCATTCTTATTAGAAACACAACAAGTAGAGAAAAGCTGTTAACTATATTTGTGTGGTTTACAGTAACCTGGTTCAATCCTATATCAAGAATCTGAGTTAACTTTCACTATAATGGTAGCAGTTATGATTAGTTAGGGGAAAAAACTCCAAATCATATATATTTTCAAGGAGCAATGAACATTTTTGAATTGCTTGGCTGCCTTTATAATATAGACAAACAAGGTTATGTTTGATAGAGTTCATTTAATGTCATCTCACCAAATAACTGGTGTTGTTTCATTCAAACATTTACTATATATGTGTTTAATATTTCATAATGTTCTGTGGATTAGGTGATTGAAAGTTAGAGGTAATGGGGCCAGTGAGTCTTTGGTTCACAGGAAACAATGTTTCTCTTGAGGTATATAGCTGAAAAGTCACAGCAAATTAAGAAGAGCTTTTGCTTATCCCATATCTCATCCTATTCTGGTCACTGCACCTAAACCACAGTTAGAAAAGTCTTTGGGAAAATTGGGTTATTCCTACACCCTCCAATTGGACAATCTCCAATACACATTGAGTTCTTCCCTCTCCTAGCATATCTAACTAACCTTTATCCCAGATATTTGCAGTGGTTTTGTGGTAGAGTCTAAATGTCACAGTTTTAAAGAGAGCTTATGTTTATCCTTTCAAACCCAGCAACTGGAATGTTTAGATGAAGTTCTTTAGGTCCCAGGTTCTGAGTTCTTCTTCTAATCTCCTGACCTTAATGTTTATCCAACAAATCCCTTCCTCCTCCTGTCTCTTGTCTCTCTCAGGACTTCTGGAACTACTTGCCCTCCGTTCATCCATATTCACCTGGCACACTTTCCCTGACCCATATAATATTTTCTTAGTTTGGGGCCTACAGTAATCTAGAGAATGGTATTTGCTATATGATGGTTATTTCATAATCCATTAAATTACCTAATAGGCTTATAACCAAAACACCTTCAGATCCTAATTAATAATAAGACAATTTTAGTGTATAAATTATATAAATAATGAGATGCATCTTTAGGATAAAAATTATGAAAGGCCTTTATTTATTTGCTTACATTCAAATAATTAATTAATTTCAGCCCATATGTGTTTAAAGGGTTTATAACATAGAAAGTGAGGAGTGAAAACTCAAGTATGCCAGACATTATATGTGTGTTTCTACACATGCCTTTTATTTAACAGAACACTATTAGGTGATTGGTGAAGAAACTGAGATTTGGAGAAGTCAAACCCAAATCTATGGCACTCTGTGGCAGTCCAGTAAGGAAACAGAAACTGCTCTAAATTCTTCAACCTGAGGAGACATAATACAGAGCAATGGATACACAGGTGATGGATGGATATGCCCAAACTGACAACTCAAATTGCCATTTTTGAGAATACCTTTCTCTGAAAGCTAACTTCACCTAAGGCTGATGGGGACTCAAAACAGATAGCCTAACCAGATCCTCCAGTAGAATCTAAGAACCAGAAGAAGGGCTTACCTGGGTAAACCAAAGACCATGATGGGAGTGCAGGTATTGCTATTGATTCTGCCTTGGGGATAGACAAAAAAGAAATACTCTTACTTTCCCCTTCCTTCTATCTTTGAATTTTCTTTCAGTGCCTCCCATTGGTTAATTTTACTCAGAAATTAGCTGTTCAGACAATCCGGGAAATGTAGTTCTCTGTGATGATGCAGAAGAGACATTGATTTGAGAATAAAAAGGGAATTCCAGCAGATTCCAGGATGCTACCTAGCATACTGGAGTGGGCAAAGTAAACAAAGACAAACAAGTGAGACTATATGAAGTGTATTCTGGAATGATAAGCAGTGCAATTTGGTTGTTGCATATGGAATATGTGCAAACTTTAGGCTTCAAAAGTTGGGTATTGCAACAACCTATGAAAATATGAGGGCTTAGTTAAGTTGTTAAAATTTAACTTTATGAGAAGACAATTTGAATTAGTGACATGATTCAATTGGCATGTGATTTAGACAATATTAAGTTGAAAATTACTCGTAGAATATGCTGTTGAGGAGACTGGAAAACATTGCCTAGCAAGGAAGCAAATACAATTATTTAGGAAAAAATGATGATAATGTGGGGAAAAGCTTTATTATCCATCTAATATGTGCCATCTATAGTTTCACATAATTTATATATAAACATTGTTCCAGCTGATTCTTCTAATTCATCAAAGTAGATACCATTTTTTAAGACCATTACAAACCAACAACAAAGAATTTAAGTGAAGAGTTCCATAGTTATGCAGTGACTAAAGACAGGATTTATCTAAACTACTGGTAATAAAATGAAATAAATAAAATTATTTTGGATGATCCCAAATCAGTGCACTTATAATCACAAAGCTTGGTACCAAATGTTGGCATATATTCGTTACCATGACAGATATCAATTACCTGTGTTGTTAACTTTACTTTCTCTAAATATCAATGGTAGAAAACTTTGGGGGGAGATTCATTAATAGGTGTTTTTTTTTGTTTTTTGTTTGTTTTTTTTTTTAGTGAAACATAGGTAGTATTTACAAATGAACTTATTCACCTATTTTCTTTGTAAGTTGGATTATCTTTAGTTAAAAACTCTCCTGTGATAAATAACAAACTATTTTACTATTAACATGTTCATGTTAATGTTTTCAAGGCCTATGTTAGAAGATTTCATAAACCAAAAATACTAATACAGATAATGAATATATATTGAATGCCTAAAATTATTTTCTAGACTGAAATGTTTTAATAATGCCTCTACATGGGAATTTAATGTATTCTCCAGTTTTTCATTAATTGCTGCTTGTTAGTCACACTCAAATACTGAATATTTATTGGTATTCCCTGAATTTCAGTAACTTGATTGCCACCAAGTAAATGCCTCTATCACAGCATTTGTCATCCTTACAGCATTTATACAAATCATTTTCATACCACTCCTGAAACTCTTAATAACTCTTGAAGTAAACTCTTGAAGTTTAAAAAATTACATAAAGTTCAAATCATCTAAGAATATAAAGTGAATAATATAAGGTTTATTTTTATATTTTGATTGAAAGTAAAGTTCACTGTTATTTGGTCTAGTTTAATTTATTTTTTGTCATGTTTGTCAATGGATCAGTAGTCTTAAAGAATCACTGAAGACTAAGACATTCTCTCTAAACTTGGACCTACTGATGTAGAGACAATTAGACACTATTCAATCCACCCCCACACTGCCTCTCTACCAACTGAAATGTTGGTCTTGGAACCTCAGAGCATTTTAATATTATGAATCAGACTGAGTCTCAAGTATTCTTAATATCAAAGTGACTCATTTAAAAATCATTATTGTTTAGTCAAATCTCTAATGACCTGGTATTTATATTTATTCAATAACTTGCAATATCATCTATGTTTCTTCTCAAAATATCTATCTGATGGGAAAAAATAAGGCATTGCTTCTGAAATGGGTGGTAGTGTGGTACAGAAAAGAGAAAGGCTTATTATTATCAATACATTTGACTCATTGCTTCCCACATAACATAAAAGCCCATATTATTGCTGGTTCCAAGGATATTCATCCTTATACAACACAGGGCAAATCACTAAAATCTATTGTCTTGGCTTGCATCAAAAATTCTGTAGTAACACAGAGACCTATACTTTCAAGTTACTAAATGCCTTGATTGTTCTCATAGCCTCTCATTCAAAATTTTCAGTAGGTGACATTTCTGTAAGTTCTGTCTATACAAGTTCTTCCTTTTCTATGACATTTGCCACCTTCCCAAATATTTACCAAGAATTCCAAATACCATTTAAAGTGGTAAGAACTAAAGCAAGAAGGTAGCTTGTAGAGCATACTTCAGGCCATAGAGCAATAGATTAAATGACCTCTCAAGACCCCCTCTAGTCCTGTATTCTATGGGGACTCCTAAACCACAAAGATAGCCAGACAAAGAGGATACGATGAATCAGGTTCTATTATCCCAGAATTTAATGGCTTTCTGTGTATGAAGTTCAAAGCTGAAAGTTTCAACAAAGATTCCACCGACACAGTGTTTCCTGCACTTACCACTTTTCTGCTTACAATACTGTCAGATTTTTAAAGGCTGAAAAAATGTGCTTTCTTTGTGATTCCAAAAGTAGTTTAAGTAACAGGAGGTATTACTGCATATTTTAAAAAGTATATGGCAAAGCAAGTATTAAATTTAAAAAATAAAGTTTGAGTAAGAATGTACACTAAAAATAAAAGAAAAGAAAAAGATGGCAGTGAAAGCAGAGTAATAAATTTTGTGTTAGGCCAACAGAGCAACCAAAGGAATACAAAAAAGGCAAAAGTATGATTTTTAATAGGCAGATAGAAAAGTAAATTTTGAATAGAGTCATACATGCCAACCAAATAGAAAAGAAAGGGGGAAAGTAAAAGGACTTTGAGGAAGAAGAAATGAAATATGCTGAAAGATAAATTAATGTATGCCCAAGGGCTATACATATCATCTAGGAATAAATATGGTTTTAGTTAGAATAAAAAGTCAATGTGGAGAAGGAGAAGAGTCCAAAAACTAATCAAAGCCAAGAAAGAAGAAAATGTACATAATACAACATGAGGTAGAGAGAAGCACTGAGATTGCTGAATGAAGGTAAAAGTAAAAAAAATACAATAAGAAACTAAGGGTAGAAAATGAAAGGACAGTTACACAGAGATGGAGATAAATCAGGATCCTTTCAAGTAAGATAAGTAAGAAGGGGTCAGGACTGGAGATAATGGGACCTCCATGAAATAGAAAGTATAATTTATTCACTGAAATGGTGAATATTACTATCAATTTTAATGACTTCTTTGCATCTGGTTCAGACTAGAGAACAGAGAAAAGGTATTAACAAAAAGACATGTATTTGCATATTTCAGGAAAGGAGGATGAAATAAATATCAGGTTAGAGCAGTGATTAAGTTATTAAACTATTGAATCTCTGGCAAACTACAGAAAAAATTGGAAGTCAACTTAGAGTTCTGAGAGCAGTATTAATAAATATGAAGACCTTTATCAGGTCCCTTTTAAAACTTGATAGAATTTAAGGAGCTGATAAATAAAGTCAGGATTTCTAGACTCACTTATTTTTATACCAGAGTCTGAAATGATTCTTAAAAACATCATACTGTAGCAGTTACGTTTATAAATTTCGTCAGTCACAGAATGTTTAATTAGCTTTCTCTGATAGAATTTTGTATGAATACATATACAAGCTAATTTCAACTTCATTTTACTCTGCCTAGAAAAGTAGAATTGTTCGCTTTCAGGAAGCTGTTTCACTTCAGCAGAGTACAAGTGTTGGAAGTCCTTGAGGTGGTCATTCATACACCTACCACTGTGTGAATGATAAAAACATACACAGATGCCAGCAGTGGAGTACTGAGCATGCTGTAGCCATCACTGCCTCATGCTGCCTAGCAGCTGGAAGGAGCCAAAAGCCGCACATCAAATTATCGCAGCCAGAGCTTCAAACTTATCTATATACTGATGGGGAACACAGATGGAAATTATACTTTTTCTATCCTGAACAGTGTATAGCCAAGTGATTCACTAATAGCTATGAAATCAAAATACCATCTGTGTTGAATAAAAGCACTTCTAGTAATATTTTGTTACAGTTTTGCATGATTTCATCTCAGGCAACCCTGAGAAAAATCTCTACCTCTAAGGATCTCACAAAATGCTGAAGGTGCAACTGATCTCAAATTTGACTTCACAGGAGAATGCAATGTGGCTTGGGAATTGGTCTCTTGGAAGGCTGCCTTCCGCAGTTCTAGGTAAGGATCCCAGCTGGAACTCCACTGCTGTGAGGCTCTTGTTGCTCATTTAGTGAGCAACAAGATGTGACTTCTTGCAAAGGCATAGACAGCCAAGCCTGTGTTTACCCAGATAGAAAAAGCTCAGGTAAGTAAAACAATAAGGTAGTGTGACTATACACAGTCAGGAGACCTAACTTCTATACTCTGGCACTACATAGACAAACAATCTTAGAAAAATCTCTCAGATGTTTCTTGTGCTAAGTATCCAAAGAGGAGCATAGAGAATACAAATTTTAGAATTTAGGGGGGAAAACATTCACTTCTGGCTGTGATAATCAGGAAATTATTGGCATTGTGGATGAGATTTAAGGATGGACCGAATTTAGATGTGGAGGTAGAAAGCTAGACAAAGTTCCAAGTAGATCAAAAAGCATGAATTAAATCACAGAGGTTGGGAAAGCTCTACGTTTTTAGAACAAAGGACTGAACTGAAAGAGGAACAAAAGGAAAGAGGCAATAAAGTTAAAATTATTAGAGAACAATTTAAAGGGGGAATTGCATATCAAGCTAAGTTCTTTAGATTTTATTCAATAGGAAATTATTAGACATTGCATTCTGAGGAAATAGATATCATGTCCCAGCAAAATTAACTTTGGATGATGTGTAGTATTGGTGAAGCTATTCTGGAGCCTTAATTCAGGAGTTGTGAACTGGAGCTGAGAGAGATTGGCTGGGAGTCACTGTAAAGGAAGAAGCCATAGACCTAGGAAGGAACCAATAGAAGCAAGGCAAAAATCAGAGAGAGAAGTCGAAAGTCAACTGGAAATTAGGGTGGTGCCAATTATGCAAATAAGATTATGATGAAGAGAAACAGGCGATTAAAAATAGGCCTGATTTTGAAATGCTGAACTGGTGGTGATGACCAAATGTAGCAAGGAGAAATGGACAATTCGTGTCACTAATGTAACAGCATAACAAATGTACAACTATTTCTACTCGATACCAAACCAGTAGCCCTCTAAATTATAAAAATAATGTAAAATTAAAGTGTTCTTATATAACATTCTATCTTCATGAGCTGGTTCAGAGATTAAGACAAAGTCCTCTGAGGGGACAAAAAAACCACAAAGTTTAAAAACATTTATAAAATATATTCAAATTTTAAAATTTAAAAATGCAAGATAGGCATTTAACTAAAACTAATATTAAAAAAAGGAATATAAACATGGGACTGTTAGGAAGTAATCTAAAACCTACCAGTCTTGACACACACACTCAAGTTCAAATATAATTAATCTGAATTAGATTCTGCGAAATAATTACTTCCTTCTTAACCCTGACTCAATCTCTCACATCTCTACTAATTTTTCAAGTTATACACCGAAAAGTTTTTGAAAAACTGTAGCAGTGAGTATAAATATTTCCTATGCATGATTCTAGCTGTAGAAGCATTTCTATTTGTCAGTTTAGGACCTAAGGAAACTAAAACTTGGATCAGCTGTTTTCTGTAGAAATAAAGTCTAAAAAATACTTTAGCAGAATTCAACATTCAGCATGTCTACAAAAGTAAACCTGGCAATTCCTCATTTTCTTTTCTGCTGGATCAACTGTTATCAATTTATAGAAATAACCATCACCTTTAAAAGTGACCATTCACTAATGTATAATTCTCCATTTGTTTGATTTGACAGAATTTAATTGACTTCAGTTCTGGTAACTTCTATTGTTTTATTTTTATCATGATGTACACTTACATCTTATTGCACAGACTAGATTTAAAATTACACTAAAAATGTGTATGATGAAGTAGGCACGTGGTCCAGCTGCTGTGCATTCTGTCTTCTTTTTAAAACAAAAGTCTTAGCAATTGAAGTCCTCAGAAGCTTGATCATTCGTAAGGCAGGCTTCAATTATTTTTTTCTCTTTTTTAGATGAGAAACTTCAGAAATTTACACTCACTGTTGGAGGCTGCCACTAATCAAGCCACTCTGATCCAATATTAAGGTAAATAGAATTCTTGGCAGACTTAAGTGGGGCCTTGACTAAGACACAAGCTTTTTGAGTCAGCTTTTCTGATCTGTAAATGGGTATGATAACACTTCCCTGAAGAATAACTTGCATCTAATGTAAGTTAAATAGATAAAGAATAGGCTGGTTAGCTATGGGGGGCAGTCCTTCCTTTTATCTTTAATGATAAAGAGTACTTGTTATAAAATAAACATGAATAATAAGTAAAACCAGTTAATAAATAAATAAAGCTTTTTGTCACTTGAAGAAGTGAATAAATATTCAACTTGTCACTTGATGTAACCCAAACCAATTAAACAGCTTCATATACTTGGTAGCAATTATACTGGTTTGATTAAAACTCATGAGTTGTTTAAAGTAGTTTATAAAAATTTTAAGAGTATCCATAAGTTGTGAGAGCAATAGGACATTTTAAAAGAAAGGGAAGAAGGCATTTTTTTACTCTCTACTAACATTGATAAAATTGATCATTGACTAATCAATAGTGTTTCTGACAGCCTTCAGGGCACTTCAGCTGCTGATCTACCTGCTAAGTAACTTGTCACCTGCCTCTGCATGGCCCCCTTTATCTGCTAAAAACTCTGGACATGATAGTGTGATTCCTTACCTTGTATGCTAGCCCTTACCCTGATATTATTTTTATTGTATTGTTGACAACAAATTAATTTTTCCTCCATATTACTTGTACATAAAATTACATTTTTTAATTTCAAAGTTCCTTTTTAAATTTATTTTTATTTTTTATTGCTGTTCAAGTACATTTGTCTCCATTTTCCCCCACCACCACTACCTCCACCTCACCCATCCCAACCTCCCACCCTGGATTCTACCCCGCTTTGGCTTTGTCCATGTGTCCTTTATACATGTTCCTTGATGACACTTCCCCATTTTCCTCCCCTGTTATCCCCTACCCCACTCTGTTTACTATCAGTTTCTCCTTTATTTCAATGACTCTAGTTATATTTTATTTGCTTGTTTGGTTTGTTGATTAGGGTACACTTATAGGTGAGATCATATAGTACTTGTGTTTCACCTCCTGGCTTATTTCACTTAGTAATACTCTCCAGTTCCATCCATGCTGTTGCAAAGGGTAGGAGCTCCTTCTTTCTGCTGCCTATTATTCCATCATGTAAATGTACCACAGTTTTTTGATCCATTCATTTACTGATAGGCACTTAGGTTGCTTCTAGCACTTGGCTATTGCAATTTGCGCTGCTATGAATATTGGGGTGTATAGGTACTTTCGAATTGGTGTTTCATGATCCTTTGGGTATAATCCCAGCAATGAAATTACTGAGTTAAAAGGCAGTTCCATTTTTTATTTTCTGAGCATATTTCATACAGTTTTCCACAGTGGCTACACCGTTTTATTTCATGGCTACACCGTAATTTTCATGGTCCTCCACATGATAATATATAGGTGAATGTTCAATTAATTCTGAAGTAACACAATACGTAATAAAAATTTGACACAGATATTAAAAAGATTTTAAATTTAGTATTACTTTATAAATTGTTATGGTATCTACTGTACACATTTGAAGATTATCCAACAATTTTCCTATTGTACAGCACACATTCATGCACGTGTTTGTTTTTGTAAAACCTATTTGTTGAGACTGTGGGTGCAAGGATCTCTTGCAACTAATAAAGCTGCTTACTTCTGGGTCCTCAGTAGACAATTTGAGTGCATGTAGTGAACCAATAAGGACTTCAGAGGTTCTAAAACTGTGGTTCTCAACCACTATTTTCAAGAAGCAGTTTAGAAATCTGTAGAGATATTTGGGGTTGTAACAAGGATGGGGATTTTATACCACTTATATGGTAGGGGGGTCTGAGATATTTGATGTCCTGCAATGTAATTTAGGTCCGCATAGTTTCCTAAATGTTCTACCACCTGTTTACATATATGAAAAACTTGTATAAACTTGGCTTAGAAGGTCCATTTCATATATAAATTCAAAGAATAGGGGGAAGCAGGTTTTTAACATACATTGAATTTCCAGAAATGTATGTACCATGTACATCAAAAGAAAATTGGATTTTATCTTATTTGGAATTCTACCAGGAGTTAACCAACATTCTGAATGACAGTTGACCAGGAGTTAACCACCATTCTGAATGACAGCTGACTAAAGATAATTGAGACAGTTGACTCAAATACCCAGTTCCATGTGATATTTGGGTTGTCAATAAACATGCCTGTATAATCTTCATCTGTAAGGCAGAGTAAGTCTACATATGGACATTAGCCTTTGCCTAGTCTCTCATTCTAGTCATGACCACACTTTTGCAAATTAAAAATATATTATTTTATTAAAGATTATTTTATCTAATTTTTCCTTTATGGTTAAGATAATGGGCTGATTCATTTTGATTTATCAGGTGTTTTAGTAATTAAAAATATGAATGAATTTTAATTCGGAATAGTAATTCAGATTTTTTTATTCAAAATATAGCTCCTACCCTTTGTGACAGCACGGATGGAACTGGAAAGCATTATGCCAAGCGAAATAAGCCAGGTGGTGAAAGACAAATCCCATATGATCTCACCTTTAACAGGAACCTAATCAACAAAACAAACAAACAAGCAAAATATAACCAAACACACTGAAATACAGAACAGGCTGACAGGGACCAGAGGGGATAGGAGAGGGAATTTCGGGGAAAAGGGGAAGGGTTTACAGGAACAAGTATAAAGGATACATGGACAAAAACAAGGGCAAGGGTGGAAAAGGGAGGGAGGTAGGGAGGGTTGGGGGTGGTTGGCTGGGATGGGAGTAAAAGGCAAAAAATTGTGCTTGGACAACAATTAAATTTAAAAAAAGAAACAAACATAAAAGGAAACTAAGAACAAAACAAAAAAGTTAAATATTCCACTTAATAAACTGGTTTCTCACATGGCTATTCATGAGCAATTCTGACACACACAAAATAAAATTAAGGAAAATACTCTAAAAATAAAACTGACCAAAGTGATACTCTTCAAAAGTATCAAGTTTAGGGTGGAAACAGGAGGGAGGTGGGGAGGGCTCAGGTGGGCTGGGATGGGATGGGGGTAAAAGGCAGAAAACTGTACTTGAACAACAATGAAAATAAAACAAACAAACAAACAAATAAGTTTGTTATAAAAATTAGTGTTAGCTCTGATCTAGACCAGCTGAAAGTAGTTTAGAGTATGTTAAATACTTTATGTAACTCAAAAAGTTTCTGAGGTTCTCTGAGTCACATCATTTAGATTTGGTGCCTCAAAATATAGATGTTCAGAGTTTATCCCATGTCAGAAATTCATTTCTCCTTTACCAAACAGGAGTGTGATTTCTGGAGAGATTATAAGAAGGAATTCTATTACAATGAGAACTGGGCAATAGCACCCTCAGATAACAGGGTGATCCTGTCTTAAACAGTGGAATATAAACAGAACGGTACTCCACGTGAAAACAAAGAAAATGAATCACATAAGTATCTTGTTATAGGATACAACATGATGACACAAATGCACTAGTACAACTATTACATAGTAATACAACTCTAGAAAACCTCAAATATGTTCTCAAACACTTAGCGCAGTCTGGAGGTGCCACTAAAAGGATTGTGCTCTACTTTTGGAGTTGACAAGAATCTTGAGTTGCAAACTGCAGAAGTTCCTGGGAAATCTGGGGAAAGACACAGTTCACTTACTGTAAGGCCTGAAAAGAGGGCAAGAAGCCACTGCAAGGTCTTCTCATGATTGGAGATAATCCGTAGGGGTTAAGTAATCTGAGAGGTTGTCCCCAAGGCCACTACGAGCTGACAGTTACTGGCATAATTGTGAGGAGCCTAAACTTGATGACAGACTACTTTGCTTCAAATTATAACTATACCATTTACTCAGTGTGGGTGTTTAGACAAAGTGATGAAATGGTTACAAAATTTTCAATCATATAAGTTTTCTGAAGATATTAAAACTCACACAGTAAAAAAGTAAGCATTCAGTACTGACATTATACCAACTAATACCACCTAACTTCAATTGTCAAGAATATTTGTTGTTTTAATCTTTATATTTTAGTGCCTAGAATAGCATTAGAATTTCATAAATATTTTAAATAGATGATCATTTCCTACTAATAATTTATTCACCAATAAATATATTCATTAAATATATTTACAAATTGCGTTCTATGTGAGGACCTGCTGAGATAAAGTTTCCCTGGTATAGCTGGAGAATTGACGAATATTTAAGATTGCCAGACATTTAAATAGTAATGTGAAATTTGGAGGTTTTATTGAAGGGTATAGGCCTCTAACAGAAGTCAACCCCAAGATTTAAACAAAAAGATTGTGGTTACCCATCTAATATATACTGTATGATTTTGTAGGCTTTTTTCATATCCCTCTCTGTCTGTATTTCTTTCTCTTGTTTATATAGATGTAGTTTTAAAAAAATCTGTGAATTATTAGTTACTAACTCCTCACAAGTTGCAAGGTGGCAATATATATCTGCTATAGTTTGCAAAGATACTTTCAAACCACATCTACTAAAAGTGTTGTGCCATAAATTTTGTGGAAAATATAGCAGTGTCTAATCAGAAAGTCTCTTTTATCCTATCTTCCCTAATTTACCATCATTCCTTTATTAAGCTGTCAGCCAGAAGAAAATGTCAAAATAATACAGTCTGGAACTAGCCCTCACCCTGTCCTGCAGAGACCCACTGAAAAGTTGGAATTGCTATTTCTCTTTCAAATAAAGCAAAGAAACTATTTGTGATTTTTAAAAAAGAACATTTGACCTTTGCAGCTAAGCAGGCTCTGGGCTCCGTTTTGCCCTAGCTGGTGTAGCTCAGTGGATTGAGCTTGGGCCTGTGAACTGAAGAGTTGCCAGTTCAGTTCCCAGTCAGGGCATATGCCTGTGTTGTGGGCCAGATCCCCAGTAGGGGGCACATGAGAGGCAACCATACATTGATGTTTCCTTCTCTCTCTCCAACCCTTGCCCTCTCTCTAAAAAACAAATAAATAAAATCTTTAAAAAATTTAGAAAAGCATTTGAGGCCTTAATAATAAATACAAAAACAGTGTATTAGAGGATGATATTAACTTCAAAATGTTAAAAAGAAATAAATTGTCAAGATTAATCTGTAATTCTTTTTGCCCAACACACAGCAACAGAGCTCAGAGTCAGCCACCTATTCACTAATTTGAACAAGTTGACTTTTATTTAATTTTTCATAGAATCAATATTGAAAACAATAATAGCTCCTCTTTATTATTAAATTTCTGCTGCAATTTGTGACACTGATATTTTAATACTGTACCTTTCCAGAAAGCTAAATTTTTCTATTTGGTATTCTAGTACTATTTATCCTGTGGTAGCAGGTTTTTGCTAGAGTAATATTATTAATATTATCACATAAGTAAAGTTGAGCCATAATAAGTCCTTAAAAGATAAGGATGACTGACAGTATGTTGCTTATTGTAGTGTCCAGACTTGAGTGAAAATGATTTCCTAATTTCTTTCAATAACCATGGAAATCTCTATAATTTTTCACAGCATGTTGGTATACAATGGACTACCAAAATAATTCAGTTTTCTCACAAAAGCCATTGAAAAAATATGAGGCCAGTGAAGCTAATATCAAAATTTCAGAGTAACCTAAGTAATTAACTTCTATGAAAAGATACTTTGAAGTCTAGAGTTATGTATTTGTAGAAAGTGAGGGAGGACATCTAAGGCAAATCCACTTAGAAATATTTTTTACCTAATAATAGTGTTGTATTCCTATTTCTTGTTTTATGGAATTAAAAAAAACATGAAACAGTACAGTTTTGCAGTCTTCTGTGGGTCTGAGACAATTGATTATAACTTAAAATTATGAAATACTACAAAACTGAAAAAAGACTCTGATAACAATAATAAGAACCTGTATTTACTATAAGCTAGGTGCATTAAATACCTTAAGCATCAATCTAAATGTTTTCTACCTTCCTATCATTGCTACATTAATAATGATAATGAGGTAGGTGTTGTTAGTACCATTGGTATATAGATAAAAAAGTCTGTGCCTTGGAAAACCTAAAAATTTGTCCATCCTTATTATTTAAGAGATAAACTAGGATTTAAACCCAGGTTACCCAACCACAGTTTTTATTCTTAATTACTTTTTATAAATTAATAAGTATTTAGTATATGTAATATAGTATAATTGTAAAATTTTAATAAAAACATGCATACCATTTGTTATAAAACTCCACTGAGCCAAATTTTCAGCTTTATTCAAGAGAATCAACTAGGAAAATATATCTTCTTTATATTTTCTGTATCAGTTCTTCAGATTTGTTTTTCAAAATCAGGTTTACAAAATAATAGTACTTCAAAAATTTTATCTTAGCAAAGAAAATTCCTTAAAAAATAGCTTTATAAATGCTTACTCTTGAACTTATTTTCAATTATTTCAATTATCTATAGAAACAACTGAATAGAAAACAAATTATAAGCATAGGAAGAGTGTTTTCTATTTACTTGAAACACTAATCATTTCATTCTCTTTTATCAGATCTCCTCAAATATTAAAATAGGCTCAACTTGATGAAGTATGTAATTTGAAATTCTTAAGTTTGTAATTTGAATGATTACTTTCTCCTCTAAGCTGCTTAGGAATTTTTTTTTTCCATTTGTAGAGCTAAAACATTTGGCTAAACAAAACACAGCATCAACTTAACTTGTCATGTAATCCATTGTTTATTAATCATCTTCTACTGATAATCTAAATGATTAGTCTTGCCTCAGTGAATTCTTTACTCTTTTAATACGCATTTAGTTTAATCCCTGTTACATATTATGGTTTTTCATAATTTGAGAAGTGGAATTAAGGAAGAGTTCTTTTAAAAACTAAAGTGATTAAGGGAAAAATGCTTTAAATGTAAGAGAAATTGCAAAACTAATATTTTTAGCAAGGCCAGATGTCATATATAACAGAGAAAGTACCTATGTACTTTATACTCATTAATCTACAAAAATGTGATTTGAAAGCATAATCAAATAGGAAGATTTTTTTTTAGTTTAGATATGTAGCCTGTTCATTTTATTATCAAATATGAAAATTTTATAAATTATAATAAATAGTAATAAAAAACTACCTAATTACTGGGGCAAGCTATTCTCAATGCAAATGAAATTTCACAAAAGATTAGAGTAAACAAAATGTCCAGGAAATATATTTTACTAAATGTTTTTCAAAAGTCATCATTGCTATTTGTTAAAAGGGCATAATAGACAGAGCTGGACAAACCTCAGACAGATATAAATTCAGTTTGGCAAACCATGATTTTCATTTTGGAGCAAATCAACTTTGTAAGTATTATCAAATCAGTTCTTGACTCCTTAGTTCTCAACACTTCTTTTATCTATGTAGACTCATTTGTTATGTGTTTCATCTCTCCAGCCCAACTTTGTACTGCTTTCTATTTTTCTATTCATGCTCGTAACCATCTATCTTCCTCTTTTCTACATCAGTCTACTGTGTTTTTAAATTTACTTAAAGTCTCTTCACAAAATCAAATTTTCTCTGATTCTTGTCAAAGGTAAGACCTAACCTCTCTTTTTATTCTGAAAAGATAGAAGTATGAAAAATAAAAGTATACAATGGCCAAATTGGTAAACTAAAATAAATGTTTAGAAAAGCTTCTACTTTGGAGCAAACTACCTGCTTAGCTAATAAACTGCCCTTGCCTGTTTAATTTAGTTTGTGAGCTCCTGGGACAAGGAGAAATTACCTCAATGTGGTTTATAAAGTAGTGGGCTCACCAGATACTCAACAACAGGAGTAATGAGTACTTTGACCTTTTGTAGCCTTCTCATCCCTAGTATTTACCAGAATCCACTTTATTGCTAGTTTGTTTGAATGATTTCACTGAGTTTGGAAAGGGTATGTGGAAAGTATTGTATATTCCATACTCTGCCATCTCCTACCACAGATTATTAGGCTCTAGAGAGTAAACGAGTATAGATATTAAAAGTAATTTTCACTTATTTTTTTTAAATTAATGAAATCATTAAGATAAAGTATGGTGATAGAAAGAATTCTGATAAGTCTTAATGATGCTGGGTGCTGGTGATCTCAGTTAATTAGAACATGAGTGTAACAAAGGCAAAATTCTGTGGTGAACAATGGCTTTCTTTTTCTGGGATACTAGCTCTACCCATAACACAGGCAGATGACTGATACCTCCGAGAGTAAAATGATAAGGGAGCAACAGAGTTTGAATTGATTTGTAAAATCTATTATCACTATTGAGGATATTGTTCGATATGCTCACACTCTACTAATACTGAGTTAATAGTATCTGGTTAGCTAAAAAGAACTGGTTTGTTACCTTTCAGAGAAATGTCAATAGGCTTTCTAGATGATATATAAATTGTTTACAATTCTAAGAACCTCTACATATTTCCCACATGAAATGTTTAAACATCTTGAAATGAAGCATTTCTGTTTGTTATGGCTAGTAGGAATCTCATCTGAAATGAATAATAACCAATAGTCAAGTAGTCTAATAAAGTTTTGTCATTTGTACTATTTTTGGCTGATTATTTTTAATATTATTTGCTTTACATAGTACCTTTTATTAAAGAAATCTTATACCCACTGGATGGGAGAAGGTATTTGCCAATCATACATCTGGTAAGGGGTTAATATCCAAAATTTATTAAGAACTTATACAACTGAGGACTTCCAGCCAAGATGGAGGCATAGGTAGACACACTGTGCCTCCTTGCACGACCAAAATTAAGGACAACAAAAATTTAGAAACAAAAAAACAACCAGAACTGACAGGAAATTGAACTGTACAGAAGTCCAACAACCAATCATCCAGACCAGTAAGAGGGGTGGAATTGGCAGCCATCGAAGAGGGGTTGTGGCAGGAAAAAGCAGTGGCTGGGGACCGGGACGTGCAGGTGGCAGTTGGCAGACCCCAGGCATGGAGTGGCGACAGTGTGTACCAAGGTAATTGCTTATATCAGAATGGCCAGTAGGATAGGCCGTGCAACCCAGGGCCACAGCACCGGGGAATAAAGCCTAAAAGCACTGACTGGAAAAACTTGTGAGGGTTGGGGTATTGGGAAAGACTCCCAGCCTCACAGGAGAGTTCATTGGAGAGACCCACAGGGTCCTAGAACATACAGAAGCCCACCCACCTAGAAACCAGCACCACAAGGGCCCAATTTGCTTGTGGGAAGCAACAGAGGGGACTGGAATCCAAGGGAGAGTGGAGCAAGTGCCACTGTTCCCTCTCAGACCCTGCCTGCACATACAGTCTCACAACCCAGCAACTGGGTTTACCCGCCCTGGTGAACACTTAAGGCTCTGCCCCTCATACCTAACAGGTTCAACCTGACCAAGAAATTATGGCTCAAACCGAAGAACAAATCAAAGGCCCAAGCCAATATTTTTAAGTGACCAAGACATAGCTAACCTATCGAATGCACACTTCAAAGCACTGGTGATCAGGATGCTCACAGAACTGGTTGATTTTGGTCGTAAATTAGATGAAAGAATGAAGGATATGCTAAGTGAAATGAAGCAAAATGCACAGGGAGCCAATAGTGATGAAAAGAAAACTGGGACTCAAATCAATGGAGTGGACCAGAAGGAAGAAAGAAACAACCAAACAGAAAAGAATGAAGAAACAAGAATTCAAAAAAATGAGGAGAGGCTTAGGAACCTCCAGGACATCTTTAAACATTCCAACATCCAAATTATAGGGGTACCAGAAGGGGAATAGGAAGAGCAACAGGTGGAAAACTTATTTCAATAAATAATAAAGGAGAACTTCCCCAATCTGGCAATGGAAATAGACTTCCAGGAAGTCCAGGAAGCTTAGAGAGCCCCAAAGAAAATGGACCCAAGGAGTAACACACCAAGGCACATCATAATTACATTACCCAAGATTAAAATGAAGGAGAGAATACTAGAAGCAGCAAGAGATAAGGAGACAGTCACCTACAAAGGAGTTCCCATATCAGACTGTCAGCTGATTTCTCAAAAGGGACCTTACAGGCAAGAGGGATCTGGAAAGAAGTATTCCAAGTCATGAAAGGCAAGGACCTACATCCAAGATTAATCTATCCAGCAAAGCTTTCGTTTAGAATGGAAGGGCAGATAAAGCGCTTCTCAGTTAAGGTCAAATTCAAGCAGTTCATCATCACCAAGCCCTTATTATATGAAATGTTAAAGAAATTTATCTAAGAAAAAGAAGATAAAACAAACAAAAAAAAGCATGTACAGTAAAAGGACAGCAAAGTCACAATTATTAACAATAACACATAAAACAAAAGCAAACTAAGTAAACAACTAGAACAGGAGCAGAACCACAGAAATGGAGATCGCATGGAGGGTTAGCAACAGGGGAATGGGGGGAGGAGAGAGGGGGAAAAGGTACAGAGAATTAGTAATATAGATGGTAAGTAGAAAATAGATGAGGGGAGGGAAAGAATAGTATGGGAAATGTAGAAGCTAAAGAACTTATGACACATGGACATGAATTAAAGTGGGGGAATGTGGGTGGGAGGGAGTTCGCAAGGTGGAGGGGAATGAAAGAATGTGTGCATTCCTATATTCATGCAGTATTATTTATAATAGCCAGAATATGGAAGCAGCCCAAGTGCCCACCGGTATAAGAATGAAAAAAAGCTGTGGTACATTTACACAGAGGCACAGTACTTGGCCATAAAAAGAAGGAAATCTTACCTTTTGCCAACAACATGGATGGACCTGGAGAGTATTATGCTAAGTGAGATAAACCAGTCAAATATAGACAAATATCACAAGATTTCACTCATATATGAATTTAATGAACAAAATAAACAAACAAATTAAAAACAGACTCAGAGATGTGGAGAACAGACTGATAGCCGTTAGAGCAGAGGGGGATTGGAGGGATGGGTGCAATAGGTGAAGAAATTAAGCAAAAAATAAAACCTCACAGACATAGACAACAGTATTAAAATATCCTCAAGTTTAGGTACTATGTCTTATTTGTACCAAAACTGTAGATAACCAGCACAGGGTATATTTAATGTTATCCTTATAATCATAAGGCATAAAGTGCCGGGGGCTCTGCAAACAGGGCCCCCCTGGCTGCCATGGATGAGAATAACTCTACCAAGACATGATCTGCTTGGGGAGGAAAGGTGGCCATTCTCTCAAAGGGCCAAGAGCCTTTTCCTCAGTGGGCTTTTATTGGGTTCATTTTGCACAGGCATACAGGTAAAGCTCATTAATTGTTTTAGGCAGTAAGGATCAAACAATAGATGACATACAAAGAACTCTGAGGGCCTAGATTACCAGAGGGAAAGGGGGATGGGAGGTAGAAGATGGTGAAGAGAAGATAAATGGTGATGGAAGGAGCTTTGACTTTGGGTGGTGAACACACAATACAAAATACAGATGATGTATTATAGAACTGCACACCTGAAACCTACACAATTTTATTTAGAAATGTCACCCTAATAAATTAAATAAAAATATAAAAAGAAACTTTGTTGTTGGGAACCGCCCTACCTGGTTTCAGAAGCTATAAACCCCCATGGCTAAGGCTGAGTGAGTAACCTTCAGACCATAAGCCACTAAGGAGACAAAGCTTATCTGCCTGGACACTTCTGCTCCTTTTACTTCATCCATAACTGGCCCCCCATGCTTGACCAGTTAGCCAGTGATGGGTAAGATTCCCCAAGTGGGGAACAACCTAGGATAGGCACAATCATGGGGAGGCAATAGGGAAGGACTTGGGGATTTATAGCAAAAGGGTGATGGACCCTCTTCACTCAGCTTTGACTTAGCCTGAGTCCTCATTCTGTCTTTGAGAAGTTTCCTAATCTCTTGGCTGCCTTACTTCTTCCGCCTGACTTAAGCCTGAAACAATTCGAGAGGGTGGTGCAGCCCTGTGCTGGAAAGGGCGGGTTCCTCTGGTGATCAGGCCTAAGAAAGAATGCATAAAATCCTGTGAAACCTGCTTTGTTTAGAATGCTCTCAATTAAATGATAAGGATCCAAGCAAGAAGTGACTTTTTTTCTCAAAGTTTTATGACCCTTTAGCTATCTGACCCTGACTCAAAATAGGCCCCGAGAGTTCTTTGTGTGTCATCTATTGTTTGATCCTTACTGCCTAAAACAATTAATGAGCTTTTCCTGTATGCCTGTGCAAAATGAACCCAATAAAAGCCCATTGAGGAAAAGGCTCTTGGCCCTTTGAGAGAATGGCCACCTTTCCTCCCCAAGCAGATCATGTCTTGGTAGAGTTATTCTCATCCATGGCAGCCAGGGGGGCCCTGTTTGCAGAGCCCCCCGCACTTTATGCCTATGATTATAAGGATAACATTAAATATACCCTGTGCTGGTTATCTACAGTTTTGGTACAAATAAGACATAGTACCTAAACTTGAGGATATTTTAATACACTTTTGTAATCAAGTTTTGTGGTTTCATTTGTCAGTGGGCCCCCAGTACCTAGTTCAATGCCTTATACTGAGACAACCATCAAACATACTTATGAAATTTCACTGCCCCACGAAAGTACCCTTGTACACCTACAGGTCAACAGCATACGTGAGGTGAATGGCCAGCATGCTAATATGGAACCTGGGCCAAAATTTTTGAGATCCTATCAGTTCAAGTGAAAATCACTTGGGTATAGAAAATGAAAGGCATAAGTAAAATTTTTGTGGGGCCAGGCAACTAATATAAATAAGTAATGAAGAAAAGTGTGAAATATTAGAGAGTAATTGGAACTGGCCAATGAAAGATCACAATATCTCTCATATGGCTGTGTCTACTAAGCTCTATGGAGCAAAGGACCACCATTTAGTCAAGAGCACCCAGTATTATCAAAAAATCTGAATTCTAAGAGAATCTGAAAATTCAGAGTTTCACATGAAATCTCAGAATATTAGTCAGGAAACAACTAAAAATATTTAAAAATCTCCCCCTGGCCATTGTGCCTCAGTTGGTCAGAGTGTTGTCCAGTAGACCATAAAATCATGTGTCCAATTTCCAGTAAGGGCATATACCTAGATTGATGGTTCAATCCATGAGTGGGGTGCAAACAAGAGGGCAACCAGTCAATCTCTTTCTCTATCTCGTCTTTCCTCTCTTTCTAATAAGCAGTAAAAAAAATGTCCTTGTGTGAGGATTTAAAAAAAAGTAACTCTCCAGAGGGCCAAACGGATCACATCTGCTGTTGGAGCTAGTTCTTACGCCATACCTTTATGATTTTTTGTGAACTACAAAGAAAAAAGAATAAGAATAATGAAGATTTGAGTCTTAAATGTAACCTGAATTTCTCATGTTTCAATTTTCTTATGTAAAAATAAAAATTAATTGCATTATTTGTACAGTTTATTTCTGCTGTAACAATTTATACAGAGAGATGTATAAAATATAGACTTAGACCATAAAATAAGGATGTTTACCTATGTAACCCTTGGGACATTCCAGATATGCACTGTATGGTTAATTATAGAGAAGGGCAAAAGAAGTTACCTTGGAAACAAGAAAGAAGAGTAAACTGGATGCCATTTTCCAAGGAACTTCTGCAGTAAGTATTCACAAAACACAACTGAAGTCAGTTAGCCTGTGGCAGGAGTAAATTTATACAGTCAGTGACAGAAAAGATAAGATTACTTGGAAGGCTGGTAAAAAGTCTGTTTTGGTCATTAGATTTTAGAAAAAGGAGGTCAGAGGATTTATTTTGAAGAAGAGGCTTAGGGAATCGGCAATGAGGCTCAATAGTAAGAGATATATTGTCAACAAAAGAAGTAGGGAAGAAAAGTTAAGAATAGAATTGTTGGAAATGCGATGGCCAAAGGAAGTGTTTTAGTTATGGGATAAGGAAAGTCTTACTTAGAAGAAATCTCTACAAATAAATCAGAGGTAAAGCAATAACCACAGGAGGTAGCTAAGTGATTTTAAATGACAAAATTGGCAAGCCAAGAAAGACTCTATTTTGGCAGTTTCTAAACTTAAAATATTTTGGGCAAATCTACAATATTATTTATTTCCAAACATAATCATTCTTCATACATATTTTATCTCCCACTACTAAAATATGCTGGAATTTTTCTCAAAAATTAAACATAACATTAGAAATGATTAAAAATTAATTAGGAATAACTGAGAACAAACAACATATACCCTTTTTATTGACTAGTTTTTTTTTATATTGGTCTTCTCTATCTCATTTTGAATTAAGAGTATGAAAAAGAGTTAATGGCAAATTTTAACACACATGCTCTTTGAGAATTCACAACAGCAAAACAACAGAACATACTGGGTTGGTTAAGCAGCCAGTGCCATATCACAGAAGAAATGGATCAGAAGAAAGTACAGTAAGCTCTGTTTATGCAAACTGCCTATGTTTTGGCCACTTTGCTCAAAGTTCAATCACTATAATATCTTCTACTTCTGAAATGTTAACGATAAGAGTAATTAAATAATTTTCCTAAAGATACTGTGAGGGGCTGAGCAGAATTTGAATTCAGATTAGATAGACACCAGAGCCTATAATCATAATTGCTTCACTGTGTATCTGCCTCCAAGTGGGAATGAGAACCCATTACGGCAATTCTCAAAATGTTTTCTGTTGGAATACTTTCAAGTGGTTTAAAATTCAATTTATTGAGGTTACAATGCCATGCTACATCCTCACTGTGTGTTAACCACTGGGAGTCAAATCTTCCTCTATCACCCCATATTCTATTTGACCCCTTTTCCCTGCACTACTCCCAGTCCCCCTCCCCTAGTAACTCCTATACTTTGTCTATTTCTGAGTTTTTGTTTGTTTGTTTTTTGTTCATTCATTTGTTGCTTTCAGTTTTATAACCCACATAGGAGTGAAGTCATATGGTTCTTAAGTTTTCCTGTCAACCTTATTTCCCTTAGCATGATATTCTCAAGATCCATCCATGTTCTCTCAAATGGCTTTGTGTGTGAGTGTGTGTGTGTCTGTGAGTTTTTCTTTTTTGCTTAATTCTTGCACCTTTTTTTTACCCAGCCCCAGCCCCCAGCTCCTCTCCCCTCTGACAGCTGTCAGTCTGTTCTCTGTATTTTACTCTGTTTCTATATTGATTGTTAGTTTATTTTGTTCATTAGGTCCCACGTATAAATGAAATCATATGGTATTTGTCTTTCTCTGGATGGTGTACATCACTTAGAATAATGCTCTCCAGGTCCAACCATGCCATGACAAAGGGTAAGATTTCCTTCTTTTTTACAGCTGAGTTGTATTTATTACACTGTGTGAATGTACCATAGCTTTTTTATCCATTCATCTACTGATGAGCACTTGGGCTGCTTCCAAATCTTAGCCACTGTAAATAATGCTGCAATAATTGTAGAGGTGCATATATTCTTTCAAACTAGTGGTTTGCGTTTCTTTCAGATATATTCCTAGAAGTGGAATTGATGGGTCATAAGGCATATCTATTTTTAATTTTTCGAGGTAACTCCATACAGCTTTCCACAGTGGCTGTACCAGTCTACATTCCCACCAAGTGTATGGGGGTTCCCTTTTCTCAAGTGGCTTTTTTGTTTGCTCTCCTCTCTTCCTTAATGGCAGTCCTCCAATATTCTCATTTAGCTGGCTTGTTTTCATTATCCAGGTGACATCTATTTGCTCCCTTCTTCAGAGACCTTCTGTACCTGACCTATGCACAGTGGCTCCTCCCTCCCAGGCACGCCCCATCCACTGCACTGTTCTCCCCCGACAGCACTTTCAGTATCTTACTTTATTCAGTTGTTTTTCCTTGTCATTTATCTCCTAGCTCTAGAATGTAAACTGTATGAGGACAGTCTTCTTATCTATATTGTTGATTGCTGTAAACCTAACTCTTAAAAGCATGCATTGCCTATAGTGGGCACTTAATAAATTTGTGCTCAATTCATGAATAAAGAGTAATTGTCTAACCTTGACCTTTCTTTAATCATTTCTAAGTAACAGACCACTAAAGGTAGTACTGTGACATTTTTTAAATAGAATTACATCATGCCATATCAGATCCTCAATTCCCATGGAAGTAAAAATTAATAAACAGGTATACCAGACTCTTGATGAACTTCATTTCCAACCATTTTCATGACCTCTACCACCTAACACAGCATCATAATCATGATTGGGACTCCAGTCCCCACGAGTCTATTCACTGCTTCAACCACCTATGCTTGTGACATCCCTCCCTACACCCCCCGCCGGCTACAAAACCACCTCTAATTCAGACCGACAGCCTCTGTTTCCCTTTCCTCCTTCCCTGAACTTTGCTCTCATTTCTAGTACAGACTCTATTTCAGAAGAGTGTAATGGTTACTTTCATATCTTCTCTCCCATCACATATTGACATCCTCAACGGTTTGGGACCATAAACTAACTGACTTGAAAATGACAAATTTAACTGTGTCATGCCACTTTTGTCTACATTTTAGAATAGACTAATGACCAAGAATGCATACCAACATTGATATTCATAACAACACTTCAAATTTTTTATGTCTGACATAAATTTAAACGATTTTCTGAATATTATTTACCCGTGATAACCGAAATGAAGATTTCTACAATTAGGGTGAAATAAAAAGAACCAATATTAATGTGCAAATAACATTCATGAAGTGGGTTAGTCAGGAGGTTTCCTGAAGCCCTTGATATGTGGCAAACCACAACCCAGGCATCAAAACCATAATAGCCCTAAAACATGAACAAAGCCTAATGCAAAACAACCATGGTCCTAATTTTAAACTCTATTTAATTGTTTATGTAGGTGTGTGTGTCTTATATATATATATATAAAATATATGTGTGTATGTGCATGTTTATGTATGTGTGTTTATTTATGAACATATAGAAATAAAATTTGTAACTGTACCAATTTCTATTTCTATTAGAAAATATTTTTCTGCTCTCCTAAAGTAGCTTTAAGAACAGTCTCATTTGTGGCTAATAATCTTCCTATCGCTGTATCTTTAAAGAACTAGAGTGTCCCCTACTGTCCACGTGAAGTAGAAGAATTCTTCACTTCTAAAATTTTTCAAATGCAAATTTTAACTTAATGGTTAAAATTTCCATCAAAGCCAGAATCCCTCTCTTCACCTTGAACCCATTATTAAAACAAGATAAAAAGAGACATTTGATTAAAGTTTTCCTCCAATAAAAATGTATGCATCTAACTTAGCCTCACTGCATATTCTGCTTTTTCCAGCATAAGAAAGCTTTTTTTTTTTTTGCAAAATTATAATAAGCAAAGAAAAGAGCTGGGGTGAAATGTCAACTTGGCAGTAAAATAGGCATTGAACACTTGCAAATGATTTTGAGTGTAAAAGGAATGCAGAAAGATTTGAATACAGGGTTGTCTAAAATCAAGATTTCAGTAATTCTCTATTTTTTTAAAGGCTAAATTACAAGTCCTGGCCTTTTTTGCACATTTTTTGTTTTAATGGACATTACAAGTTAATAGATGGCTTGGCTGTAGATAATAAAGATTTCTGTCATTTGTTGAGTAGTACAAATCAATATAAAAGCTAGAGACTGCAGTCACAACAAAGACCTCAGTATGGGGCTACCAAGAAAGATGACATCTCAAATTTTTACAGAAAAATTACAAAAGAAGCTGTTCTTTGAACTTCTTGAAATCCATTCTGCCTTTTAAGATAATGTGCCTAATTGGATTTTTTTTAAAGCCACCTTTGGAGACCTTAAGAATTTTTTGGAACTCACTTAGGTATTAGCATTGAATATGTCTTTTTAAAAGAAGTAATATACTACACTGACTTGTATTAAAAATTCAAATACTTTAAAAACTTTTTTAACCATTCAGCCAAAATGGGTTACAAATGAAAACCGATATGTGACATAGTTATGCTTTGGAATCCATGTCTGCACTCATGAGATCAATAAAGGGTTGATTAATCCTCAAATAAAATTAATTTTCCAAGATCAAGAATGATTTTCTCAGTTGTAGAAGTGCTATTGTTTGGACATGATTTTTTCATAGTTATTTTCATCATGGATAGCTGAACCCTAAACTGGGTTTAACAAAACATGATACTGAAATACAAAATATTGGTATAGGCAAATCCTTAACATATAATGTAAATCCCGAGCTAACCTTGTAATGAATAATGTTGGCTTCCCATGGGTCCTTCCTAACTAAGCCATTGGTTTGCTCTATTCTATCCATTCATTTCTAACTTTGATATTTAGGGAGCAATATTAGGAAGATAATTCTGAAAAAATCCCTGCTAAAATGAATGGAGCTAAAATAGTACTGGTGTATTGGGAATAAAATTTAAGAGGAAAAAAATAATGACGGAGGTAGTGAGATGCTGAAGGGTATGTATACTAAGGTACTCTGTATCCCAGTTACTAAATGCAATTGTTCAGCATGGTTTATTTGGTTTCTACTTGAATTACATTGATTGTTATAAACATGATATTGTACAATTCTTTATCTTCATACCATTACTAAATAATTTAAGAGCTCTCATAAAATGTCAACTCTTCAAATTTAAGACACTAATACATAAAATTAAAATAACTTTCCTATTAACAATATATGTATTTTAGGTACAGGGGTTGTATTTGCGAATATTACATTATGTCATAAAAGTTATCAAATTACCAAGTTTGAATTCTTATATATAAAAGGAGGCTGAGGAACAAAAAATTCACCAAGTTGCTTGCAGCATAAACTTTAGTTAAAAAAAAATCCATAGACAATCTACCATCTGTCTCCTAAATCATGTGAAAAGAAAAGCTTTGAAAATCCAGCCTCAGCTAATGTGACATGTTGAAACATTAATCACCCCCTTAGGCCAATATAATTGTAGCTCCATGTTAATTACCTAACAATTAACAGCAGTAATTTCCAAGGGGCAATCAATGAATTAGCTTGTGATTTTCCCACAGATTTCAGTCCCACACTGCCAATCTGAATGCATTTCAAATTCCTCATCGTGGTTCATCAATGACACTTCTGGTGTATGAAATAAAAATTCATTTGCACCCTTACTAATTAGGCTTGAATATATCCCTGTGTGTATTGCAAACTCTATTCACTAGCACAAAATCTCTGCCACAGGCATTTTTCCCCATTTAAAAATTCATTTTCTATTAAATTAGAAGGTCACCTAGCAGGAAAATGTACTAATGAAGATTTTATCACTAATGAATTAAAGGTTTTTAATAAGCAAGTTTAATTAAGTTATCCTAACAAGTGATAACAGCTATTTACCACTTACGGGGACATGTGCACGCACACCAGAGCACAGAGTTGGAAATCATATTCCTTCAATTTGGCAGATGCTGTGTAGCCTGTACAGGGACGGAAGTTGACTAAGTGCATAGTTTTAAGACTGAAATAGTTTTAAAACATAACAATTGTCTTAGAGGGTAGGAGAGGGACATGGTTTAAAAAAGAGCGTGTTATTTTTTGGATTTCATGCGAAAAAAATAGAGGAATTTAATAAAATATTTTCTTCTCTTGAGCCCTTACTTGCCTTGGAGTCAATTACATCAATGTGTTACTAATTTATATTATATTCCAAATAACAAAATTATATTTGATTATTAATGTTTAAAATTGTACTACTTAGGAATTATATATCATTTTGACAAAAAAATTTTAATGGAAATATGATATGGCACACACAAATTTCTTCTGAAAAAAAGTGCTACTCTCCAGAAAATAAAAATGAAACATATTATGGTATATAACTACATACTGGTTTAGAAATCTTATTGAGTTTACTAACATTTTGTTTTTACCTTTATTAATGTTGTGTACATATACAAAGGTTTTGCTCCTTGAAGATTACCCCCTTTTAAAATTAGTGATGAAAAAAAACAGAAAAAAGATTAGCAATACAAAAATGGTAAGATTCCAACAAGACAATGCCAGGCAGTTCTGCAGGTTCACAACTGGATTCTTCATCCTTTAAAAGGTTCATCCATGAGATTTATCAGTCTATAAATCATTTCATTCATTCACGAAGCACACACCACTCTAAACATATATAACACAAATCACAAATAAGTATTTCATATTATTTTAAAGTGTTTTAAAATCTGTGTGAGGCATACACAAAAATGCAATGTTAACTGTTTTAAAGGTGGAGGCAGAAAGGAAATAAAGTCGTGGATTACAGGAGGAAGAGCAAATCCACCTTCCTGCACATGATCTGTAGTGAGAACTAGTGAACAAACACATTAGGGCATTAGGTAATTTAAGAAGACTCAGAATGTGCAACCCTGAATACTGTGAAATGCAAATCCTTTTACTTTCAGATCCTCTTTTTTTTGAGCAAGGTTTAACACAAATTTTGAGTAAATCTCAATGTACCCATCATAAAATCAAAGAATTTTTAAACCAGAAGGAACTTAAAGAGTTAACTTAAAAATGAAAGAACTAAAGCTAAATGATGTAAAGTGACCTATTTATGGCCACACATCCAGTTAATGACAGACACAGATTTACAGGCCAGTAGGCCTATGCCCTTTACACCACATTATGCTGCTACACTGTTAGTAATGTCATTATTTTGTCATTAATGTAATATTTAGCAAAAAATTACTATACTTTATGAAGAATATTGGAACTTAGCCTCCTTTCTTTCTGACCCATTCATTCTTTTCCACCATTAACTGTTGAGTATACAAAGAACACCATGATACCTCTTTAGTTCTACATAAAAATAAACCAGGCCTCTTTCAGAAAGCCTCTTTAATGCCTTTGAAGGCACCCCTTAAACTGATTCCAGTTTTCAGTCCACCTTTGTCCCGTCACTCTCTGATAATGTACAATTTTGCAATGAGTAATGTTGATTTTGCCTGGGTTCTCCCAACAAACTAATTAATTTGATCCATTCTGTCCATTCATTTTTAGCTTTGATATTTAGGGAACAGCATTCCTTGATAAGATAATTCTGAAAAATCTATACCACATTGAACAGGACTGAAATAGGATTGGAATATAAGAAATACAATTTAAGGGGAAAAAAGTGACAGAGGTGTGAGATGGTGGAGTTTAGACCTTTTTTGTTAAACAAACAAACAAACAAACAAAATGCTATACCCTTTGTAAAACTTCACTTTCCACAAAACAAATGCACAAAATAACAGTTCTGGGGATTATCAAATCAGTAGTGAAAATTCTTTTATTTACTTTTTCTTTCTTTTCTTTTCTTGACAAATTAGCCTTGATACAATATCCATAGTCATGTCATAGTTACTCCAACATCTCTGCTTTAATTCTACTATCTCAAACATTTTGACTTCTTCCTATTCCAATCCAACACATTTTGAAAACTAATGTGTCCCATGAAGTCTAATACCCTACTCTAAGCTGCTTCTGTCTTCCCTTCTAAAATATAGTTCTAATGAGTGTACGTCACAGGTTAGCTTTAATAAGTAATACAAGACCCCATGCACCCCAAAATTTATTGCAGCAGAATTTACAATAGTCAAGTGCTGGAAGCAACCTAAGTGACCACCAGTAAATGAGTGGATCAAAAAACTATGGTAGATTAACTCAATGAAATACTACACAGCAGAAAGACAGAAGGAGCTCCTACCTTTCCCAACAGCATGGATGGAACTGGAGAGCATTATGTTAAATGAAATAAGCCAGGAGGTGAAAGACAAATACCATATGATCTCACCCATAAGTGGAACCTAATCAACAAAATAAAGCAAGCAAAATATAGCCAGAGACATTGAAATAAAGAACAAACTGACTATAATCAGAGGGAAGGGAGAGGGGATAACAAGGGAAAATGGGGAAGAGTCACCAAAAAACATGTATAAAGGACACATGGACAAGGCCAAAGGGGGGTAGGATTGAGGGTGGGAGGTGGGGATGGGTGGGATGGAGGGAAGTAGTGGGGAGAAACGGAGACAATTATACTTGAACAACAATAAAAAATGCAAATAAAAACCACAATGAGATACTATCTCACACCTGTCAGGATAGCTTTTATCAAAAAAGACAACATATAATAAGTGTTGGAAAGGATGTGGAGAAAAAGGAAAATTTGTATATTGTTGGTGGATTATAAATCAGTACAGTAATTATGAAAATATAATAGAGGCTTCTCAAAAATTTAAAAATAGAACTAATGTATGATATAGCAATCCCAGTGTGGGGTATATGTCCAAGAAAATTGAAATGAGGATCTGAAAGAGATACTTGCACTTCCATGTTAATTGGATCACTATTCACAATGGCCAAAATATGGAAACAATCCAAATGTTCATGGAAAGAGATGAATGGCTGAAGAAAATGTAGAATGTGTAATCAATGGAATATTATTCAGCCTTATGAAGGAAGGAATCCTGCCACTTGTAACAATACGGATGAACAACAGGATACTGTGCAGAGAAGTAAGCTTGTTACCCAGGAAAAATATTGCATAATTACATTTATATGAAGTTTCTACAATAGTCTAACCCAAACAAGCAGAGAATAGAATGATGGTTATCAGAGACTGGGGAAGGAAGGAAATGGGGAATTGCTTTTCAATGGATATGAAATTTTTCTTATGCAAGATGAATACATTCTCTAGACCTGTACAGCATGATACCTTCAGTTAACAGTATGATGTTGTGCACCTTAAAATATGTCGAGGATAGATTCAATGTTATGTGCCCTTACCAAAAACAAAACAAAAGGAAAAAAACCATAAGGGAATTTTGGAGGTCATGGATGTGTTTAACTTATCTTGGTTGTGGTGATGGCATTAGAGGTGGGTGCATATGTTCAAACTCATGAAGCTTTACACATTAAATATGTGCAACTTGACCTCAATAATTTTTTTAAAAAGGTGACTAACATGTATGAAGTGTTCCAAAGAAAGGTCTGGCCTTTGACCTGGTCCTGGGACATAACATCTAAACCCTTGAAATACCTTGTCTGATAACAGTATCTTTATTTACCTGGGCCTTGAGTCACATCAGAGTTTATGCTGAAGTTGTGATTTATGGCAGGGGCCTTGGGCCATGCAGATTCCCTTCGACTTCTGGAGGGGCTGAAGAGTAACTAAGACCAGACTTGTATGTGCTCCATGGCAATCACCAAGAAAACTCAGGGCACCAAGGCTCTGATGTATGTCCCTGGTCAGCAATACTCCACATTTGTTCCACACACCTGTCCTTATGACTCCACAGAGAGAGGACACCTGGAACTTATGCCTGGTATCGCCTTTGACTTTTTGTTTTGCTGATTTTGATGTGTATAATTGTAATGTAATAAAGCATAATCATAAGTATAACAGCTTTTCTGAGTTCCATGAATCTGCATTGGGGTGCAATGGAGCAGAAATCTCTGGAAAACAGGACACCAAAGTTCCAGGGGAATCCCCCAAAGCAAAAAGGCAGGGGAGCAGTAAAGGTGTGTGGATGGAGCAGAGTCAGAGTTCTTAAAGCACATTGTATAACAAAGGCAGCTATAACAAGCAGCCCTTGCCTTCTCAAAGGGAGAGGCTATGGAAGAAGACTGCTGCCCAGGGCTAACTATAAAGAAAGACAATGTAGCTGTTCCCAAAGCAAAAGGTATGTGTGTCAATAAAGTCACTCATTTGGGGTGGCAGGGGGAACTCATAGAGCACCTGCACAAGTTGTGGAAGCTGGACACCGCATCCAGGTGACTGGAGACTTTTGCTCATGCCTGGAAAAAAGGAAAAGACAAATATGGCCATTGATGGGAAAGCCGGACATTGTTACTAGCTTCCTGAGTATGTGGGATTTTGGGAGGGCCCTTTTTAAAGCAAAGGCACAAAGAAACTTGCTTTCTTGGTTTGGGGCCTGGCTCGTTCTCTGATGGTTTTGCTTTGGAGTTTGATGCAAGCTCTCTCACTTGCTCTCTTAGTACAGGGTTTTTGAGCTTGGTATAAGCTCTCTCTCTCTCTCTCTCTCTGGATTTTGGTGCTGGTGCAGGATCTTGGTTCTGGCCTTGCTCCCTGCATGGATGGACAGGAGCACTCATGGGACCAGGCAGATGCCATGATCACCAGGGGTTTAAACCATGCATGGATAGAACCCCCTCCTAGAGGCAGGGTCCCACACGGGGACAAGTGCATCGCTGGCCTCCAGCCTCTGGGTCACTATGATCCAGTGTGGCACAGCACAAAGGTCCTGGACAGCTACATGGAAACTGAGAGCAGTGCACCCCAGATCCTGAGAGAGCTGCTGCAAGAAGACAACTCTGCAACCCACAAGTGCGCATTCCAGAGAGGGTGGAGATCTGTTTGCATGAGTAGTTTAAGGACAGATAAGGAAATGGGGAGCTTCTGGACATAGTTTTTGTTTGTAGCCTTTTGTGGAACAAGGGAAGTTCTGAGTCTTGTGGGAGAGCAGGCCTCAAAACAGGAGTGCTCTCAGCCCCCCAGAGTTGGAACTCTGTTAATAAACACCAGTTTCCTTCAACACAAATTGTTGGGTCATGTGGAATGAGGGTGACAAGTGGCTGAACCCCATTCTGCAGTTACTAATCCTTGCAGTGAACAAATGAACCTGAAGCTGGTCTTAGGGACCCTGGACACATTATGCCATACATGTAGGTAATACTCTTTCCTGATTTTTAGGAGTGTAATAGTGTAGTACAAACTTTTAAAACTTTGTATTTTCTTCTCTACCTCAACATCCTCACAAATAGTCTGTGTACACCCTGCCCAGGTGACCACATGAACCACTGTAATAAGGATGGCCCCTCCCCACCTCACATTCCCCTTCCTGCCTCACCCTGTCCATGACTGAATAATATTTAGACACAGCAGTGAAAGCCCCTTATGCCTTTTCCCGGAGGAATCCTCCTTGACTGTCAATAAAGGCACTTGCCACAGGTCCCCTTGGCATTCTCCATCCCCACCCCCACCACCCTGTGTGGTCCCTCCTGGCATGAGGTAACTCTATTTCTAGGACCCAAGAGCATAATTTTGTTTTCTTATGCCATCCCTGTGTTCTTTCTTGTGGCCACCTGCCAGGCCATCTCATAAAAAAGCAGGCAACCTACAGGGAGAAGTTCAGAAATGTCATCTCAGGTATTTCTACTGGCATTCCATTGTGGTCAGGGTGGTTTATTTGTTTGCTTATTTATTTTGAAGGGGTGTTTTAAACCCTCACTACAGCTTCTGTTTTCACAAGTAAATAGAGGGGAATCACACGGAAGCACTTTACTGGCTCTGCCCATCACAGGAAGACTACTTGCAATATTTCCCCTGCTTAGAGCACTGCTGTTCTAACAGTGAAACACAGCTGAAGTGCAAGTACAGCTTAGGGGGGAAACAGTGATTGAATAAATGACATCTAAACAAGCAGCCTTAATTTTTAATATTCCTGCTTTTCCAAATAAAAACATATAATTACACATAAAATCTAGGGTCTTTGGACTTAGCAATGTTGATAGAGATGATAGCTCATATTTCTTTTATTTACAAATGATCTCTCAGTTTAAATAAATGACTGTATTAGTATTACATTTTAAGCCATCTAAGCTTATGACATCATGAAACTTACCAATATTTAAAGTGTAGTTAATGAAACAAGTATATATCTTTAGATTGGGTTTTATATACTCAAGTACCATCTTTTACTGTTGCTGTGATTTACTCCCTGGTTTTCAAAGAATTTATAAATCCAATTATTTTTATCATAAAGTTTAAATTGTTATTCTTTTTTTTTTAAGATTTTATTTATTTATCTTTAGAGGGGAAGGGAAGGAGAGAGGGAGAGAAGCCTCAATGTATGGTTGCCTTTGGTGTGCCCCCTGCTGGGAACTGGCCTGCAGGGAACCGGCCTGCAACCCCGGTATGTGCCCTGACTGGGAATTGAACCACAGTCGTCTGGTTCGCAGGCCTGCGCTCAATCCACTGAGCTATACCAGCCAGGGCTCTAAATTGTTATTCTTGAAATATGACCCCAAGATGCTCCCATCATATGCTAAATAAACCCATACTTAAAATTATGGCAGATGGACGAAATTTTTAAAATGCATATTTTATATATTCAGATATATGTACACATTTTCTATCATCTGCAGTGATTTTCAATTGCAATCTGATCAAAGATCACTCAATAAAGCAGCACCGATGATCCCTAGAAAACTTGAGAACTTTCAGTGTTGTCTTCGAAATGTAATGTTTTAAGCTATGATGGAAAATAGAACTAGGTAACAAGAAAAATAATGTAGCAACTAAAAAAATTCCTTTAAAATACAAAATGCAAGATGATAGGATAGATGATACATTTAGTGGAAAATGTATCCCCAAATAAATAGTTTTGCCTCAGTTTGATTTGAATTTAACAATTCACACAATTTCATTCCTCCCAGAAAAGTACAACATATCTCTCTCACTTGTAAAAATAATACCAGTTCTGAAAAAATCTATTTAGTCCTGTCCTTTAGTTTTTAATCACATGAATGCCTGCTGCATGACAATTTAAATAGTAGAGATCAATGTACAGTTTTGAAACTTGTTTTTGCAATTTACTTTTTATTCAGCTTCTATTATATATGCTATTAGGTTGAAGTCCTAATTCCCATCTTTATTGAAGTATTATATATAAGGGGAAAAGCAGCAGTATACTAATTTTTATGGGGTATAGCAATGTATACTTTATGCCAGAGGCTGAGAGTTTCACAAAGAAATATTTTAGACTCATTTTTTTCTCTGACAGATTCAGCAAAGCCGACTGAATTTACTAAACACTTCCCAGGAAGCTGTGTAGTTTAGAACAGCAAAGAAGAATTAACAAGTAAAATATAGTGAAACGTAAAATTAATTGAAAAGTTACTAATATACAAATTGATGTCTAAGAATTACAATATATGTTACATGCCTAGTGAATTGATACAGAGATCGTTTGAGTAGTTGGGGAACAGCATAAAAATTTTTAATAAATAAGTGGAAAGAGGAGGTGTGCAAATGGAAAGAGCTTCAAATCCTGGGTCTTTAAAGAATTGGTATAAATTTTAGAAATTGTTATTATTAAAGTTAATCAAGTTTGAAATAATTTTTCGTAAGCTGTCAAATTTTGCACTCTAATATCCTGGGCATATTTGTAAACAACTGTAACATCTTTATTTTAGTAATACATTTGACTTTTAATGCATTTCAGCATATTCTTTTCTCAGAAAACAAAATGATGTAACTCTGCAAATATCTACTATTTAAAGGGAAATTCTTGTAAGAATTACAGTTTTTCTAGTAAAACAAGTACGTTTCATTTTAAACTTTTAATAACAAGCAATTTATCCTAAAATAGCATTTGCCGGGCAATTTTCTTTATTGTCTCTTTCACTTGCTAATACAATTCATGCGACTGTGGACCTGAGGAAGATGATAGGAAATAAGAAAGAAAGGCTCCCGGTGCCTAAATGGGCCCTAATTAAACAACAATAACAAAAGTAAGGCCTCACAGCCAGTTCTAAAGGAGCCTCTCCTGCAAACCACAATTCAGGAAGAAGACTGCAGGAAGCTCCCTGTCTCCAGCACTAAATAAACTGCACTCCTGCACTTTGTTCCTGACGTCTGAACCAGCCCTTACAGACAGTGTCTGGAATCCTATTCCAACCAATAAAACTGAGATTTTCCCCACGCAGTTGGAGCTGGGCAGCTTTATCATTACCATCTTCACTGACCAAAGTGGCTCCATTTTAACCATCAGACCAGTACCTTTTGGACCAATCAAACTGTAAGGATCTGGAGTTCTCATACGCATGAGGATGAATGAATCAGGGACCAGAGTGGGGATTTCTGCCTATGTAAGTCATCTCCCCTCTGGCTGCAGAGAATACTTTACCTTTCCATTGAAGACTGAAGGTTGTGTTTCTCTGATTGGAGCTGAAATACCAATGATGGCTTGTGGGATCAGAGCCAAGAGCAGGGATTCAGAGCCAACAGGAGCAGGTAGAGCAGACCAGAACAGGGCAGAGCTGTTTAGCCAAAGAGGGGTCTCACCTGACGGCTGCCTTGCCACCGTGCTGTTTCACAGCCCTGCTGCTTCATAACTGAGCCGTAAAACTTTTCAGCTGTTCTCACAGCTCAGTTAGTCTCATAGCTGTGCTGTATCTCAGCTGAGGAGTTGGCACTGAGTTTCCTTCTTCACTCCACCCCAAACTGGGGATTCCTGTTGGCACTCAAATGGCACCAAAAGCCATTGATTGACAAGATGTTAATCTGCTCTGCTTATTAATGCATCCCTATGTTTCCTTCTCAGGCTAGGACCTAAAAGGAGCATTTCAGGAGGAAAAGTGAAACTGAGCTTGGCATTTCCTATTAGAGAAAGACTCTGAATGTATTTTGTCTCTAAAACAGATGGTAATGTCCTTTCCTTGGTCCCTGGGCCTTAGCCCTTCTTTCATCTTTCTTCAATACTACCACTAGTGATGCAGCGGCTTAATGTGGTACTAAGCATATCAGCTAAATAGGTCAGTAAATGTGAGTTCTGCTATTAACTAGTTTTAAAGTGACCGTCAATAGGTCATTTTATATTACCTACATTTAGTTTCTTTATTTTTAAATTAAGATTTTAAGGTTCCCCTGAGTTTAAAAAGAATATAACTTTTGATATAATATTGACATAGCTGCTACAATCTTTATTTCTATAGCTACTATCTTTCCATCCCAAGTTTTCCTTGACCTCTCCCAACACCTGATAGGGTGACCCAAATTTTTATGTCCAAGGGGTCTAGATCCTCAGTCACTCATTATTAAATTAGCACAATTTCTATTAAGGTTAATAAATAATAGAAAAATTCAATATTTTGTTGAAATTAGTCAATAGAATAATCTGATTCTAAATAACTAAAAAAGTATCTGGTAATTTAACTACGTAAATTACTTAGTAATTTAGACTTAAAACAACTTAGTAACCCCCTCTTTTTAAAATTTATATGCATGAGTATTACCGAACAAGAGATCCGAGGGAGGGGCAATACTATATTTGGCCCACCTAGGGATGCCCAACACTGCTATACAACAGGGGCCCCTCCCCAAAACAAAATACTAGAATCTACTGGGCTCTTCTGTCCGCCGCCAATTGGAAAGACATCTCTTAAAGCCAGAGATTTGTGAAAAGGAAACAAAATGTTTATTTAATGCTATTCAGGCCTAATGCCTCCACTAAAATATCAAAGTCCTTTAGGTTGTACACCTACACCCACACAGTGCTCCCTTCTCCCACTGTCCCAACTCCGGGTACCGTAAATCAGGAAAAGAGCACACATCTGTGTTGCAGTTCGCTGGCACCGTCGGCTGTGTCACTGTGCAGGATCTCGAGTTAATCCAAAGTACTGTGGTACCCTCTCATGGTCCACTGGCAAGAGTCCTTTGTACCCAGTTCCAGTCAAAGTCTCTCTTGCTTTTCAGGCCCCGCGGCCAAAGGGGGCACCCCAAAGCCGCGTGGGCCTCTTCTACCAAAGCTGCCGGGGTCTGCACTCCACCAAAAGCATGTGGCTTTCTTCTTCACCTGGCTGCAGGGATCTCCATTCTGGCAAAGCTGCGTGGTTTTTCCCTTTCACCTGGGAAAGAGGGGGGTCCGCACCCCGCCAAAACCATGTGGCTCCCTCTTGCACCTCACCAACTGGGGGTCCTCACTCTGCTGAAACCGCGTGGCTCTCTCCCTCAATGGCTGCCGTGCCTGGCTCTTAAATCCCAGCACCCATCTTCCTCTGTACCCCTATTTCCGACTCCTCCCAAGATCAGTTACACCTGCCAGTATTTCTGTATTAATACAAGTTTACTGGGCTGCCATTGTTAGTCTGGCCAGTAATCATCCCATGTTTTTGAGCCAATCTTCTCCAAGCCCCTACGCAGGCGCTGTAACTTGGGGGACCTGCCCCCAGTTACATCTTGGGGGAAGTGCCTTCATCCCCCTAGCTCCAAGCCTGGCCACAGCCATTTAACATATCCAAGTGACCGCCAAAGGCTATAGCTATGTTAAAAGACAATGCTATGGATTAGCTGCAAGGCTGTGGCTGTACAAAACTGTCCCCTCCCCCCAACTCACACCTGTGGTGCGGGGGAAGGGGTGAGGACATCTTACATGTCTCTCCATTATTCCTATACACTTTGAATTCTGGACACCATTCCAAATCTTTTTTTTTGGGGGGGGGTGCCCTGGCTGCACCCTGTATCATGAGTAGCCACAAATGGCCATGAGGCAGCCTCAACTTCCAATTTAATGGCATCATGACTGTGTTCCTTGATGGAAGTGTCCTCCTTCAGAAACAAGGGCCTCTGCATCTACCAATTTCAGGGGTGGGGCGTTAGGAAGAATCACTGTACAGTGTCTTGTTAGACACAATAGTTAAAAAGGCACTCCCCCTTCCACTCCTTGGTTTCCAGCCCTGTGGATTATGGCTATGGCCAAAACAGCACCCTATGTCAGTTTCTTGTAAGAGGCATATACCACACCCTGCAGGAAAAATCCCACAGTATGTACTGTTCAAACTCTGCCCACTGGGAGATTTACCTTTATTTGTCTTCCAGAGTTACCCTGGATGAAGCTGTTGGACAATATAGACAGTAGACATCCACTTCTGGCTGGTACCAACACTTTTCCTTTGTTAACTGGTCAGAGGAACTATCCAAAAGCCAAAGGAGAGGTCAGAGAAAGGGTAACAAAGCCTCAAGGAAAGTGAGGAGTCTGAGCCAACAAATTGTGTAATTTACTTGTGTCTTCTGGATGTACTTGGACCAAGTTTCTCATGTACTACCCCAATTTAATGGTGGTGCAGGCCCAACTTAATTATTTACTGGAATAAAAAGCAGTAAGTTTGTATTAGGCAACTTAGGTTTAATATTCACCTTATGTCCTATACTCAGATGTTCAGCCTTTAGCAGTGCCCATTAGGATTTGCTTCTCAAATGAAGAACTGTTTTTGACAGAGGATGACAAGATGTTGTTCCAAATTGTGGGTCTTCCTAATATTTTACCTATTGGAGCTCAGCAGAGATTGTAGAAAGCATTTCTAAGTGCAAAAGACACTTGAAGAATGATTGGTCATAAAAGACTCAAACCTCAGTCAGCTTATACAGCAGCCTGGACTTGAAGAAGCTCTCTCTTTTTCTGGGTTCCATTTCAAATTGGATTATTCCCCCAAAGAGTCAGAGCAGTGTACCCAATGTGGAGGATATTGCCATCAAAATCTCAAAGCCCTTTGTTTCTCTTTCTTTGTGGTGGGCAGTAAAAAATGCAGTAGTTTGTTTTGACATTTGGATGGTCTATTCCAACAAGCTTCAGAAAAACTGAACCTCACTTTATTACGTGACAGGAGCTGGGAGTTCCTCTTGACTTAATATCTCACTCTCTTGCATGTTTGCAGTTTTCTAAGGTACTTAGGTACTTAGTAGTTTTTGTTTCTCAAACCTAATTAGCATATTTTCACAAAAAGAATGGACCAGCATGAAGTTCTCTGGAATATTAAGACACATGATTCTTGCTGATAATATTATGATCAAATGAAGAGTTGATGTAAATAAAATTTTTATAGTATATTATATTGATTATGTTATTATATAACATATTTTTCTCCCTTTTATTTCCCTCCATCCTGTACTGCCCTTCCACCAGCATTCTCCCACCCTTAGTTCATGTCCATGGGTCATACATATAAGTTCTTTGGCTTCTCCATTTCCTCTACTGTTCTTAACCTCCTCCTGTCTATTTCATACCTACCAATTATGCTTCTTATTCCCTGTACCTTTCCACCCATTCTCCCCCTCCCTGTCCCCACTGATAACTTTCCATGTGATCTCCATTTCTGTGATTCTTTTCCTGGTCTCCTTGTTTGCTTTGTTTGTTTTTGTTTTTTAGGTTCAGTTGTTAATAGTTGTGAGTTTGTTGTTGTTCTACTGTTCATAGTTTTAATCTTCTTTTTCTTAGATAAGTCCCTTTAACATTTCATATAATAAGGGCTTGGTAATGATGAACTCCTTTAACTTGACCTTAGCTGGGAAACACTTTATCTGCCCTTCCCATTCTAAATTGAAAGCTTTGCTGAATAGAGTAGTCTAGGTTGTAGGTCCTTGTCTTTCATGACTTGGAATACTTCTTTCCAGACCCTTCTTGCCTGTAAGCTTTCTTTGGAGAAATCAGTTGACAGTCTTATGGGAACTCCTTTGTAGGTAACTGTCTTTTCTTTTGCTGCTTTTAAGATTCTCTCATTATCTTTAATCTTGGGTAATTTAATTATGATGTGTTCCTCCTTGGGTTATTTAAAACAATGAAGATATACTTACTCTTCCATCCAAGGGGAAGTGATCTATTTCTGATCGTACCTATTAATTAGGATAGAGAAAAGTGTTTCTAAGTCCATAGCTGCACACAATATGCTAGAGGCTATGTTGTGCCCAGCAGTGAGTCTAGATACCATATCTGAAATGACAACTGTAATTGACATCACTTCCTCCTTAAAGTTTAAGGATCCTCCCCCATCCAGTTTTTGCACTGGCCAAAAAAAGAGTTAAATGAACATTTGGAGGATATAATCGCCTTTAGCACCTCTGGCTTTTGATGGTGGTACTAATCTCAATAATTCCCTTAGGAAATTACTTTTGTTTTACTATTGTGTAGTGTAGGAGGAGGGAAAAACTAAGGGATGAGAGTGGAAGTGACCTTTCAAGGAGTTTCCACTTTAGTTCTTCCTGCTACAACTTCTTTTACTCTGTAAGTCAGTGGACTATTGTTGAAATTGTACCAGTTGCCAATCTATTCCAATAAAATTCATACAGGAACTGTGGGAATAATTTTAAAATGGCTCTTCAGACCTACTGAATCACAGTGACAAGAGAGTGTGCCAAGGCGCTAGCACCCTCATGCTGTCTAGTGGGGCACAGCAGCTGTGTTAAATCCACAGATGTCTTTGTTAACTCAGACTCAAGACTGAATATGCCTATATCATACCCAGAATGAATGATTCACTTGTTTTCACACTACACCAAATAAGTAATATTTAATGAGTTATTTAGTTTTACTTTTAAATAAATATCTGTATCTTAATGGTTTTCTGCTAAACGTATTATTTTCAAATTGTAAATTAAATATATAATTGTTATTTTTATATTGAGCAAATTATTCACCAAATGGGCACTTTTTCTTTTTGTACATCTTAATCTTTTGCTTGATCTTACTAATAGCCTACTCGGAGTCACTTACAAATTAAAATTGAAGGTTTTTAACATTTAAATAGGAAAAATCGTCAGATTTATTTAAACAATAGTCACACAATAGTATCTGCCATAATTTTAGGATGACAAATACATTTTCAATGATTTAATAGAATAGTAATGAATGTCTGGAGTACTGTGTTGACAGCAATTCTGAATACATATTTGGCTTAAGCTAAAAACTCTGCTCTGATTATTTACCAATATCTGTCATGAATATTGCGGAGAGCACTATTGATGAATATTTACATGATTGCCTTAAGGACTATCTTTAAGGCAAAGATACTTGCCTTAAGATCTGGGGAATTTTTCATTTTGTGACATGACCTTACAAAATTATTAATATGCTATTCTGTCTAGAAACAAGGGTGAATTTTTTAAATGAGAAATATTTGCATGTCGAAAATGCAACAGAATATAACAAATAAATTGAGGTCATAAAAATGGAAGTTTGACTTTTGTTTCCTTTCTTTCCTTTCTTGACTTTATCCAGTGTGAGTTTTATGTAGCAAATATATGATGTGGAAGTTTGGGTAACACTGACAGACACAAGTCTGTTGTATAGACTAGCCATGGTCTGACAGAGACCAATTCACAGGGCTTCAATTGAGCACATTCTTTGTTTTGGTCAATGACCACAATTTACATTCTGCAGTTCCTTAAAAATATTACGTTTAGTAATATAAATGAAACACTAGTTAGTTAGGCTGTCAAAAAATCTTCTATCAGCCTACAATTTAGTTTCTCATAGTGTCTCATAAAAAATGTAGACTTCTTATACTTTTCAATGTCAAAATAAATTCAGTCCTGTCTGAAAGTTACAAATATATCTCTTCAAATTAAATAACCTGCTGAACATATTGGCATCAGATGCCATTTGGGCTGTATTTATATCTCCTAAATAAGAGAAGTCTTTTGTTATGAATGTTTCAGACACATTTTATTGGGATATTTTAATTTTCTTCTCTTTTCCATGTTTGTAGATGATGTTATTTGATATCTTTTCATTAGAATGTGCTGTGTTATAATGTCTTTCATTAATCTTTAACTTAAGTAAGTCAAAGGTGATATTATGTACAAAAATCTATATAAATCAACCACCTGTATTTTATCACAATTTTATCAATGACATTTAATAAAATATTCAATCAGATATCTAAGTTATTTTTAGGTTGAGTTTATCAACCTCCCTACTTGGAAGGTTCAAACTGCTATTTCACAAAAGAACCCATCATTGAAAACAATTATATTTATATATCGTTTTTAAAAGATTTTGTATTGTTTTATTTTTTTTATTATATTACAGTTGTATTAGATTTCCCCCCTTTATCCTCCTCCGCCCATCCCACCCCCAACTCCCATGGTCAATCCCCACATAGTTGTCCATGTCCATGGATCATTCGTACATGCTCTTTAGTCCCTTCCTCTTATTTTCACCATTATCCCCCTCCTCCCCCTCTGATCACTGTCAGTATTTAGTGACGCATTCACGGGCCTGAAGTGCCCGCCCCATTATGGATGGAATTAGAGACAAATTTGCATGGGCTACCAAATCCTGTGGAGAAAAAGAGGCAGGCTACTCTCTCTAGGGGAGAGCACCATGTGCCCGTGCCTAGACAGGCTTGCATTTATTTATTTATTTATTTATTTATTTATTTATTTATTTTGCGCAGGAGTTCAGGTACAACTTAGTAATCATTATCAGGCAGTAAGGATCAAACAATAGATAGCATATAAAGAACTATTAGGACTCATTCTGAGTCAGGGTCTATCAGCTAAAAGGCTACAAAACTTTGGGAAACAAACTCATTTCCTGCTTGGGCCTTTAACGTTTAACTAAGAGCATTCTTAGCAAAGCAGGCTTCCCAGGATTTTACGTACCCTCTCTCAGGCCTGATTACCCGGGGAGCCCGCCCTTTCCAGCACAGGGCTGCACCACCCTCTGTCATTGTTTTAGGCTTCAGTCAGGCAGAGCAGGCAGATAGCCAAGGAATTTTTGGAGACTTCTTGTGGACTCAGGAGAGTCAGGCTTCATCAAAGCCGAGGGGTGAGGGTCCATCACCCTCTTTCTTCATAGCCCCTCAAGTCCTTCCCTGGGGCCTCCACGTGATCATGCCTGTCTTAGGTGGTTCCCCACTTGGGGAATCTTACCCGTCACTAGCTAACTGATCAAGCATTGGGGGCCAGTTATATAAAAAGGAGCAGAAGAGGCGCTCCTGCCAGGGAGATAAGCTTTGTCTCCTTAGAGGCTTATGGTCCGAAGGTCACTCACTCGGCCTTAGCCACGGGGGGCTTACAACTCCTAAAACCAGGCAGGGTGGTTCCCAACAATTTAGATATCAGTTTGACAGCAAAGCTTTACTTTTGTTTAGAAGACTGAATACCTTGCTAGTATACCATTAATAACAAGGACTTTCTGGACCAGTTACTTGATTTAAAAAAAAAATCTCTCTGAAAATAATCACATAACTTTTAAACCCATCATTTGCAAATAATTTCTAAAGCCAGAATTTAAATTTCTACCCTTTGTATTTTAGGAAATTCTCCAGTACTCCTTTATACATTTGGAGATGTTCCCACCTAATAAGAATGCTCCTTACATCATGCTCTAAATTCCATGCTTTATTGCCTTATATTGCAAAAAAAAAAAATTTAAATGGAACGAGGAAGCAGAGAAATGCTGCTTATAACTAAATATGGAAATAGGAGTATTTTTAGTAGTCTCTGCAATATATTTTTATATAGTCATTACTCATAATGTTTTGACATGTAATGCTATTATCAGAGTTTCTCTGTTTTTATTACAAAAATCTTCTGGTTCTGTGAAAATTTTAGTTTATTAAAATATAATATATGTACACCCTGGCTGGTATAGTTCAGTGTATTGAGCATGGGCTGAGAACCAAAGGGTCACCAGTTCAATTCCCAGTCAGGGCACATGCCTGGGTTGCAGGCTAGGTCCCCAGTGGAGGCCATTTAAGAAGCAACCACACATTGATGTTTCTCTTCCTCTTTTTCTTTCTCTCTCCCTTCCCCTCTCTCAATAAATAAATAAATGAATCTTAACAAATAAAATAAAGAGCTTATCTTTATATATATATGTGTGTGTGTATATATATATATATATTATATTATATTATATTATATACGTACATCTAACTTTAACCCCACTTTATGACAACCAGGTAGGCTCTTTGACATTCATAGGATTGGGCCTCACAAACCTCTGATTTAAAATGTGTTTCCTTAGAGCAATTCCTGACATTCCACTAGGACTTCAACTGCACATTTCTTAGCTTCCCTTACCTGTTGCTATCTTCCGGAACTATTTACTTTCTGCCTTATTCCTGGACATGTCTCACCTTCTTCAGCAAACTTTATCCTTAAAGAATAGACACAATGATTTGTTTTTCAAAATGCTTATTTTAGTAATAATAAACCTAGTAAATAAAAGTTTATGCATAAAGTAGTAAATGAATGAGTCAATGAAAGGGAGATACAGCTCATGCCTTCCATGGCTATCATAAATCAGAGGATCTACTGGCTAATACTATAATTATTCCCAATCCACTCCCTCTCCAGAGAATCAGAAACAACCAGATCCTGGGCCTACCTCACATTTAAGAAATTTCACCTCTCAGTGTCAAACACCTAGGGCTTACTTGGAAACATAGTGTCTGGTGCTTTTTGACCTTCTCTATTGTGAGAGGGTCTCAACTGTTATTCCATTCCTTTTCTAAGAATAGTCCAACACTAAACACCTTCTCTTGCTATTGGTAAAAATGTGTTTTTTTCTTTGTAGTAACAGAATCAAACATCAATAAAACTGATGGTATGACCATACATTTTTGAGGAACTGGAAATATGGCAGATTTAAAATAAGAAGAAAAAATAAAGGCAACTGTTTAAATTTAAAAACTGCAAAACATATGTACACAAATTTATTAAAATTTTTTTATGAGTGATCTAAAATTATTTGAAATGCTATTTTTCTCATGCTTCAAGTAATATTCAAATAATCACTAAAATAATTAGGTACCATGTTGTTTCCAGTTATCTTTTAGAAGACAGATGAAATTTTATCTGTATTTCTTCAGATATTTCAGATAATTTTCTTTCAGCTTTTAATGAAAATAAAATCTAGACTACCCAATTGCAATTTGTGATAATGTTCCAGTTTATTGCATATTGCCTATGAGTATGTTCAGTTTCATGAAAGACAAACTGTCCTTCAATAGTGCCCTGTGACCACCCAAAATCAATTCTCCTTCTTGGTAGCCTTGATTTAGTTCAGGAATCTGCCCCCTACAGGGAGTTATATACCTCCAGGGAATTTCCTTATCCTAAACTTGAGAATGACTGAGACTTCAAGCTAATTGTGACTGTCCCCTTTGCCTTTTCAGAGTAGTGAAGTTATAGAAATTTGATGATATTTGGTCAATGAAGCAGGAAGAAAAATAATCTAGAAGGCTTCTGGGAAAAGTGTCCTTGCTCTTAAAAAGAGCTGAGAAGGAAGAAGTGTTTGTGTGTTCTTTGTGACGAAAATGTTTCTGTTCGAATGTGAACATCACTATCTTGCGATCATGAAGACAAAACTGACACACCAAAGAGGGCAAAGTGAAAAAATTAAAAACAACAAAAGTTGTTGCAGATAAAGCTGCCCTCCCACTAAATATACACATATACACATACATATGCATATACACACAAATATATACACACATCTTTTCTAATGTTATCTACCTACTTAACAATATATGATCTTTGGGGTTAAGTATGAAAAGAAAAAATGACATCCTGAATTTATTTTAATTGTAGAATATTAGTTCTGTTATCAGATTTTTCAAAACCAGTTTCCTCTTTGATATTATGATTAATGCAAAATTTAATATATTCTGTTAAAGAATCTTAAAATTACATTTTAAAACATTTGATATGTTCCATAAAACTACAAAATGGATTTGTTTTATTATTGTATACACATATACAATGTGATCACTTCTCAGTAGTCTTTGTAATATACTTTTATATAGTCATTACTCATAATGTTCTGACATGTAATCAGAGTTTCTTTGTTTTATTACAAAAATCTTCTGGTTCTGTGAAAAGTTTAATTTATTAAAACATAACAAATGTACATTTATCTTTAACACCAATTTATGGAAATTAGGCTGTTTGACATTCATATGATCAGGCTTCACAAGTTTCATATTTAAAATGTAAAATTACACATAGTTAACAAAATTCCATTTACCATCTGCTATATAATGAATATACTTTGCTTTAAAGAGATAGGTATATGCAATTTTAATGTCAACCTCAGAATCACCAAAAAGTACCCTGGCAATCAGTGGAAAGGTTTAATAGGTTTTCTGTCTTGTTCTTAATTTGCTGAAATTACAAAATCAATACCTTCAGTTGTAGCTGCAGTTACCCGTTTTACTGCTTTAAGATAAAGTCCACAAGAAAGTAACCTTCACTTTCAATTTGTGGCTCAGAACATCAGGTTGTTCTTGGCCACTAGTTAAATAACCTGTTCTCTTCCATCTTGTATAAGATATTCCAAATGTGTTGTGGTTCCATTTCCAAAGATATATACTAAAAGGAACTGTGATTAATACACAAAAAAGCAAAAATTCAGAGTTTTATACTTCCCCTATCCCGTTCTTTTTCACAACATAGTCATATCTTCCTATTTCTTTAGCTGAAACTCATCTGAATTCTTACTGTAACTCACAACTCCGGATCTCAGATTGGCATCTAAAACCCACAAACACTCCACCCAAATAAGAAATAGTCTCATTCTGCCTGAACTCTGTCTTACCTCTAAGATTCTTGTTATAAGAGCCCATCCCTGCCACTTTTAAGATAAAGAAATTCTCCCAGGTAGAGTCAGGTTAACCCAAAGTAGACAAGTACGTTTCTATGTGATTGATCAAATAGTCACTTTAAATGTCAAAGGTATTTGAAGTAACAAAGGTATTTTGAGTATTAGAGCTATAAATATTTTTCATTGAATTGAGTATTTGTGACCACTGCCAAAACTCTACAGAGTCTTCAGCATTATAACTTTTATCACATAGTCATCCATGCACACACTGTTCTTTCATATTTACACCTACACTCTATATACAAGAAAAAGCATGAGAATGTGGGCTTTTTAACTGAAATAACTTTTTTTAGTTCCAAAATTCAATGGTCTGCTCCAGGCTATTTAGTACCAAAGGGAAACATCCAAATACAAGTGAAGATTACTTCACCTTTGCTTCAATGAATAATCAGACATATTACTATTAATATTTTCTTCATCTGCAAAAACATGAGATTTTGCTGTTTGATCATCTCATGACCACTGAGTCTGAGCTATAATAATAATAATCACATTCTTTTTAAACTTATCTCTTTACATGCTCATCTCTTTCAACAGCTTATAGCTTGTTGAGGAAAATAATCTTATTCAAGTATCACAAAACCTATTAACATAAGGCACTCAGTATATTATCTAGAATACCAGAAAGAATTAAACAAAAATTGAATTTAAATGTGAATTATGATAACTGTTGATAAATTTAACATAAGAACTAATATCAATTTTTGGATTGTTACTTCTAAAAAGTCCACACAAGAAGAAAGAAACATTCCTGAACCAAAAAAATCTTCAAAATGTATAAAGAAATACATATTTACAATTGCAAATATAATGTTTACTAACTATAACTAAAGGCTTTAACCCAAGTCTTTCAGAAATGAGTATATTTTGATAACAAAAAAACCTTATGAATTAAAATTTTGAGGGAAAAAAATTCTATAATCTGAGGAGTACATAAAGCTTTTTTTAGTAACATATAAAAAACAGAAACTACCCTGGCTGGTGTGGCTCAGTGGATTGAGTGCCAGCCTGTGAAGCAAAGGATCACTGGTTTGATGCCCAGTCAGGGTACATGCCTGGGTTGTGGGCCAGGTCCCCAGTAGGTGGTGTGTGGAGAGGAAACCACACATTAATGTTTCTTTCCCTCTCATTCTCCCCACTTCCCCCCCAAAATAAATAAATAAATAAATAAATATCATTTAAGAAAAAAGCCAGAAACTATAAAAAGGAACACTAAAGAATTTAATTTAGCCCTGGCTGGTATAGCTCAGTGGATTGAGTGCGGGCCTGTGAACCAAAAGATCGTGGTTTGATTCCCACTCAGGGTACATGCCTGAGTTGCAGGCCAGTTCCCGGTGGGGGACGCATGAGAGGCAACCATACAATAATGTTTCTCTCCCTCTCTCCTTCCCTTCCCATCTAAAGATAAATAATTAAAATCTAAAAAAGAAGAATTTAATTTAATATTTTAAATTTTTATATACTAAAAGACAGCATGACAAGTTTAGACAAATAAATATGTTATGTATTGAAATTTTATATAATTTTAATGAATTTCTGTAAATGAGTAAAGACAACAAAAAATAGAAAATTTATTGAAAAATATAATGGACAAATATATTTAAAAAACCTGTGAACCACTTCATTAATTAGCAAGATTTTTTTTAATAATAGAGCTTTTTGTTTTTTCCCATTAGATCAATAAGACAAAAATATACATATATTTATAATATCCAGCATTAGTGAGTGTAAGAAAACAGTGTTTTTCATTAAGAGTTGGTAAAACTCAAACTAGAAGAGCCTCTCAAAAGTCCATTGACCCACATGCATAAAAATTTTAAATGTATAAATCAATGTATAGGTAGTCCTTCATTTAACAGCTATTTATTAAGCATCTAGTTACTAGGTACCAGACACTGTTCTAGGCACTGAGGATATAGCAGTTAGTAAAACATTAAAGGTATCTGCCACCATGGAGTTTACATTCTTCTATGTAGTATTACACATCTACACTTTATAGTTTTCCATCTCAGTACCTTCTAACACAGGGTGTGAGCAGCCCATGTAGGCAACTAGATGCACTGGTATGATAAGGATGGTCCTGCCCAGCTCCCCCCCTTTTGCCCTCCCCTGACTAAATGACATTCAAACACACCAATGAAATCTCCTCATGGCTTTTGCTGTGTACTCTGCCCTGAACTTTGCCCAGGTGTCATTCTCTCTCTTGGCTCTCCAACTGCTTAGTTGAACCTTCTTCCTTGCAGCACTTTCCACATGGCCCCTTCAGTGGCGAGCTGTGCCTCCCTCTGCTAAGACTGTATGTGTAATAGATCTGCACTTCCATATGCTATTCTACAGTGTTATTCCATGTTTGCAACAGATTAACCATCAGAAAACCTCATTATTAACATAATCATTCCTTACAACACATACCCCTTAGCAAAAGAGTCACAAATTCTCATAAAGAAGAATTTTAAGGATGTCCATTACAGCTTTATTTTTACAATAGTGATAAAAAGGAATGCACTGATATGTCCATTAATATGGGAATAGCTAATTTGATTATGGTTTGTCTATTTTACAGACAATGAGCTTCTGGGAGAAAGAAGTAGGCAGACCTATAAACACTGGCAGAGAAAAATCTCCAAATTATTATATCATGTAATAAGTTGCAGAAAAATAAAGAGGTTTATTTATCAATAAATATTTATATCTATTTCTCTTCTAATCTCTATCTCTCTGTCCCTATATATTTATTGTATTTGGGGATATGTGTGTGTGTGTGTGTGTGTGTGTGTGTGTGTGTGCATCCCCACACTAATTAGTCAATAAGTTAATATCAGTTATTCCTGGGGCAATGAGTAGAACTTAGAAAGATAGGAAAAGAAATTTATATTTTTATTATATAAAGTTTAAAAGAAAAATGTCTATAAATTGCCTTGCAAAGAAAGGCAAATACTAAGAATCACATCATCCCCACCTGATAGAGAAGCATTCAGTGGAGAAAACTACCAGGACCAAGTGAGTAGCAGGTAGATAGGTCCCCAATTCCCATTTATTCTTACACAACATATACAGCTCCATGAAAGGTATCTATCACACTCTAGGTAAGGGACCCTGATACTCGGGAGGTGGGGGTTGTGTGAGTTGTTAGTTTCAGGATTAAGAAAACCCCAGCACTGGACCTGATCACTCAAGAACTAAGATAAAATAGAAATACAATCTTGCAGATTCTTCATTCTAGTGTTAGCTTAGAAGCTGATTGTAGTTTGTGGTACCACTGGTCCCTTCTGATAAAGGGTTAGGGTCTAAACCTCCCTGTTGCAGCTAATGATAGAGCAAACTCGTTGCATAATTTGCGTACTAGTAATCCTGCTTAGGGAAGCAACAGCCCCTTCCCTGGAGTGATTTCGAAGCTGGAATATAAACCTAGATGTCAATCAAGTTTGACTCCCTTAAACACTGAAGTGTAACTAGTTTCTATAGTTTTTGTACATGATCATATTCTTTTCCTGAAACTAATCCAGGCCTGGCTGGTGTGGCTCAGTGGATTGAGTGCTGGCCTGTGAACCACAGGGTCACTGGTTCGATTCCCAGTCAGGACACATACCTGGGTTGTGGGCCAGGCCCCCAGTAGGAACCATGTGAGAGGCAACCACACATTGATGTTTCTCTCCCTCTCTTTTTCTCTCCCTTCCCCTCTGTCTAAAAATAAATAAAATCTTTTAAAAAACTAATCTGCAGGAAATTAATCTTGAACAATTGCATTACTTTTCATATGTATTACTTGAGCAATTAATGTATTATAAATTTAAAAATAATTACATATTGAATACAGAGATAGTAAAACTAATGGTAATCTTGGAGAAGGCAGTGGTGTTTGAGGTCAAACTTTTAGGTCATAGGAGAAAAGAGAGGATAATGAATGTGCAAAACTATTTGAGAACTATGACTTTGAAGGAGAGAGAAATGGTGAATGATTAACTGAAAGGTGTATGAGTCATGAGAACAGACCCAGAACAACAATTTAAATTGTTTGATGAGGGTGGAGCAGTGAATGCGGGGTACTTGAGTGAGAGTAAAATGAGAAGGGACAACAGGACAGAGAGTGGGGAAGGCCCACAGCCCTGGGGTGTAGCTGGAAGGGCTGGCCCTCCATGGGAGAATGGGTTCCTTCTCCACTGGAGCAGGAGGGAAGTGAGAAAGGAGAGTGCAGAGGCCAGTATTTTTGCATTCTTATGATGAAATGTTGAAGGAGGTCCTATGAGACCACTTCCACTTGATTTAAAAAGTTGAAAGAAATTCAATGTTTTTTTTTTCCTGAGAATCCAAAGAATAATAGTTTGAAAAAAAAAAAAGAAGATATTTAAAACAGTTGCCATGGAACAGCTGGATTTTTCTGGCAGTGACAACAACTTGCACCATTGTGTTACATGCCCAACAGTGCTAAGCAGGCTGAATGCAGATGTGGAAGAGACAGATGTTGGAAGTGATTCAGAATTTGAAATTTTCCAGTTTTGTGTAAAGGGAAAACCATGAGCTAATGCTATCCAAGAGCCCAGTATATACAAAACACTAAACATATCTTAGCTATTGTGGCAATCTATGAATTAGAGATGTCCAAAGGATCTGAAAACCAGTCTGGGTAGAGGACAAGCTAGAAGCATACAAAGTGGGATGCACACTTTGAAAGGGTGAAGTAGAGTTTGTCATCAGATATATAGCAAAAGCCAAGTGGGGCCAAAAGTCATTGCAGATGAGGTGGATTCTAGGTGCTCTTAGAATTTCACTGTGGTGCCCACCAGTGGCTTTGCTGTGACTAACTACTCTCTATTCTTCTAGGCCTTGGGAACTGGTGACAAAAGATAGCGATTGTCAGGGAAATGAAAAGATTCTCAGAGTCTTGGCATTCTGGGGTTGTTTGGGGACTTTGGAAGTGGAGAGACAGAGTTCAGTGTGCATGCTTATAGTTTTTATGATCTCTACCCTAAATTTAGTTTCTTCTCAGAACATTTGATCAAGAAGAGTTATGCTATTTTGATTTGTCTCACACCAGAATATGATTTTCCTTTCAAGAAGTAGTGCTTTGCCCCTGAAGAGATACAAATACTTGGCTTCTACCCTCAAAGAATTTTAAGCCTAGTCACCTGATATAGTAGCCTTACAAGTAAAACAACTTTATTAGTGTAAAAATAATGTTAGTAATGCATTTCTTCTGCATGCTCAAGGCATTTCATTTGTACTTCCATTACTAAATTGTAATGGTGTAGATTTTGGAGGCATACTTCTTAATTTCCCCATTATAAAATATGCTAATCATAAATGGGACCATGTCTTTTCATATTTATCTTTTAAATTTAATAAAGTACTAGATAAAATTATGGCTCTGTATGGTATTTGTATTTGAAAAAGAAGGGCTATAAGGAAAAAATGCTTTAAATTTAAGAGTGTCGACATATAATGGCCTAAATTATTCTGCCAAGAATTCATAGGTATGTAGATATGACAAAACTCAGTGTGTCTGTGAGGCATAAAAGGCTATAGTCTGTAAACACATAATCCAGACAAATCATAATGTTTTGATGGATATCTTTAAAGATGGAAAGTAGTTGTATAAACTGACAGAATTTGTTTTAGACTTAGAGATAATACTAAAAATAGAGGATATAGTGTGGCTCATTATGCTACAAAATTCCAGAGGAAAAGCAAGTAGCAATGACAAAGTTTATTTTAATGTCATTTTTATTGTAACTTTAATGGTGCTCAAGCATTGACTTGCTTGAAAGTTAAACTCTGACTAAATCATCTGATCTTGACAACACTAAAGCCATTTGTTTCAATTCAGGCTGAGAAAAAGTCAAATTGTTTGTCTACAAAATAAACAAGTGCTAACCAATTTAATGACCATCATTCCAGTTTGTTGTGATTGGTCTGTTCATGTTTTCAGCACATTCATCTCAGCAGGTTCAGAACCCCAAATCTATACTTAATTTAAACATTGCATCATCACACAGAAATCTTCCAACAGCCCCACTGCCACTTAAAGGGAAAGGGAATAAGCTACAGTTTACCAGAAGTACTTCATTATTTCAAAAGAAATAATAATAATTTCCGTTATTCTATTTTTTAATTCCAAAAAGTAATTTAAAAACATTTCATTCCTTTTCTTATATTCTGCATCACAACAGAGTTTTAAAAAGTGTGAGTTTTAATTTCAATTTGAACTTCATGCAAAAAATGCAAGAATACAATTGCAAAAGATTTGAGACCCAAAAATTGACTAGTTAAACATTTAAATTTGGATTTTAAGCCTCAATCAAAAGGACTTCCCAATTTTAAGTGGCCATTTTACCTAGTGCTTATTTTTGTTTCTTGATAGAGAAGAGTATACAACTCAGATGTCTGAAGACATATTGAAGAAGGATCTAGTGACAAAGGTGTAAGTTTGAAAGAATGGGAACAGCTGCTGAGAATGGCTTAGTCTTGAAAAGGTACAGGGAGAAAACAGTTCCTGGAGATCAGGTGGAACAGGAGGTCCAGAGGATGCCAGAGGCCCTGTTGCCGTATAGTTGTGGAGGGTCGTAGTAACTGCTCACAGCTGTGGCCCAGAGAAGAAGTGAGCAGAGAAGAAGTGCACTACTCTCTATCTCTTCTCCTGATTTCCCACCTCCTATGGACAACTCCCATTCTGAAAACAACCAAAAGTCTGTAACTGAGGAGACTGGGTGAAGTATATAACAGGTGTCATCTCTCAGGGAACTAAGTAGAGTCTTGAAGGATGAGAAGGAGTCTCAGGGTTTAAAGAGGGGAGAAAAAGAATGACCAACACAATATCATCCTAAGATGAATGGGTGTTTGGATGCTCTATGAAACAGGTGATAGCTCTTCTATTGCCAACTCTGTCTTAGGCATTTTATTGATAAGTGCAATCCTCTTCCCTTCTCTGACCCCTGGTTTTCATTCATAAAGATATCTGAAAATGGGTTTTAGAAAGTTTTCTGTACAGTTGAGGAACATAGGAAGAGGAGCAGAGAAATGTTTAGATTACTGTTTGGACTTTCAATTAAAATGGCAGCATAGGTAAACACAGCTCACTTCCTCATACAACCACATGAAAATTACAACTACACTATAGAACAACCATCAATCAGAACCATTTGAAATCGAGTTGAATGGAAGTATGACAACTACAGAATTAAAGAAACCACATCCAGCCAGACTTGTAGGAGGGGCAGAGATGCAGAACAGGTTGATCCCTCATCCATGTGTGGTGGATAAAAACTCAGGAGGGCTATCTCAGGATCCAAGATAGCTAGCCCCAAGTCTACCCCCCCCCCATAAGCCTAGGGTTCCAGTACTAGGAAGATATGTCCCCATAACTTCTGGTTGCAAGAACCAGTGGGGATTGAGTTGGTGGAAGAAACTTCTGGAGTTCCAAGGAGTTCTTCTTAAAGGACCCACACATGGATTTACTTAGAGACACTCCCTCTTAGCTCCAGCACCAGGGTAGCAGCTTGAAAAGCACCAATGGCATATGGGGAGAAACTAAAGTGTTTAGAATCAAGGCAATAGCTGGAGGACAGCTTTCTCCCAGACAGAAAGGTGGAAAGAGGCCATTGTCCTTTTCCTAAGCCCTCCCTCACAGAGCCACAGAGCCAGCAGATGAGTGTGATATCTGAGATTCCACCAACCTGGTTAACTCTGTTTGCTTTGTCCTGGAGATCCCCTGAGACTCTGTCCTACCCAACTTATGGGCCCACCCACGCTGTTAACAGTGACTTTTCCATATTAATGGCTGGTTTTGGCATGTTCTTCACAACTTCCTAAATCCTCTCAAATAAGCAACAGCCAAAATCAGTGAGCCCCTAGCCCTTGTACCTCTTGCTAAGTGGCCTGAGGCCTAGCACTAGCAGCAGCCAGTCTATATTCACCGCTTTGTTTCTTTTTGAAATCTCCTAGCCTAGCACAAGTAGCAGTGATCTCAGATTGCTTTATAGCTCAGGAAGGGTGGCTCTAGGCAAAACACAGGTGGGGGCTGAACTTGGCCTACACCACATGGGAAACTCCACAGCCTGTGCACACTGTGGAAAGCTACAGATCATGTAGGAGCATCAACACCTTGCCCCTGCACAGCTGATCATCCACGGAGGGTAGAGGTTGGTAGTCAGTGGTCACAGCCAGTCCTTGCAGCTGACTGGCCTGCGGGAATCTCTCTCATCGACCTTCCAAAAGCAATCAAGTCTCAACTATAATAGGAGGGTTTACTCATTCCACGCAATGGGTGCACTTCGATTACCCAGCTTGGGTGATAGGGGAGGTTATGCCACTGGACCCTGCAGGGCACCTACTACATTAGGCCATGCTACCAAGATCAGGAGTCACTGTAGCTCTACCTAATACTTAAAAACAAACATAAAGAGGCTGCCAAAATGAGTAGACAAAAAAAAATGGTCCAAATAAAAGAACAGATCCCAGAAAGGGAGCTCAACAAAGTGATTATAAGCAATCTATCAGATGCAGAGTTCCAAACACTGATTATAAGGATGCTCAAGGAAGTTATGCTCAATAGCATAAAGAAAATCCAATCAGAAACAAAAGATACCCTAATTGAAATAAAGGACAATTAATAGGAAAACAATATTAGATTGGATGATGAAGCCAAGAATCAGATCAATGTTTTGGAACATAAGGAAGCAAAAACAACTGATCCGAACAACAAGAAAAAAGAATCCAAAAAATGAGGGTAGTGTAAGCAGCCTCTCAGACCACTTCAAGCATTCCAACATTCACATCATAGGGCTGTAAAAAGAAGAAAAAGAACAAGAGGAGGTCTATTTTTACACTTCTTTTTGTTAAAGATTTTATTTATTTACTTCTTAGAGAGAGGGGAAGGGAGGTACAAAGAGAGGGAGAGCAAGATCCATGTGTGAAAGATACACCAATTGGTTGCCTCTCGCATGTCTTCAACTAGATAACCAGGCCTGCAACCCAGGCATTTTCCCTGACTGGGAATTGAACCTGTGACCTTTTGGTTCACTGGCTGGTACTCAATCCACTGAGCCATATCACACAAGGTAAGGAGGTGATCTATTTGAAAAAAAAATAATGAAAAGAAACTTTCCTAATTTAGTGAAGGAAATAGACATGCACATCCAGGGAGCACAGAGTGTCTCAAACAAGATGGATGCAATGAGGCCACTCCAAGACACATTATAACTAAAATGCCAAAGGTTAAAGATAAAGAGAGAATCTTAAAAGCAGAAGAGAAAAGCATTAGTTTCCTACAAGGGAGTTTCCATAAGACTGTCAGCTGATTTCTCAAAAGAAACTTTGCAGGCTAGAAGGGATTGGCAAGAAATATTTAAAGCCATGAAAAGCAGAAATGAACAAACAAGACTGATCTATCCAGCAAAGATGTTATTTAGAATAACATCTTTGTTATTTAGAATAACATCTTTGTTAGGCAGACAAAGTGATTCCCAGACAAGAAAAAAACTAAAGGAGCTCATTATTGCCAGACTATTATTATAGGAAATGTTAAAGGAAAATGTTAAGAAAAAGAAGATCAAAATTAGAAACAATAAAATGGCAATAAATATGTATTTATCAACAATTGAAGAAACAAACTAAGCAAATAAGAAGAACAGAGACAAAATCATGAATACAAAGAATGTTCTGATGGTTGTCAGATGGGAGGTGGGCGTGAGGGAATGGGTGAAGAGGTGAGGGGATTAAGAGGTACAAATAGGTAGTTGTAGAATAGCCATGAGGCTCATAAAGTACAGTATATGAAATGGAGTAGCCAAAGAACCTATATGCATGATCCATGGACATGAACAGTGATGTGAGATTGCCTGAGGGAATGGGGGTTGCTGAGTGAAAGAGGCGAGGGGAAAAACTTGAGACAACTGTACTAACATAATCAATAAAATATAAGTTTAAAAAAGATATCTGCAAAATGGTTGCCTTCTTGAGCCAAAGATTTTTAAATTCTCCTATGTTAGGTTTTAAGTGTGTGTGAGTTAGCATTTTGAAAAGAAATTAAATACTGACCATTTGAGGTTGGAAATTAATATGAGAAAGAAAATTTAAAAGATGTAAAATAGTATAGAGATGGAAGTCGTTGAAGCCAGCACAAGTTTGGCACCACTGGTAAGGCAACGGTGTCAATGACTCTATCAACATGTGCAAACACACTAATGTTGCATACCAGAAAACAGCAAAAAAAAATCAGTTGAAATGTGAATTATATACAAGAGGGAAAACAAGGATTCTTAAATGATGTACTCACAGTGTTTACACCCAGTACAGTGTTCATATTTCTATTTAAGTTTTCATTTTTAGTTTAATTCACTAATCTATTTACTTCCTATGTGATCACTATCTAGCATGAACCAGACCCTGTCCTGCATTCCTGGGACAAAATTTATAATGATAAATTTTTGTATGAATTTTAATTTACAGCAATTTGAATTCATGATGAACAATAAAATCACTTTACAGGATGCCTAAAAATACAAACAAAATTTTTATAGCAATTTTATCATCATCAAATGAGATGGTAAACTGATATTTGGAATCTCCTTTGGGTCAATAGCTACATGCATGGATATACCAGGCCTAGGCCAGGCTGTGGCACTGCATAACTTTAGGAGACACTATATTGAAAAAAGTAATACCCAGAGCCAACATTGATTGACACCAGTCAGAAATTATACAGCATATTCAGTTTTATATTTTATACTAGACTCTATTCCCTAGATGATTTCAGGAAGCAAGATTTGTAATCATAAGAAAGGCTCTGAACAAAAGATTCTTATTTGACACCTACAAAATAAGAGTTCTGACCTCGTACTATATGGCCAGGTCTTAGAGAACATGTTCAACTTTGAATTCCTTCATTTATACTCACTTAATTAACATAATCTAGACCCAAAAGGCATCACCAACAATACTGCTGCTGCCACTACCATGTTGCTGTTTGCCAGCATTTCAGCCATTTTTCACAAGACACACTACCACCAAATTTCAGCTTGGATCCCACGCTTTCATGACTCACCCAGTGGCTTTACCTCATGTGAATGCTGTCCCCTCTAACCCTGTAAAAAATTTTTTCATCAAACTGAATTGCATGCATTTGGCTGCCAGTGGATATAGACTCAGTAGTTAGGTGGATTTCCTCAGTATTGTTTTCTATGTGTTGTTCTTTCTCTGTGCAATAGTTCCTAAGTGAACCAATTTTAAGTCCGAAAGCATTAATGCCCTGGGAGGTGTGGCTCAGTGGATTGAGCATGGGCCTGTGAACTAAAGGATCACTGGTTTGATTTCCAATCACAGCACATGCCTGGGTTGCGGGCCAGGTCCACAGTAGCAGGTGCGTGAGAGGCAATCAGACATTGATGATTCTCTCCTTCTCCCTAACATCTCTCTAAAATAAAATAATGAAATATTTTAAAAAAGAAGTGTGAAAACATTAAGCATGATATCAGATTTAATAGCATTTATAAATATGAAAAGATTGACATCAGACATATAAAGTATATAGGAAAGTATGTGAATAAATTGGAAGTGTGATTGTAAAACCAGGCACTCACAAACTTCATTTGGGTTCTCTGCCAAGCTCTTGTTTAATACTCACAATCATAAACCACCTCCCCAACCCACCACTCTGCCATTCACCTGTCCTGGCTTTGTATGCACACCTGTGCTCCGCTCTTACATCCTGCTTCGGTGACCCCACTGGATGATGCAGCACTTGTGCAGATACATCCTCTGCTCCATGAAGAAGTTCTCTTTATTAATTCAATACAGGCATGTTTTTTTTGTCGGATTTCTTTTAGAGACAACAATTGGGCAATTGTTTAATATTTTATAGTCTTGCACTGCCTGACGTAGCTCAATGGATTGAGTGCAGGCCTGTGAACCAAAGGACCGTGGTTCGATTCCCAGTCAGGGCACATGCCTGGGTTGCAGGCCAGTTCCCAGCGGGGGACGCACAAGAGGCAACCATACGTTGGTATTTCTCTCCTTCTCTCCTTCCCTGCCCCTCTAAAGATAAATAAATAAAATCTTTAAAAAATATTTTATAGTCTTTGAAGTTAAACAGTATTTTTGAAACAGGCTTCAAGCATTTGGAATTAAGGTGAGCACTAAGGTGCAAAGAAAGGTGAAACATGTTAGGTCACAACCTCCACTGAAGAGGTGCATAATCTAGATGGGAAAAGAAAATATTAAAAGTAAATAATAAATTTTTAATTGGTAAACCAAGGCAAAAATGGACAGATTATCAAATGTCATGCAAAGTAACCTCTTCAATAAATTAAAGAATAACAAATAGGATAGTTAGATAAGTACAGCTGATAATTAGGCCAAGAACAGAATATTCTAGTGCATGCAACACTACAAGTTCAAGTAATGAGACAGATGAACAGAAGATCACACTGAGTAAAATTTTCACTGAAGAAAAAAATTAAGAGGATCGGCAAGGCTGGAAGGAATGCAGGGAAAAGAATGTGGGATTCAAATTCTCCAGGACCATAAATAACAGGCCAGTTCATCTCATCTTTAACTGGCAGACAATTACAAACTAGGAAATACTTTGAAAATGGACAGTAATGTGTTCATTTGTCTAGTGATGGCATAAAGAATGGCTTGGGGAGCAGGAAACCAGCAGGGAGACGAATTGAGAGGCTATTGCAGTAGGTCCTAATGTGCTATGATAACTTCCAGAACCAACAAAATCACAGTGGGGAGAGAAGGATGAGCTACTTTGAAGAAATAATAGATATTAATCTAATTTATTAACTAGGAAAGAAGAAAAGGGGTGAATCAAAGATGATCCTAAGGCTTCTGCACTGTGAAGATGAGTGCTCTTTAGCAGGCAGTTTTGGAGAGTCATTCTAGTCTAGGAGACATGAATTCAGTCTTAAAGTTATTCAGTGATACATATGCATGAAGTTCTGAAATGCAGTCTGGAGATTAAGAGAGATGCAGTGTCTAAAGGTACACAGTTTATATGGACAGCACTGACATGCTATTTGAAACAACAAGATGACAAGTTGGAAACTCTAAGAAAGGGGAGGTGAGAGATAGAAAGATGAGCTAGTGGCACAATGAAGGCCCAACAATACTTCATATGTGTTATTTGACAATGAGGAAGCAACACGCCGAACAGACCTCTCAATAGTTTATCATAGAAGTCTGACAAAATCCTGATCTCAGCCAGTACACAGACTGCTACCTGAGAAGTCAACGCCACAGCAATGTTGCAAAGTTAGTATAACTACTACACATTCTAGCTGTGAAATTTGAGGCTTCGAATGAAAACATGATTATTTTCCAAATTTAAATACATAATATGCATTTTCATATCTGAAACATATGAATTAATATTATAATCACAGTTTATAAATATGTAATTGAAATATATATAATATTAGTTCCAAAGAAAAGCTACACTTTTATAAATATATCATGAATGACAATGGTATTAACATCCCCTGATGTGTTAACTTGAATCATGTGAAAACTGAAGACTACAAATAGTCAAATATTGGCAATTTTACACATTGTACCTATAATTTATATTATATCTTTAAAAGACGTGAAATTTTAAATTCAATTTTAAAATGTTATAATAAACCAGCAGAAATTTTCTGGTTTTACTTTTGTTGACTTATAAATATTTTTTCCAACTGTATTTAAATATTACCTATAAAAGTTACATTTGATTTCTAAAAATATTTTTTAAATAGTACAATGACTTTTCCACTGTAGAACAAAATGTTCAACAAAGATCTGGTAGTTATTTAACAATTTGGACAAAATACACAATTTAATAAGTAGCAAAAACAAACAGATAAAACTATGTCCACTTAACATTGTGTCTACATTTATTCTGTTAACAAGATAATTGCCTAACTCTATTTCACTTTGTACTCTGTGGACACAAAGCCAGTTTACTTAAATGTATTGAAATGCTTAGCAAAGGACACAAAAATTACTTCTAAAATATTGATCTATTTTTAAAGTAGATTGGACAGTTTAGCATCGGGACATCATGAAACTCAGTGCAAAACAGATTTTCTTCTTTCAAGGCAGACACTATCATAATGTACTTGCTAAATGCACGCATTTGATATAAGGAAATTATGGTAATGTGACATTCCCACTACATGATGGAATATTCTTTTAGATAGTGAAACATATTAATAACACACATGATAGAGTTCTTTTTGGTTCTTGACATTTAGAACCAAATTTTCAAAGGTTGCCCTTATTATGTATGTATACAGTAAGTATAAACCATGCCACACATACAAATGCCTTAGTCTTTGCTTCAGTAGAGTTTTGCACAAGTCAACAGGTATCATTAATTTTCCAGTTCCTTGAACTACAAAGTCTTTAAAGAGAACTAAATAAAAACATTTCTTGAGAAAGTATTTGCACTGCCACAACATTTTGAGATAAGCCTATCCTCCCTTTTGATAAACGTATTTGGAATGAAAGGAAGGTTAAATAGCTAACTCGAAATATAATACAATCTTGTCTTCTGCTAAAAATGAGCAAAATAACATTTACAAATATGTGTATAAATATTTGCATGCATTTATATGGATCTTGCTGTTACATGTAGGGTGGGGCAAAAGTAGGTATACAGCTGTTAGTATATGAAACAGTTTATTCTTGTATTATTATTTATTAATTATTATATTATTTTCCATGTGAACTGTACACTTACTTTTGCCACATCCTATATACTTATATGTATGTGTGTGTATGTGTGTATATATATATATATAAATCTTTGTGACTAAAGGTAAATGATGGACTAAGGAAGTCATCGCAAAAGTTTTCACATCACCAATCTGATCTTCTTGAGATTGTTATAAACTCTATTTGTGGGGAGCCCTCTCCCCACAAATAAGCTCATGCATCATTTTGTACCTCATTCCTGCAGTTCATTAAAGCTCTGGAGCCTAATCACAGAATTCAATACTATGATGTAGTAACTTTGTTGTCTTTGTTGATTTTTTAATTTTTATTTTATTTTTTTCTCACCCAAGGACATGTTTATTGATTTTTAGAAAGAGGGGAAGGAGGGAGGGAGGAAAACATTGATGTGAGAGAGAAACATTGATTGGCTGCTTCTTGCACGTGCCCTGATCGGGGACCAAACCTATAGCCCAGGCATGTGCCCTGACCAGGAACTGAATCCATGAGCTTTTGATTTATGAAATGATGCTCCAGACAACTAAGCCACGCTGGGTGGAGCAATTTGCAGATTTTTTTACATGGCATTGTTACTTATTAAGTGAAAATGTAAAATTGTCACATGTACTGATATATCAACATTAATATTTATTAGAAATTATCCAGAGGCATGCGTAGTACAATAACACAGAACTCCTGTTTGGAAGTTAGACTGCCTGGATATTTGAATCTCATCTCATCCAGTATTGGGTTCATTGGTAAGTCATTTGATTTCACTGTTCCTCAGTTACCTACCTCACCTCCCAACCATAAATAAATACAATTACATAGCATATAAAAGTACCCCCAAAACACTTAAGACTGGGCCTGGCATTTAAAAACATCAATTATGAATAGCTATGATTATTTGTCCAGTCTGCTTCTCAATGTATTTAAATAACTACTGTGTCTTCTTTGGCCCTTTTCTGAACTATCATTTCTCATATTTTATTATATCCCATTGCTCTAATTTATAGACTATTAAAATTTCCACTTGTAGTGACTAAAAAAAATGGGCACTGTTTGTTTGCCTTGCCAAGTATCATGCTTTCATGAAACAAATTTCATGAACTGAATACAGCCAGGATAGTAACTCACTTTATCATAAGACATAGTCACCTGACTGGTGTAGCTCAGTGGATTGAGAGTGGGCATGTGAACCAAAGGGCTACCGGTTCAATTCCTTGTCAGGGCATATGACTGGGTTGTGGGCCCGGTCCCCAGTGAGGGGCGCATATGAGGCCACCATGCATTCACTGATGTTTCTTTCCCTCTCTTTCTCTTTCCCTTCCCCTCTCTCTAAAAATAAATAAATAAAAGTAAAAAAAAAAAAAGACATTCAAGTGCAAAATGGGGTAAAGTGAATTAGAGATCACATGCCCACTATTATAGATTATTTTCCCTATAAAAAAGATAAATACAATATGTTTAATAAATCTACTAACTTGACTCTGTTATAGATTCCACATGATTAATTAGCACAATGTAGGACAGAATAATTATGAAGCCAAACAATTTGGCTTATTAGCACCACGCTCTAACTGAGCTAACTGGCTGGCTTGATTTGGCTTAAATAATATACATCTCAGAGCATAGAACAGTAAAAATCAATCTATAAAATGGCTCTTATTATTATTTTAAAAAAATTTTGGTTATTCAGTAGTTTAACAGCACAACAGCATAAATATTTTTTCTAGAGAATGGTATAACAATAAAACTAAACTGGAAGATCAGACATCATTAACTCATCATGTTCTTTTTCTAGAAAAGGGTTTTCATTTTTCTAAATCTCAGTTTAGCACACTCCACTATAAAGTGATATAATTCGGCTAGATTAGATAGCGAGTAGGGTCCCATGTCAACATTTACTAATGAATGGTAACTCCTGGGAGTCCTGGGCTGAGACATTGTTAGACTGCATTTTCATCTGGCCACAGGGAGAGAAATGCCAGGGATGCAAGCAGGGCAGTGGTGGCCCCATGTCACATTTCCACTACTGCAGAATTATATAAACAAATAAGATCTTCTTTAGCTTTAAGGAAGAATTAATTGCTTATGGTTATCATTAAAATAATTTATTATAATACTCCCTGGTGCACCTTTTTTAAAAAATAAATTATAATAAATAGCAATGACACATACTGTCATTGGGTATATGACCTGATAAAGGAATGACTACAATATAATTCTGTTTTTAAAATAGGTTTTGTTTTCCAAAAAAAAATCCAAATTATCCAATGTGACTTGGTTTATGCCATATGAAAAGGTTTTTGCTTGGAAAATGTTTGCACCACAGAGTTTACACTGGATTCTCCCTAAATAATGGCATAAACATGGGTTTTGAACAGACTAAAAAGGCTGCTGATCCAGAAGCTTCTTGAGAACAGAAGCCACATCTTAGTTAATATCATGTCCCTGCCCTGAATTGACACAGGAATAATATGTAATACACAAGGATACATTTATACTGTTCAGTTGTATGCTGTATGTGCAGCCAGTACAACATTCAGTTCAAATGTTTATTGAGTATTCATGTAATCTAGTATTAAGTGATGTTAAGTGCTAGTGTAAGAGCTTCAGCTTTTTTCTCCAATCAGTTATTCACCCTTTAAGGTCATTTTTATGGTGAAAAACTCACTCATGTATGAAATGCCTTATCATTGTTATGATCTAGTTTCTGGATGCAGAGTACAGCAGACAGAACCCTCTGGCCTCTCCGTCAATTTACTTCCTAAGAGAGAGGCACAGACTGAGTTTCCCAGTAAGTAAACTTAAATAGAGATGAGTGTGCAAGAGGATGATCAGCAAATGAGCCCCCGTGAAAGGGAAAGTATAAAAGCAGCAGGGGCAGCGGTAGAAACTGAGCTCAGATGCAGCCTCCATGGTCTCAACCAATCCTGTGGGAATTCTGGAGCTGCGATGAACCACAATAGTTGCCTCAAGTTGAAGCTAAGATTTCCCCATGTTTTCACCTGGTGTGGTTTTCATCAGAAAGGGAAGGTGGCCTTGAGCCACAAACTTCTGTACAGCAGGAGCAGTCTCCTCGGGGGGCTGGCGGTATCTGCAGCATGCGAAGAAGTAGGTCCTCTGTTTCTGAAGGCAGTTTGCATCCTGTATCACACTCTATCTACTACCGAGCTGTGGGGTTTTTTAAAGATAGTAAGCAGTGAGTGTCTAAGTACAAGACAGTATCGTCATGAAGACCATCACATCACATGTTTAGCCATTCTGAGAGAAGAAACATCAACCATCAGTTGGTGAGACATTAATTTGCAAGGCACAGTGCAGACTGTGGCTTGTACTGGGCTACACCACCAAAGTGGCAGGAGGAGCATGGGGGCCTAAGCTAGCCTATGCTTGACTGTACAAGCCTTGTCTTGGTGGCGTGCTGAGTCTGCCCAGAAGAAGGAATTGTCTTACTGTGATCTGCCTGTCCCTGGGTCAGTCAGTATGTCCAGCTTTTAAACAGGTGCTGTGTTTTTCGAGCAAAAGGCCCAGTCTTGAACGCTACTCTCACTTCCATATAGAATGCTATTCTCACCGTGAACACATAGACAGCCTGTTTTATTCCTCTCCCTTTCACTTTCAGATGTTAACAATGACTCTGCTGGCAATGGTGAAGGAATTCCATTTCTGAACTATAAGCCTAATGAGCTGCATGTTCTCAAGAATGACTATACTTAACGTGCACACATCACATGATAGGATTTTAATTTATATGCTACACAAAACATTGCCAAAAGAGACATGGCCACTTAAAGTAAACTTTAGTCATCAACTTAAGCATTCTGAATAAGTGTTTTTTTAGAACACCTGAAAATTTCTAATCCCAAATTCCATAGGATTAGAAATTTATAAAGTAAAATTTTGCAAGAAAAATATAGTTTAATTTTATTTGTATTAAAAAGTTAACATGTTAATAAAATATTGTAAATGTGTACCTCTTTAATTATATGTCATAAATTTTAATAGCCATTTCTACCATTTTACATACTGCTGGCTGTGTAAATAAAAATTAATACAAATTATCCCCAGAATTTTTTTATAATTAATTTTATTTAGTTATTTTTCAAGTACAGTTTTTTGTCTATTTTTCCCATCCCAGCCTCCCCCATCCCTTGCTCCCCACCTCCCTCCCATTTCCACCCAAATTATCCCCAGAATTTTAAAGTTGACATCTGTGTTCTCATTTGTTTACATACATGAAATTATATTTAGAGACAACCCATTTCCACTGCTCTTCAATTCAAATCACAGAGTATTTAGGTAACAGTGCCACCTATTGCTATAAAGTCAAAGTAACCCTATTTGTTATTCCTTTAGTATTTGATACTACAATTCTTATTTTTCTATTGGTCTGTTAGCCTAAGTTTTCTTTTCTATTTCAAAGTAACAGATAATATCTAAGTAATTTAAATATATGAATGCTTTTAGAAATATTATATCTAAAAAGATTCATTTGAAAGTTTAAATACATAATGGGTCACGAACCACTACAAAATAATTAGGTTTGATTGCTTTTTCTGTCTTTGAAAATCAGCATTAAAGTATGGCAGAAATCTCTCTTTTTAATAAAATTTTGTATCATTATCAAGCACAAATAATGATCTATGATTTTATCTCTGACAAGATATACAACATATATTTAAAATCACTGAAAAAACAAAATCGAGTTTTCATTGCTGTGATAAAATTGTGAATTTATTTTCAAAAAAATTGTTCATAGTATTAATTTGGATTTATAACAACATGTAAATTGCAGTAGTTTGGACATTTTGTTATTTCATTGTTTCTATTTTGTAATAACAGAGTTCAAAATTCACAGCAAATATATAATTAATATCAATTATTTTTTATCACAGGTATATAAATATCTTCTTGAATATAATTAAAATTTTAATATGTTTAAACATAAAGTGTTTATTGGATTATTTAATTCTGAAAAACTCTGAGCTCATTTAGATATATTGTGGCATTTTCTGTTTATTCTTTTTTATGTGTTAATATAACTGGGTAGGGTATCATGAATGATGAGACTGTTGCAAATATAAAGGGAAGCTCTTGAATTTTCCAGCAGCAAAGTTGAAAATGAAATTAAACAAAAGAAAAGCAGAATTTTCTTTATCTCCCCAAATGGGCTGTGGTATGAAGAGGTATTTATAGAGTCTGGAATTTAATGATACTTAAGATGAGCAAAAAGAATGGTTGGAATGGTTGATTTTTAATATATGCTTCTAAGTGCTTAGGGAACATCATAAATTATGTGTTTCTAATACCTAATTATATGAATATATGGATTTCAAAATTATACTTCCTGTAGTTTGTGTATAGTCTTGATAACATATATAAAAATCATTTCAATCTTTCAATTATACCATTTTACATTCAACTGCATTAAACTATTTTGTTGATTGTATGTATTTATATGAAAAACAGTTACATTCTTGAGTCATCTACAATTATGCCATTTCAATACAAAATAAAGCTTATGACTGTTGTATAAAGTCTGAAATATTGGGTTGGTTTAATATCACTGAGTGACTGAGGATTGTATATGTTAAGAAGATATTCAAGGTTTTGAAAATATAGCCAGTTACATATCTAGGAGAGTAGAAAATATATTTTCTCAATCCTTAAATAATTTACACTATCAGTAAATATAATAAGGTCTTCTAGGCAAGAAATTGTGTTTATAAGAGCTAGCAAATTTCTTGACACATAGCAGGTGTCAACTATCTATTCAAGGTTAAATGAATGAATATAGTTATCATTTGGTCTAAGAAGGATCATTTTTTTCTTAATTTCAAAAGAGATTTTTTCCATTTTCTCTTATGTATAATTGTTCTTCTTTGATGCAACTGATCACCTTAAACATGATTCCATTCGAGTACAGATGGTGTTCAGAAAGATGTTAACTCGACATTACAAAACAATATAGTTTGAGGTCAAGATAAAAAATTTCAGAAAATACCTGACTACTGTTTCAAAATCCTTGTATTACACTACTACACAATATTGGTTTTGGGATTTTGTTTGTTTGTTTACTGTGTTTTTCCCGTTACCACTTATCCTCCCTGTACTCTCTTTACATTTACCCGCCTTTCCCCCACTCCCAGCAATCACCACACTGTTGTCTGTGTCTATGAGTTCTTTCTCTTTTTTCCTTTTACACAATATTTTTAAAGACTTAAAATTAATGTCTTCACAAACTTTTTAAAATTCCTTATCCTTGGAATATTTACTTACTATATTTCAACTAGAAAAATAGAAGCAAATAACATAAAAAGAATGGGCTAGAGGAACAATGAAAACATCCCAAATAATTATTTTGAATTATCCAAATCCAACTCTGTAATATAAAGCAGCAAGAGACATTGCTTATGTAAAACATGTGTTGTTGCTCATAAAAGTAAACAATACTGTAATATATATTAAAGACAAAAACATGCTTGCTTGAGAAAAATAAGCTTACACTATCATATATAAGCAAAGCTTGATAATTCTTGGAGCCTGCATCATTTGGCTTATTTTGTGCTATTGGAATTAAAACAAGTACTTTATATAAAGATCGTCACGGTATTGAACTTAAATTGGGGGATCTTGGTTCTTTATATAAGATTGTCATTAGGGTATAATTCAATCTGGGATAAGAATGGGGAGGGGTGGGTAATTAAATCTAATGTTTATTTGTCTTAGCTTCTCCACAGAATTTTCTAAGAATTCTGACTAGAAATGCAGAAATAAGATGGTTATACCCCAACAGCTAACATCATGATTGCTTTTATGTCTTAGCTTTACGAGATCATTGCTTTAAATGAGCATCACAAAACCAATGGAGCTTTAGTCTCTGCATTTCCTTCTCTTCATAATCATTTTCAATTTATTTTTTTCTTGCATGTCATCATTTTAATGTAAATCTTTCTTTTTCTTTTCAATAAAATGAAATGATTAAGTAATTCAGCCTTGTGCATGATTAAAGATGACGGATAAGCTTGGGTGGATAAATATCAAGGCTCCTAACAGAATCTGTGCACCTCGCATGTCAGCATCCTTCTAGCTTGCTCACGGGTAATGACAGGAAAAATTAGCATGTCTGTGGACAGCCTAGGAAGAATCAGAAGATAAGAAAACTATATCATTTTTTCTTGCTAAAATTTAAATCACTTTTTTCTGTAATTAATCCCTAGCAAAAAGAGTAGAAATTATATTATATGTAGGTCCTGACCACAATGCAAGTTCACCTTAGGCTGAAAAGTCAGCTGTTTTTTTTTAAAGTAATGGTTTAGTAAGTACAAAGGAATAAGCAAATATTAGACAGAGAAAAATATTAGTTTAAGGACATTTACAGAACCATTGATAGTAAAAAAAACACTGATTACTCTAATAGCTGTACTTTGGTCATTTTGTCATAATGGTTTAAGGGGTAAACACAAATAGAATTGTTGATATTTATCACTTTATTTTTATAAATTCTTTATCTTTCATTTTTTCACAGTCTATTTCACATATAAATCAGAAAGAAACTATTACAAAAGAGTACATATTATACTGTCATTGCTTATAGATATAAGAACTAAAATGATGCAAAAAATTATGGTTTTGGCCTTACAATTAACTCAAATGTTTTTATCTAATGCCACAAACCAAGATTTTTTAAAATTTTAACATTTTTTAAGGATCCACCCATATTTCCTCAGTCAGTCTCAGTTTCATAAAATGAAAACCTTTGTTTTCTAAGCAGAAGCTGTGATAACAGTCAGACACCCACATTAGCTTTGCCAACCAGGACCTCACAACACCCTTTCCTGACCCAAGTTCTGTAGACATCTGTATCATGATACCCTGCATTCCTTTTGTGACAGAAGAAATCACTATTCTCTGATTTTTTTTAGTGTGTTCTGGATGGCAAGATTTGGGCCACAAAATGCTAATTTCTAACCTAACACCATGACAGCAATCACAGCCGTCACAGGATGGAATAAAGAGAGCAATCTAACATCCAGGGGTATGAGTTTCTCATCAGTGGCTGGCAGACTGCCGTGAAGGCTTACAGTAATCCCATTGGACAGCCCTGGTTGATGAAGCCTGGGAACAGGCAGCCACAATGTAGGGAGTTCACAATTGCAAGCATTTGTCCATAATTTAAAGCTATACGAGAAGTAGAGAGTATTCATCTGAACAACAAGCTATACTTTTACTGGAGTAACATTTACACAGTTTTTAACCCATTAACTCCTTTTCTTATGAGCTGACTTTACTGTTTTAAGAAATACCTTTCTAAAAGGCCACATGCAAACACCTAAAACAAGCTTATCTGTTAAGCTGTGAAAACCTGCCATAGGAATAAAAGCTTTTCATTTAGAAACAGCATCAGTGAATGACATTTCTAAATCTCAAACTTGGCAGTTTTTTGATAGTTTCCTCTTATGTGCTTCTTTGAGTACTTGAAATCCATTTTTAGCATATCACAAGCACATCTAGACTGGTATTTAGTTTTTACTTAGTTTTTTATTTTATTTTCACATGTGCTGGGTCTCTATATTTCTCCAACTTGAGATGTTAGCAAATGCAGTTCCGCAAGTAACTCCAGTTTTACTTTTCACAGGGCACTGTGTGTGCTTCTGTGTACGTGCATGAGTGTGGTGTGCACTCCTCCTGTTATTCAGTGGAATAGTGCAGACCTCTGTAACTTATGCATTGTTTGCTTCTCTTCTTACCTTCAAATTGAGCGTGATTTTAAGAAAAAGAAATAATGTGTTTTGTTATATCAAAAACACAGAATGCTGGTTCTTAAATGTACAAAGCATTTCTCCTCTGAGGAACACATATGGTTAGATTACCTAATAGGTGGTTCTATTTTATTTTGAATATATTTTAATTAAATTTATTTGGGTGACATTGGTTAATAAGATTATGTAGGTTTCAAGTGTACATTTCTATGATACATGATCTGTATATTGCATTGTGCGTTCACCACCCAAAGTCAAATCATTTTCTGTCACCATGTAGTTGGCCCCTTTATCCTGTACCATTCACCTGCCCTTCAGGACACTTTAAATGGAAGAGTTTTCATCATCTCAAGCTCAGAACCAGAAAGTTACTACCACTTGTTCTTCCTCCTACACTACTAACCTGTTTCCTCCTTCCTTTCATACTTTCTTTGCAATATCCTCATGTGCACAAATGTTATCATCAGACTACATTTGTCTTGTTCTCCTAGCTGAAAAAAAACCCCTAAAGACATTTACATATAATGGTTTCTCAAATATTCACCCTCCACCCATTGTTTAATGAACATCTATTGAAAATCTATCTTTTTATCAGGATATTAATGGCCACTTCTCCCCTCCAATGTTCCTTACCCCCATCTACCTGTCCCCATTTAAAACTACAGGGAAGGTCTATGGTAATTTGTATTACAATCTTTTACACTTTGGTCTTCTGGTCCCAGTTACTTTCTTACTCAGTAAATTGTTTGAAGGCTACAGTAATTTTGCTTACCTACTAATCCAATCATTTTAAGGACATAAAATCTCCTGTTTGAAATCAAGGTCACTACCTATTATGCTGAGAAAGTGATAAGCAGAAAAAAGATCAGCATTTCTTTTAAAACACAGATATTGGGGCAACGATAGCATTGTCTACCATCTATTGTTGTACTATACAAGCACAAAAACACAATGCCATTGAACCGCAGCATACCTGGCATATATAGGTCCTCCCTCTTTCCTAGCCAGCTTCCTCTTATTATGAAGCTGCCACAGATACATTGTAGTAATTACACAAAGTCTGTGATGTCTAAAGAAAGTTTCTTCTTTAAATCTTGTCTAGAATTCTCAAGAATAGCCAAGTGTTATTGCCAGATGGCCCTAAATGTGGCATTTCTATTAATCTGGCTATTCTCAAATTAACCTTTGGGATTCCGGCATAGCCTGTATTTCTCAAAAAAATCTGTTCATTAAAGATAATCAATAAATAATTGAACATTATCAAATTAAATTCAGACCTCTTTCAACGCCTGACTTATTTCATTCAGCATAATGCTTTCCAGTTCCATCCATGCTGTTGCAAAGGCTAGGAGCTCCTTCTTCCTTTCTGCTGCATCTCACCTTTAACAGGAAGCTAAACAACAAAACAAACAAGCAAGCAAAATATAACCAAAGACACTGAAATAGAGAACAAGGGGACAGTGACCAGAGGGGAGAGGGGAGGAAATTTCAGGGGAAAAGGGGAAGGATTTACAAGAACTAGTATAAAGGACACATGGACAACTACTAAAGGGGGTGGAAATGGGAGGCAGGTGGGGAGCACCAGGGGGAAGGCTGGGATGGGAGTAAAAGACAGAAAACTGTACTTGACCAACAATTAAATTAATATATATATATATATATATATATATGAATTCATAATATATATATATATATGAATTCAGATCCTTTATCTTGGTACTTAAGGCCCCACCTCCCTTTCTAACCTTTTAAAACTGTTTATTGTAAGATAAAATAGATATGAAAAATCACACACACAAATAATACTGCCTAGTGAAATATTATAAGGCCAACTGTTAAAATGTTAAAAAATACACATGTTAAAAAATGGAACTTTTGTCTGCCACCCCAGCACCCCTGCACACTCCCTCCCCACGGGAGCCACTCACTTTGCACCTGTTTATGGTATCACTGCCAAAGTGTGCGTGTGCCCCTAGTCATTATAGTATTGTCCTGCCAGAATTTTAACTTGATATCTTCCAAATTAAGTAAAAAATCTGTACACTCCCCTGCTCTATCCCTTTCTTTTCTATACAATTTTTTAGGTAAAGAACATGCAACTGACATTATCTTAAGGAACCTATAAACATGTGACCTGAGTTTGTCAGTTTAGGTTTGCTGACTGCATTCTCACGGTGCAAGTTAAACAAGTTCCTCTGTCCTTTGTATTTCCTGGAAATTGGTGGCTGTATCCAGAGACTCAATCGATCTCAGGGCTGATTATTTTGAGGGTGTGTTCTTTCACTGGGAGACATGAAATGTCTTCTCTCTTTTTGTAATATTTGCAGCTGGAATGTAAAATGCCTAGATCCATTAATTCATTAGGGATTGCAAAATAGTGATATTGTAATTCTACTATTTTGTTTTCACTTATTAGATAGAATAATTTCATAGGGAGGTACTGTAGGACAGATTTAATGTACAGTTGGCCTTGGAAAGCTCTCACTTATTTCCAAGAAGGCCTGGTTGTCTGGCTTTGACTCCTGACCAAGATAAAGGACACTGAAATTTACAATGCTGTTGACTCCCAAACCCCAGAGCAAGTTTGTTGAGTGACAATTTTCAACTGGCATAACAGGTTAGACAGCCCAGGTGCTTGTGTGACCACAAGGAAGGACTTCTGGAATTTTCTGCCTTGATTTCTTCTGAAGCCAAAATTCATCACACAGATCAATTCAAAGGTGAAGTGTGGCTGTCTGTGGGTGAGAACCACAGGGAACCTGAACATCTCCTGGATCCCTTGTGCCTACCTGTACCTCCTCTCTTTTGATGTGCCATCCTTTCCTTTCTTACTTTAGATAATAGCCTTACATGACCGTGTTCTGTTGAGTCTTGTGAGTCTTTTCAAATATCAAAAACTAAGAAAAATTTCCAGAGACAACTCTCCTCACCTATTATTTTTTAGTCCTCACCCGAGGATATATTTATTATGTTTATTAATTTGAGAGAGAGAGATGTAAGAGAGAAAAATAGACTGGTTTCCTCCTGTCAGAGATCAAACCTACGTGCCCTGACCAAACATGGAATCCACAACATTTTGGTGTATGGGACAATGCTCCAACCAACTGAGCCACCTGGCCAGGGCCCACTCACTAACTTATTTTTATTTATTTATTTATTTATTTATTTATTTATTTATTATTAAAAAATATTTATTTATTTTTCAAGAGAGGGGAAGGGAAGGAGAAAGAGTAGGAGAGAAATATCAATGTAGGGTTGCCTCTCATACATCCCCTGCTGGGAACTGGCCTGCAACCCAGGCATGTGCCCTGACTGGGAATCGAACCATGATACTCTGGTTCACAGGCCCGCGCTCAACCCACTGAGCTACGCCAGCCAGGGCTCTTATTTTTAATCTAATGATTTATTTCATATAGAAAGGCAGGATAATGTTTACTTCTATCCTCTGATTTAACCAGTTTTCAAGATTGCAAATTAGTTCCGTGTTATTCCTACTATGTTTAATATATTTTTGACTTGTTTGTTTAAATCTAATAAGTTTAGATCAATTTCATGTTTACCCTTTGTGAAGCTCAAATTGCCGCACTTGTCCAGTCATCTCCGTCATTTTCATTCGCTGTGGTATGTCACTATGCCTCAGAGTTGTTGGTTGCAACCCCACCCAACTTGGAATCATACATAAGCACAGACTGTATCCTGGGAGGCTTGCTGATGCTGGTCCAGGCACTGTTTCCAAACTGGTTAAACACCAATTTTTTTTTACAGTATATGATCTTTCTACTGATTGGAATTGCGTTTATGTGAAATTGCTTAACTAAACAGAGGTATAATTCAGGACTTTCTATTGTTTCACACATAGGCCTATAGCTTTCTTATACATGTAAATATATTGATATGATATAATAAGGTAAGGGTCCTTTATAACTCTTATTTTGAACAATATATTTGAATATTTTGTAAAATGGTGCATTTTAGACATAAGTATGCCATAATCTAGTTAAGGTCCTCAGAATTAATATGCTAGACATCACCAACATTTAATCGATAGTAGATAAATATAGAAAATGTTAGACATTATTACATGTATTGGGGTAATTATTATTTTATGAAACTTTTATTGCTTATGTTTGTGAATGTGTGTGCATGTGGATTGAGTCACAATTCTGAACGTGCCTTCTACTGTAGGTTACAATAAAAAAGAAGCAACAGTCACTACTGTAATATAAATTCTTTCAGCTATTATTAGAATAAATTTTTCAAGTCCAATCCCCCATCAAATTTTTCCATGGGGATATTTACTGGTATTATATTAAGCATCAACATCTTTACTTTCCATTTTAAAAAGTAATTTTATCCAAAGTAATCTGCAGGATTAATCCATTCCTTTTACATTTTAGTATTTCTCAATGTGTTAAAGAAATCTAATTTGGAACTAATATACATTTGTCTTCTGTAATTTCTTTTCTGCATCTCTCTGAATTTTATTCACTACTAGGAAATGTAGCATTTACTCATATATAATTTAAAGCTTCACTTTGCATCAAAAAAGCATTATTCCTTTGGCATGTAGGTGAAAGCTATTCCCCATGCCAAATGGGTGGGTAGTATACTTCATCGTCAACCATTTCTATCCCAGAGTTTGAAAAGCAATGGACATATCACCAGGTAGATGCACAGGTAACAAAGAAATATTTGTGTATACTAAGAAATTGAGGGAGTAGGCCAAGACAGAGGCATAGGAACAACTATTTTTAACAACAATAAACACAACCAAACCACACAGAAAATCGACAATACGGAGTCCGAAAACAAAAACAAAAACAAAATGTTCAGCTAAACTGGTAAGAGGGGCAAAGCCAACACCGGAGCAGGTTGACCAAAAAGATCCCTGACCTGGTGGTGCACAAGCAGCCTAAGGCGCGGATCGAGGGCTAGCTCCCGGAGCACACAGGGAAGAGGTGCGGCTGGCTGTCTGTGGTCGGTCATGCATTTGCATTCAGATAAACCAGTGAAGAGACGAGCATTGAGACCACATGGCGCAGGGCAGCAGGCTTGCACAATTCCAATCGGATAAACAGGCCAGGGCGAGTGATGGGATGGACTGGGCTAGCGGAGAGGACAGCCATGCTCCCTCTCTGACCCCGCCCCCACATACAGTGTCACAAACCAGCAACCTGGGTGGCCCCGCCCTGGTGAACGCCTAAGGTGCCTCTCCTCATATGTAACAGGCACAAACAGACCAAAAATGGCTCAAGAACAACTCGGAGCCCCAGAGCCAAAAAATCTAAGCGATGAAGAAATAGCCAAACTTTCAGATGCACAGTTCAAAACACTGGTTATCAGGATCCTCATAGAACTGGTTGATTTTAGTCACAAATTAGAGAAACATATGAAAGCTAAACTAATTGAAATGAAGGGAAATACACAGAAAACCAATAGTAATGGAAAGGAAACTGGGACTCAAATAAAAGGAATGTACCAGAAGGAAGGAAAAAATGACCAAACAGAAAAATAGGAAGAAACAAGAATTCAAAAAAAATGAGGACAGGCTTAGGAACCTCCAGGACATCTTTAAACGTTCCAACATTCGAATTATAGGGGTACCAGAAGGGGAAGAGGAACAGCCACCAGTGGGAAACTTATTTGAACAAATAACAAAAGAGAACTTCCCCATTCTGGCAGAGGAAATAGACTTCCAGGAAATCCAGGAAGCTCAGAGAGTCCCAAAGAAGTTGGACCCAAGAAGGAACACACCAAGGCACATCATCATTACATCAGCCAAGATTAAAATGAAGGAGAGAATTTTAGAAGCAGCAAGAGCTAAGGGGACTGTCACCTACAAAGGAGTTCCCATCAGACTGTCAGCTGATTTCTCAAAAGAGACCTTACAGGCAAGAAGGGGCTGGAAAGAGGTATTCCAAGTCATGAAAACCAAAGACCTACAACCAAGATTGCTCTATCCAGCAAAGCTTTCATTTAGAATGGAAGGACAGATAAAGTGCTTCTCAGATAAGACCAAATTCAAGGAGTTCATCATCTGCAAGCCCTTATTATATGAAATGTTAAAGGGACTTACCTAAGAAAAAGAAGATAAAAAAGTTGAACAGTGAAAGGACAGCAAACTCACAGTTATCAACAACCACACCTAAAACAAAAGCAAATTAAGAGGACAGCTGGATCAGGAGTGAACCATAGAAATGAAGATCACATGGAGGATTAGCAACAGGGGAGTGGGAGAAGGAGAAGGGGGGAGAAGGTGCAGAAAATAAGTAGCATAGACAGTAGATAGAAAATAGGGAGGGTAAGAATAGTAGGGGAAATACAGAATCTAAAAAATTTGAGACATGTGTTCATGAACTAAAGGGGGAAATGGTGGGGGAGGGATATGCAGGGTGGAGGGGAATGGAGGGGGGAATAGAACAAATGTAATGGCATAATCAATAAAAAAGTTAAAAAAAAAGAAATTGAGGGAGTAAATATTTTACATAGCCCCTGGTGTTATATAAGCTTGTGATAGAAAAACAATTATGAGATTATAATCTTTTACAGGGAAAGTGAGCATCACAAATTAATTTTCTAAATGCAAGAGATACATGGTGGACAAATAGGTATCTGTGTGTGTGCATTCTTTTATATGTGTGTGTGTATATATATATATATATATACACTTTTATGTGTTTTTATGTATATATACATATATATACACATACATTTGTTTTTTATGTATATATATACATATATATACACATACACATTCGAACACACACACACATATTTATACACACACACACTCTCTCTAAAGAATATGTATCATTCCTTATAGTACCCTAATAGCACATAGCTTCCTACTGGCATGTAATTTTGCCCAAAATTGTGCTAAGAGCTCTATATGCATTATTTCATGTAAGTCCATGCTGTAAGTTTAAATTTTCATGGTAAAAATGATTAAACTGATATTTATACATTTAAAATCTCACCCAAAGCTGGTATATGGCAGATACAGAATTAAAAGTCAGAGGTGCTCACTCTTAAGCACTACAAAATAGATAGAAAATGAGTTTTTATAGGCTCTATTGTTTTTGGAAGCCAATGCACAAAGAGAATTCTTGTCTGAATCCAGAGTTCTTTGTGGCACAGAATATCCTCACTGGGTAGAGGGTCCTGACTCTTTCCCCACCACCCAGCCACATGTTGCAGCAATGACCCTGGCTGGCTCTCCTCACTCTAGACATACTGGCCTTTTTTCCTTTTCCTCAAATTACCATTTTTCATTCATTTAACTTTTTTGAAAGAATAAATGACTCATCTAATTGAACTTTATATACAGAACAAAGCAAGACAAGTTGACTGTTTCCATTTTTCACTTTGGGGGAAAAATAAGCTTTTAGTCAAATCAACTTAAGAAACAGCTTGAATTGCAAGATAATGCTGCTCCTATAAGTAATTGCTTATGTGCGTCTCCTATTCATAGTGGAAGAGCTATGATTTATGAACATTTTTATTTAAAGTATAATCTTGGATTTATTCCAAATAATTGTCATCTTTGAAATGTTGTCAACCTGGCCCAGCCATGGGGATGCCAGATTAAAGTATTATATCAGCTCACCACATGGTCTGCCCAACGGGCTCAAGTAGGTTTTATCTGCCTCTCTTTTATCACATATTTCCTTACTTCACATTTATATTTAATCTGTTGACTTCCGGGATTTCTTTTATACCAGAGAGCATGTAAAACACAAGAGAAAATGAGTAGACATATTCACTTAGCAAGAGGTTCTCTCTTTTCCTCTCCCTCTCTGGCTGAAACTCCATTAGGCAAAAGTGTCCCTGGTATTAATCTAATATGATTAACTGTGAAGTGGAACACACAGGCCAGCCTGGGGTGGAGCCATCTGAGGGTAGGAAGATACTTGAGAGCAAAAGGATCAAGAAGAACATGAGTTTAAGAGGCAAACTTTCAAATAATACTAGGCACAGGAAATAATGTTAGCTACAGCTGCAAACCAAATGGGAAAATATATTCACTAGTGTAGAGATTATTACTGGCTTTGCATAGAGCCCAAAAAGCAATGTCAGTATATCTGTTTTTTTGTCCTCTCTCTCTGTTCTTGTTTAGTGTCATCACCTGATTTCTTTTTGCCTATACCCCTCCATGTCTTATTCCTACGAGTAGCCTAATTTGCCATTAATATTCTGATAATCTAATATATTGTGTGTACCCCTAAATAATTCAGCCTCCCTTTCCATTATTTTTGACCATGAGACTAATTCTAGCCAGTACTAATTTATCGGAAATGATTTGTTTCACATCTAGCCCCAACATTAAGACCTAGTGTGTGCCTCCCCCCAGGGGAGAGTGTGGCATCATGTGTGGGGCACCTGGACCCCTGAGTCACCTGATGGAAGAAGAATGGCTCCACTGACTGGTATCCAATTTCTCAATAAGTATTATCTAATTAAATAAGGATTATCCTCTTATTATATACTTACCATGCTATAGCATGATCTAGTTAATATACATGATCTTGCATACATTAGTTTAAAATGTAGTTTTAACTACATTTTAAACTAAAATATACAAGGTATGTCTGGAAAAAGTCCAGCTATGGTTAATATAATGAGAATGGTTTGCATGACATCAGTGTAACCTGGCAGCCAAGGAGAGTGGACTGGAATGCACATGTGTGAACAATGACGACTTCACTGTACTAGTCAGTGGGGGTAGACACCATTAAGAGAGCATGTAAGCTGTGTGACATTTGTAATCAAAATGACTACGTGAGTAGAATGAATCTGCATCGAATTTTGTGTTAAGATTGAGCATTCCTCTTCAGAGACTACTGAAATGATTCAGAAGGCTACAGCTATGGGCAACTGGTGATTGGCAGCTTCATCACAACAATGTGCCTGCTCATGCATCACATCATGTGCATATTTTTTTTTAGCAAAACAGCAAATCACTCAGGCGACTCAGCCCCTCTACAGCCCAGATTTGGCACCCTAAGACTTCTGGCTTTTCCCAAAACTAAAATCACCTTTGAAAGGGAAGAGATTTCAGACCATCAATGAGATTCCAGAAAATACGATGGCGCAGTTGATGGTGATTGGGAGAAGTGTGTGAGGTCCCAAGCTGCCTACTTTGAAGGGGACTGAGGCATCAGTATCTTATGTATAATGTTTCTTATATATTCTTCAGTAAATGTCTCTACTTTTTAATATTACATGTCTGGATACCTTCTGGACAGTCCTTGCACATTGGTATTCATTACTAATATACCATCAATTAAACAGAAAGAATACACAAACCATACATTAAGAGACTAGGATTTTTATTTCTATCTATTCTCTATTCCTTCAAACAAAGTGTATAAACTTTCTACAGTACTTTAATCATTGTTTTATATATTCCCTAGAAATAGTAAAAAAGACAAATAAGATCCCTGTTCTCATAAAAAGGAGTCAGACAAAAATTAAATAAACAGCTAATTTGGTAATTCAAAGACTGATAAGCCCTGTTAAAGACCAGACCAGTATTATCTGGGTACACTATTCAACCCAATAGTTCAGGAAGTCTTCTTTGTCTTGTAGCTAGGACATGAATGGAATGAAGGAGCTAATTCATATATTCTAGAGAGAGGCCCTTGGTGTAAATTATCTTAATACATTAGGGAATAGAAAAAAACTCCAAGGTGAGATAGAAGTATTAAAAAACAGGAAACTTGGAAAGATGAATACTCTATGAGGCCAAAGAATGATAGTCAGTATATGGAGTCCATGGGAAAGATTTGCAATTTTATTCTAAATTCTGTGAGAATATGTTGGACAAATTTCAATAGAAAGATGTCTTAATCATATCCACATTTTTATAAATTAATTGTGTGCACAGTGCAGAAATGGATACATTTCTAATGCAGAAATGACCAGACTCACTGATAAACTAGATGTGCGAGGTGAAGAAATGAAGAACACAGTAGTGGTGCCCAGGACCCAGACTTGCACAACTGGGCACATAACAATCCCTTTTGGTACGATGAAGGAAGTTGGGAGAAGAATTTGCTTTCAGATAGGATTTATGATTCTGGTTACACATCCAAGAAGAATTGCTTAATAGGAAATAAGATATAAAATACTAGAGCACAGTGGGAAAGTTAGAGTGAGATAAAAATTTGAAATATTTTTATGCAAATTTCATTTAATGGCAACAGATGTGTTAAGATCACTTAGGCAAAGAGTTAGCTGAGTCATTTGAGAATAGAGTCCTGACTATTCCAGCATTTGGTAATTCAGTCTTAATTTCTCAATCTCTTACTCCCCCTCAAAGCAGAATACTCCAACTTACTAAAAGCTTTATCTTTAGGGGATCCATAGGAGTGACTCGAGTGAAAATTTCCAGTATGGTGGTAAGCCACTGGAAGAAATAAAATCAGTATGAGAGCACTTTTGAAAAATCTATAAACTATACTATTTAGATGGTTGCTTATTCTATTTGCAGCCTTAACTACCAAATAGTCACCTAAATCAGAGAATCCTCATCACATGGGTCTACATAAGAAAATAAGGGCAAACTACTTCCTTTACTATATACTTGGAATACAACCATAAATTTGAAATAAATTATCACCCTGCCACAAATCTTGATTGGTTCCCCATGAATAGCCCACTAGTGAAATATTCACTTGGTTGGTCAAGGATGTGATGAGGGGGCCACTGAAATGAGTGATTGTTTTATGAGTGATCTGACCTAGTTTGTTAAATGGCTTGGGAACATCACTCAAATTTTCTCTGTGTGTTTTGAAGCAAGTGGTTTGAAATGACCAGCAGCGGCAGTTCCATTTGCCATCTTTGTGGCTTTGTTTCACAGGGAAACCACAACCATTGCTCACCAAGTCACACAGGCCTGGTTTTTACCAGTAACAAAAGAGACACCAGGGACAGAGGCAAAAGATGTCTCAATAAAATAATCATGTTCAGCTCTTGACAAACCACTGATGAATTCCAGAATGCCACCAACAGGGCTTTTCTATAGTACTGCAAACTCTGTATCTAGATAAACTAGAGGAAGAGGTTAAATAATATGCCTGTATCACAGTCTTAATCAGCAATCTCATGGAAGATCTTAACAAGAAGGAATTATTCAGGGAGGAGAAAAATTATTCACTCTATTTGTTTTGGTAATTCCCTCTGTACCATTAAATCTCTTATACTTAGTGAAAGTAGACCAACCGAATGGGCATGAATTCAATTGACTTGTCATGAGCTATCTTAGTATCACAGAATAAGTGTTGCTTACACAGGATTGCTGGGTAACATATAGTTGCTATGATAAACCTGAGGAGGGACAAGATCAAAGAGAAAAGGGAGAAAATGAAAGGTCAAAAAGGGAAAGACGAACCCCCCTCCTTACATGAACCCTTGCCTCCAGTCACGTAGCCTCCTCAGGCCCACGTAGCACTGCATGTCTTTTCACTTACTGTCCCTTCTCTAAAGCTTCTCCCATCCCAACACATGCTCAATATACTTACTGACTTTCCAGGATATCTGCCATGTCCCTTCTTCATTTTCTAGTTACACATCTATCCCCTAACAATCTTTATTCCCTCATGTTTTTTCCAGCACACATTGAACTGGTTAAGAATTGGCAAAAATAGAACCAGAGACATGAGAATTAAAAACAAGCTGACAGTGACCAGAGGGGAGCAGGGACAGGAATGACAGGGGAAAGAAGGGGGAGCGTCAAATCAAGGGACATGTACAGATGACCCATGGACAATGACAAAGTGGGGGATTGAATGTGGGAGGTGGGGGATAAGATAGTAGAGAGTAATGGGAGGGAAATGGGGACAACTATAATTGAACAACAATAAAAAATTTTAAAACAAACAAACAAAAGAATTGGGGACTTTGAGTACATCAAAGTTTGTCTGTTACCAGAGGAAATTCTTCAAAGCCAAGATAATACCTCAGTTTAGCCTAAGGAACATGGTATGTCTAGTAATTTTATCCTTTATTTATATTTAGATTTTTGTTTAACTTTGCTTGAACTTCCATATATAAGGCAACTTCGGATAGTCATCTAATCGATTAAATCATTTATTAAACATTCGCTGAGCATTTTATGCTAAACCAGGAGTCCCCTATGATATAATAGATATAAAGCAAGAGCAGGACAGACATGTTCTCTGCCCTCAGACAACATGTCCTCTCACATGGAAGCAGGCGTTTCATTAAAAAATTACAATGAAATTTGATGACTGTTATGTACAGAATAATTCTGGAGCTCATTATAATTATCATCAGAAGTACCAAACAAATCATGCCCTATTTTAATCTGTGGGAGATATTTGAGAGAATTCTTCCCAGACCTTCTCCTGAATTCTGATTCACAGTAGGATATTTCCTGACTTTCAAATAAATTAGTATGATCAAACTGCTTGTCTTCAAGACAATCCACTAAGGCATTTTTTCCTGGCACATGCAACATGTGCACTCTTTGTTCCCTAGCCATGTAAATCCTGAATGTATAATCTCAGACATGGCAGAAATATCACGGAATGAGAACTGTCCACTTAATCAGAGACAGAAAAGCAGTTTTAACTCAAGTGGTAATTTGTACTTTGTTGAGAAAGATTTTGAAATTAAATCTGAGATCAGTAAAAAAAGGGACCACTGAAAATATTTGTGACATAAACATAAGAAGAGGAGGAAAACCTCCTACCTATTTGCCATACCTGTGCTTGTTAGGTTGAGCACACCCTCTTTGATGAGCTGGGGACAAGAGCTCCTCTCTGAGACTAAATTCCCTGAGGGCTAGACAGTGTGCTATTCATTTTGCACATATTTAGGGACTTAATCATTATAAATGAGACAGCAATTTATAAGACCTCCCTCCACTGAGAATTGTCACTAGAAAAACTCTTTGTAATTTAAATCTATACCATATTTTTTAAACAAATGGAAGATAATTTGTTGGGAATTTTCTTGGAAAATGACCTATCACTTCACTCTTCATTACTACATGATCAAACTGTGCTTTATTAATTCATATAATGTTTTTCACATTCCCATATCAATGCTATTATTTTCTAAATTCATATCCCACCCAGAAAAAAGGAAGTGACAAACACAAAAAATGAAGTTATATCAAACTGGTAAGGTACGACATATATGCAATAAAAGGAGGATATTTTCCTTCTATTTTTATCATATTTTTCAAATATCAGGTTACAAATAGAATAAAAGTTCATAAAGTAGAAAGAAGAAAAATATACATTTTTAATCTAACAGACCATGTGTAAACCTTTATAAAACACCCAAATTCTAATACCTTTCTCTCCAGTAAGAAATATTTTATTGCTGTGGGTGTATAATAATTTAATTTTTCATCTGAACTAAATAGCAAATTGCTGTGATGTTTGCTTTCTTAAAATTTTTTGTTGTTGTTTCTTAAGATGTTTTCACAATTTCTTTTTACCAGCTCATTTCCTGGGTCTTTCTCCCCAGCATACTGTTTTAAGCAACTTGTCATTTCACATGTTTATTTGGCACTTCCCTAAGTGCTTATAAAAAGCCTTTCAAATAATCATTCAACCAGATTAAAATTTTAGAACAGAATGCAATTGGTACTTTTGTCAGGCAATAGGGTGGGCAACATTCAAAGAAAATTGTTGATGTTGTCTATGCCACTTACATTGATTCATGGTGAAAAATGTTTCTTAGTTTATTGCCTCCATCTGAGCAGCAAATCCATGTAGAAAATCTGATCAAAGCACACTCTTTAATAATGCATCATGTCTCCCTATTGACATTCTTAAGTTGTGTTGACTTTTACAGCACTGGTAATGGTAGAAGAAGCCTAACATTAATAAGTCAACTGGTATTTAAAATATATATGCTCCATCTGAATATTTGGAAAGTCATTGGAATGCTAAGGTCAAATATACTGCAGAAAAAAATCTCTCCCAATGGTTGATGGAATAAATGCAGATAAGTGTAGATCAGTGTTTGTTTCTGTGTGTTTTCTTCTCGTCTAGCAGAAACTTGCTGCTGTGTATCAGTGTTGTGCTTTAGCGATTGGGTACCCAGTGGACTGGTCATGAAGTGGCTGATTTGTGAGTGGTGAGTTTCCTGATTTCAACACTAGCAAAGGTGTTCCAAGAGTGCTGCCTCCTCCGTCGGTATTCTAATGACCTTTCAGCACTGAATTGAGATAAAGCAATGGCCACCACTAATAGAATTTGCTGCCGGGAGGCCCATGGTGGGTTGCACCATGCACTCTAGTGCTATAAGACGCTAGAATAAAACTGTGGTAAAGGAAAGAAAAGTGAATAGAACATAAAGAAGAAATACTTTTTAAAAAATTAATCTGAATATTCAGAGACTGTATAAAACATTATGTGAGTTAACATATGACAATTGTGTTTGTTAAATCTGTACCCAGCCCAGTGTCTTCTGGAGTTAAATACAGTAAGTACTATGGGAATGCACGCATTCTTATGCTGTTGTGCAGTGCTTGGAATGGCATTACACATTATAATAAACAAAATGCAGAAATGTCACAGCTGGCTAAATTCCTATCAATTATAAACTTAATTTTTATACACATTTAACACTTCTTTTAGACTTTGCTATACTGAGACATTTCTTTTAAAGAAAAATGGTTTATACAGTTCACTTCCTGCCATAATCAAGGTCTTTCTAACCTGATATCTGAAGGTTATGCTTCAGTGAATAATTCAGTAGGTTAGTGAAACTCTGGCAGCAAAGAAAGTGCTAATCTTAGATGGAAGCTGTGAGGGATATTAAGAAACAATTGCAAAAAGTGACATATTTAATAGAGAAAGATTATGCTGTGCTACATCTATTTAATTTGAATTGAATAAATTTTGCCAGCATTTTATGAGATGCATACTAGAAATTATGTGAAACATCACAGTGTCACTTTAGTCAAGGATAGAGAATAAAATCCTTAAAAATATTTTATTGTGATTTTGAAGACTTCTCTATTACTAAATTTGGAAGAAACTAAAAAAGATTCACTGCAGGACTTTATGCATTTGAATTAAAAAATAAGAACAGCAGAAGGTGATTTATCAATCAATAAATAAAGTGTGAAATTAAAAGGAAATAGTGTCATGTGAGTCCTTGAAATCAGGGAATTCCTTCTGAGCTGTGACTGAGTGATACAATCTTCCTTCTCCATTTTCAAGGGAAATTTAGATGATCTGGCTGAGACAAGTCTAAAATTATGGATACTTCCAAATATGACAGTGATAGGGGGCAGTTTGTGGCCTTGATCACTAAATAAATCCTCATAATGAACCCATCTTGACACTTATAATTATCTTTTGCAATGTGCCGACCTGAAATAATTTCTAAAAAGAAAACATAAATACTTCTAATGTTTAACCTAACACTACTTAACTTAAGAACTTTAAAATGACAAATTTATCAACAAATTAACTTGAACAGTACTTATCTATGGGGGAGATTATCTAGTATGAAATATCTCAGAATCCATTCTTCTTACCCAGAATGTGTTCCATCGAAAGGAGGACTCCACATCAAATAATATTGGGCAAAATATATACTTTGCCTTCTTGGCTATTCACAATATATTTTAGCATATTACAATCTAAAATGTCCTGTAGAAAAACAAATTAAAAATTTTAAATATATGTTAAGCAAAGTAACACTGCTTAACCTCATATTTTCCTAATTTATTTGACTTCCATCATCTATCCTCTTCCATATGATACCTATGAATGTTCTATAAAATATGTTTGGGGGAATTGTTTCTTGTGTTGCTATTATAGGCTGAATGTTTTTGTCCTTCTAAAACTCTTATGTTGAAACTCTAACCCCCAAAGTTATGGTATTTAGAAGTGATACTTTGTAAAGGTGGTAATGTTTAATGATATCCTGAGTTTGGAGCCCCTGTGATGTGATGAATACCCTCATTAGGAGAGAGACACCAGAGCTCCCCCTCTCTACAAGCAAATGCACCCAGAAAAGGCCAGGTGAGTCCACCATGAGCATGTAGCCATCCATACATAAGCCAGGAAGGATGATCTCACTAGAACCCAACCATGCTGAAATCCTGATCTTGGCATTCCAGCCTCCAGAACTGTGACAAAATAAATGTCTCCTGTATAAGCCACACAATCTATGTTATGTTGTTACAGTAGCCCAAATAGACTAAGACCATTGCTTTGTCATTTTTCATTTTACATTATATTTCATCCACATTATATCCTTGGATCACCAAATATTTGTCTGTCCTTAACCTACATAGAAACATACATCTCAACCTTTTAAAAGGTAGTGGACTTTGAGAATGAGGAAAAATAGCCTGGCCATCTATTTTCATACCCAGTTTTTGCTGCTGTGTATTCTGGAGTAACGCCCATACTGAGCTTGCGTCTTCTCACCAAAAACTTTGAGTACAGTAATATAACTGTGTATTCTGGAGTAACTCCCATACTGAGCTTGTGTCTTCTCACCAAAAACTTTGAGTACAGTAATATAACATTGCTAAAGTGATGTTAAGATTTTATAAGTCACCTTATGTAAAGATTTAGAAGCACTCTGTACTTGGGAGACATTAATCTATGCAAATACACCATTATGATCATTATTAAAGAAAGTCTAAAAACCAAACCAACTAACTACATTATTACTAGCATGCACACATGCACATGCAAATTATTAGCACACTAGTAATGCTACAACTTTGCAGCACTGTGTTAGAGCTGGTGGCGTTAGTAAAGAAGTCTGCTAGTTTTCTGTTCCCCTTTGTCCTTAAACCTGTGGCAGACTGAGAAAGAAAACCATGCCCATTTAGCTACTGAGACAGATGCCGTAGGATCATTTGCCCACATCCTGTGAGCCTTACTCATTCAGTGTATTGCTGCCAACTTCCAGGTGCCAGCTTGCTGCCTGGGGTCTCAGATTGCCTGACACGGCTTCTCATCTGTGCACTTGGCCCACATGATACAGGCTGGGCATTCCAGGAAAATGGATATCAAAACTTCCCCTACATTCGTTCAAGAAATGACTCTTGAGAGTTGAGTATAAGCCCCAGTCATCAGGTGGGATATTCTGAGAAGAGTGCATTTCTCAGTATGCTTTAGGGATTAACCTCATTTATTACTTTCCTTTTTGTGTTTCCTGTGCCTCCCAAATAAACCATTTGCACCTGAAGCTTTGTCTCAAAATCTTCAGGAGAACCCAACTGAAGACAATTGTGACTTCTCAGAGTAGGTGGGAGGAAATTCATGTACAGTTGATGCACCACCCACACAGCTTCTTCCTGGATGGTAAGTTTTGATCAACTTATTCTGACATCTAGGCTTCTGCCTGCGATTGTTATGAATTCTAATGGATTCCGTTGCCTTTTCCTAAAAATCTTAAAGCTAATTTTCAGAAACACTATAAAAGCAAACAAAAATAAATGTGAATTTGCTGAGGCCTGATTCTACACTTGTGTACTGGAAGCACTAATTGTAATAATATTGACCCTTGAGTCTGAAATGTTCTCACATCTTGGAATACGGTATTGAGTCCAAAGTCCCTCTCAAATGTCCTGAAATTCCCAGGGAAGAATGTGAATTCTCCTGGTCACCTAGGCCTTTGGGACCATGCTTCTAGACTAGCCTCTGTGTACAAAATTCCCACGCACAGAAATGAGCAGTAAGTATTGCAAATTTACTGAAAACTAGAGAGGGCAAGAAGTGGGAAATAGTTTGCATAGTAACAATAGGGATGGACACCGTTCTTCCATAGAACATCAAGCAACCCATTGTCAAAATACTATCTGGCTACTGTCTTCTCTGCACTTTAAAATGTGTTCTGCCCTATGACAGGTCCCATCCTGGCTGTGCCTATGGCCATCCCCTGAAGCACACTGCCATGCCTCATTCCATCTTTCCTTGTGAGGGGTTCATCTCAAACAACCAAATTACTTGTGGCCTAGGCCCTCTGCATTTAACTGTCTCCTCTAAAGTCACTGCAGGGGTTTTCTTCTCTAAGCAGAACACTGGTGCCACTTCTTTACATATGCACTGTTTACTTTACATATGCAATGTCTACTGTCTAATTAAATAAATTGATAACAGCCAATATAATATATATTTTTATAATTGTCCCTTTTCACTACGCCAGAGTTAATAAATGTGGTTAAAGTAGAGTGCTCAACATAATTTTAGGGGAAAAACAGGTGAATGTTGTTTACTAGTTACAAATTTATTTTACATGAGAATCAACATAACTATAATATCAAACTCAATGTTGCACAGATATAGTTGTGTAGAAATAAACTACTTTCAAAAATTCTAATTTAAAGTTGATATAAAAATATTATTAAAAATTCAATAATACTTCTGACATGGCCAACCATTATGACAAGAATTATGAAGGTGGTATTTGATTGACTGAATAAAATATCTGAAATATTTCCTTACAATAATGGTGAAGTATTAAGACAAAGATGGCACAGAGAATGTTTGTCATGACTCAGGTCTGTTTTATTTACCTCTATTTTTATTTATTTCCTGAAAATACATGCTACTCTCAATTGGATTATTAAATTTATCTTATCAGATCTGAGAGACTTATTTTAATCAGTAGTGACTTGGCACTTTATCAGTTGTTCAAGGTTTAATATTGACCCTATTAAGGAGAGTTACATTGTTCCAGTTATTTTTCTTGTGCACTAACTCATATACACGTGCACATACTTACATCGATAGACAGATGACAGAAGTGGAGTCAGTAGTGTCTTCAGCTGCTGTTATCTCCCAATGCACGGTCTTCAGTATTCACACTTTTAAAGTATTGTCTTCTGTGTTCTTTAAGATTTTTATCCCATGTCTTCCAAATTTCAAATACCATGACTGAAAGTGTCCTTCATGCTATTGTACTGGATGTCATTATTTTAAAAGTTTTTTTATAACTTACATTTAGATTGGTCTGTAAAATTTGATCATCACTTGTCTTTCATTCACCAAATATGTATAAAATGTTATGCTAAGATTAACATAAACTAAAACAAAATGAATCATATGTACCACAAAATTTAATTTTGTATTTTACTTGTCCATCTTCAGAGTGAATACAATTAAACTAACTTATATGGACTAAATAAACCATGGCCTCATTTCAAGTTTTGTCACCAGTACAACTAATTTCAAAGAAGAGACTAAAATAATTAACCAAAATATTCTTCATTTGTATTTCTTTTTTACCTTGCTTTGAATAATATTTTACACCTTTTTCCCAGTGTATTGTCTATATACTACATGGTTTATTCTCCTCACAACAAACAAATCAATTAGATAGGTTAAGTCATTGTTCCAATTCATCAGTGAGGTAATAGAGAGATGAGAAAAACATGACCCTTAAGAATGGCAAGCGTGTTCCTGGCTGGTGTAGGTCAGTGGATTGAGCGCGGGCCTGTAAACCAGAGCATCAAGGTTCGATTCCCAGTCAGGGCACATGCCTGGGTTGCAGGCCAGTTCCCAGCAGAGGACGCACGAGAGGCAACCATACATTGATATTTCTCTCCCTCTCTCCTTCCCTTCCCCTCTAAAGATAAATAAATAAAATCTATAAAAAATGGCAAGCATGCTTGTTCCTAAGTGTCCATGCTAAGCCCTCCCACTTTCATTATAGCCCCCATCTCCTGCTTGGCCATGGACACTGGTTCTATCAAAAAGCTGTATCTAGGGAAGCAGTTAATCAGTTAAAACCTTAACTATCCACCCATTACCCTAAAGCCACTGTGCCTTCATCTCTGTGTCAGGTAAAGCACGCCATGCACCCATTTCCCCAATCATGCTATTCATACAGGAAAAAAAAAAAGAATGACCCCTCGGCTCTTGTCCAAAATGTGTGATTCAGGGTCTGTTTGAACACCTCATTGAAAGGACATTTGTCTTCTCAGCTACCAGCCTTTCTACTTTTGCCCTAAATCCTGTAATTTTCACTTACCTTCTATTTCATTTCCTCTCCATCCATCCATCTCCTCAGTTCTGCCTTTGAGCACACCCAGGACATTTACTACTGAAAAAAAATTCAACACTGTAGCTTCCAAATAGTTTGGATTTTATTTCTTATCCTTCCACTATATTTTCTAAACCTTAACTTTCCACCATTTGTTTCTAAACTTTCAGGTATATATAATAAATTCTTCAGTATCCATAATAATTAAAATGTATTAAATCATACTCAGTGAAAAATACCTCTTCCTCCCCAGTTTTCACTAGAAGTCCAGTTCTTTTTACCAAAGGCAATGTCTTGAATCACAGTGTGTCCCCCCAGAGGTACTCTTAACATCTTTAACCAGAGATGTTGAGGTCCTGCTTGTTTTTTTCATAATTGGTTAATACAAAGCACATGGTCCCATGTGCTGGTTTTTTTTTCAGCTGATATTACTATATCTTGGAGGCTGCAGCTATAAAGACAAAGGACAAGGCCTGGATTTGGGGTTTTTTTGTCATTTCTCCTGCTTGCTTGTCTGTTTTAACAGCCACTCAGTGGTCACTGCACAGGAGTGCCATAATTTTTCACCTGTTCATGAGCACGTAAGGTGTCTCAAATGTTTGATACTTCAGTAATTTGGCAATGGATATCCTCTACGTACACCATTGCTCACCTGGGTAAGTATACACATAAGATAAATTTCTGCACATAAATTGCACATTTAAATACAGAATTAAACTAACAAAATAGAAATAGCCTCACAGATACAGATAACAAACTGACAGCTGTCAGAGGGGAGGGGATTGTGGGGACCAGGTGAAAAAGGAAAAAGGTTTATGAGAAAAAAACCCATAGACACAAACAACAGTATGGTGATTACAAGACAGAAAGGGGAGATGGGGAGTAGAAAAGGGTAAAGGGGAGATAAATAAAGATGGAAGAAGACTCTGGTGGTGAACATAGTACAATAACACAGACAACGTCTTACAGAACTGTACACTTGAAACCTATATAACTTTATTAACCAACATCATCCCAACCAATTCAATATATTTTTAAAAAGTTTAAAGAGTTGTAATATTTTCACTCTAAATTATTCTATCTTGAGTCGAAATACAGGCCTCTCATCCTCCCACCCACGTATTGGCCTGCCCTTCTTCTGACAGTCCTCCTGTGCCCTCTTCATTGAAGCCCCAGCCATCACCTCCACGAACTCAAGCGGTCTTCTGCACAGTCAGCCAAAATCCGCCTCCTTCATGAACCATCCCTAATTTTCCTTCCACAAGGACACATCCCAGTTTCCTAATCTCCATTAAATCTTGTTTCCAGTGAATTCTCAGTACAACTTTCAACTTTGTAACAGGGTCAGGACAGCATTAACAACATGCATTTGAACTGCATGGATCCACTAATACCCCGGATTTTCACCCAACACAGTTGGCAACTCCTGTCCTGGGTTTTCACATCCGCAGATTCAACCTACATACCGTGGATGGAAAACAGTAGTTTTTCATTCACAACCATAGATTCCCCACTGCACCGAGAATACTGCTTGGGATCCCCAGAAGGTTGAATCTGCAGATTCCAAGAGCCGACTGTAGTTAGGTTTTGGGGTAGTCAAAAGTTAAGGCAGATTTTCAACTGTGCAGAGGTTGGCACTCCTAACTTCCAGATTGTTCAGGTTCAAAGGCATTTGTATTAATACTTTAGCTCCCTCCTAATCTTTTTTTTGTATTTATTATTCATTTATTTATATTAAACTTATTGTTGTGTCATTTGCGCATGCCATGATATAGGTTTCTGATGTACATTTCTATGATACATGATCTGTATTATTGCATCGTGTGCCCAGCACCCGATGTCAAATCATCTTCCATCACCATATAATTGGCCCTCTTTACCCTTTACTACCTCCCCACTCCCTCCCCTCTGGTAACTGCCATGCTGTTGTCCATTTGTGTCCATGAGTTTCAGTTCTATACCCCACACATGAGTGGAATGATATGGTTTTGAACATTTTCAGGCAGACTTACTTGCTTAGCATAATATTCTCTAGATCCATCCAATCTTTTTGCTCCTTAGTTGATTTGCTCTTTAGTTGCTCACAGATCTATATATCTAGTGGACTCAATAAATGTTTGTTGAATGAATATATTATTAAATGAATGAATGAAAATGAATGAATGAGCAAATGAAATAAATCTAAATTCTGTGGAGAATTATATTTAATTCAGTCTGAAAGGGCCACTGTACCCTTCTGGACCTTTCTTTTTGTATCTACTAGATAAGTGTTATTTTCAAGGCCTTTGCTAAATGAACAAAGGCTTGGGGTGTTTCAAATAACAACAAGAAGACTATCATAAATTTGTAACCCTTTAAAGTTGGAGTAATCTGTATGCATTTGACATCCAAATGAAGATGCTGTTAGGAAAATGTGATTCTACCCTCAGCTTGTATACAGCTATTAATCCCTCTGTCGTAAATGAGAAACACTTGTGGCTCGTGGAGAACGGTCTCTTTTGTTCATCACTGCCTGAGAACTGTTGCCCTCTTGTGTCCCCTCTGTTGTTTTTGTTTAGATTCTATGGGATTTGGGAAAAATCTGGGCTTCATGTAAAGCAAACCAGAGTTTTCTGAGAGACACCCAACTGAGAGGACTATTGTAAGGCACTGATAATAAAGACCGTTGTCCACTCTACTGTGCAAATAACAAAATGATGGGTCATAGGTAGTGAAGTTTTAACCCTCTTATGAGAGCCAACAGCAGAAACCATTTTCTTCTCTGTGAATCAGAGGATTGGGTCAATTGTGTAATTATCCTAAGTATTAAAAAGTTGTTTTTTAATTTCAAACATTCTCAAATTTGGTAGTTTAATAAACTCTTTGGTGGTATAGAAAAAAAGACCAATATTCTAAAAATTACCATGAAGGGACCTCGTCCTAACCCTTCCTCTCTGTCACACTGCCCAGGTCCTTTTCCTCCCTGCCCTCCATCTCCTTACTGAATAAATAATGACTTAGACTAAAAAACTGGAAGGCCCATTTACGTCCTAATGCTCTATTTAGGAGCGGGAACTCTGGAGGCAGAAACCTGCCTCCCAGTTGCATCACTTTGCGCTGAGTAAGTCTTGGCAAATTATGTAAGTCTCTGAATCTCCATTGTCTTATTTTTTTAATTTGGAACCAATGATGCCTACAGTTATTGTGGGGGTCAAATAAAACAAGGTAAGGAAAAATAATGATAAATTCAGTGTCATTTCTACAAACAATAGTTACAATAGTATTATTACTTCCTCCCTAATTATGAATAGAGACTATTATCCCTCCTACTGCGCAGTGGTGAATAAACATGGTGCACCAGGCTCCGTCACCAAAACTCTTTTTATATAAGGTTTAAACTTTGGGAAACTCACACTGAAATCCACAAGCTTTCCTTATCCCTAGGAAACCAAAAAATATAACCTTTGTTTTTAGAGAAAGGAAATGTCACCATTAAAAAAAATGGTGCCAAATACCGTATAGTAATATTAGAAAATAAGTCAATACCAAACAAATAAGTTAACATATCAGATTCAATATATTCCTAATAATAATAATAGGTACCATTTGACATTATAGTCCCAGACATGTTTCTAAAGAGTTTGCATGTATAAACTTCATCGATATTAAAATTAGGTATTTATTATTTTAATTTTACAGGTGCAATTAATTGATAAATGTTTAAGTAATTTGATCGAAGTCAGATTAGTAGGTAATATAGTCATAATTTCAGATCACACAGTCCCATACATAATCAGATATTATGAGTGTAAATTACCTGGCTCATAAATGGTGTCTAGCAACAAAAAATGTAACTTAGTAGTCAGAATTACTCCTGGCTCAGGTATCCTAAAGAGTCACAGAAATAAAATTTAGTATTGAAGCTTTTTTACTACATCTGTATTTTTAAATATAGTATGAAAAGAATGGAGTCTCTGAGCTGGGAAGTCAGCATGTGTAGCAGAAGCAAGAGGTGGGGGAAAATTACTTGGAGTTCATGTGATTTTTGTACTTTGGTGGCAGGATCAATAACAGTGGTGGCATCAGTATCAAAACAGTAATTAGCATTAATATATTGAAGATATTCCTGAATATCAAAAGAATTTTTAAAAATTAATATCCAGTTATCTTCTTTTTTATTCCTTTGATTTACTTGTATGTTTTAAAAAGATTGCTCCCAAATAGAGAAGGGAAATGGTAAAGAAATGTTTATTATTAAGCCCATGTGTCTGCCCTTTGAAACAGCAACAGTATGTTGTTATTGTTTTTTATTTCTTTATACAAGTGTGAAGATTGACTCTCTTTGTCCTTCTGATGATTTATGTTGCTTGGTTATAGAATTCAATGTTTTCATAATCAGTAACATTTGTCTCTGTTCCAATTAGGAACTAAATGAAAAGTATAAACCCATCAAACATTATCATTGTAATAATGCTACCAACTGGAAGCAATTGGAAATTTTGGGAAACAAACTAGACTTAACTGCTTTAAGTTTAAAAAGCTCTTAAAATCTAAGGGCAATTATATCACTGATTTTAACAACATAGGTTGGCCAAAGACTCAAATTGGAAAAGGTTGTGTTTCACTGAGCATAATTTATTTAGTTTCCACATAGAAAATGTTATTTTATTTTAAAAATAGCAGGATTCTTAAAAATGGCTAAACTTATCATGAGCATGGCAAAACAGAATTAAAGGACCATGGGCACTGAGGACCACGGAGATGAGAGGAGAATAATGCTTCCTCAAACGTTTAAGACATTGTGCATTTACTTATAATCAATGTATTTAATGAGCTTAAATAACTTACCAGACCAAAGAAATCTAGAGTTTTCTTTATGTGTGTATGTGTGTGTGTTTAAATACATCTTTGATTTAGAAGCTCTCATTTACGAATGCACTTCTGTGTGATTGTCAATAGGTGGGACGTAGTTTTGTACAAAGATCCTTGAACATCAGTATTGTATTTCTAGGGAAGAGTGTGAAATATGCTGTCCTCCAAGCTTTAGTGACTGTGGTTGGTAGCTCAAAACTTCACACTAAACTAGTGCATGAAATTTTGCTACCCCTAGATTTAAGGCAGTCATTATAGGTCCTTTGTTTTAAATCTAGTTTGTTCTTAAAGAGGGAAGAACATCCTTCTGCCTTCTGCCTGGAGAGTTTAAAATCCTTGATTTCCAGGAAAGCGCATGAACAAGGAAATATTTTGACTTCTTGCAAAATGTTTGGTAATATATAATTTCTGGTGATATATAATTAACAAGTACCCACATGAAAGACAGAAACAAATGGAGTTCTCTTAAAAGTGGATGATACTTTTTAAAATTTTTTGCTTTTTAAAATAAAGTCCTTAATTGTGTATGTTTATAGGATATGTATATGAATATAGAGTATAATATGTAAAAATATAATATAACTTTATGTATGTGCACATTCATCTGTATCTATCAATCTAGGCAGAGAAAGACAGCAAGAGAGAAAAGAGAAAAACAGAAGGAAAAGGAGTGAGAAGAGACAGATTTTCATGAAGAGGGGTCTCCAGGGCCTGGGCAGCACTTCATTTGCTTTGATACCCTCTGTTTCCTGGCAGCAGAGAGCTAGCTGAGTGGAGCCTTCTTACCTGGCTTAGAGAAAAAAAAAAAGAAAATCTCATTACCTCTTTTTCTATAACCCTTCAATTAAATCCCTGCCAACAACCTATACTTAGTCTCAAAGCATCTCTACATAATTCTGGGGATTGCATTTAACGATGGTCTGGAATTGAGACTACTCATTCAATTGTGTATTCTCATATATAGAAGGAAATTATAAAATTGAAATCAATTCAATCAATAGTTTATATTTTAGAATCCAAAACACAGTAAAAAATAGACTGATAAAAACAAAATTCAGGCAAAATATTGATTGAAATAAGAGTATTTATAAAACACCAATTAGATATGCATGTTCAAATTGTGAAGATTAATATTTCTTTCATTAGAGCATCATAAATGTTCATGTTGTCCTAACCCTAAGAAAAATATAATTATATCTCCACCCAGTGGACACTTATGGTAGAGCAGGTTTAAGAAGTAAAACCTTGCCACCATCTAATAAAAACTAGCAAAGGGGGCTTGCCATAAAAATCTTGGAAATGAACCCCCATATTAGTTTATGATGTCTTGAAGAATTCCAAGTAATCCTACAGTGCTTTTTTAAATATATTTTTTAATCTCTGACAGGATTGTTCTTATTCTAAATGTCAGAAAATGGTCCCTGCCCCTTCTTCATGGGCATGGTGTCTTCACCGAGCAGTGGTACATTTACTGGGCGTTACTGTGGATCCCAGATGGAAAAATGTAAATTTTAAATGAAATTGGGTGTTGGTTTATTTGATTTGGTATATGTTTAAGTAGGTATTTACTCAATGTTTTTAAAAAAATAGCTAGTTTGATGATTATCAGCGAAGGCCAAAGAGAATTCAAAATAAAACAAAAATAAAAGATATAAAAAGATCCTTAGATTGTTTTAAGTACCTGCCTATTAGTAATTATTCTGATGCTAATGAAGGAAAAGGTGGACCCTAGGGTAATTTAATTTCTTAAAGAGAACTGTAATATTCTTTTAAATCAGCACAAGGTTTGTTACTCTAAGAGAAAATTAAAAATTTATTTTGGCTTTGTCCCTCGTGTGTTTAAGGGAATGCTATAAATATTTAAAAGCTGTGATTTACGGCTATATGATCTAGAAGCAGTGGACTGAGGTAATCTGCACCATGTGATATACTCAGCACAATACCATTCATCATAAAGACCTAGATCTGCAATGTGGAGTGTGGGTGAAAAGGCACTTTCCAAAGCCAAAGAATATGTGGTGTTAAAATACCATGATTTCTTGACACAAAAATTACATTAAAATTAATTTGTGCTAGAAATCCGAAATCCTTGATAATTTTTAATTGTTATGTTCAAACTAAGAGTGATTAAAATATAAATTTGTCTTTTAAGGACATATTAAACATTAAAATTAAACAATAAGAAGTAGTAGAACCTGTAGCATTTCCATGGTAGACACAGGTAAAAACTTTTAATTTATGGACTACATATCTATCCATCGAGAAAGATATATTAATACTAGCAAAAACACACCCCATGATAAGAAAATTATACCACTAATAATTCTAGTTGCAAGTAAAAAGTAAAATAAATTAACAACAGAAAAATAAAATAGAATTCTAAAATAGTCCATCAATTTTACTGAGATTTATTTTGCTTCTGTTTTTATTGTTTGTTTCTTTATGCTTCTCTTTTTCTGTTTTTAATTTCTTAAACTTCTGAAATATGTCATTTCCCCAAACTCTCCATTAAAATTTTGTGATATATTAGATGTTATTTTATAGATTAGCTTGTCTAAACAATAATTTAAATTGATAGTTTCAAATACAATTAAAAATAATTTCCTATCCAATGTTATTTTCTCTTAGAAGATTGAAAGTTACTTTATAGCTGTACTTTTCACATCCTGTTTATTTTTTATTATTTCTCACAATCTCCTACTGGCCTTATATTTGAAAAAGATTGTTAATGACATTTTCCTAGTGTTAGCACATTTAATTTCTTGCAATCTAATTCTACTATTTACAAAATTAGCATTAAAAACAATCTATAATTCAGTAACAATCTTTACAAAATAGTAAAACCTTATACAAATATTTGTAAAGATTCATCTTTTAAAACATTGTGATTGGCAATTTATCTGAAGATCAGAACATTGAATCATGCATATCAGTATCTAGTATAGTTTTTCAGGCCTGTGTCACTGTAACTGAGAAAGATAATTTTGTCATAATATGCTTCCAATGTTTAATAAAACAACAAAACTATTTTCTATGTGTCCTTACAAATGTGTTTGAAATTTTTTTCTAGCCCTTCTCCTCGTTTATGAAACTAAACATAGATACTATGCCTGCTGCTGTCCTTGTGCTAAAGATTTAAATTTAAGAAATAATAGCTGCCTGTCTAGACAACCCTAAAATTGTTTTAGTTACTGATGTATGGATGACTGATAAATGTCATCTTTTCTGCCTGCAGTGCATTTGGAATCTAGTCTACTGACATTTGTGTATAGCGGACCTGTGTCTGCATTTTAGATTTACATGAAACATTTAAGTTTTACAACTATGAACCTTTCAATTTCATTGTTCTTACTCTATCTCCAATACAATAAAACAATTAGATCCTCTCCTATCTTTCTTCTTCCTCACATAGATGTTTTTAATTAAACCAGCAGGGAAGATTGTAATCAAACGAAAGGCAATGGAATTTACTTCATCTCTTACCTAGTGAAACAATTATTAAATTCCCTAGCTTCATATTTCTCATACCAATAAAATTAAATCTGCAGCTCTGCTAGGAAGGGTGAGAAAAAAAGCAGTCCCAAGTAATCAAAACCAATAAGTCTTCAGAACAATAATGCAAAATATATGACTCTGTTGTCTGGAAAACTGTTAGCTTTTCCCACAGATATCACATCAGTTTTCCTCATTTTCACTGTGTTGGGAAGGGCTCCTATATCTTGCACATAGTAACGGAACACTTGCCCTGAGAAATGTGCTTATAAGATTTAATTAGGTTACTTCTGAACAATGTTTTTATAGAATAATGGCTTACCTTGAGTTGACCCATGATTCTACCGAGTGTTCTTTGCATATGTTATATTATAAACATGAAATTACCAAGAACATGAATAGGAAGAAGTGTTTTTCAGACTGTGTGTCTGTGGGCCTTTGTTAGACATCTCATTACCCTGATACACTGTGACATGTGACATTTCCACTTTTCACCTTTTACACTATTTACAATGCTTGGACAAATTTAAAAATTTATATAAAAAAATCATCCTCCACTTTAAACATATAAAAAACAATTTACATAATTCCTAGCCAATAAAGAAACAAAGAATTATAGCAACTACAGAAGCAGTAACTTCAGTAAAATGAACAATGATCCCTGACAGCCCCCTGTCAGATTTAAACGAGACATTTAACGGGGTGGCCAGGGGAGATGCTCTTCTTATGTATGTATTTCATTCATGGCACTTACATCAAATATATTAGTATTTGTCGCCACCACTTGACTGGGAGATTAAGAGCTGAAAACACAGCATCTGTCACCATCAAATCCTTGACTCATTAAGCACTCAATGAATGTGTAATGAACTAATTAATATTATAAGAATGAATAAATATGGTTGTACTCGAAACACTGATATTATGTTATCGACTCCAGACTCCATCTTCTTTAACATCAAAATATCAGAAAACACTTGTTAACTTTCTGAATGACCTTATAAAAAACCCTGAAAGTCATAAGTGAAGTTGAGCCACAGATAAAAGCACAAAGACTGAAATGAAGAAAAACTTCAGTGAACAGTATGTTTGAATGAGAAGATAGGAAGAAAAAATAGAACCATTGAGATCTTCATAATTTTACAGTATTTTGGTGATGAATTTGAAGATTTATACTATAAAATAGAAGAAACTTTTTGAAAATTAAGCTGCAGTCCTAACTGCAGGGCTTTCCTTTATGATTTATTTTGTCTGGATTCAAAAATAAATCCATGTTCTGTGAGGAATGCAGACTCTAATTTCTCAGTGATTTATATGGGCAGATGCAGACGACTTCGGCTGGAACTGATGTTTGGTCAGGGATCCAGGAAATGGAGTTTTATCTGTGGCAAATGTGACCATAGTCAATGCAAATTTCGCAGACAATATAATTAGTAGAATGATAATGATTTTTGAAAGCAATTTACAAAGATAAATTATGCTATCTTGCACTGTTTGGGACATAGATATGGATATAGGAAATTAAGAATAGAGTACAGGAAAAGAAAAGGGAAATTCAGAAAAAAAGATTTTTCTGCAATTAAGATTAATGAATGAAATAAAACAAAATGTAGGTGAATCCATTATTACTCTCCTTAAAAGAATTATTATCTTCATTAATGCCCTTAGTTATTATTTTTCAATTTCTTATTAATTCTCAACTAGTTAACATAAATATAAAGTGAAAAAAGAATTTCTTTAACTTAAAACCAGAATAATTAATAAATTAGAGGATAGATTTAATAAATTAGAGGATTGATTTAATTAATTTGCTCAGAATGCACCAAAGAGAAATAAAACCGATAAATAGGAACAAGACTTTGAGATTAAGGCCACAATGAAAAGATAATAGATGTATTTAATAGATGTTATAAGTTTCACTTTCGATATGGTAGAATAAGTTTTTAGTGGGCTGACTATCCCACAGATATTTATTGTTATAAACTCTGGGCAAAATACCATAAAACAATAACCTTATGGGTTTGAAGGGTGAACAAAAACAACCTGTTTTGGATGAGACCAGAAGATTGAAAATGCAGACTCTCATGGGGTGATTGCTGTGTCCCTGTGTCCTTGGTCTGAAGGCAGGCTGAGTTTGCAGCGTGGCACAGTTGTCCTCAAGGTCCAGGAGAGAACCTGTTCTTTCCGGCCTAAGAAAATGAAAGCCAGGGCAACCAGTGAACCAGAAAGTAAGGGAAGGTTTTGTACAAAAGAGATGCTGCAAAGGGGAGGCCAGGTCTGTATCTAAAACCTGCCCAAGTCCTGGACATGCAACCCAACATGCAAAAAGCAGTCTATGAATAGCCCAGCTAATGAAATACTCAAACTGAGCTGCCCACAGCAGGTGGAACAGAGTTTGGTTTGGGCCTAACCACATTAATTCGATGTTTGATCAAAAGCATCACATTGTTTGGAGGAAGCTAACAGAATCCAGAGACTCCACAACCTCCATATTCAAAGTGCAAAGAATACAATTGAAAATTACTCAATAGACCAAGAACTCGGAAACTGTGATTCATTCCCAAGGGAAAAGATTATTAACATCAGTGCCTGTGAAATGATACAGATGTTGGCATGAAACAAGGATTTAAGAGCAGCTATTCTTACTCTGCTCAATGAAATAAACAAAAAACTACTTTTGTAATCAAAGAAAATACAGTAACTTTCAGTTCAAAATAGAAAATATAAAAATGTTTGAATTGTGCTCCCTGCAAAGTACATTGGGGTCCTAACCTCCAGTACCTGTGAATGTGACCTCACTTGAACACAGGACTTTCACAGACGTAATTAATCAAGATGAGGCCATGCTGAATCAGGGTGGACGCTAACTCCAATAATTAGTGTCTTTATCAGAAAAGACCCAGACACAGAAGAGACGGAGGGAAGATTGCCATGGGCAGAGGGAGGCACAGGGACACTGAGGAGTGCCAGCCACCACCCGGAGGGGCAAAGAAGGGTCCGCCCCTGGGGCCTTCAAAAAGAGCAGGGCCCTTCTGACATCTCAATTTCAGACTCCCAGCCTCTAGGACTGGGAGAGAACAAATTTCTGTTACGTCACCCAGTTTGTGATACTTAGTTATAGCAGCCCTAGGAAACTAATACAATACCCAAATGGACATTTTAAAACAGCAAAATAGAACATAGAAAGTTTTCAAAATTCACTGTATGAGCTTAATAGAGGAATGGAGATGATACAGAAAAAGGTCAGAAATTTGAAACAAATCAATAAAGTATCCACCCTGAAGAATACATATTGACTTGAAAGAGATGTGCAACTATTGTGAAATTAAAACTTGAAAGGCACAAGACGATATATATCTAAATGAATAAATTTTACTCTACCAATACATATTACTTTTAAAGAGACAACAAACATATAATTAAAAGAATATGTGAGACTTTACTTAACTAACCCTTTTTAATTGGAACCAAAAAAATCAATGATCAAAAGAGGAATGAGAATTTGTTATATAAAAATGAATGTGTGAGAAAGGTACCAAGTAAAAGATGTTAGGGACGACTCATTCTAAATGATAACATGGTTTTGGTTATGTCTGTGCTGAATGGTGATTAGAGAAGCTGAGACAATCCACTGAAATATAAAGATTTTGGAAAGTGTGAACAAAAGTAATAACAGAAAAAGTAACATAGATATAGAAATCATAGAAAATTCACTGTGATACAATGATGTGGAAAATGAAAAAAATGACAATAAAGGCACTAAATGGATATTTATGGTTAATGACAGGGAATAGAGGAAATAAAACAAGTTATTTTCTCAAGGTTTAGAATGAAGTCACATAGCATTGACTGAGCTCCCACTAGGTACCAGTCACTGTGTACAGTAACACAAAAATTTATTGTTGATCTTTTTTAGAAAATGCTGATGACTCAGTAGGAAGTCAAGAGAGTGGTTTGGGGATCAAGAGGAAGTGACTGTGAGGATATGTGTTAAACAGATGGCATACGCACCTACAGAGTTAAGTTGAGCTGTGGTGATGCCAAGGCTGTGGGAGTGTGCATGGGGTGGGGTGTGTTTTCCTCCTGACCCTGGGATCAGGAGGCTGAGAAAGCAAAGGCTGCTAAAGGGAAGGGATAGATTCAGGAGAACTGCAAATTAGCATGAAGCGATGAAAAGATGGAATTGGAGAAGCAAGGCCATCATTTTAGAGGAGTCAAGAGAGATTGACTGTTAAAGAATGTATAAAGTAGAAGGAACAAAGGTTAAAAAGAATTTGTTAAAGGTAGATTTAGAAAAAACAAGATCGCGCTAAGTAGGATTTTAGAGTAGGGAAGGTTCAATCACCTAATACAATGTAAATATGGACAAGTAAATGGAATGGATTTCATTGTAAGTATATGTGAGTGTGCACATGCGTGTGCAAGCATATGTATATATGCATGTGTGGGCACACATACTTGATTTAAAAAGGTTAAGAAATATAAAGTTTAGCTTTGCACAGTGGCAGTATCGTAGCCAATGAGGTTTATCCGAGGTGCGATTATTGCTTATAGAAATATAAAGTTTAGAGCACTAGTGTGGACAGTATATTCAAAAAATTTCTTGGATTAATTTAATAAAATGCAGTTGGAATAGAGTGAGGTAAATTCCCAAAAATAACTAAAAATGGTTTAATGCTGGTATGAATGCAGGCAGTCTTAAAAGCAATTCAATTTTAAGATGGTTTTATTTTCAACAATCAATACATTATATCATCTAGTTATTTAAAATCAATGATTTTTGGTTTTGGCAGTACCCCTTGACTCATAGTAACACCTTGTTTTTCTTGTTTGTTTGTTTTTTAATGATCTTTTTAAATTTTATTGATTATGCCATTACATTAGTTCTATTTCCCCCTCTGTTCCCCACCACCCTGCACACCCCTCCCCCACCATTCCCCCCTTTAGTTCATGAACACGTGTCTCAAGTTCTTTAGATTCTATATTTCCCCTACTATTCTTACCCTCCCCCTATCTATTTTCTATCTACTGTCTACACTACTTATTTTCTGCACCTTCTCCCCCCTTCTCCTTCTCCCACTCCCCTGTTGCTAACCCTCCATGTGATCTTCATTTCTATGGTTCACTCCTGATCTAGCTGCCCTCTTAATTTGCTTTTGTTTTAGGTGTGGTTGTTGATAACTGTGAGTTTGCTGTCCTTTCCTGTTCATCTTTTTTATCTTCTTTTTCTTAGGTAAGTCCCTTTAACATTTCATATAATAAGGGCTTGGTGATGATGAACTCCTTGAATTTGGTCTTATCTGAGAAGCACTTTATCTGTCCTTCCATTCTAAATGAAAGTTTTGCTGGATAGAGCAATCTTGGTTTTAGGTCTTTGGTTTTCATGACTTGAAATATTTCTTTCCAGCCCCTTCTTGCCTGTAAGGTCTCTTTTGAGAAATCAGCTGACAGTCTGATGGGAACTCCTTTGTAGGTGACAGTCCCCTTATCTCTTGCTGCTTCTAGAATTCTCTCCTTCATTTTAATCTTGGCTAATGTAATGATGATGTGCCTTGGTGTGTTTCTTTTTGGGTCCAACTTCTTTGGGACTCTGAGCTTCCTGGATTTCCTGGAAGTCTATTTCCTTTGCCAGATTGGGGAAGTTCTCCTTTATTATTTGTTCAAATAAGTTTTCCATTGGTGGCTGTTCCTCTTCCCCTTCTGGTACCCCTATAATTTGGATGTTGGAGCATTTAAATATGTCCTGGAGGTTCCTAAGCCTGTCCTCATTTTTATTGAATTCTTGTTTCTTCCTATTTTTCTGTTTGGTCATTTTTTCCTTCCTTCTGGTACACTCCTTTGATTTGAGTCCCAGTTTCCTTTCCATTACTATTGGTTTCCTGTGTCTTTCTCTTCATTTCAATTAGTTTAGCCTTCATATGTTCCTCTAATTTGTGACTAAAATCAACCAGATCTGTGAGCATCCTGATCACCAGTGTTTTGAACTGTGCATCTGAAAGTTTGGCTATTTCTTCATCGCTTAGATTTATCAGCTCTGGGTCTCTGAGTTGTTCTTGAGCCGTGTTTTTATCTGTTTGTGCCTGTTATGTATGAGGAGCAGAGCCTTAGTTGTTTACCAGGGCGGGGCCACCCAGGTCGCTGGTTTGTGATGCTGTATGTGAGGGCAGGGATCAGAGAGGGAGCAAAGGCGGTCCTCTCTGCTTCCCCATTCTGCCTCACCTCTCACCTTCGCCTGTTTATCTGAGCTAGCGCAAATGTGCGAGCCTGCCACCCTGTGCTGTGAGGTCTCAATGCTCGCCTCTTCACTGGTTTATCTGCGTGCAAAAGTGCAACCGACCACAGACAGCCAGCCCCGCCTCTTCCCTGTGTCCGCCTGTAGCTAGCCGTCACCTGGGATCGGTGCCTTTGGCTGCCTGAGCACCACCAGGGTCGGGGATCTTTTTTGCCCAACCCGCTCTGCTGCTGGCTTCGCCCCGCTCACCGGTTTAGCTGAGCAGTTTGTTCTTTCCAGAATCTGTATTGTTGATTTTCTGTGTGGTTTGATTGCGTTTATTATTGTTAAAACTTTATTGTTTTTAGATTTGGTTGTGCAAGGATGCAAAGTGTTTCCACCTACGCCTCCATCTTGGTGGAAGTCCCCTCCTAGTAACACCTTGTTTTTTTATAAACACAATATCTGACTTAAATAAATCATTGTCTCCATTTTGGCAAGGACTGATTTCCAAGCCTATGAGAAGGGAAAGAAGTAATTTAGAAAGCAGGATATAGGAGAAGATAAAATGAATTTTATAATCACTCATGGTTAACATCAATTTTTTGTAACAATAAGAACAAAAATATATTATATTTAAGTGTAACAAAACTCTTTGTTCTTGTTGTTGTAGCTTCTTTTTTTTTTTAATTTTATTTAGTTATTTTTCAAGTACAGTTTTTTGTCTATTTTTCCCATCCCAGCCTCCCCTGCCCCTTGCTCCCCACCTCCCTCCCATTTCCTCCCCCCCCTTAGTTCTCGTCCCTGTGTCCTTCCTATTTGTTCCTCCAAATCCCTCCCCCTTTTTCCCCTTAACTTCCCTTCCTCCTCCCCTCTGGTCACTATCCCCTTGTTCTCTGTTTCAGTGTCTTTGTTTTTTGGGTTTTTTTTTTCTGCTTACTTGTTTGTTTTGTTGTTTAGCTTCCTGTTAAAGGTGAGATCATATGGTATTTGTCTTTCAGCACCTGGCCTATTTCACTCAGCATAATGCTTTCCAGTTCCATCCATGTTGTTGCAAAGGGTAGTAGCTCCTTCTTTCTCTCTGCAGCATAGAATTCCATTGTGTATATGTACCACAATTTTTGGATCCATTCATTTACTGATGGGCACCTAGGTTGCTTCCAACTCTTAGCTATTGTAAATTGTGCTGCTATGAACATTGTGGTGCATAGGTTCTTTGATATTGATGTTTTAGGATTCTTAGGATATAATCCTAGCAGTGGAATTGCTGGGTCAAAAGGCAGGTCGATTTTTATTTTTCTGAGAAAAATCCATACTTTTTTCCATAATGGTTGTACCAGTCTGCACTCCCACCAACAGTGAACTAAGGACCCCGTTTCCCCCACAACCCCTCCAACATTTGTTGTTTGTTGCTTTGTTTATGATAGCCATCCTGACTGGTGTAAAGTGGTATCTCATTGTGGTTTTAATTTGCATCTCTCTGATAGCTAATGATATTGAGCATCTCTTCATGTGTCTCTGAATGTTCTGTATGTCCTCCTTGGAGAAGTGTTTGTTCAAGTCCTTTTCCCATTTTCTAATTGGGTTGGGTGTCTTCTTAGAGTGGAGTTGTGTAAGTTCTTTGTATATTTTAGAGATTAAACCTTTGTCTGAGGTATCATTGGCAAATATGTTTTCCCATACAGTTGGTTGTCTTGCTAATTTAATACTGTTTTCTTTAGCCACGCAGAAGCTTTTTATTTTGATGAGATCCCATTTGTTTATTCTTTCCTTTACATTCCTTGCTCTAGGGGACATATCAGTAAAGAAGTTGCTGCGTGAAATATCTGAGATTTTCTTGCCAATGTTCTCCTCTAGGACTTTAATGGTGTTATGACTTACATTTAAGTCTTTTATCCACCTTGAATTTATTTTGGTGTATGGTGTAAGTCTGTGCTCAAGTTTCATTTTTTTGCATGTAGCTGTCCAGTTCTCCCAACACCATTTGTTGAAGAGGCTATCTTTACTCCATTTTATGTTACTGCCCCCTTTGTCGAATATTAATTGACTGTAGAGAGTTGGGTTGATTTCTGGGCTCTCTGTTCTGTTCCATTGGTCTATGTGCCTGTTTTTATGCCAGTACCAGGCTGTTTTGATTACAGTGGCCTTGTAATACAGTTTGATATCAGGTATTGTGATCCCCCCTACTTTGTTCTTCTTTCTCAAAAGAGCAGCTGCTATTCGAGCTCGTTTATGGTTCCATATAAATTTTCGAAGTGTTTGTTCTATGTCTGTGAAATATGCCATTGGTACTTTAATAGGTATTGCATTGAATCTGTATATTGCTTTGGGTAGTATGGACATTTTGATAATGTTAATTCTTCCAATCCATGAACAAGGTATATGTTTCCATTTGTTTGTGTCTTCCTTGATTTCGTTCTTCAGGGCTGTGTAGTTTTCTGCATACAGGTTTTTTACCTCCTTGGTTAGGTTTATTCCCAGATATTTTATTTTTCTTTTTGCTATATCAAATGGGATTTTTCTCTTTATTTCTGCTTCTGCTGATTCACTGTTGGTATACAAAAATGCCTTTGATTTCTGGATATTGACTTTATAACCAGCTGTTTTGCCAAACTCATCAATTAGTTTGAGGAGTTTTTGGGTAGAGTCTATAGGATTTTCCATGTACACTATCATGTCATCTGCAAACAGTGACAGTTTTGTTTCCTCCTTTCCTATTTGGATGCCTTTTATTTCCTTTTCTTGCCTGATCGCTGTGGCTAAAACTTCCAATACTATATTGAATAGAAGTGGTGAAAGTGGACAACCTTGTCTTGTTCCTGATCTTAGTGGAAAAGCTTTTAGTTTTTTCCCGTTGAGTATGATATTGGCTGTAGGTCTCTCATATATGGCCTTTATTATTTTGAGAAATGCTCCTTGTATTCCCACTTTGCTGAGTGTTTTTATCATAAATGGGTGTTGTACCTTATCGAAAGCTTTTTCTGCATCTATTGATATGATCATGTGATTTTTGTCTTTGCTTTTGTTTATATGATGTATTACATTTACTGATTTGCGAATATTGAACCATCCTTGCATTCCTGGGATGAATCCTACTTGATCATGGTGTATGATCTTTTTGATATGTTGTTGGATGCGATTTGCCAATATTTTGTTGAGGATTTTAGCATCTATGTTCATCAGCGATATTGGCCTGAAGTTTTCTTTCTTTGTTGTGTCTCTATCTGGTTTTGGAATTAAGACGATGCTGGCTTCATAAAAAGAATTTGGGAGTTTTCCATTCTTCTGAATTTTTTGAAATAGTCTGTGGAGAATAGGGGTTAGCTCTTCCTTAAATGCTTTGTAGAATTCTCCTGTGAAACCATCTGGTCCGGGGCTTTTGTGTGATGGGAGTTTTTTGATTACTGCTTCAATTTCTTTTGCTGTAATTGGTGAATTTAGATTTTCTGCTTCTTTTTCACTGACTTTTGGAAGATTGTATTTTTCTAGAAATGTGTCCATTTCCCCTAGGTTTTCAAATTTCTTGGCATACAGTTCTTCATAGTAATTTCTTACAATCTCTTCTATTTCTGTGGTATCAGTTGTAATCTCTCCTTTTTCATTTCTGATTATGTTTATTTGTGTCCTCTCTCTTCTTTTCTTGATGAGCCTACTTAAAGGCTTGTCTATTTTGTTTATCTTCTCAAAGAACCAACTCCTGGATTCATTGATCCTTAAAATTGTGCTTTTAGTTTCTATGTCATTTAATTCTGCTCTAATCTTGGTTATTTCCTTCCTTCTGCTTGCTCTGGGCTGTCTTTGTTGTTGTTCCTCAAGTTCTTGCAGGCGTAGGGTTAGGTTGTTTGTTTGAAATGTTTCTATATTCTTTAGGTAGGCCTGTATTGCTATAAACTTCCCTCTCAGGACTGCCTTCGCTGTGTCCCATAAGTTTTGGGTTGTTGTGCGATCATTTTCATTTGTTTCCAGAAATGTTTTGATTTCTTCCCTAATTTCATTCTTGACCCATTCATTGTTTAATAGCATACCATTCAGTCTCCATGTTTTTGGGTGCTTTGGGTTTTTTCTTTGGGGTTGGTTTCTAATTTCAGTGCCTTGTGGTCAGAGAAGATGCTTGGTATGATTTCAATTTTCTTGAATTTTTTGAGGCTCCTTTTGTGTCCTATCATGTGGTCTATCTTTGAGAATGTTCCATGTACATTTGAAAAGAATGTGTATTTAGCTTCTTTGGGATGAAGGGCTCTATATATATCAGTTAAGTCCATTTCATCTAGGGTGTTGTTTAATGCCACAATATCTTTTTTGATAATTTGTTTGGAAGATCTGTCCATTTTTGATAGTGGGGTGTTCAAATCCCCTACTATGATTGTGTTGCTGTCAATATCTTTCTTGAAGTCCTCTAAGATTTTCTTGATATATTTGGGTGCCCCTATGTTTGGTGCATATATGTTTACAATGTTAATGTCTTCTTGGTGGATTCTTCCCTTGAGTATAATGAAATGACCTTCTGGGTCTCTCTTTACAGCCTTTTTTTTGAAGTCTATTTTGTCTGATATGAGAATTGCTACCCCAGCTTTTTTTTCTTGTCCGTTTGCTTGGAAAACTTGTTTCCAGCCTTTCACTTTTAGTCTGTGATGGTCTTTTGTCCTGAGGTGAGTCTCTTGTAGGCAGCATATGTGTGGGTCATGCTTTCTTATCCATTGAGCTATTCTGTGTCTTTTGATTGGAGAATTTAATCCATTTATGTTTAAGGTTATTATTGATAGGTACTTATTCATTGCCAGTTTTGTACCTGTGTTCCTCTCTGTCTCCCTCTTATCCTTCCTTCCCTTAAAGCAGTCCTTTTAGTATTTCTTGTAGAGCTGGTTTGGTGGAGGCATATTCTTTTAGACTTCTTTTGTCTTGGAAGCTCTTTATTTGGCCTTCTATCTTGATTGAGAGCCTTGCTGGGTAAAGTAGCCTTGGTTGTAGGCCTCTGGTTCTCATTACTTGAAATATTTCTTGCCATTCTCTTCTTGCTTGAAGTGTTTCCATTGAGAAGTCAGTAGCTAACCTTATTGGGGCTCCCTTGTATGTTATTTCTTTTTTCTCCCTTGCTGCCTTTAAGATTCTCTCTTTGTCTTGGAATTTTGCCATTTTGATGATGATGTGTCTTGAAGTGGGCCTCCTTGGGTTCCTCTTGATTGGGACTCTCTGTGATTCCTGGATTTGTGAGACTTTTTCTCTTATCAAATTAGGGAAAATTTTCTCTCATTACTCGTTCAAATACGTTTTCTATCCCTTGTTCTTCTTCTTCTCCTTCTGGTATTCCTATTATTCGGATATTATTACGTTTCATATTGTCTTGCATTTCTCTTAATCCCTCTTCATTCTTTCTGAGCCTCTTTTCATTTTCTTGCTCTTTCTGTGAGATACTTTCTACCCTGTCCTCCAACTCACTAATCCTATCCTCCGCTTCATCTATCCTACTTTGAAAACTTTCTACTGTGTACTTCAATTCGGAAATTGTATTCTTCATTTCCTCTTGTCTCTTGCTGATGGTTTCCATTTCCTTTTTGATGTTGCTGTAGTTTGCAGAGAGATCATTATAATTTCCCTGTAGTTTCTGGTAGCTCACTGTGAGCTCTTTGAGCTCTTTGAACTTCGTAATAACCAGTGCTTTGAATTCACTGTCTGATAGTTGATCAGCGTCTATTTCATCTAACATTCTTTCTGAAGTTTCTGCTTTTTCTTTCATTTGGGGATTGTTTCTTTGTCTTCCCATTGTTTGAGACTCTTCTTGTTAGTCTCTGCTTCCAAAATTGATCTGTTCTGAAACACTGGTTTTATGGTGTAAACTTCTGTGGTATGTTCCTTGTGAAGTTCAGTGGTACAGACTCCTTGAAGTTTCTTGATGTTCTTCGTCTCCACCTACACTCACGCTGGTCCTCGCACTGGTCCCTGCGTTGGTCGCCTACCACTGCTGAATGTCCCGGCTCTAGTAGCCACCTCCTCAAGCACCCAGGCCCGTTACTAGGGCAGTGGCACAGAGGCTGGGAATGTCCTGGCTCCCGTATCTGGCTCTCTCTGCCACCCAGGGCCATCACAGGGGCTTGGAGTGTCCTGGTTTCCGTACCTGACTCCCCGGCGTCTAGTCCTGTCTCTATGGCAGTGGCACAGAGGCTTAGAAAGTCCCAACTCCCGTACCTGATTCCCCAGTGTCCAATCCCCTTGCTATGGCAGCAGCACAGGGGTTGTGACCCTCCCAGTTCCCGTAGAGAAATCCTCTGCCACCCCGGGCTCTCTCAGGGGTTTGGAGTGTCCAGGCTTCCGTACCTGACTCCCCGACGTCCAGTCCCGTCGCTATGGCGGCGGCACAGGATTTGAGAGCTTCCCGGCTCCCGTAGCTGGCTCCTCAGCTGCGTCACAGGGGCTTGGAGAGTCCCAGCTTCCGTACCTGACTCCCCGACGTCCAGTCCCATCGCTATGGCAGCGGCACAGGATTTGAGAGCTTCCCGGCTCCGTAGCTGGCTCCTCAGCTGCGTCACAGGGGTTTGGAGTGTCCGGGCCTCCGTACCTGGCTCCACAGCGTCCAGTCTCGTCACTATGGCAGCGACACAGGATTTGAGAGCTTCCCGGCTCCCGTAGCTGGCTCCTCAGGGTCCAGGCCTGTCTCTATGGCGGCGTCACAGGGGCCCTTGGTGTCCCAGCTCCTGCAACTGACCCTTCCGTTGCCCAGGCTAGTAGCTATGGCATCGGCACAAGGGTGTCCCCGCTCTGGTTCCTGACTCCTCTGTCTCCCAGGACCGTCACAGGGGCTTGGAGTGTCCGGCTTCCGTACCTGAGGCCCCGGCTCCCAGGCCTGTTGCTCTGGCGGCAGTACAGGGGCCGCGTGAGACCTAGCTCCAGTAGCTGACTCTGCCGCCGTCTGGTGTTTCAGCGTCGGTCACAATCTCTGGTCTTTTAATTTCATAAATGCTGGGTAACCGATGGTTTATTGTGCTGTTTCTCCATAGATCTGCCAGGATTTTCACCCATGAGTACAGGAGCTAGTATCCGCTCCATCTTACTCCGTCGCCATCTTCCCAGCATCCTCGTAGCTTCTAAATAGAGGACTAAATATACCCAAAAGGAAGTTGATCTCATTTTGCCACCATTCTGCAGACAGTGCCAGTGACCTGATCTACTGCACATCACTGGAAGGGGACAGTTGACAGAACCACCCACCCTTAATAACGTAGTATCTAAACTGGCTCCTCAATGAAATTGGAATCTTTAGAGATGTTTTCAATAATGCGCACCTATCTAAAACTTGAAAATTATAAGGAAAAATGTTGAATCCTAACATTATTCAAAAATAAGCAGTACTACACCTTCTCATATTTTAGACATATTTAACAGTTTCTGTCTTACCACATATATGATTTGCAAGTCAATTCTTTTTTGCTTTTTATTATATTTAATATAATTTTCTGTGTTTCCAAAACTATTGTAAAAATGCTTTAAATATTGAACTTATTTGTAAAGGCTTTTGTTTTTAATTCAGGTCCTAAATGAAAAAGTTAATTGCAACACACCATATTCTTAATATATGTCAACTGGAACGTAAGGATCCTAATTGAAAACAATTAGTATGCAAAGATCATGTACAGCTGCACAGGAACTGTGGAATTAGTTTGGTCTCTGTGATAACTGCTAAGTCTTTCTTGTGAAGTTCAGAAAATCATCAGTGGGTTGTGGCTCTGGAGAATGTCCCTGTTCAGATTCTAGGCCAGGTTCTCATATGCTCTCATGATGGCTTCTGGTCACTGGCTATGTGCTTCTTCCGTCTGCCTCATCTGTAACAAATAAATTCTCAGAGGACTATTTTATAAGTTTACAAATGGTTAAGGATAATTTGTTTAAAGTAAACCATTTATTGTAAGCAGTACTTTCAAAACTGGAGCTATTTATGATTTTGTTCATTTCTGTACACCTTTGAGAGGTGTGAAGTTCCAGCGAGAACACTGCAGGTGACTTGGAATCCTGGGGACAGCCTCCCAGCAGAGGTGGCTACTGTGAAAGGATTTCACTGTCCTCTAGGCCACTTGGCAAGTTGTAAACAACTTCTACTACAGTGTCAGTTGTAAAAACCTGTTTTCAAATCCCAGAAATTTTAGTTACATTTTATGTTGTATCACCAACGTTCCTGCCAATGGCTATTATTTGGTCTTTCAAAAATAAACAAAATATTACTTGGAAGTTTGTGTTGTAACTGTTGAACATTATGAATATATAAATTGAACTAAACTTTTTTAAAGGCTGATTTTGCATTTATTTTTTTTAATTTTAAATTAATTTATTTTTTGTTGTTGTTCAAGTACAGTTGTCTGCATTTCCCCCCTACCACTCCCCCCCACCCCAGCCATCCCCACTTCCCTCCCTTGATTCCATCCCCACTTGGTTTTGTCCATGTGTCCTGTATACTTGTTCCTGAAATCTCTTCCTCCCTTTCCCCCATCATCCCCTCCCCTCCCCTCTGGTTACTGTCAGATTGTTCTTAATTTCAATGTCTCTGGTTATACTTTACTTGCTTGTTTGTTTTATTGATTAGGTTCCACTTAAAGGTGAGATCATATGGTATTTGTCTTTCACCGCCTAGCTTATTTCACTTAGCATAATACTCTCCAGATCCATCCATGCTGTGATAAAGGGTAGGAGGTCCTTCTTTCTTTCTGCTGCATAGTATTCAATCATGTAAATATATCTTATTGATAGCTTATAAGACAAATATAAATATAATATTCTCCATACTACACTAATATCCTGATAGAAAGAAATAGAAGTAGTCATATGTGAACTGAACAACAGTCTTTCAGATATTTACTTCACTATAAAAACTCACAAACTTTTAATAGATTCGGCCTGCAGAGTCAAAGTAATTGTTTATTTCCAGAATGCTTGTCTAATACTGAAGGATAAAGTGGTATGCTGACTGGGGAAGGATAAAGTGGAACACTGACTGAAAAGGGATGGCATTAACTTTTCTTGCTGATTTCCTATTGTTAGTTCAGGGTTTCATCATTGGCTTGGTTTTATTATAATTAATTATCTAAAAGAGGAGCATATTCTTTCAAAGTTTCTTACAAGTCTGCAGTCATCAGGGCTGGCCTAAGACACATGGGCACCCTCATAAGGTTATCATCTAATGCCCCTTCAAACAAATATTGCCAAAATACTATTGAACATTTTTCTTTGTAAAGAAGATGTTGGGATCTATAAAAGGGAGAAGGGAAAACAAACAAATTGCTGATGGCAATTTGTCTTGAGGAATTCAACTCCAAACTCCAAGCTCCAAACTTGCATTTTTCACTTAGTGGAACTCTAGGATTTTTTGAGTAAAGAGCTTAACATGACAACTAAGATTGGGGAGCCAAAGCTCACCCTAAGTATTCTATCTTCCAGTGATTTATGTAACTTTCCATAAAAAAAATTCCAGGAAGTACAAAGTCTTCATACTCTTATGTTTCTGGTAGTGTTTGTCTAGAGAGCGTTGAAAAAGTGCCATACTGGTCTACTCCTTAAATCAGTTCTGATATTCTCAGCATTAATGCTAGCTGTCTGAATACTGAGATGATTATTACCTCTGTATCTTATAATCATTATAGATATGCCACTTTTTTTACTTGTTCAATATACAGATGAAAATTAAAAATATTATAGACTGAGGATAGTTATAAGTAGTGTCAGTCCTTAAAATAAGAAAGTTAGTTCAGAATGTTCTCCAAGGTGGGGCAAAGCAGGATTACAGCTGTGAGTATGCAAAACAGAGTTTATTCTTGTGTTATTATTTTTAGTTATTGTATTATTTTCCATATGAACCACTGTAAACCTACTTCGGCCCCCTGCCCTATATTCATCAGATCATAGGAGGTCTCTCTCTCTCTCTCTCTCTTTTCTCTCTCTCTCTCTCTTCTTTTGTCTCATTCTCTTTCAGCAACCCTCTCTCTCTCTCTTTTTTTTTTTAACCCAAAGACCCATATCAGAACTTTCTTTCCTGGTCAGATTTCTACACACTAGTCCATTCAGCTAAGATTTGCTACAGCCTTACCTACTCCCTGGAAACTTGCCTTCTGATACCACATGCTTTCAGAACAATAACTTTGGGTCTGATGAATAGTGATGTAATGGAATGCAGGTAAGTTCCTTGGTAATTTGTCTGTATTTTTGAATTAATTGGCAGAAACTTTAGACTAAGCCAGCAGTGAGTATTCTAGTGAAAAGACTGTTTTAAATTCCTTAAGTAACACCAGGTAGGAAACTTACAAATTATTTATTTAGGTAATGAAATTAAATACCCCCCAACACATCTCTAAATAAATTCAACTAGGCCATCATTCAGAGTCATGTATGAATACATTTACTGACTGTGCTCAGGGAGAGTCATGCGGCCTCTCTAAGCCTCAATCTCTTTATTGTAAAATGGAGATATTAATAGTCCCTAATTCACACAAGGAGAATCAAATAAAAAAGGCACATAAACTACTTAATACAGTATGAGAGAAATAGAAGGAATGTAATAAATATTACACACTATTACTGTTGTTATTTATCCCAAGTAATCATTAAAATAATTTGTGTCCTATTTAGTTAATGGTTTAATTTAACATAGTTTATATTCAAATGTTACAGAATATTGAAATAACACGAAGCAGACACCTAGAACAGGAACAGAATCAGAAATGGAGATCACATGGAGGATTATCAGTGGGGAGCAGGAGAAAGAGAATGGGGGAAAAGGTACAGGGAATGAGAAGCATAATTGGTAGGCACAAAATAGACAGGAGGAGGTTAAGAAAGGTACAGGAAATGGAAAAGCCGAACAACTTATATGTATGACCCATGGACATGAACTAAGGTGGGGGAGAATGCTGGTAGAAGGTAGGGTACAGGATGGAGAGGAATAAAGGGGAAAAGGTAATGGGACAATTATAATAGCATGATCAATAAAACATATTTAAAAATAAGTAACAGAATTTAAAATTATATAGTGTTTACAGTATCTTCAAACTTTGGAGTGTAATGGCTATGATTCATATGACTATGAATTATGCTTTTGAATGTATCCAGTCAAATGTTATTCTAGAAATGGTATTATTATTATACTCTCAATGTTATTTTCCACTTTGCAGATTTTTTATTTTTTAATCTTTATTTATTAATTTTTAGAGGGAGAGGAAGGAGAGAGACAGAGAGAAACATCACTTTGTTGTTCCAGCTATTACACGTTCATTGGCTGATTCTTTCTTGTCTGTGCCCTGACAGGGGATGAAACCCACAGCCTTGGCATATTGGGAAGATGTTCCAACCAACTGAGCTACCTGGCCAGGGCCTTCTTTGTAGATTTTTGATAGTAGACTGATGGAACTTAAAAACAGTGAGATTCCAGTGCCAATTTCTGTCATCTGACTTCCAATACTGAGCATCCAAAAAGAGAAATGTGGGGTGACTCTTTTGTTGATGTTGAGAAAGTAAAACTAAAGGCACCGTTGAAACAGATGGAGGCTGATGATGATTCCCCAACACTTCAGATGATATAATTGTTAAAGAGCATTTCAGGGGAGATGTGTTTGCCATTGAGTCCTGTTGACATCAGTGATGCTGCCTTCATTATCCGGTAACTCTGACTACATGCTTCTGCCACTACACAACAATTTGGTGATCTTAATGCTTTTGCTCTTTCAAAACTCAGACTGCTTTTTTTTTTTTCCTAAATGGCCAAAGGCAGTAATGCCAGACAGGCTGTCTGATTATTTGGTTTAAAAATCAAACTAAACTCCTCAGTCCAGTTATCATCTTTTTGACAGATTTTGAAACAGACCACCAGAGCTACACTACAAACTGTCAAAAAAAAAGTTGTGTTTCAATTCTATAGCTTCCCCAAGGCCTGGTTACCATTTGGTATTCTTAACTTACTTATTGAATTTTCACTCAAGCAGTCTGGGTTTCTGAGATTGGCAAGCTCTTCTGTTAGAAAGAAAGGCTCATTTCCAGAACAGCAGTGTAAACATGGCTTGACCAGAATTATGTCAATTTGCTAATTTCCACCTCTCACATGAATGTATGTCATATTTGAACATAACTGTCACTTGACTCTGATCAATTTCTGGAGAGTTCTTGGTGCATTGAGTGCAGACTAAAGATGGCTGGGGTTGAACTTTATGTCAAATTAAAGTACTTTGTTTCAAATCAGTAGGTATATTGCAAAATGTTTTTTACAGATTGTATTAATAAGATATACCAGTTTCTAAACAGAGAAACTTTTAGGAATACATTTTTTCTTTATCTAAAATTTTTAACTGTTTTTTTTATTACCATTTACCCCATCTATACCCTCTTCCACCTCTACTTCAACATTCCCTCCAAAATCACCACATTGCTGTCCATGTCCATGAGTTCTTTTCCTTTTATCTTGATTGCTCCACCCACCAGCTCCCCAGAGCTGTTAGCCTGTTCTCTATGAGTCTGTCTCTATTTTGCTTGTTAGTTCAGTCTGTTCATTAGATTTCACACATGAGTAAAATCATATGGTCTTTGTCTTTCTCTGATGGTCCATATCACCTAGCATAATGTTCTTCAGGTTCAACCATTCTGTTGCAAAGGGTAAAATTTTCTTATTTTTTTATGGCCTAATAGTAGGGAATACATTTTTCTTTAAAAAATGAATGACAGCAGTAATTTTGTTTTATACATTCTTGACGTATTTCATTTTCAGGGTATTATTTATAGTTTCTTATAGTCCCTTCAAAATGGCAACTGTATAGAACTACCAATTATTAATGACCCTAGAAATTCAAGTAATTTATTAAATTATGAATAATCTAGGTAAAAATGAAAGAAAACAACTTAAGCTTTCATACATATGGCTAAATGTTTGCTTTAAAATTAGTAAGGTTTAAGATGGAGGCATAGGTGGATGTGCCGTGCCTTCTCACACAACCAAGTTTAGAGACAACTTAATATTAGCAATAGAAAACACAGCCAGAACACAGAAAATTGAACTTTTCGGAAGTCTGTTAACAACAAATTCTTCAGCCTGACCGGTTAGGGGCGAAACCAGCAGCTGGTGGAGCGGGGTTGCACAGGAAAACTCGGTCGGAGGGACTCAGGCGCGAGGAATCCAGGCGCAGGGTTGGACCTAGTGAGCGACCCAGTGAGCGACCCAGCGAGCTACCGCAGGGGAAACGGCGAGAGAGCAGGGCTGCGGTTTGACTGTGGTCGTGCATTTGTGCGCGGATAGACAAGCAAGGGAGTGGGCAATTGGACCGGAACCCAGCGGGTCCCCACAGCGAGCGGCGCGGAGGGCGCCGCCATTTCCCTGCTCTGACCCCACCTCCACATGCAGTGTCATAACTCAGCGACTCTGAGTGGCCTGGCCAAGGTGAACCACCTAAGGCTTTGCTCCTCACCCAGCGGCAAGAAACAGCAGAGGGGGCCGCCATTTCCCCGCTCTGACCACGCCCCCACATACAGCGTCACAACCCAGCGACCTGGGAGTCCAAGGAGCCGATCCTCGTACTTAATAGGTGCGAACAAACAAAAAATGGCTCAAGAAGATCTCAAAGCTCCAGAGCCTATAAATCTAAGCGATGAAGAAATAGCAAAACTCTCAGACGCACAGTTTAAAACACTGGTCATCAGGATCCTCACAGAACTGGTTGATTATAGCCACAAATTGGACAAATATATGAAGGCGAAACTAATTGAAATGAATGGAATTGCACAGGACACCAATAGCAATGAAAAGGAAATTGGGACTCAAATCAATGGAGTGGACCAGAAGAAAGCAAATAATGGCCAAACAGAAAAGGGTCAAGAAGCAAGAATTCAAAGAAATGAGGAGAGTCTTAGGAACCTCCAGGATATCTTTAAATGCTCCAACATCCGAATTATAGGGGTACCAGAAGGGGAAGAGGAACAGCCACCAGTGGAAAACTTATTTGAACAAATAATAAAGGAGAATTTCCCCAATCTAGCAAAGGAAATAGACTTCCAGGAAATCCAGGAAGCTCAGAGAGTCCCAAAGAAGTTGGACCCAAGAAGGAACACACCAAGGCACATCATAATTATATTAGCCAAAATTAAAATGAAGGAGAGAATCCTAGAAGCAGCAAGAGCTAAGGGGACTGTCACCTACAAAGGAGTCCCCATCAGACTGTCAGCTGATTTCTCAAAAGAGACCTTACAGGCAAGAAGGGGATGGAAAGAGGTATTCCAAATCATGAAATCCAAAGACCTACAACCAAGATTGCTCTATCCAGCAAAACTTTCATTTAGAATGGAAGGACAGATAAAGTGCTTCTCAGATAAGATCAAATTCAAGGAGTTCATCATCACCAAGCCCTTATTATATGAAATGTTAAAGGGATTTATCTAAGAAAAAAGAAGTTAAAGAAACATGAACAGTGAAAGGACAACAAACTCACAGTTATTAACAACCACACCTAAAACAAAAGCAAACTAAGAGGACAGCTAGATCAGGAGTGGAAACATAGAAATGAAGATCACAAGGAGGGTTAGCAACAGGGGAGTGGGAGGAGGAGAAGGGGGGAGAAGGTACAGAAAATAAGTAGCATAGACAGCAGATAGAAAATAGATGGGGGGGCAAGAATAGCATAGGAAATATAGAATCTAAAGGACTTGAGACACATGGTCATAAACTAAAGAGGGGTAATGGTGGGGATGGGGGGGTAGGGTGGAGGGGAATGAAGGGGGAAATAGAACAACTGTAACAGCATAATCAATAAAAAATTAAAAAATAAAATAAAAAATAAAAATAAAAAAATAAAAAATAAAATAAAATTAGTAAGGTTTAAATAAAGCAAATCGGGTCGATTTTTAGAAGTGCATTTTAGAAAATATATAGTATAATCTTTCCATTTTACAGATATGAGGGAAATGCACCAAAGAAGGTAATTAACTCACTCACAGTAATGTATTTAAAGTCAAAGCAACAAAGGGTTCAGGGATTAAGAAGTACAGGAATCTGCCTGTAGACCCAGCAATTCCACTGCTAGGATTATATCCTAAGAACCCTAAAACACCAATCCAAAAGAACCTGTGCACCCCAATGTTCATAGCAGCAAAATTTACAATAGCCAAGAGCTGGAAGCAACCTAGGTGCCCAACAGTAAATGAATGGATCAAAAAATTATGGTACATATACACGATGGAATTCTATGCATCAGAAAGAAAGAAGGAGCTATTACCCTTTGCAACAATGTGGATGGAACTAGGAAGCATTATGCTGAGTGAAACAAGCCAGGTGGTGAAAGACAAATACCATATGATATCACCTTTAACAGGAAGCTAAACAACAAAACAAACAAGCAAGCAAAATAAAAACAAAGACACTGAAATAGAGAACAGGGGGACAGCGACCAGAGTAGACAGGGGAGGGAATTTAAAGGGAAAAAGGGGAGGGATTTAGAGGAACAAGTATGAAGGACACAGAGACAATAACTAAGGGGGGTGGAAATGGGAGCGAGATGGGGAGCATGGGGTGGGGTGGGCTGGGCTGGGAGAAATAGAAAACTGTACTTGAAAAATAATTAAATAAAAAAGGAAAAAAAGAAGTACACATTGTTAGTTATACAATACCACAGCAATATAGACTAGAGCATAGGGAATATAGTCAATAATAAGGTAATACCTGTGTTTGGGGCCAGGTGGGTATGTGGAAGCAGTGGGGTACCACTTGTAAAGTATATGATTTTCTAACAACTTTGCTGTACACCCGAGACTAATAATATTAATCATAAAATATAATTGAGATAAATAAAGGCCACCCCTACCTTGAACCTCAGTTCTGTATGGTTTTCAGTGAGCTTTTGCTACCAGCTTTAATGCCAAATAATCATTTGTTAATTCCAATTATGTTCACCCACACTGATGTATGAAACAATTAGGATGCAATTCACCAATTGCTTTTCCAAGACTCTCTCTATATTCTAAAATTTCTTGCAAAAAATAAATAGGCAGTCTAAAACAGATCATCTGAAGCTGCTTGCTCTGAGATAGAAAGATCACTGTAGGAACACATAGATGTTCAAATATGATTTTCTTTTGTTGTAAGTAAATTCAGTAATAAAAGAGAAAAGGAGAATTTTTTGTACTTCAAGAATGAGAAGTTAAATTTTGATGGACATAACTTTCCTCTTCACTTTTACCTCAAGTGAACATTGGACTGGCAGCAGCTTTATAATGTAACAATTGTACACTTTTTTACCTCTACTGGAATATTTATTTTTTGCATTTTTTCCTGTACTATTCTATTTTTTATTATTGTTTCAGTACAGTTGTCTCTGTTTCTGCCCCCAACTCCCTCCCCGCCCTACCCACCCTTGCCTATCACCCTTGATCCCACCATCTTTGGCTTTGTCTGTGTGTCCTTTATATGTGTTTCTTGATGATCCTTCCTCTATACCCCCCAAAAAACACATTATCACTCTCCTCCCTCTTATCTGGCCACTGTCAGTTTTTTTCTTTATTTCAATGACTCTAATAATATTTTGCCTCATTGTTTGTTTTGTTGATTAGCTTCCATTTATAGGTGAGATCATATGGTATTTGTTTTTCACCACCTGGATTATTTCACTTAGCATAATGCTCTCCAGATCTATCCATGCTATCACGAAAGATAGGTGTTTCTTCTTTCTTTCTGTTATGTAGTATTCCATTGTGTAAATGTACCATTGTTTTTTGATACACTCATTTACTGATGGGCACTGAGGTTGCTTCTGACACTTGACTATTACAGATTGTGCTGCTATGAACATTGGGGTGCATAGTTTCTTTTGAATAGGTATTTCAGGATTTTTAAGGTATAATACCAGCAGTTGAATTGCTGGGTCAAAAGGAAGTTTCATTTGTAGTTTTTCAGGAAATTCCATACAGTTTTCTATAGTGGCTGCATCATTCTGCATTCCCACCAACAGTGTCCTAGGGTTCCCTTTTCTCCATAACCTTACCAGCACTTGTTTGTTGATGTGTTTATGATGGCTATTCTGACCAGTATGAAGTGTTATCTCATTGTGGTTTTATTTATTTTTTTTATTTAAATTATTTTATTGTTGTTCAGTTACAGCTGTCTGTAGTTTCTCCCCACCCCTACCCCTACCCCAACCCCCCTCCGTCCTTTGCTTCCACCCTCCCTCTTGATTTTGTCCATGTGTCCTTTATAGTAGTTCCTGAAAACCCTTTGCCCCACTGTCCCCTCTTCCCTCCCCCTGGATATTGTTAGATTGTTCTTAATTTCAATGTCTCTGATTATATTTTTGTTTGCCTTTTTCTTTTGTTGATTATGTTCCAGTTAAAGGTAAGATCATATGGTATTTGTCCCGCACTGCCTGGCTTATTTCACTTAGCATAATGCTCTCCAGTTCCATCCACACTCCAAAATATATAAGGAACTCACATGACTCCAATTCATGAAGACAACCCAATTAAAAAATGGGCAAAAGACTTGAACAAACACTTCTCCAAGGAGGACATACAGAAGGCCCAGAGACTCATTGTGGTTTTAATTTGCATCTCTCTGATGGCAAGTGATGCTGAGCATCCTTTCATATGTCTCTGGATCCTTTGTATAGCCTCCTTGGAGAAGTGTCTGTTCATGTCTTTTGCCCATTTTTTAATTGGTTGTTTGTCTTCCTGGAGTGGAGTTGTGCAAGTTCTCTATATATTTTGGAGATCAAACCCTTATCTGAGGTATTATTTGCAAATATATTTTCCCATATGGTTGGTTCTCTTTTCATTTTGCTGATGTTTTCTTTAGCCACGCAGAAGCTTTTTAATTTGATGAAGTCCCATTTGTTTATTTTTTTCCTTTATGCCCCCTGCTCTATGGGACATTTCAGTTAAAATATTGCCACTCAGCTTTGTAACATAGCTGAGATTTTCCTGCCTATGTTTTCTTCTAGGGCTTTTATGGTGTAGCGACTTACATTCAAGTCTTTTATCCACCCTGAGTTTATTTTTGTGTATGGTGTATGTTGGTGGTCAAATTTCATTTTTTTGCACATAGCTGTCCAGATCTCCCAACACCACTTCTTGAAGAGGCTATTTTTACTCTATTTTATGCTTCTTCCCCCTTTTAAAAATATTAATTGACCATGGAGACATGAGCTTTTTTGGGGGGCTCTCTATTCTCTTCCCTTGAACTATATGTCTGTTCTTATGCCAGTACCAGACTATTTTGATTACTGTGGCCTTGTAATATAGTTTGACCAGATATTGTTACCCCTGCTGCTTTGTTCTTTCTCAAAATCACTGGTGCTATTTAGGGTCATTTATTATTCCATATAAATTTTTGAAATGTTTGTTCTACATCTATGAAATATGTCATTGATATTTTAATAGGGATTGCACTGAATTTATAAATTGCTTTGGGTAGTATGGATATTGTGATGATGTTAGTTCTTCCAATCCATGAACATGGTACATGCTCCCATTTATTTGTGTCTACCTTAATTTTTTCTTTCGGTATTGTGTAGTTTTCTGAGTGCAGGTCTTTTATCTCCTTGGTTAGGTTTATTTCCAAACTTTATTTTTCATTTTGCTATAGCAAATGGGATTTTTACTCCTGATTTCTGTTTCTGATATTTCATTGTTGGTGTACAAAAATGTCTTTGATTTCCGAATATTGACTTTGTATCTCACTATTTTGCCAAATTCATTTATTAGGTTGAATAGTTTTTTGGGTAGTCTATAGGGTTTCCCATGTATACTATTATGGCATCTGAAAACAGTGACAGTTATACTTTCTCCTTTCCAATTGGATGCCTTTTCTTTTTATTATTTTTATTTTTAATTTTTTATTAAATGTATTTTATTGATTATGCTATTACAGTTGTTTCATTTCCCCCCTTTATTCCCCTCTGCTCTGCACACCTCCTCCCACCCACAATCCCCCGCTTTAGGTCATGTCCATGGGTCACATGTATAAGTTCTATGGCTTCTCCATTTCCTATACTATTCTTTTTTTAAATTTTATTTAGTTATTTTTCAAGTACAGTTTTTTGTCTTTTCTTGTCTGATAACTTTGGCTTGGCCTTCCAATACTATGTTGAATAGAAGTGGTGAAATCCGACATCCTTGTCTTCTTACTGATCTTAGTGGGAAAGATTTGGGGTTTTGCCTGTTGAATATGATGTTGACTTTAGGTTTCTCATATATGGCCTTCATTATGCTGATGGATACTCCCTCTAGTTCCCCTTTGTTGAGTGTTTTTTATCATAAGCGGGCATTATACTTTATTAGTGTTTTTTGGCCTCTATTTTATATGATCACGTGATTCTGTTGTTTCCTTTTGTTTATGTGATTGTAGGGTAAATGAAGGCAGCCTGGCAACCTCACCCAGATATCTGGGTAACTAAGGGATGCAGTGTTCCCATAGCCTTGAAGGGGCCTGATAAGTAATATTCTCACAACCTTGAGACTGGGTGTTGTAAACGGTTCCCATAACATGAGGCGGACTCTAATGCACAGAATTATGTTATATCATTTTCTGCTATTTTTCTGGTTTGTTCACCTCTAGAACTTAAGACAGTAGGGGCTTCTCACTACACACATGCAGCTTGCAGCATGCGTGGATTGCCCACCTGTGAATAAAGGTATGTCAAGCATCCCCATTGCTCCATGCATTTTCTTCTGTTTCCCTGAAGCTAGAGCAGATATGCCTGGCTTGACAGGCTATAATACAGTGATGTATTGTTTATTGGTTTGCAAATATTGTAACATCCTTGCATCTCTTGAATGAGTCCCATTTGATCATGGTGTATGATCTTTTTAATGTATTGCTGGATAGAGTGTGCCAATATTTTGCTGAGGATTTTAGCACTAATGTTAATCAGTGATATTGGCCTGTTGTTTTCTTTCTTTGTTGTGTCTTTATCCAGTTTGGGGATTAGAATGATGCTGGTCTCACAAATCGTGTTTAGGAGTCTTCCATCTTCTTGGATTTTTTGAAATAGTTTGAGAAGGGTAGGGTTTAGCTCTTCCTTAAATGTTTTTTAAAGTTCTCCTGTGTAACCATCCAGGCTAGGGATTTTATGTGCCCAAAGTTTTTTGATTACTGCTTCTATTTCACCAGCTGCTGTTGGCTTATTCATGCTTTTTGCTTATTTTTCATACAATTTTGAAAGATTATATTTTTCTAGAAATTTGTCCATTTCACCCAGTTTTTCAAATGTCTTGGCATATAGTTGTTTGTAGTAATTTCTTACTATCCTTTGTATTTCTGTGGTATCAGTTATAATCTCTTTTCTTTCATTTCTCATTTTATTTATATGGGTCTTTTTTCTTTTATCTTGATGGGTCTACTTTAAGGCTTGACAATTTTGTTTAACTTTTCAAAGAACCAGCTTCCAGGTTTATTGATCCTTTGAATTATTCTTTTAGTCTCTATGTCCTTTAATTTTGGTCTGATCTTGGTTATTTCCTTCCTTCTACTAATTCTGGGTTTGTCTGCTGTTCTTCCTCTAGTTTTCGTAGATGTAGGATTAGTTTATTTATTTGATATGTTTCTATCTCTTTTAGGTATAAACTAAATACCTGTATGGCATAAACTTCCCTCTCAGGACTGCCTTTGCAGTGCCCCATAAGTTTTGGACTGTATGTGTTCATTTTAATTCATTTCAAGAAACTTTTGATTTCTTCTTTAACCTTATTGTTAACTCATTCACTGTTTAATAGCGTGCTATTATTTAATATGAATTTTAGTGTTTTTTGGCTTTCTTCCTTGAGGTTGGTTTCTAGTGTCAGGCCTTTTGAGGTTGAGGTAGTCTGAGACAATGCTTGACATGATTTCAATTTTCTTGAACTTGTTGAGGTTTGTTTTGTGGCCTATCACATGGTTTATCTTTGAAAATATTCCATGTGCATTTGAAAAGAATGTGTATTGCTTCTTTGGGATTAAAAATTCGATGTATCAGTTAAGTCCATTTGAGCTAGGACATTGTTCAATGTTTCAATACCTTTGCTGGTATTTTGTTTGGAAGACCTACCCATTTTTGACAGTGGGGTGTTAAAATCCCCTACTATAATTGTGTCACTGTCTATGTCTTTTTTAAAGTCCTCTAAGATTTTGCTTATATATTTGGGTGCTCCTATGTCGGGTACATATATGTCTACAATGTTGGATTCTTCCCTTGAGTATTATGAAGCATCCTTCACTGTCTCTTTTTATGGCTTTTGTTTTGAGGTTTGTTTTGTCTGATATAAGTATCCCAGCCTCTTTTTCCTGTCCATTTGCTTAGAATATTTTTTTCTAATCCTTCACTTTCAGTCTGTGTAGGTTTTTTGTTTTGAATTAGGTCTCTTGTAGACAGCATATGTGCAGGTCATGTTTTCTTATCCATTCAACTACCCTATGTCTTTTTGATTGGAGCATTTAATCCATTAACATTTAAAGTTATTATCAATAGGTAATTATTCATTTTCCCCTTTTGTACCTGTGTTCCTCTCTCTCTTTTGCTCTTTTTCTTCTTCTTCTTAGCGCAGTCCCTTTAGCCTATTTTGCAGAGCTGGTTTGGTGGAGGTGTGTTCTTTCAGTCTACTTTTGTCAAGAAAACTCCTTATTTTGCCTTCCTTTTTAATTGAGAGCCTTGCTGGAATAAAGTAGCCCTAGTTGCAGGCCTTTGCTTTTCAGTACTCGAAATATTTCTTGCCATTCACTTCTGGTTTATAGTGTTTCTGTTGAGAAGTAGGCTGCTAGACTTATTGGAGCTCTCTCGTATGTTACTTCTTATCTCTCCCCTGCTGCTTTTAAGATTCTCTCTTTGTCCTTAAAATTTGGCATTTTAATTATGATGTGTCTCAGGGTAGGACACTTTGGGTTCCTCTTGATTGGGACACTCTATTCTTTCTTCACTTGGGTGGTTTTTCACCTCTTCAGCTTCAGAAAGTTTTCTGTCATTATTTTTCCAAATAGGGTTTCTATCCCTTGCTCCTTTTCTTCTCCTTCTGAAATTCCTATGATTCAAATGTTATGTTTTATGTTGTCTTGCAGTTCCCTTAAGCTATTTTCATATTTTTTAGTCTTTTTTCATGCCATTGTTCGTGAGTGTTTCTGTCTATCCTCCAGCTCACTAATTCATTCCTCTGCTTTATGCAACCTGATTATAATTCCCTCTAGTGTGTTTATTTCAGAAATTGCATTCTTCATTTCTTCCTGGTTCTTGTTTATATTTTCTACTTCCTATTTTATACTATTATAGTCAGTTCCTTGTAGCTGTCTGTGAGTTCCTTGAGCATCCTTATAACCAATCTTTTGAATTCTGTATCTGACAGTTTACTAGCCTCTATTTCATTTAGCTCTTTTACTGGGGAGTCTTCCATTCCTTTTGATTGCGGGTTCTTTCCTTGTCTCCTCATTTTAGGTGACTCTTTTTGTTTGTTTCTGCAACTCTTTATGCTCTGCTTTGCCACCTGTCTTCATGGAGTGAAATTCTGTGGTAGGAGTTCTGTGGGACTTAGTGGTGCTGTTTCTTTGATCTCTTTTGTCTGGATGCTCAAGTGTTGCCCTTTCTTTCATTTATGTGCACTCTCTTGTTGTTCTTGGGCTTTACCTATTGGTCACTCCTTTATCAGTGGGTTCATCCCTCCAGAGTGTTTGCTGGTGTTCACAATTCCCACCTTGTCTTATATGTGATCAGGAGCAGGGTGAAGGCAAAATGGAGTAAGACAGTGGGAAAGTATTTTATTGGATTGAAAGTGCTAACAAGTAGAGAACAAATAGGAGATCCTTTGAAGAAGCACAACAATAACCATGATATTTCACCCAACTAGGCACTTTTTATAGCATGTAAAAAAGATATGAGTCTTATTAGAAGGGAAAAAGAGTGTGAGCTGACTTTAGAAAGCAGAGCACGTATGCATGGTTAGATGGTAAGATAACAGTAAAAATAAGGGATAGAAACTTGTCATAGTGTGTAAAAGAATAAAGTTAATGACCACAGCAATAGAGCTCAGGAATATGGCAAAATGTATCAAGACCAGGGAAGTGTGCTGTGTGGGATTTGGAATAACAATAATTTGATAAGGAATGTATAATCTGAGTAAAAAAGTAAAAGACCAAGTCTACTCTGTTATTGTAATACAAGTGAAGTAAAGAAAAAAATTAAAATGCAATATGAAAGGGAGAATAAAGAAAACCAAACAATGAAATCAAACAAACACAAAACAAAGCAAAACAAAAAAGACTAAATGGGCCCTGGCTGGTGTAGTTCAGTGTATTGAGTGCTGGCCTGTGAACCACATGATCATGGTTCGATTCCCAATCAGGTCACGTGCCTGGGTTGCAGACCAGTTCCCAGTGGGGGACTCACGAGAGGCAACCATACAATGATATTTCTCTCCTTCTCTTCCCCTATAAAGATAAATAAATAAAATCTTTAAAAAAAGACTAAATGGAAAGAAGAGAGATAACAATTTAATAAATTAGGGAGTGGTAGGGGATAAATGAAAATAACTGTACTTGAACAACAATAAAACAATTTGAAAATAAATACATTAAAAACATTAAAAATTAATAAATTAAATTTTTTTAAATAAAATCAAGTTCTGAAGGATAGTAAAGTGAAATTTGTCTCAGCTGCTCTAACATTAGCCTTCTGACTTCTTTCTGGGTCTTCTCAGAGCTTCAGGTCTTATTGTCTTACACATTCATTTTTAAACATCTTTTGCCACCTTTGGCTTCTAAACTTCATATTAGCTGAGATTCTTTAGCTGTTCACTCTGTTCTTTGGAAGATGGGCTAGGGGTCCCAGTTGGGTTCAAGAACAATTGGGTTCAGCTCCTACCTACTTCTCTGCCATATTTCATTCTTCTGCATACCATAACAATTTTAATATACTTGTATATGTGGGTATACACAGAGAGACATGCCTACAAAAATATGCAAAAAAATAGAAAGAGAAAGATTGATTTAGAAAGTTTCACCTTTGTTCTGTATGCAATTCATTTCCTGTAACTCTTTGTTAATTCCTGAATTCAAAATTGTTTTTTAAAGGTAATATGTACACAATACATGTACAGAAGATGTATTGTAGAATTGTATATCTGAAACCTATATAATTTTATTAACCAATATAACCTCAATAAATTCAATAGAATAAAAAATAATAAAGATTATAAGCTCAATACCTTTGTTGTTCTATTCTCTTCCTTAATATTTACATGTTCCTCCAAAAATTCACAACTTCACATTTTGAACCCTGGCAATAAATGCTATGATAGAAAGCAACAATTATATGGATGCTGTGTAATTACCATTATTAATATTCCCTGTAATTTTTATTCAAGTTCATGGATGATGTAGTTTATAGCATGTTTGGTAATCTGACTATTCTAATTATATTGAGTCAGTCCAAATAAGCATTATGAAACATATAGTGATTTTAAATGCAAATTGAATAAGATTTCTTTTGTACCATTTACTACAGTATATTGTTATTTTGATTTGTTTTAGAAAGCTTTTGATATATTGTAATGATTTGGCATGAATTAGTTATAGTAGTAGCCTTTTTGTGAAATTCTGCAGAACTTCTTTTACTAGTTTTGGCCATTCTGAAAGGAAATGAATGGAAAAAACAGAGTAAAGGAAGAGTATTTGCTTGATATTTTATTCCATGCCCTGCTGGTTAATTTCAAATTTCCAAAGTCTTTAGCCCAACATTTATAGTCAGCTACATGATCATGGAAATACAGCATATAATGCAAATATTCTAATTCCCAAAATTTGGGATTAAAATTATTTTAATCAGTCTTTCTTGAAAGGTAGCAGTAAATACAACATTATCACACTGTCATGCATTTTTTAAACTCATAACAAAATTCGGTTTAATCAGTTTCTCATTTGTCATGATCTTGCTAGTCAGATTATTGAAAGATATTATTGTGGGAGCAATTTCCTCTCGAGAGTCCCCTGGTGCCATGGATACCCATGAATGAGTAAATATGGCTGAGACATGATGAGATCTGTTTGGGGAGAAGGAGGAGTGGGCTGTGGTCAGTCTCTCAGGGGAGACAAAGGCCAGCAGCAGCCAGTTTCTCTGAGGAGAAAAAGGCCCTGAGCACCCTCTTCCATAGCCTTTTATTGGGTTGTAATACGCAGGAATACAGGGCGACAAGGATCAAACAGTAGATAACATTACAAAGAAATCTGAGTCAGTGTCTGTCAGGAAAAGAGTTGCAGAAACTTTGGGAGACATACTCATTTCCTCTCAGACCCTTATCATATGAATGAAAGCACTCTTAGCAGAGCAGATTTCACAGGTTTATCAGCAAGTCTTTGTGATGCCAGATTTTTCCCCAAGACACGCTCTAGCAAGTCAAGGAGCTGCACCCTTCCCCATCAGGTATTCAGGCTTAAGGGGATTAGAGCCAGGAAGCACTTGTCCCAGAGAACAGGAGGGCTCAGTCTTTCACAAGGCCGGAGAGAGGGGTGAAAGTCCATTGCTCTTTGTTGCAGACCCCCAAGTCCTTCCATGAAGGCCTCCCAAGTGATCGAGTCTGACTTAGGTTGCCCTCCGCTGTGAGGGGTCTTACCCGTCATTGACTTCCGACCAAGCTCTGGGGGAAGGGAGAGGAATTGAGGCAGCGTTTGCTGCCAGAGACAAGCTTTGTCTCCTGGGGCTGGCATTCCAAAGGTTGTCTCTTGCCCTTAGCCACAAGGGGTAGAGATACAATTCCTAAAACTAGGCAGAGCGGTCTACTACATATTATGACACTTTTAAGTTGCTTAATTGTTTTTGCCACATAACATAAAAATACCCAGGAACTCAAGCTCAGATAATATGTAGTGGTTTCAAAGAGCTTTGCTATGTAAAATGTGCACTCTCTCCTGTATAGTTGCTCTCAGACTTGCTTTCTCTCTTTTCCTTTTCTTTAGATCAGCAGCAGATACTATTTAAAACAGTAAACTATTTTTCATCATAGCTGGGCTATAACTCCTAATTATTTAAACCCCTAACCTTTTGAGACAAACTTCACTTTTGCTAATGATCATGTGAAAGATGATATAATTTTTTTCTGTTATTTTTAATTATTTATTGCAACAGGCATTAGAGCAAGTGTTTGGGAAGCTGTTCCCTCAATAGGTTATGACAGAGACTGAAACCTATTCAGTTCCATGAGTTCCTGTAGCAGTTCCCATTTATTTCACTTGCAAAGACAAAATCCATTCTTGAAGCTGTGCAAAATATTAAGCAGAAAACAAGCAGAAGCTGATCCAGTTTGAAAAATGCAAAGCAAAAGCAAAAATCTAGAAATTTCTTGCAGAGGCACATGCTGGTATGATGTAGCAGGAATCTGGGAGAGGAATATCTAATTGGTGCAGGGGAGCTTTCTATCCTTTAGAACAGAAAAGCTGGGGTGAGGTTGGACTATTTTGCACTGAGGGGTGTTGTGTTCAGGCAGCAACCAGGGTGGAGCAACAGTTAATACTGAAATCTCAGCATATAGGAACTGTCCTTGCAGGGATGATTGACAACCAAGGCAGGCGTACATCATTGGAGAAAGCAGCAAGATGGCTACCAGGCAGTGTTTTTGAACATGTGCAGTGAGAAGCAAAAATCTGTAAAGTCCACTAAAATAATTTATACAAATCTGTATTTTTCATGGGAGTTTGTGGAATTATTAGCAGAGCTTCTTCTGTATACATTATATAAGAGTGGCTGAAGATGTGACAGTGAGTGAGGTGAAGTGGTTGGCCCTATACTGAATGAGAACAGAAGCTTTCACTTGTTTATATCCCAAAAGTACTGTCCTGGTCCCTTCAGTGGCCTCTAGGAAACTCATAAGAGGCTACCAGTATAATGGTTGACTGACTTCTTCCACCTCTACACTAAGCTCATTTGTCCTTCCTAGGCTTCATCCAGAAACATGTCTACATTTATTTTACTTCACTCTAAACTTCTTTCATTAACTTGTAAGCTGGAGATGATGGTCCAGTTCTTCAAGGGTCAACTTTTTCTAATTATGTATATAATTAGAAAAGGATATATATATATATATATATCCTTTAATAAGGATATATATATCCTTTTATATATATATAAATATATATATATAAAAGGATATATATATCCTTTTATATATATATCCTATAATATATATTATATATATTATATATATAATATATTTACACATAAGTTTGGGACTAATAAAACATTTGTAATAGAAAGTGGAATAGGAATTCTCTACTATTTTTCCCCCAAAAGAGCATCATTTTTTATAATCACCCGTGGATAAGAGTGCCTTTGTGAAACTCCAGGAATCAGGTGGAAAAGTTCCAGCAGAACCATTGCAGCAGCAAAAAATCCAAAATTGGACTAACTGGCAAGATTGAAATGAACAGTTTCACTTTTCACACGTCGCCCCTTCCCTAAGGCAGCAGAGCCTAATGCCCGGAGAGGTCTCCCAACAAACAACAGCCCAGGATCTGATTGTTTTACTGGTGAATGCTAAATAGTCATAGAAGAATTAATCCCTATCATTCCAACAGTCTTTCAAAAAGTTAAATAAGAGGAACAATAGTAAACTCATTTTATGAAGTTTTCCTTATACCAAAGCCAGACAAGGACACTACAAGAAAAGAAAATTACAAGCCAATATCTCTACTGAACATAGATGCAAAGATTCTCAACATAATACTAGCAAACAGAATTCAACAGCACATTAAAATGATCATACATGATGATCAAGTGGGATTTATTAAGTTGGATTCATCTATAGAATGCAAGGACTGTTCAACAGACACAAATCGACAAATGTGAGATACAACATTAATAAAATGAAGAATAAATCATACAATCATCTCAATATATACAAAAATGCATTTGAAAAAATTCAATATCATTTCATGTTATAAATGCTCAAAAATTATTAGGAGGAATATATTCTTAATATTATAAAGGATACATTTAACAAGTCTATCGGTAACATTAACTAATATTAGAAAAAAAGACAAGGATGCCCACTCTGGTCACTTCTATTCAACATTGTACTGGAAATCCTAGTTCAATCAATTAGGCAAGAAAAAAAAGGTATCCAAATTGTAAAGGAGGAAGTAAAATTGACTCTGTTTGTGTATGGCATGGATTTATATATAAACAACCCAAAAGATTCCACCAGTAAAAATGTGGGAACTAATAAATAAATTAAGGAAAGTTGCAGGATACAAACTATGTTATAAAATTCTAGCAACCAAAACAGTATGGTGCTAGCATAACAACACATAGACTAATAGAACAGAATATGGAGTCCAGCTATAAAACTATGTATATACTGTCAACTAATTTTTGACAGGGGCAATAAGAACGCAATAGGGAAAGAATATCAGCCATACCCATTAAGATAACTTTTATCAAAAAGACAACAAATAACAAGTACTGACAAGGATATGTAGAAAAGGAAATCTTTGTGTACTATCAGTGGTAATATAGAATGGTCCAGCCACTAGAGAAAACAGAATAGCATTTTCTAAAAAAAAATTTTAAATAGAACTACCATATGTTCAGCAATCTCTTTCTGGGTATATACCTAAATGAAACAAAATTGGTGTCTTAAAGAGGTAATTGAACCCTCATGAATTCCAGTAAACAAGATATGGAAACAACCTGTTACCAATGATACATGATTGGATAAAGAAGATATGATCTATATGAGGTCTTTCCAGAAAGTACCTAGCTATGCAATATGAAAAATAGAGGCATTTATTGAAGAAGATACAAGAAACCTTATAAACAGGACAATGGCACCTCAGTCCCCTTCCAACTAGGCAACTTGGGACCAATTGCCATTAGCTGCCTCATTGTATTTTCCTGGATCTCATCTGCAGTCTGAAATCTCTTCCTTTTCAAAGCTAATTTTAGTTTTGGAAAAAGCCAGAAGTCACAGAGCGCCAAATCTGGGATTTAAGGGCACTGGGGTAATTGATGTTAAAACAAAAACTCTGCACAAGTTATGTATGATACATGAGTAGGTACATTGTCATGTTGAAGCTGCCAATCACCAGTTGTTCATGGTTGTGGCCTTCTGAATCATATGAATAGTTTCTATGAAGAAATGTTCAAGATTAATGCAAAATTTGATGTAGATTCATTGTTCTACTCATTCAGTCATTTTGAGTGGGAAGGCCACACAGTACACATGCTCACTCAGGGCATCTACTGCCTCCACTCACTAGTACAATGAGGTCACTATTGTTCACACATGCATATTCCAGTCCACTCTCCTTGGGGACCAGGTTACATTGATGTCATGAAAATCATTCTCATTGTATTAATAATTTCTGGACATTTTCTGGAGATTATATATATAAATATATAAATACATAAATATATAACTATATTGGTATGCACACACAGCAGAATAAGGAGTTATTATTTAGCCATGAGAAAGAAAGAAATCCTGTAATTTGCAATGACATGGATGAATCTAGAAGATACCATGCTAAGTGAAATGAGCCAGACAAAGACAAAAACTTATATATGGAACTTAAAAAAAGTAGAACTCCTAGAAATAGAGAGTACAATGGTGGTTATCAGGAGCTGAGGGGATGGGTGGGGAGGCATGAGATATAGTAGATGCTGGCCAAAGGGTTCAAGCCTTCAGTTCTAAAATGAGTAAGCTCTGGGGATCTAGGTACAGCACAGTGATTATATATAATAATAGTATGTTGTACTTGAAATTTGCTGAAAGTAGATCTTAATCCAAACACACAAAAAGGATATGTGTTAATCTGATTGTGGTAATCATTTCACAATGTATATGTAGGTTAAATCATTATATTTTACACTGTAATAACATAATTTTGTCAATTATTCTCTGATAAACCTAAAAAAAACTGAGTAATATTCCCATCTAAAGCAATGAGAGAACACAGAAGACTAGCAATTACATCTATATTTTGATAAACATATACTCCAAAAAATTATTGCGTACTGTGCTTCAGAGTCAAGAAAAAATTATCTTGACTCATTGCAGCCAGACTGTAGCCCTTGTACTCTCACTACTGCTCTGCTATCCATGTGCCTCAACTTCTGCCCTCTCAGATGACCATGGAAGAAGAGATCACTGCACTCGTCATCGACAATGGCTCTGACACATGCAAAATGGCTTGTCTGGGGATGAAGCCCCCTGAGCCAGATTCCCTTCCATCATTGGGTGTCCCCAACATCAGGGTATCCTGATGGGCATGATATCAGGAGGGCAGAAGGACAGCTACATGGGTGACTGAGCCCAGAACAAGTATAGCATACTGACCCTGAAGTATCCCATCAAGCATGGCATCATCATCAAATGTGAGAATATGGAGAAGATCTGGCACCAGACCTTCTACAACAAGCTGCATGTGGCCCCCAAGGAGCTTCCCATGCTGGTGACAGAGGCCTCCCTGAACCCCAAAGCCAACCATTAGAAAATGATTCAGATCATGTTGGAGACCTTCAACACTCCTGCCATGTACATGGCCATCCAGGTCATGCTATTTTCATACATTTCTGAATGTACCACTGATATTGATATGGATTCTGGGAACAGGGTCACTCAAACTGTGCCAATCTCACACCTTCCCCCATGCCATCCTGCTTCTGAACCTGGCTGGCTCAGACCTGACAGGCTACCTCATGAAGATCCTCATGGAAGGTGGCTACAGTTTCTCCACCACTGCCAAGAGGAAATTGTGTATGACATCAAGGAGAAGTTGTGCTATGTTGCCCTGGACTTCAAGCAGGAGATGGCCACCACTGTGTCCTCCTCCTCCCAGGAGAAGAGTTATAAGCTACCTGATGGGCAGGTGACTACCATCAACAATGAGCGGTTCAGGTGTCCAGAGGCCTCTTCCAACCCTCTTTCCTCAGTATGGAGTACTGTGGCATCCATGAGACCTCATCCAACTCCATCAATGAAGTGTGACCTCGACATCTCTGAGGTGCTAACACAGTGCTGTCTGGTGGTACTGCCATGTATGCTGGCATCACAGAGAGGATACAGAAGGAGATTATGGGCCCTGGCTCCCAGCATGATGAAGATCAAGCTCATTGCCCACCTGAGCACAAGTACTCAGTGTGGATTGGTGGCTTCATCCTGGCCTTGCAGATGTGCATCAGCATATGATGAGTCAGGCCCCTCCGCTGTCCACTGATAATACTTCTAAATGGACTGTGGGCAAATGCATAGAATTTGCTGCATGTATTGATCAAGTTTAAGTTTGCCCTGGCAAGCGTATACATCTCGTGCTGCCCTCATGATCCTGGAATAAGCCTTCCAAAAGAAATTGTCCTTGAAGTTTGTATCTGATTTTAGCACCAGACTGTACACTTGGTTGCTGATTTTGACATTGTATTTTATTTAACTTAACTGCATCCTTGGTACATCCTTAATACCCTGTACATATCTTTGATTTAAAACCTCTACCTGCAGTCAGTCATTTGGGGGCTTAAATGAGAACATCTTTCTGGGAGAGAAATCCAGGGGCTTGGTGAGAATCATGAGACCCCGTGCTCCTGATGTGTGCAGGGTATTATCATTCAGGAGCTACCTATTCCAGTTTCTGTAGAGGCTGACACAAGTCTTAACAAGTTGTTTCTGCCCTGCGTGTCTGACAGGGTGGGGCAGGTCCAAGTGTTTGAACACATTTCCTTTCTTAGCTGATGTTTCCTGCCAGAACATCTGGCTTATTATTTGTTTTGAGTTGGAAAATGGTTTGCATTTCCACCTGTAAATTTATTCATCCTTTTAATTTATGTAAGGTTTTTGTATGCATTCTCACTTCTTCAAGAGATGACAAATTTTCATTTTCTACTGTTATGTGAGAACATTAGACCCCGGCAACAGGTCATTGTGAAGAAAATAGAAGTGCTACAGTAAAAAAAATATATAGATATTTTTGAAAAGCAAAGAATGGGATACATTTAGTCACAAATAAAAGCCTCCTGGCTAGTTCACGTATATTGATTATCTTGTATAACAGGCAAAGATAGTTAAAAATATGTACTACCCTGAATGGTATGGCTCAGTTGGTCAGGCACCATTCTATATAAAGCAATTAGGTTGCTGGTTTGATTCCTGGTCAGGGCACATGCCTAAGTTGTAGGTTCATTCCTGGTCTGGGCCCATACAAGAGGCAACCAGGGGATGATTCTCTCTCACATTGATGTTCCTTTCCTTCTCTTTTTTCCTCTCCGAACTTCTCTCTCTTAAAAAATACATATACTAAAATATTCCTTGGTTAACCAATCACATACTGAATCTAAAAATGTTCATTGTATATATCCTGCCAATAGAATAGCACAAAAGATGATTCTAGCATCCAGATTAGTTTCACATTTCTTCTCATTGATTTTGTTTCCATCCATAACTTTTAGTTAAGTTCTCAGTAAGTCATTGAATATTCTTAGTAAATTTACTCCTCTATGTAAATGCAGCTACTGAAAGAAACATTTTTGTTGGCTTTGATTTTGTGTCTATTATTATTGTTATTTGGTTCTCAGTAAAGTTTGGGAACATTGTGAGTTATATTTAGGGAGACAGGTACCCTTTTGCAAACTAAAATGAAAACTAACATTTCCATGGTATGCTAGGGCATAAGAGTCTTAAACAACGAAGTAATTTAAAAATGTTCTTTATTTGTTTCTCAATGAATATTATGAAAATAGAGTTCTAAATATCATAACTTTTTTGGTTAGTATTTAGCATAATGCTGTTCTTCAAGGGATGTCTAATCATTGTAAATGAACACAAATCTATACAACAGAAAATTAGAATCAGATACAGTAACATTCATCCATTGCCATTTGACACTGAGTTAACACCTGAGATGCTTTTTCTCCCCAGTTTCTCATATTTGAATTGTCATAGTTAATTGTTTTCATTGATATGCTCATTAGTTTACTTAACTGCTTCTGAAGGAAAAGTAACACTGTGAGGAAGTCACTGACAGTAGCTCATAGACCATTCTAAAGAATTGATACATATCACAAGTGCCCAAATAAACATTTTGTGAAGTGGGATTGGAAATAATTTTCTAATTTGTAATTTTCTATTGTCTGTATTTTCTTATCAGGCATTTTAATTTTAGTATTGATTGCTTTCCTTCTCTTTGCTAAGGTCTATTCTTCTCTCCCATTCTCTCATAAAATAATCACAATTATTATTTATATGCTGACAAAACTGAATTAACTTCTGAATATTAACCTGTTATTGTATCCTATCCCATTGAGTCCTCATCATTTTTTCTGTCCTGGGATCAATCTGAATATTTAAGGTATGTTCTTCTTGCATTTTGATAGAAATAAAATTTTAACTCCACCTTTCATCCTATTGTTATCATTTCTTCTGCTTACTTATTTACTCCTCTATGGCTTAAATCAAGGACTTTTCAATTGATTTTCAAAATGTTTATCACCACCCTGGCTGATGTAGCTCAGTGGATTGAGCGCAGGTCTGCGAACCAGAGGATCACGGTTCGATTCCCAGTCAGGGCACATGCTCGGGTTGCAGGCCAGTTCCCAGCAGGGGACGCACTAGAGGCAACCATGCATTGATGTTTCTCTCCCTCTCTCCTTCCCCTCTAAATTTAAATAAATAAATTAAAAAAACAGTAATCCTAACTGTCATTTAAAAATAAAATGTTTATCACCTTAGTCATTTACAGAATGTGGGGGTATAGTCATAAACACACTATTATGAGTTTGTTGATTTCATAGGATTTTCAGAGCTTTTAGTTGGTTGATCTTTTTATGAATATCTTAAATACTGGGCAGGGACAATTAACAAAATTATGAAGTAAACTGTCCCTTTATTAGCTATCTGATTACATACTGAATCTAACAATTCTATCGTATACACCTGCCCCAAGTCCCCCACTAATGATTATCCTAACAGGCAAATTAGCTTTATGTTTCTTCTTATTGGTACTTTTTATTTTAAAAGTTGAAAACCACAGGTTAATACTCAATGCAACAAACATTACTGAAAATTATATTGAGCACATGAGAAATCATTGAAAATAAAAACAATGAAGAAGACAATAAACAAAGGCAACAGAAAGATTTCTCTACCTGACTTTGCTGAAAACTTTTTAATGATTTATATACATCACATAAGGTTGGGTGGGTTTTTTTTGGTCCATGTATGAACTATTAATGGTTGCCACATTTAAAAAAAAACGACAATCTCATGGAGAATGTTATTTTTTTCTATTAGAACTCAGGCCATTAAATCCATTATCCATTTTTGTTTCCTTGTCAATGCAATCTGTCTCTTTGTTTTGCCCCTATTAACGCCATATTGAAAAATTGAATCTGTTCCTTAAGTTAGTCTCTAATCTCTTCTATTATTTGAAAGAGAGTTTAGTGCTTGGAAACTTGCTCAGGGAAATAGAATTTCCTTCCTAAAATTTTCCACAGTACAAACATCAGTATTGCAAGCGTGTTCATCAGTGAGTCCCTGGCCTGCTTTTGATGAATTGCTGAACTAAATGACTGAGGTCAATACAAGGTCTCTCGGAGGCTCAGCTAATTCATATGTTACCAGTGATGCTAATCCCTTCAGACTAAAAGGGAAAGCCACTGCTTCTCTAAGGCCCACTGTATTTAGGGGTAGGGGAGCTGAGAGGTTGTTTTTCCGGTCTATCTGCTTTTTAAACCTAAAGAAAAAAACTTGATAAACTCAATGCCACTTTCAGATACCTTAAAAACACATTCTTTTTTAGTCCAAGGTAGATTCTGTGCTCCCATGTTAAATATTTTATGTATTTCTTAACAGAATTATTAATCATTATACATAATTTTATATATTGAATGACTAGAATAATTTGAGTGCTGAATATTAAACCTCCATTGCAGATGAGGTAATCTAAAATAAAACATCAAATTTTTTTCTTCTTTCTCAGGTGTATGGGAACAGAGGATAGACTAATTAGCAAATTTCAACCACCTCAACCCCCCCCCACCCAATTGATCTGTCTCCTGAATTTCTCTATTCAGTGAGATCATTTGGCTCTTTGAGTTCCTTACCCTACATCACTGTCTGCAAAGTTAGACTGTCCCCTAAAAAAAAGAGGTGAGGAGATTGTAGGACTCACATCATTATTCCCCCTAAGGAATCACAGTCTTGCACTTTCTGCTCTAAAACCAATAGTTTCATTAATTTTGCCCAGTTTTCTTTTCACTGAGGGTGAGTAAATATATTCTCACTGCCTTCCTCATGACAAAGTACAGAAACCCCTACATTCATTTATGAGTTACAGTAGATACTTGCATAATATTGTTGCACTATAATGCTGATGAGATGCCAAGGAACTTAACTCTTATTTATATCAATGAGCCTATTGATAATATTGGTTTTGTTGTAAGTCCTTTTGCCTAAAATTTCAGAACCTATCAACCACATTAAGTAAGTACTTGCAGTATAAAATTTTTAATTTAGACTATATACAGAATGGTGAACCACTGAAAATCACAAAGACTAATTTTTGTAAAAGAAATATACTCATATATACAACATCCAGATAAAATACATTAGCCTAAAACTGCCTGCACGCCCCTATCAAAACTATAAACACTTTTGTCTTCTAATAACATTGATGACTTTTGCTTGTTTTAAACTTATATGTAGTATAAACTCTTTTATGCCTGAGTTTTTTTCTTCAGTGTTACATTTTTGTGATTCACTGCAATGTTGCATGTGGTTCATTCACCTTATTGCTGTAGAATATTCCAGTCTGTTCTATTGTGTACATGCATCGTAAGTGGCTAGTCCCTGGTCTAGAGCTATTAAAATGGTCCGGATGCTGCTATAGCCATTCCGTAAGAGTTTGTTTTGAGAACACATGTACAATGTACATGTTCAGTTAGATAACAACCCAAAAGTTAAATCATTGGGTCATAAGGAGTATGCTTATTTAACGTAAGTATGCACTGAAAAATAATTTTACAAAGTAAATTGTTTGCAAGTTCATGAACAGTATATAATATTTCCTCAAAAATGCACTCAAATTTTGATCTACATCCTCAGAAACACCAAGTATCTTCAGTCTGTTTCAGTTAGCTGCTTATGTGAGTGTGCACCGGTGTTCTACGGTGGTTTCAAATTCCATCTCCCTGATGACTATTCAAGTTGAGCACTTGTTCGCAAGTGTACTGCCCATGTTGGTATTGTCTTTTGTGAGGATGTGTATAAGTCTTTTGCTCATTTTATATTGGCTTGTTTCCTTTTTTATTGATTTATTGGAATTCCTTATATATTCTGCTTTGAATCATTTGTTATATATAGGAATGGCAGTATCCAAGTCTATAGCTTGGTTTTTCACTATTTTAATGTCATTATGGTGAAAATGGTTTTTAAAATTATAATTCAGCATACATCACTGTTTTTCCTACTGGTTGGATTTTGTACCTTTTTTAAAGCTTTGACTATACCAAGTCAATGTTGACACTCATTTTTTTTCCTAAAAAAGTTTTCATGCTTTACTTTGTACATTCTGAATTTAAATTTTTATATGGGTGAAGTAAGTTTCTTGATTCATCTTGTTCATATGAATATCCAAACACAACACAATTTATTGAAGATGTCATCTTTTTCCTACCATCCTGAAGTGTTAACTTGTGTGTATATATATATATATATATATATGTGTGTGTGTGTGTGTGTGTGTGCACATATATACACACATATTACCTCGTGTTTATACACACATATATGTATATATGTGTATACACACACATGCACATGCACACACACATTAGTATGTTTTAGGACTCAATTATGTTCCATTGTTTGATTTTCTCTTCTTGGTCATTTCTGCACTCTTAATTTTTAACCTTTAAAATGAGTTGGTATTACGGTGGTGGCATAATCCTCAAAAGTAATAAGCTTAGTTCCACTAAATCCAAACAAATTAGACTTCAAGGTGACAAGCATTAATAGAGGCAAAAGGGATATTTTCTAAAGACAAAAATTATGCAGCAGAGAAAAGCATTCAGCAGAGAAATTTCTCTCATTAAGCACTTTGTCTTCCTTGTTCTTGATTGTTCGCATTTTTGTATAAATTTTATATTCATGTTATCCACTTATCACAAAATATTGTGCAGGGATTTTAGAGATTAGATTTGAAATGAGTCTAGAACTATTTGACAGAAAACTGATTTTAATTATTTATACAATACTGAGTCTTATAGTCACTGAACTCACTATATAATAGGTCTTTCATTTCTATCAATGTTTTATAGTTTTCTATATGTGAATAAAAATGAACCTATGTGTGGGGATCCATCTGAAACCTTGAGGGATATGGTAACGTGATATTATTTTAATAATCACTTGCTTCAGCAAATGAATTTGTTAACTTGCAAAATAGATTATATGGTAAATTTCATCTTTCATAAACTTTGAGACAGTTTTAAGTTTTTAAATTTATATTACAATATAGAATTCTTTTATTCACTTGTGTGGTTTCAAGCTGACAGACTTACACTTCTCTCAACATTTTCCTCGAAGAGTGCAAAATTAAAAGCTTGTCGAAGTAACTGTTTGGACACCAATTAACAGGGCTGGTAGGTTACCACAGGAATGAGGAACCTCAAAACGTTTACATTTTATTTTGATACATAAAAATAAAGTGGGTTTTATCACACATATGGAAAGTATGTGTGATATGATGTGGGAAGTATGATAGCTACGCAGCTGCTTTTGCACTGTTGTCTTTGAGTCACCTTACTTTTCAAATGACTCACGGGAATAGATGTAGAACACTGGTACACAGCTTAAATATTAACTATGCCAAAATTTTTTAGTGGAATCTAAATGACTAACAGGAATTATGGAAAAAAACTGTTCAGAGAGTTGAATGTGATCACTTCTATTCCTCAACCTCTTTCCCCCTTCACTTTATCCAAGACCCGGCTTCAGCTCTCTTGTTCACTTTGTTTTTTGTATACATATTGACTCAATGTTTGTAGTACCATCTAGGCAATAATTAAATAAATGATAATATATGGTTATTGAACTATATTTATAAAATTATATAAATAAAATAACATAAATATATAATTATGTATATAATCAAATATATCACTTATAATAGTTCTGATATTATGGGTCATAAATAAAACCTTACCTGAACATGGTATAACCCTCAGTTTTCTGACTGTATGTTCCTAAGCCCAAAGTCCAATCCAACAAATGGTTCACAATTGACTACCAAGAAATATTGTTGGAAGGATCCATATAAACAAATTAGTGGCCCCATTTTTGTTCTAAAATAGCCAATTCACCCTAAAAATGATTATGTTTATATATTAGATGAACTAAGAAAGCTATCTGATTGATTATGGGAAAATTACTTTCATTTATTTGTGTAGATATTTTCAATAAACTCAAATGCAAGGTGAATTGCCATAGTGATTTCTAGGTTTTCTAGATGGTTTACCTAATCAGACGTCCAGTTGCTACTCTGGGGCTAGTTTCACTCCCTAGAGTGAGAAATCTCCTCTTAGGAATTAGATTCTAACAGGAATTTTTTCAACATAATGCAATATAAGAACATACATTGACAATTCACTTGCTCAGATTATTGCTATGTAAGATTTAGCCTGGAGTCTTAAGGAAGATGTCAGTGAGGTAGGTGGGAGCGGGGCCCACTTCCCACTGCACACAGGTGAAATACCTAGCTGATCTACTAAGGAATAGAGTGAATAGACACAGTAGTACCCCAGCATATGTGAAGATTCAAGACCCAAAATTGTAGAGGACATTGAAAAACCAGACAGTAAGGAGAATGCTTCAGGACAATAAAGTCCCTGGGACCAGCATGGGGACCAGCGTAGGGACCAGCGTGGGGACCAGGGCAGCTGTGGCTCTAAGCCTGGCACCCACAGGGTCTGCCACAAGGCTTTTGGAAGAGAGCTGGGTCAAGGGCTCCCTCCCCTGCCAAACAAAGTTTGAGAAGCACCAGTGTAACAGGGCACAGCCAGGAGGGGCCCTCCCAAAAAAGAATTTGGAATGGAGTCCAGAACTTGGTATCCAGGAAATGTTAAGATGTCCTCAACCCCGCCCCCCCCCCCCCCCCGCCCCTGCCAGTGTCAGTTGGGGGAAGGGACAAATGGAGCAGGGCCATTGAGAATTGTTTTGCATAGCAACAGTTTCCCAGTTGACCTCTGGAATGGTCATTTAACATATCTATAACCTTTAACTGGTTTCATAGATATGTTAAATAGCTGTGGCCATGCTTTTAGCGGGGGGGGTAGGGGGGAGGGAGTGGCTTCTACCCAAGATGTAACTGGGGGCAGGTCCCCCAGGTTACAAAGCCTGCATGAGAGCTTGGAATTGATTGGCTCCATGCCATGGGGCCATATCTGCCCAGACTAATGATGGCAGCCCAATAAATGTGGGAGGGTATGAGAGTCCTGGCAGGTGTAACTGATTGTAGGAGAAGTTGGAAATGGAGCTGCAAAGGAGGATGGGTGCAGAGATTTAAACGCAGACGCAGCAGCCATGAAAGGGAGAACTATGTGGTTTTGGCAAGAGTGCAGGCCCCCTCTTGCCCAGGTAAAAAAGGGGAGCCACGCAGTTTCAGCAAAGTAAGAATCCCCTCTTGGCCAGGTGAAGGGAGAGCCATGCAGTTTAGGGCAGAGTGAAGACCCCCTCTTGGCTAGGTGAAAGAGGGAGCCTTGTGGTTTCGGCAGAGTGCGGACACCCTATTTCCCAGGTGAAAGGGAAAACCATGCAGCTTTGCCAGAATGCAGATCCCTGCAGCCAGGTGAAGAAGAAAGACACATGCTTTTGGTGGAGTGCGGACCCCGGCAGCTTTGGTAGAAGAGGCCCACATGGCTTTGGGGTGCCCCCTTTGGCCACATGGCCTGGAAAGCAGGAGAGACTTTGACTGGAACTTGGTACAAAGAACTCTTGCCAGTGGACGGTGAGAGGGTGCCACATGACTTTGGATTAACTGGAGAGAGATCTTGCCTGCACGGCAACACAGCTGATGATGCCAGGGCCTGAAAAACAGACATGTGCTCTTTTCCTGATTTATGGTACCTGGAGCTGGAACAGTGGGAGAAGGGAGAGCTGTGTGTGTGTGTAGCTGTATACCCTAAGGGACTTTGATATTTTAATGGAGGCATTAGGCCTGAATAGCATTAAATAAACATTTTGTTTCCTTTTCACAAATCTCTGGCATCTCATGAGAGATGTCTTTCCAACTGGCGGCGGACAGAAGAGCCCAGTAGATATTAGTATTCTGTCTTGGGAGGAGCCCCTGTTGTTCTGTAGCAGTTTTTGGTGTCCCTGGGTGGGCCAAATATTGTCCCCGCCCCGGGCCTCTGTTCGGTAACACCAGGAGTGACCTAGTTACTTGAAATCGAAAAAAGGGGAATGAGAACTAAGTGGCAAACACACAGGGACTATGAGTACTCACAGAGTCTGTGGACGCCAGCAGGGGAGAGTTGAGAGTCGGACCATGACAGCCCGGATCTGGATAGTCCCCAGTCTGGTAGGAGAGGTGGACTTTGTGAGAGACTAGGCCTCTGTACAGAGTGGCAGGCTTGAACAGGAAGAATTTATCAAAAAGTGAAAGTAAAAAAAGAGACACTTGGCAACTGTTTGGGGAATTCTCCTGCAGGAGCCATTCCAACCTCCTCCCCACCCAGCCTCGAGGTGCTCTAAGGTGGCACCAAGGTGGCACGGAAGGCCCTGCACATATTCCTGTAGGCCTGGGAAGAGTGTGCTCCCAAACCTGAGGGACCAGAGGTGAATAGGCCAAGTGCACATGCCCTAACCCAGGGACAGTGCACCAAACCACACCCAAAGCCCCAAGGAGAATGCTCACCCGGACCAGAGGCTGCTAAGGAACTGAGCTGGAGGCTGACTGTGGATCAGCAAAGGAGAAAAAACAAAATCAATTATCCCTCAGACTGCTGCAGCCATGAAGAACAGCAAAACTGACTTGGCCAGTTTGAAACAAGCAGGAGGCTTTTATTTTAAGTAATTCTTTTTTTTAATCTTTTAATTCCTTCTTCCTCATTTTATTCCTTCCTCCTTTCCCCCCCTTTTAGCTCTTCTTCCTCCCTTCTTTTTTTTTTAATGTAATTCCCACAAGTGAAACAAAAAAACCCTGGAACTGTGAAAAGACCAGAGATGGACCCAAGGAGGGGGCATCCTAACATATGAGACAGTGAGACAAATTTCACTTTGCTACTACAAAGAACTTGCAAGTTATTGCATTTTTGTATTATTATTTTTTATTATTCTTACATCTTTTATTTTATTAGTATTTTTGTATTTCTCTTCTTTCTAATTAGTCTTTGCTTGGCTGATTAAATTGCATTGTTTGACTGGTTTCCCTTGTTCTCTCTGTCATAGTGTATTGTTAATTTACTGTCTTTCACCTCACTGGTGTTCCACTAGCACAATACTCTAGGGCCTATACTTCCTATTTTGGTTATCCAGGTAACATAGATTCTGTCATATGATTGTTGTCCCATTATTATTGTAAATAATAGCTGTTTCTACAATTGTAAATAGTACACAGCACCCCTCCCAGATCTTAGCCCACTTCATGGTTTCCTGAACACTATTACTGTTGTGGTTAACTCTAGTCTCTCACACACTACACTTATTTTCAATCCTTTACTGTCACTTTACCTCATAATCTGATCTTCCACAAGTTCACTGCTTTCTAGATCCAACCCATAATTCTTCCTTCCCCCTCAACAAGAATCTTGTCTTCTTTCCACCCTTTCTAAAAAGTGGCAAGTTGCATGAAATATCACAGTTAACACTATACATATCCAAAGAATCTCCTATGTCTTCTCTAAGGGCTAGTACTGTAAATATAATAGGATGTACTCCTGCTATCTTAAACCATTCTGCCTTACCCCTCCAAATGATCACAGAAAAGAGTAGGTGGAAGCTGTGAACACCAGGATGCCTGCTCGAAGAGGAAACCCACCAACAAAGGAACCACCAACAGATGGCAACAGAAGAAGGTGAAGGAGGGAGTGGAAGCCACACTAACTCAACCCAGGACCTATCTGGAAATGCAACTAAATAGTGGAGAAATTACCCAGAATAAACAACTGAACAAGAGCAAGAAAGAATCCTCAAAACCTTGTACACACCAAAGAACCAGCTTCAGTACAACCTGCCCATACCTGCACAATAGAATACAAGAGGAGATGGACAGAGTGACCCTCAGTTTACCAGCTGGTGGGAAGGACCCACCAAAGAAAGCTCCAATAGCAATAAAAACCCCAAAACATATTCAGAGCCAACATAAACAACAGTCCAAGACCAGTGACCTTGGGAGATTGAGAAGAAAGCACCACTGAATCTCACAGGTATTTTACCATAAAAGTTCATACAATAAACTCAGGGAGTCAGAACAGATAAATTTAAGAAGCAGAAGCTAACAAGGAGAGTCTCACAAACAATGGGAAGACAAAGAAACAATCCCCAAATAAAAGGAGGAAGCCTCAGAAAAAATGCTAAATGAAATAGAGGCAAATCAACTATCAGATATCGAGTTCAAAGCAATAGTTATTAGGAAGCTCAATGAGCTCACAGAGAAATACCAAAAACTGCAAGGAAAGTCAATGAACTCACTGCAAACTGCATCAGCATGAAAAAGGAAATAGAAAGCATCAACTAGGGACAAAAGAAAATGAAGAATACAATTTCTGAACTGAAGAAAAGAGTAGAAGGAATCAAAACAGGATCAATGAAGCAGAGGGTTGGATCAGTGAGCTGGAGGACAAGGTAGAAAAAACACCCAGAATGAGTGAGACAAGGAAAAGAGGATCAGAATGAATGAAGAGGGGTTAAGGGAAATGCAGGATGACATGAAACATAATAATATCTATATAATAGAGATACCAGAAGGCGAAAAAGAAGACCAAGGGATAGAAAACATGTTTGAAGAAGTAATGATGAATAATTTCCCTAATTTGATGAGAGAAAAAGTAAAAAAAATCCAGGAAACACAGGGAGTCCCAATCAAGGGGAATCCAAAGATGCCCACTTCAAGACACATCATAATTAAAATGGCAAAATTCCAAGACAAAGAGAGACTCTTAAAGGCAGCAAGGGAGAAAAAGGAAATAACATACAAGAGAGCCCCGATAAGGTTAGCAACTGACTTTTCAATGAAAACACTCTAAGTAAGAAGAGAATGGCAAGAGATATTTCAAATAATAAAAACCAGAGGACTACAGCCAAGGCTGCTTTACCCAGCAAGGCTCTCAGTCAAGATAGAAGGCCAAATAAGGAGCTTTCTAGACAAAACAAGTCTAAAAGAATACACCTCCATCAAACCAACTCTGCAAGACACGCTAAAGGGACTGCTTTAAGGAAAGGAAGGAAAAATGAGAGACAGAGAGGGGAACACAGGTAGGAAAATGACAATGAATGAGTACCTATTAAATTAACCTTAAACACAAATGGATTAAATGCTCCAATCAAAAGACAAAGAATAGCTGAATGGATAAGAAAGCATGACCCACACATTTGCTGCCTACAAGAGACACCCCCCCCAGGACAAAAGACCTACACAGACTGAAAGTAAAGGGCTGGAAACAAATTTTTCCAAGCAAATGGATAGAAAATGAAAGCTGGGATAGCAATACTCATATCGGACAAAATAGACTTCAAAAAAGGGCCATAAAAAAAGACCCAGAAGGCCACTTTATAATACTCAAGGGAAGAATCCACCAAAATAACATAAACATTGTAAATATATATGCACCCAACATAAAAGCACCAAGATACACAAAGAAAATCTTAGAGGACTTCAAGAAAGATATTGACAGCAAGACAAATATAGTTGGAGATTTTAACACTACACTGTCAAAAATGGACAGATCTTCCAAACAAAATATCAACAAAGATATTGCGGCATTGAACAATGCCCTAGATGAAATGGACTTAACTGATATAAATAGAGCCCTTCATCCCAAAGAAGCAAAATATACATTTTTTTAAAATGTGCATGGAACATTTTCAAAGATAGATCACATGATAGAACACAAAACAAGCCGCAACAAATTCAAGAAAATTGAAATCATACCAAGCATTTTCTCCAAGCGTAAGGGACTAAAACTGGAAACCAACCCCATGGACAAAAAAAGCCCCAAACAGTCAAACTCATGGAGATTGAATAGCATGCTATTATACAATGAATGAGTCAAGAATGAAATTAGGGAAAAAAATTAAAAAGTTTCTGGAAACAAATGAAAATAAACTCACAAACACCCAAAACTTAGGCAGTCCTGAGAGGGAAATTCATAGTGATACAGGCCTACCTAAAAAAGATAGAAACATTTCAAACAAACAACCTAACCCTACATCTACAAGAACTTGAGGAACAACAACAAAGACAACCCAGGGCAAGCAGAAGAAAAGAAATAACCACGATCAGAGTATAATTAAATGACATAGAGACTAAAAGCACAGTTCTAAGAATCAATAAATGCAGGAGCTGGTTCTCTGAAAAGATAAACAAAATCGACAAGCCTTTAAGGCTCATCAAAAACAAAAGAGAGAAGTTCCAAATAAACACAACCAGAAATGAAAGAGGAAAGATAACAACTGATACCACAGAAATACAAAGGATTGTAAGAAATTACTACAAAGAACTATTTGCCAAAAAAAAAAAAATAAAAACCTAAGTGAAATGGACAAATTTCTAGAAAATATATAATCTTTCAAAACTGAATGAAGAAGCAGAAAGCCTGAACAGACCAATAACAGCTGATGAAATTGAAACAGTAATTAAAAAGCTTCTGACACAAAAAAGCTCTGGGCCAGATGGTTTCACAGGAGAATTTTATAAAGCATTTAAGGGAGAGCTAACCCCTATCCTTCACAGATTATTTCAAAAAATTCAAGAACATAGAAGACTCCCAATCTTTTTTTATGAAGCCAAGATCATCCTAATTCCAAAACTAGATAATGTTATAGCAAATAAAGAAAACTTCAGGCCAGTATTGCTGATGAACATAGATGCTAAAATCCTCAACAAAATATTGGCAAACTTCGTCCAGCAATACATTAAAAAGATTAGGCACCATGACCAAGTGGGATTAATCCCAGAGATGCAAGGATGGTACAATATATCACAAATCAATAAACATAATGCACCACATAAACAAAACAAAAGACAAAAATCACATGATTATATCAATAGATATGAAAAAAATTTTGAAAAGGTATAGCACCTATTTATGATAAAAACACTCAGCAAAATGGGAATAGAGGTAGCATTCCTCAACATAATAAGGGCCATATATGAGAGACCTAGAGCCAACATCATACTCAATGGACAAAAATTTAGAGCTTTCCCACTAAGATTAGGAACAAGACAAGGATGCCCACTTTCACCACTCCAATTACACATAGTACTCAAAGTCCTAGCCACAGCAATCAGATAAGAAAAAAGAAGGCATTCAAATTGGAAAGGAAGAAACAAAACTGTCACTCTTTCAGATGACATGATAGTGTACATAAAAAATTCTGTAGACTTCATCCCAAAACTGCTAGACCCCATCAATGTATTTGGCAAAACTGTGGGATACAAGGTCAATACTCGGAAATCAGAGGCATTTTTTTACTCTACCAATGAGACATCAGAAACAGAAATCAGGGGAAAAAAATCTCATTTAATACAGAAATAAGAAAAATAAGGTACCTAGGAATAAATCTAACCAAGCAGATAAAAGACCTTTATGCAGAAAACTATACAACACTAAGAAAGAAATTAAGGAAGACTCAAACAAATGGAAGCATGTACCTTGCTCATGGATTGGAAGAATTAACATTATCAAACTGGCCATACTACCCAAAGTGATTTATAGATTCAATGCAATCCCTATTAAAGTTCCCATGACACATATCATGGATATAGAACAAACACTTCAGAAATTTATATGGAACCATATATGACCCTGAATAGCTGCAGCAATTTTGAGAAAGAAAAACAAAGCATGAGGAATCACAATACTTGATATCAAACTATATTACAAGATCACTGTAATCAAAACAACCTGGTACTGGCATAAAAACAGGCACATAGACCATGGAAAGGAACAGAGAACTGAAAAATAAACCCAAGTCTCTACAGTCAATTAATGTTTGATTAAGGGGGAAGAAGCATAAAATGGAGTAAAAATAGCCTCTTCAGCAAATGGTGTTGGGAGGTCTGGACAGCTATATGTAAAAAAATGAAACTGGATCACAAACTTACACCAAAAATAAATTCAAGGTGAATAAAAGACTTAAATATAAGTTTTAACACCACAAAATCCTAGAGGAAAACATTGGCAGGAAAAGCTCAGGCATTCCATTCAGCGACATGGATATGGATCTTCATGGATATGTCCCCTAAAGCAAGGGACACAAAGAAATGGGACCTCATCAAATTCAAAAGCTTCTGCATGATTAAAGAAAACAGTATTAACATGAAAAGACAGCCAACCATATGGGAAAACATATTTGCCAATGACACATTGGACATGGGCTTGATCTCCAAAATATGTAAAGAACTCACGTGACTCCACTCCAGGAAAACAAAAACCCAATTATAAAATGGGCAAAAGACAAACAAACACTTCTCCAAGCAGGACATACAGAGGGCCCAGAGACACATGAAAAGATGGTCAGCATTGCTAGCCATCAGAGAGATGCAAATTAAAACCACAGTGAGCCATGGTTGGTGTGGCTCAGTGGATTGAGTACTGGCTTGTGAACCAAAGTGCTGTTGGTTCGAGTCCCAGTCCAGGCACATGCCTGGGTTGCAGGCCAGGTCCTCAGTGTGGGGCATGTGAGAGGCAACCACACATTGATGTTTCTCTCTCTCTCTTTCTCCCTCCCTTCCCCTCTCTCTAAAAATAAATTTAAAAAACACAATGAGATACCACCTCACATCAGTCAGAATGGACAACAGAAAAAAATCAACAAACAAGTGTTGGAGAGGATGTGGAGAAAAGGTAATCCTAGCGCACTGTTGGTGGGAAGGCAGACTGGTGCAGCCACCATGGAAAACAGTATGGAATTTCCTCAGACAACTAAAAATGGAACTGCTTTTTGACCCAGGAATCTTGCTGCTGGGATTATACCCTAACAGCCCTGAAACACCAGTCCAAAAGAACCTATGCACCCCAGTGTTCATAGCAGCACAATTGACAATAGCCAAGTCCTGGAAGCAACCTAAGTGCCCATCAGCAAATGAGAGGATCACAAAACTATCCTACATTTCCACAATGGAATTCTACTCAGCAGAGAGAAGAAAGGAGCTTATACCCTTTGCAACAGCATGGATGGAACTGGAGAGCATTATGCTAAGTGAAATTAAGCCAGGCAGTGAGGGACAAATAGCATATGATCTCACCTTTATCTGAAACATAATCAACAAAAGAAAAAAAGCAAAGAAAATATATCCAGAATCACTGAAATTAAGAACAATCTAACAATAGCCAGAGGGCAGGGAAGGGGACAGAGGAAAGCAGGGTTTTCAGGAACTACTGTAAAGGACACAAAGACAAAACCAAGGGGCAGGGTGGAAGCAAGGGAGGGAGGTGGGTTTGAAAGGGTTGGGGGTGGGAAGAAAATGCAGACAACTGTAATTGAACAACAATAAAATAATTTAAATTAAAAAGCAAGCAAGCAAGAAAGATTTAGCCTGAAGCAAAAGTAAAGATATGATGTAAAATGTATGTAACTTCGAGTCTCATAAAATCTCTCATCTGAATGGCTGGCAATATTTCACTGGAGCTGGAGAAGATCTATGTTGGAAGTACTAAGTGTAAGCCATTGGGATTCTAGTGTAAGACTGTCTCTCCCTGATGAAAATACAAATGGATCTGAAAGTGTGTTATCATAGACAGTCAGTAGGAGCACCAGGGAGTCTCTTCCATTGGCCAAGATGGCAACTAGGGGTGGTTCTTACACCAAGAATGCTGAGAGCTAGAAATATGAATGAATAGGACCCCAGCACCCCAAAAACTAGCAAGATAACTAAACAGAAAAATAAGCCCTCCCTTCCCTATGCCTGTAAGAACTGCAAGTCAGAGAAGGAAGTGGAGATAGTCTTTGAGACCAGGGCCCACCATTCTCCCAGGTTGCCGAGCATCTGAATAAAACCACTCTCCTTCAGGAGTTTGGATTTCAGTTTGACTGGTCTTGGACATCTGTTTGGTTATTAGTAAATCCTGGACTTCAGTGAAAGAGAGAAAACTATAGATTTAAGAAACAGTCATAAAAAGTGAAAGGATAGTGTTAAACAAATTCTTAATTACATGAAAAACTTCCTAATAAACAATAACTTTAGGAATTATATTTTATAATAGTTCTAAGAATAATTTGTCTTTCTTTTTTAAAAAGTATAAATAACTTTATTTATATGAACAACAATAAAATAATTTAAATTAAAAAGCTTCAGCCCTAGATGGTGTGGCTCAGTGGTTTGAGTAGTGGCCTGCAGACTGGAAGGTCAGTGGTTTGATTCCCAGTCATGGCACATGCCTGGATTGTGTACCAGGTCCCCGGTTGGGGTGTGAGAGAGGCAACCAATTGCTGTTTTTTTTTAAATCTTCAAATTATTTTTTTGTTTTTATTTTTTACTTCTTTTTCTTAATTTAAGTATAGTTGGTATACAACCTTATTCAGCTGTATTATTTTTTTGTGTACAATACAGGATTTAACATGTTTATGCCTTACAGTGTGATCACTCCATTAACTCCAGTAATCATCTGTCACCATGCAAACTTATCAAAATATTATTGACTATATTCTCCTTCACCTTTATCACACATCTCCCTACCTCCTCCCCTCTGGCAACCATCCCTTTGGTCTCTCTTTCTATGAGACTGTTTTTGGTTTTAGTTTTGTTTGTTTTGTTTTTTTTAGATTTCACATACAAAGGAAACCATAAGGTATTTATTTGTCTTTCTCTTTCTGACTTATTTCACTTAGCATAAATACCTCTAGTTCTATCCATGTTGCCACAAATGGCAAGATTTCATTCTTTTTATTGCTGTGTAATATTCCATTATGTGTATGTATGTGTGTGTGTGTATATATATGTATAATTTTCTTTATTTAATTATCTATTGATGGACATCTAAATTGATTCCATATCTTATCTATTGCAAATAATGCTGAAATTAACATAGGGTTGAATATGTCTTTTTGAATTAGTGTTTTCATTTTCTTCAGATTAAATACCCAGAAGTGGAATTGCTAGCTCTTATAATAGAGTTATTTTTAGTTTTCTTTTTTTTTGAGTGATCTCCAGACTGTTTTTATAGTGCTACATCAATTTACAGTTCCACCAAAACAGTGGATAAAATTTACAAGAACAACATCCTTTCACTGGGAGAATTATAAAACAACTTCTGATCATGTTTTATAATGATCACATTTAAAAGACACTGCATGCATTAAATATATTTTTAGTATACTGCTTTTATATTTTCCAATAGAATAAGTTTAAGCCTCATTTTCTAAGTTACAATTACATTTAATTTTTCTTTCACTACTATTCAACAATATTACTTATAAATATACAAATAATAAAATTATCCCTGATTTCTCACTATAATACATCATTTTGAAAGTTCTTTTCCTGATCTGAAATATGTTTGCATGGAAAAAAATTAGAGTAGGTACAATTTTTTCTTTTTTATTTACAAAAGATAACAGAAACTATTTTTAAACAGCCACGATTGTACATAGCCACATTTTTACTGTCTTCATTTTTATGATTTGCGTTCCCATTACTCTTTTTCTTGTAGTATTTTGAAAATACATACTTTTTGTCATTATCATACTTTGCTTCTCCTCTCCCTCCTCTTCCACCTAATTACTCCCCACACTTTTCCTTTCTCATCCTTTTTCTTCTGTTTTTCTTCTCCTTCTTGTTATGCTTCACATTGTGTAATACTTATATTGCAGTATAGAAAGAATTAAAATCCTAACATCATTGGGTCTTCTAGTCGTTAACTTGATATATTTTCCACTCTATATTTTCTCAGGAAATATTCTGTGGTACTCATTATGCAGGTCTTGCATGTATTTTGTTTACTGTATGTTTGAGTTCTAATGCTATTGTAAATCATAACTTTATTTCATTTCCCAACTCTTACTTGATGTTATATAAAAGTAATTTCTGTTTATATTTATTGTATACTGGTATTTTGTTATATTCACTTATTAATTCTATTAATTTTAGTGCTTTTATATATAATCTAGACATCTGTAAATAAGGACAATTGTTCTTTTACATCATTATGTCATTTATTTCTTTATTTGACTTTAATGCAGTTAACTTCTAATACAATTTTGACTAAAAGTGGTAAGTGCATATTTTTGACTAGCTCCTCATTTCAAGAGAAGAATGAATGATATTTATCAATGATTTTCAGATTGAATAAGTTTCAATCTAGTTTTCATTTCTGAGAATTAGAATAATAAATTTTATCAGGTTTTCTCTGTATCATTGAAATTATCAGGGGAATTCTTCTCTTATGCTTTTCATGTGTTTGATTACATTTATTGAATGTTGAAACAACCTGGTATTCCTGAGATAAAAATGCTCTTCATTACATTATCTCATATATTTTTTATATGAAAAGGAATTTTGTGTCTGTGTTCAGAAAGATTATATACCTGTCATCTTTTTCAATTTTATTGTCTGACTTAAGATTAAGTCATGAAGGTTTGTATAAAATAACGAATACTTATATTTTAAATGCTTAACAGAATTAGCCAGTAAGGTGTCTTAGCCTGGAAGAAGGATTGCATTAAAAATTCAATTAATTTGATAAACATATGATTTATTTAACTTTATAGTTTTTCTTATGTCAATTACAGAAAGTTACTTTTAAGAAATTTATCTATTTCATATATTTTGATATATATTCCCATAAGTTGTTAATAATTTTTGTTATACTTTGTGTGTGAAGAGTCCACATAGGTGTCTTCTTTCTTTTTTTAGTGATCTTTATTCCATTTTTCCATTGCCATTTAATCCCCATAGACCACCCCTCTGCACTGTCACACTTTTGTCCATGTCCTTGGGTCCTTTTCCCTTTTACTCAATCCCTTCACTCCCTCCACTCCCCCTACTACCTGTCCTCCTGCTCTCTAGCTATGAATCTGTCTCTATTTTACTCTGTTTTTCCCATTCAGAATATTCTGCCCATGCTAACACATTGTTAACAGTTCACCCTTAGCTCTTATACCACCTTTTCAAAGAGACTTCCCTTGTTATTTTTTCCATTGCCACCCTAAATGCTTTAAAAATGTATCTGAATTAACAATTACTTTATTATTTTATTAATTCATTTGCCTCCACTTCTCTTTCTGCCCTGTCCTCTCTATTTAGAATTTAAGCTATTTGGAACAAAAATTATGTCCAGCTTATTCGCCATTGTACTTATAGCAAAGTTACATAGAATGTAGCTTACATAAACACATATTTGTTGAATTAACTAATTAAAAGACAGACATTCAACAGAGGTATCATACAGTGCCAGTATTAGCTTAGCCCTGTACTAAAACAATACAAGTATCACAAAGAGCTGTTGATAAAATGATGATGGAGATAAATGTAACAATTGAAAATACTAACTTAACCTATAAAAAGTAGAAATAAGACAAGCAGAGACAAAGAACATATGGGATAAATACAAAACAAGTACAAGAATAAACCTAAACACAAAGCTATCAATAATAACATTCATACAAATTAACTAAACATTTAAATAAGAGATTCTCAGACTGGATATAAATCAAGATCCAGTTTATAGTCTAAATATAAAACCACAAATAACCTATAAACAAAGAGTAGAACATATTCTTTTTTGTTTTGTTTTTTTTAATAATTTTTATCGTATTTTTCCCATTGCCATTTAATTTTCTTATCCCTCCTTTCTCCCCCAATTGTCACACTGTTGTCCATGTCCATGAGTCCTTTCTCCTTTTTGTTCAATCCCTTCACCCCCTACCCACACGTCAATACTTGTCAGCCTGTCAGGGAAAGGTTAATATCCAAAATTTATAAAGAAGTTATACAACTCAAAACCAAAATAACAAACAATCTGACTAAAAAGTGGGCAAAAGATCTGAATAGACACTTCTCTAACAAGGATATAAGGATAATCAATATGCATATAAAATGTGTTCGCATCACTAATCATCACAAAAATGAAAATTAAAACCACAATGAGATACCATCTCACACCCATCAGAATGGCTGTCATTAATAAATCAACAAACAAGTATTGACAAGGGTGTAGAAAAAAAGTGCACTATAATGCCCTGTGCTCTGTTCATGAAAATACAGATTGGTGAAGCCACTGTGGAAAGTGGTATGGAGACTCTTCAAAAAAGGTAAAATAGAACTGCCATATGACCCAGTGTTGCACTTCTGGGAATATATCCAAAGAAACTCAAAACACTGATTTGCACCCAATGTTCACTATAGTGTTATTTGCAATAGCTATGATTTGAAAGCAGACCAAGGGTCCTTCAGTAGGTAAGTGTATAAAAAAGCAGTAATTCATTTCCACAATGAAATACTACTCAATTATAAAAAAGAAGGAAGTCTTAACATTAGTGATGGCAAGGATAGACCTGGAGCACATCATTCTAAGTGAAATAAGTCAGTCAGAGAAAGGCAAATACCATATAATTTCACTCATATGTGGAATCTAATGAACAACATAAACTAACAAACAGAATAGAAACAAACTCATAGACAGAGAACAGACTGACAGGTATCTGAGGGTGCTTGTGGGGCCAAGTGAAAGAGGTAAAGGGATTAAATAAAGAAAAAGAAAGAAAGAATCATGGATACACAACTGTAAGACAACTGCCATAGTGAAGGGCAATGAGGGAGGTAGAAGAAGGTACAGGGATGACAAATAGTTATGGAGGGAGACTAGACTTCAGATGATGAATATGCAGTACGGTATGATGCATTGTAGACTTGTATACCTGAAACCTACATAATTTTTAATCCATGCCACCTAAAGAAGAAGAAAGAAAGAAAAGAAAGAAGTTTGCTAATAACAATATTACTGCCAGATATTTGCAGCTTCGTCTCTCAGATCACATGCACAAACTTTCTTCTCCAGGATGTGATACTTAAGAGCAGAATACTAAAATGTAATTGTGCACAAGTTTAAATTTACTAGATAATAACAAATTTCTCAATTATTTTTACTTCTATCAGAATGTAAGAATTCCACATTTCCACATCCTTGCCTTTAGTTGATAGTGTTTTTTTTTAATCATTGTGTTGTGTATGAGATAGAGTCTCATGAATTTCAACTGCATTTTTTCTGATTGCTATTGAAACTTGGCACTTTGCTTTTTGTTTATTGGCCATTTTTGTTTTCTGTTTTGTGAAATACCTTGTTGTATGTTATCTATTTTGTTCATTGATTTCTATGTTAATTTCTTTATGCCTATTTCTTTGTTAATTTATGCATATGTATTTATACATTTATACATCTTTGTTGGCTACTCTGACACTTTGCAACATAGCCATGCTGCCCCTCCAAGGAAAAGGAAGAAAAGAGAAAAGAAGAAAAAAGAAGAAAAAGGAATGAGAAGGATGCCCATGTAAGTTGTAATAGTATGTCATGGCCTGCAGAAAACCTACTAGAATTTTTATTGTAATTACATTGAATCTATAGACCAGTGTGGGGAGAATTAGTATTTCTACAGTATTGACTTTTCTAGTGAAGAACATGTTTCTATCACTAAATTCCAGTTTTTAATGTGTTTCCCTGTGTGTCTGTGATTTTCTACAGAACTAGGATAGAGGATTATCTCCCTAGCTTCATTATGAAGTAGACTAGATTAACCAATATTCTAGCTTTGAAGTACCCTTGATTGTGATGCATTACCTTTCATTTTATATCACTAATAAGTGTTAATTATGTTTTATATGGGCTTTTCCTCTATACTTATGAATGAAATTGGCTAATGCTTTTTAAAAACAGCTTTATTGAAATGTAATCCACATATTGCATAACTCACCCATTTAAAGTATATGAGTCAGTGGGTTTAATATATTAGCTGAGCCACTCCAGCTAATATTTTGAGAACACTTTTTGTCACCCCCAAAAGAAACTAGCTGCACATTAGCAGTCTCTCCCCTTCTCTAGCCCCTCTCATTTACTAACAGATATGTAGAGGAAACCCCATATGCTTTTGTCAATATACACAGGAAGAAATCCATAATGTTAATCTATGTTCTTAAAGCAAATCCTCTTCAAAACTAATCACCATCATCATCGTCATCATCATCATCAGGAAATGTTGTAATTCTGTCTACTAATCTGTCTCTGACCTTAATGTCAAATATGGAAATGACTTGACTGAATTACATTCAGATTAAATGAACACAAAGGCCTAATATAAGAAAAAACCCTTTATGTTTTGATGCTGCCTTTGCCATATAAAAACATAATACATTTTGTGCTGTAAAGTATCTGTTTAACAATGCCTATATTTTAAAATATGAAAAATAAGTTGATAAAATCTTTCAAAAACATCTATGAGAAAAAAGTTATAAAATAGGGAGTGAATGATGTTTCCCTTACTGAAAATAATTGTCTCTTTCTCACTATTTTTATTTAAAAAATATGATTAGCTGACTGTCTTGTCAAAACAGCACTATCTAAAAATCCATTGAGTATATCCTAAGAACCCTGAAACACCGATCCAAAAGAACCTATGCACCTCAATGTTCATAGCAGCACAATTTACAATAGCCAAGACTTGGAAGCAAACTAGGTGCCCATCAGTAAGTGAATGGATCCAAAAACTATGGTACATTCACACAATGGAATTCTATGCAGTAGAAAGAAAGAAGGAGCTACTACCCTTTGCAACAGCATGGATGGAACTGGAAAGCATTATGCTGAGTGAAATAAGCCAGGAGGTAAAAGACAAATGGTGATCTCACCTTTAACAGGAACCTAAACAACAAAACAAACAAGCAAGCAAAATATAATCAAAGACATTGAAATAGAGAACAGGCTGACAGGGACCAGAGGGGAGAGAGTTTCAGGGGAAAAAGGGAAGAAGGGTTTACAGGAACAGGTATAAAGGACACAGGGACAAAAACTTAGGGGGATGGAAATGGGAGGGAGGTGGGAAGCACTGGGCGGGGTGGGCTGGTATGGGAGTAAAAGACAGATAACTGTACTGGAACAATAATTAAATAAAAAAGGAAAAAATAATAAATGCCATATGGATAAGCTTCAAAAATAAATTAAAAATAAAAATCCATTGAATAATAAGAAAATATTTCAATCTTCAGCACATTTTCTTCTTGTGCTTTACTAGTAAAAAACAATTCATAGTTTTGACCAATCTCTTGTCTACTTGAGAAATCACTACTGACCACCTATTAATTGCTAGGAATTCTGTTGAATCTTGGGAATTAAAAAAATGTACCCAACATGTTACCTGCTCTTCAGGGGCTCACTCTAAATGGCAATATGCAATAATAAAAGTATTAAAATAAGTTCTGTAAATAGAATTACATACAACCAAGAACGAGACACATGAAGAAGTTTTTAATTTTGTCTGAGAAGTTTGTAAAAGTGTTCACAGAATGATGAAAGTGATATGTTAACTCAAGCAGGAACACTCCAGGAGATCAAAGAAAAAGAAATGTCCACCAGAAGAAATAGCCTGTGGAAAAGAATCAGCTAGAAATTTGTCAACTGGTTTTTTACATTACAAAATCTTTAACTGCAATAACACTTTCTAACTAAAAATCAGATCTGGTTAGTTTTTTTACTTAATAACTTTTTCTATATGTCTGTAATTCAACTCTAAGGGGGGCGAAAGTGGGAGGGAGGTAGGGAGCACAGGGCGGGGGGTGCTGGGATGGGAGAAATAGACAAAAAACTGTACTTAAAAAATAACTAAATAAAATTATTTTAAAAACCACATTTAATGCCTCATTTTACTCCTAAGTCATCAGTCTTTAATGCCTGATTTACCTGAAAATGAATTAAACTCACAAAAATGTTTCATATTTTCAATGTCAAAATTTTTCATTATTTTAAATTTTTGACTTCTGATGATATATATTGCTGTCTATACTTCATAAATCTGATTTTTATAAATTTTATTTTTATTGATATTACAACCCATATGCTTGGTTAATTTCAGTTTCCAATTAATTGCCTGTGATGGTTTATAAATATAAATGAAACTTACCTGTTGTTGCAGACTGAGCTCTCTAGAAATTAGACTGAGATTATCACGCAGTACATTTATTAGTGAATGCTCTAAGGATCAACACTCAAAAGTGAGGATGGAGGCAAACTTTGGTAGAGAAAGAAGTTAAACTGTGATTCAGACACAACAAAGACCTCAGCCAATCCCAGAGTGAGCTTTGAAAGTGGGATGGCTATTCAGGGTTAGTGTGAGGAGGGGGGAAGAGGGTCAAACCTCTATACTCTTGCATCAACCAATCCCTGGATGTAAGCTACTTCCAGAAAGAGGCATGGCAATGGTTAAAGTGGCTTTCAAATGAAGATAATTCCCAAAGAGGTCTGCCAGCTGCTCTCCAGCAACTAATGGAGTTAAGTCCTTCAATCTGGAGTATTGACTACAATACAGGGTTGGGTAAAAGTAGGTTTACAGTTGTGAGTACACAAAACACAGAGTTTGTTCTTGTATTATTATTTATTTAATTATTGTATCATTTGTCTTATTATTATTGTTATTTCATATCCTTATTCATGATTTATCTTTTAAGTAATGATGGCTGGTAATTTAACAAACACCAGCAAGCCTACTTTGCCTAAGTCTGTATAAGCCTTCTTCCTAACAATTTAGGTAGCACCCCCATGATTTTGGTGAGCCACTTTTCTGTAAGAAAATTAAAAGGGGAAGGAGAGCAGAACAAGCTGGACTTGAGACCATAATGAAGAATTATCTCATTCTTTTAGAATCTAACCTAGAGTCTCCTCACCTTCAGCTGAACCTCTGCCATCTCAGTGGCTTGCATGGTGGCTTGATCCAGACCTTCATTCCTGGGCTCAGAACCTTAAATCATTCACCAAGCTCTTTGCAAGTATTGAAACAGTAACTTCCAAGTAAGTAAGATATCGGTTTACTAAGAAATTGAGAGAATGTAGTGGGCGTTGAGTGTTTGTGTACAGATAAGATTTGAAACTAAAAAAAAATAGATTGAAAAAATGTGGTATAAAAATACTTTCAAACTCTGGAGAAAAATACCACATAAATTGGCTGCCATATTTGAGTGCTATTATGAAGGACAGAACATGGGGAAGAAGGGGAAGTAGGGTGGAGGACTGCAGGTTTTCAATAAAACCTTTAAGCATAACCATATTTTTTAAAAAGTATTTATTTATTTTTAGACAGAGGGGAATGGAGGGAGAAGGAGAGGTAGAGAAACATCAATGTGTGGTTGCCTCTTTTGCACCCCCTACTAGGGACCCGGCCCACAAGCCAGGCATGTGCCCTGACTTGTAATCGAGCCGGAGACCCTTTGACTCTCAGGCCAGTACTCAGTCCACTGAGCCACAACAGCCAAGGCATAATTGTGTTTTTGAATGATGTACACATATTACCCTGATAAAATTAAATATAAAATAGAAATTAGTAGAATTTTATAATGACTGGTCCCCCTAATTTAAGAAATTTTACAAAGAAGTTTTAAATATAAACAGTGAATAGCAGAACAGAAAACAATGAGGTTAAAAATTTATGTGCCAATTATATGCATTTACAATGTTGAAGCCAGCCAGGGTCATACATTTTCATTACTGTAACAAAACTAAAAAGCAAGCAAAATTACATAATTAACTCACAAGTGTGCAGGTTTTCCCTTCAATCAGTGTCTAAGTCTACAATTATTTAGAAATGTGCTAATTAATTTATCTCTGGCCTCCAAACACCAGTATTACTGAACTCCATGTAACATAAATTTAACTAAATGACCATACAACAGATATTAACACTATTTCTACAATTATAAAATCACTTTTGAGCAGCAATGAAGTACTCCATTTCAGTCTTTTTCTCAAATTTTATTTAGAAAGTTCAGCGAAACAACACAGTATCAGTTTAGAAATATTTCCATCTCACTATAATTTAACATTTAAAAAATCTAATAATTTTGATTTTTAACAATAAAATTTATAAAAATAATTTTACATTTATAAAATGAATCATTCTTTCACAATAAATTATTCATTTTTATTACATGAAAAAAGTTTTGTGCTAAGTAAAGCAATAACTTTATCAGTATTTGAAAATATCAGTTCCTCTCATCTAGCATTTTTCGGAAGTTAAGTAACAAAATATATTACAAATTCCCTGACCACAGTTATTAAAACAAAATTGTTGGTAATAATTTGTAAAACATAACTGTTTAGTAAATATATGCAGATAAGTTAAAGGACTTACTAATATAGATTTGTTTTATATTTTAAAGTTTTTAATATCTTCTAAGAGCATAATACAAAAAAGTAAGCAGAAATCTACAAACAATATTCATATTTATAAAAATCAAAACATTCTTATTCATGATAGAGATACCAAAGTAAATTTCCAAGAAAAATGTAAGTTAAAAAAGCTTTTCTCTTTCTTTCTCGAAGATTTCACACTTGCACAAAGCTGCCAGCTATTGAAAGAATTTATTGATTCTATTAAATCAATCATAGCTTCTAAGTAATCATTTTCTATTTTCAGAGTTCAATTTCACTTTAAGAACTGGCAAGTTACTTAACATCCACTGAAACTTTTTAGTTACAGGGTAAGTGGGGGTTATAAAATCGTAATCTTAGAAATTTTGAAAGGCCCTAAAAAATCATGTAAATCAGTCTCTTACAACTTGAGATAACTTCTTTATATCATTAATAATTATTCAACCAGTTGTTCCCTGCTTCAACTAATAAAGTATGAGAGAGAGAGTTTGCGTGATTACTGGTTTACAAGGCAACCCATTATTAATTGTTTTTAAATAGGCTCCAGCCTTACATGATATCAAATAGTTTAGGCCTCCAATGAACTGTACTCCTAGGTTCAGAAAAGACATTTAGTATATCCCTGGGTTGCTGGATTTTTGAAAAATCTGATAGTTAATAATTTAAATTTATTTTTTGTTTTCATGATAACCCAACTGGTGTAGCTTTTATTTTCTTTAATTTGTTTAAAATATTTTTTAGGGGTAAGACTCTTATTCAAAGTATAAAAGTGTTTTTTTTTATGCTGCAGCAATTTGACACTCATGGCTTACATGTAAATATGTGTTATAGATAACATGACAGATAGTATTAGATCAGTAGTCAATTGTACATATTTAAAAACCACAGTAAGAAGCCTACAGTTTTCATGTCACACCAAAAATATATTTATTCCTATTTCATAGGAATAACTAGACCTGGGTTTAAATGTGGCTCTCCTGCTCTTTAGGTTTATGAACTTTGGTTACATTACTTAAACAATCTAAGTAATGGATTACTTTATTTATAACAGAAAGATAATAATATCTCTTTTCAGGGTTGTTGTGAGGACAAAGTGAGCTAACACACATGATACAGAAAGATGGCTAATTTGTCGCCAAGTATTATTAGTTCTCCAGAGTTGTAGCTTTGGTTGACCTAAGGCTTTCTTCCTACTCTCCCAGGCCCTCCGTGAGCTGGATGTGGGCATGTGCCAAGTTCTAGTCCATGGAAGACGACTTCCGCATTGTTTTAGGACAGTGAAACAAACTTCTCTCTTGGTTGAGCCACTATTTAAGGGATTTCTTTTTCTAGTTTAGCCTGTGACCCATCTGCTGAAACTAACACCTTTTATCATATGATACACCTTCAAATATAGTCAAATTTCAAATAATATCCAGCCATCCTTGGAATGGCTATTTATATTTTTCTAAACTTAAAATAGGCATATTTAACTGTGGGCTGAAAAGGCACTTCCAAACCACAGGATATCTATAAGTGATCTTCAAAGATCTATATACCTTATTCTATGGCAACTGCTGTATTTTTTCTAATTTTCAAGTTTAAAATTTGCTAAAAATTTGGTTCACTGTATATTAATCTGAGATTTCTGATCTAATATCCTCAGTCAAAAGAACACTTAGTTCTGTGTGAAATAATGGTGAAGCAGTTATTTACAGGTTTAAATTAATATTGAGGCAACAGATGAAAGTAGTACATAGATTAGACTGCTTAAGGCACAGTGCTAAGGAAGCTGGAAAAATCATACGATATAAACACATCAAAACTCAAATAATACAGTGGTTGCAACTGATGGTTTCAGACAATAGCAACAACATACAAAATGAGCCTAAAAACAAGAAAATAGCTTACCATCTTACAACAGCACCATGAAGAAGCCTTGGCTAAGAGTTTGACAAAAGCAATATCCTGAGACATTTCAAGACCAGTAATTTTTCACATTTATTCAGTGCTGTTCAGAAGTAAACATTTCCTCACAATTGCTTTTGTTTGGAGAGAGACTGGTGTGAAATAACTGAAGCTTGGTTTGCAGCTATTTTGTATTGTTCTTGTCCAGAGCCTTGTGGTGGGGAAGGGAGTGGGGTTTCAGGAGTCGCTAAAAAAGAATCAGAGAATTGTAAGTGACCCATCACCCCATTAACGCCTGCGTGACACCAATGTGCATGATTTTACTTTGGATAGGTTTTTAAAAGGTCATATATAAAGTAGTGGTTTATCTGATACATGACCAGCTCACTGATATACCAGTGTAGATGTACCCCTACCTTACCTCACCAAATAGATTATTCATGGACTAGAAAACTGTTGAAAATCTTTAGAGTACTTTAAAGGTGTTTTCTGCTTTTCTTAATACCATTTGTGAGCATTTAATTGTCTCCCACACCCAGCAGAAAAAAGTTAATGAAAAGAATTAACAGAATGCTAGTGTTTTTTTCAAATATTAGGTTACAATTGTCATAAACTTTTCCACATAAAATACACAGAAAAGAAAATATATTTGATTTGGATTCTACTAATTTAAACATATTTGATGACATAAAAATAAACGTAAGATACTTTTCAAGTACTTTCAAATCTATTTTGCAGTTAAGGCATTTGAAAAATACTGGCTTTGTCAGTTCAAATTATTCCATTATAATTCTGCTTGCCTGTCACTTCTTTATCAATGTAAAGAGCAAACCTAGTAATTAGAACATTTCACTGTCTATAGTAGTATTTCTTCCTATTACAAACTTTAATCATATTGTAAAATAATCAAATCTGTTCTATAATTTTTAAAAACAAAGTATTTTACTATTCATATTTGTTATTCTATATATTTAAAAAATAAAAAAAATATTTGATGATCAGACTGAAGCATTGCAAACTTCATAGATTTTTTTTCCAAAACAGTTTTTTAAAATTCTAGGGAAACTTTAAAGGTATTTTCTAGAATTTGAGGACAAAATTCTAGAATTTTGAGGATAGTCCATTTTTGTTTGGTTTTCTTAACTACAACTTTGGTATTATTAAGAATGGATTAGCAATTACTTAGGAATAGCCGTTTTAGATAGTTTGACAAAATAATAAACAAATTGCTTTAAAAATTATTTCTATATATTTAGGATGGATCTGAAACTGCAGAGAGCTGCTCTAAAAGACCAAGGCTATCTGCACAAACTTAAATTTTTATGTTTGTATGTATCTGATGTTTTGTTTTGGATAAAATATACACTATTCTAAATGAGCATAAGCAAATCTTTCCTTTAAATGATTCTTATTAAATATGTTGGAAGAGGTAAACATATGAAAAGTGTGATGATGAGATTCTAAAAAGATTAAGGTCAATAAACATCCTTTTAAACTACTAGAAAAAGTAACATTTAAAAAGTAAAAGTTCCAACCACCAGCAGAATTGCTAAACTTTCTCGCCAGTTGATGACTATAATGCTTAATGTATTGTTAATATGTTTTATTTTCTGACTGTATGAATAACTGATCTTTAAGATCAGTTTCTTTTAAGAGGCACAGCTCCCTGGTGTGATATTGGGCTTACCTCTCTTTGCTGTTTAAAACCTATTTCATGAAAATGGTAACATCTGCTTTGCAAGGATGGTCCCAAAACAATGTCTTTTAAGACATTAAAAGCCTGGAAGCCTCAGGTTCAATGTGCCATACTATTTTCAAAATTTGTATTTTTTTCTAACAGTTTCATTTCTGCCTCTGTCATATACTCAAACAACTTTGTGTTTCAGATGCATTTTACACATAGGTATACCAATGCTTGTAAGTAAAAGGTAGATGTGAAAATACACATTTTTTGTGGTCTCTATTTTCCTTCCACTAGGTAGGAGTCAGGTAGTACTCACTGAATTGTTCCATTACACTGAGTGTTTAGGTGAAACAACACTGTGACTAGTTATAAATGGCTATTGTAAATTCAGTAAGAATATAGGTATGCATAATAATTACATCACAGTAACTCAAGGCATCTCAGTAAGGTAGCTGGCTTAGTGTTCAGAGACAATAGATCAAAGGTAAATCTGGGATTCATCAGTATAAATTTAGTGGCAATTAATTCTTAATATTTGGTCAAACAGAGATTTTTATCTCCAGGATACTTCATAGAAATAGAATCTGTGTTAAATCCATGATCATATCAGATTAACTTAGGCACTAACAACTCCTAGTATTTATATAGTCATTTTAGTTTCAAAGATTTTCCCAAGTATTCCTCATGGTGCACAATTCTGATATGCATGTGTCTCAGTCATCAATTAATGGCACCAGTCCTGCAAAAACATTGTTCAAGTCCCAGTCAGCATGGTGACTCGATTAACTGTGAGTACCACAGAAGCACAAGTTTCACTGCTAATGCTCCAGTCTCAAATACCTAAATAACAGATGTCTTGTGGTCAGTGACCAGTCACATAACATCTTTTACTGTCACTATTTTATTCATATTGGAACATATTTTATTCAATTCACACACTGATAACGAAGTGTGTACTCAAGTTGCCTCCTTGTCTCCCAGTGATAAATCCATGTGACATTTTATAAAAATAGGCAACTGAAAGGGAATTGGCTCAAAACAAAGTGCAGCAAAGAAACAAAAAGTGATAATCCTGGAATCAAAATTCAAACGGAACATAAGTGGAGTTACAGAAGATAGTAACCATGGGACTAGGACACAGCTGCTATTTGAGTCCCTAAATGTGAGGCTACCCTTGTCAGCATTCAGCATAAGTGAGGAGACTGGCTACGTTGTAAGGACAAAGATGCCCCAGAGGACGTGAAACTGGCAAAAGGCCTTACATTAAATGGATTCTCAGGGATATTTCAAGACACTGAAAATGCCAAGAATGTAGCATAGGCAATATAGTCAATAATATTGTAGCTATGTCAATAATTATGCATGTCAATACATGTACCTACATGTATATGTACCTATGTTATCCATATATGTATATACATAATACATGTAACAGTCAATAACTATGTACGGTGCCAATTGGGTACTGAAAATACCAGGGGGGATACCTTGTAAAGCGTATGGTTGTTTCTCTACTATGCCATACACCTGAAACAAATATAAAATAATATCAAGTGTAAACTGTAATTAAAAATAAACAACATGAGGGAAAAATGCAAAACATAAAATGTTGGAAGCTGATTCGAACTTCCAAAACAGTTAACACTCAACAAGCTACAGAAAAGATAATCAGTTCCTCTTATAAATTATTATCAGAGGGGGAGGCAAAAACACTGTTCAAACTATGCCTCTTAAATTTTTTTTACAAAGAAATAAAACACTATACTCCCTAGTGTTTCTAATCTTTTAAATTATGATATACAAAATAAATATCAGGTTTACTGTATTTTTTGACTCCCTATTTTTTTTAATTTACTTTATTTTATTTTCCAAAATTCCCTATATTTTTATAACACATACGTAAAAGGGTTCTTAATGTTTTGAAAAACATTTTGTTTGTTTTTTCCTGAGATGTAATTGACATGTAACATTATATAACAAAAAATTATAAATATCACAAACTATAATTTGCCCATTGATTATTTATATTTCTTTGCATAGTTCCAGTTTGCATAGTCATTTTTATGAGCCTGCATACCAGCATACCATAGGGCTGCCTGTGCATTCTTTTCTGCTCCCAAATCTATGATGTAGAAAGATTTAGATACTCATAGCTCCATCGCACAGAGCAAATTCATGCCTAAGGAGGATAAGTGACTTGCTGAATATCACAGTCTCTCACAGTTGAGTCCTGCAGAGGACACTGTAGCCCTATCTTGTAGTTTCTGGGTACAATAGATTCTTTCCCCAAATTTCCCCCTTTTCACGGGTAATTAAGTTTAGGGCATATTACAGTTGAAAAGTAGCCCAGATACTTACAGATCTGGTCTGTATGAACCAGTGTTGACATAGGGCCTAGAAGTATGGTTTGTCCAGTTAATGGATCTTGAGACAAATGTGGATGCATTGGATGATGGACATGACTAATGTCATTGGAAGCACCTACAGAAGATAAAAAGATGGTTGCATTAGTAATATTTAATCAGAAATGGTGAGGTTACCTTGGAACAAATGGTTTGATTGACAGCTTGAATATTGCTATTTTTGCAAAGTGCTCTTTGGGAGTTCAAAAGTAAATTAATAGAACCACTGCATTATTAAGGACAATGTCAGCTTTCACCGTACATTGGCTGGATAAATGTTGCATCATGTTCTGTTGTATATTAATAGTGGACCTTGTGTGCTGTTTCCTGGAATCATTAGATTGGCTGCCTATTGTTAAAGCAATTCCAAGAATCACTTACCTCAAGTTTATAGTATTTAGGATCACCCTAATAGCATAAACAACTTTTATTTCAGGAAGGTATCATTAGGAACACATTAAGGACCAGAAAACTAAAACTAAAATAAAGTGATTTTATAAAGAAATTTAATCTAGATCAGAACACAAAATGAATGCTTTCTTAACTTATTCCTGACATTTACTGCAGTAAGGAAATCTCATTTTTTCCTTCTCATTGTGTTGTGTCAATTAATTATTTCAGGAACAAAGTGTTTTTAAGATATTTACTCTTTGTGTTTTTAGATTATTTGCAATTCTGATATTCTTGAGCTTTTAAGAAGTGTAAAGGCATAGAAAAATATAATATACTTCAAGGAGTATTCAAAGTAGCAAATATATTTCTATTTACTATAGCTGAAGGAAGTAAAAATTGAGGTTAGAGACACTTTGTGGAGCTAAATGATGGAGGCTACTAAACATGAGGATTTGAATATGTTCAAGTATTTGTCCCCCTCCAATGGGTATTGTAGACTTTCTAAATGTAAAAAATTGAGTTCATTATGTCACTGGCAGAAAATAAAAGTGTCAAACTGACTCTAAAGTACACAGTGGGGTGCTAACAGATAAAAGATTCTCAAAGGCACTCACCACCCAGTAGCATTTCCTGCAGCAGGTTGTCAATTTTAACCATCCCAAACAGTTTGACAAACTGAATCTGCTCAATCATCTGCCAGGTGATGCTCTGCAGCGTGGGCAGCAGCAACAGCAGCTCCCCGAACCGGCCGCGCGAGTCGTACTGCCGGTCGTTGATGTAGTCCTCCAGGCTCAGCTGCACCTGGAACCGCATGTTCTTAATCTTCACTGGATCGCTCAGTCCTTTCGCATCTAGAAAACAAATAAACAGACCGATGGAAAGATTGGATCTTAACAGTGTGTGACAGTAAATATCCCAAAATTAAAAAGTAGTTTTATTTTCATTGTAATTATTTGAATGGGTCTTTGGAAACAAACCTGGATCAAAAAAAACAATTGCCTTCAAACAAGCGTATTCATTGTCATCAATCTGGATTTCCTGAAATGGTCGGACCAGCTCATCTAGAACTCGGTTGGCCACACGGCTGATCTCGACTTCACAGCTGTTGCGCTGAATAATGTAGTTGTTTCCTGGGGAAAAAAATATAACCATCATCCTGCCCCTCAAATTATCAGATATTCTTTAAATTTTTACAAACTAACCTTTTAAATGGCTTTCCCTTGCAGAAAAAAAAATAGTACTTCTTCTCTCAGTAATGTTGTTGGAAAAACTTTAGAATGCTTAAAGGATCAATAACATTGATAATATGATCACATGCATTTTAACAGCCTCAGTCACTGGTGATAACAGTAAAGTACAGGCTAATAAACAAGCTAATATTTGACAAGGGAGAAATGAAGTACAATGATTAGCTTTCCGCTATGTCAGTTATCCACTAGTGTCTTATTCATTAATGAACATAATACAAAATCTAACGAATGTTTACAGTGGATTAAAAGCACCACTCCTTTAATAGTGTAGATATATTGAATTAGGTGTAATTCAATCGAGATACATTTTACGAAACCTAAGTAAGTATATTGTATCCAAATCTACAATGAGAATGGTATTATAGTGTACTGTAAATGCAGCAGAATATTAGAATTTGAGAGCTTGGTATCTATAGTCACATTATGTGGTTTAGAATCTTGGCTCTATCCCTCACTAACCTTGTGATCTCAGGTAAACTTTCTGTGCCTCCAATTCTTTACCCCAAAACTGGGCTGCAAATAATAGTACCTATCCCTTAGGGTTATTGTAAGGATGAAATGAAATAGTGTTGATACACGTGTAAAAAAAACACTGAAAGCAATGCATATTACATGGTAAATGCGCGATAAATATTTGTTATTATTACATCGTGTTTGATTTATTCATATTTTGGGACAATATATGTATCACATAAATAGAATAAACAAGTCACCCTATCTCACACAAGCCAGGGAGAAGTGGAGCTAACAAACAATAAAGGGGTCTTAACTCTTTAAATAGGAAACCTAATTTAATAAGTTCAGTAGAGGAGAGAGATTGGGCACTTAATGAAGATAAAAGATTTTCCTTTTTCCTCACCACCCCTCTTTCATTCTACTCTCTACTTCTGCCTCTTCTGACGTTGTTATTAAACTATCAGAATTTTTCAGACATTGTCATCAAAATTTTTTAACTTGTGATTTTAGCATACCATGGCAATGACATCACAGGAGATATACATGCTCATTAAAAACGTATCAAATAGCATATATTACAATTGTTAAGTAGACACAGAGAGGTGTGAAACAACACTGAGACTCCTTAAGATAGTCATGCAAATGACTAATTTTTTATTCTGATGTTTTAAATATACCTCAAGATTCTGTTCATTGAGCAACATCTTTTATTTTTAAATCTCAGTACATTCTGAACATCTCAATGCACTCTGAACTTCCCTGTAATCAAAGCAAGGAAAAAGGGGGCCCAAGTTAGGATATGATCAATTAAACTCAATCTGTGCAGTGAGACCACCATTTGTCAGTGTCTGTGAATGCTCGGCACATAAGGAATAGATTCTGTGTAAGAATGAAGCATACATAATTTCCTTTTAAATTAAAAAAAACTTACCCAAAAGCAAAATATCTTTATACACCATGGATCTTTTTGTAGCTCCAAGCAGTAAATGTTCCCCTGCATGAGCTCTCAGCAGGGCCACCTGAATGAAAAATTCCAAGTTGAACAATTAATTATAAAATATGATGATTAAGAGATGGTATCATATGAGTCTGATTAACTTTAAGTCTGAGTCACTTTTTTTGTTGTTTTAACAGACTATAATATTCACCGATAGTTGCCATCATTAAGCCTTCTAATTTTCCTATTTTAGAATGTCATAGAGATTTACTTTTCAAAATTTCTGAAACTAACAAGTCAATACAGTGTCAGCAAACAAACAAAAATGTCCAACAGAAATATTAAATATTTTGGAATGAGAGAAAATCAAACAAAGCAAAGTTCAAATTCTAGCTTGGCCACTTACTACTCGTTTTACCTTGAGTAAACCCAACTATTTATGTTTGGGACTCATTTGTTTTCATCTACCAAGTGGAGACAATGATTAAAATTTCAAACTGTAGATGTGAGGTCTGAATGAGAAAATATGTGTCAACACAACCTCTTACACATAATAAACTGAATAAACAAGAGCAAAGTGGGGACCTGTGACATATTACAATGAGAATGGGGAATTGGGATTCTAATGCACTCAAGACTGAACCCATAATTCTTTGTTCTAAGTTCTCAACTGAGCTTTAAGCATATACTTAATTGCCTGCTGAAAATCACCACTAGAGATAATAGGAAGCATCTCAAACTTAACATTTCAAAGTCATTCTTCTCCAACATCTCCATCATGGTCCAACATACTTGTTCATGACAAAAACAAGACTCCAGTTTGATTCTTCTCTAATTGCCCAGAAAACCCCATGTCACTGTAGCCCGAGCCCTCGCCATTCCTCTCCTGGCCTCCACAATGTACTCCAAGGACCTAACAAGTATTCCGGCTTCCTTCCTGGTTCCTCAGTCCTAAATCCTTCCTGACAGAGCTTCCAAGACACTATTTATAAAATAGTAATCACTTAATATCATTCTTCTGATGAAAATTCTGTACTGGTTTCTTATTGTCCTCAGATAACATCCGAACTGCTTCATGAAGGCCTCATAGGTAATGGCTCAATGAGTTGTGTCACACTCACATCTCTGGTTTCACCTGGCAACATCCCTTGCAGACAGTTTTCTCCAGACCCATTTACTCTTGCTTGCCTCAGGGTCTTTGAACATGTTGTTTCTGTACTCAGAATGCTTTTGCCTTGATCTTGATATGATTAGCTTTTTGTCATTCAGTTCTCAGGAAAAATCTTTTCTGGTTCCCAATTTAAAGTATCTGTTACCACTTCACACCCTGTTATTGTCCAACAAGGCAACCCATTTCATTTTATAGAACTTATGCCCACCTACAGTCAACATACTCATAATCTGTATATTTTTTATTGTCTATCTGTCTATCCCAAATGGCATGTAAACTTTATGGGAATAGTGACTCAGTCTGAATTGTTACTGCCAAATACTGTCACAGTTCCTAAAACTGAACAGTAATCCCAAGAAATATTTGTTAGATAAACTTACTGAGTGAATTTAATGATTTAGAGTACACTTTTAAAAATGGTAAAGTAGAGATTATAGAACTTTGAACATAGAAATTTTGAGAACATTAACTAAAATAATCTAATGCATAATGCAACTGAAAGCTAATTTCCTAGTGCCTTATCCATAATAGACATTTCAGCAGCCATGGCTATTAATGCTGCATTGTTAATATTAAAGACTGAGTTGGTAAATAAAAACTGCTTTTGACAGGTTCCCGGAATTCAATTTCCCAGTGTTATAATTACTATCTTCATATTTAAGTCAGCAACTTTTAAAGAGGAGTGATAGTAAAAATATAAAACTGATAAATAACATAACCCTACTTATATGGCTTGGGGTGAGACAAGTAGGTTTTAGCAATTTAGCATTATTCACTCTGAAATAACCTTCTGAGCCAAGCTATCTTTATGATATGTCAATAGGCATGACTCATAACAGGAAGGCAGTTAAGAACATTTTGAGAGTGATTTCAGATTTCACAGGATTTTTTTTGTTTGGTCACTAAGTGAAATGCTCTCCTAGAAGCATAGCTGGACTTCCTATGATTCCTTTTTTTTCTGATTGTATGAATTTTTGTCAATTTTTATTTTAAAACAATTGAACTTTTTCCTTTTATTATTTTTGTTTTCTTTTTGTGTGCCCATAATAAAGAACATTGGTCAGAGGATGTAAAGATATACACAGGTATAATACATATCAGAGTTTATTCAATGTATAAGAATTCAAAATTTTCAAATTATTTGCATCTTCAGAATATTATATACTACTTACATGGAAGACTTTAAAATGAATCTGAAACTAAACATCTAATCTTCATTGGCTAATTAAAAAATTAAAGTATTGAGAAAAGATCATTATATCTGGATTTTCTCTATTTCTCTGTAGGTTTTAGAGCACAATTCTATAAGCATTTTTTTACCAGACCTATAATTTTTATACAGTAATACTAGAATAAAATTGACAATATGCAAGATAAAATTTTATATGTTAACTGCACAAAGTGCCCGTAAAACACCAACACAACCTGCATGGGTTTCCATCTAGGAGTGGCCTAGCATTCCTAAGCAATTACACAGGCACCTTCAGTAAACACCCGGACAAAATAATGTCCATTTGCCTCCCAGACACTTGCTCTGCCAGTCCTTTGTATCACAATGGCAGGTGCTTGTGATCTGTCTTTCTCCCTGGCTTAAGCTTTTTAACATATGAGGGGGAAGAACCATGTCATGCTCAACTTCAATCAATAAATAGCATGTCCTACACCAGAAGTCAAACAGTGGTACCTCTTGACAGAACAAAGAGGTGAATGGATAAGAAAGCCAAGCTTTTTTCTCTAATAGATAAGTTCACCTTGTCAAATATGGTAAGTCTATTATATGAATATAATGAAAAGAATACAGAAAACTAGGCAAAGTTCAAAAAACATTTTTTAAGCATTCAAAATTTCTTTAACTTCTACCTGATCATCCAGGGGTAATTCACAGAAGGCAGGAATATATTTTGCCCATTCCACCAAGACCAAGAGTTGCTGTTTCATAGATTCGCAGACATCACCAATGTTTGCAATTTTCTTAACATTTATGTCTGTGCTTGCACCAGGGCTTGAGGCTGAAATCTAATATGAATAAGAACATTATATGAATATGTCATTTAAGATAATAAATTACCAATACTTCTTTTTTTAGATGACTACAATAAGTAAACACCACTGAAGTGGCACTGTGATCAAGTATCTTGAAATATACTAAATATTTTAAAATTGAGAAGTAAAATACCTTACAGTACAAGTAAAATAAAAAAAACATTCCCTTCACAGCACATGCTGTGGGAGAGCACTATCTTATTTTACTGGCCACATCTGTAGAATACGTTACCCGACTATTGGAGAGTTTCATAATTCAAAAATGACAATATAAAGAAGTAACAGTATTTACATGACATATGCTCTGTGATTTTTTAATTGAAAAGTGACATTTCAATTAAAAAGTCCATCTTTAATTTGTTGAAAAAGTTTCCATCAGATAAAACTTACAAAACAGGGGAAAAGAGATTTAGATGAGAAGCCAGAATGATTTATGTTCTATTCTGAATGAAAACCATCAAAATACAATTAAGAAACCAATCTTTGACTTAGCAACACTGAAAAGCTTAACCTATAATAATAATTTTTTAAAACTATATATAATTGTGAGCTAAATAAAATTATAAGTGGTGTTAAAACGCCCCTCTTCTGAATAAATCACTTTCTAAAAGTTCTTAAAAACTTTTCTTGAAAATTTTAAAGGTGTGTGTGCATGTCTTTCTGTAGTGTATGTGCAATTCCTCACACCTCCCCTTTAAACCATTCCCTAAATACTTTATAGGACCATCAAGTAATCTGATGAATGATGATAGTGGTGAGGTTAACCTCATCATATTGCCCTCGTGTTATCACAAACGAAAGTAGTTGTACTGACTCATTATGGCACTAGTTTAATAGTTAACTATTTCACAATTTGCTTCATAATAGAAAATATCACTAACATTTCTAATAGGAGCAATACTAAGATAAACTGTATTCAAAGAGTTTCTTTAGCTGATCCTTAGTCATTTATATTTATGCATGTACCTATATTTTTAAACTTTAGAACTGATATTCTCATTCTTGAAACTTAAACTTCCTCTTGTGTTTTTTTTTTAAAATTCTGGCTCTTCCCTTAAATACTTGTTTCCAAAGAAGATGCCAAAGTGAGCTCATGGCTCCAGAAGTCATTTGTGAGGAAGGAAGCTCTGATGATATGTCTCAACCAAACTCTCCCAAAATGATAACTGATTTTTCACATTCACTCAATAAAACCAAGTACTGCCCCAGAGCACTGTGCTGTGCATTACATATTTTAAATGAACCCTGTAAACAAGTTTTTTACAATCTTCTACTGAAATACATTTCATCATCCCATTCATAAACAGAAACTTGTCCAGGAAAAGTCAAAGTGAAATCAATAGTCTAAGTAATAATTTCAAAGTAAAACTCTCAAATTTGCATAAATGTGATTTATTTTAGTAATGAGCACATTGGAAAGAACTTAGATTATTTTAGCATTACACCTAAATAACCATTTGATTCTATGAAGCAGAGTGGACTGCTGGTGTGCAATGGGTACCTGGCGAGACCGGAGCTCAGCCTGCGCCAATGTGTTAATGGAGGGGATGTTGCTGCCATCAAAAGTGCTTCTTCTGGTGCTGATTCTGTCACGTTCATTTTGCACAGCTGGGGAAGAAAAAACACAGTGTTTGCTGGCAGGTTCTCTTCAACATATGTCACAAAAGAAATCAGAAACAAAGAAAAGGGATGTTTCTAAAAGACCTGGATTGGGGAGCAATATGACCGAAGATACTTTTCATTTTGTATCACCTTTATTTTTAAGTACATTTTATTAATTATGCTATTACAGTTGTCCCATTTTCTTCTTCCCTTTATCCCCCTCTACCCAGTTACCTCATTTTGTATCACTTTTAAGAGTAGAAAGAGCCAGGCTTGTCATTTGAACTCTTAATATTGTCTTTTTGGGGATTCCACGATGGCATGCACATTAGAAAGTGTTGGGTCAACCAGTTCAGCCACACTATATTTCAATAAGATGGTTTTCCATTCCCTCAAAGTTATTAAAACCATGAGATAAGTAGAAGGAGAGTATTGCCTGTGAGATTAACCAGGTCAAAGATAAGAGTGCATTCACTGTCAGAAAATGTGAGTCACAGAGTTTGAAACTTCCATTTTCTCATTCTTCTAAACCACGAGCAAAAATGGAAAGTACGTTTATTTTAGTTATGGAGATTTTAAAATTGCATTCTTATGTTCATAATGAAACAATGTTCTCAGGAAACTTTACACACATTAATCAGGCAAAGGGTGTAATAAGTAGGGAGTTTCTCCTGAGAAGAGTGAGGTTGGAAACTCAGCATTTAGGAAAGGTAGAGAAATCTCCCATATATAAAAAGCTTAAAGAGAAAACTGGATCAACTTGTTTCAGGAAGGGCAGAAAGAATAATGCGTATCCCCAAGTACCTATTGAAAACTAAACTGTAAATATAAGGAAAACTAAGGGGGATTAACCTGTGTATTTGCCACATGAAGAGTAATACAAGTCAGGTGTCAAAGTTTAAATGGATGAAAATGATTGGTGAAGCATACAATTAACCCCATAAACTACCAAATATGCCATTAGACATGCCATTTTAAAATAGATAGGTGTCTCTCCTTTAACTTTGTGAACTTTCAGTTGCCTTATTTTTTGAGACTAACAACCTGAATAAAACAAATGGAATGTCTGCTTCTTTAAAATATTGAATGACAAGGAAAAGAAACTAACTGTGTTCAACATAGGTTTGATATATCTTACATTTCTGAAGAATAATGATTTGACTTAATTATTTTTTATAGTTTATGAAATAGTATTGAAAAATATATCTTTGTTCCATGTAAAATTTTTATGTATTTGTTCTATATCTGTGGAGTATGTCATTACTATTTTGATAGGGGTTACATTCAATCTGTAGATTGTTTTGTGTAGTATGGATATTTTATTGATGCCAATTCTTCCAACCCATGAACACCATATATGCTTCCATTTATTTGTGTCTTTCTTAATTTTTTTTCAGTGTTGTATAGTTTTGTGGGTACTGGTTTTTTACCTCCTTGGTTAGTTTATTCCTAAGAATAGTTAAATGGGATGCTTTTCCTAATTTCTATTTCTGATATTTCATTGTTGGTATACAAAAATGCTTTCGATTTCTGAATATTGACTTTGTATCCCACCATTGTAGAAAGAAAGAACTTCTACCCTTCATGACAGCATAGATGGAACTGGAGAGCATTAGTCTAAGTGAAATAAGCCAGGCAGTGAAAGACAAATGCCATGATCTCACCTATAACTGGAACCCAAGCAATAAAACTAACAAATGAGCAAAATAGAACCAGAGACTTGGAAATTAAGAACAAACTAACAGTGACCAGAGGGGAGGGGGTAGGAGAAGGGACAAGCAAAGGAACATGAATAGAGGACTCATGGGCATGGATCAATGGGGCGGATTGAGTGTGGGAGTGGGGAGGGATGGGGTAGTGGTGAGCAATGGGGAAAAAGGTGGGACAACTGTAACCAAACAACAATAACTAAAAATAGATAAAATTTAAAAAATATCTCTTTTTATATGACAGCCACAAGAAGGTGCAAAATCTGATAAGCCTAAAATCTTGCAGTGAGTATTCCCTGCCAAATATTTAAATGTGTTCAACACCTTTCTAAATGAACCATATTTAGAATGTAGGATAATAGAGTCAGACTATTTAATATTTTCACAATGAAATTAGTTCACAATAAAACAGAGTACTGAGTCTATGTCTCTATCCCTCAATAGAATATAAGCTCCCTGAGGGGGAGAAATTTTCTATTATGTTAACTACTGAAACCTCAGTGCTCAGAGCACTACTTTGAAAGTAGCAGTGCTCAATAAATATTTGTTGAATAAATTAATGGATGCATGCATAAGTTAATGTTTAGTTAATGCTTATGAAATAAAGGTGTTCAATCTTAATGATGATAAAAATGAGTTTAAAATATAGTTATAATTTCAGCTTATTATAGGTTTTGCAACCTATATTATAGGTTTTACCACTTATTATCTTTGAAAGATATAGGCATATCTTTCAAACAGAATACTGAAATGATATCTAAGACTACAATTTTGTTGCTGCCAGGTATAACACAGTAGTAAAGAGCATGGTGTCAGAAATCAGACAGCCATCATATAAAGACTGATTATACTGCTTACTAGCTGGGGGCCAGGTTCCTAGGGTAAATTCTTAAACTCAAGAAAACATAGATTCTTCATGAAGGAAAATCAGAATTTATGTGAAAATTATTAAGATTAAATGAGAATGTGTGTATAACACTTTTCATCAATAATGTTAAATATCACTATTATGTTATATATTATTACCTTCTTTTTTCATTCCTGCTCTAAAACACTTTCTTAATCGACAATATCTACATTGATTCCTTTTGTCCTTGTCAACAACACATTGCCGACTGAACCTATAATATAAAAAAGGGTATATTAGTTTTGCAGAAAATTATTTATGAAAAAAGCTAATAAAAAGACAAATAGACTCTAGGTATGGTCAAATTTGGCCCAATAGAAAGAATGAATAAGAACAATTAATTGACTTTTCCAGACGTTATGAACATTTGTAACCTTCCTACTGCTATGGTATTAAACATACAACCATGATCAGAACATACATGGAGCCCTGGCTGGTGTAGTTCAGTGGGTTGAGCACAGGCCTGCAAACCAAAGGGCTGCTGTTTAATTCCCAGTCAGGGCACATGCCTGGGTTGTGGGCCAGGTCCCCAATACTGGGCACAGAAGAGGCAAACACACATTGATATTTCTGTCCTTCTCTTCCCTTCTCTCTAAAAATGAGTAAATACAATCTTTTAAAAAATCTTATGAAAAACACTTTTCAAAATTAAAAAAAGAAACATACATGGAAATACAATCCTCAATTCTCATGCAGTCTTTATAATAAAATAAAACTGAAAAATATCTCACTTTTGGCCAGTGTGCATGGTCATTTCTGTCTGATTCATGAAAGCCAAACCTAGCTATAAAATATTTGGCATATAAATTTTAATTGTTTGTTGCTAAATGATTTTGGCGTGATGGAAAAGATATCAGAATTTCATCCTCTTCATTTTCATATTTTTTTCATTGTAAACATTATTTGATTAATTTTAAATGTGGCCCAACTAAAGTTTACTCTAAATGCCAAATTTCATGTGAAGAGGCAAATTAGGGCAGCTTTGGCTGCAAACTGAGAAATTAGGTGTCATCTCACATCCACTAAAATGGCTCTAATCAGGAAAAAAACAGAAAATACAAGTGTTGAAGAAGATGTGGAAATTGAGAACCCCCACACATTGTTCGTCATAACATAGAATGCTGTAGCTGCTTAGGAAGTGTGGCAGTTTTTTAAAAAGTTAAACATAGAGTTACCATATGATCTAGCAATACCACTCCTAGGTACCTACCAAAGAAAAACAAAGTCATATTTTCACACAAACATGTGTCCACAGCAGCATTATTTGTAATAGCCAAAAGGTGGGGACAAACCAAATGCCCATCCGTTGATGGGTACAAAAATATGGTTCCCCCGCACAACACATATTATAAGTAACAATGAACAGGAATGGAGTCTGATGCATGATACAAATCAGAAGAACCTTGAAGAAGGCAGACATAAAATGCCACATACTGTGTGATTTCACTTACATCAAATCTATAGACATGGGAAGAGACAAGTGGTTGCCTAACACTGGTGGAGAGGAAGTAGGTGGCAAAGGACAGTGACTATGAAAGGGAATGAGATTTCTTTATAATGGAGGGGGGTGGAAATGTTCTAAATTGATTGTAGTGATGGTTGCAACTCTGTAGATATACTAAAAAACTGAATTTGCACACATAAAAAAAGAGTACTGTCTCTGGAATTAGACCTAAGCTTGATTCCTAGGTCCACCATTCTCTTTTGTTAGGACTGACAATGTTATTAAATAGCCCTGCCCAGTTAATTTAAAATTGTAATGTTGTTATGTAAATGAACTTCAAAGACTTTGCGGCAAATATTAATCACATAGGAAGCAATAGCATTTGTTCAAAATTCTGGCCCCAAATTACCCATATGTATATCTCTGATTATTTGTGGTTGATTATTAATGATTAGAATAAAATAATATTTTTTGTGATCTATATAAAAATATTTTTTCTAAAAATAAAAATGGCCACTCAAAACTGAATGAATATAAAGCCTACTATAGATGAATTGAACTGGAAGACAGACAAACTTTCTGGGTGAGGAAAGAGCATTGTTTATTTGAGAATAGATGGTTTGGGAGACTCAGGAGAGGACCAGATTACTGATAGATAAAACAGGAGAACACATTCAATTAACATTAAATTAATGCAAAAATGGAATAAACATTTATTAAGCATGTTTTATGTATGTAATCTTGGCATAGGGATTAAACAGAGGACTATTATCTATCTTCTCCATTCAAGGAAACAATAACCTAATAAGGTACACATACAAGTTACAAATAACCATAATAAATAACATAATGTAAGAAGTACAGAGACAGTAATTTAACGTGCATTGAAAGGGGAAAGTCCAACTCCATCGTGATGAAAGAGTTAGAGTGGAAATGTTTAGCAAATATAAGAAAATAAAAAAAATTGGGACAGCAAAATGTGAGCTTAAATAGACATTTATAATCCTAAACTTCCATCAATATAATAACTATTTTCCAAATGAAAAGTCATAGCATTTTCTTTAGAGCACAATATGTAAAGAAGGCTAAGGAAGTAGCAATACGCATGATGGGAAGTGTGAATCAACTGTACATGTTGGTGGAATCTTTTTTAAAGTTCAAAAAATTGCTATGGGAATGCTCCTTTCCCACTTTTTCCAGGTAGGAAGCCTGAAACCCTGAAAGACCTTTGTGCTGATAGTCTCTGATTCCTAAAAGTTTTTGATGGATTTAGTTGTTTAGATTGTTATTTTTCATATCTATGTATTCCACTTTTAACAGAACACACTACTCAAAAAAGTATTATTTACATTTTATTTTGTATTTATTTTTGTTGATATCTTTGGAAATCTACTTTTTACCTTTGGAGTTTTGATGTATAGAAAAGCAAGACCTATCTAAATATATATATATTTTTGTTTTCCAAAAAGGTCGTAAAGTGAATGATTTACATTTTTGACTTACTAAGCTCTCCTTGAAAAATTAATAGAAAATGCTAGTTAGATATTTGAGTAGTTACATATTAACTTTTCCAGATTCCTAGAAATCAAATGGCATCATATCAAGAAAGAATTAAGTTCTTTCCAGATATAATCTGCATTCAAGAACAGTCATTCTGAACACTCAGCATGGGATATTTAACCCTGAATTGTGCTATGATGCTGACTAGATAGTTTTTTTAAAAGCCTACTGGAAATGTAGGATGCATACAATATAGTTAAATACATTTTAGATAAAACATTACATTCAATGGCAAAACTATAACACAAGAAATGCATTAAAAATTTAGGACTAAAAATTTTTATCTTTCATTAATATCAAAAAGCTACCAAAGTCATCTGCACTTTTATCATTTTGTTTTAAAAGACTCAGAATATAATGATGCTAAAAAGAAAATCAATAGACAGAAAAGTCCACACATTGTGAAACTATCTGAATACAGATTTAAGTATGTCTATTGGTATATGAACATGTGCTAAAACAGTAAAGAAACACAAATTTCAGACAGTAATCACCTCTGGGAAAGGGGATAGAAAGAGAAAATGATAAAGGAGGTATTCACTGAGCTCCAACTATGCCAATGTATAAAATGAATAAGTGTGTGGATTTTTATATTTGTTTTATAAGTCTGAATGTTTCATAAAAGAGAACCACCTCTGTGAATGCATCCTGCAAATACACCCACACATTCTCATTCTTAATGTAGTTTACAGATTTTGTTCTCAGGTTTACAGAAATAGAGAAGCTCTAAATTGTATTCCTGTCTGCATGCCATTTTGCAATGCCTCTAAAAATGACTTTCCTGAAAGGAGCATTTCAAGTACCTGCAGGAATACACGTGACTCTTGCGAATGCTGCGCCTGAAGAAGCCCTTGCACCCATCACAGCTGGATGCTCCATAGTGTTTTCCTGTTGCTCTGTCCCCACATATAGCACATAGACAGTTGACACCATTGTCTGTGGTACTCATACTTGTTGTCTCTGGGGCAGAACTATCTGTTTTAAAAAAAAAAGCAGGTTGCAGGGAGAGGAGAGTTTGAGTTACTAAATATTCATAAGCTCAAAACAGTCCATTCATTTATTTCTTAGAGTCCCAACACACTACACTGTATCCTCTTAACCAGTGGCTACTTCTGCCAGTCACCATTCCAGTCTCCCCTCCCATATTTCTTTTTTTTAAGATTTCATTTATTTTATTTTAACATAAAGGGGAAAGGAGGGAGAAAGAGAGGGAGAGAAACATCAATGTGTGGTTGCCTCTTGTACACCCACAACCAGGGACCTGACCTGCAACCCAGGCATATGCCCTGCCTGGGAATCGAAGTGGTGACCCTTTGGTTCATGGACTAGTACTGAACCCATTGAACCACACCAGCCAGGGTCCCCTCTCATATTTCTGATGATTAAACTTTAGAACACTATAGGGCTCAGTCCTCCAACTACACTCTTTCTCAAGGGAAGTTCATCAAGTCTCATGACATTAAATATTATCTGTGTTATTAAAATCCCCAAGTTTTATCTCTGGCCCTGATGTCTCCCATGAGCACTAGTCTGAAATCCTCAAATACCTATTTAACAACTTCATTTTGAAGTTTAAGAAAAATTTCAAATTAATGTATAAAAACAAAACTGATTTATCCCCAGAACATGTTCCTTCAGTTTTCCATGGCAATGGATAGTACCATTTAGTACCCAGTACTCACAGTACCCTGTGAGTCTTCACTGGATTCTCTCCTTTATCACTTATATCCAATACAGTAGGAAAGTCCATATTTAAAATACATAAAGAATCTGTAACTTTTCAGCCTTTAACTATGGCGATTCATCAATTGACCATAATTTTCCACCTCAAACATTGCAATAGTCTTCTATCTAATTTCTCTCCTCTTACTTTTTCTTACTGTTTATTTCTCCAAAGCCCCCACAGTTTTCCTGGTATAAGAAAGTCACATCTTATCAGTCTTCTGCATCCAACACTTATAGACAGATACACTTACGGTGGCCTGTAAAGCTCTGTGGACAGCACCCACCTCCCACCTCTCTGATCCCATTATCTAATACTAGTTTTCATCCCGTTCACTGTCCTCCAGCAATGTGGCCTTTTTTCCCACTTGAAGGCTGTTTCTGTCTCAGAGCCTTCACGTTTGCTACTCCTGCCTGGAAGGAAAGTTTCATCAAAAGTTTCTTCCTGCTGGCTATCCAGTTCCTCATTTTCTATAAAACATTCTCTGAACATAGTTCCCTAAGAGTCACTTCTCACCTGCCTTTCAAGTAGAACATAAAACTCTGCTTATTTTTTAAAGAATAAGTGCTTCACTGTTTAAAATTATATTCTGTACTGGTCCGCCCACTTATAATTCATCTCTTGCTGTAGCAAACAAACTTCATGATGTCAGAGAATTTATCTGCCTCACCCATTCCCCTGTGTCTTCCAGCACCTGACATAAAGTGAGCATCCAAAATATAGTTTTGAAGAAAAAGGCTTAAAATCTAGATATTTTTACCTATTTTTAAATTTGTTAATGTTGCTGACTACAGCTTAAAAATCTGTATGTCTCCAAAAGATATTGAAAGTATTAGGTAATATTTTAACATTTTAATTTATAAAATTATATAAGCCTAATAACAATTACTATATCTTTAATAGAACAGAAGATAAAATTAATGTCATGTCCCAAATACAGTATGTAACAGCACATATATCCTACCTACTAATAATTCTGAGTAGATAGATATTATCAATATAACTTCATAAGTTAAAAACACAATAAGAATGTTCTTAAGGTTAACCACGTGACATAAAATTTAAACTAGAACATTTTCATTTGGTAACATAAACGAAATAGATTATTAGAACTAATGCAACTAAGGAGGTGAAAGACAAATGCCATATGATCTGACCTTTAACAGGAACCTAAACAACAAAACAAATAAACAAGCAAAATATAACCAAAGACACTGAAATAGAGAACAGGCTGACAGTGACCAGAGGGGAGAGGGGAGGGAATTCCAGGGGAAAAGAGGAAGAAGGGTTTACAGGAACAAGTGTAAAGGACACATGGACAAACACTAAGGGGGGTGGAAATGGGAGGTAGGTGGGGAGCACTGTGGGGGTGGGCTGAGATGGGATTATAAGACAGAAAACTGTACTTAAACAACAATTAAAATAAATAAATTAAAAAAAAGAAATAAGGTAGCTAGAAGTATTTAGAATTGACTGCATTCTGGGAGATTATATGAAAATACAAAAAAGTCAACTTTTGCTTGAAGTTTATTGTCATACTTAATATTATTAAGAACATCATTACAAGAAAACAGGTTTGACAACACTTTGGAAAGTCAGTTGTTTTGGTAAATATTTGTAGTATGCCTGTCCTTTCTATAGTCTTAAAAAATCATGATCCCACTGAGATAGTTTATTAAATACCTCTAATCAAATCTACACATAAAGAATCAAAATAATGACTTCCTAAGATTTGCACTCTAGGTTGATTTTAATTCTCTTTGTGCTAAAATTTCAGAATTCATCCCCTGCCAATCCTTAAAAAATTTTCTACAAATAAAACAACATAGTAGAACAATCACATATCCTGAGTATAAGATACATTCTCAATCCTGAACTAAACACATAAACACACAGTTTTCAAACTATAAATAATTACTAGACTTTAGGAGTTCTATTGATTATAACTGATCTTGAAAAATATTTTTACTTAAAAAATAAATTTAAAATCAATAGTAAACTGTATTATAAAAAGACTTGAGCTCTAAACTACTCACGTCTTATTTAAAGTTAAAATGTTACAGTAGATAAATACCAAGAACTTTTGAGGCTAACCATTAGCTTGTCAATTGGGATTATAATATAAGCCTTTATTTCCTTCAATATTTGTGTTTGTTGCAAAAACTTGATGGTAATTTTCAATGCAGTTTTGGATTCACAGCAATTGAGAGATGGAATAATGAAGGAGGGGCAACCAGGAAAACTTTGCAGTGCTATATGGAAACTCTGTCCCATATGTCATTGTAAATATTGCATAGAAAATATATTTTACAGCCAATCTGCCAATGTTATTTATTACTGTGATTTATAGCAAATAGAATAGCTCTCTTCATTTAACTGGCTTATGACAGAATTCTGAGGTTATTTTATTACATACAAGTAGGTTTTTTTCTATCTCAAACATATTATTAATTTAAAGTTTGTGATGATGTGCAAAAAAAGCTCAGATTTGCGGCTTTAGAAATCAAGCCCTGAATTCTCCAGCAATAAAACCTGCAGCAACAACCTGGGAAGATCAGTTTTACTTCTACTATACTTACATTTTAAAAAATATTTACAAGCAGATGAGAACTCACCATTTGAATTATACAGAATCTGCATGGTTTCAAATTCCAAGGTTGTATATGTTGGGTCCAAAACTTCACTGTAATTTGCCATATCCATGTCCAGTATCGGTTCCGATACCCTCATCATTGATTTAGAAAAACACATACAATGTCACACAAGCCTAGAGTGTGTGAGGGCTCCTAGGCTTTCAATCCATGAATGATAACCCAAAGTTAACTGTCACTAAGTGACTTTTGTGCTGCAGTGGGAGGAGCTGTAAAATTGTAAACTCCTTCAGCAGGCCATATTCTGCTTCTTTCTTCTTTTATGGCATTCAAAGGCAATTCCCTGTGATAATCTTGGAATGTTTCATGAAATCACCTTATCTGAAGTGCTTAGTGGACTAACACGATTTCCTAAATTGATTTCCAGTAGACAATAAATGATGTCATTAAGAGGCTTAAAAATAGAAAAGATAGTTTCTCAGGTTTTAAATTGTAATTGTAACAAGATTTATCTCATTTAAGGGGCTGAAATTTCCTGCCACACATTCTAAAAGATGACACTTTACTGTTACAAATTTGATAAGTCATGACTATAACTATCCTTAACACTTAACATAAGCTCTTAACAATTTTAAGTTTTATTACCATTACAATAAAGCTAACTTTGTTTATGTTGGAATAAAGTAAGTTTTTAATTTGAAATGATAGGGTTTTGTGATATATTCCAGTAGCTGCCTGGGTATAACCCTAGTAAAGCATTTAACATATTCTGTTTAACTATCAGCTCATGAGTCCGTGTCTCTTGTGTGTTAGTAAACTTCCAACAGGCAGAAGCAGTATATAGTTGCTAGTATATTGCAAGCATTAAGTAAATAATTGTGACATGAATAAAGTTTCATTTCTTTTGACTTCTGATGCTTATTATATTCAGGGCATTAACCTGAAATAAAGTTATCCCTAATGTGTGTGGGTCTACACATACCTTCACCAACCTTCTATTATATCTAACATTTATAGTGCATAGTATACTTTTAAATTTATTTATTTACTTATTTTTAGAGAGAGGGGAAAAGAGGGAGAAAGTGAGGGAAGGAAACACTGTTGTGTAAGAGAAACATCAATCAGTTGACTTTTGTACACCTGCAACCGGGGACCTGACCTACAACCCAGGCCTGTTCCCCTGACCACTAATCAAATCAGCCAGCTTTTGGTTGTGGGATGATGTCCAACCTACTGAGCCACACCAGTCAGAACATGGCATCTTTTATGTGTACATGGGACAAATAACATTTAGAAGATAGTATTAAAATATATTTTAATTCTGAGAATACATTTATTGATTTTCCAAGAAAAAAATTCTACCCATAGTTAAACTATAAAGTCAGAATTTCATTTTCCACATTTGTTAAAGATACCTACAAGTAATATTTCTTATTTAATTTTTAAAACCATAAAATATGTGGATGAAGTATTAAATAAATTATTCTATACTTCATCTGGGAAGGCTAGACTGGCATCTTGTGATAAATCAAAACCATGTGAAGAATTGTGTAGAAAATGGCAGAGAGTCACATTAGCAACCTATCAAACAGCCTTCTTGCCTTCATATTCTGTAGACTCAATTGTAAGAATAGTATTTGGGGGATAAATTTTAGGAACTGATTTTTTTAGTGAAATATAACTGTAGTTATTTAGTTTGGGGAGAAGTAGACTGCAAGCAAATCCTGTTTTCCATTTGCATGAAGTGGTTCTCATTTATGATGAATTTACACATAAGTAAGTTGTGTTACCTGTGTGAACCAAAGAATTGAATTGTGCACACTCTTTGTTATTTAATGTAGTAACTGCCTAGTGCTGAGGGATGTCACTAATGGGAGTGTTCCAGTTGAGGAAAATATAAGGCAGAGAACTGTTCATTAACAAAACTGCAAACCATTAGGAAAATGTAGATACACTAAGTCCTTATCTGTGAGTCATTTGTTCCGAGACACCCAGTGGAGGCCTGAATTTGTGAATAGTATTGAACCCTGTATAACACTGTGTTTTTTCCTATAGATACATACTATGATAAGGTTTAATTTATAAATTAGGTACAGTAAGAGATTAGCAGAAATAATAGTAAAATAGAGCTATAGTAATATATTGTAGAAAAAGTTATGTGAACTGCATTAGGTCCATTATTAAGTAAAATAAGGGTTATTTGAAGACAAGCACTGTGATACCATGGCAGTGGATCTGATTACCAAGGCAGTTACTATGTCACCAGTGGGGGTGCTAGGCAAAGGGACAGAGCAGGAAGGCCAGATCAAAATGGCATGATTCAAGACATGAATTTATAACTTGAATTTGCTTTTTAATATTTTTGGACCCTGAGTAACGGACAGTATGGAAAGTAAAACCGTGGATAAGGGGATCTACTCTAAAGCTCAGGAGAACAACGCTGTCACAGTTTCATTGTTCTACTTCATCCTGTGTCCATGGGCAGCATCACAATGGGATTAGGGAGAGCCACTCCAGGTTCATCTCAACACAGATCTAGATGTAGTCCGTAGTAATTAATTAGGGCTACATTTTCAAGATGAAACCTGTTTGCCATCCCTATTATAGTAATTACTTTCTTCATTTTATGCAATAAAACCTTGAAAATTTCTGGAAGATAGAGAAGATCCAAATAGCAGGCATATCTCCTCAAGTGGGCGGTTTGCCTTTCTAATGATGGTCAGGAATAGAAACACACAGAATCCAACCAGACCCAGGGTAGTACAAAGGATTCACTTCAGGTTTTTTTTTTTCCTTGAATACATTACAAATACCAGAAGCCCTCTTTTCTTAAATTCTAAGATTTGTAAACTTACTTAATTGGTTATATAAATAAAATAATTAAAATGAAAAATCACAAAAATGGTATACTCATACTTAATAATATATTTGACTTAAATATACATAGTTGCTACCATTTTCTTAGATAACCAAGACCTTTTGTTTAAGAATCCACTACTTGGGATTACTTATTAATTTTCAAAAATAAATTCCATACACTATTTTTGATTTCTAGTTTGTTGTTTTTAATGAAGAATAGAGTCGAAGCTATCTATAAAGCAATATGAATGTAGAAGCCTACTAGAATTTTGTGATTTTTTGAAATATTTAATAGATTTTAATCAACTTAACATTTATCCACTTTCAAAGGATTTCTCTAGCTTTTTATAGGGAAAAATAATTTCTTTTTACACTTGTATTTCATTGGATTATGAAATATTTCATTAAATTATGAAGTGAAATAACACAAACAAATGGTATTTACATGCTAGGTAACAAATGTAAGTGGCCCTTGATAATTATGTGAAGTGGCTGAGATGTTCAGGGGACACTGCAGCCCTATTCACAACAGCCAAGGTGGAAACAATACAAATGTCCATCAGTGAATGAAAAATGTAACACTGTTCAGCCTTAAAAGGAGTGAACCACTGATACATACCACAACATGGGTGAACCTTAAAAACATAATGAATGCTGAATAATACAAGCCAGTCATAGATCAAAACTGCATATGTCCCCTAATATGACAAAATCTAAAGTAGTCAAACTCATGGATTCCAAAAGAAGAACAGTAGTTGCCAGGAGCGGTGGGAGGGAGAAATAGGGAGTTACCAATCAAAGAGCATACAATTTCAGTTAAGCAAGATGAATAAGCTATGGAGATCTGCTGTCCAACATTGCACCAATTGACAATAATGTGTCATGCACTTAAAAATGTGTTAGGAGAGCAGATCTCATGTTAAATGTTCTTACCAAAAGAAAAGGAAATAACGAGATTTATGAAGAGCTAAACTACATCTTGAGAAACTGTTCTCAAGATGTTTGATTATGTCATCTTTTTAGTAATCACAGACATGTAAGATAAAACAATTAATGTTGTTAATGAAAAAAATTGCCTGCTACTTAAGGAAGTGAGCTTCCCATGGAAACTAATTAGTGTGCTTCACAAAGAAAGTTGAAAGCCTGAGTTAAATCAGGGGGTTGGCTATGTGAAGAGAGCCCATCTCTCTTGTATTGCTTTTCACATAAGGTAAATTGTCTTTGTAAATTAATTTATATCCCTCCTTCTGAGTAATCTCTCCTCTCTTCTAAAATTAATTAGCCTAAATTCAGAATATTTTTATTTGCATAAACAAGAGTAAGAAAGAACAATGAGGAGGATGAAAATGAAAAAAAAAGGTGGAGGAAAAGAAAATGTCGCAGAGAAACAATTTTAGCCATGGTTACTTATGAATTATACATCATAACCAAAGCAAGTCTCACACTCTTCAGTATTTTTGGTGGTTACTATTCAATGGTGATTGTGGAATTTTAATAATTTAGTAAATTTGACTTTTGGAAATATTTCTATGATGTAATCAAACAAAATAAAACTATACAATGTAATTGTATGAACCTTAGATATACATAAAACAGTTAACGTATTTGTTTACATATTTTCACCTCTAAGTATAGTTATTTTCAGAAAAAGAACATATTGATTCCACCCAGGGAGCTTCTCATTATTGCTTCTTCAAGTATTTATGAGTAAATTTATTAAGACTACATTAGATTACAAGCTTAACTAGTTGTAAGAAAAACTACATTAATTTTATGCTAAGATGATATGGAACCAATTGGCATTAAATAAATGGGAGTTTTGTATCTAAACCTTACAGTGAACATAGAGTTATAAATACTTTTCCCATATGGTTGGTTCTCTTTGTTTTACTGCTATTTTCTTTAGCCATGCAGAAGGTTTTTATTTTGATGAGATTCCATTTGTTTATTCTTTCCTTTATGTCCCTTGCTCTAGGGGAAATATTGGTGAAAATATTGTTGCATGGAATATCTGAGATTTTCCTGCATATGTTCTCTTCTAGGACTTTTATAGTGTCATGACTTATATGTAAGTCTTTTATCCACCTTGAATTTATTTTTGTGTGTGGTGTAAATTGGTGACCCAGCAATACCACCATTTGGATTATATCCTGAAGATCCTGAAAGATCAATTCAAAAACACCTACGTACCCCAATGTTCATAGAAACACAATTACAGTAGCCAAGTGTTGGAAGCAACCTAAGTGCTCATCAGTAAATAAGTGGATAAAACCTATGGTACATTTACACAATGGAATACTATGCAGCAGGAAAAAAGAAGGAGCTCCTACCCTTTGTGACAGCATGGATGGAACTGGAGAGCATTATGCTAAGTGAAATAAACCAGGCAGTGAAAGATAAATACCATATGATCTCACCTATAAGTGGAACCTAATCAACAAAACAAACAAGGAAGCAAAATACAACTAGAAACATTAAAATAAAGAACAAATTCACAGTAACCAGAGAGGAGGGAAGAGAGGGATAAAAGGGGAAGGGCTATCAAGGAATATTTATAAAGGACACATGGACAAAGCTAAAGCAGGTAGGTCTGAGGGTGTGAGGTAGAGATGGGGAGTGGGGGGCATGGTGGGGTGAAAATGCAGACGACTGTACTTGAACAACAATTTAAAAAGTTATGAGTACTTTTAAGTTTATTTTTAAAGGTTTAATTGGGAAAAGCATCAAGTATTTATACTAATTCTTAAAGCAGTAATTTATAATTAATAGCATGCATATTCTAAAGTGAAATATATAAACTTAATCTGTGTTCAAAATATATAGATGATAAACTATGATCTATTGGAAATCTCTCAAAAGAGCTCACTTTACAGAGGTTCTGTAAGCTGAGAAAAATATTACTATTCTTTGGTGTGATCTTATGGTTTGCAGGCTAAAATGGACCTTCTTAGTCCTAATCAGGTCACGTACACCAGAAATAAAGAAAATATTACTTGTAGGTAAAAGGTTGATCATAAATAGCACAATTAATGGTCTTAAAAATGTTTCTCTCATAACAATCAGTCTCTAAACTGGTATGTGATATATGATATTTAAATTTCTTTAGAACAACATAATAAAAGATGAAGACAAAGTAGTGTTTTAAATAAAACAAAATTGTGTTTTTAAAAAGCAACTCAGTTCACTATGAACTATTCAAGATAATAGCAAAAACATTTCTATCTTATCTGCAAGACTATTAAGCCTGTTAAGTTGTTCTATACCTTATATTTGATTGAATCATTCCTTCATAATGTGATTTAAAATTAAAAAAACAAGCTAATAAAAATCAAGGTTATTCCCATAAAAGAATTGTCATGAAAGTAATTTGAAATGTTAATATTAATATTAAAACATTGTAAGTTATAGTTAATTTTTTTCTGTTAATGTATTCCTTTGAGATAATTTTTATTACCAACACTAAATATTAATTTCAAAAGCACATTAGCAGTTTCTTTTATTTCCACATTTCACTTTTTCATACATGAGGGTTACACAAATGTGACCACTAAAAAGATGAAAGAGAATGACAATTTGAACCAACATAGTGTACATTTCAGTGTTGACAAGAAACCAGCAAGGGGAAAATTCCACTTGATAAAGTGGTAAATTCAAAGCAAAGCCTCTTTCATTTCTAAACAAAACCAAAACCAGAACAACTCAATTAAAAAATCATTATTTTCCTTACTGTCAAGCCTCTTAACCTAAATATTATTATTCTTTTGAAAAGAAAATCTTGTCTCTTCTTCATTTTACTTTTGATGAGGGAGAATAAGCATATTAATCAAGCTCAATGAACAGAAATAGGCATTCTAACTTTCAAAGCAAGTTTCTACTAATGACATGAAAAGATGTTTGAAATTGTAATAATTGTATTCTATTTTCAAAGAGCTTCATAGATCCTTTCTTATAGCCTGGATTATATATCATGTTGAGACAAAGAAAAACAATTTTTTCTCCTCTTTTTTCCCTCTTCTTCTAGCCAGTGACTATGCTGTGACCAGCAGAGCCACTGAAGTCATTGGGTCATTTAAACCCAAGTCATTTCCAACATTTGACTATTATTATTTTTGAAACTTACTCCTATCCTATGCTGAACATTCTTAAATTAAACTGAAAGTCCATAGATGTGTTTGCACATTTTTATCATTCCTTTTAAATAATTATAATTATTCCATAGCTTATTGCTTATTCATAGCTTTAAAATTCATCATGATAGCTCAAGGAAATAATTTTACACTCTTATTTTAGATCCATGTTTAATCTGATCAATGCATGTAACACATTATTACTAAAAAATGTCACTTTATAGTAAAATCTAAATAAATTAGAGAAACACAGCACCTTGTCAAATAGTAGAATTAGTTTAAATACATAATTCTTTATTATATATACATATATAATTTGCCTCAATTTCATATTTGTTTATTTGCTAATAAAACTTCAGATTATTAAAACTAGTTATGAAAATAAATGTGAAATGAAAAAAACTAAAGAATATTTGAAATTGTATTATAACTAAATCAGTTGCTGTTCAGATAGACAGAAGGAGGATTGCACAACTGAGACCTAAATGTAATCGAGAAAATACTCTGAATAAACCTAAGATGTAATATGAGAAATCTGCATATATTAAATTTACCTTCAGGGTCAGTTGCCTTGTGATTCTAAATAGACTCTGCTTTTCAGAAGATAAGGAGCTGATTAGTGCTAAATATTAACGAGTATGGACACAATTGTAGAGAAAAGGAAAGTCTGGATATAAGGAATGTGTTACAACCCGACAGCTACTACGTCTGCATTTCCTTTTACAGTGAGTATTATCATTGTTGCCACTGAAAGCTCAGCAGTTAGTTGGAGTATTTAAGATTATGGTGGCACTCTGATACCAAAGTTGCTGCATTATGAGAAATACAGGGGAGGAAGTTATTAGTTTGGGCCAGTGACTATATCAAATGTGTTCAAAAGAGGTATAATGTTTAATAATAATAATAATAATAAACCAGCGGTTTTGCTATGCTGAGTGTTCAGGCTTGAACATTTGAGCAAATGTATTATGACTGTTAAACTTTAATAACTGGGAGCCAATACATATATACATACTACAGGCATACATACATGCATGTAAAAATACATAAGAGTTACCATTTCTTCATTTCAAAAACATAGTAGCAGGTTGTGTAGACAACCACCTACTCCGGAGCTGGTCAACATCCCTCCTTAAAGCTTTTTTATATACATAGAGTGAACAACATACTAATGTGATATTTGATTTAGAGAAAACTAAATATTTGCACTCCATTTAATAAAGGTAAGTATATTATGGCCTCAAATAAAATGCTAAATATTTCACCTCCTTCAGATAAATTTATTTTTGAAAAAAGCAATATTGAATTTTTAAAAAAATATCATAAAACATCTTTCTATAATTTTATATTCCCAAATGTTAATTAACCCTTTTCCCCTAGAATGTTTTTCTGACACATACAGTGAAACTTTTCCAAAATAATGTAAATGAGGACCAAAAAATTCAATCTCATTATTTCGAGGTTAATAAAATCACCCAAATGAGCCTGTAGAACTAGTTGGCTTAGACGTGAATGTCAGTCAGGTAGCTCAACCCACCTTCCCAGGTTTATATAAAGTGTAATCCATTTTACTCACAGCAAAATAAGATGTTTCTTTTATGATCTCCCTAATTTTATCTTGGTATACTTTAAGAATATATATATGTATGTTACACACATATGTTTATATATGTAAATGTATGGTGTATACATATATAATATATTTTATAATATTTATGTTTTATAACATATAATATAACACATATTTTACATATGTATAAAATCTTGACAATCATAGCCAATTCAGCCTCCTTTTGTCTTATCAATTCAATAGCCTAGTCATATTGATTCATCCTATGTAACACATTTCTTAGTTATCCCTGCCACTCATTTCCAGCTCTTCTACTTCAAGATGAAGTCACTTCTGTGGGCTATTGCAAAGCCTTCCAATCCTTTCACTTTCTGCTTCTTCTTCCCCATCCATTTTATCTTGTGTACTCTATCCTGTATGCAGGCTACTGCCCCTAAAATATTTATTTTCTAATGCTATTATTCTGAAGTAGTGACTCTGACAACATAAAAAGCATGTAGCATGTAGACATAAATGCATAAGGAAGGTTTTCAAAACTGCGCATATTACAAAATTATCAAACATTTCTCATGATACCATTTTAACCACACAGACTGATCTTGTAATTTCTTAAATCTGCCTCCACTTAGGAAGTAAAAGTTGGACATATAATTACAGAATATTTGAAATTGTTGACTTGAGTTTCCATTTACTATGTCCATAAAATTTACCATCCATTTTTTCCAGGGTTGTAGTCTCACCTAGTTATTTATATTCCTTACTGTATCTGGATTTTTATGATCTCCTTACTATGCATATTTATATATCATAAATGTTTATTTAATAATTACATTAAAAGAAAATCAACCTATGTGAAATGTGTGTCCACCATAGGTTTTTAAAAGGTATTCAGATCTCTGTGTTTAAATTCTAATCTGTGGATAAATGGGAGTGTACAGTTGTGAAACTTTATCAAGCTATACACTTAAGATACATGCAGTTTTCTTTATCTATATTATACTTCAATAAAGAGTCTAAAAAATTAATCTGCTGTAACATTATATCTTAAGGAAATGTCATTATTTGTAAAATTCAAGGAAGCTCATGTAAAGTATCTTCCATTAAATGTTTTATTATACAGCATTTATTAGTATACTAAAAATATTTTGAGAAATGAGAATTATTAATATTTCTATGAAAAATATAGAAGAACAAATATACAGAATTATTTTTCTGGCCAGTTATAATCAATGCAAATGTTAATAAAATGTCTTGATAATTTTTTTTTTTACTAAATTTAATTCTCTCTTCAACATTATGGGTTTGGGGAGGTTTTAACAAATTCGTTGACTCTCTATACCCTAGAAAGGTCTCCAGGGCTCAGCAGTTCTATGTGCATGCTTATATGGCACTACTGAATAAACCAGCTCCCTCACACATTTGGCATACTGAGAGAAGTACCACACAGATACCTCCTTACTTCTTAATTTAATTTTCATCACTAAGGTCCAAAATATGGAAACAATTAGTTTATTACACAGGGTCCAGCACAAATAGTGCCCCTTTTTTATTGCAAAACCTTTTATTACAAAATCATAAGCATGTAATTCTGTAACATAACAATATCACCCCGAAGCATATCAGATGACATTTAAGATGAAATGTTCAAATTAAAACTATAAATTGTTACACCCATATTATTACCCTACCAACCACACTGAAGCAGGCATTACTTCTGCTGGACCCTGGATATCTAGCAGTAGAACTGAAGAAAGAAGAAAGTGAAAGAAATGATTTAATTTTTTTCTATAAGAAGTAGTCATCTCAGTGATGGGACTTAGAGGCTATTTAGCCTAGCAGATAATGATAGAAACATAATGTCCCAATTCTTTGATTCTAGAGGGCAGAGTTAGCGTCTGGGTAAAGCATGAGGAAGAATATGGGTCATCCTGTGGATTCAAGGCAGTTGCAGTTTCTTTGCATGATTCACAGAGTGCTGGGATTCAAAACAGATTTTCCTGGTTCCGAAAGCTTTGCTTTTTCTTTTATTTCCTCTGTTTTGTGGTATACTTCAACTCACTTTGTCTAGCTATTTAAAGACAAGTAACCAAACTCCAGTGAAAGCTTTTCCATTCTATGGGCATGGCATATTTCCAGCTTTATATTAACCTATATGACTCATCACTGTTGAAATATCACTTCATTAAAATTAGGTGGCATATTAGGAAAATCATCCAACTATAGCAGTGATTTTTTTTCAGTGAGGGATGATTTCCCCCCAGGGCACATTTGAAAACATCTGGAGATATTTTCAGTTGTGACAACTGAGAGAGAGGTGTGATACTGGTATCTAGTGGGTACAGGTCAGAGATGCTACAAACATTTTATAATGACAGAGCAAAGAATTTTCTAGGTCAACTGTCAATAGTGCTGAGGTGGAGAAACCTTGACCTATAGTATAGTAAACTGGGGCCGTGTGTCCTTATTTAAAATTTAACATATTTTAAATGAGAACCAATAGTGATTATATGTTTAAGTGGTTTGAAAATCATAAGGATCAACTGTGATAATAGGTTTGACTGAACCTTTTGGAAAGTATATAGAACTGTTAATAATTATGTGTTTATTTAACCATTCATTTACTTAAAAGTTATCATCATAAAATAAATTTTATGTAAATATACTCTGGTATACTCTAAACTACAAAGACATAACCTCTTTTACATCATATAAACCAAGTATTTCCTGAGTGAAGCAGTAATGTGCACATAAAAAGTTTGTTTAACTAATGAACTAATACAGTAGCATAATAATTGTAATTACTGGGCAGAGTCTTTTACACAGAACTCTAACAAATATAGCTTTTACAGCCTTCAAAGTTAATTTTAATAAGCAAGATTAGCAAGAGAAATATACAACAGTATAAAATATGGAGTGAGCTATAGCCTTAAAATAGATATGCAGCAGACATTTTAAAATACAATTTTCATTCAAAAAACAAGACTGTATCTTTTAATATCATTAAAAATAGGCTCTTCATACACTCTTTGTGTCAGGTCTTCTGCTTTTAAGTCTGGCAACCTCATTTCTCTCAGGGGTGCAATTAGGTATATAGGCATAAAATGTATACACACACACACATATATATATATACATATATATATATAGAGAGAGAGAGAGAGAGAAGCATGCAAATGTTATAGTCAGAGATGGGGTCAAGGAAAGAGAAAGATAGAGACAGAGAGAGAGACGTGTATTGAAAACTACAAGACATTTATCAAAAGACTGAAGTCACAAATAAATAAAAATTATTCCATGCTCATGGATAAGAAGAATTAATAGTGTTAAAATATTGATACTATTCAAAGCAATATAGAGATGCAATGCAATCATTAAAATTCCAATGGCATTTTTCACAGAAATGGGAAAAACAGTTCTAGAATTTCTATGGAACCATACAAAACCTGAAATATTCATAGCAATCCTGAAAAAGAAGAACAAAGGTGAAGACATCATACTCCTTGATTTCATACATTACAAAGTTACAGTAATCAAAATAGTACAGTATTGGTATAAAGATAGACATATAGATCAATGGAATGGAATAAAGAGCCCAGAAAAAAATACACACATAAATACATGTTCAATTAATTCAAGACAAAGTAGCCAAGAATGTACAACACAACGGGGAAAGGACAGTCTTTTATTAAGCCAGTCTAATGAAGTTTAAGCTTTGAATTAGAAAGGTCAAAGGGAGTGATAATCTAGTAATCAAATACACGCTTCCTTGAAGGCATTAAGGGATATGAAAATGAGGTGGCTTGTTAATTATTTTCTCTGATTAGGTTACCTATTTCTTTCCATGTACATTTAAATATTAATCAGAGATCCACTTTAGTACAGTATTATTGAAAAGGATAAAATGAGAGGAGTTCAAGATAAACAGACACTTAAAATGGTAGATAAGAATTCTCTGCCTACTAACTTAGTATTTAATAATTACCAAAGCTGCTTGTAAAGTTTATGATAGATTTTATTCTTGTTAACTTATAAGCTGAAGTTTTGTGTATATAGAATTATTTAGTACTTGTTTGTCTGAACTTTCAAACTCAGATTCTTATAAAAATCACTAAATACTCTATTTTCAGATCTATTATTATTTAACTTGTAGGCTGGATATACAGTTTCTCATTGATCAGAAAATGGTATGCTGTGGTAAAAAAAAGTACAATTGTCTATAATATATGCCTGATTTTAAATTATTTACAAAAGCATTTTTAGAAGCACATTCAGGTCTTTGAAATGCAAAAAATTTCATTTTCATTAGAAAAATCAGTAAAACCAACCAATTTTAAAAGTGCATTTCCACCTCCAAGAATGTTTAACTTTAAGTTTGTCTTTTCCTAATTAAAAAATAATAATTAAAATGCACTGTTAGTTATTACAAAAAGACTGTCAAGGGTCATTCCACTTAAATCTTTGAGTAGTAAGCAGAGTTAATTATTCAAAGTCCATGTATCTACAAAATATTTAAAATGTAACTGAGTTAAATGAATTCATCACATTCTCCCTCAGACAAGCTTCAAACTACATGAAAAGTGGCAAGTATCCTCAAATGTATATATTTGCAAGGTTGTATCATTACTTTTTTCAACTCATATTCTGGAGCTTGCAACAAAACTCTCTCTAGCATGGGCACATATGCATGTGTTTATGAGTGACAAGACAGTGAAACTGATGCAAAGAGACTGCAGGATGAAATGGTGTTCTTGTATATTTTCATTTAACTTTGTCTGTATGTTAGTGAATGAATGTAATTTCAAAACACTGTGGTTTGGGGGCTCCAAAAGTTTTAAAATTTATACTGTTTATCTTGTGTTGGAAAAAAGCATATAGAATGAGATAGAGAAGGCAACTCATGGTTGACCATGGTCAATCGCAAATTCATTTGGCCATTCCAAAGGTCTATTTGGAAACAAGAAATGCATAGTGTGAATCAGAAAGGCACAGCTGGCATGAAGCTTAGACATCTTAGGCTAATGTTTTGTTTGTAGTTGAGGAAACAAAGAAGTTAAGTGACTTGTCAAAAGTTCACCATGTTAGCAGAAGAATCAAGTTTAGAAATCAGTAACTACATCAAATTTAATAGGTAAAAATCAGTACCTGCGCTCAAAAACTAAATTGTATTCAGGCAATGTCAGCACAGAAGAGAAAAAAAAAGAGAGAGATATCTCTAAATCCTAATAAACTACTAATAAATTCCTCTGAAAAGAAAATTCTCAGTGACAGTCATTTTAAGTGTTAAGAGTTGAGTATCCCACAGAATCTAAAGAAATTTCTAAAATCAGCTACATTCCTGAGTGGAATTATGAAATAGCTACCCTTATTTCCACTCATGAACAACCAAATATAACAGGTATAATTCAAAATCACAACATGTTAGAAGTCAATAGTCTTAAACTAGCTTCCACAGGTCATAATTCACTTTATTAGATCCCAGGGTTACTTACATACAAGTAATGAGACCATTTTAATTTGTAATTAAAAACATCAAGAACCTAATAAACAAATCATCAGCAGTAGAATATAAACAATTTAGACAAAAGGAAATATAAATGGAAGATGTGGAAAATGTCCAAATTTGATAACAAAGGACATTAATCTCAAATTTTCATTTTATATCTAATTAGCTTATTTTATAAATCATATTACATGCTGCAGATAACCAATATCATTTATACAAAGCTAATAATGAGGCAAACTGTCCTCCCTCAAATATATGTATATATGTACATGAATATATATATGTATATATATCAAGAACTATTTAAATGCCTATAACTCTTGGCCTAGTAATACCAATCCTAATAATATGTCTTTCTTGAGATTAAATAAAATATCTAATAAAGTAAATTATCAGTTTCTCCAGAAACTGATTTTATTTAATCTTGAGATTAAATAAGATATCTGATTAAATAAAATAACAGTTTCTCCAGAACTGCACCTGATATTTTAAAAGTGAAAATACTACTATTTACCATAAAGAGTAAGATTATATTTTCTCTTTTTTTTTCCTGATCATGCCCAGAACTTTATTGGCTTTTAGAATTATGGAGGAAATTTAGGATTGTCTAGTCTAAAAATAGTCTATAATGACTTTATGTCCTTAGATCATCCGGAACTTCCTGTTTATAGACTTTGAACTAGCTACCATCCCTAGCCGAGGACTGTAGTTTGTGATGGTATGATTTTCTCATATGTGGCTCTCTCTCACTGGCATACCCAGGGTTGTCAGAAATTCTCCGCATCGTGATTGTAACTCCTCCCCTTTCTGTCCATCCAAATAATGATTTCTCAATTCAGGAAAGCATAAAAGATTTTATGGGCACGGCACTGATTCAATTCTAACATCATACAAACACTCCTCAAACTTTGCTGGAATATTATAAGAAACAAATAAGTCACAATACACACAATGATTATAACACATCAGCTTCTCATGGCACCATGAATAGGAAGCTCTGATCAAGACCAGCAGCCACTGCTACAGAAGTATATCTAAAGGAATATTACTCTGACATGAAAAAGGACAAAATCTTACCATTTGTGACAGCTTGGATGGACCTAGAGGGCATTATGCTAAGTGGTAAGTCAGACAGAGAAAGACAAATACCATGACTTCACTTGTATGTGGAATCTAAAGAATATAAATCAACAAACAAAACAGACACATATGCAGATACAGAGAATAGACTGATGGTTGCCAGAGTGAAGGGGGCAGTTGGAGGGCTATGTGAAAAAAGCAAAGGGATTGAGAAGTTCAGGTTGATAGTTACAAACTGTCATGGGGATATAAAGTACAGCATAGGAACTATGGTCAATAATATTGTAAACACCATATATGGTACCGGGTGGCTACTGGAAGTATCAGGGGTAACATTTTGTAAAGTATATGATTGTCTAACTGCTATGCTATAAAACTGAAACTAATACCATCAAATACTGAATGTAAACTGTAACTGAAAAAAATTAAATTAAAAAATGTTTAAAAAGATCAGCAGCCATTGCAAGAATATCTTCACAACAGCTGTTTTTGGAAGCTAAAAACTGTGCACATTACCATCACTATTATTAATAAAAATAATATATAGCATTTAATAAATGATTACTTTTGCCTGTCCATGCATTACTTTACATTTTCTCTTATTTAATGCTTGCAATAACTGTAGGTGACCACCATTTTTATCTTTATTTTACAGAGAGAAAACTGAGGTTTAGAATTTAAATAATTGACCAAAATGAAGTGATAAAACAAAACAGAAATATACGGCTATGCAATGTCAAACTCTGTACTCCTAGCCAATACTATTGTTTACCATAGGTATTTTCTTCAAGCTTTTGAGAACTATTTTCCTATGCAGTCTTCTATATGGGAAGTAATCTGTGTCGACCTCCAGATCCCAAACTGACCTTCCCGGTGGCACTTTCACTATTTTTTAGTATATCTGTCCAGAGAGAGTCTATACATGCAAAAACTGCATGTGTGTGTTTGTGTATTTTCAAAATACAAATAAATCATAAGATATATGCTCCACAAATGTCTTTGTTTGCCAATATATCATGCACATATTTCCATATTATCATATAATGGGCAACCACTCTCCCAGGGGACAGTTAGGCTGCCTCCAGGTGCTGGCTATTACAGATAACATTGCCAGGAATAGCCTTCATGTCTTTGCTAACAAAGTGAAAGTCATTCTAGAGACGGTGCCCCTAAGTCAACAGGTACAGGCCACACATTTTCTTTTGTGAGAGATAAGGTCAAGTTACATCAAAGTAACTATAAAAATTTATACACACCAACACTACATGGTAACAGAAATCCTGTTTTCCCATAACTTCATCAATGACAAATATTAAAACTTTTATTTTCACAAAACTGAATAGTGGAAATATCACATTCTTGTTTATACTTGCATTTTAAAAGTTATTTTAAAGCCCTGGCTGGTGTAGCTCAGTGGGTTGAGCGCGGGCCTGCGAACCAGACAACCATGGTTCGATTCCCAGTCAGGGCACATTCCTGGGTTGCAGGCCAGTTCCCTGCAGGCCAATTCCCAGCAGGGGACGCATGAAAGGCAACCATACATTGATGGTTCTCTCGCTCTCTCCTTTCCTTCCCCTCTAAAGATAAATAAATAAAATTTAAAAAAAAAGTTATTTTATAGACCAATTATCTTATGTTTAAAAGTATATGTTTTTTCTTTGAACTACACGCTCATGTCTTTTGCTCATAAGACTGGCTGCTATTTTCTTGATTCATCAAAGCTCTTTATATGCTAAAATTAGTATTTTTCAAAAATGTGTTATAAATTACTATGTTTGTCAAGAGATTTTTAAAAATTTCACAGACAAATTTAATTGTTTGTTGCGTCTATATATTTCACTGTACTTACAGAGGTATTCTCACTAGGTTAGAGAAAAACACATCTTAATTTCTCATTCTTTCTTACAACTTTTATAATTATCATTTTATATTTAAAACTTTATTTTATATGGAATAATTTGGGTAATATATGGAATAGGGATACAGTTGTATTTTTTTATTGAACTTTGGTCCATCATCTACTCACATTTATTGAATAACTTATCTTTCAGCATTTATTTGGTATAGTCCCAATGTACAAAAAAGTGTGCATGTATGTGTGTGTTTATAAATATACTTGGACTCTGTTTCATCTCACTGATCTATCATGTATCAAATAGTACTATTTTAATTACTGTTGTTTTATAATATGTTTTAAAATTTGATAGCATCTATTATTCTTCCTAAAGTGAGGGAGAAAAAAATATGTATTAATTTATAAACCAGTGGTTTTAATAATATTCAAAAGATTGTACGATCAACATCACTATATAATTCTAGGACATTTTCATCACCCTCTAAGAAGCCTATATTCATTACCAGCCTCTAAACACAACCCATCCGTGTTTCTCCTCTGTTAAATTTCACCATTATGTACATTTCACATGGATAGAATTATGCAATAGTTTGTGCATGTGTGTCTTGTCCCTTCCACTTGTAACATAATGTTTTTATGGTTCATCCATGTTGAGGCATGTATCAGTACTTTATTGTTTTTATGGTTGAACAATACTTTATTATATGAATATATCTTAATTTGTTTACCATTCATCAGTTGATAGAAATTTGGATTGTTTCTGCCTTTTGTCTATTATGAATAATGCTGCTATGAACATTGGTATAAAATTATCTTGTTTAAATATATTTTTAATTTTTCTTGGGCACCTACCAGAGAGTGAAATTGTTGGGTCATATGGTAACTCTATGTTTAACATTTTGAGAAACTGACAAATTTTTCCAAAGGCAGCTGGAACATTTTACATTCCATAACACAATGAGTATGAGGCTTCGGTTTTCCCATACCCTTGTCAGAATTGTCATAGTTTGTATGAAGCCCGACCCTGCTGTTGTTGTAATATATTGCATTTCCCATTTATGTGTCTTCTTTACAGTAATATCTATTCAAATCCCTTGTTGCCCATTTATAAATGGGTTATATACCTTGTTATTATGGCAGTGTAAGAGTTATTTTTAAATTCTGGATATCAGCCCCTGATCCGATATAAAATTTGCTAATATCTCCCATCCTGTGGAATTTCTTCCTTTTGCTTTCTTGAGAGTGTTTTTTGAAATACATTTTTAATCTTAGTGAACGTCAAAATTAATTTTTCTTTTGTTGGTTGTAGTTTTAATGTCATCTCTAAAACTCCATTGCCCAATCTAAGTTCATAAAAATGTGAAGCTGTGATTTCTTCTAAGGATTTTATTGTTGTGGCTCTTAGGTTTAGGCCATTGATCATTTTGGTTTTATTTTCGCATATGGGGTTAGGTAGGGGGTCCATGGAACAAGGGTACATGTATCTCTTGCATTAAGAATGCCTTTGTGTTTTAGAGTTGGTATCAATACTCTATATCAGGGACTATATGGTGTAATTTAATGATTCTACATGGTTTCCAAATGTCTTTCCTACAGCATGAATAATTTAAATTTCTTTTTAAATTTCCAGTGAGATCTCTATTAAAATTTATATTATATTAATTATATTATATTTTAACATATCTTTATAGTTTTTGAAAATTTTATAACTAAAAATAAAGACACTTAATAAATTTAAGTTTAGTTGGTAAATTAACTTAGCATAGCATGAGAATCTTCTTTTAACAAAATAATTCCAGAGAATCCTATGAATAAATTCAAATAAGAGGAACAAAATCCAGGAACACAGAGTGATTCTTTTGGTACTGTAAATAAAATGAGGATACCTAGGAAAGATAGGGGAGCAACCAGGAAGAAAATAGATTCAATAACAGGAATTAAGATGAAATAAAGATTTTCTGCCCTGAATATATAATAACATGTTCTCCTTTAATAGCTCTAGGAAACAATGTTATCCTTTTCTCCATTAAATTATTTATGATATACATTATTTACTGAGATTTATACCTCTTTTAATTTCTCTATTAAGTCCAGCAGTTAGGACTTCCTTGTACAAAGCATCAGACCTGCTATCCTCTGCCTAACAGAGTAAATCTGTTCTGAAGGCACTCAAGCACAATCACATTTCCTTCTGCCAGCAGAGAACTGACTTTGTTTTGAAACAGCTCTCCAATGTGCCTAAGGACCATTGGATAGCCTAACGTTAGATTCAAATACAAACAAACAGCTCTGGTGCTCAGTCATTAAATCCTTCCCACGCATGCAGCATTTATATACCCTGTCAAATCTAGTGGGAAGCAAGTAAAATGATGTGGATCCTACTTCACCAACATATTCGGAACCATAGGTCACTGGCGCTGACAATGTGTACTGTTTGCAAAAAACAATCACAAACAGCCAACTAGGCTTTAAACTCTAGCCAGTCAAAGAAATTCCTTTATTTACTCCTGTACCTTCTATATCCCTTTCCTCGGCTCTAATCCTGTGGAACATTCCCAAACCTCCCATTTGGGCGCTTCTAATTGAAATTGATTTTTTCTCAAATAAACTCTTAAAAATTTTAATATGCATCAGCCTAATTTTTAACAGTATATATAGAGATATATATTTCCAACATATTTTTAGTATTACTATACCCGAATATATGTGTATACAGGTATTTTATCATGGTCCAGTTTGCTCTCTCATGAATGTCTTTCAGGCAGTACATCTGCAGACTGCCACCTGCCTGTGCTGCCAAACCAACCCTGTTCAGAAAATTGCCCCTGTCCCTGCCTCCAAAAGGGAACAAGGAGACTGCTTAGGATGGGTGGCTCTTCTCTCAGTTTTTCTCAAAAGAGATCAGCTTCACTGCTTATAAATCCAAGCTAAAAATATCTTTTTTGGCTTTTCTCCTGTGGTTGCTATGAAGATGAGATGAGCCACTGGCGAAGTCCCCTGGGGCTGGAAGAAAAGTAAGACTTCCGGGCCCTTGGGACCAATTTCTTAACTTTTCCCGGGCTGTGGATTGCTACAAACTGAGGATGAGACTCATCATATACGTAAAACATCACACAAACATGGAAGCTCTAAAGCTCCAGTGCTATAATGTTCATTTTATCAGAAAATACTCTGTGTTTTAACCGGCTTTTCAGTGTCCCTTCTAACCTCTCATTACAGAGCTGCTACAGGGATAGTAAGAACCTTCCCTGCCCTCCACGTTTCTGGCTGGAGAGGAGGTTGTACAGAAAACAATGATTTAATCAGGATGGTATCTAATATCAGATGCTAGGTAGAGTGATTGAGACAGTAGATGCTGAAATAATTTAGAAAGGAAGAAACAAATTGGGGGCAATAGGGAGAGATAGTGGGGGTGTCACACTTCTGCTAGGCCTCGAAACATTGGATTGATGTTTTAAAAAAACAGGCATTTCAAGCCAGAAGAAGAGTATGAACATAGTGTAGGGAACTCATTTTAAAAATTAATGTCTTCAGTAAGGAAGGAAAAATGAAACTAGATCATAACAACTATGTCGGCATCAAAAAGTGGACAAGAAAACCCACAGGAGCTAACCTCGCCTGGCGAGGATGGCCTTGAAAGGGCTTGAAGTTTAAGGCCATGAGGGTCTCATTGTCTTCAGCTGCTCATTGGTCCTGCGCCACCTCTTGCCACGGCCTTTCCACAGCATTTCCACACATAAAATTGACTTCCTCTGCTTATAAATCTTAATAGATCTAAAGCTCTGTCTTTTTTTTTTGTTCTTTTTTTTTAATTTATTTTTTTCAATTGATTATGCTGTTACAGTTGTTCTATTCCCCCTTCATTCCCCTCCACCCTGCCCCCCCTCCCCACCATTACCCCCCTTTAGTTTATGTCCATGTGTCTCAAGTCCTTTAGGTTCTATATTTCCCATGCTATTCTTGCCCCCCCCCCATCTATTTTCTATCTACTGTCTATGCTACTTATTTTCTGTACCTTCTCCCCCCATCTCCTCCTCCCACTCCCCTGTTGCTAACCCTCCTTGAGATCTTCATTTCTATGTTTCCACTCCTGATCTAGCTGTCCTTTTAGTTTGCTTTCGTTTTAGGTGTGGTTGTTAATAACTGTGAGCTTGTTGTTCTTTCACTGTTCATGTTTCTTTAACTTCTTTTTCTTAGATAAGTCCCTTTAACATTTCATATAATAAGGGCTTGGTGATGATGAACTCCTTGAATTTGATCTTATCTGAGAAGCACCTTATCTGTCCTTCCATTCTAAATGAAAGTTTTGCTGGATAGAGCAATCTTGGTTGTAGGTCTTTAGATTTCATGAAGAAATCCAAGAAGCTCAGAGAGTACCAAAAAAGCTCTGTCTTCTAATGGATTTGTATTTCCTGTTTTATTGAGAATTACAGCGATCTTAGAAATGTTTTCATGCTCTTCAAATTTCTATAATTAGAAACAATTGCCCACATGATCATATGGTTCTAATATACAATAATTAACTCTTTTCTTCATTCTCAACATGTGCATATTGGTATTATATAAAAATATAATCATAAAACTAAATCTTTTAGTAAAAATATATATCAATAATGACATGACATCATAAATATCTAATATATGCATTTATTTTTCCAATAATCCTTTGAATAATATTATTACAATATTAATGTTATTATTATTATTTCCTTTTCTAATGAGAAAAGTATACTGTTCTTTATAAGGACTTACAGGATTGAAAAATCCAAACCCTTCGAATACAATCAAATGACTTTTAAGGAATGCATAAGATGAGTAGCTTCTTGGGGGCACTAAAAAAACTCTCAGCCCTAATTCACAGAGAGTATGCTGGTCCAAAGTCTATCAATGTAGAAAGTCACAGAGATGGGGAGGGAGAAATTTATGTTATTAAGCATAAACCTCTTTCTGTTGAATATTTTTATATGTGTGTTTGTAGTTTTAGTCAGCTAAAATTAGACAGACACAGTTTTAAAATGCTCCGCGTAGTGGACACAAAGTACATTTTTATTACCTAAATTATAACTGTAAAAAAAAACTTTATGGCGAACAATGGGACTACATCAAACTAAAAAGTTTTTGCACAAAAAGTAAAATACCAACTAAATAAGAACACAACCAACAGAATGGGAGAACATATTCGCTGATGGATCTGATATGGGGTTAATATCCAAAATTTTTAAAGAACTTACAAAACTCAACACCAAATAAAACTAAACAACTCAATTTAAAAAATGGGCAAAGGACCTGAATAGATACTTCTCCAAAGAAGATATACAGATGGCCAATAGACATATGAACGGATACTCAATGTCACTAATCATCAGAAAGATGCAAATTAAAACTACAATGAAATCTCATCTCACACCTGTAAGAATGCCCATCATAAATAAATCAATAAACAACAAGTGCTGGTGGAAATGCAGACTGGTGCAGCCACTGTGGAAAGCAGTATGGAGATAACTCAAAAAATTAAAAATGGATCTGTCTTTTGACTCAGCAACCCCATGTCTGGAAATATATTTGAAGGAACCCAAAACACTAATTTGAAAGAACATATGCACCCTTATGTTCAATGCAGCATTATTTACAATTGCCAAGATTGCAAGCAGCCCACATGTCCATCAATAGATGAGTGGATAAAACAGTTATGAGACAGTTACACAATGGAATACTACTCAGTCATAAAAAAGAATAAAATTTTACCCTTTGTCACAATATGGATGGATCCAGAGAATATTATACTAAGTGAAATAAACCAGTCAGAGAAAAACAAACACCATAAGATTTCACTCATATGTGGAATCTAATAAACGAACTGAACTAACAAAGCAAACAGAGACAGACTCATACATAGAGAGCATAATGACAGCAAAGGTGCAGCAGGTGAGGGAGCCTAGGGGGTGGAGGGATTAAGGAAAAAGGACTAATGGATATGGACAGCAGTGTGGTGATGACAGGGTGAGGCTGGTATAAGCAGACTAAATGGTATTGAAAAAAGTTTCAGCCAAAACAATAAAAAAGTTAAAAAACAAATTTATGTTTCACAAAATAAATCTAAGACATAAAAATAATTTAAAAAAGAAAGCATTTGCAACTTTTTTTCAGAACAAGGGCTCTACTACATCAGTACAACTGAATTAAATATGTACATATTTAACAACATGTACATTTGTTAAATATGTACAAACGTATTTACATATGTTTTACTAACATATTGTTACTAAACAATATATTAGTAAAAAAAAGTCTCCTCCATTATTAAAACAATGTCCTTCAAATACTTTAAACTCTTTAGGTTGAGAATGTGCTAATTAACTGTGCTGGGCTCCAAATTGCCAGCCTGTCTAGCGCTCAGTCTGGAACATATGTAGATAAGCATTTATGATATTTTATTGAATATATTAGAAACAAGAATGACAAAAGATATAATCAAAATATAGGTAGAACATATCATATTTGAAAAATAAAATGGGAAGAAATAGAGTTCTGTAGGAAGGCTGTGGTCAGTAAGCACACTGAGACTTTTCAGTATATATGAAACCTTAGAAATCATGTCAGGCAAGAAGAAAAGAGGTCTTTACAAGGTGTCCAAGTAATAAATAATTTACAAAGCAATCTAGAAACCTCAGCAGTCACCACTTATAAGGCTGTGGTGGGAAACGGAGTCTATATTTGTAGAGAAGAGTAGAATCAATACAGGGAGTAAGCTGTCAGTTTTTCCTATGGTGTCAATATCTCACACTGGCTGCTTCCACTGGTGCTTCTGTGGAAACAATTTCCAAAAGTACACTACTGAGTGGCATGCAGCGTGGACTAAATGATTTACTCTAATCCCCTAACTGCATGTTGGAAGACCAGTAGCCCAAAAGGAATACTAGAGAGCCTAAGGACACAGCAACCTAAAATAACAGTGTGATTTTGGGAACGGTTTATACTTAAAACCCTAGCATCACAGCAACTTCCATCCAGAAAAACAAATAAAGACAAGAAGTGGCCATGATAGACTGATACCATCTGACTACCAGGAGGATTATTCACAATACTGAGAGATCCAATTAAATAGATTTATTGGTCAACTTCCAATTTGTAAGTCACAATATAAAATGGTGATTGGACCTTGGAACTGCAGTGAGAGCCTTAACTCTCATTTCGTTTAGAACTACGTGCTAAAGATCTGTAGAAATGTTTAGAAGTGTGTCTTGTAAAATTTATGGTTATAAGCACAAATAATTAGGCATAATTTATCTCATTAAATCAGAAGGTTATACAACTAAGTTGACTATAAGCATAGTTCAGAGACAAAGGTAGCAGAAAATCACTCCATCTCTCCATGGAGGAAGGTTTAAGAAAATTAACTCTCCTACTCTGTTGTTATGTGCCTTTGTTCATCTAAATGAGAAGATGGGCTCATTTTAGCTCTGGTCTGCATCAATCATCATTCAGACCTTTCAGCAGATTGATCATTTGTAAAATATTAAGGTATGTGGGAACATGTGTTCTTCAGTTGGAAGGCACTGTACTATTGGAGAAAAGAACTAAGACGTACATATAAATTTCTTTTTCCACTTCTGATTGTATTTACTTCCTTGCTGTATAACTTTATAGACAATTTTGTCTCCCTAAGATTTTGTTTCCTTATCCATAAAATACAATAAAGATGTTCCTTACTTCATAAGTTTTCTGTGGGATGTCAATGAGATCACATGAAAGGTTCTCAGTGCAGTGTCTTCTATTCATTCATTCATTTCTTCAACAAATGTTTACTGAGTTCAATCACTGTCCTAGTATCTGAGCCAGGCATTGAGCAAAGAAGGGTGACACAGTTACTGCTCAAAGAAGCTTCTAGTGTATTGGAAGAAGGCAGAAAATCAAGAGATCACACAGTGATGAATTATAATCATTAAAAGAAATACCCTGGCTGGTGTGGGTCAGTGGATCAGCATATCAGTCTGTGAACCAAAGGGTCACAGGTTTGATTCCCAGTCAGCACACATGCCTGGGGTGCAGGCCATGTCCCCATTGGGGGGCACAGGATAGGCAACCACACATTTAAGTTTCTCCTTCTCTTTATCTCCCTCCTTTCTCCAAAGATAAGAGAATATAATTTTTTTTAAAGAATTATGAAAGAAAATTAAAGTGTTATGAGAACATATAACTGGGAGACATACCTGGTCTGAAGTGACCCTGAGGATAAGCAAATGCTTTCTTCAGAAAGCAACATTTAATGTGGAACCTGAAGGAGGAGTCAGCAAGCAAAGAGACAGACCAAGAGAATTCCAGAAAAGACCCTGAGATGGCTTAAGGCTTCCTGCATTGGAGTATCCAGGCTCTGGGCTCAGAGACATGTTTCCATGACTATGATGATATGCATTATATGTTTGTATATCCTGTTCTTTTCACTTAACATCAACCTGTGTGCACTTTTCCATGTTATTAATAAACATCAATTCTTGCTTTGACTGGTGTGGCTCAGTGGGATCAGTGTGGTACCAAAAACCAAGAAGTCACTGGTTTGATTTCAAGTCAGGGCACATGCCTGAGTTGAAGGCCAGGTCCCCGGTTGGGGGCAAGTTAGAGGCAACTGATGAATGTTTCTCTGGCACACTGAAGTTTTTCTCCCTTTCTCACTTCCTCCCTTCCCCTCTCTCTACATTTTTAAAAATAAAATAAATAAATAAATAACATCAATCATTATGACTGCTTAACACTCATAATATGGATAAACAGTAATATACTTAACCATTCTATTTAATCCCATTTAATCATTTAATATTTTTCTAATAATTTATATTTTAAGTAATGCTGAGATAAAATTCTTATTTACTTGAAAATGAATAATTTCTCATAATGATATACTGGGACAAAGAAAAGAATATTATTTTCAAAAATTTCATTTTATTAAAAGAGTAAAAATTTACATTCTAAAAATTAGCTATTCACCTGACTTCATTATTTTGAATCTTTTAACTTTATTTTTGAATCTTTGATAATTTATATGAAAGTATCATCTGTATTAAAAATATACTAAGAGGTGACTTACTAATCAATGCTGGTAATTTTTATTGACCAAGTATAGAAACACATGGACCATGGTTCTAAGCCACTATAACTAATAAGACTTATTATGATCTTATGATTAGCCTGTTTAATCCTGCAATGGATATTATTATAAATTTCACGGGAAATCACCTGGTAAATACCTAGTTTTAAAAACAATATCTATTTTCTATTTAAATGCTATCATTTTCCTTTGTTTCAAAGAGAGTAGACCTTAAAGAAGAACACTTTCAGATCAATGATATTGAGCTTCAGTGATTAGTTACACAGACTGTATACTTTTAGGGAGAATGTAAAATGAGTAAACTGAACAATCTAGACTGCAAGACTCCTCGATGAGAGAAGGGGGCAGTGTAACAAAGGCTAAGAAAAAGCAGACCAGCCGGCCTCCGTGTGGGCAGCAGCCAGAAACTTTCCTGGGCACCATAGGGGGCTGTTTCTTCATTAAGGAGATAACTTCTGTGCTCACTTTGTAAATAGGACTGTTAGAGAGAAAAGGTGCTGAGTCCTACAAAGCTCCCTCTGAGCCATCCAAGCTACTCTCACATCTCCATTTGTGTTGGGAATAGAAAGTGAATTTCTCTTCATTGACAAGATAAAATTGGGGAAAATTCTTTCTGATACACTTGAAATAAATGAATAACTATTTAAATCAACACAATTTTAGAAATGTAATCAACTTTTAAAACTTATCTTAGTAAAATGTAATGTGATAATTCATTTCCTCATAAGTGAAAAGCTGTCATTTTATCATAAATTTATTATCTTGAACTTGATTTTGTGATGCCTGTGTGTGTTTAGTTTGTATGGCACTGAGTTCAGAACCAGTTGGTCATCACTCCTGAGTGCTCATTGTTTAGTCATAAGCAGAAGAAGGGATTAGATTAAAAGTTTGACTGGATATGAAAAGTTAAAGTGGGAATTACTTCAACTAGGAAAAAAAATAAAATGATGGTATAAATCTGTTTTAAACTCTATCACTGTTATAAAAAGAATGAAAATAAAAGTATATCAATTGCGTTTGCATAGTTTAAAATTTAAACATGTTTTAGATGGGAATAAGAACAGTGTGATCATTAACAGAGCAATATTTAAAAGAATATAAATTTATCAGTATTCCAGTGTATTTAGTAGGTACTAAAGTTACTCAGGATAGCAATAAAAAAAGCCAGACTCTAATATAAATGATCTTTTTCAAAATGAACACAAGAAGGTCACATTATAACCCTCCTGAATTTCCAGAGGAGACTTTTGATTTTTTCTAGGCGACTGGCTAATCAATTGTCTGCCTCTTATATAACTACAGTGAGAACTGTGAAATGTCCCTTAATCTCCCATTTTCTCTCGAAGAAATTTATATTATGCTGCAAAGCATCACATAGAGATACAGCTGAGAATCAAAGTCTCTGTCTTTAAAGCTGATCCACTGACAATGTCATTATATTGAGGACACTGTCACATTGCTCTTGAAAGTCAAGTTTGCATTGGTTTTATCAGGATTTCTGCAAGTGCATGTAAAAAGGTTGTCTGAACATTTCCAGTAATGCTCACTACATTTTGGTGAACAAAGGCATGAGTAAATAGACTGTGTTCACCTGAGGGGACGTGCAGTCCAAAGGTAGGCTGAAGTGACCATCACACATTTTCGTTGTTGTTCTGGCATTTCTATTTTTCTGAATGCTTCCAAATGTTAAAAATGTCACACAAAAATGTTTTACAATGTTTATGGAAACAGCATGTGGTACAATTGGTTGTGCACTGCCCGTGTATAGTTTCCGGGGTCCCCGTTAAGGCTCTCTCCCCTGTTGATGGCATATGTGCTCTTCAGGGAATGCCTTGTGCTCCCACCTTTATCTTCCAATTATCCCTGTCTTGCTAGGCCCTGTAGGAATTAGAGATGGCAACTTCATATACCTATAGCCATGTCAGAATGAAGAGCAGGTAAGTGCCTCATAATGATGCTAACATATTAGTACTGAAATTCCAAGGAAGGAGAGTTTCATAGATGGAGAGCAGGATGACAGCTGGGGGGAAGGGGAGCTTAAGAGATGGAGGGGCTGAGCAAAAAGGAAAACATGGACAGACAGTTTTTTGCTGTCATGGACAGCAGTGTGGTGATTGCTGAGGGGAGGAGTGTATAAGGAGACTAAATGGTAGTGAAAAAATACAATAAAGATAAAACCAAAAAATGAAAAATTAAAGGATAGATTTACAACACTGTATGGCATATTTGAAAGTTCCTAAGAAAGTAGATCTTAAAAGTTCTCACCACAAAAAAGTTAATTGTTGTAATTGCATGGTGATAGATGTTAACTAGACTTATTGTGGTGATCATTCTGCAATACATACAACTATTGAATTATTATGTTGTACACTTAAGCTAATATGATGTCAAATGACAGTTATGCCTTAATAAAATAGTCTTTTGGTTAAAAAAGAAATCTATTATTTATCAAAGAGATGGCCATAGATTTGGACCTTAAAAACAAATAAAATTGTGTCTGGTAAATACGGGCAAATGAGTATTTCATGAAAAATCTGGAATGTAAGGCAGTAGTAATTTGTGTCTGATTCTAGCCTGGGAATTAGGAAAGAAGAAATAGACAATAAAATGTTGAAGGGGGATGTTGGTGATACAGGGTACAGCCAAGGGGGGCCCCCAAAAAAGATTTGGAATGGTGTCCAGAATTCAAAGTGTATAGGAATACTGGAGAGACATATAAGATGTCCTCACCGCCCCCCCCACAGGGGGAAGGGACAAATAGAGCCAGGGCCATTGAGAGCTGTTTTACATAGCAACAGTTTTGAAGCTAATCTCTGGAATGGTTATTTAACATATCTATAACCTTTAACTGGTTTCATAGATATGTTAAATACCTGTGGCCAAGTTTTGAGCCAGGAAGAAGGGAGTGGCTTCTACCCAGGATGTAACTGGGGGCTGCATCCCTGAGGGAAAGCGCCTGTGTGAGAGCTTGGAAAAGACTGGCTCCGGGAAATGAAAGGTCCCCGCTTGGCCAGGTGAAGAGAGAGCCACGCAGTTTGGGGCAGAGTGAGGACCTCTGCAGCCATGGTAGAAGAGAGCCACACGGTCTGAGTTAAGACCCCCTCTTGGTGAGGTGAAAGAGAGAGCCCACGTGGTTTTGGCAGAGTGCTGACCACCTCTTTCTCAGGTGAAAGGGAAAACCATGCAGCTTTGCCAGAATGGGGATCCCTGCAGCCAGGTGAAGAAGAAAGCCACATGCTTTTGGTGGAGTGAGAACCCCTGCAGCTTTGGTAGAAGAGGCCCACGCGGCTTTGGGGTGCCCCCTTTGGCCGTGTGGCCTGGAAAGCAGGAGAGACTTTGACTGGAACTGGGTACAAAGAACTCTTGCCAGTGGACTGTGAGAGGGTACTACATGACTTTGGATTAACTAGAGAGAGATCCTGCCTGCACGGCGACACAGCTGATGGTGCTAACGGCCTGAAAAAGGGATGTGGGCTCTTTTCCTGATTTACAGTACCCGGAGTTGGGACAGTGGGAGAAGTGAGAGCTGTGTGTGTGTAGGTGTATACCCTAAATGACTTTGATATTTTAGTGGAGGCATTAGGCCCGAATAGCATTAAATAAACATTTTGTTTCCTTTTCACGAATCTCTGGCATTGAGAGATGTCTTTCCAATTGGCGGCGGACAGAAGAGCCCAGTAGCTATTAGTATTCTGTCCTTGGTAGGGGCCCCTGTTGTGTAGCAGTTTTTGGCATCCCTAGGTGGGCCAAGTATTGCCCTGCCCCCTTGGACCTTTTGTTCTGTAACATTGGGAACCACCCTGCCTGGTTTCAGGAATTGTAATTGCCCATGGCTAAGTGAGTCACCTCTGGAATACGGGCCACAGGAGACAAAGCTTGTCTCTGGCAGCAAGTGCTGATTCTGCTTCTTCCCCTGCCCCCAAAACATGGTCAATGTCCATGGCGGGTATGACCCCTCAGAGAAGGGCAACTTAGGCCAGACATGATCACTTGGGGGGCCATCATGGAAGGACTCGGGGCGGGGGCTGCAACAAAGATGGAGCGATGGACCCTCCCCAGCTATTGTGCCATAGGCCTGAGTCCCCATTTCCATCTGGGAGAAGCACTGCCTTGCTCTACTCCACTTAAGCCTAAAAACCGATGGGGAAGAGAGTGCAGCCCTTTGCTGGAAAGGGCGGGTTCTCCAGGGTGATCAGGCCTAAGAAAGAATATGTAACAATCCTGTGAAACCTGCTTTGTTTAGAATGCTCTCGTTTAAATGATAAGGGTCCAAACAAGAAGTTTGTTCCTCAAAGTTTTATGGCTCCTTAGCTATTTGACCCTGACTGAGAATAAGCCCTCATAGTTCTTTGAATGATATCTATTGTTTGATCCTTACCTGTATTCTTGTGCAGATGAACCCAATAAAAGTCCCTTGAGCCAAGGCTCTTAGCTCTTCCCCTTTGAGTGATCAGCCACCTTTCCTCCCCAAGCAGATCATGTCTTGGTAGTGTTTACTTTCATCCATGGTGGATGGGGGAAACTTTGTGGGTAAAGTTGCCCCCACAGGGGGAGGAGTTCCAGATGGAAATCTTTACCTTATGGAAGTACCTTTCAAACAAATTTTGAACATGCTACCAATACACAAAATGCAAAGTCCAAACTGTGGGGAGATGAAAGCACTCCCAACCTGTAGCACTTGGCAGAGCACTTTTTGAAAACTAGTGACCTAATTCGATCCTCTGATGAGATAGTAAGCCCCAGAGAAATGAAGTTACTAATTCAAGGTCATTACTAGGACTGGCAACTGAGTCTTTTACTTACTTGAAGTAACACATGTAAAACTATGGATTACTTCGCCTGTATTTTCTGGCAACATTTGGGAGATATAAGGCAAAATAGAATTCAGACATCAAACTTTAATAAGAAGAAATTAATAATGGTGGCTGAATTTTATTTTATTCTAAATGTTATCTTTATAATTAACCTTTAGATTCAATGGTAAAAAAATTGATGTAAAACTGAAAATCAGATAGAAGACCTGTAGCTGTTTATGTAAGTGCAGTCAAGCTGTGGGGTTTGGCAATTTCAAAATTAAATACACAAGGTCCCATCATAACCACACACGTACAACCAAACTGCTGTGTCATGCTCAAAGTGAGGATTATTTTTCCCCAATTTGGATTTTAATTTCACTGTACATATTAGATGCTTTCCAGTTAGCCTGTGAAAGCTTTGTTTAGTAATTAATTCTTAATAAACATTTTTATTATTTAAATTAAAAAACTAAAAATGTGCTAATATATTACATATATAAGCAAAATATTTACTAGGCAGTCAAACATGCACTCATTAGGATTACATTATTTTTAAATTGTACAGCATTTTCCCCAGAACAAAAGTCTTATCTAGACACTCAAAAATCTATAATTTTGAAATTGAAAAGACTGCTATTGTCATTTTTTTTGACAGCTGACTGTAAAGCGTTCATTCACATCCATGGTACTTAAACAAATATGGAACATGCTTCATAGTCTCTCTTGTTACCCAGTATCTAATAAACAAAATGTTCATTCAACAGATAAGTAGCCATACAGAGCATATTTCTTCATATGAAACACACACACAGCAGGTCCTCATGAATGCCATCCTGGTGTTGCTCTGTAGGCTGGGTTCATCTCTGGTTATTCATGAGCCAAAGTGGACAGTTCTGGAGATAGTCTCCCAAAGTCCAAATCCTGTCCCAATAGCTGCCAGTTGTATAACTTTGGGGAAATGTACCTAAATTATTTTTGCTTCCATTTCCCTATACTTAAAAATAGAATACTATCTATATACATCACTGAGGAGTAATTATGCTAATACATTTGAACTGCTTAGTGTAGAGACTAGCATTTGTCTGAATAACTAACTCTTACCCAGTAGAGTTAGTTATTATAAGTCTGAAACTTAGTCTTATAAACAAATAAGGGATTAGTCTACATAATTCTATAAAGGATTATATTAGTCTATAAACAAATAAAGGATTCATAGTTTTTTTTGACAAAAGTAGAAGAAAAATCAGACATTCCATATGGATTATAAACTAAACAGAAATGTAGTTATTTTTCAACAATCTTAAAGAATTGCTTAAATCATCCTACAGTGTTGTCACCCCACCCACCTGCTTTCAAGTGGGGAAAAAACTGCTGAATTTCTGACACCTTTTGAAGTACCATCTTTAGGTTATTGTGTAACTACATCTCCAGAACAGGAGGTGGAGGAACTGTCTCAGCAGTGGAGGTGACTCAACACAATCCTCTCCTGAGGAAGAGCACTTGTTTCCACACACTCTGCACTTGAAAGTCGTGCACTGAAAATCGTGTTGGTGAAATAGGCAAGAAACAAAAAGTTTGACTTGCACCAAACAGCCCATTTTTTAGGGCATGAATCTGTTGAGGTTTCAAAGACTATTATTTCTATTTCTTTAGGTAAAACAATCATTTGTCTTCCTTTGAAAGTAAAGCTGGGAGATATAAATCTAAGACACCAATCTACCTTTATTTCTCTTTTCATCTTCACAAGAGGACATTTGTTTTCATTGCTTTTCAGCAAGTGAGGAAGAGAGAGAGAAACACAATGTGAGAGGGAAACATTCATTGCTTGCTTCCCACACCTACCCAGATAGGGGATCCTACCCACCAGAAGGGGAATGTGGGGGGTTGCGGAGGAATCATACCTGTAACCTAGGTATGTGTTCCGACTGGGAATGGAATTGTAATCCTTCAGTTAGGGATGGTGCTTTAACCGAGAGCCACACCTGCCAGGGCTACCTTTTGTTTTTAACTTAAATTTTTTGAAGTATAGTTGATATTCAATTATATTAGTTTCAGGTGTTCTACATTTATATATTTTAGGTGAGATTACCACAGTAGTTCTAATAACCATCTTAGGGATGATTTAGAGAGTTATATTTGAAAGAAGGGAAGACTGTGCTGAACAGAGACCAGGGCCAGTTCTGTGCCAGGCATTCTGCAAAGCCTTTTTCTCACTGAATCCTAACCAGACACTATAGGGTGATGTGCTATTGTCCTCACTTTTATAAATGAGAAAACTGAGACTCACAAAAGTACAGTAACTTCAGCAAAAACACATACTACTGACAAAACCAAGATTCTAATCTAAACCTACTGGACACAAATACATTCTCAAGTCACCACATTGTATTGGGAAGACTAGTCTAACGAGCCACTTTAAACATTTTTAGAGTGGACTCATAGCTTCTGTATTCTTGGACTCAACATCTAGCTCTTACCTTTGTGATAAAATTTACTATCTTCACTGTACAAAAAATTTTGTTAAAAAATTTCACTGTATATCCCTTGGAGTTTGGAATCTATACAATGAGAATTTTTAGGACTTTAAAATGCCTGTTAAAGTATTATTAGAGCTTTTCTATCCATAAGTTCCCTTAAAAGGCTTTCATTGTCTGACACCAGAATCATTTGAATTTGAAAATGTATTTATGTAAGCTCATGAATCATGAGAACCTGTATTAATTTTTATAATGATTCAAGTAGTAATACAAGGAAACACAAGGTCTGGCAGAATAATAAACCATTGATTTTGCTTTCATTTTACTTGGACATAGATTCTATTTATAACATTTATATACTCGGAGAATAGGTGTTTTTCTCCAGCTTGAAAATCCATTGATTGCCTTTCAGCTCCCTGGGCATGTGTTCCCAAATTTGGTCCAGAAATTAACTCTTCTTCAACTTCTGTTCATATAAAAAAAACTTGAAGGATTTGATTGTAAATATACACAATCCAACAGACAATAGTATGCACTTTTTTATTCATAGTGTGATTTTAATAAATGTTTTAGCACTAAAAGCCTATGGTTAAAAAAATTAACCTAAGAATCCTTTCAAAATTCAATGGTAGACTTTGACATCACAAAACACACACATGAATCAAGTCCAAGGCTTTTCTTTTCAATTTTAGGATTATCTATGAACAGAAAGTATTTAAGAATCTTGAAGCTACACTGGCAAATGTTTCTTTTTAACTCAACAAACTTCAGTATAGGTGCTATCAGTAAAACTGACAAGACATTTGTAAAGTCTACTTGATTAGGTGGTATAATTCATTCTAAAGTTAAATACTAAGTTTTCAATTTTATTTTGAAGTGGATAAGTAAGACAAGTTATCAACCACTACATTAAATAAAATTTTTATGCTAATACAAAATAATACTGAATGCAATGTATAATTGAACAATAAAATCAATGAGATAACATTTATGCTTAATTTAAAGAAATCTACTCATAAATATTATAAATAGCAATACCTTGGAGGGGTATTGTTTACCCTTTTCTCCCGATGTGTCTTTCTGTGGAATAGGTACTCTCTCTTGACCTAATATCACCTATTTTTCTCCCAAGCCCTAGAGGAGCTGAAAGGATCCTTCTGGTTGGCACATTTGGGAAAGACTGAACTGGGGTGCACTGCCTGTCCAGGCCTTCTTACTTGGGAAACAAATCACCCAAAATCTCCCACACAAGCATACATGGAAAGGAATCCCTACCTTCTGAATTGTCAATAAAATATGACATGTATAAATTACAATAGATATAAAAATGCATTTTCAAAATTGTGCTTCATTATGTTATCTCCTCATAAATGCTAAACTAAATAAACATGTTAATTTTGCCAGTTAGTTCAAGCTAACAAATATAAAAAGCAACATAAGCTGGACAGTGAAGCTGATAGTGAGACATACACTCGAACTCAGAAGTTCAACAGTTTGTATTAGAAATTGAAAGTAAATTAGCAAGTCACAAATTGCCAGTTATATACGCTTAACATATATATTTAGTTCCTTCTCTACAATAAATATTGTATTTCTATGGTTTATTATAAATGAAAAATAACACTGGGAACTGGGCATCTTCATCTTAGCACTTTAAAATAAAAACAATAAATGAATAAATAACAAAAAACTCACTGAAGCTGCAGGTTTCCAGCGATCATCAATATAACTGAGCCATGAGCCATTAGTAGGTCATAAAGTAAGAAAGCTCAATAAAATAATCATAACCTTACATGTTTATTTAGTTCTGAGGCTTAAATGATAGACCTTTGTACCTGACCATGCCTAGAGACAACTTTATTACATTAGGGCAAACACACAAGTACACACACACAAACACACTTAGTGCATGTTCTCTTTTAATTATGCAAACTCACATACACACATGTTCCTTGGACATCTATAAGGCCATCATAGGTTTCCTTTAATAAACAACAAAAGGACAGTCTTTAGTTTCCTTTTATAAATAAATTACTTAAGCAATGGCTTTTTTATTTTGTTATACTTATTTATAGTTCCCGACTTTTGAACCTCCTCTGAATATCAGACACACCTAAATGAAAAAGAAAGGCTCAATTTATGTGAACATATTTCAACCTTTTTTTTCAGATTTTAGAGGAAAAGGGAGGGAGAAAGAGAGGGTGAGAAATATCAGTGTGTGGTTGCCTCTTGTGCACCCCCTACTGGGGACCTAACCTGGTTGGGGACCTAACTTGGCTAGAAACCCAGGCATGTGCCCTCACTGGGAATCAAACAGGTGACCCTTTGGTTCTCAGGCCAGTGCTCAATCCACTGAGCCATACCAGCCAGGGCTTAATCTTTTTAAATTACCTTTCTATCCAGCTCCTGAACTTGTTTCATCATTATCACATTCATATTAACTAATTTCAAGGACATTTGGATTTGGGGCAAATTCAAATTTTTCATTCAATACACATCTTCTTTCTAACTTTCTAACTTACATGACATATGGAAAATGCTCAAAATTATCTAAATTCTTAAGTGATATTAATGTAGTGGACAATTTTACCCTTCAAAGGTCATCTCTTTAGAATTCTGTTGTCTTCTTTAGATTCATTTCTAGTATGTGTCAAGGGGACTTATCTTTTGAGTCTCCCTAACTAACCACAGAGGTTCTCACCTCCTTCCTATCATTTCAAAACCTTTCTCCCAACTCAATTATCCTACTTTTTTCTACTTGATTTTTTTTCCTCAGACAGCAGTTTTAAGAAATTGTTTACTATTTGAGCTCATTTCGCCACCTGCTCAACTTGTTTTTTAACCTCATTCTGCCTTCATCCTACCAAGGATCTGTTTCTCTACCAGTTGTCACCAGTCAAGGCCACAACTTCCTGACTCTGTCCTGCCTTTTTTGCAGTCTTCTTTCCGGGTCCTGAATTCCAACCCAATTTTCCATTCATGACAGATGAATCTTTCTAGTCTTTCCTAAAGCGTAGTTTGCTTACATCTTTTAGAGTGGATGATGGAGAGAAAAGAAGGCAAAAAGGATTCCCAATGAGTTTTCAACGGCTGAAGAACCCAATGGCTTCCTCTTCCTCTGGATAAACTTTCCCTTGATTTCTCTATTCTTTTTACTTCTAAACATTTAAAGTCACTATTCTTCCACAAATCACTCACATTACTTCCTGGAACTTTAGTATTTCCTTGTCTGAAAATCATGACCTACAGTGAGGCATACATTTTTAATTGTGATTAAGTATACACAAGTGTAATTTTATAAGTGTGTTTTATGCCAATATCACTTGTAAACCTCAACAATTTTCATGACATAATGACATTGTAAGTTTCTGTATTTAAGTCATGATCCACTAAACTTATTTAATCACTCAACAAGGAAGAGCAAGAAATCCACAGTTTAAACACCCTGATTACGTAAATCTTTGCCCTTCTTATAAATGTGATTCATTATCTATGCCATTAAGCCATTCACTCATTCATTCATTCAGAAATGCAAGTACTAATCCACTGTTGGAGGTCAGGTATTTCTGTGCATACCAGGGATAAAATTACAATGCACAAACATAAATCCCATGTTTCACAGTCTGTGGTATCCATCCTCAAAAGATAATGATCCTCCGTATTCCTCACTTCTTGAAGTATTTACCTACTCCAACCACTTCAGAGCTCTGTCATGCTACTTTACATTTCCTCATCTTTTACATCAGATTTCCAACTCCACAAATAGACTATCACATCATTCAGGAAATATCTCTTAACTAGAGATATCTGCACTCTGTATCTTCACTTAGTAAAGGGAAAAACAAGGTAAAGGCAAAAAAAACAACAACTGAGTTCCAGCCTTAGCTCACCAGCTATGCAAGTTTGGACTAGTCACTCAACCTCTCTCAAATGCAGTTTCCCCATCTTCAAAATGAGAGTGTTGGGCTTCATCAGTGGTTTTCAGATTCTACCACACCACAATTTCAGGATGCAGTGGAGGTTCCAGAGCATGAGAGTAAATGGTCTTCACTCAGAAGATGAGGGTGGGGGCTTGGATGTCGGGAACTGCTCTGCCTGGTTTCAGGAGTTGTAACTGACCCCCATGGCTAAGACTGAGTGAGCGACCTCTGGAATGTGAGCCACTAAAGAGACAAAGCTTGTCTCTGGAAGCAACACTGCTTCTGCTTCTTCCCCTGCCCCCAATGCATAGTCGGATAGTCCATGATGAGTAAGACCCCTCAGAGGGGGGCCAACCTAAGCCAGACACAATCACTTGGGAGGCCATCATGGAAGGACTTGGAGGGCTGCAACAAAGAGGGATGATGGACCCTCACCCCCCAGCTATTCTGACATAACCCAAGTCCCCATGTCCTCTGGGAGAAGCTCTTTCTGGCTCTAATCCACTTAAGCCTGAAAACCTGTGATGAGGGAAGTGGTACAGCCCCTGGTCTGGTTAGAGTGAGATCCAGGGTGATCGGGCATAAGACAGAATTCCTAAAAGTCCTGTGAAGCCTGCTTTGCTAAGAGTGCTTTAATTCATATGATAAGGATCCAGGCAGGAAATGAGTATGTCTCCCAAAGTTTCTGCAACCCCCTTTCCTGACAGACACTGACTCAGACTAAGCCCTCAGATTTCTTTGAAATGTTATCTACTATTTGATCCTTGCCACCTGTATTCCTGTGTATTACAACCCAATAAAGGCCATTGAGGAAGGGGCTCTTGGTCTTTCTCCTCTGATAGATGGGCTACCTCTCCTCCCCAAGCAGATCATGTCTTGGTAGTGTTACTTTCATCTGTGGTGGACAAGGGGACTTGCTGGCAAAGTTGCCCCCACACTTGGATCCCTTGTCCCCTGCCTCATTAGAATTTACAATTTTATTTTTTAAAAGAGTCTCAGTGCTAAATTTTAAATTATTAAATCTCAAGATTTTGCAATCATGTGCCCTATCTTCTCTGCCATATGCGGTTGAGGTGGAGGAAGAAGAAGGTGGGAAGAAAGAGGAATGGTTAGGAGAGAAAGAGAAGAAAAGAACATACTTGGGAAAGAGTATACAATGCTATGTTTCAGGACCTATGTGTGAATAAGTATATTGTTAGCTTATTTTTTCCATTCATCAACTTCACAAGATATGAATTATTAGGCCATTTTACAAATAAGGAAAATGTAGATCAAGAAAGTTAGATAACTTGATCTAAGTACCCAATTAGAAGCAGTGAGTCCAAAATCAGTTCTTTTACCATTATCCACTTCCCATTATATTTGGTTTGTCTTCCTTTTTTTTATTTTCACCATATTTCACGTGACTTAACCCTAACAACATTGAGGCCTATATGTCAGCATTATTCTTATTTTGCCAATTAGAAAACCAAGGCATGTAAAAATGAAAGTGATCCACCCAATGTCAAAGTAATTCAACGGGGCAAAGATGGAATTAAATACCTAAATTCATACAGATCCACCCAATGTCAAAGTAATTCAACGGGGCAAAGATGGAATTAAATACCTAAATTCATACTCTGTGTTCTTTCCATACACCAAATTGCTTTCCTTAAAAGAAAGAAAAAGACAAAGGGAAAAATAAGAAAAAAGGAGGCAGAAAGAATGGGACAGGTGGAGAGTTATAACAATTCCCTTGCTTACTTAAGAGGGCTGGTAATTCAAATGAGATCACTGAGTGGAAAGCACCTGGAAAAATCTGAAACAGTCTCAGTGCAAGTCATTTTTATTAAAAATTCAGAAGTGTTCACTGATGATAACATTTGTTATTTTTGTAAAATTCCATGTAGTGCCTGCAAGCATAAAAGAGCTATATAATGAATTAATTGTTTAGAAAGACTACAGAAACTCGCACAAAAGAAGGACAATCTGACACTTTTGAAATTATGATACAAGAGTTGCTTACATATGCCTGCTTTCTCTTCATGATATACAGTTGCTACTGGCAGTAGAATAATTCAAATTTTCAATTTTTCTTGGATTTCATCACAAACTCAATCAAAAGCACGAAAGTCAGTATTTCAGTATCCTTGTACCTTTTGAAAAATAATGGCATGCTCTAACACCTGAACTCTTAGAGCATTTTTTATTTTGATTGTCTTCCCATTATACTGAAAGACTGTCAGGACTTTATCAGAAAGATCATCCAAACAAACTAGAACATTATTAAGGTTCCAGCAGTGCAGTAATTCACTGAACGTATGAGTGATTAAAAGCCATACAGTTGTGACAAGGACCATAAGGAGATCAGACAAAGAAGTTACATGTCTTTAAAAGAAGAAATCTAAAAAAAAAAGAACTAGAATGATTTAACCCTTTGTATCTTTTCCAGCATTAAAGCTGCAGCATTATTTGGTCAATAATGACAGCCTTGTGTGGCTACATTTCTTAATGCAAATAATTTCCAAAGGTTAAAACAGTGGAAAATAGGATTAACAGAGAATTACTATTATTACCTATTGCCTTGCCCCAATGATAGAATTACAAAAAAATAATATTTAACATAACAAGATGCCCTGACATTAGTAAATTTAGCTTTTGGAATTTATCATTGACTATAGTTACACTTTCTTTGGTGCATTGAGTTATTTGGATTTAATATATTCTCATTTCATTTAACTATTCACAAAACTATTTATTAAATACTCCCTATTTGCTAGACATCACACTGTTCACTGAAAACAGGGTATAAACAGAGAACAGATGCTCCACAAGGAATGAATAATGTTGGGTGAGAGAGAAATAGCTAAACTAATTTTTTATAAAAGAATGTAATTGAAAAATGCCTACGCCATAATGTTAAATAAAATAAATGACCTTAAAAATACCAAAATATTAACTGTGTTCTCTTAAACAGAGAAAAACGATAGTTACTACAGACTTTACTTTCTTTTTACACTGTATATGTCATGTGGTTTTATAAGAGTTTTTAAAAATACTTTAATAATCCAAAGTAAAGAATTCCAGAAGGAAATTCTTTCGTGGATATTCGGGTAGCATGTTGTGAGAATCCCAGGAGAAGACCCTGCATGTGGGCCAGACAAGGCCTGAGAGCACAGTGACTCCTGAACTGGCTGGAAGGTGAGTAGGGGTCACTGAGTGCAGAAGACAGTGGATGATAGCCAAGGTAGAAAGAGAATCATCTAGAAGAGGGAAAGGTTTTGAAGTCAGCATTCCCTTAGTTTGAGTGGTGGAGGGAGAGGAAACAGAAGCGGATATTCTGCAGGAGAGAATACCGACTGTTCTCTCCTAATGATGCCCCAATGACATCTGGGTTTCATCTTGTAGCCAGTGGGGATCCAGGGCCTAGCAGTTAAGGGACTCTCAGATTTCTCTCTTTAGGGTGCTACCTATTCCAAATGTCTGAGAAGTAAGACTCTTAGTAAAAGATGACCCTTCTAATGTATAAAAATTGAGTGAAGGGATTTGAAATGTCCTTTGAATTGGAACTTATAGGATCTGTTCATCTGCTTGATATAAGAAGCAGAGAGAGCGGATGACAGAAAATTAAAGGGGCAGAGGATTAGGGTAGATTAAGAATTAATGACAAGACTGGTGCATAGTGAGAATAAGATGCCTGAGGAATATTCATTAGCATTTTGAAATACAGATCTTATATTCATGAGACAGACTGAAGTTTTTTCACTTCTGATTTTCACCACTATGACACTAATTACATGACACTAATGAGTAACCTTTTTAATTTTATAAAAATGACTTTTAAAAAGCACTTGCAGTTTCTGATAATGGCAAAACAAACCAACCAAAATTCATGTACATTAAGACTACTCACATTTATATACTTTTCTACTGATATAAATTAGATTATTGTCCCAATTATTCAATGTCTTGTTTTAGGGTTATACATCCACACCCTGCAGTATGGAATTTCACAAAGCCTTCCACGGTGGGTGAAGTATACTTCCCCTTCCCACTCAGGTTGGGTTTGGACATAAAATTGCTTTGACTAATAGAATGTTAGTGGACATGATACAACAGAAACTTTGTTCACTTTGATTGGTTTGTTCTCTTGTGCGCCTGTTTTCTGCTACAAAAAAAATAATGCACCTCCCTGCCGCTTGTTCCTTCAGCCTGGACCTCAGACCTGAAACCCAGTCAGAAGCTTGCAGTGTAGCCCTAGTGTTACCGAACAAAACTGGGGTTCGGATGCCTGTCATCATAAAAGCCAAACTTGTGAGGCAGATGCTGATACAAAAGGAAGTAGGTTTATTCAAGTGCTGCACAACATGGGAAATGGTAGACTCCCATCTCAAAGACCATCTCAATCCTCCTATTGAAGCCTGCAGTTCTTATAAGGATAAGGATGGTAGGGCTTTTTCCTAATCCAGTGATCTTTCTAGCTTTTGGAGTACTCGAGTCGCTATGCCTTCATCTTTCTAGCTTATAGCACCATTGGGCCCTATCCATTCTTCTTTCTAGCTTTCTGTGCCCACTCAGGCCCTATCCATTCATATTTACAGCTTTCAGTGGCTCAGTGTAAAGATCCACCCCTGCTGTCATCTTGGTCAATAGGCAGAGATTCCCACTGTGCTCCAACTGTTTTACAGTAACTACCCCCCTTTAAAATCTGGACCCTTGTAGTCTTAAAAGGGTAAATGGGTGAAGGTCTCATTCTCCTATAATTATCTACTGCAGACAAAGGATGCAGTCTTACCTATCTCCAGGTCCAGAGATTCTTACTATCAAGCAAAGAAAGAGGAGGTCAGGAATGGAGGACAGTGTATTCAAGGGAGAAGTGTTGCTGTCTTTGGAAGGTGGTATATGCAGTGTCTCGAGGATGGCACTGCTGAACAAGCAGAGCTGGTAGACTGCTCCTTATTTCAAGAGACAGTGTTGAGGATTTTCAAAGTGAGAACTTTGGGAGCCACTATTCCTTTCTGAAAGCGAAATTTTCTATTTCATTCAGGAGTACAGGTCCAGTTTTCCCTTTCAGTATCACCTGCAGCAGCAAAATCCAAGTTCTCCTTAGGCAGTGGCCATTTTGTGCATGTGTGGTGGATCCAAGGCTTGATTCCATTAAGGTTTAAGGAAGAGTGTATTGTCAGCAGGATGTCAATGGACCAAAAGACCAGTCCATTGCTCAGGGCCTTGAGTCTTGCAGGTCTTCAGTAAGACTAAGTCTCCTGTCTGGAAGAGGAACCCTTACACCTTGTCTATAGGCTCCTTAGACAGGAATATGAACCTGCAATGAGTAAACTTTTGCAAAATTGTCAGTGTTTGCTTTAGATGTTGTACATATTGCTTAATTTTTCATTAATGCTCTAAATCTAAAGTGGATGTTATAAAACAGGAACTTAGAAGGGTAACCCACAAACTATTTCAAAAGTGCTTAATTCAAGCCTGCTTTAGAGTGCTACCCTAATTTAGAGTAAGGCAATAGGAAGTGGCTGGTCCCATTTCAAATGTGTTTCCTGGCATATTTACCAGTGTCTTCTTTATGATGTGGTTCATTTTCTTAGCCTTTTCTGTAGACTGAGGTCTCCAAGATGCATGTAGTTTCCACTGAATCTGTAGTGCCTATCCTATCTTCTGGGAGATTTCCAAAGTGAACAATGGACCATTGTCTCTTTGAATGCTAAGAGGATGTCGAAACCTAGAGATTACTTTTTAAGTAGAAGTTTTGCTACTTTAGTTGCCTTCTCAGTTCTAGTGGGATATACCTCTAGCCATCTAGAAAAAGTATCCACAAAAGCTAATAAAAACTTAGTTTCATCTGGTTTTAGGTGTCTCTGTGAAGTCAATTTGACAGTCTCAAAATCGGTGTACCCCTTTACATTGTGCTCCTTTTTCCATTGGGGCATGTTTTTTGTTTTAGGATTGCTATTGATGCACAACTGAAATAGGCTTGGATAATTCTCTGTGTGGTCTTTTGCTAGTGAGGCTCCTTAAGTGTGGTCTGATGAGGTCCATTACAGCAGTCCGTCCATCATGGGTCCCTTCATGTAGGTGTTTGAAGATAGGGTACAGGAGCTTCAGGGAGTAAGATTCTACCATGAGTATTGATCTTCCCTATAGAATTAGGGCCATTATTTAAAAATCCATATTTATGGGCCCATTCCTCAACTCCTTCTCTCTAATGGGGCTTAAATTTTTACAAGTCCAGATGGAGATTCAAGGCCTCAAGAAGTGGCAGCCCTCGGGTGGCTTGTCTTGCTGCTTTATCAGCAGTTTGGTTTCCCTGGCTTGTTTGGAAACCATTCTTCTGGGGTTCTTGGTAGTGCATTATGGCTACCCAGTTTTGTAGATTCACTGTCTCTGGTAATTGTAAAATTTCTTTTGTGTTTTTGATTTCCTTATTCTCTGAGGTTAAAAGCCCTCTTTCTTTCCATATTTGCCTCATGGACATGGACTACCATGAAGGCATATTTACAGTCAGTGCGGATGTTAATGTTTTTTCCTTGGGATAATTCTAAGGCTCTGGTGAGGGCTATCAGTTTAGTCTTTTGTGTTAAGGTTCCTATGACAAGAGAATGGGCTTCTATTACCTTGTCAATGGTGACTATTGTGTACCTGGCTCATTACCGACTATTCTCCATGAAGATGCTCCCATCTATATATACTTCTTAGGTTCTGCAAGTAGCTGGTTCAATAGAACCAGTCTGTTGGAATAAACTTGGTCAATGATTTCCAAGCATTCATGCTGGTGGTTTGAGCCTCCCTGAGTCCAGGAGTAGGATGGTAGAGTTTAAGGTAATGGTTGTCTATAAGATAACATTTGTGTTATCTAATAAAACGGCCTCACATTTTCCCACGCACTCAGCCATGAGCTAATACCCTCCTTTCCATTCCACTAGAATTAGGACCTTATGAAATGCAAATACTGTAGGTTCCCCCAGAGTGAATGTATATGCATCCTGTAAGGTGTCACAGGTACCTGCTCCTGACCATGGGCATGGTGGCCAACCCTTTGTTGTATGAGCTAATTTCTTTGAGAGATTGGCTATGGGTTGAGTAGTATTTCCCAGAGTCTGGATTAGTAACCCCAGTCCAATTTCTTGCCTTTCGTAAATGTATAATTTGAGAGATTTCTATAAATTGAAAAATCCTAGTATGGGAGCCAAAACTAGTTTTTCTTCCAAGTGTCAAATGCCACCTGACAGTCTCTTGTCCATTCAGAAGGTTCAGATTCTAGTCCTTTTAGAGAATTATGCCATGGTTTTGCTGGAAGTCCAAAGGTCATAATTCAAATTTGGCAGAACCTGAAATACCTAAAAATTTATGAAGTTGCCTCTGGTTCTCTGAGATTTTTATCAATGGCTTGTTTTTGATCAGCCATCAAGATCCTTGTGTTCTGTTTCAGTTAGAATTCCAGGTATACCACCTCCAGTTTGTAAATCTGGACCTTGTGAGACAATATTTCATATATTCCTTTTTTAAAAAAAATTTAAAAATATTTATTTTCAGAGACAGGGGAAGAATAGAAGAAAAAGAGAGAGAGAAACATCAATGTGTGGTTGTCTCTCATGTGCCCCCTACTGGGGACCTGGCCTGGAACCCGGGAATGTGTGTTGATTGGGAATCCAACTGATGACCTTTTGGTTCACAGGCCAGCATCACTCAATCTACTGAGCTACACCAACCAGGGTGATTACATATTCCTTTTGAAAAATAATTTAGGACTGTGATGGTGTGATGAAGCAAACAGTTCTCATGTTTTCAGAAGTCATCTACATATTATAAAAGAACTTTCTATTTCAATTGACTATCATTTAAGTCTTTTGTTAATATTTTCCCCAAAAGGTTCAGAGAGTTTCTTAAATCCTATGTTAGCACAGTCCAGCAGTATCAGAACATGGCTTTAACTTCTGGGTCCTGCCATTCAAAAACAAATAATAGTTGAGCCTGCTTATCTATCGGGATGCAGAAAAAGGCATCCATCAAGTCTAGGGCTGTAAATTATTTGTTATCTCCAGGCACCCTGGGCAGAAATACATGAGGGTTAGGCACCATAGGATGAACATCCTGGACAATGTCATTTATGGTCCTAAGGTCCTGTACGAATCAATATTCATTAGAATGAAGTTTTGCGACTGGCAAAATAGTAGTGTTATAAGGATACTGGCATGGCTGAATTAATCCTAATTTTAACAACTGTGATACTGGTTGAATTCCCTCTAAAACTTCCTTTTTAAGAGGGTATTGTTTCTTCTATGGGATCCATGCCCCCTTTTTTAGGTTAATTTTTACAAGTTTGATGTTAATCGCTCTACCTGGGGTTCTGTTAACCCAAAGGACTTGATTGACCTGATCATAGATCTCGGGTGGGAAGAATTCATTTCCAGATCCTTCTGGGAATGTCAGGAGTGCCTTGATCTGGATAGCATGTTCCAGCAAGACTTCCACACATAATTGCTACTTCTCAGGAGAAAAAGTTATTCGTGCATGCACTTTACAAAGTAAATCTCAGCCTAGCAATGGAATGGGGCAGTCTGGCATGTAAAGAAAATCATGCATTTAAGTTTTTTATTTCCAAGCTGGCATTCTAGAGGATGAAGGAATGCCTGTTTTGTAATTTTCCTGTCACTCCAGTAACTGTTACTGCAGCTGAACTTTTCTTGGTTAGTTTTGTATTTAGCTTGCTTATCTACAGGAAAATAAATTACCATAGCTTGTTCCTCACTCTCAGTTGTCCCGAGTCCCTGTGGGGAAATAATAATAGCTTGGGGGATGTCTAGGGAAGCCCCTGAGCCGCCTCATTCATCATCAGGCTATTTTTCCATTCTAGCATTTCTTGGCAGGGGTTTTTATCCTTTTTATTTTTCTTTTTGAGTTCTGGGCAGTCCTTTCTCCAATGGCTTTCCTTTTTGCAATAAGCACATTGATTGGCACCTAGTGGGCCTTTTGGGTCCTTTTCCTTTTGACTCCTGCTTCTCCTTCTGGTTTCTACACATTTTTTTCTAAGCAAACTGTGGCCTGTTTTAACTTTCTTGTTTCCCAGGCATAGCAAATTTTAAAGGTTAAGTATACCAGCGGGGAGGGATTCATCCCCAATGTCCCATCTAAACATTGGAGCTTCCTTCTAATACCCAGGGTGCTTTGCCCAATAAGTGTCATGTTCACCATCCTGGCATTTTCTGGTGCCTGTGGGTCAGCATCAGTGTGCTTTTGATAGGTCTGACAGATTCTCTCTAAAAATTCAGAAGGATCTTCATTTGGTTTTTGTTGAAGGCCTTATATCATATGCAGGATGTCTTGTTTAGGTACCCCTTTCTTAAGCTCTTCCAATATGCACTATTTGTAATGTTCTAGGAAGCATAAGTCCCACTATTCAGGTTCCAGTGGGTTCCATAAAGGGAATTACCCGATCTGGGCTGGGGATTCCTTTGGGATTTTCCTGATGGAGGTGATGAGCCTCTTTAGTTGCCTCACTTATAACTAACTACCTTTCATATATTGTTAGCAGGATGTTAAGAAGAGTTTGTACAACTCCCCAGTTTCGATGATGAATGGCAAATATTTAGGTAATAAGATCTTCTATTTTCTGAGAATCATCACTATATGAGGGGTTGGAATTCTTTCAATTGAGAAAATATGAAGTGGAAAATGGACTATAGGTCTAATAGTAATCAACAGGATGGCCATCCTGGTTTATTCCACATGTAAGCTGTTGCATCAAAGAGAATAAACCTGCTCTGGATAGTGATGTTCCCTGGTCAAATTGAGTGCCCTGCCATGTCTTTGATGGGGAGATCATTTCTTTGTCATACAGGGATGAGGCTGTTGCCTCTCTGGGCCCTGTTGCATGGGTATCTAGCAGCAAGAGTGGTGATGGGGAAAGTCTTCCTTCTGCTAATACTTCATTCCATGGGTTCAGGGCATTAAAGAGACTCACTTTCTCGTTGTCCTTTTCTTTCTGTGTCTTACCCTCAGGGAAGAATTTTGAAGCTACTTCTGTTCTCTGCATCATTAAGTGGTTACTTTTCTTTGCCAAATCCTTATTATATAAATATATAGACACCTGGACAAAGGGATTTCATCCCATTTCCCTGACACTTGGTAAAATAATTTCAACTGTATAATGGTGTAGTAATTAGGGGAGCATTTCGGGGTGATTTTTCCCCATAGTCTAAGTAAACATAGGCCAAGCAGTATTACAATAGAAAATCAATTTCTTCTTAGACATTGGATAAAAGTTGTACTTGGACCAATCTGCTAAAATGCAGCCCAGTGCATTTTGGTCTGTTGGTCTCCTTTCAGGAGTCAAAACAGAGTGACCAGGAATGGCACTAAAGTACAAACTCAAAATCATAACCATGAAAAAACGCTAGACAAAGTGGGAACATATAAACAAAACTGGAATCTGCAGTTACATTATTCCAAATGAGTGCTCATGATCAAGTCTTAGAATCTCATCTTCTGCCAACCAGTATCACATGTGGTCCTGTCCAGACCCCAGTGCATGAACGCCCAGATGGTCCTAACCAAACCTCAGCTTCACAAAGGCCCACATGCCCTAACTGGTCCCCAGTGGCACACAGGCCCAAATGGTAGCAATACAGGACTCCTGGTGTGCATGCTGATTTGACTCCCCCAGTCTTGGAGTCCATCTCCTTCCAAGACCCAATTTCTTTCACCAGCCAGGCATTTTGGAAAGCTAATGCCTCAGCAGAAATGCAGGAAAACTCCCTGTGACTAGGAAATCCCCACAAGTCCCACTCTCAGGGTTAGCCTGACATGGGCAGCTGGGACCTGAGCCCAAGCCCTCCAGGACATACCGAGGTCTATATGGTCTCATCTGGGTCACCCAAGCTGTTACCAAATAAAAACGAAATTTGGCTGCCTGTTGCCACAAAAAGCCAAACTTGTGAGGCAGGTGCTGATGCAAAAGGAAACAGTTTTATTCAGGTTCCACACAACCTGGGAGAATGGTGGACTCCCATCTCAAAGACCATCTCAATCCTCTTGCTCAAGCTTGCAGTTTTTATAGTGATAGAGAGGTGAGGGATTTTTTTCCACTCAATCTAATTATCTGTTTTAGCTTTTGGTAGCTGAAAGCTAGCTATCCATTCATTTTCCTAGCTTTCAGCATGCTTGGGCCTTATCCATTTATCTTTCTAGATTTTAGCTTGCTTGGACCCTACCTATTCATATCTGTAGCTTTTTGCTTGCACTCAGGCCCTGTCCATTCATGTCTCTAGTTTTTAGTGTGCTCAGTGTAAGAATCTCCCCCTGCTGCCATCTTAACCAGAGTAGCGTCTCCCCTGCCACTTTGACTGCTTTGTGGTAACATTAGTCCAGGGAAACCTGGCCTGGATCAACCATAATATACCCCTGGAAGTGTTAAAATAAGAAAACATTAATAAGCCACTGAGTATTTTATGTTTTATTTGTTATGCAGCATTTTTGTAGCAATAGCTGACTAACTAACATAGTTTATGCTTCACCTCAGAGTAAAGAAAATAGAGGTGTTTGTTTTTCTTTAAAACTGCGGTTTTCTATAAAACTGTAATGTATTTATTAAACTACATGTGTATGTATTGCTGTCATGCAGAATGTCCCCAATTTGAAGATATCAATCAACGGAAAGATATATATCATGTTCGTGACTGACATGATTCCATAAATCAAGGTTTTTAAATTAATAAAATTATAGCATTTCCAATGAAAATCCAAAATGACTTTTAGTAAATATTTATGTTCATTCTAAACATTTATACAATATTAAAAAAAGTGAGTATAGCCAAGACAACCTTGGAATAATATTTTATTTGCTATTATGTATGTATGGTATATTTTACAAGCATTAAAAATAGAGAAATAAAAATTGAAATACTTATACAGCTACAAAGATGTTAAATTTATAATAAAAAACATAAAATACATCAGAATTCTAGAACATAAGCAATGAAAACACTTCTTATATAAGCAGCAAAAGTAGAAAAAGAATAAGAATATGAAACAAAAGACACAATTAAAACTTACCTAGGAGGTCCAGCTAATAAAAGAGTAGATTGCACCAACTTTAGAGAAGCTCTAAAAATAGTTTCATCCTCACCACTTATTAAGTATAAGTTAAAAAAAGAAAGAAAAGAAGAGAAGGCAACAAACACACAGAAACTACAACCACAAAAAAAAAATAAAGGACGCAGAGTGGGCATAGAAATGAAGTCTCAAGGGGTTAGAAAGGGGGTGGGAGGAGGGATGGGGGGAGAAGGTACAGAAAATAAGTAGCATAGAAGTAGAGGGCTGGGAATAGAATAAAGGATTGGGGTAATGGTGGGTGGGGGGTAGGGGGGGGTGAAGGGGGAATAGAACAACTTAAAGATAATCAATTAAAAAAGAAAGGAGAATAAGAAAATGAAAACAAAAAAAGGTGATGTCCTGGCTGGGTAGCTCACTTGGTTAGAGCATAATTCCAATATACCAAAGTTTTGAGTATAATCTTCAGTTAGGGCACGTACAAAACTCATCCAATAAGTGCATCAATAAGTGGAACAGTCCATGTCTGTCTGTCTGTCTGTCTGCCCCTCTCTCCTCCCCTAATTCCTCTCTCTGTCTCTCTCTCTAAAATCAATTTTAAAAATGGAAAAGAATAAATCTTTAAAGAACAAAATTTAAATATCCCAAACTAAAGCAGCATATAAATTTCAAAATTGAACAAGCCCAAGGGGATCCCAAGATAATGAGTAAAAAATGGCACACAGTCATATTCTTTTGAAATTTTGGAACACTGTGGGTTGTGAAATTTAAAAAAATATGTGAAGATCCACAAATGAAGATTCCAGGGGGAAAAATTCTAGTTCAACCTAAGACTTGAATGGTGTGGAGGGAGGTGAGGATAGGGTAATATCAATTTTAGAGCAGGAAACAAAAACAAACACAATTTTGTATTTCAGGATAAAAACAAACATGTATTGAAAAGTAAAGGCCTGGATAGAAAGTAAAGGTAAGTCTGAAACAATTTCAAGCAACTGAGTTAAAAAATAAACAAAACAAAATTCATTTGAACATGATGAACTTTTTTGTTAGTGTGTCTGAGTTTTCCTCAGGTAGACCTATGTCCAAAACACAGCACACTGCATGACTCACCATTAGACAATATTTGTGAAGTGCCAACATTGCTTACACGTACCCAACTTTTAGAGTCAACATATTTTAAAAAGGAAGATTTGGTGGGGGTTATAGAGAGAATTTAAATACAAACAAACTTGACAACACAAAAGTTATCTTACCAAAAGTAAGACAGAGAAGGAAGCGAACATTGGGGAAATGAATAGAAATATTAATGGCTTGTCTTAGAAAGTGAAGAGTATACGCGTAGTCAAAAAATAAATAAACTTTTAACTACACTATTTTAAGTTATAAAATTAATCAGTGGAAAAACAAAACTAAAAATATCAATGTCAGGTACTGAACAGAGAGGCAGGGAAAGAAAGTGGAACAGATTCTCAACTTTCAATGCAGGAGTCAAGGGTATTGTTTTAAGGTTGACAAGCATGCAATCAAGAATTACAGAGTAGCAGTCCCAAGAAAAAGAATTAAAAACCAACAGTTAGGAGTTGCCCCTAAGAATGTAATGAGAGTAAGCAAATGATAGGGCAGAGGTGGCTTTTTTAAATTATAATTCTCCTGTAACATGAGTTTGTGAACTATTTGTAAAAAAATGATTTTTAAAAGATTTATCCAGGATTCATTCCCCATAAAACTACTATTTGTACACTTATAAGAACAATAAACAATAAAAAAACTGCATCTCGCAAAATTAAGTACCTAAAATGTAATGAGAAAAATCATTAGGTTAATAATTAATTCAAATGCTCAAATTTAACATTTCGGGGGAAGGGTGCAGAAAGCAGGCATTGAATACCAGATGGGAAAAAAGAGAATATTGAATGACAGAATACCATTTGTTAAATTTTTAAAAAGGCTTATGGAACATTTAATATATCTTAAAAACAATAGTTTTTGCGAGTTTATTGTCAGACACTATTTGTGATATTTGAGTGGAACATGTACAATTAATCTGCCTTCTTTTTGTTGTTTTCTAAAAGTGAGAGAGAAGAAGCATTTGTTGAACATCTACCAAATGTGTTTAAATATGCTTCCATTTGTTCTGAGAATTAAAATTTGATATAATTTCCCACCACACCAATTATAAAGAAATGGCATTGAGGGATTTACCTGACATCAATAAATGATGGAACAAATTTTTTTTCTAGACTCAAAAACTACGTCTATTATATTATGCTACTATAATCATTTTAGTGATCATTAATCTCATTGACTATAATTTTGGTTTTATAAATTTTTATTTCAAAATATTAATTTAAAAACACAACTATACTATGTTTACCTAATAATGACTTTCCAGAGATGTGCTAACCCTTGGAATCTGTGAATATATTACCTTTAATGGCCTAAATGACTTTGCAGACATGATGAAGTTAAGGATCTTAAACTAGGGAGATTATCCTGGATAATCTGGGTGGCCCCAATGTAATCAAAAGGATCCTTAAAATGTGGAACAAAGAGTCAGAAGAGCCATAAGAGAAGATATGAAAACAGAAACAAGTCAGAGTGATGAGATTGTTGACTTGGAAAATGGAAGATGGAAGGAGGAAGACAGCAGAAGCTGGAAAAGGCAAGGGAATAAATTATTTCCCCCAAGTCTCCAGAGGAATGCAGCTCTGCTGACACCTCTAATTTGGCTCAGTGAGACCCCTTTGGGACTTCTGACCTCCAGAACTTTAAGACAATGAGACTGTGTTATTTCAAGCCAGACAGTTTGTGGTAATTTGTTATAGTAGAAAAGGGGATCTAATGCAGAATCTGTTGCAGAATCAGAAAGACCTGAGCTTAAGTCTTGTCTCAGCTATATGATTTTTTTGTCAAGATTCCTAACTTCTATGAACCACTGGTTTCTTTATCTGCAAATTTGAAATTGTCAAAACATCTATTCAAGAAAGTGTAATGCTCATTAGTCTACAGTTACAGTTCTTTAAAGGATAGATATTATTAACTACTAATTGTTAAAAAATAAAATAAAGCTTATAAGAAAGAATGATTATGATTTTTTTTTTGCTTCCAAACACCCACTGTTCACCAGCCAGGGTTCTTCATAACTACTGGCCACGAGTTGAAATATGAAGGAGCAAAACTGCTCCAATATTGAAACCACTTCATGATTTGAGCTCATCCACTCCACTCCTTTAATATCCAGCCTCTTTGGGGAAGAGGCAATATCTTTGGCTGGCTATAAATTTATGAGTGTAGTTGTTTTTATGGCTCTGAATGTAATAGAACCTAAGTAAATACTGATAAGTTCTCTATTCTTTTGAGATGTTCCCACCCACATAATATCATCCCATCATTGGAAATCCCCACAGTTTTGATAAGAATGAAGGCAAGAACTCTTTTATATATAACACTTGTCAATTAGAATCAGGACAGCATTCATCATTTTAGTTGAAAAGGCTATGTGTTTTTTAAAAATGCACTTGGAGTCTGTATAATGAAATTTTACTCTTATTGTCTTTTGAGCACCTTCATCTAGTTTGGGAGGCTAATGTTGGCTTTCAAGTTAATTTTTTCAAGTATCCTTTAACATGGTTTGCATTTATAAAGTTGTAAATTCAATTAAAGAAATAAGTATTTTCTGTCATTAGAGTCTCCCCACATAAATAAATCCTATTTGAAAATTCTGTAAGTAGTAAGGTTAACTCTTTCAAACCACTTAGCTATCATTTTCAGGAATTCTTTGTATGGATAGTATATATACAAAGATTTTTTTTCCTTTGACACAATGTATTGATTTAAGCTATGTGTGTCTTGGATCATAATACAGCATGAGTTAATAAGTATTTAAGGCTCCTCACAATGAGGCAAATTCTCACTGAAAATCACGATCACTCTACAGAGTAAAAATTGTGACTAAGAAGACATGCTTTACTACATACCTCTCCCTATTCCATGGCATATGGTTTTTCATTGATATGTTCATTCCTTCAAGACATGACATATATTATTTAAAGATGATTCTTTAGGGGACAAATATAGATATTGACCAAAAGAAGATCTCACAGCTCTTACAGTTATTTTGCTTTGACCTAAGTGAACTTTTGCTTTGGGAGTTTCTTATCTGGAATCTGAGGATGAATTTCAGACAGAAAGGTCATTTTATATATATATATATATATATATATATATATATATATATATATATATATATGAATGAGTTCAAAGTCCAGAAATGAAGAGCTTTTCGATAGTACTAGCATTCTGAAGACAAGTGCCTGTGTATGTTAACACCATACCATCAGGGGCTGGATCACTCCAATGGACAGGAAGTATTATGAACAGATGATTGTGCTCCTTTCCACCCCACAAATTTATATGTTGAAACCTTACTCTCGATGTGATAGTATTTAGAGTTAAGTCCTTTGGGAGATAATCAAGTCATGAAGGTGGCAATATCATGAATGGGACTGGTGCTCTTATAAGAGGCCAGAGGACATATAAGAGGTCAGTTGTCTGCAACCCAAAAAAGAACCCCACCATGAACCAGAACCCCGCCATGCTAATGCCATTTGGCCTGCATTTTATTCAATTTTATTGGTATTATTTACTTACCTACTACAAAACTCCTTCCTATTAGGGAATATGAATTAAGTCCCTTTATATAATCTCACCCTGCCTCAAAGGGTGTGAAAAATAGACAGGTAGATAGGTAAATGGATGAACAGATAGATAGACAGAGACAGATAGATATTTGTTGATTGAATGTAAATGAATGTAATCATTATACAAGAATAAAAATGAAGTGGAAAAATAAAATATGTAATATTTTATATCTTGTGTTTTACAATATTACATGCTAATATTACAAGCTAATATTACAATAGCTTGTTCATTACTTTTATAGGCCAAGATAAGAACTACTACTTTCCCTTAAAAATATATACTTTAAGATAATCAGCACTGTTCATTAATATATCCATTAAGTAGTAGTTATAAATATCAAAAAAGCATTAGAAAAATAAAATAGGTCAAAAAGGAATATCATTATTCTCCTTAGCTTTCACTTTTGATTTAAAAAGTACTTGGAATGACAACCGTGTTCTTAACTTTAACCCAGTTATGTTGCTAGAGCTCCCTGAACTCTGCCCTGAATGCCAACCTGTAAGCAGAGGTTATTGCTTCTTCCCACGAGGTTGCACATGCAATTAAATGTACCCCATGTACCAGACATTAGAAAACAAAGTAATGAGGAAGACACAATCCCTGCCTTCAAGGAACTTACAGGGTAGTTGATGTGTGTGTGTGTGTGTGTGTGTGTGTGTGTGTGTGTGTGTGATGTTTTTTGAATTGCAGAAGTTAGAACAGGTTTTTTGTTTTTCAGTAGAAATCATGACTGTTCAATCCCTGCTTCCATTGGGAAAAGAAAGGCTTTGCAAATCAGTCTGTCTCTTTGTTCTCAAGGTTCCCCTCATTTGGACAACTGTTTCTCTTCCATAAGTAGATAATGGTCAGCCCATTAAAGATAAACAAACTGTGGTCTTCTCTCTCCTGATTGTTTTCTTCTTTCATCATCTCCCTAGTCAGGTTTTACATTTTCCTCCCATTATTAATCCAAGACTTTGTCTTTAGCCTTATCTTTTTTACCTATATATACATTAATTCAGGGATCTAACATACATAAAAGCTGCTACTATTATTTTATATTTTGAATCCTAACTACCTCCCAGTGTGCAGGCTAGTTTTAAAGAATAATAGCTCCTTATAGGTTTTCCTTAAAATTAGCACCATTGTCTATTTTTTTGTCTATTGCAAATGGTCATGATTTTACTCCTAGCAATATATACATATATGTATGTATACACACATTTGTATGTATATATACATTTGTATGTATGCATGTGTGTATGTATTTTTAAAGAATAACTTGTCTTGTGCTGGCTGGTGTAGCTCAGTGGATTGAGTGCCAGCCTGTGAACTAAAGGGTCCCAGGTTTGATTCCCAGTCAGGGCATATGCCTGGGTTGCAGGCCAGGTCCCCAGTGGGGAGAGCGTGAGAGGCAACCACACATTGATGTTTCTCTCCCACTCTGTCTAAAAAATAAACAAATAAAATCTTTAAAAAAATAACTTGTCTTTCATTTAATATACTGCATTTATCATGAATCCATTTTTGAAAATTCCTCAGGAAGGAGAACCTAATTTTTGCAACAGCAATAGGAAGTTTTTATTATTATAAAAATTTCACCTATCTAACTCTGCCTTACTATGGTCATTTCTCTATCACTTAATCAGTCATCCTGTCCCAAGGCTCCTAAATCAAGCCTGTTGATGATGCTGCTTAGGGCCCAGTACCTCAGGCTCACCTCTTTATTTCACACCTCACTTTAACCACCAAAGGAATTTCAACTATAGCTGTTCTTCCCAACAACTCCTTCCAGTAAATCAGATTTAGATCCTGCTGCCTCACCTTCTATCCTTCAGCAGTGCTTGTCTGCGAAAATGTTCCTTTGCTGAGGAAGAGCTGAGCATCCATAAACCTCACCACCACCACCCCCTGAACCAAGACTTTCCATATGCTTTTCAGAGTTGTTCTCTGTAGCACAAAGCAGAAGATCCACCTACGAGCTTCAGTGCAACATGTCAGGCTCCATCAAAGGTCAACCTTTTTAAAATATTGCCTCTCTCCTCCAATTATTCACATAATGGCTTTAGAGTCACAGAGACTCAGGTTTTAATTCTAACACTGTTAACTGTTGTCTTGTTCTGAACAATTTCCATTTCTTCATTTAAATAATGGTCCTAGAAAGATTTACTTTATGGGTATAGAGACAGGCCAAAAGTATATCCTTCTGGTGGGCACTAACCTCTCTTCTATCTTGATGCCAAGACAGTTTTTTGAAGGAGATTAGATGAAATCAGTCTTCATACAGAAATTATGCAAAGATTTCAAATGCTAATATTTTAAAGTTGCAAAAGTAACTTCTAGAAGAAATTGTATTAACAGTACATTATGGTTTTTTTTAAATCTTTTTAACATCCTCCTGGAAAATATAGAGGAAATGATCACTTCTACATGCTTTTGCAATTATTTCACTAATTCAGTGACATTGTGGATGTTTCTACGAAATCAGATATAGAACTGAAATAATTTATCAAGGTAAGTGTTAGTAAAACATTTTCTTTAATTACTTGCATGTTTCATTTTGCTATACTTTAAGTTGAATTATCTAGAAAATTATAGTTCTCCATGTTTATGTATAACAGGAAACACCAGGTTGTAGCAATTGATTTAATTGTTCTCTGGAGCATAAATGACCTGAACATTACTTACCACAATGATTGTCATTGTTGAAAATGAAAATGTGTGTAACCAAAGACACCAACATTTTATGAAATATTTAAAAATTCTTAATCACTTCCTATCCATTTAGAAGCAATGTGATTACCCAATAATAGATAAAATATCTCTAAATAGAGACAGATGGAAGAGCTTTATGAAATATAACACTCAGGCTTTAAAAGTTCATAACTTTTATGTTCTCAAAGATTACATTTTGGGTTCTCAAAGGGTATGCTAATCTGATAATCATTCTTAGAAACTCGAGCTCCCCAAAACTTTCAGTTACTGTTTTATGGCTTTGAGGATTGATCTACCTAACTTGGAAGATGGGTTATTTGTTTGGTTTGATGAAAAAATTGCATTTTAGTAACATGTTATTTGCACAAAGGCAATGAGTGTGAGAGCAATGGGGAGGGAGGAAGTCAAGACCTACATCTCATTTTTCATATCTGATTAATATTGTTATGTTACTCTCTCCAAAATGCTAGCATTTAAAGTATATGCCTATATTAGGAGTTTTCTAAATAATGATTCTGCATAGCACCATTTTCTTACACAATCCCTTTCATTCAGTGAAAAAAAAATAGGTGTTTAATGATGCCATAGACCAGGTACTCTTCTAAGCACTGGGGATAAAGCAGTTAATAAAGAGGACAAAGTCCCGCCTTTATGGACCTCATTATTGTGAGCATGAGAGACTGTAAAAATATATATTGAAATGTCAGAGACTGCTAAGTACAAGGAATATAAATGAAAGATGAGATGTTAGCATGATTAGGGCTTTTTGTGTGTATGAAAGACAGGGAGGAAGAGAGAGAGAGATAAAGAGGGAGGCATTGATTTGTTGTTCTACTTATTCATACATTAATGGGTTGATTCTTATATGTGCCCTGATTGGGTATTGAACCCACAACCTTGGTGTATGGGAAGATGCTCTAACAAACTGAGCACACTGCCGGGGTAGGGCTATTTTTAATAGTTCATTAGAGAAGGCCTCATCAAGAATTTGCCATTTATGAAGAGAGCTAAGCAAATAATGGGAGAAAATGGCTTCTGTGGAGAGCACATCAAAGCAGCGGGTAGGCTATGAGATTGGATAATAAGAGGGTACACAGGTAGACTTCTCAGGCTGTACTAAAAAATGTACTAAATATTTTACACTTCCTAATCCTCAATACCATCCTATGTAATATATATTATTTTCCTCATTTTGCAAAATAAAACATAAACCATTGAGATAAGAAATATGAAATTATTTGTCCAGGATTGTGGAAGATCAAGGACCCAGTTCCACGAGGCCCAAATCAATGTTATTAGCTCTTGAACTATTTGCTTCCAACAAGGAATACAGCCACAACTTCCTATTCTGGAATAAGGTGTTTGGTCGTAGATATTAGAATAGCCTAATAAGGGAAATAGAGAGCTCAAGTTGAAGTGTCCTGGCACTTGTTGCTACCCTGCTGGGTGATGGTGAGCAATCATTGACTACCTTAAAATTTAACTTATATAATCATCATTTCCTCATTAATGTATTCTAAACATATTTGTTGAAGAAGGCTAATATAGATTAGAAACTGTGATAAAAATTTTTAATTATTTTTTAAATTTATTATTGTTTAGTTACAGTTGTCCCACCTTTCTCCCCATATTCCTTGCTTGCTCCTTCTCCTTCTTTCCCCTTTTATGCATCTCCCTCTACCCTTCTGGTTACTGTCAGTTTGTACTTTATTTCCAGTTCTCTGGTTCTGTTTTGCTCATCTGTTTCTTTTTTTTATTAGGTTCCACTTGTAGGTAAGATCATATAGTATTTGTCTTTCACTACCTGGCTTATTTCACTTAGCATAATGCTCTCCAGTTCCATCCATACTGTGATGAAGGGTAGGAGCTCCTTCTTTCTTTCTGCTCCATAGTATTCCATTGTGTAAATGTACCATTGTTTTTTCATTGACTCATTTACTGATGAGTACTCAGGCTCCTTCTAGAACTTGGCCATTGTAAATAGTGCTCCTATGAACATTGGGGTGCATAGGTTATTTTTAATTGGTGATTCAGGATTCTTAGGGTATAATCCTAGCAGTGGAATTGTTAGATCAAAATGCAGTTCCATTTTTAGTTTTCTGAGGAAATTCCTTACTGTTTTCCACAGTGGCTGCACCAGTCTGCATTCCCACCAACAGTGTACTAGGGTTTCCTTTTCTCCACAACCTTAGCAGCACTTGTTTGTTGATTTGTTAATGATGGCCATTCTCATCAGCCCAAGGTGCTATCTCATTGTGGTTTTAATTTACATCTCTTTGATGGCTAGTGTTGCTGAGCCATCACACTTTTTCATGTGTCTATGGGCTCTCTCTATGTCCTTCTTGGAAGTGTCTGTTCAAATCCTTTACCTGTTTTTTAATTGGACTGCAATTATTTCTGGTGCGGAGTTGTGTGAGTTCTTTATCTATTTTTGAGATCAAACCCTTGTCCAAATTATCATCAGCAAATATGTTTTCCCATATAGTTGGTTCACTTTTCATTTTGTTGATTTTTTTGGCCTTGCAGAAACTGTTTATTTTGATGTAGTCCCATTTTTTTTCTTTATACCCCTTGCTCTAGGGGATGTATCAGTGAAAATATTGCTGCATAGGAATATCTGAAATTTCCCCCTCTGTGTTCTCCTCTAGGACTTTTATGGTGCAGTAAGGCTTACATTTAAGTGTTTTAACCATTTTGAATTTATTTTGATATATGATGTAAATTAGTGCTCAAGTTTCTTTTTTTTTTTTTTTTGCATGTAGCTGTCCATTCTCCCAACACCATTTGTTGAGGAGACTATTTTTACTTCATTTTATGCTTCTGCCTGCTTTGTTGAACATTAATTGACTGTAGAGACATGGGTTTATTTCTGGGCTCTCTGTTCTGTTCCACTGGTCCATGTGTCTGTTTTTATGCCAGTACCGGGCTGTCTTGATTACAGTGGCCTTGTACAGTTTAGTATCAGGTATTATGATCCCTCCTACTTTGCTCTTCTTTCTCAAAATTGCAGCAGCTATTCAGGGTCATTTATGGTTCCATATAAAGTTTTGAAGGGTTTGTTCTATGTCTCTGAAATATGCCATTGGTATTTTTATAGGTATTGCATCAAATCTGTAAATTACTTTGGGTAGTATGGACATTTTGATGGTGTTAATTCTTCCTTCCAATCCATGAACACAGTATATGTTTCCATTTGTTTGTGTCTTCCTTGATTTCTTTCTTCAGTGTTGTGTAGTTTTCTGTATACAGGTCTTTTACCTTCTTGGTTAGGTTTATTCCTAGGCATTTTATTTTTCTTTTCACTACATAGATGGGATTTTTTTTCTTAATTTCTTCTTCTGCTGTTTCATTGTTGGTATACAAAAATGGATCAATTTCTGAATGTTGATTTTGTATCTGATCCTTTTGCCAAATTCATTTATTAGGTTGAGTATTTTTTGGTAGAATTTATAGGGTTTTCTAAGTACACTATCATGTCATCTACAAACAGTGACAGCTTTACTTCCTCCTTCCAGTTTGGATGTCTTTTATTTCTTCTTCTTGTCTAATTGCTGCGGCTACAACTTCCAATACTAGGTTGAATAGAAGTGGTGAAAGTGAACACCCTTGTCTTGTGCCTGATTTTAGGAGGAAAGCTTTTAGTTTTTTGCCCATTGAATATGACATTGCTGTAGGTTTGTGGCCTTTATTATATTGATATATGCCTATTATATATGGCCTTTATTATATTGGTATATGCCTCTTCAATTTCCACTTTCTGAATATTTTTATCTTAAATGGGTGCTGTACCTTATCAAATGCTTTTTTCCTCATCTATTGTTATGATCATGTGGTTTTTGTCAATAAATGGTAATCAGGTGTGCCTTCAAGAATTCCTAAATCAAGCAGAAAGCAAACCTATGGGCATATCCTTCAAGATAATATAAAGTCCAATAAATATGTTGAAATACTACTATGGAAACATAAGGCCAGGAATAATGATGCCTGGCCACCAGTTTTCTATAAAATTAGGAAAAGAAGCTTCATGATCACACTGGGACTTCCTTGCCTCTAATATTATTTTATTTCAACTGTCAGTCATTGAGTAACATTCAATGCAGCCTGTGCAAAAGCAATATTAATATTTTTGGTACACATAAGCTATATTGGGTTCCTTTTCCTCTCCTTCCTGGAGAGGAAAACAATCCCTATAACAATCCCTATAATTCTAAAGTATTTTTCTAATAATACATCATATGCTCAGAAATCTTCACAGGTCATAAATTTTCTTATTAATAACAATAATAATAGATAGAAAGAATTTAACCTAAGTATATAATATAAGCATTGGCTATTACTCAAAAATGAAATGTGCATAAAGAAATTTTTGCATGTTTCATTTTCCTTTAACATTTTTGAAATAAGCTCAGGTTTTCAAAGTATAGTTTTAGAGGAAATAAATTTGAAGTGCTCAATCTTATATAACCAATGACATGCATCTTCAGTAATACCTACTATAAATACGCTGCATTCACATAATTAACTTTTGAGGGTTTGCATAAGCCCAAGATAAGAAAGGAGCTTGACTTCAGATAAGTTATGTGCTGAGGCTCACTTAGAAACTAGATAAGAGACAAAGTTGTAGCAGCAAGCCATTGAACTAGAGGTTAAACTGAGCTGAACTCAGAAACTCCATCTTGAGGAAGCTTTGAGTTTCTAAAGTATGACATCCCTCTTAAGAAACTAAAATCTTATTTCTTTACTGCAGTGGTGGCAAAACAAATAGAACATACAGAATTTTAAGAAATGGATAACTTAAAACTTTTAGATAAATTAGTAAAATGTTAAATTTTAGGTTGGATCTATGACATAAACAAATTCATCAATGTTTCAAATAGAAACAGGAAATGCCAGTTCCTATAATCTTCACCTTTTCAAAATTGCATAATACATATTAAAAAAGGAAAGTTAATGTTGTACCATTCTAATAGAGGGACTAACTAAATATAATGTTGTTATAACATCAATGCTATGTTAAAAGGGGTTTGTGATTACTTCCTAATTACTGAATAACAAGTCATCCATTTTGAACATTAAGAGTAAATTTGACTGATTATCATTAACCCTTCTTATGGTGACCAGGAGTCCAAGTTTTTAACAAGAGAGTGGCAGTTTTTGACAGTCGACCCAGCATAATTAATATTAGCATCCATTTAGGTCTTAAAAGTTTCCTGGTTTGGACATTAGATTTTGTTTTTCAAAACTTAAAATAGTGTGATAAAGAACAACTACATTCATTATCAGAGAGAAAAACAGAATAAAAGAACTCCCACTTTTTGAAATAGAATTTGGGGAGCCACTGTGAATGCTTTTTGTGCCACAGATCTACTCTGTCTTCAACCAAAATTGGAAGCTCGATTAAATAAGTTGAAATTTTATTAGTGCTGTGTCTGAAACTAAAACAAATAGGACTTCAGAGATACACCCTTTTCTGGTGGAAATTAAAACTAAAAAGAAAATGAGGTGACACATCATCAGGCATACAGTCACAAAAGCTAGCAACACAGAAATATAAAAGCAGCCACATGAAAGGACATACATATGCTAGGAAAATACTCTCATTTAAGTAAGAAAAATGCCTACATATGGAATGTATTTCAAGTAAATTTAATTAAGTTAATTGCTTTTTCTAATAGTGTTCATTTTTATTTGATTAACAATATTAACCATTATTATTAGTACTAAAATTATGATTAATAGAGTTATTTTTAATTATTAATTTTGATATTTCAATATAAATAAAATGCATGTCTGTTATCAAAATTTTTGTAAAATATATAAAATTATAGGAAAAAAAACTATGATTTTTTCATTCAAATTACCCCTTTCAATATTCTCCTACATTAAATACAGGGATGGGCAAGAGTAGGTTTACAGTTGTATTGTGACAGTCTTTGGAGTTAATAAAGCTAATTTTTAAAATTACTTTATTGTTGTTCAATTACAGTAGTCTGCATTTTCTCATCCACCCCCACCCCACCCAAACCCATCTCTCTCCCTTGCTTCCACCCTCCCCCTTGGTTTTGTCCATGTGTCCTTTATAGTAGTTCCTGAAAACCCTCCTCCCCATTGTTCCTTCCCCCCTCCCCTCTGGCTATTGTTGGATTGTTCTAAATTTCAATGTCTCTGGTCATATTTTGTTTGCATTTTTTCTTTTGTTGATTATGTTTCAGTTAAAGGTGAGATCATACGGTATTTGTCCCTCACCACAGATCAGCTTTAGCTCAAGTGGTTACTTTGTCATGGCAGACACTAATAAAGCTAATTTTAATAACCATAATCTGCATGTCTTTTTCCATATGAACAACTCTAAACCTACTTTTGCCTGCCCCTATATACACATATATGTGTGTTTTCATATATATTATACATTCATGTATATAAATATCTGCTATATATAGGTTATTCTCTATTTGGAGATTTTTCATACTTTTTCTTTTATTTTGACACTATATTATGCTCTGTATATTATCCTATATCATTATTGGGAAACATTTTTTAATAGCCCAAAGACAAACTAATGATTGAATGCACCATTAATTATGCTAAAACAGAAAAATAATCCCATAAGTAGAGTCATTAAGTCAAATGGTATAAATTTCCTTATAGATGTTTTCTAAATTATATTCTATTGATTATGCTATTATCATGTTGTTATTATTATTGATAATAACAATATTATTATCATATTATCAGTTGTCTTGATTTTTCCCCATTTGTTCCCTTCCACCAAGCACCCCCTACTCCCTCAGGCAATCCCCTCCACCATTGCTTATGTCCATGGGTCATGTGTATAAATTCTTTGGCTATTCCATTTCCTACATTGTACTTTACATCCCCATGGCTATTCTGTAACTACCTATTTGTACTTCTTAATCCCCTCACCTCTTCATTCACACTCCCCTTCTCCCCTCTCATCTGGCAACCTTCAGGTAACTTCTTTTCTCTTACTTTTAAGACTTTATCTTTAACCTTTGTCCTTTTAATAATGATGTGCCTTGCAGTGGGCCTCTTTGAATTCACCATAATTGGGACTCTCTGCACATCCTTGACTTGCATGTCTATTTCCTTCACCAAATAAGGGAATCTTTCTATCACTATTTTTTGCAGATAAATTTCCAATTTTTTGCTTTTTCTCTTCTCTTTCTGGCACTCCATGAGGTGAATGTTAGATCTCTTAAAGTTGTCCTAAAGGCTGTTTATATTATCCTCATTTTTTTGGAATTTTTTTCTTATTGTTTTGCATGGTTGTTTTTTGTTTCCTTATATTTCCAAATCATTGATTTGATTCTTAGCTTCATCCATTCTACTGTTGTTTTCCTGTAAATAGTTTTTTATTTCAATTAGTGTATCCTTCATTTCTGGCTGGGTCTCTTTTATGCTGCTGAGGTCTTCATTAAGTTCCTTAAGCATCCTTATAAATAGTATTTTGAATTCTGCATCTGAGCTCAGGGGTGCCAAACTCATTTTCACTGGGGGCCATATCAACCTCACAGTTGTCTTCAAAGGGCCAAATATAATTTTAGGACTGTATAAATGTAATCACTCCTTAACAATTAAGTGAATGTTCAGTGCTGCCACCAGGTAGCAACAAGGTGCCAGGCCAGATAAAACAAGGTGGAGGGATGGATTTGGGCCTCTGGCCTTGTGTTTGTCACCTGTGTGATAGATTACTCATCTTCATTCAGTTGAGTTTTTTCTGGAATTTTGATCAGTTGCTTCATTTGAGTCATATTTCTTTGTCTCCCCATTTTGACAATTCCCTGTGTTTGTTTCTATGTATTAGGTAGACCTGCTTTGACTCCGTGTCTTGGTAGTGTGACAATGTCTTGGTAGTGTGTAATGTAGTTGGTGTCCATAGGGTCCAGTGGCACAGCCCCCCCTATTACCCAAGCTGGGTACTTGAGACTCATCCTTTGTGTGGGTTGAGTACACTCTCCTCTCATAGTTGAGTCTTGGTTGCTGTTAGCAGATCAATGGAAAAGATTTACCCAGGCCAGTCAGCTGTACCAACTGGCTATGACCACTGACCACCAACCTATGCCCTTCATGGAGAATCAGCTGTGCAGGAGCAGGGTGGTGGTAGTCCAATATGGCTTATAGCTAACACTGGATATGTTGGCCCTGGGGTTTCCCAGGTGATTCAGGCCAAGGTCAGCCCCCACCCTGTGTTTTTCCCAGGGCCACCCTGCCTGAGCTATAAAGTGATCTGAGATGGCTGCTACTTGTGTGGATCTTGGAGATTCCCAGGTGAAGCCAAACTGTGACTAATCTGGCTGCTTCTAGGGCTTACTGAAGCCAGCTGTTGCTTGTTTGATAGGATTTAGGAGCCAAAATAAGCCATTCTTATTTAAAAGAAGCTTGGTGGGCCCACAGGTTGGGTGAGTAGAGTCTCTGGGGATCTCTGAGGTGGGTCACACAGTGTTAGCCAGGTTGATGGAATCTCAAACATGGCACCAGCCTACTGGCTCTGTGGGGAGAGGGCTCAGCAAAGGGACACTGGCCTCTGCTCATCTCGATGCCAGACACTTCAGTCTCTCCCTATGTACTACTGGTGCCCTTCAAGCTGCCACCCCAGTGCTGTAGCTCAGTAGGAGTGAGTCTGAGTGGCTGAGTCCATGTGTGGGTTCCCCAAGAGGAATTGCTTAGGACTCTAGTAGCCTCCTCCACTGACTCAATCTCTGCTGGTTTTTGCAGCCAGAAGTTGTAGGAACTTATCTTCCTGGCACTGGAACCCTGGGCTGGGGGGCCTGGTGTGGGTCTGGGACTCCTTGCTCCCGAGATATCCCTCCCCAATTTTTGTCCACATGGGTGTGGGGCTGGCCTGGTCCACACCCCTCCTACTAGTCTGGTGGATGTGGTTTCTTTGATTCAGTAGTTGTCAGACTTCCATTCAACTCAATTTCTGACATTACTGAGTGATGACTGTTCTTTATTTTAGTTGTAATTTTGATGTGGTTGTGAGAAGAGGTAAGTCACATCTGCCTATGTTGCCATCTTGATGCACCTTGTTTTTTCACTCTTCACAAGAGTGGTTATTTTGCATTATTCCCCAGTAAAGAACACAGGCTTTGGGACAGTTCCTGGAGTGGAATCGTGACTCAGACACTCACTAATTGCAGACTTTAGTCCTTGAATGTTTCAAAACTCATATACTCATCTGGAAAGTCTTGACAATAAATGTACCCATCTTTTGTGTGTTTTTAGGGTGTTGGACACATATTCAGAATGCAATGATTATTACTGTAAATGTTACTGTTACAAGTAATGGTATAATTCCAATACTAAGTATTATTTTTGTTCTTTATACTATTTATATCGTTTATTATAAAAAGTATAAAATAATTATAAGTTTATTTGATTACCAGTTTGGCAGAGGCAACTGGTAGTCCCACAGCAAGATTTGTAACTGGGCACTTTGGAATTAGAGACCACATTTCCCAGACAATGTACAGTTGGATATAGCCACATGGCTAAGTTTTTGCCAGTGGAATGTAATCAAAAATGAGGCTTGCTACTTATGTCTGTAGGCCTTAAGATAGTGTGCATGAAATCCTCTCCTCTCTCCTTCCTGCTGGCTGCAATGCAAATGTGCCTGGGATTTAGCATCCAGGAGGCAAGGCAAAAGAATGTTCTAGAGCAAGTATAAAAAACTATGGAGCTGCCTGTTTTTGTAAATAAAGTTTTATTGGAACATATCCATACGCATTTGTTCATGTGTTGTCTGTGGCCACTTTCACCCTACAACTGCAGAGCTGAGTTATTGAAACAGAAACCACAGAGCCCCTAAATGCTACAATATTTATTATCTGGCCCTGTACAAGGAAAACATTCCCAGTGCTGCTCTAGGAGATGGCAAAGCAGCAAGATAGAAATTTACCTGAATCCCCAAATGACTATATGAAATGCAAATAACATTCAACCTACACCAGAGATGTCTGTCTTATCTAAGTAATTCTTTTGGGCCATTTAGTTTTAGCAGCATATTTTTCATCCTAACTAACATACCAGAAAGCTGGGGATTTATAAACTTATGGCATTTAAGTTTGTCATTTTTATTAAAATTTGAGAATTATTTTTTAATATATGAAGTTATTTTTATGTTAGGGATTTAAACCTAAGTCTATGGTACTTGTGGAATATTATACTTATGGAATATAATGTCAATAGGTGTTATTCGATTTTTGTTATGTTTGTCTATGGTTTTTACTACAATTTTTATTTTCTAAAAATCTATCATTACTTCCTCTTATAGTTTCTTACATTATTTTATATTTATGAAGTTTTCCTTATCTTTAGATCAGATAGATATTTGTTCTTTTTTTGTTTTTTATTATGTTTGTATTTCACTCATAATTCTTCATTCCCAGTGGCATCCAGCCAGCAGTACTTTTTGAATAGTGTATCCATAGATGTATTATATGGTACTAACTTACATATTATAACCATATATTCAATTTATGTCATATAATTATTATAAATTTATAAATATTCATATCTTTTTCAGAGCTTTTAAAGTGTTTCATTGCTGTATTCTTCTTTTCTTAATTCAGTTTTATAGTATTTTAATTATTATAGTTGTAGGAATTCAATTACATTCCGTGTGGAAGTCACCTCTACTCATTTATATTCATAGCTTCTAAATTTGGCAGGGGGGATTTAAGAGGGGGATGATTTTTAAAAATTTATTCTGTCAAGTGGTATATATAAAACAAATTATAATTCATTTAATTTATTTATCACAACCACAGAGAAAGATTAATGGATGTTCACAACACAGGTGAAAAGTATCACACAACATTACTTATACCACATACTGTCATGAAAAGCAAACTTGCCAAATATCTAATTTCATAGAATTCTTCATTAGATTGAGGCTAAAATAAATAATTTTGTCTGCTAATGTATAACATTAGACTTTCAATATGTTTTCTCATATAGCTTCTGCAAAAATGCTGAGCAGTCTTTAATACTATTATTATTATTTTATTTTAATTACTAGAAAACTGGATACAACAATTAGGTAATTTGATTAAAATCATGAGGTTGCTAAATAGCTGAGCTTGAAATCTGCCATGCCTGCTGTCTGTCATGCTTTTCTGTCACAGTGACCTGGGCATTTTTTCTACAATGGGTCTGGCCAACTAATGAATGTGGCCACTTTATTACATTTTTTCAAATCTCAAAACACTTTAAGAATGAGGTTTTCAGGTTGTCATGATCAAATCTCTTCATTGAAACTCAGTATCAATAATGACCTCCTGGCTTCCATAGGCCTTAGAATATTTACAGGTATTAATTTTTTAACTTTATTTTGTTTATCATTTTTCTGATTGAAAAAGTATACATATTCCTACTCACATCTTTTTATAGGTCTTTCATAAAAGAACTATTTTTTAAGTAATGCATATTCATAATTTTAGCAATGTTATTACAAAACCTCTGATTTATCTATACATAAATATAGATATTTATATATATGTAATAAACTTTAATATCTGTTCAGTTTAATAATAGTAACAAAATAAAAGGCCTGGGTACCTTTTCCTGATTAAATCTCCATTCTGGGTACCTTATGCACCCTGACTAGTGTGGCTCATTTGGAGTGTTGGCCTGTGGACCAATGGGTTGCGGGTTTGATTCCTGGTCAGGGAACATGCCTAGGTTGTGTTTCAGTCCCAGTCAAGGCAACTGGTGGATGTTTTTCTCTTACACTGACATTTTTTGCCCTTTCTCTCTCCCTCACCTCTCTCTAAAATCAATAAGCATGTCCTTGCATGAGGATAGAAAAATTACTGTCCTATGTCAACAATTTCTTACATTTCTTTGAGTCCTACTATATATCTATGAATTGATGATAAGGAAGTACCATTTAGTTTTTTCTGTTTGGGTCTTTATATAAATGAAAATATTAACCATGATAGATTCTTCTTTGTCTTGATTTTTTAATCAAACATTGTGTTTATGAGATTTATCTATGTTGATAGATAGCAAAGTAATTTATTTACTTTCTCTGCCGTGTAGTAAACACACCACAATGCATTTATCCATTATTCTACTGATAGACATCTTGAGGTATTTCCAATCTTTGCTTTTACAAAAAGTGCTGCTATAAATATTATAGTATCTTTCTAGGTGTACATCAACACGTGGTTTGTGGACCAAAGTCAGTTCATAAACTGTTTGTTACAAGTCCACAATGGGGTAAGTATAGAAATGGAACGTAATTATTTAGAAGACTTAATAGTAATTAGATTTTGCTGCACTATCGAAGCTCACCATCAGTGAAATCATCATTTAACAGGGTTCACCAGTTTGATAGTGTTAAAGTCTCAGTCATAAAAAAAAAAAGCATGGAGGAGTTATGCATGATAGGAGCATGTGATAGTTTTAAGATTAGATTGGTAACTGTAATCCAAAAGTGAATAAATATTGTAGAAAACATGAACACATATATAGTATAAAAAGCTGTACATTATCACTGATTACATCACATCACCTCGTGCAGTACTATGGCACCACATACTTCTTGTTTAATGAGCATGGAGTAATTGTAACTACTAAATTAATGTCTACCTTTAGCAGAAAGCTCCACGAATACAAAGATATTACTTAACATACTATCAATACTATCACTGAAGGACAGTTTATTTGACTTTTAACTGTGAAATATTCCAGAAGAGGAAGCAGGTACAGGTGAAATGTTAGTAATAAGTGAAACACTGAGCAGCATTACTCAAGTGAAAAAAGAGGACACTGACGCTCTGAGAGAGCCCATCTGTGCCTTTCTCCAATCGTGCTGCTGCCTGCCAGGTAAATGCCAAAATAATTAAGCATTAATGTGAAATTTTGATCATTATTTTCACTCTTTTTTACAGAATATAATAAATAAAATTAATATTCATGGTCACTTTGTTAAGTATACAATTGTCTAACCACTATGCTGTATGCCTGAAATTAATACAGAATATTAAATGTAAACTGTAATTAAATAAAACAGTTGCTACTACACAGTTCTCACCACACTGAGATAGATTTTAAATAAATGACTATTTTAGCTTTAATGCAAAAATTAATATTCGTGTATTATATAAAAAGGTGTTTAGATTTTCAATTTTTGAAATTATATAAAAGGAACCGTACTCAATACGTTCTCCTCTGATTTACTCCTTTCATGCAATTTTATGTTTCTAAGATTCCAACCTTGTTGAGGGGATACTTCTAGTTCTTCCATCCCTGGTACAGTAGAGTATTCCATTGCATAAATACAAAGTGATGTTTTATTGGTTGTGCTGATAACGGCATTGGGACTGTTTGTTGATTTCTGCAGTTAGTGTTGCTGTGTACAACTCACACATGTTCAAGAGCTCATCTAGTACATATACAAGAAAAGAACTGCTTGCTTGAACTGCTACACAAGTTTTCAGAGTTCATTAAAATTAGTAAAGTATAAGTTATTTTATATGCTATACTATACATGTCTATCATTATTACATAAATGTATTTATTTTCTATATTTTTCTCAAAATAAGTTTGCTCTTATTTTAAGCCAAGCCTTTAAAAATGTGCCTATTTCATTAATATATTTATTAATTAAACAAATATTTATAGTGGCACTCACTATAAGTGACTCACTATGAGTCACATACTTTACTAAAAGCTAAAATATTCTTAATTTTCAATATCCCACTTCTTAGGTGTTCAACACCACAGCCCACTCACTGGTCTTCAGAAGGCAAGGTTCATTCTGATACAAAGAACCAGGATGACAGCATTAAAAAAAAAACAACCCTGCAAATAGCCAGTATGAGATATGTTATAAATTGTTGTAAGAGTGTCCTAAAATAATCATACTATTATTGTCTCACTCCTTATATAATAGTAAGTACCTTTAAATATTAATCTAAAACTTTTTTTCAAAAGTAAAATTACTTAAATAACAACATGGAAAAGAACAGAGAACTCTAAAATGTTTAAATCTGATTTTTGTCTTGCTTTAAAAATAAATAATTGCATTTCTTTCCCATCCCATGATGACCCCCAGGCCTGGAAATGCCTTTACATGAGGGAGTTTTAACAAGTGACTACAATGCTCCAGAGCATTGAAATAAACATTAACATGGTTCGATCAGGGCCAGCAAGCTCCACAGACTCGGCCAATCATTATCACGTCCCACCTACTCTTTTCACTTTACACCCTTTTATCTTCCAATAAAGAAGAATTGCAACCATGGAAACATTGTCTGGTCTGCATCTCAATGATATTATTAAGCCTCAAACCATGGCTATAATTTGGGTGTCCTAGAGAGAAAATATTTATTGCTTGACACACCCTGACAAATAAAAGCTGCTTAATGACTATGCATGAATGCTTGTGTGGAAGGAATTTTTTGTGCTCACTTCCTGGTTCAGAGGTATAAGAGAAGATATAAAAGAATTATCTGAATCATTTAGAGAACATTTGGCCTAAAATAAGCAGGTTATGTAAGTTATATTACTATAACTTACAGTAATAGATTAAGCCCTTTAAAACGTATTGTTCTCATAACCTTACTTAAATTAAAAGTATGCTTTCAAAATCATGCTCACTGATACACTGGAAACTTCTCAAGATTTGTGTGGGGGGCCTGGCAATGGGGGAGGTATTGGTGTGTGCTACGCTCAGGTTGTGAGTTCTCCACTAAACTTAGTACCAGGGTAGGTACAGTTTCACTGAGTTCATTGGCATAACCAAATGCCTACCTGTCAGTTGACAGTGTGTATTCAGTACTAGGAAGTATGAAGTGATCACAAAGGGCAATGGGACTATAAAGAGCCCAGTGAGGACATGATTCTGAGCAGACATAATGGCATGAGAAAAATCCATGAAGAATAAAATCGATGGTGTTTACAACAAAAATAGTAATAACAGTTGAAAGTCAACTATATCTCAATAGAAATAGTAATAATAGTAACAGTCTAACTGTTTAGAAATGTATATATGTGAACTAATAGTTATACAGTTCCATTTACAATAAATTCACAGAGAAAGAAAGAGAATTATCAAAGACAGAAGGAATTTCTTAAGTTTTGCCATAAATGAAAAGAGAGTTTGTAGATCCAGCTAGGTTACTGCTTTTCTAATTATTCATTCCCTCCCCTTTTGTGTGATGAGTATAATATTCTTACCAATTTATAATATAGAAATATTTATGCTAGTATTTTAGATAGATTTTAAACCTTAAAAAAGAACATATTCCCTAAACATAAGTGCATCCTCCATGACCCAGCAATTCCACTCTTGACCCAGCAATTCCCATCACAACTGAGTGCTCAGGTCCAACAAAAGGCTAAACTATGTTAAAGATAGTTTTATTTGTAATAGTCCAGAACTGGGAGTAACTCAAATGTCCATCAATAGTAGACTTGATAAACTAATCATTATCTATTCATCCAATGTTGTACTACAGACCAATGAAGAGGAACAAATTACTAATATATATAGCAACATGGTAAAATAAGCAAATTTGATCTATGTCTGAGTCAGAGCCCAATGGTATGTTTTAGGGAACTGGAAATACTCTATTTTAGGTGACAATTTTTGTATTTTATGTATGAAAAAAATTGAGTGTATGGTTAATATTAACTACAACTCAATAAAAAGAAAAGCATTATAATCCAATAATCATTGAAAAAATCCAAACAGAAACTACTCATGTGAATAAATATAATAGAGGCATGCCCACAAACACACACATATGTGAGACTGAACAAAAATATGCAAAAAGGGAAAATACGCAAAAAGGGAAAGTGTGTGCATGCTGAATTGTGAGGTAACTTAATTTTAATTTTTAAAAAATTCCTCAAATGTTGTTATAATTATGCCCTGATAATTAAGAACAGTTCTAAATATATTGAGAATTTTTAAGACCAATTAATGTAAAATGTTACTAAAGGGCAGATCTAAAGAAAAAGAAAAGGGATTATACTTTCAGATAAAGTGAGTGGCTTTGGGAAGACACAGAGGGAAGCAAGAGTTCTGAATTGTTCAAAATGGGAAAATTCTAGGCAAAAAGCTCAAGTGGATGTGTATGAAGCTGGATATACATTTGTAGAGTAGGACAAGGTCATGGAAGAGCAGATCTTGCCCTAAAAGAACAAATTACGGCAGCTGAATCTTAGAGCAGAGAATGAAATGCAGCAATTCAGAATTCCAAAATATCATTCCTGTTCCTGACTAAATTGGGTTATTAGAAGGACTAAATGAGTTAATGCAGGTAAAGTATAAAGCAATCCCTGCCAAAAATAAATGCTCAGGAAATATTAAACTACACAACAGGAAAACTAAAGCTTACACAGAAAATAAAGAGGAAAAGGTAATTCCACTTGATTTTTTTCTGAATTTAGCCTTTAAAAAAATCAAACATTACTTTATCATAGTTATAGTTAGTTTAATCATGATTTTTTGCATCAATCAGAAATTTAACATTAATTTTACCCAGTATTCATGGAGGCCTGATTCACACAATTGAAGCTTTGTAAAAATTCAATATGACACAGTAACTGTATAAGCATCACCCTGTCATCTAACTCGCATACTTCTTTCCATATAAGCCTCAAAGCTAATTTTAATATTTGGAACTCAATGGATATTATAAAAACAGATACATCACAGTGGAGAAATATTAGGCTTTTGGTTGATTATTCAACAGAGCTACTATTGCTTTAGTGAAAGTCTCTTGTCCAGACCTAAACTCCATTGTCCACCGACCAAAGCAAAAGAACAATGATATAAGTTATTGTAGTTGCATTGTCCCCTGATTTTGAAAAGGGGAATTGCTTTAACAATTTCTTGTTCCGAATTTATTATTTTTTTCTCTTTCCTCCCCTTTAAGTTTCCTCTTCTCCTCTTTTCTCCAAATTGAATACAATGCCATGATGAATGGATAGGTAACCTCTTCCATCTACCTCCAACCCCCACCAGAAATAAATAAAACAAGCAGGAACGGTGGTTTCCAGGATCTGCATCACCAGTCATATCAAGAAATGAGAGATGTTGCTCAGGGTGATCCAGACAAGCATTGTGCCTGAGGCTGGGTTGGTTGTTCCAGTGACAGCCTCCATGGGATACAGCACTGCACCTGGCAAGAATCCTACTCTGACCCACTGAATTGAAATCTCCACACTGTGGAACAGTCACCTGCATGATTAGTAGTTCTTGGGTGAGTCTGATGCTTACTCAACTATAAAAATCACTTGTCATATGCCATTTCCATCCAAACTGCCTCACAACTAAATCTTGCAAGTAGCAGAAAGTCTAGCAACATCATCCACTGGTTGATGGAAACTAACCCCTATCGACCCAATTTATCTTCAGACTTAAGAAAGATGCCCTGGTTAGTGTGGTTCAGTGGATTGAGTGCTAACCTGAGAATGGACAGGTCGCTGGTTCAATTCCACTCAGGGCGCATGCCTGGGTTGCAGGGCAGGTCCCCAGCTGGGGGCATGCAAGAGGCAACCAATTCTCACATTCATTCTTCTTGCCCTCTCTTTTCCCATCCCTTCCTCTTTTCTAAAAATAAATAAATAAAATATTTTTAAAAGAAAGAATGGACAGGTCTCTCATTCTCAGAAATGTGAGAAGATACTTTTTTGCAAAAATTTATTAAAAAGTCTTCAGAAAGGGAAAGTTGATATAGCTAATCTAAAAATAATTCAAAGTTACATTGTCACAAAGTTAAATTAAAAACTATCCCAGCCCATGAAAGAGTGGTACAGGCTCTCATTTGAGTCACTTTAGATCTGTAGTGACCAAGAAGGAAGCCACTGGGCACATGTGGTTGCTGAGCCCTTGAACGGTGATGAATCAAACTGAGATATGCTACAAGTGTGAAAAAGCACCAGATTTCTAAGGCTTACTTTCAGAAACAGTATAAACTAACTCATCAATAATTTTTATGTTGGTGATACATTGAAATGATTATACTTGGGGTATATTGAATTGAACAAATAATTATTATGATTAGCATATGTTGCTATGTATAATCTGCTCCCATTTATAAGACGTACCCAGGTTTTTGTGTGCATATTATACACAGGATTATTAAACCCATTATTATACCCATGATATCTAATCATTATAGCCATGTATAATGTGCACCCTTATGTTTCCCTCAAAAGTTTGGGCAAAAAGTGTGCATTATACATGGCAATATATGGTACTTTCCCCTGTTTCTGTTTACTTGCAAGGTGGCTATGTTAAAACTAAAAAGTATATGCAGGGTTACATTGTGTTTCTATTGCAGAATGCTGCTGTGGATCCTATATTAGTAGTTAGTGATTAAGATAACTAAGATAACTCTATCTTAATCCAAACAAAAAATATCATGAAACAATCAGTTTTCAAGTGGTATATAAAATAAGCAATGTGTCGGTCATGTTTCCACTTTATTAAATATTTAGTGCCCACATTTCCTTTCTTCTCTTGCCCCCTTGGCCTTCAGTTTTTTCTCATTTCCCAACGTCCACCCAAGCTTCTGCTGCTGAGACATCCCAACAGCTGGGTGCATGTGATTCTCTCCAATCAACAATACACATGGAAGAAGGCCCATTACAAAGCAAAGGAAATGCCCTGCAACCCTCTCTGTGGAGGTGACATTTAAACTAGAACTAAAGGAAAAAGATACTCATGCGATGTTTACATGTGGGAAGTAGCTGTGTCTGAAAGAAGTATCCAGTGCAAAGAAGGCCTTCAAATGAAAAAAAAAAACTTGGCTTTTTGGGAAAACTGCAAAAACCGGGCTGTGGCTACAACCTAGGGAATAAAGGAGAGTTAGTTGTAAGAGGTGAGAATCAGGGACACAGGGCAAGGCTGTAACACCAAATGCCTCAAAAGCTACGATAAAGAGTCTGGACTTTATTCCTGGTACTATGGGAAACCAATTAAATGGGCTCAAGCAGGGGGATGACATGTTATTATTTATTTTTTAAGAAGATTACCCTTGAAGGAAAAGATAATGCAAACTGGGCGAGCAGTTAACAGACTAGGGCAGATATCCAGATGTGCGGGTATCATGGAGCAGATACAGGTGTGCAGTTATGATGACAGAGCAGTAGAGGGTGAAGTAAATGGGAAGTATGAGGTTCATCTGAACATAATACTGAGAGGTCTCTAATTCACTGACAAATTACAGTGAGTGTGTAAGGAGAAGACAAATAAAGGACAACTCCTGGCTTTTGGTTTAAGCAAAAAATTAGAAGCATTTAAAAAATATCTATTTCCAATAGCATAAGAGGAAACTAAAAATCATGGGGAAGAAAAGAAAAGATACTACCATTTACTAAGCAACTGGAAAGCACTAGAACATGTGCTGCATATGTCATATATGTTGTTCAATGTACGGTTTTCAAGAACCGCATGAAAGTAGGTATATTATCCCAGATCAAAGATGGGCAAAGTAAAGCAAAAAAATTTTAAATAACTTGTCAAGAGTCACTCAGTACATCAGTCTATGTCTAATTCCCTGTGTCTTACATGCTTACACCAACACTGATGATTTTCTCTAAGTGAATGAACTACTGTTCCTAAGATATTTATTGCAAGATGACTCAAAACACAATAACCAATCTTTGACAATTTTAAAAGACTCACTAGAATGAGTGCACTGATCCAAAGGCTCATCATGTGCGATCATATTGTTAGTACAATTAAAGTGTCTGCAAAAGCAATCACTTTATTTCACAAATAGTGGAGCTATTTTTTTCAATCTGAGTGGTTAAGGTTCTCCAGAGAATCTCCGAAACAATTTTGTAATGTCAAATGCAGAAACTGCCCTTTGCACCTTAAGCCCTTGTGTTATGTATCTCTCTTTATGGGGGGAGACAGTGACCTGTGGACAGCATCTCTCAGAACTGGTCTGACATTGTGGTATTCTTGCTATTAGCACAAATGGTGCTTTGCTCTAGGTCTCTTATCCATTAATTCAAGAGCTGTGCATTTTAGCAGTCTCTGAATTACTGTATACATTCCTATGTAAATCCAACATTTCTTACTTAAACTCAATGCCTATAAATTAAGGTGATGTATATATGCCTATATGAGGCCCTGGACCAAGTACACAGTAAAAACCTGAGAGACATACTAAAAATGTTTCTCCTAAATGCAAACACAGTATCTGTTTACATTAGACCTCAGCAAAACTTAGTTAGCCTTGTTCTTTAACTTCTGATGGTCTCAATGACACAAACATACATACCTGCAGAATTTCCTTCTGCTCCTTCATCAAAACACTTCACCACATACTCAAATGCCAACATGGATGAACAAATGTACATATGTAGCAGACAGCAGAAATACTTTTATTTTTTTATTGTTGCTCAAGTACAATTGTCTCCATTTTCCCTCCAAAATTTCCCCCTGCCCCACCTCTTCCCACCTCCCAATTTAGATCCTACCCACTTTGGCTCTGTCCATGTGTCCCCTATACATGTTCCTTGATGACCCTTCCCCTATTTTCCCCATTATCTCTTTCACCCCTCCCCTTTGGTTACTGTAAGTTTGTTCTTATTTCAATGTCTCTGGTTATATTTTGCTTGATTGTTCGTTTTGTTAATTAAGTGCCACTTACAGGTAAGATCATATGGTATTTGTCTTTCACCACCTGGCTTATATCACTTAGCATAATGCTCTCCATTTCTATCCATACTGTCACAAAGGGTAGGAGCTCCTTCTTTCTTTCTTTCTGCTGCGTAATATTCCATTGTGTAAATGTACCATAATTTTTGAACCATTAATTTATTGATGGGTACTTAGGTTGCTTCCAGAAATTGGCTATTGTAAATTGTGCCACTATGAACATCGGGTGCATAGGTTCTTTTGAATTGGTGTTTCAGGATCCTTGGGGTATAACCAAAGTAGTGGAATTGCCAGATCAAAAGGCAGTTCCATTTTTAGTTTTCTGAGGAAATTCCATACTGTCTTCCACAGTGACTGCACCAGTCTGCATTCCCACTAACAGTGTACTAGGATTTCCTTTTCTCCACAACCTCACAAGCACTTGTTTGTGAATTTGTATATGATGGTCATTCTGACCAATGTGATGTGGTATCTCATTGTGGTTTTAATTTGCATCTCTCTGATGGCAAGTGATGCTGAGCATCCTTTCATATGTCTCTGGGCCCTCCATATATCCTCCCTGGAGAGTATATGCTCATGTCCTTTGCCCATTTTTAATTGGGTTGTTTGTCTTCCTGGAGTGGAGTTGTGTAAGTTCTTTATATATTTTGGAGACCAAACCCTTGTCTGAGGTATCATTTGCAAGTATATTTTCCCATATGGTTGGTTCTTTTTTCATTTTGCTGATGTTTTCTTTAGCCATGCAGAGGCTTTTTATTTTGATGAAGTCTCATTTGTTTATTCTCTCCTTTATGTCCCTTGTTCTAGGGGACATACTGGTGAAAATAAGCAGACATTTTTTAAAATAACAGACTTATCTCCAGATTATTCACAGAAAATTCATGTTTTCTATTTATTATTCAGTAACACCAGATGGCATCTATAAGTGATATCAGTTATCATTTATCCTAGCTAAAGAGATCAGTAAAAATGGATGATGTGTCTCTTGAAGGGCCAATGCACAAAACTTTGTTCTCAGCTACTCTCCCTGGGCTCCAAATGAGGGAGAGTAGAGTTACATAAGGAGAATCTGGGAAGACAGCAGAAGGGACACCCAGCAGGATTCTTATGCCAAGTCAATCTCCCACACTACAGACACCATATTTCTCTGGTAGAGCACTCCCCTTAGTGTGGCATTAGTCTGGGAGAAAGCAATAGCCTCACCTTCTGACTCCCCCTCACCCTATCTTGTGGAGCTCATGCCCTACTGAACTGCACAAGATAGGGTGAGCCAGAGACTCTTTTAGTGACTAAGACTAACAGAGAGCCTGTAGGCAGAGGCAAGTGGAGGCAGAATTTTAGGTGCCTTGGGACTTTTGCTGACCTGTCCCTGGGCTGGTGTTGGTAAAAGCAGGCATTGGTTTATAGCTTGGTCCTTACTGCATGTACCCAGGCCCAGCAGAGTCCTCTACAAATTTTGGCTCCAAACAGGTTGTCCAGGGCTAGTCACAGGCTCTGACATCAGACATCATCAGAGTCCCTCTGAAGAGGTGCAAAACCAACATACCCAATGGCCAGCATCAGACCATAACAGAGCATATTTCAATAAGCTTCACAAGCAGCATACCAAAATGGAAATGACAGCAGGAACCAAACCCTGATGAGAAAAATTCCACCAGAGTAGTTTCCATGCCACAGTCAAGGTTGAGCCTCACAATCAGCCAGATTGAGGGATTATCCCATGTACAAACAGGCCAAAACAATCAAGAATCAATTATAATTGGAGGACCCATATAACACACAAAAAAGATATTTCTGTAGCACCCAGCTTAGGTTATTATAGACACTGCACCACTGGATCCCACAGAACACCTACTAAATAAGGCGACCTTATGAAGACAGGGAGTCAAAACAGGCAGATCTATCTAATACACAGAAACTAACACAAAGAGGTAGCAAAAATGTAGAGAAAAAGAAACAGACCCAAAATAAAAGAACAAGAGAAATCTCCAGAAAAAGAAATAAATGAAATGGAGACAAGCATTTTATCAGACACAGAATTCAAAGTAACTGTCATAAGCATGTTCAACAGCATTAAAAATGACTTAGGAACCATAAAAATAGTCATAAATAAAGAATACCTTATCTGAAATGTTGAACACACTAGAAAGAATAAATAGTAGGTTGAATGGAGCAGAAGATCAATATGGACATTTGGAGGACAAGGTAGGAAAAAACCCAATCATAGCAACAAAAACAAAAAGGAATTTTAAAACACAAGGATAGATTAAGGGACCTTTAAGACTACATAAAGCATAACAACATCTGCATCATAGTCGTACAGAAAGAGCAACTGATCAATAACCTATTTGAAGAAATAATGGCCAAAAATTTCTTAACCTGGTGAAGGAAAAAGACATGCAAGTCCAGAAAGCACAGAGAGTCCCAAATAAGTTGGACCCATTGAGGCCAACACTATGACACATCATAAATAAAATAGCAAAGATTAAGGACAAAGAAAAAAATCTTAAAATCTGCAAGAGAAGGACAGTTAGTTAACCACAAGGGACCTCCCATAAGACTGTCATCTGATTTATCAACAGAGGGATTGACTTGAAACATTTAAAGTAATGAAAAGCAAGGGCCAACAACCAAGACTATGTTACCCAGAAAGGCTATACTAGCTTTTGCAACAACATGGATGGAACTGGAAAGCATTATGCTGAGTGAAATAGGCCAGGTGCTGAAAGACAAATACCATATGATCTCACCTTTAACAGGAAGCTAAACAACAAAACAAACAAGCAAGCAGAAAAAAAAAAAACAAAGACACTGAAATAGAGAACAAGGGGATAGTGACCAGAGGGGAGAAGGAAGGGAAGTTAAGGGGAAAAAGGGGGAGGGATTTGGGGGAACAAATAGGAAGGACACAGGGACGAGAACTAAGGGGGATGGAAATGGGAGGGAGGTGGGGAGCAAGGGGCGAGGGAGGCTGGGATGGGAAAAATAGAGAAAAAACTGTACTTGAAAAATAACTAAATAAAATTAAAAAAAATAAATGTATCAAGTGAACTAAATAAATAAATAAATAAATAAATAAAATTAAGGGAGAAATAAAGAGCTTCCCAGACAAGAAAAAGGTAAAGGAGTTTGTTACCACTAAATCAGCATTACAGCAATTGTTAAAAGGCATGTTAAACTAGGAATAAAGAGAAGAAGGAGAAGGAGAAGGAGAAGAAGAAAGAGGTGAAGGAGGAGGAAAAAATGATGACAGAGGAATACAGTTAAAAGAATAATATGGCAATAAATATGTACCTATCAATTATCACTTTAAATGTAAATGGCGTAAATTCTCCAATCAAAAGACATACAGTGGTGGAATGGGTAAGAAAACAAGACCAATGTATATGCTGTTTACAAAATACTTACAGAATGAAATATACAGAGACTAAAAGGAAAGAGATGGAAAAAGATATTTCATGAAAATGGAAAGTAAAACAAAAAGCTGGAGTAGCAATATTTATATATGACAAAATAAACTTTAAAACAAAGGTTACAGGAAGAGACAAAGAAGGAAACTACATAATAATAAAGGGAACAATCTAATAAGAGGATATAACCCTTGTAAACATTCAGGTACCAGAGAGAGAAGTACCTGATTATGTAAAGCAAATCTTGATGAATATAAAATGAAAGATTGACAGCAATAGTCATAATGGATAGAATTTCCAGTCAGAAAATCAACAGAAAACTGCAGCCTTAAATGAAACACTGGAGCAGATGGATTTAATTAGCATTTCATCCCAAAGCAGCATAATATATATTATTTTTAAGTGCACATAGAATGTTTTATAGGATAGGCCACATGTTAGAACACAAAACAAGTCTCAATATAGTTGAGAAGTTGAAATCACATCAACTAACCATAATGTTATAAAACTAGAAATCAACCACAGAAAAAAATTTGAAAAACACACAGTTGTGGAGGCTGAATAACATGTTACTAAACAATAAATGGGTTAACAATGAGATCAAGGAAGAAATCAAAAGATGCCTTGAAACAAATAAAAATGAGGACACGTAACCCGAAATCTATGGGGCATAAGAAAAGAAATGCTGAGAAAGAAACACATACCATTACAGTCCTATCTCAAGAAACAAAAAAAAAACTCAGGTAAACAATATAACTTCACACTTAAAGGAACTTGAAAAAGAACCATAAACAAAGCTGAAAGTGAGAGGAAGGAAGGAAATAATAAAGATAAGAACAGACATAAAGGAAATAGAGTCTTAAAAACTGATACAAAAGATAAAAGAATCCAAGAGCTAGTTCTTTGAGAAGATAAACAAGATTGACAAACCACCCAAAACTGACCATTGTGGCTCAGTTGCTTGCGCATTGTCTCAAAAAATGAAAGGTCACTGGTTTGATTCCCAACCAGGGCAAATACCTGTGTTGTGGATTTGGTCCCCAGTCAGGGCACACATACAAGAGACAATTGATAAATGTTTCTCTCTCACATTGATGTTTTTCACCCTCTCTTTCTCTAACTCCTTCCCTCTCTATAAAAATAAATCATTTTACAAAATAAAGGACTGACAAACCCTTAATGAGCTTCATCAAGAAAAAAGAGAAAAGAACAGAAATTACAAAAATCAGAACTGAAAGAGGATTAAGTAGCAACTGATACCAAAGAAGTAACAAAGGAGTGTAAGAAAACATTAAGAATAACTATAAGCCAACACTTTGAACAGCTTGGATGAAATGGATAAATTCCTAGAATCATACAATGTTCTAAAACTAAATTAGAAAGAATCAGAGAATCTGAATAGACAGATTACAACTAGTGAAATTGCATCATTGATAAAAAAGTCTACCAACAAATCAAAGCCCCGGACTGGGTGGCTTCAAAATTTTACCAAACTTTCAGAGAAAGAAATAACACTTCTCCTCAAACTATTCCAAAAAATTCAAAAGGAATGAAGACTCCCAAGCTCATTTTGTAAAGCTTGCATTATCCTAATTCCAAAACCAAATAAAGACACAACTAAAAAAGAAAACTATAGGCCAATATCCCTGATGAATATATATGCTATACTCTTCAAAGTAATAATAGCAAACCACACCCAGTAATACATTAAAAAGATCATATGCCCTGATCAAGTGCGATTTATCTCAGGAATGCAAGGTTGGTACAATATCTGCATATTAATAAACATGAAACATCACATAAACTGAATGAAGGATGAAAACCACATGATCATATTGATAGATGCAGAAAAAGCATTTGATCTAATCCAGCACCCATTAACGATAAAAACTCTCAGCAAAGTGGGAATAAAGCAAAAACATATCTCAATTCAACAAAGGCCATATATGATAAACCCACAGCCAACATCATACTAAATGTGCAAAAACTAAAACTGTTTCCCTCAAGACTAAGAACAAGACAGAGGTGTCCACTTTCACCACTCTTATTCAAGATAGTCTAGAAGTCCTAGCCACAGCAATCAAACAAGAAGAAGAAATAAAAGGCACCCAAATTGGAAAGGAAGAAGTAAAATGGTCTTTGTTTGTTGATGGCAAGATAATATACATAGAAAAACGTAAAGACTCCACCAAAATGCTACTAGACCTAATAAATATATTTGGCAAAGTAGTAGGATACAAAAGTAATACCTGGAAACTGGCAGCATTTCTATACACCAACAATGACCTATTAGAAAGAGAAACCAAAAAACAACCCTACTTACTATTCCAACAACAACAAAAAATAAGTACCTAGGAATAAATTTAACCAAGGAGGTAAAAAACCTGTACTAAGAAAACTATAGGACATTGAAGAAAGAAAACAAGGAAGAAGAGGACTTCCAGCCAAGATGGAGGTGTGGGGAAACACACTGTACCTTCTTGCACAACCAAAAGAAGGACAACAACAAATTTAAAAACAAAAAGCAACTAGAACTGAAAGAAAATTGAACTGTAAGTCTGACAACCAAGGAGTTAAAGAAGAAACATTCATCTGGTAGGAGGGGCGGAGATGGGCAGATGGGCAGACGGAACTCGAGGCAAGGGGGTGGCTAGTGGAGCAGGTGAGGCAGTGGCTGGCGGAGTGGGAAGTCCCACTTCCATGTGCAGATAAACAAGGAGGAACAACTGGGGAGCCAGGCAGACCTGTCAACCCAGGGTTCCATTGCAAGGAAATAAAACCTCAAAGGCTCTGATTGAAAACACCTGTGGAGGTTGAGGTGGCAGCTGGAGAAAATCCCAGCCTCACAGGAGAGTTCATTGGAGAGACCCACCAGGTCCTAGAATGTACACAAGCCCACCCACTTGAGAATCAGCCCCAGAAGGGCCCAATTTATTTGTGGGTAGCAGGGGAAGTGACTGAAAACAGGCAGAAAGCCGGTTAGCAGCATTGTTTCCTCTTGGACATCTCTCCCACATACAGCATCACAAACAATGACTTGGGATGCTCCACCCTGGCAAATACCTAAGGCTCTGCCCCTTACTATGTAAAAGGTGTGTGGAGACAAAACAAAAAAAAATGGCCCAAATGAAAGAACAGATCAAAGTTCCAAAAAATACAACTAAGTAACAGATAGCCAATCTATCAGATGCACAGTTCAAAACACTGTTAATCAGGATGCTCACAGAATTGGTTGAATATGGTCCAAATTGAGAAAGAAATGAAGACTATGAAAAGTGAAATAAAAGAAAATATACAGAAAACCAACAGTGACAGAAAGAAAACCAGGAATCAAATCAGCAGTTTGGAGAAGAAGGAAGAAATAAAGAGTTGACCAGAACAGAATGAATAAATAAGAAATTGAAAAAAAATGAGAGGCTTAGGAACCTCCAGGACATCTTTAAACATTTCAACATCCAAATCATAGGGGTGCCAGAAGGGGAAGAGGAAGAGCAACAAGTGGAAAACTCATTTGAACAAATAATAAAGGAGAACTTCCTGAATCTGGCAAAGGAAAAAGATGTCCTTGAAGCCCAGGAAGCCTAGAGAGTCCCAAAGAAGTTGGACCCAAAGAGGAACACACCAAGACACGTCATAATTACATCAGGCAAGATTAAAGATAAGGAGGGAATCATAAAAGAAACAAGAGAAAAGGAGACAGTTACCTACAAAGGAGTTCCTATAAGACTGTCAGCTGATTTCTCAAAAGAAATCTTGTAGGCAAGAAGGGGCTGGAAAGAAATATTCCAAGTCATGAAAGGCAAGGACCTGCATCCAAGATTACTCTATCCAGCAAAGCTTTCATTTAGAATGGAAGGACAGATAAAGTGCTTCCCAGATAAGGTCAAGTTAAAAGAGTTCATCATCACCCAGCTCTTATATGAAATGCTAAAGGGACTTATGTAAAAATAAGATAAAAATATGAACAGTAAAATGACAAAAATTCACAGTTATTAACAACAAAACCTAAAAAAAATAAAACAAAATAAGCAAACAACTAGAACAGGAACAGAATAACAAAAATGGAGATCATATGGAGAGTTATTGGTAGGGGAGTGGTATGGGGTGAGAGGGGAAAAAGGTACAGAGAATAAGTAGCATAAATGGTAGGTAGAAAATAGACAGGGGGAGGTTCAGAATAGTATAGGAAATGTAGAAGCCAAAGATCTTATGTGTATGAGCAATGGACATAAACTAAAGGAGCAGAATGCAGGTTGAAGGGGATGTACAGGACAGAAGGGAATAAAGAGGGAAAAATGGGACAATTGTAATAGCATAATCAGTAAAACATTTTTTAAAAAGAAGAAAATAAGAAAAAGGGGAAAATGAGGAAAATACAAATAAGTGGAAGCATATAATATGTCCAAGGACTGGAAGAATTAATATCATTAAAATCTCCACAGCACCCAAAGCAATCTATACATTCAATACAATTCCTATTAAAATACCAATGACATATTTTTCAGGTATAGAACATATATTCCAGAAATGTATATGGGACCAGAAAAGAACCCAAATAATCTCAGCAATCTTGGGAAAGGACAAAGTTGGTGATAATACAATACCTGGTAGCAAACTATACCACAAGGCCACCATAATATCAACAGCCTGGTACTGGCATTAGACCAGACATATGGATTGGTGGAACAGAACACAGAGCCCAGAAATGAATTTATCACCTATATGGTTAATTAATATTTTATAAAGAAGGGAAGAACATACCATGTTATAAAGACAGTCTCTTCACTAAATGATATTGGGGAAACTGGACGAATACATGCAAAAAAATGAAACTAGATGACCAACTTACACTATACACAAGAATAAACTCAAAATGGATAAACAATGTAAATCACAAAACCATAAGAATCCTTGAAGAAAATAAAGGCAGTAAAATATCAGACATCTTTCAAAGCAATATTTTCATCAATATGTCTCCTAAGCAATGAAAATAAAGAAAAAATAAGCAAATGAGACTACATCAAACTGAAAAGCTTTTGCAGAGCAAAAGAAGGCATCAATGAAGTGAAAAAAGAACCCACTGTATGGGAGAATAGATTCACCAATGATACATCTGAAGAGGTGTCAATCTCTAAAATATATAAAGAATTTATACAACTCAACACCTGGAAGACAAACAATCCAATTAAAAAATAGGCAAAGGACCTGAATAGACACTTCTCCAAGGAGGACATACAGATGACCCAAAGACATTTGATAAAAATGCTCAATCAACATCACTAATTGTCAGAGAGATGCGAATTAAAACCACAATGGGATATCACCTCATACCTGCCAGAATGTCTATCACCAATAAACCAACAAAAAGCGAGTACTGGCCAGGATGTGGAGAAAAGGAGACCTTAGTGCACTACTGGTGGGAATGCAAGCTGGTGCTGCCACTACTTTCCATACTGGAAAACAGTATGGAGCTTCCTCAAAAAATTAAAAATAGAACTGCCTTTTCTAATACATCCTAAGAAACCCAAAAACACCAATCAGAAAGACTATATGACAGAAAACTGTACTTGAACAACAATTAAATAAATTTAATAAATAAATAAAAAGAAAGAAATAATATGTGCAACCCTATGTTCATAGCAGCATTCTTTACAATAATCAAAATCTGGAAACAGTCCAAATGCCCATCAGTAGATGAATGGATAAAGAAGCTGTGGCACATAGGCAATGAAACACTATGTGGCCATAAAAAGAAGGAAATCTTCAATTTTGTGACAGCCTGGGAGGATCTGGAGAGTACTGTGCTAAGTGAAATAAGCCAGGCAGAGATAGAGAAATATTATATGATCTCAGTTATATGTGGATCTCATGAACAAGATAAACTGATGAACAAAATAGAAACAGGGACATGGAAACATAGCACAGATGACAGCAGTCAGAGGAGAGGTGAGAGAGGCGACTGGACAAAAGAAGGAGAAAGGATTAGCCAAAGAATATACATTTATGACCCATGGACGCAGACAACAGTGTGATGATGGCCTGAGGGAGGGGGGAGATGGGACCAGGAGGAGTGGGGAGAAGTGGGGTGGAAATGGGGACATCTGCAATAGTGTCAACAATAAAAATAAAGAAAAAAGTTAAAAAGAATGCTGAAGTTGTTTTATTCAGTTCAATTAAACTTGAAATGAAGCATCTCATTTAAAATCTAAATACAAATGTGTATTATGAGTGTATATATTTCATATATTATTCATGTTTATTATTTGTGTATAAAATGTACATATACATAGACACACACACAGGAATATATATGCATATATACATATTTCAGTACTCTGGAATGAGTGATTTGTATATTACAACATCATAAGCCAAGTAGAATGAGAATTATTGCTGTATTCATTTCTCCAATTAGTTTGCTGGTTCCCGAACTCCAGGGATCCTGTTTAATTCTACACCCCTGGAGCCGCTACATGTTTTACAATATAATATTCACTCAAAAACTCTTACCTAATTGAATTTTAATCCTTTAAACAAAAGATACTTTATCATCATAGCTACTTCTTTTAAATATACAACTTATTTTCAGTTCACAAAAATAAAATGCTAGGTTTTGGACTCATGTATAAGAAAAATACACATTTTGTAGATATAGAAAACCACAATGTTTTTCAATGTTGTTTTAGGCTTAAATTTAAAAAATGACCTGTTATGCCTGCCTACTGTTTGTTCTCCATTACAATAAGTATTTAAGGCAGTTTGAGGATGTATATCAGAAATATTCTTTATTTAGATAACAATTACTTTGCAAGTCATATAAATTTTCACTTTCTAAGAATATATGCATAAACAGAGGAAAATATGATTAGAATTCATAAGCCACATGGTAATGGAAAGTAGTTCAACATATACCGTATGCTTACATTTCTTATTTAATGTGTCCCTAATGAGGATCACTTCAGATAGCAAAATTCTTCATTCACATTGAAGCTGATCAACTAAACGAAGAAAGGAACATCATCTTTCAAAACATGTCAGACCTTTTAGTCCTGGCTGGTGTAGCTCAGTGGATTGAGCGCGGGCCTGGGAACCACACCATCGTGGTTCGATTCCCAGTCAGGGCACATGCCTGGGTTGCAGGCCAGTTCCCAGCAGGGGATTCACAAGAGGCAACCATACATTGATATTTCTCTCCTTCTCTCCTTCTCTTCCTCTCTAAAGATAAATGAATAAAATCTTTAAAAAAATAAAAATAAAACACGTCAGACCTTTTAAATTGTAAGCCTTGCTCCCCAATAAGTTTCATTATTAAATAATCACTAATTAAGAAACCTCTTCAACTAATATTTATCCATGACTTCTGATAATAAGACAGTAGGTTCCATACATTTGTCATTAACTAAATATTCAAAATGTTTCAATTCATTGTGTAAAACTATATGTAATAATTTAAAAATTATTTTAAAACTGTAATAATTTAAAAACTGTAATGATTTTAAAATTATTAAATTATATGTATCAGGTTTTATTTCATCAAATATGTGACTATTGTGATTTAATAAGTTAGTTTTAATTAAAAACTTCAGTTTAGTATTTTACAGTCTATTCTGACCTTTCTCAGAAGTCAATCTCAGATATTTTATGGATGTTTTTATCCCGGTAGAATGTCCCATATTATTTTATTCCAGTAGATGTTCAAATAGTCCAGTAAAATCATTACATGCTTCATATAAATAATTGATGAAACAAAAAATGAGAAAAGTAAAATTACCTCTTTCATTTGTAGCTTTAAAAGATACTGTGACAATTAAGATGAGATTGCTTGTATAACAGCTCAGGTGTTAAAGTTATTAGAAGAGGAAACCATGTAACTTCTGAAGTTGATTCATCCTTAGGTATGAACCACAGCCTTGGTTCATACTTAATGCTCACATTTACTTGCTATGCAATCTCACCTGGGTATCTAATCTTTCTCCCTCAGTTTCCTCATCTGCACTGTTGAGGTAATGGTTTACACCTTAAAAAAGCTAGAGTAAGCATTAAATTATTTATGTGAAGGGCTCACTGCCTAGCACAGAGAAAGTGCTTCATAAATGTTACTCATAGCAGTCAGTAATTAGTGACAGTAGTAGTGTGTGTGTTCATAATACATGTGTATGTATATGTGTGCATATACACATGCATGTATACATGTGCATAATATATGTGGATATGTGTGTATATTTATGTACACATGTGTGTATATTTATGTATATGAAACCTGCAGCAATACAGATGAATATATAAAAATATTATTAACTTCATAAAAACAACTTGAGAGCAAGCAATCTCAGTATTTATTAAGTACATTTGCCTTGTGCCAGTCTCTGTGCTGAACACTTCAAATGTCATTTTACTGGAGTCTTGTAGCATACCATTCCTGTGAGCCAGGCGGACTCAGGTTAGCTGGTTAACATGCCCAAAGCTGCACATACAGTTTTGACTCCAGTCTGCTCCAAAGCCTGCATGCCCTTTCTATTGCCTCATCTATTTAAGTAACACGAACTTGATGAGAATAATTTTGCAAACATGTTTTAAGACACTCTGGTATTCCTGGTTAGTCTGAGAAAATGGCAGATCCCATGCTAAATTTTCACAGACATACTATGCAATACCTGAGTAGTTCTAAAACTGATTTGAAATGATTACACGAAAGACACAAAAAGTCTGTATGGACACATTAAATATAATATTAATTCATTTTTACTTTCCTGCTAAGAGAGTATGTTTGTATGAATAAATCTCTCACTTGGGAGTATAAGTATTTCAATAGGATTACAATCCCCTCTTTTCTTTACCACAAATAAAAAGACCCCACAGGAGATGAAAATAAATGAATTTGCAAACAAAAAATGTGCAAATGAAGAAATCTGAACATTTCCAAGTGAAAAAATTAAAGAAAAAAATTATCCATTATGCCGAAGCTGACAAGTGGTACATGTCCATGGTTTAGAGGAAAATGCCAGGGCTCTGAGCAGAAAAACGGAAACAATATATTGAACCAGAGGATTATATTTGGAAACTTCCCATTATCTTTGAACTTCTCATGAGAAACAGAAAATAATAATTAAAAAATTAGGGACTTAGTCATACTATGTATTTTTTCCTTAGCAAATTAATAAGTATTTTTACTTTATTCATCTAGAATCTCCTTACCAATAAAGGACAATTAAAAGAGCTTCATCTCAGAAAACCCGCTGAGATGTTGGAGTTTTTGTAAAATGTTAACTGTGAATTGTCACTCTCAAACTACAACTATGCTCATGAACTTCACCAGGATCTATTGCACGGACTACCAGAGCTCAGCAGGATGCTGCCCCTGCCTTCCTGAGTCCCTGCAGACTGACCCACCTGACACCCTTTCATCACACATTAAACTCACACACACACAAGTTAAAAGACATTGGCTAAAAACCCCAAAACCTAGATCTTGTATTTATTACACACACCGCAAGTCTCAGTGTCTGCCTGTGGTTGTACTTATAGTACTTATAGTACTAAGATGTATTTATAATAAAGTAGGAGAAAACACTATTAATTGTGCATGTGAAAGAATTCTATAAACTGCAACATTTAATTACCAGCATCAGTATTGCCATTGTATTGATATTCACTAATGTTAGTGCTCACCACAAAGAGTTTAAATTCCACAGCGCAATAGAAAAAAGTCTCTATTTTCAGGCTCCTTCCTATTTTGCAAACACTCTTCACCATCTTTTTCTATTTTAGCACACACTGGGTCCTAACAAGACCATAAAGCCAACATAATTACTTTCATTTGCACATGCTATTCCTATTGATGACAGATATTTCCTTTACTTTCAGATTCTTTTGGTCAAATCCTGACTCTGTATAGGAATAAATTCATATGGGAGCCATTTTTAAACCTGTATCTATATCTGATAAAAAATTTTACCTATTATACATGTGCAACTTTCACATCTCCATAAGATAAACAACTAAATTTTTAAAAGGTGGTAGGGAGATGGATAGGTTTTGAACAAAACTTTAAACAAAAAAAAATACATGCATAGTACATAGCTCAAGAAAAGATGTTCAGACTCATTAGGCATTAGGGAAATGCAAACTAAAACCACAATGAGAGATTATCACAAACCTTTTACAAGTTCTAAAATTAAAAGACTGGCCACACCAAGTGTTGGGAAGGATATAAATAACTGGAACTCTCAAACACAAAAAGGTGTTTGAGACAAACACATTCGCTGTTTAGAAACACAAAATAGTATAGTTACTCTGGTAATTAGTTTAAGTTTCTTCCATGTGATCCAGCCATTATACTCTGAGGTAATTATATAAAACAAATGAAAGCATATGTTCACACAAAGACTTTGTAAAATAATGTTCATAGCAGTTTTATTTGTAAAAGTCAAAAACTGGAAACAATCCAAGTGTCTACCTACAGGTCAATAAATTATCAAATTGTGGCACATCCATACAATGCCATGGCATTCAGGGGGAAAACTGATTGATCCAACAAAATGAATAAACACCAAAATAACTCACAATAGAATACTGTATGATACCACAGATATAAAATTCTAGAAAATACGAATTAGTTTTCAGGGGCAGAAAGGAGATCAGTGGTTATCTCAGGAGGAGCCAGAAGGAAAGTTTACAAAGGAGCATGAAGAAACCTATATATCACTGGCTATAATGCTACCTTTATTGTGGTGATTGCTTCATGAGTTCATACGTAGGTCAGAGCTTTTTAAATTGTGCACTTTAGCCCTGACTGCAAGGCTCAGTTGCTTGGACATCATCCTACAAAGTGCAGGTGACCGGTTTGATTCACAGTCAGGGTATATACCTAGGTTGCAGGTTCGGACCCCAGTAAGGGCAACTAATCAATGTTTCTCTCCTCTTTCTCCATCCCTTCCCTTCACTCTAAAAAAATATTTAAAAATAAATAGATAATATAAATAAACAAATATGTGCAGTTTATTGTATGTCAATTATACCTCCTAGATCTGTTTGGTTAAAAAGGAATATAGGCTACTGATACATTCAACAAGATGGCTAAATCCAAAAATTATTATGCTAAATAAAAAGAAAACAAGACACAAAATGCTATGCACTACATAATTTTATTTATGTATTATTATAGACAAGCAGCATTGGAGACAGAGAGGAGATAAGAAGGGGGCTGGCTGCTAAAGGGCATAAGAGAATTTGAGTCCGAGGGGGCGCAAAAACTGTTCCATGTCTTCATTGTGGCAGTGGTTACACAAAGTTATACATTTCTCAACTCATTTAGTATATGGTTAAAAAATGGGTTTTACTCCATGTAAATTATATCTCAATATAATTACCTCAATGTAACCATATCTCAATATTAATAAATCATATCCATATTAAATTGAAAATAAAGGATTCATATGTCATCTTTTATGTAACCTGCCCCAAGAAATGTTAGTGGGACATTTACTAGATTTCTATAATCTTTCTCCAGTACTCAACATTTGCATTTATCATAATGAATAATAATAATTTCATTCACATCCCCAACCAGACATGAAAATCTTAGGAGAGAATTGTTTCTAGTCAGTGCTTAATTTTAATATAGAATTCAATGCTTGAAAATGAGGTTCTCAACACACATTTTCACTCTATTGGTATTTTACCTTCATTCTCCATTACAATGACTAATTTATTAAGTGAATAAATCCACATTAAGCTTGTATTTAAGGCCCAATTTAAAAAGTGGGCCAGAATAACAGAGTTTGTAGTATGACAGGGAAAGAACAAGATACATTAAATTGTTATATGTTGGGTGAGGAGATTAGAAAAGATTTTGAAGATGGTATCTGAGCAAAGACCTACAAAGTAAGTAGAAGTTGGCAATAGTGATGAGGGAAAAATGATGGAGATGGTGGCTGAGTGTTTCAAACAAGAGAAACAGCACTTTAGAAGGCACAGCACATGGCACCTTTGAGGAACTAAAAGATTTATTCCAGTTAAAGATTAAAGTGCGGGATCTCAAGAATACAGATGGGGCTTGGAGTAGGAGTCACATGGGGTCCAGAGATGTGAATACACTTGGACTTCAGGCGAAGAACATTAAGAAGTTAACAAATTGTTTTTAAGTTGAGGGGAAAATGATCAAATTGGCTTTTTCTACATCACTCTAACTGCTATCTGGGGAATTGATTGGAGGCCAGGAAGGTAAGGAAAGGGGATCAGTGATTGTTGCAAAAATTCAGCTTAGAAATAATAACTAGTTTGCTGAAAATTAGCCCAAATTAGGAAAAAACAGTCTTCTAATGTACCTAATAACCTCACAATGACCAAATAAAGTTCAGTTCTATTACGCAAACTAAATTTTAAAACATGACCAACTTGTAGGAATACAATAGCTAAAACACTATAAATCCATAGTGAGCATGATCAAATCACAGCTTTCCATACAATCCTGAAGAACACTGCCTTCAGCTCAGCTTCAATCCCTCACTTTCTCTCATCTTCCATACTTGACAGTTCCTAAATTCAGTTGAAAGACCTTCAAAGCACCTCTAAAATCTATCCTATCCTCTTTATATTTTTATTATGACTGGATTATTGTGAAAGCTCCCTACTATTTCCCTGCCTCTTGTCTCTGCCTATTTATTCCATTCTCCAAAATGCTGCCAATTAATCTGAAGAAAAAAAGAGAGAGAGACAGCTTTCATAACCTAATCTACTACAGATGTTTGATGGCTCTCCATTGCCCAAATGTCATAGCCCAAATCTTTGTCACTCACATTGAAGAACATCAGAATCTAGCCAAGTATTCCTTCCCCACTTCATCTCTTGTTATTCCACATATTCCACATGTAATATCCTCTGCCCCAAGCATTTTTTCTGATTATTTTCTATGCAGCAAGTTCTAACCCAGAAGTCATTAACTACTCCATGAAATGTCTACAGGCTTTTTAAACCATCCTTTGTGCTTCTATTTCCCATGGTATTTCTATCTATATACTAACACAATAGTTATCACCTTATGATGTAGAAGGTGATGTGTATTTTTCTTCCAAGTAAATTGTTTGTGTTTGAGGGTTAGGATGCTGCATTTTTGCATTTGTATTCCAGTCACCTAGTACAATGCATATAAGTTAATTATATGCATTATATAGGTTATGCTAACCTAATATACATCAATTATTTGCAACCTATAGCCATGACACAAGAAAGTCAAGAACATAAGCAAAGCAAACTCAATATGCAATCATAGGAGAACAACACTCAAAGATTCAAAATATTAAAAACAACTAAATTACCAGGCCTAGTGATGTTATCAGTCAACACTCTCAAGTGATGGGGACACAATGCTTAGATGTCTATGACACTTTGCTATCATAGATAAATGTGATTCTTCTATATTAGAGTGCAGAGAATGTGTCAAACACTCAATAAATAACATGCTTGATTTAAGTAAAAGAATTATTCCACATGTACTTTGAGAGTAAGGACCATTACTCTCATTTACCACCTTTTAAACTTAGGCAAAGACATTAAGTAACTTATCTATGCTATCCAATAGCATAGATATACTCTTGCTGTCTTAAACCATTTTGCCTTCACCCCTTCAACTGATCACAAAAAAGAGTAGGTGGAAGTGGTGAACACCAGGATACCTGAAGAAGACCGCACCACTGAATCTCATGGGTGTTCTATCACAGAAGTTCACACCATAAACCCAGGGAGTCAGAACAGATCCATTTAAGAAGCTAAGGCTAAAAAGAAGAGTGTCACAAACAGTGGGAAGACAAAGAAACAATCCCCAAATGAAAGAAAAGGAGAGAGCCTCAGAAAGAATGCTAAATGAAATAAAGGCAAGTCAACTATCAGATATTGAATTCAAAGCACTGGTCATCAGAAATTTTAATGAGCTCACAATGAGCTACCAGAAACTACAGGGGAGCTACAATGAACTCACCGCAAACTATATCAACATGGAAAAGGAAGTAGAAACTATCAACAAGGGCCAAGAGGAAATGAAGAATACAATATCTGAACTGAAGAACACAGTAGAAGGAATCAAAAGCAGGATGGATGAAGCAGAAAATCAAATCAGTGCATCCAGAAAAAGCAAGAAAAGAAAAAAAGGCTCAGAAAAAATGAAGAGGAATTAAGATAAATACAAGACAATATGAAATGTAATAATATTTGAATAATAAGGTTACCAGAAGGAGAAGAAGAAGAGAAAGGGATACAAAACTTATTTGAAAAGTAATGATGAAAAACTTCCCCAATTTGATGAGAGAAAAAGTCACACAAATTCAGGAAACACAGAGAGTCCCAATCAAGAGGAACCCAAAGAGGCCCACTTTAATACACATCATAATTAAAATGGCAAAATTCCAAGACAAAGAGAGAATCTTAAAGGCAGCAAGGTAGAAAAAGGAAATAACATACAAGAGAGCCCCGATAAAGATAGCAACTGACTTCTCAATGGAAACACTCCAGGCCAGAAGAGAATGGCAAGAAATATTTCAAATAATGAGAACCAAAGGCCTTAGACCAAGGCTACTTTACCCAGCAAGGCTCTCAATCAAGATAAAAGGCCAAAAAAAAGACCTTACCAGACAAATGAAGTCTAAAAAAATACACCTCCACCAAACCAGCTCTGCAAGAGATGCTAAAGGAACTGCTTTAAGGAGAGGAAGAAAAAGAGAGAGACAGAGGAACACAGGTAGGAAAATGACAATGAATAAGTACCTATAAATAATAACGTTAAACATAAATGGATTAAATGCCCCAGTCAAAAGACATAGGATAGCTGAATGGATAAGAAAGCATGACCCACGCATATGCTGCCTACAAGAGACCCACTTCAGGACAAAGAGTTACACAGACTGAAAATGAAGAGCTGGAAAGAAATTTTCCAAGCAAACAGATAGGGAAAAAAGCCAGGGAAGCAATACTCATATCAGACAAAATAGACTTCAAAAAAAGGGCCATAAAGAAAGACCCAGAAGGTCACTTAATAATACTCAAGGGGAGAATCCACCAAGAGGACATAAACATTGTAAATATATATGCACCCAATGTAGGAGCATCCAAATAAAAAAAATCTTAGAGGAATTCAAGAAAGATATTGACAGTAACACATTATAGTAGGAAATTTTAACACTGCACTGTCAACAATGGACGGATCTTACAAACAAAATATCAACAAAAATATTGTAACATTGAACAATGCCCTAGGTCAAATGGACTTAACTGATATATATAGAGAGAGCCCTTCATCTCAAAGAAGCTAAATACACATTCTTTTCAAATTCATATGGAACATTTTCAAAGATAGACCACATGATAGGACACAAAACAAGCCTCAACAAATTCAAAAAATTGAAATTATACCAAGCATTTTCTCTGACCACAAGGGACTGAAACTAGAAACCAACCCAAAGAAGAAAAAAACCCAAAACACTCAGAATTGTGGAGATTGAATAGCACGCTATTAAACAATGAATGGGTCAAGAATGAAATTAAGGAAGAAATAAAAAAGTTTCTGGAAACAAATGACAATGAACTCACAAAAACTCAAAATTTATGGGACACAGCAAAGGCAGTCTTGAGAGGGAAATTCATAGTGATATAGGCCTACTTAAAAAATAGAGAAACATTTCAAACAAATAATCTAACCCTACACCTACAAGAACTTGAGGAACAACAACGAAGCAGCCCAGATCAAGTAGAAGGAAGTGCATAAGCAAGATCAGAGGAGAATTAAATGATATAGAGATGAAAAGCACAATTCTAAGAATCAATGAATCCAGGAGCTGGTGTTTTGAAAAGATAAACAAAATTGACAAGCCTTTAAGCAGGCTCATCAAGAAAAAAAGAGAGAGGACCCAAATAAACACAATCAGAAATGAAAGAGGAGAGGTTACAACTGATACCACAGAAATACAAAGGATTGTAAGAAATTACTATGAAGAACTGTATGCCAAAAATTTTGAGAACCTAGGTGAAATGGACACATGTATAGAAAAATATAATCTTCCAAAACTGAATAAAGAAGAAGCAGAAAGCCTGAACAGAACAATAACAACAGAAGAAATGGAAGCAGTAATCAAAAAACTCCTGACACACAAAAGCCCTGGACCAGATGGGTTCACAGGAGAATTTTACAAAGCATCTCAGGAAGAGCTAACCCCTATCCTTCACAGATTATTCTAAAAAATTAAAATGATAGAAGACTCCCGAACTCTTTTTATGAAGCCAAAATCATCCTAATCCCAAAAACAGATAAAGACACAACAAAGAAAGAAAACTTGAGGCCAATATTGCCGATGAACATAGATGCTAAAATCCTCAACAAAATATTGGCAAACCTCATTCAACAATACATTAAAAAGAGCATACACCATGACTAAGTGGGATTCATCCCAGGGATACAAGGATGGTTCAATATTTGCAAATCAGTAAATGTAATACATCATATAAACAAAAGTAAAGACAAAAATCATGTGATCATATCTATAGATGTGAAAAAAGCATTTGATAAGGTACAGCACCCATTTATGATTAAAAAAACTCAGTAAAGTGGGAATAGAGGGAGCATTCCTCTTATAATAAAGGCCATATATGACAATCTTACAGCCAACATCATACTCAATGGGCAAAAACTAAAAGCCTTCCCACTAAGACCAGGAACAAGACAAGGATGTCCACTTTCACCACTTCTATTCAATATAGTATTGGAAATTTTAGCCTCAGCAATCAGACAAGAAAAGGAAATAAAAGGCATCCAAATCAGAAAGGAGGAAACAAAACTGTCACTGTTTGCAGATGACATGATAGTGTACATAGAAAATCCTATACACTCTACCCCCAAACTGCTCAACCTAATAAATAAATTTGGCAAAACAGCAGGATACAAAGTCAATATCCAGAAATCAAAGACGTTTTTGTATGCCAACAATGAAACAGCAGAAAAAAAAAACAAGAAAAAATATCCCATCTATGTAGCAAAAAGAAAAATAAAATGCCTAGGAATAAACCTAACCAAGAAGGTAAAAGACTTGTATACAGAAAACTACACAACACTGAAGAAAGAAATCAAGGAAGACACAAACAAATGGAAACATATACCTAGTTCATGGATTGGAAGAATTAACATCATCAAAATGTCCATACTACCCAAAGCAATTTACAGATTCGATGCAATACCTATTAAAGTACCAATGGCATATTTCACAGACATAGATCAAACACTTCAAAAATTTATATGGAACCATAAAGGACCCTGAATAGTTGCTGCAATTTTGAGAAAGAAGAGCAAAATAGAAGGGATCACAATACCTGATACCAAACTGTAATCAAAACAGTCTGGTACTGGCATAAAAACAGGCACGTGGACCAGTGGAACAGAACAGAGAGCCCAGAAATAAACCCAAGCCTCTACAGTCAATTAATATTTGATAAAGGGGCAGTAACATAAAATGGAGTAAAGATAGCCTCTTCAACAAATGATGTTGGGAGAACTGGACAGCTACATGCAAAAAAATGAAAGTCAAGCACCAACTTACACCATACACAAAAATAAATTCAAGGTGAATAAAAGACTTAAATATAAGCCATAACCCCATTAAAGTCCTAGAGGTGATCATAGGCAGAAAAATCTCAGATATTTCACACAGCAACATTTTTACTAGTATGTCCCCTAGAGTAAGGGACATAAAGGAAAGAATAAACAAATCGGATCTCATCACAATAAGAAATTTCTGCACAGCTAAAGAAAACAGTATTAAAATAACAAGAGAACTAACTGTATGGGAAAACATATTTGCCAATGATACCTCAGACAAGGGTTTAATCTCCAAAATATACAAAGAACTTACATGACTCCACTCTAAGAAGACAAGAAACACAATTTAAAAATGGGCAAAGGATTGCACAGACACTTCTCCACGGAGGATATACAGAGAATCCAGAGACACATGAAAAGATGCTCAATATCGCTAGCTATCAGAGAGATGCAAATTAAAACCACAATGAGATATCTACACAGGTCAGAATGGCCATCATAAACAAAGCAACAAACAACAAGTGTTGGAGAGGTTGTGAGAAAAGGGGACCCTAGTTCACTGTTGATGGGATTGCAGACTGGTACAACCACTATGGAAAACAGTATGTAATCTTCTCAGAAAACTAAAAATGGATTTGCCTTTTGACCTGGCAATTCCACTGCTAGAATTATACCCTAAGATCCCTGAAACATCAATCCAAAAGAACCTATACATCCCAATGTTCATAGCAGCACAATTTACAATAGCCAAGATTTGGAAGCAACCTAGGTGCCCATCTGTAAATGAATGGACCCCAAAACTATGGTATATTTACCCAATGGAATTTCACACAGCAGAAAAAAAGAAGGAGCTCCTACCCTTTGCCACAGCATGAACAGGACTGGAAAGCATTATGCTAAGCAAAATAAGCCAGATGGTGAAAGACAAATATCATATGATCTCACCTTTAACAGGAACCTAAACAACAAAACAATCAAACAAGCAAAATATAACCAAAGACACTGAAATTGAGAACAGGCTGACAGTGTCCAGAGAGGAGAGGGGAGGGAATTTCAGGGGAAGAGGGGAAGGGTTTACAAGAACAAGTATAAAGGACACATGGGAAAAAAACTGTGGGGGTGGAATGGGAGAAAAAATGAGGGCTTGGTGGGGTGAGCTGGGATGGGAGTAAAAGACAGAAAACTGTACTTGAACAACAATTAAAATAATAAATAAATAAATAATAAAACCCTGCTTTAATTCTCAGGGAATTGAATCTTTTTTTATGAAGGTGGCAAAATATAAGTCAAGAGCCACAAAATTAGAACACTGACTAATAGACACACTGTAGTCATATGTTCGCAACATAGACATTCTCACTTACCATGTACCAGGACCTCCAGCCAGTATGTAAATGGATAGATGATGACTAATGCAGTGACAGCTTTTAGAAGCTCCAAATATCACAGCCTTTTGAAATGCAGTTAATTCCCCTTCTACTTTATTATACTTTTAAAGCAAAATTCTCAAACTCTCCAGTCAGGTGTCCCAAGACTGGTTCATATAATTCCTAAATATTAAACTACAATGAGAAATAAAATTTCCAACAATCAAATGCTCAAGATCTTACATCCTTATTACCCATTGTTGGCAAGAGCATGATCAATATACTGTGGCTGTTGAGGAAGGCTCTTTGCAACATTTACCAAATTTAAAATGAACATCCCTTGGAGCCAGCCACCCTCTTAGGATAAACAGCCTGCACACCCATGCAAAGATAATGTACACAGGTATTGACAGCATCACGATTTGTAATAGTGAGAAACTGGAAAAACCAAGTGAATATTCTAGCATTCTCAGGATATTGGCTGGCTTCTTTGGGTAGATACGCTTAAAAAAGAAAGAATTTTTCATGCATTGACAAATAAATATTTGAAAACTACTAAAGAAAATTAAATTTCAGAATGCTGGTCTAATATGAACCACTATTCAAGTTTTTGAAGTAATGAAAGAAAAAGTCTGTGGTTGTATAGATGGAGGGACAGAAACTCAAGTAGCAATGGTGGTGCAGAGTGTAACAAGGAAGGGTTCACTTTATATTCTACTATAATTTTCATGTTGCTTTATAAGCCAGTATTCCTTTCAAATTCATATCAATAACATGAATTTTAAAAAAACATGGAACTCAAAAACAAAGGTATTATTTACATGCAGGTATTAAGATAAGTCTTAGTAATTTCCAAGTTAATTTGTGTTGTCCTATAGTCTTAGCATCACAAATGCAGGATAAAATGCCTGTGAGATGTTAACAGACACACTTTAGTGAGAAGGTTGCACTACCTTCATAAAGCATGTTGGGGAAAATTCCATATTTTTAGGTCTATAAATGAACCTTAGGAAGGATGGAAGAAGAGAACCAAAAGCTCTTAATTCCCACTCTACCTGGAAGAGCGAAAAGTGAGTAGTTAATACTATTGGCCATCTCCCTCTCTTCCACTCCCTCCCCAAAATGGTACCAGGGAGGATCCCAGCCCACACTTGGCTTCTGACTTTAAAGGCACAATAAAAACACTGGCAGTGGATGCACAGAGAGAAAACCAGTGGAGGTGTGGTGGGAATGTGGGGACTGAGGTATTATTGCAGAAAAATAGTGATAGATAGGAAGAATATTTTAATGGTAAATAAATGCTTGTACAAAGAGAGAAAAAAGATGTAAAATGAGTGGAAAACTGGGGTGAAGTAAGAAAACCAAAAGAGGAACGTTTCTATCAGTGAGGCAGGTGTTTAATTTTCAGGGCCTGTGGTGAAGTTGAGAGTGTCAGTACTCTGCACCCTCTGGCTCTCGCCCTCATTTGAAAGCTAACTGGAGACCGTCTACATGTTGAACAGGAACCTTGGGTGGTTTTGAGCAAGGCTCAGAAGCACAACACATCAGGTATGAAGAACTTATACATTCAGTTCAAAAGTCTTATCACTGCTAGCTCATCCCCTTAGAGATGTAACGATGATCACTTAACTAGCACGTTTTTAAATAAGTTTGCAAAGGACATTTCTTCCTAAAGGAGGCTAAATGGATTCAATAGTTAAATCTATCCATCATCTATCTATCTATAGATAGATACGCATATACACACTTATACATGTAGGTAAATATATATTTATGTATATGTAGGTAAATATATGTGTTTATGTGCATGTAGGTAAATATGTGCCCACACACAGTTTTTCCTATAATCTCTCCAGCATCCTCACAGGAAGATGCCCACTCTCAAAATGTCTCCGAGAGAACCGAGGGAAGCTGAGACCGGTGCCCAGGCCTTGCAGTGATGCTCCAGGACCCTCCTCTCGAACCTCCACTGTCACAGGCATCCAGATACCCTAGCCTTGCCCCAAGCCACAAAAACGTCACCAAAGCCCCCAGACACCTGGCAGCCACGTGACCTGCTGATGGGCATCAAAGTTTTCTCTCCAAACAAATCTAACTTTCCTTTTTCTTGTCCTGGCAGAGTGGCCCCGGAGGGGCCCACTGCCTGGCCTCCAGCCCTTTCTTCTTCTCGCTCTGCAGGCTGCGGGGCTGCGGGAGGCCTCGGGGCATCTGCTTTCAACCCCACAGGCCTGGGGGCCCGCTCCGCCCCTCCAGGGCGGCGCCCCACCTCCCTCCGCCTGAGGGGCTGGGAGACTCGGGGGCTGCAGCCGTGACACTTACCTGCGCGGAGCCGCTCCCGGCGCTCCCGTCGCCGTCAGCTGCACACCGGCCACCGCATCGCCGGCCTGGGCCGCCCACCCACCCCGGCAGCCGCGTCCCCGCCGCTCTTCGCGGAGCCTGGGAAGTTGGCGGGAGGCGCGGAGGTGCAGGGCGGGGGTGGGGCTGCGTGTTCGGGGAGAGGAGGCTCAAGGATGTGGCGGTTGTTTGTTTGTTTGTTTGTTGTTCCCGATCTATAGCAGGGACTTTAGACCATATGCTGGGAGGATATTAGCTTTGCTGGATGGCGACAAGACAGCGGCCTGACTCTCAGAGTCCGATCGATTTACTGAACAAACTGAAACGTGGGTGGGGATGTTAAACAGTAACCAGCAGCCTCGGTGAGAACTGAGCGCGGAGAGGCCGCGGTTTCCCTGTTCCCAGGGCCTGGGACCCCGGGAGGGCCGGCTGGTCCGACCCCGGCCTCCGCCACCGCGGGGGCTCCCCGCCTTCGGAGGCCGCAGGTGCCCGCGTCTCCCGCCAGGGCGAGGCGCCCCGGCTGACCGTGCGGGGCGGAGTTAAAGCTCCCCGCCCTCCGCACCCCGGAGCCCCGGCAGGTGCCGCAGGCGGCGGCGGGGCCCAGAGCCGCGCCCTCCCGCGCCCGGGCCGTACCCAGGTCAACCCCGGGGCAGGGCGCGCTGGCTGGGACCCCGGGATGCAGACTCATTCCCAGCCGGCGAGGAAAGGGCCAGAAGTGTCATTAGAGGGGATTTAGCAGGTTCCCAGGGACAGCTCTGCAGCCAGGACGCTAGGGGAACCCGCATCCTTTTCATCAAACTGCACCTAAGGCGCTGGGCTTCCCTGCTGCGCGTTGCTGGGGCAGAGGGAAGAGGGGGAAGAGTTCCGAGTCCGGCCCACGCAGCCACCTGTGGCTTGGGTCGCTAACCATCTCTTTACATCTGCACCGAGGGGAAGCCTCGGATCTCCCTCCTCCACCGGAGGCACCTTCCCAAGCTGCACTCCTGGAGAAATGATGCTCAGAGCCATGGAGAGGCGCTGGCCACCTGGATCAGGCTTTTGATATCCAAGCAATATAGACAGAAGCTGGGGCGTTTAAAAACTTGTCGACAATTTAACTTCGTGTTTTCAGGAATGAATGACTTGAGGTCAAACAAGTAATTATTCTCATGAAATAAACAGTTACTTAATCCTTGAGGTTTTTCTTTTCTGACCAGGGGGTTGGCAGTTATTTTAAGACTGTAGTAACAATGCCAGACACATCAAAGAGCTAGTTTCTTTTCTTTCTTTTTCCTTTTAGATCGGGTTTACTAAACTTAGTTTCCTCATTCTGACTCTCTTGCTGAAAGGCTCTTTTAAAAACAACTAGTAGGTTGTTTTAGAAATCAGAACAAAGGGGAGGAATCATACCCTGTTTTCTGTACATTGAACTTCCTCAGCAGAACACATTCTTTGGGCCCTTGTTGCCCACCTTCTCTGTACACCGCGTCCCGAGAGTGGCCTCTGTCCCAGTCAGAAAACACCCAGAAAAAGCTGAGGCGGAAAAGTAACAATTAACAGGTCCTGTTGGTTATGCAAATCTTTCACGGGTGTGTCGTTTATACATCACCTGCGGACAGTCTCTTTAAAAATATTCCCAGAGACGTAGATAGTGGAGGTTGTCTTATTATATGCCAAAAAGTTAAGTATCTAGTACCCATAAAACGCTAAAAGTCTGAAGACAGATATTCTCCATCCCCCATTCACGGCAGCTTAACGCCACCGGACATTTATTGTTTCCACCAAGGAAACAATATTTTAGTTCAATAGTATATTTCACTATGGTTTCGCAATGTCAGTGGATTTCAATAATCAGTTCAACATCTTTGTGCGGTGAGTTCGCTGTTCTACAAGGAAATGATTATCACATGTTCTGTGTTAAAACTATTTTGACACTCTATGTAGAAGCTTAGAGAGAATTTTATCACCGACAGGACTTTGACTGATGATAGCAGTCCATTCTGGTGAGGCTTGGTTATTACGTAAGAGAGGCATTGCGTTCGTCCAAGGCAGGAAACTCTCCAAGGGCTCACGGGCGAGCGCGGATCCCCGCGTCCCGGGCAGGCAGCGAGTAGTTTCAGATGACTGACTAAATAAGCAAATAAGCGGCATGAAGAGGAAATAAATGGCTGGGCTCCGGGGCTTGGCAGTTTTTACTCGATCAACCAATGCCAGTTGATCAAGCTTTATAGAGCATCGGTTATATTCTTCCTGAAACTAATTTATTAGGATTTCTCGTGGCATGGGTTTATGAAGCTAAAAGGGGGAGGAAAAAAAGTACTGTGCGGAGAGCTGTCCCTGGTGCATAGGGGGTGAGGGAGGCGCTGCGAGAAGAGATCAGCATAGGCTTTTAGTGAAAAGTTCTCAGGTGCTAAGTTGTTTTTCAATAGCTAGTGCTCAGGGGGAAATTATGCGCATATGTGTTTATGTCACATTTGATCTTTTAACATAAAATTTGGAGTCAAAAAGCCCCATACTTCACTTTCCTGTTCAATGTCTTATTTAGCTCATGCTTTTCCTTTCCACTTCGATCATCTTTTTGACACCATTTTTTCACCTTCTTAGCTCAACCAGATCTGGATGAGAACGTTGGGTTTTCCCACCAGCTGCTCTGATACTGTTAATGAAAAGCGGCGGCCCCTGGGCAGAGCGCTCAGGTAGGGAAGGCGCAGGCAGGCGCTGGGGACGGGGAGGGAAAAGGTCTCAGCAATACGAGCGTCCAGAGACCCCACTTCCGAGGTCGCCCGGGACAGAAAACCGTCAGGAGACGTGAACGGGAAGTTTCCTCTTCCTGCTGGCGCTGCACCTCTGCTGGGCTCCTTGAGATCCTCTGTGATCCTCGGTGTCGCTGTCGCACGTACAATGGATCCCGCCACGACTGGGCGCTGGTGCAATTCATGGGGACTACCGCCCACCCTCACGCACCTTTACACGCAGCAGAAAAGAAAAAACTCGTACAGTTCTCTACCTGCCTGACCTTTCTGGATTTGGGTAAAGCCCAGTGGCCCCTTCCGAGCCACTTGTTTGTACAGGACCTCAGTTGGGAAGAGGCCGCAGGGACCTCATTTTGGAGCTGCGTGAAGTGCGTCCCCAACTCAGCCAACCGTTGGGCCTGTGTTTGACCCTCAGGGCGAAACAATGAGTAAAGCAGCCTCCGCCAGAATTGCAAAAACTCCCTGGAGGCCACTGAATGTTTTATGCATCAGAAGGAAACGCTGGGATTCCGGTTCCCGGGACTAGGAGTGGGGAAGGGCTGAGCCTGCCTGGTGGGGTGGGAGTGGAGGAGAGATACACCTGAAGCCTACCAGGCCGGGGATGCAGGGACCTTTTTCTATTGCCTGGGGTCACTGCCCTGTCTCTTCAAGGTACAGCGCAGTCTTTTGGGGAGCGCAGCCCAAAGCGGCAACACATCGCCAGGCTGTTAAGCTGCAGGCTCCGGCTTCTGGGAAGGGTCACACCCAGCCCTCGCATCTTCTCTGACCCTGCGCAGGGCCTCCAGCGAGGTTTGCCCCTCACCCCCTGTCTTTAGTACCCCGTCTGCTACTTGTTTTGTCGGATTTGTCGTACTTGTCACAAAGGGCACCCACCTTTAATGCACTGAATTTAACGTGGTCAAACAAATCAGTAGAACAGGCAGCTAGAGTAAGAAAGAGGGATTGACTAGTGTCCCTCCAGCACCAACGCCCTGTGGATCCTAAAAAGCAACGTCCGGACTCTTGCCTGGCCCTTCTGGGGAGCCAGGTGCTTACAAACACTTTCAAAAAGCCGCAGGCATGGCCTCCAGGACTAGGCACCCTGCTTGGCCATCAACGGACACAGATAAAAATTAGTCTTCACTTTATGCTCAAGTGACAGATTAGGAACACCCAGAAAAAGCCCATGTGATACGGTCACAGGAATGTCCCCAAACTATATACCCTGGTCATGTAAATGTAAAGCTAAGATTTTAGAGTGAGCATTTAAATTGAAACTGCTTTGCGTGTATTATGCATCTGGCTGCGGTTGTGAACATCAAATATTCAATAATTTTCAATGTCAACATAAGGTTCCTTTGCCAAAAAAGCAAACTGCTAAACTGGTTCTCTCCTCCCCACCCCCTCTCTTTGTAGATTTCCTGTTGAAGTATTGATTGTCAAGGTCTCTGCAGAATTTGCAAACTTTTACAGTCATTTATGGTGCATGCAATAAAAAAGAGGCGATATGAGCATGCTCAATCAAGGTGTAATGCAAAGATGTATTTGGTGCCCTTGGCAACTATCAGTGAGACCTGTTTGTCTTTGCAGAACACACCCTTCTCCGCAATGAACCCCTCTTTACAAAGATTGACCCTTTACATTTCCAAAGCTTTGGCCCCTCCATGAAAAGACACATGTGTTCAAAGGAGAAAATACAGTTATTTCAACCTCATTTCAAATCAAGGGGGGGGGGGTGTAATAAAAACTATGGAGTGAGGAAAAAAAAGAATCTTTTTAGATTTCCCTAATGCTCCACTATCTCCTATCATAAAGAAAAGAAATAGGAAATTAATCTCCAAGTTATAGTGTAATCTCTAACTGCCACTTATGCAACAGGGATCCCCAGGACCTTCCCACTTGGAGAAAATAAAAGGATTGAGAGTACACAGAAACAGCACACCATTTCAGAGTGTATGGGACCAAAGGGGAGAGAAAAAATTTTAATGTTTTACAAAAAATTCTTTGCTAGTCATGTAAAGGTTTGCTGCTAGATTTTAGTTTTACATTTTTTTAAATAAAGAAAATACATACACAAGAGGGCTGTTGTTTTACTCTGCAATTGTAGACGGAAACTGGAAGCTTTATTAGAAACCTTATACTCCTTTACCAGTTTTACCTGTTCTCTTTTTTTAAGGCTACGTGTGAGAGAATGAGGAGAAGAAAGAGTGAGACTCCTTTCTAAAATTTCCTACTTTGAACTCAGTAGGGTTTGTCATCTAGTGCTGCAAATAAGAACAGCTAACACGTAGCTTTTGTAAGGTATTCAGAATCCTACACCTGCCATCTAGTGGACATAAGAGAAAACGCTTATTCTAGTCATCCTGGAGACAGTCTCTCGCTGTTTTCATATTTAAAAACCAAGCACAAGTCTAAGGGATGGGAAAAAAATGTAACCTTAAAGCTAAAGGAAAGGAAATAATTATATCAGGGACTTTATAACATAATCACGCAGATTCACCTTATTTCCTTCTGTTTTTAGTAATCATTAAGGTTATCAATATTTGCAGTTAATTTATTATTATACTCCTTTTCTTCTGAATATTCTCTTCATGTAGATTTTATGTTGTTTGTCTTCTTTAGGATTAAACTTATTAATGGTTTTAGATACAGTTAATATCCATATTAAAAATTCAAGCCAAAGCTATTAAGTATCCCCTTTCTTTTTGGATTCAAAATATCCATAAAAGCCATCCACTTTACAAGACAGAAAAAGGGAGAGAGGAAACAAAGAAATAGAAGGAGATAAAGGAAGGAAAAAAATAAAGAGAGAGAGAGAGTTGTAATTACACACTTTACACTAGCTTTGGATGCCTCGTTACAAGTATTACAGTCCTTCAAAAATTGACTTCATCAAGTATCAAACACAAGTAGCTTAAAATCTACTAGGTTATGATAACATATAGTGCATTTTCTTGAGCTTCACATTACATATTGAGCATATGTAAAAGATCTGCTAAATTAAATAGTCACTAAAAGATTGTGACCATATTTTAATAACTGCTGATTTGGGGGGGGAGGGGGAGTGCTTACAATGCGCCAGGCACTGTTTTATGGGCTTTTAATCCGTTAGCACATTGAGTACTTACAACAACCCTAAAATAGTTGTACTATTGGTACCATTTTACAAATGAGGAATCGGAGGACCAGACGTATGAAGCTGTTAAGTGCAGACAAAAGAGACGTGAAGAGACCATTGTCATGGATAAAACACACATAAGATACATCCACAAAAAGCAGTTGTTTTAATGTTTAAGTTTGGTCTACAAATTTCAGATATTCACATGAAAAAATAAAAATCAGTTAATTACTATGCATTGTAAAAAATTAGGTACTAAGAAATATACATGGTAATAAGCAAATGGCATATTCATTTACCTGATCTATTTAGTGCAGTTTTGGACAGACATCATGCGCCCCACTCTCACTTTAATTTCGAGTAAAGGAGTTAGTTACCAATGAATGCTATGACAAACAGGCCTTGGAAAGCCCTCCAACTTGCTGCCAAACATTTATCCCTGAATTGAACAGGCCCAAAGCAAAACGTATATTCATTCTGAACATATTTTTTTTCCTGTAATTATGCAAAATATTCTCCTCTTTCAAGGACAGCTACTTTATAAATATGAGCTCATTTAAGAGTCAAGAATCTGAGAGCATTACAATTAAATGTATTTGAATTCTCTTCATACAGCTGTGCCATATGAACCAGTTTTCACTTCCAGAAGCATATTGGTAATTTTAGGAACTGTAGGGAAATGTTCAGTCTTTCACCCAAGGTGCTTTGTGTTTTGTTATTTGAATCCACAACATTTGAAAAGTTAATTACCAAGTGGCACTGGATTATGTAGGTATGATTTTAAGAGCAGTGAATGCTTTCCAAAGCTGACAGCAGCTGGCTCAGGATTCCTGCTATGGTTTAATCCTCACAAGCGATGTCCCTGGCTGCGTCTTCCTGATCTCTCACATACCTCCAATCAAGATCAGACATCAGATGAAAGCTCCAGACTAGAGCAGTCAGGCCCTTTGTGTCTTTCCCGTGTATCCGTGTAGATCTAAGTGCACCTTCCCCTCTCAGGAAGATATATTGACGCTCTCACAGGAAGAGGAGATTCAACTCCCATTTAAGGTTAATCCCTCCACCTGTGTTCTTGATCTCACCCTTCCTGCCTAGGCCCGGCCTTGTTCTATCAATTATTTCTTTTTCTTGTATGTTCAAACTTTCCCCCTCCAACAGTTCCTTTCCTGAAGTCTATAAATATGTTCAAGTCGTACTAACAAACTAAAAAAAAGTTTTTTAAAGGAACAGAATTTGCTCTCTCCCCCACCCTGCCTCTATCCCCTTTTGGTATTGTTCTTTTTTTTTTTTTTTTTTGTCCTTTGCAGCCAAGAATCATTTACCAGGGTGATTTCACAGTCTCTGGTCTCTTTAGCAACACCTTCCATTCGCTCCTCCCTCTACCATAATCTGGCTTTTCTTGGCTCCAGTCCACAGGCTCTGCTCTTTGGAAAGGCCTTAGGGACCTCCTGGGTGGTAATCCACAAGCACATATTCAGTCGCTGTTGTATCAAGTTCACCAAAGTCTATGGCTCACCCTCTTAAACATTATTTTATTTGTATCTCTTAACACTTTGCTCCAACCTTCTATAACAATTAATATTCCCTAAGGTTTTTTTTTTTTTTATCTTAGACTTCACTCTCTTCATTCCATATATTCTTCCTGGGGGGATTCTGAGCACTCTAACAATAGAGTACTCTCCTAGAGAGTACTCTTACAATGTTCTCTACCACAAAATTGGTCCTTGATTGCTAAATTGTGTTCAAACCCAGAACTTCTTCTCAAGTATCAGAACTATAGGAACTTTGGAGGGCCAACCACCTCCTAAATAGTGTCTCTTTTCACATGCACTTCAAACTCAGTATTTTCAGAAGTCTTCTAAGTTAGCTTCCTCTCCAACTTGCTCTTCTTTTTGGATTAATGGCACCATTATTTATCCAGTCACCTAAGCCAGCAGCGTCTATGCCATCAGCACCTCTACATTTTCCACTATCCTGAGTTAGTATTTCAGTTCAACTTGCCCTTGGGTGAATGTAAGGGCTTTATTTTTCTCACTTAACCAAAGTTCTTCAGGTAAGTAGTTCTCACCTAATAGGGCAGCTAAACAATGAAGTTAACTCAAGCTCTTTCTATCTCCCTCCATCTTTAGTGTGAGATTCTCATGCTCTTGGTTTGCAATTTGCTTCCTTTATTTTATCTGCATTTCAGGCAGGAAGGGAAAAGAAGAGCAAAGGGCCAAAAGATTGTGCCAACTATCAGAATGGCCTCCTTTTAAACTGCTTCACTCACAAGTGCCAATCAGCTCTATTCATATTTATGCCTGGTTGGCCAGAACTGAATCACAAAGATACCATTTGCATGTACACATTACAAGAAGGTATCTTTAGTAGCCAGATTGTAAGAGGGTGCAGCCAAGAGAGGGGGGGTAAATAGGGATTTGGAATGGGGTCCAGACCTCAAGGTGTCCAGGAAATATGAGAACGATGTAAAGGATGTCCTCCCCCTCTCTCTACCCCCTATAGGTCTGAGTTGGGGGAAGAGACACATGGAGCAGGAACATGCAGAAGTGTTTTGTATAGCAACAGCTTTGCAGCTAACCTCTGGCATGGTCATTTAACATATCTATAACCTTTAACTGGTTTCCTAGATATGTTAAATAGCTGTGGCCATGTCTTTACCAAGGGGGATGGAAATGACTTCCACCTAAAATGTAACTGGGGGGCAGCTCCCCCTGGTGACAGCACTTGCATGAGAGGTTGGAGAAGCTTGGCTCCATGACATGGGGCCACACCTGCCCAGACTCAGGATGGCTGCCCAGTAAACTTGGAATAATACAGTAATGCTGGCAGGTGACACTGATTGTAGGAGGAGTCGGAAATGAGGGTGCAGAGGAACGTTGGCGTGGGGAATTTAAACCCAGACACGGCAGCCATGCAAAGAGAGAACCACACATTTTTGGGCAGAGTAGGGACCCCCATAGCTTTGGTGAGAGGAAGTCACGTGGCTTTGGGGCTCTCCCTTTTGCCATGTGGCTTAGGAAGCAGGAAAGACTTTGTGTGGAAGAAAAGGGGTGAAAGGACTCTTGCTGGTGGGCCATGAGAAGGTGCCACATGGTTTGGTATTAACTGGAGATTCTGGTGGCAACACAGCTGATGGTGCTGGGAGCCTGAATCAGGACTTCTGCTTCTTTCCTGAGATCCATACCCCAGATTAGGGCAGATGGAGAAGGAAGGACTGTGTGTGGTCTGTGGGTATCCTAAAAGACATTAATATTTTAATGAAGACATTGGGTCACTACTTTAAGTGTGTATAGCTTTAAATAAACACTCCTTTTTGCTTTTCACAAATCTCTAGCATAGAGAGACTTCTTTCCTCTGGTGGGCATAGGGAACCTAGTGGGGGTTCCTTTTGGTAATAGTATATCATACCTCCCCTCTGGCCCTGTTCTTTAACAGTTTTTTGCTGCACCCAGTTACAAGATCACTAAGAAAAATATATCTGAGGTCTTGTTCACAAGTATGTTTTTGTAAATTGGATTTCACTATATAACAAGCTGTCTCAGAACTTGGTGGATTACAAAAACGATAGTTATGTCTCCAAGTTCTTTGGGGATGCATGTGCGGGTGCACAATCCTGAGAAGGCTCAGCTGAGGCTGGATTACCTTTGGTGGTCTCCTGCTCACATCTAGGACCTCAGCTGAAACGGCTGGGCGTGCCTCCCTTTCCACGTGACCTCTTATCCTTCTGGACGCGAGGGCTTTTTCCCACAGTGGTCTCAGGGTTCCCAGAAGCAAGAGAAAGCAAGCCTCAGTGCTCTGATCCTTTTTAACCATTCGTTTTATATATTTGTTAATGTCTAATCAGTCAAACCATTCATACGGCCAAATCAACATTCAAGGGGTAGAGAGAAATTCTACTTCCTGGTGGGAGGATGGTATGTTTGCAATGCTTATAGGGATGGGAGGAACATAGGGCCATTTCCTTCCAATTTACTAGAGTAAGAAAGTGGAGGAGAATAGGCATTGGGTAGGCAATAGTAATGACTCTCTCATCTCTCATGTTTTAATCCCATTTAACCTGCCAGTGTCTTATTTAATAACCCTTAAAAATAAAAACCTTTGTACATTCTATGCATCCCCTTAACTTTCTGGTTCCCTGGGTTTAGTTCTTAATTAACTTTCACATCCATGATTGTTCAACTTTCTTGAGTTTGGGTTGCTTTAAAAATATGATCAAAATTATCACCTGTTATATACTATTCATGTTCCTTTCAAATTGATATGTTGAAGCCCTAACTCCCAGTGGGGCTGCATTTGGAGATGGGACCTCTAAGCCTGTATAGAAGATTAAAAGAGGCTGTAAGAGTGAGGTCTTGCTGCAATAGAATTAATGTCCTTATGAGAAGAGAGAAGGGACACGAGAGGTTTTTTCCCTCTCTCTGTCTCCATGTACACATTGAGAAAACGCCATATGAGGACATAGCAAGAAGGTGGCTGTCTAACACTCAAGAAAGACAGCTCTCAGCAGAGGCAGTTTGCCGACACCTTGATCATGAACTTCTAGCCTCCGGAACTGTGAGAAAATAATTTTCTGTTCTTTAAGCCACGCAGACTGTGGATTTGGTTATAGCAGAACTAACTGACTAGTGCATGGTTTCTTTCCCAGAGAAAGTAAACAGTCATACACCACACAGACCTTTGTATGTAATGTCAAAGTAACTTTGCACACCTAGAATGCCACCTTCAAACCTCAAAGGCATTTGTGATCCTCAGGTTACGAATCCCTGCTCCCCAACAACATCCAAGGTAGTTTTCAAAAATAGTAGTTATTACCATGATCTTTCCTGTAGTCTTCCCATCAAGACTACTCCAACAGCTCGTCAGTGTTTCCCTCTATGATTCCTCTATTTTAAGAAACATGCTCATTTATTTTAACAATAAAAGATTTTCCTTTATTTTAAGAAGATGTGTTTTTTATAGCAGGTTATGAAATTCTGACCACTTCCCACTAAGATTTATATATCAATGACCATTACTAGGGTTCATGGTTTATATCACATATAGACGGCACTAGAAGATAAAATAATAAACCACTGAAGAGTGTACTTTCTAATGAAAAGGTGTATATGTGTAATGTAATAGTAAAGTAGGGGGTGTGTGAGAGGCAACCACACATTGATGTTTCTTTCCCTCTCTTCCCCTCTCTAAAAATAAATAAATAAAAATCTTTAAATAATAAAGGTAACATGAAACTATTACACAACTAGTGCCTTTCACATGAAAATATCTTTCTCTTCTCTCTCTCTCTCTCACACACACACATACCCACCCTTATATTTTGAACATTTAACATTTAGGAAAAGAGATAGAAAATTCTAGGGCAAAAAAAAGGAGACACATGACCAGAATCAGACATTTTTGGCAGGTCTTCTAAATGGTATGAGAATGAATTATATATTCAAAACAAATAAAAACCCATAAAAATGTCATCCATGTTTCATAAGATAGAGAATAAAGACATGCTCATATTAGATTATTATATACATATATTTATAAAGCTCTTGTAACATAACTACCATTAAATGGCCAGAAATCGATACTCCTTTGATTACACTGGGGTTCATCCATTTCTTTCCCTCCCTTACAGAATGGTTTGTAGCTTAGTTAAGCCTTGTAAAATTAGCTTACTGAAACCCACCATGGTCAAGGGAATGCTGCTTCTGCAATTTGGGCCAGAGCATCCTAGTTCCTCCTCCTGTGTAGCTAGGAGAATCCATCTTTTCATTTCCATCTCAGTGATCTTGGGAAGTCAGCACATAACAAGTGTCTAAAGCATTGTCCACAGTTCTGAAAAGCTAATGGCCAAAGGCTAAGATACAGCTTGATTAGCCCTTTGAGAAGCCACACATGGTAAAGATGACCCATCCTTCATCACAGATGTTGTCATTATAGCTCAGGTCGAGCTTCTGCAGCTTGGCCCAATGACCTGCCTGTACTAATCTCCTAAAGGCCAGGAGAGCCACGCCCTTGGTTCTCTAGGAAACAGCAGCTTGGCCTCCCTCAGCACTTGAAATGACATTGGAAGCTTTAGTGTTTTCAGAAGCATCTTCAGGTTGTCTGAACCAACACACTTATTTCAAGAAAGGCTATTTTCAGAGGAGGGAGGTAAATTCATTTAGCAAGGGCAGTAAAAGTTTCACTTTCTAAATTAGAAACAGTTGTTGATTAGTAACAACTTCAATTCTGGTAAAAATCAGAACCTGCTTTGTCCATTTCAGAAGAGCTGTCCATCTTTTTGTTAGAGAATCAATTCAATTCCTGAAGGCCTGAGAATCAAGGTATAACCTGGGTCATTAACCCCATAATATTTGCTATTATTGAGCACTGGTTAAGGTCCAAAACTTCCGCATGCTTCAGTGGGGCCAACCGAGCTGGTGAGTCTTCAAAACTTCACCCAACTCCTTGTTGCAGCAAAGGTATGGTTTCCTTATCCGAGACACCCAGTAGTTAGACACTTTTTTTAAATCCCTGAGCAATACTGTTTAGACTCTCACTCATGTTTCTGATAATGGAAAGATAAGTGTTTCAAGATTTTGGATCACAGGTAGCAAATGACCAACAAACACTCCATCTTATGATTTTAAGGCACAATCCACAACTGCAAAAGTTTGTATCTTGCTTGCTTCTGGGAACCTCTGGAGAATCAGAGGCAAGTTTCCTCCCACTTAACTGATCCAGGACAAATTCACCTCTTCAAGTTCAGGTATTGCTTTGAGTGCATCTCTCAGCGTTCCAACGATGTCAGAGGTACTGTAAGTCTGCACCTACCCAGCCTCAGGATTTTTAACTTGCTGACAAGATGCATTTGCTGGGGGTGGGGAGTGAATGGAGGTTTCCAACTTTGAAATCAACTCCAGGAAATAGCCAATTTTTCCAAGTCTCAGAGATAAGGCAGCGAAGCAACCATTTCCTTCATATTTGCTGTTGTTAATCTGAAGTTATTCAGATCTATATACTTGTTGATGCCTTTTTGCCCAGCTTCTGCAGGATCCGCTCATTTTTCTGCAACCTGGAAATCAATCTGAAGTGAGAGGCTTGGCTCTGTTACTGCCTCCAGGTGCTTAACACAGCACCCCAGTGACCCTTTTCTTTCAAACAAGCTTGAGGAATTCAGTAGCTTTTCTTCCATGACCTGACTTGGACTCCTTAGTTTACAGATGGAGTTGTGTTCCTGAATGAAGAGCTAACCTTATTAGCATTTAACAGGAGCATCTTTGGTGAATGCAACTGCTTGAAACAAGAGGCAGGTTGGGGTGGGGGAGGCTCAGGTAATTGCCTTCAAATAGAACAGCTGAAGGGGAAGCATTCAAAATATCTTCTATTCACGAGGTGGCCTTTTATTTTGTTGGCAGTTTCTTTTGCTGTGCACAAGTTCATTAGTTTGAGGTAGTCCCATTTGTTATATTTCCTTTTGTTGCCCTTGCCTTTGGAATAGAATCTAAAAAATAATCACCATGACCAATGTAAAGGAAGTTAGAACCTATGTTTTCTTGTAGGAGTTTTTTTACTTAAGGACTTACATTCAAGTTTTTCATTTATTTGGAGTTAGTTTTTGTGCATGGTGTAAAATAATAGTCTAATTTCATTCTTTTGCATATGGTTGTCCAGTTTTACCAATACTGTTTATTGAAAAGACTGTCCATTCCCCATTGTATAGTCTTGCCTCTGCTGTTGTAAATTAATTGACCATATGTGCATGGGTTTATTTCTGGACTCTCTATTCTGTTCCCTTGATCTGTGTTGATTTTTATACAATTAGCATACTGCTTTCATTACTACAGTTTTGTAATATAGTTTGAAATCAGCGAGCATGATGCTTCCAACTTAGTTCTTCTTCATCAAGATTGTTTTGTGGTTCCATACACATTTTAGAAAATTTTTGTTCTGTTTCTCTGAAAAATGCCAATGGAATCTTGATAGAGATTGTTATATCTGTAAATTTATTCATGTAATGTGAACATTTTAGCCATATTAACACTTTAAAATCAAAGAGCACTGATTATCTTTCATTTATTTGGGTCTCCAATTTCTTTCCACAATGTCTCATAGTTTTCAGTGTTCAGGTCTTTCACCTCCTTAGTTAAATTCATTCTTAAGTATTTTATTCATTTTGGTGCAATTGTAAGTGGGATTGTTTTCTTAATTTTTCTGTCTGCTAGTTCATTGTTAATGTATACAAATGCAATAGACTTATATATTAATTTTGTATCTTGCAACCTGACTCTATTCATTTATTATTTCTAATAGTATTTTTAGTAGAGGTGTTAGAATTTTTCAAATATAAAATCATGCTATCCACAAATAGAGACAGTTTTACTTACTCCTTTTCAATTTAGATGCCTTTACTTCTTTTATTTGCCTAATAACTGCTATGACTAGGACTGCCAATGCTTTGTAGAATAAAAGTGGCAAAAGTGGGCACCCTTGTCTTGTTCTTGATCTTAGAGGAAAAGTTCAGTTTTTTCTTTTTTTTTTCTTTACCATTGAGTATGATGTTAGCTTATGGGTTTGTCATACATGGCCTTTATTATATTGAGGTATTTTCCTTCTGTCCCCATGTTATTGAGACATTTTATCATACATGGGTGTTGTATCTTATCAAATATTTTTCTACATCTACTGATATGATCATGATTTTTACCCTTCATTATTTTAACATGATATATCATTTGATTGATTTGTGAGGCTGGACCATTCTTGTACTTCTGGAATAAATCCCACTTGATCATGGTGTATATTCTTTTGATGGAGTGTTTAGTTTAGCTTGCTAACATGTTAAGGATTTCTGCAACTATGTTCATCAGGAATGTTGTCCTGTAATTTTCTCCTTTTATGGTGTCCTTGTGTCTTCTCTGTATGAGGTAATGCTGGCCTCCTAAAACAAATTTGAAACCATTCCCTCATCTTTAAATTTTTGGAAGAGTTTTAGAAGGACAAATTTTAAATCTTCTTTGAATGTTTGTTCTTGAGCTTTTGTTCATTGGGAGGTTTTTGATTACTGATTCAACCTCAATAATAGTTGGCATATTCCGATTTTCTATTTCTTCATGATTCAGTTTTTGAAGGTTGTATGTTTAAAGAAACATATCAATTTCTTCTCCATTGTCCAATTTGTTGGCATATAATTGTTCATAATGGTCTCTTATGCTCCTTTGTATTTCCTACATATTAATTATAACTTGTCTTCTTTCATTCCTGATTTTATCTATTTGAGCCCTCTCCCTTTTTCTTAGCATGTCTAGCTAAAAGTTTGTTAATCTATTTATCTTTAAAAAATAACCAATTCTTAGTTTTATTGATCTCTCTGTTGTCTAGTTTCTATTTCATTTATTTACACTCTAATCATTTCATTTTCTTCCCTCTACTAAATTTAGGCTTTTTAAATTATTCTTTTCCTAGGTCCTTTAGATTGTGGATGTGCTGGTGGACATCATTTTCATGCTCTTTATCTACCTCGTTAGCGTGAGCAGGTGCACCCCTGCCCATGCTGTCCCACGGCCAAACTAAAGCCAGCAGGTACATGAGTCCACACAGGGGACACCTTTTGAGCACCTGGCTTTAGTGGCCAGAGGGCCTTATATTTTCAGGCCCCCACAGTACTGGAACAGTCAGAGAGACAGTTCTTGGCAGCCTACCACCCCTCTGTGTCTACAGCATAGACAGCAGACTAAGACATACTCCCTCATGAAAAGTTTCAGTGAAGTGTTTGGTAAACTGTTGCTTATATTATCTTGGAAGTCAGATTATATACTTAGTTACCTTGGGTGCCAGGAAACACTTTCTGAATGTTAATATTAACATATTTTTTTCCTTTTGGTTATGTTTAGCAAGATAATGCAAGAAAAAATAAAACGTGATTTTAAAAAGTGATTTGGCCCTGGCCAGTGGCCTCTGTTGGTTGGGTGTTATCCCACAAAGTAAAAAGTTGCTGGTTTGACTCCCAGTCGGGGCACATGCCTGGACTGTGAGCCTGGTCCCTTTGGGTGAATGTGAGAGGCATCTAACTCCGATCTTTCTCTCCCCCTCTTTCTTCCTACCTTCCTCTCTCTCTCTAAAGAAATAGATAAAATCTTTAAAAAAGTTATTTGGCTGATTTATATGTAAAAGTAAAAAGAAATAGAAAAATTTAGGAGATTTGTAGAGTTGAAAAATTCAAATATTTCTTAACTACAAGAGTGAAAAATATACCTAGTTCATTTGGCCCCTGGCAAGTGAGAACAGCACCATCCTGGTTGGTAGATGAAGCAGCAATAATCCCTGGAAATGACGTGTATTCCTAGGCCGGGAGATTTAGTTGGCAAATATATTTTCTCTCTAAAGTGGAAGCCTTACTCCTTCAGGTGAGGAACAGGGCTGAGGTGAGGGCATCACAGAACAGCTATGTAACATATATAAATTATCCTGCATGGGCAAGAAATTAACCTGTGGTATTTTTAATAACTTTATTGTTGTTCAATTACAGTTGTCTGCATTCCCCCCCCATTGCTCTACCCCCACCCCAGCCAAACCCACCTCCCTCCCCTGCTTCCACCCTCCCCCTTGGTTTTGTCCATGTGTCCTTTATAGTGGTTCCCGAAAACCCTTTTCCCAACCTGTGGTATTTTAAGTCATATGAAGTTTATTATCTGAGCATAATTCAGCCCAGAGTTTCTCAATCCAAGTGTGCATCTGAATTACCTGGAAGATTTTTTAAAATAAAACACAGACTGGGGTTCTCACATTTTGAGTTTCTGATTCATTGGGTCTGGGGTGGTAACCAAAAATTTACATTTCTAAAAAGGTAATGCTAATGCTGCTGGTCCACGGGCCACACTTTGAGAACCTGACCTAACCAATCCTGACATGTCTCAGTATTGACTCTAAAACTCTCTTGCAGCCTGTATAACTATGAACGTGAAACGGTTTAAGGACAGGCTTAATGGAGGTCATGTTTCTACACAATGAGTATTCTATTCAGCTTCTAAACAATTGGAAAATTGCTTTTCCCATCAGTGGAAAGGGGAAATAATCCCATATTTACTTTACAGAGTAGACAATATACTGAATCAGCAGTCACAGCATATTCAGTGAAAGAATACTTTGGGACCAGGCAAATAGAAAAGCGAGCATTAGCAGCTGTATTGGTTAGCATTTAGAGAATAGATGTACTCTGGTTAGTTTGAACAGGAATTGATTTAGTACACAGTATTAAATAGCTTATAAAATGATAAGAAAGGTGAAGTAACAAGATTTAGATATTCTGTCATTCTGTTCATTACTGTGTCTCCACTATCTACAGGTAACTTATACTTAATAGATATTTTTTATTGAATAATGCCAAGAATTCACGACTTTAATTGTTATCACTCTGCTCATTGTGTCTCATTATCAGCAAATGTGTTTATGTTCTATTTGGATATAGCCAAAAACAGCTCAGCATGAAATTATTTTGACAGCATTTACCCTTATGCTCACTCTGCATCTGTTAGGTGATAGGTAAGATATGGGCTCTATTTGATATTCGGAGAATTAAATTTCTCAAGAGTTGATTTAGAGATGCTGTGGATGACTTTATAGAAGCAACACATTCCTAGTTTTAACTGAAGCCATCCATTAGAGAGCCACCAAATAAGCCTTGCTTTCAAATTGGTGTAGTTTTGTTGAACTGTACCTTCAAATAAATCAGTTATATCATATGCCGATTATATCTCAATGATGTCGATTGTAAAAGAATACAGAAAATGGGGACTTGTTGTTTGTTTTCAGGGGTCTATGGAAATGTTAATAAAAAACACATATGGAGACCCTGAAAATGAGTGGAAATAAAAAACTAACCAAATGCTAGTAAAAGAGACTTCTATCCAACAAATTTGTTTAATTATTTTTTTCCTGTGAAGGGAACCGAGTCCTTGTAACCTAATTTATTTCTTCCCTCTGTACGTCTTATGTATCATATGATACTTCACTTTTTGAAAAGCAAAGTCAAATTTAAGTTAGTGTTTAGGAGCAAAAGATCTATTTTTGTAGCTGGACATTATTTTTTTTAAAAAATTCAGAAACCAGACATTTGAAACCTGAATGATGAAGAGGGAAAGGTTATTGTTATTAGGTCCATTGTTACGTGGTACTAGACCCGTAAATATAGAGAAACCTACTTTTCCTGAATCCCCTTTATTTATGTGAGTAAACCCGCTCATTCATAACAGCATCACATCCTGCCAAGCATGTATTGCTTGAGGCAGTTCATATATGAGGCAGTATTCAGTACACGTATCGCCAGCTCCCTTCCATTCTCTATTAACATTGGTAAAGCACAAATTGGCGATTGTGGGGTAACCAGACAATTAACTCATGTCACCAATGTACTTTTTCATTAGCATCACTAAGAGTAGTATTACCTTCTCCATGACCTCAGCGTAAGTGATAACATCCTTAGCTGTTGAAGTGGAAAAAAGTTAAGTGAATTTAGTGTTGTGACGGGTGATGGAGACAGGAGCCCTTTTTATCTTATCACGTAGCACAAGGGGTGAAAATGCAAACCTCTCTAAGTTTGCTCATTAGTACATCTCACCTCTTTTCTCCAAGAACAGATTTCTTACTTATTCTTTGACTTGCTAAGATGACTTGCACAGATACCCGTTGTATTCTCAGATTCTTCTAATGGAGGTCAATGGCTGGGAGAGCCCTCCCAGAGTCACTGCTTCATTTGGTTTGCCTGCTTCTGGACAGCACTCACGCTTAGAAATACACTTGGTATATCTGTTCTTAAAGCACAACTTTGGGAATCTTATGCATTCTCATTTACTAAGTGTCAACTTGGGATATAAGCAAAAACTATTCAATATTTAATCACATTTACAGAAAACTATTACATTCAACATTGGTCAAGTTTTTGTCCTTTAGGTTCATGTTGTCTCTGAGAATAAAATTGAAAATAGAATATCTATTTAATAGTGTAGCCTTTCTTGAACTATGAGACACTGTGGAAGGAAATTCGAGCTAGAGAGTGGTGGGTATCTTACTGATTGAAAGCATGGGCTTGAAAATCAGATTCACGTGGATTTGGATCCATGTGCCCACATTACTCTTCAGTGAGAGCACATAAGAAAGATCTAAGTATTAGGAAATGCTTTCCTGAGGAAATACTCTTTTTATCTGTGACCTAAATGAGAATTAAGAGTTATCTAGGCACAGAAAAGAACATTTAGACAAAGAACCTGTCATGTAAAAAGGCCCAATCGTGGGAGACAGCTCAGCACATTCATGGGTTCCAAATGTGTGCGTGGTGTGTGTGTTGTGTGTGCATGTCAAGTGGGGTAGATGGAGACCGCGAGGTATGGCTGAGAATTGTAACAAAATTTGTGCTTTTGACAAATTATACCTGTAGCAGTGTAGTTTATAGAGAGGATAAGAATCTAGTGGAGGATCATTTAAAAGGCTATTGCAAGATTTAAAACAACAAACAATAACAGTCTGTATTAGGGTGCTGGCAATGAAGATGGAAAAAGAGGTAATGATTCAAGAGCTATTTAGGAACCAAACTGATGGGATTTGGCTATTGTGAGGTGAGGAGAGGGAAGATCACAGGTGCCCCCCAGGTTCTGACTTCTGGAACTAGATGGTTATTACATGGAGGATAGTAAAGAAAAACAGACTTGTGTGAAGACCTGAGATTTCTCAAGGTGATTTTACATCCCTTAAGACATCATGAGCCCATAGTATTTTGTATTCACTTTTCTAGTAACTTGTATCCACTTTGTCCCTCTCCACCCATCTTCCAAAGTGAAGACAGAATTATCTTGCAAAAACCATAATTTGACTGCAACAGTTTTCCTCCTGCCCGAAAGCTTAAATTAGTTGTAATTGCACTTCACATTTTATAAAGTATTTTATTTTAAAAAATTTATTGTAGTTTAGCCTTATCATTTTCTCCCTTATACCCTCTGTATTACCCTTTCCTGCATCACCACACTATTGCCATGTCCATGAATTATTTCTTTTTTTCTTGATCCCTCCACTCTCCCCCCACCCCCAGAGCTGTCAGCCTTTTCTCTGTCTATCAGTTTGTCTCTATTTTACTTGTTAGTTCAATTTGTTCATTAGATTCCACAAGTGAGTGAAATCACATGGTACTTGTCTTCTCTGATTGGCTTATTTCACTTAGCACAACCTGCCTGGTCAGGTCTCTGCTTCTTCTGTTGGTATGAGATTTATGCTTTTCTTGTCCTTGTTCATTATATATCCTTCATACTAGTCTTCTTTTAGCTTCTTGAAAGCATCATGGACTGCAGCCTATATGCTCAATAATCTTGGCTGCTTTACCTTTCACTTATTCTTCAGTTACCAGCTCAAACTTCTTCAAGGAAGTTTTCCTCTTATACATTCTCCTGGCCCTCATAATCTTCTTTTACAATACTTGGTGGTAAATTTGCAGCTGTGAGACTGTTAAACTGCAAAGTCTTTATGAATGCCCACATTTGCGATGGTGGAATATCATGGTTTATTTGGATGCTGTGGTAGACAGAATTTTGGTCCCCCCAAGATTTCTACTCTTGGAACCTGGAACCTGTGACTATGTTACTTTACGTGGCAAAAGAGATTTTATAAGTTTGATTCATTTAAGGACCTTAAAATGGGGATATTATCCTGGATTAACTGAGTGATCCCATCAAAACTTGTGGGTCCTAAAAGAGGATAACCTATTCCAGCTGTGGTCAGAGAAAGAGATGTGGGGACAGAGGCAGTGTCAGAGAGGTGCTGCATTCCCGATTCGGGAAGAGGGACACACGCCAAGGATGTAGGAGGCCTCTAGAACCTGGGAAAGGTCCTCCCCCAGAGCCCCCAGAAGGAAGCGCAGCCCTGCTGACATCTTGGTGCTGTCGCATGAGGCCCTGTTAGACTTCTGACCTACTGAATTATAAGAAATAAATTTGTGTGGTTTTAAGCCAGTGTTTGTGGCAATATGTAACAGGAAGACTAGCAAACAAATACAGGTACAATTATAAATTATGTTTGTACAACAATTAATTTCAAGTGTATTTCTGATCCATAGGTTTCTAATTTAGGGCTTACATTGTTTTATCAGGATGCCAAGTCTCGTGGAAAGATGGTATTTTGAATTATCAATATAAAACTGATCTTCAACTTTAATCTTCTTAATTGCATTCACAGGAGCATTCATGATGTCAGATATTTCACTTCAGAAACAGATAAAACTTTCTAAGCTCTACATTGATTCCACAAATAGTATGAAGAATTTTTTTTCTTTTCAAATATTTTGATCAGCAATTGGTCAAATCTGTGGGTTCAGCAGATCCAGCTCATATAGAGGGCTGATTCTAAATATATCCTGCTATTTTCTCCTAAGAATTTAAGATAAACTCTAAGAAGATCTAAATTGTTATTCCAGCTTGATGGTGTAGGGAGAGAAATATCTGGTTCCCTCAGTATCTTTAAGATATCTTTGCAGAAGCAATCAGAACATCCCTTTCTTTCTTCTCCCCTGATTATGTACTTAGTGACATAAATGCACCTGTGTGTTGGGGAATCAGGGCTCTAACATTAACCCTCTTCTTTCCCAGACCTCAAGGAGGATAATAAAGCCCTGACATCAGTAACTGTAAATATAAAAATGCATATGTGGCAGACATTATGCTTTCTTTGTAAACTACCCTCAAAGCAGTAGCAAGGCATGTTCTGCTGGAAGTTCCTAGCATTCTATTCTGATTCTTTACTTCCCACAAATATGAGCTGAAAGAGTGCATGTTTAGAACTATGATCAATGCTATGCAGATTTAAAGAAAAGCAGAAGGCATGTCACTTCAGGTAGAAAAATGTACAACCTAATTGAGACAGCCTAGGCATATTTATAAGAAGTGATTAAGGAAACAAACATCCCGTTATTCTGTGATTTCAGAGGAATTATCAAACTTCTACTTTGTGGCAGTACAAAAAAAATAAGAAAAGTAGGACCCGTGAAAGCAGAGGTTAAGGAGGGCTGGAATTCCATAGGTTGTCAAGATTGAAAGGAGAGACAGAAGTTAGGCTTGGAATTAGGCATCAGATTTGGGGAGACAGACAAAAGAGAAGATTTTCTAACTGTACCACTATCATAAATCTATTTTCCTATTCCCTGTTGGTGTTTGATATAAATTTTCCACTGTTTTAATATTTTCACAGCACCCTGTACACATCCTGCCATTCACTGATTTTTAAATACTGGTATCTATCTCATCAATGTTTAAAAAAATAGGAAAAAAAACATTATTTCAACTGAGCCCAAACATAGTTGCAAAACAAAACAAAATTTTCTATGAATATATTTTTCAAACTCTATAGCTTTAATCAATAAATTTAGCCCATAGATATTTCTTATCTTCAGAGGAACTCTGAAACCACTATCTTTGTTCAGAGGAGAAATACAGGAAAATAAAGATACTAAAGGACATGCTATCGTCCCTGCTTCCCAGGAGCTTGCTGTCATTCATCTACCCAGACTTCTTCTTCTCTTGTGGGTAATATCAGAGCCTTCTTGCTGCAACTCCCATGCTCACGCAACATATGGAGCCTACTTCACAGAACCCTCTGGATTCCGATTTGTTATAATGAGTTGCCAATCAAAGTATTCTGCACCAGCCTATGTCATTCTCTTACCACAGAGGGGAGCATATGTCAGGCTGTCCTTTCTTCAATTTATATATTGGAGTGAAATTGTTCCTTCATCTAGGATCATAAGCTGTGAAGACATAAACCCAGGCAAGTTATCCACTACACAGAGGTACCTGAGTCAGAAATAAAAAAGAAATAGGTCTAGAGTAATGGTGGTAGTGGTAGGTAAAGAGAGAAAGCTAGTGAGAAAAATTAAGAGAGATAACTGATGCTGTTTGAATTCCAAACTCCAAGTTGTGCTACTCAAATAAATTCTACTCCTATCTTTCGGTGGTTTGGTTCTATAAGCCAATACATTTACTTTCATACTTCAGCAATTTTGAGCTGGATTTCTATCATTTGTAATGGAAAATTTCATAATACAAGATTCAGGATATGTGAAAGAGTTATAGAATAAGATAACACACATAACAAAATTATATAACTAAGAATCAATAAACATTCATATAATTGGTGTGTATATGTTGGACAGAGTCATTAAAAAGGAATCTTAGAGTACTAAGTCTTAATCAGGATTGAATGGAAGATCTTAAATTTTTTTAAATTAATTTCATTGGGGTGACACTGGTTAAGAAAACTGTGTAGGTTTCAAGTGTACAATTCTGTGATACATCGTTTGTATTTGCATTGTGTGTTTACCACCAAAGTAAAATCTCTTAGCATCACAATATATTTGACTCCCTTTTCTACACCAACCCACCCCATCCTTCTGGTAACCACCAAACTTGTTTTGTTTGTTTGTTCGTCTTACTTATTTACTGTTGCTTTCACTTTTATATCCCACTTATGAAAGATATTATATGGTTCTTGAATTTTTTTCTTCTGAGTCAGTCATAAGAAACAATGAACTGCTGGCATTTGGGACAATGTGGATAGATCTCGAGAACATTGTGCTAAGGGGATGAGTAAGATGAGAAGACAGAGATGTTTTTATTGGTAAAGAGGTAAACACAGCATTCCGTCTTTACTTATGTAAGTGCATAAGCAAATATGTGGAGGCAGAAAGACTATCAGAAATACATATACAAATTTCCACCATGCAGAGAATCTTTGACTGAGAAGTATGTTTGATTTGGTCCAATTACCTAAAAACTCATTGATTTGAGTCTAATTTTGGATGATAAACTTTTTAAAAATATTGTCTTTTAGAAGGGTATTAGTGATTGTGTTATGGCATAAATTAACTTTATAGCTTCAATTTCACTTAAGATACCATTGATAAAGAGCCTAGAAACCAAGAAAAACCACAGCAGTCTTAAAGAAGAAGAGGGGAGAACCTGACATTCCAATAATCAATAGTTTTTCCAAAGATACATTAATTGAGACAGTGAGGTATTTGTACAGCAATGGAAAAATAGGCACACACACTTGGAATTACCCAAGAGATTTGCTTTTAAATTTTTAGAACTTTTGATAACTTGAATTCTCTAAATTTTTATTGTACTTCTCTTACTTGAGTCAAAAATATGAACACAGACAAATGGCATTTCTCTTAGGATGTAGACCTAATGTAAGAAACCCTTGCTTCTATAGCAACAAGAAAAATACAAACAAAATAAAAATCTTAATTTTCTATGCAAGAAGCAAAGCACAATGGATACAGGGAGACTCAATGAACTGAATTCCAGGCTGACTAAGCTCTTCACACATGAGCAGAGAACCAGGGTGTCAACTTCCAGCTCCTATATGATTCCAATTGTTCTGTAAAAGGAAAAAAAAACCTGAAAAGACCAGTAGTTGCCAGAGGTTGGGAGCTGGGAGTTGGGGGATGAATAGGTGGGGCACAGAGGATTTTTAGGGCAGTGAAAATAGTCAGTATGGTACTATAGTGATGGGAACGTGTCCTCACACATTTGTTGGAAAGTATAGAATGTACAACACCAAGATGAACCTTAATGTGAACGCTGGGTGACTATGATGTGTCAGTGTAGGTTCACCAATTTTAACAAATGTACCACTTTTGGTGGAGGATGTTGCAAGTGGGGAGGTAGAGGGTATATATGAAATCTCTGTACCTTCTTCTCTATTTTCCTATGAACTCAATCAAAACTGCTCTAAAATATAAAATTAAAAAAAATGATGTTACCATTTTTTTCTTGGCTTGAGAATGACAAGCTCGCAGTTAGAAGTATGGAATTCAGGAAACCAGTTAAAAAGCCACAAGTTTTAATGAGAATTTATTCACATTAACATGTCTAGACTGAAATGTTGGAGTTGAAAAAATAAGTGTTGTTGAGTGTTTTAATATTTTCCTTGGTTATCAGATTGATGGTCTCCTAAATTTGCATGCTCGTCAGACTAAAACTTTGTGTATTGCTTCTATCAGCTTTATTGACTAGAAAATTCACTGTTCATAAAATTGGCAATGAAGTCATATAGGCTAAAAATATTACAGATTTAAAAATCAATTCTAAGCAGGTTTTCACTGGGGTAATATGTATAGACAAGACTCCATATTTAAGTGCATGTTACATTAAGTCTCATATGCAATGATGTCACAAGAGCCTAGCAAAACCCTCTGTTACCAGTAAAATGATTGTGTTATGCAAATACATTCCTAACTTCATACAATTGTTTTTTGCACAGCCCTTATGTTTGAAAATATTGAGAATTCTGTTGCCTTTTGGGGGAAAACATACCACATGGATTATTTTTCATAGTTTTTCATTTATTTTTCTTTCCTTCATCTCTTTTTTTCTAGACATATAGCAAAAACAATCCTCTGATAAATGTATACATTTGCCTTGGCTCTACCTACAAAATTTACCTTGACCATTTATACTTTTTCATTTCATAATGGTCATATTAAATTATGATATTTTCTGATTTTTTATAATTTAGTAAAATTTAATGATGTTAGCACATGCTTATATATCTTTACTGATATACCTTTTATGTTATTTATAAAACTTGAGCTTATGTTTTTCATATGTTTACAAAACCTGGCACTTAGAAGTATATATGTATTTATATACATGTACATTGGTTAAGAGGTCCTAATAAAAATATGAGTGATATGTATGGCTATTTATAAAAAGATGATTCATAATTATCCAATTTTAAGCACATAGTCTATGTGGGGCTGATATTTAAGGGGAGCAATTATTTTGAAAATATAACAATGACCACATATACAACAAATAGCAAAGGACAATGACATATTTACTAGTATTAGGTGGAAAAACCTTTATACTTTAAAGAAAAACATAAAAGTAAATGTAAATTTTATAATAAATTAACATGTTTTAGATAATATTTACAGCTATACAAATATTAACTTAGTATAAGAATGATTTATTTTTCTCTAATATGCCAATACTCAAATAATGTTGCAGAGCAGGTTCAGATGTATTTCCCTAAGTAACCACCAGATGGCTACATGGGCCCTTTCTTGATTTTGAATTTTAGTTTCTAGGATTTTTTTCCTGTGAAACTAAAGATTTAAGCAATGCCTTACATAATCTTTATGAAGTTATGAAGTATGATGATATACTGAGTATGAAAACAATGACATGTGTGATTTTTTTTTCTGATTTGAGTATAAAAATTGCAGACCCCCATCTAGAGGCATCTTCTCTCTTCCCTTTCTTTACCTCTCCTTGATGCGGAGGAACGTTTTTTGGTTGGGCTGCTGTTTTCTCAGGCCATGCTGTCTCCATGCCAATGTCCCTGGTGCCTTCACGTCCCTGGGTATGCTGCAATAGTGTCACTCTGAGAAGCCTGGTCCACCGGGCTTTTCCTCATTTCTGTGTCCCCTCTCTAAGCCCCTGAGAACCTCCACTGTGTACCACGAAGACTATGGAGACCTGGCCCACACGGCTTAGTGACTTGAAACTTCTATTGTCACTCTGCTTCGGCCACCCATGATGTCACGACGAGCCCAATACACTCTCCTTCCAGCTTTCCAGACTGGGCGTGAAGCACAAAAACAGCCTTTGCTTTGAGTTCCTACATCACCTCCCAGTGTTTGATTCCCTCTCATCAGAATATCCTCTTCTCTTCCAGGGTAGAGTTGAACACTTGTATGAAAGGAAAGTTGTTTATGTATCCTGAAGGTGTCTCCTTCAAATCTTTCCACCCCATCCCCAAAATTGCCCTTGTCCCTTTTAATTTCAGATACTCATATTATCCCATCCTCTCTTTTATGTTTTTTATAGGAATTCCATACACCCAGGCTCTTAAGTTTTTGTTTGTTTGTTTGAAGATTTTATTTATTCACCTTTAGAGAGAGGGAACGAGAGGGAGAGAAACATTGATCAGTTGCCTCCCACCTCTTCTGTGGACCCAAACCTACAACCCAGACTTGTGCCTTGACTGGGAATTGAACCAGCAAACCTGCACTCTGTGGGACAACGCTCAGTCCACTGAGCCACACTGGTCAGAGCCAGACTCTCAAGCTTCGCTCAATGTTTGCGAACTGAAAAACAATTCCCTCTTTTTCTTTTGTTTTTCTTCCTTTTCTTTTTCTTTCTGATAAAAGATTTTCTCTTTCAATGAATTCTAATGCTCAAAACTTTCATTTCTCTACAAAAGTATATAAAAATGTTTGAGACTCAAATTTGAGGAATAATTACCTTACTCACTTTACCTCTGTGAAATAAGAAATTAAAGAATTAAATAAATAAGGAAACAAGGAAATCCAGAATCTGTGTGAAAAAAACACACATGCTGATTTAATATCTCAAATTTACTGTTATTGTTTCATTATTAAGATTTTGTAGTAAAAACTCTCATGCTTCGTCAATATATTCCTGATACTTCTGCATAATTCTCATCAGCAGCGTGGCAATGGCATAAACTTTATACTTGGTTGCCGGTGCATTTTGCTGCTCACCCATCTAGCAGGCCATGAGAAAATAAGTCTGCCTAACATAAAAGCTCATTCATTTATTCATTCATACATTCACTCTTTCATTCATCAGCTGCCAGATGAATATGAAAAGGAACTTCGACAAAAATAACAACACAACCTCACTTTTAGTACCACTTTGTGATGTTTAAAGAAGCCTTCAGAACAATGAAAGGGAAAAATAAAGGCATCAGTTTATGGTTAATTAGTTCATAGTGCAGCAAACTTGAGACAATCTTCTAGGAAAGAAACTGATTCTGTTGTACTTGTTATTACTTTTATAATCAGAATAAAAAACAAAATAAAAAAACATGATTTTCACCCCACCTTGCCCTACAGTTTGGTACCTCTAATTAAAAAATGAATGTACCCAATATCTCACAGAATAAAATCCTTTTGTAACAAATAACCTTTTGATGGAGAAACCACACTGTTTATGCACCAAAAAAGTAATGTTAAGGCTTATCTTGAGTTAATGCCATGGTAAATAGAAGCTGAAGCTTCTTGCCCTTCTTTTTTCTTTACCAAGGAATCAAAGCAGATCTATTTCAGCATTTGGCTTTTACAAATATTCTACTGTAAATTTTATGCAGTTAGCAAGGGCAAAATCCTGTCCAGTGACATTTTGGAACAAAAATGAGAATTCTGGATCTAGGGTTGTTTAGTGACTAGATTTTAACAATCTGTACAGAAGAAGCCTTATGGTGAGGGCAGCCAAATTTCGTACTGAAAAGTTTCAAAGAGTTGTCAACAGTTCATTTAAGGAAACATCTTATTCTTGAAATTTAATTTTGACCCTGTCTGTAAAAGTTGGAAAGCCAGAGTATTTATGTTTTAGTTAAGGAAGGTTTTTTTGGAAGCCTGAGTGTATCTCTATAACTTAGCATATGGAACTGTGACTCCATTTATGGTAGTTTGTTTGGATAAGAATTTCAAACTGGGTAGTTCTAAAAAATCCTAGCATGACAAGTTAATAGATAGAATTTCAGAAGTCATGAAAAAGTTTTAAAAGTACAGTGTAATGTTTTAACCACTAATAATTTCATTGTGATAATTAAATGCCCAAAATGGGCAATTTACAGCCTCACTTCTTGCCACAATAAACACTTCAAAAACATCACCAATGAGTACTTATAGATTAATAAGCTCAAGAGATCTTAAGCAGTTTTTCATAATGCTACTTCGCTTAATAATATTGTAATATCCCCATGACCTTTATAATTTACAAAATTACTTATGCATTTTATCTTATTTGGTCTCTTTATGATGTAGGCTAGCTGGCTTTTTAAGTGAATCATGATAATTAAGTATCTTTGAGAAAGTTATATAACTAAACAGTGGAAGAACCAAAATACACTCAAGTGCAGGATTTCTGCTTTCAAAATTTTGAGCAAATATTTCATTTTTTCTTTGTTTGTGGTATGTTTATACTACTCTTATTTATAAATGTGTCTTCTTTCTTCTTACTCAATGTTTATAGCACTGAGATTTCACTTTGGTTTCATTAGATTAGTTGTATTTAATGCACCTCTTATTAGCCCTTAACCACTCCCATTAAGCTCCAATTAGTCTCTCCTATGAATGACATCTCCAGCTATGACAAGTAAACTCTGCAAGATAGAAAATGTATCTAGAAGATTTCTGGTTTCTGCTCTGCATGTAAGGAACTTAGAAGTCACCTCTCCATCCTAAAGATCAGTAAAAACGCTGAATAGACTGAAAAAATAATTCTTCTTGATCCACAAGAGAATAGAGGACAAACTGCTGGTCCTAATATTGGAGATACAGGCAAGTGAAAACAGGGGTCACAGCTTACCAGAGGAGAGACTCGCCAGCAGAAACTGCTGCTTGAACCAGTGCAGGGGTAAGAAAACCCAAACTATAACTGACAGATTGCTGGAGGCTTAATGTGGACAGCTGTTCTGACCATTAAGAATTTCTAGGGGACCCACCCAGGTGTCCCCCACACTTCTGTGAGTTTACCTCTAGGAGTCTGACAAAGTCTTCACAGTAATTATTAGAGAAAAATCCATTCATGCTTCAGGCAAAAGAAGGAGTAAAGGAATCATTTTGATATAAGCCAGAGCACTTGTTTTTTTTTTAATCCTCACCTGAGCATATGATTACTGATTCTAGAGAAAGAGGAAAAGAGGGAGAAAGAAAAAGAGAGAGATGTGAGACAGAAATACCAATCAGTTGCCTCCTGTAAGCACCTGGTCCAGGATTGAACCCACAACTTAGGTATGTACCCGAACTGGGAATCAAACCTGCAGGACAATGCTCCAACCAACTGAGTCACCTGGTCAAGGCAGAGCATTTGATTCTTTTTTATTTTTTCTTTTGTTGATTCTAGAGAGAGGGAAGGAGAGGGAGAAAGAGAGGGTTTCTCTCACATTCATGGATGTGAGAGAAACATTGACTGATGGCCTCTTATCAATGCCTGCCTTCAGGAGAAACTAGTTAGCCTCAGCCTAAATAAACTCTTGAGGTATTATCAGAGCCTATCCCACCTGGGGGAAGAGGTCTTCCCAACTCCAGCTCCCTCTAGCTACCCTATTGTATCTAAAGGGGGAGAAACAAACAGAGAGCAACACTTGTGAAGTTTACAGTCTAGGGCATGGGTGTCAAACTCATTTTCTTTGGGGGCCACATCAGCTTCATGGTTGCCTTCCAAGGGCCGAAATAATTTTAGGACTGTATAAATGTAACTACCCCTTAACTGTTAAAGAGTCAGGACCACGTGGCTTTGGAAGTTCTCTCTTTTGCCATGTGGGTGGTGCCTGGAGCCTGAATCATGGATTTCTACTTCTTTTCTGAGATACAGTACCCCAGACCAGGCAGAGGGAGAAGGAAGGACTGTGTGTGTTTGTGGGTATTATAAGAACTTTAGTCTGTATAACTTTTAAATAAATAATAATGCATTTCCTTTTCACTCATCTCCGACATTGAGAGATCTTTCCTCTGGTATCAGGCAAAGCAAACCGAGCATGGGGGAGGAACCCCAGGAGAAAAAGAGGGGGACTTTTATATTGTTCAGCACCCCCCCCAGGTCTGTTCTGTAATAACATGTGTCTACCAGGAAAAAAATTACAAGGCATACTAAAGGCAAAAAACACAGTTTCAAGAGGCAAAATAAGCACTGGAATCAAACATACAGGAACATTGAAATTAACAGACAAAAATATAAAACAATTATGAATGTATGTAATAAGGGCTCTGATAAAGTAGAAAGCATGCAAGAACATATGGGCAATGTAAGCAGAGAAATGAAAATCTTAAGGAAGTACCAAAAGTAAATGTTAAGAGACCCAAAACATAACAAAAATGAAGAATGCCTTGGCAGGCTTTTAGTAGGCTTCACACAGCAAAGGAAAGAACCTCTGAGCTTGAGGATATCTCAATAGAAACCCCCAAGATTGAAAAGCAAAGAGAAAAGAGACTAAAAGAAGAAGCAGAACAGAATGTTCCAGAACTGGGAAAAACCACAGAAGATGTAATACAGACATAATGGGAGTACTAGAAGGAGAAGAAAGAGAGAAAGGAACTAAAGTAATATTTGATCAAAATGACTGAGAATGTCCCCAAATTAATGCAAAACATCAAATAATAGATGCAAGAAGCTTAAGGAAAACCAAGCAAATAAATGCTAAGAAAACTATATCTAGGCACATCATTTTCACTCTACAGAAATATTAAAGAAAAAAGTCCTGAGAGGAGCCAGAATTTTTAAAAAAAAATCATCTTCCCTATAGAGGAGCAAAGATAAGGATTACATGTGACTTTTCCTCAGAAAACATTCAAGTAAGAAGAGAGTGGAGTGAAATATTTAGTGTTGAGAGATAAAACCCACCAACCTAGAATCTGTACCCTGTGAAATTATCCTTCAAAAGTAAAGGGGATTATAGACTTTCTCAGAAAAACAAAAACGAAGGGAATTTGTTGCAAGTAGGCATTGTGAGAAGTGTTTTAAAAACAAGTTCATTGGAGAAGTGTCTGTTCAAGTCCTTTTCCCATTTTTTAATTGGGTTAGATGTCTTCCTAGAGTGGAGTCATGTAAATTCTTTGTATATTTTGGAGATTAAACCTTTGTCTGAGGTATCATTGGCAAATATGTTTTCCCATACAGTTGGTTGTCTTTTTAATTTAATACTGTTCTCTTTAGCCACTCAGAAGCTTTTTATTTGGATGAGATCCCATTTGTTTATTCTTTCCTTTATATTCCTTGCTCTAGGGGACATATCCGTAAAAATGTTGCTGCGTGGAATATCTGAGATTTTCTTGCCAATATTCTCCTCTAGGACTTTAATGGTGTCACGGCTTATATTTAAGTCTTTTATCCACCTTGAATTTATTTTGGTGTATGGTGTAAGTTGGTGCTCAAGTTTCATTGTTTTGCACATAGCTGTCCAGTTCTCCCAACACCGTTTGTTGAAGAGGCTATCTTTACTCCATTTTACATTACTGCCCCCTTTGTCAAATATTAATTGACTGTAGAGAGTTGGGTTTATTTCTGGGCTCTCTGTTCTGTTCCATTGGTCTATGTGCCTGTTTTTATGCCAGTACCAGGCTGTTTTGATTACAGTGGCTTTGTAATACAGTTTGATATCCAGTATTGTGATCCCTCCTACTTTGTTCTTCTTTTTCAAAAGTGCAGCTGCTATTCAGGCTCGTTTATGATTCCATATAAATTTTGAAGTGTTTGTTCTATGTCTGTGAAATATGCCATTAGTACTTTAATAGGTATTGCATTGAATCTGTAGATTGCTTTGGGTAGTATGGACATTTTGATGATGTTAATTCTTCCAATCCATGAACAAGGTATATGTTTCCATTTGTTTGTGTCTTCCCTGATTTCTTTCTTCAGTGTTGTGTAGTTTTCTGCATACAGGTCTTTTACCTCCTTGGTTAGGTTTATTCCCAGATATTTTTTTTTTTGCTATATCGAATGGGACTTTTTCCTTGATTTCTGCTTCTGCTGATTCATTGTTGGTATACAAAAATGCCTTTGATTTCTGGATATTGACTTTGTATCCTGCTGTTTTGCCAAATTCATTAATTAGTTTGAGCAGTTTTTGGGTAGAGTCCATAGGATTTTCCATGTACACTATCATGTCATCTGCAAACAGTGACAGTTTTGTTTCCTCCTTTCCTATTTGGATGCCTTTTATTTCCTTTTCCTACCTGATTGTGGCCAAAACTTCTAATACTATATTGAATAGAAGTGGTGAAAGTGGACATCCTTGTCTTGTCCCTGATCTTAGTGGAAAAGCTTTTAGTTTTTGCCCATTGAGTATGATATTGGCTGTAGGTCTCTCATAAATGGCCTTTATTATATTGAGGAATGCTCCCTCTATTCCCACTTTGCTGAGTGTTTTTATCATAAATGGGTGTTGTACCTTATCAAAAGCTTTTTCCGCATCTATTGATATGATCATGTGGTTTTTGTTTTTGCTTTTGTTTATGTGATGAATTACATTTACTGATTTGCGAATGTTGAACTATCCTTGCATCCCTGGGATGAATCCCACTTGGTCAGGGTGTATAATCTTTTGGATATATTGTTGAATGCGATTTGCCAATATTTTGTTGAGGATTTTAGCGTCTATGTTCATCAGTGATATTGGCCTGAAGTTTTCTTTCTTTGTTGTGTCTCTATGTGGTTTTGGAATTAGGATGATGCTGGCTTCATAAAAGGACTTTGGGAGTTTTCCATCTTTTTGGATTTTTTTGAATAGTCTGTGAAGAATGGGGGTTAGCTCTTCCTTAAATGCTTTGTAGAATTCTCCTGTCAACCCATCTGGTCCAGGGCTTTTGTGTGATGGGAGTTTTTTGATTACTGCTTCAATTTCTTTTGCTGTTATTGGTCTATTCAGATTTTCTACTTCTTTTTCATTGAGTTTTGGGAGATTATATTTTTCTAGAAATGTGTCCATTTCCCCTAGGTTCTCAAATTTCTTGGCATACAGTTCTTCATAGTAATCTTTTACAATCCTTTCTATTTCTGTGGTATCAGTTGTAATCTCTCCTCTTTCATTTCTGATTGTGTTTATTTGTGTACATTCCCTTCTTTTCTTGATGAGCCTACTTAAAGGCTTGTCTATTTTGTTTATCTTTTCAAAGAACCAACTCCTGGATTCATTGATCGTTAGAGTTGGAAAGAAACACAATGGTACAGATGTTAAATTAAAATCTACATGAAGAAAGGAAGATCATTGCAGAAGGAATAAGTAAAGATAAAACAAAAACTTTTATTTTCTTATTCTTTTATTTATATCATTAAGTTTTTATTCTTAATTGATCTAACATATAATAATAGCAACAATAATTTCTATATATATATGCTTCTGTACACACCTAATATATAAATACCTATTTATATTCAGCTTATATATGAGCAAAATGACAGTAATTAAACAAGGGACAGGAAGCAGAAATTAGGATTATTTTATCTTTATAACATACACATGATTCCTGTGAAGCAGTATCATGTTATTTAAAAATGGACTTGAGTTAGTGGTAAATGTATATAGCAAGTCTAGGGGAAAATAAAAAAAACATTAAAAAATAAGTATTACAGATATGTTAAGACTGGAGAAAAAATGGAATCATATAAAATGCTAAATTAATACCAAAAAACACAGGCAAAAAGTAAAAGTCCAAAATACAAATAAAGAACAAAGGCAAAAATTGGAACACCAACAAATGTGACAAACATTAATTCAATTATATTGATAATCACTTTGAATGTCAATGTTCTAAATGTACCAATTACAAGACAGAGACTGTTAGAGTGTATCAAAAAACAAGAGCCAACTACATGTTGATTACAAGAAACCCTCCCCCTAAATATAAAGATATACAGATTAAAGGTGAATTGATTTTTAAAAATATATTCCATGCTAACACTAATTAAAAGAAAACCAGAATAAGTATATTAACTTCAGACAGAACAGATTTCAGAGCAAATTACCAGAGGTAAAGAAAGGCATTATTACATAATGATAAAAGGTTAATTCTTTAATAAATTATAATAATCCTTAATCTATATACTTAAAATGGTAGAGCATCAAAATATGTGAGAGAAAACCTGATAAAACAGAAAGAAGAAATAGATGAGTCCACTATCATAGATGAATTCATATCATATCCCCTCTCAGAAATGGACAGATGTAGCAGAAAGAAAATCAATAAGGACATAGTTGAACCATCCATCAGTTGGATGTAATTGATGTCTCTAGATGACTTCAGGCAACAACAGTAGAATATGCATTCCTCTCAAACTCACATCAAATATTCACTAGATAGTCCACAGTTAGGGCCATAAAACACAACAAATTTTAGAAAGGAGGACTTATATAATGTCTGCTGTCAGACCATAATGAAATTAAACTAGAAATTAATAATTGATAACAGGAAAATGCCAAAATATCTGGAGTTCAGTCAACACATTCCTGAACAATACATGGCTTAGAAAAAAATCTCCAAGAGAAAATTAAAATTTTTCTGAACTGACTTAAAGTGAAAATATAACATAACAAAACTTGTGTGTTATAGCAAAAGTAGTACTTACAAGGAAATTCATAGCATTTGGTGAATATTTAAAAATTTAATTTAAAATCAATAATATAATTATTTAACTTGAAAATTAGAAAAAGAAGAGCAAACTAAATGCAAAGTAAGAAGAATAAAGAAAATAATAAAAATTAGAACATAAATCAATGAAATTGAAAGCAGAAAATTAATAAAGGAAAGCAACAAAACCAAAAGCTGGTTCTTTGAAAAAATCAATAAAACTAATGAGACTCTATGCAAGCTACTCAAGAAAAAATGAAAGATTATGCAAATTACTAATATCAGAGATAAAAGAGGAGATATCACTGCAGATTACATAAACATTAAAAGAACAATAAGGAAATACTGTGAATAACTCTATGCCCACAAATTTGATAATCCAGATTAAAAATAGACCAATTTCTTGAAAGATACATTTGATCATTAGTTTTTAACAAGAAAACATAAACACTCTGAGTATGCTTATATCTATTAAAGAAATTGAATCAATAATCATCTAAAACACAAAGTACCAGGCAAGGGTGTGTTCACTAATGAATTCTAGCAAACTTTTAAGGAAAAAATTATACCAACCCTCTACAATCTCTTTATGAGGATAGAAGCAGGAGGAAGCTCCCCTATTCATTCCCTGAGGCCAGTATTTCCCAGTTACCAAAACCAGAAAAGAACTTTCCAAAGGAATGTATCTGGGGTTACTCACAATGAATATCTGCATCTAGTAAAATGCCTGGTATATAGTAGCTCCTCGATAAATTCCAGTGGAAGAGAGAAAGAGAGAGAGAGAGAAAGAAAAGTAGGCCACTTGTTCACGTGAAAATCAACAAATAGTACTTGTTTTGTCCCATGTCTGCTCTCAGCACTAGCAGTGAATTGTAGAACATTGAAAACAGGTTGCAATATCCCCATTAAAAAATGAAATTTTTTACTGCTAAAATTGTGACCTTTCTTCCTGTCTAACATGGTCGTAGTAAGGGTCATGTGAGCGGGCCCGAAGACTGGGGTTGTGGGAGCCAGTCTGAAACTGATGCAATCCTGGCACTTGGGCCATGGGAGCTCACCTGGGGCCTGGGCCTTGCAATGGACCTAGTGCTCGGGTTTGTGGTGGAGTTGGGTGCTCACCTCCCTCCTGTTCCCCTGTGGGGAGGGAGACTGTTTCTCTGCCCTGGCTTTTTGGGGCAGGGTGATTGGCATGGTGTGAGACTCTCTTTCCTATACTTTGCAACACACCCTTTCTTATTTTTCTCTCTCCTCAGGTGCTGTTGTTCCCCACCCGGAATCCTCAGCTCTTGTGAAGATATTTTTGTGCATGGTTAGTTATTCAAAAAGATGGTTCTAGAAAGAGACCAATACTAGAAATTCCTGTCCTACCCACTCGCTGATGTAACTCCCACATTACAGGTGCATTTTTGAAGGAGCTCCACCAGATGATTTTGAAACACAACACTATCTAAAAACAACTGCAATCCAAGAGTAACACCCACAATCTAAGCCAGGTATTCTTTGTTCTTAGCTTTTGGACCCCTCTTACAGCCATCAACTCATCTCTGCCCTATCTTACAGTTCCTTTCATATAACCTCTACTCCAGTCAAGCCAAATTCATTGCCACATCTTGAGTTCACCACATATTCCCCCTGAATCTGTGCCTTGGAGCATGCAGTGCCTTCTGCCTGCTTTTGTGCTACACAGATTTCTCTCAGTTAAACATTCATTACAAGCTCTCCCAGTACCCAGAACCTCATAAAGGAGACATCATAGAAACATAGTAACTATTGACTGCATAGCTTCCCACACGATGCAGACCTCATAGATGTTCTTGTTTTAGAATTAAGTGAATTGGGGGATTTATACCAAATAGTGTTGCACCTAGTCATATACTTTACTGTGTACATGTCACTTTCAGGTATGAAATTTATCAGACAAGCTTAACTACCTAGAAACCAAAAATTAAGAAACCCATAAAAGGAAAAGACCTCTGAAAGTGAAAAAGGAGAACATCTATGAATTCTGCATAGGGAGAGAAAACCAACCCAAATTGTCTATTTATAGCATACCAATTGCTTGGCATTCTCTGTGCCTACAGATTTTTGTGCACTTCTTGATGTTATCTTCACAGTCCTACGAGATGTACTATCTCCATTTCCCCAAAAAAATCTGAGATGTAGAGACATTAACAAATTTCCCAAAGTTCTCAAGTGTCAGTGAGAGTTTTGAATCTGCTTTTGGTAAGTCTAGGGTGGCCCTTAATCATTATTCTGCATTACAAGTTCTACCAGTATATAGTGAATCAATTTTATGTTCATTTATTTATTCTATTAAGTATTCAGTATCTAGCATCGTGGACATAAAAAGAAAAATAAAAACTAATTTTCCAAACAAGGTACAACTCATGATGGAGTCAATATGTAAAAATACAAGTACAATGTGGGTGGATAAAGTCTCCAGTGGAAGTGACTTCAGGGCCTAGAATATGTTGTAGAGACATGATGAGGGAAGGATCCAAACTTCCTTCAGTCGGAGATCCAGAAGGGATCTGGGTGATTATATTAGACATCTGTAGGAGAAATGAAGGCAGTCTGGCTTTCTCACCCAGGTGTCTGGGCAACTAAGGGAAGCAGTTTCTCATAGCCTCAAGAATGGGCCTGATAAGCAGTGTTCTCATAGCCTTGAGACTGAGTCTGATAAAACTGTTCCCATAGCCTTGAATGGACTCGCATGCATAACATGAAGCTCTGTCCCATAAGATCTGCTGGCATCCTTCCAGTTTTGTTTGTATCCAGTATTTAAGGGGTTAGGGACTTCCTGCTTAGTGCCATGCTGGGGTGCCATGCAAAGGGGGAAGGTGACATGCAGAGACGTGCAGGGGGACATGCAGCTTGCAGTGTGTGTGGCTCTCCCCACCTTTGAATAAAGTCATGTCAAGCATCCCCAGGGCCCCATGAATATTCTTCCATCTGCCTGAGCTCTGTGGACCTGTCAGGTCTTGAATGGTCACAACACGACATCCCAGAAGTTGAACTCTTCAGCTAAGCCTTAGGATAAGGATGAGATTGTCGTGTCAAGATGATACAGACACAGAAAGTTAAAATTGGATTAATATAAAGAAGGATTAAGAATGAAAAGTTTAAGTATGTCTATTAAATTTTAATTATAATACTTGAAAGTTAATTTTGCATTTAGTGTATTAATGGTATAATATTATTCCATTGAGAACTTTTTTATGAATGTAAAAAGATATTAATTCTCTCAACTGCAAATTTTGGAATAGGAAAATTTTTTTACAATGTGAAGCATTATTCTAAACATACCAGAGTCTCAAGGTAATGAAATTTTGTTATATAATATATTTAAATATGTCATAGTTTTAAAATGGGAATTGAGAAAAAGTCTTCAGTGTGGTGCCAATGTTTAAAAAAAGATAAAAAAATTAAGATGCAAATGAGATTTCTATGAATATTTTTAATTTTGAACTTTTAGCTTAATACTAATTATACAAAATAAAACACACTTATAGTGGAATACTAAAGTAATACATAAAAGTGTATTAACTTACATACTAATTAAAAACACTTGCTAATGATAATTAACTTCAAAAGCAGACAAACCAGTGTATCAATATGGAAAGCTGCCTTGATTAATTTCACACATTAAAAACATTGTCTTTCAATCAGGATATAGTGAGATTTTATATGTGTAGTATTCTAAGTAATATAGGAAAAAATGCTGTGTTTGTTTTTAAAGAGCTTACAATATCATTGTTCAGAAAAGACAGTCAGGTATAAAAAGATAACATCAACAACAAACTAGGCAGATATACACCATAGGACTTTATAGAAGTGTGGTCATTTAGGATTAATGGTTATGAATGCTGTTATAGAACAGATAAAATGCAACCTAGACCTTGAAGTTTTATTGGCACTTGAGTAGATATGAAAAGGGGAGAAACTACTGAAGACAGAGAAATTTGCAAGACATCAGCAAACAAATTTTGCTAAGGCTGTCCCAACTAACCTTCATCTGCTGCACACATTTCCAGTAAAGCCCAGCATTGCCCTCTCTAAACTGAGTTAGTCCTTGCAATCCTCAATACAGCCAATTTCAATCAGTCATGGTTGGTACAGGGGTGAAGCCAGTTTGCCACTGTTAGGAGAATATGTTCTAAGGTAAAGCAACGAGAAAGAAAATTCGAAACAAAAATAGGGTTGCTTGGTAAAACAGAGTTTTTATGATAAAAATAAGGGGGATGGAAAGATATGTAGGGGTTATAAGAGGCACACTAAGATTTTCTACTTATATTTTTTATCAATACATTCTTGGTTTTTTTCTTTGATTACCTCAATATTTGATACAATAATGCTGGTATTATTATTTTTAGAACATATTACTATTTCTGTAGTCTCCATTCAGTTTTTTTAATCCTCACTTGAGGGTATATTTATTGATTTCAGAGACAGGAAAGGAGAGAGAGAGAGAGAAACATCAACCAGTTGCCTCCCTTACATGGCCCAACCAAGGATGGAATCTGCAACCTAGGTATGTGCCCTAACCAGAGATGGAACCTGCAACATTTTGGTGCATGGGACAGTGCTCCAACCAACTGAACCACCTATCCAGGGCTCCACTCGGTTTTGTTTATTATGCACTACAGATAAATATTCATTAATTTTACAATCATTTGTTGAGTGCCCACTATGTGTTGAATAAAGTGCCAGAGACCGAAGGTAGAGTTCTGTTCTCATGAAGCTAATGATATAGACAGGACAGAATTAACTAAATGTTTAGATTCTGAAAAGGTTTATTATAGGTCAAGTATAAGATATTTTGCTCTTATCCAAACTTCATAAGATTGTATTATTCTGGCATTCATTTTACTTATTTGTTTATTTATTTGTGATTCTGCAAAGCTTTTAAAATCTCCATATTTTTATTATTTTACACATTTTTGACATTTTATTAGCCCTAAAATATATAACTGTGTCTTATATTAAAATGCAAATACATTTTTAACATTTTTAAAGAACTATTTATGGTAGTCCTTAAAATTCGGAACACAACATCTCTTTATTCTTGTATAAAAAAGTACTAGAATAACCTATTCCCATTATGTTCTCTTGATAAGGTGATGATCCCAGCATTTATGAGATACAGTGTATCTCAGCTGACTGGGAAATTATCTTACATATTAGGGCCACATCCTGGTAACCATGGCCTTAGTATGTGAGAGAATGTTTGGAAGTAATGATAAAACAGCAAGTGACCTCACCAAGCAAAATCATCCATGTTTCTTTGAAAACACAGCATGGCAGTCCATGCCTCTTCCTATTCTATTTCATGAATTGCTTGTGGTTACAGAATAAACTTTTGGGCATTTCTAAATTCAGAATAAAAAAAATTACCTCCAAGAGATAAAAGTGAGATTTGGAGTTACTACTTTATTTCCAATGAGCCATCCATATTTCAGAGCCATGATTTAATTTTCATATTACTTGACAGAACAGCCAGTATTTTCAGAAATATGACTATAAGTGAAATCTACTAGTAAACATGGGTAGCAAGTATTTCAGTACCCTACACATCTTTTTTACAAAATTGCATTTCAGAATATATTGAATGTTAAAAACCTGATGCCTTATTATCATGATGAGACAAGAATGTCTGATGAGGCAGAGGACTATAGGCAATTTATTTTTATGACAAGCCTGAAATATCATGAAAAATTGTGAAAATAAACCATTCTCATTGCCACCTCAAGATTATCATCTTGTCCTCTAAAGATGTCACACCTGGGCTCAGTTATGTTAAATGATTCACTTCATATTTCTAGATATTCTTGACCGGTCTAGTTATCAGATCCAACTATTTCTAAAATAAGTGAATATTACTGTTGTCTACTCAATTGAAGAAAATTATGCCAGCACAGAATGCTAGGTTTAAATATTTATGTACCATCTGCTCAACTTGAAGAGAATTAAAGTGATTTTATTAAAAATATAGTTTTTGAGTTCATATTTTATCTTGTACATAAATAAGTAAATTCTAGATAAGATGTTGTTAAAATGCTTTTTAAAAAATGAATTAGCCATTAGAGATGTTTGTGTGTGAATGTGCATGTGTGGTAGAGGCATCTGTGGCATAATCAAAGCTCTTATAACCTCAAGTGCCTAAATTTTATTTTCTGACATGAAAATATCAGGTCAAGTAAGTGTTAAAAATTAAGCTCAAATAACCTCACATCAGAGATTTAAATTCAAAACAATACATTTATAATTCAAAACCACATTTGTATTTATTACTATACATGTTTTATGGAAATTACAGAAAAAGTCTTAAATTTTAACAATTTAAAGGATGATCTTGGATTTCAATAAACCTATTATAATATACTGGATAAAAGCATTGTCTTTGACTGAATACTGCATATTTTTGTTGTACTCTGTCCTTTGAGAAATACAATTTTAATATTATATTGAGATGAATACTGCTATATGTCTATACATATCTAGACCCAATTTATTATTACAATTTACTAGAAGTGATCAATGAATAAAGTATGATTTCATTCATTTCCCCTTGGTTAATTTACTTGTGTCTGCTGTCTTATTACCAATTCAAATGCTTCTCTTCAGTTAAGACTGATATTCTATCAAATCAGAAATATTTATAAAATTTTTAATGTATTTGGTGAAGAATTTAAAAAATACTTTTAGATAACTAGAGGAAAGCACTTGGTGTTCTTTAGTGTAGCTAGCAATTTTTTTTTTTTAACACAGACTTAGTACTTTAAAAATCTGATGTAAGGATGGAAATGTTCTCCCTAGAAAAACTCACATTTAAACATCTATCCAATTTTTTCATGGAATTTCATAGGATTCATAGATCTAAAATTAAGATATGTCCTGGTTATAAAATGCTGTGAAAAATGATATTGGAGTAGTTATATCAAACTATTGGTAAGTTAGTTAAATTCACTGTGGCTTAATTTCCTCATCAATGTGATCTGAAAAATTTTAGTACCTGTCTGTTGGTATTATTGTAAGAATTAAATGTATTAATATATGTTTAGTACCAAGTTCAATATTTGGCTCCGAGTAGTACTATATTCATGTCTGCTCTGATTGTGGTTGTAAAATGCTGTAGGTAGGCCAAAGGGAAAGGTAAGCCTAGCTTTTGGTAAACCTTACTTTATGAGAATATTAAATTTAGGCTAGTTCTTGAGATAAATTTTGGATTAACAAAGAGAGCCAAGTGTTTTAAAATACTCTCATATACTTTTAGAAGTAGGAAAATTATGTGGCAGGAAACACTAAAGTATATTCAACAGCAGAAGGCTCTGTTAATGGAAACCAGGTACAGCCAGTGAAGAATTGAGATGCCCCAGAGGGTGAAAGGCTTTTGATACCAGGCTAAGGAAGTTGAACTGGATAAGTCACAGAGGGTTTATGTTTCTGTTACATACCTTCCTATCTTAAGCCACCTTTATTTTTATTTTGCACAAATCAAAAAACTATAACAATGAGAAAAAGAATATGTATGCTCAAAGTGGTTAAACATAGCTGAAAGTAAATGGGGGGGGGATATTTCCAAAACAGCATCCATGAACTCATGAAAAATTTTGCTAAAAATTGTGAAATTACACTGAAAAACTATGTTGGATTAAAGAAAAATAAGTAAATGAAGTATCAAAAGTAGAAAAATGATTTTGTAAAGAATGAAGAAGTGTGGAGGTACCATATGTAGATTATAATGTTAATGCAATGCATTATCTTCCCGTGCATTTCACTATTATGAGGTAATATTTTGAAAAGCATTAATGTCTGTTTATCTTTTCCCTTTGAGATGACCTTCATCTTGGCAATCCAGAGTGTTTGTCCATCTACCTGATAGAGATAAGTAGAAAAAGAGGAAAATTATATTTTGCTGCAGAGAGAATGAAACTGTGTTCATCTTTTGATACATAAGATAGAATTCTTTAGCCTAGGAGGAGGATTTCTCATTGGTGCCTTTTCTCTCTGACCCATTTTTAGCACATAATTAGTGAGGCCAGAAAGGAGCAGCTCCTAGAGTTTCCCACAGGGTGTGGAAGATGCTATTTTGTCTAGGACAGCTGGTCTACCTCCAAGGGAGTGGCAGAAATAGGAAGAGGGAGACAAAAGGGAGAAGAAATACCACCTACATTTCTGGCCTTGGCAGTGGCAAGAAAGAGAAGTAGAGGATATTTCTCCTGTTTACCCCGAGATTTTGACAGATGTGCACTGGATAAGTTGAGGGGCACATTGAAGTTTTGTCCTAGTTTTCTGTTTGAGTCCCTAAGAAGAGGTCATACTTCAGGCTTCTTTCAATACAGGTCAGTGGGTAATAGGCTGTTCATTTCTTTGAGAAGAGTGAACTCTCTTCCTAGGACTGTTTCAATGATCAGATCAGAGTAGAACTTAGGTTTGATTGGCTTTTTTCCCCCTCCTTCTAGCAAGTGGGTGGAATAGTAAGAAAAAAAGCCACTATATTAATTTTCTGCACATTTGAATATTGATGAGTTTTTATTCAATCTATTTTAAATGCTTAATTTAAAATATGATGTTGAGAAATGTCAAAGAAGAAATATTCAATGACATGTTAAAGCACTGTAAGGAAGACTTTATTTAAAAGGGGCTGCTATCATGATAAGTACAGAAATCACTGCAGTGGAAGTTTGCAGTGGGGGCGTCAAATGTGGCTCAATCCTAAGGACTCCACAAGCAAATGAGAATTTATAGTCAAGGTGTTAGGTGGGTCTGTGGAAAAAGAATTACTAAGAGGAATCATCAGGGATGAGGGGAATCCTGTCTTACTCAGAACACAGGCCAAGGTGATCAGATATCACCTGGGGGATGATGGAAAATAAGGAAGCCAATCAGATACAGATGATGATTAGCTACCTAGGGTAGGAGGTTCCTGCTAAACTGACTTTGCAGGGTTCTTGCTAAAGCTGAATTCTGTAACTGTACCTAGAAGAGGATTCAGGAGCCTGACTAAAGCTGGTCAAGCAAAGAATCTTTGTCACAACACATATATTTTTCCCACTTACATATGTATATATGTCTCTACACATAGACATATATACATATGTATACTCACACATACACATATATACATACATGACATGTATGTGTATACATATATACACATACACATATACATATACACATATATACATATATGTGTGTATGTGTATACATATGTAAGCAGGGAAAATATATATGTTACAATTATAAAGTTTCTGTGCTATGTCCTCCTTCCAACACACTGAAATAAAACTAAAGTTCTCAAAGATAAATGTCTTCTTTTGGAAATTTTAATTTTAGTATAATACAAGGCGGGGACCCCCATAAAACCTGGAATTATCTTCTGAAGGATGGGCCCCTTGTAGTACAGGCTTCCCCTGCTAGATGAGTGTTCTAGGAATTCATCTGTATCAGTGAACCACTGGCATTGTTGTGAAATGCTGCATTCGGCTTCAGTTAGTTTTTTTAAGACATTTTCAACGTCTTTGCTCATCTCATGATGGGTGATTTATTAGTGCACCTGCCCATATTGCACTAAGTGTTCATCAGTTTTTGACTCTCATGCTCCATCTTCCCTGTTTACCCGATCTCACCCTGAATGACTTTATTTTTTGTTTTTTCACCAGGTAAAAAAAAGTCCTCTAAGGGAAATGTTTTGCCAATGTGGAAGTGGTGAAACAAAAAACGACAGAAGCACTAAAATGCATCAAAACCAACAAGTTCAAAAACTATTGAGCAGTGGGAAAAACATCTCAATAGGTGTATTGTATCAAATGGAAATACTTTGAAGAATATTGAAGTTTAAACATGTAAGAATAAATGCACTTTTTAAAAATAAATAAATTCTGCTTTTTTTTGGCAACCCCTCTGCCCACATGCTTAAGCAGCAAGCAAGTCATAATAACAAAACATCTTTGGTTGTTTTAATCTTCAACTTACTCTATTTCAGTCATATTAATTATTTTCCTGTTGTCATAAAGAATTGAGGACAAAGAATAATACTATACTCTATGATATTATTTTCTCCAGATTGTGGGACCTTCTACTTCAGTAATCGATGTATTAAAATGAAGTTTTCTCTTGGTAATTGTAATGTGCTTTTCCTTACAAGACTCTAGGTAAAGTCCGAAAGTGTATCTTACAAAACGATTATGTCAAAATACTTTAAACGTGGAATTTTCCATAGAAAATACCAGGGTAAATTTTGTTCAAAGTATTGGGAGAAGAGAACATCTGAGGTAGAGTATAGATTTTAAATAAAAAGACTGCATATTAGCCTCCCATATTCTTAATCAGTAATTATACTGGAGAAAGTTTTGATTTTCAAAATGTATGAAAATAAAGACTGATCATTTGGAATTGGGAAGAATTCCAGGACAGAATGAAGGCTTGTCACACATTCTTTTTCATGACATTGCTTTTCACATAGTAGGTACTTAAAAAAATTGTTTGCTGAATAAGTCAATGATCCTTCCAAACACCTGGAATCGATTAACCTGATTCATTTACCTGGAATACAGAGTGCATTTTTTTCAGAGCTGAAGATCTGTCGGCAGCACATTTGAATAATACAACCATTTCATTTCCTCCATCTCACTTCCCTTCACCTTCAATCCTGGCTTTCCTGTAAATACCTTCGGCTGAGCTGACAATTCCATCCCAGACTCTACTCCTCTCCTAAGGCCAGGCCAAGACCCACTGGCCTGGGACACTGCCCTTAAGGAACTCGATCATTCAGTTCTGGAGTTTGGATTTTAAAATATCTGCCAACAATGGGCCTTTGGATTTTTCTTTCTTTTTTATTGAAGTGATTTTTTTTATACTCATTACATTTTTTAAGAGTCTGCATTCTTTTCAAAAATGTATCCAAAATGAAATTATTTTATTTGATGCAACTGAGAAGGAAATCAATGAGATGGCTATATATTAAAATTTAGTTTAATTTTAGTTCCTGTTGTTCCTCAGAAAGATTTCCAAATGCAGTTATGGGTGAATTATTGCACTGAAATTTTAATTACAGTGCCTGTGTGCTGGGGATTCCTCATCCCTCAGCTCCTCCATTTATTAATTGAAGACAGTCTACAGTGTGGAGGGAAAAGAAACAAAAACTAGTTTTGAATTCCAGCATTCTTCTATAAAATCTGTGGCTCAGACAAGTCACCAGACCTTTCCAAGTTTTTGTTTTCTCCTCTTTACAATGAAAATAATACAGTGAAATGAAGCACTGTGTCTGGCCTACTTGAAATATCTATGAAGGCTACTGTCACTCTCTCCTTCAACTTCTCACTTCCGATGCAGAGAAGCCCGGTTGCTCTCTGTTGTTTTCTTTAGTCAGCAGGTTCATACAGCTCTGTCTCACCTGTGACTCCATCATCTTACAGTGCAGCAAACTCTAGTGTCACAGTTGGAGTTCCCCAGTGACCACAGTTTGAAGCAAGGATGCAAGGCTGATGCTGTCATGAGGAGCACAAAACAGAAGAGCAAGAGCAAAGGCCAAGATTAGAGGCAGGCACAGATATGAAGCTTCAAGAGGAGACACTGTGTCGTGTTGGGCTACCAGGCCTGCAGCACATTGCTGGATGGACTGTACAGACACACTGCCTCCAAGTAATCCATGGGAAGCAGCGTAAAGGAGGAACTTACCTGCACAACTCCATTAATGCCTGCTTTCCCACTGGAGCAAGTTCAATCCACTGGGAGAAAACACCCTGACCTCACTTCTAGGCAGTGGGGCCTGGCTTCTTTGGAGGCCCTTTAAAAGCCAAATCTTGTGACCTAGGGTGATATAGTGTTTCCTTCTTGTCTACAAGTGGTGACAGGAATTGGTTGACTGGGTGACAGGTGACCTTGTGATAGGGAGAGTGTCTAGCACCCCAAAAGCCAAAGCTGGTTGGTCCCAGGGGAGCCCAGCATGTCTCCAGGAATGTAAATATGAATCAAAGGAATTACTCAATTAAAATTATTCTGTGAGCATCCTATTTAAAGACATTTTCTTTAAGTTAGATGCAAAATGCAAGAGAGACCAAGGTCACGGGTTTATAACTTGTCAGCAACAGTTCCATCTGAAGCACAAGGAAGATGCTTGTCTTCCATGCCTTTCATTCTTACCTTCCTGGTGGGATAGTTCCACATCATTTCCACAGTTCCCACAGAGGCTCACTCTGCAAGTTCTGTTCCCTTTTTCCTGCACTATTATTATGCAGAAAAAAAGATTATCCGCCGACACACTATAAACTCTTAAAATAGCTGTGGGCATGTCCCACTCTCAGCATTTAGCTCAGTGTGCCAACGGCATAGGTAATAAATTACTGAGACAGTTTTTGCATGTTCACAGCAGCGTTGCTATATCCTATCTGAGACCCAAGAGGACTATGCCTTTGTCTGTGGCTACATCTATCAGTAGGTAGCTCTTAAGTAATGACCCTCTTGTTACAATGATTAACAGAATGTCAGATCAAAGTTGGGCAGGAGATAATATTAGTTAGTGAGAGAAGAGAAATGAAAAAGGGTTTTGACACTGAAAGATAGATGCAAGTCCTGGTTTTATAACTAGCTGTCTGGCTGTGAGCATGTTACTTGAACTGTGAGAATATATATCACTTGATCTTCCTGAATTTTTGGATTATCATCTTTAAGAGATAGTAATAATTCTCTTATGGATTATTATAAACAAAAATTTAAAGGTTTATAAGTTGGTTAGCATGTAATAAGTTCCCTCTGCATGGTACTTAATATCAGGACCAGAAATCTTACAGTTAAGATATACAATTCTCTCATTTTTCAGTTGGAAAAATGAAATCTGGCAAAGTTAAATGACTGTTTCCAAAGTCTTATGATTATTTAGTGACAAAGACTATTGTCTATTCTGCTTCTCTTAGCAAAATCTAATGTTCTTTTTACCCTAAAACAGTGTCACCTTTATTAGGAGTCACCTGTATTAGGTGTCACCCATATTAGGAGCACATTAGGAGGTCATATTTCTGACCTGGAGAATGATTACATTTCTCATTGTGATAAGAGCAAATTTTGATAATCTTATTGTATATTGGAGATTTAAATTAGAAGATTCTCTTGTCTAGAGAAAAATTTTGTATAAAAGCAAATGCATTAGCAAAGCATAATTTATTTAAGGACCATATAACTAAGTTCAAAACAACTTGATTTCCTTGGTGTATACTCTGAACTTTCCTCCAGCAGTCAAGGATAGTATATTGAAATGTGATTTAACAGTGCTTAGTTGATATGTTATTTAATTTATTGCATTGTGCGCCTGCACAATTTCATCATTATACTGCAAAAGTAAGTCTACTGAATAAGTGCCTCAGTTTCAGCTACTTCTTTAGTATTAGAATGTCATTTTCTCATTATTCATGTATCTATTTTATTTTATGCCATAATAATTTTGAAATAAAATGCCATTCCTTACTTTCCTGTGTGTAAATGCGTATTTATATAATGTCCAAAATAATCAAGATGAAATGCTGCTTAGTATAAAAGTCCTTTCACGTTCAGAAGAAATGGTTTTGTAAACTGAAGGTCCACACTAAAAGCATAGCTCTATGCATGATGGCCTAATGGCTTCCTTGAAAATATTCAGCCAGAGTCATTTTTTTAAAAAAACAACCCTGCAAAACTAACTTCAGTTCTGAAAATATAGTAGTGGTTCTAAGGTACAGACCTTATGGTGAATGAAGCTTTTTGTCATAATGTTTCTGTGGGTGGCAAAATATTTAAAATGGAATTCTGGTGTATCTTGGTACATCAGAATCTTCTTACACTAATCAGCCATTGTAACTTTGAGGGAATCAAACTCTCGGAGCCCCTGGTCCCTTTTCCCTCTAATCATAAATAGGACTTGCTGAAATATTTGAACTTCTTTCATCCTTGGAAGAATGTTGTGCTAAATTAATTTTTAAGTTGTATTCTGTTTCATCAATTACATTGTCTTTGCCCAGCAACTTCAAAATCTCTCTTCTCCACAACCCTTTTATCCATCAAACCATGACCTTGGTCTCACAAATGTTCCTTCACTAGCCCTAACCCTCTATTTTCCATTTAAAAGCTAATTTTTCTTATTTTCTCATCTTTGATTTGACCGTATATGAGAGAAGAGAACATTACAAAAACTGCACTTGGTAGGTATACCAGGAATAGAAATACAGATAAAGAGAAAATCAATGCATAAACGGGGGGATTTTCAATTTGCAGTATGGCACAGGAACCTGGAAGTTATCACTCTGTCCTAACAACAAGTAAAAAGCTAAAAAAAAAAAACCTGTGAAAACCCCACAAGTTTCCTTAGGTCTGTTAGAGAAGTGAGGTCACTGGGCCAACTGCTGCCCCCACGACTAAGGAGACAGACAAGTAGAAACAAAGAATCCAATAGGAGCCGTGTTGGGGGAGGGGACTGACCCACATGGCTCTGTTGAATTATCTGGAATAACATTTACCGAGTTCAGATAACAGACAATGTGAATGAATGTATTTAAAAATAATACCTTCCTCGTTAGCTGCCATTCAATAACAAAGAAATTAGAAAAGTAGCTAAAAGAAATTATCAGAGCCCCCAGTAACTGGGAATGCCTAGTATTTCTAACTACTTCCCTTGTGGTAAGGCACTCTAATTCTAATTAAGAAATATAACATAAAGTAGAATAGAAGCAATGATCCCTTTAAAAATGAATACGTTATTCACAAAGATAATACTAAAGTAAAAAAATGGTGGGACATAAGGTTGAGATTTGAAAAATAAAATACGTATAACACATGCCATTTTAAAAAATTTATCTTAATTTTATAAGCAAATGGGAACCAAATGGTGATTTCTCTTTCTATTTTCATTATTCCTCGTTTTTTAAAAAAGTTAAAAATGGCAAAGGACCTGAGTAGACACTTCTTCAAGGAGGACATACATATGGCCCATGGGCATATGAAAAATCGCTGCGCATCACTAGCCATCAGTGATGCAAATTAAAACCACAATGAAATACCACTTCTCACCTGCCCAAGTGGCTATCATTAATAAATCAACAAATGAGTGTCGGCAAGGATGTAGAGAAAAGGAATGCTAGTGCACTCTTGGTGGGAATGCAGACTGGTACAGTCACTGTGGAAAACAGTATGAAAGTTCCTTCAAAAAGAAAAAAAAAAAAAACTACTTTTTGACCCAGTGATTCCACTGCTGGGAATATGCCCTAAGAATCCCAAAACACAGATTCAAAACAACTTCTGCACCCCTATGTTCATTGCAGTGCTATTTACGTAGCCAAGAGATGGAAACAGCCTACACATTTACATAACGGAATGCTATGCTGCAGGAAAACAAGAATCCCTACCTTTTGCAAAAGCATGGATGGAACTGGAGACTATAACACTAAGTGAAATAAATGAGTCAGTGAAAGACAAATACCATATGATCTCACTTGTAAGAAGAATCTAATGAATGAAATAAACTGATGAGCAAAATAAAACCAGAGGCATAGAATCATGGAAGAGACTGATAGCAGTCAGAGGGAAGTAGGTAGGTAGGAGGGGACTGTTGCAAAGAAGGTGAAGGGATTAGTCAAGGAACACATAAAAGGACTCATAGACATGGACAACAGGGTGGGATCGACTATGGAAGTGGGGAGGGGAGGGTTGGGCAGAGGAGGTAAAGGGGAAAATGTTGGAAAAACTGCAAAATATAAAAAATGACAAAAGAAATTCATTCTTGTTATTAAGTTAAAATAACACAGAAGTATATATAGCAAGGTATGAAAGGTTCCTTTCATTTTCCTCACAACTCACAATTAAGACCAAAGTAGCTAATTATTTAGTTTGAATTACTCTATAACTTTTTCATGTAAATCCATATATAATTTGCTTGGTATATTCACAAAATAATAACCATTACTCTGCAACTATATTTTTTAAAGATTTTATTTATTTATTTATTTATTTATTTATTTATTTATTTATTTATTTATTTAAGAGAGGGGAAGGGAGGAAAAAAGAGGGGAAGAAAAACATCAGTGTGTGGTTGCTTCTTATGTGTCTCCTACTGGGGACCTGGCCTGCAACCCAGGCATGTTCCATGACTGAGAATTAAACCAGCCACCCTTTGATTCCCAGGCTGGCCCTCAACCACTGAGCCACACCAGCCAGGGCTGCGACTATTTTTTTAATTTGAGCAGAATTTCACCAACATCATTTCATGTCTGTACAGTGGATCTTCTATATTCTTTTTAAATACATTGTGATACTTCATGAGGTAAATAGATCTTAATGATCGTTTAAGTTGATTACATTGTTATACATACTTTTTAACTTTAAATTTTAAAATAATATCAGATTAAACTAATTTATAAAGCTCCCATGAATTTTACCATCTTACATAACTATAGTAAAAAATCATAACTAGAAAATTAAATCAACATCACTAGTAACCAATAAATAAACTTCACTAAAATGTTTCCAAATTGAATTTAAATTTGAATTAGTGGAATTCCACTAGTGCCTTCTTTACTGACTCATCCCTACTCCAGGATCACACATTCTGTTCAGTTGTCATGTCACTTTTGTAGAGTTTTCCTCAACCTAGGTTTATGGTGTTTCTTCATCATTTAAGTGATGCCTTATGGGCAAGAATACCCCAGAAGTGATTTTGAGTCCTACTTGGTATATGATGTCTGTAGGTACATCATGTCCATATCAAACATTGCTGGGGACTTTAAATTGGTCACTTGGTGAAGTTAGAGTTTTCTAAATAATTTTTTAGAGGTTTTATCCCTATAAAATTACTGTTTTATCTTTATAATTTTTAAGTAACTAAGAAAGACCACTATGCAAATATGAAAATATCCTGGTTCTCATCCAACTCTTGCCCACTAATTTTACCATCCATTAATGATTCTTGTCTGCAGCAATTATTAGTGGTTTATGTGCTGATTAATAATATTCTATTACCATCATTCTCTGTTTATTAACTAGAATTTTATTGTAAGAAAACTTATCCTTCTTCCTTCAGGTTATTTCTCTATTCTTTTTTGTAAAATATAAGTTGTAAACCATTACCATCAATATTTATCTCTTTGTTCAGTTTGCTCTATATTTGCCCATTGGGATCCCCTTAAGTTGCCTTCTGGGCCTTTATGACATGACCTCATAATTTTTGAGCTCTTCCTTATTTTCTGGAACTTCTCTGTCCAAGAGCTAGAATCAGCCATTTCACCAAGGAACCCCAGAATATGTTTATTTATCGATACATCCAAACATAGTTATATCTACTTTTGTATTTCCTGTATATATGTGTATATGTCATACAGACCCACACATATGTATGCATGTAGGTAAAAACTGTGAGTTCATATTTATATCAACTTCCTTGCAGATTCATAGTGTTCATTCTGGCCCTTTTGTTATTTGTAATGTTTTTCTCCAGCAGTAAGAAGCCTAGTTCCAATTATCCACAATATATTTACTTATTTGTATAATCTTAGAGTACACATGAAGTATTTTCAGAATTGTTGACATACAATCCTATGAAACAAATTTACTAACTATAAAACTATATTTGTATGCTGTTTGTTTATAGTTTTGCAATATATAGTGGAAACCTGTTTTCCAATGTTACTTACATTAGTGCTTTTCCTATCACTCCCTCCAGAGTGATGTGTTACTTAATGCAGATAGCTCCTATTTTATTCTTTATACTCCTTTTAGGTTTCTCCCACATCTTGGTTGATTTTATGACTCTATTAATTTAATCTTATAAACAATATTGCCAAAATTAACTGTTCTAACACTTTTATGTATATCTGTAAGTATTTTTATAGCTAAATTTCTAGAAATATAACTTCTGGGTCAAATACATGCACAGTTAAATTTTCTATATACATTTACAAAATTTTCACAGACACTATACTGTTTTACAATCCAACCAATTGCTCCTGAGACTTCTCTGTTGCCCATACAGATCAGCACAAAATTTTATAAATCTTTTAATATTTTGTTAATCTCATTACTTAAATTTTCTAATATCACTTGCTATTTTACTTAATTTTTATTTAAATAATGCTATAGTTGAGTTTCTCTTATATTTATTGTTTTTTTCTGTAAATTTTTCTCTTGTTAATTTACGCGGCCTCTATTACTAGGAATTTTTTTGTACTTTTTAAATTAATTTTTTTGGAGTTTTTAAAATAGTAGATATTCACCCTGCTTTTTTGTTACATATGTTTCAAATATTTTTCCCAGATTATCACTTGACCTCCAATGTTTTGGTGGCTTTTGTCATAGCAATGTTTTTGTTGTTTATGGTATAAAATCAATATATTTCTTTATAGATTCTTGTTTTGGTATGTGAATTACCAAAAAGTGCTCCTTACCTTAGTAAGGAGTCCACACTAAGATAATAAAAATATCAACAAAATATCAAATTATATTTTCTCATTGATTTGAAAGCATTTATAGCATATTCCAAATTCTCATATAAACTAAAACATGAGCCTGGATTTATTATACTGTTAGTTTTAAGTAAGGTCTGGGAACCCCAAGAGTCCATAGGACCTTTTGAGCCACAAGGTCAAAACTATTTTCAAAATAATACTTCAGTTCCAGTTATCTTTTTTACTCTTATTCTTTCATGAGTGTTTCAATAGAGTTTTTCAGAAGTACTGGTATGTCATACGATATCTCAACAGAGGGAATGCAAAGGGAGATATGAAAAAATAGTTATCTTCCTTTAAGCCAGTGGTTAAACTGAAAGAGGTTTCGGCCTTATAAGTAAAATTTGATTGATGGATATTTTAACAGCCCATAACATATTAGACATAATAACAGTGTATGTTTTGAGACAATATTTTGTGAATTGAGGTGCAACTTTATTTTTCAAACCATAGTTCAAATGCAACTACAGATTAGCTACAGAAATAAGAGTTTCACACTAATAAAATATTCTGTAAGACTCAAATGCTCTTTAGTTTATTTTCTTCATTAGATTCCTCTCATAAGTGAGATCATATGCTATTTGTCTTTCTACCGACTGGTCTATTTTGCTTAGCATAATGCTCTCCAGTTTTACTGAAGCTGTCACAAAGGGTAGGAGTTCTTTCTTTCTTTCTTCTGTGTATTATTCCATTGCGTAAATGTACCACAGTTTTTAATCCATTCATGTACTAATGGGCACTTAGGCTGTTTCCAAAAATTGGCTATTGCAAATAGTGCTGCTATGAACATCATGGTGCATATGTTCTCTTGAATTGGTGTTTCAGTATTCTTAGTGTATATTTTCATCAGTGGAATTGTTAGTTCATAAGGTAGTTTCATTTTTAATTCTTTGAGGAAATTCCATATTGTTTTTCACAGTGTCCCCACCAATCTGCATTCCTACCAACAGTGCACTAGGGTTCCCTTTTCTCCACATCCTCACCAGCACTTGTTTGTTAATTTATTAATGATAGCCATTCTGGCAGGTGTGAAGTGATATATTATTGTGGTTTTAATTTACATCTCTGATGACTAGTGATGTTGATCATTTTTTCATATGCTTATGGGTCATATGTATGTCCTTCTAGGAGAAGTGTCTATTCAGGTTCTCTGCCCATTTTTTAAAATGGATTCCTTGTCTTTCTGGTGTTGAGTAGTATGAGCCTTTTATAAATTTTGGGCGTCAAACCCTTGCCAGATAGATCATTGGCAAATATGTTCTCCCATGCAGCCAGTTCCCTTTCTATTTTGATGATGATTTCTTTTGCCATGCAAAAGCTTTTTCATTTGAGGTAGTCCATTTGTTTATTTTTTTCTTGATTTCCCTCACCCTAGTAGATATATCATCAAAAATGGTGCTACATGGGGTATCTGAAACTTTACTGCTAATGTTTTCCTCTAGGACTTTTATGGTATCATGACTTATATTTAAGACTTTTATTCATTTTAAGTTTTTGCGTATGGTGTAAGATAGTGGTTTAGTTTATTTTTTTCCCAAGTACAATTCCAGTTGTCCCAACACCATTTATGGAAGAGAACATTTTTACTCCATCATTTATACTGACACACAAAACAGAACCAGATACATGGAAATATGGAACAGACTGACAGCTGCCAGAGGAAACAGGGGAGGGGAGAATGCTGGAAAGAAGGAAAAGGGATTAATCAAAGAATATGTATGAATGACCCATGGACATAGACAACTGTAGGGATGGACCATGAGAGCAGAGTTGAGGTGGGATGAAGGACAGCATAGGGGTGAAATTACAACTGTAGTTGTAAAGTAAACAAGAATAAAAAACAATTTAAAAAGAATCAATTGCATATATATAATTTAAAATAAGTATTAAAATTTAATTTTTATTTGTAAATTATGTACATTATACAGCATTAATAAAATGTATAATTAAAGTATATCTGTATATGTATTAATGCAAACATTTTTGAGAGAGCGAGTTGTTATATAATCATGAAATAAATATCATACTAAATAAATATCAGGAATATTGAAGTTTAGTTTTTGACAAATTTTACTATGCATCTATCAGAAGTACTAAAATTTAAAAATATATAAAACTTTCTGTAAAAGGACTGGTGAAGGTGTGGAGCAATTAGAACTTTCATAAGTTTATGAAAGGGATTTAACTTGGTCAAACCACATGGAAAAATATTTGGAAATACCTTTCAAACTAAACATACATACCTCTGACTCAGCAATTTCACCCTAGTTTTACATAGGGTTACAGGACAGTAAGTATTTGTATACCAAGTGCGTGTATAAAATTTTATAACTGCATTCTTTGTAACAGCTTCAAACTAGAAATAACCCAAATGAACATTAACAGTTAACGTATAAATGTTTTGATGTAATCGTATAGTCTAATTCCATACAGCAATGAAGTCAAATAATCCACTGACATATGAACAACATGGTTAAATCTCATAAAATTGTGCAAAAGAAGCCTTGGCACAAAAGAATATATACTGCATGATTTTATTTATCTAATTTTAAAAAGACAGGAAAGATGATAGTGTTAAAAGTCAAAATAATGGTTCCCTTTAGGGAAGTAATTTCTCAGATGGGGTTGATGAAGATTTCTGGATGTTAGCTATCTTCTATTTCTTAATAAGGTTGCTGGTTACATAGATGTATGCATTTCAAGATTTCTATGCTGTTCCGTGTGTATGTTATACATTATTTTTTTAATTTAAAAAGGAATATAAAAGATTTTAGTAATACAAATAAGTAGCTTGAGCAGATGCATATTTATAGTACCATTTCCAATAATTGTAGAGAATACTTTTTAAAAAAGAACATATAATAGCCAACTTTCACAATGTCCCCTACCTCCTGATATTCACACCCCTGTGTAGTTCCTCTCATATATAATAAGGAGGTCATATATGACCAATAGGATATTATTATGAAGAAAAACAAATTCAGATTTTATTAGTTTCTTGCTAACGTACTCTTCTGTTTCCAGATCCTATTTAAGACTACTAGAAAGTTTATTTTAAATTAATCTGTTCCTGGATTCTTAGTTCTTTTAATGGAACGCTATCCTGAAGCCAACTTTCAGTTATGAGCAAACCAGTTTGGCTTCATGTGGATTATACTAAGACATGACAATTGAATCTTCTTTGTGAATCACTTGCCTTATGGTCAAACTAAAAATCCATTACATTTAGATTTTAACTAATTTTCCTAGAAGACAACAAATTTTATTAAAGGTGTTAGGGTATACTTGAATCTGTTGAACTTGAGCAACTAAATCAGAAAATACACCAGCAAGTCCATTTCCTCTGACCTCTGAAGCAACTTTGCTTTCTTTCCTCCTTTAGTTGCTCACAGGTCTTAGAGAGATCTAAGTATGAGTGTAACTTTTGTCACTCTCATATTTTTAATGAATCATGTGAAGAGACACTTATGAATATCAAATATTATGACCTGAGTACTAAAACTAAGTATCAGAAGAATCTGAAAACTCCCTTGGCACAGAGACTCATGACTCATCTACATGCCTCCGTTCAGCAGTGGGGAACTGGTCCTGACATTCATGCTATATTAAACAGCCCTCAGCAAAACAGATTAGCCGAACTTTTCAATTAGTTTTTCAGTACTGATCCAATTCTCCTGTAGTCACATAGCCAGAGCCTAGGAAAACATGTCCCTGCAGATGAGTGTTCGTTCAGAGTAATAGAACATTTAAAAATAATAAATTTCCACACACTTTTGTTCCAACAATTTTCAGATATTGAACTAATTTTGATTCTAATATAATAGGAAGTATGCTGTGTGGGTATTAAGATGTTGGATGTAACATAAGATTTATTCTATTCTATTCTGTTCTATTTATTCATTCATTCAAATATATATGGAGCTCCCAATATGGAATGGTCACTGCATTGACCTTTGAAAATACAATGAGTGAACAGAGTATCTGCCTTCATGAAACATGTTTTCCATTAAGGAAGTCTTTGGTCAAATAGAAGTATCAGAACTTTGAGAGGGCATGGTCTTATTTCTTGATTTAAATTTAAGTAATTATGGTCATCCCCAGTATATTACAGGTTTTACTTAAAAACACACAATGAATTCAATATATAATATGATATGATATGATATGATATGATAATATATTATATATATAATAAAATATAATTCTTTTTGTGGCCATTTATACTTTCAACATTTATAAAAACTTTTTTCTTGTGGCAATGAACTTCTTTATAGTCTTATTACTTTAGTTGCCATTAATAATCAAAGGATGTTTCATAGTTACAATGCAGGGGAGTTTAACGAGCAAGTTAATGTTTACCCTACAGACAAGTATTATATCCTGGTAGTATGTCTTCTAAACTTCAAAACACAGTGAGAAATTATCAGATAACATTACAGGCAATACAGCAGATGAGTAGATAATTAGATATGTTCAACAGTCATAACCAAATGAAGCCAAATTGTGCATATCTCTGCTGGCTATGTACATTTAGGGTGCTAGGTAGATTGCTCTATTGATAAAGAAAGTGCTTTTAAAAGCATTGTGGGGATGGATTACAAGTTGAGCATATTTTTGAAGAGAATATTCCACCCCCCCTCTGGCTGATGACTTAATATTAACATATTAGTAGTATTAATATGTTATTCTGGAAATGGTTGAACCCAGAATAACTTCAGGTGAGAGTATAGCAATTTCAAAAATTTAGAGTTTTTATTACAATTTTTAAAAAGATTTTATTTATTTATCTTTAGAAAGGAAGGGAAGGAGAGAAGAAGAGAAACATCAATGTGTGGTTCCCTCTCGTGAGTACCCCTCTGGGAACTGGCCTGCAACCCAGGTATGTGACCTGACTGGGAATTGAACCGCGATCATGTGGTTCGCAGGCCCGAGCTCAATCCACTGAGCTACACCAATCAGGCATTACGATTTTTTAAATCTGTCATTTTTTACTTTGTCCCATCAGTAATTCTTAATTTTATCCCTCTTAAAAATTGTATACATAATCTATAAAATAACAAATTACCTTTTATTTCTTAAACTTTATTTTGAAGATGTTGAAATGATACAAGGAAGTTAAATATACTAGTAGCACATTTAAAATACTAGAGATCTTGGAATTTAGTATCCTTAAATACTCTGAACTTAATATAAAAGGAAATGAAAGAGCACCTGATAAGGAACCCAGCGATTTATACAGACACAAACTAATTCCTCTGTTTATTTTTTGGCACATCAGCATTACATTAATCTACTTACATATTATATATCTCCACGGACCTCAGGAGCACAAGCACTTCAATGATGTTTGTAAATAACATCATTTACACTCTTTGTTTGACGTGAATGACATCGTTTAAACTCTTTGTTTGAAAACAACCCATCAGCATATAATCACAAAATTGTACAGAATTGTACACTTCAATTAATGAATTTCTTACTCTCAAAAACAAGTGGTTTTTGACAGGCTGGTGTTTCATTTTTTTCCCTGGAGTTTTACAGCATCACTAGTTTGCCTCACAGGCAACTTGAGGAGTGTATGGAGGGAATACTATAACACCCGAGAATAAACAAGAATCAACATGAGAATCACTACGATGAACACACATATCGCCTGAATGAATTACTCTGAGGTCATCTTTTTCTTAATTCCCTCAACACTTCTCACAACAGACTTGTCTTCTTCATTACCTTGACTTTGGTCACCACCTGAGAAGTCTGACTTCCTTTCCGCTCTGCTTGGTTTTCATCCCCCTTTTCCAGCCCTGCTTCCAGCTTCCCTTGCAGGCCAGCTGTCTCTCCCTTTACACTGTGCACCCTGGTGGCAGGAGGTGGCTCCAGTTGAAGGGCCATCTCTTACCCTGTTAACATTGCTGCAAATGTTCTTTCTCTTAAGTGAAACGAAAGCTGGATCTTCCCCAACACACATCTACCTTCCTTAAAAAACCAAGCAGATGAACTTATTCTCTTTCCTTCTTCTCCATTTCCTACCTGGCAAGGACTACAGAAAAGCTGCAGGTAACAACATCCGCCTTGCTTCTACCCAGTGCCGTCAGAGCATTGCCATTTCCTCAATTGAGAAACAGTGCTGACTGACCAATACAAATATCCTTTCTTTAATTCTGTGCTTTCCCTGTGAAATGCTTGCTGTGGGAAGTAGAGGAACCACGTGGGCGGCCCCAGCACAGTCTCATTCTGGGGCTGCTCTTATGGGCACTGGGGATTCTGGGGTTCTCAGTTGCTGCTGTGGAACACGTAGCCCTTCTCCTCAGACCAGATGTTATGACTTGATGCTACGACTTCCTCATTCATTCACAGGCATTCTGCAACCTCTCTCTTTCCTCTGAAGCAAAAAATTTACCTTTTCTGTTTTTCCTCCAGTCCCAGAGCAGAATGAGTAATTAGTTATTTTTTAAAAGCTCAGCTGTGCTACTTATGTTCACAATCAGTTTCTCCTTTTTCTTCAAGAATGTGTTCCAAAAATAGTTTCAAATTCCCTTCGTAAAAAAGTATTTACTGTTCTTTGCATGTCATTCTGTACATTCAAGAAATATCTCTGACAAAAAGGAGTTTTGATCCACTGCCTTAACACTCATGCTCTTCTCAAGCTTTTTAAATGTTTTTTATGTCCTGTTAGAACTATACCAATGACCACATAGTAACCAAATACACAAGCCTTTTTATTTTGTGTGTTCATTCTGCATTTTTTAGGAGCTAACATTTTCCACATTTCAGTTCTTTGCAATGTCTTATTCAGCCCTAATTCATTCATTCAACAGTATTTTCTGAGACTTAGGATGAGGCTAATCCTGTCCAGGTGCTGTGGATACACAGAAAACAAAACAGACCAAAAATTTACCTTCATGAAGCAGATGTTATAAGTAAATTAATAGTATATTAGAAAGTGTTAAGATCTGTGTAGAACAATAAAACAAGGAAAGAGACAGTGAGGGTGAATGGGTTCACAGTCTATAATTTTCTTAACAATGGTTAAAAATAGCTTCTTTGAGAAGGTGTTATTTATTTGAGCAAATATTTTAAAGGAAGTAAGGGGTGAACCATATAGGAATGTAGAGAAAGAGGTCTTCAAGGAGGGCGAAAGTCAGTGCCAAACCTAAGAGAACAGAGAGGCATGCGTAGGGAGCAGTGCAAGCCATAGATAGGGAAGCAGTATGGGAGGTCAGCAAAGCAGAAAAGTGGGATGGATAATTTATCAGAGGGGCTGGATCTACAGATAGTCTCACCTGGAGGGAACAATTCAATTCTGTCCTGAATGATAAATAGGAGTGTTCTGGAAAGAGAGAATTCCACATACATTTGTGTCAACATGTCATGGTGTGGGTAACTGGTAAGTAGTTTAAGGTAGCTGGAGCTAGGGCCCTTGTGAAGAAGAAAGTGAGAAGAAGGAAGGAAATCGGCAGATCATGAGGGATGTGAGCACAAGGTTGAGATGGTTGAATGTTGTAGCCCACGGCCAATCAGGGCTCATCAAAGCAGTTAGACAAAGAGAATGGTGTCCATGAAGAATTTTGAACCAGATGCCAAGGCTATACAAAGAGCAAAGAGTTTCCTGACCTTGTGGGCTCCCTAAGCACCCTTCTCCAGCCCTCAGCCATAGTCCCCAATCACCACGCATTCTGGACATTTCACTGCAGCCACTTCGCCTATCTTGCTTTTCTGTTTCTTCCCTCTGCTCCCTTGTGTTGCGTATCAAGCAGTTGTCTCTCGCAGTGTTTGAAATTGTGTTTCGTGGCTCTGGAGTTGGAACTCAGCAAATCACATTTTTATTTGCCAGCTGACTCCTAGGAAGACCTGACAATGAAGAGAGATGGGAGGCTGGAGGAGGATGGAGGAAAACGTTCTTTCTTCTCTGCTGCTGTTCTTTCCAGCGTCATCCCTCTTGGGCAGCAGCAGTTGGTTCCAGTGGTAATTAGTTACAAGTTTCTTCCTTTATATTTTAAATCCTACATAGCCAGATTAGAGATATTAGCAGTCACATGGTGCCCAGGTCCTCAGAAGTGTGGATGCAGCTCCATGGGTTTCCTTTTCAGAATTCCTGAGGAACCAGTATCACCTGGAGAGGAGCTCTCTTCAGAGGTAGTGGTTTCAGCCCTGTGGGAACCCTGCTCCAAGCTTCCGGAGTCTCCTGGCCAATTGTTCCCTTTGGTTCCATTAGCCCTACAGATGAGGAGTACCCGTGGACATCATGGTATCTGTATTATTTCAGTTTCGTTTGTGTTTTGCCTTTGTCGTCTTTCAGCACTAATGTAACCAATTTCCCATATTAAATCTTCTCCATTAAAATAACTGGCGTGATCACTGTTTTCTTGACTATACCCTGAAAGATACATTTCTTTATTTTCCTTCTTATTCTGAACATTCAACTAAAACACTTCATAGGTCTTTGTTCCTAATGAATCTTTAAGACATTCATCTGTTTGGTTTTTATTTTTTTAGATTCAAATAAAAACTTACTTTGAACCAAATACACAAGGATCTGAGAGCTTGCAATGTTCAAGATATTGTGTTAAACACCATAACATTACTAGCAGAGCTATGGCATTTTCTATACGTAGATAGACATAGACATAGATGGATATAAACATAAGTACAGCTATAGACATAGCTATAGATACATAGATATAGAGATACAGATATAGGCCTGAGCTAAGCAATAAAAGTCTTCCATAAAACATAAGATTTTGTATTCTACTTTGCCATGCACATTTATGTCATTCCAACAATTAGAAATATTGCCATCTTTTTATTTTAGGTAGATAGTTCAATTTTCTCATTCATACACTGGCATAGCAAACACTGGCTCATGCATGTATCAGCGTTCTCTTCATGCCAGTGTGCTATAGAATGCACAGCTTTTGATCTCCTTCCTCCATACCTCTCTTTCTTGACTAGGCTGTTTGGAGGAGGAAGGTGAGGGAAGTTGGTAGGTGATTGTTAACTCAAGCAACAACAGTTTAAAAATGGACAAGAAAAAATTTGAGGCTCAGAAGTCAGAAAGAGACTAAAAGTGAGGATTCAGCAACATTATAAAGAATGAATGTTGGCACTAGTTAGAAGCTTGGAAAATCAAATACCAGTTTAAAGGCAGTTGGTACACTGGGCCTCTTAGGAAGCAGAGAAGACACATTTCACATCCTTTGTTTGAAATGAATGAATTCTCAAGCTGCTAGATTTCAATGAACTGAAAGGCACATTATTTGTGGAATATATTTAAGAATTCCTAAGGGTGCTAGATCAACAGGAACTGGCATAATTTATTATATTCCAGCTGACAGAGTAAAGAATAAGACAATTCTGTATAAGGGTCACATGAAAAAGGAAGTCAAGTGTAAAAGAAATCGGATCTTATTTTTTCCTGATCTCTAGCCAAATGATCAGTTAAGAGGTGTACTTTTCTTCCAGCAAAGAAATGTTGCTTGCCAGGAATGTGGAGGTAAGCTATCTTATTCCAGACCAAACTGGGAATGAATTATGAAAGTGAAACTTATATCTTTTGGAAAACCAGGTCAACTAAATATCTGATGCAAAATATTAAAAGGGGTTGAATTCAGGAAGATCTGGATTCTAACTTAATCTCAGAGGGAATTAAAGAACTCTGTGGTTTCCCTTTTATTTGAGTCAAAATTTATAGCTCTTATGTTTGTAGTAAAAACATAATGCTTTCTGAAGTTTGTATATGTATTGTGGAGCTTTTAAATCACCATTTCATTTAAACAGCAGCAGATGTGCATTTAACTTATGACAGTTCTGTATCAGGTGGGGAACAGAGTTGTTTGAACATTTTTGTAGCATCATCAACAATCACATTGGCTTGCAAGTTAACAGTGCCCTAGGAGAGAAATTATCCAATACTTGAAATCAGGCACAACAGTGCTATTCATTGATGCTCCAGTAAATTTACAAAAAAATCTGATATATTAATAATTTGAATGCATTACTATTAAATATTATTTTATGTTTTTAAAATGAATTTTAAAAATCCAGCTATGTTCAAAGAAGAACATAATGACTGTCGTTTGACACTTGTTTATAACAAGTATTCATTTGTGATTGGCCAGCATTGGATTCTCTTGAAACAAGCAGAGCATTTCTGGTGAGGGGGTATAAGCTAAGTATTTAAAAATACACTAAATTTTATAATGTTATTTATTAAAATAAATAGACTGTTGTCTGACTAATGTAATGTGTAAAAAATAAGTATCTCTCTCTCTCTCCCAATATTTTGTGAAGTAAGGATGTTAATAGTCTATTGTTAAAATACTTTTTAGAAATTGTTGAACTATGTTTTATGAAATTATTGTCAGGATTTTTTAGGTCTTAATAAGAAACAATGGGTGTTAGTTTATATACCAGTCTTCTTCAGTGTAAGTTTTAAATTAATTTTTCACTGTAGAAAAATTTTCATTTCTATGGCAGGAGACCCTGTAATGTACTTACCTTAAAACCACGTGCTGATCAACATTGTTAAAGTTACCTTTTTTGGAAAGTAATGCAAATATAGTTAAAATGCCATTAGACCTTCTGTTGAACTCAGTATTTTGTTGTAACAGAATTTTGTTTTAAAAAATTACACTGCTAAAAACCACAGTGTCATGCCTTGAGTCCAGTAAAGGAAAATAAAAGTTGGAACATTTTACGAGTTTTCTCCCGCTTGGTATTTTGAAAGTTGATCTTGGTTTTTCAGGTTTAGAGTATTCATCGTGTTTGCGATGAGAGTTTGAACAGAAAGGTACTGGGAAATTGTCTCTGGGAAGTGAATTGTCTTCCCAGCTGAGCCTGGAGAGACAGAGGCATCCAGCTAAATTATGCCCAGACTCCTGGTGCAAAGAAATTATGAGATCATAAATGTTAATTATTTTAAGCTCCTTATTTTTGGAGTAACTTGTCACAGAACCATAAGTAACTATTACAAGAAGAACTAGGAAAGAGGAGAAAGCATCAGATAAATGGACCTAAGTAGAAGAAGGGGGATGAGAGTGTATTCCTAGTGGAAGGAATTGAATAAGAGATGCACAGAGCTAGGAAGTATCATGGTGTGTTTGAAAAAAGCAATTATTTGAATTTTCTGGATGATAATGTACATCAAGATTTTGCAGAGATTAGAATTTAAAACAGTAGTACATTGAAGTCTCAACATAGATAGTCTGGAAAGTCAAATTTAGAATTTATCTTGTATTTCATTGAATTAGAAACATTAGGGGAGCAGAGTATTACTCTAGAAAGTTGTGCTGAGAGTAATGTGTAAGATGAATTAAAAAAGAAAGACAAATACTGTTAGAAGACTATGTAATGGAATAGCGGAAAAAGTCATGAGTAAGGATATGGCATAAAGATGTGAAAAATTAAGGTAATGGAAAAATTGATCAAATATTTGGTTTTTTATCTACTGACATTGGGATCTTGAGGAGAGAGACACGATGCTTGTAAGAATTTAATCATGGGATACTAGAAAAATAGTGAAGCAATATGAGCACTACAATATGAATTAGGGATAAAAAAACAAGTCTTGTTTTTTGCTCTTTTAAGGCAAGATAGAAATAAAACATTGTGGTGACAAAGCAAGGACACTGGTGATCAGTGTCAGTTTTAGGATAGAATTTGCATGTGTGTTATATTTTAAAATGTACAAAAAGATCAAAGTGAGAGTCCAGAGAGAGGCTTGGAAACTGTCCACATTTAGGACCTGAATGAAAATGGATAGAAGAGCCAGAGAAAAATGGGCATTAGTAGAAGAGAGTGGTTGATCTGAACGTAGTGCAGATAAGTTCCTGCACAAATAGAAGATCAAAATACAGTGTTTTAGGCCCCAAACAAGATAATTGTACCCAACAAAGCTATCATTTAGAATCAAAAGATACATGAAGAGCTTCCCAGACAAGAAAAAGCTAAAGGACTTTATCACCACCAAACCAGTATTACATAAAATGTTAAAGAGTCTTCTTTAAGAAGAAAAAGAGAAAAAAGATTAAAAATATGAAGACTAACATGTCACTAAATACATATTTCTCAACAGTGGACTCTTAAAAATAATAAAATAAACAAATAAGTAGAAGTGAGGAAGACTCAGATACAGAGAACATTTTGACAGTTTCCAGGTGGGAGTGTGGTTGGGGGGATGGGTGAAAAAGGTGAAGGGATTAAGAAGTACAAATTGGTTGTTAGTGGTTTGCTATGGGGATGTATAAGTACAGCGTAGGAAATACAAAAAAAGTATTTATCAGTCATTCAAAGAGATGTCAGAAAGCTGCCATATAATCTCTACATTTTTAGAAAGAATTTGCACATAGGTTATAGTTAATTTTTATTTTTCTTTTAAAAAACCCCAAATTATAATAAACCCAAGTAATTGAATTAACTTACTTGCCGCCTGGTATTTTTTTTTAAATTTTCTGTATTTTTTTAAGATTTTATTTATTTATCTTTAGATGGGAAGGAGAGAGGCAGAGAAACATCAATGTATGGTTGCTTCTAGTACTTCCCCTGCTGGGAAATAGCCCGCAGGGAACTGGTCTGCAACCCAGGCATGTGCCCTGACTGGGAATCGAACTGCGATCCTTTGGTTCGCAGGCCCGCGCTCAATCCACTGAGCTACACCAGCCAGGGCAGCCACCAGGTATTTTTAAGAAGGAAGTATCTTTGCAAGACAATTACATAAATTTTAGAGTCCTTCTTTGTGTTAAATAAACTTTTAAAAAATTTTCAGCCACAATTTATTTATTTGCTTAACAGCTCTGTATCTCCCACCTTCTATATGCAGAGGATCAGTGAAGGTGTTGGGGGCAGCATAATAAATAAAATTCTCACCTACAAGGACCTTACATACTGACAGGCCACTTCAAATATCTGATAGAATTATCATACTTTCATAAAAAGCAATGCTTAACTGCATCTTCACCTGTAAAGAAGATCATGTAGCTAACTGTAGCAAATTTGATGTCAGGTTTTGCTACCATATAAGAACCAGTTTAATGTAGTGTATTTGCTGGGGGAAAACTGGGGATGGTTTGAAATCACTTTGGCATTTTTCACTTGATAGCTGCTTCTCTGAGTTGTTAGCATCTGTCTAGCACTTCCTATTCCACTGCTTATTTCAATGCAATTGCAATGCAATTGAAATAAGCTGGTTTTGGCCTGGACCTCATGTTGCCCTTCATACCATGACATTATTACAACCCACTCAGAGGATCTGGCTTCAACCCTGATACTCTTCCGCCTGCTTCTCCACAAGGCATTCAATAGGACACAGAAATATTCAACAGTATATTTCTGCTAGTCAAGAATAGCACCATGATTATGGTAGTCATAGTGAGGCTGAGGTGGCCAGAGATAGAAAGCTGATAGAGGCCAAACCAGAGTAGTCATTAGCACTCCAAATTAAGAACTGCCTAAGTTTGTTATTGACACCCTTAGTTTATGCAAACACTTGAGGTGTGATGGTAGCACCCCCAAGTCTAATCCCAGTTGTAACTTCTCATTTGCATAAAAGCAGAACAAAGTTTGGGCAGTTTTTTAGTGACATATGCAAGCATTTAAAACAATATGTAGCACAAGTAAGCACAATAAATATTGTTGAAAATAAATATGTGAGCTGTAGTTCTGCTTAATTTTTCTAAAAGTCTTGTATATTGCAAGTAATTTGTGGTGTTATCTCTGTTGTCTGTTTATTTGTTTCATTAGAAAGGTGATATAAAAGAGTAGGTCCTAAGTTTCTTTGACATATGGACAGGTTTGCTTTATTCAGCGCTGTAACACCAAACTCAGCTTTTGTCAGAAATGCTAAAAATTAACCAATCAACCAACAGTCTTACTGAAGACCTATGACCATGTGTCCAGAATTGAGGAAGCTTCCACAGGCCTGAACACAATACACTTCTTAAAGGATACATGGCAGAAGGAACAAAGAAGGCAAGGAGTCAAGCACAAGGGTAGATTTAGCAGGTTTAATACTTCACTACAACTGGGAGAAATGTTCAAACCAATGAGTCAGAAATTCCATCTTTCTTCAATGACAGGTCATTATCTTTTATAGGTAATTTTACCCAAGTGTAAACATCTGCACTTCATAATGATCAGCATTAAATAAAGGAGAGCATTGGAAAATTTCCAGTAACTTGGGAAATGGGGAAGGGTAGGCAGCACATTCTTTACTATTTTGGTTAAATTAAGAATATTTTTTCCTATCCTTGCTCTATTTCTTTTATATGTACGTAGGAATTGCTGTAGAGTTATAATCTGAGACAGTGACAATGCCATTAATGTTTACTCTTGCTGCTGCTGCCCACCTTTTTGAGCAATGATGATAGGAAAATCTCTATGAGCCTCTCTCTCTCTCTCTCTCTCTCTCTCTCTCTCTCTCTCTCTTTCTCTCTCTCTCCATGGCTCATAAGTAATCACCTTTCCCCATCTGAAACAAATTAACTCCTAGGGAAGAGATGTTCCAAGCGCTTTCACGGATTTGTTTCCAAGGAAACAGCTTCTTTTGTCCATATAAGTCCTGTAGTTCAGACAGTAGATTGTTTTGTATCATCAGACAAGAGTCTAGAAAAACCAATGAGTTTACATGGACTTTAGAGTGTTAAGATCAAGCTAATTAGTACTGAAATTAGTACTGATCACCATTTAGAAAAAAGTCTCAATCTACTGCAGGAGATTGTGGAAAAATGCTACGGGTGGAGTTTTAAAACATTACTTTCCTATGTTGTGTATATCATAAAATGGCTTCACAAAAGGAATCTCCTCAATTCTGTCGACTATAACATCCTTCAGTCTTGTGGAGCCCTCTACTGGAAAGCTTTGTGTAACAAAAAAGGTATTTTGTTTTTCAAAATTCACCTGTGTCAGTTATGTTGGTAAATATTATTTAACTCATGAATTTATATTTTAACACTTTTGAGTTACTCTAACCAGTTTCTCTTAATTTGTTTGTTGTCATTTCCTGGTGGCAGATATCAGAGTTGTTAAGGATACTTAATCTAATTTCCTCCACACTGGGTACAAACCATTATTCTAATTTAATCCTTTCAGCTTGAAGACATGGGTAAGCTCTTTTAAATTGTGAAGGCTCCAAAAACAAGCAAAATTCAAAATTTATGTCTCACTCTTGTTAATTAATTAGTCTGAGTTACACTTTTAAAAACCTTATATCAAGATAATATTTTAAAATATATATGCACTGGTTGGTGTAGCTCAGTGGATTGAGCGTGGGCCTGCAAAACAAACAACTGCAGTTCGATTCCCAGTCAGGGCACATTCCTGGGTTGCAGGCCAGTTCTCAGCAGGGGATGCACGAGAGGCAACCATACATTAATATTTCTCTCCCTCTCTCCTTCCCTTCCCCTCTAAAGGTAAATGAATAAAACCTTTAAAAAATAAAATATATAAAAAAGATACAATAAGAATAAAAGATAATAGTATTTCAGGGTGACATGATGAAACTTTGAATATTACAAGGTCAGAACTCTATTGCTTTAGGCAGGAGAAATTACAATATTTACCATGCAAAAAACAGAGTGAAAGAAAACTTCAAACTTTAGTGTAAAAATAAAGCCAAAGAGTAATTTTCTGTGTGTGAAAAGTATAGAAAGACAACATTAGAATATGTATCATTAGATATAGGCTACCACAGGTTACTCCATATTAACTACATACTCAAAATTAACTATAATCATACACTTTGCTTCTTCACACAACCAAAAGAAGAACAACAAATTTAAAAACAAAAAATAACGAGAAGTGCCATAAAATCAAATGTATGGAAGTCCAACAACCAAGGAGTTACAGAATAAACATTCATTCAGACCTGTAGGAGGGTCAGAGATGGGAAGCTGGGATGAAGAGGACTCTTGGCAAGGCAGGAGCTGGCAGACCAAGCTAGGCAGTGTTTGGAAGACCTGCAAGTCCCACATTTGCATGCAGATAAATCAGGAGGAACAACTTGGGAGCAAGACGCAATGCACAGCCCAGGGTTCCAGTGTGGGGAAATAAAGCTTCAAAACCTGTGGGAGTTGTAGCAGTGAGAGAAGCTTCCCAGCCTCACACGAGAGTTCATTGGAAAGACCCACAGAATCCTGGAACTGTACACAAACTCACCCACCTGCAAATAAGCACCAGAAAGGCCTAATTTGCTTGGGGGAAGTGGAAAAAGTGACTGAAAGCCAGCTGAAAGCTGAGCAAGAGATACTGTTGCTCCCTCTCGAACCACTCCTCCACATACAGCGCCATAACCCAGCAATGCCAGTTGCCCAGCCCTGGTGAATATCTAAGGCTACTATGTAACAGGCATGCTAAAACAAACAAAAAAAATATGGCCCAATGAAGGAACAGAACAAAGCTACAGAAAAAATACAACTAAGCAGTGAAGAGATAGCCAACCTATCAGATGCAGAGTTCAAAACACTGGTATGCAGGATGCTCACAGAAATGGTTGAGCTTGATTGCCAAATAGAGGGAAAAAGTGAAGGTTATACAAAGTGAAATAAAGGAAAATGTACAGAGAACCAACAGTGAAAGGAAGGAAACCAGGGCTCAAATCAACAGTTTGGACCAAAAGAAAGAAATAAACATTCAACCAGAACAGAATAATGAAACAAGAATTCAAAAAAATTAGGAGAGGCTTAGGAACCTCTGGGACAACTTTAAACATTCCAATATCTAAATCATAGGGGTGCCAGAAGGAGTAGAGGAAGACCAAGAAATTGAAAACTTATTTGAAAATATAAGGAAGGAGAATTTCTTAAATCTGGTAAAGGAAATAGACTTCCAGGAAGTCCAGGAAGCTTGGACCCAAGGAAGTACACAGCCAGGTACATTATAATTAAATTACCCAAGATTAAAGACAAGGAGAGAATCTTAAAAGTAGCAAGAGAAAAGGAGAGAGTCACCTACAAAGGAGTTCCCATTAGACTATCAGTTTATTTGTCAAAAGAACCTTGCAGGCAAAAAGGTGCTAGAAAGAAGTAGCAAAGTCTTGAAAGGCAAGGCCCTATATCCAAGATTACTCTGTCTAGCACAGCTACCATTTAGAATGCAAGGGCAGATAGAGCGCTTCCCAGATAAGGGCAAGTTAAAGGCGTTCATCATCATCAAGCCCTTGTTATATGGATTGTTAAAGGGACTTAGCTAAGAAAAAGAAGGAGATCAAAAATATGAACAGTAAAATGACAACAAACTTTCAGCTATCAACAACTGAACCTAGAAAACTAAAACCAAAAATAACAACAACAAAAAAACTAAGCAACCAACTAAAACAGGAACAGAATCACAGAAATAGAGATGACATGGAAGCTTATCAATGGGAAGGTGGAGAGGAAAGATGGGGGTAAAAGTACAAGGAAGAAGAAGCATAAATGTATGTACAAAATACACAGGGGGAGGTTAAAAATAATATGGGAAATGTAGAAGCCAAAGAACTTATAGGTATGGCCCATGGACATGAACTAAGATGGGAGAATGATGGTGGAAGATGGGAGGGGTAAAGGGCAGAAGGAAATAAAAGGGAGAAAAAATGGAACAACTGTAATAGCATAATAAATAAAATATACTTAAAATAATAAAGAATAACTAATCACACTTAACATGTTAAATAAAAATATTGTATTAAAATCATATTCATGTAAAAATGTAGGGATATCAATTATTGTTTCTTATAATTCATGGTTTCTATTTTTTCCCATTAAAATTAGCCTCAGGCCCTGACCAGTGTGGCTCAATTGGTTGGGCATTCTCCTGCAAAGCAGAAGGTCTTAGGTTCAACTCCTGGTTGGGGTCATATGCCTGGTTTGTGGATTCTGTCCCTTGTCAGGGTGCCTTTGAGAGGTAACCAATTGATGTTTGTCTTTCACATTGATGTTTCTCTTCCTCTCTTTCTCTCCCCCGTCCCCTCCAGCTAAAAATAAATAAAAAGACATTTAAAAAATTCATCTAGCCCTGGTTGGTGTGATTCAGTGGATTGAGTGCCAGCCCATGAACCTAAGTGTCACTGGTTTGATTCCTAGTCAGGGCACATGCCTGGGTTGTGGGCCAGGTCTCCAGGTGGAGGTTCATGAAAGGCAACCACACAGTGATGTTTTTCTCCCTCTTTTTCTCCCTTCCTTCCCCTTTTTGTAAAAAATAAATAAAATCTTTCAAAAATAAATAAATAATTTAAGTACCTACCAGAAGAACTTTAGAAAACAGAACACTTTCTGTAAATGTTTCATTGTATTTGGAGAATGCATATTCCACTCTACATATGAATGCAAGTAGAGTCTGTCACTGCCAGGAATAATGGAAGGACCAACCCCCTCCAGGTTTAGTGAGAAATGTTAAATTAGGGTATTTATATAATTAATGGTCCAATCCAGGAAACATCTCCGTGTAAAAGGTAATAGAGTACACCACGACAATAGCACAAATTAAAACAGTCTTGGGCCACCTGGGGCCTATAGTCACACAATGTGTGACTAATAGAAGTCTGCTGTTTGAAACCTTAGTTATTTTGCTGTGAGACAAAAATGCTTAAAGACAATATTGGAAATAATGATCATCCTGGGTTCAACAATAACTTTCTATTTTGCATTAAATGCAAAATATTTAAGCCATATAGCTAGGGGCATTATATTTTGAAATATGACTATACCAATGAACTGTAACAATTCTGCCCAGTGTTTTTATAGCACTAATGTTTACCCCAAATATTCTTCATTGGATGTAAGAGAATAGCATATATTAAGAATACTGTTTTGAGGTCAGACACATTGGATTTTAATTCTGTCTCATTCACAAACTCACCCACATTGTAACAGATGATTTGAGTGAGAAATGGGAATCTCAGATGTCTACCTGCAGAGAAGGACCAGGCCTGCTGCTAACATATATGTGCATACATATTCTGGCATGCAACTGGAAATCTTAAAGTAATCATGAGCCCAAGTTCCAATTCCAAAATGATATACATTCTTCCTAATTAGTCTCTCGGCCTTTGTCAGTATCCTCCAATTCAGGATTTAAAAATGTTGACAGAGTCTTTATGAATTTATATGGAATGCTAGGCCTGCTGCTAAGAGTAGTGGGCTTGGAACAAGAGTACAAATTAGGTTCACATATCCCACATCTAAATATTTAAAAGTGGTAGGCAAATGTAACAAACCATTAAATAAAATCAATAATATCCTCCTACCTTAAAAATATTTTCATAGCAGTAAAATCATAATATATTACAAAGCTGGAATGCTGGGAAGATGGCAACAGAGTAGGATGGGGCAGATTCTAGCTCCTGTACTTGTGGGTGAAAATCCTGCCAGATCTATAGAGAAACAGCACAATAAACCATCGGTTACCCAGCATTTATGAAATTAAAAGACCAGAGATTGTGACCGACGCTGAAACACCAGAGAGCCGCAGAGTCAGCTACCGGAGCTGGGACACACGCGGCCCCTGTGCTGCCGCCATAGAGACAGGCCTGGGAGCTGGGGAGTCAGGGACGGGAGCCAGACACTCCAAGACCCTGTGACGGTCCTGGGAGACAGAGGAGAGGAGTCAGCTACGGGGGCCGGGACATTCTCGGCCCCTGTGCCACTGCCATAGTGACGGGACTGGGTGCTGGAGGAGTCGGCTACTGGAGTCAGGACACTCAGCAGTGGTAGGCAACCAGCACAGGGACCAGCGCAAGGACCAGTGTGAGAGTAGGTGAACACGGGGAACATCAAGATACTTGAAGGAGTCTGCACCACTGAACTTCACAGGTACCATACCACAGAAGTTCACACCATAAACCCAGGACGTCAGAACAGATCAATTTTAGAAGCTGAGACTAATAAGAAGAGTCTCAAACAATGGGAAGACAAAGAAACAATCCCCAAATGAAAGGTAAAGCAGAAACTTCAGAAAGAATGTTAGATGAAATAGAGGCTAATCAACTATCAGATAGTGAATTCAAAGCACTGGTTATCACGAAGTTCAAAGAGCTCACAATGAGCTATCAGAAACTACAGGGGAACTACAATGATCTCTCTGCAAACTACATCAACAGGAAAAGAAAATAGAAATATCACCAAGGGACAAGAGGAAATGAAGAATAAAATTTCCAAATTGAAGAACACAGTAGAAAGTTTCAAAAGTAGGATAGATGAGGTAGAGGATAGGATTGGTGAGTTGGAGGACAAAGTAGAAAGCATCGCACAGAAAGAGCAAGAAAATGAAAAGAGGCTCAGAAAGAATGAAGAGGGATTAAGAGGGCAAGATAATATGAAACATAATAATATCCGAATAATAGGAATACCAGAAGGAGAAGAAGAACAAGGGATAGAAAACGTACTTGAAAGAGTAATGAGAGAAAATTTCCCTAATTTTATTAGAGAAAAAGTCACACAAATCCAGGAATCACAGAGAGTCCCAATCAAGAGGAACCCAAGGAGGGCCACTTCAAGACACATCATCATCAAAATGGCAAAATTCCAAGACAAAGAGAGAATCTTACAGGCAGCAAGGGAGAAAAAAGAAGTAACATACAAGGGAGCCCCAATAAGGTTAGCTACTGACTTCTCAATGGAAACACTTCAAGCAAGAAGAGAATGGCAAGAAATATTCCAAGTAATGAGAACCAGAGGCCTACAACCAAGGCTACTTTACCCAGCAAGGCTCTCAATCAAGATAGAAGGCCAAATAAAGAGCTTCCAAGACAAAAGAAGTCTAAAAGAATACGCCTCCACCAAACCAGCACTGCAAGACATGCTAAAGGAACTGCTCTAAGGAAAGGAAGTAAAAGAGGGAGACAGAGAGGAACACAGGTACAAAAATGGCAATGAATAAGTACCTATCAATAATAACCTTAAATGTAAATGGATTAAATGCTCCAATCAAAAGACACAGAATAGCTGAACGGATGAGAAAGCATGACCCACACATATGCTGCCTACAAGAGACCCACCACAGGACAAAAGACCATGACAGACTAAAAGTAAAAGGCTGGAAACAAGTTTTCCAAGCAAACGGACAAGAAAAAAAAGCTGGGGTAGCAATTCTCACATCAGACAAAATAGACTTCAAAAAAAGGGCCATAAAAAGAGACCCAGAAGGTCACTTCATTATACTCAAGGGAAGAATCCACCAAGAAGACATTAACATCATAAACATATATGCACCAAACATAGGGGCACCCAAATATATCAAAAAAATCCTAGAGGACTGCAAGAAAGATATTGACAGCAACACAATTATAGTAGGGGATTTTAACACCCCACTATCAACAATGGACAGATCTTCCAAACAAAATATCAACAAAGATATTGCGGCATTAAACAACACCGTAGAGGAAATGGATTAACTGATATATATAGAGCCCTTCATCCCAAAGAAGCTAAATACACATTCTTTTCAAATGCACATGGAACATTTTCAAAGATAGACCTCATGATAGGACACAAAACGAGCCTCAACAAATTCAAGAAAATTGAAATCATACCAAGCATCTTCTCTGACCACAAGGGACTGAAATTGGAAACCAAGCCCAAAGAAAAAAACCCAAAGCACCCAAAATCATGGAGACTGAATGGTATGCTATTAGACAACGAATGGGTCAAGGATGAAATTAGGGAAGAAATCAAAATGTTTCTGGAAACAAAAGAAAATGATCTCACAACAACCCAAAACTTATGGGACACAGTGAAGGCAGTCCTGAAAGGGAAGTTTATAGCAATACAGGCCTACCTAAAGAATATAGAAACATTTCAAACAAACAACCTAACCCTACGCCTGCAAGAACTTGAGGAACAACAACAAAGACAGCCCAGAGCAAGCAGAAGGAAGGAAATAAGCAAGATTAGAGCAGAACTAAATGACATAGAGACTAAAAGCACAATTGTAAGGCTCAATGAATGCAGGAGTTGGTTCTCTGAGAAGATAAACAAAATAGACAAGCCTTTAAGTAGGCTCATCAAGAAAAGAAGGGAATGTACACAAATAAACACAATCAGAAATGAAAGAGGAGAGATTACAACTGATACCACAGAAATAGAAAGTATTGTAAAAGATTACTATGAAGAACTGTATGCCAAGAAATTTGAGAACCTAGGGGAAATGGACACATTTCTAGAAAAATACAAAAAGAAAAAAATACAATCCTTTTTCTTCAGTGAAAAAGAATCAGAAAATCTAAATACACCAATAACAGCAAAAGAAATTGAAGCAGTAATCAAAAAACTCCCATCACACAAAAGCCATGGACCAGATGGTTTCACAGGAGAATTCTACAAGGCATTTAAGGAAGAGCTAACCCCTATTCTCCACAGACTATTCCAAAACATCCAGAAGGATGGAAAACTCCCAAATTCTTTTTATGAAGCCAGCATCATCTTAATTCCAAAACCAGATAGAGATACAACAAAGAAAGAAAACTTCAGGCCAATATCGCTGATGAACATAGATGCTAAAGTCCTCGACAAAATATTGGCAAATCGCATCCAAAAATATATCAAAAAGATCATACACCATGACCAAGTGGGATTCATCCCAGGGATGCAAGGATGGTTCAATATTCACAAATCAGTAAATGTAATACATCACATAAACAAAAGCAAAGACAAAAACCACATGATCACATTAATAGATGCAGAAAAGCTTTTGATAAGGTACAACACCCATTTATGATAAAAACACTCAGCAAAGTGGGAATAGAGGGAGCATTCCTCAATATAATAAAGGCCATATATGAAAGACCTATAGCCAACATTATACTCAATGGGCAAAAACTAAAAGCTTTTCCACTAAGATCAGGAACAAGACAAGGATGTCCACTTTCACCACTTCTATTCAGTATAGTATTGGAAGTTTTAGCCACAGTAATCAGGCAAAAAAAAGAAATAAAAGGCATCCAAATAGGAAAGGAGGAAGCAAAACTGTCACTGTTTGCAGATGCCATGATAGTGTACATGGAAAATCCTATAGACTCTACCAAAAAACTGCTCAAAATAATTAATGAATTTGGCAAAACACTGGGTTACAAAGTCAATATCCAGAAATCAAAGGCATTTTTGTATACTAACAATGAATCAGCAGAAGCAGAAATCAAGGAAACAATCCCATTCGATATAGCAAAAACAAAAACAAAATATTTGGGAATAAACCTAACTAAGGAGGTAAAAGACCTGTATGCAGAAAACTACACAACACTGAAGAAAGAAATCAAGGAAGACACAAACAAATGGAAACATATACCTTGTTCACGGATTGGAAGAATGAACATCATCAAAATGTCCATATCACCCAAAGCAATATACAGATTCAATGCAATACCTATTAAAGTACCAATGGCATATTTCAGAGACATAGAACAAACACTCCCACAATTTATATGGAACCATAAACAAGCCCGAATAGCAGCTGCTATTTTGAGAAAGAAGAACAAAGTAGGAGGGATCCCAATACCTGATATCAAACTCTATTACAAGGCCACTGGAATCAAAACAGCCTGGTACTGGAATCAAAACAGGCACATGGACCAATGGAACAGAACAGAGAGTCCAGAAATCAACCCAACTCTCTACAGTCAATTAATATTCGACAAAGAGGGCAGTAACATAAAATGGAATAAAGATAGCCTCTTCGACAAATGGTGTTGGGAGAACTGGACAGCTACGTGCAAAAAAATGAAACTTGAGCACCAACTTACACCATATACCAAAATAAATTCAAGGTGGATAAAAGACTTAAATATAGGCTGTGACACCATTAAAGTCCTAGAGGAGAACATTGGCAAGAAAATCTCAGAAATTCCACGCAGTAACTTCTTTACTGATATGTCCCCCAGAGCAAGGAATATAAAGGAAAGAATAAACGAATGGGATCTCATCAAAATAAAAAGCTTCTGAGTGGCTAAAGAGAACAGTATTAAATTAAAAAGACAACCAACTGTATGGGAAAACATATTTGCCAATGATACCTCAGACAAAGGTTTAATCTCCAAAATATACAAAGAACTTACATGACTCCACTCTAAGAAAACAACAAACCCAATTAAAAAATGGGAAAAGGACTTGAACAGACACTTCTCCAAGGAGGACGTACAGAACATCCAGAGACACATGAAGAGATGCTCAATATCGTTAACTATCAGAGAGATGCAAATTAAAACCACAATGAGATACCACTTTACACCAGTCAGGATGGCTGCCATAAACAAAGCAACAAACAACAAATGTTGGAGAGGTTGTGGGGGAAAGGGGTCCTTAGCTCACTGTTGGTGGGATTGCAGACTGGTACAACCATTATGGAAAACAGTATGGAATTTTCTCAGAAAAATAAAAATCGACCTGCCTTTTGATCCAGCAATTCCACTGCTAGGATTATATCCTAAGAATCCTAAAACATCAATTTCAAAGAACCTATGCACCACAATGTTCATAGCAGCACAATTTACAATAGCCAAGAGTTGGAAGCAACCTAGGTGCCCATCAGTAAATGAATGGATCAAAAAATTGTGGTACATGTACACAATGGAATTCATGTGGAACATGTACACAATGGCAGCAGAGAGAAAGAAGGAGCTACTACCCTTTGCAACAGCATGGATGGAACTGGAAAGCATTATGCTGAGTGAAATAGGCCAGGTGTTGAAAGACAAATACCATATGATCTCACCTTTAACAGGAAGCTAAACAACAAAACAAGCAAGCAAGCAGAAAAAAACAAAGACACTGAAATAGAGAACAAGGGATCAGTGACCAGAGGGCAGAGGGAAGGAAATTTAAGGGGAAAAAGGTGGAGGAATTGGAGGAACAAATAGGAAGGACACAGGGACGAGAACTAAGGGGGTGGAAATGAGAGGGAGGTGGGGAGCACGGCGCGGGGGAGACTGGGATGGGAGAAATAGACAAAAAACTACTTGAAAATAGCTAAATAAAGTTAAAATACATAAATAATATATTACAAAGCTGTTTTATGCAACTATTTGACAAATTATCAGATAACTAAATAATTGTTACTGCCCATGTGTAGATTTTCTAATTTTGGAGTGGTAATAATTGCATGTGTAATAAAATAAAGATATATATAATCATTAATTAGTGTGTTTTTCAATAAATTTTATGTTTCTTGACTTTATTTTAGTAAAATCACAGGTTCTATTGTTATTATCAACATTTTCTCATAATTTTTATTCTATTGATCGAAATGGCAAATTAGAAAGCTTTTTTTTTTTTTTTTGAGTTGCTGACTCCTAAATAGATTTTTGTTAATGGGAATCTGGAGGAACTTTTCTCTGATGAGACAATCACAATAGTAACTATCAAAAAATTCATAAAGAAATAGTTAAACCAGCTCTGGCTGATGTGGCTCAATGAGTGAGTGCCAGCCTATGAACTGAAAGGTCCCTGGTTTGATTCCTGATCAGGGCACATGCCTAGGTCATGGGCCAGCTTCCTGGTGGCAGGCATAAGAAAAACAATGGCTGATGTTTCTCTCTCACATTGATGTTTCTCTTCCTCTCTTTCTCCTTCTGTTCCCCTCTCCTTAAAAAATGAATCAGTTATTAAAAAATACTTAATCAAAGAGGAACAAATTTCACATGTAATATTTAAATTATAAAGTGGGGCTACACATGATAAGTTATTGCTGTTGCAGTAAATATTATAAAATATTTTAATGTTATTATACAAATAACACTAATCATATAACCTTTTATGACATCGTAAAGCAATGTCTAAATCCTCACAGAATGAGTATGAAGACTTGGTGTCACACTTGTGCATCTTTTATGGTATATCCCTTCTTACATAAGTTAAGGAGTTATAAATCATTTAAAACCCAAAATACAAGGGATTTATTTATTAAAAATCATGTATTTGTTCTTATATGTTTAAACTTCAGCCACTTTCAAAGTGCTCTCCATTGGATACAATATACTTATTGAGACATTTCTTCCACTGCTCAAAATAGTCTTTGAACTTGTTGATTTTGACGCTTTTTAGTGCTTCTGCCATTTTGTTGTTGTTGTTTTACCTCTTCCACATGGGCAAAGCCTTTCTCTTTGAGAACTTTTTTTACCTAAGGAAATCACAACCAAAAAAGTAATTTGGGGAAAGATCAGGTGAATAAGGAGGGTGGGGCACTGCTGAACACTCAGTGTGGTATGGACAGGTGAGCTCATAAATCACAGATTATGAAATGGAAAAACACATTGAAAGAGTCTTCAAAAAATTCACTGAAGCCAGAAGTAGTCTCTCACAACAACGCTAGCTGGTACACTGATACAGGTAGGTTCCTAGAACACTCACCTAGCAGGGGAAGCCTATACTACAAGGGGCCCACCCTCCAGAAAATAGTCCTGGTTTTGGGGGTTCCCCTTCATACTGAGAAGTTACCACATGTAATTAATATTTTATTTCCACACTATTTTGTGAGTGTGTTCATCCCTTGAATTGAAATACAATAAGAAGCAATAACATGGATGGTTGGCACAACTGGAAAGCAATAAAATGATTTTGAGAATCCATTATATATACAATACCTGAAGGGAGGGATTTGAGAAGTCGATGAAAATTTAACTTTTTTCTTACGTAGGTATTTTTGCAGCTAAGATTCTGGCCATTAGCCAGAGTAGTGTCTGTCTGCAATATCAATAGTGGTACAATCCTGCATGACTTTGGCTTGAGAATATGGAGAAAAATTATGGAGAAACATTTCTCTGGAGCCTGACTGGGTATGATCATGAGGCCAGATGGTTAGGATTTGGGTCACTTTGTGCTAGCCCTGAAAGCCAGAATACAGATTTTTGTGAACTGTCCTGACTGGTTTCAGGAGCTGTAACTGCACCAACAGGTGAAAAGGCCCCATGGCTAGGGGACCTTGGGACCATAAGCAACTAAGGAGACAAAACTTATCCACCCAACAGCGGCACAGCCTCTGCCCCCTTTACTTCACCCTGCTTGGCCCATGAGGATGGCTGGATAGTCAATGGTGGGTAAGATTCCTCAAGGAAGGAACAACCTGAGACAGGCACAGCCATGAAGGAGCCATCCGGGAAGGATTTAGGGTATTGTGGAACAAAAGACCCTCAACTCTCAACTTTATCATGGCATTAGTCCTCATTTTATCTGTAAAAAGCCTCCTAATGTCTTGACTGCCTTGCTTCCTCTGCCTGATTCAGGCCTGAAACAATGCCGAAGGGAGGTACATCCCTGTGCAGGAACGTGGTTCTTGGTGGGAGGCGACCAGGCCTAAGAAAGAATACATAAAGTTCTGTGAAACCTGCTTCACTAAGGTTTTTGAAACCTCAATTTAGCCTTGGCTGGTGTGGCTCAGTGGATTGAGTGTTGGCCTGAGAATGAAAGGGTCACTGGTTTGATTCCCAGTCAGGGCACATGCCTAGGCTGCAGGCCAGGTCCCCAGTAGGGGGTGCATGAAAGGCAACCACACATCGATGTTTCTCTCCCTCTCTTTCTTCCTCTCTTCCCCTCTCTGTAAAAATAAATAAGATTTTAAAAATAAGAATGACCTCAATTTAAATGTTAAAATTCCAAGTATAAAATAAGCTTGTCTCTCAAGGTTTTATAGCCAATTGGTGTCACCCTGTCTACCAAACCCTGACTCAAAGGGACTCCCATGATCCCAGAAATGTTATCTGGAAACCATACTTCCTTTCTTTGGTATGCATCCATCCTTATGCAAGCTAAACTCAATAAAAGCCCATTGGAATAGAGGCTCAAGACCTTTCTCTTCTGAGAGACTGGTCAGTCCGTCCTCTCCAAGCTGATCATGTCTTGGTAGACTTATTCTTATCCACGGTAGACTTATTCTTATCTGCTGGACAAAGCTCCCCCACAACAGATAACAGTGGTTAGAGTGACTAACCCTTCTGGTTTGCCTGAGACTGAGGGGAGTTCCTGGAAGTCAGAATTTTTGGTACTAAAACAGAGAAAGTTTCAGCAAATTGGGGTAATCTGATCACCTTACTAGAGGGCTATATGTCTTTTAATAAAATTGTATGTTTATGATGCGGATGACTCCAGGTCAAGGATTCCTCTTGCCCATGTCTAAGGGTGGTAGTTAGTATTCATGTCACTCCTTCGTTCATGACATCATAACAAACCCACCAAAGGCCAAGACATTATACATGGCTTTTCTTGCTCCTTCCTGTCTTTCTAGAGTTATCTGTCATTGTTCCTTAAAACTGCACCTGTGCTCTGTGCTAAACTTCTCATAATTCCCAAATCATTTATCTATTCTCATGCTTCCATATCTCTGAACATGATCTTATTTTTTGGGACTGCCCTTTCCCCAAATTTATTGCTTGGACCATTTCTACTTATTCTTAGCACACATATCTCAAATATCACCTTTTCCAGAAAGCAGTATCTCATCTGTCCCTGGTCTCATTATAACACAGCACTTAAGAGCATGAGTTCTGAAGTTAGCCTGCCCGTGTCAGATCCTAGCTATGCCACTTACTAGCTATACAAACTTGGGCAAATGATTTAACCCCCCGTGCCTTAATTCTCCTATCTGTAAAAGTAAGTTGGACTAATACCTACTTATGAGATGTTGTGAGGATGAAAGGAACACTGAGAACTGGGACTAATACATAGCAAGTATTAAGCAAGTTAACTCATTATAATTCTTCCCAGCCACTCTGACAATTACTAGAGGATCAATGCACGCCTTTGAATGCCTGGGTAGAGTTTCCGCTTTCTAGGAGATTCAGAAATCAAAAATTGAACAGAGATGAGGGACTTGATCTAGCATTAAAATTTTATGTCAGTTGTTCCAGTGACCAGGACTTGGTGTCCAGACAGCCTGAAAGTCTACATCGGGACTCTGGAAATGGCCAGACCCAGATATTTTCATGTGGAATTTGTAGAAGCTTAGGGAATTCAGAAACTGTTGTCAGACAAATGGACAGTTGTCATTCAAAGGATGCATCCTGTAAGTCAAGAACTCAGACCTCAATTTATGAGGGAAAAAAGTCAGTCTTAGGGATGACAGAGAAACAAACGCAGGGTAGAAAGTCCCATAAGTTTTCAGAAATGTTGATTTCCCTAGGTGTTTTCCAGAAACTATGTCAGGGTAGAGTGTTGATCAGAACTCCATACCTGAGTGGAAACTGTACTACTCACTTGGAAGAGGTACAGGGGTGGAAGAGCTGTGAGTTGAACCACATACACCCTGGCTACAGTAATTGATCATATTATTTCCTGGACCTTATCTGCAAGGAGGTAGACAAATTGAACAAAGTGGAGGCCCAGCAGATGTCTATGAGTCACTGGATTTGGGGAGTAAAACTATGCGTTTGGTTGTTAGAATGTTCCTTATCTCTCTGCCAAGATGGCCTCTTATATTGGAATGGGCTCTGTATAGGTGGAAGGGCATAGTTAGCACAGTTGTGTGCAGCTGGGTAACACAAACCCTCCAGATGGAGCACAGGCCTTTAAAGTAGCTGTGTCAGAACTTCAATCTAGGCCTCGATTCTGAATCTTGTGCTTTTACCATTTGTAAAATATACCAGTCATGCATCATCTTTAATGGAATAAATGTGTTCTAGGGGGTAAAGTGGGAGTGAATTTTGTTTCTACCAAATCCCTTTTCAGCAATTTTTATTATAAATGTGGTGGCATATTTTTACCAGCACAGAAGGGAGGACATTTCTGCATCAACATGTCAAAATAGAATGTAAACAAACAGCTACTTCAGTTTAACTTTACAAAATCCTTAAGGCAAGAACGGAAGATATATATTATTATCCTCATGTCCTCTGTGCAAAAAAGGAAAATGAAGCACATTGGGGTCAAGTAATTTGTCAAAGGTCACTTAGCAAGTTGGTGAAACTAACACTCTTCCAATATGCTTTCCATCAGACCATGTTAGACTGAAAAGGTCATGGATACACACTTGTTTCCAAGTCTGAATTGCATTTTGGAGTGTGGACCCAGGTGACTAATGGAGAAATAGTGTTTGGATATTATGTTGTTGAGCTTGGAAGAAACAGTCCTATTTAAGCCAATGACTGAAACTGAGGGAATAGCCTGATGGAAGACTAAATGTTCCAAAGCCAAGTGCTGCCTGCCTGTGTCAAGATACATGCAGTTTTACCCAAGCACTAAAGAGGGAAACATCTGTTACAATGGAGCTACTCCAGTGCAAGGGAGATGAGAAAAAAGTGGTTGATTTTGAAACTGACAATATCCACCTACTTTCATAAAAATGTGCTATTGCACAAGAATGATTTGCCAGGTTATAAAGCCTGCTGGACCAACCAGGTGGCATTGTTGGATGCAAATCTTGCTTTCCACTTTGTACTGTAGATGCTTAAATGTCAACAGATGACTCCTCCAAATCCATTTCAGTTCTGTGGTTTATGGAAATGTTTAATTAGCTTTATTGACACTCCATCATCCAACCTATAAAGGTTGGAACTCCAAACATAATAAATTTACAGAGAGATATTTTATATTTTATGTATATTTAAATATCCTTATGAAGCATAATAATGGGTAACACCTTTCCATTTTCACCTCTTGACCCCAGTGCATTTTTTCAGTTTGTTTGTTTGGATCAGGATGTAAGTCTGTTTTAGGAGGACTCCTTTGTTGACTAACACAAGAATCTTAAGTAATTGATCTATGTAAGAGGGTGGAGGTCATGAAAAAAAGCACCTCTCTTTCCTTGCTTGATGCCCTGGTGCTCACTCCTGCCTGCATTGCTATCTGCCTCATGAGCCCAGGGCAGTGCACAACCACTGCACTGATGTGATATGTATTCTTTGCTACATTCTTTCCCAGGAGATGTTTTGTACCTCAGAGGACCTTGTCCATCTCCCAGAATCAGTGTGTGGCACTTGAGCTCCAGAAAAGGGTAAAAGTAGGTGAATCCTGAGCTTCTTCTGAGTTAGGTTTTCATGGTTACTTTTTAGTTAATAAGTTTGAAATAAAATACTATGACATGCCAGTGTTTTTTAAAAATGCACAGTTCCACATTAAGTAAAGAAAATGAACTCCAAACTTAAATAGAAATTACTTCTGAGTTTTCATGATTATCTACTTCTGTTTTCATGGAAGATTGAGAGATGATTAGTAGATTCATTTATATGTGTGGTCCAACTTAGGATATTATACTTTTAATAAGTCTGAAGTTAACTACTAGGATTCATCAAAAGGGATTACGCATATATATAAAAAGAAAATGAGATTAGATGAAAACATTTTCATTAATGTGCACAGCCGACAGTGACATATTTTGACATGTCATTAATGTAATATATGCAGGGGCTGACACAAACAAATGTTTACACAAGTATATATGTGTAAAAATATGAAAATACATGGTAAAGTAGGCTGGGACTCTGGAAGGAGAGCAGCTCTTTGGGATTAGTTGGAGTAGATTCTTCTTCTTTTTCTTCATTGTTGTCCGTTACAGGTGTCCCAATTTTCCCCAGCTGCTCTCCCTTGCCCCACCCCCTTCTCACCTATTAGGACAAGACTTCTTTGATGCTATGCTTCTTTCAAAACCCAAAAGAGCTCAGAACAAATGTTTTCCTAAACAGAAACACTTAATTTACCATGCACATTTTTGTACAATAGTGGTATAAGTCCACAGTATGAAAGAGTAATACAATGGCAAGTACTGACTTTTTTGGATATGGCAAGACCTTGTCTCCATGAGTTAGTAACTGGCAATGGGGAGCCCCCCATGAAGGATGTAAAGGATTAGGGAAGCTGTCTTGATTTTGATTAGATTCTGTTTTTGTGGCTCAATGAATCTTACCTGAATCTGATACTCTCCAGATATGATACATCAAAACTGAAATGCATGGGTCAACATTGCAGACATGTTGCTTATAACAGTAAATGGCAGCACAGAAGAATCTCACCATGAACTTGGCACTGTCAAGTTTTTTCCCACCACTTCATATCACATTGTAGAAGGCTGAGTGCTGGACTGTGTTTCTCCTTACCTATTGGCTAAGCAATGAAAAAGAAACCACACTTGTTTTTCTCAAATTACAGAGTATGTGCAAGCATCATCTGATTAGTAAACTGGGCTTTGAATTTGGGGGATGTTATTGGAATGGTTTGCTTTAATGTGTTTATTTGAGGTCATGTGTCCTTTTTCAGGCTCATTTAATTTCTAGAGTAGTCAAGCTTAGAGAAAAAGGGTAGCTTGGGCAATCAATTAACAACAAACAAAGATGACCCCCAAAAGAGTATTAGTTTCAGATCATTGGTAAGATATACATTTTCAGTATAAAGTTAACATAAATGAAAAGAATTTTTGCTTTATTTGTTTATTTGTAGATTCAAGATAGGCATTTAATATAGTAACTAAAATTTATAGAGTGATTCACCTTATAAGACATTTTCACTTCCATCAACACTATGAGATCACTTTTACTACTATCATTTTACAGATGAGAATGCCAAAGCTGTGGAAGTTAACTGATTTACCATAAGTAAATAGCTATTGAAAGTGACTACAGTAGGACTTGAACTCAGACATATTGATGCTACATTCCATATGTCCTCAAATATAGCATACTTATTCTTATATCTCTACTTGCAGCTATACAAGTGTCCATAATGTGTGTTAGTGATGATATAATTTGTATTAGTGAGGATATAATTTCTGCTAGGAGACAGAGACAACCAAAATATTGGTTTAAATGATTAGTGAAACATAGATGCATAGACAGACCTGACTACAAGATGGGTTTGGAAACATGGCCTTCATTCTGGAAACCATATTGGATGGACAGAATTAGGTTAATTAAAAAAAAAAAAAGAACAGGTGAATTCTGGGCAATGTAATGGGAAATAATTTCAGATTCTTTTAATGGTGTCTTGGGTTTCTGTTTGTGTGTTTAATACTGTTTCCAATATAAGGTTTTAAAACAAAGATGGAAATACAATAAGATTTGTAAATTCTATTTAATAATTGAATTATTTTAAGCAATAATTTTAATACAGTATTTTTAATCCCTTGGAGCTCACTTTAATAGGTTTTCACTTACATTATTACATAGGTTTAATTGGTAGAGGGTTACTTATAACATCTATTTTTATACAGTGTTTAGTTGAAATCCATGAGCATTTGAATCTTAATTAAATAATTTTAGTGTTGTTAAATGTTTTGGTGGGAAAAAGTGAAAATGATAATGGCAATTTTGTGTTCCACAACTGTGTTGATAAACTGATACCAGAAAAAGTAGAGAAAATGTCTCTTTGCTCATTTAATTTGAGTATCTAAATGGGTTAGCCTCATAGAATATTCCTCAATCATCAGAAAACATTTACGGTTGGAAAAGAATGCCTTGCCAGGGGACCATAACCAGGTTAGATGAACATGCATTCTTTCTGGATTCCTACATTTTTCTTTTCAATGAAAATACAAAGAAGCACAATAACATCTTCATGCCAAAATGTAAGCCATTGCACATTTCGCCATCTCAAATTTGTCTTCACATGAGATCAGTTAGAAAACAGATTGAATTTTCAGGTAATAAATTCCTCTGAACCACACTTTTTCTGGTTTTCATTTAGACACAGGTCAGCATTCTGTGCATGTGTGTTGGCTTTTTCTATTGGTGTCAGTCCAACATCTTCCTTTTATGCCTCCCTTTAACATGAAACTGCTGGGATTTTCTGGGCTGCACAGGCCCTGGGCAAGAGTCTGAGGGAGCAAATTCCTTGGAGTTTAAGATTCATGTTAAAATTTAAATCATTTTTATCCTCTTACAAATAAGCAGTTATCACAATTTCTGCTGATAATTTTTACTCTTTCTCTATGCATCTGGCTCAACTATTTATGGTAGGGCAATATCAGATATAATTGTCACATAGACTGAAAATTATAGGGTATGTGCAAACATCATCTGATTAGTAAACTGGGCTTTGTTTTGGGGGGATGTTATTGGAAAGTTTTGCTTTAACATGTTTATTTGAGGCCATGTGTCCTTTTTCAAGCTCACTCAATTTCTAGAGTAGTCAAGCTTACAGAAAAGGGGTAGCTTGGGTTGGCCTGGTTACTATTTGGATGGAATAGGGAGAAGGTGATATGAAGAGAAACTATTAGAGTTCCAGGTTCCTAACACCTCTGGAATTGGTGTTTCCAGAATTGCCTAGTTACACTTTTAGCCACTGTGTGAATTTCTATCTTATGAACCACTCTAGTATTTAAACAAAAACACAAAACTGTACTCTTAAGCCACTCATTCTCTCTCTCTCATCTATTTTCAGGGCAGCTGCAGAGGATTTTTTAGTGTCATGCAATTCCTCTGCTCAGAACTCTGCAATTACACTATCCCCTTGACTTAGATAAAAAGCAAACATTCTAAAGACAGTCCAAGAGCTTTGTCTCCCTCTCCCTGCCTGAACCCAGCACCTTTTGGCCTCATTGCCTACTCTTCCCCTTCACTGATTCATCTCCGGCCACATTCACATCTTCATTGTTTCAAGAACACACCAGGCACCTTTCTATGTCAGGTCCCCCAGGTTAGCTCTTCTGGACTTAAAAAGATGCTTATTTCACTCTTTATCCTCTTCTTCAAGTTTCTGCTCAATTATGCCTTTTCTAAAGAGGTGGCTTTTCCTGACCAGATATTTAAATTTCTGTCCTCTCAGACCCCTAACACCTTTTTACCTTTGTTTTTAAATGCCACTTTCCATCTTCTAAAATGCTTGTAAACTTATTATAGTCATTTTTATCATTCATTTTCTTCCTCTAATGTAAGCTCCATGAGGATGAGGATTATTGGTTTATCCTCTAGTAATCGATAGACTTAAATGGTTCCTCTTTGTGGGCACTCAATATAAATGAACCAAGTGAATGAATATGACCAGCCTTCCGCTCACAAATACTCTGTTCATTTCTCTGTTTCTTTAGTTCTATCTATTTCTTTCTCTTTCTCACACAAGTATACTCATGTGCATATTAACTCAAAGCATAGTCACCCATCTATTCACTATCTCAGATCCTGATTAAGTGGTTCTACAGCTAGAAGCAGCAAATGGACATTTAGCTCTACAGCAGAACTCTATACTACATAGAGTCTATTGCGGAAATACATGAAGACCAACCAAAGGAGAAGAAACAAAAGGCTACTTATTCAGATTTGATTATAGCAGGGAAGTCAGCAGTCATCACTTGTGGGTTTGACAGATTCAGCAGCAGGCAAAGGTATAAATTTAATGAAAGGCTTCAGGTATACCCTGAGTAGTAGGTGTTGGCCTAGAGAAGCTGGATACGGGCTAAGTAAAAACCTGGCATCTTATGAGGTTGGTTAGGGGTACATAATTGCATTCTCTAGTTGGTAGTAAATTCAGCTGGGGCAAAACTTATGGAGGCTTTCAGTTATTAACTAACTCTAGTCTTCTTTGGCCATATTGTTATCATTTGGCTCTTAGATTATTACTAGAGACTATATTCTGACTTCCTACATGTTTCATTTATACACAGCACTTTGGGTTCTAGGCTGGTCACTCTATATGATGGATTGGTTTCCTGGGCTGTTTGCTGCAGGTCCTGAGTCAGAGTTCTATCTGATATATGTTCTGGCCACTGTCTATTTGTATATTCATTCTCACCATATACGAAACAAATGAACACACAGAGCGCCTTTTGAAAATTAGATAAACAGTACATATTTACACATCTATTAATGAAATTAAATTAATGGTCTCTAAATAATCTTTTAAACAATCGTTATCACTTCAAATTCTGTTGACTACCAGAATCTCAAGGAATTACCTAAAAATTAAAAAAATTCAAATGCAGTCCTATTTGGTCCCAACTGAGATTCTCCTCATTTGGTTATAAAAATCTGTGAGGGTAAACCACTCAGACTATTTGAAGATGATATAACAATTCACTGATCCTGTAGGTCCTGGGCTAAGATACATATTCCCTGGCTTCATCCATCCATTTCTGCTCTATTCCAATCTGGTTTTCCCACTACAGCTATCAATACATGTAGAATCTGGGGTGAAAGCGCATCTCATTAAACCCAATTCAGTCACTTCGGTGATTTATTACTGCTCTGAAGGTGATATGGGAGACCATTAACACGGTCAATGAGACCCTTAAGTGGCTTAGCCTTGCCCGCCTCTGCAGCTTCTTCTCATTCCCAAACCAAACCCTCATTTTGTGCTGTAATCGCTCTGGGAACAGCTCCTTTGACTGGCCGTGTTTGTTCTCACTACACAACATTTTCCTGTACTTCCTTGTTGTGGACCACTCTGCCTGGTTTCAGGAATTGCAACTCTCTATCCCCTGTGGCTATGGGTGAGTCAGTGACCTCTGGAATGTGAACCACAGGAGACAAAGCTTGTCTCTGGTAGCAAACACTGCCTCAGTTTCCTCTCCCTGCCCCCAAAGCTTGGTCGGAAGTCAATGATGGGTAAGACCCCCACAGTGGGGGGCAACCTAAGCCAGACTCGATCACCTGGGAGGCCTTCATGGAAGGACTCAGGGGCTGCAACAAAGAGCAATGTACTCTTGCCCCCCAGCTTCGAGATAGCCTGAGTCCCCAAGTCCTCTGGGAAAAGCGCTTCTTGGCTCTAATCCCCTTAAGCCTGAATACCTGATGGGGAGGAGGGCAGCTCCTTGCCTTGCTAGAGCGTGTCCTGGGGAAAAATCTGGTATCACAAACACTTCCTGATTAAACCTGTGAAATCTGCTCTGCTAAGAGTGCTTTTATTCTTATGTTAAGGGTTCGAGCAGGAAACCCTAAAACTCTGTTCCTGACAGACTGTGACTCAGACTAAGCCCTCAGATCTCTTTGAAATGTTATCTACTGTATGATCCTTGCCGCCCTGTATTCCTGTGTATTACAACCCAATAAAAGCCTTTAGAGGCAGGGGCTCAACGCCTTTTTCCTCTGAGAAACTGGCCACCTCTCCTCCCAAGCAGATCACATCATGTCTCAGTCATGTTTACTCTCATCTGTGGCACACAGGGGGACTTGCAAGTAAAGTCACCCCCACACTTCCTCAATTTCTAAACCTCCTCACCTCCCTCTGCCATTATTTGTGTTAGTTAACTTATTTTTATGCTATAGATGCTATTTTCATGCTTATTTTATGCTATTTTTAGCTCAGGCTAAACTTTTTTACCAGCTTACCTCTGCCTGTTTATCACTACCACAGCATCACATACATTTTCATCTTAACACTTATCAGATGTTATTAAGAATCAAACAAATACATGTTATGTCTGTCTCCTTCACCAGAATAAAACTTTAGAAAGAAGAAAACCATGATATTTTTAACACTATTTTGAACTGTGTGCCTAACACAGTGCCTGACACATAAAAAGCCTTCAATAAACATTTGTCAGGTGAAGGAATCAATTAATGGGTGTTAAATATACACAGAAGAGTAAAATAGGGCCATTTATCTGAAGGAATTCACAGTCTAGACAGGAGTTAAACTAAATCAGACATAAATAATACAAAGTAATCTACAAAGTACTGTGAAATAATCATAGAGGGAGCAAAAATAAAGCCAGCTTCTCAACCAAGGTACTCCTTGAATGAGGGTTCAGAGTACACCTTTTCCAGATATTGAGGAAGATGTGAAAATCAATGACACTCTTCTTATCTATGATCCATTTAACATAAACCTTACACATAAAATATTTATTTGTAATTTTTGGATCTGCAACTGTTCTTAATTACCCATAACAGTATTCATCTGTTCATTGGGCATGATGATTTGTAGTTGAGTCATATACAAAATATTTTGAAGAGAAATAATGACATTTCTTTTAAAAAGGATTAAACAGTTATTTCTTTTACTATTCTTAGTATAAATTAAAAAAGGTTAAAGGAAAAAATCTTTTCATAATGCTAATAAATCAAGTTACTCAAAGCTATTCTTTGATGAATAGAGAAATATTGAACTAGGCAAAGTGAGATCTGAAAGTAAGAATTAGTTTGGTTATGAGACAGGGCTCTATTAGGAAGTTTTTCCTACAGCACTCAGTCACCTTCGCTGTTCTCAGTTAAAGAGGAAAAAACAACACCCTGTAAGTCACTGCTGAAAATATAAACTTTCCTTATTTCCAAAATGTTTCTTCTTTGAAGATCTCTGTGCTTCAAAGCCAATGGTCTCATAGTCTTGAGCAGCCTTGTTTTTTCAAATAGTCCCATTTATAACAGATTTGCTTACCCCAAATGTTAAATATGTTGCAAGTTTTTAGGAATCTATACATTTTAAGTAATTCTGCACCTAACAACAACCCTTTAACTAATACATGATATGTCTTTTTATATGGTACAAGCATATGAAAGTATAACATTTCCTAATCTACAAATTTGCTCCTGAGGAAAAAAAAAGAAGAAAGTCTTTTAACACTGCATTGATGCTCTAGACCCATTTATACCTAAAGAGAAATACAATGTAATGCATTGCCCTTAAACCTTTATCTACAGGCAAACTGTAATATATTCCTAATCACATCTGAATATTTAACAACTTTTCCCAGTTAAATTTTAGCTGAGTCTGCCACAGAAAGAGTAGTATCTGTGACCCCACTGAAGAAACTGGGGCAAGTGTTGAAACACGGTTAGACTGAACAGAGCTGACATGTGAAGACTTTTTGTACATTTATATATCTAATATTATTGTCATGGAAATGGGGGAAGGGATGATGACAATGCTTTTTTAGCAAGAGAGGAAGCAGTACTCACTCTATCTGATGTGCTAAGAATCCAGAGTGTGGACACTGACATAAGCCCAGGGGGGTTGTGCTTCTTTTTCCCTTTAATTTCTAGTCAAATATTAACCTTAGCCAGCTTTTGATGTGTTGAGAAATGTCATTCTATTTACAGAGAATATAAAAAGCCTTGCCATTTAATTTCAATATAAATAAGTTCTGACTGGGCCATATATTGAACAAAAGACAATGCAGCACAAAGGCTTTCTATAGGGATAAATTTTTTGCTTGATTCATATTTTTGATTTTCTATAGTAAAAGCTAATGCCCCGGTATTGCTTTTTAGGTCTGCTTTAGATTTGACTTAGGAGTCTCCACCTGTGTGTACTCTCTCTTCCCTGTGTAAGTGATCTATTGATATATATGTATCTAAATAGGTATCTATAAAATGTTTCAATTGCTACATTAATCTCTACTGTACCTTTGTGGATTGGGCACTCAGTGAATTGGGCCAACAAAGTAGAATTATTAAATTTCATATGTTCTCATATGTTGTATTATTGACTTGCAGAAAAGATACTTTCAAAAACAGACATTCATCCAAACAAGTGTCATTCTTGGTGTTTAATTGCTCTGACTTATGTGTATTTGCTAAGTATATGACCTTTTTTTTTTTTTAGGAACTCATTGAGTAAGGACACCCACACAGCTGGCTGCCTAACTTGACGTCCTGCCCACATTCATAGTCAAAATTTTCTTACAATGCTCAATGAACATTAGGTGTCAAAACAGAGCAATCTGCTGCAATTATCACCAGCATGACATTTCCTAAATTAGTATAAAGCCTTTCAAATTCTACTTGCTCTGATGATTAATAACCACCTATAATAGTGCCCTTTGTTAATTTCCCATCTCTTCTCTTTCTATTTCATTTTATAGTGTCAACTATGATGTCATAGGCAGAGTCAAATTACTGGGGGCTTATTTCCTTTCACCTAGAGATATATTTGGTCTATTTACATAAAAAATGGAGCAATAGAGAAGGCAAGGAAAACAGTTTTGGTTTCTTTCTTTCTTTTTTTATCCACCCTCCCTTGAAATTCACTGAGACACATTTAGATTTAAAAAGACTTAGCAGGGAAGGGAGGGAAGCCATTTTCGTGGGTGTGATGACATACTTTTGTGATTGATTAAAACATTTTTGTTAGGATACATTAAGTACATATATTACAGTACTCTTTTAATCTTTACGTCAAAATTCAATGTGCACATAATTTAAAAACACAATAATTCAAAAAAACTTGTTAGGAAAAATAGACATTTTTTTGAACCATACTTCCAGTTCATTGGCTATTACTCAAGAATCTATAGAAATCTATGTCATATTTTTCTGATCTAGTTCCTCTCTGCCACAACAAACACAACTCTCTTATTTTTTGCCTTTTTAAATTTATTTTTTAAATTTATTTTAATTGTCGTTCAAGTACAGTTTTCTGTCTTTTTACTCCCATCTCAGCCCACCCACCCATCCACCCCCACCTGCCTCCCATTCCCACCCCGCCTAGTTTTTGTCCATGTGTTCTTTATACTTGTTCCTGTAAATCCTACAATCCTCAGTTCAGTCCATTAAGCAGATTTATTATCTTTACCTTCTTTATTTAAACTATGATCCATTACCCGTCACAATGCCTTCCAGACTGAGTGACATCCTGCTGGCACAGGACTATGATCTGTAAACCATGCTGCTTGTGAGATGTCTTCTGGAAACTGTTCACAGGGAGGGGCCCATTCTCATAGGGGGTTAGGTCATTCCTCAGGGGGACCTAATGAAGGGCCAAAGTCAAGGAAACACTTTTTATGTTTTGCATGATTCCCAGTCTCATAGACTTGATGAATATACCATTCTTATTTGATTAATATCTTCCTTCTATTAGAATGTTGTTTTTGCACAGTGCATATCATGATGGAAATTTAAGATCTCAACACAATTTTGCGCCTTCTGTAATAAAAATTGGCTTGGGTAAAGTACAATAATAGGCTAACAGCTACTTGTCAAAGAGACTATAACTGGAAACTGAATTAGAAAAAATCTTACTTTTTGATTTAAATTTATTGAAGTGACATTGATTAACAAAATTGTATAGGTTTCAAGTGTGCAATTCTATGATGCATCATCTGTGTATTGCATTGCGGGCCCATCGCACAAAGTCAACAATTCCACCATCACACATTTGACTCCCTTTTCCCTTTACCACCTCCCTCCACCTCCATTCCTTCTGCTAACCACCATACCATTGTCTGTGTTTATAAGTTTGTATTTGTTTGTTTGTTTTGTCTGTTTATTTGTTGCTTTCAGTTTTATATCACACATATGAATTAAATCATATGGTTCTTGATTTTTTCTGTCTGACTTATTGTGCTTAGCATGATGTTCTCAAGATCTATCCATGTTGTTGTAAGTGGCAGTATAACTTTTGTTATGGCTAAGTAGTATTCATATAAATACATATATATGAGTAGTATTATATGAATAGTATACATATGAATAATATTATATGTTGTGTATGTATATATATGTATGTATGTGTATATGTGTGTGTGTATATATGTATAAATATATATATAAAATCACTTCTCCTTTATCCAATTACCTACCAAAGGACTGAAGGGAACATCTCAGTGGTTACCACTGGGAGGTAGTAACAAGCTTCTGGCCAGTGCCTTGGTGAGTGTGGTTGGGGTTGCTCACACTTACATCACTGGAGCATCATTGAGGTTGTATGAGAGCAAAAGTATCCACTGAGGAATGGCTCTTTGACACTCTAAGATAGATGCTCTGTTCAAAACCCCATTCAAATTCGGCTTCATTTTTATTCTGGTAACCTTGTGAGTGGTGGCTAATTTTATGGAACAAAACAAACCAATGAATTTCTATTCAGTTTTTGAGCTGGCAGAAATGGTAGTTTGTTTTTGGTTGTATGAGGAACATGGCTAATAATGTCTCTGACCCGATTTTTATGAATGTTATCATCTATTTTTAAGACTGTGTTTTAGCTGGTTAATTAACCAGTCCCTGGTAGGGATATGATTAATTCAGCATTTTTAATGATCTTAACTTGATCTTTGGACTGAAATAAACTTTATACCATCAATATAACAGTACATTTCAATCAAATCAAAGCCCCTTCTCAACAGGTTGTTGAAAGAAGCAGGAGAATCATAATATCCCAGTGAAACTCAATAAACCTGTATTGGATTCTCTCTAATAGGAATGCACAATAATTTTTATTGTTTTCCATAACTGAAATAAAACAAGAAACCATTGGATGAATCGATCACAGAACACAATTTCTTCTTAGCTTCTTTCAGACCTGAATTGCACACCCTGCCAAGCACAGCTGATGCTGTTGGAGGAATCACTTTATTTAGTCCTCCACAATTAGTCTACGGTTAGCCTCCAAAAGTTGCCAACTTTTCTCACAAGCCATACTGGAGTATTAAAAATGGAATTTTGTGGGCAATAACATGTTTATGTCTGACATATCCTTAATCAAATCAAGAAATCACTGATGACCCCCAGGTAAGCTATGCCGCTCTGATTCTGTGTGCTATTATGTGGTGTGTTCCAAGTCATGAGTGTGTAAGGTCATTCTAAGGATTTCCATCTGGCATGTCAAATTAGCACAGGATGTAGGGCAAATTTTTACCACTTCCCTTTCCCCCAGTTTGAGTAAAGGAAGAGCTTTCTTTCCATCCCATTCAACACATCACATTTCAACAATACATTCTGGTAGAGTTGATAACAACTATAAAAAGAAACTTTGTGAATTTCTACTGGAAGCTGTATTTTTCATTTTATTATTGACAATTTACCACATCCCTATAACTTAACTATTATACTGCTTTTTTTACTTTTTGTTAGCAGGTTTAGGTATGGCAATAATCTATGAGCCAGTGTAGAAAAATTTCAATAAAATTTCCTCATCACACCCATGACATTTCACCCACACCCATGCAAGTGGCTTACATTTATATAAGTACACTATATAATATGTTTATACATTATATTAAGTATATTATATATTAAGTATATAAGTACAACTCATATACCAAAGGGCACCCCCCTTCCCACCCGGGGACCTGACATATCGCTTTGACTCACTTTAACTTGCATTGTTTTAAACGGTGCTGGTTATCAGGTTTTTCCCTTTTGGGGTGGGGATCACCATAGGATTTTTAAAAATTCACCATGACTACCATAAACTGAACAGACTATTAAAATAATTTTTGGTGTTTGTGGGGCAACTGTACCACACATTCTTTAGCAATCTATGAATATTCTAGGCGTTAGTTCATCCAGCACTTTGTATATTTTGGCATTTTTAATTAATGATCTGAACTATCCTACCCTGTTGAATTATCCTGAGGATTTTTCCATCACTTTTGCGTACATCTTAATGTACCTTTGTCTCCTTGAGTATTCCTAATCATTTTTTTCCTATCACTTCACCGGTAGGATGGGTTGAGCCAGTGGGTCTGTGTTTGGCTTTTCTCAAGTGCTTTCACCCAGCCGCAGGATGTCACCAGAGTCCCAAGCATTTGAGACCTAGTTAACACATGGATCATTTCTTGGGTAAAGGCCTAAGATTGTAGCACACTTTATCATTATGTAATCAGTCTAAATAAAGGTGCTTTTACTTTCAACATTTAACACACTTAGGATTATTCGGTTCAGTATATAAGGGTAGATTTATACTCTTCCTGCCTCAAGGTATTTTTATATAACCCTGCCTCGCACCAGCTCAACAGATTAGAGTATCCATGTTTCTGCTTGAACTTTTTGAATGTTCCCATGTTTGGGGTGTATCTTGTTCCTCGCCTTTTCCCCATCCACATCTAAAGCCTGCGTTGTCCATTTAGGGATGATCAGTGAGGCAGGGTAACGTTCTGATCAAAAGAAATATTTGTTCTACTCCCTGCTTTCATCATGCCCCTTCCTGTTACAGACAGAATCGGTGCTGGTAACTTGGCGGACCAGAAGCCTCATGTTTTTTCTTAGTTACTCCCATTTTTGCCAAAGCAGCCCAAAGCAGCCAAGGCACAGAATTCTTGACTGAGTTCCCTTTCGCCTGAATTTCTTTTTTCATCCATTGAGATATTTCCCTCAGCTCCAGATGTACCCACTCCTGTGTGGATATGTTTATCCTCCCGTCAAATAGTCACAGTATCACTGGGTTGTGGGCGATCCTGGGGGCGGGGACTCGGCCTGGAGGAGCCCAGCCCAGGGGAAGAGAGAGGGATGGGGGGACGGGAGTGGGGAGCTGGTCTGGCATCATTCCCCATTTCCTCATCTTCCTTTCTTCCCAACAAAGCCTTGGCCGTCATTTAATTGTACCGCCAAAGGTCACTTCAAGAATCCCGCTCCAAGTGCCCTGAAGCACAGAGTCAGATAATGAAAAGAATTCGTGAAACTCCGCAGGGTATACTCATATAAAGCTTTTAAAAAAGCAAAAAAAAAAAAAAAAAAAAAAAAGAAGCAGCGGGAGGTAAAAAAGCATAGAGAAATGTAAGAAAAAATGACGATTTGTAGGCAGAGCTTCCAGTCTCTTTTTCAGACTCACTCCGTGCTGCACTTGAGGATACAGACCACCAAGGGGAAAGTTCCCTGGATGTTCTTCTATGCTCCACCGGTCAAGCAGCTGAAATCGGACTGGTTTTAAACAGGTGAAATGGACACAAACCATTTCCAAACAACAAAGTCGACAAAGTGGTACAGAGAATCTGCAGGCAAGTTTCAGACTTTGAACACTACCTTCCGTGTCACGAACTGGCGTGTCTAACCCCTACCTTGGTTGTGTCGGGGTCCTGGCAACCCCCATGTAACAGAGATGTCATGGGTCAGCTTTTAACTTTTCAACACATTTCAGAAGTTGTATGTCAAAAAAAAGTCTTGTACTGATACATCAAAAAAATGGAAGAGCATAAAATGTCTAGATTTTTAAATCATGTAAGGTTAAGAAATCTATGTCTAACTATTATATATCCACAAGCATGTCACTTAAAATCATACACATATCCTATTAATTGTTTTAAAACACATGTTTTAATTAACTAGATTCTACTAGGATCCCTTTTGGTGATTGCCTTGTAGGGTTAAAATAGTTCTTTATATGCTTGGCCATTTAAGTAATAGGGAAAATGTTCATAACTAAACACAAATTTAAAATGTTTTGAGATAAAAAAATATATTCCTTAAGCACCTAAAAATATAAATGTCAAAACTGAAAAAGAAAAAAAAATCAAACCCCAAAGAAATGAGCTAGCAAGTCGAAAGAGCACATGAATGAAACTTAAGTACATATTTCTTAATGAAAGAAGCCAATCAGAAAGGGCGACTTACTGTATGGTCCCCACTATATGACATTCTAAAAACAGCAAAACTATGTAGAAAATACAAAGGTCAGTGGCTACCAGAATTAGAGGGGAGGCAGAAATTCATGAGGTTATTTAGGGCTGTGAAACTACCTTGTATGATGCTATACTGTGGCTACACGTCCTTATACACTGTGAAAACCCATAGGATGTATAATACCAAGAGTGCACCCTAATATAAACTTTGGACTTATGGAGATAATAATGTTCCAATGTAGGTTTATCAGTTGTAACAAAGGTACTACTCTGGTGGGGCTGTTGCTAGTGGGGGGAAGGCTGGGCTTGTGTGTGAAGACAGGAGGTCTATGGGAAATCTGCACTCTGCATTCACTTTCACTGTGAACCTAAAACTGCCCTAATAATAAAATCTATTTGAAAGAAAATAAAAAGAATGCATGGAAATATATACACTAGGCACGTTATAACTAAAAGTAGTCTGTTATTACCAGAAAAAATAGGGACACTAGGATCTTTACTCAGGAATTCTGTCTAAGGCTACAGCATAAAACTCCTCCCTGAGTTCCAAGTCTTCTGTCCTGCTCTGCAGATTTCAGGTTTGAGGCTGTACTGTTAACTATGAACTGAGAGTCTGCTGGCCTGCCCTATGGATTAGCTGCTGGCCAGCCTCCACAATCTTGTGAGCTAATTCCTGAAAATTCCTGTTTCTCTCTCGCTCTTCTTGTTTCTGTCTTTCTCTCTCCATTTCCATATGCGAGTGTGTCTGTATACAACTATTTTGAGGTAAATGTAATCCATTTTTGGTTTTGGTGGGGGGTATTGCATTTATTGGATGTGGCTCTTACTGTCATTTTTTACAAAATTTTCTGTGGTTTGAAACTCAATGTCCTCTAGAATCATACAGGATAAACTTTTCTATATTCTAAGGGGTTATAATTTGAGCTTAAATCACTGAAATTAAGATAATTTGAGAATTAATGGAATGTTTAACACGTGGTGCTAGTTAAATTAATGTCTGACAACTGAAATGCATTCTTGAGAAAACCGCTGAAATTCAAGGCAATATGTAAAGATATACTTTGTGACCATTAGAGGGCACACGACATCTGCCACATTTTCAAAACCAGGGCTTTTGATTGTAAAGTTACAATTTGTCTGAGAAATAGAAGATGGAGCCCTGTTAATATTTAAATCATTATCATTGGAATGTAAATATAATAGTTAAATTTAATTTAAAATTGGTGCATGATTGCATTCACTTGAAAGTCACTTTATAGGCAATTTTTAATATGTTGGAGCTTTTCCCCTGCAAAGTTTTTTAAATACAGCAATGCATTTGACTCTGAATGAGTAAGTAGGGAAGTAAAACTAGATTTTAAGTTTTTTGAAGGTAGAAATCACATTTTATCTTTGAATCCTACTACTTTTGAGGCAGGAGATAGTCAGGAAGAAAGAGACTCTGGGGTGTCCCAGAGCTAAGATAAAACACAGGGATACCAGACAGAGACCCTGATCTAAGACCAGTTGTCCCTGCTTTCTGGAAAAGCACTGAATCGTGGTGAATCATGAACGCACCTGCACAGAAGATGCTACATGACCCCTGCTTCATTATAATAGCATTATAATAAATTAGCATTGTACAACCCCTTTCTCCAGTGGCCAGTCATGGGAGGAAAATCATGTGAGATTACGTATGCAGTAGCTTTAAAGTAATACAACTACTTGTACATGTGCAATAAAAGCGGGCCAAAACTAGCCAGGAAGGATCCCTCCAGCCCTTGAGGTCAATCTGTGCATTTCCTGTGTGTTCAGTTCAATTCTTTGTCCATGATCAGCAAGAACCTGGTTACCTTTGCCCACCTGTGACACTCTCACTGTTACATTTTAAGAGTGTATATGTTTCTTTTCATTATAAAATTCAAAGATTCATTTCAAAACTAATTTTAGGTAATTTACAAAAACATATCATGCAATTTCATAGATGTCACTTTGCTAGACATATGAGGTGATAGTGTCACTCAAATCCTATTCTCTAGAAATTCAGAGCCAGGCGATAGCCTGTGATGTACCAGAGGTAAGGCCCAGGTACCTGAAACTATTTCTTGCATCTGCCTGTTGGCTCTTGGAAAATCGTCTTAGAATCTTTCACTGATTTAATTCCAGGTCCATTTCTTCTTTCCAAGCACTGGGTACCCTTTCTTCTCCAATCCCCTAATTCATCTTACTTGACTTTCACAAACTATTGCCTTCTCCATTTCTTGCAAATGTTACCTAGGACAGACTAGATGCCATTTCCTTACCTGTGCTTTCCCCAAAGCCATTTTTTTTCTTTTTAAAGTTTTGTATTTAATCACAGAGAACCCTACTGTGTTGAGTTCTTCTGCTTTAAACACTGACACATACAGACTGGGTTCCATGCTGGGTCTGATATGATTTCATGCATCATAGATAAGCAGTGATATTTCTTCTTCCCTTTCATTGGGTCACAGAATTATGAAGACATAAATATTTTATTTGAAAATTATTTATATTCATTCATTTTCTGTGTTTTTAATAGAATTTATTGGGATGATATTGGTTAATAAAATTATATGCGTTTCAGGTATACAGTTCTACAGTACATCATCTGTGTATTATACTGTATGTTCACCACCTTAAGTCAAGTCTCCTTCCATCAACACTTACCCTCCTTTTACTATCTTCTTCCTCCCCCTACCATCTTCCTTCCCTCTGGCAATCACCATGCTATTGTTTGCATCCATGAGCCTTTCTGGTTTTTGTTTTTTTCTTTTTCTTCTCTTAATCACTTAATGCCAACTCTTAGGTTGATCTCTCATCCTTGTATCTGAATTACTACAACAGTTTCTTAATTGGCATCTCTTTCTGTTTTCCCTTTGAATCTTTCTCCAGAGCTACCAGATCAATCTGGTTTAAATAATGACTTCACTATTGTGAAGTCATTTATGACTCCACAGCCAATAGTCTCTAGGTGAAAGTCCTGTCTGAGATGTCAGCTGCCCCAGAATATCATCCCATCCAATGCAGCAGAACTTATTCCCCTCAACTGCCCAACATGCAGCCTTACTTAATATGTCAAATATTTTTGTCATGACAAGGTGATTTTCGCCTTACAGCAACTTTAGACTTTCTAATTTTCATACATTTTATTCAGCTTTCTTAGAGCGGCTACCCTCTATTAGCTCTATGCTTTCAGTGCTTCCCATAAAACCAACTCCTGGAAGAAGCACAATAATTGCTGGTTAAACTGTCAAATAGTTGCCAGTCTATAAAATGGCCATTAGGACTATATCCCTTTTATTTTTTACTGTTCATCATATTTAGGTCAATGTAATAGAGTGGATAGCATACACACTAGTCAGAAACCCTAGGTTTAAATTCTTGCTCTTTCATCTACTAGCTTAGAAATATTAGGAAAATTTCCCACCTTTCTTGAAATTGAGAAAAAAATATTCTCAATTGCAAAAATACAGACATTACACAAAATTTGAAAAATACAAATAATAAGAAAAAATTTACCCTAAATACGTGTTTTAAATTCCCATTGTTGCTATAACAAATTACCACAAATTTAGTGGCTTAAAACAATAGGACTTCATGTCTTTTGTTCTGCAGGACATAGTCTGAAAAGGGTCTCATTGGGCAGCAGGTGAGGAGCTGGAAGAACTGTGGTACATTCTGGAGGCTCTATGGAAGAATCTGATTTTCTGCTTTTTCCAGCTTCTTGAGGCCATCTGTATTTTTGGGTAGTTATGCCCTTATTCCATGGTCAAAGCCAACAGAGGCCCACTGAGTTTTTCACTCATAACATCCTCTGGACAGTGAGTAACTCTTTGACCTTGATCGGCATTGCTGGGTCCCTTGTAATTACCTTATTACATTATTTTAAATCATACAGAACAATCTCTCATTAATCCTAAGATTAGTTGAGTAACATATTAATTACAACTGCCACTTTAATTCCCCCTGTCATGTAACATAATTTATTCACAGGTCTGGGCATTAGGACGTGGACATCTTTCTGAGGAGAGCGTTACTTTGCCCATCACAGTCCACCCTCTGGCCCTGAGATAGTCACTTCTGCCTCACATGCTAAATATATTCATCCTATTTTAACATCCTTCAAAGTCCCAACCAATTACAGCATCAACTCAAAGTTTAATATCTCATCTGAATATCATCAGTACAAAAGCCCCAAATCCCAGTACCTTAATCAAGTATGACTGAGACTCTGAATTTAATTCATCCTGAGTTATAAGTCACTTCTAGCTGTGAACCAGTGAAACTCAAGAGACAAGTTAATTTACATAAAAAAATAATGGGCAGGCATAAGATAGTGTTTTCTAGACATTCTCATTTAAAAACCAAGAAAAAAATTTTAATTGTCACTGGCCCAAAATAATTTTTATATCATCTAGGAAAACTCCACTTGGTTCCAAGTCTGGAAAACAGCTCTCGATGGCTTGTGGCCACGCTCTCAGGGCATCCTGATTCATTCTGGAGTCAGCCTTTCTTTCTGACTTCGAAGGTGGAGAACATGTTTTCACCTGGTTTGTTTTATCAACCTGTTGGCAACATGATAGCCAGTATTGTGTGTATCTTTTTTGGCCCAAGCTGGAGGTGCATCTGCTAGTGTAACATTGGCAAGGACTGTGTGGATCTCCTGTGTCGGGTTTGCCATGGCTGCTCTGGAATAACCACATCTCTAGTCCTGGCTTCCACTGATGTGGGCTTGAGGCACACGAGTCACATGCCTGATGTCTTCAAGCCCTTCATGTGACTGAATACTCTGGTCTTTTCTTTTTTTTCATTTTAAGAGAAAGGGGAAGGGAGGGAAAAAAGAAAGAGAGAGAAGCATTGACTGGTTGCCTCCCTCACGTACCCCAACTGGGGACCAGGCCTACAACCCAGGCATGTGCCCGGACTGAGAATTGAACCGGTGACCCCTCACTTTGCAATACAATGCCCAACCAACTGAGCAATGCTGGCCATGGGTGAATATTCTGATCTTCTGATGTGCTGAGGCAGTAGATCCAAGTTTTCCAGCTACACAGTTGGCTTTCTCTCAAGAGCACGATTTCCTGACAGCAAATCTCCTAATTTTAATATCTTTTGAAATCTAGAAGAACTGAGAATTTCTAAAATCACTGAGTACTGGTCCTTTTGTGCTTAACAGCTTAATGGTTAAACTGTACCATTCCTTTCAAATTTACTATAAGCAGCAAGAAGAAACCAGGATATATCTTTTACACTGTGCTTGCAAGTATCAGCAAAGTATCCAAGTTTTTTTTTTTACAACATCTTCTTTCATGTAATAGAAAGACACACTTCCATTAAGGTTTCTGCCACTATATGGCAAGTGTTCCTTTTCTGCAATTTCCAATAACACGTTTCTCTTTCTGCCTTAGTCCTTACTGGGAGTATGTCTAATGTCTGTATCTCTACAAATATTCTGTTTATGATGATTTAGACATTCCCTAAGACAGTATATTTTCTTTATTAGATTCCTCCCTTCATTCTAAGTACTCATTAGCAGAGTTGTTAACACCTGTATTTCCACTAACAGTCAATTCAGGGCAATGTAGTCTTTCCCAATTATACTTCTCAAAGTTCTCCCAGCCTCCACATATTAACCAATTTCAAAATCAGTTCCAAATTTTAGGTATTTTTAATTTTTATGAAAATCTGTATTAGTCATGGGTTAACCAGGAAATTGGAATCAGTAGGATTATATATCTGGAAAGGTTTATTGCAAGGAAATAGCATGCACTTGTAGGGGCTGGCTGGGCAAGTCTAAAGTCCACAGGGCAAGGGGGTTTCATGAAGGGCAGGCCGGACCTCTCGTGGTGGATGAAAATGCAATCCATAACTAGAATTTCTTTTCACCTGCTTATGGTTTTTCCTCAAACTGGATCAAGCCAACCTAGATTATCTAGAATAATCTCTCTTACTCAAAGTCGGCTAACTGTAGACTTTAATCTCATCTACAAGATGCCTTTGCATCCATATATGGGGTTTTGTTTGATTAAATAATTTAATATTATAATGTACCAAAGTTGACTTATCAAACATATCAAAAGACTATCGTATTGTGTTATGCCAACATAATTTTTAGTATTTTATTTGTCTCTATAAGTGTTCCATATCATTATATTTATAATGTATGTATCACTTTGATAGTTACTTATTTTGTATAACATGAAATTATAGAGTTTTTCCATGTTACTGAACAGTTTTCTTAATTAAAATAATTAATGATTACATAATATCCAGTCAGGTTTTTAAAAAAATCATAATTAACAATTTCCTTCCATTTTCATCATTGGAAATTGCATTAAAATTAACAATTGTATACAAATTCTTTTTTCTATATTTTTATTTTTAAAGGCGTATGTCCAAAACATAATCATGATTTCAAAGAATATAAGTAAATTTAGTAAGCTATGAAGTTAAGTATTAACAAATTGGAAGAACAGTAAGATTATCCTTACCTATCTTGAAAGGTATAGTAAATTATAGCAAAATGTTTACTAAATTATGAAGAGCTAAACAAACATAAATGAATTATTGCCATTATTATCATATAGTGTGATATACAATGAAGACTGAATTAGGACTCAGCCAGACAGTTAAATATTTTAGGTTTGGGCAGCCACATATGGTTTCTGTTGCAACTGCACGACTCTGCTGTTGTGATGTGAAGGTGGCCATAGTCTATATGTAAACAAGTGACTGTGTCCAGTAGACTTTACTTTTAAAAAATAGACAGTGGGCCTGATCTGGCCAATGGGCTGTCATTTGCCAAACTCTGATCTAAATCATTAATTAGTCATTTGATCAAAAAGTCATTAATATAACTTGAAAATATTTATAATTTGACTAATTTCCATCACATCTCATCCTTTGGAACTTTGAAACAATTATATTGTTGCTGAGAAAATGCCCCACCCCTGTAATGGTGGCATTTTAAAGTGCCCTGACATTCAAAACAAGACAGAGCTCAACCCGGCCTGCAGGTCTTCCTGTCCATTGTGTCCCCACCAATGTTTTATTGACATTTTCTGGTCTCCTAATTCTGCCTGCTTCTAAAACCACGACAGTCATTGAGACATGATGTCGGAGTGGTAGTTTCTAAAGTTTGCCTTTCTGGGATCCTTTCTTATTTCTGAGCTTCCCAGATAGTTACATCTATAAATTCCTTTGGATCACAGAAATTTCAAATATATTTCAGAGTCCCTTTTTATCTGCCATAATTGTGTGATGCTCTTTGAAGATTCACTTATTAGACAGATATTTTGTTTTATCTTTCTTTGATTTTTTTGTTTCTTTTTAAGAGTGGCATATGATACTATAAATAAAGGTAAAATAGATGGGGGCAATAACTATATTATCATGGGGTAATCTGGAATTTCTGTATTTCTAATTAGGTGGAAAGAATGATAGGAAAAAGGATTGTTTTGCACTTGGGCTCTTCCTAGGCTCCCTTCTCTTATTCTATGCAAGCTTGTGACTTCTTTCTGCATTCTGTGGCTTTCTTGGCCTTCCACATAAAGCACTAACTCCCAAATTTATTTTAAATCAAGATCTATTTTCTGATTGTATATCTAGCCACCCACTAACATCTATACTTGAGAATCCAATGGCCCTAAAATATAACACTTACAAATAAAATCATCTCCAAATATGTATTTCACCTGGTATTTCTTAGTTCATTAAATGATATTGCAACTCACCTATTACTGGACCCAGAAGTCTTCCAGGCATCCTTACTGCTTTTTCTTTCCCCATCCCCCATATATTGTTAACCACAAATTCTGTTAATACTACCACCAAAGAATTTCAAAATTCTTTGAATTTTATCTACTCTGACTACCTGTACCATAGTCTATGCCACCATCCTCTTTCCCGGTCTAGTAGTAGAGTGGTAGTCTTCTAGCAGTTTACTTAGCACCCATTTGTGCTGTGTTTTAATCCATACAGTGTGAAGTACAGCCATAGCAATCTTCTTTGAAAAGTAAATCTGGTTATATAATTTCACTGCCAATAGTTCTTTGCCAGGAGGAGCACTTCATATGGCTCAAAAGTCCTTCAAGAACCTACTTCATAGCCACCCCTCTCTTTTTATCATTTACCACTTCTTCATTCATGTTCCACCTTTCAAGCACAGTGCTAATTATTTCTAATATTCTTTTTTAATAACCTTTGTACATATTTCTCCTCTTGCCAGGAATAGTTTCCTATTCTTTTCAGTCCCACAAACACTTTTTGCCAACATACAGCCTGATCCTCTTCAGTTCTCATCCTATTTCTTCAATAAACATCCTCTCATCACTCAGAAAAGTTAAGACTTTTGCTCTATGCAACCTTGAAATAACTCATTCAATGTCATTTCCTCCAGTGTGTAAGGTCATTTAGGGAAAGTGTGTTACTTGTTCATCTGGTATAGACATTGACTGAAGTAGGTACTCAAAAATATTTTATGGTTATTAAATGAATTTGTGAAATAAGTAGAGGAAAATACATTTCACTTAATTTTCTTTGAATATTGGGTCTGCAGAGGAATATCAATGTATTAATGTTAATATTCTAAGATTCTGTTACTATAAATTATGCTAATAATTAACTATTGTAACTATATTTATATATACTGGTATTAATAGAAAAGCTTCATCATTATACAGAAAGACCAGGGAGAATGAGTTAATATGGCAGATTTATAAATATGCCAGAAAGATCAACTCTCTAGATAGAACTGTAAGAACTAAACTCTCCACCAAATTGCTCACCATTTCACATATGACATTTTACTCCCATAAGTCAGAACCGGAGGACAAGTATTTCTTCTTTACAGAACTCATATCTTTATTCAACTGTCCAGTTCAAATGTCACTGCATATCTAAAAGTTCTTGTTCTCTCTACTCAAGCAGAGTTAATTACTTGTTTATGTCCACTCCTGTAATATTTTCATATGTCTCTGTTTTAATACCTGGCATATTGGATGGCAGGTGTTCTAGTTATTTGCTGAAATAGTCTTCCCCACCAGCCTGTGAGCTGCTTGAGGTCAGGGTTATTTTAATCATTTTTTTAAAAAAATTTTTAAAGATTTTATTTATTTATTTATCTTTAGAGGGGAAGGAGAGAGGGAGAGAAACATCAATGTATGGTTGCCTTTCATGCATCCCCTGCTGGGAACTGGCCTGCAGGGAACTGGTCTGCAACCCAGGAATATGCCCTGACTGGGAATTGAACCGCGATCCTCTGGTTCACAGGCCTGTGCTCAATCCACTGAGTTACACCAGCCAGGGCTTATTTTAATCATTTTTAAACATTTAATCACACTACTAAAAATTTCTTACAGAAGTGAGGGAATGCAATAATGTAAGCCGCTTGTATCATTTCCCCCCTTTATTTCTTTTCTACGTGAGTCTTAGTGCCTTTTAACAATACTGTCTTCTCAAAATTCTCTTCTCCCCTTTCTTCTAGATGGCTGCGCATTCTGCCAGTCATCCTGCATCCTGGGCTCTTCTACCCAGTCCTCATCGGGAATAGTTTTCCTCGTTTGCCCCCATGGTGGCAGAACCACCAAGCTGCATCCTCTGATCTTCCCCTTTTCGCTCTATACTCCCTTTCAGACAGTATCATTAGCTTTAATTAGTAGGAAGTAACTAGAATTTATTCTGTTGAATTTAAAGTTCACCAAAACAGGACAATGTTGATTAACCATAGGACTTAAGCAGAAATAAAGTGATAATTTTTCATAGACATGACTGAACAGATTACTGTTGGGGGTAGATTGGACTAGACAAGCACTTTAAAATAATAACAAAACTTAGAACTGATTCATTTGTAGAAAGCTTATTCACTCAACTATTTTCCAGTTGGGATTTTTAAGGTACCAGCTCAATGATTAAAGAAGAAAATTTAACCTTTTAGCAGAAGGGCTTAAAAGCCTTGCCCTCTTTTTCTCTCCTCAATATTTTTACAAATACATTAAAAACTTGGCTGAAAAAGGTATATATCAATGAAACAATTGAGTTATGACATTCTCCAGAGACCCATGTTTCATTAATTCATAAACTGCAGGTTTATTTACCACAAGTGATTTTTAGCCAGAGACATTCTACTGATATCATTCAATAATTAGCTCTTTTTTAAATAAAATAATAATAAGTTATTATTAGTATTATTATAGTGACTAATATTGTAATAATAACAACTGTTTATTATTATTATTATTATTATTATTATTATTATTATTATTTTACCCAGAGGTACATCTAGAAAGGAGATTGTCCAAGTCATCATCTACCTTCTCAAACCCTGTTGCCTCCAGACTCCTAAATGCCCAGGAGCATTCTTCAGGGAATGTGAGCAAATGAACCACAGGCCAGTTGCCTTCACTTCTCTCTTATTCACAGTATCCTGGGAAACAGAAAAGGTTATGTTTTGTCTGTATTGTATGTGCTCAAAAGGGTTTTCTCAAAAACTTGTAGAAATAATAAAATACATGTGGATTTTATATGAAATATATTTGTCTCTGACAAGGAAGATATTGTCATTTATTATAAATTATTTTAGCAGACCTATAATGCGTCAAAAGAACAAATATCAGTGACTCGGGGCAGGATCGCTCAAGGTGAAATTAAAAGGACAGCACTGTGGCGCACTTTTATTACACGACTCATCGCAGCAGCCTGAGTTGGAGAGCGGAGGCCGTGGCCTGTGCGACCTGCCCTTCCCCGTCCCCCTAGTTTCTGATTTGTTTATTGGTTCACCTGTTTGCCATTTTCCACCTAAAGCTGATAGAACAGTAAATATTTTTAATGACTAAACAAGTGAATAAATGTATCTTGTAAAAACCATATATTTCCCCATTTACATTCAATGTGTTTTATTTTGTGAACACCATTAAAAACATTATTTATGATTTTTGCAATATTCTTACTACTGCATGTGGGAACTTAACTTCTAGTCTTTGAAAAATACTTGTCTCACAAAATATGTTCAGTGATTTAAGAACATCTGAAAGAAATGTTAATTATCACAAGTGGACCTTTCTGCAAATATGACAAAGAGAATACAATGTTCTCCAAATTCTGCTTAATAGTTATTTGATTTTTAATAGGATTCCAGATGTAAGCATGCTCCTGAGTCTACTTTAAAATATTCAAAAATTCTGGTTGAGCCTATACAATTTATCAATTCCCCAGCACATTTCTCGATAATATTTCAAATTCTGAGTAATACCTTTCTTCACAGGCTTAATCAGTAAGGAAACATTATTGGACAGGCAGATGGTAATACTATAACTATGAATTCTTCGACATCTTTCATGCTTTTACCTTTTGAAAAATAAATCTTATTTCATAATGTAACTATTTCCATAAACATTACCTTTCTGCTTTAGAGAATAAGCAACTCCCAAATGTTAAGGTAGAAACTGTTTGTTAACTAAAATCTGAAACTATCGCAACTGAAGGGAGAAAGGAGACTGATAGCATGCTTATGGGAGTCCTTAACCAACTGGGGTTTTGATGACCACCTGCTCTGCAAGAGATTCTATTAGAGGCTTTTATTTGTCCTTTTCATGGCAGTTATTACAAATCTTTTAAATAATTCTTCATAATGTCACGGAGGGCATTATAAGGAAAGAATTCCAGAAGGGTTCATGCCATAGTCTCAAGAATTCACAGAAACAAGCCAACTTGTTGTTTGGTACCCATTTGAATCCCAAATATATAGAGGTTGTTTTTTGTTTTGTTTTTGTTAGTAAATAGAGAATAAAATTATACCAAGCAGAAAATGGTTCATTGAAATTACTGTGATAATTGCTTTATATCATGTTACACACTTATACATGCCCTTGTAAAATAATTCATTACAAAGTTTTATAATCTTTTCCTACTTTACTAAGTCTCTACTCATATAGCCTTTAAGTTTACATACACCAGCAAACAAACTCAACCTCCTTTTTGCCCTGGATCTAAGACATAAGACACTGAAGGTTTTGCTATTTGATTGTCTGTGCAAAGGAACAATTTTATAAACTTCTGTGTTTTAGGAACTTCTGTGTTACATTAGAATTTCTCAGATTTCCATTTCTCAGGTAATTCCTTGTCTTGATTTGCACTTTCCTGATGTTCACCTTACACTTTATCTCTATCCCTAGCCTGACACTTTCCCATAAAGACGATATCTGTACTTCAGCTTCCTAAAAATATTTGAAGTCTAAATGAACTTGAGCTTAAGTGGTCCAGCATTAATTCATGATATTTATTTTAGGAAAGAATTTTTCCTAAAATATTTGATCAGCACAGCTTTATATTTAGCCACAGTAAGCAGGTGTGTTATTTCCATGACTTCTTACATTCACACACAGAAGTTAGACATAACAGTTCAGTTCTAAGACAGTACCACCTCATCATTCCATTTCTTTTTTTGGTGGGAGTATGTAATGAAAGCAGAGGATATATGAATCCTTCTTAAACTTTGCCAACAAGTCCCTGATATTATAATGTTTGAGTCTACAATGTGACATAGTAATAAATCATGCATTAAAAAACAGAAATCAAACAATTAAAATGAAACAAAACAAAATTTATTTTAGAAGAGTTTCCAATTCACTTTCACAGTCATTTTCTGTGATTGCACAGTAGCCTGAAGTCATCAACTGCTGTTAATGTGGTGACTGGAAGACTATTAGATTTCTTCCCTATTCATCAGACCTATCAAAAGATGAGACAATTTTATTTTCAGGTGGCTTCCTTCATTTTCTCTCAAGACCTTCTTTTTCATTGTACCAAATTTATCCAAAGTAATGGAATCACACTGTTGTGTATGTTAATACAATTGGGATTCAAATACTGTTTATTTAGCCTCAAAAGCAATTCTCATTTGGGATTCTCCTTTTCTTATCATGCTGATTCCTTAGTGCACAAATTCCTCACCACTTCCATAGACCAAGGTTCCTCACTCTCAGTTCTATTGATAGTTTGAGCTGTATGATTATTGAGTTAGGAGGAGCTATCCTGAGCATAGTACAATGTTTAGCAGCATCACTGACCTCTACCAACTAAATGCTGGAAGCAACCCTTTACCACCTGCACTACCAAGAAGTCTTTCTTGTTGGGATTTGTGTTATGTATTGTAGGGTTCAGCAGCATCCCTGGCCTTTAACAATCCCTGCTTTCCAGCTTTCTCCGGACACTGACAAAGCTTCCCTATGTGATGAAATTGCTCAAGGGTGAGAATCATTGGCCTGTATAACCACAAACACCTCCAATATGTTCTCACTCTATTAGTCTCCTCCCATTCCCCCCTGCCCCCTCATGACTGCCCCAGATACATCCTGAGCACCAAATCGAATATGTCAATTTGTCCCTTTAAAGACTTTTGATTCTCAACTGCCTCTTAGGAAAAATCCACATTTCCCACAAGGCCCATGTTTTTGTTTGTTTGCTTGTTTCCTTACCTCTCTTCACCTTCTCTCCCCATGACCTCTCATAGGCAGTCTGCAGGTTGTAGCAAATCAGAGCTTTTTGTTGAATATGCTGTATCCTTTTGTGCTCTTGCAGGTCAGAGCATTTGGTCATAGGCTTCTTCCACACAGAATGCCCTCCTCTCACTTAATTCTCTTGCATGAAGAGAAATCTCCTCACCTAAAATCCTGCAATACACAAAGTCTTCACTGTGAAACCCTGACACTACAGAGCAATATTATATTCAGGTTCTTAGAGCACAACTACCAGTCAACAAGTGAGAAAAACTATTTATTGTTAGCATGAGGCCCATGTGAAAGTTTGTGCACTTTCTCTGGCCCTGAGCAGAGGTCTCATATGGCAAATGTATGTTAGGGGCACTAAGATTAGTTAATTGTTTTCGTACTCACAAACAGAAGTCAGTCCAGGAAAAGTAATCTAGTGTGGCTGCATTTTTCAAAACCCCAGTAATTTTGTGCTTGCAATTCTTCGTTACATAAGAGTCATGGAACCTGGCTGGTGTAGCTCAGTGGACTGAGCGCGGGCCTGCTAACCAGACAGTCACGGTTCGATTCCCAGTCAGGGCACATGCCTGGGTTGCAGGCCAGTTCCCAGCAGGGGACTCACGAGAGGCAACCATACATTGATGTTTCTCTCCCTCTCTCCTTCCCTTCCCCTCTAAAGATAAATAAATAAAATATTTAAAAAATAAAAAAGAGTTATGGAAGTTTGTTAATTCTTAAAATTACTAGCTTAATATTTTGGGGTTCCATGGCACATATTTTTATACCTTAATTATAGACTTTAAAAATATATATATTTTATTGATTATACCATTACAGTTGTCCCATTTCCCACCTTCATTCCCCTCCACTCTGCACACCCCGTCCGCCCATTTTGCCCTTTCCCCTTTAGTTCATGTCCATGTGTCACAAATTCTTTAGCTTCTACATTTCGCATACTATTCTTGCCCTCCCCCATCTGTTTTCTACCTACCGTCTATGCTACTTATTCTCTGTACCTTCTGCTTCTTTCTCCTCCTCCCACTCCCCTGTTGCTAACCCTCCATGTGATCTTCATTTCTATGGTTCTGCTCCTGATCTAGTTGTCCTCTTAGTTTGCTTTTGTTTTAGGTGTGGTTGTTAACAACTGTGAGTTTACTGTCCTTTCACTGTTCATCTTTTTTATCTTCTTTTTCTTAGGTAAGTCCCTTTAACATTTCATATAATAAGGGCTTGGTGATGATGAACTCCTTGAATTTGATCTTATCTGAGAAGCACTTTATCTGTCCTTCCATTCTAAATGAAAGCTTTGCTGGGTAGAGCAATCTTGGTTGTACATCTTTGGATTTCATGACTTGGAATACCTCTTTCCAGACCCTTCTTGCTTGTAAGGTCTCTTTTGAGAAATCTGCTGACAGTCTGATGGGAACTCCTTTGTAGGTGACTGTCCCCTTATCTCTTGCTGCTTTTAGAATTCTCCCCTTCATTTTAATCTTGGGTAATGTAATTATAATGTGCCTTGGTGTGTTCCTCCTTTGGTCCACCTTCTTTGGAACTCTCTGAGCTTCCTGGATTTCCTGGAAGTCTATTTCCTTTGCCAGATTGGGGAAATTCTCCTTTATTATTTGTTCAAATAAGTTTTCCACTTTTTACTCTTCCTCTTTCCTTTCTGGTACCCTTATAATTCAGATGTTGGAACGTTTAAAGATGTCCGAGAGGTTCCTAAGCCACTCCTCATTTTTTTGAATTCTTATTTCTTCATTATTTTCTGGTTGAGTGTTTCTTTCTTCCTTCTGGTCCACTCCATTGATCTGAGTCCCAGTTTCCTTTCTATCACTGTTGGTTCCCTGTGCATTTTGCTTCATTTCACTTAATGTAGCCTTCATTTTTTCATCTAATTTATGACCAAAATCATCCAGTTCTGTGAGTATCCTGATCACCAGTGTTTTGAACTGTGCATCAGATAGGTTGGCTATCTGTTTGCCACTTAGAAGTGTTGGCTCTGGGTCTTTGAGTTATTCTGCTTGAGCCATAATGTTTTCGTTTGTTGGTGCCTATTATGTATGAGGGGTGGAGCCTTAATTGTTCACTGGGGTGGGTCAATTAGGTTAATGGGTTGTGACTGGGGATGGAGTCAGAAAAGGAGAAATGGTATTTGTTCTGCTATCTCTCGAATTTTGGTCCCCTCCGCCACTTCCTACAAGCAAATTGGGCCCTTCTGGTGCTGGTTCCAGAGTGGGTGGGCTTATGACCCTGTGGGTCTCTTCAACGAACTCTTCTGTGAGGCTGGGAGCCTCTCCCAGCACCTCAATCCCTGAAAGTTTTGGGTTTTTTTAGTGTTATTTCAATGTGATTTATTTTATTTTTAAAATTTTAAACAATAAAATGCCAAAAACATTTTAATAAAAAGCAGAAATAAGAAAAACAGACAGATCCATTGCATTTCAACATCAAATTCTTTCCCTGAAAGTTTTTTCAGTTGGTACTTTTAGGCTTTATTTCCCAGCACTGGCACCCTGCTTTGCATAGTCTGTCTCACTATTCATTTTTTCACCTAGTTTATCTGTGCATGAATGTGTGACCTGGTCAGCCAGCCACCTTGCACCCTTACTGGGTCTGCCCTTTGCCACCCCATGCTTGGGATCTGCCAACCACCGCCTGCATGCCTGGGTTGGTCTGGCAGCCACCACTTTTCTGTACCATGACCCCTCTCCACCACCCACCAACTCTGCCCCTCTTACTGGTCTGGATGAATGGTTCATTGTTGTCAGACTTCTGTACAGTTCAATTTTCTGCCTGTTTTAGTTGTGTTTTTGTTTCTAAATCTTTGTTGTCCTTAAAGTTGGTTGTGTGAAGAGGTACAGTATTTCCACCTATGCCTCCATCTTGGCCAGAAGAGCCTAATTATAGACTTTGTATTTTTATGGTTTAACAAGATTCTTTAATAAAATTTATAACAATGAATATTTAAGAATAAATTTATCAGCTTGAATCATTTCCTTTTTCTACTGTCAGAGAAGGTGATAATACAAATTGTCAGCACCCACATACATACACACTTAAAATTATAGTAACAAGTTACACAGAACTACATTAGATAGGTTTTAAATTGCTGCAAAATCCAGACAATTGCAAGAAGTGGCTGCAAAGATGATTTTTTCTTTAAAAAATAGGCAGTAGACAGTAAAGCATTTGAGATAAACTTAGTATTTTTACCTTACATTTGTCCCAATTTTTAATTTTTTTAAATTTTGGGGGGAATGTTATTTTAAACCAGAAATCAGGTCAAAATGCATGCAGTGTACAAACATGACACTGACTTACATTGTTTCACATAATTTTTTAAAATGAAGGTGTTGAAATAATAGCCAAAAATAGTTTAAAAGATCACTTCATGCCAGTCCCCACAGTCAATGTAGGACAAAGCAAAGACAGTGTCTAATTGACCAGTTCTATCCTCAGGGTACATTGTACCATATATACATTGTATGTATGGTGACCACATATGGTTGTGTTATCCATGCACTGCCCAGAGGCGCTCAGGAAAAGTGGGGACTGGTGGCTAAAACCCTATGTCTGCACCCCAGTGAGGAGCTGTAACCTCTAGAGGAAAATTTTACTATGTCTCCAAATTGTAAAAAGATGCTAATAGGCTAGCTGTGATATTGTACTCACTTCTACTATATCTCATCCTAGGTACTCTCAAAGGTTGTTTAAATTCAGGTTACTCTCAAACAGCAGATTCAGGGCTCTGTCCAAGGGAGCCATCTCAGAGCATTATGTCCTAAAGTGACTGGTGGGAAAGTTAAAGCATAATGAGGATTATTATGTAAGGTCAGGCAAGGAGAAAGTTAGTTTGGAAGGGTAAGCCGATGAAAAGTCAGGGCACATCGTAGAGACCCTAATATGCAGAGATGTGACACTGATGATAGTAATAAACCAAATGCATCAACTACTGTCTGTTGAACTTTCATCTTTAAGAAGACAAACAAAAAAATCATATCTGACTTCTAAAAGTTACTATAAAGAGACTTATAAGTACTTTTATAGGAATACATGACATTGATTAATAAAAAGCAACCTGCAAGAAGGAAAAGGTGAAAAAACACTTATTTTTTACAGTCAAAGAGAGAAATAATAGAAAAATAAAATAGACACAATTTTTTTTTCATTTAACCCCAACCTGAAAAAAGAAACAATACAGGTTTAGATCAAATGTATGTGTTGGTAAAGTTCAAATTTTAGTGCAGTCTGATAATGGCCAAGTATTTATTCATTTGTCAGGTCAACTGGCTAAGAATCAAAATAAATTTTCATTTGGAAATTGTAAAGTCTATATAATGAGGTTTCCTTTTACTAAATTTCATTTAGGTCATTGAATAAAGTTTCATACATAAGAATAGATTAATAGTATTTTGATAAACTCTGGGAAGAATAAGGAAATACTAGGTCATTCAAAATCTTGAGAAGATTATTGTTTTTAAAGGATTTTATAGTGTTATTAAAGAATAATTTTTGCATAGAGTATGTTATTTTATATTCTATGAAACAGGTTACATTTCTTGTAGGCTAAATTTTGAGTAGATACTTATACATGCTATTTTCATGCTTGACAATAAGAATGGCCATCAGATACCCAGATGTCTGAAACTTGTGTATTAGTGAGGGTCCTTGTAAGAAATAAATACCACATGTATGTGTGAGGAGGTTGTTCAAAAATGAATTGCTGCAAGGCATAAGTGCATTTTATCTAAAACACAGGAACAGGGCAGTACTTCAGGAGCTAAAAGCACTGGAAGCCATTACTCTCCTTTAAGAATGAGAGTGTATCTGGAGGAACAGATGAAAGACATCTACACACTCAGGGTTTTTAAAAGTTACATATTATGAAACTTAATTGTACTTTTGTTTCTTATGCTACACTTTAAACTGTTGTTTCAATTAATGATATTTGTTTTCTTTTATTATATAATTAACTAACTTCTTATGAGATTGTTCATTTTCAACCTAAAAAAAGTTTTAAAAATAGAGATGTCTTTATATTTTTGTTTTTCTCTGACAAAGCAACATCAAGGGGAAAAACAATAAAAATTACATAGGATCTGCAGTAATTTTGCAAAATAATTTTACTTTGGCTCAGGTTTTTTTTAAATTTTTATTTAGTTATTTTTCAAGTACAGTTTTTGGCTCAGGTTTTAATAACCTTTTATTAAGATTTCATGGAAGTCGAAATTTTAACATCTTTAAAATTATTTTGTGACAACAATGAAAGTTGGTACAGCAGAGTACACACACTGGGGGCCATCGTGCCAGAATCATGAATTTTCAGTTTTAATGAATGTTCTCATGCGTGGTTATGAGGATTATTACCTGGATTATCTTTAGATGACTCAGATATATTCATTATCATCTCCCATAACCATTAATGTTTTTACTATGAAATATAACATTATAGCATGTAAAACAAAGTTTTAAATGAATATAGAATTGAGGATATTGCTAAAGAGTAGTGAACTTTTGCAGTTTATTTCTTTTATAACTTTTTTAGCCTTGTCCTTCAAAATGAGAATGTCTCTCTGATACTATACTAACTTCATGATTTTGTAGTTATGATTGTATCCACCAACAGATTTCTACACATTTAGGTTTTTGTGAATCTTGCTGGTATGGAAACCTCAGCAATTTGGTACATTTATACACTGGTGGTCTCAAGGCCAGGAAAAATTGCCTCATGTATAGAGTCTCCTTGCCAACATAAATAATGTTGCCTTCTTCGAAGTCACCAGAGTCAGAAGAGAAAAATGATGTAAGGTATGCATATGAACTACTTAAATTTAGTTCAACCTTATATGGGCAAAACATAGTTAGTCTTGCAAATCTTCTCACATAGTTTTGTCTATGACTTCTCTCCAGTTGGCTATGAGATTCTGTAACTCTGAAGTGATATATTCTATATTGTTTATAATACCATCACCAACCTCTATTGACAACCTTATCAAGTTGCTTTTTAGTTCTTAATGGTTCCATCCAACAATTTTAGTTTCATCTAGAAAAATAAATGTCTCCTGCTTTGCTACTTACTGCAACAATCATATTAAGGTTGTATTTAAAATAGTTCCTGTTATACCACAAATTAAAGCAAGATGCCTAAAGTTTGAATAAAGTAATACCTGTGCCATGCCACACAGGAAAATACACTCAGAATGAATTTAAGACTTGGACCATGTCTTCTGCATTATCCATTAACAGCCAATCTCACACAAAAGGTCATTATATAGAAATTCTAGAATACTGTCATTGGCATTGCTCAGCATTGGAAAGTATATGCTCTAATCCAAGATGGTCTCTGACTTGATGTCATACTATCACAGTCTCTAGAAGTTACTCCATGGTGAATCTCAGTATAATTTAGGCTTTATTTCAGTAAATGAATTCAGAAATGTTTAAAAAGGGACTTCTGGCCAAGATGGAGGCACAGGTGAGATACACTGTGCCTCCTTGCGCATGCGCACACACACACACACACACACACACACACACACAAGAAGGACAACAACAAATTTAAAAACCAAAACAACCAGAAATGCCAGAAAATCAAACTGTATGGAAGTCTGACAGCCAAGGAGTTAAAGAAGAAACATTCATCCAGGCCTGTAGGAGGGATGGAGCCAGGCCTGTAGGAGGGATGGAGACAGGCAGCTGGGGCAGAGAGGACTTGCAGCAAGGTGGCAGCTAGAGGACCAGGGTGGCTGGGGGCTGGCAGACTGGACAGTCTCACACTTACATGCTGATACACTGGAAGGATCAATTGGAGAATGAGACAGATCATGAAACCCAAGGTTCCAGTGAGGGGAAATGAAGTCTCAAAACCTCTAACTGAAAAAATCTGTGAGGGCTGAGGCAGCAGCAGAAACTTCCAGCCTCACAGTAATATTCATTAGAGAAACCCAGAGACTCCTAGGATGTACACAAACCCATTCACTTGGGAATTCGCACCTGAAGGGCCCAATTTGCTCCTAGGTAGTGGAGCAAGTGACTGAAAGCCACCTAATAGCTGTGTAAATAGCACTATTCCCTCTCAGACCCCTCCATCACATATGGCACCACAACACAGTGACATGGGTTGACCTGTCCTGGTGAAAACCTAATGCTCTGCCCCTTACTATGTAACAGGTGCATCAAGACAAAAATATGGCCCAAATGAAAGAACAGATCAAAGCTCCAGAAAAAATACAACTAAGCTATGAAGAGATAGCCAACTTATCAGATGCACAGTTTAAAACACTGGTAATCAGGATGCTTATGGAAAGGGTTGAATATGCTTGCAAAATACAGGAAAAAGTGAAGGCCATGTAAAGTGAAATAAAGGAAAATGCACAGGGAACCAACAGTGATTCACAGGGAAGGAAACCAGAACTCAAATCAACGGTTTGGACCAGAAGAAAGAAATAAACATTCGACCAGAACAGAATGAAGAAAGAAGAATTCAAAAAAAGTGAGGAGAGGCTTAGGAATCCTTGGGACAACTTTAAACATTCCTACATTGAAATCATAGGGTCACCAGAAGGAGAAGAAGAAGACCAAGATATTGAAAACTTATTTGAAAAAGTAATGAAGGAGAACTCCCCGATCTGGCAAAGAAAATAGAGTTCCAGGAAGTCCAGGAAGATTGGAGAGTCCCTAAGAAGTTGGACCCAAGGAAGCACACACCAAGGCACAAGATAATGACATTACCAAAGATTAAAGATAAGGAGAGACTCTTAAAAGTATTAAGAGAAAAGGAGTGCCCATAAGACTATCAGCTGATTTCTCAAAAGAAACCTCACAGACAAGAAGGGGCTAGAAATGGAGACAACTGTACTTGAATAACAATAACATAAAAATAATTAATTTAATTAAATAACAAGTTTTAAAAAAGGAGAAAGTGACAAGGCCATTCTACTTCTCATGGGTATTAGGCAAGACCTGCCAACAAGGTGACATTTGAGCACATAACTCAAGGGAAAAAGGAGAGAGATTAAGGTTAGGTGGGCAAGTATGTGCCTGGCAAAGGGAATGGCCAGTTCCAAGGCCTTAGGGAAGCACTGAAGGGGTTTAGTGATTTGCTTGAAGTTAATACCAGAGTATGTGATAGGCCTTGATAATATTTTCAGGTTGGTTTTAGGCAGTGGGTCTCAATCAGAAAGAATTTTGTCCCTAGGTTATCTGGCAATGTCTGAAGGGATACCACTAAACACCTACAATTCACACTCACACAAGCCCCTCCAATTATCACACCCCCCCAAATATCAATATTAAAAGTGACAGAACTTAGTTTAGAACTGCACATCTTGAGTTTTAACGTGCATATGAAGTCCTCAGGATTCCAGTTCAAATGCAGAAACTGATTCAGCAGGTCCTTCAGGCTCAGAGAAGCTGTGTTTCTGACAAGTGCCCAGGCGGTATTGGTGCTGCGTGTCCAGGTCTGTGGACAGCTCACTGAGAAGGGCTGTGGTTCTGTGTTACACACAGCTGCGGGATGTTTTAGTTCCTATGATCTAAATATTAACTTTGTAGTATTCTATTAGTTGAACAACAATAAAAAAGAACTTAAAAAAAGTATTCAAAGTCATGAAAGGCAAGGACCTACACCCAAGATTACTCTATCAAGCAAAGCTATCATTTAGAATGAAAGGGCAGATAAAGTGCTTCCCAGATAAGGGCAAGTTAAAGGAGTTCATCATCACCAAGCCCTTATTATATGAAATGTTAAAGGGACTTATCTACAAAAAAGAAGATAATCAAAAATATGAACAGTAAAGTGACAACAAAATCACAACTATCAACAACCTAACCTTAAAAAAACAAAAACAAACTAGCAAACAACCAGACCACAGAAATAGAGATCACATAGAGAGTTATCAGCCAGGAGGTGAAGAGAGGGAGTGGTGAAAAAGGTACAGAGAATAAGTAGCATAAATAGTAGGTACAGAATAGACAGGGGAAGGATAAGAATAGTATAGGAAATGTAGAAGCCAAAGAATGTATATGTATGACCCATGGACATGAAGTAAGGGGGGAATGCAGGTGGAAGGGGAATGCAGGATGGAGGGTAATAAAGGAAGGAAATGGCACAACTATACTTGCATACTTGATAAAATATATTTAAAAGAAAAAAATGTTAAAAAAATAGAATAACTTTTTCTCTCAAGGCTTAATCATGGTAGATTTTTAAAAAGAGATAAAAATTAATGATTTCAGTAAGAGTAATATATATTTACTTATTCATTTAAATTATGAAGAGCATAATAACATCTCAGTTTTAGATGGTTCAATTATATAAAAGCACATGTAAAATTTAAAGACTAAGTTCAAATACATTGTTCCCTTAAGCGAAGTAATGGACTGAAATGGAATATTACTAAATTCTTCCTTTCCCTTTATTAATCATTTTTGGCCAATTAACAAAGAGGCTCAAAATTTGAAGAACACCATGAATATAAAAGTGTCATTTTGATAAATTATTCCAGGTGAGTTTTGAGTATTTATGTCATGGTTTCACTTGTTTTATCTTATATTGAGAATCTTCTGCACTATTTGCCATGCACTTACTATGACTTACAACCCACAGGAAACTATTTAATTATTCATGCAGCTGTGCATTTGATGGGAAATATACCTCCATAAACATGAAATGCCCATAGGGAAGGAGGCTGTGATTTCAGATAAGCAAACTGTCTTCCCTCTCATTCATGCTTGCACAAAATTGGAAATTATGCCTTGAACAACCCAGTTTCTCTCTATCTTTGTGAACAGAAAACAAACAGATGTATTTCAGAAGGAGCCTTATCCAAGCTCCTGAATCAGCCGGATGACCCAGAAAAAAATCATGAACAATAACAAGAGTCCAGTATCAATTTGAAACTTTAATAAGAGAAGTTATTTGAAAAATTTTATAAAATTTGTTTGAGGTTTGTTGTTACTATTTAAAAAATGAATAAATGCAAAGTTAGTGTATAAAATTTTTCAACTGACATTGTGCTTATGTTCCTGAGAAATATTAGTTTGGCTGTTTCTTTTCAAGGACAACATTAAGAAAAACTATAGACTATGAAATGTTTTTATTCCAAAAGGATGATAAACAAATTTATAAAACTACCAAAACAAAACATAAAAGAAACAAAATAATTCTATAGGAAGGCATGGCTTTTTAAACTCTTTGCTATTAACCATGGGATTTATTGTACCAGGAAACACACCACATTTATGAGTATTCCAAAAATATGCCTATGTAGGCATTTAGTTCTATGACTTACTGTCTTTATTTTAGTGTCCTTTGGCATTATTTAAAATTTTAATTTAATTTTTATTTGCAGTAGCAGGAGATGTTTCTTGAATACTAAAGCAAGTTATCTGAAATTATAAAATGATATTTTCATTTTGTCTGTTCATTATTTCACACATTAAACTCTTTAGTACTAAAATTTTACTTATAAATAACTTTTAAATCAACAGGAAAGACTTATTTATTTATTTATTTTGATGATGAGGATTGTCAAAAGGCAGATGTGCAGCATTCCCTTTTATTATGGCCATAAATTTCAATTGCATGTGAGAAAAAAGAAGTTGACATCGGAAAACTAGGCTAAGCCTCCCAGTCACCTTTGTGGAAATGCTGTGATTTCATATACTAAAAACACTAAAGAAAGGACTCCTGAATAAAAGAAAATAAATTCAATATAGGCCACACTTTAGGACTATGATATGACAATGTGTTGGTTGTGTGTGTATTATATTTGAAACCAGTGAAACATCCAAGAGGAGATGTCAAAATGCCATTGTATTTGGAGGTCAGGAACTTGGAAAATAATTTTCTATTAAAATATCAATATTTATTAACCATCTAAGTAAAGATGTAATTAAAGTAGTGGGAGTGTATTAGTTTGCTATGAGAGAATGTGTAGGGTAAGATGAAGAAAAAAGCCTCAGAGAATATTTAAAGATAGGGCAATTTGGTCCTAAGGAGGACACACAGATGGCCCATAGACATATGTAAAAATGCTCAACATCACTACTCATTAGAGAGATGCAAATTAAAACCCCATTTAGACATTACCTCATAACTGTCTGAATGGCTACCATTAATCAACAAACAAAAAGTGTTGGAGAGGATGTGGAGAAAAGGGAACCCTAGTTCACTGTTGGGAGGAAGGCAGACTGGTACAGCCACTGTGGAAAACAGTATGGAGGTTCCTCAAAAAATTAAAAATGGAACTGCCTTATGACCCAGCAATTCCACTTCTAAGAATCAAAAAACACCAGAACAAAGAAAATGCATTCCCCTCTATGTTCATAGCAGCACTATTTCCAATAGATAAGATCTAGAAACTGTCTAAGTGCCCATCAGTATAGATGAGTGGATAAAAAAGCTGTGGTACATTTTCACAATGGAATACTACACAGCAATTAAAAAGGAGATTCTCTTACATTTTGTGACAGTATGGATGGACCTAGAGAATGTTATGCTAAGTGAAACAAGACAGTCAGTAAAACACAAATACCATTTGATCTCACTCACTTATAAGTGGAATCTAATGAATACAATAAACTAAAAGGAACAAAATAGAAACAGAAGCATAGATACATGAAACAGACTGACAGCTGCCAGAAGGAATTGGTGGGGGGGGAGAGGGCTAGATAAAAGATGGTGAAGGTATCAACCAAAGAACATTTATACATGACCCATGGACATGGACAACAGTGTGAAGATTGACTCAAGGAGGAATAAGAATGGGATTGGGTGGTAGTAGGAAAAGGGGAAAAAACCAGAAACAATAGTTATTACTGTTACATAAAAAATAAAAAAACAGGCAATAAATTTGTTAATATTTATATAAATATTCATATACTTTAATACAAAAATATCACTTTATAAATTTGTCTTTTAAAACTGTTCCTTAATTTAGAAATAAACCAATGTTTGAAAATGTTTATCATTTAAAATAGCCAAAAGAATACTTCCATTCAAGATGGAGGCATAGGTAAATACACTTTGCTTCCTCACACAACCAAGAGAATAACAACAATCAATTTAAAACAACCAGAACTTCCATAACATTGAACTGTAGGGAAGTTCAACAACCAAGGAGTTAAAGAAGAAACATTCATCCAGACTAATAGGAGGGATGAAGATAGACAGCTGAGGCGGAGAGGATGCATGGCAAGGCAGCAGCTAGCATGTCGAATAAGTAGGAGGATCAAATGGGAAGTGAGACAGACCATGCAACGCAGGGGTCTAGTGTGGAGAAGTAAAGCCACAAACCTCGACTATAAAATCCTGTGGGGGTCACAATGGTGGGAAAAACCCTGAGTCTCACAGGAGAGTCTGTTGGAGGGACCCATAGGGTCCTAGGATGTCTGCAAACCCACCTGCCCAGGAATCAGCACCAGAAGGGTCCAGTTTGCTTGTGGGTAGTAGAGGAAGTGACTGAAAGCCTGCCCAGAGCAGAGCAAGTGGCATTGTTTACTCTCTGACCCCTCCCCAACATACAGCACCACAATGTGGGTTGCCCTGCTCTGGTGAATACCTAAGACTCTGCCCCTTACAACATAATAGGTGCACCAAGACAAAGAAATATGGCCCAAATGAAAGAGCAGATCAAAATTCCAGAAAAAGAACTAAGCGACAAGGAGATAGCCAACATATCAGATGCAGACTTCAAAACACTGGTAATCAGGATGCTCACAGAAATGACTGAGTAGGGGTGCAAAATAAAGGAATAAGTAAAGGCTATGCACAGTGAAATATAGAAAAATATACAGGGAACCAACAGTGAAGGAAAAAAAAACAAGACTCAAATCAACAATTTGGAAAAAAAGGAAGAAATAAACATTCAACTAGAACAGAATAAGGAAATAAGAATTCAAAAAAAAGTTAGGAGAGTCTTAGAAACCTCTAAAACAACTTTAAATGTTCCAACATTGGAATCATTAGGGTGTTAGAAGGAGAAGAGGAAGACCAAGATATTGAAAACTTATTTGAAAAAAATAATGAAGGAAAACTTCCTCAATCTGGCAAAGAAACTAAAGATGCAAATCCTGGAAGCTCAGATGGTGCCAAAGAAGTTGAATCCGAAGAGAAACACACCAAGACACATCATAATTATATTACCCAATTGAAGATAAGGAGAGAATCTTAGAAGCAGCAAGAGAAAAGGAGAGAGTTACCTACAAAGGAGTTCTCATAAGACTATCAGCTGAGCTCTCAAAACAAACTTTATAGGCAAGGAAGGACTGGAAAGAAGTATTCAAAGTTATGAAAGGCAAGGACCTACATCCAAGATTACTCTATCCAGGAAAGCTATCACTTAGAATGGAAGGGCAGATAAAAATTCTTCCCCAAATAAGGGCAACTTAAAGAAGTTCATCATCACCAAGCCCTTATTATACGAAACATTCAAGGGACTTATCTATGAAAAAGAAGATCAAGATTATAAACAGTAAAATGACAACAAACTCACAACTCTCAACAAAATAACCTAAAAAAAAACCTAAGCAAACAACTAGATCAGGAACAGAAGAATCACAGAAATGGAGATCACAGTGGGAAGAGAGAGAATGGGGGAAAAGGTATATGAAATAAGAAGTATAAATGGTAGGTACAAAATAGACAGGGGTAGTTTAGAATAGTATAGGAAATGGAGAAGCCAAAGAACTTATATATATGATTCATGGCATGAACTGAGGGGCAAATGGTGCTGGAGAGAGAGGGTGTTCCAGGTAGAGGTGGAGTGCAGGGTAGAAGTGGGATAAAGGGAAGCAAAACATGGGGTAACTGTAATAGCATAATCAATAAAATAGACTTAAAAAGAACCAAAATAAATCAACTTAAACAAAAATAGGGAAATGGCTATCAGTGATGTTATATCCAGTTAAAGACATATTGAGTGCCTCACTTTTGTGTCTATTTTATTTTAATTGTGGTGGGCTCTCATGAGCTACACAAATTTGGGTATGTGCCATAAGCTACCAATCAGAGTACCCCATTTATATGAATATAGTTATTAGGGTATGGATGGGCAAATGATTCAAATAAGAACAATCAGTGGTCCTCAGAAATTTTATTGGACTAATTGAGAAATGGCATCCTATTCACTTTGAGACTATTATTCTAGAGGTGATGTAAATCTCCAACTGCTGGTGATTGTTATTGATTGATTGATTGACTGATTGATTGCTTAAAAATGAAGTCCATCAGAGAAATCAGAGCTTAGAGCTAGAGAGAATCCTATGTGAAACCCTGGATCTTGCCAGGCTAAAATGAGTCATCCTTACCTGTGTCTATTATGTGACGTAGCAATAGGGGAAGAAAGATGTAAGCTAGTTTGATTTTCTATCATTTACAAATGAAATATAAAACTATAATGGTCCCAAATCACCACCAAAGGCCAACTCTGATAAAGGCATATTAGAGGTTCTCTCTCCCCAGCTCTGATCCAAGGACTTTGAAAAAGACCAGATGCAGAGCAGAGGCCTAGGGGGAGCACTATGGGGCAGACATCCTCACCTGGGGCTGGACTGATCCATTTATACCTTCCTTGCTGAGATGAAGCCTGATACCCACATTAACATCAATATCTTCTTTCCACATCACACTCTACATGAACTTCATAACAAGAGATTGAAGAGAACACCCAGTGAAGACAAGTCATTAATATCTGAGAAGACTAACTAAGGATGCTTCAGTTTTCCAGCTTCTCTATACTGGGATTATTCTGATTAAGGACCAGCAGGGAAGAGATTAGATAAGCAATGATGGCAGATGTCTTTTATTATGCATCTTCTTAGTATTTTGTGTACTTGTCTTCTTAGGCATTTTTGTTTTCTTTTTAACTAGTAGTTTAATAATGCTCATTTTGGTTCATCCTAATTTATTTGCACTGAAAGTAGTGATGATTTTTTTGTGAAGTTAACTTTTATATTTTTATCACCATTTTCCCCCTGATACCTTCTTCTACCTCCAGCACCCCCCTCAATTTTTACATTTTTCTCCTAATTCCTAGAGCCAACTTAGAGAATACTTGGAGGAACACATTATATTTTTAAAAAGCTAAAATAAAGGTAAAAGAAAAAGAAAGAAAGTAAAGTAATGAAAGAGTACCTAGGGCAATTATTAGAACCCTGAATTAAAGAGACATAATGTGATTTAATAAAAATTAATCTAGTTACAACAAAAACTGGACAACTTTTTTATCTAATGAAATGTGGTCTATTTTTCACATGTAGTTTCTATTACCTGACAGATAATTCTGTTCGTGACCATCATACTATTTGTATTTTTTTCATTATTTTTGACAGTCCTTACTGCTTTACCTAAACTGTGTATAGCTTTCATTACCTGCCTTGTATGAATATTTTTTAAGCATTATAAAAATCTTGGGGTTTTTTTGCCAATCAAAAGTTAAGAAATTTACTAAATTATCTGAATATTTTATGATTTCAATACTTAAGATAAAGGTTATTAGCACTAATCAAATTATTTAAAAATTCAATTAACAATCAATACAACAGACAAGATTACAGTCATATGGATATATGCTCAAAGGGGTGATGTATGAATAAGATTCAAAGTATATAATTTAGTAACCTAAGTCACATATGTTGTTTACTTGACAAGTTAACCCACAAGGTAGTGTCAGAAAAAAATTGAAGTTACACAAGTAATAACACTGACTTTAATTGATTTGGTCAAAAAGAATGCATTGATGATGCTAGGGAAACTATTAAGAATATTAACATAAGTCACTACTATCTTTCCTGAGAAATTTTTAAATCAAATGAATACAAAAGGTTGTTTCTTCTAGGTCTACTTTCTAATAGTGAATTCACTTTGAAAAACAAATAACCAAAGCCCTCTTACTCTGTTTAAATTGTGGGTGTTTATTATTCAAAAGTAGAAAGATTTAATTTATTTTTCAGTCCAGGAAAAAGAATCATACTCTGAATGTCAATCACCAAAATTTATGCAGTTTTCAAAACATTGAAAAACAAATTCAGGCTCTTACTTGAATTAAGTTTGGCATATACACTACAAATACTCTGTGGCCAACAAAAGTGTTTACAAAGTAGTGGAAAGCTTAAGGATCACAGTAGTACTAGTTCAGAATTTTAAACAAAAATTTACAACAAATCCAGTGATTTCATGAAATGCTCACATTTCCCAGGAACATTTTAAGGTAATTGGATGCCAATTAGTAGTTACTTCACTGAGAAAGTTTCTATCAATGTCAGTGGATGAGATTAAACATTTGAATTTTAATGAGAGAAAAAATAGCCACTAGAAGACACTCTATGGGATATTTTTCTTCTCAGTATAGAATACCTTAATTATGGACTAACTTTCTAAGTCTCTCACCATTCATAACCACCTTGAAAGAACAAGTAAAATTTATTCATATTATTTCAAATATATCCTTATGAGGAAGGTCATAAGGATATGTTTTCCTCACAGTTGGTATATTAGTTGGTTCTGGTTTTGCTCGTTTAGTAGTAGTTAGGGTCATAGTGGCTCCCTGTCAATGCCTGGCCCTCTATTTCAATGAGTTCATGTGATACAAAGGAGTTGAGATATTCATCAGAGACGGACATGGTATCTATTTTTTTATTGGCTGGACAATCTGGGAAAAAATTAGTCTTCATGATGCTTCAGTTCAGTTAAGTTGTAAATTGGGTATTATAATAGCAACTGCACTTGATTGTTAGGCAATAAAGGGATTTATCAGAGTAAAGCACTTTAATCATGCTGCACACCAAGAAAGACCTCAGTGAAGTAGATTCTCTTTAGTATTTCAAGTTCCATTTCCTTTGCTCTCCATCTGTGTTCCATTAGCTGAAATTAATCACTTCCTCTTCAACACTACCCTTAATGTGGGATTGTATTATATCTGAAAAGATATCTCAGCCATTGTTTGGGACTTCCGCATCTATCACAGAAACTATATAGTTGTTACTAGTTTTTAATTGTTTAAATTTATTTTCTTAATTAAATATAGTTGATATATAGTCTTATATTTGTTATATTAGTGACGCGTGCAAAATATAGTGATACAGTATTTTATACATTATAATGTGACTACCACACTAATTTTAGTAATTGTCATAGTGCAAACTTATCAAAACATGATTGACTATATTCATCTTCCCTTTTCCACTTATCTCCACATCATTTCTTTTCTACTAATCATCCCTTTGGTCTCTCTATGATTCTCTTTTTACTTTGTTTGTTTGTATGTTTTGTTTGTTTCTAGATCCCACATATAACCGAAACCATAATGTATTTGTCTTTCTCTGCCTGACTTATTTCACTTAGCATAACACCCTCTAGATCCATTCACGTTGTTGCAAATGGCAAGGTTTCATTCTTTTTTGTTGCTTCATAATATTCCATCGTATATTATATAATCTTTATTCATTCATCTGAAACTATTAAATATTATGATAATTTTAAAAGATGAGAATAAGTTAAAATGTTAAAATTATAAAATAAAAATCATAATTAAAATTAGGAGAAAAATTAAAATTGGATGTAAAATTATTAAAATTAGAAGAGTAAAATGTATGAAAATAGAAGTATAAAAATATACATTTATGACAAGGCCAAAATTATAACAATAAAATCAGTAAGGCAAAAATTGAAGTCTACTAGTAGTATGACTATATAGGGACCAAAATAAAAGGGGTATGATAAGAAATAATATAGCAATGTTTATAGTAGCTTTTAAAGAGCTTTAGGGATAAATGAAAATAGGTAAAGTTTATGAAGCTAAAGAATAAATATTAAAATAAAGAAATGAATAAAAATTAAGATAGTTTAAGAAGCTATACAAAATAATAACCCAGAGATATTAGAGAGTAAAGAAGTATAAGACAGCATATAATATTTCAAAATGATAATATGAATAATAATTATTTGATTTAAAAATTAAAACTAAAAGCCTAAATTATGAGAAAGATAACAGTCCCAAGGAGAAGGTGATTAAAAATATCACTCAACAATTTGCACTATACCAAAACAGTACCCAAGTGCACAACAAATATTACTGTAAAGTAACTTAAACACCATACTTCAATAAAGATATGAACAACATATATCATATATATATGAAATATACAACACAGTAACACAGCAAACAATCAGAAGTAGAGTGAAGAAAAAGTCCTGGCACATTTTGTCTTGTGCTCCAAGCCCTGGAATTAATTTCTAACAACTGTCAAGGGAAAGCACAAGTTTAACCAATTCTCCTAGATATTTTGCTTTATGAATTCTCTATCTCTGCAAGGCCAAACAGTCAGGAAAGCAAGGTAAGGACAATGTATGTTCTATGAGGCTGTGTTTGTGTGTGGACACTGTAAGAGTGGGGAAAATATGAAGTGGTAAATGGAAGAAACAGAAATTCTTGAGTGGCACAGTGAGTATTTTTTCTACATAGTAGTAAATGAGAAGGTCTGAAGTGTATACACCTGAGAAGGCACCAAGGCTGTGAGAGATGGGCAATGAAAAGTAATATCAGGGGTCTGTGGACTACTTCTCATTTAGTGTCTTTTTTGAAATGTGAATTGATTTTGGAATTCCTTTTTAATTTTATAATTTTTTTGGAGTGAGGATGCTACTTGGACAGGGATTCCTAAAGCATAATGTCAATATGTAAAATCTTGGTTATAGTTTCTATGGTGTTTCCCTTTCCCATATATATACATAAAATGTTAGTTAGAATGGGGTTCCTGAAACATTAGTCTAGAAGGTCCATTACTTTTTAATCTGTTATACTTAGTACAATGGATTTATTGTGATATGGGGTCATTAAAATCGTCTTCTACTGGTGCTTTGAATTCCAGGGCTGTTTTTTTATTGTTTGTTTGGTTTTGTTGTTGTTATTAACAAGTATAGTTTATTTCATATTTCATGTGGGTAATAAAACTTATGAGTATTCTTTCAGTAACACAAAAGAAAATTCTTGATGTCATATGAGAGATTTGAGAAGAAATTATGCTTAAGAAATCCATATGGCCTTAAGAAATAAATGAAAATTTCCAATATTTTTTATTCAAAGTTGGGAAAATTTCATGAGAGTGAGATTATGGACAAAAGAGAAAATGTCTTTATATTAGAGCAGAAAGCATGATAAACTGAAGTACTTCCACTGTTTAGAGAGTCTGAATTCATATAAATGAAAGTTCTAGTAGATAAATGGAAGGGGCGTATTAAACTGTCTTAGTCCATTGACATTACTCTCTCCAGAATGGCATGTGGCCAGCTCCCATCTCATACCTGAGCAGCCTCCCTCCATTACCTAAATAGATGCTGGTTGCACTGCTAACTGGCTAGCCAGTTGGTGGCTGGACTATCGCAGGATCCCAGCATCTGGTAGTTTGTGGAGGAGCTGGAATGGATTCTGAGGTTCATGCTGTTCAGGGAGACAGGCAAGAGTCCAACACAGGTTTGAGCCAAAGTCCTGATTAAAATATTTCTTTTAAAAATGACTTATTAATTTAGAGATAGGGAGAGACAAAGAGAGAGAGAGAGAGAGAGAGAGAGAGAAATACCGACTTGTTGCTCCGACTTTTGATGCATTCATTGGTTGTTTCTTGTATGTGTCCTGACCAGAAATAAAATCTGCAATCTTGGTATATTGGGATGATGTTCTAACCAACTGAGATGCCAGGACAGGGCCCCAACTAATGTATTTCTGAAAAAGACTATAGTAGGTAGAATAACACTCTCCAACAGATGTACACATCCTAATCTCCAGAAATTTTGAATATGTTACTGTATTTTTTAATTTTTTTCCCCCAGGGCTTCTTTATACAAACATGTTCCCAAAAGGAACTTATCCACTGACTATGATTTTCAAGTAATCTTTCACATTTCTCACTTCCAAAAAGTAGAGGTTTAATACTGCAATAGAAACATGATAGGAAGACTGTAAAGAATTTAGCATTGCATTGTTGTTTCAACTATGTTCAACCAGTTCTGAGTTGATATATTTTCCTTTGAATAAAACACAATATTTTTTCAGAGTATATTTTGTACAATAAAATGGAAAAATACAAATACCAAAAACTGAATATAAGAAAATTTAGATAAAAATATTTTACTCTTTTCAAGGACACCAGAAATAAAAATTGTTTTATTATATTTTCTACTTACGATGTGTTTTAATGCCAAAATAAATAAAGTCATTGATTAATTAATTAAAAACACACAAAGACTGGAAACTTTCTCCAAGGTAATTTGCCTTTCACTAGTCTGTGCACCTTGCTTGAGTTAGTTTAATAGCAGAAACCCAATACTTAGAGTGTGTAAGATTTTTCTGTGTATAATTGTTTTAAATTTTACTCAAATTAATATAAATACTTGCTCAGTCTAAAGCCTCAAATAGCATATACGTCCCACCAGGAGCTTTTATTCCCCTCCTCTTAATTTTTTTTAAAAAAGTATTTTTATCATCTTCCCCACTTCTGTCTACAGGTTAGCTTTTGAACAAGATAAAAAACAAAGAAACCTGATCAAGTCTCTCTTTTTTAAGAAAAGAAAACTCCTTCCTCCTTCAATTTACCTTTCCCTCCAACTTGCCCCTCCTCTGCTGAAGGCTAAATAAACTTCTAGAAAACTTCATGTATGCAAATTCAGTCTGCTCACCTCATTAAGTAAGTCCATTCCAACACAATTTCTACCCATATGTCTCCACTGAAACTGTGATTAAAATTTGCTAATTATGTCAGGAAGTCAGACTGCTAGCACAGTGAGTAAAATTTGATTTATTTTTTTTAAGTTGCTAACTATGCCTCATGGATGATTTTTATCTTCATTTTTTGGACAAACATGGTAATATCTGATGCATGCTGCTGATCAGAAATTTCTTGAAAGATACTTTCTCCCACTCCCTGCCCACTTGGATCACATCATCACCAGAAATTTCTGGATTTTGTTATCTCTCTGGCAACTCCTCAGTCCCTCCTGCTCTTCATCTATTCAGACTCTGAATGTTGGAATCATGGCTTAATGCTGACCTCTCACACTGTACTACTATCTTGTGTGTCTATCATATAGCTTATTACCTATATGAAAAGGACTCTTAAAGTGTATAGTTCTCTCAGCTACAATATCATGTGCCTGCCTAGCTTCTTCCTCAACTTTCAGTTCAAATGGGTTTTGCTCAGGCATCTTAAACTCGATATATGACATGCTCAAGATAGATCGCATAATTCCAATTCTCCCTCCACCTCCCAAAACACTGGTTCTTCAATGCTTCCAAAGCAATAAATGGTACCAAGCAGAACCTTGGGAATCATCCCTAAATTTTAGTTTTCCTTTTGAGAAGAGAACTGTTATTTATTTTTAAAAAATGTCTTTATAGCCTAATTGGATGGTAAAAGCTTGCTCTAATTCAGGATCAAGGATGAAGGCCCAGTACAAAGAAAGAATAAGACTCCTTACATAAAAACAATGAGAAAAATAAGGTTTTCTTTTTTTCCCCTCTCTCTTCAGGAAATCAGTGTGCAGTGAGCCGCCCTACAAAAAGAGTGGAAGAAGGTTTGGATATCAGAACAAGAGAAGTAAAGCCATTTCACGCAGTTTGTGGACATAGCCTGAGGGGTAATGACAACCAGGGATAAACCTGTGATGCCAGGGAAGCCGTAAAGGATGACTAATGTTTTAAATTTGATACTATTCTATTACACTCCTGTGACTCCCCATTATGAACAAAAATATGACATATTAAATGTTTTGTGATATTACTGGTTACTAGAAATAGAGGAATGGCTTTTATGACACATTGGAGGCAAAGTGGGGAAGAAAGGTTCCGGGCATGGAAGGTATAATACAGACCGAGAAGTCAGAAGAGACAAGACTTCAGGATCAGATCAGTAGGGGACAGACATGTTGCTTACATACAAACCTTGGGAGTTGTTGCAAGGAGAAAGGGGAGACTAGATGTCTCATTTTGGGGGACTGGTATCTGTCAGGATGGGCAGGGTAGGACAAAATGGTGGCTGAACTAAAACCCAGAAAAGATGGCTGACGTCAAACCAAGGAGCCAAAGACACGGGCTTTGCCCAAATGGATATCCACGCAGCAACCTGAGCCCAAGGAGAACCACCAATGATATATCGCCACTTTGTTCAACGGGGACCAATCCCCAGCTCCCACGAAGAGAGCCAACCAAAATAAAACCCTACCACATTCCTGGCTTGGGCTTGACTTCCCCAGCCCCACTCTGTGGACCAGAGAACCTCACCCGGGTGAGCAAACCCCAATAAAGCCTGACTTTGTGGCTGATTGGCATTTCTTCCTTGGCATAGCCTAAGAAAATCTTTCATTTGGTGCCAAAACCAGGGAGGAGTTGTTGTCTGCTGAAGACTGCTCCTCTCCCTACTCCCGAGGAGGCCCCGTGGCCACCCCACCAGTCCGGACTAAGAACCAGGGTAAGTGCCATTGTCCTTAAGTTTCTGGTCCCCAGACGCTGATTCGGGGCCCCTGTCTTCTGGGAGAGGCTGCTCTCCCTCTGCTGAGAGGTTCTGGACACCAGAGGAGGCGTCCCTGGACCCAGACCCCCATTTTTACCAGACCGGATCAGCAGACTGGGTTGAGGGATGCCAATTCCCATTTTTGCTGATCCTCATCGGACCAGGAATGGGAGGGCAGAAGTCCAAGCCAGATCCTAAGTCACCTCTAGGATGCCTTCTGAAAAATTTGCCAGCAATTGACCCTGGCCTCAAGCAAAAACAGCTGATTTTTCTATCCATTATGGCCTGGCCATCATATCAGCTCGATAACTGTGAAACCTGGCCTTCTGAAGGCACTTTCAATTTTGTTACCCTTACTGACCTAGATAATTTTTGCAGATGGACTGGCAAATGGTCTGAGATCCCCTACATTCAGGGCTTTTGGGCCTTGTGCTCCCACCCAGATAATGTGCCCAATTATCCCAATGTGCTTTACAGCCTAAGTTCTCCTTGCCCGAGGGAACCCTGAACCCATCTGGCCTCCTAAGCCTACTGCCCCAGAACCTCCCTCCTCCTTTTCTGATTCCCCTGAAGATCTTTCTTTTCCTCCTTCTCCGCTCCCACCAACTGCTGCTACTCCAGCCCCCGGCTCTCCCCTCTCAACCGGATTCTCCCGCTCCCTCTGAAGACCTATCTTCCCCAGTTAGCTCACATACTTGCTCCCACCTGAATTTAGAGCCCCTAGACTCCCGTATTTGCCCCCTCCAGGACATGGCAGGAGCAGAAGATGTCATTTGGGTCCATGTCCCTTTTTCACTAACTGATCTCTCTTCAGTTGAAAAACGCCTAGGCTCGTTCTCCACTAACCCTACCAATTTTACCAGGGAATTCCAGTACCTAGTCCAGGCTTATGACCTCACATGGCATGAACTGCACATCATTTTAACTTCCACCACAGCCCTGGATGAGCTCAACTGTGTCCAGACTGCAACTAGGACTCATGCAAACCAAACCCATGCCACCAATCCCCTCACACCAGTAGGGGCTGAAGCTGTGCCAGAGGTGGAACCAGACTGGGACTACCAGGTAGGACAGGCGCCAAGACCAAATGGTCGAGTGCCTGATAGCAGGTGTGCACCAATCTGCCCAGAAAGCAGTCAATTACGATAAGCTCAGAGAGGTCACCCAAGGCTCTGGAGAATATCCGGTGCTGTTTCTCAACAGACTAACTGAGGCGATGGTGCTCCATACCTGCCTTGATCCAGCTTCTAATGCTGGGGCCACTGTCTTAGCTACTTACTTTATCTCCCAGTCAGCCCCAGATATTAGAAGGAAACTGAAAAAGGCTGAGGATAGCCCCCAAATCCCTACCCGAGATCTGGTAAAGATGGCATTTAAGGTTTTCAACAACCAGAAAGCAGAGGCTGAGGCTGCCCACCAGGCTTACCTACAGTAAAAAGTAGCCCTGCACACTCAAACCATGCTAGCGACCCTGTGGCCTATAGCAGTCACCGGCACAGGGGCAAAGAACACCACACTGGGGCCTGTTTCAAGTGTGGCAAAGAAGGGCACTGGGCCCACCAGTGTCCTCAACCTCGGTCACCAACAAAGACTTGCCCCAATTGCCCACAGCTTGGCCACTGGAGGGATTCCTGTCCCCTTAAAGGCTCGTGCCTGGCGCCTCCATGTGGGGGACCAGCCGATCAAGGTGTGGACTCTTCCCTGGCCCTGCCAGAACTTCTCAGACTCCTAGATGACTGAAGCAGCCCAGACTCGAAGACCCCCATCACCCTCGCTGAGCCCAGGGTAATGCTGCAGGTAGCAGGTAAGTCCATCTCTTTCCTAGTGGACATGGGGGCTACCTACTCTGTTTTACCATCTTATTCAGGACTTCTTACTCCTTCACAGATCCCGGTCATGGGAGTTGACAGGACCCCGTCTCGCCCATGGTGAACCTCCTTGCTTAGCTGCAGTCTGGATGGCTTTCCCTTTTCCCATTCATTCCTTGTCATACCCTCCTGCCCTATTCCACTTCTAGGACGGGATGTTCTCCAATTATTAGGCGCCGCTCTTCAGATCACGCAAAACCCAACCTCTTCCTCCTCCCTTATCCTCCTACTGTTGGAAAACCCAACTCCTCCTCCAGCTCCACCCATTTCCCCTTCCCTTGTCAACCCACAAGTATGGGACACTTCTACCCCACCCATGGCTTCTCATCACCCCCCCCCCATCGTCACCCACCTAAAATAGCCTGAGATTTTCCCATCCCCACCCCAATTTCCTATCTCCCATGCAAACTTAAAAGGATTACAGCCTATTATCACCTGCCTCCTAGACCAGAAACTTCTTGTCTTTGTTAATTCTCCATGCAATACTCCCATTCTCCAGGTCAAAAAACCATCCAGAGCCTACCGCCTGGTCCAGGATCTTAGAGTCATCAGTGAAGCGGTCATTCCTATCCACCCAGTAGTCCCTAACCCCTATACTATTCTCTCTCACATTCCTCCTAATTCAACCCACTTCTCAGTCCTAGACCTCAAAGACGCCTTCTTCACTACCCCACTTCTTTTCGCCTTCACATGGACAGACCCTAACACTACTCTGTCACAACAGCTTATATGGACAGTCTTGCCACATGGGTTTAGAGACAGCCCCCATTTATTTGGTCAGACTTTAGCTTGGTACTTAGCCTCCTGTGACCTAGGCTCCAGCAAGGTCCTCCAATACGTATATGACCTCCTTCTCTGCCGCCCCAGCTTATGGGACTCCAGACAACATACTGCAAATCTCCTTAACTTCCTTGCCCAAAAAGGATACTGAGTCTCTCCTGATAAGGCTCAGTTGTCAAGCCAGCAAGTCACCTACTTAGGTCTCTCTCTCTTTTGCCTACCTCACGCAGCCTTACAGTGGACCACACTCAACTCCTTTGTAATCTCCAACCACCTACGACAGGAGATCAAGTTCTATCTTTCTTGGGGCTAGTTGGATTTTTCAGACATTGGGTACTCAACTTTGCCCTACTTGCCAAGCTGCTGTATGAAGCAGCCAAAGACACTCCTACTGGCCCCCTCACATCCCCCAAGCTAGGACAAAAAGCCTTCACCGTCCTGCGGGACACTTCATTACAGGCTCCCTCCCTTAGTCTTCCCAATCCCTCCCACCCTTTCCATCTATTCACAGATGGGAGGCAGGGAATGGCAGTTGGAGTCTTGGCTCAGCTAGTAGGACCAACATACCGCCCAGTAGCCTACTTATCAAAACAGTTTGATCCTACCCTATGTGGATGGCAGTCATGCCTCTGGGTGTTAGGGAGCTCTGCAAAACTCAGGAAGAAAGCCCTCAAACTCACTCTATGCCAAGCTGTTACCGTATTTACCTCTCATCGCCCTACGGACCTGCTATCCCACCGAGCTCTCTCTCTTTTTAGCCCTTCTTGTCTACAGGAATTTCACCTTCTGTTCGTTGAGGGAATGGCTCTGTCTCTTCGGCTCTCACCACACCTTAACCCAGCTATCCTCCTTCCGACCCCCACTACAGACATAGAGCCTGCCCACTCTTGCCCAGAAGTACTAGACTTCCGTGGTCAACCTCTAGACCGTATATCTGACAAGCCTCTCCCCAAGGCAGATCTCACTCTGTTTGTATATGGAAGTTCAGTGCTTGGAGCTGACAGCCGAAGACGAGTGGCCTATGTGGTAGTAACTTTGACTGAAATCCTTGAAGCCAATAAGCTCCTGAAGGTATCACCTCTCAGAAGGCTGAACTCATAGCTCTTACACAGGCACTTACCCTGGCCCGGGGTAAGAAAGTTACCATCTACACAGACTCCAAGTATGCTTTCTTGATTGTTCACAGCCACCCGGCTTTGTGGAAAGAAAGGGGCTTCCTCACTACTAAAGGTTCGCCCATTGTTAATGCCTCCCTCATCGCCAAACTTCTCCAGGCCGCAGATCTGCCCGCTGCCATAGCGGTAGTCCACCGTAAGGGTCACCAGGCCTCACAGGACCCTGTTTCCCATTACAGTGCTCAGACGGATGCTGCAGTTCGAGAACTCACCGCACATGCGCCACCACACCCCATCCTCTTTCTGACCACTGATATTCACCCCGCCTATTCCCCCGAGAGTACTCCACATTCCTCTATCAGGGCGGGCACCCAGGAAATGAGGGATGGGTCTTCCTCAAAGGAAAAATGACCCTACCCCAAGAACAGGCCACTGCACTTCTCTCTGAGATTCACCAATCTTTGCACATTGGTCTGAAAGCTCTGATGAGGTTTCTAGACCCCTTGTTTATTCACTCCACTCTTTTCCAAGCCATCAAGGAGGTCCGCTGTAAATGTGCCATTTGCTCCAAGACATCTGCCCAGGGAAGAATGAAGCCTCAAATCCTGGGACATCAACTACGTGGACACCTCCCGGAACAGGATTAGCAGGTCAAATTTACACACATGCCTCCCCACAAGAAATTTTGCTACCTTTTAACTTTTGTTGACACATATTCAGGTTGGATTGAGGCCCATTCCATGAGAAGAGAAACAGCAGATACGGTAACTGACTTCCTCCTCAACCACATTATCCCATGATTTGGACTGCCCTCCTCTATCCAGTGGGACGATGGTCCAGGCTTCATCTCCCAAATCATCCAGCAGATCTCCACCTCCCTCAGCATCACCTGGAAGCTGAATATTCCTTATTATCCCCAGTCTTCTGATAAAGTAGAACTGGCTAATGGCATCCTGAAGACCCACCTAACCAAACTTGCCATACAAACCAGAAATTCCTGGCCCTCTCTGCTTCCTCTGACCCTCACTCGAATACAGGCAGCCCCACGGGAACCAACAGGACTTAGCCCATTTGAACTACTGTACGGCCGCCCTTTCCTTATTAACCATAACCTGCTAGTATGTACTCCCCCTGCGGCCTCCTATCTGCCCTGTCTCTCTTTCCTTCAGCTTCTTCTCCGTGAACATGCTGACAGAGTTCTTCCTCCAGTGACGGGGTGTCCAGAGACAGGCCCAATCACTCTCCTACAGCCTGGAAACCAGGTATTACTCAAGGAACTTTGACCTGAACTGCTCCAGCCCAAGTGGACAGTGCTATACCCAGCTAGGAAAATTACAGCTAGGGCATTACCCAACCCTAAATCTGCAGTTCCTGGAACAGGGTAATGAACAAACATCCAGGAACAATTGGGTTTAGAATTCTAGCCAAATAAGGTAACTAACCCGGGCCCGCCAGAAAGTGCCCGCCAGCAGCAGCACCCACCAATCAGGGACCCTCGCCGTTTTTAAATAAGCCAATAGCTAACCGCCACCTGTGCTTCTGTGTGCCTTTGCTTGCTTGCTAGAAAATATAAATACCCAGTAGTCTGTAAGCCAGGCGCGACTTCCATTTTGTAGCTCTGAGTAGCTACGTGACTCCGGTCACAGTTGGGGAAGTTTGCCCCTGTGCAGGAAAATCTTTGGCCATTAAAATTTTTATCAATTCGGTTCCGGACTCCGAGAGTGTGTATTTACCCGCCGATCGTCTACAACAGACAGGACCCCATACTGCTATTCTAACCACCCCACAGCAGTGAAACTAGTGGGTCAGCCAGTGTGGGACCACCTCTCCCAACCTTAAGTCAGCCCCTGCCTCAAGAAAGTGGTCAGCACAGCTCATAGGAAATACCCAAGTATTTCCGCTTAATTTGAACACCAGGTTCTCCTGATGAAATCTCTACAAATCCTCCTCCTCCTTCTTGCTTACCCATGCCTGTCAAAAATCCCTCCTAAACTACAAAGCAAATACATTTGGAGGTTCTTCGTATGCAAAATATATGACAAAGACGGACAGGTAAATTTTCATCCTGTCACGTCTGCGGACTGCCCTCCCTCCAGTTGCTCTACATCCATCCTTCTCTCTGCTCCCAAAAGTAGCTTTAGAGGGCTAGATGGCTGGACTGCTCCAGATGGATGGCACGCTCTCTGCTTCCTTAATAATCGGATGGTAATTGCAAACTCTGGCCAGACATATATGGAGGCTGCCCCTACTACTATTGCAAATACCATGAATGGAATATTCTGCAGCCATGGTGCTTTACCATTTATGACCCATGGGACTCCAAATGGAAGCAGGGAGTGAAAAGAAAACAATACCAAAGCCTTTCATCTTCACCTCCCCAGAGTTCCATTGAAATATACCAAGCTCTTGTTCCAGGACCATGGAATAAAACCCTATTGGCTAATACCATGTTAACACATGAACAATCCTTGCAAACACTGATCTGACAAGGAAAACAGGAGAGTGCCCCTTTCTCTTGGCTAAGCCTCATATGCCAAGGAATTCAACTCTTCAATACCACTGACACAGGAAATATTACCGACTGTTTCCTATGCGCTTTTCTTGACCGCTACCCTATTACGACAGTCCCCATACCCACTCCTCTCAAGGTCACAAACTTCCCAACACCTTTTTTCCTAAAAGATGTACCTCTCTTTCAAAACATAATGAATAGTCCCAAAGTGTGTTACACTACTGTGGGTCCTTTCTCCTGCAACCAGACTATAGAGATATCGGAAACCACCACCAGTCCCCCAGGTATGTTTTTCTGGTAAAATGGAATGGTGCTGTGAACCATTAACTCATCCTCAGCCTTCCCCTGCTTCCAACTGTACTGACCCCACAGCTTATGCATTATGGAGAACAAGAGCTCAAGGACAAACTAACCAAGCATAAAAAAAAAACAAGCCATCTTCCTGCTCATACCAGTAGGTCTAACCTTCACCACAACCCTGGCAGCAGCTGGGATAGGCAGCGCTGGGTTAACACACAATCTCCAAGCCACTCGCCAGTTACAGGCTGAGCTGGACCAGGCCCTTGATGCCTCTGCCACCTCTCTAGCATCATTGCAGAGACAGATAACCTTGGTAGCCCAGGTTGCCCTCCAGAACCTCAGAGCTCTAGACCTAATACCAGCAGAACAAGGGGGAACATGTCTTTTCCTGCAGGAACGGTGCTGCTTCTATGTGAATGAGAGTGGCATAGTAGAAGAGAATGCCCTACAGAACCTCAGGGACAAATTACGCCAAGACCCTACCACTCTCAAAATAATAACCCCGTGGTGGCATTTCCCACTCTTTACCATCCTGGTCCCAGTCCCAGGGGCCAGCCATAATAATCTGCGTACTATTAATGCTTGGCCCCTGTTTCCTGAGATTCCTCCAGTAAAGTATTCACGAAGCCCCCGGGGGTTACCTTTAACCAGGTAGAGGCTGGTTAAAGGTAGTGTAACATACTTTGGGACTATTCATTATGTTTTGAAAGAGAGGTACATCTTTTAGGAAAAAAGGTGTTGGGAAGTTTGTGACCTTGAGAGGAGTGGGTATGGGGACTGTCGTAATAGGGTAGCGGTCAAGAAAAGCGCATAGGAAACAGTCGGTAATATTTCCTGTGTCAGTGATATTGAAGAGTTGAATTCTTGGCATATGAGGCTTAGCCAAGAGAAAGGGGCACTCTCCTGTTTTCCTTGTCGGATCAGTGTTTGCAAGGATTGTTCATGTGTTAATATGGTATTAGCCAATAGGGTTTTATTCCATGGCCCGAACCTACTCGCCCCTCCCTGATAAACCAGAAATGGCTGACCTCTAGCCCCTCCCCTCTACACCGCTCTGACAGCAGAAGTAGCAGGATCAAACATGGTGCCCCTTATCCTATCAAAGAGGCCGAATGTCAGGATGGGTGGGGTAGGACAAAATGGCAGCTGAACTAAAACCCGGAAAAGATGGCTGACGTCAGACCGGGAGCTGAAACAAAGGGTTTTGCCAAAACAGGTATCTGCATAGCAACCTTAATGTGGGAAGCTTTGGAAAACCTTTGCTCACCCAAAACCCCAGGCGCTCTGGGAGAGTGATAAGGCCATCTGGGAAAAGCAAATAGCTGGATAGTCAGTAGGATTGGGACTAGCACCCCCCCGCTGATAGAACCAATGATCACATTCTGCTTCTGTATCCCACTTTTGTCACGTGGACAGGAAGACCCCTAAGCTATATAACCCCCCAAGAATCCTTTGTTCGGGGCTCAGAATTTAGAGATGACTCCTCTGGGCCCATGCACGTTACAATAAACCTCATACTCCAGAATCCCTCGGTGTCTGGTTGCTTCGTTTTCCTATAACAACCTGAGCCAGAGGAAAACCACCAATGATATATCGCTGCTTTGTTCAAAGGGGACCAATCCCCAGCTCCCATGAAGAGAGCCAACCAGAATAAAACCCTGCCACATTCCCTGCTTGGGCACTGCTTCTTCAACCCCACTCTGCAGACCAGAGAACCTCGCCCAGGTGCACAAACCCCAGTAAAGCTCTATACTGCCTGACTTTGTGGCTGATTGGCATTTCCTCCTCGGTGGAGCCTAAGAAAACCTTTCAGTACCTATAGTCAGTTATTTTAAAAGTTCAGTGGTGAAGGTAATGTCTAGGTTGTAAGATTTAGGAGTACATAGGTTTCTGGCTCTTGGATTATATAGTAAACTATTAAACTCACTTCCTAAGTATCTCACTAAAATATCTATGTTACTCTATTTCTATTCCCACCACCAACAGTGAAAAGTTCTTTGAATTTGTAATTCCCTTTACACTTCAATCCATCTTTAACTCCAATAACACACCTCCCTTTTGTAATTCTAGTCAGAATGAAAACTGTAAAAATTATAATGTTTTAATTTCTAGTCTTTTAGTAGGCAAGAATAATATTAATGTGGCTTATGATATATTTGGGCTTACTTACATCATTTTATTAAGGTTTTATGTTTCCTGTGCTTATTCTTTGTTTTTTCTCCTTACTAACAATAGTTAGGTAAAAATGTCCTTAACATTTTTACTTTCATCTAATACTTCTGTTACTTTAGGGGTATGCTTTACATTTAGCATGCATGCCCAACTTTTCTTGTTTTTCTAAGCAATTCTCAAGTAAACTTATATTTCTACCTGTGTCTACAGAACTGAGAGAGAATACATTTCTGTTTGAAGCCACCCAGTGTGTGGTATTCATTACAACAGCCACAAGAAACTGAGGCACACCATTTTCCCACTAGCTTCAGGTGTTCTTTTCTTGTCTTGAAAATGATGCACCCAAAACTTCTCACTAACTTATTTAACTCCATCTTTAAAATTTCATTTTAGTTGAATGTTACTTTTTCTTTGCTTTCTGTCACTAGGTCAGATTGTGTTATATACTTAATTGAGCTCTGCATTTCTTTTTATATATAGCACTTCCTGCAGATGTAACAGAGCCTTAACATAATTATCGTTTATTGTTTATGTCCTCCACTAGAATGTGAATTCTGTGAGCACAAAGACACATGCTCCCTACTACCCCCTTAGTGACTAAGACCAGATCTAGTTCATGATAGAGTTTAAATAAATAGATGTTAAATAAAGTAATTAATATGCTTGATAGCAAAGTTAAATTTTAAAGTGCTGACAATCCTAATTTTGAGAATATATCTAGTCAGGAATAGAGTTAAGATATTTTTAACTTTAAAACACAACCAAATGCTAAAATGCACATACCATTGTCAGGTTCATTTATAAGATATATTCCTTTTTTATAGTTCATTCCCTGAAGGGATTTAAATATGGTTTCCACTAATGCTAGCCATCCACCAGAATCACAGTCATATTTTAAACCTTGGTATAATTCTTTGCATCAATTCCCTTCATTGACAGAAATCTCATTTTTTTTGTTCTATCTACCTGAGTGTTTCTTCTTAAGCATTTGTATAAGCTATTCTTTACTCATATACACAGAGACCTAGAATTTCCTCAATGGCAGTGAGAAAAAAAGCATGTTAGGATGTGAAGAAAATAATCATAATAGCTATCAAAGGATTTCCAGTCTCAGGGAAATGACCTGGAGATGGTACTAACAACCAGGAAGTACAGGAAATGTCATAAAATGAGAGTTTGATTATGGGTGAGCTTGGCAATGGTTCTATAGAATGGCTTTGGAGAGAGAATTATGGAAATTTATGTAAGCCACAAATAGGCAAAACTTGGTCAGATTTGGCAGGGGGGAGTCTCTTCTGGTTTACAAACAGAACTTTGTAAAACATTTCTTGCCATGCTGCAAAATTGCCTTCCCAAGGAGGAGCCCTCATTAATCTCAGTGATCCTTGCTTTGTTGTTCAGTGGAGACTGAGGACAGCAACTATGTCCACCATGGCCTCTTTCTGGTGGTAAGTACTTAAAGCATTGAGCTTCTGACTCAGATTCCTCCAAACAGGAATACACAGATGAGAATATCCTTGACAAAACTGTAAGACATTTGAAGTAGGATAAGTGGGAATAAAAAGTTTATCTTTCACAGTATTAAAATGATAGGCCACAAATACTTATTGGTGACTATAGATATGAGAACTTCAACTTACATTCAAAGTAGTTTCATTTAATAATCAATATTAACATAATTTTCAATATTTCTATTTTACCTAAACACATGCTTTTGAGACTCCCATCAACTAAAATAAGCATATTTTTCTTCCAGTGCCACCCTGAATCTTGTAAGGACTGATGTGAAATGTCAGTGTTGAACTCAGAATAAGGTATACTATATAGACACATATCACTATTACAGTCTAAACCAAGTTCTCCTAGGACAGTAAAATAAATTGGCTTTCATTGGATGCTTGAATTACATTTCAGTGGATAATTAATTATGTAATTCCATAAAAATGAGTTATTCTTGGCCCCTTAACTTTCTAAAAACTTGAGTACATATCTTTTTATAACCCAAAATTTTTATAGTTTTACTCGGTGACTACACTTTTAGAATTATAGGTCATTAAGGTAATTGAGTTTCTGAGAAGGGCATTAGGGAGATCCACTATGGGCTAAAGACATGGACCTCAGTAAATGTGAACTTGTGATCATTATTTTAATCAAAAGTACACAGCATTAATAAGGTCTCTATAATAAAGTATCACAAACTCATAGGAAACAAAACATTTTTCTCATAAATATTCACTCTGTCTGAATAAAAATTGGCTGAAACACTGCAGTCATACCAAAGCTTCTTCATGAGTCTGTGTTTCAGTTGAGGATCTGCTGACCTAGTCTGAACTCTTCCTTAGAGCAGCCATGTAGCTCTTCTCCAAGTATATCTGCCTCTGAGGACCAAAGAACCAGCTACATAGTCCTCTCCATGGCAGAAGTTTAGGAGAATAAACCCATTCATGACATTGCTATTTTTGCCTTTAGCCATGTTACATTCACTCATATCTATGGGCCAAACCTAAAAGGGAGAAATTGAGGTAATTGAGGTAAACTTTTGTGGAAAAACTTGCAAAATTGCATGACAAAGGTTTTAAATACAAAGAGGGGTGAATACAATGATTCCCTCTACCACCCTCATCTTTTAAACTTTATTGATAATTTGATTTTCAGTTGTTCTTCAGTAATAGAAATGATTCAGTAATTGGTGTCATGGTTGAACTTAACAACTATATATCCTTAATTTATTTTACTTTTACTCTTCTTCTAAATGAGATCATTGTTGTACGTATATATTCTGGCCATGCAAAATAGGAGAATCTAATATTAGAAAGTATAATAATTATTAAAATAGTAGGTAGATAAGAATGGTTTCTAGTGTTCCTGAATATATGAGAGGACTGAAAACTGAAGTTTGGCTTTACACAGAAAAGCAAGTTAAAAGATCTGTACTACCCTAGAAAAACTACAGTTCTTATAACCCAAGGGTTGAAAGATTTATTTCCCTGTGGACCAAGGTTTCAGCAGATCAATTAATAGAGCATGTTCTCTTATGCTGCCATGCGCAGGAAGAAAAATGTGTTGATTATGCCATTTCAGAGTACTGTATACACAAAGTCAACTTTATGGACTAGTCTAACCTACAGTGCAGGGCTCAGAAATTGGGAACCAGAAAATAATCAGTTTCTGTCCACTTGGCAGCAGGAACTATTATGAAAGCCAATGGTTGGCAGACAGGATCTGGAGCCCTGAGTAGCTCTCGCTTCACAGCTTCTGATCAAAGGAGTGAAGCTCCCTTAAACTCAGTAAAGTCTGAGAATCAAATTACTATATAACATATGCTCTAAGATTTACAAAGGTCTTAGAGCAATGTAATCTTTCCCTTCTAGGCAAGGATATAACAACCATTAAAATGTTTAGGTTTCACAATACTGCAAAAGGAGGAAAATGCCATTAATATCATCAAATCAACCATAATGGGTTCTCTTTCAGCACAGGGCTAATTTTCTTTTTGGCTTCTTCTCCTACAGAATGATTTTTCTGTGTGGAGCCTCTGTTAGGTTAATGGCTGACTTCTTGTGTAGTAAAGAAATAAATTGACCCCTTACTATTAACCCAAGTTTCTTTAATTTTGTGATTTTCAGGATAGTATAAAAATGTGTATCATTCTTTGAACAATTTCCATGTATTCCAGTGGTTTATTAGTTCTAAAATACATAGTTAAGTAAAAATAATAGTTCTTTTCTAATGTGATGTGATATATTGCAAAGTATATTATTATGTCTTGGAGCTGAAAGTGATCTTAGAGACATTAAATCCAACTTTATATGAGGGTAGAAATCTCTTCCATAACACCCCTGAAAGAATGTCATCCACTTTCTTTCTGATGAAGAACTTTCAGTGAATGAAACTCTAAGCGACATGGAGCAAAATGAGGCAAGAAACCTGGCAATGTCCATTAAATTGCCCATCTGCTCATTGTTCCAACCCAGAAAATAAACTGTAAAGCAAAACAAAGAGAAAGAAAGAAATGAGAATTAATAGATAAAAATTTAAACTCCTAAATAAGAAATTTGTCATTTTCACTTTCATTGTTTAAATCTTAGTTTAATTTCTGTGTATTTGTATTTTTCTTCCAGCTTGTAATTTTGAAGAAAGGAGGAAAGATGTGAGAAGTGATTAGTCAGGTATATTTATGGTGTTGAAGGAAGAATTTCATTCTCTGGACCACAGCCTGTGATAGCAAGAGAATGCTTGGCAAGAAGCAGGTTATATTTGGCTGAAGAGTCACAGATCCTATCAAAAAACATTCAACTACATTTGCAAAAAAAGGAGAAAGACCCAAGCAAAACTGCAAATGGGGCCTCGAGTGCAGCAAAACAATGGAACTAATGTATGGTCTATTGGGCAATAAAGAGCTAACATGAAGTGAACAACAACAATAAAAAAATACCTGAAGGCTTTTCTTCAGACCTGGAGAATGAATGAAAGCAGGTCATTTTTGGAGAGTAGTCAAGACTTGGAACAAACATCCATGAGAGTGAGTTTTTTTCTTTGACCTCGACTATACTGTCAAGAGGTTCATATTCTCATCACCTTTCTGGAATCACAAGAAAGACTTTGGTGGCAACAACAGTTTCTGAAGATTGAGAGGAAAGCTCCAGAAAAGATAATCAGAGGTACTTAATTTTATGCATAAATTTTCAAGTTCATGATGTTCCCTGAACCACTTCTGTCCTAGGCAAACTGCAAGCAAGTAATAACTAAATCTTGAAGAGCTGAACTGGGGGTTTCCACCAAGATGGAGGTATAGGTGGAAGCATTGTGCCTTCTTGCACAACCAAGTTTAAAAACAACGAAGTTTTAGCAACAAAAACACAGCCAAAACACAGAAATTTGAACTATACTGAAGCCTGACAACAAGGAACCCTTCAGCTAAACTGGTAGGAGGGGCAGAGCCAGAAGCAGAGCGGAGCCAGGCAGGAAAGATCCACCAGACAGACCCAGGCGAGTGACCCAGGTGCACAAGCAGCCATGGGCGGATCCCAGGTGTGGAGTAGCAGTGGGTGGACCCACTGAGTACTGACTGTGGTCACACATTCACGTGCAGATACACCAGTGAAGAGGCGCGCAGTGAGATGGACTGCGCAGGCCCCAGCAGCAGGAAGCAGCAGAGGGGACCACTACTGTCCCTCTCTGACCCTGCCCCCACATACAGCATCACAAACAAATGACCTGGGTGGCCCTACCCTGGTGAACATCTAAGGCTCCGCTTCTCATACCTAACAGGTGCAAACAGAGCAAAACATTATGGCTCAAGAAGAACTCAAAGCCCCAGAGCCCATAACTCTAAGCGACCAAGAAATAGCCAAACTTTCAGATGCACAGTTCAAAACACTGGTGATCAGGATGCTCACAGAACTGGTTGATTTTAGTCACAAATTAGAGGAACATATGAAGGCTAAACTAATTGAAATGATTGGTAATGCACAGGAAACCAATAGTAATGGAAAGGAAATGGAGACTCAAATCAAGGGAGTAGACCAGAAGGAAGGAAAAAATGACCAAACAGAAAAATATGAAGAAACAAGAATTCAAAAAAATGAGGAGAGGCTTAGGAACCTCCAGAACATCTTTAAATGCTCCAACATCCGAATTATAGAGGTACCAGAAGGGGAAGAGGAACAGCCACAAGTGGAAAACTTATTTGAACAAATAATAAAGGAGAACTTCCCTAATCTGGCAAAGGCAATAGACTTCCAGGAAATCCAGGAAGCTCAGAGAGTGCCAAAGAAGTTGGACCCAAGAAAGAACACACCAAGGCACATCATCATTATATTACCAAGATTAAAATGAAGGAGAGAATCCTAGAAGCAGCAAGAGCTAAGGGGACAGTCACCTACAAAGAAGTTCTCATCAGACTGTCAGCTGATTTATCAAAGGGGACTTTGCAGGCAAGAAGGGGCTGGAAAGAAGTATTCCAAGTCATGAAATTCAAAGACCTACATCCCAGATTGCTCTATCCAGCAAAGCCTTCATTTAGAATGGAAGGACAGATAAAATGCTTCTCAGATAGGATCAAATTCAAGGAGTTCATCATCACCAAGCCCTTATTATATGAAATGTTAAAGAGACTTATCTAAGAAAAAGAAGATAAAAAAGATGAACAGTGAAAGGACAGCAAACTCACAGTTATTAAGAACCACACCTAAAAGGTTAGCAACAGGGGAGTGGGAGGAGGAGAAGGGGGGATAAGGTACAAAAAATAAGTAGCATAGATGGTAGGTAGAAAATAGATAGGGGAGGGCAAGAATAGCAGTGGAAATATAGAATCTAAAGAATTTGAGACACATGGTCATAAACTAAAGGGGGGGAATGGTGGGGGAGGGGGTGTGCAGGGTGGAGGGGAATGAAGGGGGGAAATAGAACAACTGTAATGACATAATCAATAAAATATATTTAAAAAACAAACAAAAAGAGCTGAACTGGTATCTGAGTTGCTGCTAATTTGTGCATAACCACATTAATTCCCAGAGAAAAACAACATATCAACACTTGGAACTTATAATCTGGAATTCACACTACATTATATTTATAATATTCAAGATAGAAAAGAAAATTACTTAGCATACATTAAACCAGGAAAATGAGACTCAACCTCAAGAAAAAAGATGATTACCAAAGGTAATGAAGATGCTAAAAATTATGTGACAAATACTTCAAAACACCTATTTTAACTCTGCTTCATGAGGTAAAAGCAAATGTGTTCACTATGTATGAAAAAACAGAAAGTCTCAACAGACATGTTAATTACTAAAAATCAAGCAAATGCAAATTTTATACTTAAATACACACTATAGAATAGTAAATTCATTGGATAGTCTAATAGCAAATAGGACTGACAGACGGAAGGGTTAATGAAGATAGATCCATCAAAATTATACAGTCAAAACAGAGAAGGAAATAAATTGAACAAAATAAATAAACAGATCCTCAGATATCTGTGGGGAATTTTCAAAAAAAGCCAATTTACAAGAGCAATGAAGTACAAAAAAAAAACAAGGAAAAAGAAGTAGGCAGAAAAATACATTGGAAAAAATGATCTGAAAACTTCCAAACTTTAATGGAAGACATACAATTACATATTCATTAAATTTGGTAAACCCAATATGATAAAATCAATGAAAACCATACTTAGGAACATCATAGTTAACCTGCTGAAAATCTTGAAAGCATTTGAAGAAGAACGACATTAATTACATACAAAGAAACAAGAAACTAAACAACAGCAATCTTCCCATCAAAAATTTAAAAGGCTAGAAACTAGTGGAGCAACCTCTTTAAACTGATAAAATAAAATAAATGTTAATAAAAATTCTATATCCAATGAAAGTATTCTTTAAAAATGAAGTCATATTTGGTAAAACTTAATTGAATGTTTTGGTCTATTTCTAAACTCTGTTTGTTTCCAGTGATCGATTGGCATATGCTTACACCAATATTGCACAGTTGATTGCAGCATCTTGGACAGTAAGTCTTGAAATCAGGCTGTATAAGTCCTCCAGATATGTTCTTTTTTTCCACCAGGATTAGTATAAGTGCCATAATTTTTTTGTGATCTACTCTGATGTACTGCAATGTGAAAATTTCCTCCAGCAAGAGATTAAGGGCAATTAAAGGGCTAACTTTTTCCTTTTTATCTGAGATCTAGTTCCTATGCTATTTTCTTCCAGTGTCTAAAAACAATTTCATTCTGTATTTTTTTCAATTTTCTACTTATTTACAGTAGCAGCTATTACCAGTCTCAATTACTTCATTATGGCCTGAAATGATGTTTATTCCTTCTCATATTGCTAATAATCTAAAAACAATATTCTACATATTCACTATCATTTTGTGACCCATACAATTTTGTTGCTCATTTACTTGTATTTCTTAGTGTGGGTACAGAGTAATCACCTCCCCCCGAAATGTTTTATATTTCATTACTTCAGTTTGTTCTAAAACCAAAATGGCAATAATGGTCCCAAAGCTATATTTGCATTTTTGTGAACCTTCTTTACAAGTACAAAGAAAAACAATGTTTTTCAGGTATAATTTTAACCAGTGCATATTTTTATAGAATAAACTAGTTTCTTAATCAGTTTTTAACCTCATAAGATTGCCACCATGTACTGCACTATGTATTATTAGGGTAATGACAAAAATAGAGATAAGCTTAATATGTAAAATAAGTTATTGTGCCAAGACAAATAAAATCATAATGACTTCACGTACTGTATAAATAAAGATTTTATGGTTCAAATACAGGTCAACAGTGGGAGAATGGAGTCAATCACAACACAGGTGCAATACACTCATGACAAAAGAATCTATAGCAGTCAACATCATATACCATATTTTTCAGACTACGAGTCACTATTTCCCCCCCAAATTTGGGAGGAATAATGGTTGTTAATGCTGCTGTTGAGATCTGTTTACATTTACATTGGTGAAATATTATGTTATTTATGTTATTAAATATTTTACCACATTTTTTGCTTCAAAATTTTTTTTCTTATTTGAGGCAGATCCTAGCCAGCAGGATCCGTGTGTTGTGGCTTCAAGGCAAAGACACACAGACAACAGAAGTCCTGTGGAGAAAAAGGGACTGCATGGCCGCCCTCTAAGAGAGACAGAGGGCAAAAAAGGGTGAGAGGGCCCTGGCCCCTGCCTGAACAGGCTTTTATTGCTTCTCTGGGTACATTACATGGAGGAAGGTCCTCATTTACTATGCAGTTTTGCTGCAAGTGATTACATTTTATAGATAACAAAGGCAAGAATGTTGCTAATTATGTCAAAGAGAAGGATGTTGCAGACCAAGAGGAAAAGTTGTTGAATGAGTTATACTCTATACTTGGGAAGTTACAGTAAGCACTTCTGCCTCAATTCAGGTTGAGGAAGTTTTAGCAAAAGCAAGCCTCATAGCGGTCTAGGTACAATGCAGTCCTGATTTGCCACAGGAAAAGCTCTCTGTGGGCATGGTCCTATGTGCTGACTCGCTCCCCACTGGTTTTCCACATGGGTGCTGAGCTACATTTCCATGCCATGTGAAACAGTTCCCTACACCTATTTTCCTCCTCTAAAACCTAGGTGCATCTTATGGTCTGAAAAATGCGGTAGTCACTTTTGATAGTTACTTCTGTCTTTTTTATGATTTGTTGCATTAAACATAATTATTTGATTGTTATAAAATTTGTAATTTTGTTGACTTTAATTGTGTCATGGAACAAAACTTGTACATGTTAATGTGTAGCTAGTTATAATATTATGTGTATTTCTATTATGTACTATTATGTACATACTATGTACTATTATGTACTATTCTATACAGTACTGGGTGTCCAAAAAAGTTTTATTTCCAAGGTTTTTATTTGCTTGTTTTTGTTGTTGCTGATATTTAAGAAACACTGATTTATAACAACAATGGGAAAGTGAAGTTTTTTTAAGAACTATACTCCTAACTTTAATAAAAATAAAAATGTTTTTAGGTACAAACAATTTGGGGTAAATTAATTAACTATGTTTGTTTAATATAACTAGACTGGCTATCTAAAACCCTGAACTTTTAAATAGAAACCTAAATGTTAGAGGGAAAAATATTAACTTTCCTAGTCATTATGGTTACTTACTATGAGTTATAATTTCATAGAAAATACTATTAGTAATAACTGTGTCTGAGTTTTCTAATGAATTTAAATTTGTTAATTAATCGACTATGATTTCAATCATGGGGCATTTTTAAATGAAGTAACAATTATACTTCATACATTTCTGTCATGGATAAGAAATCATTTAATGAGAGGCTAATTAACTATTCTAAGACTTAGGTTATTGAGTATAAATACCACAATTTGAAATTAGACTACGTTTTAAAATAGTTAGAAATAAAACCTGATAACTCTATTTATAGAATCAGACTCTTTGGACTGCAGTGAAGTACACCGAACTTGGTCGAATTTAAACAAGTAGAGGATTCGTTGGCTCACATAGCCACAATAAGATCAGCGAGAATTGGGTTTGTGGACACATTTGCAGTAGAATTCTCAATGTCTCTCATCCTTGATTCTCTCACGGGATTAAATTACATATCCCCTCCTCATAGAATTATAGGAGTTCTAAGTTCACATCCTCAAACTTTTGACAAAGGAGGAAATGGCTCTTCCTTCTCTCAACTCCAATTTGAAAATTCCCAGGAAGCAGTGTGATCGCTCAACTTCACTCTCTTCAGGCTCCAAGTATTACAATGTAACCATATTCTTCCATGGCTTATGACTCCACTAATCACCATAAACATGCAAGCAAATTATTTAGGAAACAGTAAATTCAGAAATTTTGAAGTGGGGTGTGATGATGGGAAAATAGTAATACCTCAAAAGGAAGGGAGTATTTTTCAAAGGAGAAAAGAGGACACTGAGAAAGAAAACAACTAATATGTGCTACGGTCTACCTTTGGCTCTCAGAACACACTCCAGACACTTTTCCCAAACACTGTGCCTATTCTTCCTACCACTTCATAATTCAAATAAGGTCACAGCTTTAACAAAATAGCTTATCGAAATAGTGGTGGGTTATTTTTCTCACCCAATGAAGACTCCAGAGTTAAACAATTCATTACTAATATAAGATCTCCATGATGCCATTGATGTTCTAGGTTCCTTCAACATGACTCTCTACCATCTTTAACTTGTGGCTTTCATTCTCATGTGTTTGAAAATTGAATCTCTTGGATCTGTTAAATGTCTTGTACAACATTAGCCTCACAGCCACAATGCTATTAGGAAAAATAATTGACTAAGAAGGGTGAAGCCAATATCAGAAAAGCAAAATTTTCATTAAAATAGCTATCAAATTTCAGCTTACTTTTTTTTGCCCAAAATTGTAACACATGGGTAATGAGATAAAGAAAGGTTGAAAATACAGTTGTCTTGCTGGGAAGATTGCTGTCTTATAGCAAAGTCTGATTTTATTAATAAAGAAAAAGTCTGACAATTAAAATTTATATCTAACTGTTTCTTTTAGCGCCAAGCTTGATATTTTTTAAATCCTCAACTGAGTACATGCTGAATGACTTTAGAGAGAGAGGAAGGGAGGAAAAAAGAAAGGGAGAGAAATGTCGATGTGAAAGAGAAACACAGATATGTTGCCTCTTGTATGCACCCTGAACAGTGTCTGAATCCACAACTTAGGCATGTGCCCTGACTGGGAATCAAACCTGTGATCTTCTGGTTTAAAGAACAACATTCTAACCAACCAAGCTATACCGGCCAGTGTTACCAAGAAAATAGGGGCCCATCCACATGGCACCTTGGTGAATAACCCAGTGGCTTGAACCTGATTACAGGTTCCTTTAGTCCCATCTAGGTTCTCCAAAATTGTAACCGAGCAGACAGGAGCCCATCATGTGGCACTTTGGTGAACTACCCAACAATTAATGCTGGAAGGAATAGTCTTTATTTACAACATTCCAACCTTGGTAGGGCTCAGAGCACTTCAGCTCAGAGCTCTGTTCTACTTTGAGACCCAACACTTTCCTTGATCCCCATCAGACTATAAACCAAAAATACCAAAAGTTCCCCATTTTCTGATTTGAATTTAGGCCAATTGCACAAACAGTCTCACAGCAGCTATCTCCTTCAGGATCTGGGGTACGTTGTCATCAACCTCCATGTAATAGTCCAGGAAAGCATGCACTGTGGTACACTGGATCATGGTGAAGTTCAGCAAAGACATAAGTCCTGAGAGTTCAGATAGAGTCTGGGTTTGCAAGGCAGCAGGTCTGTATTTTGCAAGGAGGAGTTTTTAGAGTCACCTAGAGCAGGCACAAGCATAGCGGCAACGTCTCCTTCCTTACCACACCAAGCCCCATGGCCAGATCCTGACTACAAACTACATAGTTGTTTGCTTCCTTCTCCCTCTCACATGGCTACATAATTCCTTCCTCATGGTTGTTCTACTCCTTTCCAAGCCACATGTCCGAATCCCCTCATGGCTGCCTGCCCTTAGTATAAATCCTGACCCAGAGCCTCCTGCATGACCTCACTGCAATGAGCTACATTTGCCAATTTTCTGTATAGTTTACTTTCATTTGGCTGTCATCCCTAATCAGGGCAAGAATGACTCAGTGATCCAGGGGGAGCTGCCTCCTTGGCAACATCACCAGTCAGGATATATCCTATAAGTCCCTCCCAACTTGCCCTGAAGCAGTACCACAGCTATTAAACTAGTCTTTGTTATGAAAAGTATCTTAAACTGTATTGTCTGCTTCCCCATCCCCCACATCATGGGCTGTAGGGGTTTTCTCCTATTTTCTTGGAAATCCCTTGATTTACACCCCACTTCACCAGGGCAAACTATTTCTTTATGATTTTTTCATCTATTACACTTGGCTGTGACTGTGTGATCAGGGGCAACTGTAATCACTCTGGACACAATTGAAGTGACTGAAATAGAATGATGTTGAAGATAAAAAGAAAAAATAACTTTTCATTTTGGCAAAAGTCAAAAAGCGGAACCAATATGCAGTAGTCAAAATCTACAACATACTTTGCATGCCAGTGGACAGAGCTAATAGGGACTCATTCCCTGTGATTGGACTAACCTCTTATCTGTCACTCTGCTGGTCACAAATCCTGCCCATTCTAGGAGCTTATTTTTACCAGCTGTCTCTGCAGCTATGACTTACCCACAATGAGCAGTAACCTTGCTCTTTGTAAGTTGCCATGGAAATCGTTCTGGGGCTAAGCAAACATAGCCTTCTCCCCCGACCTTTTGAAATCAGGCAAGATTAAAAGTGGCCCTTGACACTGGGTTACATCTCCATTATACAAGTGCATTGAAATCCCTTTGGTCAGACAAGGAGGACACATCATGGGCTCTTGGAAAAGCTCTGAGATTGTCAGATGTCCCTGGCTTTTTAGGCTTATTTGAAGTTTCATCACCACCACCATCATCATCATCACCACTGTTGGGAACCACTCTGCCTGGTTTCAGGAGTTGTAATTGCCCCCCCCCATGGCTAAGGCTGAGTGAGCGACCTCTAGAATGTGAGCCATTAAGGAGACAAAGCTTGTCTCTGGTAGCAATGCTGCTTCTGCTTCATCCCCTGCCCCCAACACTTGGTTGTTGAGTCAGAGACAGGTATGACCCCTCAGAGGAGGGGCAACCTAAGCCAGACACAATCACTTGGGAGGATCTCAAGGAAGGACTTGGGGGGCAGCAACAAAAAAGAGTGATGGACCCTCGCCCCCTGGCTATTCTGACATAGCTCAAGTCCCCATTTCTGTCTGGGAGAAGCTCTTACTGGTTCTAATCCATTTAAGCCTAAAAACCTATGATGGGGAAGGCGGTACAGCCCTTTGTTGGCTAGAGAGGGATCCGGGGTGATCAAGCATAAGAAAGAATATGTAAAATTTTGTGAAACCTGTTTTGTTTAGAATGCTCTCATTTAAATGATAAGGGTCCAAACAAGAAGTTTGTTCCTCCAAGTTTTATGGCTCTTTAGCTACCTTACCCTGACTGAGAATAAGCCCTCATAGTTCTTTGATGCTATCTACTGTTTGATCCTTACCTGTATTGTTGTGCAAAACAAACCCAATAAAAGCCCATTGAGGAAAGAGCTCTTGGCCTTTATCCTCTGAGAGACTGACCACCTCTCCTCCCCAAGCAGATCATGTCTTGGTAGTTTCACTTTCATCTGTGGCAGACCCGGGGACTTTGCGGCAAAGTTGCCCCCACACACTACTATCATCCTCCTCCTCTATTCTTCTTCCTTCCTTCTTCTCTTTACTCACTACCTTCCTCCTCTCATTCCTTCCTCTCATTCTAGGATTTACCCATGTTCCCTTTGTCTCTTTTTTCCCTCACAACAATTTGCACATTTAAGTAGTGTTCAGAATTTAGTTCCAAATCACAATAATTAATTAGCAAGGGGTACTTTTCCCTCCAGTACCACAAATTACATCAGAAATCTTTGAATCTAAGATGTAGGCATAGGTAGATATACTTTGCCTACTTGTACAACCAAAAGGGCAACAACAAATATAAAAACAAAAAATAACAAGAACAGCCAAAATAGAACTGTATGGAAGTCTGACAACCAAGGAGTTAAAAAAGAATATTCATCCAGACCAGTAGGAGGGGTGGAGATTGACAGCTGGAATGAAGAGGACTTGAGGTGAGGTAGTGGCTGGAGGACTGAGACAAGCAAGGTGGTGGCTGGCAGAGCAAGCAGCCCACGTTTGCATACAGATAAACCAGGAGGAACAACTGAGGAGTGAAATAGACCATGCAACCCAGGGTTCCAGTGCTGGGAAATAAAGCCTCAAAATCTCTAATTGAAAGAACCTGTGAGGATTGAGCAGCAGGAGAAAATCCCAGCCCCATAGGAGAGTTCATTGGAGAGATTCACAGAGTCCTAGAATATACACAAAACCACCCACCCCAAATCAGAACCAGAAGGGCCCAATTTGCTTGTGGGTGGCAGAGGAAGTGACTGAAACTGGCCTAATCAGCAAGGACATTGTTCCCTCTGGGATCCCTAACCCACATATAGCACCACAATGCAGTGACATGGGTTGACCCACCCTGGTGAACACCTAAGGCTCAACACCTTACTAGATAACACACACATTGAGAAAAAAATATATATACTAAATGAAAGAACAAATTAAAGCTCCAGAAAAAATACAACTAAGTGATGAAGATATAGCCAGCCTATCAGAGGCAGACTTCAAAACACTGGTAATCAGGATGCTCATGGAAATGGTTGAATATGGTTGCAAAATAGAGGAAAAAGTGAAGGTTATGAAAAGTGAAGTAAAGGAAAATGCAAAGGGAACCAACAGTGATGGGAAGGAGACCAGGACTCAAATCAACAGTTTGTAGCAGAAGGAAAAAATAAACATTCAACCAGAAGAGAATGAAGAAATAAGAATTTTTAAAAATGAGGAGAGGCTCCAGGACAATTTTAAACTTTCCAACATCCAAGTCATAGGGGTACCAGAAGGAGAAGAGGAAGAGCAAGAAGTTGGAAATTTACTTGAACAAACAATGATGGAAAACTTCCCCAATCTGGTGAAGAAAATACACTCTTAGGAAGTCCAGGAAGCCCAGAGAGTGTCAAAGAATTTGGTCCCAAAGAGGTTGGACCCAAAGAGGAATACACCAAGGCACATCACCATTAAGTTACACAAGATTAAAGATAAGGAGAGAATCTTAAAAGCAGCAAGAGGAAAGGCAAAGGGTGCCCACAAAGAAGTGCCCATAAGTCTATCAGCTGATTTCTTAAAAGAAACCTTGCAGGCAAGAAGGGGCTGGAAAGAAGTATTCGAAGTCATGAAAGGCAAGAACCTACATCCATGGTTACTCTATTCAGCAAAGCTTTCATTTAGAAAGCTTTTAAGAAAGCTTTTTAGAAATGGAAGAGCAGATAAAATGTTTCCCAGGTAAGGTCAAGTTAAAGGAGTTCATCATCCCCAAGCCCTTATTATATGAAATGTTAAAGGAACTTATCTATGAACAAGAAGATGATCAAAACTGTGAACAGTAAAATGACAACAACCTCACAACTATCAACAACTGAACTGCAGAAAACAAAAACAGAAATGAACTACGCAAACAATGAGAACAGGAACAGATTCACAAAAACAGAGATCACATGGAGGGCTATCAGCAGAAAGCAGGAAGCAAAGAATGTACAGGGAATAAGAAGCATTAATGGTAGGTACAAAATAGACAGGAGGAGGTTAAGAATAGAATAGGAAAATGGGGAAGCCATGGTTATGAACAAAGATGGGTGAATGATGGTGGAAGGGTGGGGGGTACAGAGCGAAAGGGAATAAAAAGGAGAAAAACTGGGACAACTGTAATAGCATAATCAATAAAATATATTAAAAATGAAATCTTTGAATTGCTAAAAAGAAATCCTGTATGAATGTGACATTAAAGTTTTTAAAGTTTTTCACATTTCCTAAGTGCACTAGCTTGTTTAAAACATTCTCTAAGTGTATCCTGGATCAGGCAGCTGGTATGAGTTTAGTTCTTCAGTGACAGAGTTTCATGAGGCAAACTTTGGCTAATGTTCTATAGCAGTGTTTTTTGGCAGTTTTTATTCTTACATTTATATTCCACATACTGCATTTCTGATGTTTTCCATTCTTGATTTTTTCTCTATTGACAAAGAACTTAAAGTTGTCATTGTCTCTTAAAGAAGTACTTTAAAACTATTCTTCCTTTTTTGACAGAGCTTTTTGAACCAATGCATTCGTCAATTGAATCTAACAGGTTTGACACTCAAAATTCACCAGATATGTTTTTAACTTACTTGGGTTTTATTTAAATACCTGTGCCAGGCTGCATCCCATGGACAGACATGCCATTTAATACTCACATAACCAAAGCCTAGTTGAGGCTTTTCAATGCCAATCCTAAGTGAAATTTTACCTTCAACCTGACTGAAAGTATAGAAATGACTATATTCTTAAACACTTTGTTCCCAAAGCTAATTTTCTGCAAAAGAATCCAAGTATAATGTTTGATTATTGAGAAAACTTTTCTCACATTATAAGTCAGCTTGCTTTCCTAGAACAAATTTGATCCTATTCTGAATACCATTATGGGAAGTGTAATATGTAGAGAACAGGACAATGAAAAGATTGTTTGAAAGTAGAATACTTTACAGTCTACCATGGTCATTCCCCTTGGTAAAAGTTTCCTCTAAAAATTTTAAATAATTCTGCTATGGCTATTATATGTACCTATAACTAAATAAGTTTCATCCTGAACTTGCCCTTCAGGTTTTCCAGCTTCCTTCTTTAAGAAACCCACACAAGCAAGATGGTGAAAATAGTGCTCTGCTTTTTATTTTTTTATTTTTAGGTTTTACTGTTGTTCCAATTACTTCTCCCTTTGCCCCCCTCCACCCAGCCTGAACCCCAATTCCTTAGTCAATCACTATTGCATTGTCCAAGTCCATGGGTCTTTCATGGATATGTTCCTTGGCTAATCTCAACACATTTTTTCAAACAGTCCTTCACCCCCTCCTCCCCTCGTACCTCTGTCAGTCTGTTCTGTGATTACATGCCTCTGATTCTATTTTGCTAATTAGTTTATTTTATTCATTAGATTCTTTTTATAAGTGAGATCATATGGTATTTGTCTTTCACTGACTGGCTTATTTCTCTTAGCATTAAAGTCTCCAGTTTCATCCATTCTGTTGCAAATGGTAGCAATTCCCTCATTCTTTCAGATGCCTACTATACCTTTGTATAAATGCACCACGTTTTTTAGATCCAGTCATCTACTGATGGACCCTAGATTGTTTCCAGCTCTTGGATATTCTAAATAGCACTGCTATGAACATAGTGCTATTTATTCTAGATCTGTGAATTATGCATGGTATTTTAGTAAGAATTGTACTGAATCCATAAATTACTTTAGGTAGTATGGATATTTTAGTTTGTTAATTATTCCAATCAATGGATGTGGTATATGCTTCCCCTTATTTGTATCTTCCTCAGTGTTCTATACTTTTCCAAGAACATGTCTTTTACCTCCTTGGTTAAATTTATTCCTAGGTACAATTTCTTTATTGTTGCTATACTAAGTGGGGCTTTTCTTGTTTTTTCTTTCTGATGGTTCATGGTTGGTGTACAAAAATGTCATCAATTTCTAAATATTGACTTTGCATCCTGCTACTTTACTGAATTCACTGAATACATCAACTAGTTTTTTGGTGGGGTGTATAGGATTTTCTATGTCTATTATCATGTTGTTGGCAAATATGGCAGATTTTATTCCTCTTACCCAATTTGGATCCTTTTTATTTCTTTTTCTTGTCTGATCACTGTGGCTAAAACTCCCAGTACTATATTGAATAAGAGCGGTGAAAGCAGACACTTTGCTTCTGATCTTAATGGAAAAGTTTTCAGTTTTTGCCCATTGAGTATGAGGTTGGCGGTAGGTTTTTCACATGTGCCCTTTATTATGTTTAACTATACTCTCTTTATTCCCACTTTCCTGAGTGTTTTTATTTTAAATGGGTGCTGATTTTATCAAATGCCTTTCTGCATCAATGATATGATAATGTGATTTTTGTCTTCATTTTGTTTATTTTTTCATGAATATTCTACCATCCTTGCATCCCTGGAATAATCCCACTTGATCATGGCATATGATCTTTTAGAATTTTTCTAGATCATGCTTGCTAATATTTTGTTTAGGATTTTAGCATCTATGTTTATCAGAGATATTGGCCTGTAATTTCTTTTTTTCTGTTGTGCTTCACCTGGTTTTGGGATTAGGATAATACTGATCTCCTAATAGAGTTTGAGAGTCTACTCTCTTCTTGAATTTTATTGGCATAGTTTGAGAAGGGTAGGTGTTAGTTTTTCTGTGAATGTTTGGTAAAACTCGAATGTGAAGCCATCTGGTCCAGGGCTATCCTGTGTCAGGAGTTTTTTTATTACTGCTTCCATTTCACTGGTTGTTGTTAGTATTCAGGTTTCCTGTTTCTTCTTTATTCAGTTTTGGAATGTTGTATGTTTCTAAAAATTGATCCATTGCACCCAGTTTGTTCAATTTCTGGGCAAATAATTTTTCATAGTAATTTTTTACAGTCCTTTATGTTTATGTGGTATCAGTTGTTACTTTTCCTCTTTCATTTCTGATTGTATTTATTTGGGTCCTCTGTTTTACTTTTTCTTGATGAGTCTGGCAAAAATTTGTCAATTTTGTTTAGCTTTTTAAAGAAACAGCTGCTGAATTCAGTGATTTTTAAAAAATTTTTTAGTCTCTGTCATTTAATTCTGCTTTAATCTTGGTTATTTCTTTCCTTCTACTAGCTCTGGGCTTTGTTTATTGTAGTTTCTCTAGTTCTTTTAGATTCAGCATTAGGTTGTTTATTTGAGATTTTTCTATTTTCTTTAGTTAGACTTGTACTGCTATGAATTTTCCTTGCAGGACTGCCTGTGTCCCATAGGTTATGGGTTGTTGTGTGTTCATTTTCATTTTCTTTCAGGTACTTTTTGATTCCTTCCTTGATTTTTTTGTTAACCCATTCATTATTTAATAATATGTTATTTAGCCTCCATGTATTTGAACATTTTTGAGTTTTTTTCTTGAAGTTGGTTTCTAGTTTTAAGCCATAGTGATCTGAAAAAATACTTGATACAATTTTAATTTTCTTGAATTTGTTAAGGCTTATTTTGTGTCCTACCATGTGGTCTATATTTGAAAACAATTCATATGCATTTTAAAATAATATATATTTTACTTATTTGGGATGAAATACTCTGTAAATAACAATTAGGTCCATTTAATGTAGAGTGTTGTTCAATGCTGTGATATACTTATAGATTTTTTTGTTTGAAAGATCTATCCATTGTTTATAGTGGGGGTGTTAAACTTCCCTATAATGACTGTATTACCATCAATCTCTTTCTTAAAGTCCTCTAGAGTTTTTTTTTATGTAGTTAGATGCTCCTATATTGGTTGCATAAATATTTACAAAGGTTATATCTTCTTATTGGACTACTCCCTTAAGTATTATGTAGTGACTTCTTTTGTCTCTTGTTATAGCCTTTTGTTTTAAAGTCTATATTCCCTAAGAATTACTACCCCAGGCTTTTTTTTTAATGTCTATTTGTATTGAATATTTTTTCCACCCTTTCATTTTCAGCCTGTGTGGATCTTTTTTTCTGTGGTGTGGGTTGAGTTTTCTTTTTTATTTCTTTTTCTTGTTTAAAGTATATGTTATTGATTATGCTATTATAGTTTTCCTAATTTTTACCCCTTTAGCCCCCCTCTATCCTGCCCTCCCCAACCCTCCAGTTTCCCCTCACCTTAATTCATATCCACAGGTTGTAGATATAAGTTCTTTTTTCAATTTATTTTTTATTGATTATGCCATTACAGTTGTTCTATTCTCCCCCTTCATTCCCCTCCACCCTACCCCCATCCCCACCATTACCCCCCCTTTAGTTTATCACCATGTGTCTCAAGTTCTTTAGATTCTATATTTCCCATACTATTCTTGCCCCCCCATCTATTTTCTATTTACTGTCTATGCTACTTATTTTTGTACCTTCTCCTCCCTTCTCCTCCCACTCCCCTGTTGCTAACCCTCCTTGAGATCTTCATTTCTATGTTTCCACTCCTGATCTAGCTGTCCTTTTAGTTTGCTTTTGTTTTAGGTGTGGTTGTTCTTTGAGTCATCTGTTTCTATACCATTTGACCTCTTCCCATCTATTTTATGCCTACAAATTATGCTTCTTATCTGTACCTTCCTCCTATTCCTCTCTTCCCCCTCCATACTGAAATCTCTCAATGTGATGTTCATTTCTATGATTCTATTCCTGTTCTCATTGTTTGCTTAGTTTGTATTTGATTTTTTTTAGGTTCAGTTATTAGTAGCTGTGAGTTTGTGGTCATTTTACTGTTCATAGTTTTTATCTTCTTTTTCATAGATAAGTCCCTTTAACATTTCATATAATAAGGGCTTGGGAATGATGAACTCCTTTAACTTCACCTTATCTGGAAAGCTTTATCTGCCCTGCTATTCTAAATGATAGCTTTGCTGGATAGAGCAATATTGGATGTAGGTCCTTGCCTTTCAGGTCTTCAAATACTTCTTTTCAGTCTCTTCTTGCCTGCAAAGATTTCTTTTAAGAAACCAGCTGATAGCCCTATCGACACTGCTTTGTAGGTACCCCTTGCCTTTCCTCTTGTTGCTTTTAAGATTCTCTCCTTATCTTTAATCCTGTGTAACTTAATGGTGATGTGCTTAGGTGTGTTCCTCTTTGGGTCCAACTTCTTTGAGACCAAATTTTTTGAGACACTCTGGGCTTCCTGGACTTCTTGGGAGTCTATTTCCTTCACCAGATTGGGGAAGTTTTCCTTCATTGTTTGTTCAAATAAGTTTTCAACTTCTTGCTATTGTTCTTCTCCCTCTGCACCTTTATAATTTGGATATTGAAACATTCCAAGTTGTCAAAGAGGTTCAAAAATCTCTCTTTGTTTTTTTTTTTTTTTGAATTCTTGTCTCTTCATTCTGTTCTACTTGGATGTTTATTTCTTCCTTCTTTTTTTTTTCTGTTTTTGTTTTTTTTTATTTGTTCTATTTTCTTTTTTTATTGTTATTATAATTTTTTTCCTTTCTCCTTTTTCCTTCGTCTTTTTCTTATTCCAAATTATTGATTTGAGTCCTGGTTTCATTCCCATCACTGTTGGTTCCTTGAATATTTTGCTTTATTTCATTTTGGGTATCTTTATTTTGTTTTTTCATTTTTTGACCAAGCTCATCAGTTCTGTGAGCACTTTGATTACCAGGGTTTTAAATTCTCCATCAGATAGTTTGACTATCTATGTATCGCTTAGCTCTCTTTCTGAAGCTTTGCTCTGTTCTTTCATTTGGGACACATTTCTTTGTCTCTGTGCACCTCTTAAGTTGTAAGGGAGCAGTGCCTTAGGTTTTCACCAGGGCAAGGCAACCCTCCTTGCTGCACTGTGGCACTTCCTCTGGGGGAGGGGCCAGAGAGGGAACAATGCAGCTCACCTGCTGGTCTGTAGCCCACTTTTCAATGAACTCTCAAATGAGACTGGGAGTTTCTCCCACCATGGCAACTGCCATGGTCCACAGCCCACTCTGAGTCTCAGTTTCCCCTTAAGTCAACCCCACCCTTGCAGCCCACTGCCTCCTGACAGGCAGCCCAGCTGGCTGGGTTGCTGCCTTGCTGCAGTTTCTCTCCATCCACTACCTTACCAGTCTGGTTGTTCTGGCTGACTGTTTCTTTAATTCCTTGCTTGTCAGAGTTCCACGCAGTTTAATTTTCTGGTACTTCTGGTTATTTATTGATTTTAGATTGGTTATTGTCTTCCTTTTTGTTGTGAGAGGAAGCAAAAGTTTCCACCTACACCTCCATCTGGGCCTGAACTCTGGGTTGAGTTTTCTTATCCATCCAGCTACCCTATGTGTTTTGTATGGGGGCATTTAACCCATTTACATTTAAGGTTATTATAGATAGATGTTTATTCATTGCCATTTTTTCACTTTGTACCTATGTTCCTCCCTCTCTTGCAAATTTTTTTGGGAAGGGGTCTGGAAAGCTCTTTATTTCTCCTTCCATTTTGAATGAGAGCCTTGCTGAATAGAGAAGTATTAGTTGCAGGCCTTTGCTTTTTATTACTTGGATTATTTTGTTCCTGTCCCTTTTGGCTTATAGTGTTTTTGTTGAGAAATCAGCTAGTAGCCTTATTGGAGCTCCCTTGTATGTTACTAGCTATTTCTCCCTTGTTGCCTTTTAGATTCTCTTTGTCTTTAAATTTTACCATTTTTATTTTGATGTGTATTAGAGCAGGCTCTTTAGGTTCATTTTGATTGGGACATTCTGTGCTTCTTAAACTCATGTAACTTTTCCCCTCAAAGAGTTAGGAAATTTTTCTGTCATTTTTTAAAACAAGTTTTCTACTCCTTGCTCATTTTCTTCTCCTTCTGGTATCCAATTGATGTGAATGTTGTTATGTATCATATTGTGCCAAAGCTCCCTTAAACTATCTCTGTTCCTCCTTAGTTTTGTTTTGTTTTGTTTTGTTTTGTATTGTTTTGTTGCTCTGACTGGATGGTTTTTTTCTACCTTGTCTTCCAACTCATTGATTCAATTCTTTGCTTCATCTAGCTCGATTTTAATCCCTTCTAGTGTACTCTTCTTTTCAGATATTGTATTCTTTATTTTCACCTGGTTCTTATTCATAATTTCTATGTCCCTTTTCATACTGATATAGTCCATAAAGTTCCTTGTAGTTCTCATTAAGTTCCTTCAGCATCTGTATAACCATTACTTTGAACTCTATGTCTGATAAATTGCTTGTCTCAATTTCATTTAGCTTTTTTTCTGGAGACCCCTTTTTTCCCTTTCAGTTGGGGGTTGTGTCTCTGTCTCTCTATTTTAGGTGACACTTTTTATTTGTTTCTCTGTATTAGGTTGATCTACTTTGACTCCCTCTCTCTGTAGGGTGGCCATCTGTGATAAGAGTTCTGTGGGACTCCCTGGCACATTCTCCTTCACCAGCCCTGCTGTTTTACAGGTGCTGACAGAACAAAACAAAATAACATAGAAAGCAAAACCCATACCAGCAAAAATGCCTTCCCCAACTATAGCAATATCATGGACAAATGAACAGACATTATTAAAGGTGGAAAGTGAATAATAATATTATAAGAAAGATAAGAAAGAATATGAGATGACTAAATACAAGAAAAATGTTTTTAAGAAGGTAGAAGGAGGAGAAATAATAAGATTAGGGAATACAAACAAAGTTAAGAAAGGGCAAAAATAAATTCTACAATGTAAATAAAGGAAGGAAGGAAAGAAAGAAAATGGAACAAGAGAAGGGAAGAATAAAATTGAGGTTTGAAATAATAATAAAAAGAAAAAATTATGGAAAATGGAACAAAATTGAGGAAAGACAACAGCCACAAAATATCAATGAAAAATGAGCAGAGATCAACAAAGGCAGACAGATAATAAGCATACTATAAAACAGAAAAAAACCATGAGATGACTAAAGGAAAGAAAAATGATTTAAAAGAATAAAATAAGAAGAAACAACAAGAGTAAAGAATAGAAACAAGCCAAAGGAAGGAAAAATAAACTAAATCAAAAGTAAGAAATGGAAAGAAGAAGGCAAAATGAATAAGACAAGGGAAAAATAAAATATGAAATTTGAAATAAAAAAGATGGTGAACTAATGGGAACAAAATTGAAGAAAAGAAGAAAATGTTAAAAAGCTACTGAAGGAAAAAAAACATGCAAACAATGAAAAGAATGAGGTGAAAATTGTCCCAGCAGAGTCCAGGGCTTGGCTGCAGTCCTCTTCTTCTGGATCTGACTCTGGCAATGTCAGGCATCATCCTGTCTAGCTCTAGGCATCGTCCTTTAAGCTATAAGTGATCCACTGTCTGTGGCTGTCTCCTTCAGGCTTGGTGGCAGGTGGGATGGTTCTCATTCCTCTGCCCTGTTATCTTTTATTCAGCACAAGACCTATGGATGGGTCATCCAATGTCTGAAAGCACCATAGGTAACACCTCTATTTGCTTCTATCTACAGTTCTCCCATTAGTCATAGGCTCACTACTGACCTGTCTATTTCTGAGAGTGCTTCTGGTGCAATTAGGAGGATGGAGCCCCTGGATCTCCTCTTGGAGGCACTATTCTGACTTCAGGGAAGATGGTGGTGTGTTCCTCCACCACTGCACCACATGTCTTAGTCTTTCCCAAATTATTTCCAATAATGTATGGTTTCTGATGAGTTAGCTGTCCGTTTTATATGAGGGGCCAATCTGCAAAAAAGGGTCAACTATTTCCTGCCAGGTGCTGATGTAGGCTCTGTATGACAGCTGAGGCTGGGTGGGAGTTGGAGGGGAGCTTAATTCACCTTGCTACACCAATTTCTATACTCTCTACACCTCTGGTTTCAATGGAATAGGGCCCAGGAGCCAACATGCCTTGTCACAGCTGAGAAAAGTTCAGAAAGATCCCCCTTGGAGTCTCCCTTTCTTTCCCCTGTGGAAACGCACCCAGCACTTCCTGAGGCTGACTGAACTATTCCACAGGAGAGGGCTGCCCATGCTTTTCCCTTCCTAGATATTTTTACTCTGTGGCAGGGGTGGGGGTCTGCCTACTAGCTGCAAAGAAACTCTGGTGCTCAACTCCTGCCCATCTAATTTTTAGCCCACTGGCTTTGCTGGAGATGCAGCCCTGAACTCTGTGTTCTGCAAAGTCCTCTACCCTCTAGCTGATCTAGGCAGGGCCAAGCAAACCCCATTTGCAAAACTCTGAACTCCCTATCCAGCTTGATTCAGTGGGAATGAACTGTACTTTCAATCTGCTCTCTTTCATGGATAAGCAGCTGTGTGAGTGGGTCTTTGCCCGGGCACATTTCAACTCCTTTTTTTAAAGACTCTATGTGGTACCCATACTGCTGTCTTGAGTCACTGTCTGGTTCTCTGCACATACCTGCTCCACGAAAAGTAAAATTTCTTTCATGGTCACAGCTGGCTACAGATTTCTGGTACCTTTGACTGGCCCAGGTGCAGCTACTGATCATATTAGGAGATTGAGTCTCTGTTTGGAGTTCTCTAGGTTGGTACTACCATTATGGACCTTGTGCTCCTTTTGTGTGTGTAACCTGGATCTCCTACACTCCATATATCCTCCCAAAGCTTTTCCAGTTAGGCTTGGGATCCCTATGTGGAACTAGGGCCCCTGCTCTGAGATGAAAGGGTACTTTTAAGCTGGATTTCTGTGTGGTCTCTCTGCTGCTGCAGGCATTTTCCCTTCAACTTACAACAGCTCCTTACCATATAGTATGAAGCATCTTCTGTACTCTTTGGCTTCAAAACTTCATGTCAGCTAAGATTGTATTGAGTGTTGATGTTGATTGACAGATCAGCCAAAAATCGAGTTGGGAGCAAGAGCAAGGGGACTCAGCTTCCACTCCTTGGCTCCCATCTTCAACCCCCTTACTCTGCTCTTTTAAACGGTGCTACCTGCCTTCTTTAATCTCCTCAGAGGAGTAGTATCAAAATGTTTCTTATGTTATTGTCATAAATGTATTTCACTGCTAATTCATAAATAACATTATGGTAATTTCACCTTTTTGTGCTTGCTTTGGTATTAATAATGGGTTTGTGTCTTCTCTCTCCCTTCTCCTCCTTCTTCTTTTTCTTCTTCTTCTCCTCCTTCTTTTCTTCACCAATATTCTCCTTGGCTATACCAAGTTTGTCTTCTCAAAGAAAATCTAAAATTTTCTGAACTTAAATATTTACCATGACAATCAGGCCCTAAATTATTTTGCTCCTGTGACCTCCCAGCCTCATCTGAGCCATTTTGTCTTTGAGTCCCTCCACCCCACCAGTCCGCACTCTCCTTCCCCACCACCCCTCATCCCCTGGCTGTGGAATTCAGTACCCAATTTTTCTCTCTTTGCATGCTTTTCAAGTTCTCTTGTCTCCCTCTTTGCTGCTTAACATTTTTCATTCTTTAACATCAAGATAAAGTACAAATTCCTGAGAAAAACACCCCATAATCTTTCAAATTAGATTAGGTGACTCTGTTTTATCTTCTGAAACTTATATTTGAGATGGAGATGGGAGTGAATTTGAATGCATTCAATACAATACAAATAAAAACCACGCTAACTGTTCAGTACAGTTCATGTGGGTGTCCTTCCTAGAGACTTCCCAATAGAACACAGGAAGCCCACACTGGCAGCAGTACTTTAATAAACTACTCACTTGTGTCCAATATAATTGTTACATTTATCTAAGTGACACATGAACATAATTTAGAGAATAATACAGTTTTACAAGTCTTGGAAGGAAAAGAGCAGTGTATCGTCTATCCCTCCAATAACTCATACTTAAACAGCAATTTATTTTAATACTTTGGTCACTTCTCTTGGTGATTTCCTTTATATTTCTGAAAATATTTTGCTGTATTGCTACTCCTTACAATTTTAACTTTTCTGTTGCCTTTCAATATGAATTATAAGGGTTTGATTCTCTCTCATCCTTCTGTACCCTGCCTCTTCCACACTTACTTCTCATTCTCCCCAAAACATCACATTAAAACTCTGGTTAAATCCATATTTTAAAATTTAATGTATATATTATTATAAAATACGCCTAAAAAGTAAGTCATAAATGATATCGTTTTTCCTCTTCTATTCTCCATTTAGTTTTCTTTCATTTGATTGCTCCTCCCTCCTTTCCTTCCTCCTTTCTGTTTTTTCTTCTTTTTTTCTTCCCTCCCTCCTTTCTCCCCCTTTCTCTCTCTCTTCTTTTTCCCTTTTTTCTTGTTATTCTGTTTGAAAAGTGTTTGGAATCTATGTGCAAGTTTATAAAACACACATTTTTAGGGCTTGTGTCCATTTCATTGTCTTAAAGAAAATCTTACAAAATCTGACCTGGTGCTGCAATCAGTGCTGATTGCTCCTGAGGTCTCTCCTTTTGATTATTCTTCCTGTTTCTAGGCTCATGTCTTTCTCCGTGTTGGTCTATTCTCTCATGTGATGGCATTTTCTTCCTTAAAGTAGTCTATATGAGTTATATTTTTCAGCTTTTTCTTGCCTAAAAATATAAGTATTTTACTCTTATACTAGTTTAATAATTTGGCATGGAATATAATTCCTGGTGGAATATCAGTTATCAAATTTATAAAGGAAAATTGTTATCTAGTTTTCAGTGTTTCTGATAAGAAGCAATAATATTCTGCTACTTGATCTTTTGTATGAAATTTTTTTTCTCTTTTCTGGCAACCCACAGCATTTTTTCACTGTGTGCAGCATTCTGGGTTTTCGCATTGAATTGTCTTGATTGTAAGTTTTTATCCATTTTGTTTGTTTGTTAGTAACCATATTCTTTCTGAAAATATATATTCCAGTGCTAAAAACTATCTTGAATCATTTTTGATGATTTGTTCTTGCCTCAGTTTACATTGATCTGCCTTTGTGACTTAAATTACTTAGATGTTAGAACCCTGGATTGGTTCTTTAATATTTTATATTTCTCTTTTTACTTATTTTTAAATTTGATCTATTTTATATATTTTCTCATATTACTTTCCATTTATTTTTATGATATTACATTTTTCCTAAATCTTTTCCTTTTTTTTTTTACTTTTTATGACATTTAGGTGTTTTCTATAGATGCATATTTTTCTTTCTTATATTTCTTAGACAATTATTGTATTTTTTACTTTTGTTTTCATTCTTTACATGTTGCCATTTCTTCAAATTTTTTATTATTTTTTTCCTTATTAGAGATTTTCCTTAAATGTTTCATGACCTGTGATAATGTGCTCATATTTAAGAGTAGGACACTATTAGTTGTTTAGTGGCTTTGTGTAAGTTTATAACACTTACTAACTTTGGGATCTACTACAAAATAAACTAGTTGGGTTGATTCTTCGGATACTCTCCCACATGAGTATCTTTAGATTTCTTTGTTGTTTTTTGTTGTTGTTGTTGTTCTGGTTAAATTCACTGAAGAAACAACTTCTAATCTTCAGCCTGGTGGTTAAGTATCTGGCAGCTTCTTAGAGTCTGCTAATTAGTTATTAACTTAGATTTTTCAAGCTTATGTACATGTCCTCCTTTTTTAGTTAATACCTTACAAGTAACTTTATTATTATTGTATTTACATTGCGGTATACAGCAGACAAAAATTCATGAGCTCATCTTGCCAACCTTAAATAGCAGTATACTTACTTGTTTCTAAGCATAGGAAACATGAAAATTGAAAACACATCTATAGTCCTAATTAAAATGAATACTCAGCCTTACTCAGAGATCCTAATCCCTACTTATTTCTTTTGTAGGCCCATAATAATAGTTTAAACACACATTGAAATATCTTCCTTTATGTGTATATGACAGCTGCATTGGATGGCCATGAGTTAGAGTCACGCAGCTGATGAGGGGTGAGGCAAACCCCTTCTCTCATATGTTATTTTACACCCATATTTATTTATGGTGTGGAATACTTGCTTATCAAAAAGTAAGTGCACCTTCCCATCACTGACATCCAGGAAGATATCAGAAATCCCAGCAAAAGTCGAATTTAAAGATAGGACATGGGTCTCTGAGAGAAAACTCTAGGACATTAAATGGCAATCAGTATTACCCTTGCACATTTCTGCTAGGGGGTGGGTCTGAATGATCTCTGACCTCATCCTGACCAGAGAGTTTGTTTTATGTACATCTGCTATGAGTGATAAATGACTGTGTGGATCAGGTATAAAGGCACCACTGTTTCTTCCAATATACAAAAACATGCAGGAAGAAAAATCTCTTTGCTGTTGCCCAGGAAAGACAATCGTGAGAGCTAATGCTCACGATTGAGAATTTTAGGCATTGCGTACAGTGACTTTAATTTGTACCAAGGAACCAAAGCACAGTAATAACACTGCATAGAGGGATATTAAGACCGCTTTTGTATTTTTTTTGGTTGGAGCTTTTATATGAAAATAGTACATGGAGGCAATCAAATAGAGTGGTTGAAAAACAATTAACTCTTCTAAATGGTAACTGTGTGATACCTTGGACAAGTTATATATTCTAAGAGTAATTTTTCTCATTGGTACAGAAAGGTTGATATTAATGTCTATATCATAAATATATAATCAAGACAAATGTTACCAATAGTAAATGCTCAGTAAATTTCAGCTGTTTTATTAATATTTTATTATTATTATTGTTCAAGTATATTTGATAAGGCAAAGGTACATTACACTATGAAATAAGGAGTCCTTCCAATGCAAGTTTTTCTGAAGATATTTTCCAACTAATTTTCAGAGCCACAATCTAGCCAGAATATTGAATTTATATATAAAGCACACTGCAATTTCTTCAATCATGGCAAATTTATAAGGTCTATAAAAAATTCAGGTGAATGCATTAAAAAAGAACCATCTGTTCCAGGCCCTCTCTTGTGTGCCTGACACCCAGATCTGGATTAAACATTTCTAGTACTCAAGGCATTGAGGAATCTGGGGGCCCCTTGAGCAAACTGTGAGAAAATTCCCTTGATAAATTGTGTCTATGTGGGTTTTTTTGGTAACACCCCTTTAATCCTAAAAATTTTAAAACAGTATTTAGATTTAAACAAGCAAATGCCCTTCCTGTCAAACCAATTCTGGAGAGTCTATAAAAGAGGCTAAGGGAAGAGATGGATATCTGTGAGAAGAGAGGTAAAGCAAATAGGAGATTCTAGCAAAAACTTAGAGATCAGAAGCAGCAAGTGTTTTCCTGAACAGATGTCTGCAATGTAGACAAAGACTTGAAGACTACAAATGAATCAGTCAACCCTACTTAGGCTACACTGGCAGTGGGCACAATTTTTCTGTCAAGGCACATGTAGCAAGAATTTTAGGCTTTGCAAGCCAAAAGCCAAGATCAATAATATAATGTAGGTACTTTTATAACAAGAGAAAACAAATTCCACAAGAATTTTATTGACAACATTCAAAATATAAAAATAGTAACTGAATGTGGCTTCTTTTTGTAATAAAATTCCATTAATGAAAAGTGCTATTTTTCTTGAGGGAGTAATACTTTGCTTCATTATGGTTCAAGGTTATTGTTCCTTATTACTAAATTGATTTTAAATACTAATTTGTGTTGAATTTTGCTCATTCGTGTACTGGTTTTTGTTCCTCAAAATTCAGAAGTAATAATTCTCAATATGATTATGTATGAAGGTAGGGCATATAGGCATGTATTCAAGGTTACATTGATGTCATAAGAGTAAGGGCTTAATACGATAGTACTGATGTCCTTATAAGAAGGAGAGACACCAGGAATGAATGAACACACATAGTAACAACAGCAAGGAGGCAGCTATCGACAAGCAAGGAAGAGAGTTCTCACTAGTATTATGTGAAAAAATTAGTTCTCACAGACAGGACAAGTAACTTATATAAGCAGGGGATCTCAGTGAAATTAAAATTTTGAGGCTCCAGACAAATCTGGACTTTACAATCCATTCTGATTTATATCATTGAGAGGACTGATAGAATAGGGCATTCATGGAATTCACAATCCCCTCTGTATAGTCCTGGTACACTTTATCAACAATTGATATATGGATTGCTTCTTCCTAATGTAAAGAAACCCCTTGCCAGCTCCTGGAGGTTTTTACCCCTAAAATGGTTTGATAAAATGTCCCTATTCACATTAGTGCATGTGATGTAATTGGTCTATAGAGCAGGGAAAGAACTATAACACTCAAAAAGTTTCTTTGATTCAACTGGCTATTCTGCAGAAGAGGGGATGAAGAACCAAATCTCAGAGGGAAGGAGTTATCATTGGGGAAAGAGGCTACAGCACAAGAAAGTGGGGCACACTCAGCAATCCCTGTTTTATCATCATCACAAAAGACTAATCCTTAGATACTTCATTGACAGAGCTCAGTGTGTTTCATCAATGAAGGTCAAGAATCTGAATTCTGAGAATCAGTTGAAGATTATATCTCTGACAATGTCATAGGGGATATAATTGCAGGGGGAAGAGTAAGTTTTTGTTTAGAAATAATGAGGCTCCAAGAAGGTAAAACAATGGAATTGCAACCACAGTTTTGTAATGGTTTTATTCTTGGAAATCCTCATTCCATTAGAACCAATAACTCAGTATAGCTAACTATATTGACACTAAAAATAATTAACCGAAATAATAATTTGATTTTAAATCATTGAACTAGAAATGTTAGTCTCTGTAAGATATTTTGATTTGCTGTAACTTGTTAATTAACTTGTTAATTATTCTACTTTTCAGAAGCTGAATGACATACATCAGAGGACACATTTGTTCATATAAATTTCTTAAATATATAACAGTGATGAGAGTTAGAACAGAATCATAACTCAAAGGCTTTTCTGGAAATCGTTTTTTTAGTTATGTCTTTAGTTTTTATCCTATTCAAAAATCAATTTTCAGATTTTACCTTTATCTCATAAAACAGTAGATTCTTCTAAGATAATGAACATATAACTACAAAGAATTCCTCTAATTGAATGCAATATAATTTACTTGCTAAATTATTTTAAAATAATTTGTATAGGATTTTATAAACTATTTTTATTGATTGTAGTTTGTTTATTAATAACAAGTTCTATGTATACGATTCAGGCAAAGTTATTTTAATTGATTACTAAACATAATAAATACTTACAAAAAATCTCTCTATCTTAAAATTTATCCAGAATTTGGTTTCTTTCCTAAGTGATTGATTAATTATATAAATAATCATTGTTTTTGATAGGTTTTAGAAATAACTAAGTTTCTTCTTAGGTATAATTAAATACACTACAAAATGTGTAATTTGGTTTCAGAATAATTTTGTTTATTTTAGAACCTATAAAAATAGTAACAAATTAGTATTATTTGTAGTACCCACCATTATTTTGTGACTTATTTGATGGTAAGCTACCAGAATGTACAATGCCCAAATACTGCGATGTGTAGTTCCTACCAACAAGGATAGTCTTTCTTATAATCACAGTACAACCAACATCATACATTGCTACATCTAATCTGCAGAGCTCAGTTAATTTTCATTAAATGCTATGGAATTCACCTAAGATCATGTTCCCACTAGGTTGCCATGTTTCTTTTAAACTTCTTCAGTCTGAAACAATTCTGTTTTTCCTTGACTTTCAAGATTTTGATCTGAGAAAATTACAGGTAATTTAGGTTCTAGAATTTGGATTTATCTGATGCATCTTGTCACTAGGTTCACGATTCACATGTTTTGGTGGCAGTTTTACTAAAGTGACATTGTGTCCACACTTTATACTATGTGGCAGTGTGCAGTATTGACAGGGTTCATTCTTGTTTTCTCTCTTCACATATTTGCTATTCTTGTCTTCAACAGGCAACCTGTAAGTGCCATTGCAATATGTGGATCCCTGAGTAGCCTTGCCAATACAGAGGATCCATTTGTGGGTCTCCAAGACCTTGAGTAAAAAAATTCCAATTAGTTTCAATAACTATTCCAATAACTGATTCCAATTAGTTTCAATAACTATTTTTATTGATCAATCTCTCTAAATGTAAAAAAAAAAAAGTTCATGTGAGTGCTAGTGCTACCCACTGTGGATGCTTTCTCCATCAGCTCCCACATAGTTTGCTGGGTGACTGCTACATCCATACCTCACATAGATGCTTCCTTCCCCTAGTCATATGGCCTCAGTACCCCGTTCACTCTAGGCAACCACAGCATAGCTATACCCATTCCCAAATAGATGATTTTGTCAACTTGATGGGATGACAACATCCTGCACTGGACCCTCCCTTTATGTGTGGATATACCTACCTTACACAGCCCTACTGAGTATACATTGCTCTGAATTACTATAGAAAGAAAGATAGAAGGAAGAAAAGAACAATGATAGAGTATTTGAAATCATATATCTTATTGTTCTGTTGAAATGTTTTATGTAAATACATACATTTAAATTATATATTTATTTCAAATTATGTAAATATAAAAACAATGTTGTTCACCTATTTCCTTTTATAACTAACACATTCTGTATCTGAGAAGTTTTCTTATAAAATAATTAAATTTATAAGAATAACAAATGCTAAAAGAAAGAGATCCTTGAAGAATATTCAAAATAAAAATTACTTATACCAGGTTATCTGCATATCTATTTTTCCCATTGGCACTTCAGTCTCAAGTGGTAAGAACAATTACACTATCCAGATAAGAGAAATTAGAGAAGTTCCAAAAATAATCCTCTACACCTTAGTGAAACAATTTTCTTCCAACTGCTAAAGCTAAGTCTTCCCCAACTCCTAATCAGCAATTTCTTAAATTAGAGATGATTATTTGGTTCAGAAATAATTACTAAAACATTTAATAAGATAGCTATTTTGCTATTTGGGGCCTTTTGTGATTCCATACAAATTTTTGAAATATTTGTTCTAGTTCTGTGAAATATGTCATTGGTGTCTTGATAGGAATTATGTTGAATGTATAGATTGCTTTGGATAGTATGGACATTTTAATGCTTGTTAATTTTTCCTATCCATGAACATGGTATGTGCTTTCACTTATTTGTATCTTCTTCAATTTCTTTATTCAGTGTCATAATTTTCTGAGTAAGGTCTTTTACACCACTTGGTTAGAGGTATTCCTAGCTATTTTATTCTTTCTGAAGCAGTTATGAATGGGATTGCTTTCTTACTTTCCCTTCCTGATAATTGATTATAGCCATATAAAAATGCAACTGATATCTGGGTATTAAATTTGTATCCTGGACTTTATTGAATTCATTTATCACTTGTAGTAGTTTCTTGGTGGAGTCTTTAGGATTCTCTATGTCAGCATTATTTCATCTGAAAATAAAGACAGTTTTACTTCTTCCTTTCCAATTTGGATACCTTTTACTTTTTCTTCTTGTCTAATTGCTGTAGCTAGGACTTCTACTACTGTGTTGAATGAGAGAGGAAAGCAGCCATCCCTGTCTTGTTTCTGATCTCAGGAGAATGCTTGAAGATTTTGCCCATTGACTATGAAGCTGTCAGTTGGTTTGTCATACATGTATGGCCTTTATTATATTTAGCTACATTCCCTCGATTTCCACTTTGCTAAGATTTTTTTATCATAAATGGGTGCTGGATTTTATCAAATGTTTTTTCTGTATCTATACATATGATCAGTGCTTTTTATTCTTCATTTTGTTTATGCGGTGTACCACATATATTGATTTATGAATGTTGCATCAAACTTGCATCCCTTGAATAAATCCCACTCAATTGTAGCATACGATCTTTTTGAAAGTATTGCTGTATTTGGTTTGCTAAAATTTGGTTGAGGATTTTAGCCTCTCCATTCATCAGGGAGATTGGCCTATGATTTTCTTTTTTTGTAGGATCTTTATCTGGTTTTGAAATTAGAATAATACTGGCCTCATGTAATGATCTTTGGGGTCTTCCCTCCTCTTGAATTTTTTGGAAGAGTTTGAGAGAGAGAGGTGTTAGATCATCTCAGAGTGTTTGGTAAAATTCACCTGTGATGCAATCTGGTGGAGGGCTTTTGTATGTTGGGAGTTTTTTAATTGCTGTTTCAATTTCAGTAGGTATACTTTGTCTGTTCATATTCTGTGGTTCTTCCTCATTTAATTTTGGAAGATTGCATGTTTCTAGGAATTTATTCATTTAGTCCAGGTTGTCCAGTTTGTTAACATACAGTTTTTCATAATATTTTCCTATAATCCTTTGTATTTCTTTGGTGTTGTTATTTCTCTTCTTTCATTTCTTTTAAGCATATTTTATTGATTATGCTATTACAGTTTTCCTAATTTCTACCCCTTTAGCCTCCCTCTGCCCTGTACCAACCCACCCTCCAGCACCCCCCTTAGCTCATGTCTATGGGTTGTACATAAATTTCTTTGAGTTCTCTGTTTCCTATGCCATTTTTAACTCATCCAGTATATTTTATGCCTAAATTATTATGCTTCTTATCTGTACTTTCCCTCCCACTATTTCTCCCTTCCCCCTCCCCACTGAAATCTCTTCATGTGATGTCCATTTCTCTGATTCTGTTCCTGTTCTAGTTCTTTGATTAGTTTTTATTTTCATTGTTTGTCTTTTCTATTAGGTTCATTTGTTGATAGTTGTGAGTTTGTGGTCATTTTACCATTCATAGTTTTTATCTTCTTTTTCATAGATAAGTCCCTTTAACATTTCATATAATAAGGGCTTGGGGATGATGAACTCCTTTAACTTGACCTTATCTAGGAAGCACTTTATCTGCCCTTCCATTCTAAATGAAAGCTTTGCTGGGTAGAGAAATCTTGGGTGTAGGTTCTTGCCTTTCATGACTTCAAATACTTCTTTCCAGCCTCCTCTTGTCTGCAAAGGTTTCTTTTGAGAAATCAGCTGATAGACTTATGGACACTTCTTTGTAGGTACCCCTTGCCTTTCCTCTTGCTGCTTTTAAGATTCCCTCCTTATCTTTAATCCTCTGTAACTTAATGGTGATGTGCTTAGGTGTGTTCCTCTTTGGGTCACTCTTCTTTGGAACCAAATTCTTTGAGACTCTCTGGGCTTCCTGGACTTCCTGGAATTTTATTTCCTTCACCAGATTGGAGAAATTGTCCTTTATCATTTGTTCAAATAAGTTTTTTTAAAAAATTTCTTGCTGTTCTTCATCTCCTTCTGGCAGCATCCATATAATTTGGGTATTGGAATGTTTCAGGTTGTCCCAGAGATTCCTCAGCCTCTCTTCATTTTTTGATTCTTGTTCTTCATTCTGTTCCGGTTGGATGTTTATTTCTTCTTTTTGTTCCAAATCGTTGATTTGAGTCCTGGTTTCCTTCCTGTCACTGTTGGTTCCCTGAATATTTTGCTTTATTTCATTTTGGGTTTCTTTCATTTGTGTTTTTTCATTTTTCAACCAAGCTCAATCAGTTCTGTGAGCATTCTGATTACCGAGGCTTTGAACTCTCAAAATATTTCCTCACTGCTTAGCTCTCTTTCTGGAGTTTTGCTTTGTTCTTTCATTTTGGCCCTATTATTATTATTATTATTTTTTTTGTCTTCAGGCGCCTGTTAACTTGTAAGGGGTCAGGGCTTTAGGTTTTCACAAGAGCAAGGCAACCCTCTTTGCTGTGCTGTGGCACTGCCTGTGGTTATTCTGGTTGACTGTTTCTTTAATTCATTGGTTATCAGAGCTCCATGAAGTGTGATTTTCTGGCACTTCTGGTTATTTATTGGTTTTTAGATTTGGTTGTTATTCTCCTACTGGTCGTGTGAGAAACTGAAGGGTTTTCTATCTATGCCTCCATCTTGGCCAGAACTCCGCATTTCTGATATTATTTACTTGGGACTCTTCTCTTTTTTTTCTTCATGAGTTTGGTTAAAAGTTTGTGATTTTTGTTTATCTTTTCAAAGAACCAACTCTTGTATTCAACAATATTTTGTATCATATTTTAGACTCTATTTTATTTATTTCTGCTTTAATCCTTATTTTCTCCTTCTTTTTACTCTGCTTTTTTGTTTTTTTCAAGTTCTTTTAAGTGTAAAGTTAGATTTTTTTCTTTATTCTTTTCTGAGATAGGCCTGTAACATCATGAATTTTCCTCTTACAATTGCTTTCCCAGTGTACCTATTTTGGATCGTTTTGTCCTCATTTTCATTTGTTTCAAGGTATTTTTTAATTTCTTCCTTGAGCTCTTGTTAACTCATTCATTATTTAGTAACATGTTATTTTGCCTCCATGACATAGTGTGTTTTTCAGTTTTTTTTCCTGTGGTTGATCTCTAGTTACATAGCATTATGATCGGACAAGATATTTGATGTGATGTCAATCTTCTTAAATTTATGAGACCTGTATTATGTCCTAATATGTGGTCTACCCTAGAAAAAATTCCATGTGTACTTGAAAAGAACATATATTCTGTTGCTTTGGGGTGAAATTCTCTATAGATATCAATTAAATCCATTTTCTAGTGTGCCATTTGAGACCAATGTCTCATTTTTTAATTTTCTATCTGGAAGATCTATCCATTGCTGGCAATGGGATGTTAAAATCCACCTCTGACATTAGACTCTTTTTGGTAAGACTCTAATTTTTCCCTTTTATTACCCAATTGTCCTGCTCCCATTCTGCTTTCTCCTCTTTTCCCTGCAGCTTCTTTTGTCCCCTCATTGCAAAGACTGGCAGTAGTGCTATCATGTGAAGATTGTTTCCTGGCCATTCTATCTTAGTCTTCAAGTCATGCTTAAGATGTATTTTTTATTCAGCTGTTTTGCTGTTATCATTGCTGTTTTATGTTGTTTTTCTTCTTACTCTTTTGAATTGTTTGAGCAGGGTATATTGAAAGATAAAGACTTAGATAGTCATCATTGTCTTCCACTACCTGGAAATTATTCATCTTTTAAGGTTTTATTTACATTTGGCATATGGCCCTTGATGCCCCAATGTTATTTAGGCCAAATTATGTACAACAAGTGAGTAAGTTGTATTCTTTATGATTATTACCAATATCATTTCCAATAATCAAATATGGACATTATAATTACTAGAATTAAATCTGCATTGTTATTAATTCACCATAAGCAATATAGCAAAACTTTAATAATGTAATGTCCAGTCCTGAAGCTGGAGATTTCCACTCTGTCCAACATAAGGTAAATATGCTGTGCAATCAGGGAGAGCATTTTACACCAGCAAATCTTACCCCTGCTGTACCTGTTTGTACCTACAGACAAAGGGGTTCAGTCTTCTGAATGCCAACTAAGGAGTTTTTACTAGTTATAAATTGTTTGAATACATTAAAACATTTAAATGAAACAGCATTACATTATCCCAAATGAGGTAGGTGTAGGTCATTAGAGCATAAATTATTACTCATTTTAAAAATTGCTAGTTTCTTGTTTTCTGGCAAGAAAACAGTGAGCCATTTTAGAGACTTGGCAAAGCTGAGTGTATTTTAGCACAGTTTCAAGATAAAAACAACTTGTCATGTCAATAGCTGAGGCAAAGAAGTTAATGAGATGTAGTTTAGTACCAATATATCCTATTTTGCCGTGCAGCTTGCAAAAAAAGGCAGTGAGAGGTTTAACTGCACCTTTCACCTGACCATTGACAAATTATAGTGATTATTGCAAATAATCCTTATCTAAATAATAAACAACAGTCTATTTTAAAATTTATTCTCACTTGTACTCAACTTCTTCTTTCTAGTATCCTCATTTAAAAAACCCATAATTTTCTTTTCTTCTTAATGTCTAAAAGATGCTGATGTTATCTGAAAACGGAATCATGAGTTGTCCCCACAGAAGCTCAGAGGCTTCTGGCACACACTGTCCCAGTGCCCACCTTCAGCCCTCCACAACCACCTCCTCCCTTTTTTGTCTTTCAGCACTTTGCTAAATGGACTAAATATTCTTTATTTCTACATTAGTGGTTGCAACCAGCCAATCTATCTTTTGAAGACTTCTCTTTCCCCAAACTTGAAGTAAAATGAGGAAGCTGTCCCCCTTGTTTGTTATTTTCTTTGTTGCCACTACAAATATATGAGCCAATGTACTTTACTACTAATCACTAAGGAAAAAAACAAGCCTTCACAAAATCAAATAGAAATGAGTTGCCAAATTATAAAGTTCCTACTTCATGGTTGCTGGAACATCATTAATTTTCCTTTCTAAAATTGAAACTTGAGGCTCCTATTTAACTTTGCCTGACTATTAGTTTTTATTCTTGAGCTAGTGCTCATCAAAGGGATTGACTTTCTTGTATTCCTGTCTCTAAAGCAATGCATTGTTTGAAGTGTCCCTATAAAATAGCCTGCCTTCCAATAAGAAAATACCCAATGTTCTGAGTAACACATTTCTTAAAGCTCCGTATTCAAAGACTGCAACACATGGAAGAAAACAACTTTTGGAGTCAAAATTTTATGAACATCTCTTTGAAAATGATAGTATGGGAAAGTGTACCTCCTTGCAGTGTAGAAGAAAAAAATTCTTTTTTTTCTCCTGCATTGGTGTTTTGAATAAAATTAATTTTTCTACCATTTTATTCTTTTCACAAACTTGGGATGGGTGGTAGGAATCCTGCTTTCTATCCCTTTGGGTAAAGAAGGCTGTTTTTTCCTCATTTTGGTCATTGTGTTTTCTAGGGCCAATTCTAGAAAATGTTTTCCTGCTTTGTCTGCCTCCTCACTGGTGGCTTCTGTGTTCTATATCTCAGGATTTACCTTATTCTCTCCCCTTAGATTAAAGAGTTCTTTGAATATTTTTTGTTTCCTCTAGACAAATAATATGGCCTAAGACAATACCAGTACAAAAACATTACCACACACGATCCAGTGTGCAATCAAGGAAAGGTTGGTCTTTAGAAGAAACTGGAAGAGAAGTAAATAATCTGTGAAATACATTCACAGGAATGGTAGTATTTATGTTGCAAAAGTCAGCATATAATTATGGGATGCTTCACAACTTGGCTTTTGACCTATGCACTTGATCAATACCATCATAAGAGTGACTTTGTCCTGAATGGTAATAACAAACAAAAACATCAGGATGCCAACAAGGTACTCCTGTGAATTTCCTAAATTGCACTGAAGATTACAATATATATGTATATATATGTATATATACATATATATAATGTGTTTATATACATATGTACATTTATATACACATATGTATATATACACAAATATGTGTATGTAGTTTACATATACATATTTATATATATTTGTGTATATACAAATGTTGCATGTGTGTGTAGTTTATACCATTTGCCTTCTAGGTCAGTGAAATTAGCAAATAATTCTGAGTTCTTGAGAGGAACTATTGAAGCTGACAAATGCTGTATGAAATTTCACAAGCTGCCTGTTCTACCAGAGAAAGCTGAGTGTGCAGTACTTCAGGCATCAGGAGGAAATAAAGACACCTGGTTACAATTTATCACCATTTTCTTTGGCTAGACTGACCTCCTTGTCTTGTGATCTTTTATTGCTCTTGACTTCCTTCATTAACTCTTTCAAACACACCACTGCATCATGTTTAAAAGTTCACAATGGCTCAGTAGATATGGGATTTAAAAACACTTTTTACTATACATATATAGATCAGAAGGTTTGTATATAGTATATATACTATATCAATTTTGTAATAGTATGTATACATATATACTGTTTTAATTTTTATTTAATAATATTATTGCATTTTTAATTACCATTTAGTCCTTTCATACCCACCTACACCAGGCATCAACACACTGTTGTCCTTGTCCATGAGTCCTTTTTCCTTTCTGTTTAACCCTTCCCTTTTACCACCCCCCACCCCCATCCTTAGCTGTCATCCTGCTATTTATGAGTCTGCCTCTATTTTGCTCATTGGTTCAGTTTATTCACTAGATCCCATATATGAATGAAATCATATGGTATTTGTCTTTCTCTGGCTGGTTTATTTCATTTAGCCTAATGCTCTCCAGATCCATCCATACTGTTGCAAAGAGGAAAACTATCTTCTTTTTTACAACCAAAGAGTATTCCATTGTGTAAATGTCCCATAGCTGTCTTACCCATTACTCTACTGGTGGACACCTGGGCTGCTTCAATATCCTAGTGATTGTAAATAATGCTACAGTGAACATAGGAGTGCTTTTGTTTTGTTTTTATTTTTGAATTATTGTTATGGATACCTTCAGATGTATTCCCAGAATTGGGATTCCTGGGTCAAAAGGCGGACCTATTTTTAATTTTTTGAGGTATCTTCCTACTGTTTCCCACAGTGGCTTTAGCAGTTTGCATTCCCACTGATACTGCAGAAGCATTCCCATTCCTCCACATCCTCGCCAGCATTTGTTGTTGATTTATGAATGATGGCTATTCTGACAGGTGTGAGATTACATTTCATTGTGATTTTAATTTCCATGTCTCTGATTATTAGTGACATTGAGCATCTTTTCATGTCTATTGGCCATCTGTTATGTCCTCCTTAGAGAAATGTCTATTCATGTCCTTTGCCCATTTTTAACTGGGTCGCTTGTTTTTTGGTGTTGGGTTTTGTAAATTATTTATACATTTTTAATATTATCCCTTTATCAGATATATCAAAGGATATGTTCTCCCATTCTGTGATCTGTCTTTCTATTTTGTTGATGTTTTCCTTTGCTGTGCAAAAACTTTTTAGTTTGATGTAGTGGCATTTGTTTATTTTTTCTTTTGTTTCCCTTGCCTGGGGAGATATATTTGGTAAAATATTGCTATGAGATATGTCTGAGATTTTGCTGCCTATGTTTTTTTCTTCTATCATTCTTATGGTTTGGGGGCTAATATTTAAGTCTTTAATCCCTTTTTAAATAACAAAATGAAAGATAAAAGCCACATGATCATATCAATACATACAGAAAAAGCATTAGATAAAATCTAGTGTCCATTTATGAAAAAAAACTATCAGCCAAGTGGGAATAGAGGGAATATGCTAAACAAATAAAGGCCATAGATGACAAACCAACTGACAGCACTATACTTAATGGGAAAATACTAAAAGTGTTCTGCTTAAGATTGAGAACAAGACAGGGTTGTCCACTTTCATCTCTCTTATTCAACATAATTGTGGGAGTCCTAGACACAGCATTCAGACAAAAGGAAGAAATAAAAGACATCATATTGAAAAGGAAGAACTAAAACTGTATTTATTTACAAATAACATGATACTGTTGACACAGGATCTCAAAGATTCCACCAACAAACTACTAGGACTGATAAGTTAATTTAGCAAAGTAGCAGAATACAAAATTAATATCCAGAAATCACTTGCATTTTTACAGTGCCAAAAATGAACTGACAGAGAGAAAAAATTTTAAAAAAATCAATTTCCAATTGCTTCAAAAAGAATAAAATACCTGGAAATAAAATTAACTAAGTGTGTAAAATACCTGTACTCAGAAAATTAAAAGGCACTAAAGAAAAAAATTGAAAAAGATACAAATAAATGGAAGCACATACTGTGTTCATGTGTAGGAAGAAATAACATAATTAAAATGTCATATCACCTGCAAACAGTAACACTTTTACTGCCTTTTCCCCAACTTGGATGCCTTTTATTTCTTTTTCTTGTCTCATCACTGTGGCTAGGACTTCCAATATTATGTTGAATAGAGTGGTGAAAGCAAACATCCTTGTCCTGTTCCTGATGTTAGTGGGAAAGCACTTAGTTTTTGCCCATTGAGTATGATGTTGACTGTAGGTTTCTCATATATGGCCTTTATTATTCTGATGTATGCTCCCTCTACTCCCACTTTGCTGAGTATTTTTATGGGTGTTATGGTGTTAAAAATGGGTGCTGTACCTTATAAAGTGCTTTTTCCACACCAGTTGGTATGATCATGTGATTTTTGTCTTTCCTTTTGTTTATGTGATGTATTATGTTTATTGATTTGTGAATATTATACTATCCTTGCATCTGTGGGATGAATCCCACTTGATCATGGTGGATGATCTTTTTGATATATTTCTGGAACAGTTTGCCAGTAGTTTCTTGAGGATTTTAGCATCTATGTTTATCAGAATTATAGGCCTGTAGTTTTCTTTATTTGTTGTGTTTTATCTGGTTTTGGGATTAAGATGATGCTGGCTTCATATATGGTAGGTACAAAATAGACAGGGGAAGGTTAAGAATAGTCAGAAAATGTAGAGTCCAAAGAACTTATACGTACAACCCATGGACATGAACTAAAGTGGGGGATTGTGGGTGGGAGGGGGTGTGCAGGGTGGAGTGGAATAAAGTCAAGAAATGGGACAACTGTAATAGCATAATCAATAAAAATATTTATAAATAAATAAATACATTTTAAAAATTTTAAAAGTTTTTGGGAGTCTTCCTTCTTGGATTTTTTGGAATACTCTTTGAAGGTTAGGGGTTAGCTCTTCCATAAATGTTTTTAAAAATTCTCCTGTGAAACTATCTGGTCCTGGGCTTTTGTGTGCTGGGAGTTTTTGTTTTTTATTACTGCTTCAATTTCATCAGCTGTTATTGGTCTGTTCAGGCTTTCCACTTCTTTATCCAGTTTTGGAAGATTATTATATTCTAGAATTTTTTTCATTTCACCTAGGTTTTAAAATTTCTTGGCATATAGTTCTTTGTAGTAATTTCTTACAATCCTTGGTATTTCTGTGCTATCAGTTGTAATATCTCCTCTTTCATTTCTGATTGTGTTTTTTTTTAATCCTCTCCCTTTTTTTCTTTATGAATCTGCTTAATGGCTTGTCAATTTTGTTTATCTTTTCAAAGAATCAGATCCTGGATTTATTGATCTTTAGCATTGTTCCTTTAGTCTCTATGTCATTTAATTATGCTCTGATATGGTTCATATTCTTCCTTCTACTTGCTCTGGACTTTATTTGTTGTCATTCCTTCAATTCTTGTAGGTGTAGAGTAAGGTTATTTGTAATGTTTCTATGTTTTTTAGGTAAACCTGTATTGCTATGAACTTCCCTCTCAGGACTGCGTTTGCTTCTCCCATAAATTTTAGACTGTTGTGTGTTCATTTTCATTTGTTTCCAGAAACTGTTTTTAATTTGTCCTTGATCTCATTGTTAACTCATTCATTATTTAATAACATGTTATTTAATCTCCATGAGTTTGAGTATTTTTTAGTTTTTTCCTTGAGGTTGGTTTCTAGTTTTAGGCCCTTGTGGTCAGAGAAAATGCTTGATATGATTTCAATTTTCTTGAATTTGTTGAGGCTTGTTTTGTGTTTTATCATGTAGTCTATCTTTGAAAATGTTCCATGTGCTTTTGAAAAGAATGTGAATTTTGCTTTGGGATGAAAGGTTCTAAATATATCAGTTAACTCCATTTGATCTAAGGCATTGTTCAATATCTTTGTTTATATTTTACTTGGAAGATCTATTTATTTTTGACAGTGGGGTGTTAAAATCCCCTAGCATAAGTGTGTTACTGTCTATATCTTTCCTGAAGTCATCCAAGATTTTTCTTATGTATTTGAGTGCTCCTGTGTTGGGTGCATATATGTTTATAATGTTTATATATTCTTGATGGATTCTTCTCTTGAGTATTATGAAGTGTTCTTCTTGGTCTCTTTTTATGGTTCTTGTTTTGAAGTCTATTTTATCAGACATATATATTGCTACCCCAGCTTATTTTTTCTTGTTCATTGGCTTGGAATATTTTTTCCAACCCTTAACTTTCAGTCTATATAGGTCTCCTGTTCTGAGGTATGTCTCTTGTAGGCAGTATATGTGTGAGTCATGTTTTCTTATCCATTCAGCTATTTTATGTCTTTTTATTGGAGCATTTAATCCATTAACATTTAAGGTTATTATTGATGGGTACTTACTCATTGCCATTTTATTCCCTTTGTACCTGTGTTTCTCTCTCTCTCACTCTTTTTCTTGTGATCCTCAAAGCAGTCCCTTTAGTACATCTTGCAGTGCTGGTTTGGTGCAGTTATATTCTTTGAGCCTTCTTTTGTCTGGGAAACTCCTTATTTTGCCTTCCATTTTAGTTGAGAGTCTTGCTGGATAGAATAGTCTTGGTTGCAGGCCTTTGCTTCTCATTACTTGGAACATTTCTTGCCATTCTTATCTGGCTTGTAGTGTTTTCATTTAGAAGTCAGCTGCTGCTAGCTTTACTGGGGCTCTCTCATATGTTATTTCTGGTTTCTCCCTTGCTGCCTTTAAGACTATCCCTTTGTCTTGAATTTTGCCATTTTAATTATGATGTGTCTTAGGGTGGGCCTCTTTGGGTTCCTCTTGATTGGGACTCTCTGTGTTTCCTGGATTTGTGTGACTTTTTCTCTCATAAAATTAGGGAAGTTTTCCATCATTACCTTTTCAAACAGGTTTTCCATTCCTTGGTCCTCTTCTTCTTTTTCTGATATCTCTATTATATGGATATTATTATAGTTCATGTTGTCCTGCAGTTTTCTTAACTCCTCTTTATTCTTCTGGTCTTTTTTCCTTTTCTTGCTCTTTCTAGAGATTTTTTCTACCTTGTCCTCCAGCTCACTGATTTGATACTCTGCTTCATCGAGCCTGCCTCTGATTCCTTCTACTGTGTTCTTCAACTCAGAAATTGTATTCTGCATTCCCTCTTGGCTGTTTTTGATAGTTTCTATTTCTTTTTTCATGTTGATATATGCTATCAACTTATTTTATTAAGTAATGGAAATTAACATTAATAAAAGAACAAGTGTACCATCTAAAATCACCATCATATCACAAAATTACTGATATTTTAATATAAAAACATAGAAAAGGCTTAATTCCTTAAATAGAAGCCTCCCTTTTCCCTAAAAGGATAATTGGCCACCATACACTGATATATCTAATAATCTAAAGGCATGGAAAATTATGAAGCACATACATAAATACAAAGGCAATAAAACCGTAGCCTAACATTTAATTTTATCATATTATGTCATATTTATTTGCTTATTTTTGTTGATATTTAGTGTGGGTATTTCTTTTCTGTAGCAGATAAAAAAAATATTTTGAATCTCATTTGCTCCAGGATTTTATTTGTTAGTCATTGAAAACCCAGCCCTACTGATGTATTTAGTTTGTCTGGTGGCTAAGGCAACAGACATGTATTTGTTAACAGTTCTGGAGGCTGGAAGGAAGTCTGAGATTGAATTGTCTGTGGGGTCGTTTTTTCCTAAGGTCTTGCTTTTCAGCTTGAAGAAGGTATTCCTAGTGTCTCTGTGTGTCCAAACCTCTTCTCATAAGGAAACCCAGCCAGATTCAATTGGGGCCAACACTAATGGCCTCATTTTAACTTAACCATCTCTTTAAAGTCTCTATGTCCAAATATAGTTACTTTCTGATGTACTAAGGGTTAGGGTTTCAAAATAAAAAGCTTGGAGAAAACACAATCAACCCATTGCAACTAACAATACCACTAAAATTGGAAAACCAACCTATCTAACATTTGTGTTTTCTCTGAGATTTAGAGATGGTTTAGTCCAAATGATATTAAGCTGAAGAATTTAGAGTTATATGTTAGTTGTGAACTCTGAGAGTAAGAATGTGTTCAGTTGTTTTAGGGGCTATTATGCTTTTACTTGTTAAATAATAATCACCCATTGTTCTGATATTGAAAGATTAATATGTGTTTTGCTAATTTTCACTTTTTAAGACAGCATTCAATTGAAAAAAAATCCCTAGCTGGTATAGCTGAGTGGATTGAGTTTAGGCCTGCAAACCACAAGATCACGGTTCGATTCCCAGTCAGGGCACATGCCTGGGTTGCAGGCCAGTTCCCGGCAGGGAACTCATGAGAGGCAACCACACATTGATGTTTCTTTCCTTCTCTCCTTCCCTTCCTCTCTAAAGATAATAAAATAAAATAAAATAAAATAAAATAAAATAAAATAAAATAAAATAAAATAAAATAAAATAAAATAAAATAAAATAAAATAAAATAAAATAAAATAAAAGATAGCATTAGCCACATTGCTTTAGTGCGTTTCTAACTCTAGCAATGATATCTGAATGAGAGACACATCGACACAATGCTTTTCTCTTCACAGCTCTCTTATGTCATATGTCTGGCATGGAAAACTTGGAGACTATTTAGCACAGAGTAAAATGGAAAAAAAATACTTTTAAAAGTAGCTGAGTTTTTGGTAACAAGAGAACTCATCTTTGTGCATTGAATTACAAAAAAACACCTTAGACCCCAAAATGCTTGTTTGTTTGAACATAGGCACAACATGTATCTACCGTTCTATTTCAAAGTTTCATGGTTTTCTGTGCATTTTTTTAATGTGCTTAGAAAAATCTTCTGTTTTGTATTTTTGGGGAGTTCCACATACTTTGAATGTATAGTAGATCAGAATTTTTGGTTGCAAACAATAGATAACAACTCTGAGTAATTTCAGCCAGAATCATTCAGTTAGCTGAGAGAAATAGCGTGTAAAAGAAGGCTTGTGATACTGTCTTATTTGAGACAGTATTTATTTCAGTGATTTCTGGAATCTAGTTCTGGCTTATTTCCTAAACTCAGCATCCTCATAAATGGATTCAGATCCTGTGCAAAGTGCTTCCAAAAGCCCTAGGATCCTGAATGCACACAGACTAAACAACCTCAAATCCTGCTTCAAATCTTGCTATGTACAGGCTGCCTAATGTCAAATACACCTAATAATCAATAAAGGGGATTATAATTTTAAGTAACTAACATTTTCTAAATTTATTCCCTGAGTATTTTTTGGTTATTGCTAAGAAATTCTAAAATGAAAAAATATTAAAAGAATAGATAACACATAACCATTTACCCACCAACTAGAATTTAAAGATGTTACAGTTTGGTCATGCCTGTTTCATCTGATTTTATATAATCACTAATATATATTATAGGTAAATTGAAAGGTCCTACCCCCATATCTAGTTATTTTCTCTTCCTTTGAGATGAATGATATTATGAGCCTAGTATATATACTTTCAATTGTTTTAACACATTTTCCTATACATGTATGAATATTCTGAATACTACATGTATGTAGTATTCTTGTGTTTTGCTATAAACATATAAATGGTGGACTTCCACCAAGATGGAGGCATAAGTGGAAACACTTTGCTTCCTTGCACAACCAAATCTAAAAACAATTAAGTTTTAACAAGAATAAACGCAACCTACCACACAGAAAATCGAACAATACAGAGTCCGAAAATAACAAACCGCTCAGCTAAACCTGTGAGAGGGGTGAAGCCAGCAGTGGAGCGGGTCGGGTACAAAAGATCCCCTGACCCAGGCGGTGTGTGGGCAGCCTAGGGCACAGATCCCAGGTGTGGGCTAGCTACAGGCAGACCCAGGGAAGAGGCATGGCTGGCTGTCTGCGGTTGGTCACGCATTTGTGCACAGATAAACCAGTGAAGAGGTAAGCATTGAGATAGATCACGCAGGCCCTGGCGGTGCAGGGTGGCAGGCTCGCACATTTGCTCTCAGATAAACAGGCAGGAGCGAGCAGTAAGGCCGACAGGGAGAGCGGAGAGGACCGCCATTGCTCCCTCTCTGACCCGGCCCCCACATACAGCGTGACAAACCAGCGACCTGTGTGGCCCCGCCCTGGTGAATATCTAAGGCGCCTCTCCTTATATGTAACAGGCACAAAGAGATCAAAACATGGCTCAAGAACAACTCAGAGCCACAGAGCTGATAAATCTAAGCGATGAAGAAATAGCTAAACTTTCAGATGCACAGTTCAAAACACTGGTGATCAGGATGCTCACGGAACTGATTGATTTTAGTCACAAATTAGAGGAACATATGAAGGCTAAACTAATTGAAATGAAGGGAAATGCACAGGAAACCAATAGTAATGGAAAGGAAACTGGGACTCAAATCAAGGGAGCAGACCAGAAGGAAGGAAAAAATGACCAAAAAAGTATATAAAGAAACCAGAATTCAAAAAAAGGAGGAGAGGCTTAGGAACCTCCAGGACATCTTAAACGTTCCAACATCTGAATTATAGGGGTACCAGAAGGGGAAGAGGAACAGTCATGAGTGGAAACCTTATTTGAACAAATAGTAAAAGAGAACTTCCCCACTGTGGCAAAGGCAATAGACTTCCAAGAAATCCAGGAAGCTCAGAGAGTCCCAAAGAAGTTGGACCCAAGAAGGCACATCATAATTATATTAGCCAAGATTAAAATGAAGGAGAGAATCCTAGAAGCAGCAAGAGATAAGGGGACAGTCACCTACAAAGGAGTTCCCATCAGACTGTCAGCAGATTTCTCAAAAGAGACTTTATAGGCAAGAATGGGCTAGAAAGGAGTATTCCAAGTCATGAAAACCAAAGACCTACAACCAAGATTGATCTATCCAGCAAAGCTTTCATTTAGAATGGAAGGATAGATAAAGTGCTTCTCAGATAAGATCAAATTCAAGGAGTTCATCATCACCAAGCCCTTATTATATGAAATGTTAAAGGGACTTACCTAAGAAAAAAAGGATAAAAATAATGAAAAGTGAAAGGACAGCAAACTCACAGTTATCAACAACCACACCTAAAACAAAAGCAAATTAAGAGGACAGCTAATCAGGAGTGAACCATTGAAATGAAGATCACATGGAGGGTTAGCAACAGGGGAGTGGGAGGAGGAGAAGGGGGGATAAGGTACAGAAAATAAGTAGCATAGACAGAAGATAGAAAATAGATAGGGGGAGGGTAAGAATAGTAGGGGAAATATAGAATCTAAAGAACTTGAGACACGTGTTCATGAACTAAAGGGGGGATGGTGGGGGAGGAGTGTGCAGGGTGGAGGGGAATGGAGGGGAGAAATAGAACAAATGTAATGGCATAATCAATAAAATAAAAAATAAATTTAATATAAAAATATAACAAGTGAAAAAAAACATATAATGGTACCATACATTTTTGCATCACATTATAGTGTTATAATTCTGTTACCATTGTGTTTTGAGACTAATTTTTATATTATTTTTTGTTTTTTCATTTTAACTGATAGGCTATATCCTATCTTATAAATATAACATATTTTATCAATCTTTTATTGATTAATATTTATTTTGTAACCATTCTTTTTTCTCTTTACCAGTAATGCTGCAATAAATATTTTATATGTATTTTCTGTGAATGTATCTGAGAGTGTTTCTAGAAATAGAAATTCTTGGTTGCAAAGGCGTGAACTTTTTCTTGTGCTAGACAATTGCAAATTATTTTTCATAGTATATTTGTATTTTTATATCTAATATATCATAGTATATCATATCATAGTATCTATGATTAATATCTCTTGTCAATAATTTTTTGTTAGTATTTCAATTTTTAAATGTATTTTTACTGATTCCTACAATTTTTAAAAGGCCCTCCTCTTTTTTGCTTTTACTTCACAGGAACAAATCTTTCTAATAAGATAAAATGAGTAATAGAATAGAATGACTTTTCTTAACATTTTTATGTAATAGTTTCATTTGCTGATGTGTTCATTTCTCCTTGCAAAGTAATTGTATTTTATTGGTAGAGTCCTTTTTTAAAGTTCTGAGAAAATGCTTACTCACTAAAATCATAGATAGAATTTCTTTTGGACAAAGTATCTCCAAATTTACCAGCAAAGAGAAAAAGGCATTTCTATAAAGGTTTGGGAAAACAAAACCTAATTAAAATTACTAAAATTAGACTCCCCCCAAAACCCTTAGTCAATAATTTTAAAATATACTTTAAAATTTTTTAATAGTATATATATAGTACTTGATTATGTAAAAAATAACATTAGATTTGAAAGAGAATTTTTTACAATGGCTGTTGGATATTTATATTTTCCTTTTCATCTCTTCAAGTAAAGATTTTCTTTTTTGTCTCTTTGACCAAGATATGGAGAAAAGTAGGATTTTGCATTTACCAGTATTTCTGTTACATTCTAAAAATAAAACATAAGCTGTTTTACAGCATGAGTGAATCGCTCAGCCTAATTTATCTAATAAAAGATGTTGGGGCATTCTTTATCATTGAGAAGCACTGTCATCAATTAGGGTTTATTTTCCATCTTTTTTCTTATTTCTCAAGAAATGATTTTCTAAATATATATTTTATAAAAGCAGAGTGGATAGGTTAATTCCCATATCCCTCCTTGTGACAGGACTGCCTCTGCAAAGTAAAAACAGGAAGTAGGTTTCAGGGTGTGTACATGTGTAAGAGTGTGTGTGCAAGAGTGCAAGGGTGTAGAAGTATGTGTAAGTGTATGTTTGTGTAAGTGGTTGTGTGAGTGTGTATAAGTATCTAAATGTGTGTGTATGTAAGTAGGTGTCCTACTTCCCTCACTGCTCCCTCCCACTCCAACAGAGAGGAAATGCCTCTTTACAGTTCAAAGATAGTATCTGGTTACCAGCCAACTATATTCTGCACTCTTAGACAAGGGGTATATTTGAGGTCTAGAAGTAGATGCTCTCAAGGGAAAGTAAAGTGGTTTTGTTAATGTAAAAATATATTTGGCTTGAATATTTGCATGTTTCCACTTATGCAGTATATTGACTTTCTTTTTAGCTTTGCCACAGAGTCTGGATTTCTTGAATAGGAAGTTCCTGACACTTGAGCTTTTTCAAGATTAGAAGGAGATTTTTCTTGACTCAGTGAACTTGTCAATACTAGTATTCAAGCCAAGTCTGATTAACTGTAATGAAGTGGTTGGAGGGATGAGTTTTTATCTGGAAGTTGTCTATTTTATGTAAGACTTTTTAATATTAGTGTTACAATTCTATCAATTTGTACAAAGGAGAGATAAGTTTGACTCAATATTTGGAAAAAGCATCAAAGGAGCAGCAGGTTCTGAAAAATCAAAGATGAGTAGAATTTTCATATATGATGGCTTATGTGAAGGGCAGTTCAGTTAGACAGCAAACCTAAACAAAGTATAACAGTAACTCATCCCGAGGTATGAATTTCTGTATGTCAACCACTGTTTTGAAACAAAACTAAGATTAGGAACAAAATTTTCCCACTCCTGAGTGCTCCTATTTTGTCAGCAGAGAGAGAAACTCTTGTCATTCACATGATTTTAGGCAAGTTACCTATCCCCTATAAGTAATATAGAAATTTAGATTTATTAAATATAATAAACCATATATTCATATACAAAAATATAGAGATGCTATAAAAATAGAAGGTTTTCTCAGGAATAAGTAATAGTTTAAATAAAATGTAATAAAGCATGTGATTTTTATGTTGGCATATCTTGAAAATTAAATACCAGGGGATATACTCTATGTTATCTACTCAATTGATCAGGACAAACTCATGTTTATTAGTTCAACTTAGGGATATAAATTCTTTATGAAATCATCATTACATTAAAGATCCTCTTTATCTCATACAAGAATAAATCTATAAGATATATAGATATATATATAAGATATATCTATATATCTATATATCTACACACTTTGATGTAACAATTGTCCTGAAGGTTAAATATAAATACCTTAGTGAAATTATTATTTGAGTCAGTAGAAAATTAACAGTTAATTACTTTTAACCTGGAAAAACAAAGATTTGGACACACACATACACACACTGAAAAGCTAAGTTTTCACCTTTGGGCAAGTCTGGTGTCAAAGCATTTTTACATCCTTCTAGCTAAGATCTAGCTAGGGCTCTCTTGCTCTTCTTAACCAAAATTGAAAAAAAAATGTTCATTCAATTTCATGGTGTTTCAATGTGCACCTCTTAAAAATGATGAAGTAAGAGAAAATAACCCCAAATCAACCAGCGAAGCTCATCAAAGTGGCTTGTTTGAATACTTTGGCTTTGTATGCAAATGAAGCCAGAACACTGCAGAATGAAAGAAAGCTACATGAATTTCTGGGCTGAGGGGCATACATCTGCAGCTGATATTTTTCTCTATGGCCCACTCAGAGTTCACATGGTAGCTAAGTGCTGCTGAGGGATGTGTCACAGATCAGCACTTCTTGGCTATCTGAGTGGACAAAGAAGTTCAGAAGTATTGAATTCAAAAACTTTCAGGGGTTCGAGGCCATTTGAAGTGTACCATTTAGAAAAATGCATCTCATGTTGGTATGGGTTCTTGATATTTAATGAGCACTCTTGAGATTTGACTGGGCACTGCATGATCCACCTTTCTTTTTTTTTTTTCAGTGAATACACAATTTATTAATAAACACAAGGATATGCATGTCATTTTTGGTTCACCACCAGCTTTATAGTCATTTTTGGGTCACAGTTTTATAGTGTTTTTCTTTTTCTTTTTTTTTTTTTACAGCTGCACTTTTCATTTTAATTTCTTTTTTTTAATGTTTTTTATAATTAATTTTATTTAGTTATTTTTCAAGTAGTTTTTTGTCTATTTTTCCCATCCCAGCCTCCTCCGCCCCTTGCTCCCCACCTCCCTCCCATTTCCACCCCCCTTAGTTCTCGTCCCTGTGTCCTTCCTATTTGTTCCTCCAAATCCCTCCCCCTTTTTCCCCTTAACTTCCCTTCCTTTCTGATGTAAAAGCAGGAGGCTACATAACATAAACATTGAAGGTTTATTCAGTGTAGAATTTCAGCTTGTGAGGGCTAATGCAGAGCCAAACAGCCTAAAAGTAGCGCATTTTTGCGCAGAAGAACAGGAAAAAAAGGCCTGGTGAGTGATTGACAGGTCAGATTCAGAGGGGGTGAAAATCACTCCAGCTCCTTTAAAGAGGCACCAATAATAATGCACTTCTAAATATTCAAGCAGATTCTGTTATTTTAAAGTTTAAGTACACATAGAGTGAAAGGATCACAAAATTAAAAACTACAGCTCAATCCAAGATAATCAGACTGGATCAGTTAATACTAAAATTATAGCTCCACATTATCAAAAGTTATATCTTATACCTGAAAAATTTCAAAGGTCTATGTTGTACAGTTAATGGTCAAAAACTTTTGGAAAAAGCCGGATTAGGCACATTGTTCCTCAACTTATGTATGTTTGAATACAGCACACTTACATTTGAGAATTTCAATAATCTGATGAATGCAAGTTAATGTACTATTTAATGTTTACAAATATAAAAACTTTTGCAAAACCATGTTTTTATACAATGTAATTTCAGTGTTATACATATAAGAATAAGTAGTGTGTTTACTTGGTCCAGTTGAAAAAAATACACTTTTGCCCATTCACCAGATCCAATTTTACAGTACTATCATTTGAAAAATCAAAATATTTAAAATTGTTTAATCATTAGAAATATGTGAGAAAACGGTGATTTGTAAAAAATAAGCACTTGCAAGTAGAAAATGTTTAAGCTTACCTGCCATTTTAATACCCATTTAAAATTCTATATTTATGTATATTTATGCAAAAAACAAATGCTTACTGGCATCTACTATATATAGACCCTCTTGAGATAATAGAAAAAGTATACATTGGTTTTTGCCCTGAATTCCTGACACTGGAATTCCCGACTATGGGATTTGGGATTCTCCAAATAGTTTACACGTAATAGTTTAAACTAAATAGTTTAAACTAAATAGTTTCCTATGTAATAAGAGCTAGAAATATCTTTTGTTCTAATATTTGGCCTTTGACCCTGGTTCCTGACACCTATCTCCTAACTATCTGGGAATTTACTTTTGTTTTAATGAGGCAACTGTGGGCTCCTGGATGGAGGCCAGTTAGCAGAAAGACCAAGCCATGGTTAGAGGCTTAGAATTTTCAGTCCCCTTCTCCCCATTCTCCAGAGAGGAGAGAGGGATGGAAATGGAGTTTATAATCAATCATGCTTATGTGATGAAGTCTCCATAAACATCTCAAAAGTGCAAGTTTAGAGAGCTTCCCAGTTAATGAAGATGTGGGGGAAGTGGCATGTACAGGGAGCATGGGAGCTCTTCCCCCTTTTAATTTACCTTGCCCCATTTATCTCTTCCATTTGGCCATTCCTGAATTATATCGTCTTATGATAAACCAGTAATCTAGTAAATAAGATGTTTCTCTGAGATTTGTGAGCCATTCTAGGAAATTACTGAACCTAAGGAGGGAATGATGGGAAATCTGACTTACAGCCTTTAGGTTAGAAGTACAGGTGACACACCCTGGATCTTATGATTGGCATTTCAAATGAGGAGGGGCTGTCTTCTGGGAGGTAGCCCAAAGTCTGTCCAGTCTGAAGGTAGCTCTTAGTTTACAAAAATCTTATGGTATTAAGCTATAAGGGAAAAATAAACACAACAGAGCTATTTTTTTAAACTCTCTTGAAGAAAAACGACCTTTTTATATAGGTGTATTAGCTAAGTCTTTAGAAGTACAGTCAAATTAAAACTTACTTATAGCAGCAGTCTTTCCAGATGAAAATAGATTGAGTAATTTATTGGTAAATTTCATAGTAGCTGCAGAGTCTACATGTGCTAAGTCCTTGACTTATGTATTCCACTCTCGTGAGTATAACAGAAACAATGCAAAAGTCAGATGTTCCTACAAAATCCAGTTGATTAAAGGTTTGAACAATAGCACTGATATGTTTGAAAACAATGAAAAATGTAATTGTATCCATTTAATCAAGGATACAAATGTGCCATCTAGGACTCCAACTGCATAAACTGCAGACACATGGCCCCTAGTAAATAATGAAGCAGGCATGTAGCACACTAATACAAGGTATACAAAGGAATAAAAATATGACAGTTTTTTATTTTATATGATTTTATGGATTATAATCTTATGTTGTTCTGATACATATTTAACTGCTTTTTGATCAGAAGGATTGTTATAACCCGGTGTATTCCTGTCAGTTTTCTGAGATTTATGTTTCCTAATACAATACAATCAACATCTGATGAAGTCTGGTGAAACTTAGGGAGAATACTAGTAACATAAAAGAGAACTTATATAGTAAATAATAATAATGGCTAATATATTCTAGGTGCTTACTTATGTCAATGTGCTTTGCTCTTTGCTTCAATTATCTGCAATACTCAGGCATTCTAAAAATAATCAAGGTATTATATTCTTTCTACAAAGATAATTGAAGTGTAAAAAGATTACCTAAGAAAAAGAAGATAAAAAAGATGAACAGTGAAAGGACAGCAAATTCACAGTTATTAACAACCACACCTAAAACAAAAGCAAATTAAGAGGACAGCTAGATCAGGAGTGAACCATAGAAATGAAGATCACATGGAGGGTTAGCAACAGGGGAGTGGGAGAAGGAGAAGGGGGAGAAGGTACAGAAAATAAGTAACATAGACAGTAGATCGAAAATAGATAGGGGGAGGGTAAGAATAGTAGGGGAAACATAGAATCTAAAGAACTTGAGACACCTGTTCATGAACCAAAGGGGGGTTGTGGGGGAGGGGTGTGCAGGGTGGAGGGGAATGGAGGGGGGAAATAGAACAAATGTAATAGCATAATCAATAAAATAAAAATATACATAAAAAAACAATGCTGTGTTGCTGGTAACTGTGGGGAGCAGTATAACATTCAGACATGACACTGAACTAGAGAGTACATGCCACCAAGCTCTCTAGTCCTTAAATGATGCCAACCGTCAAAGAAAAAAAAGACCATGATTAAAAATAATGAAATATGACATTTGCCTATTTGTGACCTTATAAATAAAATCATCTTAAATGTCTATATCATATAATTGTAATTATAATAGAAACTAATACAAATATTAGATAATCAAGTTATCTGGAAGTATGTTTGGCTTATGAAAGGATATTTATTATTTTAAAAAATATTTCATTAATTAATCAAATAACTATTGGTGTCTGTTTCATTCTAGAACATAGTTTCTCAACTATTGACTTAAGCACTATCAACATTTTGGGCTAGATATTCCTTTATCTCAGGGGCCATACTTTGTTTTTTCTGTTTTATTATTTATACTATTACAGTTGTTGCAATTTTTTCCTGGTCTCTCAAGTCCATCCAGCCTGCCCACCACTTCCATAGTCAATCCCATCCCTGTTGTCCATGTCTATAGGTTCTTCATAAGTGTTCTTTGACTAATCCCTTCATCTTCTTTCAACCAATCCCCATTTCTCTCTTCCCCTATTAATATCATCAGTCTATTTCATGACTCTATGCCTCTGGTTCTATTCTGCTCATTAGTTAATTTTGTGCATTAGATTCCTCTCTTAAGTGAGATCATGTGGTATTGGTCTTTCACCAACTGGCTTATTTCACTTTGCAAAATATCCTCCTGCTCCACCCATGCTGTAACAAAAGGTAGAAACTCCTCTTTTTTTTCTGCTGAATAATATTCCATTGTGTAAATATACCACAGTTTTATAATCTACTCATCTACTCATGGATACTTAGGCTGTTTCTAGCACTTGGCTATTGTAAATAGCATTGCTATGGACATATGGGTGCATAGTTTCTCTTGACTTGGTGTTTCAGGGTTTTCAGGATATATTCCCAGCAGTGGAATCACTAGATCAAACGCAGTTCTATTTTTAACTTTTTGAGGAACCTCCATACTGTTTCCATAGTGGTTGCACCAGTCTGCACTCCCACCAACAGTGAACTAGCATTCTCTTTTCTCTATAACTCACTAGCACTTGTTGTTTATTGGTTTATTAATGACAGACATTCTGACAGGTGTGAGGCAGTATCTCATTGTGGTTTTAATTTGAATTTCTTTCATGAGCATTTTTTCCATATGCCATTGGGCCTTCTGTATATCCTCCTTAGAGAAGTGTCTTTTCAGGTCTTTTGTCCATTTTTATTTGGATTGTTTGCCTTCCTGGTGTTGAGTAGTATGATTTATTTATATATTTTGGAGATTAAACTCTTGTCTGATATATCATTGGCAAGTATGTTCTCCCATATAATTGGTTCCCTTTTCATTTTGATGATGGTTTCTTTAGCCATGCAGAAGCTTTTTAATTTGAGGTAGTCCCATTTGTTTATTTTTCTCTTTATTGTCCAGGAGATATATTGGCCAAAATATTGCTACATGAGATATTTGAACTTTTACTGCCAATATTGTCCATTAGGATTTTTATGGGATCGTGACTTATATTTAAGTCTTTGATCCCTTTTGAGTTTATTCTGGTGTATGGTATAAGTTGGTGATCTAGTTTCATTTTTTAGCCTATACAAATCTACTTCTCACAACACCATTTATTGAAGAGGCTGTCTTTATGCCATTGAATACTCTGGTCCCCTTTGGCAAATATCAATTGACCATAGAGACATGGGTTTATTTCTGGGCTCACTACTCTGTTCCATTGATCTATGGGTCTGTTTTTATGCCAGGACCACACTCTTTTGATTACAGCGGGATTGTGTTATAGTTACAGTGGGATTGTGTTTTGATATCAGGTATAGTAATTACTCCAACTTTGCTCTTCTTTCTCAAGAGTGTTATGGATATTCAGTGTCTTTTTTGGTTCCATATACATTTTTGGAATAGTTGTTCTAGATCTGCAAGATATGCTATGGGTATTGAAATAAGAATCACACCGAATCTATTGATTGCTTTGGGTAGTATGGATATTTTAATAATGTTAATTTTTCCAATCCATGAACATGGTATGTGCTTCCACTTATTTGTATCTTCCTCAATTTTTTAGTTTGGTGTTCTATAATTTTCTGAGTACAGGTCTTTTACCTCCTTGTTAAATTTAGTCCTAGACAGTTTTTTTTTTGTTGTTGCTATAATAAATAGGATATTTTTCCTAATTTCTATTTCTGATAGTTTATTGTTGGTATACCAAAATGCCATCAATTTCTGAATATTGACTTTGTATCCCAGTACTTCCTTGATTTCACTTACTAAGTTGAGTAGTTTTGGGGGGAGCCTTAAGGTATCTATTTACACTGTTATGTTGTCTGTGAATAATTTGCTTTTGGGTAGTGGGGGAAGTGATTGAAGGTGAGTTGAGAGCCCAGGAAGTGGCATTGTTTTCTCTCTGACTCCTCCCCAACATATAGCACCACAATGCAGTGAAGTGGGTTGCTGCACCTTGGCAAATACCCAAGGCTCTGCCCTGTACAACATAACAAGTATGCTGAGACAAAAAAATATGGCCCAAATGAAAGAACAAATCAAAGAACCAGAAAAAACACAACTAAGCAATGAGGAGATAGCCAACCCCTTAGATGCAGAGTTTAAACACTGGTAATCAGGATGCTTGTAGAAATGATTGAGTATGGACACCAAATTGAGGATGAAGTGAAGAATATGCAAAGTGAAATAAAGAAAAATATACATGGAACCAACAGTAAAGGGAAGAAAACTGGGATTCAAATCAATGATTTGGAAGAACAGGAATAAATAAAATTTCAACTGGAACAGAATGAAGAAACAAGAATTCAAAAAAAATGAGGAGAAGCTTAGAAACCTTTGGGACAACATTAAATGTTCCAACATGTAAATCATAAGGGTGCCAGAAAAGAAAAGGAAGAGCAATAAATTGAAAACTTATTTGTACAAATAATGAAGGAAAACTTCCTCAATATGGTGAAGGAAATAGACTCCCAGAAAGTCCAGGAGGCTTAGAGAGTCTTAAAGAAATTGGACCCAAAGAGGTATACACCAAGACAAATCGTAATTAAATTACTCAAGATTAAAGATAAGGAGAGACTTTTAAAAGCAGCATGGGGAAGAGAAAGAGTTACCTGCAAAGGAGTTCCCCTAAGACTATCAGTGGACTTCTCAAAAGAAACCTTACAGGCAAGCAGGGACTGAAAAACAGTATTCAAGGTCATGAAAGGCAAGGACCTACATCCAAGATTACTTTATCCAGCGAAGCTATCATTTGGAATGGAAGGACAGGTAGAGTGCTTCCCATATAAGGTCAAGTTAAAGGAGTTCATCATCACCAAGCCCTTATTATATGAAATGTTAAAGGGACTTATCTAAGGAAAAGAAGATAAAAAAATATAAACAGTGAAATGATAACAAACTCACAACTGTCAACAACTGGACTTGAAAAACAAAAACAAAAACAAACTAAGCAAACAACTAGAACAGGAACAGAATCACATAAGTGGAGATCTCATGGATGGTTGTCAATGGAGAAGTGGAGGGAGGATAATGGGGGAAAAGATACAGAGATTAAGAAGCGTAATTAGTAGTTACAAAATAGACAGGAGGAGGTTAAGAATAGTATAGGAAATGGAGAAGCCATGGAACTTATATATATGACTCATGGACATAAACTAAGGTGGTCGGGGGATGGTGGTGGGATGGGGAATGCAGGGCAGAGTGGCATAAAGGGGAGAAAAAAGGGACAACTATAATAGCATAATCAATAAAATATACTTAAAGATAATGAAGAAGCAGAAAGTTGAATTCCTCTCGGCAGAATTCAGGGCCTGTCTGCTGGGCTCTCCTTCTGGATACAACTCTGTTGTTTACTGAAGTTGGTGTAAGCTAACTTCAGATGCTGTCCCCATCTAGCTCTAGGCAGCCTCTTCGAGGCTGCAAGCAATTCCCAGTCTTTGGCTGTCTCCTTCAGGCTTGGTTGTGTCCAGGATGGTCCTCGTTGCTCTGCACTGCTAGCTTTTTATAAGTACAAGGCCCAGGGGTGAGTTGGCTAATCACCAAAAGCACTATATATACCACATCCACCTACCTTTATCTTCAGTCCTGTTATTAGTCTTATTCTAGCCTCTGACATGTTTGCTTCTGAGAAGGTTTCTGTTGCAATCTGAGAATGAGACCTCTGGATGCAGGAGCTGTTCAGACTTCAGGAACAATGGTGGGTGTGTTTCTCCACCCATGCACCACATGCCCTGGTCTATCCCAGATTATTTCCAGTAGTGAATAGTTTCCAAAGGGTTAGCTGTCCTTTTCATGTAAGGGGCCAATCTGTGCAAAAGGGCAGGTCTTTTCTGCTTGGAGCTGATGGCAGCTCTGTATAAGAGCCAAGGATCCCCAGGGTCAGCCTCCCTCTTTCAGGCTTTCTGCCCTTCCCTGCAGTTGCCTGGCTGCTCTCCAGAGCCTTTGATGAGGGTCTGTAAGTTGAGACAAATTCTGTTGAAATAGGGCTACCAGGTTTCCACTGTTTTGGAACTACAGTCTGTAGGGCACTCAATGAAGAGAGAATAGTCCTGCTCTGAGCCAACCTCTTCAGTCTTTGCCAGAGATTCAGACTCTTGGTTCCCCAGGGGGGCTCACTGTTCGTTCACGATGGGTACATTAAACATTTTCCTTTCCAGGAGCGTGCTCAGCAGCTTTGGATTTCAGGGGGTAGGTTAAAAGAGACTCGTGTTGGGTTTGGGGCAAAACTGTACCATAACTGGGAATTAAACTTTCTTTTCCCAGTCTAAGACCTCAGTAGGAGGCTAAGCTCTCTATTCTGCTCAATATCCTCCAAAATTCTCACACTTTGAGAGTCCCCATTTAAAGTTTTTCTTTTATCCCTCTGTGGAAATGCACCCAGCAGGGGCAATCTTGGACCAGGCAGAGCTGATCTGCAGAAAGTTCTTCATGGAGGTGGTGTCTGTAATCCTGTGGTGGGGGGTGGGTGGGAGGTCAGGGGTAGGCACACCTTTCCCTTCTTACAAGTTTGTATTCTGTGAAGTCTGAATTCTGTGAAGAAAACTATCCTAGGCACTCAACTCTTGCTTGTCTAATTCTCAACCTACAACTATTGCAGGAGACACAGTCCAGAACTCTCTGTCCACGCAACCCCTATTTTGCTTTTGAGCCAAGCTGGGCAGGGCCCAGAATACCCTTCTTGTGTAAATTTCTGATCTCTCCACCTAGCTAGAGGCTATACTTGGAACAGTAGGATGAATATGATCCCCAACTATACATACCTGGCATGAGAGTAATGTTATTTGTGTGGTGTTCCTTGAGAAAGGACCTCTTCCAATAGTCCTCACCTTTTTATTGTATATAGACTCATCCCAAAATAATGTTGACAATATTGGCCTCTTAGAAAAGCAGTTATAAGACTAAGTCTCTATTTTATTTTATTTAATGTCTAATAGAGCATAATATTACTTTTATTCAAAGTTTAAGAATTACCTTATAACAGAAATTAATTATAAAATTATATATCTGGCAGTTACAGGCTCTAGTAAAATCTTTTCTGCAAAGGCCTGATCCTGACACTCTTGCATTTGCAAAGGCTAAGCATTATACATGGTGACAAAACTATAGAGTTTGCAAATGTGATTTTCCTTAATTTACACTGTTTTTAGAAAATTGATATGTATTTCTAAGTGGGATGTTTTACTGAACTGATAAAAAAAAAAGGATTTCCTTACCATCTCAATATTAAGGCAACCCTCTCTCTCATATATATGTATGTGTGTAGCAGAAGCAAGTTAGTATAACTAAAGGACTAGAGAATAAGCAAAGATAATCTAAATCTAGATGGTAAAAAAAGCAAAATGGCATAATAAGGAGGATTTGACTGATATTTCAAAGATAATTTTAGTATAAATTATAATATATTATCATTTTAAACTAGTATAACTATGGGTAAGGCTTCATAATATTTTTTTGGAAAATGAATAGATGAATTACTGAACAAACTGTTAGAGTTTTTCTTTCCTCCTATAGAAAGAAAAAGATTATATGTACTCTTGACATCACTCAAAAAACTAATAAAGTAAACTCACATGTTTATAAATAGTTCATTTGCAAAGATCAAAGAGGTATATTAAACTCTCTCACATAATTCTCACTCATATGTGAGAATTTTCATTCTGTGAAAAGGGGTATAAGGGAGGTAAATAGTGGTGGAAAATAAAGATGTATTTTATATAAATCTTCTCAAATCCTGATGCAAATATCAAAAAATGTACACAAAGACAATTGCTAATACCACTGTAAGAAAGTATTAGGCTATAACTTGGACAAAATTTTATATAAATGCCTTGTCATTCCTTTTCATGTTTTACAAATTATTTTAATAATATTTACTAAACACAACATTTAGTATTTTATTTGCAGATTCATTTATCTGCATAATTTTTGTTTTTGTGTTTGACCTCACCTTGCTAATGTCAATGGTAGTTCTAAAATTCAGTTAAGTCCTTTTTTGTAGTTAGAAATTATCACTCTCTATAACTTTCCCTCATAAAGTAACTGATACTTCTTTTACAGTTACATCTGTGACTTTTCTTCATCTTTATAAATAACAAAAGGAAACAAAAAGGAAATGCAATGCATTGAATGGAGAGTTAATTTGGTGGAGAGCATATATAATTTTGCTTGCAAACAGCTGACTCAAGGCTAAATTATTGGAAGTAAATTACCTGATGCGATATTATGTTACTAAGTCCTGGAAAGTTATGCATAAATTCAAAACCATAAGTTTAACACAATTATCTTGAGTAATACAAGAATCCTTCATGGTGAAGCAACTGAAGTAACAGCAAGTCTTCTGTAAGTCTAGTTGACTTTACAGAAGCCTAGTGATTATACACAGGCTACAAGCTATATGATACTTATTCTTAGTTAAATTTTTTGGGGGAAAATCACATCCAAGCATGCCAAAAATGTATTCAGAATACTACACATTCAAATAATAGGATAGGTATGGGTAAATTTTGAAATAACTTTTTAATGTACAGGGGAGAATCAACTATCAAAAGAAAAACTGAGGAATATTCTTGTAGAAAATTAAACTACTCCCTGTCAAGTAAAAATTCACCTTATTTCAACTGCTTTGTATGTTCATTTTTCTGGCATACTGTGTTTTCTTCAAGAGAAATACCAATTTACTTTGTAGTATGTAGAAACTTTCTGTTAGTATTTACAAGCTCAATGCTACCTTGTCTTGTGAAACATGTTATTAACTGTTAATCCACACAACACCCCTTGTTAAATAGGTCATTATTATTATCTTTACTTTCCAGCTGAAGAAACACACTGAGAGAGGTCATGGCATGAGTCAAGGCCAGGATTAGCAATGAAAAGCACCCAGTTGTCATTGCTTTCCTTGGTCCACCCGGCCAGCTAAATAGGTGAGATGGCTTGCCTGGATAGCCACAAAGAATGGGAGCTGACCCAGAGCTTGTATAACCAAACGCCTCATAAAGGCAGCCTGTGTAGTCCTTGCCTCTGGACCTCATACAAGTTACCTTAAATTTGAATTGGTGGGGCTCTCACTAATATGCTTGACCTAGATCCTGAACGTTGCCCTCACTACTCCTCACCTCATGTTGCCATCCCTGCTGAAGCCCTACAAGTTTACCTGTGGTTTGCTCTACCCTGAACCCATTTCTAAGGAAAGAAAGGTAAATAGTCCTGAGGGGATTTTACAGCCTAGGGTGATATTTCTGGAGGGACTGGGATCTGTGTTAATTCTCTTGAAAATACTGGACCAAATTTATAACCTTTGCGTGTATGTGTGTCCTAAATCTAAATATTTAGGAAGAAATAAATGCACATGCAGAAAATTATCTGAAATTCTACATATAGGATATAAGATATAGGCAATGGATATAGTATATTTTATGATATATTGGTGATATTTTTTAAATGATTCATCTTTTAATTGTTAAGTTCTTATGGTAACAAGCACTATACCCTTAAAAAGAAGCATGATCAAGAAAATTAAAATTAACTTTTAAGACCATCCAATAGCAAAAAATAATACTGCAGTTTGTTAGAAATATGCAGGTTTTGTAGTTCTTAAAATGTGGGAGACATGGGTTACCTATAGTATTAATGAAAAACATCTTATTTTAATTAATTTAATATATCACTGGGAAACAGACACTTGATCAAATTAGCATAAAAAGGTGCAGCTATTGGAAAAAATCCTATTAATATTATGTATATAATATATTTGATGTAACTGATAAAATTTATAGTTTTTATTTTTGCTTTGCATAATGAACTATGGCCCTACTTATTTTTCTTCAATTTGAATAAAATGAAAAAAATATTCCCAAGGGGAAAAATAAAGATAAAATATATCAAAGCTGATAGTAAAAAGAAATACAAATTCAAAATATCCTATTATCTACTAAACTAATAAAATATGTTATTAAAACATCTCACTTAAAAGAAGAAAATCCTGCCCCTGATGAATTCCCTACTGAGTTTTTGTACACATTTAGAAAGAAATAATTTCACACAACATTTTCAGAGAAGAGAAAAACAAGGAACAATCACAGCTCACCTTATGGGGTCAACATAGTCATTACTCTAGAATTTGAGAAGGACATTGTGAAAAATAAAAACTACAGACAATTTATTTCAGGAACAAGATAATAAAAGTCTGATATCATCACTTCTATTCAAGTTTGTACTGGATGTCCTATGCCCTAGCTTGTGCAATAGTATTATTAAAATAAATTAAAATTATAGGGTTGAAAATAAAGAAATGAACAGACATTGCTTAAAAAAGCATCTGTTATGTGTTATTAGAACCAATAAGTACATTTAGCATTGCCAGATAAAAACAATTTTAAAATAAAGCAATTTTATCATCAAGCACATCAAATTCTTAGATATATATCTAATAAAAATTATGTAAAATCTTTGAACACAAAATTACAAAATATTACTATAAAAATTAAAGAGCTAAATAACAGAGGATATATTGTAAATATATCAATTCTTGTCCAAATTTCACATAGATTCAATGTAATCCCAACTAAAATCACATTATTTTTATTAAAAACTTTATTTTAAAATTCACGTGAAAATGAAAATGGTCATGATAAGGCCAGGAAATTTTGAACAAGAACAAAGTCAGACTATTTATATCACCAGATATCAAAACTTTTTAAAAAATCACAATAATTAAGACTTTATGATATTGACACATGAATTAAAAAAACTGATCAATGGTATTGAGAAAGAGTTCTGATACAGTATACAGCCATCAACTTACAATAAAGGAAACATTGCACCACACTGGGGGAAAAAGTGGGATGAATGAATCTTAATCCTATGTCCTCAGGAAACCCAAATTGATTCCAGATGGAGTACAGAAAAACATGTAAACTCTTCAAACCCAAGCAATAAGAAAATGAACTACTGATTAAAAATGGGCCAAACATCTGAATGGATACCTTTTCAAAGAAGATATGCAGAGAGCAAGTAAAGCATATGAGAAGATGGCCAATGTCACATGTTATCAGAGAGATGCAAATTGAAACAGTTTTAAAACTATTACAACGACTATTACAAAGACCAAAAATCTAAAACACTGACACCACCAAAGGCTGGTGAGGATGTGGAGGAAAAGGAACTCTCATTTATTGCTGGTGGGGATGCAGAAGAGGACAGACACTTTGGAAGACAGTTTGGAGGTTTCTCACAAAACTAACACTCCTCATCATATGATCTAGCAATTGCACTCTTCAGTAATACCCAAAGGAGTTGAGAACTTATGTCCACACAAAAAGCTGTACACAGATGTTTAAGAGCAGTTTTATTTAGAATTGTCAAAATTTGAAAACAGCCAAATGTGCTTCAGTAGGGGGGTGGATTAATAAGCTGTATTTCCAAGCAATGTAATATTATTCAGCACTAACAAAAAATGAGCTATCAAATGATGCAAAGACACGGAGGATCCTTAAATACACATTACTAAGTGAAAGAAGCTAATCTGGAAAGGCTACATACCATATGATGTCAACTATATGACATTTTAGCTAAGACAGAGCTGTGGAAAGAATGAAAAGATCATTGGTTCCTAGGGGCTAGAGGGTAAGAGCACAAAGGATTAGTAGGGCAGTGAAAATACTCTGAATCATATTATAATGATGATACTATAACGGATCATATTATAACATGTCATTGTACCCTTTTCCAAACCCACAGAATGTACAACACCAAGAGTGAAAACCTTAAATGTAAACTGTGGCCTTTGAGTGATTATCACCTGTCAATGTAGACCTTCAGTAATGATAAATGTACCACTTCAGTGGAAGATGTTAATAATGAGGAAGCTATTCATGTATAGGAGGAGCAGGGAACATAAATGGAAACATCTCTGTATCTTGTCTATCTTGTCTTGTTTGCTGTGAACCTAAAACTGGTCTCAACAAAACACAATATTTTAAAAAAAGATTAAATGAAACACACACACACATGGTGTCATCACTATACTGGGGAAGAGTGCTGCCAGTGAGAGTGGAAAACAATGTCCCATGAGGACATTGTACCAGTTCTGTGGATGTTGTACCAAGGAATTGCCACGTAATTCCTTGGAAAGCTGTGTGATGGTATCTCCTAAAGCAAAAGATACAAATGCCATATGACACAGCAAATACACTAGATGTCAGAAATGTGTATATATGTACACTAATAGATTAAGTACAGAAGGGAACAATATTATTATTTGATTTAGTGAAAAACTAAAAGTAACCCAAATATCCATGAATAGAAAAATGTATATAATTTTAGAATATTGATACAATTAAATACATAAATAATCAAATATATAAATAAGCAACAACATTAATAGATTCATGGACGCAGCACTGAATGAAAGAAGCTAGACACACAGTATATATATATATATATATTCATATTTATATTTATTTACTTATTGTTGTGAATAAATATGTACTTATTTATTTACATTTATATAAATGTTCCAAACAAGCAAAAACAATCTCTGTGGTAGAAGTCAAAATAATTGCTCTCTTTGAAGGTGTGGGGGGTAGAGAGAGTTAGGAAAGTATAAGAGAAACTTCTAGTAATAGTGTACATCTTGATCTGGGTGGTGTTTATAGAGGTGTGACTAGTATGTAAAAATAATTGAGCTGAACACTTAACATTTTATACACATATAAATACATTTGTTAGGCATTATACATCATTATAAAAATTAAAGAAAATGCAGAGATTACTGCAAAGACAAAAGACATCCAACAGTTTCTCATTTTCATGACTATATACCAATGACTCTAAATTTGAGTAAAAAATCCAATTCAAGTAGATCCAGATGAAGCTAAGAGGAAGCTCTATAATATATCAATATCCAGTAATTTATATTACATTGAGCAGCCACTGTTCATAAATGCCAATTGCTTTCAAATGAGATAAAAATTTCCTTCCATAGGTAGATATTGTGTTTCTTAAATACAGGCACTATTTCACACATAAATTCCCAAGTCTTAAAGGAGATCAACTCACCACCAACATACCACCACAATTTAAAAAAATAAACCCAAGTACACATTTCTTTTGCCAGAAACCAAATTTAAAATGTTCATGTTATCTGTAGTGAAGCCTGAGTGAGTTTTATTCTTTTCTTGACTCAAAGCACCAAAAGGGCCCTTCATGCCAGCTGTTTGCCTTCAGAAGAAGCCAAACACAGAAATGAAACAGAAAATTATAAAGCTGCCTCCTACTCAAACACCCTGCCCTATTATCAAATGTCATACCGCTCCTCATTCCAACATCTTTCCCCTTGATCAGTGTCCTAGCATTTGACTTCAAGCACTCTATTCATAAAAATAATGAAATAAACCAAGTTTTCTAAATCTACTCCCTATATGCAGGCACAGATATTCTTTAGTTTTGCACACTGTTACTCATTTCCTGAGCTAAGTTTATGAAGGTCATTCTAATTATCAATACTTTCTTGACTAATCAATGTCTTTGAGCTCCCCTCTCCCCAAAACTCCATGCCTAAGCACATTAGCCAGAGCCAGTCTATCTCAGTCCCTTCCCTACCCCATTCCTTTGGCAAACTTAAGTTGAAAGACAAACAGACAGGGTCCTGTGGAACATTCTTACTATGTATACCGCTGTGAGTACACTGTGACTCAGGCCACAGACCCCATGATGACTTCATTATCATGAGTTAAAGAAGTTATCTCTGTTCCTAAAGAGAAACACATTCATATATTTTTCCAGTTGGAATAAGAGCATAAGAAATTTCCCTCTTGCTAATTTCCCTTTAGTTTAGTATCTCATATTGTTGAAGCATAATCTACAAGCAGGACCTGCTCTGATTCATATACTGTCTGTGTCTATTCAAAGCAACTCAATAAATATAACCCCACATTTTAGTAGCAATTGAAATAACTGCAAATCTTATCACTGAACAGAATACAAACCACATTATGAAATAAATTTATAAAGACATAAAGACTAAAAGAGTTGCATGATTTGCTCAAGATGACACCCCTACTCAGTTGACTATTAGATAATCTGCCTCCATTTTATTAATGTGTATCAGGTAGACAGAGAAACAAACAGTGTTCCAGCCTCTGGAAAACTTGGTAGTAGAAAATTGTCAGAAATATTTTACTAATGATGGTGCATAGCAACAATTTTGAGACACTGAATTAGGCCATACTTTTTTTCCAGCATGACATTTAGTAGAATACATTTCATTTATATACATGTATATATATATTATACATGTGTGTATATGATGTACAATTGGATATCCATGTCCACAGTTCTGTATCCATGATTCTCACCAATGGCAGATGGATAATATTTGAAAAGAAAAAAGGTATATTATTGCTGCCAGCTGACATGTACTAGGAAATAAGATCTACAATGGTTGCATCTGTACATGTACAGACATCTTTTCCTTGTCATTTCACAATACAGTATAACAACTATTTACATAACATTAACATTATACTAAGTATTATATGTAATTTAGAGGTAATTTAAAGTAGACAGGAAGATGTGCATAGGTTCTAGCCAAATACTACCCCATTTTACATAAGGGACATAAGCATCCATGGATTCTGGTATCCAGAATGATCCTGGAACTGATCACCACCCCCCACCCAGATACTTAGGGACAACTCTTTATACATACTGTTGTACATGTACTTGTATGAACTTATGTGATATTTGTATATGTATATCATTATATGTGTATCTTGAATGCACATATAGTCACATTTTTAAAAAGCTGAAATCTCACAAAGCACTTAGAAATTTAAGAAAGCATTCCACTCTAGACTAGGACTTTTTAAGCCAAGACCTTAGGACTTTAGAACTCAGGATCTGTGAACCAGCTGACATTTGTAGACTACTTTTATTTTTTTAAAGATTTTATTTATTTATCTTTAGAGAGGAAGGGAAGGAGAGAAGGAGAGAAACATCAATGTGTGGTTGCCTCTGGTGAGTCTCCTGACGGGAACTGGCCTGCAACCCAGGCATGTGCCCTGACTGGGAATCGAACGGCGATCTTGTGGTTCGCAAGTCCGTGCTCAATCCACTGAGCTATGCCAGCCAGGGCTGACATTTGTAAAGTACTTTGTATATACATGTATAGGGTGAAGCAAAAGTAGGTTTACAGTTGTGACTATGTGAAACACAGAGTTTATTCTTTTATTAGTATTTGTTAGTTATTATATTATTTCCATATGAACAACTGCAAACTTACTTTTCCCCACTCTGCATATAAACATATGTGTGCATTTCCACAGTTCTGTAACTTAAGTTTATAGCTTTTACTAGATTATCAAAGGTACCTTTCATCAAGAACAGTTCAAGCAACAATATTTTATACTCAATTTTGTACTATTTGTTCAGATTCACTTAGCAAAAAAAGTTACTTTCCTTTTTTGTGTAAAACTATGAACCTCTTGGATATAATAACCTACATTCTGCACTCTTCAGTGTTAATCTTTATCACATGAAGAATCTGTGGAAATTTGAGTTAGGTCAAGCCCTAATCAAGTTTAATTTCCACAGCATAAACTGTCCAAATTTAATTAATCAGTTTTGCTGAGTTCAGTAGAATTCTTTCAAAAGTGGTAACACACGTCTAAACATGCACACTGTCATTCAAAGCCCAAATCAGTCCACGAAACTGCTGCTAAATGGTGGAGGAGGGCTGATATTTTGTAGCACCAACACTAAAATATAAGTTGCTATAAGGAACAAATTGTATTGATTGTGAAACTAAACCTTTTTTAAGTTTGTTAATTTTATAATAACATTTTAAGACTCATTAAGTCATCTATCCTATTTGTTTATTGTCTTCCATGTTGTTTGAAATGTAAGCCTGGTGAAGGCAAGACCCATGTGTGGTAGTTATAGTCGACTGGCTCAGGTTCATCTGTCCCAACTTCCTTTTGCAAAAGCCAGACAGCCAAAGAGAAACCTTTCCAGAACACATTCCAGGTAAGTTTCCAGGTGTGAGTTATGTTCATGCATGCATCAGTTGAATCTGGAATTATGAGAGATGGAGATAGAAGCAGAAAATGTGCAAGGCTTCCATTTTGTATGGGCTGAGTTAGCAGGTCTGATGGGGCCTTGGAACCAATGCTTCTATCTCTTGTTTTTTATCTTGGAATTGTAGATCTAAGATGCTGAGATCTGTACATATCAGTTAGACAAGTCTTTTGGATTCTCATGTTCTCTTTTAAAATTATTTTTTAGAAATAAGAATTGTATATATTTAAGGTGTACAACATGATGGGTCGATTGCTTTTTTTTTCTGGTTGTGGCAGAGACAGCAGTTAGTCATGGGATCCCAGCCATTCCAATGGTTTGGAGGGACCCACTTTCTTGTACTAAATACCTTTTGCTGAAAATAGAGTAGTTTCTATTTTTCACATTTTTTCTGACTAACACTGGGGCACCCAGTTTTTGTTGATTGAATGAACACAGTGTAAAGAAGCACAAAATAAATTTTAAAAGAAATCAACACTACAGAGAAAGTTCATTCATTGGGTTCTCTAGAAAGCAAACTGTAAGACACAAATTTGCAGGCAGTTCATGGGGAGGTGCTCTTGGGACCGACATCTGGACTGGGCTAAGGGAAGGTGAATGATGATGCATTTGCAGAAAAGCCATCAGCTGATCAGACCGATGATCTAGAGCTAGAATGGTTCTTGTAAGTTGTCCAGAGCTGAGGAGAGTGGCAGGCTTTCATAGTCTTAAACCAATTGGATGTGGATGGAAATCCTCTCAGCGGGGAGCAAGGCCATACTCCTCTTGAGCCTGGGCAAGTCCCAAGCAAGACTTTCTGACTTACCTGAGAGCTATTAGCCAACAGCACTCCCAACCACTGGGAAAACAAGTGCTTGAGCTCTGGGAGAAGGCAGGAATAGGCCTGGGAGTGCACTGTGTGTTTGGCATCTTACAATAAGAGCTTTCAGGAAAAACAGATGTGACTTTGGATCACAAAGCCTGGATTCCAGTACTATTCTTCCACTTGTTAGCTGTGAGAACTCAGACAAGTCATTTAACTGTTTTCTCATCTATAGAAAGACAATAATATTTTACTTAAATATAATTATACATGTTAAGTTTTATCATAGATTCAAAAGAGCATTGTAGTCTGAAGATCATACTATTAAAAATTTGAGTTATTCTGCAGAAAGTGTGGCTTAAAATAATATGGTCAGTTTTTTCATCACTTCTCACTTTAGCCTTATGCACTAGAAATTGGAATAATATAGAGAAAATTAAAGAAAAAGCAAATCAAAGAGAAAGAAATATGGTTAAGGTACATTTAATTTAGTCAGTTATTTTTACATTTATTAATTTATCAAATAACATATTATTGTAAATATTCTCTGTGAAAAGAGTCAACTGTCATTAGGACATGCCTGTCACATAGAACATGGGTGCACACTGACCTTCTCTGACTTTAAAATAAAATAAATTATCCAACATTTTTATAGCAGTGTTAACATATATCAACAAGCCTGGAAGAACATTCCAAGTAAGAATTATGAGCTAGGTTCCCCAAACCAACCTCATATCCCCCTAAACTTTTTATCATTGCTATCTAGATGTAATTTAAAAAAAACATTAAAACCATGGTGCCTTGTAATCTTTTCAACACACAATCTCCCTCAGTCCCACTTTTGTTTTATGATCCACCACAGTAATCAAGGTATTATACTAAACGTGCCAAAGACAGAATGGCAGCAGTGGGGGAAGGGTGGTTATTTTACCACCTACACAATTTCTTGTTCGGAGAATTTATGGTCACATAGCCTGTATTATCTATCAAGCACCAGCTTGGTTGCCTCTTCTTCTTCTGGTTGGCAAACAAATAAGTGAACCATCCTTTTACTAAAACCGTAATACATCTCCTTTAAAAGATAGCCAACCACTGGTTTCATGAATATTGCACTAAATTCTTCTGCTCTAATTGAACTCTAGGTGAGCTTTTTTTCCCTTTCTCTTTATGAAGTGAAATATACATGTAGAAAAGTATACATATTAGGAATGTACATCTCAGTGAATTAAGTAAGCCATTTTAAGATCCATATTAATTTTCTTGTAACTACTTAGTTCACACTGAGTTTCTCAAAAGATTTCAAATTAAATAAGATTAAAAAATCAATTTTAAAAAACCCTCAAAACGTATTAAATAGATTCTCAGAGGAAACATAGGAGAACTACAAATAATGAAACTGCAATTTTACCAAGGGAAGACCATAACTTAAACTCAAGGGAAACTAGCCAGATTACATGATAACATACCACCCTTGCAAGCTGTATCAGTTATTTATTTCTGTGAATCAACCAGCCTAAAACTTGTTGACTTAAAAGACAGCCCAGATCCCAACTCAGAATGGCTTTCGCATGTCTGCTGGTATCTTATTGACTAGGGTTCATTGACCATAGCAAGTCACATAGGCAAGCCCAGGCAAGGGAAAAGAGCCACGTAAGTGCAGGCATTGTCCAGTGGAGGGACATAACCATAACAATCTACCAATCACACCAACAAAATTCACTAAAGTAGAGAGATTAATGAAAAGCTGAAGAAAACCGAGCCATCATCTATGAGGGTAAGACCCAACCCTCTACTACTCACTAGCCATGGAACTCCAGAAAGCCACTCTATGCATCTCAGGTTCCACCGAGGAAAAGTGACATATTCACAGAGCTAATAAAGGTAAAGTTAGCACCCACAGAAGTTTTATAAATTATTAATTTTCTATAAGAATAAATTATTAAATTCCTGTGTATTATGCTAAAAGTTCCAATGAATTAGCTAGTCATTTTCTCTATTGTTTAGAATGAGACACATTACCTATACCACCTAATATATATATGAGAAATCAAATGTACAAACTTTTAAAAATTTGCATTATATTGCAAGCACCTTAGTTAGAGAATTTTATCTTTTTTTCCCTCCCTTCCTTCCCTCCTTCCTTCCTTCTTTCCTTCCTTCCTTCCTTCCTTCCTTCCTTCCTTCCTTCCTTCCTTCCTTCCTTCCTTCCTTCCTTCCTTCCTTCCTTCCTGTTCACCTACAGTTATCTCTATAATTTTGGATCACAGGATGTGGTGCTAGATTTTGCATCAGGACTGCTCCTCAATACACACTTGCTGCCTTTTACTCAGAAGGCTCTTTATGGAATGCAAGTAAGTAGAATTGTCATTTCACTGTTAAATGTCAGACAGATAATTACCACTCCATTAAGGCAGCTTACCAACCAAATGAAGATTTTTTTTCTCCCTGTATTTAAGCCGAAAACTGTCCCTCCAAATTCTTAAACTGCAGTGCATAGGTACAGGGAAGATATGCTGCAGGAACAAAAGGAACCACAGTTAATTTTTTTAAGCCAGCTGATTTTCTCTTCAGTGAATGATGGGTAGGAAGTGGCTTGGACCCCAGTAATTCAGAAAAATCCAACCGATGCGCCCATGGATGCTTCAGATGCCAATTTCTCCAGCTATTGGGAAGGACATAGAGTCACTATGTTACAAGGGCCTTCCGTTATGTGAGATGGACCTCATATACATTTACTTGTATATATACATCATTGGTCAGAATATAGCACATGGCCATACTTGACCATGCCTAGTTATAAGAGAAGCTGAGAAATACAGTTTGGCTGAAGGACCATTTTCTTGGGGAAAAACAGAGGAATGGATTGAGGAGAGACCAGTAATCTTCTCTGCATAGGACATCTGAGTATGTAAACACTTCTTATAAACAGGATTTAAGTGTATGAAGGCTTTATTTATTTCTCTAGATCGGAGGTGTCAAACTCATTTTCACTGGGGGCCACATCAGCCATGAGGTTGCCTTCAAAGGGCCAAATGTAATTTTAGGACTGTATAAATGTAACTACTCCTTAACAGTTAAGCGAGAGCCTGGCACTGCCCCAGATAGAAATGAGGTGCCGGGCCATATAAAACAATGTGGAGGGCCGGACTGGGCCCACAGGCATTGTGTTTGCCACCTGCGCTCGAGATGCTAAACTCCCTCAATTGTGTGTATGTGTGTGTGTGTGTGTGTGTGTGTGTAATGTTGGGAACCACTCTGCCTGGTTTCAGGAGTTGTAACTACCCCCCATGACTAAGTCTGAGTGAGTGACCTCTGGAATGCGAGCCACTAAGGAGACAAAGCTTGTCTCTGCTTCATCCCTTGCCCCCAATGCTTGGTTGGTTAGTCTATAACAAGTATGACCCCTCAGAGAAGGGGCAACCTAAGCCAGACACAATCATTTGGGAGGCCATCATGTAAGGACTCGGGGGGCTGCAACAAAGAGGGAGTGATGGACCCTCGCCCCCAGCTATTCTGATGTAGTCTGAGTCCCCTTGTCCTCTGGGAGAAGCACTTCCTGTCTTTAATCCACTTAAGCCTAAAAACCTATAAAGGGGAAGGCAGTGCAGCCCTTTGCTGGCTAGAAAGGGATCCGGGGTGATCAGGCATAAGAAAGAATATGTAAAATTCTGTGAAACCTGCTTTACTTAAAATGCTCTCATTTAAATGATAAGGATCCAAGCAAGAAGTTTGTTCCTCCAAGTTTTATGACTTTTTAGCTATCTGACCCTGACTGAAAATAAGCCCTCATAGTTCTTTGAATGCTATCTATTGTTTGATCCTTACCTTTATTCTAGTGCAAATGAACCCAGTAAAAGCCCCTTGAGGAAGGGGCTCTTGGCCTTTCTCCTCTGAGAGATTGGCCACCTCTCCTCCCCAAGCAGATCATGTCTTGGTAGTTTCACTTTCATCTGTGGTGGATAGGGGGACTTTGCGGTCAAAGTTGCCCGTGCGTGTGTGTGTGTGTGTGTGTGTGTGTGTGTGTGTGTGTGTATATATATATATATATATATATATATATAAAGAGAGGGAATATTAGAGTTTTCTGTATTACCTACCTAGGTAAGTACATTTCACAAGAAACAAAGCAGTAGTTTGAAAATAATGTGATGATTTCTGGGGGTAGAAATGTATAAAGGGCCTGAATGGTAATGGGAAAAAAATACAATAAAGATCCAAGTTAAAAGTAAATAAATAAATAAAATGTTTATTTCTCTAAAAATTACTAAATATTTTAAGTGAAAGTTTATTTTCTAACAGTTTTCTTATAGTTTAAGATGGTGGTTGCTTATCCAACTGCGGACCTCAGAGCAGTAGAGCCAGCAACACTTGGTCGTTTTTTAGAAAAAGCAGAATGAGAATGCTTGGGCACAAACTCAGGTTTGCTGAATCAGATTCTCCAGGGGCAGAATCCTGCAATCTTTAAAAATGGGCTTAAGGACGTAGGTATAAGCTATGTGCACTGATTGTTTTGATGTAAGCAGGCAATAAATGCTAGTTAAGTTGCTAGTGACATACTTTTGTATTTACTAGAAAATAATAGTTCTTTGTTTGCTAAGTAAAGCAAGTCATGATTTTGTAAACATGTGTAAACTTCAGGCTGCCTTGCCTCTAAGGTAATGGCAGTAATAATCACACCTCCTCCATGCAATGATGCAAGAATGTCTAGGAGGTTTCCTGGTGATAATTTTCCTTGCTTTAATTGTTCCATAATTATAATGGCTATAATGAGCAAGCACAGTGGGAAGCTAGTTGAAGGGAACACTGTTTTTCATAATCTTTTTTCCCAATTTTCATTTGCCTGGTCTTGTTTTCCAATTGGAAATAGTGAAGTTCTCAATATTTTCTGAAAGCCAAAAACATTGTTTATATGACCTACATAATTTACATAGTAAATTCTACTAATGAGTGACTAAATTTTAATTTCAGAAACATATGATCTTCCTGAGTTTTCAAATGAAATAGCCACCTTTAAGCACGACTGAAGACAGCAAAGTCTCTCAGGTTTGAGTATTAAAAGTTGTATAAGATAATGATTAATTTTATATGTTAATTTAAGATTACTTTTAGGTTTCAGTAAGCCTTTGATTATCTGCTATATACCAGGAATTGATTCATACCATAAGTGAGACCAGAGCATGTTTCCCCTTTCTCTGTGGTCTATAAATTCTCATCATTGTCTAAACAGATTTGGACATGTGGGAACTCCCATAGAAATTGGAGGTGAAATAAAATATTGGGTATTGCAACCCAGGAAAATCAGCATAAGAGAAAGTTGTTTTACCTAGAAGAAAATTAGTGGACAAACACGAATTCATCTGAAGAACATTTATTTTCATTAATTTTGGGCTTCGATGCTTATATTTCCACATGATTGCTAGGTTAGTATGACTCATTACTAACCAATACAGAGAAAAGAAACCCCCAAACACTTGGATTCTAATAAGCACAGTGGTATAAAAGAAACCTTGTGGTAATTCATCTTAAAATACATAGAACAGGTGGCAGAGAATAATGAACATAGCTTAGTGGTGGGATTTACACTGAACTAAGTTGATTCCAAAGTCAACCCTAGCATACTAACTTTGACCACTTTACTTCATCTAACTGGATACAATTCCAAATTCAATTTTTAGTTGTACTACCTCTGACAAATTCATGTTCTTTTAGAAGAGTGCCCTCATTTGTAAGGTGATTATTAAAATATCTAGTTCATGTAAGTTTTGAAATAGTAACTGTGATTATGTAGGTATAGCAGAACAGGAGACCTGTGCTTCATACCCTTCACTTGATCCTCAACCCTGGTTGGCTGAAGTGATGCTATGAGAAGTGATCAGTATTAGCAAGAAAGATTCCTTCCTTTTGGTAGACTCCCATTTTCCTCCTGTATTGAAGAGAGGATTATTTTCCTTGTGTCATCAACAAAAGTCAGTATCTCTTTCCCTCCGTTTTTCTCCCTCTCTCTTTCCCTCCTCTCTCTCACACACACATACACACACACACAGAACATCTGGATACCCATTTTAGCATCAAGTAGGTCTGAAGACAATGTTATTGGAACAATAATAAAGTTCTAAGACATTTACTGGACTATAAGTGTGTTCCCAATAAGTTAGATGGCTGTGTGCTGTCTGATAATGTACTGCACTTGCATACCCACTGAGATGTGGTGGGGACACATGTCAAGAAATCAGGTCCCAGCATCATGCCAATCACAATGTTTGTTAAGTAGTTGGTCATGTTGCAGCTGACCTCACAGACTCGGGTCAGGCTTGAGTTTCTTCCTCAGGCCCTGGTGTGCAGTATAGACAGATCCTGGGTGGAAGTAAGGGTGAGGAGGGTGGATGTATAGGCAGAAGCTGTTCTTAAGATTTCTCACCAGCCCCTTACAATAGGACACATAACAGATAACTTCTGCTTTTCCCCATGGCAAAGGTAGGGGAGTTCACTCTCGGAAGCATTTTATACTGAAGTGTTTCACACTTCAGAATTATTATTAATTGCATTTTTGCCCTGAAAAATATAGGGACAAAAATTCATACAATGGTTTATCTATAAAAGTTCCATGTTGTTATGAAAGGTAAGAGCTCCTTCTTCCTTTCTGGTGCATAGTATTCCATTGTGTAAATTTATCACAGTTTATTGATCCACTCATTGACTGATGCCCACCTAGGCTACTTCTAGAACTTGGCAATTGTAAATTGTGCTGCTGTAAACATTGTGTTCATAGGTTCTTTTGCATTAGTGTTTCAGGATTCTTAGGGTATAAATCCAACAGTGAAATTGCTGAGTCAAAAAGCAATTCCATTTTTAGTTTCCTGAGGAAATTCCACACTGTTTTCCACAGAGACTGCACCAGTTTGCATTCCCACCAACACTGCAATAGGGTTCCCTTTTCTCCACAGTCTCACCAGGACTGGTTGTTTGTTGATTTGTTTATGATGGCCATTCTGACCATTGTGAAGTGGTATCTCACTGTGATTTTAATTTGCATCTCTCTGATGGCTAGTGATGCTGAGCATCCTTTCTTATGTCTCTGGGCCCTCTGTCTGTTCTCCCTGGAGAAGTGTCTACTCAGGTCTTTTGCCTGTTTTTTAATTGGATTGTTTGTCTTTCTGATGTGGAGTAATGCATGGAGCAGAAAGAAAAAGGAGTTCCTATCCTTCATGACAACATGGATGGAACTGGAAAGTATTATGCTAAGTGAAGTAAGCCAGTCAGCGAAAGACAAATACCATGTGATCTCACCTATAAGTGGAACCTAATTAAGAGAACAAACTGGCATACAAAACATAGACAAAGACATTGAAATTGACAATAAACTGACAGTAATCAGAAGAAAAGGGAAAGGGAAATCATGTGGGAAAGAAGGGAAAGGGATGTAAGTGCATGTGTATGAGGGACACATGGATGGAGCCAAGGGGAGTGGGATTGAGAGTGGGAGATGGGTGTGGGTGAGGCGGGGTAAAGTGGTGGTGGGAAAATGGAGACAACTGTATTTGAACATCAATTTAAAAAAGTAAAAAAAAAATCCAAGGTCTGCAGAAATGAGGAAAGAGAGTGTGCATGGGATTTGCATGCTGTGTGTTTCTCATAGGAAGTTCTCAACAAATCATAACTGTAATTGCCAGGATATCACACCTTGATGTCATACCATAGGTAAGTTATTTATTATCCATAAACATCAGTTTCCTTAAAAATGTCAAAAATAATAAAAAGAATAAAACTGACTTTATAATATGACAGAAAGAAAAATATGTTATTTTAAACAAAAGAATCTTACTCTTTTGAACCTTCCTTCTAATAGGGGAATGTCTCTTATAGAACATTGAGGAGAGAGAGGGACACCATTTCCAAGGACTCAATTATTTTAAATAAAAGGCTATAATGTCAATGCTTCTAGAAATGCTTTATGCCAATAAAGTGTGGAGAAACAAAGAAAGTGCTCCTTGTTTTAGAAAGTTCCTAAAAGCATTTCTGGATTTACAAAATAGACCTTGAAATAGTTTGGAGTAGAGAGTTAAAAGCTTAACATTTTTAATACCAGCTACTTCAGACCCTTGTGCTCCAGTATAAGACCAAAAACAAATTGATTTAACAGTAATCCTAGGAGGACACAGAAGATCCAAAAATAAGAACACTGCTATTCCAGCAAATAGTTTGTAACATCTTTATTCCTAACTCCTACCTTACCACAGTCCAGTGACTAATATCCCAACCTTCAAAGCCCTGTGAGAACCGTTTCCATATTCTCATTCTAGGACATTATTACTTCACACTGAACCTATCTTTGCTCAAGGAGTTTCATACCAACCCACTTTCCCTGCAAGGTGTTGTAAGAGAGATTTGACAAATTCTAAATGAGAAAAATGAAACAATTTTTTAAATGGACTATGACAGCCTTTTAAAGGAAGAGGAAATCTAAGAAATACGGAGTCCTTAATTAAACACACGGGGTGTCACTGGAAACCCACAAAGAAATTCCCAAGGTTGGAAAAAAGCAATGGAATTTTTTAATCAGCAAGCTAATAGTAAATATTTAATATACTTATTAAATATTTAGGCTTATAAGGTCAACCTACTCTGCTTATTCTAACTTTTGGGAAAGCTCAGCTTTGCAAGGGATCTCATGTTATTACTAATTTACTTCCTGGTGACCATGGTTAACAAAACTGTATGATACACTTGAATTGCTGAGAAGAGATCTTAAATGTTCTCAACACACACAAAATAGTAACTATTTGAGGTAATGGATATATTAAGTACTCTTATTTTGACAATCCTTTTACAGTATGTACATGTATCAAGTTATTACACTACACCTTAAGCATACAAAATGTTGTATGTCAATTATATCTCTATAAAACTGGGGAAAAACATCACTCCCTGTAGGGAGAACCAAGGATGTGATATTAGGGGGTTTTCCCAAGTTGGTGGTCCCATTACTCCAGCATCTTCTTCTGTCATCACCTCTCTTTCTCTGAGCCTGCATGTCTACCTCTGTTTCATAAGGACCATTATGATTATATTGGGCTCTCCCCCTGGATAATCCAGGAAAAAACTTCCCATCTTAAGATCTTTACTCATATCTCCAAAGCATCTTTTGCCATGTAAGGTAAAAAGAAGGAAATCTTGCCTTTTGTAACAGCCAGTCAGAAAGAGACAAGTACCATATAATTTCATTTATATGTGGAACCTAATGAAAAAATAAACAAACAAAATGGAAACAGACTCAGATACAGAGAATAGATTGATAGCTGTCAGAGAGGAGGGTTGTTGCAGGGCTGGGTGAAAAAGGTGAAGGGGCTAAGTAAAGAAAAAATGAAACTCATAGATGCAGACAAGAGTATGGTGGTTACAAAGGGAAAGGGGGCTGGAGGGAGGTAGAGGAGGATAAAGGTAGTAAAAATGATGACAAAAGGACACCTGACTTGAGGTAGTGAATTCACAAGACAATGTCTAGATGATGTATTATAGAATTGTACACTTGTAACCCATACTATTTATTAAACAATGTCACCCTAATAAATTCAATAAAAATTAGGGCATAGATATATTTAGGCTATTACTTTGCTTAATAAGAGGTGTCTTAATCATTACATAAATATAATAGGGCTGAGAAGTGCAAAAACCCATGAGAGGAGTGGCAGGTAGTGATATGTACACCTGTGTGCACACTCAGCAGGGTAAAGACAATAGAATTCTTGATGCTGGTCTTTACATTCAAGAGGCAGGGTGTAGTAGAAAGTGCCTGAAGTTGCAAAGATTGCTTTGAATTTAAATTCTACCACATTCTTTCTTTGTGGTACTGAGCAAAACATTTACCATCACTGAACAATAAGAGTAAACTTTTCTTAAGTGCAGCCATTGTACAGGTAAAGGCTTCCCCTGCACCCTCTCACTTATGCTTTATCACTCCTGTAAAGGCTGGCCCCATTGTAAAATGAAGAAGCTGAGAATCGAGATTAGTATCATTGGCCAAAGTTAGAGAAAATTTACCTAGTTAATAAATTGATTCTTGGTTTCTTTACTATTAAAATAAGAGCATGAATAATGCCTATCTTGTAAGCTTGTTGTGAGAATTAATGATTTGGGAACACCTTTTAAACTGTTATAAAATTAAATAGTGATAAAATATAGTATTTAAGTTCCGTGGGGATTAAATGAAGCAACACATGTAAGTTAGCCTAGTTGATGCCTGACTCATAGTGTAGTAGTACTTAAAAATATTATTTTACTATCCTCATACTTTTTTACATTCATTATAATTTTATTTTTTATTAAATATTTTATTTTTGTTCTATTACAGTTGTCCCAATTTCTTCTTATAGCCTAGGCCACCAACTTCCCTAGGATTCTCAGTGCAGAAGTAGCATCTTATCAGCTTCAAGTCTGCAGTCTTAACTATATGGCCATTCTGTGGGCATACTTTATTTTTCTACTGCTGCCTGGGCCCAAACATTGCCACTGGTCATCTATTGCAGTACAGAGGAAGGTGATTCTGGATCCATATACTATGGCTGAACTGAGACATGACAAGGAACCCCAATAAGGTTTGGAAAAAGAGCAGACATCAACATTTGTCATCATATAGAAAACGTTACTTATTTTGCCCTGAGGCCTCTATTTCTTCTCTTGATTTGACAGGAAGATGCTTTTTCTTCAGGAGTTACTCATTTCCTGGCCAATTGATATACTGGGGAAAGTGACAATAACATTTTTTAAAGCCTCTAGTTTATGCATTTTCTAACATCAGTCTTTCTCTTTTTTACATATTATATGCACATCTTATTTTTTTCTTTATTTAAAAAAAATTTTACTGTTGTTTAAGAAGAGTTGCCTCCATTTTCTCCCCCAAATTCCCTCTACCCCTCTCTACCTCCTACCCTAGATCCTATACCCTTTGGTTTTGTCCATGTGTCCTCTTTATATGTTCCTTGATGACCCTTCCCCTATATCCCCACATTATCCCTCTCACCCCTCCCCTCTGGTCATTATCTGTTTGTTCCTTATTTCAATGTTTCTGGTTATATTTGGATTGCTTGTTTGTTTTGTTGATCAGGTTCCAGTTACATGTGATATCACATGGTATTTGTCTTTCACTGCCTGGTTTAGTTCACTTAGCATGATACTCTCCAGTTCTATCTATGCTGTTGCAAAGGGTAGGATCTACTTCTTTCTTTCTGCTGCATAGAATTCCATTGTGTAAATCTACCATAGTTTTTCTATCCATAATTTACTGGACAGGGGGCACTTAGGTTGCTTCCAGCACTTGGGTATTGTAAATTGTGTTGCTATAAACATTGGGGTGCATAGATTCTTTTGAATCAGTGTTTCAAAATTCTTAGGATATAGTATTAGCAGTGGTATTGCCAAGTAAAAAGGAAGTTTCATTTTTACTTTTCTGAGGAAATTCCGTATTGCTTTCCACAATGGCTACACCAGTCTGCATACCCACTAACAGTGCACTAGGGTTCCCTTTTCTCCACAATCTCACCAGGACTGTTTGTTTATTTGTTTATGATGGCCATTCTGACCATTGTGAAGTGATATCTCATTGTGGTTTTAATTTGTATCTCTCTGATGGCTAGTGATGCTGAGCATCCTTTCTTATGTTTCTGGGCCCTCTGTATGTCTTCCTTGGAGAAGTATCTGTTCAGGTCTGCTTGTTTTTTTTAATTGGGTGGTTTGTTTTCTTGGAGTAGAGTCTTGTGTGTTCTTTATATATTTTGGAGATCAAACCCTTGTCTGAGGTATCATTGGCAAATATGTTTTTCCATATGGTTGGTTCCCTTTTCATTTGCTCATATTTTCCTTAGCTTTACAGAAACTTTTTATTTTGATGAAGTCTCATTTCTTTATTCTTTCCTTTATGACCCTTCTTCTAGAGAACATATCAGTGGAAATACTGCTACATGGAATATCTGAGATTTTTCTGTGTATGTTCCCCTCTAGGACTTTTATGGCATTGTCACTTATATTTAAGTCTTCTATCCACCTTGAGTTTATTTTTGTGTATGGTGGAAGTTGGTACCCAAGTTTCATTTTTTTGCATGTAGCTGTCCCAACACCATTTTTTGAAGAGACTCATTTTTCTCCATTTTATGCTTCTGCTTCCTTTGTTGAACCCATAGAGACATGGGTTTATTTCTAGGCTTTTGATTCTGTTCCACTGATCGATGTATCTGTTATTATGCCAGTACCACACTGTTTTGATTATCATGGCCTTGTAATATAGTTTGATATCAGGTATTTTGATCCCTCCAACTTTGTTCTTCTTTCTTAAAATTGCTGTGGCTATTTGAGGTTGTTAATGGTTCCATATAAATTTTTGAAATGTTTGTTTTGTATCTGTGAAATATGTCATTGGTATTTTAATAGGGATTGCATTGAATCTATAAATTGTTTTGGGTAGTATGTCATTTTGATGATGTTAATTCTTCTAATCCATGAACACAGTATATGTTTCCATTTATTTGTGTCTCCCTTAATTTCTTTCTTCAGTGTTGTATAGTTTTTTGAGTTAAAGGACTTTTACCTCTGTGGTTAGATTTATTCCTAGGTACTTCCTTTTTATTCCTGCTACAGCAAATGGGATTTTTTTCCTGATTTCTGTTTCTGATATTTCATTGTTGGTGTAAAAAAATGCCTTTGATTTCTAAATATTGACTTTGTATCCTGCTGCTTTGCCAAACTCACTTAAGTTGAATGTTTTTTTTATGGAGTCTATAGGGTTTTCTATGCACACTATCATGTCATCTGCAAACAGTGACAGTTTTACTTCCTCCTTTCTAATTTGGATACCTTTTTACTTCTTTTCCTTGTCTGATCAGTGTGGCTAGGACTGCCAATACTATGTTGAATAGAAGTGGTGAAAGCAGACGTCCTTGTCCTGTTCCTGACCTTAGTGGAAAAGCTTTTAGTTTTTGCCCATTGAGTATGATGTTGACTGTACGTTTCTCATATATGCCCTTTATTGAGGAATAAATACTTCCACTTTGCTAAGTGTTTTTTATCATAAATGGGTGCCCAAACTTTTCAAATGCTTTTTCCTCATCTATTGATATGATCATGTGATTTTTGTCTTTCCTTTTGTTTGTGTGATGTATTACATTTATTGATTTGTGAAAACTGTATCATTCTTGCATCCCTGGCATCAATCCCACTTGACATGGTGTTTGACCTTTTTAATGTATTGCTGTTTTAATGGATGCTGTTTGCCAATACTTTGTTGAGGATTTTAGCGTCTATGTTCATCAGCAATATTGGCCTATAGTTTTCTCTCTTTGTTGTAATTTTATCTGGTTTTGGGATTAAGATGATGCTGGCTTCATGAAAGGAGTTTGAGAGTATTCTCTCTTCTTGGATATTTTGGAGTAGTTTGAGAAGGATAGGGGTTAGATCTTCTTTAAATGTTTAAAAATTTTTCTATGAAATTGTCTGCTCCAGGGCTTTTGTGTGATGGGAGCTTTTTGGTTACTGCTTCAATTTCATCAGCTGTTATCAGTCTGTTCAGGCTTTTTGCTTTTTCATTCCGTTTTGGAAGGTTATATTTTTCTAGAAATGCATCCATTTCACCCAGGTTTTCGAATTTCTTGGCATATACTTGTTCATAGTAATTTCTTACAATCCTTTGCATCTTTGTGATATCAGTTGTAATCTCTTGTCTTTCATTTCCGATTTTATTTATTTGGGTCCTCTCTTTTTCTTGATGAGTCTGCTGAAAGGCTTGTTGACTTTGCTTATGTTTTCAAAATACCAGCTCCTGGATATATCAATCTTTAAATTGTTCTTTTAGTGTTTATGCCATTTAATTCTGCTCTGATGTTGATTATTTCCTTCCTTCTCTTTACTCTGGGCTGTCCTTTTTTTTTGTTCCCCCAGTTTTTGTAAATGTAGGGTTAGGTTGTTTATTTGAAATGTTCTATCTTTTTTAGATAGGCCCGTATCACCATGAACTTCATGCTCAGGACTGCCTTCTCTATGTCCCATGAGTTTTGGACTAGTGTGAGTTCATTTTCATTTGTTTCCAGAAACTTTTTGATTTCTTCCTTGATCTCATTCTTAACGCATTCATTGTTTAATAACATGTTATTCAATGTCCATGAGTTTGAGTGTTTTTGAGTTTTTTCCTTATGGTTGGTTTCTAATTTCAAGCCCCTGAGGTCTGAGAAGATGTTTAATATGATTTCAATTTTCTTGAATTTGTTGAGGCTTGTTTTGTGTTCTGTCATGTGCCACAATCTTTGAAAATGTTCCATGTGCATTTGAAAAGAATGTGTATTTCGCTTTCAGTATGAAAGATTCTATAGATATCTGTTAAGTCCATTTGATCTAGGACATGGTTCAATCCTGCAATATCCTTGTTGTTGATAATTTGAAGATCTACTCATTTTTGACAGTGGGATGTTAAAATCCCCTAGCATAAATGTGTTGCTGTCTATATCTTTCTCGAAGTCATCCAAGATTTTCCTTATATTTTTGGTGCTCCTATGTTGGGTGCATGTATATTTATAATATTTATGTTTTCTTCATAATTCTTCCCTTGAGTAGTATGAAGTGTCCTTCTGGGTCTCTTTTTATGGCCTTTGTTTTGAAGTCTATTTTGTCTGATATAAATATTGCCTCACCAGCTTTTTTTCCTGCCCATTTGCTTGGCATATTTTTTCCAATCCTTATTTCTCCATTTGTGTATGTCTTTTTTTGTGAGGTGTGTCTTGTAGGCAGCATATGTGCAGGCTATGTTTTCTTGCTCATTCAACTACACTATAGCTTCTAATTGGAGCATTCAATCAATTAACATTTGAGGATAATATAGATAGGTACTTATTTTTTCTTTCCCCTTTGTACCTGCTGTGTTTCTCTCTCTCTCTCACTCTTTTTTCTTCTTCTTCTAAGTGGCTCTGAAAAGAGCCTTTGTGGGTAAGAGTCAAGTGGCTTTTTTGCATGACTATTTGGAGCTGGTGTACTTGATAATGGCCTTGGTGCCCTCGGACATGGCATGCTTGGCCAGCTCCCTGGGCAGCAGCAGGCACATGGCCATCTGGGTCTCCTTCATGTGATGGTCAAGTGCTTGTTGTAACGCACCAGGCATGATGCCTTGCCCATGATGCATTCAAAGATGTCATTGAGGAAGGAGTTCATGATGCTTATGGCTTTGGAAGAGATGCTGGTATCTGAGTGCACCTTGTGCTGCATGAGCACCTTGTACATGAATATTGGGTAGCTTCCTTGCTGCTGCAATTGTGCTTCTCGATGTCCATCTTCTGGGCCTTGGTCACCACTTTCTTGGAGCCCTTCTTCAAGCTGGGTTTGGACTTGGTGGGCTCAGGCACGGTGCAGTTTTCTGATAGAAAACCAGCAGAGTTCTCTAACACCAGTCTTAATCCTGAGATTTTAGTTATTTAAACCAATAATTTCACTTTTAAAGTCAGTCTGAATTGCTTTTTCTTCCATTTCCTTCTCTTTTTTGTTTTATTTATTTATTTTTATTATTGTTCTTAAAGTCTAATCATCTCATTAAAAGAGATTCTGAACTGGTCTGTATAACATTTCCTTTGGTAATTAAATGTCACACTCTTCAACAGTCCAGGATCTAGTGTGTGTTCTCAAACCTAAACTTTGCAAGGGCCTACCATTCTAACACTGGAATACCTCCAAACATGATGCCTCAATATACATAAAGTATAGGCAAAGGCAACAATTTTGTTTCAAGTACTACCCAGAGTCAATTCAGCACTCATCACTCTCCCAGCCCATGGCTTTGGGCTCTTTTCTTTCTCAAATCCTCATACCTTTGCTCTCTAAATCTGCTTTTGATTGCTAACTTATCAGTCTTCCTCTCCTTGTCTTAGCTCAATTTTTAACTGTGCACATGTTCGTGGAGTGTCTGTACAGAAACTCCTTCTTCTGCTTTGATGTAGCTAATGTGCAGTCTCTTTATCGCCCTAACTACCAACAAGAAACCCTTCCTGGAGGGAGTTTCTTCACTGAATCTTATTAGGTGTGTCACCTTTCCTATGGAAGGATTTCATTATTAACTTAGAAACAAGCAATTTCATTATGTTAAGAAAACTTAGTGATGGCCATATACATTTATCTTAGTGCACAGGAATCTAAAAATTCAGAGCAGTTGTGTAGCTTGCATATATCACAAAATTAATTATAGATATCGCAAATCATGATTAAATGTGGTTTGATTGTACTTAAAATGTTTCTTATGTCCTGTAATAACAATATATGAGTAAACAACCATACAACTGTAAAGCACTAATCAGGGACAAGGAACTTCTCTGCCTTGTACCTACCTGAGAGTGAATGATGATTAAATTGTCACTAAAACTGGAAGTTCTTTTTCTGGTAACAGTTTCTTTCTTTTCCTAGGGTGTTCACCACCCCAAGTCAAGTCTCTGCCCATCACCATTTATCCCCCTTTACCTTCTTCTACCTCCCCTTACCCACCTCCCTTCATCAGTCTCCACACTGTTGTCCATCCCTTGTCTGCTTCCTTCCCTTAACAGCCACATTTACTGACATAGCTACGTAGTCTATCCAGTCTTTTCACCACCTGCTTACTTCTCAACACTTTTTATTGGCTTATGACTCTATCACTCCAAGGACTTCATCTTCTCACTGAATCACCAATGACTTCTGTATTGGTAAAGATTATTGAAACATATTTTTATGAAAATCATGAGAACTCTGAAGCTATTTATACAGTTGATTGAACCTTCTGGGATACTGTACTGTTTTGGTTCCCCCCTCTATTTCTGACATGTCCTCTAAGTCACCTTTGTGGCTAATGCAGATCCATGGTACCTGAACCACCGTTCCTGTTTTTATAAAATGGCAACCACCCCACTTATTTTCCAGTATTGTAGTAAAAAATAAAGGAGACATTATACAGGAAAGGCCTACCACAAAATCATAGAATACAATAGATCCTCAAATATCATTAAAATTTTTAAGTAAAAACAAAAATGTATTATTATATTATATAATGTCTTAACTGGCAATTCTGTTCATTCCTCAAACAAACTCTTAACCTAGAGACAGCTATTCTCTATAATTAATAGAATTATATAGCTCAAGTTACTTTGATCAATTCAACCATTTCAGAACAAATCAATGATATGCCTTTCTAATCATAAAAACTGAAATTAAGGGGCAGGACAAAAGTTCTTCAAAGAGTAAGTTCTTATATAAACTTAAAGTATGGTTTATAAAATTGATGTAAATAACATTTTTAGTTTTGAAAAATATAGATAAGACCTAATTTTTGACTGAGGAGTCCACAGTTTTTCACTTCTCTTCCTTTGATAACACATGGTGCCTTTACAGGCCAAGGTAGGATAATTGACTCTAGCTTATATAGTTATAGACCATAACCCCCCTTTATCCTGGAGGATAATTATAATAATATAATGTGTGGCAATAAATTGTCCCCATTCTTGGCATTAATGTCCCTGGATCATTCCCTTCCCTTAATTTTGGGAAGGAACTGTGACTTACTTCTAACCAAAAAGATATGGCAAGGTTGATGGGAAGTCATTTCCATTGTTACATTACATAAGATTATAACTTTCATCTTGCTAGAAAACTCTTTGTTGACTTTCTTCTTTGCTGGCTTTGATGATGTAAACCACCATATTACAAGATATGGTAAGGAAACAAGTGTGGCCTTCTTCACATAGACAGCAAAATTCTTCATTCCTAAAAAGTTCAAGGAAGTGATTCCAGTCAACAACCCTGTGGGCTTCATAGCTGACATCCTTCTCCAGCTATGTCAAGGGACAGCACAGCTCTGGCAGACGCCTGGGTTGTGCAGCCTTGTGGAGGACCCTGAACCAGAAGATCCTGCTAAGCTACACCTGGATTCTTGACCCACCAAACTGAAATAATAAATCTGTATTTAATCTGCTAAATTTGCGGTAATATAAACACCATGTGATCCAATCAAAGCTCTCCTTGAAAATATATGCATAGGAGAAAGGTAAAGTTCTTTTTCTGTGGCGTTGGAAAACTTTGCATTTCTGTACCCACCACATGATCTGAATGTTTATTTATAATGGAAAATATTAAATCTCACATTAAAGTGTAGAAGAGACCATGAAAGAGATGAAATGAAAAGGATAGAGGGGAAAATATCCAGTAGATCTAAAACCAAGTATCTCCTCCTGATACCATGATTCTTCCAGCATATTTTATTGTTGATTCTGTGACAAACCTCTCCAGCATTTTTCCCAGTTTTATAAGTTAACAGATTATTATATTGCTTAAGTTAGTTTGAATTTAAATTGAATTTCTGTCATGTGAAACCAAAATATGACTAAAAAGTATGAAGAAACTAATGAAAACATAATAGAATGATATTCTTCCAAATTTTGTAAATCCTCAAAGTTAGTGCATAAACATGAAGTGAGAAATTAGTATTACTGCTCCCTTAAGAACAGCTACAGTGTAAGTATTTCTACCACTTATAGCTATTGAATGTTATCTAACTTCTCTATACTTCTTTTTCCCTTTGAAAATGGAGATAATATACTTGATAGCATTATTATGACAAGAAAATTAGTACATGTCAATGTCAGACAAAAAACAAAAACTCAATAAATATTAGCTGCTATTAATGTTTTTGTCATTACTACCACTAAGAATGCAAAATAGGGTTTCTCTCCACTGGAGGCACAGCATTTGCTGAAAAGTAAGGCCTTAGTATGGAAACTGGTTAACCCTGTAATGTCTATTACGCTTTCATCCTTTGTTATAAGTTGTGAGAAAATAACAAGAAGATTTTTCACTGGACCAGAGACTCAGATCAGAGTAAAGGGGATTCTTTAAGTAAAAATTTGCATGTTTAACAAGCACGGTTTCCTGTAGAGAGGACCTCAATATAATGCTCCTTTAGGTTAGGAGTAGAATCTAATATATTGCAAATATACAAACTTAACTATTGAATAGTTTCACTAGCTTCAATAAAACTTTCCTCAGTGAATAGTTTTTTTTTCAGATGTGTTTAATAAGTCAAAGAATTAAGGAGAGATGGAAGAAAGGGTGAAAGAAGAAAGTGAGGGAAGAGAGAGGTGCATTTTTTTAATTTAAATTACTTTATTGTCGTTCAATTATGGTTGTCTATATTTTCTCCCAACCCCCTCCAAGCCCACCTTCCCCCTTGATTTTGTCCATGTGAGTTGTTCCTGAAAACCCTTCTCCCCACTGTCCCCTCCAGAGGGGAGGTGGGATACATTTTTATTGCCAAACATCATTCAAAAATATTTATGTATTCACAAAAACTCTACTCTCTTTGACATGAGTGTGACTTCCATCAACTAAATCTGCCCTACTACCCCTGTTTAAAAGAAGAACTCCATTGATATAATAACTAATTGTTTATATTAAAACCAATCAAGTAAAAATTTTGCAAAAATTAATTCAGAAGGAAATGCTAACTATTTTATTTTAGTTGGCCAGCATGACCCTAATATCAAAACCTCATAAAGAAATTACCAAATATATTTATATACAGATATATTTAAAAATAGAGTATTATAGATCACTCCCTCATAAATATAGAAAAATTAAAATATTATCAAAATAATTTCAAAATATATAAAAATTTAATACATCATCACTAGGCAAGATTTATCTTGAAGTTTCAGAGTGGTTTATTTTTTTAACATTTTATTTATTTATTTTTAGAAAGGGGGATGGGAAGAAGAAAGAGTGGGAGAAAAACATCAATGTGTGGTTGCCTCTCATGTGTCCCCTTCTCAGGACCTAGCCTGCAACCCAGGCATGTGCCCTGACTGGGAATTGAACTGGTGACCCTTTGCTTCACAGGCCCATGCTCAATCCACTGAGCCACACCAGCCAGGCAGAGTGGTTTAATTTTTAAACATTTTATTATGTTTATTGGAATTGCATTGGTTAATAAAATTATAAAAATGAATCAATGAAATTCAAGGTATTAATCAAAAAAGAAAAATGCAAAGGTGTACATATTTTTGTTTGATATAATTTAATTTGCATACATATTTGGTATAGCCCCAAATGTTTAGAGATTGCTTCACTTTCATAACTTTTCTCAGCCTCCTGAAATACATACTTCATAGTATTCTTATGAAAAGTAAGTTTTCCTGTAATTTGGGAGAGAACTTAATCTTAGAAAATAAAATATGAATTTTATGTCCCAGATAAACAAAACAAAACCATATGATCATTTTAGTAGATTCAAAGTTAACAATTCAATACCCATTTATGATAAAAAATTATCTACAAATTGAAAACAGGAGGGAGTTTTTTTATTCCAATAAATGATATCTATGAAAAATTCTATAAATTATGTCACATACTGTTGAAATAATCAACACTTTTTTTTTAATTTGGAAAAAGACCGTACCGCTGCTCTCCTCTCTATACGTGTGTTCAGAGCACTGATATATAACAGCAGAGGCCCTAACAATGTTTCCACACAATACATTTTTTTGTAAAGTGTGCAAAACCAAGATATTTTAACTGCATTTAATTAAGAACACTGTCTCTTCCCAGTCTGTCTTCATCAGACTTTTTTGGTTTGGTTGTGGTTATATTTTTTAAATTCTCCTAATAGGATTTTGAGTTAGAAAGACACTTAGTCAGGGTTTAGTGGAACATAAGTGAAAGAAGCTTACTTGGGGTTTCCCAAAGTTGACAACAATTATAAGATTTTCTACAAAATTATTAATGATGATTTGTAAGCCCAAGTAAGCTTTTCTAAATTATCAAGAATAATTTTTTAAAATTGTTCCACCCACCAAGGTAAAAAATAATAAAATTATATATTTTCTACTCTACTGAATCAATATTATAAAATAACTTTTTAAAAATTATTTTTCAGCTACAGTATTCTGTCTTTTACTCCCATCCCAGCCCACCCCCCATGCTCCCCACCTCCCTCCCATTTCCACCCCCCTTAGTTGTTGTCCATGTGTCCTTTATACTAGTTCCTGTAAATCCTTCCCCCCTTTTTCCCCTGAAATTCCCTCTCTTCTCTCCTCTGGTCACTGTCCCCCTGTTCTCTATTTCAGTGTCTTTGGTATTATTTTGCTTGCTTGTTTGTTTTGTTGTTTAGTTTCCTGTTAAAGATGAGATCACATTGTATTTGTCTTTCACCGCCTGGCCTATTTCACTCAGCATAATGCTTTCCAGTTCCATCCATGGTGTTGCAAAGGGTAGGAGCTCCTTCTTTCTCTCTGCAGCATAGAATTCCATTGTGTATATGTACCACAATTTTGTGATCCATTCATTTACTGACGGGCATCTAGGTTGCTTCCAGCTCTTGGCTATTATAAATTGTGCTGCTATGAACATTGGGGTGCATAGGTTCTTTTGGATTGGTGTTTTAGGGTTCTTAGGATATAATCCCAGCAGTGGAATTGGAGGACATATGGAGGATCCAAAGACACATGAAAAGATGCTCAATATTGCTAGCAATCAAAGATGTGCAAATTAAAACCACAATGAGATACCACTTTACACCAGTCAGAATGGCTATCATAAACAAAGCAACAATCAACAAATGTTGGAGAGGTTGTGGGGAAAAGGGGACCTTAGTTCACTGTTGGTGAGATTGCAGACTGGTACAATCATTATGGAAAACAGTATGGAATTTTCTCAGAAAACTAAAATAACTTTTATATAGAGGCTATCAAAGTGTATTCAGCTAAAAGTATAAGAAAAATATTATAGAGGTGTGTTATGTAATTAATTAATAAAATGTTATATTTTAGATATTGTAATGTTTGGAGCATGAATAAGCTTTTGCCTTTATTTTAATATAATTTTCATTTTAAATAAGACAGTTGCTCTTATATTTAATTCAGCAGCCATATTTTTGTATACCTTATCTTATAGAGAGAACCCAAATAGAAGATGCTTGAAGCTTCACAAAGCCAAAGTATACCCCTGCCTGGGTGGTATACATAAAAATACTCAGTAATTATTAGTTGTTTTTTAAAGATTTTATTTATTTAGTTTTGGAAAGAGGGGAAAGGAAGGAAAAAGAGAGGGAGAGAACTATCAATGTGGGTTGCCTCTTGTGAGCCCCTCACCAGGCACCTGGCCTGCAACCCAGGCATGTACCCTGACTGAGAATCAAACTGGCGACCCTTTGGTTCATAGCCCACAGTCAGTCCACTGAGCTACACCAGCCATGGCTGGCAAAGTATTTTTAAAGAATAAATTAACTGTTAATATTTCTGTACTTTGTATTCAGGACACTCTATTTCATGTTTTTACATACAGAAGAATTATGTGGAAGCCATTAACTACTGAAACAACAGGGATTTTCCTTTTCCCAAAATCAGTACCTCACAAAGTAATTCTGCTGTAAAAGATTTAGGTCAAAGATGAAGTAACCCTATTAGAAGATCTAAAGAAAAAAAAAGAGAAAATATCCAGAGGTTTTCTGCTTCTTTGGGTGGCAGAGTTAAGACTACAGTGTTCAAATTTTCCTTCACATGTTATTAACCAACAGTAAATTTTTACTTCAAAAAAGTAATGCAATATATATGAAAATGACAAAAGAATCACCATGGTGTAGTGATAACTATAAAAGTAAATGGAATAGTAAAAATAAGATAAACAGTTCTATCTATATTATTTATTTTCCTACCTTTTGGCCAAAAATACCTATAACTTACTAGGCTCTGAAATAGACTTGCTCCCCAAAAATTCTTACTTACCCATATCAGATAAAATATATTTCCATTTCTTGTCACCAAGTCACTCTCTCTGAACTAGCTGCTGGCACTTACTCCAACTAATATTTTTCTTTTTGCCTTATTGTTGACATTAAGATTTTATTATCTCTCATTATGAAACGAAATGTAAAATGGTCATTATGTAAGAGTGTAGAGTCATAATCCAGTAATCCAGTACTCCTCCACTATCTTGGTGGGGCAAGAAAGTTACAAGGCAGAGGTCATAATTGGAATTGTTAACTGACCAGCCTGATCAAAGGGATCCCAAACTTGGCTACAGCACATGTATAAGCCAAGATACAAGAATCATGGTATAAAAATGATCAGGAACTCTGTGCAAGAATGAATCACACATAAGAGAAGCTTCAGTCCCCAGTAAAAACTAATTTGACTTAATTCAACTAGTCCAAGACCAGATACTTTATTTCATCAAAGGTCAATTCAAGAATCAGAAAAATAATTTATCTAATTTGATAACTGCCTTTTGTTCTAAATACCTAATATTTCAGGGTGTCAGATTCATGCCTGTACCTCTGTCCACTGGAAGTAATTAATAAATACTTGTGTAATAAATGAGATCCAGTGACTTTGCTTTCCTTATAAAAACCTTAATCACAGAGTTGCATTAACATGTTTCTGAAAAATTGGGAAGAATAACAAATCTCAAAGCATCTGGTCCAATATTCACATTATGATAGACATGCAATGGGCATTTCAGAGTTTAAGAAACAGTAGCTTATTTCTTCCAGCTTTATAAGATATAATTGGTATATAAAACACTGAATATAATAAATGTATACAACTGGTGAGTTTGGACATGTATACACTCAGCTTACCATCACCACAATCCAGGTAATAAATTTATCCATCACCTTCAAAAGTTTCCTTGTATCTCTTCGGAGTTTTTTGTTTGGCTGGCTGTCTTTTATACACAACTTGAGATCTACCCTGTAGATTTTTTTTAATCACAGGGTAGTTAAAATATTCTATTTTAACTATAGGCACTATATTGTACGGCAGATCTCTGGAGTCTATTCATAACTGCAGTTTGACACACATTGAACCATTCCCCATACCCTCCTACTCCATCCTTGCTAATCACCATTCTATTGCCTACTTCTAAACTTTGACTATTTTAGACAGCTCGTATAAAAGGAAACTTGCAGTATTTGTTCTGTGATTGACTTAATTTACTTCACATATGTCTCCCAGGTCCATCAATAGATAAATGAATAAAGAAAATATGGTACATACATACAGTAAAATATTATTCAGCATTTAAATAGAAAAATTCTACTATTTGCCACAACATGGATGGACCTGTAAGAATACATATTTAAATGTTTAAAAAATTCCTGAATAACATGAACCTACTCACATCTTAAATATCAAGTAAACTAAGACTTAAATGAGAGTCCTAATAAATTCAAGAAGCATGCTTTTAATTCTAAACAATCAGAAGAAAAAACTAGTTTAACACATGACTACAGAGAATATTTTGGAAAAACTGGATCTCTTGCTCTCACTCTTGCCATTGATCTCTCCCTCTCCTTTCTTTTCTACAGCATCATCTGATTATGAATACCATTAACTTTTTGTCCAAATCTCTAATGCAAAGTAAGAGTGAACAAAATAAGTAAGTTAACATATTAATAATTGAATGAAGAAAAGAATACTAGGAATTCTACCTGAGAAACTATAATGTAGAATTTTTCTATAATGAATGAATAATAGAAACAGACCTAATGAATATTAGAGATAATATTTTGTTTCAATATCAACTCTTATTAACAGTTATAATTGGTTGAGAATGTAACATTTGGTCAAAACTTGTAAAATGCAATCCAAATTTAGTGTTTTAAATAAAGCAACAAGCAAAATTAAAAATATAAAACAACCTCTTTAAAATATATTTCATAAATAATTTAAAAGTTCTAAGTGAAAAGAGAAACTATTTCATTCAATATTAAAACTTATTTGTGGCATAATGTTTAACTTCTCACTATTTAAAATGGTCAGTGAAGAGTTTATGAAAAGTCATACATATGCAGACTCTTTAAAATTCATTTAAAAATATAATTTGAAATATAGTTTCTAATTTGACAGTATGAAAATATAATGAACTGAAATACTTCTTATAACCTACTGGTAAAAAATATTTTGAATTACTTTTATCCTTCAATAAATTAGCAAACTGGAATTTAATTCAAGCTTGAGAGTCATAATTATTTCCATAAAAGAAGACACTCATCTCTAAACCAAAAGCTATGTATGGGGTTTTGGTTGACAATACAAAAGCTTAAAGATATCCATTAAGTTATCTTTATATGTGAAACCTAAACTTAAGAGGTTTTTGCTAGCCTTCTAAAATTTTGAATTAAGACTTTTTCATTTAAAAATTTAAAGTTACAGGAATTTGTGTCTAAAATAATTCTCTGGAATAAAGTTTGGAAACCAGATTTAGCTGCTAAGTAAAAAGGAAAATATGTTCTATTTTGCCAAATGAAATAGAAATGGTTATTTAAAAACAAAAGTTAAGGTTTGAAAGTTTTCTTTCCTAATTAAACATTTGAATATGCCTCAAACCAAACCTCCAAATCTTGAATGTATTATACATATAAAATTTGCATTTATTAGAATATATCAAACATTGTTCCTATTGTGATCATTTTTAATTCTAAATAATATTTTACTTCAGTACATCTTAAATTTTTTAAATTTTTTTGTTTTAATATAGAAATAGTACATTTTTCTAGCTCCTCTTTGAAATATGTTTCTTATGTCCTGAGATACATTAACAAACTTTTCTTGAAAAGTGTACATCTTTTATCAATATGAATATTGTAGCCCATATATTCTTCTAATGTTAATATTTACCCCAAAATACTGACAATGTTTTATTGTAAAGATCAAGTGTAATCATATACTTTTGTTTGAACTTAATTTTTCCTGTACTCCTGCATTTCAGCCTAATGAGCTATATATAGATGTGCCAAAAAACATTCACTTAAGAATGGTCCTGCGTTCTGAAATGGGAAGACCATGCAAGATAGGTTTAATTTGTTTAGTCTAGTGCTTGCTGTGCTGTGAAAGTTACACTAATTTTTTGCTAGATTTTTACAATTTTTTGAGTTAATCTTTATAAAAATTGTTTTAGTAATATGGCTTTGAGGGGATGGGAAATATAGGTCATTGGCTATAAGGTGTAAAACTTGAAGAATGTTTTTCTCTTATTAAAGAAATGCTTGCTTAAAAACAAATGAGAGTTACAATATAGAGCCATCTGAGAATGTCCCTTCTACTCTAAGGAAAAATGTACATAGTCACCAAAATCATAATTCGGGGGGTCCTATTAGAGACCTAAGGTCACAAATCAATCAAGTGATTGGAATTCCAAAGCATGACAAGTACTTCCATGAGGGAAAGGAAGAGAAGTCAAACGTGAAAGTAAGAAGAAAAATCTACGTTTAAACAGTTTCTTAAAGGCTGAGTGTTGGCACACAGAGTTTAGAATCCTGGAGACGTGAAGACCGGAGAGGGGTCTACTGCACCTACTGTCCCCTGATTCCAGAGCTGCACAGGCCGGGCAGGTGCAAGGCAGAGCATGGGAGTTGATGGTGCAGGTGCACTGAGGGAAGCCAGTTCAATTCCTGACCCCTGCAAGTTACAAGGAGGGATCAGAGTCCACTGATCCACAGACTCGAAAGCCACCTTCAGGGCGGACACTTCTTGGACACAAAGGGAAAGTCAACTGCTCTTAGAGAAAGAGCAGGAAACAGGTCCACTGCTGGGCCCACCTAATAATGCTTTAAAAGAAACAGCTTCTGCCACTGGGAGAACGACAGGAAATGCTCCTGCCCCTAACACTGGGGAAAGTTCCTTGTCTCTGTGAAAACAAAGGGTAGAAAACCTTCCCCTGCCCCATCATCTAGCTTTGACACAGGGTAGAGCATCCTGCAGGACTGGAAATACATGCAGGCACTTGAATCTTGCATTGAGAACAAATAACAGCTGGCTGTTGCTGCTGGAGGGGCAAGATGGCACAGAGGTTGAAAAAAGAAATATAACTATTTAGCAAATAGCTATAAGAACAGAACTATAGTCAAAAATGAAACAAAGCCATGTTTTTTCTTAGATATAATATCATTTCAGTGTTTAAAATTGTCAGGCATTGTCACATCTGTATAAGAAATTGTCAAAGTTGACTTTTGAATAGAAAGAACTTTATATAGAACAACTGAAAATAATGATGCTGCTTTTAATGGCAATCATGTTAGTTGGTCTTACTCTGGTTTGAATTGCTGTATTATTCTCAGCACATTCCTCCCAACATTCTTCTCTTCTATTTGAATATTTTTATTCTGGCATGTAATTTTCTTGTATTGTATTGTTTTAATTTTACATGCCTATAGAAACTTTTTTAATGTAGTGATAATTTTGTGTCCTACAGACAAAAAATGCAGGACTTTGAATTTTAACTTTTCACTGTCAGTAACCGTGTAAGATCTTAGCTAAACAGCCTGAATTAAAGTTACACAAAATGTTAAGGGGACTTAGCTAAGAAAAAGAAGTTCAAAACTATGAACAGTAAAATCACAATAAATTTGCAACTATCAACAACTAAACCTAAAATGAAAACAAACTAAGTGAACGACTAGAACAGGAGCAGGAGCAGGAGCACAGAAATGAAGATCACATGGAAGCTTATCAGCAGGGAGAGGGCAGGGGGAGAGGAGGAAAAGGTACAGGACTAAGAAGCAAAGCTGGTGGGTACAAAATAGACATAGGGAGCTTAAGAAAAGTATGGAAAATGGAGAAGCCAGAGAACTTATATGTATGGCCCATTGACATGAACTAAGGGCAGGGGGAATGCTGAAAGGGATGAGAGTACCAGGTGTAGGGGGATAAAAGGGGGGGGGATGGGAACTGTGATAGCATAATAAGATGTACTTAAAATATGAGGAACTGTTTATGTATACTACATATAAAGTTAAAGAAAATTATGAATGCATGCTCAGATTCAATTTTGGATAATGACTCATATGCTTGGAAATATATATTTCTTGGAAATAAATCTATTCTAATTTCTTTGTATGGGATTACAGCTCTAATATTTTAAAATTATAATATAGTATATATACCACCTATGATTGGTCTCTATAATTAATTAATATCATAGTATCAGGAGTTTCCTAAAAGAGGGAATTTCTCTATTATAATTTTTCTCATGTCTAATTTTGTAGGTAAATTTTCATTCTCTTTTCAAGAATACAGATCTTCATTCAAGAATTCAGCAGCATCTGATAAAGTTAGAGCAAAACTGCAGCAAATACTTCCCACTGCTTTTCTTGCCATAGTTTGATGAGCAACCAGTGAGTGCTCTGTGGTTTGTGGGTACGTACAGTGGAACTTTATCTCAGGAGACCTGCATTTGATTTAATTTGATTTTAATTGCTGACACTATTACAGATATCCCCATTTATTTCCCTTTTATCTCCTCTACGAAGCCATCCACCCCCACAAACTTTCACCACCTTGCTGTCTGTGTCCATGGATTTTGCTTATATCCATATATGTTCTTTAGCCAATCTCTTACAGTCTCCCTCAACCCTCTTCCTTCTGAGATAAGTCTGGTCAAGTAGCCATGCCTCTGGTTTTATTTAATTCATCAACTTATTTTATTCATTAGATTCCACCTATGAATGAGATCACACCATTCTCGTCTTTCTCTGACTGGCTTATTTTGCTTAGCATAGTATTGTCCAGGTCCATTCAAGCTGTTGCAAAGGCTAGGAGTTCCTTCATTTTTACAGCCATGTAGAATTCCATTGTGTAAATGTACCACAACTTTTTTATTCACTCATCTACTGATGAGCACTTGAGCTGTTCCCAGACATTGGCTATTTATTGTAAACAAAGCTGCTGTGAACATAGGGGTGCATATATTCTTTCTAATTAGTGTTTCAAGTTTCTTAGGATATAATCCCAGAAATGGGAGCAGTAGGTCAAAAAGCATTTCCATTTTTAATACTTTGAGGAAATATTTTAGGCACAAGTCACCATTTTAAAATTAATTTTTAAAAAGATGTTATTTGCTTCTTTTTAGAAAGAGGAAAAGGGAAGGAGAAAGAGAGGGGGAGAAACATCAATGTGTGGTTGCTTCTCATGTGCCCCCCCCCCACCAGGGACCTAGCCTACAACCCAGGCATGTGGTGTGACTGGGAGTTGAACTGGCAACCCTTTGGTTCGTAGGCTGGAACTCAATCCATGGAGTCACACCAGTCAGGGCAATAAGTCACCAAATATTTAAATTGCCTTAGACATAGTATTTATTTATTTAGAAAATAATTATTGAGTGCCTCACTGCTAGACACAGGGATTACTACAATTAAAGACAAAGTTTGTCCTCAAGTTGTTTAGAGCCTGATAAGCAAGTTGAGTTGTTAATTTGAAGTGAGAGTAATCAGATCTTGAAGAGCCATTATCCCCTAAAAGAGCTGCGGGGTTTATCCTGAGGGCATAAGTAGGAAAATGGGAGGCTCTAGGAAAGGGGGAAATGACAATGCTTATTTTTTTGCATTGTTGACAATGGACTAAAGAAGGGGAAAGAATGAAGACAGAATCAAGGCATGGTTTTATAACAGTTTATGGAAGAAAAATGGTGGCCTAACCTGAATGCATTGATAGAATGGAAACAGTGGAAAAATTTGAAAGGTAGGAGGGAAAAGAAATAGGCTTTGGTGACTGACTGACTGACTGGATGTGGGAACTGAGGGGCACGGAAGGTCAATGGTAATTTCTTAGTTTCTGACTTTGGTAACTGGATTAATGATGTTACCGTGGCAGAAGAAAGAGGAAGATAAGTTTATGGAATTTCTAAATGAAGATGTTCAATAAAGAGATTAATATGCACATCTTCATGCTAAGGAGAATGATTTGGGTAAGCAGTTTATTTAAAAAGGAAATAATTAGAATAGATTAAACAATTTAGAAATGATTTGTAGAAAACAGCAAAGATATTATCATTTATGGTTATGTTACCGAACAAGAGGAGGTCCGAGGGAGGGGCAATACAATATTTGGCCCACCTAGGGATGCCCAAAACTGCTATACAACAGGGGCCCCTCCCAAAAACAGAATACTAAAATCTACTGGGCCCTTCTGTCCGCCGCCAATTGGAAAGAAATCTATTAATGCCAGAGATTTGTGAAAAGGAAACAAAATGTTTATTTAATGCTACTCAGGCCTAATGCCACCACTAAAATAGCAAAGTCCTTTAGGGTATACACCTACACCCACACAGCGCTCCCTTCTCCCACTGTCCCAACTCCGGGTACCGTAAATCAGGAAAAGAGCACACGTCTGTGTTGCAGGCCGCTGGCACCGTCAGCTGTGTCACTGTGCAGGATCTCGAGTTAATCCAAAGTACTGTGGTACCCTCTCATGGTCCACTGGCAAGAGTCCTTTGTACCCAGTTCCAGTCAAAGTCTCTCTTGCTTTTTTAGGCCCCGCAGCCAAAGGGGGCACCCCAAAGCCGTGTGGGCCTCTTCTACCAAAGCTGCAGGAGTCCGCACTCCACCAAAAGCATGTGGCTTTCTTCTTCACCTGGCTGCAGGGATCTCCATTCTGGCAAAGCTGCGTGGTTTTTCCCTTTCACCTGGGAAAGAGGGGGTCCGCACCCTGCCAAAACCATGTGGCTCCCTCTTTCACCTCACCAACAGGGGGTCCTCACTCTGCTGAAACCGCGTGGCTCTCTCTCCCAGGCCTTCTCACTCAGGAGCGCAGCCCTTCGTTACATCCTGAGTCCTCAAGCCCTTCTCACTCAGGAGTGCAGACCTTGATTACATCCTCCTGAGTCCCCCTAGTTCCATTCTCAGTCCGGAGAGCAGCCCTTAGTTACATTCTGAGTCCCCCTAGTTCCATCCTGAGTCCCTGCTACTCCCTTCTGCTCCAAACTTGGCCACTGCTATTTAACATATCTATGAAACCAGTTAAAGGTTATAGATATGTTAAATAACCATTCCTCCAGAGGTTAGCTCCAAAACTGTTGCTATGCAAAATAGCTCTCAATGGCCCTGGCTCTATTCATCCCTTCCCCCTTGGGGGGGGGGGTGAGGACATCTTATATGTCTCTCCAATATTTCTATACACTTTGAATTCTGGACACCTTTCTAAATCTTTTTTTGGGGGCCCCCCTGGCTGCACCCTGTATCAGTTACACTAAATAAAAAGAACCAGTGAAGGATTTATGAAGAAATTATAAATTTCTTAATTTTAAAAAAAGAGTAAAAACTTTGAGAACTGGCATATTGCTTCTCCTTTGTTCAATTTGAGAAGGTAGTAAAATTTTTGATAGGAAAATTCTTTGAAAAAAAATAAGTTACTATACAAACTATTTAAGTGACTATTTAATTTATATACATTCTTCTCTCACCACTCCTTCTTTGTCTCTTTCATGTTTTTTTTCTGCCAAAACCTTAATTTAATTTGTATCTCAGGATTCATTCCTGCTTCACTAATCTTTCTCTTCAGTCCCATTTCTTGGGAGTAGAAGAGATAAACCATTTAGCTATTTAGAAGTTTGAAATATTTCTAGCTCTGACATATTTTCAGAGGCTCGGACTCACATCTTAGGCTACGTAAAGGGAATCCTCCATGATGTGTTTTCCCAAATCCCAATTTAATTAGCTATATTCCCCAAAACTTATATTAATATATAGTTGGAATCATACAGTATTCAAGCTTTCCAGATTAGCTTCTTTCAGTTAGCAGTGTGCATTTAATATAACTCCATGTCTTCCCATGGCTCATTTTTTGTTACCACTGAAAGCTGATGTACCATAGTTTGTTTATTTATTCTACTACTGAAGGGTCTATTGACTGCTTCCATCTATTGGCAATTATGAATAAAGTTGTTATAAACATATGTGCAGGTTTTTCTGTAGATGCAATATCTCAACTCCTTTGGGTAACTATGTTAGTTTTTATGTTTCTTAGATGTTAGTTTTATAAGAAACTGCCAAACAGTCTTCCAGACTGTCTGTACCATTTTCAGCCCTTCCATCCTTGTCAACATTTGGTAATGTCAGTTTTCAGGATTATGGCCATTCTGATAGGTGTGTGGTGGTATCACACTGTTGTTTTCTTTTATAATTCTCTGGTAAGTATCTTTTCATATGCTTACTTGCCTTCTGTATATCTTTTATGGAAAGTGTTTGTTCAGATGTTTGGCCTATTTTTAAATATGCTGTTCATTTCCTTATTGTTGGATTTTAAGAGTTCTTTGTATATTTTGGATAACAATCTTTTATCAGATGTGCCTTATGCAAATGTTTTCTACCAATCTTATCTTCACTTTCCCTTGGCCTTGTCTTACACAGAGCAGAAGTTTTCCATTTTAATAAATTCCAGCTTAGCCATTCTTTATGTCATGGGTCATACCTTTGGTGTCATATTTAAAATGTCATCACCATATCCAAGGTTACCTAGATTTTCTATGTTATCCTCTGGGAATTTTATAGTTTTGCATTTTGTATGTGTGGTCTATGATTCAGTATGAGTTTATTCTTGTGAAGTGTGTAAGGCCTTTGTCTAGATTCCTTTCTCTTTTTATAAATATATCTTATCCTCATAATCTTGATTACAATTTTCTTAGTCATTGCCTCATCATCTCTTTCTGAATTATCTCATTATCCATTTAATTTTACTCTCTTTAAATTCATCTTCTACCCTGAAACCAGGAAAATATGTATAACAAGTAAATTTACCATATAGCTGTTTAAGGCTTCCCATTCTTAAAATATTTTTAGCAAGATCTTTAGCATATCATCCAGAGATTTTTGTACTCTCTTCCTACCTCTCTAGTTTCAGCTATTACAACTCCCTTCCATTACAGGTTCAGCTTATTCAACTGCAATTCCTTGCATGACACTTGTAACTCACATCACTTTGCATTCATGAACATTATTTCCTCTGCTTGCAACTCCCTACTAACTTTTTCTTTGGGTAACAATAGAATTCTTCAAACTTCCATCTATGCACCCCTTTTCCAAGACAGCATTACCTGAACCCACAGCTTATTTTGAATTTTGAACCCCTTCTTTGAGCTTTTATAATGCTCTATACATTCCTTGATATTAACACTTCATAGACACATATGAGTTTATATGTCTATATTCCTAATAGACTATTATCTCCTCAAAGAGAAGGACATCTAAGTAATATTTGTGGCTAAGTAATCATGTAGAACTGAATTGAATAAAGTAAATAATAATACTGATGCAGTACTACTACTGCCTGAATCATTCCAAACTGTCTCTTGACCTTTCAGATTCTATATTTCTAACAGACCATTGAGAATATAAGAAGAGATTAAAGAAGGGTAAGAAATCAAATTAAGCTTAGTAGTATGTTTTGCTCTGGGTTTTATTTTCCTTTCTTTGTTTCTGTGTTTGTTTCATTTTATTTTTGTGTAGATGTACAGTTGACATATAACATCGTATTAGTGTTAGATGAACACCATATTTTCCTTTAAAGCCTATTGTTATACGCTTGCTTTCTTAGGCTGCAAAATTAATTAAAAAGAATGACGCCAGGATGGCTCATCCACTCACTGTCAGACAGGGACTGAAATCTGGTGATTGTGCCAGGACTTGGAGTGAGGAGGCCTATTTACTATTCCTGGCTTACAGTCCAACTTGCTGAATGTCCTTGAGCAACTTTCTTAACCCATTTGTGTGCATTTTCATACTATAAAAGATGCCTGTGAGTATTTCACATGTGACTCAGGGGAGTCTTTAGTTGAAAGGCAGTACGGAAATGTCCTTATTCACATCACTTTGAGAGTAAGGTACTTGAATATCAGCAAAAGCAAAGGCACCTTCCCAAAAGATTAAAATCTAGAGCAGAGAACACCTGAAATTAAGTTAAGTGATGGATTTATTGTAAAGCCTATTCTGCTTTGTAATACCACTGAGTTTGTTACTCCAAAACCAACGTACATCAGTTCAAAACAAGAAGGCTTTATTTTCCAGTCATCTAAGGCAGGCCAACCTGTGTGGCCACCCTACAAGCTAACAAAATATGTTTTTGTACAGCAGCATGTATCCTGCTTTTATGTTTATACAGTCATGTACAGTACACTTGCTTAAAAATGATTTTCCTTAAAAATGACAAGTTGTTGAAATTCACCCCCTTAATTATATACTTTTAAACTACGCAGACAGTTGGATACATAAAACCTACTTTGACAAGATGTAGAGAACAAACAGGACATAATGATAAGGATTTTGTATATGAACATGTAGAAGATTTTATTAAAAATTATTTTTGACATGAATGCAAAAATCTAAGAAAGTACTCCACATGACTTCTATTATACATGCTATTCATTCTTCTTCTTTTGGTTCTTATCAAAACAGAAAACAGAGTACTCAGGAACAACTATAATTTGTCAGAACACATGAAGTTTGTGATAGCATAAATCATGTATTTTCCTATACTCTGATCCAGGTATCCATTCAGGATCCACTTTAGAGCAAAGTGATACAAGAATTAGATATTTGCATATTGCTTATAAATAATCCTGCAAATTAAGGGCAGTTGTTCATCACCAGTAGCCTCTTCACCTGAATAAAGGGAGTCTTGTTTTAAAATAGAAAAGACTTTTCTAACTCTAGTTAGAAAAATTATCTATCTCCTCTACGTACCTACATGTTCAGGCTTTCACCTGTGTCTTGCTGTGATTGTTGCCTGAGTTAGTGCTGGAAAACCATGAAAGATAAAGTCCACAAGGTGATGAAACAACTTGGAGGACTATATTTTTAAAAGAAAACTACACACTTAAAGAATTGAACCTTTTATAACTTGCTCCTAATCTGACATCCTTGACACTTTTTTTTATCTTACAAGTGAGTCTTTTTCTCTAACATCAAACCTTTTTTTTTGACACTGTGACCTTATTTCAAGATCCAGATCAATGTTGATATTTCCATCTTCCTAGGCCTTTCTTTTCTGCCATAGCACATTGGTTAATTCCTCTTATAATACTTACCATACCCCATCTTTGTGAGAAATACAAAGTATATTGGCATAATACATAATAGTCATAATGCATAGAACACAACAACCCCAACTCTTCTTGGAGAAGATCAGGCACAAAAATTCAGTGTTTTAATATTTCTGACATCAGACATTAGGCTGAGGATTTAGAACTTCATTCATTCACCGACCCAGTCACTGCTTACACAGCACTGATTGGACAGTTAGGACTTATTTAATTGCCAGTGACCAAAACTCATGAGTTAGCTCAGCAAACTTCTTTGTAATTCTACATAGTTATTTTATTTAATCAAAGGTAGCTACAGGCAATGAAATTAAATTTCTTCAACATTAGCAAAAATTTTTAAATTAAAATACTAATCTCTGATCAGAGTGTGATTAAATAGATGTTCTCATGAACTGTTTGAGTACATAAACTGATACAATATATTTAGAGATACATTTGTGTTATTAAGAGCCCTATTTAGTAATAAGACCCTTAAAATATTATTTTATTATGATGCAATAATACTATGAAAATAATTTATATTAAGATAATTATCTAAAATAGAATTTAAAAGTTTGTCACAAATATGCACATGCACACACACACCATAAAAATTAAATGCCCCATAATAAGAAAAAGATAATTGTAATACAGCTCTAAATTAAAGTAAATGTAGCAAATAATTTCCTCTTTCCATTTTAGCAATGAAGAATCTAAGACTTATTCTTTTCAACACATACTGAGTATTCCTCTGTGGCAGAATGTTCATGGCATCCTGTTACAGCACTTAACCAGAAAGATGAAAGTCTCTGCCCTCAAGTAATTCATATCACCATGGGAAAGAACTGACCATAGAAACAATAAAATATCTACATTATGCCATGCTGTTTATTAGGCAATTCATCCTTTATTTCTCTTAGAACAACATTGGAATATGAAAAGTGAGACTCAGAATCACACAGCCAAGAAGGAGCAGGGCTAGCATTCATGGCTTCATTTAGCTGATTTTAATGCCAACAATATTTTTCCAGTCAGGTTTGTAAAATTTAGGGGACTTTTTAGTTCTTTCTTTTGTTAAACTTACCTTGAGGTACCAATCCAACTTAAAGTTGCTATAATACTGATTGTGTGAATTAAGGAGGGTAGATTATTTTATCTTTTTAAAAGTATAAAATTGACCTCACAGCTTTAGCCTAGGGTAGCTATTCCAGCCATTGGAAAGGTTGTGCTGGACTTGAAGAAAACAGTTCTCTAATAGAGCGTAGACCTACAACTTAAGTAGAACATTTATATAAGCTTTTGGAGTGAATTCAGTGCTCACTGGAACTCTACTGTATTCAGCTTTCACTCTTAATACACCCTAATAACTCAGAGTCCCCCTAGAAGAGCTTGAGAATTTGATGTTAAATAAATAATATGGATTAGTTTCTCTGGACTTATTCCCGATTGTCACAGTTAACGAATTATTGATCCTAAGAATTATTTACCAAAGGTAAAGTTGGCATAAAAAAGTAAAAATATGCCATCATTCAAAATTTAAAGATGTAAACACCCAGATTTACTCCAGTCTCAGTAGGCTAACTTGCCAGTGAATTGCCTGCGCCAATCATAATAAGCAAGGCTGACCTCATGCCAAGATGGTGGAGCATAAAGCTGAGGCTATTACAAGGTTTCCATTCTATAATTTTGTATTAGGTTGCTTTACTCTTTTCACCATGTAAACAAATGAATTTTTTTCTCATATGAGGTGTATTAAATTTAGAGACTGAATTGGATAAGCACTCAGCTTAGACTGTATAACTGTTTATGTTCTGAGACTAGACTAGTTAAAGCCTCGAGTGCTCTTTTGAAAGGCTGTGATTAAGTTTGTCATCTAAAATTGTTTCATTGATAACAACATAGCCTAAGATTTTGGTTTTTTATATTAACTTTTAAAAAATTTAATTATTGTTCAAGTACAGTTTTCTGTCTTTTACTATTTGGCATTACCTTTTCAAAATTTCGCAAGAGAAAGTCTCATCCCCAATTTACCAACCTATGTATTGACACAAGTAAAGAGGAAAAATTCATTACTCATAATTGGCCTTATTAACTTTCATATTTTGGTAGAAATTATTTTATTTAAAAACTCATAACTCAAAATATCAAGAGAAAGTATAAATCTCTTCAAGTTCTTTTTCTCCTAGTAATTTCATCTCAGAGACTAATTACTGCTCTAGGATCTGATCCTCAGCTTTACAGAGTTCATCTCTTCTCCCAAATAAGATAACATAGCTCAGATTATCAGATCTTTATATCTACCATTTTAACAGTAAACTAATAAAATGACAAAAATTTAATTTCTGCATTCACAAAGCCATACTTATGATCAATTATTTAGTGCTATAGTAAAAGATAGCTCATCCTAGCATCAGTCAAATGCCTAAGAAACAAAATGAGTAAATATAAGGCTACTTGTTGACTACAGAATTCTAACAATGAGATTGAATGTCCTTGGAGTGTGTTTTACTCCTTAAGTTAAATGATCTTTGATCAACCATAGAGTACTATATTTTGATTTTAAGAATTCTTTTTTCTGCATGTATCTGTCCTACTTTCCCAACATCATTTATTGAATAAACTATTTTTAACCCATTATATGTGCTTGCTTCCTTTGACAAATATTCACTATAAAGTTGTGGATTTATTTCTGGGCTCTCTATTCTGTTCCAGTAATATATGTGTCTGTTTTTATGTCAGTGCCAGGCTATGATTACTATGGCTTTGTATTATAATTTGATATTACATAATGTTATTCCTCCAACTTTGTTCTTTCTCAGGATTATCATTGCTATGTGGGGCTTTGTGGTTTCATATAAATTTTTGAAATGTTTGTTCCAGTTCTGTGAAAATGACATTGGAATGTGGATAGAAATAACATTGAATCTGCTTTTGGGTAGTATGGACATTTTAATGCTGTTAATTAATCCTATCCATGCACATGGTATGAGCATCCTTATTTGTATCTTCTGTAATTTCTTTCTCCAGTGTCTTAATTGTCCCAGTACAGGTCTTTTATGTCTTTGATTAGATTTATTCCTAGGTATTTTATTCTTTTTGAAGTAATCGTGAATGGGATTGTTTTCTTAATTTCCCTTTCTGCTAGTCCATTATTGGCATATAAAAATGCAACTGATTTCTAGATTTTAATTTTGTACTCTATTACTTTGTTGAGTTCATTGATCAGTTTAGTAGTTTCTTGGTGGAATATTTAGTGTTCTCTATATCTGTTTCATGTCATCTGTTAATAAAGACAACTTTACTTCTCATTTTACAATTCAGATGCCTTTTATTTCTTCTTCTTGTCTGATTGCTATGGCTAGGACTTCTACTACAATATTGAAAAAGAGAAGTGAAAGTGGACATCCCTGTCTTGTTTCTGATCTTAAGGGGAATGCTTATAGTTTTTATCTGTAGAGTATGATGCTGGCAGTGGGTTTACCTTCTTACACCACACACGAGAATAAATTCAAAATGGATCAAAGACTTACATGTTATGCCTGAAGCCATCTATAAAAATCCTTGAAGAAAAAATAGGAAGGAAATTCTTGGACATTATTTGTAGCAAATTTTTATTAGATCTATCTCCCCAAGCAATGGAAACAAAAGAAAAAATAAACAAATGGGACTACATCAAACTAAAAAGGTTTTGTAAAGCAATGGAAATCATCAACAAAATAAAAAGACAACCTACAGAATCAGACAATATATTTGAGGACGCATCTGATAAGTGGTTAATATCCAAAATTTATAAAGTACTTTCAAAACTCAACACCAAAGAAAACAAACAACCCAATTAAAAATAATGGGCAAAGGACCCGAATAGACACTTCTTCAAAGAGGACATACAGATGGCCAATAGGGATATGAAAAAATGCTCAACATTACTAATTATCAGAGAAATGCAAATTAGAACCACAATTAGATACCATTAAATTGGTACCACCTGTCAGAATGACTAGCATTAATAAATCAACAAACAACAAGTGCTGGGAAGGATGTGGAGAAACGAGAACACTTTTACACTGTTGGTGGCAATGCAGACTGGTGCAGTCCCTGTGGAAAGCAGTATGGGATTACCTCAAAAAATTAAAAATGGATCTGCCTTCTATCCCAAAGCAAGCACATTTCCTTCCCAAGCTTCCAGCTGAGACACAAAGGTAAGTGAAGGTTCCTGAACCACTGCTGAGAAAGCTACTGTAAACTCACATGGCCACTATCAATAACAGTCACCATTCCTATAATCATTATTCCCCAACCATGGGTCTCAACAGGCTCTGTATTTGGAGGAAGTTCACATTCTCCAAGTCCTTGTCTATATGGACACAATCCACACACAGATACCTAAACAGAAAATTATATCCCCTATGTGGAAGGATCATTTTTCCTCTCAACAATATACTCTTTCCCCCTTCTATCCTTTTCTTACTGGTCTTCTCTATCTAATTTACCTATTTTTAATCAGACCTAATGATTCTACCCTGTTTAACTTCCCCATGATCCCTAAAATGCTGATAGCTAAATGATACCCAAGCAAAATATGGACTACTCAAAATTATTTTAATTAAATGGGTAAGGGTAGGGACAAACACCATGTAATAAGCACACTGACTAGCATAAGGCCAATAAGAAGATATCTTGGGGAAAGGTACCACCTGACTCTCTTTATGTTACCTGTACAATAGCTCTGAGAGCCTTTTCATTATAATGAGGTCATTTTCCTGTTGCTTTCAGACTTCCTCCATCTCCATTTAAGGCAAAACACTAGATACTTTAATTCTGCCTTTTGTTTTCCAGTCCGTAGAGACTGCACTCTTCACTCGGAATGTCAGTACCCTTTCCTAGAGGTCTAATTGAAGGGACCTCTGTAAAACATCCTCTGCTCCCAAGGCTAGCCCGTTGCACTGGAACACGCCTGGCCCAGAGAAGCAATGGTGGGAACAGCACTCCTGTCGTGACAATGCTACCAAGCATATTAAAATCATTCATCCATGTGAAGAAACCTGACCTCACACAATTCGTGAAAAAGTTCTACACTGCCAGAGCATTCTTAACACCTTCCTGTTGATTCATGAATACACCCCAGGCAACCTGAAAACCAGAACCTGAGGCTGTCCCTTGTCCTGCTTGGGCCTCAGGGTCTTGTGCACTCTGGCTTTTTTAAAAATTCAGGACATTTTATTTTATCATTTTGGGTTCCCTTGTGCTCATGCTATACAGGTCAGTGTCTCTATGTGTCCACACTCCAACCAAGCAGAGACCACTGGATCCTCTATTTGCCCCAGAAAGAGAAATATATGTTAAATAAAAAAGTACTCTTTAACATTTTCAAAAATGTCTTGGATAACTGAATTAAATGGGTTCAAAGAGAGATTTTGCTACCAGTGACTTTTTTGAGTCAATGAATATGATTATGTCAGTACTCTTTAATGAAAACAAGTGCATAAAACAAATTTGAGGATTAGGAGTGGAACTGGTAAAGTGGCCTGGAAAATGCAAAGTGCAGCCAGACAGTATCCAGAGATGGCTTGTCACTGCTGCGCATTCTCTTTTCAAATCCAAAATCAAAATAAATCAAGTGACAATTACCTCACACTCACAGATAAAATACCTGTGTTTCTCCAACCACATGTGGGGGCTGAGTCAATTGATATATTTAAATATAAAATTATCCCTAACATATGATATATTAATAATAAACACTGTGGTCAGCCTATATACATATATATCTAAAGCCACTCACACCAAACACAGACAGATAAAGAATTGACTCTGGGTTCACTCAAAATCAGTATTGTCTTTCTTACACCTAAGGCTTACATGTGAATTAAATTAGAGATCAGTGGTTTTACAGACTCATATAATACCAGCAACCAACTGATGAACATAAATATGTCATTGGGGGAGGGAAGAGAAAATTTAATTAGGTGTTCTAGGCAAATCAAACCACCCACGAGTGTGTTTTCTGGACATGGTGGTATTTTGACTGGCATGGCAGATTTACACGATGTTATTTTCCTAAGCTAAGATTTTTTAAACAAAAGTTTGACCAAAGCAGTTGGCAAAATCAATTTTTTTCAGTTAAGGGGGTGGTTCAGAGGAGACACTGCATGTATGAATGGCTGTAGGTTCATAATTTGGCTAAAATAACACCACTAGAGTAATATTAAGAATCCTTGTGTGAAAAATATAAAAACCTGGTGAAATCTGAAAAACGCTCCAGGATAACTGACAATGTTTCATAGACATTTCATTACTATTAATAATTAGGTCATTTTCCTAAGAAAAGAAAAAATAATGTTACAGGTGGCCAGTGATGAAAATGAATACTCACCAACATTAAATATATTAGATAGCAGAAGTCAATAAGGTAGCCAGCACTGTGTAAGCACTGTAAGTGGTGTGGAAGACTTATAAGATATGATCACTATCAAGAAATTTATAGTCAGATTTGCAGAAGGCTAAACTATTTAACAAAGAACACCAAATGGTTCAATTGAATAGGAATGTCCTTTCTCACCATTTTGCCTGGCTAATTCTTATTCATTTATATACTTGTCCTTTGGGAAGCATGGCCCAACCTACCACACTTCCCTCAACCTAGGCCCACACTGCGCTGGTGGTACTTCACTGCACTCCGTGCTTGTCTCTAACATAGGGAGGTCACATTGTATCATGGCAGTCTCCTAGCTCACTAGGCAGTAAGCTATTAAGGGACATGTCTACCTTTGTTTTCCCAGTACTTGGCATCACTGGCAGTGAGTAGGAGCTCAGGAAGTGTTTGATAAATTAGTACTGAATGCCATAAGTGAGAACTTAAAATAATGAGAATTAAAGACATTTTTTTAAAAAAGCTATGTGTTGGATGTGGGTTTTAATATCTTCCAGTTGCAGAGTTTTAGTGGACAACTGTCTCTTTCTACCCAGTACATTTCCAGAGCTGAACTTCCCTTCCTTCATCTCATGTGATTCTGAGAAGCCTTCCCTTAACCATAGCCATGTGACCCAAGCTGTGTGCAGAAATCAAGGGACTGGACACATAACTCAAAACCCAACTACAGCTGATCAGACATTTTCTTGAAATGTACCACCAAGACACAGTGTGAGAGGGACTTTCTTCCATTCAGATCTCAAGCTGTAAACCTGTTGTCCACTACCTTGTTCTCTCTGTGGGGAAAGTATATGTGAAATGACAGAGAAGGGCCAGGAATTAGGTGTGCTGCATTGAAACTTGCAATGCATATTGTTTTGTGTCAGTTACAATAAAACATGTTCTGTTACTGGAAACCAAAAGATTCCTATCTAATGCATTAAAACTACATTGATTTACTAGACCAAGATCTCTCACACTCATCTATTTTAAATCCCCAAGTCATCTCCTTTGATTGGCATTATTATATCATCAATATCAGAAATTGAGGCTCAGAGACAAAATAAATGATATCCTGATTTCAGGTGTGATACTCTTTTCACTGTATATGACCACTTCAGGATGGAGTTAAGACTCCAGCTCATATTTACAAATGCACAAGACATCCTCCTCAGAAGATTTCAGCACCAACTATGTGGGGCTTTGTTCATGAATATATTTTTGGTATATCTAAGATATTTGGATTGAGGTTGATTACTTTGAAGCTGAGTAAATGGGAGGAATAATCAACAAGGACATTGTTTGTGCTCGCTGGTACCCACAATTTGGTGAAGCTTGAACACTTTCGGGTTTGAGCTGTCTTCCTCAGATAGCCTGTTAGAGTTTTAGGAAATAAACAAAGATGGAAATATACTTGTATTTCTTTAAAATGTTTTCATCTACCATATTTTAATGAATTTTTTATGTGGAATAGAAAAGAAGATATTAGCTAGGAAGGGCCATATCATCTAGAAAGATCATTTTATTATGTTAAATTGTTATATAAAGGAAGGAGAACTTTACTGGACTTCAAAATACAAGATAAACCAGATGTATGACCTCGAACAACTTCCTTAAATTTCAGTTCCCTCACCTGTGAAATGACTATACTAATAATTGCCCTCAGAATACCCACAAGGACTTAATGGTTAAAATGTACGAATGTGGATAGTAAATGTTAGAATAACACAAAATTATGCATTTAACCTCATTAGTTATATCATATTCAATGATTTTAATTACGATACTTCTCAGATTGAAATGTTTTTCCAGGTTAAGAAAATACTTTCAGTAATTATCTATTTTAGCTTCTCAAACAGAAACAAATTTGCCCAGAGAATACTTCTTTTGGTAAATTTATATTTTAACACACGTATGTATATGATATGTTATTGAGATGTACACAACATAAATCAAGTGGAAAACAGCTTTAGAAAATCTTTTATCCCAAATGTTCTACTTTTATTTATATAACAGTGAAAAAATACTCTATCACCAGTTAACCTGCCTTTCCATCGAGGAAACAGTCCTAACCCTGTAGGCCTCCATATGCTCATTTTTACCAAAACACACGAGTTGGATTTCTTCAACGAGTAGGCAAAGCTCTATTCAGGACATAAACCAAATTAGCAGTGTGCCAGTACACAAGGACATGCATGCTCTCCAGCAGGGGAGGTCTGGCACTGAATTCTACTACCTGGCAAGACTGGTGTGGCTCCCTGACCTGAATTTTCCTTCCAGGGTCACAGTCCTCCAAATCCTTTCCCACCACCATACCTCTCAATGTTTGTCCAAACCTCTAGACTGCTCTGTCTTCTAGGTTGGATGCCTGCCCTAAACCCATGATATGCACTGATAGAGTTGCTGACTTAGGGAGATAGGAAGGGGTAGGGAGATCAGTGCTAATCATCTCCGTACTTTCTGTTATTTCACCATCTCACTTTTACTGTCCTGTTCCCTTGCATACTGCCTATTTCTGTTCTACTGGACTGGTTTGGGGCCTGCTTTAGCCCAGAGAGACTAGCCGGAGTCAGGACTGTGTTGACTGTGCTTATTAGTATCACTGCAGCTCATAACCCCTGCTTCCCTAAAAGAAATTGCTCTCAATCTCAGACCTGTTCAAACAGGAGTTCGCCACAATCCTATCCATATTACTTACGATTGGGACTTTGTGCCACTTCCATGGGAGTCAACCCTCCCCTGTGTGAGACTCCTCTTGTGCTAGGGAAACAGATTATTTTCCCTATTTTTGTTGGCCTACTATAAAATCCCTGCATGACCCACAGCCAAGAACACACAAATTTTGAAAATATCCACACAAGTTGAATGTCTAAAAATAATTTATTTCTTTCATCAGTAAACAAGCATTACTGTTCCTATTAGCTATTTCTCCCATATTATAAAGAAGGGGAAATCATTTTAAAGTTCTGTTTTTTCAAATCAAAAAGTAGTAATGGTTCTGTGATAGAAAATCTAAAAATTGCAGAAGAGTCTAAAGAAGAAAAACACCCATTACATTAATAAAATCTACAAAAACATTAATTATATTTGGTTCAGAGAAAATAAATTTTCATGTAGATGCACACATGTGCATTACAGCATATCTCTCTTGGATTGATTTAGTCCTCATATTGTTTGGTTCTCAATGAATATCTATAAAAAGAGAAAGTTGCTGGGCACATCAAGTTTATTTGGCAAAGTGTCTGAAATAGGAAGACAGAAGATCTGGGCTTAATCACTATCTTGTTGCTCTAATTTACTTCGTGACCTCAGAAAAGTTCTTTGCCATCTCTGGACTCTACTCACCTGTGACATAAGGGAACTGAACTTAATACCCTCTAAGCTCTATGTACATCTAAGAACTAAGATGCTGTAATGGGTCTGTAATTTTCTGAAATGTTAATGTTAAACTGTTAAATGAAAATGTTAGCTGAAGTATAACAAAATAGACACCAGATGCAGAATTGAATTATGAAACAAAGCAGCTTATTAAAAACAAAGTGTGTGAGTAGAATGGTGAGTGGAATTGCCATTTGTTTTCCTAAGATGCAGGGTAAGACCTTGTTTTCTTTCTAATGGCATGAGGAGTATCAAAAAGAATGGGAGATAATACAAGGAAATAAACTGTGCCCTAGTGTGAGAAAGTTCAACTGCTAGGATAAAAATATGTTATTCACTTTGATATGCACTAAACAGTCACTGACTGTTTTTGAGAAGCATATGAACATAACTAAAATACTTACGGAAGATAAATCTAAATTTTTTCACCTTTGTTCTTATTGTAGCTGATGCATTTTATTTTTATTATTGTTGTTGTTATTATTGTTATTGTTGAACCTGGAGTTGCACAAGAATGAACTCTCCTGTGGCTTTCTCAGTTTTTAAGGAGTATTTGCTTGATATTTGTATGTGCACATGTGTGTTGAGTCCTATCTAAGAATCTTTATTCCTAAAATGACCTGAAGCGCTTATTTTAATGCCTTCACTACACAGATCCAGGATTAGTGTTATAATTAGGAATCTAATATAATTCCCTGTTACCATTAAATTTTCCTTTGTTGAATTTTTGTCACTTGTTAATTTCTGTCATATTTTAAAAATTCCAATCAGAATCTAATTCAACTACTTTGGTAGAATGCTATCTATCTCCTTAATTTACTCTTTCAGGAAATCGTTGATAATTAAAATGTATTTTTCTCAAATTTTACATCGCATGCTGCAATTATCAAAGTATAGTTTTTATGTTATGTTTGTCAATTAATAAAGTGATTTCCTCTTTTCATTCATATCTTTAATCCTTAGCTAATAATCTTCTCTTTGAATCCCAAATTAGAAAATCTATATATTTCTGCTTTGTTCCTTGCTGTTTTATTTCCAATGGATGTTTTCAGCAGACCCATGTGAAGTCAGTCATAGTACCTAAAGTTATATGCTGCTTCAGCATCAAGCATACTTGACCCTTGAGTTCATATTTCATGAATGACGTGATTTGTGTGTATAGGGTTGTGGGATGGGAAGGTAAAGAGAAGAAGGAAAGACTATGTGTATATTCACATAAGGAATTGGGCTTCCTTTGGGTTGAAACACCTTATAAACACATTATTGTTAGTAAAATTGAAGACCTGGCTAAACTGGAAAACCAGAGGTAAGAAAGACTTTTTGTTTTTAAATATGGAAACAGAAGAAGCCATAACTGAAAATAAAGTGGGGTTCCTGGATAGTCAGTCTTCTGTGTTTCTGGTTGGTGAAAGTCAATGGCATCCTTTCATAGCAAGCAGAAGCTGGCTCCCGGGGCAGCTGACATTGGAAACACAGCACAGAGCTCATGTTTTGTGGAGTTTATTGACTGCTTCCCAAACAGAAGAAATAAACAGAGGACTGGGTTTTTAATTTTAGGATCTATTTGCACCCTATTAAATTAGAGAACCCAAATGACGTCTGCCCAGAGGAACTCCTGGCGGCATCAGCACTTTCTTTCCTAGCTTGACAAAAGATGATTCAGTTCTAGGTAGGCACATACGGCTCATCCTCTTGGTCAGAAGTACCAGTGGCTGGGATGAAACACAAAGTAATGCTGGTGCCATTGTGTTTGCAATGATGTCACACCTTAGCTCTTCCAGCTACTTGGTTTCAATTCAGTCTTAAGAAGTATATGTAAAAAAAGAGTTACATATTGAAAGTCACTAGCCACCAAGTTTGCTAAACTGTTTTGAATTAGGGGGTCCACAGCTTCCTTCTTAAAATGAGACCAAGGTAGAAAATAGATAGGGAGGGCAAGAATAGTATGGGAAATACAGAATCTAAAGAACTTGAGATACATGGTCATAAACTAAAGGGGGGAATAGTGGGGGCAAGGGGGGCAGGGTGGAGGAGAATGAAGGGGGGAATAGAACAACTGTAAAGGCATAATCAATAAAATAAAAATAATAAAATAAAGAAATTTATGGTTAAAAAAAAGACAGACCTGCCCTTTGCTGTTTTCCGAGGCTTATTGCTATGCCAAGATTCTGGAAAAGATAGTGTGGAATAAAAGACATTAAAAAGGAAAAAAAATGAGACCAAATCAATTTTATTTTGAATTTTGTTTTTTAAAACTTACAGAACACGTTCCAAATGCATTTTCTTCTTATCTAGGTTAAATATTTTGTAAATATATTTATTGTTTGTATTTTAGCACTATAATGGAGCTCAAAGAAAATAAGGACTTTTCTGTATTTTATAGTAACCAGGATACTGTGTAGTACATAGTAATTATCCAATAAACACTTTCATAACACAGAAAAGGGACACATAGACACACATACTTGTGAAAGGTGGTGTGCTTGACTTTTAGCAACAAATTCATTCTTTATTGTCATATTTCTTCCATGAAATTTATTAACTATTTATAAAAATATATAATAAGAAATCTGTAAAAGAGCAGGAGGAAATCAACTGTAGACTTTTTTTAAATCTCATAGCATCTGATTTACATATAATTTCATGGAGTTTTACTAATGAATGCTTCCAAATTATATGAACACCACCTTTGATATCCAATTCTCCTGTGTATAAATAAATCTTAGTCAGAGGACAGGCAATGATGCCTGGGTCTCTTAGTTAAATGTTTTATGCAATGCTGATGTTTCACTATCATTTTCTTTACTTGTGTGGCAAAATAAAAATAAAAAATTACAAAGTAGATTTTAAGAGACTGTTTTATTGTAATGTCAGAAAGACTATATAATTCAGTGAGAAAATGAAATTAGTGTTCAAAATAATGATTCAAAAGTCTTCCTTCTCTTCTCAAGTGAAACTTTTTTAATAAATTATGCTTGTGGAAGTATTTTTATGTTGTAGGGCCAGCTGTTCATTTGTATTTAAATGACTTCTTCCAAGATGCAATTCAAAAATTCACAATGTAGTATGTTTCATACAAAGACTATCATGTATGTGTTATTATATATGTATTAAATGCATATATATTTAGCATATATATAATCACCAAAACCATGAACAACAACAACAAAAAGAACACACAAGTTGGACTTATTTGAAATAAAAATGTTTTGTGCACCAAAAGACATTATCAAGAATATGAAAAATAAATCACAGAATGATAACAAATATTTCCATATATATTCATATATCCAATAAGGGCATAGCATTCAGAATATGTAAGGAACCCATACAACTAAACAAGTATAAGGTACACAACTCAATTAAAATATGGGCAAAGAACTTGAATAGGCATTTTTCCAAGGAAGACATACTAATGACTAACACACACTCAGTATCATTTGTCATTAGGAAAATAAAATCAAAACCACAAGCAGTACCATTTTATGCCCACTAGTATGAATATAGTCAGAAAAAAACAAAAAATAACCAGGATTGGGGAGGCTATGAGAAATTGAAATTCTTGTACTTTGCAGGTGGGAATGTAAAATGCAGTCGCTGTAGTGGAAACATTTTAGCAGTTGTTCAAAAAGTTAGAAAGAAGATTATTATATGACCCACAAATTTTACTCCTAGGTATATACCCAAAAGAATTGAAAACAAGAATCAAACCAATATGCACATACATATGTTCATAGCAACACTGTTGAAGCCACCAAAAGATGGCAACATCCCAAGCATCCTTCGGTGGCTGAATGGACCAACAAATTGTGGTGTCTACACGCAATGGAAAATTATTTAGCCATAAACAAGAATAAAATGCTGATACTAGTTACAGTGTGAATGAACCTTAAAAACAGCATGCTAAGTGAAAGAAGCCAAACATAAAAGGCTACATCTTGCATGATTCCATTTATAAAAACGATCTGGAAGAGGTAAGTTGATAGAGACAGAGAGAGCATTGGTGATTGCCAAAAGATAGGGGTAAGGAATTGGGAGAAAATGTTTAATATGGATGAGGCTTTATTTTAGGGTGATGAAAATGTTTTGAAACTAGATAGAGGTGGTAGGTGCACAACATCATGAATGTATTAAATATTACTGAATTAGTCATTATGAAATGGTTAAATTTATATGAAGCGATTTTCACCCCAATATTTTTTAATTGGTAACTTCAAGCAATTTTTAATTTAAAAATATTTATTGAAAATAGCATTTCTGCATTGTGGTGTGCTCTCATAAATCACCTCTGTTTATAATTTCTTCATATATCAGGCAATTTAAAGGCAAAAACAAAGCATTCTGATTTTTAAATTGCATATACCCTTTATTAAGGAAAAACTACTAGGCTAAGACATTGATTTAAGTTTGGAGTTCAACTTACTATTGTTTAGAAAAAACAGCATTTTTGCATCTCCATATCTTATCCCAAAAAATAGGAATAATATTACCTATTCTATCCATGCCACAAAGTTCATGTAAGGATTAAGCAAAAACTAATTTGTATCAAAGTACTTTTAGAACACTAAAATACTATATTAATAAAAGATAGTATTGTATTCAGTAATACAATTAAGTAGTCATTAAATCCAAGCTTTGGGATAACTTTAAGAAGCAAAACACTTTCAGGAAAAAATGCAGCAACTAGTCAAAATATAATTTAATTAAAAATATTTGATGCTAATATATATCAGACAATATTTAAGTACTTAAAATATGGTGAACAAAACAGAACACTGTCTTCAGGGAGCTTGTATCTTAGTGATGTTTCACGGGGTGTTTGCTTAGAGAGTGTGGGCATCTGTGTCAGAGTTGACAGAGAGAAAACAGATGGTTACTTTAAATACTAAATGTACTGTTTCTTCTCTATGAGAGCTAGCTTAATTCATAGCAAATGGAATATGTAGGTCTGGACTTTCTTACACAGAGATTTGTCTAAGTAGGGGGGAAATGAGTCGAATCTTCAAAACCTTTAAGTCTATTCTGCTTGATTAAATGAATTCATGAGAAGCCATTCTGAGTTGAAGATTGTGTGGAGATAGTTTTACGTTCTAAGATGAGTGTATTTGAGTCTCTTAGTAGAACAGAAAGCCTGAAAAGGAGGATTAGAGGCATAACAAGTTATAGAAGTATAAAGCAACCTGGCTGGTGTTGAAGGCCCTGGGGAAAGATACACAGTGAAAAGTTCAAGTAATGTGATGCCTAAAGGACTGTACACAAGAACTTACAATCAATTACGAATCGCTTTCATTGCTTCCATGTAAATGCTTTCCATTTTCTAGACTAAGAAAACTGCTATACACAAAATTTTTAAGGTTTTCAGAAAATTGAAGAAAAGTGAATCCCACCCCCCCTCACATCTCTACTAGTATGGAGCAACATAAAAATAAAAACAGTTGCAGGAAGTGAGACACTGAGTGAAACTGAATGTTCAGTAGGACCTGAACTGGGTGGGATCCAGAGTCACCATAAAAGCATTAGACATTAGAACACACAGAAATCTAAGTGAAAACTCTGAAATACTACCCCTGACCTTTCTTAGACATATAGAAACAGAATATAGGTCTCTGGGCTTGAGCCAAATTTATTCAAATATCATGTAGATTTAAATGGATGGCTTCAGTCAATATGTTTCTTTATTATTATTCCTACAGGAAAGATTTTCTAAAACCAACAAGCAGAGGTTGAGAGGTGAAAAGCATTCTGCAAATTGTGGAGGTCTAAAGGCACTTTGGTGTCTGAGGCCAGAGTAGTAAATAGGAAGGCTAATTGGAAAGAACTCACTTCTTGGAGACAGAGAGCTTAACATGGATGAAGGAGCTTGGAATACCAAACAGGCAAAAGAGAGCCTTACATTTCTAAGCAGGAAAATGATGGATCAGATTTATGACTTAGTAACACCCCTTGGCATTGTGGATAACACATCTACGAAAGGGACAGGTATATAGTTTAAAGAAGATCCCTCATGATTAGCAACTCTCTGGATATCTAACACCAGAGTGATTTCATTCAAAATTTCCTTCAGAGGCTTAGCATCCCTGCCAGAGTAAAGCACTGAGGAGCAAGAAACTGCTGCCTAGAAAAATGGAAAGTCAGATTGAAGTTAAAAAAGACAAAACCACAGAAAGATGATTTTGGTGTTTTTTTTTTCCAACTAATGAAAATATCAGACATTGCTAATACCCACAGTTTCCAGAAATCTAAGGAAGAAAGAATTGCTTGGCATTGGGGCTTTTCTGCCAAAGTTTTCTTCTCCCCCACTTTTTAAAAGAGAGCCATTGGGGCAACCAGTATTCCATAAATCCAGTATTTGAATAATTATTTGTTTTAGCTTTATAAATTTTGTACAAAAAGTGTATTATATGTGTAAGAAACAGCATTGACAATTGAGAATAAGACATTAAGGTAAATAAAAATATAGTTCAATATATTCAAAAGATAGACAGGAGCATCTTTAAATAGTAATAAATGGGGGGAATCAAAAATTGAACTTAGAGTCACTGAAGGTTAACTTTTTTAATTCCCTAAGAAAAATGTTAATTTATGTTCTCAGAAATGAGACAAACAAGAAATGGAAATGCTCAGTGGTTAAGTTAAAAAAGATCAGAAAGAAGGCAGATTAGTTCAAACACTATTTTTTTTAAAGTTCCATTATCAGGCTGGTTAGCAAAAGCAATTAAGAAAAAAACAGATTCTTCTAGTGTATGAATACAGAATAATTTTTGATATATTTGTGCCATCTTTGTCGATGTTTCCTAGTTTTCAATATACAGATCTTTCACCTCTATGGTTAAATTTATTCTAAAATATTTTTTGATGCTAGAATAAATCACAGTGTTTTCTTAGTTTTTTTTCACAAGGTTCATTGTTAGTGTATAAAACGTCAGTGATTTTTGTGTGTTGATTTTGTATCCTACAACATTACTTTACTTATTAGTTCTCAAACTTTTTTGGTGGTATCTTTATGATGTTCTATATATATAAGATCATGTTGTCTGTGAACAGGAATAATTTCATTCCTTCCTTTTTTATTTGAACACCCTTTATTTCTTTTTTTTGCCTGATTACTCTAGCCAGGATGTCTAGTACTATACTGAATAGAAGTGGTGAGAATGAGCATCTTAGAAGAAAAGCTTTTAGCTTTCATCATTGAGTATGCTGTTAGTGTTGGGCTTGTCATAGATTGCTTTAATTATGTTGTGGTACATTCCTTCTACATTAAGAGTTTTCAATACGTTAAGAGGGTTTTTTATTATGAAAGGGCACTGAATTGTGTCACATGCTTCTTTTGCATTTGACAAAATGCCATGATCATATAATTTTTCCTTCATTATAGCCAATGCAATCTTGAGTGAAAGATACTACAAAGCTGCAATAATCAAAACAGCATAGTACTGGTACAAACACAGACCAATGGGAGAAATGGTCCAGAAAAATATTCACACATTTACAGTTAATTAATCTTCAACAATGGTACCAAGAACACACAATAAATGTTATTGAAAAAACTAAATGTCCACACCAAAGAAAAATAAAACTGAATCCTTATTTCACATTATATACAAAATCAACTCAAAGTGGATTAAAGACTTAAATCCAAGACCAAAAACTGTAAAACTACTAGATGAAAACTTAGGGGGAAAACCTTGATATTGGTCTTGGCAATGATTTTTGCATATGACTTCAAAAGCACAGGAAATAAAATTAAAATTGGATTATGTTAAACTAAAATGCTCCTGCACAGCAAAGGAAATAATCAACACAGTAAAAAGACAACCTACAGAATGGGAGAAAATATTTACAAACCATAAATCTGATAAGGAGTTAGTATCCAAAATATACAGGCAACTCAAATACCTCAACAGCCAAAAAAAGTAAAGTAAATGACTCAACCCCCAAATAGGCAAGATTCTACAATCTACAAGATACATGAATAAATTCCTTGAAAATTACCCTAATGTGTGAAATGACCCTTAAAGTCAATCTAGAGAATTTTTCTTCCCAAAATTAAAACACAGTTTACTAATTCCAGTGCCAAAACTACAACCAGAACAACTTCTTTTTATTTTAATCATTAACTTGGATGTTGAGATAGAAGGTATTAATGTTCAACAGTATATAGTGCCCCTTCCTGGGGAAAGATTATATTTCTCTGCATGCCTTAAATAAACTCAGCCAGTGGCTCTGGATCATAAAATGTGAGCAGAAGTAACATGAGTCACTTTATAAGGAGAAGTGTTAGGAGCAAAAATATTTCACTGTATCCTCTCTTTTCTTTAGCAGAATTAGCAGGTATGTTTCAGACAACACTTTGACAGAGTGAGTCCCAGAGTGAGGGTCAAAACAATGCACAAGAATGGGTGCATCTCTGTCCTTACTCAGGACTTTGATATAAGAAAGACCTCATGAAGATTTTGTGGAATTTTCAGTGTGTATATGATTAATAAGTTGATCTATTATATTAGCTTGTTTTAGAGTCCTTAAGATATTTTTAATACTAGAGATCATAACTCCTCTGAACAAAATTGATATTACTTTTCTTCTGGATATGATGACTAGTACATCTTTTCCTTGCCTTAATTTTATTTTAGTACAACATGCAGAAGAATAAAATTGGATCCTTATATCACACCATATCCAAAAGCCAAATCAAAATGGGCTAAAGACTTATACTTAGGACCTGAAACTGTAAAGCTATAAGATAGAAAACAGCTTCTTGACGTTGGTCTATGGAGTGATTCCTTGGATATGACCCCAGAGGCACTAAACAGTACAACGTTTAACAGAAGTAGTGAGAGCAGATATCATTGCCTTGCCCTTGCCCTCAGGGAAATAGAATGCATTTTTTTACCAAACATATTTTGAATTTCTGAATTTTCTACATAATTAGACCAGTTTTGTTTCATGTATTTTGAAGCATTATTACTAGATGAATATGTATTTATAATTTCTATATTCTTTTCATGAATTGATCCTTCTATCAGTATGAAATGGCTCTTTCATATTATATGAACACCAATATTCTTTGTTCTAAATTCTACTTTATCTGATATTAATGTAGCCATTCTGGCTATCTTTTGATTTGTATGTATATGACATATTTTCCAGGTATTTATCTTTAATAAACCTGTCTATTTACATTTAAGGTGGTGTTCAGTAGATGGTTCACCTTGCTTTTATATCCAATCTCACAATAAATAATTGTATGGCATTTCAAACTACTAGTTGTACCTCTATAGTGTTTTTATCTTTTCCACACTAAATTAGTAAACATTAGGAAATGGGTTTACTAAACATCTAACTAGTCTCTGCCACACATAATAATATTTAGCCAGGCATATTGTCATTCAGAAAAAAATCACATTCCCAGTTTCCATAAGGCTAGGAGATACTATGTGAGAACAATTCAAACTAACAGAATGTGAACAAAAGTAAAAGGGAAAATGTCCTTGTTATGATTTGAAAGACAGAATGCTTATCCTCATCTTTGTTCTTTCCCCAGTAGATGAGAATCCAATAGATGGGTTGAAATATGTTCACATCAGGGACACATACTTAACTGTACAAATGGGGAAACATCCAAGAAAAGAGCAAAAAAAAAAAAAAAAAAAACAAGGACACAACAGGAACCCTGGTCCTTGAATGAAGGAGGCAAGACTACTTCCCTAGACTGACACTCACTACTAATGAAAATGGCATTGATATTGACCCATGCAGTATATTTTTCTCTTTTAAAAACCATATGATTTCTAGCTATAGTGACTTTAAACTGACATGATGCAAAAATCTAAAAATGTAATCTACTCTATTCATTTATACTTACTTTTCAGAACAAAATAAAAACAACATCTACTTTTTAGTTTAGTAACTTCCAAGAATGGCAAATATTCCATACATACTGAATCAAGAGAAACTGAAATTTTGTGGCCTCTCTTATTTAGAAATAGTTTCCATATGATCTAAATTACCAATTTTTTTTCATTCGAAACCAAGCAACAAGATCATGTTACCACTGACCTGGTTTGTTATGCACTAGAAAAAAACTTATATTATTCTTTCAACAAATGTTTAACATTAATTTTCCATTTGTGGACCCTGAGAAAGAATTAACACAAGGAAGGGCTCCATATAGCTAAATGGGCTCAAATTTAAAAAACAAAACCTAGCTGCCATTTCTAAACAGGGGCCACTTAATGCAAACTATGATTCAGAAAGAGGCCTGCACTCAACTGCCTACCTCCCACACTGAATTGCCTGCTTTCATTGTGTTCCTGCCTTCTGAGTCAGCCCCAGCCCTTACAAAGGAGTTCCTGGGATTGTATTTCAACCAATAGGACTGAGATTTTCCCAATCCAATATACACAGCTATATCTCCATCAGTGTGTTCACCAACCAATCAGAGCAGCTCCATTCTGACCAATCAGGACACTGTTTTTTGAGTCAATGAAAGAATCTGGAGTTCTCAATTGCATAAGGACAAACCAATCAATGACTGAGGCAAGGACTTCTGTCTATTAATCAGGTCCTTGCTGGCTTGAGGAGCTCACTTTTCCTTTATACCGAAGGGAAAAGACTGCATTTCCCTAGTGGAAGCCAAAACAACAAAAACATCTCACCTAGACCAGAATAAAGAAGAGAAGGCAGAGGAAAGCAGGACAGAGCAGAGCTAACTGGCATGGAACAGAGCAGGTGGAGCAGGACAGAGAAGAGATCTCTAGCTGAAGGGAAACCCCACTAGAGAGTCACCTAGCCCAGGGCTTCCTCCCCACGAGGCCTCCTCCCCACAGGGCCACCTCAAAGCCATGCTGTTCCACAACCATGCTGCTTTCATAATCCAACTGTAACACTATTGAGCTGTTCTCACAGCCCTGCTAGTCTCATAGCCATGCTGTATCACAGTTGACCTGTTTGCACTGAATAATGTTTTCTTCTTCACCTCACCCCAAATTGGGAATTCCTGTTGGCTCTGAACTGCACCAACAACCATCAGTTAACACATTAATGCAAAATAAATGATTGCAGAAGTTTCATGTCTTATTGTGATGAGACACAATGAAAAAGGGTTAAAAGAAAGAAAAAAGTAAAGAGGGTGAGTAAACACACAATGGTAAACATGTAATGTTCTTTAATTCATAATCTATACCAAATCGAGAAAACCAACAATCCAACTCTAAAGAGGCAAGTAGAAATCTGTCAGGGAGAATGGATAGAGGACACACACGCATATTTTGACAGAGAACTGCCAGACCGCCTTACAGAATGGTTGCAATAGCCAGTCTTTGCACCAAAAGAGGTCCATAATCCCCCTCCTGCCCACATTTATCATTTTCCAGTTTTCTGTTTTTTCCAGTTCAAGAAGTATAAAGTGATATCTCATTATTCTTGTAATGTGTATTACTCGCTTTTAACTTAGAATGTGTCTTCATATTTTTTAATTATTTTATAGTGTTCAGTTACAGTTGCCTGCCCCTCTGCCACTCACCCCCAACCCCAGCCAAACCCACCTCCCTCCCTTGCTTACACCCTCCTCCTTGGTTTTGTCCATGTGTCCTTTATAGTAGCTACTGAAAACCCTTCTCCCCACTGTCCCCTCTCCCCCTCCCCTCTGGCTATTGTTAAGATTGTCCTTAATTTCAATGTCTCTGGTTATATTTTGTTTGCTTTTTGTTGTTGTTGTTTAGGTCCTAGTTAAAGTTGAGATCATATGGTATTTGTCCCTCACTACCTGGCTTATTTCACTTAGCATAATGCTCTCCAGGTCCATCCATGATGTTGCACATTTTTCTTGGCCATTTGGATTTCCTTTTTTGTAAATTTTCCTTATTATTTGCCTGTTTCTGCACTGGGATTGTTGTATTTTATATAATTTGGGGGGGATTCTTGCATATTTTAACTATTAATCTCCATATTAATCATTAATCTCATTTGGATTATTTATTATTAATTTTTCCTATGGAATTTCTTGTTAAACAAAACATTTTAATTTTGGTATGATTGAAATAATTTGGTTTGTGATTTTTAAGTTTTAAGAAGTTCTTTTTCCTTTTGTTATAAAGATATAATCTCTCCTGCAGTTTTCTTATCTTTAATATTTTATCTTTCATATTTCGGACATTAGACATTAATTAATCCACATTCATCTATAGATGTTAGGTTAAACTGGAATGCATTTTTTAATTTTCATATCATAATCCAGTTCCCCTAACACCTTCTAAACAATTCATTTTTTTCTTATTGATTTGTTAGAACTGAGTAATATTTCATTGTCTGGATGTATCACAGTTTACTCACTCATTCACTTACTAAAGGATATTTTGGTTCCTTACAAGTTTGGACAATCATAAATAAATTTGCTACAAACATCCATGTGCTTATTGTGTTGATTATTATGTGGACCTAAGCTTGTACTTCATTGAATTTTGTTCTTTAACATTACTCTTATCTAAACATTTTTTAAACATTGTTGTTCAAGTACACTTGTCTCCATTTTTCCCCCCTGCTCTCCTCTGCCCCAGTGACCCCCACTTCCCACCCTCAGTCCTACCTCCCTTTGGCATGGGTCCTTTATACACTTGACCACCCTTTCAGTGTATGGTGTTTTTAAAAATCCAAGAAAGCAGTGGTAGGTGGCTATGAATTATATATGAATATTTCTCACTTTGACTCATCATTCTAAAATTTTAATTTTTTATTTGTTTGGAAAAGGATTATCAATTCCTTTTCCCCTGTATTTTCCTGAACTTTTCCATTTCTCCTCTTTTACCCAAGCCCAAGTTTTCACATCTATATCTGTTTCTCCTTCCCAGTCAAGTACTTCCAGTGGGCAAGGCTGCCAGTAAGCAAAGATTTACTCAGCATGTGAGGACATGGAAGAATACTTGGCTGGTACATGCCCTGGCTAGCTTTCTCTGGCAGTGCTACACTGAAGACTACTGTCAAACACAACATCATATTGACCAAAAGAGCTGGGGAAGAGCCATTAGAATCAGCAGAAATTATCTGTGGGTTGGTCTAATTTTTTTTTCACTGTAAAGGAACCTTTCTTTTTTTCCTTTAAGATCATTATACTCCTTTAGTTGACACAAGGAAAATGTTCAAATGGTTTAAATAAGATATCTTCTATAAAGAAGGAACAACCATTTAACATATGCAATAAAGTCTATATTTAGCAGTGCTTTATGGTAAAGAGCAAATAAAGGATTTCCTATTCATAGTTGAGTTTTCAAATGTTTGCAAAAGAAATATACTGTAATATATGCTGAATGCCATAATTTTGACATTTATGGAATTGTGAGAAAATAGTGTGTGCAGATAAAGAATAATGAATATCATGTGATACATGTTATTTGTCTTGTGTTCATACATAAATGGATCTTAATATGTATATACTGTGTGTATGTATTCTTGTACATAAATAAAAATGTGCAAGTATTTACTGACACTATCCTATTAATAAAAAATATTTTTCAATGATTAAAATATGGCAGTAGCCAACTAAACCCTGATTTATAATGCAACAGGTTGCTTAAAAACTGTAATACCTTCAAAATAAATCTTCTTTGCAATGAACTAACATTCCCTTAGTAATCTTAGGTGGGTCTACATCAGATCACATTTCTTACTACTTCTTTATATATAGCTGTTAGAAGGCCAGCCAGTTCAACTGCTTATACTATTTCAACAAGAAGAGGAATAATGATAATCTCTCCTACAGCAATGTACACAAACTAAACATTAACACACTTCTGGCTGTCTATCCTACAGAAGTCTCCTGGGCTGTTGTACCATACATTCGTTTATCTTTGACATCACGGGCAGATGAATCTATTCAGACTCAATCTATTCTGGATCCTCACTGTTTTTATTTTTATATTATGTTTACCTTGCTTTATTAACTTTAGATTTGCAGACTCCAGTCTAACTTACCAACCAAAAACTTATGACCACTATTATTTTGATCCCTCATTGGATTCCCCAAATGACCTGAAACTATGAAAGTTCTCAACTCTTAGCTTGTTGTGAGCAGAACTTGATAATTAGCTTAAATATCTCAGCAGTTTTGAGCTTGGTTTGATAAGATTGCCAGGTGTCCCGAGCATTGCAAACAAAATAGTACAGGTGGAGGGGAGAGTCCTTGAGACTGTGCTGAGAAAAGAGACTTTTGTAAAAATCTTACTAAGATTGCCATGTGTGCTGAACATCACTGGCAGGAATTGCACAGGTAATTGCTAGGAAATGGGGGCCTATGCTGGGAAATGGGGACCTGAGTAACAATTTCACTAAAACAAAGAACCTTTACTAACATTCTGAGGGGGAAGGAGGGAAACCTAGAGGTCAGCTAAGATACATAACCCCTGAACCCCAGCAATCAATGTATTTAGATGAGATAAGTACCTGCTTGTAGCCCTGGCTCAAGTATATAGAGCAAACTTATTAACAAATTTACTAATAACTTAATGAGTGCCTGCTTGCAGCTTTGTGCTCATGTGTTTTGTGAATGAACTTGCTATCTTGTTTCCACTATACTGTGTTTGTCTCTTGCTTGAATTTGTCTCTTTCAGCAAGACAAGAACCAAGGCAGAAAAGAAGGCCTCCAGACTTGGGTCTCTCTCCTCATCCATAACAAAAATATTGAAGATTTTTAAAAACATATAATTGAAGTAAGAATAGCCCTTCTAAGCAAGATGACACAAAAGTCAAAAATTATTAAGGAAAAGATTTAATAAATTTAACAACATACAAATACAAAATTTAAAAATAAAAAACTGACCGGTGAAAGTGTTTTAAGTTAATAAGTGTTAATCTTCTAATTAGAGTGGCATAATGGTTAAGAGTTCACATGCATGTCTGTACAAGTTTATAAATACATGTAAAGACATGCATATCTCTGATCATAAGTGCATATAAAGCTTTGTTGAATTTACAATGAATAACTAGGGTCAAAGTAATTTACTTTTCATCATATGTCTTTTGAATTTCTGAAGTTTTGAAGTTGTTACCATGGGTCATGTTACCTTTTATACATAAAATACAATTTTTATAAAAATAAACATTTGTAGCCTTCTGGTTCCAGACATAGTAGAACAGCTTGTTTTCAACTACCCTTTGGCACAAAACAACTCAAAAGATGAAAAAGTCGATGAAACATGAATTTAAAGAATTTGGAAAGCATCCAATGTAGGCCGGGCTTGAAGGCTAAAATCCTGAGAGAATGGAAATATGCAATGTAAGATTCACGTTCTTTCTGGAAGAAAAGACTCCACTGAAGTCACCTACGAGGGGAATGGAGCGGAAGCGGGCAGCGTCAGTGCTGAGAAGACCTGAGGGCTGCCACGCTGGGAAGACGCCAGGAAGAAGGAACCCTCAGAGATGGATATCAAAAATTAGTAAACGGTTCTCCTCTAAATCATCAGCTGACTTCTATCCTAAACTGCACTTATAGGGAAGCCTCAGGAAAAAAATGGAAAGTGTAGAAATGGTATCTGTGAGGTTAGAGTGCTAAAGCAGAGATGGCAGCAGCCACACGGGGCTGGGAGAAAGGTTGGTGTCCAACCCTGCCATGGGGGGGTGACATTGGTAAGTACCCAAGGCTTTGATCTGAGATCCCAGGAGGGCTATGCTCTAATAGTAAGGGTCACACCTTACTAAAAGATAAAAACAACAAAAAGCCAAAGAAAAAAAAGAGAGATCTACAGATGATTGATATATTTTATATACCAGTTAGTTATCAATCAGGCTGACAAGAAATGAAGAGAAAAATTTAAGAACAAAGAAAACAAAATTTTGCTTTGAAATGAGCAAAAATAAAATGTATAGCTTAATGGTCATCAATATTATGGAAGTCAGAAAACAATGGGATATCTTTACAGTCATCCAAAAGATGATTTATCTAGAATTCTCTCTCTGGCAAGATATCCTTCAGAAATGTAGATGAAGTCAAAATCTACCAGATAAACAAAAATTGAGCAAACACATGATCAGCAGGCCTGTATTCATGGACAGTATAAGATAGTTCCTTACAGTAAGTAAATATGACACTCTATGGAAACACAGAGCTTAAGGGGAAAAAGACAAACATTGGAAAAGGTAAAGATAAATGAGAATTGACTACTTCAACAAACAATGTCTTGTAAAGATAGATCAAAAAAGTAGAAATAAAATTCTGGCAAAGGAGCACAAAGTGCAGAAATGGGGTAAAAGGAGTTAAGCTGCTTGAAGAGGCTGACATGGAGAAGCGCCAAATGCGCCCATTTAGGGAGGACAGTAGTATACTAAATATGCATAGTATAGTTTCTAGGCATTGCCAGTGTAAGAAAACTTAAGGAACACAGTCAAAACATTAATGAAAAAGAGAAAAAATGAAATAATTAAATATACCTGATTCATCCAAAGAAGGCAAGAAAAAAGGGATAAAATCAGATGGGCAAAATCATATACCAAGTGCAGGGGCCTCAAGGACGATCAGAGCAGATCAAGGAAAAATATACAAGCACAAGATGGCAGGAGCACACTGAGCTTCATTGGACAATGCTTGGACAGGCTTGCATGGGGGTGCCCCTCACAGCTGAGACTGATGAGAGGCTAAGCTGCAGGAGAGAAAGACAAAGAAATATAACCAAGATGCCAGTGTAACTTGCAGGGGACTTACAAGATCTAGATGATGTTTCTTAGCAGCTTGGTAGGGAGATTATCTGCCTGGTTATTGGAAGCTTCTCTGCATAGGTGACTTCCTCTGTGCATTTGATTCTGACATAAATATCTGCACATTTTGTACCAATTTTGAAAAATATATTTGCATTCCAAGATTAAACTCCCTATATACCAAATGAAAAAAGCAGAGGAACTAAAGGGATAATTTAAGAGTTCAAATCTTGACTCCAGTATTTATTTTCTGGGTGATTCTGAGAAAGTTACTGAACCCCTCTTATCCTCTATAAAATGAATACAACAGTAACAGTACTCTCTTCACTGAACTATTGTGTGGATTGTCAAAGTTTATGTATAAACTGCTTAGACAGTGCCTGGTACAAAATAATTGTGATCTGATAATGGCTATTATTAGTGCTATTTTAGAAAGCGTTTGATTGGCTTCTGAGTATTTCACACAGAAATGCCAGTTGTCTAGTATCTTTTTTTTAAATTTTATTTATTTCTTTATCTTTAGATGGGAAGGAGAGAGGGAGAGAAACATCAATGTATGGTTGCCTTTCATGCATCCCCTACTGGGAACTGGCCTGCAGGGAACCCGCCTGAAACCCAGGAATATGCCCTGACTGGGAATCGAACTGTGATCCTCCGGTTCGCAGGCCTGCGCTCAATCCACTGAGCTACACCAGCCAGGGCTCTAGTATCTTTTAAATGTCTTTCAGCATAAAGATGTTTTTCACTTTTTAAAAGTGTTTCAATGTAACAAACAGACATGTTTCTAAATTCACATATTACTTTAAAGTACTTAATTAGGTTCCCTTCTATTATCATGGTACGTACATGTAGACTGTTAGTAATATAATCACTGGCTTTAACTTTGTAAAATTTGTAAGGATGTATTCAAAGTATTTAGGCAATAAAACGCTAACATTTGGTTTGTGCTTTATTCTGGCTTTATCTCAGGAAAACACAGAAAATATCATTGGAAATCTGAAGAACTTAATTTGAAATTAGTTACAGCTTTTTGTGACTTTGGCCAAGTTAGTGATATTCCATTTTTTCCATCTGCAGAGTGACAGAGTGAATGGTAGTTAGAGAAAAACTAAGATGTTTATCTAACACTCTATCAGTCTGTGAAAAAGTGTAAATTTATACACATACATAAACACACACCAAATAGGCAGAGGTCGTCCAACCATAGTTCTCAAAGGAGCGTTAGATTTTGATTTGTTTTTTCAATTAAACCCATATCAAAGTTATGGGACAATCCCCAGCACATCTGTTCTAGATAACATTCCTATAATTATTTCCTTCCATTGAACATCTTAGCAGTGCCAGGCAAATAAGCCAAGTAAGGAGCACATACCTTATTAAGCAGTAACAACAGTCTCCAATTCTTTTCTTCCTCTGATGTATGGTAATTGAAGTCAGTTAAAGACTTCTGATGGAATTCTTTAAGTTAAAGCAAAGGTTATTTGAACTTAACAACTAAAAATGCACACTCACCTCTCCGCTAAATGCAAACACAGGGTTTGGCTCATTTTTCTAACTGCACGCACGGTCCAGCATGCCACCCAGCAAAGAGTGGTCAGTGGAGGGATGGTCTGGGCCACAGGCTAGGACTTCAGGACCACACACCATGGTGCCAAGGTCCAACCTGACCCATAAGAAAGGTGCCTGTACCCCTGAAGCCAGATCTCAGGAGACCCTTTTTGTCCTGCTATCCATGACAATGTCAGAAAGTCAAATGGTTATAGAAACACTTCCTAGAGCTGAACCCCACAGACAACCTGGGCGTCTTTCCTGCACAGGCCATTAAGGGGATGATGGCTCAAACAACCTCCCCCACTCTGCTCCAGAAGTACATTGGGAGAACCACTTGGTCCCAGAGATGGTCCTTAGGGCAGAGTCAGCACCCGTTTGCACAAGGCCCCACATTTCTGCCACTCCTGGATACCGGAGCGCAGGTGCATCTGGGCTGGAGCCAACTGCTAAATTGCAAACACATACTCTGCTGACTTCCTGGCTTCCTGGCAGACTGACATCCAGGCTTCCTGGGTATGCCCTGGGGTCTGAGCCGAGCCACAGGCCTGGATGTCTCCAGGATACCCCAGAATGCTGCACAGTCCTCCTGTTGTGGAACACAGTTGCTTCTGCTAAAGTCAGATCTCTCAGGATCTCTGCCAGATCTCAGCAGAACTGGGAAGCCATCCCAGATCTGACCAGACCTATGTGGGATGGGAGATACTAGTGAATCAATTGTCAGACAGGCCCAGAGTTCCATTAGATCAGCAGCACCAGATGGGCTCTGAGAGTAATCACCCCTGACTTGGAATTGATGAGGAGTGGGAGGGCTGGCTGGCTCCAAGATTTTCTGGTGGGAGACAGCCTGATGACTTGAGTGTAGGTGGCAGAACTACTGCACTCCCGCTTTCAGAAAAACTCAGCCTCCAGTCTCCCTGTAGTGTGTCCTGGGTCTGGGCCTTGTAGTGATAAATAAATGGGCCTTGAGGCAGGAACTTCTAGGGGACATACCAGGATGCCAAAGTCTATCCCTATATATAAGAGAGATGCCTTTTCCCCTGTAGATCTCCAGGGATCTTTGTGCTGCCATCCAGGATGTGTAGGGAAGTCAGCTGACTAGAGACCCCTTGGAGACCTGACTCCCGCAGAGACCCTGGGTATCTTTTCTGCACAGGCCACAAGGAGTCTGCCCAAAGGATCTTCCCCACTCCACACTAGGAGGGCTGTCGGGGAACCACTGGCACCATGAAAATGAACTGCAAAGATTGTTAAAGTTCAGTAATTTTGATAGGGTCACTTACAGTGTTTGCTTAATACTAATCCATCCACATAAGGTAAACTTCCAAGACACTAAAAGGAGAAGTCTGAGAATAAATTGAACCATTTCCAGAGCTCAGGAAATAATCAAGCTCTTATCAACTGGAGTGGAGATTCCTATATCACTGGGAACACATAAGAGAGAATCCAAATAGACCAGACCTTAGTTAAGAGGCTAAACTATCTCTACACAGTGATAAAGAGAAAAATCTTAAAAGCTGCCAAGGAAAAAACTATCTAGAGATGAATACAAATTGAATGACTGCAAAAGTCTCTTCAAAAAAATAACATAAATCAGAAGTTTTTAAAATTATATCTTTAAAATGCAAAAAGCAAACAAATATCAACATAGAGAATTCTATATCTAGTAAAAAAGCTTCTTGAAAATGAAAGCACAATGAAGACTTTTGAGAACACCTGTAATAACAAATTTTGAGTGAACAAAAACATAATTAAGTGACTGAAAAAATCTATAATTCAAGTACTATCAAGTACTGGAGACTCTTATCAAAGGAAGACAAATACAATATTTTCTCACTTATATGTGGAATCTAATGAACAAAATAAACTGATGAACAAAATAGAAATAGAGGCTTGGAAACATGGAACAGACTGACAGCTGTCAGAGGGGAGGCAGGTGCAGGGATACTGGATTAAAGAAGGGATTGGCAAAGAACATAAGTGCATAACCTACAGACACAGACGACAGTGTGGTGATGGCCTGAGGAAGGGGGAGGAGTGAGGGCTACACAGGCGTGGGCAAAGCCTGGGGGGAGGGATTGGAAAATCTGTAATAATGTCAACAATAAAAAAAATTAATAAAATAAAAATAAAAATGCTAAAAAATCATCTATTGGACCATAATATGTTATCTAAATCTTAATGACTTAATAAGATAGACAATAATTTTACCAAAAATAAAATTGGTACATGGATGCACTTTTAAGTGTCCTCTGAGAACTATAATTATCTAGTGAGGTAAGCAGCATGACATCAGTGTGGCCTGTCTAGTGCATAGAAGTGAAAATAGGTGGCAAAAGAAACCAGAGTAGCAAGACTTGGGACAATTCTATATTCTTTAAAGGCCATTAACTATGGACTTTGAGAGATGCCTTAAATAATATTGAATGGATTATTACTTCAACTGTTACAGCATTGCTTGGTAATTCAAGAAAAGAAACACCAATGTCCAAATTGCCTTTAATATAAACTATTTTTCTTAGCCAAGCACCCTATGCAAGAAAAAAATATTATTGATGCACCATTGTAAGAGTTTTTTATCTACCTTGTCCCCAAAGTCTATGTGCTCTCTTATTCTCACTTGGCACATCTTAATAAAGTTCCCCAGCTTTTGATTAGAAATTTGAGAGGGAAAGGTTAAACCTTCCAGTGGTAAAAGAATGAATTTCTTCATGACTGCTTTGCCACATGGAGAAAATGTTGGATATACAATTCATACCACAATATATAAAGGCATATTACATTTATATTAAAAACCTAAGGGTAAAAAGTAAAACTATACAGCTAATAGACAAAATTATAGAAAAGTATTTTTGCAACCTTGGGGATTGGAGTAACTTCTTAAGCAACTATCAGAAGGTAGAATAGTGATTGTTTTGACTGCATAAATAAAAAGTATTTCTATTTAGATATGATATCATAAGCAAAAATAACAGAAAAATAGATTGAAAAATTATTTAGATACAAGATGGTAGAGGAGTAAGTGGAAGCGACACAAACCTCCTCCCAGAACCAAACTGTAATTACAACTAAATTATAAAGAAACCATCCTGAACGATCGGCTGAACACTAGCTAGAGAGCAGCCTTATAACCAAGGACAGAAAAAACCACTTCACCACAGCGTGACTGGTAGAGAGTGCAGAGGAGGCATGAGAGGGCTGGCTGGGCTCCCACAGGTGGCAGCTGAAGTGCCAGAGGGATATTTCAGTAGCAGAGGGCTTACTGCTGAGAAGTATATGGTCTAAACCCCAAGTTAGGATTCCTAATCTACCAGAGCCAGGAAAGAAACCCAGATAGCATCCAGCTGTGAAAAGCAGAGGATTCTGTCCACCCAGGAAAGATGGCTGGTGATGCAGAGAGTCTTTTAAAGGGCCAATGCACAAAATTCTGTTTGCAGCCAGTTATCTGGATTCTGATAGAGGTGGGGCAGATGGACTAAGATGCATAAGGAGATTCTAGGGCAGGTGACTCTGGGGAGAGAACTGAAGGAACAACCAGGAGGATTCCTGTGCTGAGTCAATCCCATACTGTAGGAGCCATCTTTCACAGGCGGAGCATACCCTGCAAGTGGCACCAGCCTGAGAGGAAGCCATAGTGCCATCCACAGGAATTACTCTGCCCCACCATGTGGAGCTAAGTTGGGCTACTGAGGAGTAGAGCTGGAGATTATTTTGGTGATTAAGTTTAACAACTGAAGCAGATCTTTGGGAGCTCAGGCTTTAGCTGACTTTCCCCCAGGACCAGTGCTGGTAAAAGTCTGCATTGGTGTGCAGCTGGTCTTTCCACACATACCCAGGTCCTGCATAAACAGCCACGTGCTATGGATCACTGATAGTTCCAAATAGGTTGCCCAGGGCCAGTCACAGTCAACATCTGACATAGGTCTGCACCAGAGTCTTTGTGAATTTGCCTAATACATGGAAATAAACACAAAAAAGGCAGCAAAAATGGAAAACAAAGAAACAGGCCCCAAATAGAAAAAACACAATAAAAAAGGGTATCCTCCAGAAAATGAACTAAATAAAAGGGAGGCAAGCAATTTACAAATATAGAAAAATTAGAGTAATTATTCTAAGGATACTCAAAGCATAATTAAAGACATAAATACAATAAAAAAGTACTAGTCAGAAATAAAGAATTCGGTATCTGTAATAAATGATACACTGGAAGAATAAATAATAGTGTAGATGAAGCAGAAGATTCCGTCAATTTTTTGGAAGACAAGGTAAAAAAAATATTCAAGCAAAGTAACAAAAAAGAAAAAAGAATTAAAAAGAATGAGAACTTAATAAACCTCTAGAAGAATATGAAGCATAATAACATCTGCATCATGGGAATACAAGAAGGAGAAGAGAATGAACATGGGATCAAGAACCTATTTGAAGAAATAATGACTGAAACTTTCCCTAGTCTAGTGAAAGAAAAAGAACACAAGCTCAGGAAGTACAAAAAGTCACAAACAAGATGGACCCAAAGAGACCTACACCAAGACACACAATTTACATAGCAAAGCTTAAAGATAAGGAGAGAACCCTAAAAGTTGCAAGAAAAACAGGAAATTAACTTCAAGGGAGCTCCAATTAGGGCTTCATCTGATTTCTCAATAAAAACATTTTAGGCCAGAAGAAAGTGGTGTGAAATATTCAAGTAAATGAAAAGCAAGTACCTCCAACCAGGGCTACTTTACCTAACAATACAATCATCTAAAATCAAAGGATGAATAAAGAGCTTCTCAGACAAGAAAAAGCTAAAGTATTTTGTTAATACCAAACCAGTACTGCAACAGATGTTAAAGGTCTTGCTTTAAGAAGAAGAAAACAGAAAACAGTTTAAAAATAAAATGACATTAAATATGTGTCTTTCAATAACCATATTAAGTGTAAATTGCTTAAATACTCCAACCAAAAGACACAGAGCAGCTGAGTTGATAATAAAACAAGACCCATATATATGCCTTCTCCAGGAGACCCATCTCAGATCAAAAGATACAGACTAAAAGTAAAGGGATGGAAAAATGTATTTCATGCACATGGAAAGAAAATAACATCTGGGGTACCAATGCTTATTTCTGATAAAATAGACTTCAAAACAAAGGCTATATATAGTAAGACACACAGCATAACACTACATAATGAAAAAGGGAACAATATAACAAGAGGAAATAACCATAGTAAACATTTATGCACCTAACTCAGGAGCACCTAAATATGTAAAGCAAATCTTGATGGACATAAAGGGAGAGATAGACAGAAATACAGTCATAGTTAGGGATTTTAACAGCCCACTGATTTCAATGGATAGATCATCCAGACAGAAAATCAATAAGGAGGCAGCAACCCTACATGACACACTAGATCAAATGGACTTAATTAATATGTTCAGAGCATTTCACCTCCAAACAGCAGAATATACATACTTTTCAATGACAAATGGAATGTTTTCTAGGATAGACCACGTATTAGGACACTTGTTTTTTATGCTTTAAAAATTTAGAAGATTAAAATCATATCAAGCATTTTTTCTAACCACATGCTGTGAAACTAGAAATCAATTACTAGAATCCTGAAAAATATGCAAAGACATAGAAGCTAAATACAATGTTATTAAAGTATGAGTGGGTCAATAATGAGATCAAGGGAGAAATGAAAAGATACTTTGAACAAAAGAGAATGAGAACACAAAACTCTAAAATCTGTGAGACATAAGGGAAGTGATCTGAAGAGGGAAATCCATAGCATTATAGGCTTATCTCAAAATACAGAAAAAAGCTCAAATAAACAAACTAACTTTATACTTAAAGAAACCTGAAAAGGAATAACAAACAAAGCCCAGTAGAAGGAGCAGAAGGAGATAACTAAGAGCAGAAGTAAATGAAATATTGTCTTAAAAAATGAAACAAAAGGCCAATGAATCCAAGACCTGGTTCTTTGAAAAGATAAACAAGATCAACAAAGCTTTAACTGGACTCATCAAGAAACAAATAGAGAAGACCAAAAGAAACAAAATGCAAAATAAATGAGGAGAAATAATAACCTCACAACAAAGAAATACCAGAGGGTTGAAAGAAAATATTATGAACAACTGTATACCAAAAAATGGACAACCTGGTTGAAGTAGATAAATTCCTAGAAACATACAACATTCCAAAACTAAATCAGGAAAAATTAGAGAACCTATATAGACAGATTACACCTAGTAAAATTGAAGCGGTAATAAAAAAAATCTCCCAACCAACAAAAGCCCTGGACCAGATGGCTTCATAGATGAATTTTACCAAATATTCCAGGAAGAGCTAACACCCTTCTTTCTCAAACTATTTCAAAAAATTGAAGAGGAGGAAAAGCTTCCAAGCTCATTTTATGAGACCAGCATTATAGCAATTCCAAAACCAGATAAAGACACTATAACCAAAGAAAAGTGTAGGCCAATATAACTAATGAAAATATATGCTAAAATCCTTATCAAAATATACCAAACCAAACACAGCAATACATCAGAAAATCATGCAACGTGATCAACTGCAATTTATTCTGGGAATGCAGGTTGGTACCACACTTGCAAATCACTAAATGTGATTCACCACATAAACAAAGTGAGGGATAAAAACCACACAATCACATCAATAGATACAGAAAATGAATTTGATGTCAGCAAAGTGAAAATGGGGAAACATACCTAAACATAATAAAGGCCATATATGATAAACCCACTGCCAGCATCATACTCAAAGGGCAAAAACTACTGCCCATTGTTCCCCTAAAGATAGGAAACAAGACACAGATGTCTGCTTTCACCTCTCTTATTCAACATGGTACTATAAGTCTTAGACACAGCAATCAGACAAGAAGAAGAAATAAAAGGCATCCAAATTGGAAAAGAATAAGTGAAACTGCCTTTATTTGTGGATGACATAATACTGTACATAGAGAATCCAAAGATTTCACCAATAAAATACTAAAACTAATAAATGAATTCAGTACAGTAGCACACAAAATTAATATCCAGCAATAAGGGGGATTTTATATGCCAGTAATGAACTAACAGAAAAGGAAATTAAGAAAACAATACCATTCACAGTTACTTCAAAAAGAATAAAATGCCTAGGAATAAATCTAACCAACAATATAAAAAACCTGTACTTGGCAAATTACAAGACACTAGTGAAAAAAATTGAAGAAGATACAAATAAGTGGACACACATTCTATGTTCATGGAATAGAATGAATTAGTATCATTAATTTGTCCATACTACATAAGTAAATCTATAGATTGAACAGAATTCCCATCAAGATTCTTTCAAAAATTTATATGGAACCACAAAAGGTCCCACATAGCAACAGTGATTTTGATAAAGAAGAACAAAGTTGGAAGAATTATGTACCTAATATCAAATTTTACTGTAAGGCTATATAGTAATCAAACAACAAGGTACTGGCATATAAACAGACACATAGATCAGTGGGCTAGAATATAGAGCCTAGAAATAAACCCACAGCATTACAGTCAATATTTGACAGAGAAAGCAAGCACATACAGTGGGCTAATGATAGTTTATTCAATATATGGTGTTGGGAAAATTGGACAGATGACATGCAGAAAAATGAAACTAGACCATCTTCTTACACTTCACCATAATAAATTCACAATGGATTAAAGAGTTAAATATCAGATCCCAAATTATAAAAGTCCTAGATTGAGCACAGGCCTGTGATGCAAAGGGTCACAGGTTTGATTCCCAGTCAGGGCACATGCCTGGGTTGTAAGCCAGTTCCCAGCAGGGGATGCACGAGAAGCAACCATACATTCATATTTCTCTCCCTCTGTCCTTCCGTTCCCTTCTAAAGATAAATAAATAAAATTTTAAAAAATGAGTAAATGATTTTAATAGACATTTCTCCAAAGGAAGAAAATAGCCAGTCAAAACCACAATGAGTTAAGATTTTATACCCACTAAGATACTATTATTAGAAATGTAGATAATGGCAAGTGTTGTCAAGAATGTGGAGAAATTAGACTCCTTATACCTTACTGATAGGAATGGAAATTATGCAGCTGGTTTAAAACAACAATTATACTATCTGGAATATGTGGTTCCAGAGATGTAATGTATAGCATGATGATTAGAGTTAAAAATATTATATTGTACACTTGAAATTTGCTAACAGAATAGATCTCAAGTGCTCTCACATGTGCACACAAAACAAAATAGTAACATGAGATATAGATATGTTAACTACTTTGATTTTAGTGATAATTTTGAAATATATGTACATATCAAGACATCAAGTTCTACTCCTTGAATATATATAATTTTTGTCAATTATAATATCCTAATAATGCTAAAAAAGAAAACAAATAATTAAATAAATTGGATATTAACTTATATCATTTACATAATTTAATTATATATACATACAATTCATTTGTTTTTTTCCATAATATGGATCTAGTAGCACTTATTTGTCTGTAACTTCAATCAAAGCAATTTTGTTAGATAATATTGCGCCAGCTGTCATATCAGTGTGCATTTAATAAAAACATCAAAATTGGTCAATTTTTGTGTAGCTATTTAATATTGAACATGGAAGAAAATATGCTTTATTATTTCAAAAAATGTAAAAACACAAGCGAAATGCAAAGGTTTTTGCAGCGTTTGGAGAAGGTGCTGTTATCTCATCAAATGTGTCAAAAGTTGTGAAGGTTTGTGCTGGAGATTTCTCACTGGACAAGGCTCCACAGTTGGGTAGACCAGTTGAAGTGGATAGTGATCAAATAAAGACATTAACTGAAAATAATCAACATTATTCCACACAGGAGAGAGCCAACATACTCAAATTATCCAAATTGATAAATTTATTGCTGAAAGTGAAAACTTTGTCTTTTATCCTATGGAAAAAACTAAATGTACTTTTTGGCCAACCCAATATATTTAATAATTATATAAATTATTAACTATTTATACAAAGTAATATATTTAAAATAATTGATTATATCTATTATAATTATATAAATATGTAAGTACATTACCTATAAATTCAATTTTTTTCAACATTATTGAAATAAAGTGTCCAGAAATACACATACACACACACACACACATATCAGTTGATTTGTAACAGAGTATCATGGTAGTTCAATGGGAAAGGATAGTTTTTTTTTTCTAAAATTGTGCTCGGAAAATTGGATATCCATATGGAAAAAAATAAACTTCCACTCTTACATTATATGATGCATAAAAATAACTCAAATAAATTATACAATTAGTCTTGAAATATATATATATATATGCACTCATGCATATGTATATATGGACAAAGATCTACATAAAATATATTTTAAAATCTTTTACTATTATGAATCAATTATAAAAAAGCAATGAATCTAATTTTAAAATGGGCAGAAATTTTGAATAGACACTTCACAGAGTAGATATATAATGATACATGAAAAGATGTTGAACAGTATTAAGCATCAGGTAAATGCAAAGTGAAACCACAGTGAAATAGCACTACACACATGTTGAATAGTTAAAATTACCTCTAACAAATTTTCTACTTTGTTTTCCATTTCTACATATCTCTTAAAATTACTATTTTTAGACCACACAACAACATTGAAGCTTTCTTTCTTACTTTCTGGAGTTCAATAGCTAACTCTTAGGTATTCTAATCTCTTCTAAGACATGATCCTTTTCTTGTTTTGTTTCTTTTCCATGCTAGCCTGTTCTTGTTTTATGAGTATATCTTCTAAACTCCTCTTGAAGATATTAATGATAATATGTTTAGAGATACACATCTCTGAAATGTCTGTTTTGTCTAGTGTCAACTGAGGTGATATTTGTGCACCTATCTGTGTATATCAGACATATGTCTGATGATCCCATGGTCTATTTGTATATAGGTTTGAAGAACTTGTTGGGTTAACATTAAGTATGTCTTCTTGTCAACCTGTTTGCTGAATGAAAAGGGTCTTACTTAACACTATTTGTGTATGGTGAAATGTTTATAAGTTGGAATCATTTAAGGAAAGATATGTGGGCAGGTCAGGGTTGAAGAGTAAAGAATAAATTTGGAGAAGCCAACTTAATGAAAGCAAGAAAGCTTACTTCCATCACTTTTGTTTATGGCTCTACCATTAGGAGAGGTCCTGCTGTTAGCTACAGCCTTCTCCTGGGCAAGCTCTGAACTGCAGGTCCACGTGCTCCAACTCAGTCATCACTAGGATTCCAACTGTCATCCATTTTCAGGATATTCATGCTTTTATGAGTATATTATATTTCTTCCTCTTTGTTATCTTTTGAATGAATTGGAGGAGGGGAAGTATTTAATCTATTGTTGTGAAACAGTAGTCCACTGGTTCAAAACCTATAGATTATAAATGTCTAGCAGGGGTGATCTAGCAGGAAAAGCATGGGCTTTGAAATTAGGTAAATGGAGACCCTAGACCAACTCAAGACCCTAGACAGTGTTACTTAACCTTTTAGAATCTGTGTTCTAATACGTAAGTTTAGAAAAATAATCTTGTTTCACCATTTCCATACCATTTGCCCCTACACACACCTTCTTCCACCTCCACTCACCCCCCCTACTCCCTGCAGTCACCACACTGTTGTCCTTGCTCACGAGTTCTTTCTCCTTTTTAACTTTCTTGTTTGATCCCTCCACCCACCCAGTCCCCCTCTACAGCTGTCAGCCTGCTCTCCATGAGTCAAATGAACAAATTGAACAAGAAAAATAGAGATAGGCACATAGTCAGAGATCATTTTTGCTATAAGTATATCTACAGTGAACAGCTGGTCCATAAGCAAATTGTAGGAACGCAGCGTTCTGGGGATGAATGAAAGCAGAAAGTTTCAGGAGGGACTATTTGCTTATTTACTTGTTTTTCATTATAGTGTTTCTAACCAAGTTTTTCTCACATAGATTAAAAAATCTTTCTTTTAGGGTGAGTAAAGAGTCCAGTTGGGTTGTGATTTTTATATTTCCAACGTTATTTTAATTATTTCTAACGCTTTTTAGTATTTATCCTTGATTTCCACTTAATTTTTTTAATACATGTTGCTTCTTAAAACTGAGCTTGTCAAATATAGCTTTGTATAGGGTCTCTCTTCTTACCTTCACAGCATAGTCGTAAATGTATTGAAAATGGTTTTTAACTAGAAATTTTTAGTAATTTTATTGAAAATTTTGTTTTCATGACTTAATGGTCTAATGCAAATATGTTTGCTTTTGGCATTGTTTTACACTCTGATTATATGGAACAGGACATAGGCATCGGATGATAAGAAGAAAAGAGTATCTAATTGCTAAGCATAATAATAGAGCTCTAAAAAGTTGGCTTGCTTTTTAAAAATCTGACTGATATGATTTAGCTTTTAATTCTAACGAATTAGTGAAAGAGGATCAGATTATTTGGCTAGACTATTTCCTTAGCTACTGAATATTACGGTGCCAGGGCTGAAATGTCACCTCAGATAAGTATTTCAAATTAACTTAAACAATGTAATTCTTTGTGCAATAAAAATTAGCTTAAATTCCAAATGTGAAGCTTGCTATGTTTGCAAAAAAATAGCTCTGTTTCTTTGCTTAGCCCAACTGTCAAAAGAATTCACATTAAAAAATATTAGATATTAGAAATGCTAGAAACATTCAAGTTTTCAAAATATAATATTGAATTTTAAAAAAGCATATACTATAATTACCAATTATCTAACAGATTAGGAGAAAAAATTTTAGGAAAATTGTTTTGCTTGTAATTCAGATTACTTTTTATTAGATATAAAACATTAAAGAAATAATTACAATGTAGTCTGGTAAACTTGAAAAATAAATTAAAGATTTTAATATTATTTTATAAGTATTGAGGTGGGGAGCACTGGGGGGACTGGGCTGGGATGGGAGTAAAAGACAGAAAACTGTACTTGAGCAATAATTAAATAAAAAATGCTTAAAAAATAAGTATTGACCCCTTCTTAAAATACCCATTTAGAATGTTTATCAATCAACTACTTTCATTAGCTATAATAATGTATCTTTTGCTCTTATAATATGCAAACATATTCACTTATATCATCAAAAATAAAATTAGGTGTTATTGAATATACACTTGGTAATATCGACTCAACACATATGGTAAAAAATTCACTGTGTCTCTGGAGTAGAGAGCTCGATAAAGAAAATTACTATTTTCATGGAGCTTATCCTTAAGTTTAAGGAACTAAACATAATACAAGACAAAGTTTAAAAAATTAATATGGTCAAATTAAAAGGGCTTGAGACCATTATTTAATTATTGCCAAGATAATTGCAGGAAAATTCCCAGAGGATCTCACATTTAGTGAATAACAGGAGAATAATAGATGCACAGTTTCCCCAAGATAAATAACAATTATAATATCAATAAAAACTAACATATTTTGACTACATATTATGTGTTTGATGTTTTTTAAAATACACTATATGTAATATTTCAATTAACTCCTACAACAATCCTATGAGGTATTATTTGTTCCATTTTTCAGGCGAGATAATTGAAGTATTGAAACTTGAGTAGCTCACTCAAGACCACACCTGTGTAGAAGAACATAGAAAAGCAATACATAAGACTACAGAGGTCCTTAAACGCTTTTATAAGATGGTTTGATTTTCTTTCTTTTTTAAAAAAAAGTGGGGGGGATAATTGTGCAGCTCAATAATGTCACCAAAACATTCTTATTAAGTCATTACGCTTTAGATTAACTTTTACAGATACTTTCAGGCTGTACTTAACCATGAGGGATCAAATAAAGCAAAGTCCTCCAGAATTCTCAGAGGTCTCGCGGCAAAATGGGGCTCCATGTGGGAGGAGTGTCTGTGACCACTGAGTTGTCAGTTTGGTTTTCTTGAATACTGTAATGGCAACTTAAAGAAGAGAGTGATTCCAGTGAAACAAATTAAGGATGCATTGAAAATGAATGGAAATGAACAAATATAGGGGGCTCTCCTTGGAGACATTGAAATAGTATGGAAACTTGATGATGAATATCTAAACTAGTGATAATACTAGAATCCTGAGTAAATTGACGAGGCTTCCTTATTGAGGGAAGAAATGAGAAACAGAAGATGAATCTGGCTAAAGTTTAAATTTCTATAGTACTATTTAAGCAGGTATAACCTGTCTTTTGGGGGAAAATGTTCCCACAAATTTGCTTTAAGTTTTAAATTTTAAATGTGTAAGTGCTGAAGTTTTTTTATTACCTACATTTGAACCATTTAATCTCTGGCCAATCTCTGGCTAACTTATCATGATGTTCATTTTTCACAGTTTGTTCTCTAGCAGCTGTTTTGATGAGTGCTTCTTTTCTTTTTTTTTTGTATTAACCATCTGTCTTGCTTTCCCTCATCTCTGAGTGTAATTTACCTCTATTCTTTGCTCCTAAACACCAAATAATTTATTTTCTAAAAAATATTTGAAGTGTCTATTGTCTTGTTGATTCTTTTATAATTAGTTTATATTTTTCAGATTACTTCCTACTAGTTTAGAAACTCATTTCTCTCATTGTATTCAAGTTTTCCCTTAATATAATGCTTCTAAAGTTGTGATTGCTTTCCCTTTCACATACAAGTACCTAAATAGGTTGACTTTGCACACTTTTGGTATTAAGGATGTTATTTATGTTCACATCAATAACCCAAATTAGAAGGCAATAATTTTGTAGATTTAAAATGAATTCTAAATCAAAATAAGAATGCAGCCCTGGCTGGTGTAGCTCAGTGGATTCAGCACGGGCTTGTGAATCACACGATCACGGTTTGATTCCCAGTCAGGGCACACGCCTGGGTTGCAGGCCAGTTCCCCGCAAAGGACTCACGAGAGACAACCATACATTGATATTTCTCTCCTTCTCTCCTTTCCCTTCCCTCTAAAGATAAATAAAAAAAATTTTAAAGTCACTTATAAAAAAATAAGAATGCAATGGAGACTGAAAATAATACTTTGAAACATGATTATTTTAATATGTTTATGGGAAGAGTAAATTCACCAGCAGGAAAAAAAAACAAAACCAAAATTAACATTTTTCAGATATTAGTCTCAAAGCACAATACATTTTTCATAGAAACAAGTACCAGTACATTACCATTATAGGTACCATAATATGGCAACATTTATACACATAGCCATTTACCATTAAGAAAATCAGTGGCAATGGTGATGCAATACATTAGTTTATCTTTGTTAAAAGGTTTGCTATAATACTTCCTGGCCTGCAGGAGTATTTGCCAGGATACAAAAGAGGACTTGACATCAGTGTGAACAGTATGCAGAAAGCTCTGGCCGCCCATGCATACCTCTTTGCTTATTGTATAATCACTAGGAATGCCATCCTACCACCACTCTGACTTCGTTGCAGTTACTATTAAAGCCATTCCTAGAGAATCAAACTTCCTAGAGAATAGATTCATTTGGATATTAAGGAATTACTTTATACAAAATAAAAAGTATAGCATCAGGATATCCCATATACCTAAACTTAACAGAAGAGAAAAACTATACAGGTAATAGGTGAAAGACAATTTGAGATTATTTGGAGTCGATATGGCATAGTATTAAACTGGGGACAATGTAATAACATGGTTTCTTTCATTTTTACAGTTATTATTTTTGTCATTATTGTTTTTGAATATGCCAGATGATTGCCTGAGGGCCATTCACATTCAATGTTTAGATTCATTTTATTAGTGGCATATACAAAGCACCATGTGATATAACATATAAAAGGTAGAAGAGTTATGACTATGTAATTAACTGTAGAAATAACTGCTAAGAAAATATAGCAATATTTAACACAGGATTTCTAAAACCATTACATGTTCATTACTTTTTCCAAAGCTAATAATGTCCCATGTTTTATTTTACAGACTATGTCTATTAAGATTTGTATGTAGCTGGCACTTGGGGGGGGCCTTAAAATAGTTGCTATGTTCTGTACAGTATATTTTACAGTTTTATACAAACTTCAGAAATATGGCATTTGGAATAGTTTTTATGATCCTCTTCCAAGTGTTCTATTTCACACAACAGCAAATACTCTGAATGCCTTTCCTCCTGGAGGATTCTGTAAACTGCAGAAATACAAAAAGCATATCGATGTCATCTCCACGTACAATACCTCACTACGTCATGCTTTCTTATGATATTCAGGAAAGCAGCTCTGTGAATCCAGCTGGCCAATTTTCCTAGGCTACTGTAATTTCTAGTTATTGGAAAGCTTGAGTGAGGATAACAATTAATCTTTTAAATCTTGTTTGTGTGCTGAGCTGCAAGCTCACTAAAGAAACTTAAAGTGCACAGTGGTAAAATTATATTTTATATAAAACTTCACTGACCCCAGATCATGATTTCATATATCACCATCTTTGATTCTAATAGAGCATAGTTAGCAGCTGTGATTCAGTTTCGTTTGGGGCATATGGAGATGCTGCTATTCAGTACTGAGATCTAGGTTTATTGCCTAACTAACATGGTTAAAAGTTAACTGCAAGTGAAAAAAAACAATATTTTAGACTACCAACATCATTTTCTATGCCTGGCAAAATTTATGTTTTTTGCTATCATATTTACTAATATTTTTAATATCTATAGTTTCACAAAAGATCTTAAAAAATTTCATGATCAAATCTGAAAGATCCCAAGAATTTTTCCATTAAAATGAAAACACTCCTCTAAAAAGAGATGCTAAATATAAATCTCTATCTTTTATGAAGATGGCACCCACATAATTACGTGGGAGGCAAGCTAGATACCCTGCAGGGCATACTCTTTAATGTCCTTGAAAGAAATCTTACTATAATGTAAAACTTCCATTGCAATTTGAAGAACTCACTAAATATCTAAAAGCTAGGGAGTTTTCTCCATCTATACAAAATATATGAGACTTAATATGATTTCCACAAGTACCAGTGATTTGAAAAGTCACTATGGGTTCTTTTCTCTTAACTTTTATTAGTACTTGATAAAGTAAGCCAGATGTATTTTCTCAAAATATACACCAAAATATATAGTACTAATGAGACAGATAATATTGAGATAACCTGAAAGAGTTCATTTATGTCATATTAGCCACCCAAAATCCAATCAAAAAGAAACTTTGGTTCTGAGGAAAATCAGACTCATTGTTTTTGTCAAATACTTTGTCAGATAACTGGATTAGAGAATTAGTCAGTGCCTTGCTCACCTAGAAAGAATTACATGTAAAAACTTAATCTGGAAAATTCAAAAGAGGATAAAAGATATTTTTGTATTATAAGATCGATTAACAAAAGAGTGGTTCTGACTTGTAATCCGATTTTCATTTTGATTTTTATAAGCCTGCAGGAGACAGGTACCTCTGGTACTACAACCTCTACCATCCCTGGAAAACCTACTATTACAATCAGCAAGCGAAATACCGGCTCAACCACAGAACCTCAAACCCACACGGAAGTGAGTTTGTTGTAAAGCATGCATAAAAAGACAAAATATAGATATGATTTTAAATTTACCTTTCTGAGGAGACTCCATTCTGAAAAGAAGCAGTGTAAGCCTTTCTTTTGTCCACAGGCATAATGTCAACATAACCACCATGATTTCGAACCACTCCAGCGTGCACTGCCGCTCTGCAGATACTGGACAGCTGAGGGGACAAGAGCAAACCTGCCGTCAGGAAATTCCTGCTGAACTCACCCAGCTTACGCTCCTGCTTCACCAAAGTCCCTGATATGTCTCAGTGTGGATTCTCAGTGAGCAGCTACAGGATGACGTTTTGTGAATAAGGGAATGTTTCAAAAATTGCAAAGGTAAAGCCACTTCTGAGCAAGTGTGAAGGCAGAGCTTAAGGGTCGCTGCAATGCTAAGATTCCCCTTACCATCTAATCTAGCAAACAAACACACGCCGAGCCAAATAGCAGGCTTTTTCTGTTGTTGAAGCAATAAAATGCAATTGGCTCCTTTTATTATTAAGTTTCAGCCTACTGGAGTCACTCTGACCTAATGTTCACTTTTGACTTATAAACAGCTCAGACGTAGTTCTGTATATCCTTATGGTCCTTTTTCCAGAATACAGGTATATATTAAATTGGGAGTTTTCCACCCTGTTAAATAAATATAACCTCCTCAGAGAAAAATTGCTTAAAAGAATAACTCCACCTCCCAAAAAATATGAACAATCATGGCTTCCACTGGGATTTGCAATGTCTATCATCACCCTGGTTTGAATGGTCTCACACGAGGTACTGGCAAATCATGACATTGTGCCAGTTATATAATCTGAATTGAATGGGATTTCTATGGAGGAGAAAAATATTGTTTCAGGTCCAGCACTTTCAAATTTTTAAAACCACTGACTCCTAGAAGTCAACTCTTTCTTCACGGCCCATAAAAGTCTTCTCTGGATTTTAACATTTGATTTCATCTAAATGCTCTGCCAAAATTTGTCAGTAGCTGAGTACAGCCCCAGGAAATTTCATAAAATGAAATAGTAACTGTTTCAGGACCAACTGATCCACCTCATTTCCCCACGGGTCTTTTCTGACCCCACTGGTATGCTCTTTTCTTATTTCCATGCACCTGTGAGTGGCTTAATGTGCTTTTGAAAGATCACATGACCATATGCATCTCACATGACCTTGCTTTTTTTACTATGCTCTGAACCCTGTGGCATCAGTCAGTACTTATTAGATCAGAGAGCCTGAATGCCAAGCTGGTTTACCCTTTTGCCCTATTACAAAATGCCTTATATCTAAGACCTCGTATCTTTATAGTTAGGAGGCATTTTATTCACCAATTAAAGGCTCTTTCTGAATTAATGTTTGCATCCATTATGGTTCATAACAAATGGAAATAAAAATAATTCTATACACATTTCAGTATTTATCTTGCTCCATTATAAAGGCATAGTCAGCATTTTTCCCAAGGAAATAACAGTGCTTAGATATAACTTTCACTAAATTTAAGCACTTAATATGTTTTCAAACTATTGTTTTGCCGATAACTATTCTGTCAGCAGACATTCCTATTCAAGTTCAAAGGTCAGAAGAGATTTTCTGTTCATGCCTACACTTTGTAAGCATTAATATACCATGAAATAAAAGAATTCATCTGTGAAACCAGTGGAACATTTTTAAAGAATGCAGAAATTAACTTTATCTGTCACAAATGGGAAATAAAAGTTAAAGCAATAAAATTGTATACCTTGTAACTCTACAAGTAGAAAGAGAGAGAGGAAAAGAGAGTAAGGTGGGGGATGGAGGGGAGGGAGAGAAAAGGGAGGAAGTTAATGGGTTGGTTCTCATCTGTCCACATCTTCTACTTAAAAAGGTAGTAAGATTGGCAGGCAATAGTTGAATCTCTTTCTCTGCATTTACCAGTGATAGCCAACTCTATATTCCCAATTTATCTTCAAAGGGTCTACATAATAATACATAATTATCTACCCTACCATTTTACTGAAGTAAGAAGACAAAATGATCTCAGTATCAAGCTCTAACAAATCCTTCACTCTAACAAAAGATGGCTAATCAGCACAGAAGTATGTAGGATATGGTGAAAGATTTTCATCAGACATAACTAAAATTAAAAGTTTTGGTGCTTCAAGGGATAATCTGGAAAGAATGATTTCTTTGGAATTCTATGGTGATCTAGATATGCTCATCCATATACACTTATTAATGTTTTTTCCACAAATATTTATGTGCAAAATATTTGTTCGGTTCCTGATATTACTTATGCTCTAAGTTCTGTTAAGTCAGGAAGCCAACCTGTCTTGTTCCCAGCTTGCCACCCACCAAACTGTTGACGAAAAAGTGACACATGAATTGCCCACCTGCTGCCCTCAACAGACTTAAAAAGTAATGAAAGAGATGGGGAAGCAATCACAATACTTAATGGAATCAGCGAAGTGCTAACAGGAGAAAACAAAGAGCTGAATGAAAGGTAACACCATCCTTGGATTAGGAGATCTGGCAATATACTTCACAGAAAGAGTGATGTGAAGAGTGATCATGTTTTTGACCAATAGAAAAGTAGAAAAAGGATGTTTTTAAATAAAAACAATAAGCTATGAACAAATGTGAGAAATAGCAATTTAAGATACCAGCAAGATTAAGCTGCAGATCAGAACATTGCAAAGCTGGACCTTGGGAGAGAGTTAGATTTGGAGAATAGTTTCAATGGTAAGGCTGAACTGAAAGGGAACACCTGGATCTAAATGAACTTAGCAAGAGAAAAAAGGTGTCAGCATACGTATTTCAGGCCGCTCTCCACAATTGTTATATCCATAGTATTCAACTGAATATATGCATCAAGAGTATTATTATCTAACTTTGATTTTCTAACTTGCTGGTTTAGAAATCTGAAAGTTTCTAAATGTTTGCCATATAAAATATAAACTCATCAGCATGCACTATGAGTTTCCAGTGAGATGTTTCAAGAGCTGGGTCTTTCTCCTGGTCCACTAAACTGGCTGCAGGCATGTTGAGTTTGCATCCTCACCAGCTCAGAGATAGCATACTTACATGCTGTGCCCCCTTGCAGCTCAAGTGATCTCCCCTGCAGCCTCCATAGATGCCACTCACCCCCTCCCATTACAGCCCCCCCACCACACCACTACCCTGCCCCCACCATTCCACCTCTAGAATGTGCTTAATTCTCTTTAGGAGCCCATGGTTGACACCTGGCTCAAGAAGCACTAATCCATACTGAAGCTATCACAACTAATGTTCCATGTCCAGTCCCAGGAATGTCATCCATTACAACATCTTCTCAGCTGATTTCCTTTTCTATGTATTCTAATGTATTATCTGTTCATGATTTTGTGATTCTATTTTTCCCTTTTTGTTAAATTTATTGGGGTGACACTGGTTAACAAAAGTATACAGGTTTCAGCTACAAAATTCCACAACACATCATCTGTACATTGTATTGTGTGTTCACCACCCCAAGTCAAGTCTTTTATCAGCATTTATTCCCCCTTTACTCTCCTCCACGCCCCCTCCACTTGGCAGGCCCCACACTGCTGTGTTGGTGTCCATGAGTTCTTTCTCTCCTTTTTTTTTCTTTTTTTTGCTTGTGATTCTATGCTGCTTTAAAAATGCCCCTTTGGCAGTGAAGATACTGTTCATACATTTGACAAATTCTTAATTATCCAGTTTGTACTTAAAATGCTAAAGAACCAAAAGGAAGATTAAAGAAAAGCAACATGCATTTTAGTTCCCAAAATGCTTCCATACTATTAAGTGTTTGATATAAAATATATGGGTAGGGTATAAAGAAAAATTGAATCCAACTATATTATTGTGTACCCATATTTACATATGAATATTCCTTTCTGTTATTATTAATGGTTAACTCTTCTGAGAATTTGTATACCAGCACAGAATCTGTTTCCTTATTCTGTACAGTAGTCCCCCCTTATCCACATGTTCCAAGGCCCTACTGTTCCAAGGCCCCCAGTAGATGCCTGAAAGATCAGACAATACCAAATCTTGTATAATCTATATATTTCCTACATATGCACTATGATAAAGTTAACTTTACAAATGAGGCACAGTGAGAGATCCATAGCAATAATACAGTAGAACAACTATAACAATATACTGTAATGAAAGTTATGTAAATGTGGTTTCTCTCTCCCTCTTCCCTCACCTCTTCAGAATATCTTACTGTACTGTACTGTACTCATCTTTCAGTTAAAGGGAGCTGTTTATGTCTGTAAAGCGAGCTGTTTACTGTAAAGCGAGGGTGATTTGAACAGAAGCACCGCCATGACAGTTGATGTGATAATAGTGACTAATGGGAGGGCGGCATCTACAGCATGGACACGCTGGACAGAGGAATGAGTTGTGTCCAGGATGGGACAGAGCCAGACATGACAAGATTTTATCGTGCTACTCCAAATAGCGTTCAATTTGAAACTTATGAATTGTTTATTTCTGAAATTTTTCATTTAATATTTTCAGCCCATGGTTGGCTGCAGGTAACTAAAACCATGTAAAGTAAAACCCTGGATTAGCTAGGGGGCAGAGGGGCTACTGCATATAAATATACCTATACATTTAAATGCGTGTGTATGGAACCTATGGAATCTACGATACATACATATGCACGTTCACACACAAATGCTGAGAACTGCATACATTAGAATACTTACATCAGAATAAACTCGAGTCCCAATTACACGAGCGTAATGTGGATTTGCCTGCATACAGTTGCGAGGGCAGTATACTCTGAAAAATAAATATATATTTATAAATACCGAGTAGCTGGTTATTTCAACCTTTCTTATTAGTAAGACTACAGACATGTGAACACAAAAGTAAATACTCAGCATTCTAAACCTTACTAACTTTTTTCTTCTCAACTAGGTCAATTGTAAAAGGCACAGGCTGGACAGAATTTCTTCTGCTTGTACTATCCACTTCCAGCAAAAATGTGTTTCCTTTTAACCAGAAAGCTTTCTAATGTAGAGATTCAAAGCAGAAAGAGGCAGCAGAAAGTATTCTGAGTATCTGGGTATTTACCTCTCAGTCAGAGGTAATCTCTGGTGAGAGGTCACCTCTCTGCCAGGTATTACAGTCACATTGGTCTGATGGTTACGCCTCAGGGTCTTTACACTTATCCTTCTCTCTGCACAGAATGTTGTTTCTCCAGTTATTCTACAGCCTGCTTTACTGATAACTGATTGGCTTCGTCACTTTTAAAAAGGGCCCAGAGCCTTTTTATTTAAACATAGGGTCCAATTATCAGTGTTTAGTCAATTACATGATATTAAAAAAAATCACTCCCAGAGTTTAAAAAACTTTCAAGTGGCACTTTCTTTTTTTAGTTGATTGGGTCTTCTGAGTTTACTTTCACTTCCCTTCCTTTCTTTCTCTCACTCTGTCTCTCTTTCATACAAAAAAGCTGGAAAAAACACTTTACATATCAGCAAAATGACTAAAACCATTCTTTGATGAAGACATTGATGATTTTCCAAAAACTATTCTAAAAAATCCAATGCTGCTACCTTTTCTAATTGAAGCATTTTAGAAATAATTACATTTCTTATTTAAAATTATTTATTTTTTAATTTTAATTGTTCCAGTACAGTTTTCTGCCTTTTAATTCCATCCCAGTCCTCCCCACCTCCCTCCCATTTCCACCCCCTTTGTTTTTGTCCATGTGTCCGTTATGCTTATTCCTGCAAACCCTTCCCTTTTTTCCCTGAAATTCCCTTCCCTCTTCCTTCTGATCAGTCAGTTCTTTATTTCAGTGTGTTTGGTTATATTTTGCTTGTTTGTTTTGTTAAAAAAATTCTTATTTCTAAAACGTATAACACTGTACAATCTAGAGTGAATATACTTTCTATAAATCTAAACCAGAACCATTTACCTATAAGTAATAAATAAGTTTGAGTTTTTGTAAGTTTGAACTAAAGGTTTGATTTGTGTAAGGATACTATTGGGTGTCCCTGTAGGATGAAGGGTGTCCCCACTGACTGTAAAATTTTCTCATATTTAAGAACTGTTGGGTGTTCAGTGACCACCTTATGGTTGTAAAACTATCTGCTCTTCTCTTAGGATCATGCTGTGTGGGATCTACCTTGACCTTATTTAGTTCTTGGTTTATGGAACGTCAAGGTCAATAGCTCCAAACTGGATTAGTTTTTACTTTTGTGATTTCTAATCAAAGAAATAGGGGAGGAAGTTCTTGCTTGTTTGTGTTCTAATCTGCGATTTTAACACCTTGATGCTACTTAGAATGTAGATAATGATCAAGTAAAAATGTTCCTTTATCTACAAATTACTTGTAAGTTTTAAATGAACATGCTGACAAATTTTAATAACTGATTTTACATCATGAACATGCAACAGGTTTTAAAAATCTAATTGTGTATGTGTATATATATATATATATATATATGTATATACATCTATACATATATATATATGGATAAGATTGCCAATGACACACACACAAGCACACACATTTTCTCCAAGGTCATGGTACTAAATATGAGAGACAGTTTATTTTGGGCTGATCTGCTAGCTATAGAACCTCTCAAGGACATGTTGTCCAGGTAAATCTTGTTTCTTTGTGCTCAATTTTAGTTAATATCCTTTAATTTATCTTTTCTTGGCATTTTCCCCCTAAATAGATTTATTCTTCAACTCATTAAGTGCTGTAAAATTCTAAAACAAATGCGCCATCAATATGATTCCTTAAAAGTCATAAAATGTCACACAAATAATACCATTATAAACTAATTTGTGAAACTATTAAAAATTTAGATGGGGGGAAGAAAACTTTTGTTTCACTGGGAGGGGGGAGCTTTCCAGTCTAATTAAGGTCAAAATTATGGATAAATCATTATTTCTGCAGATTTATTAAATTGGTGACAGTGAAAGTTAATTTTTAAAAAATTATATCATTTCCCTTATGGAAAGTAGGTCCTTATATTTCTCTTCCTGAAATAAGGAAATAAATAGAAAACTTATTTATTAATATTTTACTTGAACAATCTGTTCCTTTTGAAACACAATTGCCATTATTGCATAGATATGTTCCAGGGTGATTCTTACTATTTAGTCCTCATAAACCTTGTCACATGATTGAGATAGAGTCTAGCATAATACTGGAATGTAGTAGATACTTAATGAACATATAAATGAAAATTTCTTTTGCTTTTTTTTCATTGTATCACAATGCTGAAATTTCCAGGGTTCACTTATCAATGTTTTTTTCTCTATAAAAATACAATCTGTAAATATAGGGGTTTGAGATACCTGAAAATTTTTCCACAAAATTTGCTAAGATTATAAAACACACCACGAGTTTAATTAAATTTGTAAACCTAGTAAGAGCATAGTGAGTGAAGCTCTGGGAAGAGATTATACTTCTATAACAAAGATATTTGGTCTGTGCTTATAGCAGCCCGAGCAGATGAACTCAGAACTTTCACAGCCTATACGAACATACAGATTATAGGCATGAGCCCAGCCACCTCAGAGCAGCAGAAGGTACTTGGCGTGTGGAGAAAGAACACTAAGCATGCCGGGACTGCATGGAGCTTGTGACGGCCCATGACTCCCTGCTGCTTAACAGTTTGAGATCACACCCCTTTGAGCCCTAGAGACACCAGAATTTCAGTTAGAACCAATTACAACAGGACGAGAGCACCATGTGTGTTCACAGGTAAAAGACAATGGGGACATTCAGAAACATTACCTTGGGCAGTGTGAAGCAGGCTTATGGAACGGGCAGAGCTGCTCCACTGTTGTCTCACAGGTGACAGCCTGAACTGCAGAATTCAAGCACAAAACAAGGAGCAAATTCTTTGGAAACAGTAACATGCAACACAGGAGTAAGAAAGTAAGATGAAAAAAAGTGCTAACCTGTTACTTTAGAGACGGTGAAGGAATTAGCAGAATGATATTTGCTGAGGATGAGAATAAAAAATGTCAATCACTTTTTTATAAGTATCACCATCTACATAACTTCTACATAACATCACAGGACCAGATGATTTACTTTTTCACAGTAGTAAATACAAGGTACTATTGTAAAAATACTAAATAATAAGTACCTTATAGTAGTGTGCATTATTTAATTCCCCTAGTAGGCAGTAAAATGTCTACAATGAATGAGTGAACTCTTCATTACATGCATTAGTAAAAACTAGGAAAATAAGAATAGGTATACCATTAAATATCAAAAATTTCACTGGTTTATCTATATCCAGATTTTCAGAAATCATCTGTTGCACAAGATAAGGATTATTTGTGGTGGTACTTTAATATTATACACATTTCTAATTTCAAGAGAATTTACATAATGAACATAATAAAAAAGTAAGTTAAGTGAAAAAAATGAGATAAATGTTTTCACCAAAATCCAGTATTTGGCTTACTGAAACTGATCATTAATATTTATTATCTATTCAAGGAAGTTAATAAATATTTGCTGAATGAATAAGTTAATAAATGTTCCTATGAAGCTTTTGAGAATGATGGCTAATGATTGAAAACTATACATCAAGCCTTTCATCAAAATTGTATGTAAGGGAGATCATTCCACAAATTTGGAATAATTTTTAATAAATTCTTATAATTATGAGTTCTGGCTTTACTGTGAATTTTCATGTAATTATATATTTACTGAAGAAAGAAACTATGTTCTAAGAAAAGGCATTCCCTATGCAGTTCAGTAATTTTTTCACAGAAGAGACACTACAAAATATTTCCAAAACCCTAATTTTTCTACTTTTTATAGAGTATATATAAAACATATACTCTATAAAATATCTAGTATATTTAACGTGAGAAACATTTTAAAGGCAATCAATGCTTTCATGTTGGATTCAATTACATTTAAATGAACAAAAGAAATCTGATGTATTACATACTTATCAGCTTTTCAAAATGCTCTTTTACTCTCTAATCTAAGTTTATTAACAAAGTTACTGTTGCAGGAAATAACCTATTCTCCCTTATTAGGGCAGGGAGGATATGCAAATCAGTTTTCCTTGCAGTATTTTCTGTTGCAGTAGAAAAGTTTATTGGCTCCCATTGGAAATAACTGTAAGTTTGTACATTCTTGAGGAAACTCTAAAAAAATTGGAGTTTCAGCAAGCTGTTTAAAAGCAAAAGGGTTCAACTTTAATTTAGATGATTTTTCTTCTTTTGCCTATGGAAATCTTGCAGCCAAAATGAACCTCAAAAATTACCACCTTCTCTCTTCATAAATTCTATGCTTTGCCCCAATAGAATCTACCCCATTGTTACCATTTGAAATCACCTTGTCCAAAAGAGCATTTGGGTACTTACCCAATTGTTTGAACACCATTTCTGTTGGATTTGATGAAATAATGTTTTCTTCCTTGTCTGGTGATATCTACCCAACCACCATCATTGTCCACTATACCATAATGAATTGCAGCTCTACAAATACTGGATTGCTTAGTGAAAAAGAGGGAGGAAAAGATATTAAAATATTAGAGTTCACATAAAATACAACTAGTTTCTATTTATATGACTTTAAATTAGACAAACTTTTATGAGCAAAATACCTATACTTAAATTATTTTTCAAATTAAAAAAAAATCAAGGATTATATGAAATAACTCTACCCCTAATCAATTGTATTTACAATACTTACCATTTCATAATATACACTGCCAATAACTTTAGCTTTACTATCCAAACAGCCAGCAGGGCATTCATATCTAAGTGAAAGAAAATGGGGACATTCTCTGAATGTCAGTATACACTGAAAATATTTCTTACATTTTGTCAGTTAATTTTGAGAATAATAATAGATATTACCGATTGCAAGTTGTTCCTTTGCACTGATCTCTTAATCTTACTTCACAGGAAACAATTTGGGCTAAAAGAAAACAAATTAACTTAGAGAATGTAAAAGCTGCTCTAATTCTTCACATTCAGTCTAGTGCCAGGCTTTTACCGATCTAAAACTATGAAAGGTAATAAAATATCAATGGATATGCCACCTCTGTAAGCCTTAGCATTTTCGTAAATAATGCAGACATCTTACACATTTGTTGAGTGCTTATGACTTCATTTGTATTAGTATCATCTGCTCTCGTCCGAACATGGGTGTCGTGGACTTCTGACTGCTGCCGTTCGATTTCATTGGTTTCTTCTTCTCGAGGAGTGTAGTACCTGTCTGATCCTTCTGTTAGACAGAACGGGGTTAAGAAATATGAATCCCATTTAAATGTGCACGAATTACCAAATAGTGCTAAATCTTTACATGCCTGTTTAACACTTAAAAATAGAAAAATCAAAATTGTTTTTGGCACCAGTTTTGATTTAAGGAAGTGCTCTTAATGCACTACATTGGAGTAAGTGAAACACACATAAAAGCCTTGAATCCTTGATTTATTGATGCTACTTTTTGGCCAATGTTAAATGGAGTCATTTCTAAACTTTGCTTATATTTAAACATGTAATCAGTGATTGGTTTTCATAATAACAACATGATGTCTACACAGTGATCTAATCAAGTCAGGATTTAGTGAATTTGAATTTGTTTTCCCAAATTAAATCATATCATTAATATTTGGGGGGGAATCACATTTAAAATTCTCCTGTAAGGAAATTTGGCCTAAAGAAGGGTTGATATGCCCTTGTTATTTATTACAGTATTGGTTTTCCTGAAAATGTTCTTCCCTTTCAGAAGGAAATTTAATGCTCAGAAATTTAAACTTGACAATGAAAACTAATGTCAGACTTTGAATTTAATATTTTTCTAGTTGGATTATATCAAGGATTTGACACTGGCACATTTTGGGTGGTTATTTTCATATTTGTCTAAGGATGCAGAACCTAGAGAAAGAAAGTCAAATACAGTCAGGCTTAAGTAAAACGCAGGGGCTAGTGGTGAAGAGGCAAACAAGTTGGAGGTTTGGGAGTAAAGAGGACAGAAACAGACAGAATGACACACAATGAAAAATGCTTCCAGGAATTAGAAGTGGCTCATGTAAGAGAGTGAAATATATCACAGACAAGATCACTTCTTGTCTTAATGAGCACTGAGTCACTAAAGGGAGATACAAAGGCCCATTCCCTTATGAGTCCTGAAAAGGGAATGCATGTATTCATAGATTTTTCTAATACACTTAGTCTGCATTAATCTTCACTTAGATATCATTAACAAAAAAGCATAAGAAAGTAAAAAATGCTCATATGGATGGATACCCACCAAAAGCTTGATGACTTTCACAAAGCTCTGTCATATACATTTTATCTTCCTACTATATAAGTAGGACACCATATTTGTATCTACCTTTAAGACATCAAATATGTTTGAGAGCACTATTTTTACAATAGTTTTACAACACTATTATACTTTTTTATTATTGTAGCATGAAATATTGTATACCCTACAGTGAGAAGCAGGAAATCAGTACAATTCATTCAGCATGGTTCAAGTAAGAATTATAATATTTGGGGGAAAACTTTTAAAGTACTAAAAATAAATTGTGTCAAATTGTTAACTCCTTCAAAAATGATTAGTTTTAGAAATGACTCCAATCAACAATATATGAAGATGGCTTTTAAGAAGGTAAATATAGCTATCACTTTGGGATACATTTCAACTACAGTTAGAAGTTACCTGGAATAATCATGAAATTTTCCTTTAAATACATATTGGTCCAAAAGGTATTAATATTATAAATATATTTGGAAATATTCTAAATGGTTTCTTCAGAATATTTAAAATACAGCTCTAGAAACTTTTCAGGTAATTAAATACAGATTCATTTTTTTAAGAGAACTTAATGTGTGAATTAGATTAAAATATCAATCAAACTAAATAGCCTTGCACAAGAGCACATACCTTTGTAGCACAGATTTTCTCTACAGCCCCCTCCAAAACTGGGTGGACAAGCGGAACAGGGTCGTCCGTGTTTGTAGGGAGCGTGGCCCCACCAGTTCCCCCTGAAAATAAAAACAGTACTCTTTTAAGAGGTAATCTAATAGCATCATTTATAAGACATTGCAAACTATTACTGTATAAGAACCTCCTAGCCCTGGCTGGTGTAGCTCAGTGGATTGAGCATGGGCCTGTGAACCAGAGGATCACGGTTCGATTCCCAGTCAGGGCACATGCCTGGGTTGCAGGCAGGTTCCCTGCAGGCCAGTTCCCTGCAGGGGATGCACTAGAGGCAACCATACATTGATATTTCTCTCCCTCTCTCCTTCCCTTCCCCTCTAAAGATAAATAAATAACTCTTTAAAAAAAAAGAACCTCCTAAGTGATGATTTTGAGGTGCAGATTTAAGACATTTATATCTTTTATCTTTTGTTTACTAGGTTTTAGTATAAAATGTTGCCTCATTCTTTTGAAATATACTAATTTGTTATGCATATCGTTAAAAATTATCAGACCAAACTTTTGCAGAACACCAAACTCTGTTTTGGGATATTCATCCAGACCTGATTTGTTTTAATAAGAACGGATTTTAGACTTAGCTTTGACCCTACATATGATTTCATAATATTTTCAATGTATTAATTTGAATGGACTTTACATAGGTAAATGCATTTCTCAGTTAATCTGTAGTTGTGTGTATCTAGTAAATCAAAATTATTGGATATTTACATAATATAATAGTTCATTGGGCAAAACTGAAGGCATAAATATTATTATCCCTGTCTTTATATAAATCATATTTTCAACTTTTAATTCCTTTTAAGTACTGATTTTATGCATCTAGAAATCATAATTATTGTCATATTAAGAAAGATAGGTCAAAACAATATACTTCATTAAAAAATGCAGACTAAAAATTAGAAATGTTAAGTAATTTTTATATTATTAAGAAAAATTTACATATGAAAGTAGTGTTTTGTGCACTTACTTTGGGGAATAATTACACACCAAGTAGATAGCCTTGGGCCATATCTGCCCCCAGATGTTCATGTTATGACACAAATTAATGGCACAACCTATTCTGCTACTTGTTGCCCACACAACCTACATTAGAGAAAAGAAAGGCTCAAAAAACAGAATTTGAGATGAAGACACAACATATCAAAGAGAAAAATATATAAACAAAACAAGTTAAGGAATAAACATTTGTCATTCAAAATGAAATGAAGCAATGTCAAAGATATTTTTCCTGAGGCTTTGAGAAGTGCTTAATTCAATTAAAATAATAGATCTACAGCTCAATAACTCAATCTGACTATAAAATGTAAGCATCTTCAAAATACAGATTTATTCAATAATTCAAAGTTATCTCCTCACAAACCTAAATTCTCTATTAATATTTCCATGACAAAATGTGCCTAACAAAAGAATAGAATTTCTCATCTTAAACAACTGAACCTAAAAAAAATTACAAACAAAAGCAAACTAAGCAAACAACTAGAACAGCAACAGAATTGAAGAAATGGAGATCACATGGAGGGTTATCAGTGGGGGAGGAGGAGAGCGGGGGAAAAGGTACAGAGAAGAGTAGCGTAAATGGTAGATAGAAAATAGACAGAGGGATGGTGTTAATATAGGAAATGTAGAAGCTAAAGAAATTATATGTATGACCCATGGACATGTACTAAAGTGAGGGTATGTGGGTGGGAGGGGGTGTGCAGGGCAGGGTGGAGAATCCAGGGGGAAAAACGGGACAACTGTAACAGCATAATCAATAAAACATATTTTAAAATAATGAGAAGTGCTTTTTTTGCACACATGTAAATACCAAATATGACTGGTAAATAAAACGATATTTTCAGTTTTTGAAAATAAAAAATAGTGATACCTGATTTTGAAGATAGTGCATTTCTCTCCACATGCATTTATTGGGACCATATTAAAAGTGTTTCATAGGTAAAATCATTGCAATAATGTCTTTTTAAGTATATGTTTGGACATTTTTTTCTGATCGTTACTTTTATTGTTTACTGAAATTTCTACGCTCATTCTACAAAGATCAACAATTAAATAATTAGTAAGCATAGCAAAGGACATAAGAAAGACACAAGTTCAGTAGGCCAAGTTCCCCCTTAGTTATACAAAGTCAACTTAGGGAAATGAAATATAATAAACCCCAAACATACCTGTGTATAATGAGTGCATACAGGACCAGAACATCTGAATGGGCAATACGGGTTGCATTCGTGGTCATATGGGTAGCTAAAGTCCCTTACTTCATCATACCATGCTTGTACGTGAAATGTCGGGGGCCTATACCTGTTGGGAATAAAATAACCACAAGGAGCAAGTAAAATTGGAGAAGATTTAAAACCAAATATTGCAAATAGATTGATAAAGAAGGAGAGAGATATTTTTGTCTAAGTTACTAATCTTAAATAGTCATGCCCATTGTATTACTATTATAGTAGTAATGTAAAACAAAAATAAGTCTAATGCTGCTTATCATTCTTGCATATGTATTTTTTATTATTCATATTGTTGTGATTGCTTGTTTTCCTTTCAGGTACTAAGCCCTTGAAAATGAGCAACATGAGTAAATAAGCATTTCATTTCAAACATGTTTTCAGAAACAAAATGTTACATTTTAAGCTACCTTCCCCAATGTGCTCCCAAATTCTGTCCTATTGATGGAAGCAAACTTGCAGGCCCATGTTCCCACAAACAGGTTTCGGCCCAGGACTCTGCCGATCTCTCCAGCTCGACATCCCATGTCTATAGTTTAAAACAAAAACAATATATAGATATAAACGTTTAATGTACGTGTATAGGTTGGACATTTCTTCAAAATACAGTGCTTCTCAGTTCCTATCTTTTTCTCCCTCCTTACCTATTTATAAAGTGAACATCTTAGTCTGGGTTCTCACCATCTCTCGCCAAGATTTTTAGACTTAGCCTCCTACTTAATCTCTTTGCTTCATCTCTCATCCCTTCCAATCTGCTCTAACACATGTTTGGAATTGTCTGAGTGAACACAAACACACTTAAGTGACTCTTCCGTCTGAATACACGCAACAAATCCCTGTACATGTGAATTCCAGGATCCGTAAACCCACTGTTCCCTGTCACAAACCCTGCTATTTCCTGTTCTCAGTGGCATTGTTTCCTTTGCCTAAAACAACTTCCCCGTTATTTGTCAAACAGACCTCTACTCTTCCTTCACAATCCAGCTTTCTGTGACACATTCTTGAGACATTTTCAATTCTCTCAAATGCCAACTATTCCCTTCCTGGGGCTCCTGAAGCTTCGTTATACTCCTTTGTTTAGTAACGATTACACTGCAATGTTAGTATTTGTGCATATGTTTCTCTCTTCTTGAGCTGTGAGTTGCTTCAAGAAGTTACTTAAGTCATGCTGGTGTCTTTGTCCATTTTCTGTGTCATATGGACAAGTTGGTTAATAAATGTTGAATGCATGAATGATTAATGAGTCTGAATCTTGTAAAATATATATGCATTTTCTATACAAAAGTCAATGAAGGTGATTAAGCTACACTTTAAATAATTTGCAAAGGAATATTTAAAATTATAAATTATTACTGGAATGATTTTTGCCTGCCTTGGGTTTAATATTTAATTTGTTAATTTGATAAAGAGACAGTGTATTGAGTGTGGTGGCAAAAACACAGGTAGAACGGGGTTCTGTCTCTGCACAATACCAGGTGTTGGGCACGTAAAGAGGAAAGGAAAAGAGTCCTGGAACAAGAACATGTGAACACAACCTCAGATGACAGCAAGGAGATGGACAGGCAGACAGACTAAACTGATGTTTAGGAATTTAAAATCCTAGAACTTGATGAACGACAGAACTTGCTAGATGATGAGGGGGAATGAAGTGTAGACTTATGAGGTTACCAAGTGGAGAAAAAGAGAATACATTAAGAGAAATAGGTTGTGGTAGTGGAAATGTATGTCTATTTCTATGCACATTTTAAGGGTGAGGGGTGAAGTGTCTGTGCTACATGCACTATACATATCACATAGAGAGTAGAAACATACTACTGGGTTTGGGAATTAAAATATTCTCAGAACATACAAATTTTAAAGTTATTCATTCAGAGATAAGTTTCTTCAGGAAGATGATATAGAATGAGAAAAGAAAAGAAAATTCTGGAATTTCCAAATTGAAGGGGAGTAAAAACAATGAGTTAGTAAAATAAAGTAGGAAAAATGGGATCAGAAAAGTTTGGGGAAAACTGAAAAAGGATTAAATTATAGAAGTGAAGGGAAAGGAGATTCCAGAAAAAGTTAGTCTCAGGGTCAGTGCCAGAGAGGGGTCAAGAAACATGAGGTCTGCCAAGTACTAATCCATGATTAAGAGCAACTTCCCCTTCATGCTAAATAGGGAAACAGGAACACAGAGGGTTAAAAGAACAAGAAAGAGAAAGTGGGGAAAGCAAGTGTGGTGTGTTTGTTAATAATATTTTAGAGAAAAAGAAAGGAGAGGGGGCAGAAGCTGAAAAAGATAAGATGCCAGGTTTAGGGAGAATGTGTTTCCTGGCTTTCAATTTTAGAGGATGGCAGAAGCCTAGTGATGACTAAGCTGAAAGGAAAAGACACTCGAGAGAGAAAGAAAGAATGTGTGGAAGTTTTTTCATTCACTCATACAAATTTGTATGAACACTCCTACTCATTCAATTGTGAATCTGAAATATATAAATTTATGTTTTTAAAGCCAAAATTAGAATAAGGATATTTTTTAATACCGTACACCTTATTATCTAGCAAAAATACAAAAATATATATTTACATGTAACTAAAAAGTTAAGAGCAGCGAAATGCAAATATTCATAAAAGCTTTAATTTTACTTTGAATTAATATCAAATATTCAAGATGAAGGCTTTGTGATATAAGCAGTTCTTTATTTTCCAACCATGGGCATATTATTTCTTAAATTCATTATATATAATTAAATACTTTATGTAGTTATACAAAGATATAATTCAAGTTGCAGTCATTATTACCCAAATATATTAGTTAAGAAAAAAAAGAATTTAGCTATATAATCCCAGAAAGTGAGCAAGATGTTGATTTCCTGTTGTATCCAGTAGGCTGTAGAGAGACTCATCCCTCAAAAGTAAGCAAGTTTCCAGGTAAAATTTTCTGAAAAGTAGTCTATCATTAAGAGAGAAACAAATTCTTGTATTAAATCTTGGAAATCAGGTTCTTGTATAGTACTTTGGTTATAGGTACAGTGAAACTACTCTTATCCATGGGCTTCTAATCTAGCAACTGCATATTCAAAGAGCAGCCAAGAACAAGAAAAACAAACAGTTCCTAGATGGCTTTAAGAAAATGCCTTGAGAGCACTGTGACGATCTTCAAGCACAAAAGGTGGAGCTGAATCACCTCCCCTTCCTTTCAACTTGAGCTGGACAGTGACTACCTTGTACTGAATAGACGGACACTGAGAGGCTTCTCAGGCTGGATTAGAAAACACAGCCTCTATCTGTCTGGTTCTTCCTCTTTTAAGACACATATCTTGGCAAAATGGAGCCAAAAAATTAGGAGCCCAGCTGCCCTGCAGAAGTGTCTGGAAAGATCACGTGGAGAGACCACCCAGAGACAGAGAGATGCAGGAGGAGTCCCTTGTTTGTGTTTGCCCAGCCCAGGCATGAGACCTCTAGTGAGCAGGCCCAGCTCACTGCAAACATGCGAAAGACCCAGTGAGAACCACCCAGCTGAGACCGGGGAAGAAAACTTAAGACCCGTATTCAAACTCACTTTATTCTTTTCTATACATGATGCTACAAACTTAGATGTCAGTTTTTCCTATGAAGTTGAAGATGGATCCTTTTTGGAGAGGATATGCATTCGGCTAGTCCCAAATTCACAAAACATGTTATATTTAAAAATGTGTTTACATATCTGCTGTATAGAAATTAAAATAAAATCTAAAACATTATTGAAATCCTTTAGGCTAAGTTTTCTTACCTGTAAAATGTATCAGTTAAAATAGTAGATAACTCAGGCCCCTTTGAGGACTAAAATTCAATACTTACATATTGTACATAAGCTGTTTTTATGGCATAACAAGTTTTACAACTAACCCATTAGAAACAAGGAGGAAAATACATCAAATGAACTATAATAAGGCTAAAACAGGGGCATACGTTAATGGAAGTACTGAGGCAGGGAAGACTATAACTAGAATTTACTATCAATATTTAATAAATATACATTGGTGGCAATTTTAAAAGTAGTTATCTACTTAAAGTCTAATTAAGTATACGTGCTTAGGTCAATTTTAAGACTACAAATTAAGAAGTTCCTTTAAAAAACATACTAAAAGTATAACTGTCCTAGAAAAAATATCACCATAACATGACTGCATGGAATGTATATTTTATGCTACAACATTATATTTCAGGTTTTAAGACCACTAGTAATTCATACCAATCCCATTTAAATGTAGGTTAGTCTCTATACATTTCTATTTAAATTCAGGTTTGTAAATTAAATCAAGATGGCCTGAAGGGCTTCTTTTTATCCACTCTGAACTGTTCACCCAGCAGCAATTTAAAGCCAAACCACAGTTAAAATTGTCATTGCTTCTTAAGACGGATCCTTGAGGTGCATCGAAATAAAAAGTACTCTATTTTCCACCTACATCCTAAGATGTTCCTTCTTAGAGCACAGTAAAGCATTCAATGAAGTTGTATTACTGAAATAAACAGAAAGTGATTGACATTCTTTGTCTTCAATGATATTTTTAAGCCAGTTCCACATGGAGGCTCTGTCATTGTGTGTGTGTGTGTGTGTGTGTATGTGTATAAGAATTCTTAAATATTACCAAGGAACTTTCAAAAGTAAATCTGGAAATATACAGTAATTTTAGTACTGAAATATGATACGTATGGAAATTGTAAATTGTGTAGTTATCTAGAAATGTACAGACAATTCCACTGACTGCTATACTTTGGAAAGTGTGAATGAGTATGTACAGTTCTTATTCCTATCCAAATACCTGCTATATTGTTTTAATTAATAACAGACAATCTGTCATGGCTGGAAATCACTCAACAATGTAGTTTGAAAGAGAATTAATATGAAAAGGGACTGAAATAAAAATGGAATTTACTTGATAAAAATTGTGTATTAACCCATATCCTTACGCTTTTAAACTCCCTCTCCATCTGATGCAATACACCTATCCAGAGGTTTGTCCACTGCTCAAAACAGTTTTTGAACTCATTGATTTTGATGCCTTTAGTGCTCTTGCCATTTTTCGTTTTACCTCTTCCACACTGTCAAAATGTTTCCCTTTAAGGACTTTTTTCATTCAGGGAAACAAAAATAAGTCTCTCTGAGGGTGATATCAGGTGGACAGGGAGTGTGGGATGTGGGGAAATACCATTTTTGGTCAAAAACTGTTGAACACTAAGCATAGTGTGGGCAGATGCACTCATAACTCATCCATCATGAAATAGGCAAATGTGCTGAGTCTTCAAAAAAAATTCACTGAAGCTGAACACAGCCTCTCACAGAACACCAGCTGGTACACTGATACAGATGCGTTCCTAGAACCCTCACCTGTTAGGGGAAGCCTGGACTACAAGGGGCCCACCCTCCAAAAGACAATTCCATTTTCGCCCCTCCCCCACACTGCCGGTTTACTAGTACAGTACGTAAAACCAGTCCTCTGCTTGGGGCGATGGGAGCGCTATGCAGTGTGGAGGTGATGTTTTATTGAGTTGCATACTTGAAACCTGTACCCCAATAAACCCAATAAAAAAACAGTACTATGCACTAGGCAAAACAGCCATTAGTAATATTAACTTTTCTTTCTCTCTGACATGGCAATAGTTTTTTTCTCTTAAAAATGATTAAGCATTTTCAAATACCTCTTCTCCACCACAGTAAATTTACAGCCATTTCCAAATTTATATCATTTGAAAATTCATGTCCTGGGAACTGTTTAATCTTTATAGCTTCAAAATTATTATAGTGCATTAAATAAGAGTCGAAAGCCAATATCATGTAGTCATTAAGGATTTGTCTAAAGATGAACATTTTCTTATAATTTATGCTTCAAAATATTAGTAAAAACTACAGTGAAACGTAGGCTATTTGCAAATAAAAATCAACATTAATTCACATAACAGTTAATGTTAAAAATGCTTTGTAATCATTATCATTTTAGACTGTATTAAAGCACATGATGTACAGTTTTGTGAGATTAGGTGTTTGATGCACAGTCATGTAATTAAGACTTCATATATAAACCATCCCAGTGGGGTGATTTGGGAAAAGATAACAAGTATCAATTATTCCAAAAAGTTACTGGGAAGCACTTTATAGTGAAGATATCATGATAAGTAGTCTAACAAAAAGACTAGCCCAGTGAGTATGACAGTGAGGTTGTTAAATAGCTTATTTTATAGTTAGATTCACCAATGAAAAATATATAAATGAATAAGGAAATTTTAATAGGAAATTGCCTGTCATGGTCTGACATGTTTAAATGCACACAGAAATAATGTATTGAATGAAAACTCTCAAATAATTACATAATTTAAATGTCATTCTAAGTAAGGAAATATAGAATTGCAAGACTTTTACCATTCTAGGAAACCCACTTAAGTGGATGAAACTACCATAGGTCTTTCCAAGACATGCTGAGAAAAATTGTCTTTAAATAATTAAGATATACTTTTTAAAAAATGGAAACTAGTAATTAATATAATTAATTATCTAACAATTTGAAAGAATATCTAAATAATATAGAAATAAAGTTTGAATTTATTATATCTTTTTGCAAAACTGATATAATGTTAATGGATTTCTAAGATAAATAAAAAAATTATTGGTTTTTGGCTATCATATCACTAGGCAGCCTAATTAAATTTCTGGCAACACTAGTTCCATGATATAATTTGCTATTTAATGTGGACTTTTAAAATATGCACTGCTCTCTGGCAAAGTAATAACATGTAATAACAGTGGTGTTAGAAAGGCGATTTCTCTGGAAATCCAAGTCTAGACTGGAAGCTTTGGTCTTACCTTCCTACTACTGAAAACTACAAGTGGCGTCATTTGTAGGTGAGGTCATTAGTGATAAATTGTTCTCTCCTTTTCTTATGTAGGCAGAAATAACAGTATGCTTGCAGTTGCTCAATTTATGGATAGATACATGATACACCCTGGAAGAGCTCTTTTTTCATTACTATCACAATTGTATATTTTCAAATTTATGTCAATGATTCTGTCAAGTTTGGCTCGTTTCCTTATCTGTAACACTAGGAAGCAGGAAAAAAAATCCCTTCAACTTCTTTTAGCTTTAAAATTCTATTATTTGTACTCAGAGTCTCTTATTAAATGTCCCACATTGCTTATAAAACAATGCAAACTGTAAAATAATCTTTCTTTTGATAATTAAGAACATTTATTAACTAAGAAGCAAAAGCTGTTCTGTGGTTTTCAGGACTGTAAAACCAAGAACATTTCGCATCCTCCAGTTACATGTTTAGAGCAGAGCTTGACTGTTTCTGAACCACCTCTATCTGAGAAGGTTTTAGTGTTATCAGTTTATCAGTTTTATCCAAACTGATAAGGTTTATCAGTTTTATCCAAAACTGATAAAAACAATGGAATGTAACTGAATAAGACAAGAAAATATTCTCAGTAAACAAACAATACCAAGCCCCTCTTCAGTTTAGTCCTAAAAACCCAATGGAAAAATCTTTGAAATAAAGCAGTTTTCTACATTTGGGGGAAAGTAATTTCCCCCCACACCTAAAAAGAACAGCAGAAATTTTCAGCCAAGTCATGAACAGAAGTAGTTGGACAAAATCAGACATACAGAGTCATCTTTCTAAATACCACCCTTAAAAAATCATTCTGCTGGGACACCACTTCTGGAAAAACAGGTTTGCAAATTACCCACTCTATGTTAAAATGAAAACATATCCCAAATCACTGTTGTGATTTAAATCACTATTTAAATTAGAAAGTGTAATTCAAAAATCAAATGGAATAAGTGTCAGTGTGATCCCTCCAACAGCAATAACTTGACCTTCATGAATCAATTTGTTATTTTATGGAAGCAACACATTTGATAGTTCGTGAGATTTCAGATTTAAATTTTAAATACACCACCTCATTATAAAATATTTAAAGACAACTTCTTTTCTCTCTGTTGTGGCATTATAGAACTATAAAGAAACTGACATCAACGGAATAAGTCCATCCACGCTGCCAGCGTGCTTGATGATTTTGTGCACCAAGTCATCTGGTATGAAAAGCATCACGGAAAACAGCAGCGATACATTCCTGACGACTCAGAAATGACCTCAGGTGTTTAACTACTCTGCTTCACCTGTTTTGAACAGTTTTTGTTGTCACAGGGAAAATGCACCAGACTCATATTTCAAAGGGGACACCTGTGTTACTGGGCAGACAGGACTTGCCAGGTACTGAGAAAGTAGCATTACCTGGGGCAATGCACTTATTAGGGTCTCCTGGAAGTTAGAGGTGTGAGGCAGATGTGGCAGTACTGTACCTAAAATCCTCTTTTAAACAAGGCCTAAAAATCATAAAAATGTAGCAACCTAAAATTTTAAGAAACTTCCTCTTCATTTTATTAAAATTAAAACAATTCTTTAAATGGAAATTTATACGTACACTCACAAGATGATTTCAGTTAAGCCCACTGTTTCAATGTTATACAGACAAACTAAATGCAGGGTATAGGGTAGGTTGTCCTAGTGAGGCAGCAGTCATTAACTGGACACAATCCTTACAAGTCTACTGAATGTCTGCTAATTCGTCCCATCTCACCTCATCACCAAGGCCTGTTGAGACTGGCCATAACTTACATCCCCCCTTCCCCAATCTGCCTCTCTAGACCTTTAAAGAGCTGACAAATCACCAGGAGATCTTTTTAAAGTGCAGATTCTGATTTGGTAGGTCAGCAGAGAAATTCAAGCTATGACATTTCTAAGACCAGATGCTGGAACTATACACTGCATGACCATGCCCTGAGAAATGAGGTTCTAGCACTGTCCATTCATATTTCTTGGCCACTATATCATCCATCAGAGACATTCCCCTAGGGTCTAAAGGGACTGTTCTTTCTCTCTGCTCTTCAGTTACTTAAACTATATCCTTTCACCAGAGTCCTATTCCAATGACAACACCCCACTTATCCCACCCCTCCCTCAGCCTTCTTAATCACATAAGTTACCAATTACAAGACAGATCTGTCTCTAATGCACTGGGTCTTAATTCCCAAAGTACAGAAACCCCTGAAAAGCTGAACTTGGATTATTTTTATAAATGCCATATCTTTGTGTTGACTTTGTCAAAAATTCAGTGTCATGATGTCATCATTATTTTTCTTGTCATTTAAAATAGAAGTACTTAGTAATCTTCCAGACTATGTTCTGAATGCTTGAGAAGGCCACAGTATTTAAGGAAATCCTTTGGGAATTGAGTAAGTACTATCTATCAGTTCTTTATTCATTGGCTTAATCTATTAGAATGAACACCTGTATTTTAGTTTATTGGTAGCCCATTAATTGTAGATATAGATTCAAGATTAAGACAACGGTCAAGTGCAGAAAAATATATGGAAAGGAAAGATAAACTCTTAAAATAAATAACCCTACAGTATCTAATTATGTATTAGCTTATATTTTATATTTGAATATCAAAATAATAACAAACTTGTGTGTCGAGAGTAGATGAAGTATTAATTGCTTTTATTTATTGTGCTTAGGAATGCTTTTCTAATTTTCAAGAAGAAAAAAGGATGGGTTAGCAAATATATAACTTCTTAGACAAATTAGTACAAAAAAGTTTAAGAACACACAGAAACTGAAACCTACAATTTGACACAATAACCTCAATTTAAACCAAGGTCTAATATACAAAAAACATTAAAATGCATATGTTCACATACTTTTAATAAAACTGCTATATTGACCTGCTCATTTGCTCCTATATTGAGAAATCTGTGTTAAGTTTTCACTAATCATTCCTGTTTCAAGAATGACAAATTGTTATGCTTCCAAACAGTCATGAACACTGTAAGCCATTTGGTTTCCTGTTTTCCCCTGCTGCTAGGAAGCTCAAAGCTGGTTTAATAACCATGCATTCTCAATTAGATTTTTAGGCATCCCTTAGCTTTGTGTTCTTCAACAATTAAACAATAACTAAGGTGATAGTTTTAAAATATATAGTTTTCAAAAGTCCTTATTTGAAAATCTGAGAAAAATTATTGTGTTGAATATTCTTTGTTTGTTCGCACATAGTCCTTCTCAGCCCCTATTCTCTCTGTCCCAAAAAGGCTGCACAATATGTACTGAGCTCTGAACCCTGGATTCCAGTTGCATTTGGCCAATGGAAAACACTGACAGGAAGTCAGAGGGTGGGAGGGGAATTTAAGTGTGTACTCCCCCATTTTCAATCCCACTCATCTCCTTTGAGTACAGATGCTCCTCAGTTTAGGATGAGCTTATTTAGATCCCAATGAACCCATTGTAAGTTGAAAATGCTGTTGTCAAAAATGTATTTAACACAACTAACCTACTGACATCAGAGCTGAGTGTTGCCTACCTTAAGTGGAATATGGGAATTACTGAACAGAAATTGGGCCACTGTCCTGTTCTGTTTCTCAAGCTAACGTTCTCATCTTCTGTCACTTATGGAGGCAGTAAAGGTAGACCAGTTTGTAGGAGGGAAAGGAAGGGCACATCACAGGAGGAAATAGCAGGAATCCTTATTCTGGGAAGGAGGCAGAGGTTGGTTTCAACTCCTCTGATCTCTTGAAACTGGGTTGGCAAAAGAGTTATCAAGAGGGTGATTTCTAAATGCTACCTAACTATTCTTAAATCTAAGTTGAAAGATCTAGAATCTTCCCCACTGATATTTAAACCAGAGTGGAAACTTCTGCCAGTTTTCCAAAAAAATGCAGCCAGGGTTCAGGTGGATTTAGACTTGTACCAGACTGGGAACTCCCAGGCTGTGGGCTTCTGGCTGACACAGTCAATTTCATGAGTCCTGCAGCAAGGTGTTCTTGAATTTTCCAAGGTTGACGTTGCAGTTATAAAGAGGAGTAGGTGTGTATTCACCCTCTTGCCACTTCTCATCACCTCTACAGCCACTACTACACTCCTAGCCACCATCAGGCGTTAAATGGATTATTGCAATAGCCTGTCTCCTTACTCGCATCTGTGCCCCATCTTCCATCACCTAAAGTCTGTTCTCAACAAATCCAGAGTGATTCTGAATAAGATCATGCTACTTGTCCATGCAAATGGCTTAAACATCATTTTACCACTCAGTGAAACTTTACAGAGATCTACATCTGTCCTCCTCACTTAAATCCCTGCTGGTGTTTCCTACATCACGTCAAACCTTCACTCCCTGTCAGCCACGTGGCCCCCTTGCTGAGTTTGGAGATTCAAAGTCTTTCACACTATTCCAGGCAACGAATAGTGTTTCGCTGTATACTACTAGGCCCTAGTTGGTGTCTGGAGTATGGTAATCTCCTCATGCTTGGACAGAGTAAGTAACGGTAACAATTTCCAAATTCTGTAGCATTTTTCTGGCTCTGAGTGTTCCATTCTCCTGTTAAAACTCCTTTTTTTCCTGCCTTGCTAAGACCCTAGATCTATTTGCTGTTTACATTTGGGAGCAATTTTTAATATCCCGGGACTCCAGGGTAATTACTAAATTCCATAGAATCGGACTATAATGTCACTTCCTTTATAGGTACTGTCACCTACGGTGCAACATTCAAAAAGAAAAATGCATTCATTTGAAGTGTTAGTGTCTTGTAAAAATAACTATCTACTCCAATTAAGGTTTTGTATACTTTTGAATCTTTAGACCAAGATACTTAAAACATAACTATTTTATCTAAACCATATTATGAAAATGAAATCATATTAGGAAAATTAGATAAGCTCTTTTAAATAAGGAATTTTAAAAGCTTTAATAATTTTAAATAATGATAATATTCTTTAGACTCAGAGAGATATGTCACATATTTTTCAGTGAAGGTAAATTATATTGTATAGCAATAGATAGGTGCAGATATCTTTGACATTTTTGAATTATTTAAAATTACCAGGCATATGACAGTATACAGAGAGAAAACTATCATTTTAGAAATCAAATTGCAATAAAATCTTAGCTGCAGTGAATTCCTGCCACTTTTAGCAAGATAAGAAATGTGTAAACACTGAACACTAAGTAAATGAGTTATGAGACCATCATTTCATTATCTGCATTTATTCTGAATATATGCTATTAGTGACAAATATCCTCAGAAGGTACAGTTTTACGTGAGTAAATAGAGAAATTCATATGCTAAGGAATACATTTTTAGGCTTGGAGTCAGGCTAGAGAGAGTTGGAAATAAGGCAAAACCCAGACTAGCATCACCCTGTTCAGCAAACAAGGTTGTCCCGTGTCCAGCTTCTGGAATTATCTGCTGTGCTGAAGCCCAGAAGAAGAAACTTGATTTCCAGTGTTAAGCATGGCCTTAGAAGGAATGTGACAAACTGGAACCAAGCCATCAACATGTATCACAGACCAAGAGGACTACTGGTTGGTTAGCTCAGGGTATCTGGTTGGCTCACAGCCTCCAGTTTCCAAGCAGAAGGAGAGGTACCCATCTGTATTTTGTTCTGCATTTGGAAATGTAGAACAAATGTACACCAAGGTTTTCCCTAGTCTCACCCATATGTGAGGGGAGAGCAAGCAGGCACAGGCATCCACCCCGCCTCACAGTCTACCAACAATTCTCTAAAAGACATGGAAATAGTTATAACAGTGGAAAATGGCTCATATAATTGGCCCATGTGTCATTTTTAAGTTAGGGGTCCTGGTTGCTAACACACATTCTAGACATAGGTGTGTTGTATATCACAGTGAACTATTTTGCATTCTAGTCATCTATGTTAAAAACTTGTAGCAAGAAGTAAATACCCATTAATTCATTGTATTATTTAAATTCCAGAACATTTGAATATTTTTACTATTATCTCAGTGGCTGTACTATGGTATTCATAGTATACCATGAATATTTTAGTAAGTAGAAAAAATTCTGAATTATAGGTAGCATTCATTCCTTCATCTCTGGTGTCTCCAAATTCCTTGTATCTCTAATGTTGGTAATATCCTACCTTTTAGACCTTTTATGATACTCTTCTTTCTTACCTGTCCCCTATATTTATCTCATATAATCTCACCTGTTGTTCCATCCACCACTTCATTCAACACATTTATTGAGCATTTGACAAAATGTAATCAACAAATATTTATTGAGTACTTCTTCTATGAATCAGGCATATGTTTATAAGGATAAATAAGGCACAATCCTTACCTTTCTAGGAATTCAAAGACTTGAAGAGGAAAGCAGTCATGTAAATATTTAACTGCAACAAAATTTTAATACTAAATAGGCTTGAATAAAATACATTAGGAACACAGAAGGAGTGGGGCAGGGGAGTGGGTGCATCAGAGAAAGTCTTACATAAAGATGTTTGTTCTTAGTGTTGAGGAAGTGTTTGGAAAGAGACACGACGCACAGGCACTCTGGGCACAGAGGACGCCGGGCAAGGAGGCACAGGGCATAAAGAACACCACCATCTTTAAGATTGGTGAGTATTTCAGTGTGAACACAGCTTCACGTATATGCAAGGGTACTGATATAAAGGAATAGTGGACTGGCCATGCTTCTTTTTCTAAGCCAATCAGCATGGGCTTTCCTGGTGAGCAGCAAGGAGCTAACACAAGGTTTGCGCATCTGTGTAACCATCACAGATTTGTTTGAGGGAAAACAAAGATTTAGTAACAGTGAGGAAAGTGGACTAAAGTAGAATACAAAGTAGAAATAGACAGGTATGGTCTGCTAGATGGAAGCCATGGCATCAATCCCGGGGTGAGCAAAAGTTAGGATGAAATAGGAGAAATGAATTCAAAATATATTTCTGAGACAAAATCTACAGAATTTGTTGGGAACCGCCCTGCCTGGTTTCAGGAGCTGTAACACCCCCATGGCTATGACTAAGTAAGAGACCTTGGGACCATACGCCAGTAAGGAGACAAAGCTTATCTTTCTGGCAGGGGTGATGTCTCTGCCCCCTTTCCTTCACTGTGCCTGGCCCCCAGTGCATGACAGGTTAGCCAATGACTGGTAAAATTCCTCAAGGCAGGGATGATCTAAGACAGGTGCAGTCACAGGGAACCCTCAGGAAAGGACTTGGGGGACTATAGTAAAAGGGGGTGATGGACCCTCACCCCTCAGCTTTGACATAGCCTGAGTCCTCATTCTGTCTTCAAGAAGTCTCCTAACCTTTTGGCTGCCTTACTTCCCCTGCCTGGCTTAAGCCTGAAACAATGACAGAGGGCGGTGCAGCCCTGTGCTGGAAAGGGCAGGTTCCCCAGGGTGCTCAGGCCTAAGAAAGAATGCATAAAATCCTGTGAAACCTGCTTTGCTAAGTAAGAATGCTCTCAATTTTCTGATAAGGGTCTAATCAGGAAATGAGTTTGTTCCCCAAAGTTTTATAGCCCTTTAGCTAACTGACCCTGACTCAGAATAAGCCCTCATAGTTCTTTTTTTTTTTTTGCTCATAGTTCTTATATGTCATCTATTGTTTGATCCTTACTGCCTGACAATGATTGATGAGCTTTACCTGTATTCCTGTGCAAACTGAACCCAGTAAAAGTCCTTTGAGGAAAAGGCTCTTGGCCCTTCTCATTTGAGAGATCAGCCACCTTTCCTCCCCAAGCAAATCATGTCTTGGTAGACTTATACTCATCTGTGGCCAGGGAGGACCCTGTGGGCAGAGCCCCCCTTCCCAAATAATTGGCAAGTAATTGTGTACTTATGCTTGTGTGTGTATGTTGTGTGAAAGTAGGTGGAGAGAAAGCAGGAGTTGAAGATGTGCCTGATTTTTCCGGGTTGCTGTAGTTGTTGTTTGCTTAGAGGAGACTGTCTGAGCAGATGTGGATGACAGAGAATTCATGAAGGGGAATATAATAACAAGCAGGGGCAGAGGAAAAGGGTAAGACAGTCATTCATTTTCTTCTTAGACATCTTAAGCTTCCAGTAACTATTGGGTAGTATTACACAGAGACGACCCAGCAGTATGAATCTCAGAGAGATTGTTAAATGGAGACACAGACTCTAAGGCCATCAATATGTGAATGGTATTTACAATCAAAAGAGTAGATAAGGTCCCAAAAGGAAGGGAGAAGCCAAGAGAGAAAACCGGGGGAACAAAGTTTTAAGAAATAAGCAAAAAACAAGGATATGCTGAAAAATTAACCAGAAAAAAATAAAAGAACCAAGTGATGAGGTCTTAAAACCCACGGAAAGGAAAGGTTTGAAGAAAGAAAGTATGCTTCACAGCTCAAATGTGTTATCTCAGTACAGCACATGGGGCTTTATATCCTTACACCAATTTTACCTACGAGGAAAGCAAAGCCCAGAATGATCACTGACTGTCAGAGTTCTCATGTCAGTAAGGGGCACAGACAAAAGGTGAGCAAACTACTATCCTAAGACAGTCTTTTTTCCTCTAAATCTATTGATTCTTCAGCCACACTCCATTTGATGACCTAAAAGCTTCAATTTCTAAATTTACCCTAAATAAAATGCAAGTAATTCCTCCCCTTAGGATCCATAATCAATAACTCATTCATCCCTTCCTGATTCTGCCACAATCTAACCGCTTCTATTTCTTGACAACCAGCCTGCCACCCCAAGTCTGTCTGTTCCTCATGCTCTACCTGAGATATGCCCTCCACCCGCTTCCACAGTTTGTGTTCCTGACCACCTTCCAGGAACTACATATGCATATACATGTACGTATACATATACATATACATATACATATACATATACATATACATATACATACATACACTATATATATATATATATATATATATATATATATATATATAATTTCCCCATTGATTAACTCTGACCATTAGGAATATTCCGTTGTTCTGGGCTCTCTTGCCATTATTCATACAGATACAAAGAATTTAGTTTTCTTTGTTTACTTGAAAACTTTCAAATGTACCTATTCTTTCTTCTCAATCAGCCTGTAAGTTTTTCAAAGAAAGATGTGGCTTTGCAGAGTATGTAAGAGTATGAGTGGGTGTGATGTTAAAAAGTGTGAGTGTGACTGGGCTACCATAGGTTCAAGGATAAAGAATAGATCAAAATAAGCACCAAATGTAAATAAGGTTATTAGCTACTGAAACTTTTAATGTAGTATAACACATAGAGTAAAAGTGGCCAACATATTTCACAGGGAACGGCTCTTTAGCCAGTTTTTTTTATTTTTCTCAGAATAAATTCACTTTAAATAACTATTTAAATAAATTATGTTTTTAAAAGGTTGATAAACATCTGCATTTATATTATCATGTAATACGCATATCAGCAGTATATTGCATAAAATGTTATTGTTCTTTTAACTTCTCCTTCAATATGTATTCTAGAAAACAGGTGCCAGTGTTACAGGTGGCACTGAACTGCCCTGCAGCCCAGTTCATTGCCAAGTCACAGTTCCCTGGCTGCTTTCTGAACCTGCATTTCAAGGATAGAAGGAAACCAGTGAAACTAAAAAGAAAGTCAGATACACAGCCCAGACCAGACATCAGACAATAGGCAGTTATTTTCTTTGGACGTCAGGCATGAAAACGAGTCACAGAACTGTTCTTTCATTATTTCCATACTACTACAACACACATAAATATTCTCAGATTCCTTCTTGTGGGGAAATTTACTTATTTTAAGTAAACAGCAACTGAATACCTATCCACATGAAATGAGCATATGGTGGCTGACTTGGAAAGGGTCCACAGTTAGCTCTTTCTGTTTGAAAGCTCATGGATGAAGTCATAGAATATTTTTTTTACCTTGGACAAACACTTTAAAATCTACCAAAAGCAGAAATACGAGACATTACCAATGTCATTTCCTGCACAGAATTTTGGAAAGAGCTAATGATTTCCTCAGATATTCTATTTAAACTGTATGTGGAGACATAAAATTAGTTGTATGTCTTATTTACATTTCATGAGACTCTACAATATGCCTGATCATGAGATAAACTTTCCACGAGTTATCTCATTCAACCCTCACAACAACCCTGCAAGTGAGTACACGGGTTACTTTAGACTGACATGAGGAAACAAAAGGAGAGAAAAATTATTAAACTGTCCACAGTCATATAGCTAATGGGTAACAGTGCCAGAATTTAAATCCAGACAGCCTGATTGCCACCTGCTTTCTTTAAGGTAAAATATTTTTCCAGTGAAAGCTAAAATAATATAATGCCATATTTTGTAATGAGTAATGTGAAGTTTAAACTCCTATGTTCAATGAAACTAACCTAAACAGGGAACCCTTCTGAACAAAAGTAAATGCAGAAAGAAAGAAACAACTAGGACCCACTGAAATTAACTGCACCTTGCAATGTTTCCAAGAAGAAATGCTACTCCCAATATTCACTAAATAAGTTTGCCATCACCAGTGATTGTTTATCAGTCTTTGACAACACTTTCCTAATTCATGCAAGTAGTGTTAACAGATTTTTTAAAAATTATCTAAATATTTAGGGTATGAAGTAGTGTATTAGTGAGTTATATACTAGTAACCTTAAAAAATAGTTTATTTACCAAACTTGCTATTTTACTGTAAAAGTAAATAGGTTATTAAGAATATGTCACATACTTTTATTTAATCCATTGCCTAAGCTGATTTTCACATTTTGAAGTTCACAAATAAATCCAGAAGAAAAAAACCCACTGCTAAGCACTCAACATAAATCCACCAGAGAAATGTACCCTTTACAATATGTCATTTACAAATTTGTAAGAAGCGAAGACTCATTTGAAAAAATTACATGTATATACCCACACACGCATACATACATACATACCTACAGAGTGGAGCAGAAGTATGTTTACAGTTGTGAGTATGCAAAATGCAAAGCTTATTCTTGTATCATTATTTATTAATTATTGTTTTATTTTCTATACAAACAACTGTAAATCTACTTTCCCCCACTTTATATAACCAGCCATTCTGAAATATTCTTCAAGTTACTGGTCTCTGAATTTTCAGATCCACCATTCATAAGAAGGTTCCATTAGTTAAGCATTAAAAAGCAATTGTTCTCTAAGTCATTTAAATGCAAATACACCAGCTGTTCACATTTTCAAAATTGGAATGTTCTTGGTAATGGTAGAATTTAGAGCACTTAGGATGAGCATTGACATCTAAAGGTATTTAATTCTACTCTGAAATTCAAAAAGTGCTTAGAATAAAGTAAACACTAATAAAAGAATGTGAATAGGGCTCTGGCTGGTGTAGCTCAGTGGATTGAGTATGGATGGGCCTGTGAAGCAAAGGGTCACCGGTTCGATTCCCAGTCAGGGCACATGCCTGGGTTGCAGGCCAGGTCCCCAGTTGGGGGCATGGCAGAGGCAACCACACATTGATGTTTCTCTCCCACTCTTTCTCCTTCCCTTCCCTTCTCTCTAAAAAAAACAAATAAGTAAAATATTTTAAAAAGAATATGAATAGGAAGATACTACTAAAGAAAATATTTTCTTTTAATTTCACACGGGATAAATGGTAAAAGATTAAATAATAGCATGAGGAAATTTAACTAAGTAGGCTGAAAGCATTAAAAAATATTTTTTTCTACTTATCATTAGAAAAATTTCCTTACCATGTACTCCATATTCGATGCTGTAGGGTACACCTGACTTCGTAATTTATTATGAAGGTCCAAGATACTCTGCATGTCATTGTCTGTGATGGCCCTTTTCCCTCTTTGCTTGGCGGTCCACCACTCGCCATCCTCGTCCATGTACTTTTCCAAAAGTTTTTCCAATAAAGTGGCATTAGGAACTACCATGGCTGGAATGGCTGTAGCCATGAATAGCAGCACTGTGGTCGCTCTGAGCCACTCCCGTACCGTATGCTTCATAATGAATGACCTCAGGATCTCCCTGGGAAAATCTCCAAGACAGGCTCTTCCACTCCTTTGGGCTAGAATGACATGCAGTGTAATTAATGTGACAATCTAGGCAGATATTAATTTTCTGGTAATAAAAGTAAAACAGTTACAAAGGGAATGTGCCAGTTTGCTTTGTCTATGTACAATGCCAGTGAATAAACATGTACTTTGGAAACAATTAATGCCCCTTTTTCCTCCAGAGGACGGAATACAATGTGCTGTTTCCACAAAAAGGGACAATATAGTTTCCAAGATAATAGGCATGAGGTCAAAAAGAAATGGCAAAAGTAGCTCCAAAGTGTCAATGCTTGAAAATAATTCCTCAATTACAAGACTTTAAATGGCTATAACTACAAACTGCCTGCAAAGGGCCTTACCTGCCTAGAACGTTTTATAGCAATCAGAGGTCCATGTTACTCTGTGTTCTAAAGCATTATATTTATCCCAGCGTCCTATCTCCAGGTCACAGACATTCAGAATGTCCGCACCACTCTGAAATTCAGGTGACTATTTTAAAGAAGTACAAAATGTTATTCGTACACACACCCATTGGTTGGTAAGACCAGGGAGCACAGGGAACGAATGCGAAGGAGTGGTTCGGTCCCTGGAGGAATTCCCCTCTTTCCCAGACACAAGCCAAAAAGAACTCGATCATTTTTCCTAGGAAGTGTGCCTAATTTGTCGGCCCGCACCCGACAGAATGGACAATTCACCCGCAAACTTCAGAGCTTTTCCGGCCACAAGCCACAAGCGCACACACTGCTCACTTTACTCAAAAAGAAGCGCGTGTCAGAAGACCGGAGTGAAACTCAGCCACTTACAAGAACCAGCTCCCCGTAGTCTCCATCACAGCTGCTTTCCAAGCAGCTCACCCACCCTCGAGTCTGACCCTGCTCTGCAAACCGCTTTTATTTTAAAGCAAGGGTTAAGGAAAAAGAAGGTAGCTGAGAAAAGGAGGATGCGTGAGGACTCAGCGATGAGTTTTAGAAATGTCTACCTCTCCAGTGTGGAGTTCCCCTTCGAAAGCAGAGTCCAAGGAGCCTAGCCGACCGTCCTCCTGCCCCGGCTCCACAAGCCACCGCACACAGTCCTTCGGGAAGGACCCGACACAGCGTGTCCAGGGCGACCAGGGCGCCGACTGCAGTGAGATTCGAGCCTGGGCCTCTGCGCTTCCCTAGGACCTGCACGGAGTGGCAGGCAAAGCGCTTCAAAGTTGGATGGAGCCTGCCGTTGGAGAGCAGAGTAGGCCTCCTACTTAGCTGGACTGTGTGCGCTGTAGCCTCTCCGAGCACTTTCTGCAGGAGCTGGGGGCGGGGACAGCATCAGACCCCGGGCAGGCCAGCGGCGACCTGAAGCTCGCGCGCGGTTAGTCTATGGTGCGCGGAGCCAGGCGCCCAGAGCTTCCGCCGCTGCTCCTGCCCAGGGTATTTATTAAGGTCCCTGAGCGCGCACGTGACTCGGACGCCCTCCTGTCCCACCCCCAATTCTCCTTGTCCTGGACCTGCTTGCTCTGAGAGAGCGTGGAGCAGCCACCTGCCTCTCCAGGGTCTGGCAAAGCCAGGACGCATGGCTTCTGTGGGGACCCTGTGGGAGGTGTGTGCAGAAAGAGCCCCAACTTCTCCCTCTCCTCGCGACTCCCCGCCTCCCGGCTACTTCCAGATGAGATGCTAAAATGGCTTTAAGAACCGTTAGAGAAAGGGGCTGCTCCCGTGGTGCTGGCGGAGCGCTTGCGGCGAGGTGGCTTTAGCCCTTTCCTGTTTGCAGACGCGGAAGGGAGCTCGGGGTGAGAGTGAGGAACGGTGAGAGGGAGAGGGGAATGGGGAGAAGAGGACTTTTCCTTTGATTTTCCCCAAGGGATCACTTTTGTTTCCAAGAGCTATTGTGTAAAATTCAAAAGTTGTCGTTTTTGGCTTCTTTAGACCTTGATGGTGACCAGATGGGGAAGGATTTTCATAGAAAGAGGGGTGATCTGTGACCCAGGATTGTCTGGCAATTGAGGGCCCCACTTCATCCATAAAGCATAATGGCATTAGCTTCCCAAGGTGAGCACTGCGCTTTTTCCTTTTCCGATGATAGAGGCATTCATGGAGTCGAAATACAGTGTATCCTCAATCTATTTTTCACGGCTATGTGGACAGGAGTTCAAAACCCAAACCCAGAATTGATGGTGAAATGAGCGAATGAGTTTCCTTCTTTTTCATGCTATAATTGAAGTAGCAAAATTACTCACTTGAAATTTACAAAGACTCACCCTACTGAGTGCGGTATGGCTTCTACGGGCACATTTTTAAAAATTAACACACATTTAATTAATTTGCCTTTGCTTCCATTCTGTAGTAAGCCATGATCTGAATTTTTTTTATCTCTAAGTGCTAGAATGTGATCAAATATGCACCGTGAGAGTAACTCCCAAATCATTCCAAACTGCTGCCTGTCTCCACCATCCAATTATACTTTCATCAAACCTAAAAATTCAGATCTAAGCATCTGGTGACTATGAAAACTTACTTCTGAAAATCAAGAAAAGTGTAATGTCACCTAAGAGAAGGGCTCAGATGTAAAAGGTTTTGGTGACATAGTATTTTCACAAAAAGTGTAATTTTAAAATTTCATAGAAGCTTAAGCACAAGAAGACTTGTTTGTATTTCACAAATAATTATTAATAGCCATCTTGCACAGGGTTCAGAAAACTGGCTTTTTCTCTTGAAAAGTGATGGAAGACCCCAAAGTTTATGATATAAGAGCTATCATTTATCATAGAAGATGAAGAACATGTTTCTATACTGCAGTTTTAATAGGTATTTTAAAGTATACTGAGTATCAAAACCATTAAAAGTTAGTAACACTACTTAAAACACTTTCAAATAGGATATAATATAGGAAGAAGGCAATTAAGATGATGAACAAATGAAATTAAGTGCATTGACTCATGAATGTTTCCATTATCAACTTTGTATATATTTTATACACATTATATATCAGACACCTACAGGCTTACGTTAATGAAAATAAGTTTTGGTTAATTCTAAACCTTTTCCTAGGCAAGCATTAAAAAAGTTTGTATTTCTTGTCGTAGTGTTCCTGTTTGATTCCAATACGGTACTGCAGGTCATACGTTTAAGTGAAAAAATGATTTAAACATTCACCACATTAATCATTGACATATCTGATTTAATATATATTCAGAAAATGCCATTTTAAAGAGTAATCAAACAATATTCTCAAATACTCAAAGATGATACCACTCACACTTTTATGTGCTGTTGAGGAATATGTATGCAGACAGAAGAAAACATTTCCACACAGAAATGTGAAAGTGGCACTTTGGTTTGTGGTGAAGGCTGCTAGTTGCAAAGTCAGGGTTGTTTTTAGCATTACTTACTACTTTCTTGTGGCACACACTGGTTGGTTGCCTAACCAGAACCAGCCTTCCGCAGTTTTCGTCTAAGCCCATAGTCCCCAATTTACTGGGGGTGTACACCCTTGCACGGGCCTTCAAACTGGCATCCATAGAAGGTGAGTGTCAGTCAGTCAAAGCGAGTCATCACAATCCTCTGCCAGTGACTGACTTAGCATGGACAAGCCATGCAACCCTAGCTACTGAAAGAAAGCAATGAACTTGAGGGTGAGGAGGAAGGTTGGCAAGCATTTTCTTTCGTGATAAAAAGAGATGCAAAATGAGAAAATGTCCCTTCAGGCGCTGTTTTGTAAGTCTGTGAAATTTAAAAATGCAGGTTTTACTCTGGAAGAAACCCTATCATCTTGGCTGAGCAGGAAGATAGATAGTGTCCTAGTCTTCCTGCCATTGACAAATCATTGATCAGCAGCCTCCATTTTTTCTGGTTTTAAGAGACAGGAAATGTATTCTTTACGCCACAATGACTTGGGTATTCAGTTACCTGCAGATCAAAAATGCCTGATAAATTTTTAGAAATAAGATGTTTTTCTGTGGAGATATCATATTTTTGCCATGCTGCTGCTGCTATTATTTTCTGCTCTTGTGCACACTTAACAGTTATCTTTAAATATATTCACAGGTGTGTTTTTTATCTGTGCACTTGCAAAGGTGGCTATGTATTCATCTTTAGGCACTTCATCCACTGTATATTGGCATGACCCCAAACCTTAGCCGCAAGCCTGTTCTATGACTGTTCTATGACCACTTGCTAGTGAGTATATCCTCCATTGGAGAATACAAAAATTGAATTTATGTTGTTTTGGGAGGGAGAATCAGTGCAGTGCAATGATTTAAAGCATGCAACTTTAAATTAAGGTGCCCAAATTCATTTCATGATGTGTCACTAGTCATGGGACCTTGATTATGCTCTCTGGCCTCTATGAGTCCTAGACCCTTCCTCTTTTAAGTGAAATGATAATGGTTTCTATATGACTTTGTCACTTTGACTTTGTGAGTTAAGGTGAGGTAATACTTAAAAGTACTTAAACAGAGGTACTCGATGAGTTAAATATCATTATTGTAAACACTGAAGTAGAGGCTTTATAGTTGCTATTTTATCAATTTAATGAGCTTTAATCAAAATACTATTCAGTTTAAAAGTTTAATGTTTGAACAGAAGATAGAAGTAACTGGCTACAGACATGATAGAAAACAATCTATAATATTCTGGCAATGTAGAGTGGATTTTCCTCTCACAACTGATAGTTTCCGATTCTTCTTCTTACCATAGAGCAGTTTCCATTTTTATCCAAAGCAGCCATTTGTCTCTGTCTCAAGACCTGAAAAATAGTTAAGCCTTGAGCAATGCAAGGTTAGTTAGCAATGCCTACCTCCACATAGTCAAAAATCGACGTGTAACTTTTGACTCTTAGAACTTAGCTAAAGACTGCCCTGTGCACCCACCAATTCAGACAACCGAGGTTTGAAATCAGTATTTTTTATACACAGGTCAGACTCCATGGTTGGTGATTTGTGGTTGGAAATGTGAAAATACTCTTTTCAACCAGCAGGAAAAAATGTACAAGTGGGGACCCATAGTTTCTCTTGAGTGTACAGCTCAATGAAATTTTACAAAGTTAACACATCTGTGTAAAAACCACTTGGAAGCAGAGAGAGCACTATCTCTGAGAAGCCTCCTTTGTGTCTCCTGCGTGGTGCGTGCTCTCCAAAGGTAAGTAATATTTCAAGTTTTTACCTAAAATTAGTTTGGCCTGGTTTTGATCGTTATAGAAATGGAATCATGCAGTGGACAATTGTATTGTTTGGCTTCCTTTGTGTCTTGTTCTTTTACTCAGTATTCATCCGTGTTGTATATAGCAGTGATTTGTTCTGTTTCTTTGATGAACATACCATAGCTTATTTACCCATTCTGTTGTTCAGTGTTAGAGTTGTTCCCAGTTTAGGACTGTAAAATAATGCTGCTAAGAACATTCATATAACATGTTTTTCTGTACATATAGAGGGTGGGGCAAAAGTCGATTTACAGCTGTATGTGAACCAGAGTTTATTCTTGTATTATTATTTATTAATTATTATTTTTCACAGGAACAACTGAAAACCTTCTTTTGCCCCACTCCATATTTATACTTTTTTGTAAATAAAATTTTATTGAAATACAAGAATGCTTATTCATTTATATATTGTTTTTATTATTTTTTCTTTTGAATATTTTTATTGTTGTTCAAGTACAGTTGTCTCCATTTTCCCTCCACCACTCCCCCCAACCCCAGCCATTCCCCACTTCCCTCCCCTGCTTTCACCCCACCCTTGGTTGTTTCATGTGTCCTTTCTACATGTTCTTCACAACCCCTCCGCCTCTCCCCCCCATTATCCCTTCCCATGTCCTCACTGGTTACTGTCAGTTTGCTCTTTATTTCAATGTCGCAGGTTATGTTTTGCTTGCCTGCTTGTTTTGTTGATTTGGTTCCACTTATAGGTGAGATTAGTTTAGAATTTCCTCAGAAAACTAAAAGTGAAACTGTCTTTTGACCAGGCAATTCCACAGCTGGGATTATATCCTAAGACTCCTGAAACACCAATCCTAAAGAACCTATGCACCCCAAAGTTCATAGCAGCACAATTTACGATAGCCAAGTGCTGGAAGAAACCTAAGTGCCCAGCAGTAAATGAGTGGGTCAAAAAACTATGGTACATTTACACAATGGAATTCTACACAGCAGAAAGAAGGAAGGAGCTCCTACCCTTTGTGACAGCATGGATGGAACTGGAGAGCATTATGCTAAGTGAAATAAGTCAGGTGGTGAAAGACAAACTTTTTTAAAGCTAGCTTTTATCTGGGAGTAGCACTCTAGGATCTAAAATCCAAGATCCTAGGATTTGTTGATTTGTAGCAATGTTTTTTTAAGTGTGGGCACCATGTTTTTTTAGATATAAAGGACATCATAGATCTTTTATTCCTCTTTTTCTTTGCCCTTTCACTTTCTTAATCCCATCTTTTGATGAGCAGAATGTCCTAATTATAATGAAGTCCAATTTTATAGCCTTTTGCTTTATGGTTAATGATGTGTGTGACCAGTGGGGGAAATATTTGCCTATCCCATAATCACGAAGAAAAATCTTCCATGTTCTCTTCTAGCCTCATTTTTTTTTTTTACATTCTACAGTCAGGTTTTTCATCTACCTGGAAGGGATTTTTGTGTTATGTTATGACAAGGGAGTAAATGAATTTTTAAAGAAAGATTGCAGTGATTATACTCAGAGCCTGCAGTTTTTATAGTCATCACTATAAAGCTCTACAAATATGTTTTTAAAGAAAGTATAAATTTTAGAACTGAGAGATGGAGATGTGCCTTTGTTCTTCAACATGGAGTTATTATGGTGCTGTAGTCGGGCCACTTAAAAAATAGGAACACTGTGATCTGTTTTGCTGCCATAGTCTACAAACTCCTTAATTTGTTTCCTGATGCACAAGGAAGTGATTATTGTAAGCTTATTTTAAAATTTGCAGAGGACCTATTTTGTTGTTAAAGTATGAATAAATGTAATAATTTATCTGCAGTCAGTAAATGCAATGATTTATCTTAAAGTTATTTTTTGCTACCAATGCTCCCTTCTCTGAATTTGAAAAAAAAGAATGCAACAATTTCTGTACACACTTTTCTGCCTTTCTTCATACTATTTTCACTGCTTGAAGTGTCTTCCACTAATTCCTTTCTGGGTACCCACACTCTAACCCTTTTTCTCCACAAAGATTTTCACCAATTCAGCCAGCTATTATCTCTATTTCATTTTCTTCTAAGTCTCATCAGTTTTTCTATATGCATTATAGCTATTCATGACCTATCTTACCTCTCCAACAATGCCAAAAGCTCTCTGTGAAAAGAAATCATGTTTATGTGACCTTTGTATTACATAGAGTGTATGTTAAAAAATTAATTGAATTTAGATTTTCACAATATTCTATACATCTCAGAAAAGTACATGCATATCCCTGGACATATAAGCCCAGGCAGGGTCAGGAGCACTAGAATTCACAAATTAAACAAAGCATGTCATGCTATAGATGACAAACACCTAGAGATTGTTTTTTTCCCCCTTGGGGGGGGGAGGCAGTATCTTATATTGAAACAAACACTTATGCCCTAAGTCATCTATAAAGCACACTGGCAATTCACATTAATTTTAAGTGAAAGTCAGGCATGGCATAACTGTTCTTTACACTATCTCTACACCCACTATGGGCAATGGCTCTTCACTGGAAAAGTTTGAGTAGCACTACCCTAAGCCATTTATTGCAAGAATTTATATGTGTGGATTCTTTTTAAAGAGAAGAGTGCAACTTAGTCCTTAATGATTCCTTTTCATTATACTATTGCTAAGCAGTCATAGGTAAATTGTGGATTTTTTAAAAGATTTTATTTATTTATTTTTGGAGAGAAGGAAAAGGATGGAGGAAGAGAGGGGGAGATACATCAGTGTCCTAGAGAAACATTGATCTGTTGCCTCTCCTATGCCCCCAGCCAGGTACCTGGCCTGTAATCCAGGCATGTGTCCTGATTAGGAATCGAACTGGTGACCTTTCTGTCCATGGGACAGCAACTAATTCACTGAGCCACACTAGTCAGGGAAAATGGTTCTTTCTAAAGTAAAAGAGAGAAGTCAAATATTTACCAAAAATTGTATTTCAGAATGATATACCTCTACATGAGTAATAGCCTGCTATTTACATTCTCCTGGTGGCTTATATTTCCAAAGTTTGTTTATTAGCACAGATGAAGGTCTGGCAGGTGTGTGGTGTTAGCTCAGCAGAATCATCCATCACAGCAGGAACGGTGGCTATAAAAGTGAAAAGGGGCATTCCTTGATACATACTGTTCATCACGGTTGAAACAATGTATTTCATTTCTTTAAATCATAATGTACCTAAATCAGCAGTAGGTAATGCTCAAAGCTTTTATAATTGAAGAAGCATCTGTGAAGTGCATCCCGGGTGGCATGGGAACTCTGCCTGCAGCTTTAGGCTTTAATGACGACTTTGTCTCTGAATCTGCAGAAGAGCTGCACCATCTGCCCGGGTCAGAGGGCACCTTTCAGGTTTACTGGAAGGGTTCCTGAAAGGTAAGCACTATCAAAGGAAAAGTATTTACTCCTTCATCTACAGAATTAATGCTTTTCATTCTAATGTAAGGTGGGGGAAAACATTCTCTACTACCATTAGCTAACCTATGCAGAAATAGTTGGCAAAACACATGCAATCCATCTTCAATGATACTTTTAAAGAATTATATTTAACAAAAGTTGAAACAATTACAATTCCTGGTGTTTTCCTACAAATACATAGTCTCATAATTAAATAATTTCACATAGTATAAAAATTACATACATATGAACAGTATTTATATGTATATATGTGGGCAATATCTGAATATTAAATACATCATTTCCTGGATAACAGGAGGGGATAGGTACATTTCCTTTTAATTAAATAAGTTATAGGGGAGGACATTGCAAATTTGGAAGAAAACAGAACATTTGATTTGTCAGATGTTGCCTCTAGCTGTTCTCCTGAGAATAACCCCAGGAATTAACAGAGATTTTAGAAATACTTTGGTCTTAAAAAAATTAAACAACTAAAAAATAATGGCTTTAGTAAATAATGACTTTATAAATAATAAGCAGAGAGCGCATGGACAAATAAGAAATGTGTTTACATAAACAGCTTTTACAAAAAGATCTGAGACATTCATAACTAAACATTGTGTAACTGTGATGCCCACAGAAAGTTCCCTTTGCGTCTGCTCTGTCTTGCTTCATGTTGTTCCCTTAACTCAGGGACCTATTCTTGGCATCTCACTGCCTTTTGAACAGTCCTCTCTTTGTGCCCTTTGCCTTAGTTCTTCCCCAGACGATAACATTGTTCTCAGCTGCTGCATCAGTATCTCAGTATCTCTTTGCTGCTTTGTTTCAAGGTTTTGTCTCAAATCCTAGATTTTCCAAGAAATCATCCTGACAGTCCTCATATAGAAGTATTTTATCTATATTGTAAAATTTCTATAGACCCTGAAAGTTTGAGACAAGCCAAGGTTAAGAGTAAGACATGTTCTTACATTTGAATAAACCTTGGTCTTTAAGTGGAAGGGTTATTTACTCTGGTGATCCAGGTATTAGGATCCTTAAAATACAAACTCTTTTACATAAAAAAAATACTTACCAATCTAAACACCTAATAAACTCATAAAAAACAAAATTAAATTTAATATGTACTTGCTAGAAGCTAGGTATACAGTTTGAAGTTGTAGGTCTAAAAATGTGACATTTTAAAGTAAGTGGTGTTTCATTTTTTAAGCATTCATTGAAAATCAAGAATATTATAACTGGTCTTAGATTGAATATTATAACTGGCCAACAAGTTTCTGTCTCATTATTGATTTTGACCTTGGCCATGTGACTTGTTTTGTTCAATAGAATATGGGTGAAGCTTAAGCTTTTGGTGGTTTGAAAATTTTCATGCGCTCCTTGGAGCTTCTGCCTTCTGTCGTGAGAGGAGCTTTCTTTGGTGGCTGCAGCTTCGTTAGTTGTGGCAGGAATGAGCCAATCTGAACCCAGGAGTCCAGCCTAGGCCCGCTAAGGTCAGCCAGGACCAGAGTCAACCTGTCAGATCCCTGAATACCCAATTAATATCTTTGTAACCCTCTAAGAGTTTAATGTTGTGTGCTTCACAAAATGATCACAACAAAAGACTGATAAATACTTTTATATTTAATGTATAAACCTAAATATATATTACTGAGGTTCAGAAAGATGAAGTGACCTGAACAGAGTCTGATGATAAAGCTTTTCCTCAAGGCTAAGGAACCTGCTGCGACATTCTTCTTCCTGCCACCACGTCTGCTCCAACCCACTGCTCTTTTTATTTTTTTAAGTGCAGTAAATAATCTTTGGAAAATGCAAAATTTGGAAGCAGGGAACAAGAGATAAGAAGTAGTAGGTTAATAGAAAACATATGTGCCAAGCCTTTTAAAGAATTTCTTGCTTTAAAATTTTGTTAGGTAAATGTGTTTTAGCTGATCCAAGGATAATGTTATATTTTAAGAAATAAAGATGTTATATATTTTATAATATTATGTTTTTCTGCATGATGGAAAAATGGCCCTGAAATAATGGTCCTATCCAAGCAAGATTCTGCAGTTTGGAAGGATTTTATGGTGCAAAAAAGTATATTCACTCGACTAAGGAAATGAACAACAGGAAATATATAAGCTCAAGTTCAAGGGGATACATATTTTTTGATATTGCAAAAGGGAAAATGAAGCACAAACACTTTCTGCCCTTGACACTATTATATAAGAGAAGTTATGTTCTGAGCAGGGCTATGCTTGTGCCAGGGAGGAAAAGGTAGGTGTGCATGTTTTGAGATGTGAAGACCGGTTCCTGTCCAGATGGCAGACAGGATGGCTGAAGGAGGGATCAGAGGAATTCAAGACACATTTCTCATTTTGCCAAGGCAGAAGTCTATCCAAGTTTATACAAGATTTAATACTTTAAAGTTGAGGTGAAACTGTAACTTTAATTATACATTCAGAATATTTGAAAATTAAGATCATCTGTAGTTATAAAAAGAATACCTGAAAAGGAATATGAAAGAAAAATCATTACTCTGCAAATCCCATAGGATGGATTCAATTTCCCTTTGAAATTAATAGCTTATCTGTTGGTAACAATTCAGCTCATAGACCATATATGAACAAGATGAAGCTCCCATATGTTAAACAAATTGCTCTTATCTTAACAAACCACGTTTCCTGTTACACTTTTGGCATCATCTCCCACCTTGTTTGAAGTCTGTCCTTGGCTTGTTTTGTTAAACCAAGGGTAGGAATAGAATTAAAGAAGTGCAAACACAAAGGAAAAGAATTCCAAGTTATATAATGTACTCTTTCTTTCATCGGTTCCTTTTTTACTATTTTATTTGGTATTTCATTTTTCTCTCTTTTAAGAGACAACTTTCTGTAACATTCCATTTTACTTTTAATATTAACATGTTTAGCTTTTAAACATGCATTTGATTAAGAATCACTTTCTGGAATTTTTTAGATATTTAGTTTAATACAACATACCTTGCTGTTGATCTTCAGTTTGAGACATAAACCTGGCATCAGGTACTGCTGCAGCTATCTAAGGGAGAATATAATATTTTTAAACAGAGGTAGCTCTATCTGGGCATTTTATGAGTACTCAGCAGTTATGACTTACTGATTTCTAAGTCTACATGATGCTGATTAGTTCCCTTTGGTAATCAATACCATGAAAATATGTACAAAGAACTTCAGAAAGCCCTGGAGATGTATTGTTCTCATGAATTTATTTTTCACCTACACATTCGTTTTATAATAACACAGTAAATACTTTTGGGTGATTATAAAAATGAGCAACTTTTAATTATTGGTATAAGTGTAGGTAAAAAGCCATATTACAAAGTTTTCTTTACGTTTATTAAAGAGTAAGCTCAAGTAAAACAAACCACGGTTCAATGTTGTTTATGCAGATACATTTACTAAGCCAAATTACTAGCTTTTAAAAAGTAACACTTCACTATCTTAAACATTTTTTGCTAGGGAAGTGTCATGACTTGGTTTGACTTGGTCTGTCCTCAAATGTAAGAATCATATCTTTCAGGACTATGAGAAAATAGTAAAAATCAAAGGTCTGTCTAGTCTTTGGATATAACCACTGGGGATAATATCTCAAAAGACAGAAGTGTTCAAGATTTTATTACTGATTTTAATTAAATATGTCAAACTCAAAAGCCATCATACCTGCTAAGGACAAGCAACAACAGTGATTCTATATTATGAGATAATATTTTCACTAAATTTGCCAACTTTATTAGCACTATTTTTAGTTTAGTTCATAGCTATTTCTAGATTTTGAGTACAAGAAGTAACCTTGCTAATGGACTCAAGTCTGGTAGACTCATAGTTCAACCAATATAACTGAATGAATTGAAAAGAATGGAAGACTCGGCACACAGAGACATTTTTTTGTACCCATTTTTTATTTTCTGTAGCCAAGCTATTCCTTTTTTACATAGAAGAATAACATACAAATAACCCAACCAAGCCACTTTGTATTTATTCTGTCTAAAAGTTCAGTGCTCAGGACTCTGGTCAAGGCCCCTGCCATTTGACTGAGCTTCTAGTGGAATCATTACATTGCTTTGGATGAAATCTGAGTATTAGTCCTTGAGGCTGCAGCAGCTGAGGTTCTCAGGCATGCTTTCACTGGGTGATGACCTTTGACCACTATCAGGACCAGATGCTTCACCTACCACAGGGAAGGGAGGAAAACGTCAATGGGGAAAAATGTTTTTTGATTAGATTGATGGGTGAACTGTCTGTTTACAAAACTAGAGCCAGTGGGTTGCACTTCATTACTCTATCTAGTAAGGTTTTCAGACATATTTTAATAGTTTTTTTATTGAACCCAGTTAATGGAGGTAAATGTTTCATAAATGTATGAAGATTTTAATTCCTTCCGTATAGCAAAGTCACATTCTTTTTAACTTCTGAGCCCAAAGCAGGATCAAGTTCATCCACACAGATGCCAGTTCTCCCAAGGACAAATCTTGAAGCAATAGAATGATTCAAGCTGTAGCTTTCTAAAACTTTTAGAATTTTCGGATTTTGGAAAACATAGAAAATAGTTCCAGCCATGACCAGAGAAGGTGACTTGAGTGCTCCCCACTCTCCTGGTCATGACCTTTATAAAAAGATTAGATATTAGTTTCACTCCCACAGGTGGGAACACCATGGCTGACAAAGGTGGGTGGAAATGTGTCTTAGTAAGTAACACTGATCGCAGATTTTCTATGATTCTGTCTTTCCAAGTTTATCTTTTATCCAGGGAGCACATCTGTAATGAGCACCATGATCAGTCGTGTGGAAGCTCAGCTGAATCACTGTCATGTGTCTTTTTAAAGGATTTTAATATCCATTAAGTTGGTCAGCAAGTCAGGAAGGCAGCACTAAGTTGGCAGAGAGCCATTTCTTGTAGCTAGTACCCAATGATGATGTCTGCATAAGACAAGCTGAAGATCTTGGAGTGTAACCCAAAGGAAACATAATCAGTGCTATCTATGTGCTTGGCAGCAGAATGTCTTGTTAGTTACATTCCATTAACAAAGTTCTATCTACCCATCATTAAAAATGCTTGCTGGTTAGCTCGGTGGATTGAGTGTGGGCCTGTGAACCAGACAATCGTGGTTCGGTTCCCAGTCAGGGCACATGCCAGGGTTGCAGGCTGGTTCCCTGCAGGCCAGTTCCCAGCAGGGGACGCACGAAAGGCAACCATATATTGATGTTTCTCTCCCTCTCTCCTTCCCTTCCCCTCTAAAGATAAATAAATATATAAATAAAATATTTTTAAAAATGCTTGCTGGTATAGGAATTGACTATTTGACTATTAGATCAGAACACAATAAACTTACATATTTGGAAATATGGTGTATAACAAGTGTGCCATTGTTATGTAATGAAATGGGACTAGATCATTCAATAAATCTTACTGTGAAAAATTGCTTTCATCATGGAAAAATAAATTTGTAAACTTATTTCATATAAGCAACAAAGACAATATCAGTTTCATTAAAGATGTTTTCAGGGGGAACTTGAAACTTGTAGAATAAATACAGGTGAAATATCATTTTAATACCAGATTTGAAGAAAGAATTTATTGAACAAGATAGAAAAACTACAATATTAGAAAGAAGCTTGATATACTTAACTGTGATAAAAATCAATAGCTTTGGCCATGGCCAGTGTGGCTCAGTTGGTTGAAGTGTTGTCCCATAGACTGAAAGGTCATGGGTTCAATTCCTGGTCAGGGTACATACTCAGATTGCGGGTTTCATCCCCAGCTGGGGCACATACAAGAAGGCAACCACACAATGTTTTTCTCTTACATCAATGTTTTCCTCTCTCTCTCTCCCATCCTCTCTCTCTAGAGGAATGAAAAAATGTCCTTAGGTGAGGATAAAAAATGAAATATGGTAAAACAATAATTAACAAAATTAAAAGATAAATTAGGTATTAAAAGTATTTATAACTTTCGTAAGTCACAGATTCCCTTTCAGAATAAATAAAGAACATCAATAACTATTAACTAAAACACAAAAGAAAATAAGGGGAAATGATCAAAGAACAAAAAGAAAATTGAGTAGTTAATAAGCTTATGAAATGCATTACCTCATTAGTAATGAGGAAAATGCAAATTAAAATAATATGATACTAAATTTATCATATTGGCTATATTAATATTTAACCAGGGTACAGAAAAAGAGACTTACAAAAACATTATTGGGACTTACTATATTCCAGAAGCTTTGCTAAATATATAGCATTACTGATACAATATCAGTAACATGCTATACAATCATATAGCATGTTACTGATAAATTATGCAACATGCCTGGGAATGATGTTAACCAGCTTAGAATAGATGTTGCATTTAAGAAGGATAATAGAAGAATGTAATTAGATAGTACTGTTCTAAAGAAGCTTTGTCTGCATTTGTCACTTTTAAATTGCGAGAGAAAGAGAGAGATCGATCTAAGCCAAGAAGGTAATTATTAGATCATGTGTACATTCTTCAGCCTCCTTACCTCTGTCCTTTGCAGTCTCATCTGGGAACTCATGCTCTCAGTACCTCCATAAATGTTCACAGCAAGTTAAGATAATTATTATGATACTTAACAATAAAACAGAAACTGGGAGATGTGAACTGACTTGCTCAGAGATAGCAATTGAAGCAATTAGAATTTGAACCCAGATCTGATATGTTCCAAGAAAATTTTCTGGCAAGCTATTCACCAGCCATGACTGACACGGAGCCAGGGGATACACTGGTAGGCAGATCTGCAGTACAGAGGGAGGGCCATGGTGGGGAGTTGAGAGAGGAGATCCAGCCCAACCTCTGCCACTTATAAACATTGTGAACCTGGAAGAGTCACATAAACTCTCTGAGGCTATCAGAGCTTTAGTTTTCTCACCATCTCTGAAGAAAGTCCAATAACACTTGCTGCAAAAATGTGTGTGGGTCAAACGTGATGCTAAACATAATGTACTTTATCAATGCAAAGAAAAAGAAAAAAATTCTTCTCATTAGAGATTGCAGTCCTCAAACTCCCATTGCCTACCACAGTACTTGAACATAGTAAGCACTCAGTAAATATTTCTTGATGGTGATGTTGATCTAGTCCACACAGGGACCTAGAAGTCAAGCAGAACTGGCACTGTCCATCCAAGTCCCATGAAAATGTATTACCCTACAAAGGAGTAAAGGATCTCAGGTTGACATTTGTGGGTTTCTTAAAAGTCATTCTGGAAAGAAGCACACTAAAGGTGTTGCTAGACACTACTAAGGTCCCAGGGAGAGAGAAAAAACAGGACTGGGAAGATGTTGGTATCATGCACTTATCTGTTCTCTTCCTTGTCTATTCATGATTGAAGATAATGCAGAAACAGCGGGAAGTGTATGAAGTTGTAAGCAGGAGAAAACTGCCTAGGTGTGATAAGTTGCACGGTACAATATGCCCAGGTTCTGAGAGGAAGCAGCAAGTCACCAGGTATGGTCAGAAGTCCACTCAGAGTCAGGGCCCAGGTCAGCTTTTGCAACAAGTTCGTCAACTTGAACAAATCTCAGACCTTCTTTAAGAAAAAACAGCCCTGGCTGGTGTAGCTCAGTGGATTGAGTGCGGGCCTGTGAAGCAAAGGGTTGTGGGTTCAATTCCCAGTCAGGGCACATGCCTGGGTTGCAGGCCAGGTCCCCAGTGGGGGACACATGAGAAGCAACCACACATTGATGTTTCTCTCCCTCTCTTTCTCCTTCCCATCCCCTCTCTCTAAAAATAAATAAATATTTTTAAAAAGTTAAAAAGAAAAAGCAAACAATGTTATGAAACAAAAATAAGTCAATGGTGAATATTGATTTAAAATGAGAAAATAATTAGGAATCACTACAAAATGCAAGTTTAAAATAAAGATAATGAACACCACTAATATAAAATCTGGAGCAGTAACAATGCATTTATCAATTACTACATGAAACACTTCTATAATACTTAATCTTATAATGTTTGGATGAATAGTCTCTGATTGCCTCATCATACAACAGTCTTATACTATTTCTTAAAGAGAGTTAGTCTTCCCACCAGCTTAGTTGATCAAAGAAGACATTTCTAAGGAAGACAGCCAGGACTACCTTAGGTATATCTAGAAGAGATTGTGAACTATATAAATGCATCCCATTTTTTCAAAGTTAGATGGGTAACTGCCCAGTTCAACTCTTATGTACCTAACAACCCCTGGGATCATGTCAACATCACCCTGCAAAAGGTGAAGTGTGATGGAGAGGAGTTCTTAACTAGTTGTTATCAAAATACAATACTTTGGAAATTTTACAAAAATGTAAGACCATATGAACATATGGCTAGTACTTTTCCTGAGTTCCTGGAAGGGCCATGCAGGAGGTGCACCCTGACGCTTGATCTCCATCAACCTCGGGGTTAATCTGCCTCTCTTCAGTTGGTCCCCAGCCAGGAAGACAGGCCAAGGGAGTGCAAAGTGGGAAGTCAGATTGGGAAGAGGAGGAGCATCCCTCCCTATGCTGTTCATTCCTCTTTGCATTATGATCTTAGTTTTCAAGCCTTCTTGAAAATAGGCCAGAATTTCAGATCTCTGCAGTGGAAATTCTAGAAAAGAACATCACCTTCCTGCCAAAGCTCATGCTCTTCTACTGTTAAAGAAATTAAAATAAAAATGTTATTTCATTGATGTTTAAAGTAACTTGGCCTGATAGAAATGGCTTTTATTGCCTTTGGAGAGAATTCTATTACTCTATGCTAACATGTTAAGAAGATGCCTCAACAGTCAGAGGCTAGGAAGGTCTGACAGCCCCATGCTACTGACCTGCACACCAAATGTGTGAATTTGATTGCCTGTGGGGTCACGATTAATATTTCTTTTCATGTGCCACATGGAATCCTGGCAGTTTAAAGCATGACTGCCTGCCTAGGTCACCTATCACAGAGTGACATAACATACATGTTATTACAACCAGAGAGTATGTTAAACATGGAGGAAAATAAGGCTCAATGTAAAATCCAGCCTTTCCATCTGGGCCAGGAGAAAAAGGCAACTGGAGGTTCAAATGGGGACAGTTTCACAAGGCAAGTAGGAAAAAAACCCTCCGAAAACCAAACCACAACCATGCTCACACTAACCTGGCCCAGTGGAGCCCTAATTCCAGTAACACCCTTGGATCGCATCCACTCTTCCCAAGGCTCTCTCCCAAGACCGAATGAGCTGAGGAGTGCCTTTTTGCTCAAAAGAGACACTGAAGAACAGATTCAGCAACATGGCAAAGCTCTTGGTTCTTGTGGTCAGAGAAACTGGGTGAACAACTTGGAAGGGCACATCAATTCTTCCTGATTAACGGACCTCAGGATGATAGTACAATATATCCATGATACAGTCACCAGATTTCACCTTCCCTCCATATAGCTTTGGGAAACATCAGTTCTGTATTTAAATATAACAGGTGCATCTTGTGTTATACTTGTGTATTCATGATTCTATGTTTCATGTATTTTCCACAATTCTAATATCTAATACAGTCAGGTAATTCATTATTTTGGAACAAATACAGAAAAATTTAATTTCAAAAGCATCTTACCTAGGTATGAAGCAAACCATACTGAAATTTTTTTTATCATTTAAAAATCATTAAACAAACCAAACTGAAAAATAATCATTGACATATTTTAACAAGGTCATCTGACATAACATGCTAAATATTATAATTGGCAATGAAAAGTACAAAAATAAGACATATTTATGGCTAATATTATTCCTTTCTTCCAATCTTTAAGTGAGTAGTTCAAAATAATTTTGTATTAGCTATTAATCCATTTCCACCTGTTACATTTATTAAGATGTTGTAAAAACAAGAAGTAAATTGAAAACATCATCCAACATCACTTAATCTGTTAGTGGTTAAGTGGTTAAAAAAATGTTATCAGTGCAAAAAAGAAATGAGTAGCGATAACTACCAAGGAATAATTAAACTAGCCTTTTGACATTCTCTCTTCTCTACAGTTCTATTCTAACTGCATTAATAGCTTGTTTAGTTTCTTCAGGAAAGGGAGATAATTAAGAAGTGACTTGTTACTCAAAATGTATTGCAGTTTCTTAATGTAATTAGGAAATTTAATTTTTCTTACTTTTTATTTCAATACAGAATGAATTTGAAGTGCTAAAACGCATTTGCATAAAACAGTAGCCAGTCTTCAAAGGTTTTATGTTTATACAAAGTATAGAAGTATCTGTAAAGACTGATCAAATATTTAGAGACAAGATAGATTGCTCCCTCTTCTGGTAAATCAATAAATATCAAACAAATATTGAATGTGTGGCACTTTGTTTAGAGTAGTTTTAATGATTTAAAGAAATAAATGTTATAATAAACTATTTAAAATAGATTACGATTAATTACAAGAGCCCCCAAACTGTGACTTCTAGCATGCTTTAATAGGATCTCTGAAGGCTAAAGGCAAGTTGTGTTTTTTTTTTACCTTTGGTCAGCAATGAAAAAATTTTACCCTGAAAGCACACGAAGTATTCTCTGACCAATAATACTCTTGCATATAATGTTGATTCAGATTAAATTCAACATGTCTGGTAAGCATTCTCTTGAAGTGGACCAGAGAGAACCCACTGAAGCAGGAATATGCTTTTTGGCTCCTTTACAAAGAAGCCCCAAAGAAGTTATTACCAAGACTCACTCTCTCCTGAGGTCTTATTTGTTGAATTTTGACTCTTGCTCAACAGGACAAATGAGGAAATGAGGCTCATGTTACGGAAAAAGTTTAATCAAAGGAAAGCAAACCCAGGACTTTGGAACAAACTATGAAAATGAACTTTTGGGGTTTTTTTTTCTGTCTTGTTTGACTCTTGGTCATTACCAAGAGGCATTTATTTATGAATGGATTGCATTATACGTCAATTTTTAAATCATTGATTTAGAATTTGTAAATTCCCTCAGCCCCTAGGGAATCAAGGCTATAAATGATGGTTAGTGTCTCCACTAGTTATTTAAAAATCGAAAGAACATAAAATGCAGGAGAAAAAAGAAATTACTGCTCTGCCACCTGTATGGAGAGGAAGAGCCACTCAGGAAAGTACCTTGAGAAGCTTCTTTGCAGGAGAAAAAGCTGTGCCCCTGAGAACTGAGTGTGTGAAAAAGCACCAGATGAGAAGGGTGCTGTGTGCTGTGAAACTGGGAACCAGGAGACCAGTAAGAGAAAGCCCAAGCTGTACTGCAGAAGACCAGAGCCTTGGAGAAAGTTTGGTTATAAGCAACTGCCTGAGAGTCAGCAGAATAAGGGACTTCTAAGAAAGTGATTTCTTTCTTTTTCTTTTTTATTGATTTTTATACTTTGTTTTTGTTATTACGCTATTACAGTTGCCCCCACTTCCCCCCTTTGCTCACCTCCACCCTTTCCTCGCCCCCTCCCCTGGCTTTCCTCTGGCTATCACCACACTGTTGGTGTCTGTAGGTTATGTATGTATGTTCTTCAGCTAACTTCACTTGGTAAAACCCCTTTGTCTTTTCCAGCTTTGTTCTGAAAGTAGTGAGGTAGCTGGCGCCCTCTAGAGAACTATTCTTGAAATTTGTTTGGGCTTGGAATTTGGGAATACAGCTTCATGGTTTATTTGAGGGTGGGGGAAGATGCTTCTGGTGTGGCCAGTGGCCAGTGATGCTAGACAGCCATGAATGCCCTTATTCAAAGTGGACTCTCAAAGTACTTTTCTAAAAAAATATATCTCTCTTTTCAGGTGTTATAATAATGATTTCTTCAGTCAGCCACATTTACTACATCTACATGCTAACTAGTCTTTTAAACCTAGGTTAAGAAACCAACACTGTTTGTGACCTTCTTTCTTTAGATTAATACACAGGCAGACAGACAGATGGATAATGCAGTTCTATTATAAATTACTTTCCATTTATTGCTTCTTACTATTATAATGAGGATACCTTATTTAAGGTTTAGTCATTAAATATTCAAGTTGATATTAATGAAATCATGTGGCATACTAATCAACAATGCAGACAATAACCTATCAATTTACACAAAAATATGGTTTAAAAAGAAAGGTAAAAAACTCTTCATTAAATTCAGACCAAACCTTACCTCATTTTATATAGTAGTCAGCTATCTGGACAATTCAGTAAAACTATGCACAAGTATTCTGTGTTTTCATAAAAAAAAAGTTCTAGTTCACACGTATGTAAATGAATTGTTTACCTATCTGAAAGTATATTTCAGATCATGTATATTTGAAAGGCATACATGACCTGGAAACAATTTTTAAGGTGGTGGGTGACCTTGCAAATTGAGCTAGTGAACTATTAAATCACATCAAAATTATTTTCTAGTTTTTAATTAATGTTTATACCCATTATGTTTAAAAGGCATATACTGATATAATTATGACACAGTATCATAAAGTTGTACTTATTAACTTCAGAACTAAGATACTAACAACATTACCAAAAAATAATTGATAATGAAATTCTCTGGCTATCAGTTTGGTTTCATACACAGAAATCTATAAAAGCTAATTATTTTTTCTTTTTCACACCTCATTTTGAACTATGACTTACATAGCTGGGTGAACCTGAAAATGTACATAAACTATTAAAGATCAGTTAACAAGAGCCTTATTTACTTATTTTAAGATGCCCTGCAGTGTTTTGAGGAATACAACTATGTTTATAATATTAACTATAGTGCCTGATTTATAGAAAGACACAGCTACAGTAGCTAATTATTATGAGGACAGTTCATTTTAGAGGACTTATTTTTAAACTCTGTTTTTTATATGTTGAGTGAAATTGTTTTTATTTATCCAAAGCTAGAATTATTTGAGCAAGAAAATAAAGTAGATTTGACTGTAACTCAACATATAAAATAAGCATCCTTGAGTCTATACTGATATAATTGCTTGAATAAATAAATAAATGGGGACAGGCAGACAGATCTCTCTTGCAGAAGAATGCTAAATAATATCTGTAGGTAATCTTTCCTCAGGGAGGGGGAACAGAACTCCCCACTCCTTTCATGTCAACTTGTGCATAGTGATCATCTTGGAAGGTGTGCAGTGTGGAAAGAAGCATGAACAGAGTGACTCTACAGTGGACAAACTTGACAAATACTACTTCAGTCAGGTCACCAAGGGCAACATCAACACTGAGAAATCATGTTGAAAGTATGTACCCTTGATATGATATGATGAAAATGGCACTTTACCTCTGTGGTCTTCCTCCCCAAATCATCTAAACCCTGTCTAATCATAGTGAAAACATCAGACAAATCTTAAATAAGGACATTCTGCAAAAGACCTGACCAGTGCTCTTCAAATCTGTCAGGGTCACTAAAAATAAGGAAAGTCTGAGAAAATATCAAGCCTAAGTAGGAGCCTAAGAAGACATAATGTTGAATGTGATGTGGTATCTCAGATGGGATTTCAGAACAGAAAAAAAAACATTATGTCAAAACTCAGAAAATCAGAATTAAGCTCAGGTTTTAGTTAATTATAATGTATCAATATTTGTTTACTGATTGTAACAAATATAGCATATTAATATAAAATGTTAAAAAATATGAGAAACTATGGGGCATATGGTAACTTGGTACCACTTTTACAATTTTTTTCAATCTCAAACTATTCACAAATTCAATGTGTATTTTAAAATGTATTAAATTATAGATCTTGTTTTTGAAATAACATAATCCATTAAGAACAATCAAAGCTGCTTGGAGAAATATATCAAAGGCTGGAAGAAAATAAATGTAACATGAACTTGGAGTATTTGTTTTTCCAGAAAGTAAGGAAACACTCTCTTCTAAAAACAATAACAACAAAATATGATTTCCAGAACTCTCTATATATCATTAACCTCAAAAAGTTAATATAGTTTTAATTTTCAAGTAAACTAATTGATTCTACACTTAGACGTTCTTAGCTGTCATTGAGTATGAACAAAGAACATATAAGATTTCCTGTTCATTCATGATTCATGTAAGTACAGATTTCAATACCTTTTATGTACTGTGCATGCACCCACAACCTCAAGACAGGTCTTATGCTCTCACTCATTGTCTCATCACTGCTCTTCAAATAGTACATATTTCCAAAGCCCATTCATTGTCCTTTCCTAAATTAATCATTGCTTTTGGGAATTCTTTTGACATGTGCTTTTAGGGAAAAGTTAAGAGATGTGGAATATGGAATTAAACCCACTTTATAAGCAACCACTGGAGTGAAGCTTTACCTTTCTGACAGAGGAAGCAAGAAATTTACAGCAAGACGTGTTAAATTTTTTTTTCAGGAAGATGGGAACATAATGCTATCTTGCCATTGCTGAACCATGTATTAAAGTTGTACATTAACTTACAGATATGTGTGGCACATCGTCTCTCTTTCATTTTGTCTTGGTCAGGGAATGATCGAGAATTCTTTGACCTATTATGTGGAGAATTGCCTCCCCTGCATAACAGAAGATGGCTGGACTGCCTTCACTCAGTGGGTGCAAGGACCACCAACTTACACCATACACAAAAATAAATTCAAGGTGGATAAAAGACTTAAATGTAAGTCATGACACCATAAAAGTCCTAGAGGAAATCATCGGCAGGAAAATCTCAGACATTCCATGCAGCAACATCTTCACTGACATTTCCCCTAAAGCGAGGGACATAAAGGAAAGAATAAACAAATGAAACCTCATCAAAATAAAAAGCTTCTGTATGGCTAAAGAAAACAGCATTAAAATGAAAAGAGAACCAACTATATAGGAAAACATATTTGCCAATGATACTTCGGACAAGGGTTTGATCTCCAAAATATGTAAAGCACTCACACGCCTCCACTTCAGGAAGACAAAAAAAAAAAAAAAAAACAATTAAAAAATGGGCAAAACACTTGAACAGACACTTCTCCCAGGAAAGTCAGTCTTGATGTATTCTGTTTTGTCAATAAAAGAGTCACTTGCTACCTCTAGGCTAAGGGATAGTAATGAGAACAATTGGAACAGGGACATATAATGAATCAACAGAATCCAAATTTTCACCACAATCAGAATTGATGTACATGTTAGAAGCATTACAAAGGCATGTCCTTGGCAAGAAAAGTTGAGACAATAGATTTCTTTGTGCTACACACATTACATTTCCTTTCTTAAAATTGTCACCATTGACTGAGCTCATGGGTGTTAAATTATGGAATGTGTGAATGAAAAGCTTGTATTGCTGGAAAGCTTCGAGGATGTGGGATTCATTCTTCATGTCAATATCACTAATCACTTAAATTTCCAAACTATGTTTAAATAAGATTTTATTTTTCCAAATTGCATTCAGGGATATCTAGGGAATATTTTAGGAAATTTCCCCCTTCTCTTAGGCCACTAGACAGACAGGAATCCATTTTTTTATATAGTAGGCCATTTTTATGAGGATGGCCACATTTTGAAAAGCTGTATTTTCTAACAAAATATTAGTAATACATATAGATACATTTGATAATTTGATAAAAGTTAAGCAAATAGAGTCTTTTAAAATAAATCCTAGGTTTGGGGCAGAATTAAACAGTGGACCCTCTCCATTTGAACTAATCCTCTCCTATAGAACTTGCATATTCTACAAGAACCATGTTTTGTCACTTTTTAATATATTGAAGTTTAAAAACAAACTACTTTCTTTCCAATTTCCAACCAGTGGACACAAATATCCAAGAGAGTATGGGCATAGTGATTGGGCTCCCACTCACTTACTTATTCTACAGATAATTATTGAAGCATCTATACTCAGCTGATAAATATGGGACTTTCAGATTTGGTGTCAACTCTTCTGTTGACACCAATTCTCTCATATTCATGTGAGTGTAATTCTAGTTATTTTCTGTTCCAAAAGTGATTAAAATATTTCCAAGTTCTGTTTATTATTGCTTCACCTTAGAGAGTAGGAATCAGCTTGTTATGAGGAATGTCCAAATGAATACTATTTACAATTTTCTCATTTGGGAAAAAGAAATCTAAATGGTTTTGGTTTAGAATATGTTCTTTTTAATGATTGTGTGCATGTCACTGAGACCTAGCAATGGAATTGTTTTGATTTCAAATCATAAATAAAATATGAAAAAAGTTGGTATTGATAAATAAATATATTAATTATAAAAGTGGGTAATTGTCAGAAGAATCACAATGACTAACATTGACCAGAGTTACAATATTTAAATAGCAAGTGACTATGGGAGAAACTGAAATAGTTACCAAATAACCCCACGGAAAACTCTGAGCCAGGATGACTTTAAAGTAAATTTTGTTCAAACTTACCAGCAATAAATGTACATATTCTGTTTGATCCACAGAAAATATATTTCCTTGAAGAAATGTGCAAAGTTAAAACTCTGAAAATATTATAGAAATACCTCAAAAAAGTACAGTGAAAATAAATTTAAAAAATGGAAAAATTAAAAACAACAGGCCAGTATCACATTTTTTGAGACGCAACATCAAAAATGAAATTCAGCAAATTGAATTCAGCAATGTACTAACACAAAACCATTTCATATGAGCAGGAGAGTTTTATCCGAAGAATGCAGTGTGATTGAACATTGGATAATCTATGGTTATAATTCATTACAAAAAAGACAATTAAAATTATATAATAATCTCTTACAATCCAAAAATTCTTTAATAAATATTCTGGTTGACTTTTGATTTATAGTTATTAATGTAATAGTAATCAGAGGATGGTTTTGAAATTCTACTCACTCAGACTAACAGCCAAGATTGTTTGGGAGTTCGGATTAGTACTATTCCCATTGAAATAAGCATAGTAATTAGGATAAGGTTATTACTGACATGAGCCCCTCCCAAACTGAAATGGCTTTCCCAATAGAAGAGTCAGATTGCTCCCTTTTTTGCCACAACATCCACTGTCCACCAAGGAATCTGTACTTTTGGTCTTGTAGCCTCAGATGGGAAAAAAAGTAGGAAGATAATTTGTAAGATTTTAGGGAACAAGCTTGGGAGTGATGTATATTACTTCTGCCCATACCCTATCCAATTATATGGTCTCACTTGATGGTCAAGTAGTATGGAAAATACAGTCTGTATGCAGAAAAAGATAAGGGAATTGGCCTTGGTAAATGCACAGCAGTCTCAACACTCACAAGAAACAAGCCAAGGCTGCTGCCTATCACTTTTTTTGAACCACCATTCAAGAAATGTTAGCTAATACAACCATCTCATAGTTACAGGATGATAAAAATACTGGTAAAAAGTAGAAAATTTATAATTATTTACTGATAACATCATATGAAAAGACTAAAAGTCAACTGAAAAGCTATTAAATATCATACGATACATATATCAGTTTTATCTGTTCATCAGTTGATGGGCATGTGGTGGTTTTTAGTTTTCGGTAATTATATATTATGCTACTATGGATATTTATGTACACATATTTGAGTGAACATATTTTATTTTTCTTGGATTTTTGATAACTAATGTCAGGTATCTCGTACTAGATTGTATGGTAATTTTACATTGAACTTCTGACAGACCAGCTTTTCAGTACAAAAAACCCCGCCAATCTTAGTATGTTTAAAAACATGTTTCTAAATTCATTTAAAAACCTGCTTGACTTAATTTTTTAGGATCTTATGAGTAAAGGTTGTTTGATAAATTCTTGGGTAATACAAATACTCTAAACTATTTTGATTTTTGTCATCAAATGATTCTAAATATTAGGAAAATTGTCATTAATTTTTAAGTTTATGCTAATGTTCAAAAGCAAAAAAAGAAAAATGTTTAAAGGAAGCTCTAAAATGATTTGAGTGACTGGACAGAACTTTAGAAGATAGTGGGCAAGACTCAGAGAAAATGTGTGGAGGATTTGTTTAGAAAAAGTATACAGTGCATAGGTATTTTGAAATGTCTTCAAGTTCAACAAGCAAGATAGATCTTTTATTTATTTTTTGCTTCATCCAAGAGAGTGAGACAGGAATTCATTGTCATTCAGATATGACTGAGGAAGCTTATGGAAACTGATAAGATAATAAGCTCTCTAATTACCTTAATTTTTTGTTAGTAAACCAGTTTATTGGAAGATTTAGTATTAAATGCAAACTGTAAATAATTTGTTTCTAACTTTACTTTTGTTTACTCATTACATCAATGGCACACATTTTGTACTTTTTCTCACCACTCCCAGAATCATTAACTACTCTCCATTTACTAGCAAAAAATAAATAAATGTTTCCTCATGGCAGGTAATACAATGATTTGATTATCTTATGTTGGCTAGAATTCGACATATAACTGATTTATTTTGATTTATTATTTTATTTAAAGTACATTGAGAAGTAAACATTTTAATTGTGGGATTTATATGAAACACAAGTTTTAGAGCCTACTAGTTGAGTTTTATCATTGTAGCTACAATTTATTATTATACTTCGGGCAACAAGAACACTACTCTTTTTGTTGCTCTTGTCCAAGTACAGGATCAAGGGTTGGGGTAGGGATGGGCAGGGAGTGGGGAGTGATGGGGGAGAATGGAGATGACTGTATTGGACAACAATAATTTACCTTATTATAACTTAAATTTTGAAGAGTACCATCTAAAAAGTATTTCTAGGAAAACTGTGTGTTATCAGTTTATAATAAAAGAGCATGACTTTCCTCTTGAAACTGCTATTCTACATTTCTGTTTTGATCACAAATTTTACTTGGTTTTGGTTTTTTTTCCCCTCAGTTCAAATCTTGCTGGTGTTTCTTTAGAAATATAGCCCAAAAACTGAAGGAATGCCATTTCCATCTTAGATATTATAATACTATTTTGTCATATTCTCTAGTGTAGTAGACCGCTCTGCCTGATTTTAGGAATTGTATCTCTATCCCTTGTGGCTAAGGGCGAGAGACGACCATTGGAATGCCAGCCACAGGAGACAAAGCCTGTCTCTGGTAGCAAATGCTGCCTCAGTTCCTCTCCCTGCCCCCAGAGCTTGGTCGGAAGTCAATGACGGGTAAGACCCCTCACAGCGGGGGGCAACCTAAGCCAGACTCGATCCCCTGGGAGGCCTTCATGGAAGGACTCAGGAGGCTCCAACAGAGAGCAATGGACTCTCACCCCCCCCCCCCCCGCCCCGGCTTTGACAAAGCCCGAGTCCCCTTGTTCTCTGGGAGAGGCGTTTCCTGGCTCTAATCCCCGTAAGCCTGATTACCTGATGGGGAGAGGTGCAGCTCTTTGCCTGGTCAGAGCATGCCCTGGGGAAAATCTGGCATCACAAAGACTTGCTAATTAACCTGTGAAATCTGCTAAAAGTGCTTTCATTAATATGATAAGGGTCCAAGAGGAAATGAGTTTGTCTCCCAAAGTTTCTGCAACTCTGACTCATAGTAAGCCCTCAGACCTCTTTGTAATGTTATCTACTGCTTGATCCTTGCCGCCCTGTATTCCAGTGTATTACAACCCAATAAAAGGCAATGGAGCAGGGGGCTCCGGGCCTCTTTCTCCCCAGAGAAACTGGCCACAGCCCACGCCTCCATCCCCAAACAGATCCAGCATGTCTCAGCCATATTTATTCACTCACGGGTTCCGTGGCACCGGGGGGACCTCGAGAAAGTGGTCACCCCCACACTCTAGTATGTTTTTGAGTGATGCATAAGCTAATATTCATTTCAGTATAAATTCTCTTAGAGGGTGACATTAATTACAGTGGGAAACCAAAGAGTCTCAAAGTTAACAAATTTAGAATTTCATGAATGGTTTTATTGTTAGTAAGGTTAACAAGAGGTGACTAAAGAGCAGAGTGACCATTTAATTCATTTCTACTGCAATAGCATTCTACTGGGGATATGAAAAGAATTAGGGGCCTGGTGGGGAGATGGCAGTGGAGCATCTCTGACACTCTGTTCTCGGAGTCAGGACTTTTGACTTAAGATCACTGCACTCTATTAGATTAACTACCTGGTTTTTCTGTACCTCATGTCTCCTCTTGTAAAATGGGTAAAATAAATCAAATTTCCATGATTTGTGATGAGGAATAATGAGTCAAAACTCTGTCACATCACAGGTGTTTTTGTTGATTTTCTTCTTTCATTAGATGATGTGGCTAGATAATAATTTCCTCAAAAAGTGCCAAATATGCTTATAAGTGATATTATATATGTGTGTGTGTATATATATATGTATATGTGTATATATGTATACATATATAAATACACACATATATTTATTGTGAGTGTGCCAAAACAGCTTATGCCTGTATTTTTATTTATTAATTATTGTATTTTCCATTATGAATAACTGTAAAGCTACCTTTGCCCCATCCTGTATTTTAATGGTAGAGTCATGAGATTTCCCTGGCAGTTTAGAAGTAGGATGTGTGAGGAAGAGGAGTCCAAAAGAATCCGAGGTTTATGTTCTCAACAGTTTTAATGATGCAGTCCACTGAGATTGGGAAGGTGAAAAGTGGAGCAGTTGAAGGGACATATTAAGAGTTCATTTATAGAAGTTCTGGCCAAGATGGAGGCGTAGGTAGAGACCCTTCACTTCCTCAAAAGGAAGATAACAACCAATCTGAAATCAATAAACAACCAAAGTGCCAGAAAATCAATCCGTATGGAACTCCAACAAAAAAGCAATTAAAAAATATCAACCAGAACAACCAGACCAATAAGGTGGTAGACCATTCGGGCCAACTCAGAAAAACCTCTGAAACCTTGGGGGCAGGGCTAGCTGCTGAGACCATGGGCCATGCAGAAGGGGCTTACTTACATGGACAATAGCAAGGAGGGGGTGGAAATGGGAGGGAGGTGGGGGGACTGGGGGGAATTGGGATGGGGGTAAAAGGCAGAAAACTGTACTTGAACAGCAATTTAAAAAGAGGGGGACTCAGAGGTGGCTGTGGACTATGGCTGGGGGTGCTGCAGTAGGAGAAGCTCCCAGTCTCACACTAGAGTTCCTTGAAAAGTGCTAGAGATGAGCAGGCTAGCCAAATGGTTCCCTTTCTGGAGCATCCCCCACAGGCAGTGATGCAGTGCAGCAAAGAGGGTTGTCCTGTCCCGGTGAATACCTAAGGCTCTGCCCCCTTACAACATATCAGCTGTGCCAAGAGAAGAAATATGGCCCAAATGAGAGAACAAGGCATAACCTCAGAAAGAGAGCTAAGTAATGAGATCACCAACCTATCTCATGGAGAATTTAAAGCCCTGGTAATCAAATTGCTCACAGATCTGATTGAGCTTGGTCAAAAAATGAAAAAAACAAATAAAGGATACCCAAAGTGAAATAAAGCAGAATGTTCAGGGAACCAACAGTGACAGAAAGGAAACCAGAACTCAAAGCAACGATTTGGAACAAAAGGAAAAAATAAACATCCATTCAGATCAAGATGAAGAAACAAGAATTTGACAAATTAAAGAGACTGTTACAAACCTCTGGGACAACCTGATATGTTCCAATATCCGAATTATAAGGATGCCAGAAGGGGGAGAAAAAGACCAAGAAATTCAAAATTTATTTGAACAAATAATGAAGGAAAACTTCCCCAATATAGCAAAGGAAATAAATAGACTTCCAGGAAGTCCAGGAAGCCCAAAGAGGCCCAAGGAAGTTGGGTCCAGAGAGGAACACACCAAGGCACATTACCATTAAGTTACCCAAGGTTAAAGATAAGGAGAGAATATTAAAAGATGCAAGAGAAAAAAAAGAGTTACTTACAAAAGGAGTTCCCATTAGACTATCAGCTGATTTTTCAAAAGAAACCTTACAGGCAAGAAGGGGCTGGAAAGAAGTATTTAAAGTCATGAAAGGCAAGGACCTACAGCCAAGATTGCTCTATCCAGCAAAGCTTTAGAAGGGCAGATGAAGTGCTTCCCAGATAAGGTCAAGTTAAAGAAGTTCATCATCACCAAGCCATTATTATATGAAATGTTAAAGGGACTTATCTAAGAAAAAGAAGATCAAAACTATGAACTGTAAAATGACAACAAACTCACAACTATCGACAAATGAACCTAAAAGAAAAGGAAAACAATAAAAACAAAGACTAAGCAAACAACCAGAACAGGAACAGAATCAGAGAAATGGACATCACACTAAGGGATTGCAGTAGGGAAGGGGAAGGGAGGAGTTGGGGGGGAAAGGTACAGGGAAGAAGAAGCATGATTAGTAGCCATAAGGAAGATGGGGAGAGATAAAAAGTAGTATAGGAAACGGAGAACTCAAAGAACTTACATGTACAGCCCATGGACACTGACTAAGGGGGACATATGCTGGAGGGTTGGGGGGCAGGGTGGAGGTGGGATAGAGGGAGAAAAATGGGAAAATTGTGAGCATAATCAATAAAAAGTATTTAAAAATAGGTAAAATTCTTCAATAGTAAGAAAAGAATCCGTTTATAGAAATATTAAAGATCAGATGTCACATCCAAGTGGAGGCAGTTGGACAAATAAATCAAGAGTTCAGGAGAGCATTCTAAGTTGAAGATATGTATGGATTTTGAGCCTATTTAATAAGCTCAAAAATGACTATAGATGATATTTAATGCTATTTATATGTGATGAGATCATCAAGGCAGAAAATGTGGACAGAGATCACCAAAAGTTAAGCTGTATGGGCTTATTACTCAAAGATAATTTTAGAGTAGTAAATTTAATCTAGACAGCATGCTCAATTAACACAATAGGATTGTATAATAGATGGTTCCAGGGTGTGATTTCTATGTGTAAAGGAGTGAACAGTCTAATATGAATCATGATTACCAAGGTTGGTCCCAAAGGGAGAATCCTTAGCCAGCTGGGGGATTTTGGCCAAGCCCCTTTGAAAGGACTGATGAGAATAAAAATAAGAGAATAGGATGTAATTGGCTGACACTAACCAATTGAAGATAATCTCAAATAACCCACAGGACTTTGCTACAGAGTGACAAACTGCAAACCTTTACGAATTCACTGAATTCTTTAGTCCCTTACAAAGATTTTTGTATCTGAAAGTTACAGAAGTACATTTATGTAATAGCATAGGTGTAAAAACATAATTTATGCCAGTGTTATTTTCTTGGGCAGAAATTTGAGTTCCCATTTCAACTTTAAACACTAAGAGGATATACATGACTCATAACATTTATTTTTCCCCTTCATTCAGTAAGCGTTATCTTAAATCAGAGCTTTCAGATCTTCATAGTGATGATTGAAGTCCTAGGGAATCAGCTTTTAATTTGTCAGAATTTCACAGGAAGGAACTGTTCTCATGATGACAATGATGGAGAAGGAGAGGAGGAGGGAGAAGGAAATTCTGGTTTTCTTCCTCCTACAAACAAACATCCTTTGGCTTTTGGTGGTTTCCCATATGCCTTCATAGAACTGTGTTTATAATAAGGACATGATCGATGGGTTCTGAAAGGAGGTTTCAGTGACACAGGGAGCTAATAAAGAAGAGTAATATGGTGTTAGGGGTATGGTTCATCTCCTGCGATGCCTTCAGTAAGAGAAACAAGAGTTTGGAAGAGAGGAATAATTAGAAACAGATGATTAAAGGCCCTATTCTGACAAATTGGTATGGATTATGGTATTGACAAGCAGGCTTATTGTCTAAATAAATTAACTTTCTTTATTCAAAACAAGGAAGGCATTTTCTCACTATCTTTACCTTTTTTTTTTACAAATTCCTACTTAGGAATTCTCTTGTCCCTTCCATGATATATCTATCCCTCTGGTAGGTGTTTTTTTTTTTTTAAGATTTTTATTTATTTATCTTTAGAGGGGAAGGGAAGGAGAGAGGGAGAGAAACATCAATGTATGGTTGCCTTTCGCGCGTCCCCTGCTGGGAGCTGGCCTGCAGGGAACCTGCCTGCAACCCTGGCATGTGCCCTGACTGGGAATCAAACCACAATTGTCTGGTTCACAGGCCCGCGCTGAATCCACTAAGCTACACTAGCCAGGGCTGGTAGGTGTTTTTCTCCACCTCATTCACATATGCTTGTGTCTCTCAAATTATTGAAAGACATGACCTTAGTTTGCCTTGTGAGATTTCTTATTAGCAATGAAAGTGTTGCCTAACTTTCGCCTCTGATTTCTCTGTTTACTCTGTTCCAGTGAAAAATAAAAGCAAATTGCACTATGCAATTAAAGCTTTTTTATTAAAATAAGAACTCCTTTCTTCTTTTTCATTGGAAAAATTACACGAAACTTTTATGAAGTTCTCTTCTTAGTCTCACCAATTCTATTTCCCTCCTTCATTCCTCAAGGACAACCATATTCTAACACATAATCCTCAAATCCAAGATTTTTGTCACTTATCTATGTATCTAAATAATTGTTTTCCATCCAAGTGTAACCAGGCCGAACCCTGCTTAGCTTCCAAGATCAGAGGAGATTGGGTGCATTTGAGGTTGTATGGCCATAAACATTATCAATGTGTGGTTGAAAACCTATATGGATTTTAGGTTCAGGGCCTTAACCACTTGCTGCAGTTTTTAGTTTTTTGTTTTTTTTTTAAATCCAAGTACCATAACTTTTTCCTGAATTCCAAAACCCTTAAGTACCATAACTTTTTCCTGAATTCCAAAACCCTTACCTACACTTTGGTCTCCTTATAAAAAGGGCCATTTTTTGCCTTTTTATTTTTTTAATTAGTTTATTTATTTTTTAAATTATTTTTCAACTACAGTATTCTGTCTTTTACTCCCATCCCAGCTCACCCACTCCTGGGGCCCCCACCTCCCTCCCCTTTCCACCCCCTTTAGTTGTTGTCCATGTGTCCTTTACACTAGTTCCTGTAAATCCTTCACCTTTTTCCCCTGAAATTCCTTCCCTTCTCTCCTCTGGTCACTGTCCCCCTGTTCTCTATTTCAGTGTCTTTGGTTATATTTTGCTTGCTTGTTTGTTTTGTTGTTTAGCTTCCTGTTAAAGGTGAGATCATATGGTATTTGTCTTTCACCGCCTGGCTTGTTTCACTCGACATAATGCTTTCCAGTTCCATCCAAGCTGTTGCAACAGGTAGGAGCTTCTTCTTTCTTTCTGCTGCATAGAAATCCATTGTGTATATGTACCATAATTTTTTGATCCATTCGTTTACTGATGGGCACCTAGGTTGCTTCCAGCTCTTGGCTATTGTAAATTGTGCTGCTATGAACATTGGGGTGCATAGGTTCTTTTGGATTGGTATTTTAGAGTTCTTAGGGTATAGTCCCAGCAATGGAAATGGAATTTAAGACGATCTGTTAGGGTACAAACCCGCCACCTTCTCAGGTCACTGACCATCTGAACAAAGCGCCCATAAAGATAAAAAAAGTAATTGTTTCATAACATAACATTTTTCATAAGTAGGACTACATTGCACATACCTTTCAGCAACCCAGTCTCCCCCTGTATTATATTTTACTTCTCTCCACATCATCTGTAGCTCTATGCCATTCATTTAAACCAATGTATTGCTTTCCATTTCAGGAATGATCATACACTTTTTCCTTTTCCCTTGGTAAGCGTTTATATTCTTTCCACATTTTTATTCTCACAAGAAAGAAATACCATTCTTTCACAAGTCTTCTGAGCATGGGCATGAATTTTCCAGGATAGACTCTTACAAGTAGAATAGCTTTGTTTTAGAGTGTTCAACATTTCTATCATTGAACAAATTAATTTCAAAAAGCTTTAGCCATTTACATTCCCATCAGCAGTAGATACCTTCTTTCCTCACGAGAATACCAATTGGAATTGCCAAACTTTATTTCGTTATTTTTGAGAATTTAATTATTAGTAAGGTTAAGCATATATGTATATGTGACTTTTGGCATTGTTCTATTGAGGTTTGTGCCATCCTGAATGATGTTTAGGAATTTGTTGTGTATATTAAAATGGTAATACTTTGATTTAAAAAACACAGCAAATATTTTACCACAATCTGTCATGTTTTAAACTTTAATTAGTGATATCTTTATTGTACAGATGCTTTTGCTTTTCAAAGAAATCAGTGTATCAATCTTTTCCTTTATGATTTGTGCTTCTAGAATCTATTTCAAGGTTATAAACAAATTCTTATACATTTTTCTAAACATTCTAAAATTTTGTTTTTTATACTTATAGAATGTCTAGAAATTGATATTTACTCTTTCCCCACTGTATTACAATGTTATCTTTGATATAGCTGTGTGAATCTATTAACTTTTTTCCTATTTCATTGGCTTAGTTGCTGATTCTTTCACAAATATCACATTTTTAATTAGTATTGTTTTTAATGACTTTCTATGTAGTAAAACAAGTTCTTCCTTCTTACTCTTCTTCAAAATTTTGCTGGTCATTTTTGGTCAAATTTCTTTTATTTTATGAATTTTAAAATGAACTTTTAAATTTTCATGAAAAATTATGCAGATTGAATGAACTGGAAAGAGTTGGTACCTTCATAACACTTAATCTTCTCTTAAAGTTTTACTTTTATATTCTTATGTGAAGTTTTACACATTCTCCATGAATATCTTACATACATTTTATTTGACTTAATTAATATATAATAATATACATGTACAAATAGATTAGTAGATCAACAGATAGTAAATACTGAAAGAGTTTTCCTTGAATGTGAAAAAATGTACCCTCCCACTAGCCATCTATGGGAATTCCCAGAAATCTGTATCATTGCCTCTAATTGTTATTATCAGTTCTTTAATTTATTCATTCTGGCAGAAGTGTAGTGGTATGGATTGTAATCATAATTTGTATTTTCATGATTATATACTTTTATTCCTTTTTACATTTAAAACATTGGGATAAAATTAATATAACATACAATTCATCTCTTTATAGTATACAATTCAGTGGTTCATAGAATTCATAAGGTTGTGTAATCATCTCCACCACATAATTACACAACAAACTCATAATTGTTAACAGTCACTTGCAATTTCCTCCTCATCCATCTCCTGACAACCATTAATAAACTATCTGTCTCTACAGATTTGCCTATTTATTACATATAATTTATGGGGAATCACACAGCACATTGCCTTTTGTGTCTGGCTTGTTTCACTTAGCATAATGTTTTCATGGTTCATCAGAATAATAGCATGTGTCAGTATTTCATTCCTTTTAATGCCTGAAAAAATATTTCATGGTATACATTTTATTTATCCATTAATAAGTTTGGGGATGTATGTTATTAAAATTATTACCTCTTTTTGGATAGTATGAATAATGCTACAATGAACATCCATGTACAAATTTTGTGTACATATGTGGACACAACTCAGAATGGTTAAAATCTCAAAAAACTAACAACATCAAATGCTAGCAAAGATGCAGAACAACAGGAACTCTCATTCACTGTTAGTAGGAACACAAAGAACACAACCCTTTTGGAAGACAGTGATTTCTATCAAAACTAAACATACTCTTATATTAATTAGACTTTGTACTTGATAATATTTACCCAACTAATCTGGAAACTGGTGTCCACCCAAAATCCCACATGTGAATATTTAGAAAGCTTTGCTCAGAATAAAACCTGAAGCAACCAAGATGTCTTTGGATGAGTAAATGAGTAAACATTCCATGACAATTAATGTAATAAAACAGTTACAGAAATACAAAAATGGTAATGAAAAGTTCAATTGAGGGACTTTCCTTAAATGCATATTACTAAATAAAAGAAAGCAGTTCGAATGGCTGTATACTCTAAAAATCCATTTATATGAAATTCTGGAAAAGAAAAACTATAGAGAGAAAAAATATCAATAGTTGCTAGGATTTAGAGGAATAAGAGAGGGATTAGACTTGTAAAGCAAAAAGGATTCTATAGGATGGTGAAACTATTCTGTACAACACTACAGTGGTGGATATAAGATAACATCCCTGTGTCAAAATCCACCAAAATTTACAGCACAAAAATGAACTTCAATGTATGCAATTTTAATAAAATAAAGAGTTTTAGAAAGTGAATCCCAGGAGAAATGTAGACTGTGAACTTTACTGTATTACTTATGTATGAAACAAGCCTATTAAAAGGGTAAGAGGAAAATTGACAAAGTAAGTCTTCTTGGAAATAACTGGATTCTGTACAACTAAAGGGGAAAAGAACTGTAAATAAGCACTCATAGCACATTAGTACTCTACTTCATAAATTTGTTGGCCATGGGGATAGAGTTTAACAATTCCATTGGTGCTATACATGTGTACTAGAATTTAAAAATTAAGTAAATAATTGGCAGATAGCATGAGCTATATTACTCACAGTTGGAACAGAACATTATAGATAAGCAAGGGGGAAGGATAGATGTGGTAATGAATTAGAATTAGAGACATCAGTATGAACTTCTTTTTAGATCAATACAGGCATAGGCAGCTACATATATAAGTACAGTCAACTCTTAAATAATGCAGGAGTTAGGGACACTGACCCTCCTATAGATAAAAATCTATGTGTCACTTTGACTCCCCCAAAATGCCAATCATCTCTTGATATCTTCAGGGGACTGGTTCCAGACCCCCTGCCCCATACATACCAAAAATCTCAGTATTCTCAAATTTCTTATATAAAATGATATAAAAATGCATATAGTCAGCCCTCGGCATTCAAGGATTCTCATATGAGTATTGAAAATAGTCTATTTTCTACAGTTGGCATTATCATAATGTTCTATGTGTTGGGATAAGAATAGGGTTATGCAAGTATATTTAATTGTCAAAACTGAGCAAATTTCCCCATAATATTTATGTATTTTACATGTAAGTATCAATTTTTAAAAATATTGAATTCTAGCTATGATATAAATGGTGAAGAATTTAAAGAGATAAACTGATTTGCATCAATAAAATGAGAAAAATTAGATAGAATAATCAAGGATGGAGGTGCGGATACATGATAAAGCAAGTGTAGTAAAATACTAATAACTAAATCTAGGTTATGGTTAAATGTACACTATAAAAGTCTTTCAACTGCTGTTTGATTTTTTAAATAAAATATTGGTGACAGTGATGCTGAATATATAGCTACACTATGTCTTCAATTAAGAATAAGTTCTCTAGTTTCAGAATACATTAGAATTTGAAAAAAAGTACAGCAAGAAAATAAAAAAGAATTTTTTACTGTATGTCTTCTGACAGAAATGCAGGTTACATGATCCCCCTCCAAGTGTTTGAGAGAGGCTATGGCAGTTATGCTCATCCATGTGAGCAACTATACTTAACGATTTTCAGAAGTATATTCTCAATATTTTGGTCCTTTCCACTGGTCATATTTCCCACACCCTACTTATATTTTCACCCAAAATCAAAATCTATGTATTAATACTGGCAAGTCTTCCTAAGCTATTGATAACTTAAATATGTGAATACCTCAGTAGCACATTTCAACTCAACCTTGTCCTAGAAGATCCTTTGTATAATATTTTTTTCATAATCTTTTTATTTTGGCCTTAGTCCTGCATGGTGAGTTAAGTTATAATTATCACAGATCGTGAGAATGGAAAACCACAGATATATTTCATGAATAGAATATTTAGTCATTTTAATAGGCTTAGTCTCATTTGATAGTACAAGAAGACCTCATTTTACTCAAAAGAGCACATACCTTCATGCCCAAAGTACACATGACTGTTATAAATGAATTGATCTGCATGTGAAAAACTTAAAACAGTTTGGATACAACTGAAATCCAGTAGATGGCAGGAAAATACAGAGTATTAATCAATTATTGAATTTTTATTTGAATGCTTTCAGTGGCAAGCTGCTAGTCTAATGCCAATTAAAGACACTCATACATTTTATATAAATTTTTCATAATTTAAAAAATATATTAAGTGCTAGCTAATGACATCAGTGCTAAAGTAGTTAGAAAGAAGTGCACTCATATCTGCATCAATAAAAATGAGAAAACGTGAGAGAGTAATGATAGACTGAGGGATGAATATGTGGAATTACAGATTCTCTTTAGAACTATAGTATATTTTTAAAATACTGTAAGGTCTTGGACAAGAAATAGCTCCAAACCTGTTTGGTCCATGGAGACGCTGTGACTTTGCAGTATTAAAGAATTCATTTGGGGTTATGCAAACAAATGTGTGGTAAATTCAAGTGTAGAATCAACATGATTTCATGGCCCATATATGATTTCTAACTCCATATCACATCTGTATGATTCTGGAAAGATTGAAGCTCTATTTGAAAATACTAATACTCTATGGGATGGAAATAAGTTCAAGAGGAGGCTGTATATGGGCAGGGATTAAGCCACAAGGAGCCATCTAGGCTTCTAAGAAGGATTAGCCATTTAATTGTAAGTACAAAGCATAAGGAGTTCAGCTCCAGCTTTTCACATTTATAAGCATTGGAGAAATTAAAAATAGCCTATGTTTCCGAAGAACCCCAGATAATGATTTAATTTTCTTGGGAAGGGGGTCTTAGAAATTGACATTTAAAAATCTTCCCCAAATGATTCTATTAATATACAGCCAGAGTCGAGAACCTCTGGCACAGTAGTAATTAGCATGGACTTTGGAACCAGAGAGACTGGGAATTTTTTTCGGTACCTTACCTTACCCCCTTCTTAGCTCAGTGAACTTTCTTTTTTAAGACTTTTATTTATTTAGTTTTAGAGAGAAGGGAAAGAAAGGAGAAAGAAAGAGAAACATCAATGTGTGGTTGCCTCTCATGCATTCTCTACTGGGGACCTGGACTGCAACCTAGGCATGTGCCCCAACTGGAAATCGAACTGGTGACACTTTGGTTTGCAGGCCCATGCTCAATCCACTGAGCCACACTAGCCAGGCCAGCTTGGTGAACTTTCATATACTATTTAATCTCTCTAAGTCTGGGTTGACCCATATGTAAAATAAATTATAATAGTTCTATGTACCTTATTGGAATTGTTTTAGAATTACATATAAACAAACCTTCACATTTTAATCTTTTATTTTAAGTAGTTTTGTAAATTCAATACATCTGTGACTATTTTTTAATGTGTTCATTTTGGTTATTCATCTCTGGAAGTCCATTCTGCTTTTATTGTTACTATGGTATTTTATTTTGATATTGATTCAGGAATTTTATAGTTGTTAATTACATGATTCAAAGTCATTCATGGTGAAATGGATACAGCTTAGTGTCATCAAATTTGAAAAGCAAGGTTATTGAACTAAATGGTATTTTTCTAAATAAAGTCACTATGGGGTTATATTTTATAACACAGATGTAAGGATCGGAATATAGAAAGGAAATGGTCTTTAGAGTAGTTAACTATAGATTCATAATGATCCACTTCACAATTTAGTGGCTTAAAACAACAATTTATTCAGCTCTTGATTCTGTCAGTCAGGTTACGCAGGTCTCAGATGATCAGTTCTGCTGGTTTTAGATGTTTTCCTTTGTGACTCTTCATGTGTCAGTAGTCAGCTTCTGGGTTTACTGTGGGCTGGTGGCCTAGGATGGGCTTTGCTGGGATGACTCATCTTGGCTAAAGGGGGGTCTCTAACCTTCCAGAATGATAGTTTGGCTTCCTTCTCATGGCTTTTTCCCCCATGAATGTGAAACCTCATGATGCCAAAACTCAGAATTGGTACACCATTGCTTCTGGTGCTTTCTATTGGTCAAAGTAAGTCACAAGACCGCCCCAAATTTATGTGGTAGGAAAATTATTCCCATCCCTTAGTGGGAAATGATGCAAGCAATGTAGATACAGTGGTGTCTAATGGGTCATGTACATTTTTGCAATCTAACACAGTCTTCTTGGGGGTTTCTTTAAAAATAAAACCTCTAGTTAATTGTTGAAAATAACAGAGAGCTATATGTCTTCTAATCTTTAGGAAGAACCTTATCATAGCTGAAATGATGGGGTCCCCATTACTGCAAACAAACAAGCCAAGGCCAGATGTCATTTTGCACACATAATGTAGTAATGATTGATGGATTATTTAGAAGATTTGATAAGGAGCTACTGACAATTGTCTTTGAATTCCAAAGTTTCATTCTTTAAATTATTTTAATCTAGAATTTAAATGTGAGTAAAGTTAGAAATTATAGGTGAGTTAAGGGGTCAAAAGTTTAAAATGGAACATCAGTCTTAGAAAGTTTTAAACACAATATGAGATTACCTTTATGACAAAAATTAAAAAATGATCATCCTAATAATAATAATAATAAGAGATATATAATCATCAGGGGACTGAAAATTAAATGTTAATGAGTGCTATTAACACATTTATCAGATTGGAAAACAAAATTAAGAATCTGTCACTATTAAGTGTTTCTAAGAACATGAACCAATGGGTACTCATGCACAACCTTTGTGAATACAAGTTGGATGATCACTTTGGAAAAAATTTTGGGATTATCTTGTAAAATACACACAATGTAATCCAGCATTTTTTCTCTTAGTTTGGGAGAAAATATTTCACATGTGCATAAGGATGCATTTAAGAGTCTTCAAGCAGCATTATTCTCAATAATAATAATAATAATAATAATAATAAAGTGGATACTTGCTTCTTGAACTTAATTTGTTCCAGAAGACTGTTGGAGAAGTGCTTTTGTTCAAAAACTGAATCATATTAATACTTGCACGTTCTCTCCTTTGTTTGCTGCCTGAGAGATGCATGACTGATCATATAAGTTTCAGCATGAAAGGGTTGTGAGGTTGACAACTGAAGTTTTATTTGACAACTGATACACTTTTTTCTGTTAACAACTTGATCAAGAACTGAATTGTTTGACATGAGAGATGTTGGAGAACCAACGTTTACAGGTTTGACTGTAATAATAACAATAGAGAAATACCCAAATTTTCATCAGCGAAGTAGATAAATAGATAGCAGTAGAATGGAATATAATACAACACTAACATAAAAGGGATTATGGCCCCAGCTGGTGTGGCGGCCTGTGAATCAAAGAGTAGCTGGTTCGATTCCCAGTCTACGGCATATGCCTGGATTGTGGATCAGGTCTCCAGTAGAGGGTGTGCAAAAGGCAACCACACATTTATGTTTCTCTCCCTCTTTTTCTCCCTCACTAAAATAAATAAAACATTTTTAAAAAGGGATTATAGTTTCTGTTATTATTGATTTTACAACAATCCCATAGTACATCAAATATCAACCTGTCGGCTTCTGTGTCCTGCAGCCCTGCCCCTCTGTAAATGATAATGACTATTTGGTTGAAGGTGGAGCACTATCCTGATGTAAACACAACTAATTAATTATGGGGGCCATGCCCTATATATAGGGATCTAAAAACAATCTGCTATTTCTAAAGAAAATGTCCCTCAAATGTGGTAGTAATGATAAGGATGCAATACTAGATTACCTAGGACAGCATCAGTTGGGGTTCCTCTACTTGATCCCCATGAATTAGACCATCCTGTATGACTGGATTTTCGCCCTCATTCCTCATGTTTATTTTAGATGTGTGCTTGAACTAGTGCCTAGACTTCTCTATCTGCTCCTCCTGCCTGGATTTTCCTAAAACTATTTCTTGTTGTCAGGGTATAGGGGCCAAGGCATGTCAACAATACTGATGAATTAATCCTCCTGCTTTCACATCCTCTTTCATCAGATCAGTAACCCCAAGCAGTGTCTTAGCTTGAGTTGAACTGAAGCCCAATATGACTCTTGGTGATTCAGATAGCATGGACCTGGCATGGACCAACGCTTTTTTCCAGATAATTGCCCATGATCCATGTACTCAGTCTCCTCAGATTTTGTTCATCTGCCCTTTAGTAAGAGCTCCTCCCAATAAGCCTCATGATGGTAGCCATATGGCTTATGAAATAGTTTTCCTGAACAGTCCTGTCATGATCTACTTCTTATTGTCATCAGACTCTTCATTTTACCCTAAAAGGATGAATGACACCATCTTTATTCTCCACCAATTATCATAAAAATTTGATTCACAAAATATTTCTCTATAAACATGTTTCTTGTATTTCAAATATTTTTCATCTCTCTTCTGCTATCTTTGATAACGTTCACTATGCGTATGTGTGTATTTTAAAACAGGCTCTGTGTATATGTGTGTGTTCTATTTACCTCTGCAAACTGTAATTGTCTTCAAGATAGATATGGAATATCTTCTATTTGTAGGTGTTAATGGGCAAGTGAAATTAAATTTTAAGACAGATAGTTATAAAAAAGCAGGCTTTGTGTGAAATTTAACTCAGTGTTTATACTAAGGGTGTTTTAATAGTAGATGCATTAAAATATTGCTATTTTAAAATAAGATGCTTTTTAGATTAATTTATTTGAATACAGAGTGTCCTTGAATAATTTACTTAATCATCATTATATCTACATTCCTTCAGCTGTTAATATCATATAGGTAATTGATCTTGCTAGTTGCCCAAGATTAAAGTTAGAATTATAGTATTGAACAGAAAATTTTTCTGTGAAGACTCCAGACAAAATAAAGGACATTAACAATGTATGACCTTTTAAAAAAAGGCCTTCCTAATAAAAATATGGAACTAATCAAGTCCCTTTAATCCCTTTGAAGTTGCTGGCCCAACTGGCATGGAGGGAAAAAAATTTAAGACAAGAATCTTAGAAAATGGCTACAGAAGTGATATCTATTAAAAAGATGTCAAAAGAAACATAAAGGAAAAAAGAAGAAAGTAATAGTAGTTAGAATAAAAACAAGTAAACATACAACATAAAAATAAACATACTTATTTGCTACCTAAGCTGGCAGAAATCTTAATACACAAATTCAAAGGACCCTATAAGTCATAATCTAGGATTGTCAGGAACTGTCCTTATAGGAGGAGTGACAAGGACACAGTCCCAGTAATCTGTTTTGTCCCTGTTCCTGTCACCCACCCTGTGTACCCATTTAAGTCCCATGTGGTAAATTAGAGTTTTCAGAAGCAAATGGAAAGAAGTTTCTAAAAGGAAAATGACAAAAATATTCCTTAATTCAATTAGAGTTAATTGAGCCTCCACAATGAGCCACAAACTTCCCCAGGCACATGGAACATGTCAGTGAGTCAAACAAACAAACAAAAAAAAAAACTGCATCCTTCTGTAGCATTTCATGGGGGAAACATACACAATAGCAGACAGTGCACATCATGTTTAATATTATTTGGTGGTGTTGTAAAGGCCTATGGTGAGTATAGAAAGCAAATGTTCGTGGGCTGTTGTTTAAACAGTATTATAAGATCATCTTATTGATATTAAATATTTTTCCTGTTCTGAGTGCTACTGTGTGCCAGGAACCAGTAGGGGCACAATGAAGGTGCCAACAATGGCCTCCTGCCCAGTCTGCCTCTCTTGCTCCCACCATCCATCCCCCATAGAGCAGTTAGATGCTAACAAATGAATGCTGACAAAAAGAACTAAAGGACAGAAGGGAATGAAGAAGGGTACACAGGGGAGAGAGAGAATGAAATGAGGAATAAGGAAGTAAGAAAAGAGGGAAGGAAGGAATGGTAAAGATAAGAAATAAAAATATAAACAAGTAAATATATAGTATGTCCTACAGTGGTGAGTGTGGTCCCAAACCCCCTGTCCCAGAACCAGGTTTGTTCCCCACAGTGCCTGTGTGCATAGCTCAAACTGGATTAGTCAAAGCTTCTAGGAACATCTCCCAAAGAAGACTTGGGAGACTCATATTTTACAAATATTTGCAACTTTAAAAATGAAGGTCATTATAATGGCTGAGATTATATATATATATCTCATGAGGTTTTATATATATATATAAATATCTTATATATATATATATAAAATATATATATTATATATATAAATATATTTTATATATATATAAAACCTCATGATGGGTAATCAAAGTTCACATCTAATTTGTCTTTGGTATGTCACCTTTGCTACAAGCACAGATATTACACACATTCTAATGGAATTTAAGGATGTTTGTGTAGCATTACTGCATGCTTGCAGTGAAAAGCATGAAAAGTGTCTACTATCTTAAAATATTTCTTTGGTTCAATATGACACCCTTGAAGGGCTGGACTTTCATTCAAAACTGTAACATTTCTGCTTTGGCTGGTGTAGCTCAGTGGATTGAGCATGGGCCTGAGAACCAAATGATCGTGGTTTGATCCCCTGTCAGGGTACATGCCTGGGTTACAGGCCAGTACCCAACAGGGGCCAGTTCCCAGCAGGGGATGCACCAGAAGCAACCATACATTGATATTTCTCTCCCTCTCTCCTTCCTTTCCCTTCTAAAGATAAATTTTTAAAAAAGAAAAACTGAAAAATAAAACCTGTAACATTTCTGGCTTCCATATGTCTTCAGTTTTAATAGTAGGGTAAGATTCATGGGAAATAAAATTTTACCCTGAAGCTAATTAAAACTAATTTATAACACAAAATGTCAGACTTTGAGCAGTTAAATCTGAGGTTAAATGTGATTATTTTTAAAACAAAGAATCTTCTATCTGAAGATTCTGGAGAGTTACCAGGAACTCTTAAAATAGAATATGAACTAGAGAAAATGGTTACTGTATTTACCATTATAAAAAATTATGTCTGTAGTCTTAATCTCAAATTTTTTAGTGATGAAGAGCACCCTTATTAAGCAATATGTTTAACTGTGTCATAATAATATAAAATTTCCTAGGGCTTCTGATCAAGATGAAAGTGTAAGTAGATACACTTTCCTTACTCACACAACCAAAGAAGGGTAACAACCAATTTAAAAATAAAACACAACCAGAGCTCCCGGGAAATTGAACTGTATAGGAAGTCTTACAACCAAGGACTTAAAGAAGAAACATTCATCCAGACTGGTAAGAGGAATGAAGATGGGCAGTTGCGGCAAAGGAAAGGCAACAATGGAGGACTAGGCGGGAGAGGCAGCAGCTGGTGGACTTGGATGTCCCACATTTGCACACAGACAAGACGAAAGGAACAACTAGGGAGAAGACATACTTTATTACAGCATGGGAAACTAAAGCATCAACACATCTGGCTGTAAAATTCTGTGGGGGTTACACAGGCAGCAGGAGAAACTTCCAGTCTCATATAAAGTTTATTGAAGGGGCTCACGGAGCCCTAGAACATACACAAGCCCTACCCACTCAAGAATCAGCACCAGGACAGCACCTCAAAAAGAGCAATTCACTTGTGGGTAGTAGGGGAAGTCACTGAAAGCTGGGCAAGAACTGAGCAAGCAGCAGTATTTCCACTCTAACCCCTCTCCCACATATAGTACCATAAGGGAGTGAAGTAGGTTGTCTTGCCCTGGTGAATACCTAAGGCTCCACCCCTTACAATATAACAGGCATTCTGAGACAAAGATATATGACTCTAATCAAAGAACTGATCAAAGCTCCAAAAATAGAACTAAACACTGAAAAGATAATCAACCTATCAGATGCAGACTTGAAAACACTGATAACCAGGATGCTCACAGAAATGGTGGAGTGTATGGTGTCCAAATAAAGGAAAAAAATGAAGGCTATGGAAAGTAATATAAAGGAAAATGTACAAGGAACTAACAGTGAAGGGAAGGAAACTGGGACTCAAATCAATGATTTGGACCAGAAGGAAGAAGTAAACATTCAACAAGAACAGAATGAAGAAACAAGAATTCAAAAAAAAAAAGAGAGAGAGAGAAGTTTAGGAACCTCCAGGACAACTTTAAGTGTTCTAACATTCGAATCATAGAGGTGCCAGAAGGTGAAGGGGAAGACTAAAAATTGGAAAACTTATTTGAAAAAATAATGAAAGAAAAGTTTCCCAATCTGGTGAAGGAAATAGACATACAAGTCCAGAAAGTTCAGAGACCCAAACGAGTTGGACTCAAAGAGGAACATACCAAGACACATTATAATTAAATTACCCAAAACTGAAGATAAGGAGAGACTCTTAAAAGCAGCAAGAGAAAAGAAGAGTTACCCAAAAGGAGTTCCCAGAAGAGTATGGGCTGATTTCTCAAAAGGAACCTTGCAGGCAAGAAGGGAGTGGAAAGGAGTATTCAAAGTCATAAAAAGCAAAGACTTACATTTTAGATTACTCTATCCAGCAAAGCTATCATTTAGAATGGAAGAAGATAAAGTGTTTCCCAGATAAAGTCAAGTTAAAGGAGTTCATCATCACTAAGCTCTTATTGTATGAAATGTTAAAAGGACTTATCTAAGAAAAAGAAGATAAAAATATGAACAGTTAAATGACAATAAACACAACTATCAACAACTGAACATAAAAAAAACAAAAATAAAAACAAGCTAAGCAAACAACTGGAACAGGAACAGAATCACAGAAATGGAGATCACATGGAGGGTTATTGGCAGGGAGGAGGAAGGGGAAAAAGTACAGTGAATAAAAAGTATAATTGGTAGGTACAAAATAGGCAGGAGAAAGTTAAGAATAGTATAGGAAATAGAGAAGCCAAAAAACTTATATGTATGACCCACCATGGACATGAACTAAGGTGTGGGGAATGCCGGTGAGAGGAGAGGTGTAGGCAGAAGAGGATAAAGAAGAATAAAAAAATGGGACAACTGTAATAGCATAATCAATAAAATACACTTTAAAAAGAATAAAAACTTCCCAATTTTATCACTTTCCTGCTGTTTCTGCTCAGTTTTAAGCTTTATTTGTTTTCAGTGTTGGTGAATATATATTTTTCATGATTGTCCATGCAGAGAATCATGGCAATGTGTAATTTCTTAGTATATGCACATGTTCATTATGATGACCGAGCCTAGAAAAAATAGAGTATCCTAAGAATAAAACATGTTTCTTTTCCTCTGAATTTCTTCTTTTACTTTTGTGAACCTTTACAAATATTGTTTCTTTCCAAAAATAGACCATTTAAACTGTATTTAAAAATATTACTAATTATAAATTTTTTTTGAATTTGGACATGAAGTCATTATAATTTATGGAAATTACTTACTGTAGTTCACTATACAGAATAAGTGCACAGAGGATAACAGTCCCCCTTTCAATATTAATAATTTAATGGAAAAGAATATGGATAAATATTGAAATTAATATTTCAGAGGAAGATGTTCTTTCAAAAAGGCAATGGAGATGGCAAACACATAGTATTCTCTGGACATGACCTAATGTCTTTTGCTGTTTTCAGAGTGTCAAAGTCAAATCAAAAGCTCCATGTCATTCCAAGGAAACATGTTAACCAAGAAATCACAAACTAACATTTGGAGGTGACTTTTGGTAATAATTAGTACTCCTACAGAGAAGTTCTGAACAAAGATACAGTTGCCCATATTTTATTCTGCAAAGTATTGCTCTTGAATGGCACATGTTGGGGAAAAAGGTAATCATACAAGATTTGAGGGGGGTCTTAAGAAGATTATAATTCAAAGTCAGTATGTTTCACTTATGATCATCATGTAATACTGCTACATGGGCAGTAATAATAACAAATAAGTAAAAAAGAAAGAGATATGGACACACAGAGAGAGGAAGAGACAGAGGTAAAATATAAGAACCACATCAAACTCATGGACCCATGTAGATAATATTCATGAATAAGTTAGTATGTTAGGGAGGGTTATAGAATAGAGAAAAAGATTTTGAGAAGAATGAGTTTTTAGATTTGCATCACCTTTGTGTCCAGGTCAACCATATACGTATTTTCTCAAGGACAACTGGGTCTTAAGGAGTTCTGCTATCATAAAAAGAACAAGAGACTTGGAGTCAGAAGATCCATCTCAAGTCTGCTTTGGCCATTACTTCACCACTTCACCCCTTGTTCTCTCTCTGTGAAATGAAGATAATAAACCTGCATAGGGTTTTATCTGCTCATACATCTCATTTATCCCACCTGCAGCAGTCACAATACTGTTGCTTTATCCTTTCTCCCTAGGCTTACAAGTCTCCTAACTGGTCTCAACATATTTCTATACATTCTCTACCAACTTTCTAAAGCAAAAATATGAGGATGCCACACTCCCTACTCTTCACTCTCATCCAAAGTTCAACTCTTCAGAATTTTCATCTAAATAGTACCTATGTATTAGTATGGAGAAAACTCTTAAACAAGAGTTGGCACCCTATTAATTCTCAGACACAGAATTTTCTTGCTTTGGAAAAATGCCTTGTTGCAGTAAACAGAGTAATTCTTATCTTTCACATCTCGTGACTGCTTACACACTTAAAATGTGTTCAGGACCCTCATGGGCTATTGTTTCTCTGTGTTGTACCTTCATCTGATGTGGACACCAGCCCATAGTGTCTGCGTCATTGTGGATGAAATGAGACATTCACATAGACTAGCAAGTCTGATGGAATAAAAGGGACAGCATAGCCTTTTTCTCTCAGGAGGAGCAAAAACCAGCCCGTGCCTTTATTGGGTTTCTCTGACACATTACCTGATGGTCCTCATTTACTATGCACAGGTTGCTTTAGGTGGTTACCTTTTACTGTAAACAAAGAAGCCAATGCTGCTAATCACATCACAGAAGAGGGACATTACAAAATGAAAAGGGCAAAAGTGGTTGGACCAGTGGTTACACTGGTCATTGGAAGGTTTAGCATGGATTTTAGGAAGTTATTTTGCAGTATATATTTGCCACTGGGGGCTGGACCCATGCCACAAGGAATGGTCTTCTACATTAATCTTCACTGTATTCAAAATCAAATTTGAAAAAATTTAAACACCAAGATAGTACAATCAAACATCCCATTAGCCCTGAGAAGCATACTGTTATCTTATATCATGTAGCACCTGGAAAACTCCACTGTACTTTCATGAGACAATGAGAATAAAAATGCACATGACTTCTTACTAACGTCATGAAAATAGTTTTGACCATATTTGCAGAATCAGTCTCTGCTCTAATAACGGAAGAATTCCAGGAATTTACATAAATCTGGGTAAGGTTTCAGTCTTTTAAAGGCCATGGAGTTAGCAAGTCACCTGAGTATACTTATCAATATCTTAAAAGGAAGGGGAGTCCTCAAATGGCATATGGGTCATGTTTATGTGTAATAATAATACACTGGAAATAATACAGCAACCAACAGTAATTGGATAATGAACTGATTTTTTAAAATCCTCAACCAAAGATGCTTATTGATTTTTAGAGAGAGAAAGGGAGAGAAAGAGAAACATTGATCAGTTGTCTCCCGTATGCACACCAACTGGGAACTGTACCCACATGTGTCCTGACTGGGGATAAAACTCCCAACATTTTGTGTACAGGACGATGCTCCAACCAACTGAGCCACCCTACCAGGGTGGATAATGAAATAATTTTATGGTAAAGCCAAAACAAAATGCTAAAAATTATTATTCTAAAATATATACAGTGGAGAGTAAAATGCTAAGATAATAAGACTTAAAATAATTTAAATCATATGACAAATATAATATATACCATATAAAATACAAAAAATACACCAGGAGGAAATATGTTTAAATGTTGATTTTTCCTGGATGTAGAGTAATGAGCAATTTCTCTCTTTACAGTTTTCTGTACTTCCTTATATTTCTATAGTAAATATTTTATATATCAAAAATGTTTAAAGTCAGAAAATAATGCTCAAAACTTTCAGTAGGTTTCCTTTGCTTTCGGGATATTGATGCAAACTGCTCAGCATTGCTCACTGGGCCTTTATGGTGCTTACTCACCTCTCCAGCCCAAACTTCTACTTGTCCATAATGCACTCATTCTCAGCATTACCAGCCAGCTCAGAATTTAGGCCATGCCTCTTCATGCCTTTGTACCTTTGTATACATTTCTCTAAAACATGGAATATTCTTCTCACTTTTTCAATGTGGTGAAATCCTACTATTCAACACTTGGCTTAGCACTCTTTCTCTGTAAGAAGTCACTCCTCCATGTTCCCATGGAAAACTTCGCATTCATGTGAGTATTTGTGGTATAATCTTATGCCAGCTTTGCCTCTTCCTACATGGAGAACTCCTTGTGATTAGGGACTTTATTTTTGTTGTTCAATTTTCTGTTTGCTTGATTAATTTGATTTTTGACTGATTGCTATGCTGTACATGATAGTGAGAAGTAGATACAGAGAAAGAGCACAGCAAAATACATTTCTCTGGAATACATTCTCCCGAGCGCTGTCTTTTCAACAATATTTTAAGTAATATGTTGACAACATGGTTGTTCAAATTGAGTGAATCAGTGTAAAATCCAGAAGTTGAGATACATACAGAAGAATTTGGAGGTTGAGTTTTTTTAATGTGTTTTCTATAAGACAATTGAATGATCTCTACTCCCCTGAACCATAGTTCACTTCTTCTCATGTTTAAACCTGGTAGTACTTTGATCTAGAAGGTATAGGTAAATAATGCTGCAATGAACATAGGGGCACATATATTCTTTGGAAGGAGCCAAAGTGTCCCTCATGGATGAGTGGATAAAACACTGCTATGGGACATTTACACAATGGAATGCTACTGTTCTGTAAAAAAATAAAATTTTATATTTTGCAACAGCATGAATGGACCTAGAGAATATTATGCTAAGTGAAATAAGTCAGTCACAGAAATACAAATACCATATGATTTCATTCATATGTGGAATCTAATGAACTAAACTAACAAACAGAATAGAGAAAGACTCATAGATGGAGAGCAGGCTGACAGCTCTGTGGGTGGAGATTTTGGAGGTGGAGTGATCAAGCAAAGAGGGAAAAGGACTCATGGACATGTACAACAGTGTGGTGATTGCCAGGGAGAGGAAGTAGGTAGGTGTGGAAGAGGGTATGGGGAATAAATGATAATGGAAAGATACAATATAAATAAACTATAAAAATAAAAAATATTGCACAACATTTATCTTTAAAAAATGTATAGGTTCTCACTAACATTTCTTTGTTGACTGACTGGATGATGAGTGAATGAATGGTGAGGGAAATTTAAACTATGACACTTTATACATTTTTGAAGCAAAACCTGGTGCAATAATATTTTTTGACAGAGATATTATGAATGATGGATGGCAGGAGAGATTCAGGTAGCTGTTATGTTGTGAATAAAGTGAATTATTAAACAGAAGAAAGATGGGCAAAGAGAAGATACAATGTTTGAAGAAACACTGAAGCATGAGTTCACATCCACATCATGGGCATTAGTTGTAGTCTGCCAAGAAACCACAGCTGCAGAGAGAGCAACAGACCCAGCACAGAGCAGGCTAAGGCCAAGTGTGGATAGTCCAGAAGATAAAAAGTCAGAGCAGGAAATAATGCCAGGTTATACAAATGAGTAAGTACTACCAGAAACCAGAGGCATTATTAAACCCAGGGCATCAATCTCAGATGCAAAGAGCAAGTAAAACCAACACATGTATCTGTCTATAGGCGATTCAAACTTTTAGCCCCATCCCTAGGTTTTATAAGAATGGTAACTTATTTCTTGAGTAAAATTTTAGATAACACAAGTTTAAAATACCAGGCATCAGCTTACATTTATTGTTGGAAAGAAAATTCTAACCAATTGACTTAAAAGTCCATGATGAAAAAGTTTAATATATATGTAGATAATTTATTGAGCATATTAGTGCAATTGTGGTTCTTCATTTCAACTTGTATGTTGGGTCACTTAGCCACCTCAGATCTTAGTGTTCTCATCTGTTGAGGGAGTCGGCATAGGTGAACTCTAAGGCGACTTCCAAATCTAACTTCTTTATGATGCAATGATGCCTTTAATCATTCTTAATTCTATTTTGTTTTAATATGTTAAAAATGTGCCCCTTTAGGGTGAATAAAGGTAATTTTCAGAAAACATTCAATCTGATTTAAAAACCACAGACTCCGTAGAATTTATAATACATATACACATATAAAATAATGGTATCTCTATTCAATATTTTATGTTCATTGGATAGTTTTCTCAATCTGTGTGCCTAATAGGGTTAATTAAGGACCTCAAATATAATTTGAAAATATTTACAGACAGCACATTTTAGGTTGCCAATCCCATCTGTGGACACTGCTATATTAATGACACAATATTTGTTTTAGAGGTCATAGTGTTATTTGCCAGGTTAAACATTTGTAATCTGGATCCAGCTTTAATATACCCTTTCAAAGAACACCACAGGCTGCCATACACTACATCAACAGTGGTCTTCAATCGAACTGTTTGTCAGGATTACAGAGGCAACTAAGCCAACAATAACAGGCACCTTCCATGTGGATGCTAATTAGAATGTTGACATAGTAAAACCTCTTACTAGGGACAAGCTGGAGTTCAGTATTTGCAACCCAACATCGTGCCTAAAGCAAAGCTGTTAATAGAATTTGTCCCCAGATTGACCAAATGCAGAGCACAAAGAGCCTCAGCCCTGTTTGTGCCCTGTGGTGGGGGTAAGTGTGTGGGTGTCAGCTCCTGGCTGCACATGGTTTTCTGATGACCACACAGTGGTTAATTTGTGTTTCTCCCCTCAAATATCATTTTTAAAGGTCACTCTTCTGTTTACTAACTATACATAGGTAAGCAACATCAAAATAGAGACCTAAGTGCGCATTTGAGGTTTACTATCTTACACTGCTAAGATGATTTCACGTATGCATTACCTTTATTGTACTTTTTATAATATTCTAGAAGACTTTTGTGTTTATATAGTGTCTCACTCTTGAGCTTAATGCAATTTCCACATATATTTCACATCCTCATTCTTACTAGTCCTATGATGTAGGAAAAGGGTTAAAAAATAACAGTGGCATAGACCAGCAATTTTCATCTAATATGCCACAAGAATTTTTAAATCCTGCAATACCTGACTACTTAGCTGGGGGCACTAACCTGTTTTCCCTTAGGTGGTCAAACAAACAAAAAATGGCAGTAGCCAATACAACAATAGCTCTCAGCATTGAATGGATCAAAAACGTAGCTACTTTTTTTTTGTCAGATTGGCAAATAATATTTTTTGGTGCACTGCAGAATTTTAGTAATTATGTTATATGCCATGAAGTGAAAAAAGTTGAAAATTGTTGGTAAAGACTAAGAAATAAGACAAAAATATAACTTTTCAAATTTACAAGATGAGTTTTAGCAGGATTCAATAGCAATAGCAACAACAAAAATGATAAGACAAGGAAACAAAGGAGGCCAGTGGCTTTTAGAGAGGGCCGACCAAATAATCCCCACAATCTCAGAATTATAAAATATAAGGCATCCAACCAGCAAATAATTACTGAACATTTACAATGTGCCTGGTTTTATTTGCTACTTTTATAGTAGGTTATTATTTTATTTTATTGAAAATTTAATATTAATTAAGTATTGCCAAAGAGCTGAAAGAGTGTAAAATGCCTTTCCTCATAATTGTCATGAAGCAAAACCTATCTTTCATTGCCTCTGTGGTGGCCAGACATAAAGATGGTCCCAAATGATCCTCGAGTTTAATCTTCTCCCCTTGAGTGTGTCCTGGCCAAGTGACTTGCTTCTAAAGAACAGACCATAACAAAAGTGGCAGAACTATCACTGGGTTAGAAAAAATGAATTTCAGGTTTGAGATTTATCACTTACTTCAAAGATTGCCTTGTCTTAATTGTTGGCGTATGACAACGCACAATAATTTTCTACCCTGTGGACACTAGAATAAGCAGATACCAGAAATCACTGCTCATTTTCACATTTGCAATAACTTTATGTCTGAATAATTACCTATTGTCAACACTCCCAGATGTTATAGAAAAATGCATCAAAACTCCGTTCACTTGTCAGCCATTCACAGAAGCTTCTTTCTATATTGCAATGTTTGTTAAAATAGAATATTTAACTTGTGAAAAAATTGTTCTCATTTGATTATGACATGAAGTGTAAGATGAGGTCAATAAATTCATTCTAGGAAATATTTTGGCAGAGTCAAGTTGCATGTCATGATGTCAAATTTTAAAACCAGTTTAAAAGTTTAAAAACTGCAGTGAAAGTTCGTGGCACTTTTGGAATTATGAGGATATCAAGTGTTATCAATTTTCATATAATAAAGTATTTCTTACATTTATATCTAAATATAATTTATCCAGCTTTAGCTTAACTCCCACATACTAATTTTAATCTACATTGGTCAAATTTGGAAAAGTTACTATTCACACTATTTAAAGGATTTCTGATTCTACAGTTTGGTGTTACATCACTAAACCCTTGTAACTTTTTCACTTTAAGAATACACACACACAGGACTTCTGCCAAGATGGAGGTGTATGTAGGTGGAAACACTATACCTTCTCGCACAACCAAGTTTAAAGACAAAAAGTTTTACTAAAACAAATATGCAGCCATAACACAGAAAATTAAACTGCCGAAGTCCAACAAGGAACCCTTCAGCTAGACAGGTAAGAGGGGTGGAGCCAGCGGCTGGCGGAGCAGGGTTGAACAGGGAAAACTCGACCACACTGACCAAGGTGCGTGGTTGGCGGTTGGCGGTTGGTGGATCCCAGGTGTGGGGCTGCAACAGGCAGACCCAGTGAGGGCGCAAGGTGGCAGACTGACCGCAGTCACACATTCACGTGCAGATAAAACAGCAAAGGAGCGAGCAGTGAGACTGCGCAGGCCTCAGTGGTGGGAAGCAGCAGAGGTAACTGCTATTGCCCTGCTCTGGCCCCGCCCCCACATACAGCATCACAAACCAACGACCTGGGTGGCCCCACCCTGGTTAAGACCTAAGGCTCCCTCCTCATACATAACAGGCACAAACAGATAAAAACATGGCTCAAGAACAACTCAGAGCCCCAGAGCCAATAAATCTAAGCCATGAAGAAATAGCCAAACTTTCAGATGCACAGTTCAAAACACTGGTGATCAGGAGGCTCACGGAACTGGTTGATTTTAGTCACAAATTAGAGGAACATATGAAGGCTAAACTAATTGAAATGAAGAGAAATGCACAGGAAACCAATAGTAATGGAAAGGAAACTGGTACTCAAATCAAGGGAGTGGACCAGAAGGAAGAAAAAAATGACCAAACAAAAATATGAAGAAACAAGAATTCAAAAACTGAGGAGCAGCTTAGGAACCTCCAGGACATCTTTAAATGTTCCAACATTGAATTATAGGGGTACCAGAAGGGGGAGAGAAACAGTCACAAGTGGAAAACTTATTTGAACAAATAATAAAGGAGAACTTCCCCAATCTTGCAAAGGAAATAGACTTCCAGGAAATCTGGGAAACTCAGAGAGTCCCAAAGAAGTTGGACCCAAAAAAGAACACACCAAGGCACATCATAATTACATTAGCCAAGATTAAAATGAAGGAGAGAATCCTATAAGCAGCAAGAGATAAGGAGATAGTTACCTATTAAAGATTTCCCATCAGACTGTCAGTGGATTTTTCAAAAGAGACCATACAGGCAAGAAGAGGCTGGAAAGAAGTATTCCAAGTCATGAAATCCAAAGACCTATATCCAAGATTGATCTATCCAGCAAAGCTTTCATTTAGAATGGAAGGACAGATAAAGTGCTTCTCAGATAAGATCAAATTCAAGGAGTTCATCATCACCAAGCCCTTATTATATGAAATGTTAAAGGGACTTACCTAAGAAAAAAAAAGATAAAAAAGATGAACAGTGAAAGGACAGCAAACTCACAGTTATTAACAACCACACCTAAAACAAAAGTAAACTAAGAGGACAGCTAGATCAGGAGCAGAACCATAGAAATGAAGATCTCATGGAGAGTTAGCAATGGGAGTGGGAAGAGGAGAAGGGGGGAGAAGGTACAGAAAATAAGAAGCATAGATGGTAGGTAGAAAATAGATAGGGGGAGGGCAAAAATAATATGGGAAATATAGAATCTAAAGAACTTGAGACATGTCATAAACTAAAGAGGGGGGAATGGTGGAGGAGGGGGGTGCAGGGTGGAGGGGAATAAAGGGGGGGAATAGAACAACTGTAATGGCATAATCGATAAAATTTTTTAAAAAGAAAGAAAAAAAGAATACACACACATGTGTATAGTGTTATTGCACACATGAGGATGCTTCATCCACTTCATTATATTAACTAGACTTCCCTAAAGTGAATTCATTTTCTTTATGTCACCCATGACTTGCTGAAAATATTACAGATGCACTATATTAAGATAACATCTATTTTTCTAGAATCCCATCTAAGAAGTCTACCTGTTCTACTTGGTCATGGCTTTGCTACATGGTACCAGTGATTTCACATAAGGCATACAGCTTGGGCGCAGACTGAGAACCCACTGTGCAGCCTTGGGCAGAATGCTTCTTTAAGCTTTATATTTCTCCTCTTTAAAATGATAATAATAACCCTTGTTTTGAAGAGTTATAGTAAGTATACAGGGAAAATTTTCAATTTAAAATTGATAATAAAAAAGAGTGTACAGTTTCTGTCCATATCACTTTATCTATACCTATAGATTCAAAAATATGAAAAACTCAAAAGAGATAATTTGCAGAGAGGAAAGCAAAAAGAAAGTTGAACTTCCCTGCACAAAGAAAATAAATGAAGGTTTTGAAGTAAAGAATAGCACAGAATAAAGGAAATGGATGTGGGACTGAGAACACAGTGTTTAGGTGAGGAGATGGGTGGTCATGGAGATCTGTGGGAAAACACCAGCATTGGGCAATTCCAAGGATGAGCATTTCTAACAAACTGTGAAGTGATTAAAAGTAATCTCATTGCACACAAACTTAATTGTTCGGAACTGCTCTGCCTGGTTTCAGAAGTTGTAATCCCCCCATAGCTAAGGCTGAGTGAGCATATGGACCTTCAAATCATAAGCCACTAAGAAGACAAAGCTTATCTCCCTGGCAGGAACACAGCTTCTGCTCCTTTTACTTCACCCCTAACTGGCTCCCAATGCTTTGGTTGGTTAGCCAATGATGGGTAAGATTCCCCAAGGGAAGAATGACCTAGGATAGACACAATCATGGGGAGGTTCCAGGGAAGAACTTGGGGGGGGGCTATAGCAAAAAGGGGTGGTGGACCCTGGCCCCTCGGCTTTGACATAGCCTGAGTCCTCATTCTGTCTGAAAGAAGTCTCCTAATTTCTTGGCTGCCTTACTTCCCCTGTCTGACTTAAGCCTAAAACAATGACAAAGGGCGGTGCAGCCCTGTGCTGGAAAGGGCAGGTTCCCTAGGATGATCAGGCCTAAGAAAGAACGCATAAACTCCTGTGAAACCTGCTTTGCTAATAATGCTCTCAATTTTCTGATAAGGATGCAAGCAAGAAATGAGTTTGTTCCCCAAAGTTTTGTAGCCCTTCAGCTAACAGACCCTGACTCAGAATAAGCCCTAGTAGTTCTTTGTATGCTATTGTTTGATCCTTACTGCCTGACAATGATTAATTAACTTTACCTGTAGTCCTGTGCAAATTGAAATCTAATAAAAACCCTGTCAAGGGTCAGTGTGGTCTCCTCTTGAGAGAGTGGCCGAGCCGTCCCTTTTTCTCCACAGGACTCAGTAGTGAATTTGTCTTATATCTCATCCATAACGCTGCAGACACTGTGGGCTGGTGCATGCATCACTTAATAGATACTCTTGCAGATGAGAATTTCTACTGTGAATGTTGTGTGTAGAAATAGAACATATGGGGCAATTGGGAACCACATCTGGCCATGGGGGAACAAAAAGGGGATAGTTAAGGGTGCAGTGAGAAGGGAAACTTAAGGGTATCAGGAAGCTGGAGAAAGAACTGACTTAGAGAGTGATCATCAGCTACCTAGAATTTGGGGAGATCAAATACTTGACAGGACATGGGAGAGATTTTAAACTGTTTGCAAATCTCGAAGTAGAGTGTCCCCAGCTAATATTCAGATTCTTGAAAGGTTTAAAATACTTAGAATGGGGACTGTATCAACACTGAATAAATCAAAATTGGATATAGGCTCAGGGAGTTTAAGGAATTACTTTCCTAGATTGCTGAACATAATTTAGTCAAAATAAAAGAACTTGATTAATTAAAGAAATTCACCCATTTGGACTTGAATGATTCGTAATCACTAGATGGGTGCATTAACTCAGTGGGGGAACCCTGTCCCAATGTGTATGTATATCAAATCACCACAGCATGCACTTTAAATATCTTGTAATTTTGTCAATTTTACCTCAATAAAATAATAATATATATTAATTATAATTATACCAACTTAATATCAGCTACATTCCATATTATGTATGTATAGCTCTGCACATATGTAGCTACTGAGCCACAAATTAAATGCATTGAAATCCTGTTATTAATAGATTCTTAGGAAATTTATAACAGTTACCTGCATGTGGGCAGTTGCTCTTCCCTTTACTGGGATAGCTCCTACTCTTACTTCCTCTGTTCTTATCTTGTGCTAAGGTGAGGCCCCTCCCAACTGCACTGCTTAAATAATACCAAAACTCACCTACCCAGCATATTTTGTCCTGTATCACTCCTGCAGTAATACAGGACAAAATGTTCCTCCAAAACATCTATCATTATACTGTAACAGTATACCAGTATACTATGTTTTACTCATCTGCTATTTTTCTCTCCATTACCTAAATTTCATGAAATCAAGAGTTTTATTCTTTATGCTTTTCTTCAAGATTGTTTCTCTAGCACTTAGAACACTGCCCATCATCTGGTAAACATTCGGTGACTCCTTGTGGAGGAACATTTGGAAATGCCATCTCTCTGTTCCATCTGTCCTATTTTTGAGTTAACGTCATACGTTCAGAATGGCTTGCTAAAATGGTACTATATCCTCTACTTATTTGTGCTGCATCATCATAGTTTTGAAACAACACTTCATTATACACAATAGGATATTCTTATTATTTCCATCCGCATTTACTTTAAATTAACTTTTTAAAGGCAACGTATTTGGAAGATATCACTTTTTTAAATTATGCTTTATAATATGGTGACAAGTTATTTTTAACTGGGAAAATGGTTATACTTGCTTCAGTTTATCTATTTTATTTTAAACATAAATAGTCTTAATGGAAGGAAAGCACATGAGGGGTTAACAGTGTCATTGAGGCCATTTTGTAAAAGGCCAAATTGTTTACCTTCCTCTCCTCTCCTTGGGATGGTCAGCTGCTGTCCTTGAAGACCTACCTCTAAGATGTTGTTGCCACAAGGTCTTTTCCTTAGCAAGCTCCTCTCCTCTATGATGACTGCTCAAAATATTCTTCTATTATCAAGACACTGGGACACTATAGAAACTTAGAGTTCAGGGACTCTCCCTTGCACAGGCCACTTGCAAGACCCTGTACATCACTTTATATTTATGGGTTCTTTTTTAAGTTTTTTCTGCCCTCTCACTCCCATACACGTACCAAAATGTGCAAGCTCAGGTCCATGTCTTAGTTTGGGTTGCTATAACAAAGAGACCCTAGACTGGATGACCTAAACATTACACATTTATGTCTAACAGTTGTACAGACTGGGAAGTCCAAGATCAAGGTGCAGGCTGATTCAATTCCTGGCAAGGGTTCTCCTCCAAGTTATGTCTTCACAAGGTGGAGAAAGAGGGGGAGAGAGGCAGAAAAACAAAAATACTCTGTGGGGTTTCTTCTATAGGGGCACTAATCACATATATGAGGGCTCCACCTTCATAACATAATCACCTTCCAGAGGCCCACCTCCCAACACCATCACATTGGGTGTTAGGGTTTCAGCATGAATATTGGGGGGATGCAAACATTCAAACCATAACACTTCACAAAACCAGGTCTGCCCTGCCATTGTCCCGTAGAACTTTGTAGAGCCTAAAGAACTTATCACATTTTATTGTAGGTACTTATCTCAATGTGGGTTATATTTTGTTTTATATTATCTTTTTATCCTGAGTGTGTGGCATATGGCTGGGTGCACAGTGATCACTAATAGGCCCCTGTGGAAGTTACTTTTGAGAAATGGCACACTGCTACAATGCCATCTCACTACTTTCCCTCCCCATAACACAGGAGCTCTCATTTCCTTTCTTTCCCCCACTAAAAATGTCCTTGAGTTAACAACCAGCTTAGGAGGGAACAGTTACATTTTCATTCCACTCTTTTCAAGCCTGGGTTAAGCTGTTTATATACTGAGAAGGAGCCAAGTGTTATGAGAAGAGGGCTGCAATATTCAGCTTTAGATCTGGAGCAACCTCCTGTGAGGTATGACTCTGGAGAAATCATTTTTCATCCGTAAGTTCCAGTTTCCTTTTTCAGAAAAGACAAGCAAACAAGAAGAAAAAAAGGGGAGCAAGAAGCCTGGAGGAGAGCAGTATTTGACCTGATAGAGTCACAAGCTATTCAGTAGTCAGATGAAATTTTATATATGAAAGTCCTGACACTACATAAATCTGAGATGTTTACGTTATTTTGAAAAGTAGGGATAACTTTTATTTACATAACTTTATTTATATGTAAACATAGGTTAACATTACTCTTTAGTTAAATGATTAAGATCTCCCAAAATCACTAATTTAAACTCCAGGACCATAAAGTGATTCAAAGATCAAAAGAAAAAAATACATAAATGCACTCATAATTAAAATGTCATAATAATAAAGTTCACTTGCTACTTTTGATTTCTTGGGGTTTTAGAAACAAACAACTTGCTCAGCATGTTTTGGCAGAACTCCTTTTTAAAAAACAAGAAGGTTAACTATGAAATTATGAGGACAGCAAATGGGGAAAAACAACCGTAATGTTGCTAAAAAAAAAGATATGAACACAAATTCTATATTGGAAATCAAACCAGTATGTTTTAAATTGGAGGTTATGTGAGTTAGTTTTTTCTTTCTTCTTATATTGAATAAATTCTCCAAGAGTCTCATTATACTTAAAAAGAAGTTCCATTTTTTTGGGTTCTTTCCCTAACAAGTATGAACATTAAGAAAAAACAAAACTCTGTGACTTCTATTGACAGAGAAATAAATATGTTCCTCTATTTTAGTCTTATTTAAATACATGTGGTACATAAAGGTGTGATTTAGCACTAAAAATACACATTCCATGTTAAGAAATTGTATCTTTAGGATATAACATGTAGGACTGTAGTAAGAAACTTTTAGTTCCACAGTGTGTGTGAAATAATATTCCATGGCTGTATACTTTTAACTAAGGACATAGGTGTGGGCTCTGCACACCACTAAGGAGAAACATAAAGGGAGCCGACCCCTGTGGAAGGAAGATATAGTCTTCCTGACATTCAAATCTACACGGTTTACTTCAAGAATATTCTAGGGCTCTACCAATTTGGGGGGAATTAAATTGCTAAGTACACCACTAATGCGACCACACACTTGAATATTTCTAGTCAGTTTATTTAAATACATATATTCTTCTAGCCCTGACTGGTATGACTCAGAGGATTGGATATCATTTGGCAAACCAAGTTTGCCAATTCAATTCCGGTCAGGGCACTCACCTGGGTTGCAGGCAAGGTCCCAGGTTAGAGGTGCGTGAGGGACAACTGATGGATGGTTCTCTAGAACATTGATGTTTCTCTCCTTCTCTTTCTCCCTCCCTTTCCCTCTCTCTAAAAATAAATAAATGAAATCTTAAAAAAATGAAAATATATATTATTCTTATTATCAGGTAGGCTGGAAGTTTTCAGAATATTTTACTAGTGAAACAGTGATGGAGACACATTGGAACAAAGAGAATATTTTAAAAAAAATACTAGCTCGCAGAACATAGAATAGCTAAACTGAGATACTTTAAAAGCCTCCTCAGTCTTCCTGGCTGACACTAAACAAACATTTTGAATCATTGACTTGACTTAATTAAAACTCAAGGATAATGAGACCATCAAGCTGAAATGTCTTCAGGAGTTGTGATTACTTTATATATATGAACACATCAATTTTACACTCTGGTTTCAGGGCTGAGTGTCTTTCTCCATTCAACTTCCTCAACGACACTGGGGAGAAAAGATTTCCATTTCTGGTACCTGGCTTTCTTCTGCAAGTTTCCGATCACACTTTAGCCAAATCGTAGGCAGCTTCACTTTCACTAGTCCACATGGGCTCTCTTACTCCCTTGTCTGTCACTTCTGCCATACTTTTTGCTTTCCTGTTTGTCTTGCTTGAAACATATTTTTAGCCAATGTTTCTCAAAATATCAGAATGCAAATAAATTTTTTACATAAAAAAGGATCCATGGTGAAGTAAGTTGTGGAGAAACTGAGTTAATCAAACTTAAACTACAGAGTCTCTCAAGGTTTCCAATGTACGATATTTACAATGTTTATATCCAAGGTAGAGATAAAGTATAAAGCATTTCCCAGAATCATTTCATTGTCAAACATACTTTTTTTCACAATGGAGAATACTCTGAGAATTGATGTTCCTGATGCAAGTCATGTGATATTAATTCTACCCACGGGCAAGGTAAAGCCTTGAAATCTGTGTTCACCATTAGGATCTGGACTTCACTGGCCAGCTCCCTGTTGCCATGTCATTGGTGTGAGAGGATAGGAGTTGGGGTGATGGAGTAGGGGACTGGGCATAATTTTTCAGGGATCCTGAACTGACTCCATTACATTCTCATTTTATAAGACTAACAGTACTTCTTTCTTCTAACACTTCTTTTTTTCCTTAAGAATTTCTGTTAAGTTCCCCAGACTGGGAAGTGCTTGAAATTTTTTAATCTTGTGCTAATAATAGAATATCTATGGACTTTGAATGCCATATGCTCAAGCTTTTGCTGACCCTACTTCCCAGATTTTCTATTTGGTCCTGGCTAAAATAATAGTGTTATACAATTTTAATATTTTTAATCAAACAACTAAATAATTTAAAATGCAATGATAATAATAACATAAAGGCCTTATAAGTAAAGTTACCCCCTTTTAAAATCTTGCCTTCCAGGATTCAAAAGATTAAATGAAATACTGTGTATTAAGTGTGAAACATGATGCTTGCTACATAGTGGTTTAATTAATGGTAGGGACTCTTTATAATAAAATTTTGATGATCCTTCTTGCTTCCATCAACCACTTTCTCTGGTAATGGCTAACTAAAACACTTCACTAAAGCTAATAAAACGTATTTTCTTTATTGTCTTATGTAATAAGTAAAAGGTTGTCACTCCTTCAAGCAAAAAGGAAATGAAAAACTCTAACATGTCTGAACCCAGGCAATTAGAACACCTAGTCTGCAACTTCATTAATTTTGTTTGAATCATAAGGCTAAGGAACTACTACATTTAGCTTCATTGTTCTTTGTGAGCCATGAACAGTTTGGCAACTTAGAAAGCTTATGTATTTTTCTGTTTTTCTATTTTGAATAGAATGTGTTCCATTTAATGTATATGGAGTACCAACTGGGCAGGTCACCATATATTTTTGGAGACAAAAGCTGAGATAAGTATAAAAATGATTATAATATAGAGTCAGCTAAGTAAGAGATGGCAAAAAAGTCATGGTAAATGGAGCAGAGAGACAAGACATAGTGTTGGTGGAGATGCAGAAAGAGCTCTGAATTGAAGCAGCAAGTATGATTGTCTCAAAAGGTGAATGTGATTTTAACAAATGCAGGTGAGGGATTAAGATATTCCAGGTGTAGAAAACAAACATAAAGGAGCTTTAGCAAATATTGAAGATAAAAAAGAGACCAGACTATTTGGGTAAGAACTTCAAGAATGGTTAAGATTGCAAAGGACAGCAAAGCAGAAAATAAATAAAAAAATGTTCATATCAAATGCTCATATATGTCTTTATAGAACACCATCAGTCCTAGAGTTTGGAGATCACAGAGTCAATCAAAATCAAGGGGAGAGTTTAAAGAGGGAAGTGCAGATAGTAATTGGAAGTACCTTTGATGTGTTGAGAAAGATGAAAGCTGAGAAAAAGGCTTCATGATTTCAATGATTAGGAGACCATTAGAGATGTGTGAAACTATAATTTTTGTAGCAAAATACAAAGTGGTGGAAACCCAATCACAAGGGATTAGTGATTGTGAAGTGAATATGTGCTAGAAATGTATGTAAATAAATGTTTAACCTTTTGGTGCTAAAAGAAAAACAGATAGTTTCTTTTAAAGGTAGATCTGAGTGAGGGAATGGTTCAGAAGAAGAAAGAGGACGAGGAGGTAGAGTTGAAGGAGGAGAAGGTTGAGGAGTAGAAAAAGAACAGGAGGAGAATTAGAAGGAATTGGAGAAAAGGAGAAGGAAGCGGAGGAGAAGATGGAGGAAAAGAAGGAGGAGGAGAAAGAACATTATCAAATGAATATGACTATTTGAAAAATGTATTGCTAGGTATTTGACAGATCTCTTGGAATATTTTAAAATTAGTTTTAGGTACACCAAAAATTAAACCAATAAAATACCAAAGTAGTTTTATAAGAAATCAAATATAATCATGTATTTTCTGGTGTATATTTTATCATTCACATAATAATAATAATGTATTGGATCTTTATCAACAAAAAGTGGTGACATAATTATTTTATAATGAGGCAGGAAAGGGAAGTGGTTCCATCACACAAAGTCACTGTTACACAAAAGGGGAGGTAAGTAGCAATAATAGCAGAAAAGGAAGTCATGAGTGGTTTTCTCTGGAAAGCAGGATTGTGGAGACACTATTTGGGGTTTTGTTTGTTTGTTTGTTTTAGCTTTTCAGTTACAATTGGCATTCAGTATTATATTAGGTTTAGATGTACTGCAAAATTTTTATAGTTTGTTTTAGTATAAGCCTTTTAATAATATTTGCTTTTTCAGTAAAATGTTTATATCTGATAAAATTAAAATTTTGGTAAAATAAAGACTTATTTTAAAAATTCTATAAAACTTAACCATACAGTCACTACAGCTAACTGTTAAACACATGGAATAGACAGTGCAGACAATTAGCCATGTAGAACTCACAGGACATGCAGCCTTGATGACATGAAAATACACTTTTTTGACAATGAACAACAATGAGATGCTCCCTGTAGTGAGATCAGAGGGTGTTGATGGGACAGGCAGGTAGTGATGGGCCTTGAATATCAAGGTGAGTTTTTGGTCAATAAGGAGCTAGCGTGGATTGTAAATAGATAAGACAGAAAATTAAATTTATTTTTTGAAGAGATACCTGTCATCAAACTGGAGAAGAGAAAGAATTTGGGGATGCAAAATAATAAATAGCTGTTGCAATAGTTTTGAGACATGATGAAGGTCACAGAGACAGTGGAAATAGGGAAAGATACAATTCAAGAAATATTTCTAAAATAAAATCAGTAACATTTTAAGAAAAATTAGATGTGAAAATGAGGGACATATTCTACAGTAATTCCAAGCTTTCTGACAAGGGTAACTGGGAGGCTGGTGACCCATATAATTATAACTAGAAAACATGGACATCATTCTGCTGCTGCAGACACCTGAAAGAATCAACAGAATATGTGTTTCTTAGAAGCAGATGGCACACCCTGAAGATTGGCATTGGCATATACTTTACACAGAAATCAGACGTGCTAAAAGTAATTTTCTTTATTTCTCCATAACTGAAGTCACATTTGTTCAAAGGACTTCAATTCCAGTTGTAATAAAAAATGGAATTCTATGCAGCAGAGAGAAAGAAGGAGCTACTACCTTTTGCAACAACATGGATGGAACTGGAAAGCATTATGCTGAGTGAAATAGGCCAAGCATTGAAGGACAAATACCATATGATCTCACCTTTGACAGGAAGCTAAAGAATAAAACAAACAAGCAAACAGAATAAAAACAAAGACGCTGAAATAGAGAACAAGTGGGCAGCGACCAGAGGGGAGAGGGAAGGGAACTTAAGGGGAAAAAGGGGGAGGGATTTTGAGGAACAAGTATGAAGGACACAGGGATGAGGACTTGGGGGGGGGGAATGGGAGGGAGGGGGGAGACTGGGCGGGGGCGGGGGTGGGATGGGAGAAATAGATTAAAAAAAAATGTACTTGAAAAGTAACTAAATAAAATTTAATATTAAAAAAAAATGTAACCTTGCTATTCTAATGTAACTAAATTGGACCAGTTAGATCTCATTAACCACTTAGATTTTTGTAACTCTGTGGACTCTTCAGGTATTTCTCCCACTTCCTCTCCTTCCCTTTTTACCAGGGAAAAGTAGTCATCTAGATTCTTCGTTCAGGATACCTAGTGAAGAAGCAAAGAGGGAGGTGTGATGGCTTGTGAATTATCCTGGCACTGAGGGAAGTATGTCCATTCTGTTGTCCTCAAATGTCCTTGCTGACTTCAGCTTGTAATGCCTCTCAGGGGCCTCTACTCGCAGTGCTTTTGCTGCCAACGTCTATGGTCTGGCCATAGACCCCACTTCTTAGAGCTACATGTTTGCATCTTCCTCTCCCCCAGTGAATGCTTACTTCTTCTCTTCTGGCCCTAAAAGCTGTTTCCACACCTTGCTCAAAGGTTTTAGAATTTCCCAATGTTTTCCCCTCAACTACTAGCATAAATTGAAAATTATAAGCCTGTACCCTAGACATTTCCCATGAACTTAGCAACTGGCCACATTGAACTCTAGGCTTCTCCCTAGAAATCAATATACATATGAGAAAAAACAACACTTTTCTTTCTTAAACTGTTGGAATTGTTCTTTATTTTTCTCTGGTTGGGACACAGCTTATTTCTTAAGGAGTTCTGAGCTCTCACTTTTTTTAGCTATGAAGTTATCTATGGATATCTTCCATGATTACTAAAAAACTATGTTATTTTTTCAGTACAAAGGTATTATTAGTTATTGTATTTGGGTCTCATGGATCCATACTTATCTTTCTTTACTAACTAATTAAACTGATATGTTTCTAATTTCATTCATAGTATTGTAGTATCTACCTGTCTATCTATCTTTCTATCTATCTATTGCTGTTTCAAGTAAACCACTTTCAATACATCCTTGAGTGGAGAATGAAGGTCAGAGTATACATTAATATGGCAAGTGGAAGTTATGGCATGACTATGGATATGAACAAAATTCACTAACAATCAAAACTAATTATTAAGATTTAAGGGACAGATCTTTAGTAAAGGTCAGCAAGGAACAAATGATGTCCCACATACCTGATGCTCCTCTCATAACCATTTTGGGACACATTATAATTTCCCTATAACCCATGGTGAAAGGAAATAGAAGAGGTTTAGGGGAAGAATTCATAATTGATTCCATAGCTACACAAAACCAAGTTAAAAATTGATAATAAAGATGACTTTATTCATTCAAAGAGAAGAAATGCTATGCATGTTCTAGCCATAAGAAAATATAAAGAGAAATTAATAGCAAAATGACATAAAACAGCCAATATACCACCTTCCACCTGCAAATTAAAAAGGAAGTATTCTCGCCCTAGCTGGTGTGGCTCAATGGATTGAGTACTGGTCTGTGAACCAAAGAGTCATCAATTGTATTCCCAGTCAGGGGCACATGACTGGGTTGCATACCAGGTCCCCAGTAGGGGGTATGTGAGTAGCAACCACGCATTGATGTTTCTCTCCATCTCTTTCTCCCTCCCTTCCCTTTCTCTAGAAATAAATAAATAAAATATTTTTTAAAAGAGTATTCTCTTGCCCTGGCTGACATAGCTCAGTGGATTGAGCGCAGGCCTGTGAACCAGAGTATCGCGGTTCGATTCCCAGTCAGGGCACATGCCTGGGTTGCAGGCCAGTTCCTAGCAGGGGACGCATGAGAGGCAACCATACATTGATATTTCTCTCCCACTCTTTCTCCTTCCCTTCCCCTCTCTCGAAAAATAAATAAATAAAATATTTTTTTTAAAAAGGGTATTCTCTTAATAATACATAAAAGTGGAAATAAACGAAATAAGAAATGCATAGAATTTGACAATAATGAAAACTCTACACACCAAAGCACACCAAATATGGCCAAAACAAAGAAAACTAATATATTTAACCATTCAAATAAATAGAAGAAGCATAAAAATCAAAGTAAAGGATTAAGAAACAAATAACAAAATGAATCAAAATATAGAAGAAAAAGGTGAAGACAAAATGAAATTAATGAACTTAAGCAACAAAATAATAATTCTAAGAGTAGTTTTTAAAAGTGCCAAAATATCTTAAAAATAGATAATATAAACAAATATTAGATACACAAATACACGAAATACACATGCTGAATGAATAATCACATACACTTGGCAATTAAAAGTAGAAGACATTATCTTGCTCAAGTTTATGCTATTATATATTAAAGTAAAAATTTTCTACCAAAACTACTCAAGAAGAGCTAGAAAATTGAGATACCAACAATTGTGAAAAAAGTACATAATTGTTTTACAATAATTGTAAAAATAGTACATAAAAAGTACAAAGGAGTACATAAAAGTACCCCTCACATACATAAAATTAACAGGCCTAAATGGCAAAATAGATTATTTTTACCAAAATTTTAAAAAGATAACTCCACTATTACTTACACTATTTCAGAACATTGCCAAAAATAGAAAGTTTTACATTTGCTGTAACTCTAGCACTACATTGCCACTAAAAACCATTGAAATGCAGCAAAATTAATTTTGTTTGAAAAAGTCTAGCAAGTTTTACATGAGTACAGTGTTTACAAGAACTGCAAAAGAATTGAATAAAAACTACAAAAAATTTTAAATACATATTCCAGAAAGAGCTAATATATTAAATAATCAAAGACAGTAATCAAATTTAGAAACAATAATCCAATCACCAAATAGAAAAACAGTTCATAATTTGAAGTTATTTTAAATTAATGTTAAAACCAGCCACAATATGAGAAACAAAAATTAATGTATAATGGGATATCAATTTTCTCCAATCTAATATGCAAAACTGAAAATTATTGTTAAAAATAAATTTTGGCCAGGGTGTGTGGATGTGGATTTTAGATAAATTAAGCAATACCTATTAAATTTTCTAATGAATTTTTTGTTTGACTTAATTTTACATATATATATGCAATCTGTGGATAAATGCCCAGCATGAATTTCAACATTTATTTGAGCATTTAATAGTCACAAAAATTGGAAAAAACAAATATACATCACTAGGTTATATGTATATACATATATGTGTATATATGTATCCATACATATATGTGTGTGTATATATAGAAGGTATCCAGTTGTGTAATATGAAAAATAGAGACACTTATTGAAAAAAATACAAGATACAAGAAACATTGTACATAGGACAATGATACCTCAGTCCTCTTCAAAGTAGACACCTGAGCACTTCATATAGTTCTCTTAATTGCCATCAGCTGCCCTGTTGTATTTTCCTGAATCTCACTGATGGTCTGAAATCTCTTCCCTTTCAAAAGTGATTTTAGTTTCTGGAAAAGCCAGAAGTCACAGGGCACCAAATCTGGGCTATAGAGGGGTTGAGTCACCTGGGTGATTTGATGTTTCTCAAAAAATCTCTGCACACAATATGATGCATGCATGGCATATTGTTGTGATAAAGCTGCCAATTACCAGTTGCCCATAGCTATCGACTTCTGAATCATCCAAATAGTTTCTGCAGAAGAAAGTTCAAGCTTAATGCAAAATTTGATGCAGATTTGTTGCTCTACTCATCAGTCATCTTGAATGCAACCAACACACAGTACACATGCTCACTCAACAGCATCTACTGCCCCCAATGACTAGTACAGTGAAGTCATCATTGTCCACGCATGTGTATTCCAGCCCACTCTCCTTGGCTGCCAGGTTACATCAATGTTGCACAAACCATTCTCATTATATTAACAATGGCTTGACTTTTCCCAGATAAATCTTATATATGCATATAAATATGTAAATTTTATATTCATTAAAAGCAGTGAGTCAGTTCTGTGTTTATTGGTATGGGCTGACTTCCAAAATATATTAAATGATAAAAAGCAGGAGGCAGCACAGTGAACACATGTTATCATTTGTGCCAAAAACACTCATCCATATAAGTTTTATTTGCATTGAATATCTATAGGACAGTACACACACAAAAGTGGTAAAACAGTTGCCTCTGAGTAATTTCTTTGTATTGATTGCATTTTACTTTAAATATGTGCATGAATTACCTATTAAAGAAAGAAAGAAGGAGGGAGGGGTGGAGGGATGGAAGGAAGAAAGAAGAGAGAAAAAGAGAAGGAATAAAGAAAGGAAAGAAAGGGAGAAAGAGAAAGAAAGAAAGAAAGAAAGAAAGAAAGAAGAGAAAGAAAGAAGGAAGGAAGGAAGGAAGGAAGGAAGGAAGGAAGGAAGGAAGGAAGGAAGGAAGGAAGGAAGGAAGGAGAAAGAAAGAAAAAAAGAAATAAAAGGAGGGAGTAAACAAGTAGCTATTGGAGGGAAGTAATGAGTTAAGTTTTAGACCAGGTAAATATGTGTTATGTGCAGACCTCCAGGTTTAAAATTTGTTAGTAGATGGAATTCCAGCTTAGAGTAAGATAAGAGAGACTAGTGTTAAAATATTGGTGATCCATCAGTGTGCAATAGAATTTGAAGGAATGGATAGATCACCTTGAGAGAGAGAATAGAAGTATTAAGACAGGAAATCTGGAAAACAATATTTGAAAAGCAGGCACAATAAGAGGCAACGAATGTCACAGATCAGTGACCAGGAGAAGGGAAACAATAAAGCAAGAGTAGAGAAAGTTTCAAGAAGAAAACACACATCTTTCCACATGTTTTAGTGCCACTGAAATAACCACATGGTGTACTGCATAAATAGTGAATGTAGCCCAGAATAGACATTCTTTTGTTCTTTTTTGATTGTCGTTCAAATACAGTTTTCTGCTTTTCCCCCCAAACCCTCCTCCTACTCCAGCATTCCCTGCCTTCCTCCCCTTCTTTCTACCCCTCTTGTTATTGTCCATACATCCTTTATAATGTTGCTGTATACCCTTCACCCTTTTCCCTCCATTATCCTCTCCCCTCTTCCTTCTGATTACTGTCAGTCTGTTCTTAATTTCAATGTCTTTGGCTATATTTTGCTTGCTTGTTCCTTTTGTTGATTAGGTTCCTGTTAATGGTGAGATCATATGGCATTTGTCTTTCATCACCTGACTTATTTCACTTAGCATAATGCTCTCCAATTCCATCCATGCTGTTGCAAAGAGTAGGAGCTCCTTCTTTCTTTATGCTGAGTAGGATTCCATTGTGTAAATGTATGATAGGGTTTTGATCCATTCATTTACTGATGGGCACCTAGGTTGCTTCCAGCACTTGGCTATTGTAAATTGTGCTGCTATGAACATTGGAGTGCATACCTTCTTTTGGATTGGTGTTTAAAGTTCTTAGGATATAATCCTAGCAGTGAAATTGCTGGGTCAAAAGTCAGTTCCATTTTTAGTTTTCTGAAGAAATTCCATATTGTTTTCCATAGTGGTTGCACCAGTCTGCATTCCCACCAACAGTGCACCAGGGTTCCCTTTTCTCCACACCCTATCCAACATTTGTTGTTTGTCAGACATGCTTTTGTTCTTATGTTAAACAACACCACAGTCTACCTGTCCTTATCAGCAGATACAAGACACTACATTTCAAATTGGTAAAGTAGACTGAATCCCTACATGTGGTAATTATAATTTTTTGCTTTGTCAACAGCAGAGTTCTGTAAAAAATCTAGCATTTAATCTCATGAATTAAAAGGTGTATGAATAGGCATCATTTCAAATATTGTAGGAAATCAGTAAGCAGCTGCTGTTGAATAAACACTATCTTTTGTCAAGCTCAACATACAAATTGTGAATAGTTTAATAATTAAAATATATTCTGCAACTGTAAGTTAAATCAAGCAACTATTAAAATGAGAAGTAATCAGTTGTGAGAAGAAGAGTTCCACTTATATTTTTTCTTCTTCCCAGTTGTAAACAGTGATTTAAGATTCATGTCAAAAAACTATGGTACATTTACACAATGGAATTCTATGCAGCAGAAAGAAAGAAGGAGCTACTACCCTTTGCAACAGCATGGATGGGACTGGAAAGCATTATGCTTAGTGAAATAAGCCAGGTGGTGAAAGACAAATACCATATGATCTCACCTTTAACAGGAACCTAAACAACAAAACACACAAGCAAGCAAAATATAATCAAAGACACTGAAATAGAGAACAGGGTGACAGGCACCTGAGGGGAGAGGGGAGAGAATTTCAGGGGAAAAGGGGAAGGATTCACAGGAACAAGTATAAAGGACACATGGACAACAACTAAGGGGGTGGAAGTGGGAGGGAGGTGGGGAGCACTGGGGGGGGTGCTGAGATAGGAGTAAAAGACAGAAAACTGTACTTGAACAATAATTAAATTTAAAAAATGCTTAAATATAAATAAATAAATAAATAAATAAATAAATAAATAAGGCTCATGTTACTTCTTCAGCTGTGGTCCAAGGAAGGGTTCTAGAAAGAGAAAGGGAGAGTGGAAGTGGGAAGCGGGCTGCTCACTCATCACAACATTGAGACACACACTCTGGCACACACACAAATGCACAATTCACAAAAAACGAACAAGACATAAAAATAAGCATTTTCAAATGACTATTGAAATTGATTTGAATGGCCTTTATTTATAATTTACAGGGGGGATAACCATTGTTTTTCTCTCTTTTTTTTTACTGCTCTCTTTTTTATTTTATTTTTTATTTTAATTTAATTTATTAGGGTGACACTGGTCAACTAAAGTGTTCAAGTTTCAGGTGCACAGTTTTATAACACATTATCTGTATAACTGTATTATATGTTCACCACCCCAAGTCAAGTCTCTGTCCACCACCATTTATTCCTACTTTACTTTCCTCCACCTCTCTGCACTCTCCCTCCCCACAGCAATCACCACACTGCTGTCTGTTCATTATTATTTTTGTTCTTTTTTTGCTCAGTCCTTCCATCCCCAAAACAGACATATAAATCAGTGGGACAGATAGAGAGCCCAGAAATAAGCCCAAATCTTTGTAGTCAATTAATATATGACAAAGGAAGAAAAAATATACAGTGACATTGGGAATATTGAACAGATATATGCAAAAACATGAAATGACCGCTTGGTTATACCATGTACAAGAATATACTCAAAATAGCTCAAAGACTTAAGTGCTAGACTCAAAACTATAAAAATCCTAGAAGAAAGCCCTGGTTGGTGTGGCTCAGTAGACTGAGCACCAGTCTGAGAACCAAAGGGTCTTCAGTTCAATTCCTAGTCAAGACACATGCCTGGGTTGCAGGCCAGGTCTCCAGTTGGGTGCAGGTGAGCAACATACACACATTGATATATTTCTCCCTCTCTCTTACCTTTCCCCTCTCTGATAATAAATAAATAAAATATTGTTTAAAAAAACTCCTAGAAGAAAACATAAGCAGCAAAATCTTGGACATTTGCCATAATAAATTTTATATATCTCCCTGGACAAGGGAAACAAAATAAAAAATAGGCAAATGGTACTACGTTAAACTAAAAAGTTTTTTAACAACACAGGGAACCATCAACCGAATTGAAAGATAACCCTCTGAATGGGAGAACACATTCACCAACACATCTGATAAGGGGTTAATATCCAAAATTTATAAAGAACTTATAAAACTCAACACCAAAAACCTCCAAACAATTCCATTAAAAAATGGGTAAATGACCCAAATAGACACTTCTCCAAAGAGGTCATACACATGGCAAAAGATGTTCAATGTCACTAATCATCGAAGAAATGCAAATTAAAACCACAATGAGATATCACCTCACAACTGTCAGAATGGCTATCATTAACAAATCAATAATCAAGTGTTGGTGAGGATAAGGAAACCCTTACTCACTGTTGGTGGGAATGCAGGCTGGTGCAGCCTCTGTGGAAAGCACTATAAAATACCTCAAAATTAAAAATGAAACTGCATTATCACCCAGCAATTCCACTTCCAAGACTTATCTGTAGAAACCCAAAACACTAATTTGAAAGAATATATGCATCCCTATGCTCATTGCAGCATTATTTACAATAGCCAAGATTTGGAAACAGCACAGGTGTCCATCAGTAGATGAGTGGATCCAACTGCCCATTGGTAGATAAGTGGATAAATGGCATGTAAATTATAAGTAGCTATTATCAAATAAAGGAAGCACTTTGGAAAACATTTGGACTGTTTCTTACATAAATGACCATATCTTACTACACAATTCAGTAATCACATTCCTAGGTATTTGAAATGAAAACTAATGTCCACACAAAACCTGCACATGAATGTTTGTAGAAGCTTTACTCATAATTGCCAAAACTTGGAAGCAACAAAGAGATCTTTCACTAGGTGACCAAGACAACCTTCCTGAAACCTGATGAGCACCATCCCCTTGAAAAGTAATCATTAAGAAAAGTAAAGATTAAATCAAAATGGTTTGAATATTACAACCCACCTTTTTTTTGCATCTCTTAAGTGTGAAAAATATGTTTTTTCTCTGTTTTATTTTAGGCAATTCCTATTTATTAGTTTGTTTGTTTTTTAAAGATTTTATTTGTTAATTTTTAGAGTGAAGAAGGGGTAAAGAAAGAGAGGGAGAAAAACATCAATGTGAGAGAGAAATATCTATTGGTTGCCTCTCATATGTGCCCCCACTGGGTACCAGGCATGTGTCCTGACCAATAATCAAATCAGTGACATTTTGATTTGCAGAACAAAGCCCAACCACCTGAGCCACATTGGTCAGGGCTAGGTTTTTCAGTTCTATAACCCACTTTAGCTTTGCTGAATGTTAGAAGAGATCTTGAACTTTGTACATAGGCTGCAGTTGGAAGTCAGTGGTACACAACTTCCTCAGGGGAAAAGAGCTTTGGCCATAGGATAACTCTTACCAAAGTTCTGATGAGTTATGTGTAAATGAATCAGAAACATATTATATTTACTTTGAAATACACAGGGGGTAAAAATTAAGGAGAAATGACTTGGCAAAGTGTTTTAAAAGCCTTTGCCAAACCCAAAATATTTTTTTAAATAGTCTGGATTTTCAGAATTTTAACTGCCATCATTTGTGCCTATCTCCAATTTTTATAATTTGACAATTTACTCCTGGAATCTGGTGGAACAAGATTGAAAATTCTGGGGGAAAATAGGTTACTACCTAATTGCCATTTATTGGGTACTATGTTTTCTATGATTAGCTTTCTAATATATTTATAATTTACACTGAGAGAAGAACATTTTTCTACTCCAACCTGAGTTCTCATGCTGCCTCCTCCAGTAACTAGCTGTTTGACCTTGAGTAAGCAACTTAATTTCTTTGTGCCTCAGGTCCCTTATCTTTAAAATGACCATGATTATATATTACCTACATATCATTTATATATATATATATATATATATATATATATATATATATATATACACACACATAAATATATATATATGAGCCTTGACTGGTACTGGGGATATAGTAAGTGCTCAATAATATTAATTACTATTAGATAAGACAACTGCTTTGGTTACCAAAGATGACCTATTCATAAGCAATTTCACTCCCCCAATCCCTAGTGGAATTGGAGGAATTAAACATCCAGGCTCCAGTTAAGATATCTGGCTTTAAGACCTCACCCAGTTTTTTGTTTTCTTTTTCTAAATTCTCCAGTTTCTTCTCTCCTCTATGTACTTTTTCTTTGAGGTTGCTCTCACACTTCCTCTACAGAGGACCTGTGGGCACCACTTCCATCATGGCAGTCAGGACCAGGTTCTTCCTCTGATCCTGCATCCATGCATTACGACACTGTGGTAACTCCATTCCTGTTTTCTTCTAGTTCTCTCTGGGGAAAAGTGGTGCCATCACAGTTTCTCCTCCAACTCTTGCGTATATACCCTCACTCCAACTATTAACATCTCCAGTAGAAGCAGCAATACCGGAAACAAAGGTGCAATCTCATCTTGTGGTAGTAGCTTTTCCCTGAGATGTTTTTCAAAGCTATCTTTTGTCATTTATGCATTTATTAATCTAATTTATACTGAGGATATAACAAATGATTTTATCTGTTAAAGGAACCACATTTTATGAAATACAGGCCAGTTAACTTATCCTTGCCTTTCATAAAGGTGCACGGTAGCTGAGCAAACAATGAATCCACAAATCAGAGTATCATGGAGCAGACTACCTTTAAAGGATGAATATGCCATGGTGCTGAGTGAGAGGACAGTGAATGCTGAGAGCTCTCTGCAGCCATAGGGAGTCCAGAAGGCTCATGGGAGAGATTAGACTTGAAAGCTGTATCTTCTAAAGTCATACCATTATTAAATAGATGGAAGAAAAGATTGAGGGCCTTCTGAGAACACAGAAGATGGAAGGAGGGAATTCACATAGAACAGTAATAAGATCAGCTGGTAGGAAAGAGTGCATGGGAAGAAAGTACGGACCAGTGTTTTTGAGGATGGTCTGTGTAGGTGGAATGCACAAAAAATAAATCATACTGGAAGTATACACAGTCCTAAATGAAGCCATTGGCTGGTGCTGGATGAATAAGAACACCAAGGTAAACTGGCAATGTGGAGAAGTATGCGGATTTGAACCTCTGGTTCTTTGAACCTCTGGATCAGGAGATCCAACAGCAGGTGATGCTGAATTCAAAGCCATCCTTTTTCCTATCCAACATGTCCTATAATGTTTGAATAGTCCTCTCATTCGGCTGCCTCATTGGTGGGGGCCTGAGTAAAGTACTGGCCATCTCCTCCTCCTTTTGCTCCTCTCCTCTCCTCCTGATCCTGTCCTCTCCCCCTTCTCTTCTCTCCTCATGTTTTCCTCCTTGTCCTCTTTATTCATCTCCCTCTTTTGGGCTCTGTTATTCTTTTTTTCATTCTTACTATCAACTTTATTTCTATAACAAATGGAACTATAACATATTTCAAAATATGTATCTGAGTTTATCTACCATCATGCATGTTCTATTCTTTTTAAGATTGCTACAAGCAATTGTGTCTCTTATCCCAAATCCAGATAGTGTTCAGTGCTGCAAAAAGAGGGCTAGAGAAAGGGACATATATATAACTTTGGTGATTTTGTAGCAAGCTTCCCACCAACCCTTCAACACATACGCGTGCACGCGCACACACACACACACACACAATTAATATTCATTATTCATTCCATGAATACCAGACATTTAATACATGAAATTCACTATGCTAGCACCAGAAATGCATGATAGAACAATATAAAATCATACAAATTTTATTCTAGAAGGGAGGGAGGACAGAAGCAAACATTATATATTTTGTGTTGTGATAGTAGATATTATGAACAAAACTAAAGCAAGAAAGTGTGTGGCTGGTCACCATCACATACTGCACCAGCACTACACAGGTGATCATCATCTAAAGGACAATTTTGTATCTCTCTTAATTCAGAGGCTTTCATCTCAGTCAGAAATAAGAGTGGAAAAGAGGATACATGAGTGATTCATATTCAACTTTTTTTCCTTTCCATGAATGATGAAACTCTAATCCACAATAGAAAATAAGTATTTCAGTTCTATTTGAACTCAAGAATATTATATAAATATAAATATAAATATAAATATGTATACACACATGTATATTGTATAAATCTTCCTAGTGGAACTAAAATGCTCAAAACCTTAATTTGAGTCCTCTAAGAGTCTGACCCTTGCCCTTGACTCTCCTGACATTTTTTACCCAGGGTCAAAAAATGGGTGGTGTTGTGTACAAATGAAATTCCAAGCAACTAGCCTATGATGCCATAGTTACCAAATGCATCATTTGCTCTGGATCCTAACTTCCTCCTGCTCCTTCATCCTAGACCTCAAATATAGAAAGTTGCAAAAATGATCCTGGACCCTTTCACTCTTTAAAATTTCCAAAGCCTGTGAAAATTAATCTTTATGTATTTATTTCTTATGGTTTTGAAAAGTTAGCTCATTAGAGTTGTATTTTTATGGATCTCCTCCCATCAGGACATTTCACAAACATGTCAGTAAATACAGTCATGGAGCCAGTGACAAAGGTGACTAAGATCAGTCAGATATTGTCAACACTTGTAGCAGAAAAAAAATCTACTTTTATTAAGATGTGACACATATAGATTGACTAATAAAAGTGTTTTTAATTTTTCTTTTTTATTGCATTTATTGTGGTGACTCTGGTTAACTAAATTAAAAGTTTCATGTGCACACTTCTACAACACATCATCTGTATGCTGTACTGTGTGTTCACCACCCCAAATCAAGTCTCCTTCTACCAGCATTTATCTCTCTCCTTTACCCTCTCCACAATCTCCCTTTTTCCCCTACCCCACAAGCAACAACCAGACTGTTGTTTCTGTCCATAAGTTTTTTCTCTTTTTAATTTTTCTTTTTTGCTTAATCTTATTCTGGTTAAATAAATCTAACTTCAAGAAATTCCAACAAAGAATTTTACAAATGTCCAAGAAAAATTATACTACTAATCAGAAGAATATGTTCTGTAAATTTTTCAGATGCATTCTTTGTGCATGCTGTTCCTTTGGCCTGGAATAGATTTCTCTTTGGTGAAATACTTATCACTTGCAATTCGTTTTATGATTTACCTTTGCTTCTCTGATAGCATGCCATATAGAATTCAGAGTACTTTTGTGTTCTGATAAAACATTGAGCTTTCCTCTATTCCTTATTTTTAAATCAGAAACATAAAAGTTCAAGCATACAGTTCAATAATACATTATTTCTGTATTGTATTGCATGTTTACCACCCCAAGTCAAGTCTCCTTTCATCACTATTTATCTCCTCTTTACATTCTTCTAACTCCCTCCACCACTCTTCCCACCGGTAATCACCATACTGTTGTCTGTGTCCATGATTCTTTCTTGCTTTTTTAAATCTTTGCTTAATCTCTTCACCTTTCTCACTCAGCCCCCAAACTCCTCCCCTCTGACAGCCGTCAGTCTGTTCTCTGTATTCATGAGTCTGTCTCTACTTTGTTAGTTTTTGTTCATTGGATTCCACACATAAGTGAAATCATGTGACATTTGTCTTTCTTTGACTGGCTTAGTTTACTTAGCATAATACTCTCTGGATCTATTCATGCTGTCACAAAAGGTAAGATTTTCCTTTTTTTTTTAATAAGTGAGTAGTATTTCATTGTATAAATGTACCACAGCTTTTTTTATCCACTCATCTGCTGATGGGCTCTTGGGCTACTTCCACATATTGGCTACTGTAAATAATGCTACAATGAACATAAGGATTCATATGTTCTTTTGAATTAGTGTTGTGTTTTTCTTTGGATATATTCCCAGAGGTGGAATTGCTGGGTCATAATTTTTTGAGGTAACTCCATACTGCTTTCCACAATGGCTGCACCAATCTGCATTCCCATCAACAGTGCACAAGGGGTTTTTATTAATCAATGTCACCCCAATACATTTGATAAAAATAAATGCAATTTATGAAAGTAATTAAACATGACTGAAAATTGGGGAGGAGAATAAGAACTCAAATCTGTCTTTCTTTTGTTTCTATTCTTCATGGATAGTTTGTCTCGAAGACTGTCAATTTCTTACTTATATGAAAAGAGATTCATTAGGAAGTAACCAATGCTTCCAGGCAGATTTGGAAGTTTTCAGATAAAAAATGTTGATCACCATATTTAGAATGAGATAGAGGTTGAGATATAATAAGAGAGGAGACCCACCCCTCAGAAAAAACTGGAATTATCTTCTGGAGGATGGGCTCCTTGTAGTACAGGCTTCCCCCACAAGATGCGTCTTCTAGGAACCCATCTGTACCACTGTACCATCTGCTATGGTTGTGAGAAGCTGCATTTGGGTCCAGTGAATTTTTCTGAAGGCTCTTTCAACCTGTTTTCCCATTTCATGGTGGGTAATACACCAGTGCACCTGCACACACTGCAGAGTAATTAGCAGTTTATAAACATAAAAAATTGGCATTCCCTATGCTCCCTATTCATGTGATCATACCCCAGGTGATGACTGTTTTTGCTTCCCCACACAAAAATAGTCCTTAAAGGGAAAAGTTCTGCTGATGTGAAAGAGATGAAACAAAAAATGGCAGAAGCGCTATACTTTGAGCACAAAATCGACAAGTTTAAAAAATGTTTTGAGGAGCAGAAAAAAGTCTTCACAGGCGCGTTGCATCAAATGGAGAGTACTTTGAAGGTGACCGAAGTTTAAACATGTAAGAATAAATACACAGTTTTTATAAATAAGTTCCATGTTTCTGTGCCCCACCTTATGAACTTTAGCTTAAGATCACATATTAACTTAGAAGCAATAAATCCAGTGTGGATTAGTTCATTAATCCACACATGCAACCAATCAACATTTAGTACATACCTACTCTGTTCAGGCATTGTACGAAGCAGAATGAAAAATTATTATAATCATTTAAAAATTATATAAACATATAACATAGAAGGGTAGAATTGTGTGTCATTAAAGAATTTAAGAATTTTGTCAAAGTGTGGAATATCTGAGATCACTAAACAGAGAGGAGACATCTAAAATGAGAACATAAATTTAATATCCAAAAGGTTTGCTCAAGATGAAAGACATTACTCTCTCAGGCTTCCAATAATTTTGTTTACTGGCAGGATTTATGGTAAGAATCTTGCAAGTCAGGTTTAAAACTTGCAGATAAAAAAATTGAAATTGTGACTTTTAATTTTCATTTATTGCCTTCTAAGATATTTGGCTAAAAGTGAACCACATTAGAAATTATTTAATTTTTCCTATTATTACTTTTTTCTCAATAATTTTATTTAGTTATTTTTCAAGTACAGTGTTTTGCCTGTTTCTCCCATCCCAGCCCCCCCACCTTGTGCTCCCCACCTCCCTCCCATTTCCACCCCCCCAGTTCTCATCCTTGTGTCCTTCATATTTGCTTCCCCAAATCCCTCCCCCTTTTCCCCCCTTAAATTCCCTTCCCTCTCCCCTCTGGTAACTGTCCCCTTGTTCTCTACAGTGTCTTTGTTTTCATTCTGCTTGCTTGTTTATTTTGTTGTTTAGCTTCCTGTTAAAGGTGAGATCATATGGTATTTGTCTTTCAACACCTGGCCTATTTCACTGAGCATAATGCTTTCCAGTTCCATCCATGTTGTTGCACAGGGTAGCAGCTCCTTCTTTCTTTCTGCTGCATAGAATTCCATTGTGTATATGTAGCATCATTTTTTGATCCATTCATTTACTGATGGGCACCTAGGTTGCTTCCAACTCTTGGCTATTGTAATTGTGCTGCTATGAACATTGTGGTGCATAGGTTCTTTGATATTGTTGTTTTAGGATGCTTAGGATATAATCCTAGCAGTGAAATTGCTGGGTCAAAAGGCAGGTCAATTTTTATTTTTCTGAGAAAATTCCATACTGTTTTCCGTAATGGCTTTACCAGTCTGCAGTCCCACCAACAGTGAACTAAGGACCCCTTTTCCCCACTTTTTAATTTAGAAGGTTAAACTATGGAGTCTTACCAAGATAGAATTACTCAGATGTGTGACACTGGAGAAGTTAACTTGTTGATTGAGTACCCATTATATTTAAATTGTAATTCCTGTTCTACCCTAACTTTGTGTAATTACTTATTATATAACTTGAAAGTTTCAAAATTAACTGACACAGTTCATAAAAACTAATTATAAGACCATACTCATGTCTTTTGATAAAACAGGAACATAAATATTATCACAAAATTATCTGGATTTATAAGTTTCTGAAAATATATCTTTTCTCTGGCTTTTTTTTCACTCAGAATAATTATTTTAAGACCCATTCTTGTTGTGTGTATCATGCATAACACCTGATCCATTTACATAAATATCTAGTAAAATACACGGAAGAGACCAATCAGAGGTTGCCTGGGAGTAAGGAGAGGGCCAGGGAAGCTGCTACAAAAGAGCATGGGACACTTGGGGAGTGATAAAGACACTGTCTTGATTGCTGATGGTCTCATAGGTATATACATACATATTCTAACACCTATCCCATTGTATAATTTAAAAGCATTTATTATATGGTAGTTATAGCTCAAGAAAACTGTTAGAATATTTTTTATAACTTAGGAAAATAAACTTTATATATTCTTGTTAATAGCAATTACTCTAATACTTCTTAAAAAAATTAAATTTTTCTGTTGTGTTAAAATTTTTTTCTTTTTTTTCTTTTCGAAATACCAATTTGAAACCATTAAATTTATTGGTAGCTATCATATATTCAGAAATTTTGCCTCCCAAAGAATATAAGAACACAAAAAAGATTCCAAGCTTTCGTTACATTATACACGAGAAAGTACAGATTCAGGTGACAAAAACCTCTGCCAAATTTATGGCTCATTTCTAGGAATAACCGGAAAATACTGTCATATGCTCTCCACAAAAGCATAATAACCCTCTAAATCTGAAATTTATCATTATATGGTTAAGTTCTAGTCCTTGCATTATTTGGGTTCACCTGACTCAGTCCTTTTAATGAAAGCGTTGTTGAAATCCAAACTGGGAGAGACCATGGGTAACTTTAAATAAACATTACAATGTCTGAGAATATCAACTAAATGTCAGTTTTCTCGCTGACCCTATAAACTTAATAAATAGCTTACTTAATCAATAAATAGCTTATAATGCCCTAATTCCAAATAAATAATGTGTTTTGCTGTGCATTGGTATTAACATTAAAATATATTTATATATAATTCATAATACATTAATATATTTATTTAAACTATATTTAAACCTGTATAATTTTGTTTACTAATATCAACCCAATAAATTCAATTAAAAGGGAAAAAACAAAAATAAATAAAATAAAATATATTTGAATTTATATATAAATATATTTTAAATAGGAATACCAGTATACCAACAATGTATTATAATAATACTACTATATGTTATTTAAAAAGTGGTTGTATCTTAACACATGCAGTTTTGGCCAGTAAAAGGTTTTTTTTTTTAATTTTTTTGCTGTGAAATATCCCTTGTGCCCTGGATGCAGCCTGTGTCTCACCCGACCCTGGTTCATTTGCACATCAGGCTACTTGCTGTTTTACAAATGCACTACAGATTTCAACAGTTCTGTCAAAGTACAGCTGAAAATACCATTTTTCAAGAACCAGATTTAAATGTTGAATGAAATAATTTAAGTAAAAACAAAACAAAGTGTTCAGTGTCTTTATATAATGTGTACAGTAAATGGTAGTTAAGTGATATTTTAATATTGCCTCTCAGTTTTTGAATAGCAAAAGAATTGTCATAATATATTTGGTGGGCATTTTAATTACTTTTAGTGTTTTTAGCTACCATGTCACACACCATCCTTGTAAAGTGCAGGGACAAACTGCATCTCATTCACCTGCATCCTCAACAGATAACTGCATTATGATTGTTTTCTGGCACTTAATGAATATTTGCTGGATTGAATTGACTTAAAATGTATATGTGTTTGGAAATATTCAGTGACCTCTTTATCTTGGTGGAGTGTAAAACATCATATCATTCCCTCTAGCTTTTCTCTTTTGTCAGAAACAGGTAACTGACTGAAGAACGAGAGTATGAGGTCAAGATGCATTTGCACAAGGAAGAGCTTGCACTCTCTGTAGTCTGACTCCATTAGTTCTGCACTTTCCCAGGTCAGAGGTGGAAGTTAATTTGCTAATTGATCACATTTTAGACAGTGGCTTAGGTACACTTCAATGTAATGCCAAGTTTCAATTTAAGCTCATGGATAATAAAATTAGACTTTGGATTTCAAAAAGCTCAGCAAGACTGTAAGATATTAAATCAGTACAGGATTATTTGGGAGAAGAGCAGGTAAACTTTGTTTTGAGGATTTTCTGAATATCTGCATTTCTCTAGTTTTTCTTAAGGAAGTGAGTATAACATGAATATTTCTTTTAAAATTAATTTTAATGATTTTATTGTTCAATTACTGTTGTCCCACATTTTTCAATTTTTTTCTTGTTTTTCAGTTGTTGTTCAAGTACAGCTGTCTCAATTCCCCCCACCACCACAGCCATCCCCACCTCCCACCCTCAATCCTACCCACCTTTGGCTTTGTCCATGTGTCCTTTATACATATTTCTTGGGTTGTCAAGCCACATTTTTCAATTTTGGGTTATTTTGCAATATTCCATCATTTCTTAAATATTTATCAATATCTATTTATCTATTTCTTTTTTTCTAAAACTCAGTCTCAATCCTCACTAAATTTGCTACCCAGTGGAGGAAGCAGACCAAAAGATCACTAGACCATTAATAAAATAGTAATAAATTGTGCTATGAGGAGGCAAATGAAAACATAAGAGATAGAAAGAAAATAGAAGTAACTTCAGAGACAATAATTAAGGAACATCTCTTTACAGAGGTTCTATTTCAGTTGATTTCTGAATATCGAAAGGTAAATCTGGTAAAGTGAACTGCAGGCAGTAGTGAAGAATAGATCCAGAACTGAATGGAAAGCCCCAAAACAACTTTTTTGGCTGTTGTTAGTTAAGGGCATGCTGTGAGAGAGATGGTCTACCCATAAAATCACTAGCTTTTCTTTAAGAACAAAGAACATGTGGAATACCCAACACTTCTTGAGAGATTTCTGTCCATCAGGTACTATTTGCAGTCCTCTGTGTACAGCTTTCTCAATCATCCCCAAATCCTATGTGGCAGAGGTGAGGAAACTTTAATAGATTCAAACAAGTCTTTTGTCTCCACTATGTTATATTCTGCCTCTTCTGTGTTCTAGAACTTTTAGGATGCTGGTATAGAAATATAACTAAGCTTGCATGGATAGTAATGGAATGAGATAGATCAGGATATTTTGGGATGGACAAAAAAATTCCACAAAGATTTCTCTCTCTTATAATCTCTCCTTTTCTCATCTTCCTCCAGGACTGAGGATAAAAATAATTACGATGTCAGTGTTAGTTCATTAGTCCAGTGAGTATAAATCTGAAGAAAGATATAAAGACAGGATACCAATTAAAAGAGGAAAATATGTGTGTACACAGAAACTGTTAATAAGCATATTAGTTGCTGGTGTCCAGAAGTTTCTCTAGCAATGGTGACTTGAGGCAAAAATGCAATCAACTTTAGGGTTTCAAGTTTAATTGTATACGTGTGATTTCACAGATTTCTTCTAATTGACAACATGGTCACAAGATGGCTAGAGTGCGGAAATGGAACTTTGTTCAATGGAAGAATTACAAGGACAAGTTAGGAACCCAGCCATCAGAGACCTTAGGGCAAAAGGGGAAATACAGGAGAAGAGATGAGGTCAAGGACTACAGAATTGAAATACCAAGATCGTAGACTGAACAGATATATTAAGTTAGCTAACCCATTATTAATCTAAGTTCACTTATTGTCTTGCTTAGGTAGAAGGCTTTATGCCTTCAGGGTTAAGTGGGTGTTTTAACGGGCCTCATCAGAGAGTCATGACACTTAGAGACTGAAAGAGTAGGTGACATTACAGAGTAATAAAATAGAGCCCATCTAACCCACAAATATATTTAGACACTCACTGCATGGCAAGTAATGCACTGCTCCCTTTGAGGCTATCTTTTCAGACATGTCAGTGGAGAGACAAACGCATGCTTTGGACACTCCTTGACTGTTCTTCCTCAATCTGGGATCTGGGTACACACAAGTAGGAAGAAAACACCAGACACAGTAGAGACTTTAATTAGGAGATTCACCTTAAATAGATCTCTCTCTCTCCATACACACACACACACACACACAAATGTATTAAATGTATTGCAATTTTTCTGTTCAATACTCTTTACTTCAACTATTTCATTATTCTGTTAGAACATTAAGCATGCTTGGGTAAAAACTAAAATTTGTATAATGTTAATAAAATATGCCAATGTTCACCATTTTTTCACTTCTAATACTGACTTGAGAGTTAAAAAAAAGGATTTTTGTTGCTATCATAATTAAAAGAAGAATTAAGGAAATTAAAAAAACAAAATAAGGCTACCATTGTATACAACATGTATTCTCCCAATTATGCATTTCTGAATGGATCTAGGCCAAAATTTTGAGCAAGTACAACAATAAAAGAAATGAGCAGCATGACAGCATAAAGATGCCAGGGCAAGCATGTCACAATGACTCATAATATCTTTCTGTTAACTCATCCTAAGTCACTTTTTAGTGGTCTACAAGCCCTTTTCCTCCAACTTGTCCTGACATTCAGGGGCGGCAAAAGTAGATTTATAGTTGTGAATACACAAAACACAGAGTTTATTCTCATGTTATTTTTCCTATCAACAACTGAAAACCAACTGTCCACTCCTATAGGTGTTGGAACCTATGTGGAAAGGGGGATGAGCATTAAAAAAAATTACTTTTTTGCCAATTCTCATGAAGAAAGAATGGCAGACCCACTGGAAATACTTCCCTGATTCTCTTCTGTATCCACAACACTGAAGAAGATATTTTTTGTGTTGCTGTGAACCCAGACTGAAGAAAGCTCCACAGAAATGTCCCCAAGGCAGTTGTATGTGCATAAAGTCAAGCATGAGGAGAACCAAGATAACAGAAGTGCAAGTGAAAGATATACTGACCTCCTCCCAAAACAAAACTAGAATTACAACTAAATTATAGAAAATTCATCCAGAATAACAGAACACTAGCAGAAGAGAAGCCTTATAATCAAGGACTTACAGAAGAAACCACTTCATCAAAATGAGACTGGTAGGGAATGTGGAGTAGGCACAAGAGGGCTGGCCAGGATCACACAGGAGGCAGCTGAAATCCTGAATGAATACTTAATGGCAGAGGAGTTCCCCATCAGAAGAGCAGGTTCTAAACCCCAGGCTGGTCTCCCCAGCTTACAGCACCAGAACTGGAAAAGGAACCTAATATAGCTGTGAAAAGCAGTGGGATTTCTGTCCGTCAGGAACAGATGGCTATAGGGGCAGATAGCCTCTTAAAAGGCCAACATACAAAATTTGGTTTGCAGCCTCTTACCCTGGGCTCCAGCAAGGGAGGGCAGAGTGAATTAAAGACACATGAGGAGAGTCTAGGGCTGTTTGCTCTGGGGAGAGAACTGAAGGAACAGCCACGAGAATCCCTGTGCTGAGTCATTCCCCATACCACGGAGACCATCTTTCTGAGGCAGAGCACACTCCACCAAGTGCCATCTGCCTGAGAGGAAGCAATAGCTATGCCCCCAACAGTAACTACTGTGTCCCACCCTGCTGCTGAGGGGTACAGATGGAAGACTTTTATTTAAACATAACAGAAAGAACAAAAGGAAAGGTACAAATCTGGGAGCTCTGAGATTTTAGTTGACCCTATCCCTGGGCAAAATGCTGATAAAAGACAGCCTTTATGCACAGCCTGGTTCTCTCTGCACACACCAAGGCCCAGTAGAAGGAACCACAAGCTGTGGATCACTGATAGCTCCAAACAAGTTGACCAGATTAAGTCATATGCAATGTTTGACATAGGAATGGACCAAAGTGTTTGCAGATCTATCTACATAGAAACAAATACAAAGACACAGCCAAATTGAAAAACAAAGTAACAGACTCCAAATGAAAGAACAAAAGAATTCTCCAGAAGAGGAACTACATGAAATAGAGGCAAGCAATTTATCAGATAGAGAATTTAGAGTAATGATCATCAGGATACTCAACAGCATTAAAATGATGTAGAAACCATAAAAAGGACCACTCAGAAATAAAGAATGCAATATCTGAAATAAATAAAATACTGGAAGTAGTAAACAGTTGTTAAATGCAGCAGAGGATTGAATCAGTGATTTGGAAGACAAGACAGAAAAAAACACCCAAGTAGAGGAGCAAAAATTAAAAAAATATATATATATAACAGTAAGGAGAGCTTAAGAAACATTGGGACTATATGAAGCATAACAAAATTCACATAATGCTAATACCAGAAGGAGAAGAAAGTAAAGCAAGGTTTTGACAACCTGTTTGAAGAAATAATGACTGAAAACTTCCTTAATCAGGTAAAGGAAAAAGACATAAGTCCAGGAAGCTCAGAGAGTCCTAAACAAGTTGGTCCCAAGGAGGCCTACAACAAGACACATCATAATTATAATGGCACATTTAAAACAAGGAGAGAATCCGAAAAATCACAAAAGAAAGTCAGGTAGCTACTTACAAGGAAGTTCTAATCAGACTGTCGTCCAATTTTTCAACAGAACCATTGCAGGCCAGAAAAGAGTGGCATGAAATAGTCAAAGTAATGAAAAGCAAGGATCTACAACCAAGGTTACTTTACCCAGCATGGCTATCATTTAAAATCAGAGAAGAAATAATGAAGTTCCCAGACAAGACAAAGCTAAAGGAATTTGTTAACACCAAACCAGTACTGCAGCAAATGTTAAGGGCTTGATAAAAGAAGAAAAAAGGAGAAGAAGAAGGAGGAGAAGAGAAATAAAAAAGCAGAGGAAAATAGTTTAACAATAAAATAACACTAAATACTAATCTATCGATAATCACCTTGAATGTAAATGACCTAAATATGCCAACCAAAAGACATAAGGTAGCTAAATGGATAAGAAAACAAGACCCATATATATGACTAAAGACTGAAAGTAAAAGTATGAAAAAGACTAAGCAAAGATTTAAGTAAAAGCATGAAAAAAGATATTTCATGTTAGTGGAAAGGAAAATAAAAGCTGGAGTAGCAATATTTCTATCCAACAGTACAGACTTTAACAAGGCTATAGTAAGAGACAAAGAAGGACACTACATAATGATAAAGGGAACAATCCAAGAAAAGTATATAACCCAGGTAAACATTTATGCACCCCATGTAAGACCACTAAAATATGTAAAGCAAATCTTGAAGATCATAAAGGGAGACAGCAATAGAAATACAGTCATACTTGGCCCACTGATATCATTGGATGAATTTTCCAGACAGAAAATCAACAAGGAGAAAGTGGTCTTAAATCGCACATTAGGTCAAATGGATTTAATGGACACATTCAGAGCATTTCACCCCAAAGCACCACTATATACATACTTTTCAAGTGCACATGGAACATTTCCTCAGACCACATGTTAGGGCATAAAACAAGTCTCAATAAATTTAAAAACATTGAAATCATATCAAGCATCTCTGACAACAATGCAATGAAACTGGAAATCAATCACAAGAACACTGAAAAACACACAAAGACATGGAAGGTAAATGCCATGTTATTAAACAATGAATGGGTCAACAATGAGATCAAAGAAAAATCATAAGATATCTTGAAACAAATGAAAATGAGGACACAAAATTCAAAATCTATGGGACACTGGGAAAGCAATCCTAAGAGGGAAATTGGTAACATTACAGGCCTGTCTTAAAACAAACAAACAAAGTTCAAATAAACCATCTAACTTTACCCTTAAAGGAACCTAAAAAATAACAGCACTCAAAGCCCAAAGTCAATAGAAAGAAGGAAACGATAAAGATCAGAGTAGAAATAAATGGAGTCTTAAAAAAGTGATACAAAAGATCAATCAATGCAAGAGCTGCTTCTTTATAAAGATAAACAAAATTGACAAACCTTTAACCAGATTCATCAAGAAAAACAGAGAAAATAAATAAAATCAGAGGTGAAAGAGGAAGAATAACTGACACCAAAGAAATACAAAAGATTGTAAGAAAATATGAACAACTATATGCCAACAAACTGGACAACCTAGACAAAATGATAAATTATTAGAAAAGTTCAATCTTCCAAAACTAAGAATCAGAATCTGCACAGACAGATTACACCTAGTGAAACTGAAGAAGTAATAAAAATACTCCCAACCAACAAAAGCCCTAGACCAGATGGCTTCACAAGTGAATTTTACCAAACACTTAAAGAACTAACACCTCCCCTTTTCAAGTACTTCATAGAATTTAAAAGGAAGGATAGGCTTCAAACTCATTTTATGAGGCCAGCATTATCCTAACTCAAAAACCAGATAAAGACACTACAAAACAAGGAAATTATAGGCCAATATGCCTGATGAACATAGATGCCAAAACCCTCAATGAAATATTAACAAACAGAATACAGCAATGCATCAAACAGACCACATACCATGATCATGTGGGATTTATTCTGGGACTGCAAGGTTGATACAATATTTGCAAATCATTAATTGTGATTCATCACATAAACAAAATGAAGAATAAAAACCATGTGATCATGTCAATAGATGCAGAAAATGTATTTGATAAAATCCAGCCCCCAGTTATAATAAAAATTCTCAGCAAGGTGGGAATACCTAACCATAATAACAGCCATATATGACAAACACATGGTCATTATTGTACTCAGTGGGCAAAACCACAAGCATTCCCCTTAAGATCAAGAACAACACAGGGATGTCCGCTTTCACCTCTCTTATTCAACATAGCTTTGGAAGTCCTAGCCACAGCAATCACACAGAAAGAAGAAATAAAAGGCATCCAAATTGAAAAGGAAGAAGGAAAACTGTCTCTATTTGCAGATGATATGATATTATACATAGAGAACCCCAAATACTCCACCAAGAAACTACTGGAGCTGATAAATGAATCCAGCAAAGTAACAGGATAAAAAATTAAAATCAGAAATCAGCTGCATTTTTATATGCCAATAATGAACTAATAAGGGGGAAATTAAGAAAATAATCCCATTGCTTTTAAAGCAATTCACAACTGCTTTAAAAAGAATAAAATACCTAAAAGTAAACCTAAACAAGGATGTAAAAGAACTGTACTGGAAAAATTATAAGTCACTGAAGAAAAAAATTCAAGAAGATACAAATAAGTGGATGTAGTAGACCGCTCTGCCTGATTTTAGGAATTGTATCTCTACCCCTTATGGCTAAGGGTGAGAGACAACCTTTGGAATGCCAGCCACAGGAGACAAAGCCTGTCTCTGGTAGCAAATGCTGCTTCAGTTCCTCTCCCTGCACCCAGAGCTTGGTTGGAAGTCAATGAAGGGTAAGACCCCTCACAGTGGGGGGCAACCTAAGCCAGACTCGATCACCTGGGAGGCCTTCATAGAAGAACTCAGGGGGCTCCAACAGAGAGCAATGGACTCTCGCCCCCCAGCTTTGTCAAAGTCTGAATCCCCATGTTCTGTGGGAGAAGTGCTTCCGAGCTCTAATCCCCTTAAGCCTGAATACCTGATGGGGAGGGGTACAGCTCCTTGCCTGGCCATAGTGTGCCCTGCGGAAAAATCTGGCACCACAAAGACTTGCTGATAAACCTGTGAAATCTGCTTTGCTAAGAGTGCTTTCATTCATATGATAAGGGTCCGAGAGGAAATGAGTATGTCTCCCAAAGTTTCTGCAACTCTCTTCCTGACAGACACTCACTCAGACCTCTTTGAAATGTTATGTACTGTTTGATCCTTGCCGCCCTGTATTCCTGTGTATTACAACCCAATAAAAGGCTATGGAGAAAGGCGCACGAGGCCTCTTTCTCCCCAGAGAAACTGTCCACAGCCCATGCCTCCACCCCGAAACAGATCCAGCATGTCTCTGCCATATTTATTCACTCACGTGTGTCCGTGGCACCAGGGGGACCTCTCGAAAGTGGTCGCCCCCATAAGTGGAAGCACATACTATGTTCATGGATAGAAAGAATTAACATCATTAAAATGTGCATGCTACCCAAAGCAATCTATAGATTCAATGCAATTCTTGTGAAGATTTTAATGTTGTATTTCACAAAGCTAGAACAATATATTGAAAATTGTTATGGAACCACAAAAGGCCCTGCATAGCAACAGTGAACCTGAGAAAGGCCAAAGTTAAAGGAATCATGCTACCTAATATCAAATTAGACAAATCAAAACAGCATGGTACTGGAATTAAAAAAAAAACAGACACATAGATCAATGGAACAGAATAGAGAGCCCAGAAATAAACTCACATCTTTACTGTCAATTAATATTCAGCAAAGGAAGCAAGTATGTACAATGGCATAAAAAATGTACTAAATAAATGGTGTTGGGGAAATTGTACAGATACGTGCAGAAAAATGAACGTCCTTACACCATATACAAGAACTAAAAAATGGATTAAAGACTTAAATGTTAGACACAAAACCATAAAAATGGTAGGAGAAAACATAGCCAAATCTTGGACATTGCTTATAGCAATATTTTATCAGTTATATTCCTCCAGTAAGGGAAACCAAAGAAAAAATAAACAAATGGGACTACATCACTCTAAAAAATTTTCCACAGTAAAGAAAATTATCAATAAAATAAAAAGACAACCTACAGAATGGGAGAACGTATTCACAGATATACCTGATACAAATTCTGGGTTAATATCCAGAACTTATAAAGAACTTACAAAACTCAACCACACACACAAAAAAAACCAATTGAAAAATGAGCAAAAGACCTGAATGCATGAATGGACACTTCTCAAGGGAGGATATACTGATGGCCAATGGACATGTGAGGGGATTCTCAGTGTCACTGATCATCAGAGAAGTCCAGAGTGGGACTAAAATGAGATGTCATCCCACACCTGTCAGAATGGCTATCATCAATAAGTCAACAAACAAGTGGTGGCAAGGATGTGGAGGAAGGGGAACCCCTTTGCACTGTTGGTGGGAATGCAGACTGGTGCAGCCACTGTGGAAAGCAGTATGAAAATAATTCAAAAAGTTAAAAATGGATCTGCCTTTTGACTCAGCAATCCCACTTCTGGAAATATATCCACAGGAACCCAAAACACTAATTTGAAAGAGTCTAAGCACTCCTATGTTCATTGCAGCATTATTTACAATCACAAAGATATGGAAGCAGCCCAAGTGATCATCAGTAAATGAATGGGTAGAACAACTATGGGACATTTACACAATGAAATACTACTTGGCTGTAAAAAAGAAGCAAGTTTTACCCTTTGAGACAGTATGGGTGGACCTGGAGAATATTATGTGCTAAGTGAAATAAGCCAGTCAGAGAAGACAACTACCATATGATTTCATTCATATGTGGAATCAAATGAACAAACTGAACTAAAAATTGAAATTGAGACAGATGCATAGATAGAGTAGAATGACAGTTAAGGGGGTAGCAGGTGGAGGTATTGAGCACAAAGGAAAAAGGACTTATGGACAACAGTGTATCGATAATGGGGAGGTGGGTATAAGGGGACTAAATGGTAATGGGGAAAAGTACAATAAAAAATAAGTCAAGTATGAGGACAAGAGTATTTTCTGTAGTGCATGGAAAATCTCACATACTCCTCAGAAACAGGATGCCAGCACAATGATACCAAGTGAGAAAGGGAAAATGGGATAATGGAAACAGTACTGCACTCATGCATGAGCAAGGCCTCAGCATCAGGTTTAACCTTAGAAACAGAGCAAATCGTTTAGGCACTGGAACACTTTTATAATCGCTGTTTCAATAAAGTAAATGGCTCCTGAAAGAACATAAAGAGCTAATGGAACTTTAGACATCAGAAACTGTCTAGTTTTTTATTCACTGTAGTGAAGAGAGTGTGAAAGATGGAGCCATATACTATTTACTCACATGGAGCCATGTGAGCTCATAGGACTATCTGCAGTGGAACCTGAGGGGGAGTCCCTTGCTCTTTAATTCCTCTGAAGAATTAATGGACTGATTCTGAAAGCAGAGGTGTATTAAATGTGGGTCAAAGAGAGTTTAAACTATTTCCCCTCAAGTTTTCTCTAAGCGAGAAGCTGGTTTTCTACCTTTTGAAAAATTACTGTGTATAAGCAAGCACCAAGACCTCTGCTCAAGAAGCAGCCAAAGTACTGGCCGTAGTTAGTGGAAATGTTTATGTGTTCTGGGAAGCAAAGCTAGTGGGTGAAAAAAGGCAACTTTTGAAGAAAATATTTTAAAGAAACAGATCTGAGGAATGTGGTAAAATTGAAACTTTTAATCCAGAGAAGATAATAATGACTAAATGGAAATAATCTCCATACCCTCATATTTTGTTTTCAAACATTGCAAATTATTTTATGGTCTAGAATTGCTGACATCGCAGTGTTTAACAGTGCTTGATTGACAGTTGTTTATTTGAGTTACTTCTTCTCTTAACCTGAGGCTCACTAATGGCAACAAAAGAATTAGTTGGGGAAATTGAAGATAACTATTTCAGGTGAGAACATGCCAGCTAACATGAGGCCCCTTTGGCTTCCAGGAGAAGAAGAATCGCATTGTAAGATGAGGAACAGAACTATAGATAGGCATGCCTAGTTTCTAAACTTAGCACCTGAGCTCCACTCATAAAGATCTCTTTCAGGTACTGCCATGATCTTGCTAAGAAACAGGTTGGCATACATATTAAGGGAAAATATCGATGTAGATATTTTTCCATTTATAGTCCATGGTGCCAAGTATCATGTTGTTTCCCGTTTGGCAGGTTCAGGTGGGAAAAGCAGATACTACAAATTAGAACTGGAAAGCTAGCCTTTCTATTTACTTCTACTGAGAGAGGTGCTCAGTATTTTTCTAGTTTGGTAGGCTTCTTCTTTCCTCCATTGGGTACAAGCTCTTGGTTACATTTTTTAAATCAGGAATTTCAATTTTTCATTAGAGTCTTCTTAATCATCCATGGAAACCTCTTGGGGTTTTATTTTCTTGTTTGTCCATGTGAAAACCTTAAATGGAAGTGTAGTGAGATGATGTTTTATAATGTGAAATCATAACAAAAACTATCTTGCATTTTTTTTCCTTTCATTGTGTCTCAAATCAGTTGCTCTACAAAATATTTGTTTGAATTATCCTTCCATATAAAATGTAGTTCCTCTAAGGCGAACCTCAAATTCAGTTCTTTAAGTAACTGAACATTCCATAACCAGAAGAAAGTCTGTATTTAATGATGGGACCAATAAAAAGTGTTCTAGAGAAAATGTTAGCCTATTTGGCAGAACAAGAGTTACCATTAGTTTTTTGCTTGTTTGTTTTGTTATCAAATGTTACCTTGCATATTTTTCTCTTATATTTAATGTCCCCCAACTCTCAGCCTACCCTTTGTTTAACTCCAGATATTCAATTAGTCTTTTGGAATAACAATATAGCAGTTAGCCAAAAATCTAAAGTCACCTAACTTTTATTATACTATACTTAAATTACCTATCATTTTTATATTTATATCAGAATCTAGTTAGTTTTGTTATGTAGATTTGTGGATTGAGAAACTATTACAATTCATTCAAAGAGGTATTCAAGACAACACTAAATGCTAAATGCTAAAAATTTTTCACTGTACATAAATGTAAATGTACTTTATTATCATATGAAATATTATATACTGAATTTTTTCCTCAATGCTTTATCCACATAGGCTCAAATTTACCAGAACATATATTCTTTTAACTTGTGGAAGGAAATCTGCTCAATAAGACTATTAGAAATTTTATGTGATCTCTAAAAGAAAAAATGTTAAATAACAAAATTACCTACCAATATTTATTTTTTATTTTATTGATTTATTTTTACATTTATTTATTTATTTATTTATTTATTTATTTATTTATTTATTTATTATTGTTCAAGTACAGTTGTCTGCATTTTCCTTCCACCAGTCCCCCCTTCCCAGTCATCCCCACCTTCTGCCCCTGACCACCATCCCTCCTTGGTTTTGTCCATGTGTCCTTTATAGTTGTTCCTGAAAACCCTTCTCCCTTTTCTCCCACTATCCCCACTCACCTCGCATCTGGTTACTGTAAGTTTGTTCTTAATTTCAGTGTTTCTGGTTATATTATGTATTTATTTTTAGAAAGATTGGAAGGAAGGGAGAAAGAGACAGAAGCACTGATGTGAGAGAGAAACATCAATGGGTTGCCCCTCAAACACGCCAAGACCAGGGACCAAACCTGCAACCTGGGCATGTGCCCTGACATAGTATCAAATCAGAGACCTTTAGCTTTGCAGGATGATGCCCAACCAACTGAATTACACTGGTTAGGGCACCTACCAATATTTCAATTGAGAATGTGGATAAAATTAATATTGTAAAAATGAACATTTTAATTTAGGAGGAGGAAAGGCAAAATTTTTCACTGTTTTTTCATATATTTTTATTTAGTTATTTTTCAAGTACAGTTTTTTGTCTATTTTTCCCATCCCAGCCCCACCCTCCTGCCCCTTGCTCCCCACCTCCCTCCCATTTCCACCCCCCTTAGTTCTCGTCCCTGTGTCCTTCATATTTGTTCCTCTAAATCCCTCCCCTTTTCCCCCCTTAAATTCCCTTCCATCTCCCCTCTGGTCACTATCCCCTTGTTCTCTATTTCAGTGCCTTTGGTTTTTTTTTCTGCTTGCTTGTTTGTTTTGTTGTTTAGCTTCCTGTTAAAGGTGAGATCATATGGTGACAATGCCTGGCCTATTTCACTGAGCATAATGCTTTCCAGTTCCATCCATGTTGTTGCAAAGGGTAGTAGCTCCTTCTTTCTCTCTGCTGCATAGAATTCCATTGTGTATATGTACCACAGTTTTTTGATCCATTCATTTACTGACGGGCACCTAGGTTGCTTCCAACTCTTGGCTATTGTAATTGTGCTGCTATGAACATTGTGGTGCATAGGTTCTTTGAAATTGATGTTTTGGGATTCTTAGAATATAATCATAGCAGTAGAATTGCTGGGTCAAAAGGCAGGTCGATTTTTATTTTTCTGAGAAAATTCCATACTGTTTTTCATAATGGTTGTACCAGTCTGCAATCCCACCAACAGTGAACTAAGGACCCCTTTTCCCCACAACCTCTCCAACATTTGTTGTTTGTTGCTTTGTTTATGATAGCCATCCTGAGTGGTATAAAGTGGTATCTCATTGTGGTTTTAATTTGCATCTCTCTGATTGCTAACGATATTGAGCATCTCTTCATGTGTCTCTGGATCTTCTGTATGTCCTCCTTAGAGAAGTGTCTGTTCAAGTCCTTTTCCCATTTTTTAATTGGGTTGCCCTCTGAGAGTGGAGTCGTGTAAGTTCTTTGTATATTTGGGAGATTAAACCTTTGTCTGAGGTATTATTGGCAAATATGTTTTCCCATACAGTTGGTTGTCCTTTTAATTTAATACTGTTTTCTTTAGCCATGCAGAAGCTTTTTATTTTGATGAGATCCCATTTATTTATTCTTTCCTTTACATTCCTTGCTCTAGGGGACATATCAATAAAAATGTTGCTGCGTGGGATATCTGAGATTTTCTTGCCAATGTTCTCCTCTAGGACTTTAATGGTGTCACAGCTTATATTTAAATCTTTTATCCACCTTGAATTTATTTTGGTGTATGGTGTAAGTTGGTGCTCAAGTTTCATTTTTTTGCATGTAGCTTTCCAGTTCTCCCAACACCATTTGCTGAAGAGGCTATTGTTAGTCCATTTTATGTTGCTGCCCCCTTTGTCAAATATTAATTGACTGTAGAGGGTTGTGTTAATTTCTGGGCTCTCTGTTCTGTTCCATTGGTCTATGTGCCTGTTTTTATGCCAGTACCAGGCTGTTTTGATTACAGTGGCCTTGTAATACAGTTTGATATCAGGTATTGTGTTCCCTCCTACTTTGTAGTTTTTTCTCAGAAGTGCAGCTGCTATTTGGGGTCATGGTTCCATATAAATTTTTGAAGTGTTTGTTCTATGTCTGTGAAATATGCCATTGGTACTTTAATAGGTATTGCATTGAATCTGTAGATTGCTTTGGGTAGTATGGACAGTTTGATGATGTTAATTCTTCCAATCCATGAACAAGGTATATGTTTCCATTTATTTGTGTCTTCCTTGATTTCGTTCTTCAGTGCTGTTTAGTTTTCTGCATACATGTCTTTTACCTCCTTGGTTAGGTTTATTCCCAGCTATTTTATTTTTGTTTTTGCTATATTGAATGGTATTTTTTTCTTGATTTCTACTTCTGCTGATTCATTGTTAGTATACAAAAATGCCTTTGATTTCTGGATATTGACTTTGTATCCTGCTGTTTTGCTAAATTAATTAATTAGTTTGAGCAGTTTTTTGGTAAAGTCTATAGGATTTTCCATGTACAATATCATGTCATCTGCAGACAGTGACAGTTTTGTTTCCTCCTTTCCTATTTGAATGCCTTTTCCTTCCTTTTCCTGCCTGACCGCTGTGGCTAAAACTTCCAAAACTATATTGAATAGAAGTGGTGAAAGTGGACATCCTTGTCTTGTTCCTGATCTTAGTGGAAAAGCTTTTAGTTTTTGCCCAATGAGTATGATGTATGCTGTAGGTTTCTCATATATGGCCTGTATTATATTGAGGAATGCTCCCTCTATTCCCACTTCGCTGATTGTTTTTTATCATAAATGGGTGTTGTACCTTATCAAAAGCTTTTTCTGCGTCTATTGATGTGATCATGTGGTTTTTGTCTTTGCTTTAGTTTATGTGCTGTATTACATTTACTGATTTGTGAATATTGAACCATCCTTGCATCCCTGGGATGAATCCCACTTGGTCATGGTGTATGATCTTTTTGATATATTGTTGGATGCGGTTTGCCAATATTTTGTTGAGGATTTTAGCATCTATGTTCATCAGCGATATTGGCCTGAAGTTTTCTTTCTTTGTTGTGTCTCTATCTGGTTTTGGAATTAAGATCCTGCTGGCTTCATAAAAAGAATTTGGGAGTTTTCCATCCTTCTGGATTTTTTGGAATAGTCTGTGGAGAATAGGGGTTAGCTCTTCCTTAAATGCTTTGTAGAATTCTCCTGTGAAACCATCTGGTCCAGGGCTTTTATTTGATGGGAGTTTTTTGATTACTGCTTCAATTTATTTTCATGTAATTGGTGTGTTCAGATTTTCTGCTTCTGTTTCATTGAGTTTTGGAAGATTGTATTTTTCTAGAAATGTGTCCATTTCCCCTAGGTTTTCAAATTTCTTGGCATACAGCTCTTCATAGTGATTTCTTACAATCCCTTCTATTTCTGTGGTATCAATTGTAATCTCTCCTCTTTCATTTCTGATTGTGTTTATTTGTGTCCGCTCCCTTCTTTTCTTGATGAGCCTACTCAAGGGCTTGTCTATTCTGCTTATCTTTTCAAAGAACCAACTCCTGGATTCATTCATCCTTAGAATTGTGCTTTTAGTCTCTATGTCATTTAGTTCTGCTCTAATCTTCGTTATTTTTTTCCTCCTACTTGCCTTGGGCTGTCTTTGTTGTTGTTCCTCCAGTTCTTGCAGGCGTAGGGTTAGGTTGTTTGTTTGAAATGTTTCTACCTTCTTTAGGTAGGCCCGTATTGCTATAAACTTCCCTCTCAAGACTGCCTTCGCTGTGTCCCATAAGTTTTGGGTTGTAGTGAGATCATTTTCATTTGTTCCCAGAAACTGTTTGATTTCTTCCCTAATTTCATTCTTGACCCATTCGTTGTTTAATAGCATACCATTCAGTCTCCATGATTTTGGGTGCTTTGGGTTTTTTTCCTTTGGGGTCGGTTTCCAATTTCAGTCTCTTGTGGTCAGAGAAGATGCTTGGTAGTATTTCAATTTTCTTGAAATTGTTGAGGCTCGTTTTGTGTCCTATCATGTGGTCTATCTTTGAGAATATTCCATGTGCATTTGAAAAGAATATGTATTCAGCTTCTTTGGGATGAAGGGCTCTATATATATCAGTTAAGTCCATTTCCTCTAGGGTGTTGTTTAATGCTGCAATATCTTTGTTGATATTTTGTTTGGAAGATCTGTCCATTGTTGATAGTGGGGTGTTAAAATCCCCTACTATAATTGTGTTGCTGTCAATATCTTTCTTGAATTCCTCTAAGATTTTCTTGATATATTTGGGTGCTCCTATGTTTAGTGCATATATATTTATGATGTTAATGTCTTCTTGGTGGATTCTTCCCTTGAGTATTATGAAGTGACCTTCTGGGTCTCTCTTTATGGCCTTCTTTTTGAAGTCTATTTTGTCTGTTATGAGAATTGCTACCCCAGCTTTTTTTTTTCTTGTTCGTTTGCTTGGTAAATTTGTTTCCAGCCTTTCACTTTTAGTCTGTGATGGTCTTTTGTCCTGAGGTGGTTCTCTTATAGGCAGCATATGTGAGGGTCATGCTTTCTTATCCATTCAGCTATTCTGTGTCTTTTTATTGGAGCATTTAATCCATGTACGTTTAAGGTTATTATGATAGGTACTTATTCATATCAATTTTTTTGCCTGTGTTCCACTCTGTCTCTCACTTTTCCTTCCTTTCCTTAAAATAGTCCTTTTAGTATTTCTTGTAGGACTGGTTTGGTGGAGGCATATTCTTTTAGACTTCTTTTGTCTTGGAAGCTCTTTATTTGGCCTTCTATCTTGATTGAGAGCCTTGCTGGGTAAAGTAGCCTTGGTTGTAGGCCTCTGGTTCTCATTACTTGGAATATTTCTTGCCATTGTCTTCTTGCTTTGAGTGTTTCCATTGAGAAGTCAGTGGCTAACCTTATTGGGATGCCCTTGTATGTTATTTCTTTTTTCTCTGTTGCTGCCTTTAATATTCTCTCGTTGTCTTGGAATATTGCCATTTTAATGATGCTGTGTCTTGAAGTGGCCCTCCTTGGGTTCCTCTTGATTGGGACTCTCTGTGATTTCTGGATTTGTGTGACTTTTTCTCTTATCGAATTAGGGAAATTTTTCTCTCATTACTCTTTCAAATATGTTTTCTATCTCTTGTTCTTCTTCTTCTCCTTCTGATATCCCTATTATTCAGATATTATTATGTTTCATATTGTCTTGTATTTCTCTTAATCCCTCTTCATTCTTTCTGAGTTTCTTTTCATTTTCCTGCTTTTTCTGTGAGATGCTTTCTACTTTGTTCTCCAGCTCACTAATCTGATCCGCCGCCTCATCTATTCTACTTTTGAAACTTTCTACTGTGTTCTTCAATTCAGAAATTGTATTCTTCATCTCCTCCTACTCCCTTGCTGATAGTTTCTACAAACTATACATGTTGGTATAGTTTGCAGTGAGATCATTGTAGCTCCCCTGTAGTCTTTGGTAGCTCATTGTGAGCTCTTTGAACTTCGTGACTACCAGTGCTTTAAATTCACTATCTGATAGTTGATTAGCCTCTATTTCATCTAACATTCTTTCTGAAGTTTCTGCTTTTTCTTTCATTTGGGGATTGTTTCTTTGTCTTCCCATTGTTCGAGACTCTTCTTGTTAGTCTCAGCTTCTAAAATTGATCTGTTCTGACTCCCTGGGTTTATAGTGTGAACTTCTGTGGCATGATACCTGTGAAGTTCAGTGGTGCAGACTCCTTCAGGTATCTTGATGTTCTCCGTTTCCACCTACTCCTTTTATTGTGTATGTGTAATCAGTTGTAGGAGGAGGCAAAATGCTTTATGACAGTAGAAGAGTTTTTTTATATTTACACTCACAGCTGGTAGAGAGGAGATAAGCAATCTTTAGACTATATATTGTGTTAACCGTATTCTTCAGCCCAACTTGCCACTTTTACGAGAGGATGGACAAAAGATAAGCCTCTTGTTGGAGAGGGAAGTCTTGTTTGTTGTAACTAGAACGCAGTGAGATTTTAGATGGTCAGATTTTGAGGTAAGGTTAGTGTAAGGAACAGTAAATACGTGTAGTGTGTGAGCAAATAGAGTTAATCACTACAGTGATAGAATTCAGGGACCTGTACAATGGGCTAAGATCCGGGAGATGTGTTGTGAAGTATTTACTGTTGTATAGATCAGCTATTATTTACACTAATATTAGAGCATGACTCGTATAACAAACTCTATGTGATCTGTCTGAGTAGGGGGTATAGAGCTTTAGGTAGTGTGCTAAAGGAAAACCAGTGGCATGGAGTTTAGAGGATTAGCAAAGCACTGTGGAGGAAAGGACAGGGGAAGCCTGTCTAATAATACAATATAACTACTCAAGACCGAGAAGCCTCTACAGAAAGAAGAAGAATACAGAGATACTATTAAAATATAAAAGAAGTGAAAATAATAAAAAAATATGCAACACCTCGTGGCTTCTCTGCTATAGGAAGGTGAAATTTGTCTCTCTGTCTCTACTGTTGAGATACCCCCCTCTTTGGGTGCCATTCTGGTCCTTTCACAGTTCCTAGTTGTTTGTGTCTCTTGTGGGTAAAAGGAAACAAAGCAACAAACAAACAAACAAAAAGGCAGGAGAAGGGAGGCAAAAGTGATGAGTTTAAGAGGAAAGGAAGAAGGACTAAAACAGGGAAAAAGAAAAGAGAGGAACAAAGTATAGAAAGATAAAGCAGTGATAAAATTTAAAAATATATAAGATTACTAAACTAATGCACAAAAAGTTACTAAAAAAAGGGATAAAAAACAGAAAAAAGAAGAAAAACAAAAACAAACAAGCAAACAGCAACAACAAAAAACAATAATAACAACAACAGAGAAACCCTTCCCTTGTTGGTTTCAAACTGTCCAGACTGTTTTTTCTGGTTGCAGCAGGATCTTTCTGTGGGCTGGGATGCCGGCACAAGTGCGCACACCAGGCAGACTACCAGATTGGGGTGTGGGTGCCCACACACTAGCTGGGGTGTCTGGGACCCGAGAAACTGGGAGTGTGCTTCTCAGTCCTGTGGCTAGTCCCCAAATGCCTCTGCTTTCCCCCGGCTCACTGCAAGGCCGGATGGGAAGCAAGCCAAGCTGCCCTGGTAGGAGAACACCTCAGTCTACTTTCAATAAAAAAACAAAACAAAACAAAACTCTCCAGACAGCCTGTCTCTCAGTCCAGCTCAGTCCCCAACCAGACCAGTGAGGCCAATGTGTCTCTCAGTTCTCCCAGGCTTGCGATCACAGACTCTGCAGTTGAACTGGGCCCTGTGTCTTTGTAACCCTCCCTGATAATACAAGCCGGCAAGCAGACAGGTCTCTGCCTGGTGTTGTCCAGTTTTGCTTATACGAGGAGTGGGGGAGCTGCTGGCCCGGGCTGGTGGCCACTGGGGCCGCTGGGTGCCCAGGCTCCTGTGGCAGACACTTCTGGTGCTGGTCTCAGACCGATGGCTCTGGTCCCTGGCCGTAGAGGCAGCACCTGGGCCACCTGGCCAGCGGTGCCAGCCCCCGCCGCTTTGTCTTTACTCCAGTCCCTAAGACCCCACTGACCTGCAACTTTCTGGTGTTTCAGCATCTGTCACAATCTCTATTCTTTTAATTTCACAAATGCTGGATCACCGATGGATTAGTGCGCTGCTTCTCTATAGATCTGCCAGGATTTTCACCCACGGGTACGGGAGCTAGAATCCGCTCCGTCCTACTCCGTCGCCATCTTCCCCACCTCCTCTCATTGCTCTCTTTAACAAATAGCATGAGCACATCAGACATTAAATTGTGCAAAAGAAAACTCCCAACTACAGAGAAAGATCAAAATCATAGTGCAAAAGTGTTTCATGATATAATGTCAAATGGTAGATCCTTAGACTAGATCATTTCTCCGGCTGTGATTATGGGTGAAGAATGAAACAGATGAATTCATGCAAACATGTTTTCTTGATTTTCCTTACTCTAACTACTTTCACTTTTACAATTACCTACATGTTACCTACAATGGCAGTAGCTATGGTTTACAACTGGTTATTCAGTCATTAATTATTGACAAATAACATTGTTCAATATTTATCAAATTTCCACTAATTCACTAGTCATCATGTCCAGAAATCTACATACAAAAATGAGTAGTGATTAAGAGCACAGTCTGTAGTTAAATTTCCTTGGTTTCAAATCCCAGCTCTGCCACTTACTGGCTGAAGCTCCCCTTGCTTAGTTGTAAACTTATTTGTTCAAACCCTGTTCAGGTTTAAAGTTAGTGCAAAGATACAACCTTGTTTCTAGCAGTGTGATAAAATAAATACCTTGTGCCCTGGCTGGTGTAGCTCAGCGATTGAGAGCGGGCCTGTGAACCAAAGTGTCTCCAGTTTGATTCCCAGTCAGGGTGCATGCCTGAGTTGCAGGCCAGGTCTCCAGTAGGGGACACATGAGAGGCAACCACACATTGATGTTTCTGTCCTCCACTTTTTCCTTACCCTCCCCTCTCTCTAAAAATAAATAAATTAAATCTGTTTAAAAATAAATACTTGGAAAACCCCTCATACTTTAAATTATTAGAAATTCTCAATAGAATACTTATTTGCTTTAATGTATCCTGGAGCTGACACAAAATCTGAAAAAATTATAGTAAAACAGGAAGCAGATGGGTCGTTTCAAAGCAGACTTCACAATCACACTGGACTCTGTCCATGTCTGAGAAGATGAAAAGTGAACCCACCACTCAGGAGGGGACCTTGCTTGTCTTGATCTTGGTACTAGATGGAAAAGTAAAATAAAATTGTCTTGAAGAATCTGTAACCACAAACTAGCCCTTACGCAACAAATGTTTCCAATCCAAATCCACTATGTCTTTGTGGTTTGAAAAATCTAAATCAAGGGATGTAATTTAAAGTAGTCCTAGATTGGTGGTCTTTATGGGATGAACTGAAGCAAAGGAAGCTCCTCTTAGAGAAACTTGGCTTCAATCCAGGCCTCAAATAATTTACATGCAGCTTTCTTGGTTGTGTGTTCCAGGTGGTGGGGCAGGAGAAGGGAGCTCCCTGTCAAAAATCAAAACAGAAACAAATCAGCAAGAATTATTATATAGGGAATATAAAATAAGTATATTTAATTTCTTTAAGAAATAAGAGAAGCTTATAAATATAGAGAGGAAATAAGGTGCTATAAATAATAACCAAGTACTTTTGAGTAAAAATCAATTCTACCTTGAAAATAAAACCTCAGTTTTTTAGTCACTTTTTCAAATTAAAACTCTGTCTTTTTCTTATTGATTTCCTCAATAATTATGGATGTAAAAACTTCCAGAAAGGCGGCCCTGGCTGGTGTAGCTCAGTGGATTGAGCGCGGGCCTGCGAACCAGACAATCACGGTTCAATTCCCAGTCACGACACATGCCTGGGTTGCAGATTGGTTCCCTGCAGGTCAATTCCCAGCAGGGGATGCACGAAAGGCAACCGTACATTGATGTTTCTCTTCTTCTCTCCGTCCCTTCCCCTCTAAAGATAAATAAATAAAATCTTAAAAAAAAACTTCCAGAAAGGCACTTTATACTGTTGCTCCCTGTTCTGTTTTGTCTTTTTATTTTCTTGATTCCATTTTCGATAAGCAGAAAGTCTTAGCTTTTATGCAGCTTTCTTTATTAATCCATGCTTTTAAGATTAGTGTTTATTTTATCCTGTTTAAGAAATGTTTGCCCACTTCAAAGTTATGACGATATTCTTTTGGGTTTCCTTTCAGACACTTGTTTGTTTTACTTTTTACCTATATGTCTATGAATCCAGCTCACTATTTTTTTGCATATCATGTGAGGCAGAATACGATATTGATTTTCCCCAAATGGATATCAAAATGACAAAGAACTATTTATAGAAAATATGAACTTTTCCCAAATGAAACTGCATTAGAAATCTGGAACCATATAGGTATAGGATTGTTTGCGGACCACTTTACTTATTTTCTCTACTCTTGTTTCAGTACCACTTCATTTACCCACAGTAGTCGTAAAATCAGCCTTGATATCTGACCATGTACATCCTTTGGTACATTGCTCCAACATTTTCTTGGCCATTCTAGGTACTTTGCTCATTCATATAAATTTGAGAGTCTGCTGATCAGTTGTTACACACACAAAAATAACACTAGAACTTTAATAAGGGTTGCATAGTAGATCAATTTACAAGGTATTGGCTTCTTTTAAAATACTGAGTTTGGCTGGGATGGGGGGAATGGTGGGGAGAATATGCGGGCAACTGCAATTGAACAGTAAAATAATTAAAAAATAAAATATTGAGTTTCTAATGTATGAAAAAGATATAAATTTCAATCAATGAATTTTTAAAATTTCTCTCAGCATTTTTTAATCCTCACCTGAGGACATGCTTTAGAGAGAGGAAATTAATTGTTTAATTTTTATTTGTTTTTGTTGATAAGAAATTCAAAACAGCATTTGTATATCCAGTTACCTTGTTAAATTTACTTATTATTTATATTTATTTGTAAATCCCTTTGGATTTTCTGTGTATGCAATATCTTGCATTAATAATAACAGTTTTATTTTTTATTCTTTGTGTCTTTCTCTTTGTCATGATAAACTCACTAAGACTTGATGAATAGAAGTGAGGATAGTGTACATCATTGTTTTATTCTTTTTTTTTAAAGATTTTATTCATTTATGTTTAGAGAAGAAGGGAAAGAGAGAGTGAGAGAAATATCAATGTATGGTTGCCTCTTGTGTGTCCCCAGCTGGGAACTGGCCCGCAACCCAGGCATATACCCCGACTGGGAATCGAACCACAATCCCTTAGTTTGCAGACCTGCACTCAGTCTGCTAAGCTACACCAGCCAGGGTTCATTGTTTTATTCTTAACATCAGTAGGAAATTGTTCAATATTCCAGCAGATTAAAAATTGTGATAGCAGGTAAGACATTTGTCAATAGTTTTAATTAAATTAAGGAAGTTCACTTATTTTAAAATAATGAGTTTGTCCTGGCTAGTATGGTTCAGGTTGGTTGGAGCAATGTCCAGAAGCCAGTTACAGGGTTGATTCTCCATAAGGGCACATACCCAGGTTGCAGGTCTATGCTGCTTTTTCACATCAGAATTTCTCTTGCTCCCTTTCTCTCTCCCTGAAAGTGATGAAAAATTGTCCTCAGATCAAGACAAAAAAGTGGGATTTATTTTTCTTAAAGATATTGTGCTGATTTTTATCAAATGATCTTTTTGCTTCTGTGCAGATGATTGATGAATTTTCTTCTCTATTCTAATAATGAAATTATTCTGATTTATTTCTGAATAGTAAATCAACCTTGAATTGCTAAAATAAATGCACCTTAGTGATAATATGGAATGTATATATAATATTTGGATATTTTATTTAGGATTTTAGTATCTTATTTCTTGAGAGATATTGGCTGGTAATTTTTCTTTCTTGCAATACCCTTGTCAAGTTGATGTATTAAGGTTACTCTGGCCACATAAAACAAACTAAAATAGTAAAAAATCAGTGGATTCTAGTTTTTTTATGTTTTATATATTTTGTTAAGGATGTATTATTTTTATTAATTATTTCAAAGAAAAAAGTTTTTTGATTTGTCTTCTTTCTATCATATGCCTGATTTCTCCATCAATTTTTGGTCTTATATTTATTATTTTTTCTTCTACACTCTGACTTTACCTTGTTGTTTCTTTGATAGTTTCTTGTAAGAAAAATTTAAATCATTATTTTTTAAGTTTTGTCCTTCTCTGCTGTCTATACTTAAAGATATCTTTATAGATGAGCATTGCCTTATTTGCAACACCTAAGCATTTGTTTGTTTTTGTTATTATTCAGTTCAAAACATTTTATAATTTCCGTGTAATTTCATATTTGACCCATTGATTAAGTACTTAATTTCTTAAAAATTTGAAATGTTCTGTTTATATTTGCCTAATTTTTCTAGTTTAATGCCCTTGTGTTAAAAATATTCTATTATTTCGATATTTTGAAATTTGCTACATCTTGCTTTCTGGCCTGCAAAGGGTCCAATATATAGTAAATAGTCCATTAACACACATACAGAATATTATTCAGCATTTGTTGGATGAAGTCTTTAGTATGTCTCAAAAATTTTGCATTGGTTGATCATATCTTCTATGTTATGCCCTTTTATTTTTGGTATGAGATATTTGTTAAAATTGCCCTCTGTAATTGTTGATTTTTTTCTTTAATTTTATCATCTCTAGGTATATAAGCTATGTCATTTGGTTCATAAAATCTATAATTCTTATATTTTCTACTGGAATAAAGATAAAATTAGTCTTTGATGTAACTACTGACATAGCTGAATTTTAAACTAATATCTAGTCATTTATTTTTCATTTACTCTATCTCTTCTCTGAGTCTTCTTTATTTTTTTTTTTATTTATTTTTTTTTAAAGATTTTATTTATTTATCTTTAGAAGGGAAGGGAAGGAGAGAGGGAGAGCATAATTATGGTTGCCTTTTCTGTAGTTGAGTTTCTTTATGACTTCTTTGGATCAATCAATTTCATTCCATTATCCTGTTTTATTAGGATTTTATTTTACATTGTTTTATCATTCTATTAATGATTGCTCTAGAGATTGTAGTATTTTTTCTTAAGTTATTTCTTAAGCTAATACTGGTATCATTTCCTGATCAATGCAAAAACCTTAGAATAGTTTAATTCCACTTACCCCACTTTGCATCATTGTTGTCATATATTATTGCATATGCATCATAAACTTTTCAAGACATCGTTATTATTGTAACATTAAACAGTTAATATTTATTTATACTTACTCCCATATTTACCTTTCTAGTGTTTTTTCATTCCTTCTTATATTTTCATTACTCCTGCTAGGATCATCTTTTCTGAATCTGAAAACTCTTGTTTGTATTTCTTGTTCATATATGTATTTGAACAACAATTTTCTCAATATTTTATAAAAATTCTGCAATTATGTTTATTTTCTCTTTATTTTCAAAGAATGGTTTCTACAGGTATGGAATTATAGCGTAAACAGTTTCTCTTTTTGATACTTTAAAGACATTATTCCCATGCTTTCCATGTTCCAGGGTTTCTATCAAAAAGTCACCCATGTTGTTCCGCTATGAACATGGGCCTTTATCTCCTGTTGTTCCTGGCAAAAGTCTTATATCCTTTGAGGAACATCTCAGTAAACCAAAGGAATGTATAACTTGGATTTTAATTATGGATCATGGAGAAAGGATGAATAGGGAGGGGATTTAGTCCAGATAGCATCTTCAGAAAGCCTTTTAAGAGCTCACATGCATTCACAATCCTTATGTCTCCCCTAGATGTCCTCTCTTAAGACATTGCATTTTAGCACATTGCATGCTACATCGTAACTATCTTTTTTGTTAGTAAAATGAGCAGAATGTAAATAATAAGGATCCTTTCATTTCAACATGTACAAATGCGTATGTATGTTAAACATAAGAAAAATAATTTTATTATGCTATATTATGATTTAATTATACTAAAATGATTTAAAAATATTTATATATAAATAAAAACATATATATTTATTACCCAAGGATATTTTTTTTAATTTGAGAGAAACATTGATCTGACAGAGAAACATCTGTTTTTTTAATAATTTCTTTTTTTCATTTTTTAAATTATTTTCTTGTTGTTCAACTACTGTTGTCTGCATTTACCCCCCACCACTCTCCTCCACCCCAGCCATCCCCACCTCCCTTCCCTGCTTCCACTTCCCCTTGGTTTTGTCCATGTGTCCTTTATAGTTGTTCCTGAAAACCCTTCCCCCCATTATCCCCTCCCACTTCCCCTCTGGTTACCTTCAGATTGTTCTTAATTTCAATGTCTCTGGTTATATTTTGCTTGTTTGTTTTGTTGATTAGGTTCCACTTAAAGGTGAGATTATATGGTATTTTTCCCTCACCACCTGACTTATTTCACTTAGCATAATGCTCTCCAGTTCCATCCATACTGTTGAAAAGGTTGGAGCTCTTTCTTTCTTTCTGCTGATAGAATTCCATTGTATAAATGTACCATAGTTTTTTGGCACTTAGTTTGCTTCCAGCACTTGGCTATTGTAAATTGTGTTGCTATGAACATTGGGATGCATAGCTTCTTTTGGATTGGTATTTCACAGTTCTTAAGATATAATCCCAGCAGTGAAATTGCAGGGTCAAAAAGTAGCTGCATTTTCACTTTTCTGGGGAATTCCATACTGCTTTCCACAGTGGCCACACCAATCTGCATTCCCACTGAGAACTAGGGTTTCTTTTTCTCCACATCCTCTCCAACACTTGTTATTTGTTGATTTGTTTGTGTTGACCATTCTCATTGGTTTGAAGTGGTATCTCATTGTGGTTTTAATTTGCATCTCTCTGATGGCTAGTGATGCTGAGCGTATTTTCATATGTCTCTGGGCCCTCTGTATGTCCTCCTTGGAGAAGTGTTTGTTCAAGTCTTTTGCCCATTTGGAGGGGGGGCATTATTTGTCTTCCTGGAGTGGAGTCATGTGAGTTCTTTATATATTTTAGAAATCAAACACTTCTCTGAGGTATCATTGGCAAATATGTTTTCCCATATAGTTGGATCTCTTTTCATTTTAATGCCATTTTCTTAAGCCATGCAGAAGCTTTTTAATTGATGAGATTCCATTTGTTTATTTTTTCTTTTATGTCCCTTGCTCTAGGGGACATATCAGTGAAAATATTGCTGCATGGAATGTCTGAGATTTTCCTGCCTGTGTTTTCTTCTAGGACTTTTATGGTGTCACAACTTATATTTACTTCTTTTATCCACATTGAATTTATTATTATGCATGGTGTAAGTTGGTGATCAAGTTTCATTTTTTTGCATGTAACTGTCCAGATCTCACAACACCATTTTTTGAAGAAGCTATTTTTACTCCATTTTATTCTTCTGCTCCCTTTGTCAAGTATTAATTGACCATAGAGGCTTGGGTTTATTTCTGGGCTCCCTGTTCTGTTCCATTGGTCTGTGTGTCTATTCTTATGCCAATACCAGGGTGTTTTGATTACAGTGGCCTTGTAATACAGTTTAATATCAGGTATTGTGATCCCTTCTACTTTGTTCTTCTTTCTCAAAATTGCTGCAGCCATTTGGAGTTGTATATGGTTCCATATAAAGTTTTGAAATGTTTTGTCTATATCTGTGAAATATGTCATTAGTACTTTAATAGGGATTGAATTGAATCTATAAATTGCTTTGGGTAGTATGGACATTTTGATGATGTTAATTCTTTCAATACCTGAGCATGGTACATGCTTAATTTCTTTCTTCGGTGTTGTGTACTTTTCTGAGTACAAGTTTACATCCTTGGTTAGGTTTATTACTAGTACTTTATTTTCCTTGTTGCTATAGCAAATGAGATTTTTATCCTGATTTCTGTTTCTGATATTTCATTGTTGGTGTACAAAAATGCCTTTGATTTCTGAATATTGACTATGTATCCAACTGTTTTGCTAAATTTTCTTATTAAGTAGTTTTTTGGTGGAGTCTATAGGATTTTTTGTGTACACTTTCATGTCACTATCTGCAGAAATGACAGTTTTGCTTCCTCCTTTCCAATTTGGATGTCTTTTATTTCCTTTCCTTGTCTGATCACTGTGGCTAGGACTTCTAATACTGTGTTGAATAGGAGTGGTGAAAGCAAACAGCCCTGTCTTGTTCCTAATCTTAAAGTGAAAGTTCTAAGTTTTTGCCCATTGAGTATGATGTTGGCTGTGGGTCTCTCATATATGACCTTTATTATGTTGAGGAAAGATCCCTCTATTACCACTTTGCTGAGTGTTTTTATCATAAATTGGTGCTGTACCTTACCAGATGTTTTTTCCACATCTATTGATATGATCACATGATTTTCTTTCCTTTTGTTTATGGGATGTATTACATTTACTGATTTGCAAATCACCCTTGTGCCATCCTTGCATCTGTGGGATGAATCCCACTTGATCATGGTGTATGATCTTTTTCATGTATTTTTGGATGTGGTTTGATAATACTTTCTTGAGGATTTTAGCATCTATGTTCATCAGTGATATTGGCCTGAAGTTTTCTTTTTTTGCTATGCCTTTATCTGGTTTTGGGATTAGGATGATGCTGGCTTCATAAAAAGAGTTTGAGAGTCTTCCAAAGTTTTGGATTTTTTGGAATAGTCTCTGAAGAATAGGGGTTAGCTCATCCTTAAATGCTTTGTAAAATTCTCCTGTGAAACCATTCGGTCCAGGGCTTTTGTATGTCAGGACTTTTTTGACTACTGCTTCAATTTTGTCAGCTGTTATTGGTCTGTTCAGGCTTTCTGCTTCTTCATTCAGTTTTGAAAGATTATATTTTTCTAGAAAGTTGTCCATTTCACCCAGGTTTCAAATTTTTTGGAGTGTACTTGTTTCTAGTAATTTCTTACAATTCTTTGTATTTCTGTGGTATTAGTTATAATCTCTCCTCTTTCATTTCTGATTGTGTTTATTTGGATCCTCTCTTTCTTTCTTCATGAGTCTGCTTAAAGGCTTGCTAATTTTGCTTATCTTTTTAAAGAACCAGCTCCTGGATTTATTGACCCTTAGAGCTGTGCTTTTTGTCTCTCTATCATTTAATTCTGCTCTGCTTCTAATCTTGGTTATTTTCTTTCTTCTACTTGCTCTGGGCTGTCTTTGTTGTTGTTCCTTGAGTTCTTGCAGGTGTAGGGTTAGGTTGTTTCTTTGAAATGAGAGAAATCCATTTGTTGCCTCCTATGTAAAACCTGACCAGTGATCCCCAAGATTGAACCCACAGCCTAGACATGTGCCCTGACTGGTAATCAAACCAGCAACCTTTTTTTTTAAGGGAAGGAGAGAGGGAGAGAAGCATCAATGTATGGTTGCCTTTCATGCGTCCCCTGCTGGGAACTGGCCTGCAACCCCAGTATGTGCCCTGACTGGGAATCGAACCGCAATTGTCTGGCTCGCAGGCCCGCGCTCAATCCACTGAGCTATACCAGCCAGGGCAACCAGCAACCTTTTTGTTATATGGGATGACACTCCAACAAACTGAGCCATGTAGCCAGGGCACCATTGTATATTTTAATTGATTGGTTTTGTTTATGTATTTTGTTGTGTAACAACAAATGTAAACTAGAAAATTGAATGGATGCTTTAAAATGCCCTGAATAATATTTAATTGCTAGAATTGGCAAAGAACAAATTATTTACATTACAAAGTTATATTTTTCCAAGAAAATATTAAATTTTCCTAACAAGGAATTCAACTCTTAGATTGCAATTGGTTTCTAAATTTTTACTAAGTAGAAATTACCTATAATCAATTCGCTTTGAAAAAAACTATTTCTATTTTCACCCAAGGACATATCTATTGAGTTTAGAGAAAGGAGAAGGAAGAGAGAGAGTGAGAGAAACATCAGTGTGAGAGACAGACATTAATTGGTTGCAGGGACTGAGCCCACATCCTGGGTATGTACCCTGACTAGGAATCGAACCAGGAACTTTTGTTGTTGTTGTTATTATTGTTGTTGTGTGGAATAACACTCCAACTAACTGAGCCACCTGGGCAGGGCTAATTACTGAAACTTTAATTAGTCGGTGTTTCTCTTTAACTTCCTTCTCAAATATCTTGAAGAAAATCACTGTCCACTTGCCTGTCACCTAAAGACTATATTACTTTGTCAAAAGTTGAGGAGCTTAAAATCATCCACATATTCTCTGCATAGATTTTGTTAACTCACGTTGACTATTGCTCTTATATTTCATATGAGTAATGCGAGAAGTAATAATGTTCCTATGATATAAGTCTTCTAAGTTCCTATAAATTTTCAAAGCAATGATACTACTACAGCTAGTTACAAGAGTAGCATCTGTTGGTCACTCATATACCTGCAGATATGTGACTATAGCAAAAATAATGGAACAGCTCGACTACAATCTTGCACAAAAGCATCAGTCACTTCAATAGTGCATGGATATACTGTACTAGTACTTTGTGATGCAAAGATGACCCTACCACAGGTGTGTAGTATCATCGGGAATATTTTAGATTTATATGAATACGCAATATGGGAGGAAAGGAGATAAATGCAATAACAAAGATACAGTTCAAGTGCTACTGGTGCTAAGAGAGGAAAGAGAGCAAGTTTGTAAATGGGGGAACCAAAAAATCCCAAAGAAAGTAAAATTAATACCATGTAAGAAGGATTTGTGTCATGGAGAGCACACACACACACACACACAGAGATTCATATATACTCAAACATGCACACACTAATATGTACACACAAACACACCCAAATATACATATCAGGACAATGTAAGCCATATGAGAATAGACAGAAATGTTGACATGTGTAGGTTAGAGTATGAATGATATTAATTATTTTTATTCATTTATAGAAATGATGTGTGAAGTATTGCAGGGAAAACTGAAATATTTAATATAAGATCTCTCCTCAGCACAGGAGAAACTAAATGTGAGAAAAAATGTTTGCTTTTATTCTGTAGAGGGTGAGAAGCAAAAGAAAATGTTTGAAGAGGGTGGTTATGTATTAAAGTGGTTCTCAGAAAGACAAACTTAGCAGTAAGTTGTGCCGTAAATTCAGTTTCTCAATCACAATTGAGAACCGATTGCTTTTCCCTGGAACCACTCTGAAGTAGTATTAATGAAGTGGAGATAATGAGAGGTCAAGGAGGGTACAGAACCTGAGGAGAATTTCAAGAAGGGAATGACTTACTGCCTTGAGAGCAACAGGGAGACTGAAGATAGTAAGAAGTGCTGGCTATTTTTAATAAATAGATCAGAGAAACCCTCCCAGGCATTTTCGTTTGATAAAGAACATTCAGGTGTTTGCAGAAATTTCAATTCCTCCTTGAAACCCTTCTTGACCACCACAATCTAAAGCACCCACAGTTCCTTCATCCCCTATCTGCTGCCCTTGCTTTATTGTTCACAACAGTTGTACCCACTGGGCATTTTATTATGTATGTATTGGTTTCTTCATTCCCCACCCTCTCCCCACTGCAATGTAAGCCTCCGGTGGGCAGACACATTGTCTGATTTTTATCATGAATAGTACTTAACATTTAAAATGTGCTCAATGCATATTTGTGGAGTAAATGAGTAAATTCAAAGACACCAAAGAATGAGTGGGTAACCAGTGAATACAGGTAGCACATATATGAATCTGAGTAGTGAGGGGCTAAAAAGCAGATAAGACAGTGACTCTTTCTTGTGCTGTTCTGGGCTTGGAAGAAGAGTGAAAATACAAAAGAAAGGATAATGGACAGAAGGAGGTCTTAAGAAGGTGGCCTCCATGGCTCTCTACACTACTACCACGGTGACCAGGGTGAGCCTTCTGAAACATGTGAGGTGTGAGGGCACGGCACTTTGGGCCTCCTGGCCTCATCTCAATCCTGCCTTATTCCCTAGCTCAGCTGCGCGCCTGTGGACAAGATGGTCTGGTCCAGCATGAGGGCTTTGTCCTCTCTTCTTCTGCTTCTTGAAAACTTCTTCCCCAGAGATCCACATAGTACACATGCTCCTCTACTTGACATGGGGCTATGGCTGATAAATCCATCGTAAGTTGAAAATAACCTAAGTCGAAAGTGTACTTAATACAACTAACCTACTGAGCATCAGAGTTTAGCCTAGCCTACCTTAAATGTGCTCAGAACACAATATCCAAAAATGCTTCTGGAAACACGGTTCACTGCAGAGCGCTGGTTGTTGACCCTCCTGATTGTAGGGCTGATGGGGATTTGTGGCTGTGGCTTTCTGCCACTGCCCAGCTTCATGAGGGAGGATTGTACTGCATATCCCAGCCAGGGAAAGATCAAAACTCAAAAGTTGAAGTATGGTTTCTACTGACTTTGGGTTGCTTTAACACCACTGTAAAGTTGAAAAATTTTAAGTTCAACCATCATAAGTGAGGACCATCTGAATGTGCAGAGGTATAGACTCCATGTGACTATCCCCCTAAAACTTTCATATATTTGCCTAAGTGTTTTCTTAGTAAGGTCTTTCCTGACCCTTTATATGAAACTGAGTACCTTCCCTCACTGCATTTCATATTATTCATCCCACCTAAATTTTTCTCCATAGCAATTATTACCCTCTGACACATCCCATGTCTCTATTTGTTATTGTCACTTTCCTCTTGGAATGTTCCATGATGCATGACTTTTAATCTGTTTTGTTCACTGCATGCCACACAAACCTAGAATAGAATCTGACGCAGAGTTGGGACTCAAAAATATTGTGAAGACAGTGAGTGACTATGAGCATAATTGCAGTGAAACAGAAGACTGAGCAACTGTCAAGAAGTTTAGTGCATAAGTCAGACTGGTTGGGTTTTGACTGTTTGCTGATGAAGGTCTCTCTCAGTGGTTCTCACTCAGGGGTATTACTGCACCCCTCGCCCTCTAGGAGGCCATTTAACAATGCATACTGGTGATTTGGGTTGTCAACATTCTTAGAACCTGGAGATAGTTCTATAGACAGGATTTAGTGTCTCAAGGGTCCAGGGATGATAAATGCCTTTTTAGGTATGAGACAGCCCTCATAATAAAATATTTTCCCACCCAAATGTCAGCATCACTTCTATCAAGAAATAATACTCAAGAATTCTCCTTTGTTATTTATAAAGACAACACAAAAGGATTGCTTATTGTTGTTATGTTTGATTATTAATAAATAGGAAAATATTTAAAATATATGGACATTGTGTTTCACTTCACAGAAGATTTGTACTTAATCTGAAAACTTACTAGTATAGTAAGTATATAGCTTTATATAGTTGTTATAGAGTATGATTTGTCAGTTTATTTTCTGTCTCCCAAAAAAAGGTATTTTATGTCCTTACCCTTCATTGTTTTCTATATGTTTCTCCTTCAAATTGGTTGAATAGCTTAAGTTCATGAATTAGGTGAAAACAGAACTCTCACTTTCTCAATGTTGTGTGAATGTGAACACACTAAGATGTGAAACCTGGGAAAGGTACCAGGTTTCAAACACAACGATTAACTCAGTCATTTTCAGATTGCTCTCTCTGATTTACATGAAACTACTGAGCTAACACAGCCCATGACACACTTCTTTGTACTTATTCCTTTTTTTCCTGTAGCGTTCTCTTATTCCTAAGTACAAACAGTTCAAGAGAAGCTGAAGTACTTGGTGCATTTCTCTCAGCATTTCATTGTTTGCCTCATTCTTTTCCCTGTAAAGGTGAAATCAAGACCACCATAAAAATGTCTCCCAGGCAACTGTGTCGTAAGTTGACCATTCAGACTATACAGACCTGTTCCAAAAGGATATTAACTTAATTCTGATTTTAGCTACAAATTAAAAAAAGTATCAGATGACAGATACTAGTATTGTGGACAACAAGCTTACTTAACTGCTTTGGTGGTAAATTAATTCTGTTAGTACAAACTCTCTAAAGATATAGATACCATAGATTCCCAGTTACCTTTTCGGAACATTATGAAAAAATAATAGAGGTAAAATGATTACTTTTGTTTATTCCTTATCGGAATATGTATGTATTGCTTTATGCGCATTACCTCGTTTAATCTTCAAAACTCCATTCATTCATTGATCTACATTCAAATATTTTTTGGGCAACCACAAAGAAGTAAGTACATTTCTAGGTGCTGGAAATGTAGCAATAAACAAAGTAAAGGCTCTGCCCTCAAGTAGCTCTAATGGGACCTCCAATCTCTAGTTGGAGAGACAGCCAGATGACCAATATGCAGAATGCATTTTATCACCATGTACACCCACAGATCCCAGTTCAGTTATCACGGTGTTCACACTATGGAGGCAAAAATGCAAAAGAAAAAAGTGGTGGAGATGGAGAGGGCCATCTAAGATGCGGAGGTGAGAAAAGTGTCAGTCACATGACCATCTGGCAGACCAATGTGAAGAAGCCTCAAAAGGGGTTGGACTGGGCAGAGAGAAGTGATGACAGTCCAACAGAGTGAGCTGCCGGGAGCGAAATAGAGAAGGACGCAGGAGGTGAGGCAGAAGCCAGCCTCATACGGCTCTGTAAGCAGGTAAAGCATTGAATGCAATCAAGTGCATCCCAGTGTCATCGGAGGGTTTGTGCAGGGAAGTCACTGTGTGTGCTTTACTCTCACAAAGGTCAGTCCAGGTCGGTGAGGCTGTCAGAGTGCCAGCTAAGAGACAGGTTAGGAAGCTGCCAGCATTCAGACTTGTCGCCTCCACACATTTTGGTCATGCTTGTTTGTGAAGAGTTGTGTATCTTGCACCCCACTATCTCCATTATAAATTTGAGCACATGCCAATATATATTAGGCATTATACCATGTGCTCATATATTAAGTGCATTATGAAATAGAAATAACAAATAAAATATGTAGCATAAAAAGTTTAAAAACCTTTAAATTATTTAATCAATGTTGTAAAAACATTTTGCTTTCACCAAAACATTCTTTTGCTATTTCTGTTACCATTTTAATGTTAATTTTAAATTTTATTAGTATTTAAATTTTTTTATTAGAGCAATATGACAAAATGTGTTTAATAATCTTGAAGAGTTTTATTTAGGTCACAACTTAGAGCATCATTTTATATTTATGTTGGTTTAAAAATATTTGCTAATTATAAGAGTATAACTATCACCAGCTAATATAACAAGGCAAAAGTGCATTATTTATGCATAATCAATAGAATATTTACCAATTCAGATAGTCTTGAAATTTTTAATTCTTTGTTCAGTTGGTCAAACCTAATTAGATCATTATCGTTTTTACCTCATAATGTGGTTGACAAAAAGCTTATCATAAGCAAGGTAATTATCCACTATTAAATTTCCTTTGTGTTAACTTGTGCTTTCATTATTAAAGTATTTTAAATCTTGCTTCTGCAGGAATTTCCTAAGAGTATTTGCTACTGTTTAATAGAGGTTGGGTTTTGAAATTAATTAATTCTTTTACCTGAGCCCCTAAAATGCACTATGTGGAAAAGTCCTAAAAGCTAACAGCTGCGTGAGGACACCTGGGGAGGCAGACCTTCCTTCAGAACCGCCTCCCACCCCACAGGTGCCATGTGGCCCTCACACGCACAGACCTCTGGACCACAGTCTTGGCAATCCATTGTCCTGCAGGAAATCTTTTCATTTTCCATTTGGAATCTTTTCATTTTGAAATGTCTTTTAATTTTCCTCAGTAAAATTCAATATAAATAGAGGTTCTCACCTTTTTAAGCACTTTACTCAATGGTTCCTCTTGTGTGTACTTTCTGGGAGCACAAACTCCTCCTTGGGCACCAGTACTCTAGAGAGAAATGATGGTGGCTTAGATAAGGGCAACTGCAGCCCAAAGGAAGCCAACTGTCACTCTCAGTGGTGAGTGGGTCAGAGACAATGATCCGAATGATAAATGTGCTTACCACTACTGGACCGTCATAGCACCCGGGCTTTTCACCATTCAAAACTAACAAATATTAACTTTCAAAAAGAAAATATCTTGAGTTAATAATGATATATAAATTTTAATATTTAATATTTTGTTACTTAACTTTTCTTGGAATTGTACCTCTTTTTCCTTACATTCATAACTTTGGTTTGAAAACAGCCTAATTTTCTACTCACATTATTCCATTACTCCTCCCCTGACTAATAACACTAATGACAAACTGCTGAAGAAAGTTAAATATTTCTTTGTAGCTCTGTCTTTACAATATATTCCATTAAGGATGTTCACTTAAAATACTGTGTTTTATTTGTCCCTTCTTATGTCTAGAAGTAATCATTTTTATTCTTTTTAAATTTATGATTCCACTTTGCTTTTTGCAAATAAAAAGTTATGTATTATAAATGCATCATCCCCCCTAACCTTTCTCAGAAGGGTTGCACCTTAGTCACACTCCTGTGTACCATGCTTTCTCACCTAGCATCACCCCGGGAGACCTCTCTCTACCAGTTTATGTAGAGGCTTTCCTCATTCCATTTTTCAACTATGTAGTACTACCTTATGTGAACACACCATTCAGTCAATCCTCTTGTGATGGACCTTTGAGCTGTTTCTAGCCTTTACTAGTATAAATGATGCTATAGTGATCAATGCTGTACACATGTCATATTGCAAATTGCCAGTGTACCACCAAAATGAATTTGTGGAAGAAAGATTGCTAAGCCAAAGTGTAGTGCATATGTAAATTTTCAATATAACAGATGAAGGCTATAGCCCAGCACCTTGCTTCTTTTTCACCGAAGATGAAAATTGGGGCCAGAGAAGTTCAACTAGGCTGGGTGACAGTGTCTCTAGTTGGCTAGTGTAGGGTCGGTGTTGGCTCAACAGCATAAGCATGATTCAGAAAGGAGTCGGTGCCGCTGGTACCACAATACCCAGGTTACTGTTTCAGAAGGAACTGGGTCAGAGTCACCGACATTTAGAATAGGCTTTGCTCCCAATAGCACAATCTACTGTTCCTGGAAAAGCCCATGTTTTGCCTTGTCAGGGTGTGCTTGCTTCTGAAGCATTCGTCTCTCACAGCCGTCACTAGTGGGAAGAACGAACAGGGCCAGGTATCCACAATGTCCCCCATGTCTCCACAACCAGAGGTATGCAAGTCTAGCAGGAAAAGACTTCTGCATCCATCAGGCCTGTCTGAGGCTCCTATGGAGATGGATGGAACTTGCCAAGTGTGGATGGAAAGCTGGAGACTTGAGAGGAGAAAGTGAAGGGAGAAGGGAGGACTAGCAAGAGGAAAAGAAGCTGAGTGATAGCCACAGGTCTCCTGGGTGTGACGATCTGAAAAGTCTTGTGTTAGTGAGGCTTTCTCTTCTTGTGTGAAATATAAGGAGAAATTTACAGTCTTAGATCTGGGTCCTTCTTGGTGAACTGGCTGATAGGATCTTCCATTGCATCATAAAGGATCAACCCCACTGCAAGGCAGAGCCACGCTGGGAATTGCCTTGGACCAACTCATGGCCAGAGGTGATGCCTCTCATCCAGGAACACAGATAGCTGCTCCCAAGGCCCTCTGTGTGGGAAGCACGGAAATATTCATGTTCAGCTGAGGCAATTTCCTTCGCCAGAACTTCTTAATATATTTTTTTAATTAAGTGAAAAAGAAACGAAGAAAGAAAGAAGAAGGCAGGGAAGGGAAGAAAGAAAGCAAAAGAAAAAAAAGATTTGATGTATTTTAGTAATGCATTAGAAAATAATTATTGTTGCTTTAGAAAAACGGATCATTTCTTACCAAAAATTAACATACCCTGTAGTTCTGAATCTATTTTAAAAGTATTGGAAACAAGAAAATATGAAAAACAAAATAATTAATTATAATGTTTTATTGAAAGAAAAAATAATGTAGCTGAACTCCACAAGCTATACTAGTTAAGCTTTATGAGGGCCGGGGTTTACACAGCTTTTATGTATATACACATTTATGACATTATATCACAACATTGAAGGCACCTTTCACTGCCACAGTGTCAGGTAATGAATAAAACTCATCCAAATTAATCTTTTTAATAAAATATCTAAAATGATACAGTATATTTTAGTTTTATGTACATATTTGAAACATTTCAATATTTTAAAAACATATTATTTTCATATGTGCACCACAATGATCTCTAATTCCCCAAAATTATGGCACCAAAGTTCTGATTGTCAAGTAACACAAGATGATGTAATCCATAACAAGCACCAGTTAAAGTCAGCATTTACTTCTCCATCAAACTTAGAGAGTTCTAACACATGCAAAGTGATATGGATATTTTGAAAAAAGAGATTGAAAAAATAAAATAAGAACTATTGAAATCATTTAAAGCCTCGAAACTTTTTTCTTTAATTAGATGATTATTTCAGAGACAACAGGGGAAATGGACGATCGAGACTGACGGTTTTCTGCCTGGTTGACCTGGCGGCACTGGGCTGGGGGTATGGGGGACCAACGCCCGTTTTCCCTGCGTTGGCTGTCACACCTCTGTGTGTGACCGAGATCGTGGGAAGGGTTGGATTCAAAGTAAGTTTGAAAATACTAATTTGGAAAACTGCTTCAAAGCACACTTCATTTGGTTATGCTAACATAGTTTAAGAAACATCTCTTTCAAAATAGATGATTACATCAGTAAATTACATAACTCACCTGAAATTTTACCTAAGAACATGGCTTTTTTAGTTACAGGTGATGAAATTCTAAACCTTATGTAAATTTATTAGACTAAAATTATTTTGAATCATTTGATAATGAATTAAGAAAATTTTATCATTAGCTTAATAGAGTGATCAAAGGACATTATCATGTTATAGACCAACAAGTGAATCTGGAGAGGCAATCCTTTTCTATACGAAATTAATTATTTTAACCTGTCTTTTTTTATCTTATGTACTCTGTAAAATAAAAATAAATTATTGCTTCTGAAAGTGAAACACGCACAATTATGCTTGCTAATTCTAGTTATAATTGTATTTATAGTGTAAACCAAATAAAAATATTTTGATAATGCCTACTTTAAAAAGTAACACTGTAATAAGCACCTCAGAACTGGAAAATCATGAAAAACATTACTTAGGAAAGTAGATACAAAAATATATCTCTTATTCTCTTAGAAAAGTATGTCAAAAGAGTAAAGCACTTTTAAATGCTGTCAGACTTAGAGATTATTTGAGAATATAAAAATTGTGTAACTTAAATTTTTATTGAACAGGAGAAAAGGCTTTTTTTTTTGAGGCCAAGTAGCTATCAATAATTTATTTTTACAACCACCAGAGGGCGCCAGTGCCTGCAGCATGTAGGTGTAGGTGTTACCTAACCTTTAGGAGATGCTTGAATTTGGACTCTGCCAAGTTAAGAACCGCCTTAAAAGAAAATTGATAACTTCTAAAAATATGTATATTGTTAAATTCTACAGCACCTAAATAATTTTGGACAGTTTTATTAGAAATGGAATTCACTGGCCTGTTTCTGGTTAAGATTAATTTAACAGGATTTTATTATTATTTCTGAATCCGGAATTTAATGGGTAACTTTTGAAAATGACTGAAAATAGCATTACAGCATTACTAAAGCTATTAACACTAACAGTTCTTTTAGCACCATATATTTAGCACCAAAATAGATGATAGTTCACACTTAATAAAAACTTTAATTATGAAGAAACCTCAAAATTGTTACAATTTTGGTGGTTGTAATGTGTTTTCAGCACCATTAATCAGTTAATTGTTAAACTTTCTAAGTTTTTGATTCACCTTCCATAAATCAAAGTTATACCGTGACAGAATCTTTAAAAATCATTTTGCATGTGTTTAAATGTGTCTTTCCCCATAATTATAATTACAATATTTTTAAAGCATATATAAGCAAAAAGAATATTACACTGATAGAAATCTAACTTTACTCTCCTTAAATGCTTTGGTAGATAAAGGCTTCCATCCATGTCAAGATTTTCATCCTGTGATACTGCATGACCTAGGGAAAGTTTCCGTATGAGGTGGACAGAGACCATCGACCTCAGGCTGAGCATTATTTTTTCCTCATGGACACATTCAAACTATCTGTTTAGCTTATACATTCATAAAATAAGCCAGGTATGAACATGAAACACTTAAATTGGCCTAAATGTATATGAGATTTGCTTATATAGATGTTATAATTTGATTTAATATAAGCATGCATTAATGAGAAAACATATATATTGTCTCAATTCAAATACTCCAAAACCCTACTGGTTGGGCTTGCTCTAGCCATTTGGTCAACTCTTTGCTAAAGCCCCCTAGAGATTTCAAGAGTGTTTCCACAGTTTCAGGTGAGTATTACCTCACTGTCAAATAAAGTTGGTATTGGTGATCTGATGGTCCAGAGAAGTCACGATACTTAAACTGAGCAGAAGCAAAAAGGATAGTAATAATTGCTTCTGCCGCCTTTTCAAAAAAGTTTAAATGGAGACAACTATACCTTTTAGGATCAAATGGGTAAAGCAAGCTCAAACAATATGATTTACTCAGAGTATCTGAACTGAAACAATATATATGTTTCTCATTAGTACATACAACTGTACTTGAACAACAATAAAAAATTAAAAAATAAAATAAAATAAAATTTTAATTAAAAAAATCAAAGCAAGTTTATCTGTCATAACCAGGAACATTAAGACTATGCCTACACAATTCAAATACGATTCTATAAAGAAATCCATCAGTTTAACAGCAATAATTTTAATTTTCTCAGTCTTTTGATAACATGAAAGCCAAAAAAACTATATTGTGACAGATTTTATTTTTACTCTGAAAAAATAAAAAATAGTATCAAAATCTATACCACAGAAAGGATCCATGCTATAGAATATATATGCCGATTACTATTTCTTTTGAAAGAAATCATTTGAAATGAAAACCCCAATACTAACTATTCCACGCTGCTCTTATGAAATAGCTTATCCTCAGACCCTTTCTGCCTCTGGAAATTACAGTGAGAAATAGTTATTCTAGCACCAATGTTGCATGCCATAAACATATGAAACACCGTGTTGATACTAGCAAACTGTCATTTGCTTTAGCCTGGGAAATAAAACATTTCACCTGGCCAGATCATATGACCAACTTTAAAAAGTACAGATAGAGTAACAAATATACCCGTTATATATTTCAGCTGAGTTGTTAAATTATAAATAAACTTACAGTTCTAGTTGTGATTTGGAATGGACTCTTGTATAAATTCTGTGTGTAAACCCTAGTCTTAATCTGATACATCTGATGATTCATCTGTATTTTTGATGCATTCAAAGCTTTGTATTGAAGACATTTTGATCTTATTGAAACAGAGAAGGGTAGCATTCCTCTGGATTGTTGCAGTTCTAGACTTTTTAGTTAATTCTAAAAATCCATTCATATAAACATTTACTACATTATAGCTACTATATAAGATGAGATAAATACAAAGAATTAGAGTTTCTGCTAAGGAAATGCTCAAAAACTTAATTCTATCTTAAATAAAAGTTTCACATTGGTGAAAATTTAAATATTTATAAATCCTATTAATATGGTAATTTTACCTTTTTAGGTACTTCTGTGAAATATGTAGCAAATATCATTATTCATTGTTAGAAGTGAGAAACCAAGCCACAAGAGTAAACCAGCAAGAATAGTCATTTTTGGTTTAATAGTTCTTTTCTACTTCTGTGGACCTGGTATAGCAAAATCAAGGATAGGGATACTTTCTACATAAATCAAGCAAATATACTACTAATGAGATCTCTCCAATTACCCACTATATGTTATATAAAATTTGGATTGGAGCCTGAATCATATAATTATTTTTTTTCATTTGTCTCCAAAATATTTTAATAATATCTGTATATGTGCTCACAGAAGTAGAGTAGTATGATATGAAAACATTTGGTCACCATATCTAGTTTGTAAATGAAATTAGGATAACTTTTTGTTATCATGTAAACTAAAACTCCAAATGGTGGATTTCTCCCCCACTGAATGGACTTCATTAACTACCTATAGTCTTTCAATGCTTTTGTCTTAAGAAATAGCAAATGTGCAGGGAATTTTAAATAAGTAGCTTCCTTCTGTTAATTGCATTCTGGATCTAATCATTTTTACTTATTCTGTAATTCTATAGAAGTATTGCAGTATTACATAACCCAAATCTCTCTCTCTTTCTCACACACACACACAAAGTATATTGTGTTAAGTGTCTTGATCCAGATAATTGAGTTCTCTCTGCAACTAATTTCTCAAATGAGAAATTTCCATATTTTCATGTGTAAACTTTTCATACTGACTTTGATTTCTGCAATCAAACTTAACTGATAACTGGGACATATTCTTCTACATAGATAGTGGTAAAGTTTGGTGATTAGTCCAGAGAAAGTCATCTGAAGAGGGCTATTTGACAGATAAATCGTAACTGTGGTGTGGACTCAGGGCCTTGCAGATGAGACACAAAGATCCACAATGATCACATTGCTTCTCACCACATAAAAACAATGAAGAAATGGAGGTATTTTGGGCACCTGGGTGTTTCTTTCTGGCATCCTGTACCTCCTAGTGACAGGCTTCAAGATACACCAGACACTCAGGGGAGGCTCTTCTGAAGCTAAGCACCTGGCGTTTTTCTACAATAACCCTGTGTCTGTGTTTTCCATACCTATATCCTAAGTCATATTTCTGTTGGCCTCTTCAGTTTTTCTAAAGAGTCTTGGTTTCTGCCTTCCAATCAATCACAACTATCTACTCTAATCCAGTAATTCTGGGCTGTTTTTCATTCTTCCCTACCTCTTTGTTCCAAGCACTGTAGGTAAAACTCCATGCTAATCAAAAGCCTTATATTGTACAGTGTGACTTATCACCTATTCATAAACATTGTTTTCATTCACTTCCTTAAGGCAACATGAAAATTAATTTGTTAAAAAATAATTTTTACAGCAAAACCATTAGGCTGTATTATTCCCTGAATATTTTGGGAGTTTCTTTAAGGCAGGAATCATATCACATTGTCTCTGCATTATCAGAGCATAAATGGCAGCGTGCCTTGCATGTGGTAAGCACTCAGCACAAGACTACCGACTCAACAGAAGACCTTAAGTAGAAGGCATTAGGTGAAATTTTCATAAGTTTGAGCATATCCTTTTGGGAACCCAAAGAAGATGAAATGTCTCCAGAATGAAATTTGTAGTTGCTTAATTAAATTATATCCAGACGTCACTGAGGGTTATTTTGCCAACTATCATTCTGTGGATATTATAGAGGTGGACACTGAGATATCCCACCACCTAATGTATATTTGGAATAGAATATTTTTAATTTTCCACAAGTTGACTAATAAATGATATTATTATCTATTTGTTACATTATCTATCATGTTTGTGTGTGCATGTATCTATATACATATTATGTATGTATGTATGTGTGTGCATATATATGTGTGTACATATATACACACACATAACTTACAGGTCACATATTTTTTTATTCTTTAGAAACATAACATAATTCTTTTGGAGAAAGCAAGTTTTAGAATTGGATGCATCAATTATGTAAATACTACATATAAAATATTTTAATTTATGCTTAGAGGTCAGAAAATTAGAAATGGATGTTTTGATGACCTTAAAAAAATCAAACCAACATACTAGGCAAACACTAGTTTATACAATGAATATTAAAAGTAAAATTCATATAATATATATAATATGTGCAAAACTCAATATATATATAAACCTATGATTCCCAGAAACCATTCTGTGTCCTGGAGGAATAGATAAGCTTATTTAAACCAGTACAAGTAGTTTGACGTTACTCCTGGAAAACAAAGGTTGTCAGTACAAGATCCTCCATAACTTGGAGGACAGGCTGAACATGGTACCCCCACTTTATATGGTGCTTCTCCAATCCAATTTCCCCTGTAAAGAAAAAGAAAAAGAAGGTAATATTAATGTTTCTTGCCCATCATTTAAAAAAATTTTGATTGTCCTTAAGCTCATAACCACATGTATTGACATGTGATGATCTTTTTGAGAAGTTTTCATTTTTGAAAGGCACTGAAAGTTATGTCCATTTCTTATTTATATAGTAACTTATTCTATATATCTTACTTTTAAGTATTTTCTCTCTGAGATAGCATTGTCTTAGTTTACAGATGACAAGTGACTCCCTACAATGAACAGCAGCATCAGCCGTTACCGGTCTCTGTCCTGCAGCCACCACCTAGAGTGCTTGGGCCACGTGCACTTGAAAACAATTACACTGGTGACATTCTAAGGAGAGTGAGATCGTGTGTACTCTGTGTGTGTATGTAGATGTATACACACATGCACACACATGTGTAAACACATACACATAATAATTCCCGGGAGGCTTAGAAATGGCGAAATGAGCAGGAAGTTGTCATAAGTACAAAACGTGCTTATAAATATTCACAAGATTTGTTTAGAAAGTTGTAAAATGTTGTAGATTCTCATTATGAAATGAAATCTGGAAAACTCCATCCTCAAAGAAGTTAAGGGTGATCTCAACACCTTTTCCCATATGTACAATTACAGCCTTTTCTTTAGTAATGCTATTCATTTTTTATAATGAACACCTTTAACTGAATTACTTTGTGTTCTTAATGTTTTTCTTTCTTTTTAAAAAGATTTTATTTATTTATTTTTAGAGGGTAAGGGAAGGAGAGAGGGAGAGAAGTATCAATATGTGGTTGCCTCTCATGCATCCCCTGCTGGGAACTGGCCTGCAACCCCGGCATGTGCCCTGACTGGGAATTGAACCTCGATCCTTTGGTTTGCAGGCCAGTACTCAATCCACTGAGCTACACCAGCCAGGGCCTTAATCTTTTCCTTTATCTGTGTTGGTGACCATGGTCAAAATCAGAAATCAATTTATTATTTGAGAATAGAAAACAGCCACATTGCCTTGCTGTTATTGAGCTCTTTTAATTATAAAAGAGAAAGTAATAAATATATTTCAGGGGCCCGGTGTTTAGTGACTAGAGTACTAGAAAAGAACAGCATAGCCAACAATGTGAAGGAAATCGAATGGTCAGGAGGCAATTTGGTGTTAATAATAAAAAGTCAAGGTAGTATGTGAGACAACAGTAGATAAGAGGCAAAAATACGAGACAGGTGGTTGCAATCTTCACTAAGACCTGAGTATGACCAAGAGTGGCTCAGAATGTATTTATAGGACATGAAGCTCTCTGCTTAAATCAGTCAGTTAAAAATTCACACTTTAATTCACAAAGTATTTACATAAGCAGCAAAAATATGATTATTCATGTCACAAAATGAAGTGAGACTCCAGGACTTTCCACTCCATCCTGTTTGTTCTACACTCTGACCCCCAGATCAGCCTCCTTAAGCATAATTTTGGTCATGTCACAAGCTCACTAAGAAATGTTGGAGGGGCCCATCCTCTTATGAGTGTAGCTCATTCATTTTTCCTAATCTCTCCCACACTATGTTCAAAATTCATTTCCTTATGTCTCTTTATCCAAAGCTACATCTTTACCAAGTCTCTACTACTTCAAATATACATTTTCTATGTATTCTATATTACTTTATGAAGTAAAGTACATATTTTAACACATATTTTTGCTAAAATAAATTTAGAAATATAATTTTATTATATGTAAAAATTATGTATCACAAACTTTTACATAAATCACAGACTTATTTAATAGAGAAAAATTATATTAAATAGTAAGTCAGCAAATTAATAAACTTATTATTTATTCTTTTTTGTCCTAGTCGATGTAATTAAATTCTCCCTTCCTGTCTCTCTGTGTCATTCTCCCTCTCTCTTCTATTTTTTCCCCTGAAAAACATTAGGCTTGAGATAACTTCATACTGACACCAGAAGAATCATATTCATATACCAGTCAGAATTTTAAAAGTTTCTTCATTGCCTAGGTTTCAAAATAATGTTTTTTGTTACAACAAATATAGCATGTAAACACAATATCTTAATTTCTTGGAACCATAAAACAATCAAATCTTTCATCTATAGTATTAGAAATTTGACTCATTTAGCCAAAAACAGAAAAGTTAAATGAATGAAATAAAAATCTCTTTTATCATTCGGGGCCCACTTGGTCTATTTATGTCACAAAGAAAGGTAAAAGCTTAACAGGAAAATATAAAGAGTGAGGGTGAAAATATCAAACAAATGCACAGTTGAATGCTTTTCATAAAGCAGACACATTCTATTTTCCAAATCTCATTGTTCTAAAAATTGTGAAGAGGGGTCCATCGGAAAAAATACTATTTTTCTAACCTTGCAAATTCACTGGCGTACTACCACGTAAATGAGTAATGCAGTTGTTTGTGAAACATTTTCTCATTCCCTTTCCATACTAGCAACACTGGAGAAAATCTTTGTTTGGGACTTACTTTGAAAAACACCAAGAGTGTCATAAATCCTTTGCAAATTTTGGTATATACTCCAAATGGGAACAGATTCATGAATAAATATTGCAATCTTTTATCATCTGAAGAGTTATTGTCATCAAAAAGGCATTTAATCAAATGTTAACACATGCTTCCTTGTTATAAAAAGGTTGGTAAATATGGTCATATTTTAGAATCTTTAATCAACTTTCACAGTACGTTTTATATATGCCAGAGGATGAAATTATTAAATACTTTCAATATGAAATTTAAATCATGGCAAAGCCCCAGTTTAAAAAGAAGTCATAGCTTTTAAATTTCCCATTCTGATATTGAATGCCTCCTTAACCATTTATGGGAATTAATACAATGAAATTTAAAATCTTTCTCTTAAAACAAGGAAGGAAGAAAGGCTTGTTTTGTTTTCCTGTTGAAAAGGTAATACACCATTCCAGCACTAAGGTGGAGATTTTGTGGTGGAAATTCCCCAGAAGATTGTGTTCCAATGCCTTTTTATGTAGCTATCAAAAGTCTGGAAGTACAGAGTTCATTTTACAATGACCATAACAAAGGAAAGCTGGCGAGAAAAAATTAGCTAATGTCCGTACTCAGAACGTTTTGCCACCAATTTTAGGCCAGAATCCCTTTCCTTCTTAAAAGAAATCTGCAATTCAGCTCATTATGTTTTAGGTACACGGGAATAATTGAGGATTCAAGATTAGAAGCCATTTTAGTTAAGTCTTAGTCATATTAAAATACCTATCAGACTGAAGGTGTTTATCATCCTGAAAGGTTCAAGTAAGTAGCATGTCACCTGGGACTTACTTTGGGGCATAGTTGCATACCAAGTACACTGCACGTCGCCACACAGCTCCCCACACGTTCATGTTTTGGCAGGTATGAATTGCACATCCTATCCGATTGGAGGTGGCCCAGACCATCTGGGAAAATAAAGCAGTATGCCATTACTGAAGTTAGAGCTAAGAAAATGCGTATTCACCAAAACAGTTAAGGCCATTTTTTAAAAGTATGAACCCCAAATTAAAGAGACAATTCACATAACCTGTGTATAATGTGTACACATTGGGCCAAAACATCTCATAGGACATCTGGGGTTGCAGTCCTGGGGATACGGAAAGGCATAGTCTTTCACTTCATCGTACCATGGCTTGACCAGCTGCAGAATAGAGCGGTATCTAGGTATCCAGAGAAACAACAAAAACTTAGGGCACAGGTAGACTCATGTTGAAGGTTAACATGGGTCTTGTTCATTTTGCAGATTATTTGTGCTGAATCAAGAGTATATCCACCTCTCACGATTACTATCACCACCTCATAGAATCCTCTATTCCTTCAAATAGGGCCAACATAAAAATGCTCAGTGCCAGAGCAAGTGGTCCTGTATTTGTGTAAGTATGTGTCTGGTCATTTCAAAAACAGTCATGCAAATATTTCAGGAATCATCATCTTTACCTTGTTTTATCTATGTCAAAAATTCCTTCCATCAGAACATTATACACAATTAAGAATTGATGTATAAAAGTGTTTGCAATACCGGAACTCAGTGTGCTTTTTTTTTCTTAGACTTATATCACTTTAATTTTAATATAGCACATCTGGTTTCCTTCCCAAGATGAGAGAGAATGGGTCTCTGGAATTGGTTGATAACACTCCACAATGCAAGGAAAATTATCCCATCAATGAGAAAAAACTCGCCTATAGCTGCATATACTTGCATATGTATGTGTGTATGTACATACACATATGTATGCAAATATGCATAATTTGTATAACACACATGCAGATATATGAAACCATGGGAAAGTTGCAGACACACAAGACTGGTTTCTGCCACAGTCAAGAGATGTGTTTTAAGGTAGAAGAGATGGGATACAGGGCAAAGCACATGCCTGATCCTTTCAAAGATTCTGGCCCGTAAGTGAAGAAGAACACAGGCTAAAGGAGACTGCTTCAAGGGTCAAAGAAGGAACTGGTCTTATTAGGCCCTTTTAACCAGTTAAATGCTCCTTGAAAACTTCTGAATTAGTCATAGGTCAAGCATCCATGTTTGGCACATAGTCAGCCCTCAATAAATAGTTGCTGATATTACTCAAAATGGGTGCCACTCCCCCTTGGGGTCTAATGAAGTTGTGTGAATGAACGGTGTCAGTGAAACTGCTTCCTACCTTCCAGTTCTCACAGAGAGATTTTGTCCAAAAAATCTCAGTAAGTAAGAAGGTCCATGGTCCCAAATGCAAGTAGCTGCCCAAGCCTCAGCAGATTTTGCAAGATTTTCATCCCAAACCTGTGAAGGGGAAAAAGCCTTCAGCTTTACCAGGTTTACTAGTAGGAAAATAAAAGTAAGATGAAAGAAATGGTGCTATTGTTGATTAAAGTTCTTTGAATTCTGACTTCTGAGACTGTTTTTACTAAAAGAAAGCAACTTCAGACCGTTGATACTTAAAGTTCTATAATGTAATATGATTGCACCACAAAAAACTTTATTGCTTTTATAGTACTCCTAGATCAGAAGTCTAGACATCAGTTTTAGTAAAGGATTGGTTAACAAAAATACCATAACTAGATGCGACCTGGAACACCTCATACCAAACATTGAAATTTGAATCCACCAAAGTCAATTGATTTCCCTAGAGATCACCTTCAGAGCAACCAGGAGCCATGCTACCCATATATCTCCAAAACCAACACAATCAAAATTACTGTTTGTCAAAATTAACAATGTTTAATATACTACAACTTTCAAAGGTCAAGCTATGTTATAATGTAATATATCCCATGGAGCCTTCATATTTTATATCGTTTGAATCTTTGGCACTAATAGCAATATGAGAATTCCTTTTCTGTTTCTATAAACTGGAAACAAACTAGGATAAAAAGTAACGTGACTGTGTTGCCTCGGGCGGCCATAAAAATATTGTACATTATGATTTAAATAAATACGTTAGGAAGAATAGCAATTGTTCTTGAATAATTTAATTGACAAGGGTATTATTAATATATAGTAACTTTTCCATAGATAAAAACTTTGTGGCATAAAATTTAAATGAACCTTAGATTTAGTACACATTTATATTAGTTATTATATGGAATGGCATTCCCATCTCTGAAGCTCTATGGAGAAATCAAGCTCTAAACATTTGTGGGCCTGCCAATAATGAAGTAACACCAACCTGATAGTCTATTTTCTAGCAAGTTAAAAGGTACAAAACACAAAGTAGAGAATATTGTAATTCTGGTACATAAATATAGGAAAAATGCTTTCAAAATTTCTCCCTAATGAGCATATAATTTAGTGAAGTATTTATCTGTTGTAAAAATGATTTTAATTTTTATATTTTAATTCCAAACCATAACATCATTTTCTAAAATACATAAATATTGATATACTATCTGAAGAAATTTGTTCAAATTATGATTAGACAGTGGATTCTAATATATATGTTGTATTTAATCTTTATTATATTTTTCTCCATTACCATTTAGTCCCCTTTTACCCTCCTCCCCCCAGCAATCACCACACTGTTGTCCACGTCCATTAGTCCTTTGTCCTTTTTGCTCAGTCCCTCTACCCCTCACCTCCGCTGTTGATGGGAACATCAACAGTAACTCATCCTGCTCTCCATCGATGAGTCTGTCCCCATTTTACTTGTTAGCTTTGTTTGTTCACTAGATTCCACATGAGTGTAATCATATGGTATTTTTCTTTCTCTGACTAGCTTATGTCACTTAGTATGATAATTTATAGGTCCATCCATACTTTTTTTGTTGTTTTTTTATGTCTGAGTAGTATTCCATTGTGTAAATATGCCATAGTTGTTTTATCCACTCATCTATTGATGGATATGTGGGCTGCTTCCATATTCTGGCAATTGTAAATAACGCTGCAATAAACAGGGAGTGCTTACGTTCTTTAGAATTAGTGTTTTGGGTTCCTTCAGATATATTCCCAGAAGTGGGATTGCTGGGTCCAAAGGCAGATCCATTTTTAGATTTTTGAGGTTATTCCCACAGTGCCTGCAGCATTCTGCAAAAGGGTTCCCTTTCTCCACATCCTCGCCAGCACTTGTTGTTTGTTGATTTATTGATGATGGCCATTCTGACAGATGGGAGAATGACATGCCATTGTGGTTTTAACTTGCATTTCACTGATGATTAGTGACATTGAGCATCTTTTCATATCCCTATTGGCCATCTGTATCCTCTTTGGAGAAGTGTTTATTTAGGTCTTTTACCCAATTATTTTGGTGGGACGGGTGGCTGTTTGTTTTTTGGTGTTGTTTTTGTAACTTCTTTATATATTTTGGATATAATCCCTTATCAGATGTTCCTTCATTCTGTGGTCTGTCTTTTTATTTTGTTGATGATTTCCTTTGCTGTGCAAAATCTTTTTAGTTGGATGGAGTCTCATTTGTTTATTTTTTCTTTTGTCTCCCTTTCCTGGGAAGATATATGCAATAAAATATTGCTCTGAGCAATGTCCAAGATTGCAGCAGCTTATGTTTTCTTCTATGATTTTTATGGTTTTGGGTCTAATACTTAAATTTTTTATTTGTTTTGAAGTTATTATTGTGCATTGTATAAAAATGTGGTCATTTCATTTTTCTGCAATATCTGTCCAATTTTTACAACACCATTTATTGAATAAACTATTTTTAGCCCATCATATGTGCTTGTTTCCTCTGATGATTATTAATTGACTATAAAGTTGTGGGTTTATTTCTGGGCTCTCTATTTTATTCCAGTGATCTATATGTCTGTTCTTAGGTTGGTACCATGTTGTTCTGGTCACAGTCTACTTATAGTATACTTTGTTGTTAGGTAGTGTGATTCCTCCAGCTTTGTTCTTCTTTCTCTGGATCTCTGTTGCTATGTGGGGCCTTTTGTGGTTCAACATAAATTTTTGAAATATTTGTTCTATTTCTGTGAACTATGTCACTGGACTCTTGATAGGAGTTGTGTTGAATCTATAAGGTGCTTAGGGTAGTAGGGACATTTTAACAATGTTCATTCTTTCTATCCATGAACACAGTGTATGCTTCCACTTATTTGTATCTCTTCAATTTTTTTTTCTTCAGTGTCTTACAGCTTTCCAAGTACAGGTCTTTTACATCCTTGGTTAGGTTTATTTCTGGGTATTTTATTCTTTTTAAAGTAATTGTGAATGGGACTATTTTCTTTCTCTCTCTCTCTCTCTCTCTCTCTCTCTCTCTCTCTATCTATATATATATATATATATATATATATATACATACATATATATATATAGTATTGATTATGCCATTACAGTTGTTCTATTCCCCCCTTATTCCCCTCCACCCTGCACACCCCTCCCACATCATTCCCCCCCTTTAGTTTATGTCCACGTGTCTCAAGTTCTTTAGAGTCTATATTTCCCCTACTATTCTTGCCCTCCCCCTATCTATTTTCTTTGCCTTCTTCCTCTTTCTCTTCCTCCCACTCCCCTGTTGCTAACCCTCCATGTGATCTCCATTTCTATGGTTCCACTCCTGATCTAGCTGTCCTCTTAGTTTGCTTTTGTTTTAGGTTAATAACTGTGAGTTTGCTATCCTTTCACTGTTCATATTTTTTATCTTCTCCCTCCTAGATAAGTCCCTTTAACATCTGATATAATAAGGGCTTGGTGATGATGAACTTTTTGAATTTTCTTAATTTCTATTTCTGTTCATTTGTTTTGGCATATAAAAGTGCAACTGATTTCTGGACATTAATTTTGTATCCTGCTACTTTGCTGAATTCATGTGTCAGTTGTAATAGTTTCTTGGTGGAATCTTTGGGATTCTGTATGTACAGTATCATGTCATCTGCAAATAATGAATTTTTCTTCTTCCTTTCCAATTCGGATACCTTTTATTTCTTCTATTCTGATTCTTGTGGCTAGAACTTCCAGTACTGTGTTAAATATGAGTGGTGAAAGCAAACATCCCTGTCTTGTTCCCAATGTTAGGGGGTACACTGTAGATTTTACCTGTTGAATATCATGCTAGCACTGGGTTTGTCATATATGGCTTTTATTATGTTTAGGTACATTCCCTGTAATCCCATTCTGCTGAGAGTTTTATCATAAATGGATTTTATCGAATGCTTTTTCTGCATTTATTGATATTATCATGTGTTTTTTACCCTTCATTTTGTTTACATGGGGAATAACATTTATTGATTTGTGAACATTGTACCAACCTTGCGTGACCTCTTTGATACATTGCTGTATTCAGTTTGTTAATATTTTGTTGAAGATTTTGGTGTCTACATTCATCAGGCACATTGGCCTATAATTTCCTTGCTTTGTAGTGTCTTTATCTGGTTTTGGAATTAGGATGACTCTGGCCTTGTAAATGAGTTTGGAGCCTATCCTTCCTCTTACATTTTATGCAGTACTTGAGAAGGAGAAGTGTTAGTTCTTCTTGAATGGTTGGTAAAATTCACCTGTGAAGCCATCTGGGCCAGGGCTTTTGTTGGTTGCTAGTTTTTTTTTATTATTGCTTTAATTTCACTAGGTGAATCTGTCTATTCAGATTCTCTGATTCTTCCTGATTCACCTTGTAAGGTTGTTCTGTTTCTGGGAATTTATTCATTTTGTTCAGTTTGTCCAGTTTGTTGGAATACAGTTGTTCATAACATTTTCTTACAATTCTTTATATTTTTTGGTGTTGGTTGTTATTCCTCCTCTTCACTTCTGATTTTATTTATTTCTCTTTTTTTTAAAGGTTTGTCAGTCTTGTTTATCTTTTCAAAGAACCAGCTCTTGGATTCATTGATCGTTTGTACCTTTTTTTTAGTCTTCATGTCATTTATTTCTGCTTTGATCTTTATTATTTCCTTCCTTCTGTTGACTTTGTGCTTTGCTTTTTGTTCTTCTTTAGGTTCCTTTAAGTGTAAATTAGATTGTTTATTTTAGTTTTTTTCTTGTTTTTTGAGATAGGCCTGCAATGAAAGAAATTCCCTGTTAGGATTGCTTTCCCATTTTTCCACAGATTTTGGATGGTTCTGTCCTCATTTTCATTTGTTTCAAGGTATCTTCTTGTTTTTTCCTTGATTTCATTGTTGATCCATTCATTGTTTAATAACATGGTATTTAGATTCCATGTCTTTGTGTGCTTTTCAATGTTCTTGTGATTGATTTCTAGTTTCATAGCATTCTGGTTAGAGAAGATACTTCATGTGATTTCCATCTTCTTAAATTTATTAAGATTTGTTTTGTGTACAAGTTTGTGGTCTGTCTTGGAAAATGCTCTGTGTGCACTTGAAAAGTATATATATTCTCCTGCACTGGAGTAAAATGCTGTAAAGATATCAAATAAATCCATTTAATCTAGAGTGTCATTTAAGATCACTGTCTCCTTATAGATTTTCTGTCTGGAAGATCTATCCATTGAAGCCAATAGGGTATTAAAATCTGCAACTATGACTATATTTCTGTAAATTTCTCCCTTTATGTCCATTAAGACTTGCTTTACATATATAGGTGCTCCTATGTTGGCTGTGTATATGTTTACTAGGGTTATAGCCTCTTGTAGTAGGGTTCCCTTTATCATTATGTAGCGTCCTTCTTTGTCGCTCACCATAGCCTTGATTTTAAAATCTATTTTGTCAAATATAAGCATTGCTATCCCAGCTTCTTTTCCTTTTCTATTTGCATGCAATATCTTTTTCATCCCATTACTTTCAACCTGTGTGTATCTTTCAATCAGCAGCGTGTCTCTTGGAGGCAACATATATGTGGGTATTGTTTTCTTATCCACTCAGCTACCCTATGTCTTTTGGTTGGAGCATTTAAGCCATTTACATTTTAGAGATTTTTTAAATAGATACATATTTAGTTCCATTTTATTGGTAAAGCATTTTTGTCTGTTTTTTTCTTTTTCTTTTCTCTTTCTCCTTTCTTCTTAAAGTGAGCCCTTTAACATTTGTTTCAGTACTGATCTGGTGTTAACAAATTCCTTCAGCTTTTTCTTGTCTGGGATGCTCCTTATTTTCCTTTGATTTAATTGATAACCTCGCTGGGTAAAGTAGCCTTGGTTGGAGGTACTTGCTTTTCATCTCCTTGAATATTTCACACCACTCCCTTCTGGCCTGAAATGTTTTTGTTGAGAAATCGGAGAACAGTCTAATTGGAGCTCCCTTGTAGAAATCAGAGAACAGTCTAATTGGAGCTCTCCCTTGTAGAGCTCACCTGATTTTCTCCTGTGGCTTTTAGGAGCATCTCTTCTTTTTTAAGCTTTGCCATTTAATTATGATGTGTCTTAGTGTAGGCCTTTTTGGGTACAATTTGTTTAGGACTTTCTGAGCTTCCTGGCCTTATGTGTCTTTTTCCTTCACTTAATTAGGGAAGCTTTTGCATGGTTCTTTAAACCATTTTGCACGGAAGCTTTAAATAAGTTCTCAAAACTTTGCTCACTCTCTTCACATGATGCAGGTGTTGTTATGCTTCAGGTTGTCCAAAATATTTCTTAAGCACTCCTCATTTTTTTAATTCTTTTTTTTTTTACTTTTTGTCACTCTGCCTGTCAGTTTTGTGTCCCCTTTTCTCCAAATCACTGATTCAGTCATCTGCTTTATCTAACCTACAGTCTATTCCTTCCAATGTATTGTTTATTTCAGATATCGAATTCTTTATTTCTGACTCATTATTTTTTATGGTTCTTATGTCTTTTTTTTTTCAGAAAGAAATGTGAACTTTTAAAAAAGATTTTATTTATTTATTTTAGAGAGATGGGGAAGGGAGGGAGAAAGAGAGGGAGCAAAACATCAATGTATGGTTGCCTGTAGCATACCCCATACTGGGGATGTGGCCTGCAACCCAGGGATGTGCCCTGACTGGGAATCAAATCAGCAATGTTTTGGTTCACAAGCCTGCGCTCAATCCACTGAGCTACACCAGCCAGGTGGTTCTTATGTCTTTTGTTATGCTGTTTAGTATCCTTATAATCATTACTCTAAACCACAGATGGCAAACACAAGGCCCTCAGACTAAATCTGACCCTCCACTTTGTTTAATCCAGCCTGGCACCTTATTTCTACCTGGGGGCAGCACCGAGCTCTCACTTAGTTACATTTACACAGTCCTAAAATTACATTTGGCCCTTTGAAGGCAACTGAGAAGCTGGGATGGCTCCCAGTGAAAATGAGTTTGACTCCCCTACTCTAAACTATCTATCAGATCAATTCCTTGCCTCCATTTCATCTAGTTCTTCTTGGAAAATTCTCTCATTCTTTACTTTCGGGTTTGTTTCTTTGTCTTCTCATTTTGGCTGCTTCTTTGTATTTGTTTCTATGTATTAGGCAGATCTGCAAAGACTCTGATGTAGGCCTTTTTCGGAAGCTGCTTGTGACTTGCCCTGCTCAACCTGTTTGGAGTAATCACTAATCCACATTGTTTGGCTCCCCCCTGCTGGGCCTGTGTGCAGAAAGAACCAGGCTGTGCTCCAAGTCTGGTTTTTATCAGCACCAGGCCTTGGGGAGGGTCAGCTAAAGTGTCTTAGTGCTTCCAGATATCTACCTTAATTGCTAAGATAATCAATTATATAACCTTAAACTGTAATCAGCAGCCCAACTTAAATTCCACAGGGTGGAGCAGAGTAATTCCTATGGGCTATTGCTTCTGCTTGGGCTGAGGCATTTAGAGAGAAGTGCTGCATGAGAAAGATTGCTTCTGCAGTATAGGGAACGACTCAGTACAGGGATCCTGGCAGCTCTTCCTTCAGTTCTGTCCCAGAACCACCCACCCCAGACTCTTCAAGTGTCTCTAATCCACTCTGTCCTCCCTCTGCTGGATGCCAGGATAAGTGGCTGCGAACAAAGTTTTGTGCCTTGGCCCTTTAAGAGGTTCTCTGAGTCTCCAGCCACCTTTCTCTGGAAAACAGAGACCCTTCTATTTTTCATAGCTGGATGTTTTCTGGGTTCCTTTAAGGATCTGGTGCTAGAGACTTGGAGCCCAGCTTGGTGTTTAGACCCCACACTTCTCAGGGTCAATCTCCCGGCCACTTAAATATCCATTTGGAATTTCATCTGCCTTCCATGGGAACCCAGCCAGCCCACTTGTACCTCCTCCACACTCCCTACCAGCCCCACTATGGTTTCTTCTGTCTGTCCATGGTTATAAGGCTTCTCTCCAGGCAGTGTTCAGTTGGTTTTTTAGGATGATTTCTCTACAATTTAGTTGTAACTCCAAATTGGTCTTGGGAGGAGGTTTGTGCAGCTTCCACTTACTTCTCTGCCTCCTTGGACCTCCTGAAGTTTTGCATACTAATATATTTTAGAAGGTAAAACCCTTTATGAAAAAGGAAACAACAGTGTGATGATTGCAGGAGGCAGGGATGGGTGGAGATGGAAGATAGTATAGGGGATAAATGGTAATGAATAAAATACAATAAAATAATGTAATAAAGAAAAAAGAAGTAACCGTTTTGTAATTACTCAAATTCACATGAAACTCTGTATATGAGGGCACATGGATGTCCTTATATTAATCCTGGTTTCCCTACTTTCATAATCTTCCTTATCATCTTTTTGGTGATTTTCTCTTCCACCAGATGTGGGGAGCTAAGCAAGACTCAGCATTGATAGCCGTTAGTTCACACTATGTTACAAGCTTTCAAGCAAACTCATAGGACTGCTTGGCCTATGGAAAGGTATAGTTTTCCTCCAAAATAATGGGAGACATAGATTTGTTTAATATAACAATGTATTTAACTGAAAGGAAATTAATTTAGTAACTTTGAAATAAAGTAGGAAAAAAATAAAATAGCAGATAAATTCTTCAAGAGCCATTTTCATCCCAGAGGGCCATAGCAGCCACCCTCCAAGATTTGTAAGTTACTCAGAAGTTGTTTTAAATTAGAAAAACAAGACCATTTCACATACATTGATCTAGAATTCCATTGAAATAAACTCACAAAGTTTATATAAAAACAGAATTATTTGGAAAAGATTTAGAGTAATTCTGAGGCGACAGTGGCACATCTCCTTTGGCCACATACAAACTAAAATTACTCAAGGAGCTGTATCAAGAAACACTTTTAGTTAACCAGACTATATTCACTCATTTTGGGGATTAAATTAAATGTGGTGAAATATCACAAAATACCATTTTAGTAAATAAATAATCAATGTTCAGTGTTAAATGCAGTATCGAAAATGGATAAAACTTATTTTATAGTATCTTATGAGCTGGTGTTTATGTATTTGTTTTTTCTCTGACTTAATATCATGCCATTTTACAATTATGAAAAAAATTGGACTACATTTTTCATAATTACTTAGCTTAGTAAAATAATTATTTGACAGAAATTTTATGAATTATTACTTCAAACTTCTTCTTTGTTTTGTTTGTAAAAAGGGGTAAAGTATATTAACAATAAAAAATAAATTTATAATGAACATAGAATCTTAGGACTGAAATTAACTTTTAAAAGCATTTGCTTGGCCGTTAGTGAATTTATCTATTAATTATTCTTGTGATGTTTTGAATAAAATATGGATTGATGACATATGGGCTACAGTTCATTGAAATACAAAATAACAAAATTAAAAGCAATTCCAGATGTAATTGCATCAACCCTTTTTGTCCCCTAGACAGTGCTGAACTAATTGTAGTCACTTGAAAAAAAATGCATCTAAGTATTATTTACATATTGAAATACAGTGTGCACTCAGACCAGTAACAGCTAAAAACACTTAATGAGAATCTTGACCTAAAATATGAACACAGCATGGAACAAATAACACTGACCTAATAATAAAAAATCTTCTGTCCTAACCCTGCTTCTATGGCTAAGATCATCTGTGACTGAGACCATGTCAGCTAGTCTTTCCACCAGTTAACTTGTCTGTAAAATAAGATGGGGTGAGGTCATCTCTAGGGTACCTTTCATCTTCAACTTCTCATGATTTAATGGACTTGAGTAGCCACAGTACAGAGCCAAGAAAATCTGTGTTCTTGTGGACTATGACATCTTCAGTTCTAGCCCTTTCCATACCACAAAGAGAATAAAACTTCTTTTCAAATTTTTACAAATATTTAAGGCAGTTAAGAATTTGAGAAGTAATTTAACATGTATAATCCTATCTTTATACTCATTCATATATTTAAGAACAAAATATTGTATATGTTAAAAAGGTAAACCAAAAGTTTATGCCTGGAAAATACCTTACATGAGAATTCTTTGTTAACTGTGATTAAGGGATTTGGAGAGGAAGAAAACATCTTACTACTGATACCTACATTATTTAGGTGTTTCTCTGTGCACAATTAAAATTTTGGAGAGGACAGTTGTCGGGGAGGAGGAATAACCACTTTCTGTGATGTTTACTTTTAGAGAACTTGCCTGGGTCCATGTCCTTGAAGGAAGGTGCTGGAAACCCTGGTGGGCACTGGCCAGGTCCCACACAAAGAGTGGTCACTCTGCCTCCCTGTGAAAGACATGATTGACTGTCCCTTTGATGCCAAATACAGGTAAGTCAGAAGGTCCTGTACCCATTCTTGTCTCTTGGTCCCCAGGCAGGACTCATACCCATCCTGCACAAAGCAGGGAGTGCTGAAATTTGGGACCTAGATTAATCACATCTATTGGTAAAATTGAGAACTGCATTGGCTCCCTCTGTATTTTTTCATTGGCTAGTTGTAACCAATGAAGACGTAACCTGTGAGAAGATGGATAAATTATTTATTCCCTTAATCTCCAGTAGTATTTAAATGTATTAATATGATGAGAGATCTTTGAGGTTTGAAAATAGTAAGCAATGATTACTTTATTTATTTAATAATAATAGGAAATTTCAACAAAAATATGGCGGGCTGTAGGGAGTGGTAAAATAGACCTATTCTCTCCAGTCAGAAGCTCTATATTATTACAATAAGTGTTGCCAGTGTAACCATGTGAAAGAATTTTAACAGCTTATAAAAGTTCAAGGATATTTAAGATGTAAATTGCTAAACATTTAAGTTTTTTTAATTAATTTTTTATTGATTATGCCATTACAGTTGTTCTAGTCCCCCCCTTCATTCCCCTCCACCCTACCTCCCTGTCCCCATTACCCCCCTTTAGTTTATGACCATGTGTCTCAAGTCCTTTAGATTCTATATTTCTCATACTACTCTTGCCCCCATCTATTTTCTATCTACTGTCTATGCTACTTATTTTCTGTACCTTCTCCACCCTTCTTCTCCTCCCACTCTGCTGTTGCTAACCCTCCTTGAGATCTTCATTTCTATGTTTCCACTCCTGATCTAGCTGTCCTTTTAGTTTGCTTTTGTTTTAGGTGAGTTAATATATATATTTATAGATGCTTGATATGCATCTGCTTAATTTCTCTGAATATCTGTGACATTTATTTGAAATGACTCTAATATTATTCGCTACAAATACGATAACAAAACAAAGAAGGACACACATGTACTTATTTGATCTTCTATGAATGCCTAATGAATATGCAACATTTTATTATCTGTTGTTGGAAAAACTGAACACTTGATACTTACTTAGCTTTTATTCAACCAGATTCAACATCCTGTATTTTCTCTAAATAGATAAGATAGTTTCAAAGATAATTTGGTTGTAAACATTTAAAATCTGGTCTTGCCTCTTAAAAATGAGGCAAAAATTAAGAATATGCACGGGTACAAAATAAAACATTTCCTGGATCCACTAGAAGTTAAATATGATTACATTAGATAAGTCACAAACTAAAGATAGCTAAGGCAATGTCCGAGCATGGATACGCTTGTAAGTTGTGCCCTATTGACCCAAATGGTTTCTTCCATTTGTTGTTGTTTCATTTAGTTGGTCAGCTCATAAACTGATTAATTTAGCTCTGGACTCAAATGTTCACCATAATCTATTCTGATGATAGATTCAACACTTTGTCTTTTGGCACCCACATAGTTGTTTTAAGTCATGAGAGATGTCTAGAAATCAAACTGATTTCATTAACTATCTAAGACATTTGTGACTCCAAGAGATAGGGGAGGTAAGGCAAAAAATGCAGATTCTCATCAAATTCACAGATCTTTACAGTGTAAGCCAAAGAAATACAACATTGATTCAAAGACTGTTGCAGCTTGGGAGATGGTTGTGGACTTTCATAAGGAGACAGAGAATTAGAGGACCATATGCTCCAGCCAGATATGAGGTTATTTTATCGGCTATTTCTGTAAGTTTTGGTATCCACAACAGAGTGGCAGCCAGATTGAGGGAGCACACTGACATCTGAACCTCCCTTCTTATATCCCTGTAAATGTCTCTGGGCAACAATAAATTCAGCCTAACTGGACTGCAACCTAAAATTACTTGGGTATATTCCCAACATTGTTTGAGGTGACATACTGCTTTTCTTAAAGTAGGTAACATCTTTTAATATCAAACATGAAAAATAAATGTAGAAGTATTTGAAAAATTAATTTTAAACCTGGCCAGTTTGGCTCAGATGATAGGAGAGTCCTCCCATGCACCAAAATGTTTGGGGCTCCATCCCCTGTCAGGGCACATACAGGAGGCACTGATCAATCTCTGTCTGTCTCTGTAACTCTCTCTCTCTCTCCCCCGCTCTGTCTCCTCTCTTTCCCTCTCTAAAATCAATAAACATATCCTTGGGTGAGGATTAAAATAATAATAATAAACTGAAAATAAAAACGAATGTCACCTCTTGAAAAATCTATTATGCACTTGGAATCCATCTTCAAAGACATAAAATATTAAATAAAGATATGGCACTTGGGGTTTTTGGAGATGTATTTCTAAACTAGTTATGATAGCAATGGCATTGGAGACAGTATGGCAGTAAGGCATGTGCAATAGACATTTATTTTCTTAGACATTTATGTGGTCATTTCTTATATATTAAGATTAAAACTAAAGTCAATTTAGATAGACAAGTTTTAGAGTTCTTTAAAAATAATTAAGTTAGGACTTTTGATCTTATTCTGGGTTAGTCAGATTGAGAATGAAGTGTTGACTTACAGAAGTGAGAAAGAACCATTAAAAAGAAATTAAGTGATGACAAAATTATTTCCCCTGAGTGTAGCCAAAAGCTTTTAAAACACTTTAAAACAGCTTTAAATCATGGTCATGATTGTGGTTCTGTTTTGAAATTGGTGGGTTTAGTCCCATTAGATAGAAATGCATGTGAAATGCCAATAAATAAAACTCAGAGCTGAATATACAAGCGCCAGTGTTACCCCAATGGGAGGGCAGAAACGAGCGTTGGGAAGGAAGGCTGTAGAGGCCTGGGGTCAGGTGGGGTGAGGTAGTGCACAAGTGGAGAAAAGGAGGTTTCTGGTATTGATTAATTAAGTGAGTTTTGAACTGATTCTACTTCATAAGAAGAGTAGAGAGTTAAAAGTAATTCCCTCAAGCCACAAAAGTAACTATAAAATATGGGACTACATTATACCCTGAAACAACAATTTTCTACCAATATACCACAGAATTTTTAAAACATGCAACCCAGACTATTTAGTCAGGGACACTGACCTCTTTTCCCTTAGATTGTCAAATAAAAAAATGACAATAGTCAAGACAATAATAGCCATCCAGTATGAATGAATCAAAATTATTCCTATTTTTATCAGATCAGCAAAAAATTATAGTATATATTTTTGGTGTGCCACAGAATTTTAGTAATTAGTTTATGTGTGAGCTGAGATGAAACAGATTGAAAATTGCTGTTACAAAATATCAGACTAAGCTCCTAAGCATTTCTTAAATGTTTAAAAGAAGATAAAGTAGACTTCCCAGTAAAATGAGTACCACCTTGCATGTAGGTGAGAAAGATAAATTTCTGTAAAGAGATGATATAAAGTGTACTTTTTTTTTGGGTGGAGATCATTGCCAACAGCATGCAGTTAAAAAACAGGGTGAGGGTAAGCCCTTTCTTGACTCCTTTTCATCTTTCAATTATAGCATCATTCTTTTCCTTCCTATAACAATAAAATCCCTTGAAAGTTGTCTTAAACAAAAGAATTTCCAGTTTTCCTTCTTCCATTCTCTTTTGAGACTCCAGGCAGGTTCCCCACCCCATCTCTAGTCTACCTAGCTGTGTGTCCCAGGCCACTTTCTGCTCATCAACTTCCTTGGTATATCAGCAGCTTAGGCATACCTGGCCACTTTATCCTCCTGGACACACCCCAGTTCCTTGGTATCATGATCCCATATTTGCCTTGATTGCTGGTTGCTGATTGCATATGTTTGCTGATTCCTCTTCACTTTCCAACCTCTACATGCTGGAGCGTTCCTGTGGCTCAGGTCATGTCCACCTCCTTCTCTCCCTTTTTCTTTTCTGTTTCATCTGTATGTATGCACTGCCTACATATTCTCATCCAGTCTCATGGATTAGCATACCATTTATATGTTGGCGGTATTATTGCTCTGAATTATATCTCTAAATCTCTCAGTTGAATTCCAAACTAAGTTTCCCAGCTAGCTACTTTAAACCTCTACCTAATTTATTCAAAGTTGAGCTCCAGATATTCATGACTCCACCCTGCTCCCCACACATAACATGCTGATCCTGCAGTCTTCCTTCTATCAGAGAATGGCATTGCCCATCTTCTAGTTCAAGGTCACCAATCTGTCCCATTGACTATTCATACATTATCTGTGGCTGTTTCCATGCTATAAAAGGTGAGTTAAGTAGCTGCAACATAAACTATAAGGCCTGTACAGCTGAACATGTGCATTATCTGACCCTTTATGGAAGAAGTTTACAAGCTGCTATTGTAGTTGCTCAGGCTAAAAATCTAGTGGTCATTTTTGTTGAATAATTTTTATCTGCTCCACCAGCAAGTCTCATTGATCCTACCTTCAAAATACTGTGTATACAGAATATGAACACTGATTATCACCACCACTGCCACAACAACATCCTTTATTATCTGGAGTACTCAAACGGATTTCTAACTGAGGGCATGCTTCATATGTATGAATAAATGAAGGCATGGATAAAAGCCAAAAAAAATTCAAAATTTGAGATAATATTCAAATAAAATTGGTAACTAGGAAACAATGAAAAATGTTCAGTGATTTAAATATATTCATGGCTCGGTATGAAACTGTACTCCAGCCAAATGCTTTGAAAATGCCCAAACTTTATTTAAATATAATGAAACTAAATTATTGCCTGGGGGCATGGTTTAGTAATAAAGACGACTGAAGTAGTATCGGGTATAAAATGACAAAGTGAACCTGCTGCTTGACCTCTGGACAGTTATATGGAGAAAAAGAAGGAGGGATGTAGAGAGAGAGAGAGAGACAGACTCTCAGAAACAAGCAAATTTGCCTCACCAAAGAGGCTACTCCTCTCTAGGAAATTGTTGACAAGTAGGAAGTCGACTCAATGTCTCTAAACCTTACCATTTTCAGGATAATCTAGAAATCCTGATATATATATGAAATATATCAACTTTTACATGTAGACATTAACTTTAAAATATGTAAAAATTTGTACAGTTCAATATTATGCAGAGCAAATTAAACATACCGATTAATTAGAGTGATTGATGGGCCTACACTTTATGACCTCTGATGTAGGGTACCATTATCACCATTACACCTACACAGAAGTGTTATCTTTCTTTTTCATTTCCAGGATGGTGGCAGGAAATAGTGACCCTGAAACCACATTTACCTGAAACTTCCTTAGAATAACTTACCACCCAGGGATGGCTACTTTGACCTTAAAACTAGAAAATCCAAGAAACAGAAGTTTCCACATTAATAATAAGATCTTAGGTAATTCCTTCATCTAGGTAGCAAGTAAATAAATACTTTTTGGGAGACACTAGGTATTGTGCATTCAACTGTCAGCAAGACTAACATAAACTCTCCCTCACAGTTTAGGGAAGAGACAGTCAACAACAATACTACCAAAAAAATATGTAAATAATTGCAAATTATAATAAATTATTTAAATATATATAATACATTATGCATATATAGGAGTGGGCAATGGTAGGTTTCCAGTTGTAATAAAAATAAATACTAAAAGAATAAACTCTGTTTCACATACTATAAACCTAATTTTGCCCACTCCTGTATAATGTATGTGATGCATTATATAAAGAAGCTCCAAAAAAATTATCTGCTACCTAAAGTTTCTATCTTTTGAACTGTCCTTAATCAATCAAATCGTATTTTGCCATGTATAATTCACACCCATGTTTTTGTGTACATTATACACCGGGTTATTATTCCCATGGCATGTAATCATTAATGCATACACATGTATAATGCGCATCCTTACTTTTCCCTCAAAATCGGGCAAAAAAGTGCACATTGTACATAGCAAAATATAGTATATTCCCATGTAAGCATTGTTCCATGTTTCAGACATTGGTAAATCACCTATAGTGCCTACATGATGTTTTTTGGAAACAGGTGCAGAGTGCATCTTCAGTGAAATTTTGTGATAATATAGAAATTATCACTGAAATAATTTTTTGACTCAGCCTAGTAATTGTTTCAGTATATGGTCTCCTAATAAATAAGTGGATATTTGAGCCACACAATACTTTCTTCAGCTCAGTTTTGTGTTCTGAACCATGACCTAAGACAGTTCTTAAAGCACATTTTAGAGTTTTAACTGAGTAAATTGCTCCAGGATCTCCAGGGTAACTTTTGAGAAGAGATGCCTAGCCTGGTACTGAATCAAAGTTTCATAACTGGGGACATTGAATATGTACTTACTTGCAAAGCAAGTGCTCTTCTAATTAAGTTATCCAAAGCCTTATTTGGTGCCGTGTCATTATGATCACAGAGAACTCTGGCCCCCCTCTCTCCTCTCACACCCGTATTCACCACTCTTCTCCCCCACACTCACGCACCGCATGAGGGTCTTTGGAAGGAAGGGGCATTTCTGGTAGTTAACATCTGTTCATTTTCACTTTATAAGCACTTACATTAGTGTCCTTTCTTTCAGTTCTGGTCTGTTATTGATTCAAAGTTTAATAAAAATTAAAATAACATCTCATCAGTAAAGTATCTTACTGTCACAGACACTGGGTACCAAACTCTGTGAGGATGTTTGCTATGGTATAAATGAAAGAATTATGGGTGAAAGGGGTAGAGAAATAGTACCGTATGCTGCTGTACAAATAAGCTAACATCACTCATTCTGAGGATGATAATTCCAGTGAAGGGAACATGTAGTCTGTGGCTATGTGGTTATGAATACAGAGATAACATATGGTGTTCATAGGGCCTATTTAGAAGTCATGGGAACTCTAAATGGCTTTATTAACTGAGGTATCAAAATATGTGGAAGAACTATATACATCCTGAACATCTAAAAACTTGAAAACAAGATTTAAAAATTTTAAGTAAGGCTCTCTCTTTCCATTAGAACATCAAACCTATATTTAAAACACACATTTGACCTACATGTGACTTAGTTCATGAGACTGTGATATGGATCAGCAGGAGACTTTGGTCATCAAATCTGCCAACCTCACTTTTGGCTGCATCCACAGAAGCAGAACAAATGGATAAAAATTGCTCATCACTACTCCACACTGGACAGGCTACATCGATTCCAGGCACCTCACTATTAGAATAACACACATGTTGAAATCCAAGCAGGGATGACAACCAGGTAAAAGGTCATCTTCAACCAGAGCCACTCTGCTTCCCACAAGTAGTGGTGATGCAGTACCTCAATTCTCCATTTCCTTAATAACACAACTCTTGTCATTCCTAGAATTTTAAGAAAGCCAATCTCTTTGTGCGATCTTTCCTGGTAGGCCACACCCAGGAGGCTAAGAGTGAGGTGACGGGGCCAGCCTGACACAGGTGCTCACAGCCTTCAAAAGCACTATTATAATGCAGAAATTTCCCTCATAGTGTCCAGGAAAGAGCACAGGAAGCAATGTGTGATTCCCCATGAAGAAATACCTTCTAATACTCAGTGATGTCCTTAGATGAAATGCATGTAGGGAAATTCCCTAGAGCAGGAGATGAATGCATGAAGGGGGTGTGTATTGTGGTCTTTCCAAGTGTGGGTTTTGTGGATTTTGTGGTCAGATAGAACTGTGTTCTCACCAGTTTGATTTACTTGCTCTGTGACCTTGGCCAACTTATTTATGCTCTGCAAGTTTCAAGCTTCCTGTCTCTCAACGAGGAAAATTGTCACCATCTCTCAAGACTGATATGAAGGTTAGGTCAGTGACTGAGATCACTGAGCCCAGCTCTAGTATACATGCATACATGTATACAAGGGTGTAGGTAAAGGTGGATATTATCAGTACTGGGGATTCAGGCCCTGGATGATGTCAGTAAACCAGCAAAGTGAGAAGCAGTAAGATACCCTTTAATCTTGTTATCTGACAACCTGAAGTTTAAAAAACAGCAAGCTTTAATCTCAACTAAGCCTGCAATCAGATAAAGTGAAAACAGGAAAACCCTAAAGCAACTAAATAATCAGAAGCAGAATTGTGTATAGATAATGAGGAGCTTTCTTCCAAGGAAAAATAACATCAGTGGGAAGATTAAAATCTAGAAAACATTTTAGAAATTTTAAAATTTATGAATTCTCCAACTTAAATTTCTCTTTTACATGTTTTATTTCTAAATCTTAAGACCTTTTTTTTGGTGGATACTAACAAAAGTCCTCTTCTCTGGGGAAATGTAATACTCATCAGCGATCATTTAATAGGAGACTTATGAGTCAGGATATTCTCACATGTGGTTAATTTTTTAAATAAACTTGGTGTTACAATAATATAAGAGTTGGTCTTGACTGTTAAACTATTGATTGTTAAACTCTCCTCTGATACAATGCAAATCCCCTACCTTGCCATTGTCCACTGGGTCAGAAGAATCCAAATGCCTTTCCACCTACCTTCTCTCTACTGCAAACATCAACTCCCTGGTATGCAGAGATACAAATTTGGTAGAACGTTTCTATTTAATGAAATCATGAAATATGAATTTGATGTACTTCTTAAGAGGAGAATATATGTGTTCTTAAGTAACATTTCTGGATTGTTTCAGTTTGAATTGTGTTGTGTAAAATTTTAAGTCATGAACAATTTTGTCTGAAAACACAACTTGTTAGGCATTCTTTCAAGTCCATGTCAAAGAAAATGCTTGATACCTGATTTTAGACAAGATGGGTAGCATAGACTGGAAACACTGGAACCCCATTTCTCCAAACCTCACTCTAGGATATATTTTCTGCCAAACATTGCTTTCTTGGCCAGTTTGAGCTGTTATTCTTTCTTCACCTTGCCCCCCTATCATTCTTCATAAATTCTTATAGATAACTAAATATTTCAAGTTCAAAACTATTTAATGGCCACCAAATGACTATTAAATGGTTTTCAGATATGCTAAACTCAGGATACCAGACCAGTCACACCAGTTAGCTTCTATTTTCCAGAAATCTTTTGATTAATTTCAAGAAAAACCTTATTCTTAATATGTCAAAAGACTCCATAGGCCCGGTATTATTTAGGTCCCTGAAACAGATTTGAATTCATGTTGATTTAAGTTTCAACACTTATTCTAAAATAACAGATGAAGCTTCCTTGTAAAAATTCTTGACTTGAGTCCCATACATGCAATCATCTGTCCATGCTGTCTCCATTATACCCTCTACCCCATATGCAAGTGGTCCATTTTGATAATCAAAGCATATGCTCATCCAAAATTATTTGTATAAGAACAATGATTTTCAACCTTTTTTTATCTCGTGGCACACATAAACTAATTTCTAAAATCCTGCAGCACACCAAAAATATGTCATATTTTTTGCTGATATGACAAAAATAGATATGATTTTGATTAATTCACACCGGACAGCTATTGTTCTGTTGCCTGTTGCCATTTTTTATTTAAAAATGTAAGAGAAAAGAGGTCAGTGCCCCTGACTAGTCAAGTATTGCATGTTTTAAAAATTCTCGTGGCAGGCTCATTGAAAAATTACCATAGCTACTTCTTTCCACCTCTGTAGGTATGTACCTGGATGATACACCTGCAACCACTTAAAAACTGTCTGACACCCACTCTTTACTTTGTGTTCCTCAAATGAGAGAAACCCAATTGTCCTAGTCAAAAATGAAGGCAGCCTCCTTCACTGTTCTATCATATAAATCACTTCCTCCTATTGATCTGATGCTTAAATTTACTTTGTCACATCCCTGTAACAAACTTCGCTGAGGCTTCAATCATCGCTCACCCAGATGGACACCTCTGGACTGTGTTTGCTGCCTATACTACTGCCGCTCTCTAAGCCCTTCCTCATCCTGGAGCCAGAGTGACCTTTCTAAAATGTAAATCAACTACATATTTCTGCTTAAAACTTTCAATTAATGATACAGCTTCAATCTTGGAATAAATCCCACACAGGTTTCTGCATGCCTTCTCTAGCCTCACCAAACATCACTTTTTTTTTAATACACTTCATCCAAGCCACATTGAATTTTTATTCTTGCCTTCAATGTAGCATGAACCTACCTTCTTGGAACACACTCTCATACTTACAATGTGTTCTCTCCTTCTTTAGCTCTTTCCTGTTTAATTTTTTTTCCCCTTTTTTAGTATTTGAAATTATTGTCTTCTAGAGGCCTTTCCAGCCGCTATATCCCAAGTTCAAGTTTGGCCTAGATATACCCCATATGACCCCACAGCACCAACTCACTGCTTTGCCCACTTACTTGTCTGTTCACAGTGCTCCTAAGAAAGGGTGTCTCTTAGTTCCCCATTCATTCCTCTCATCAAAGTGCCAGGTACCTTAATATATATCACGGGATGAGTGATTGAATACCGAAGGACTCTTGCCCACCAGGGTGCCATAGCCACATGCTCTTTACACAGATGCCCAGAATTTAAAAGGCTTCATTCAGTTGTTCCATGGGTATTTACCGTGTTCTCTCTAGAATAGATTACGATGCTATATTCTACCAATACTCAGCAGGATTACAATATAATTCTTTTCCATCCCTGTTGTATTTGGTCAAATATCATTCGCTACCAAAAAATTAAAATTTAAAAAATTTTTTAAAGTGTTGAATATTGGGAAATATAGTCACTGTGTATGTGGCTTCTGTGAGAGTCACAGCTTTCCTGTATTCCATCTAATGGTAACATTCTGAATCACATCCTGTCTATATGCTTACATTTGCACTTCTTGGAGCCTGTAGGAAAAAATGGTCTCAAACAAAATTCTCTTCACCTTCATTTAGCAGGCTCCATACATGGAGGGCTAAGCATTTGTATACAACACTAAGTGATATTGAGCAATGTCCACCATAAAAGAAAGGCATGTTCCTATAAAACATGCCCAGTCTCCATTTGTAGTAAAGACCCTTGAAAAGTTCTCCATCTAGAACAAGAATGCAAGCAACCCAATTAAAAAATGGGCAAAGGACTTGAATAGACACTTCTCCAAGGAGGACATACAGAGGATCCAGAGACACATGAAAAGATGCTCAATATCACTAGCTATCAGAGAGATGCAAATTAAAACCACAATGAGATACCACTTTACACTGGTCAGAATGGCCATCATAAACAAAGCAATAAACAACAAATGTTGGAGAGGTTGTGGGGAAAAGGGGACCTTAGTTCACTGTTGGTGGGATTGCAGACTCATACAACCATTATGGAAAACAGTATGACATTTTCTAAGAAAACTAAAAATGAATATGCCTTTTGACCCAGCAATTCCACTGTTAAAAGTATGTCCTAAGAACCCTGAAACACCAATTCAAAAGAACCTATGCATACCAATGCTCATAGCAGCACAATTTACAACAGCCAAGAGTTGGAAGCAACCTAAGCGCCTATCAGTAAATGAATGTATCAAAAACTATGGTACATTTACACAATGGAATTTTATGCAACAGAAAGAAAGAAGGAGCTACTACCCTTTGCAACAGCATGGATGGAACTGGAAAGCATTATGCTGAGTGAAATAGGCCAGGCATTGAAGGACAAATACCATATGATCTCACCTTTAACAGGAAGCTAAACAACAAAACAAACAAGCAAGCAGAAAAAAAAAACAAAGACACTGAAATAGAGAACAGGCTGACAGGGACCAGAGGGGAGAGGGGAGAGAATTTCAGGGGCAAAGGGGAAGGAATCACAGGAACAAATATAAAGGACACATGGACAAAAACTAAGGCAGGGCGGTGGTGGGGAAATGGGAGGGAGGTGGGGAGCACTGGGGAGGGTGGGCTGGGATGGGAGCAAAAGACAGAAAACTGTACTTGAACAATAAAAAAAAAGAATGCAGAGTTCCAAAAGCACTGGGGAAATGCCTCGCTGTCAACAGTCTCTCCCAGTCCACTGCTGCCAAGCAAAGGCTCTCAGGTGGCTTCCTAGCAGTCATAAAAGCATTCATGGAAAAGATTTAGGTTAGACACATCAAATATCTCCTGTTCACAACAGGAAAATTGAGTCTCCCTTCCCAAATGAGAGGAAATGTGCCATTTGGACAATATATGTTTTTTTTTCAAAGTAATAAGAATAGACATCACAAGTGTTTAGTCAACTATTGAACAAAGGGAAAAACATAGTTTACATTATCTACATTCTCTTCTACAGGAAAGTCAAATAAATGAATCAGCATTTTTATTATTCCCAAGTTATAAATTATTGTAGGAAACAGTTTACTGGCTATTTCCGAAGGTGTATTAATTTATTCTCCATTCATTCATCTAACTCATGCTTTCTGTTATGTTACTACCTGCTGTGACTTGGTAATTAGTATTTTTCTCTTTTCCATGAAAGCACAGGGAGCCATATTCCTTTAGCTCTGCCAATAACATTTGCAGGCACCGAACTAATGGAATAAGCTATATTATCAGTATAGCTATTTTGGCTTCTTGAAATTACATTACACCTTTTATTTTCAGTGTTCAGTTGTTCAATTCATATCTATTCTTATCTTTATGCCGCCCCTCACCTGCCTTTCTACCAGTCTATACTAGATGTGAAGACTGCTGTTTCATGAACTACACTTCAATGAGTTGTTCTTACCTGTCACTGTGTGTAGATGTAGGTGCCCAGCTCTTCCCTATCTGTGCCTAATAAAATGGCATCACTGACTCTGTGGTTGCCACCTCTCCTGTCACTTCCACTGCCATTCTGAACTCCATCAATTGCCAGGATCATTTTTTTAATGAACCTCTACCTCTGCTCTAAACCTCCAGACTCTCTAATGCTTTTGTATTAAGTAATCCTCAATATTCTCTCAAACTCCTCAAAAAATATGGTTGATGTACTACATGTTTTCTGGCAATTTTGTTCATACCTTGTCATATGAACAAGGTACCATATCAGCCAACCCTACCATTTCCTGAGCATAGATCTCAAATGCCCCTCCTCTAAGGAGCCTTTTGTGATTTTGCCAACTAGAGATTAGCACTTCTTTCTTTGACTTCTCCATGGTATTCATCCGGACCTCTTTTATTACATCAATCTTATGCAGCAGTGTATTATACTGAGTTATATGCTTAGTGCACTTTTCCCTATTTGTTTTCTTTTTTACTGTTTTGTTTACAATTTAAAGACAGTTTCTGTTATCTTTGGATCTCATATTCTTATGGAGGGACTTCAACTTTTTTAAGTTGAACTTATTCAATTGACTTGGATTCAAAAAATATCCTACAAATTTTACTCCATGTGTGAGTCTTGCAATTTCATTCTTTTGGGGATAATTCTTATTCTAAGAAACTAGTGTGGTTTGTGGTTTAGAGTCATGGTTTAAGCTGCCCTTAGGAAGAATGAAAAGCAGCTGGTGTCCAAGACGCTCTGGAAATTTGTCAGTAAACTAATTGGAGCACAGAAGCCAGAGTAAAAAAGTTTGACTTGCATATTTTAAGCTCTATCTATATTATTACTTTTTTAATTTATAAAAAAAACTTTTATTTTGAGTACATGAAATAAAATATTTTTATAAATGATGAGAAAATTTATATTAAAATATAAATAATACAGTTGTCCCTTGCTATCTGTGTTTGATTGGTTCAAGACCCCAAATCTGTGAAAGCTCATATATAAAATGGACTAGTATTTGCATATAACCCACAAACATCCTCCTTATATTTTCAATCATCTTTAGATTGCTTATTATACCTACTACAATATAAGTGTTATGGAAATAGTTGTTATACTGTATTGTTGAAGGAATAATTAAAAGAAAAAAGTCTACACATTGTAGGTCTGACTACATGGTACATGTCAGCAAGAATGTGACAGATGTTTTCAGAATGTATTTGATCTGCTATTGGTTGAATCCACAGTTGGAAAACCCATGGATATGGAGGGCTGACTGTCATATGAAAATTATTGTTACTTAAAAGTAGAAATACAAAGATGACTTAATACTCTGAAGCTTAAAATTAAGAAGTTTGTAAGAAATATACAAATAACTGTAAATCTAGTTTGATTTTAATGAGAGCAGTATAATAAATGTATATATAGGTTTTGGTGCTTCAAAAGAAGGAGAAATCGAATGTGGTTGTGATCATAAGAAATATCAACAAAGGACACACATTCTGCTTAAAACTTGAAGGGTAGGATTACAGATAATGGCAGACTTTAATGAGGTGACATTAAAAAGAGAGGAAATGGCATGGGGAAAAAAGGTTCAGAGAGGAGAGTTGGGGATGAAGGAGATTATGAATCAGGCTGGTGCAATCAGGAAAAGCCCTGAGCTGAAGAGCATCTTCCATGAACTCCTGTAATGATATCACTCATGAATGGGCATAGTTTGTACACATGGCTGATGACCATAGTGAGCTAAATGTCTCAAGTTTTTGAGATACATAGTAGAGTTATGAACTGAACTCATTTTCAAATTGTTCACAATTCAAATCAATGCTGAATAAATTATAAAGGTAACCGAGTTTGATTAATATTTGTATTTTTCGCCTGGCCTAGAGATAAAGTCACTTAGCATCTGTCCTGTGGCTTATAAGCTACCTTTTATATTGTAGTTCCTTCAGAGTCTCTCAGAGTTTCTCAGAGTCTCTCATGAGGAAACCAAAGAATTATTTCAATTGGTCAATTTACTCAGGGAGTTCTACAGTTTCACCACATGAAGCATATTTTTATAACTGAACTAATTAATTTCCTCCTGCCTCCAGGCCTTTGCCCTTACTTGCTCTTCCCTCTGTCGGGAATGAGCTCCCCTTGCTGATCACTGTGGCTCACTTTCTCCCTTCTCTCTAGGACACTCTCACTGAGCTCTTCCCTGACCACCGTATTAAATTTCGCAACCTCATCACAATTTGCTTTATTTTTCTTCATAATTATTATCTTCTAATGTACTATGTACTTTAATTATCTTGTTTGCTGTCTAATTCTCCATCTCAAATGGCCAAGGAATGTCTATTTTATTAATAAATTTTTCCTAGTGTTAGAATAGTGCCCAATGTATGATAGGTGCTTGATAAATATTAAATTAATAAATACTTATGCAAAGTAACTATGTGCAGGGTATACATGGTAATTTGAGATAATCATGTGTTACTTTATAGGACGTAACTGTTCTAACTGCTATTTCTCATTAATTTTACTGAGTTAAGGAGCTTCTACTATGCCACCAACACTATATTTGGTTCTTACAAAATAAATTATATATAATAGGTCTTGTATTAGAAAAACAAGTAAGAGAGGGATAACAAATAGAATATAAATGCTATAGGATTTCAGTTGTCAATTTAAAGAAGGGAACAAAGATACTCTAATACTCCTGGGGGCTTCCTCCAATAGAACATTTGCTAGAGCTAAGTGAAGAGTGCTCCCAGTACAAGCACGGGCTTCAAAATTACACAGACCTAAATTCTAATTCTGGTGATCCCTTCCATATCAGTCATGATCCATGCCACCTTGGCCTATCCATATACTTACTTTTCTGGGTCTCAGTGATTTTATTTGTAAAATGAAGATCACAATCTTAACCTCATAGGAAAAATGTGAGCTATCAAATGAGGCCATTTGTGGAAACAATTAGCCAAGTCCTTGGCACATAGAAGCAATTAAATAAATACATGTGGAATGAGTTAATTCTTGATCAGTGAGGAAATATATAACAAGAAAAATGTGCCTTTATTCAACCTCATTTCTACTGTGTTGTACCCCATCTATGCCTTAACTCATGACAATAATTCTTCCCTCCATATCATTAAAATATATCCTGATGGATTGTTACATAGATTATCAATCCCATTTTACAGATAAAAAAATGGAGCCTCAGAACCTTAAGTAAATTATCCACAAAGTAAGCAGCAGAGTTAGGATTTCAATCCAGTAGAGCTTGTCTCCAAAGCCAGTTCAGTTGTCTTGAGTCTCACTTTAGTCTCATGTTATCCCCTCTAGGAAGTACTTCCTAAACACGCAGTCTGGGTATTATACCTTTCTGAGCTCACATGGAATCTTATGCATATTATTCTATAATTTATGGCAATTTTGAAAACATCTATTTCTCTTCACATACATCACAGTCTAGAAAGACCTCTTCAATGCACGTAATTTCCTCTGCTCTTAGATCTTGAATAGTTTACACTGAGAGCCTTTCACAAAACATTCACAGAAACCAAGAAAAGCTGACATTTATTGAGCATCTATTTTTGAGTAGGCTCTGTTCTAATTGCTCTGCTATTCAACTCATACATTCTTCAAAACAGCTCTGTTTGGCAGATACATCCTTTATTTTCATTTTAGAGATGATGAAAATGAATGAGGTAGTGAATTCACTCAACTTGTATTTCAGGACTGGGGTTTCAGCCAAAGCATTTAGATTCCTGAGCTCATGTTCTATTTTTTTTTTAATCTTCAACTGAGGATATGTATTTTTATTGATTTGAGAGAGAGAGAGAGAGTGAAAGAGGGAGAGATGTGAGAGAGAAACATCAGTTAGTTGCCTCCCATATGAACCCCAACTGGCAATCAAACCCACACCCTAGGTGTGTGCCCTGACCAGATATCGAACCTGCAACCTTTTGGTGTACGGGACAATGCTCCAACCAACTGAAACCACCCAACCAGGGCCAGAGCTCATATTCTTAACCACGAAACTATATAACCCCTTATATACTAGGACTGGTTACATCTTCTTTTCCTCTTTCTTTAAAAATCCTAGGAACATGCATTTTTATAGAGTCTAAATTACTGTTCACTTCTATGAATTATGGCACTCTTACATTTGACTACTCTTTGTTTTTCCTGTGACGCCAACATCTGTAATCAGTCAAACTTAAAAAGCTCATTTAATTAAAATAGATGAATTTAGAATCTGACAGAAATCCCCAAATTTCAGGTCAGCATTTCTGAAAAGTTGGTAGTGGTACTGCCACCGCCACCCCATCTCAGAAGTACCATGTTGGTGGTCTTTGTTGCCTGAAATAGGCTCCAAGCTGTGCCCATGGAAGGTGCTGGAATTTAAATCAAGATCTTGCATAAATTCAAAACCAAAAATAAAGAACTTTAAAAAACATCTATCCTTTCAATACCTACTTTTTAAAAAATTCTAAGTAAAATAACTTAAACACACAGAGCCTATTTTTGAGAGCAAAGAGTATGTTCATAGCAAGTGGGAACAGCACACAAGTAAGTGCACACTGGCTTCACTGCTACCTCAGTGACAAAGCATTAAATCACTGGGAGGGAAAGGTCGTCATGTTCCCTCAGAACACAAGTGGATGAGCACAGGAAGAGGTCTGTCCAAGAAAAAGAAAAGACACCTTCCCAAAGAATAAATTGTGCACACAAAACCTACAATTCAAAAAATGATTTTCAAGAAGTGTTTTAACTGATAAAATGACTGCTAGCTAAACAAAGCCCCCAAACATTTTCCATGTGATTTGATTAAAAAAAAAATGAATTCTAGGTGCGATCACTCAAACATACCTTACATTTTACCTATGTTTCTTATATAAGACATGATTCATCAATGGCTATGGAGCTTACAAAAGATAACTACATCCCTGCTCCTTTAATTCTATAATGGAACACTGCTTAAGTTTTTGAGACACACAAAAACTTTTTCTGAGTTCAAACATGTAAAAAGTGCCCCCCCATCTCATAACATATAAACACTCTTTAGATTTCTTCTGATGTACAATTTAAGCGAAGCTTTCTCACTCAGAACTTAAAGAAAAATTTCTCTTACCATATATTCCATGTTTGCTGCTGGTGGGAACACTTTGCCTCGAACTTGGTTATGATAGTCAAGAATGGCGATCATGTCATTTTGCGAAATGTAGCGCTTCCGCCTGGTTTTGGGGATGTCCGCAGAATCTAGCTGTGCTTTCAGAGCTGCTTCAATATCAGTGAAATTATTGGTTGGCGAGGATGAGTCAGTGGAATTGAGTAAGACAACAGCACTTACTTCACAGAGAAGGGAGAGCAGGAGGGTGCTGCTGATGGCAGAGACTGCTGTCATTTTGAGGGTAGAGGAGAGGTCACCCAGTTCACTTTGCTTTAAATTAGAAAGGTAGAATTAGAGTCTATGAATGGGAGGAAAATGGGCCAGAGAGTATGGGTTTACAAGTTCTTATTTGGGAGCATTCTTTCACTTGATTTTCTCCAAAAAATTCAAACACATGTTGAACTCAAGCCTAGGAGATAACATATAGTAATCTCTTTACATTTTACTTGGTGTTATGAGGCAGATTCCTAAAAGGGATTTCCTAGAGCTAAAGGAAAATTAACAGCATGAGTACTAGCCCTAAAATGAATGTAAACCCTTTGCCCAAAATGCCTGAACCACTGAATACATGACTGCATATGTATTTTCAGAGGAAAATCTTTAGGAATTAAAAATTCATCTTGAAAACGAAAAGTAAAATATGCATCACAGGACAGGTAACAAGACAATGTGCTGATAATGTCTTTCAGACACATATGGACACCAAGTGATAGAAGCATACAGAAGAGCCATAATCACCCATTCACATTTCTAAAAGTAAAAAAAAAAAAAATGAGCTACTTTAAAATCAGTGCATGCAAAATAAACTTGTTGAGCTAAATAGCTTACCTCTGTACAATGCCAAAATGAATGTTTTGTTCTTCCAAAAATGTAAATTCTTTGCTTTTGCTAGGTTGTAGTATGAACTCTTGTAAGAGGAGTGTGTCTTATTACAAACTCTCAGAGAGCAAAAGTCTGCAAGGTTTGAATGCTGCTGGCTACAGGAACAGCTAACAGCTTTTATATGTCACAGTCAGCAACGTCCAGAAAAGGCAGTCTTTCTTAGGGTCTCTCCTAGCCAAAAATCAAAGGGGAGGGGTTTGGGATAAAAAAAAAACAGTGATTGGGTGGCAACCTTTTTTATGTGGGTGGTGAGGAAATTGAGTCACACCCACAGCTTACAAAATACAAACCATAAAAGACAAACCCCTTTTTCTTTGGGCTTTCACCTTTTCTGTGAGTGGTTGATTTCCCTCATTTAATAGTTTCTAGTTCCTAGTTCCCATACAGAAAAAAAGGAAAGAAAAAGGAATGTGAGTTCTTGAAAATACAGATGATTGGGTAACAAGGAGTACTTTTTTGAAGAAAGTAAATGACATGGGAGCTGAAAAGAGCAAGCTAATATTAAATCAAAAGATCAGCTCACAGAGTTAATCTGGGTGGCCACAAATATGGTTCAAGAGGGTTGCCAGGGAAATCAGTATTAGCCAAACTATAGCATATGGTATTAGGATAATAGGTGCTCATGTGGTTGTTCTCTGTCATGTGGCTTTATCCCTCTAATTTCTATATTTATTCTCTCTCTCTCTCTCTGTGTCAGTTCATCCTCCCTGTCCCTTTTTTCTTTTCTACAATATGAGGTAGCAAATTTCCTGCCTTTTACCTGCCTCATGTGTAATGCAAGTAGACAAGTCCATGACAATTGACAGCAGCCAAGATAACATCTGTTTAGGGTTTAGAAGCATATAGTTGAAATTTTAAGCAGAGTGGCTCAGCTTCTCAGGAAGCATGTTGGAGGGCACAGCACAGAGTCCATGAAGAATTTAACATCAGCAGCAGCAGCCGCCGCCAACAGTCTGAAGTGCCTTCTGAAAAAGATGCCTTTGGAGCAAAATCTGTGTCCGGGAAGGCAAGAGCCAAGAATGTGAATATTAGGGAAATCTGTAATAAAAAGACCCTCCAAAATGCCATGTGTCCTGGTAACAAAAAAATGTAGCCCATTCACAGAAGTCTTGGAAAATACACACTAATCAGTTTAGAAATTCACTTAAAACAATGCACTGACTTGTCCAGTGTGCCGATGTGCTGGTCTCCTAGTGTTTCTGCAGGAGGACTACTATGTGAATTTACACTCATCAGAAATGATAGTCATGTGGTTAAAAGTACACCAGACTGAGAGCCAAGTTTCCTGGGCTATATTCCCAGTTGGATCTCCAGCAATATGTGTGGCCTGATGCACATTGTTTAACTCTTTATTAGTGCATCTAAAAATGGGAGAGGAAAGGTGCATATTCTATGGTGAGATTAACTTCATAAAATTCTTTAAGGGAGCAATAAAATGTTTGAAACCAGAAGCGTCACTGGAGATCTAAGTACAGTGACCAGATGCAGTCAGAGACAGTGACAGCATGTGTCAAAGTTCAGGTTTTGCTATATTTTGATGAGTAGCAAGCTCTAACTAAAATGAGCTAATTTTAGGAGAGCTCAGTTTGTAATACTGAAAGCTGCAAATAAGACTTAACACTGTAGACTTAAAAAGGCAAAACTATAGAAGGGCAGGAGGTGAGTAGGAATAGCGTGAAACACCAGAGCTGTGGGAGGAAATGCACATGACCACTCACAGCTGCAGATGTTTAACAACTGGAGCTGTCCAGCTAGGGTCTCACCGCCTCAGAAAGGACTCATGGTACCTTGAATAAATCCCAAGGGGACCGTATTAAGGATTTATGAATTTAATAGAAGGTTAGACAACATATTCTCTGTTAGCCGTCCAGCTCAAAGATAACAGCACCTTTTGAGAAATTAGTGACAGCACTGGTTAGCCTATACTTTTCAACATATGTCATATAGCTGCTGTTTGATGTATAGGGGACAATAGGACTTTTAACGCCTAAGCAGTGCACATGAGCCTATATTTTTCTCCAGGATGGCTGAGCTCTTGCTTAGAATCTCACAAATATCAACCATTGCTTTCAAGGTTAAATTTTTGTCATTCACACAAAGAGGTATTGTCCATCTCTTGAAGTGTGACTTAAGGGACTTTCACACAAATAAAAAAAAAGTATTCCTTGAGAAATGTGTCTGAACCATAAATGGGTTTCCTATAAGAGGAAGTGAAGGGAAAGAGGAGGAGAAAGAATGAAGGTATTCCTGAGACAGATCTAAACATGCCCAATTACTTGAGGGCGGATCTGATAGCTGATTAATCTTAAAACCCCAAGGCATGTCAATGATTTCAGATGTCTTTCAACATACATGGATTATATTGTGGAATTTTGGACTGTTAAGAATAATATGAAATCATAAAAAAATACCTGGGTGAGGAGAGTTAAGAATTCTGCTTCCAAGCAGATGTTGTTACCAGAAGAAGCATTTAAAATGCCTTGAAAGTCATTTTAATTATAAAATACTTGCAAAATTAAGGGGCATAAATCCAAGTTGTCAGTAAAAGAACTATTAATGAATAAGTAACAATGAGGTGATTCTTTATGACATCTCTTTTAGAAAAAGAGCACTGACATGTTTAGAAACCTTCAGGGAAGAACTTGCCAACTGAGACTGATGTGGAGTGTGGTTATATTACCAAAAGCAATTACATACACAATTGGGAGCAACTGTGTCCACCTTGATACCTGTGAGAATATGATTGGGATTTTAAAGTTGAAATCAAATATATTGTAATTGTCCCAGAATGACACACCTGCTTAAGCAGAGGTACTTTGAATCAAAATGTGTTCCATGGACTGAAGGCATTGACATTGGAGGGGGGGGGTTGTTAGAAATGCAGAAATTCAGGCCCCATCCAAGATGCACTGAATATGGATCTGTATTTTACCAGAATCCACAGATGATTCATATGCTCAAACTTTGAGGAGTACTATATAATTTTTTTCAGAGACACATAGACATCACCTACTACACAGACACCTATTAAGTAAACTCTTTGTAAAAGTGCTTTTATCTGGTACAATGGAGAGAATCGAAAACAATGTTTACAAGTATCTTTGTAGAGAATAGAACAGGTCAACCTCTACTTCATAAGGAAAAAAAGATAATTGTGTATAGCATCTCACAAAGACCTGAGAGTGCTCAGAGTCTTATTAAGATTACTATATAAACCCTATTTGTTTTTTTTTTAATTTGAGGACCCCAAAAACAATGCAATTATCTTCTGGAAGGTGGGCCCCTTATAGCACAGGCTTCCCCCACTAGGTGAGTGTTCTAGGAATCCATCTATATTAGTGTACCACTAGCATTTTTGTGAGAGGTTGTGTTCAGCTACAGTGAATGTTTTTAAAGACACTTTCAAGCTTTTGCCCATTTCATGATGAGTGATTTCTGAGCACACCTGCCCACACTGTGCTGAGTGTTCAGCAGTTTTTGACCGAAACCAGCATGACCTCCATACCCCACACTCCCTATTTACCTGATCTTGTCCAAGTGACTTTTTCTTTGTTCTCAAAATGAAAAAAGTCCCCAAAGGGAAACATTTTGCTGACGTGAAAGAGGTGAAACAAACAGCAAGAGAAGCACTAGAAAACATCAAAATCAATTATTTCAAAAACTGTTTTGAGCACTGGAAAAAATGTCTCAACAGATGTGTTGCACCAAATGGAGAGCACTTTGAAGGTGACTGAAGTTTAAACATGTACAAATTAATACATGATTTTATCATGAATATATTCCACTTTTTGGGAGTCACCCCTTGTTCATATTAATCTGTCACAAGGTTGTTGAAAACATGGAAAGCAATATAAATAAAAATGTTTTATAAATTGTGATTGCTATATAAACAGGAACTATAACTTTATTCATCATCCCCAGGACAGAAGCCTAAATCATCTTCTGTCTCTCACTGTTTCTCATATTGTTTTCTAATAAATCCACTGGCTCTGCAAAACATGGGGGAATTTTACCCCTGAAATGTATTGGTAACCTATACTTTGAAAATTTTATCATTATTAGGATTGGCTAAAGTCAATCCCATGATCTTTTCTAGGATTATTCTAATGTCTCTTCTCATTCATTATCAATGTTTTCTTTGATTACCTTCCAAAAAAATTATATCAAATCATTTCATTCACCTACATACAATTCTTTGTTGATTCTCCAGTGCCCATAGGATCAAATTCAAGTGCATTGATTGTCGTTACAAGGTCCTTAAGAATATAATCAGCTTACCTTTCAAGCCCTATTGGCTGCAGTCATTCTTTTCAACTCTGCTCCAGCCACAACCATGCCCTGGAAGCGCTCCCTTTTTTCTGTTGGTGTCAATATGTTAACAAGCCTATGTGTGTATGTTCATTGGGTAGGGTGGCAGCTTTTTGCCTCTTATAATGTATCTTATTATAAAAGAGCTTAGCTAACAGTGCATTATTTGTGCATTAACCTCTCTTTAATCAATTATTTTTACTGTATTGCAAGCCTCATATAGTATTCATCATCAACTTATACAGATGTCTAAAGACCTTTAAAAGTTTTTAATTATTTTACTATTTAGCCATTTATAAGCACTAATCAATTTAGAATATGTGTAGGGGGTAGTATGATGAAAGGTGGAAGCTTTGGGAGAATGATAAAGAGCTTTGTTTGGTACCTGATGTATATTTCTACTTTGTAACATTGTAGAGCATCATAAATTTGTTGGATTCTGAAAATGTGCAGAATAAAAAACAAAATATTTTAAAATTTTGTCTAAGTAATACTATATATGAATATATGTGACATACATAGTATGTACGCATATAGTTTATATATTATGTTTATAATATATTATGTTTATAAACATATGTGTTGTGTTTATGATCTGTAACATAATGTGTACATATGCTATATGTTATATTATGTTATGGTTATGTTATATTAAACATATGATTACAATATGTAATATCATACCAAAATACTATACTTTCAGAATATTTGAGAAATTCTATAAAGTATATATATTATACCATTTCTGTATGTATATTCTGTGATTTATTTATTACCAACATTGTGAAGCCAGATTCAAGTACCTGTATTTTAATTCATCATTATCTCTTCTCTTTTGTATTTTTTACAAAAAATTATTGGGAATTAAATATCACAAAATGATATTTGTGTGATTATTCCAACTTCTCTGTATTTACTTTTCTTCAAGTGACAAGAGACACTTTTAGGTTTTCTGCACTAAAAAAAACATAAAAATTAACACTTTTAAAAGTGTGGCCAAACTTGAGCCTTCTCATCATCGTTCTAAAAAGTATGTTTCCAAAACAGTTCTTTTAAGTCTCTGACATGACTTGATTATAAAATAAATACAAATTAATAAAGAACAATTGCCCAATAAAATATTTAATATAAGAGTAGAATAAAATCATTTTATATTCTGATGAGATCCCATTTGTTTATTCTTTCCTTTATGTCCCTTGCTCTAGGAGACATATTGGTGAAAATATTGCTACATGAAATATCTGAGACTTTCCTGCCTATGTTCTCCTCTAGGACTTTAATGGTGTCATGACTTATATTTAAATTTTTATCCAACTTGCATTTATTTTTATGTATGGTGTAAGTTGGTGCTCAAGTTTCATTTTTTGCATGTAGCTGTCCAGATCTCCAAACATCATTTGTTGAAGAGGCTATTTTTAGTGTATTTTATGTTGCTGCCTCCTTTGTCAAATATTAATTAACCACAGAGACTTGGGTTTATTTCTTGGCTCTCTATTCTGTTCCATTGGTCTATGTGCCTGTTTTTATGCCAGTACCAGGCTGTTTTGATTACAGTGGCCTTGTAATACAGTTTGGTATCAGGTATTGTGAGCCCTCCTACTTTGCTCTTCTTTCTCAAAATTGCAGCAGCTATTCAGGGTTGTCTATGGTTCCTTATAAAATTTTTAAGTGTTTGTTCTACCATTTCACACTGGTCAGAATGGCCATCACAAAGCAACAAACAACGACTATTGAGGTTGTGGAGAAAAGGGATCCTTAGTGCACTGTTGGTAGGATTAAAGACTGATACAACCACTATGGAAAACAGTATGGAATTTTCTCAGAAAACTAAAAATAGATCTACCTTTTGACCCAGCAATTCCACTGCTAGGATTATATCCTAATAACCCTGAAACACCAATCCAAAGAACCTATGCACCCCAATGTTCATAGAAGCATAATTCACAATAGCCAAGTGCTGGAAGCAACTTGTCCCCATCAGTAAATGAATAGATCAAAAACTATGGTACATTTTTACACAATGGAATTCTATGCATCAGAAAGAAAGAAGGAGCTTCTACCGTTTGCAACATCATGGATGGAACTGGAAAAAATTATGCTAAGCAAAATAAGCCAGGCAGTGAAAGACAAATACTATATGATCTCACCTTTAACAGGAACCTAAACAACAAAACAAACAAGCAAGCAAAATATAACCAAAGACACTGCAACAGAGAACATGCTGACAGTGACCAGAGGGAAGAGGGGAGGGAATTTCAGAGGAAAGGGGGAAGGGTTTGAAGGAACTAGTATAAAGGACACATGAACAATAACAAGAGGGGGTGGAGATGGGACGGAGGTGGGGAGGGATGGGGGGTGGGCTGGGATGGGGGTAAAAGGCAGAAAACTGTACTTGGACAACAATTAAAATTTAAAAAAGAGAAAAAAATTGTTTTATATTTATACACTGTTTTCAAACCTTGCCATTTATGTACCCTCTTTGGAAAGCTAGGAGGTAGATATGGAATCCAAGAAATCATTGCTACTACATGAGAACAGGGGGTTGCCATGGTGATGGTGGAGATCATTCTCAAAGCAAAAGCTGTGCAGTAGCCTAGGAAGAACCAGTCTCTAATGGAATAGAAGCACAAGAGTTTCAATATACAGTGTTTCCAAGGTAAAAAGATGAAATTAATAATTTTGTGATACATTTTTAACATTAACAGCAACATATTGTATATATATAAAATATTACAGGAAAGAAAATATAATCACAGAACACTAAGTGGCTCTGTTATAAACATTTATATATACATAATAATGTAAATAGTAAACAGTGTTAGAACCCAAAGTTATGAAATTATTCTCTTGGAAGGATGAAGAAAGTGAGAATTTGTATGTTTATAGGCAATGAGGAGGGCTTAAAAAATCTAGATGATCACCTTATGTTATAGGAAATGTAATATAAACTTATCAACCATTACATAACAAATTATTTTAAAACTTAGAGGTTAAAACAGCATAAATATTTGTGTGGCTGGTATAGCCCAGCTGGTTGAGTGTAGGCTTGTGAACCAAGGAGTCACTGGTTCGACTCCTGGTCAGAGCACATGCCTGTGTTGAAAGCCAGGTCCCCAGTGGGTGATGCATGAGAGGCAACTACACATTGATGTTTCTTTCTTCCCCTCTCTTTCTTCTTCCCTTCTCCACTCTCTAAAAATAAGTAAAATATTTTTTTAAAAACATAAATATTCATTATCTCATAGTTTTTTGACTCAGGAATTTAAGAGTAGCTTCGTTGGTGTTCTGGCTCAAGGTCTGTCATAAGGTTATAGTCAGGATGTTGGCTAGAACTTGAATGGGGCTGAAGGATTGCCTTCCAGGAAGGCTCAGTCACTTGGCTGGCAAATTGGTGCTGTTGACAAAAGGCCAACAGACATGCACCTCACTACATGGACCTGTCCATAGAACTGCTTGGGTCTCCTTACAGCATTGAAGCTGGCTTCCCCCAGAGTGAATAATCAAAGAGTGAGCAAAATAGAATATACAGTGTTTTATGGCCATTCCATGAGGCCACACACCAGCATTTCCACAATGTCCTTTTGGTTACACGGGACACTCAGACCTGTTCTATGTGGGAGGAGAATATATAAGACCATGAACCAGTATGAGAATTTTAATTGAGGGTCTTACTGAAGGCAAGCTACCAAGAAACATTTTTAGAAAATAGTTAATTTTTTTAAAGAAGAAGTAGATCTTTTAAGAAGAAGATCTTTTTAAATCAAGAAGTAGTCAGATTACTCTGAAATAAGGAGTTAACTACCACAAGGAAACTATTAAAAGAGGTAACAGCAGTTGGTTCTGGTGAGTAGAAATATTCGTGGAAGTCAGGATGTGAGAGTACTGTATCTTTTATTTTAACTTTATAGAACTATTTGACTTTTAAAAGTATATTACTTAAAACCTGGTTAAACTAAAAGTTAATTAATTAATTAAAATTAATGTGATAAACCATGCAGGTTAATGTATATCTACCGAACAAACAAGCAAATGGCAAAACAGGAGATATAGATAAATTGAAACCACATTTGGTTTCCTAGAATCTCTCTCATTGGGTTGATTATGTTACAGGATGTTCTAACTAGAGTCTTTTATCTTAATAATGCAATAATCTCACTCCTAAAATAAACCTCCTGTGTTTTAAAGGGTACTTGTCTGCCTTCCTTCTCCTAATGAGTTTGAGGCTGTCTTTTCATCTTTGTATGATCCAATGGAGTAAATGAGGAACTGAGCAGCTGTTACCATGGATACAATGGGTTAATAGTCTGGATATTTCATGGCCCTGGGTACAGAGAAGGTAGCCTTAACTCAAATATCAGGGTTATGTCGTTGCCTTAAAACCAAGTGCATGAACACCATAGTCCATGCTTTCTTTAGGGTCCATAAAAAATGATGGTTTTCCTTCAGTTATTTAATTAATTCTTAAAACAGGTATATATTTTTCTCACCTTCTGTAGATATTCTTCAGAAGTTTTGAGTAATAATCTCTAGGCTTTTAAGACCAAAGTTTCTCTTGGACCAAGATGAATCCCATAGCTTAATTAGTCTTTATCCATTTATAGACTTGTCAGCCCTGAAAGAGGACAAGTATCAAGGAGCTCTACAAAGAGCTAGCATGTGTGGGTGTCAACAAAACAGCCAGTTAGAGAGCTCTATTGTCCTTCGTCCACTAAGAGGCTTATAGATCCACTGGACTTTGTTGGGTCTGAAAGATTACATGTACAACTATCTAGCTCCAGGAGGTGTAAAAATCACATTCATGCTGAGCAAATAAGACACACAAGTGCATTGGTAAATTCTGGTGTAAAATATTGGTTATATCTGATAAAACACATGAAGAACCAAATATACAGTAGAGAGAAATGGTTGTAGTTGGGGTATGGCTATTGGTTATTTAGTGAAAAAAAGAGACTTGGATGTTATGGTCCTCCAGAAGTTATGTGGTTATCCAATAGAAATGAAAAGCCCTAAAATTTCATTCCAGCAAAAAATCTATTTATTTATTTCCCCCTAATATTTTGAATAAAGTTAATGCTAGAAAGAACAGGACAATGATCTAAGGGTAGCATATTCATTTCTATGTGCCAGGAATATATCAAAATAAAGCCCAGGAGGTCCTTGCTGTGGTCAAGTAGACTGAGAGATTTTAAGGCATTTATGCATGGCATCATTTCAGACTTTGCCTACAGTAGGCATTCAAAAGATGTTTGTTAAATCTGATAAATGAACAAATGCTATATCATCATGACCTTTTCCTAATCCAGCACCTCAGCACACAGCCAGAACAAACTTAGGCTCTCCAAAAGCCATCTGTACTCTGGCCAGAGTCATCAATTCTCTTTGGTCTTTTTACTGTAAAGAAAGTCTGGATAAGCTTTGTGAGAAAGTGTTATTAACTGCCCAGTAAAATTTAGAAATTCAGATAAGAGATAATGTGGTAGTAGGATGCCTACAGCCATTAGGCAGACTCTGTGATATCCATCACAGAGTCCATCATTTGTCACTTACAAAGACCATGATAAGAGGTGTGCAACCAGTCTGCCCTTGTGAAGGGTGACAGGAAGTGCAATAAAATTTTTTGAAAATGTGTCATTTCAGACATTTAAAAGTAATCCCAGACTATCTAGTAATCAACAGTTATGAAAAATTCTGCTGAGCAAAATTATACATAATGGGTTAATATTTTTAAAATAATAAACTGAAATAATTATGTTTCCTATAAGTCATGTTCCCACAAAACCCGTCTGCCACTAAGGCCCCAATGAAGGGAGTGGGTTAATGATTCATCAAAGATGAGCAGGTTATCTCATAAGAAAAATCTTTTGCAGACAGAAGACAGAGAAAGCCTCTTGATTTGGATAACATAGTAAAAAGACAAACAAGAAGAGATGCAACAGCCTAACTCATCACTCCAAGTCACAATCCTGGGAGATAAAACATGATGGCAAAAGCTAAGCAATTTATGTATACAAAACAGAAAGCCAAAAGTAGGAAGGCTTTGACTCACTTCTAGTTTGGGCATTTAAGAGGGGAGCACATTGCAGGATCCCCAGATCAACACATGACCATGCCATATTTCAGCAGAGAGAAGAGCAAATATAGCATTTGATAAATCTCCCTATGATTACAAGTATTATCAAAGCAATTGTCAGCATGCTTCAGTGACAGAGAGCTCTGGGGCTCAGAGGAGGAACAATAATGAAGAATGACATAACCTTATAACAGAAGCTGCAGGTGGGTGGAGGTGGAGAGCAAGTGAAAAAGTGGGAAAGAATAATCTGTTGAAATTCAGAAGACCTATGGTGACAATTAGAGCCAATTAGAGAATTGAGGGCAAATCAGCAAGGAAGTGTAATAGGGTGCAGCCAAGGGGGGTGGCAAAAGGGAATTTGTAAGGGAATCTGGAACTCAGGGTATCCAGGAAATATTAGAAAAATACATATATTGATGATGTTCTCACTCCCACAAGTCTGAGCTGGGGGGTAGGACAAATGGAGCAGGGCCATTGAGAGTTGTGTTGAATAGCAACAGTTTTGCAGATAACCTTTAGAATGGCCATTTAATGTATAACTTTTAACTGGTTTCATACATATGTCAAATAGCTGTGGCCGTGCTTTGAGCCAGGGGGATGGGAGTGACTTCAACCCATGATGCAACTGGGAGGCAACTCTCCCTGGTTACAGTTCCTGCATGAAAGCTTGCAGATTATTGACTCCACGCCATGGGGCCATGCCTGCCCAAACTCAATTTGGCAGCCCAGTAGAGCTGGAAGAATACAGGAATGCTGTCAGGTGTAACTGATTGTAGGAGGAGTCAGAAATGGGGCTGCAAAGGAAGATTGGCGCTGCGATTTAAACACAGGTGTGGCAGCCGTGCTGTGTTTTGGGGGGACTATGAAGTTTTGGTGAAAGTTGGGTGGTGAAAGCTTTAGGGTGCTCCCTTTTTGCCATGTGGCTTAGGAAGTAAGAGAGACTTTCCTTTAAGAGAGACTTTCCTTGGAGGGAGAGGGGTGAAAGAATTCTTGCTGGTGGGCCATGAGAAGGTGCCACATGGTTTTGCATTAACTGGAGATCGCAGTGGCAACACAATTGATAGTTGCAGAACTGAAAGGCTGCCTGAACCGTGGACTTCTACTTCTTTTCCTGAGATACAGTACCCTGGACTCAGCAAAGGGGAGAAGGAAGGACTGTGCATTTGTGGGTATTCTAAAGAACTTCAGTATTTTTAATGAAGATGTTAAGTCATTACTCTTAAGTCTGTATAACTTTTAAAATAAATAATCCCTTTCCTTTTCACCAATCTTTGGCATTGAGAGATATCTTTCCCTGGCTGCAGGCAAGGCAAACCTAGTACAGAAGCAGGGACTCCCAGAGCACAAGGGCGGGTCCATTCTGTATATCATTGGCTCCCTCCCACCCTGGGTCTGTTCTGTAACAGGAGGACCATTGGCCTTGGACTGTCGTACATGGTGGATTCAAGTTTTACTTACTGCGGTTTCAAGAGCAGTTATTAACATAAGGCCCAGCTACCAGGCATAGAGGAGACTTTGACACTTAAGCAAATTAGCATCGAGGGAACATAAAGAAAGGCATAATTTAAAAATTCTATTCTTATGAAGTCATCCAAGATTTCCTCTACCCTTGATGTCATCTGGGGTAGGAGGTTGGAGGAGAAATGTAGAACTTGAGCATTTATCTAGAACACATAGAGTTAACCAATGAGCATCTGAGAATTCCTCATTTGACAAATTTAAGTATGTGTTTGCTCCGCAATCCAACTACCTAACAGAGAGAGAGCTTTGGGAGAAGATTAAAGAAAAGAAAGAAACAGAACATTTTTGGAACAGTCTTGGGTGGTGATTCATAAACTTTCCAATATAGTATCAATATTTCTAAAGGATTATTAGGAGGTTCTATCTAGATTGTCTTGGTGTTAACTCTGTATGAAACCATATGTCAAGAGAGAGCCACATTTCTTTGAGCTCCAGTACCACTTTCACTGGCCTGTGCTTTGGTACTGTGTCTCAGTAATTCTAGGGATACTGTTAAGGACATTGTCAACCACACCAGTTAGTATTTCCACCACAAGTCTCAGCATAGTATGATCTTCATTTCCATTAGAATTGGTATGGTTGTCCTTTATGACCATTGAAAAACATAATTGATTGTTTCTTTTTGCCTGCATTAACAAAACTCTGATGGTCAATTTCAGTGCCCATCACTGACTCTAGGGCTGCATATCTGTGTATGCTTCTGGTTATATATCCCTGGTCTATTTGTGCTTTCGCTAGCCATGATTTAACCTTTCATTTAGTATTGCTCTTATTCATTTATTAAATTAACTTTTAAATGTTACCCAATATTTTGAATAATGGCAAATAATACTAATTTCCATGACATATTGAGAACTCTAATAATAGGAACTCTTCTAAGATCAAATTTAATCCTTATAATAACATGTAACCTACAAAAAATGTTCTACTGCTAAGAAAACTGAGGTTTAATGAGATTAGGCAATTTACTGAAGTTCACAAACCTGAAAAATGTTCACTAGAAGATACAAACCTTTATCTTTTTGAGGGGAAAGCCCAGTCTCTAGTTTCTATAGTACACCATCATTCTAGAGCAAAGTGAGCTTCCTATACACAAATTATTAATTTTTAAACAATTATCAGAAACTCAATTTTCAATTCTTTTTAAAAATATATTTTACTGATTATGCTATTACAGTTGTCCCATTTTCCCCCTTTATTCCCCTCTGTCCTGCACACCTCCTTCCACCAGCATTCCCCTTCAATCCCTTAGTTCATGTCCATGAGTCATACATACAAGTTCTTTGGCTTCTCCATTTCCCATACTATTCTTAACTTCCCCTGTCTGTTTTGTACCTACCATTTATGCTTCTTATTCCCTGTACCTTTCCCCCTGATTCTCCCCCCTCTACCTTCCTGCTGATAAACCTCCATATGATCTCCATTTCTGTGATTCTGTTTCTGTTCTAGTTGTTTGCTTAATTTGTTTTTGTTTGTTTTTTAGGTTTAATTGTTGATGTGAGTTTGTTGTCATTTTATTGTTCATATTTTTATCATCTTTTTCTTAAATAAGTCCCTTTAACATTTCATATAATAAGGGCTTGGTGATGATGAACTCCTTTAATTTTATCCTGGAAGCACTTTATCTGCCCTTCCATTCTAAATGATAGCTTTGCTGGATAGAGTAATCTTGAAAAAATAATGAAGGAGAACTTCCCCAATCTGACAAAGGAAATAAATTCCAGGAAATCCAGGAAGCTCAGAGAGTCCCAAAGAAGTTGGACCCAAGGAAGCACACAACAAGGTGCATCATGATTATATTACCCAAGATTAAAGATAAGGAGAGAATCTTAAAAACCCCAAGAGAAAAGGAGACAGTTACCTACAAAGGAGTTCCCATAAAAGTGTCAGCTGATTTCTCAAAAGAAACCTTATAGGCAAGAAGAGGCTGGCAAGAAGCATTCAAAAATCATGAAAAGCAAGAACCTAAACTACATCAATTTTCAGTTCTTTGTTGAGCACTAAAAGTGCTCAACAGAAATAATTTAAAGTTGTCAATCATCCTGTGCTCTTAAGGTTCTTCTCTATTAGGGGTGAAAATAAGACACATATTAAATTATTTAAAATTATAAAATGGAATTTATAACTAAATATATCCCTGTGCTATGTAGTAGAAGATAGTCATCTGGAAATTTTAAAATGGAAGGAAATCTGCCAATATTAATTCAATTGGAGATTTGTTTTCAAGAAATAAAAATAAAATGAATATAAATAATGGCTAAGAATGAAACTGATGGAGGTGGAAATAGAAACTTCACAGAGCCTTTCCCTTCCACATGAGGGAAATAGAAATTTGGCGTGGGACAAAAATAAAAGACAGCACTTTCTGCGGGGCAGAGTAATTAGATAGAGTCAAGGAATAAAGTTTAATAAGTAAATCAATGATAAAGTATAATGTCTCAAAAGTTCTAAACCAGAAAGTTTGGAAAAGCATCTCCTTGACCAAGAATTTGAGAAGAAAATTCTATTGCAGGAGTAAAATGAGAAGCCTAGGGTGTATGTGTGAATTTGAAATGATATCCAATTGGAAATATCAAGCTTTGAATTTGAAGACATAGTACTGGGAACTGGGTAATGGTCGGAATTTATGATGCTGGAGTAGATGACAACAGGACATAGAATATACTACAGCTCAGTATAATCAACACTAGAGAGTTAGTTAATATGTAAATAAGCAACTTAGTGTATCTTCTGAGTCCAGCCAAGGAAACAGGCATAAGAGAAGCCTGTATCAATGAGAGGGATAAATGAGATAAATTGGGGGGGGGGAGGTGCAGAGAACAAACCCAAAATAAGCAATCTCTTATTTCAGGCCCAGGTTATACTTTACTACCTATAGGTGGGTGGTAGTAAAAGTGCATTTGGAAGTAAACAGAGACTGTATCCCATGAGATTTAGTGGGCTAAATGATTACAAAAAAACAATCACTAGACCTTTAAAAATATTTTTAGAAGACTATAAATAAATATAGGTAATCTTCAAAATAGAGATGCTACTGAAATCCTTGAAAGTGTACTAGCCATTTAAGGACACAATGACAGGGAGAGAAATATATAGGCTAGAGAATAGTCATTGGAAAACAAGAGGTGTTAGGAGGAAGTGTAAAGGAGAAAATAAAAAGAATGAGATGAAGGAAAGATACAAAGAAGAAGACAAGAGGAAGGAGCCATGGTGGCATTGGTTCAGCCATGATCATGCACATTATGTTTCGCACTAGCTTATGTGCATTTAAGGTTCATGTAAAAATAAGTAAACATAATATAATAAACTATAGAATCTAGTGTGTTAAAAATAAATATCTTGAATAATTCGAAGGTGTCCTTGTGTAAGGCTGGTATTCCAAGCACGTAGGGTGACTGAATATAATGTATGTTTTGAAGAAATTTGAAGACTCTACTTACCAATTAATCTTCCTATTCTCTACTGTGGTATGACCCCCTTCTCTTTTTCTTATGGAAAATGACCAAACTTACAATCCTTAGTAAACTGGCAACAAATGCCAGACAGGTGTGTTCAAAAAGCCAATGGTAAAATGCATTTGTGATATCTAAAAGAAACTTGTTTATCTTTTTTCCTCACTAGCACACTGTTATCCTAATGAATTTTGCTATGTGCCCCCTGCAAGGCAAAGATAGTCTGCCCCAAGGGCATCCCAAACCCCATCCTACCCCCAGAGGCATATAGGGACTGGGGATTCTAATACCTCTGTCATTCTTATCATCTCAATTTCCTTGGAGCAGAGATTCTCAAACTTGAGCATGATCAGAAGCAAGTGAAAGGCTTTTAAAACACAGGTTGCTGGTCCAGTTTTCTGATTTAGTAGGACTGAATTAGGCTCAAGAATGTTCTTTTCTAATATATTTTCAAGTCATATGATACTATGACAACCACTGACTTAGAAGAACTTTGTAGCTACTTATGTAGTTAGAGTTGCTAGTTAATTTCATACTTCTTCACTAGACAATAAGATAAGGAGAAGACTGTCTCTTGTTCATCTCTGATCTCCCAGTGAGCTGACATACTACCAAATAGAACAATAAACTTGGTCTGAATAAATAAATAAATGGGTAAATGAATTTACCCTTATTTCTATATAAATACATTGTTTTTTAAAGTGTGCATGCCCATTCTCTAATTTAGTTACCTCCTCTCCTACTCTTAGACTAAGAGCTACCTTTCTTTTAAATGTTAAATCTTCAAACTTGTGCCCTTAATTTCCTACTCTTCTGAAAGAGATATTTTTGAAAATGAGGCATCTCATGTCTTCTCCTTCCAGGCTTTTCAGGTTTTTTTATACCTGTTTACTATTCCCTGACACAAAATTAGTGTAAGTCTGCTTATTTAAGAATAGTTTTTGAACAGCATTGTTTCCTAACACTTTCATCCACTTCCCCCTTCTCCTTTTACCTTGTAAATGTGGGTATGCCTACAGTCCCAAGCCAAGGATCCCTTAGCTTTTCACAACACTGCCTTAAAAAAGCTGTCCACAGGTCTTTATCTTCAGACTGACACTCTCACTCAAATCCCAACCTCACACTCTCGAACTAACTTCTATTAGATGACTTCAAACTCAACTATACCAGAATAATTATCACATGCTTCGTAAAATATTATCTTTTACCTTCTCTCTCTACTGGTGTCACCATTGGTCTCCTATGTATGTATAGTATCTAGTGTAGCCAAAACCTACCAATTTTTCCTTGAATAGAGGACTATTAATTTATCTTCTTCCATTTGAGTTTTGATCACCCCTTTTTTGGCATTCTGGATATGGGATGCTCAAAGGAATGTTTAACCAACTATTTGACTTGTTTTTAATGGCTATATAACCAATCCATTCATCTCAGAATTTCACAAACACCTTTACATTTTGTTACTGTTTTACTCAAAGTTCTAAAAGACTCTTATTTACTGAATATAAATTCTTCTTTATCATACTATTTATCCCTATTTCTCATTAATACTAGGCTTGCCCTCACATAAGGCAATTTTCTTACCCATTCCAGCCTCTATGGCTTTGCTCAGGATCTGTCCCCAATGTCATAAAACCACACCTACACAAATCTCTGCAACCTCCCAGACTACTTCCACAAATGGTCTTAAATGCCTTTGGGGATGAGATGAAGGCAAACACTTACCTCATCTGTAACTGATACCATTTTATTCTGTATTTGATTATTTGCTTTATTATTCTTTCTCTGTCTTATATAGATTAATTTTCTAACTACCGCACAATTACACATCCCTTGTGGACAAGGACTACATCATACGTAGCACTTAGAAAAGTAACTTGTAGATAACATGAACTCAATAAATACTTTAGTTGACTAGTTCTATATATAAAAGTAAAAAAAGAACATAGTTTAATGTGAAGTACATTTCATGCCACGAGTGAAAGAATATTATGTAAAAAGGATTAAATTGTGAATAATATAAACTCTTAAAAGTTAAAGGAAAGGTACCTTTTTTAAGTGACTGCCATTTAACATGTGCAGTGAAACTTGCACAAAAGGCTACATGCCTTCTCTCTCTCTGACTAACTTTGACTACAGCAAAAAGAACAATTTCCCAACATTGTGGTGGGAAAATCATATCGTAACCCACTTCCCTTGCAAATTTTAGTTGTTTATTAAATAGCTTTTGCTGGGTACAAACTCCCACAACAGTGTAACGTCAGCTGAGTAATCCCTTATCTCCTCCACGTCTGTGTTCTTGGCTGAAGGCCACATCCTTAAGCTCGCTTTTCGGGGAACACTAGAGCAGAGATCTGAAAAGTAAAAAACTGAAAAAAACATGTAATAAAAACAACTTTTTTCTTTTCCACAAAATGGCAGTAATTAAGCCACCAGACACACAATAAGTCTTCTTTTAAGCTTGTACAGGTCCAGCCTCCTCTCCTTTATGTGTTTTCAATGTATTCTGGAAGAAGAAATGTAGGCAATATAGCATGTACTCTGGAAACACAGCTACCTGCCCTCCAGCACGCATCCCTCTCCACCACTGCCCAGCTCTAGGATTATCTGCAAATTACCTAAGCTTTCTCAAACCTAAAAATTTTTCTGTTTAGAAAATGGCTAATAATCTACCTCACAGTTTTCTTGTGCAAATGAAAGGAAGTAACCCATGGAAAACACATTATACATATACACACACACTTCACAGCATATTTAAGGCATTTCTACTGGCGCTGAAGAACAGTGAGAAGAGGGAGCAAATCATGGGAGTGGGGAAACAGGAGGGCAAAGGAGTTAGGAAAGGGGAAGGTCCAGATTCTTGATAAAAGGAAAAAAGACACATGTGCTTACAATATTCCAATATTCTTTAAGTGGTACATAATTTTGAAAATAATAAAAGACAGACAGTTACAGAACCAAATTTCAATAATTAGTGTGAATTTAAGTGGAAGAGAGAAAAAGAGGGTCAAAGTAAACCATTGTAACTCAGGGACAGTCTCCCACAACTGTTCATAAGGGTCATTCTCAGCCTCTGCATGACGTGTTCAGACAAACTGCCAGAGGAGCACGTGCCAAATCCTGCAGAAGGTTCACATCAGAAAAGGAGAAGGAAAGAACTCACAGGGAGGAAATAAGCAACAGTGTGTAGGGCACATGGCAGTAAAGTGACTCAGTTGGACTGTCTGGGAAAGCCCAGAGGGCTGGGCACATCGATGAGGTCTTGGTGTCACACTGTCTTAGCACACTGAGTAACATTTAGAACTGGACAGACTCCAATGTCCTTTGGTCTTTCTTCTTATTAATTTTCCCACCAACGGTGATTGCCTCTGTGCTTACAGAATATCTGTGCATCATCTGAGCTACAAGAGTCCATTGAATGATGCACTTGCTGAGGAAGAGATACATGTGACTGTCCAAATGTTCCAGCCAAGTTCAGAGGGTGCCAAGCAAGATCCACTTCAACAGATCATAATTTATCCTGGCAGCTGGACAGACAAAAAGAGAGTGACGCATGAACCAGCTTAAGAAAATTGCCAATCCTCCACCAACTGCTTGTTATATTACTCTTAAATATTTCTAAAAAGGTCAGTTAGAATAACACCATGTGGGCCATAGTAAGTCAGAAGAAAATAAATGTCACTTTTAGCAAGTTGAATTCTTCCTCTAACTGCCTTCTCTTCGGTCCTTTTATTTAACCATCATCTGGCTAAGGGTAAAAAAGAAAATTGTCATGGTTTTTTAGTGGTCAGCAGTTTCAATGATTCACATTTCAACATGGCTCTCTGACAACTGTGGGTCCTTTCCAGGTGGTTTTTGGCACTGCCTACATGGCTGGTCACACAATGTATTTTGCCTTGGAGGCTGGGAGAATAATAACAATGACCCCATCTCTCAGAGAACCACAACCTCACTCTGGCAGAGGTTCTGAGCCAAAAACTCTGAGATTGTGAGCTCTAGGATAGTGAGGAGTTCCAGCACCTTGGGTCACCCAACCTTTCATTCCTCAGTATTCAAAAGACAAGATAATCGTGGAAGTGTCCCAAATCAGTTCTTCTGGCTGAGGTTGGGTCTCATGACACATGTAATCTCTAATAAGATTTTAGCCAGATGGGCTTGTGTTGATGGTTATAAACATCTGGAAATGCAGCCAGAGGAAATTCGTCAGCAATGGTAATGGTAAAGGGCAGTTGATTTCTTTTTGCTTGAGTATGCTGTTCTGTCAATAATACTATTGGAGGGAAAGTACACATCCATTTTTAAAGTAAGGAAATAGCAAAATTACAAACAGGGAAAAGAGAGATAAAGTGCTTCCCCCCACCCTTTGGTATATTTAGATGGTATATGATAATTGTGTCCTCTTTTCAATGTGGAGAACAGTTTTCTCAAATCATTCTTAAATACTACTAACTCAAAAGTTTCACTAACAATTTTCAGGGTGTAAACTTTTTCTATTCTGTATTTTGCAATTTTCTGAAGATACATATTTATGCACTATCATAAATACAGAATGTATTCAAAAACTGTGTCATAAGCTTGTCGTTGCTGTATCTACAGTAAAATTCAATAGAGTATGAATAGTCTGTTCTTCACAAGTCCTTTCAGGTGAAGTCAATTGTGTGGCTGTATTTTCAATAGATAAGCTATTCTTTAATATATGGCTGGCAAAAATACATAATACATATTGAAAATATGATACCTTTGAAAGGTATCAGTTAAATGGCAATTGGACATCTTTAGCAAACATGTACTGAAATCTTTCTATGAATTAGAAATAAGTGCTGACCACTGGAGATACACAAGGATAAACCCAGCCTTTTCCTTGAAGCCACTCCTACTTTGTTAACTTTATTTTTATTGTCGGTACTGTTACAGATGTCCTCGTTCTCCCCCACTTTGCCCACTTCCACCCAGCCCCTGCTCCCCTTCTCTCTGACTATCACCACCCTGTTGTCTGTGCCTATGGGTTATGCATATATGTTTTTTTGCTAATCCCTTCACTTTCACCTAATCCAGTCCACCCTGCCCCCTCCCCCTGATGTCTGTCAGTCTGTTCCAAGTGCTCATACCTCTGTTTCTATTTTATTCATCAGTTTATTTTTGTTCATTAGACTCCACATATAACTGAGATCATATGGCTTTTGTCTTCCTCTGACTGGTTTATTTCACTCAGCATAATAATCTCCAGCTCCATCCATGTCTCTAATAGTAAGATTTCCTTTCTTTTTATGACTGTGTAGTATTCCAATGTATATTCTGCTGTCTCAGGAAAAATGTTCTGTTAAATCCATCTAATATAATGTGTCATTTAAGGTTTCTGTTGCCTTGTTGATTTTTTGTCTGGAAGATCTATCCATTGACTACAGTTGGGTGTTAAATTTGCCTACTATGATTGTATTGCTGTCCATCTGTCCCTTAAAGTCCACCAAGATTTTCTTTATACATTTAGGCGCTCCTATATTGGCTGTATATATGTTTACAAGGGTTATATACACCTGTTGGATCCTTTATCATTATGTAGTGTCCCTCTATGATGCTTGTTATGGGCTATTTTTAAAGTCTATTTTGTCAGATATAAGTATTGTTATTTTTTTAATTGCATAGAATATGTTTTCCATCCCTTCATTTTAGCCTGTTTGTATCTTTTTTTCTGAAGTAGGAAGGTCTCTTGTAGACAACATATATATGAGTCATGTTTTCTTATCCATTCAGCTACCCAAAGTCTTTTTATTGAAGTACTTAATGTATTTACAATTAAGATTATTATTGATCAGTATTTAGTTATTGTCATTTTAAATTTGTACATGTGTTCCTCTCTCTATCTCTATTTCTTCTTTTTCTTAAAACAGTCCCTTTAATATTTTTTTGCAATACTGGTTTTGTGGTAATAAACTCTTTCAACCATTTTTTGTTTTTTGTATGGGAAGCACTTCATTTCACCTTCAGTTTTAAATGATAGCCTTGCTGGACAGAATATCATGGTTGAAGAGCCTTGCTTTACTTCACTTTAAATATTTCCTGACAGTCCCCTTCTGGCCTGAAGTGTTTCTGTTGAGAACACAGCTGACAACCTTATGAGTGCTCCCTTGTAGCTAACTCTCTTTCTCTTTCTGCCTTTAAGATTCTCTCTGTCTTTAACCTTTGCCACTTTAATTACGACATGTCTTTATGTGGGTTCACCTTTGTTGGGATGCTCTGTATTTCCTGAACTTGTATAACTTTTTCCTTTATCAGGTCAGAGAAGTTTTCTACCAGCATTTCTTCAAACTGGTTCTCTATCCCTTACTCACTCTCCTTTCCATCTTGAACCCTATGATGCAGATATTGTTATGCTTGATCATGTCCCTCATGTCTTTCACTTTATTTTTCTTTTTGATGCTCTGCTTGGGAGCTTACTGCTATCTTGTCCTCTAACTCTATGATTTGATCCTCTGCTTCATCTAACATGATGTTGATTCCTTCTAGTGTATTCTTCATTTCTGACTGGTTCTTTTTTATGGCTTGTTTCTATGTCCTTGTTAATGCTTACTGTTTCTTTGTTTAAGTTCTAACTGAGATCATCCATTCTGCCCCTAAGGTCCTTGTGCGTTCTTATAACAATTGTTTTAAACTCCACATCTGGTATTTCGGTGCTTCCATTTCATTCATTTCATTTAATTCTTTTTCTGGGGATTTCTCTTATTCTTTCATTCAGGGCATTTTCCTTTGTCTGTGTGTTAGGTAGATCTGCTATGACTCCCAAACTTATTATGGTTTTAGGTTGGGCTCAATGCCACAGTCTTCCAGATCACCTGAGCTCTGTGCTCCAGGAATGTTTCCTGGGTGTTAAATGCACCCATTAATGTAGTTCAATCTTGAATACTATTGGCCCTTTTTTGGATGGAGTTAACTTTTCAGGCTGGCTCTATGAGTAAGCCTCAATCAGGCACTGCTCCTTGAGGTGGAGGTGTTCCAAGCAGGGTCTGCTTCCTTCTGGAATCTCCTTTGGGTGTGCCACTTATGTGGCTAGTTGGGTCAAACTGTGGTGAGGTCTGAAGCCCATCACTGATTGTTTTAATTTTGGATCCACTTGGGTGAGTCAGGTACAGGTCACTGTAAGACATTATGTATAACTGGTCTTGAGCTACTTGCCTATAGCCACCACAGTGTTGACTGTTTGTGTCTGCACCTACTGGACCTGGGTGTGAGTGGGAGGGGTCAACCCATCTAAAACAGTCAAGACACTCCTACTTTTTTGGAAAGAAAATAATACATAAATATCATAGTCATAGATCAAGCAGAGGTCAGTTTTTAAAATAGTAAAATTGTAACACTATGTGTGATATATCATATGAGTATCAATTTCTGAGTAATATAATAGGGACAACCTAATAGGAAAGAAGCATTTTATCTGATCTTGAGAGAAAAAAAGAATTTCGACATGTAGGAGATATGGATTAATAGCAGAAATAAGTTAGAGGCTTTAAAGGAGCTGAAGTTTTCTGGGCATAGACAGGTAAATGAGCTGTTTATGATATAATATTCTAATAGAGGAGAGGATGGGGGATTGAGGATGGAAGGTTATATCAGGTCTAAAGTAGAGAGGGGCCTTACTATAATGCTAAAATACTTGAACTTTGTCTCTAGTAAGGAGCCATTAAAAGTTTTGAGTGAGTAAATGGCATGGTGACAATTGTGTTAAAGAAGATAACACATGGGACAATATGAGTAATCGGTTGAGAGAGAGAGCCAGGCAAGAAGGCATTTTAAAGAATTATTATAATAGTCCTGGTGTCAGATTATTAATGATTGAACCAAAAGAGTAACACTGTGCTATTCAGTGGGACAAACTCCAGAAAAAAAAGGTTAAAAGTAGACTTGATTTAACAAAAAGGTATCTAAAAAATAAAATAAAAACAAGGGAAGATTTTAAGGAACAGCTGAGTGAAAAGATAATACTTCTTAGATAAAATGTATGAGGAGTGGCCAGTTGGAACCAGAATATGAGAATTTGGTTTTGATCAAGTTGGGTGAGGTTTGAAAAGGGACAGCTGCACTTACAAATAATAACTTTTAAATAAACTTCTGGAAGTAGTATCAGTTAATTAGTGGACAAAAACCAGATTGCAGTGAGTTCAAGTGAAGAACAGAAGGGCAGTGGATGTAGGCTTCATTTGAGAGATGTACAACAAATTGGCTGGTAATACATCCTGGGAACTGCTTGTCAAGTATATATTTTTGTAAAAAAATCCTCACCTGAAGATGTGTTTATTTTACAGAGAGAGAGGAAGGTGAGAAAGAAAAAGAGAGAAACAGTGGTATCGATGTGAGAGAGAAACAGATCAGCTGCCTCCCACATGCATTCTAATCAGGGATTGAAACCACAACTTTTGGGTGTATTGAATGACATTCCAAGCTACATACTTTTTTATATTCTTTTATTTTAAAGAGAATTATTTTGAGTGTGGTCGATAAGGGATGTTCAAATCCAATAAGTAATTAGAAAAAAAGGGAGTTTAGACAAAAGAAGTTAAGAGACGAAATTAGTCCAAACAATAATAAGTTTTAGAAAACAAATAGCAGGTTAGCTAATATGATTGAACTTATTTGCATGAAATTAATACTGGAAAATTATTGTACTTTTAGAAACAGAAAAAGAGGAAACCTACTTTGCATTTGCCTTCAACAACTATATGTGAGATCTGAAACTTATCTTAGAAATTTTACCCCATCTAATTTTCCTTGGGAAAAAAGACAAACAACATCTCTATCCAATTCAATTTAAATTTCTTTCCATGATATAAAACACTACATGTAATTCATACTCAATAAATGTTAATAAATAGGAAATAATTAATAATACAGATGCTTTTGAAGATTTGCTTTATTTTTATGTATGGGTGGGATATGAATGATAAAGTGATCAGACACTGTATAAAGCATAGAAGAAAGCTTACAAAACAACTTCAAGCCATGCACTCCAAAGAAGCAGCAGCTACAAATGAAAAAAAAAAATGTGACCTGAGCAAATGGGAGATCAAAGTGCTTATAGGAAACTAGAGTAATTTGATTGACTATATTTGGTTTGATGTCATAGAATGTCTTGGTTTAGTCAAAGAATATTTGGGGAAAGATGTTAATTTACTTATAGTTCAGATTAAGGAGTTGGGGAAGATTTAGTGATAGGTTAAGGGAATGTTCCATCTGAAGATGCATGTTTATGGCCCAGAGGGATGGAAAACAAATGATAAATACTGGGCAATAAATTGATCATCTTCATTCTAGATGAGAGCATGAAATGGGGTGTCACTGATTAAAGAAAAGGATTGCTAGAGTGTCATTATGCAGAAAGCTACTAAGCAGATTATTGAGTTAAAACTGGATATGAAAGTTATCCATATATTTTCAGCAGAACCATGCTATATAAAATAAACTGATGTTGAAACGGCAACTTTTCTGAGTGTAGAAGACTTCAGAGAAAATCAGTATAGGATTAAAAAATTGTAGGAGACTGTTCTGCATGGCGTGGGCCCAGCTCCCACTTGGACATGCACAGGACCCACGCCCATGGATATGTTCTCCCATGGGGAATCAGGCCTGCAATGTGCCTAGGCCACTTTGAGTCTTGCTTTTTGCTAAAAACGCCCTTACCCAGATTTGTGGCAAACATTTACTGCAAAATAACTTCCTAAAATCCATGCTAAGCCTTCCAAGGATGAGTGTAATCAGTTCAACCACTTTTGCCTTTTCATTCGCAAATATCCCTCTTCTGTGATGTGATTACTGGCATTAGCTCCTTTGTTTTCTGTAAAAGGTGACCACCTAAAGCAACCTGTGCATAGTAAATGAGGACCATCTTGTAATGTGCCGAGAAACCCAATAAAGGCCAGTCATGGCAGAGGCCATGGGCTTTTGCTCCCCTTGAGAGCAAAGCCATGCTGTCCCTTTTCTCCACAGGACTCAGTAGCCCGTGTGAATGTCTCATTTCATCCATAATGACTTGGACACTGTGGGCCAGTGTCCGCATCAAAAAACAAGTATAAAGAAGGAAACAAAAGTAAAAAAGTTGGTCAATCTTATAATATTTCCACGAATTACTTTGAATAAACCAATTAATGAAGAAATTATGGAAAAGTGATGAAGTTGGTTTAAAAACCAGGGGCCATGTGGCTTGTCTTTTCATCACTGATTCTGGCCTCCCATTAACGCACCCTTCTCAGTCATCGAGAAATTCAAACTTGATCTATTGTCATTTTTGCACTCAAATTTCTGTCATTATGTTAGGAGAGTCCATCATCTTCATTGAAAATTCATCCTAGTGTCTTCAGAAAAAATGCTTGCTAAGTCTATATCTTTGCCCTAATATTAGCACATTCCACCTTTATTTCACATTCCACAAACTGCCATTCCCAGACTCACATGTCATGTCTTGTCATCAATAGGAATCGTTACACGTAAAAAGTCTTAATTTCCAATATTCCATTTTTTACCAACAGTTCATGTGATAAAATCCTCAAAATATATGAAACAAAAGTGTTGCTGGAAAAATAAAACGAACTCAGTCTTGGATTGTACTATGAATAGCATCATGTCCAGACTAAGAAATATTATTCTCACTTATTTAATTCCTTAAAATTATTATTATCCTCTTCATTGTTATTGTTATTTATTGTTACTTGTGCACTTAGAAAGCTAGAATTTTTTGTGGCTAATTCTGAAGAAAAAATTAAAATAATAACATCTTGTTGATTATCCAGAAGAGTGAACCAAAGTGGTTACAGTGCAAACTCAAAGAATTTCAACCTCAAGGAAACCCAAGAAATATAAACACAAAGAAAACTACATAAAGTCATATCATAAGCCGGTAAAAACAAAGATAAGGAGAAAAACCCTAAAAGCATGCAGAGAGAGATAAAAGACAATGTTATTTAGAGGGGAAGATGACAATATTCACAGAATAAAGACGATGGAATGATATCCTTAAGTGCTGGGAAAAAATAATAACAGAATTCTAAATCTAAAAAAATCATCCCTCAAATATGGAGAGGAAATAAAAAATTTTTCCAGATCAAAGAAACTTGACAAAATCCAATACTAGTAGACCTGCACTGTAAGTGATACTAAAGGAAATTCTCCAAGCCAAAGAAAAGCAATACCTAACAGAATCTCAGATGTATAGACGGAGGGGCAAATGCACTGGAAATGCTCAGTATGCTTCTGGAGTCTAAGAATGTATGACAAACTATGGTAGAAAAATTATAATAGTTTCAAGCAATTCTCCTTGGAGTTAGGAAGATTTCTTTTATGAATAGGTATGTAACAAATATGACTTATTTTGCCATGCAGATGTCCCACATGGTAACTATAAAATAGTCAGTTGAGATTGAAAAATTAATGGTTGTTTCTTTCTATGCAGATTAGAACAAAACCAATTAAAATGAATTTAGAAGCCCCTCAAACACTGCATTATAGAGGATCTGACTGCTGCCTTCTTAATTTTAGTGCAGATTATATGCAAAGGTTCTGGACTTCAGACAACCACAGAAAAAAATTATACATGATGCAGATGTAAAAGACCCTGTAATTATTTTTATTGAATTTATTGGGGTATAGTTTTTAAATGTATGATTCAATAAAACATCATCTCATTTTATTCCATTTATTTACTTTTTTAGAGAGGGAAAGGGAGGGAGAAAGAGAGGGAGAAAAACATCAGTGTGTGAGAGATGCATGGTTGTCTCTCACACACGCCCCTACTGGGGACATGGTCTCCTACAACCCAGGCATGTGCCCTGCCTGACTGGGAATTGAACTGGCAACCTTTCTGTTTGCACACTGGCATTCAATCCACTGAGCCACACCAGCTAGGGTGCTAACAGTATTTTAAATGAATACAAAAGATGCAGGAAATGTTACAATGGCACCTCAAGAAGGAATTTGAAGAGTTCTAGATACTGAGAATAAGTCATACTACTTATTTATCACAGATTGTTAAATTCCACTGAATCCTAAACCTAGTTCATTTTTCTGACTATTAGAGAGTACCCATGTATCCTAACCAACTTGTTACCGAACAAGAGGTCCGAGGGAGGGGTAATATAATATTCGGCCCACCTAGGGATGCCTAAAACTGCTATACAACAGGGGCCCCTCCCAAAAACAAAATACTAATGTCTACTGGGCCCTTCTGTTCACTGCCAATCGGAAAGACATCTCTCAATGCCAGAGATTTGTGAAAAGGAAACAAAATGTTTATTTAATGCTATTCAGGCCTAACACCACCACTAAAATAGCAAAGTCCTTTAGGGTATACACCTACACCCACACAGCGCTCCCTTCTCCCACTGTCCCAACTCCAGGTACCGTAAATCAGGAAAAGAGCACACGTCTGTGTTGCAGGCCTCTGGCACCATCAGCTGTGTCACCATGCAGGCAGGATTTCTCTCTAGTTAATCCAAAGTACTGTGGTACCCTCTCATGGTCCACTGGCAAGAGTCCTTTGTACCCAGTTCCAGTCAAAGTCTCTCTTGCTTTCCAGGCCACTCGGCCAAAGAAAGCATCCCAAAGCCACTTGGGCCTCTTCTACCAAAGCTGCAGGGGTTCGCACTCCACCAAGAGCATGTGGCTTTCTTCTTCACCTGGCTGCAGGGATCTCCATTCTGCCCCAAACGGCGTGGCCCTCTCCTCACCTGGGCAGTTATCCCCTCATGTCCTGGAGCCAGTCTTTTCCAAGATCCCACACAGGCGCTCTCACTCAGGAGCCCAGCCCCTTGTTACATCTTGAGTCCCGCTACTGCCTTCTCTCTGGCTCAAAACTGGGCCACAGCTATTTAACATATCTAAGAAACCAGTTAAAGGTTATAGATATGTTAAATAATCATTCCAGAGGTTAGCTGCAAAACTATTGCTATGCAAAACAGCTCTCAATGGCCCTGCTCCATTGTCCCTTCCCCCTGGGTCGGGGCAGTGAGGACATCTTATATGTCTCTCCAATATTCCTATACACTTTGAATTCTGGACACCATTCCAAATCTTTTTTGGGGCCCCCCTGGCTGCACCCTGTATCATAAACACTAAATAATTACGTTGTAGAACATATATTTGCAGGTGTACCATCTACTAATATAATTAAACTAATTTGTATTGCTTCATTTGTGGGTGGGAAAATGATAATATGCCCACTAAATAATCTATTTACTGAATCAGAGCACCTCATATTTATAAATTTTAAAGGGTATCTCATGGTAAAATTTATTTATTTGAATTATCTAACTAGAGAGTTAATAACACACATAACCAACATATTAATTAGTATTTAAATAAAACAAGAATAATCTAAAAAATAAACCACAGCACATACTATTTCAACAGAGAAAGAAAGGTTATGTTTGAGTTTTGTTTTGATATTTTAACAGAAAGGTTTTTGCTGGGGTACAAAGGCTCACATGGGACTTTATGAAGCCTATCAGGGCAGGAACTGCCTCAGCAACCCCCAGAGCTCACTTGCTAATTTTCTCCTTCAATTTACATGGCAAATCCTCAGCCTAGTCTCCCAAGTCTAATCAATAGTGAGATTGCAATGATCCTCTTTTTCTGCATTACTTATACTTTTGATTTATCTTATAAACTATGCATTTAGGAAATTTTTAGAAAATAAAATGTAGGACAAACACTTGAGATGTGTTCCACTGGTTAGGAATATGTATATCATGTACAACTCTAGTCTGTCTAGACCTCCTGGAGGAAAAACAGGGTGTATAAAAGTGTCCAGTTGTTCTTCCCACCTTCCTCCTCTCTCTCTCTTTTGCTAACTAGAATGCTAGACTTGGAGATTTGGTCTTTCTCTCCCTCTCCTGGGAAATTACCTCATACCTTCCCTGATTCGTGAGCTATATAGACAGATACTGTGGGTCATTTCCCACTAAGGTATTATATTTTGGGAAGACTTAAAATAAAAATAGTACCACAGTCCAAAAGTCTGAAATTTTCCTTGGAAAAGTCTGTGATATTTTATATTAAATAAGTAGAACGAGCATACTTACCAGTTAATCAAGGCTTTTATGTGTATTACTAAGTAGAACACATACATTCTTTATCTGCATTATTAAATATAATATATACACATTATAATTAAGAGGAGCAAAGCTAGCAATTATGAAATAATAAAACAATAATACACAGAAACATGATCAAGTGCTAAGTGACACAGGTTATAAATGCAATCAAAATTTAGTTATGACTGAAAATCTAAGTAGTTAAAGTTTTCATTGAGGAGAAAATGGTTGGCCTTAATTAAAGGTGTAATTAAAAATGTTTAATTACAATTTGGATTGTGATTAAAGAGGAAGGACACAGCCAGGAAGTGGCACAAACAATGATGTGAATGAAAGTCACACAGTGTGGGTGAAAAGAGAAGAGACAAATTGTAAAGACTATATCAAAAGCTTAAGTTAGGAAGGTAAAGAGAAAAATGGATCAAGACCTGATTTTTGAGAAACTCAAAAAATTTAATGAAGTGATATGGACCCTAGACAGCAGGGTCTGTGTGTTATAGCTGTGATGAACAAATTCACATGGACTGCAGAAGTCCTGTGGAGGAAAAGGCACTGCACAGCCACACTCCAAGTGAGAGAAAGGTCCCCAGCTCCCACCTGGATGAACTTTTATTGTTTTTCTGGGTAACTTATATGAGGATGGTTCTCATTTACTATGCACAGGTTTGAGTTTGCTTTAGGTGGTTACCTTTTATAGACAACAAAAGAGAGGATGCTTCTAGTTACATCAGAGAAGAAGGATATTTGCAAATGTAAAGGGAAAAGTGGTTGAACTGGTTACACTCCATTCTTGGGAGGGTTAGCTCTGGTTTTAGGAAGTTGCAGTAAGCACTTTTGCTTCAATTCAGGGTGAGGGAGTTTTAGCAAAAGCAAGTCTCATAACAGCCTAGATACAATGCAGGCCTGATTCTCCACTGGAGAACCTATCCATGGGCCTGACTCCTATGTGCTGATCCTTGCTTCCCACTGGCTTTTCCAAGTGGGATCTGGGTTACATTCTCATGCCATGCAGAATGGTTCCCTATAATGAAGAGATTAAACACTCAAGTTTAGGTCATTGTCAGCTCCTGTGTATTTCCTGGGGCTAAAAGACCACAGGAGAGAATTTGTGTTTTAAGAAGTCTAATCTGAAATGCGAATAGTTTGGTAGTAAGAGGAACTAGTGACACAGGGTCGAATCTGGATGCGGTTCCAGAAATCCAGAATTGGAATTAGAAAACTAACCCTAGCATGATGAAAGTAGAAATAAGTACATACGAGAGATGTTTACAAGTAGAACAATAAAATTTGTACTTGTTTGATAATGCATTTATTAATATTAAAAATGTCAGAAGAGTTTATAAAGCCAGGAAAAGATTAATACTGCCACTTACAAAAACATCAGCAGGGCTTGGAAAGTGATTCTAAGAGCTTCATTTTTATTTAAACATGATGAATTTATGGTGAACAAAGAATATCAACATGGAGATGTTTTATAGGAAGTGAGGAACGTAATATTGAAATAGAGATCAGAGGTCAGGGTTGCTAATATTGATTTTAGCACCATTTACGCAGAACCGTTAAATGTATTACACTGCTTAGCTCATACCTTATTCTCCCCTATGTTGCAGTGTGATGGTTAAATTTACGTTGGCTTATTTGGCCATATGGCAGGCAGATGTTTGGTCAAACACTATTTTGGGCATGTTAATCAATCAAGATCTTTCTCTATGAGATTAACATTTGAATTGGTAGATTGAGAAAAAAAGAGTTTCTTCCCTTCCTGATGTAGGTAAGTATCATTCGATCAGTAGAAAACCCAAAGAGAACAAAAAGTCTGTCCCTCCTGCTAGTTCAGGAAACTGCTTAGCCTGACTGCTTTGAGTTGGGATATCAGGGTTTCTGCTGCCTTTGGACTCCAATCGAAACATTGGCTATTTCCGGATTTTCAGCCTGAGGGCATTCAGAGTAAAACTCTGCTATGCTCTTGATACAGGGTGCAGCCAGTGGGGCCCCCCAAAAAAAGATTTAGAATGGTGTCCAGAATTCAAAGTGTATAGAAATATTGGAGAGACATATTAAGATGTCCTCACCACCACCACCCCCCCCCCAGGGGGAAGGGATGAATGGAGCCAGGCCATTGAGAGCTATTTTGCATAGCAACAGTTTTGCAGCTAACCTCTGGAATGGTTATTTAACATATCTATAACCTTTAACTGGTTTCATAGATATGTTAAATAGCAGTGGCCAAGTTTGGGGCCAGAGAGAAGGAACTGGCAGGGACTGAAGATGTAACTAAGGGCTGCTCTCCTGAGTGAGAAAGACTGGGACTCAATGAGAAAAAAACTAGGAGCTGGACTCCTAAATGAGAAGGTTGTGGCAGGGACTCAAGATGGAACTAGCAGGGACTGAGGATGGAACTTGGGGACTCAAGATGGGAACGGAGAGGCTGCTCTCCTGAGTGAGGAGGGCTTGGACTCAGAATGTAACGAGGGGCTGCGCTCCTGAGCGAGATGGCCTGGGTGGGAGCTTGGAAAAGACTGGCTCCGAGACATGAAGGGTCCCCGCTTGGCCAGATGAGAGAGAGCCACGCGGTTTCAGCAGAGTGAGGACCCCCTGTTGGTGAGGTGAAAGAGGGAGCCACGTGGTTTTGGCAGGGTGTGGACCCCCTCTTTCCCAGGTAAAAGGGAAAAACCACGCAGCTTTGCCAGAATGGAGATCCCTGCAGCCAGGTGAAGAAGACAGCCACATGCTTTTGGTGGAATGCAGACTCCTGCAGCTTTGGTAGAAGAGGCCCACGCGGCTTTGGGGTGCCCCCTTTGGCTGCGGGGCCTGAAAAAGCAACAGAGACTTTGACTGGAACTGGGTACAAAGGACTCTTGCCGGTGGACCATGAGAGGGTACCACAGTACTTTGGATTAACTCGAGATCCTGCACAGTGACACAGCTGACGGTGCCAGCGGCCTGCAACACAGACGTGTGCTCTTTTCCTGATTTACAGTACCCAGAGTTGGGACAGTGGGAGAAGGGAGCGCTGTGTGGGTGTAGGTGTATACCCTAAAGGACTTTGATATTTTAGTGGTGGCGTTAGGCCTGAATAGCATTAAATAAACATTTTTGTTTCCTTTTCACAAATCTCTGGCATTAAGAGATGTGTTTCCAATTGGCGGCGGACAGAAGGGCCCAGTAGATATTAGTATTTTGTTTTGGGGAGGGGCCCCTGTTGTATAGCAGTTTTGGGCATCCCTAGGTGGGTCAAATATTGTATTGCCCCTCCCTTGGACCTCCTCTTGTTCGGTGACACTCTCACCTAGGACTCCAGAAGTGCCAGCCTCCATACTTATGTGAATCAATTCCTTATAATAAATCAATCTTAATACCTCTCTCTATCTATATAAATGTGTGTGTATGTGTGTGTGTATATATGTATATATATATACTTTGTGTGTATATACACATACATACATATACACACACACATACACTATTGATTCTGTTTCTTTGAATAATCCTTAAAAATACAGATGGTTATTTGGGTGATAGATCTTATTGTCCCTTTCAGACTATAAACACACTGATAAAATTGTCTATTCTTCATTGTGTTGTCTCTAACATTGCCTAGCATAAATAGTAATATGAAATGGTCAAGTCACCCTTGGAAAATGAGTTAACTAATGAAGACTCATATTTAAGTGATCCCCAGGGGATGAACATAAATGGAAATAAAGAAGATATAAAAGAAGTGTATGCTGTATAAGTTAGTATAACATAAAATTCTATGTATTTATTATTAAAAAATAAAGAAAATAATAAATTAACAAAGGGAGTAGGGTAGAAAATAATAAAGTTGAACAACTCCTTACAATTATTTCTTTCTTTTAGTATAGAGTAGTGATACTGATATTTTGAGACAAAAAAGAAAAAAGGACAAATGTGTGAAGGAGAAAATTCAAATATTCAGATAGACATTAAGTCAGTAACATTTTCCTATTTGTTTCTTATGCAGGCCTTGATCTAAGGTATTCTTTAAAACTGGGTGTTACTTCTTTTCAGTCTCAGTAAATAAAATTGACATAATGTTATCTAGTGTTAGCAATGTGTAATATGAGTCTCACCTTGCAATATCATATAATTATGTTATTAATAATAATGGTATTTTTTTCTATCACCAACATAGATGTAAGAAACAAAAAGTATTTAAAAGCTTCTAAAATTCTGGAAAAGGTAATGGAAAAGTTTAAAACAATAGAGATGATTAGTCATATATCCAAAACCCATGGATTTAGATAAGTTCAGACAAATGTCCACTATTCTTAATTCTCCAAACTAAACATAAATTATGTTAATTTGGAAATAAAAATAATTTGGTATATAAGATTTAATATTCCAGATGACTCAAAGTAAAGACTCATAGTACACAAAAAATAAGATTGCCTTTATTAATCTTATTGGACATTTCTATTATGCCCATTTGGCATCACATATGATTAAATAGCATCCTGGTATATATTAAATGTTTAAGTATATTAAGCATTATATATATTAAATATATATTTTATACTTAAGCATTATATATATTAAACATATTAAGCATTTAATATATACCAGGAACATCCTGAAATTGCTGTTTAAGGTAAGTATTGTTATCCTAAATTTACACTGGAGTACATTAGTATTTCCAAAGGTAAATTAACTTGTCAAAAATTAACTGAGATAACAAAATTGAAGCTGGGATTCCAGCCAAGTTCTTCGAACTCCAAATTCAGTGCTTTTACTAATTATACTCTCCTGAGTTGGGTATACTGGAAAACATTTTTAGATGGTTGTCTTTTCTGAGGCCAAAAAAAAGAGATTTTTTTTAGGTTTTAGATAAATATGAGAACCTTGCTTGCTAACATATACCAGATATCTTCAGAATCCTAAATCTCTGCTCTTGGGAAGCTACATTTTCCAACTGGACTTTCTGCTGGTGCTCACAGATACAGCCATTAGCTGGACTACAGTATATTGGTTTCCCCATTAAAAAAATTTAGTCAAGAAAGAATTACTTACTCTATCCAGCAAAGTTATCATTTAAAATGGAAGAGGAGATAAAGTGCTTCCCAGATAAGGTCCAGTTAAAGGAGTTCTTCATCACCAAGCCCTGATTATATGAAATGTTAAAGGGACTTGTCTAATAGAAATAGAAGATTGCCAGGTTTTAAAATTTTCACGTGCCTGAGAAGAAAATTCTTCTGTTTAATTAAGAACATATTGTAAAGTTGGTGCAATTTTTCCTTACAAATTGTAAATGTTTGGTTTTAATACTTTATTTCTAACACCTTGAAAAATTAATCTTATGCAGAAATTTTAGGTTTAAATTAATTGCAAATGTTCCTAGTAGTTCATAACTTATTTATTTGTTTGTTTGTTTGTTTTTAATTTTTTGGTATACTTTATTTTTTAAATTTATTTAATTGTTGTTTAAGTACAGTTTTTTGACTTTTACTCTAATCCCAGCCCACTCCCCCAGTGCTCCCCACCTCCCTCCCATCTCCAATCCCCTTAGCTTTTTTGGCCATGTGTCCTTTATACTTGTTCCTGTAAACCCTTCCCCTTTTCCCCTGAAATTCTCTCCCCTCTTGTCACTGTCAGCCTATTCATAACTTATTTAAAGAATTGATGGTCATTATATTCCACAGAATATAGAAAAATAATGAAGTCAAAGCCTGAAAAGCAAACATAATGCCCAGGCCACCAAAATTACTTCAAAAATTCACTAATAGATCAAAATATTCAAGCTTATCAGAGTTGTTTAGATATATCAAATTAATCAATTTGTGAGTTGTTTTCTGTGAATTCCATTAAAAAAATCTAACTGACTTTTTAAATAATGCAATATCAAGGCTATAGAAATAAATGACTATGGAAAAAATAAACAGTGGACCAATAAATGTTTTCTTACTTTCCTAATTATTTCCATACCTGAATACCACATGCAGTTCTTAAAAGTAAGCAAATAAAAATCCTAATGAAATATTGGAGAAAAGATCAACACTATAATTCTTTAAAACTTATACTCTACTAATGTAGATCCACACATGATACCATTACTGCATTATTTGAGCATTAAAATTTGTTCTGTATCTGGGTCTTTCAACCTCTTTCCTTGATTCTTTTTCTTCTTTTTTTCTCTTTCAATTGACTTCCTTCTTTATACTGTCTTCTGACACTATATTCTGAAAGCACTTGGAAGAAGAGCGTGCTATTTTCTGTTCCAAAACCAATTAAGCAACGTCTAACTTTTTTCCTCCAATATATGTGACTTATTAAATAGTTTAAGATCAACATCATTTTCCCTAAAAGGAGAATCATGTATTTTATTCTTTTGGAAGTAAAACAGAGATATAACTCAATATATTTAATTAATTCACATAACTGAAGTGAGCTTTACTATAGCTAAACCATACAGTGACTAGTACACAAATAATTTACATTCAGCTAATAATTTACTTTCATTTTTAAGAGTTTTGTAAAAAGTTCATTGTCTTATTTTTTATACAAGTGATTAAAATTAATGTTTGCTTCCTTAATGGAATGACACCAAGTAGAGAATTCAGGTTTTCCCACAGAAAAATACATCTAATAAATAGCTTCACATATCTGAGTTGAATGTGAAAATTTAATGAAATGGTGGTTGCAAAAATTCCCAAAGAACAAGTCCTCCAATTATGGAAAGTACTCAGATAGAAAACCAAAGAAAACCTATAACCTTTTGTGTATGCATAACAAAGCCTAGAATTTCAGGAGACTACATGAAACCTTGGGAATAAGAAAATTAAAGATTCATGAGAGAAGCTAAAAATGCTTACTATTTTCAATATCTAACTTGCTCAACTTCTCCTGAGCAGTATTGAAAATGCTATATGATTCATTCTTGTAGCTCAGTTACTTATTTTAAATGGATGAGCAATATTCATGGGAAACTCTAGATTTTAGAGTCAGAACCAGAGTTTATAAACCCACAGACATCTGATAACAGATGGGAAAGCTCCCTTAGATCTTAGCCTCCTTATAAGTTTTGCAGTACTGCTCGGAACCAGGAGATTACATTCATTTTCTTTTTGTTTTTAAAATTTGGCTTTTAGTCAGAGTAAAGGGCAATGTTAGGTGTAAATCACAAGAGCATTTGGCCCAACTAAAATATTATTTTTGAACCGGGTCTTAGACTAGACCCTCATATATATCAGCTGTTCCCAGGCAGAGTAGCAAAAAACATCTGTTCAAAAAGCCTTGTTTATTTTATCCTATCTCCTAATATTTTGCTTAAAAATTATTATGGCAATAATGGAGAAAAGAATAGGCTTTTCTGCTTTGAATTCATAGCAAAGCATTTTATTTAAATAATGAAGCAAAGGAATATAGGCACAAAAGTAATGTGCCTATAACTTACATTCTACAAGTTGTAAATTTTTAAGTGTAGGTGAAGGGAGTCTCTGTTACGCATTTCCCTTATTCTCGAGTGCCTGTACCCTTTTTCTTCCTTTTTCTTCACTGCCACCCTCTTCCATGTTTCTTTTTCTTTTGCTTATCCAGGTGCTCTCAGTAGGACCTCCTTTTCAGTTTCATTTATGGGTCTAAGAGCATTCGAGACTGGAGCACTAAGTGTACTAGAAGCCTCACATTCAGTATCCAACAGGTCTTGAAAATAGATTTGTTGTCTACAGTGGTGAATTCTAGGTAACAATCCTAGATCTCAGGATTCTGGATGATTTCTCTCCACTCTACTTATGACTCAGGATATAGTTCCTGCCTTGTACTCTTTTTTTCAGTTTTTTTAAAAAAATTATTTAGTTATTTTTCAAGTACAGTTTTTTTGTCTATTTTTCCCATCCCAGCCTCCCCCGCCCCTTGCTCCCCACCTCCCTCCCATTTCCACCCCCCCTTAGTTCTCGTCCCTGTGTCCTTCCTATTTGTTCCTCCAAATCCCTCCCCCGTTTTCCCCTTAACTTCCCTTCCTTCTCCCCTCTGGTCACTATCCCCTTGTTCTCCATTTCAGTGTCTTTGTTTTTTTTTTTCTGCTTGCTTGTTTGTTTTGTTGTTTAGCTTCCTGTTAAAGGTGAGATCATATGGTATTTGTCTTAGGTATTTGTCTTTCAACACCTGGCCTATTTCACTCAGCATAATGCTTTCCAGTTCCATCCATGGTGTTGCAAAGGGTAGTAGCTCCTTCTTTCTCTCTGCAGCATAGAATTCCATTGTGTATATGTACCACAATTTTTTGATCCATTCATTTGCTGATGGGCATCTAGGTTGCTTCCAGCTCTTGGCTATTGTAAATTGTGCTGCTATGAACATTGTGGTGCATAGGTTCTTTGAAATTGATGTTTTAGGATTCTTAGGATATAATCCCAGCAGTGGAATTGCTGGGTCAAAAGGCAGGTCGATTTTTATTTTTCTGAGAAAATTCCATACTGTTTTCCATAATGGTTGTACCAGTCTGCAATCCCACCAACAGTGAACTAAGGTCCCCTTTTCCCCACAACCCCTCCAACATTTGTTGTTTGTTGCTTTGTTTATGATAGCCATCCTGACTCGTATAAAGTGGTATCTCATTGTGGTTTTAATTTGCATCTCTCTGATAACTAGCAATATTGAGCATTTCTTCATGTGTCTCTGGATCTTCTGTATGTCCTCCTTGGAGAAGTGTCTGTTCAAGTCCTTTTCCCATTTTTTAATTGGGTTGGCTGTCTTCTTAGAGTGGAGTCATGTAAGTTCTTTGTATATTTTGGAGATTAAACCTTTGTCTGAGATGTCATTGGCAAATATGTTTTCCCATACAGTTGGTTGTCTTGCTAATTTAATACTGTTTTCTTTAGCCACGCAGAAGCTTTTTATTTTGATGAGATCCCATTTGTTTATTCTTCCCTTTATATTCCTTGCTCTGACAAGCTTATTCCCCTTAAAGAATGAAGACGAGTCAAGCTCAGATTGATCCTGGCATTAGTAGGCTCCTCTCCCAGCTATTTTCCATGTCCTGTGTCTCTTCTTGTGAATGGAGTTCTACCATCACCATGAGAATAACTAAATTTAGTATATTGCCTTTAGGAGTCTGTTTTGTAATCATAGGCTCTTCAATGGCCTGTGATCTTTTCTATATTTATGAAAGCTTTAACTAGGTCTAAAATCCCATACTCACACTCTGCTCTGTGCAGCTGACCATTCACTGCTCCTACGAGGGCCAGCTCCCCTAAGTCAGTTTCTATCCCATCAGAAGCCAGGCTTTTTCATCCTTTTCTTTTCACTTATCTCTACTAACTGAATCACTGAGGTTGTGTTTGCCTTATCTTATTCCCATATGTTTCTGTTAAACATATCCACATACCCATGCCTTCAGAGATGCTGTACTAATTTTCATACCTTTATTCAAGGAACATATATGACCCTATGTTTTCCATTGTAGCCTTTGCCCTTCTTCCCCAAACTCAAAACAATGTATCTTTCTTCCCAAAGCCAATCAAAGATAATAATGAAAATGAATCATCTCCTGCCCATTCCTTTAGGCTTAATTTCTCTGTCACCCTCTGTAGCAGCAAACAATACCACTGCCCTCCCACCTAAAACCACAGTCTCCATGAAGACAGACCAGTAAACAAGAGCATCTTAAGAAGGCCAGAGTGGCTGTAGCAGAGTGGAAAGAGAGCCGAGTTTAGGGAGGCATACTGGGGCCAAACAGCTACATCATAGAAACAGAGGGACATATAATTTGCCATCAGAACAGGACCCGTTTGAGAGCACAAAGGAACACTATCAATAATTTTTTCAAGAAAACTAGTGTAAAATGAGACTACATAAAACTAATTGGAATGCATAGTCAACTTATAAATCAGGGAATTTTGTTTCTAGTCTAAGAACAACAAGGAGCCAGTCGAAGAGTTTTTACTTATTGTGTAATAAGTAAATCTGCGTTTCAAGATTGCATCTGTGGGGAAAGGGGCGATCCACACTTTGGCCCCAAACCTTCTCTCTGAAATTTACTGAACCGTAGGCAGGTCTCCTGGTACTCATCACTGGCACCAGCATGTCTGCTCCAAGTTGTGCTATCACCTGGGCAATACTCCTGGGCCTCCAGGGGAATGTGGGGTTTTTTGTTTTGTTTCATTTTTTGTCAGAGGTCACAGGACAATTGAACCATTTAAAGATGATGTAGGTAGCAATGGCAGCAGGATCTTACAATATCTAATCTTAAAGTAAAACATATTTTTAAAAAATTATTGTTCATTATTGTTATTTTTCTTTTATTTTAAGTGCTATGGATATCTTGAAAATAATTTTTAAAATACAAGTAATTATACTTTGAATCTTTTTTCATACTACATTATTTTCCCATGACATTAAAATATCTTGGTAAATATTATTTTAATTTCTGCATATGATGGTATTATCCACAGGTATCTTAATCATTTATCAATTGTTGGGCTTGTTTATAAAAACTTTGCCAAAGATATGTATCCACATATCAGACCATTGCTTTATAGTGGTTTCCTAGAAGTGGAATTAGTCTATAAACTGATTTAAAAACTTGTTGAAACCTCTTGATATATATTCCCAAACTGCTTTCTAGAAAGTTTAAAGTGATTTATAATCATATCAGCATTAGAAGGTCCAAGTCACCACTGAGATTGTGCTGTGAAAAACCTTGTCAATATGGTGAGAAAATATATGGCATATTGTTACTATTTTAACTTGCATTTCTTTAAGTTATGATAAGTTGAAACAGGATCTCACATATATTACCTATTTTCATTTTCTTTTTTGTGAATTGCATACTTATTATCCTTACCCATTTCTTCTTTCTTTTTAATATATTTTATTGATTATGCTATTACAGTTGTCCCATTTTTCCCACTTTATTCACCTCTGCCCTGCAAACCCCCTTCCACATACAATCCCCCCCTTTAGTTCATGTCCATGGGTTGTACATATGAGTTCTTTGGCTTCTACATTTTTTATACTATTCTTAACATTCCCCTGTCAATTTTGTACCTATCATTTATGCTACTTATTCTCTGTACCTTTTCCCTTTCGCTGCCCATCCCATTCCCCTGTTGATAACTTCCATGTGATCTCCATTTCTGTGATTCTCTTCCTGTTCTAGTTGTTTGCTTAGTTTGTATTTGTTTATTTGTTTTAGGTTCAGTTATTAATAGCTGTGAGTTTGTTGTCATTTTACTATTCAAATTTTTTATCTTTTTCTTAAATAAGCCCTTTTAATATATCATATAATAAGGGCTGTGTGATGATGAACTCCTTTAACTTGACCTTATTTACAAAGCACTTTATCTGCCCTTCCATTCTAAATGATAGCTTTGCTGGATAGAGCAATCTTGGCTGTAGGTTCTTGACTTTCATGACTTTGAATACTTCTTTCTAGCCCCTTCTTGCCGGTAAGGTTTCTTTTGAGAAAGCAGCCGATAGTCTTATGGGAACTCCTTTGTAGGTAATTGTCTCCTTTCCTCTTGCTGCTTTTATGATACTCTCATTATCTTTAATCTTGAATAATGTAAATATGATGTGCCTTGGTGTGTGCTTCCTTGGGTCCAACTTCTTTGTGACTCTCTGAGCATCCAGGAGTCTTATTTCTTATTAAAGTCTGTGTTTTTCTTTTTTAATTAATTTGTTTGGGCTTTACATAAGCTTTTTTTAACTTTCCTTCCTTTTACTTACCTTTGCTTTGTATTTGTTTTCTAAATTGCTAAATTATTTTTAAAGTTAAATTATTTTAGCCCTGGCTGGTGTAGCTCAGTGGATTGAGTGCAGGCCCACGAATCAAACTGAGGGATTGCAGTTCAATTCCCAGTCAGAGCACATGCCTGGGTAGCTGGCCAGTTCCCAGCAGGGGATGCATGAGAGGCAACCATACATTGATATTTTTTTCCCTCTCTCCTTCCCTTCCCCTCTAAAGATAAGTAAATAAAATCTAAAACAGAAACAAAAAAACTTTATTTTAAAAAAGTTAAATTATTTGAACTTAAATTTTTTTTAATTTAATAACTTTGTTTTTTTAACTAGCTCATTTAGCAAGCATAATTGGATTTAATTTATTAATGTAGTCTTACAAACTTTTACTCTAATAATCTAATCTTTTCATATGTATTGTTTATTTTATATGCATTTATATTATTCATATTTTATATTCATTTATGTTTCTGCCATTTTGTATTACAGTCTTTTTTTAAATATTTTTTTCTTTTCTGTTTTTTTATTTATTTTTTGTATGTGTTTGTGTGTGTGCTATTAGACATCTTACCTGTGGTAGCATTACTTTTTTTATACATTTTACAAATGTCAAAGTCAATAACCTAAAAATAATTTTTAAATTGCTTTTGAAAAGGTATACTTTCAATATTTGGTTTTGCTCCTTCTTCTTTATGAGAGTTTGTTAATCAGTTAGAGTCATAAATACCACCAATTTTCTTTGTTTAAAAAAATCATTGTTCTTAAAAGAAAAGCTAAAGGTAATTTTGTTACGTATCTTTATGTGGTTCAATACTCAGTCAAACTATTCCAGGCATCACCTTCTCATTCCTGGGTTCCTTATTTTGAGTTCACTTTTCATCAGCCGCCACCAGAAATACAGCAGCCTCTTCAGGTCTTACGGCTGTGGTTTGAGAAATTAAAAGAGGTTTAGGTTCAGTTGTTTAGAGCTGTGAGTTTGTTGTCATTTTACTGTTCATAGTTCTAAAACAGGAACAGAATCACAGAAATAGAGATCACATGGAGGGTAATTGGTGGGGAGAGGGAGAATGGGGGGAAAAAGTACAAGGAATAAGAAGCAGAATAGGTAGGCACTAAATAGACAGGGGGAGGTTAAGAGTAGTATGGGGAATGGAAAAGCCAAAGAACTTCTTTGTACAACCCATGGACATGAACTGTGGGGCAGGAGGATGCAAGAGGGTGAGGGGGGTTGTGCAGGGAAGAGGGGGAGAAAGCCGAGAAAAAAGATAGGGACAACTGTAATAGCATAATCAATAAAATATACTTTAAAAAAAGAGGTTTTCCTCTTACCCCATCTAAAATCTATGTTTTATCCCCCTTCCCCTCCTGCCCCAGGCTAATACTAGAAATGAGCACTCACTTTAGAAAACACCTCAACTCTCCTTTGCCTGTTCCACAGGTGTGACAGGCCCCATGTCTGTGTTTCAGGGCCATTTTCTCCTCCTGAAGGATGCAACATGGTGCGACTTGCCATTGAGGTCTCAACTGACATATTTCCTTGAATTGGGAAAATATTCTGCGATTCCTGTTTTTGTTTTTTGTTGTTATTGTTGTTCCATTGTATCTATCCTTTTAACTGTATGTTGGTTTTTGAAATTCAGTTCTCTATACTTATCATTTCAACTCTATTATCCTATTTTGGTTTTTGTTCCAGAAAACAAACAAACAAAAAAAGAATTTGTCTTCTTGTTTGCCAATATAATTTCCCATAATACTAGCCTGGTCCATTATTTTTTAAATCCTTTCTCCACTGTGTTTTTAGTATTTCTTGTTTATTCCTCACCTTTCACAATATCTGACTCTATTAGATGTTCTGTGGAGAATCCCTTTGCTCTGTTGTCTATTTTCTAAAACTATTTCTAACAGAAGATCCACTTTCCATATTCTCAAATTGAAGCCAGATCCTTTGGACATAGTGAGAGCAACACTGTGCCAGAGCTCTGGCTGTTTCTTACTAAACGTTGTATCTCCAAAGGGAGATCTTTTTACACATTATGTATCCTTTTTGGCCTGCACCTGGAGGTACCTTCGTGAGTATGTTTGGCTAGGCTCTTCAGTGGTCTCCAATAGAACTCAGCACATTTTCTATGAAACTTTAAGAACAGGCTGAAGAATCATAGATAAATTTCTTTTTTCAAGTAAAACTAAATAAAACATAATCAGCAATATGTGCTTCTCATAAGAATAAGATTCATTCATGTGGTCTTTTGTATCGCACAGTTCTCTCTGCAGCGTTGGCACAATTGCCAACAGACCCTTTCTGGCATAAACCCGTTGCTGCATGGCGCTAGGTCTCCCTGGCCAGAGGGAGTCTGTGAGATAAGTCTCCTGCTTGACTCAGGACATGCTCTCATCTAACATCTACCTCTTCAATTCAGATGTGATTTTGGGAATTGGAGGGGGTTGCTCAGGTTCAGCTCCCACTCTTTCAGAAGTGTCTGGGTCATGTATCAGTCTTCCAAGGTGATTATTTTAATCTATCTAATACTGCCTGTGATGGCTGATTTAATGTGTCAACATGAGTAGGCTGTGGTGTCCAGTTGTTTGTTCAAGCATTGGTCTAAATATTGCTGTAAATGCATTGTTTAGATGTGGTTAACATTTTTGATCAGTTGACTTTAAGTAAAGCAAATTATCCTCCCTAATGTCGATGGCTCATGCAATCCGTTGGAGGCCTAAAGTTCAAAGACTGATGTTCCCAAAGAAGAATGAACTGTGCTTCAAGATCATAACATAGAAATAGCAGAACAGAGAAATTCTGCCTGAGTCTCCAGCCAGCTGGCCTGGTTTGAGTATTTCAGATTCAAGAGTGCAATAGCAACCTGAATTTCCAGCATGCAGGCCTTCCCTACAGATTTATACTGACTAGCCCTCACAATTTCAGTAAGTAAACTCAGATAAAAAAAAACACTCCCTCTCCACATATATACATATATGTTTATGCATGTCTATAACTATCATATTGTTTCTGTTTCTCTGGAGAACAATGACTAATATGCCATAAAAACATCTAAAGTTTTTCTGGTCTAATGGCAATAACTAAAGTTTTACCAGACCTTTAAATCTCCTCAAATAATATTCAGTGTCAATCTCTGCAGAATACTATGTGTGACCTAATGGGACACATAAGATGATTTTGAAATGTGCCATGTCCTCAAGAAGTACAGAGCCTAATGGAGAAAAAATATATATCATGTGCACAAGTAAACATTGCCAAGAAAAAATTATCAAGGCTACATGACAAAGGGAAAAGGTATATACATTGTGAAGGAATTTTAGCAGGAGGAAAGACCGATCAGGCCGTCCAGGGTCAAGGAATTCTTTGTGATGCTAGTATCTGAGCTGGATCTGGAGGAACAGGCAAGATTTTAGTCATATGGAGATGAAGAAAATAAAAAACGGAACAGGGGGTTGTTTAAAGTAGTGAGGAATGTAAGCTATTTATGCTTACATAAATGAGAAATGCATTTGGAAAGCTAAATGGAGGCTAGACCGTGCAGTGCAAAGACAATATAGTTTTCTAAACCAGGAATAAAAATGAGAAAGAAAGCTACAGAATCAATACCTATTGATTGTGTCATATGTACTTGGTACTTCTGTGTTATTTAATTTTTGCTCCTTTGGTGAGCATTCATGCACCAAATATTTATTTGGACCTCTTTCTTTATAAAAAAGCAATATTGAAGGCAGTATTAGTATAATAAACAGAGTACCGATAGTCTTGTTTTCTAGCCAGAAATATTAGTGTCACAGAGGTTAGGCTGTGCACTGAAGGCGGTACCCTACTAGTGAGACATGCCATGCTTAGAAGCTATATCCATCTGACTCTAAAACTGGCTTGTTATTTGTTTGTGGTTCTCCACTGTAACACACTACCTCACACCATGCTTAGAATTGCACTCGTGATGGAAAATCTCACAGAACAGAATTAATTTTCCATTTCCTGCATCCTCTTCTTATTTCAGACTCATTAGTTCCTCTACCCATTGAGCTGCCCCTCTGAGTGCCCTGTATAAGCATTACTTTGTTTCCAGCATTTTCTGACTCCCCATCATCCCCAACACCACAGCCAGCTCTGAATGGTAATAACCTTGTCTGGCTACACCACTGACACAGCTTGATATTCCACAACTAGTTTCATGCTTATTAGCACAGTAAGTGAAATAGATCCCCCTTGCCCCAAATGAGTCTTGGCCTGATGGAAGAGTCACAGTGTACACAGACAGTGACAAAATGTGACTTTAGCGAGTGGAAACCAAGACATGGCCCCTCTAAATATGCAAGAATACCTCATATTTAAACAGATAATCAGTAATCATTTTTTAAATCAAGAGATTAAAACATTCATGGACTTATTCATGACAATATAATTTCTGATAAGTTACTCTGGAGGTATTAATTTTAAAAATATGAAAAATGATATATTCTATTTCTAAAACATGAAAAGAGACGTTACCTTAAACTTTCCTTGTTGGAAAGCAGAAATGTTCTTTGTACTGTCTCGGCTGTGCTAACACCTTCCCTCTTTAGGGGTCTAGATTGGAGATTAGCACAAATTTGGCCTTCATTCTGTTTGCTTTTTCCATGCCATGAGAAACAGCATTTTCCTGGTATTTCTATTGAAAATACTTTTGACTCATAGCTTTTGGCTCTCTGGCCGCAGGGTGCATGCCTGGGGAGTGGGTGGTGATACGGGAAGAAAAGAGGCAGCTCTGAAGGCTGGCAACCAAATCCTGGAGGAGAACACATTAAAACAAGCTACAGGGTATTTTCCCAAGCCCCCAAGTTCTGGATTTCATCTCAACTGAAAATAGGGAAATAAAGACAAATGTCAAGTCTGCTCGTCTTTAAAAAACAGAGCCCCTTAGTGGTCTCAGTGTAAAGAATTTGTTTCTAATGCTTTGGAAAGAATTATTGTTAACAAATACATTCAAGTGCATGCCTTGCATACATTTAGTGACTATGTCCATTATGTCCAAGTATAGGGACTTTGAGTTTCACAAACTGGTTTCCAAGACATTGGTGCCTCCAGGAATTTGGCAGACAGAGGGACAACAGGTACAGCCAGAAAGACTTGTGTCTTCAAACTCTACTTTGTTTATACTCACGATGCAGAGCAAAGCAGGTAAAACATAGACACTTACCCTTTCGTTCACTATTCAAAGGTTCTACCATAACTGGAGAAATATACACATCCCCCTCAACCCCTTCTTTTCAGCTTTTGGAACCTGTTCTCTCTCCTGGGGTGTGTTTTCCCTTGGCCTCGATTTGTCCTGTAACTTGACAGCCACTCTAAGCCAACAGTCTCAAATAGTTTTGAATATTATTTAGTGACAAGTTGTTCCAATTTTGAAAGCTTGAAGAAACCAAAAGCCAAAGTTATAAAAAGATCACATGGTAAGTTAGCATCAGAGCTACAATGTTTATCTTTCTCTAGTACATTATGCCATAAAATTGTATATAAAATATGTACACATATGAATATGTATACATTCATGTGTATTTATATATGCATGTATGTATACATATTTTGATATATATTTAAATAGAGCTAAACTAAGTCAATTTCTTTTGTATAAGACAAATCTGGTATTGAGTCTCTCCTTTGTTACTTACTAATTGTTTACCTTGATCAAACCATTTAACCTTCTGAGCCTCCCATTCTCTTTCTGTAAAATTTGGATAATCATGTTCACCTAACTCTTATTGTTAGGATAAAATTTAATACCATCACCTAGCAGGAAACTGAGGTCAAAGCAGGAGCTCAATTACATGATTGCTGTTGATTTTGTAAATGTTCCAGATTAATCCCAGAAGATAACTGTAAAAGTTATCTCAGTTAAAACAACCCCAAAACATATAAAAGCTTTCCTGGTACATTTTCACAGGAGCATTTTAATCTATTTTCCTTCCCCAGTATGACTTAAGTGAGCCACCACCAGTGTGATTCCAAGACACCAGCAGAGTACACACTATTTTATTGGTTAAATAGTGCTTTTTCCTTAGTGTTTTTCTTCATGTCTGTCTATAGCATAGTCTTTGGTTTTACAAATCATTCACACTATGAAAAACATAGTCCACTTAGTTCATCCAGTTAGTGAGCAAGTCAGTTCCATTTTTTAAATTATCAATTCTATTGCTTTATAGAATTAGCTTTTTTCTCTCCCACTAGGATCAGTCAATTAGGTTATAATAATACAGTTTGTGTCCTTCAATTACAGCAAATTTCTCTGCCATTTACTGTCAAAACAACTGTATTCTTTTGTTTAACAATTTTGAAGAACTATTTTCTTCACCTGTTTGGTTTCCTAGTAACATGGAATCATTAATGATTTAAGTTTTCACAATAGTGACTTCATTTTAAGCAGTTATGGTAACATCACCCAAGCGTGAGTTTTGGGTGAAGGTTATGAACTCACCATTACCCTCTCTTAGCAGTGTGAATGACATTTGGGGATTACCCTTTTCAGCAGGAACCTTTTGGTCAGCCTCAGCTGTACATCTGTACCACCCGGGAAGTGCCAAAGCTCTTGCCAGTGTACTGTAGACATAAGGGTTATGTTCAATTTTTGACATCTGAGAGAAAGATGTTGGCTCAGGTCTTTTCTAGACTTGTGGAATGATTTGATAAGGATTGGTCCATTAACAAACAAAACACATTGGCCAAGAAATGGATATCTCCATGTCTGCCTTGGGATATAGGTCTCTTTTTTAATTTTCCCAAAACTCTATATTTTATCTATGCTTTAGAGACCTAACACTCACTGCTTTTGAAGTAATTACTTTTGTTCTTTCCTCAAACACTTCAAATTCATTGTCTGAGTCCCAAGTTTGTGCCTAGAAAACACATATATCTCTGTAGTTTATTCTGACGGCCTATGGCCAATGAACACAAGGGGTAAAGCTTGAGACACAACATTTTTTCTTCGTTAGTATAATTGGATATGCACTAAATTTTCTGCCTTCCCAATTTTTCTTGGAAGAATAACCTTACAAATGCATTAGACGTAATGGAGCAATGGTGCCAGCATTGTAGCTCTTGTTATTTCAGTGAGAAAACATGAACTTGTGGAGGAATACTTCCAGGAATGACCAGGAAAAAATAATTAATATGCTCTCGGCTTTTAGTTGGTTCAACTTGGTTATGCCAGTGACTCTTTTTGTTTTTACCTCTGTTATATATTAATCATTTCCTGTATAAAGTCATTTAATATGTTATAATGAATGGCACCACATAAGCATAATTTCTTGCCCTACTTTGTTGATGGTTGGTATGTAGTAAACATGTGCCTCATAATAATGAAGGCTGGGAACCTCTTGATTAAAATTTGATGCCCCCTTTCATACCTAATATCCACAGTAATATATGTTATCTCATGATTGTATTAGCTGGGCTCATGGTAAGGATAAAGGGTGGCAGAGATATGGTAAAAACTGTAGCATCTCCTTAGTTGATGATTTTTCCCTTTATAGGATTTACCGTATCATTCTCCACCACCACTAAAAGCAACAAGACATCTACAGAACAGCAAGAGTCACCTCATATTTAAGGGTATGATTAGCTTTTAGATGACACAAGTCCATGTGGGATCATGGAGGCCATTCCTAAAGACTGCCTGCCACAGCCTACAGGGTGGAACTCGGTGTCCAGTTGTCAGTCATCTGACTTACCCTCTTAAAGGCCCAGTAGACTTCATATACAATCCCAAGAAAGTCTGTTTTTTTAATAAAGTACAGAAAGGAGATTTAAAGAAAACATTTCTTTATTAGTTGTCAAATGAAGTGATTTTCTAGGAAGTTGAAGTCCTAGGATCTAGGAGATCCTTTTGGACTTGAGTACTTATGAGAATTTTCATGGCTGTAATAAGATATTAAGTGAACACTTCTGGTCTCATATCTGGCTACTGAATACCAAAGTACCCCACTTAATTTATACAACTTGTGAGAGTTGTTCACATGCAATTATTATATACAATTACTAAATATAATTACAATTAAGCAAATAGTACATCCTTCTTAATGTGACAAAGTTATAGTTAATACAAAGGCTCTCAATCCAAGTGATACTTGTTCACTGCTCAGAACCGCTCCCCACCCTGAGACATTTGTCAATATCTGAAGGTATTTTTAGTTCTTACAACTGCAAGGGGTGATAGTTCAGTCACTCAGAAGGTAGAGGCCAGGGATGCTGCTAAACATCATACACTGGCATGGAACACCCCACTGCTCAGCAGAGAATTATCCAGTCAAAATGGCAAAAGTGCTGATATTGAGAAACTTTCAGTTGGACGCACTTATAAAACAGGGAAGTAGTGGGAGAGGATTTACTTCCTTTAACTATTTCTCTCACTTGCAACTTTACTGTCTCAGTAGGATCAATGATCACAGTATTCATTGGGTCTCTGCCATTTATTGAACAAGATGCTATCGTGAACTTTCAGTGTTCCAGACATTTGTCATATAATTATGAGCAAACACAGACTGTGTACATGCTTTCAGGAGTTTAAGTGTGGTGGGGGAGTCAGATCAAATTATGACACTAATGAATATACAACTGCAAGCCAGAACCTTTAAAAATGGAATTTGATTTTGTGAGAAGACTCGACATAGGAAACTAACAAATATTTGATGATAGAGTAGAAATGGTGCTTAACCTGAGACCTAAAGCTGAATTGAGCATGGGAGGAAAAATCCCATCTGCCGTGCCTGGTGGCTAGAACACAAGAAAAGGAGGCCCCAGAGACAGTAGAAGAAGGCATATGTCAGACAATGCGATGCCTGTGAGCCATGTTAAATAATACTGTCATCTTCGTAAGAAGAGCAAGGACAAGCCACTGATGGTTCTTACGCAGGATCAGGTTTATTTTAAGATGGTCAAAAAGTGGGATTTAAAAATGGTTGTTCAATGATCAAGTGTCAACCCTCCAAGAAGACTGTTGGAATGTCATAGTGCTCTGTTGTAGTCCTTTGCTACTGGATAATTATCAATAACTTGGATGAAAATATAGGAGTTGTTCCAAAAACATATATATGTGGCACGAGCTTAAAAGGAAACCCTACTATCATAAAAAATGAAATACTTAAAACCCATTATTATCTCAACAAACCAGATCTTATTAAGATAAAACTAAGTAGATGAAATCTGGAGAGATACATGTGAAAACCTCAGTTTGGTCTTTTAAATAAGTTTAGAGACCCAGTTTACAACTGGCTTTGGTAGCACTTCACATAAAACTGTCTTAAGTGTTTTAGCGTACTATTAGTTTTAGCTTACAATGCATCATCATTATACTATGGTTACATGAAGGAGCCAACACACACTCAGTGTAAATTAATGAAATAAATAGCTTTTGCATTTGCTGGCCCATGTGTAGATATTGTAGTCTTGTCTAAATACTGTAACAAAAGCATGACTTTTAGAAACTCTAGTGCAACTAGATGAAGATAAACTGTGCGGTGAAGAAACAAAAAGACAATAATTCTATGAACTGGATATCATAATAAAATCTTACAGACAAGAATTGCAGAGGATCAGAACATATTATGTGGTCATGTGAAAAATTCCCCATCATTTGAAAATTTCTGCAGAGTCTATAAGATTATTTTCCAGAGCATTCTGAAGACCTCTTAATTGGAACAGAGATTGAATTAAGTAGATGAGTTTAGCATTTTCTTCAAATTCTAACAGTCATTAAAGTATATGGGTATCAATTCTTCTGTTTATTTGTTTTTCTGGCTCCAAATATCTGATCCCTCTTCCTCCACACGGTAAATGTCTCACTTTCTGAGTATTGGTGGAAAACAGAACCTTCCTCCCGTGGAGATACTGAAAATGCCAAATCCTTGTTTTTACAAACTCCCTTGTATGGAAGACATAGAATTCAAACTCCCATTAGTTAGTCAGTCAGAGAGGTACCTGCTCTGGACTTTATGTAGTGAGCTGTCAAAATAATAAAAGAATCCCTATTGGAATCAGGTTGCCTCATCAGATCCAGAAGCAGTGAACTGCCGACAGTGGTGGAAGTTCAGCCCTGAGCACTGGCAGCAGATTGGTCACATTTGCAACCTCTTGTATGGTCCTGGCTGCAGCCCAAACTCACTTGCTCCTGCCTTTTGTCCAGCCAGATCCTGAGCCTCTCCTAATATTCTGTGCTTTTTTCCAGCATTATTTTAATAAATGCATGTTTAACTTACCCAGATTTTCTTCTCCTTGCAATGGCAAACCCTAACTGATACAATCTCAAATGTGTAAAACCCACTTTTCTACGAGGCACTGACAAACATCAGATGTCAAATTCCAAAGTGAGGCTCCCAAGGCCTCTTTCCTGACTCTGGAAACTTTAAGCCTGTTCACGGATATAGAGATAAAATGAAGTGAGGAAAGGGTTTGGCGAAGATATGAAGTTACTATTGCAAATATTTAAAGTTAGTCCTTGTTATCCATGAGCCCTTTCTTATTATTCAAGTATGTACAAACTTGCCTACTGACTAAAATTTATTGGTAACCCCAAAATCAACACTAGCTGCACTTTTGTGGTCGTTCCTGGATATTTACAAAACAGCACAAATCTGGGTTAACATTAGTGTATCTCCAGTGGAGGTCAAAAGCAGCTCTCATTCTATAAATGAGTGGCCTTTTCATATTCAGTGCTACATTTTTCTTATTTATGTGCTTTTTGCTGGAGATTTCACTTTTAGGATGGCTCAAAGCATAGTGCTGAGGTGCTTTCTAGTGTTTTAGGTGCAGGAAGGCCATGCTGTGTCTGACAGAGAAAATCTGTGTTAAATGAGCTTCCGTTCTGGCATGAGTTACCGCTCTGTTGGCCATGAGTTCGCTGTAAATGAATCAACAACATGCATTACATGAGGGGTCTTTCAACTGACACACCAATAAAACAAGGTTATGTATTGATGGGTTGATGAAAATGTTGTACCAGAAGTACAGGGACCTAATTCCATATTGTGACAACTTTATACAGAGCATAACTGCCACGCATAATGAGAATTGACTGTATTTTGGGAGGAACCGTGTCTCTACTATGAATCCTTGTCACACCCCAGCAAAGAGAGGGGAACGTGAGTTTCTTTTTTCATCTTAAGCCTTTTCAGGATGTCCTCCGGGACTCTTTGAGAGTTTGCTATGTATTTCCCAAATGCATAGGCAGGATAAAATGTTGTCTGACCCAGGATGTCTAGACAACAGGGAAGGATGGTGGGTGACTTCAGTGGTGACTGCCTAAGTCTTGCAGTTGGGGAATGGTCTCCTCTGCCAGTGTGACTAAGCACAGAGTAAGTGCTTCTCTGTAGGTGGTTTGTGGGCCACAGAGGAGAGATATTACCAGAATACAGCCATCTTGGGTCCTGTTGATTAGACCTAACTGCATGTGTGAAAGGCCTCAGTAGGAAAAGTCTCGGTATGTGCCGCCAGGTAGATAGGAGCAGTGGACAGATCTGCATGTCACCTCCCGGAATAAGGAACTGCAGGAGAGAGAGGCCCAGAGGATCCTCAGAAAGATCCACAAAGTGTCCTCAGACAGAAAGAGTCAGTTTGCCAAGTCTACATAGTGCGAAGCTCTGCTTCACTGTACCAGAAAGAATTGCCTATCCTCCTTTCCCCACTCTTTCCTCCCCTTAGCTTCCATCATGGTAGGAGTTTCAAAAATCAGAAGAGGCCAAGATTTCAAATGAGGAAACAGAAAATCCAATACAACCTCCTTTTCCTAGAAGGGTCTCCAGCCCAGAGCAGGACCTGCTGGGGAGGAAAGATTTAACATCAAGTTTGTGGTGTGTTTTCTTACATGCTTGGAGTGAGACATTTTAATTTCTGAATCAAGATCGTGTTTGTCAATTAATCTGTGTATAGCACCAATTGTAAATCTGTGACAGCTTTTATACAGGACTATCTCCACTGGATGGGAGTGGCAGGTAACAGGACCCACTGTGCTTTATGTCACCAATTTGCATTTGTGCAAATAGCTATCTGTGCTCACATAAGGTTTTGCTGCCACACTGTGAGATAATTGCATGTCGGCTCCAGCGCTGGGTTCGAATCCTACTCCACCACATGATGACTTCAGCCAAGGTATTTAATCCACTAAACTTAAATTTAACCACATACATAGTGGAGATGATAATAATATTTTAGGGATATAGGTTTGTAAGTGTTGTCCTTGAACCAGACCCCAATGGAAGGACAGTGGCATAGCTGGAATATCTTTTTCAGATCCCATAGGCTATGACCCAAGAAGAAGAATCACCAAAACTACATGCTCATTAGGGAGATGAGGGCTAAGTCAGGTTGAGACAGAGCATTTCTTCCTGTGTGATCACCTACTTCTAAAATGTTTCTATGTTCTTGGTGAAATACTCAACAAAAGGGGTATTGAGTTTTCTATTACCAAGGATATGTGGGGGGTTTCTTCCCAAGAAGCCATGACCTACTTGAACTATGGCAAGAAACCATTCCATAAGCTTATGCAAACACACAATAAAATAGAGTAATGAATATTCTAATTCATGGCATTTGTAAATAATGCATACTAATTGTTATAGCAATAACAAATTTATAGCATTTAGCATATAATAATTTAAAGTTACCCATATAATTATTATAACTTTGGTTTACTATATTCCCACTGTTTATAACATTTAGCTCTTTTTTCCAGTTCATCGGTTATCAGAAAATATAGCTGAAAGGGACACCTAAGGACTATTTATGCTAGCCCACCTTCCCATGGCCAAGGTAACTCTCCAACTGGCCAAGGTTTTATTATTGGTACATCTACAGTGATGTTCCTTAATGATGCACTTGGGTTGCACAAGAAGATATTTCTCATATATACACATATATATCCATATATATATACAGGTATATATGTATATTCTGTTTATAAACTTTTCACATGTATTATGTTTTGAATATATAGAGAGATGAAAATTGAATAGTAATTGAACATTACCACTCCAGGCCTCAGCCCGGGCTCATACATACCACCCACTAAACTGTTACAACTCTTCTTTTTCAGGCTCAGAAACTCAGCTATTTCATCTGTTACTTTACCTGGTTTTCCTTTAGTTTATCTTTTTTACTCCAGCGTTTTCACTTTTAATTTTATAATGTGTTGCCAATATTGAATATAATACTTTAAAGCTTCTGACCATTGTTAAGTATAGTGAAATAATTATTTCTTAACAAGTAATGTAGCATTTAGTGCAATACTGTACTATATTTATTTTAAATAATTCATACTATAATATTATTTTTAAAGGAAAGCATTCCTTTAGCAATCATCAGTTGGCTGCACAATCACACAGGTTCCATTAACTTTCCTGAAGTATCGACACCAAATAGCCAAAATTAGTATAAAGGATTTGTCAACATAAAAGTTTTTACTGAATTGAATACTTGATTTGAATGTCTGATTTCTACTTTAAGTGAATTTACAACTGGGGTCCTGATGCAGACTCTGGCCAGCAATGTCTGTGGTGCTGTGGATGCAATAAAGAAATTCACATGGACTATGGAAGTACTGTGGAGAGAAAGGGATGGCATGGTCACTTCCAAGGGAGAGCGCCTCAACCCTTGCCTTGACAAGCTTTTACTGGCCTTGTAATAGCATAGATCAAGGAAGATTCTCATTCATTATGCTCAGGTTTGCTTTAGGTGATTACTTTTTACAGATAACAAAGGAAAGGATGTTACTGATTAGTTTCTACACATTAACAAGGAAAAAATGTTGCAAATGCAAGTAAATGTTAAAAGTAATTGGTCTGTCCATCCTTGGGAGAATTGGCTCAGACTTCAGGAAGTTACTTTAAATATATGCAGTAAGCATTTTCTGCTTCAACTCAGGGTGAGGGAGTTTCAGCAAGAGCAAGCCTCAAAGCCTGGTTTCCCACGGGAAAGCTGATCTGTGGGTTAAGCTTCCTGTGTGCCAACGCACGCCTATCAACTTTCCAATAGGGCTGGTCTACATTTGCCCTTCCATGTGGATAGGTTACCTATAGGATCCAAAGGAAAAAGAAAAGAAAAGCAAGCAAAGAAGTTAAAACACAGTTAAATGATTGAGAAGGAATAAAAAATATATAAACTTTAAAGTGTTCAAGTCCTGCTGTAAGAACATAGATCCCAAAAGGGAAAGGAGTCAAATGGGAAAATATTCATCTTGATTTATCTGACATATGGCAATTTTCCTAGAGAGGGAGAAGGTTTAAAGGAATTCAAACATCAAAATATTTAATTTATCCGGTAGTTAGGTGCAGTAAAAAATAAGATTTGTGAAAAGAGAGCCATGGTTGACCTTTTTTCTAACCTAAGGGCAACTTAATATTATAAATGCATTGACGTTTCAAACATTTAAATTTTCCCAAATAATATTTATCTCTTAGTAAATGGGGGGAGAATCCAATGATAATTCCTAAGAATATGAGTCAGAGTTCTAATGAGATCTGACCCTGAGACCTGATCTTTCTTCTGAACCCAGGGGTCATCTTGTAGTCAACAAAATCTGATCAGCTCCTAGGAAAGAAACACATTCAGGGTTATTTTATTTTTTAACTCGGAATTTGAAGTGGCCTAGAAAAAATCAGAATAGTCATAGTAATCATAGAAATAAATTTCAAGTCACTTCAAAAACAAGTGTTTTTTTTTTAAGTGGAATTTTTCAGTCTTTTTTGTTGTATTTTATTTGTTTGTTTTAATAGATTTTATTGATTATGCTATTACAGTTAACCCATTTCCCTCTTTAGTCCCCTCCACCCTGCACACCCTCTCCCACCTACATTTCCACCCTTTATGTCCATGTGTCATACTTATAAGTTCATGTCCATGTGTCATACTTATAAGTTCTTTAGCTTCTACATTTCCCGTACTATTCTTACCCTCCCCCTATTTTCTACCTACCATCTATGAAATTTATTCTCCATACCTTTTCCCCCCTCTGCTCCTCCCACTCCCCTATTGATTACCTTCTGTGCGATCTCCATTTCTGTGATTCTGTTCCTGTTCTAGTTGTTTGCTTAGTTTGTTTTTGTTTTTGTTTTTGTTTTAGGTGTGGTTGTTAGTTATTGTGTTTGCTGTCATTTTACTATACAGGTTTTTTATCTTCTTTTTCCTAGATAAGTCTCTTTAACATTTCATATAATAAGGGCTGTGTGATGATGAACTCCTTTAACCTGACCTTATCTGAGAAGCACTTTACCTGTCCTCCCATTCTAAATGAAAGCTTTGCTGGATAGAGAAATCTTGGGTATAGGTCCTTGCCTTTCATGACTTGGAATACTTCTTTCCAGCCCCTTCTTGCCTGTAAGGTCTCTTTTGAGAAATCAGCTGACAGACTGATGGGAACTCTTTCTTAGGTAACTATCTCCTTATCTCTTGCTGCTTCTAGAATGCTCTTTTCATTTTAATTTTTGCTAATATAATTATGGTGTGCCTTAGTGTGTTCCTCCTTGGGTCCACCTTCTTTGGGACTCTCTGAGCTTCCTGGACTTCCTGGAAGTCTATTTCCTGTGCCAGAATGGGAAAGTTCTCCTTTATTATTTGTTCAAATAATGTTCCACTTGTTGCTCTTCCTCTTTTTTTCTGGTACTTTTATAATTTGGATGTTTGAATGTTTAAAGATATCCTGGAGGTTCCTAAGCCTCTCCTTATTATTTTTTTTGAATTCTTGTTTCTTCATTCTTTTCTGATTGGATGTTTCTTTCTTCCTTCTAGTCTGCTCCATTAATTTGAGTCCCAGTTTTCTTCCCATTACTCTTGGTTCCCTGTACATTTTCCTTTATTTCACTTAGGATAGCCTTTATTTTTTGCATCTAATTTGTGACCAAATTCAACCAGTTCTCTAAGCATCCTGATCACAAGTGCTTTGAACTGTGCATCTGATAGGTTGTCTATCCCTTCATTGCTTAGTGTATTTTTTCTGGAGCTTTGATCTGTTCTCTCATCTGGGCCATTTTTTTTTGTCTTGATGCACCTGTTACATGGTGAGGTGGGGAGCCTTAGGTGTTCACCAGGGAGGGGCAACCCTGTCGCTGTGTTGTGATGCTGTATGTGGGGGCGGGGTCTGAGAGGGAACAATGGCACTTGCTCTGCTCTCTGCTGGTTTTCAGTCAATTTCCCCACTACCCACAAGCAAACTGGACCTTTCTAGTGCTGATTCCCATGTGGGTGGGCTTGTGTATATTCTAGGACCCTGTGAGTCTCTCCAACAAACTCTCCTGTGAGGCTGGGAGTCTCTCCCACTGCCTCAACCCCCACAGGTGTTTTCAATTGGTGTTTTGAGACTTTATTTCCTCGAGCTGGAATTCTGGGTTGTGTGGTCTGTCTCACTCCCCAGTTTCACCTGGTTTATCTGCACACGAATGTGGGACCAGACACCACGCCCCTTTATAATCCACTGCCTCACTGGGACCTCCTGCTGCCTGGGTCCACCAGCTACCCTGCCTCAAGCCCTCTTAATCTCAGCTCCCTGACTTTACCCCTCTCACTGGTCTGGATGAATGTGTCTGCTTTAACTCTTTGGTTGTCCAACTTTCATATAGTTTGATTTTCGGTCAGTATTGGTTGTTTTTTGTTGTTGTTGTTTTTAAATTGTTGCTGTCTTTATTTTGGTTGTGTAAGGAGGCACAATGTGTCTACCTATGCCTCCATCTTGGCTGGAGGTCTCCAAAAACAAGTTTTTAAAACTTACAACATATTCCCAGTTCACTAAGAAAATAAAATGGCACCATTGTGTGTTACTACTTAATTGGTCAAAGGCATCAGAAAAAAATATTTTATATACTCAACAGGCTCATCTCAGTCCTATTGTATTGGCAGATCAAATGCACTTGACAATGAGTACATCAAATATGGTCAGAAACTGAGTTAAGATTGTAGAAGATGCCATAAAAGAAAAAAGAAAGGAATTTTGAAATAAATTTATAACCAGATGAAAAGAGTATGAAATACCTAAAGTAATTCTTCCTTAGTGAAAATGAATGAATATTTAATATAGAAGCAAGGAATAAAAATCAATACCAATTGTGGTACCAACTTGCAAGAGGGTACAGTAGAGCATGAGAATGAAAAGCCACCATTATGTATCTTAAGAATGATAATTCTTCCCGGACCAGATGGGTTCACAGGAGAATTCTACAAAGCATTTAAGGAAGAGCTAAACCCTATTCTCCACAGACTATTCCAAAAAATCCAGAAGGATGGAAAACTCCCAAATTCTTTTTATGAAGCCAGCATCATCCTGATTCCAAAACCAGATAGAGACACAACAAAGAAAGAGAACTTCAGGCCAATATCGCTGATGAACATAGATGCTAAAATCCTCAACAAAATATTGGCAAATCACATCCAACAATATATCAAAAAGATCATACACCATGATCAAGTGGGAATCATCTCAGGGATGCAAGGATGGTTCAGTATTCACAAATCAGTAAATGTAATACATCACATAAACAAAAGCAAAGACAAAAACCACATGATCATATCAATAGATGCGGAAAAGCTTTCGATAAGGTACAACACCCATTTATGATAAAAACACTCAGCAAAGTGGGAATAGAGGGAGCATTTCTCAAAATAATAAAGGCCATATATGAGAGACCTACAGCCAATATCATACTCAATGGGAAAAAATTAAAAGCTTTTCCACTAAGATCAGGAACAAGACAAGGTTGTCCACTTTCACCACTTCTATTCAATATAGTATTGGAAGTTTTAGCCACAGTGATCAGGCAAGAAAAGGAAATAAAAGGCATCCAAATAGGAAAGGAGGAAGCAAAACTGTCACTGTTTGCAGATGACATGATAGTGCACATGGAAAATCCTATAGACTCTACCAAAAACTGCTTGAACTAATTAATGAATTTGGCAAAACAGCTGGTTACAAAGTCAATATCCAGAAATCAAAGGCATTTTTGTATACCAACAGTGAATCAGCAGAAGCAGAAATCAAGGAAAAAATCCCATTCGATATAGCAAAAACAAAAATAAAATATCTGGGAATACACCTAACTAAGGAGGAAAAAAACTGTATGCAGAAAACTACACAGCCCTGAAGAACGAAATCAAGGAAGACACAAACAAATGGAAACATATACCTTGTTCATGGATTGGAAGAATTAACATCATCAAACTGTCCATACTACCCAAAGCAATCTACAGATTCAATGCAATACCTATTAAAGTACCAATGGCATATTTCACAGACATAGAACAAACACTTCAAAAATTTATATGGAACCATAAATGAGCCCGAATAGCAGCTGCTCTTTTGAGAAAGAAGAACAAAGTAGGGGGATCACAATACCTGATATCAAACTGTATTACAAGGCCACTGTAATCAAAACAGCCTGGTACTAGCATAAAAACAGGCACATAGACCAATGGAACAGAACAGAGAGCCCAGAAATCAACCCAACTCTCTACAGTCAATTAATATTTGACGAAGGGGACAATAATATAAAATGGAGTAAAGATAGCCTCTTCAACAAATGGTGTTGGGAGAACTGGACAGCTACATGCAAAAAAAAAATGAAACTTGAGCACAGACTTACACCATACACCAAAATAAATTCAAGGTGGATAAAAGACTTAAATGTAAGTCGTGACACCATTAAAGTCCTAGAGGAGAACATTGGCAAGAAAATCTCAGATATTTCACACAGCAACTTCTTTACTGATATGTCCCCTAGAGCAAGGAATGTAAAGGAAAGAATAAACAAATGGGATCTCATCAAAATAAAAAGCTTCTGCGTGGCTAAAGAAAACAGTATTAAATTAAAAAGACAACCAACTGTATGGGAAAACATATTTGCCAATGATACCTCAGACAAAGGTTTAATCTCCCAAATATACAAAGAACTTACACAACTCCACTCTAAGAAGACAACCAACCCAATTAAAAAATGGGAAAAGGACTTGAACAGACACTTCTCCAAGGAGGACACATGAAGAGATGCTCAATATCGCTAGCTATCAGAGAGATGCAAATTAAAACCACAAGGAGATACCACTTTACACCAGTCAGGATGGCTATCATAAACAAAGCAACCAACAACAAATGTTGGGGAGGTTGTGGGGAAAAGGGGTCCTTAGTTCACTGTTGGTGGGATTGCAGACTGGTACAACCATTATGGAAAACAGTATGGAAATTTCTCAGAAAAATAAAAATGGACCTGCCTTTTGACCCAGAAATTCCACTGCTAGGATTATATCCTAAGAACCCCAAAACATCAGTTTCAAAGAACCTATGCACCACAATGTTCATAGCAGCACAATTTACAATAGCCAAGAGTTGGAAGCAACCTAGGTGCCCATCAGTAAATGAATGGATCAAAAAATTGTGGCACATATACACAATGGAATTCTATGCAGCAGAGAGACAGAAGGAGCTACTACCCTTTGCAACAGCATGGATGGAACTGGAAAGCATTATGCTGAGTGAAATAAGCCCAGGGGTTAAAAGACAAATACCATATGATCTCACCTTTAACAGGAAGCTAAACAACAAAACAAACAAGCAAGCAGAAAAAAAAAAACAAAGACACTGAAATAGAGAACAAGGGGATAGTAACCAGAGGGGAGAAGGAAGGGAAGTTAAGGGCAAAAAGGGGGAGGAGGGATTTGGAGGAACAAATAGGAAGGACACAGGGACGAGAACTAAGGGGGGTGGAAATGGGAGGGAGGTGGGGAGCAAGGGGCGGGGGAGGCTGGGATGGGAAAAATAGACAAAAAAAACTGTACTTGAAAAATAACTAAATAAAATTAATTATAAAAAAAGAAAAAAATTAAATGACAGATAAAATTTAAAGACTAAAAAAAAGAATGATAATTCTTGGTGCTACATTATAAAGCAATATTCATTTAAATGAAATTCTTAAAAAAGAGGGGCTTTCTATAAGTCAACTTTGTATTTCTAGTTTCTAACACATGATCAGCCTCATAGAAGATGCTCACTGCATGTGTACTAAATTAATTAAAAATATTATTCTATATAATGCCTTCATTCTGGAGGGATCAGTTAAAATTTTATTTCAGATCTTGATATAGAAAAATAGGGGAACTTGAAGCCAGAACACTTGGATTCCAATTCTAACTTTCAACAAACTATGTATCTGTTCTTGGTCTGAGTAAAATGATAATGACAAATGATAAATACAATAACATTAAATGGCTAAATAAAAGAAATAAATGCAATGCTATATTTAAATGCTATGTCTCATCTGGAATACTAGTATACAACTTCAAGCAGAGTTACACAATAAGGATGCAAATATAGTCATTTGTCTAAATTTGAAATAGATCATGTGCCCAGAAGGTATTTACACTTTTCGGACTATAGTTTTGAGACACTTTAAGTTTTAAAATGCTGAAGTAGCCTCTTATCATGAGGACCAGTCAGGATTCCCATATCAGCTACTAGAAACATGGAAGCATGGGGAAAGGAAGGGCTGAACTTACGATACTAACTATAATATGTTGACAAGGTCTTTCTCAGTTTTTTCTGGGGAAAGCTGCTACTAAAGAATGGTAGAATCAGGTATATGGGTGTTTTTTATTACTTTATCTATAATTTCTCAATACTACCATCATTACTTATTTAAAAAGCAAATACAAAGGAATTGAAATAAGGACATTCTTTGGAGAGCCCATCCGTGCAATGGAAGATGCTCTATTGTTAAATAAAAAATAGGCAGTGCTATGCAGACAATCCTATTAATAAGAAATGTTAATATAAATTAGACATAGATATGCAGAGGTGTTTGCTGGTTTGGGATACGTAACAGTTGTTTTCCAATATCCCTGTCCTCTTTTTCCAGACATGTGGAAGAATCACCCTCCCTAGCTTTTTGATTTGCTCTGATGAATGAATATTAAAACAGTTAGTGTTACTTGTAGGAAGAAGCATTTAAGATCTGATGTGCAATTCTGTGTTCCATGTCCCTGGCCTTCCAACTGAGAGGCTGTGTGTTGCTTGTGGTTCAGCACAAGACGGCATATGTCACTTAGCCTGGGTCTCTAGGTTGCTGTGGGGCAGACTCTTGAGCAGGAGAGTGGCCTGGTCTTGCATCAAGCCTTCCATGAGCAGAAAATAAACCTTGGCTTGAGTAAACCACAAAAATCATGCTGTTGTCTAACTGCATCACCTAGTTATACCAGATTAACATAGTTGGCCTACGTCAAAGTCCAAAATACAAGAGGCTTGAGTTTGGTATGAGCCCTTTGTAAACTAACAAAAGTAGAAAACCAAAAGGTAACTATTGAGGGTAAAGGATTTATGACTTACCTGGTATAGTAGTAAGTTTGTGAGTCAGGTAGTGTAAGTCAGCCCATGTTTGAGTTCAGGCTTTGCTACTTGTCAGTGGCATGGTTTTGAGGAATATTACTTTACATCTTTGTCTATTACCCACTTGTAAAACACAAATAATAATCTAAAAATAGACATGTCTTTGTTGAGATGATGTCTAAGGGTTTAGTACAGTTAATCCTTAACACATTTTGTTTTCTCCCCATATTTTTTCTTTATTCATTTTAGTATTGACTATGTTCCAGGAAAGAAAAGATAATGTTTTAAATTCCGAGCATACAGCAATGAATAAAAACAAAACAAAACCTCTTTCTATTTAGAGCAATAGGATGCAAAAAGCCAGGCATGCAATCAGAGAATTACATGTCAGTAACTGTCCTCTGATATATTTAAGAAGACCTTTAAAAACTTTTTGACATTCAGCATGGTGTGTGGACTGGACAGGAAATTCGCCTTTCATTAGTGAAAAATAAGACCAGACTGCAAGCTGCAGGAGGTAGGAACAGCGTCTGCCTTGTCCAGAGCTCTGCCCTCAGTGCTTGACTGGGAGCCTAAATGAAACAGAAATTCTCTAAACATTTGTTAAATTAATGAGTACATGAATAGGTGAACTCAGGGGACAAAGTGAAATGTGTTGATCCCAGCATATTCCTTCCTCTCATTCATTTACTCATGCAATGAAATTTAAGCTATTCTTTGGGTGTTGAAGGTAGAGCAATAGACATAACAAGTCCCTATCATATTTTTTCACATCGTGTGGGTCCTTAAAATTATTTTTTTGTGATAGTTAGGTGGACAGGTTCATTTGGGTTCTGAAAATCAGCTTATTTACCCATCTCACTTCCGTGAACTTTGGTAAATTGGAGCATCACCAGACATTAGTTCTAATACTTATAAAAAATACTTGGTAAAGTAATATAAGATTCACTATGTCTATGGTTTAATTCCCCCACCCCAAAAAAGAAAAGAAATGGGTGATGGGATTTGCACTCAACCTGCACAGTGACACTTGTCATGCATTTGCACATATTTAGCCCCTGGGTTAGTAAGGAAGAATGCTTTGGTGAAAGAGGAAAAAATGATTAATCCTGTTCGTTTTCATAACAGTGACCTAATGTTCTAAGAATCAAACCTTAGAATGATCCCTTGAAGGTAAACAAGTCAACTATTTCAACATGAATTGTTTGTCTATCTGTGTGTATGTTAGGGGAAGATTTAAATGCGATGTTTTACACGGCAAATGACAAAATGAAGTTTGACATTCCTTGATGATATGAGAAATTAAAAATTTACATTTAATAATTGTAGTAAAATAGGTATTACTGCTAGGCTTATGTTGTTATGTAATAATAATAAAATTATTAACATTATTAAATTGTTTTAAGAGTCATCAAAAGCTAATTTTATTCATTTTTCTGATTATGAATTAAGATACACTTGATGTCCTACAAATAAGCAAGTTAGTGTTCTAGCTGGATGCTAGATAAGGAATTTCCTGACCAGTGCCTTGCTTCCCACAATTCTCACCTGCTACATGAAAGATGAAACAATGCCCAGTATAAAAGATGTACACAAGGTAGACATGTTTTATTCATTTTTATTCCAAACACAATCTAAAGAGTTAGTAATCTAAAGAGTTAACTAAAGAGTTAATCTATAGAATGTCTTGGCCACTATTTATACTATTTGTTGTTAATGTGAGAAATTAAATTATATTCACATTGAAACACAACAGATTTTGTTTGGACTTGCCAAGATAGTCATAATCATAAGGCATTAGGTACCTGGAGCTAGAAGACCTTTGACAAAATGCCGAACTCTGCACTTGTGTAATAATATTACATACCCTAAAATATTATTGAGAGGTTAAGGTCACCCACCCATGTTTAATGCTTAGCACAATGCATGACACACATAAAATTTTCAATAAATGTTACCTATTTTTTGGTTAATGTTATTAAGGGATTTCTTAATAAAAGGAAGAATATAAAAAATAAATCATGCTGTCTTACTTATAATAAAAATGCATGGAATTGCCTTTTGATGACTTTTAAAGCAATATAATAATGTTAATAATTCTTTCCTCTAAGAATCTTTTTTAAATTTAGTTATTTTTCAAGTACAGTTTTCTGTTTATTTCTCCCATACCAGCCCACCCCTCCTCCATGCACCCCACCTCCCTCCGATTTGAACGCCCCCTTAGTTATTGCCCCTGTGTCCTTTATACTTGTTCCTCTAAATCCCTCCCATTTTTTCCCCTTAAATTCCCTCCCCTCTTCCCTCTGGTCACTGTCCCCCTGTTCTCTATTTCGGTGTCATTGTTTTTATTTTGCTTCCTTGTCTGTTTTGTTCTTTAGCTTCCTGTTAAAGGTGAGATCATATGGTATTTGTCTTTTAACCCCTGGGCTTATTTCACTCCGCATAATGCTTTCCAGTTCCATCCATGCTGTTGCAAAGGGTAGTAGCTCCTTCTCTCTCTCTGCTGCATAGAATTCCATTGTGTATATGTGCCACAATTTTTTGATCCATTCATTTACTGATGGGCACCTAGGTTGCTTCCAACTCTTGGCTATTGTAAATTGTGCTGCTATGAACATTGTGGTGCATAGGTTCTTTGAAACTGATGTTTTGGGGTTCTTAGGATATAATCCTAGCAGTGGAATTTCTGGGTCAAAAGGCAGGTCCATTTTTATTTTTCTGAGAAATTTCCATACTGTTTTCCATAATGGTTGTACCAGTCTGCAATCCCACCAACAGTGAACTAAGGTCCCCTTTTCCCCACACCCTCCCCAACATTTGTTGTTGGTTGTTTTGTTTATGATAGCCATCCTGACTGGTGTAAAGTGGTATCTCCTTGTGGTTTTAATTTGCATCTCTCTGATAACTAGTTATATTGAGCATCTCTTCATGTGTCTCTGGATCTTCTGTATGTCCTCCTTGGGAAAATGTCTGTTCAAGTCCTTTTCCCATTTTTTAATTGGGTTGGTTGTCTTCTTAGAGTGAATTCGTGTAAGTTCTTTGTATATTTTGGAGATTAAACCTTTGTCTGAGGTATCATTGGCGAATATGTTTTCCCATACAGTTGGTTGTCTTTTTAATTTAATACTGTTTTCTTTAGCCATGCAGAAGCTTTTTATTTTGATGAGATCCCATTTGTTTATTCTTTCCTTTATAGTCCTTGCTCTAATGGACATATCAGTAAATATATTGTTGCGTGAAATATCTGAGATTTTCCTGCCGATGTTCTCCTCTAGGACTTTAATGGTTTCAAGGTTTATATTTAAGTCTTTTATCTACCTTGAATTTATTTTGGTGTATGGTGTAAGTCGGTGCTCAAGTTTCATTTTTTTGCATGTAGCTGTCCAGTTCTCCCAACACCATTTGTTGAAGAGGCTATCTTTACTCCATTTTATATTATTGTCCCCTTCGTCAAATATTAATTGACTGTAGAGAGTTGGGTTGATTTCTGGGCTCTCTGTTCTGTTCCATTGGTCTATGTGCCTGTTTTTATGCCAGTACCAGGCTGTTTTGATTACAGTGGCCTTGTAATACAGTTTGTTATGAGGTATTGTGATTCCTCCTACTTTGTTCTTCTTTCTGGAAAGTGCAGCTGCTATTCGGGCTCGTTTATGGTTCCATATAAATTTTTGAAGTGTTTGTTCTATGTCTGTGAAATATGCCATTGGTACTTTAATAGGTATTGCATTGAATGTGTATATTGCTTTGGGTAGTATGGACATTTTGATGATGTTAATTCTTCCAATCCATGAACAAGGTATATGTTTCCATTTGTTTGTGTCTTCCTTGATTTCGTTCTTCAGGGCTGTGTAGTTGTCTGCATACAGGTTTTTTGCCTCCTTAGTTAGGTTTATTCCCAGATATTTTATTTTTCTTTTTGCTATATCAAATGGGATTTTTCCTTGATTTCTGCTTCTGCTGATTCATTGTTGGTATACAAAAATGCCTTTGATTTCTGGATATTGACTTTGTATCTTGCTGTTTTGCCAAATTCATTAATTAGTTCAAGCAGTTTTTGGTAGAGTCTATAGGATTTTCCATGTGCACTATCATGTCATCTGCAAACAGTGACAGTTTTGATTCTTCCTTTCCTTTTTGGATGCCTTTTATTTCCTTTTCTTGCCTGATCGCTGTGGCTAAATCTTCCAATACTATATTGAATAGAAGTGGTGAAAGTGGACATCCTTGTCTTGTTCCTGATCTTAGTGGAAAAGATTTTAGTTTTTGCCCGTTGAGTATGATGTTGGCTGTAGGTCTCTCATATATGGCCCTTATTATATTGAGGAATGCTCCCTCTATTCCCACTTTGCTAAGTGTTTTTATCACAAATGGGTGTTATACCTTGTCAAAAGCTCTTTCCGTGTCTATTGATATGATCATGTGGTTTTTGTCTTTGCTTTTGTTTATGTGATGTATTACATTTACTGATTTGTGAATATTGAACCATCCTTGCATCCCTGGGATGAATCCCACTTGGTCATGGTGTATGATCTTTTTGATATATTGTTGGATGTGATTTGCCAATATTTTGTTGAGGATTTTAGCATTTATGTTCATCAGTGATATTGGCCTGAAGTTCTCTTTCTTTGTTGTGTCTATTGGTTTTGGAATCAGGATGATGCTGGCTTCATAAAAAGAATTTGGGAGTTTTCCATCCTTCTGGATTTTTTGGAATAGTCTGTGGAGAATAGGGTTTAGCTCTTCCTTAAATGCTTTGTAGAATTCTCCTGTGAAACCATCTGATCCAGGGCTTTTGTGTGATGGGATTTTTTTGATTACTGCTTCAATTTCTTTTGCTGTTATTGACGTGTTTATATTTTCTGCTTCTTTTTCATTGAGTTTTGGAGAATTGTATTTTTCTACAAATGTGTCCATTTCTCCTAGGTTTAGATCAATTTAGATTGATCTAAAATCAATCTAACTCTAAACCTAGAAAATAAGATCTATTTAAAAAATCCAATGCAAAGCCGATGGGGAAAAAAGAAGACAAGTAAAAATGGTGTTTCTGGAGTTTTCTCTGGGAGAGAATTTGTAGTTTGAAAATGGCATCTACAACAAAGAATGGTTACTAGAGATCTTTTCCCAACAGTGTGAGACAGGTGTGGAGAGTGTACTTTGATGACGAAGTTGTTAACCTGGTCCTCTCCCACCTCAGGGCTGCATCAGCACTGTCCTCTACTTACAGCACTCCCATGGATGTCAGGGCTCAGCGTCAGCTTCACACTCTCAGTGAAGCTTTTGCAAACTCTTCAGATGAACTTAGATGTCTACTAGCCTTGTTCCCAGAAGCTTCTACTCTTTCACTGCATACTTTTTTTGGGGGTGAGGATATTATTCAGTGCCCTTTCTTATGAGGCTGTAAATTTCACAAAAGCAGGAAGGATGGTGTTCAGGAGACAGCAAGTGCTTAACACAAATGTGCTCATTAATCAATTAACAAGGGAGTTCCAGAGGTAAGAAAAGGGAAGCCATGCCCTTATAGAAAGTGAATGACCTAAGAAGGGTAATTCCAAATGAGATGTTTGGGTACAGAAATCAAAATATTTAAAATACTACACTTGGCTTGACCACCCAACCCTTGTAGTATGTTTGCGATATGACATTAGTAATAAAAATACTTGCAGAAAATTGTGGTAGCCCATTTTCATTGGGCGGGAAAGCATTCAGGACAACTTGGATCTATTTATGATCCAAGTAACTATTAATGATTGTTACTTTCTAAGTAGTTACTCTATACCAGGCAATGTGCTAAGTGCTTTGAAAATTATTTTGTGTAATCTTCACAGACCCTATAATGATAACAGCTAAGAAGTATTCAGCACTTACTCTGTTTTTTGTACATTGTTATACACATTAGCTCATTCAATTATGCCCCACATTCCGAGATCAGAGATCAGCACTGTTATAAACACTATGTAATAGTGGATGATACCAAAGCACATAAAAGAATAGTGACTTACCCAAAGTAGCAGAAAGCCATGGAGTTGGGCTTTAAAGACATTAAGAAGAAAAAGGGGAACATCTGCTTCTAATTAGTTCCTTATACTACCTCACCATTAGCCCATAGGCTGTTTTATTTTCTGCAATATTCAGATAAAAAAAAAACAACAACAAATAAACTGAGGTTCAGGAAGACTGTTATTCGCTCCACATACAGAGTAAGTGACTCTAACCCAGGCTTGAGGCTCTCTCTGATTCAGGTTCTCAACCATCAGACCACATTGCTTCTTGAAATAATAGTTTCCTGGGACAACAAGTCCATATATCTACCACATCCTGAGTACATAATCTATTCTGCTCTTCACCCTAAATTTACCTTCTTCGAGTTTAAAACACTGTCTTCCATTTTAAGAGTCCCTAAAAGGGTCAATACACCATACTGAACAAGAAGCCTCACCTTTTTCACATCTTTAAACCTTTCAAAGAACAAGCTGGTGGTCCTCTTAGTATTTTCCTTCCAGGACTGCAGTTCCATGAATATTCACTATCAAGTACAAAAACAGTAATATACCACCCTGGCCAATGTGGCTCAGTTGGTTGGAGTGTTTCCCATAACTGAAGGTGATGCCTGCACCGGCCCCCAGTGTCTGTGGATGAGACACAAGGATAAGACGCAAGACAAATTCACATGGACTACTGAACAGAAACAGGTTTATTCCATGGGTTTAACCCCTGGGATCTTTTACACTAGGCAGCCTTGAGTAGCCTGCTTTCATTTCTCTACAAGCTTCTTGAGAGAAAGAATGATTCTTATTTGTTTTTGTATTTGTTATAGAGTCCAGTGCTATGTCTGGTATATTTTAGGTGTTCCACAAGAGTTTCTGACTTGAAAGAAGTTTAATAGTTTGCTAAGGAGAGAGGCCCCTCTCTGTTGACAGAGAGAGCCCTGTAGTACACACTTTATTGACCTGTGTGTCCCCTACCTGTAGCTAGTGCCCAGTGGCAGATGGCAGCACTCTATAATTGATTGTTGAGTTGAATAATCTCTTGCCTAGAATGTATCTGTCTGTGCTTATTTGTGCAATCTATTATCACACAATTTACACTGTATTCAATTTAACAGATATTTAATAAAATAGAGTAAGGAAGGTAATCTTTGTTTGGTTCTCAGATCTGTTGATCACTTGGTATATAACATTGGAAAAAATAATTAGCCTCTCTGAGTCCCAGTCCCTTCACTTGTAAAATGAGGAGAATAAGATTAACCACCTTAGAGAATCACTGTGGTGATTGTATGATATAATATATATGAAATATTTATCCTGTGTCTGACACCTAATGAAAGCTCAATAAATGTTTTAAAAATTATCCTAATATTAGTTACTAATATAAAAATACAATTAGAGACTCTAAATCAGTAAATAAATATTGGCTGTATTTATAATATACATATGGTTCTAATGATAATGATGCTGGTGATGATGGCATAGAAAAGTCATATTAGTTACTAAGTAATATAAAAAAACACAATTAGAGATTCTAAATCAGTAAATAAATTTTGGCTGTATTTATAATATACATATGGTTCTAGTGACAGTGATGCTGGTGATGATGGCATAGAAAAATCATAGACTTTAGGCAACAAAAGGAAACGATACATCAGGCAAGAGCGAAGCAGCAAGAAGAGGTGTTATGTAAGATCATTTACTGGCAAAGAGAGTTATGTCTGTGTCCTGAAAGGGCTTCCAAAGTCAGGATATGCCCATTGGAGACCTGGATTCCTCTCCTTTCTCTTCCCTTGGCCCAGTTGCCTTCACTTCCTGGCCTGCTGCACATGATCTGGATTCTTTCTTAGAATGGTGTGGGCTTGACTATCCAGGCTTAATTCATTGGAGAGCAATTCCAAATATGCTGCTCTTTTCAAGAAATCTGCAGAAACAGTAATAATAGAGTGTGTTGTTTAGCCAAAGAACAGCTTTTTCTTTTGCTTTTATCCACCAAAGAATAAATACCATCTGAGCTGAACTGAAATGCCTGAGTCAATGTAGAGTCACATGTTCTGAGCATTTTTCCAGGATCATGAAGGAAGCCATGACTACTAGCTTAGAAAAAAAAGCGGGAGGGCACTGATCAGTTGGTTAGAATGCCATCATGATACATCAGGGTTGTGGGTTTGATCTCCTGTCAGGGCACATACTAAAGTCAAACAATAAATTATAAATAATTGGAACAACAAATTGATGTTTCTCACTCTGTTTCTCCCTTCTCTCTCTAAAATTCAATAAAAAGAAAATTTAAAAAGAAAAGTAAAAGGGGAAATTAGATGCTCTTAAGAAAACTATAACACATTTTAATGAATTTTCTACAATTTTGTGCTATTGTTTAGCATGGCCATGTAAACTACTAATAGTAGTACTGTTATTCTTATAAACCAACTGCATTTGCAGAAACAAATATAGATATAAACTATGAAGACTAATGGACTAAAGGTATTAATATAAATACATTTATATATACACACATGCACTCATGCACATATTTAGAATCTGGATAAACTAAGAAACTACTAAAAAGATGTATTAAAAACCAATAAGTATATTGAAAATGCAAGGAAACAAAATATATATTTCCACCAAAAATCTTTCAATCTTTTCTAGCAAAAATTTACCACTTTATAACATTCTATTTCTGTGGCATAACCACACATCATAGAATATAGCACATATTTTAAAAAAGACTGAAAGGCCATATTCAATAAGGTGAACAATGATATCTGTTGAGGAAAAGATGAAGTGTGGTTTTAATTTCTGTGCTTTTTCAAATTATCAATGATAAGATGTATTGAAGTTGAATCCTATTGCTACTTATGCTATTTGTCACTTTAACATTTGTTCAAAAGATAAACCAAACCATAAACTGTGAGATGATGACATAAGTTAATCACACCCAGTGAAAAATAGGACTCAAAATTTAGGCTTTACTGTACATGGCCAATACAATAGTGCGATATTTGTAAAAGTATGTAACAGTTGTGAAATCCTTGAAATTTTGTAATTTAGTTGGAATAAATGCAGGTTGGATCTAGATAAATGGAAACAATGCTCCGGAAAAAAAGTTTTCAAGAAAGAAAAAATCTGCACATCGTAGGTTCTTTCTCCCATTGATTTTCTATGCACAGGGAAGACATGTAATGTGAGGAATGTTTTATTCAGCAGAAACCTTCCTAGCAAGGGAAAATACATTTTGGGGGGAAAAATAACAACTTGCTAAGTGTGAGGGTGAAATGGGAAGGCCTGCCCTGCTCCTCTCAAAGTATCTGTTACCCCGAAGGATGAGGGGAGAAGTGAAAAAAGGGGGACACAGCAACAGATCTAGTAGAAGTCCACTGCCTTAATATTTGACCCAAGAATACTAATTACCAATAATACATAATTATAAAATAATAATCATAGGTAGTACCAATTGAGTCCACTACATGTATTAAATCATTTCATTCTTCTAAGCACTCTTAAGAATTCGCTTCACAATCCTTGTTTCAGGGGTTAGCGTATTGGGGTTTTTGTGCACACACAGGCACCTAGAGGCAGAAGGAAATATGAGGAAGGAAGGCAGCCTGGTGGCCACACAAAACCAGGGCAGATCCCTGAAGTCTTTACAGTTTGGGATTAAGGACAAGTATAGCCAGATCTTGAAGAGGAAGGTTCCAAATGATATGAAAGATACACTTATCTGACAAAAATGCAACCTGGAAAATAACAAAAGGAGAAAGTGTGCCAATACCCTCCACCCCAGCAGAGGCAAAGAAGTCTGGTGGAAGGAATATTGGCTTTTGAATCAGGCAAACACGCTTATAATATTTACTCTGCCCTTCACTGAATGTGTATCCTTAGGCAACTCACTTAACTTCTCTAAACATCAGTTTACCTCTTTGTGGGGATGGCTTTATGTGTATTTTATTGTACTGTCAAATGGGACTCTGTGTTTCCAAAGGTGCCTCATTTGGTTTAATGCTTGCTATTGTCATTTTGAAATTCTTATTAATTTTGAACAAAGGTTCCTGAATTTCTATTATGCACTGACCCAGCAAGTTACGTGGACAGCCCTGCCTATCTACAAAATGGGGATAACATTACCTGCCTCACAATAAGCATGGAGTTACCAACTTTAGGACCCATCAAAGACCCTGATATAAAGAACTCAGAGTTACTCCTTCTAAGCTTAAGTCGCAGAACAACCAAGACCAATGTACTTTCAGGCCCAGGCTATGATGGTGGAAGCAGACAGAAGAGGAGAGAAAGAGGTGATGGTCACTGTGATGGTGCTACCTGTGGTTCTTGCCTCTGCCTACAGGCAGAAATGAGGACATTTCTCAAGCTACTCAGGCCACATAACCAGCAACACATTATAATTAAAATACTATTTAAGACATAGGGATTTTTGAAAATACAACCTCTGTTTCTGAAGTTTTGCAAATAATAATTCCATAAGCCCTATTCAAGGCTATGAAAATACAGAGTCTAAAATCATATTTGTTAATACAACTTTGTGAATTGCAGAAGTATTAGGTAATTAATCTCAATTAAAATCACTGAACTCAGCAAATATATTTTAAAACAGTAGTGAAAAAGTAGCCTTTATATAAATGCAATATTCTGGAAAAATGCATGGTGAATAGAGATAAAAGCTATTCAGACATGTAATAACATTTTTATTTTTTATTTTCTTATTGAATTTATTAGGGTGACATTTGTTAATAAAATACATAAGTTCCAGGTGCAAAATTGCAAAATACATTATTTGTATATTGTATGGTATGTTCACCACCCCAAGTCAAGTCTCCTTTCATCACCATTAATCCCTCCTATACCCTCTTTTACTGCCCCCGCCCCTTTCCCTTCTGCAAACGCCATGCTGTTGTTTGTGTCAATGAGTTTTGGTTTTGTTTTTTTTAAGCTGAGTAGGAAAATATTATTATCATTGTTATATCAGCTCTGATGATACTAGTGGTAGCAGCTGAAGTATCACGCTTTTAGGATATCTTTGTGTACAACAACAGAAATAGATGAGAGATTTTAAAAACCTCTAAAACTGCAATTTAAATCATTTAAAAGTATATTTCACATTCTGAAAAGCTTATTTCATAATGAGTTTTTCAGTCTTTAGCCTCTTTAAAATGCAGATAATCTAGTGTTTTCCCTTATACACAGAGTAAACTGTTCAGAGATTTAATTCCATGTGGGCAGTAAGATAACTCAAGCTAGGTAAACAAATAATTTTGTAAAATCTAAGGAAGAGCCAAAGGCATCATGAGCATTAAAGTTAAATAATTCATTGTGCTCCAGTTTTTTTCCAAACACAATGTCTGAAATTATATCTAAAACATGATTTTATCTTTGTAGATATATGGATTTTTAAAGCAATTACTGGTATTCATATATATATATCCTACCATGTAGAAATAAATGCAGCCTCTTCGAAAAATTCACTGTTGTTTGGGGAGTGGGGAGTAGTATTAAGAGTTCACCATTTTTAATATCAAATTAAAAATCAGTAGCCCTGGCTCGTGTAACTCAGTGAATTGAGCATAGGCCTGTGAAGCAGTGTCGCTGGTTTGATTCCTAGTCAGGGCACATGCCTGGGTTGCAGGCCAGGGTCCCCAGTAGGGGACACAGGAGAGGCAACCACACATTGATGTTTCTTTCTCACTCTTTCTCCTTACCTTCCCCTCTCTGCAAAAATAAATAAATTAAATATTTTAAAAAATAAAAATTAAGGAATCAGAAGGGTTACTGGGTATTTACAAAATAAACTGAAGTACATGGTTTTTAATACTTTTAAAAAATGTTTAATTTGCAAGATCATAACAAGGTGCATAGATTAGATTGTAGCAATGTTAATTCCCTGATTCTGATCATTTCAGTGTGGTTGGGAAATATATCCTATATTATTTACAGGCAAAAGGGAATTACGTCTACAAGTATGTCTAAAAGAGATAAGAAATAATCTTACTCCTAGAGAGCAAGCTATAAAATAAGTACAGCAGACTGTTAACCTGGAGAATGTAGGTGAAGGGAATATGGTAATAGTTTGTATTCTTATTGAAATTTTTCTTTAAGTCTGAAATTATATCAAAAGAAAAACTTAAACAAAAGAAAAGACTAATTTACACGAATGGCCTGGATAGCTTTTCACTAGGCAGACAAAGGGAAGAGCTCAGTGCAAATAAAGCTATTAATCCGGGGAATGGCAGCATTGGAAACAGAAATATTATATATATAGTTCAGCAGGTGTTGGGCAACAGGTGTCCATGAGAGTTAAGTTTGGGGACAACGTGAGGGTGGTGTCATCCTGTGGGAAGTATTCTAGATGTTATAAGCAAGGGAGTGAGAGGAGCAGTGTTTTAGAAAGATGACACCAGCAAAAGGGGGGAGTTGGGAAAGCCAGGTAGCAATCAGTGTGAGAGCATAAAGAGTCAAAATGAGGGTCTGAAGTCTGGTGGTAGCTGTATAGATAAAACAGCAAGTGTTTTAAAATGCAGTATCTGTGAGCACAGGCTCTGGGTTCAAATTCCAGCTTTGGCACTTCATAGCTGTGTCATCTTTGGCAAGTGACTTAACCTCCCTGAACTTAAGTTTTCCTCTTCCACTATGCAGATAAATAGAAGTGTATCCCTCACAGATCTGTTAGAATGAATGAAGGGGAAAATAAATACAAAATGCTGAGGACAATTCAGTGGCACAGAGAAAGCACTCAATAAATTAAAAGAATGCATATAAAAATTCTTACCACAGGCTTATTAAGGTCTTGGATTAATTAGTCAGGTTTCTAGTCTGGGAGAATGATTGTAACATTCTTGCCAGATTTCTCAACCCTGGTGCTATAGGATGTGTAACATTCTGGCTTCACTGACTAGATAGGAGTACTGATCCCCACTTATGAGAATGAGAATGTATCCAGACATCACCAAATATCCACTGTCATGGGTGAAGGGTAGTGGGTGGAGAATTGCCACCCAAATAAGAACCAGTGACCTTGATGGTGAGTAAAGGAGAAGGTGAAGCAAGTTTGGCACACAGCAGCAGAACTTTCCAGTGAGATCAGCACACAGAGTGTCAGGCTAAGAAAGCCTTACTACCCAGAACTTTCCTCCTATCTCAGGTCTCCAGTGTGACTCTCCTAGGTGGTCCTGGGCATTGATGAACAACAATCTTTCATCAAGGAGCTATATCTCTAGAAAAAGAGGATGCTGTTTCTGACTTGCCATACAAGTAACACATTTTAAGGCTGTTTAAAATATTGAAAGTGAAAAAGGCATATTGCAAAATGGTGTTTTTATCATTTGTATGTCTGTAGATAAACCTACACACCTAGGCCTAGAAAAAAAGAATGGAAGAATATACAGTGAAATTTTAAGCAGAGCTCTGGTCAACAGGGCAACCTAGGCAGATATAGCTCACCTCTTTCCACAACCACATCAAAATTACAACTAAAATATAGAACACCCATCACTCAGGAACGTCAGAAATCAAGTTGCATGGAAGTCTGACAACTACAGGATTGAAGAAACGACATCCATCCAGACTGGTAGAAGAGGCACAGATGTGGAATGGGCTGGTCCCACACCCGTGTGGATAAAAATTCAGAAGGAATATCTCAGGAGAAAAGAGTCCTAGGACCACACCAGACCCCCCAGCTCAGGATTCCAGTGCCAGGAAGATAAGTCCCCACAGCTTCTCGCTGCAAAAGCCAGTGGGGATTCAGTCACTGGAGGAGGCTGCTGGAGCCCTAAGCAATTCTCTTGGGGAACCCACACATGGACTCAGCTACTCAGACTGTATTCCTATGAGCTGCAGCACCAGGATGGCAGCTGGAAGGGCACCAGTGGTATACAGGGGTAGACTGAAGTGTCTGGCATTGGAGTGAGCGGAGGCCATTGTCCCTTTGCTGAGCCCTATCCCCATAAAGCCATTAGGCTGGTGCCATACCTGACACTCCATCCACCTGGCTAACACTTTGTGACCCCCCCCTTGGAGATCCACAGAGGCTCTACCCCACTCAATTTACATGCCCGGCCCAGCTGCTTTTCCATAAGAATGGCTGGTCTTAGCTCCTAAATCTTGTCAAACGAGCAACTGCTGGCTTCAGTGAGCCCTAGCATCATCCGGATTAGTCACAGCTTGGCTTCATCTGGGAATCTCCAAACTCAGCACAAGTAGTAGCCAGCCATTACAGATTCCGTTATAGCTCAGGCAGGGTGCCCCTGGCAATATACAGGTGGGGCTAACCTTGGCCTGCACCACTCAGGAAACCCCAAGGCCAAAGCACTAAGTGGACAGCTACAGACCACATGGGAGCACCACCACCCTGCCTCCACACAGCTGATCCTCCACGGAGGGTGGAGGTTGGTGGTAAATGGTCACAGCCAGTCCTTGCAGCTGATGGGCCTGTGTAAATCTCTCCCATTGATCTGCCAACAACAACCAAGGATCAACTGTGAGAGAGTGTACCTAGCCCATGCAAAGAGAAGACCTCAAATACCCAAATTGGGTAATAGGGGAGACTGTGCCACTGGACTCTACAGGACATCTACTACATTAGGCCACACTACCAAAACACAGAGTCAAAACAGTTCTACCTAATACAAGGAAATAAACACAGGGGGGCTGCCAAAATGAGGAGGCAAAAAACATGGCCCAAATGAAAGAACAGATCAAAACTCCAGAAAAAGAGCTAAACAAAATAGAGATAACCAATCTATCAGATGCAGAGTTCAAAACGCTGTTTATAAGGATGCTCAGTGAACTTAGTGAGGACCTCAGCAATGTAAAAAAGAGTGAGTCAGAAACAAAGAATACACTAAGTGAAATAAAGAACAATTTACAGGGAAACAACAATAGAGTGGATGAAGCCAAAAATCAGATCAATGATTTGGAACATAAGGAACCAAAAAACAAACATGCAGAACAAAAAGAAGAAAGAGTCTAAAAAAATGAGAATAGTATAAGCAATCTGTGGGACAACTTTAAGGAATCCAATATTTCCTTCATATGGGGTGCCAGAAGGAGAAGAGAAAAAGCAAGAAATTGGAGATCTCTTTGAAGAAATAGTAAAAGAAAACTTCCCTAAATTGGTGAAGGAAATACACATTCAAGTTCAAAAGTGCAGAGAGTGTCAACTATGATGGATACAAGGAGTCCCGCTCCAAGACACATCATTATTAAAAGACCAAAGGTTAAAGGTAGAGAGATACTCTTAAAAGCAAGAGCAAAGAATTTAGTTACCTGAATATTGCCAGATGGGAGGGGGCCTCTTTGGCAAGGGAAGAATGTGTGAAGAGGTCAGGGGATTAAAAAAACCAAATAGTTATGGAATGGCCATGGAGATATAAAGTACAGTATAGGAAAAAGGAGTGACCAAAGAACTTACAGGCATGACCCATGGATATGAACAATGATGAAGGGATTGCCTGAGGGAGTGAAGGGTATTGGGTGAACCAAGGCAAAGGAGAGGAATCAGAACAACTGTAATAGGATAATCAATAACATATAATTAAAAATAAAATTAAAATAGAAATTGAAGGAAAAATTTTAATCGTAGTTGTTGCTGGATAATTTTTTCTTATGCTTTCCTGGGTTCACACAGTAAAATAATAAAGAGAATCTTTTAAGAGGTGTATTTTTTAACCTGGAAAATAAATACAATTTTAAGATATTGGAGCATTTTTCATGTAGTGAAGCATTAAAGAAATTTTTGTATTTCAAAGCACCCCATATTCAAAAGATATAGAAGCATAATTATACTTTAATGAATCTTATTGAAATAAAAAAGTTGATTATGAGCCATGACTACTTCAACATTTGGAAAGATAAAACTAGAATAAAGCTTTGCTGCATTGTATACAACAGATTATAAAAGTCAGGAGGCCTTGACCACAGAAGAATGAATATTTCTGGCAGTCACTATCTTATTTATTCTTTGTGTTGTTACTGTATGGAAACTGCATCAGATTGTCTAAACATTTGACAAATTTTTTAGAAGGTTGGGCTGACATTTTTTGGTATTTTGGAGAAAGAGGAATAATCATTTCTTTCATTTTTTCCCCCAAAGAACTAAAAGTCTGGGATTTACAAACTGATTTCCAAAGGGACAGAATCAACAAATACAATAATCCCTGCCTAAGCAAGGCTTTTTTAGCCGTAAGAAAAACTGATCACTCAACTATTTATGTCAGTTCTTTCTCCGAATGTTCTAATAACATTCTTACTGTAGTTATATGATTGGCAAATGACTTGACCTCCTGAGCTCACTTTTTCCATCTGTAATAAAGCAGTGAAATTGTTCCTTTGGGATTAGGTTACTGTGAGGATTAATGGAGATAATTCATGTAAATGCTCATAGACCTCAGTAATCATCATCATTACCATCATTATCACATCCATAAAAAAGGCAACATGTTGAGCAAAGGTTACTATCAAAAAGACTGTCATAGAGAAGAAATTATCCTGACATGTAGACACAGTAGGAAACTGATTTGTATTCTTTATTTTTTATAGATGATTATTTTTACATTTAGAGATTTTTCTAATATTTTAGTTTGAAAACATTTTAAAACACTTTTGATTTTTATTGTAGTTCAAGTACAGTTTTCTGCCTTTCTCTCTACCCCTCCCCACCACCATAGCCATCCCCACCTCCCTCCCCTGTTTCCACCCCACCTTGTTACTGTCCATGTGTCCTTTATAGTTATTCCTGTAAACCTTTCACTGTATTCTTTATAATGAAACAAAAATTGTAAGAATTCCTGAGTTCTGTGAGTCATTCTATGAAATTATTAAACCTGAGGTGGCCACAAGAACCTCCAAATATATATAGCCAGTCACTGAAAAGTGCGAGTATCTTGGGGATTCCTGCACTGGCAGATGACTGAATAGGGGCAGTCTTTATGGAGACTGTGCCCTTTTAACTTGTGCGGTAATGCTAACTCCAGGTAGTTAGTGCTAGAATTGAATTTCCATACATCCAAGTGGGGTTGAAATGGAATAGAAGGTTAAACCAGTACCCAGACCCATGATGGATAGGTCCCCACTAAAAGCCTAGGACGTCACTCCAATTCCACCGTACTCACCTCCTCAAGTGGCTGCCTGAAGAGTCCTCAAAGATAATTATTTCCTTAAAGAACATGCTTTATTAGCACCATGTGTTAGTGCATGACCAAGACAGGGGAACAGATGCACAGAATGCTGGGAAAGAGTGCATCTGAGAGTTTAAACTCTTCAAAGTGCCCTAAAGATGCTTAAACGCTAGGAGACTGACAGAACATTTTGTGACTCCTTCATTAACTGCTTGATGTTGAGAAAATCTGCCATGTCATCGTATGCACCCTATAAATTCGACTGTAGTTCTTCTACAAGTACTGCATTTTGGCTCATAACCAAAACACAACTTTCCCAGAGCCAATGTTAACTACAATGGCTAATATGGTCAGTGACAAATAGATCTTCCCAACTGAAACTTCATATTTGTGGTTAACAGTTTAATCTCTTTAGGAGTCTTTTGGCACTGTTTATCTGCAACTCTGCCAATCTACACATAACCCATCACTTCAAAGACCATTTTACTGCTGTTTCAGCAGCAGATAAACTGTAAATATATAAATGTCATTACAAAGACCAAAATAAAATTGTTTGAATTTTTTTAAATAAAAGACCATTTCGATTTTTGAAGAGCTCTTCAATGTCTAGAAACCTGTTCAGTTATTTTCCCCAGGGGTGTTATGATTTGGAAGATGTAGGGGTTCCAGTGGGAGTTAAGGACTATTTGTTCTCATGCTGCTTCAGCTGTGCATCCCCTGGATGACCTCGTTTGATTCCTTCATTTCTCTGTTTGGTTGTCCTGGACAGTGAACTAAGGGATCACAACATGTCGTTCTGAGACATTATCAGAATGATGAACAGCCAATTCTAGGGCTGACTGACCCCCTACTGGGGACCCGGGGGGGAGGGAAGGCCCTTTTACAGGAGGCACTCAAAGAGAGAGGGGAAGAATTTAGATAGCAGACTGACAGGGAACCAAATGTGTTACTTCAAGGGAACATTTAGATATATATTCCTCTTCACTATTCCACCTGACCCTTTAGCAATAGTAGACTCATTAACTACTAAAAATGTGGAATCATATAAGATTTATTTGTTTGCCTAGTTTGTGATAAAGCTTCTAACAAAAAACAGTTTTAGTGGCCAAGAGGCAAGCACAATGGATATATAATAAAGTAATTCAAATAATCCATGTTAGCTCTTAAATAATTGCAAATATACCTACTCCAGTACCCTTGCTTTTCTTTCCATTGCCCACCTACTTGCAGGGATCCTCTGAGGACACAAAGCACACAGCACTTTCTCATGCCTTCATCACCTACCACGATGTGGGGCCAAAACAATTCTAAAATAATCATTTCACAGTTTGTAGACCTCCTCAACTCCAGTTCATCCTATCTCCACTTTAACCACCATTCCCCCCCCATTTCCACAGAACCTATTCTCATGATCTCTAAATGCTCATAATTCTGTGTCCTAAACTCGTGGCTCCAATTCTTCCTTTACATGTCTGTGCACCTAAGCTGAACTGCCAAGTCAGAAGATTCAACTAAACAGTAACCACCAATCAAATGCTGCCAAATTCTCAGGATCTTCTGTGGTTTTTACTGTTCACCTGCCAGGCCATAAAATTTCACCTAGGGTTAAAAAATTTTTAAAGGGTTAATCAATAAGATCAATGCTATGGAGAGACCAAGAGACAAAAGACAGAAAAATGTGTATTGGATTTCTTTCATTTGACAGACACTGTATAGTGCTTACTGTGTGCAGAACACTGTTCTAAGTGTTTGACATATATTGTTTAATTTCATCCCCATGACTATCCTATGAAACAGGTACTATTCTGTCCTCTGTTTCACATATGAAGACACTGCAACATGCAGAGGACAAGAAAATTGAACACTGCATAAAGTTACACAGTTTAAACACAGGCTGATTCAGAGCCTGGATTATTTTTACTAATCTACATTGCTTCTCTAATGATATCAGGCAGCTATTGCTAGCCTTTGTTTTTCTAGTCTGATTACAAAGGGGAATGCATGCAACATTAAGGCCTCTCACATTAATAGATTTGTCGAATGGAAGGAAACAGAAGAGAAGAGCATATGTTTAGGGAGAATGCTGTTGGTACATAGAGATGGGAGTCGAAAGGAGACAATGAATAATTATCAGATGAGGTTTTGGGAAGAGTAAAGGGGACATGAGATGACCGAATCCAGAGAGAGGAAAAAGGGTGTAAGATATCTCTTACTCAGCCATGTGCAGGAAGGTCTTTCAGCTTGTCCTTAGAGTCAGAGGAATGCAGAAGTGGTTGGTGATAGTGAGAGATGGAATCCATTCAACGAGAGATGAATAAAAACATCACAATGCCAGAAGAGTTTCAATAAGATTAGAAAGATCATAATTTCTAATAGTGTAGTGTAGCCTCACAGCTCTTTCTAGGACATTCCTTAGCCTTAGTATAGAATTAGAGAATTTCCATGGCATTTACCACTTCTCAAATGTTGACAAAACGTATTTATAAAGATATTAAAGATTTTTTGGATAAACCAAATGAACATAACTTCTATACACACTTTGAATAGTAAAAGCATAACTCTAATTTAGAATCTTAGCAATATATACTGAAAAACGTATCTAGGAACTTACCTACCTGGCAGCTCATTTTTATATTTAATAGCAGAGTCATTAAGTTTGGTTCAGGCAACCACTCTGACTTTTACTTACAAATCAATTTATCTGGACCCTATGCACCACATATTAGCTGAAATTAGTTTGACTGTATTTTAATTTTAGGTCAACTAGTTAAATCAATCCAGAAAACTAATGTTTCTAAATGTCTTATGTGTTTAAAAGAAACACATTTCTTCTGATGAGATTCATAGCTGGAAATTCATTCCCCCCATTTAACAAGGTTTGTAATGTAACACACAACTCTTCCAGTCTCTGGAACTAAATATCCACGAGTACAAAGCTGCCCTTTTAGGGAGTCATGAAGGTAAATCTGAGATGCTCTCAGGGACAGTGTTTAATGCAAATGAAATTGAGCCAGTTTTAACTGAAAGTTTTTTCAGCTGCTACATATTATAAAAAGTGTGTTTGTTAAAACTTTAGTCTTGGCCCATAGCCAAGAGAAAAATTAATCATTGATGTATTTGTGTATTATTCATAATAAATGACAAGAAGAAGCTGTTGCCATCATTCTTATTTACTAGTAATCTTTGTCCTGGGTGTTTGCAATCAGGACTCATGTCTTTTACAATTCAACAAAGATATGATCGAATGCTTGTTGAAATGGCTCAGTTACTTAAACCACAGTATGTAAATATTGAAAAGAGCTAAAAAGTCAGAGAGAAAATATCATCCTCACTTAACTTTCAGATGAACTCTTCAGGAACACTGTGTAGTTTCTCAAAATTTAATGAGTTTAGAAAATGTGTTGATCTGGTAGCTGGGTTGAATGGGGGCATAATGCAGGAACTTCACCTGGGATAAGATGAAAAATGCTCCCAAACATGAGCCAATAGTGAAGATTATCAAATTCCCTTCATTAAGAACTATGATTTTGAATTTAATAATTGGAAATTGATCTTTTAAAATCCTAGGCTACTTTTAATAGCAGTTTTTGAAAAATCAGCTGACAATCTGACAATGTATTTGGACTGAGTGACCTTTTAAAAGATAAGATAAAGATACCAACTACATCACAGTAGTTACATTAAGTCTGTATGAATCAAACTTTGTCATGACATAGTGAGTGAATAGTGAGTGTTCTGTTTATACAGCATCCCTATATAAACTTACAATGACATCAGGCTTCTCACCAAAATTCAATACATCACTGTAATTAGAGATGTTTATATACAGGTTCTTTTAGTTTATTTTATTATGATATAAAATGTCATTTTGCTTGTGTTTGTAACTTATGACAAAAAATATGAAAATTTATTCTTATTTCTCATGGCAGTTATATTCTATAAAGTTTGCACAGACACTAAAACATGAACCAATGCAGCAGGAGAAATACAGGCAGGGTCAGGTTCCTGCAAACTTCTGGCCATGTTTTTATCAACTGATCAATACATAACCATGTTTTATGGGTATTTCCATTTAATAGACCTGTATTTAACATATATTGTTGATTCATTAACACTGAACTCATGGCCAACAAAACAGCACTTCAGCACAATGTTTGGAGGCCATTTTTAAAAAGCAAGATCTCCCACAAAAAGCACAAAAACGAAGAAAATTGTAGCACTAAATAGACTGCAAAATTGACACTTGTTTCCAGTATAAAAGTAGAAGCAAGAGGACATAGGGTTGCCTCATTTACCCTGACTGGGAACATAAATATCAGGCAACTCTGGTTTTTTGGCAACTCTGCACATGCCCATGTCCACCGTGACCACAGAAGAGCCTCAAATATGATTTGGAGGCTTACAAACCAATTTTAGTGAGTGGCCAAATTCATAAATAGGAAATCTTTGAATAATGAGGATGGTATTTTAGAAATTGTATGTAGGATATCTAGAGTTCTTAGTAGAAATACAACCACATCGTGAACAGTGTATAATTTGGGAGGGAAAATTCTTTTTTTTATCATCTCCAAAGACAGTAAATATGCTAAAATATGAATTTCTGTCCCTTCTTTGCAATCACTGATACTTAACTCTCTTCATTTACTAAAGCTACTGAAACTACACTTTACCTATATTCCAAGTTATAAGGAGCAAGCTGTGATACCCCCTTTTTGAAATTGTGGCAAGACACTTTTCTCACACTAAATTTGACAGTAGCTGTCCTTTCTAAGAAAAAGACTCAGACCAAATTACTGCATGGCTCTCAAAACATGACCTAATTCCTCTTGTTCTGACCTATTATTTGTTTTAAGTTTAATACTTGATATATAAGTTGACGTATCTCTCTTTAACATTACACTGACAAGGCTTGATCTTATAGTATGTTAGCCAAGCTAGTATAATAGACACAGTTAAGGTAGTTTATTGATGGTTGTAAATCTATAACTGTAACATGACTCAGATGCTGAATTTTTCATGCACAGGAAAAAAATAGATGGTCACTTTGAGAAAATATGTTCTCTTTCAGTTGAAACTATTACTGCAACTATACAACTGAATTATTATCTTTTTTAGGGAATAGAATTTGCTCGTGAAAAATTCTAATCATAGTCTTGAATTTCATTCAGGTATTTAACTTATTACAAAGAAGGCATATGTGACTAAACTACTTGCTTGGTTTAAAATAGTGCTGCTAGATACTACCTCAAAGTGATGCTTATTTATGAGAATACTTTAAAACTGATATTATTATACCCAAGTGAAAGAATCATCTTTCATTGCAGTGTAAGAATCATTTGACCAGCTTGTTCCAACACAGTGAAATGTCAGGCTGACCCTCCACTAGAATCTGAGACTCTGAGAGCAAAGAGAAACAAAGTAACTGGCTTCCACTTCAACTTATAAAGGCTAGGCAGCACAGGAAGAACATGCATTTGTACGAATCTTGAATGGACTGTTAGTTCAGAAATTACTCAAAATGCATGTCAAAACTACTACAAATAGAGCTTACAATGCTTATTTAATGCTCTCTTTATCATGTCTAATCTGATCATTATCTTGAGACATGTTTACCAGTTGGATAGCCATTTATTTTGAAAATTACTTAACAGCTGGCTTTAATTAGGTCTACTTCAACTAAAGGCACTGCGTTTTTTTTTTTTTAACTTGGTGACAGTAAGTGGTATCATCCATTCCTTTTTGAGAGCTTCCAGGGCAGTGATAGATTTCTTATTGCCATAATTCAGCTTACAGAGCTTTCAGTCACAAAAGAGAATCTAAGTGAATTACAGAATCAACAAACATGGCCTTGCCATTTGGGATTTTTATAATTAGAAAGTCATGTTTGCTGATAGGATGATGACAGTATGCTACAACTTTAAATCATCTTGTTAATACACTTATTCTAACACTTTTCAATATATTACATAAATTTCATAAATCTTACTTTTTCTTTCTCTTTTCCAGGTACATTCATTATAATAGAAATTTTGTACAATCATTATGGCTATCAAGCTAAGCCACTAAAAATGACATCCAAAATTCAAAATTTAGATAAATTATTCTCCTACATTTCACAATTTAAAACAGAAATGCTTAAGTTGACCCATCAGATCTGAAATGTTGTAAAACTCAACAAACCTGCTTATTTCTCTATATCTCCTATATGAAAACATAAGTATACTCTCTGTACAGAAATACCATATAGGTGGCTTTGAAAAGTCAAGAAAGTGGTATAAGGGAAATGCCTGTTTACACATATCTCATTGCAGAATATATGTGGATGCTAAAACTTCAAGCCATGGAAGTGGGAGTAGCCAAAGAAGACAACCTGGGAAACCTTCCCTGGATCATCTCTAGAGTGATAATTTTCTATTCAGGAGTCATGTTGTAATATTCCCTTAAGCTCCAAGAAAAAAAACACAAGCTGGCCTTGACCTGCAGTGCCTCATTATATAGTTCTTACAATCTACAAAGCTACACTTAACATAAACGTGAGAGTAGAGGAACTTCTGATACAAATCCATGGATTATGGCATTTGTCTGGGAGGTCTGAGAGACCTCCTAGCATCTGTCTGACAGATCTTTGTATAGGTACATTATGTTTGTCCTGGTTCTTTGCCTCCAGAGAGGCTTTCAACAAGAAAGATTGAAAAAGCCTGTAGGAAGAGTGAATGTTCCAGCCTTCCACGGCTTTCAGCCCTTTGATGGACAGAACCAGTGCTCGTGGACCTTAACCAAACCAAGAACACCATATTCTGAACTCATGCCTTCACTGTGTTTGCTGTAGTTACAATGTTTTTCCTCAAAGATTACTTAACCGGTCCACCAAGTCACAAGCAATAAGCCAACTTCTGACTGAGTCTCTGCCTTTGATTCTGGCTTCTAATTCAATCTTCCAGCATGGGACAAGCGGGAGAGAGTACCTCAAAAACCATAACATTTTAAATAGAAACCCTTGGCTTCTAGCTACTTTTGAGATTAAAAATCACATAAATAGAGCTTGACAATAAGAACAAAAGCCTTCAAAGAGAAAAACTGGTCATGTATTTGGGAATGTAAAATATATGCCTAGATCCAGTGCTAACTATAAAAAACTAGGTTTCAGGAGGGCATGAATCTGTAAAACTTGACTGCTTCCCAAGGTATTGTGAAGATAAATTATAGATTAGAAACATCATTCAACTGAATAGCATTTATTTAGACCAGTTTAAACACAGTTTTCTTTCTTCCTGCTAAAATTACTCTCTTCCAAATTGGAAGTTAAAATCCCTAAAAATGTGGCTAAAGTCTAACTTATTTATTTAATTTAGAAGTAACCCAGCTTTTAGCCAGAAATGCCAATCTGTTCTTTTTGTCCAATCTTGTCATGTACACATTGATCAGGTACAGAAAGAGGAAAGAGATGCCCGAACAGATTTTTCAAAAAGTAGCTTGATCTATTAATATATTTGCAGCTTTTTAGGTTTCCTTAGTATATAAGGACTTGTTTCCTCTTTTAAACTAATGTCCTGTAACAGGCGAAAACTACTTTTGTGAGTCTCTCACTGTGTTTTTCCTTGATTTAAACCTACACAGTTATCTTCTCTTGAACTTATTGATGAAAAAAGAAACATAAAGCATCTCCTTGCTTAGCTATCATTATAATAAGTGCTTATAAAATGTGTTCCAGGTGCTGGTACTGTTCCCAAGCAGTTTAATCCTCAGACCAATTACAAGATACCCACTATTGTTTTTGCCAGTTTTACAAACAATGAAGCCAAGATATAGAGAGTTTGGAAAATAAAGCTGCTAAAAGTTGAGAGTTTAAGTAACTTTCCAAGTGTCAGCAATAGTATTTAGTGGTTGAACCAGGATTTGAACCTAGACACACTGAGAAATTTTGTTTCCACTAATATAGGCCCATCATTATACGTATCTAGGTGTCAGACTCTGGGTAATATCTGGACAAAATCCAAAACCAAATTAAAGTGACTCTTAATGACAATACCAAAGATTTATGCCCCTTATATTATTTCATTCTTTGGTATTTTTATTGATATAATTAAAGAAAACTCATATAAGAGGGCTTGAGTGATAAAATGAACACTTTAATAACCATGGTAATTATTTTCTTAATGTTCTCCTTTTGACAGTCTGTTTTTTATTTAATAGAGTTTTCAATTAATATGAAAGTTGGCTACTTAAGTCTTGATCACTTCATTCCTTTTTTTATTTCTTGCTATATTGATTTATTTCATTTTTCCAATTTGTAATTTTCTTTTTAAAAAAATATATTTTATTGATTATGCCATTACAGTTGTCCCATTCCCCCTTCATTCCCCTCCACCCTGCACACCCCCTCCCCCACCATCCCCCCCTTTAGTTTATGTCCATGTGTCATAAGTTCTTTAGATTCTATATTTCCCATACTATTCTTGCCCTCCCCCCATCTATTTTCTACCTACCGTCTATGCTACTTATTTTCTGTACCTTCTCCCCTCTTCTCCTCCTCCCACTCCCCTGTTACTAACCCTCCATGTGATCTTCATTTCTATGGTTCTTCTTCTGATCTAGCTGTCCTCTTAGTTTGCTTTTGTTTTAGGTGTGGTTGTTAATAACTGCAAGCTTGCTGTCCTTTCATAGTTCATCTTTTTTATCTTCTTTTTCTTAGGTAAGTTCCTTTAACATTTCATATAATCATTCCTTTTTTAAAACTTCTCTTCACATCAAACATGATCAAATTTAACCATGTATCTTGGGAAACAGTGCCTTCACCAGCCTTGATCCTAAGTCCAGCTTTTCTAGATCTCTCTTTTTTTGCTCATGTTTCCTCTGCCCCCAAACCCTAGTAACCATTTTCCCCTTCTGCTCACGCTGCCCTCTGCTCTGCTTCTGCTTCACAGGTGGAGCCTCCGCCTCTGTCCACACCTCCTTCCTCTGTCTGTCTCTGTCTCTTTCTCATAAACACACATACACCTTTCCTCTCAGAATTATTTAATTTTCAACTTTCCAACTTCAATCCCATGACACTTTAAGACCTTCTTTATTATAACACATCATCTTCTCTTGGAATTATTTATATATGCATCTTTCCCCTCCAATGAGGATGACCTCCCTGAAGTTGAGGGCTGGGTTATTTATCTTTCTATACCTACTACATCAGGCTTGGTATGTAGGAGATGCTTAGTCAATGCAGTTACATTTAGTGGAACTGAACTGAAACTAATGAACTGAGTTTTTTATTCAAGGATGTAAGAGACATAGAGAAGACGCATAGCCCTGATGCTTGATTTTTTTCTACCAGAAAATGGTTTCAATTTTTTCATTCCTTTACATCTTGCAGTGTCTAGCAGTGTTTGATACAAAGGCAGTGTCTGATGCATTTTGAGTGATTAAGTAAATCCATTGGATTTACCCAATATCTGTGCCAGAGTTAAGAATAAAACCACATTCTTAACTGAGGTATCCTCAAGAGGCCATCACATAGATTTTATGGGTCCAGTCTGCTGGGTGTTGCATCTTTGCTCCCCCACTTACTGCCTGTGTGACCTTGAGCAACTTAAGTGAATTTCTTGCTTTCCTCATTTGTAGAATGAAAGTAATACGAGTGTGAAATGAATAGATTTGTTGGCAAAACTCAAATGAGTTGATATGTGTAAAATGCTTAAAAGTGTGCCTGGCATATAGTCATCTTGGAAAAAGGGTTAGCTAAGGTTATTCCTTGTTGTGACTTCCATTTCTGTAATTCTTTCTCCATACCCCCTCTATGCCTACTGAAAGATTCTTTAAAAAAAATAATAGTTTTCTTGTGTGAAGAAATGTGATGGTAGTCACAGTCATCCACACCCAGTGCTTTTCCTGCATAAGATTGAAAGGTATATATTCTTTAATTTCCACAATGTTCCTGGAACACACTTTTTATTTTATTTTCTCTAGTTTTGTGCTGTTTATTATAACACTTTTTCCAGTGCATAATCTTATCTCATACACAATGATCTTCTTTCTCCAAATGAAAAGCTATGATAGTAAACTACATTAAATTTAAAGCAATGACAAACCATAGAAATGACCCCCAGAAGCAACCTAGGTGCCCATCAGTAAGTGAGTGGATCAAAAAAGTGTGGTACATTTACACAATGGAATGCTGAGCAGTAGAAAAAAAGGAGCTCCTACCCTTTGCAGTGGCATGGATGGAACTGGAGAACATTATGCTAAGTGAAATAAGCCAGGTGGTGAAAAACAAATATCATATAGTCTCACCTATAAGTGGAACCAAATCAACACAATAAGCAAGCAAAATACAACCAGAGACATTGTAATAAAGAACGAACTGATAGTAACCAGAGAGGAGGGTGAAGAAGGATAATGGGGAAAAATAAAGGAAGGGCCATCAAGGAGCATGTATAAAGGACACATGGACAAAGCCAAAGGGGGTAGGTTTTAGGGTGGAAGTCAGAGTTTGGAGGGGTGGGGGAGTGTGATGCGGTGAAGATGGAGACAACTGTACTTGAACAACAACTTAAAAAGTGGGAAAAAATTAAAGTAATGAGAAATGGTACAAATTTAATGGTGAATGCTAACTTACCATTTATCATGAAAACATATTCTATAGTAGCAATATTTTACTTCCATCATTTTCAGGGTTTATTTTCTTTTATTTTCTTTTTCATTTTGTCCCTACGACTCCCCCAACCTCAGCCATCCTCACTTCTCACCCTTGATCCTACCCCACTTTGATTTTGTCTATGTGGCTTTTATAGATGTTCCTGAAAACCCTTCCTTGCTTTCCCCCCATTATCTGCTCCCACTTCCCAACTGGTTATGGTCAGTTCTTAATTTCATTGTTGTTTCCTTTTAATGAGATCTTAAACTATTGAACTTTTCATGGAGAGCACTTTCCACATCTTGTATTTCCAAAACATTTCTACTAGACACTGATACAAACCTATAGTTCTTTTTCTCACTTTACTTTTGCTTGCTTGAACTTTAAAATTTTTCTTTCATTTCCTGACCAGATTGCTTTTTTTTCCTGGTGGAATAAGATCTTCATTACAGTTTTTGGATGGATGCTTGTGACATTAAACCAAACCCAAAAGATTCATCGCATATCCAAAACAACTTTGACTTTCTCAACTTTCACTCTTAGCTTCTGCAGTAAAGGCAACTAGGGGTTTATTACTTATTTGCAAGCCCTCAATACAAACTGAGGCTGTATGTTAAAGCAGCAATGAATGCCAGCTATTTGTATTAATATGGTATTCTTCCTAAAATTTCTTTATTTAAAACACATTTACCTTATGATCTCTTTCAGATTGTTCTAATATGTTAATTGTTTTCACATCTGTTTTCACATGTTATTACGCTGCTGTTCACAGATGTTTTCACATCTGTTTTCACTGCTGATTCTTCCTCATGGATTCTTCCTCGTGGTGATTCTTCCTCATTGCAAACTTTTCTTGTTAAGTTTGCAATCTGTGCATTGGTGTCCAAACTTTTGGCATCTCTGGGCCACACTGGGAGAAGAGTTGTCTTGGGTCACACATTAGATACACTGCAATACATAATCACATAAAAACTTTCATAGTGTTTTAAGTAAATTTATGATTTTGTTTTGGGACTCATCTGTAGCCATCCTGGGATGTGTGATGCCCCGTGGCCTATGGGTTGGAAGCCCCTGTTAGAGTGTGTTCTTGTTCTTAGTTTGTGTTTTTTAAATGTCTGGAGTCCAAACTGCCCCACATTAGGAAATGATAATTTTCTTTTTCTTTTTAAAGTTAATTACTCAGATTAAGTTAACCTGCACCATCCAAGTAATACAAATTTAGGCTCATTAGCAACAGTGATTCAGACCTAACATTTTTATTTATCAGAGTGCTTGTTTTTTCCAACACAAGTCCCAGATGCATGATAGAGTTGTTTACATTTTCACTGGTTAATTGTTTGGAAATTTATTCTAGGCTATGAGAGATGGAAGTCCTTAGAGATTTACATGTTTTATATCAAACTCTCAGGTTAAACTTTTCTTCTTTATCAGTGTTGGGGATCATTTCTCCAGCCTCCTGGTTATTAAAACCTCCAGTCATTAGGGCCGATATCCTTTCTGAAATGCCTCGATGTCAGCTTTCTGTGGCCTATCTCACTCTGATTCCTTTCTTCATTTTTCTTATAGCACCTGGTGATTTCTCTGTCATTTCATTTTACCAACTCTTTAAAATTAATCATTATAAACCACCCCGTACTTGAGGTGGTTTTTAGTCCTTTCACATATTCTTATTCCATCATGAGTTCGGAAGTCTCATTCCTGTCTATCGAAATGTTCTTCTATCGGTAAGTTCTTCTATAACTGTTGGTTATCACTCTTACAAGATGTCCTCCTCCCTCTCCAGCCATATCTTATTCAACTTCTTACATCGTGTCTCATTTTCTGCCACAACCAAATTTTACACATTATACCAGAGGGATTCCAGACTAAAACACAAGTTTTATTACCTCTGAATGAAATCTCTACCCAAATCTCTTGCATTTAGTCAAATTTCAAGGATTTCACAATTATTTGCCAATAATAACAAAAATCATAATTCCTATATCTGAGGAGACAATGGCTACAGCATCAAAAGAAGCACAGTAAACAACTGGAATGAGCAGCATGGTTGCATTTGGGGAGGAATAGGATAAAGGAGAGCACCATGATGTCATTACTGCCACAGCAGATGAACAGGACATGAAGTAATGTTCTCACAAGGAAAGAGGTTCAGCAATGACTTTGAGTGACTGGGATGCAAAAGTATAAAATTTCATTTATTTTTAAAATGGTAGATATGTGGCCTGTTTATAGGCAACATTTCCCCAAAAATCAAGGAAAAACTAACATTATATGGCTTTTCATAGATTTTAATGTTAAATCTGAAAAGTAGATAACTCTTCACTTTAGCCAGGCTACCACATGTTTATTAATATGAGAATATAGTTGATTACTCATTCATATGAAAACACAGAAAACATCACTAGGCATACATATCTATATTCTTATCATTGTTCTATTAGGAACATTAAGGCTCATGGTAGAAAAGATGTAAGTGTGCTCATGACAAAGGAGAGATTACAACACAAGATGATCTTGAGGAAATCCCCTTTAAATTAATCTTTTACGATCCTATAATTAGTTACTGGTTCAGAACCTTGGTAACCAGTAATACAATTTGGAGGTAGGAAGTGACTAGAAAAGGCATTGTTTCTAAATTATACAATGGTCCTCATCATTTGTGAATTCCATATAAGCAGATTATTCTGTTTTCTACAATCTTCTATTCATGAGCCCCAAATCAGTACTTGCAGCACTTTCATGGTCATTCACAGACCTGCACAGAACAGTGAAATATTTGAGCTGTCTCTCACATGTGCTCCCAGCTAAGGTTGACAAGCAAGGCAATACTCTGCCATTTTTTTAATCTCTCAAACTACAAACAAATGTCCTTTCTATGGTCTTCTCAGGGTCATGTTTTTCATATTTCTGCATTTGTTATTGGTAATTTTGTTATTCAAAATGGCGCCCAAGTGTAGTGCCAAAGTGTGTCTAATGTTCTTAAGTGCAAGAAGGTTGTCATGCACCTCATGGAGAAAATATCTGTTAGAGAAACTTTGCTTAGGTGAGTTCTACACCTATTGATCATGAGTTCAAGGTTAATGAACAAGCAATATAGTAAACGCTACAACATCCGAATTATAGAAGTACCAGAAGGGGGAAAGGAACAGCCACCAGTGGAAAACTTATTTGAACAAATAATAAAGGAGAATTTCCCCAATCTGGCAAAGGAAATAGACTTCCAGGAAATCTAGGAAGCTCAGAGAGTCCCAAAAAATTTGGACCCAAGAAGAAACACACCAAGGCACATCATAATTATATTAGCCAAGATTGAAATGAAGGAGAGAATCTCAGAAGCAGCAAGAGATAAGGGGACAGTCACCTACAAAGGAGTCCCCATCAGACTGTCAGCGGATTTCTCAAAAGAGACCTTACAGGCAAGAAGGGGCTGGAAAGAGGTATTCCAAGTCATGAAATCCAAAGACCTACAACGAAGATTGCTCTATCCAGCAAAACTTTCATTTAGAATGGAAGGACAGATAAACTGCTTCTCAGACAAGATCAAATTCAAGGAGTTCATCATCACCAAGCCTTTATTCTATGAAATGTTAAAGGGACTTATCTAAGAAAAAGAAGTTAAAAAACCGTGAACAGTGAAAGGACAACAAACTCACAGTTATTAACAACCACACCTAAAATGAAAGCAAACTAAAAGGACAGCTAGATCAGGAGTGGAAACATGTAAGGCTCTGTCCCAGAGCCTGGGTACATGTAAGATGCAAACGATTGATGTCTCTCACACATAGATGTTTCTCTCTTTCTCTCTCTCTTTCTAGAATATGTGTGTATGACTGTATATACAAATATAAAATATAAGTATATTTTATATATGGCCTGAAGTATCCTGCCATGTACTATGTAAAATAGAGACACTTATTGAAAAAGATACAAGATGCAAAAAACATTATACATAGGAAAATGATATCTCAGTCCCCTTCAAAGTAGGCACCTTGGGACCTCACACAGTTCTCCCAACATCTCTTCCATTGTTCAACAGTCTGCCAAATGCTGTGTTGCAATCACCATCAGCTGCCCCATTGTTTTTTCTTGAATTCCTTCAATGGTTTGAAATCTCTTCCCTTTCAAAGAGGATTTTAGTTTTGGAAAAAGCCAGAAGTCACAGGGCACCTCCCTCCCATAGTGGGTAGGGAGGCTGAGTCACCTGGATGTTTCACAAAAAAAAAACCTCTCCACAAGACATGATGTGTGAGCAGGTGTGTTGTCTAATAAAGCTGCCAATCACCAGTTGTTCATAGCTGCAGCAGTTTTTATCATATTGCCTCTCTCAGCTGACAAAGAACATTGATGTGGTATTCCTTATTAATTGTTTGGCTTGGAGGGGCATATTCATGATGGACAACACCTTCCAAATCAAAAAAAAACATGGTTATCACCAAAATATACAAAGAACTTACACAACTCCACTCTAAGAAGATAAGCAACCCAATTAAAAAAATGGGAAAAGGACTTGACCAGACATTTCTCCAAGGAGGACATGCAGAAGATCCAGAGACACGTGAAAAGATGCTCAATGTCACTAGCTATTAGAGAGATGCAATTAAAACCACAGTGAGATGCCACTTTACACCAGTCAGAATGGCTATCATAAACAAAGCAACAAACAACAAGTGTCGAAGAGATTGCGGGGAAAAGAGAACCCTAGTTCACTGTTTGTGGGATTGCAGACTAGTATAACCACTATGGATAACAGTATAGAATTTTCTCAGAAAACTAAAAATGGACCTGCCTTTTGACCCAGCAATTCCACTGCTAGGATTATATCCTAAGAACCCTAAAACACCAATCCAAAAGAATCTATGCACCCCAATGTTCACAGCAGCACAATTTACAATAGTGAAGAGTTGGAAGCAACCTAGGTGTCCATCAGTAAATGAATGGATCAAAATCCTATGGTACATTTACACAATGGAATTCTATGCAGCAGAAAGAAAGAAGGAGCTCCTACCCTTTGCGACAGTATAGATGGAACTGGAAAGCATTATGCTGAGTGAAATAGGCCAGGTGCTGAAAGACAAATACCATATGATCTCACCTTTAACAGGAAGCTAAACAACAAAACAAACAAGCAAGCAGAATACAACCAAAGACACTGAAATAGAGGACAGATGGACAGTGACCAGAGGGGAGAGGGGAGGGAATTTCAGGGGGAAAAGGGGAAGGATATACAGGAACAAGTATAAAGGACACATGGACAACAACTAAGGGGGGTAGAAATAAGATGAAGGTGGGGAGCACTGTAGGGGTGGGCTGGGATGGGAGTAAAAGACAGAAAACTGTACTTGAACAACAATTTTTTAATATTTTTAAATAAATAAATGACCATTAACAAAAAAAAAAAACATGGTTAACTTGGTCTTGATCTTGCTGTGACTTTGCCACACCTTATTCAGGTATGAGAACCAGAAGAATTCCATTGGGATGGCCAGATCCTTGTTTTCAGATCATAGCCTTAGACCCACAATCCATATATGGTTATGACCTTCTTAGAAAATCTGGTTCATTAGCAGTGATTTGAATCAAGACATTAGTAACTGCAGCACAATGTTCCTAATGCTCCGGTAGCAGAAGCCATAGAACAAATGCTGCCAATACCTTTCATGCCAAGATCCTGTGTCACAATCTTGGACACAGTAGTTTTTGGAATCCCCAGATCAGCTACCAGTTCTCGCACTGTCAGTCACCAATCTTTGTTGATTGCAGCCCTTACACGTTCAACCTTCTCCAGTGTTAGGCTTGCTTCAGACCTTCCAGAACATAGATCACTTTCAACAGATTCTCAACTATCTTTGAAACATTTGTACCACACTTTTATTTGTGCTGCACTCATTGCATTTTCCCCAAAAGCCTTCTGAATCATCTGAATATTTTCCAAGGAAGAATGTTCAAACTTAACACAAAATTTGACATGTTCCTCTATTTACTTAGTCATTTTGAATGTGATGGTCACACAGTACACATGCTCACTCAATGTCATCTACCACCCCTACTGACTAGTACAGTGAAGTTGTTATTGTTCACTCATGTGCAATCTAGTCCACTCTCCCTGGTTGCCAGGTTACATGCAAACCATCCTCATTATATCCGTAATGGGCCTCATATAGCTTTAAAAGGTATTAAAAAGAAGCCAAATTTGTGGATTTGTGAGCTAAGCATCAATTTTTAAAAAAGTATAGTTATCTCCATTGTTGTGAAGCTGAAAACCAAAAGAAATTTATAATCATGTTAAAAAATGCTAAAGCCTTCTCAGCTAATACAGACTGGTTTGTGCATTTCAAAGAGTGATATGGCATATAAACTGTTAAACTTGCAGGAAAGACAGATTCTGAAAATGAGTAGGCTGCAGTAGAATTTTTTAAATATTTGCTAGTTATACAGTGAAGAGGTTATCTGAAAAAGCATATTTCCAACACCAATGAAACCAGCTTATTTTCCAAGGACATTGGCAAAGGAACCCTATATAACACAAATGACCTCCAAAAGTTTCTGGATTTTAAGCATTCAAAGACCATTAAATTAATTATTTATAAGATATTTGTATTAAATAAGATGTCCATAAACAGAAACACACCTAAAACAAGGTTATGTATTGATCAATTGACAGAAATAGGATCAGAGGCTCACAGAAACCTAACTCTGTATTTCCCTGAGGAGTATGGTGTAGGATTTGCTGATTAAGTGCTTGCATAAACTTTATGGAATGTTTGTGAAAAATGAGAATTGACTATAACAGAGATATTTAATCTGAAATGTTATAACAGTTCAGGGATAGCAAGTAAATCTTTTGTTAACTACATTCAAATGGAAATAACATATTTGAGTGTTACAACGAAACCCCAGATTTGAAGAGGGTGCCAGTACACATCACTGCCAGATCTCTGGAGACCATGTCATCCACTTGCTAAAAGCAATGAGAATCTTTTCTAAGAGGAATTGGCCATATGCTCAACTTCACATCTGGTATCTGGTAATACACTGAATCTCATCTCTGCATTATCATTTATTTCTTGAACTACTGAGATAATTTAATACTGTATTTTACTTAGCTTTCTGTCATAGAACTTTGCCTTACTTATATCCTTTATGTCTCTTTCTCAAATTAAACTACAGGCTTATCAAAGGTAGGATCCAGGTCTTATTTCAGTATCCTTGATGTCTAATGCAATACATAGTGCATAGCAATTATTAAACAAATGTTTATTGATTAAAACTCATCATAAAAACAAAATACAATTAATAATTTAAGGAAATAACAATTAGACTTTTAAAAATCATACAGTTCAATTTGAATTTCCCTGTGACTTCACAGAATTATAATTCTGGATAATACTGCAGTATATGTACATAATTTTCTAAAAGATTTTATTTATTTATTTTTAGACAGAGGGGAGGGGAGAGAGAGAAACATCAATGTGTGGTTGCCTCTTGTCCACCCCCTACTGGGGACCTGGCCCACAACCCAGGCAAGTGCCCTGACTGGGGATCAGATCAGCAACCCCTTGGTTCACAGGCCATCACTCAATACACTGAGCCACTCCAGCTAGGGTATGTATGTAATTTTAATTACATAAATAATACATGAATACATAATTATAGTTCAAAATATTATCATTAAAGTAATGTAGTAGTGAAAAATGAATAGCCACTTGCTACCCTCCCCGTCATACTCCCTTCCCCAAACATTTTTATATGAATAGATGGCAAAGATACCTATAGCTAGAGAAAGAGTGTACAAACAAGACACACACACAGAGTTCATTTGTTTTGGGTATTTATGATGTGTAACAAATACTGATTTAGAAAGTATCAGACACCCAAATATATAATTTAATTTTGAACCACATGCTCCAAGATAATTCACATATGTATTCCTTCTGTTCTGTACACTCAAACTAAAATGTGTTTGCTATTAAGTTTTCCCAATCAGTGAAGACATTATTCTGACTGTATTTACATGACCTTTCCATTCCCCATTTCCTGTCAAAGTGGAAGGGAGTTCATGACTCTGCCATCTCAGTACACTCTAAAATATTTGCTCCAAAGAAAATGTAATTTTATAACTAGCGAAATCTTCAAATTAGAAACAAAAAATAGATACTTATCACAACCCAGAAGCTGTCGATGGGGTGCATCCAGAGTTTAGAGAGGCTAAAAAAATACAATAAAAATTATTTTTTAAAAAAAGAATTCCATATCACTGACAAACTGCAAACACAGCTTATAGTTGATTTCACAACTTGGATATAAACTAGTGTAAAAAGTGATCTGAATTGAAGAATGAATGCCAACAAAATGATGTCACCATCATATCAGATACAAGAACCACACAAAAATAAGGAAACATCCCATGGTGTCTTTACATCTGCTCAAAAAGTCCAGCACACCATCAGTTGCTTATTAAGAACAAAACAAATAAATAAATAAATAAACATATGCACACACGCACACACTGTTCTAATTTTTTAAAGTCTGATTTCAGAGAGAATGTTTCCCATTTTGCCTTATTGATGCCATCTTTCAAATGAATTTTAAAAATTCTATAACCTCAACACTCTTCTATTATATTCATTATGATTCAGAAAAGAACCTTAAACAAGATCACTTGGCCTTTTTTCATACTGTTTCCTCCAAATACAAATATTTTGATCTCCTAATGGCCAATATCCCCTTTATATAGCACTATTTAATAAAGCTGGTTCACTAGGATTGAGGAAAATATCCTCAGTCAGGCAGAACTTAACAGAAAGGGCCAGGAAAACAAGTAGAGAAACTATGAATTTAAAAAAAAAACTGGACATTTTGTTGTTTACAGTAGTCAACAAAAGAATATTGACCAGGCTTAAAATGGTGAGTTCGAAATCATGAACCCAGGCCAGGAGAAGAAAGAATTCATTTGGATTACGAGTAATCCTAAAGACATAGGTAAAAAAGGGTGGGTTCCAAGAGGCATGATGATATGAGTAGCAGGTAGGAAACATCAGTGTTTTAATAAGCAAAAAGCTTCCACCCTGGCTCATATATAGTCCCAGAGGGCCCAACATTGCCTCTGCAGTGGTGAGGGCTGAGCCTCCAAGTGTAGAAAGTGAAAGACCCTAAATAGGGCAGGGGAGTCAGCAAGCAGAGAGCAAGGTGGTTTCCAACCCCAAATAACTAGAAAACTCGTGGAATTCTTTGCTATTTATTCAGGTATTCTGATGCCACATAGACACATTCAGACTTAAACCGAATACCAATAATGTTTCCCAATCTTGTTCTTGAAAACTCAAGTACAAATTCCATGACTCCCACAGCCTTGAAATGCACACACTTTTTTGAGAGCTGAAGTTTCCCCACATGAGAGACTTTCATAGACTTCTTGTTTTCTTAGCAAATTTTTGCAAGCCTTTGCAAGGTTTTTCTTTATTCCCTATCCCACATTCCTCCCCAAAACATTGAATAATGTTATAGATGAACTTTTTATGGCTCTTTCAAAATTATTAAATAAAATATTATATTGTGCTAGTATATTTAAATTAAATGTACCCACCATTTAGAGATTCATCCATATATTCAAAAAGATAAACTATTTCTTCAGTGAGCAGAGAAGTCTGTACTACTGGGTTTGTTTTAAATAAATATAAGAGTGCAGTGGAAAAAGAAAGAAACTAAATGAGTATTTTTGGGAGTCGAGGGACTTGGGGACTGTGTTTCTAAAACTGGGAACATTTCACAGATCAAGAGACTTAGATCAGCAGTGGGTTTGTGAATATAGATATGAATCAAAATTCCCTATGCTCACCACACTACTTATTATTCATACTGTCTCAGGATATAAAATTGCAGGATACTTTCAATTATTTAACATCATTGAAAAAATACTATTAATTTTATGCTAGAATTTGCCTGTTACTCATCACTTATTTTTTTATAAAAGCGAATGCTGGTATCTAAGGGATAAGCTTATTGCTCATTGTATCAAAATTCCACATTATACTAAGATATGCTATAAACCTCATTTTAGCCAGGGGATGTTACTACTACTAAACTATCAAAAGCCTTTTTTAATTTCAGAAGAAAAATTTGGAAACATCAATCATTTGAGTCTTGGTCTAATATTTTTAAGTTCTCAGAATTTGAAAGAATCGCTTGGGACTTTCAGTTTTAATACATCAATGAAGTTATGTTCCAGGTCAGCACAATAAATAGGACACACTTTATTATGAATTTCATTAAGTAATGAAAATATATTATTTCTGTAAAACTTCATTATTAGGTCTCAAGCTGTCTCGAGATGCTTTGAACAGCTACAGGTAGCAGTAGGCCTTGGTACAGCCTGCCACCTGTGGAGGGTGTGTGGTGCACAGAGGCCAGGAGCACCTTTCCTTCTACCATCTGCAGGACTTGGAATAAGTCACCTGCTCTTGCTGGACTGCTGTGTCCTCGTTTGGACACAGCTCTTTGAGTTTTAAGATCCTATGAGATCATTGATTCTACAAATAAAAGATAAACAACTTTTTCAGGAGCAGGACTCTGCCTTGTTTATGTCTATCCTACAAAGAGTAGTCCCTGACAGTTGCTGATAGGACCTCAGGATAGAAGGGAGAACACAAACATTTATATATCTGCTCTATGTCTATAACCAAGTACTGGGCTATACATTTATTTTAAATAGTACACTGTGTTCTGTCCTCACCACCACCTTATTCATAGTAGTTTTATTGTGGTCTTATACCTACTTTATATCTGGGTAAACTGAGGCAGAAAGAGGCCAAATAAAACTCCAAGTTTATATAGCAAAGAACAAAAGTGTGATTGAGAAAAGATACAGATGACTCCATGAGCACCTAGTGAGGCCATTGACAACTATATCTGATACAATATTTTTTTACTCCAAGATAATTCATTTGAGAGCTGAACATTGGAAAGAGGAACTTAAAACAAGTTAGGAGTGTAGATGTGCTTTTCAACTGTGCTCTAAACTTTTGCTGTCTCTTGTATCTCCTCTAAAACCCTAGGAAATCCACCACATGGCATCTGTGAAGGTCTCGAATGGGTCAGCTGTACCCATTCGAGGCTACAATGGGGCTGCTCTGCAGTGGGACATCAGAACTGCTGCCCTGCAGCCAGGGCTGCCACTGTGCCAGCACAGGTCTCCTTCATCTGTTCTTCAATTAGCCTTATTCCCAAGTCACATCCTGTTTCATAAGCTTTCTTGGCCCACAGTAAGGAGCAAAAAGGAAGGGGTAGAAGTAATGACCTACTGGGCTTTGTTTTGAAGTCTTCTTAGCAGTGTGTCCTGAGCCAGATCTTATCTTGGATATCTCAGCAATCACTGTGGACATCACAACTTCCTCACAATGGATCCTGGTCAATTTTGCTCCCTATAGTCAGAGGTTTTCAGTTTGCATTCTCATGGCCACGATATAATCGAAGTGTTGATGAACATCAACAAAAAACAAAGTTACAGCTATATACAACACTTTGTAGGACTCTCACAAACAGAATGTTGAGTAAAATAATCTAAGTACAAAAGGACATGTACTATATGACTGCATGTATTCGTTCAAAGCCATAAAAAACATCTACAATGTTAGACCAGTGTAGTGGCTACTTCTGAAGAGAAGGGTGGTGCCAGGAATCAGTACATGCAAGTCTTCTGGGTTCCTAATACTTTTCTATTTCCCGATCTAGGAAATAATTAAACAGATATATGCATATTCACTTTATGATATTTGTCAAGCTGTAGACTTATAATCCATGCTGCTTTTTATGTTATATGCTAATAAAAATTTAGTTTAAATAATAAAACACATATACCACAAACTCCTAAATTTAGCTTTTATAAAATTCAATGATTATCCTCATACAAGTCTCCATGTAATTCATGTGAGGGTATCCTCAGGTTGATTCCTAAAAACAGATTTGCTGAATAATGTGAAGTTTTAAACGTCATTATTAAACATTAAGTTGTCCTCCAAAAAAAATTACACCAGTATCTACTTCTACCTACATCTTAACTAATATTGAATATTATCAATTATTTAACTTTTTACTAATCTTACAAGCAAAAATTAAGTTTTCCAGCTTATAAATATACAGTATACTTTGATCATCAGTGGTAATAATAAGCAACTTTTCATATGTTTATTAGATACCACATTTCTTCATCTGTGAACTGCCTGCTCATCCTCTGTGCATTTTGGTGCAGGATTTTTTGTGTGTGAACAGTAAGAGCTCTTTCTAAATATTTACTTTTTGTCTCATTGTTCTCCTAAGATCATCTTGATTTATAATATTAAAATTTTTATATCATAACAAAGCAAATCTGTCTTGTTGCTGCAATGGCAGGAAGGCATGTGTCTGATCCTCTAAAACTAGTATCTAATTATTAAGGAAAAGTGAAAGAGAACAAGTGCTTATGAATAAATCATAGTCTTGTTTTATACCTCTTGAGACTATGATTTTATCTTCTTCCAGGAGTCTTTGCCACCTCAATTCTTACAGTGGTATTAAATGATCTTTAGCAGAAACTTTAGAAGTCAGTGATGTGTATTAGGCCTGCGTGTTTATTCCTTGATTTATCTTCAGCTATTATTGCTTTACAGACCAGTCATAGAAACATAAAACCTTATTCACGCTTTCCATTTTGGATTATTCTTACACCATTTTCCTCAAGTTTCTCATTAATTCTTTTCCTACGGTCACTTTTCCTTAACTATTAGATTTATGTTTATACATTTATGACTGCAGATCACAAAAGTCTCTCAAGAGTGCTGAGGCCCAAGGAGAATTTCCTTTAGTTGAATGAAACTGTACAATCCCACTTGTAGGAGTTAAGAGATAGCTGACAATATCCTACAGATTCAGTGTCTGGCAAATCTCCCTTAAGTAGCAATTTCCATTACTTTACAAGAGACTAGGATGTACATGTCAAGGCTTAATTTTTTATTATGTTCATTCCAATACTTAGGATCTGAAGCACAAATCATCTAAATGTCTGACATAATTTTCTATTTTTCTACTTACTTTAAAAAAATCTTATAGACGAAAATAACCATCAAGCTCACCATTGAAATATTTATCATTGTTGTTAACCATAAGTCACTCATTCTAAGATATACATTTCACATTTTAACACATCTGAAATTGGAGAGTGACTTACAACTGATAGCATGTCATAGTTTACATGATGTAATTTTTTTACTCTTATGTAAAATAATGATGCACCTTACAATTTATGGTGCCTTAAGTGTGAATAGATTCAATAATGGCATATTTTATAAAGCCATTGAACTTTTGTTCAAGTTCAGGCTTCCTGTCTAACTTTTGCTCTAGTGATTAGATTTTTGGCATTAAAACAAATATTTTGAATCTCTTTAGCAATCAAATCAACAGAGGTTAGCTTTTGAATTTTCTTTGTAGGGCTATTAAATGCCTGAAATGTGTGAACAATTACAGAGATGTGATTGTTGGAGACAGTTACTCATTTAAAACTTGGGAAAGTATTATTAAAGTAATGATAATATTTTTCTCTTTAACACTTAGAGATCTTTAATCCAAAGAATCTCTTGAATGTTTGATAGACTCTACAGAGTAGAACTCTATCTGCTTCTAATGAAATCCATTTACCTTCAGGGAAAAGCCTGCAGGTAACTATTTAGGCAACACTCTATGGTAAAAATTAATATGCAGTAAGGGTTAATTCTGACCAAAGCAATAAGGAAAACTAAGAAGAAAGTATATAATGTTTGTTATTGGAACTTAACCAAGATGGCACAGCAGGTTTTGAGTCTTAACTATCATCTCTAGGTTTTTTCAAAACTAAACTCTCTGCCTTGAATATTCTATTTTTTTCTCCTTTTCATCTCTTTCACTTGTTAGATACTATTTGTGTCAGTGCAGCTCTCATTTCTTCTGGGTAGCCTTCCCTGGTCTTCCCAAAGTAGTAAAGTGCCCCAATTAAACATTCTCTGGCATCCTGCATTTGCTCTTAGGAAACTGTTGTAACTGTGTGTCCATTTGGCCTGTATTCCTCCAGACCATGTGCCTTTGAGACAGGGAAGATCATGCACCATTGTATATCAATTGTCTAGCACATACATGGCCCACAAAAATGTTAAATAAACAGTTATTCACTGAGTGAATAAGTGTATGACTAGCTTTCTGCTCTGGAATTCCTTCCAAAAAACAAAAAGGAAACAAACAAAACCACAGCCAACTCCTTTTGACAATCTCAGATTCCTGGAGCTATAGCAATCTAGATCAAACCAAGGAAAGTGGGCCAGACCATTTGTCTCAATCTGGACTCAGCAACCTTAGAGTCTTATAAAGGTAGGCGCTACCTCAGGGACAGAAAGTAGCCTACCACACCAATTTACTCTCAGCCTTTATGATGCTCACAAATAACTACCTGGGGCAAGTATCATATGTACTATTTTCCTTCTATAGTTTCTCATCCCAAAGAAAGCCCCACAAAAATAAAACAAGTTTCTATTGCCTCAGCCCCTCCTCAATACAATAAATAGTGTGTGGGATACCAAATATAGGAGAGGAATACAAACCATTTGGTTGGCATTTTATGCATGCATGACATGTGAGAAAGTTTGTTCCACCCCAACAGTGAACTCCTGTTACAGCAGAGGCAAGATGCCACAAGCAGAACATCACAGAAACATAGGGTAAGGTCCTTGATAACACCATGGAGAAAAGCTAGCATGCATCACCACACCCCAAAATTATGACATTCAAATAACTCAAACACACTCAGAACTCTTTAATTTACTGTTTTGTTTTTAGTATTTTCTCTTGGTTTAAAGGATTCTTTTCTGTTTTATTTTTTAGGTTTACTGAAGTATAATCGACAAATACATTTATACTCCATTGAAAGTGTACATCCTGGTGACTTGAGATATGTACACATTGTGAAAAAATTTCCACCTTCTATTTAATTAATACATACATCACTTTAAATATTTTTTCTTTCTTTTTTAACAACATTGAAGTTGTTCCTTTTAGTGAATTTCAATTATACAACACAGTGTTACAATAACAATCACCTCATTTTTAATGAGATTCTCAGATTTTATTCATCTTATAACTGAAAGTTTTTTATCATTTTACCAATCTCTCCCTACTTCTCCCACCCCCAGGCCCTGACAACCATTTTTCTACTCTGTTTCCCTTAGTTTAACTTTTTTTATATTCCACGTATAAATGATACCATGACATTGTACTTTGTCTTTCTCTCTCTGCTTTATTTCCGTTAGGATAATGTCTTCAAGTTCCATCCATGTTGCTGCAAGTGGCAGGATTTCCTTTTCTCTTGGCTGAATAATACTACATATACATCAGTCTCTCGTCTTTTTTACCCATTCATCCATTGATGAACACTTATGTTGTTTTCATATCTTCGCTATTGTGAGTAAAGTTTAAAAGCTTGATTTCAATAGTTTACCAAGTCAGTAGATATACACTAACTATTAATCTAGAAAAATGCAAGTAAATATTTTTTATATTTAAAAATCTAACTCACTACCTTGTCTTTGGTTGTGAAAGTTGTTCCAAAACCAAAATTACAAAATCGCCTACATTGTGGCAAAACAAAATAATGGTAATCATGTCACAGGCCATCTGAACATAGAATCTCTGGTTACCTTGGGCTACCAAGAAAGTGACCATGTACAGTGTTTTTTATTTCTGAGCCCATTTTGCCATAAATTCTTTGTATTTCACTGAAATAAATATCCAGTACAATTAGTTAATATGCAATCCTGGAAATAAGTATAATAAAGCATTCACACAAAACCGCTTTTAGACACTACTTCAATGCTTTCTTCCTGAGACTTTTTAAATCGGTAAAAGCATGGCTAATTGGCTGATTGTTGAGGAATAATTGAATTCTTGCCAAACATGCAGAACAAGAATATGCTCACACAAACCTCTATTCTTGTGTATACTCAGTAGACCTGAACTTAAAATCTTTTTGATGTGTGTGTGTGTCCAGAATTGGGTGGAAGCAACACCATATTCCAAACAAAATGTGTAAAACTTGATACCACACTTTTTAACAAACATCATCTGTCTCTTCCCTTGGCACCCTGGTTGAATTTGTCCATTCTGCCTGGAATTTTTCCCAAGGACCAAGAAACAAGCTGATGTAATGTTCATTTTCTATTCAGACTTGGCATTGGAAGGATAACAAAGTAAAAGCCAGTTTCTTCCAAAAACTAATATAAACATAAGTTATGCCAAAAACCCCTAAAATATACTGGGCAGCCCATGAACTCTGTCACTTAGTGCTATAAACATAGGACAGATTTCTGTCTCTCTCCTCAAAAAGACTGTATTTGCATGAAATGTATTCTTCATGAAACCCAGACAGTCCCACCATGTGCAGTATAGCCCACCCAAGCCATGCCACCCAGTGCCTGCTCTCCTGGCCCATAAACGACATCAAGGGACACTCAGAGTCTAAACCATCATGGTACAGGGATGCTTTTGTAGATCAACTCAGTTCTGTGTTCATTCTTCCAACACGTTTGTAGTTATTTCCCGGAGGGTTTCATCTCATTTACTTTGTATGACCCCACCCCCAATTTGGATTTGATTAAAATCTTTAAATAACTTCTTTTTCAGATGACCTGCCTTAGAAATGACGGATTTCAAGAATCTGGGAATCGTGGACTCTAACCCCTTGCCTGGTAATTGCACAACCAGGGATTTAGAAAATAATGTTTTAGATTTCAAAGTCATGACAGTAAAATAACTGGCAATCACAACAATAAATCTATTTTAGTTTTAACAATACTGAGTAAACTTTATGTGCTCAGAAGAAAAGAGTGTACACTATCCAAAAGAGTGTTGAACAAACATTGCAAACGTGGTCTTATAATTTAACTTTTGAAGAACATTTGGTCTCAGTTTTAGATATTATTATTAAGACTAAACCTACACATACTACTTAGGGAGTAGTGCTGCATTTTTCTTTCCCTTACAACAGCCTAAGAGTCCCACATGCTAATGGGGACTACTACTTACCCCACCAGGCCTCACCTAGCATTCCTGATAAATTAGAGCACAGAGGCAGGCACCTGAGCAGGAAAAAGGCAATTAAAATGAACTCGGGCCAACATGAGCTATCAGAGAAGACCATTTTATGGTCTTCTGACCTTTAGCATAATTTAAAAAGTGTTTGCCTAGTAGTAAATTCAAGTGTGGATGCCCTGGTTGAATCTAGCAAATTTAAGAGGCTTAAGGGAGTTGAGCAGGAGAGAGTCTAGAATTCAGTAGACCAGGAAAAGGTGTAGACACCAGAATTCCAATTTTGCTGTCCAGGCAAAGCACCTGACTCAAGAGGGTTATAGAAAAATGGTCAGCTTGGTTAAGTGTTCCTTATTGCCATTATTCATTCCGAATCAACATGGTAAGGAAAATGTCACTCTCTTATTTAATAAATGGTGAACTGTAGACTAAACAGTTTTGTGACAATAACCTAAGATTTCAGGTCACAGAAAGGAAGAACAGGAAATACCCTGCAGGATCCTAGATGCCAAATTCCTGATTTTGTACTCCATCCTACCTCACAGTTCAACCATGAACCAGCTTTGGACACAAGGTGAAAGCCATGTGAGCATCTAATAAATGTGAGAGAATGATGAGGTTTCACATCCCACCACAGGCAGGAAAACCACTATTGACAGATTTGAGGACTTTTGTACTTGTTTGGGGGTTTGTTTATTAATTATACAGAGTGGGGCAAAAGTAGGTTTGTAGTTGTTCATATGGAAAGTAACAGAATAATTAATAAATAATAATACAAGAATAAAGTGTGTTTTGCATACTCACAACTGTAAACTTATTTTGCCCTACCTGTGTGTATGTATATTTATGTATGTGTGTATGTATTTATATAATTTCCTCCAGTCTGTTGAACTTGTAGAAACTTCCATTCCATATTCTTCTAGCCTTCTTCTGTTCTTGCATCCAGAGAAAATTATGAGTTGTCTTGTCATAAAAGTCACCTACCCAAGAAGGAATTTTGAAGACAATCTGGGTGTTTTTTATCAGGGGTAGATTCACCTACATCCCTAATTTTCTAATCTGGAGATACGTTCCAATGGTGTTTCAAGAGAGGCAAGAGGAGTGGCTAGGACAGTACAAAAGCCAATTAAAATTGGAGTAGAAAAAAATTCATAGTACCATTGTAAAATGAGGTAGTAGATGTGATACTAGATTTCTGAAGCCATTTTTATTTTAAGTCAAGATCTTGACAGCTCGCTTAATCAAAGTAAAGAATTAATGAAAGAAGAAATTACTTTAAAGGCAAGAACTAACAAAAGCAGAAGTCAATAAATTGGTCCTTTAAAACTAGAAATAACAACACTGTTGAAATTTGAAATTCACATTTCCTTACAAGTTAAATTCCATTACATCTTTAAAGAATTTACCAAAATAAAAACACCACGTTTAGAAGAGCTCATCTGTATCACTCACTCTATCAATACAGAATGTATTGCATCACAATCACTTTACAGTGCCATCATTCCCTCTGAAAAGCAAATGTAATAGGTGCTTAAGGTCTTCTGTCTAATTCAGATTACCATATGCAGAATTTCCCTGGAAAAGTGGAATAGATAAATGTTATAACAAGGGACACATAGAAGGTCACAGATATCACTTTAATTTTGTCTAAGTTCCTTCTGGCTGGTCTTTCCTATTATATCCAGAAATGTATTGTAAGTGAAAGATATTAAGCAACTGTCATATTCTGTACCCAATAGAAATATTATGTTTCTGTGTTTAACATAATACTGTTGCTAAATGATATCTTTTTTCACAATTATGGAAAATGGAAAGTATTATCTTATTTGATAGCTTACTAGACAATATTTGAGATGAATAGCTTTAAAATTAAATAAGAATGAACCCATTATTTTATTGAAAAATTAACACATTAGAACACAGTAAGGTATAGTTAAAACAATGAATGAGATCAGACTGTAAAGAACACAAACTCATCAAAGCTTAATTGCTAGACAATAAAATTTCTCTGAAAGTTTAAGTGGTACGGAGTCTTAGAATCAATTGGATGCTGAATGCAATAATACTAGTCTATTAGCCTGCCAACAAAAATAAGAAAACCACCTCATTCTTTTAATTATTGTTTAGAAATAGGATGCCTAGTGAACCAAATTTAGGGTGACAGTTTTCCCGAACATTATTCAGAAATTACACTGATCTGACCTCAGATCTTTGACTTACTCCATCTTAATCTCAAGTGTTAACCCATCCCAATCTCAAGAACTTGTACATCTATGAATATTGAGGATGAAGCCAGGTAGAGATTTATATATCAAAGAGATTCTATCAATACAAACACAACACAATTTTAAAACATTTCTATAACAAAGAGGGAAATAGTTATAGTGAAACATTTCAATATATAAAATGTAGAAACAGATTTTAAAAATAATAGTGATATCTTCTGAAAGCACTGATTCCTACAAAAAATGTAGGAATTAAATATATTTTAATTAAGCTGGCAAAAATGATATTTCATCAATTCTCAAAAAAATAATGTATTTTAAATACAGAACCTATTATAATAATGTATAATTTCTGAATATGCAGGAATATTTTAGGGACAATGACCTAAACCTAATGAAAAAAACCTTCTGTCAGAGAACCTGGGTACCACTCAATGCCTATTCTTTTTTCTTTCATGATCATAAAGACCTGATATTTATCTGGTGTATTGCCATTCAGAATATGGGATGTTGTCTTCAAAGGTAGTCTCCAACTCTTTCTCCCTTCCATGTATATGCATGTAACTCCTTCCCTGAAGAAGCAGAGTGTATTTCCACTCCCCTTGAATCCGGACTGGACTTGTGACTTGCTCTCATCAAAATATATGGCAGAAGTGGAACTACGCAGTTCAGTCAGGTCCTTAACAGTCCTGGCAGCCTCCACTTTACTCTTTTGAAATATGGCTGCCAGGCTATGAGAAAGCTACTCTTCAGGAGAGAGAAGCCTTGTGGGGAGGCAGTGAAAGACGAATTTCATGTGGAGAGGAAGCTTCATGGATGAGCAAAGAGGCACGGGTTAACAACCCTGCTGTACCATTAACCAAATCAAAAAATGCCCAATTGACTCAAAAACTTAAGCAAATAAATCCTCCTCATTTTAACACATTAAGTTTGGGAGTTATTTGTTACACGGCAATAGTGAAACACAGAATAAAAACTACTTTTTGTAGCCTTCCCTGCAGCTAGCTGTGGGAATATGATGAAGGCTAGCTTAAAGGATACAGGTGGGAATGCAGTGCTCATCTTCTGGGTCTACCTTTCCCTTCCCACTGACTGTAATGTGGATGTCAATCAAGTTATCTTGGACTATGATGATAAGAACAACTCCCTAGCTACCATTAATTTTGATCTCTGCTATAATAGCCAAGCCTAAATCATAACCAAAGTGATTTTTGTTCTAAAAGTGAAATACTTCTACCGTGGTGATATGAGCTGGAATGTGACTGTCTGTGGCAACATAGTTGGCACAACATATCATGTCACTTGTGATACAGGAGTTATTTACCTTATATTAACTAATCTTATAGTTTTAAGGAAAACAGTTTGGTAATTTTCTACTTTTTATTGTTGTTTATTGGCTATATCTCATCACTTTCAGCAAAATCTTATGAGAGAGGTAAATTTGGGCTAGATCTGGCCAGACTAGGCAGATACTGCAGAAAATTCAGAACTGCTAAGAGAGAGTCATTTTGCTGTAGCCTAAATCAACATTTCAAGTTGACTGAGAGTTCAGGAATTTCAACTCTCACAGGATTTTTTAAAAATCTAACCATTTCTGAAATAGAGAACAAGGGGACAGTGACCAGAGGGGAGAGGGAATAGAAATTAAGGGGGAAAAGGGGGAGGGATTTGGAGGAACGAGTATGAAGGACACAAGGACAAGAACAAAGGGGGGTGGAAATGGGAGGGAGGTGGGGAGCATGGGGTGGGGGGGGCTTGGATGGGAGAAATAGACAGAAAACTGTACTTGAAAATAAGTAAATAAAAATTTTAAAAAATAAAACTAGAAAAAAATTTTTAAAAAAATTTAACCATTTCTGCCCTGGCTGGTGTAGCTCAGTGGATTGAGCATAGACCTGTGAACCACGCAATCGAGGTTCGATTCCCAGTCAGGGCACATGCCTGGGTTGCAGGCCAGTTCCCAGCAGGGGACTCACGAGAGGGGGACTCATGCAGGGGACTACACTGATATTTCTCTCCTTCTCTCCTTCCCTTCCTCTCTAAAAATAAATAAATAAAATCTTTTTAAAAATCTAACCATTTCTACGCACAAATGCAAGGACATGGAAGAAGGGACACTGAAGAATAGCCTTAGGAATTCGGGTTGGGATGTGATGTTTTCCTCAAGCAGCCTTGCTAAATGTTCTCCATCACATGAAGGGAATTAACTAGAGACTAAAGTGAAATTAAGAATATTGCCTTCACAGCCAAGCTTGTTTTTTATGATGACTTCAAAATAGTTACTTAGTGGAAAAAGAGAAGAGCTAGGCTGAACACAGAGGGAAATAAATAAAAGATCAGTAATTTCAGGCTTAAAACCGATACCTAGAAACTGTAATTGGTAATGTTTTCCTGCACATGATATGAACCAGAAGCAAAATCCTGCAGGTTGGTTTGGTTTTGATGGGAATTAAATGCTGGCAGTCTTGCCCAGACCTCCAACCTGCCCCAGCAGGATGTGTGCTGTGAGAGGTGGGCAGGCTTCACAGCGAACTCCTTCCCATGCCACGTCAGACTCAGCCGTGAAGCAATGAGGAGAAAAAAGAAGTCATGGACCAGAAAGGAGAATCAAAAGAGCTCATCATAGACAGCAGAACCAGGGGCTACCAATGCAACAAACCAAAGGCCAGGGCAAGAGCTGACCATCTTCTCAACTCCTGTGCTGCAGGACTAGGTATTTCCTGCAGACCAGTACTTGCTATGCATTTCATTTTTTCTTGCAGCTATTTATTTTTACCAAGTAGTATTGAGTTCTTGATATGAATTGGAGAGGTCGTTGACCATTTCTCTGAATTTATAGGTTATTGCCTCTTCAAGTCATCCTGAACATAATGGAGAAGATGGAGCAGCTCTCAGAAATCCAGGAACTTGAACTGATACAATGAGTGCATGAATTTTCTTTCTTGATGAACGGGTATGTTCTATGTGTACAAGGAAACAATGTACATGAAATCGTCTGACCTAAGAGAAAGATCCCAGCAAAAATGCTAGTTATTCGTTTTCACATGCCAGCTTGCTTGGCATGTAAGTGTGGCCATGTGACTGTTTTGCAGGTAGGTTTCTGAGCAATATGTGTAACTTCTGGTTTCTCTTTTTTACAGAATATGTCCTTTGCTTTTCTTTCCTCCTACCCTCTGGCTGGACTATAGATGAGGTATTGAGCCATCGTGAACCTTAGAGGTAAGGGTGAACTGCCAAGAAGCAAAGGAGCAGCAAGGTATAAGAGCCTGACTCCTGACCCAGAGAGGTGCCATAAAAAACCTGGGCTGCTTACATTCAGGCTTGTTATAGGAAAGAAAACTAACTGCCATCTGAGTGAGGCTGTTGTTTTCAGTTACCTTTATCAAAAGTAAGTCTGCATTCTTATTAACATAATTCCTCTCAGATCCATATCATAATACATTTTAGGCTTATTCTGATACACTATAAAATAATCATATAAAAAGATACTATAATCTTCTGCAAAGCAAAAGAAACCACCAACAAAATGAAAAGAGAACCCACAATACTGGAGAATATATATGCCAATGCATACATCTGATCAGGGGATGACTTTCAACTTATATAAAGAACATAATATAAGTTAACACCAGGAAGACAAACAATCCAGTTATTGGGCAAAGGAACTGAATAGACACTTCTCCAAAGAGGATATACAGATGACCGATTGACATGTGAAAAGATACTCAATGTCACTAATCAGCAGAGAAATGCACATTAAAACCACAATGAGATATTACCTCATACCTGTCAGAATGGCTACCATCAGTGAATCAAAAAAGAACTAGTGCTGGCAAGGATGTGGAGAAAAGAGAACCCTCGTGCACTGATGGTGGGAACGTAAATTGGTGCAGCCACTGGGGCCAACAGTATGGAGTTTCCTCAGAAAAATTAAATGTGGAACTGCCTTATGACACAGTGATCCCACTTCTGGGAATAAGTCCTAAGAATACTGAAACACTAATCAGAAAGAATGTATGCACCCCTATGTTCATAGTAGCATTATTTACAATAGCCAAAGTCTGGAAACAGCCCAAGTGCCCATCAGTAGATGAGTGAATAAGAAAGATGTGGGACATTTATACAATGGAATTCTACATGACTATAAAAAAATAAAAATTTTCTGCTGTTGGGAACTGCCTTGCCTGGTTTCAGAAGCTGTAACTCCCCATGGCTAAGGCTGAGTGAGTCACCTTCAGACCATAAGCCACTAAGAAGACAAAGCTTATCTCTCTGTCAGGGGTGCCGCCTCTGCTTTTTTTACTTCACCCTTCCTCACCCCCAATGCTTGATTGGTTAGTCAATGAATGGTAAGATTCTTCAAGGGAGGGATGACCTAAGATAGGCATGATCATGGGGCCCCCAGGGAAGGACTTGTGGGCTACAGAAAAAAGGGGTGATGGACCCTCACCCCTTGGCTTTGACTTAGCCTGAGTCCTCCTGCTGTCTGCAAGAAGTCTCCTTATCTCTTGGCTGCCTCACTTCCCCTGTCTGACTTAAGCCTGAAACAATGATGGTAGTGGGTGCCGCTCTGTGCTAGAAAGGGTGGGTTCCCTAGGGTGATCCATGAAAGAATATGTAAAATCCTGTGAAATTTGCTTTGTTTTGAATGTTCTCAATTAAATGATAAGGGTCCAAGCAGGAAGTGAGCTTGTTCCCCAAAGTTTTATGGCCCTTTAGCTATCTGACCCTGACTCAGAATAGTCCCTCAGAGTTCTGTGAATGTTATCTATTGTTTGATCCTTACTGCCTGCTAATTAATGAGCTTTTCCTGTATTCCTATGCAAAAGGAACCTAATAAAAGCCCATTGAGGACAAGGATCTTAGCCCTTCTCCTTTGAGAGATCTGCCACCTTTCCTCCCCAAGCAGATCATGTCTTGATAGACTTATTCTCATGGCAGCTGGGGGGCCCTTCGGGCAGAGCCCCCTACATTCTGCCCTAGCTGGTGTGGCTCAGTGAATTGGGAATCTGCCTGTGAACCAAAGGGTTACTGGTTCAATTCCCAGTCAGGGCACATGCCTGGGTTGTGGGCCAGGTCCCCAGTAAGGGAGTGCATGATAGGCAACCACACATTGATATCTCTCTCTCCCTCTCTTTCTCTCTTCCTTCCCCTCTCTAAAAATAAATAAATAAAATCTAAAAAAGTAAAAGTAAAAAAAAGAAATCTTTACATTTTGTGACAGCGTGGATGAAAATGGAGAATATTATGCTAAGTGAAATAAGCCAATCAAAGAAAAATACCATGTGATCTCACTCATACGTGGAATCTAATGAACAAAATAAGTCAATAAAATAAAACCAAAGGCATGGATATACGAAAAAGATTGATGGATCTAGAGGGCAGGTGGGTGAGAGGACTGGAAGAGATTAGCCAAAGAACATACGTGCATAAATGCAAAGCCCATGGACACAGACAATAATGTGGTGAAGGTAATGGAAGGGGTGGGGAACAGGGACTTGGTGGAGGGAGGGAGGGAAGAAGGAGGGGAAAATGGGAGACATCTGTAATAGTGGCAATAAAAATAAATTTTTTTAAATTAAAAAAATATAAAGATACAATGAATTGAGATTTACTGATTGTTGATTAATTAGTTCAAGAGCTAAATGTTTCCATTTCCCCAACAATAAAAATGCAAAAACCTGTTTTAGTAATGTGGAAAATAATTTCAAATAAAGTGATTAATATAACATTGTGTCAACTACATATATCTCTATTCTTAATAAAAATGTTTACTTTAAACATTTTATAACATAAAATCATAAAAATATACTAAACCTTTTAGAATAATGTATTTATAAGACCCATTTATATAATAGCAAGATGTATAATCATGGATATCATAAGCATAAGCATTTTTATTGTTGTAATTTAAGAACAACCACCTCTAATAAAGGTGGAATATTTTAGCATTACTTTTAATTGATCTCTTAATTAAGATAACCAAAGTAAGTTATTAAAACATAAATTGTGTATATACATAGGCATATACAGAAGCAGTAACATAATTATATGTCCAAATAAAATAATGACCTAAATTAACATGAAATATGGGCTAATTCTTTACATAGGTAAAATATTCTATAGAGAACCAGCTGTAGACACAGTCCAAAGCTAGATTTAAAGCTTGTTTCATGGTAATACGCAATTGTAGCATCCTCCAATGATACTATTCTTAGATTTCCCAAGTTCCTACCATTCTGGTGCACCCTCACAACTTCTTATTATAAGCATCCATTTCTCTCTGTCTAAGGGATTTCTATGGTATACATGGCCAGCATCATAGGGCAAGCCAAAGGTCTTGAAGCATTGACATCTCCAGGTACAGCCTCAGCCCATGACAAGTGGGAGAAGAGAGTATACCAGCTTCCTTGCTGTCGAGGTGGTACCTTTGAGGTAAGCTGTGCACTGTCTCCAGAGCTCCCCAGTGGGAGTGAGCCTGATGTCCAAGGCAATAATCTGCTTAACCCACCCTGTATTGGTCTCATTTCCCCATTCTCCCACCATGTTTTCTGTGATGTTTTGAAAAATTATTTGCATCAAATTCCTTTTCTCAGATTCTGTTGCTGCAGGGACCCTATCTAGGACGCAAACATTAAAAAAACTTTTTACAATCAAAAAAGCCGGTTTTGCATACATTTCAAATTTCAGCACCACAGAGTCATTGTGAAAGTAGTAGATGGGGCCAAATGGTGCCCAGAGAATTTAATAGATTCATTATGATCCTTCCCACTAGTTTCACTGGCAAGTGCAAAGATCGTCTTCTAGGACTAACACTTTGCTTTTTTGCAAATTGCTTTTATGGGATTCTGTTTGTTCTTGGCAAGAGATATTTTTACTTGGGACCAGTTACACCCTCCATTTGTAAAGTAATAGACTGAGCAAAGACGAGAATGGTTCTTTCTCCCAATCTGTCTGTGCATTGGAGACAAATGACCAAGTCGTCCATTTGAGCATCCAAATATAAAGAGCTCACAAGTCACAAACAGAATGAGATCTTTCAGATCAAGCATTTCTGAGTTCACAGTAAGGTCACAGTGGCAAAAAGAAAAGGTTAATCTCTTTCTGATGTGAGCCTAATTTTGAATATCCATTGGATTAGACATAGGACACCTTTGCCCCTTTCCATTTACAGATTCAACAAAATTTCCTAAAATTGTGTTGTCAAATATATATCTTTCTTTAATTATGTTATGGCCCTAAAAAATCAACAGCACTTTGGAATTTGTGCTATAATCCTCTTTTAAGTAGCTGTAGACCTTTATCTGACAGTTATCAGATCTTTCTTTCATGCACTCTGGTTTATTCATCCTTCATTTTGAAAATCGTGTTAATTTTATACTAACAGTAGTAGAAATAGTCTAAGAATACATTCTTCTTTGAATCTATTCTCTTTCAAAAATACCTTTCCCATTTTTTTTCTATTCATGCCTATTCTTTCAGCTCTGAGGAAGATGTGTTTGGCGGCAATAAATATGACAGAACAGGAAAAAATAGATCTCCAAGAAGGGGGCTTCTATTACTGAGAAATCACTCTAGAACAACCATTTCATTTCTCCTATCCTAAATCCCAACACACACAACTGAAGAAAGTGTAAGAGGAAAAAAACAGTAGAAAATTACACTAACATTAGACCATAGCATCTATCGGTTCTCTTTCAGTCTTCTTAAATCATTTAATGTAGAGCTGAATTCATTGAAAAGATCTTCATAATTTTTATTCCCTTTATGAACTTATGCTGGGTGGTTCTGCAATTTCCTTTTTTTTATAACAGGTAAAACCCATGAAAGGATACTTATCACCCATATATGGTATTGTTAACTTTACAATAAATTAACATTTGGTAAATATACTTTCTGATTTATGAGAATGTATTAAGGAGCACCTGAGTGCATATCAAAACAGTAACCACCCTTTCTGGCTGGAAAACAGGACAACAATTTTACAATTCCTCCACTCTGATGGTGCTCCCTGACAAAGAAATTTACCATTCATATTATTATCATACATCATCAATAAATCCTTAATGGAATTAAATTAGCTCAGAAGAATGACGTTTCAACCCTTGGAATCTACCTTAAGAACATTATGGAAACCGTAGCTATGGAATGAATAAGGTAAAGGTGGTTTCATTCTATCCCTTAGGAATTCATTATCTTTTATTGACATATGGCAAAAATAGTCACTGATTATTAATGATGTTCCTTCTATTTTTTTCTCACAAAAGATAAGATTTAGGAGGTCTTAAACTTGCTGACCTCCTGAACCCAATTTAATGTATTCTCTGTAATATGACTTTCATTTAGAATACGGCTTTTTCCAAAATATGTTCTAAGAGTGTGTTCATATAAGAATCACCTTAAAAAACATTTTGGTTAATAAGATTAGATTGGAGAATAGTGCAAGATACATAGTTTGATATGTATAAGTCTATACAAGGTAAAGGCCAACCACCCAAACAAACAAAAGCTGTTTTTGTTTCTCTCAATGTTTTCCAAAACTGTCTAACCATGAAACCATTTTTCTTTTTAAGAATCACATATTAGCATCTGTAGTGTCTCTGTTCTATGCACTGTGTACAGGGACTCGTGAAATGTAGCATTAAGAGAAGAGAAAAGAAGAGGGAGCAGGGGAGAAAAGAAAGAAAAGGAAGGAGGGAGAAATGGAGAAAGAAAGGTAGACAAGGGGAATGCAAAAGATCTATATCATGCAAGGTCTCAATGACCATGAAGAAAATTTGGGGCTTCTAAATAAAATGGGAAATCATTGAGTTTTAAACAAGACAGTTTACATTATCCTATTATTTAAGAAGTGAATTCTGGCTGCTCTTCTGGAAATGGCTTGGACTGTGGTGAGTAAATTGAAGGCATTCTTGGTAAGAGTGTCGTAAAGGTGGGGTGTTTGGCATACCACATAAATCTCCAGAAGAGAGATGATAGTGGCACTAAAGATGGAGAGCATGAACAAATTCAAGGTATATTTTTAATGTGTTTGTATTCAAAGTGATAATACCATTTTAATAGTGCTATATTTCTTTGTTATTTATTAACATATGCAAAGCACTTAGAACATTTCTTGACATAGAATAAACATCAATTCACTAATGTGATGCTAAACATTAATTGATGCTAATTGTGATCAATTCAGTGAGCTCTTTTGTATTAATACTGGCTAACTCCTAAACTCAGTGTGAGCTCAGTTCATTTCTTTCCTTAACCACTGCCCCAATTCTTCTCCAAGTTCAGTAATTTCCCCTGTACTGCATCCTCCTAGTATATATACCTCCCTATATTATCACCATATCATACTATATTTTAATTTATTTTCTATCTTGCATCCCCCAATGTAACATAAATTCTTTGAGGTCAACACAAGGTCTTCTTCATCTCTATATTCTCAGTGCTTAATATTTAGTAACTATTTACTAAATGTGAATAAAAAACCACCAGGATGCAAAACATTATATCAACCAATACTGCTGTCCACTTAGTACATAAATTTAAATATGTTTGAATAATGAGAATAAGTAGATTTGTAGAAAGCATAAGGGCAGAAAAATATAAGAGTTTTGAATCTTAGACAACCTCAGAGTACTAACCAAGAAGTAAGTATGAAAGTTCTAGACTAGATTCCAAGAGAACTAAATTTCTATCTCTGATCCACATCTTACAGACCATTTGATCTTGGTCTAAATTTAATTTTTTATCTTTAATTCCTTCATCTTCTGAAGAGGCACATCAATACTTCCCCTGACTACATATAAAAAAGATATTATAACAAACATGTTAATGTCTGTGAGACTGCTTTGACAACTGCAAACTGTCCTACAGATTCCAAATATTATTTCTTGGAAATAGTTGAGAAGTGCAGATTAACCTGAGTTCCTTTCCATTTTTTAATTTCTTTAGCCAGAGCAATGAGTATTTGGAAATTGTCCTATTTGATGTGCTTAGTGTTGGCCTCTACCCCTATCCAAGTCCCACGCTCTATGCTAGTCATCATCAAAATATTATTTGGGGAACATTTACTCTAGTAAACTCTTTTAAAAACTTTATCTGTATTTACTAATATATTCTTCACAATAATTCTATGAAGTGCATACTACTATCATTTCTGCTTCAGAGAAAAGAAGAATGAGGCACAGAGAGTTTAAGTAACTTGACCAGGAAAAAAATAATAACTGACAAGTGTAGGCTTTGGATACATGTGTTCTGGTTTCAGAATCTGCACCTTAAATGCCACAGTATCCTGCCCCTCCTAATAGAGAACCAACCTGGGACATTGTGAAGCTGGGGTAATCTTTCTAAAAGCCTCCATCTGCTCCTCCAGCTGCAGCCTTCATGCAGGATATTTAGTGCTGTGTCATAAGGAAGCTGTAGGAGTTTGGCTAGTTTCCAGCATTGATTGCTCTGCACTCCAGAGGGTTTATATCTGTGGTTATAATTTCCACTCTAATTTAACCAAAGGCTTTCTGAATTTTAAGGAACAAAAGGAGATTAATTTTATTCTTTTAATTTCCTATAATATCCAGCCATTATTTCATTTGGTTAGTAATATACAAAATGTGATGGTAAATAACAGGTTCTAGAATAAAGTAAATCCTGTGAGCACTCTTGACTAAATACCACATTTAGGAAGAAGGACCTGTTTTGTTATTAGAAACTAGGAACAGCTTCATCCAGATGCTGAGAAGGTTTATTTTCTCCATGGGACTGTCACTGGAACTAAAATTCCCCCCATTATTCCTCAAAATCCATCTTGAGAAAAGGACTAATATAGTCAATTGAGACATTAGTTGATTCAACATTTGTGAAGTGCCTAACATTACATATCTAACTACAATCCTGTTTATTTGTTCAGCACCATGAGGTCGTCCTACATGCAAGGGGCATTCTGTTAGGATATGAGTGTGAAACAGTGAACGATACAGATAGAACCCCCTCCTTCTTCCTTCTTAGATCTTACAGTACAGGAACGAAAATGTACACTAAACCACTAACTAAATAAGCACACAATTATACCTGGGAAAAGTGTCATGCAGACGCACAGACAACAATGAAAGAATGTGACAGGAGGACCCTAACCTTCAGGGTGGGCCAAGGAAATTTTCCAGGGGAGGCAAATTATATGTCTTTATATTGCAGTTTTCTAATAGACTTATATATACAATGCACTTAAATTTTCATTTCGATGAGGAAGGGGAGATGTCAGAAATACAAATTGCGGCTGAGCCCTAGAGAAATATAGTGTTGGAATAAGTAGGCAGGCCACGGGGCAGTTTAGGTCAAAAAGTGAGGTAATGAGGTAGAGTTTGCCTACATCTGGAGTAGGCCAGTGCTGGTAACTGTCGGCCCCACCTTGACTACTCGCCTGATATTATTGGCAACCTGAGATGTGACTCATAAAGATAAAGCTGACAAATCTAATAAGTGACAGAAACCTGATCAAAAAAACTGATCACAAATATATACCGGAGCTGACTTATTTTCAGTGTATTTGTCTTATCTTAACACTTGTCTATCTTAACACCTGTCATATTCCTACATTTTTTAGAGCCAGTATTGATTTTAACTGCATCTTACAATTCACACAATAAACATTCATTTCTCTATTCATAAAAAAGATATACTGGAACATCTTCACAGATTGTATAGATTCCAAAAGAATATAGACTCCACAGTATCCTTTAAAATACAGATCAGACTCCATTAGTCAAAACCTTATGGGCCAGGCACTGTGAGATAAGTAACCTAGGGGCTCACAGTGCATAAAATTTTCTACCACACTGCTCTAGTAAAAGCACTGTGATTTATGATGGCTTTTCAGTACCTTATAATGTTAAAATCTCTAAATTAAGAAGGATATTGCCCTTCTTTTATGTTCTACTGAAAAAGTTTGGTACCAAAACTATGTCTAAGAGTCATCACATCACACTGCATGATCCCACATTACCTCATATTTTGTACAAGGGATATCAGTTAACAATAAAAATCATAGAGAAGAAAGCAACACAGGTGAGATCACAAAGCTACTAATAAAGGGTCTTTGCCTTTTCTGAGTGTAAATTATGAGTCTTGAAAACATAATGGAAGCTGATGGATCCAGCTTCATTGTTTTCATTCACCATCCCTTAATTCCACTGGTGTCTCCTGTTGCCTCCAACACACCACCTGATGCTCTTGTTCTTTCCTCTACAGAAACTACAGGATTGTCTAATGTCCAGTTCTGCATTTTCTAGAAAAAATAATGCAAATAAAGTTGTTTAAATGAATAAAGCTTACTTAAATTGACAAACTTTAAATTTCTCATTATGAACATGAAGGATTTGACAAACACAAGTGACATGCAATGGTGTTGCCTCAAACTACTCCCTGAGGGAATAAAGATCTCTGATATCTGTTAAACTATGTGAGTATGGTCCACATAGTTTTTATTTATCATTGCCAAGAATATGTGCAATACACATACAAAAATACTAGCTCTGAAATATCACTCAGCCTAAGAAGTAAAGCAACAGACTTTAATAATCCCAAGGTAAAGGATATATCTGTTTTGTTCTTAGCACTCAGACTAGGCCCTTAATTATAGCACATTTGAAATACTTGAGGAATAAGTATGACTTCTAAATAATTGTCTTAGCTCATAAGCCAAGTGGTTTATAAACAACAGAAATGTATTCCTAAGAGTTCTGTAGGCTGGGAAATCCAAGATCAAGGCCAACACATTTGGTGTCTGATGAGAGCCCACTTGCTGGTTTACAGATAGTTATCTTGTCACTTTGTCCTGATGTAACAGACACTGGAAGAGACCTCTTTGGAGTCTCTTTTATAAGGGCAACCAGATACATTGAAAATAAAAACAATCTGGCAGTAACCAGAGGGGAGGTAGGAAGGAATAAAGAAGGAAGGGGTTTCAAGAACAACAATATTGGACACATAGGAAAAGCTGAGGGGTGGTGGAAGCAGGGGAGGGAGATGGGAATGGCTGGGGTTGGGGGGAGTCATGAGGGGTAAATGCAAACAACTCTATTTAAACAACAATAAAATAATTTTTAAAAATAAGGGCATTAATCTTTTTCTTGAGGTCTCTGTCCTTATGAGCTAACCACCTCCTAAAAGCCCCACCTGCTAACACCACAACATTGGGAGTTAGGGCTTTCAACATACAAACTTTGAGGGACACAAACACATAGTCCATAACAATAACGTAGGACACAAAAAACACATTTCATGATTATCCTCTAATGAAACAAATAAATTGAATTAAATAATAAAATAGTAATCTAACAGATCCTGCATCCTGCCCTAATGTTACACTCTGACACAGAATAAAAACAAAATAAACAATCAATGCTTTAAAATGAAGTTGCCATTTTTGTTGTTCATGATCTTGGAATAGAAACTAACAGGTAATAGGAAAGCAGCAAACTTGCTTCTTTTCCAAAAACCATTTTATATGTATCATTCTCCCAGCTACCCAACTCCAAACAAGCAGAGTTTATATGCTGCCTATTGTTTTGAGTAAATTCTGTATGTTCAGGGAATAAAGACTCTTCAGAAGGTCTCTAATTTTCATGCCAACATTTGGTCTGCTTCCTGACTTCTTAACACACCTTGAGTTTTTCTTTCTCCGTATATATTAGCTTCTGCCACACTCCCATACACTGACTCCTCTACACTTATCAAAATTCTCCAGCCTGGCTCAGATCACACACTTTCCTTAAATCTACCTCCTCCCTATGCTGTTTAGAACCAACATGACACTTAATATCTAATTACAGTCATTCAGCACTTAGCAAACATTGACCTATATTGCTGGTTATTTGTGATATAAGAAGGCACATGTTATATTGAGAATCAAAGATATTTAGGTCTGGGAAGAACTTACAGCCAAGTAGCTCAATTCTCTCATTACCCACATGAATAAAGAGATAAAGTGAAGCCACTGATCTAAATTAGTTATTGGGAAAGTCAGAACTAGATTCAGTATTCCATCTTCAACTGAATAAACTTTCTAATACACCATGCATTTTTAATTAAAAATTTTAGGTATTAATTTCATGTTAAAATCCACTAACATGTTGTATATACATAACTGTATAATTAATCCAAAAGTTGAGTAAATTTTTAAGTTCTCATAATTACAAAATAGGTTTAAATGTTCAACTAAACATTGTTTAGCCTGATAAAATGTGCTTTCATTTAAAAAAGCGAGAGCAGTGAGAAAGGATGTGTTCAAGAGTAATGAGGAAAATATCTCCTGGGATTGAAATTTTGCCATAAATATTGTACAATCTAGGTAACCCCACAGAGACTTGGGAATTAGCCATTCTTTTAGAAGTCTCATCTCCTTCTTGTCTTCTTGAAAGCTGGTGATTTGAATTCGTAGCTAAGTGGTGCAAAGCATGCTGGTTTAGTTCTTGTGAGCCAGGCTTTCATCTGTTGGACTGGAATGCCCCACTATTTCTAGGAACTGTGTTTGGAACAAAACACTTCCTGGTGATACATCTACAATGAGTCATTCTTGTTAGATGAAGGGAAAATTTTGCAATGGTTTTTCCCATTCAGATGATGACTCCCCTGGCAGAGAAGGTTAAGATCCTAGGAGTGGGTTCAATTGTATGCCAATTGATGGTGCCAGGTCATAGGTTCTCTTCATAAAATTTATGATTGGACATATCCACTGGAGCAAAAAGTTTTATGGATTGAGATGGGGGTCCCCAACCCTTGAGCTGCAGGCTTCTGTTAGGAGCTAGGCAGCATGCAAAGCTCACCTGAACTCCACCTCCTGTCTCCCCAATGCCCATGCACAACAGGCAAGCAAGTGAAGCTCATCTGAGCTCAATCTTCTGCCTCCTGCTTCCTGCCATCTCCATTTTCCCCCAAAACCAGTCTGTGATGCCAAAAAGATTGGGGACCACTGGATTAAGAGAGCCATGGTCTATCAAATAAAGAACATCCTTGAGTCTCCCTCTAACTTTTTATTTTCAGGGGAGGGATTCCCTTTGCATTTGGAACCTAACGTTCTTTCATCCAGTCTTCTTCCAAGGAAAGTTCTCTTCAATGTTTTCAGCATGAAGATGTCTATCTTCAAGAATATCATGAGCAACTCCTGAGTTGACCCAACTCTTTTACAGACTTTATAGGCCCCCCGTCGGTTGCATCCTTACTCTCATCTAATTTCTTTAATATTATATCAAGCATCAGAGATTTGCTTGATTTGCAAAAGAATTATTGTCCATTGTATCTGGTGTCTTTTAGGTCAACTTCTATAAGGAGGTCCCCCCCCAAAACAGAATTACCTTCTGGAAGGCAGGGTCCTTGTAATACAGGCTTCCCCCACTAGGTGAGTGTTCTAGGAACCCAACTGTATTAGTGGACCCACTTGTATCAGTGGACCAGCTGCCAGTAAGACGCTGTGTTTGGCTACAGTGAATTTATTTTGAAGACTTTTTCAAAATATTTGCCCACTTCTTGATGGGCGATTTATGAGCACACCTGCCCACACTGCACTGAACATTTAGCACCTTTTAACTAAAAATGGTGTGACCTCCATGTCCCACTCTCCCTATTCCTGATTCTTGCCCTGAGTGACTTTTTGTTTGTTTGTTTGTTTCCCTGGATGAAGAAAGTTCTCAAAGGGAAGCAAGTGAAACAAAAGAAAAATGGCAGAAGCACTAAAAGGCAACAAAATCGACCAGTTCAAAAACTGTTGTGAACAGTGGAAAAAAGATCTCAGTATTTGTATTTCATCAAATGGTGAGTATTTTTAATGTAAATGAAGTTTAAATGTATAAATATATAATAATTTTTAATAAATAAACTGTTTTGGGGGGTCCCCCTTCATATGTTCTGTAAGAGACAATGTTCACTCAACAGTTTATATTGAAATCACAGGCAAGGCTTAGTAAGCAGACAATACCTCATACACAAAATCACTCCAGCTATATCAGGCCAGGAGTTTTGTCCAGTTAAGTGACAGCTTATGAAATGTAGTTCAATAGACATAGCTGTGGTTTAAAAAAATCCAAAGACTCACATGCTATGAGGATATAAAACTATGAAACTATTGTAACATTATGTCCAGAGAAAGAATATTTTGTGTGGCTATATAAGAAACTAATTCTGGTTATTTACTGCATCTGATCATGTAGCTTTCTTGATACCTTTGTGATTCAACCCCATTGAAAATACTGTTCCAATTGCTTGTACATATTTTCTTTTTATTTCTGGTGTTTTATTTATAACAGTGGCTATCACTATGTCATCAGGGGTATATCCAGACTAAGACTTCAAGTTTTACCAGGGCAGACACAGCAATTAGACTCAGTGGATTTTAAGACTCTTTCCAGCATCAATTACCAGAGTTCTATTGAACATCCTTTGCATAGTACCCAGAAGAGTCTTCCACATGTTTAGGTCAGAAAATAAGTGCTCTTTTGTGATGACAGATATCAAAATCTGAGGGAATTTTATTCACAAGTTCTTTGATTCAAACATTGGCTGAAAATTTATTAGAATTAAGTCATTAGAATAGGCTTAGAGTATAGTCATTTTATAAATATTGAATTTTTACTGGTTACACTGACCAATGCCATAATTGGAAATGTAAGAGTTTGATGGAATAAAAAATTGAGTTGTACTCTTTCTATTATTTTTTATCCAATATATTTTGAAAAAGTGAACCTAACCTAAAGTGGGCATGCTTCATCCATGGGTGTCCATTTCAGACAACTCACAAAACCTCCCTCTATGATTTCCTCTCCAGAATTTGTTCATCTCTGCCAAGAAGCTTGTGAAGAAAAAAATTGGGAGCTGTCCAGTCCATACAGTAAGATATCATATTCCAGTTTTTACATGTATAAATAGATCACTAATTGTTTTCAGGTTTTTCTTGTTTTCACAATTGCTCAAGCATGGATTTTCCTGTCTGCACATCTTTAAGAAGTCATCTTTTATACTGCACAAACAGTATGGCTTTCTTTACCTGCTCTAGCTGCCAGCAAATGTCACAGGAATACAAGAGAACTAAGAAGCAAGGAGGCCCCTTGTGCTCTGGTTTCAGCAAGGACCAACACTGCACACAATCTCAAGATTTGGATTAAACGTTAGTGGAGTGACAGTGCCAGAAAATCCCTCTGGGAAGGACTCAGTACTGAAAAGGTTTTTGGAAGTGGAGGTTAATTGATTTATCTTGAAGCTATATTGAAGCAAGCACACTGGATTTCACTTAGGTTACTTAGTTGGTACATTTATTAGGGGTGACTTGGAAGGGGGTGTTCATGGAGATTTAAAATGGGGTCAAAACCCCTCTTCCCTAAGTGCTATATGCTGGCAATGCCACTGCTGAAGGTCTCAGAAGTACAACTCCTCAAGTCTGTGTTTATTTAATAAATAAGAATCAGATCAAATCTATTGCCCACCCACATTGTTCTGCAATTTCATACTTCCTTGTGAAAAGACTTGGAGGTTCAAGCTGGATCCTGCCTTGGCTCTGATGCCAGACAATAATACTTCCTGTTCAAACCTCATACTGAGTGCAGAGCAGAGCTTCTCTGAACAGTTAACACAGAGGACAAAAGAGGAGAGACTCTATATCTTGTTTTGATATATGATTGATTTCTATTAACCCCTCTCTTTGGTGAATCATTTTTTAAAATATCATTTTCTTCTAAGATAATTTTTTCTAATGATTTTTTAAACCTAAGTGTATAAACTGCATAAACAAGGGGTTTTTCTTTTTTTGCTAGAATATTTAAGCTCAGCTTCTTGCTGATTTCTCCTTGCTCATCATGGACCAAGTTTTCTCTATAAATACATTTTTATTTGGACTCAATTACACTAAGATCTGCTTCTCCGTAATGGAAAGGAGTTAGACTTCTGTGAACTGCAACTTGTTTTGATAGCTGGTAACTTTGAACTGAAGGGGCATTGCTGTTATCAAAATAGCAACTGCTTTTCTTGGAAGTAGAAATTGACATGGTCTTTTTTCTCCTTTTTCTGCCTGAGGCTGTATCCCTTGACAACAGACACACTCTCTGGGTTTCACTGGAGCTGTCTCTCCCTCGGATCTCAGGGGCCAGCTATGGAGAGATCAGAGTCTTGAGCAGAGCCCTTTCTCAGAACAGTCAGTCCAGGGCATCAAGAGGCTGTAAATTCAACCAGGGCAATGCTATTTGGAAACAAACTTAAGTCCTAAATTTGGAATAAAATATCTGAATTTCAACCCCAGTACAATTTTTTTAGGTTTTTTGGGGGTTTTTAGATAGGGTGAAGAGAGAGAGAGAGAGCTAACACATATACTTTCAACCTGAACCATGTGGAAGAACATTAAGTTATTTTAATTTAAGTATGGAAAAAATGTCTGCAAAAGTACTTAACTGAGTAGGTTACAGAAAATATAAAAAACTTAACTGGTTTTTTTCTATGAGACTTTTGGCATGTCTGTATTCTAGATTTTCTTGTACTGATGTCAAAATTAGGTCAGACGTCATTAACAGTAGACAATTAAACTTTGATGTAAAACTGGTCCCATTGTCCCTGACATCTTCCACTGAAAAATCCAGAATGGAGTTACCATACCTTCCTTGGCACTGCAGCTGCCTGAGTAACAGTGTGGTCCTGTGCTTTGGAGAACATGATGTTATTCACAGTCAATGCCAGACATACATTAACAACCTCATCATTCTGCGGAGCCTATCCTAGCTTGTTGAAAGAAGATGTGTTGTGAGGACATTGATGCTATATTGACAAGATGCATTTATCTACTATTTCTCCTGAAGTCATCACAAAATTACATTAAAGAAATAAAGAGTATATCAAGTCAAAAGGATGAAACATGGAGGAGACCTCAGTGGGTGAAACGTTTCAACCAAGTTTTAGAAGATGAAAAGTGTGGAAGAATGATTAGTGAGTTAGCTGTGTGAGGGAGCTAGAAATGAAACCACGGTTAACTGTACTTTGGGATACCCAAGAAAGTCAAGCAGATTCACACTGAAGAAACCTCAGGAGGCTTGTGGGCACTAGATTTGGTAGAAGGAGAAGAGAGTGAGGCTCAGGGCTGAGGAGAGAAGAAATAGAAGTCTACATGGAACAAAAAAATTGTCCATATGGCCGGAAAACTAACACCCTCCTCACAATTTCCAAGAGACAGAGTTTTATTCTCTATGGAGAGAGCCACCTATCCTTGGAACATCAGAGGACTTCAGTGAGATATGAGGCAAAAAACCACTATACATCCACAGAATGAAGAATTCTCTCCAAAAAAAAATGGCACTTGGATGGTGGATAGCCAAAATTAATCAATATTAACTACATTTTAAATAAAAACTCTAATACTCATTACAATTATGTGTAGATGCTTTTCCTAATCCAGTCCTTTCCCTATAAGGCTCTTTGTAATTTCTATTGTGTGAGCAACAAATTTAAAGTTGATAATAAAATAGTATTTGATACTTATAGACTGCATATATCACTTTAAATTTTTAACATTTTAAAAACTGAAAACATACCAATATTAGAGTTTACAGAAGATTCTAAATATTTGTCAATTTCTAACTTGGAAAAGCCTCCACACTTGGAAACTTCATTTTTTTTGAAGCAACAGCTACTATTTTCTTTATACTCTAGGCAACTATGTCTTGCTCACTTGATTAATAGGTTTAAAACAGCTTGGGATTTGAAGACAAATGTGCCATATACTGTAACATCATAGAAACAAAGTACTCGTTGCATTTTGTTATATGTCTTTGTGTACTTGTCTATTTTTTTCTCTAGTCTACCTATGAGCTCCATCTATGAAAGAACTATTTCTTAATTATATCTGTAGTTGGTGGATAGCAGGCAATCAATATATATTTGCTGAATTTGAATAACTAATAACCATTTAACTTTGGAATTTAGTTGGATAGAACATCTCCCTGTAGGAGATATGATCATGAGCTGTATACAAATATAATTCAGGAAAAAATTCAAATAATTTGATTATTTTTTTCATCAAGGATTACACATAAAGCACAACCAACTCTCTCAGAAATGAGAATCCTCCATCACAAGGCTTGTGTAAATTGCTCAAGCAACTCAGCAATACAGGAGAAAGAAGGGGAAAGGTCAAGTCAAAGAGCATATATAAAGGACCCACAGACAAAGACAGGGGGGTGTAGGATTGAAAGTGGAAGGTGGGGGTGGGTAGGGCAGGGGACAATAATGAGGAGAAAATGGGGACAACTGTAATTGACCAATAATAGTACAGTGATTTAATTTTTGTGAATTTTTTTCTTTGTTTCCACAAAGCAAAGAGGGATAAAAATCATTTGATGGATATAGTATTATAAAAATTAATTTTATAAGTTTTTTGTTACTCTTTCAATGTGGCTATTAGGAAATTTAAAATTACACATATGGCTCTTATTATCTTTCTATTGAGCAACATTGCTCTGCAGGGTGTCAAACTCATTTTCACTTGAGGCCACATCAGCCTTGCAGTTGCCTTCAGAGGGATGAAATGATTTAGAACTGTATAAATGTAACTACTTTTTGACTGTTAAGCAGTTGAGATTACATTCAGAGTCTAGAGCATCAAGCATAGTGTTTTGCACATAGTAGATTATTTTCAAATATATTACTCCAGTTAAAAGGAGGTTAAGCTGGATGCTTATTATCTTCAGTTACATATGCTCTCACTGTCTGTAGCTGCATTTTTCCTGATGATCAAGCTTCCCTGTTGTACATATTTATTTATGCACAACTATATGTATAATACACATGCACAGACACTCATACACAACACTGCTCCTGAGTTAACCACTCTATCACTGTTGGCCTGTCTGTGTGTGTATATATGTTTGTATGTCTGTGTTTATATACATGTGCGTGTATGTGTGTGCATATAATATTGCTAGTGTTAGTAGTTTAGGCTCTAAACACATATAGAAAATGTCTACCACTTAACAGATCTTTGAAAGTTATTTATACTAAATGTGCTTTAGTTTCCTCATCCTTCATAAAGTAAATATAATTTAGTTTAGGTAAAACTATTTTACCTCCACCATAGGATTGTTAGGAGAATTAAATGAAATAATTCTCAGCACTGTACTGATGAGAGAGTAAACACTTAATGACTTTTAGCTGTAGTTATAACTAGTCAAGCACTAAATACAATGTATACTAGTATTGAAGTCTATTGTTGTAAATATGGGTTATTTGAAAACCGAAATATATGGGAGATAAGCATTGTGAAAACTAAGACTTACATAGTATTTCACAAGGCAGAAAATATTACTTAATTATAACTTTATATCCCTATATTGCATCTTTGTATTCCTATAAGCTACAACATAAAATAGTAGCATTTCAATTTTATAGCAAGAAAAATAAAACATAGGGACATCGAGATGCTCATGGTCAACTTGTCAACCTTCCTTATCAAATGGATTTCCTGATAATACATCTCATGCTTTTGCCACTACCTTATAAAGTCTTTTTTCTCAGATAATATGTTCCCCTTTCAGCTTTGGAAAGGTTTCCCCTTTATAATCAAAGGCTGTATTCTGTTTCCAAGATATATTTCAATTTTCATGTGAAATACCTTGTTTTGACCAAATCATACCCTGAAACAAGAAAATACTTTCAATCTTCACATTCTAGAAGTCTTGACAGTTTTTTCTGGGGTCATAATACTTTGACAGAGTTGGCAAAGGAGCTGAGGGCATTCATTAAGATTATATGCAAAAATAACCTACAGAACCAAAGTTTCACTGTTACAGAAATATTGGGTAGGCCCAAAAGTCCATTTAGTTCTTTCCATAAAATAAAAGACATATTTTCCATTTTCACCAATAACTTTATTGATTTGGATATTTTGAAGATGTCGTCTATCTTCCACTATTGGCTTCCAGTGGATAGAGGCCAGGGGTGCTTCTAAACATCTTCCAATGCATAAGACAGCCCCACAGCAAAGAATTATTTGGCCAAAATGTCAATAGTACCAAGAAACTTCACAAACCACTTTTGACATGTTTGATCAGTCACAGTACCTTCTCCATACATTGTACAATTTTTTTTTGCATTTCAGTTGTGTTTTTACATTTCTTGAAATAATAAAGCATAATATGCTAAAAATATTGCTTATCTTCTTCCATGTTCAATATTAAAGTGGCTGCATAAAAATTCACTAATTTTAATATTTAATGCATTTTGGTGTAACAGCTATCACAATACAGTCCAGCAAGATTGTTTTGAATGATGTTAAAGACAACTGAGCACTACTGGAGCCATCGTATGGAAAAAAACTAAATAAACTTTTTGGCTAACCCAAAGTTTAACCTAAACCTTAAAGTTCAATTACTTGAACTTTAAAGCCTTAGTCAGCTATATGACAAGTCATCATTAATTTAAATAATAGAAACTTATCTTTTCTCTTTGATGTATAACTGGAGAAACTTATATAAAGAGGAAAAATGTTGTAAGAAATGGCCAGGAAGGGTACCAAATAAATACATAAGTATAAATGGACTACAGTGTATTTGGTGTACAAATGATTTCTATGTTAGGAAAGTGATACCATAGTCTCAAAAGCTATCCCTTACATTTCCTCCTAAGGTTCTGCCTCATCAGTGTCATTCTCGACTTTTCCATTGCCATGATTTTAGAAACTCATCCTCTGTTCCCTGAACTGTTCAATTCAAAACACTTTTATCAAATGCCCATTCTGTTCATGGCTCATGCTGGGCCCCTGGGAAATACAGATAGAAGTATATAGTTTTTGCCTCAAAGGAATTTACAGTCAGCAGGGAGGCAAACACAGAATCAACTATGGATGATAATGCTCCATGGTGGTGGGACTAAAATTAAGATATAACAAGAGTTATGAAAGAATGGCAGGTAGAACAATTGTTCTGTTTGTAGAAATTTGACAAAACTTCTCGTGGGTTTGAACTGGGCCTTAATGGTTACAGTGGCCTCCAAACCAGTTTCTCTTCCCAGCATCTATCACCTGGCCAGAGCACCCACTACATAGCTCCCAGAAAAAAATGTTCTAAAGTTAGAATCCTTTGTCTGTCTATGTCTACAGGGGGAGACATATGTCTGTCTCCAAATTCCTATGTCTGTCTGCAGTCTACAGGGGAAAAACTGAAGGAAACTCCTCAGCCTGGATTCTGGTTTCTATCTTGGCTGTCTATGAATTTCAACACTGACAGCACCTTGCTGTGTCCATCACTGGGGTTCTCCTCCACCTGCAGGAAACTGCTTTGTCCAGAGCTCTACCCGGCTCACAGAGCTCCCAACTGCCAGTAATTAGGGGGTGACTAGATACAGGTACAGGGCTGCATCAACTTGAGTTAGTGCTTCTGTGAGGGGATGGAGAGCTTCCAGTAGAATTGCCCAGGTCCTAGAGGAACGACGTCACAGGTCAGTTTCTCTTTTGTAGCTCTCCTTATTTCAGAAGAATTCTTTCTGAGTAAATCTTTTGTATGCACCTTTCCATTTCAGAACCTTTCTCCAGGAAACTCCATTTAATACAAGCCACAAGGAACTAAAATTTTACCAAAAACACACTATGAACTGCAAGCCCCAGAGTTGTTGGCAGGTCTGTGACCCCTTTCTACATCTCTGGTCAGAATCACTTCTTTTAGTATACACCATGTGTCCTCTATTTTGGCACTGAATGTACTGTTAGGTCCTGTGAGTTTTTAATACATCTGTCTTCCCTGTGGTTATGAAACATTTTATATTTCTCCTTTTCCACTTCATGTAGAGTATGTTGTGCTTGATTTCTCAACAAAAATTTAGAGATTCAATAAATAAACATTATACCTAGCTTGAAGCAAATTTGTGAAACTCCTTGAAGTAAACTCTGCCCTTATTTCCCAGGGCTTTGCCTTTTTACTTTTTTCTGGGTATTTCTCTGATACCTCCTGGTAGCTGTCACTCTCTTCACTTTATTTTCTCCCATGTCTGAGTTTGTTTTCAAAACAAAGCCTATCCTTTTTTAAAGATTTCATTTTTATTTATTTTTAGAGATAGGGGAAGGGAGCTATAGTGAGAGGGGGAGAAACATTAATGTGTCATTGCCTTTCACATGGCCCCCACTGGAGACCTGGCCCACAACCCAAGCATGTGCCCTGACTGGAAATCAAACCGGTGACACTTTGGTTAACAGCCCCAAAGCCTATCTTTTTTTTTTTAAAATCAAGACATGTAAGACCTTTGAAGACCTGAAAAAATCACTTAATAAATGCTTTTTTCTGTCTTAATCCTCTTTAACCCCAGATTTATCCATGTAGGACTATTCACCATTTGCCAAATATTTATCCTTTCCTTCCTCTGTACAACAGTTCATAAGGATTTCTCCATCTGGAATCTTTTTCTCCTAGAACATTAGGAATCCTCCATGAAAAACTCAGCTTAAATGGAGAAAAACTCAGTTTTCATGAAGCTATTCCTGCTGACACCAAAGAAAATTAAATATTTTTCTTCTACATTCTCATTTCCTCTGTGGCTCATGAAGCATGGATTTTAGCGGTGCTACAAAATGTTGCTAGTGTTTATACAGCACATAATGAAACACAGAAAAGGAACTGATGAGTAAATAGGATGAGGGCTGCACTTCCCTTGGCCTCTCCTTTGTCCTTCTGTGATGTCCTGCCTACACTTTAATCAGTGCTGTATCATGACACTTGTTGCTTAATTTATAGTCCATCTTCTTCATTGAACTGTCATCATCTTGAGGGAGGATCTTTTATCTTTGGTTTTAGAGTATCTAGTCCATAGTGAGGACTCAAAATTTCTTGATTAATACCTCAGCCCCACCAAACTGTGAGGCCATGTAATATGGCTGCCTTCTTCACAGCTGTGTCCCCAGAATCTCACATGGTGCTCCGAACACAGCAGATGTGTAATGTTCTTGTTTAATGGATGAAGAAGTCATTGCTTTGGCAAGATTTTATATGTATTAAAGATATTGTTCATATTTGAGGCTTCCCTTTCTAGATGGAAAACTACAAGAATTGTGAGTCATCTTTCCATAAATTTTCTAGCCTGAATGTCATGTTGTGGGCTTTTAATACAACAGTGTTAAAGGGAATTGTTTTCTATATGAAATAAATGTCCAAAGATTATACTATAAAGTCTTAAATACCAAGAATTAAATTCTAGTAATAGATTTTTAGACTTAGCTAACTAATTGTAGTTAGTTAGCTAACTAAGGAAAGAAAAGGAAAATAAACTCTTAAATCATATCACTTAGTCCTACATGAAACATTTATTGGGTAACCAAAATGACCTTCTGAAATAAATGGCTTACAATGGTTATTAATAATATTCTTTCATAATCATACCAAATTGAATTGGCAAGAAGGGAAAAATAGAGGAAAATCATATTCTCCTCCTCTAATTACTTGGTTATTTTTTATGATTTAAAAACTCTGATTTCTCATAAAATTGCAAATAAGAAATTACTCTTCCCAACCTAGAGGTCCTTTTCTCCCTACGTGTCACAAACCCTCTTCTTATGACACATTCCAAGTACTCATCCCCTCAGACTTTTTCAGACTACAAACTACACATATCTGTGGTTGTGACTACACAGCATCAAAAGAATGAAACAAACAAGCCAAAAAAAGCAGTTACTTTAGAAAAATAAAACTTTTATTTGATACAAAGTAGAGATAATAACCCATTGACAATGTGTTCTTTTTTCAATTCTTTTTAAAATGTGGGAAAACAATTCTTATTTGTTTCTTCATTTATAAAAGCAAAGTTCAAATTTGTATACTTAGCTGTGCTATAGCATGTTGTCCATATTTATGTATCACCTACTAAACCAAAGAGGAAAATTCAGTGACCATAAAAGACCATGAAGGTTATACATTCTCTTGGCTTCTCCTCAGTTCTTCTTTAATGGCCTTATATGCCTCAGCTAGTGCTACCATAATGTTTAGTAAATGTTTATTTCTGGTCTTTTCCATTAGATGATCAGCTTCTTAAAGACACAAACTGTTTTCTATAACTGTATCTTTTGTGTCTATATCCTGAATGCTTAGTCTGTGGTAATAATGTCAGTTTAGAAGATTAATGAATAAAATAATGGTTTGTTATAGAGTACATACAAATATGGTGATACATTTGGATCGTGGGGACAAATTTTGATTAGTAACTTAAATCATTTTAATTCTGCCAAAACATTTTTGGCTGAATACTCCTCAGCTGTCATTATTAACATACTGTCTAACTATGTTGGAAGATTGCATAAACATAAGGCAAAGAAGTGTAACTATATGAGGACTGCTCACATGAACACCCAGTTTGTAGCTCTTAGCCCACAAGCAATAATCAGCCTTTTTGAAGTCTTCATTATCAAGTGAAACAAAATTTTAATATCTTATAAGCCTATAACATTTTTATCTCTGACACAGAATATATTATAGTGATCCATTGAAGGCAGAACTATATCTGTCTATGACCTTCAAAATCCATTCAAAAAAAGACTTCTGTTCAAGATGGAGGCATACGTAAACATGCTTAGCTTCCTCATGCAACCACAGAAAGATTTACAACAAGATCTCAAAATAAATAAGACCAAGAACCATCAGAATATTGACCTATATGAAAGTCCAGCAACCAAGCATTTAAAGAAGCCACATTCATCCAGACAGGTAGGAGATGTGGAGACTTGGAGACAGGTGGAGAAGTACAGGGATGTAGAGAAGTGGCGGAGGCAGAACAAAAGGTCTCACATTGACATGTGATGGACAAAAATCAGGAGGGATACCTTGGGAGCCTGCAATCCAGACCCAGGCTAGACTGCACAGTCCAGGGTTCCAACATCAGGAAGATAAATTCCATAACTTCTAGCTGTAAAAAACCAGTGTGGGTTAGGCAGCAGAAGAAATGGCTAGATTTTCAGGAGACCTCTGCTTAAAGGGCCCACACAGGCCTAAAACATATGCAGACCCATCCCCTCTGAGATTCAGCACCAGGGAAACAGCTAAAAGGGTGCCAGTTACAAGGCACAAGTGCTGGGCAAGCCTCCAGAGGCCAGGAAGCAGTACTGTCCACTCTCTGAGCCCTCTCCCAACACAGAGTCACAAAGTGGTGAAGTGGTTTGCCTCACCCTGACAATTAGCTAAGGCTCTACCACACATGATTTGCAGTTGCCTTTTCTACAATAAGTCATGCTACTAAGACAGGGAGTCAAAGCAGCTCTACCTAATTCACAGAAACAAACACAGTGAAGCTGCCAAATTGGAGAGAAAAAGAAATGTGGCCCAAATGAAAGAACAGAACAAAACCCCAGAAAAAGAACTAAACAAAATGGAGATAATCATTCTATCAGATGCAGAGTTCAAAACACTGGTGATCGGGATGTTCAAAGAACTTACTGAGTGTGGCAACAAAATTAATAAGACACAGGAAGAAATAAAGGTTACACTAAGTGAACTAAAGAAAAACCTACAGGGAACCAACAGTGGAGTGAATGAATCTCAGAATTAAATCAATGCTTTGGAACAGAAGGAAAAAATCAGCATTCAACCAGAACAGCAAGAAGAAATGGGAATTCAAAACAACAAGGATAGTTTAAGGTGCCTTTTAGACATCTCCAAACATAACAACATGTGAATCCTAGGGGTTCCATAAGGAGAAGAGGGAGAACAACAAATTAAAAACTTATTTGAAAAACAAAACAATGAAAAAAACTTGCCTAATTTGGTGAAGGAAATACACATACAAGTCCAGGAAGCCCAGTGAGTCCCAAATGATTTGGCCCCAAGGAGGGCCACACAAAGACCCACCATAATTAAAATGCCAAAGTTAAAGATAAAGAGAGAATCTTAAAAGCAGCAAGAGAAAATCAGATAATTATCTACAAAGGAGTTCCCATAAGACTATCAGCTGGTTTCTCAAAAGAAACTTTGCAGGTGAGAAGGAACTGGCAAGTAGTCAAAGTGATGAAAAGCAAGGACATACAACCTATGTTACTCTATCCAGCAAAGCTATCATTTAGAATGGAATGGCAGATAAAGTGCTTCCCACATAAGGTCAAGTTAAAGGATTTCATCATCACCAAGCCATTATTACATGAAATGTTGAAGGGACTTATTTAAGAAAAAAGAATAAGATCAAAACTATGAGCCTTAATTGCAACAAATCCACAAGTGTGAACAACTAAATCTAAAAATAAATAACAAACTAAGCAAACAACTAGAACATGAACAGAATCATAGATATCATTTGGAGGGTAATCAGCTGAGAGGAGGAAGGAGGAGAATGGGGGGAGTGCAGGAGTTAAGAAGAATAATTAGTAGATAAAAAATAGACATGTGAATGTTAAGAATAGTATAGAAAATAGAGAAGCCAAGATACTTACATGCATGACCCATGGACATGAACTGAGGGGGTTGCTGGAAGGAATAGAGGTACTGAGTGGAGGGGGCAAAGGGGAAAAATTGGGAAAACCGTAATAGTATAATCAATAAAATATATTTTTAAAAGATTCTGAAAACAAAAGGAACCAGATTATTATGAACCTATCTTTTAATGGGTTTTACAATGATTGACTACTTTTCAATATGAATTACCCCTATAGTTTTGTGAGAATAGGTGGTCAATCTAGTGAAGGCCAAGGACCAGAATAGTAATGATAACCAGGTGGGTCTCACAGCACAGGACCAGCCTTGTTTACAGAATAATCTATGGACTCTCTAAGCAGTATACATGCATACATTATTTAACCTCAAAACAACTCTGACGAGGGCCACTATTGTTGTTCCCATTTTGCAGATAAGAAAACTGAAGGACAGAGTTCAAGGAACTTGGCCATGATGACACAGCTGGTAAGTGACAGAGCCTGGATCCAAGTGCTGATAGGCTGTAAATACTTCTTTTCTGGTCTTTTGTTTTCTATATTCTGGGGCACAGCAGAATGTCTGGCACCTAGCTGGCACTCAGTGGATAGATGGAGGGATGAATGAAAGATAGATGGATGGATGGATGGATGGATGGATGGATGGATGGATGGATGGATGAATGGATGGAAAGAGGAAGGAAGGAAGGAAGGAAGGAAGGAAGGAAGGAAGGAAGGAAGGAAGGAAGGAAGGAAGGAAGGGAGGGAGGAAGGAAAGCGTTGAAGCTAGAAAGTCCTATAAATTATTATTTCCATCTATCAAATCAAACATAATAAATATGAGTTTGGGCTTACAAAATAATATTTGACTTACAAAATTATAAGTTAGTTAGAGGCAGGTACTATTTTTCTAGGCAAGGAAGGAGTTAATGTCAAGGTGTAAAGACAGTAGGGATCAGAGATCAGAGTTAGACCTAGTAGACTACAGAGTTATAAAGTCTGCAAAGAGCCCTATGAGGAGATAGAAATATAAAATTCAGATTTGAAAAAGTTGTAGTCAAGATATAGGCAAAAAACCCCAAAAAGTTTAATCCAAAAAAAAAGGAAACTCTTCTGAGGTTTAGTTCCTTTGTAAACTTTTTCCTAAGATCACTTATCTATGTTTCAAAGACCATCCAAAGGCCTACATAGCAGTTGTCCTAGATGCAATGACAGACTGACAGAGTGAGGAATAAATGTCTAATTTCAAATCACCTAGATGATCTTACACAGGTGGTTTGAAACCTTCCCCCCCAATAAATTTTTAATTTAAAAATTGGTAGGATTCATCTGGCCATATGGAAACTGATAGGTTTTTCTGTATACAAACTATGTTAGGCTTGTATATTTTTATTATGTTTACAAAATCAATTGTTAGAAAATTCATTTGATTGACTATATCCTGTACAATCAGACATGGTTATTCACACAAAATAATCTCTTAGGTAAATTTTTTATTTACTCATTATTTCTGAGTAGTCTGACTGTGTGAGCTCTTCTAATCCATCGACAATTACTATGCTTAGAATCTTGCTGTGTAGAAACGTTACGGTATCTGGAGTTTTCACACTGGATGGAAATTGTACAAGAGGAAGACTAGGACTAAGAATTGAAAAGTTATGTGACCCAAACCAAATGCTAGAGAACTGTATAAATTTCCAGAATGGAAGCAAATGATAAATGCCAGATTCCAACCACACATGGTTGTGAAAATTTTCAAAGGAAAATTCCAAGAAGCCAAAATTCTACTGTTTCCTTTGTAGTTATTTGAAAATAAAGCAACCAGCTGGGATCCCTTTATTTGCACGCCTGAAAGTATGTAGCAGTGTGGCAAATGGTTCTCTGAAATGAATAAATAATGTCCTCTTTGGAATCACTGAATCATAGATTTTGAAGAATTCCTATGACAACATCACCCTTTTTCAAGTGAAATTATATTTTAGTTATCTTGGAAAAAAAGAAATTCTGTTTTAAAAAACATCCAGGAAAATCTAAAAAACACCTTATTATATTATAAATGTTTCCTGAATGATAACTGCAACTTTATGAGTTATCAACTATCAGGTGTTAAGCATTTCACAAACCTATTCAAAGATCATCACAATACCTTAAGGGTGATATTATCACCATTTTTCATACTAGAATTAGAGTCTTAGAGAATTTAAGCCATTTGCCAGCTCACACCTGACAATCATCAGGGGCCAAATCAGAACCAGATCTGACTAGTTTCAAAATTGGAGCCCTTCCAACCACATCCCCACTGACCGTCATACTCCAATAGACCCCAGACTCATCATGCTGAACTTTAGATTACTCTCTCCACTCTATTGTCAGAATGGCAGGAGAAAATACTTGGTTTATGTGTCGCCATCTTAATTATTTACTCACATAATCTCATTTGAACACACATTCTCTCTAAAGATATGTAAAATGAGAGAGTCTAATTTCTATAATCTTAGGCATGGTTCATAACTCTGAAATGAAGTTGAAAGTTGTATCTAAGCAAAAAAATCTTTTATATTTGCTCTAAATGCTTCTTTCTACCCTATTTTAATTTTGAATCATATAATGAGTGTTTTAGGTGAGTTGGATTATTCTCATTTCTTAACTTGCTCATGTGATGTTACAGTATATTAGAAGAGGAAAAGAACATACACACACATAATTAATGTTGGGCTTTGATGTATGACTTGCTTTAGCCAATGGAACGTAAGTGGTGATGAGTACAGTAAAGGCCATAAATGTGTTTGAATTGGTTGGCTCCTTGCACTCCTGTGATCTTCCGTGAAAATAATAGGCCTGAGGAGAACTTCAATTAAAAAATATAAAGGCATACAGAGCTAAGACCAGCAGATTCACAACCTAATGCAGACAAATGAGTAAAATCCAATGCTTTGTTGTCAGCCACTGAATATGAAAGCTTTTTGCACATTATTGTGGCAAAGGCTAACAAATGCATTTACCGTATCATCTAACTGGTTATATAGCTTAAGGACACTGGTACTTTTGGGCAAGCTACCAGTAGTTCTATTTGAATGATTTTTTAATATATATTTTATTGATTATGCCATTACAGTTTTTCTATTTCCTCCCTTCATTCTCCTCCACCCTGCACACCCCCTCCCCCACCATTCCCCCCTTTAGTTTATGACGATGTGTCTCAGGTTCTTTAGATTCTATATTTCCCCTACTATTCTTGCCCTCCTCCCTATCTATTTTCTACCTACCGTCTATGCTACTTATTTTCTGTACCTTCTCCCTCTTTCTCCTCCTCCCACTCCCTTGTTGCTACCCCTCCATGTGAACACACCAAGGTGCATCATCATTACTTTAGCCAAGATTAAAATGAAGGAGAAAATCCTAGAAGCAGCAAGAGATAAGGGGACAGTCACCTACAAAGGAGTTCCCATCAGACTGTCAGAGGATTTCTCAAAAGAGACCTTACAGGCAAGAAGGGGCTGGAAAGAAGTATTCCAAGTCATGACATCCAAAGACCTACATCCAAGATTGATCTATCCAGCAAAGCTTTCATTTAGAATGGAAGGGGAAATAAAGCGCTTCACAGATAAGGTCAAGTTGAAGGAGTTCATCATCACCAAGCCCTTATTATATGAAATGTTAAAGGGACTTATCTGAAAAAAAAGAAGATAAAAAGTATAAACAGTGAAAGGACAGCAAACTCACAGTTATTAACAACCACACCTAAAACAAAAGCAAACTAAGAGGACAGCTAGATCAGGAGCAGAACCATAGAAATGAAGATTATTTGAATGATTTTTTTAAATTGGGAATAACTGACTTTCTGACTCAGGAAAACTAATAAAAATGAAGATTTGCACATAAAGATATGGCAGATGCTAGTTTATAAACCCAGAATCCTAATACCAAAGGCACATTGAGAATCTACTCAGCTGATGGTTCAGTCCAGTTTTCCTATGGCTACTTACAAGTAAGCAGGTGGTACTGGATTTCAGGAACCTCACAATTATTTGTATGGTGGAACTTATAGTGGTGTTCAGTTAGAGATCATGTTAGTAAAATTCGCTTTTCTGGTAGTATTTATGAAATTAAGAAAAACCAAGTTTTTTAATGAGAATATTGCTCATCTTCAAAATCATTAAATATTTACTAAATTCTTTATTCTCATTTTCAATTAAACTTGTTAACCTGAATAACAAATACTTCAGATGATTTTACTTTGTGATATGTGATATACATGTAAGTATATATATAACAGATGTACACATTGTGAAGCTTACTAGTAAGCTCCTTCCCAAGTAGTGGCACTCCTTCCCACCCCCTCCCATGTAACCACTATTTTGGATTTTGTATTTACCATGCCTTATTATTATGCTTCTGTTACATGTGCATATGTATATCCAAGTATTTTCTTAATATCGCTTGGCTTTGAACTTTATAAAAGTAATACCATACTGTATATAATCTAAAACTCCTTATTATGTCTAAAACTCAATCATGTTGTATGTGTGGTTGTGGTTCTTTCATTTTCAGTGCTGCATATTATTTCATCATGTAAATACATCCTAATGTATTAACTCATGGGTAGTTGGGTTGTTTCCCATTATGTTCTGTTACAAATAATTGTTCTATAAAAATTCTTGTACATTTCCCTTGATGAACATAAATCAGAGTTTCTCAGGTTTATATATCTAATAGTAGATTCTCAGATTGCAATATGGGGAAAAACCCTTTCCAAATGGTTGCATCAATATACATGGTGGGACAAAGTAGGTTGACAGTGGTTTATATGGAAAATTATGGAATAATGGAAATTATGTAATAATTAATAAATAATGTGTACTCACAACTGTAAACCTACTTTTGCCCCACCCTATACTCTACCACAGCAGTCTGTGCCAAAACACTGGGCACACACTCTGGCTTCTTAAATTTTTGGTAATGTGTGTGTTAAGTTGCATCTCGTGTGGATTTTATTTACATTTTTCTGATTTCTAATAAGGTTGAGTTTTCCTAAGTTTTCTTAAGTTTCTCTGTTTTCCTATGTTTATGTTTTTTCTTTTTTGAAATGTCTGCTAATATCTTTTGACAATTTGTTTTTTGGGATTTTGTTAATTTTTAGTAATCTGTAATATTTCTTTATATATTCTTTTTTTTCCCATTCTTTGTCACTTTTATTCAGTAGTAGTTTTTTTTCCCTTATTTTCAGTGCCAGGCATGGCAAGGAGTGATTACAGCCAACTGTTACTAAAACATTTGTTCGCAGCATAGACTCCCCTTTACCACTGACCCCAAACTGACTCCTTTTGTGTGCTTTCGTTCCTTCTTGAATATACCACCACCAAGACTGGGTGAAGGGGCAAGGGTGAGAGACATGAAGGGAAGAGTCCAGGAGGCCAGAGAGGAGGAATGCTACAAGCCACAGTAAGAATGAGCTGTATTTAATTTTAAAAAGGGGGGAGGGGTGTACCCCACAAATGATACAGTAATGAGGATACACAATTAAATCCCATAAGCATGACTGACAGCTTTCACTGTGTTTGACATCATCACAATGCAAGGCATAGAAAGTGGAGTAAATCAATGTTGATGCAGTCCAATCTAGTCCATTAGGCAAGATGGTGCAAGAAGTCATTTAAATTAAAAGTGCCCTAACCTTACCTAAATGGCTAGCAGACATGGAGAACACCACAGTGAGGAATCCACAGAGCTTTCTCCATGTAGCTATACACGTGTTGTCGAATGGCACATTGTCAAACACTGGAAAGGGGCACCACAATGGACCTCTCTCCGTTTTAGGTACATATGCTAGTATCAACTATCAACTAAGCAAGAAGTGGGCTCTTCTGTTGGGAATGCCAACCTAATTCACTTTGTCTTGAAATATATACAGATTGTTTGTAGTAGCTACAGCAATGATGTTCTCCTTGGGGTGCCAGGCTGTATGAAGTATTTTCTTGTTGAAGTCTAGGCTGTCAACACTTATTTCATCCTTCTTTCTCTTGCCACTTGCACAGACTTTGCGTGGCTTCAGAACTGTGCGGGGTTTATTGTTTTCCCATGATGCTTCTAGGGTTATGTCTCGCTTTGTGTTCCTGTCAAACATTCTGAAGAAATTGTTGTAAGATCCAGTCATGACAACACTATCAGAGCCATTCCAACAACATTCGAATTTGTCAAATATGCAGTCATTTTCATACAGCGAACAAAGCTTACTTCTGAGGTATTCATGCACCTGATATGTCTCCACAGGCCTGTTTTCCATATTTAAGTCCCAAATTTTGACAGACAAATAGTCTCTAGTCATCATATATCGACCACTATGGCTGAATTTTACATCAGAAATAGAGGAGATGATTTCAGAAAAAAAAAGATCTGTTACTCGGATCTTCAGGTTCTTCAAACAATTTTGAATGTCTATCACAGAGGGCAGATGCCCTCATGTCACATAACCAGATTGTTCCTTTACTGCTGCTGTATACAAATGTGTTACAGCTGTTTGGATGGAACTCTGCTGCTGTAATAACCTCTGTCAGCTCTTCCATGTTGGCAGGCTTGATATCCACAATATTAAAGCTCCTGTTGGTAATTTCCAGATGCCAAAGATTAATCCGTGAATCATCTGCAGATAAATATGTTTCATAATCACTATTAATAGAAATCGAGTTGATGTGATATGTATGAGCATTGGCAAATATTCTCCGTGGACTGGCATCAACCATTAGATCCATGGGCCTAAAGACTGGCACTCGTAGTGTAGTGACTATAGTAGGATCTCTATACCTTCCATCTTCCTCTTTCAAATTATACCCTTCTGGTCTTTTGTCTCTTTCACTGATTTTCCATAATTTTATTGTTTTATAATTGGTAGACAATAAAAACTGAGCAGCATTTTTCTTGGGTAACCACCTAATTTTGTTGATCTTTTCTTCTATTTCTAAACTTTTCAAGTAGTCAAACTCTGGTTCATGGCTCTGAAAGGTGCTGTAAACATCATATTCTCCTCTGCTATGAGACTGGATTTTGTTCTCCTGCTCCTGTTGAAAGATGACGACTCTACCACCTTTATCTCCTGTTGCTAGTAATTCTCCAGAATGATTAAATTCTACTGTAGAAATTATATCTGCTTCAGCTACATCGTCATCTACTGCTCCTTTCACCTGAGAAAAACACCACTGAATATCATTCCCTCCTCCAGCTCCTGCCATGTTGCACTGCAAATGGTGACCCTCTTTATATATTCTTAATGAAAATTCATTTTAGATTATTTCTTGAAAATATATTCTTCAAGTTTTGACTTGCTTTCATTCTCTTCATGATGTGTTATGATAAAATGTACTTATTAATTTTAAAGCAGTTAAACTTAGTCTTTCTTCTTTTGTTTAGTGATTTGATGTCTTCTTTAAAAACTTTCATATTCTGAACTCACAAAGATAGTCAACTTTATATTAGCCTCTAAATATTTAACAGTTATCTTTGTTTTTTAAATTTTTAATCCATTTGAAAATAGTTTTGTGTATATGGTGTGATCGTTTTCCCTATAGGATAACGAAATGTCTCAGTAGCATTTATTGATGGTGTACCTTTCCCCAGTTATTTGTAATGACATCTATCAGATATCAAATCATCATAAATTTATGGGTCTGTTCTCTGTACTGTTTACTGGTCAATGTTCCTATCCCTGATTAATACCAGACTTTCTTAATTATGTTTACTTCAAATGTTTTCTGGTGAGCACAACTTCCATTCTATTGCATTTCATTAGAGTTAATGTGGCTTAGTTTTGATCCTGCTCTTTTATATATATTTTTAATAAATATGTCAAACTTTACTCTTTGTGACAGCATGGGTGGAACTGGAGAGCACTATGCTAAGTGAAATAAGCCAGGAGATGAGGGGCAAATACCATATGATCTCACCTTTAAGTGGAATCTAATCAACAAAATCGAACAAGCAAGCAAAATATAACCAGAGACATTGAAATTAAGAACAATCTGACAGAAACCAGAGGAAAGGTGGGAGGAGATAAGGCAGAGGAAGGGTTTTCAGGAACAACTATAAAGGACACATGGACAAAACCAAGGGTGGGGTGAAAGCAGGGGAGGGAAGTGGGGATGGCTGAGGTTAGGGGGGAATTGTGGGGGGAAATGCAGACAACTGTACTTGAACAATAAAATAATTTAAGAAATATTTTGCTAGAATTGTACTGTACTTAAAACAAATTTTCAGAAAACTGACATCTTGGGATGACACTAGTTTTTCTATCATGAACATGGTTTTGTCTCTCCTTTGCTTTATATCTCTTTAATGTCTGTAATAAAAGTTTATAACTATTTGTACATATTCCTGAAGTAACCATTTTTAGGTTTACTCCTGGATACCTATTTAGCTCTATTATGAATTATATACTTGTGTGAAAATACAATTTACTTTTGCACTTAGATTATACTGTATGCAGCCAGCATTTTAAACTGCCTTATAAATTCTAATAACATGTCTACAGATATGTTTGAGTTTTCCAAGTACAAAATGATATGATCTGAGAATAATGATAATTTTACTTTTTTCTTCCAATGTCCATATATCTTATATCCCTTTCTTTTCTTTACCTTTCTTTCATTTTCTTTCCTTTTTTGCTTTTCTTTTCTCCTCTTTACCAAATGACAAAGTTAATGGTGTGCCCAGATTTGGAAGTAGGCAAGCTACCCACATCTTGAAAACATCCGGGGCCCTTAGGATAAAAAAGAAAGTGAGTTGCGGCAAAAGGATATATCCATTTTTTACTCTACTCTGAGCATACAGATCTGTTTGGGAGTTGAGTAGCCTATTCTCTAGACAGAAACTGCTCAGTGGAGACTGGATCTCATCCAGATGTTTCCAATTAAAAATTTATGAGCTAGAAAACCTCTAGAGCTCTACAGTGATAATTCTCAAACAGGCCTTCATATAAATATTATGTGGAAGCTCTTAAAAATTTGAGTGCCAGGGCATTATTCTAGAAAAATTGCATCATAGCCTCTGGTAGTGAGACCCAGACACTGGTAATTTAATCTTCTTCAATTTCTTAGATAAGTCCCTTTAACATTTCATATAATAAGGGCTGTGTAATGATGAACTCCTTTAACTTGACCATATCTGGGAAGCACTTTATCTGCCCTTTCATTATAAATGATAGCTTTGCTGGATAGAGCAAAATTGGATGTAAGTCCTTGTCTTTCATGACTTTGAATACTTCTTTCTGCCCCTTCTTGCTTGTAAGGTTTCTTTTGAGAAATCAGCTGTCTTATGGGAACTCCTTTGTAGGTAACTGTCTCCTTTCCTTTTGCTGCTTTTAAGATTCTCTTCTTATCTTTGATCTTGGGTAATATAATTATGATGTGCTTTGGTGTGTGCTTGCATGGATCCAACTTCTTTGGGACTCTGAGCTTCCTGGATGTCCTGGAAGTCTATTTCCTTTGCCAGATTGGGGCAGTTCTTCTTCATTATGTTTTCAAATAAGTGTTCAATTTCTTGTTCTTCCTCTTTTCCTTCTGGCCCTCCTATGATTCAGATGTTGGAACATTTAAAGTTGTTCTATAGGTTCCTAAGCATCCCCTCATTTTTGAACTCTTGTTTTTTCATTCTGTTATGGTCGAATGTTTATTTCTTCCTTCTCCAAACCATTAATTTGAGTTCCAGTTTCCTTCCTGTCCCTGTTGGCTCCCTGTGAATTTTCCTTTAATTCAGTTTTCATAGCCTTCACTCTTTCCTTTATTTTTTGTCCATACTCAATCAATTCTGTGAGTATCTTGATTACCAACGTTTTGAACTCTGAATCTGAAAAGTTGGTTATCTCTTCATTGCTTGGTTGTATTTTTTCTGGAGCTTTGATCTGTTCTTTAATTTGGGCCTTTTTTTTTTTGCCTCAGCACACCTGTTATATAGCAAGGAGAAGAGTCTTAGGTATTTGTCAGGGCAACCCACACTGATGCACTGTGGACCTGTATGTGGAGGAGGGGTCCAAGAGCAAACAATGCCACTTGTTCAGCTCTCTGCTGGCTTTCAGTAACTTCCTCCACTACCCACAAGCAAATTGGGCTCTTCTGGTGCTGATTCCCAGGTAGGCAGATTTGTGTATGTTCTAGGACCCTCTGGGTCCTCTGGGTCTCTCCAACAAACTCTACTGTGAGGCTGGAAGTTTCTTCCACTGCCTCAACCCCACAGGATTTTTCAGTCAGAGGTTTTGGGGCTTTATTTTCCCACACTAGAACCCTGGGTCACATGGTCTATCTTGTTCCCCAGTTGTTCCTCCCAATTTATCCATGTGCAAATATGGGACTGCCCACTCCACCGGCCACCACCTCTCCCAGTCTGGTGGACTGCCTTGTCCACCCCAGTCTTCTACCTGCTACATTGCCACAAATCCTCTCTGTCTCATCTGCCCATTTCTACTCCTCCTACCTGTCTGGATAAATGTTTCTTCTTTAACTCCTTGGTTGTTGAACTTCCATGCATTTCAATTTTCTGGCAGTTCTGGTTGATTTTTGTTTTTTAAATTGTTGTTGTCCTTCTTTTGGTTGTGTGAGGAGGCACACTGTATCTACCTATGCCTCCATCTTAGCTGGAAATCCTGTTAATAATTTGTTTACTGAGATAAAAGAACACTTAATTATGATTTAAGACATTTCAGCAGCCAGAAGTTGAAAAAGATAAGGAACTTCTTGCTAGATAAGGAAGACATAAATTATAACACTGAGTAACTGGAGGATCACAGAAAGTGGGGACCACTTAAGACAAACTTACCCAAATTCTTTCATGATACTTTATTGTTTGGTAAGAAAATTGAAGTCATGCTGGTTAGTGCACAAGTTGTTTGAAGAGCAGAAATTCAAACTTGTTGGTATTATGTTTAATTTCATGTAATTTTCCCCTGCTTTCCTGTATTATATACTATGACAATCTAGTTGTTTAAATAATTAATCACTAAACTTAATTATTACAACTCAGGGGTGGGAAGTGCAGCGATGTGGAGTGGTAGGCAAGCCAGAACCAGAAATCATTATTCTAGCTTGAAGGTAGCCAATACATAGCTGTTACTATCACTGAAACTCATAGAAGAAATAACTAATCAATTATACACTTATTCAAAGTGCAGTCTTTTCTCAATACAATGATCCAGACATAGCAGGTGAATACTACTTACCATCTCTAATGCTAGATAAATAGTATAAAATAAAATCTGTACTGTAACCAGTCCAAACTCTCTTTCAGTGTAACTTTAGGCATGTTAACAATGTCTATAGGGATAACATAGACTGATGTTGATTATACTTATTTAAGACTTTGATTTTTTATGGTCAAGATTAAAAAGAAAATGCATTGATTATAATAGTTAATGCCAAGTCCAAAACTGACATTAAACATTTTGGAAAAATAAATATTTCTTGACCCATCAGACACTGTACCAGATGGAAAACGAGCTATCCTGAAAATAAAGGGAACTAACTTTTACAAACTTATTCTAAAAAAGCATATTACAATTTAAAAGGAGGAACAAATATAAATGAACTACAGTATGTATCTTTTTAAAATATATTTTATTGATTATGCTATCACAGTTGTCCCATTTCCCCCCCTTTATTCCCCTCCATCCTGAACACCCTCTCCCACTCACATTTCCCCCTGTAGTTCATGTCCACGTGTCTTAAGTTCTTCAGTTTCTACATTTCCCATACTGTTCTTGCCCTCCCCCTGTCTATTTTCTACCTACCATCTATGGTACTTATTCTCTATACCTTTTCCCCCTTTCTCCTCCACCCACTCCCCTGTTGCTAATCCTCCATGTGATCTCCATTTCTGTGTTTCTGTTCCTGTTCTAGTTGTTTGCTATAACAACCAGAGGAATAATATAGGAATGCTGGCAAGTATAGCTGATTGTAGGAGGAGTTGGAAATAGGGCTGCAAAGGAGGACTCACATGAGGATTTAAACCCAGACACCATAGCCATGTAATCAGAGGAGAGGGAGCCACACGGCTGTGGCAGTGCAGAGAGAGAGAGCCACACACTTTTGGATAGAATGGGGACCCCTGCAGCTGTTCTAGTTAGTTTGTTTTTGTGAGGGTTTTTTTTAGGTGTGGTGGCTAATAATTGTGAGTTGCTGTCTTTACACTGTTCATATGTTTTATCTTCTTTTTCTTAGGTAAGTACCTTCAACATTTCATATAATAAGGGCTTGGTGATGATGAACTCCTTTAACTTGACCTTATCTGTGAAGCGCTTTATTTCCCCTTCCATTCTAAATGAAAGCTTTGCTGGATAGATCAATCTTGGATGTAGGTCTTTGGATGTCATGACTTGGAATACTCCTTTCCAGCCCCTTCTTGCCTGTAAGGTCTCTTTTGAGAAATCCTCTGACAGTCTGATGGGAACTCTTTTGTAGGTAACTGTCCCCTTATCTCTTGCTGCTTCTAGAATTCTCTCCTTCATTTTTATCTTGAGTAATGTAATGATGATGTGCCTTCATGTGTTCCTCCTTGGGTCCAACTTCTATGGGTTTCTCTGAGCTTCCTGGATTTCCTAGAAGTCTATTGCCTTTGCCAGATTGGGGAAGTTCTCCTTCATTATTTGTTCAAATAAGTTTTCTACTTGTTGCTCTTCCTTTTCCCCTTCTGGTACTTCTATAATTTGGATGTTGGAACATTTAAAGATGTCCTGGAAGTTCCTAAGCCTTTCCTCATTTTTTTGAATTCTTGTTTCTTTCTTCTTTTCTGTTTGGTTGTTTTATTCTTCCTTCTGGTCCACTCCACTGATTTGAGTCCCAGTTTTCTTCCCATCACTATTGGTTCCCTGTGCATTTCCCTTCATTTCACTTAGTGTAGCCTTCATTTTTTTCATCTAATTTGCAACACATTCAACCAATTCTGTGAGCCTCTTGATCATCTGATAGCTTGGCTATCTCTTTCATCGCTTAGTCATATTTGCTCTGGAGCCTTGATCTCTAGGCAAATACAACTTGTCCTTCCATTTGGGCCATTTTTTGGTCCCGTCACACCTGCTACATATGAGAGTCAGAGCTTTAGGAGTTCACCAGGGTGGATGAACCCAGTTGCTGGGTTGTGATACTGTATGTGGCATCACAGGGTCCTAGAGGGAACAATGGTTCTTGCTCTGCTCTGTTGGATTTCAGTACCTTCTGCCACTTTCCTCAAGCAAACTGGGCCTTTATGGTGCTGATTCTCATGTGGGTAGGCTTGTGTATGTTCTAGAACTCTGCGGATCTCTCCAACACACTCTCCTGTGAGGCTGGGAGGCTCTCCCAGCACCTCAAGCCCCACAGGTGTTTTCAGTGTTTTGAGGCCTTATTTCCCAGCACTGGCGCCCTGGGTGGCAAGGTCTGTCTCGTTTCCCAGGTTCAATTAGTTTTTCTGCACACAAATGCGGGATCACCCAGTCAGCCTTGTGCATAGTGCCTTGCTTCACAATCACCACCTCGCTGAGTCTGCCCATTACCACCCCATGCCCAGGGTCTGCTAGCTTCCACCTGGGAGCCCAGGGTCTGCCTGCTGCTGTCTTGCATGCCTGGGGTGTCTTGTATGCCCAGTGCCACCGCTTTTTCTATGGTGACCCCTCTCTGCTCCACCGCTGGACTCCACCCCTCCTACCAGTCTAGATGAATGTGTCTATTTTAACTCCTTGGCTGTCTGAATTTCATACAGTTCAATTTTCTGTCAGTTCTGGATGTTATTTTGTTTCTAAATTGTTATCATCCTTATTTTGGCTATTCGAGGAGGCACAATGTGTTGGAAGTGAGACACATCTTGGCCAGAAGTCCTCCGGTATATATCTTTAACTGTCTTCTTGCCCAATACCAGGGATTAATAGATGAAAAAATTTTGAAATCATGTAGAGAAAATTAAAGAAAATTATATATAAATGTGCTCTGCTTTGAGCCTAGAAGTATAACACAGGCTAAAACAATATTTATCTTCATTTCAGTGCATCTACTCACATAGCTAATAAAAGGGTTTCTCTGAAATGACCAACTAGATACGAGCCTATTTTGCTAGCCAACCACCGTAACAGGGTGCAGCCAAGAGGGGGGGCCCAAAACAGGGATTTGGAACGGGGTCCAGAACTCAATGTGTCCAGGAAATAATAAGATGTCCTCCCCCCTCCCCCCCCCAGGTGTGAGTTGGGGAAAGGACAAATGGAGCAGGGCCATTGAGAGCAGTTTTGTACAGCAAAAGCTTTGCAGCTAACCTCTGGCATGGTCATTTAATATATCTATAACATTTAACTGGCTACATAGATATGTTCAATAGCTGTGGCCATGCTCTGAGTCAGGGGGATGGAAGTGACTTCTACCTAAGATGTAATTGGGGGGGCAGGTCTCCTGAGTTACAGCACCTGGGTGGGAGCTTGGAGAAGATTGGTTCTAGGACATGGGGCCATACCTGCCCAGACTCACAATGGCAGCCCAGTAAACTTGGAATAATATAGGAATGCTAGCAAGTATAGCCGATTGTAGAAGGTGTTGGAAATGGGGCCGCAAAGAAAAACTAGCATGGAGATTTAAACCCAGACACCACAGACATGTAATAATAGGAGAGGGAACCACATGGCTGTGGCAGTGCAGAGAGAGAGCCACACACTTTTGGATAGAGTGGGGACCCCTGCAGCTGGGGGTAGAGAGAATCACCATGCAGCTTTAGCAGAGAATCGCCACACAGCTTTGCCAGAGTGGTGACCCTACCCTCTCCTCAGCTCTGATGGAGGAAAGAACCATGAGGTTTTGGCCAGAGTGAAGACCCCTGCAGCTCTGGTAGAAAGGACCACATGGCTTTGGGGTGTTCCCTTTGGCCACATGGCCTAGAAAGCAGGAGAGACTCTGCCTGGAAAAGGGGTAAAAGAACTCTTTGCCAGTAGACCATGAGAAGGTGCCACATGGCTTTGGATTAATTGGAGATCTTGCCTGGGTCACAACCCACAAAATGGTGGCAGGAGCTTAGATCCCAGATGTGTGCTTCTTTTCCTGAGTTACAGTGCCCCAAATTAGGGCAGGAGGAGAAGGAAGTGCTATGGGCATCTGTGGTATCCAAAAGGACTTTGATATTTTAATGGGGACATTGGGTCACTACTTTAAATCTGTACAGCTTTAAATAAACATTCCCTTCCCTTTTCACAAATCTCTGGCATTGAGGGATGTCTTTCCGATTGGCAGCAGACAATCGAGCCCAGAAGGTGGTCCAGACGGTATTAGTATAACATTCTCTGGAGTCCCAGCCCCTGTATGTCTGTTCTGTAACAGTTTTTGATGTCCCTGGGTGGGCCAAATATTGCCCTCTCTTAGACCTCTGTTCTGTAACACCATGGCAGTCAACTTTGGGCGTGGGAGAGAATATCAGTCAAGCACATCCTGACCTATGTGATGAGTGTTAGAATGAGCTGAGAAGGTGAACACCAAATGCAGAAAAAGAGTAGTTGTAGCCCTCTAAGCTCAAGAGAGGTTCCCCAAGGACTCATTAAACCAAAAGAGAAGGACTTGACAAAGAAATGAGATTTCACAGATTCTGCCATTTCCTTATGGTTATTGTGACCCTATTTTCCCTTCAGGCTAAGATGCCTTTGCAAACATCTGTTACATTCATGTTTTTAAAAGACTACCCTTTTAAATAATACATAATGATCAAAACAGCTGGAGTTCCTTCCTCTCAATAAAACCCAAAATTGTGTGTGTATGGGGGAGTTGTCTCTTCTTCCTTTACTAATTGTTTCATTATTGGTGAGAAGTGTCTCCAGGGGGTTGAAAAAATACATCATCCATCATGCAGCTGTGTTCTCAGTGATGGTAGTTGACCAAGAAGCATATCACCCAGTAAGAAGTCTAACAAAGTATGGGACATTCCCACTGAACTCTGAATAATTCAATTTATATTTTTGATAAAGGCAATTCATTATTAATGTGATAAGCCTATAATTAGACCTTTATTCCACTTTTATTGAGATATAATTGATATTAAGCACTGTATTTAAATTTAAGGTGTACGGCATAATATCTTGACTTACAAATGTTATTAAATGATTACCACAATAACTTTAGTTACTATCCATCATCTCATATAGATATTTTAAAAAGGATAAAATTTATTTTGCTCTGATTAGAACTCTGAGGATCTACTCCTTAACAACTTTCAATTACACCATACAGAAATGTGAACCATATTGATTGTGTTGTGCATTACTTCCCTAGTACTTATTTATCTTATAACTGGAAGTTTGTACATTTTGACAACCTTCATTCCCCACCAACCCACCAGCCTCTAGTAACCACAAATATGATCTCTTTCTCACTTTTGTTTATGAGTTTAGATTTTTGTTTTAGTTCTACATATAAGTAAAATCATACAGCATTTGTCTTTCTTTGTCTTACTTATTGCACTTAGCTTAATTCCCTCAAGGTCCATATGTTGTTGCAAATAATAAGATTTTCTTCTTTTTTGCTGAATACTATTCATAAAGAACTTGTGTCTGTGTGTGTGTATCTATATATAATTTATATACATATCCTTCATCTGTAAATAATGCTACTATAAACATGAGGATACAGATATGTTTTTTACATAATGTTTTGGTTTCCTTTGGATGTATTCCCATGACTGAAATTACTGGTTCATATGGTAGTTCTATTTTTAACTTTTGAGGAACCTGCATACTGTTTTCCATAGTGACTGCACCAGTTTACAATCCCACCATTATTGCATGAGGGTTCCTTTTTCTCCACATCCTTGTCAGCATTTGTTATCCCATGTCTTTTTGATGCTAGACAGTCTAATAAGTGTGAGGTGATATCTTATTGTGGTTTTGATTTGTATTTCCCTGATGATTAGTGATATTGAGCACCTTTTCACGTATACATTGACCATTGAGATGTCTTCTTTGGAAAAATATCTATTCAGGTCCTCTGCCTATTTAGAATTGGTTTTGGGGGGTGTTTTCCTATTGAATATGTAATTTTTTAATATATTGGAATATTTTAAATATAAGCCTTTTATCAGATATATGATTTGCAGTTTTTTTTCATTCTGTATGTTGTCTTCTCATTTTGTTGATTGCTTCTTTGATGTACAGAGCTTTTTACCTTGATATAGTTCCATTGGTTAATTTTTATTATGTTGCTTGTGCTTGAGGTGTCATACTAAAAAATCATTACTATGACCCATTTCAGGGAACTTTCTTCTACATTTTCTTCTAGGAGTTTTATGGCTTTTGAGCTTTTTAAAAATATATTTATTTTTAGAGAGAGGGGAAGGGGAGATGCAGAAAGGGAGAGAAATATCAATGTGCAAAAGAAACATCGATTAGCTGCCTCTCACGTGCCCTCAGCTGAGGACCTGGCCTACAGCCCCAGCCATGTACTCTGACCAGGAATCGAACCTGAAACCCTTCAGTTCACAGGACTATGCCTGACCATCTGAGCTACACCAGTAAGGGCTGGCTTTAAGTCTTAATTTAAGCTTTTAGTCTCATTTCTAGTTAATTTTTGTGAGTGGTATAAGATAGAGGTATAGTTTCATTCAATTATACTTTAAAGCAATACTTATCAGAATCAGACCAGATTTAAGCAGATGCTAAAAGTATAAAATATTGCAAAACTTTTGTGATATTAAAATGTGTTCCTGAGATATATTTCTTTTTTTTTAAATTTTTTTTATTGATTATGCTGTTACAGTTGTTCTATTCCCCCTTTATTCCCCTCCACCCTACCCCCCATCCCCACCATCACCACCCCTTTAGTTTATGACCATGTGTCTCAAGTCCTTTAGATTCTATATTTCCCATGCTATTCTTGCCCCCCCATCTATTTTCTATCTACTGTCTATGCTACTTATTTTCTGTACCTTCTCCCCCCTTCTCCTCCTCCCACTCCCCTGTTGCTAACCCTCCTTGAGATCTTCATTTCTATGTTTCCACTCCTGATCTAGCTGTCCTTTTAGTTTGCTTTCGTTTTAGGTGTGGTTGTTAATAACTGTGAGTTTGTTGTCCTTTCACTGTTCATGTTTCTTTAACTTCTTTTTCTTAGATAAGTCCCTTTAACGTTTCATATAATAAGGGCTTGGTGATGATGAACTCCTTGAATTTGATCTTATCTGAGAAGCACCTTATCTGTCCTTCCATTTTAAATGAAAGTTTTGCTGGATAGAGCAATCTTGGTTGTAGGTCTTTAGATTTCATGACTTGGAATACCTCTTTCCAGCCCCTTCTTGCCTGTAAGGTCTCTTTTGAGAAATCTGCTGACAGTCTGATGGGGACTCCTTTGTAGGTGACTGTCCCCTTAGCTCTTGCTGCTTCTAGGATTCTCTCCTTCATTTTAATCTTGGCTAATGTAATTACGATGTGCCTTGGTGTGTTCCTTCTTGGGTCCAACTTCTTTGGTACTCTCTGAGCTTCCTGGATTTCCTGGAAGTCTATTTCCTTTGCCAGATTGGGGAAATTCTCCTTTATTATTTGTTCAAATAAGTTTTCCACTGGTGGCTGTGCCTTTCCCCCTTCTGGTACCCCTATAATTCGGATGTTGGAGCGTTTAAAGATGTCCTGGAGGTTCCTAAGACTCTCCTCATTTCTTTGAATTCTTGCTTCTTGACTCTTTTCTGTTTGGCCATTATTTGCTTTCTTCTGGTCCACTCCATTGATTTGAGTCCCAGTTTCCTTTTCATTGCTATTGGTGTCCTGTGCAATTCCATTCATTTCAATTAGTTTCGCCTTCATATATTTGTCTAATTTGTCGGTATAATCAACCAGTTCTGTGAGGATCCTGATCACCAATTTTTTAAACTGTGCGTTTGTGAGTTTTGCTATTTCTTCATCACTTAGATTTATTTCTGGGGCTCTGAGATCCTCCTGCGCCATTTTTGGTCTGTTCAGGCCCTTTAAGTGTGAGAAGCCACGGCTTGGACTCCCAGGTCGCTGGGTTGTGACGCTGTATGTGGGGGCGTGGCCAGAGCGGGGAAATGGCGACCCCCTCTGCACAGCTGAGTGCGGAGGAGCAGCACCTTAGGTGGTTTACCTGGGCCGGGCCACTCAGAGTCGCTGGGTTATGACGCTGTATGTGGAGGTGGGGTCAGAGCAGGGAAATGGCGGAGCCCTCCACTGCCGCTTGCCGTGGGGACCTGCCGGCCCGGTCCAACCGCCCACTCCCTCGCCTGTCCACCCTCGCACAAATGCGCGACCTCAGTCAACACGCAGCCCCGGGCCCGGCTGTCTCCCCCTCGGTTGCTCGCCTGGTTGCTCGCTGGGTCGCTCACTAGGTCTGACCCTGCGCCTGGATTCCGCGGGCCCGAGTGTGTCTGGCCGAGTCCTCCCGTGCAATCCCGCTCCGCCAGCCGCTGGTTTCGCCCCTTACCGGTCAGGCTGAAGAATTTGTTGTTAACGGACTTCCGAAAAGTTCAATTTTCCGTGTTCTGGCTGTGTTTTCTGTTGCTAATATTTAGTTTTCTCTAATCTTGGTTGTGGGAGAAGGCACGGCACATCCACCTATGCCTCCATCTTGGCGGAAGTCCTCCTGAGATATATTTCAAAATTTGTATATAAATTGCTGACTGCTGAGTTTTTCTTCCTATCTCCATGAAAATTTACTGGACATAGCACATGAATTTTTATTTTTCCTGATTGTGGGCCACTTATAGATCTCGGGAACTGTCAATAGGAAAGGTCCCTGGAAAACTATTTAACTATCATAACTAGTAGTCCAGCTTACTGCTATTTACCAGCAGTTCTAAAATAGCTGAAGTGCCCTGGTCATGTGACTCAGTTAGTTGGAATGTCCTCCCATACACCAGATGTTTGCAGGTTCTATTCCTGCTCAGGGCACATAGCAAGGTTGTGGGTTCATTCTCTAGTTGGGTCACATACAAGAGGCTACCAATTGATGTTTCTTTCTCACAAAGATGTTTCTCTCCCTCTCTGTCACTCCCTCCTTCCTCTCTCTCTAAAATCAATAAAAATATATCCTCGGGTAATGATTAGAAAATAATAAGAGTAAAATCAAATAGCCAAAGAATCCTTCCTATCATCATCACTCTATGATCATCACTGTGTGATATCCTTTTGCTCCTCTTCACCTCTGTACACTCCTTGTATGACAAGGTTTGTCTGGAAAAAGTCCAGCCATTGTTAATATAACAAGAATGGTTTGCACAACAGTGATGTAACCTGGCAGCCAAGAATAATGGACTGGAATGCACATGTGTGAAAAATGAGGGCTTCACTGTACTAGACAGTGAGGTCAGTAAAGGCCATTGAGTGAGCACGTGTACTGTGTGGCCTTCACATTCAAAATGCCTGAGCAAGTAGAGCAATGAATCTGCATCAAATTTTGCATTAGACTTGAATGTCCCTCTACAGAAACTACTTGGATGATTCAGAAGGTTGCAGCTATGGGCAATTAGTGACTGGCAGCTTCGTCATGACAAAATGCCCACTCATGCATCACATCTCATGCAGAGATTTTTGGCAAAACATCAAATCACCCAGGTGACTCAGCCCCCCTACAGCCCTGACTTGGTGCCTTGTGACTTCTGGCTTTTCCCAAAACTAAAATCACGTTTGAAAGGGAAGACATTTCAGACCACCAGTGAGATTCAGGAAAATATGACACGGCAGCTGATGGTGATTGGGAGAACTGTGTGAGGTCCCAAGGTGCCCACTTTGAAAGGGACTGAGGTGTCATTATCCTACATACAATATTTCTTGTATCTTTTATCTTTTTCAATAAATGTCTCTATGTTTCACATTACATGGCTGGATACCTCCTGGACAGAACTCATATACTGAGATTCACTAGACCAACAGACTGCCTACACAATGCCTTACTGAATTCCTGAGCTTCAAATTCTTTCCTGTGAATATACTGTGTCTTCTCTGAGTTCAGCAAATGCTAGAATTGCAAAACCAGATAAGAACACTGTCTGTTATATAATATCTATGACATTTTCTATTTCTTAACACCTTGAGAAAATGAGTGGCACAGAGGCCAAGAAATATAAGGGAATTACAAGTTATTATTTAATAAATATTTTATGTCAATACGTGGATAAAGCAGTAATCTTAGCTATGTTGTCACATGCTGCCAATGCAATTTGGTGTTTAATATTAGCAGAGATTATAGAGAAAGATGATACTACTATTGAGTTAAAATTCATTTATAAAAAGCTATCCTGCTTGTGCAGTAATAGCCACCTTGAAAGAGATCATTTTTCTTCTCCTGAGTTGACCTGCAAATGTTTGGTTTGGTAGGCCACCGAAGCCACAAAGTGGACTCCTTTTAGTGGGTTCCTGCTAATGGGAATTGAATCTTTGAGCAAGAAAATGATAAAATTTGACTTCAGTGAGCAGATCAGAAAATACAAAGAGTTGCTATTGTGCATAACAGTACCAAAGCTTTGTTATCTTTGACCATGAAATACCATGATTAAGTAAACCTCAACCACTATGAAGTACACATCTCAAATACTTTCCTCATGGTCAGTCCACTCATTGTTAACAGCAAATTCCTCTTCAAAAACCCCTATATTCTAACTCCAGGTTTTGAGACCAATTGGATTTTAATGGCATTTCTATATCTACAAATGAGAGAGTAGATAAATTCTACTTTTAGTTCCTCATTTTTAAAATGAGGGTAAAAATGCTTAAAGTAGTTGTTTTACTGAACTCAAATCTACCACTTTAGTAAACAGAAACCTATATATTAAGACCAGAATTAAACTTGCAAAAACTACAAAGCGAGAAAAGCTATGCTTAGAACATGTATAAAAATACCTCAAATAACAAAATCAGTTCTGGTCAACCAGAAATGACAGGATTCCTTTAAGAGATAGAAAAAAATTTAGTCTACTTAAGTCATAACAAACAAAATGCATAGGTGTTTCTTCCAGATACCTCATAAATAACTGAAAGCAAAAGGAAATGATAAACTTTAAAATTAAATGTCAAAACCATAAGACCTTATTTCTTCCTTTTCCCACTTCCCTTTCTTGCATTCTCTCTCCCACAAATATGTGTTACACAAACACCAGAGCACACACACCTGACTTGACCCCAAGATATTTGCAGGTGGAGATCATGCATTTGCAATTATGTCCCCTGGAGGATGGTCCACATAGAAGGGAGCCCATGAAATATCTTCTGAATGGATAAAAGAATCACAAACAAATGAGAAAGGAAAATGAGAGGGAATAAAAGGAGGAGAAAGGAAGAAAGATATATTTCTGTGAAAGAGTAGATCTGAATCCTAGAGCCATTGCTCCATCTCTGACCCCACCCCCACATACAGTGTCACAACCCAGATTGGGTTGACCTACCCTGGTGAACACCTAAGACTCCAACCCTCATATGTGACAGGTGTGAACTGACCAAAAATGGCTCAAACAGAACAAATCAAAGCCCCAGAGCCAATACTTTTAAGTGACCAAGAGATAGCGAACTTATTAGATGCACAGTTCAAAACACTGGTGATCAGGATGCTCACAGAACTGGTTGATTTTGGTCACAAATTAGATGAAAAAATAAAGGCTACACTAAGTGAAATGAAGGGAATTGCACAGGGAACCAATAGTGATGGGAAGAAAACTGGGACTCAAATCAGTGGAGTGGACCAGAAAGAAGAAAAAAACAACCAAACAGAAAAGAATGAAGAAACAAGAATTTTTTTAAAATTAGGAGAGGCTTAGGAACCTCCAGGACATCTTTAAATGTTCTGACATCCAAATTATAGAAGTACCAGAAGGGGAAGAGGAAGAGCAACAAGTAGAAAACTTATTTGAACAAATAATAAAGGAGAATTCCCCCAATCTGGCAAAGGCAATAGACTTCCAGGAAGTCCAGGAAGCTCAGAGAGTTCCAAAGAAGGTGGACCCAAGGAAGAACACACCAAGGCACACCATAATTACATTAGCAAAAATCAAAATGAAAAGAGAATCCTAGAAGCAGCAAGAGATAAGGAGATAGTTACCTACGAAGGAGTTCCCATCAGACTATCAGCTGATTTCTCAAAAGAGATCTTCCTTACAGGTAAGAAGGGGCTGGAAAGAAGTATTCCAAGTCACGAAAGTCAAGGACCTACACCCAAGATTGCTCTATCCAGCAAAGCTTTCATTTAGAATGGAAGGACAGGTAAAGTGCTTCTCAGATAATGTCAAGTTCAAGGAGTTCATCATCACCAAGCCCTTATTATATGTAATGTTAAAGGAACTTATCTAAGAAAAAGAAGATAAAAATATGAACAATGAAAAGACAGCAAACTCACAGTTATTAACAACCACACCTAAAATAAAAGCAAACTAAGCAGACACCTAAAACAGGAGCAGAGCCACGGAAATGGAGATCACCTGGAAGGTTAGCAACAGGGGAGAAGTTACAGAGAATAAGTAGCATAGATGGTGGGGAGAAAATAAACAGGGGAGGGCAAGAGTAGTGTGGGAAATATAAAAGCTAAAGAACTTATAACACATGGACATGAACTAAAGGGAGGAATGTGGGTGGGAGGGATATGCAGGGTGGAGGGGAATGAAGGGGGGAATGGGACAACTGTAACGGCATAAATGATAAAATGTATTAAAAAATTAAAATAAAAAAATAAAAATCACATCACGTAAGATGAGACCCTGCCCTAAAGCCTGCTATCTTGTTGTGGGAAACAGATAACAAGCACATAAACCAATTAGCAAATATATTAGTCTACTTGGGCTTCCATAAAAGAAAAAAACAATACCATAGGTTGAGTGACTTAAACAGCAGAAATTTATTGTCTTGAAGTTTTGAGACCAGAAGTCCCCAATCAGGGTAACAGCATGGCTGGGTTCTAGTAGAGGTGCGTTCTTCCCAGCTTGCAGATGGCTGCCTTCTAGTAGTTTGCTCACATGTGAGAGAGAGAGAAAAAATATACAAGGTGTGGCAAAGGTAGTTTTATCATTGTTTTTATGGAAACTAACACAATAATTAATAAACAATAATACAAGAATAAAGTGTTTAGCCCACTAACTACTGTAAACCTACTTTTGCCCCCCTGTATGTATGTATATTTTTTTCTAATTCTTTTTTTGCTTTTATTTTTATTCATTGTTTCATAAATTACTTTATTGTTGTTCAGTTATTTCTCATTCTTATAAGGCCCGCAGTCCTATTGGATTAGGGGCCACCCCATGACCTCATTTAACTTTAATTACTTCCTAGAGACCCTATTTCCAGAAACAGTCCCACTGGAGGTCAGTACTTCTGCATATGAATTTCATAGGGACACAACTAAGTCCATTGCAATGAATATCAGGGCTAAAGAATGCTATAAAGAGGACAGAATGATATCAAATGATAAAACACCCTAGGAGGTGCTATAGCTAGGTGGTTAGGATGACTCTTCCAAAAAGATAATATTAGAGATTAAGAAGGAGAAGGAAGCCAGCAAAGAACTTGGAGAGGAATATTCCAAGTAGCAAAAATTGCAAATACAAATGCTCTGGGATGTAAAGGAATTGGTGTTTACTATAGATAGAGAAAACACCAACAAGCCTGGAAAATAGTAAGGCATCAGTAGATGGTGATATATCTAAGTGCTGACTTATTATGTACGGCTTTGGTGAGGGCATAGATTTGATTCTTGTAGTGGGAAACCATTAGAGTTACTCAGGAATAACAAGGTCTCATTTAAGCATTAGATGAGACATATCTAGAGGGGCAAGAGGGGAGACAGAGATATAGGAGATCTTGGGCATGTGCCAGGTGAGAACTGATAGCAGTGTGATAGGGCTAAAGCAGTAGAAGTGCTAAGAGTGGTTGGATTTGGGATGCACTAAGGAGATGGGGCTAAGAAGATGTTCATCAATAGGATCTGGGTTTTGAAGAAGAGACCAAACTGAAGGACAATTGTTAGGATTGGTGAAGAAGTATCTAGGTGGCTAACAGTGATAATCACTAGGCAATTGTGCTGTGATGGGAGGAGCTTTCAGAAACTCAGTTCTCAACATGGTAAGGTTGAAATGATTTTTATAAATGCAAGCAGAAATGTAGTTTAAACAGCTTGATTTATGAATCTGAAGCTCAAGGGAAAATAAGGTTGGTCATGCAAATTTAAGAATGTTTCTGGTTAGGTTCTCAGAAAGCGGATCCTAAGATAGACCTGTGTTCATGAGGAGAAACAGAAAAACCTGGAATTATCCTCTGGAGAGCAAGTCCCTTTTATTACAGGCTTCATCTGCTAGGTGAGTGTTCTAGGAACCCATCTGTATCAGTGTACCAGCTGGTGTTGTGAGAGGCTACATTTGGCTTCAGTGAATTTTTGTTTTGAAGATTCTTTCAATGTGTTTGCCCATTTGATGATGGGTGATTTACAAGCTACTGGCCCACTCTGCTCTCTGTGTTCAGTAGTGTTTGACCAAAAATAGCATGACCCCCATGCTCCACCTTCCTATTCAACCAATCTCACCATGAGCAAAATTTTTATTTTGTCTCCTTGAATGAAAAATGTCCTCAAAGGAAAATGTTTTGCCTATGTGGAAGAATTAAAACAAAAAATGGCAGAAGCACTAAAAGGCATCAAAATCAATGAGTTCAAAAACTGTTGTGAGCAATGGGGAAAAGGTCTTAATAGATATATTACGTCAAATGGTGAGTATTTTAAAGGTCGCTGAAGTTTAAACATGTAAGAATAAATATCCAATTTTTTATAAATAAATTCGAGTATTTTGAGATCCCTCTGATACATCATTATCACAAGTGCTCTCTGATCAACTCCTGTGAGAGGGAAGAAAAGGGGAAAGACCAGGGCAAGGGTAGATCTTAAACTATAATTTAAAGTCGACACAGGAGTTCTGTAGCTAGAATGAGCCTCCAGAACATTTCTGAGTTGAGGGGCGAAGTAAGGTTCTAAAATCCATGACATGCATTAGTTAGTCATTGATTGTCATATGCCCAATGACAGGGGTGTGACTCTTGGTGAGCTAGTTCTCTGCAGATGAGATGACCCCTGAGGGTAGCTGACGATCTAGGTTTATTTTGGAGGCAAAATGCCCTGTCAGCTGCTGGCACACTAAGCCCTTCATTCCTGAAGGGAAATCTGAGCAACATATCACCTTTCCCCAACCCACCTAGAGAGTTACCAGCTTTAGGTGCTATTTAAGGACTGGAAGCTGAATGAAATTAATCTTGAGAAACTGGGTAGAGAGGCAAACAAAGCTGAGAACAAAAGACAGTGTCCTACAACTATGTGACATGCAACTCAAGTTCAGGTCTGCACTCTAATATCAGAAAAAGAATAAAGGTACTGGCTCCTGGTAGGTCCTCAAACAAATGATCCATGGAGTGTCTTCTGGATTCCCAGGGCAGAGACAGTTTAAAAGAAAAAGAAAAAAAAAATACACTCTTGATTCTCATGGTGTGTATGGTTTAAAGAAATTAAAATGTCAAAATCTGACTTCTTTGTGTATTTGTTATATAGTGGAAACTGGTGTCATGTTTAGGAAAAACACAGGGAGAAAAAAATTTGACAAAAGCAGTATGTCCAATCCTTCACCCCTCAATTCTATATCAGCAATGCCTCTCTCATTGCCTCTCTGTAAACTGTAAGGGACAGCCTGGCTGCAACCACAGTAACCCTGGCCTCAGACCACACCACTGCTCCAGCACAGTATGTCACCAAGTTTCTTTTCATTCCAATTCAGTTGTCTCCCTTTGCACACTTATATCTCTTTGTTATCTCTTTCCAGATCTGCTGGCTTTTATTCCTGACAACATCTGGACTTGTTGCCCCAAAAATGTGTCATACCAATCTCAAAATAACCCAAACCCAACATTATGTGAGACCCTATTGCCACTATCACTCTGCATTTGGAAGGCAGGCAGTCAATTACAGGCCTGTTTGAGGGTTTCAAACCACAATCAAAGGATGCTAACTCTCCTGAGCATTCCATGTCCACAGTGGAGTGCTCCAGTGGTTAAAGCTATGGCTTGGGTACTCAGTAATAAACACTGCAGGGCAGATTATCTGGTGGGTGTTTCAGTATTATTCCACAAGTTTTAAAAGGAGTACTTCAGAAAAACCAATGTCAAAGATAAACCACGGAGAGATTCCATCCATGCTTGTGGATTCCTACAGTAGCATACGTAAGGTGGAAGATAGTTTAAAACTGGAATTTAAGAGATCTAGTTAAAAATCTAAAATAATAAAAGAATTTAGGCCTGATTATTAAAAAAAATAAATGGAGCCATATTCATTTATATTCTCCTTAAATAATAAACAGAACTCCTAGGTTTCGGAAACCAGCTACATTCCAAAAATGCATTTTCATGTTAATTTTTTTCAGAATCCCTTGTCATACAAGTTTCCTTTCATGACTTTGTAGTAAGCGATAATACTCTACGGGGGAAGTGGGAATACTGGTTCAAAAACCAGGTGTCATCTTTGGCTCCCATCCCTCACTGCCCAGTCCTGCTATTTATTCCACATGTGCCTACCTGTGGTTGCTCAGCTCTAACACTGGCCTCCAACAATCTCCTCCTTCCATTCACATTTATGCCACTCCTCCCCTGAATCTGGTATGAGCTCCTCATTGCTTTCACCAAGAGAAACAGTGACATTACAGGAATTCTGAGTACAGGCATTAAGAATGCCTGGCAATTTCCCCCCCCCCGCCTTTTTTTTTTTTTTTGGTATCCTCGCAGTCATGGAAGAGGTCCAGCTCCCCTGCTGAAGAGACCATATGGATGACATAGACAAGAAATGCCCTGAGATTAACTGAAGCTAAGGAGAGCAGGCCAGATTTTCCAGGTACCAGTTTGAGTTTCTGAGTGACTCCAGCATCCAACTATCAACCCATGAAAAACACCAAGCAAGACTAACAGAAAAACTGCCCAGTTGAGGCCAGTCAGACAACACAGATAACCAGGAGAAGCAACACAAAGATTTATAGTTTGGTTATATCTGGTGTGAGCAAAAGTGTGGATTGATAGTCACATTCCAACACAATTAACAGAGAGTAAATCTGTGCCATCTTCAGATGGTAATTTGACACTATTCTTTAAATTTTTTAAATAAATATAACTTTGAATAATTAGAAAATGCTAGAAACTTAAAGAAATATTCTCTACTTTTTGTGGTAGATTTGTTCTCCACAAATTTTAAGTGTGTACTACAGCATTATTAATTACAGTTTCAATATTGCACAGCAGATCTCTACAACTTATTCTTCTTGCTTAACTAAAACTTTACACCCATTGATTAGCAAATCTTTGTTTCCCCTAGCCACAGACCCTGAGACCACTATTTCACTCTTTCATTACTTGAATTTTTCTGTTTCAGATAGTTCTCATAGGCAAAACAAGCAGTACCAGTCCTTCCATGACCGGCTTGTTTCACTGAGAAGAATGTCCTCGAGGTTCATTCATGTTGTATATTGAAGAGTTTCCTTTTTTAAGGCTGAATAATATTCTATCATATGTACATTTTCTTTATCCATTCAGCTATCAATAGACATTTTGGTTGTTTTCACATCTTGCCTATTTTGAATGGTGCTACAGTATCCATGGGCATGTTAATAAGCATGTTTGAGATGCTTATTGCAGTTCTTTTGGATAAATACTCAGAAGAATGAATTCTGGATTGTCTGGCATTGTAGACCGCTCTGCCTGATTTTAGGAATTGTATCTCTACCCTTGTGGCTAAGGGCGAGAGACGACCTTTGGAATTTGAGCCACAGGAGACAAAGCTTGTTTCTGGTAGCAAACGCTGCCTCGGTTCCTCTTCCTGCTCCCAAAGCTTGGTCGGAAGTCAATGATGGGTAAGACCCCTCACAGCGGGGGGCAACAAAGAGCAATGGACTCTCACCCCACACCCCCCCCACCCCTGCTTTGACAAAGCCCGAGTCCCCATGTCCTCTGGGAGAAGGGCTTCCTGGCTCTAATCCTCTCAAGCCTGAATACCTGATGGGGAGAGGTGCAGCTCCTTGTCTTGCTAGAGCGTGTCCTGGGGGAAAATCTGGCAGCACAAAGACTTGCTGATAAACCTGTGAAATCTGCTCTGCTAAGAGTGCTTTCATTCATATGATAAGGGTCCGAGAGGAAATGAGTATGTCTCCCAAAGTTTCTGCAACTCTCTTCCTGACAGACACTGACTCATAGTAAGCCCTCAGATCTCTTTGAAATGTTATCTACTGTTTGATCCTTGCCGCCCTATATTCCTGTGTATTACAACCCAATAAAAGGCTATGGAGGAAGGCACTTGGGGCCTTTTTCTCCTTGGAGAAACTGGTCGCTGCTGGCCTTTGTGTCCCCAGAGAAACTGACCACAGCCCACTCCTCCTCCCCAAGCAGAGCTCATCCTGTCTCAGCCATATTTATGCATTCATGCGTGTCTGTGGCACCAGGGGGACTTGCAGAGAAGTCGCCCCCACAGTCTGGTATTTCTATTTTTTATTTCTTTTAAGGAAACTCTCTACTGTTTTTCATGGTGGCTGCACTCTCAAAATTTCTGAAGATATTTATTCAGCCCATATATATGGAGGCTATTATGTGCTAGGTCTGCCCCAGGTCCTGTGAACACTACAGTTTTAGAAAGAAAGGAAGCCCTGGCCAGGGTGACTAACTTGTTTGGAGCATCATTCCATATAGCAAAATGTTATGGGTTTGATCCCCTGACTGGGGATCAAGGTTTCTCTCTCACATTGAGCTCTCTCTCTCTCTCTCCTCTCTCTCTCTCTCTCTCTCCCTCCCTCTCAAAGAAAAAAAAAGGGGGGGAAAGGAGGAGGCCTGCCCTCAGTGAAACGCACCCTAGTGGGAAGGAAGCAGACTACAAATAAACAGACAATATTGAAACATACAAACCAGGAGAGAATCAGTCAAATCAGGATAAATGCTCCTGAAAAAAAGATGTGAAACTAATTGATAGGGTGGTTACTATAGACGGATGGTCTGAAGAAGGCTCTCTGAGGAGGTGAAACCTAAGCTGCCATTCTCTTAATGACAAGAAGAAACCCTCCATACTCTCTAAACAGAGGGAATAGTTGATGCAAAGTCTAGGAAAAGTGTTAAATATTAGAAAAAGAAGGAGCGAGAGACTGTCCAAAGTTTCTGAAGTTTATGGATAAGGAACGAGGGAGAGAAAGAGAATTTGGATAAGTAAGCAGAGGCTGTGGGATACAGGGCTTTGATGTCAGCATTCAGAAGATTTTATTTTCATATCAAGTGCTATGTGAAGCCACTGGAGAGTTTTAGGTAAAATAGTGAAATGATTTAATCTATGGTTTAAAAAGATGTCTCTGGATGCTGTGTGAGGAATGGATTATGAGAGAGAGAAGAGTAAGCAGGTATAGTGGACAGGAGGCTAGATTAGGAGTCCAGGTAAGAAATAATGATGAAGGAGGTAGAGGGGCAACTGCACGAGTTTAGAAATTGTTGGGAAAGTAAGCTTGACTGTATACTATGGCAATATGGCCTGAATTATTCTAGAAGTAAGGATGGAAAACTAGAAATGTCATCAAAATAAAATAAAGCAGTAAATATCATATGACAGTCAAGAGATGCAGAGAAAATGATGAGAGTGGTTAGAAAAATCAGACAGGTGAATAGCAGAAAGGGAAGTGATGGCTAACAGTATTAAATATCACAACTACCACAGTGGGTAAAGCTTCTTTCTGGGGAAAGGAAGCTGATTTTGACAATTAGGTGCCATTAGTAACCTTCAAAGGAAGAGCTTCCTATGGTTGTGACAAAGACCTGAGATTTGTAAAGGGCTAAAGTGTAACCTTGAAGTTAACACAAGGAGTACTCAGAGGTTGTGTCAGTTGATGAGAAGAAGCAAAGAATGGATTATTCATTTGAGGGCCAAGAATATCAATGCACGTTTTGTAGTTTTTGACATTGATTTTATGTTTAAGGGAGTGAACGAGTTACATGTTAGCAAATTAGGGAGAAGACAAAGGAAGACTAGAAACCCAGCAGTGTCCTGGAGGAGGTGTTGAGTATTGAGATAGAAATCACAGTAGGGACAGCAAATAGGAAAGCGTAGAGGAAAGGAAGCAAATCAATGAAGACTGAGGAGTCTACTGAAAATAAAAGAGTTGAGGGTAACTTCGATTTCTTGAGAAAAAATGAGATATGTTTTGGGGTGTTACTATGATTCTGGTTATGAGGATACTACCAGGAACCCTCAACAAAGTATCAGAGTGGATCTGTATCAAATTGCAGATGCAAAATCCAGAAAGCTGCAGGGATGAAGGAAGGGCAATTGATTAGGGGTAGGATGAAGAAGACAAACTGAAGAAATAGAAAAATTCAAATAAATAAGCTTCCTGGATATGGATTCAATTCCACATATTTGAATAAGTAATTTGAATCAGAGCCTTGCTATGCTAAGACTACTGAATCATTTCATCAATTTTTCCTTAAGCTGCCATCAAAATCCCATGCACTGGTGGACCTTTCTTTCTCATCATCTATATAACTAGCCAGTTTTTCATGGTGGAATATAGAAAAGGAAACAAGTTTTCTCTCTTTCTTTTTAACCTTCATCCAAGGACCTGTTCTCTGTCAGAGAGAGAGAGAAACATCAGCTCTCCCCCCAAACCCCTGCATGCACTCCAACCACTGGGGATCAAACCCAACATTCTCCTTGCATACAGGATGAAACTCAAACCAACTAAGCCACCCAGCCAGGGTGTGAAAGGAAATAATTTTTGTCTTGAGTGTTACAGAACTCCCTGAAGTGTTCAGTGTTCAGTTTAATCACCATTACCTTAGCTCACAAGTACACAGTGCTTTGTGAGTCCTGAGTAATGGAGATGTGGTGTAGTGAGGGCATCCAAACTTGTAAAAACACAAAATCCTCAATACTAATAGTCGAAAGTAATGCTACTCAAGTTTTTTTTCATTTGTCTCCCCAATTCCCAAAGAACTTTGAAAAAATATGACTTATTTGATTGCATGAGATCAAGTTCACTGAATTATTTTTTGCCCCCTGTAATTCTGTATCTTTGGTAAAACTGAAATGATTACCTACATAAAAGTAAGTTAGTCCCATTAGCGATGTTTGTAAATGGGTTTTTGTAGGATTTACTTTTGAATAAATACTTGCTATAGACAAAAAGAACTTAGGTCTACAAGTGGCTTCTTTTTCAATTAGTTTAGAAACTGTCTCAAGCACATCCAAACTTTCATCTTGGCTCAGCCAGTATTTCCTGAGAAAGACTATGAATTCTTTGTTTTAGTTTTAATATCAGTAGGTTTTACAAATTTGGATGGGTGAAACTGCAGCAAACTGCTGAAAAACATGATGTTCTTAGACAACTTACAGGCCTTCTCTTCATCTTCCTGGCATGCACGCCCAGGAGTCAAATGCAGAGACTTATAAGACCAGTGTACTGGTCAACTTTGTCATTACTTGAGCTGTGTTATGACATTTATTTTTTTCCTGGACAAAATCAGTTAGTGTCATTTATATATTCTGTTTGTATTCATGTCCTCTAAGCATGTATTTATCATTTTGGTACTTTCATATTACCAATAGTTATTGTGAATAAATAATGCCAAAGAACTTCTGGATTTTATGGTCAATAAACTTAAACTTCCTTGCTTTATGACTTATTTAATAATTCAAGATTAAAATAGGATGTAATTTTATGTTACTTTATAATCTTGGCGATCACATTGGACACTAGCATAGTAAAAGTACATTGCACTATCATGCATCTTAAAAAAGAATTTTCCAAAATACCATGTAATGTATAAAATCATAAAGTTATAGCTGATACATTTAAAAATATGAGTCATTCTAAGGAAAAAGATTTATTTTTGGTGAATTTTTTTACACTCCCTGCTTTGTGGCCAAAATGCCCATATTATACTCAGTCCCTCTTATTATACTTAATCCCTCTTATTGTAATAAATTCTCTTACTAAAATGTTACAGTGTTTTTCATCCTATAAACATCTGGGGGGTTTTAAGCCAAAGAGGAAAATTGTTAATCTGAATAGCAATTGTCTTTGGGCATGAAAGATAGGTCGGCCTTTCTTTGCTCTTCAAATTATACCTTGCTGAACACTGGCTCTGCTAGAGAAGATGGGTGCTGTCGGCAACCCACCGTTCCTCCCAGAGCCTGAAGTCATACAATGTTCCTGGAATATCTAAACAGGCAAGTATTCGATGGGTACATTTATAAAAGTGGACTGATGCTTGTGGTTGGCATTATTGTGGGAGAGAAAGTGACTACTCAAGTCAACTGTTGAGTTTTAAAAGTCCCTAATAGTATAATCCTGAAACTAAGAGCCAGGAGTATGTGCCAATGTTAGTGACTGCTCTCAGGGAATTCCTATTTTGAAACAGTGATACTATCTCCTAATGCTTGATTTGCTGCAAGGAAACACCCTGTGTTTCTTGGAGCCTGAAAGTAGTTTTTAATCTATATTGTTAGGTCTATAACCATTCTGAGCTGTGATTGACACGCCTTTGTTTTTGTCACTGGCAATTTTGCCCATTTTTTCCTTGTAATTAGTCTCAAGCCAAGTTATGTGGTTTTCCATTAATAAATCATTAGTTGGATATAGTGATTTGCATCTCTAGTTCCTATTCAACATAGGAATGTTTTGGGTTCTAGTTTTCTTTAAAGGAGATATAAAACTATACCTAGCTCTGTTTCTGAATTACAAGCTCAAATGTTGCCATCTGAATAAAAGTTTTCTTTTTCCTTTTTTGTTGGTTTGTTTGTGTGTTTGTTTGTTGTTAGTATAGCTTAAAGCCATTGCATGAGTGATAAAACTTTAAATTCTGGGTTGAACATGACACAAAGCGTGGAAGAAATTCTTGTTCTTTATGACATTTCACATAAATATATCTACTCGGTGGGCCAAAGGAAAGGGTCAGAATCTTCCAAAGGTTGGTTACTTCTTGGAGGTGTGCAATGAACCACCATAGAGTGTAGCCAGTGGCTCTGGGTGTCGCTTTCCTCTTTAGCATTGGGAAGGAGTCACACTGGCATGCAGTCCTAGCTTGTTCCTGTTACCAGGGAACCAAGGCAACCCAGCTACTAACTGGCAAAGCCAAGGCCAGAACAGAGGTCTGCCTGTCCATTTTGTTTTGTGTGCTCTCCCATGTTCGTTATTAATTCCCTTTTATGGGTTTTCTGAACTACAGTTGCTCACAGAGCAGATTTTTGTCTAAATTCAAGAACAAACATATATTTTTGAATTTTCATTTACTCTCTTCTTTGTCTTTTCTAGGCAAAATGAAACATATTCCAATTGTTATCAAGTTATCACTGGATCTCTTCCAATCTTTCAATTCTGTCTTTTTAAAATGTAAACCCTGTCATAATCTTAGCATGTATCAAATCAAAGAGTCCTTTTTCAAGGCATATTTCAGAGATCTTAGGGAAAAAAAGAGTGACTAGATTTTAAAGCAGTACGATAAATGATCTCCAAAGACATGTTCCTAAACAGTTATGTAATTGATGTTGTTATCTTAAAATTCAGACATATTAGATGAAATTCTGTACTTTGAAAGTCATCCACACCCTTTCCAATTTTGGCATGCTAAATTCAAAAATATAAAACATTTCAATTCTTGAAAAGAGAAATAATATTTTATTTCCCAAAGAATGTATTTGGCAAAAAAAAAATTTTCTGGAAATTATCTTCTGGCTGGTGAATCCTGGAATCTGTATTTGGTGCACATAATCCTAAGCACTAGTCTCAACACCTGTCCACACGCTTCCCTTTTGTACAGGGAACCCAGCTATCCCAACCACAGCTGACAGCACCACATAGCTCACCCATGGGGTTCAGTGATCAGCAACTTGGTTCAAAAGTAAACTGGGCCCTGGCCAGTGTGGCTCACTTGGTTGGAGTATTGTTCAGTACACCAAAATTTTGCACATTCGATTCCTGGTCAGGGCACATATCTAGGTGTTTGATCCCCAGTCGGTACATCTAGGTGGTAACCAATAGATGTTTCTCTTTCATGCTGGTGTTTCTCTCTCTCTCTCTCTCTCTCTATCTGTCTCTGTCTCTGTCTCTCTCCCTTCCTCTGTCTCTAAAAGCAATGAGAAAGTGTCCTCAGGTGAAAATTTTTAAAAAAGTGAACTGGGTCAATCAGAGTACTCTTTGAGGAAGGAGACTAGACTTAAGATAGTGACCACACAATACAATACACAGATGATAATTGTACACCTGAAACCTATATAATTTCATTAATCTATGTCACCTCAATATATTCACTAATTTTTTTTAATAAAAAGAACTCAAAACTGTAAAGACTGAGCCAGACAGCTGTGGCAGCTGAGCTGAAAGATTATAGAGTAAACTCAGGCCAGAGACACTATGGGTCATTTGAAGCTTCAGCTGAATTTATGAGGTTACTAATAAGCAAAGTGAGGAAAAATGATTGAGATAACAAGAGAAGCCATTAGTAAAACCTCATGAGAAAGATAAGCATTAGCCATTTCTAGTGGTCACCCAAAACAATTTTCCCCACAGCTGTGTTGTGGAGATGCTGATGTATGTAGCCCTTTCCAAGAACATGGATTTCTTCATGTCCCTATCTTTGTAGAATACCTACTTCTTGAACTAGCCTATGTGTATCTTTGTTCCTTGTAACCAAAAGAACACTAACTAAATAAAACAAATACTTTGTCATGCCTTATATTAAAATAGATCAAAACGTGAATAACTTTAGACTATCCTGATTACATTAGCAAAATATTGACTTTGGTTCAAAAATTGAGAGATTAGAGCAACTCAATCGCCCTGAAAATATTATAAAGAGAAAACCTATAAATAGAAAATACTTCCCATCAAAAAAAGCACATAGCAAACATGACCTTCAAGTCAAGACATGGTAAAAACTAGAAAAGCTTTATTTCAAACTATACATGTTATTTTTATATTTGAGGATATAAAGCACAATAAATTTTAATTTGTTTCTCAAATGTGTGGGTCTCCATAGCTATGTAATCCATCTGTTTCTGATTTGCTTACACTTTACTCATCGAAATGCTGTTTTCTAAAAATTATTTGTTGTCCAAGAAGTCTTTTGACTCTTCTTTGTGAGCATATTTAGCATTTCTTAGAAACATGTCTGTTCGCCAAGTCCAAGTGAGCTCGTACACAAAAACATTCAAATTTGGATGGAAACAGAAAATAAAAGACCAGGTTCATTTCTTTGAGAGGAAAAGGCAGTACACATAATGTCCAAACTCTAGTCTTGATAAAATTGTGTTTGATGAATCTCTGCATGTTTCCTTAACCTCTCAGGAGAGAAGTTCATTCGGCTAAATGTGAAAGAATTTACTAAATTGTTTTAAATAAAGCTTTCCTTTATTGAAATTGTGGAAAAACTCATGAACATGGACAACAGTGTGGTGAATGCAGGGGACGGGGAGTGGGGGAGGTGGAAGAGGTATGGATAAATGATCATGAAAAGAACTAATTAAATTAATAAAAAGAGAAATTTTGGAGATGAGTAATAATTCATAGTCTCCAGGTAGAATAACCTGCATATTTTGTTCAGTGGCCTTCTTGATGAAAACATAAGTGCTAGTAAAACGACATATTTTACAGGGATATTGCCTTTTTTAAATCATAGGAAACACTTTGAGAAATGGGTAATTTTTTAATTTAAATATTTTATTCAACACAGTCATTCAGCACATATTTATTGATCACCTATTGTGTGGCAGGCATTGCTATATAAACTAAGGAAGCACCAGGAGGCCAAACAAACAGAAATCCTGTTTTGACATGACCAGGGAAGGGTTTATAGGTCAATGCTTCTCTAACCCTTAAGAACACATGAATCACCTGGGGATCTTGTTAAAATGCAAGTTCTGACTTAATATGTCTGAGATGTGGCTTGAGATTAGACATTTCCGACAAACTCCAAGATGACACTGATCATCCCAGTCCAAGGACCATTCTTTGAGCAGCAGGGTTGTAGGCCATGAAAAAAGATGTTAGTTTTTAGTGGGAGAAGAATGAAAGCTACTGAAGAGTTATCACTAGGGGAGTATTGCAAGAGTAAAACTCTAAACTTTGTGCACATATTCCTTTCTCATCCCACCAGATTGGTACAGCTGCACTGGGAAGCTTAGAGTTGGGAAAAGGGGTGTGGGTGGCTTCTTTTCTCTTTACTCTGATAGCCAATCCCTGCCAACAACTTCCCTAAGAAGGAGAGGTAAAAACCATCAGCACTGAAAGCATGAGTGGCACCTGTGTATAGGCATTCTCCTTACATGCTCTAGTATCTGCACCAGATTTGCAGTCTTGCAGTCTCGCAGAATCCCACAGATGAGCACAAGGCACAGGTGTCCCTCTCCCCCTACTTATTCTACTCTGTGCCTCTACGTAGAGGAAGTAAAGGTTTCACCTTATTGGTACTGTCTTCAGCTGGCACTCGTGTTTTCTAGGATTATCAGTTATTTAGAAAAAAGTTAACTCAGGACTTAATAGATTGAGCTGTTTTTTTTTTCCTTGGATGTCCTTAAAGATCCATCTTCCAGGCACTGGAGATCTCCCAAAGATAGTTTCCTTGCCTTGAGTGGAATGTGTCTCTCCACCATTTCCTTAGACCCTCTCCCTCAGTCTAGAAGTAGGCATTCTTTCTGGTGGGATCACTTTGTCTTTCCAGGATATCCTTGTAAGCAGAATCAAAAATGACCATTTAATCTAACTCTATTACATGGCCCTTATCCATTCAGTGGAAACACTCATGCATTCTTTGTATAGCATGAACAGTACAGTCATCTTCTTTCCTCATAATCTAAGCAGCCAGTCAGTCATAGTCTCCCTGTAGATTTCTTAATAAGAAAAGAGGTCTCCTCCCTACCAAGGGTTATGCACAAAGTTCTATGAACTCTTTCACCAAAACCCCTCTCACTTGACTGAAGATGAAGAAAAAATACATCTGCACTGGAGAATTTCTCAGTAGGAATGCTCTTTATACCCCTGAGACTTCTGCTGGAGGTGGGATCATCTATAGTTGACAAGGACTGGTTTTGAGGTACCACTACTTGCATGTGCAAGACTACGTTATTATTAAATGGATAGCTTTGTTTAGTTGTTTGAGATAGCCAGAACACAAATGTAACTCCTAATCTTCCAAGAAAACTATCCTCAGCAATATGAATTTAGTATTTCTTTTTCTGCTGTAGTGATTATTTTTAAGATTTAAAATTTTTGAGTTGCCATTGACATATAACATTATATTAGTTTCAGGTGTATGACATAGTGATTAGACATTTATATAACATATGAACTAACTACCCTGGTAAGTCTAGTACCCATCTGGCACTATACATAATTATTATGTGAAGGGACTTCCAGCCAAGATGGAGGCATAGGTGGATGTTTTGCTTCCTCACACAACCAAAGAAGGACAATAACAAGTTTAAAAACAAAAAACAACCAGAACTGCCAGAAAATTGAATAGAATGGAAATCTGAGAACCAAGGAGTTAAAGAAGAAACATTCACCTAGACGGGTAGAAGGGGCAGAGAGGACTCACAGCAAAAGTGACAGACTGGGCAGGCAAGGAGGTGGCTGGAGAACCAGTGGGTCCCACACTCCCATGTGGGTAAGCTGGGAGGAACAACTGGGGAGCAAGACAAACAACACAACCCAGGTTTCCAGAGTGGGAAACTAAACCCTCAAAACCTCTGGCTTTAAAGACCTGTGGAGGTTGTAAAGACCTGTGGAGGTTGTAAAGACCTGTGGAGGTTGCAGTGGTGGGAGAAGCTCCCAACCTCACAGGAGAGTTTGTTGGAGAGACCCAAAGGGTCTTCAAAGGTACACAAGCCCACCTACCCAGGAATCAGTACCAGAAGAGCCCAATTTGCTTGTGGGTAGTGGTGGAAGTGACTGAAAATGGGGGGAGAGCTGAGCTGTTCCCTCTCTAACCCTTCTTCCTCATATAGTGCCACAACACAGGGAAGTGGGGTACCCCTCTCGGGCTAAAATACCTAAGGCTTTACAATGTAACAGGCATGACAAGACAAAGAAATATGGCCCAAATGGTACAAAAGATCAAAACCCAAGAAAGGGAACCAAGGGATGAGGAGATAACCAACCTATCAAATATACAGTTCAAAACACTGGTAATCAGGATGCTCACAGAAATGAATGAGTGCAGAAGAAAAACAGAGAAAGAAGTAAAAGCTATACAAAGTGAAATAAAGAAAAATATACAGGGGACCAACAGTGGAGAGAAGAAAACTGGGACTCAAATCAACAATTTTGAAGAGAAGGAAGAGATAAATATTCAAGCAGAACAGAATGAAGAAATAAGGAGTAAAAAAATAAATGAGAAAAGATTTAGGAATCTCTGGGACAATTTTAAACATTCCAACATCCAAGTCATAGGTGTACCAGAAGGAGAAGGAGTATAATAAGAAATTGAAAACTTGTTTGAACAAATAATGAAGGAGACCTTCCCCAATCTGGTGAAGGAAAGAGACTTCCAGGAAGTCCGGGAAGCTCATAGAAACCCAAAGAAATTGGACCAAGAAGGAACACACCAAGACACATCATAACTACATTACCCAAGACTAAAATTAAGGACAGAATCTTTAAAGCAGCAAGAGAAAAGAAGGTGTTCCCATAAGACTGTCAGCTGTTTTCTCAAAAGAGACCTTACAGGCAAGAAGGATCTGGAAAGAAGTATTCAAAGTCATGAAAGACAAGGACCTACATCTAAGATTACTCTAGCCAGCAAAGCTGTCATTTAGAATGGAAGACAGATAAAGTTCTTCCCTGATAAGGTCAGGTTAAAGGAGTTCATCATCACCAAGCCCTTATTATATGAAATGTTAAAGGGATTTATCTAAAAAAAAGAAGATCAAAAACGGTGAACAGTAAAATGACAACAAACTCACAACTATCAGCTGAACCTAAAACAAAAACAAAAGCAACTAAGCAAACAACTAGAACAGGAACAGAATCACAGAAATGGAGATCATATGGAGGGTTATCAGCGGCAAGGGGCAGGGAGATGAGGATACAGGGAATAAGAAGCACAATTAGCAGTTACATATAGATAGGGGGGAGTTAAGAATAGTATAGGAAATGGAGAAGCCAAAGAACTGATATGTACGACCCATGGACATGGGAGAAATGGTGGGAGGAGGAGTTCAGGATGAAGGGGGGGAAAGGGGAGAAAAAAATGAGACAACTCTAATAACAATCAATGAGGCATACTTTAGAAAAATAGAGAGAAAAATAATTATTATTACATGAAGGAATTAAGAAGTATAAATTACCAGTTATAAAAGTAGACTCAGGGATGTAAACTACAGTGTAGTTCATATAGTCAATAATATTATAACAACAAATTGCCTATTTCTTGATATCTTGATAATTTTATGCCTCTCTTTAAAATGAATGTTCATATTGTAGCATTATGGGAATGTGTATTAAATGGTACATTTAATTACCCCTGAAATAAGGAATCAAAAATACTTCATTGTGTACTTAACACTATACTTACTTCTTATGAAATATTGTAATTTATTTTATGCCAAACAGATTTCACATGTATTTTATACAATTACCTTTTGTCATGTGAGTATGGTACTGTTGGTTTGAGCACAGTTACTCTGAATGCAACCTGCCTGCAACACCAGATGCTATAGAAACTCCATTCTTATACCAGTTCATTCTATTGAAGCACAGTTAGGACATTTATTTATATTGCAGAGCATATCACTTAATTTTTAATCATCACCAAACTAATAAACAGATAAACTTCACCCTCCCCAAAGTCACAAGTCCAGGAACCAAAATGAGAACACAAAAATTTTAGGTGTGTTTAATCAATAATTAGGAGACTTACACAGAGTATATCTGCAGATGCAATTTGAGGTGATTCTACTATTTGGTGAAGTGATAAGTTCTGAAATATCAAATAAGGAGACAGAGCCCTGGGCAAGATAAAAATTAGCTCTAGTTCTGCCCATTTTGCATGATTTAATGTGGTGATAATATGAAGACAGAATTAAAACAGAATATATGATTACCTTGCCACTTCTAAAGACATAAATGAACATTTCTTTCTTTGAACAAACATGCTGTGAATTCTAAATGGCTATTACTTGTGTTTGTGAAAAGAAACGCAAGAAAACAGAAGGAAAAAGTCAGTTGTAGTGAAAGAAACAATAATGTGAGAATAAATACAAGCAATGAATTTTTACTTCCACTAACAAAATGGGGTGTATTATGGCTTCATGACTAGGTGATTTATAGTCTCCTTATTGTTAGAAGCAATCGCTCACTGAGAAGACACCATTTAAATTTGGCCAACAGTCACCTACCCCTGTTGGGTAAAATGATATGCACAAGTATGAATAGCCAATTTGACTTTTCAGAAGTAGGTGTGTGTTATGTGATAAACATATTTTATGCAGAGCTAATACCTATCCCTACTCCAGAGAAAGCTTTTCTTAAAATGATGAGATATCATATTAATATCAAAGGTCTTGCTCTGTTTGGTCAGTAAATACTCTTTCAAGGAATAAGAAACTGTGTGTCAGTCTAGTATATATGCTATGCTAACAAACCCCCAAATCTCAGCAATTTAAAGCAATAAATTACTTCTCATACATGTTGCATGTTCAAGGCAGACTGGCAAGGGGCTTTGTTCCACATGGTCTTTACCCCAGGGCCTAGACTGACAAAGGTTAGCTTTTAATCCATGCTTCCATGATTACAGAAGCAAGGAAGAGAGAAAGAATGTGAAAAACAACTGTTGGCCTCTGCCCAAGAACATCACATGTCACTTCCACTCACATTTCAATGGCAAAGCATGTCACATGGCCACAGCTAAACTCAACAGTACAGGATAGAGCCTACTCCCACAGGTAGGAACACTAAATTTTTTTAATAAGACAGACTTCCATGCTGACAATCTGGTGAAGGAAACAACCTGCAAAAGGAAAAGTTTTAGCAACTAATAAGAGATGATGCTTAGGCCACAGCCTATGCTAACATACCTCCTGATATCTACCATAATATCAGGAGTTCCAATGAATGGCACTCTGCCACCCATATGTGTTTATTTGGAAGTAAAGCAGAAGAGTCAGCAATTGAAATCAAAATATCTCATCACTAATGAAGGCTAAGTGGAGGATATACAGAAAACTCAAATGGGCTTATTACCTTCCTCCCCTCTCAATCATGTCTTCAAACAGCCCACACAAGAGAAAGTTAGAGTTCACAGTTTGATTGCACTACCCCTAAGGTTTCTCCTTCCCACTGGTCTAGAAAGAGCAGAATAACCACATACTCATGTTCAAGTCCTAAGGTATTCTCATGCCATCTAATTAAGAAATGTGGACTCAGGACCAATGTGGAACAGCTCAGTCTGCCTCTTTGCAGAGGAGAAACAAGAAGTTCCCTACATAAGATATTAAGCTCCTCTCATATGGAATTTAAAACATCAGGAGTAAGAATAAATGATTTCTCTCAAATCATATATCAACTTGAATTATTAGGGTTTTTTGTTTTTTGTTTTCTCCTCCACTAAATTATGGACTCCTTATAGAACTAACACCTTGCATTGTGTTAAATTTCCATAACAAAAGAAGCCAGAAACATATTTGTTAAATGTTATATTCTTTCATGACAAACCAAGCCATCACTTCAAAATCATATATTCACACTGAATTATAATAACTACCTTAATTCATGAAAATTCTATACAGATTTCTAACCATTATCTGTCAAATACAGTCATCCACCTCATAACTTAGTGGAACTGTATCTTTCAAGTAGCATAAAATTTTTAAGCTACTTAAAAATTCTCTTTGGAAGAGAATAAGATCTTTTTTTTTTGAGAATAAGATCTTCTTAACAATATTATACATCATTAAAAAATTAGTTTCCAACAGTTCTGGTGACCTCATATAATATATAATTAAAAGTATGCTAAGAAAATAATGAGCAAAGAAAAAAGAATTAATTACCAGCCCACACCAAGCATGAGAAAACACTTCAAGACACACACAAGATTTCCAAGTTAGAAAGGAAACAAAAGTATTTTTGTCCAAGATATGAGGGATGACACAGCAATAAATTAAATTTGTGATGAAGCACATTAAAATGGGAGCAATTGAATTATTGAACTGAGATCAATATGCTTTCATATTCTGCCTCATGAAAAGGAAAGTATTTCTGTGCAATAAAACCAGGGTGTATATATTCCAAGTCTGTGCTGGTAGCTGAGCAGAATGAGAGCTCAAATAAGATTTACCTTTATTCCTTCTTTTTGAGTAGAGAAACTTTTTTTTAGTCACACACTGTCCATAACTTAAAAGTTTATAAGTGACTAGGAGAATAACTAAAATTCAAATAATTGCCAACACCCAGTGTTGTTGAGGATGTGGGAGTGCCAACACTCTTCCATTGCTGATAGAATGCAAAATGCTACAGTCACTTTGGGAAACAGTTTGGCAATGTCTTACCACCCACACCTTACCATATACTGTCATAAAACTCAGAAATGTCACTCCTAAATCTTTACACCAGAGAGATTAAAACAATTATGTCCGCAGAAAATACTTGTATTATAATGTCTATAACAGCAGTATTCAAAATAGCTAACAACTTAGAATAAAAACATTAAATGCCCATTAACTGATGAATGTATGAAAGGACTGTGGTATATCTATACTTTTGAAATTTTATCCTGCAATATAAATGAACAAACTGATACATTCAACAGGAATGAAAATAAAAAAAGCTTTATGGTAAGTTTAGAAGGTCAAATACAAAAGACTACATACTATTATTTCATTTATGCCAAATTCCTGAAAAGACAAACTGTAGTGAGAATGAGACAGGCTGAAACTGGTGATGAAAGTCTTCTGAATTTCCTATATCTCAGTTATGGTGGCAGTTATAAAGCTGTATACAATTACAAACATTCATCAGCCTGGACCTTCAATGGGTGTCTTCTGTATATTTTACATGTCAATAAAGTTGGGGAAGCATCACTAATACAATGGAATACAAAACAAAATCATCTGCAGGAATATTCAAAATCATAAAGCTGTGAACTTAAAAGAGTACCATGTTAGTCATACCAAAAATTTAAATCATATTTCCAGGTATACGCAAAAGAGGCATTTACTAGAAATGGTAAAAGCAGGGGTGATGAAGAGGGCCAAATGTTGGTGAATTTCTGGATATATAGAGTTCTTTGGAAAAAGAAGTGGAGTTTATATTTATATAAACATATAACCCTGGCTGGTGTAGCTCAGTGAATTGAGCGTGGGCCTGTGAATCAGACAATCGCGGTTCAATTCCCAGTCAGGGCACATGCCTGGGTTGCAGGCCGGTTCCCTGCAGGCCAGTTCCCAGCAGGGGATGCACAAAAGGCAACCATACATTGATGTTTCGCTCCCTCTCTCCTTCCCTTCCCCTCTAAAGATAAAAAATAAAATAAAATAAAATAAAATAAAATAAAATAAAATAAAATAAAATAAAATAAAATAAAATAAAATAAAATAAAATAAAATAAAATAAAATAAAATAAAAATATATAAATATACCAGAATCCAACAACCACTTGCACTGGAAAATTACTATTCTGTAATGCTAAAATGTGCACTTCTACGAACTCTCCACATTCATTCCTGAAACTACCCATCAGAAATTATCTAATGGTAATTACTCCACAGCAACACTAATGAGGTAAAAGTGTGGATTCATAACACACTAATATTTTTGTAAACACAAAATATTTTAAAGTAAACTATAGAATAGAAATATTTTGAAAACCAAATGCATAAAACTAAGGCATTCTTCTATAATCAGAGTGTCTAATAATAATAGTATCTTATTTGTATGTGTGTATTACGTTCGTGTTGGAAAGACCATGATCAACGCTTCCTTTTGGGAGTATATACTCCCAGGATTTCCCTAATTTTTTATCATTATTTTATTTAGTCTTTAAATCCCACTACCAAAAATCTCACCACTATTTTAAAAAATATTTTTAAATTACACATAAAAATGTAATTCTACACCAAAAGAAATGATAAGAAAAAGTGTATTCAAGGTATTATTTCCCATAAAATATTCCAGACCATACACCCAAAGCTCTATAAAGTGCTGCGAGAAACTTGTATCAGTGTCTTGGAATACTTGGGTTTTTATTTCCCTCCCTTTTTCTTAAAAATTTGTATTAATCACCCTGGCTGGTGTAGCTCAGTGGATTGAGCAGGGGCCTGCAAACCAAAAGCTCACAGTTCGATTCCCCATCAGGGCACATGCCTGGGTTGCAGGCCAGTTCCCAGCAGGGGATGCACCAGAAGCAACCATACATTGATATTTCTCTCCTTCTCTTTCCTTCTAAAGATAAATAAATAAAATTTTTTTAAAAATTTGTATTAATCATATTATCAACATTATCATTTAAATTATCAAAGCAAGCTAAACCACAAACACAGTAACCTGATATCTGGCAGTGTCCTGAGAGTGGGCCCTGTTGAGTTTCATGGTTGAGTTTATTTACTGATGATAATGATGCCTGAATCTCCAGCAGTAGAAATGGATGCACAGCAATATACATAACATTTATTTTTGTTCTCCCACAGGTAACTCAAGTTCATCGTGTCCTGAACCAAGGTCATCATCTCTTCACTATCACTACCCTATCTGTATTTGCTCTCTCTATACTGCTATCCACTCAGTTGACCAAACCAGTAAACTGAGCATCACTTTCAACAGTACCTTCCCTATCAGTGCCTATGTCCAACCAAATGCTAGTGTAGATTGTACCTCCTGCCTCTTCAAACTGTCCTTTTCTCTCTCCTACCCTATTCAGATCACCATCAAATTTTTGTCTAGATAGCTACTTTGGCATCCTAAGTCATCTCCTCACCTCTGCTCTTCTCTGGACAGTCCAATCTTCACATTTGTATGTGGTGTGATCATGTAAAGACTTAAATGTACGCATCCAACTTCTCTAGGAAGTCTTCCACGAATACCCACATCTGCACCCTCTTCTGTGCACCTGTGGCATTTTGTACTTCCCCAACCTTGACACTAATATACCATTTTATATATATATATATATATATATATATATATATATATATATATATATATTTTTTAAATGTATTTACTTTATTTTTAGATAAAGGGGAAGAAAGGAAGAAAGAAAAGGAGACAAACACCAATGTATGATTGCCCCTACTGGGGACCTGTCCCACAAACCAGGCATGTGCCCTGACTGGGAATTGAACTGGAGAATTGATTTGAACTGTGGTTCCCAGGCTGGTGCTCAATACACTGGGCCACACCAGCCAGGCAAGGCTAATCCCATTATATTTGATGGATTGCTTATTTATCTGAATCCCCCGCTAGACTGTGAGTTATACTGTGGCAAAATTAAGACATAAATAAGAATTCAAGAGAACTGTCCTTATAAAGTCAATTTTGTTACTTAGCTATGAAGATTTAAAAGGTTTCTTTTCTAATTTTTTCAATTTTTTTATCCAAATCTTATCTCATCACCATCTCAGTTTATATTATATTTTCTGGGATAATATTAAATACACAGTTGTGTTTAGAATAAGTTGATATTTCTTTTTCTACCCGGTGAAGGAAACATTTGGGACTGAAGTCATTTTTCCAACTAAAAGGCTTAGAGAAAAGGCTGAAATGTAAACAGTGAGAGCTACAAATACCTCAGGACTTCAGAAAGACCAGCAAATAAAATGTGTATGTTACTTTGCCCCTCTTCTTTTAACTCTGCACTCGAGTTGCTCACTCTTTCAAATGATTTCTAGTCTTAAAATGAATTTTTAAAATTCTACTGAGTTTCAGATTACTGGATGCCTGTGAAGAGCACCCAGCAACCATATTTACTATTATACCTTAGGGGAGAGATGATGGAATCCTGACTCCACTGTCCAAGGCACAGATAGGGATGAGGACACTCTCAGTATAAGAACAATTTTCTCTTGAAAGACAGCCAGGTTGAGCTTGAGCATATTACGCAATATTACTACCTGTGAATCCTCCCTGCCTGAGGACCAGACAAAGGGTTAAGATGCTCCCAGAGAGAAAGTGGATACACGTCTGGAAATGTGAAGGAGAATTCATGTGAGTATACTGTTACAAATTGTAAGAGGGAAGGAAATAAAGGAAAGGGTAGAAGCGACCTACTTTTTATGGCAACTTGGCCTGGTAGTTTCAAAACTCTGCTTCCCTGCCTTGTGACACTTTCCAGTGCAGATAGGCAAAAACTAAAATTACATTTAGAATTCGAGGTACAGGGGCTACCCACACTGGACAAGCAATGAGACAGATCTAAAGGTAATGAGAGCCAGTTACTTGGTGCACATGGAAGCCTCAGGCTGCTAGTCTGTACCATTCCAGAGAAACACTATGGAACACAGGACATGTGTCTGTAACAAGGCTGTTGCCATCTAGTTAAATGAGATGGATTCACAGCTAGGCTCAAAAGGCAAGATAGCTAGCTACTTCTTGGTGGTGTTCTCTCCTAAATATTATTGTTTTGAATTTAATTGCAATTTCCTGGCAGCTAGTAAATACATAAAATATCACTAATGTGTTTTAAAAATTTGCTGCAACTTTAAAATTATTAACAGTAATCTCCAAGATATATTCACTTCTTAAATCAAAACTGATGAGCATGTCCTCACCAGAGTTCTTGGAAAGTGTCTGTTTGATTCACTGCTTTTTCTTTAGCACCCAGAACACTGTCTGGCACTGAGTTGCTGCTCAGTATATATATTTGTTGAATAAAATGCCCAAGAGTCAGTATAGGTCTAACAGACTAATGATGCATATAAATCAAACTTCTCAGAATCTATATATTTCTTCAGATTTTTTCTCTTCAGACTTTAAAAAAATTTTATTGTTGGTCAATTACAATTGCCTGCATTTTCCCCCCACCACTACCCTCCACCCCATTCAAACCCACCTCCCTCCCTTGCTTCCACCCTCCCCTTTGGTTTTGTTCATGTGTCCTTTATAGATGCTCCTGAAAACCCTTCCCCTCATTATCCCCTCCTGCCTCTCCTCTGGTTACTGTCAGATTGCTCTTAATTTCAATGTCTCTGGTCATATTTTGCTTGCTTTTTTCTTTTGTTGATTATGTTCCAGTTAAATATATTCCTTCAGATTTAAAAAAGACATTGGCGCAATTCCACCCTCTTGAAGTACTCCAATTCTTGGAAGCAACCAAGAGCCACACAGTAACCACTGCGATAGAAACCTAGCAGAGCAAGCGTAAACTGTGGGGTCAGGAAAAGGTGTTCAGACCCTAGCTGCCGCTTACCCATTTGGGATCCTGAACAAGTTTAGTGAATTTCTTAAGTATCATGTTTAAGATAATAAGATGTCTCACATTATAAAAAGGATTATTAAATACTATACCATTAGAAAGATTGTGTGCACATGCTACAACACCAGTGACCCACACCACTACCATCCATCACTACCCTTCCTACATCCTGACTTCTCCTCCACTAACAATCACAACTCTGCCACCCACCGAGCTTCTCTGCAAGGCTCTTGCCCTCCTGCTTCCCCTAGAATGGCAACTGAGCACCATAAAAAAATGCCTATGTGTTTTCACCCTCTAAACATTATTAGCATACTTTCGATTAAACAATACACTTTAGGTAGCTGCATACAACCTACAGGGAGCTTCTTTTACTATTATAATCTATTTCGAAAGGGATAAGAATGAATAGGTTCATGGGCCTTAACTCAGAATTATTCATAAATATATTTGATTGTGTTGTCTTTTGTTTAGAGCAAAACATGAAATGTTTCCTCAGTTTTTATAATTGTTTCTATACTGAAAAGAAAATTGAGCCACACTCTGTTATACTTTGCTTTCTAATCAGTCATAATACAAGTATTAGCAAGAAATAATAAAAAAGTACCAGTGTAATTTCTGTAGTTCACCAGAGATAAAGCAACTAATATAGCAAGATAAAAATGAGCTTCTTTTGTCTTTAACCAAAGTGAATAGAAGGGTTACTGAACATTTCAGTTCAAAATAATCAATCAACCCATGATGACTTGAAAATAGTTACTCTTTTATTGCTTTAATAGGTTGCTCTGACTCCCTTTAATTCTCAAGATAATCATGCAACTCATCATGCCTTTTGGGCCATATAAACATAGCCACAGTGCACCCCAGATAAATGTGAAGGATTTTGACGACTCAGTAAAGAAAATAAAATATCTAAAGAAATAGCATTTGGAATATGAAGTCTCTCTTTCATCTGGAAGGAAAATAGGAAGGCTGTTTTTATTTTCAGTAATTCACGAGTGTAAAAGTATTAGCACTTTCCTACTCAGACAATCTTCATTATCAACACGATTTTATAATTATCACACTCGTCCTTTGTTCTTGTTTTTACTTAGCACTATTAAAAAGGACCCATCTTGATGCTGTTGGCTGCAAACAAGCCTGTGACCTAAGCAAAACTGCAATTCACTCCAAGAACAGGACAGATCTGCTCTTAGCCTCTTGGCAGAAGCTGGGATTTTAATGACCTTGAACAAGCAGGGCAGGCAGTCCCACTGCCTGAGAACTCCAGACCTTTCTCCTAGTTTATTCTTGTTGAAGTGAGCTAAGCCAAAACTTTGGCAGCAAGCAAAACCTGGGACAAAGGGTTTTAAGTGGTTATTTTTTTACATGTTTAACTCTTTATGGCTGGGTTAAAAAAGGGAGAGTGTTTATAGAACACTTTTCCTGGGATAGTGTCAGAACTCTCTCCTTGGGTATGGTAGGAAAACAGGGTCCTCAGCAGGCATTCATTCCCCTAATTTGTACCTAAATCCTTATAAGGACATGAAAAGCCAGGAGATGCATGTTGGGTGTAGGGTATAACTTCTAGAAAACTAGTAGTCTCTCTCTCTCTCTCTCTCTCTCTCTCTCTCTCTGCTTGGCTTGCTTTCAGAATTTAGAACTGGGGACAGTGAAAGAATTCCTGTGTCTCCTCAGCTCCCACGAGAAAAGGTCCTTGTTCAAAGGGTATAATTAATTTAAACATTCTTGATTCTCAAACTGTGGATTAAGAAGCAAGAATGAAATGGTGTGTAAGAGACCAGGCATAAATAAGCTGAAGTCATTAAAGGAGCTGTGTGTGGCATCAGTAGCCACGCAGGACAGAGGCAAAAGGAAAATCTGCATAGGTGCTACCATGCTCCAAAGGCTCTGAGTCAGGGTGTTAGTGGAAGTAGGAAATACTAGCACATAGCACTTCCCAGTGCCGTCTCCCTGCAGACTAGAAGAATAGACACAAGTGTCCAATGGTTCTAAACTTCCTGTGCCTTTACCACTGTTTATTTAAATAGTGGAAAGATAAAGACATAACCATGTCATGATGGAAATCATTTTAAATAGAGAAAAATAAAAATATGAGAGAAAGCATAAAATATTTTTATTTATTGACTTTAGAGTGAGAAAAGGGGAGAGAAGAGAACAATTAAAAAAACATTGATTTGTTATTCCACTTATTTGTGAGTTGATTAGTTGATTCTTGTATGTGCCCTGACTGGGGATCAAACCCACAAGCTTGGTGTATCTGGACGGCACTCTAACCACCTGAGCTATCCCGCCAGGGCATTAACACACAATATTTCAACTGATGTTTTTTTACTTATCATGAGCTAAACATTGAGGGTTAAACCATTTACAGAAATGAAACTTAACTCCTGCCACTCAGAGCCCTGAAACTATGTCAGAATTACTGTCTTAAAATCCTACAAAGACTAGTAAAAACTATTCATGACCAGTTGTGCAAACCTGGTTAATTTTAACATCCTCTTATTCAGGGAAAATTTTCTGTTCTCAAGGAACTTTCCAGGTTATTAGGAGACATATGCCCAAGTGATAGAAAGCCTATTACAAAGTCTACATAAGGTACATAAAGTCACAGATATACATAAAGTGAGAGAAAATATCTTCAACTGGAAGACTAAAAAGATTTTTATGAAGCAGGTTCTGCTTAACAGAGTCTAAAAAAATAAATGGAATTCCGTGGAAGAGCAGAGAATACAATCAAAACATGGACTGCTAGGCAAGAGCCTAGTCTCGTAATACTGACCAAGGTCACCCTTAAGATAGAGCCCCTAAGAGAACAGACACTTTTCAGATGTGTATCTCATGGCCATGCAAATTTGTCGATCCAGAGAAATGCTTTTTCTTCTTAAAATACTTTTTTTGTCTTTTATCATCATTCTTGCCTCATTTTCCTATAAAGTAATCAGGTGTGACTCAGAGTACTTTACATTATTTTTTTTCTTCGCTCACAGCCTGATGTTCTTCAGAACTCAGTTCTCAACCTTTTAATCCCCTTATTCTACATACTTTTCCAAAGCAATCTCATCAATCTCCATAGATTTCATTTCCGCTCATATGCTGGTGACCCCTCCAGAGTTACAACTTCAAGCTGGATCTCCCCACTGAACTCCAAACATATATCCCTTACTCTGAACTTTTACTTAAGTATTCCAAAAGCCCTTCAAGCACACATCCAATGTGAACTCCTTTTCCTCCCTCACATTATCATGCTTCTTCTCCACTATAATAAATACCACCTGACCAGGACTGAAATTTCGGTGTCATCATTGACTTATGTTCTGTATTCCCATTATCCCCAGGAAGTCCTCAAATGTGATATCATCTTCTCCCCATAGCCACTGCCACCACACTCATTCAAAGCACCATTGTATTTCACCCGAGCAATTCCAAGAGCTGGTCTCCTACCTTTGGTTTCCTCCCCTTCAGTTGTCCTCCATCCTGCAGTCAGTTAAGGTAATCTTAAAATGTGGAGTTGTTCATATTCCCCTTTGTAAAGTCCTTCAGTGGTTTTTCCATTGCACCGAGTATGTTTATATTCATTAACAAATCAACACAAGCCTTCTGCATCTGGCCTCTGCCCAGTTCTTGCTGCCCACCATTCTCCCCCTCATGCACTCGGATCACACACGTTAAATTTTCAACTGTTACTTGAAGACTATACTTTCTCAGTAGTCTGTGTTTCTCCATTTGGTATATGTTCTTCTCTTTCCTTCCCTCCTCCACTCCCACCACTCCACCCCTGGCTAACTTCCTTCATTTTTTCAGGTCTCAGCACAAACATCACTTCTGTAGCAGTATCTATCAGTGTCAGATTCTGGTAATTTTACATTTTTTTATACATTCAACAAAATTTATTGCATGTACTTGTAAATATCAGTCAGCCCCATAATAATATAAGCTCATCGGTTACATAAGACCTGACAGTTGCAGGCCTACTTTGTGTTGGTGTTGACTCAGAGTCAAGCAGGTACTATGGTGCAGTGTAGGTATTGCATAACTTTATTGTTCAATGAATAAAGGACAGGTACCCCAGTGTCATGGTAAACATGCATTGGGGGAAGTACAGTAAAAGATGTGCTAGAAAAATAATTTGAGCTAAATCATAAATGATCATAATAAAAATCATACATCTTATCAGGAAATATGGGGACCCATTCCCAAAGCAACTAAATTTTATTTTTTTAAATTTTATTTAGTTATTTTTCAAGTACAGTTTTTTGTGTATTTCTCCCATCCCAGCCCCTCCCACCCCATGCTCCCCACCTCCCTCCCATTTCCACCCCCCTTAGTTCTCGTCCCTGTGTCCTTCATATTTGTTCCTCCAAATCCCTCCCCCTTTTTCCCCCTTAAATTCCCTTCCCTCTCCCCTCTGGTCACTGTCCCCTTGTCCTCTATTTCAGTGTCTTGGTTTTTATTCTGTTTGCTTGTTTGTTTTGTTGTTTAACCTCCTGTTAAAAGTGAGATCATATGGTATTAGTCTTTCAACACCTGGCCTATTTCACTCAGCATAATGCTTTCCAGTTCCATCCATGTTGTTGCAAAGGGTAGTAGCTCCTTCTTTCTCTCTGCTGCATAGAATTCCATTGTGTCTATGTACCACAATTTTTTGATCCATTCATTTACTGACGGGCACCTAGGTTGCTTCCAACTCTTGGCTATTGTAAATTGTACTGCTATGAACATTGTGGTGCATAGGTTCTTTGAAATTGATGTTTTAGGATTCTTAGAATATAATCCTGGCAGTGGAATTGCTGGGTCAAAAGACAGGTCAATTTTTATTTTTCTGAGAAAATTCCATACTGTTTTTCATAATGGTTGTACCAGTCTGCAATCCCACCAACAGTGAACTAAGGACCCCTTTTCCCCACAACCTCTCCAACATTTGTTGTTGGTTGCTTTGTTTATGATAGCCATCCTGACCAGTGTAAAGTGGTATCTCACTGTGGTTTTAATTTGCATCTCCCTGATAGCTAATGATATTGATCATCTTTTCTTGTGTCTCTGGATCTTCTGTATGTCCTCCTTAGAGAAGTGTCTGTTCAAGTCCTTTTCCCATTTTTTAATTGGGTTAGATGTCTTCTTAGAGTGGAGTCCTGTAAGTTCTTTGTATATTTTGGAGATTAAACCTTTGTCTGAGGTATCATTGGCAAATATGTTTTCCCATACAGTTGGTTGTCTTTTTTAATTTAATACTGTTTTCTTTAGCCATGCAGAAGCTTTTTATTTTGATGAGATCCCATTTGTTTATTCTTTCCTTTATATTCCTTGCTCTCGGGGACATATCAGTAAAAAAGTTGCTGCATGGAATATCTGAGATTTTCCTGTCGATGTTCTCCTCTAGGACTTTAATGGTGTCATGACTTATATTTAAGTCTTTTATCCACTTTGAATTTATTTTGGTGTATGGTGTAAGTCTGTGCTCAAGTTTCATTTTTTTGCACGTAGCTGTCCAGTTCTCCCAACACCATTTGTTGAAGAGGCTATCTTTACTCCATTTTATGTTATTGTCCCCTTTGTCAAATATTAATTGACTGTAGAGAGTTGGGTTGATTTCTGGGCTCTCTGTTCTGTTCCATTGGTCTATGTGCCTGTTTTTATGCCAGTACCAGGCTGTTTTGATTACAGTGCCCTTGTAATACAGTTTGATATCAGGTATTGTGATCCCTCCTACTTTGCTCTTCTTTCTCAAAAGTGCAGCTACTATTTGGGGTCGTTTATGGTTCCATATAAATTTTTGAAGTGTTTGTTCTATGTCTGTGAAATATGCCATTGGTACTTTAATAGGTATTGCATTGAATCTGTATATTGCTTTGGGTAGTATGGACATTTTGATGATGTTAATTCTTCCAATCCATGAACACGTTATATGTTTTCATTCGTTAGTGTCTTCCCTGACTTCTTTCTTCAGGGCTGTGTAGTTTTCTGCATACAGGTCTTTTACCTCCTTAGTTAGGTTTATTCCCAGATATTTTGTTTTTCTTTTTGCTATATTGAATAGGATGTTTTTCTTGATATCTGCTTCTGCTGATTCATTGTTAGTATACAAAAATGCTTTTGATATCTGGGTATTGACTTTGTATCCTGCTGTTTTGCCAAATTCATTAATTAGAGTCTAATTAGAGTTTTTTGGTAGAGTCTATAGGATTTTCCATGTACACTATCATGTCATCTGCAAACAGTGACAGTTTTGTTTCCTCCTTTCCTATTTGGATGCCTTTTCTTTCCTTTTCTTGCCTAATCGCTGTGGCCAAAACTTCCAATACTATATTGAATAGAAGTGATGAAAGTGGACATCCTTGTCTTGTTCCTGATCTTAGTGGAAAAGCTTTTCGTTTTTGCCCATTGAGTATGATGTTGGCTGTAGGTCTCTCATATATGGCCTTTATTATATTGAGGAATGCTCCCTCTATTCCCACTTTGCTGAGTGTTTTTATCATAAATGGGTGTTGTACCTTATCAAAAGCTTTTTCCACGTCTATCGATATGATCATGTAGTTTTTGTCTTTGCTCTTGTTTATGTGATGTATTACATTTACTGATTTGCGAATGTTGAACCATCCTTGCATCCCTGGGATGAATCCCACTTGGTCATGGTGTATGATCTTTTTCATATATTGTTGGATGCGATTTGCCAATATTTTGTTGAGGATTTTAGTGTCTATGTTCATCAGCGATATTGGCCTGAAGTTCTCTTTCTTTGTTGTGTCTCTATCTGATTTTGGCATTAGGATGATGCTGGCTTCATAAAAGGAGTTTGGGAGTTTTCCATCCTTCTGGATTTTTTGGAATAGTCTGTGAAGAATAGGGGTTAGCTCTTCCTTAAAGGCTTTGTAGAATTCTCCTGTGAAACCATCTGGTCCAGGGCTTTTGTGTGATGGGAGTTTTTTGATTACTGCCAAAGCAGCTAAATTTTAAAAAGAAGAAGGTGGCAGCTTTAAAACAATCTGCCTAGAAAAGTCAAAAAGCTTGTGTATAGTTTTCAAAGTGATGTTCATGAAAGTTCTTCAAAAAATTCCTTTATATATTTTTTAAAAACTCCAATTTATAAAGTTAAAATATGGCTTTAGGACAAAAGTTCACTGTTAAAATTGACTCTCTTCCACTGATAAAACCAATTTTTGAACAAGAAAAATGGCAATTTAATGAGAACCATTTGTGTGTGTGTGTATGTGAGTGTCGTGTAATGTATTTAATTTCCCACCCCCCACCTCCTAGCCTACAAAATACTTGGATGTGTTTACATATGTGTGCTGTAAGATCTAAGCTAAGTAAGCTGGCTCCTTGCCAGTCCTCTCTCTGCCCTCTTTTAAATGTGTACCCTAAGTCCCAGCCATGTGAGTCTATGGAGATTCATGAATTCTGAAATATTTCTTCAACCTGGAATATCCTTCATGTCTGTTACAACCCTTCACACCTTCCTAGACCGATTTAATTAAAAGTTTCCTCTTGTGTGTCACTTACCTAAACTATTACCTTCCACAAAATGAATCTTACTTCCATTCTGTTCTTAATGAAATATGTGTATCACTGTAGTAAAATTGCTTTCTATTTGCTTTTCACTTGTCTAGAGTGCTCATTGTATTATGAGTTAACAAAGAGAATCCCAGAGAGCTTTGCTTCCTTAAAGTGTGGTCCCCTGACCAGCAATATCTGTGAGCTTGTTAAAAATGTAGACATTCGGGCCCCAACCCAGACCTCTAAATTGGCTTCATGACATAGTTCTAGTTCACTGTCATCACAGCAAAGTTCTGAAAAAAATAGCTCTAGAGTATTTAGTACAGTTGATACATAAAATGTATTCCATTCAGGCTAGATGGATGGGTGGATGAATAGACGGATAAAGGAAAAAATTAGGGAGAGGCACTTATGCACCCATATTAGCGTACAGAAGTGGTTTGGAAATTATCTCAGGGCACACAATAGATAACCTGGGCAATGTATTTAATTTATGCACCACAAAACATCACTAAAAGCCATAAAATGATTAAGGACACAGATGCATACCTGGGATTTTTGGCAGAGAATGTTATAAAGTATTTTGTGAATTTAATATATTTTTAATCACTATAGCTTGACATATTTTGGATTAGAACTATTGTGTGGCATTCAAATATTTTTTTATTCCTGCATATTTTCTTCTACCTCTCTTTCCTGCATAAATTTATGTATGGAACTTAGTTAACTCAGACTGTCAGCTGGCTTAAAACTTTCTTCAGAGAAAAATGTGAAAGTATACTAAATCCAAGGACAAGAATTTGCAGAGTGGGTAGATTATTAGGGCACCACAGAGAAACACATTAAAAGCTGCAGCTCCAGCAGGACTTGGAACAAGGTAAGCGAAAGAGAAAGGTAAAAGAGAAATGGAGGTCAACCTGTGAACATTCCAGATTCTTCCTCTAGAAGAACTAAAATAAGTTGCTCCAATTACTTTTAGTCACTGAGGCCAAGACTGTCTTACTAAATTCCAAAATGGTGTCTCACCCCTCATGGAAATCAGAAAGCACTGAAAGAGAGGCAGCTGAGGACATCTCAAAGGACAAGACATGATCAAGTGAGGGGAGCTGACACAGAACCAGAGATAAGGAAAGAAGGGATGAGTTTGTTTTCTTTTTCTGTGAAAGCTTTAGTTCCCATATTTCCATTACTTAATATGTCATTATTTTACTTTTCAGCAATTGGCAAACTAAAAGCATTCCATCATTTGTTTTAAAATTGATAGTCAACAAGCAATACATCAGATTTTTATATTTTCTCAAAGAAAATTCTCAAAAGAATGAAATCTAAAGTTTTGCTGTAAATTTCCCTTGGGAAGTTGATCCTGAAGACCTTACACATCAGTATATACTCCTGACCGAAGGTTTAATTTCAAAGGCTATGATGACACAGAATGATGAAATCCAGCTACATATTCCAGTCACAAATTTTGTGTCAACACTGATGGGTAACACTTTTCATTGCCTATTAAATAAAGTTCAAATCTCCAACCTGGTATTAGAGGTTTTATAATGTGGACTCAGTTTGAATTTCCAATCTTATTTCCACAATGTTCTCACTCTCTAGCCAAGTAGAACAAATTCTGTTCTGTATGTATCTTGTATTTACTGTCTTTGTGATTTTGCTTACAGTTCTTTTCACTTATAATTCTGTTTGTTTCCCATACTCCTGGATTCCAAATCCCTCCAGTGGTTAAGACCCACAGCAAATGACACTTCCCATTGAACCTCCAAAAATCTCTAATAGCTGGGAATTTATTCCTTCAAATACTTTATAGAGACACTAAGCTTCATCTTACATTATATTTATTTATGTGCATATCGAATGCAACTCACTGGGTTGAGAGTTTTCTGATAGTAGGAAATCATCTATCTTTGCATTCTTGCTTCTACCCGATATGGAGATCTTCATATATGGAATGATTGTAGTTATTAAGTCAAATGAGATCATTATAACTCTTTGGTGTGGTTCTCTTTTATTCTCACCTTTCTATTTTTATCCTGCAATTCTTCTAATCCTAATAAGTTATTATCTGTGTAACTTCCCTGGTTCCTTGTGGAATTCTTAGATGATATGGGGTAATTCACAGAATAATTTCTCTTTTTTTAATAAAATCAGACAAAGTTCCTGGCACTGGGAATGCCAATACCTGAACCTTAATAGACTTTCAATAAATATTTGAAGAATGAGTCACTCAATCAATCATTTTTCCTACCAAAATATCAGTAAGTAGGGCATTATTAGCATAAAGTTATAGAGACACTCAGAGATTTTGTTGGTCATTTCTACCTTGTGACACCTGTGAAGTAACTGATGTCTCCAGGTGGCACCAAGTGGTCTTTTTCAGTTACCACCAGCTTTACTGAGATATAATTGACTAATAACACTGTATAGATTTAAAGTGTAGAATATGATGATTTGATACACATATATACTGATAAAATGATTGCCAAAGTAAGATTAGTTAACTCATCAATCTCCTCACTTAATTGCTATTTTTTCTCTAAAGAATATTTAACATTTACTCTCTCATCCATTTTCAAGTATACAGTACAATATTGTACTTTTAGTTTAGCTTTATTGTATTTTTCAATCACCATTTATCCTTTCATACCCTTTTCTACCTCTATCCAGAAATCACCAAACTGTTGTCCATGGCCACAAATATTGTTAACTCAAGTGATAGTGCTTTCTATTAGGCCCTCAAAATACATCCATCTTGTAACTGGAAGTTATAATCCATTAATCAACATCTTCCCAATTTCCCCACACCTTCCAGCCCCTGAAAACCATGACTCTGCTCTCTATGTCTGAGTTCAGCTTTTTTTTTAGATTCCGCATATCAGTGAGATTACACACTATTTGTCTTTGTCTCATTTATTTTACTGAAGATATCTTCAAGATGCATCCCTGTTGTAGCAAATAGCAAGATTTCTTTTTATGTCTAAATAATATTTTAATTTGTATATATATATGTATATATATATATACACACATTGGTGAATGTGAATATATATATTTACATTTTCTTTATTCATTCATCCATCTATGGACACTTAGTTGTTTTTATATCTTGACTATTGTAAATAATGTTGCAATGAACATGGGTAGGAGGAAGGTATCTTTTTAAGATAATGATTTCATTTCCTTCAAATACCTATCATAAGAGATATGGCTAGATGATGTAGTAATTCTATTTTAATTATTCTGAGGGATCTCTATAGTGTTTCCCATAGTGGCTGCACCAATTTACACTCACACTAACAGCACACAAAGGTTTCCTTTTCTCTATATCTTCACTAACACTTGCTAATTCCTACCTTCTGGATAGTAGCCATTCTAAGAGGTGTGAGGTGATACCACTTTGTGGTTCTGATTACATTTCCCTGATTATTAGGGGTGTCAAACACCTTTCCATGCACCCATTGGTCGTGGGTATGTCTTCTATGGAAAAATATCTATTCAGTTCCTCTGCCACTTGTTTTGTCGTTTTGGGGGTTTTGTTCTTGAGTTGTATGAATCCTTTTTATATTTTGGATATTAAACCATTATCACATACATGATTTGCAAGTATTTTCTTGCATTCTATAGGTTATCTTTTAATTTTTAGTGCTTAATTTTCTATGTAAGAGTTTTTAACTTCATGTAATCTCATTAATTAATTTTTCCTTTTTCTGCTTGTGTTTTGGATATCATAACCAAAAATATATTTATATCAATGCAAAGATCTATGTCAAGAAGCTGTCTCCTATGTTCTAAGAGTTTTATGGTTTCAGGCCTTACATTTAAGTCTTTAAGTTAAAGTCTTAAAAATTTAAGTCTGAATTAATTTTTTAAATTAACTTAAAATTTGAGTTAATTTTTATGAGTGGTATACCTTAGGGGTTCAGTTTCATTTTTCTGCATCTGATTACCCAGTTTTCTCAACACCATTTATTGAAGAAACTATCCTTTCTCCATTAAATATTCTTGGCCCCTTGTCAAAAATTAGTGGACTGTATCTTCATGAGGGTGTATCTGTGCTCTCATTCTGTTCTATTGATCTCTATGTCTTTTTATGCCTCTATCATAATTTTTTTATTGTTGCAGCTATATAATGCACTTTAAAGCCAGGAGGTATGATGCCCCCAGCTTTATTGTTCTTTCTCAAGATTGCTTTAGCTATTCAGTATCTTTCAGTGTCCCATATGAATTTTAGGGTTGTTTTTCTATTTCTATGGAAATTGTCATTGCAAGTTTGATAGGGATTACATTGAGTTTATAATTGGCTTCAGGTGGTATGGACATTTTAACAAGATTAATTCTCCTGATCCATGAACACAGAATATTCTCCAGTTATTTATATCTTTCATTTCCTTGATCACTGTCATATTTTTCAATGTACATTCTTTCCCCTTCTCAGTCTAATTTATTTCTAAATATAATTATTTTTAATGTTATTGTATATGGCATTGTTTTATTTATTTGTTTTTCAGATAGTTCATTGTTAGTGTATAGAAACAAAATTGGTTTTTGTACATTGACTTTGTATTCTACAACTTTACTAAATTTGTTAAGTAATTAACTGAAACTCGGACAAAGGTCTGCTTCAGGGTCCACCATGGGTCTTCAGTTAATGTGTCTATTACCAAGTTAATGGACTGATATAGCCCCTACCATATATGCAGAGGGCTCCTGCCTGGTCATTGGAACAGTCTCTGTATGGACTAGACTGGCACTAGACCCTGGTGAAAGAGAATAATCCAAGCCTTTTACTGTTTCCACGGCCAAGACTAAGGTCTGCATATCTGCTCTGAAGGCATACATGCATGGGTGGTCATCTCCCACTGGGTCCCTCAGTCTTGGGTTGTACCAGGATTTCAAAGTCCTGTATTTGAACTCCAAAGCCCCCATAAAGATACTTTTGTCTGTGGATAACTGTCAGATTATTCTTGTTCAGAGGAGATATGAGAAAGATATCTCTTATTTGGTCATTTGCTGATGCAACCTCCTAAGTGGTTTTATAAAGTAGATAAGTGCAGTATAAATAACATGATATCCCTTCCTTAAAGATGATGCATACACCCATTCATGGTGACAGAATAAGTTTGACTGTGTTGAGCCACATAAGTCGTCAGTGGGGCTTAACCCCATGATGCAGCACTGATGAAATATTTTTATAATTTCCACAAGTACTTGAAGTTATAGGACTAAAATTTTTCGAAGATGAAAATACATTGAGATTATTTTTCAAGAGCTCCAGGTTAGTTTTGACAGAATATGGTCAAGACAGGTTCTAAGCTGTCAAATACTACATATTAGCATATTAGCAACAAGTTTCTATCCTCTGTGTCCCAACCATGAGTTTGTGAATGGGGAGTAGTACCTAAACTTCTGCCTTGTTTTCTATGCCAAAAAGAAAATCTTACTGATAACACTAGTAATCTGCGCCTGTAATTCTGAGAATTGGCAATACTTGTCAATCCCCGCTTATACTTAAAAATAATGAACTTTCTTATTTAAAACACCAGTTCCAAATTTTACTAGTTCCTGAATCCTCCAATACCATATCCTTCTTACTTCAGGGAACCTAAATCTGAAGAGCAAGCATGTCTTCCACAAGTACCAGAATACATAGTAAAATTTCAATTAAGCTTATCACATCTTCCTTACTAAAATGATTTACATGTCCACCTCTCCCATTAGACTTTTAGGTCGTTAAAGAAAGGAACTGTGTACTAATTCTTCTTTATCCCCTTTTTAAAAGAGGTTTGGCACATTTAATGTATTCTGATTTTTTTGTTGAATGAACTCATAAATGGCTGTATTAATTATATTTACAAGCCAGTCATAAGTTTATAGAGCATTATATCTTCATTTTATTCTTCATCCTACAAGCAAACAAAGACCCATTCTCACATCTCTGTGTGATTCCTTTATGATCTTGTATATTTGTTTTCAGTTGCACACCAATAGACCTATTAGAACCATCACCAATAAAAGCCTAGGACTAAGTTACTATTACTAATGAGTAGAGTCCCAAGAGGGAGTACATGGACAAACAAATACTTAAAAAGAAGCAATGGAATTAGCAACAGATGTAGAAAACACCATGCCAATGAAGTACAGTTCATGAAAGTAGCATGGCAATGTAGAAAGCGATCCCTCCTGTCTCTCAACAAGATGAAGTGACATTCCAAGAAGTAGCTTTGTTAGTAAAAGATGGAACTAAACCAGGAAAGCAGCAGCAGCAAAAAACAACAAAAGCAATTTGTGTAGTCCTGGAACTAACAGGTTCAATTTTTCTTACTTGTACCTAACAAATCAAAATGCCTAATACCACCAGAGTTGTCACAATGAATAGTAACATACATATGGTCATCAGAGAGAAAATAACAAAATTAAATGCTTTGTCCAAGGTCAGATTGGATAGGTGAAAGTTGAAGCAAGGTGAGAGCCAGGTAACAGACACAGAGAGGCTGAGAGTAACTCGCTGCATCATAAAACAGACTGTAGTGAAAATAAAGTCAGGCAGGGGTGTGATTATCAAGAACTCAGTATGCCATGATAAGAAGTTTGACTTCAGAGAAAAGAGCTCTCAAGAAGTTTTCTTCAGGTCCCCATTATCTTGCCCAGGGGAATGAGGAAAAGAGAACTCATGACAATGTAAACATATAGAATTTCACATAGAATATTGCCAAAGATAATACTAAAGTCCTACCAAATATATATCCATTTAGATGAGTATGTTTTGTTTTAGAATATGCAGTAAATTAGAATTTTGAGACTTCATGATTAAAATGCTTTAATTTCCAGAATCAACATAATTTTTTTCTCCCTGGGATTTTTATCCTAGAGTAAGATATCAGCAGTCCCCACGCAACCCCTCAGGGTTTTAGGTGTAAGTGAGCCAGTGAGAGCTACACTGCTGCATATACTCTAATGGCTTTGGGAGAATGGGGGAGGGCAGCACACAGGCAGGACAGCCCTCCCCTACAAGAAGGAGCTGGGTGGGACACAGCAGGATTCTAAATCTCACCACAAATCCAGGCTCTGGTGTCCACTGTAACCCATCCTGCTGGTGATGTCCTAAGACCAAACCTGCTCCTATGGATCTACCAGTCAGAGTCTTGGGAGAAATCTGGGCGGCCCTCTCACTGTCCAGGAGAAGCTAGAGCCTTCTCAACCAGAAGCCGGAAGTGTATCCTACTAGGTAACGAGGCATGGGAAAACAGCCTCAGAGGTGCTACAACACCTAATGTACAGAAGATGTGCAGAAAAATCTAAGAAGATGTCTTATCCTCTTAGGTTTCCCTGTTGAGTTTCTCTCTGGAATAAGGAGGATTTTTGAGAAGTTATTTCTAACTGTCCAATTTTTTTCCACCAATTTACAGAAGCCATTTTTACCAGCAGCTGCTAAAGTATTTCAATAGGCAAATATTGAATATGTGATTGGGTGATTAGATTAGAGTATATTGAATCTTCTATGTAAGAGAAAAATACAATAATTTTAGATGTCTAAAGGTCAAAAGAAGAAATAAAAATATGTCTCCCTGATTTGTGTCAAAATAATAAAAATAAATCTAATAAGTCTCAAAATAAAAATTTCAGAAAAAAAGTAGAACTCACTACTCAAATATATCAAACATTGTTTTCCATCTCTTCTTCTATCAAAAACATGTTGCTAAAAATTGTAATGTCCTCCCAGGATTTTTTGTTGGAAATTAAAGAGGCAGATGCATATCTTATTTTCCCCTTACCCCACACAGGACCAAACAGAGGGAGCTAGTGTAAGCTGTGACTTACTAGCCCACCAGTCACCAAAGGCTTGTGTTTATTTTGAGTGTCCTGACCAGGGTGGGCAAACTGTGATTGCACTATCTTCAAAGTACCCTGATAAGAAAGTTTATTCCTCGTGACCAATCACAATTCAAAAATTCTGATCATCCCTGAAGTCCTGGATCTGTGGCAAATGGAGTAGCATATTTGCTTTAGGTGCATTTGGCTACTTTCAAGTAAAGATGAAAGAATGTGCTACTGAGTAACTGTATGAACTTGGGTAAATTACTGACTGTCTGATCCCTAGTTTCCTCATCTTCATAGTGAAGATAGTTGGATGGTCAGTCTGAAAATCAAATGAGGTAGTGTATATAAAAAACCTCACACAGCTGCTGACATATAGGAGCCACCGAATAGTGGTACTTTCTCAGCACTTTCCATTCTTATTTGTCCGTTGTTAATGTAGCACTAAGCAGATTGCTGAGATGCAGATGATATGATATGTTCTCTGTGGCTCACTGCCAGGAGTTTCCAGCCATCCTCTCTCCTTACAGTTTCAAAGGGCTTGTTTCTGAAAGCTCAGTCACATGTTTTCTCTATCTATCTGTCCCTGAAGAATTCCTTATCATCAAAGATTTGCAAGCTGAAGTGCCCTTCTTTTTTTAAAAATTTTTTCCAAGAAATATTTTTGCACTTCCATCCTTTATCTAAAGATTTCTTCCTCCATCTTGAAGGAAATGCTTCCCCAGGCTTTGTTCTTAATCATTTGTTCTTGCCCCCATTCCTTCTCTGTTGTTAGACAAAAAGATGGACTTTTGCAGATGTCAGGACACCAACCCTAGCCTGCCTTGTGCCTGTCCCCATCATCCAGAGCCAGCAACAGCCTCTGCCAAGTAAAGAAAAGAAAATTTGATTTTCAGTCAATTAAATGTGTCAGATTTTCTCTCTTGGCAAACAAAATGGATAAGAAGAAAGGATTCTTGGGAGCTTACCTAGAGTGTCTATTTTGAGCTGTACACACACACACACATAATAACTGTTTAACCAAAAAAAATATTGTTTAGCATCATTAGTAAATGCAACCAGAGCATTTCACCTGTGCAACATCCTGATCAGATCTGAACTGCCAATATAAATTTATTCTCCTCACTCATTCCTCACTTCTCTGTGTTTCTGAACAACTCCTTTTCTTGCCCGGAATGCACTTTTTCATCTCCAGCTCAAGAAATCTTAGTACATTTATTCATTCAACAAACATTTATTCAGGGAAATGCCTGGCTGCATGTGAAGGTGTGGGAGTCACCAGGCCATGAGAAGAGGGTGATGACTTGCAAATGAGAGCAGTAGACTCAGCTTAGGGAAAAATGTCAGTTGTGAGAATGAGGCCAAAGATGTTTCCTGAAAAACCCATATTCAAGCTTCTTGAAAGCAGGATCAACAATTGGTATCTCTAATACTCATCTCCTAAGCACCCTGTGGTTCATTTGGTGCACCATCCAGACCTTCCTTCCAGGACCAGTGCCCCCTCCCCAGCTTCTCTGAGTGTTGGCTGCTAAAACATCACAGTTGGTCCCCTTTCCCAGGGAATCACCCTCAGGTCTCTGGAGTTTACACTGACATCCTCAAAAAGAGATTGAGAACCTGAAACTGTGCTGGAGAACAAAGGCTGACCCTTGGCTGTTTCATGTGTCCAACCCTTTGTTTATTCTCCTGTCCCATAGACCACCTCCACCACTCCCCCCATGCTTGGCATCGCCTGCTCCCGAAAACTTTCAAAAATAACCTTCCCCACCAGGCTCAGTGCCCTTGGCTGCTCCCTGCACCTTCTGCTTTCTTTATCACTTGGAATTGTCTAATCATGGCTTTGCTTCTCTACTGAACTAGTGCTCTTTGAGGGCAGGAATATCTAATTCACTTTAGAATTTCTCATATCAAGAACACTTCCTGGCTCATAATATTTGTGCAATTAAATTTGCAGAGTCAAGTAATGAGTATGGAAGGAATAATTAAGGAGTGAATAAGTGATTAGCAGCTAAAGCTTTGCTTATATATTTAAAAGTTTATCTTGGACTAAAGGAGAAAGAGTCTGTCACCAGATAAGTTACTTCCCAGCATGTTTAATTTTTAAAAAATGTTTATATGATGTTTATTTATTTTTTATCCTTACCCAAGGACATTTTCTCATTGCTTTTAGAGAGAGCGGAAGAGGGAGAGAGGAAGGCAGGGGGAAGTGAGAAACATTATTGTGAGAGAGAAACATCTATTGGTTGCTTTCCATATGCACCCTAAGGATCAGACCCACAATCTTTCAATCTATTGGACAACACTCCAACAAACTGGGCCATCCTGCCAGGACTATGTGATGTTTAAGTGACAGAACATGTAGGGCAGCGAATTAATTTAATGACAAAATTCATATAAAGGCAACTAAGGTACTGGCTGACATAAGCAAAACAGAGTAAATACTGGTTCAATAAAACAGTAAATATGGGGAGGATCTCTATTAAAAAACCTTCATATATATTTTTTCAAATAAAATGCCCCCCAGACTAATGGAAAACCATGCAGCCTTATATCATGAAGCAAGATACCACTTTTTTTGCTTTCCCACCAATTCTCTATTTCCTGTGCCACTACAGTCTACTCTGTAGTTGAAACAATTTTCAGAGAAAAATCAACAAAGATCCCTTCAGAATTACATAATATCACCTTCCCTTCATTTGTGTCTTGTGATACTTCCCTAACTACAACTCTGGTAAGTACCTTCCTTATACCACTACTGAACCCTTAGAACACCGGTGACAAATACAAGGCCCCAGTTGTGGAGATCAGAGCAATGAGAAATCTCCCACCAAATGCCCCATTGTCCGGTCTGCTAATCCCAAATACATTTCACATTGAGTATGTACAAAAAAATGGAAACCACTGAACCCAAGCTTCTCCCCAACCACTGCTTTCCCTGACTCAAGCAGAGCACAACATCAGGTTGACAGGAGGGACTCACTAACAACCATTTCAACCTTCCACATCCACTAGCTCCTGGCAGTATTTTTCAACTCTGTCTTTCACCTGAGCCTCAAGAACATACATTTATATTTTAACCTTGATTCAGGGATTATTATAATTTTTCCAACTCTCATTGCCCAAGGTAATATTTTTTCATTAGACCATGCAAGTTCTTAAAAAATGTTTAGTTTCAAACATTTGCAAAGGTGGTTGCAAAGGCAGCCGCCTTTTATGCAAAGGCAGTTGTCAAGAGTTCTTGGGTTCTCCAGATGCCTTATTCCCTTTAGTTTTATGTGTTGCTTATCTCTTCATCTCTCTCCAATGCCCCAATGCCAAATTTTTTGTAACAAATATTTGTTCTAATTTTTAACTGGTCCATAATTCAAACATAAGTTATTCTCCTTTTCTATTGACTGTCAACAATGAGAATAAGCAGAACAAGGCAATCAGAAAGCCTCATTCCCACTTTCACCACAGCCCCATAAATACCAGTACTAATGAAAAGGGAGGTAGCATTTCTTATCATGATGTTGAAACACAGGCCAGCAATCAACTCAAAGTTACATGGCTATTAAGCTTGATAGATTGGAACTTAAAGGCTTTTCAGATCCTTCAAACCCTAGATTGTAATCACACTAACATGCAGACAGGTCATTAACACACAAACAAAGCCAAAGTGGATAGTTTCAAGGGTGGGAGGTGGAGATGGGTGGGGCAGGGGCTGTGGTGGAATGAAAATGAAGACAACTGTACTTGAACAACAGTAAAAAAGAATATGAATATTTAATAGTTTTATTAAGTATTTTAACTTAAAAAATGTTTACTCCATACTTCAGTTCAGATGTCATGGTGGATTTCCAGTGTACAGAAGCATATGTAAAACCAGACACACAAACATGTAGTCACTTGTCCACCCTTGGTGACCCAGCTCTTCAGGTAATACAGGACAAGTTCACTTTTACTTCTCCCTTTCATTACCTATCTCATGTAAAAGTACAGTGTGGCTCTTTTTTAAATCTCTGATCCAAATGACCCAGGCAATTGCCTTAATTTTTCTTTTTAATAGATTAAAAAATAAGAAACTCTTACCTAAAAATTTAAAATAAGCATTAGATACATTTATTCCACTGGCATTTTTTAAAGATGTTTCTATAATTTCCAAATTATTCACATAATAATTTAGTTTGGTGGAATTTTTGTGAACCCATATTTTCTGTTATTTAAAAACACTCACCAGCTATTGGCCAAGGGCTCACTAAGTGCTAGTTTTAGCTATGGAATAATGAGCACAAAGAAGAAATGTCCCTGTTCCCAGGCAGCTTATAGTACAATGGGAGAACAGGTATTAAACAAATGGTCATGGCAATGAATGTATACTTATAAACCATAATGTTTCCTAAAGGAAAGGTAAGTAACTTCTTAAATATAAAAAGCAAAGGAATCTGACTAGATTGAGGATTTTTATGAGAAGGCATTTGTCTAAAAGATGAATGAGTGTTAAGGAGACTGTGAGTAGAGGGAGGGGCAAGAAGGGATCAGGCCAAGTTGAAAGGCTGAACAGTGGCCATGGTGGCTACAAAGCAAAGATCAAGAAGAAGATGGGAGTATTTGAAGGATGGGAAGATAGTCCATATTAAGGATTTTGGTATGTTTCCTGAGAAAAATGTCAAGATGTTACAGATTTTTAAGCAAGGTTGTGTTCTAATCCAGTTGATTTTTGTAGAAGATCAGTCTGGCTGCAGTATTGAACATATATTAAGGTACAGGAGGGCATGCAGAATAAGATGTGGGGGTGTCCAGGTGTGAAATGATGGTTACTTTGGCCTTATTATCAAGACCTAAAAATACTGGGTGATTCAAAATATGAGAAAGGATGCATACAATTGGTAAGTAGGCCTTTTCTGTCAGTGAAAGTCAATGGTAGAATGATTAGTATATAAAAGGTAAAGTATCTCATTGCTTAGAGCCCTGAGATTCAAATTTATATCCTGGACCTTTTCTAACAAGTCTGACTCCAAATTTTTATTCTGTATCCTAAGAACATTCTCTACACTCTCAAAGGAATTGGTACCTGGCCTGGAACCCTTTTATTTCCATCCACAGAGAAGGTGGCCCAGTCTCTATACTTTAGCACACAGCTTGCTGCAAGGGAGTGATCCATTCAGCCCTTGCAGCCATGTCAGGACCTTAGAGCATATACAATAGGGCCAAAATCTTGTTGCCACCGAGAGCCTCATCTGAAGATCCTAGAAGGCCACCTCAAGAGCAGTGGGTTCTAAAGGGGTGTCAGTTATTCCTGCTAACAATAAAATAGAAGAAAAATTCAGCATTGCTGCTCTGTGCTGAGGTTCTGAGAGATTCAAGGAGGTGTTACTCACCTAGGCACCAGCTGCCCCATGCTGCCATTGTGGACAAGGGGCCATAGAGATGCTGGACAAGTACCTATTTCTGGTGCAAAAGAGATATGCATTGAGCCCAAGGAGTGCTGGACTGGGAGTGGGGAAGGGAAGGTGCCCCTTTTGGCTTCCTGCAGTCATGGTTACAGGGAACAGGCCCAATTATTTATCTTTGCATTTTGGCTAATTTACCATAAAAAGGCATCCAAGGTGGCTGTATGAATGAAAATTATAAACTCATCATTCATTTGAAATGCTCAATATGAAAAAGGTCAATTGGATTCAAAATCAAGTTGTATTATTACTTGAAACTTTAACATTACACTCATCAATAAAAGGAAAAGAAGTTATGATAAAATGTAATTTTAGTTATTTAAAATCTTTAAATGGTTACAAAAACATTTTTTTAACTTATTAACTGCTTATGCAGTTTCTCAATGATGGTATATATCATGCTTTTTGAGAGCTAGTCATTGAAACAAGAACTATGTGTAACCTATCTGAAATGTAAAGATGTCTAAAATTTGTGACATTTTATCGCAATTCAATAGTCATATATTCTTTAAATTTTTATATTTTAGTTTTAAAATCATATGTCACCAAATACTATAGAGATATCTTCAAATGTCTCTCAGTTTACCTTAAGAGTTATATCATTTTTGTGCACTTTCAAAAGCGTGTTCAGGCCCCATAATGGCAGATAACAAGTGCAAGAAAACAGTCATTGGTTTGGGAATACATGTTTGTTCTTTGCTACATTCATCTGCACTCTCACAGCTTGCTATAATCTCCTTTTGTACTTCCTTAGCAGTTCAAAGGCAGAAAGAGAATCATATTTTCTTCTTCCTTCAGATTTTTGGTTGAATTATTTTAGAGACTGAATGAGGAATGAATACAAAGTCCTGCAGGCAGCTCTGATCAGAAAGAACATGCCTCAAAGTGTTTAAGTATGAGGAATACATAAAGCAAATGGAACCTAAATACAAAAGTGCCATCATGCCTGCAAAGGAAGTATTAAATGGAAATACCTTATAAATATGAATCAAAAAATAAAAATACCAACAGGTCAGTTAGATGCATTTATAAGCTTTTTTGTGAGTGCAAAAATAGTGTTTTTAAATACATGTTAAGTGTACAAATTCTAGAAAATTCCTCACTCTTGGAAAAAGTCAGGGAGAAAATAGTTGGGAGTCTGGCTTTAAACAATAAACAAGTGAAGAGCTAGTTGTGTACTTAATAGTATGAGAAACTGATTTGTAGCAAATGCTTCATTTCAATAACAGGTTCCACAAAAATTCTCCATTGTATTTAGAGTGACCCAATCTAATCACACCACAATGGTTGCCTGGAAGAAAAGATCAATAACGTGCTTGAAGTGAAATCAACCCTTTCTGGAACTCTGGACAAAGTGACATAAGCCCAAAAATTTGGCTATGGCAGCAATGATGTGGAAAAGAATGATATGCTTTCAATTTGAAGAGAATCATTTGTCCATTGGGTGGTACCCTAGAAACTATACAACATGTTTGTGGTTAATTGTTCTCAGAGCGAAATGGAAAATGAGTTGGACCAAAATTTCCCTGATTTCCATCTTTGCCAAAGTTCAAACATATACTAGTTATTCTCGAAATATTGCCACTTAGTCACAAGCTGGCTCTTTTGGATGGAGCTGCAAATAGTTTTTGGATAGGTACTATAGCCAGAAGGCCAAACATAATGGGGAGTATAACCAGAGCAGGCAATGCTTGGCTCCAGTGCTTCTGAGATGAGTAGAAGAAAATAATTTTCTAATTTCTTGATTAGAAATTTCACCTTTCTAATATTGCTAACTCAAGGAATCTTTAACAAGATTTCTCTTTCACTTACCTGATCAGTGTTCATATGGAGCACCAAACAGTTCATTTAGCAATGCGATAAAGAACTCTTTTCTGAGATCCTGGGGAAATGTCATATGCCCAGGGCATGTTTTTCCACATGTTTGTGATAGTGAATAAATTTCTAACTTCCCCAAGTCTCTGAGTACTCCATGAGTTTAGAGTATGTTGACAACAGTCCCGAAGAGATAACACAAGCCTTATGTTGGTACCCAACTTCATGAAGGACAGGGGGGAACCCCCAAAATCGAATTTATTTATAAAAATTGTATATTTATTCTTACATGTTTACATTTCAGTCACCTTCAATGTACTCTCCACTTGACGCAGTACACCTATTGAGACCTTTTTTATCCACTGTTCAAAACAGTTTTTGAGTTTATTGATTTTGATGCTTTTTAGTGTTTCTGCTATTTTTTGTTTCACTTCTTCCACATTGGCAAAACATTTCCCTTTGAGGACTTTTTTCACCTGGAAAACCAAAAATAGTCACTTGGGGCAAGACTGAGTGAATAAGGAGGGTGGGGCATAGGGGTCATGCCATTTTTGGTCAAAACTACTGAACACTCAGGGTGGGGTGGGTAGGTATGCTTATAAATCACCCATCATAAAATGGGAAAACACTTATAAGAATCTTCAAAAAAATTCACTCAGGCCTAACATAGCCTCTCACAACAACACCAGTTGGTACACTGATACATAAGGGTTCCTAGAATACTCACCTAGCGGGGAAAGCCTGTGCTACAAGAGGCCCACCCTTCAGAACATAATTCCAGTTTTTTAGGGGGTCCCTCTTTGTATGGGATGTTTAAAATCTCCTAACATGTAAGGATAATTCTAACATGCAGGCCTGTAGAGGAAAGCTATTCTGTGAGAAAGTGGAAGAAAAGAATAAGCTACAAAATATGTGAACATGGATTGTGAAAAGAGAACCAATACTCTTTGTCCTATGGATTAAAAGAAATGGTTTTGCAAAGGAAAAATTAAGAAGTAAGTCTGGAAATGCACATTAAAATCGCAATGAGATATTACCTCATACCTGTTAAGATGGCTTTTATCAAATGATAAGAAATGGAAAGCATTAAGTTATGAGAGAAAAGAAACCCTTGTGCACTATTGATGGAAATGTAAAAACCATTATGGAAAACAGTATGGAAGTTCCTCAAAAAATTAAAAATAGAACTGACATATGACCTAGCAACCCACTTCTGGATATTTTTCCAAAGGAAATGAAAACAATAATTTGAAAAGATATCTGCAGTCTCATCTGATTGCAGTATTATTTAAAGTACCCAAGATATGGAAGTAACCCAAGTGTCCATGGATGGATGAATTAATAAAGAAAGTGGATAGAGTGGTCAAGAAATACCCGTCGACAAGAAACAGTGAAGAGAAGAGAGCCCTGAGGGAGGTGCTAGATGGAACTTAAAGCTATGGGACTGTGTGAGGTCACCTGGGGAACAGATGCAGGTGGGGGAAGAGAGAAGAACTTCAAGTTCTAAAAAGTATGACACTCCATTGCTTAGACTTTGGGAAATTGCATTTTGAGCAGCAAATAAGACTGACAAAAAACAGTCAGAAAATTAAGGAAATCAAGAAAAGTTGTATCCCAAGGGCTGGTGAGGAAAGGAAGTATTAAACAGTATAATCGAGTTTTTCAAATGAAACATGGCATGTAAACTCCTTAAGAGCAGGGAATATTTTTCTCTTTTATTTACTTTTATAGCCACAGTTCCAGAAACAGAGCTGCTACATAGCAGATGCTCAATGATGTTTGTTAAATGATAACTAGTTGATGGAATGAGAACTAAGCCTTGGCCATTGGGTGTAGCAATGTGGAGGTCCAGTCACTGGTGGCCAGGTCAGTGGTGTTGTGGGGGTCAAAAGCCTGAGTGACACAGGTTGCAAGGGGAGAGGGGAAGGGAGAAAGCAGAGAAACCAAGTTTACCTGTTCTTCACACTTGTCTCCTTTCTTAATTAAATGAAGGCCTACCATATATCGACAGTGTGTGGCACTTAATAGATATTAGATTATATTTTATATGAATAAAATATAAAACTGTAAACAGGGATAAAAAATAGGAAAGTTCTTCAGTTACAAGGACCTAAAGTCCTCAGAGCATAGAAGCAGTGACTCTGGAAAAGAGGAAGTTGAGATAAGTATAAGCATGTAATTTAACAGACATGGTAAATAAATACATACATATGTATGTGAAATATGAAAGAATCAAAATATTAGATACATGAGAATGAAGTGTTAGTAAAATGGGAAGGCTGAAATGAGTAGCTGGTTATGAGGGAAAATATAAATTACATTTTGAACCACTGAGTTTAAGAGTGAATGCAGCCTGATGTGTTTTCAAAGCAGGGGACCAGGAGGAAAGCAGCCTGGATCCTGTGCCCTGCTGTGTCATTAACTGGCTGTGTGACTTCAGACAAACATTCTGCCAGCTCTGTTTTCCTTGTCTCTAAGATGGGTGGGGTGCAGTGAACTCAGCTCCTTTCAGCTAAGGTAATTTTGATTCTATGAGAGAAGCTTCTCTGTGAAGATGACCCACTCTCACGGCAAAGTTAGCACTCAAGTTGTAAATATGGGTCTAATTAGCAGGAAGGTCATAGTTGGAGATGAGGGATTATTCAATTTTGGATGATGGATACAGCTCCATGTCTCATTGACTGGCTCCATTTGGAAGTCCTGCCACACCCCTGGATTCCTGCCCATTGCTGTCTGATCTTGTCACTTGATCAGTGCAGACAGTGAAGGAGCCCATAGTTAGAGAGCAGCTGTCCTCCAGAGGAGTGGAGGGACCAGAGCAACTGACTGATGAAAATAAGGGAATAGGAAATGTATACTATGCCTAAGACGAGGTGAATGGTTCTCCCTTGAATGCTTCAAACTATGGAGGAATTTTAAACCTGCAAAAGGAGAGCTTAATAAGAAGGTTTAGCATCATGGAAAAAAACATATTCAATCTATTCCCAAAAAAGATGAAAATAACTCTTTTATATGTGACATTGAGAAATAAAACTTTCTCTTGTGGAAGATCAGTGAAATTGGGCTTTATTTCTGTGACTAAAAGAAATGACTATTGATATGTGGTGAGCCCAGACATAGATTAGAACACTTTTCAGTTTGTAGCAGCTTGGTGGGCCACCAATACATAAAACCTAACTATGAAATAAAGTGAGCAGCAAAATGACCAAGGGAAATAAAGATGGTAACAAGGACACAAAAGATAAGAGAGGTGCAGTACACTGACCACAGACCTCAAATAACTGAGAACTGCCTGCATCCCATTACTCCTTTACACTTCCACACACAGGTTTGAACACCTTCAGGCTTTGCTTGATAGTTTTCTGTTCTTCAGTTCATTGTGTTTCATTAGTAATTATGTATATGTAACCTAAAGTAACAATACAGTCACATGATAGATAATTCATGATTTATTATATAGAATTATATTCTAATTGGTTCTTTAAAAATATTTTGAGATGATACATACACAGTTGCACACTCACACACTTAGAGAAGCAGAACCACTAAAAATAAAAAAGACTGGGCTTCTCTGGGAAGTATTTCACTCAATTGTTTCCCTAGAAGAAACTATTGAGTGCCTGCAGTATGAAAGGTCTCTGAAAGGCCTGTGAAAGATGCTATGTGACTATAATAGAGTCATTCTGTATGCCTATTCTCTACATATATATGACTTAAAACAGTCGCTTGTAGTAAGATTACTGTACTAATGAGAAAACAGAAGTTTGCCTTTTATAACTTTTTATACCAAATTAATCTCTTATAAAAATTTCTGTAATACAGTATAATGGTTAAAATTCAAGTGATAAAACTAAGACTAAAGAGAAAAAAATTTAAATAACAAGAACATGGTTAGTGAGAGCCCAGAAAGATAAAGGTATTCATGAAAATTGAAGGTAACAGGGCAAAAGAGAACAATGGAAGATTACAATTCATCTTAACTTCTCTATTCAGCAAACATTTATTTAGCACATATTAAGGTACACTCTCTGGCTAGGTGCTGGCATACAAAGGTGAGCAAGATATAAGTTCTACACTAAGAATATTAAGATTTGGTTCTTACATTGAGGAAAATCTCAGTAAGTACTGTTGCATGGAGATAGAAGGGAGGTATCACAGAGGAACACAGGGAAGTACTGTAGATATTCTCACCCAATCCTTTAGGACCTGGAAAAAACTCTGTTCCCTATGGATTCAAGGAAGTTCTTTAAAAGAACTCAAGGTTGACTTCTAAGTAAAAGTAGAAGAGTGAATTGGTCCCAGAGAATCCTTCTCCCAATAGCTAAAGTAGCAAACAAAGCTGTCAAAATTCACAAGTAATTTCTAAACAGTGAGTGAGAGGAAAGCCATAAGCCATAGCCTTTGAAAAGAGATGAGAGTGTCAGCTCCTATCACATTGGGAAAAATATTGAGGAAAGAGAGTTGATAAGATCATAAATTTTTTTCTTTAATACCTGCAATTTGAAAGGAAGAGGACTAATGACTTGACTAGGAAGTGGGAATATGGAGAAACATACCAAAAACATCATGAGAGATGTCTATAAGCCATTCTAGAATTTCAGCAGAGGAACAAGGTATGGATACCTGGATTCCATTTTCCAGGGCATTGTATTGCACTGAAAGAATATATCGAAGCCAGTGGAAGTGGGTTATACCTGATCTAGATGGAGTGGTCTAGAATATAAAACATTTAAAGGTATCTCATAAATGAGAAGACAAGAGCCCTGTACATTGGCTGATTGACTTGCCCTCTTCACCTAAATAGCCAAAGATGGTGGCATTTGCCAATATGTTAATAATAGGCATCAGTCTCTATCCGTTGCTATATCCCTTAGTATAACTTGATTTCCTTGAGGCATAGCTTCAGTCTATACTCCTCGCTAAATTTGTATTCAGTCAAATATACCCATAGTATTCAGATTGTCAAAAAAAAATAGTCACCAACCCTATATCAGAGCAAATAATTGGTGGGAATTTTTTTATTGTTAAAATTTGCTAGCTTAAAGAAGCAGCATACATTTTTAAAATGTAGAATGAAAGGAAAGGGAACGAAGAAAAGAACCTGAAATACAATATGACTAAAGAAAAGAAAGAAATATAAATTAAGGAAAATACTACAGAAAGAAATTTTTTCTGAAGAAAAAATACCTAAGAAGACATAGAAAATAACTTCTCCTTAAGGAATTTCAGCTATAAACAAATTTAACTAGAATATATACTCAGAAATACTAGAACTCAAACATATTATTTTAAAAGGATAAGATAGTAAATTGAGCATTTAAATGCACAATAATAGACCAAATAAATCAATTAGTAAAGCAAGGAAGATAACCACTGTCGAAAATCAAATTACTGCATTGGAGAACAGGTGTAAGATAAAAATTGTGAATGCAAAGAAAAAAGTTTAAAAATCAAAGAAATTCAAAAATGACATATAAAAAGTGAACAAAGATTATCTGAGAGTATAATTGTATTTTTTGTAATTGTACAAAGCCCAGTAGCTGATCAAAGAAAAGATTCAGTAATATGTATACTCATGTACAGTTTGCCAATAACAATGGTAATACATTCTGAGAAATGAGTCATTAGGCAATTCCATTTTTGTTTAAACATCATAGAGTATACTCACACAAACCTAGGTGGCATAGCCTCCTAGATCTATAGGCTTATGGTATAGTTTAGTGCTCCTAAGCTACAAACCTGTGCAGCACAACACAAGATTCAGTCAAGTGCAAGAGAAAATGATGCAACCAGAGATGCAGTAAACACAAGATGTGTGAGGCTGTTGCCTCGGTAATATGGCCTACTGCAATGCAGCAAACATTTTTTATGAGTAGAAAGAGTCCACTCAAAAATAACAATAAAATTATAATATAATAATACCTACTCTAGTAACATATTAATTTATTATCATTTTCAAGCATTATGGTACTATACATAACTGCAGGTCCTATAATTTTGCACACCTGACAGTGCAGCAGGTTTGTTTGCACCAGCATCATCACAAACACATGAACAATGACATGTTCCATGACCTTACAATAGTTTCAGCATCATTAAGTGACAGGAATTTTTCAGCTCCATTATAATCTTGTTTGACCACCATAGAATTATGGTCCATTGTTGACCAAAACACCCTTATTTGGACATGACTGTAGTTTCTTTACAAGTCATCATGCATCAATTTTGAAACCAAAGGAGAGAAAACAATTCAAAACTGTAAAGGATGGGTAATTCAGTAAAAATAAAATGTTTAAATCATCTAAGCAACTATTTCAATCTTCTATTTTACTTTGAAGAAGATATATAAAGTTACTGTAGACCTTGGAATCTCACAGGAATTTAAGAAACATTTTATTTTTAACAGAACACCCTAGATTATTTTCCTGGTTCTTTTACTCCATAACATGAGAAAAAATAACTGAAACATATTAAGAGAAATATATTTTAACACTATATAATGACTCCTAAGAATTAGGTAGAACTAGTAAATAGGTCATTTAAACAAATGTTCTATTTTTCAAACTTTCCATAGGGCAGGGCAGGGCAGTTAAAAGAAATATTCCTTCTTTCTTCTATGGATAGCCAGACTATAATTCATGCTTGCAAATGCATCTTGTTTTTTGCACATGGTATACACATATATAAATTACCAGCAGTGACCATGGCCTGTGTCCAAGCAGAACCAGGGAGAGCACTCATTCACCCAACTATAGCTACTGTCCCATCCCAAGCTGAGGTGTGTCAGCTCTCCATTCGAATCTTGGCTTACATACCTCAGTGAGCTTATGTAGAAATGGTCAAGCTACAGGCACTGTAATAATGTAATAACATGAGAAGTGCTAAAATAGCATCTTAAAATATTTCCCCTATTGGATTTCCAAAACGGTTGAAGATTCCCTCAATCACTTCTTAAATTTTAATCATAACTTTTGATCACTGGATTAAAAAGCAAGTATGAGGACATGATATATAATTTTAAAATTTACTCACTTGAGAAACCTAAGATTTTGACTCAAATTTAGCAGAAACCAGAATTACCTGGACATTTTCTGCTTATAAATATGCTTTTATTGAGGCATAATTGACAAACAATAAACTGTACTATGCAACAAACACATACACACATATCATTACCACAATTAAGGTAATGAATATGCAATTAAAGTAATTAACATATCACTACCCCCAATAGTTCCTAGTGTCCTTTTGTAATCTCTCTTTCCTATCTCTCCCTGCTTAGCACTTTCCACTGCTATTGTCTTCCTAGGCAACCAATAACCTGATTTTTGTCACTATATTGATATATAGGTTTACATTTTCTACAATTTTTAATAAATGAAACTAAGGTGCCTCGTTAGCGCAGTAGGTAGCGCGTCAGTCTCATAAATGAAACTATACTGTATATATTCTCTCTTTCATTTGGCTTGTTTCATCAACATGAGTGTTTCAGATGAATTCATGTATTTGTATTAATTAATAATTTATTTTCATTCCCAAAGAGCATTCTACTGTGCGAACAAAATGTATGTGTTTTAAAATCCACTAGCGAACAAACATTTTGTTTGTTTACACCTTTTGGCTCTTACAAATAAAGCTGTTGTGAACATTCACACAAAATATTTTTGTGATCATGTTCTTTAATTTCTTTATTTTCTTTAATTTCTCATGAGTAAGTAAAAGGTAAATACCACTGTCATATGAGAGATGTGCACTTAATTTTTTAAAAAACTGCCAAGTTCTTTTCCAAAATAGTATTATTTTACATTCCCTCCAGCTGTATATGAAAGTTTCATTTGTTCTGCATTCTCTCCAAGGCCTGGCATGGTCAGTCTTGATATGGGACATCTGCAATAGGTGTGTGTAGCCATATCACATATTGTTTTAATTTTGCATATATTTCGAGGGATTGATATTTTAATGTATTTATTTGCCATCAGTATATCTTTTTTGGTGAAGCCTATTTTAAAATATTTGACCCAATTTAATTGGTTTTTCTTATTTATGAGTTTTGAATGTTTTTAAATATGTCCTAGATACAAATTCCTTATCAGATATATGATTTTAAAATATTTTCTTCCAGTCTGAGATTTGTCTTTGCATTTTCTTAATACTGTGTTTGTAAGATCTGTCATTCTTCACTGTGACAAAGTTCAGTTTATTAATAGATTTTTATATGGATCCTGATTTTAGTGTCATATCTAAGAAATCTTCAGCTAACCCAAAGTCCTCTATGTTTTGTTATAAAAGTTATATATTTGGGGGTTTTATACTTAGATCTGTAATCCATTTTGTATATGGTATGAGGTAGACATTGAAGTATTTTTTTACAGGGACAGTCTAACTGCTAGGCAATAAATATTTATTGAATAGCATATTCATTCATTGAATTGCCTTGGTGTCTCTGCCAAAAATAAATTAATATACATGTAAGTCTATTTCTGGACCCATTTTTTATTGTCGTTCAAGTATAGTTGTTTCCATTTTCCTGCCACCACTTTCCCCCATCCCACCCACCTCCACATCCCACCCTCAATCCTACTCCCCTTTGGTTTTGTCTATGTGCGCCTTATACATGTTCTTTAACAACACTTCTTCTTCTCTTCCCCATTATCACCTTCCCCCTTCTCCTATGGTTACTGTCAGTTTGTTCTTTATTTCAATGTCTCTGATTATATTTTGCTTGGTTGTTTGTTTTGTTGGTTAGGTTTCACTTGTAGGCGAGATCATATGGTATTTGTCTATTTTTTTATTCTAATGCCAATTTCACAAATCTTTATTGCTATAGCTTTATAAAAATATTGAAGTCAGGTAATATAATTCCTCCAAATTTTCTCTTCTTTTTCAAAGTTGTTTTGACTATTCCAGGAGGGTTTTTTTTTTTTTTGCATCTTTACAAATTATAGAATGAGTCTGCCAAATTCTATCAAAAAAGGAAAGACCTGCAGGGATTTTGATGGTGATCACACTGAATTTTTAAATCAATCTGGAGAGACTTGATTTGAAACAATATTAAGCCTTCCAAATATGAATGTGATATATATCTCCATTTTTAGGTGTTTAAAATTTCTCTCAGCAATATTTTACAGTTTTCACTGTATAAGTCTTACATTTTTATAGATTATTTTCTAAATATTTTATATTTGGAGATATTACAATAAATGGTACTGAACTTTAATTTCAATTTATTGTTGTTGTTTCTGAGCACGTAGACATAGAATTGAATTTTGTGTACTAATCTTATATCTTACAACCCTGTTAATTCTATTGTCCTTTGTAGAATCCATAAAATTATTTTTGTAGATGATTATTATGTCTATAAATAAGAACAGTTCTACTACTTTCTTTCCAATCTCAATGCCTTTTTTTCTTGTTCTTGTGTACTAGCTAAAACTTTCAGTACAATGTTGAATACAAATCATGAGAGTCAATGTCCTTACCTTTTTCCATATCTTATGGGAAAAGAATTCAGTCTTTTACCATTAATTATGTTACCAGTAGGTCTTCCATAAATGTCCATAGAGGATGAAGATGTTTCTTTCTAGTCTTAGTTTGCTGAGAATTCTTTTTTATTTTTTATTGTTGTTTAATTACAATTGTCCTCATTTTCCCCCATTACTCTCCCTTGCCCTACTGACCTCTGACCTTCCACATTCAATCCCTGCATTGTAATCCTTTATAAATAAATGTTCCTTGACTTGACTCTTCCCCTTCTTCCCTTCCATCAGGCACTTTCATTTGGGCTGACTTTAGCTCAATGATTGCCTTGAGACAAGCTGGGAATTTTTTATTAGTAATTGGTATTGTTTCCCAAGTTACCTTTTATATATGCTGAGATGGTGATATTGTTTCTTTTTTTAGTCTGATAATTTGGTAAATTAGATTAATTGATTTTCAAATGTTAAACCAACCTTACATTCTTGGAATAAGCTATACATCATATTGATGTATTGTCATTGTTATAATTAAGTTTGACTAAACTTTTGTGAGAACTTTTTACATTTATAATTATGAAGAATATTTGTATGCAATTTTCTTTCCTTGTTATATATTTGTCTAGTTTCAAGGTCAGAGTAATGTTGGCATTGTAGGACTCATTGGGAAATATTTCCTTTTAAAATTTTTTCTGGAAGAGTATACATAGTGTTGGTATTATCTCTTATTTAATGTTTGACAGAATTCCTTAGTGAAGGAAGCTATCTGTGTCTGTAGTTTCTTGTATGGGAAATATTTTAAGTACACATTAAATTATTTTACTGAATATGGAACTCCTTGTGTTATCTCTTTATTTTTTAGTAAATTGTGGTACTTTTGGTCTTTCAAAGTATTTGTCTATTTCTTACAAGTTTTCAAATTTATTGACATACTTTAAAAATATCTTTTTAAATATTTATAAATTCTGTAATGATGTCACTACTCTCGATCCTGATACTGATCATTTGCATTATTGCTTTTATTTTCCTCATCAGGCTGACAAAAAAATTTACATTATTGGTCCCAAATAGGCTTTGGGTTCTTTTTTTTTATTATTTTTATTATTGTTCAAGTACAGTTGTCTCCATTTTACCCCACCATTTCCCCCACCTAAGCCATCCCAACTTCCCACCCTTGATCCTACCCCACTTTGGTTTTGTCCAAGTGTCCTTTGTACATGTCCCTGAAAACCCTTCTCCCTTTTCCCCCCATTATCACCTCCCACCTTCCGTCTGGTTACTGTCAGTTTGTTCTTAATTTCAATGTCTCTGGTTTTATTAATTTTCTCTATTTTCTTGTCTTTTCATTCATTAATTTTGGCTCTCATCTTTGTTTTATAACATAAATAATGTTTTGGGATTTATTTTCTCTTTTTCTTGAGTTTTTGAAGATGGGCATTAAAGTCATTGATTTGAGTTTTTATTTTCTATTATAGGTAGATATTGTTATAAATATTTCATTAAGTACTGTTTTAACTGCATCTCACAACATTTGACATGCCTTTTTCTTTGATCACAGCTTATTAAGAACTGTGTTTATAATTTCCAAAATTTCATGAATTTTCCAGAGATCTTTCTATTACAAATTTCCAAATGTGCTTCCCCAACATACTTTGTTAACGTATCGAGTCTTGATTTATGTCTCAGACATGGTAAATATTTAGTGTACTCTTGAAAAGAATGTGTATTCTAATTTTTTTGCATGGAGTACTTTATAAAAGTCAAATATGTCAATATGGTTGATATTGTTATTAAGATTTTAATATTCTTACAGATATTTTGTTTCTCTATTCTATGAAATACTGAGAGGAAGGAGTTGAATGTCTGAGTAAATTGTGGATTTGCCTACAACACCTTGGTATTCTGACAGTTTGGATGATACACATTCTGACACTTTGTTATTATATGCATAAGTATTTAGGATTGTTATGCCTCCCTGAAGAACTCACTCCCTTTGTCAGTGTGAAATAATTGTCTGATCCCTATTATTACTTTTATGTTTTAAAATCTTTGTCTGATATAATACAGCTTTCTTTTCATTAATGTTAGCAGAGCAAGTCATTACCCATTTTTTTACACTTTCAACTTATTTGGATCATTATATTTAAAGTTGATTTCTTACAGGCTGCACATAATTGGATACTGCCTTTTTATCCAATCTGTCAAATATTTGCTTTTAATTGAGGCTTTTTTGGCATTTACATTTAATATAATTGTTAATATTATAGAATTTAAATCTGCCATCTTAGTATTTGGTTGATATTATTATTAAGATTTTTAATTATCCTACCTGTTCTTTGTTTAATTTGCTTTGTCTGTGCTCTTTAGGATTAACTGAGATTTTCTTATGATTTCATTTTATCTTTTTGTGTTTGCTAGGTACATTCCTTAGTGTGTAATTTTAAAGGTTGTTTCAGAATTTATAATTTTTTTACTTAGCATAGTCTGCCTACAAGTGATAGCATACTATGATATTTCACATACCACAAATAAGCTTATAACAGTCTTCACTTCTTCCCTCTTGGCCATTGTACTTTTGATGTCATATATTTTACTTTTACATCTGTTATAAACTTCATTAAACATTGTTACAATTTATTTCTGGCATACTACAATTTCTTTAAAGTTTATTTTTTAAAGGATATAAATAATAAGAAAGTAACATTTTATTTTATTTATTTATTTTTTTAAATTGTTCTTCAAGTACAATTTTCTGTCTTTCACTCCCAGCCAACCCACCCAGCTCCCCCCTCCCTCCCATTTCCACCCCCCTTATTTTTTGTTCCATGTGTCTTTTATACTTGTTCCTGTAAACCCTTCCCCTTTTCCTGTGAAATTCCCTCCCATCTCCCATCTGGACACTGTCAGCCTATTCTCTATTTCAGTGTCTTTGGTTATATTTTGCTTGCTTGATTGTTTCGTTGTTTAGGTTCCTGTTAAAGGTGAGATCATGTTGTATTTGTCTTTCACCACCTGGCTTATTTCACTCAGCATAATGCTTTCCAGTTCCATCCATGTTGTTATGAAGAGTAGTAGTTCCTTCTTTCTTTCTGCTACATAGAATTCCATTGTGTAAATGTACCATAGTTTTTTGACCCACTCATTTGCTGATGGGCACTTAGGTTGCTTCCAGCACTTGGCTATTGTAAACTGTGCTGTTATGAACATTGGGGTGCATTGGTTCTTTTGAATTGATGTTTCAAGATTATTATGATATAATTCCAGCAGTGGAATTGCTGGGTCAAAAGGCAAATCCATTTTTAGTTTTCTGAGAAATGTTCATACTGTTTTCCATAATGGTTGTACCAGTCTGCAATCCCACCAACAGTGCACAAGACTTTCTTTTCTTTTTTCCACAACCTCTCCAACACTTGTTTGTTGCTTTGTTTATGATGGCCATTGTGACCAGTGTGAAGTGATATCTCATTGTGGTTTTAATTTGCAACTCTCTTATGGCTAGTGATATTAAGGTTCTTTTTAGGTGTTTCTGGATCCGCTGTATGTCCTCCTTGGAGAAATATCTGTTCAAATACTTTGCCCACTTTTTAATTGGGTTGCTTGTCTTCTTAGAGTGGAGTCGTATAAGTTCTTTATATATTTTGGTGATTAAACACTTGTCTGAGATATCATTGCAAAACATGTTTTCTCATACAGTTGGTTCTCTTACTTTTTTTGTTAGCCATGCAGAAGCTTTTTGTTTTGATGAAATTCCATTTTATTCTTTCCTTTATGTCCCTTGCTCTAGGGGACATATCAGTAAAAATATTGCTGCATGAAATATCTGAGATTTTCCTGCCTATGTTCTTCTCTAAGACTTTAATGGTGTCATGACTTATATTTAAGTCTTTCATCCACCTTGAATTTACCTTGGTGTATGGTGTAAGTTGGTGCTTGAGTTTCTTTCTTTTTTTTTTTTTTGCATGTAGCTGTCCAGTTCTCCCAACACCATTTGTTAAAGAGGCTGTCTTTACTCCATTTTATGTTGCTGCCCCCTTTGTTGAATATTAATTGACCATAGAGACTTGGGTTTGTTTCTGGGATCTCTGTTCTGTTCCAGTGGTCCATGTGTCTGTTTTAATGCCACTACCAGGCTGTTTCGATTACAGTGGCCTTGTAATACAGTTTGGCATCAGGTGTTGTGATCCCTCCTACTTTGTTCTTCTTTCTCAAAATTCCTGCAGCTCTTTGGGGTCATTTATGGTTCCATATAAATTTTTGAAACATTTGTTCTATGTCTGTGAAATATGCCATTGGTACTTTAATAGGTATTGCATTGAATCTGTAAATTGCTTTGGGTAGTATGGACATTTTGATAATGTTAATTCTTCCTATCCATGAACACAGTATATGTTTCCATTCGTTTGTGTCTTCCTTGATTTCTTTCTTCAGTGCTGTGTAGTTTTCTGCATACAGGTCTTTTACCTCTTTGGTTAGGTTTATTCCTTGGTATTTTATTTCTCTTTTTGCTATATTGAATAGGATTTTGTTCTTGTTTTCTGCTTCCACTGTTTCATTGTTGGTATACAAAAATGTCTTTGATTTCTGGATATTGACTTTGTAACCCACTGTTTTGCCATATACATTTGTTAGGTTGAGCCGTTTTGGGGTGGAGTCTGTAGGATTTTCTATGTACATTATCATGTCATCTGCAAACAGTAACAGTTTTGTTTCCTCCTTTCCCATTTTGATGTTTTTTATTTCCTTTTCTTGTCTGATTGCTGTGGCTAAGACTTCCAATACTATATTGAATGGAAGTGGTAAAAGTGGACAACCTTGTCTTGTTCCTGATCTTAATGGAAAAGCTTTTAGTTATTTTCCATTGAGTATGATACTGGCTGTAGGTCTCTCATATATGGCTTTTATTATATTGAGAAATGCTCCCTCTATTCCCACTTTGCTGAGTGTTTTTATCATAAATGGGTGCTGTACCTTATCAAATGCTTTTTCCGCATCTATTGATATAATCATGTGATTTTTTTCTTTGCTTTTGTTTATGTAGTATATTACATTAACTGATTTGCAAATGTTGAACAACCCTTGCATCCCTGCAATGAATCCCACTTGGTCATGGTGTATGATCCTTTTAATATTGTTTAATTGTTGGATGCATTTTGCCAATATTTTTTTAGGATTTTAGCATCTATATTCATCAGCGATAGTTGCCTGAAGTTTTCTTTCTTTGTTGTGTCTTTATCTGGCTTTGGAATTAGAATGATGCTGGCTTCATAAGAAAAGTTTGGGAGTCATCCATCATTTTGGATTTTTTGGAATAGTCTGTGAAGAATAGAGATTAATCTTACTTGAATGTTTTGTAGAATTCTCCTGTGAAACCATCCAGCCCAGGGCTTTTGTGTGTGGGGAGTTTTTTTGTTACTGCTTCAATTTTTATCTGCAGTTATTGGTCTATTCAGGCTTTCTGCTTCTTCTTCATTGAGTTTTAGAAGATTATATTTTCCTAGAAATTTGTCCATTTCACCTGGACTCTCAGATTTTGGGGCATGCAGTTCTTCATAGTAATTTCTTACTATCCTTTCTATTTCTGTGGTATCAGTTGTAATCTCTCCTCCTTCATTTCTGATTGTGTTTATTTGGGTCCTCTCTCTTTTTTTCTTAATGAGTCTGTTCAAAGGCTTGTTGATTTTGTTTATCTTTTCAAAGCACCAGCTCCTAGATAGATTGATCCATACAACTGTGCTTTTCATCTCTATATCATTTAATTCTGCTCTGATCTTGGTTATTTCCTTCCTTCTACTTGCTCTGGGCTATTTTTGTTGTTGTTCTTGCAGGCATAGGGTTAGGTTGTTTGTTTGAAATGTTTCTGTCTTTTTAGGTAAGGCTGTATAGCTATGAACTTCCCTCTCAGGACTGCCTTCACTGTGTCCCATAAATTTTGAGCTGTTGTGAGTTTATTTTCATTCATTTCCAGAAACTTTTCTATTTCTTCCCTAATTTCAGTCTTGACCCATCATTATTTAATAGCATCCTATTCAATCTCCATGATTTTGAGTGTTTGGATTTTTTTCCATTGGGGTTGGTTTCTAGCTGCAGTTCCTTCTGCTCAGAGAAAATGCTTGGTATGATTTCAATTCTTGAATTTGTCGAGGCTTGTTTTGTGTCTAATCATGTGGTCTATCTTTGAAAATGTTTCATGTGCATTTGAAAAGAATGTGTATTTATCTTCTTTGGGATGAAGAGCTCTTTATATAAATATCAGTTAAGTCCACTTGACCTAGGGCTTTGTTCAATGCCACAATATTTTTTGGATATTTTGTTTGGAAGATCTGTCCATTTTTGACAGTGAGGTGTTAAAACCCCCTACTATAATTGTGTTGTTGTCAATATCTTTCTTGAAGTCCTCTAAGATTTTCTGTATGTATTTGGGTGCTCCTACATTGGGTGCATATATATTTACAATTATTATGTCTTCTTGGTGGATCCTTCTTTTGAGTATTATGAAGTGGCCTTCTGGGTGTCTCTTTATGACCCTTTTTTTGAAGTCTATTTTGTTTGATATGAGTATTGCTACCCCAGATTTTTTTCCTATCCACTTGCTTGGAAAATTTGCTTCCAGCCATTCACTTTCAGTTTGTGTAGGTCTTTTGTCCTGAGGTGGGTCTCCTGTAGGCGGCATGAATGGGGGTCATGCTTTCCTATCCATTCAGCTATTCTATGTCCTTTGATTGAAGTATTTAATCCATTTACATTTAAGGTTATTATTTATAGGTACTTATTCATTGCCATTTTTAACCTGTGACCCCCCCTTTCTTTTCCTTCCTTTCCTTACAGTGGTCTCTTTAGCATGTTTTGCAGAGCTGGTTTGGTGGAGGTGTATTCTTTTAGACTTCTTTTGTCTGGAAAGCTCCTTATTTGGCCTTCTATCTTGATTGAGAGCCTTGCTGGGTAAAATAGCCTTGGTTGTAGTCCTCTGGTTCTCATTATTTGGAATATTTCTTGCCATTCTCTTCTTGCTTGGAGCCTTTCCATTGAGGAGTAAACAGGCAACCTTATTGGGGCTCTCTTGTATGTTACTTTCTGTTTTTCCCTTGCTGACTTTAAGATTCTCTCTTTTTCTTGGAATTTTGCCATTTTAATTATGATGTGTCTTGAAGTGGGACTCTTTGGGGTTCTCTTGATTAGGACTCTCTGTGTTTCCTGGATTTGTGTGACTTTTTCTTTCATCAAATTAGGGAAGTTTTTCCTCATTACTTTTTCAAATAGATTTTCTATCCTTTGCTCTTCTTCTTCTCCTTCTGGTATCCCTATTATTTGAATATTATTATGTTTCATATTGTCTTGTATTTCTTTTAATCTCTCTTCATTCTTTCTGAGCCTCTTTTCCTTTTTTTGCTCTTTATGGGTGTTTTTTTTTCAACTTTGTCCTTCAGCTTGCTGGTCCAATCTTTCACTTCATCTATCCTGCTTTGGATTCTTTCTACTGTGTTTTTCAATTCAGATATTGTATTATTCATTTCCTCTTGGCCCTTGTTGATAGTTTTTGTTTTCTTTTTCATGTTGATATAGTTTTCAGCGAGTTCATTGTAGTTTTTCTGTAGTTTCTGGTAATTCACTGTGAGCTCATTGAGCTTCCTGATAACCATTGCTTTGAACTCAATATGTGATAGTTGAGTTGCCTCAACTTCATTTAGCATTCTTTCCAAGGTTTCCTCCTTTCCTTTCATTTGGGGATTGTGTCTTTGTCTTCCCATTGTTTGTGAGACTCTTCTTGTTAGTCTCAGCTTCTTAAATTGATCTGTTCTGACTTCCTGGGTTTATGATATAAACTTCTGTGGTAGAATACCTGTAAGATTCAGTGCTGCAGTGTCCTTCAGGTATCCTGGTGTTCACAGCTCCCACCTACTTTTTTTTTGTGATCAGTTGGAGGAGTACAGCAAAATGGGGTAAGACAGCTAGAGAGTATTCTATGCTATTTACAATAGCATCCAGTAAGGAAGAGATAGGAGGTTTTTTGGCTATGTATGGTGTTACCCATTATATTCCACCCAACTGGCCACTTTTTAGAAAGGACGGAAAGAAGATAAGACTCTTGTTGGAGAGGGAAGTATTGTGAGTTGGATCTAGAAAACAGTGAGCTTGTAAGAGTTCAGATTCTGAGGTAAGGTGAGAATAAAGGATAGTAAATAGACAGAGTGTGTGAGAGTATAGAGTTAACCACTGCAGTAATAGAGTTCAGGAAACCGTGAAGTGGGCTGAGATCTGGGCGGGGTTTTATGTATTATTTACAATAGTATGGAACAACTATTATTTAGAATAATATTAGAGCCACAATAATATGACAGAATCTATGAGATCTAGTTAACAAGTATAGGGAGTATAAGCCCTTGAGTAGTGTGCTAATGGAATACAAGTGAAGTGAAGGGCAGTAAATTAGCAAGAATCTATGAAGGAGATAACAGGAAACCTGTCAAAGGATACAATATAACTAGCCAAGCAAAGAAGACTAAACAGAAAGAAAAGGAATGCAAAAATATTATTCAAATAAAAGATGTAAGAATAATGAAAAATAATAATACAAATATGCAATGTCTTGCAGGTTCTCTGTAATAGCAAAGTGAAATTTGTCTCTCTGTCTCAGCTGTTGGGATGCCCCCTCTTTGGGTCCAACTCTCGTGTTTTCACAGTTCTGAGGGTTTTTTTTGTCTCATATGTGGGTATTTTCTTAAAAAGCAGACTAAGGAGGGTATAATAGATAAAATTGGAAAAAAAGGAAGAAGGAATAAAAGAAGAAAGAAGGAAAGAGAAGGAAAAGGAATTGAGAGATAAAAATAAGAAAAATTTAAAAATAAAAAATTACTTAAAAATCAAACAAAGAAACAAAAAAAAAAAAAAAACAAAGTCACACACACACACACACACACACCCTCTTGCTGGTTTTAAAATGGCCAAACCAGCTTTTCTGTTTTTGCTGGCTGCAGCAGGCTGGCGGGAGGGTTTACAGACTTGGGCAGGTCTCCTGAGGTACGCCTGCTCTCTCTCCCCAGGTTGCAGGTGCACGTGCCCAGCCAGACTGCCTTCAGTCACATGGGCTCTGAAGCACACTTTTCCCAGGGCTATGTATGGGTGCTCACAGACCCCATGTGTTTGCCATTCAGTCCTTACTCCCCTCTTTGCGACTTCAAGCAACCACGTGATAAAACTCTGCTTGGCTGAGCAGGGAGCACTAACCCAGCTCTCTCCCAAGACCCCTGTGGCTGGCCCAGCAGGCACCATGCCTGGGGCTGCAGCCTCCCTGGTCCCTGCGCTGATCCCTGGGCCCTTATTGTCCTGAAGCACTCTCCTTACCGTCTTGTTTTTCAATATCCACTACAATTTTTGATCTCCTATTTTCATATACGCTGTAGTACCATTGGCTATCTGCTCTGTTCCTCCATAGACTGGCCAGCTTTTTCTTCTGTGTGTATAGGGGAGTGGAATCTGCTCCCTCTTACCTAGATACCATCTTCTCTCTCAGAAAGTAACATTTTATATTTACCTTGTTATACCCATTTCCAGTGCTCTTCAGAATTTGTTTATGTGAATCCAGTTTGTTGGACACTCATATCTGAGTTTTTGACTATCAAAAATAATTTTTTCTCTATTGGAACTCGCTTTCAGTACAAATTACTAATTGTTTACAAAGCTCTGAAGTGTGCATTCAAACTTATGCTGCAGCTATATTCCTCATCATGGTTCCCCAAAACAGAGGCATTTTTTTAAAGAATCTTGTTTCCAAATACTTTCTTCTCATTTAGCCCTGCTTTAGATTTTCTTATAAAATTCATGAGGGAACTCATAACTCATAAAATTAAAGAACAACTCTCAAATAAGAAATTCACAAGCCTATTTCTAGTTTCCTCCGAAATGTCAGAAGACCACAATGAATGGGAAACTTTTCAATGAGTCATTGTGAAATGTCATAAGGGATCAAATCAGTGAGCAGTGACATTCTACCAATATGTTCTCCCTGCTTAGCTCCATGTTGACTCTCATTTTCCTCCTGGGTCTGTACTTCGCCCGTGTTTTGAAGTGAAGTTCTCCTAGTAAGGTTTTTCCCTGAGCACACTTTGCTGTGTCTGTGTTGCATCACAGTTAATAAATCTTAATATTCTATGAGAGATAAGGGCCCTAAGGCCTTTAAATACAAATAAATATGACTCAATTGGGAAAAGAAAACAAATTGCCTGAGTTAGAAGGAAACACAGGAAGATTATCATGCAGGGCGGGCAATAATACTTGTTCCCTCCAACTTAACAGGACAAAAATTTATATTTTATGTACCTTATTTAGAGTCCCTTGAGCAGAACAATTAGGCCTGGACTAGATGCTGCTCTGACTCTTGCTAAAAAATATGCCTTAAAAAGACCCTGAAAAAAAAACAAACTGTTTCTACACAGTTTAACTACATCCTAGACTAAGCTCAAGATGTTAATCAGAACACAAAAATATGCAGCAATCAACAGGATAAAATTATTGGTATGAGTAGATTCAAAGGTTATCAGACATGCAAAAAAGAGAGAAACTATGAACCATAATGAAGAAAATAATCATCAATCAAAGCCAACCAAAACAGACACAGATGTTAGAATGAGCAGACAAGTACAATAAAACAATTATTTTACTTTGGGTTGTAAACACATAATGGAAAATGCAAATGATGTATTGTAGAATGCACACTTAAGGCCTATATAATTTTTAACCAATGGTACCCCAATAAATTTAATTATAAAAATTGCAAAATATAAGGCAAAAGCTACAAACAAAAAACAATTATTTTTCTGACTTTATTCCGTTTTCCTTAATAAACTTCTTTGTCATTTCATACAGATTTTTTAAATTTTATTTAGTTATTTTTCAAGTACAGTTTTTTGTCTATTTCTCCCATCCCAGCCTCCCCCGCCCTGTGCTCCCACCTCCCTCCCATTTCCACCTCCCTTAGTTCTCATCCCTGTGTCCTTCCTAACTTAAAATGCAAGGTTATTTGTGATTTGAAAATCTGCTTTTAGATTGTTTCACCATAGTGGTAAATGTCTTACTGTTACCACTATGGTGCAACAATCTAAAAGCAGATTTTCAAATCACAAATAACCTTGCATTTTAAGTTATGAATAAAGGTGCTCTTCTTTTTTTATTGTTGTCTCCATTTTCACACCACCATGCCACCTGTACCACCCATCCTCACCTCCTACACTCAAACCCACCCCCTTTGGCTTTGTCCATGTGTCCTTTATACATGTTCCTTGATGGCCTTTCCCATAGTATCCCCTATTATCCCTCTCCACGCTCATTTCTGGTTACTGTCAGTTTGTTCTTTATTTCAGTGTTTCTGGTTATATTTTGTTTGCTTGTTTGCTTTGTTGATTAGGTTCCACTTAGAGGTAAGATCATGTGGTATTTGTCTCTCATCACCTGGTTATTTCATTCGGCATAATGCTTTCCAGTTCCATCTATGCCGTTGTGAAGAGTAGTAGCTCCTTCTTTCTTTCTGCTACATAGAATTCCATTGTGTAAATGTACCATAGTTTTTTGAGCCACTCATTTGCTGAGGGGCCCTTAGGTTGCTTCCAGCACTTGCTATTGTCAATTGTGTTGCTATAAGCATTGGGGTGCATAGGTTCTTTTGAATTGGTGATTCAGGGCATTTAGGGTATAATCCCAGTTGAGGAATTGCTGAATCAAAAGGCAGTTTTATTTTCAGTTTTCTGAGAAAATTCCATACTGTTTTCCATAGTGGTTGTACCAGTCTGCAATCCCACCAACAGTGCACAAGGGTTCCCTTTTCTCCACAATCTGTCCAACACTTGTTGTTTGTTATTTTATTTATGATGGCCATTCTGACTGGTGTGAAGTGGTATCTCATTGTGGTTTTAATTTGCATCTCTCTGATAGCTAGTGATATTGAGCATCTTTTCATTTATCTCTGGATCCTCTGTATGTCCTCCTTGTGGAAGTGTCTGTTCAAGTCCTTTGCCCATTTTTTAACTGAGTTGTTTGTCTTCCTGGAGTGGAGTCATGTGAGTTGTTTATATATTTTGGTGATCAAACCCTCGTCTGAGGTATCATTGGCAAATTGGTTTTCCCATATAGTTGATTCTCTTTTCTTTTTAATACTGTTTTCTTTAGTCATGCAGAAGCTTTTTATTTTGAGGAGATCCCATACTTTGTTTATACTTTCCTTTATGACCCTTGCTCCAGATGACACACATATTGGTGAAAATATTGCTGCATGGAATATCTGAGATTTTCCTGCCTGTGTTCTCCTCTAGGACTTTTATGGGGTCATCACTTATATTTAAGTCTTTTATCTACCTTGAATTTATTACACCACCTTGTGTATGGTGTAAGTTGGTGGTCAAGCTTTATTTTTTGGGTGTAATTGTCCAGATCTCCCAACACCATTTGTTGAAGACACTATTTTCACTCCATTTTATGTCCCCCCCCTTTTTCAAATATTAATTGACCATAGAGACTTGGATTTATTTCTGGGCTCTCTGTTCTGTTCTATTGGTCTATGTGTATGTTTTTATGCCACTGCCATACTGTTTTGATTACAACGACCTTGTAATATAGTTTTATATTAGGTTTTGTGACCCCTCTCCCTCCAACTTTGTTCTTTCTCAAAATTGCTGCAGTTATTTGGGGTCATTTATGGTTCTATATAAATTTTTGAAATGTTCTTTCTATGTCTGTGACATATGTCATTTGTATTTTAATAGAGGTTGCATTGAATCTATAAATTGCTCTGGGTAGTATAGACATTTTGATGATGTTAATTCTTCCAATCCATGAACACAGTATATGCTTCCATTTATTTGTGTCTTCCTTAATTTCTTTCTTCAGTGTTGTATAGTTTTCTGAGTACAGGTCTTTTACCTCCTTGGTAAGTTTTATTCTTAAATACTTAATATTTTTTATTGCTATAGCTAATGGGATTTTTTTTACCCTGATTCTAATTCTGATCTTTTGTTGTTGGTGTATAAAAATGCCTTTGATTTCTGAATATTGACTTTGAACCCTGCTGTTTTGCCAAATTTTCTTATTGGGTCAAGTAGTTTTTTGGTGGAGTCTATAGGGTTTTCTAGGTCCACTATCATATCATCTAAAAACAGTGACAGTTTTACTTTCTCCTTTTTAATTTAGATGCCTTTTATTTCTCTTTCTTGTCTGATCATTGTGGATGGGACTTCCAATACTATATTGAGTAGAAGTGGTGCAAGTGGACATCCTTATCTTTTTCCTGATCTTAGGGGGAAGGTTTTTAGTTTTTGCCCATTAAATATGATGTTGGCTGTAGGTTTCAGGTATATATCTTGATAAGGAATGCTCCCTTTGCTCCAACTTTGCTGAGTGTTTTTTTATCATAAGTGGGTACTGTACCTTATCAAATAAATGTTTTTTCCTCATCTATTGATATGATTGTGTAGTTTTTGTCTTTTCTTTTGTTTATGTGATGTATTACCTTTATTTATTTGTGAATGTTATACCATCCTTGCATCCCTGGAATGAATCCCACTTTGTCATGGTGTATGATCTTTTTAATGTGTTGCTAATGTGGTTTGCCAATATTTTGTTGAGGATTTTAGCATCTATGTTAATCAGCAATATTGACCTGTAGTTTTCTTTATTTGTTATGTCTTTATCTGGTTTTGGAATTAGGATGACACTGGCATCATAAAAAGAGTTTGGGAGTCTTCCCTCTTCTCGAATTTTTTTTCAGAATAGTATGAGAAGTATAGGGCTTAGCACTTTGTTAAAAATTTCTATAAAGTTCTCCTGTGAAACCACCTGGTCCAGGGCTTTTGTGTGTCGGGAGTTTTTTGATTGCTGCTTCAATTTCATCATCTGTCATTGGTCTGTTTAGGCTTTCTGTTTCTTCTATACGGAGTTTTAGAACATTATATTTTTCCAGAAATTTTTCCATTTCACCCAGGTTTTGAAATTTCTTGGCATATAGTTCTTACATTCCTTTGTATTTCTGTGGTATCAGTTGTAATCTCTCCTCTTTCATTTCTGATTGTGCTTATTTGGGTCCTCTATCCTTTTTTCTTGATAGGTCTGCTTCAAGGCCTGTCTATTTGCCATCTCCTGGATTTATTGATCCTTTAGATTCTGCCTTTAGTCTCCATGTTATTTAATTCTGGTCTGATCTTGGTTATTTCTTTCCTTCTACTTGATGTGGGTTTTGTTTATTGTCGTTCCTCCAGTTCTTATAGATGTAGGGTTAGGTTGTTTATTTGAAATGCTTCTATCTTCTCCGGGTAGGACTGATTCATTACAAACTTCCCTCTCAGGACTACCTTCTCTGTGTCCCATGAGTTTTGGACTGTTGTGTATTCATTTTCATTTGTTTCCAGTAACTTTTTTATTTCTTTCTTGGTATCATTATTAACTCATTCATTGTTTAACAGCATGTTCTTCAATCTCCATGAATTTGAGTGTTTTTGAGTCTTTTCCTTAACTTTGGTTTCTAGTTTCAGTCATTTGTGGTCCAAGAAAATGCGTGATAGGATTTCAATTTTCTTGAATTTTTTGAGGCTGGCTTTGTGTCCTATTATGTGGTCTATCTCTGAAAATGTTCCATGTGAATTTGAAAAGAATGTGTACTTTACTTCTTTGGGATGAAAGGTCATATATATATATATATATATATATATATATATATATATATATATATATATCTTTTAAGTCCATTTGATCTAGGGCATTGTTCAATGTCACAATATCATTGTTGATATTTTGTTTGGAAGATATATTCATTTTTGACAGTGTGGTATTAAAACCCACTCGTATAAGTGTGTTGCTGTCTATATTTTTCTTGAAGTCCTCCAAGACTGTGCTTATATATTTGGGTGCTCCTATGTCAGGTGCATATCTGTTTACAATGTTTATGTCTTCTTGATGGGTTCTTCCCTTGAGTATTATTAAGTGTCCTTAATTGTCTCTTTTTATGAATTCTGTTCGGAAGTATATTTTGTCTAATATAAGTATTGCTACCCCAGCTTTTTTTTTGTTGTTGTTCATTTGCTTGGAATATTTTTTCCAGCCCTTCACTTTCAACTGTGTACGTCTGTAATTCTGAAATGAATCTCTTGTAAGTGACATATGTGAGAGTCATGTTTTTTTATTCATTCAGCTACCCTGTATCTTTTGATTGGAGCATTTATTCCTTTAACATTTAAGTTTATTATTGATAGGTACTCATTCATTCCCCCCTTCCTTTGTACCTGTGTTTCTCTCTCTCTCACTCTTTTTCTTCCTCTCCTTATAGCAGTTCTTTCAGCATATATTGTCATGCTGGTTTGGTGGAGGTGTATTTTTTGAGGCTTCTTTTGTCTGGGAAACTCCTTATTTCACCTTCCATTTTAACTGAGAGACTTGCTAGGTAGAGCTGTCTTGGCAGCCTTTGCTTTTTATTACTTGGAATATTTTTGCCATTCTCTCCTGGCTTGTAGTGTGCCTGTGGAGAAATCAGCTGCTAGCCTTATCAGAATTCCCTTCTATGTTACTTCTGGTTTCTCCCTTGCTGCTTTTAAGATTATCTCTTTCTCATTAAAACTTGGCAGTTTAATTATGATTTGTCTTGGAGTAGGCCTCTTTGGGTTCATCTTGATTGGGACTCTGTGCTTCCTGTACTTGCATGGTTTTTCCCCTCTCCAGCTTCAGAAAGTTTTCTGCCATTATTTTTTCAAACAGGGTGTCTGTTCCTTGCTCCTTTTCTTTCCCCCCCTTCTGGTATTCATATGATTTCCGTGTTTTTGAATTTCATGTAGTCTTGTAGTTCCCTTAAGATATCTTCATATTTTTTTAGTCTTTTTCATGCAGCTGCTCTACCTGGGTGTTTCTTTCTACCTTGTCTTCAGCTCAGTGATCCAGTCTTCTGCTTCATCCAGCCTATTTGTAATTCCTTCTAATGTTTTTTTATTTCAGAAACTGTATCTTTTATTTCTTCTTGGTTCTTGTTTTAGTTTCCATTTTTCTTTTCATACTGTTGTATTTCTCACTCAGCTTCTTATAGTTGTCTGTGAATTCCTTGAGCATCCTTATAGTCATCCTTTTGAATTCTATATCTGATAGTTTGCTTGCCTCCATTTTATTTAACTTTTAGTGGGGAGTTTTCCATTCCTTTAGACTGCAGGTTCTTTCTTTGTCTCCCCATTTTAGGTGAGTCTTTTTGTTTGTTTCTGTGCTTCTGGATGCTCTGCTTTTCTACCTGTCTTTGTAGGGTGAGTTTCTATGGTAGGAATTCTATGGGATTCAGCGGTGCAGTCTCTTTGATCTCCTTGTCTGGAAGTTCTAAGTTTGCCCTTTCTTCTCTTTGTGTGGACTCTCTTGTTGTACTTGAGTTTTACCTGTTGGTGGTTCCTTTGTTGGTGGGCTGTCTCCTTCAGTGGGTTTACTGGTGTTCACAGTTCCCCCTTTATCTCATGTGTGATCAGTGGCATCGTGAAGGCAAAATGGATTAAGACATCAGGAGAGAATTCTATGGGATGTAAAGTACCAACAAGTAGAGAAAAGAAAGGAGATCCTTTGGAGAAGCACAGCAATAACCATGATATTTCACCCAACTAGCCACTTTTCATAAAAAGTTTAAAAGAGATAAGACTCTTATTAGAGGGGAGAGGGAATGTAAGCTGAATCCAGAAAACAGAGCATTTGTGCACGTTTAGATGGTGAGATATAGTGATATTAAGGAATAGAACAAGGCATAGTGTGCAAAAGAATAGAGTTAATCACAACAGTAATAAAGCTCAGGATGATAGTGAAATAGGCCAAGACCAGGGAGGGTGCTGTGTAGTATTTACAATAATATGACACAATAATTATTTATAATAATATGAGAAGAAATATATGATCTGAATAAAAAGAATAAAGGTAAAAACTAAGAGTAGTGTGTTACTGGAAAAGAAGAAAAGTGAAGTGAAAGAAGAAAAATTAAAATGTAATATTAAAGAGAGAACAAGGAAAACCATTCAAACAATGCAATTAAATAAACAAAATGAAGAAAACTAAACATAAAAAAGAGAAATAAAAATAATAATAGTAAAAGAAAAGAAATAAAAAATAATAAAATGCAAGTTGTATAGAATAGCAAAGTGAAATTTCTCTCACTTTCTCATGTTAGCCTTGTGATCCCTCTTTGGATCCGTCTTTGGTCCTATCACAGCTTCAAGTTTTATTGTCTCAGACATGGGAAAAAGAAAAGAAAAAGCCTCCTGCTGACTTTAAAACCAATAAGAGGGCTAAGCAAGTCTGCTGATCTTCCTGGATGCTGTAGGCAGAGAGGGGCTGGGCTTCACTTTGTTCTTTTCCTGTGGTTTTGAACAAATGGCGCTAGGTCTAGGCAGCAATATTCACAGGTGCCCGGCCTCCAGCCCAGGACTTCAGAGCACTGGTAGGCCTTCCCTGTCCATTTGTGCCAGGCCGGTGACTTTAATCCACCATGTTGTGCTGCCCTTGAGGTGCCCTGATTAGGAGCAACTCACTCCCCACCTCCTCCCTCTTTGCTGGCCTGGGTGCTATGTACTCTCAAAATCCCTTTAAGGCAGTTTAGTTCCCCTATTAAATCAAGTCTCTCTGGAGACTGCTGCCCCTCTGCACCCATGCTACCCCGCTTTGATCAGTCCATGAGGCACCCTGACTTGGAGCAAATCATGCCCCTCCTCCTCCATTGTCTCTGGCCTGGATACAGCATGTGAGAGTTTCTTTAACAGTGGCTGAGAGCCTATTTTTGAGCAAGTTCCTCTTGTTCCCACCTGCAGTTCAACAAGCATCTGGCTTTTCACACAGCCCAACTCTTTGAGCAGTCTGGAGATTATCCAGGTCAAGGACCAGCACGGCCCAACTCTTCTCCTTCTCCAGGTGTCACCTAGCTCCCCAATTTCTCTGATAATGACCTAGCCAGTGACCACACTCTTAGCAGGGGAACATGGCTTCTGTGCACCTCCCACTAGTCTTTATCCCCTCAGGGACTTCATGCATCCAGGTCTTTCCTGTTTGGGGGCTGTCTTCCCTGGTCTGGTAGGGGAGGGAGCTGAGGAGTTACAGTCACTGATCCGGCTCTCCTCCATAGCTCCTGTGGCAGCCAACAGCCCCAGTGCCAGGTTTCAGGCCAGGGGCCACAGTAGCCTTGGTATCATGCAGTTCCCAGGAAACATACTGTCCCAATGCAATCTCCTTGCCTTCTGTTTTTCAACATCCTCTATAATTTTTGCTTCCAAACTTCATATAAGCTAGGATTTCATTGCCTGTTCATTCTGTCCTTCAGAAGTTTGGCTGGGTGTCCCAGTTGGGTGCACAAGCAGGTTCAGCTCCTACCTGCCTTGATGCCATCTTCAGGATCTAAAGGTGCTCTTTTTTATAATTACTACATAGAATTTTATTTCATGCTGACTTTCTCTTAAAAATTTATTTAAAGTTTTAACCATTGCTGGAGTTAGTGACAGTTCTTGTTAGCAATTATCATTCTTCCTTTTTTTTTCTACATGCCTTTCATTGCTCTAGAACTTTTGACAAAAAAAAAATTCTCTTTAGAGTATCCCATTACTTCTCAAGCAGACTGAAGTTTTTTTTTAATATTCTTGTCAATAATACTCACTGTCTTACTAACCTCATGTGGTACCTTGTTAGTAGTTGTCTGACAGAAAGGTATGTAGAGTGGAAGTTGTGATAGTCTCATGGCTGGGGGGCAGGGGTTAACATCCCAGCTTTCAAGTACAAATTCCATCCTTAGAGCAATCAACTCATACAGGGATGCACATTAGAATCCCCTGAGAGCAGTTTACAATATGCAATCAACCAGGCTCCCCTTCAGATGAATTAAATTAGAATCTTTGAGGTCTGGGTCTGGCCACCATGGTTTTATAAAAGCTCTATGTTGATTTGCAATCCAGGTTTAGAAACACTTAGCCCTAACTTCTTAATAGCTTTAAGAAACCTCAATAGCCTTAGCCTTAACTTCAGGATAGTAGGAGTGATCATACCTTGTTCACTTATTTCATAAGCATCAATAGAGAGAATATATAAATATACAGGGTCCAGCACTAATAACACAGCTTTTTATTGCAAAATATCTTGTTATAAAATCATAAGCATGTAATTCTGTAACATAACAATATCACACTCAAGCACACCATAAGACATTTTAGGTTAAATGTTCAAATTAAAACTATAAATTATTACACCCATTATTATTATCTAATAATACACCAATATGTATTGTTAACCATACTCAACCACACTCAAGCAGGCCTTATTTCTGCTGGACCCTGCATTTGCATTACACCTCAAAACATTTAAAAGCCTTTTTCCTCTCCAGCTCCACCTCCCCCTAAAAAAAAGTCTGGCCCTGGCCAGTGTGTCTCAGTTTGTTAGAGCATTGTCCCATAAAAAGAGGGTTGAGAGTTCAATTCCTGGTTAAGGTACATGGCTGGGGTGCGGATTCCATTCCTGCTCCAGGAATGTGTGATCCCTGGTCTGGGCATATACAGGAAGCAACCAACAGATGCTTCTCTCTTGCATCAAAGTTTCTCTCTCTCCTTTCCTCTCTCTCTGAAAGCAATGAAAAAAGAGTCCTCAGATGAGGATTAAAGAAGAAGTCTGGCAATAATTCAGCCTGTCTTTTTACAAAGGTATCTTCCTCCTATTTCCTAAAAGTATTCATCCAGGAATGCAAAACCAGTGATTGTCGACCTTGGAGTATGGCAGAGAAAATGACAGATTGAATGGACAAAAAGCATGTCACAGATCCAGTTGAGAATATGAAAAAAATCTATAGATCTTCTTTCAAGCAAACATGGGCACACACAACAAACTTTGACCTCTATTTCCAGTGGTCCATGCATGCTCTGAAACCCAACTGTGACGAAGATCAGAAATCTCTATACTGGATTCCAAAATGGATAGAAATTCTTGTTTTGTTCTTTTTGTTTCCTAAAGGCCTCAATGCCTGAAGCCAATGTCAAGACTTCAGGAAATTTTGGTCATGCTTATTTTATGGTCATTTAAACGTCACTCAAACTAAGCTATTCATAGAATACTTCCTTCTCTGGTAAATAAACTCATTCCTGAAGAAAACAATGAATAAAGCATTCCTTCTGGTCAGACAATAGGATAGGATAGGAAATGATCTATAGAACAGAACATGTTGCTTCTAGGGGATTCCTTCAGGCTTCATGCTGTGATTTAAGCTCTGTTCTCCATAAAGCCCTAGTCAGTGCAGCAGGAGAGCAATCCAGCGTGCAGAAGCTGGCCCTCTGCCTTCCTCCGTCATTAAGGAATAACACCATGCAGAAAGACAGTCCTTTAGTCACTTTTAGGAAGCAACAATGCACTATAATTCATTACCTTTTCCCCTAGACTAAACAATATGAACCATGTGTTTTGTTGGCCAACCTATAGGCTTTTACAATGACCTGTTCACTCACTGAAATAACTATTGCTCTTTATTCATGGTAAAACTTGTCCTATTTTTAGTTTTCTGAGGAAATTCCCTACTGTTTTCCACAGTGGCTGCACTGGTCTGCATTCCCACCCACAGTGCACTAGGGTCCTCTTTTCTCACATCCTCTCCAACACTTGTTTGTTGATTTGCTTATGATGGCCATTCTGACAAGTGCAAAGTAGTATCTCAGTGTGGTTTTAATTTGCATCTCTCTGATGGCTAGTAATGCTGAGCATCTTTTCATATGTCTCTGGGACCACTGTAAGTCCTCCTTGGAGAAGTGTCTGTTCAAATCTTTTGCCCATTTTTTAATTGGGTTTTTTGTCCTCCTGGAGTGGAGTCATATTAGTTCTTTATATATTTTGGAGATCATACCCTTGTCCGAGGTTCCACTGCTGGGATTATACCCTAAGAGTTCTGAAACACCAATCCAAAAGAACTTATATACCCCAATGTTCATAACACCACAATTGACAATAGCCAAGTGCTGGAAGCAACCTAAGTATCCATCAGCATATGAGTGGATTAAAAAACTATGGTACATTTACACAATGAAATTCTATGCAGCAGAGAGAAAGAAGGAGCTCCTACCCTTTGCAACAGCATCGATTAAACAGGAAAGCTTTATATGAGGGGAAAATACCATATAATTTCACCTTTCACTGTATGTAACATAATCAACAAAAGAAAAAAGCAAGCAAAATATAACCATAGACATTAAAATTAAGAATGATCTAACAATAGCCAGAGGGAAGCAGGGAGGGGACAGCGGGGAGAAGGGTTTTCAGGAACTACTATAAAGGATACATGGACAAAACCAAGGGGTGGAAGCAAAGGAGAAAGGTGGGTTTGGCTGGGGTGGGTAGGAGTAGTGGGGAGAAAATGCAGACAACTGTAACTGAACAACAATAAAGTAATTTTTTTAAATACACTGGAAATGAAAAGGGGAGGTTAAGCAAAAAGAGCTAAAATAATTAATAGAGTGTTACTAGCACTTTCTTCACCCTTTCTAATTAGATAGAGAACCAGCAATGACACCTAATATTTGTGTTAAGCCTCATAGTTTTACAAAGCACATTCACAAAATTCTTTTTTTTCTTTTTAAAATTTATTTAATTGTTGTTCAAGTAGTTTTCTGTCTTTTACTCCCACCCAAGCCCACTCCCCCAGTGCTCCCCACCTCCCTCCCATTTCCACCCCCCTTAGTTGTTGTCCACGTGTCCTTTATACTAGTTCCTGTAAATCCTTCCCCTTTTCCCCCTGAAATTCCCTCCCCTCTCTCCTCTCATTACTGTCTGCCTGACCATATGATCTCACCTTTAACAGGAAACTAAACAACAAAACAAACAAGTAAGCATAATATAATCAAAGACACTAAAATAGAGAACAAAATTCTAATTTACTGTTTGTGGCAACCCTGCAAAAGGAGGGGTGGGGCAGGCTGCCCTACCTCTCCCTGAGTGAGAGATGAGACCAGTAGCTGAAAGAGGTCAGCTGACTTCTTTATAGCTCATGACCAGAAAATACCAGGCCAAAGAGGGAGACAGAGAGCTTGCATGCCCAGTTCTATATTTCACCTCCCAGGAAGAAGATGCTCTCTTTTGAGAAGCAGCGTGAACTAAATCTGTGCTTTAATCTTTTCTTCATAAAAGAGAGTCAGAGACCATGCCTATTAGCAGAAGCATGAGGGGTTCAGGAAGGGAGTGAAAAACTCTCTGATGCCTTTTTTCAAAGACCAGGCTTATGGTCTAATGTTGTTATCAATTTCATCTATCAGCAAATCTGTTCTGTCTTGTTTTATGTCCTTTGAAGAAGGATGAATAAAGATGAATACGAATTGGCCTAAATAAAACACTTGTCCTAATTATGTATGTTATTTAGTCAAATTTTGCTATCATATCAATGAGCCCTACACCACCAGTCTTACTCTGTTTTCCATCTTGGAACTGTCTAGTGTAATGGGAGACACTTATGTTTTATCTCACCTAATAAAATGCTCCTGTTTTCAAGCAACTCTTTTACTTGAATTCTTGCCTGTGCCTAATTACTTATTTATTTTCTTTCCCAAAAGTGTCTTCCTCAAAATATGTATCAAAACATGTGTCAAAATATATAGCAAAATATGTGTCATAAGATGAATTATATGGAGGAAGTGGCATTCAAGGTCAGATGGATCTAGTGGTGTGCTTATAAATGTTTAACAATCAGGTTTCCAGCCCCAAAACACCCCAGCCCAAATATGTTACATTTGACAGTTTCCATGGCGTGAATACTCCCACCATCATGGCTAATTCTAAACTATTAAAATTATATAATTTGCCTTAAAAAGTCCTTGAAATTTTAAAATTAGCTCTCACAAGGTAATATCAGCCAACTCTAGCACACCACTGATTTGGTCTAATCAAACTTCCTCCATCATATTTCCGCATTTGCTAAAGAACTATTCATTCATTTCCCCCATTGGAATTTTACCCCTTTGATCACTCTACTTAACTGGAAAGCACTTGCCTATCACCAGTCATAATTCTAACTACCTTTCAAAGACCAGCTCATAGAAGACTCCTCCCAAGGACATTCATTCTTTTATGCTTCCAGGGCAATTTAAATACTCTCCATTCTGATATAACCTTACATTTTATATCACATCTACTTTGCATTAATTTTATTATGAAAATCTTATTTTCCATAAGGTATTGTCATTTTGAGGGCAGAATCCATGCCTAATTTACTTTCATAATTCTTTGACCTAGGCGGCCCCACCCTGGTAAACACCTAAGGCTCCGCTCCTCATAATTAACAGGCATGAACAGACCAAAAATGGCTCAAGAAGATCTCAAAGCCCCAGAGCCCATAAATCTAAGTGATGAAGAAATAGCAAAACTTTCAGATGCACAGTTCAAAACACCAGTGATCAGGATGCTCACAGAACTGGTTGATTATAGTCACAAATTAGAGGAACATATGAAGGCTAAACTAATTGAAATGAAGGGAATTGCGCAGGAAACCAATAGTGATGAAGAGGAAACTGGGACTCCAATCAAGGCAGTGAACCAGAAGAAGAAAATAATGGCCAAACAGGAAAATATGAAGAAACGAGAATTCAAAAAAATGAGAAGAGACTTAGGAACCTCCAGGACATTTTAAACTCTCCAACATGCAAATTATAGGGGTACCAGAAGGGGGAAAGGAACAGCCACCAGTGGAAAACTTATTAGAACAAATAATAAAGGAGAATTTCCCCAATCTGGCAAAGGCAATAGACTTCCAGGAAATTCAGGAAGCTCAGAGAGTCCCAAAGAAGTTGGACCCAAGAAGGAACACACCAAGGCACATCATAATTACATTAACCAAGATTCAAATGAAGGAGAGAATCCTAGAAGCAGCAAGAGCTAAGGGGACAGTCACCTACAAAGGAGCTCCCATCAGACTGTCAGCAGATTTCTCAAAAGAGACCTTACAGGCAAGAAGGGGCTGGAAAGAGGTATTCCAAGTCATGAAATCCAAAGACCTACAACCAAAATTACTCTATCCAGCAAAACTTTCATTTAGAATGGAAGGACAGATAAAGTGCTTCTCAGATAAGATCAAGTTCAAGGAGTTCATCATCACCAAGCCCTTATTATATGAAATGTTAAAGGGACTTACCTAAGAAAAAGAAGATAAAAAAGATGAACAGTGAAAGGACAGCAAACTCACAGTTATTAAGAACCACACTTAAAACAAAAGCAAACTAAGAGGACAGCTAGATTAGGAGCAGAACCATAGAAATGAAGATCACATGGAGGGTTAGCAACAGGGGAGTGGGAGGAGGAGAATGGGGGAGAAGGTACAGAAAATAAGTAGCATAGATGGTAGGTAGAAACCATTATGGAAAACAGTATGGAATTTTCTCAGAAAAATAAAAATTGACCCGCCTTTTGACCCAGCAATTCCACTGCTAGGATTATATCCTAAGAATCCTAAAACATCAATATCAAAGGACCTATGCACCACAATGTTCATAGCAGCACAATTTACAATAACCAAGAGTTGGAAGCAACCTAGGTGCCCATCGGTAAATGAATGGATAAAAAAATTGTGGTACATATACACAATGGAATTCTATGCAGCAGAGAGAAAGAAGGAGCTACTACCCCTTGCAACAACATGGATGGAACTGGAAAGCATTATGCTGAGTGAAATAGTCCAGGTGTTGAAAGACAAATACCATATGATCTCACCTTTAACAGGAAGCTAAACAACAAAACAAACAAGCAAGCAGAATAAAAACCAAGACACTGAAATAGAGAACAAGGGGACAGTGACCATAGGGGAAAGGGAAGGGAATTTAAGTGGGAAAAAGGGGAGTAATTTGGAGGAACAAATAGGAAGGATACAGGGACGAGAACTAAGGGGGGTGGAAATTGGAGGGAGGTGGGGAGCACAGGGCGGGGGGGTGCTGGGATGGGAGAAATAGACAAAAAGCTGTTCTTGAAAAATAACTAAATAAAATTTTTTAAAAAAAGAAATACAAATAGTTTTAGAATAGCCATGGGGAAGTAAAGTACTGTATAGGAAATGGAGTAGCCAAAGAACCTATACACATGACCCATGGACATGAACAATGGTAGAGGGATTGCCTGAGAGAGTGGGGGTGCTGGGTGGAGCGGGGCAAAGGGGAAAAATTGGAACAAGTGTAACAACAAAATTAATAAAATATAATTTAAAAGAAAAAAAACAAAAATCGTAATAAAAACCAGTAACAACCCAAAAAAAGAAAAAAAGAAATGTACTTTGTTCATAATAGATGCAACTCATATATTTGTTAATAAAAGTATGCAAAATTTTAGCTGCTATAAAATATGTGCCAGTATACAATTATGCAAATTTTAAACTTCAACTATAAGCTAAAACTTTGAAATAAACTATATCGGATGAATTTATAGGACTATGATTTAAGCCAAATGCATCCTGGATAATAATATAATAGACATTTTCCTAATGGATAAGACTAAAATTGTGTTATACTATCTGATAATTAGAAAAATTATAGAACCAACTCAAATAATTTAAGAAATATAAAACTGTGAAATAAAGAATATTATCGGTGTAAAAGATAGAAGTAGTCAACACAAAAAAATAAAATAAATATACCAAGGAACACTTGAAGAAAGAGTCATTTCCATTTTCTTTTGTTATCTATAAATTATTGATTCTGGAAATTTTCTGTTTCAGCAGTTAAGGTGCCTAATGTATGTAGTGGAGAGAATCTGTAATTTTGCTAAAAATTTCAATAAATTCAATAAAATTTTAGAAATGCAACTTGTAGAGAAACCTTATATTTTTAAGATGAGGTTGTTAGTATAAAAAGACTTAGTCTCTCACTTGTTTTTTTTCTGTTTTACCATTGACCAGATTATTTTTTCTAATTTGTATTGTGTTTGCTGAGATCAAAGTAAAATGTTATCAAAGCAAAGTCAATTCAATTTTACTTTCCCATTTTGAACCCTGTGATAATAAGAGGTTAGATTGGTGGCACAGGTTGGCCAAAAAGTCTATTTGTTTTTTTTTTCCATAAAATGGCTCTAGTAGCACTTAGTCATCTTTAACTTCATTTGAAACAATTTTGCTAGACTGTATTGTGACAGCTGTCATATTAACATGCATTAAAAATATCTTCCCAAAGTTGGTTAATTTTTGTGTAGCCATTTTATTATTGAAGGTGAAAGAAAATATACATGTTTTGCATACTAGCCTTTACCATTTCAAGAAAGGTAAAAAACAACTGAAATGCAAAAAACAAAATTTTGCAGTGTATGAAGAAGTACTGTGACAAATGGAACATGTAAAAAGTGGTTTGTGAAGTTTTGTGCTAGAGATTTCTCACTGGACAACACTCCACAGTCAGGTAGACCAGTTGAATTTGATAGTTATCAAATCAAGGCATTAATTGAGAACAATCAATATTCTACCATGACGGAGATAGATGAAATACTCAAAATATCAAAATCAATAAAGTTATTAGTAAAAATGAAAAATGTGTCTTTTATTTTACACTAAAAAAATACACATGTGTTGGTCAACCCAGTATATTTTACTACCATAACACATGTTGATACTTTGTTGAGAAGGAAAAAAAATCAAAAAGAAAATTGCTAGAGACTCACATGTACTTTCATCCAGAAGGAATGTGGGTTTGGAAAAGGATGAAAACATTCTGAACCCATACAAATTGACACTGATCCCCATAATGCTACTTTGTCAATGAAGGGTTCAGTTCCAAGGTAATGATTCCAGTTCACTTAAAATATTTAAAGTTGGAGCTTCTCATAAAAGATTATATTCAATGTTTTAAATGTCTTTATCTTATATTCACTATTGGCATCTTCAAGAATCTCCTTTACATAACTTAATAACAGGACACTTCAGTAACTTAGGTCTGAGTACCTGAATCATTTTTGGTTTACATTTATCCAGTTAAATTTTTTTTCAGTTTTAATGCATTTATGGCATTATATTTGCTCTTCCTTTTTTAAATTTTACTGTCCTTGGAATTAGATGGCCTTATGTTTTTGAACTAATTTCATTTTTTTGGCTTTTTTACAAAATATTTTATTTATTTATCTTTAGAGGGGATGGGAAGAGAGAAATATCAATGTATGGTTGCCTCTCGTGCATCCCCTGCTGGGAACTGGCCTGCAACCCAGGCATGTGCCCTGACTGGGAATTGAACCGCGATACTTTGGTTTGCAGGCCCGTGCTCAATCCACTGAGCTACACCAGCCAGGGCTATAATTTCATATTTTATTCAGACATAACTGACATATAACATTGTAGAGTTTAAGTTGTACAACATAATGAATTTATATATATATATTGCAAAGTGATTACCACAATAAGTTTAGAAAACATCCATCACATAGTGAGAAATGTATTTTTTCCTGTGAAAAAAACATAAAATCTAACCTCTTAGCAACTTCATATATACAATAGAGTATTATTAACTATAGTCATCATGTTGAATAAGGTCAGCCCAGAAGTTATCCAGCAATGTAATATGAAAAATAACGACATTTACCTAAGAAGATTCAAGAAACATTGTACATAGAACAATGATGCCTCAGTCCCCTTCAAAGTAGAAACCTTGCGACCTCACACAGTTTTCCCAATCACCATCAGCTGCCCTTTCATATTTTCCTGAATCTCAGTGACAGTCTGAATTCTCTTCCCTTTCAAAGGTGATTTTAGTTTTGGGAAAAGCCAAAAGTCACAGGGTGCCAAATTTTGGGTGTAGTGGGGCAGAGTCACCTGGGTGATTTGACACTTTACCAAAAGTCTACGCGAGATGTGATACATGAGCAGACACATTGTCATGATGAAACTCCCAGTCACCAGTTGTTCATAGCTGTGGCCTTCTGAATCATCCGAATAGCTTCCGTGGAGGAATGTTTAAGCTTAATGCAATATTTGATGCAGATTCATTGCCCTACTTCCTCAGTCATTTTAAATGCTATGACCACACAGTACAGATGCTTGTTCAATGGCATCTACTGTCCACACTGATTGGTACAGTGAAGTCATTGTTCATGCATGTGGATTCCAGTCCACCCTCATTGGCTGCCAGTTTACATAGATGTCATGCAAAGCATTCTTGAATGCTTATATAACATTCTTATATAACAATGGCTGGACTTTTTCTGGACAAACCTTGTGTCTGTGTGTGTGTCTGTTTATACATACATACCATTTTTATTTATTCATTCATCCATCAATAGGCACTTAGATTGTGTCTTTATCTTGGCTACTGTGAATAATGCTGCTATGAATATGGGGGTGCAGCTATCTCTTTGAACTACCCTCAGTTCCTTTAGATATACTCATATACCCAGAAGTGAAATAGCTAAATCATAGGGTAGTTCTTGTTTTAATTTTTTGGAGAACTTCCACATTCTTTTCTTTTCTTTTTTTAAATATATTTTATTGATTATGCTATTACAGTTGTCCCATTTTCCCCCTTCAATCTCCTGCACCCTGCACACCCCTCCCACCCACATTCCCACCTTTAGTTTATGTCTATGTGTCATAAGTTCTTTAGCTTCTATATTTCCCATACTATTCTTGCCCTCCCCCTGTTTGGTTTCTACCTACCATCTATGCTATTTATTCTCTGTACCTTTTCCCTCCTCTCTCCTCCTCCCACTCCCCTGTTCCTAACCCTCCATGTGATCTCCATTTCTTTGTTTCTATTCCTATTCTAGTTGTTTGCTTAGTTTGTTTTTGTTTTAGGTGTGGTTGTTAATAATTGTGAGTTTACTGTCATTTTACTGCACATGTTTTTTATCTTCTCTACCTTAGATAAGTCCCTTTAACATTTCATATAATAAGGACTTGGTGAGGAAAACTCTTTTAACTTGGCCTTATCTAAGAAGCACTTTATCTGACCTTTCATGCTAAATGAAAGCTTCGCTGGATAGAGCAATCTTGGATGTAGATCCTTGCCTTTCATGACTTGAAATATTTCTTTCCAGCCTCTTCTTGCCTGCAAGGTCTCTTTTGAGAAATCAGCTGACAATCTGATAGGAACTCCTTTGTAGAAAACTGTCTCCTAATCTCTTGCTGCTTCTAGGATTCTCTCTTTCATTTTTATCTTGGGTAATATAATTATGATGTGCTTTGATGTGTTCCTCCTTGGGACCACCTTCTTTGGGACTCTGAGCTTCCTGGACTTCCTGGAAGTCTATTGTCTTTGCCAGATTGGGGAAGTTCTCCTTTATTATTTGTTCAAATAAGTGTTCCACTTGTTGCTCTTCCTCTTCCCTTTCTTGTACCCCTATAATTTGGATGTTGGAATGTTTAAAGATGTCCTAGAGGTTCCTAAGCCTCTCATTTTTTTTAATTCTTGTTTCTTCATTCTTTTCTGGTTGGTTGTTTCTTTCTTTCTTCTAGTTCACTCCATTGATCTGAGTCCCAGTTTCCTTCCCATCACTATTGGTTCCCTGTGCATTCTCCTTTATTTCACTTAGCGTAGCCTTCATATTGAACATCCTGATTACCAGTGTTTTGAACCATGCATCTGATAGGTTGGCTATCTCTTCACTGCTTAGTTGCATTTGTTCTGAGCTTTGATCTGTTCTTCCGTTTGGGCCTTTTTTTTTTTTTGTCTTGACAAGTCTATTAATGTAGTGAGGGGTGGAGCCTTATATATTCACCAGGGCAGGGCAACCTACATAGCTGTACTGTGACACTTTCTGTGGGGGAGGGGTCCAAGAGGGAACAATAGTGCTTGCTCAGCTCTCTGCTGGATTTCAGTCCCTTCCACCACTTCCTCCAAGTAAACTGGGCCTTTCTGGTGCTGATTTCCATGTGGGTGAGCTCGTGTACATTCTGGGACCCTGTGGGTCTCTCCAAGGAACTCTCCTGTGAGGCCGGGAGTGTCTCCCAGCACCTCATCCCCCCACAGGTGTTTTCAATGAGTGTTTGGAGGCTTTATTTCCTCAAGCTGGAGCCCTGGGTTGTGCAGCCTGTCTTGCTCCCCAGTTTTGCCTGGTTTATTCTGCCCAAGAATGTGGGACCACCTGGTCCGCCAGCCACCTTGTGTGCTGTGCCCCTCCACAATCCACAGCCTCACTGGGTTCACCCACTGCCACCCAAGCCTGGGGTCTGCCAGCCACTGCCTGCATGGCCAGGGTCCACCAGCCACTGCTTTTTTTGCTGCGACCCCTCTCTGCCTTGCTACCCAACTCCACCTCTCCTACTGTTCTGGAAGAGTGTCTATTTTAACTCCTTGGTTGTTGGACTTCCATATAGTTCAATTTTCTGTCAGTGCTGGTTGTTTTTTTGTTTCTAAATATTTTTTGTCCTTATTTTGATTGTGCGAGGAGGCACAATATGACTACATACGCCTCCATCCTGGCTGTAAGTCCGCACTATTTTCCATAGTGGCTGCATTAATTTAAATTCTCACTTATGAAAAGGTTGCCTTTTTTTCACATCCTCACCAGCCTTTGCTACTTCTTACTTTTTTTATATGACAGTCATTCTAATAGGTATGAGTTGATATCTCATTGTCACTTTAATTTGTTTTCCTAGTTATTAATGATATTGAGCACCTTCACATGTATCCATTGGCCATTTGTATGTCTTTCTTAAAAAAATTTCTATCAGGTCTTTTGTACATTTTCGTTAGATTATTTGGGGTTTCTTGCTAATGAGCTATATGAGTTCCTTATATATTTGGCATATTAACCCCTTATTAGATTGTGGTTTGCAAATATTTTCTCTCATCCTATAGCATGCCTTTTCATTTTGTTGATTATTTCTCTTTCTCAGAAGATTTTTAATTTGATATGACACCACTTCTTTATTTTTTTATTTTGTTGTTTGTGCTTTAGATATCACAGGAAAAACATAATTGCCAAGACCCATGTAGAGGAGAATTTTTATTGTTTCTTCTAGGAACTCAATATTTTCAGGTTTTAATTGATTTCAAGTTAATTTTTTTGAGTGGTATAGGAGAGGAATCCATTCTTTTGTGTGGAAATATCTAATTTTCCCAGCACCATTTACTTCAGACTATCTTTTCTTTACTGAGCAGTCTTGGCTCCCTTGTTAAATATTAGTTGGCCATATATGCAAGAGGTTTATTTCTGAGTTCTCAATTCTGTTCCATTGGTCAATGTATTTCTTGTTATTTCATTACCATACTTTTAAAAATTATTATAGCTTTATATAGTTTGAAATCAGGGAGTGTGATGGCCTCAACTTTTTTTCATCTTTCTTCAGGATAGCTTTGGCTTTTGGGAGTATTGTTTAGCTCCATATGAATTTTAGTACTTTTTTTTATTTCTGTGAAAAATGTCATTGAAAACTTAACAGGGATGTACTGAAATTATAGATGGCTTTGAGTAGCACAGATCTTTTAGCAATGTTAATTTTTCCAGTCTATGAACACAGGATATCTGTCCACTCATTTATTTCCTTCAAATTGTTTTTTCAGTGTCTTATTGTTTTTATAGAGACCTTTTACCTTCTTGTTTAAATTTATTCCTAAGTACTTATCCATGATATAACCCTAGAGTTGGCTTTTTAAATAATCTATCCAGCTTCAGTATCAGGGTAATACTGGCCTCACATAATGACTTTAGAAGTGTTCCTTCCTTTACAATTTTTGGAAGATTGAGAAGTAATGTCATTAATTCTTCTTTAAATGTTTGGTAGAATTCACCAATAAAACCATCTAGTTCTGGGCTTTTCTTCATTGGGAGATTTTTTATTACTGATTCAATCTATTGATTCATTATTGTTGTGTTCAAATTATCTATTTCTTCCTCATTCCAACTTGGAAGATTGTTTTTAGGAATATGTCAATTACTTCTACATTTCCAGTTTGCTGGCATATAGTTATTTATAGTAGTCATTTATAATTCATTGTATTTCTCTAGTATCAGTTGTAATGTGTCCTCTTTTATTTATAATTTTATTAATTGGTTCCTCTCCTTTTTTTTCTTGGCTAGTCTAGCTAAAGGTTTGTTGGTGTTGTTTATCTTTTTAAAGAACTAACTCTTAGTTTTGTTCTCTCCTATTGTTTTCCAGTTTTATATAGCATTTACTTGCTCTAATCTATTTTTTCCTTCTTCTAACTTTGGGCTTAGTTGTTCATTTTCTAATTCTTTTGGGTATAAAGCTAGCTTGTTTATTTAGGATCTATTTTCTTGATATATGTGTTTATAGCTGTAAACATCCCTCTTAGAACTGCTTTGGTTCCTCCCATAAGGTTTGGCACATTGTATTTCCATTTTCCTTTGTCTCAAGGCATGTTCTTATTGCCCCTTTAATTTTTTCTTTGACCTATTGCTTATTCATGGGAATATTGTTTAATTTCCATGCATTTGCAATTTTCCAGCTTTTCTCCTGTTATTTATTTTTAATTTCATACTATTGTGGTCAGAAAATATAGTTGGTATGATTTAAATCTTCAATTTGCTAAACTTGCTTTGTGGCCTAATATATGGCCCATACTAGCAAACATTCCATGTACTCTTATAAGTATATGTATTCTATACTTATAAGAATAAGTATATGTGTGTGTGGAATGTTCTGTATATATATGTTAGGTTCATTTGATCTACAGAGGTGTTCAAATCCACTGTTTTCTTATTAATAGTCTGGATGATATATCCATTGTGAGAGTGGATTATTAAAGTCCCCAACTATTATTGTATTGCTCTTCATTTCTCCTTTTAGTTCTGATAGTGTTTGCTTTATATATTAATGTCCTCCTAAGTTGGGCATATAAATATTTATAATTGTTATAATTTCTTAATGTCCTGCCTCTTTCATCATTATATAAGACATTCTTTGTCCCATTTTGTTAACACATTGTTTTCTGAATTTTGTTTGTCTGTGTGTTTATTTAGTGCACTAAACTTTTTTAGGAGGATTTTTCTAAATTCTTTGTCTCACAGTTAATAGAGTTCCATTTCTTTGGGGTATATTATTAGGGCTTTATTTATTTCCTTTGGAGATGTCATGCTAACCTGATTTTTCTGTTCTTTTTGAATCCCTATATTGTTATCTGATCATTTAAGTAAGTGGTCTTTTCTTCCAGGTATTATAGATTCATTTTGTCAGTGACAGCCCTTCTGACCCATCCAGTACCCAGTCAGCTCGGCTTGGGGTACTGGATGGGTCAGCTGGTAGCTTTCTTGGGCAGGTGGAGCTTGCAATTAGGGTCTATTCAGAACAAGGTTCAAGCTTTGAGGTGGGGAAGTGGGTGTTGCCACTGGCCAGAAACAGCTGGATAGGACTGCTGGCTTAGTGCCCTGCCCAAGTATGGCTGTAGAATGAACTGTCCAGTAGCCAGGAGTCTTTGGCCAGACTTCCTAGGCAGACAGGACTGATTTCTACTATAATCAGCTGTAGGTGGGGCTATACATTAGCTTCACTGATGAGGCAAGATGACAATGTGTTATTTGGGGACCCAAATCAAATAGAACTTCCCAAGAGTTCCCTGGCCATACAGGGCCAACTGCTCTCTTCTGAGGACAGGTAGAGCTACTGACTGGGGTTTCTGCTTACATGCCACTGTAAGCAGGGCTGTAGGTCTTTATACTACCAACCTTTCAGGTAAGCCCTACTCTGACCAAACCTAAACTGGTTAACATTTCAACCATCTGGCACAGCTTGGGAATATGTTCTTTGTATAAAGGACATATACTTTCTGTATAATTCCATATTATTGCTACCTACTGTGTTTGTTAAACAATTTTTCAATCCCGCTTTCAACTCTTCCCTTAGTTATAAATTTTTCCCTTCCATACCTAAATTCCAAATTATCTATAATATATTATTTAATTGTTGGAACTGGTTCACAGAATAACCTAGTTAGGTTCTGTTAAACTAACATAGTTACTTCTGACATGGGAGGTACTGAGGGTTAGAGCAGACATTTTCTAATATGTATACAGATAATTAAAGAAATCCAATCTAAAGAAAGAAATAAAACTGAAGCACAAAAGCAGAGAGAAGCAGCAACAAATAATTATGTCACACAGAGAAGGTAACTTTAATTCTTGACATCCTGTAGATCCTGATTCCAGTCCCTTGTGAAATTGTGATAATTTTCTTTGAGTTTGATAAAACATCTCTCTTGTCTCATCCCTCAATTTAAAAAAATTAAGCTAATTTGAATGAGTATCTGATGGTTTACAAATAAAATAGTTCGACAAGGAAAATGTGTCAAAATAATACAATTTTTATAATATGGAAAAATGTTCCGAAATATTTTAAATTAATTTAGAAATAAGAGTTAAAATAAGTTTTAGTTTTAAAAAGAGAATTAGAAGAACTATAATCACCACTTAACAAAATTCTCATTTTTGAGATGAACCTCTTCCTGTGTTTATTTCCAAAAGGTTAACAAAATAAGAAAACAGACTTTGAAGTACTTTAAACCCTAAGGAAAATCTTGACCTTAACAGTTTAGAAAAGGATACCATTTTTCTTTCAGTTAATCTTTCCAATGTTTTTATTTTCAATATGATATTTTAAAAAAAGAAGTAACTCAGTGACTCAGTTGTAAGTCACCAAGCTCCAAGTGAGATGAAAACTGAGCCCATGACAAAGTGACCCAAACAAGTAAAAAGCCATGGGAAAGAATCAGATCTGTGTTTAAAGAACAAGAAGTAACAGAATGGAAGTATAAGTAGGTGGATATGTGGTCATAAGGGGATGGAGAATTCTTGGAGAATTTTCAAAGCTCAGGGGACAAATTAAAATGAGTATTCCTCTGGTAAAGAAGATCAGAAACACAGATGGTACACAGCATGGTTCTCTTTCTTTTAGAAGTAGACTCTGGTTTAATATATAGACTCCCCTGAGGTTTAGAAATAATTATTAGAATGGGAAATGCAATAGTCCACACAGGAAGGAATTTTAAGTAAAAATGTCTCCCACCTGTTAAATAGGTGATGCAATTGAACAAGATTCTGTAAACCACGTTTTTACACACCAAGTAAAGACATTCATTTGGATTGTTTCATGTGAGTCACCCTGAGCAGCTGCATAGGGAGGAGAAAATATTCATCACAGTATGAATTTAAATTTATTTTTGGTAATCTGAGTACTTTTTCTGAAAAAAAAAAATTTCACATATATAGCTATGGCAAATGAATGCTTAAAGAAATCACTTCGAATTACTCCAAAATACATCTCTCCTATAAAAATGCAATAAATGACATTTTTATATACCGTAGCATTTTTATTAAATTTTATTTTTTATTATTTATGCTGTTACAATCGTTCCCACTTTTTCTCCTTTTCCCCACCTCCAACCAGCCACAGCCTTTACCCTCCCCAAGCCAACACATCATAGCATTTTTAAGAGACATTGTCCATAACTCTTTACCACATCATGAAATACATTTTAAATCTCATTCTTGGCACTATTGGTAGCCTTTATGAATATATCTAGAAAAGGTAGCTCAAAAAATCAGCATATTCTATGTGCTCTCATAAAGAACGCATCAGCCCTTCATTTTACTGATAGTTGATTAACATTGTCACTATATATATTAGGGTATCTGATACAAATTAGTCAAGAAAACCTATGTGTGTAGTTTCATAGTTCTAGTGAGCCATGCTATTTCATGCATATCCACTTTATACTGGCCTCTCCCTGAAAGAATTTCTACCAATACCACTCTCCCATTTCCCTCTGTCTGTTAATACAGACACAGATCACTTTTTGTAGAAATCTTTTACTGGCTCCTCCAACTGAGGTGACCTCTTACAAGCCTCTATTGTATCCTTTTCACACACATTTGCAATAGGTTGTATTTGCCTACATGCCTATCCCTTGCCCCACACTGACCATATAAGATCATAAATTCTTTAGAGGCAGATATATTATTTATCTTTGTTTATACTTGGCCTAGTAATCCTAGCACAGTGCTTCATAGATCCTTTATAAATGGTAAATGAATAAGCATATAGAAGTTCATAATTTTCCTTTGCTGGTGAGGCTCAGTGGATTGAGTGCCAGCCTGTGAACCAAAGGGTTACTGGTTCTATTCCCAGCCAGGGCACATGCCTAGGCTGCAGGCCAGGTCATGAAATGTGTGAGAGATAATCACACATTGATGTTTCTTTCCCTCTCTTCCTCCCTTCCCCTCTCTCTAAAAGTAAATAAATAAATAAAATCTTTTTTTAAGTTCATAATTTATTAAGCACATCAACCCATTTCAACCTTTCTATATCACAAATACCTAGGATATATCATTTATCCTGTTGACAGTTAAAGGAATGAATATTCAAAATGTTGTCTACTGTCCAAGGTCTCAGAACTAATATGGAGCAGATTTTACCCCAATCTTACCCCAATGCTCTCACACAACAACAAATTGCTTTTCATTGTTCTAAACCACCTTTCATTGGAGAGCTAAATACATTTTTTGAAATTGCATTTTAAAAATTACAAATGCTTTTGGCATAGCTAGCCATATATTGCCTGCTACACATATTTGGATCTACAAATATATTTTTAACACCACAGTTAAAGTAAGTCTTGCTAGATCCAACCAATCCCATGAGTCTGAATTAATCTCAACATAGCATTGCACATTATATTATCTCACTCCTGAGATAAATGTGCACTCCAACTGCAAATGCCTCATCTAGTCTGGTTTGACTTTTGGATTGTTTAGGATTTTCAACAGATGGCTGAATGTTTTCTTGTTTAGACCCTAAGTTGAACTCCATGTGCCATATAAGAGAAAGGTGATCCTAAGTTATGGGGAGGCCTGATCTACTGATGGACAAAATACAGAATGACAACAATGTTCATGTTCCTAAATTGGCACTTAAACTTAGACCTTCTCTTAAGTAGTGAAGATTGATTTTAGAAAGTGATGCTCTAGAAAAAAAAACCACAAAAGTCATTTCATTATGGAAGTAGAGGTAACAGTCCAGCAATTGTGTGTGATAGTGACCTTTGTGGATTGTGCTAGACACAAGAAGAGGACCATTATTAACAGTTCTTTGTGCCTCTTTTCTCTTGAACTCTGGTGTTAGTTTGTCCCATGAGAATAAACTGAAGAAGTAAAAGTAAATCAATCTTAGAATGATTGCTGTAATAATATGCTACAGATCTGTGATGAATGAAAATTCCCAGATGACATTCTAAGATCACTGAAAATATTTAATTATCTAAAATTCAAGGTTAAACATTATTAAGCACAAACTAAAAGGTTTGCTATGAATGGGCTCATTCTGTATTTTATACTTTTAAGTTTTCTCTCTGCTTAGACCTTACCCCAAGAGGCCCAACTGATAATGAGAGGAAAGTAAAATAAGCAAAGAATATGGACAAGTGTGCCTCAGTTTAAGAAAAGCCAATTCAAACCAAAAAAAGTGTCTACAGATAGAAAAGCAAACAAACTGGGTAAATTAGAAGGCTTGATTAATGTCACAAGTGAATTTCCTAAATAATTTATTTTCAAACAATTATTCTTCCAATAGATTTAAACACAAAGTTCCATTGACCTATATTTTTTAAATGCAGGAATGCATTCATTGATTGGCTAACATGAAATCCATAAGGATATGAGCAAAGAGGCAAATGGAACAACACTCAGAGCATATTATGAATTGAATGGACATGGGTTGCCAAAGCTCCTCCATGTTCCAATAGTTTATTTGCCCCCAACTATGGACATATATCACAAAAAAAAACTTCAAGAAATCTTTCCGTGGTAGAAGATTGGGTGATAAAGGAGTCTAAAAATAAAATAAAGTCTTTGCCCTTAAATATTCCCTTAAATAAGTGACACCTCATGGTCTTCAGGAAAGAAAACCAAACCCATATCAGAATGCTTGACCCTTAAAGTTAAACAAAATCAAAGAAAAAATAACAAAGAAACCTACTAATCCCTATAAGTTTAGTTTCTTTTTCAAAAGTTTACAAAAGGAGGACTGAAATAAAAATTAAGCTGAAACAAAATTAACAGTCCATGTATCTGCTACTCTCCTCTCCTCCTTTCCTCCAGTCTCAGAAACCAGTTTCCAAAGCAAGCCTAGTGTGTTTTGTGCCCTTCTTCTTTCTACCAGCTTCTTGTCCTGCACCTCAACTTGATTCTTGTCTCTCATACACAAAATAGTAGTAATAAAACCCTTTCCTAAACACTGACTTATCTTCATAAATGCTGTAATTTCTTTTACAATGGCTGAACTTTCTTTTTGCCCTTATCCAAGGGTTAGAAACTGATGACCAGTAGTCTCAATCCCACCCTCCATCTGTTTTTGTAAATTAAGTTTTATTAGAACACAGCCTACATCACTTGTTTATGGACAGTCTATGGCTGGTTTTTCACAATAATGGCAGAGTTGAGCAGTCCAAAAGTGACTGTAGGACCCACAAAGTCCAAAATATTTACTATCTGGTCCTTTATAGAAAAGGTTTGAGACTCCTGCTTAGCAATAAAACATCCTGAATCCTGAACAATTTGTCTACACTCACTGTCCTACTTCTTTACTTCCCATCAGTCTTCAACCCATTGTTCTCTGGCTTCTGTGACAGCCCTCCTAGAATTGACACTACATTGAAAAATTACCAGCACATTCTTTGAAAATCTTCAAAATGGGATAAAGCTCTTGTTTCAGATTCTAACTTTTGATCACTCTTTTATCTCTGGCTTCTCTTGTTCTTCTCATTCCTCAATGTCATTATTTTCTATATTTTTCTGTTACTCTCCTCTCCCTGTGTATCTAGTTCTAGGCAATCTTATCTACTTTTATGGCTTCAATTGTTAAGTCTATGTGGACAGTCTCCAAATTACTCCCAGCTCTGATCTGTCTCCCAAGCCCAACATTTCCAATTACATACAGGACACAGAACATCATGTGGAAAATTCCAAATGTCAAAAACAGAACATTTCATTTGCTTATGGTCCCTAGTTCTTCTTATGGTATTACTAATCTAGTTCCCAAGGCTGGAAATTTTGGAAATATCATATTCTTTCATTCTAACCTTGTAAATCCTTACCAAATGCCATGATACTGACCAATTCTACATCCAAAATTGCTTTTTCACCCATTTGTCCTTTCCATCCCCACAGCCCTGTGTATAGTCCTCCTACTTTTCAATCTAGACAATTGTGAGTCTCCTATAGGGTCTTTTTAGTACATGTTTATGTGGCTTGCACATTAATCTTCCCACAACACAATTCAGTTCATAGCCTTTTCCTAACACTTCCTTGTTTCTTGTTGCCTAGTAAATGAAGTCCCAAGACTTTAACTATTAGTCAGAGTCCCAGCAGGAAACAGATGACACACTCAAACTGGACTACTGAGGAGAGTTCAGAAAACTTCTATAAAGTCTGGACATGTAATATAGGACATTAAGGCTAGTGAGAATAAAAAAACCTCAGTATCCCTAACCCTGAAAAGGCAAGCAAAAGGAGAAATGACCAGAACCTAAAGGTGGTGACATTCGGAGAGGGCTGCTGTACAGGAGCTGTGGCCTACTGTAGAGCAACTGCCTGCAGGGAAGGAACCCAGAGACTAAACCCCAGACCTCCATCCTTTCTCCACCCCTGATCACCCCCAGTGCTACCTGCCGGCTGAACCCAAATAGAACCTGGGGACCAACTGACCAGTGGAGAAGGACTCACACAGGGAAGCCTCTGAGGCACAGAGTAGACAGGGAAGAAAGCAGATCTGAAAGGAAATTACTGAGCACTTTATCTAACGTTAAGTGGCTTTGTGATCTAGCCTCAAAGACCCTTTTACTTTATCTACAAATCCCCTTTACCCATACTTTAATCAAGCCAAACTATTACTGGTGATGTTAGTTCATCACTGCCTATATCTCTGTGGTCCCTTTGTGCTATTTCTTGACTGGACATGTGACTAGTGTGGAGCAATGGAATATAGCCTAAGTGACAGAGTTCCAGTGCCTAGGCCTTAAGAAATCTTTTGCCTTTGCTGGGCCCTTGTACTGCTGTCACCACCACAAGAATGACTTTCCTAGGCTTTTGTACTGGGACCCAAAGGAGAATAAGAGAACTGTGGAGCAGAGCCAACATGAAGACATGTAACTGGGCCAACTAAACCACAGATGCATGAATAACCTGAGCCAAAATCAGCTGGACCCTACAGATGCATAAGAAGTCAGTTATTTTTATATGTCACAGGTGTTGAGATTGTTTGTTAAATAGCAAGTGATGCAATGATGATCTATGTTCTGCCCTTGCTGATGTCTCAGAATGTCCCTGCCCTTCCCCAATATTACCCTTCCAACTCTGTCCTCAATCTAAATGTAGTAACCCCTTCTTATTAAGGAATTACTCTAAAGGAGAACAACACCCTGTTTTCTGTTATTTTTAATGTCTCTTTCTCCACCAGTTTTTTACCTCTACCTGCAAACATACCATTTAACCCATGCAAAACTTAACCTTTTGCAGTATGATACAAAGAATTCTAAGATTAACTCTAATGACTCATACTTTTGTACAATCCCCCATCTTAATATGGGAGAAACCTAAGAACGTAAGAGAATATCACTCCTGTTATTAGCTTATGTGATGTGGCACACTTGACTTTAAGAAAAAGATTATTCCTAATGGGCCTGACCTAATCAGGTGAGCTCTTAAAATGGATGAAGTTCTTCCATGAAAAAAAGATCTGAAGTGAAAGAGATCAATGTATAAACTGTCTGAAGATGGAGAGCGACACTTGACAAGAATGTGCATGACCTCTAGGAACTAAGAGTAGCCACTGAGAGCCAGCAAGGAAAGAAGAACTCAGCCCCACAACTACAAGGAACTGAATCTGACAAAAACCTGAATGACCTTGGAAGTAGATTCTTCCCCAGACCATTCAGTAAGAAAGGCAGCCCAGCCAACACCCTGACTTCACACTAGTGATAATTGGAGCAGAGAACTCTGTAACACTTAGCGTGGCCTCCTGACCTACAAGACTATGACATGATAAGTGGCTGTTGTTTTAAGCTTCAAGCTTATGGTAATTTGTTGTGTGGCCATAAAAGACAAATACTCACCCTTTTCAACTTTCCTTCTCAGTCGATCTTTGTCAAAGGATAATGAAAGCTGCTAACAATTTTAGAAGCACTTACAATAGGCTAGCATAGTCCTCAGTGTTGTACATACTAAATAACATCTTTAATCCTGACATCCATGACCTCTGCCATGTTCCAGATGGAAATCAAGTACAAACAGCTTAAATCTTGCCCAAGTTCATAGCCACTAAATGGCAGAGTGAGGAGTCAAACCTGGGGAGCCTGGTATGTGAATCTACTCTTGATGCCACTGTATCCCTCTCCTCTACTTCCCCAGATACTGATGCTACCTACTTAACTATAGATTTTATCCTCAAAATTGTACTGAAATTTCTAAGGTAGAAATTCAGGATCTCACTACTTTCCAAATTTAATCAGTACCCCTCAGACATTATCTTAAGTTCTTGTGGCATTTACCATTGTTTACCTTTAAAACCCTCTGCCTGATTGTCTCCCTGCCCATGGAAATGGTTCCCTGTTTCTCACTTATCCTGTATGTTCTATTCAGTTCTTGGCTTTGTCACTATGCAGAAATTCCATGAATGGCCTTGAATTGACTTTAGCTACCTGTGTAGCCTGTGTTGGATGTACCTGTGACATCCAACTAGCATGTCCTTTTCTCCAGAATTCAGGACCCATGTTTTCAGTTAGCAGCCAGACAAACACAATTTGATATCTCACCCCAAACCAGCACATCTTGACACCCCAAATGAAGGTCCCTCACCCCAACTTAAAGAACGTCCCAGCCCTCTCCTTTTGAACCTATAGGTCTCTTATGTTTTCATGATTCTTAACTCTTTTTCTCAGAATGCGTTTTGCTCTTACACTAAGTGATGGCCCCATTTGAGAATTCCACAAAATAATTGTCCCTGGACATATCTTCATTTCTTAGATGTCTGTAAAACAATCAGTTAAACTAATTTCTTTCTTTTAGAAATAATAACTAGTTCTCATTCTCAAAATTAGCTACACCTTAAGGAAATAAAATATTCAAGCTTCCTATAAAAGTCCTGAAGAAAGAAAAATGATGCTAATATTTAATAAAGCAGAGATATATTTGAGGGGTGGGGATACAAAGAATGTTTAGTGAGTGTTCCTCAAGTGGAACCTCAGTGATTTATTTACACCTTGTCTTATCCAACAGTCTGGCAAGTCTGAGCTCTCCAGAGCTTGGAATTATGCTTCAAACATGCCCAGGTCACAATAACCATTTTTCCATCTACAAAATGTCCTTACTAAGAATAGAAACCTGAAATCAGCCTCTTAATCTTACTGGCACCACTGTGAATAATGCTGAGATGGGCTAACCCCAAAGCCCATCTCTACTGTCACCTGATAATAGAAGTGTAAGTTTTCTTTTTCTACTTTCAGTTTGAGAAATTTTTCTGCCCTCTCCTCTCTTGGTCTGATATCAAGCCTAATGGATATATCTAATTTTAAAAATGAAATTACTTGACTTAAGATGTGGTTCAAATTATTCTCTCAGCACTCAGCTATGCCACTGTGATAAAGGCAGGGAGGGAACTGCCTGTGCACTGGTGTCCAACAGTACCCCAAGTGCTTACCTATATTGCCAGGAAAATAAAATGTGCATTCTCCCAGTACAGGGGCCTCTTGATGGATTAGGGCCCTTGGGTTCTACTGTGCCTCAAGAAACATAATCAGGTGAAACCAATATTGAAGAAAATAGAATTAAAAGTGCAGAACCAAAGTCAACAAATGAAGGTATATGCACATTAATCCTATCAAAGCCTCAGATGACCACTTAGTGTATTACCATACTTTATCTGAAGTGAATATTAACCAAATACTTTCAAAGGTGATGAACTTTAAATAATCTCCTAACTCTATATTTCCAATTCCATAGGAAATGGGCCTGAATAACTGCAGGCTGAGGGTTTTGATAAAGTCTGTCCTTAGTATAAAAGTTATAATATTTAAGGTTTAGGGACTTCCAGCCAAGATGGAGGCATAGGTAGATAACTTTGCCTCCTCCTACAACCAAAAGAAGAACAACAACAAATTTAAAAACAAAAAACAACCAGAACTGCCAGAAAATCGAACTGTATGAGAGTCCAACAACCAAAGAGTTAAAGAAGAAACATTCATCCAGACCAGTAGGAGGGGCAAAGATGAGCATCCAGGGTGGAGAAAACACAGGGTAAGGCATTGCCTATACAACCAGGGTGGGCATGGTGGTGGCTCAGCGACCTGGCAAGACAGGGCCTGGCAGACTTGGAGGTCCACGTTTGCATGCAGATAAACTGGAAGGAACAACCGGGGAGCAACAGACCACAAAACCCAGGGTTCCAGGGCAGGATAAGAAAGCCTCAAAACCTCTAACTGAAAAAACCTGTGGGAGTTGTGGCAGTGGGAGAAATTTTCAGCCTCACAGGAGAATCTGTAAGAGAGATCCACAGGGTCCTAGAAAGAACACAAAACCACCCACCTGGGAATCAGCACCAGAAGGGCCTAATTTGTTTGTGGATAGTGGAGGAAGTAACTGAAAGCCTGTCAAAAGCTGAACAAGTGGCATTGTCCCCACTCAGGTTGTTCCTCTATGTTCAGTACCACAACAGTGAGGTGGTTACCTCGCCCTGGCAAATATCTAAGGCTCTTTTCCTGATATGTAACAGGCATGTGGAGATAAAGAAATATGGCCCAAATGAAGGAACAGATCAAAACTCCAAAAAAAGAATGAAGTGATGAAAAGACAGCCAACCTATCAGATGCAGAGTTCAAAATATTGGTAATCAGATGCTCACAAAAATGGTCGAGTAGAAGAAAATAGGGGGAAAAGTGAAGGCTATGCAAAGTGAAATAAAGGAAAATGTATGGGGAACCAAAAGTAAAGGGAAGGGAACCAGAACTCAAATCAATAGTTAGGACCAGAAAGGAGAAATAAACATTCAATAAGAACAGAATGAAGAAACAAGAATTCAAAAAAAAATGAGATGAGGCTTAGGAACTTCTGGGGCAACTTTAAACATTCCACTATCCAAATTATAGGGGTGCCAGAAGGAGAAGAGGAAGAGAAAGAAATTGAAAATTTATATGAACAAACAACAAAACAGAATTTCCCCAATCTGGCAAAGGAAATAGATTTCCAGGAAGTCCAGTATGCTCTGAGAGTCCCAAAGAAGCTGGACCTAAGGAAGCACACACCAAGGCACATCATAATTACACTACTCAAGATGAAAGATAAGGAGAGAATCTTAAAGCAGCAAGAGAAAAGGAGACAGTTACCTACAAAAGAGTTCCCGTAGGAATACCAGCTGATTTCTCCAAAGAAACTTTGCAGGCAAGAAGGGACTAGAAAAAAGTATTCAAAGTCATGAAAGGCGAGGACCTACATCCAACATTACTCTATCCAGCAAAGCTATCATTCAGAATGGAAGGGCAGATAAAGTGTTTCCTAGATAAGGTCAAGTTAAAGGAGCTCATCATCACCAAGCCCTCATTATATGAAATGTTAAAGGCACTTATACTAGAAAAAAAAGATCAAAAATACAGACAGTAAAATGACAACAAATTCACAACTATAAACAGCTGAACCTGAAAAGAAAAACAAACTAGGCGACAACTACAACAGGAACAGAATCACAGAAATGGGGATCACATGGAGGGTTGCCAGCAGTGAGGGGGTGGGGGAGAATGGGGGAAAAGGTACAGAAAATAAGAAGCGTGAATAGTAGGTACAAAATAGACAGGGGGAGGTTAAGAATATTATGGGAAATGAAGCCAAAGAACATATATGTATGACCTATGGACATGAACTAAGGTAGGGGAATGACGGTGGAAGGGGGGGTTACAGGGCAGAGGGGAAGAAAGGGGATAAGAAAATGGGACAACTGTCATAGCATAATCAATAAAATATATTTTAAAAATTATAATATTTAGGGTTTTTTCATATACTCACAAAAACATCTTTTTTGAATAGGGGAGAAAAACAATGAAAACTAAGTATATAAGGTATGCTACAATGTAGTTTGGAGGTTGTTTTAAATTGAATTTCAGAATATGGTACATTTTCTTTGTTGTAATAGAAATGAAGTGCTAGATTTCTAGTCCTGTATCTACCACTTGTATCCATAAAATAAGCTTCATCTATGAAATTAGATTGATATAATAGCTCACAGATTTATTAAGAAAAAATGAGATTATGGAAGAACACATTAATTCTATGAAAGTTACTCTATAATGAGTGGCATTATTATTATTATTTTTTATTATTATTATTTAATCCAAAGGCAGTGTAATCTGTGCACCTGTCAAAATCCAACAACTACAAAACCAAGAACAGCACAAGACTGAAGTGATCAACATGGTTGTGCAAGTTTGGTTTTTCATCTCAATGGGAAAGTTTCCAAAAGTCAGATTTCTTTCCACTTCTTCAAAGTACAGCTGAATTGAATAATAATGGAGTCATGACTCTTCTAATCCATACTGTATTTTAATGTTGTTGCCTAACTGAAGTCAGTTGTGATAAAGTTCCTGAGTGTGCAGATAGAAAACTGGTTTCTGAGTTGGTGTTGTCTGCATATCTTCTTTAAGCCTCTGCTGCTCTCCTCTATCCCCTTCTTGCCACCTAAACATTTCCCACATTAGGATGAGCCACAGTCAGGAGCCCCTTCTATATTCACAGCATCTATCTGAAACTATCAGCCTGTCTAGGACCTTCCTGATTTAAGCTCAATGTTCATCTTCACAGTTTCACTTTCAACTTGACCTTCAACCACTCTGGGCACTCATCCTCAATTGTACTTCAGACTCTTTTTCTACTTCTTTTCCTTAGATCACCTGTCCAGGTCAGCTCAGGATTCCTCTATATCTCCAGCCAATTGGTAGTTACCCTCCTTCAAGATTCATAATAGACTTTGGAGGGCACCTGAGCCAGTCAGTCAAGCCATCTGAGCTGCATGGCTAAGTGATGCTCACAGGTACTGTGAGGAGAGCCACCTTATTCGGCCTCTTCTACCCAGACTTCTTCCTTGTGCTTTCCCAGGACTCCTTAATGCACTTGTTGCATGCACACTGTTTCAGCCAAAGTACACAGGTGGTCACAGAGTTTCCCTCTGTTGACGTGGGCTTTCTGCAAGCTGAACCAAAAGCCAAAGGCTGTCTGCCAAGGCACTGCAAAGCCTCCAAGCTAAGGGTGAGGTCATAACTCTCTTCTGTTTCCCTTATGAGATAAACCACATCAAGCCTTTCCTGACCCGCCCTTTTGGCCATACTTGTAAGTTACAGCCTTGCTTCTCTCTGCCAGAGGGGCTGGTGTCAGATGCTGGCTTTGGGAGAGTGGATTCTGTAAACTTGCCTCATCAGTAGACTTTGAGGAATTACCCCAGGGAGCCAGATATGTACTTGCTGCTAGCTTGTTTTTCACAATTATTATCCTCCTGGGAACATCTTGGATTTCAGCTGCAGAGATAAGACAATTCTGTCTCTCACTGAAATAAAGTCTGTGCTGACAATTCCAGGGAAAGCAGAGGGCAGTACCCATGTCCCTCACCCTGCCTACTAGTCACTTGAGGTGATGTTTACACTGAAGGCCAAATGCAGGAAAATGTAGAGGCCTTAACCTCAGGGGCTTGAACTCTTCTGTTTTAGTAGCATAAAACATCTTTTTTGTGATTTATATTGGGAACTTGTTGTTTCAAACAATACTGTTATTATCATAAATGTTCTCTCTTTCTCCTTTCCTTCCCTTCTGCCTAGTGTTGGGTTCACCATTGTTAACTGTTGCAGCTGTCAGAAGAGGGAACTTCCCTATGCTTTGAATGAATGAATGTGACCTCTTCCAAGTTGACCTGTGATCTGATGTACCAAGTTCATAACATAGGGCTTGAAAACACTAAGGTCTCTCAGAATTGCTTGGACACAAAGCATATACCATGGTGATTTTGGAATTCCAAACTGACAGTCCACAGTGCTCCCATAGATTATATGCTGCTTCAAATGGTACTGCAGGCCCAGAGGCTTTTGTTGAGGTTTTTTGCGGGGAGGGGAGTCATTTAAAGAATTTTCAGGATATATTTTCTGCTTAATACACTGGTTTAGGGCATAGCCTGTTAGTTCAAAGAGACCCAGAAAAATATTTACTTTCCTGTATTTTGAGAAACCTTATAATGTTATCTGATTAATAAAAGAGTATTACAGGATTCCTCAATTAAATCAGACTTAGCTGAATTCCCTAGTATATGTTTATAGTGGTTCTAAAACTCCTTTGGATAATGCCTAATATTTATTGAATGTTTATCATGTATTAGGCACTGTTGTATGTATTACCTCATTTATTCCTAACAAAAACCTCTTAAGGTAGGATTACTAACCTAATGGGTATGTACTATCATTGCTCACTTTCCAGATGACCAAACTGAGATACAGCATTAAGTAAGGGGCCAAGTCACATTCCTAGAAAATGTAGAATCAGACATTAATAGTGGGGAAGCCAGATAGTATCCAGAGTCCTATCAACAAATGCTATGGATCCTCAACAGGAAACAGAGAAACAATTGCTATGGTTTTATTTTCAGCAAAACCATGCAAGTTCTCTCAATGTTTATCACTGCACCCATCCATAATTGCTGCTTTCTTAACATGATGAACACATATAACTTCTTCAAATTTACCCAAGCAATATCTAAAATTCATAACCCCTATAGCAAAATATATTGAATCCTATAGGTTGAAAACATTTCTGTATTACTCATCAAGAGTGAGATCCCCAGCCTGGGGATGGGAGCAGGGCAGTATGTACCCCACGCACAACCCTAGACAGTTCATCTCTCAAGAAATTCCCCAGAAAACCAAGGGCTGTTGCTTTCCAGGAGGACCTATCCTCGGACTCCCTCTTGGAATTGACCTTCATAAACAAAACAATGACTTCCAGGAGTGTGGAAGAAGACCCCAAGCAGTCTTTAATCTCCCGCATTGTTCTCTATGACATCTATAACATAATTTTGTGAAAGAGGCAGCTAGAGCTGGGTGCTTTGTTGGATGGAAGTGCAAATTTGATCCTATATGAAATCCCAGAACAGTCCTAAAAATGGTATTTTCATTTTATTGTCCAGGGATTTTTGGAAATCCCTTTAAAAATATTTTAATGGCATGCAGGATATTGGGCATGCGTAAGAAGAGAGAAAAATACAGATTTTTAAAATTACATACTCAATGTATGAACAGAAATACTTTAATTTTTTTATTGAATTAACTGGGGTGACACTGGTTAACAAAATTATACAGCTTCCAGGTACACAATTCTATTGCACATAATCTGTACATGTATGTTCAGATTGTGCATTCACCACTTCAAGTGAAGTCTCTGTCCATCACCATTTATCCCCCTGTACCCTCCTCTGCCTCCCTCCACACACACACCATTTCCCCCATCCTCCATAATCACCACACTGTTATCCATGTCCATGAATTTTATTCTCTTTGCTACCCAATCACTCTACCCCTCCCCCACATCTGTCAGCCTGTTCTCTATGAGTCTGTCACTGTTTTGCTTGTCAGTTCATTTTGTTCATTAGATTTCACAGTTTATATTTTTGATTGCTTACTATATGCTGAGCACTTTTTTCTAAACATTTTTTATTTAATTATTTTTCAACTACAGTATTCTGTCTTTTACTCTCATCCCAGCCCACCCCCCCCCGTGCCCCCCACCTCCCTCCCATTTCCACCCCCCTTAGTTGTTGTCCATGTGTCCTTTATACTAGTTCCTGTAAATCCTTCCCCTTTTCCCCCTGAAATTCCCTCCCCTCTCTCCTCCAGTAGCTGTTCCCCCTGTTCTCTATTTCAGTGTCCTTGTTTTTATTCTGCTTGCTTGTTTGTTTTGTTGTTTAGCTTCCAGTTAAAGGTGAGATCATATGGTATTTGTCTTTCACTGCCTGGCTTATTTCACTCAGCATAATGCTTTCCAGTTCCATCCATGTTGTTGCAAAGGGTAGGAGCTCCTTTTTTCTTTCTGCTGTGTGGAATTCCATTGTGTATATGTACCATAGTTTTTTAATCCATTCATTTACTGATGAGCACCTAGGTTGCTTCCAGCTCTTGGCTATTGTAAATTGTGCTGCAATGAATATTGGGGTGCATTAGGTTCTTTTGGATTGGTGTTTCAGGGTTCTTAGGATATAGTCCCAGCAATGGAATTGCTGGGTCAAAAGGCAGGTTCGTTTTTAGTTTTCTTAGAAAATTCCATACTGTTTTCTATAATGATTGTACCAGTATGTTGTAGACCACTCTGCCTAGTTTTAGGAATTGTATTGTTGAGATCTGGGAAATTGAGAACACAGCCTAACCACAGGAAAACAGGAACAAGGAACAGCATGCAAACAAAGGCTGAGCAGACATCCTGCAGTATGTAAGTGTTCCACTCAGAGCAAAACAGGCTGATTGTAATCTGCTTAGCTTTGCATTTTGAAACCCCACCTTGTTCCCGTGCGCGGTCTCTGTCAGCAAGAGCAGAGGTTGAACGTCTCCTTCTGTTCAATGCTTGCTTGCTCGCCCCTATATAAGGACTTAGCTGTAAGTGCTCGGCGCGACTCCCATCTGCAGCCCTCTGGGCACCCTGTCTCAGGACACTCCGAGAGTTCACCCCTGCGCAGGTTAAGCTTGGCCAATAAAATAAGATCAAAACCCTGAAAGGTCTTTGAAAGTTATTCTCCCATCTGGTGGGTATAACAGTATCTCTACCCCTTGTAGCTAAGGGCCAGAGATGACCTTTGGAATGCCAGCCAAAGGAGACAAAGCGTGTCTCTGGTAGCAAACGCTGCCTCAGTTCCTCTCCCTGCCCCCAGAGCTTGGTTGGAAGTCAATGACGGGTAAAACCCCTCACAGCGGGGGGCAACCTAAGCCAGACTCAATCACCTGGGGGGCCTTCATGGAAGGACTCAGGGGCTGTAACAAAGAGCAATAGACTCTTGCCCCCCAGCTTTGATATAGCCCGAATAGCCCGAGTCCCCATGTTCTCTGGGAGAAGCTCTTCCTGGCTCTAATCCACTTAAGCCTGAATACCTGATGGGGAGAGGTGCAGCTCCTTGCTTGGCTAGAGCGTGCCCTGGGGGAATATCTGGCACCACAAAGACTTGCTGATAAACCTGTGAAATCTGCTCTGCCAACAGTGCTTTCATTCATATGATATAAGGGTCTGAGAGGAAATGAGTTTGTCTCCCAAAGTTTCTGCAACTCTGACTCATAGTAAGCCCTCAGACCTCTTTGTAATGTTATCTGCTGTTTGATCCTTGCTGCCCTGTATTCCAGTGTATTACAACGCAGTAAAAGGCTACGAAAAAAGGCGCTTGAGGCCTTTTTCTCCTGGGAGAAACTGGCGGCTGCTGGCCTCTTTCTCCCCAGAGAAACTGGCCACAGCCCACTCCTCCATCCCCAAACAGATCTCATCTTGTCTTGGCCATATTTACTCATTCACGCATGTCCGTGGCACCGGGGTGGGGGGGACCTCGCGGAGAGGTCACCTCCACACCAGTATGCATTCCCACCAACAGTGAACTAGGGACACCTTTTCCCCACAACCTCTCCAACATTTGTTGTTTGTTGCTTTGTTTATGATAGCCATTCTGACTGGTGTAAAATGGTATCTCATTGCACTTTTAATTTGCATCTCTCTAATGGCTAGTGATGCCAAGCATTTTTTATATGTCTGTGGGTCCTCTGTATGTGCTCCTTGGAGAAGTGTCTGTTCAAGTCCTTTTCCCATTTTTTAATTGGGTTATTTGTCTTCTTAGAGTGGAGTCGTGTAAGTTCTTTGTATATTTTGGAGATTAAACCTTTGTCTGAGGTATCATTGGCAATTATGTTTTCCCATACAGTTGCTTGTCTTTTTATTTTAATACTATTTTCTTTAGACATTCAGAAGCTTTTTATTTTGATGAGATCCCATTTGTTTATTCTTTCCTTTATGTCCCTTGCCCTAGGGGACATATCAGTAAAAAACATGCTGCGTGAAATATCTGAGATTTTCTTGCCAGTGTTCTCCTCTAGGATTTTAATAATTTCATGGCTTATATTTAAGTCTTTTATTCACCTTGAAATTATTTTGGTATATGGTGTAAGTCAGTGCTCAAGTTTCATTTTTTTTTGCACATAGCTGTCCAGTTCTCCCAATACCATTTGTTGAAGACGCTATTTTTAGTCCATTTTATGTTACTGTGCCCTTTGTCGAATATTAATTGACTGTAGAGAATTGGGTTTATTTCTGGGCTCTCCATTCTGTTCCATTGGTCTATGTGCCTATTTTTATGCCAGTACTATGCTATTTTGATTACAGTGGCCTTGTAATACAGTTTGATATCAGGTATTGTGATTCCTCCTACTTTGTCCTTCTTTCTCAAAATACCAGCTGCTGTTCTGGGTCATTTATGGTTCCATATAAATTTTTGAAGTGTTTGTTCTACGTCTGTGAAATATGACATTGGTACTTGAATAGGTATTACATTGAATCTGTAAATTACTTTGGGTAGTATGGACATTTTGATGATGTTAATTCTTCCAATCCATGAACAAGGTATATGTTTCCATTTGTTTGTGTCTTCCTTGATTTCTTTCTTTTTTTTTTTTTTTTTTTTTTAAAGATTTTATTTATTTATCTTTAGAGGGGAAGGGAAGGAGAGAGGGAGAGAAACATCAATGTATGGTTGCCTTTCGTGCATCCCCTGCTGGGAACTGGCCTGCAGGGAACCTGCCTGCAACCCCGGTATGTGCCCTGACTGGGAATCGAACGGATTGTCGGTTCGGCCCGTGCTCAGTCTACTGAGCTCGTGATTTCTTTCTTTAGTGTTGTATAGTTTTCTGCATACAGGTCTTTTACCTCCTTGGTTAGGTTTATTCCCAGATATTCTATTTTTGTTTTTGTTATATCGAATGGTATTTTTTTCTTGATTTCTGCTTCTACTGATTTATTGTTAGTATACAAAAATGCCTTTGATTTCTGGATATTGACTTTGTAACCCACTGTTTTACCAAATTCATTTATTAGTTTGAGCAGTTTTTGAGTAGAGTCTATAGGATTTTCCATGTACACTATCATGTCATCTGCAAACAATGACAGTTTTGTTTCCTCCTTTCCAATTTGGATGCCTTTTATTTCCTTTTCATGCCTGATCACTGTGGCTCAAACTTCCAATACTATATTGAATAGAAGTGGTGAAAGTTGATATTCTTGTCTTGTTCCTGATCTTAGTGGAAAAGCTTCTAGTTTTTTCCCATTGAGTATGATGTTGACTGTAGGTCTCTCATATACGGCCTTTATTATATTGAGGAATGCTCCCTCTATTCCCACTTTGCTGAGTGTTTTTATCATAAATGGGTGTTGTACCTTATCAAAAGCTTTTTCCGCATCTATTGATATGATCATGTGGTTTTTGTCTTTGCTTTTGTTTATGTGATGTATGACATTTACTGATTTGCGAATATTGAACCATCCTTGCATCTCTGGGATGAATCCCACTTGGTCATGGTGTATGATCTTTTTGATATATTGTTGGATGTGATTTGCCAATATTTTGTTGAGGATTTTAGCATCTGTGTTCATCAGTGATATTGGCCTGAAGTTCTCTTTCTTTGTTGTGTCTCTATCTGGTTTTGGAATTAGGATAATGCTGGCTTCATAAAAAGAATCTGGGAGTTTTCCATCCTTCTGGATTTTTTTGAATAGTCTGTGGAGAATAGGGGTTAGCTCTTCCTTAAATGCTTTGTAGAATTCTCCTGTGAAACCATCGAGTCCAGGGCTTTTGTGTGATGGGAGTTTTTTGATTACTGCTTCAATTTCTTTTGCTCTTATTGGTGTGTTCAGATTTTCTGCTTCTTTTTCATTGAGTTTTGGAAGATTGTATTTTTCTAGAAATGTGTTCATTTCCCCTAGGTTTTCAAATTTCTTGGCATACAGCTCTTCATAGTAATTTCTTACAATCCCTTCTATTTCTGTGGTATCAGTTGTAATCTCTCCTCTTTCATTTCTGATTGTGTTTATTTGAGTCCTCTCTCTTCTTTTCTCGATGAGCCTACTCAAAGGCTTATATAATTTGTTTATCTTTTCAAAGAACCAACTCATGGATTCATTGATCCTTAGAATTGTGGTTTTAGTCTCTATGTCATTTAATTCTGCTCTGATCTTGGTTATTTTCTTCCTTCTACTTGCTCTGGGCTGTCTTTGTTGTTGTTCCTCAAGTTCTTGCAGGCATAGGGTTAGGTTGTTTGTTTGAAATGTTACTATCTTCTTTAGGTAGGCCTGTATTGCTATAAACTTTCCTCTCAGGACTGCCTTCACTGTGTCCCATAAGTTTTGGGTTGTTGTGAGTTCGTTTTCCTTTGTTTCCAGAAACTTTTTGATTTCTTCCCTAATTTCATTCTTGACCCCTCGTTGTTTAATAGCATACCATTCAGTCTCCATGATTTTGGGTGCTTTGGGTTTTTTCCTTTGGGGTTGGTTTCCAATTTCAGTCCCTTGTGGTCAGAGAAAATGCTTGGTATAATTTCAATTTTCTTGAATTTTTTGAGGCTCATTTTGTGTCCTATCATGTGGTCTATCTTTTAGAGTGTTCCATGTGCATTTGAAAAGAATGTGTATTTAGCTTCTATGGGATGAAGGACTCTATATATATCAGTTAAGTTCATTTCATCTAGGATGTTGTTTAATGTTGCAATATCTTTGTTGATATTTTGTTTGGAAGATCTGTCCATTTTTGGCAGTGGGGTGTTAAAATCCCCTACTATAATTGTGTTGCTGTCAATATCTTTCTTGAAGTCCTCTAAGATTTTCTTGATATATTTGGGTGCCTCTATGTTTGGTGCATATATATTTATGATGTTAATGTCTTCTTGGTGGATTCTTCCCTTGAGTATAATGAAGTGACCTTCTGGGTCTCTTTTTATGGCCCTTTTTTTGAAGTCTATTTTGTCTAATATGAGAATTGCTACCCCAGCTTTTTTTCTTGTCCATTTGCTTGGAAAACTTGTTTCCAGCCTTTCACTTTTAGTCTGTGTAAGTCTTTTGTCCTGAGGTGGGTCTCTTGTAGGCAGCATATGTGTGGGTCATGCCTTCTTACTATTCAGCTATTCTGTGTCTTTTATTGACACGTTATTATTGATAGGTATTTATTCATTGCCATTTTTGTACCTGTGTTCCTCTCTGCCTCTCTCTTTTCCTTCCTTTCCTTAAAGCAGTCCTTTTAGTATTTCTTGTAAGACTGGCTTGGTGGAGGTATATTCTTTTAGACTTCTTTTGTCTTGGAAGCTCTTTATTTGGCCCTCTCTCTTGATTGAGAGCCTTGCTGGGTAAAGTAGCCTTGGTTGTAGGCCTCTGGTTCTCATTACTTGGAATATTTCTTGCCATTCTCTTCTTGCTTGGAGTGTTTTCATTGAGAAGTCAGTAGGTAATCTTATTGGGGCTCTCTTGTATGTTACTTCTTTTTTCTCCCTTGCTGCCTTTAATATTCTCTCTTTGTCTTGGAATTTTGCCATTTTTATGATGATGTGTCTTGAAGTGGGCTTCTTTGGGTCCCTCTTGATTTGGACTCTCTGTGATTCCTGGATTTGTGTGACTTTTTCTCTCATCAAATTAGGGAAATTTTCTCTCATTACTCTTTCAGATACGTTTTCTATCCCTTGCTCTTCTTCTTCTCCCTCTGGTATTTCTATTATTCGGATATTATTACATTTCATATTGTCTTGCATTTCTCTTAATCCCTCTTCATTCTTTCTGAGCCTCCTTTCCTTTTTCCTGCTCTTTCTGTGAGATGCTTTCTACTTTGTCCTCCAGCTCGCTAATCCGATCCACCGCCTCATTTATTCTACTTTTGAAACTTTCTACTGTGTTCCTCAATTCGGAAATTGTATTCTTCATTTCCTCTTGTCCCTTGCTAATAGTTTTTATTTCCTTTTTCATGTTGATATAGTTTGCAGTGAGATCGTTATAACTTCCCTGTAATTTCTGGTAGCTCATTGTGAACTCTTTGAAATTCCTTATAACCAGAGCTTTGAATTCAATATCTGATAGTTGACTTGCCTCTGTTTCATCTAACGTTCTTTCTGAGGCTTCCTCCTTTCCTTTCATTTGGGGATTGTTTCTTTGTCTTCCCATTGTTTGTGAGACTCTTCTTGTTAGCCTCAGCTTCTTAGATTGATCTATTCTGACTCCCTGGGTTTATGGTATGAACTTCTGTGGTGGAATGCCTGTGAAATTCAGTGGTGCAGTCTCTTTCGGTTATCCTGTCGTTCTCTGCTTCCACCTACTCAAATATGCAGCAACTTGAGTCTTCTCTCCTATAGCAAAGTGAAATTTGTCTCTCTGACTCTACTGTTGGGAAGCCTCTTTTATAGGTCCAGCTCTAGTCTTTTCGTATTTTCAAGTTGTTTGTGTCGTCTGGATCCTCTGTGACCGTCAAGATTTCTGGTCCCTTATTTTTATATATGCTGAGCAGCTGCTGGCTGCCTGACTTCTCCTCTGCCAATCAGACAAGATTCTCTCCCTTGTATACAAGGAACTGGAATCTGCTTTGTCCTACTCTGTCACCATCTTGCCTCCCCTTTTCTAAACATTTTATATCCACCATTTCATTTACTCTTTTTTTTTTCCTTTCTACCTTTTGACCCATTTTTCCCATCCCCTACCCCTGCCTCTGCCAAGTACCAATCTTCTCCATAAGCTCAGGTTTTTTGGTTTTTGGTTTTCTAGCATCCACATATAAGAGAGATCACACAGTGTTTGTCTTTATCTGACTTATTTCACTTGGCATAATCCTTTGAGGTCCATCCAAAATTTTGCAAAATATGGCAGGATTTTCTTTTTATGACCGAATAATACTTTATTGTGTATATACCACATTTTCTTTACCTATTCATCTACTGATGAACTAATTAAAGTTGCTTCCACATCTTAACTATTGTAAATAAGGCTACAGTAAGTATGGGGTACACATATCTTTTCAAGATAACATTTTCAATTTCTTCATATAAATACCCAGAAGTGGAATTGCTGAATTATATAATTGTTTTATTTTTTTTTAATTTTTGAGGAGCCTCCTACTCTTTTCTATAGTGGTTGCACTAATTTACATTCCCACCAAGAGTGCACAAGGGTTTCGTTTTCTCCACATCGTCGCCGACATTTGTTAATTCTTGTCATTTTGATAATAGCCATTCTAACAGGTATGAGATGATATATCATTATGGTTTTGATTTGCATTTTTTGAGGATTAGTAATGCTGAGCATCTTCTCATATAACTTTTAGCAATCTATATGTCTTCTTTGAAAATATGTATCTTATGTCCATTTTTTAATTGAATTGTTTGTTTTGTTGTTGAGTTGTATGAGTTCTTTATATATTCTGCATATTAGCCTCTTATCAGACATATGATTTGCAAATATTTTCTTCTATTCAATAGGTTGCCTTTTCTTATTTTTTAAAATAATATCCTGCTCTTTTTTTTTTTAGGTTTTACAGTTGTTCTAATTATTTCATCCTTTGCTCCCCTCCCAGCTTGCACCCCAATTCCTTAGTCAATAACCATTTCATTGTCCATGTCTATGAGTGTTTCATAAATGTTCCTTGACTAATCTCAACACATTTCTTCAAACAGTCCTCCCCTCCTTTCTCCACTCTTACCACTGCCAGTCTATTCTGTTTAAATGCCTTTGGTTTTATTTTACTGATTAGTTTATTTTATTCATTAAATTCTTCTTATAAGTGAAATCATATTCTGGGAATTTGCCCTAAGAATCCTGATACACCAATTCAAAACTAGCACCCCTATGTTGATAACAGTGCTATTTAGAATAGCCAAGAGCTGGAAAAAGTGTAAGTGCCCATTAGTAGATGACTGGGTTTAAAAACTGTGGTGCATTTACACAATGGCACAGTAGGCATCTGAAAGAATGCAGAAATTGTTACCTTTTGCAACAACATGAATGGAACTGGAAACTATCATGCTCAGTGAAATAAGCCGGTCACTGAAAGACAATTACCATATGATCTCAGTAGGTTGCCTTTTCATTTTTTGCTTGTTTCCTTTACTATACAGAACTTTTTTGTTTGATGTAGTCTCACGTGTTTGGTTTTGTTTTTGTTGACTTTGCTTTTGCTTTTGCTTTTGGTGTCAGATTCAAAAGATCATTGCCAAAACTTATGTTAAGGAGCATATCACCTATATTTTTTTTACTGAGTTCAGTAATTTCCAGCCCTATGTTTTAGCTGTAAATTCACTTTGTGTTAATTTTTGTATATGGTATAAGATAGTGGTTGAATTTCATTGTTAAGCACGTGGCTGTCCAGTTTTCTGAACACCATTTGTTGAAGAAACTGTTCTTTCTCCATTGTATATTCTTGGCTCCTTTGTCATAAATTAATTGAGTATATATGTGTGGGTTTATTTCTGGACTTTCTATTCTGTTCCATTAGTCTGTCCATTTTTTATAATGATGCCATACTGTTTAAATTACTATAGCTTTATTAATATAGTCTGAATTCAGGGATTTTCATGCCTCTAGCTTTATTTTTATTTCTCAAGATTGCTTTAGATATTCAGTGTCTATTGTGGTTTCATAGAAATTTTAGCATTATTTATTCTGTTTCTGTGAAAGATGCCATTGGAATTTTGATAGGGATTTTATTGAATCTGTATATTACTTAGGATAATATGAAATTTAAAAATATTAATTCTTCATTCATTTTGTATATTAACCCCTTATCAGAGGTATTGGCAAATAGATTCCCCCATTCATTTTGTTGATATTTCCCTTTGCTATGCAAAACCTTTTTAATTTCATGTACCCCCTTTGTTTTTTTTTATTTCCCTTATTGAAGAAGATATATCAGAAAATATTATTATAAAAATATCCAAAATTTTACTGCTTATTATTTCTTCTGGTATTTTTATGGGTTTGAGTCTAACATTTAAGTCTTTAATCCATTTTGAGTTTATTCTTGTGTCTGGTGTAAAAAGGTGCTCTAGTTTCAGGTATTTTTTTCACGTGTGCAATTTTCCCAACACCACTTATTGAATAGACTGTCTTTAGCCCATTGTATGTTTTTGCCTGCTTTGTCAAATATTAATTGACTATAAAGGCATGGGTTTATTTCTGGGCATTGATATATATGTCTGTTTTTATGCCAGTACCATGCTGTTTTGATTACTATGGCATTGTAGTATAGTTTGATGTTAGGAAGTCTGATTTCTCCAACTTTGTTCTTCTTTCTCAAGATCTCTGTTACTATTTTGTAGTTCCTTGCAAATTTTTGGAATATTTGTTCTAGTTCTGTGGAATACACCTTCAGTATCTTGATATGAATTGTGTTGAATTTGTAAACTGCTTTGGGTAGTATGGACATTTTAATGATGTTATTTCTTTCTATCCATGAATATAATATATGCTTCCACTTATTTGTATTTTATTCATTTTTTTCTTCAGTGTCTTATAAATTTCCAAGAATAGGTCTTTTACATCCTTGGTTAGGTTTATTCCTAGGTATTTCATTCTTTTTGAAGCAATTGTTGTTTTTTTTTTTATTGATTATGATGTTACAGTTCTTCTATTCCCCCCTTCATTCCCCTCCACCCTACCCCCCCATCACCACCATTACCCCCCCTTTAGTTTATGACCATGTGTCTCAAATTCTTTAGATTCTGTATTTCCCCTGCTATTCTTACCCTCCCCCTATCTATTTTCTATCTACTGTCTATGCTACTTATTTTCTGTACCTTCTCCCCCCATCTCCTCCTCCCACTCCCCTGTTGCTAACCCTCTTTGAGATCTTCATTTCTATGTTTCCACTCCTGATCTAGCTGTCCTTTTAGTTTGCTTTTGTTTTAGGTGTGGTTGTTAATAGCTGTGAGTTTGCTGTCCTTTCACTGTTCATGTTTCTTTAACTTCTTTTTCTTAGATAAGTCCCTTTAACATTTCATATAATAAGGGCTTGGTGATGATGAACTCCTTGAATTTGATCTTATCTGAGAAGCACCTTATCTGTCCTTCCATTCTAAATGAAAGTTTTGCTGGATAGAGCAATCTTGGTTGTAGGTCTTTGGATTTCATGACTTGGAATACCTCTTTCCGGCCCCTTCTTGCCTGTAAGGTCTCTTTTGAGAAATCTGCTGACAGTCTGATGGGGACTCCTTTGTAGGTGACTGTCCCCTTAGCTCTTGCTGCTTCTAGGATTCTCTCCTTCATTTTAATTTTGGCTAATGTAATTATGATGTGCCTTGGTGTGTTCCTTCTTGGGTCCAACTTCTTTGGTACTCTCTGAGCTTCCTGGATTTCCTGGAAGTCTATTTCCTTTGCCAGCTTGGGGAAATTCTCCTTTATTATTTGTTCAAATAAGTTTTCCACTGGTGGCTGTGCCTTTCCCCCTTCTGGTACCCCTATAATTCGGATGTTGGAGCGTTTAAAGATGTCCTGGAGGTTCCTAAGACTCTCCTCATTTCTTTGAATTCTTGCTTCCTGACTCTTTTCTGTTTGGCCATTATTTGCTTTCTTCTGGTCCACTCCATTGATTTGAGTCCCAGTTTCCTTTTCATTGCTATTGGTGTCCTGTGCATTTCCATTCATTTCAATTAGTTTCGCCTTCATATATTTGTCTAATTTGTGGGTATAATCAACCAGTTCTGTGAGGATCCTGATGACCAGTGTTTTAAACTGTGCGTCTGAGAGTTTTGCTATTTCTTCATCGCTTAGATCTATGGGCTGTGGGGCTTTGAGATCTTGCGACATTTTTGGTCTGTTCTGGCCCTTTAAGTGTGAGAAGAGGTGCCTTGGACTCCCAGGTCGCTGGGTTGTGACGCTGTATGTGGGGGCGTGGTCAGAGCGGGGAACTGGCGGCGCCCTCCACTGCTGCTTGCCACGGGGACCCGCCGGGCCCCAGTCCAACCGCCCACTCCCTAGCCTGTCTGCTCTCGCACAAATGGGTGACCACAGTCAACACGCAGCACCGCTTCCCCGCTGTCTCCTCCGAGGTCGCTCGCCTGGTGGCTCGCCCTGCGCCTGGATTCCGCGAGTCTGGATTCCGTGCCTGAGTCCGTCTGACCGAGTCCTCCGGTGCAACCCCTCACCAACCGCTGGTTTCGCCCCTTACTGGTCAGGCTGAAGAATTTGTTGTTAACGGACTTCTGAAAAGTTCAATTTTCCGTGTTCTGGCTATGTTTTCTGTTGCTAATATTTAGTTGTCTCTAAACTTGGTTGTGTGAGAAGGCACGGCACATCCACCTATGCCTCCATCTTGGCAGAAGCCTTTTTGAAGCAATTGTGAGTGATTATTTTCCTAGTTTCCCTTTCTGATGATTCATTGTTGGCATATAAAAATGCAACTAATTCCAGATATTAATTTTTCTAATCCGTGAGCATCAAGTATCTTTCCACTTGTTTGTGTCTTTTTAAATTTATTTTATTGATGTCTTATTTTTTTTAACATACAGGTCTTTCAACTCCTTAGTTAAATTTATTACTAGGTATTTTACTCTTTCATTTAAAATTTTTATTTATTTTTAGAGAGAGGAGAAGGGAGGGATAAAGAGAAGAAAAGAACATCAACAAGTGAGAAACATATATTGGTGGCCTCTCCCCTGCCTCCAACTGGGGACCTGGCCTGCAACCCAGGCATATGCCCTAACTGAGAATTGAGCCAACCTCTCGTTCACAGGCAAGCACTCAATCCACTGAGCCACATCAAGCCAGGGTGGTATTTTATTATTTTTGATGCATGACAGGAAATTGAATTTTGTCAAATGCTTTTCTTATATCTATTGAGATTATTGTGTGATTTTTGTTCATATTGTTAATGTGGTACCAATCAATGATATACCAACATCTCATTGGCTGATTTGGAAATTTTGAACCATTCTTGCATCCCTGGAATAAATCCCATTTGATCATGGTATATGATTCTTTTAAGGTATTGCTGAATTCAGTTTGCTTATATTTTGTTGAGGATTTTACATCTAAGTTCATTAGGGATATTGGCCAGTAATTTTCTTTTCTTGTGGTGTCTTTGTCTGGTTTTGTTATCAGGGTAATTCTGGCTTATAAAGTGAGTTTGGAAGAGTTCCCTCCTCTTTCATTTTTTGGAAGAATACGAGAAAGATTTGTATGAATTCTTTGAATGTTTGATAGAAATTACCAGTGAAGCTGTCTGGACTTGGACGTTCATTTGTTGGGAGGCTTTGATTACAGATTCCTAAGGGAAAAACACATCTAAAAAGAGAACCTGAAAACAGTTCCTTTGTTTATGGAAAAGCTACATTATATTTTTGCACAGCAAGGAGGTAGGTCATGCATGTTTGTGTCTCGGGAATCTTAAAATCCAAAGTTTAAGAAAATTCAGGGAACAAAGTATGGTTATAATGAGATACCTGGTTTTGAAGTTACCAGCTCTGATAGGATTAGGAAATAAAGTTATTTAAAAGTTCTAAGAGAGAGGGAATTTCAGGGGAAAAAGGGGAAGGATTTACAGGGACTAGTATAAAGGACATATGGAAAACAAATAAGGGGGGATGGAAATGGGAGGGAAGTGGGGAGCGTGGGGGATGGGGGCTGGGATGGGAGTAAAAGACAGAAAACTGTACTTGAAAAATAATTTTTTTAATTAAATAAAAAAGAAGCATAAAAAAGAAAATAATACATTTCGATTACATTTTATTAAGATTACTTTGGTACAGTAAGCAATAATAAATATAAATGATGACACAATAAAATAAATAAAAGTTTAAAGAAATAAATGGAGAAAAATATTTGAGTACTATTATATTTTTGCAACTAAAATAGGATTAAAATAGCATACCTTTCACAAAGCAGCTTAGATACTATCCCATTCCTAAATTTTTTTATGACCCCCTGTGCTTCACATGTCTGACACCTTGCCTTATTTCATCTTATTTCACTAAACTTTTAAGCATAGAGTCCTGTTCATCACTGAGCATGTAGGCCAGCACAGAACCCACCACTAGTGAGTACTCAGTAAACATGTTGCTATGGACTGAATGTTTATGTCCTCTCAAAATTCATATATTGGATCCCTAACCCTCAATGTGACAGTATTTGGAGTTTGGGCTCTTGACAGGTAATTTAGGTCCAGATGAGGTCATAAGGGTGGGGTGCTCAGCATAGTATTAGTGTGCTTATAAAAAGAAGAGACACCAGAAAGCTCTCTCTCTCTCTCTCCCATGAAAAGAAACAAGAAGACAGCCATCTTTAAGCCAGGAAATGAGTCCTCACCAGAAATCAAATTGGCTAAAAACTTAATCTTAGATTTCCCAGCCTCCATAACTGTCTGAGTAATAAATGTCTGAGGTTTTAGCCCCAAGATCCATGGTATTTTGTTATAGCAACATGAGCAGACTACTATGTGTATATTTACTGACTGTCAATGAAGGGATGAAAAATATCTTCTAAAAAGCAAATGTAAAATGCAAGTGAATATAACTATGATTATTTAAAAATAGGGGCTGAAAAAAATGCTTCAGTTTCTTGCTTCTACTTTACCCTATCTGGAATATAAAATTATCCGTATCTTTTGAAATACCAAATTGTAGGAAAGGAGAAGGTACAGAAAATAAGTAGCATATATGGTAGGTAGAAAATAGATAGGGGGAGGGCAAGAATAGTATGGAAAATATAGAATCTAAAGAACTTGAGACACATGGTCATAAACTAAAGGGGGGATGGTGGAGGAGGGGGTGTGCAGGGTGGAGGGAAATGAAGGGGGGAATAGAACAACTGTAATGGCATAATTAATAAAATATATTTTTTTAAAAAAGAAAGGAAGTGCCCAAATTACTAAAAAGAGATGATATCTGATTTTTAAGGTGGTCATTCACATGAACAAGGAAATGGTATCAGGTGTGCAGGACAAAATGCAGTGAAATGGTGACATTTATTTACAAGATTATTGGTCAGATTTTGTTTACCTAAGCCAAAAACACTTTGCTATCTTTTCACTTTTTAAATAGACCCATTTTGTTGACTACACATTTTAAATAACAGTTGAAAAACTTGTTTTGCATCTACCGATACACTTGATGTGTCTCTCATGAACTATTTTGATAAGAGTTGCTTCTAGAGACCTACTAACAAGGACAGCTCTTAAAAATGGACAGAAAAGAGTAAGCAAATGGCTCTACTGTTGATTGAAGATGAAAACCATCTGATTTGCTTACTTTGATTAATCAGTATGTTATAGCTCTCCATAGAGTTGTACAGAGCTGTTGTATTCCATGGCCATGCAGTGATGAAAGTAACTCAGCAACTTAGGGTCTTACGCTATGAAGTCCAGTGTGTAGATATTTATTGCTTTAAATTCTTTTTTTCTCCTTAAATTAACTGAAAACAGCTTGGGAATAGGAACTTCAGAGGAACTTTCTGACTCAGCCCAAGGACAGCCTAGGACCTACTGGCAGAAATATCTCAGGAAATTTATACTCATTCTGTAAAATATATCAATTAAATAGAACAAAGGGGCCTTTTTCAATTACAGTAGAAAGTCCTAGGCAATCTGTTGGATGGATTAGGATTCCTGTTTATCACGTTTAAGAGAGAATAATTTCTCTTTGTAGTTGAAAGGATGCAAACAAGGAGACCTCCAGAGGGCAAAGAGGAAAGTTCTTTCAGTGCCCTGCTCTGTTCTCTTGTGTGAGTAGGAAGACAGCTCCCTTAGAAAATAAATATATGAGTGAATGAAGGACTAACTTGAAACCAGAAACTTCTGGAGGCCATTGGTATTGAAACATCTCTATCTTTTTCTTAAATCAACCCAGGAAAATAGCTTTAAGCAAATACGTGGAATGAAGGGGGGATGGGATGGTTAGTTGAGATAGTGGGGAAAATCAGATCAAATATGGTCTTCCTTCCATCATAATTTCTGCCTTTTTCACCCTTGGCCATGTAATTTTTACTTGTTCTGTGAAACCCAAGAAATATTTTTACTCCATTAGGAATTTTAACTCCATTCACTGGTTTAGGAGGTGTTGAAACTGTTACCAAACAGGGGACTTAGGCCTGAACTGATCTTCCCAGGGCCAGATGGTACTGTGTGTGTTCTTGACTTTGCATAGGGAAGATTTCACAGCATGAGGCTGGATAACTTTAAGGGTATGTTTATTAAAGCTGGGGACAGTGAAACAAGGAAGGCTTGGCTGAGAAGAAGCAACTGGCCCTGGCCAGGTGGGTCAGTTGGTTGGAGCACTATCTCATACATCAACAGGTTTAGGTTCAATCCCTGGTCAAGGCATGTATGGGAGAAAACCAATTGATGTTTCTGTTCTCTCTCTCTCTCTCTTCCTCTCTTTCTAAAACCTCTTTCAATAAACATATCTCTAGGTAATGATTTTTTAAAGAAGAAGAAGCAGTAGCAACAGAAGGGCCTCAGCTGGGCTACTTCTGCTCTCTGAAAAGTCACAGAAAAGAAATGAGCCAAGGCAGGACTGCTTTGGCTCACTGAAAGGTCATAGAAAAGGGGGCCTTGGAGACAGCTTCAGGGGGTTAGTGCAGGAAGAGCATTGGCTGCCCGTTGCTCCCCTGGTTGCAAGTGTCATGGGGACCCAAAGAATTTAGGAGATGCATCAGCGTGAGGGAACCAAGAGGAGGAAGGGAATGACATGAGCTGCTCCCCAGAGGGAGAGCTTACTGGGGTCCTTTGTCTTGAGATTTCATCTCTCTCTTGCAGACAGAAATTTTAGGGGAAGTCTCAGGGGAGGATATCAATAGAATATTCATCAGCTTTTCCAGGTGTGCCTTTTCAGGGCTCTGGTCTCCAGTGATTGGTCAGTGCCAAGGCAAGGGGTTGTTAGTCAATGCAGACAGTCCTGGGGTCATCCACCAGGTTTTGCTGCTTTTCTGGGACTGCAGCTGATGGGCCTGGAGCTGAAATACAGCTTAGGCCTAGATATTAGCTCTAAAAAGGTAACCATCTACATCTGGCTGTAAATTGCCTTGCCAGTTTATTCAGCTACCTGTTTCAGTTTCCCTGTTCCAGATTCCCTGTACCACTTATCTTGCCTTACTGGCCTATCTCAAAACTAAACTAAATAAATTTTTTGTGGTCTGAATCCAAAACCCCCAATCTTTGTGTTACAAGTTGATCATCATCCCTAGTTTTCATGTTTTCTGCTGTAAACATTCCAGACCTGCAGACTTAGCATTGGTCAGATCCTCTGCCTGAATCACTCTTCCCCCAGTTAGTTGGGGAAGTTGTCAGGACCTAGGACTGGCTGACCCAAACTATCCCAGAGTGGCATATTCGTTGCTTTGAATTAAAGTTACTTGATGAACAGCCAGTGCCAGAAGGGCACCTTGACACTCCCCGGTCTCCTTGAATGCAAGAAATAAATTTCCACTGTAAAAGCATCCCTCCCTGCTGCAGAATGCACCATACAATTAAATATACAATCACTATGCATGTTGAATAACTTCATGTTTAAGCAGTTATCATAAAAGGAAACTCATAAGTCATATCCTCTTCAGATGCCCATGATTGTTAGATGCATTATTAGAACAAACCACTCTGTCCCTTCCACTTCCATAAATTGTTAATCTACTTTCTTCATGCACATAAGCATGTGACATCAGTCATGTGCCATAATCTCTAACACCACTTCCAAAGCCTCAGAAAAGCCCTTTATTGTCTAAGCTAAGTGTTACACAATATTGTGTTGAGTAAAACTCATAATCATCTTACTTCTCTAATGACAAGACAGTTTGCCACCATCTTCCTTCAAGAGTGTTGCTCAAAATTAAAACCAGAAAATATTTAGCTTCAATACAGAACATAAGACTCATCCGGTGGGCAAAACAAACTAAAAAATGTAATTTTAGGAGCCATCAGTTCCTGAAAATCTCCACCTTCCCTTTTGTTTCCAGCCTCTCTCCCTCTACCTAGAGCATCCCCTTGTTTTCCCACTCTAGTCATTCCACTTGATAGCTAATCCCTGCCCTGCCTTTAGGCCTTTACAGGGTCTTCATTTTCTCCTGACCATCCCACTTCTGTGGTCTGGAAATTCCATACCTCAGCACTCTTTATATTTTCAGTGTTCAGCATCCCACACAAGATTGTGAGCTACGCAGGTAAGGGAAGGTTATTTCTACTTCACCATTGAACCTGTAGAGCCTAGTAATACACTTCTTAATATTTGTTTACAGAGTTAATGACAAGACAAAGTCAAAACTATGTCCAAGTTCACATAATTCAAAAAGTGGCCTGCCATTTAAACTCATGTCTGTTTGTTCCAAAGTCCATACAGTTTTCACCACATTCCTGAAATAAAATAATAAATAAAAATAAGCCATCTATTTATCCATCCACCCACCAGGATGGGACTGTTAGCAGTGGACTGATCTTCAGGCATTAGAAACAGGAAACTCACTGAACAAGGAAAGAGAACGGCAGTCCACAAAGCAGGTGGTGTGTCTGAGTTTTCAGCACAGGGGAAAAGATAAAGGAAGGTGCAATTGACTATTCCAAATAGTCAAAGCCAGGGAGTGAAGTTCAAGGGTTCCAACAGACTGATATCCTGGTGGAAATTATATTTGGAAATATCTGGATGAAGGTAGGAGGACTCTCTGCTACTAGCTTGTAATCAAATACCGATATCTTAGAGAAGAGCAGTGTATTATCTCAGACTCAGAGGAGCTGAAGTCCTGAGCAAGTTTTCAGAGGAGGAATTGTGGGGAAGAGTAACAGGACAGAGGTCCAGACACTAAAACCGATGAAGAAATCAAAGGTTTGGGAACTAGAACAGTACCTTTCCTGTCTTCTATTCACGGTTAATATTTATCTGCACTGAATAGCAGATAAGCTTGTATTAGAATATGTAATTTAGTTCATCATAAACAATGGTCATAATTATTTCTGTTAATAAACTTCATACAATCTCAGTCTTTAAAAACACATGTGTGCATATAAATATCTACAAACCTACCACGTTGAAAGCTCTGGTAATCCTCTCACCACTGCTAGTCCCCTCAGAGATAAACAGAGATACTCAGGGTTGAATGAGGGTTTCTCCAGGTTTATCATATCCATGTACTAATGTATAAAATATGTAAAGTGAGTTCATACAATGCATACTATTTGCAACTTCTATTTATAACTAGAGGTCTTTTACCCCCTTGGTCATTTGCACCTTCCATTTTTTAATAAAAAGTGTAATTTAAATATCTTTTTGTGCCCATGCTTTAAAAACTATTTTCTTTTTTAGTTTTATTCAACTATAATTGCTATACAATGATGTAAAAGTTTAAGGTATCCAGAATAAAAACTGTACATAAATATAAAATGATTACAATAAGTTTAGTGAACATTCATCATCTTAGTTACAAAAAATCTTTTTTCCCTGTGATGATAACTTGTGAGAATATTCTCTTAACAACTTTTAAATACACCATATAGCAGTGTTAATTATAATCATCATGTTGTAAATATATTACCTTCCCAGTACTTTCATTTGTCTTGTAACCAGAACTTTGTATCTCTGGACCACCCCAACCTACTTCCCTCACTCCCCCAAATCCCCACCTCTAGTAACCAATAATCTGATCTCTTTTTCTTTGAGATTGCTTTCTTTCCATCCACATATAGGTGGGATCATACAGTACTTGTTTTTCTCTATCTGACTTATTTCACTTAGTATAATGACTTCAAGGACCAACATTATACTATGTTGTTGCAAATGGCAAGATGATCCTTTTATAGTTGAACAGTATTCCATTGTGTTTATGTATGTATATATGCATATATATGTATTTATTCATTCACTTGTCATTGGACAGGTTGTTTCCATGCCTTGGCTGTTGTAAATAATGGGGTATTGAACAAAGGAGTGCAAATATCTTTGATGTAGTAATTTTTTCTTCAGATATATACCCAGAAGTAGAATTGCTAAATCATATGGTAGTTCCATTTTTAATTTATACAAAACTTCATATTGTTTTTCATAGTGGCTGTCTTAGTTTACATTCCCACCAACAGTGTACAAGGATTTCCTTTTCTCAACATTAACACTTTTGGTGGGTGGGCTGGGATAGGAGTAAAGGATGTAAAACTGTACTTGAACAACAATTAAAATGAAATTTAAAAAAGAAAAAAACATTAACACTTTTATCTTTTTGATGATAATCATTCTAACTGTGGGGAGGTGATATCTCACTGTGGGTTTTATTTGCATTTCCCTCAGAATTAGTCATGTTAAGCACCTTTTTATATACTTTTTGGCCATTTGAGTATCTTCTTTGGGAAAATATGGACTCAGGTTTTTAATTATAGGATGATGATTATGATAATGCTATTAAGTTGTATGGGTTCCTTATATATTTTGCATATTAACCCTAAATAAGATGTGCAGCTTGCAAATATTTTCTTCTATTTTGTAGATTGCTTTTTCATTTCATTGATTATTTCTTTTCTCTGCAAAACTTCTTAGTTTGATGTAGTCTACTTGTTTATTTTTTATTTTGTTGCTTGTGTTTTGGGTGTCAAACACAAAAAGCACTGCCAACACCCATGTCAAGAAGATTTCTTCTTATGTTTCCTTCTAGGAATTTTATGGTTTCAGGTCTTATATGTACATCTTTCATCTATTTCAAGTTAATTTTTGTGAGTATAATAAAATATGGGTCTAATTCTATTATTTTTGTGTGTAAATATCTAATTTTTCCCAGCACAATTTATTTAAGATGCTGTTTTTTCTCCAGAGTATTCTTGGTATCCATGTAAAATATTAATTGACCGTATATGCATGATTTTATTTCTGGGTTCTTGATTCTATCTCCTTAGTCTATGCCAGTACCATACTATTTTGATTGCTATAGTTTTATAATGTAGCTTGAAATAAAGAATTGTGATGACTTCGGCTTTGTTTTGTTTTGTTTTGTTTTTATCTTGAGATTGCTTTGTCTCTTCAGAGTCTTTTGTAGTTCCACAAATTTTAGGATTTTTTTTACTAGTTCTGTGGAAAACGCCATTGGAATATTGACAGGGAGTGCATAAATCTATGGATGCCTTTGGGAAGTATGGACATTTTAACAATATTAACTTTTTTCAATCCATGAGCATGAAATATATTTTCATTTAGCTGTGTCTTCTTCAATTTTTTCATTAATATCTTATAGTTTCCGACATAGACATCCTTTACCTTCTTGATTAAATTTATAACTAAATGCCCTGGCCAGTATAGCTCAGTGGATTGAGCATGGTCCTGTGAAGCAAAGGGTCAGCAGTTCAATTCCCAGTCAGGGCTCGTCCCTGGGTTGTGGGCCGGGTCCCCAGTGGGGGACACATGAGAGGCAACCACACATTGATGTTTCTCTCCCACTCTTTCCTCTTCCCTTTCCCTCTCTCTTAAATAAGTAAATAAAATAGCAAAAAAATTATAACTAAGTATTTTATTGTTGTTTGTGTTATAAATTGTTTTCTTTATTTCTTTTTCAGGTAACTCATTGTTAATATAAAGAAACACTAATGACTCCTGTAAGTTAAATTTGTATCTTACAGTATTACTAAATGTGTAGATTAAATCTAACAGTTTTTTGGTGAAGTCTTTAGGGTTTTCTATGTAGAAAATTATGTCATCTGCATATAGAGATAGTTTTACTTGTTCTTTTCCAATTCTGATTCCTTTGTGTATTTTTCTTGTGTGATTGCTCTGGTATAAGCTTCCAATATTCTGCTGATTAGGAGTGGGAAGAATGGGCACCCCTGTCTTTTTTCAGAAGAAAAAATGTCAACCTTTTGCCATGGAGTATGATGGTAGTTGCAGGCTTTTCATATATGGTCTTTATATATTGTGGTATGCTACTTCTAAACTGAATTTGTTAAGCGTTTCTTCCTAAAAGGATGTGAATTTTGTCACGTGGTTTTTCTGCATCTATTGATAACATCATATGATTTTCCTCTTACATTCTACTAGTGTAACTTACCACACTTATTGATATCCATATGTTGAACCATCCTTGCATCCTAGAGATGAATGCCATGATTCAGAAGAAAGGAAATAGTAAATTAAGCAACATGGAGACATGGAGCAAAGAATAAGGTTTCAACATGAGAGATATTTAGAAATAAAATTGATGAATGCAGCCAAAGGTTAGATGTGAGAAATAGAAAGAAATCCAAAATTATTATAAGGTTTAGAATCTTAGTGTCAGAGAGACTGTGAGGCCATGAACCAGCATGACCAAGAAAAAAAGTATTAAAAGTAAGATAATCAGTTTAATTTTGAATATTTTTATTGAAAGTATAAATTACACCAAGTGGATTACAGACAAGAATGATGGATTATTCACTAATATATCATCATGTATTAGAACAGAAGATAAAGGAAAAATAAGAGTGAACAAATCTGTACATATTGATTTAATGTCTACTCTGTCAGTCCTCTGCTAGGTCCTCATAGTCTAGGAGGAAAACTGAGAATTAGCTGGTGTTTAAGATTGCTAAAAGTCGCAATGAGAGCTGAGAGGAATGCACATTAATGATTTCCATTGTACATAAGGAATCTAGAGAACAAAAATACCAAGACTCAGTGTTATCAAAAGGCTCAGTGTCACTTGACCCTATAGTCACCTGTGGCATCTGAATACCCTGACCTTCTCTCATTTCTGTTCAGCTTGGCTATCAATGCCTAGGATAAAGGCATTGAAGACAGCTTATCAAATATGGAGCAAATATGGAGTTCCTTATTTGGCAGGGTAGGGGAGTGTTGGCAAAATCAGAATTCAAAATTATTTCTAGCAACTAAAATAATAAAGCCCAAAGAAACATTTAAATGAAAAATGTTGGAAACTTGGTTTGGTAGTACTTAATGGAGTACAGAGCACAGGTCCTCTGAAAATAGGAGAACCCCCACGTCCCCTAAATCCTGCAAAAACACAGACAGAGCAGGGAATGCCCACAGAGTAAAGAGTACAGCATTTAAGGTACACTGCATAACAAAAGCAGATTAACAGCCCATGCCTTCCTGAAGAGAGGAGCTGTGGAAGGAGGTGGAGCTGTCCTGGGCAAACTTGTGTTTGTGACTGTGAGAACATGCACTAGCAGATCGACTTGGCAGAGTGACTTGTGACATGGAGGGGTGCTCATAAACCTCATCAATGTTCTGAACCCAGAGGACCCAGGGTTGGTGCCAGGACGAGCTTCCTTGCCACCACCCTCTTCATGAGCTGCCCCTGAAGTAAGGACCACAGAACCAATGGCTCCACTCCTGCATTATGAGGGACAGATCTCCTCCCCAAAGACCCATCAGGACACCCTATACGATCAAGGAGCCTCCCAATTTGGAGCAAGCCAATTCCTTTTCAGGCACTATCCTATAGATGGAGTAAATCAGGAAGGCCAGCCTGATAGCTATTATTGGGCCATTCATTCTCAACTTCAGACATACTGAATTGGAAGAATCCTAACCCCTCACATAGGGATGATTTTCAGAGAATGGCAGATCTTATTCCCTCCATTTTTGCCACTCATCATCTAAACTGGGCAGATGTATAGGCCTTTCTAAATAGCTTGTTAACTGCATATGAGAGACAGCTAGTTTTAAATGGGGCTAATGAAGAGGGCCATCATCTCCACCAAGAGAATCTCTGTGAAACCCCCAACACAGCTGGGGAAATTCTTTTGGCAGAGCCCAACTGGAACCCAAATGGTAGAGGCCTAGCCTTTCTGAACATTACAGAAAGTGTATACTGGAAGGGCTTAACAAAGGCGTGCCCAAGCAAAAGAGCCTGAATATGACATTGGACATTTAGCAAAAGCCAAATGAGGATCCTTCTAAATTTTTAGAGAGGATCTATTAGGCCTATAGAAAGCACACTGATGCTGATCCATTGGCAACAGAGAATGTGTAGATGGTGAACATGACTTTTATTGGGCAAAGTGCCCCAGATATCAGAAAGAAACTCCAGCATTTAGACAAGGCATTGGAAATTAATCCCTTGCAGCTGGTGTACATAGTACTAAAAGTTTACAATGCCAGGAAGCAAGGAAGCTAAATCAAGCCATGGTGTTCTCGGAAGCAGGGTTGGGAGGCTAAAGGAAGTAGGAGAGTCCCAATAGGTATCAATCAATGTGCCCATTGCAAGGAGAGCCATTAGAAGAATGAGTGCCTGAAATTCAAAAGGAAAAATAGAAATGCAAACCCTCACCAAGAAATGTGGTAAAGAGGAGGAGAGTCTGATGATGAATGAGGAGGTCGAGGGGCTCCTTTGGACATCTCCCAACTTATTACTGTTTTCCCATGGAAGCCCTGGGTACAGTTTACTGTGGGGAACAAGCCAGTTGATTTCCTTGTTAGGTATGGAAACTATATACTCAGTGTTGAACAAAAAATTAACAAAGAAAAGTTTAGATGCACCCTGACTTGTGTGGCTCAGTGGATTGAATGCCAGCCTGTTGGGCCAATGGGTTGCTGGTTCAATTCCCAGCCAGGGAACACGCCTGGGTTGTGGGCCAGGTCCCTAGCAGGGGACACATGAGAGGCAACCACACATTGATGTTTCTCTCCTTCTCTTTCTCCTCCCTTTCCTCTCCATCTAAAAAGAAATAAATAAATAATTTTAAAAAATGTTTGGATGCAATAATGGTTACTGGAGTGACTGGACAGTTATAAAAACAGACATTCCTGCAACTTGTGTAATGCTAGTTTAAGCAGCAAAAGTTTATCCATAGTTTTCTCTACATGCCAGTTTGCCCAATTCCATTGCTGGGCTGATTTACTTTGTAAATTGCACACACAAATAACTTTTTCTACAAGAAGCAACAATTGTGCTTGGAGGTCCCTCCAGCTACAGACATCCCCAACCTGTCTGGAAGGCCCTGGAGGTGAACTCTTCTGAACTGAGATCTATGAGCAGGTCAATCGAACTATGTGGGCTGATGGAACCCCCAGTGAAGCAGTTAATATGCAACCTATAAAAATTCATCTAAAAGAAGGGGTGCTTGTCCCACAGAAGAAGCAGTGCACCCTCAAGAAGGATGCTTGAGAGGGGATTCAGTCAGTGTTGCAGAAATTCTTAAAATCAGGACTAATTCAGCTATGCCAGTCACCCTACAACACTCCCATTTTACCAGTCAAAATGGCCTCAGTCTGACAAATATTTTTACAGGATCTTAGAGCCATAACTGACATTGCTCAAGACATTCATTTTATGGTGCCCAACTCCGCTGATCATGGTGCCTGGAGATAGCAAATGGTTTTCAGTCCCAGACTTGAAGAATGCCTTCTTCATCCCAACAGATGAACAGGCTCAATTACTGTTTCCCTTTGAATGGCAGGACCCAGAAACAAAAGCCATGCTTCAACAATGCTGGATTGTGCTGCCACAAGGATTTAAGAACTCCCTTATCCTGTCAACAGGATATGCCTTGAGGTTAAGAGTCCTCTCTCTCTACATTTTGCTTCATGGGCATGGACTACAATGAAGGCATATCTGGACTCCGTGTAGATGTTAACCTTATTTCTCTGGGACAGTATTAAGGCTCTTGTGAGGGTGTTAAACAGCAGAGGAGATGTTACAAGTACTAAAGTCAGTGAATCTTCCAGACCAGGTTGCCATAATGTACTGCCCAGGACACCAAAGGGATGATTCCAAGACAAGTTGGGGAAACCAACCAGCTGATAAGGCAACAAGACAGGTAGCCAGAGAGCTGTCACACCTGGGGGCTTTGATCCCCTGTTTGGACTTATCAAAGTTTAAACCCCATTACACAGAACAGGATGAGGAATGGGTCCACAAATGGGAGTTCATTAACACTGATCCCAATTCTGTGTAGAAGAGCAACACCCATGGTATGATCTCACTCCCTGAGGCTGTATATCTCATCCTCAACTACCTACATTATGGAAGGAATGCATTGCTGGACCTCATTAGGCCACATTTAAAGGGCCCCCATTTGCAAAGACTCTTCAAAGGATCAAACAATCCTGTCAAATATGTGCCAAGAACAATTCTAAGATCATGTCCCAACAAAAAAGAAAGTACAATATAAAGGGTTGTGTCCATTTGAGGACTGACAGGTGGACTCCACACAGATGTTTAAAACCAGGGGGAATTTCAATTTTTTTCATCTTTGTGGACACTTTTTCTGGATGGGTAAAGGCATATCCCACAGAACAAAAAGGGGCAACTGAGGTGGTAAAAGTTACTTAAAGAAATAATTCCTAGAGTTGTACTTCCTTGCAGTATTCAAAGTGACAATGGGCCATTGTTCATTTTGGAGATCTCCCAGAAGGATAGACAGGCACTGAAAATACAATGAAAATTGCATTTTGGGGACCTCAATCTATGGGAAAGACTGAGAAAATGAATCGCATGATAAAGAAGACCCTGGAAAGAATATGCCAGGAAATGTATTTAAAATGGGACCAGGCACTCTCCATTACTTTACTTCAAATTAAGGAGGCACCCAGAAGTGGGCTTAAATTGAGCCCTTTTGAAATAGTTTATGGGAGACCCCTCCAAATCTCTGTTTTTGAAAAGCCCCCTTTAGATGTGGGGCGCAAGTCAAGAATTAAGTAATTTGTGCAAAATTTAGGGCAAACACTAACCATTTTGCACGTGTGTTCATTGCATGTCTGCCTACCCATCTGATGAGTCCCAGCACCCATTCCAGCCAGGAGGATGAGTCTTACTAAAGACCTGGAAGACTCAAGGCCCTGAATAGCAGCTAGCTGAACAATGGACTTCTCCCTATGATGTCCTGTTGACAACACATTCTTACCTAAAGCTGGTGGGAATCAAGCCCTATACCCACCACACATGGATAAAACAGGCACCACCTAAGGAGGACCCAGAACCTGCTGCTGTGGTTGATGCTGAAAGGAAAAGCTGGACCAACACTCCTGAGGGCAATTTGAAATTCTTTTGGAAAAGGACAGTGAATCTCAATGCAGGGTGACATTGTTTCTTTTACTTTATTCATGTGTTGTAAATCTAGGGACTTTTAGCTGCCATATACTGACTTTGAGTATGATCCTCCCCAGTATGGAAAAGAACAAGAATTGAAAGTGGATTATAGCTAAATCTGAATGAGTAGAGGCATATATTGGAGGTTGTAAAAGTTTTAAACCTAGATAGAAGGGAAACCTTACTCTTGGGTATGGGTGTTCTTTTCTTGCTTGGTTTCTTTGCTTCTTTTATAATCTTCAAACATGGTTTGAACTTTGCTGTTTTGGGTACATTAAGAATCCTCTGTCTCAGCTGTTTGGCCATTGGGACCTAGGATAGGTCATCTGGGAAAATGGCTGGAGAGAATACCTTTGCAATTTGGAACCTAGGAAGGGTCATGTGGTGCTGGTGGAACCTGGCTTGGGACAAGAGAGCATGTCTCTGCCATGAGACTGGGTGGTAAGAGGGCATGTCTCTGCTAAGAGACCAGTGGACATGCTGGTAGGTGAGAGAGTGCCTCCACCATTGAGGGTTGGAGCCATTTAGGACCTAGGAAAGGTCACTGTGTGACTGGTTAGTGGGACCAGTAGAAAATGAGACAATATTCTAAAGCTAGTTCTAGTCCTCTTTCTTCTTTTGGAACTCTATTGCTTTGGATTTTGCTTTGTTTCTGTTTTGGAAGGAACCTGAGGTTTCCCAGGGAGAGTTAAAACTTCACACCAAGTGGGAAAGTGAACAATGGAAATATAAGGCATGGAGATGCAATTTTGATAGATATTAGAAGGACAAGAATTTTCCTTCACACTTCTTGTTTTTCCTCTCTACCAGATCCCTCCAGAATTTGGCATTCTGAAATAGTGAATGATGCCATAAGGTTTCTTTGCATAAAACCAGTAAGACCAGTTGCCATTGGTGGTTTATTAACCAAGATTTTTTTTTTAATTTTTATTTAATTATTTTTCAAGTACACCCACCCCCCTCCCATTCCCCCCCCCCCCAGTTCTCATCCCTGTGTCTTTCATACTTGTTCCTCAAAATCCCTCCCCATTTTTCCCTTTAAATTCCCTTCCCTCTCCCCTCTGGTCACTGCCCACTTGTTCTCTAGTTCAGTGTCTTTGTTTTTATTCTGTTTGCTTGTTTGTTTTATTGTTTAGCTTCCTGTAAGGTGAGATCATATGGTATTTGATGGAACGTCATGACTGGGCTCTGGCTGTTACCACAAAGCCTTGAGAGACTGAGATCAACTTTCAAATCTAACAAAAGCTCGCTGGAGAAAAGGCTTTGTAACTTGGTTGGTCATATGATTCATGGAAGTCTTTCCAGAGAAGGGATGAAGGTTTCTTTCCCGAAAGATGACAAGGAGGAACCCTAAGACATGATGGGAACTTTAAAGATTTGAGGGAAATAGGTGTTACAGGCAAATTCATATGGCAGGTGTGTGGCTTGGCTTCTGTACCCTGAAGGGTAGACTAAAGTTCAATCTTAACATTCCCTTTGTGAGTTCCAGGAAACAGACTTAAAGATCCTATGTGATCAATTGTTGCTCTCCTTATGGTTATGTAAACAGACAGGCATAAATTAAAACTGGACTTAATAGAGTCTCTTCAGTTACAATGAAGGCAATCTTTAGGAGAAAAATTGTTATTCAAGGAAAAATCACAATGCTCACTAACGGACAGTGGTCTGGTGCAGCTGTCTTCAAAGTTTTGTTTCCATTTGGAAGTTAAAACTGGGTTTATGAAATTATCAAAGATGCTAAATTTATAGACAAGATGGACTTGACAAACTGTCACTGCTTAGCATCATTCCAGCAAAGGCCTTACAACTGCATGTCTTCCCAAAAGACAGTCTCACAGACTCAGAGATTGATTTGCAGGTTATTGTGTGAATTTACATGTGTGTTCTTCCTTGTTTTCATAGGGTGTAAGGCTATGATCTTATTAGCTGGGTGATTGTTTACACAATATAGGCCTCACTTGAGAAGCCCATCACCATGTCCTGAGACTCAACAGGTTAGCTGAACTAAGTGGTTGGGTTTGTGAATTACAGGGTGGTCTATGGGCTTCACTTAAATATCTCTTTCCTTTTCCACCCTAATAGCTTGGACAGGAAGGACCCAGAGGTATTAAAGGTCTTGGGGGTGGGACTAGAATATTCACCTCAGCCCAAGCTAAGTGTAGTGGGCAAAATATCTTTGGAGAGCCTTGCACAAATATCTTGCATAACTTCCTATAGAGAAGCCACCCTTTTCCTAATGTGGGGCAATGCAGAATTGGTCCCTACCTTTGTCATTTAGTGATATGATTTTGATTGTGCCTTCTAACCCTCTTCCCAAATTTGTTGCCTCCAGAATATGACAAGTATGCTAATTTGTCCAGCAGTGTCAACCTTTGGACATTGAGTATGTATGCCACTCTTCAGGGATAGGGAAATGACCTGGACTCTGAAAAGTCCTTCTCCTGGTGTGAAAGCCATCCTCCACTCCAGACCCTCATTCTGTTAGGCAGGGATGTCAAACTCATTTTCACCAGGGGCCACATCAGCCTCGTGATTGCCTTCAATGTGCCAAATATAATTTTAGGACTGTATAAATCTAACTATGCCTTAACTAGGGGCAAGGGGCTCAGCGCTGCCACTGGGTAAAAACAAGGTGCCAGGCCAGATAGAACAAGGTGGAGGGCCACATTTGGCCCACAGGCCTTGTTTTTGCCACCTGTGCTGTTAGGGATCTCTGGACCCAGAGGTAGGTAGGACTACAGCCATGGCCAGCAGAAGTAGCTCCTGATTACAAGATTTTAATCCATTGTCCTTGTAAGATTATAATGGTCCATAGGTATTAAAGGGGAGAATATAACAGGGTATAGAACATGAGGCCCCGAAAATAGGAGAACCCCACCATTTCCTCCAAATACTACAAAAATGCAGAGAGGATCAAGGAATGCTCACAGGGTGAAGAATACAGAACTTAAGGAACATTGCCTAACCCAAGCAGAGGAACAGCCTGTGCCTTTATGAAGGGAAGAGCTATGGAAGGAAGCGGAAGCTGTCCTGGGAAAATTGTGTATGTTACTATGAGAACATGCACTGGCAGAGTGACTTGGCAGAGTGACTTGTGACATAGCCAGGGTGGGAACTCACACAGCACCTACATGAGCTGCAGGGAGTAGATGCCCACCCAAATTGCCTGTATGTAGCTGGGAACTCTTGCCCTGACTGAAGATGGCAGCTGAAAGAGAGTCAAAGACACGGCAGAGCTGACAAAAATGGTGGATACTGATGCACAATAAGAAGAGCCAGAATTTAGCTGGGCAGAAAGTTCTTAACCAAGCATTTAAAATTGGAGTGGGCCAAGTAACACAATGTCAGCCACGAGTTTGGGAGGTCTGCCGGGAGACCTGCCTGTTCATCAGTCTGGAGGACTGGAGGTCTGGAGGCCTATTGGAAACATCCTCAGTACCCCTCCCACACAAAGATGGCAGCAGATCTGGTAGAGCTGCAGCGGACTGCCAGCGACCTGCCTGGGCAAACAGACTCGTGAGAGATACTTGGAGCTCAACTTCGAACAGGAATGCTAGGTTGCAGACTTCTGCATTTCTGAAGGACAGTACTTTGAGTCGCATATTCTGAAACTGGTCTGGCTTTTTCTGGCAGAGGAAGGCAGGCCTATTCATTTTTGGATGAGTTAAAGGGAATGGGACTTAATGGCAGAAATCTGCCATCATTCTAAATCTGTATAACCTTTAGATAAACAACCCCTTTTCTTTTTACCAAACTCCTGCTTTGGGGGTCATGCTTCTTGGTGGCAAGCAGTCAAATGCCATAGCTGTTCTAGAACACTACTGGCTGCATTCAATAACAGAATTTCCTATGAAAAAATAGATGTGAGGTTTTCATTGAACCCTAAGTTCTGTAAAAGCTAAAGTGTAAGCATGGATCACAATAATAAAAGTTAAATTTTAAAAACCTGGCAAAAAAATTTATAATCTTTACTAATCAGGACACATTTCAGTACCTTACTGCATTTTTGTATTAGATTTTACAGGGAAAATGGCAAATTTGAGCAATATAAGGAAAATGATAAAGATGAAGAGTGTGAAAAATTATATAATATTTTTAAGAGTTGAAGAACTAAAGATATCTAGCTCAGCAAAGAGTCAAAGGGGCAGGGCACATAATATTGTTTTAAAGAACTTAAAGTGTGGTAATATGGAAGAGTATTAAGCTTCACCCAAACTGGGCTAGAGAGCAGAACTAGAAGAATCAGCAGGCAGTAGTCAAAGATACATTCCACTCTGTTTAAGAACAAACTTTCTAAAAAGCACAGCTAGTTAATAAAATGGGCTGTAACAGAAAGAACTTGACTAAGATTGTCCAGCATCTATCTCTCCTGTGAAAGGAAGCCACATACAGGTGGGAGGTTGGTCTTGGTAATCCATGTTTAACATTCAATGACCCCACATTTTCCAAAAGATCACAAGAATAATGACTTTCTGCATGAGAAAGGAATGTATTGAATCAGTACAGTGAAGTAAAAGAGATAGATTTAGAGTCCAGAGTCTTGGATTTGAATCTTAATTCTGCCAATTGTAAGTTGTATAATTTTACAAAACTCAGTTTCATCGTGTAAAAATGGTGATGTTGGCAAATCCTATCCCTTTTTATGCTCATGGGAGGATTAGGGAAGATGATGTATGTGAAGTACCCTGTATTACTTCTGAAGAGATGTAATATATTGCAGTTTTTATTACTAAATAACTATCAAAAATTAGTCTGAAATCTTCTCATTGAGAAATTAAAAACATTCTGCCCTCATTAAAATTATATTCCAGGGAAAAAATGGTCTCTTCTGCTTAGTTCAGACCAAGCATCTTAAAACACCAAGTAACATGATTCCAGGCATTAATTAAAACCTTCTGTAAATTATTTTATTCTATAAATGATTCAGAATGTATTTCTTAACTTTGCCAATTGCTAAAAATCTTTATTTCACAGTAACTTATCAATTGCTACAAAAAAGAACAATATTTGATTATCATTATGTGCTTATAAAGAATTTTATATTGTTGGAATTTATTTTCCTATAACCAATAAATACCACGTTTTTTCCATTTATTCAGTTTTGGCTTTGATGTTTTATAATGTGCTTATAAAGATCAGGTCTCAAACACAGTGCTGACTTGAAGTTATTCTGCTTTTTCCTCTTTTCCTTAGAATTATCTTGCTGCTTTAATGTTTTCCAGATTAGTGTCGCTTTTCAAGAGACAAAGACAGAGACAGACAGACAGAGCCCTGCTACAGTTTGCTCACCTCGGAACCCATACTAAGACAAGCTGCTGAGCCAGCCTGGGTGCCGGGGCCATGATGTAAGATCTTTGCATACACTTTATCCAGAAAATGTCAAGCCTTTTTCTGCCATTTCCAGTGTCCAACCTGTTTGCCAATTATTTCTAATATACTTCTGTCTTATTTGTTTGTGAATTGGAGACAGAGCAGTATTTTAACATCAGGGGCAATGGATGAACTCAATCCTCAAAGTTAAATAATTATTTAGTCTTCTAGTTGAAAGGTGCAGAATAAAATGTAATTTAAGAATATGTCATGTATCAGAATCAACCAAATACCCAATTACATTAATGTTTACCTCTCAAGGGTCAGGGCGGCCTTTTATGTTTAGAGTTCATCCTAAAACTAGAAATAGAAAGAGGAGCAACAGTATATCGATAATACAAACTAAAGTAAATGTGCTAGCATAAAATCTCTTTCCAGGGAAGTGCAGTTAACAATTTATTTTGAGAACTTCATCATTCATCATGGAGCAAAGAAAGTTCACTCTTTATGTCCCTGCAAATATCAAGCAAGTATCTAATTTTTTTCAATGCAGAATTTCAATTGACTTGGTTTAACAAAAAGATGAATTAGGAGTTCATATAACTGTTTTCTGTTCCAAGCTCTATCAAGTCATTTGTGTGAACATGTATAAGTAACTTGACCTCTCCACAACTAGCTATCTCATACATAATGAGGGACTTGGTAAGTTCCCTTGCAAACTTATCACCAGCTCACATAGTCTAGGATCTGCTCTTTGGGGGAATTCCATGGCATCTGGCTAAAGATAAAAATGTAAGTAATTATCTCAAGTTAATAACTTCTTATCTAAGTAAGCCAGATTTGGGAGTAGAATAAAAACAGAGTTGTTTTGTGATTGAAACGGGTCAAAATGAAGCTAAATATATTTTATTTAAACCGAATAGGCAGCAAACCCAGTTTATAGTCTCCAATGTGCAACAGAAAGTTATTTGTCTACCTAACTGTGCATAGGTGGATGAGATAATATGCAGACCACAGCTCTTTCTGAGGGAATTAGATTCTTAACTGATATGGTCCGACATAATATTTATATTAGGTAACCTTTAAAAAATAATCCTCCAAATCAGCTCTTTTTCATGCATATTATGAAAGGAATCTACCAAGATTTTCCTAAAATTTCTTCATTTGTCAGCTGAGGAAATAAATATTCAGAGCAATTAAGAACCATAGGTCATGAAAAGCAAACACTGGAAGAACCAGGATTTCAAGCTCTTTAGAAGGTGTGTTGTTTCTTTATTTTTTCCCTTTCATTTTTTCTTCCTAATCTCCATCTCTCTCTTTTTTAAATATAATTCAAAAAATATTTATTGAGTACCTAGGAGTCAGATATCGTATTAGGTGATGATATCATGGAGTTACAATTTAATAGTTCCAGTTGGGATCAGAAAACATTTCCCTACCCCATTCTTGATTCAGGGGAAATAACTTTGCATGTCTCCTTACTCACATCCATCATACATAACTCAAGAATATTATATAAACGGTTTGCTTATATAAAATTAATTATCCTATTTCATAATATAACCTCCCAGATATTTGGTTTCTTTGACCACATATTTCAGCCCAGAGAATAGAGGCCAAAAGATATTACAAGATCTCATACCCAATGGTCCATATAATACCCAGCACCCTGATTTCACACCTCTGTTCAATCTACAATTATGAATTGGTTTTAGTTACATTAATAAGCTACTATTTATGATTACATCATTCTATTAAGAAAAAATTCTAAATACATGTCAGGAAAATGTAACTGATATTGCAAGGTAACTGATAAAGCACAGATGTTTACTTAATCTAGTTACTGAAGTTGAAGCCCAAAATGTTTCCCTTGCATCTGAAAATAAGTTTCTTGTACATTGTTCATTATTAATCAAATAATCACTTAATTTTTAAACTATTGAGTAATATATGCTATTCTAGTGGTGGGGAATGAAAGCATTCAAAATATATTTATTCTAAAAATACAAAACATTTTTAATAATTGATAATCAAACAATAACTTTAAATATTTTTTAAGAATTCTGGCTTCATCATCTTTTCATATATCTGAAGCTAGTGTTACAAACAGAATTGTGCTTCAGGTTTATAGTATATATAGTCTTCTGGGAAAAATCTAGCCCCTTGAAGATAAAAACTAGAACAGGTTATTCTCTTAACACACCCAAATAGGCTAAAAATGACCTAATTTCTCCGTGAGAGAATCCAATAATAATAATTTCCAAAATATTTTCTTGTAAAAAAGAAAAGACTCTTTTTTATTCTTCTTAATATTATCTTTTCTGACTATTTAAAGTATAAACTGTTTTAGAGTCCAAAATTTAATCTCAGAGGTTGGGAGTTTACATAATAATACTTTTTGATATGTACATCTATTATATTTTTTCTCTAACATCAATGCATAGTAATTTACTAAAATTGTCACATCAATGTAATTTACTAGTCTTAGGCCTAAGTTACCAAAGCCAATAGCAACAAAAGTCAATTTTATCACAAGTAGAACTGTTGCGACCATACAGAAGCGAGCCTGAATGACAAACCATGGCTCAGTCAAAACCACCTGCTTCTAGAGATTTGACAATAAAAAGTACTTTGGATTACTGATCATTTGTGAAATAAGAAGTCATCATACTGTGTTTAATTGTAAGCTTATCTTACAAAATCATTAGAATACACAACAGTAGACTCCACCTGCCAATATGAAAGTTTATCTTGATTCTCAAGTTGTGGCTGGAAAATATTTACCTCATCTTTATATGCTATTTACTTTTTACCTGCAAAATTGGACTTCTGGTAATAAGCTATGTATTTTCAATCAAAATAAAAGGCAAACCAGTAAAAAACAAACAAGATGATACAAATTCTCAAATCTCTTTAAAAAATAATATATCTGCTCCTTAAAAGAAGGAAAAAACTCTACTACCACATATGTTGTTATTTTATTAACAGTCTAAAGCCCATTCTGCCCAATTTAAAAGCATTATATTGAAAAGGCACTATTTAGTCAGCCTGGATCAGGCAGTGTCAATTTAATAGCCCTTGAGCAGAAGAGTTAGCTCCTGATTACTAAGGGAAAAATCCAGCAACAAACAGGAAAATGAATATATTTCAGTGTGTGGGCTCCATTACTATGAAGCATACAGAATTTCACCAGACTTTGAACAGGTCTGGCTCCCTTGCATGTCATTACATGAGTCAAAGTCAAAGGCTTTTTCCAGCTCTAACTATGACAGTTGGCACAGGTGGGTCTAATCGGCTCATATTTTTGCAACTTCTAAATATAATGCCAAAACAAATAGGTATTGAAAGTGTATTTGTTTTTAAACTGCTCAGAGATAGTATTTTGCTTAATCTGTTAAAATATTTTAGAAATAGGGAAAGATGGCAACAGAGTAGGAGGATCTGTCTCTTACCACCTTTCAGAACCAAACTGAAAATTTAAAAAAAAATAAAAACAAAAACAAACAGCTACCCAAAATTAACAACTGAAGACTACCCAAAGAAGATGCAAAACTGATCCCATAGGTGGCAGGTTGAGCTTACCACACAGCTGTGGAAGCTACCCTCTGCGAGTAGTGAAGCCTGGACCCCAGACCAGGATCTGAAGCCCAAAGCCCCAGTGATGGGATCAGCCACCCACATAGCCTCCAGCAGTGAAAGCCCTGGGGGCTTTTGTCTTTGAGGAGAAGTAGCCTGCTAGAGACAAAACCACTATTTTTTTTTTCCTAAGGGGCTAAAGTACAGGTTTCTCAGCAGCAGCCATTCACTCAAGGCTCAGGCAAGTCAAGAATTGAGAGGCCTGAGGAAAGTCAGAAGTGGGAGGCCTCAGGAGAGATGCGAGGAAATGGCCTGCTGGGTTCCTGTGTGCCAGGACCTACTTCAATATGGCAGCAGCCATTTTTTTTGGAAGAGCTTCCCCTCCCAGGGAAAAAACAATTCCCTGTGGGAATTGTTCCCACCCTGTGAGAAACACTCACCCCACCCTCTGGATTCCTGCTCACCCCATCGTCTGGAATACCACTGGCCCCACCTTCTGGAAACATGCTCACCCAACCCTGCATCTTTTTTGTGTTACTTTTCCTCACCCTGCATCTTAACACCTGCTGAGGAGATAGCAACATAAACAGACTTAGAGGCGTCAGATACTGGCTTTGGGGAACAGTTAATATATACACTTTCCCGGGAAAGACAATGGTGTTTCCTCCTCCTGAGAGAGCCATAGAAACACCCTCCTGGTTTCCAGCAAACCAAAATTCTGATCTCTGGAGGCCCCACCACCTCTCTTACTAGGGGTTTCACCCTGCTAAGTTCAGGGAAATAATCTGCAACAGACTGGATTATGGGGCACAGGGATGGAAGAACATATCTACCATCATCTCTAAAGTCTGAATGGTACCTCCCATGGAATATCCAGGAGTTTCATCCTCCTGATTCTGCCAGCAATCTTCTCAGAATCAGTTCAGTCATCAGCTACACTAAGATTGAGAGAAGGCCAGCACACAGAGGCAGGTGAAGACGGATCCCATGGTGACTTCAGTCATTTGCTGACCCACCTCTGGGCCTTGTGCTGATAAAAGCCAGCCTTACAGTGCAGTGAGGCTCATCTCAAGCACAGCCAATCCTGGAGGAGACAGCCATAAACTTGAATCATTTGGAACTTTGAACAGGCTGCTGAGGACCAGATGTGGACAGCATCTGACATTAACTTACAGCAACTTCAGACTACATCAAAGCCATATCCAAAGGGAAAGTCTAGCAGGCAAGCATTGAACTTTGCTGAGACAAATTTCACTTTGTTCTTTTTCATTATTTTTCTTTTGCATAGCATTTAAATTATATTTTTCATTTTCTTCAAATTATTTTCTTTTTTTCTATTTTTTCTTTTATACCTCTGATTTTACACTTCTCATTTCTTACTCCATTTGTTCCTTTACTTTCTTTTTCATTTTTCTTCTATTTCTTTGCACTTTTTGGTGATTCCCTCTTTCCATTTCTACTCTTGTTTCTCTTCCTTCTCTCCTTTCATAGTCATTTTTTCTTCCTTTGGTTTTTTCATATTCATTTTTTTCTTCTACTTTTCTGTTTCTCTTTTCACTTTTATTATTTTTTGCTCTTTGTCACTGATTTTGCTATTGCTGTGGAAGATATTTTGCTTGTTTTGTTTTTGTTTTTTGTGTTCTTTTGTTCTGTCAGCAACTGTACAATAATGTACAAGGCATCAGGGGGTGAGGGTTGAGCCTCATAGTCAGCCAGTAGAAGGGAAATCCAACCAATGAACAGGCCGACAACAATCAAGACCCAAAACAATAGGAGAGCCTACCTAAACCACACAAGGGGTATTCCTAGACCATCCAGCTCAGGAGATCAAGGAGACCCCACCACTGAATTCCACAGGACTCCTACAACATAGGACCACCCCACGAAAACAGGAATTCAAACCAGATCATCCCAGGAATGCAAGGATGGTTCAACATTCGCAAATCAGTAAATGTAATACATTATATAAACAAAAGCAAAGACAAAAATCACATGATCATATCAATAGATGCAGAAAAAGCACTTGATAAGTTATAACACCCATTCATGATAAAAAACACTCAGCAAAGTGGAAATAGAGGGAGCATTCCTCAACATAATAAAGGCCATATATGAGAGACCTACAGCCAACATCATACTCAATGGGCAAAAACTAAAAGCTTTTCCACTAAGATCAGGAGCAAGACAAGGATGTCCACTTTTACCACTTCTATTCAATATAGTATTGGAAATCTTAGCCACAGCAATCAGACAAAAATAAGAAAAGGCATCCAAATCAGAAAGTAGGAAACAAAACTGTCATTGTTTGCAGATGACATGATAGTGTACATAGAAAATCCTACAGACTCCACCCAAAAACTGCTGGACCTAATAAATGAGTTTGGCAAAACGATGGGATACAAAGTCAATATCCAGAAATCAAAGGCACTTTTGTATACCAACGATGAAACAGCAGAAGCAGAAATCAAGAAAAAGATACCATTCAATATAGCAAAAAATAAAATAAAATAGAATACCTAAGAATAAACCTAACCAAGGAGGTAAAAGACCTGTATGCAGAAAATTGCACAACACTGAAGAAAGAAACCAAGGAAGATACAAACGAATGGAAACATATACCATGTTCATGGATTAGAAGAATTAACATCATCAAAATGTCCCTACTACCCAAAGCAATTTATGGATTCAATGCAATACCTATTAAAGTACCAATGACAAACTTCACAGACATAGAACAAACACTTCAAGAATTTATATGGAACCATAAATGACCCTGAATAGCAGCTGCAATTTGGAGAAAGAAGAACAAAGTAAGAGAGATCACAATACCTGATATCAAACTATACTACAAGGCACTGTAATCAAAACAGCCTGGTACTGGCATAAAAACAGGCACATAGACCAATGGAACAGAACAGAGAGCCCAGAAATCAACCCAACTCTCTAAAGTCAATTAATATTCGACAAAGGGGGTAGCAACATAAAATGGACTAATAATAGCCTCTTCAACAAATGGTGTTGGGAGAACTGGACAGCTACGTGCAAAAAAATGAAACTCAAGCACCAACTTATACCATACACCAAAATAAATTCAAGGTGGATAAAAGACTTAAATATAAGCTGTGACACCATTAAAGTCCTAGAGGGGAATATTGGCAAGAAAATCTCAGATATTTCATGCAGCAACTTTTTTACTGATATGTCCCCTAGAGCAAGGAACATAAAGGAAAGAATAAACAAATGGGATCTCATCAAAATTAAAAGCTTTTGCACGGCTAAAGAAAACCGTATTAAAATAAAAAGAGAACTACCTTTATGGGAAAACATATTTGCCAATGGTACCTCAGACAAGGGTTTAATCTCCAAAATATACAAAGAACTTACATTATTCCACTCTAAGAAGACAAGCAACCCAATTAAAAAGTGGGCAAAGGACTTAACCAGGCATTTCTCCAAGGAGGACATACAGAAGATCCAGAGACACATGAAAAGCTGCTCAATATCACTAGCTATTTGAGAAATGCATGCAAATTAAAACCACAATGAGATACCACTTTATACCAGTCAGATGGCCATCATAAACAAAGCAACAAACAACAAGTGTTGGAGAGGTTGTGGAGAAAAGGGGACCTTAATCCATTGTTGGTGGGATTGCAGACTGGTACAACCACTATGGAAAACAGTATGGAATTTTCTCAGAAAACTAAAAATGGACCTGCCTTTTGACCCAGCAATTCCACTGCTAAAATTATATCCTAAGAACCCTGTAACACCAATCCAAAAGAACCTATGCACCACAATGTTCATAGCAGCACAATTTACAATAGCCAAGAGTTGGAAGCAACCTAGGTGCCCATGAGTAAATGAATGGATCAAAAAATGATGCTACATATACACAATGGAATTTTATGCAGCATAAAGAAAGAAGGAGCTACTACCCTTTGCAACAACATGGATGGAGATGGAAAGCATTATGCTGTGTGAAATAGGCCAGGTGTTGAAAGACAAATACCATATGATCTCACCTTTAACAGGAAGCTAAACAACAAAACAAACAAGCAAACAGAATAAAAACAAAGACACTGAAATAGAGAACGGGGGGACAGTGACCAGAGGGGAGAGTGGAGAGAATTTCAGGGGGAAAAGGGGAAGGATTTACAGGAATTAGTATAAAGGACACATGGACAACAACTAAGGGCAGTAGAAATGGAAGGAGGTGGAGAGCACTGAGGGGATGGGCTGGAATAAAAGACAGACAACTGTACTTGAACAACAATTAAATAAAATTTAAAAAAATACAGACATTTATTGAAGGAGATACAAGATATAAGAAACATTGTACATAGGACAATGACTCCTCAGTCCCCTTCAAAGTAACATTTTGAGATCTCTCACTGTTTTCCCAATAGTCATCAGCTGTCCTATTATATTTCCCTGAATCTCATCAACATCCTGAAATTTTTCCCTTTTGAACATGATTTTATTTTGGGTAAAAGCCAGAAGTTTGTAGGGCTATACAGGGGCTGAATCACATGGGTGATCTGATGTTTTGCAAAAAAACCCTTCATGGGCCATGATACGCGAGGGGGCGCGTTGTCATGATGAAGCTGCCAGTCACCAGTTGCCCATAGCTGCAGCCTTCTGAATCATCCAAATAGTCTCTGCAAAGGAATGTTCAAGCTCTATGTGAAATTTGATGCAGGTTCATTGTTCTACTCACACAGTCTTTTTTTTTAATATATTTTATTGATTATGCCATTACCGTTGTTCTATTTCCCCCCTTCATTCCCCTCCACCCTGCCCACCCCTCCCCCACCATTCCCGCCCTTTAGTTTATGACTACGTGTCTCAAGTTCTTTAGATTTCATATTCCCCTACTATTCTTACTCTCCCCTATCTATTTTCTATCTTCTATGCTACTTATTTTCTGTACCTTCTCCCCCCTTCTCCTTCTCTCACTCCCCTGTTGCTAACCCTTCATGTGATCTTCATTTCTATGGTTCTGCTCCTGGTCTAGCTGTCCTCTTAGTTTGCTTTTGTTTTAGGTGTGGTTGTTAATAACTGTGAGTTTGCATCACACAGTTTTTTTGAATTCGACAGCCACGCGGTCCATGTGTTCATTCAATGGCATCTACTACCCCCACTGACTAGTATAGTGAAGTCAACATTGTTCATGCATGCATGCACAGTCCAGTCTACTCTCCTTGGCTGCCACGTTACATCAATGTCACACAAACTGTTCTTCCTATATTAACAATGGCTAACCTTTTTTCTGGGCAGACCTCATAGGCCAAGAAATTACACAACCTGGGGGAAATAGATAAATTTCTAGAAACAGACAATGTTCTAAAACTGAATTAGAAAGAAGCAGAAAATGTGAATAGACCTATAACAACTAATGAAATTGAATCAGTAATCAAAAAATTTCCAGCAAAGATCTGTATCTGGAAAGACCCTGATCCAGATGGCTTCATAGGCTAATTTTACCAATCATTCAGAGAAGAACACCTTTCCTTCTCAAAATATTCCAAAAATTTCAAAAACAAGGAAGACTTTCAAGCTCTTTTTATGAGGCCAGCATTATCTTAATTAAAAATTAGGTTAAGACACAAAAAGGAAAGGAAAGTATAGGCCAAAATTCCTGGTGAACATAGATGCTAAAATTCTCAATAAAATATTACCAACCAATCCATCAATACATTAAAGAGATCATACACCATGATTAAATGATTTATTCTGGGGATGCAAGGTTGGTACAATATTCAGAAATCAGTAAGTGTGATACATCACATTAACTAAAGGAAAAATCACATGATCATATCAATAGATAAAGAAAAAGCATTTGATAAAATCTAGCCCCCATCTATAATAAAATAAAACTCTCAGCAAATTGGGAGTAGAGGGATCATTCCTTGCCCTAGTAAAGATCATATATGAAAAAACTATAGCCAACATCATACTCATGGGCAAAAACTAATAGTGTTTCCCTCAAGATCAGGAACAGGAGAGGAATGCCTGCTTTCACCACTCTTATTCAACATAGTACTGGAAGTCTTAGCCACAGGGATCAGACAAAAAAGAAGAAATAAAATACATCCAAATTGGAAAGAAGGAAATCAAACTGTCATTATTTTCAGATTACTTGATATCGTACATAGCAGCAGGATACAAAAACAGTACTCAGAAATCAATATCATTTTTATATACCAATAATGAACTATCAGAAAAACAAATGAAGAAAACAATTCCACTTACTATTACAACAACAACAAAAAAGGTACCTAGGAACAAATTTAACCAAGGAGGTAAAAGACCTGTACTCATAAACTATAAGACACTGAATAAAGAAATTGAGGAAGATACAAATAAATGGAAGCCTATAGCATGTTTATGAATTGGAAGAATTAACATCATTAAAATGTCCTTACTACCCAAAGCAATCTATAGATTCTATGTAATTCCTATTAAAATACAAATGGCATAATTCTCAGATCTAACACAAATATTACAAAAAATGTTTAGAATGCAGAAAGACCCCAAATAGCCTCAGCAATCTTGAGAAAGAAAAGCAAAGTTGGGGGGAATGCAATACTTAGTATCAAACTATAGTACAAAACCAGTCTAATCAAAACAGTCTGATACTGGCATAAAAACAGACACATAGATTTGTGGAACAGAATAGAGAGCCTACAAATAAACCCACACCTTTATGGTCAATTAATATTTGACAAAAGAGGTAAGAGAATACAATGGAGTAAAGACAGTCTCTTCAATAACTAGCTCTGGGAGAAATGGACTACTACTTGGGGAAAAAATGAAACTAGACCACATTTTACACCATACACCAGAATAAACTCAAAATGGATAAAAAGACTTAAATATAAGTCACAATACCATAAAAATCCTAGAAGAAAACATAGACAGTAAAATTTCAGATATCTCACCTAACAATATATTTGCTGATACATCTCCTAGGGCAAGGGAGACAAAGGAAAAAATAAACAAATGGAACCGTATCCAGTTTAAAAGCTTCTGCACAGCCAAAGAAACCATCATCAAAATGAAAAGGGAACTGACTGTATGAGAGAACATATTGGCCAGTGATATATCAGACAAAGGGGTAATCTCCAAAATATATAAAGAACACATACTAGTCAACACCAGGAAAAGAAAAAAATCAATTAAAAAATGGGAAAAGGACCTGAATAGACACTTATCTAAGAAGGACATACATATGGCCCAGAGTCATATTTTTTAAATGCTGAAAATCACTATCCATCAGAGAGGTATAAATTAAAACCATGATGAGATACCACCTCACACCTGCCAAAAGGGCTATCATTAATAAATCAACAAACAGCAAGTGCTGGCAAGAATGTAGGGAAAAGGGAACCCTAGTGCACGGTTGCTGGAAATGCAGACTTGTGCAGCCACTGTGCAGAACAGTATGGAGTTTCCTCAAAAAATTAAAAATAGAGCTGCCTTTCGACCCAGCAATTCCACTTCTGAGAATATAGTCTAACAATCCCAAAACAACAATATAAAAAAATATGTGTATCCCTATGTTCCTAGCAGCATTATTTACAATAATCAAGATTTGGAAACAGCTAAAGTGTCCATCAGTAAATGAATGGATAAAAAAGCTGCAGTACATTTACACAATGAAGTTCTACACAGCAGTAAAAATTAAGGAATTCTTACCTCTTGCAACAGCATGGATGGAACTGGAGACTGTTATGCTAAGTGAAATAAGCCAGTCAATGAAAGACAATGATCTCACTTATAAGTGGGAACTAATGAAAAAAATAAATAAGCAAAATAGAATCAGAGGCATAGAAACATGGAACAGACTGAGAGCTATAAAAGGGGATAAGAGGAGATGGGAACTGGTTGAAAGAATGTGAAGGAATTAGTCAAAGGACATGTATGCATGACCCACGGACATGGAAAATGTTGTTAAAATTGACTGGGAATGAGGGGTGAGCTGGGTGGAGGGGAGCAAAGGGGGAAAACTGGGACAACTGTAATAGCATAAACAACAAAACATTTTTTAAAATAATGTAAAAAAATTTTAATTAATTTTTTAGCATTCTCCAGTACATTCCTGTATTGTGGTTACATGGTCATTACAAAAATTATTATTTCATGTCATTGTTGAAGTACTAAAAGCACTGAAAGTAAAAACATCTTCCAAATTGTAACTAAAACATGAGAACAGAAGTGCTCTCAAGGTAGTAATGTAGAAGACATTCACTCTTTGCATTGTAATAGAAATGCAGTTCATTATTTGTGAGTTTTGTTTAATTCTCAAATAATAATTGGAACATTCCAGAAATCTCTTTTTTCTCCTGTCTTCCATCTGCACTCTTCAGCGGTTTGAGAGCCTGGCAAGATGGGCCCCATGTTCATGACCTCTGCACTCTTTGACATTTGTATTCTATGCATTGGTACAATTTTAAAGGTATATCTGAGATCTATGATTCTGTCTCTGTTATGTTTGTATATATTTTTTAGGTTTAATTGTTGATAGATATGTATTTGTTGCCATTCTATTGTTCATATCTTTAATCTTTTTCTTCTTAAAGAAGACCCTTTAACATTTCTCATATGGGAGGGGGAGGGAGATGAGCAAAATAACTGAAGGGATTAGAAAGTACAAATTGGTAGTTGCTGAATAGTCATGGGGATACAGAGTACATCACAGGGAATAGAGTAGCCAGAGAACATGCATGAACAACCCATGGACATAGCAAATGGTGTGGGGATTGCCCAAGGAAGTTGGGGGTGTTGGGTGGAGGGGGGCAAAGAGGGGAAATTGTGATAACTGTAATATCATAAACAATAAAATATAATTAAATAATAAAGTATATCTGAGGTTTCAAAATAAGAAAAGTATGTAACGGAGTCTTTCTTCCTTAGCACAATGGAAAGAAACCCTCTCTATGTCCAAAAAATTCCTCAAAGTAAATGTTAGGCTAGAATAAGTAGACTTTAAGATTCTTGAGAGCAGACAATGTGTCTTGTTCATGTTTATGTCCCAGAGCCTAGTACAACCCTATCACCTTATAAATATTTTTAAAAATTACTGATGTATAAATATCACTGTATTTTAATTTCAGGAGATGGGGGAAAGGTGATAGCCAACCATCCCTGACATGAAATAAAGCAAAACTCAGAACTCATATGTAAAGTCCATGTACATGGAGGCCAATTCTCTTCTCAGAGAAAATGTTATAGAGAAAGGAAAATTGTGTTATAGGTCAGAAAACTGAGTGTTTTCTCCACTTTTCTTGTTGTGAGCCTACTGAGCCTTATTTTCATCACCTATGAAACAGGAAGAACAGTAGTGCCCGAGTACCTCACGTTTGCTCCTGCATGTCAAGCGAGACATGTGTCTGTGTGGAAGATGGCAACATTGTCATGACATGTAGAGTACAGTCATGTGCACAGCCACTCTTTCTTCAGAAAGACAGTGGGGTCCTTCAGGATTCTTGAGTTATCAGTTCAAGTACTTTCATTATAATATGCTAAGCTAATGCTAGGAGTTAAAATACTACTGTTGTAAATTTTCATTGTAACGTTTGGAACAAAATATGGATTCCTGAAATTATGAAGAGCAATTTCTACTATTTAAGTAGAAATGTTGCAAAACACTATGAGACACTAATGTGATGTAGCCTAAATAAGAGGACATTTGACTATCTAAATATTTCAGCTAAAGAACATTTTATACCCAGAATCCCTGTTGGAAATTATGACTTTATGTCCTGACTGGTAACTTGTAGAAACTCATGCCAACTTCCCAGTAAAGCTCACATCCAATGACTGATTGACACACAGCCCCTCATACTACTGGGGCAACTCTAAAGGATTAACTCAGCTTCAGAGCTCCCAGGGTGTTAGCTGAGGCCCCATGCGAAGGCCCCCAGCTCAGCTCCTCCCTCAGCCCAATTCTGTTTTCTTCCCTTCCAAAGTATGGACCCCAAGAGCACTCCCTAGTAAACCTCTTGCCTGCTATCTTTATCTCAGAATGCACTTCTCATGAAGCCCAACCTGCAGCAACACTCAAAATAAACATCTTATGTTTACAAATAGAAACTACTCTGTATTTCCTAGATTGCACAATATTGACACAAACACTGTCTTTCCTTGGTTTTGTGTAGCATTTTAACATCCACAAAGCATTTCACAGTCCTATCCTATAGCCTTCTCTAAAACAACCCTTGGAAGAGGACAAAGCAAGTAGTATCAGGCCTGTATCAAATGTGAGAAACTGAAGATCAGAAAATTTGAAGAATTCAACCATGGTTACTTCAACATGTTAAGTAGGTAGGTGAGTAGGTGGGTAGGTAGTTGGTCATTCAGTTAGTGCCAACCCTGGAACCTAATCTTAATTGTCTGTTTTCTCATCCAGGCCTTTACTTGACCATACTCTTTTTCCTCAGGAAAACTTAATATGCGTTTGGGGTTCTTATCCTACGTAACCAGTAGTTAATGACTCACCAATGGACAATTTGAGGAGTTCATTTTAAAATATCTTAAAAACTCTTATGAACCTGCCAACATCCTGAAATATCAAGAAATTTCAATTGGAAATGTGTTCTTTGGTTAGAGATGACTTCTTTCCATGTTCTTTGTTGGAAAATCTTGGAGTTATTTTATTTCCTAACATTCTTATTCATAAAACTGCTTGGTACATTTAGGCTGTGTTTCTCAAACAAAAAGTGAAATGAAAACTAATATTTATTTTATTCATTTTTTGAAAGATGAAACCCAGCTCTAAATTTGTGTGTACAATTGCTTACTATTTCATACAAATTGTGCCCTAATTTCTCTCTGTCTACACACATACATACACTCACACTCACATACTTTTCTTTAGAAGAAATAATCTCTTTACTTCTTCAAATTTCTCAATGGGATCTAATTCTCAATGACTTGGAGGCTTTTTGTTTCTTTGGTTGTTTGGGGGAGTCTTTGAGTACCCATTAGCAGGAGATAGCTTAAACAAATAACAAGGGGTGTTTTTAGATTTTGTTTAATTTTTTTAGAGAGAAGGGAAGGAAGGGAGAGAGAAACATTGATGCAAGATAGAAACATTGATTGGAGACATCCTCTCAAACACATCCCAACTGGGGACCAAACCCACAACCTGTGCATGTGCCCTGACTGGAAACTGAACCAGTGATCTTTTACTTTGTGGGATGATGCCCAACCAACTGACCTACTCCAGTCAAGGCTAAATAACAGATATTTTTTAAAGTAAATGTTAATTTCAACAATGCAATAACAATGTTTTGGTCTTAAATTCTTAGCTCAATGATGAGGCTGAAAAGTGAACCATCTTCTCTGGCATATATCCTGTGGCAAGAAATTTTTTAAAGATAGAATATCCTTGTTCTTGAGATTTGTTGGAGAATCTTTTCCAGAAATATTTTCAGTTACAAAATTCTAACTTGTTTTTGAATTTCCAAAAGTCTCAATCTTTCTGTTTCATTCAATCCACAGTGGAATATCATGTACTTTAGAGAGCAAAAAGTGGGAAAACAGGGCAAATACTGGTGTGGAGAAGTAAAGCCTAGTCATTGTCCCATAATTAATTTAGCAAACATAAGTTGGAGGTATCCAGAGAATATGAGGACACCAGCTGGCTGTTGATACAAGGGAATCTGAGGTGTTTATAGACACTGAAGTGATGTGATCAGACTGGGATGTTCTACACCGTTTTCCAATAATGACACAATTAAAAGCTATTATAAAACTAAAACTCTGGTTTTCCAGGCAAAAATCTAATTCTCTTTGACTAAAGGTATCCATTTTCAGACTCTTTTATGAGACCAAGGCAGGTAGCATCTGTCTACTTAAGACGTAGCTTAGAAACAAAGTTCCTTCATTGTTTCAGTGCCTACAAGTTTACTTCCAAAGAAAATATCTTACTTGAAGTGATGTCACATTACATTTAGTGCTTTGTAATCATTTGCTGAAAGATCTTAGTAGAGTCAATTCTCATAATCATCTGATGTTAAGAAAGCTTTTTTGTAGTAATGTCAACATTCTTAAAATGACAATTGCCTGAAAGCCAAGATATTCAACAAGGTTAAAATAATTTGCCCTTTATCATAAATATTCAATAAGTACTAGGGCTCCAATGGAGACTTGCAGAAGCCTGGACTTTTGTTCAGTGCAGAAGGTCTTTTCTACTCAAATCACAGCCCATTGACCAGACTCTTGACTTAGGAACTTATTAGAAATGCAGAACCTCAGGCCCAAGCCCACACAATGCAGAACCAGAACCTTCATTTTACCAAGCTCCACAGGTGATTTGCATTTACATTCAAGACAAGAAGGCCTGCAGTAAGTCACTTCATCAGATATATTACATATGACTGAGTCAGTGTCCGTGTGGTCTTTGTCTCATAGATTGATCTCCTGTAAAAGTATGCTAAAATCACAATGTCAAATAACATGGGTGCAGCTTAATCACATATGGTCCACAAGCCTGGAACCTCAGTTTGAACTCATTGAGATAACGCTTAAGTACTACAACCTACATCTGCCCACTAGATATCCCCTCTAAAAGAGCCCAAAACGCAAATAGAATCTGTTACTCAAAGACTCAAAACTCTGGTCCAATATACTTTCCCATGTTTATTTTCCATCATTTCCCCTTAAGAGTTTTATAATTTAACTACAACAGTCTTTTAAAAGACTCCCATTACTATGCCACTGGGCCTTTGCTCATATCATATCCTTCATGTGGAATGACAATATTGCTTAGCAAAGTCCAACTCATCTTTTAAAGGTCAGGGTGTATATCACCTATAACATGATCCTGATGTGACCAAGTAAAATTAATCCCCCCTGTGCACCCCCACAGCAGTTTGGTTATACAGTTGATTGTTTAGGTCAGGCTCTTCTTTGAAACTGCATATTTCCTAAAGACAGGAAATGTGGATTACTTAAATTTGTAAACACAAGGGTTACCTTCATCATAGACTGTTTTCAATGATTATTTTTTGAATTGACTCTAAATCTTATTGCTGTAAACTCAAAGAAACTGTTCAAATTAATTGTCATTTAAGCCCTTGATTGCAATACATTTTTCCCAAGACCAACATATAGCTTGTTGTTAACTGAGGATTTTTAGGATTATAAGATTTTCGAAAAAGCAGATTTGACATCAAGGCATATAACAGAGACCACCAAATTTTGTATGAAAGGAAGAAACTGCACAGAGACTGGGAAAACTTCCATTCACCTTCCCTACTGACTATTTCTGCAGTCCCCTGGAGGCATAGAAGAAGGAGCGTGATTTTCAATGCATTTAAAAATGAGCAAGTTATTATGAATAATTTACCAAAGCCATAGTTTCTATTTAGGAGAAAGCATGGGGTTTGGGGAATTTGAATCAGGTCTGTGTCCATTTTCTCAGTGACTTAGGATTTTTTTTTTCAGTATCCTCTATGACAGGAAATTATCTAAATCATTGTACCTCCCACCTATGTAAGATAAAGATGATGATAATAAAACCAGTTTCACCTATTTCATATGGATTTTATAAAATCAAAACAGGCTGCATGCAAAATCACTTTGGAAAAAATAACCAGTGAGTGTTTACTGAATGATTACAAAAACACAACTCTGTCCTAGGTGAAACCATGTCTATGAATGAACATTTTCCTCACTACTAAAAAAGTTGTTTTCAAGTCGTTGACACAAATATAGAAAGAAAAATGCTCAGGGGCCTCTTTAGACATTATCATAAAAACATATTTATCCTAGACCTGTAAAATATTTTATATAGTCAAATATTTTAAATGCATACCCAGATACTTACTGGCTTTCAAGGCAGGTAGTTTGAAAAAACCCTGCAAAGTATACCAGTATTCATTGAGCACTTACTGTGTGCCAAGCTCCTGGTATATAGCAGTGAACAAGATTATTCACTTCCTGTCTTCATGACATTTTACAGAATAATGAGGAAACAAACAAGTAAACAGAATTCTTAAATATCTATACAGTTACTTCTCACTTAACATTACCAATAGGTTCTGTGACTTTAAGCAAAGTGATGTATAGTAAAACCAATTTTACCATAGGCTAATTGTTAGAAACAAGAGTTAAGTTCCTAGGGCATCTCATTAATGTTATAATGAAATGATGTTGAACAAAACAGTATTATTTGAGGAACTGCTGCATATTGTATTCTTATTTTAATTTTACTAGAAAAGAAAGAGTGATTAAATATTAATACTCCATAAATTTCTAAATTGATCATTAAGATGCACCAAAGGAAAAAATCAATGATGGCATCCATAATTATAATAGTTGTCCAAAGGAAAATTTGGCGAAGTTCAAAGGTAGCCAGCCAAAGGTGGCCGTAGCTGACTTTGAGTGCCTATGGCATTCTGAGAAAATTCTGTACATCATACAACCTTGTCTGCCTTCTTTTTCACCTGCTTTATGAATGGTTTTCACTCGATATGTTTATTTGAAAAGACACACACAAAGGCAAAAAGGACAGAACAAGAATCCATTGCAAATCACATAACTTCTCTGACCCTTAGTTTCCTCTCTGAAAAATACAAATTTTTCTTAAATAAAGTATTATGCCCCTCCTGGTTCTAATGTTCATTTATCTCTCTCATTTAAATAGGAAGTTGGTATAGAAGAATTAGAAGAAATAAAATTAAAGTACTACAGTAAATAAAAGGTATGGGAGGCCTAGAACTGCTCAAAGTAAACTCCTCTTAATACCATTATCACAAAGATAAAAAAAATAGTTTCTCGGACTTCTGGCCAAGATGGAGGCATAGGTAGATGCACTTTGCCTTCTCACATAACCAAAAGAAGGACAACAACAAATTTAAAAACAAAAAACAACCAGAACTGACTGAAAGTCCAACTGTATGGAAGTCCAACAACCAACAAGTTAAAGATGAAACATTCATCCAGACAGATAGGAAGGGCAGAAAGAAGCAGCATAAATGGAGAGGATTTAGAGCAAGGGGACAGCCGAGGACTGGCAGCTGGTGGAGCGAGATGACAGCTGGAGGAGCAAGCAGTCCCACATTTGGTTGTGAATAAAGCAGGAGGAACAACTGGAAAGCAAGACAGACCACAAAACCCAGGGTTCCAGCACAGAAAAAGAAAGCCTCAAACATCTGACTGAAAAAACCTGTGGGAGTTGTGGCAGCAGCAGGAGAAACTCCCAGCCTCATGGGAGAGTCCATGAGAAAGACCCATGGGGTCCTAGAACATACACAAAACCACCTACCCAGGGAATCAGCACCAGGAGGGCCCAATTTACTTGTGGGTAGTGGGGGAAATGACTGAAAGCCTGCCAAGAGCTGAGCAAGCTGCATTGTTCCCTTTTGACCCCTCCTCACTTAATGGACCACAACACAATGAAGTGGGTTGTCCTGCCCTGGTAATTACTTAAGGCTATGCCGCTTACTACATAACAGGCAAACAAAGACAAAAAATATGGCCAAAATGAAAGAACAGATCAAAACTCCAAAAAAGAACAAAGCAATGAAGAAATAGGCAACCTATCAGATGCAGAATTCAAAACACTGGTAATCAGGATGCTCACAAAAATGGTTGAGTATGGTCCCAAAATAGGAAAAAGTGAAAGCTATGAAAAGTGAAATAAAGAAAAATGTACAGGGAGCAAATAGTAAAGGGAAGGAAACCAGGACTGAAATCAACAGTTTGGAGCAGAAGGAAGAAATAGACATTTAATCAGAACAGAATGAAGAAACAAGAATTCAAAAAAATGAGGAGAGGCTTAGAAACCTCTGGGACAACTTTAAACATACCAACATCCAAATTATAGGGGTGCCAGAAGAAGAAGAGGAAGAGCAACAAATTGAAAACTTATTTGAAAATATAATGAAGGAGAACTTCCCTATTCTGGCAAAGAAAATATACTTCCAGGAAGTTCACTAAGCTCCAAGAGTCCCAAAGGAGTTGGACTCAAAGAAGCACACACCCAAGCACATAATAATTATATTACCTAAGATAAAAGATAAGGAGAGAATCTTAAAATGCAGCAAGAGAAAAGGAGTTAGCTACAAAAAAGTTCCCATAGGACTACCAACTGATTTCTCCAAAGAAACCTTGCAGGCAAGAAGGGGCTGGAAAGAAGTATTACAAGTCATGAAAGGCAAGAACCTACATCCAAGATTACTCTATCTAGCAAAGCTATCATTTATAATGGAAGGGCAGATAAAGTGCTTCCTAGATTTGGTCAAGCTAAAGGAGTTCATCATCACCTAGCATTTATTATACGAAGTGTTAAAGGGATTTATCTAAGAAAAAGAAGATAAAAACTATGAATGGTAAAATGACAACAAACTCAAAATTATCAACAACCAAACCTAAAAAAAAAACAAAAACAAAATGAACTAAGCAAACAACTAGAACAGAAACAGATTCACAGAAATAGAGATGGCAGGGAGGGTTATCAGCAGGGAGGATGACAGGGGAGAATAGGAGGAAGTGTACAGGGAATAAGAAGCATAAATGGTAGGCACGAAATCAGGGGGAGGTTAAGGAAAGTGTGGGAAATGGAGAAGCCAAGAACTTATATGTATGATCTATGGACATGAACTAAGGCGGGGGAATAATGGTGGAAGGTGGGGTACAGGGTAGAGGGTAATAAAAGGGAGAGAAAATGGGACAACTGTAATAGCATAATCAATAAAATATAATAAATATATATATTAAAAATTGTTTCTCATAAAGTATGTTTATCACCCTCCATTTTTATCATTATTATCAAAAGTAGTATATTTATGGATCCCCAGCATACCACCTCCAACAACATGTACATAATTTCCTAGATAATATTAAAAAATGATTTTCACCCTTTTTCTAGGACTCTAAGGATAAGTTTAACTAATACAAAATATTTTTAAACAGCTTAGTTCAAAATAAGTTAAAGTAAATAGCTACAAGCAGAGCCTGAAGGGCCCTGGCAGTCCTGACCATTGAGACATCCACTTTCTTCCAGTTAAGGAAACTATTTTTCAGACAACATGGGAGAGGGAGACCTGGTACCTACTGCTGTTCACAACCTATTTTTTCCTAGATAATCTTTTCAGTTGACTTTCTTCCTCCCTAAGACATAAGTGTTGACATCTCTTGGGGTGAATCATTGATTCCAGTGGTACTTGGTTCCTGGTGAGCTCTTGTACTCACACTAGGAGCTTGAAGTTAAGCAAGAAAACCCTCTCGGAACCTGTTTCCTGTCCACCACTACTAACATTTCTTCCCTGTTTCTTTCACCATATCTGCCTGTCCACGTGCTTTAGGGAAACCCACTAGCCACTGGTCACTAACCACACACAGGCCAGGGGAAAACTGTATCTTGTTGGCATAAGAGGGTAAAACTGCTCTAGTCCCCACGTGAACTGGGTTGTTCAATTGAAAGTTTCCCTAAACTAATGGGTAGTTCATTGTAAAGATGTCAGAAGTCTATAACTAGACACATTCGGAAACTGAGGCTGACTTGGGACTTGCTCTTCCATGGTCCACCATTGCAGTAACCAGGCGCCACAGGCAGGCTTCTGACTAGGAAGTCTCAACTCAACTTCAAAAAATTATAAGTAATTCAGATGAAATGAGATCACATTTTACCAGGGTTTCTTTTGCTCAGAATGATGTGTTCTGCTTCCCCAGTGGCTAGCCTCTTCTACCATTAAAAATAAAACATAACAAAATCCCATAAAATTGGTAGGACACATTTAAAAGCACATTCGACTGCTGAGGCAAGTCTTTAGTATCAATAAGTCATGTTTTCCCTCTCTGTCTAGAAGAGCTAGCAAATATCTCCTCCAAAACCTTTATAAAAGAGAGTGTGAGAAATAAATTATATATATAAATATATTTATATATTTAATATATATAAATATATACAAATATATATTTATATATATTTATATATTTATATATAATATATATTATATACATATTTATATATTATATATATGAGGTAAATTATACATATATAAAATAAAAACTCTGTGAACAATAAATCATGATAAATATAAACTTGTCACATCTATCACATCACTTTAATTATGCTTCAAAGATTAAAGTAGTTTAAAAAGGAAATCATGACCCACTTTCTTAAAAATTTGGAACCACTGATTTCTAAACGGGTTACTCCCAAAGGGAACAAAAAGCAAAAAGAAGAGGTGGGGAGCTGTTTAATGAATTTTCTAAGATGTCTCCAGGAAGGATGACAACTAAAAGTGTTAGGCATCCTGCTTCATTAGCCGTGTCTAGGCTGGAGTGCAGAGACGGGGCAGCTTCTTTGATAGCATTTACTGATCAGTGTGTCATGGTCCCATTGCAGGTGGACAGTGACCAACACTCCAAGAGCACCAAGTTCTACTTCAGTTTCTTTCAAGAACTGCTAAAGCACCCCATCTACTGAGGGTGTAGCCAGGACGGTGAACCACTGGCTCAGAGTGGCTACTGCACATGCCACGCCTTCATGTGTATTAAGAAGAAACGGGGAAGAATAAGAGGCAAGGGGCTGAAAGATGTTTCCTATAAATGAATCAGTAATCTGCCTGTGTACATATATGCAATTCATTGGCTACTTAGAAACAACTCTTTGCCCAGAGTAACAGTTTATAATAATGGAAATGTGACTAAAACATGAAACATTAAAAGCACATGAGGAAAAGACTGTTTTCACAGGCTTTGGGGTGAGTCCCAGTTGAACTTGACTTTGGCCTTCCCACACTCCAAACGTATCCACTCTTCAGAATCTTGGCTCTGAGAACAGCTGATGAAGAAAGAATTCATTGAACTCAAAACAGTCCTTCAGAATGGAATAATCTGAATGGCTGGGATAATCAACCACCTTCCATAATTTCGTTCTTAATAACTAAACGAGGTGGAGCATGTAGCAATTCAATTGACTGCTCAGTTATTCTGGAAACCAGCTTGCTGCCGTCTACAACGAGGCTTTGTGCATCCAAAGGTCAGTTAGCTTATAGAAGAGAAGAAAAAATGGCAATTTTAAGGGAATTAAATTTGATCAGTACTGATCATTATTTAAACAAAGTCCTGCTGTTACTTGTTAGGCAAGGAAAGGTTTGGAAGCTTCCGTCTGTTAGTGCCATTCAAACATCTGCTACAGACATTCTACCAATTGGGCTATGAGCCAGAGAACCAACTTGTGAATGCTGGTAACAGTCAAAGGGGCCCAGTAAATCGCCCACAGAAAATGTCTTGCCACAAACCTCTGCAGTTTTTCTTCGATTGAAAATGCAGTATTTCTGGGGCTGCTGGGTCCTGCCCAGTCAGTGCTCCACAGCCTGGGCTCTACCCTGGAATCATGCAGGAGCTTTAAAAAAATACAAATGTCCATCTCACCTCCACACCCCAGAAACTCTCATTTAATTCTTCTGAAGTGTGTGTGCACTGGCAACTGTGATTTTTAGCCACTGCTGTTCACCCGCAATGATGCTAATCATCAGTCTTAAGAACTCCTGTTTTAAACGCATAGGACTTGGTTAGCTGGAAGATGATAACCGAGAGCCTCCCATATACTTTAATTAGCAAAGCAGATTCAGGATCGATTGTTCTGGTGAGTTCAGGCAGTTCTCTGGGCAGTGGAAAATTTCTCACCACTTCACCGACCTTTTGCCTCCAGCCTATGGGTTCCAACATCTCATTCTCTTTTGTTATGTACATTGCCTTTCTTCACATTCTATTTCAGCTTTATTGATATTTATTCATTTCCTTGAGAAGTGTTTCGAAGATTGTTCCATTCTCCTGCTAGATTCACATCATTTGCAAATACTTCACAGAGTCACTTTGGGAAGAAGAATGGCAAGAGGAGTAGAGAACTTTTATTTTTCCCATAGCCCCACACCTCCTAGCATCACTGAGACTCTTCTTTGTAACCTGCAGATGTAAAAAGCATGACTGCATTGTGCAGGGAAGTGAGCCTTCTGGCCTCCCTGTTTTCTCCCAGCTATCCACTGAGCATGCACAGTGTGCGTGTACCACATGAGATATTATTTAGACCTTTGTGTGTTACTCGGCAAAAAAGAAGGCACATGTGATTTCTTAGATAATAATCTGGCAAAAAGTACATGCAAAGTCAACTAGGAAATTAATACACAGATTCTAGTGCCAGCTATAAATATACCCAATGTCCTGATTGAACACACACTCAGTATCCACAGATCCCTCTCCTGGTGTCTCATTGGCCTTTCTACAGAGGACCTGGGGAGCAATGGTTGGTTTCAGACCAATAATTGCATGTACAGACCAACAAGCTCAGGACCAGGGACCCATCAAAGAAATAACAAAGAGAGATTAGGCATTAGATGCAGGAAGGGGCCCTTTTTCTGCTGTTTTTACATTGACTTGCACTTGAACAAAAGTTATTTATTGTTTCAAAAAAACTATACTCACAAATGTTGCCATGGCATGACTCTGTCAGCATTTCCATTCTAACCTTTGCTTTCAGGGGGTTTTAACTTAGCCTTAAAACTTACTCTGGGCTAAACTCTGGCACCAAAAATAACTTGGAATCTCTAAGTCTCGGCCATGAAGGAAATACTTGTGCGTGAGTGTGTGCTTATGTACCTTTAAAAATAAATTAATCTGACAATTCTTAAAGAAACAACATAAAATATTTTCCTCTTATTTTTAAGTAAGTTTTTAACTCAAAATTTTATCTGCACCCCATTAAAGGTGAGTTCATTTAAAACACTTTACCTATTCAACATAAGACAGATATTGCTTCTTCTTTACCCATTTATCTCTCTGCTTACCTCTTAATAAATGCACTTACAGAATTAAAAAGATCATTACTTTTCTTGTGGTTAAATAAATTAATTCTCACTGATTATTCATCTTTTGTGTAGCACAAACTATGTCTGTATCTAAATCTATCCACAGCACAGCCTAGGAAAGGGCGTTGGCTTTTGAAATCTACCACCTGCTCATCTTTGCTTTTAATCATCTATAAAAGGTATGAATTAAGTCAATGAAGAAAAAGTCCTCAACATATTCAAAAGATGGTGCAGAGTGGGAATTGGTAATAATTTGAGATTTTAGTCTTATCTCTCCCTACTAACTTTATATGAAAACTCTAACTAGTTTATAACATCTCTGAAAATTATGTTTCATTTATCAAAAGGATGCATTTGGACTTCATGGCCCTTTGTTCCTCATCCTCACTAAGATTTGAGAATATAATAACATTGGTCATTTTGGGCTGTCTAATACCAACATCCACATGCCAAGGAAGGTGGGAAGCAGGAACATACCTTGAAGGGAGACAGGTCCAGCAAGTAGAGGAAGGATTGTACTTCAGCACAGTGAGTCACTGTCTCAAGCCTATGACTTTGACTTGTTTTTTTTATTGTTGTTCAATTACAGTTGTCTGTATTTTCTCCCAACCCTCCCCAACCACCCCTCCAGACCCGCCTCCTTCCCTCACTTCCACCCTCCCCCTTGGTTTTGCCCAGGTTTCCTCTATACTAGTTCCTGAAAACCTTTCTCTCCATTATCTCCTCCCCACTCCCCACTGGCTATTTTTAGATTGTTCATATTTTCAATGACTCTGATTACATTTTGTTTGCTTTTTTCTTTTGTTGACTATGTTCCAGTTAAAGGTGAGATCATATAGTATTTGTCCCTGATAGCCTGGCTTATTTCTCTTAGCATAATGCTCTCTAGCTCCATCCATGCTGTTGCAAAGGGTAGGAGGGTTTTTTTCTCTATGCTGTGTAGAATTCCATTGTGTAAATGTACCATATTTTTTTGATCCATTCACTTGCTGATGGGCACCTAGGTTGCTACTAGCACTTGGCTATTGTCAGTTATGCTGCTATGAACATTGAGGTGCATAGGTTCATTTGGATTAGTGTTTCAGGGCTCTTAGGGTATAATATCCCAGCAGCAGAATTGCTGGATCAAAAGGCAGTTCCATTTTTAGTTTCCTAAGGAAATTCCATACTGTTTTCCAAAGTGGCTGCACCAGTCTGCATTTCCACCAACAGTGCACCAGGGTTCCCTTTTCTCCACATGCTATCCAACACTCGTTTGTTGATTTGTTTATGTTGGCCATTCTGATGGGTGTGAGGTGGTATCTCATTGTGTTTTTAATTTGCATCTCTCTGATATCTAGTGATGCTGAGCATTTTTTCAGATGTCTCTGGGCCCTCTATATGTCCTCCTTGGAGAAGTGTCTATTCAAGTCTTTTGCCCATTTTGTAATTGGGTTTTTTTGTCTTCCTGGAGTGAAGTCACATGAGTTCTTTATATATTTTGGAGATCAAGTGTTTGCCCAAGGTGTAATTGGAAAATATGTTTTCCCATATGGTTGGCTATCTTTTCATTCTAATGCTGTTTTTTTAGCAATGCAGAAGCTTTTTAATTTGATGAGGTCCCATTTGTTTATTCTTTCCCTTGTGTCCTTTGCTTTAGGGGATATATCCATGAAGATGTTGCTGTGTGGAATGTTTGAGATTTTCCTGCCAATGTTTTCCCCTAGGACTTTTATGGTGTTAAGACTTATATTTAAGTCTTTTATCCACCTTGAATTTATTTTTATGTATGAGGTAACTTGCTGATCAAGTTTCATTTTTTTGCAAGTAGCTGTCCAGTTCTCCCAACACCATTTGTTGAAGAGGCTATTTTTACCCCATTTTGTGCTTCTGCCCCCTTTGTTGAATACTAATTGACCATAGAGACTTGAATTTATTTCTGGGCTCTCTGTTCTGTTTCATTGGTCTGTGTGCCTGATTTTATGCCAGTACCATGCTGTTTTCATTACAGTGGCCTTATAATATAGCTAGATATTAGGTATTGTGATCCCCCCTGCTTTGTTCTTTTTCTCAAAATTGCTGCAGCCATTTGGGGTCTTTTATATTTATATGGTTCCATATAAATTTCTGAAATGTTTGTTCTACATCTGTGAAATATGTCATTGGTACTTTACTATAGATTACATTAAATCTATAAATCACTCTGGGTAGTATGGCCAGTTTGATGATGATAATTCTTCCAATTCGTGAGTATGATACATGCTTCCATTTGTTTGTGTCTTCCTTAATTTCTTCCTTCAGTGTTGTATAGGGTTCTGAGTATAGGTCTTTTACTTCCTTGGTTAGGTTTATTCCTAGGTATTTTGTTTTTCTTGTTGCTATATCAAATGGCATTTTTTTCCTGATTTCTGTTTCTGATGTTTCATTGTTAGTATATAAAAATGAATTTGATTTCTGAGTATTGACTTTGTATCCAGCTGTTTTGCCAAATTCACTTATTAGGTTAAGTAGTCTTTTTGGTGGAGTCTATAGGGTTTTTTGTGTACAGTATCATGTCACCTGCAAACAGTGACAGTTTTGTTTCCTCCTTTCCGATCTGGATGCCTTTTTTTTTCTTGTCTGATTGCTGTGGTTAGGACTTCCAATACTATGTTGAATAGGAGTGGTAAAATTGGGCATTCTGATCTTGTCTTGTTCTTGATCTTAGTGAGAAAGCTCTAAGTTTTTGTCCATTGAGTATGATATTGGCTATCGGTCTCTCATATATGGCCTTATTATGTTGAGGAATGCTCCCTCTATTCCCACTTTGCTGAGTGTCATAAATGGGTGATGTACCTTGTCAAGTGTTTTTTCTGCATCTATTAATATGATCATGTGATTTTTGTCTTTCATTTTATATGATGTATTACATTTATTGATTCGTGAATATTATGCCATCCTTGCATCCCGAGGATGAATCCACTTGGTTATGGTGTATGATCTTTTTAACATATTGCTGGATGCAGTTTGCCAGTATTTTGTTGAGGATTTTAGCATCTATGTTCATCAGTGTTATTGGCCTGAAGTTTTCTTTCTTTGTTGTGTCTTTATCTGGTTTTGGGATTAGGATGATGCTGGCTTCATAAAAAGAGTTTGGGAGTCATCAATCTTCTTGAATTTTTTTAAATAGTCTGTGGAGGATAGGAGTTAGGTGTCCCTTAAATGCTTTGTAAAATTCTCCTGTGAAGCCATCAGATCCAGGGCTTTTGTGTGGTGGAAGCTTTTTAATTACTGTTTCAATTTCATCAGGTGGTATTGATCTGTTCAGGCTTTCTGCTTCTTCTTCATTGAGTTTTGGAAGATTATATTTTCCTAGAAATTTGCCCATTTCATCTAGGTTTTCAGATTTCTTGGCATATACTTCTTCATAGTAATTTCTCAAAATTCTTTGTATTTCTGTGGTATCAGTTGTAATCTCTCCTCTTTCATTTCTGATTGTGTTTATTTGGGTTCTCTTTCTTTTTTTCTTAATGAGCCTGCTTAAAGGCTTGTTGATTTTGTTTTTTCTCCTCAAAAAACCAGCTCGTGGATTTATTGATCCTTAGAATTGTGCTTTTCATCTCTACATCATTTAATTCTGCTCTGATCTTGGTTATTTCCTTCCTTCTACTTGCTCTGGTCTGTTTTTTGTTGTTGTTCCTCAAGTTCTTGGAGGCATAGGGTTAGGTTGTTTACTTGAAATGTCTCTATCTTTTTTAGGTAGGCTTGTATTACTATGAACTTCCCTCTCAGGACTGCCTTCACTGTGTCCCATAAGTTTTGGGTTGTTGTGAGTTCATTTTCATTTGTTTCCAGAAACTTTTTGATTACTTCCCTAATTTCAGTCTTGACCCATTCATTGTTTAATAGCATGCTATTCAATCTCCATGATTTTAAGTGTTTGGGTTTTTTTTTTAAGTTGGTTTCTAGTTTCAGTCGCCTGTCATTGGAGAAAATGCTTGATATAATTTCAATTTTCTTGAATTTGTTGAGGTTTGTTTTGTGTCTAATCATGTAGTCTATCTTTGAAAATGTTCCATGTGCATTTGAAAATAATGTGTATTTTGCTTCTTTGGGATGAAGGACTCTTTCTATATGTATCAGTTAAGTCCATTTGATCCAGGGCATTGTTCAATGCCACATCTTTGTTGATATTTTGTTTGGAAGATCTGTCCATTTTTTACATTGGGGTGTTAAAATATCCTACTGTAATGTGTTGCTGTCAATATCTCTTTTGAAGTCCTCCAAGATTTTATGTAGTTGGGTGCTCCTATGTTGGGTATATATATATATATATTTCTTGGTGGATTCTTCTCTTGAGTATTATGAAGTCACTTTCTGGGTCTTTTATGGCTCTTTCATGGCTCTTTTTTTTGAAGTCTGTTTTGTCTGATATGAGTATTGCTATCCCAGCTTTTTTTTCCTGTTCATTTGCTTAGAATATTTGTTTCCAGCCCTTCACTTTCAGTTTGTGTAGGTCTTTTGTTCTGAGGTGGGTCTTTTGTAGGCAGCATATGTGTGGGTCATGTTTTCGTATTCATTCAGCTATTCTGTGTCTTTTGATTGTGGCACTTAATCCATTTACATTTAAGGTTATTATTGATAGGTACTTATTCATTGCCATTATTTTGTACCTATGTTCCTCTCACTTTCACTGTTTTTTTTTCCCCCCTGTTTTTAAAGCAAACCCTTTAGCATCTCCTGCAGAGCTGGTCTGGAGCAGGTATATTCTTTGAGGCTTCTTTTGTCTGGGAAGCTCCTTATTTGGCCATCCATTTTAATTGAGAGCCTTGCTGGACAGAGTAGTCTTAGTTGCAGGCCTCTGGTTTTCATTACTTGGAATATTTCTTGCCATTCCCTCTGGCTTAGAGTGTTTCCATTAAGAAGTCAGCTGCTAACCTTATCAGGGCTCCCTCGTATGTTACTTCCTGTTTTTCCCTTGCTGTCTTTAAGATTCTGTCTTTGTCTTGGAATTTTACCATTTTAATTATTATGTGTCTTAAAGTGGGCCTCTTTGGGGTCCTCTTGATTAGGACTCTCTGTGTTTCCTGGATTTGTGTGACTTTTTCTCTCATCAAATTAGGGAAGTTTTCTATCATTACCTTTTCAAACAGGTTTTCTATCCCGTACTCTTCTTCTTCTTCTCCTTCTGGTATCCCTATTATATGGATATTATTATGTTTCATATTGTCCTGAATTTCCCTTAATCACTCTTCATTCTTTCTGAGTCTTTTTTCCTTTTTTTGCTCTATCTGGGTGTTTTTTTCTACCTTGTCCTCCAGCTCGCTGATCTGATTCTCTACTTCACTGAGCCTCTTTTTGATTTCTTCTACTGTGTTCTTCAGTTCAGATATTGTATTCTTCATTTCCTCTTGGCCTTTGTTGATAGTCTCTATTTCTTTTTTCATATTCATATAGTTTGCAGTGATCTCATTGTAGTTTCTCTGTAGTTTTTCATAATTCTCTGTGCGCTCATTGAGCTTCCTTATAACCATTGCTTTGAACTCAGTATCTAATAGTTGACTTGCCTACATTTCATTTAGCATTCTTTCTGAGACTTCCTCCTTTTCTTCCATTCGGGGATTGTTTCTTTGTCTTCCCATTGTCTGTGAGACTCTTCTTTTAGCCTCGGCTTCTTAAATTGATCTGTTCTGACCCCCTAGGTTTATGGTGTGAACTTCTATGGCAGAATACCTGTGAAATTTAGTGCTGCTGACTCCTTTATCTCCTGAGCTCAATGGTCTTGGGCTGTCGTTTATGTTGGCTCTTTGTTTGTCTTTGGGTTTTGATTGTTTTGGAGTGTTTTTTGGTGGGTCCCTCCCACCAGCTGGTTAACTGAAGGTCACTCTGTCCATCACCTTTTGTATTTTGTTGTGCAGGTGTGGACAGGTTGTGTTGAAGCTGGTCTTCCATGTGTACAAGGTTTTGAGGATATCTCTTGCTCTTTTTCAGCTGTTTGCTCTTGGTAATTTCTCCACTATTTACTTGTATTTCCAGTTAGGTCCTGGGTAGAATTAGTGTGGCTTCAACTCCCTCCTTCACCTTCCTCTGTTGTTATCTGTTAGTGGTTCCTTTGCTGGTGGGTTTTCTCCTTCAGCAGGTATCTTGATGTTCACAGCTTCCACCTATTATTTTTTGTGACCCATTGGAAGGGGAAGGCAAAATGTTTTAAAACAGTAAGAGTGTATTCTATGATATTTACAGTAGGAGCCCGTAGAGAAGAGATAGAAGATCCTTTGGGTATGTATAGTGTTAAATGTGATATTCCACTTTTTAGAAATGGTGGAGAGAAGATAAGACTCTTGTTGGAGAAGGAAAGATTGTGAGTTGGGTCTAGAAAGCAGTGAGCTTGTGGGGGGTCAGATTATGAGATAAAGTGAGAGTAAAGGATAGAAAATAGGTGTAGTATATGAGAGAATAGAGTTAACCACAAAAGTAATAAAGTTCAGGAAACCATGAAGTGGGCTGAGATCTGGGAGCGGTGTTGTGAAGTACTTACAAGTGTATGGAACAACTATTATTTACAATAATAATGGAGCAACAGTCATATTACATAATCTATGTGATCTGGATAACCAGAATAGGAAGTATAGAACCTTGAGTAGTGTGCTAATGAAACATAAGTGAAGTGAAAGACAGTAAATCAACAACACACTATGAAAGACAGAACAAGGGAACCAGTCAAACAATACAATTTAACCAGCCAAGCAAAGAAGACTAAACAAAGAGAAGAGGAATACAAAAGTACTAGTAAATTAAAAGATGTAAGAATAATGAAAAATAATAATACAAGTATGCAATAAATTGCAGTTTCTCTGTAGTAGCAAAGTGAGATTTTTCTCACTGCCTCAGCTATTGAGATGACCTTTCTTTGGGTCCAACTCCAATCTTTTCACGGTTCCAGGGTTATGTCTCACTTGTGGGAATTAAAAAAAAAATAAGAAGAAGGAAGGAAAAAGAGATAAAATGGGAAAGAAAGGAAGAAGGAATAAAATAAGAAGAAAGAAAAGAGGAAAAGGGAGTTAAAAGATAAAAAATAAAAATAAAAAAATAATTACTTTAAAAAAAAAGCCTCTTGCTGGCTTCAAACTGGCCAAATCAGTTTTGCTGGTCTTCCTGGCTGCAGCAGGCTAAGGAGTGATTGGTTTCACTTTTCTCCCTCCCTGATCAGCATTCAGCCAACCTCCAGCCTCTGGTCCCTCAGGTTCCACAGGTTCAGGTGCATGCTTTCCCTGGGGCTTTGGGTGTGGACACCAGGCCTTCCTCAGAGCACACTCTCCCTAGGTCATGGGCTTGTGCCCTTTGCCAGGCTGCCTCTGTTCCCTCAGGTTCAGACACACACTCTTCACAGAGATACAAGAATGCACATAGGGCCTTCCCTGCCACCTCAGCTGTGCATGGCTGGGTGGGGAGGAGGCCGGAGTGGCTGTTGCAGGAGAATTCTCCAGCCTCCAAGTGTCTCTTCTTTCACTTTTTCTTTTTGAGAAATTCCTTCTGCTCAAGCCTGCCACTCCATACAGAGGCCTGGCCTCTCACGCAGCCCAATTCTCCAACCAGACCAGGGATTATCTGGGTCAGGGCCTGTCACAGCCCAACTCTCAACTCTCCCCAGCCAGTGTCCACAGATTCTGTGGGTGCTCACAGCCCCTGTGTCTTTGCCACTTAGTCCTTATTCTCCTCTCTGCAACTTCAAGTAACCAGGTCCCTCCTGGTGCTGGTCAAAACTTATTTGGCAGGGGAGGGAGCAGTTGACCTAGTTCTCTCCCAAGAATCCTGTGGCAAACCCTGTGGGCACTGGTCCTGGAGCTGCAGCTGCCTGGTCCCCATGCTGGTCTCAGGGACCTTATTGTCCTGAAGCATTCTCCTTACCATCTGTTTTTTCAATGCCCTCTACAATTTTTTGTCTCCTATCTTCATATATGCTGGGGTACTTTTGGCTGTTTGCTCTGTTCCTCCATGGATTGACTAGGTTTCTCACTTGTGTGTAGGGGGAAGTAGAATTCGCTCCCAACTACCTCACCTCCATCTTCAGTCTCTGACTTTGACTTCTTTAGAGAATGTTGCAAAGTTTAAGGCCAAAGATTATTTGCCACACTTTATGGCAGCCAAGAATCCAACACTTTACTGGGTAGGGTCTTACAAAGCTGGTGTAGTTGGTGCTATATGGTTTCCAGCATCTCCATCAATGCTGTGAACCAGCTCATATTCTTCAAATATATGCCTTTGTCACTTAACATTACCAGAGTTACTTTTGCTTTTTTTTTCGGGGGGGGGGATGAAACACCATATAACATATAACCAAAATAAATATAAACTTTTTCAGATCAAATTATTTTATTTAGAAGGTATGTAAGATTTTGCAGGCAGGACCCAGATATTATTTATATTTGTATGCTAGACACTAAAGAGAAATCCACATTTTTAATACATTGCTTTAGAATTTACAAATTACTCTCATATATGGTATCTTTTAAAAAACATTTTTTAATTTATTTATGTTATTTTATATCCCTGCCCAGGTTATATTATTTTTTTGGTGTTTCCACTGTTTTTCAAAAGGACTAAGTAAGTAGCAAAGAATACAAGAAATCACTGGTGGCATCCATAATGGAAGGTGCCAGGATTCTCACACAGCAAGTCAGGGAGGAGCCAAAGAAAGGCAAATTTGTGATGCTCTTGTTATCTTCCCATGTCACATGTATGTCATCTCCTTAAGACGTAATAACTCTGTATAAACTAGGCATTATCACCTCACTTTAAAGATGAGAAAACTGAAAATTAGGGAGATTTGTGTGTGTTACCTTATCAACCAGGTAATTCCTAGATCCTGGTTTTCAGGCCACACGTCCATCTCCATTCTTCTATGCAAGCCTTCCAAAAGAAGGTGTGGAACAGGTGCTCAGCAAACAGCTACAGAGGCTTTTTGAACATGGAGAATTCCTAATTCAATGTTCTTAGTACGCCATCATTTTACGCAGTGTCTTGACTTAAAGAATGGATGATTTGGAGTCAAAAAACTTGAGTTTTATCAAAATCACTAATTGTTCATGTAACTAATAGTTCATTTAGTTGTAAGTTGACATTTTTTAATCTATGAAAGGAAGACAAGCATCACAGATATAGAGCTTTTATAAAAAGTGCTTGCAAAAAGGTAACAACTATATAAATTTCGCTGCAGCACTATTATCAACAGTCAGGGCTGATTAGCACAACTTAACAGCCCTCTGTGCCTTGCAGTTGCAAACGAGAAATGCCTCTTAAACTTTGCCATGTGGGGACACAAAAGTCCCATCGCCAGAGTTCTTAAATGATCTGCCTTTGCTGTTTCAATTTTCCAAAATGTGCCAATTTTCTGTCTGTTCTATCAGTTAATGAAAGACCTCTGTTAAAATCAGCTACTATGATTGTGGATTTGTCTACTCTTTTTCACTCAGTCAGCTTGTGCTACATGTATTTTGAAGCTATCATATTAGAACTTCATATTGCTAGATTTTCCTGGTGGAGTAAACATTTCATCATTATGAAATGACTTTCATTATCTCTGGTAATATCTTTGGCTTGAAGTCTACTTGTCTGATATTAATATATTTCTGCCGGCATTTTTTAATCTTTACATAGTCAATGTTTTCTCTACCTTTCATTTATAAACTTTGTTGTATGCCTATATATACTTTTTAAATTCAGGCTAACAAATTTTATCTCTAATTTATTTAGTTTAATGATGGGTATGTTTTGTTTTAGATATACCATCTCACTATTTGTTTCTATTTGTCCCTCCTCTTTCAGGTTTCTTTATCACTTGCCTTATATTTTATTTTTTTATATATATGATTTTTGTTTTAAGTCAGATCTTATTATTTTAATATATTTTCTATTAACTTAGTAGGTACTTTAATTTCTGTGCATGTTTTTATTCTGAATTTACCCTGTCAAATTACAGCCCTTAGCTATCTGTGGCTATTTAATTTAAGTTAAAGGGTATTCTATTTGCAACACTAAAGAGACGACAACATCCATTCTTAACTAAGATAAACTAGTCATTTTATCACTTTGTTATTCTATTTACTCTTCTCCTAAATCATTGACTATTATTGTTGGTCATTTTAATTTATATATTTTAAGCCCCACAGATATTATTAAGGTTTTATACAGGTGATATGTATTCATATTTACCTGTATATCTACCTTTTCCATTTTTTTCACTACCTCTGAGTTTTCATCTATTTTCCTTATGCCTGAAGAATAATATTCCTAAGTGTTTCCTTTGCTAAGGAACTCTCTTGTTTTGTCTGGAAATGTCTTTCTCTTCTTTGGAAATTTTGCTGGGTATAGAATTCTAGTTGGCAGTCATTTTCTTTCAGTACTTTGAAGATATTTCATTATCTCTGGCTTCCACTTTTTTTCTATTGAATGAGCTCTTGGGTCTTATTGTTGATCCTTTGAAAGTAGTCTCTTTTTTTCCCCAGGTCTGCTTTAAGGTTTTTTTATATTGTATTTTTAGACAGTTTAGTGTGGCGTACCCAGGTGTAATTTTTTATTTAACTACTTTGATAGAGCTTTCTAACTCTTCTTAAATGTATAGGTTTTTGTCTTTTATGAGTTTTAAAATATCCTCATTCTTTACCTCTTCAAAAATTACATCTATCTTACTTTTTCTCTCATTTTAACTTCTGCAACTTCCATTTCATGTATGTAAGATTTTTTCCTCAATACCCCTTTAGCATCTAACGTTCTTTTTGTATTTTCAACATATTTTTTATTTCTACTTCAGTCTAAATTTTTTAAGGCTTATTTTCTAATACCCTAATTCCCTCTTCAACTCTCTAATATGCTGTTACACCCATCTTATAAGATCTTAATTTTAGTTATTGAATATTTTTCATGCTGAGGTTATTAGCTTTTTAAATACTTTTTAATCTTTTGCTGGAATTTTTAATTTTGCTTTTTTATTTCCTTGAACATGCTAAACATAGTTATTTTACAGTCCAGTTCTGTTAATTGTCATCCATTTGTCTTGTGAATCTTTTTATTAGGAGTTATTTTTCTTGGTTTTGAATTATATCTTGTCATTTCATTTGATCATATAATCACCTGAACTTCTCACTATACAAAGTCTATCAAAGTAAATATAAGTAAAGCTGGAATTTATTTATTAAAAAATTGTGTACTTATTCTTACATGTTTAAACTTCAGTGACCTTCAAAGTACTCTCCATCTGATGCAAAATACCTATCAAGACATTTTTTTTTCATTGCCCAAAACAGTTTTTGAATTTGTTGATTTTGGTGCCTTTTGGTTCTGTTGTTTTTTGTTTCACCTCCTTTATATCATCAAAATGTTTCCCTTTGAGGACTTTTCTCATACAATGAAACAAAAAAAAGTCACTCCGGGAAAGACTGGGTGAAGAGGGAGGGTGGGGCAAGAAAATCATGCTGGTTTTGGTCAGAAACTATTGAACACTCAGTGCAGTGTGGGCAGGTATGTTCATAAATCACCCACCATGAAATGGCCAAACATGTTGAAAGAATCTTCAACAAAAATTCACTGAAGCCTCTCATAACAATGCCAACATGTACACTGATACAGATGGGTTCCTAGAACACTCACCTAGCAGGAGAACCCTATACTACAAGGGGCCCACCCTCCAGAAGATAATTCTGGTTTTGGGGGGATTCCCCCTTTGCATAAGTTCTTTTCTGATTTATGTTCTCATTGTCAATAACTGGGGGGAAAGAGCAAATACTTTGCAAGTATTTCTTTCCCTGTTCAAATGGATGTGACATTAGCATTATTTGCTACCCCTGTACATTTGTTTCCAAGTAATTTGTCTAGTTTTTTATTTTAGATTCTACTCTATTATTTTTTTCTTAACAAATATAAATATCTGCCTTCTGAACAGCCCTAGCATTATAGTGAATGAAAGAGGACCTGCAGTTCATGTTAAGGTAGATCTTCACCTTGGGATAAGGTATTTTAATTTTCCTTAATGACACCCTCTTAGGTAAATTATTGTTAACATTAGATATCACACTCATTTTTTTATTACTTGAAAAACAGAGAAAATATATAGCAAGAACCTTTCCTTGAGGAAAAAAAGGAACTTGTCCAATGTGATTCCTTTAGCACACAAAGTCAACTACATAGTACATTGTTGGGAACCGCTCTGCCTGGTCTTAGGAGTTGTAACTGCCCCTATGACTAAGGCTGAGTGAGTGACCTCTGGTCTGTGAGCCACTAAGGAGACAAAGCTTATCTCCCTGCTTCTGCTTCATCCCCCTGCCCCCAACACTTGGTCTGTTAGTCAAAGACAGGTAAGACCCCTGGGGGGGGGGCAACCTAAGCCAGACACAATCACTTGGGAGGCCCTCAAGGAAGGACTTGGGGGACTACAGCAAAGAGGGAGTGATGGACCCTTGCCCTCTGGCTATTTTGATATAGCTTGAGTCCCATGTCCTCTGGGAGAAGTGCTTCCTGGCTCTAATCCACTTAAGCCTAAAAACCTATGACTGGGAAGGAGGCGCAGCCCTTTGCCAGCTAGAGTGGTTCTGGGGTGATCAGGCATAAGAAAGAATTTGTAAAGTCCTATGAAACCTGCTTTGCTAAGAGTGCTTTCATTCATATAAAAGGGTCCGAACAGGAAATGAGTATGTCTCCCAAAGTTTTTGCAACCCCCTTACCTGACAGACACTAACTCAGACTAAGCCCTCAGATTTCTTTGAAATGTTATCTACTGTTTGATCCTTGCCACTTGACATTGATTGATGAGCTTTACTTGTATTCCTGTGTATTACAACCCAATAAAATCTGTTGAAAAAGAGGTTCTTGGTCTTTCTCCTCTGAGAGATTGACCACCTTTGGTCTCCAAGCAGATCACGTCTTGGTAGTTTCACTTTCATCCATGGTGGATGGGAAGACTTGGGGGCAAAGTTGCCCCCATAGTACATAATCAGATTTTCTATAATTACTTACCTTTTCTCTTTGAACAACTTAGCTTTGCTCTTTGAAATCCCCTGGGAAAATAAAAACTATATAAGTAGGGACCATCACTGAACATCAAATGGATGTTCTGGCTCATTCACTTTTTTTCCATTTAATCTTTCTCCAACTTCCTCTTCTTTCTTTCCAATTTTGTCTCACATCTGCAAAATCCCTTAGTGCAAAGATCAGTTTTCTCAGTTTAGGGTTTCACACTTTACTCAGACTTTCATATGCACAGTCCTCATTATGAAAGGAGAGTGAAATGGGCCACTTGTTCAGACTTTTTGTCTTTAGGTAAACAGTAGGAAACTTTGCCCTGGAGCTCTTTACAGCTCTTTTATAGAGGAAGAGACAGCCTGAGGCACCCTCATATTTGCTTCCCCCCCCCTTCCTGCAGTCAAATTCTTTCCTTTTCTCCATTGCTCCTGCCACCACCTTAAATTGCTTTCACACTGTTTCTTCCATGTCACATTGTCACTCTTTCAAGTTCATACTTCTATCTTCAACTCACATGATAAGTCTTTTTTCACATTTCATGTATATTCCCTCAGTTATCTTTCACTGCAAAGGGTCTGTGCAGATAATCAGAAAAGTATTTTGATTATTTCTGCTTCCTGAACCTTCTTTCTTCCTACCTACACAGTTCTAATTCTAGGTAATTAGAGAAAGTATCACCTCCCTTATAAAAATTTCCAGCATATTTAAATTCTACCTACATACATGTCTCACTAGATATTTTTCTAGAGCCAACATATTAACAACTTTGAGGTGAAGAGCTTAACAAATATGCATTGACTGTATAATATATTTTTTCTTATAACAGGTATGTGACTGACTACCCCTACTGCCCAAGTAAAGTATTCTAGACAAAAGCAAAGGATTTGGACCTAGTCCTTCTAACTTTCTCACATTTACCTTCACACCTAAAATTTGCCAATATATTACTCAACTAAATTGTAATACTGCATTCTTCTTTTGGCAAAGCCATCTCAAACAGCCATTGAACTTCTGGATGAGGCATAGTTTCCTCCCTTGGCCTGCACGGAGGTATTCTTTCAAAGGAAGCCATCTGTTCTCAATTCTTTTCCACATATTTTTTTTCCATATGCAGCTTTCACTGCCCACTTTTAAAGTTTACATCATTTACTTCGTTCCTGACATTTGCCTCTTCTGAGGTCATCCTTATGAATCTCATTTGGCTAGCAAGCCAAACCTCATAGGATTGCAATATTTTCTTTTTACCTGTAACTATTCTATAAGGTCTATTCTTCTTTGAAACTCCCTTTAGTTTTTCTTATCGCTGAAAACAATGAGGTAAATAACCAGGTCCTGAAATGTTCCTTCTTATCCTGTGACTTTAATTCTAATCCAGTAGGAGTCCATATGCCTTAACTAAGAACAAATGAGAAAATAAATGTAGTAGAACAACTAACTGTAATATGCTACACACAAGTTGTAATTCTTACCTGATGATAAAAACCAAAACTCAGGACTGTAGGACTTTCTTCAGGAACCACAGCAGGAGTCCTAAGTTTCCTCTAACACATTAGCATCAGGAATATTCACTACAATTACATGTTATCTAATTGAGAGCAGGAACTTTGTATAATCTACCATTTGCTAAGTACCTACTAAGTGTTAGGCACTCTTAATTTCTGATGTGTGTGTACATGTGTACACTTGTATGAACTTGTTTATTACTCACAAAAAAACCCTAAAATATAACTATATTCTTAAATTTATTGTTAAGTAAACTGAGGAATAGAGAAGTTAAGTGACTTACCTAACATCCTAGAACTGTTAAATAATTAAATTGAAATTTACACCCAGGTCCATCTCAAAATATCATAATTATTAACCTATACTCTTAACTACTATGCTATAGTATTTCAAGGAAATTAAACACATATTGGTTAAATTTTAGAAGACAAAAAAAAAGATTATCCTGAGGAGTAGGGGCAAACTTACAGACTTGAAAGACTTTATATACCCAAAATACTCATTTTTTTTTGTTTTGAGATCTCAAACAAAAACTATACCTCTAAAAATAAAACAGCATCATTGTAAGCACTTTGGTGAGTTGGTCCTCTGTTTTGAGTTTATAGGCAATATAGATGGAGAGAAGGGCGCCATCTCATAAGATAATGAAACACCGTTTTGATGGAGTTCTCATTAGATGTAAAAAACACAATGAATGTGTAGTATTATGTATTCACAAGTTGGCTAGAGTATAAAATTTTATATGGAGAAGGAAGAACTGATAAAATCTTATCTTCAAATGGCTAAAACAACAAAAAATTGTTGTTCTTCTCAGTATTTTTTCCACAGTTTTTCTCTGAAATAAGAGGCAATGTCTGGATTTCAAAGTAGAAATTCAAATGCTGACTCAAGAATAATTAACTTCGTCTTGCCTCTAGTAACTACATACCATATAGATACTTCATTGTAGTCCAACTTCATACACTTTGAGCAGACAGGGCTCTGAGGACAGTAAAGGTATATTGCTTTTGGCTCAGCATATGTAATTCCTGCTGCAATAAATTCTCATCCAACCACAAAGGCAGCATGAATAACTTTGTAATGAATACTGCAAGGAATACTTTATGACAAGTTTTAATATTGTCTTCTAATTTATTAACACAGGAACCTTAAACCTATGTGAAATTCCAATTCACAATTAATTTAGAAAGCAAAGATTTAGCTTAAATTTTTTTTCCAGAGTCATTAACCTTGCAAGCATACTTTCCAAAAGTTAAAACAACCTCCACATTGCTAGAACAGTAGTTCATTTTTTAAAGAAAATTGACTCTGTCCTTTAACACTTTAATTATTTAACACTTGTGCTCATATTGACCAAGGGAACATGTCTATTTTCTAGTGGAATTCCTTAGTTTTCTTTATCTTGCAAAATAGAAGTATTTTGAACAAACTGGACCAAATAAAGAAATTTTTAAGGAAATTACCATACCCTTGCTGTGTTTTAAAATGAGGCAACCCAAATATAAGAGGAATGGCTGGACACTAGTCCCTGAACTGCAATAAAGACAACTCCCATTTTAATTATCATAAGTACAAGCTTTATTTTTAATGTATTTTTCTCTATCCTCCTTAAAAATGAGTAACCAAAGACTTTTGATTTGTTTTGTTATTGTTTCTTTTCCTTAGTGGCTTCTTGCGTTTTGATTTCTTGGCAACCTTTCAAACCTAGTTGTTAAAAATCTACTTACTAAATTACACAATTTTATTTTATACCTTTCCCCTTAGGGTAATAATCATTAGACATTAAATTTTATGCAAAATATGGCCTTTCCCCATACAGAATGACATATTATGATATAGCTGAAACATTTTAAAATAGCTTTCTTTTTAAAGTTGCCTCTTTGGCTGTGCTCAGTGGAAGAAATGAAATGCCCACGTACTCACATAACTGGAAAAACACAAATTTCTGCCCACAGCCCAGCACAGTCACTTTTCTCTCAGTCATGTCCACACAGAATTAACACACCTGAATTAGGCTATCTCTCCATAGATCCTTCCTTTTTCTATTACTTCCACCATTGAAACCGGTCAGTAATCTTGAGGGAGCAAAAAATTACAACTTTATGTTCAGTAGCTTCTAACTGAAGTTTAGCATTTCCTTGAATATTGAATGTAATCAACATAGTAGCAGTGTCTTTGACTTCATTACTGTTAGAAATTAGGTATTTTCATACTCTCTGCTATTTTAGCTATGTTGGAATAAAGTTTGTTTATCACTACTTTGAAGTTACAGTGGTTATCAGACCCACCATTAATTTTTATTATTTAATGCATGACCAAAGCTGCACAAATATTATTTCATGAATTTTTAAAAATATTTTGGCAACTATATTTTAATACAAGTGGTTCCCTTTGCATTCCTTTTCATGGTATGTTATGCATTTTTAAACCATTATTCTAAAAGAGGTTTATAAGCCTCACCAGATTGCCAAATGGAGAAAGAACTATCTTGAATGACAACTTTTCTCCCCATCTCCATGCAGCCCAGCAGGACACAGTGGTCTCCGGCCTGCATCACTGCCCGGGCTGGGTTCTCTTCCTCTACTCCTGCTCCCCTAACACCCGTTTTCCACAGAACAGCTGGAATCACATTTTTAAAACATATTGGATGGCATCACCCATTTAAAAACTTTTAAATGGCTTCCCAATGCACTTGAGAAAAAAAAATCTTACAATGTATAACCAAAGACACTGAAATAGAGAACAGGCAGACAGTCACCAGAGAGGGGAGGGAATTTCAGGGGAAATAGGGGAAGGATTTACAGGAACAAGTATAAAGGACACATGGACAACAACTAAGAGGGGTGGAAATGGGAGGGAGGTGGGGAGCACTGGGAGGGGTGGGCTGGGATGGGAGTAAAAGACAGAAAACTGTACTTAAACAACAATTAGATAAATAAAAAGAAAAAAAAGGCTTTCCCCCCCAAAAATCTTACAGTGATCTCCAGGTCCGGCCCTGCTTGCCTCTTTCACTTAATTTCAGCCTCTTCTTTGTCATTCACTGTGTTCCAGTCACTCAAACATCACCTCTTTGGAAGGTCTTCCTTGAACTCCCAAGCCCTAGTGACTCATGCCACCCGAATGAGAGCTGTTGCCTCTCTTCGTTCTGTCCCATTCTCTTCTGCACAATGCTTGTCTCCACCTGAAATCACAATCACCTGTTTTAGGTTGGGCATCCCCCCCCAGCAGCCTATAACCACCATGAAGGCAGATGCTGTCATTCTGCCTTGTTTCTTGCTGTAGCTAACATGGTATAAATTCTATGCATGCCTGTATAAGAACGAAATGAGTATATCCTGCCTGTAAACCTTTTAGAAGAGGTACAGCACTTCGAAACAGCAACTTCACAGAGCAAACTGTGTCTGTAAGACACCAGAAGGCAGGCATCTGAAATATAATTTGTGTGTTATTGTTTGGATGCTTTCCTTCTAATGATACCCGTTTTTACTCTGAAAGTCAGTGGCTGTCCTTTGTTAAGACCTCCTCTTGGGATCTGAGTGTTGGTGCACCAAGAGAATCAACCAGCAGAGGGCAAGCGAGGACAAGCTGCAGTTCTGAAAATACAAAACTATCTATGGGAAAAGACCAGCTCTGCTTAAGCTTGGCTAAAATTCATCGCAAACGGAATTGCTAAAATAAATCCATAATATTATATTCTTATGTTATATATTGTATGATTAGTTTTTATTTAACTCATTTAAACTGTGTCTTTGTACTTTTATTTTCAAGGTATTTTTATAATGAGTGAGTGTATGAAATATTTTTGCACATCAGTTTTACAACATCACATAAGTGTTACATACAAATTAAATAGACATTTCTCAGTTGTCTACCTTACTGTAGGTGAAGAGTTGAGCCAATATTTAAACTTTTAAAATGTATGAAGTATTGTGTAAAGATTTATTTTCCCAAGATAATTCCATTTAAAACCAATATAAAATGTTATTATATCACCAAGCACACGTGGGTACTGGCTGGGGAAGAAGGCAGCTACATAACTTCAGATAAAATACTAAATTTTCACTAATAATTTTTAATTTAATTCTCAAAAATCCATAGAAGATAGGTACCTATTTTATAGATGATTAAACTGAGACTCATGGAAATTAAGTAACTTGCTCATGCTAATACTAGTCCATCAGGAAGTTGCAATTCAGATCCAATTTACCTGTTCTCTCCACTATAGCACACAGGAATAGTAAAGGCCATTGGGTTTCAGTCACACGCACAGCAGCACTGGTTAGCTGTTGTAGTGTGATAATTGAAATGATAAAGATGTGGTTTATGGTTTACCTAAGCCAGAGATTGCAAATAAATGGCACAAATATTCTCCCTTTTCCATGCCTTTCTCAAACATGGCTAATCATTCACAACACTCTCCCTATCACAACCCCCACAGTGAAATCCAGATACAGCCTCAAAATCTCCCAGAATATAGTATGCGGAATAACTCATTACCATCACTTGAAGGTAACAAAGAAAATCAAAATATTTACCATTTGTTATTTAGGTAGCAGTACATATAACTGAATAAAATTGAAGTGCAACTGATCTAAAATTACCTATTTCCCAAAACAAAAATTAAACATACATCAGACATATAATGAAACTCACCACCATTTCATTCATGCTGTTTCTCACTGGCACTTTGAATATTTTAGCTCACTTAACTTGCAGTAAAGCTCCAATTATTAATTATTAAATTAATTAAATTGATTTATAATTAAACCATTTTGTACATGTAAAGTTAAACTGTCTTTTAAATGTATACTATTTTTATTACCTATATATATAATCAAATAATCTAGCATTCCTGAGGATTTAGGTTCTCAATATAAATGTATTCTCCCAAAATTTAAGATTAATAATTTCAAGGGCCAATGCTTAATTTGTTTTGAAAGATACTATTATAAAATGTATTATACTTCTCCAATTTATTTAACAGAATGTAATGAGCATGCTTTAAGTCCTTCGGGTTGACTCTAAGTCAATGTTATAAACTACATAGTTTATACATGCTTATGTACAACATTATTTAGTGTTCTTGCCATTTATCCATTAGCTATCAGGTCTACTATGGTTTCTATTTCTATCTCCTCTAGATGACTACCTCTAACTGCTTATTAAGAACTGTATAGGTAACACTCTGTATTACTGGTTTTAAAAAGTTTGATTTACAGTTGGTGTATTCAAAGGAAAAGAAAGCCATGTACTAGAAGGGTTTTAGTGGTTTGAATTACCCTCCAAGGAAGCCCAGGAATGTAATGATTTTGAGAGGGCACGGGATAGGGGAGCAGTTAGAATTGGCTTCTAGCTCCACTACCAACCATTAGAATGACCTTGAACAAGCCATTATGCCCTCTGTACTGCTGTTTTCACATATCTAGAGAATCAGGCTCTATATATCCTCCCAAGTCCCTTCTAACTCCTAATGTGTTAGAACCTATAGGAAGTAAATTCAGACTACATGTTTCTTTTTATTCTTTTTTTATTTAGCTTTTTCTGGCTGACATCTTCTTTTTATTGTTGTTCAAATACAGTTGTCTTCATTTCCCCCAACCACCACCACACCCACCTTTAAGTGAACCTAATCAACAAAACAAACAAGAAAGCAAAATATAACCAGAGACATTGAAATTAAGAACTGACAGTAACCAGAAGGGAGGTGGGAAGAAATAATGGGGGAAAAGGGGGGGGAGGGTTTTCAGGAACAACTATAAAGGACATATGAACAGACTATATGTTTCTTATTATTTCCTATTCAAAGACTCTTACCAATTCTAAATTTGATAAAATCTGGCTCCAATCACCCAACACTTAAATTTCTTACTCTCCATCTGTCAGAACTACCTTAAATAATGTGCTCATCCAGACATAAAAATCTCCATTTTGCTCCAAGCTGCCAGCAATAAAACAAACATCCTGGAATGCTGTGTTCTTGGTGGCCTCTATGCTGCACCTATTCAACCAGGTTTGTTTGGAACAAAAGCAGAGAAAATTACAGGCTACAAGACACTCAGATTAAATCTCCCTGGGTCATTATCTACCCCAAGTAAAATGAACTGACCAGCAATTAACCCATAGATCCCATTTATGAATTAAAAACATATTTCAAACAAAGAAAAAATCATTTAAAATCCACTTTGTGTGCAGGGATACATATACATCAGATGCAGCATCAACCCATTCAGAATATTTTGAAAATTTGACCTCAGGCCAATTGGAGCTTTCTTCATATTAAAAAGAAAAAAAGGCTTGCTGAGAATATTAATGATATAGTTGAACATAATGCCAAGGACAATGTTTAACCTAACCAAGAAAATAAACCTCAAATAATTTAGCATATTAATTTTAGTTGCAAATGGAAGGTTAATAATGAAAGAAGACTTTTATCCCAATATACCAATTCAAAAGATTATATGCACTCCTATGCTCATAGCAACACTTTAAAATAGGCAGATTTGGAAACAGTCTAAGTGCCCAACAGTAGATAAATGTATGTTTTTTAAAAAGTGGTACATTTACACAATGGCATATTAAGCAACAGTAAAAAATAATTTCTTTAAATATATTTTATTGATTATGCTATCACAGTTGTCCCATCTCCCCCTTTTATTTCCTGCTTCCCTGCACACCCCCTCCCACCTACATTCCCCCCCTTTAGTTCATGTCCATGTGTCTTATATATAAGTTCTTTGGCTTCTATATTTCCAATACTATTCTTAACCTCCCCCTGTCTATTTTCTACCTACCATTTATGCTACTTATTCACTGTACCTTTTCCCCTCTCTCTCCCTGTCCCACTCCTCCAGTGATAACCCTCAATGTGATCTCCATTTCTGTGATTCTCTTCCTGTTCTAGTTGTATGCTTAGTTTGTTTTTCTTTTTGTTTTAGGTTTGGTTGTTAATAACTGTGAGTTTGCTGTCATTTTACTGTTCATAGTGTTTATCTTCTTTTTCTTAGATAAATCCCTTTAACATTTCATAAAATAAGGGCTTGGTGATGATATACTCCTTAATCTTGACCTTATCTGAGAAGCACTTTATCTGCTCTTCCATTCTAAATGAAAGCTTCGCTGGATAGAGTAATCTTGGATGTAGGTCCTTGCCTTTCATGACTTGGAATACTTCATTCCAGCCCCCTCTTGCCTACAAGGTTTCTTTTGAGAAATCAGATGACAGTCTTATGGGAACTCCTTTGTAGGTAACTGTCTCCTTTTCTCTTGCTGCTTTCAAGGTTCTCTCCTTATCTTTAACTTGGTGAATGTAATTATGATGTGTCTTGGTATGTTCCTCCTTGGGTCCAATTTCTTTGGAACTCTGAAAGCTTACTGGACTTCCTGGAAGTCTATTTTCTTTATCATATTGGGGAAGTTTTCCTTCATTATTTGTTCAGATAAGTTTTCAACTTCTTGTTCTTCATCTTCTCCTTCTGACACCCCTATGATTTGGATGTTGGAACATTTAAAGACATCCTGTAGGTTCCTAAGCCTCTCCTTATTTTTTTGAATTCCTGTTTCTTCATTCTGTTCTGGTGGAATGTTTCTTTTTTCCTTCTAGGGCACACTGTTGATTTGAGTTCTGGTTTCCTTTCCATCACTGTTGGTTCCCTGAACATTTTTCTTTATTTCACTTAGCACAGCCTTCATCTTTTTCCTCTAATTTGTGACCATATTCAACCAATTCTGTAAGCATCCTGGTTACCAGTGTTTTGAACTGTGCTTCTGATAGATTAGCTATCTCTTTATCACTTATTTGTATTGTTCTTGAGCTTTGATCTGTTCTTTCATTTGGGCCATTTTTTTTTTTTTTGTCTTGGAGCTCCTGTTACATAGTAAGGGCTGGAGCCTTAGATGTTCAGCAAAGTGGGGCAACCCACCTCACTGCATTGTGATGCTGTATGCTGGGGAGGGGTCTGAGAGGGAAGAATGTCACTTGCTGTGCTCTCTGCCAGCTTTCAGTCACTTCCCCCACTACCCACAATTAAATTGGGCCCTTCTGGTGCTGATTTCCGGGTGGGTGGTTTTGCATACTTTCTCAGATTCTGTGGGTCTCTCCAATGAACTCTCCTGTGAGGCTTGGAGTTTCTCCCACTGCTGCCTAAACCCCCACAGGTGTTTTCAGTCAGAGGCTTTTGCGGCTTTATTTCCCAGGGCTGGAACCCTGGGTTGCACAGTCTGTCTTGCTCCCCAGGTGTTCCTTGCAGTTTATCTGCACACAAATGTGGGACTGCCCTGTCTGCCAGCTCACTGCCTTGCCATGAGATCTCTTGCCCAGCTGCCCATCTTCATCCCTCCTACTGATCTGGATGAATGTTTCTTCTTTAACTCCTTGGTTGTTGGACTTTCATACAGTTTGATTTTCTATCAGTTCTGGTTGTTTTTTGTTTTTAAATTTATTTTTGTCCTTCTTTTGGTTGTTCAAGGAGGCACCGTGTGTCTCCTATGCTTCCATCTTGTCCAGAAGTCCAAAAAAAAGAAGGAATTCTTACCTTTTGTGACAGCATGGTTGGAACTGGAGAGTATTATGCTAAGTGAAATAAGCCTGTCAGTGAAAGACAAATACCATATGATCTCACTTATGAATAGAATCTAATGAAGAAAATAAACTAATGAGGAAATAGACCAGAGGCATAGAAACATAGAATAGACTAACAACTCTAACAACTCAAGTTGGGGACTAGTTGAAAAAAATGAAGGAATTAGTCAAAGAACATACATGTATGACCCGTGGACATGGACAATGGTGTGGGGATTGACTATGAGAATGGGGAGGCTAGCTGGGTCAGGGGGGAAAAGGGAGGATAATTGGGGCAACTATAGTAGCATAAACAATAAAATATTTTTAAAAGAAATAAAGAAAAAGGACTTTTATCTATTTCTTAAAGTGCTCTTTATATGAAATTACTTGATTATTCATTACTTTAAATGACTATTTTTCTTTGTAATGGATAATCCTAGGTTTCTTGTAATAATTTAAATGTTTTTATTTTTAGCTACTTGAATCTAATAAAATATGAAAAATTTAGAAATTATATATGCTGATTCTATTAGGAAGTGGTTAAGAATGTTTTCTGCTGGAAATATTAATAGCCAGGAAGTTTCACATCTTATTTTTTCAAATTTTCACAATACAGGTATAAAACAGTATCTAGTACATAATAGGTCATTAATAAATATTTATTGAATAAATGAATTCCCTATGATCATGTACAAGCTTTTAATAAGAATCTTAAATAAATAATTTTACCCTGCTTAGTGAAATAAGCTTATGAGAGAAAGACAAATACCATATAATCTCACTTATATGTGAAATTTACTGAATGAAATAAACTGATGAACAAAATGGAAATAGAGGCATGGACACATGAAACAGATTGACAGTTGTCAGAGAGGAGGGGTGAGGCTGGATGAAAGAACATGAGGGAATTAGCCAGAGAACATATGTGCATAACTTATAGAAACAGACAACAGTGTGGTGATGGCCAGAGGGAAAGAGTTCTGGGACTGGGTGGAGGGAGGCAAAGAGGGGGAAAATGAGGATACCTGTAATAGTGTCAACAATAAAAGTAGGCTTTAAATCTTGCTTAGAGTTGATGGTAAATTGTTTACCATTTCTGAATTTTGTAGAATGGTTTTCATCTACAGGAAAATTTGATTTATTTCTTACCTCCCATTCCTTCCACCTGAAATGCAGCTTTGACACTAACCTCCTCCCAGGACCAATCTGGAATCACAACTAAATTGTGGAGAGTTTGTCTTGAATAACCAACTGAACACTGGCTGGAAAGAAGCCTTCTGGCCCTGGACAGACAGAAGAAAACACTGCAGCACAATGTAACTGGTAAGAAGTGCAGAAGAGACACAAGAGGGTTTACTGGGCAGCCAGGGCCAGCAACTAATGTTTTGGAGGGAGTGTGGGGTCTAAATCCCAAGCTGGACTCCCCAGCATACAGCACCAGAGCAGAAAGGAACCCAGGTAGCATCCATCTGTGAAAAGAAGCAGTTCTGTTGACCAAGGAGAGACAGCTTGAAAAGCAGAGAGCCTTTTAAAGAGCCAAAGTATAAAATTTTCTTTGCAGCTACTTACTTTGGGAGCCGGCAAAGGGAAGACACCATGGACTAGAGATGCTTGAGGAGAGGTGAGTGGGTCTGAAGAGAAAACTGAGTGAACAGCCACCCAGATCCCTGTGCTGAGTCATTCCCCAAACCCCAGGAGCCCTCTCTCTCAGATAAAACACTCCTCTCTGAATGGCATCAGCCTGAGGGAAAGCAATAGCCCCACCCACAGGAATTACTCTGCCCCACCACATGAAGCTTAAGGCTGACTGCTGATCACAGATTGATTAGATCAACAACTGATTGCTGTAAGACTGATTAGTTTAATGTCTGAGGCAGAAAACTCAAAGAAACAGCAAAAATGGGAAGACAAAGAAATAGACCCCAAATGAAAGAACAAAAGAATCCTCCAGAAGAACTAGATGAAATGGAAGTAAGCAATTCAGAGTAATGATTATAACAATACTCAACAGCACGAAAAAAGACATCAAAACTATAAAAAAAGATCAGTCAGAAATAAAGAATGCAATATCTGACATAGGTAATACACTGGAAGGAATAAACAGTAGGTTAGATGAATTAGAGGATCAAATCGTTTTTTGGAAGACAAAATAGAAAAAAATCAAGCAGAGCAGCAAAAAGAAAAAAGAATTTGAAAAACCGAGAAGAGCTTAAGAAATATTTTGGACAACATAAAGTTTAACAATATCTGCATCATGGGAATATCAGAAGGAGAAGAGAGTGAGCAAGGGATCAAGAACCTACTTGAGGAAATAATAATGAAAACTTCCCTAATCCGGTGAAGGAAAAAGTTTCACAAGTCCAGGAAGCTCAGAAAGTCCCAAACAAGTTGGATCCAAAGAGGCCTACACTGAGACACATCATAATTAAAATGACAAGGCTTAAAGACAAGGAGAAAATCTTAACAGCTGCAAGAGAAAAGCAGGTAGTTACCTACAAGGGAGCACCCATTAGTCTGTCATCTGATTACTCATCAGAAACATTTCAGTCCAGGGGAGAGTGGCATAAAATATTCAAGGTGATGAAAAGCAAGGCCCTGTAGCCAAGGCCACTTTGCCCAAAATCAAAGGAGAAATAAGGTGCTTACTGCACAAGAAGAGCTAAAGGAGTTTGTTAACACAAAACAAGTACTGCAACAATGTGAAAGGGCTTGCTTTAAGAAGAAACAGAGAAAGTAGGAAGGAAAAAACAGAGGAAAACAGTCTAACAATAAAATGGCATTATATACATATCTATTAATAATTACCTTAAATGTAAATGGCTTAAATGCCCTAACCAAAAGATAGAGGGTAGCTGAATGTATAAGAAAACAAGATCCATGTATATGCTGCCTCCAAGAGATCCATCTCAGATCAAAAGATACAAACTAAATATAAAAGAATGGAGAAAGATATTTCATGCAAATGTAAAAGAAAAAAAAAGCTGGGATAGCAGTACTTATATCCAGCAAAATATACTTTAAAACCAAGACTATAGTAAAAGACAAAAAAGGATACTACATAATCATAAAGGAAACAATCCAACAATAGGATATAATTCTAGCAAACTTTCACACAGCCAATATAAGAGCATCTAAATATGTAAAGCAAATCTCGATGAACATAAAAAGAGAGATAGACAGAAACACAGTCATTGTTGGGGATTTTAATACCCCATTGACTACAACAGATTGATATTGGAGGCAAAAAATCAGCAAGGAGAGGACAGCCTTAAACAATACACTAGATCAAATGGATTTAATTTATATCTTCAGAGCATTTCATCCAAAAGCAGCAGAATATACCTACTTTTCAAGTGCACATGGAACATTTTATAGGATAGACCACATGCTATGACCCAAAACAAGTCTCAATAAATTTAAGAAGATTAAATTTATATCAAGCATCTTCTCTGACTACAGTGCTGTGAAAGTAGAAATCAATCATGAGAACACTGAAAAACACGCAAAGGCATGGAAGCTGAATAACATGGTATTAAACAACAAATAGGTTAACAACAAGATCTAGGAAGAAATCAGAAAATACCTTGAAACAAATGAAAATGAGGACAAAATCCAAAATCTGTGGGAAACTGGGAAAGCAATCCTAATAGTAAAATTCATAGCATTACAGGCCTATCTCAAAAGAAAAAAAGCTCAAATAAACAATATGACTTCACATTTAAAGGTGCTTGGAAAAGAATATCAAGCAAAGCCCAATGAGAGGAGAGGAAGGAAATAATTAAGAGCAGAGTAGAAATAAGTGAAATACAGTAAAAAAATACAAAAGATCAATGAATCCAAGATTTGGTTCTTTGAAAAGACAGACAAGATTGCCAAATATTTAACCAGACTAGTCAAGAAAAAAAAGAGAAAATAAATAAAATCAGAAATGAAAGAGGAGAAATAACAACTGACACCAAAGAAATACAAGGACTTGTAAGGCAATATTATGAATAATTAAATGCCAATAAAATGGACACTGGATGAAATGGATAAGTTCCTAGAAACATAATCTTCCAAAAATAAATCAGGAAGAATCAGAGAATCTGAATGGATGAATTACGCCTAATGAAATTGAAGCAGTAATCAAAAACTTCCAACCAACACAAGCCCTGGACCAGGTGCCTTCACAGGTGAATTTTACCAAACATTCCAAGAAGTAACATCTCTCCTTTTCAAACTATTTTCATGAAATTCAAGAGGAAGAAAGGCTCCTGAACTCATTTTGTGAGGTCAGCATTATCTTAATTTCAAAACCAGATGAAGACACAACAAAACAAAAAAATTATAGGCCAATATCATTGATGAACAGATACTCAAATCCTCAATAAAATATTAGCAAACTGAGTACTGCAATGCATCAAAATGGGATTTATTCTGGGAATGCAAGGATGCTACAACATGCACAAATCAATTAATGTGATTTACCACATAAACAGAATGAAGGATAAAAAAACATATCATTATATCAATAGATGCAGAAAAAGCTTTTGGTAGAATTCAGCACCCATTTATAATAAAAACTCTAAGCAAAGCGGGAATAGAGGGAACATAACTAAACATAACAAAGGCCATATATGACAAACCCACTGCCAGCATCATACTCAATGGGCAAAAACTACAAGCATTCCCGTTTAAGATCAGGAACAAGACATGGATGTCTGTTCTCACCTATCTTATTCAACATAGTACAGAAGTCTCATAGCTATCAGACAAAAAGAAGTAATAAAAGGCATCCAAATCAGAAAGGAACATATAAAACTATCTTTATTTACAGATGCCATAATAATATGCATAGAAAACCCAATAGATTCCACTGAGAGACTACTAGAACTGATAAATGAAATTAGCAAAGTAGCCAAATACAAAATTAGTATCCAGAAATCAGTTGCAATTTTACATTCCAATAATGAACTAACAGAAAGGGAAATTAAAAAAACAATCCCATTCATAATTGAGGATGTAAAAGACCTCTACTTGGAAAATTATAAGATACTGAAGTAAGAAATTGAGTAATATACACATAAGTGGGAGCATATCTCATATTTATGGATAGGATGAAGTAACATTATTAAAATGCCCCATACTACCCAAGCAATCTATATAGTGAATGTAATTCCTCTCAGGATTTCAATGACATTTTCACAGAACTAGAACAAATATTTCAAAAATTTATATGAAACCACAAAAGTCTTTCCTTAGCAATAGCAATCCCAAGAAAGAAGCACAAAGTTAGAGGAATTACGCTATCTTATATTAAATTATACTAAAAGTCCAAAGTAATCAAAACAGCCTGGTACTGTCATAAAAACAGACACATAGATTAATGCAATGGAATAGAGAACCCAGAAATAAACCCACACATTATAGTCAATTAATATTCGACATAGGAAGCAAGCACGTACAATGGGCTAAAGATAGTTTACTCGATATATGGTGTTGGGAAAATTGTACTGATACATGAAGAAAAATGAAACTAGACTACGTTTTTACATACACACAGAATAAATTCAAAGTAGATCAAAGACTTAAATGTTATACCCAAAGTCATAAAAATCATAGCAGAAAACATAGGCAGCAAAATCTCAGACATTGCTTGTACAAATTTTTTTGGATATCTCTCCCCAGGCAACTGAAACAAAAGAAAAAATAAGCAAATGGACTTCATCAAACTACAAAGTTATTGCACATCAAAGGAAAACTTCAACAAAATAAAAAGACAACCCAGAGAATAGGAGAACCATATTTGCCGATACATCTGATATGAGGGGTTAATATCCAAATTTGTAAAGAACTTGCAAAACTCAACACCAAAAAACCAAACTACCCAGTTAAAAAATGTGCAAAGGACCTGAGTAGACACTTCTCCAAAGAGGACATAAAGAGGGCCAATAGACATATGAAAAGATGTCCAATGTCACTAATCATCAGAGAAATGCAAATTAAAACCACAACTAGATACCATCTCACACCTGTCAGAATGGCAATCATCAAAAAATCAACAAGTGGTAGCAAGGATGTGGAGAAAGGGAAACCCTTGTGCACTGCTGATGAGAATGCAGACTGGTGCAGCTACTATGGAAAGCAGTATGAAGATATCTCAAAAATTTTTAAATAGATCTGCCTTTTGACCCAGCAATTCCACTGTTCAGAATATATACTAAGGAACCCAAAATACTAATTCAAAAGACCATAAGCACCCCTGTGTTCATTGCAGCATTATTTACAATCACCAAGATATCAAAGTCCCCCAAGTATCCATCAGTAGATGAGTGGATAAAACAACTATGGGACATTTACACGATAGAACACTACTTGGCCGTAAAAAAGAAAAAATATGCTTTGTGACAGAATGAATGGAACTGGAGAATATTATGCCAAGTGAACTAAACCAGTCAGAGAAAGACAAATACCATATGATTTCCATCATATGTGGAATCTAATGAGCAAACTGAACTAACAAGCAAAATAGAGACAGACTCATAGATAGAGAACAGATGACAGCTCGTCAGGGAAGGGGAAGTTATGGGGTGGAGGAATTGAGCAAAAAGAAAAAAGGACTCATGGACATGGACAAGAGTGTGCTGATTGCTGGGGGAAGGGAGATATACAGGAACTAAATAGTAATGAAAAATATATAATAATGATTATATTAAAAAACAAAAATAAAGATGTTTTAAGTAATAATAATGATTTTAAATGGCCCATCCAGAGGATTGGTATGACTGTATCAGTTATACCTTATGGCAGTAACATAGAACTATTTTTATTGAGACATAAGACAAATGGAACAATACAATAATAGAATTTGCAAATTGCACTCATACAGTTATCATAGAAGAGATGAAATTACTTGATATTTAAAACAGTATATACTCTGGAATTAAAAACAACTGAGTTTAAATCCTGATCTAATTAGTTTTTAACTGTGTGACTTGATCAAGGAAATTAACCCCTGAATGATGTTTTCTGTAATAAATTGGCAATAAAAATATTTTTCATCACATATTATTATTATATCTTATAATAAACCTAGTGAATACCTTCAATAAAATCAATGTATAAATGGTTCTGTAGCATGCAATAAATATTTTCCTATAGAATTTAAAATTAGTATAATGCAATATTATCATTATATTAGTATATTTTACTCAGCACTGTCCCTATAATATTAGTGGAGAAGAAGAATAATTTATACTTGATGTTAAACATATGCAGTTAAAACAGTAAAACATACTGTTGTTACAAATACAACTGTGGCAAAAACTGAATTTTTCTCTTTGCTACTAAAGTTTTTAGAAAGAAATAATTAATAGAGTAGATAATGCCAGAGTGATGATTTCAGATACAAGGAAATTCTGAAAACCATATTTATAGTTTTCTCTTTATAGTTTTTCTTTTAATTTTTCAAAAATTTTATGTTAATCAGAAAAACCTAGATTTACATGATATCTACACATATACAGGGTGGGACAAAGGTAGATTTACAGTTCCACAGATATACACAATAATTAATAAATAATACAAGGATGAACTCTATGTTTCCAATACTCACAACTGTAAACCTAGTTTTGCCCACACTGTATAATTAACTAAAGCTAACTGGACAAAAGAAAGTAATTTGCCACAGTATGAGCAGTTAATGGTTCCTTCCATTCGACTGTTCATTTCAGAATGCACCTTATGTGGCCACCAACCTAGGCTCTTCCTGTGGAATTCTTCCAGGTTATCATTTCTTCATCTACTCTCATAGCCAAAGTCTGTCCAGCTATTGAGAATGGCCATCTGGTTACTTACTGTTTTCTCTGGTTCTGATTAATCAATATTTGGAGATGCTGTTTCCAGGATTTTCCCAGGATTTTTTCAGAATTTTCCAGGATTTTGGTTTGCAATACCACAACCCAAGTAGAATGTGTCTACTAAATGCCACAGTTCAGGAAATCAGTGTCAAGCTTCACTCCCATTTCTACTCTGTGGTTAAAACATTGAATGTGGATGTTCCTTTTAACAGTCCTGGGCTAATTTTCTTATATGAAAAGAATGATAATAAATAATTATGTTACCTACCTCAAATTAGTGTGGGAAGAGTAAATAAGATGAGATGCATTAAAATATTTTGTAAACAATTAATTATTATACCAATATCAAATGACATTATCATGTATAGAAACAAAATGATAGGGACATGTTGGACAGAATTGCTTACTACATACCTACTAAAACATTTATGCAAGGCACCTCATTTAATATTCATTACAGTCCTGAAGCAGTCATTCTGTTCCTTTAATTAACTAGGAAGGTTTAATCTTCAGAAAGATTGAATATCCTGTGTAAGGCCATGTAAGCTAATGATCAGTGTTGCACTGAAAGTTAAAAGATTCATGTGAAAATAAGGAACAAAGGGAAACAAAGGAACTGTCAGTCAAGATTTAAAGAAATAAAATTCAAGAAGTGTATGGGGTTGTGGCAGACACAGAAAAATGCAGGATGATACTTCAGGGCCTCCAGAAGAGGAATGGGGGGTTGGGCTGGGGTGGAGGGGAAAGGCAGAAAACTGTACTGGAACAACAATTAAAAAAAAAAAAAAAGAACTCAAGAGGACTAGCCCGGGACCTGCAGGGGATTGACTGCCCTGTCTAAAGACATTGAAGTTTTCGATCAATGGAAACTTCAGTTAAACCAATCTCTAAATACCATTACTTTTAATGTTAGAATTTTTGCCTCTATGTTATGGAGAATTAAGCAACATTTCTCTGGATTTGGTCCGTCTAGGAAATCATCACTGGTATTCAGGCCAAAATGTCTGGGCTTTCACCCAATATTAAATGTAAATGTTCTGGATAATTGCACTAATTTTTTATTTAATTCTCCTGCACACAGACAGACACTAGTGTCTGGAAACAGTTTATATATGAATATCAAAAAAGCATAAAGAGTATATATATATATATATATATATATATATATATAGTTTTCTTTTCTTTTTTAATTTTTTTTAAATCAAAAGTAATAAAATTAGTGAGTGAAGAATTTAATTTTGTTTATGGAGAATTTGGCAAAAGAATGTGTTCGCAACTCAGTGTTCACAAGTAGTAAGGGAAAAGTTGGTATATTGTTTCCAAACAAAACTTTAAATCTTAACACAAAACACCTTTATTGTTTTTGATCCAACTGGTAAATTGCACAGTAGACAGATTTAGACATTAACGTAAGTCAATAATATGTCATCTGGAAACCCTCCAAAGGCCAGCAGAGTAACAGAAGCCTTTAAGGAAACCAGGAATCCATAGACACTTCAAATTTTATGAGGGACCATTGAATCCATAGGAGCAGCGGATTAAAAAAATGAATTGAGTTGTCCACAGCTATACTGTCTACGGCTGGGTTCTTTTGCCAACCTTTCTTCTTATAAAGCAAATCAAAATACAAAATGGATTTCCAATGAATGGACTGATTTATAGACTGTAACTATTTCACTTGTAGTAATTTTTGGCATAACTCTGTGTTTTCCTGTAAGGAATTCTATTAAGTTAAACTCTAACCCAAAACCAAGAAAAAGAAAGGAATACTGACTAGAGTTATGCACTCAAATAAAGATCATTTCTTAATTCTTATACACATGAATATATACCTGGTGTTCTGGAAGACATTGCCTCATCCTCACATATTGTGCCTGCAAGTTGGTGCTTGGCACAATTTCCAAATTGTGCCATCCAAATCTCTGAAATATTGTCAACTTCTTGGTGGCACAGTACATGATGTCATGAGTGAATCTTGTGATCACGAGTCCCCTTCTCTACCTGTTTTTTTTTTTTTTTTTGGTAACTTGGGACCCCGGTCCAATGCAGTGTAAGAGCCCATGCTGGTAGATAAACACTCTGTAAGTTAAGGTTCACAGAAGAATCATTCACACCTGAATGTTTGTCTGCTCCTGTGAGAACAAATCACTAACTCTCCCAAAATGAAAGGCTCCATTGCAGTCAATTTGTCATCAGTGGTCAGTTGGCCTCCTCAAGGAGCACTGCCATCCCTGGAGGTACAGAAGTTCTCCCTTGCTAGCAAATTGCACATTCAACAATAGCAGTCCCTACGTCAGCCTTGGTGATTATCAAGGACCTGCTCATGGGACCATGTGTAGGCTCATCTCTGCCATCACAGCCACTTCTTTCATGAGCCCATCAAACCACCTCTCTAGGGTGGCCAATGACAGAGGCTGGCAAATATCAATCAGCCAGGTTATTTTGTCAACTTGCTTGTTTACTTCCTCTTCCAAGAAGGAAGTTCCCTGGCGGGTGAACATGTACAAAGATCTCTGACTTTGTGTCCACTCCCATATTTTAATATTTGAACCTCCTTGATTATAATCTTCTCTTTTTCCCTCCAAGATTTTTACCTGGAGGTCTATATATCTTCAAACCTCCAGCCATTTCTTTTTCCACAAAATTGTTTGCCAGGAAGATTTTCCCTACTACCATCTTTCTAGACTATACCTAAGTCCTTAATATAGCTGCCATCCTTGTGCATCTTGTGCCCCCAGGCCAACCTGGTCCATCTATGACATTAAGCTCAGGCTCCTTACTCCTGTGTCTATTGGTCATATGATATTCCCCACAGGGCCACAGGCACAAACTGAAGAAGGGGCACTGGTCCAACCATGGTAGATAACATCTGGGCTACCTATTCATGTAGTTTGCTTATGACCCAACAGAGTTTGTACCTCCTTCTTTGTGTTAGGAGGGGCAAGGGACACTAATTTGTCTTTCATTTCAAAGGGGATAACCTGGCATTACCCCTCACCACAGATCTTCAAACATTTTTCAGATATGAAATGTCCCTGAGACTAAGCAAAACTAAACTCCTAGTAGATAATATAAAAGAAAAAATCTATGTGATCTTAGATATGACAACAACTTTTTAGACAAAATGCTGAAGATACAAGCATGGAAGAACTGATAAGTTTAACTTCATTAAAGATTAAAATTTTCCACTCTACAAAAGACAATGTCAAGAGAATTAGAAGACAAGCCACAGATTGGGAGTAAATATTTGCAAAAGACACAACTTATAAAGAACTGTTATTCAAAGCATAACTATTAAACTGAAGTCTATTAAACTTCAACAGTAAGAAGCTAATGACCTGAAAAACAAGTGGGGTGAACTAACACTCTTCACAAAAATTAACTCAAATGGATCATGAACCTAAATCTAAAATGCAAAATTATAACACTACTCCTAGAAAAGTATGTAGGAGAAAACCTACATAATCATCTTGAATATTGTAATGCCTTTTTAGATCAACACCAAAGATATGATTCATAAAAGAAATAATAAGCTGAACTTTATTAAAATTAAAAACTTTTGTGGAAAACAATATCAAGAGAACAAGAACACAAGGCACAGATTAGGAGAAATTATTTGCAAAAGGTATGTCTGATAAAAACTATAATCTAAAATATACAAAGTACTGAAACTCATCAATAAGGAAACAACTTGACCCCCCAAAAAAGGGCCAAACACATTAATAGACACCTCACCAAAAAAAGATATAAAGATGGCAAAAAACATAAGAAAAGGTGTTACATATATGTCATAAGAAAAATTCAAACTAAAATAACGAGATACTACTATGAACTTATCAGAATGGCCGAATTTCAGAACACTGACAACACCAAATGCTAATGAAGTCATGAGCACTGGGAAGTCCTATTCACTGCTGGTGGGAATGCAAAATGGTACAACCACTTTGGAAGACAGTTTGGGAGCTTCTTACAAAACTACACGTACTTTTTCACATGCTTCAGCAATTATGTTCCAGAGTATTTGCCAAAAGTTGAAAACATATGTTTACACCCATACCTGCACACAGATGGTTTACAGCAGCCTCATTCAAAATTGTCAAAACTTAAAAGTAAGCAAGGTGTCCTTCAGTGGGTGAATGGATAAATGAACTGTGGTACATTCAGACCATTCAATACGTAATTCAGTCCTAAAAAATAAAATAAAAGAAGCTACTGGGCCACGAAAAAACATGGAGGAAACATAAGTGCATATCACTAAATGAAAGAAGCTGACCTGAAAATGCTACATACTGTATGGTCACACTCTATGACATTCTGGGAGAGAAGAACCATGAAAACAATAAAAGGACCAGTGGTTGCTGGTGAAAGTGGGCAGGGATTAGGGAAGGGAAGGATGGTTGGGTGGAGCACAAAGGATTTTTAGATCAGTGAAACTATCCTTTATAATAGTATATTCCTGACTCTCACTATTTCCTTAAAAGTGAACCAAAACAGAGAGGAATACTTTGACCACCAATCATTATCTGGAAATAAAATAGATAGGCATTGAAGTAGAACTTACTTGTATTTTTTTCCTGAGGTATAATTGACATACATTACATTAGTTTCAGGTATATAACATCACTGATATTTGTATATATTATAAAATGATAACCATAATAATTCTTCTTCACAATTATCACCATGCATAGTTACAGAATATTTTTTGTGATGAGAAGTTTTAAATCTATTCTCTTAGCAACTTTGAAACATGCATATAGTATCAACTACAGTCACTGTGTGGTACATGACACCCTCAGCACTTGTTTTATAACTCAAAGTTTGTACATTTTGACCCCCTTCACCTATCTTACCCACCCCCACCTCCACCTCTGGCAACCACTTATCTGGTCTCATATCTACAAGCTTGTTTTTTTTAATTTCACATATAAGTGAAATCATACAGTATTTATACACATTATTTCTCTCTGACTTATTCCACCTGACACAATGCCCTCAAGATCCATCATCTATGTTTTCACAAATAGCAAGATTTCATTTTTATGGCTAAATAATATTCCATTTCACGTACGTATCACTTTTTCTCTATCCATTCATCCACTGGAAGACACAGGTATTTTTCAGGTCTTTGATAGTGTATATAATACTGCAATAAACATGGCATTCAGATAGTTTTTTCAAGTTAGTGGGGTTTTTTTTCAATGACTACCCAGAATTGAAACTGCTGGATCATGTGGTATTTCTATTTTTAATTTTCTTTAGGAAACTACATATTGTTTTTAACAGTGGCTGCGCCAGTCAGTTTACATGCCCACAAACTACACAATGGTTCCCTTTTCTCCACATTCTCTCACCAACACTTGTTATTTTTTGTCTTCTTCATAACAGCTATTCTAATAGATGTGAGGTGGTATCTCATTGTGGTCTTGATTTATACCTGTAAGACCCCTAGGTCTGTGGCATGTTCCTGATAGTAGTGATGTTGGATATCTATTCACTTACCTGTTGTCTATCTTTATATCTTTATGTCTACTATGGAAAAACATCTATTTAGGTCCTCTAAAAATTTTTAGTAAGAGTTTTTCCTATTGAGCTATATGAACTCTTCATATATTTTAGATATTAAGCCCTTATCAGATATATGAATTGTGAATTTTTTCCCATTAACTAGTAGGTTGCCTTTTTATTTTGTTGATTGCTTCCTTTGCTGAGCAGAAGCTTTTTAGGTTGATGTTGTATCACTTAACTTATTTTTGCTTTGGCTGCTTATGCTTTTGCTGTCAAATCAAAAAAAAAATTATCCCTAACACTGATGTCAAGGAGTTTACTGCCTAGGTTTTCTTGTGGCAGTGCTATGGTTTCAGGTCTGATATTCAAGACTTTAATCCATTTTGTGTTAGTTTGTTGTAAGGTGTAAGATTGTGGTCAAATTTCATTCTTTTGCATGTGGTTGTCCAGTTTTCCCAGCACTGTACAGTCTCTTTATTGAAGAGAATGTCTTTTCTCCACTATATATATTCCTGGCTCCTTTGTCACAAATTAATTGAGAATATGTGTGTGAGTTTACTTCTGGATACTCTTTTTCACTGATCTATGTGTCTATTTTATTCCAATCTCAGTATGCCATAGACTTATGGGTCTTGTGGCTTTTGGTCTTCAAGCCAGATATTTTGGGGGCCTGTCTCTCAGGGCTGGGTGCCTGATGTGGGGTATGAATTCCTCACTCCTTAGAAAGGCTCTGGGTTTTGAGTTCCCTCCCAACTGTGGATCACCATGCTGAGGGGTTTGTGGTGAAAAGGCATCTCAGCCTTTCCTGCCCACTTTGGTGTATTTTCTCTCTCATTTGCCCAATGTGAAGAGGTCACTCTGCCAGTTTTTAGTCTTCCTTCAGCAGACGTTGTTCCATATGCAGCTGTACATTGAGTGTGTCCATGAGAGGAGTGAGTTCAGGATCTTTCTATGTCACTGCCTTGAACTAGAACCAGAATTTACTTACTAATCTGTTCTCTGATGCAATGGGCGCTCCATTTCTGCTGATCCCACTACACCCTTTCCAACATGGATCACAAAACAATGTTTAACTTGGAAAATCTCAGCTGTGAAAGGGGTTTTCAGTGAAGAGACAGAAAGTCATCAGGACTTCTCCCTCACATGCAAGAGATGATTCTCACTCAGCATGCCAGCAGTACCACATTCCTGCACCTGCTGGCACACACCTGGCTCTCCAGACCATGCTGCTGACATTATACAATCTCTAGCTGGTCATTTGATAAAAAAAATTTTGCCAGCTCCTTTCTTGCTTTCTCTCCAAACATAGAAGTTGGCATTAACTTTGTAGCAAGTTTTTACATTTTTATCATAAATAATATAATTTATATTTGGTTTTGCCATGGTAAATGTGACTCTAGCTAGCTGCAAGTTTGGGACTCATCACTACTTGTAGCAACAAAATTCATACATTCTACACTGTAAATCACTGATTTGTATTTGTTTTAAACCCCTTCTACCTGGTTTATATAATTATGCAAAGATTCCAAAGCTTTATTCCTTTATTTGACAAAAGTTTATGACACCAATCAGAAAACAAGCAAAAAATAGAACTCTGAACAACAATATCCCATTTTCAGGTATTTTACATGCATCCTGTTTACATTTTTATTTTTTCCTTATGTAAAACAGCAGCATTTATAGATTTACTCACTCAACCCATATATATTCCTACTCAGTACTGATGATGAAATTTATTTACTATTAAAGTTTACAAGTTATTAACCATAGGGTTTATTTTACTATTTTTATCACTACTTTTTAATGCCTTAATGAACAACTTTTGTGGACTGTTACAAAAACAATAGTAAAACAATATAATTGCAACTGTAACTAATAAAAATGATCATATTACATATATTACATGAAAATATTAGGCAAGATAAAGTGACCAGTACAATCTTTATGGTAAATGGGCATCTTCAAAATGAAATGATTAAACTAGTACAAAATTCTAGGGAAAACCCATTCTCACATTTTAAATATGGGAAATATATGTGACTAAAATTATATAATCACCTTTTGCTCTAAAACTACCAAATTTCCCACAGAACTTATGATATATAAATCACAGCCAGGAACCTCAGCAGTATTAAGACCACACTTTGAGCAACAGAATGTCAGCCCACAGAGGAGATAATTACAAAAAACATTACAGTGTCTATTTGAAAGAACCTCTACTGTTGAATTAAAGAACAAAACTGTTTAGTAGTGACAATATTTCTGTGACAGTATTTTTGAATTTCTGTGATTCAAAAATTTTCATTCATCTGAAAAACACAAATTCAGACTTCATGCCATGCCAGACAGTGGGGTTGGAGGTGAATGAATAACATTATGACCTATTAAGATATAAAATACAGAAATCAGTGGTTTGGTTGAATATATTTCTGTGGAAATTATGGTTTGAAAATTGGATCTTATATTGAGATCAAGCCAAGTAGAGATTATTTAGTGTTTATGCTTATAGGACTCAAAAATCTTCAGAACTTTCAAAGGTAATGTGGAGATTTCTAGTAAAAATCCTCTATGGCTTATACATCTACATATCTATGCTCTTCTGACATACCTCACAAGTAATAGAGAAGGTATCTACTGAGGCAACCTGGGGAAGTTCTGGACAAGTCTGGTTTTCAGGAAATAAAATTGTATATCCATGTCACCCAGTATAATTATGGAGGTGTTTTTATAAAGAGATATATATCATACTCTACTTCCAATCACACCTCAACCCTCCAAGTGCAATGCTGGATACATTTGTTCTACCTTCTACATGGCAACCTTGAAATATTTAAAAACAATGATGATATCTGCCTTTAATCTTTCCATCTGCTGGCTTGTCACAGTTTCAAAACCTTTCTCAACTAGTCCTGTCCTCTAAATACATTCTAGTTTGTCAGTATCCCACCTAAGTCATTATATCAGAAGTAATCCCCACATCCAGGTATGGTTTTAGCAATACTTAGTAAAGTGTAAGCATCATTTGCCTTTTTTCTGGACAAAAACAATCTTTCCACTAATCTGTTTAAGACTGCATTGCTCTGGGGAAGCTACATCATATTGGTGACTCTCATCGAGTTCTCAGCTATTGAATAACTGTAAACTTCCACATATGAGGCCATAAGCCACATCTTCTCCATCCTAAACTTATGCAGTGGTGTTTTGAACATACCTGTTTTTCCTTCTGCATGAGTGGAGAATACAGATTTCCTCCTTAAGTGTAATGCTAATAGTTTCACCCCAATCTTCTATCCTTGCAAGTTTTGTCAGGATCCTGATTCCAGCATTGACTGGAAGTTATGCCCGATTTCATGTCTTCTACAGATTTGGTAAAAGACCTCTTCCTTTATACTATACACTTCACTAATAAAAAAATAATGAACATGATATGTGAAATATGCCACAGTGATGTTATAAAGTATATATATATATATATATATATATATAAATTATAATGTGGTGCAGCCAGGACCACCCCCAAGAGGGGTTTATAACAGGGTCCAGAACTCAGGGTGTTCAGGAAATATAAAAATATAGAATGCCCCCCACAAGTCTGAACTGGGGGATGGGACACAGGGGGCAGAGCCATTAAGAGTTATTTTGCATATCAACATTTTGCCAAGTTCAGAATTGATGTGCAAAAATGGTTATTTTACATATCTATAACAGCTGGCCTGCTCCACAGATATGTTAAGTAGCTGTGGCCCTTCTCTGAGCCAGGTAGATGGGAGTGACTTTGACCCATTATGTACCTGGGAGACTGCTCCCCTTACAGCACCTGTTGGAGAGCTTGGAGATAATTCACTCCATGCCATGGGGTCACACCTGCCCTGACTAACTATAGCAGCCCGTAAAGGCTGGAAAAATTGAGGAGTGCTAGCAGATGTAGTCAATTGTGAGAGGAGTCAAGATGGGTGTACAGAGAAAGACTCCCATTGGGATTTAAACCCAGGCATGGTAGACATGTGGGTGGGAACCAGAGTTTTGGGGGCAGGAAGGGGAAACACTATTTTTGGGAACAGTATTCAACACCCCCCACAGGTCCATTCTCTAACATAATGACTATCGCCATGCTATGAAAATTAGAGGTTATTTTGCAATATATAAAATATTGAATCATTATTTGGTATACCTGAAACTAATATGATGTTATATGTCAATTTTATCTCAATTAAAAAACTAGAGACATGCAGGTTAAAAAATAAAACAAAGCTTCCTCCTAGGTAACAATTTACTAGAGCAGCTGCTCAGTAGAAACCAATGTGCCTCACTATCCCATCATCCAGGTGTTTCTGGTCCTAAAAAAGATATTGAGAGATTCTGTCAGAGTCTTGCAAAGTCCAGCTGCTCTGAGTCTACTACATTTTCTGACCCAGTGAACGGGTAACATTGGTGAAAATATGGCTTCCTAGATTGCAGAAAGACAAAGTTCTTCACTAAGACAAAAAAGGAGCTTGAGTAAGACTTGGGAGTATCTGAAAAGTATAATTTAGAAGCTAATCTTATTTCATTGAAATAAAACAAAGAGATTTAGGAATCCAGTTAAAGAATTCATTAAACCTGTGGTTTGTCTAGCAAGCCATGACCTGAGGGGATATGGACACAGCTGGCATTTCTTTCACTTAAAAGAAGCAATTGGCCTGAGTTTGGAGGTTTTATACGAAACAAAGCAGAGAGCTTGTCAGTCTGAAAAACTGCTTTGTATTCCTCTCATGTAGACATGAGAGTGGTATTCAAGCTATAATGAAGAGAGTGTCCTTTCTCTTGAATGGCTCACATTCATGTCACCCAATCTAACCTTTAGTTGACTCTAATAGCCCCTACATTTGTACATCAAAACTCAACCTAACCTTTGGAATAGGTCTCTGAGTTTAAAATGTTTAACCACGAAGAGTGATCTTCATTAGACAGAAGGAATACCATAGGGAAGAGCTGGCACATGTTTTCCCCAGTAGCCAAGATGCACACAGAACGAGAGTTTTAAGAAGCTGCTAGGATTCATAAGCTCACATTGCAAGCAGATGACAAATTTAGGGAAGCAGGCAGGTTGGGACACTGGAGAATGAAAGTCTCATCTAAACAGGACAGCTGTTACCCACTTGCAACCAACTAGTGCTACATAAGATCACAGGCTCAGAATTTTTAAGTCTTCTGATAATTTTTAAGAGAAGTGAGAAATCTGAATTTTTGTATACCTGGTACCCTTGAGCACCTAGAACATTAGCAGACGCAGCATCAGAAAAAAGAAGCAGGCAGCTGGTTGCTGAGGGATTTTCTCTAAACTGTAGGTGAGGGGAAACTAAATTGCCACATTGCTGACCTGACCATTGACTAACTCTCCAGGCTAGGAGGAAGCACAAACTCTTGACTACTACTGCAGCATGTGCAATTGCAGTGTCCTCATGCTGTGTACCCGGAAAACATAATAAAATACTCAAAGGAGACCCACACCACTGAAAATGGTTAGTACTCCTCTCCCATTAACCTGATAATAAAGAAGATCTCTAAGATGCCAGGGTTTCTTGCTTCCCTTGTTAGTGAAGGAGTGGACACAGGACACTTTCTACTTCAAAGGCCAGAGTGTGGCCACCTCCCCCAAGAAGTGAAGTTTAGAAATGAACTTCAAGTTTCAATACCCTAACCCTTTGCATAAAAAAAAAGTTTTTTAAGGAATATCAATAAATATAATTGTCTTAAAGCATGTCTTTCAATTAATCAATTTGTTAGGCTCTAGGGACATAATTATCACCCTAATTTGTGTTCTACTAAAGGAAGACTCTGAAGCAAGGGTTAATGTTTAAGCAATTTATTTAGATGAGGAGTGAGGGACTGAGAGGAAAAGATAGCCAATAAAAACAAGGGGGCACTACCATGAGTGACTGGGAGTTAGACCTGGGGAGCTTTCAAGAAACCTGTACCCAGGAGTTCCATGGCCTGAGTGGTGAGGAAGCTGAGGTAACCATACACTAATATTGTTATTTTGAGTGGAGGGGTTTTAATTTCCCTGCATGAGTAAAGTGACTTTCTTCAGCTTAAAAATTAAAATCTTAGGCAAAGAGGTAGAGGTCAGCTGGTGTGCCTTGAAGGAGAATCTGAAATATGGATGGAGTACCAACACTGTTTCACTCTTGAATAAGTGAAAGTCCTACCTTCCAAGCTTATAGATTAATAAGGAGATGTTAGGAAAAAGCACAACAAAATATGAATAATGACACATGTGCACATATACTTGGAAATTAAATTTTCTGAGTGATCTTTTGAGTATCAGAATTCAGTATTCATTTAAAAATTATCATGCTGAAAGCATAGCTAGTATTGAGTATTTATTAAGCAATTTACTCAGTCCTGGCCTTCTTCTCTAAAGTAGTAAGTTCATAGTGTTTTCTTTTCTTGCTATTATTAATATCCTTTTATTCCTTGCTAGCTTCTAATTGTCTCACTTTGCTGTATTTTCTGTGGCATTTGAAGCCACCATAAATCCTATTCTGGAACAGAGAAAGAAAAAGAGATTGAAAAAGAGAGAGAATAAGGGAAAGGAGTGAAAGGAAGGAAAATGAGATAATAGAAAGAATAAAGCACATGTCTTTTTGTTTCATGCAGTGGCCCTTTGAGAAGCAAAGTGGGTTTGATAAAATTTGCCTTTTCTTTCCACTTATACTATGTGTGGTTTCCTGAATTGGTAAGATTTTAGAAGATTCTTCTTGCAGGGAAATATCTGTTCCCCTTTAGAGAGATCCTATTAAATAAGTAAATAAAAAAGTAGATGGCCATGTTAGAAGAGTTGATGAAAAAGATCATACTGGGCAGAAAGCATTTAGAAAAGTCCACGAAGCTGATCAAATGAACAAGTATCCTAGATCATTTATCTCAAATGTTGTGGTTAGAAGTATTATATAAAAATAAAAGTGCTTTGAGGAGTGTTGAAAATGGTCTCATGAACCCAGAAGGCATGAGGATTGAAATAATAACAGTCTTGAAAGAAGCACTATGTACTCTTCCCAGAATCGTTTTGATATATTAGGAGATCTGTGAGGGGTTTTAATGGGATATGAAGCTTTCATATAAAGGACATTGCAGGATTGATTCAAAACATTAAAAATGTGCCTATTTATCAACAATGGTGTAACTTTTATAAATATTTACGGAGCTGTCAGTGAAGACAGACACTAGTGATTACAAAGAGAGACAGAACTATAGAGTGAATAGAGGATACCAGTTCAGTAAAGACTTGGGTTCAAATCCAGCACTACTGCCTACCACTAGCTGGTTGACTTTGGGCAAGTCATTTAACTTGTCTAAGCCTTGTTTCCTAATGTTTAATATGGGGCTAAAAACAACACCTAGAATTAGTAGGTATTGGTAGTACAGGATGGCTATCATAATCAAATGAGATGAAAGCTATGGAAATATCATAATTAATAGCTGTTAACATATTTCCACACTGTCAAATTAATTTAAAAGATGTTTTGTTTAAAGTCCTAACATAGTTTCTATCAGACAATTTAGGAAGATCTTGAATTATAATCTATATTTTATACTGTTCTTGTCATAATTCTATGTGTATTGAAACTATACTGTTTCTTTCCCATCAGCTGCACAAAATAAACAGTTGTGTGTGTTTCTGTGTTTACCACATACAAGGTGTGTGAGACCCTAACTGTACCTCAAACAAGATGCCTGGCATGGCATAGCCTTATAAATGCCCAAAGTCTCTGTGATTGCATGTGCTTATATGTGCCAGGAAAATACATCACTGACCATAGATTGCTTCAATTCAAAAGCAATCTATCTGGTTAACATCCCTTGAGTTATACATATACTACCATTACTCCAGGGCCAAGCTGCTTCAGTTTGAACTCATCATATATTTCATAAGTATTAATAACTAAGGGTTTTATGAGCTCATTGGCTTCCTACTCAACTTTAAAAACACATCCATACCCTCCTTCTATAATCTTTGTATGGTTTGAGTCAATTGTGAAGATTTATGGACTACTTTACTTTGAAAACTAATGTGGGAGCAGAAAGGCAGGAAAATTTCCACACAATGCTGATTATATAAAATAAGATAGCAAGGGGGAGAGAAAAACTCCAAATCTGTTTATTCACCACTGGCTAATAAAATTTTAATAATGGGTTTGCTGAAATGAACCCAACTGTCAGGTGCCAGATCAGCTCCGTTGCTACACTGTCTAGGCGGCCAGCTCTGCCAAGTCCTCTGTTATCTTTGGCACCAGGTGAAGTATTCTTACACTGGTACACTGGATATAAGCTAGAAATAGAAAGCAAATAGACCCACTAGATAATTGCATCAAAATGAATCATGATCTTCAAACATCTAATTAGACAGATACTTTATAAGAACACATTAACCAAAATGAGTCTCAATGCGTATGTGAAGGTAGTATTTGTGTCAGTAGTGGCTAATTCAGTCTATCCATAAGATTGCCATTATAGACCACAAACTTAGTTAGTTACTTTATTAGAGTCCATGAAATGTTCTTCTTTTGCCCAAGTATGATTAGAGAGTTACACCAAAAATGGATGAGCACAGGCCACTTCCCAAACTCCAGTGGGGAGAAAAAAATTTCCTAGGAATTATATTTCTTAAGAACTTGACAAAAATCCAACAGTGATATAACAGTACTCATATGTATCTTTTACAGATGCCTTAAGAGTTAAAATTCTATATTCTTTACCAACAACTTCCATAGAAAGGTAAAACCTCTTCTGATTATTAACTATCCATGATGTTTGTGAAAAAAAGGTACAGGAATTAATTAAGAAGGTTTTGTTTATTTTTAAGTGATTTTTACATAGCAATTAGATTCTAATGGTTGTTTTTCTAATGATTTATCAGTGGAGTCACTAGAATATATGAGAAATGGAGTGTACGTTGAAAAGTTGCAGCAAAAGCAGCCCATGTCAGAGGAGCAGTCTCTCTGTGCCAGTGCAGAGAAGAGAATGACCCAAGTACAAATGGCCTATTCAGAGTTCATTGATTTGAATGCGGTATTTGGCACACAATCCTCCGTTCTTATTCAAGTGTTTGGGTCAAGATGTAACTTCTTTTTTTAAATATATTTTATTGATTATGCCATTACAGTTGTCCCATTTCCCCTCCTTCATTCCCCTCCATCCTGCGCACCCCCTCCCCCCACATTGCCCCACTTTAGTTCATGACCATGCGTCATAAGTTCTTTAGTTTCTACATTTCCCACACTACTCTTGCCCTCCCCCTGTCTATTTTCTCCCAACCGTCTATGCTACTTATTCTCTGTACCTTCTCCCCCCTTCTCCTCCCCCACCATTGCTAACCTTCCATGTGATCTCCATTTCTGTGGCTCTGCTCCTGTTTTAAATGTCTGCTTAGTTTGTTTTTATTTTAGGTATGGTTGTTAATAACTGTGAGTTTGCTGTCCTTTCACTGAGATGTAATTCTTAGAAGCTTCCTAGGTGAGCATGTCTTTTTCAACCTAATTCCTCCTAATCTCTAGCCCACTTACTTCAGACAATGGGATGCCTTTCCTCTCAGGGCACCTCAAAGCTCAGTCCATACTTGATTCTTAGATCCTAAGATTAAGTTAGAAGGAAATGTAACGTAGACCCTTGGGCCTAAATGACCTAATTTACCTCTCTGCCACTCAAATTCCCTAGGAAATAGTTCATAACTGCACTACTTCACAATCCTCCTAGAAAAGCAAAAAGAACCAAGGGAACACATGAATCTCACATTTGGCTTCAGCTGTCCAGGTCTGTCCCTGCCAAATCTACATTTTCACTGAGTGGTGAATATTCACAGTTTCCCCTTTTCTCACTTGTGTTAGGCCAGACAGCTGTCTAGGTCTAGTTACTAGTAGATAAAAGAAGGCTAGCTTACATTGCCAACCTAGACAAAGAAGTCCTAATTCTCTTTAACAAGGCAGTACATCCTGACTTCATGGGACATGGGGAACCAGGATGAGGAAAACCCAGAACTGAGAATTAATTAGAGAAATATATTAGTTTTCTTTCCTGTTTCACCTCACTCTTGATTTTACACTCATTTTCTATAGATGTATTTTTGCTTATATATTTTCATTCATTTTCACAGCCATGTATCAAAACTGCTACTTCTAGGATAACTGAAAGATACTCTTTGGGAAGAGCCTATTTTCATACATAATGTGAACAACAGCTAATACTATTTGAGAACTAACCATGTGCCAGTCACTGTACATTGTTTTATCAAGCTTTATTGAGATATAATTGACATATGACAACATATGAGTTTAAGGTATACACATTATGATTTGATATATGTATATATTGTGAAAGGATTACCACAATATTGTTAGTTAACACATCTATCAACTCACATAGCTACCATTTGTGTGTGTGGTGAGAACTTTTAAGATCTACTCTCTTATTACCTTTCAAGGACACAATACGGTATAGTTAATTATAGTCACAATGCTGTATATTATTCATCTTATAACTGGAAATTTGTACCATTTGACCATCGTCACCCATTTCTCCCACCCTCTGACTCTGCCTCTGGCAACAAATAATCTGCTTCTATGGGTTTGATTATTTTTTAGGTCCCACATATAAGTGAGACCATACAACATTTGCCTCTCTCTACCTAATTTCCCACAGTATAAAACCCTCAAGCTTCATTCATGTTGTCACAAATGGCAAGATTCCCATATTTCATAGCTGAATAATATTCTATTACATATATATGCATACACATAAATAAATGTTTTCTTTATCAAGTCATATTTTAATAGACATGTTGCTTTCATATCTTGGCTATTGTAAATTATGCTGCAGTGAACATGAAGGTACAGATATTTCTTCAAGATAATGCTTTTCTTTACTTTGGACATATACCTAGAAATGGAGTTGTTAGGTTATAAGGTAGTTCTATTTTCTGTGGAACCTCCATACTGTTTTCCATAATGGCTATACCAAACTGCCAGCACTTGTTTGTTGGTTTATTGATAGCACTACTAACAGATGTGATATCTCAATGTGATATTAATTTGCAATTTCTTGATAATTACTGATGTTGACCATCTTTTCATATATGTATTGGCCATCTGCATGTCCTCTTTAGAGAAATGTCTATTAGGGCCCTTTGCCCATTTTTTAATTGGATTGGATTTTTCCAGTGTTGAGTTGTATAAGTTTTTTATACATTTTAAATATTAATCCTGTATCACATGTATTGTTTGAGAATATTTTCTCCCATTCAGTAGTCTTTTTGTTTGTTGTTCTATTTCCCGTACTGTGCAAAACTTTTCAGTTAGATGTAGTCCCACTGGGTTTTTTTTTCTTTTTCTTTTTTTTTTTTTCTGACTGAGGAGACATACCCAAAAGTATACTGCTAAGAGCTATGTCAAAAAGTGTACTGCCTATTTTTCTTCTGAGAGCTTTATGATTTCAGGTCTTACATTCAAATGTTGAGTTTATTTTTGTATATGGTATAAAAAAGTGGTACAATCTTATTTTGCATTTTTTGTCCATCCTCCCCAGCACCACTTACTAAGGAGACTGTCCTTACTTCATTATAAAGTCCTGCCTCCTTTGTCATAGATTAATTTACTATACAAGCAAGGATATATTTCCAGGCTTTCTATTCTATACCATTGAACTACATATCTTATTTTGTTATTTTAGCTTCACACTATAATTTAATATCAGGAGCATAATACTTCCCACTTTGTTCTTCCTCACAGTTTCTTTGGCATCATGTTCTCTCCATACCAAACTTCTTTAGAAGGATTATTCTGAATTCATCTAGTTTATAAATCTCTATTTATTTAAGGTCAGCTATTGGAGCCTTCTTAATTTCCTCCGGTAATGTTGTGTTTACCTGATTCTTCATGATAGCTGCATGTTTGAATAAGCAATCTCTTCTTCCTTATATTACAGTTTCTTTATGATGGGAAAGACCACCAGTGGGCTCAGCTTGGAGTACTGTATGGATCTGCTGTAGCATCCACAAGTAGGCAGAGCTTCATATCACAGTCTTTGGTCGGGTTATGCTACTGCTCTGAGGTTGAGAGTGTGTAATGGTTCTACTGTCTGGGTTCCATATTCAAGCTGGGCCACTGGGCAAGCTCTCTGATGGGTAAGGGCAATAGCTGTACTCTACAGTCAGGTAGGGCCCCTAGTTGGACTCTGCATTTATCTGTGGTTGGACAAGTTTGCAGACTGTGTTTCCTGGCAGGATGGTTCCTCTGGCTGAACTCCATGTTCAGATAGGGTCACAGGCAGGTCTTCATGGTCAGACAGGATGTACTCTGTGATCAGACAGAGCCATAGGCTCTGTCCCAGAGTTGGGCAGGGCCACAGGCTGGGCTTTGCAATGAGGTAGGCTGCTATTCATGCTCAGCTCTTGGGCAAGGTTCCTGGCCAGGCTCCCAGATTAGGTTGGGCCTCCAGCTATGTCCCATAGTTGGGTGGGGCTGGAGACTGTGCTCCAAAATCAAGCAGGGTCACTGTTCAGACTCCTTGGTCAGGTGAGACTGCAAGCTGTGCTCCATGACTGAGTGGGATCACTGGCTGGGCTTTTTGCCTGGTGAAGCTGTAGGCTGTGTTCAGCAATTGAGCAAGATTGGCCTCTACTCCTGGGTGGTATGATAAGCTGAGTTCTGAGGTTTCCCATGGTTACACCTTAGTTTATTTGGTTATGTGAGGCTGGAGGATGAACTTAATAGTTGGACAGGGTTGGTGGCATGGATCCCTGACCTAGCAAGAAAGATGGGCTCCACAGATGCCCAGGCTCTCTGGCCAGGCTTCCTTGCCACACAGAATTGGAGGTTATATTTTGAAGTTGGGCAGGGCCATAGGATGGGCTGCACAGTTTATGCAGGCCACTAACTGGGGTCCCAAATCAGGCACAACTGCCAACCAAGTTCCCTGGATACATGGACTGCCAACTCAGCTCTGCAGCTAAGAGCCACTGCCTGGGAACTCTACTTGGGAGCATCTGCAAACAGAATGGGTCCACCAGGACATGGTTATTGGTTGCTGGGGGAATGAAATGTCCACTTCAGGCTCTCTTTTCTCACTAGAGAAACTGTGGAAGGTGGTGGTCAGGGAGGGGGATGTCGGTGTGGTTTATAGAAGGAGTGATGTGGTCAAAGTGAGATTGCTCCTCTTACCCATCTAATTCAGTCCCTCTCAGTGTCCGAATGCCAGGGGGTGTTTTAATCTCACTCTCAGGTAATTGGATTTTCACAAGGGTGCCTTATCTAAACATAGTCATTAGTTTGTCTTTTGGGGAGCAGGGTAGGTAGAATCTGAAGTAGGGAACAAACTATGTCACCATCTTCATGACATAACTTTCCTGCAATATATTTTTTAAATACACTTCTCATTTCATAATCACAACTTTATTAAATATGTTCTCTTACTATCCCCATTTTACAGAGCAAAAATTGAGGCTTTTGAATGATCGTACAGCTGGCTAGTAAGATAGAACATTTATAAGTTAGGGCCATCTGACTCCAAAGCCCATCAGTTCTCTAATATGACTGTGGTCTTGTTGCTGCAATTATCAATAAAAAGCATTAAGGGAATGCAATAAAGGATAGAGTCTATACCTAAATTTTAACATTTATTGACTGCTGACTGAGGTAATATTAAAAACTAACATTACCAGAAAAGTAAAATATATTAATATCCAAACAGGGAATATCATATGTATTCTTGGATGAGAAGAGAGACATCTGGTTATCATCCTCAAGGTAATAACTTGATGAATGGTTAAATCCAGAACAAAAATCACAAGAGCCTTCACTAAGCAGTGAAACCATTCATACTTCCTGACTCCACTTAGCCCTCAAGAATCACAGCACGTTCTTTTTCTGGTTTTCTGAGGATCAATGAACCTTTTTGAGTGAAAAACTAAATCATCAAAAGCAGAAATTTCAGCATCATCTGATTAGTCACTAATTTATTCATGGAGTGCATTATACAAAACACTGAAGATAAAATATTATTAAAATGAGACCCTGTTACCCAAAATTTTCAGTGGGGTTGGCAAGCTAGAAGAATAAAAGAAACATTTGCCTTGTGTGTGATAACTGTGCAAAGAATAGTAGGAACAAGAGAATAGATTGATGACCTGTGAGTGAATTGTAAAAACACGCAGTAAGCCGTGTGGTATGCATCACTGTTTTTATTTCTGTTTGCTCTAAATAAACAAGTAATAATAATAACCATATGGGTTTCTTTTTATTTTATTTTAATTGTTGTTCAAGTACAGTTTTCTGTCTTTTACTCCCATCCCAGCCCACCCACCTTAGTTTTTGCCCATGTGTCCTTTATACTTGTTCCTATAAACCCTTCCCCTTTTCCCCTGAAATTCCCTCCCCTCTCCCCTCTGGTCACTGTCAGCCTGTTCTCTATTTCAGTGTCTTTGGTTATATTTTGCTTGTTTGTTTGTTTTGTTGTTTAGGTTTCTGTTGGGTTCCTTGACACAAAAAGGGACATGTCATCTTATATCAAATGCTTTTCCTCAGAAAATTATTTCCTGTCATATCAGTCCCATGACATGAGTAGCTTCAGTCTGTACTGTATAACTGTGTCCCATGGGATGACAGAAGCTTACCTACCAGAACATCGCTAACATAGGTTTCCCCTTCAATGTAATTCACTTAAGTGAGGCTCTGTAACAGGAGAAGTTCTGCACCTGAGTTCAGGACCTCCACTTTTCCTTATACAGAGGACTAGTGCCCATCTCCTATTCACCACTTTTGGACCAGTTTTCCAAATCATCATTGTTGCCATGTTTCTTCATTATGATATGCTGGGTGGTCAATAGATTGTCTTCATTCCAGTTGACATCCTGAGTGGGGCACACAAATGTCAAGCATATCCCATCCCTGTGACTTTTTCCTGCTGCCTCCCTCACTTGGTTGCTCAGCTCCTGTTCTTTCTATCCAGCCTTCATGTGCTCGACATTTAAAGCCTTTTCTACTGATTTCAACTCCCTTACTGTCCTTCCCAAACATGACACTTTGGGCTCTACTAGAAAATTACATGCTTGATTGCATTAATTCTTTTCTTACTCTCCAATAATTTCCTGTGTACATGTCCCAATGGTACCTTTATAACAGCAAGAATTATGGGGGTGGGCACCTAATTTATTATCCAAACTGAGAGTGAAAAGGGAGTGTTAATAATTATTCTGATATTTTAGACAAAAACAGGAAATGTTCCAGACAAACCAGAGCTGATGCTCACCTTATATTATTTGCATCTGCCACAGTCCCTAGTGTAGAGCTCACATGATCAATAGTTACTTATTAACTGCTCAAATTCTCTCTAAAAGACAAACAGAAATTTATCTGTAGATTTTAGAGTAAATTTCTTCTAGTTGCTTAGTTTTATCACAAGCTTGCTGTCAGTTTTGTATAAGCACAGAAAACCAAAGGGAAGGAATTATGAAGGACAATGCATATTCAAAAAGTGTAACTTTATAAAGCAGGTGATGTAATACCATTGATTACTTTTTAAGTAGTGTGTGACTTGATCAGCTTGTGTATAAAACTAAGCATTTAAATGGTAAAAGATAAACTTGGAAAGTTGGAGAATGGATTGAAGGAGATGTTAGGCAACTTCTATTATGATAATCTAAAAATGACAAGGGTTTGAACTTGATCAGTGAAGATAGGAGATGATACAGATTTCATAGATTTTTAAACTTATTGCCTAGGTATCAAAAGAGAAAGAATCAATATGACTAAGTTTTTGGACTTCAAGGAAAGTCAGTGGACATATTCAGAAAATAAATTTTGTCTCACAGAAATAATGAGCAGAATGCAGAAGATGTAGGTATTTATAACCTCTGTGGGTAGTCCTCTTAACAAGCTCATTGGCCAGTCTCTATTGTGTATGGATGGGCCTACAGACTCCTATTTAGGAGTGTACTATGTACTGGAATCAAGTTTAGGAATAACATCTAGTCCTCTCAAAAAAAACTGGGATCAGGAATGTGGATCTAGTATCAAGTATCTCCTAACACCACCCCCTGATAGACATGATTCTTCTGGAGTGGGAAAAGCATATTGCATTTCATGATTCAGGCTCACTTTGTGGTTAACTTTGCTTATTCAAGTTAAGCAACAATCTGTTCCTTTTTTTTTACAACTACATATGACTATTGCAGAATTGGTAATGTGACCTGTGATTTTTAGTTGTCATTCCTTTCTAATGTCTTTAATACAAAAAATTTATACATAACAGAATGCTTTTAAATACATAAGGTCTACTGTAGTGGCTGGCCCTAAATGAATGAATTACTATTCAGTCCCTTAAAGAGCAACTTAGTATATATCTTAGCTGACTATTGTCAATATAACCTAGCAATGTCTTCCAGTAAGTATCCAAAATTCAATCTGAATTTAGTTGGAAATGTTCAGCTTATGGTATAATTCTAAGTGACCTGACTTCACATTTTAGAATCTTCCAGCTTTTATAAACTGATTCTATGGAAACTTTTCCTATCAAGTTATAATTTTAATTAGTAATTTTAAATATTGATGCATATTCCAAATATTGTTTTGCAAAATTGCATATTGACCCCATTTTCCTCTTCCCTCCAATGAAAAAGGAACAGCATAGATATGCCTGGGCATTTGTGAGCAGAGTCACAATCTCCTCGCAATATTCATTCCAAGTTCACTTCATTCTGTTGCAATCTGTGGCCACTGGGAAGAAAAGAAACCCATCTATCCCTTAAAGGACAAACACCTCACAGCAGAAGGGGAAATGGTTGCATTTCAAGAAAAACCTGACTCTGGTTCAGCGAAAAAGAAGTATTAGCTCACTAACTTCTGCTATGTGGAAGTTATTCTTCCAATATGACTGGAGCTAAGCATGACCATTGTGGGCTGACGAAGTACATAACTAATACGTATAGTCACTTCAGGAGTTCTGGGGTGATCCTTTATCTTATCCTCTCTGTAAGAATATAAACTCTGAATGTTTGATGGAATATTAACATTTTTATATTCCCCTTGGCACTAGCTCAGTGTCTTATAGATCTAGTTAATGTCCAATAATAATAACTAACATTTATAGAGTTTTAACTGTCTGTCCAGCAGAGTACTAGTTCTGTGGTCTCACATATTATTATCAGTAATGAGCTTATAAAGTAGGACTATTTTTACTTTCATTTTAAGATACTGAGACTCAGGGCAGAGAAGAGACTTGTTCAAGTCATGCAGCCAGCAAGCAGCACAATCAGAATTCAAGATCAGACATGCTGACTCCCAAATCCACATGTGTAAGGACAGCACTGTGCCACCTCTCTCAGTATTTGTTAAACCACTGGAAAGAACACAAGAGCATTGGGTTCTTATGGTCACAGAGGGTGTAAGAAGGCAGCTGATGGTGATGAAGACTGGATCATTTCACACCAAAGTTCTGTTAAGAGTTGGCCCTGTTCAGTGGCATGGGCCCAAAGACTTCCCTCTGTCCTATCAGGGCTTCTTGTATAGGATGAGGACAGGGAGGCCATCACATGCCATGTGTTGTAAAGAAAGAAATCTTGATGCAGTGCTTCTGAGTGAGCAACTTCTTAAAGAAGGAAGAAAAATTGGTCCCAGAAGAAAAATTGGTCCCAGAAGGAAAAGCCAGTCCAGGTGGTCTTTTTGGATCTGGACAAAATAAAAGAATACTTACTCATCTAAATTATTTTTGTCTTCATTTTTTAACCACACCACATACATTTTCTCACACAAGTAGCTAATGCTCTGCCCATCCACAGACACAGAACCTGAAATACAGTGTGAAAACCCTATAAATGAGATAAATCCTCAGCGACTCCTCAGGGACAGAAGAGGAAATGAGGAGGCAGAGGGGAACGCTGCTAGAAAACTTTTTGGACCATTTGCTAACATAGTCATGTGGGCCATACCTCAAGGAACTCCTCTTTATCAGGTGGACCTGCTATATGTGCTTACAGACATCCCGAATCTACTGGTACGATGCAACTGCTGAGAACACCATAAAATATAGTTATATTTTCAAAAATATAACTGAGACAATAGTGTTATAGAACTTGATTCTGGAAGAAAGATTAGTCCCTTTTCTGATGGAAAGTCCTTCTACCTTTATCTTTATCATTTCTTACTGCCCTCTCACCTTCTAATACACAAAATCTAATTTGTATAATGCAAAGGTCATTTTCTAGACTCCTCTGATAAAGAGCAGTCTCCTGTGGTTAAATCCCTATTGTTTGATTGCTGTTTCTAGTCTGAATCAAATGATGGCAAGTTAGGTAATCAGTTTCCATCACCAAATATAACAAACAAAAGGTTGGGGATTTTCCCAGTAGTTCTCAAGCTTGCCCTTTCCTCTTCTCCTTAGTGTGCACTCATGTTTTGCATTATTGATAGGAAAATCATTCAAAAGAAGAAAGGCTTATTTTATTTACTAGTACACTGTGGAGCCAATTCTTAGTTTTTGCCTCCAGAGTAATGAGCAAATCTGAACCATGGCCTAAATCTAGTCAGACCAAAAAAAGCCACAAGGTAAACAACTTATCGGAAAGGGAGGTGTTGTTGCCTCAAATAAATGTTTCTTTGGAGAGTAGCAACACTAATAATTTTTTTGAAATAGAGATATGAAGAGAGAAATTTGTTAAACCAAAGCAGGTGAATAATCATAGACTTATTTTTAGTTAGAAGAGAAAAATATCTATAAAAAATATTTGAACTTCACCAGGTAAGGCTGACATAGTCAAAGAACATATTTAGAACTAGAATATCAGATTGTCTGTACTAGTAGTAATACTTTACAGGCGTCAACACTGTAGCTGGTTCTGGTGGCACCAGAGGGGAAGTAGGGTTCACTTGACTTAGTCCCACCCTTGCCTGAGATGTTCTGAAAACAGGAACCATTTCTTCTAAATCTGCCCCATTTCTACTAGACCCCCAACCCACTTGGTGTCCCAAGAGAAAAGCAGCTAGTCAATGGTAAAGCTAGAATTCAAACCCACTGTGACTGCAGAGCTCACCAACTTGGCAAACCATGTCTCAATTTCTTCAACTGTTAAACGAAAATAGTAATGATAATTTATTAGCTCTCTAAATGGATTATTATCAGGCTTAAATTACTTAAAATGCAAGAAACACTTTGAATGATGCCAGACATATTGTAAGTGTTCAGTGAATACCAACTGCTAGTCTCATCCAAGGACAAAAGTAAGAAAACAGAATGCTTTATTGCAGTCCCAGGTCATATGTTGGATACAGTATGAATCTCGTTACCTGCAAGACTTTAAACAAATGTAGGGTAAAAGTTCCATCCTGCCAACTTCTGCCACAATGCCAAATATACTAGACCAATGGAAGAATGACCACAGGCACCAGCAAGAGACAGACAAACAACAGTGTAATACTTATATGTCTCACTAAGAGTCAACCTCTAGAAATGTTACTCGATTAAGTGATTTCAAATTGGACCAATTCATAGACATGCTCTGTTCCAAAAGAACAAAAGAAGAGAGTGGAGGCAGGGGAGCTGTGTGCTTCCATCAGGCAACACACTCCTTCTTGTGACCAACTGTGGGTTTGCCATTCACACATCATCTGAGCAAGAAAGTATAGATCAAAGAGTCTTCAGTTCCTCACTCTCCCTCACTTTTTACTTCAACTGATCCATCTACTTCCTGAGCACTTGACTGGTCATCCTGAAAACAATCTCTATTCTCCAATTCATCTTCTCGAGTGGCAGCAGTTAATATGTTTCTGGCAAAACATGACACATTGCAGTTCCTCCCATCAAGAGATAGAGTCTGTCTCTCCACTCTGGAACACCATGTGAATCACAAATAACCTAGATAATTGTTCTGACAAATAGGAAGTTGCAAAAGTGACAGAGTTCCAGGCCTAGGTCTCAGGAGGTTGTGCAGCCTCTCCCTCATTGCTCTTAGAACCCCATGCCCACCACGTAAAGAACCCCAGGCTGGCCTGCTGTCCATGAAGGATGCACAGCCCAGTCACCCTGGCACTGACTGACAGCTGTCCTATCACCCCAGATGCTTCAGCTGTCCTACCATCTGTCAGCTAGCCGCAGCTGCCTGAGAGGTCCAACAGGGATAGCTGAACTAGCCCAGACAAAATACATTGACAAATTGACCCACAGCACACAGAACAAAATCAATAGTTGTTGTTTGAAGACACTAGCTTTTGAGGTAGTTTTCGATGCAACAAAAGACAACAGGCATTTCATGTAATACTTTTAAAATTGCTGATAAGAGTATTAACTTACAGAGAGGCAACATTCATAAAGGAAAAATTGTAAAGAACACAAAGATAAATGGAAACAATTATAAACAGAAAATTTTAATTACCCCTTGTCTGTCCATAAAAGCTAAGTGGGAGAAAAATACAGATATAAAATATATAAAATATATAATTATAAGGTAGAAATTATTGCAATTTATTAAACTCTTCATCTTAAAAATAGAGAATATAACTTTTTTCAAATGTAATAAAAGTAGAAAGTAAATAATATATAAAATAATAGAAGGCTTTTCCACCTGGAATTTAAAAACTCATAGCCAGAATCTCTAGAAAGCAACAATAATAAAAACACTACAAATTCAGTCTATAAAATGTAACTAAAACACTGTTTTAAAGAAAATTTTTGGCATTAAGATTTATATCAATAAAAAATGAATTAAAAATCTGACTCAAAAATTTTTTAAAAAGACAAATAAACCAAAAATAAAACAGAAGTAAGAAACTGATTCAATTAAAAAAAGGATTTGCTCTGAGCTAGAAAACAGAAAAAAAATAGTAAAATAAGTCAATTGATTAACCTTGTAAATATAATAAAATAAATGAACTACTAGCAAAATTAATTTTTTAAAAAAGAAATGACCTGAAAATAATTTAAAATGAAATTACAAAAAGTAAAACCATTAAATGCAGAGGAAATAAAAAAGACTGATAAAAAAAGTACTTTGCTCAACAACAGGCAAATAAATTTGAAAACTTGGATACAATGAATAATTTTCTACAGAAACATAATTTCTTCATAACTAAGGAAAGAAACCTAAACAGAGTAATGTCTATAAAACAAATGAAGATAAGCTCTACCTCCCAACCCCCCAAATAAATGTCCAAATCTTTTCCAAGGGAATTTAACAAACCATTAAAGACCAAATAATTCTAAGGACATATAAACTGTTCCAGAGCTCAAAAAGAAAAAAAAATTACAGTTTTTCTTTTTTACTTATGAGAATATATAACAATGATACCAAAACATGGAAGACACTCAGAAAAATCTACAAACAAATCTTCCTTTTGAATATAATAAAATGACCTATGTAAAAATTAGTACATAAAAGCAGTACATTTAAAAGAATGACCCACCAGGACCAAGTGAGGTTTATATCAATAATGTAAGAATGCTTCAGAATTAGAGAATCTGTTGAATATATGAGCAAATATTCTTTACCTAAGCCCAGCATTATGCTTAACTGAAAAAATTCCCACTAAGATAAGAACAAGAGAAACACACCCTGGCTGGTGTAGCCCAGTGGGTTTGAGCACGGGCCTGCAAACCAAAGGACTGAGGTTCAATTCCCAGTCAGGGCACATGCCTGGGTTGCAGGCCAGTTCCCAGCAGGAGATTCACGAGAGGCAACCATACATTGACATTTCTCTCCCTCTCTCCCTCCCTTCCCATCTAAAGATAAATAAATAAAATCTAAAGAAATAAATAAAATTTTTAAAAAGAACAAGAGAAATATTATCAGTACCTCTATTGTTCCTTAGCATTGTATTTGAGGTAGCAGCTAATCAGTGATTTTCACATATATGAAAGCCTACCAATTAGAAGATATAATCAAAGGAAAGGCCACACTCATAGTAGCAATAAAAACATATAAATTAGTCATTATAAATGTATTAGGCAATAGACTAAAACTAATATGCTTATAAAGGATACAATGGGACATGTCTTAAAAGAGAAGACTCAAAATCAAAAAAATGTCAATTATACTTAATATATAGGTACAACACAACCAAAATTAAAATGTAAATAGTTTATTAATAGATTCCAAAATATATGGAAATATGTATGTAAGAATAGGCAACAAACCACTGAAAGAGAAAGGCAATGAGAGTAAATTAACCTCAACAAATATTAAACATATTAGAAGATTTCACTAATTTAAAGAGGTTGGCATTTGTATGCAAATAGACAAACAAGAAATAATAAGTTTAAAAATAAGCACAAATACATATGTAATTTTAATATATAATTACAGTGTTACTGAATCTGTGGTAAAAAGACTATTCAATAAATGAGTTTTTCCCTCTGTCTGGATAAATTTACATATAATTTATATGTAAGCATGCTATTATATCTCATGAAACTCCACTATATAACATACTCCTTTGGAAATCTCACCTAGTCTCCTGCCTATAGATATATGATGATGATTCACAAACAGTTATTTTTAGATCAGAACTCTTCCCTGAGCCCCAGACCCTAACTACCTATTCAACTTCTTTGCTTGGATATCTATTGGGCATCTCAAGTTAGTATATAGAAAGCTGACTTCCTTATCTTTTTCTACCCCTATTAAGATTGCTAGTCTATTCTTTCAGTTACTATTAGATCAATAAATGCAGAGTTAGCCTTGACTCCTCTCTTTACTCCACAGGTAAGATCCAATTTATCAGCACATTTTGTAAAGTTGTATCTTAAATATATCTGAACAGCCCTTCTTCTTATAACCTCCACAATTACCACATGATTAGCTCTCTGTAGTAGGCTAACTGACCATGTTTCCACCTTTGCTATTTCAATATTTTCTTCGGAGTAGCCAAAGTGATCCCGTTAAAATCTAAGATCCAGTCACTCTTCCATGCAAACCCTCCAGAAATCATTGTTCTCAGACTGTGTGCCACGGGACGTGCGGGCACCACAGGGAACTCACAGGATGCTCTGAGATATTTTTGCGAGAGAAACACAGAGGTCCTCAGTACCTTTGGTACACAAAGTGAAAGACTAACTCTAGATTGTTGACAATTTCCATGTTAGACCTCACTACATTCCTTTTCATGATACAATATCTTTGTAAAGCAGATTTACAAAAGTTTTAGGAGTTGCTGCAATAAAAAGTGAGTACCACATAAAAAGCAATGTGAAACAGAAATGAGTGTGGCGATATCCAATCTGATTTCAAAGTTTGAGATTTTGTGCTGTGAGCAAGTGGTTCACACAGCCCACTCATAAGTAACTGTGGTTAAAAGTAAAAATTTTTTTTAAATGTCTCACTTTATATTTATTTTCAAAATAGCTACTAAGTTGTTAGTGTGTAAATATTCATTAAGCTATTTGGCCACAATTATTTAATAAATGAACTTGTTAGGTCTTCCTTTTAGCCCAGAAGAGGATAAAGTGGCCTTAAGCTGAAAAAAAAAAATACTGGTATGTGTGATTCAAGAACTAAAGATTATACAGGGAGCATGTGAAGGAAGGATCGAAAACACCTTGAAGGGCAGAGGCGAGGTCATATAGAACATCATAGCCCAGAATGAGTAACTTAACTTAGTGCTAAGAGCAGTGAAAAGTCTCTGACATTATTTTAGGATGAGTATTTGGATCTGATTTACAATTTTAAGTAATCAAGGTGCTCCACGGAGAATGGGTTGGGAAAGGACAAGAAGAAGTGAAGAACCTGGTAGGCAGTCATCCCAGAGAACATGGTGGCTTGGACCAGACAGTGGCCACAGAAATGGAAATGTACAGAGACCAGGAGCATTTAGTAGGTAAATAAACAAGACTTGGTGATGGATTGAATGAAAGGACAAGAGAGATGGGAGCATCCAGGATGGCTTTTAAATTACTGGCCTGGGCACCTAGATGCTTATACCTGAACAGAGAGGAAGGCATTTGGGGGAGAAGCTCAAAGCTTAGGTTTAGATATTTTAAACTTAACATACTTACGAAACAATCTACAGATGGCATTCAGCAGGCATTTGGGTTTGAATAAGAAATCAAGAGCCCTTTCCCCAAATATGGTCTGATTCTCATTCCTTGTTTTACTTTCTTCTTATTTGCAGCCACCAAATACCCTTAAGTATGTACAATCTCATCCAAACTCCTCTCAGATGCATCCTGCCACGATAGGCAGCATTTTAGAGTCTCCATCTGTCAGTGTACACAAAATGCATCTTTGCTGTAGTAAAACCACATTCCAGGTGCTTATATAGAAGCAAAAGGCACTCTATTTTCTTTGGTCTCCATTCCCTTGAAAACAAATTTGCTCCAGCTGGTAGTTAACAGTCTTCCTGGTCCCTTCCAATTTCTCCTTCTTTAGGGTTGCATGTTGTCCTTATTCTAATATCCAAACCACCAGAACATGAAGCTACCATTCCATGACTTTGAATTTTAATGCAGCCTGGGTTTCTCTGCTGTGATGGTAGAACTTATCAAACAAGATCACATCATGGATCTCAGCATCTTAAATTGAACTGAAGTTTTGCTCCCCTTCCATCGTCACTTTATTTTTGAGTGCCTACCACCTTATGGGAGCCAGTTTTTCTACTGTCACTTCTCATCCCACACACAGGATTCCAGAGCATCTCATCCAAGCCTGTTTTGTTGATCAAAGTTTCCATGTTTTTGTACCAGTCCATCCTCTTCCTCTCTGGAAACATATTTATTCTTTAAAATCTAACTCAGGTACCACATTAATTTATTCTTCTTGGGACTGTCCTTGTTAAATTCTACAGTAAAACTAAATATCTGCTTCCTGTTGCCTTTCATTGTTCTATGATGTTTCTCTCATTGTAACAGGATACATAAATATTTAAGTATTTTTATTATTATCTTTATACTGCATCTTTCAATAATTGGTCTCTACTGACTGAGTCAAACTGTCACATTTAAACATTTGTATTGGTTTGTACCTGTGTATACACACCCAATTCTATTTGTACAAGTAATAAAGCACAAAAAGTTTTGATTACTATTACAATTACTTCAGTGATTTCTTGTCATTGTAATAGTGATGATTTTAATGTTGATGTTTCTATTTCTACATTTGTTTAGTCCCCTTTTTGTAACCACATTCTTCTTATGCTTACTTCTATTAACTTGGAGATTTAGGGTGGGGGCACTCTCACTGCTTTATTAAAGCTATACATTAGCAGCATATACTTTTCTTCAGCAAGGATATGTTGATCACTGTGAGTACATCTCAGTATGTGTAACAGTTCTCTTTGAAAATACTGTTAATGTCATACTTACTGTCCTACATTAATTTGTTTCAGCCCACACTTGAAAGTTAATCTAAGCAATACTACTAACTCAGTTACCACAATTTATTGCCTAAATTACATATGTCTTATGATTACTATAGCTTATCTGCTCTGAAGTTAATTCCTCACATGTTATTGCATAGTTCTTTTCCTCAGTTTTGAACACATCAATATTTATAGATCTTTCCCTTTGCACTTGATCTTCTAATAATTTGATATCTTCTGAATGAACATATATATCGTGTCATGTCATTTGTATTGATCTTTATTTATGCTATTAGTACTATTATTGCTTGCTAAGTTACTAGAATTCCTGAAGGCTTATTTTAACATTGACACATACTTTGAAATTTTTCAAATATAAAATGAGTCCTATAATCTTTATTCCCTGATTTTGTTTTGCTCTATTTTTTGGATGGTTTCTTTGTCCAACAGAAGCAGGAAAAATTAAATTTCTTTAAATGATCTCTAATTTCTATTTTTATTAAGAATGTTATTAACTATTTTATATCTCTGAGTCTCAAAATATTGATTATTAATGTCTACTTGGCAGAAACCATTTCTTCCCCTAAAGAATTATTTTTATCAAATTTCTTGTTTCAGCCCAATATTCTCTAACTTGGAGTCAAGTGAAAAATTAGACTTTTATCTTGTTCAGCTCTAAATGTCCCATGGTCCCAAAGCAAGTGCCATTCAAATGGGAATAACTCAGTCAATATTTGTTGAATTAAGTGATTAGACATATTGAAGGAAAGGCTTACAGGCCCAAGCCTCCTAAATTAATGCAAATATCTCATCTGTGGTTATTCTCTGGACCCTAAGTGGACCTATTTTCCCAGTTATCTATCATAGCTTCATATAGAACACATGATCCATTTAAAATTAATAGCACAGCCCATCTGGGAAATGTGGGACAAAGAAGTTAAGCAAACAGAATTCAAGGAGTCACTGTATGTAGTGAAAATTACCTAGCCATTCTCCTAACTTCTAAATCTTGGTGTATTAAAATAAGAAAGTGTGTTTAGACACAGCTTAAATGGGACTCCTTTACTAAAAATCTTATCCCCTACTTCTGCCTTAAAAGAAAGAAAACAGTCAAGTTTTTTTATGTTTATTCTGAGACTTGGTGATACTATGATTTCATAATTTTTTTATCGTTCACTTGCTGGAATAAAGAGAGGAAAATTTTATTCCTTGGGATGAAATGCTTTCAGCTGGAACAGAATTATTTTTCTCATTCAAGTCTTCTCGTACTTTATGGGATTTAAAAGCAATAAAATATGTGCACCTGCATTTTTGTAGAACTACAAAACATGAGTGAAACTGAACTGTGTTCATGGGGGTCAAGCGGGAAAAATTCACTTGACACCATTAGCCTTGGGGTCCCAAGTGAACACATAAAACACATCGTACTTCCCTATCTGAAAACATATCCGAGTCTATTTATACAATGCCAAACATGTGGAATATGAACAACCCAATCAATTAGTCACCTAACAGTCTGCAGGATGCCAAACATCTGGATATTTAGAAACTTCCAGATGAATGAGTGAATTTTTCACTTTTCTTCCGAATTGTTTTGGCAGCACATGAACACAGCCAAATGTGGCACTTTTGATTGTGTTGTTACTTTTAGACATCAGGTTCCAGAATATCTTAAGAGTCCTAGCCCTTGAATATCCAAAGAAAACTTATTTAGAATGCAGCATTTCAAGATTCATTGTGATTAAGAATTTATATTGAACACTTACAATGGCAAAAGTCAGGGCCATTAAATAAATTTGTATGTCCATTTAATAGATGTTAGAGAGCAGAGCATTAATGTTCTGATTTCCAGGGAAAATATTTATATTGCAATCATCTGCCTTAATCTTCTTATATACCCCATTTTTAACTCATTATGTTATTGTGTCCATCCCCTAAGCCTTTCCTTGCTGGCTGAGATTTTTCTCCAGGAGGAATGTGGGATAGAAAAGACTTTGTGGTTGGTGGCAGAAAATGAAGAAGAGAAGGGCCTGGCATCCAGAGGCCAAAATGGGACAAAGCTTTGGCAACAGCCTTAGTTGCAGAGGGAACAGCAATTGACATCCAATGCACTCAGGAGATGCTCCTTTGTGGAAGTTCAACAGGATGGAAGGTACCCTCCCCACTACAAGGACAACACAGAAACCCTTTGGGAATTTAGACCAACTCCAAGGAAGAGTAAGAAACCAGGGTCCCTGACCAGAAATTTCAAAACTGCTACCCTAATTCTCTTTCTCCTTTCCCTCCTCTTTCTTTCCTCCTTCACTACACCCTTCTCTGTATATTTGTGCCTCAGACTTAAAGGTGCAATCCACAGCTCCACAAAGAGAACCTTTTCATGTATTCCTGTTCCTATTTCTAACCACCACTTCATCTTCCCTTTTTCCCAGGTAAATTTCTCTGAACTCTCAGGCTCCTAGAAGTACTCATCGCCTATCCACCAGACATTCCTTTATTCCCTGTAGGTCAATTTCTAACTGTTATTCAGTGTGAAATCTACCATCAAGCTAATAAAGCTGATGCTTCAGGGCCCCTCTCTTCAATAGCCCTGAGAGTAGTTCTAGAAAAGTGTTCACATACACATACATTTTGGTAAAATTTACATCATGACTTGAAGTTGCAGGCCAGAGTTTGTATCTTATAGCATCTGGAACCAGAAATGCATTGATATGGAGGAGAATCGAGGATCAAATGGTACAGAGCGAGAAGCTAGCCTGTAGAAAGTTATAAATGGAAGATCTTAATCCCACCAATGATTAGTCAAAATGAATGTTCTCTCTTATCAGCATAGAGACATATAACTATAAATGCACTATACATTTTTCCTTTTTAATGAGATCATTATAAATAAAATTAATCAGAATTCCCATTTGTAGGGTATACATCCAAGGCAGGGCTACAAATAGCTGATATGTCCAGGTTGGATTAACATTATTTATGCATCTGAATTTGTTAGATGGCATCTTAACATACCTGATATATCTTGCCCTGATAAAAAAACTAGATGTTCTACTCAAAGCTACACACCACATTTCCACCAACACAGAGAAATTGAGTAAAGAAACAAATATCCCAGTGAAAAATTTCCTATGTATGTTCATTAGGAACCCATCCAATGGTAGCATAACAGTAATTTATCAAAATCCTATGGCTTAATATAATTTGAGTACAATTTTAATATAAGTTTAAATATATTTGATTACCTCTTGAGCGAGCTTTAATCTCAGATTAACTTTGTACGTTTCTTCAGAATTATTGATAATATTAAAATCAATATGTTCTGAAGAAGTATACCAGTGGAAGCCAGAAACATAATGGAAAGAAATGTGGTAGGATATTTAAACTATCTTTACCATTTGAGGTAATTACAATATTTTAACTTTTCTAATTAGTGTTTCTCTTTTCTCATGCTAAGTAAATATCCACTTTGTTCCTAATTTTGTATTAAAATTTTGTATTCTTCTTCTTAGAAAAAGTCCCCAAATCATATTATTTTCAGGTTTCACAAACACTAGATTTACCTCTGACATCACCATTATAGCAGCATTGTACAAGTTAAAATCCAAGAAGCTCCTGCCTCAGAATCACCTAGGATGCTTGTCAAAATGTACAGTCCTGGACCCATGCACCATCTACAGAATGAGCTCCTTCAATGGTACTCAGGGGCTTGCATGTCTAACACAATTTGTGTGAGATTCAATGCATATCTAATATTGAGAGGTGTTGCTCTTTTAGAAATGTTTTCTTGAAAATGTCTAATAATCTACTTCTTGCCAGCCCCATTTTTCTAGTTCTCACACTCATAAGTTTTGTGACATTTCATAGTGTTGAAAGCTCTCTTTTTCTCGAAAAATAAAGCATGAATTAGTTCTGTTACTTTCCTGATTTTTTTTCTCCTACCTCTTTTGGACTTCCATCCTCTAAGTTTGGCATATCACATGAGCTTCTGATCTCAACATTATTATTTCATTAATGAACCAGTTCACTGTAAGACCCAATTATCACTTGGATTAGTTTCCTAGGACTTCAATAATAAATTACTAAAACAGGGTGGCTTAAAACAACTGGAATCTATTCTCTCATAGTTCTGGAGGACAAAAGTCTGAAATCAAGGTGGCAGCAAAGTTTCTGGAGGCTCTGAAAACTTTGCTCAGTGCCTTTCTTTTAAATTCTGGTGGCTCACAGTGCTCTCTGGTGTTCCTTGGCTGGTAGACTGATTACTCCAATCTCTGCCTTTGTTTTTCCATGGCATTATCCCTTGTGTGTGTGTATAAATTTCCCTCTTTTAAATAGAATTCCTCTTATATTGGATTTAGGACCACCCTAATCCATTAAGACCTCATCTATATTTGATTACATCTGCAAATACTTTATTTCCAAATCAAATATTTACAGGTTCCAGGTAGACATGAGTTGTATAGGAAGACACCGCTCAACCCAACATATAGCCTCTGTACAAATGGCTCCCCACAACTTGAAAACTAGTCTTTGAAATGTCCCAATAACTCATTAAATTCAAAATGAACCAAACTCAATTCTTCAAACTGTCTTCTCTTTTCCATTTACCTATAAAACGATTTCCCAAAGAGTAGACAGAACTTGAGGTTCTTTCTCACTTAGACCCTGTCTGTCCCAGCATGGTCAGGTCAAATCAGGACACTCTTCTACCATACTAACAATGTGTCCATATAACTTTGTCATGGAGCCAACCATGGCAAACACTGTTCTCACTTCACATGCACCATTCATTTATAACGGCTTCACAAAGTTATATTGAGTGGCCTTGGAATGATTTAGTCATTGTCATTTACTCTTAGCCTAAGAAAACTAATATTTCAATACCATTTCAGTGAACAGTTTGTAATGAGTTAATAAAGTTATTTTAGGAAAAATAGGAACACACTATTCATGTCTGTATTGTGTTTATCATATCTGCCTAAAACTGTGGGAATATCCTCAACACCATGTTTTGGAGTCATGATACCTGTTCATTTAGGGACAATGAACTCTTTCAAAATTAAAATGAATGCTTATCATTTGAAGAAGGAATTATTGTAATTTAAATAAGTAGTATCCTACTTCTAAGAACTACAAAGGATTTTACAAATAATCTGGTGGTGATCATAATTACATGTTTGGAAAAATAAATAGAGACTGATAGCTTAAGATATTTGTTTCTAATCATTGAGTTCTAGTGCTTGTAGCTGAAACACTACTCAGAATCAAAGTGAATCTGAGTAATTGTGGTCATTCTCTAAACATTTTTGTCAATTGCCAAGTAGTCAGAAATTTCCCAAGTCTACTTTAGAAAAGGGACTAAACTGAAATCTTTATAAAATTCTTTAACTGTTCTTTGTTTTTAAAAAAACACAGATGTTTAATATTTATTTATATGTTATCCTGTTTCTATCAAGTAGAATATTATTACATCCTTAATTATTACATCTGTTGAAATCAATGATTTTTCTGCCTGAATAAATTATGTAATGTGATAAATTTCTTTAAACAATATGATAACATTCTGAAATCATGTTTTTCCTTTGCCTTATACAAATAGAAAAAGAAAATTTTAAAGAAAAACTGGAATTATCCAAGGTTGCATGGCTGGTTGCAAGGTTGCATAGTTCAAAATTTAAAATACTCAGGCCTTTAATTTTGTGGTTGAATAGGTGTCCTTATAAAGCATTCTTTATCTAAGCAGCAATATTCCAAGCAATTACACAGAGTTACAAGGTCGTCTATTGCTCACAATATTAAAAATGGGATAGTTGCACAAGTAATTAAAATGGATTGTGGGCTCATCAAAGGTCATTTTGAAATGGTCTGTGGAAAGGGCACAGTCTTCTGTCACTCACTTAGAGAGAAATTATTCTCCCTAAAACATGCCAGTTGGTTTTTTTAAAGGGCCACTCAAGAGCCAGAAAGGGATATTGAATATAATTTTAAGACATAAAGAAAAATTACAACATAGGTTTACAATGAACAAATTGTCCCAGGCTCCTAAATGGTGCTATTTGTAGTTTGAACACAGAAGTGGGGGGTAGCCATATGGCATGGGCTACCCTTCTCCAATACAAAAAGTTATTAAATCTCCTGGAGTTGGCTAAAGGAAACTATAATTATTTTCAAATAGAAAAAAAGCCACAAATTTCCTTTCCTTCTCCTTACAGACCAATTTCTTATCCCAAGTTACATATTTTCAACTTTATCACACAACAGAATGGTAGGTCAAACCCCCATCTTCAGCACATTAAAATTCTTTCCTATCCCTGAACCTGTGGCACCAACGTGATTGCTATTTCAGTATTCTGATTATTTTATAATTGTCCTGTGGTTTTCCTATCAGTTGTTTTTCAGGGTCAATATACACAATCGAGAGCAAACATACTATTCATTATGACTGTCTTCAAGAGCCAGCTAAAGCTATGTTTCCTATTTTATCTTATTTGGCACTTCCACAAAGCATCATTAGTGTTTCTTCACTATCTCCAATGAAGTGTCATTACTGTCCAAAGGAGACGCTGAGAAGGGAAAGTATCAAAGTGAGTTTTTCTACTGAGAGCCATGACCCAATTTTCTCACTCCAGATCTTTATCTCATTTACCCTACATCTTACTGCTTCTCTGTTCATGTACAATGAAAACTAAGCAGTGGAAAAATATAAAACCTTATCAAAAGTTATTTTATGTTTCTGGTAGAGAAATTTTCCTAATTTAATGAAACACTAAAATAGAATTTACTAAACTATCAGCTTTTCAGGTACAAGAGAAACTGCTTTACAAAAAAATTTCAAAATTCAACATAATATTTTATGTCAACTGTAATTTTAAAATTTTGTAACTATTTCTTAAAAATCCTAAACTAGCCCTGGCTGGTGTAGCTCAGTGGATTGAGCACGGGCCTGCGAACCAGAGTATCGTGGTTCGATTCCCAGTCAGGGCACATGCCTGGGTTGCAGGCCAGTTCCCAGCAGGGGACTCAAGAGAGGCAACCACACATTGATGTTTCTCTCCCACTCTTTCTCCTTCCCTTCCCCTCTTTCTAAAAATAAATAAATAAAATACTTTTTAAAAAAATCCTAAACTGCCCATCTACTGTCCCCCAGTGACAGAATTATCAAACACTTCAGGTTAGTTTCTTTATATTTTGCAATATCCAAAATTGCAATTGTACTAAGTAGGGCATTTCAGCATCAATACAAAACCTAAAAAATATCTGTCACTGGGGCAAAATGCTAAATACTGAGAGAGGAGTTGATCTTTGGAAAGAGATTGCCTTGTTTTCTAAGGAATGCAACAGAGTAATTTCAATAACTCTCTTTGAGAAATGCTTGGGGAGATATTTAGGGTGAGCAGAAAACTTTCCTATTTATGGTCCCTAAATATATCCCCCACTACTCTTCAGCTTATCAGGAACACTTCCATCCTTGTGAACTGAAAGCATCTAGCAGCCCACAGGCCCCTTCCCAGTGTAAAGAAGCACATCACACTTATGATGCTGGTTATCCAGCCAGCTGGTCATCCACTGAGCTATGAATGTTTGAGGCTGTGGAATTGTTTGCACAGCCCTAGTGCTTAGCACAGCCAAACACAGTTCTCAGATGAAAAATGTCTAAAATTTGATCACTTGAAATGCTTAAAAATTTTGAGAAATGCTGTACTGGGAAAAGAATGAAGAACATAAGACAAAATGTCACACATTACTCAGAAACTCCTCAAAGCCTGGAGTCAGATACATTGTGTCAATGATGAAATACTCAGAAGAATTCTTATAATCATTAATTATATGTTAAACAAGTGAATATTCTCTATATGAATCATATACTATATTTCATAGATTATTAGGGTCACATCTCTTCACATATTAGCAATTCTTACATGAGGGTGCATTTTTTGTTGTGATAGATAATGGCATGGTGTTATGTTTTCCATCTTAGTTAAAGCTAAAAGAATAGATTGTCTTACAGTCAATAGAGGTTCAGTTTTGAGGGTATATATATATATATATTTTAAGTTCACACTACACTCTTTTTTTAAAGATTTTATTTATTTATTTTTAGAAAGAGGGGAAGGGAGGGAATAAGAGAGGAAGAGAAACATCCATGTGTGGTTGCCTCTCACTTGGCCCCCACCAGGGACCTGGCCTGCAAGCCAGGCAGATTCCCCAGACTGGGAATCGAACTGGTGACCCTTTGGTTCGCAGCCCATGCACAATCTACTAAGCCACACCAGTGATGGCTTGAGGGTGTATATTTTTATTTCAATTTTTAAATGTCCTTAGGCTGTTCTGAAGCACTGGTACCTTGAATTTGAATGTCATGAACTCATTTTTAATGGAAAGATTTATGTTAGGTTTGGTCAAATTTAATTTTCCCAAGAAGGGTGATAAAAAAGGCATGTACCAAAAAATAAATAAAGATTAAGATAAACACATGCACTATAATATCTGTTTCAAAAAGGATATTCTAAAAATAAAACTATAGGGAAATATTTATCTCAAAATTAAGGCAAACGGTTTACATTTGATGATATTAGCTCTATTTAAAAAACTCATATTGTCCCTATTTTTCTTTTATAATTATTTTATTGTTATTCAATTACAGTTGTCTGCATTTTCCCCCCACCCCAGCCAAACCCACCTCTCTCCCTTGCTTCCACCTTCCCCCTTGGTTTTGTCCATGTGTCCTTTACAGTTGTTCCTGAAAACCCTTCCCCCCCATTGTACCCGCCCCCCTCCCCTCTGGTTATTGTTAGATTGTTCTTAATTTCAATGTCTCTGGTTATAATTTGTCTGCTTTTTGTTGTTGATTATGTTCCAGTTAAAGGTAAGATCATATGATATATGTCTCTCACCACCTGGCTTATTTCACTTAGCATAATACACTCCAGTTACATGCTGTCACATGCTGTCACAAAGAGTAGCAGCTCCTTCTTTCTCAGAAGACAAAAAATCCAATTAAAAATGGGCAAAAAACTTGAACAGACACTTCTCCAAAGAGGACATACAGAGGGCCCAGAGATACATGTCCTTATTTTTTCTTTCCCCTTTTACAATGTGGACTTGCACCAATCTAGCATATTGGAAATACTCCTCTGGGATATTATGACACAAATACTCAAACACACATTCATAGCCCCATTCCTGTAGACAAGGAACATTCAGAGCAAAGCACAGCAACTACACTATCGAGAAAATGTGGTGATGGAGACATTTCTAGAACACTTTTCTCTTGATCTCAAAATCAAAATATGTTTTACCCAGCTTCTTTTAAAGAGAAAGAAGTATTTTATTTCATGTGAATGTTATCTATTTGAACTAAATTTTATTAGCATCACTATTTTAGGGCCTAGAGCAATGGCTGAAAACTGGCCTTTTGTTGAGGTCAGTTTTATATCTAATCTTCTCTCTGAACTGGCAGGGGAATGGTTTTGGTAATTTTATCCTGTGAATCTTTTCTGTCTCTAAGGTCTCAAATCTAAAATTAGCCTGCTTCTAGCTTTAAATCTTCACTTTTGGCCCATTCTCTTCAACCTGGCCCCTCACACCCACAGCCAATGGAAGCCAAACCCAAGTTATGCATGCTCCTGATCCACAAAGCAACTCCCATTTCTGAGCCACCCACCCCCAGCCTTCCTTCATTTTTCACTACTCTGAACTCCTCCCAGGTAATCACATTTGGAAAGTATTTAGATTCATTTCTGTAGTTGATATTTTGGCAAATCTTTTCCCTGGTCCAACTCTTATAAAAGGAAGTTCAACCGCAGCCTCAAATACCAAGTAAATATTTGTTAAATAACAGGACAAAAACAGAATTAACTGATTAGCTCCAGTAATTCTTACATACTGTACTTAATAACTATCTTGATTCCCAGTTTTGTCTGTAGAAAGAATTTTCCCTTTGGTCTTTAGAATACTTTCTTAGGTGTGTGTTTTCTCTCTATGGGTAGATAATAAGAAAACAAAGACTGCCAACAAAAGAATGACCAGTATATTTTTTATTTAATTTCTCAATTAGCATCTTGGTAAGGCTGTGGAGCTAAAAATTGAGGGTAGGTAGGACTTCCTCAACTTTTAGAAAAATATTAGATCCCCTTCACCTATCACAAAACTCCCATTTTACATATGGGAGAGTGAAGAAGAAAGAATGGAAATTATTTGTCCCAAAATATATGAGGAAAGGAGAAAATGGCAAACTTGGAATTAAAACATCTTTTGCCTCTAAGTTAGCTTGCTATGGGAAATAAATACAAAAATCTTTCTCGGTCATATGGAATAGTTAATACAAATGTAAAAAATTAAGAGATTAAGTGGACAAAATATTCACAACCACATGTAATATTTAATTACTTCTTCCTCAGTAATTAACAGAATATCAAGAAAATAATAATATAAAATATTTGAACAATACTATAAATGACCTTAATCTAATTATCATTTATAGAATATTAAAGCTACAAGGCAAAATATACATATTCTTTTCAAGTATTTATTCTTTTTTAAGTATATTTTATTGATTGTGCTATTACAGCTGTTCCATTTTTTCTCTCCATTATTCCCCTCTGCCCTCCACCCCTCCTCCTACCAGCATTCCCTCCTCCTTAGTTTATGTCAATGGGTTGTACATATAAGTTCTTTAGCTTCTACATTTCCTATACTATTCTTAACTTCCCCCTGTCTATTTTCTACCTACCATTTATACTTCTTCTTCTCTGTACCTTTTTCCTCATTCTCTCCCTCCTCTTACTGGCTGATAACCCTACATGTGATCTCCATTTCTGTGATTCTGTCCTTGTCCCAGTTGTTTGCTTAGTTTGTTTTTGGTTTTGATTTTTAGGTTCAGGTGTTGATATTTGTGAGTTTGACATTATTTAATGTTCATAGTTTTTATCTTCTTTTTCTTAAACAAGTACCTTTAACATTTCATAGAAATAACAGCTTGGTGATAATGAATTTCTTTAACTTTACCTTATCTGGGAAGCACTTTATCTGCCCTTACATTCTAAACGATAGATTTGCTGGATAGAGTAATCTTGGATGTAGGTCCTTGCCTTTCATGACTTCAAAATTTCTTCCCAGCCCCTTCTTGACTGTAAGGTTTTGTTTGAGAAATCAGCTGACAGTCTTAATGGAACTCCATTGTAGGTAACTGTTTCTTTTTCTCTTGCTGCATTTTAAGATTCTCTTCTTATCTTTCATCTTGACTAATATAATTATGATGTGCCTTAGTGTATGCTTCCTTGGGTCTAGTGTCTTTGGGACTCTCTGAGCTTCCTGGACTTCCTGGAAGTCTATTTCCTTTGCCAGATTGAGAAAGCTCCTCTTCATTATGTTTTCAAACAAGTTTTCAATTTCTTGCTCTTCCTCTTCCCTTTCTGGCACCCCTACTACTCAGATGTTGGAACAATTAAAGTCATGCCATAGGTTCCTGAGCCTCTCCTTATTTTTTTAAATTCTTGTTTCTTCATTCTGTTCTGATTGAATGTTTATTTCTTCCTTCTGCTCCAAATAATTGATCTGAGTCCCAGTTTCCTTCCCTTCCCTGGTGGTTCCCCGTGTATTTTTTTTTTCATTTTGCCCAGCCTTAACTTTTTCCTCTATTTTGGGACCATATCCAGCCATTTCTGTGAGCACCCTGATTATCAGTGTTTTGAACTCTGCATTTGATAGGTTGACCATCTCTTTGTCACTTCGTTCTTTTTTTGGAGTTTTGATCTGTTCTTTCATTTGGTCCATATTTCTTTATCTCAGACCACCTGTTACTTGTAAGGGGCAGAGCCTTAGGTATTCACCAGGGCAGGACAACTCACACCATGGTATTGTGGCACTGTCTCTAGGAGAAGGGTCAGAGAGAGAACAATGCCACTTGCTTGGCTTTCAGCTGGCTTTCAGTCACTTCCCCCACTACCCACAAGCAAATTGGGCCCTTCTGGTGCTGATTTCTGGGTCACTGAGTTTGTGTACATTCTAGGATCCCTTGGGTTGTTCCAACAGACTCTTTTATGAGGCAGGAGTTTCTCCCACTGCAGCAACCCCCACAGATTTTTAGAGCCAGAGGTTTTAAGGCTTTATTCCTCTGCACTGGAGCCTTGGGTTGCACAGTCTGTCTTACTCCCCTGTTGTTCCTCCCAGTTTATCCACACACAAATGTGGGACTGCCAGCTGCCATGTTGCCTGCCCAGTCCTCCAGCTACCACCTTGCAGTGCATCTACTCCAACCCAGTGGCTTCTCTCTGCCCCTCCTACCAGTCTGGATAAATGTTTCTTCAACTTCTTGGTTATTGGACTTCCATATTGTTCAATTTTTGACAGTTCTAGTTGTTTTTTGTTTTTAAATTTGTTGTTGTCCCTCTTTTGTTTATGAGAGGAGGCAAAGTGTATCCACCTATGCCTCCATCTTGGCTAGAAGTCTTTTTTGAGTACTTATTGAATTTTCATAAAAATAGGCTATATCTATGACATGTAATAAGTATTAATAAATGTCAAAAGATTGAAATCTTATACAGCACATTCTCTGACTACAAAGAAATATTATTAGAAATCTATAACAATAAAATTTTTTAAATTACATGTAAATTAAATAACAGACATGTAAATAACCCCTGAATCAAAGAAAAAAATTAAATATTTCATACTGACTAATGAAATACAATATATCTTTTTTGAAGTGCAGTTAAAGCAGTAGATTGAAAAAAGTATATGATTTTTCATGCCTAAATTTGAAAAGTAGAAAGTTACAAAATTGTAATTCATCATATTGACAGAATAAAGAAGAAGATCATATAATCTTAATAGATGCAGAAGAACCATTTAATACACTCATGATTTAAAAATAAACATCTGAGGAATCTAGGAATTTAAGAAAATTTTTTTAGTGTAACTTTTCTCAGAATCATAACTAACATTATATTTAAAGGTAAGATATTGAATGCTTTTGACCTGATACTGAGAACTACACTAAGATTTCCACTCTCACTGTTTCTATTCAACATCATACTTGAAGTTTTAACAAGGGCCATAAGGGAAGGAATACAAGATCATACCAAAACAAGGAAAACACACACAAAAAAGAACTCTTTATTCATAGATGGCACCATCCTGTACATGGGAAATTAAGGAACGCAACAAACAATGACTAGGTCTAAGAAATGAGTAAAGTAGCAGGATACTAAGTCAATATTAAAAAATCAATTCTTTTTCTATATTATAACAGCAAAAAATAAAACATAAATTTTGTGAACAATACCATTTATATTAACATGTAAAAACACAAAACATATGGGAGTAAGTTTAACAAAAAAAAATGTAGATCCTCTGCACCAAAAACTGCAAAATATTATTGAGAAAAATTTCAAATGACTTAACAAATGGACATATAAACTACATTCATAAATATGAAGAAACAGTAGAGTTAAAAACACAGTTTTCCCAAATTGTTTTATAGATTCAGTGTAGCTCCTGTCATGGTACCAACAAATTTTTTGTTTTTTAATATAAATTAACAATTAGAATAATATTTAAATGCATAACAGAATAGGAAAATAATCCTCAAAAAAAAGAACAAAGCTGAGTCAAGTTCCAGTTTGTATGTATGTGTGTTTGTGTTTGTGTGTATATATATACACATACACTATAAAGTTATACTGGTCAAGACAGGGTTTTAGGGGTCATGAGTACAGGTAAATAGATCAATGAAACAGAGTTCATTTCAGATATAGTTTTATATATATATACATATATATATATAGTCAATGAATTTTTTAAAAAGATCTAAATGTGAAAGAAAAAACTTTTCAGTAAATGACACTGGAATAACTGGATAAATATTACAGCCTCCCTCACACCATATACAGAATTAACTTCAAATAGCCTAGACCCAAATGAAAAGCTAAAACTATAAAGCTTCTAAAAGAAAATAAAACAAAAAAATCTTTGCTTATCAAAAATATAATTAAGCCAGGATTTCTGCCAAGATGGAGGCATAGGTGGAAACACTTTGCCTTCTCGCACAACCAAATCTAAAAACAACAAAGTTTTAGCAACAATAAACATAGTCAAACCACAGAAAATTGAACAACATGGGAGTCCAACAACAACGCACCACTCAGGTAGACCGGTAAGGGGGGCAGAGCCAGCAGCAGAGCGGGTCGGGCAAAAAAGATCCCCTGACCCAGGCAGCCAATGGTGAATCCCAGGTGTGGGGTAGTGAGGGGAGGACCCAGTGAAGGCGGCAAGGCAGCCGGCTAACCCCGGTCACACATTTGCACATAGGTAAATAAACCAGTGAAGGAGCGAGCATTGAGACAGACCGAGCAGGCCCCAGCTGCGGGAAAGAGCAGAGGGGACCACTATTGCTCCTGCCCCCACATACAGCATCACAAACCAGCGACCTGGGTAGCCCCACCCTGGTGAACAACTAATGCTCCTCTCCTCATACTTAACAGGCGGAAACGGATAAAAACATGGCTCAAGTGGAACTCATAGCCCCATAGCCCATAAATCTAAGTGAACAAGAAATTTCCAACCTATCAGAGGCACAGTTCAAAACACTGGTGATCAGGATGTTTACAGAACTGGTTGATTTTAGCCACAAATTAGAGGAACATATGAAGGCTAAACTAATTGAAATAAAGGGAATTGCACAGGAAACAATGGTGATGGAAAGGAAACTGGGACTCAAATCAAAGGAGTGGACCAAAAGGAAGAAAAAAATGACCAAATAGAAAAATATGAAAAAACAAGAATTCAAAAAACTGAGGAGAAGCTTAGGAACCTTCAGGACATCTTTAAACGTTCCAACATCCAAATTATGGGGTACCAGAAGGGGGAGAGGAACAGCCAAAAGTGGAAAACTTATTTGAAAAAATAATAAAGGAGAACCTCCCCATTCTGGCAAAGGAAATAGACTTCCAGGAAATCCAGGAAGCTCAGAGAGTCCCAAAGAAGTTGGACCCAAGAAGGAACACACCAAGGCACATCATAATTACATTAGCCAAGATTAAAATGAAAGAGAGAATCCTAGAAGCAGCAAGAGATAAGGGGACAGTCACCTACAAAGGAGTTGCCATCAGACTGTCAGTAGATTTCTCAAAAGAGACCTTACAGACAAGAAGGGGCTGGAAAGAAATATTCCAAGTCATGAAAACCAAAGACTTACATCCAAGATTGCTGTATCCAGCAAAGCTTTCATTTAGAATGGAAGGACAGATAAAGAGCTTTTTGGATAAGATCAAATTCAAGGAGTTCATCCTTACCAAGCCCTTATTATATGAAATGTTAAAGGGACTTATCTAAGAAAAAGAAGATAAGAATATAAACAGTGAAAGGACAGCAAACTCACAATTATTAACAACCACACCTAAAACAAAACCAAACTAAGACGACAGCTAGATCAGGAGCAAACCATAGAAATGAAGATCACATGAAGGGTTAGCAACAGGGCAGTGGGAGGAGAAGGGGGAAGAAGGTACAGAAAATAAGTAGCATAGATGGTAGGTAGAAAATAGCTAGGGGGTATATATATATATAATTAAGCCTTGGCTGGTGTAGCTTAGTGGATTGAGCGTAGGTCTGAAAACCAGAGGATCATGGTTTGATTCCCAGTCAGGGCACATGCCTGGGTTGCAGGCCAGTTCCCAGCAGGAGATGCATGAGAGGCAACCATACATTGATATTTCTCTCCCCCTCTCCTTCCCTTGCCCTCTAAAGATAAATAAATAAAATCTTTAAATATATATATAATTAAAAATATGAAAAGGAAATCTACACACTGAGGAAAATATTTGCATTACACAAAGGAATTAAATCCAGATACATAAAGAGCACCTAGAAATAAATAACTACAAACAATTATTAAAATAAGCAATAGGCATGAAAATATTCAAGGGGCCAATAAATACATTAAACAATACTCAAAATCATTAGTCAAGAAAAAGCATAATTAAGTACCATTTAATACCCACTAGATTGACTAAAAAAGACAAATGAAATAAAATGTTAGGGAGGACATGGAGAAACTTAGAACACTCATCCACTGCTGGTGAGCTTGTAAATTAATATAACACCTTGGAAAATCATTGGTAGTTTTGTTATAAATATTAAGAAAAATTAAAGCATGTGTGCACAAAAACACTTGGGGAAGAATATAACATAAGAGTTTTTTTTCAAAATTACTGTCAGATAAGCAAGTTGTAGCACATTCATACAATAAAATACTTCTTAGCAAAAACAACAACAAAAAAAAGTAGAGAATGAACTACCAATATACAGAACACCATGAGTAAACCTCAAAAATATTATGTGGGACTAAAGAAGCTACTCTAAAAAAGAGCATGCTGTCTATCCATTTATTCAAAATTTACAAATAGGCAAAACAAATCTATCAGAGAGAAATCCTAATTTTGGATGCCTATAAGAGGTAATGATTGGAAAAACTTCAGGGTGAGTAAATGTTTTATATGTGAGGTGGTGGTCACATTTATCAACACTAATCAACTTTTATTTCACTGAAGTAAACCATACCTCCAATACAGAAATTCAAGAAAGAAAAATATGCTTCAAGCTATTTAGGAAAATAATGCTTACCCCAAACAGGTGTTATCTTTATTACTACAAAAATTTTCATCCTAACATTAATGTAGAAACCATAGAACAATCAACTTCATTTACTGATGTCTCAGCATTCCTAGTTATGAACTTTATGCCAACCTCATGAAATAGAATGTCAATAAGAATAATACACACTGGCACCTGAAACAAAATTAGTCATTGAATTAAAGACTGTAAGTGAAAAACAAGGCCAAAAAGCTTTATAAAATACTGGTGTGCTTCACATCCATGATAATTATCTCTATCTTGTATTTGTTATTAATTTATATCTTAATCACCTATAAGTGATAATTAAATTCTCAAAAACAGGTTCCTCTCTAATCCTTTTTTTTTTTCATTCCAGCTAATCTGTTATTTAGAAGGAGAAAAAAGGCTCAGGAAGCAAGGTTTTATTTTTTTAAGTGTACAATTCAGTGGTTCTTAATATGTTCACAAATTTGTGTTACCATCATCCCTAATTCCAGAATATTTCTATCATTTCCAAAACATTCGAATATGCTCATTAATAGTCACACTCTATTTCCCCCTACTCCCAGCCCCTTGCTACCAGTAATCTAATTTCTCTCCCCATGTACTTGCCTATTTTTTATATTTTATATGAATGGAATCATGAAATATGAGGTCATTTGTGTCTGACTTCTTTCACTCAGCATAATGGTTCATCCATGCTGTAATATATTTCAGTACTTTATGCCATTTTGTGATTGGAATAATATTATATTACACTATATGGATATACTACATTATATTTAGCTGAGCCTGGCACATAATAATTGTTCAATAAACACTAGCTTTTATCTTTATTTTTTAACAAAAAAAGAAAATTTTAAAGCTTTTCCAAAATTGTGGCTTGAAAAATGCAGGATTTCATTTTGGTCTTTGAAGTAGGTACATTAATTTCATTTTCAGAGGTTTTTGTATTATGACATAAACTGTTCTAAGAGAAGATCCCTCCTAATAGTTTCTAACAAAGGATGCTTTGTGGTCTGAACAAATAGAGACTTCATGTTCCCTGGCCTGGTCACCAACACCCATCACAGACAGTTCAGCACTTCTTCATCACAAATTCCAGGTCTCCGGACTTTTTGAGCACCCAAAAGCTGCATTGCAATAGAGAAAAAAGTCTCATTTTCCATTGCTTTATTATTTCTATGCTGATCATATTACCCTAGGAAATTCTGATGATGACTTTTTATATGCTAAGGTGTAAAAGAAAAAAATATTTCTTAAAAGTCTCCAGGACTTTGGTGTCGCAATCATCTCTCTTAATCCATGCCTTGGATCTATAGTCTTGCGATAGTAAATGAGCTATCCAGGGTGGGAGGCTTATTTTGGTCATCTGAGTCAGGAGAGTATTTTTATTTTGGTGGACAGATTTATTTGAAATGTGGAGTTTTCTTGAATCTAAAGACTAGCATCTTTCTTCAGAGGGTAACTGGTTGAAAATCCCTTTTAAAACATTTCCTAGCACCTTTGCATCACTCAACATGAATGAATGTAGCACTCATCTTTAGATACCACATTGAAAAAAGTATGATAGCTCAAGACTGTATGAAATTCAGAATAGAATCTGATTTCATGTTTTCTCAAACTATAATCTGTAGTAACTATAAAGTATTTTGATTTATTGGTCTAATGTTCAATTTCCAAGGATTATATCAAGTGATGTGTTTTCTTAGCTATATCTTTTTCTTTTTATTTATTTTATTGGGGTGACATTGGTTAATAGGGTCACATAGGTTTCCAGTGTGCATTACAGTGATACATACTCTGTATTTTTTGTTATGTACCCACCCATAGTCAAATCAGCTTCCATCATCATATACTCGCCTCCCTTTACCCTCTACCACTGCCCTACTTCCTTTCTCTGGTTACCACCATACCGTTGTCTGTCTGTATCTCAGAGTTTCAGTTTTATATCCCACATATGAGTGAAATCATATGGTTCTTAGCTTTTTCTGACTGACTTATTTCACTTAGCATAATATTCTCAAGGTCCATCCACCCACGTTGTCACAAATGGCAGTATTTCATCTTTTTTTCTAGCCGAGTAGTATTCTAATGTATTTATGTACCACATCTTCTTTACTTAGTCCTCCATCAAAGGACACCTTTGTTGTCTGCATGTCTTGGCCACCATGAATAATGTTGCAATGAATATAGAGGTGCACATATCTTTGCAAATAAATGATTTCAAGTTTTGGGGATAGATATCGAGAAGAGGGATTATTGGGTCATATGACAACTCTATTTTTAAATAAAGACATGTTTTCTACTGACTAAAATAATGGAGAAAATATTGTTAGTCTTATTTTAAGTGGTATATGAATTACCATGTGTGTACAGGATCAAGACCTGAAAGAAAATAGAAATGATCTAGGAAACCTGGCCGTATACAAGTAAGAAAGTGGATTATTCAGCCACAGCCATGGTAATATGGATGCTAATGTCATTGGCTAACATAACACTAGGACACTGTAAAATTGACTGCTAAAAAATTCCCAACACATGTAGCTCAGTGAAAGAGAATAGAGAGCCCGGAAATAAACCCACACCTTTATAGTCAACTAATATTTATTTGGCAGAGGAAGCAGGCACATACAATGAGCTAAAGACAATTTATTCGATAAATGGTGTTGGGAAAAGTAGGCAGATACATACAGAAAATGAAACTAGACCACATTTTTATGCCACATACAAGAATAAATTCAAAATGGACCAAAGACTTAAATGCTAGACCAAAACCCACAAAAACCATAGAAGAAAACATAAGCAGCAAAATCTCAGACATTGTTCATAGTAACCTTTATTGAATATCTCTTCCCAAGCAATGGGAACAAAAGAAATAAACAAATGGAACTACATCAAACTAAAAAGTTTTTTCACAGCGAAGGAAATCATCAACAAAATAAAAAGACAACAAAATGGAAGAACATGTTTGCTGATACATCTGACAAGAGGTTACTACCCAAAATTTATAAAGAATTTACAAAACTCAACACCATAAAAACAATCCAATTTAAAGAATGGGCAAAGGACCTGAATAGACACCTGTCCAAAGAGGACATACAAATGGTCAATAGACATATGAAAAGATGCTCAACATCACTAATCATCAGAGAAATGCAAATTAAAACCACAATGAGATACCATCTCAAACCTGTCAGAATGGCTATCACCAATAAATCAACAAAAAGTTCTGGTGAGGATGTGGAAAATGGGGAACCCTTTTGCACTGTTGATGGAAATGCAGAGTGGTACATCCGCAGCTGGAAAACAGGACGGAGATACCTCAGAAAATTCAAAATAGATCTGCCTTTTGAGCCAGGAATATCACTTCTAGGAATATATACAAAGGAACCCAAAACACATTCAAAAGAACATAAACACCCCTATGTTTATTGCAGCATTATTTACAATCACCAAGATATGGAAGCAGCCCAAGTATCCATCAGTTGGTGAGTAGATAAAACAACTATGGCACATTTACACAATGGAATACTACTCAACTGTAAAAGAAAAGAAAATGTTTCCCTTTGTGACAGTATGGATGGACCTAGAGAACATTATGGTAAGTGAAATAAGACAGTCAGACCAAGACAAATACCTTATGATTTCACTTACATGTGGAATCTAATGACCAAATCGAACAACAAGGAAAATGGGGACAGATTCATAGATGGAGAGCAGGATGACAGCTAGTGCAGAGGCAGTGTAGATGAGGGGGTGGAGGGATTGAGAAAAAAAGAAAAAGCACTCATAGACATGGACAACAGTGTGGCGATTGTTGGGGGAGGGCAGTATAAGGGAACTAAATGGTAATGGAAAAAATACAATAAAGGTTACATCTATTTTTAAAATTCCAGCCTATATAGACTAGTTCTTAATAGACTTACCCAATTTGCAAAAGAAACAAAGCAAACAACCTCATCTATTATTGACCTTGATTTATATAACAAGGTTATAAGAGATAGAACGGTATCAAGAATAACTCTGTAGTATTTCATTCATATATTCTGAAGTATTCTGTCCTTTCAGATTTTAGAAGTAGTGGTGCGAAGAATAATTCTGTTATCTTGCCTGGAATCAGACGATAAGATTAGATTAATTTTGGATGCCCTTGAAACTCTGATTCATTGCAACTTAATGTGGATCCTCAAAAGACTTGCTTGTTGACTAAGACATTGAACTTGACACCCCCAAAATACTCAAAGACTAAAGAAAATTTGTTATGATATAAGAGAGAAATTTTGCCAAAGTATATCAGTTCACTGGAAAATCCAGGAACCCCAGAATCAAACTGACAGATTTATTATTTCTTAACTAGAAATAGCAAACTATGCTTTTTCATAAAAGTGAGTAATTGAAAGCTTTAAAACACAGAAGAAATTGAATATAATCATATATTTATCCTTTAAAGATGTTCTTCGAGATTTCTAATTATTATCACTCATCTAACTTAAACTGATTTAATTATTTTCCTACTTAGGGTCTTCCAGAAGAAATGTAATTTACCTAAATTAAACTTTCATCCTTGCAGGGTGGCTAAGTTGGTTAGAGCATCATCCTTTACAGCAAAATTTTGCAATTTTGATCTCTGGTAAGGACACATACAGGAAGCATCTGATTAATCTCTTTCTTTCTCTCTCTCTCTCTCTCTCTCTCTCTCTCTCTCTCTCTCTCTCTGTCAAATCAATAAACATATCCTCAAATGAAAATAAAAATTAATGAATTAATTAAAATAAAATAAAGTGGCACTTTTAATTTCAAAATATACTAAACCAACATATGTTTTGTTTCTTGTTCTTTCTTCCCTTCAATTTTGGCTGACTTTCTCATATTAGGTACAACTGGAAATTTTACAGAACTTTTAACTGAAATAAATGTGACCAAAATTCAAGTCTGAAGTTATTTGGTTGTATAATCATCATTCTCTAAATCTTATGTTTAATTTTTACCCCATTAGCTGACCATAGTTGTTAGTATTGGCTCATTAATAACTCTTTCTGAACTTCTAATACCCTAGAACTCAAAGAAGTAGCTCAATGAGTACTGACAATCCAGAGTTTTGAGGGGATTTTTTCAATTTAAAATAAATTTATTTCAAGTGTTAGCATTTTTTAAAATCTGGAATTACATATGTAGACTATCACTATAACCTTTCAGTGTTTCAGGACTCTAAAGGTTTCTTTTTTTATTGAATTTATTTGGGTCACATAGACAGCCCAGAGTTTTCATGTAGATTTAATCCCTAATCTCAAAACATTTCCTGGCAATTTTATGGAAAGTCTGGACTATGCCAAATGCCACATGTTCTCTCTGTGTTTAATGTATCTTCACTTAAAGATGAAAATGTGTCAGCAGAGGGGGGAAGGGTGTAGGTGTGTGTATGTGTGTTAGGTAAAAATCTCTGGCTATAAACTCAAGAGTGCAAGAAATGTACATTTATTTATTTATTTTTTGTAATTAGGTTTTATTTCACCTTTAAGGTCTCTTTCCCCAGGTAGAGAAAACTAAATCTTGATTGTTTCAAGGTCCAATTCCCTAAAAAAATCCTAAACTATCTGGACTTACTCCCTTCACTGAAACATAAGAGTGTTTGACTCATTCTTAAAGGGTTCTTAAAGGGCATGCTAACATAATGTCAGAGATAACCATCGGAGCCCTCTCTGGGGCTGAGGACAGGGTATTTCCCATGGACACAGCCACTATGACTATATAGACACATAAAATTATCTAAAGTCACTTTACTTGTAGCCTTCATGAAAGTAACAGTTTCTCACCTTGGATGTAACATGATTCTAAATTCAAAGAACCTAATGGAAAGTATGAAAGAATGGCAAATCCATCATTTCATTTAGTTGGACTGAGAGGATTATTTTATTTTATTTTATTTGTATTAAATTTATTGGGATGACATTGCCTAAAAAATTATGTTTCAAGTGTACAATTAAATTCAAGTGTATCAATTTACATCATCTGTATATTTATTGTGTGTCCACCATCCAAAATCAAATCTCTATTACCATACGGCAGACCTTACTTCTTAATATACTTTCTTCACTTGGCTTCTAAGATATCTCACTCTTTTTTTCTCTCTAAATCACCAGTGATTTCTCTTTAGTTTTCTTTGACGGTTCCTCTTCCCCATGGCCACTTAATGTTGAAGGTCCCCAATTACCAGTTTTGGGGCCTCTTCTCTCTATAGCTTAAGTAGAAATCTGGTGGCACCCAAACTTAAATCTCTAACTTAGACCTTTTTCTTGAACTTCAGATTCATATACCTTACTTGTAAAACAGCAATATCTAGCCCTGGCGAAAGTGGCTCAGTGGATTGAGTGCCAGCCTGTAAACTGAAGAGTTGCTGGTTCAATTCCTAGCCAGGGCACATGCCTGGGTTATGGGCCAAGTCACCAGTAGGGAGTGCAAGAGAGGCAACCACACATTGATGTTGCTCTCCTCCTCTTTGTCCTTCCCTTTTCCTCTCTAAAAATAAGTGTCACACCAATAAATTCAATAAAAATTTAAAAATATGTATATTCACCTAATATTTCACCAATTACTGAGGTTCAGCATTTTAGCACCTTAAGTAGTCATAAAAACCATATCGCCTGCAAGTCTCTTTACCTTTCCTCTGTTTATGTTGTACAATACATGAGACTGTGTTATAATTTTTTTGCTTTCAAACATCAAATATATTTTAGGTAACTCAACAAGAAAACAATGGTTATTAAATATATCCAGATGTTTACTGTTTCAACTCTTCCTTTCTTCCTTATGTTCCATGTTTCTGTTTGAACAGCATCCTTTAACAAGTGTTTTAGACCAGTCAGCTAGCAATAAGTCCTTCTCATTCTCCTTCATCAGAAAGTGTCTTTATTTAATGAAAATTCCTAAGAACTGTTTTTAATGGATATAGAATTCTGGTTGACAGCACTTTAAAAATGTCATATCCCTTCTTTCTAGCATCTATGTCTTCATGTGAGGAATCTGTATTCATCTAGTTTTCTTTTTTTAAGATTTTATTCATTTATTTTGAGACAATTATTTTAAAAGGCAATTGACTTTAGCCCTGGCTGGTGTAGCTCAGTGGATTGAGCGTGAGCCTGTAAACCAAAGGGTTCACTGCCGGTTTGATTATCGGTCAGGGCAAACACCTGGGTTGAGGGCCAGATCCCCAGTAGGGGGTGTGTGAGAGGCAACCACATTTTGGTGTTTCTCTCCCTCTTTCTTCTTTCCTTCCTCTCTCTCTAAAAATAAATAAAATATTTTAATAAATAAAAGGCAATTGACTTTAAAGATTAGGAAGGTCATCATATATGTGGAGGGAGGAAGAAAAGGAAACAGCAGTGTGAATGACTATTTTACATGGATGCAGAAATCTGAGAAGTGGCAGAGATGCAAGAAAAAAATCTAAGTATGGAGTGTTAAAAATCAAGGAGTGAGGAGGAAGTTAAAATAGAAAAGAGTAACTCTGGCAAAGAGTCTCTTAGGTCAAATAAGATAAAAACAGATAAGTGCCCACTGGTGACTTCAGTGACCATGGTGTTAATGGTGGGAGGCAAATGCAAGGCTGAAATGGGTAAAGGAAACTTGTGAGTGAAACAAGGAAAGGAATATTTTTAATGTACCAAGACTGAGACAGAACAACAGCTGAAGGAAAATTTAATGGCTGAAATGTGGAAGGAATGGGGAGATTGTGAGAGCAGCCATGAGGAACAGAACTATGAGGAGCAAAGTCCAGGATATCAAGACAAGCATGACTGAGGAAGCTTCACAGCTTGCAGGAGCAATTACAGTACATGTCCTGAGGCTGGGGTGCTGACAGGTAGATCTTGGAATAGGATGATACATCTTAGGTGTTTGAATTTTACAGGCCGACCAATAAAAAAGAAATAGATGATCCAGATAGAGTTGCCAACTTTTTAAAATTTCTCAAAGACAAACTTTTCCACTGCATAAAATATTCTTGGTTGGCAGTTTCTTTCTTCCAGCAATTTAACTTCACTATCCCATTCTCTCCCAGACTGCAGTCTCTACTGAGAAATCCGCTGATAGCTTTATGGGAGTTCCCTTGAATAAGAAAAAAATGGTGTCTCTTGCTGCTTTTTAAATTCTCTTTTTTGTTGACTTTAGACAATATTATTATAATGTCTTGGATACAATTTTGAAGGCTAGCATCTTGCACTCACACAGAGGCCTGAGCTGGCTTCAGGAGAGCAAGTGGGGAGAGACTCAAATGGCCAGCACCAGTGAACATATATATAGCTCTGGGCCAAAGCTGGTGAGAGCTTCAAGGGGTCTGAGGCAGCTGTGCAGACCATTAATTCTTCAGTGATGAAATCTGAGTTTGTAGAGCAGGTCACTGTGAAATGTAATTGTTCCCACTGTATAGCCACTATTGGGGTAGCCCCTGCTTTTCCTCCTCATTTCAAGCTGCCTTCATACAAAGCTCTGCCAGTTTGGGTGGGGTAAAAATGAAACAAGACTTCATCCAGTGGCCGAGACATACTCATTCCACTCTTCCTTCCTGATGAGGGGAACTCTTTCTAGCTGGGAACTTCCCTCTTGGCACTGAGCAATACTGGCTTGAAGTGAAGGCAAAATGAAGCTGTCTCACCCCTCTTCTTGTGCAGTTATTTTGTTTTTTATTCCACTGTGTTTCCAAAAGTTCTTAAGTAGACATCAGAATTCTCCCAGAATTGTTGTTATTCATGAATTTCTGTCTAATTATTGATCTTGGTGATGAGTGGTGAGACACATGTTGGGGTCTCCTAGATCACCACTTTGGTGATGTCACTTTCCTCAAAGGCACTGTTTAAAAACTACTCATAACTGTCAATGTTTTAGAAAGAGAAAGGAACTAATCTCAAAAAATTACAGTTCCTTTATTAAATGTGACCAAGTTCACTTTATGAAACTCTCACTGTATTGTCTTTTTTTTTATTTTGTACTGGACTAACAGAAAGTTTATTACACTCCTCCCTTGGCATAAGAACAACATTTAGGAATCAAGATCCAAATCAGGCAGTGCTGCCTGGTCAACAGTCCCTCAATGTGCTGGGCTTGTTCTGCACTTGACAGACCAGAACTCCAGCCTCAGTGGGTTCTTCCCTCCTTCCCATACTAGGCCCCTCCCTGATCCCTGGCCCCCTGGTCCACATAGGGAATAATGTAGTTTCTCTTTAAATGACTCCATTTCTGATTCCACATTTTAAATTTGTTGCTAAGATCTTTGAGAGCAAGGATTGTCATTCATTTAATGTCTAGCATAGTGTCCAGCTCAAGTGTGATGTTCAGTTTGATTCAATGGATGGATGGATGGAAGGAAGGAAGGAAGGAAGGAAGGAAGGAAGGAAGGAAGGAAGGAAGGAAGGAAGGAAGGAAGGAAGGAAGGAAAAGTGAGGAAGAAAATCTAGAATTTTGGTGACTGCCTGCTAATTGGAACCTCACACAACACTTGCCACATTTGTTCTTGGATATTCTGGAAAATGCACACATTTTGAACCTTTGATTCTACATGTTTGCACACAACCTTCCTTTGTTATTGCTCCTCCAATAGCTCTGTATTCTTCTTTCTATATTCACACTTTCCACTTGCTCTCCTGTGCTGATGCCTGCTCTGTCCCAACCTTGAATGTTTCCATTGTAATCGCTGGAGAACTTACTGTTTCAAGAAAGTAGCTTCCATGTTTTTCTCTAAAAATAGCTGAATAAATATATATGAATATATATAAATATATATGAATATATATGAATAAATATCTCCAAAGATTTTGATTTTTTTAAATCTGGATTTCCACACATTGAAATTGTATAAAAATATATTAGAGATTTATAAATAAAATTATGCTTCATTTCCAAAATTAGTGAAAAGTTTTGAACCTTAATCAAACTGTGGCCTTGGAAATGGAGTGGCAATCCAAATATAAAACCAAACAAACAGTGGAAATGTTGAAGTTCAATATTGAACTACCATTGGAGTTGAAGACATGAAGAAAAATCTAAAGGTGAAGCTCTGCACATCAGTGTACTACTCTCAGTAGAGTGAAGGGGTAGGGATGGAGAAGGTTCCATGGTGTAAGAATCATGGGGAAGCCTGAGAGTAAACATGGATACCATGAGAAGAAGCAGGCTTTGAAAAGCCAACATGTGCTCCCTGGCCAGAAAGGTGGTGGGTTAGATTTCTGAGGTCAGGGCTCATACCCAGGTGGCATGTTCCATCCACCAATCCAGGTATGTATAACCCCCCAGCCAGGTGTGCTTTTCTCCCTTTGCTCTCCTCTGCCCATCCCACCCCTGACTCCCACAGTCACTTTCCACACTGTTGTCCATGTCTGTGGACATTCATACAGGTTTTCTAGTCCCTTCCCCTTATTTTCACCATTATCCCCTTCTCCCAACCCTCTGTTCACTTTCAGTCTGTTCCATGTTTCCATGCCTGTGGTTCTATTTTGTTTGTTAGTTTATTGTTTATTACATTGCTTCTATAGGTGAGATCACATGGTATTTGTCTTTCACCTCCTGGCTTATTTCACTAAGCATAATATTCTCCAGTTCCATCCATGCTGTCACAAAAGGTAGGAGTTCCTTCTTTCATTCCACTGCATAGTATTCCATTGTGTAAGTGTACCACAGTTTTTTAATCCACTCATTTACTGATGGGCACTTAGGCTGTTTCTAGCACTTGGCTACTATAAATAGTGCCACTATGAACACAGTGGTGAATAAACTCTTTTGAACTGATTTCTTGGGATTCTTAGGGTATATTCCCAGCAGTGAAATCACTGCATCAAAAGGCAGTTACATTTTTTAGTTTCTTGAGGAAATTCCATACTGTTTTCCACAGTGGATGCACTAGTCTGCATTCCCACCAACAGTGCACTAGGGTTCCTTTTTCTCCACATCCTCCCCAGTATTTATTTGTGGATTTATTAGTGGTGGCCATTCTGACCTCTCTGAGGCAATATCACATTGTGGTTTTAATTTGTATCTTTCTGATAGCTAGTGATGTTGAGCATCTTTTTATATGTCTCTGGGCCCTCTGTATGTCCTCCTTGGAGAAGTCTCTATTTTGACCCTTTGTCCCCTTTTTAATTGGATTGTTTGTCTTCCTGGTGTTACGTCCTATGAGTTCTTTATATATTTTGAAGACCCTTGTCTGATGTATCACTGGCAAATATGTTCTCCCATACATTCAGTTCTCTTTCCATTTTGATGGTTTCTTTAGCTGTGCAGGTTTTTTATTTGATGTAGTCCCATTTGTTTACTTTTCCTTTATTTCTCTCACCCTAGGATATATATCAGCAAAAATATTGCTGTGTGGCATATCCGAAATTTCCCTGCCTATGTTTTCTGCTAGAAGTTTTATGGTATCCTGACGTATTTAAGTCTTTTAACGACCTTGTGTTTATTTTGGTGTATGGTGTAAGTGGTGGCCTAGTTTCATTTTTTTGCATGTGCCAGTCCAGTTCTCCCAACACCATTTATTGAAGAGGCTATCTACTTAATTGTATGTTCACGCCCCCTTTGTCAAACAATAATTGACCATAGAGACTTGGGTTTATTTCTGGGGTCTCTGTTCTTTTCCGTTGATCTATGTGTCTGTTCTTATGCCAGTACCAGACTGCTTTGATTAAACTGGCCTTGTAGTATAGTTTGATTTCAGATATTGTGACCCCCCCACTTTGTTTTTCTTTCTTAATATTGTTGAGACTATCTAGGGTCTTTTGAATTCCATATAAATTTTTAAAATATTTTCTCTTGACCTGTGAAATATGCTATTGGTGTTTTAATAAGAATTATGTCAAATCTATAGATTGCTTTGGGTAGTATGGACAATTGAATTATGTTAATTCTTCCAATCCATGAGCATGGTACATGCTTCTATTTATTTGTGTATTCTTTAATTTCTTTCCTCACTGTTCTACAGTTTTTCAAGTACAGGTCTTTTACCTCCTTGGTTATATTTATTCCTAGGTACTTTATTTTTCTTGTTCTATAGTAAATGGGATTTTTTCCTAGTTTCTGGTGTTTTATTGATGGTGTACGAAAATGCCATCAACTTCTGAATATTGATTTTGTATCACACTATTTTGCCAAATGCACTTATTAGGTCAGGTAGTTGTTTGATGGAGACTATAGGGCAAGCATGTCAAACTTATTTTCACTGGGGACCACATCAGCCTCACAGTTGCTTTCAAAGGGCGGAATGTAATTTTAGGACTGTATAAATGTAACTACTACTTAACAGTTAAGTGAGAGGTCAGCACTGCAGCTGGGTAGAAACAAGGTATCAGGCTGGATAAAACAAGATGGAGGGCTAGATTTGGTCAGTGGGCCTTGTGTTTGCCACCTGTGCTATAGGGTTTTCTGTATACACTATCATGTCATCTGCAATTAATGACTGTTTTGCTTCCTCCTTTCCAATCTGGATGACTTTTATTTCTTTTTTATCTGATCAATGTGGCTAGACCTTCCAGTACTATGTTGAATAAGAATGATGAAAGCAGACACCCTTGTCTTATTCCTGATCTTAAGGAGGAAGCTTAGTTTTTGCCCATTGAGTATAATGTCTGTAGATTTCTCATAAATGGCTTTTATTATGTTGAAGTATGTTCCCATTTCCACTTTGTTGACTCTTTTTAACATAAATAGGTGCTGGATTTTATCAAGTGCTTTTTCAACATCTATTGATGTAATTATGTATTTGTATCCTTCATTTTTTTATGTGGTGGATTACATGTTTTGATTTGCAAATATTGTACCATCCTTGCATCCCTGGGATTAATCTCACTTAATAATGGTCTATGATCTTTTTAATATATCGCTAATCTCTAATGCCAGTGTTTTTTTTTGAGGATTTTAACATCTATGGTCATCATTGATATTGGCTTGTACTTTTCTTTCTTTGTTGTGTCTTTACCAGTTCTTAGAATTTGGGTGATACTGGCCTTGTAAAAAGAGGTTAGGAGTCTTCCTTATTCCTGAATTTTTTGGAATAGTTTGAGGATAGGAGTTAGTTCTTCCTTAAATGTTTTGTGTATAATTCACCTGTGAAGCCATCCAGTCAAGGGCTTTTGTGTGCTGGCAGTTTTTTGATTACTGCTTCAATTTCACTCATTGTTATTGGTCTCTTCAGGTTTTCTGCTTCTTCTTGAGTCAGTTTTGGCAGATTGTATGTTTCCAGAAATTTTTCCATTTCACCCAGGTTGTCCAACTTCTTGATATATAGTTATTCATAGTAATTTCTTACAATCCTTTCCTTTTCTGTGGTGTTGGCTGTAACTTCTTTCTTTTCTGATTTTATCTATTTGGGTCCCCTCTCTTTTTTTCTTAATGAATCTGATCAAAAGTTTGTCAATTTTGTTTACCTTTTCAGAGAACAAGCTTCTGGATTTATTAGTCTTTTGAATTGTTCTTTTGTCATTTAATTCTACCCTGATCTTGACTATTTACTTCCTTCTACTTGCTCTGGGCATTGCTTGTTATTGTTCCTCCAGTACTTGTACATGTAGGATTAGTTTGCTTATTTGAGATTTTTCTATATTCTTTAGTAGGCCTGTATTGCTATAAACTTCACTCTCAGTACTGCCTTCACTGTGTCCCATAAATTTGGGGTTGTTGGTTGTTCATTTTCATTTTTCCAGATACATTTTTTATTTCTTCTTTGATCTTGCTGTTGATCTTTTAATTATTTCATAACATGTTATTCAGTCTCCATGTATTAGATCATTTCTGAGTTTTTTCCTTGAGATTGGTTTCTAGTTTCAACCCATTGTAATCCGACCACAATTGATATAATTTCAATTTTCAGGAATTTGTTGGGGCTTGTCTTGTGTCCTATCTGGTGGTCTATTTTTAAAAACATTCTGTGTGCTTTTGAAAAGAATGTACATTTTGCTTCTTTGTGGTTCAAGTTCTGTATATATCAATTAAGTCCATTTGATCTAGAATATCACCAGTATTACAATATCCTACTGATTATTTGTTTCGAAGATCTATCCATTGTTGACAGTGGGGTGTTAAAATTCCCTGCAATGGCTCTGTTGTTGTCAGTATCTTTCTTGGAGTCTTCCAAGATTTTCTTTATATATTTATGTTTGAAACATATTTACCCTATGTTTTTTATTGGAACATTTAATCCATTTACATTTAAGGTTATTATTGATAGTTACTTATTCACCGTCAGTTTTCCATCTCTCTCTATCTCTCTCTCTCTCTCTCTCTATCCCTTTTCATAACAGTCCCTTTAGCATCTCTTGCAGTCCTGGCTTGGTGGAGATGTACACTTTCAGCCTTCTTTTGTCTGGGAAGACCTTTATTTCACCTTCCATTTTATTTTTATTTTTTAAAGATTTTATTTATATTTAGAGAGAGAGGAAGGGAAGGAGAGAAACATCAATGTGTGGTTGCCTTTTGTGTGCCCCCAAGTGGGGACTTAACCTACAACCCAGGCATGTGCCCTGACTGGGATTCAAACCAGCAACACTGGTTCACAGCCCGCATTCAATCCACTGAGCTGCACCAGCCCAGGGGGTTCACCTTTCATTTTAAATGAGAGCCTTTTTGTATAGAGTAGTCTTGGTTGTAGATCCTTGTTTTTCACTACCTGAAATATTTCATGCCAGTCCCTTCTGGCTTGTAGTATTTATATTGATCTTTATTGGAGCTCCATTGTATATTGATTGCTGTTTCTCCCCTGCTGCCTTTAAGATTCTGTCTTTAGGGGACTTCCGCCAAGATGGAGGCATAGGTGGATGTGCCGTGCCTTCTCCCACAACCAAGATTAGAGAAAACTAAATATTAGCAACAGAAAACACAGCCAGAACACGGAAAATTGAACTTTTCGGAAGTCCGTTAACAACAAATTCTTCAGCCTGACCGGTAAGGGGCGAAACCAGCGGCTGGCGGAGCAGGGTTGCACAGGAGGACTCAGCCAGACACACTCAGGCCCACGGAATCCAGGCGCAGGGTCAGACCTAGTGAGCGACCCAGCGAGCAACCAGGCGAGCGACCTCGGGGGAGACAGCCGGGCCCGGGGCTGCCTGTTGACTGAGGTCGCGCATTTGTGCGAGGGTGGATAGGCAAGGGAGTGGGCAGTTGGACCGGGCCGGCAGGTCCCCACGGCAAGCGGCAGTGGAGGGCGCCGCCATTTCCCTTCTCTGACCCCACCTCCACGTACAGCGTCATAACCCAGCAATTCTGAGTGGCCCGGCCCAGGTGAACCACCTAAGGCACTGCTCCTCCGCACCCAGCTGTGAGAAGCGGCAGAGGGGGTCGCCATTTCCCCGCTCTGGCCACGCCCCCACATACAGCGTCACAACCCAGCGACCTGGGAATCCAAGCCGCCGCTTTTCACACTTAAAGGGCCCGAACAGACCAAGAATGGCGCAGGAGGATCTCAGAGCCCCAGAAATAAATCTAAGCGATGAAGAAATAGCAAAACTCACAGACGCACAGTTTAAAAAATTGGTGATCAGGATCCTCACAGAACTGGTTGATTATACCGACAAATTAGACAAATATATGAAGGCGAAACTAATTGAAATGAATGGAATTGCACAGGACACCAATAGCAATGAAAAGGAAACTGGGACTCAAATCAATGGAGTGGACCAGAAGAAAGCAAATAATGGCCAAACAGAAAAGAGTCAAGAAGCAAGAATTCAAAGAAATGAGGAGAGTCTTAGGAACCTCCAGGACATTTTTAAACGCTCCAACATCCAAATTATAGGGGTACCAGAAGGGGGAAAGGCACAGCCACCAGTGGAAAACTTATTTGAACAAATAATAAAGGAGAATTTCCCCAATCTGGCAAAGGAAATAGACTTCCAGGAAATCCAGGAAGCTCAGAGAGTACCAAAGAAGTTGGACCCAAGAAGGAACACACCAAGGCACATCGTAATTACATTAGCCAAGAGTAAAATGAAGGAGAGAATCCTAGAAGCAGCAAGAGCTAAGGGGACAGTCACCTACAAAGGAGTTGCCATCAGACTGTCAGCGGATTTCTCAAAAGAGACCTTACAGGCAAGAAAGGGCTGGAAAGAGGTATTCCAAGTCATGAAATCTAAAGACCTACAACCAAGATTGCTCTATCCAGCAAAACTTTCATTTAAAATGGAAGGACAGATAAGGTGCTTCTCAGATAAGATCAAATTCAAGGAGTTCATCATCACCAAGCCCTTATTATATGAAACGTTAAAGGGACTTATCTAAGAAAAAGAAGTTAAAGAAACATGAACAGTGAAAGGACAACAAACTCACAGTTATTAACAACCACACCTAAAACGAAAGCAAACTAAAAGGACAGCTAGATCAGGAGTGGAAACATAGAAATGAAGATCTCAAGGAGGGTTAGCAACAGGGGAGTGGGAGGAGGAGATGGGGGGAGAAGGTACAGAAAATAAGTAGCATAGACAGTAGATAGAAAATAGATGGGGAGGGCAAGAATAGCATGGGAAATATAGAATCTAAAGGACTTGAGACACATGGTCATAAACTAAAGGGGGGGGTGATGGTGGGGATGGGGGGTAGGGTGGAGGGGAACAAAGGGGGAATAGAACAACTGTAACAGCATAATCAATAAAAAAAATTTAAAAAAATAAAATAAAAAAAAAAGATTCTGTCTTTAAATTTTGCCATTTTAATTATGATGTGTCTTGGAGTGGGTCTTTTGGGGGTCATTATGATGGGGGCCCTTTGTGCTGCCTGCATTTGCATGAATTTTTCTCTCACCAAGTTAAGAAAGTTTTCTGCTATTATTTTTTCAAGTAGGTTTTCTATCCCTTGCTCCTTTTCTTCTCCTTCTGCTATTCTTATGATGCTAATGTTATGTTTCACGTTGTCCTGAAGTTCTCTTAAACTATTCCCATTTTTTCTGAGGTTTTTTTTTTGTTTTGTTTCTCTAACTAGGTATTTATTTTTACTTTCCAGCTGATGGTATGGTCCTCTGCTTCATCTAGCCTGCTTTCAATTCTTTCTAGTATATTTTTCATTTCAAATATTGTATTCTTCATTTTGTCCTGGTTCTTGTTCATAGTTTTTATGTCCTTTTTCATGCTGCTATAGTTCCTGCTAAGTTCCTTGTAGTTCTCACTGAGTTCTTTGAGCATCCTTATAACCATTATTTTGAATTCTATGTCTGATAGATTCCTTGCCTCAATTTCATTTAGCTCATTTTCTGGGGATTTCTGCATTTCTTTCAATTGGGGGTTCTTTCTTTGTCTCCCCATGTTAGGTGGCTCTTTTTGTGTCTGCATCTCTTGTTGCTCTACTTTGCCTGCCTATCTTCACTGGGTGTACTTGAGTGATAGGAGTTCTGTGGAATTCACTGATGCAGTTTCTTTGATCTCCTAAAATTGATGCTCTAGAGTTTCCCTTTATTCACTTTATGTGGGTTCTCTTATTGTACCTAGGCTCTGATTATTGATGGCTCATTTGTTGGTGGGTTCTACCATCCAGATGGCTGACTGGGAGTCATAACTACTGCCACATGTTGTATGCTACTCTACAAGTACTGGTTAACAAAGCAATATTACCAGGAAACCAAACCCATGCCAGCAAAAATACCCCCCACCACATCAGCAATATCAACAGCAACTGAGCAAAGATTAATAAAGGTGAAGAGAGATTAAGAATATCATGAGATTTAAAAAGGGGAGAATATAAGATGACTACAGGAGAGAAAAATGATTTTGAGTGGGAAGATGGAGGAGAAATAATAAGGGTAGGGAATAGAAACAAGGTAAAGAAAATGAGAGAATAATATTTAAAACCTAAGTAAAACAGGAAAGGGTGATAGCAAAACAGACTTAAAAAAAGGGGAGAGTATACTATGAGGTTTGAACCAAAGGGTAGTGAACCAAAGGAAACAAAACTGCAGAAAAACCACAGCAGGGTCAATAACAACAATAGCTGAGCAAAGATTGGTAAAGGTAGAAAGGGAATAAGAATATTATACAAAGGAGAAAGAGAATATGAGATATCTATAGTAAAGAAAAATTATTTTGAGAGGATAGAGGGAGGAAAAATAGTAAGAGTACGGAATACAATCCAGACTAATGAAGGGCAAAAAATAAAATTCCTACTTCAAATAAACAAGGGCAGGAAGGAGGCAAAACAGAGTAAGACAGGGAGAGATAACCTATGAAATTTGAAGTACCAAAGGTAGAAAACAAATAGGAATATCATTGAAGAAGAACAGCAATGACCATAACTTCTATGCCAAGGAAACCACAATTTATAAAGTTGATAAGGAAATAAGATTATAAGAGGGGGATAAAGAATGTGAGCTGACTAAAGGAAGAAGGAATGCTTGTGAGAGGATAGAAGGGGAAGAAATACTAAGTAAGGAATAGGAAAAAGGCATAGCATGGGAGAAAAATAAAATTTACAACAAAAACAAGAAAGGGCAGGAAGAAGGCAAAATTGAGTAAGACAAGGGAAAGGTGCTTTATGACATTTGAAATAACAATGAAGTAAAAAATAATGAAAATCTGAATACAAATTAAAGATAAAGAATAGTGAATTAATTGGAATACAATTGAAGGAAAAAAGAAATATTAAAAATCTATGTGAAAGGAATAAAAAACACAAATTCAGAAGAAAAGCAAGGTGAAATTTGCCCCAGCCATTTGGTATTCACTTTCTGACTTCTCTTTCTGGATCTGCTGGGGGTTTATTTATCAGCTTAAGGTCCTGAAATTTGGTAATCCAACTTTGAGCAACATTGCTTAGATCACCTTCGCCTGCCTCTAGAGGGAGTTTCTGTGGTGATCAGGAAGGTGGGACCCCTAGGTCTCTCCTGGGAGGCACTATTCAGTGTTCTGGGAAAATCGTGGGTGTGTTCCTCCTGCCCCTGCACTACCCATATGGGTCTGTCCCAGCTTATTTTCCATCATGTATAGTTTCTGATTAATTAGCTGTTCATTTCATGGGGTGTTGGGTAGCTCTCTCCTGCTTGGTGTTGATGGCAGCTCTGTGTATGAGCCAAGGTTGGGCATGACCCGAATTCTCCCTTGTTACACCACTTTATGAAATCCCTGCTTTGTTGACTTCAGTGACATAGGGCCGTTGGAACCAGTGTATTTTCTCTCCCTGAGAGAAATTCAAAATAGGCCCTTTGGGCACTGTTCTTGCTGTCTTTCTCTTGGGGAAATGTACCCTCCAGGGTTCTTGAGACTGACCTTCCTGTTTTGCAGATCTTCCCTGCTTCATCAGGAGGTAGGGGCTGGGTGTAACCTTCTCTTCCCATAGGTTATATCTCTACCTCAGGCGAAGGGAACTTTGTCCAGCTTTAAAAAATCTCAGGTTCACATCTTCTGCCCTTCCAGTTCCCAGCCCACTGCCCTCAGAGGAGACAGAGGCTGCACTCTCCACTCTGTGCTGCCTCTACCCCCCTGCCAGCTGCACCAGGCTGGGGCTGAGAAATCTCCTCACTTTGCACCTTTCTGACCAATCTACCCAGCTGCACTCAGTGGGGGCAAACCACATCCTCAATCATTTCCCCTTGCTGGCAAGGCAGCTATGTGTGGGGTCTCTGCACAGCACTCCTCAATTACCCTTTTACAAAGTCTCTCTGGGCAGTCCTACTGCAGCACTGAGTCACTGTCCAGCTTTCCATACATGCCACCTCTCCATAAAGTCAAGAGTCTCTCACCTCCTCCACCCAACCTAGGTGCCAATAGAATATCTCTCTCTCTTCCTCTGGCACTCTCCCAGTTGGCATTTGTTGCTGCAGCTATGGGTGTGCTGCTCACTGTGTGTGTGTGTGTGTGTGTGTGTGTGTGTGTGTGTGTGTAGCCTTCATCTCCCAAACTTAGTGTATACAAGTCACTCCCAGCCCAGGTCTGGGGATTCCCTGCCCTGGGAATGGGGGGAGCTGTGATCTCTGACCAGGCTCTTCATGGCTACAGGTGCCCAGCATAGGGCAATTCTCCTTCCAACTATAAAATCTCCTTACCACCCATTGTGAAGCATCTTCTATACTCCTTGGCTTCCAAACTTCCTATCAGCTAAGATTCTGTTAAATTTTCAGTTTACTTTTTAGAAGATCAGCCAAGTGTCCAAGTTGCATGCAAAAGCAAGTAGACTCAGCTTTCACCTACTTGGCCACTATTTTTGTTCTACCTAAAATTTAAGTTAGGAGCTCTGGCCAGATTGTTCAGTTAGAGTGTCATCTCACTGAAATGTTGCTGGTTTCATCCCCAGTGAAGGTGCATGTGGGAGGAAACTGATGGATGTTTCTCTCTTTCTCTTTCTCTCTCTCTCTTTCTATTTCTCTCTCTCTTAAATCAATGAACATATCCTCATGAATGAGTTAATAAAATTAAATTAGGAATACCTAAAAAATGTAACATTAAGGATCATTCCAACTTCAAGATAGAATAATGCAATTCTGATGACTCAGAAAAAATGGAAATTGTGATGATTCTGGTGGTTCAAAGGGAAACATTTAGAGTAAGGACCATTACAAAGTTTATGCCAACTTTGTTTGACAAAATGAGCCCCATCTCATTAATCTTTTCAAAATTACTCAATACATGATAATATAGTCATAAGTGTTCATTCAGTCTTTTTTTATATTATCTTCTGGTAGTTCAAAGGTTAGAAAAAAGGAAACTAAAACTCAGTCAGCCTCTTTATAAGCTGCTAAATCCATATGCTCTTCATCAACTGTTTGATATCTCTGGTACACTCTTATTAAACAAAACTCATGATGTACTTATGAAACCATAAATCCATATATTCATAAATCTGCTTCATATATAACAATATAGAAGTAAATAAAATGCACATGTACTGAAGGCAAGTGGCCTAAGTTTGTCATTATTCCATTATTTTTCATTCATTACATGTCTAAGAGTTCTTGCATCAAGTACCCTACCCACTATGTGTAAATCCTGGACTTTACAGAAAATACAAACTGATTTGACTTAAACTCTGGTAAAATATGGATTTTAAATTTAAAAAATACCATCAGGATGCTTTTAGATAACTAATTTTCTTTAAAGAATGGCTAATTAGAGTTTGTAATGGGCAGATATTAACACAGATGTTTTGAAGCAACCTCTTAAAAAGTATATCAGAACCTAATATTTTATGAAGAGAAATATGTATACTTTTGAATGACTGTATCTATCAACAAGTATTGACATGATTTTACAATGTGCATTTCTAAATACAAGTACTTTCTGCTCCAGTTGGAAAAGTAACTCTAACACTTTAAATATTTTATGAAATAGATTTTTTCCTATAGAAAATGATGCTGCTTTGGGTTATAATTTTATTGAGCTCTAATTCACATGCTATCGTTTAATATTGACTTATTCCAGCCATCATTTTGAAGAGATGATTAGCTTCCACTACAAATATCTAGAAATATAACAAACATACTTTTATGTGCAAACTCAAATTTAGTAGCAATTTTTTAAAAAGACAATCCTAAAGGGATAATGAGCTGAAACAGGAAATAAGAACAGTAATGGTGCAAACATCTAGGATAGCCCTGGGTGTATACTGATCTAGATAATATAAGGGGCTTGGATTTTATTGCTTATATAGGGACAAGAAACAAGAACTTAGAAAATGAGGAGTTGATGTTGATATCCCTCATATAAACCAGGGACTGTGCAAGAGATACGCCTTCAAAGAAAATATGAACAAGAAGAAAAACAGACACTGACACATGGAGAAAATAGGATGACTCAGTGTTGATTTGGGTGGGGATAGAAAAGATTTCCAATCAAAGTTATTACCATAGACCTGTCGCATTGTGGACTTAGGTTTAAATTTATATTGTCCATGTATGGCCAGGGAGGTGTCCTCAACCTTAGCCATGAGTATAAAAATATCTTCAAACCCATTCTAACCAGGTGTGCTAGGTAAAACCAAATATAAAATTATTGTAGTAGAAGATGTTCTCAGTCCAGGCCATGAAGAATTCTCATAAGAAAAATTCACTAAGAGGGGCTTACAATCCAGATTTTAAAACAGACAAGGCAGGTGCCAGCTTCCCTGGCCCTGGGCCAGTGTGAGCCCTTGGGCTATGGCAACACAGTGCTAGCAAAGCTGGTGGCCTCCAGTCTGCACACCTAGGTAAGTCCAAGCACCAGAGCAGTAGTCACCAAGTATGAACACCAGGACTCCTTAGAGGCCCTGGCAGTAGCCTTGGAGGAAGAGGAATAAAAAGGGGAGAAGGTGGTGTCGGAAGCTGGTGTGGGCAGTGGCTGATTTTAACACTGGTTTTTCTGGGTAGATGAGCATACATGTATAAGCTATGAGACTCTGTGGACTTTTCTGACATTTACCACTCTAATGAAGCAAGAAGAGCTGAAAGCTGCCCAAAAGGAAATTACGGCACAGTTAGAGAACATGTTGGAGAATAAATTAAATTTAAAGGAAGTTCAGCCAGTAATCATCAGGAAAGATATTCCTAGTGTCTCTGGCAGATATGTCTTCTTCTGAAGATGAATAGCCCAACTTACAAAAAGAATACCCAGAGAAAAACAGGTGATGACTTATGCTAAGGAGCTCATCAATAGCAACAGGTGGACAAACTTTTCTGTGGAAGAGTGCATTCAGTGTGAAGATGAAGACATTCCAGAAATTGAAAAAAAAGTGTAGAAACCAAAAGTGTGAGTGCCAATGACCACAGTACCTGAGCTTTTTCAAATGATGATTACAGAGCAGAAGAAAAAAGTGGAGAACATGAAATCTAAATCAGATATTGAAATTGCACACAAACTGCTCATGAAAATAAGAATGCTGTATGCCTGAAACAGCTGATGTTGTATGCCAATTGCATCTCAATTTTTTAAATAAATAAACACATACATTTTTAAAAAGAAGATTCTGGCCCTGGCTGAGTAGCTCAGTTGGTTAGAGTATCATTCCAATTCACCAGGTTGCAGTTTTGATCCCCAGTCAGGACACAGTCAAGAATCAACCAATGAATGCATAAATTAGTGGAACAACAAATTGATGTTTCTCTCTTCTCTTCTCCTCTCTTCTTCCTCTCCCTCTCTCTCTCTCTCTCTCTCTCTCTCTTACTACAAAAAAAAAGAAATGTTCTGAGTTTAAGAAGAAATTATGAGCCAGTCTAATTCCTGAATTGTCTTTCCCCTCAACATGATTTAGCCAAGCAACAGAAAGAACAGAGGAGATCTATGAGTTAGGTGCCAGAGTACTGATTTTTGAAGAATTTCTTCAAGGGATATCAGGAATGCCTTTCAGATCTCAAGTGTCCAAAATTCTTAAATTCATGAATCATTTAGTCTCTGTGCAATATCACATTTATTCACTAAAAGAAAATATGTTGGCAGATATTGAAGCAGCAGAAGAAAACCTAAAAGAAACATGTATCTACTTCCAGGGCACAAGTCACCAGTAAGAAGTGCAAGTGTGAAGCCCATGCCTTATAACTGCAGCTCTCCAGCACCAACAGTACCTTCCAGATAAAGGGAATAAGCCACAAGGGGTCATCTGAGGAAAATAAAATGTTAGAAGAAAGAAACTGGATTCTAACTAAACAGAAGCAAAGAATGAAAGAATCACAAAAACTTCTAAAACTCAGACTAGGCTTTTATAACTTACTGAAAGTTTAGCTCAATGTCTAAATCCAGAGAAAAATCTCTCAGAAATAATGAAAAAGGAAAGATGAAAAATACCAGTGAGAGCTAGAAGAAAGAGAAGAAAAATTTTCAAGAGTCTTTTTAAAGAGTCTGTTTCTACTTAAAACAGTTGCTCAGAAAAATGCAAGAATGTCAACAAAATATTCTGACACCCATAAAGCACTAAGAATATTTGGTGAGTTTGTTTCAAAGAAAGACCAAAGTGGAAAAATATCTCTGAGTATTTCAGCAATCAAGAGATAAAAAGTTTCACTGACGATAAAGCTTTAATGAAGAAGAAAGAATTGGAGGGAAAATTATTTTGTTGATACCACAGCCAGGATTCTTGCAAGGAAAAGATTAAGCCTATGAAGAGAGTGAAGAGAAAACTGTTGAAGAATAAAATGGAATCAGCAGAGTGTTCTCTCTGTGCCCATGTTTTTTGCCACATCTGGTGTCAGCAACAGCACTTGTGCTAGGAACTTCGATGGCAGCCCTTCCATTAATGTGTAGGGCTCCTGAGCAAAGTCATCTGTAAACTGAAAAGGCTGATTCCAGCTGATTGGTCATTTGGTCAGTTAGAATAAGACTTTACCTATTCAGGTTTTACAATCACTACATACAGTCTGTTTGGTCTTACCTATATTTCTAAAAAGCATTTGAGAATCACAGCTGTGACAAATTGATTCACTGTAAAAATATACATTGCTTTATTATTTTGGGTGGGGAAAAATGGCTTAGCATTGAGATCAGAGAGAAAACTTGGATTTTGGTGATTTGTTTAAAAAGGTTCTTCTGGAAAGCATGAATCAATAAATATTTTAAATTTAAAAAATTAAAAAATAGATGAGACAGAAAAAGCTATGATGAAGACAAGTCACCAGATCCAGTAAATAATATGCTAGAACTACTTCATATAGACTTGAAAATAAACATATTAAAAATAAATATTTAACTTTCAGCCAAGATGGAGGCATAGATGGAAGCACTGTGCCTCCTCCCATAACCAAGTTTAAAGACAACAGAGTTTTAGTAACAAAAACGCAACCAAAACACAGAAAATTGAACTATTCAGAAGTCTGACAACAATGAACCGTTCAGACAGACCGGTAAGAGGAGCAGAGCCAGCAACTGGCAGAACAGGTTGCACAGGAAAACTCAGCCACAGTTTTCATCTTTTTTTTTTAAGATGGTAGGTAGAAAATAGATAGGGGGAGGGCAAGAATAGTATGGGAAATATAGAATCTAAAGAACTTGAGACACATGGATATAAACAAAAGAGGGGAATGGTGGAGAAGGCAGTGTACAGGGTGGAAGGGAATGAAGGGGGGAAATGGGACAACTGTAATGGCATAATCAATAAAATATATTTAATAAATAAATAAATATTTAAAAACAAAAGAAGACAAAACTCTGGAATATTCTGAGCTTTTCAAATGGCAAAATAAGATTTCTAAAAATTTATATGTCATTCTTATAATTCAAATTTAAATTTATAGTTTAAAGAGGGCAATGGTAAAAGACAATGGGGAAAAGCATGACTTGAAACATATGGATAAGAATTCTTTGTAGTTAGTGGAAGATAGATTTTTCAGGTTCACTAAGCATAGTAAGTCACAAACAAAATAAATTTAAAAGAATTTAACATAGCTAGATTTTATTAAAAGTATTGAAGATTAATGACGAAAAAAATGTAATAGAGCCAGTCAAGGAAAAACAATTAATGTGAAAATAGACTTTCTCATAATAACAGAAGTCAGAACACAAAGGATTAATCAATTTACATTAACAAAAGAAAATCATTGGCATTGTAGAATTGTATAACCAACTCAAAAATCATCTAAGAATATGAAATATGGAAATATTAACTATTGACTTATTAAATGATCCAATTAAGTAAGTAAAAAGCTGAACCCACAAGAAAGATCATAATGAAAAATGATAACAGAGAAATTGGTAAACATACTGTTAAATATGAGTAAAGCTAAAATACTGATTTGGAACAATGACACTATTAATATCAGTGAAAATTTATAAAATTATTAAAATATTAATGGAAAATATGAAATAGGACTAAAATATGGGACAAGAATAACACATGAAAATGAAACAGGAAAGATCATTGGAGTTAAAAATGTCTAAGGTCTTTGTTTTATTCAGTCAAAGGAAAGTGACTGGTCAATTTTACACTTTGTTAATTCAACTTTTTTTAAGGGTAACATTGAAATGAAGACAAATAGAATGTAAAACATCCAAAACAAGAGAGGGAATGAAATAAAGATAATTTAATCAATCTAAATAAACTTAGAAAAGGAGAAAGAAAAAGAAACAGAAAAAGCGGGATAAGGAGAAATTATAGAATAAAATGATAAGAAGTTACTCTATTCCAAAGAAAGAAATCAAAAGATCTCTATATAAATTGACAACCTCTGTCTTTTACACTGTGATTGAATCTACTTTTTATTGAGCTTAATGGGAGAGAGAGAGAAAAGGGAAGATAGCAATAGGATATTTGAGATATACCTAAACCAAGATACAATGAAAGATTAAAAATAAAAGAAAAAAATCTAGAGAAATACTAAAAATTAAATAAATTAACCATGAGAAAGACATTATGGATATGTTTGCTCTAAATAACATGGCCTGATAATTTATAAACAAATATTTATGGAATTACCATGAGAAAAAGATCCACAATCATAATAGAAGATATCAGATTTTTTAAAACTAGGAGACATCTAAATTAAAATAATATATTCATAAGCTTGATCTGATGAAAAATATATCATATATACAAGCACGTACTAATTAGAGGGTTGACCTCATTTCAAATACACATGGAACAGTTACCAAAACTGGCCATGTTCTAACTACTAAGTGAATTTCAACAAATAGTAAGGATTTGGTTTCATTTAGTAAGGATAGAATTTCTCTACCCACAATGCAACTATTTTTTAAAAAAGTAATAAGAAGAATGCCTTCTTTTGAAAGCTCTGTACTTGAAACTAAAAGGCTTATTTATAAATAACTCATGATGCAAAAAATCATAATGAAAATTTTTAAACAATTAAAATTAACATAAAATGTAAATAAAATTGACAAGCCTTTAAGCAGACTCATCAAGAAAAAAAGAGAGAACCCAAATAAGCACAATTGGAATGAAAGAGGAGAGATTACAACTGATACCACAGAAATACAAAGAATTGTAAGAAATTACTATAAAAAATTATATGCCAAGAAATTTGGAAACCTAGGTGAAATAGACAAATTTCTAGAAAAATATAATCTTTCAAAACTGAATGAACAAGAAGCAGAAAGCCTGAACAGACCAATATCAACTTATGAAATTGAAGCAGTAATCAAAAAATTCCTGACGCACAAAAGCCCTGAACCAGATGGTTTCACAGGAGAATTCTACAAAGCGCTTAAGGAAGAGCTAGCCCCTATCTTTCACAGACTATTCAAAAAAATCCAAGAAGATGGAAGACTCACAAACACTTTTTATGAAGCAAATATCATCCTAACCCCAAAACCAGATAAAGATACAACAAAAAAAAAGAAAACTTCAGGCCAGTATCACTGATGAACATAGGTGCTAAAATCTTCAACAAAATATTGGCAAACTGCATCCAGCAATACATTAAAAAGATCATGCACCATTATCAAGGGGTGTTCATCCTAGGGATGCAATGATGGTACAATATTTGCAAATCAATAAACATAATACATCGCATAAACAAAAGAAAAGAAAAATCACACGATTATATCAATATATGCAGAAAAAGCATTTGATAAGCTACAGTACCCATTGATGATAAAAACACTCAGCAAAGTGCGAATAGAGGGAGCATTTCTCAACCTAATGAAGGCCATATATGAGAGACCTACAGCCAACATCATACTCAAGGGGCAAAAACTAAAAGCTTTCCCCCCAAGATCAGGAACAAGGCAAGGATATCTGCTTTCATCATTCCTATGCAACATAGTATTGGAAGTCCTAGCCACAGCAAGCAGACAAGAAAAACAAATAAAAGGCATTAAATTAGAAAGGAGGAATTAAATCTGTCACTGTTGGCAGATGATATGATAGTGTACATAAAAAATTCTATAGATTCCACCAAAAAAAATCAACCTAATAAGTGAATTTGGCAAAACAGCAGGATACAAAGTCAATATTCAGAAATTGAAGGCATTTTTGTACATCAACAATGAAATATCAGTCAGGGCACATGTATGGGTTGCAGACAGGTTCCCTGCAGGCCACTTCCCAGCAGGGGATGCATGAAAGGCAACCATACATTGATATTTCTCTCCATCTCTCCTTCCCTTCCCCTCTAAAGATAAATAAATAAAGTCTTTAAAAAAAACAATGAAATATCAGAAACAGAAATCAGGGTGGGGAATCCCATTTGCTATAGCAACAAGAAAAATAAAGTACCTAGGAATAAAACTTACCAAGGAGATAAAACACCTGTATTCAGAAAAATATACAATGAAGAAAGAAATTAAGCAATACACAAATAAATGAGAGCATATATTGTGTTCATGGATTGGAACAATTAACATCATCAAAATGTCTATACTACCCAAAACGATTTATAGTTTCAATACCTATTAAAATATCAGTGACATTTCACATACATATAATGAACATTTCAAAAATGTATATGGAACCATAAATGAACCCAAATAGCCACAGCAATTTTGACAAAGAACAAAATTGCAGGAATCACAATACCTGATATCAAACTATATTACAAAGCCACTGTAATCAAAACAGTCTGGTGCTGGCATAAGAACAGACACTTAGACCCATGCAAAGGAATAGAGAGCCTGGAAATAGACCCATGTCTCTATGGTCAATTAATATTCAACAAAGGGGGCAGAAACATAAAATTAAGTAAAAATAGCTTCTTCAATAAATGGTGTTGGGAGATCTGTACAGCTACATGAAAAAAAATAAAACCCAACCACCAACTTACACCATACACAAAAATAAACTCAGGATGGATAAAAGACTTATATAAATATAAGTCCTAACACCCTCAAGTCCTAGAGGAGAACATAGGCAGGAAAATCTCAGATATTCCATGCTGCAATATTTTCACTGATACAGCCCTAGGTCAAGGTATATAAAGGAAAGAATAAACAAATGGAACTTCATCAAAATAAAAAGATTCTGCATGGCTAAAGAAAACATTAGCAAAATGAACAGGAAACCAAATGTATGGAAAAATATATTCACGAATGATATATTGGACAAAGGTTTGATCTCCAAAATATTTAAAGAACTTATATGACTACACTCCAGGAAGACAAATAACCCAATTAAAAAATGGGCAAAAGACCTGAACAGACACTTCTCCAAGGACACCTCTCCAAGGGCCAGAGATATATGAAAAGATGCTCAGCATCACTACCCATCAGAGAGATGCAAAGAGATACCACTTCACACTGGTCAGAATAGCCATCATGAACAAATCAACAAACAAGTGCTTGTGAGGTTGTAGAGAAAGGGAGTCCTAGTGCACTGTTGGTGGAGTGTAGACTGGTGCAGCCATTGTGGAAAATAGTATGAAATTTCCTCAGAAAACTAAAAACGGTACTGCCTTTGGACCCAGCAATTCTACTGCTGGAATTGTACCCTAAGAATCTTGAAACATCAATTGAAAAGGATCAATGCTCCCAATGTTCATAGTAGCACAATTTACAATAGCCAAGTGCTGGAAGCAACCTAAGTGCCCATCAGTAAATGAATGGATCAAAAAACTACAGTACATTTACACAATGAAATTCTATGCAGCAGAAAGAAAGAAGGAGCTCCTATCCTTTGCAGCAGCATGGATGGAACTGGAGAGTATTATGCTAAGTGAAATAGCCAGGTGGTGGAAGACAAATACCATATGAGCTCACCTATAAGTGGAACCTAATAAACAAAACAAGCAACCAAAATATAACCAGAGACAGTGAAATAAAGAACAAACTGACAGTAACCAGAGGGTAGGGTGGAGAGAGTTGGGGAAAATAGTGGAAGGGCCATCAAGGAACATGTTTAAAGAACACATGTTCAAAGCCAAAATGGGTAGGTTTCAGGGTGGGAGATGGGGAAAAATAAAATAAAAATAAAAATAAAAATAACCTTCATGTAAATACTATACCTCAAAACTGAATCATGCAATTAAAAGCCACTTATGGAGAATCTATAGCTCTATATATTTCAAAATGTAAAGAAAATAGTTAATGGGCTAAGCTAATTCAATTCCAGAAATTAGAAAATAGTAAGACTTCAACCAGGGAAAGTTGATCCACTTCCTCAACACCTTGTGAATATACAAAACATTATTACTAACTGTAGTGACCATGCTGTACATTACATCTCCAGGACTAACTTATAACTAGAAGTTTTTACCTCTTGAGTACCTTCACCCAGTTTACCACTTGTTTTTTAAAATTTTTTAAAGTATAAAAATAGTAATAAATTAATATGCATTTAAAATAAGTAACAGAATGAGTCTTATTAAAATTAATTAAATCAGACAGTATGGAATGCATATAATTCACAACTAAGTACATAAAAGCACTGGATCCTGGCTGTGCTGTGATTGAAGCTAAAGCTCTTTAACAAGCAAGTCACTTAAATTGTTTGGTCTTTACTTCGTTCATCTGTATAATGAGAGACTTGGCCCAGATAATCACTAAGGTCCATTTACAGCTATAAATTTCAACTCAAAGCACTTTACAAGATTTGCAGCAAGAAAAGGAGGAACAGTAATTTGAATTTTAAAAGCATAGTTTGAAACTGAAGCCATGAACTTATGCTTGGTTGTTCCATGACTTCTCATATCATTCACTTGTTCAATTGTCCACCCTTATGTTCATGGTAATTACTGTGTCTTGTCTTATTATTCCTTCTCTCCAACCTTATCCACCTTGTATCCTGACCTAGTTGTTACAGAAAATCACCTCTCTTCTCCTGTCACACCAATTTTCCCCAACCTGGGCAGACTCACCTTTCACTGTGTTATAAGGTATATTTGGATAAATTCATTTCTGTAATATTTTAAGTCCTCATTTAATCACTGATTAAACTTTAGGTTCTTTTAGTGTAAGAAACAGAAAATGATTCTAGCTAGATTATGGGGAGCAGTGGCTAGGCGAAAGAAAATTATTGGAAAGATTCTGAGTACCTCTCAGAATCAAAGGAAAAGATAATTTAGGAAAGGAAAGTTTTAAAAATTTCTGTGTCAAATTTATCGGCATTTTCCCAAGAGTGCTACCATTTTCAAAACTCAGCCCTAAATACCCTCAGGTCTCTTGGGAATTCTTTTCTATTTCTTTAATTCCTATGGTACAGATTCTCATTGATCCAGTTTGGGTAAAATACAAGATGCAGCAAAAGTACGTTTACAGTTAGTTTTTATGGAAAATGATATAATAACTAATAAATAATAATACAAGAATTAACTCCACATTTCACATACAATTGTAAACTTACTTTTCCCCCACCTTATACAGGCCCCTAGTTCAACTGGCTTTGTGGACTTTGCTATGTATTACTGACAAAATCCTACCCTTGAGTTTAACTCCAATTTCCAGAAAGCAATTATTGGGGGCCAGAAAGCAACCTCAAAAGGAGTCTCCTATGAGCAGTCTGTGCCGTGATGTGGGTCACATGAGAAGAGTGTGTTTGCCTGCTTTTTGTTAACAGCTTAAAAAGTTTCATTCTGGAGTCAGCACAATAAAATGAATTTTTAAAATATTTCCATACATTTCTCCTATTCTTGACATCCTGGGGATGATCTGAACTCATTAATATTTATGTGCTAATACTGAGCCACAAGTTGAAGCATTTTCTCCTATTGGTCTCTCAACACATTTGGTCCTTTCAAGGTCCAGAAACTATGTTGGTTACTTAAAAAAAAAACTAGAAGAAATGTTTTTACATTCAAGGTTTACAAACTAAAGAACATATGCAGAGAAATCAAAAGTTGATTTATAATATTTGGGAGAAACAAAATATAAATGTTTCTAAAGGTCTCTTTTCGAGATTCAACACAGAAGCCTTAACAACCAAATTTAATGTTTACATGCCACTGAAGATTTTTGCTCATTGATTTGAAAGATAATGAACTTGCTTACTTTTCTAGAGACCCAGAATCCTTCTGCTTTGATATAGCCTATGCATATGGCTTAAAATTCACGTGTTCCAGAAATTTTACAACTACACAAATCATTCTCTTTAAAATTCAAGCTTCTCATTTGAATTGGATGGAGTAACAAGCAAAGACAGGCTCAGCCTCTTGAGATTTCAATTATTTCATCACTCTGTGCATTGACTATGAATTGCCACCACTGAAAATATGCTCCTGTGTTTTCCAAAGGGATGTTTCTCTAGCTTTCTTTGAAAATAACAGAGTCATCTCTTAAGTATCAGTCTACTTGTATCATGATTCATATTCATATTTTATGTCACTCCTCTCTGTTTTAAATAGTAAGCTTCATAGGATTATAGAGTGTATCTTTTTACTACTTAATGTCTGTCAGTTTTGAGTTCCACATTATATCATACCACAATGATACTAGAAGGCAGAGATTTCTAAAAAATAATTTCCAATAAGTGGTCTACCTATTTATTTTATTTACAAGTTATATTGACTCACACTACTTTCATGTAAATAGAATAGAGATTGTATCATGTAAAAAAAACCACCATTTAAGATGTTTTTTAAACAACTAATTTTAGGAGAGGTTACTAATGGTTGGGCTGAAATACAGAAATAGAAAAATTTTCATTTTCTGCAAAGAACAGAAAGTTTAGGTACATTATAAAACAGGTAAGAACTTAGAATATCTATGTTTGAAAGATGGACACTTTACTTTTCTTAAAAGGTTTTGTTTATTTATTTTTAGAGAGAGAGGAAGGGAGGGAGAAAGAGGAAAACATCAATGTGTGGTTGCCTCTCACACACCCACTACTGGGGACCTGGGCCGCAACCCAAGCATGTGCTCTGACTGTGAGTTGAACCCATGACTCAATTCACTGAGTCACACGAGCCGGGGAATTTTACTTTTGTGTGAAGTCACCTTACACTCTCTGTTTGAAATCATCAGTGCATCATTGCTAAGTATCACCTTGAAAATGTTTCAGGAGATGGCTGTAATCTCTTCTGGAATTGAGAATAACAAAAGCAATCTGGAAAATTATGATTGTTATGGGAAAGTTAATGGTGAGACCTCTGGGATCCTATTTCACATTAAACATGGATATCCTTTACACCTGCTCATTTAGGAGGTGCTCTGGTTCTCTTGATCATGGAAACAACCTGTGGTTGGGCTCCATTGTATTTCACCACTGTTTAAAGGAATATCTCTTCAAAGATGGTGATAATCTTTTAATTTTTATTCCTGGGTGATAATTCTTTAGGGAAAAATGGAAGACCATGCAAATAAATCAGTGGGAAATACTGAACTGACCTTAAGTGGATTTGCTTCTAGAAATGTAGTTGGCAACTATAATTTTAGTAACTTACAGGGTTTCTTTAAAACATTCTTGCCTTTGGATGTTATCAAGAATAGAGTTTTTAAAAACATTTTAATGTGAATGAGTATAAATTACTTTTAAAATTACAAAAATGTAAAAAGCAATGGATGCACAAGGCACGAAATTCTAAAGCTCCCTTACAAAAGGATTATGCAGAGAAGAGTTCCTGTCCACCCAAGTTCTACACAATCTCCAACAATTTTCTTCTAAACGAACACTGAAAAGGAAAGTTGAATGCAGACTGCCTAGAACAATAGTCTACATTTCTTTTGCTTCTTTGTGAATGTGTTTTTTATTGGATTTTTCAGTAATAACTTATAGTTCAGAAAAAGTCCTCCTAGGGTACAAAAAGAATAAATCATTGGTAAATTAGGTTGACATAGAGGATCAAAAGATTATCTGCTTTAGGATTGCCTTATATGAATAAATTATTTTTATAATGAGAGAAATGATTATCCAAGGAAAATGAATTTTTCTGAGATTCATGTATCCATCCCTGAGCCATGTGTCATGAGCTTTTATAGGGACCATCAGTTATCAATTGCTCTATAACAAACTACCCCAAGATTTGCTGCTCAAAAAAATTTAATCACAATCTGTGAGTCAGTAATTTGGGCTGGGCTGAGCTCAGCTGAGGAGTTTTTATGCTGGTTTCACCTGGGATTACTTGTGTGGCTACTATACTGTGTGATTCAACTGGGACTGGCTGGCAGAAAATGGCCTCATTCACATGTCTGGCTGGTGCTTCTGGCTGTCAGCTACATGTTCTGTGTCCGGCCCACTAACCCAGGCTTTTTCAAAAGGTGCACATTCCAAGAAGGAAAACCCAGATGTATAAGTACTTTACATTTATAAGTACTTCCTAGTCTCTGTATCACATTTGTTGAGTCCCAGTGGTCAAAACATGTCACATGGCTAAGTCCAAAATCAAGGTAGGAAAGAACCACCTAGAGATATGGATACAGGGAAGTGTGAAGCCATTACTGTAACAATCTACCATATAGGTACTAAGATCATATTAGGCAAAGTGATATCAGGATAGAGTCCTGTAATTTCTGGGTGGGGTAACAGTAACAAAAAAAAGGAGTTAAGATAATAAGGTAGATATTTCCTACACATTTCCTGTGTAACCTACTTCAAAATTTTTACAATTTAAAAAAAATCCCTGATGGCATGTTATGGTAAGTAATCAGTGATGTCTCTTTAAAGAGGAAACGAAATGTCATAGAATAGAAAAAAAGATAAGTGGGTATTAAAGAAAGTCCTTCTATCCAGCATTCAGTCTAGAAGACAATATATGTTTACAACTACACTGCAATCCCTGAACCTAAAACCTCTTCCAGGAAATCAGTATTTAAGAAGAGTATTACAAAATGGTTATTAAAACACATTACAAGTAAGTGGGGCAGGACGGCAGCAGACTAGGAGGATTTATCTTGCACCATCTCCCTGAACCAAGGTGAAAATAAAAATCCAGAGGAAAATATCCACCCAGAATAAACAACTAAAGACTACCTGAGAAGGAGACACTTAACCAAGGATGGGCAGAAACCACCTCAAAACAGGTAGAAAGGGCAAAGATGTGAAAGAGGCTGGCACTGATTTCACAGGCAGTGGGCCGAGCTTACAGCAGACCTGCAGGAGCTTCGCTCAGAGAGGAGTAAAGCCTAGGCCTTAGACCAGGATCCCCCAAAACAAGGCACCAGTGCTGGGATCACCCACCCATGCAGCATCCAGCAGTGGAAGGCTGCAGGGGTTTTGCCTGCCAGAGAGAGGTGATGCCCACTGGAGACAAAGCCACTTTTTTCTTTTATTCTCCTTTCTTTTGTTCTAAGGGCATCAATGCACAGGTTTTGCATTCACAGCCACACACCTTGAGCTTGGACAAAAGGGGGCAGCATGGTCTGGAGTCTCAAGAGGTAAGTCTGGAGTGGGAAGCTTGGAGGAAAGGCATGGAAGAACAGATGCTGAGTTCCTGGTGCTAGGATATACCTCCTTACTGCAGCAGCCAATTTTCATAAGAAAAAGCAAACAACTCCCAGGGGAAAACCTCCCTGCCCTATGGGAAACTGCTCACCCCACCCTCTGGATTCCTGCTCATTCACCCAGTGTCCTATTTTTTATTATTTTTGTTTTCTTTTCTATATTTTATAAAATATAAAAGATATTTTATATCTTTTTCTTTCTTTCTTACTTTCCCCCAACTTGTGTCTTTTCTCCTGCTGAGGAGACAGCAACATGGGGAGACTCAGCGATGTTATATACTGGCTTTAGGGCCATTCCATATACTTTCCTGGGAGCCAGGCTGGAGCTCCCCGACACAGGACAGCCTAGGAACACCCCCCTTGTCTCTGGTCAACCCAGACTCAACATTCTGGAGTCCCCACCTGCTATTCTACTAGGGCCTGTGCACTGATGTGTTCAGGAAAATAATCTGGGACAAACTCAGGTGTATGGTATGAGGACTGGGGAACACACCCACCATCTTCACTGAAGTCTGAATGGCACCTTCCACAAGAGATCCAGTGTTCCCGTGCTCCTGATTCCACCAGAAACCCTCTCAGATACAGACAGGTCAGCAACTAGATTAAATCTCATGACAAAACTGCAGGCAGAGGCAGGTGGAGATCATTCCTGCTGTGCCTTCAGCCATTAGTTGACTTACCACTGGGCTCTGTGCTGATAAAAAGCCAGCCTTGAAGAATGGAAAGGCCCATCGTGGCTGCAGCAAAGTCAAAGGGGACAGGCACAAACTGTGAATTGCTCGTAGCTTCAAACAGGCTGCCTAGAGCTAGCCATGAACAGTAGCTGACTTTGGCTGGCACCATCTTCAGACAACATCAGAGTCATATTCAGAGGGAGAACCCAGCAGACAAAGCACTCAACTCTACTGAGAAGAATACCACTATGTTCTTTTTCATTATTTTTACTATTTTTTTCTTTCACATTGCTTTTTATCATTTTTTCTTTTCTTTAATTTTTTTCTTATATTTTCTCTATTCTTTCTTTTAAATCTTGTACCTCACTATTCCCTTTTCTTATGCCATTTCCCATTCTTCCTTCCTTGTTTATTTTTTAAATTTTACATTTCTCTTTCTTTGTTCTTTTGTGTCAATTCCCTGTTTCTATCCTTATTCTTACTGTTTTTCCTCCTTCTATCCTCTCATAATCATTTTCCTTTCCTTTGGTCTTCTCGTATTCTTTTTTATAATAGTCAATTTTTCTTCCCACATTTATTATTATTCTTTGCTCTTTTGTCATTGATTTTCCTGATTTTTTTTTGCTTGTGGGCTTGTTTTCTTTGTTGTTTTGTTTTGTCCTATCAGCACCCATGCAACAGCATACAAAACATGGTGGGGTTGAGCCTCTAGCCTGCCAGCTGAAAGAGAGAACTCACCAACAAATGGGCCAACAATAATCAAGACTCAAATACAACAGGAGAGCCCACATGAATCCCAAAAAGGGCATTCCTAGAACATCCAGCTTAGGAGATGAAGGAGAATGCACCATTGAGTCCCACAGGACTCCTATCACATAAGGCCACCCCACAAAGACAAGGAGTCAAACCTGATTTATATAATACATAGAAACAAATAAAAAGAGTCAGCTAAAATTGGGAGACAAAGAAACAACCCATAAATGAAAGGAAAGGAGTAATCCCCAGAAAAAGATCTAAATGAAATTGAGGCAAGCAATTTATCAGACATAGACTTCAAATAATTGTTGTAAGGATGTACAATGAACTTAGTGAGAACTATAAGGAACTTAAGTTGTTACTACATCAGCATGAAAAAGGACATAGAACCCTGATTAAGCACCAGTTGGAAATGAAGACAGCAATATCTGAAAGAATACACTAGAAAGAATTAAAGACCGGCTAGATAAAGCAGAGGATTGAATCTATGATTGGAAGACAAGGTAGAAAAGAACACCCAATCAGAGGAGCAAAAATTGAAAAAGACTTTAAAAAGAACAAAAAGGTTTTAAGGGAACATTGGAACAACATAAATCATAACAATATTTTCACAATAGGGATACAAGAATGAGAAGAAAGTGAGAAATTGATAGAAAACTTCCCTAATATGGTGAAAAAAGAGTCGCACAAGTTCAATAAGCACAGAGAGTGCCAATCAAGATGAACCCAAAGAAACTCATGCCAAGACACATTATAATTGAAAAGCCAAAGTTTAAAGAGAAAGAGAAAAACTTAAAGACCATAGGAGAGAAATAGTCAGTTACCTACAAGGACCCCGAATAAGACTGTCAGCTGATTTCTCAACAGAAGCACTTCAGGCCATAAGAGATTGGCATGAAGTTTTCAAAGGAATGAAAAGCAAGGATCTGCAACCAAGACTACTCTATTCAGCAAAGCTATCATTTAAAAATGAATATAAAATAAAAGTTCCTGCCCCCCAAAAAAGACTGAAGGAGTTTATTACACCAAACCAGCACTGCAAGAGATGTTTAAGGGACTGCTTTAAGAAGAAGAAGTAATAGAGAAGAAGAGTAACATGGGTATAAAGGAATAAAGTGGCAATTAACAAGCCTATCAATAATAACCATAAATGTAAATGGATTATTGCTCCAATCAAAAGATACAAGGTAGCTGAATGGATAAGGAAACACGACCTGTATATATGCTGTCTACAGGAGACCCACATCATAACAAAAGATTTACACAGGCTGAAAGTGAAGGGATGGAAAAAATACTCAGTGCAAACGGAGATGAAAAAAAGCTGAGGAAAAAACTTTGTTTTGAAGTCTATTTTGTTAGATATAGCAAAACTATATCTAACAAAATAGACTTCAAAACAAAGGCCATAACAAGAGACAAAGAAGGTCACTGCATAATACTAAAGGAATCAAACCAACAAAAGATATAACCCTTGTAAACATAAATGTGTCCAATATACAAGCACCAAATTGTATAAAGAAAATCTTACTGGACTTTAGTAAGAGATTAACAGTGAAACAGTCGTTGTTGGAGAGTTTAACACTTCACTGTCACCACTGCATAGATATGTTATACAAAAAAATCAACAAGGAAACAGCAACCTTAACTAACACACCAGATCAAATGGATTTCATTGATATTCACACAACATTGTTCCCAAATGTTCCCGCAGGTAAGTATATGTTAAGTTGTAAGCTGCTAAAGAATTTTTCAAAGTGGCTATCCCATTTTGCATTCCCACGAACAATTTATTAAGTTCCAGTTGCTCTGCATTCTCTCACACTTGATATTGCCAACTTGATCTGTTTACTTTTAGCCATTATAATAAGTGCGTTGCAGTATTTCATCATGATTTTATTTTAATTTCTCTAATGGTAAATGATGTTAAATAACTGTAATGTAGTTATTTGAAAGCTGTATATCCTCCTTGATAAAGTGTCTGTTCGAGTCTTTTCCCCATTTTTAATTGAATGGTTTGTATTCTTATTGTTGAGCTTTGAGAGTTCTTTATATATTCTAGATTCAAGTCTTCTGTTGGATATGTACTTACCAATATTTTCTACCAATCAGTACCTTGTCTTTTACTTAACAGTGTCACTCATAAAGCAAAAGCTTTTACTTTAGATAAAGTCCAATTTATCTTTGAAATCCAAAGGTCACTATTGTGAACTTTTTCTTTTATGCATCATGTTTTTGGTGGTATGTCTAAGATTTCTTTGCCTAATCCCAAGACAGCAGTTTTTTCTGTTTTTCTCATGAATGTTTATAATTTTATGGTTTTCATTTACATATGTAAATCATTTTGAGTTACTTTTCAAAGGGTATGATAAGATTTAGGATGGGAGTTTTTTATATGGATTTCTAATTGTTCCTACCCTATGTTATAAACACTGTTATGTGTCCACTAACTTGCCTTTGCAACTTCATCAAATATCAATTGGCCATATTTTTGTGGTTCTGTTTCTTGACTCTGTTCTCTGTTCCATTGAGCTTTGCATGCATTACTTTGCCAATGCCACACTATCTTGAATACTTTAGCTTTGTAGTAAGTATGAAAATTGACACCACCTCCCCAAATTTATTATTCCATTTCAATTTTTTGGCTATTCTACTCCCTTTGCCCTTCCATATAAATTTTAGAACAAGCTTATTTATACCTATTCAAGACACCTGCCAAGATTTTGACTGGAATTTCATTAAATCTATAAATCAATTTGGGAGAATTGACATTTTTACTATGTTGAGTTTTTTTTACTTATGATTACAGTTTAATTATAAAACATATAGGTAGGATGAAGTATGAGAGAAATGCAGGACTTCTGTGACCTTTTTGTGAAGTCAGGGCATATCACTCTTCCGGCATATTGAGGTGTTGACCAACCAGAAAGCCCCACTGAATTTGGTGTTCAGGGTTTTTATTTAGGTTTTGTTATATAGGTATGATTGATTATATTATTGGCCATGTGATTGAACTCAATCTCCTGCACTATCCCATTCCTCCCCAGAGGTAGCACTGGCCCAAAGTTCAACCCTATAATCACATAGTTGGAATTCTTGAAGATCAGCCCCATCCTAAGAGCCCAGCATGAGTCACCTCATTAGCATAACAAAGCCATCACTCAGGAAATTCCACAGCCTTTAGGAGCTCCATCCAAGAATTGTGATCAATGAGGAGACAAATTCTTTATTATAGCACAGTTGGGTTTGGAAGATTGACTAGAAGTTTAGCAGATAGATATTCCAAGTGAGCCACCAATTTTCTATGTGACTGAGGAACCACTGACAGATGTTGAGTTTTTCAACTCATGAAAACAGTTTGTTACTCTGTTTATTTAGGCCTTCTACTTCTTTTATCAGCTATTTTTCATTTTCATTATACTGATCTAGTATTTGTTTTCATAGATTTATACCTAAGTATTTCAAGGTTATATGAATACATAGGTGTAGTCTTAAATTTTTTAGTTTACAATGGTGTATTGCTAGTGTATAAAAATAGGATTGGTGTTTGTATGTTTATCTTCTGTGACCCTGATAAACTTACTTGTTAGCTTTAGGTGATTTTTGTTACTCCTTTTGAGATTTTCTATGTAAACGATAATGAATTCTCTGACAGTTCTTTTTCCTCTCCAATCTTGATGTCATTTAACTTTTTTTTCCTTATTAAACTAGTTTGGACTTAAAATACAATGCTGGGTAGGAGTTATTGCCCTGTTGGTAATCTCAGGGGTTAAGCATTCAGTCTTTCACCATGACATATGACATTGGCTCTAGGATTTTAGTAGATGCCCTTCATCAGGTTGAAGAAGTTCACTTCTAACTGTGCTGAGAGCTTTTATTATGAATGGACATTGAATGTTGTTAAATGTTCTTCTTCCCTTCATTTTATTATGTGGTTTTTGTTCTTTATACATTAGTATAATAGTTTACATTGATTTATTTTCAAATGTTGAAAACACTTGCATTCACAAAATAAACCCCACTTAGTCATAGTGTATGATTCTTTTGACATTGCTAGGTTCAATTTGCTAATAGTTTGTTGAGGACTTTTGCATCTGCATTCATTACAGATACTGGTCTTTTTTTCATTGTGGTTGTTTGTTTCTGCTATCCTTATCTGGTTTGGTATCAGGTTATGCTGACCTCATAAAATGAGTTAGGAATGGCTCCCTTCTTTTTTATTTTTCTGGAAGAAAAATAACATGGATTATAACATTGGATTATAACATTATGTAAAAATGATGTAAAAATCTTTGTTTTCAATTTTCAAATACATTTTAAAGAATTCCGTAGGTAAACAATGGCCTGTTTTATTTACCCAGGTATATATATTACTGCTGCTCTTCCCTCATTCCTGTTATTTCAAATTTTCTTCTGTTATTATTTCCCTTTTATCTAATCAACTCTCTTTAAGCATTTCTCTTATAACTGGTCTGCTTACAAGAAAGTCTCTTATTTTCCTTCAATTGAGTCTGTTTTTTCTCTCTTCCTAAAGAATGTTTTTGCTAGACATGGAATTGCATAGTGATATGACAAAGGAGCCAAAATTATACAATAGTGTCTTCAATAAAAGGTGCTGAGAAAAATGGTCAATTGCATACAAAGGTATAAAACTGGACCACTATTTTACACTGTATACAAATATCAACTCAAACTGGATTAAAGACTTCAGCATAAGGCCTAAAACCATAAAAACCTGAGAAGAAAACATAGGTGATAAGCTCCTTAACAGGTCTCAGTGGTGATTTTTTGGATTTGACATCAATACCAAAGGTAACAAAAATAAAAATAAACAAGTAGGACTACATCATACTAGAAAGCTTCTGCATAGCAAAGGAAACCATAAATAAAATGAAAAGGCAGCTGATGAAATGGAAGAAACTACTTACAAATCAAATATCTGATAAGGAGTGGGCTACTATCCAAAATATATTTTAAAAACTCACACACAACTCAATAACCAAAAGCAAAACCAAAAAAATTCAATTAAAAAATGGGCAGAGGACCTGAAGAGACATTTTGCCAAAGAAGATATGCAAATGGCCAATAAGGACATGAAAAGGTGCCTCATCATAACTAATCATCAGGGAAATGCAAATCAGCACTACAAAAAATATCTTCTCACACCGGTTTCAATGGATATTATCTAAAAGATAGATGACAGGTACTGGGGTGAATGTGGGGGAAAAAGGGCAATGGCACTGTTGGTAGGAATATAAATCAGTTTAGCCACTTACAGAAAACTCTATGGAGGTTCCTCAAAAATGCATATAATCCAACGATCCTATTTCTGAGTATATTTCCAAGAGAAATGAAAACAGGATATCAAACAGATATCTGCACTCCCACATTTAATCAGCATTATTCACAATAGCCAAGGTATGGAAACAACCTAACTGTCCATTAATGAATGAATGGATAAAGAAGATGTGTGTATTTACATATATATACTTATTTATATACATGTATATATTTAAGATAAATTTATACATTTATTCAGCTATAAGATTAATAAAGTCTGAGGACCTCATGTAAAACATGAAGACTATAGTTGATAACTGTAATATATAATTGAAATTTTCTAGGAGGGTAGAACTTAATGTCCTCACCCCACCCCCAATAAGATAAATATACAAATTATTTTGCTATTGTTTTTGGGTTTTATTCTTTATTTTTTAGAAGAAATTAGTTTAAAATTTCCATATGGTTTTCTTTATGTCTCATACTACTTTGCCATGACTTTCCATTTCTTTCAAATATGTTTGTCCTTAACTTACTTGAACATTTTTATAATATCTGCCTTAAAATCTTTGTCAGATAATGCCAACATCGTTGTTGTCTCAACATATAAATCTATTGATTATATTTTCCCTTGTGAATTATGATTTTTCTAGTTTTTCATCTGCCAAGTAATTTGGATTATAACATAGACACTCTGAATATTGTGTTAGGAGACTCTGGGCCTTCTTTCTATTTTATGGATACTATTGATACTTTCATGTAGGCAGCCAAATTGACCACTTGGATTCAGTCCACCTTCTGGGAGCAATTGCTCCATTATCAGTTCAGTTTCCAAAGACTTTCCAAAGCAGTGTTCTTGTGATCTCTCCTGCATGTGCACTTAAAGCTGACTAGTCCAGGATTTTGGTTGTAGCATCACATGATACCTCTCAGAGCTGTATTCCTTTGAAGGCCATGCATATTGGTATTGTCAACTGACCTCTAGGGAGAATTTTTTCTTTTCTCAATGTCTCTTGAATCTCTAGAGTTCTCTCTCCTCCCCATTATCCTCCCAGTCCCTTTGAGGATATTCTTGAAACACCGAGGTGCAGAGTATTTGTTGACCCGAACCAAATTAAAATGTGCTATTGCCACAGCGGCCAAGGAGCCCTCCTTTATGTTTTGCTAGTGTCCTCCTCAAGTCTTTATACTGCACTTACCAGAAGTTGGCTGTCATGTTATGTGAACAGAATCTCTTTGTTGGATTTACAAATATTTAAGTAAAAAAACAGTTGCATTACTTTCACAATTGATAAGCCAGTCTTGATGTAGCAGAGTTGAAGCATTTTAGTTAATCCTGACACTGAGCAAAGAGAGAGGTTGAGAGACTAAAACATGAGTGAGCTTCCTGAGGTGAAATCTATCCAAAGGAGTAAAATTTCAGTATTTCAGCACTGGAGGCCGGTCCTGAGTATGACACTGAGAACATTAAAGGGAGCCATTGGGGAACAAAATGCTATGTTCTGGTAAAGAATAGATGTCTGAGGAGACATTTAAAACTGTGAAAGTTTCCACATGGGACATTTTCCAAGGAGCCAAAAATATATTGAAATCAATAAATGTCAGTAGCTTGCATGGGCTTTTAAAGCATTTTAATGTAGAAATATCAAGCCCTTGGCATAAACAAAAACTAACTGCTCAACCAGATCCACATGCCTTGGGTCATCCAAGACACTAACCTGACCTTGTCTTAATTTAAATACTATTTTTAGTCACTGCCTAACTGTAATTCTTAGACCCAGAAAGGCGGGCGAGGTGGAAATGTGTGGTGCACATGTCTTTTCAGTAACATGGCAATACATTGAGAATTTTTGTGGCTCAAATTAAAGCTTAAGACAGGTGGTGCCCTTTAATGAATTCTGGGTTAACGATGATAAATAAACAGTGACTCAACATCACTGTTTATTCTCTATGCTTGAGACTTTACTTTGGAGAGGGCCCTGTAAACACACATGCACTTTTAACAGGACTGGCATTAACATAATATTCTGTGATACCAAGAAAATCTGGTCTGAAACATCAGCTCTGCCTTCTAAGTAGTTTTCTTTACTTTTTATTATAAGAAACCATGAAGATTATATTTACAGCAACAGCTTCATTTAAAGAGCTTCTATATTGGCGACACCTTTAAGGTTACTCGTCTTATTTTGAAACTAACCGATGGAGATCAAATGTGTTGCCTGTCTCCTAATTGTTTTTCTACTTGGTGAAGCTCACAAATGATGGAGATTTTACATAGTAATTCAATACCACTTCATCCTTTATTTAACCATGGTTTCTGACAGTGAACTGTGGCTTTTGACTAATAATTTTTCAAAGTGGTAGAAGTCAACTCACCATTAGATAATTTATGTTTCACTGGTAGCTATGTGCAATTAATTCACAAGGGAAGATTTACTTAGAATAATAGCTAGTAAGCAGGTCCCCAGGTGGATCTTAGCTGCCTATTATTAGTCATCGTGGTATAATTTTCTCTGTTGGTATTAATGCCTAATTGGAGTTGATGTAATTGAAAAAATCTATATCAGTTGCTCCTCTGACATGAAATTTTTAGGCTTTGACTAATAGAAAGTACCAAACAAAAATGTACACATTCCATTAATTAGAGTAAAGTTGTGGCTCTTAGAGAGAAATATCTTTCTAGGTAAAATACGTGGTGACACCTTAACAAATGCACCCTTTATTCCTGGGGAAAACTTCTGTCCTCACTCCCTGCTTCTTTCTTCTGCAGGCAAACTGGCCTAGACAACCAGAAAAGTACTTGTTTCTTTACCTCACTTCTTAAAATGAAATCAGATTGCAAGCCTAAAATATTTTATTTTCTTCTCTGGACTTGAATCTTATGCCTTTCTCAACATTCCAGAATCAAATGGAATACGCCAAACTAAAATACTTCCATCCATATGTAGCCTGCTTAAGGATCCTCAAATCTGACAATCCTCTTACACTTCTGAGCAACCCAGATCTCTCATACCGCAGGCCCATAATGCTTCCAAATAAGAGAAGAGGGTAAAAAGAGGGAATATACCTACTTTTTTTCTTCTTGGAGGATAGACTTAACAACATTCTTCCTTATATTTGGACAATTTTGCTTTGCAGTTGTATGGCGATGTGTCATGTACTCTCCACCAAAGACTGTTGAATTCTCTCGAGGACTGTCCCAGTGGCGTTGGGGGACAGGTGAGAATGTAGGCTCATTCTCCCAGTTCTCTGCCCTGTGCTAATTTCAGGACTCATTTACCTCTAACAAGAGGGTCAAGCTGGACTCCCAGTCCTTGAATCCTTCTAACATATGCTTACGTAACTCCATTAGGATCATGAGGAATATGAAGCACAGGTGCTAAGCAAATTACTCTTTATTTGCTGGAAATTGGTCATGAATTCCTGTCTAATCTCCATCCCAGCTGAATTGAGATGGATCCCTTGTAGAGCTTCATTGGGCTACCTGCATCACAGCCATTTGGCGTGCTTGTAAATACAGTCATATTCCATTTAATGACAGGGATACATTCTGAGCAATGCATCTTTAGTCAACTCCCTTCCCTTCTTGTGTGAACATCATAGAACCATAGAATGAGTGTACACAAACCTAGATGGAACAGCCTGCTCCCTGCAATACCCAGGCTTTGTGGTCTAGCCTACTGCCCCCATGCTATAAACCTGGACAGCATTTCACAGCATGAAACAACACAAGATTAAAGCAAACACAAGAGAAAATGATGCAATCAGAGATGTGGTAAACAGGAGATGTATGAGGCTGCTGCCAGCATACCACGACCTACTACTATATAAAAAATAAGTCGGGGTGTGCAGGGTGGAGGGGAATGAAGGGGGGAATAGAACAACTGTAATGGCATAATTAATAAAATCAAAAAATATATTCAAAATAATTTTATGCCAATATATGTGCAAACTTAAATAAAATAAAAATTTCCTGGAAAAAAAAGAAGTAGAAAGAGTTCACTGTAAAATAATAATAAACAGTTTGGTATAGTAAATACATAAGCCAGTAACATAGTTGTTTGTCATTATCAAACATTATGTAGTGTATATAATTTTATGTGTTATATTATTATCATAGAGATGTCATAAAAATTCTGAGTTATTTGTACTGTATAAACTCAAAATACTCATTATCCTACTTTTTTCTCTGTTAAAATGGTTTATATTTAAGATTGGCCATTATATATTTTTAGTATAGATACTAAAAGACAAAGCTTTCTGGATACTGTAGGCCCGGAAACCTTACACATAGCACCCAATTTGAGTATTAAGATTTTTAAGATCTCAATTGAATATGAACAAAAAAGCTGCTCCATCAAGTTTTATGTTTAAATGTCAGCACCACCTGTCAGATGACTGCAATCTATTCTCACTGTTCCATCAAGTAACTTCAGGTTTATGAATTTCTTTCCTGACCTGACTCCGTTACCATGACAGCTCCTTTAGCTCTGGGCATTCTCTAGACTCTCACTTCTCAACACAGAGAGTGGTACTGTGTTGTCTTTTGCTCTCCACGAAGTACCACTCTTGGTCCCCAGCTCAGCTGAATTCCACTTATTGAGTCATCTCTGAGTCATCATCACATCTTGGTTTTGTACTCAACCCTCTGGTCAATATCAACACATATATGTGAGTGTGTACATAACAGAGATAGCAATCAAATGCTTTTACAAACAGAGGTATGAGAGATTAACTCTGCCTGCAGGGGTCAAAGAGTGCATGCACCCTGAACATTGAAGCTGAGAAGAAGCCCTAAGAGAAGACATACTGGAGACAAATAACTAGAAAGTTCTGTCCTAAGTGGTTGATTAGCTCTCCTCACTCAAGGCAAACATTTCCATGAGGATGTAACCAGACATTGCTCTGGGAAAAGCAGAATTATAGAAGAAGGGAAGGAGGGGGTAGTGTACAAGGAGAAAAACAGATTTCAACAAATAGCCAATGTGACCACCACCTCAATGGTTCTATTCTCTTTGGATATATCTCACAGAAGCTAAAGTTATTTAGTACTTAAGTATTCACAAGAGCATGTGTCTTGTTGAAAGTCATTTGTCCCCATTTAATTGAGCTCAAGAGTTAACTGACAGGTTTATGATAATTTTTTAAACCATTCATTTTGGTAATATTTAATGATGTGCTTTTGTTGTCAGGAGTTTAGTTTTTTAATCAAACATACAATATATTTTGTATTTCCCAGATCAAAAAGAGACACAGATTGTCAAAAATCCATGAAAATGTTTTTAAGTTTTCCTCCCAATTTTTTCTTTCCTTGGTACCAATAAAAAGACCTAAAATAGTCATTATCATCTTTCTAAGCTGCTCAGGACATTTTGATCGTGGATGCCTTACATAGTTTATGCACAGTAAACAGAAATGTGGGTCCAAGTTATTCCATCTAAAATTCCCTGAGGCCTTTTATTCATACCTTATGCCTTCCCATCATCCCTCATCCCAAACTTACTCAGCTCACTCAGCAAAAGAAAGAAAAACACTGTGCCAAGATTTCAAAGCCAGTGATCAAGGAAGTGGAGGGCTTTAAAAATTGTTTTTCTCATTTTTTCATCTAAGCCAAAACTTCTCAGGTTCTCTTTTGTATTTTTTCCAGTCTCTTTACAAGAAGGGAACAATTATTTAAATCATTTAAGTTATATAGCCTGAACCAGGAAATCTAAAGATGGTATATGTGCTATAAGATCATTCTCATGCTTGTAGTATCCCATATGATACAATACTAAGATACTCTGAAATATATTAAACTTCTTACTTATAAACCTAAAATTCTTTTTAATATCTTAATATTTTTAGTACTGATAAAAACAGTACACATAGAAGATAAGTATAAAATATATGTTGTATTAGTAAGAATAATGCTAGCATCTGTAAAAATCTCCCAAATGTCCCTGGCTTAATCTTAGATATTTTTCTTAATAATGTAAGTTAAATATGGGTGTTCCTTATCAGCAGCAAATTTCCTCCATGCTCTATAGCTACTTCTGTCTTTTGACTCTACCATTCTCTGGGCCCCGACATCTGTGTCTATCCCAATGAGACGAGAAAGTAGGGGAGAAGAACCAGGGAAGATTTGCATGGGCCAGATCTCTCTACAGCAGAAATCATTTGCACCTAGTAATATTTAATTCTTACCTGCAGAAGAAGTACCATGGTAAAAACAAAATTCCATGAAGTCCCTTCTGTGATTCTAAGTTTTTGAGAAGTTAATAGATTAATATTTAACAATCAGTATCTATATTATTTGTTTTGCAAGCCTTATAGTATTATTCAACCACGGTTTAGAATAGATCTATATCTATATAATGTTGTTCCCTAGTATACTCTTTTGTGTAATTTCAAGATGTTTAATCAATATTGGAATTTTAGCTACAAGTGAAATGGGCATAGATGTATTAACTGCAAACACAGAGTAGACATCGTTTAAGAGTAAAGACAGAAATGAGCACAGGTACCCAAAGGTACACAAGCATGACATTTCACTGCAACAGAGCTCCCCACCCCCACCATCTAGTGTTGCTTAGTCCTTTCTTGTAAAGTTATATTGAATTTTTATATTGAAACCTGAAACCAGTGAAACTTTTTTGACTCAGGGTTTATTTCTGGAGGTTTGGGGTTTGTTTATGAACTCCAAATCCATGTGTGGTTCATAGAAAATGTTGGTAAGACTCAGTCAACTTTTAGAAGGCCTGGATAGAATTTCAAGCAATTAGGAACAAGAGAATGAATGTGTTTTGTTTACTTTAGACCAAGTTCTGTGGATTTTGAATTTAGAATTGAACAATTGGGGTTTAAGTTCTATTCACAGGGAAAACATGACTTCCTAGTGGAAAGAAAAGACCAGAAGAAAACAACTTTTACTTTGGAAAAATATAAAATTGGTCATGCATGGACTCTGGAACAAAGTGTAGTGGTTGAAAAGTGGTTGCCTGAGAGGAATTTAAAGAAACTGTAATACAGTATGTTACTGCTGGTTGTTATTCTCCCTATTGAAGTGAATTCCCAGAAACCATAAGAGGTGTCAACACACACAGTCTTCTTGTTGGGGAAGAAAATGTTAACTTAAGCCATAATATTAATAGACAAAATTCAGCAAGTTGTTTTTAAAATAAACAACTGAATGTTTTTAAAAGCAAACAGTTAATGCATTGTCTGAAGTCAGCTGATTGTATTCCACATAATAAGTTCCTGGGAGGTAAATGAATGAACTCATTATTCTCATCATTTCCAAGGCAGGAAGTCTGCACTTTGGTGTTGAGTCAAATCCATGTGTGTGCTGTTTGACAGTGTGAGCCTTACAACCTTACTGCTCAGACAACTGCAACCAAGATCAGGGCTGATGCACCCAATGAAGAAAAGCCTGACAATTATGTATTTGTGAGCTGATGTTTTTCCTTTTTGGCATTTCATCAATTTTGATTGGAAGGCTTCATGGAAGAAGTGAATCCGCAAGAAGTATGGCTTAAAAAAAGATAAACTGGCATAGTAAGAGAGAAAAATAATGTCTTCCAATTACGTGAAGAGAGTGTGAAGAGGTATGGATCACAAATGTCAGAGGATGTAGTTAAGGGTGATTAAGTCCCAGACCTGGGAAGATGAAGAGAGAGATTTGGAAACAAGCAGATTTCTGCCATGGCTTATATTCAGTATTGGACTCTCTTTTGCTAGAAAAACACATTTTTAAATTAAGGATGGAAATATTTGTAAAAATTCAAACTGACTATTAAATCTAAAACTCTTGAAATCAGTTATATACCTCAAAATACAGCCAGATCCTTCTCTCCCAGGAGAAAAATAGGAGATTTCTAGGAGATGAGTTTTGGACTAACCTGGGCTGTGAGTGGGATTCATTTGTTAACAAGCCCAGATCAATTCTAAAGCCAATGAGGTCTGGTTTTCAAATAAACCTGGACTGGGTGAAAGGTTGGATTGAAAGCCATCAGAAACCTGCAAACAGGTGAAATTTAACAAAGCAGGATAATTTGAATTGATTTTTAAGACTTCCCCCAACCCAATTTTGGAGAGGCCAACTGAAACACTGAATGGTTTTGTTCCAGATTTGAAATTGTTTAAATAAGTTTGCCTGCAAACACCCGAGGAAACAAAATGTCATGTTTTGTGAAACACTGCTGAATTTGAAAGCTGTATCCTGAAAAGACCCAGATTTAACCCAGGTACATAAAAAGTATTGAAAAGGTTTACATTTTTTAAGCCAGTTGACTTGTATGCAAATTGAAGAAGTTTGAGGGGCTTTTGGAGGGGAGAGTAGTTTAATGTAATTCAGATTTTATGAATTCTAAGTTTTAATTCAATAACAGGAGGTGAAAGGCTTAGAAATGCTGGAAAGAAGAGATTCTAAATAGGCAGTAATTGAAACAAAAGGTAGAATTAATAATGCAAAAAAGTCCCCACTTGAATAATTCAAATTCCCAAGCAGATACAAAATCAGAAAGAAAAAAAAGAATTCTAAACAGAGAAACTTTCTGACAATGTCATCCCAGAGGCAGATGGCAACAAAACTCTAGCCTGGAAAATGTGAAGGGATTAAGAAAAAAAACCTCCTCCTGTCTGCCCAGTCTGCTAGTTTGTCCTCTTTAATTATTTCTCTAAACAGATTATGTTAAGGTCCCAAAAGTTAACTTAGTATAACTAAGTATAATCATCTGAACCCAGCAATGATAAAGAGAAGTCAGGAGTGGTATGGAAAGAAGATGATAAACTCAGGGATTAATTGAGAACATGGTACTCAATATATTTTTATTCTTAGGCAAAAATCAGTAAACTGCAATTAAACTGTAAATTTACTGTGACAGTGTTTTCTCTACCCTTTTTAAATACCCAGGGTATCTAACAATGTGTTCGCTAGAAAGTAGGTTCTCTCAAGTTCATGCTTTTAAAGATGACCTTAGAATATATCAATCTCTATCCGTGTAAAAGATGTATAAAAAAATCATCAACCCAACAGCAATGACCAACCATCACATAAATTTCCCATTAACAGGAACCAGAGCTCTTTGGAAAAATAGCTGATTCCCAGTCAGTGGAGAGGAAATGTAAAATGTGCTATTTAAGAACAGTATCACTCCAGAAATAAGGGAAGCTATCAAATTATATTATGAGCATAATAAGAACTTGGGAACCAACTTGAATAGGCTTATAGTGGCTTAAGATAAGACAATGTGAGCACTGGTAACACAATAAAGGCAATGGACTGAAACCCATGAAATACGTTTAAATCCCTGAGTTCATAATATTACCCAAAAGGCTACCATTGGTCATCTTTGAAGAATACTAGAAAACTGCCCTGGCTGGCATAGCTCAGTGGATTGAGCGCGGGCCTGCAAACCAAATGATTGTGGTTTGATTCCCAGTCAGGGCACATGCCTGGGTTGCAGGCCAGTTCCCTGCAGGGGACTCACAAGAGGCAACCACACATTGATGTTCCTCTCCTTCTCTCCTCTTCTGAAGATAAATAAATAAAACCTTTAAAAAAAAGAAAATGTCTTAAAAAAAAGAATACTAGAAAACTAAGCCACTATTTTGAAAACTAGAAAGTAGTAAGAAGGGATCAAGCATTTAGCGGTTAATGCACACTCTGGCATGGTAACCAATGTTAGAGGGTATGAAGGAGAAAGCAGAGGATCCAGCACTCCATATTAGCAAGCTACTCCTATAAAATATGGAAGATGAAGAAATTCAAGTGCTAAAAAAGAATAAAAATAAACAAAATTTTAAAAAAGAAGTTCAAAGGGCTCTTCCTTACATAGCTTTTCATAATTATTTTTATTTTTATTTTATTTATTTATTTATTTTTTGGAGAGAGAAAGAGAAGGAGAGAAAAATCAATGTGTGGTTGCCTCTTGAGTGACCCCAATGAGGACCTGGCCCACAATCCAGGTGTATGTACTAACTGTCAATGGATTCAGTGACCCTTTGATTCACAGGCCATCACTCAATCCACTGATGGCCTGTGAATCAAAGTGTTAACACCAGCCAGGGCTACTTCACAGATCTAATTATTTCTTCAGAGTCAACCTTATTAAGACACTTAGTATTTTTTATTTGCTTATATATTTTTTCACATAAAAAAATTACACATAATATGCATGTATTAATTTTCAGTTGGCTCTTGGCGATCATTCCACTTATTCATTTAATAGCTGTTTAGTATTATGGATGTGCTATAATTTGGTTATTAATTTTCTTATTGATAAAAAAATTGTTTTGATTTTTTTGTTCCAAACTCTGTTACCAGATATACCTTTATTCATATGTGTCTTTATACATACATAATATTTATTTTCATAAAATAGTCTTTCTTTTAAATTTTTTATTGTCGTTCAATTACAGTTACCCTCACTTTCCTGCATTAGCTTCCCCTGCCCTACCCACCAACCACCTCCCACTTTCAATCCATCCCAACCTCGGTTAACTTTGTCCATGGGTCCATTATACATATTCCTTGAATTGATCCTTCCCCTTCTCTCCCTATTATCTCCCTCCCCTCTCCCCTCTGGTTATTGTCAGTTTGTTCTTTATTTCCATGCCTCTGGTCCTATTTGGCTCACTTGTTTGTTTTGTTGATTAGGTTCCACTTATAGGTGAGATCATATGGTATTTGTCTTTCACCACCTGGCTTTTTTCACTTAGCATAATACTCCCCAGTTCCATTCATGTGGTTGCAAAACGTAGGAGTTCCTCCTTTCTTTCTGCTGCATAGTATTCCACTGTATAAATGTACCACAGTTTTCACTCACTCGTTTACTGATGGGCACTTAGGCTGTTTCCAGTGCTTGGCTATTATAAATTGTACTGCTATGAACATTGAGGTGCATAGGTTCCTTTGAATTGGTGCTTCAGGATTCTTAGGGCATAATTCCAGCACTGAAATTGCAAGTCAAAAGGCAGTTCCATTTTGAGTTTCTTGAGGAAATTCCATACTGTTTTCCTCATTGACTGTACCAGTTTGCATTCCCAGCAACAGTGTATCAGGGTTCCCTTTTCTCTACAACCTTGACAGCACTTGTTATTGTTGATTTGCTTATGATGGCCATTTTGACCAGTGTGAAGTGGTATCTCATGGTTTTAATTTGCATCTCTCTGGTGGCTAGTGATGCTGGTCATCATTTCAGATGTCTCTGGGCCCTTTGTGTGTCCTCCTTGGAGTAGTATCTGTTCGGGTCCTTTGCCCATGTTTTAATTGGATTGTTTGTCTTCCTGGTGTGGAGTAGTAGTGTGAGTTCTTTATTTATTTCAAAGAAAAAAAAAAACCTTGTCAGGTATCATTGGCAAATATGTTTTTCCACGTGGCTGGTTTCCTTTTCATTTTGCTGATATTTTCTTTAGCCATGCAGAAGGTTTTTAATTTGATATAGTCCCACCGCAATAAAGTTTTAAAAGTCAGTTTATTGGGTAAGATTATATATGTAATTTTAATAACTTTCTTGAAATATAATGTAATGAAATACATATTTCTTGAAATATAATGTATACATTTTATATTATTTTTAATAAACACTTTTTAATTTTATTTTTGTTCAAGTACAGTGTTCAGCCTTCCTCCCCACATCCCTGTCCTGTTTCCACCCCCACTTCTTTTGTCCATGTGTCCTTTACAGTTGTTCCTGTAAACCCTTCACCCTTGTCCACTCATTATCTCCTCCCCTCTCCCCTCTGGTTATTGTCACTTTGTTCTTAATTTCACTGTCTTCCACTATCTTTACCTTGTTTGTTTGTTTTGTTGATTAGGTTCCAGTTAAAGGTGAGATTATATGGTATTTATATTTCACCACCTGGCTTATTTCATTTACTTAATGCTCTCCAGTTCTATCCATGCTGTTGTAAAGGGTAGGAGCTCCTTCTTTCTTTCTGCTTTGTAGCATTCCATTGTGTAAATGTAGAATTCCATCATTTTTTGACCTATTCATTTACTGATGGGTACTTAGGTTGCTTCCAGAACTTGCCTATTGTAAATTGTGTTGCTATTAACATTGGGGTGCATAGGTTCTTTTGGATTGGTGTTTCAGGGTTCTTAGAATATAACCCTAGCAGTAGAATTGCCAAGTGCAAAGGCAGTTCCACTTTTAGTTCTGAGGAAATTCCATACTGTTTCCTCATTGGCTGTACCAGTTTTCAACCCCACCAACAGTGTCCTATGGTTCCCTTTTCTCCAAAACCTAATACTTGTTGTTTGTTGCTTTGTTTATGATACCCATTCTGAATGTTGTGAAGTGGCATCTCATTGTGATTTTAATTTGCATGTCTCTGATGGCTGGCAATACTGAGCATCCTTTCAGATATCTCTGGGTCCTTTGTATGTCCTCCTTGGAGAAGTGTCAGTTCATGTCCTTTGCCAATTTTTTTAAAATATATTTTATTGATTATGCCATTACAGTTGTCCCATTTCCTCCCCTTCATTCCCTTTCACACTGCACACCCCCTGCCACACCATTCCCCACCTTTAGTTTATGTCCATGTGTCACAAGTTCTTTAGATTCTATATTTCCCCTCCTATTCTTGCCCTCCCCACTGTCTATTTTCTACGTAGATACTACTTAGAATTTCTACCTTCTATACTACTTATTCTCTGTACCTTCTCACCCCTTCTCCTCCTCCCACTCCCCTGTTGCTAACTCTCCATGTGATCTCCATTTCTATGGTTTCGCTCCTGTCCTCTTAGTTTGCTTTTGTTTTAGGTGTGGTTGTTAATACGTGTGAGTTTGCTGTCTTTTCACTGTTCATATTTTTTATTTTCTTTTGCTTAGATAAGTCCCTTTAACATTTCCTATAATAAGGGCTTGGTGATGGTGAATTCCTTGAATTTGACCTTATCTGAGAAGTACTTTATCTGTCCTTCCATTCTAAATGAAAGCTTTGCTGGATACAGCAATCTTGGTTGTAGGTCTTTGGATTTCATGATTTGGAATACTTCTTTCCAGCCCCTTCTTGCCTGTAAGGTCTCTTTTGATAAAGAAAACAAAGAGAGGTAGAGGAGGGGGAGGGGGAGGGGGGGGAGGGGAAGAAAAAAGAGAAAAAAAGTAATAAAAAAAGGGGGGAGAAAGGGAAAATAAAAAGGACGGGGGGAGGGGAACTTTTTTTTTTTTTTTTTTAAAATCAGCTGACAGTCTGATGGGAACTCCTTTGTAGGTAATTGTCCCCTTAGCTCTTGCTGCTTCTAAGATTCTCTCCTTCATTTTAATCTTGGATAATATAATTACGATGTGCCTTGGTGTGTTCCTTCTTGGGTCCAACTTCTTTGGGACTCTGAGCTTTCTGGATTCCCTGGAAGTCTATTGCCTTTGCCAGATTGGGGAAGTTCTCCTTCATTATTTGTTCAAATAAGTTTTCCACTTGTTGCTCTTCCTCTTCCCCTCTGTTACCCCTATAATTCGGATGTTGGAATGTTTAGAGATGTCCTGGAAGTTCCTAAGCCTCTCCTCATTTTTTTTTTTGAATTCTTGTTTCTTCATTCTGTTCTGGTTCAATGTTTCTTCCTTCTGGCCCACTCCCTTGATTTGAGTCCCAGTTTCCTTTCCATCACTATTGGTTTCCTTTGCATTTCCCTTCATTTCAATTAGTTTAGCCTTATTTGTTCCTCTAATTTGTGACTAAAATCATCCAGTTCTGTGAGTATCTTGATCGCCAGTGTTTTGAACTGTGCATCTGATAGGTTAGCTATCTCTTGGTTGCTTAGAAGTATTGGCTCTGGGGCTTTGCGCTGTTCTTCTTGAGCCATAATGTTTTGGTCTAGTTGCACCTGTTACATTAGAGGGGTGGAGCCTCAGGTGTTTACCAGGGCGGGGCCACCCAGGTCACTGGGTTGAGACGTTGTATGTGGGGGCAGGGTCAGAGAGGAGCAATGGTGTTTGTTCTGCTCTCTCTCGGGTTTTGGTTCCTCTGCTGTTTCCCGCAAGAAAACTGCGCCCCCCACCCCCGTGCCAGCTCCCAGGTGTGTGGGCCTGTGCACCCTCCGAGACTCTGTGGGTCTCTCCAACAAACTCTCTGTGAGCCTGGAAGCTTCTCCCAGCACCTGTACCTTGAAAGTTTTTACAATTGGTTCTTTTAGGCGTTAATTCTGGTCACTGGGACACTAGTCTGCAAGGTCTGTCTCACTGCTCACTCCTTGGCCTGGTTTATCTGTGTGTGAATGTGTGACCATGGTCAGCCAGCTGCCTTGCACCCCCACGGGTCCGCCCATTGCCACCCCACACCTGGGATGTGCCAACCACCACCTGCACGCCTGGGTTGGTCTGGCCGCTTTTTCCTCTTTGACCCTGTTCCACCAGCCGCCGATTCCACCCCTCTTACCAGTCTGGCTGAATGGTTCGTTGTTGTCAGACTTCCCCACATTTCAATTTTCTGTGTTTTGATTGCATTTTTGTTACTAAAACTTTGTTGTCTTTAATCTTGGTTGTGGGAGGAAGCACAGTGTTTCCACCTACCTCTCCATCTTGGCCTGGAAGAATCCTTCGGCCATTTTTTAATTGGGTTTCTTTTCTTCTTAGAGTGGAATTGTGTGAATTCTTTATATATTTTAGAGATCAAACCCTTGTCTAAGGTATCATTGGCAAATATGTTTTACATACAGTTGGTTCTCTTTTCATTTTAATGCTGTTTTCTTTTGGCATTTCTTTTATTTTGATGAAGTCTGATTTGTTTATTCTTCCCTTTATGTCCCTTGCTCTGGGAGACATATCAATAAAAATATTGCTGCATGATATATCTGAGATTTTCCTGCCTATGTTCTCCTGAAGGACTTTTATGATGTCATGACTTATATTTAAGTCTTTTATCCACCTTGAATTTATTTTTGTGTATGGTGTAAGTTGGTGCTTGAGTTTCTTTTCTTTTCTTTTTTTTGGCATGTAGCTCTCCAGCTCTCCCAACACTATTTGTTGAAGAGGCTATTTTTGCTACATTTTATAGTGCTGTCACCTTTGTCAAATATTAACTGACCATAGATTCATTGGTTTATTTCTGGGCTCTCTATTTTGTTCCATTGGTCCAAGTTTCTGTTTTTATGCCACCACCAGGCAGTTACAGTGGCCTTGTAATTATGTTTGATATCAGGTATTGTGATCCCTCCTACTTTGCTCTTCTGTCTCAAAATTCCTGCAGCTATTCAGGGTCACTTTTGGTTCCATATAAATTTTGAAGTGTTTGTTCTATGTCTGTGAAATGTGCCATTGATACTAAATAGTTATTGCATTGAATCTATAAATTGCTTTTGGTAGTATGGACATTTTGATGATGTTAATTCTTCTGATCTATGAACATAGTATATGTTTCCATTTCTATGTATCTTCCTTAATTTCTTTCTTCAGTGTTGTATAGTTTTCTGAGCATAGGTCTTTTACCTCCTTTGTTAGGTTTATTTCTAGGTACTTTCTTTCTCGGTGCGATATATATAAATTAAATTCTATATAATTTTTTGCCTGATTTTTAATGTTTCATTGTTGGTATACAAAAGTGATGTTTCATTGTTGGTATACAAAAGTGCCTTTGATTTCTGAATATTGACTTTGTATCCCACTGTTTTGCCATATTCATTTATTAGGTCAAGCAGTTTTTTGGTGGAGTCTGTAGGATTTTCTATGTACACTATCATGTCATCTGCAAACAATGACAGTCTTGTTTCGTCTTTTCCTGTTTGAATGCCTTTTATTTCCTTTTCTTGTCTGATTGCTGTGGCTAGGACTTCCAATATTATGTTAAAAAGAAATGGTGAAAATGAACATCCCATTCTTGTCTTGTTCCTGATCTTAGGGGGAAAGATTTTAGTTCTTCCCATTGGTATGATGTTTCCTGTAGGTATCTCGTATATGGCCTCTATCGTGTTTAGGAATGCTCCCTCTATTCCCACTTTTCTGAGTGTTTTTATCATCAATGGGTGCTGTACCTTATCGAGTGCTTTTCCTGCATCTATTGATATGATCATGTGATTTTTTTCTTTGCTTTTGTTTGTGTGATGTATTGTGTTTATTAATTTGCAATTATACCACTCCTGCATCCCTGGGATGAATCCAACTCGGTCATGGTGTGTGATCTTTTTTTAATTGTTGGATGCAGTTTGTCAATATTTCGTTGAGGATTTTAGCATCTATGTTCATCAGCAATATTGGCCTGAAGTTCTTTCTTTGTTGTATCTTATCTGGTTTTGGGATTAAAATGATGCTCCTTCATTAGAAAAGTTTGGGAGTCTTCTGTCTTCTTGGACTTTTTGGAATAGTCTGTGAAGGATAGGGGTTAGATCTTCCTTAAATGCTTTGCAGAATTCTCCTATGAAACCATCTGTTCCAGAACTTTTATTTGTTGGGAGTTTTTTTATTACTGATTTGATTTCATCAGCTATTATTGGTCTGTTCAGGCTTTCTGCTTCTTCTTCATTCCATTTGGAAAGATTATAGTTTTCTAGAAATTTGTCCATTTCACCTAGGTTTTCAAATTTCTTGGCATATAGTTCTTCATAATAATTTCTTACAATCTTTTGTATTACTGTGATATCAGTTGTAATCTCTTGTCTTTCATTTCCAATTGTTTTCACTTGGGTCCTCTCTTTTTTTTTTCTTGATGTGTCCATTTAAAGGCTTGTCAATTTTATTTATCTTTTCAAAGAACCATCTCCTGGATTTATTGATCATTAGAATTGTGCTTTTAGTCTCTATGTAATTTAATTCTGCTCTGATATTGGTTATTTTTTTCCTTCTATTTGCTCTGGGATCTTTGTTGTTGGCCTTTAAGTTCTTATACATGTAGAGTTAGGTTGTTTATTTGAAATGTTTCTATGGCAGGACTGCCTTCGCTGTGTCCCATAAGTTTTGGGTTGTTGTAAGTTCATTTTCAATTATTTCCAGAGATATTTTTCTTTCTTCCTTGATCTCATTCTTGACATGTTCATTGTTTAACATCATGCTATTCAATCTCCAGTAGTGTGAGTGTTTCTGAGGTTTTTTCTTGAGGTTGGTTTCTAGTTCCTGTTCCTTGTAGTCAGAGAAAATGTTTGATATGATTTCAATTTTCTTGAATTTGTTGATGCTCGTTTTGTGTCCTATCATGTGGTCTATCTTTGAAAATGTTTCATGTGCATTCCCAGCTTTTTTTTTCCCTCTCCATTTTCTTAGAAATTTTGTTTCCAGCCCTTCACTTTCAGTCTGTGTAGGTCTTTTGTTCCGAGCTGAGTCTTTTGTAGGCAGCAAATGTGTGGGTCATGATTTCTTCAGCTATTTCTATCCATTCAGCTATTCTGTCTTTTGATTGGGGCATTTAATCTATTTATTTTTAGAGTTATTATTGATAGGTACTTATTCATTGCCATTTTTTCATACCTGTGTTTTTCTCTCTTTCACTGTTTTTCTTACTGTTCTTAAAGCAAACCCTTTAGCATCTCCTGCAAAGCTGGTTTGGAGGAGGTATATTCTTTGAGACTTCTTTTGCCTAGGGAGCTCCTTATTTGGCCTTCCATTTTTAATTGAGAGCCTTGCTAGATAAAGTAGTCTTTGTTGCAGGCCTCTGGTTTTCATTACTCAAAATATTTCTTGCTATTCTTTTCCAGCTTGGAGCATGTCCACTGAGAAGTCAGCTGCCAGTCTTATCAGGGCTCCCTTGTATGTTACTTTCTGTTTCTCCCTTGCTGCCTTTAAGATTCTCTCTTTGTCTTAGAATTTTGCTATTTTAATGATGATGTGTCTTGAAGTGGGCCTCTTTGGGTTCCTCTTGATTGGAACTCTCTGAGTTTCCTGGATTTGTGTGAGTTTTTCTCTCATCAAATTAGGAAAGTTTTTCATCATTACTTTTTCAGGTAAGTTTTCTTCTTCTCCTTCTCGTATTTGTATTATATGGATATTATTACATTTCATGTTGTTTTGCAGCTCCCTTACCTCCTGTTTGTTCTTTCAAGTCTCTTTTCCTTTTTTTACTCTATCTGGGTGTTTTTTCTACCTAGTCCTCCAACTCACTGATTCATTCCTCTGCTTCATCCAGCCTGCCTGTAATTGCTTCTAGTGTGTTTTTTTTTATTTCTGAGAATTTATTGTTCATTTCTTCCTGGTTTTTGTTTATATTTCTATTTCCTTTTTCATGCTAAAGTAGTTCTTACCCAGTTCCTTGAGCATCTTTATAATCATTATTTTGAATTCTAAATCTGGTAGTTTGGTTACCTCCATTTCATTTAACTCTTTTAGTGGGGGGTTTCTCCTTTTGATTGCATGTTCTTTTTGTCTTCCCACTTTAGGTGACTCTTTTTGTTTGTTTCTGTGCCTCCTGATGTTTCACTTTGCTAGCTATCTTTGTAGGGTGAACTTCTATGGTAGAAATTCTATGGGGTTCTGTGGTCTCTTTGATCTCCTTGTGTGGGCACTCTAGGTTTGCCCTTTCTTCTGTTTGTGTGGGCTCTCTTGTACTTGGGTTTTTACCTTTTGGTGGTTCCTTTGTTGGTACTTTCTCTCCTCCATCAAGTATACTGATGTTCGCGGCTCCCACCTCTTCTTGTATGTGTAGGGGGTAGGCAAAATTGATTAAGACAGTGGGAGAGTATTTTATGGGATTTAAAGTACCAGCAAGTAGAGAAGAGGTTAGGAGGGTCTTTCACCCAACTATCCACTATTTTGAAAGGTGAGACAGAGATAAAATTCTTGTTAGAGGGAGGAGAATTGTGAACCGAATTCAGAAAACAGAGTGCTTGTGCAAGGGTAGATGATGAGACATAGTGAGAGTAAAAGATAGAAAGTAGGTGTAGTATGAGATAGAATAGAGTTAATCACAATAATAATAATGCTCAGGAATAAAGTATAGTAGGCTAAGATCAGGGAAGGCTGCTGTGTAGTATGTACAATTGTATGGAACAACAATTATTTATAATAGTACTGAAACAACAATAATATGACAAGAAATATATGATTTGGATAACCAGAATAGAAAGTACTCAATCAAGAGTAGTGTGTTATTGGAACATGAATGAGTTGAAAGAAGGAAAATTAAAATATAATAAAGAGAGAATGAGGAAAACCAGTCAAACAATACAATTAAACAGAGAAATCAAATGAGGAAAACTAAACATATGAACAAGAAATTTTAAAAATACTAATAAAATAAAAGTGGTAAAAATAATGATAAAAGAATAATAATACACATAAACAATAGAATGCCGGTTCTATGGGATAGCAAAGTGACATTTGTCTTAGCCTCTCAGTTTTGGGGTTTAGCCTTGTGCTCCCCCCTTACATCTGTCTCTGGACCCTCTATAACGCCACATCCTATTTTCTCACTTGGGGGAAAAAATAAAAAGGAAAAAAAACAGAGGAAGAAAAAAAATAAGCCTCCTGCTGACTTTAAACTCATTCAGCAAGTTCTGCTGGTATTCCTGGATGCCACAGGGAGAGAGTGACTGGGCTTTACTGTTCTCCCTTCCTATGGTTTTAAGAGGATGGGGACCAGGTCTGGGCCACAATATTCACAGTTGCCTGGCCTCCAGCCCAGGTCCTCCATGAGCTGCCGGGCTAAAATCAGCCACTCGGTCTCTAGGCTCACTGTTCCACTTAGCCACTCAGTCTCTGGGTGCACACAGCTGAACTCTCCCTCAGGGCAAGCCAGCCACTGCAAGCGAGTTCCTTACAAAGCAGCTGTCTGCCATTTATAACAAGTGCACAGCTTCTCACACAGCCCATCTTTCCAACCAGTCTGGAGACTATCCAAGTCAGGGTCAGTCACAGCCCAACTCCTCCCTTCTCCAGGTATTGCCTGGCACCCCAATTTCTCTTGGTGCCAGTATCCATAGTCCAAGTGGATGTACACCACCTCTGTGTGTCTCTCACTTCCTCTCTATTCCTGCTACTGACTTCCAGCATCCAGGTCCCTCCTGGTGCCAAGGCTGCCCTCCCTGCACTGGTAGAGGAGGGAGATGGTGATCTAACTCTTCTTCCCATATCCTGTGGCAGGCACCAGTCCAGGGACCACAGCAGCCTAGGCTCCTGTGCAGATCCCAGGGACTTTATCATCACAGCACAATCTCCTCACCATCTGTTTTTAGTGTCCTTCATAATTTTTGGTCTTCAAACTTCATATCAGCTGGGATTCTATTGGCCATTCCCTTTATTCCTCAGAAGATCGGCTAGGTGTTCCAGCTGGGCACAAGGAGAACTGGGCTTCACTCCCACCTACCTCACCACCATCTTGCCCTTCTATTGAAATATAATTTATATTAGTTAATTGATTAAACAATTTGATAAATTTTGGCATACAAAAATAATCACATCAGCCCTACCCATCTATACAGAGAAAACCATGACAGCCTCCCCCAGGTTTCCTCTGGCCCCTTTGTAATCCTGCTCCCTCACACCTGTCCCAATTCCCAGGCAATAACTGGACAGCTTTCTATCACTTATCAAAGAAAATGGCACTGGATTGAGTTAAACAATCTAGGAAGACATTATCCAAGACTATTGCAATAGAGGTGAAGATTACTTCAATAGACTGAGAAAGTATCTGTATCTCAAAGGGACCAAGAAAGAATTTACAATTGTCATTTTCTCATGTAAATGCCCTAAGAAAAGAGAGGTTAGGGGCTATAGTCAGAAAGAAAACTGTCTAACATTTGGTTAACCTGAAAGGAGGATTAAGACCATCTTAGTCACACTATAGATTAGTCTGCATTTCCTAGAATTTCATGCAAGTAGAATCACAAAGGAAGTAAACTTTTCATCGTGGTTTTTTTACTCAACATCAATGTTTTTATATTCATCAATGCTGCTGCATGTATCAATTGCTTCTTTTTATTGCTTAGTAGTATTGTATTCACACACCACAATTTCCTTATTCATTTATTGATGGATGAACATTTGGGTCATTTCCAGTTTGGAGCTATGACATATAGAGCTGCTATAAAGATTCATGTACAAGTCTTTGCATGGAATATACTTTCATTTCTCTTGGTTAAATACCCAGGAATTGAACAGCTAGTATATACCTACCACATATTTAAGAAACTACCAATATGGTTTTACTCTATATTCCTACCTGCAGTTGCTCCACATCCTCAATACCACTTGTTATGGCCCACCTTTCTTACTGTAGACATTCCAGTAGTTGTGTAGTAATGTATCTTTGGTATAATTTACATGTCCATGAAGACCAAAGGTGAATACTTTTTTATGTGCTCATTTGCCATCCACCTGTCTTCTTTGATAACATGTCAGTTCAAATCTTTTACTTATATTTTTGTTGGGCTATTTGTTTTCTTATTAAAAATTTTTATATATTTAGCCACAGAAATTCTTTTTCTTTCCTTTTTTTAATTTAATTGTTTTTCAAGTACAGTTTTTTGTCTTTTACTCCCATCCCAGCCAACTCCCCCCCCCCACTTTCCCAATTGTGGTTTGTCTTTTTACTCTTATAACAATGTCTTTTAAAAAGCAGATGATACCTGGACAAAGGTTTGATCTCCAAAATAAATAAAGAACTCACACTACTACTCCACACCAGGAAGACAAACAATCCAATTAAAACGTGGGCAAAGGACCCGAACAGACACTACTCCAAGGAGGACATACAAAGGGCCCAGAGACATCTGAAATGATGACCAGCATCACTAGCCACCAGAGAGATGCAAATTAAAACCATGAGATACCACTTCACACTGGTCAAAATGGCCATCATAAGCAAATCAACAATAACAAGTGCTGTCAAGGTTGTAGAGAAAAGGGAACCCTGATACACTGTTGCTGGGAATGCAAACTGGTACAGTCAATGAGGAAAACAGTATGGAATTTCCTCAAGAAACTCAAAATGGAACTGCCTTTTGACTTGTAATTTCAGTGCTGGAATTATGCCCTAAGAATCCTGAAGCACCAATTCAAAGGAACCTATGCACCTCAATGTTCATAGCAGTACAATTTATAATAGCCAAGCACTGGAAACAGCCTAGGTGCCCATCAGTAAACGAGTGAGTGAAAACTGTGGTACATTTATACAGTAGAATACTATGCAGCAGAAAGAAAGGAGAAACTCCTACGTTTTGCAACTACATGAATGGAACTGGGGAGTATTATGCTAAGTGAAAAAAGCCAGGTGGTGAAAGACAAATACCATATGATCTCACCTATAAGTGGAACCTAATCAACAAAACAAACAAGTGAGCCAAATAGGACCAGAGGCATGGAAATAAAGAACAAACTGACAATAACCAGAGGGGAGAGGGGAGGGAGATAATAGGGAGAGAAGGGGAAGGATCAATTCAAGGAATATGTATAATGGACCCATGGACAAAGTTAACCGAGGTTGGGATGGATTGAAAGTGGGAGGTGGTTGGTGGGTAGGGCAGGGGAGAGTAATGAGGGAAATGGGGATAGCTGTAATTGAACATATAATAAAATAATAAAATTTAAAAATAAAAAGTAAAAATTCTTAATTTGGATGAACTCCAGTTTACCAATTCTTATTCCCTTTGGTGGAATGTGTCTTTTGTTACTAAGAAATCTTTGCCAAACACAATGTCACAAAAATTTTCTCCAAGATTTCCTTCTAGATGTCTTACAGTTTTAGGTCTTACATGCAGGTCTGTGATTTGTTTTGAGTTGGTTTTTGTACATGTGTGAGGTTTGGATCAAAGTTTTTATTTTGCACATAGATACCCAATTATTCCAGCATTGCTTGTTGAAAGACTGCATTTGCCACTGAATTACTTTTGCATCTCTGTCAGAAATCATCTGAACACATAGGTCAGTTGATGAGGAATGTAAGCATTGCATCTCAGAGTCTATAATGCATTCGCAGAGGAAAGCAATAGAAAATAAGAAATTGCTAACTGGTAATTATTTAAAGTAATTATGTCAAAATGTAATTACTATGAACCCTTTGCCTTGGCAAAATGGTCACATGGCCATACCTGTGGGTTCTTTCCTGAAAAAGTTTTCGCATTCCCTTCAATGTACATAGGATGAGAACTCCTCAAATCTTTAAGGTTTGCTTCCTTTCTGATTAACAATTCCATCTTTAGGTCATTTTTCTTTTCTCACATTTTATTATAAGCAATCAAGATAAGCCAAGCCACACCTTCAACACATGACTTAGAAATTTCCTCAGCCAAGGATCCCATTCCATCACTTTTAAGTTCTACTTTCCACCAAACACAAGAACATGAGCACAATTCAGCCCAATTCTTGACCACTTTATAACAAGGACAGACTTTCTTTTTTTTTTTTTTTTTTTTTGCTCCCAGCCCCTTCCCCCGACTCAGTGTTTGTTGGCAAGACATAGTAAAAGTGTTCCTGAATTATAGGCACAGTGAAATGACACTTGAATTCTCAGGGGAACAATTCCTCAATGATGGATAAACATGTTAATTACTGAGAATTTAACCTCCAGCTGCTGCCTTGCGCAGCTTTCTCCTCTCAGCCTGAGCTTGAGACCTGGTGTCGTGGACTCTCGAGGAGCTCTGACCCCAGAGAACCTCTGGTCCCTGTGCACAGCCAGTGCCTGGACAAGGACAGACTTTCCTCCTGTTTCCAGTAACACATTCTTTGTCCCTGCCTGAGACCTCATCTGAATGGCCTTTACCACCCACATTTCTATAAAATTCTGTTTAGGATTACATAGGTTTTCTGTAAGAAGATTGAGTTTTATCTACAGCTTTTCTTTCTTTCTGGGCCCTCACCAGAATTAACTTTCTAAGTAGGTTTTGTAGAAGATGCCTTAGGATTTCTAATAGACAATCACATCCATTGCAAATGGAGACAGTTTTTCTTGCAAATTGGAGACTGCCAATTTCTCATTATATCTCACATGGGTGAGGGCAGAGAATAAGCACACTCTAATCCCCACGCCAGACCCCAACTAACCTTCTTACCTCCCAAAGGCCCCACCTTCTAATACCATCATACCAAGGTATTGAGATTTCAGATACAAATTTTGGAAGGATGCAAACATTTAGTCCATAGTAGTCTCTGATCTCTTCTCTTATAGATCTTTGTTGGATTTTGCCATCAGTGTTATAATACTGACCACATAAAATAACATGGAAAGCATTCCCTTCTCTAGTTTCTGAAAGTTTGTACCTGACTGGTATTATTTCTTACTTTTTACTTGATAAATTTACCAATAAAGCCATCTGGGCCTTCAGTTTTCTAAGCAGAAAGGTTTTTCACTATTACAAATTCAAGTTCTTCAACAGTTGTATGGCTATTCCAATTTTTTCCTTCTTGTGTCACTTTTGGTAAGGTGTTTTTCAAGAAATTTATTCATTTCATCTAGTTGCAAAATTTATTGGCACAATTTGTTCCTAATATTCTTTTATTTTCCTATTTAAATTGGTAAGATATGCAATAGTATTCCTTTTTTGATATTTCCTCTTTTATTTGTAATATTGGTCATTTATATTTATCTATTTCTTAATTTGTCTTGTTGGAATTGTCAACTTTACTGATCTTTCAAAGAACAAATTTTGAGCTTTGTTAATTTTTTTGTTCCTAAATCATGAGCTTCTATACTAACTTTATTATTTTTCCTTCTTATTTTAGGTTTAATTTACTTCTTTCTATAGTTTTTGAAGTGAAAAAATGCACCAAAATTTTAAACCTTCTTTAAAGTTAGAAATGTCCAAGTATTGCCTTTATTGAATCCCATAAATTTTGATATGTTATACTTTTATTATAACTTATTATAACTCATAATACTTTCTCATTCTTATGGTTTTTACCTTCAAGCCATGGGTTACTTAAATATTGTTATTTAATTTTCAAACATTTAGAAAATCACTAAATACTTGAGTTACCACTTTCTCATTTAACTCTATGGTCATAGAATACACTCTGTAATATACAAATCTTTGGAAATATATTGAAATTTCCTTTGTGACCTAATATATGTCTACTTTTGTATACAATTCATATGCACTTAGAAGCAATGTTTATTCCACAGCTACTGGGTTTCATAAGATCTTCTGTATTTAAGCTATTTTTTCTACTTATTCTATTAATTACTAAAAGATTGGTGTTAAGTTCTCCAACTATTTTTCCATTAGTTCTGTCCATTTTTGCTTCATGAATTTTGAAGCTTTGCCATTAGATGCATATATGTATTAAGGATTGTCTTCCAAATGAATTGGTGTTTTGTGATCTATAAATGTCCCTCTTTATATTTTGTAAAATGCTTTGCTTTAAAGTCTACTTTTTCTGAAATTAGTATAGACACAGTAGCTTTCTTATGCAATTTGCCTGGTATCTCACTTTCCATTATTATATGTTCAATTTCTGCATGTCTTCAAATCTAAAGTGCATGACTAATAGACACACATACCTGTACCTTACATTTTTATCTAATCTAACAATCCCTGACTTTTAACTGCAACATTTTCTGTAATGTCATTTATATTCAATATAATTTGCTGTGGTGTGTTTAAGTGCATCACCTTGTTCATTATTTTCCATTTGTCCCTTCTTTATTTTTATTCTATTGCTCCTTTCATTGGTATTTTATTTGTATCCTTTTTTAAAAAAGAGTTTTATTTATTTATCTTTAGAGGGGAAGGGAAGGAGAGAGGGAGAGAAACATCAATGTATGATTGCCTCTCGTGAGTCCCCTGCCGGTAACTGGCCTGCAACCCAGGCATGTGCCCTGACTGGGAATCGAACCATGATCCTTTGGTTTGCAGGCCCACGCTCAATCCACTGAGCTACACGAGCCAGGGCCAATGTTTTTATCCTCCTTATTAGTTTCTCAGCTATTTTTTAAAACTAATTTTAGTGTTCTCCCAGGGCTATGAATGCATCTTTAACTTATCAGAGTCTATTCAGAATTAAAATTGTACTATTTCACACTTCCCACTTGTTGCTTTGCATTTGACACATTTTCCTTTACACTTCATACTTTATACCCCACAAATCTAATAGCCTCATGACAGTATAATTTCATTTATCCATCACCCCCAACTTTTATGCTTTTTTGGTTACCTATTTACATCTACATATATTATAAAGTCCACCCTGCAGTGCTGTTATTTTGTCTTGTTTTAAAAAGTCAGTAGCCTTCTAAAATAATTATGAAGTGATAAAAAAACCCTTTCATATCACCTACTTAATTGCTTTTTCTAGCACTCTTTTTTTTATTTGCTTTCTGTAGATTTGTGTTCAGTCATTCCTCCATCAATATAAAGAATGTGGAGAGGAAAGATGGCAGCTAGGTAAGAGGAAGCAGATTCCACTTCCCCCTACACACAGGAAAAAAACCTGACCGATCCACAGAGGAACAGAGCAGACAGCCACCAGTCCCAAAGCATACATGAAAATAGGAGATCAAAAATTATAGTGGACATTGAAAAAACAGACCGTAAGGAGAGTGTGTAAGGACAATAAGGGCCCAGGGATCAGCTCCGGGACCAGGGAGGCTATAGCTCCAGGCCTGGTGCCTGCGGGGCTGGCCACAGGGCTCTTGGGAGAGAGCCAGGTCAACTGCTCCCTCCCTCCCCAGCCAAACAAAGTTTGAGCAGCACCAGGAGAAACATGGTTGCTTGAAGTCACAGAGAGGAGAGTAAGGATTAAATGGCAAACACATGAGGACTGTGAGCACCCACACATAGACATAGAAAGAGTATGCGTCCAATCCCAGGCAACTGGAGGTGGCCTGGCTGGGCACATGCATCTGCAGCCCTGAGAAGGAGAGCTTTATGTAATTCCTGGGGCCCACACCCATGGACCTGGAGAAAGTGCTCTGGCCTCAGCAGGCCCAGAGCCTGCACCCAGGACCAAGCAAAGGGGCACCAGGCTAGCTCTGGGGAAAGTGCTCACAAGGCTGACAGAATAAAAACACACCAGTTGCCCCTCAGCCTGCTGCAGCCAGCCAGCAAGAATAAAAAAACCAGTTGGGCCAGTTTGAAACCAGCAAGAATTTTTGTTTGTTTGTTTGTTTGTTTGTTTGTTTTTGTTTGTTTTTTTAAAGTAATTTTTTAGTTTTTAGTTTTTATTAGTTTTATCTCTCAATTCATTTTGCTTCTTTTTCCTTCTTTCTTGTTTTATTTCTTCTTCCTTTCTTTTCAATTTTATCTTTTCTTCCTTCCTTAGTCTCCTTTTATTTTTTTTTTTGAAATACCAAGTGAGACAAAAAAACCCAGAACTGTGAAAAAACCAGAGTTGGACCCAAAGAGGGGGCATCCCAACAGCTGAGACAGAGAGACAAATTTCACTTTGCTATTACAGAGAAGCTGCAAGTTATTGCATATTTCTATTATTATTCTTTATAATATATAAGAATATTTTCATTATTCTTACATCTTTTATTTGAATAATATTTTTGTATTCCTCTTCTTTCTGTATGACAAATTTTTTTGTCTTGTTTTGTTTTTGTCATTTTTTTAATTGTTGCTCAAATACAATTATCTCCATTTCCCACCTACATTTTCCTCCACCATACCCACCCCCACCTCCTATTCCCAGTCCCTCCCATGATTGACTTTGTCCATGGGCCCTTCATATGTGTTCCTTGGCGACCCTTTCCCTTCTTTCCCCCATTATCTCCCTCCCCGCTCTCTTAGGTTAAGGTCAGTTTGTTCTTTATTTCCATGTCTCTGGTCCTATTTTGCTCACTTTTTTGTTTTGCTGATTAGGTTCCATTTATAGATCAGATCATATGGTATTTCTCTTTCAATGCCTGGCTTACTTCATTTAGCATAATGCTTTCTAGTTACATCTATGCTGTCTTGAAGGGTGGGAGCTCCTTCTTTTTTCTGCTGTATAGTATTCCATTGTGTAAATGTACCACAGTTTTTCATCCACTTATTTACTAATGGGCTCTAGCACTTAGCTATTGTAAATTGTGCTGCTATGAAATTGGAGTGCATAGGTTCTTCTGAATCGTGTTTCGGGATTCTTAGGGTATAATCCCAGTGGAATTGCTGGGTCAAAAGGAGTTCCATTTTTAGTTTCTTGAGAAAACTCCATACTGTTTTCCACATTGGCTGTAGCAGTTTGCATTCCCACCAAGAATGTACTAGGTTCCCTTTTCCCCACAACCTCACCAGCACTTGTTGTTTATTGATTGGTTTATGATGGCCATCCTTACCAGTGTGAAGTTGTATCTCATTGTGGTTTTAATTTGCACCTTTCTGATGGCCATAATCCCAGATATTCCATGCAGCAATATTTTCACTGATCTTTCTCCTAGAGCAAGGGACATAAAGGAAAGAATAAACAAATGGGGTTGTTTATTCTCATCAAAATAAAAAGCTACTGCAAAGCTAAAGAAAACATCAGCAAAATGAAAAGTGAACACCCTGTATAGGAAAATATATTTGCCAGTGTGATACTTCAGACAAGGGTATGATCTCCAAAATTATAAAGAACTCACACAGCTCCACTCCAGGAAGACAAATAATCCAATTTTAAAGAATGGCAAAGGACCTGATGGGAGGATTTTTTAGTTCATATTATTTTCTCCGTGTAAACCTTTACTTTCTTTTAAGCATTGAACTTAATAACTCCAGAAGCTCTGAAAGTACACCATCATATTTTTATTATGATGTATGTTTGATAATGTTTGTGTGACTTTGTTAATATCAGATTTTCTAAATTCAAAAGATAGTTTAATCTGATGACATAAAATGTTAGATATACTGGTCATGTGCATGAAAAATTACCTATGTGATTAGGAATTAACTCATACATGTGAATGTGAATATTGCTGTTGGTATGGAAACCTGACCTTTAGCATTACATTTCATTACCATCTTATAATTTCACCCATACTACTGGTTTTTTCCTAATAGTTGAGTTTAACAATAGCACAATTATTATCACAAAGCCAATGTATAAACAATGAATAAAGTGAAAGGCTAAATACAAAACTTCTAACCTTCCCAAAGGAGTTTATGACAAGGTACTATGGATGAGATACACCGCCCTTCTTGAATCAGAATATTTTGAGGCCCATTATAAGCATGTTTTCTTCTCAAGCTCCACACGGCCTTGTCTTCTTGTACCTCAACACCTGCCCTACCTCATCTGTACCTTCTCACCCAGAAATCAGTTTTTTCTTCCTCGTAAGTCCACACTCAGCACTCAACTCAGAAGCAAGCAATGCAGGGTATTATTTTTATCGGCATGTTCTTTCTCATCCATTCGAGACTTCTCTTTCTCTCCCCCTCTCTTCTTTTTCATTATGTCATACACAGTTAAAGTTATTATCCTCACTCTAGAAGTTATACTTCCTCACATGGCTTTGGATCCACTACCTTACTAAGTAAAACACAGTTATTCTGAGGAATCAAACAATTAAAACATTCTAATTTAAATAGTAGAGAAAATAAAAATAAGCCAAATATTTGGCATAAACAAAATGTAGGTGATGTCTAAATACTAAATTATTCATTGCATTAATTTGACTTTTGTGTCTTTAACTGTGGTGCTTTTTTCTTTTCTGAAAATACTACAGAGTTACATATGCACTTGACTTTCCATGGGTATTCGAAACTGTTCCTTTGTTGTTGTTTGCTCACTTAGGGAAAATAGGTCAACTTAATTTTCATTTAATTTGCTTTGCTCAATATAAAACAAAAGTATCAACAGTACTCAGTCTCTACTTGATGATTAGAATAATGGCTAAGCTTACCAAGCCTAGAAATATGGATAGTAATTTGAATATTTATAATCCATAACTAAATAGAAGAAACAGAATTAGCTAAATCAAAATAGGCATAAATATCCTAAGAAGAGTAATATTCAAAACCCAGTAAACATGCAACAAAATGAGTCAGAAAAAAATACTTTCTCAGTGTGTGTCATTTTCATGCTGTCCCCTGTTAGGTGGCTGCAAAAGAGATTCCTGAATAATCAGGATCTCTATGTACTTCTTTAAGGTGCCATTCATTTTCACCATGAAATTATGTGCATTTAAATAAATCATGAATCACTAATTTTTTGTTATAAGAAATATATGGCATTTTATAGCTAAATATCTTGAATACCTAACTCCTTCTTCTTTTACTACTACCCACATTATGCTTTGATTTTTAATGGAACAAATACATCTGTTTTCTCAAAAGAATTACAAAATTAATACTTGCAGAGTACATATTTATTTTTCCATTACTTTTATTGATCTCACAGGCGGAACAGTATCTTGTTCTCTCTGTTACAGTCAACAACACTAAAAATCTACGACTCTGGTATCAATATCAATAACTACTAAAAATCAAGCAAGCAATTTACAACTATCTACAATTAAGAAAAAATGGATTCCAAAGGCATATAATTGCTATGACAATAAAATAATATTTATGCATTAAGACACAAATAGCCAACATAAATTTAGTGCCTCAGAAATTTTTCTAATTATGATAGTACACAAAGTTGAGAAACTGAGGAACACATCAGCCAGTCACCAAGAAAATACATAAAAGTGCTTATTTTGCTAATAGTATATGTTTAGCTCTTTAGCTTGACTTTGTGTGATAGTGTCATCCCTTCCAAAGCATCAGAATAAATCAATACTACATGTGCCTCAAGCTTTTCTACAGATGAATGATTTGATGAAGATGTCCTCATTTCAAAATTGAGGTCATTAATGTTTATCTTCAGCTGAAACATTTCGGAAAGCTTGTTGAACCTAAGAACGCCCAACTCAGACTACTGGATGAACAGCGACATCTAGTGGTCACGATACCCATAAACAAACATTTTAAAAGTATAATATAATCTCCTGGGTAGCCATAGAACAAGCCTAGAAGGGGCCATGATGCATCATCTTTAATATTGACAAAGGAATATTTCCAATGAAACTATATCAAAAAATTATAGACACTTCTTAGAACATTTTCTCTGATTCTGCAATGATACAAATTTAAGGAAAAGCCTGCACTGGATTTCTAATCTTTATTCTTAATGAACAACCCTTACATAGGTAAATAACTTCTGCAGATTTTTACAAATATCCAATTTTAACTTCCTCATGTCTGAGTTTCTACTTCTAACAGTGTAACAAATAACATTATGAATTACTGAATAATCAGTTTTGTGGATCTTTTATGAATACACGGATTAGAATGTTCCAGCAACAAATTTCATTCTATACGACAGTGCACTGAGGTGCAAAATTAAGACATTATAAAAGCTTCTAGTCTATTAATGACTGTTGAATTGAATTTACACTAGAAATGTTTTTAATTTTTTTATAAACAGAGAACATCCAGTTCATCAAACTTTTCTGAAATGACTGTATCATGAAATGAAATTATAGAATCTTTTGACCAACTAAAAAAAAATCATTGTTTACTACTTATGACTGATTCCTATTAATCAAAATTCAGTCCAGTCTTTGGCTATTTTTCCCAGCCATTCTGAGGCAGTCCAGACAAGCTTATATTGTTCGCTGAAAACTTAGTTCCTTATTCTCTATACATATTTTCTGCCAAAGACTGGATGTCACTCCTAAGACCTTTCTGCCCAGCTCTAGAAAAACTCTGTCTTCCTGTCACCATGAAGATTTTCCTGAGCCAAATTGTATGATGCAGCTCCATGGTTGTTCATGGGATGCACTGTGATCATCCCTTCCACGTGGACTGAGGCACACCCTAAATTGCCTAGACATATATGAATGAATACTGGTGGATGTCACTGTCTAACCATTTATTTTGTCTCCCCTAAATTAACTGCCAAGGGCTAAGACTAGAACCTCCCTTTCCTCTGTAACCTTCTAAAGCTTTGTTGATGATCATAAACATATGCAAGTCCTTGATAATAGTTTTTCAGTTAACACATCAGCCTTCCAAATGCAGAATGTGTGTATTTAATGCTCCCAGATCAACAAAGTCCACTACCCAGTCACATACCATGCCAGTGATGAGCTGGACACTCACCAAATGCCACTTGTATGCATAAAAGGGGCTGCAGAGGCCAAGTCGCCAGTGACCGGACACAACAGTCCATAGGCACCATCAAATTGGGGAACCATGAAAGGAAAGGAACCATTTTCATATCACTTTAAGTTTTCACGTAAATGCTAGGCAGATATGCTCCAGTGGGCATCTGTCACCCGAATATATAAGCAGTTAATCTTATTAAGTCAATGCATGTGATTCATATGCATTTAAAGTTAACTCTAAAGTCAAATGTGAATATAAAGTCTGGGGTTTTCTCCAGCCCACTCCACCTAGTAACTACTTAGTCTTGTTTTCCCAAGGTTCTCAGCTGTAGGAGGATGTGTGGGCCATAGGTACAGGGCATCACAGTAATGCTTAGTAAGGGGCCAGGCAGCCCTGAGTAGTTCTGGAGGCTCCTGAAAGTTGCGTTCTGCTGCTCTGCACTATACAGTGTAGACTTTATTCATCCTTTCTCTTTCCCTCTTCCTCCCTTATTTCTGCCTGAAGCTAGCAGGGCTAGCATGAAGCACTGCTGTGCCCTGCTGCTGTCTGAACCCATGCTGTGTAACAAAGATCACATCTGGGAGAAATTCTGCTAACTCCTCAACACTCAGCATATCTAGAGACTCTCAGATAAAAAGCTATGGGCAATCTCAGGTTATTATTACTGTCTGCTTGTAATAATAACCTCTGCCCCCACAAAATTCAGAACTTGAACTGGTATTTTGAGTTCAAGGACTACTCTCAACCAATCACATTTATATACCTTAACCTTGTGAGTATTTTAAGGGTAGATTAGTTCAGTTTGGAAAATCAGTAATCTCAACACTACCAGCCCACAAAAAAATTTCATTGCCTCCTCTGCCTGCATAAATTACCCAAAGAATAAAGTAAAATAGCATTTAACTGTTGCCCAGGGTCATTCTCCCCTGGGCCTGGCAGAGTGGACAAGGTCAAGTTAAATGGTAGGGTGAATTGTCACCACTGGATCCCCACAAGCCTAGAAATAATTTGGTCTGGGTCTGAGTGCTAATATCATGCTTCCAAGTCTCTTTCTGAACAGCATAAAAGCAAAATATCCCATTCCTGCAAGCAAACCAACCACAAGGGTGGTGCCAAGAACTTTTGGGGCCCTTTTCTTGGCCACCCGGAGTGCTGTCGGCAGCACTGCAGAGATTAATATGTTGTTGACATGCCCTAAAACCTTGTTAAATGTTTTTCTCTTCAAGACACGCTCATAGTATGTTTCCAAGTTGGGTCGCTTTCCATTTCCCCAGTTTCTCCTTGCAAACCCCAGGAACTTCAGTCGATGCAATGTGACAGCGAGCGAGACATCTGCCAGGGTGAAGGACTCTCCACAGAGCCAAGGCTGGCGGCCCTCTTCTAATCAGAGAAAGGGACACAGAGAATTAAGGACAAGCCCAGCACAAACAGACTGACTGGTATCTTTCATCTCAGTCTTGAGGGCAAGTGTGAGCATAGAAGGAGATGAAAGCCATGGTACATTTTCTCGACAATCATCCTCAGCAAATAATTTTATGCTAAAAGCAAAGTCCATGAAAATGTACCCCAAGCTAAGGGAGACTGGACATCTGCCAGTCACCTAAGTCCCTAAGTGAAACCAGGGTCACTTGAGCTCGAAGCCTGTCTATCATTTTGTGAACAATTCTCAGAAGCTGAGAGCCTCAAAGCCAAAGGAGTTCATGGATATTTCCTTCTGGTTTAGGCAAATAGCAGGTGAGCTTTAGGAATACCCATAAAGTTGTGCCTGAAATGTCATTCAGTGAGTGTTGCCCTTACTTGTTAAAAGCATAACAGAATCCCTATTGTGAAGCAATGGTCTTTAACTTCGTTGTCAATTGGAATATTAGAAGGGGAAGTGGGTATGTGCTTGCACCCGGGCCCTGGCTGCATCATGAAGTCAGGTTCATAGGTCAGTGCATGGGTGCTCACCAGCCAGCCTGCACGTCTCCATGTGTTCACCCATTTTATACTCGACTACAGATTAGAAGTTGTCTCCCTGCCTAAGGAAAATCAGAGGTAGCATTCAAGTAATTACTCAGGTTATTCAACCAAGTTAACTACTGTAATTACAAATTTGTGAAATAGGTTAGGTTGGAATTTCTCAACCATAATTTAAATTGTGCAGAAAAATTCTTTAGTAGTCATATTTCATGGAGATACAGACTGACTTGCAACTATGGACCTAGGTTTTGCTGAATTCAATGTCATCATTGTTATTTTAATTTAAACTAATGCAAACGACAATTACAGAATATTTTATTGAAATATAAGGCTGTTCCTATAAATACTCCAGGAAAAAAGAAAAAGATACAACACAAATGAGAACCTACCTGGGGTTTCTTCATTTCTTCTTTGCAACTCAGTTTCAACCTGATCCAAGACTTTCTCCAACTCATCAAGAATTTTCTTCAAATATTTGACATTGTCATGGTCAAGCAGCTTGGACTAATTAACAAAAATAACTCAATAGATTATAGCAAAAAAGATATAAACTATTGCAGTGTTTGTTCTAGACAACAAGAAGAATTAGAATAACTTTGTAAAAGCAAAACTGGGGGGAAATGTGCCCGAATGAAAACACCCCAGGGCCAGACCCACCACTCACTGACCTCTCCTTGGGGGGCCAGATGACCAGAGAGGGTGAAGACTATGAGGGGCACAAAGAGACTCCTCCGGGGCCCAACTCAAGAATGGAATTTCAACAGGTTTCACTAGGGAATAAATTGAATCATAGAGGGCTCAGGGGCAAGGGAGAAGTCTGAATGCAGCGAAGTAAAGAGTGAGTGGAAAGTAAGAAGTGCTTGTGTGCAGGTGATTGGTCTCTTCTGGGAAGCTCCCTAATGAAGATAAAGGAAGACGGGAAGTTAAGAGAAGGTGGAGGTGTTGATACCTGCCACATCTTTACTGTGGGAGAAGCTGGCACAGTACATAGCCCTGCCCCTTAGGAGGCAGACAGCCACAGACAGAAGTCAGCCTAGGCCAGAATGTGGCAGAGTACCCAAAATGACAGAATATTTCATTATTCATTTAAATATTTATTCAAATATTTAATTAACTTGCTTTTACACTTTACAACTTTCCTTGGCAACCAGCATGTGCAATTTCTGCCTTTTAAGCAGTTGTCATTAGATTTGAATATCAACCATAATAGAAAAAAATTCTTAACAGGCAGCATATTCAAGCCAAAGGTGAACTGTGTACTGGTGACTTCTATTTAACAGCAGATGTTCTAAAACAGCGACACTTTACAAAAGGTAGAACGTTTAGTACGAATAGTGGTTGTGGGTTGAGGACAGCCTGGTTTACTTACTTTAAGTCGTTTCTGTTTCGCAATGTATGCCTCCTGTAAATCTGGGTTTTCTTCAGCAAGTTTCTTCAGTTCAGATTCTGTGTTACCAATTTGGCCTGATAATGGGATCATTTTTGAAAGAGAAAATTATTTTACCTTCTATGTAAGAAACATGGAGAAACTAGATGCCCTGCCTCTGCCTCAGGCATGCGCTCTCTGTGGACCCTGTGATATGGAAGCTACTGGAGTATCTGCCACCCAGGGTGAGGGTGCGATGGGAAGCACCGTGGAAAGCACCTAGGGCAAGGCCAGCACATCGTAAGTGCTCGGTGCAGGGTACTGGTTCTACTTTTCAATATCTTTCAAGTTTTCTGTAAGGAACTTTTACATGGGGAGAAGGGAAAAGCCACATTTTTAAAAAGTATATAAACTCTAGGTTATAGAATTATATGTATCAGAATATTTATTTCAAATCCTACATAAGAATTTATGTAGAGAAGGACGAGGAACAAAAAGGTGAAAAGAAGGAAGAAAGAGGGGGAAAAGAGAGTAGAGGAAGAAGGGAAGGAAAAGAGGAGAAGAGCAAGGAGGAGCAGTATCGAAAAGCAAGAAAAATAACAAAAGAGAATGATAACAGTAAGGCATGGTTTTTTGAAAAGAATGTAATTTCTAGATTTAGAAGATGTAGATGTGAGTATTCCTAGTCAGACACTCCCAGAGTTTGACCAGCCACCATCCTCAACCTTCCTGTCCCCAATTATTGTGCCACGGAACACCAGTCCTCCTGCTGTGCTCCTCAGGTACCAACCCTAGTCCATCCTCAGGACCTCAGGACCGGTCAGGAGAGAGGTGGATATGTCAACTCAAGCTCTGTAATTCTGCAATCACTAAATACAGAGGCAGAGTAAAGGTTAGACAACCTGTAGTTCAGCTCCCTCACATAATGAACAAAAGGCAAGGACCAGAAATGTAAGCTCAGTTGCCTACATTCCCCACAGATCACAGCCTTCCTAATTCCCAGTCTATCTGTCCATGAGAACATGTTGTGGTCTTTACTTTTCCACAGGCCAAACTTGGGTTTTGTCCAAATTTGGCCCTCACAGTCAAGAGCTAGAAAATCAGGAACTATAGACAATAAATGTACAGCTGAATAGCAGCTGAAGCACAGATTAATCTGATTGTGCGTGACGTCCATAGAGCAAACTCAGCGACACTGTTCCTGTCTCCTCTGAATGATCATGAGATACACTATATCTCAAAATGAATTAAAAGTATCTCAAGAGAGAACCCCAGGCCATTAAGAGGTTTACATACTGCGAATCCTTGTTGTTGCATAAGCTGGGATCATGGAATCCACAGTTAGCTCAGGATGTAAAATGCAGCCATGGGTATAAGCATCCATTGGCAAGGAGTCGAGCAGTTCTCGGTAGTGTTGTACTCGTGGATAATACATGCTTCCTTTATCAGGCATTAACCTTGGTGTTTTTTCTAAAGTGCACATACAAACACATACACAAACACTGAAGTTACAAATGAAATGCTACATCAAAAGCAAAAACAAACCCCCCAACTATCTCATTATTAACATATTCACTATTATAACAAAGCATTGAAAAGATATCTCCCCAGTCCACATATTTGAAATTTGAAATGGCCTGATTCACCAGACCAAATCCCAAATCATGATCATACTGGCATTCTTATACTCCTCTACCTTACGAATTACTACCCAACCCTCAGGGTCTAGGTCATTGTGCCAGCTCATCCACAAAGCATTCCCTGACCTCCTCCAGCTATCAGCATCAGACTGGGTCACGTGTGCCTTCCTCTATACACACAGAGTACTTTGTATGTACTCTATTACAGCCCTTATCACAGTAATTATTTTTATCTTTTTGCCCCGAGAATCTCTTCAGGGTCAGGAACCTGTGGCCCAGGGTCTAGCACTGTTCCTCATATGTACGAAGCACTTGATAAAGTTTATTAGGCCCTTGGTAAAGTTTGGTTAGGAATGAAAGCGCATTATAGAAAGATGTTCAGGGACTACTCTTTTTAGGTTCCAATTAATACCAAGAGTGACCCTGTTGATGCTATGTGAGTGTGAAATGACAATATTAATAGAATTTCTAATATTTTATCTCTAGAAAGTGGGTTCTATAAAAATCTTAATTTGCTGGTTAAAAACTAGACTATAGACTCCTTGAGGACAGGGACTAACTACATCCTCTGTTATATCCTCAGTATCTAATGTAAATATTTGGTTCATAGTACATGTACAGTAAATTTTAATTAATTAATTAACATATTCCCAAATTTCTAGTTATTATAGAATATAGCAAGCCCATATATTCATGGTTTCCCTTGTCATGGTTTCAGGTACCTACATTTAGCCACAGTCCAAAAATATTAAAAGTTCCAGAAATAAATAATTTGTAGGTTTTAAACTGGACCCCGTTCTGAGTAGCATAATCACACCTCATGCTATCTTCCCCTATTAGCCAGTTAATATCCATCTCAGACTGTCAGAGCATCACAGTGCTTGTGTTCAAATCACCCTTACTTTATTTCTTAAAGGTCCCAAAGCCATTCCATAACTTTCATTATGGTGTATTATTATAATTGCTCTACTTTATTATTGTTGTTGTTAATCTCTTTCTGTGTCTAATTTATAAATTAAACTTCATCATAGATATGTATGTACGTCTAGAAAAAAACATAATATATAGGGTTTGGTACTATCCACAGTTATATGCATCCACTGAAGGGCTTACTTTTCAGAGACTATCCAAGAATCATAAAGATGAATCACATGACCCAAAGGCCAGAGCAATGGCCCTTTAGAATCACTTTCCACTTCTGACTCTCAAACTACCCTGAAAAATGCCAAATAGCTTATTTCAACAAGTGAAAAGAACAACCTCAACTTTATTGATCCATTTCTTAGTTTGGGTTATTTATTTAATTTAGAATCATTTTTAGCATCACTCACTCACTGATATGTTTTGACAATTCAGAGTTGGTTGCAAAGCATTTCAGGCAAGGTCTCATAATTCCAGGCCAAGTAGAACAAGCTTTTGAAGACACTAGGCTATTTCTAACTCTTTAAGAAAATAGAAGGTGGATTACTCTTTAAACCTGCTAGGGAATCCAATTCTGAAGGCTGCATTAGAATCATCAAGAATAGAGTTTCAGCTACACACTGCCTGTCAACACATTTACCCAACTACAGCACACTTCCTTGCTGACCTTTCAGGATCTCAGTGGATTACCAGGATGCCAATCAGTGTGTGGCAAATGTTTCCCACTTCCAAGAGATCAGCTCACTGGAGGACTTCTAAGGTCTTTGAAATTCAAAAGAGTTCTTAACCTTTTGTGCACCACCACCCTCTTCTCAAAATGTTGTTTTTAAATGCATAAAATACATAGGGTTGTCTAGAAAATTGATTATATTAAAATATAGTTATGAAAGTAATTTTAAATGATAAAATAATGATATGGGTTAGTATTACAACATCTAGCAGCAGGCCTGCCATAATTTCAAAATAATATGAGCATAAATGATATTTTAAAATATCTGTAATAATTTGCCGCTATGAACATATCTGTAATTTCTATTGGTAACAACATCATAGGCACTCCTGATACTGCTGTTGGTTGTTCACACATTAGAAATGAAAGGAAATAATCAATTTCTACAGGAAATTATTGAAAATAAGATATAATTTTTCCCCATCTGAGATCACAGATCTCCTGAATTCTATTCATAGACCACTAAGGGTACAGTGTGATGTGAGAATCCCTAAGCTTCCCAAGACTCTCACAGGGGCTTCGCCATGTCAAAGTTATTTTTATAGTAATTCTAAAAGATTAGTTGCTTTTCACTCTTCTTCTCTCTCAAGTTGTCCAGAGGCTACATGACAGGTAATGACTCCCTCATCCAGACAGTTCATTGCTTGTGTGTTCGTGCATTCTTGTGTTTTAAGCTTTTCTCTGCGTTTATAGTCAATATGGTAGATATTGATAGATGTGGCCCACATAAACAAACACTCTCAGGTATCCTCAGTAACTTTTAACACAAAGGGGCCCTGAAATCAAAAAGTCTAAGAACCACTGCTTTAGGTATCTAAGAACCTCAGGTTAGTACCATAAATGGTCCAGCATTTTAAAACACTTCCCAAACAGTTAAATTTGTGGCCATATGCTCTGGCTACCTTCCAGTACCAGGCCTGAGGTTTGTGTCCAAGAGAGCATGCCACTTCATCCTGAAAATCGAAGAAAGCAGGAAAATAAGTCTGGTTTCTTTTGGGAAAGGTTCCCTGTGGCCAGGCCAGAATGCTTCCAAGGAGGACAGATGTTGAAATTCATGAGAGCAATGTTCTTCTATGCCGCAGGTGGCAAACACAAGGCTTGCAGGCCGCATCTGGCCCTCCACCTTGTTTTATCCACCAGGCACCTTATTTCTACCTGGCAGCAGGACTGAGCTCCTTGCCCCCAGTTAAAGAGTAGTTATGTTTATAACTACAGAAACATTCGGCCCTTTGAAGGCAACTGCAAGACTGATGTGGCTCCTGGTGAAAATTAGTTTGATACCCCTGTTCTATGCAGTACACCATTGCTATGCAACTATAATATCTCCTGAAATGCCGAGTCAGAGCAGAAAACACCTGGGGTCCCACATTCTCTTCTAGTCTCAGCCTCTCCCAGTACGTGCCCTGTGCAGCATCAAATATGCAACATCCTGCCATCCTCCTTTCACCAGAACACAGCAGTGTCCCACTGCCTCTGGAAACAGGTTTTCCAAACACAACTAGGAATTTCCTTTGAACTATACAGCTTCCCCGTCACTTCATCAAATTTTACATTTTCCAGTCCTTTCATCTTTGTTATAATACTGTGAAAATAAATAAACAGAATCTCATTGAAATGGAGACATGAGGCTAGAAGGGAGACTTCTCATGCATGTCACTCAATGCTAACACCAACAGAAAGAGATGCACTTGCATCTCCAACAGGAAGTGAAGAAGGAAAAGTTTTCTCCCTGCCCAGTAACAGCTCCACCAATGGGAGGCCGCCAAAACTCAGCCAATGAGAAGTCACTGTACTTTGAACACCTGATATCCTCCAATGAATTCTTCCTTTACAACAGTCCCTTCTGAGTCCATACAAAAGTGTTCCTCTTCTTTGTTTCTCTAAATTTGCACATAGCTCACCATTAACCATGGGTCCCAAATTGCAATTCTTTGTTGTTCTCAAGTGAACAAATTATGCTGGAGAAATAGCTGGCTATTTCTTAAAAAGTCAATAATGCTAAAAAAATAGAAAGGAGGAAAGACAATATTTTCTTGGAATTGCACTCAGTCAGGAGTGGGAAAGTAAGTGAAGGCTTATACGAACAGAACAGGGCACCAAAAGGCTTTTAAGAACCGGGCAATATGAAGAGTTCCCGACACTGGGGAACATGGTTGCAGCAGTGGAAGCCACAATTAGTGACTAAGCTGAAAAAACAAATAAGAATAAATAAGTTAGTTGGCATCAGACCTGACTTCCTAAAAGACTGAGTAGGGGATGAGACTGATTTTTTTAATATATTTTATTGATTATGCTATTACAGTTGTCCCATTTACCCCCCTTCATTCCCCTCCACCCTGCACACCCTCTCCCACCCACATTTTCCCCATTTAGTTCATGTCCATGTGTCACAAGTCCTTTAGCTTCTACATTTCCCATTCTATTCTTGCCCTCCCCCTGTCTATTTTCCACCTACCATCTATGCTACTTCTTCTCTGTACCTTTCCCCCTCTCCCCTCCTCCCACTCCCCTGTTGCTATGCCTCCACATGATCTCCATTTCTGTGATTCTGTTCCTGTTCTAATTGTTTGCCTAGTTTGTTTTTGTTTTAGTTATGGTTGTTAATAGTTGTGAGTTTGCTGTCATTTTACTATACATGTTTTTTATCTTCTTTTTCTTCGGTAAGTTCCCTTAACATTTCATATAATAAGGGCTTGGTGATGAACTCCTTTAACTTGACCTTATCTGAGAAGCACTTTATTTGCCCTTCCATTCTAAGTGATAGCTTTGCTAGATAGAGCAATCTTGGATGTAGCTTGCTTTTCATGACTTGGAATACTTCTTTCTAGCCCCTTCTTGCCCGCAAGGTCTCTTTTGAGAAATCAGCTGACAGTCTGATGGGAACTCCTTTGTAGGTAACTGTCTCCTTATCTCTTGCTGCTTCTAGGATTCTCTCCTTCATTTTAATCTTAGGTCATATAATTATGATGTGCCTTGGTATGTTCCTTCTTAGGTCCAACTTCTTTGGGACTCTCTGAGCTTCCTGGACTTCCTGGAAGTCTATTTCCTTTGTCAGACTGGGAAAGTTCTCCTTCATTATTTGTTCAAATAACTTTTCCACTTGTTGTTCTTACTCTTCCCCCTCTGGTACCCCTATAATTTGGATGTTGGAACATTTAAAGATGTCCTGGAGGTTCCTAAGCTTCTCCTCATTTTTTTGAATTCTTGTTTCTTCCTTCTTTTCTGTTTGGTTGTTTCTTCCACTCCATTGATTTGAGTCCCAGTTTTTTTCTCATTACTATTGGTTTCCTATGCATTTTCCTTCATTTCACTTAGTGTAGCCTTCATTTTTTCATCTAATTTGTGGCCAAATTCAACCAATTCTGTGGACATCATGATCACCAGTGCTTTGAACTGTACATCTGATAGGTTGGCTCTTGGTCACTTAGTTGTATTATTTTTGGAACTTCGATCTGTTCTTCCATTTTGGCCATTTTATTTTTTGTCTTGTTGCGCCTGTTACATATAAGGGTAGGAGCCTTAGGTGTTCGCCAGGGCAGGGCAACCCAGTTGCTGAGTTGTGATGCTGTATGTGGAGGTGGGGTTGAGAGGGAACAATAGCTCTTGCTCCACTCTCAATCGGGTCTCAGTCCCTTCTGCCACTTCCCCCAAGCAAACTGGGCCTTTCTGGTGCTGATTCCTGTGTGGGTGGACTTGTGTGTGTTCTAAAATCCTGTAGGTCTCTCCAACAAACTTTCCTGTGAGCCTGGGAGTTTCTCCCTGCGCCTCAACCCCCACAGGTGTTTTCAATCGGTGTTTTGAGGCTTTATTTCCCAGTGCTGAGACCCTGGGTTGCACAGTCTGTCTCACTCCCCAGTTATCTGGGTGCAAATGTGGGACTGCTGCCTGGTCAGCCAGCCACCTTGCCCACGGTGCCTCCCTTCACAATTGCCACCTTGCTGGATCTACCAGTTGACACCCCATGCCTGGAGTCTGTCGGACGCTGCCTTTGCCCCCAGGGCCCGCCCTCCACCATCTTGCACACCCCATGTCACCATTTCTTGTGCTGCCTGACTTGTTTGGCTGCCTGACTCTGCCCGTCCTATCAGTCTGGATGAATGTGTCTATTTCAGTTCCTTGGCTGTCCAACTTCCATACAGTTCAATTTTCTATCAGTTCTGGTTGTAATTTTGTTTCTAATTTTTTGTTGTCCTTATTTTGGTCATGTGAGAAGGCACAGTGTGTCTACCTACCCCTCCATCTTGGCCGGAAGTCTCAAGACTGAACTTGTATTGCACCTGTCCCTGTAATGCTGGTTAGAATAACAGTGGCCTTGAGCCATTTTTAAAAATTACATTCAGTTCCACCAAGAACAAAAAATAAAAAGGATCTAAGGGTTTAAAGCATAAGCTTCCATTATTTTACTAAATACACTACTCTGATTTCCTACATTTCCCAGTGATGACAGATAAGAGAGGCATTATTGTGCCTGTTATCAAGAAAGACTCCCCCAGGTATATTTAAATAACTTTCAGGTCTTCTTTATTAGTTCACTGAAAACAGACTAGACTGCATTGCTGATTGGATCTTTGTTGATTTTTTTTAATCCCACTGACATCACTTAGTGAGGACATTAGTGTATAAGATAATATGCATCAAATACCTGAACAAGATTGTACCCTTCAATTAGTCATACCACTGGCCATTTTAAAATACAATAATAGTAAACAAATTATGACCTGAAGCAAAAAGGTAGCATTAAAAACTAACTATAACTCAAGGCTCTTTTAACTTTGGTGCTAGAAAAATCAAATCTACACACAGACAAGAAAAATTACATGGCATCAAATTATACAAGTTCACTAAATGCACCCAAAATTTTCTGAGGCAGCAAATTTAGAGCATTATTTTAAAAAATTGTATACCTTAAATGTTTAACTACTTTTTATTTAATTGATATTATATTTAAGACTTTTAACAAAAACATCCATAACTGGGGGTAAAAACTCTTTTATTGGTTTGTTCTCATTGTTGGATACACATAGTACAGAAACTAGGACCTCTGAATTTTAATACCCACACCTTTCCACAAATATTGGCCAAATCAAATAATAAACAAGTTACTTTTTAAAGCCACTTTTATTGGCATAGCATCAGTTTTAAATTCACTTTCTTTCCCTTAGCATATACCATATTTTCTCCACCCTGGTCTAGAATTCTGGTGCCAATCTGCATTTTCAGTAATGTGCTAAAAGACACACAAAATTGTTTGGCTATATATGAGAGCCTTGTATGGATAGACATAAAATTATTGATTCTATGAACCTTGATAACAACTAGGAATTCCTTAAATAAATAACTTCATTTTTAATGTAGCAGTGACTTCAGAATTAATGTTCTTTTGAAAATCTGAGGCAGTTGATTTCCAACATACATTAATAAAATGTTATCTATAAAATTATATTTCCTAGTCAAAATTAGGTGATGCTGTAATTTCATACCAGTGATAAAGAACAAAATTCAACTGAGTGAATTTGAAGATCTAATCAGCTTTATTAAACAAAGTTATGAATTGGGCAATATCTCATCCAGCAACTACAAGGAATCTTGGAAGGATTATATAAAATGGAAGGTTTCTATAGGAAGAAGGGTGGGCAAGGGAGCTATTAGAAAAAGAAAAGGAAGGACAATTTTAGGCCAGCACATCTTTTGTGGGCTAATGGGCCAACAAGGGTTTTATCATGCAGATTACCTCTTTTCCCTTTGGAGGATTGAGGGGGCCCACATGACAGATTATCTTCCTGGTGCTGGACCGGAAGATTCTAGACTGGTTGGTTAATTAAGATGACATTTCTGGTGGAGGCTGAGACTGCGGTTAGGTTGGGTGTTACGTGACATGGGCTTTAGCACAAGTGTTACCATTTGGAGTCTATGGTTTTCTCTTTAACACCAGAATGCTTTTATTATTTCCAAGCCCAATACTATTTCCTAGTAATACTTTAAATGATATATATAGACATAAGATAGGGACATAAACTTCAAAAAATTGTTATATATTAAATTACCAAAATTCCCTATTCACCATATACATTCCTGTTTCCAGGTTGCCACTTGCAGTAATACACAGTGTATGTCCTAGCATTTTGTATTTATTGCATGCCCACATTTTTTTATCATTTAGTGGCTGAATTAGAGTTCACCAAAAGTAATTATGAATAGTATAAGAAATATCTAGATTTTAAAATCAATATTATTAGCGTGTATATTCATTTGTCACATTCATTAATCCTGAGCTCTCCTAGTTTGCTTACTATCATACCTCATGTAGATTAATAAATTGCTCACTTTACTATAACTACTCTTCATTACATGCCCAGATAAGAAAAACTCTCATATACATAAAAAAGTCTATAAAACTGAGTAGTAGTAATAGCACACGAATGTATTACAGGCAGGTTTGGCATTATCTTCAAGTTTATAAAATGAAATTATTTTTGAAGATTAATAAGTTTTAATGGTTTGGGTCTTTAAAAATTGAGACCGCGTACCAATTAATACCCAATAAACATCTATTGCAAGAATGAAGAGATTGCTCTTGGACAGCCCTGGGTTGAACAGCCACAACACAGTAGTTATACATTTTTTGACTCAAGCTCCGACCTCAGGAACATCACTGATGTCTATACCAGCCTTCCATGTAACCACTTTAAGAAGGAAAAAAAAAAACACAGCCATCACTCAACTTAGATATTCACTTTCTTTGGCCAAGACTTGGGAAGTATTGTTTTGGCAATCAAATTTCTCCCCTGAAACTAGCAGTAATTTGGTGGACTTATACCCTAAAGATTTAAATATGGAACTGCTGGCTACCCAGAAAGGCTGAAAAAGGTTTGCAGATAAGCAAGCCATCATTTTTATTGTAATCCCCAGCTGATACATGAAATAGGGATAGCAAATAGTAACAGCAAAGGGAATAGTAGTTCACTATACTCTGTTTTTTAGATGAATGGATAAACTTTCTGCCACTATAACCATAGGAAACTATATACCTCATGAAATAAATATACTTACTATCATTCTAATTTGCCAACTTCTTCAGACTTTCATCCATAATTGGACAAAACACTACCTATTCCAACCAGCTAAGAATGTAGCAGGTTACAATTCACCGTGTTCTGGGCAGAACCTACACTTTTGAAACAATATGAGATCACACTAGCATTTTTGTTTTTTGATTGACTTTTACTGGTAACTTACTAGCCAGTGAGGTCTCCCATTCTTCATTAACGGAAATGATTTTTAAAAACAAAATTTACGTACTACATTTACCCTTATTAAACTTTATCTCAGTTATTGTTCCATTAGAAACATTTTTTTTATTTATTTATCTTTAGAGGGGAAGGAGAGAGGGAGAGAAACATCAATGTATGGTTGCCTCTAGTGCATCCCCTGCTGGGAACTGGCCTGCAGGGAACTGGCCTGCAACCCAGGCATGTGCCCTGACTGGGAATTGAACCTCAATCCTCTGGTTCACAGTCCTGTGCTCAATCCACTGAGCTACACCAGCCAGGGCCATTAGAAACATTTTTATAAGCTAGTCATTTTAACTATCCTCACTTTTCTGTTATCTACAAATGTAATAGTATTTTCTCTATGTCACTATCCAAATCATTTATGGAATCATTAGGCTTCTCAGACAATAGAAGCCTGTAAGCATACTAGTAGAGATCCCTGTCCAGGCTGACATTTATTTTCAATAATTCACTCACTTTAATCATTCATATGTATTTACAAAGTTTCTATTAAAGAACATACACCATATGAGGCACTGGGAATACCATTGTTAATGAGACAGACACTGTCTTTGACCTCATGGTGCTTAGACTGGTCTACACCCAATTAAAACAATTAAAATAAAGATAAAATTATTATATGATAATTTAAATGAAAGTATATAACTAAAGGAGCAACCTAATATAAGAAATCTTAAATGAGTATTCTTCACTATGGTGGTTTGTTCATCTGAAAATGTGCATTTCATCTAGCTGTATTTGCTCCTCCATTCCCACATTTACAAGTACCCACAAGGGTATCATATGAAGTACTTGTAAAAAGCTCTACTTAAATCAAAATACACTATATCAGAATCATGCCTGACATAAGACAGACTAATATTTTAGAAAGTGTTAGTTAATGACATTCTCCAGTAATGTAAACTTAAGATTGTTTCTTTTAACTGAGATGCTCAAAATTTACATATACAAGGTCTGTTCAGAAAGTATCTAGCCATGTAATATGAAAAATAGAGACATTTATTGAAGGAGATACATGATACAAGAAACACTGTGCATAGGACGTGACTCCTCAGTCCCCTTCAAAGTAGGCACCTTGGGACCTCACACCATTCTCCCAGTCGCCATAAGCTGTCCTATTATATTTTTCTGAATCTCATCAACAGTCTGAAATTTTCTTCCCTTTCAAAGGTGATTTTAGTTTTGGGAAAAGCCAGAAGTCACAGGGCATCAAATTTGTAGGATTGTAGGGGGGCTAAGTCACCTGGGTGATTGGATGTTTTGCCAAAAATCTCTGCATCAGCCATGATGCGTGAGTGGATGCACTGTCATGATGAAGCTGCCAGTCACCAGTTGCCCATGCTGCGGCCTTCTGAATCATCCAAATAGTTTCTGCAGAAAACTGTTCATGCTTAATGCAAAATTTAAGGCAGGTTCCTTGCTCTACTCACACAGTCATTTTGAATATGATGGCCACACAATACGCATGTTCATTCAATGGCGCCTACCACTCCCACTGACTAGTACAGTGAAGTTGTCATTGTTGACATATGCATATTCCAGTCCACTCTCCTTGGTTTCTAGGTTACATGGATGTTGTGCAAACTGTTCTCGTTATGTTAACGACGGTTGGGCTTTTTCTGGACAAGCCTCGTATTTCTTTAAATGTTTGACAATCCATTCTAGAACTCTGCCACAATTAAACATACTTATTTATAGTTCTGCTTTTAGCTTAAACAATTACTTAATGCACATTAATTTGTACTGATGCTTCTCAGATTTAATGTCTATTTGAATCACTTGGGGATCTTGTTTAAAAATACAGATTCTGATTCAAGAGATGTGCAGTAGAGTCTATGTCTCTGCATTTCTAACAAGCTCCCAGTGATACCAGTGTTGCTGGTCAATAGAACACTAAGTAACAAGGATTAGTAGAACTCCCCTCTCCCCATCCTAGACAAATATTGGGATATTTGTCTATCACTTATCTGACTCTTTTCCAAATTTCCGTGAGTTCCTAATGATAAACATAAAGTATCTAAATAATAATTATGATGACACTTCTATGTTTTTTCATGTAATACTTAGGGATAAACTTCTGTAGACTAGACTAGGCTTCATTTATATAACTTTTCTCTTGCTGTCCTTATATCTACCATGGCTTTTAGATACTTTAGTGTTAATCTTTTCCGATCCTATCCAACTGAATGACTATTGTCCTAGGAAAAAAAGAATGAGTAAGATAGGAACCAATTGGACTTGCTTTATCTCTGCAATTTATAAAACTGTATCACCTAATACAAAAGAAGTCAAGTCACCAAGAACATGGAGTAAGTTAGGGCCAGCTTCACACTAAAGCCAGGATTCTTGATTGCTTACTTATGTTGTTGGTACAACCAGAATTAAAGTCCTTAACTTCCATATTTTCATCTTAACATTTAGCCCAAAATGACTTCTCCTCTGATTCACTAAATAGTAATAAGAACCTAGTATTTCCCTGGTTAGAGCAGGATTTGAAATGTGTTTCAGTTTTGCTATTATGGAAAGAAAATGAGAAAGCCTAATAATCATTAACATTACTATGTTATAAAGTAACATTTCATATTATTGAATATCTTAGAGCAGAAACAATGTAAGGAGAAAGTGAAAAGGAGGAGAATAGTAGTAGTAGTAGTAGTTCAAGGGATACTAACAAAAGATTTAAATATGATTTTCCAGTTACTGTAGCTTTTTAACATTTGTGATTATTATTATTTAAAACAGACTTCTTGTACAACTATTTTTGTCTTATGCACATTTTTATAATCACTTCTCCCAGGAATACAAATTATTATTTAACAGACTTATCCATTTCCAAAAAGCTTCAGGTTGAGAAAATTGTATTAAATCAATTAGCCACCATTTTAAGTATAATCCCAAGCATTTAGACTCAGAGGAATGGCAAGTCATGGTGAAGGAAAATGCAGTTTATTAAATTATTTGGTTGATCAATGGCCACCTCTAATAAACCTCCAGCCTGAATCCCAGAGAGCTAAACATTTGGGTTAAGAACAGAAGTAGCTCATCTACTTCTCATTGCTCATCTAATTCCTTGGGGTCCCTGTCCCTTTCAGGTCCCATATCTAAATATTTTCCTCTGAAGTAAAAAAGAAAAGACTTTTTTGGCTAAATTCCTTTCTTCTTTTCCAATGAGTTGAGGTTATATTCTGGTTTTAATCTGCCCAACTGACAACAATATAACTGGTGGCAGATAAAGAGTAACTGGATCTTGTGCAGCTGAAAGCTAGAAGCCCTGTGTTCTATTCTGAATCCTGCTAGTGATCAGCTGTGTAATCTTGGGCAAATCAGTGAAGCTACAGTTCACCTCAAAGGGTTGCCATGAGGAGCAAGATACACAATGTATATGTGGTCATGACTATGGGAAACGGTATAACATGAAGGTATGGATTTGAAAGACTTACATTCCAGCCCCACCCTGCCATAAAATAGCTATATTACCTTAGGCAACAACTCATGTACAAAATAGGAATAACTAGTCTACTGCACTCGTGTCGGGTGGGTTCTTTGAAGACTGAATAGAACAGAACTTACAAAATGCCTGATATAAAACAGGCAATCAATAAGTGCTTGTTAATTAAAAACACTATATCAATTTAAGCCCCATATTTCCTTACAAAAGATATGAAAGATAGACTATACAGGAGTAACAGGGGCAAAGAACTCAAAGTATACCAACATTCTATTCTCCCTTGCCTAAAATGTATTACTGTTTCCCTCTTATTGTTTTTAAGGTGGGGCCATTGATAGAATACATGAAACTAATTTTTATAGTGTACATTTAAAATCAGTATTATAAATTTGACTTCAAGGCAATTAAATTACCACCACAAGCCACGCACTTGCAGGATTTTTTGCCAGTAAATTTAAAGCATTAAATTTGTAGTTTACATGAAATTCTTTTAAATGGAGTTTAAACTGGTTTATACAAAACTTATATTATTGACCTATTTTATTTTTGTGTGCTTATGGAAATGGAAAAGGTTTTTATCACTAAACCATCATCATGAAAGCAAAAAGAAAGAAATAAAAGGGAAGAAAAGGAAGGAGGGGAGAAGGAAGGAAAGGAAGAGTGATAAAGGTAAACATAAACTTGTGTTAAAAGTAAATCCAAGAAATCACAAATAGCCTTAACATTACCATCCAGGAAAGTCTGTTCAAGATAATCAATGATCTGAGTGGCCTCACAAATAATGTTTTCCCCGTGGATAAGGACAGGCACTTCTCCAGTTGAGTTCAAACGCATAAACCAAGGCTCATTGTGCTCACTGAGGGGCAGACTTACATCATGTTCCTCGCACTTCAATGCCTTTTCAGCAATTACCAAGCGCACCTGGAAGAGTTTACACTGGTTACCACAGCACACATAGGCTTTTAATTCAATGACATCTCTGGATACCACTAAGTAGTTTTTCTATGCTTCCCTAACTTATTAATATTTTCAACATCCTTTTTTTAACTACAGCCATACACAGCATAGTTACCTTTAGGCCAATAACAGACTACATACATGACAATGGTCCCATAAGACTGTAATGGAGCTGAAAAGCTCCTATTGCTTAGTGATGTTGTAGCCATCTTAATATCATAGCACAACACATCACTCAGGTGTTTGTGGTGATGCTGGTGTAAACAAACCTACTGCACTGCCAGTTGTATAAAATTATGTACATAATATTATATACAGTACATAATACTTGATAATGATAATAAATGACTATGTTACAGGTATATGTTTATACTATACTATACTTTTTATCATTATTTTAGAGTATATTTGTTGGAAAACAGTGTGTCATGATCCACCAGCAACAGCCTCATATATTTCATGTTTATGCATCTCTTGATTGCATCATTTTCTCTTGTGCTTGATTTAATCTCATGTAGTTTTGTACAGTAACAAGCTGTACAGGCCTGTAGCCTAGAAACCACAGGCTATACCACACAGCCTATACCATCCAGGTCTGTGCACATGCACTCTATGATGTTCACAGACCGACAAAATCACCTAATGATGCATTTCTGAGTGTGTACCTGTGGCTGTATTCCTATTCTAGAATTAACAAATCAGATATGTTCTAGTGCCTTGTTCTTATAAATTAGAAAGATAAGTAGTGAAAATTATTCTGGCTATAATAATTTACAGTCACCCTCCCCATCACCAGTATTTTGTGCCCTAAACCTAATTGTATCCTTCCCCAGACAAGACTCTGAAATACGGATATGCTAGGCCTTGTGAAAGAGAGTGGATAGGAACAAAACGAAATAAAACCAGGAACTTCAAATCATTCAGCTGTTTGAAGGTGTGTCCCTCGGCCTGACTCTGCAAAGCCAAAGGGACAAGGCCTCTAGAGCAAACACCAGAAAGTGAAGCTTTTGGTCTTATTGCAGGAATGGCGGTGCCTGAGTCGTATCCTTTCTGTTTCAGGCCGATTCTCTTTGCTCCCCTCTAAGGTTCATCCCTGCCCTGGAGGGAGCACCAGCAGGGTTAGGGAGTTGGAGGCCTGTTTCTAGCTAGGTCAGCGGCCGGTGAGGCCCAGAGGGAGCTGTCCGGGTGCTGAAAACCAACCCTCACCACCGCCCTCCTAACGAGGCCTTTACCTTTTGGGAGCTGAAGGAATGCGTCCAGTGGTACAGAATGAGCTTAATCTCTGCATCCGACTTTCCTTCCGCCACCAAGGGCACGCCCCCTCTCTTCTCATCTTGCATCCGAGCCATTTCGAGGTGCACCCTATCCTTCTCCCACCCTCACTGCCCCTAAAAGCTTAGATAGTTTTTCCGGGGAGCCGGGAAGCGAGATCGCGCAGACGAACGGGCCACTGGGAAATGTAGTTTCTGCGGTCAGAGGCTGCGTGGCTGCGACTGAGACTATTTGGAGGAGGCTTTCTGGAGAACAGAAGCTACCAGAGAGATACAAGTGAACGTTTTTTAGGAGAAACGACCTAAAATTCCCTGATTATTAAAGTGAGTAATGAGTAATGTTGATTGCAAATTACTCATTGGTTTTGGAGGTGGAGTAGAGGTTGCTGAGGTATATAAATGCAGCAATTTTCCAATATTCCTTGAATTCTTCTAGGAGAGTCGGTGCCTTTGGTGGAGAAGTTCCAATTTCCAGGCAGAGTAACAGGATACGGATTTATGTGTTATTAGAATACGCTACTATGGAGTAATGCAAAGTCATTGTGGTTATTATTATTCTCATAAACAACTAATACAAAATGGTGAGGTTAAAGAGCTTAGTTGTTAAACATAGAAATTTTAGAACAAATCTACCTGGATTCATGTCCTGTTTTTTCAATTCCATCCCCATTTTTTTGGAGGGGAAAATTTATTACCTTAGTAAGGTTTTTGTGACAATTAAGTGACAAAGTACAGTGTTAAACACTTAAAACAGCCTGGCATGTTATAGGCACACAATATTATTCACAAGTTAAGTTGCCTTATAAACATTCTCTTTATAACCATGATTAGAATCATAATTTTATACTAGTCTAGTTATTATTGTACATTTCTTAAAATTTAATGTCTTAGTAAATTAATAAAATTTCTGTTTTAGTAAAAATGTATTAATATGACCATGAATGCTTGTATAATGCATTCAGCAAATATTTGTTGAGGAGCTATTATGTTCCAAGCATTATATTGGAGCCTGAAAATACAAAGATGTGTAAGACCTGATACCGAAGATATAAGTCTGGTAGCAGAGACAACAAAATAAGTAGCCAACCACAGTGGAGATAAGACCCATATGTCTTAGCTCAGTGAACACAAGTACTATGCAAAAAGACAGGTAGTTATCCAACTCAAGTCAAAAAAGGCCCCTTGTAAGATACAAGTCTCACAAGGTCCCTTTTCCCCTTTTTAATACTTCAAACTTTTAATTCAAATGCTACAGCAAAAGTGACTCCTGCCAATTTTGTTTTTCATCAGTTCATGCTTCAGAATGGAAAGGGAAAGACAAAACTTTGAAATCATACAGAGTGGCATTCAAATTCTAGCTCCACCCCCAATAACCTCTCTTGGGCCTCCACCTCATCATGTGTGAACTACAGATATACAGAAATATGTGACGGCCCTGGGAATTGAATGAGACAGTGTACATAAAGCACTTCGGACATTGCCTGCCATATGATAGTTGATGAAAATATACATGGAAAGCCCCTCCAAGTTATTAAGAGGACATGGTATTACACTTTCTCCTCTCTCTTTAGGACTCAAAATTTTGCAACTATTTATATAATCCCCTCTCCATTCCTCTTCAGAAGAACTTTACCTTTAATTCTCTAGCTTCAGTTTCCGACATATACTATACCTCAATATCTGAATAAACTCAACATCCAAGTGACTGTCTGTCACTTGCAGGTGAAAGAGCCCTGTCCATAAAGCTCAGGTCTGTCAAACATGGAGCACTTTCTCTACCACATTTTCCCCCCAGCAAAACTATATAGTAAACATTGAATGAAGTGATTGATCCCTGTGTTATTGTTTGTTAAACATTCATATATACCCTTGGGAGTGTCAATATGTACAGAGCTTCTGAAGGGAAATTTATCAATATGCATCAAAAACCTCGAAAATGGTTATAACTTTCAACCTTCCAATTCCTATGTTTGCATTTTAACTCATAAATAACTGCAGTAAAGTGGTGGCTCTAAAAATCCATTTCCCCTTCTTCTATGGTAACCAAAATTTTAGCTAAGCACATGGCTGCTGATAATCAAGACTGCATTTCCCAGATTCCACTGCAGCTAAAGGTGGTCCTGTGACTGTGTTCTAACAAATGAGATGTAACGCACATGCCACAGGGAAAGTTCTAGAAATCCTCCTTAAAGAGACAGTTGGCTCCATGTCTCTTCTTCATTCCATTCTCCATCCTGGTTCCAGGAGGTTATATGCTGACAGGGACCCTGAGGATGGGCAAGTCCCTGAGCTGAAGGGAAATTAAGCACCTGAGGACAGGACATTTTGGACATCACACATTCATACAATTGCTGGGAATCAGAGCTGACTCAATGGCATGTAACACACACAGGGACTTTGGAAAGCAGAGCCACCACATCCACCTGAGTGTATACCTCCAAATTTTTACTTGAAGAAGAAATAAAGCACCTTGTTATTTGGTGTTTTCCAAGTGCTATTATCTTAACCTATCTTCACTGAGATCTCAATCTTACAAATATTGGTGGCTTTTATTTCTTTGTACTTCTCCATACTGTAATTTTTCTATAGTGAATATGTGCTGCTCTTACTTCTTACAGATTTGAACATTAAAAGAATATCAGTAAACACATGAGGCTGGGAAACATGGTTGTATTTTGGTATTAAGTCACAATATGGCAGGAAAAGAACTGAGCATGTTTGCATTGATCCATAATCCCTAGTACTTTCCATCCCACTAAATCCTTTGAGGGTAATCAAAAAACTTTATAATCCATGCACACATTTATTCAAATTGTGTGTGTGTTCTGTTGCTGTGTGTCCTTGTCCATGACATTAGGAGAACAGGAGCCAGATCCAGGTCAGTTTACTTCTTCAATGTGCATTTGTTGAGCTTTCCCTGGTCCAGAAACAGTCCAAGAAACAAGATGTGGAGTTAAAAGTCATAGTCACCAGTCTCAGATATGGAGGGAGAGAGATGAGATTACAACACAGGGTGGATATCCAGGACCTTATAGGATTATAGAGAAAGGATGCTAATAAAATGTCTTCCCAGAAGTTAGGTTCCATAACTAGTTACCATAACTAGTATCATACTGGTACAATTACCAAGATATCTAGTATTGGATCACCACTGGCTCACACAGGCTGAAGAGAGCCGATAGCTAAATTTTCAGGAATTTTGCAAGCTAGATGTTCAACACAGCTAATATTAACAATTAAACAAAATTGAATTGCATTTAAATAATTTTAAAATAGAGCTAGCAAATACTCAAAACTCATCACTTCCTGATCATTTTGCTGTGTTTATTATCTATACTCAAGATTTTTGTCTATTATATTCATATAATATTCATTATATTCATAGGATGGAAATCACATGTAAGGGCATGCTGCTGCGCATCTCCTTCTAACTCCCTGTTCAGTGATGTAATGTTAGTAGCCTGAAATTGGCTGTGGTAGGAGAATTTACACAACAGAAATTGGCCAGTGTTATCTATCATACATTTGGTTTTTTTCCCCAGAGTTGGTTGTTAAGCATTTACCTGCACACCATGGAATGTATGGATTTTATTTAGTGTTTAGTAAATTATTTTGATGATGCTTATGAGGATCAGGAGATCTCTGGGTAAATTTGTGAGTTTGTGAGTGAGTGAGTTGAGTGAGTTTGTATATTAACCTGCTTTTGGTACATTTTAATGTCCCAACCAGCTTAATTCTGCTGCCTTCCCCATTACTCACCCACTACCCTTACAATGTTTTCATTCTCTTCATGGTACTTAGGAAGAAAGTACATATGCACATGTCTATCTGGCCACTGTCAAACACAGCAGTTTCTCTTGCACATCTTCTCAGGAGCAAAACCATAAACCTAAAAACACTGAGTGAATTGATTATTACATTGGTGTTAAATATTTATAATATCCTAAAAACAAAGTATAATGTAGAACTTTGTATAAAGATAACAGATCACTCTCTTACAGTCTCATTTGATCCCCATGATAGCCTGGGGTAGCCATGATAGCTGCCATCTCTAATTTATAATTGAGGAAATTAAGGGTTCATGACTGAGAAAGTGGTCCAAAATCGTAGAGCTACTAAGTATAAGGGTTGTATCTCAAGCACGACTTTTCTGACTACTAGTCAAGTATCATTTTTTACTATATTATGCTAGCTTTAATAACAAAAGAGAGAAAATTTGTGGAGTTTCAACCTTTACACAGTGTGAGGTCAACTTTGGAAAAAAATATAGCCACCTTCTTGAAAATCAGTCCACATAGGCATATACACTTCTATTAAAGCACAAACAATAGTATCAAACTACTGTTTATATGTCTGTCTTGTGCATTAGACTCAGAGTTGCTTAAGGTTAAGGCCTAATATTATTCATTTTAATATTTCCAGGAATCCAGATTAGTGCCTGGTACATTAAAGATGCTGTAAAACTGCTTATTAATTAATGGAGAAAAAGAGTAGGTCACTTCAATAAATAGTGTTGAGAAAATTGGACATATGTGCACAAAAAATGAAACTAGACCACCTTCTTATACCACACACAAGAGCGAAGTCAAAATGGATCAAAGACTTCAATGTTAGAGCTGAAACCATAAAAATCCTAGAAGAAAACATAGGCAGTAAAATCTCAGACATTGCCTGTAGAAATTTTTTTATCAGATATATCTCCCTAGGGAAGTAAACAAAAATAAATTAGTTAATTAACAAATGGGACTATATCAAGACAAAAAAATGTACAGCAAAGGAAAACATCAACAAAATTAAATGACAACCTGCATAATGGGAGAATACATTTGAGGATACATATGATACAAGGGGTTAATATCCAAAATTTATAAAGAACTTACAAAACTCAACACACATATTAAAAAAAAGCAAACAACCCAATTAAAACATGGGCAAAGGACCTGAATAGACAATTCTCCAAGGAGGACATACAGATGGCCAAAAACACTAATCGTCAGAGAAATGCAAATTAAAACTACAATGAGGTATCACCTCACACCTGTCAGAATGGCTATTATCAATAAATCAACAAACAACGAGTGCTGGCAAGGATGTGGAGAAAGAGAAACACTTTTGCACTGTTGGTGGGAATGCAGACTGGTGCAGCCACTATGGAAAGCAGGATGGAGATACCTCAAAAAATTAAAAATGGATCTGCCTTTTGATCCAGCAGTCCCACTTCCAGTAATATATCCAAAGGAACCCAAAACACTCATTCAAAAGAACATAAGCACCCTGCATTCACTGCAGCATTATTACAAACACCAAGATATGGAAGCAGCCCAAATGTGCATCAGTAGATGAGTGGAAAAAACAACTATAGGACCTTTACATAATGGAAATCTACTCAGCTAGAAAAAAGAAAAAAGTTTTACCCTTTGAAACTGTATGGATGGACCTAGAGAACATTATGCTAAGTGAAATAAGCCAGTAAGAGAAAGACAAATACCTTATGATTTCACTCATATGTGGAATCTAACAAACAAACTGAACTAAGAAGCAAAATTAAGACTCATTGAAGGAGAACAGATGAAAGCTAGTGGGGGAGGAGGTTAGGGGGTGGAGGGATTGAGGAAAAAGGAAAAAGGACTCATGGACATGGACAACAGTGTGGTGTTTCTGGGGGGGTAGGGTATAAGGGGACTAAGTGGTAATGGAAACAAATATAATAAAGATTTTTAAAAAGTAAAAACTTTGACACAGATAGTCTTCCAGTTTATATTGAATTTTTAAATTAATGATTAAATTTGGTACCTATTAATTTACTAAAAAGAGTAGATCACCACCAACAAAAACAGCAACAGCAAATAATAACAACTAACAACAATAGCAATAAATTATAGCCTGTTTAGTGTACTGCTCTAGGAATTCTATGTGTACAGTTATCTTCATTTGAAAAAAATTTGTTTTTACAAATCTGGGTTAAGGATCAAAGCTCTATTAATTGACTGTCTATTATAATAACATTTATTGAAATTCTTTATTTCTATGTGAATGAATTTAAAATGGAATTGATTGATCACACAACCTCTCAGCTTGAGTCTTACCTATAAAATTACAATAAAAAATCTATCAGACATACTGGCTACACAGAGAGATCCAGTTTTTGAAAATTTCCTGAGCTGGATCATCAGGATTTGTTTGCTTTTAATTATGTCTTATGCTTCAATCAAATTTTAAATTATAATATAAAACTGTTATGGCTGAATGATGTATATATTTATAAAAGTTACCCTATGTAAATTCATAAAGTTCTATTACTGATCTTCTTATCTATTCTGACAGGTATTAGGATATATATATATATATATATATATATATATATAAATTTTTAAGTATAGTTAGAATAAGTCAGATGTTGTAACCTTTTGACAAATTGGAATACTCTAGGCTTCTGTATTTTAAAGTACTTTCATGAATGACCAGCAGAGGTCTCTATTTTTTAAGAAAAATCAATCCTCTGCTATTTTCTTCCTTGACAAATTAGAAAACAGAAATCTCTCTAGTCTTTAAACAAAGTATTTAATTAATTAAGCTATCAAGTTCAAAATGAAATTTTCCAAAATTAGAAAAAGCATCTTTTCCACTTTCACCTGAGAGTAGCAACATCAATACTAACTAAGCACCCAGAAGCTACTTTGCCTATTCTGTCCTGACCCAAGCAAGTCATCTGACCCGTGGGAATTGAAAGGATATGTAATTTGTATTAGTATATATAACAAAAAGGGGAGAGATAATTAGAAATTATTATTTAGAATTTTTATCTCAAATATGAAGAACTCATCTCAAATATGAAGAACTCTTACTCTCTGATATTTTCAAACATCTACAAAACTGTAAGTATTATCTAACATATTGAGGTAAAAACATGGCTCATCTGAGTTAACTGATTTGCTAAAAGAATTGTGATGGTTCTAGCTAGTTTACCGGAGCTCTCATCAACTTCCCACCTGTATTTGATATATCACAGTGGTTTTCAAAGTGTGGTCCCCTAACAAACAATAACAACGGAATCAGAAAATGTGGAGGTGGAGCCCAGCGATCAGTGTTTTAAAAAGCTCTCCAGCTTTTTAAACTGATGGGGGGAAAATCCATCAGTTTTACTGATGCATATTAAGCCTGAAAACTACCAATTTAGTTTATAATTGGTGAGTCATCCCAATTCTCAGCCCCCAGTTTGTCCCACCTGAAGAATTTGTAAAGCAGAATAGTATATGAGAGTCAAAGGATGATTTATGGTATCTGGAAGGAAAGATTTAATAATTTTGAACCACTTTCCTAAAACAACCTGGTAAAACCCCACTGCACCAAGCCACGAGCATATAGATTCAAGATGCCAAAACTCCTCCACTTTTTCCTCAAAAAATACATAATACCTGCTGTGGGCTCCTAAGCCAAAGAAAGCCTCCTTGATCTTAGAACAACCCAGACTTGCTTTTTGAGCTTCTAAAATGTTTCCTCTGGTCTTTCTTGCATCCCAGAGCAAATAATCGTACATCATACCAAGTACCAAGTGCACCTTGTTAATTCAGGAGGCTCTATAGACTTACAATAATTTCATTAATATTCTAGTTTCTTAAAGAATGACTGCAATGTTAATAATGCACTAAATTCTTTATTTTTTACTAGAGAATTCATGTTGTTTTTCTAGTGAAGAGGCTTTGACACATTGTCCACCTCTCACATTCATCTCCACTGTGAGGAATGCTGTACATTTCAGGGTGACTGTGTGGATATGGGCCAGTAAACAATTCAAAGATGCACTTGCACTACATGACTGTTAATATTTTTAACAGTGTTTAGTGTGTGCCCTGAACTATTTTGAGGATATTATAAGTAAATGGTATTTAACACTTGTAAATCTCTCAAGGCAGGGAAAATATCTCTATTTTATAAATAAGAATATTGAGAAACAGAAAGGTCAGGAAGTTCCCCAAACTCACTTTGTTATTAATAAGTGTCCAAACTAGGACTTAACCCCAGAGGACTGATTTGGAGACCGTGTTCTCACCACCGCAAGAGCCAGCCTCAGTCAGTGACGGACAACCACAGAGCCATCCACTGCGATTTCACCAGTTATGTGTAAATGTTACGTGTTCTTCAAGCCACTAAATGTTTTACTTCAGAAAATTTTTTGCCCACAACTTTTTAGGACTTGTAGGGGGGAAAAGGCGCTGGAAGGAACAGAGTGGAGAGAAACCTCCTAAAACTAAACCAACACTAATTACAAATTTATACCAACGTTTCCCTAATGATATCTAGTTTCTTACTAAAAACAGTACTCATCCGATTTTCCCAACAATTCCCTTTGTGAGATAAGGAATCAGAACAGAGACATGAAGCCAGCTACCCTAATAATTAAGAGAGAGGGAACCAAACCATCAGGCCTCCAGCTCCAAATTCTATGCTCCTTTCACCACATCCCACAGCTCCCACTCACTGGGGCACAGGTCTAGGCTGCTGTCCCTCAGTGTCCGTGTGGGGTTTATTTCAGGACATGCCCATGCCACCTCCAACACCAAAATTCATGAATGCTCAAATCCCCTATATAAAACTGTAGAGCAATGCATACAGTTAGCCCTCCACATCTGTATTTTTTCAACCACAGATTGAAAACACTATTTTCCATTCTCCATTGGTTGAATCCACGGAAGCCGAGGCCCACTGTATGGAGAAAAGAAATCCAAGTGTAAGTAGACCTGTGAAGTTCACACCAGTGTTGTTCCAAGGGTCAACCACAATGAGATTAATCATAATTTTTTAAATGTTAAGTACCTTATACAATGTTTCACACAAGGTATGTAACCATTATAAAAGACAATAATGAAACAGTACAAATCACTAGTATTTTTTAACACTCTGGATAAATGGTAACTACTAATATAACTTGTGCTATAGTCAAAGGGGCTTGGCTCCCAGAGTGGCTATACTTTGGCACTTCATTTTGGCAATTCTAAGATGTAATGTGAATTTTAGCCATTTATACTTCAAAAACACATGTGAAATAATCAGTATTATGTGGAAATCAAGCATTTCTAATAAAAGAAATAACAAATGATAAAATACTTAAGTAGTACTCACAGCTAGGTTCAGAGTCATTTCTGAACTTCATGCCATTCCCACTGGAATAGATCACTAGAAAAACATGTAATGATTATGTTAATAGTATGCAAATATCACTTAGAATATGAAGGTAAGGTAAGTCAAGGAGAAAAAGAAGAATCCCTTCCCAGTGTGCTCTACTGGTATTTGAATAATATCACTAAGGCTTCTTTCATTAATATAACACCATGAAGAGCCTATTTATAAATGATTGCAACTATAAAGTCTCTAGGATTTTTACATGCAATCTTGGAAAAAGCATATGCCGTATAAGATACTTAATGTTTAGATCTAAAATTGCAGCTTTTTATTAGTTACTTATATTTCATAAGTTAGGCATTTTTTTCACTAATTCAAGTGCTTTCTTACTAATTTAAGTGTGCGCGTATACAATTCATCCTTTGTTATAACCACAGAATGCCATCCTCACATGGAAGGTGACTTTTTCTTCCTATTTCCCAATAAATGATTTGGGTAGTATTTTCTTTTTATCTTTAAAGAAATCTTTCCATGGATTTAAGAGCATTTGGTACTTATCTTTGTAATTCAAATGAGGATATTTAAGTATATGCTGCAATTTATTTTTCCAGTGTCCTTGCTTTTATGTTACTATAGTCAGTAAATAATTAGCAGAGAAGTTAATTTATGCCTATATTATCTCTGGCCACATGAGAAAAATCGCATAAAATCTCAAAGACATAAGTTTTAAAGAAAGAAAATGCTAATGTCACAAGGGTTGCTCTAAGGAAGATTTTGCTTTGTGAATGTATAAATAGGACAAGATAAGGTTTTGGCAACAGCAGGTCATGGGCACCAAAGAGTCATCTATGTTCCTTTGGCACCAACTTCAACCCACTGGAACGATTTTTTTCTTAACCACCCAAAGTCACCAGGGACATTTGGAAAATGAACATGAGAGCTAATGCTATAAAACCTACTTCCTTTATCTGTTGGTCTTAATAAGATCCTTAAAAAAGTTAAGATAATAGTGACAATAGAATAGAGTGCTAACTTTTACACTGAAATACCAAAGTCTAAAGCAACATTTGTTTTTATTTTTACATACTCCATTTTTCAAATAAAAGCAATGTTGTGGTTCATAGATAAAGATGAATTTCAATCCTAAGCATGTAACTGAAACAAATAAAGGTGTGGAATTGGATCTGTGCCTGTTAAAGCCACAGGATCGAGGACATGCGGCCACCATGAACCTGTTTCTAGTGACTTCCTGCATGACATTGGGAACTGGTTGAAGAGACTGTTGACCCACCAAGATCATGAAGAGAAGGACATTGGCTCTATAAGAAATTCTATTCTTTTAGAGTAGGGATGTTTAACAGGAGAAGGGAAACTGATCAAATTCAATTGATGCTTTGATTTCTGAAATGCAGAGGGGAAGTCAGGGACATATAGTAGCTAAAAAAGTTTTCAGCCCCAGTGACTGCTACTGTGTGCAAGTTAGGCAAATGTGAAAGTCCAGTCCTGCTAATTCCACCTGGCAAAAGGATGCAAAGATGGTAAAACCACAATCACCCAGAGACATGGCCATATCTTAGATGAAATTGAAACATATAGGAAATGCAACAGAAGATGAAGCCCTGGGAGTCTCAGAAACAGCTAGAGTCCAGTGACTTGGTCTGCAGGGGAGACTTGAGGAGTTTTGAAAGGAGAGAGATGCCCCTTCATCCAGGACCTTCTGCAGCAAAGGTACCGTGAAGGGGCTGAAATCAATGGAACCTCTTCAAAGAACTGGTGACTACAAAGAGCCTCTTTTTCACCTTCCTCATTATGCATGTGCCTTCACGGCTGTGGCAGCTGCAACTAACAGCAAGTTCTCAGGCAGACATGCAGGGAAGTTCTCAGTTCAGCAATCCTGAGCCCTGAGCCAGCTGTCCCAAAAGCTGATTTAGCACGTGCTCCCCTGTGGCCAGAAGTTGCTGAGTACCCCCAGCTCTGCATGCAAAGTCACAGCTCTGAAGTCAAGCATGTCCTCTTCGTCAGCATCAACTTTTGTACGTGTTTCCTCCAAACCCCTGAGCCGGCCTCTGTAGCCAGGAGACCTGCTGGGTGCCACAAATGTGATCCTGTCTGTTGTTTCAACCTCAGCAGAAGAGCTCCATGACCATATTTATTGCTGTTGCTATTCTGGGGGCTGAATGACGTTTTTCTCCCCTTGTGGCTGAGCACTGCCCGTTCATCTTTCACCACCCCCTCCAAGTCTGCAAAGCTAAAACCAGGGATACAAATAGATTCTACTAGGAGGAAAGTTAAAATGAGCAGTTCTTAAGTATTCTTAAATGAATTTGCTGTGTGGCATTAAAACCTTTAAATTCTGTTGTCCTGTGTTTGAAATGTGTGCTATTAGCATCCCAGTATTATCATACACAGTGACTGGTGGTAGCTTTGCTTAAAAAAAATGAATAAAGGGGGAAAAAACTACCCTGATAATCACAGCTTGGAAATTTGGCAAATGTTAACTTTTCCACTGCCAGGTGTTGGGAGTGTCCAAATGTTACCAGCCCATGAAGATGTTTCACTCGCCTCTGTCCCTTCACTCCTCCTTACTAAGACACTCCTCTTCTATGACGTGAAAGGGACTCAGTGACAAGCTGCAGAAAGTCCTATTAAGGATACACTGATACAGGGCACAGATGATGGCTCCTGGAAAGTAACTATATACAGATTTTCTAAATGAAGGCCTTAGGCATATAACTAATTACCACATGCATTACATGCTATGCCAAATGGGAGTGATTCTGGCTCTACCACTACCCCCTATTCTTTGCCCATTGGCCACGGTATGTCCTAATCCCTCCACATCTGTACTCACCTGGGTGACCGTCTGCACTTGGCAATACTCACGTGTCTAGCATGGCTAAAATGACTCTTCAGATTCCATGCACTCTGACACAAATACCATTTGTAATGCACACACAAGGAGCATGTCGGGAGGCAGTGGGTTGCAGAGGTCACATGAGAGGCTCTAGAGCCAGCTGTCTGGCTTCGAATCGCTGCTCAGCCATGGCCCAGCCTGGGACCTCATTAGGTATCCATGGCCTCTCTAAAATTAGGATGCTCACAGTGACTCCCTCATGGGGTTATTATGAGAATTACAAGAGAAAACTATATGCAAACACAGAAAGATTAAAAGGCTGAGAACAAGAGCCTTGTTTCTGTCAGAGCAGAGACTTGAACCACACTTCACTCTAGCACCTTCCCTTGGGATCAGTTGTGGTTCATCTTTGGCCTGTCTGTTCACTCTTAAAATGATAGGACATAGGAGCTGTGCTTCAGGTTCTGGTGTTCTTGGCTGCCCACTGGAAAAATACCTTTTCAGTGACCAGAGTGGAATTTCACATGCACTATCAGCAAGCTGGCGGCTTGGCTAATTTCACCTAAAATGCCCATAAACTACAAAACTACTTAAAGCCCTTAAAACAAGGCCCAGTTCTTAGTGTTAAGAAAGTGAAGTCTAGCCCTGGCTGGTGTAGCTCAGTGGATTGAGTGCGGGCCTGTGAACCAGACAATCGCGGTTCGATTCCCAGTCAGGGCACATGCCTGGGTTGCAGGCTGGTTCCCTGCAGGCCAGTTCCCAGCAGGGGATGCATGAAAGGCAACCATACATTGATGTTTATCCCCCTCTCTCTGTCCCTTCCCCTCTAAAGATAAATAGATAAAATCTTTAAAAAAAAAAGAAAATAAAATAAAAAATAAAAAAAGAAAGTGAAGTCTATAAATATATATCACATTATATGATTTTGCCCCAAGCGGTTTGTGTTTTTGTCTTTTCTTCTTCTTTTCAGTTGCACATTTTTATACCTATTTCCACATATGGTGGAAAGATGCTTAATTTTGTTCCTTTCATGTCAACTCAGCCACCTCCCATATAATACAGATCTCTTTGGGATCAACATTCAGTCTTTCTTCTCCCTCCTTCTGGTGGAAGGAAGGATGGTGAGGGGCGGACCTCATGGACTTAGTATTCACCTGCATTCAGGGGCGAGACACCAGCCTCTGGTCCTCACCAGCCTTCCTGAGTTGTCTTGTTCAGGTGGACAATTGGGATTTGACCTTTTAGCCTTTCTGATGTGCTGAAGGATTCATATCTAAGGTCACTTTTGGCCGGTGTTCTAGCATAGTTAGGCGTGGTTGGCATGTGGCCATCCACCCCTCCCCACCAATGCTGACTCAACCTTGGCTCTAACTGATCCTCTGAAATTCAGCCACATCATCCATCCTTGCCTATGTGACATCTACTCAAAGCCTTACCTCTCAGCATACCACACAGCCCATGGACAACCCATCACCCAACAGTTCTCATCTATGTCAGGTCAGGAGCACTCATCTCAGGTTTCCTCCAAACTTCAACCCCCAACCCCAGAGCTAGGGAGATCAAGGAGGCCTGTCATAGCTCATGACAGTTGGAGATGGGTATGTTTCCTGGGTATGTTTTCCTGGATATGTTTCCCCAGGAAACAAACTTTTAGATTTAACCTATAAAACATTTATTGGCAAATGTTCTCCAGAACAACACCTGTAGGGAAGTGAAGGAAGCCAGCCAGGTGGAGAAGTTAGAACTTCCATGCAGTTCTTCACAATTGTAAAGAAAGTGATTATACCGGTTGCTCTGGAGCTGTTATTCAGGTGAGGCAAGGAGGGTAGACCTTTGTGTCCCCCTGCAATGCACAGTCATAGGATGTGGGCTGCCCTGAGAGTTCACATGACCTTGAGCTAGGGGGCCTTCTTTGGCTAGGGGCATGGCCTAGAAAAGGGATCAGCTGCCAGCACTCACAGTGGCTGGGGGAGCAAGTGCTGGTTCCAGAAGGGGACCCAAGCAGCATGTCAGTGCCCCCTGTATGGCCATCTCAGGCTCTATCTGCCTATGTACTGTCTATGTCCCTCTGTCCTGACATGACTGTTCTGTGTTCATTCTAATTATCTGATGAGGCTGCTGCCATCCTTCTCCGCAGATGTCCAGGATAGAAATGAAATATGTGACTCTTCTGACCTCAGATTCCCAATATATCCAGGAATTTTTCTCCCCCGCCAACCTCTCCCAACACTCTGGTATCTTATCCCATATCCTCCCTTATCTATGGTTCACAGTACAAACCCTCTGATTGATTCTCCAATTCATGGCTTTTGAGGACCCAACAAATCATTTTATTTCTCCTAACAAAGATTGAACCTTACAAATGTGAGCCTTGATCTCTTGTATATCATTTCTCCTAAAGTAAAAATTTGATTTTCAAGTTTGAAGTTCCAAGTTTACTCCTTTGTACCTTCTCTGCCCCTCTCCCTGGAATGAGGGACCTCATTGATGGACAGGAAGATACAGGACACTTTGGAACAGTAAAACTTTAGTTGGTATTTCATATAAATTATGATCAACTTACAATTGTAGATGACCTCATTTTCTGTCTTGTCAGGAAATGCACATTTCTCACACTGGCCACTCTGTGCACTTGGTAAATTATACAAATATTGAGAGCTCTCGGTTTTACAGAGCCCCACTCACACTTCTTTGGGAGCTGTTCTCTACGTGCCTGAGGAGTGGGCTCGCTAGGGTTTCCAAGGCCTGGAATATTTTCTTCCTGCACTCCAGAGCATTGGTTTGTGCACCTGACTTGGGTGGCTGCTAGTACTGTAAGCCTTTTTGAGCACATGGCCAGGGAGGTAGAGACCTCTCAGTGGTCTCTTTGTAATCTCGTCTGTCCTGAGTCCTATAAGCAGGAACCACAGGGTCTTGTGACCATGCCCAAGTTGGCCTCTCCTTATAATCAAATCTTAATGATCCCTCTTGACCCTACCTAACCTTCCATTCCAAGAATCCCTTTTTAGAATATTAGAAGGGATGATTTATCCTGTCCCCATGGCTCCAAGTGAGAAGGTATAGTTTCCCTTTTTTTCCCTCTAGGCAGTCTCTGAGAACAATCCACTCTCATATTTAGAATTGTTGTCTAAACAGAAGCCCCTACACCCACGGGGATCTGCCCATGTATTCTAAGAGGTCAGGCAATTCTCTCTAGATTTTCCATTTCCATGGATAGTGACTTGGTTTCGGGGCTATCTTGTGTAAGCTGACTTTGGCACTTAGTCTTTCTACTTCAATTGTGTCTATGACTAATGAGAAGAGAGGCAGACCTACTACTCAAATGATGCATCTCCATCGAGCAATTGCCAAATGGTGCCAGCTCCCTGTATAAGGAAAGGCTTCCTAATAATGCACAGAGGAGTCCTCAAGGCATTAGCATGTGCTGAATCAGGGAAGCTGTGTCTCTGTGGGCAGTGTCATACTTTTTAAAATACAAGCAGATATTTTGTTTTATCCAAACATCATCTGTCACATTAAATTCAGGTTGTTATTTTCAGTATTCCATGTTTTCAATTTATGTGGAGTCTAAGTTGTAAACAAACTATAAGCATAGGGAGGTATACCTTCTTTTATGGTTTACATATTTAACTATACAGAACAACTATTGTAAATTCAAATTAAATCAAAATCATTTAAATAAACATGGGAGAGACATTTGGATAAATTTTTGTTGTCCTTCAAAAGCTATTGGTGCACTTCTCAAGTTTAAACACTGTTCTATAGCAGAGAGTCACATCTTGCTTCAATGTATGTGTCAGAATCAGCAGGGAGAGGCTGCACTTAGCACCCTTTTAATATTGTCTTTCCAAAACCACCCTTCTTCCTCTTCTCCTTTCTCTGCCCTACACCATTTATGGGGAATTGACTGAAGAGTCATCATTTCATACTGAGCTCTTAGAATAAGATCAGAAATAAGCTCTGGTCCCTGCCTCCCTCCCCACCATCATGTCTCCCATGCTCAGTGAGCCTGAGCACATTGGCCTGTCTTCATACTTTCTGTGTGTGAAGCTCTTTTCTAGATCAGAGTTGTTTCCTCCTCTCCAGCTGATCTCCTACTTACTTCCCCAGATGTTGCTCACTCATTCTTCAGAGATTGGCTTAAATGTCACTCTGTTAGAGAGGCATCTGAGGAGTATCTGTTGGAAGGAAGGATGGATGGACAGGGGAATGGCTGAATGGATGCTTAAAGATGACTTTCTTGAGCTTGCAATCTAAATAAAACTTTCCCTTAATATTATTTTTATAGCGGTACTTTTTCTTATATAGCACAGCACTTTTCAATGATGTATTGATTTAGTGCATATCTTCCCCAACCCACTGGACTTGATATTCCATAGGGGCAGGTAACTAATAACTTCATACCCACTAGAGGGCATTCCATGTAGAAAAAATCCACTATATCTACACTGAGTAAATGAATGAAAGGAAAACACGAAGGTTACATTTACCTCACTAAAATAGCTGTAAAGTGGGAATAAGGCTTTTTCTAGCACTTTAAAATCTTTCATTTAATGGATTTCATTAACATGGAACAATACAAAAGAATGATGTCTTTTGAGGGAAAGTAACATGTGGTCTTTGACATGAAAGAGAATCACCAGCTGAAACTGCCCTTGTATACAGTCTCAAAGACACTAATCAAAGACAAAATAGAAATTGTAATCGGTATGGTTATATTGATTATACAGTATGATTCTTAACAAAACTCAGTTTTTACTTGGAGAGAAGAGCTCTCGACATATATGTAATTCAGCAGTCAAAAAACCATTTGCTAAAACTAATAGAAAGGAAATTTATTTTTTTCATCTATCTGACATAATTATTATTTTTTCAAATATGGAAGAGGTGACCCCAGAATCACTTGGACACATTCCTTTCCTGCATGTTCAACTCTCAGTCTCTCCTATCTCAACACTGCTCCAAATCCCCAGGAGTGATGGACAGAAAAACCAGCTAATCCAGGTGCCAATAATCGGGAACAGGAGGCAGGCCAGTGCGTCCAGCTGCCACAGTGCCCAGGCAGTCCAGGGCCCCGTACAACTTCCAGCAGGATCAAGGCTACAATTCTAAACTAGCTGGAAATTGCAGGAGCAGGGGCTCAGAGTATTTTGCTGTGTGGTAACCCTAAGCTCTTAGCTTAGCCCAGGCCCTGTGCCTTGGGGAGAGGAGACTGACTTCCCAAGGCCAGAGCTCCCTAAAGATCGCACACCTTCCTGAGTCCACGTTCTTGGAGATGTTGGGCAAGGAACACAGCTCCTTACACATTTACCAGCTTGACTAGAGCTATCAGATTTTTTTTAAGTCCCAGATTTCAAGTCCACCCCATTAATGACCCATTTTATTTTGCAAGAATCACTGTCTATTGTACACTCATCCTTAGGAGGCATGCTTTTATGTAGTACTTTTGAATTTTGTTTTCAAAATGAGTAGGAGGATATTATTTATAATTATCAAAGAACTTTGAGAGAGAATTCATGCAAGAAAGATGAACTCATATTAGGATCGCTAGTATCGGGCAACTCTAAATTTATTTCATCAGTTTGTGGACTCTCACATAGTCCACCTGAGAACACTCAGAGTAATTATTGAAAATAAGATTCCTGAGCCCAACTCAAACCCAGTGAATTAAAATTCACCAAGAGAGTGACCTGGACATATGTATATTCAATAAGTGCCCCTAGTAACTATCATTGGGGAAGTTTCAGGAATGGTCCTACAGAAATGATTCTTCACCAGAAAAATACCTTGGGACACTGGAGAGGCTCTCAGAGTGTATGTGATGGGGTCTCTCTCAGAGAGACTTCTAAGGTAGGGCGTAGTCTGGATAAGCACTTTCTGAAAGTACTTACTAAGGGATTCTCAACTGTACTTTGATAAAGTGTCAGTCATAAAGGAATACTTTATATGGATCTTAAGGGTTAAAGAAGAAAATATTAAAGATGTAAATGTTGGTGCATAATTCTTTCTAGAAGTGGCAAAATTTTTCAGACCAGCAAACACGGCAAGACTGACAAACTGGTATATAGCTGCAGGTTCCAAAATGTTCACTCTATCACAGTCAGGCAGACAGTTGATGAATTACTCTATCATTTGGTGAGTCTGAAATCACTCATGCCATCTGGATTACCCAGATAGTCCTTTTCCAATCAGGAGAATCTTCAAGAGTCCTAGAATTCATGAGGTCCATACACTGCTGTACCCACATTGCTGAATCATATGTCAAACAGAAGTTCTAGTCAATCACATATAAAGTATTGATTTTTAAAATAATAACATCTAACTACCACACTATACACTTGAAAGTAATATAATATTGAATACCAACTTAATTGAAAAAAAATTTTTAATGATATTTATCCACTAATGATTTGCGAACTCAAATATTAGGAAACACAAAGAAAAATACTTTGGATATGCTAAAAGCCCCAGAAAGCCCTGAATATTCACAATAATTAACATTATGTGCTAGTTATTAAGCCCAGAAAAATCCATTCACTTCTCCATTCAATTCAGTGTCTAAACCAGTGAATTTACATTTTGTCTATATCTGCATAATTCTTCCACAGTGTTTTGATTTGAGCTATGAATTTAGTATGTAAATAGTACTAGCTGTATGGGGATGTTTGTACCAAACAATAACAATGAACTAGGTGCTGTGTAAATAGAAAAATAAATTGAAATAAGGTGCTAAGATGCTGAAGATTGGAATTTCAATTTAGTTATTAATAAGCAGTACAATTTCAAAGTTTAAAATAAAATAAATTAAAATGAGCATTGCCAACCTGCTGCCCTACATTTTTCCTTGTATCTTTACAAGTTTTTACATACATACAAATACAGCATGTTACATATACTGGTCTGTACCTTGTTTTTTTCTAACTGATAGATCTTGGGAATTTTTTATCAGTACAGAGAGAATTTTTGTTCCTTTTTGATAATCATGAAATCTAAATTTCAAATAAATTTTATTAAGCTTGAATCAGACCTTCATCTCTCTTTGTCCAAGGCTCACCTGTACATGTGTTTGAGTGTGTGGATGTGTGTGCATTTTAAAAAGATCTGGATGTATCAGTTCAGGGTCTCCAAAAAGCAGATGCCAGGACAGAATTAGACATACAAAAGAATTATGAGGGGAACACATGTGAAAGATAAAAGCTAGAAGAAGCAGGAGTAGGTGGGGAGAGTCTTTAGGTCACCATGCAGCTGTTGGCTGGAGATAGTCCCAGTAGATCATTGCCTCAACATAAACCCTGCTGGGACCCAAAGGTACAGTTGCTAGAGAAAGTTCACCCATCTCCCTGCTTGCAAAAAGTTCTCTTGAAGGGAAATCTGAGCAGTCCATAGCCATGGCCAACACATCTCCCCTTCCATTCCAAAGAGTGCCTTCTCCACACATTTGGGGAGCAGCTCCACACATTTGGGGGCCTCTCTTCTTGAGGGAAAGCTTAAAAAAGTAAAGTTAATAAGACGACTAGGAACTCTGTCTCTGCAGTTGGTCAAGGAGCTGCAAATGCTTATCTTCTGCCTTTCTTCTCTACATCTTTTAATTCACCTCACCCCAAGCTATCATAGCAGCAGGGTCTGGTAGTTTTCCTGGTGGTGTGACCCAAACTTTCATTCCTGGAGAGTCTGAGCCCTTCTCAAAGTGTGGCTGCTGATGCAAATGTTCATAGCTACAAGGAGTCCGTGGAGAACTAGTAAGCAACAAATGGATCACCTGGGTTCTGCACATGTTTTTTTCTGTCCCCGTTGTACAAAAGCCTCTTCCTGCTCCCCAGGGCGAATTATTCCTGCCAGTATGGTAATTCCTCTTCTCATCTGCTGATCCCTGGGCACAAGAGTCAATGGAACTGCCAGGCAGCAGCCAGAATTTGTGGTTCAATAGCACTCTCACTTTGTCTACTTGCAGGAGTAAGATCCACTGGAAACCCTGCAGAACCTGGAGTTGCAGGGATAGAAAATAAAGACATTGAGTAGGTCATTTAGATGTGATGCTAAGTAGAGTGTTCTTGTTTCTTGATTAGTATTCTCAAGGAGTAGTTTCTGTTGATGGCAGACTGGACAGAGACAGTAGTAGCTAAATCGACCTTGATAAATGGGAGTCTTTCTTGTTGGGCCATGTATAACTTCCATTTCTGCCACTAAGGCCACTAGTTTGTGTGGCTCTTGTTTCTGGGCTGGGCTGGGTGATGAGGAAGGATGGCTGCCATCACCCGCATAGGTCACCTACTTGGATTTTTCTCTTCCATGGAAGCCCATTGACATGCTGCACAAAACTACTCACATGCATTGCCTATCCTCATACATTCATCCATATGTCTCCATCCTAGACCTCCATGTCTCTAGTCTTTCAGTCCTGTCCCTTCTAGGCCTCTGACCAGATATCCAAGCTGTTGGCCATTGCCCAGAAGTCTATGTATATTCACACCTCAGGCCACTTTTCCTTTCACACAAAACAGATAATCAAGTTCACCACTCACAGCTCTGCCCCCTAGAAGAATTATCACCCCTTCCCAGCTAGGTGATTACAATGCAGCCTCCATTCATTTTCAGCTTCACCCATATCCCAAACCTGTCCATCTAGTAGGTTGTCTAAAAAGTCTATTTAATTTTTTCCCATAAAAGATACATTTCATTTTCACCAATAGCATTATTGATTCAGATATTTTTTAAAGATTTTATTTATTTATTTTTAGAAAGAGGGGAAAGGAGGGAGAAAAAGAAGGTGAGAAACACCAGTGTGTGGTTGTCTCTAACGTGGACCCCACTGGGGGCCTGGCCTGCAACCCAAGCATGTGCCCTGACTGGGAATCAAACCAGCGACCCTTTGGTTCACAGCCCACACTCAATCCACTGAGCTACACCAGCCAGGCTGATTTGGATATTCTGATGTCAGCTATCTCCTGTGTGGTATAACATTGATTGTTCTCAATTAATGTCTTGATTTCATCACTATCAACTTCAGTTGGTTTACTGGATTGTGCAGTATGTCCAGTGAGAAATCTCCAGCACAAAACTTTGCAAACCACTTTTGACATGTTAGATCAGTCATGACACCTTATCCATACACTGCACAAATCTTTTTTGTCTGTGTTTCAGTTGTTTTTATATTTCTTGAAATAATAAAACATAAAATGCTGAGAATGTTGCATATTTTCTTCCATCTTCAATATTGAAATGGCTACACAAAAATTTACCAATTTTGGTAAGTTTTTTTTATGGAAACTGATATGACAGCTGTCACAATACAATCTAACAAAAATTTAAGTATATTTTATTGGTATTATTACAGTTTCCCAATTTTATCTCCCCTCCACCCCCCTCCACCCTGCACCTCCCACCCTTCAGCATCCCCCCTGCTCACTTAGTTCGTGTCCATGTGTTGTGCCTGGAGGTTCTTCGACTTCTCCATTTCCTCTACTATTCTTAACCTCCCTAATTTGTGCCTACCAATTATGATTCTTATTCCTTGTACCTTTTCCCCACATTCTCCCCCTTGCCCTCCCCACTGATAACCCTCCATGTGATCTCCATTTCTGTGATTCTGTTCCAGTTCTAGCTGTTTGCTTAGTTTTTGTTTTTTAGGTTCAGTCATTGGTAGTTGTGAGTTTGTTGTCATTTTACTGTTCATAGTTTTAGATCTTTTTTCTGAGATTATTCCCTTTAACATTTTATAAGGGCTTGGTGATGATGAACTCCTTTAGCTTGGCCTTATCTTGGAATCACTTTATCTGCCCTTCTATTCTAAATGATAGCTTTACTGTACAGAGTAATCTTGGGTGTAGATTCTTGCCTTTTGTGACTTTGAGTACTTTTTTCCAGCTCTTTCTTGCCTGTAAGGTTTCTTTAGAGAAATCAACTGATAGTCTTATGAGAACTCCTTTGTAGATAACTCTCTCCTTTCCACTTGCTGCTTTTAATATTCTTTCCTTATCTTTAATCTCTGGTAACTTAATTATGATGTGCCTTGATGTGTTTCTTCTTGGATCCTACTTCTTTGGACTCATTAAGCATCCTGGACTTGCATGTCCATTTCCTTTGTCAAGCTGGGGAAGTTTCCCTACATTATTTGTTCAAATGAGTTTTCAATTACTTGCTCTTCCTCTTCTCCTGGCACTCATGTGATTCAGATGTTGGAATGTTTACAGTTGTCCCAAAGGTTCCTCAGCCTCTCCTCATTTTTTCTGAATTTTTGTTTCTTCACTCTGCTCTGGTTGGATGTTTATTTCTTCCTTTTGTTCCAAATTGTTGATTTGAGTCTTATTTTCCTACCCCTCACTGTACATTGGTTGTTGGTTCCCTGTTGCTTTATTTCACTTTGTATAACTTTCATTTATTCCTTTATTTTGTGACCATATTCAATCATTTCTGTAAGCATCCTGATTACCAGTGTTTTGAACTCTGCCTCTGATGGGTTGTCTATCTCCTCATTACTTACTTCTTTTCTTGCAGTTTTGATCTTTTCTTTCTTTTGGGCCATATTTTTTTGTCTTGGCACACCTGTTACATTGTAAGGGGTGGAGCCTTAGGTATTCACTAGGGCTGGGCAACCCACTTCACCATGTTGTGGCACTGTATGTAGGGATGGGTCTGAGAGGGAACAATGCCACTTGTTCCCTTGCCTGGCTCTCACCCCACTGTCACTTCCCTTGCTTCCCACAAGCAAATTGGGCCATTCTAGTGCTAATTCTCAGGTGGGTGAGCTTGTGTAAGTTCTAAGATCCTGTGGACCTCTCCAACAGACTCTCCTGTGATACTCAGATTTTCCCATGGCTGCAACCCCCACAAATTTTTATACCCAGAGGTTCTGAGGCTTTATTTCCCAGCACTGGAACTTTGTGTTGTGTGATCTGTCTCACTTCCCAGTTGTTCCTCCCAGTTTATCTGCAGGCATATATGGGTAGTCCTGTCTGCCAGCCACTGCCTTGCCTGCTTGGTCCACCACCTTGCCACATGTCTTCTCTGCCATGGCTTCCCATCTCCGCCCCTCCTACCAATGTGGATGAATATTTCTTCTTTAATTCCTTGGTTGTTGGACTTCCATGTAGGTTGATTTCCTGACAGTTCTGGTTGTTTTTTGTTTTTAAGTTGGTTGTTATCCTTATTTTGGTTGTGCGAGGAAGTGACGTATTTCTACCTATGTCTCCATCTTGGCCAGAATCCATAATCTAACCAAATTATTTCAAATGACAGTAAAGACAACTCACTATTATAGCTATCCTACAGGAAAAAAGCAAACTTTTTGGCCAACCCAATAAAAACCTAAGGCAGGCTTTTATCCCTTCTTCAGATGTTGGTATGGAATCCTAATCCTCCCATGATGAGAGCTGGGGAAAGGGAATTAGTGCAGCCCTAAGAGATATGGGTTCTGGGCAACCTGTTCCTGCAGCTTACTCATGCCCTCTGGTCCTGGACCTACTGTGTCTGTCTCATGATAGATTGCTTCTTGATCTGTTTGTGTTTGTCTTGACAGATCCAGCTCATAATGGGAAATTCTAGATGAATGGTCAGTTGGAGTCCTATGGCCAAACATTTCTTTACTACCATGGTCAAGTAACTTACCAGGAACTGCTTCTCAAAGCTATAGAATTCTCTTTTGCAGATGACACAGCCTTGCTTCAGATCCCCATAGACCTTCAGTGTGAGTCTTCCACTAGGGTTTGCCATGTTCCTCATATTAGGTCTTTCTTACCCCAACACCAAACACCAACATGAAAGACTCTGCCTGATCATAGGGGCCAAGAGGCAGGGCTGTTTAGGACACAGCCTGGGCCTCCTGCGGAGCTCTTTCCTGCTCTGAACCCTCTCAGGGATGGCAGCCAGCTTTCTGTCACTCAGCACATAGGCTGGAGCAGTTTCTAAGTGTGGCATGTGTTGCTTCCAGAATCCAAGAGACCTGCCAGGTGCCATGGTTCCTTGTCTGCATTGGAGGCCACAAGATGCACACTTTGCCTCTTATTTGCAACAGATATCCTGAGTGAGCCTGGCCCTGCTGTGAACACTGTGGCTAAGCTGAAGTCACAGCAGCTGGAGACTGTTTATTAAGTACCATCCTCTCAGCACCTGAGCAAGCCACCCCCTGGGATGTTCCAACTTCTCAGTGAGCTTTAAAAATACCTGCCACGTGAAAGTAATAATAAAATGCAAGCAATGACAAAAATGTGAGAGCATATATAAGGAAAGGAAGAGGAATTTAAGCCTTATCTGAAATGCAATCTGTCTGCAGAACCCAACCAGGGCTTTGAGGTGTGCTGTTGAGGTGACAGGGACAGTGACCCCTAGCAAAGACACAATATGCCCCATGTCACTCAGTCAGAAGAAAGCCTTTTGTATTACTGGCTATTGTTTGTAGTCCCTTTCCAGAGCTCTCAGAACCAGTCCTTCATCAGTAATAATCCACATTTCTTTTACTGCCTAATAATTGATTTCCCTTTTTTCTCTCCTTCAGTTATCATCACTTAGCAGCTGTTTACAACTTAGTGGTGCTTTCTGCAAATTGTGTGCCTCCTTTCTTTATTCAACTGTTCAGAAAAAGATGATCTCATCAATATTCCCAACCTTTACCATTTCAATACCAACAATCTTGAATATACTTTTAAGTTGCATTGTCACTCCCAAGTTGTACTATTTCAAATACAGTGTTGTTCAGCATCTTCATATCTTCAGAATAATGCTTTGTGATTTTCAGTGTACCACAAGAGACATGCAATTGTCATCTTGTCTACCCAAGTCCCAGAGACCTCTTTTCCAGGAGGTCTCTTCTGTCTCAGTCACAGGCACAATTCCTTCATTCCTTCCCTCTATAGGGTGCCTCTTAACTCAAGACCCCTTCTTTAGAGATGTCTGGAAGGATGCCCCTTCCACTTTATCCACAAAGCTAAACAATATGCCCCTAAAAAGCTTCAACCATAGCAGCCCACAAAACTGCTCTGTCCTGTAAATTCTTAGGAATCTTGGCACTTACTTGCCACTGTAGTTGTCTCCTATGGACTTTTATTGTGTCTTTTTTTTATCTCCTGCCTTTTTAGAGATGTTTTACATACTTAAAGAGCAAGGTCTGAACGTTACTTTGCTGTATCTCCAAACTTAACCCAGTAATCATATGTACATATGCACATATGTACACACATACATTTTATGGTTTCAGGTGCTAAGTCTTCAGTAAGACCTGCAACCTGCTCTGTGCCCTCAATCTTACTACCTCTTTTAAGCCTTCCTTTAGTCTGTCACTAGTTACTCATTATTAGAACTTCCCTGAAACTCTCTGTGAGACTCATCATTGGCACATACTAAGTCTATGAGAAGCTCTACCCATTAGGAAGAGCAAGGAGAGAGCCACAAAGGTCCAGTCATGGGAATAAACCAAAGCACTACCCTTGAGACTTAAATAAGGTTTAGGTGGTGTTTTTATGTTGAAATTAGACTTGTTCTAAATTAGACTTTTTGCACCAAAGGTAGGGTTGCCTAGTTGTACAGATAAGCTAGCAGGTATCCAGCAATTAAAATTCTGGTATCACAACACTAATGTCTAGAACACAAAAGATAGCATAAAATCAAGGAGACTAGAGAAGGATAAGGAGAAATCTACACAGGATATGAGCCAGCTGAAGTAGTGGGTGAGGAAGAAGCAGAAGAGATGTGAGACATATGGGTTTTACAGAAGCCAAGGGAGACTCATGCTCACAAGTATCAAATTTGCAGCTGCCTCTAGCAGGATAAGAACTGAAGAGATGCCATTATATATGTCAACTAGAAGATCCTCCATGGCTAGACAAGCTCCATTATACCAGTGAGGGCAGAACTCAAATCAAGTGGTATGAGAATGAGTGATGTCAAGTAAATACTCAAATGTAACATACGGTACTCTTTCAAAAAGGTCTATAGTTTTGAGGGTAGACACAGAAGACTTGAGGTAAAAGCAGTACTATGGACCCTTGGTTCTTGAACTTAATTTATTCTGGAGGCTATTTGAGAAGTAATTTGTCCAAAAACTGAATCATACTCATACTCATGCCTTCCCTCCTTGGTCACCTGAAAGCCACGTGACTGATTATACAGGTATCAGCATGAAGGGGCTGTTGGGCCAATAACTGAAGTTTTGTTCAACAAAAAAGACATTTTTCCTGTGAATGACTTGGTCAAGAACTGAATTATTCAAGATGGAAGACATTCAAGAACCGAGGCTTGACTGTATCTAGAAATGAGGACTGTTTTCACATGGAGGACATACATGAGCACATCTGATAGATGGAGGAAAGAAATTATAGCATATTCAAAAGAAGGAAGGAATTGACCCAGAACTAGTTCCGGAAAAGGACACGTTTTCCTCTCCATTGGGGTGAGTGGGGAGAAAAAGAGAATGAGAACTAATGTTAAGTTCTGAAGAGAGGAAAGAGAAGGCAGGTGTGCCATGCTTTGGCTCCTTTCCTCTCTGATGAAGAAGACAAGGCCTCTGCTTGGTGGGAAGGAACTCAGGCTGAGATGAGCCTGGGACAGTCATAGGAAGTCACCTGAGAAGCTGTGTGGAGGGATTGGTCTGAGGTCTGCACCCATGTTTCCAATGGCAACTGGATGTGCTTTTTTTCTCTAGAAGTGTTTCCTAGGAGTGGGGAATGAGAAATGGTGGCTTGGGATTGAGGACTCCATGGACAAATGCACCGGGAGGTCCCTGTGGAAAGGACAGTGTGGAAGAAATGACTCATAGAGCCTTCGGACAGGGTAGGGTCAGGCCAGGGGGACAGGGAGGGCATCAAAGGAATGGAGACCTTGATACAAGTTGATGATTTGTTCACTGAGTGGGGAAGATGAGACAGTGTTGTCAAACAGTGGAATTGTCAAAGTCCAGTTTGAAAAGTTGGTTTACACTGGGGTCAGGGTAAGGCCCAGGCTGTGTCTCAGGACTTTATGATAAAGGTCATGATACTGAGACAGGCTTGAAGACAGGATCAAGCTGCCCAGGACAATGGCAGGAGACGACATGGGGGACAGAGTACATAAACCATTAGTCCCAATGAACACAGGGCGCTGACCTAGAGAAGATGGCAACAAGATTAGTCCCTATGGCTTGAGTGAACAATGCAAGTCTCAAAAGGGGGCACTACTAAATAATAGCTGTCAGAGGAGAAAAGTGAGAATAACTTACAGGTGGACCTCATTTTATTGTTTCACTTTATTGCACTTCAGAGATGTTTTATATTTAGCAAATTGACGGCAAGACCCTCCACAAAAAAAAAAATTTATGACTTGCTTCATTGTGATACTTGCTTTATTGAGGCGGTCTGGAGACAAACCCACAAATTCACCGAAGTACTCCTATACTTATCAACTCATTAAGTTTTGTTCTTAACCTGCATTACCCAACTGCCTACTATACATCTCTGGGATATATTCCTAGATAATTGTTTCCCACATGTACATATCTTCCCAACCTCTGTAATTTACTCCTTTTCCTCCATTTCTTTAATGCTTTCTTTAATGCTAGACAGTAGCATTACCATTAATCTGGGAAGCTGTTCTTAAAAACAAGAAAAGCCATCTTCACCATCCCTCCTTGCTCCCCACTCAGGCGACTTCCTCCTCACATTTTACTCCTCTCACTCTTGCTCCAAAGCAAAAAGGTGATAAAGAGAACCACCTCTTGAGCCAGACAGACTTGAGTTTGAAATATGCTCATCAATTTCTACCTTGAATGATCTTGGGCACATAAATGTCTTATACCTTATTTCTATTCTCCTATAAAATGGTTATAAAACTAGTACAACCACACAGGTTACTATGAGATTTAAGTGACTTAATGCATGTAAAGAACTTAGCACAAAATCTGGCATACAGTGGTTGCCTTCAAAGTTTTGAAAGCCATTCATTTTGGAATTTTCTTCCTCTGCTGACTTCATGTTGTCTGCAAAGCTTCTGATCTTATTTCTTAATTCTTTATTTATTGTAGACAGATTTCTTAAATTCTTTAAGTGCTGTATAACAAAGGTGCTAGTAATACTCCTTCTGACTTCTGCTAGTAATACTCCTATATAAGTCAAATAATTTTAATTGTATGTGCTTTTTTACACATTTGGAATCACATCTTTTAAACAATAAAAACTGGCAGATTAGCTTTTGGTCATTTGTAAACTTTATTAAAAACTCTCCATAATTCTAATATGTAAATAAAATTAAATCATTAATAAATCTTAAACACACCTTCATTAAAAAAAAGATTAAAATCTAAGGACAATATCTTCACCAACATGTTCTTACTAGAGATTCACATTCAAAACAGCTTACCTTTTTGTATAAAGTTTGCTAGAATGGCAGTCTCTAATATCTGGATTTGAACTGGAAGAAAAGAAACTGCTAGAGTGGTTGTTGACCTATGGGCTTTAAGGGCCTCCCCCACCCCACCTGTCAAACCAACATTCACATTCTCTTCTTACTAATCCCTTCTTAAAGCTAAATTCAACTGCCCCTTATCCAGGGCAAAGGTTCAGAGTGAGAGGGAAAATAAGGACATTACTAACCCTGACTATTAAACGCAACATTATTCCACTGCCTACTCTCTGCCATCCGTCATTCTCAGCACCTCTTCCTAGTTCACTTTCCAGTCTTTTCCAACCATTACCATTGAACCCAAACCCTGACATCAATGAACACATCAATGTGACTGGGGAAACATTCCACGGTGATGGCAGCAGGTAAATGAAAGCACGGCTAGTATTGTTACTTTGCCAAAAATTATTCAGTGATGTACCTAGTATTCAATACTAATTTTCTTCCATGATGAGAGTCAACGGCAGAGTCAGGTTACATTTAAGATTACTTGAAATTTAATAGCAGATAGTTGGTGGTAGATTCTCTTTTACTGAAGGTTCTTTCCAAGGAAGACATTATTAGAGATAGCAAGAATAATATTTATTAAGAGATAAATAGAGAATCAAATCAATGATTTGGAACATAAGGAAGAAAAAAACCAATCAGAAAAATAAGGAGAAAAAAGAATCCCAAAAAATGAGGATAGTATAAGCAGCCTCTGGGACAGCTTCAAGCAGTCCAGCGATCACAATATAGGGAGGCCAGAAGGAGAAGAGAAACAGCAAGAACTCTATTTGAAAAATAATTAAAGAAAACCTTCCTAATTTGGTGAAGGAACTAGACACACAAGTCCAGGAAGGACGGAGAACCCTAAACACGATAGATGCAAAGAGGCCCACTCCAGGACACATCATAAACACCAAAGGTTAAAGATAAAGAGGGAATCTTAAAAGCAGCAAGAGAAAAGAAGTTAGTTACCTACAGGGGAGTTTCCATAAGACTGCTGGCTCATTTCTCAAAAGAAACTTTGCAGGCTAGAATGGATTGGCAAGAAATATTCAAAGTCATGAAAAGCAGGGACCTATAGCCAAGATTGCTCTACCCAGTAAAGCTATCATTTAGAATCGAAGGGCAGATAGAGAGCTTCCCAGACAAGAGAAAACTAAAGGAGTTCATCATCACCAAACCATTATTACATAAGATGTTAAAGGGACTTACTTAAAAAAAAATTATGAACAATAAAATGGTAAAAAAATACATATCTATCAACAACTGAATCTAAAAAACAAACTGAGCAAACGGGAAGAACAGAGACAGAATCATGGATGTAGAGAGAGTTTTGATGGTTGCCAGGTAGAAGGGGGTGGTGGGGAAGTGAATGAAGAGACGAGGGGATTAAGAGGCACAAACAGGTAGTTACAGAGCCATGGGGATGTAAAGGGATATAAAGTACAGTATAGGAAATGGCAGTAGTCAAAGAACTTTTATGTGTGACCCATGGACATGAACAATGGTGGGGGGATGGCCTGAGGGAGTGGGGGTGGCTGGATGGAAAGGAGCAAAAGGGGTAAAATCAGGACAAACTGTAACAGCATAATCAATAAAATATAAAGTGAAAAAAGACTTATCAAACTGGTGAGTTTTTGTGCAGTCATTTTAATATTGAAGATGGAAGAAAGTAGGCAACATTTTTAGTGTATTATGCTTTATTATTTTTAAAAAGGTAAAAATGCAACTGAAATGCAAAAAGGACTTGTGCAGTGTTATGGAAAAGATGCTGTGACTGATTGAATGTGTCGAAAGCAATTTGCAAAGTCTCTTGGTACTATTGATATTTTGGACAAATAATTCTTTTTAAAATATTTTATTTATTTATTTATTTATTTATTTATCTATTTATTTATTTTTAAAGAGAGGGGAAGGGAAGGAGAAAGAGTGGGAGAGAAACATTAGTGTGTGTTTGCCCTTTCATGTGTCCCCCACCGGGGACCTGGCCTGCAACCCAGGCATGTGCCCTGACTGGGAATCGAACCCTTGACCCTTTGCTTCACAGGCCCATGCTCAATCCACTGAGCTACAGCAGCCAGGGATGGACAAATAATTCTTTGCTGTGGGTCTTTCTTATGCATTGGAAGATGTTCAGCAGCATCCCTGGCTTCTACCCACTAGAAGCCAATAGCAGGAAATAGCCAACATACTGAAAATATCCACATCAAAAAAGATATTACTAAAGATGAAAAAAGAGATAAATGGCCATATCTTTTATCTTCCCCAAATTTCTATACTTTACCCAGATGTATATGTACCATGATCCTGCATGTATCCACCATAGATGGACAAGACATCTTTTACAGAAACTAGAAACTCCCCTGGGCTGTATATTCCAGAAAATTTATCACTTGCATGAGAGCTAATTAGGAAAAGTAAAAATCTATCAATGTTTCCATCATGCTTGCAAACAACAACGTAGTCTTTAAATACTCCTATGTGTCTCCAACACATACGGGTAGGTCCAAAAAATATATAATCAAGAGACAAAGGATACTCTATGAAGAAAGCTAGCTTTAAAAGGGGGAAAAAATGTTGTCTTTGCAACCACACTGTTTCTCCCATGAAACAGAACCACCACATAGATGGAGATGTGTTTACGTGAACTGCTGACCCTGGTGTGTCCCATAACAAAGAAATGCAGTTATGGCTCAGCTGCAAAGTCCTGGGCCCTCGTTTTCCCAGTGGCCTAAATCAATCCCCAGCCCAGGGTGAGATGCTGAGCAAGATGTGGAATTATTTCAGGCCACTAGGGTAAGCTCTATTCCTGGCAGCTCTGCAGGCAGCACCATGGATGAGGTTTCCTACTTCTTTTTGGTGATTTGGTTCTGTGTAAACTGCGATTTTCCCTTTTAGCATTTCAGACAGATAAGCAGGAAAGGCCGGCTCCAGTCCTGAAATGGAGGCAATCAAGGTCTATTTCAGTTCCTTTTCTGTGCAGTTCAGTCTACTTTTCCCCGTTGCCTCCTCTAACACCTGTCCTTATATTTTTATCTGATTATCAAATATCTATGAAAGTTTGGCAGCCTCTGGTGTTCAGTCAGTCATCCAAAAACATTTTAGCCTAAGGAATGCCAGGAATACTCTGCAAAATGTGTCCTTGAGAGGCCAACCTAAGACTCCTGGCTGTGGACCACAAAGAAGTGTCCCCTGGGTATTTTGAGGGTGAGGTTGAGACCAACCCCTCCTCGCAACCAGAGACAATACCATCTGATTGATTCAACTTGCCTGTTACCTATCTCTAATTCCTGACTTTGCACTAAACCCACAGTATGCTCAGTTGCCATCTAACATAATAACAAGGGAAAAGCAACTCTTGTTATCTCCATATGGGAGACAGTGAAATAGAGGTTTAAAAGTGTAAACGAGTTGTCGAAAGTGGATTCAACAAAGCAATGTTGTAGCTGGAAAGATCAGCTGACACCTGTCCCTGGTTTTGTAGGTCACAGACTCTAAGTTTTAGAGCAGTGTTTCACTTACCATATACCTCCTTGAAAGCTTCTGTTTACTTTCTTAAACTGTGGATACCAGCGGAGAGGTACCAGGTGTACATTCCAGACACTCGCCCGATATACACAGACTGAGCCGGCTGCCTGTTGGGTACACAGCTCCAGGCTACAGAATTTCTAAGGTTGTTAGGACAAATAAGGCATTTAGGCGAATGACCTCTGATGTACAAGAAAATACACTATAAGCTTGCAAAGACAGATCTAAAACATCCTCTCCATTGTTATAAATAAAAAAACGAACTAATTGATTCTGTGCTTTTTTTTCAAACTGCATTAGTCTTCCCTGCATCTTCACTAAATAAATTCACACACACACGTGCTTTGAAATAGATAGTGTCAAAGAACACCCTGCACAATTATATCTAGGCTGCTACCGATTTATATCACAGGTATACATATATCTGGAGGATATTAAGTCACGATGACAGCGGAGCATGACAAATGCAACAAACACAAGTTCGAATGCCGAAAAAAATGCAATTACAAACCTCATTCAGGCAAACACGCACACAGTAGTTTTCCTGTTAAGTAGTTTTCCCACACTTACAGGCGCTTAACCACCTTGATCAACCCCAAGCACAAACCCAGGAGGCTCCGGCGCCCAGAGCCGTCTCCAGGCACGCACGCGGCCGCGCCTTCATCTCCAGGTGGGGACTGTCGCTCCTCCCCGGGGACGGTCGCCCAGCCACAGCCAACCCTTGCGCAAGCACACGCGCACCCCGCGCCCCGAGCCGGAGAAGCCGCGGACCCGGGGCTGGGTGCTGGGCCCGCGGGGCGGGAGCGCCGCGGGGCCGGGCCTCCGCGCCCGGGGAGGGGACAGGGGCGGGCACGGGGCGGTGCCCGGCTCACGTGGGCGGGCGGGAGCAGCTGAAGGTCCGCTCGGAGCCCGGGCTGTCCTCTCGCGCGCTCCGCTGGCCAGGGCGGCGGCGGCGGTGGTGGTGGTGGTGGAGGAGGAGGAGGAGGAGGAAGGCGGTGGTGGCGGCAGCGAAACCCGAGGGAAGGACGGGGGCGGCGTCGGACTGGAGCCGAGCGGCGGCGCGAGCTGCCCAGGGCGCGGTCCCGTGCTCGCCCGCCGGGCCCCCGCCGCCGAACTACACCCTGCCGTGCCCAGCTCTGCCCGCGTCCGTGCCCCCGCGGGGAGCGCGCCGGGGCTGCCCCCCGAATGACGGGCGGAAGGTTCGACTTCGACGATGGCGGCACCTACTGCGGCGGCTGGGAGGAGGGCAAGGCGCATGGGCACGGCATCTGCACGGGGCCCAAGGGCCAGGGCGAGTACTCGGGCTCCTGGTCGCACGGCTTCGAGGTGGTCGGAGGCTACACCTGGCCCAGCGGCAACACCTACCAGGGCTACTGGGCTCAGGGCAAGCGGCACGGGCTGGGGGTGGAGACGAAGGGCAAGTGGATGTACCGGGGGGAGTGGTCACATGGTTTCAAGGGGCGCTACGGGGTCCGGCAGAGCCTGTGCACCCCCGCTCGCTACGAGGGTACCTGGAGTAACGGGCTGCAGGACGGGTACGGCGTGGAGACCTACGGGGACGGAGGTGAGCGGCGTCGCGGGGGGCTGGGAAGGCTGGCGCGCGGGGGCTCTGACCCCGCGGCGGGGCGGAGGGGGTGGGGGAGGCGCACGTGTCCGGAAACCCGCCAAAACACCTGGGCAGCCGCCCACGTAGCCCCTGTTCCCGCCCTGGTCCAGGAGGTGCGTTGGGATGCAACTGGTGCGCGGCGGGAGGGGGGGGGGTGACCTGACCCGGTTCTGAGAGCGGGCGCTGTGTCCACACCCGGGGCAGCCGGGCGTGAATGTACCTGGCCGGCGCCAACACAGCACCGCCGCGGCGAGGAAGCGCCGCCCGGGAAGGTTGGGCTGCGGAGGGGACGCGGTCATTTGAGCCCGTCACATTACGTTCCTGCTCCCTGCTCCCGGCTGGGTTTGAAATCGCCACTAGCGTGGAGTTAGAGCGAGCGCCCTGAGCTTTCGAGGTTGGCGGTCGACGCTGACCGCTCCCAGATTGGTTTCATATGGAGTCGTATTTCGCTGCCGGTCCTCTAGTAGCCTAAAGATAGAAGCCAGAACCCCATAACTAGGATGTGGGGGAATGGCACCTTATTTGGGGTGCATTTGGAAACATCATAGCCATGGGAGCGGAGAGGCCACCTGACGCAGGTGCCGTCCTCAGGGTGTGGGTTTTTGTTCCTAGTTTTCGTAAGGTTCCTTAAAGTATTTGGTCAAAACAATGGTAGTCTTTGTTGACCTGGAGATCTATAGACAAATTACTAGGAAAACATTTTAGAAATGAACACAGAACTCTATGTTTTAAAAAAATACTATTGAGAGCTATAGTCCCAATAGTTAAGTTAGCAGCTGCTTTACTCCTGAGAATGACAGTGCCCAAAACTGACTTGCAAAGTGTAAGGCGTAAACCGTATATGGCTGTGAACAAAATTCACCTTATTTTAATATTTAACAAAAGAAATTATATATAGTAGAGCAAGCTTTTTCATTTAGGTTAAATATATGTTATTCACACAGGTGTCAGAACTCGATGAATTTCCTTGTGTAATAAGCTGGGAAAGATGAACGACTTATGCTTGGCAATATACATTTTCTGATGATAAACATAATCATAATTCATCAGAAAGGGTTGGAAGAGGTGATGTCACTTTTGGAATTATGCAGCTCAGAGTTGGAGGATATTAAAGGGATCCAGTTCAAAGTTTCTCCAGCCCGGTGCAACCCCAGTTAGGCCGTTGCTTATATAAAAACTTACACAATTTGTGTACTTCACTTACTCAGAGCATGGGCCGTGTTCAAATGTAAAACGGCAGAATGGTAGGATTTGCTAAAAAGGGCTTCTTGTCTTCCTACAGTACCAAGGATATTATTCTCATGGATTAAAAGAAAGAAAATATATTTCTTGAACACTTTTATATGGGCTGCTTGGGTCCCAAGTTCCACAGTAGTTCATCAGGGCCCTTAGATGTTTTGAATGGGCATAGGATACCTCGGTCGAGTGCCCTGCCAATACCTTAGTTTGTGATTATATTTCATTGGAAGCCCCTGCTCTTCAGTATAAAGAAATTCCATGCTCAAATGTGGAACACAATATTTACTTTTGTGTTCCACATTTAAAAATATTTATTTTTTTAAATAAATTATTTATTTTTTAAGTGTGTGCAACATTTTATAACCTTTTAGGAAGGTTGTGAATAGTTCTATTCAGTTGGGAAGGTTAATAAGTTAGTCTTCTTTTAACATTACATGTCATTGAACAAAATCTCTTGGTTTAGAGCATTCGTTATACCTAGTAATCAAAGTACATATAGCACAGTGAAGGTCATCTCTGCATGTGTTGTGGAATCTCAAATACATGTCTGGGCTGACTGTATTTATAATCTGCATCCTGTTTTAAAATATTTTAAAATTAAAATCCTTAAAATTTGGCATCACCATAGTATAGTGCTTTTCTTTTTCTACAAAAGAACAAAAAATTCAAATATGCTATCAATTAAGAAGGGGAAAAACATCTCTTAAAAGTCACGATTGAGTGTTTACTCCATGCTAGGTGATTTCCTGCTTTCTTTAATTTGTCACTCTGTTTAATGAGAAAGTCTTCAATCATAAAAGGGGAGGGGATCTAACTGGAAGTGTATGACCGTGACTTATTTCATACAAAGGTTTTGGCCCAAATAGGAAATACCACTTTCTATATTCTTACTTGACTTACCTTGGTTTTGTTCTTTGCCTCTGCACAACTGTATGTCCATCCCTGTATTACCTACCCTCTGTCAGACTTAGGGGAAATCTGACTCCATGTATTTTGTGATAACATTAAGTTAGAGGAGAAAGGAAGTAGTAATTCCATGTGAGAAATATCGTGTGATTTATTACTGATTTATGTATAATGTGTTGCTGAAGGGAAATCCCTGAATATTAGATTAGAATAAATTGGTTCCATATTCACAAAACCCAAGTTGAGGAACCCAGCATTTTTGGTGCAAATACTGATCTGCTATACTTCATCTTTGTCCCCACCTGTCAGAAAACTATTAGAAGTATCTAGGAAGACCCAATGTTAACTGGATGCGTATTGGAGCACACCCATCTGTACCACAGAAACAGGTTTGGCATACGACAGTCTTAATTTGACCGCAACTCATTCTGAACTGGATGCCTTCTACTACAAAATGGCTTTAGCTGGAAAATCAGCTCCCAGATGAAAAGTCAGAGAAGAATTTAAAACCCATAAAAATCAGATTTACACTTGTGAAATCTGCGTGTTTTTAAGCAGTCAGGAGGATCTTAATTAGAGCTTTATCTAAGCAGCAAATAAAGGCACTGGACCCCATGTGCTTCATAAAGACATAGAGGCCCTTTTTTTTCTACATTCACTGACTAAACTAAACGTATTTTAAATTCCAGATGAACAGCTGACACTTTGACTGTAAACTGTTTCTGGAAAGGCCATGGAGGGACCCTCCCATATGTTGTAATTTAACAGAATAGAAGGGAAGCGTGGCCACACTGCTCGTCTCGCCTCACTTACTTAACAGTTAACCAGAGACATTAACTTCCTAACTATTATTGTTGCCTTAAACTGCTTAGATTTTCAAGCAGTACTTCTTTGGAAATTCTAAATATTAGTTTTACTTTTGGCTATAACCATTTAAGGAAACCAGTTGTTAACGTTCTCCCAGTGCTAACCATTTACTAGGATAGTACGGTTGCGGTGTAGAAGTATAACTACTTTACTGATTCAAACAGCACCTTTAGGTATTCTTCTAGCAAAATTAACTTGTCATTATATAGGAAAGTTAGAAGGATATAATTTTAGTGTTTCACATTTATTTAAAACAAAATATCTAAAACAAGGTGGTTTGTTTCAGTATGTGTAAGTCAGGTTGTATAACTTTTATCCTAGAATTTAAATTGTGTCTAGATAGGCAAAGAAAAAGTCAAAGTTGACCTTTCCTAGTAATTCTGTTACCTTCCCTGTTACTGTGGTGATGTTTGCAGATGGCTAGTATTCAGTAGGAAGTCTCTTACCCTAACATGTTCCTTCAGACTGTCCTGCCCCTTTGGGCTTATCCTTTTGAGAAAGCTGTGGCCCACCCACCTCCTGAGAAGTTCATGGATGTCTGGTTAAGACTTTCACATCTACCCAGTGTATGACCCTCACAGTACCAGGCCTACTTAGTACTTCAGTTTTGTCCTTCTGTTTGTTTTGTGACATAAATATAGCAAAACAAGCAGAAAGAGAAGAGAGTCTTGAAATTAGTCAAAACTTTTGATTTGGGGGCCATCGTGGTTTTAACTTTAAAATATAGTCCTTGTTACCACAGTGACATAAAACTACTAGCATTTTTGCTCAGAATTTTAAAATGAAGTACACGCCATACTATGGACATCTATATATGGCAATTTAAAATGAAAAGTGACTTCAAGGTAGATCTGCAAAATTAGAAACAAAGAGGTAGGGCCACAGTGTAACAGTGGTTTACTGTCTATGGTCCTGTGAATTGTTATGAATACCAAAGTAATGGCATGTTAAAATTTCCACATAGCTTTGTTTGGGGAGGTACTATAATTTTTTTTTAATTTTGTACCCATTAGCTATAATGTGGTGTTCAAATTATTTTTTATTTCCATTTTTCCAATTACAGTTTACTAGTATTTATTAGTTTCAGATATACAGTTATTGGTTAGACAATCATATACTTTATAAAGTGTTCCACCCCAGAACTTCCCAGGGAGATATTGTAATTTAAATTTTGCCTTTAATGAAAGGAAATGACCTTGATTTTAAAAAGAAAATTCTAAGTTCCGTAATTTTAACATTCATTTACTCCTGAGATTATTTAAAAAACTGTACCGGGTTAATTTTGAAATGTCTTTACTAATTTATTTAATAGAAAACCTTATTGAACATAAACACTTTAGATTAGAGGTTATCCTATTTCTGAAAAGGCATAATAATCATTGAGGAAAGTGATCTGGTATCATACAGCTTTAAGGAACCCTGTCAAACACATCTTTTCTCTGAGATGAATTCCATGATGTGAAGAGTGAAAGGTTTCCTTTGGCCTTATCTCAGTTTTTCTGAGGGTAAATAGATATTCTTTTTAGCCACCATGGCCTTTTACTATAAAGTTATCAGACACCTACGAAGCACAGAACGCACAAGCCGTGAGTTTAGAAATTTCATGTTCTCTTAGGGTAATTCCGACGCTCAGTGCTCCTCGTCCTTGCTGTGAGTCACAGTGCAGGGGCAGAGGCCAGAAAAGCAGCAGGAGGAAACAGAGATTTAGCAAATAATGTGGGACAAATCTTTTTTTAAATATGTATTTTTTTAGGTATAGTTGACAAAAAGTGGGTTTCAGGTGTACAACATAATGATTCCATACTTGTGTATTTTGTAAAATGATCTTCACAATAAGCCTAGCTCACGTTCATCACCTATAGGGGACAAATCTGGTGCTTTTCCCCTGAAAATATACAATGTTAAAACAAATTGCCCATTTTTTCATGATGGTTCACTCTATTCAGGATATATATTGTATTTGTTAAATCACTCTTAGCTGAGAAAGTTCCACCCAAATTTAAGTAATAATCCTAGATATTTTCATTTTTCCCACCACCCACCCCCCAAAAATCTGTTTGATGACCCATCCCTCAGTGGGTCCTTGATCTTGTTGGAATGTTATACTGACAGATCCAAAAGTCATTTTTAGATTTTTTCAGCTAAGTGAGAGTAATTAATAGTAAAATTGGAATAAAATACACAAGTAGAACTCATTTCATCTTCTACTATGGCACTGCATTTTAATTGTTTTTATGTTGAAATTTTAGTTTTTTTTAATTACAGTTAACATTCAGTGTTATATTAGGTTAGGTGTGCAGCAGAGCGGGTTAGACATTTATATAATTTACTAAGAGGGATTTCTGATTTGTCAATCTCAGGGATGAAAAGTTGTTTTCCAGTGATCACCCTTTGTATTCAAAAGTAGTGGTTTCATGTGAAACTGGTATAAAATTTTAGATGAAAAGCAAAATGACCAGACTATGGGAAAATCCTGTACAATTCCAAACTAGACACCAAGTCACAGGGTGCGGATTCCCAAATGAAAAGCATCCAGTAGAGCTGACTGGGAAGGCTGTGGGATTTGACCTCGGGCCTGTCTACCCTGCATGCCCAGCTGCCCAAGTGCACTGCAGGCCCTGGCAAGATGGGGCACCTTCCTCCCTGGACTCATGCTGTGCTTTGGTCTCTCGAAGGTACCTACCAGGGCCAGTGGGCCGGTGGCATGCGGCATGGCTACGGCGTGCGCCAGAGTGTGCCCTACGGCATGGCCACCGTGATCCGCTCGCCCCTGCGCACCTCGCTGGCCTCGCTGCGCAGTGAGCAGAGCAACGGCAGTGTGCTCCACGACGCAGCGGCCGCGGCCGACAGTCCGGCCGGCACCCGCGGTGGCTTCGTGCTCAACTTCCACGCCGACGCCGAGCTGGCTGGCAAGAAGAAGGGCGGCCTCTTCCGCAGGGGCTCCCTTCTCGGGAGCATGAAAATTCGCAAGTCCGAATCCAAGTCTTCCATCTCCAGCAAGCGTAGCTCGGTCCGTAGCGACGCAGCCATGAGCAGAATTAGCTCCAGCGATGCCAACTCCACCATCAGCTTTGGCGATGTCGACTGCGATTTTTGCCCTATGGAAGACCACGTGGACGCCACCACCACGGAAACCTACATGGGTGAGTGGAAGAATGACAAACGCAATGGTTTCGGCATCAGCGAGCGCTCCAATGGCATGAAGTACGAGGGCGAGTGGGTCAACAACAAGAGGCATGGGTACGGCTGCACCGTGTTTCCTGACGGCTCCAAGGAAGAGGGGAAATACAAAAATAATATTTTGGTCCGTGGAATAAGGAAGCAGCTTATACCAATAAGAAATACAAAAACTAGGGAGAAGGTGGACAGAGCTATCGAAGGCGCACAAAGGGCAGCTGCCATGGCAAGAACCAAAGTGGAAATAGCCAATTCAAGGTATGTAAACACAAGGCGGGTGGTTTTGCTGGATCGTTCCACCCAGTGCCCTGTCAAATTGTGTTTGTCAGTCTGTTTGATTATGGCACCAAAAGGCCCCACAGCAGCCGGAATCAAAGGTGGCAAATGATTAAGCCCAATAGAAATATACCTACACTGTTCTGAAACTTCCCGTCATCAAAAAAACGTTGAAAGTACATTGAGGTCCCCTTCCTATTATAAATTACTTCCCTTATCCTCAATGTGTTGGAGTTCACACAGGCCAGGTGCTCATTCTCCCAGTCCAGAAAGTTACACTTATTTAAAAAGTGCTCCTGAAGTACTGCCACGGAGAGGATGGTGTGTCCACATGGAAACATACTGAGTATGGATGAGTCTCTCTGTCCTAATATTTCAGTTCAAGGTGTGTACAACTCCCTCTATAAAATTATCCTAGTTTATAAAATTCAGATTCTGTTTTCTGATGCATTTTGGGTGAAATTGGCTTCAAAAAAGCCACTGAGATCTAGATAGGCAGAGGTGGGAAGTTACATATAAAATCTAGCATGCATTCTTGAAGACATCAGAGGTCATGTGCATGGGAAAGGCAGAAGGACTAAAGCTGCGCAGTATATGCAGGAAAGATTAGATCACTGGGATATTCTAAGGAGGGGGTGGGGGCAGCTTGGGACTGACAGATGGGACTGTCAGGGTGCCAAGGTTGGAAGAAAGTAGAGCAGGAGAGATGAGCTGGAGTATGGAGTGAGGAGCAGAAGGCGGGTGAATAATAGATTGAAAAGTAGGGTGTATGTGGGCATGGAAGGACTGTGTATTTGAAGTTTTACCATTAATGGCTGGGTTCAGAGATTCAACAAGAAGAATGGAGAGATCTAGTGGGAATAGAATTTTATTAGGAATGGATGTCATGTTAGAAAACAAAGAATGACAATAAATGGAAATTTTTATTTTTAGGTTTATTTAAGTGGGTACAGACTGGCCCCAGCTATGTGTGACTTGAGGCAGACATTTAGTATAGCATGTGAAAAACGCTTCTCCTGTTTCAGTAATATTCTCCCGTAGAAGTAAACCTCCAAAGCCACAGAATTAGCATGTCTTCAGGTTTTTATTCTTAGCATTGAATTGACATCCCCCTCTCCACATTTTTTGGTTAAAACATAAAATTTGTGATATTTAAATTCTTTATGTACAGAAAAGTGACAATTTCATGTGGTTGAACTTAATACTTCCAGGCTTTTAGAGGTTTTGTTGTTTTCTCCTTTTAATGCCCCTATTTGATGGCTGCTGTTTACTTCTGAGTGTCTGAAACAGTACTTGGAAAATAGAATTGGCATTATTTATATGTAATATTAATACGTTATATTAAAAGTATTCAGAGGTTACCATTGTATCTCAAACCAATCATTTTTTAAAAGATTTCATTTGTTTTTAAGAGAGGTGAAAGGGAGAGAGAAAGGGAGAGAAATATCCATGTGAGAGCTGAACATCAGTTGGTTACCTCTCATTTGTATGCCCTGATCAGGGACCAGACCTGCAATCCAGGCATGTGCCCAACCGGAAATTGAACTGGTGACCTTTCGCTTTGCAAATGATGCCCAACCAAGTGAGCCACACCAGTCAGGGCAAACCAGTCCTCTTTCACAGTTAGTTAATTGGTACAAACTTTTATGAAGGGCTCTCCTTTCTTCTCTGCCAAGCATCTTCTCTGCCAAGATCTTAGTTTTGTGTAGTCACCGAGCGATGCATCTACCTGCTTCTCCATTTGCTTTGTAGATGGGATACTTGGCACGTCTAATCTTGCTGGCTTCCCTGGCCCCCAGCTGACACTAAATCTGGTCACACACCTTTCTTTAAACCCTAGCCTCTAATTTTAAACATGCTCCAAAATTCCCCCATTTTATTTTTACCTTACAACCTAGTGATATACTACAGGCAGTTCGATCTTGACAGATGGAAAATAAACCTGTGCGGAACACCCAAGCATCAGATGACTCCCTCATGCTTGCTGTAATTACTGACTTTATGATTAGTTGGCATTGGAGGAATCTACAAAAAGGGAACTGTTTATGACGTGAAGCTGGTCTCTGACTATACTGGTATCATAAAACTCTTTCTTACCCAAGCACTAGCTATGTTCTTGCTGCTGAAAGTCCTGGGGGTGCTATTATGTGGTTTGGGAATATTGTGTTATAGTTTATAATCAAGAATCTTTTGTTTAAGATGTTATACTTGTAACTAGTCAGCTTCATAAAGAACTTCAGTTAGCTGTTCCAGAAATGGTCAGTTCATTATGCTCACTGAAACAAGCCAGGAACAGGACGAATACTGCATGACTCTACTTCTGTGAAATATAGGAAGTGGTCCAACTGATAGAGTGAAATGGGGGCTGCCAGGGGTGCGTGGAGGGGGGACATGGGAAGGTGGGGTTCAACAGGTATGATTCCAGGGTGGCAAAATGAAGAAGTTCTAGAGTGCGGTGTACAACATTGTGTCTGTTGTACACCTGCTATGATGCACTTGAAATTGTGTTAATAGGGTAGATCTCGTGTTAAGTATTCTTACCACGATAATAAAAATACTCTCTGGATGCATTTCCACAATAGACCAGAAAAAACCCACTCAATTGACCCTTTCTATTTTACTTACTTTCACCCTTTTTGTCCCCGTTTCTTGCTTTAATGGCTACTTCAGATATAGAGCTTTGCAACTTGTTTTTTGTGGGAAGTTGCAAAAGGACTGGCATTCTCTCTGTACTTGTTCTGAGTTTAGAGTTCTACGTTCTTTTTTTTAAAAAATGTTTTAAAGGGAAAAAAGGGGTTTTGTTAAGTTTTTGGAGCTCGCTGCCTGGAAAGGACTTCCAGCTGCCCTACTCCCATATCCCTGGCTCTTTCTAGTGCCTGAGTGTCCTCTCAGTCCTTCTGGCCCCTCTCGTAGTTGTTGTTATTGAGGTTTTTGTTTTTAAAACTATCAAAAGTTTAAGAACATAGACACACTCCTCTGCTCCCCTCTGCCACCGCCCTGATGATGGCAGAGTAAGAACTAGAAAGTGCCACTCTGCAGCGGCCACAGTTGAAATGAATAGTTCGCTTTGGGCAACAAAAGAAGATGACCAATTATTAGTTATTGACCATTTCAGTTTGCCACCCAGATAGTGCCAGTCATTTTTCTATTGTTGTCATTTCTTATGCTATAGACATAGCTTGTTTCTGAAGCCTCAGGGAAACAAATGACTTTCGTACCATCACCTCATTTCATCTGGAAGCAAAACCTCAGGTTGGCACCAATAATGTTTCCTCCAGTAACACCTCCCCAGGGAAATTAGGAGGCACACAAGCACCATCCTAGACCCAAATATTTAGGAAAACAAGTCTGTGGACTTTCCCTTTGCTTCTTTGAAAAGGACATGATGTGTCTCCCCAGTAAACACACAAGAGGCTTATTTCTGAAGGCTTCGTATGGCCCCTGTGTAACTGTTACAGATCAGGGAATGTGAGATGACATAAATCAGCAGGGACTAGGAATAACACAGCAGCTACAGAATTAGTAGACCCCTGTAGGCACCAGCAGGTTAGCACTTAGAGAGTTAGAACTATAAGGGATGCTTATGATTTGCTGACCTCCTGTCTAACTTTTCCTTAGTTTCTGGTCCGTTCCCAGAAGTACTATGTTGATAAGAATTAACAAAATGTTTTATTCCCCTGTTGTCTTGGTCCCAAGGATAGAAAATATCACCTGGAATTGAGAAAGATTCTCAGTCTTGTTTTTGAAGAAATGTTCAAGAGGGAGCACAGCCGGTCAGACACGCCAAGCCCTCCCCAGGCCCACCCCACCATCCTTGTGGTTTCAGTTACATTTCTCATTCTCTCATCACCAGTCATTACCTAAAAGAGACGTTCAGATCACTGTTCCTTGAGAAAAATACTTGAAAGAAGAATTTTAAGAATTTAATTCACTTGGTTGAAATAGCAAATAAGTGTCCCCTAGGGAAACGCCCTTCCATGGAAATGAATAGATAATTCAGAAAGAGCTACAGACAAAGGAAGAGCACTGTAGGATCTGAGCCTCAGAGGAAATATTGTAATTATTGTGCTAGAATACAGAAGTGGGATGGTGACGGGACAGGAGAAAGCCACTCTAAAGCAGTGACAACCATAGACCTTTGCTTGTACCACCTTCATTTATCAGGTTACGAGGAAGAGAAAGTGGGAGAAAGGAGTGGCCGGCCTCACGGGAGCTAGTGGGGTATGTGGCTGGGAGCCCCCAGAACTACAGTGAAGTGTCAGGGATGGGACAGACCAGCCCATACAGTGGGGTGGCCCTCCTCCCATTAGTTTGAATGAGGACCCCTCAGTGCCCCAGCAGGTGGTAACAGCCCCATCCAGGCAAGTAATAATAGAAGGGAGCCTGGTGCTGTCTCCTGATCTGCTGGGCTTGTCACAGGGTTACGGAAGCAGCCAGATAGATGGTGGAGGGCCTCAAGCTCAAGGGCTCTGGAGCTCAGGTGAATGCTGCATCTGCTTCTAGAACTACACACGGGGTTCCGTGTTTGCCAATTTTTGACTTCAATATAAAAATGACATAGTTTGAGGTGAGGGCTCCATAGCTCAGAGGTTAAAGCACTGGTCTTGTAAGACTGACATAGTGGGGAAAAAATCCCACAGGAAAAATGTATTTCCTATACTTTTCTTTTAAGATGTATTACTGTTCTATACCACTCTCTCCTTTCCCTCCAAGCCCAGAATAAGTCAGCCACACCAGCTTCCCGTCAGTTCTGAGGACCATCTGCTGAGCCCTTTCCTCTGCCTAGCACTCTTGCCCAGCTCCTGGGCCTCTCCCAGGCTGCTCCCTCCTCAGGTTTTAGGCATAAAGCCTCTTCGTCACCAAGAATCTCCCTAACCCCACATCCTCCCACTTCATTGCCATCCCCTTGGTCTAAGTCCCCCAGGAGTCTAAACTGTCATGTTATTTCAGCATATTTGTTCAATATCTCTTCCTCCAACTAGATTGGAAAGCCAGACCCCGCAGGCAGCTTCGCTCACTCTTGTATGTGTGCATCAGGGCACTATCATAAGACCTCTAGTAAATGTTTGGTGAGTGAGTGAATTAAATCCTCATACTTAGGGTATGAACATTGCCAGTGCTTCTAATTCCATTCTACTGGACATTTATAAACCACAGTTTTAAGGAAAGAAACATAGCCCTCATAATTCATCATACTGTGCTCTAACAATAGTCAAGGATGTGCAGAAAATGCAGAAGCATGTTTTGCAATATTCTTTTATTTAATTAAGTCACCATCATTAAGTGTCAGAACTAAGGCAGGGCCAGGAAATAAGACCTTCAGGTTAAGCCAAACTGTTATCACCATTCCTCATAGGTATGAGCTGGTCCAGGGATACGTGTGAGTACTTCCCGTAAGCAGATACTGCACCTCCAGGAAGTCACCTTACTGAACTATAATAACACTAGCTCAGCCAACATATTGGACATCACTGACATAGGTGAGAGGTCAGGACATAAAGAGCTCATTGCCTTTTTAAAATCTAAGTTTGCTGAATGTTCATCTGACTTATTTTTCCTCTGGAAAGATTTTCTTGTCTTGCCAATTTAGGGTCATTTTTAAAATTCTCAAATAATGGTAGTCAGTAGAACAGTGCCTCTCAAAGATTACTTGATTTGATTCGTACTTCACTTATTAGTAATTAACACCCAAAGTCAAGCATGAGTCAGTGCACGTTATGGATCCTGGTGAAACTCACTACCACCTGTTTTAGGAAAAAAGCTTAACCTCTGCCAAGGTGTTGCAAACGGTTAGGAATCTGAAGTTCTCCAATTCTATTGGACAAAAGGATTCTCTTTCTCTTTTGCAAATCAAAAGTGTAGTTTGTATTCTATCTTTTTTTCTTTTCTGTATTGTTCTCACATCTTTGAAAACTATTTCAGATTACTTTTCCCATGAACTCTTTGTTTCTTCTTCTAGAGCTCTGGTTAATTTTCTATTTTTAGCATAAGTAATCTTTGCAGGAAAGTGAAGTCCTCGTAATGCCTTACAAGTCATTTTAATGAAGAAGCTGTTAAATGGGTAAAGAAATTTAGGGATGAAATTACCTAATGTGGGAATTTATAGCTAAAGAGTATTATTTTCTGTGGTTATGCCATCTGTGTTCTTCCTCTCTGCCTGTTACCCATGCGCACCTGTTATCACCAGCCTTTCTACAGACTAATTCCAGAGGCTTGGTTAAAATACTCAAACTCTAAAGCCCTGGCTGGTGTGGCTCAGTGGTTTGAATGCAGGCCTGTGAACCAAAGGGTCAGTGGATCCATTCCCAGTCAGGGCATGTGCCTGGGTTGCAGGCCACGTCCCTGGATGGGGGATGCATGAGAGTCAGTTACACACTGATGTTTCTCTCCCTCTTTCTCCTTTCCTTCCCCTTTCTCTAAAAATAAATAAATAAAATCTTTAAAAAAAATACTCAAGCTCTGAGTTGCAAAAAAGTTACCATGAACAAGGACTGATATTTGCTTCTTTCTTCACAGGGGTTTGGAGGGGGGGGGTTTAAGAGTTGAATGAGAAAGTGGGTGTCACAGGGCTTTTTAAACTGTAAATCACTAGATAGAGTTAATGTTTCTGAAAGCACGTCAATTCTGCAAGTACCATTTCCCCAAGGGAAAGCTGATAAAAGGCCGAGAAGCAGACTGGGATGGAAGTAAAGGTGGGGAATGGGGAGAGGGAAGGCAGGCTTGGGAGCAGAGAGAGGGATAAGCAAGAGGAAAGGAGTTAATCCCCCAAGCTTGACTACTGTGTGCAGACGTGAGCATGTGTCAGAAGTCACCCGTTTCCCAGCCTCGGATCTGGGTGAGGCCAATAGACTGTCAACAGATAATTATACTTTTTAAGAGAAAAGAAAATTAACAGAGAAATGTATATTTTATATATATTTGGCATATATATTTTAAACTACAGTATAGGATAATAAAAAGTTTATCTTTAGAGCATTTAAATATGTTAGTACAGGTCACCAGTATTCTCCATTTCGTATTGCACATGAAAATGTAAATGCATATTTCTCCTCTATCTAAGAGCACCCATTCCCATGCATGAAAGTGAGGAGCCTGCTCTGATTTCCTCATTTTTTTTTTAGAGAAAGTCACGCTCCTCTGTCCCAAGGGGCCCAGGACAGAGCAGTCACTGAGAATTCTCTGTATGGGTGTGCAGAGGGGGCAGCGGAAACCAGAAGGATTACCTGGGTGGCAGCTCAGCCCTGTCCTCCGCAGAAGATAAAGCTAGGATGTAATAGCCCCCAGAGGTTTCACTGGGGACACAGAGAAAGTCCTGGCCCAGCCCCTGCCCTTCAACTCTGATCTCTATCACCACGCTGTTGGACAGGTCATTGCACAGTAAATGGGAACATACTGTGTTATGAGAACTTTGTATTATAAGATGTCCTGAGGCTATCTTGTTTCTAAAGATCTTTCTTTAAAAAAACTCTTCATCCAGCCTTTCCAAGTCCAGGCCTGTTCAGAAACTGTGCAGCGTGAAGGTGTGCATGTGTTATAATGATTAACAGGTCGGTTCAAGCAATACAGTTTGAGTGAAAATTAGTCTTAGGCTATGAAATAATGCAAGGGTCACACAGTTTTCCAAACCGTGGGGCCACATAAAAACATACTTTTTTGAACCTGGAATCACGTAAGCATGACTTTCTACTTCGATTTAAACAGAGAGGGCAAGGAGAGGTGCATGTGTTGTGAATGGGGTGAGATAACACTCAATTCTGCAGAAATCTCTGTGGTGAAAACTGAAGGAAAAATAACAATCAAGGTTGATAATAAGCTAAGTTTGGGAGCCATATGTTGGCTTTATTTTAACTATAGAAATCTGGGTTTATTTGAACAATACAAACTCCAGAAGACCATTATATTTAGCTCTGATACAGGACGTTTTCCTGATTCTGTGACTGAAGCATTAAAGCAGCAGTTACATTTTAGTAAAGCTGCATTTGTGATGAAAACCCTCTACCATAATGTTTTCCGGAAAGCCAAAGTTGTGATGGCATTTGTGGTTCATCTATGTACTCCATGTAAACTTCAGCTTTAACCTAGAGAAAGTCTGTTTTGGGGCACGTGGCAAGTTCTGCATGCATCTGAAGGAGGTGCTGGCCTCCTCCTCCGGGCAGCCCAAGCAACCTGCTTGCGACTTTCCATTATGGATTACGCTGACTGCCGATCTCACTTCACTCAAGACACCAGACTGGATGCTTACAAGACCAGTGCCTAGCAAATCTTTGAGATGCTTTTCTTATTATAGATGAAATATGAACATTGTGTTTAGGAACAAGATCCAACAAATGCCAAAGGTATTTATGTAAGTCATTCAGCTTTAGTACAACAGCCTCTTGGGAATTAACCAAATAAGCTTTTAATAATGTTGCCCTTCCATCTTAGTTGGTGTTTCACATTTATTTGGATAATATACTCCATTCAAAATAAGCTTCTTTATCAGAAATTTAATTAATATGTAAGGAATCAAGACTGCCTCCAAAATAGTGCAACTCTTTGAAGTCCAATCTTCTTAGGATTTTCCTGTGTGCCAAAAGAAACTTGCTCAAGCCAAGGAAAACACATTCACTTTCTAGCATCTTTAAAACAATAACTTATGCCAGAGATTAACAAAATATTTTTAGTTTTTAAAAAATTTTAAATAAGGTAAAAAATTTGCCAAATTTTCTGTAGCAAGTCAATTAAATTTTTATCTCAATTGCTTGGTCAACAAGTCCCTGTCTATTTCACTTTTTACATCGTGCCAGAGCTTTTTTGAATCAGTATATCAAAATTTTATACATTTTCTCCCATCCATTAAGGGCCAGGTTCGAGCTTCATGTGGGGAGCCAGTTAGTCAAAACATGCTGAGATATCCCACAAAAGCTAGAGCTTAGGGTTCAAGAGTACACAGGAGGAGCACCAGATAATGGGATCCCACCCCCTCCTGCTCATCCCAGTGATTGGAGAATCAGTTCAGCTCTGGACTAATTGATTACCCTGTAAAGGTGCAAACACCCCGAAAGGGGACACTTTCTGCTTTTATCCATCATCAGTTAAGTTGTTAGTTAGCATTCTGGTTTGGATTTTCAGAAAAGACACTCAGATACCAGCCCATTTGATAAGATTTGTTTCTTATTTCAGTGAAATACTGACTTCAATCATTCTTTGTAACAATTGATTGCATACTATGTGTATAAAATTATGACTGGAACCCAGCCATTTTCATCATAGTCTGGTTGGGACAGATACAACAGTTAGTTTTCTGTAAGATGATTAGCACCTTGCTATGAGGTTAGGTGCCCATAGGAATAGCTCAATCATAACCTGGGGCTGGAGGCATGATTCTGCAGGTGGTTGCCAGCATGAGAACCAGAGGATGTGTGCATGTTTTCCAGAAGATGGAGAGGGTGCAAAGGACAATGGCCCACGTGTACTTGGGGTACTGTGAAATGTTTGGCATGGCTGGAAAAGAGAGTGCTAGGTAGGGATGTTGAGAGATGAGGTGAAGAAACAAGCTCACTGACCCATAACGGGGAGTTTGGACGTTATCTCAAAGACAGAGGAGAGCTTTCAATCGTCTCAAACAGTGGAATTACCTGATGAAATTTAGAAAGATCACTCTGGCGCAGTGAGGAGTAAGAAGCAATAGAACTGGGGGAAAATTAAGTGGTAACCTGCTAACTACTGGTCTAAGGAAGAGTCCATGGCCTGAGCTAAGGGATGGAGTAGAAGAGAATGTAAGGTGAGAGCCTCCACAGATTCAGTGGGAATTGATGACTGGTCGAACAAGTGCAGCAAACCTAGAAAAAGAAAAGTCGGTGATTCTGGATGGCCAGCTGGATGGATGGTGAGCCTGTTTACTCACAGAGAGATCCAAGAGGAAGGTACAGGTTTAAAGAGGAAGATGAGTTTGGGTTGGATTTTTGGCTTCTTGAATTTTGAGATGCTGGCCCAAAAGAGAACAGGGATCAGGGCCTTGGAACTCGAGAAGATTTGCACTGTGCGTGTGGAACTCAGACCAGAACTCTGAGAAACAAACATACTTACGAGGCATGCCAAGAAAGGAACCATATGTACATGATGTTAGAAACAGCTCTTTTTAAGAAGCACAAATAAGACAGTTCTCACTTGAAGGGACTGGGAATCTGTTGCCTTTGAATAATGCAATTCAGGTATCAGAATGTCTGCACTTGAATTTGTGAAATTTATGCTTTTGAAGATTTGTGCTCAAAAGACCTACCCAGTGAGCAAGAACTGTTGGCCTGTTTCTTTCTTGGCAACATAGTGGAACAATAGAACACTCTTGAAAATTAGTATGCTAAAGAGCATCGTTTGGCAAACATTTATTTAGTGTCAACTCTGTCCAAACATGGTACTAGGTCCTAGGAATACAGAGACAAATAAGGAACAAAACCTTTCATGAAGAGTAAATCCCCTGGTGGGGTGGTAGGGCTCCTGCGCAGCAGGCAGGTGCTATGAGTGCAGTGGGGCTGCAGGTTGGAGGGACTCGCCCGTAAGCACTTAAGCCAGCCTGGGCAAGCTCATCACAGACGCTGTCTGGAACTCTTCACATGAGCATCTCTCCCTGCCTGGAATGCCCTCTCCCCCCCAGCCTTTTTCCTTTGCATAACCCCTGTTAGTCTTTTGTGGTTACACTGAGCGTCCAGAGAAGACATGGACTAAATTAAGAAAACCTAACAAAATGTCTCTTCAAATAATTTTACCCCTGACAATATGAATGCTATCAACAGAATATTTATAAAGTAGATAAGAATTTTATGCAAAAGTAAGGAAGCTCTGTCTGGAAGCAGTAGTAGATAATCATGTCACTGTGCTACTTCTTTCTTTAAAAAAAATAAAATTTTAATAAATCATTTTAATTGAAATCACACTTTAAAATCATTTCTACACAGCAGCTGTAAGAGGATTTTTTATGGTAGTGGGATCTCATTAGCAGTATTTGGCTACAGAAACATTAAAATTAGCTATTTCGCAATAAATTTTTGGCACTCCAGAAGCAGTGTAGACACTGCTAAGTGTTTCCCTGTGTACATTATGCATGAGGCCACAGCCCTTTGGTCTGAGAATAGCAATAGGGATGATAGGTTTGGGCCCCATGCAGGGTCATTGTGTCTTGAGTGGTTACCTGGAGCCTGGACCTGTGCCGTGAACTTGACATCTATTATCTCATTTAATTCTCACAGCAACCCTGTGGGTTGGTAAGAAACAGGCATAGAAATGTCACAAAACAAGTAAGAGATCCATCTAGCATGGTTCCCAGGCAGCATAACATCAGAAGCCTTTACTTTCCATTTGATTTTGAGAATTCAGGTAGGAATTTTCTTCTTTAACCCAAATATGCTCCTTCAGCTCACGAAAGAAGCTCTGTCTGGGAATGGGATTATATAGTCACGTATGTCGTTGTCCCTCTGCTTCATTGAATAGAATTATTCATTCAGCAGCCACAAATCTTGCGGGCACAGCAAACATAAACAGATGTCAGCATAGCATGGTAAATTTTAGGAAGAAACTGAAAATGCAGAGAAAGGAGGAACACGTAACCCGAGCTGTGGAGAGTGACTTGAGGTACAGCTGGAAGGGAGACAAGCATGGGGTATGAGTGCGTGGCTGAGTTCTTCCGGGCAGTCGGGCAGTAGGCAGGGCCCCCGCAGTGCAGCCCACCCACCTCTCCACAGGTCTTGGGGTACTTAAAACCTCCTGGCCCACTCTTAGTCCTAAATTAACCTGTCTTTGGGCGAGACCCAGAAATGTGCATTTTAGAAGTGCCCCAGGTTATTCTCAGGCACACTGAAGGTCAGTGAGTGTAGGTTAAGTTTTGATAAAATAGACATTATGAAAGTTTGGGAGCTGAATTTTCCTACTGATAGCCTTGGGGGTTGGGGAAGAGGTCCTTTAAGGGATTTGAAGAGAGCTGTCAGCCTTTGAGATGGATTTAAGAGGGGCCAAGACCTGAGGCCTGGTCTGTCCCGGAGAGGATAGAGACCTAGTCAAGGACAGGGTGGTACACAAAAGAAAATTTATAGGAGTTGATGGACTGGAGGTGGTGGGTAAGAAACAGGTGAATCTAAGATGTTAGTGTCTGATATTCCAGTGGCCCTCAGTAATGTTGGTGAAAAGGTTCATTCATTCCAGAACGTAGGGGATTTTTTGCCAAACATATTAAACAAGTAATCTTTCCCAGTCTCTTACTCTAGTCAATAAAATGGGGTAAGGAAGTGGGCAGCTGGACCAGATTTTTACCAGATTGTCACAGAAAGCACAAGTCCAGTCCTCTGCTGCAGAGTGACTTCCTTTCCATTGGCCTAGTTTCGAATCTGACATCCCATTCTTATTCCAGTGATGTTTCTAATAGAAATTATTCAGTTAGAAAACATAGTGAAATATCACTAACACTTTTCCAACTCTAGGGGTGTGTGCAAAGGATGGCGGACTGAAAGGGACAACGTCCCACTGTGTAAACCATCAGGAACATGCAATCAAAATGCATACCCTATTGAAGGACCCGTAAGAAGCACAAGGCACAGAGCAGTGACCCTGGTCTTCTCAGAGTCATTCACCATTCAGTACCTACACACTCGGGACTGCACTGGGCCAGGAGGGGGAGGAAGGAAGAAGGGCTTAGAACTGTTTGGAATTAACTTGTATTCGCAGGAAGTAGTTCAATAACGCAGGGCAGTTTACTTTCAGCTCTTTGTTTCTCAGTACTTTTGTTTATTCCATGCAGGTTTCCAGGCACTTTTCATAATTGTCTAAATGGTCAGTCTTACAGGAATTAAAAAGGAATAGACTGGCTTGTTCAGAAAGCAGTTCCAAATACTCTTTAGTTAGCTACATAGTGTAGTAATATTTGAGAGGTTTTATTTTTCATGTTACTGTACAAATGACAGTAAAAGCATTTTTCAAAATTATTCTTCTTACTCTTCAGTAAATTAACTTTCAACCTATTGTTAGAATGGTGAAAATCTGATTAAGGAGTGAGTGAGCAGTCACAAATGTTTAATTCCATAAATGAAAACAAGGGAAAGGAGACCATTTTTAAGGATTTTCTTCCCAACCCCCCCCCTTCGGAATCTTCAGTGATGTGTTAATTGTGTGGTGGTAAAGTCGTTGCAAAACTTTACCATTGAAAAGTTTTCTTTAATTACAGTTGCTATATTTGGAACAGTTATAACAGTTACAGAACCTCCACTTTTTTCTGGTGCCCAGTAAGATCTTAAAGATATTTCAAGTGAAATAGAAGACATAAGCCAACAGAGAAAATAAAGTCTTGAGCAAGTGTCCCCCACACTTGCTGTGTGAATGTGTGTAGATGAGTCTATGTGAACATCAGTGTGTGTGGATGAAATGCTGGGTTATGAGAAAAAGGAGGAAAACTAGGGACAGGATGAATATTAAGGGGTTCCTCATATAATTGGTGTGTCTGGTGCCAGATGGAATTGGCATGGAATGATTTCATAAAGAATTGGAGCCTTGAGTAATATTTTGAAGGGAAGAGAAGACATGCTTTTGTCACAGGGGCAAACGGAGATTTCACCAGGTGGGGGAAGAATAGAATATTGGTGACTCAGCCTGAGAAGAATGAAAAACACTCAAAGGCAGTAAAAAGCTCAGCAGTGCTCATTGTCAGTGGGCACTGTCGTCCTTGTAGCTTGCTGGAGGAGCTCTTTTAGCTACACAGACTTATTACTCCTCTCCTAGTGTTCTGTGTTGAGGTTCCCTAGTGACTCCATTGCCAATAGAACCTGGAAACAAGGGTCTGTCAAATGCAGACGTGTCATCTCACCACCAGGAGAGATGATCCAGGAATCATCTGCTGCTGTGTGTCATCTAAGATTCGCAGTGTTGTGCTCTGCAGTGGTATGAGCTCAGCTGAGTCATGGATAGGGAAGAGGACAATTAGATAAGGGTGCTGACTGCTCAAGGATCTGAAAAGCACCGTCAGGTGTTATGCAACACGCAAGTGGAAGCCACCTCAGTTCCCAGGAAGTTAGTAACATGAGCAAAACAACATCTGAGGAGAATGATTTTCGCTGCCGTGCACAGCAATAGGAGTTGGGACAGAAACATGAGTAAATCTATCCAGCCATAATGAATTTGAAATGTATAAAGGAGAACTCCTCTGGCGTACAACTGCTTGTGTCCAAGGGAGTTAAAACGCTAGGTTTCTGAGCATTGTTAGCTTAAGAGCACAAGGAGACAGTGAATAGTGGTGGGGATTTTGGGGTGAGGAGGATCATGAATCTTTTGATTCATGAACATTTAAGGAGAAACAAAACAATGAGAGCTGAGATTCCTGGAAGAATGCTAACTCTGAAGACTTGTGCATTCCAAAGGAAATGAAAACATCAAAATCAAAGATGTACATCGTCTCCATAATGAAAGAGTCATTAGGAAAGTGAGTAGAGAGGGCTGGGGTAGAGGAATTTATAAGAAATGGTCCAGGGTAGAAGCGGGGAATTATTTTATCCTCAGATAAGCTATCCTAATCTAAGACAAGATATACCAGGTTGATTATGGCTATAACTGGCATCTGTTTGCAGAATTCCATGATCTAAAGTCAAATTAGCAAATCCTTTTTTTTTTTTCCATTTACTTTACTGATAGGGTAGCTATTGCAGTACCTAGCTGGTCAGCCAAAGGGTGTTCAGAGCTTCCGTTAAATTCTCACGCTTCCTGTTGGTTTTGACTAAGCCCATATAAAAGAATGAATTGAACATTTCTGACTTTTTTTGTCTTAGCAAAGGTATCTTTCATTTTTATTAGCTACTGTGTGTGCAAAATGGATCAAGAGAATGAGTGTACACTTTGCGAACACTCATTAAAATGGAGCGAAAACCTCACAGTGGCTGATTGCAAACCTTGTCATCTGGGGCTGCTCCTACAGGAGGACATTCAGAGGCGTTTTCCTGTATGGAGTCGTTAGCACAGAGAACAGTGAGTTAGGAGGCCTACAGTGAGCACTTGGGTTCAGCTTAGGATCAGTTTAGGATCAACACCAAGGGGGTGCCAGGTGTCTCTGTGTTTGTTACATTCCACAAGTACCGTCTCCATCCTTTCTGTCCCTGGTTCCTGCCCTAACTTGTCACTTTTGTCAGATCCCCTCCTCTAGTTTGTAATAGAGACTCTGCCCAGCCTCCAAATGCTGGCGCGTCGATCTTCCCTGCAAATGCTTAGTCCCTGCTTGAAAAGACCCCCCTTGCTCTGTCCTGCTAGAAAGCAAGAAGGGGTGGGGTGCTTGATGAGATCTAGGGGTGTCTGTTGAACAGTCAGATTTTGTTGTTAAGAGGTATCTGGTTACATGTATATTCTGTCCTAGTCCATCAGCAGTTTTCTTATTGCTCATAAAAGAGGAAAATATGAAAAAATACTTTTACTAAATGACAAACATCTCAAATGAATCAAAATATAAAATTGTTTGTATCCTACGCTCTTCAGGTATAAATTGTTCTTTCAAAACCATGGGTTACATTGAGTCATGCTTTCTAATGTTTGTCTGTACGAGGACTCTGAATCAGCCAGAGATGTAAAAGCTTAAATGTTCAAGCCATAAAAAGTAAGAAAGGATTTCTTTGTAGGAAAAAATGTGAAATTTTTAGGTATTTTGATATACTTGTAGTCCTTTTACCAAATAGGCATAAAGACCTTTAGGAACTTAAAATAGGCCATGAGTAACTGGATTTTCTCATAACATTTGCAGGAATTTATTTTTCTCTTCTTTTTTCCCCCTTCCATTGAATCTCCATGATTAGTATGAAATTCTACTTGCTTAAATCCTAAACAATTTTTAGAACTCTGAATTAATAAGTACTGAACTAATGAGCTGTAAAGCCATACAGATTCACTAAAAGTTTTTCCTGATCATGAAGTATAAATCTAAAGCTAGCTAGAATCACTTTTAGTAAGAATAAAATATTTATTTATGCATCACCTGGAAAGAAAATGATACTTATGAATAGGTCATTTTTAGATTTCAGTGGCCTACTTTATGCTTCTCAGTATGTACTTTATAGATAATAAAACCTCTGGTTTTTATACCTTGCGTGAAACCTAACACAAGTGTCAACACAGACATAATAGGTACTCCAAACACTTGGTTTTCATTGATTTGTCATATTTGAGTTGGTATTCTTCTTTAGAGATTGTGCATCTGCAGTACAGGGCTAAGATCTAATAGGATTTCTGAGTTTATATTATCAGTTCAGTATTCCATGTTTTATATGTACACATATTTTTTTAATCTCTATATGGAGATTACTGTGTAAGAGTTACTCCATTTAATGGAAATGACCACTCATTATGGAAAGTCCTCTGGTTAGTGACACTGATTTCCTGCCCTTGGCCTAATGGAACCTGATAAAACTCACCCAATAAAACCTGAGTGACAGGAGGTGAGTAGATAAATGAGTTATAGTTTGAGGCGTCCAGTGACTCATGACCTGGAGACCATACTGTCTTCCTGAACAGGCTCAGATCGGGGTCTGAGAGTAAGAACCCAGGAGGAGGCCCCTCTGCAGGTGATCTGAAGGACATCCACTCTTCCTCATGGTACTGTCCCCATCCTTCGTTTGGTGATGAGGATGCTAGAGAGACTGAGGGGACTTTTAGACTCAGCCGAGGTGGGAAATTTTATTCCAATACTGTCTAATTAAGTATTGTTTCCTCACACTTCTCATCCCCAAAATTGGGTGACTTGGTACCTGGCAGCTTATAGGACATTGGGAGAATTAAATGAGATTAGTTAGTATATGTGAATGTTCCTGACACAGTAAGTTGCACTTAATAGTTGCTAAATAAACTGATACGTACAACAATGGAATACTTCCACACTGAGTGTTGTGAAAAGACTGCCGTATGCTGGAGGAGATCGAGGAGAAAACCAGCAGGTACTATATGATGTGACCTAGCAAAGAACACTATGTATATAAGAGCCCCGAGGGTCCCTAAACACCTGGAGGAACCATGAGAGACTTCAAGGGGTAACTCTTAAGCAGTCTTAGGACACAAGTAGGTATTTCCAGGAGTATAAAGGGGAGGAGAGGCTGTCAGAGAAGAGGTAACTGCCAAGGCAAAGCCAGAGGATTAGGAGCTCCCATTGGTTTCTCCCCTACTGAATGCTGTTGTCATTTACATTCATGTAATCCCTGGACATAGAGAGGCAGTCCCAGCAGTTAGTGGTTAAAAGCATGCAGTGTCCCCTGCTCCCCCTACCTTGTCCACTGTCCACAGTTACCTGCAGTCAACCATGGTCCAAAAATATTCAATGGAAAATCCCAGAAATAAACAATTCATAAGTTTTAAATTACATGCCATCTTGAGTAGCATGATGAAATCTTGTGCGGTCCATCTTTGTCCTGTCTGGGTCATGAATCATTCCTTTGTCTAGTGTCTTCATGCTGTAGATGCGCCCACCTGTTAGTCACTTAGTAGCCACCCGGGTTATCACAGAGCTTGTGTTCAAATAACCCTTATTTAGTTTACTAATGGCCAAAAAGCACAAGAGTAGTGAGTGATTCAGATACGCCAAAGAGAATGCATCAAGTGCTTCCTTTAAATGGAAAAGGACACATGTGTAGAAATATATATATATGGCTCAGTGCTATCCACTCTTTCAGGCATCCACTGGAGGTCTTGGTTCGATTCCCCTATGGATAAGGGGGGACTTCTGTACCCCACAGCCCAGTGTGGGTTCAGATCCTGAGCCAGTGCTGTGACTCAAGCGAATGGCTTAACCCATCCTCACCTCACTCTCCTTCTCCTGCACCATGGGAAGAGAACAAGAACAGTTCCTCACAGGATGATCGTGGGGTTCCACCAGTCAGTAAATTTGAAGTGGAAAATGGATGCTGTTTTCCGTGAGAGTAAATTTTGTAATCATTTCCTCCACTTCCCGAATGCCTTCTGTGTAAAGCAAGTAGAGTTGGTTCCTTGGAAAAGACCAAAATGAGAAAGTCACAGCCTCTTTTCTCCAGGAAATTTTTAAGCTCATAACCAAGTGACAGAGATGGGGGTGTAAACAAGTAGCAATGCTGCTAGAAATTAAGCATGAACTGCGTGGAGGTGGAGGCAGTGTGTGGGAGGATCCACCAGCAAAGAGGCTTCTTGCAGGGACAAGGGGGAACCATGGGGAAGAGCAGTCGGTGGCCATGGAGTCCTTCAGCTCCATCACGAGTCAGGGTAAGCCTGTCCAGGCTGCTGTTGGCCCTGTTTCCTTCCCTGGGGCCAACCCTTCTGGGTTTCCCTGTCCATCTCCCTGGCCAGTGTTTACATGCCTGCCTTAGAGCTTAAGCTGGAGAGGTAGAGAGGTTTATCAGTTTGAAAGAGGTACAGTGGAGAGAGGTCAGGTAACAGATAGGTCTCTAGTCCTGAGCTTTGGGGCCCATTCACAGAATTTTCCTCCCAGCCGCTTTGCTGCCTGTCCTGTTAATTCTTGGTTCCAGTGGCCCCACCATCTCCCACAGTGAAGGGAGCCTGCTCAGACATGTGGGTGGCACCCCCATTGCAGACCAGAGGGAGGCCTGCATTGTGTCACAGAAGCCACAGCTGAGAAAGCAAAACAGGTGAGTGCAGGCCTGCCCCACAGCGCCTGCCCTGGGCCCTGCTGAGTCCTCCTGCCTCGCATCCAGCGGCTCACAGGCCCAGATGGAGATGGCTGTCCATTGCCCCCCAGTGTCTTCCAACAGTTGGATCCAAACGCTCCTATTTCTGGCAAAAATATTTCATAGAAGGTGGGGTGTGCCTTGCTCTGACCCATAACCTCAGCTCCGATGAGTGTTTTTTCTTGTCCTGGGTCAGTCTTGTCCTAAGTCTATTCTAATTCAGTACCACTGTGGGAAAATCAGGGAAGAAGTGAACATGAGCTGGCTCCGTCACAATGATTTCACGGAGAAAATTCAAAAAAATCTTTACTACAACAGCCTGCTTTTTGCCCAGAGCGGTTCAGTGAATGGTTTAGTGGACACTTTGGAAATCTTTCTGTACTACAGTATAATAGAGAGTCCTGGCTTGGTCACTTTTTAGCAGAGTGGCCCCAAGCAAACAACTTGACATCTCCTAGCCTTAGCTTTCTCATCCGTTAAATGGGTGTTACCATTCATAGTGCCTCCTCACAGGGCCCGAACGAGCACTTCCCTGGGATGGCATGTGTTGTGTTTGGAGTGGTGCCTGGCACCAATGAGCACTGTGCAGCTGTGAGCTCTGATTCTGCTATGGGCACAGGGAGAGATTTGGGGCGAAGCTGTTTCCCTGCTGCCTCACTGGCCATATCTGAGGGTATGATCATGCCAGTGAGGCACTATCCAATGCTTTTATGAAGTTCAAATAATATCGGTGTTCGTTATTGGGCTGAAGTTCATTGGCACTCAGAGGTCTTGGAGAAAGAGAGTTGTAGAGATTCTCTGCCAAATTGTGGAATAGGATGAATGGTTTTCTCCTAATACGTCACATACAAAGGGAAGAAAAGTCCCCTGCAGTGAACAGTGCCACACCTCTGTTTGAAGTGCCTGAGGTGGCCCAGGGTGTGTGCCAACTGTGGATGTGCAGACAGATTTTTGTGATGCAGGTTTCCTTTGTGATGCAGGTTTCCTGTGGAGACTCAGACCAGCCTGGGACATCATTGTGTGCCACCTACTCCAGCAGTTTCAACAGCTTTGAGCTGAACACCTGCGCCTTTGTCCTGAGTCTTGTCTTGCATGACAGGATTTGATTAGACTCCTCTTTTCAACGCAGTTGCCCACCTATACGCCCGCATGTCTGCATTCCCACCTCTTTGTTTCAATCAGCTTGTTTGGAAGAAATAGCCAGACTTGAAAGTGTGAGGAAATAACATTAAAGTTCTCCTTGCAATACTTTTCTCTTTAATTAAAGAAAAAAGTATGAAATGTCTACCATAAGATTATTAATATGTCTTCATTATATCCTTTTCTCAGTGTGTCTGTTCAGGCTTTAGGGAAATACCTGAAACCAGCTTTTTTGCCTAGATGCAGTTAGATAAACTGTTGTTTGCAAAACAGCATCAGAAGAATAGAGTACAAACAGGGAGGATCAGTACTTCGAGGACCACATGCCATGTGTATTATGACAATTCTTGGAAGCCCTGGACCACTCTCCTTTTTTGCCGTGACCTTGTTGATGCTCCATGAGTGATTACTCCTAGTTCGGAAGTGAGCATGATGTAATCCTGGCTCTCCAGCTCCTTGTTCTCCAGGAGGGGAACCAAGCAAGTCTCTGTGATCCCAAGTGAGGAGTGAGTGCTGTGGGCCAGTCCATTGTGTTTTTCAGAATCTTCTTGGGTCTGGATAAAGTATTAAAAAGCAAAGGGATTTATCCATGTGGGAGCATTGGGAAAGGTCTCCCAGGGAAGAGGATAGAGTTGAATCTTGAAACATGAGAAAGGTTTGGGCAGGCAGAAATGGAGAGGGAGAGGTGTTCTAAGCAGAGCAAAAAGTATGAGGAAAGAGCCCCAAACTGGTGTTTGGAGAAACAGCACTGCGGGGAACATCCTGTGACAAGGCCCAGAGAGCTACTGAACACTTGTGATTTGTGTGCATTTTTTCTTTATTTTTATTGTTTACACTACTCTAGATGCCCCTATTAGTGTCAACTTCCCCGCCACCCTCATTCCCTTCCTTCGACACACTGTTGTCTGTGTCGGTGGGTTATGCTTATATGCTCTTTCGCTAATCCCTTCACCTTCTTTCATCCAGTCCCCCCACCCCTGACAGCTGTCAGTCTGTTCCATGTGTCCATGCCTCTTTCTGTTGTGTTTGTCAGTTTATTTTGTTCATTGGATTCCACATATAAGTGAGATCATTTGGTATTTGTCTTATTTCACTTAGCATAATAATCTCTAGGTCCATCTATGCTGTCATAAAAGGTAAAAGATCCTTTCTTTTTACAGCTGTGTGGTATTCCCTTGGGTAAATGTACCACAGCTTTTTTAATCCACTCATGTACTGATGGGCACTTGGGCTGTTTCCAGATCCTGTCTGTTGTAAATAATGCTGCTGTGAACATAGAAGTGTATATATTACTTCAAATTGATGTTTGGGGATTCTTAGGATATACTCCCAGAACTGGGATCACTGGGTCAGCAGGCAGTTTCTTTTTTCTTTCTTTTTTTTTTTTTTTGAGGAAACTCCATACTGTGTTCCACAGTGGCTGCACCAGTCTGCATTTCCACCAACAGTGCGCTAAGGTTCCCTTTTCTGCACATCCTTGCCAGCACTTGTTGTTTGTTGATTTGGTGATGGTGGCCATTCTGACCAGTGTGAAGTGGTATCTCATTGCGGTTTTAATTTGCATCTCTGATGATTAGTGATGTTGAACATTTTTTCATATGTCTTTTGGCCATTTGTGTGTCCTCCTAGGAGAAGTGTCTATTCAGGTCCTTTGCCCATTTTTTTTAATTGGATTGTTTGTCTTCCTGGTGTTAAGTTATATAAATTCTTTATATATTTTAGAAATTAACCCCTTATTAGATGTATCATTGGCAAATATGTTCTCCCATACACTGGGTTTCCTTTTTATTGTGTTGATGGTTTCTTTACCTGTGCAAAAGCTTTTTAATTTGATATAGTCTCATTTGTTTACTTTTCCTTTGCTTCCCTTGTCCTAGGAGATATATCAGCAAAAATATTTTTGTGAGAGATGTCTGATATTTTACTGCCTGTTTCCTCCTGGGATTTTTATGGTTTCATGACTTAGATTTAAGTATTTTATTCTTTTTGAGTTTATTCTTGTGTATGGTGTAAGTTGGTGGTCTAGTTTCTTTCTTTCTTTATTTTTTTTTGCATGTACCTGTCTGATTTTCCCAACATTATTTATTGAAGAGACTGTCTTTACTCCATTGTATGTTCTTGTCTCCCTTGTCAAATATATTATTTAACCATAAAGGTGTGGGTTTATTTCTGGGCTGTCTGTTCTGTTTCATTGATCTATATACCTGTTCTTATGCCAATACCTCATTGTTTGATTATGATGGCCTTGTAGTATAGCTTGATATCAGGTATTGTGATCCCTCCAACTTTGTTCTTCTTTGTCAAGATTGTTGAGGCTATTTGGGGGCTTATTTTGTTCCATAAAAATTTTTGGAATATTCTAGATCTATGAAATATGCTATTTGTATTTTAGTAGGAATTGCATAAATCTGTATTGCTTCAGGTAGTATGGACATTTTAATGATGTTAATTTTTCCATGCATGAACATGGTATATGCTTTTCAATTAAATGCCTTTGGGGTTTTCTCCCTTTTTAGAGAAGTCAAAGTTTGAACTACCATTACAAATCTGTTAGACCATCTCATTGTTCTTGCTAAGCAGATGTGTGTTACCATTTTTCTTTAAAGAGAACCATACCGCAACTGACAGCATCTTCGTGATGGATGCAGACACTCTCTGCCATGACTGTGCTAATGTTAAGCCACCGTAGTCAGTTATTTCCTTTTAATCCTGTAAAGGAATGAACATTGGATGTAAGTCAACTATTGCACTTCTTCTTAAATAAAGCTTCTAGAGAAAATGTATTCTACCCTCATTGAAAGTAGCGTGGTGTGATGGCTCCTGTGGTTTAGTAGAGGTGTATTTCTTGGACTGGTTTGTTGGTGTCTTTTCAAAGTTTATGTGGGAGCTTCCTTTCCGATGGCTCATCTGCTACCATCGTGTATGACTGAGTCCATGTTGGCCAAACAGCAATCTTTTTAGGAAATATCCTCCCTGTATGCACGAAAGAAGTTTGAGAGACACTTCTAAGGCCAAGTTAGCTCTGCACAATTACAGTATGCGCTATCTCTTATCAGAAACATGTCAACAAACCAAAGATTATTGAAATAGCCTAAAACTATTGTTATAATTATAAAAGTCTGTCATCTCCTGATTTCTATTTATTTAGGATTGACTAAGGACACACACACTTATCTCTCCTTGAGATATTATCCATGGGCTCAACTTTCTGCTTCACCTTCTTCATAAGGCATATTCTTGAAAGCTCATATATGCTTCTTAACTGTCTCTTGACTTCCACTTCTCGCTTTTCTGCTGACATCCCTCCACACCCTTTTCTACTTTCCCTGCCTCTAGACCCACTATCCACTATCCTGAATGTCCAGCTTTACTTGGCTTGTTTGTACCCAGACGTCATTTGTAGACCCATTTCATTTGATGGATGTTAACGTGATGTCATGCATGTTTGAGGAATGGGTTTTCGAAGATAGAGCTTACCCTTTAGGTGAGACAAACAAGTAAACAGCGCACTACAGGGCAGAAGTGCTGGTGCAGCTGAAATCATGCTGCAGGAGGTGCGGGAGACTTAGCAACCCACGAGGGAGGAGGGCAGGAAGATGAACCTGTCGCTGTTCGACCCTCCCAGAGGTGCCTGCTCCAGTTCCCTCCATCTTCCCGTGCTCCCAAAGCATTGGGTATAGACCAGTTTCTGTACTTACCAGGCTATATATACATGACCACTTATTTCTTTAAATAAGTTCAGCCAGTTCATGTTGATAATTGTATACCTCACTATGCATAGCAGACAGAACACAGCCAATTGTGATTTTCCTGGACTTGGTTTTTTCACTTGTAAAGTAACAAGGGTGACTTAGAATTCTTGCCAAGATTTTTCTGCCTTAAAAAAAATTTGATTATCAGCTAAAACAAGTACAAATTTGTACTGAAAACTGTAGATGTTTTTCCTTTATTTTGCGATCATACCAACATGGTTTATAAATGAATTGCTTTACTGGGATTAGTTTTCAAGGATAAAAAGGAGAGAAGAATGTAGTTTTTATTGTTGGCTTTTTAAAAATGGTTTGAATGCAAAGATTTGTTACCAATGCCAGAACAGTAGAGTTGAATGAAATGTGTAGTCAGAGGGAAATTTTACTTCACAGAATGGAATTTCACCCTTCTTTAAAAGTCTGCTTTCTGTCTTGCAAAAGAGAAACTGGACTGATTATTAAATTTAATATGACTGACCTTTTCAAGAATCATTTTGGAGTGATTTCAAGGATTCTAAGAAAGATAAGGATTGCATTATTTCTAAATTTAGTAGCCCATAATTTTTAAAGATTTTGACTCTTACTTTAGGTCTTTAGGACTCATTACAATCAGTAAATAACTTGTTTCTTTAATATCATCAGGAACAAATGCAATTTTTAACCCACAGCAATTCTTTTTAGACCACCTCTCGTGGATGCCAGGGCACCAGAAAATAACTGGGTTTTCTCCACCATCAGTGAGCAAATCAGCCCTTGGAAATTGTAAACTCAAAATAGGTCCTGTAGGCCATGGCTGTATTCACATTTCCATTGCAGGTGGCATTTTCGTCTTCCCAAACCTGCCTTGGGTTTTTTTTTCCCCCTTTTCATTATAAATACTTCCTGGGAAGTGATCTGTATTTTATAGGCTTAACTCAGTTGAGCTCATATTTATCACTTACTACTGGGGCAGCCTTGGAGGCTCATTAGGAAGACCAAATACACACCCATCACTGGGTATATAATTAATTAACCATCAGTGTAAGAAAAACTATGCCAAGTAAAAAATTTAAAGTTACATTGTTTCATCTGTACTTTCATGAAATTCCAGTGAAATTGAAAAGATAGGACAGATAAGTAAGCGTGTATCTGTCCAGTTACATGAGTTTATATAGTTTCATACATAATTGAGGTAGCCATATGTGGGTCAGGGAGACAAAAGCTTCCTTGAGGAAATGAACTGTAAGCAGTACCGCAGAACCATGAATAATGCCATTTCATTATAACATTGATGACACTGATGAAACACAGTAGGAACTTCACTCTCTTTATATCAACGAGCTGGTGCTAAAATTGGTTTTGTTATACATCATGTGTCTTCAAGTCGCAGTACCTATCAATGACATTGAGTGAGGACTTTTTGTTTTGTGAAGGGAAAGACAGCAGCATTGGAAAGACCCGAGCACACTTCAGATGAGAGCTAAGAAACTGAAATTAGCGGCTGCTAAGGAAAGCTAGTCAAAGAAGCCCACTTACAATGGGCACGAGACACTGCTTACTGAAGGCTTGTTAACAGGATGCATTTAAATACATTAGGCCTTTGTCCCGTGATTAGATTTGATGAGTTCTTAAATTTTTAATTTTGTTTATTTTTTAATAGATGATACATGTTCATGGTTCAAAATTTTTAAGTTACAAAATGTTACAAACTGAGTGATAACTCTCCCTCCCCCTCTTGACTACAGCTACTTTTTTCCTTTCCCTAAAAACAAGCAATCTTATTAAGATTTTTACAACATTTTCTGATGTTTATACATGCAGATACACATTTTGTCTCCTTTGATGCAGGTGGTTACATACCACAAGACCATAATTGCTTTCCAAAACTTTGGGGTCCAGCTGTGATTTGGAATCCAGAACTTACCGGATTTTAGAAAAGTGCTATGGCGCTTGTAGCACAAACTGCACAGTACCCCCAGGGGTCTGCGCAGCACCCTGTAATTAAGCGTATTAATTCTCCAGGGAAAGAGTAGTCACACACAGTGGAATAAATGAGAGCCATAAATAGCCTCATTCCAGTTACCTTCAGGTGTTATTGTCAAGAAAGTTTTGGCACTAAGCTTATAAAAAAGAAAATTTTGGTTTTTAGAGCTTTTTAGGTTTTGGAATTACAGATAAAGGGCTGTAGCTCAAAATACACTTCTGTACCCTGTTGGGTTTTTTTAATTAGCAATATATCAGGTTGACCAAAAAAGCTCATTTAGTCTTTTCCAAATGATGGCTGTAGTAGTGCTTAGTTGTCTTTAACTTCATTCAAACAATTTTGTTAGACTGTACTGTGACAGCTAACAGGGCAGCATGCATTTTTTAAAAGCTTATAAAAATTGGTGAATTTTTTATAGCCATTTTAATATTAAAGATGGCAGAAAAGCAACATTTTCATTGTATTATGCTTTATTATTTCAAGAAAGAAAAACACAGCTGAAATGCAAAAAAAGATTTCTGCAGTGTGTGGAGAAGGTGCTAAGACTGGCCAAACATGTCAAAAGTGGTTTGCAAAGTTTCTTGGTGCTGTTGACCATTATTTGTCCAAATAATCCTTTGCTGCAGGGCTGTCCTATGCATTCAAGATGTTTAGCAGCACCCCTGGCCTGTTCCCACTAGAAGCTTATAGCAGGAGAGAGCTGAAATACTCACAATATCTAAATCAATAAAGTTATTAGTGAAAATAAAAAATGTGGTTTTTTGTTTTATGGAAAAAACTAAATGGACTTTTTGCCAACCCAATATATTAGAATTCATTTCATATCAGTACATAGAGAGCTTTCTCATTTATAAGCAATACATCTGGCTCCAATGTTAGCCTTCTGGTATAAAATAATTTACATACATACGGTGGTTTATGTACATATGCATATGTGGCATGTATGTATGTAGATACAGGTGTGTAATATTCATATATATAGGTTCTGTTGCAAGAGACAGGTGTAGGTCAAATTATTGATGTATCAGGCTGTCTGCAATACTACAATGCCTACTTTAAAAAAAAGTACAGTTAGAAATAGTAACAATATTGGTGTATGAAGAAAATATGCAGTTGAGCCAAACCAATAGAATCACCATATATAACATTATAATTTATTCAGTGTTGGAGGAAAGAACGCCTAAAGAATTTGATTTTGAGAATTCTTTGCCAAGTAAACATATTCAGGTTTATTTGCAATACCATTATTCTTTGCAGGGAAGCTGCTACTTGGAAAGGCGAGAGGCTGTTTAAATCCCAGGGAGCCTTTTTTTTAATTGGTGTGTCAGCACCAGTGACTGGGGGGAGAGAGTCGGGTCACAGCACGCGCAGTTGTCTCCGTGCCCGGCACTGGGGCAGAGCAGCCTGACTAAATAAGGCAATGCCCAAGTGAGCCTTATCAGTGTTGGGCTGAGGGCGCCGGGCTCATCCACACACGCACCGGCCAGGCTCTGTGCTCTGCGAGTCCTCCGCCTCTTGCCAGGTGTGCCGTCATCACCTACGTCAAAAGTTACTGCCAGCCAGACTCAATGTGGTTGCACCTGCATTTCATTTTCTCTGTAAAGCTGACTATGAAACATTCTGCCTCTAGCGAGGATGAAGGGGAGTGTTCAGTTTACCGGTCCAAAAATGTGTTGTGCATGTAAGCAGACTTATTTTTAGTGATGTGTCAGGGGAGAGTTTGTTTAGGAATTCATTCACCACCCCTGGCTCCACAGCTTTCTCCCCACCAGCCCAGCCCAGCGCCTCTCCGGGGCCTGAGCTTGCAGCTGGGGGTCCAAGGAAGGAGAAAGGATCGTGGTCACCCCTGGAATCCACTGGTGGAAGGAAGGAGGGAGGAAAAGTTAAGCTTTCCATCACATCTGGTCATTAGCTTGCCTGTCATCTTTCATTTCCTTAGTCTCTGTATTCTGCATGTCTAAACATTGCCAGTCTGTGGATCTATTGAAAGAAAATGGAGCATTTTTTAAAAAAATATATTTTATTGATTATGCCATTACAGTTGTCTCATTTACCCCCCTTCATTCCCCTCTACCCTGCACATTCCCTCCTACCCACATTTCCCCCCTTTAGCTCATGTCCATGGGTCATACATATAAGTTCTTTGGCTTCTGTATTTCCTGTACTATTCTTACCTTCCCCCTGTCTATCTTCTACCTACCATTTATGCTACTTATTCTCTGTACTTTTTCCCCCTCTCTCCCCCTCCCATTCCCCTGTTGATAACCCTCCAAGTGATCTCCATTTCGGTGATTCTGTTCCTGTTCTAGTTGTTTGCTTAGTTTCTTTTTATTTTAGGTGTGGTTGTTAATTCTTAATTGTGAGTTTGTTTTCATTTTACTGTTCATGTTTATCTTCTTTTTCTTAGATAAATCCCTTTAACATTTCATATAATAAGGGCTTGGTGATGATGAACTCCTGTAACTTGACCTTATGTGAGAAGCACTTTATCTGCCGTTCCATTCTAAATGAAAGCTTTGCTGGATAGATCAATCTTGGATGTAGGTGTCTGGATTTCATGACTTTGAATACTTCTTTCCAGCCCCTTCTTGCCTGTAAGGTCTCTTTTGAGAAATCAGCTGACAGTCTGATGAAAACTCCTTTGTAGGTAACTGTCTCCTTTTCTCTTGCTGCTTCTAAGATTCTCTCCTTAATTTTAATCTTGGATAATGTAATTATGATGTGCCTGGGTGTGAGCTTCTTTGGGTCTAACTTGTTTGGAACTCTCTGAGCTTCCTGGACTTCCTGGAAGTCTATTTCTTTTGCCAGATTGGGGAAGTTAAATTTTCAGTTTCTTGCTTTTCCACTTTTCCTTCTGGCACCCCTATAATTTGGATGTTGGAATATTTAAAGATGTTCTGGAGGTTCCTAAGCCTGTCCTTTTTCTGAAGTTTTGTGTCTTCATTCTGTTCTGGTTGAATGTTTCTTTCTTCCTTCTGGTCCAAACCATTAATCGGGGTCCCAATTTCCTTCCCATCACTATTGGTTCCCTGTACATTTTCCTTTATATCACTTAGCACTGCCTTCATTTTTTTCATTTAATTTGCGACCAAATTCAACCAATCGTGTGAGCATCCTAATTACCAGTGTTTGGAACTGTGCATCTGATAGGTTGGCTATCTCTTTGTCACTTAGTGCTATTTTTTCTGGAGCTTTGATCTATTCTTTCATTTGGGCCTTTTTAAAAAAAAATCTCAGCAGGCCTGTTATGTATAAGGGGCAGAGCCTTAGGTGTTCACCAGGGCGGGGTAACCCACGATGCTGCATTGTGAGGCTATATGTAGGGGAGAGGTCCAAGAGGGAACAGTGGTGCTTGCTCCATTCTCTGCTGGTTTTCAATCACTTTCCCCACTATCCACAAGCACAGTGGGCCCTTCTGGCACTGATTCCTGGGTGTGTTTGTATACATTCTAGGACCCTGTAGGTTTCTTCAGTGAACTTTCCTGTGAGGCTGAGAGTTTTTTCCACAGCCACCTCAACCCCCACAAATGTTTTCAATCAGTGGTTTGAGGCTTTATTTCCTTGGGCTGGGACCCTGGGTTGTGAGGTCTGTTTTGCTCCCCAGACATTCCTCCTGGTTTATCCGCACATGAATGTGGAACTGCCCACTCCACCAGACACTGCCTCGCTGGTCCACCAGCTGCTGCCTTGCTGGCCAGCTGCAGCCTTGCCCTCCCCACTCCACAGTCCACTACTTCTCTTGGTCCACCAACCATTGCCTTGCCCAACCTCATCCTCCAGCTTTGCTGCAAGTCCTCTCCACCCAGCTGCCTGTCTTCACCTCTCCTACTGGTCTGGATGGTTGTTTCTTTTTTAACTCCTGGGTTGTCAGACTTCCATACAGTTCATTTTTCTGGCAGTTCTGGTTGTTTTTTGTTTTTAACTTTGTTATTGTCCTTCTTTTGGTTGTGGGAGGAGGCACAGTGTGTCTACCTATGCCTCCATCTTGGCTGGAAGTCTGTTGAAAATGGCGCATTTTTTAATTGGAATCAATTCAGAGGTTCCAGTCTAATGCCCCCAAGTTCCATTCTCAGTTTCTGTTAGTCTTCAAGCCTACAACCCAGGCTGTAATCCAGGTGTGGCCACGAGGGGCCTGAGGATGCAGGCTGAGTGTGCGCACATGCACATGTGACACGCATGCCCAAAGCCGAGGATTGCGTGTGATGACACCAGAACGTAGGATGAAAGATAACAGTGGATGTGTGGGGACAGCCCTGAGCTGTATTCGTAAGCTGTGTCCATCCTCTATGGACTCTTCTCTCTCTCCTCCTCCCCTACTTCCCTCCTTCCTTCCTTCCTCCCTCCCTCCCTCCCTCCCTCCCTTCCTTCCTTCCTTTTCTTAACCCTTTGGTGCAGAAGGTTGAAGAAACACATCCCTCAGGTTCTGGCCTTCCATACGCAACCATCAGTGCAAGGCCTCTCTCTTTGGTTCTCTTTCCTCTTCCTCCATTTCCCCAGGTCCATCCCCGTCCTCTCTGGAAGCACTCAACAGTCATTATAGCTCATTGGTTCTGTCTACAGGGAAACATGGTATTTTCTGTATAGTTTTAGTTTGACACAGTGAATGGCACTGTGTCATGCAGCTCATTTTCTTTTACTTATATTTAATATATTAATAATATTTTAAGTTTTGTGTATGTTTTTGCTCTGTTTATTTGCCACTCCAGACTGTGATTTAAGATTAGTCCATGGTGCCTTATGGGCCCCAGGCTGTGTGTTCTGACAGCTGCCCTGTGTCCCCGACTCCTGACACCAACCGTAAGGCTGACATCCCCTTACTGATGGATGCTTGGGTGGCCTCTGACATCCCTCTCTCACAAGCAGCGCTCTAATAAACATCATGTTCAACTAGTTTTTAACAACCAAGGTGCACTTCATTAAAGTACCCTTAGTAAAACCTGTGGCTTCTACTTCAATTCAAATTTACACATTCTAAAGTTCTTTGTTTAAAATGTTTTTCTACTGTTTGGAATACTTCTTAGTATCCACCACAGCATAAATGTTCTTGGCATCTCTGTCTTAATGGCACAGAAGAAATCTCTGGTCTTTCTGATAGGGCACAGAATGCATTCTCTGGTTGGGCAGACAGCTGCTGGGTCTTCTGTTTTAGAATAAAATAGTCACACATATTTCCTAATAATAGTTTGGGTCTTTGATAGGCAAACTTGGAGAAAGATTCTAGACTATTAAGGGGGTACTGACCTTATTCACACACCGTAATTTAAGGTCGTGGAGTCAGGCAAAGTCTTGACTCCACCTTGGGCAAGTCATTTAACCTTAGTCTTGGTTTCTTCAATAAAATTAGGATAGTTATAGAACCCTCCTCATAGAGACCCTGAGCATTCATGAGTGAGATGGGTCTTAACGCCTGACACCCAGGGAGGGTTCCGTGAAAGGGCACTAGGGAACATCAGGGACATCTCACCTTGGGCTGGAATGGAGAACTTCATACATTAATTTTTCAGGGTTTCTCAGAGCCAGCTGGGTCCTTTCTGCATAGCTTCTTGTCACCTTGCGGTTCCTTACAATGTCAGCTCTCCTAGGAATGGAAGGTTGGCGGTCGGTGGCATCAGTGGTTATAAGAAAAGGGTAGAGTGTAGGAGGGGGAGTCCACCCATGTTTAAGATTTATCCCATGACCGAAGATTATCAAAGTATGAATGTGAGGGGATGATAGTGGGCTGACTCAGGTCAGGTCTGGGTAGTTCCTACTAATCACAGAGAAAATATGAGAACAGAATTGGATGTGTTGCATGAGCCAGGGCTTGGTACGTGGATTCTAGCCATCAGGAGAATGTTGAGCATACAAACACCCACAAACCCAGAATGTCCTTACCAAACTTCAGTTTGAAACTTGTCCATAGACACTCGATTCCAAAGAAGAATGGGGTCACTTCATGTGCTGGACACTAGGGCTGGGTGTGCTCGTCTGAAATACTTAGGTGCACACATCTGTCTACTTAATATTTTTGGCTCTCTCAACCAGATTGGCTCACTGAGGAATCAGTAGGGTTTTGCTCCTTCTGTATGAAGGCAAGCCTCAAATGCCCGAGTGGCCACCGCTAGCATCTGATCAGGGGGTGTGGCAGGGAGGGGACATTGGTAAGCAGAGCTGGTTTAGCAATGCCACTTATTTCCGGTTGATTCTTAGTTTCATTTGTAGCTTACAGAATTGATAAGAAGCTTTGTCTGAGTGATCAACTTTACTGAAAGTTCATTTTACCAGGATTATGTTTGACTTAAATACAAACACCAGTAAAATAAGCAAACAGTTATCACAAGTTGGCAGATTCCCCCCATAACATTTTGATTACGTCCAGCTGATAGGTGACATGGCGTGGAAGAAAGAGTGTGGACTTGATCCTTGAAAGTACTCGGGTCGGTCTGATCGTGCTGCTTGCGTACTGTGGACAGACCACTATAGGAGCATATCTGCTCATAACAAAGAAAATAATAACCTTGAAGGATTGTTGGAAGAGTTTAGCATAATAATTCTCTCCCTAAAGAGTTGAGCAAAGTTCCTGGAGTATAGATGCTCAAAAAGTATTATATATTTATATATCTTTAGAGTACGTTGTGTGTGTCTACATGCACATATATATTAACTTTTTAATTTTCACATTTCGCTCAGGGGGGTGAGTTTTCCTGTTAGGCTTCATTCCAGCATGTTTGTCAGTCAGTTCCCTGGGCCGCGTGGCGCCCACAGGAGTCAGCGCGTCACCCTCTTTGCCGTCCTCCCCCTGCACCCCTGCCCCACCGTTCTCTGCTCTGCCTTCCCCCCACTCCTTCCTCCCATACCTTTCCTCACTAATAAGAAATGTGAACATATTAATAGTATAATTAATTAAAAACCAATAATTAGAAACACCTGTCTGCTTTGCTGAAGCATAGACCAGTTCTTAGCAGTCACATGAAAGCCATCCCTGCACCTAACGTGTTCTGACAGTCCCTTGAGGAAGGTAGATCCCCCAGGTTTTATTGCCTCGCGGCTGGTGAAGCGATAACCATTTGTGCCTTGTATCCCGTGTGGCTCTGGGACTGCACCTCCCACCATGCTGTCACCATGGGTGCCATCACCACGGGTGCCATCACCACGGGTGCCGGCACCGGCGAGGCCGGGGGCCTGTCCCACCGATGTCATTTTCACTGTGCACGTGAGTGGGGGTGAGTGTGGTGCAAGTTAACTGATCTGGCCCGGAGCTCATCTCCATAAGTGAGGTCTTTCTCAGCTTCCAGATTTTGTGAAGTAGATTGTCAGTATATCAATGATTCCAGGTTCCATTAGCAGACTGCAGGATGTTTAGGGACTGTGGTTAGCCTTAGAGACCCACTTATAAAAATAATCAGCCATGAATCCTTGAGAGTGTTTCAGTTCTGTGATCGCATGTATGTATACACATTCATCACCAGACATTGCGATCTGTATTGTTATAAGGTACACACAACTTTGTGTTTTACTTTCCACAGGTGATTTTATTGCTAGGCACAGGCTATTATTTAGGGTTCTTTACCATTCAAATTGCAGGAAAAGTTTTAACTAGAAGGTATAATCACATTTCGTACTTGATTCCGATACCTCTAACTTTCTTTACTAGAGCAAAATTTTAGTTGGAAGACTGTTGTCACTTCTAAAGATAAGAAAAGGAGGTCTAGCTTCTACTTATACATAATAATAAGTAAACTTCTTTAGAAATAAAAGTGTAGCTGCCACAGTTTCTGAACATTCAAGTTGAAGGGAACTTTAGAACTCTTGAAACTGTAGTTTCAAGTTTGGGGGCCGTTCTCGGCCTTTATGGGAGGGCCCTTGCAGGAAGCAGGGGAAAGCCCAGGAGGCGGAGGCAGGTCCCTGCACGCCCACACACGTGCAATTTTGTAGGACTTCTGTGGGGGAGGGGGGAGTGTGTTAGATTTTGTTACAAGAATGAATTAGAAATCTCATTTGAACCCCTTCATTTCATAGATGAGGAAGCTAATATTTCACAGAGAGGCGAGAGGCCTTTGGTCATAAGTAGTAAGGAATCAGCAGAAGAGCCCAAGGCTCCTAAACGCTGCATAGAGCTTCCTCTGGAGCAGCGCCCAGACCCCGTACGGCCCACCTGGCCAGGCCTGTGGAGGACCGAACACGTACGTGCTCCTTGTGTCATCTGTCCCCTTCCAGTTCACCTCTTGTTTATCTTCAACCCCTAAGACTCGTGTCAGGTAAAAAATTGTGTTGACACAAGTTGGGGTCGGCGCTCCAAAGGAACTGGACCAATGTTGGAAAAGTTCAGCAACATTGATCTAAGTCATGGAGCTCACCCCACACCAACTTTGTGACCCTCGATAAGGAAGGTCATCTGGCCGGCCAGGTTCTGGGTCACAAGCAGAGACTTTGTGCTCTTACCACCCACATGCTGGTGTTTCTAACTGGTGATGATGCTTGGTGTGTGTGTCTCCAAATTTACAGAACTCTTGCACACAAATATTATATCCCCACAGCAAACATGACGACAACCAACTGCACATCTCCAGCACTTTTAGGTAATCTGTCCAAGGCTGCACAGCTTGCAAATGATGGACCCAGGACCAAACAAAGGTCTCCTGACCAGCACCCCGCCACTCCCGCTGCCCCGGCTTCACCCAGGGGCTTACACTCAACTGTCATCTTTCACGAAGGTCAGGGGACAGTGGTTAGCCACAGTATGATGCCTGCGCTCCACTTGGTTCCTGTTTTGGGGTTGCATTTCACAAAGGAACAGAAACGGTGTATATATTGCTTTCTTTTGTGTAGAAAAGGAGAAAACAGGAACTTTATCTTCTTGTATATACACACTTAAAGGAACTCCGGAAAAATCTTTTTAAAAAACAGCCACACTGTTTTAGCTCCAACTAGATTAGCTCTGACTGGGTTCAGACCAGGGAAAATTAGGAACAAGGTAAAGGGAGGCTTTTTCTGTAATTTTAAAAATATTTTTGAACCATTTGAATTTATTACTTATTCATAAACTTAATATATTTTTAAGTTGTTGAATTAATTAAATAGGTAAATGTTATCTCTAATGATGTTGAGTATTCTGTGCCCAGCTTTTCTTGCATCATTTGTTCTCCAGGCTTTTCCGTGTATCATCTGTAATCTCATAACAAACCCCAGGAGGTGGGCGCTACCACTGTTCTCGAAACAAAAGCATGGTGAGGAGGCTTGGGGAACTTCCTGGGTCGCAGGCTAGTAAGGGGATAAGAGCCAGTTGGCATCCAAGCAGGCCAATCCTGGAACTCCTGCTCTTATTCACTATAGGGAGGGATGAGACAAACAGCAAGAAACTCAACTTTGAGTGTGTTCCAATATGATGTAAGAGATATTTTCAGGTTGGCACTTTTGAAGTCTGTGAATCCTCAGTAACTTGCCTCCGTCCATAGTGCAAGTCCAGGGAGACTGAAATTTCCATTTTGCTAATCTAATCCAAGGTTTACATTTATGCTGTGGCTGGAACAGTGTGCAGTGGATGGAGGTATCAGGCGTTCTGTGCCAAATGTTACAAATGTTGAGACATCTAAGGACACGTGGAAGGCAGTAGCTGGGAGGAGATAGAGCCTCCAGCTGGAGGAGGCAGCAGGGACTAGAATGGATGGCAAGGTGGCCTCAGGGTGGCCCGGCCAGCACAGGGCTTCACGTGTCCCCACCATCGGTGTGAAGTGCCTGCTCCAGCAGGTGTGCTGTGTGGCAGTGCTAAAACCCCAGTGAGAGACAGCAGCACACCAAGGTCTCACAGAGGTCTGAGGGAGATGTTGCAACCCGATTTTTAAAAATCCCTTATCTTGGAATAAATCATTTGAAAAGCTAGTGCAGCTAGTAATCACTTGTTACTAGATAGCACTGATCACACTTGTATTAAGCTAAAAATGTTTTGTCCCTAAAAGGTTACTCTACACAAGAATCAACTCATGCACAAAGGAGAAATGTATATGTTAATTTAAGAAAACTGTTCATCTTTATTAATTCAAATGAGGCAGCCAAGTATTTATGGCCAGAATGAAAAGAAAGGCCACCCTAGGAAGAGTCTCTGTAGCTTTACTGGGATTGTTTGTTTTGCTGGGAGGAGGGTCATGCACGTACCATTCTGACATTCAGTTCAAATTAGCTGACACCACTCACTAGCTCGGAGCCCAGGGTGGATCATAGGAGACAGTACACATCAAGTTCTTTGCACAGACAATGCACGTTAACCCTGACATATAAAAGGTACTCAGTAAATGTTAGCAGGAAACATCATCAATACTTGCTTGCTTGATTAACTTAATAAATATATCCCAGGTGTTTATATGTTTCCAATGGTAATACAGTAGGTCCTCAAATCAAGTTGTTTCACCTAGCATTGATAGATGCCCTAGGAATTTAAATCTTGTTTTTATCAATTAGCCTGTGGTGAAGGTGGTTTCCTCATAAATTTTTGTCGAAGTCACAAAAACTACCACACCAATGAGTTAGTATTTACTGTACTCTGTAGGTTACAAGTCACTGAGTTGTATCCTTTGTATCTGGTCCTGCGAATGCCATGTAATGACCTGAGTCAGGGGCTGCCCTCCAGGCCACAGCAGGAGAGACACAGGTCACCTCCCTGCTCAAACCTTCACAACCTGGGGCTTGCCTGTCCAGCTGTGCAAAGTGCCGGTGGTGGGTGATGTAAACAACTCCCATGCAGTCAGTCACCCCTCTTTACCCCCAAGCCCAGAAATTTGGTCTGTTCCCCTTTGTTTTCAGCTCCTACCACCTATGGTTTTATTTGTTTAATATTCCTCTCCAGGATTCCTTAAGAAATGTGGTCTGATTTCTCTTCTTTCTTCAATGTGGTCTAAATTTCTTCATTCCTAGAAATCATGACATATCAGCCCTTTATTTATTGCAGTCTCAGAGTATGTGATATCTGTGTGTTTTAGCTGATAATAATCACAGAGAAGCACACAATATAATAAAAGTTGAACTAATAATTTAGAAATTGTTAGAAACCTATCTTTAAAGTACTAGTAATCATTTAAATTTTTTTGAAGGCCAGAATTGGTCTCTTTGGTGCCTTGATTCTTTCCTAGCTCATCCGCCCTTTCTGTCTCCCGGGTCTCAGCAGGAGGGTGGAAGAACCCACCTCACATCCTGTCACACAGCAGTGACATCCCGATGACTGTCGGAGCAGTGGACGACAGCATTTGATGTTCCGTTAGAGAATCATGCTTCCATGGTCGGTTCTTCTGTAGCACAGTTGTCCTCCCATTGCCAGCATTTGTGTGGTGGGTTCTTGTTCCAGACTTGTACGTGCACAAGTTATTCTAAATAGTTACTCAGAATTGTGGCGGAAGAGGCCCTCACATGTGCCCTTGTCCTTTAAGAATGAGCTTGGACTATACCTTAGGAGAAGACAAACTAGGAAGACCTCAGGTAATTTTCTTAGCTACAAGAATATCAGGGCGTCAGGGAAAGCATTTGGGAAAGAAGATGACATCTTATTTCTTAAAATTTGGAATTAGCTCTCCGAAAGCTTAGAGCTCTAGGATAATACGGGATTTATTTCGGGTTGTGTTTTCATGATACTCAGAGCATAATGATATCCAGTAGCACTTGTGCACCTTCTGGCAAAATCGGGCACCTCTGTCGCCATTCATTCTCTTCATCTGTTTTGCTACTATGTAGAAAAATGTGAAAGCTTGTAGCCTTGATCACATGTAACCAAATAATCTACTAATGGGTCCTCCTTTGTTAGGGACGTTTAAAAGCAGTTTCATATGAATCGACTAGTGAATAATACTCTTTGTAGCATTACATTTCTAGGATGGTTTTCTCGGTCAGCTCAGAAAACAAAAGCCTGGTCTTAATTTACTACCTGCTTGGGTATGAAGTTTATTCAGCAAAAAAAAAAATCAAGTCGAATCTTGGCTGACAGTAAATTCTAGTAGCCCAAGCAGTCAAAGTAAACACCTCAGAAGGCCCATTTAGGCAGAAAGCCCGGATTCTGTACTTCAGGTGGATGTGTAGGACCCTGCGGCCAGTCTGAATTTTAATTCCAGTGCCAGCAACACGAGCATGTCAGTACATACATCCGTTCATTAAGGTCTCAAGGACAAAGTCCAGGACTTGTAAACTTTTCTTTAAGTTGACTCTCTTCTGATTCTTTATAATAGATTTCGGCTTCAAGCTAGCTTTGGGCTCTGTAAATGTTTACGACTTCACCTGCAGGTCACTAGAAAGGTGTTCTTTATATTGTATTCGGCATTTAACTTTAAATGACGAGGGAAATAATAATGATGATGATTTCAGTGTATTTTTCTTCTCTGAGGGAACAGCTTAAGTCCAGGTGACAACTTACACCTCCTTTGCAGCACAGAAGCAAACTCCTGGACATGGGGCAGGGTGGGGTCAGGGAGGGGCTAGAACCAGTGACGATGATTCTTAGCAGGCCCACTTCTCAAAGCTCAGGAACTTGAGAAAGCTGGCTTGTCATGTGTGGGCACTTTCTCTTAAGGTTCTCTCCATAGATGAATTACCTTTTACAGAATTCATATCTGGAGATTGGTCTTTGAAAAATAACTGCAAATATTCAGCCACAAGGAAGAGGCATTGTTACTTTCCTTCCTGTTTTCCCTCCTGCTGTTGCGGTTCCTGCTCATCTGTACTCTTTCATGTTTGGTGACCACTCCGGGGGTCCCTGCTGTGGGTCTTCCTTCCCAGAAAAACACCCCACCCCACCTCATGGGCAGTGAACACCTGGATGCAGAGAAGGAGTTAAGCCAGTGTGCATGGGACCGAGTCTCACACAGCCTGATTCAAAAGCCAGGGCACAGTTGGATTCTGTCAGAAAGGGGGAAGGCGCCACCAGCATTTGCCGTGTTTCTTCACCAAGCAGGCCAATTTAAATATAGCCACTACCACAACTCGTCCAGAATTAAAATAGCTCAGCACAAGTGGCAAATGGCAGGGAGGAAGGCTCATTGCCAAGAAATGGGCTGAGGGATGAGGAAGATGGGCGATGGGGATGGATTTTCCAGGCCCGAAGGACACGGCAGACAGGCCGCCCGTGGTCTGACGTCCTCACTCACCTCTCAGGGCACAAGAACACCCAGACCATAACGGAGAGGGCTGGTTAAAACACTCAGAAGCTTGGGTAGCTATTTAAAAAACTGATGAAAATGTGCAGTATTACTGTTTTTAAGTTATGGTCTGGTTACTGAATTCCAGTTAATGACTCCTCGTCAGAAGGCAAAGACAATACCATTGCCATTAGGTTTTGCAGGCATGGAGACCTTCATAACCCATAAACTGAATTACATAATAACCCTCTAACAGGGTCTTATTTGACAAAGTAGCCTGTTATCACACATAATGGAATTATAATTTAAAAATATGAACAGTCCTGACTTAACTAGTTGCTAGGGCCGTGGTAGTCATCAATACTAGAGTTTTCGCTAATATTTCATTTAAACTCTTCATTCCTGAAATTTTGTATCTGGTTGGTTGTTTTTTAGTTCTTCTTGATTTCAACTCTGTCATATTCTTCCCAAGTGTCCCCCCAAATTATTAGAAGATAGTAAGTACAGTTAATTATTTGCCCCCAGTGAGAACGAACAAAACACCTTCAGGCACATGTAATAGAGGTTCACATTTGTTGGTTTAGATATAAGCAAGGATGGGCAAAATAGGTTAGTAATAATAAATAATACAGTAATTAATAAATAATAATACAAGAATAAACTCATTGTTTTGTGTACTCAAAATTGCAAACCTACTTTGCCCACCCATGTATTTCAATCATCCACAAGTTAAAATGTGTATATATTCTATATTTACATATGTTTATGTACTCTTTCCCCCAAATTCACTATCAGATTAAGCCTATCAAGCAAACATTTCATACCTGCTGTAGAAATTTTAATGATGCCGGACACTCATCTTCTCACATAATTATAATTGATAGTTACTTTTAAGATGACAAAGCAGATTTTAAAAATAACAATAATCCTAGGCCTTTTTATACATTTAGAATGAGAAAGGTTTTCTTCAAAAATTGGTTTCAGACATTTAGAACCAAGGTAGATAAGCTACTTTCTGGAATTAAGCTGGCACCAGAGAAAATAAATTTTAACAAGTAAACCGCAAGGTTATTTATCATATTATAAAATGTCACTTGTGGTGACTTATTACAGTGTCTCAGAGCCCAGCGTACGTCGGGCCTCTCGCTCTCTCAAACCAGCATCCGAACCTTTTTCATTCTGCTTTCCCGTGCAAGATCTCTCTGTGAGCTGCCGTTGCTGTGATGTCTCAGAAAAACGTTGCAGAGGGATTTCTTACTTACAGTTGACTGTTGTCAGCAGTGGTCATCTGCCGAGAGAAATTCAAGGGAAAAGAAGCCCTCAGTTCACCAGCAGCATTGCAGAGAGCTCCAAGCAGGATGACAGTGGGTGCAGTATAAATATGAGTAGGGAAAAAAAATGAGCATGATACTCAGAATTAAGTAGAATTACCTGTGTCCAGAGTAGCGAATTATTTAAAAGAAATTCTTAATGTGAATCATTAAGATGTCGAGGTTTTTATTTGAGACAAGAAACATTGAGTTGATGGCAAAAGGAGGATTTTTAACAGCGTTGAAAAGCTGTCAGGAGAGACAGGCCTGCAGTGGCTATTTTAAAGGAACCAAAATCAAAAGTGCTCTGGAACCTGGAGAAGTATCCCTAGGAAGGCAGGCAACAGCGGGATCCGTGACATCAGTAAGAGCTCGGAACAGCATAGATGCAGCAGCCGGCCGCTCACCAGCCTCAAGCTTCAGGCAGGCAGTCTCCTGTTCCTTGTCGTGTGCGGAAAGGGGCCTCTTGTGAGGCCCCTTAATATCTTCCTCTGTGGAGTAAATGCCATTTCCAGGACATTTCCATTTCTCCCCGGAAGAAGCTCTGTCTGTAGGACAGTGGAGTCTCCCCACATACTCCTCAAACAATGGAGACCTCTGCAAGATGGGCTTATGCTTTTATTTTTCCTGTGTCTATTTAAAACTATTTAAAAGATGAGACCCAGATATCTTTTTTTTTTCATATGAATGAAAGTGAGCTTTAGTTACATATTTTATTGCACCCATGCCCTCAGCCCTTTGGCAACAGTTTGTTCTCTGTGTTCTGTGGTTCTGTTTTTATTCCGTTTATTCATTTGTTTCTTAGATTTCACATACAAGTAAACTTACGCGGTATTTGTCTTTCTCTGCCTAGATTATTTTACTTAGCATAATACCCTATAGGTCCATCTATGTTGTTGCAAGTGGCAAGAGTTTATTCTTTTTTGTTGCTGAGTAATATTATATATATCATATATTATTATAATACATATGTATCTCACAACTTCTTTATTCATTCCTCTATCTATGTGCCCATAGGTTGCTTTCCTATCTTGGCTATTATGAATAATGCTGCTATGCTTTCTTCAAATAAGCACCTAGAGTGGAATTGGTGGGTCATATGCAGCTCCTAGTTTTAATTTTTTGAAAAATCTCAGTACTGTTTCCCGTAGTGGCTTCACCAATTTACAGTCTCACCAACAATGCACAAGGGTTCTCTTTTCTCTAACTCTTCTCCAGCACAGGTCATTTATTGATGATGGCCATTCTGACAGGTATGAAGTGATATCTCGTTGTGGTTTTCATTTGCATTTCTCTGAGATTAGCGATGTTGACCATTTTTTTTTATGTCTGTTGGTCATCTGTATGGAGAAATGTTTATTCAGGCCCTCTGCCCATTTACTAATCAGACTGTTTGTCTTTTTGGTACTAAGTTGTATGAGTTCCTTACGTATTTTAGATGTTAACCACTTATGAATATATCATTGCCAAATATCTTTTATTCAGTAGATTGCCTTTTCATTTGTTGGTGGTTTCCTTTACTGTGCAAAAAGTTTTTAGTTTGATATAATCCAATTTGTTTATTTTTTGTTCCTGCCTGAGGAGACATATAAAGAAAAAGATATTTCTAGGCAGTCAAGGAGTTTACTGCCTATATCTTCTTCTAAATGTTTTATGGTTTCAGGTCATGTCTTTAAGTCGTTAATTCATTTTTAGTTTAGTTTTATATATGATGTAAAAAAGTAGTCCAGTTTTACTTTCTTTTGCATGTATCTGTTCATTTTTCCCAGCACCATGTATCCTCAATGAGACAGTCTTTGCAATCTTTACAAGCCCAATGTATAGCCTCGCCTCCATTATAATAGATTAACTGACCATATAAGCAAAGAGTTATTTCTGAGCTCTCTGTTCTATTTCATTAATCTCTCTCTCTCAGTACCGTACTGTTTTTGGTTGCTGTAACTTTGCAGTAGAGTTTGACGTCAGGGAGCATGATATATTTACTTTGTTTTTTTCTCAAGGTTTCCTTGGCTATTCAGGGTCTTTGCGGTTTCCTATAAATATTAGGATCATTCTAGTTCTAAAAAGAATGCCACTGGTATTTTAATAGGATTACATTGACTCTTACATTGCTTTAGGCAGTGAGAACATTTTAACAATATTAATCCCTCCAGTCCATGACTGTGGTATATCCTTCCATTTATTTATATCCTCTTCAGCTTTTTTCTTCAATGTTCTGTAGTTTTTAGAGTACAGGCCTTTTACCTCTTTGGTTAAATCTATTCCTGAGTATATTATGTTTTCGATGCAGTTGTAAATAGGATTGTTGTCTTAATTTCTCCTCTGATTGTTCATTATTGGTGTATTGAAATGCAACAGACTTTTTTTTGTATCCTGCAACTTCACGGAATCCATTTATTCTAATAATTTTTGGTAGAGTTTTTAGGGTTTTCTATGTGTAGTATCATGGCATCTGCAAATAGCGAGGGTTTTACTTTTTCCTTTCCCATTCGGGTTGTTTCATTGTTCTGGTCTGCGGTTAGGACTTCCGGCACAGTTGACGTGTGTGGCAAAGCACTGCTGGTGGGCATCGTCGGGAGGCAACTTTGAGGTTCTCATCACAGAGTGTGGTGTTAGCTGTAGGTTTGTCGTGTTTAGTCCTTCTTATGTTGAAATAAATGTGTTCCTTCTCCATCCAGTGTATAGGGAGTTTTTATGATAAAATGATGCTGAATTTTGTTGAATGCTTGCTTTGCCTCTGTGAGAGGATATGATTTTTAACCTTCCTTTCAACCCATCACATGGATTGCCAGATGTTGACCCATCCTCACATCCTGGCATAAATCCACTTGGTCATGTTGTTGAATCCAGTTTGCTAATATTGAGAATGTTTGCATCTATGTTAATCAAGGATATTTGTCTGCAGTTTTCTTTTTTGTAATGTATTTGTCTGATTTTGATATCAAGGTAATGCTGGTTTTACAGAATGAGATCAGAAGTGTTCCTTCCTCTTCCGTGTTTTTGAAATTGTTTAAGAAGGAAGGCTGGGCTTGCCCTGGACATTATGATTGACTCCCACAAGTCTCTCCTTCCCTTAAAGTCCCTCACATTTTCAGGGTAACTGGTCAACCCAACGCTACCCCACACGAAGCTGTGAAAGGGTTTTCTGTGCCCCGTTTCATTTGTGCCAGAAAAGGTAAAGAATGTGAAGTATCATACTCTATCGTGTCCATTGCAGCATTATTTGAGTCCAAATTATATATAAATACATTTTACAGGGTCCTACCAGAATCCTACAGAGCCTCTCATGGTTCAAAGGTTCTTTGCCTTAAATGCAAAGATATTTTCATGTCCTTACTTCAAATAACTCAGGGCGGCCATAAGATGAGGCACATGCTTTTGCTGCCAGATCTGTTGTCATTTAAGTAGGTGCTATGATTGTATTGAAAAGGAAGGTAGAGCTCTTTCCAGCACTCATGTCACTGGCTAAAACGTAACACATTCAGGAAACAACTTGGAAAGTGTAGCCCGAGGCTCAGATATAAACCTGGAGTTCTTTAGGGTAGCTGTGGGAAAGCAGTGAAGCAGTAGGACCTTGAGGCCTTCACTGGACAGCTCCCAGCTGAGGGAGGGCAGGCTTTGGTTTAGCAGATAACTCTTCCTGTCCCTCACAAGTTCAGCCTGACATTCCCCCAAGTTACAATATAGCAGTCAGTAGATTTTGAATTCTTGGGCCTCAAGAGGAATCCTTACCTTAGTGTCCCTCACATCCCCCCTGTTTGTGGAGGGGGAGAGGTGGGTGGTACAACATTCCCTCTCTGCCTGGAATTCTTCTGCAGATTCTCTGGACTCAGTGGGGATCTCAGATTGGTGGGGACTACTAGTTCCATTCCTGTTAATGCATCTGTCACTAAGGAATGGAGTCATGAAGGCAGACGCAGCATTCCCCAGTGACTGCAGCAGGCGTCTGTCCATCCTACTGACAGGCACACATCCCAGTCCCCAGAGTCAAACAGTTCCATCATGAAGAAAAACAAAGGTTAAAAGTTCATCAGAATGTGTCTAGAGTAGCTACTCAGGCAAATAGCAGGCTTCTGGTCAAGAAAACTCCAACTATTATAAGCACTAAAGATGTAGTATTGAAGCAGATTACAATGTATCAAAACAAGAAGGAAACTACTCTATTATGAGTCCAAATTTAATGATTCTTTTACTTGCATTTCTACCTTATCTTTATTGAAGGAAAAGCACTTGTGCATTTTTACCTCGATGTATATGTATTTGTCTTCAGTCCTGCCTTTGCCTCCTCCCGCCAGAGTGAACCAAGTGTTATTTTTATTTAAAAGTACTAAGCAATCCACGCATCATGGTTTATATATTTGTTTTTGCCTCCACTTTTCTCAGTGTCCTTGGATAAGCTATTATTTTATCTGTTGAGTGTTGAGATAAAAAATTTCTGTTTTCACTTGAACATAGCAAAAGCTAAAAACAGGTAAAAAATCACAGCAGAAATTTTGAGAGAGTGATGAGAAAAAGGGAGAAAACTCTTTAAGAATTCAGGGAAAACTGGATGAGCTTTTGATATTTCCTTTTAAATTTGGAGGTGTTAATTACTAATTTGGTGATTTGAGGAAAGCAGCTATGAGTTGGATGAATGTGCAGTATTTTTAACACCACCTAAAAATGTTCCTGCTAAAGAATAACCTTGGTGGAAACCAAATCTTCCTTGTAGTTTTCAGTAAGACATTTTATAATCTGTGTTATTTCATTTGAAAGTCAGCCAAAACTGGTCTTAAAAAAATATGTAGGAGAAGAAAGCTCAAAATTTGCATTTTTCAATGGGAATTGCAGATCTATTAAGATTAAAGAATTGAATAGAGAAATAAAGAGGGCCACAGTCTCTTCGAGTCTGAATGTAAGAAGGTAGAACTGTGTATATGAATGAATGTTTATAGCCGAAAAATTTATGACAGGATGTTTGCTAAAGCAGAATCTAGAACCCTAGTACAGAAATCTCTTTTCACAGCGTAGTCACCCAGCTTTGCCCTAAATGTTAGGAGACCTGGGTTCTGCCCATTCATCCCACTGAATTGCTGTGACTTGGAATATGTTCCTTAGCCTTTCTCATTCTCAAATTCCTACAGAAAGAAAAGTAACTGACCACAGGGGAGGCAACATGTGGACTCTCAGAGGCCCTTCCATCCTAACTGTGGTTTTTAATCTGGTGAAGCAGGACTTCCAAGAGTCGCTGCCTCAAAACCAGAAGGCTGCCATAAACCAGAGCTACCCCTCTGTGCTCATTGGATTGTACTGCCCACTATCTATTTCAGCAAAACACAGTATTTTAAAGTGAAAATAGTCAAAGGCTTTGTAATTGAACTATTGAGTGATTTCTGTTACAGACCAGGCATGAATAAATGGAGTTTATGACTGAATTACAATTTCTACAAGGAAACATGAAGTGAATAAAACTAGTTTGCTGAAAATAACTATATCCTACTATTTTGGCATTCCTCACAAAGCAATCCCCTCATAAACTCAACAACTTCAAATTGTATTGAAATGATGGAGCTTAAGATGCAGGATGATTTTGCACAACTGGTCCCAAGCAGGTTCCCATTCAGACAGTACAGTGTCAAGTGCCCAGTAGAGGAATAGATGCTTTCACTGTTCACTGTGTAGGCATATCGACAACAGGAGAAAGAGAAGTGGTGAACTGTTAAATTCAGGATTTTTAGAGAGTCATTTTTATGATACTGCTGTTAATTTTATTCTAGACCTTTTATAACTTTTGCAATTAATTGAGGTATAAATGATATACATTATATTCATATATACAACATAATGATTTGATCTTTGTGTCTAGTTAACATCTGTCATCATACATAGTTACAAAAATTAGAAAAATCTTTTAGGTAATATAAGATAGAAAATGGGTAGTTTATTACCTAAGAGAATGTGTTTCCAATGTCAGTTGAAGGAGGTGCTCTAAAGGATTTCTGTCATTGTTGAGGAGTGAGTAATTCTTTTCATATATATATGTTTATACAATGGAGAGTTTAAGCATCACAGAGCGTGCAGTGAGTGGGCGTCTGCAGCAGTCAGTGGCGATAAGGCTGCCTCAGCTGAACACCACTAGCTGCCCTGGTGCATTTTGACCATTACATAGTCTTAAGTTGCCCTACTCCTTAGCTATACTTTAATTTGTCCCCATAATGGACCACTGGTAAAGGACAAGAAGCATAATAACAATGGTGTTCAAATAAAAACAGCCTTGATGTGACAATTCTCATTCTTGTTACACAGAAGGTCTCAGGTGCCCGAGGTTGCAGAGTTCTAATCGGACACATCCAAATGTTCTGTCACTGCAGAAAATGTAGTCATAATTGTACCTGGTTTTGTTTTATAGATGATACATCCATTTTAACATAGTTTACTGCCCCTTTGTTACCAAAAGCCTACTAGCTGATAATTTGAACTAGAGAAATACTCTTTAGTAGTAAGCAGAATTTAGTCAGAATTCAGTTCCTATGGAATTTACCTTGGGAAAGACAGGGTCTTATTTCAATTAATTAAATAGCACCTAAACCTGTAATATGACTTTAAAGTTATCAGATTGCCTCCCCATTTTTCATCTGATCCTAAACTAATCCTTTCTACTTCCTCTGGTCCAGAGTCCACGGTTGGCCATGTGCCCTTACTGCCTCCCCAAACCTCTGTGGTGGGGATGGCCCCGTTCTCCTCACTCAGGCCTCTGCCCTGCATCAAAGCCACCTCTCATGCTTCTCCCAGAATGAGAGCCCTGCTGGAGAACAAGGCAGAATCAGAGACCTGAAGTGAGGTCCTCCTGGTCCTGTCCAACATTCTGATAGTCCATCCTGCCATCCCATAGAACTTTTGTGCAATGCTGATCCCAAATCTTCATCTCTTTAAGCCCCTACACTCTTCCTTCTAGCCCTAAGTTTCAGCAGAAGACTAATACGGCCATTTATTGATGAAATATCTTAAGTTAGTGCTAAGTACTTCATATAGATCAGTTTTTCTGGTGCAGAACAACTCTGTAAGATAGTATCACCCCCTGTTGACAGATAGGAAACTGGGGCTAACATGACATGGCCAGTGTGTGATTCACTGGGGATTGAGCCCGGGTCTGTCTGGTTCCAAAGCCCACAGATCTCTCTGTCTCTTTCAAGCTTAGGATCTTTGACATAACCTTAAAACATTTGGAACAACCCATTGCTGTTTCTTAATTTTTTCCCATTTCCTTTCTTTGGCTTCATCCAGGACCCAACTCCAACAACTGTCACCTTTGAAAAGGTCCTTCATTTTCTTCTGTTCTCTGGACATCTTTCTCCCCTGCTTCCAGCAGGATCAGCACTGGTTTTCTTAAGCTACGAGTGAAATGTCTTTTCCCTTGGCCTTCTGGTCACTGTCCAAATTTTCTCCTTCCTTTCAAGGTCACAAGTCTCCCGTATATGGCCAACACCTGCTTCCTCCACTTCCTCTGCCCCTTCCCTCACCAACCCCCTTCCCTCCGGCTCCTGCAGTGGCCTTCAGGTTAGAACTGGGCTCTCAAAGCTTCTTAGCTTCTGCAACCCTCAGCTTTCTCCAGCACATGGCAGGATGGACAGACCACCCCTTCCTCAGGTTGTCACACCGTACATGTCACAGTTCTGCTTCAGGGAAGGGACAAATTCTGATCTGGCCCACTTCCTAACAGAAGGTTGTATTTAACCAAGAACAAGAACTTTGAATGGTTCTATTGGAAGTCTTCCTTCATCTATACCCTGCTGCCTCTCAGTTCACATATGTCTTTATGTCCATCAAGTCCCAAGAGCACTTTTGTCTGTCTTCAGTTCTTTACTTTTTTGACTCACTTGCTTGATGGATTCATTTGCCTATCATGAAATCCTCCTCTGTGATCATGAAGGCAATCTTTCTGTTTCTAACCTTGACCTTTGCTTTGCATTTCAGCCCTGTATTTCCAACTATGAATGTCTGTGTTTGTAAGATCCTACTTGTCTAAAACTGAACTTGTTGTCATCTTCAGACTGTCTCCCATTCCCACCTGCACAATTTCTATCTGTAGCAAAGCCATTCATTTGCATACCACATGACAAATCTTGGGGGGCTCCTTCTTACCCATTTCCGCATTTGACCAGTATTTTTTGAGGGCACCGTCTGTGCCAGGTTTTATGTTAAGAGCTGGCAATACAGACGTGGAGGCTACCCTCATGTTTCAAAGTTCTGACCATTCCTCCCTATAACATCTTTTGGTCATCCCTTTTCTTACAGCTATACCCCTCATGACAGCACAGGCCCTTACCTGGGATTCATGTAGCTTCTCAAGTGAGATCCCAGCCTTTGGTCTTTTCTTCTCACATCCTCTGGATGTGTAAGATGCTCTAGAAATACTTGTACGTCAGTAACTATGTTTTCTTTATTTTAAATGTATATACATAGTTTAGTAGTGGTAAGTGCATCCGTGTTGTTGTGCAACCAGTCTCCAGAAATTTTTCATCTTGCACAATTAAAACTCTACACCCATTAAGCAGTAACTCTTCATTCTCCCTCCCCGTTTTCTGGCAACCATCCTTCTATTTTCTGACTCTGAATTTGACTATTCTCAGGACCTCATATGAATGAGGTCCCTAGAAATCTGTTTGTTTTGTGACTGGCTTATTTCATTCAGCATAATGTCCTCAAGATTCATCCACATTGAAACAAGTGTCACAATTTTCTTTCTTTTAAAGTTAAATAATATTCCATGTATGTACAATCACAGACCATTTCACATCAGGGATACATTTTTTAAAATGTGTTATTAGGTGATTTTGTCATGTGAACATCATAAAGTACACTTACTCAAATCTAGCTGGTTGAGCCTACCACTATAATTGTCTGTGCTACACTTTTATACGTCAGGCAGCACAGGAGGTTGTTTACACCATCATCACTACAAACATGTAAGTAATGTATTTCACTACAACGTTACAACAGCTGAGGTCACTAGACCATAGGAAATTTTTAGCTCCACTACAATCTTATGGGATCACCATCATATATGTGGTCTGTCATTGAGCAGAATGTTGTTACGTAGCATATGCATACACCCCTTTTTGTTTTCCATTCATTCACTGGGGGACACAGGTTGTTTGTACCTTTGAACTATTGTGGTTTTTTTTTATTGATTATGCCATTACATTTGCTCTATTCCCCCCTCCATTCCCCTCCACCCTGCATGCCCCTCCCCCACCATTTCCCCCTTTAGTTCATGAACATGTGTCTCAAATTCTTTAGATTCTGTATTTCCCCTACTAATCTTACCCTCCCCCCCTATCTATTTTCTATCTACTGTCTATGCTACTTATTTTCTGTACCTTCTCCCCCCTTCTCCTCCTCCCACTCCCCTGTTGCTAACCCTCCATGAGATCTTCATTTCTATGGTTCTGCTCCTGATCTAGCTGTCCTCTTAGTTTGCTTTTGTTTTAGGTGTGGTTGTTACTAACTGTGAGTTTGCTGTCCTTTCACTGTTCATCTTTTTTATCTTCTTTTTCTTAGGTAAGTCCCTTTAACATTTCATATAATAAGGGCTTGGTGATGATGAACTCCTTGAATTTGGTCTTATCTGAGAAGCACTTTATCTGTCTTTCCATTCTAAATGAAAACTTTGCTGGATAGAGCAATCTTGGTTGTAGGTCTTTGGTTTTCATGACTTGGAATACCTCTTTCCAGCCCCTTCTTGCCTGTAAGGTCTCTTTTGAGAAATCAGCTGACAGTCTGATGGGAACTCCTTTGTAGGTGACTGTTCCCTTAGCTCTTGCTGCTTCTAGGATTCTCTCCTTCATTTTAATCTTGGCTAATGTAATGATGATGTGCCTTGGTGTGTTCCTTCTTGGGTCCAACTTCTTTGGGACTCTCTGAGCTTCCTGGATTTCCTGGAAGTCTATTTCCTTTGCCAGTTTGGGGAAATTTTCCTTTATTATTTGTTCAAATAAGTTTTCCACTGGTGGCTGTGCCTTTCCCCCTTCTGATACCCCTATAATTTGGATATTGGAACGTTTAAAGATGTCCTGGAGGTTCCTAAGCTTTTCCTCATTTTTCTGAATTCTTATTTCTTCATTCTTTTCTGTTTGATCATTTTTTCCTTCCTTGTGGTCCACTCCCTTGATTTGAGTCCCAATTTTCTTTCCATTACTATTGGTTTCCTTTGTATTACCATTCATTTCAATTAGTTTAGCTTCCATATGTTTCTCTAATTTGTGACTAAAATCAACCAGTTCTGTAAGGATCCTGATTACCAGTGTTTTGAACTGTGCATCTGAAAGACTGGCTATTTCTTCATCGCTTAGATCTATGGGTTCTGGGGCTCTAAGTTGTCCTAGAGCCATTTTTGGTCTATTCGTGCCGTTAAGTAATCGGAGCGAAGCCTTAGTTGTTTACCAGGACAGGGTGACCCATGTCGCTGGTTTGTGACGCTGTGTGTGGGAGCGGGGTCAGAGAGGGAGCAATGGCGGTCCTCTCCGCTAGCCCAGCCCGTCCAGTCACACTACTCGCCCTGGGCTTGTTTATCCTATTGGAATTGTGCGAGCCTGCTGCCCCGCGCAGGCTTCCCTTCTCACTGGTTTCTCCGCACGCAGATGCGCGCGACCTACCGAGACAGGCGCCCCCACCCCCCGCGCCTCTTCCCTGTGCGCTCCGGTAGCCAGCCCACGATCAGCACCGCGCACCACCTGTTCGGGGATTTTTTCTTGCCAACCTGCTCCGCTGCTGGTTTCGCTTCTCTTACCGGTTTAGCTGAGTATTTAGTTGTCTTTGGACTCTGTATTTTCGATTTTCCGTGTGGCTTGGTTGTGATTGTTGTGAAAAATAGTTGTTCTTAGATTTGGTTGTGCACAGAGGCAAGGTGGTTCCTCCACCTACGTCTCCATCTTGGCCTGGACTATTGTGAATAATGCTTCTTGAACGTGGGTGTACAGATATGTCTTTGAGACTCTGCCTTCAGTTCTTTTTGGTATATATCCAGGAAAAGAATTGGCAAATCATGTGGTAATTCTATTTTTGTTTGGAGAACCACCATACTGTTTTCTGCAACAGATGCAACATTTTACATTCCCACCAACTACACAAGGGTTCCCTTTTCTCCATATCCTCACCAACACTTGTTATTTTCTTTTTTTTAACAGTAGCCATCTTAATGGATGTGAGGTAGTTAGTACTTCATTGTGCTTTTGATTTACATTTCCCTTAGTGTCAGTGATGTTGAGTTTTTTTCACAGGTTTATTGGCCCTTTGTATGTCAGCTTTGCAGAAATGTGTATTCAAGTCCTTTGCCCATTTTTAATTGGTTTTTGGGGGGGGGTTGTTGATATTGAGATGTAGTAGTGTTTTATATATTCTGGTTACTAACTCAATCATTGTTAGATGGTCTGTCCAGAAAGTATCCAGCCATGTAATATGAAAAATCAAGGTGTTTATTGAAGAAGATACAACATACAAGAAACATTGTACATAGGACAGTGACATCTCAGTTCCCTTCAAAGTAGGCACCAGGGGACCCCACACAGTTCCACTCATCATCAGCTGCCTTGTCACATTCCCGAATCTCATCAATGGTCTGAAATCTTCTCCCTTTCAAAAGTGATTTTAGTTTTGGGAAAAGCCAGAAGCCACAGGGCACCAAATCTAGAATGTAAGGGAGCTGAGTCACCTGGGTGAGTTGATGTTTCACAAAAATCGCAGTATGAGATGTGCTGAATTGTAGTGATAAAGCTGCCAATCACCAGTTGCCCAATAGCTGCAGCCTTCTGAATCATCTGAATAGTTTCTGTGGAGGAATGTTCAAGCTTAATGCAAAATTGGATGCAGATCCATTGCTCTAATCACTCAGTCATTTGAATATGAAGGCGACACAGTACACATATTCAAAAGTGTCTACCACCCCCATTGACAAGTACAGTGAAGTCATCATTGTTCATGCATGTGCATTCCAGTCCACTCACCTTGGCTGCCAGGATACATCACTGTTACACAAACCATTCTCATTACATTAACAATGGCTGGACTTATTCTAGACAGACCTCGTCAGCAAATATTTACTCCTATTCAGTGGGTTGCAGATGATTCTGTTTCAAAGTGAAGTTTTAATCTTATTTAGTGGTAGTTTTTTAACTTTATTGTTGACACTATTACAGATGTTCCCCTTTTCCTCCCTTTGTCTACCCTCACCCAACCCTTGTCCCCTCTTCCCTCTTGTGGTAATGTTTTTGAACTTCAGAATAACCCTCATTAAAAAGGACTTTTCTCTAAAAATTATTTCAAGAATATGTTTCTTAAATATTTTTCCATCTAATTTTCTCAGTGCATAAATTATACATGGAAATAAATTCTATAAAACTCAGAATAATGTAAAAGAGAGCCAATTACTTATCATATTTCAACTGAGGATTAAAAGTGTGCTTTAGGCCTGTCTTTGCTAGAGAATATAGCCTTTAAGCTTATTAAGTTTGATCGAGTTTGGGGAACAAAGTGTGTAAAGTACTTAAGAATGAGGACTTCATTTCCAAGCTTGAAAATATTCCAGATATAGAAGAAGTCCTATACAGGAAGTCGACTGGTAGCTCCAGCTGTCCCCAAATTATTACATGTGTCCCTGAGCATTAACACACTGTAAGGGGCTAGAGTTCAGAAAACAGAGAGCTTTATTGAGCCAGTAAATTTTTTTTAATATCCTGCCAGTTTCCAAAAAGGATTTGCTAGAGCATTGTGATGAGTCACACTTATGGAAGCATTCCTGACTTTGGGGAATGTTAAAGCCGTGTAGTTAGGGAAGATTAACCGTATGCATAGATTGAGGGAAAATTTGCTCCAAGTTTCTTGGTAGCCCTAATAAAAAGAAATAAAAATTATGTATGATGCAAGGAAGCACCCTGGTTTATCTTTAGAGACTAAATGTTTCCTGGCACTAAACTTCGGGAGGAATGTCTCACCTAGATCTTTGTAAACATGGCAGTGGTGCACACAGGAAACCACACTTTACAAAGGCACGTAAACGTTCTTCATATGAATCGTGGTTCCTCCTGTCTCCCCTCAATAAAAAGCCAAAGGTATGATATGAATTATGATTCTATGAACATTTTTATGATAAAGTCACATGGTTGAACTTTTGATCTCGTGGACAAGGATTATCTGTGGCCTAGATGGGCCTTAGCCTCGTCTCTGAGTATTAGTGTTCTCAAAAGCCTGTAACCTCATACCTCTGCGGGTTTGCTCCTTTGAAAGATCAAATACCAAACTTCAATGGGAATATCAAGCCCCTTAGTTTACATTTTATATCTAAATAACTTGATGTTGCTCTTAGGAAAGTAAGACATGGACTCCTGCCCTGGCAAGAGAGACAAATGTTTGCTGGTGATGTAACATGTTTTTAACTAAGACCTAAGACTTCTGTCTTCAAGTTCCTATTCTAGCTCCTGTCTTTAAAAAAAAAAAAAAAACAAAACAAACAAACAAAAAAAAGGCAACCCTGGGAGAAAATTAACATTCAAGAATGAGTAAGTGTAAAGATTGGTCCATAAGAAGTTGTCTTCCCAACCCAAGTTTACTGAGGATGGAGCTTTAGCAGAATCATTGTCCTTTTGAGATTGAAATTGTTATCAGCTTATCAGCTGTGTCAGTGAATAGGTATATACCAGATTGAAAGTTAGAAGCTGGAACAAACATCTAAGAGACCCCATGTATCTTAGCCGGAGTCATGTATCCTGAGCCTTGCTAGGTCAGTCTTATCCAAGAACCAAATCTACATTAAAAGGCCAGTTTCTTAAAGGCACAATGACTTGGAAATCAGGTTCTGCGTTTTTGCCTGAGATCTGTGGAGCAACCTAGATCTTGTTAATATCAAAAAAAAAAGTGTACCTTGCTTAGCAGACCGATTTTTTTCTTAAAATGGGTTATAAATATAGGCACAGGATCACTGGTTTAACAAATCTGGGCCTCTTGTAAATGAATATTGTCACAGTCTAAAAGGAAGGCTAACAAGACATATATTTTGCATTTGCTTTCTGTGATGCCATAACCCAGGAAAGATTATTGGTTAATGTCAGGCTCAAGAGAATCTGCCCCGGCTCAAGAGAACTGGGAGGGAAATGAAATGGCCAGTGACAAGGAGAGAAGCAGGGTGGTCAGTTTGGTCTTCACAGTGACCCGGCATGAGACATGATGGTGATGTCACCAGAGCAGGGTCAGTGACAAGAATGAGAAATGGTTGGACTGGGGATGTATTTTGAAGAAAATGCCAACTGTGTTTGCCAACCATGGATGTGGCGTGGGACAAAGGGAGACGTCACAGATGACACAAAGGGTTTTGGTGCTGCCATCAGCTAAGAGGTCAATTCTTTTGTGCATTCGCTGTCCTTAATCAAATCCCATGTATAGCCTTTGAATCAGGGGCGTCCAACCTGCGGCCCGTGGGCCGCATGCAGCCCAGGATGGCTATGAATGCAGCCCAGTGCAAAATCATCAATTTACTTAAAACAGATTTATTTGTGATTATGTGTCACAATATAATGTGTGGCCCAAGACAACCCTTCTTCCCAAGTGGTGCAGAGATGCCAGATGGTCAGACACCCCTGCGAGCCTTTGCTGTCCAAGAGTCAGATCAGTAAACGGGCTTTGACTTAATATATAACAAATTTAAAAATACATCAAAATCAGCATATTTGTGGAAGCAGCTTATTTTGGGGAAGACGATATAAAGTAGAAAAAGCAAAATATGTAAATATTGTATGCAGTTTTACCTTGATCAGAATCATAATTTCCAGATCAAAATTGTTATCAGCTATATCGGTGAATAGATGTATAAGAGAGGGAAAGATAGAAGTTGGGGCCCACATGTTTGGAAAAATAAGTTGTAATTAAGTTCTTAAGTACAGGTAATGCCCAACGTTCTGAAATTCCACATTGACTGCTCGGCCATTCACAGGTGACCTTTGTAGGGCTCCTGTCCAAGAAGGGGTCTCTTGGCTGGTGCATGAGCTTAACCAGCTGCCCAGATACCTGGATCGCTACATTCCTACATAGTAACTCTCTACAAGTTGAAACTTAGGTTTATTTCTAAAAATGTGACCCTAAAATAAAGTCAACAGCAAATGCCTGAAAAAAGTTGCTTTTCACTTACTTCTGTCTGTTTTATGGGAGGAGGGAGTATATGTGACGATGGCCTTGGAGGCTGGTGAGGATCTGACGATTTATGGGTGTCAGCAGTCTTGACTGAATGAAAGGTTCTTGGGCCTGTGTGTGTGTGTGTGTGTTCCACATGACCAGCAACAACAGTGGGTCATCCACTGTGAGCTCATCTTGTCAGACTGACCAGCCTGAGCCCCCATCCCCCAACCCGTGAACAATGGCATGTCTTACCAGTAAGCTGATTAAAGGAACCATGTGTTGCTCTAGAACTGAGCCTGGGATTTGAACCCATGAATCACTGACATGAGCCAGGGTCAAGCCCAGCTTTCCCCCCCAGGCAAAATCTAGACATATCTGTGGTCTGGCCACAAAAAGCTGGTGGTGAGAGCAAAGTCAGAGTGATCAGATCCAGGGCTACTGAAAGCTCCCAAACAGACCTCTGGTTTCCGCGTCGAGCATGGTTTTGACTCACGTTGCCAGCAGTGCAGGAGCGTTGGCATAGGGATGGGCACTGGATGGAAAGGTCCTCCCTCCCTGTTTGGTCTTACAGGAAAGAACATATAAAGCAGGAAAGGGTTAAGGCTTCACTGATGCTCTGCTTCCAAAATATATTTGCAGAAAGGCTAAGCTGTATTTGTCTGTGTTCCGGTTTTGCATATTGTAAAAAAGTGGCAGAGATAATACCACTATTTTATTTGACTCTGTGGGGGTAGGTTGTGATTGTATCAGAATAAATTGTTGGTACTTGAGTTTTGTGAATTTGTCAGTGAAAGGCTAACAGGTTTTATTACAAGGCAGACTAACTGTACTCTTATGGTTTCATTAATTATGACACCTGGACATAATTGGACTCTAAGAATAGCAGATAACATGAAAAATAATCCTGGGGAAAAAGTCTTGAGATTCTGGGAAACTGAAAAAACATAACAGAGCCCCCCCCAGTAGGTGCTCCTGGGACTGAAGTATCACCTGTCATCTGTGCCAACTGCCCCGTGGGGTGATGAAGCCAATAGTTTTGGAATATACCATAACCCTCTTAATTTTATCTCCATTTCAAGATACCCTTTAGACAGAGATAATCTAAAACATCCTTCAGAATTCAGAAAGAACAATTTTGATGATTCGGTGTTGATCCACTCCTTTTTGACTAATAGATTTTATTTTTTTTAGAGCAGTACTAAGTTTACAGAAACAATTAAGTAGAAAGAAGAGAGAGTTACCATATACGCCACACCCACATTCCTGTTATTGATGTCTTGCATTAGTGGGTGCATTTGGAACAATTGACAAACCAATAATGATACATTAGTATGATTAAAATCCATGGTTTACAGTAGGGTTCACCCTTTTTATATTCAGTGGGCTTTGACAAACACACAATATCGTGTACCCCCCATTACACGTGTCACACAGAATAGTTTCACTGCCCTGAAAAACCCATGGGCCACCTGTCATTCCTCACCCACTTTCACCTGGACCCTTAGCAGCCACTGATCTTTTTACCGTCTGTATATTTTTGTCAGTCCATTCGTGTGTACATAACTTTTAACCATTTCATTCCTTTATTATAAAGTAAGCCCTCAAGAAATACTATGTACCCGGCAGTAGTCTATACATTCGGCATATAGCCAAGGTCCAGAACTTTAAAATCTCAGTCTTCATGAAGCTTATGTCCACTACATCAAGCCTCCAGGCTAGGTCATAAGTAGGAGTGAAGCAGCCCCATGAGAGCACAGAATGAGAGGGCACAGTTGGAGAAAGTGGCTGGAGAATGGGGCCTCCTACCCGTGAGCCCATGGGCTCAGGCAGACCCCACTGTCCTGTTTCTTCTTCATGGACCTCCAGCTGCTGGCCTCCTCCAGCTGCCGGCCTCCTCCAGCTGCCGGCCTCCTCCAGCTGCCGGCCTCCTCCAGCTGCCATCTACGTTTTCTCTCCTAAGACCGGCGAGGGCACAGTGCCATTTTCTAACTCCTCTCTCTGAAATAAGTCTAAGCACTTTTAGGCTTAAGTTTTTATTAGTAGCTGTCTGTGGCCCTGCCTAGTGCTCATGAAATGGAATAGAGAGCTTCCAAAGTTGTAAGAAGTAGGTGCTCGTGATCATCATCGAAGTATTAACTGCACAAAGTCTTCTCCTTTGGAAGTGGGTGACCTGAAGTTCTCGGTCACACTCTCCAAATCCCCTTTTCTCAAGCAGGCACAAAACAGGTCCCTGTTGTTGCCATAAGAAGTTCCATTGTTCCTTCCACGGCCTTGTCCCTTGCCACAGTCCTCTAGAAGTATAAGAGGTCTCAGTGAGAGAGGGTGGGCCCAGGAGAGGACAGAAGACTGAAAGAAGTCCATTTCCTCCTCCTCTTCCCACCTGTTTCCTTTTTTTTAAACCAAGAAATGTGCTTTGAGAGCCACTAAATAGACTCCTTGGAACCCCTCTGAGCACATTCTTACAGCAAGCCTGGAGGTCTGCTCCTGCAGGCTGGTGGGAGCCGACTGTGTGCATCTTTTCCCAGCTACATAGTGGCATCACACTGGTAGCCTGAAATTGGCCATGGAGTATTTACACCATGGAAATTGGTCAGTGTGACAAATCAGAGTTTTATGCCCCCTACCCCACCAGGCAGCTTCTTTACCAGCATAGCATTGGGCAGCCCCTTAATAATCCAATTCCACCATAGGGATTAAATCTACAAATACCGTGTTGACTTTTGTTCTAATTCTACTCTCCATTGTTTGGGAGAAGAATGGCCACCAAAGGCAACAGTGGATTTTAACCAGTTCGGTACATCAAGGTGTACTGAACTTGCTTATCTGTCATGTCTCTTGAAAGGATTGAGGTGTTACATTGGTAGTTTCATGCATGTGGTCTTCATTGAAAAGTCACAGCACGAGGACTTGTAAGACTTGCTGGTGCGGGTGCAGGGCCAGATCACAATTAGCCTTTCTTTTCGGTTGCAGCCAGTTTGCTTGGCAGTGTGTAATTAACAAGGTGCTGCCCTGATGACTGGTCCTTTGTGCTCCCTGCAGGACTGCACACGCCAGAGCCAAAGCTGACGCTGCGGACCAGGCCGCACTGGCTGCCCGCCAGGAGAGCGACATCGCAAGAGCTGTGGCCAGGGAGCTGTCGCCTGACTTCTACCAACCAGGTAAGATTGTCCTGTGGTTGAAGAGGTAAGCGCATTGCCTCTGATTTCTTTTTTTGATTATTTTCCATTTAACTAAAACATGTATGCTTCGTGAGTCCCAGAAATACTAGAAAACAAATGGCCACATAGTTAGAAATTATCAGCAGTCTGAGTACTAGCACTGGAGATTTGGCTTATTCCCCAGTGTATCTCCCTTCCTGCCCCCCCATCCCCAGCAACAAACTTTGAGCTGATAGCAGTAGAGGACATAGAAACTCAGCTCTTTTCCCTGATTTTAAGAAAGTGTACAAGTGTTCAGTGACCAGTGCAGATACTATAACAAACACCCCAAATCAGAGGCAGTAAGAGAAGAGCCAGTACTAACCATATTTTTTTTCAGTGTGCCTGAACTCAAGCCCACAGGAAGGTGGTTAGGAGATACAGAAGCATACCACATAAAAACAGGTGACTTGGTACAGGTTGAGATGACAGTGTATATCCTCATGGATGCAGTGAAAGTGACAACCTCAAAAAATCAAAATCAGTCCTGGTTTTCTGCCTCTCGATTGTTTCGAAATAGCAGTAAGCACATATTTTCAGTAGGTTTAAATACTGAAGTCACATTCTAGTGGTTTCCAACTAGACTGTCTCCATCCCCTTCTGTAATACACTGGTATTAATAAAAATGGCAGTAGCCATGTATTTCTCCACTGTTTTATAAAGAACAGCTTTCCAGTAATTGCTTGACAGCTCAATAGATTTCTCGGAGAAGAGACCAAAAATGTTCTAAATTTCTAAATATCAAAATTTATATTTTCTTGGTAAAGAATTTTTCCATCTCATTTTCTGTTAAAACAAACTGGATAACCAGCATTCTGCACAGCGTGTATGTTCAATACACATTTGGTTCTAGTGAAGGTGATAGAATATGAGGACCCACAGTATACAGAATAGCAAGGTCCATATAAAAGCCAGAAAGTCACCTGTAGTAAAGGATGGCAGAGAGAGAAGGAAGTTTTTTTCTATGAGGAATGAAGACAGTAAAAGGCCAAGTAAAGAAGATTCCTTTTTTATGTAAGAGGCTGGGGCAGAGCCCCGTCTGGCCAAGTGATGGAGTTGTCACAGAGTGAGTGATTTCTGTAATACTTCGCAGGAGGCAGCCAGGGATAAGGGGTGTTTTCCTTTACATGCATTATTTTAAACCTCTGGCTAAGATTGAAATCATTTAATGTATATGTTTATTTTGTCAGGAAAGGGAAACTTTCCAATTTTTGTGGCAACCTCAGGTGCAAAGAAACTATTTCCTGGTGTGACATGAACTCTCCTCACTGGTATCTGAGCACCGTGGCAAACTCCCTGTTGTAAGGTGTGAGAGCTGGGACCAAGAGGGACTGTCACATCCCTGCACTGCTCAGGAACCAGTCTGTGACTGAGCTGCTTTGAAAGCAAACAAACTTCCTATTGTTGTCTGCAGGTGCTAATTCCTGGATTCTGTTAATTCTATTGGAGAATAAGGTCCCTATGGATTTCTATTAGGTGCTACCAAGAGATAAATGGTGTTGAAGGTTATCTCAGTTTCCCAGATAAAATGGTTTTAAAGCCTTTTATGGTGTAAAAGCATTGGCGGGATAAAAAATATTGTGGGAAAATGTCACCCCACCCTTTCTGAGTGAAAACAGCTTCATGGAAGCTAGTTGTCACTCAGTAATGAATACATCCCTGTAGCAGGATGTGACAACAATGGCTTTATTTGAGACGAGAGCCAAATTGGGGGGTGGGGTTTGCCGTACTCACCTTTGACCCAGAACCAGCACTTCCTTCAGCAACTGTATAGAAGCTCTTTCTGTGCTGAGTGTTATTGATCTTCTCGAGGGAGCATAACCCATGCTTCCCCCTCTGCATTACAGGGTGAGCAAATCAGACATGTCTAAAAGGGTTTTCAAGTACTTTTAAATTTATATACCTCAGATATAAATGATTCCCTTGTTGGGGATGCATGTGTCATGCAGACAGAGATGACACTTCGATCACTTCCACGGTAGGTTAACTACTTCAGGACCGGGCAGTATTTTCACGTTTACCATCTTTGTTAAATCTTATGCTTTTAGTTCAAAACTGTATGATTCTGCAGTTCGGTTAAAAACTAAGGAAAAACAGTCTGGCCCTGTGGGATGCTGCTGAGTAAAGGGTTAAATTCTAATTTTAAAAAAACCATACAAATGGGTGTGAGTGTGTGTAGGTGACTACATATGCACACAGAAAAATAAACTGCCGTGAGTAGGAGTGACACAGCAAGTCATCCCCCAAGAGCTGAGAGAAAGGTTACCCTCCTAGAGCTTAATTTTAAAATGAACCCATAATACTGCACAGAAATAGATAAAATGCTCGAAAGTGATAACCTGGGTCTTAGTGTTGCAAGGTTTCCATTAAACCTAATTGAGTGTATTAAAACACCTAGACAGAATTGGTTATACAAACAGTATAGACAAAAAGAGTCACAGAGGCAAATTTTGGCAGCACCCATCCAAACACTATCCAGAGGAGAGAGGAGTCTTGGCCAAAACGTAAGATAGAATGTAGCAGTTGTATTGGAAGGACATGTCTATTATGGAGAAGGATGCAGAGAACTGTTGCCAACAGCGTGTGGCTTTATTGGCAAGATTACCCCACTGAGGAATTGGCTGCATCAGGCTAGCTGAGGCTCAGGCCTTCAGAAATTTGATTCATCTTCTGCTTCATGTCCTAATTCCATGTTCACCAGCAACCTTCTCATTTTGGTTGAACTTCTGGTACAGGTCAACCACAAGGAGAACATGTACTCACTGGTGGTATCAGTACAAGTTCCCTGGTCTATATGACATTAAAATTTGTTGTCCAATAAATGAGTCAGCCTTCTAGTGTTCTGCATCAGTCTTGTGAAGTTTGGTGGCAATGGGAGTCTGCTCCAAGGGATCACCCTGCTTCAAGTGCAAGTGAAATCAGGTTGCTAAGCCATAATAGGTCAGATAAGTCTTCAAGTAGTCAGTCACTAAGGCAGGGGGAGTGGGACATGGTGACAGCATGATTGAGAAACTGTATGTGTGTGGTTGTCTCACTGTTACAATTTCCTTTTAGTCAAGATACTTAACTTTGTGTTTAATGTTAAGTGGTATTAAGTATAGAACTTTTATGTTTATCAATTGGGTGAGTGATAGAGCATGGGTTAAAAAAGACTAAGAAACACTGCTGCAGAATGAGGCAAATGTATTACATACAGTGAGCCTCTCTTCAGAGATAGCAAGCCCATTATACAGATAGGTAGAAAACAGAACAGAAAGGCATGGCCTCCTCTGCAGTTCTTCCGAAAGATGAGAGTAGCTAGGAAGGTGGAGAGACATCTCCCCACTTGTTTTCAAGGACAAGAGGTAAGTACGGAATGAAAGTGGGTTCTATAGAGGTATCACCTCACTTTCTTCCCCCGAGTATAAGAGGTAAGTAGGAAAAGGAAAAGGTGGTAGAGAGACTTCTCCTCAAGGAAAAGAAGAAAGGAAAGGAAGTGGTAATGGAGAGAATTTTCCCCAATTCTTGCCAAGGGTGAGAGGCACGTAAGAAGGGATATGGGTGCTGTGGACACATCTTCTCACTTCTTTCAAAGGACAAGAGGTTGGTAGAAAAAGTAAAGGGAGGTGTGTGGTAGGCAGAATTCTCCCCCCCCACACACACACACTTCTTTCAAAGGATGAGAGGTAGGTGGGGAAGGGAAAGTAAGGTGATGATGCACAGGAGACTTCCCCCTCTTGTTTTCAAGGATGAGAGGAAAGTAGAAAAGGAAAGGGAGGCGGGTGCTGGGGAGAATGCTGTGCTCCTCTGCCCAAGGATAAGAGGTAGAGGAAGGAAAGGTTGCTGGGTGCCTTTTCCTACCTTGTCAGGTCCCAGTAAAAGCATTCTTCTCCCTGAGTTTTTACTTGGTGTCTCCTGGGTGCATGCAGGGAGAGGGACAGAACTCTGCTGTCTTCCTCTTTTTGTAAGGACACCATGAGTGTTTCACACACATGGTATAATCTAATCCTGCTTACCTCCCAGTGGCCACACCTCCAAGTACCATCAGAATGCGGGCTTATGACTTCAAACTAGGGATGTAGAGAGCACACATTCAGTCCATAGTAGCATCGTATTTGCAAACACAGAGTAAATTTATTACTTTAAGTAAAACATGAAGTCTTTGGCATAGGTTACTATGGGCATACATTCATATTTCCGTTATGAATTAGAAGTCTCTAGAAAGAAGGGATCCAACATGGCAGCAGAGTACATGGAAGTTATACTCACCTCTTTCCAGGACCAAATTCCTGGAATTACAACTAAAATAAAGAGCAAGCAACCTGAATAACCAACTGAAGACTAGCTGAAGAGAAAGAAGTCTTATAACCAAGGATTTACAGAAGAAGCCACATCGAGACTGGTAGGAAGGGCAGGGAAAGGGAAAAGAGCTGGCTCTGCTCCCACAAGCGATGCTGAGGTTTGGAGGGATGTCTCAGCTGTGCGATATATGGGAGCTACTCCCCTGAGGAGTGAGGGGCCTCAGCTTCAAGCCAAACTCCCCAGCCCAGAGTACCAGGAAGAGGCACCTATATAACACTGTGAAAATCAGGGATTCTGTCCACCAGGAATAGATGAGAGTCTGCTAGAGACATAGGTGCCCTATTAAAGGGCCAATGCACAAAATCTCATTCATAGCCACTCACCCTGGGCTCTGGCAGAGGGAGAGCAGAGAGATCTGGAGTTGTGTGAGAAGAGACTGGGGTTTGTGGCTCTGGGAAGACAGCTGAAGGGATGCCTCCAGGATCCCTATACTGAGTCATTCTCCCACACCACAGACACCATCAGCCTGGGGAATGCAATAGCCCCATTCTCTGGATTCTCTGTCACCGCCACCTCTCCCCTACACTTCCCCCTGTGGAGCTGTGCCTTTTGGAGGAGTCTTCTGCCTGGACTAGGGTATCAAGGACTAATTGTGTGATGTTGGGGCTTGAGCCATTCCCCCATTTTCCCATGAACATAACTAGAGCCTCCCTGTCATGAGAAATTCACTAGCCCCACTCTGGACTCCTGGTGGCTCCACCCTGCTGAGGTATATGCAGAATCCAGGACACACTGAGTTGTATGGCTATTGGCAGGGGCCCTCCATCTTTCACCAAGCCTGACTGGCATCTCCCCTTCACAGGAGACCCACTACCCCATAACTCTGAACTCCCATCAGCTCTACCCTGCTAAGGTTGGGCTTCTGGCAGAATGTGGAACAGACTGAGTTGTGTGGCTCTAGGACAGGGATCATTTTTTCCACATACGCCCCACCAATACAGAGGCCTCCTTTCACGCACACCGAAACCTTGGTCTGTTTTGGCCTGATAAACTCTACTAGCCTCACCCTGATGACTCCCTGAGAATTGCCCAACCACACAGGTATGCAAGCACCCAGCAGAGGGCAGCTAAATAAGGTATATCCTGCAATATTTGTTTAACAGCCTCAGACCCAGCACTGCCACCAAGTTTGAACCCATTTCAGTCTCATGAACACCACTCATCTACTCATGCAATTTGAGTACCACCAGTAACTGAGCCTAATAGGCAGACAGCTGGCAGAGGCAGATATTGGGGTGCCTGGGAATTTTTCTGACATGCCTTCAGGCTAGTGTTGATAAAAGTGGCCTTGGTGGACAGGCCACTTTTAATTCTTCCTGAGGATACCAGGCCCAGAAGAGGGAGCCACAAACTAGATTCACTGTAGCTCCAACCAGGCTGTCCAGGGCCAGGCACAGACAGCATCTGACATTGGTCTGCACCAGAGTGTCTTATCAAGAGGCCTCAGAACCAACACACCCAGTAACTAGCTTCAGACAACATCAGAGCAGTATCCAGTCAGCTTCACAAACAGCATATCCAAAGGGAAATCTCAGCATCATACCCCGCTGAGGCGAATACCACTTCAGGAATAGCAGTCCAACAAGAAGATATAACCCTTGCAAACATTTATGCACCCAGTGTTAGGAGCACCTAAATATATAAAGCAAATTTTGATGGATATAAAGGGAGATATTGACAGAAAATCAATAGGGAAACAGTGGCCTTAAATTACACACAAAATCAGATGGATTTCATTGATGTCCTCAAAGCATTTCACCCCAAAGCTTCAGAATATATGTTCTTTTCAAGTGCACATAGAACATTTTCTAGAATAGACCACATGTTAGGACACAAAACAAGTCTCAGTAAATTAAGAAGATTAATATCATATCAAGCATCTTTGACCATAACGGTAAGAAACTGGAAATTAATCACAATAAAAAAACCTGAAAAACACACAAAGACATGGAGGCTAAATAACATCTTAGTAAACAATTAATGGGTTAACAATGATATAAATGAAGAAGCTAAAATACACCTTGAAACAAATCAAAATGAGAACACAACAACCCAAAATCTGTGAGACATTGGGAAAGCAATTCTGAGAAGGAAAGTCATAGCATTACAGACCTACCTTAAGAGACAAGAAAAATATCACACAATCTAATGTTACACTTGAAGGAACTAGAAAAAGAACAACAAACTAAGCCCAAAATGAGTAGAAGAAAGGAAATAATAAATATTAGAACAGAACCTACCCTCAAACTATTCCAAAAAGTTCAAGAAGAGGGAAGACTGCCAAGCTCATTTTACAAGGCCAGTGTTATCCTAATTCCAAAAGCAAATAAACACACCACAAAAAAAATTATAGGCCATATATTCCTGATGAACATAGATGCTGAAATCCCCAATGAAATATTAGCAAACCAGATCCAGACATACATTTAAAAGATCATGTACCATAGTAAGTGGGATTTACCATATTTTTAAAACTATAAGATGCACCTAGATTTTAGAGAAGGAAAATAGGAAACAAATTTTGAAGCAAAATGTGTGGTAAAATATTTAATAAACTGTGACCCTGCTACACCACCAATCCCCCACACTCCCCCGCCACAGCAAGCCAGATAAGCTACATCCAGCCTATAAGACATACCCCTCTTTTCCTCCCAGATTTGGGGAATGCATCTTATAGTCTGAAAAATACAGTATTCTGGGGATGCTACATTAATAAAATATTCACAAATCCATAAATGTGATACACCACATAAACAAAATGAAGGATAAAAATCACATGATTATATCAATAGGTGCAGAAAGGGTATTTAAAATCTAGCACCCATTTATAATAAAACTCAGCAGAGTTGGAATAGAAGGAACATAACATAATAAAGGCCATATGTGACAAACCCACAGCCAACATCATACTCAGTGGGCAAAAACTGTTTCCCTTACAATCAGACACAGGATAGGGATGACCACTTTCACCACTTTTATTCAGTACTGGAAGTCCTAGTCACAGCAGTCACACAAGAAGAAATAAAAGGCATCCAAATTGAAAAGGAAGATGTAAAACTGTCATTGTTTGTAAATAAGATGATACTGTATAGAAAACCCTGAAGATTTCTCAAAAAAAAAAATACTAGAACTGATCAATGAATTCAGTAAAGCAGCAGGATACAAAATAAATATCTAGAAATCAGATGCATTTATGCACACCAATAAAGAACTATCAGAAGGGGAATCTGAGAAATCAATCCCCTTTACAATTGCATCAGAAAAAACACCTGTGAACAAATGTAACCAAGGATGTAAATTATAAAATACTGAAGAAAGGAATTGAAGATACAAATAAGTGAAAGCATTCCATGTTCATGGATAGGAAGAATTAACATTAAAATGTCCATACTACCAGAAGCAATCTACAGATTCAACACAATTCTTATCCAGACACCAATGGCATAGTTCACAGAATTAGAACAAATATTCCAAACATTTATATGCAATCACAAAAGACCCCAAATAGCAATAGCAATCTTGATAAATAAGAATAAAATTGAAAGAATTATGCAAGCACATAGCAAAGTATACTGCGAGTCCTTGGTAATCAAAACAGCATGGTACTGGCATAAAAGCAGACCTATAGCCCTGGCTGGTGTGGCTCAGTGGGTTGGAGCATTGTCCCATAAACCAAAATGTGGCTTTGATTCCCAGTCAGGGCACATACCTAGGTTGCATGTTTGATCCCCTATGTGAGGCAACCAATCAAGTTTCAGTGTCTGTCTGTCTGTCTCTTTCTCTTCCTCTTCCTCTCCTCCTTTCTCTCCCTCCTTCCTCCCTCTCCCTCCCTCCTAAAATCAATAAACATTTTTTAAAAATTTAAATGCATACAGATCAATGGAATAGAATACAGAGACCTGAAATAAACCCATGCTTCTGTAGTCAGTATTTAACAAAGGAAACAAGAACATACAATGGAGTAAAGACAGTCTTTTCAATAAGTAGTGTTGGGAAAATTGGACAGATAAATGCAAAAACATGAAACTAGACCACCTTCTTACACCACACACAAGAATTAATACGGATTAAAGATTTTAAGGTAAGTCATGAAACCCTAAAAATCCTAGAAAAGAAAATGATAGGTGGTAAAGTCCCAGACATTTCTTATAGCAATATTTCTTCTGATATATCTCCTCAGGCAAGTCCCATAACCAAGTGGGACTCCATCAGATTGAAAAGGTTTCGCATAGCAAAGGAAACTTTCCATCAATAAGATGAAAGACAACCGACTGAATGGGAGAACATATTCACCAATGATACATCATATAAGAGGTTAATATCCAAAATTTATAAAGAACTTGTGAAACTCAACACCAAAAAAAAATCTAATTAAAACTGGGCAAAGGACCCAAATAGATACTTCTCCAAGGATAACATACAGATGCCCCGTAGACATATGAGAAAATGGTCAACATCACTAATCATCAGAGAATTGCAAATTAAAACCACAATGACATATCACCTCACACCTGTCAATGTGGCTATCATCAATAAATCAACAAACAAATGTTGGCAAGGATGTAGAGAAAAGGGAACCCTAGTGCACTGTTGTTGGAAATGCAGACTGGTACAGCCACTGTGGAAAGCGGTATGGAGATACCTCAAAATTAAAAATGGAACTGCTTTTTGACCACTAATTCCACTTCTAGGAATTTATCCAAAGAAACCTGAAACACTAGTTGAAAAGAATGTATACACTGCTATGTTCAATGCAGCTTTATTTATGAGTACAATAGCCAAAATTTGGAAGCAGCCCAAATGTTCACCAGTAGATGAGGGGATAAAAAGGCTGTGGTACATTTACAAAATGGAATGGTGTGGACTCTGGCCAGCAGTGTCCACAATGTTGTGGATGTGATAGAGGAGATCACATGAACTGCAGAAGTCCTGTGGAGAAAAGGGACAGCATGGCCACTCCCTGAGTGAGAGAGGGCTCCACCATTGCCTGGACAGGCTTTTACTGCTTTCTGAGAGCATTACCTCAAAGAAGATCCTCATTCATCATTGTCAGGCAGTAATGATCAAACAATAGATAACATTCAGAGAACTCAGTATATTCTGAGTCAGGGTTGGTTAAAGGGCCATAAACCTTTGGGAAACAAACTCATTTCATGCTTGAACCCTTACCAGAAAGTTGAGGACATTCTTAGCAAAGTCGGTTTCACAGGATTTTATGCATTCATTCTTAGACCTCTTGCTCCAGGGAACCACCTGTTCCTGCCCAGGGCTGCACCTGCCCTCCAGCATTGTTTCAGGCTTAAGTCAGGCAGGGGGAGTAAGGCAGCCAAGAGATCAAGAGACTTCTTGCAGCCAGAATGAGGACTCAGGCTATGTCAAAGCCAAAGGGTGAGAGTCCACCACCCCCTTTTTCTGTAGCCCCCCAAGTCCTTCCCTGATGGGCCTCATCATGACCATGCCTGTCTTAGGTTGTTCCTCCAGTGAGGAATCTTACCTGTCATTGGCTAACCAGTCATCATCCCAGGGCCAAGCAGAGCGAAGCAAAAGGGGGCAGAGGCGGAGCAAAGGAGATAAGCTTTGTCTCCTTAGTGGCTGATGGTCTTAAGGTCTCTTACTCAGCTTTAGCCTTCAGAGGGGTTACAGCTTCTGAAACCAGGCAGGACAGTTCCCAACAATGGAATGCTACTTGGCCATAAAAAGAAGGAAATCTTACCTTTTGCCACAGCATGGATGGACCTAAAGAGTATTATGCGAAGTGAAATAAGCCAGTTAGAGAGAGACAAATATATGATTTTAATTATGTGTGGAATCTAATGTACAAAATTAACTAACAAAATAGAAACAGAAGCATGGATACCTGGAACCAACTGACAACATTCAGAGGGGAGGGGGTTGGGGGGCTGGGTGAAAAATGTAAAGGGATTAAGCCAAAAACCCCAGAAAACCTCATAGACATAGGCACCAGAGGGAAAGGGGGGTGAGAGGAGATAAAGGAGGGGAATAAGTGGTGACAGGAGGAGACTTATTTGAATTGGAGTGGTGAACACACAATACAATATACATAAGATGTATTTTATAGGTTTCAGGCATACAATAATTTTTATTAACCAATATCACTCCAATGAATTCAATAAAAATTTTTAAATCAAAAACAAGTCTAGAGATAAAGCACATTTTCATTACATAGTTCTCTGTACCTGTCGTATGTATTTTTTATGGTTGAGATAAGGGGGCATTTTGGAATAGACAGCTTCTCAACTTATTTAACAAAATCCAAACCATGTTTTCCCATAGGAAATGAGAAATGGAATAATCTAGCAGTTGATATAAAATGATTAATTCATGATTTTGCTGGTTATTTTCCCACTCCCTTATTCAGTCTCACCACTGTGCCAGTCACGTGCAAGGGACAGAAATGGATGTCCCGCAGACAAGACTGTATGGCTGTGTTCAGACACTACAGTGTTGTCAGAGACAGGACTGAAGTCCTGCAGGAAAGTCATTTTCTCCCCATGGTGCAGGCATAGAATCTAAAAATGTTTCAATGTGGTTCTGCTTTACTGAAGGGTAGTTTCCACAGAAGACACCTGATTTCTATTTCATGACTTACAATGTGGCTACAGAGCATTCACTATCAGCACTGCCCTGGTAGACATTTGTTTCAGGGGAATCTTCATGCTGCTTCTTCTGCCCGGATCCGGCCCAGCGAGGCTTACCTGTGAGAACTGGCTGGGTGCCCTGCTGTCACCATCTGCCATAGCCGTTCAGAGCCTTCCTGCCCACTATAACAAGTAACCTTTCAGTGTTAGTGGATGGCATTTGCTGAATGTTCTTGTTTCCTATCGTGTGGGATGTGAGTGAGCGTGTGACCTGTACCCCAATAGACATCCTCAGGGAATAAACCCTTTAAGATTCACAGATACTGTCTGTAAAACAGATGAAAATGCTTTATGCAATACCATTTGCCATCCTTTTCCTCCCTGGCAGCATTCTGACTAATCTTTTTCACGAATTGCTGTATCTCATCAGCTTCCTGCTGCTGGCCTGGCGTTGCTGCCATACATTCCTCCATCAAACAGGTAGCAGATACAATGTGTGCCTTCCAAGAAAATAGGCCAAGAACAACTTCTATCCTTTGTCTTCTATTAAATGTCTTGTTTCAAAAGCATTCAATCTTAGTCTGGAAATTTTAACTGTATAGCCTCGATCACCTGCCCAGTCCCCACATGACTGCACCATGTTGGAGTCATTCCCAGCTAGATGCAAGGCTTAAGTTAGGGCCACCATGAGTCAGCATATTTTTGACATGCTTTCATATGCATATAACTAGATACATTAGAATCTGGAGCATTTGTTAAACCTCAAGATTTCTAGGCTTTGCTTTATCCTCATTAAATCAAAGTCTTCGGGACTCACACACCAGGTGCCTCTCACAGGCAGCAGCTGTGGAAGCACTGCTGCGGCGTAGTGTGCTCCCTTACCCAGCTATTTTTGATACATAATAAAGAGCAGAGTTTCTTAGTCTGACAGCGAGTGCCAGAGTGTACATCCAACCTTCTAGTAAATCCTTTGCACTCCGTAGACTCTGAATTTTATCAAAGTCCCTAGAGATAAATCTGAATGAATGTGCCTGAAAACTGCATTGTAGGAGAGGGACTACAGTGATCATATAAGAAACGCCTTTTCTAACACATACAGAATAGAAAAACTGTCCAAAGAAGCAACACATCAGATTTCTGTAGATCTGAGGGAGTGATTAGACTAGTCATTGGGAGTCAGTAAACAATGAATACATTCAGTGGAGTCCAAAAGAGGGCTTCATACATCCATTACTACGTATTCCTCCAGTGGTCAGACATTCCCCACTTTGCCTATTAATGAGACTGTAAGTTTAAAAATAATGGAAAATGTGCTTTGTGTTCAAGGGTTACGGCTTTGTGCTGTCTTTCCAGAAAACTAAAGTATATTCCTTTAAGTGCTGACTTTAAAACATAATTGTTTTCCTTGGACCCAGGATTACTGAATTACCTGTTTGCCCCAAATCATCAGTTTCTTGTAGCCGTGTTTCCTCAGTCTCCTTGCTGTCAGCTGTCACTTTGTCAGCAGCTGTTTTGACAAAGGAGGGGTTCTGTAGGGGCCTGTCCATGGAATACCGGGGTGAGTGACCTTAATGGGTTCTAAACAATAGGGCCAGCCTGCAACCGAAACATAGCCCTGGGGGTGCTATGTCCCTGTCTCAGCACCAGGAGCAAATTTGGAAAAGACATCACCTTTTGAATAACTGCAGTTTGTCATTTTTCTTCATTCATGTGAGGGGCATTTCTCTGTGCTGATGATTCATACTGCTGTTGTGGATGGAGGATTTAAAAGAAAATGGTCTGCTTTTTAAAAGAGGGTGTTTATACTGGGTTTAAAGGAAATCTCCATTACTGACATGTGATTGTGACCTCTTTGGGAAATTTTAACTGCCAAGGATGGATTTGTCTTCTGGAGGATGAAAAGTAGAATAATGCTATTATGTTTTTGGCCCTGTATACAACCCATAATTGTGGGTCCTTAGGAATTCTCATTTGTGGGCTTAAAATACTACATTGTACACTGCATTCTGTTTTATCTTAAGGATACATGGGAGCTATGTGACATTTGGTTTTTCACCTGTTACAGTAAAGTGAGGGTAACGACTGCTTCCTAAGATTTTGGTGAGGCGTGGAATTTTAGAAAATGCCTTGTGTAATAAATAGCAGTCTCCTAAGAATAAGTTATTACTCAGTTCCGAGGGGAGAGCAAACAAAAGTATAAGGAGGCAGTATATTTTTAACAATTCAGGATAATTGTTTTTCAGCCCCTTGGGGGTTGGGGGGCTGGAAGGAAAGTGCACGTTAGGATGCTGTGGAGTGGATGGACAAGAGCTGGTCAAGTCCTGTGAGTAAGTTTGTGGGGCGATTTCTCCCTTGTGTACAGGAGAGATGACATTGTCAGCTCCTGCCTATGTGCAGAGCAGACCAGCTGTACTGTGTGACCTTGACTTCGCCTCCTAACATGAGAAGTGGCTGATGAGTGGAGTGGTGGCCAGAGGATGTGCATGACCTGGTTCTAGGGGAGGGGCTGAGAGGTGAAGTCCCCAGTAGGAGGGCAACACCTTGGGGTGCAGTCCCTGAGAGCCCTAGCGATGTCGCCTGCCCAGACCACTGATCTCCTTAAACATTCAGGGCTGGTACCATCTGGTGCTGCACTTCGTGTTTGACTCCTCAGCCTACCAGCCAGCCCCCATACAAAGTAACAATGCACCAGGGAACCTTCTTTACCTGAAAGCTTTTACACTGTTAAAAAAATATATAGGATTTTATAAACAGTCCTGAGACCTGAGAGCCAAAGACGTTGATGCCTGCGGTGCAAATCCACACAGGAAAGAACTGCGTGTGAGTTATTTTGTACCGAAGACCTAAACCACAGACATTGTTCCTAACTAGGAACTTGAAATGATCGTTTGAAGGAGGATCACTAAAAATATGTTATCTTCAGGTTTGTTTCATACAGTGTAGATAATATATTAAATATTAAACACACGAGTCAACATCATTGATAAGAGTTTATAACTTGTATTTTATTATGCCACCTCATTTGAATATGCAGATAGTCACAGAGTACTCAGCAGGGCTCTGTCAACACAAATCTGCCTCAGTGTTCTGCAAGCAGGCACAACCAGGACAGTTATTAGAGAAGTCACAACAGCTTCACTTTTATAGCATTCAAAATAGTATACATACCCCGGCTGGTGTGGCTCAGTGGATTGAGTGCCAGCTTGCAAACCGAAAAGGTCACTGGTTCGATTCCCAATCACGGCACATGCCTGGGTTGCCAGCCACCCAGTCGAGGGTGTGCAAAAGGCAACCACACATTGATGTTTCTCTCTCTTTCTCCCTCCCTTCCCCTCTCTCTCAGAAAAATAAATAACTTAAAATAAAAAATAGTATAAGTAACCATATATATTAACATAAAAACACTTCTTCAACAACAAGTAGTCTTTTTATCCTGGGGAATGAAATATGCTTGTGCTTAGTCAATCCTCATAAGTGTATCTAGAAGAAAAAGAAGAGAGAGGCTGAGCTGATTTACTGTATATTTTTGCTGAGTCCTCACTTAACATCATGGGTAGATTCTTTGACTTTAAGTGAAACAGCATAACAAAACCAGTTTTACCACAGGCTAGTTTTGTAAGCAAGGGTTAGTTAAGTTCTTAGGGCATCTCATCAGCCTTATCTCAAAATGACATAGAATGAAAGGACCCGCTTTCATTGGAGGAACTGTTTAATGAACAATGCTTTATACCTTATTCTTATGTTATCACCATCCTTTCTGTTGTCACTTTTCCCCCCAGGCCCAGATTATATCAAACAGAGATTTCAGGAAGGGGTAGATGCTAAAGAAAATCCAGAAGAAAAGGTACCAGAAAAGCCACCTACACCAAAGGAATCTCCTCATTTTTATCGAAAAGGTACGACACCCCCAAGGTCTCCTGAGACAAGTCCCAAACAAAGGCACTCTCCCCAGCCGTCCCCACAGCCTGCAAGGAAGCAGAACCCCAGCCCAGGGGCCAGACTCAACCTAGACATACGGAATGTGGCTGATGAGCAGGTGACGGCAGTCATCAACAAACCCTTGATGTCAAAGGCTCCCTCAAAGGAGATGGGAGCCATCGTGCCCCAGTCCAAGTACTCTGGCCGCCACCACGTCCCCAACCCCAGTAATGGGGAGCTACATTCTCAGTACCATGGCTATTATGTGAAACTGAACGCTCCCAAGCACCCTCCAGAAGACGTGCAGGAGGACGAAGGACCCAGCCACTCTTCCTCAGTGCTGGTGCACAAGCCGTCACCCAACAAGTGGGGTCCCCCTAAATCTGTGACAAAACCAGTTGCCAAAGAAAGCAAAGCTGAGCCAAAAGCCAAGAAGTCTGAACTTGCTATACCAAAGAATCCAGCGAGCAACAATTCGTGCCCTTCTTTGGAAAAAGAAGCCAATTCGGTAAGTTGACTAAGATGAGTTTTCTCTTCCTTACCTCACTCTGGTTCTTTCAGGTAGCATCATGGGGTGACTTGCACCCTGATGACAGCTAGGCTTGCAAAAGTCCTGACACCAGGAGGCTGCTTGGAGCAAGTCTGAGCACATTTGTACCTGGAGACAGGAAAGAGCTCTCCAAGCAGGAATGCCACCATGGTCACTCAGCCAGCCAGCCACCCACCCACCTTAAACATCATTCAGCTTGGACGGTGTCGTGGTCTAGCAAGCCTTTCCCAGCACTTCCTGGTAGCTTAGTTCGGGCAGCTATAACAAAAGTACCATAGATTGGATGGCTTTCTAAGCCACATGGTAAGAAAACAACACATTGATTTCTTGCCATTCTGAAGACTGGGGAGTTCCAAGATCCAGGCACCAGGAGATTTGGTCTCCAGTGAGGGTCCACCTCATGGTTCATAGACCGTAGGCCCTTTTCTCACTGTGTCCTCATGCAGCTGAGAGAGAGAAAGTGAGTTCTCTGTGCCACTCATTAACCCATTATGACAGCCCTCATAACCTAATTACCTCACAAAGACCCCATCTCCAAATATGCAACATTAGAGATTAGGGTTTCAACATCTGGAGGCACATAAACATGGGGGCCATAATGACAGCTAACTAACTCCCTGGGGGCTTTGAGGGAATCACAGCAACTGTCAGAGCCCGAGCTAGGAAGAGGGCTCCACCATCATTTTCTCAGTTCTTAGCCCACCTTTTGACTCCCCAGAAGAGTCAACACCCTTAGACAAAAGTACATCTTTTCTAGCTATTATGAATTATCCTCATAAATATTTAGTTTGGATTTTACTTTAAACCAGGCTTTGCAGCTAGAATATTTTTCCTTTCCATATGCAAACTAAAAGTATACCTTGGTCTTCTAACCCCTCAGAGTGTTAGTGCTCCTAAAATTCCAGATTTCTGGTAGATGCTGATTTTAATAAATCTTGAGCATTTAAGGTTAATGCTCACTTAATGCTTGAGCATTAAGCATTCAACCAGAAAGCTTTCAGTTATTGATAAGTGAGATTTATTTGTTAATGATATATGGAATTCATATTTTATCAAGCTTTGTTGAATTTATAAAAATCTAAAGCTGAGTAATTTTGGATAAACCATTGACTAGCCTATCCATATGCCTTTGGAACAGAAGTGTTGCATGTTTATCCTAGCTTAGGGAGGAAGCCACAGCCAACCCAATATTTACTAGTAATTTCAGACATGTTTACATAAAGGTGTGTGTTAGTATCTTTGTCAACAAGACTATAATACAATCATCAGTTACTTTTGGTCTCCTTAATTTCCTCACAGGGTTAAACAATTGAAATTCATCTTTTTAATTAAATTATGTTTGAAATTTCTCAGGTTTGTTGACTTTGCTAATATCTGTAAACACTGGTTCCCACCCTTTATTTCAAATTCTAATCCTTTCAATTATCTAAATATACATTAATCAGATCAACTGGATTAGCTTTCTGAGTCAACCCCATGGGATAGATGGTTTTCAAAACAGAGTAACTTCGAGACTCTGGCTGTTCAGTAAGCATTCATTGTTTTCTTTTTAGTTTTAACACTGATACTTCAGTATCCTGATATTATACCTGTTACATATATTATCACTGTTGAAGTTGTTAAATGTAATAATTCACTTCTCATTTGCCTTTCAGCATTTGTATTCACAGATTAATAAAGCCTTACATTTATATTAATATTAGTTTGCCCAACTTACAAGGTGGAAGTTCAAACAATACAAGCCCTATAATTTATAGTTTGGGGTTCAGTTGACTTCTGAAACTGCCCACAGGGAAGCATATGCCCAGTGTCCTACAATTAGATGAGTTACCTCCCTCTTCACTCTAACAGTTTTCTATAAACTTCATAGTTTCCTTCTTTATAAAAAAACATCTGTGTCACTGATGTGCAGAATTGTGTGATTCTGGGAGTGAAGCCAAGCATCTCCCAACTCACTAGGTTTGTCTCTAGTCTTCCCTTCCCACCCCAAGGGGAAAGGAGCACAAGCAGCTCCCACCTCTGCCACCATGGGAACCAGAAACCAGGACTGGCACCTTCCTGGGAAGATTTTTTTAAAGATTTTATTTATTTTATTTTTAGACAGAGGCAAAGGGAGGGAGAGAAACATTGTTGTGTGGTTGCCTCTTGCGCACCCGCCACTGGAGAGCTGGCGCACAACCTAGGCATGTGCCCTGACTGGGAATCAAACTGGCGACCCTTTGGTTTGCAGGACGGAGCTCACAGTCTGGCCCTCAGTCCACTGAGCCACACCAGCCAGGGCCTTCCTGGGGAAGTATTAACAACCTCTTTCTAGTAATAATGAAAACTGCTTTCCACCCCCTGATAACTTTTCTTCATGGAAAGTTAGGAAGTGACAAAATCACCATCAAGATAGTCCATGAACAGCCTTTAGAACCAAGGAGTAGTACTACATACAATTTTTGATTAAACGACACTGTATAAGTCAGAGGTGTATAAATAATAACTTGAAAATTCATGGAAACATTCACACTAAAGCAGACATTTGAGAGAAAACCAGACTGAAGCAGCGAGGGCTGTTTCTGGACAGCTGACGGACCCAGTTTAAGTCAGAATCACCATTTGTCGGGTGGCTCACCAAACTGAAACTAGAATTTCAACCAACTTATTAAGACAGTATAGGCTAGTGGCTGAGGCATTGAACCATTTTTCCAGTCTCCCTAGGTTTAAGTCCCAGCAGCGTGGCTTTCCTTGTATGTGACCTGGATCAAGTTTCCTAACTGCTCCGTGACTTGGTTTCTTCCTCCTCTATCGTAGAGTTGTTAATACTTCTGAAGTTCCTAGCATGGTATCTAGCATATAGTAAGTGCTCAAAAACCATTGCATATAACTAAGTTTGCTTTAACACTGTACTGGTTGAAGCATAAATAGTGATAAATACAGTGAGTCCTCACTTAACATCATCAACATACAGATTCTTGGAAACCACAACTTTAAGTGAAATGACATATAATTGAACCAATTCACCACAGGCTAATTCATATGAACAAGAGTTAAGTTTCTACAGCTTATTTGTGGTCACAAAATGATCACCACACTTCTAAATAAAGATCCAAAACATTTCTAATATTAAACACTAAATAAAATAAATGCAAGCTATATACATATTTAAGAAAGATGACTAAGAACAAGTATTAAAATTCTCTTTCACCCCGCTTACTGCAGTTCAGGGTCGTGTGTGGCCAGAGCCTGTCCCAGCATCTCAGGGCACAAGGCTGTCCCCATCTCGAACAGGGTGCGCTTCCATCAGAGAGCCACTCGCCCCCAGTCAGACTGGGACAGTTCACCTCACGTGCCCAGAGGGCTGTGGGAGAAAACCCACACAGACATGAGAACAGGAAAACTCCACGTCAACAGTGGCCCTGGCCAGGAATCAATTTTTTTTCTCCTCAATCTTTTATGAAACTATGTTGAGTAAAACCAACCTTATTCAAAAACCTGCTATATTCCAGTAGACTCTGACCCAACCTCCCGGTGACCCTGACAATTTATCTAGAAATCTAGCAAATCTTCTGCGACACAGGGTAACATTTAGAGCAAATTAATTCCTTGAACATGAGAATTTGGAGGAGGGAAGCACTGTCAGGGATTACTCTGCAGTCGTTCCCCCCCCCCCCCCGGCCCCCGCCTGAAGACATGTGTGACTCCTGTGGGCAGGCGCTGCGTATGGACTCATGCGATGCCAAACTTTTTTTGGGAGGATTTTGCGACCTGGTGACTTGGGTTGAAGGCAGGGGAGGCATCTTAACAGCTTTATCAGATAGACTGGTGAGGGGTCTTCTAATTCAGAATTTCCTCCCCTTCTGAAAACTGCCTACATTTTTTCCTAGCCATTACTCTGATGAGCTTCCAAGTTTGAGATTTACCTGTTATTTCTTTTGAATTATAAAACTTAAAGCATTCCTGTCAGATCATGTTTGAACCACACACATAGACACAAACAATAAAAACAGTCAATCCATATAATTAAATGTTGTTATTAATACTAAACTAAGCTGTGTTCTTTTATATTTTTGAAGAAATTTTCCATTTAACATAAACTATACCCTTAGCAGAAAAATCCTCACCATTTGAAATGAACAGATAGTCTCTTAAAGAAAAAAATTGATTTCAAGTTAAAATGACTTTCCATATTTTGACTTCCTGCACTTTATGTCCTCACTGCCTCAAATTTTCTTCCAATCAGGACTTGCACTTTGCCCTGCAACAGCTTCCTGCATAACACCTGTCCCAGTCAGTCTTGAAAAGCAAGGCTGATTTTTTTTCATTTTGCTATTTTAAGCTACAACTGGCCACCAGTCATATTTATGAAACTTCACCTTAAAGTTTTCCACGCTGTACCCGGCAAGGCAGCTGAAGAACACAGAGGTCACATCTTGACATCTGCCTTAGTATTAAACACAGCGTCCTGGAATTTACTTTTTGCCTGGTTGCTTTTTGAACCTGTTATTGCTGGTTTACCCTCATCTTTACTGAGTCATCGTTAAAGATAGCTTTATAAATAGTAGGATAAATGGATGTGTATATTAGAATATATACAGAATAAATGTATATTCAGTAGAAAAATTTCCTCATCTTCTTGCATGTCACTGTCTTTCAGAATTGGGAATTAAATCCACTGACCCAAGAGAATTGAAATGATTCCAAAATTCTTAACACATTCATGAGCAAAGTCTAATCAGAGTTTATAATATTCACAGCATTTCCTTAATCTCCATGCTGTTGTGATGTTAAAAGATCATCTCAATTATTTGCTGAGGTATAAGAGTTTCCTACATTATATATTCTGAGTTCACCAGGATCGAGAAGTTACCTGGGTTAGTACTCTCCTAATTTACAACATAATTATTCTGAAGAAAGCACAGGTAGTTACAAAAATTGGATGTTTTTCTGATACTGTGGAATCATGCAGTATGAGAATACCATTTTAAAGAAGTTGATGGGAAATTATTATTTTTAAACAAAGGCCTGTGGCTTTTATGGGTATGTAGAGAAAGGGGCATGAGTTCTGCAGTGAGCAGACTAAAGTTTAATTCTACTTCTAATTTGTTCATACTTGCTGAGTAATCTTGGGTAATACACCACCTCAGCTCTGTAAAATGGAACTAATAATCACTTATGAGGAATTTTTAAAAATAATCTTCAAAGGAATCTTAGCTCACTGCCTGACATACAAAGACCTGCAGTAAATGGGGTTTTTTCCCCCTTTTGTTTACTTGGGGTTTAGGAACTAGGTAGTGTTTTTCTTCTTCCTAATAATCCCTATGTCGAGGGCATCCATTTTTACTTCATCCTTTCCCTCACCCCTATTTTCTAATCACCCTGTTTGTCTTTAAATGCAGTGAATTAGTCCGTTTACCATACCCATGTCACCTGGAAAAGTGCCAGAAGAGAGCAGGTTTTCATTAAACCTTGGTTGCCTGAATTAATTGGGCAGTCCCTACATGGGGGTGCACAGTGGCGAACAAGGGAGGGGCCCTGCCACTGTGGAACTCCATCTGGGGGGAACAGCAGCAGTCGCCCAAAATGGCATTAAAGCGTGAAGTATTAAAATGGGGGGAAATGGCACACACACACTCTGACCTCTGCCAGGGAGGAGATCTCCTTCAAGGATGTGTGACCCAGGTCCTAGACCCTGCAAGATGACCACAGTGGCAGTTCCAGTCTCACTCAGTAACCCCATCCACCAAAACTACTATAGTAAGCATTTGAGGACTAACAGTTTCAATGTTAGTTTTCTCATCTTTAAGAACAAGACTATACCTCCCCACCTAAGTCATGAGGCCAGCTTTAGAATGCTCTTAATGCTATTTAAGAATAAGACACAACTTTAATGGTAACTACCAAGATTGAGTCTTTGTACAAAGGTGGCTGAGCTTGGGCAGATCTGAAAAGGTGGGTCGTATAAGGCCGGTTTGTTTTTTAAACAAGTCAGTAAATTTTGGATACCTTGGGCAGGGTGAGATATATACAGTAGTATTTATCAAAATAGGATTCTGTGATTTCTTAAGTATAACTTCACTTTTAAAATGTTAGAGTTATAAACAGAGAAACAAAAAAATTAGACCTGTAAAATGATTTGTGGAAGCGTACAACTTCCCACTTGCAGTTTTTCCGATAAGGAAGGGGTAATGTCCAAAAAGATGACCAGAGAAAGCAAGAATCAGAGAACTTCATTTTGAGTTTTCCTGAAATTTCTCCCGGGAGGTCTCATTGTCTACAGATTTCACTCCCACATTCTCACTGCCTTTACAAGGCATTAATTCTTCCTCATCCACATTGCTCCTTAACAAAAAATGCATATCTACTCCATGCCAGTTCCGAAGCGTGTTGGGTGAAATGTGTCTCACCCAGACTGTTGCCCAATGTTTTGAGGCAAACATAGCAGATTATTTTTAAGTCATATTTTAGATTTAATTAAAACTAGATTCATTTTTAAGTGAAAGTTCGAGATGGCTTCATCTAAAAATGACATTGCTATTTTTAGTTTATACCTTTTGTAACCACTATCATTCCTCCCTTATTTACTGCAACTGTGTTGGCTTTTTTATATTTTTAGTAATTGCTTTTTTATGAGTTAATTTAGGGACCGATATTAAAATGTTAAAGTTATGCTGGTTGTGTTCTGTTCTATTTCTAGGGCCCTAATTCAGTCATGATCGTCCTTGTCATGCTGTTGAATATTGGATTGGCCATTCTCTTTGTTCACTTTCTAACTTGACTGGAGTTAGGAAAGGTAAGAACAGTCTTAATCTCTATATAAAAATCATGAAATATAACATTCTCTTCCCATATTCCAATTCACATTTTTTTAACAACTACATATTGTCCTTCACTTTAATTTTGGCTGTGCCTGAATGTGATTCAACATAGTTACTCAATGATACAACTGTTTTGACCCTACGATGAAGTCATGACAACTAGTGGTGTTAGCCCACAGTTCTCCGCAGTGGTGTCATCAGCCCTTTAAATGGCACACCCCAGTCAGATGCAGACACAGGGAAGGAGGTTCGGAATTAGGATGGGCTCACGAGAGAAACGGAAAATGCAGCCAGAGTACCCGTTCAGTTCCCTTGCGAGTGCTTTATGGCTTTGGGGTCCTCTGGGAGCCGAAGCAAGCAGCCGTGTTGGAGCACAAAACTTAACAGTCATTCTTTTAAAAAATCTGCTGAAGCAGGCTCATCCGGCAAAGTTCTTGGCATTGACTACTCCATCTGTCCTAGCTGAGTGTGACTAAACTGGAAATGTATGGAGCTGCGTTTTTTTTGTTGTTGATGGAAGTCAACAGCTGCCTTACTATTTTACCATCTGACGTTTTCAGTAGGGAGCTGGGGAAACAAACGAGCCCGAGGAATGCGGCCGGAGGATTGTGTTGCTGCGCCACTTTTCCAACATTCACTCCTGTCTCATTACAAGAACGAGGTAGCAGCATCACTCAGCAGTCTTATGCCATGACCTGCTGCTTTAACGTCTCCCGGAACATTCTGGGAGAAAATGTTGTGTTTGCTTGTGCACGACTATTTTTGCTGTTTATTTAAATATGATGTATGGTCACCTACCATGTGCAGTCCTGGCCAGATGAAACACACATGTTGCATCTCAAGGAAAAGAAACAACAAAATTCTAGAGAAATGTGTTGATTTTGACAGCAATACATCATTTTTATGTCATTTAGTCTTCCTAAACCTTTGGTGAAAGGCTGTTTATCTTAAAAATTTAGCAATTTGAAAGCATTATACCTTCCTAAGAAATAATTTAATTTTAAATATTTTTAATGTTACTAAATGAATTATTTATGCACTTACAAGGTGCTCAACTTTAAAGGCTGAAAGACAACAGAATTCTAAGAAGTCAGAATGTTGCATGGGTTGCAGTAATCGGTGTTTAAAAGATTCAGTTTCATTGCTGACGTACTTTACAACCAAATAAAATCTTGTCAGTGGCTATGTTAATTCCCATGAAACTTAAGCAAGATGCTATTAATAACTGCTCTTCTCTTTCTTTTTTTTTCCCAACTGAATATTTTGTTGAATACATTCAGGTAGAGCATAAAGCTTTGTGAAATCACTGCTTCTCAATTTTATGCCTTATGTGTTGTTTTTCAAAGTCCTTTTAAAATTTTATTTCACATCTTAAAGGCTTAGACATTTTTGTTTGAGTATTTGTCCTTCACAGTCCTTTGTTATTCTGACATAATCAGATTTTTTGCTGTTTTATAATTAATCCTTTATTACTCAGAAGCATGCTTACTTCAAGAAACTACATGGTCTTTCTAAAAGTAACTATTTGAAAAGAAATTGGGGAGGAAAGGTTTCTATTAAATCTCTATGAAACATTACATTGTGGAGAGGGAGATATTCCTAAATAGTTTCACAATCTGCATGGTTTAATCCAATTCTTTTTGCCTTGCTACCTTTTCAATGCAGAAGAAGCAATTCACATGTTAGCACAGGTGTGGCCTGGACGCTCTGTCACCTGCCAGGTAGTAACCCAGTGGTGTTTTTTGCAGAAGTACAATATGTTGAGAATCCTGGGTGTGACCAATGTGGAATAAAGAAGAAAGCAGAAAGAGAGCAAATGAAAATTACAACTTGTATATTTATTTTTTACATTTTGCTTTGACTTTTAAATTTAAGAAGTACATTTTTACCCAAGAAACGTTTGAGTTCCTCTGTCAGTCTCAATACTGACACTTCTCCTTCCTAATCCCATAGCTCTTTACGCTGGGAAAGCTGATTTTTTAAAGAAAAAACAAAATACTTAATCTTATTAAGTGTTTATTTAAAATATGTCATGCTTTGAAATAATGGATAACAGATAACTAAAGGATATGTTTATACAGTGAGCATGTTGGTTCCATTTATAAATATATGTATGATTTATAAGCTTTTTTAAAACAAAGCCAAAATTGTTGGTATTTTTCTAAAATGTGCACAGCTGTATTTTACATGAAAGGCTCTTTCTAATGGGTTGTTATACTGTACTCTACATTTTGGACAGCACATGAGGTCTGCCAATGTACTTAATAAAACATGACTTGTTTATTTAAAGTTTCTTGCTGTGAAAAAGAACTCCCTACCTGTGAGTTCCTTTATTTATAATTCTTGAAACCAAAATGTATAATGTACAGTTTTCACAACTGTATCTGCTCTAATAAAAAGAGTTGGTTATTTAAAAAGTTTCAGGTGTGTTTCCTGTGTGAGTAAATTACTCTCTGCGGTTACGTAGAATTTTTGGTGGTGGTGGTAGTATTGAAAGAAAGACCTGCTGAAAAATTAACAGGGGGGGAGGGATGGTCTTGCAAGAAGCCACATCGCAGAATGTAGTTGTACCACACCATGATTTCTTTCTACGTTTCTTTCATTCTGGGCCTTCCAAATGATTTTGCAAAATAAGATTCCCTGCTCTGAAGGCTCTTGCCTTCTTCATTAATTGGATTAGCGACTTATTCAGGATTTCAAGTCAGCTCCTATTTTTTAAGGAAAACTCAAATTTGGAATAAATTTTTATTTGCATGGGTACTTTTCAATTAATTTAAATTTTTTGACCATTGAGCCCCAAATAAATTAATGTGTTGCGAGAGCCCCTGCTGCTTGAGCACACTTCTGGAAGCATGCAGCCACTGGGCTCCCTTTGAAGCCACCCTTGGTACTGGTCTAGGCAAGCCGCCTGGGAGGTGTGATAAAAGGACCTGTCCTAGAACAGCTTCCCAGGGAGCTGCTGGAGCACTTACATATTCCCAGATTTGTCACTACTATTGAGGGCTAACCTATTGGAGACCTCCATATAAATAACGCACAAAGTCTTCACCACTAGGTACTAACAGACTTACCAATTCAAATGGTTAATCTAGCAAATCCTAAAAAAAACACAACACAGAACAGCATGTTTGGGAGCATGCAGGAAAAGCACAGGGTTCTAGAAAGACGACTGATTCCAGGTTCAGGTTCAAACCACATGTGTTAATGGTTGAGGCCAAAGCTCGGAAGAAGACTATGTGGTTGAGAAAAATCTGGAAAATATTCTGCATGCTCATTTAATGCAATACACATTTTCAAGAGTTATGGTGAGCAGGGTCCCCAGGCTCACACTCAGTGCACCTCGCTGTCCTCTTCTCATGTTTTGGGATGTTGTGCAGCCTCGTGTTTCCAACTTCATACGTAGTTGTAGATGTGGCGTAGTCTGCCTATCTGTGGGAATGGTTCACGAGGCTGTGTTTGATTGACTATCCTAGGTTTGCGAAATATGTCCAACATTTCATTCTTACTTTGAAAGTACTGAAAAGTACTTTAGTATTCCCTAACAGCTTCTATAGGGGTCAGAATAATAGTAGAACAAAATAACAAAATAATTTAAGGAATACTAATGAATAGTGTGACTGTGGATAAATTTCTCACTAGGCCCTGATTGACTGTCGATTCTCCCCTAATCTAATCCCCTGGGTTCTCTGTAAAATGGGTGTAATCATATCACTACCCTCACAGGCCAATTGTGAGGATGAAATGAGCTCACTTACATTAAGTGCTTAATACAGTACCTGGCACATAGTAACTGTTTTGTATGTATTAACTTTTACTAATAGATGGAACTAAGAAAAAAATATTAAATGTCTATAAGTGTCTCAAACGAGTTAAAAAAATAAAGTGAGATCCCACTAAAGGTCTCTTTATAAGGGTTAATTATGCCACAGGTCATGTGATATTCTTTTTTCAGTGGTGATCAGTGAGTCTTTCTCGCTGTAAAAACCAAATGCCACATTTACAAACATCCTTCTTGGCACTTTCACATCAATGTCTCATTAAATTCATACAAAACTCCTATGGAAGATTTTCTGCAATTAAATGATTTGCCCAAGGTCTTGTAAACAAAACATTAAAATTTGTAATTTTGATCTGACTCTACATATTGTGCTTTTTCAATGACATATTTCACAGAACTAGAACAAATATTTCAAAAATTTATATGGAACCACAAAAGGCCCCGCATAAGCAACAGCAGTCCTGAGAAAGAAGAACAAAGTTGGAGGAATCATGCTACCTAATATTAAGCTATGGTATAAGGCCATTTTACTGGCATAAAATAGACACATAGATCAATGGAACAGAACAAGAATAGAGAGCCAAGAAATAAACCCATACCTTTATAGTCAATGAATATTCAACAGAGGAAGCAAGCACACACAATGGCTAAAGTAGTTTATTAGAGAAATGGTCTTGGGAAAATGGACAGATATGTGCAGAGCAATGAAACTACACCACCTTCTTACACCACACACAAGAATAAATTCAGAATGGATCAGAGACTTAAATGTTAGACCTGAACCCATAAAAATCCTGGTAGAAAACAAGCAGTAAAATATCAGACATCTTTCGTATAAATATTTTTGTTGATATATTTCCTAGGGCAAAGGAAACAAAGGAAAAATAAACAACTGGAACTACCTCAAATTAAAAACTTTGCACAGCTAAAGAAACCATCAAGAAAATAAAAAGGGAACCCAGTGTATGGGAGAACATATTTGCTAATGATGCATCTAACAAGGGGTTAATTTCCAAAATAATATAAAGAATTGATACAACAACACTAGGAAGGCAATCCAATTAAAAAATCGGCAAAAGAACCTGAATAGACACTTCTCCATACAACACATACAGATGGCCAATAGACATATGAAAAGATGCTCAACTTCTCTAATCATCAGAGAAATGCAAATTAAAAATCACAGTGAGATACCATCTCACACAGTCAGAATGGCTATCATCAATAAGTCAACAAACAGGTGCTGGTGAGGAGTGGAGAAAGGGGAATCCTTTTGCACTGTTGGTGGGAATGCAGAATGGTGCAGCCACTGTGGAAAACAGTATGGAGATACCTCAGAGTGTTAAAAAGGAACACCTTTTGACCTAGCAATCCCACTTCTGGGAATATATCCAAAGGAACCCAAAACACTAATCCAAAAGAACATAAGCACCCCTATATTCATTGCAACATTATTTATAATCACCAAGTTATGGAAGCAGCCCAAATGTCCATCAGTAGATAGATAAAACAACTATGGGATTCAGAGAAGGAAGATGGCGACAGAGTAGGAGGGAGCAGATTTCATTTCTCCCTACACACAGGAGAAAAACCTAGCCAATGAAGGAATAAACAGCCAATGGTACCCCAGCGTGTATCAAAATAAGAGACCAAAAATTGTAGCGGACACTGAAAAACCAGATGGTAAGGAGAGTGCTTCAGGACAAGAAGGTCCCAGGGACCAGGGCAGCTGTAACCCAGACCCAGACTCCTTGGGAGCAGTGGGCCTGCCACAGAGTCCTTGGGAGAGAACAGGGTCAACTGCTCCCTCCCTCCCTAGCCAAACAAGGTATAAGTATCACTGGGAGAGACCTGGTTGCTTGAAGTCACAGAAAGGGGAATAAGGGCAAAGAAGCAAACACAGAGGGGGCCGTGATCACCCATAGAGTCTGTGGTCACCATCTTGGGAGAGTTGCACAGTGACTCGCACTGACCCTGATAGTCACTGGTCTGGCTGGAGAGTTGGGTGGTATGAAGTGGCAGGCTTGAGTAGGAGGACTTTCTTGAAAAGGAAAACTGAGAAATTCTGCAACAGCCACTTGGCCTACTCCCCTCCCACCCGGGCAGCAGTCCTGAGGGTGCCTGGAAGGTTGCACAGAAGGCCTCAGGAAAGGCCCTGCATACCCCCACAGCACTGGGAAGGGACCGAGACAGCCTGGCCAAGCAGGAGTACACAAGCCCATACCCCAGCCCACAGTGGTAAACACAGGGAAAGAGCCTCTGAGGCTGACCCCTGATCCCTCTGACACCTGATCCCACACCCAAGGTATCCAAGAGAGGTGCCAGACTAGCTTTAGGGAGAGTGTGCCTGAGAATGGCTGAGTACACACTGGAAAGGGAGAAAAGCCACACCAGTCTCCCATCAGCCTACTGCAGCCAGCAAGACCAGAAAAACCGGTTTGGTCAGATTGAAACCAACAAAAGGTATATTTTTTAAGTAATCTTCTACTTTTTAAATTTTTATTATTGTTTTATCTTTCAATACCTTTTTCCTCGCTTTCCTTCTTCCTTGTTTTATTCCTTCTTCCTTTCTTTCTAATTTTATCTCTTCCTCCCTTCTCCTGCTTTTTTTTTAATACCCACAAGGGAGACAAAAAAAAAAACGAACTGTGAAAGGACCAGAATTGGACCCAACAGGGGGCATCCCAACAATCAAGACAGTGAGACAAATTTTACTTTGCTGTTGCAGAGAAACTGCAAGTTACTGCATATTTGTATTATTAATTTTTTCATTACTATTACATCTCTTATTTTAATAGTATTTTTGTATTCCTCTTCTTTCTGTATAGTCTTCCTTGCTTGGATGGTTATCATTTGAAAGGTTTCCCCTCTTCTCTCTTTCATAGTGTATTGCTAATTTACTGTCCTTCACATCACTTGTGTTCCTTTAACACATGACTCAAAGTCTTATGTCCCCTATTCATGTTATCCAGATCACATAGATTCTGTCAGATGATTGTTGCTCTAATATTACTGTAAATAATAGCTGTTCCATACAATTGTAAATACCTCGCAACACCCCTCCCAGATCTTAGCCCACTTCTCACAGTTTCCTGAACTCTATTACTATAGTGGTTAACTCTATTCTCTCACACACTACACCTATTTTCTATCCTTTACTCGCACCTTACCTCAGAATCTGACCTTCCACAACATCACTGCTTTGTAGACCCAACACACAATTTTTCCCTCCCCAACAAGAGTCTTATCTTCCTTCCATCCTTTCTAGAAAGTGGCTAGTTGGGTGGAAGATCATGGTTAACACTATACATAGCCAAAGGATCTCCTATCTCTCCTCTACCAGCTGGTACTATAAATATCATAGAATACTCTTTTGCTGTTTTAAACCATTTTGCCTTCCCCTCCCACTGATTACACACAAAAAAAGAGTAGGTGGAAGCAGTAAACAGCAGGATACCCACTGGAAGAGGAAACCCAACAACAAAGGAACCACCAACAGATAACAATAGAAGGTGAAGGAGGGAGTGGAAACCACACAAACCTCAGTCCAGGATCTATCTGGAAATACAACTAAATAGTGGATAAATTACCCAGTACAGACAACTGAACAAGAGCAAAAGAGAATCCTCAAAACCTTGTACACACCAAAGAACCAGCTTTAACACAACCGGCCCATACCTGCACAACAGAATACAAGAGGTGGTGGACAGAGTGACCCTCAGTTAACCAACTGGTGGGAAAGACCCCCAAAAAAAAGATCCACAAACAATCAAAACCCAAAGACAAACACAGAGCCAAATTAAAGGACAGCCCAAGACTAGTGAGCTTGGGAGATCAAGGAGACTACACCACTGAATCTCACAGGTATTCTAGCACAGATGTTCACACCATAAACCCAAGAAGCCAGAACAAATCAATTTAAGAAGCTGACGCTAACAAGAAGAGTCTCACAAACAATGGGAAGACAAAGAAACAATCCCCAAATGAAAGGAAAGGAGGAAGCCTCAGAAAGAATGGTAAATTTAATAGAGGCAAGTCAACTATCAGATATACTGAGTTCAAAGCACTGATTATTAGGAAGTTCAATGAGCTCACAATGAGCTACCAGAAACTACAGGGGAGCTATAATGAACTCATTGCAAACTATATTGACACACAAAAAGGAAATAGAAACTATCAACAAGGGCCAACAGAAAATAAAGAACTGAAGAACACAGTAGAAGGAATCAAAAGCAGGACTGATGAGACAGAAGATCAGATCAGTGAGCTGAAAGACAAAGTAGGAAAAAACACCCAGAAAGAGCAAGAAAAGGAAAAAAGGCTCAGAAAGAATGAAGACAGATTAAGAGAAATGCAAGACCATATGAAATGTAATAATACTCTTATAATAGGGATACCAGAAGGAGAAGAAGAGGAGAAAGGGATAGAAAATGTATTTGAAAAAGCAATGATGGAAATTTTCCCTAATTTGATGAGACAAAAAGTCACACAAATCCAGTAAACACAGAGAGTTCCTATCAAGAATAAGCCAAAGAGGCCCACTTCAAGACGCATCATAAATAAAATGGCAAAATTCCAAGACAAAGAGAGAATCTTAAAGGCAGCAAGGGAGAAACAGGAAGTAACATAGAGTTGAGCCCCAATAAGGTTAGCTACTGGCTTCTCAATGGAAACACAACAAGCAAGAAGAGAATGGCCAGAAATATTCCAAGTAATGAGAACCAGACTCCTGCAACCAAGGCTGCTTTACCCAGCAGGGCTCTCAGTCAAGATAGAAAGCCAAATAAAGAGCTTCCAAGACAAAAGAAGTCTAAAAGAATATACTTCCACAAACCAGCTCTCCACGACATGCTAAAGTGACTGCTCTAACAAAAAGAAGGAAAAGAGAGAGGGGGGAACACAGGTACAAAAATAGCAATGAATAAATACCTATCAATAATAACCTTAAATATAAATGGATTAAATGCTCCAATTAAAAGAAATAGAATAGCTGAATGGAGAAGGAAGCATAACCCACACATATGCTGCCTACCAGAGACCCACCTCAGGACAAAATACCTACACAGACTGAAAGTGAAGCTCTGGAAACAAATTTTCCAAGCAAAAAAGAAAAAAAAGCCGGAGTATCAATACTCATATCAGACAAGATAGACTTTAAAAAAAGGGCCATAAAGTGAGACCCAGAAGGCCACTTCATAATACTCAAGGGAAGAATCCACAAAGACATACACATTGTAAATATATGTGCACCCAACATAGGAACACCCAAATACATGTAGAAAATCTTAGAGGACTTCAAGAAAAATATTGACAAAAATACAATTACAGTAGGGGGTTTTAACACCCCACTGTCAAAAATGGACAGATCTTCCAAACAAAATATCAACAAAGATATTGTGGCATTAAACAATGCCCTAGATAAAATGTACTTAACTGGTATATATAGAGCCCTTCATCCCAAAGAAGCTAAATACACATTCTGTTCAAATGTACATGGAACATTTTCAAAGATAGACCACATGATAAGACACAAAACAAGCCTCAACAAATTCAAGAAAATTGAAATCATCTGAGCATTTTCTCTTACCACAAGGGACTGAAACTAGAAACCCAAGGTAAAAAAAAAAAGGAAAACCCGCGGGAAAACACTCAAAACACTCAAAATCATGGAGATTGAACAATGCTATTAAACAATGAAAGGATCAAGAATGAAATTAGGGAAGAAATCAAAAAGTTTCTGGAAACAAATGAAAATGAACTCCCAACAACCCAAAACTTATGGGACACAGCTAAGGCAGTCCTGAAAGGGAAGTTCATAGCAATACAAGCCTACCTAAAAAGGATAGAAACATTTCAAACAAACAACCTAACCCTACACCTACAAGAACTCTAGAAGCAACAACAAAGACAGCCCAGAGCAAGTAGAAGGGAAGAAATAACCAAGATCAGAGCAGAACTAAATGACATAGAGACTCAAAGCACAATTCTAAGAATCAATGAATCCAGGAGCTGGTTCTTTGAAAAGATAAACAAAATCAACAAGCCCTTGAGCAAGCTCATCAAGAAAAAAAGCGAACCTGGTTGGTGTAGCTCAGTGGATTGAGCGCGGGCCTGTGAACCAGAGTATTGTGGTTTGATTCCCAGTCAGGGCACCTTCCTGGGTTGCAGGCCAGTTCCCAGAAGGGGACACACGAGGGGCAATCATACATTGATATTTCTCTCCCTCTCTCCTTCCCTTCCCCTCTGAAGATAAATAAATAAAATATTTTTTAAAAAAGAAAGAAAAAAGAGAGAGAACCCAAACAAGCACAATCTGAAATGAAAGAGGAGAGATGGTGATGATTATTATTATTATTAACTGATACCACAGAAATATAAAGTGTTGTAAGAAATTACTATAAAGACCTGTATGCCAAGAAATTCAAAAACCGAGGTGAAATGGACAAATTTCTAGAAAATATAATCTTCCGAAACTCAGTGAAGAAGAAGCAGAAAGCCTGGACAGACCAATAGCAGCAGGTGAAATTGAAGCAGTAATCAAAAAACTCTGGACACACAAAAGCCCTGGACCAGATGGTTTCACAGGAGAATTCTACAAAGCATTTAAGGAAGATCTAGTCCCTATCCTTTACAGACTATTCAAAAAAACTCAAAAATGATGGAATACTCCCAAACACTTTTTATGAAGCCAGCATCATCCTAATTCCAAAAAGAGATAAAGACACAACAAAGAAAGAAAACTTCAGGCCAATATTGCTGATGAACATAAATGCTAAAATCCTCAACAAAATACTGGCAAACTGTATCGAACAATACATTAAAAAGATCATTCACCATGACCAAGTGGGATTCATCCCAGGGATGCAAGGATGGTTCAACATTCACAAATCAGTAAATGTCATACATCACATAAACAAAAGCAAAGACAAAAATCACATGATCATATCAATAGATGTGGAAAAAGCATTTGATAAGGAACAGCACCCATTTATGATAAAAACAGTCAGCAAAGTGGGAATACAGGGAGCATTCCTGAACATAATAAAGGCCATATATGAGAGACCTACAGCCAGCATTATACTCAATGGGCAAAAACTAAAATCCTTTCCACTAAGATCAGGAACAAGACAAGGTTGTCCACTTTCACCACTTCTATTCAATATAATATTGGAAGTCTTAGCCACAGCAGTCAGGCAAGAAAAGGAAATAAAAGGCATCCAAATTGGAAAGGAGGAAACAAAACTGTCACTGTTTGCAGATGACATGATAGTGTACATAGAAAATCCTATAGATTCCCCAAAAAAACTGCTCAACCTAATAAATGAATTTGGCACAATAGCAGGTTACAAAGTTAATATCCAGAAATTAATGGCATTTTTGTATACCAACAATGAAACAGCAAAAGCAGAAATCAAGAAAAAAATCCCATTTGATATAGCAAAAAGAAAAATGAAATACCTAGGAATAAACCTAACCAAGGAGGTAAAAGACATGTATGCAGAAAACTACACAACACTGAAGAAAGAAATCAAGGAAGACACAAACAAATGGAAACATATACCCTGTTCATGGATTGGAAGAATTAACATCATCAAAATGTCCATACTATCCAAAGCAATTTGCAGATTCGATGCAATACCTATTAAAGAGCCAATGGCATATTTCATAGACATAGGACAAACATTTCAAAAATTTATATGGAATAATAAACGACCCCGAATATCTGCTGCAATTTTGAGAAAGAAGAACAAAGTAGGAGGGATCACAATACCTGATATCAAACTGTATTACAAGGCCAGTGTAATCAAAACAGCTTGGTACTGGCATAAAAACAGGCAAATGGACCAATGGAACCCAAGTCTCTACAGTCAATTAATATTTAACAAAGGGGGCAGCAACATAAAATCAAGTAATGATAGCCTCTTCAACAAATAGTGTTGGGAAAACTGGACAGCTACATGCAAAAAAAGTGAAACTCGAGCACCAGTTTACACCATACACCAAAATAAATTCAAGGTGGATAAAAGATTTAAATATAAGTTGTGACACTTTTGAAGTCCTAGAGGAAAACATAAGCAGGAAAATCTCAGATATTTCATGCAGCAACATTTTTACTGATATGTCCCCTAGAGCAAGGGATCTAAAGGTAAGAATAAACAAATGGGATCTCATCAAAATAAAAAGTTTCTGCATGGCTAAAGAAAACAGCATTAAAATAAGAGAACCAACCATATGGGGAAACATTTTTGCCAGTGATCCCTCAGACAAGGGTTTAATCTCCAAAATATACAAAGAACTTACATGACTCCACTCCAAGAAGACAAGCAACCCAATTACAAAATGGGCAAAGGACTTGAACAGACACTTCTCCAAGGAGGACATACAGAGGATCCAGAGACACATGAAAGATGCTCAGTATTGCTAGCTATCAGAGAGATGCAAATTAAAATCACAATGAGATACCACTTCACACCAGTAAGAATGGCCATCATAAACAAAGCAACAAACGAGGGTTGGGGAGGTTGTGGAGAAAGGGGGACCCTAGAGCACTATTGGTGGGATTGCAGATGGTACAACCACTATGGAAAACAGAATGGAATTTTCTAAGAATACTGAAAATGGATCTGCCTTTTGACTCAGCGATTCCACTGCTAGGATTATATCCTAAGAACATTGAAACACCAATCCAAAAGAACTTATGCACCCCAGTGTACCCCAATGTTCATAGCAGCACAATTTACAATAGCCAAGAGTTGGAAGCAACCTAGGCGCCCATCAGTAAATGAATGGATCAAAACCCTATCGTACATTTACACAATGGAATTCTACTCAGCAGAAAGAAATAAGGAGCTCCTACCCTTTGCAACAGCATGGATGGAACTGGAAAGCATTATGCTGAGTGAAATAAGCTAGGCAGTGAAAGACAAATACCGTATGATTTCACCTTTAACGGGAACCTAAACAACAAAAGAAACAAGGAAGCAAAATGTAACGAAAGACACTGAAATAGAGAACAGGCTGACAGTGATCAGAGGGGAGAGTGGAGGAAATTTCAGGGGAAAAGGGGAAGGGTTTACAGGAACATGTATAAAGAACACATGGACAAAAACTAAGGGGAGTGGAAATGGGAGTGAAGTGTAGAGCACTGGTGGGGTGGCTGGGATGGGAGTAAAAGACAGAAAACTGTACTTGAACAACAACTAAAATAAAATTTTAAAAATAAAATTAAAAAAAAAGAACTATGGAACATTTACACAATGGAATACTACTCAGCCATTAAAAAGAAAATTTTACCCTTTGTGACAGTGTGGAAGGCCCATAGAACATTATGCTAAGTGAAATAAGCTAGCCACAGAAAGACAAATACTATATCATTTCACTCATATGTGGAATCTAATGAACAAACTGGACTAACAAGGAACATCAGGAAAGAATCATACATGGGGAGCAGGATGACAACTAGTGTCAGGCATTAGGGGATAGGGCGATTGAACAAAAAGGAAAAAAGACTATGGACATGGACAACACTGGTGATTGCTTGGAGGAGGGGAGTATAAAAGGAATAAATGGTAATGGGAAAATACAATAAACATTAAATTTGAAAATAAAAATACTGTGCCTTTTCATTTCATATATTGACTAACGTTGTTCCACATGTCACAATCATCAACCATGAAAAGGTAGAAAATATGAAATTCAAGGTAACATTGTGTGTTATAAGCCCATTTCTATTGTTTCTTAATGCCACTTGGTAGATGTACCTACTGAAGAGTCTATTAGAAGGTCTGGATAATGTATTTACAACCCTACTGTCATGTGACTTTTCATAATATATTTATGATATTCCTTTTTTAAGCTTATACAATACAAAATATTATTAACATAAAGTTTACATTTAAATAATGGTATTTTTGGAGTAAGAGGTACATTATAAATGAATTTGGTTGTGTGTGTTCGAACTCGATATCTAGAATTAAGCCAGAAAATACACACGCTGCCTTGAAGCCCTAAAATATTTACACGAATACCATGGTGTTCTTTTGACTTTGAAATTCTCTTTAGTATTCTATTGAATCCCAAGTCTGAGACAGATAAACTATTAGGAAAATTAACACAAAAGTGAGGGCCCAAGATTCGTTCAGCTAGTGATTAATAAAGCTGTTCACTTACTATGATAAAGAACATAGTAATATCAACTTCCAGTCAAGATGGTGGAGCAGGTAAAACTGCTCACCTCCTCCCATGACCACATCAAGATTACAACTGAATTATAGAATACCCATTGTTAAGAACCACCTGGGGACTAGCAGAACAGAATTCCTATAACTGTGGATACAAAGAGGAAGCCACGTCAAGTTTGGTAGGAGGTGCAGAGACACAGAATGGGCTAGTCCTACACCCACATGTGTGGCAATTAAGAATTAGGAGGGATATCTTGGCTGCAGAGGAAATGAGGGGTCTCAGTCTCTCACTGGGCTCCCCCTTCCCATGGTCCTAGGGCTAGAAAGGGGCATCCCCATAATATCTGTGTGAAAACCACTAGGGATTGTGGCTGAGTGAGACTGAGAGTACCGGAGATTTAAACACTGCAGGTCTTAAGACCTGAGCATAGACTCCCTCTGGGTTTCAGTGCTGGTATAGCAGCTACAAAAGCACCAGGGCCATGTGGGGAGGAACTGAATTGACTGTCTTCAGGGTGGAGCAGAGGGCAAGGTTCAGGATGAAAGGGCTGGAAGACACCTTTGTTCCTTTGCTGAGTTCCCCACCCTCCACCCCCACCTCCAGCCTGCACTGGCAGAAGGGTACCAAATCTGAGCTCTGTATTAAGTTGGCTAACAACATTAACCCTTCCATAGTGACTCACTGAGATTCTGGCCCACCCAATTTGCACACTTGATTTTAACTTATTCTAGCTGCTTTTCCACGCAAGTGGAGTTCCTTGACTCACACAGTAAACTTTTCTAAAATCTCTCATAAATTCTCTCTCTAAAAGCTTCACAAACACCAAACAAACAGTGGCTATCCTCAACCTGCCCCATTTCTCTTGCTAAGCAGCCCCAACTGGGAGCAGCCAACCTCAGTTCCCAGCATAGCCTCTCCCAGGTGCCGCCAAGCCCAGCACAAGTGAAACAACTCACTTTGTAGCTTCTAACAGGTTGTCCTGGGCTAGGCATAGGCAGTAGCTAATCTAGGCCTGCATCCAGAGCCCCTCTCAAGAGGCCCAGAGGCCCCAGAATAAAACACCCTGAGGTCATCTTCAGACAATACCTGAGTACTCCCAACCAGGTCCACAAATGACACACACAAAGGGAAGATTCAGCAGTCACCAGAGCCCAACTAAACCAAATCCCAATTCACGGGGGCAGCCCAAACAGTAGCCCATCTGATGTAATTATGGCTAGTTCTCACAGCCAGTCAGTCTGAGGGTCAGCCCCACCTATTAACGTACCATCAGTAGTCAAGCCTCAACTATAACAGAAGGGCACGCACAACCCATACAAAGAACATACTGGGAGCACTCAGCTCAAGTGACCAGGGAGAATGCAACACTGGGCCGCAAAGGCCACTTCCTACATACATAAAGCCATCCTACCAAGACTGGAAGACATAGCAAATATACCTAAAACACACAAACACAGCAAGGCAGCCAAAATGAGAGGAAAAACAAACATCCTAAATGAAACAACAGGACAAAACTCCAGAAAGACCACTCAGTGGAGATGAGCAATTTACCAAATACAGAGTTCAAAACACTGGTTATAAGAATGAGATTATGATAAGGCTAGATGAACTCATGTGAAAACTTCAACAAATGTGGAGAACATAAAAAAGCACCACTCAGAAATGAATACAATAGCTGAAATGAAGAATACATTAGGTGGAATCAATACCAGATTAGATCTACTAGAGAAACAAAACAGTAATCTAAAAGATAAGCTAACAAAAAACACTAAAGCAGAACACCAAAAAAAAAGGGTAGTTTAAAGAACTTCTAGGACAACCCCAACCCCAAATTTAACAACACTCACATCATAGGAGTACCAGAATGAGAAGAGAGAGCAAAAGATTAAAAACCTGTTTGAAGAAATAATGACAGAACTTCCCTAAACTGGTGAAGGAGATAGACATACAAGTCCAGTAAGCACAAACAGTCCTAAACAAGATGAATTTACAGAGATCCACACCAAGACACATCAGAATTAAAATGCCAGAGGTTAAAAACAGAGAATGTTAAGAGTAACAAGAGAAAAGCTGTTAAAGCTATGTAAAGGGAGATCCATCCCATAAGACTTTCCAGCTGATTTCTCAACAGAAACTTTGCCAGCCAGAAACGATTGGCATAAAATATGCAAAATAATGAAAAGCAAGCACCTATAACCAAGATTATTCTACCCAGCAAGGGTATCATTTAGATCAGTGATTTTCAACCAGTGTGCCACAAGAGTTTTTAAAATATGCAATGCATGACTATTTAGTCAGAGGCATGACCTCTTTTCCCTTAGATGGTCAAAAAATTAACAGCCTACATAACAATACCCAACCAGTGGGAAGGAATCAAAATTATACATATTTTGTTCTGGCCAAGATAGAAGCATAGTTTGATATACTTTACTTCCTAACACAACCAAAAGAAGGATAACAACCAATTTAAAAACAAAAAACAACCAGAACTGCCAGGAAATTGAAGTGTATGGAAGTCCGACAATAAAGGAGTAAAAGAAAAAATATTCATCCAAACCGGTAGAAGGGGTGGAAATGGGAAACCAAGGTGGAGTGCCCGTACGCCAAGGCAGTGGCTGGAGGACAGGGCAGATGAGGTTGTGGCTGGCAGATGGGGATATCGTACATTTGCTCAGATAAGCCAAAAGGAGCAACTGGGGAGTGAAACAGACTGCAAAACCTAGGGTTCCAGCATGGAAAACTAACGCCTCAAAATCTCTCACTGAAAAAAACCTCGGGGGGGGGGGGGTTTGAGGCAGTGAAAGAAACTCCCAACCTCACACGAGAGTTCATTGGACAGACCCACAGGGCCCTAGAATGTACAAAAACCCACCCTCCCAGGAATCAGCACCAGAAGGGCCCAATTTGCTTGTGGGTAGCAGAGGAAGTTACTGAAAGCTGGATGAGAAACAAGCAAGAGGCATCGATCCCTGTTGCCCTCCTATGCCACATACAATGCCACAATGCAGTGCTGTGGGTTGCCCACCCCTAGAGAATACCTAAGGCTCTTCACCTTACAACATAACCGGTGCCCTGAGACAAAGAAATATTGCCCCAATGAAAGAACATGGCAAAACCCCAGAAAAAAGAACTAAATGACAAGGAGATAGCCAACTTATCAGATGCAGAGTTAAAAATACTGGTAATCAGGGTGCTCAGAGAAATGATTGAGTATGGTTGCAAAGTAAAGGAAGAAATGAAGGCTACACAAAGTGAAATAAAGCAAACTATACAAGGAACAAACAGTGACAGAAAGGAAACCAAGACTCAAATCAATGATTTGGAATAAAAAGAAAGAAAGAAACATTCAACCAGAACAGAATGAAAAAACAAGAATTAAAAAAAAAATGAGGAAAGGCTTAGGAACATCTGGGACAACTTTAAACTTTCCAACATCCAATCATGGGGGTGCCAGAAGGAGAAGAGGAAGAGCAAGAAATTTAAAACTAATTTGAAAAAATAATGAAGGGAAAATTCTTTGATCTGTGAATAAATGAGACATACAATTCCAGGAAGCTCAGAGAGTCCCAGAGAAGTTGGATCCAAGTAGGAAAACACCAACACACATCATAATTAAACTATCCAAGATTAAAGATAAGGACAGAATCTTAAAAGCAGCAAGAGGAAAGGAGACAATTACCCACAAAGGAGTGCCCATAAGACTATCAGCCAATTTCTCAAACTTTACAGGAAAGAAGGGACTAGAAAGAAGTATTCAAAGTCATGAAAGGCAAGGACCTACATTCAAGATTACTCTACCCAGCAAAGCTATCATTTAGAATAGAAGGGCAGATAAAGTACTTACCAGATAAGGTCAAGTTAAAGGAGTTCATTATTACCAAGCCCTTATTATATAAAATGAGAAAGGGACTTATCCAAGAAAAGGAAGATCAAAACTATAAACAGTAAAATGATAACAAGCTCACAACTATCAACAACTGAACCTCAAAACAAAAACAAACTAAGCAAACAACTAGAATAGGAATAGAATCAGAAATGGAGATCATATGGAGGATTATCATCAGGGAGGGGTTGGGGGAAAGGTACAGAGAATAAGAAGCAAAATTGGTAGGCATAAAATAGACAGGGGGAGGTTATAAATAGTATAGGAAATGTAGAAGCCAAAGAATTTATATGTATGACCCATGAACATTGTATGACCCATGAACATCAACTAAGTTGGGGGGCGGTGCTGGAGGGACTAGTGGTGCAGGCTGGAAGGTTATATAAAGAGGGGAGAGATAAGTGGGACAATTGTAATAGCACAATCAATAAAATGTACTTTAAAAACAAAACAAAATTATACATATTTTTGTCAGATTGGCAAAAAATATATATTTTTAGTATGATATTGCAGAAATTTAGCAATTAGTTTATGTGTGTAATGAGATGAAAAAGGTTGAAAATCACTGATAATGACTGAAGGAGAAAGAATTTCCCAGCACAAAAGCTTAGAGAGTTTATCAACACTAAACCAGTATGACAAAATAAATATTAAAGGTACTTATTTAAGAAGAAAAGATCAAAAATACAAATAAGAAAATATGGGAATGAAAAATATTCTCACTAACTAAGGTAAACACTTAGTAAAAGTAAAAGCAGTGGATCAACCAACTACAAACCTAGTACAAAGGTTAAAAGACAAAAGTAGGAAGTATTGTAATTACACATGATCCTACAAAAGTAGGATCATGTGTAATTACAATAAATTAGGGAATACACACAAACACACACACACACACACAAAATAGAAAATAATGGCAAGAACAAACATGGAAGGCATAAGTAATAACTACAGTGATTTTAGAATTTGTTCAGACTTAAACTGCTATAAATATACCTTGGAATATATGAAGTACATGGTAACCATAATCCAAAAAATTGGAAACAGCCTAGGTGCCCATCAGTGGAAGAGTACATCTAAAAACTGTGGTACATTTACGTAGTGGAATACTGCCCAGCAGAAAGAAGGAATTCCTACCCTTCTCAACAGCATGGATGGAACTAGAGAGCATTATGCTAAGTGAAATAAGCCAGGTGGTGAAAGACAAATACCATATGATCTCACCTTTAAGTGGAGCCTAATCAACAAAACTAATAAGCAAAATATAACCAGAGACATGGAAATAAAGAACAAACTGACAGTGACCAGAGGGGAGGGAGGAGGGAGATAAAGGGTAAAAAAGGGAAAAGGTCAGCAAGGAACATTTATAAAGGACCCATGGACAATGTTCGGGGGGGGGGGGTGACAAGGATTGAATATGGGAGGTTGGGTGGGTAGAGCAGAAGAGAGTAATCGGGGCGGGGAAAATGGGGACAACTTTAATTGAACAATAAATTTTAAAAAAAAAGAGATATACAAGAAATAAAGAATAATCCAAAACAATGCTATAGAAACTCATCAACATGCAAGAAGAGAGCAAGAAAATAATTAAGGAACAGAGAACTACAAAAACAGAAAAGAATACAATAGCAAAACTACATATCTATCAATAATTGTACTAAGTGCTCCAAAAAAAAGATAAGGTGGCTGAAAGGATTAAAACACACACACAGACTAATAGTAAAGAGATGGAAAAAGATATTTCATGCAAATGAAAACAAAGTAAAAAGCTTGCATAGCAATATTATGTCAGAAACAAAATAGCCTTTAAAACAAAGACTAACAAGAAAAAAAGGTATTTCATAATGATAAACAGATCAATCCAACAAGAGGATATAACTCTTATAAAGATTTATACATCCAACATAGGAGCACCTAAATACATAAAGCAAATATTGATATACATAAAGGGAGAACTCAAAAGTAAACAGTGATAATTGGAAACTTTAATACCCCATGAAGATCAACGGTCAACCAGCCAGGTAGAAAATTAACAAGGACACAGTAGCCTTAAATGACACATTAGACCAGAGAGATGTAATTGGTTTTTTAGGACATTTTATCCCAAAGCAGCAGAATATACATCTTTTTCAAGTATATTCTGGAACATTTTTCCAGTGCACATGAAACATTTTTCAGGACAGATCCAATGTTAGGCTACAGCATAAGTTTTAATGAACTTAAGAATATTTTAATCATATCAAGTATCTTCTCTGATCACAATGGTAGGAAAGTAGAATCAATTACAAGAAGAAAACTGAAAAAACACAAACTCATGGAGATTAAATAACATGCTACTAAACAATTAATTGGTTAACAACGATATCAAAGAACAAGTCAAAAGGTAACTTTGAGACAAATGAAAATGAAAACACAATGACCCAAAGTCTGTGGAACACAGCCCAGGCAGTTCTAAGGAGAAAATTTATAGCAAAACAGGCCTGCTTCAAGAAACAAGAAAAATCTCAAATAAACAATCTAACCTTACACTAGGAAGGTTAAACAAAGTCCAAGTAAGTAGAAGGAACAGAAACAAAATCCAAGTAAGTAGAAGGAAGGAAAAATAAACATCAGAGTGGAAATAAATAAAACAGTCTTCAAAAAACAGTGAAAAGATCAATGAAATCAAGAACTGTTTTTTTGAAAAATAATCAAAGCTGATAAATCTTTATCCAGTCTCATAAAAAAATTAAAAAATAATAAAAAACAAGAGATGGGGCCCAAATAAATAAAATTAGAAATGCAAAAGAAGTGATAACCAACACAACAAAATTCAAGGGATTATAAGGAAATACTATAAACAAGTAGTGTATTTTGCCACATATAATGCGTAGCCAAATTTTTGGCCAAAACTTTCAGAAAAACATCTTTCATTTTAATTTTTTAATTCAATTTTTAATTCAATTACAAAACCAATTATCATATTTTATGATATTGTTCTGTACATGGGTATCATTATTGATCTCTAGAGTTATACTTTTTAATGCATAAGCATAAATAAGTAATTTCAGCACCCACTCATGCATCACATTGTATCTTGTGCAGAGTTTTTTGGTGAAACATCAAATCACCCAGGTGACTCAGCCTCCAACAGTCCAGATTTGGTGCCCTTCAGACTTCTAGTTTTTCTGAAAACTAAAGTCACCTTTGAAAGGAAAGAGACCATGAATGAAGTTCAGGAAAATATGACGGGGCAGGTGATGGCAACTGGGAGAACTGTGTGAGGTCCCAAGGTGCCTACTTTGAAGGGGACTGAGGAATCATTATCCTATGTACAATTTTTCTTGTATCTTCTTCAATAAAGTTCTCTGTTTTACATAGTACATGGCTGGATACGTTCTGGACAGACCTCTTATACAGAGAAACCTACTGAATCCACCAAAAAGCAATTACAACTAACAAATGAATTCAGTAAAGTAGCATGATACAATAAACATTCTGAAACTAATTGCATTTTTATAAACCAATAACAAACTATCAAAATTAGAATTTAAGAAAACAATCCCATTTACAGTTGCATCAAAAAGAATAAAATACCTAAGAATAATTTTAACCAAGGAGGCAAAATACCTAGGAAAACTGTAAGAGATTGAAGAAAAAAATTAAAGAAGTTATAAATAAATGGAAGGATGTAACATACTCATGGATTGGAAGAATTAACATCATTAAAATGTCCATACTACCCAATGTGATACACAAATTTAATGCAATTCCTATTTGAACACCAATGGCATCTTTCACAGGACTAGGACAAATAATCCTAAAATTCTTATGGAACAAAAAAGACCCCAAGTAGTCTGAGCAGTCTTAAGGAAAAAAAAATAAAGTTAGAGCTATCACACTACCTGATACAAGGCTATAGCAATCAAAACAGTATGGTACTGGCCTAAAAACAGACATAAAGATCAATGAAACAGAATAGAGAACCCATAAATAAATCCATACCTAAATGGCTATTTAACTTATGAAAAAGGGAGCAAGGATATACAATGCATTAAAGAGAGTCTCTTCAATAAATGTTGGAAACATTGGACAGATAAATGGAAAATAAAGGTGGATCGCTTTCTTATACCACATATAAGAATAAATTCAAAATGGATTAAAGTATTAAATGTAAGACCTGAAATCATAAAACTCCTAGAAGAAAATATAAGGAACAAACTCCTTAATATCACTCTTAGTAATATTTTATATATTTTTCTTCAAGTAAGAAAAACAAAAGAAAATAAATGGGACTACATCGAACTAATTTTTTTGCAAAGAAAACCATGAACAAAACAAAAAGACCTACTGAATGAGAGAAGATATTTGCCAGTAATAAAGAATTAATACAACTTAACACCAAAAAATTTTGATTTAAAAATGGGCAAAGGACTCAAACAGACTTTTCTCTACAAAAGGACACACAGATGGACAATAGACACATGAAACAATACTCAACATCACTAATCATCAGGAAAATGTAAATTAAAGCCTCAATGAGGCATCACCTCACACCAAGTCAGAATGGCTACAATCAATAAATCAACAATGGGCCAAGATGGGAGCATAGGCAGATACACTGGGTCTCCTCACACAAGCACAAGGACAACAACAAATTTAAAAACAAATAACAACCAGAACTGACAGAAAATCAAACTATATAGAAGTCCAACAACCAAGGAGTTAAAGAAACATTCACCCAGACTGGTAGGAGGGGCAGAGACAGGCAGCTGGGACAGAGACGTGTGGCAAGGCAGAGGCTGGAGGACCCAGATGGGCAAGACAGTGGCTAGTAGAGTGGCTGGCAGAGCAGACGGTCCCACATTTGCATGCAGATAAACCAGAAAGAACAACTGAAGAGCAAGAGAGACTGAGCAACCCAGGGTTCTAGTATGGGGAAATAAAGCCTCAAACTGTCTTACTGAAAAAACCTGAGGGGTTGTGGCAGTGGAGAAAGCCCTGGCCTCACAGGACAGTTTGTTGGAGAGACCCACAGGATCCTAGAATGTACATAAACTACCCACTGGAGGAATCAGCACCAGAAGGGCCCAATTTGATTGTGGGTAGCAGAGGAAGTGACAGAAAGCCAGCTGAGAGCCGATCAAGAGGCATTTTTCCCTCCCAGGCCCCTCCCACACACAAGCACCACAAGGCAGTGAGGAGGGTTGCCCCGCCCTGACAAATACCTAAGGCTCCACCCTCCTACAACATAGCAGGTGGGTGGAGACAAAGAAATATGACCGAAATGAAAGAACAGATCAAAACTCCAGAAAAAGAACTAAGTGGCAAAGAGATAGATAATCTATATGATACAGAGTTCAAAACACTGGTGATCAGGATGTTCACAGAATTGATTGATCTGGGTCGCAAAATGAAAGAACAAATGAAGGCTACACAAACTGAAATAAAGCAAAATACACAGGAAACCAACAGTGAAGGGAAGGAAACCAGGACTCAAATCAATGATTTGTAACAAAAGGAAGAAATAAACATTCAACAAGAACAAAATGAAGAAACAAGAATGAAAAAAAAAAAAAGAACAGAAAAGACTTAGGAACCTCAGGACAACTTTAAGTGCCCCAACATGCAAATCATAGGGGTGCCAGAAGGAGAAGAAGAAGAGCATGAAATTGAAAACTTATTTGAGCAACTAATGGAGGAAAATTTCTCTAATCTGGTAAAGGAAACAAACTTCCAGAAATTCCAGAAAGCCCAGAGAGTCCCAAAAAAGTTGGACCCAAGGAAGCACACACCAAGGCACATCATAAATTACCCAAGATTAAAGATAAAGATAGAGCCCTGGCTGACGTAGCTCAGTGGATTGAGCGCGGGCCTGCAAACCAGAGTATCACGGTTCGATTCCCAGTCAGGGCACATGCCTGGGTTGCAGGCCAGTTCCCGGCAGGGGACGCATGAGAGGCAACCACACATTGATGTTTCTCTCCCACTCTTTCTCCTTCCCCTCCCCTCTCTCGAAAAATAAATAAAGAAAATATTTTTTTAAAAAAAGATAAAGATAGAGCCTTGGAAGCAACAAAAGAAAAGGAGAGAGTTATCTACAAAGGAGTGTCCAGGAGACTATCAGCTGGTTTCTCAAAAGAAATCTTACAGGCAAAATGGGCTGGAAAGAAGTATTTCAAGTCATGAAAGGCAAGAACCTACATCCAAGATTACTCCATCCAGGAAAGCTATCATTTAAGATAGAAGGGCAGATAAAGTGCTTCCCAGATAAGGTCAAGTTAAAGGAGTTCATCATCACCCAGCCCTTATTATATGGAATGTTTATTTTAACATTTTAAAATATTTATTTTAACATTTCTTCTTCTAAGAAATAGAAGAACAAAAACTATGAACAATAAAAAGACAACAAACTCATAACTATCAACAACTGAACTTAAAAAATCAAAAACTAAGCAAACAACTAGAACAGGAACAGAATCACAGAAATAGAAATCACATGAAGGGTTTTCAGTGGAGAGGGGGAGGGCCGAATTGGGGGATAAGCATGAGGAATAAGAAGCATAATTGATAGGCATAAAATAGACAGAAGAAAGTTAAGAATGGTATAGGAAATGGAGGAGTCAAAGAACTTATATGTACAACTCATGGACATGAACTAAGGGGGTGGGGAATACTGGAGGGTGAGGGGTAAAGGGTGGAGGGTGATAAAGGGGAGAAAAAAATGGAACAATTATAATAGCATAACCAATTAAATATACTAAAGAACACCATAGTTGTTTCAATATTATTGACTATTATCTATGCTATAATTTATATACTCATCACTATTTTGTAACTGCCAATTTGTGCTTCTTAATTCCTTCACCTTTTTCACCCAGTCTCCCAAATCTCCTCCCCTCTGGCAACCATCAGTTCTTTCTCTGCATCTGTGCCTCATAGTGATTTGAGAATCAAACTGGTAACTCCAGTCATCTCCTTGGCATATGGTAACCTCTCAAAATATAGTAGGTGCTGTTACACTTAACAGTCTCACCTTTATTAGCAATTTTTACTTATCCCATCATCAGATTGCATTTATTACCCATAACTGATGTTTCTTCAAATTCATTGAAATGAAATTCTACAGCCTTTGGTCATTAAGCCTCAGGTCCTGTCTTAAGAAATGTATTCTGCATTTAGAATTCATTGTACTTTGCACAATTAAATGGGTTCCTTCTCAAAAGTAAAAAGAAGACAATTAAAATTCAAAACTCCTAGTAGCCATCAGAAGGTACATAGGCAAGCATTTTGATGCATTCTCATAAAAGGCTTAGGAATAATTAATACAGAACATTCATTACTTACAGCTATTTATTAATGTCTATTAGCCACAAAGATGATATGAGAAAAAAGTTTGATTAAGGTGTATGAGAAATGAACCTGACAAAAACTTACTACAATGACTATACTCTTTGCTGTAGGAGATTACTTCCTGACATATACTTTTTTTAAAAATCAAGATTTTCACTGATTTGCAGAAATATGTTAATGGGCCCAAATATTATGCACAGTCACTATAGATATGAACATGGGCAAATGGCTCTGTCTTTTTATTAAGTATATGTTTAAATTTTTTATTTTTTAGAGAGAGGGAAAGGGAGGAAGGAAGAGAGGAAGAGAAATATCAATGTTCACACCTCAATAAGTTGTTTCTCCCATGCCCCCAACAGGGGACCTGGCCCACAACCCAGGCATGTGCCCTGACAGGGAATCCAACCTGCAACTATTTGGTTCACAGGCTGGCAATCAACCCACTTAGCCACACCAGTCAGAGAGCTCAGTTTTACATAAAATTAAAATATATAATCAAAAATAATAGCAAAACATCATAATGTCAGCTCTTCCAGGGCTGAGTATTCAGTGTAGCATCCATCAGTTTATAAATTCTGTCACCGATATTTACAGAGAAAGAACAGAAATAAGTTCACTGTCCCAGTTCAGTGAAGAGATCCAGATAGCTGAGCTCAAATCCCACACAAAACTGAACTTGGGTATTTTTTGCAATGGGTAACAGAACACAATTTTCCTGCTTGAAACATAATCCATTCATCATTTTAAGGAAAACCTAAAATGAGATGAAAATCACCGCCTGGGACTTTAACCGGCTTTTTCCCCTTCTCACCAAATCTCATTCTATGTGGGCCACAATAGGCAGGAGATTTTCAGAGGTTCTCAAACTGTAACCAGAGCTAGGACTACCTGCAGGTAAAACATTGCTGAGCCCCATGGACAGAGCTTCTGATTGAGGAGGTCTGGAGATTCGTTTCTAACATATTCCCAAGAGCTTTGCTGCTGCTGGCCAGTGAACCCCACTTAGACAACCACTGTTCTGCATAATCAAGCAATGCACAAATGTCAAACACCAACTACATTCAACCTCTTTGCTTAGGCTATATGTCTGGCATGGCAGAGAATAGTGAAAAGGAATACACACGTACCTAATGTCTGTCTAGCAATCATTTCATTTCGTCCTTATAACTCAGGGATGCCATTTTGCACAGGAGAAAACCAAGTTCCAGAGGGGTAGATAGAATTGTTTTATCAAACCCTACCGATTGGTAGCAGAGCCGAGACTGCCACCCAGGGGCCTGTGGCTCCAAGTCCTGGGTGCTCCTTTCCCTACGTCTTTCCTTCATCCTTCACCTCCAGCAGCTCTGATCCTGTCTTCTGGCCACCAAAAGCTTAAAACACAAGGCACAGCTGTGCAGCCCTTCTGACTGCCATCAGGCAAGTTGACATGAAGGCTAAGTCCTCGGGGTTAATTGGGACAAAATATTGATCTCTGAGGTTAAAGGCAAATATCAATGAATGAGTCATTCTCACAGCCTCCAAGCAATTTGTCAAACCAGAAATGAAATTGGACCTCATTCTTTAAGATTTTCACACTCAAACACTTGCATTTTCTCAGACAGTGTTCACACTCGCAAGCCTACGCATTACTCCCTCTGTCCATCTGTGCAGACTTTCTCCCCTAGCTCTGACAGGAAAGAAAACAACTAAGCAGTTGAACATGACGAAAGTGTCCCCACGGAGATTCCATCACATCCATTGACCTTTCTCAGTGACTCTCAGGCTAGAAGAGGAAGCCTGATTATCAGGCAAGAGTGTATGGCAGGAAGCAAGGGGGCTTCTAGGAAAACATCCTAATCCTTATTTTTGTCAGGAGCTATGTGTAGGATTTAGGAAACGAATTCATCAAGGAGCATCAGATGACCTCCCTATTTGCATCATAGTATTTATTTTCCATATTGAGATTTTCCATGAATGGCAAGAATAGACGATACACAAAAGAGAAAATATACATGGTCAATAAACATGAAAAGATGCTCAACCCAACTGGTGGCCAGGAAAATGAAAATTAAAACAAGGTTTTCAAACCCCTGGGCCTATCACACATTACATCTTGACTGAAATGGTAAGGGGGCTTTGATCCAGTCAGCACTGGATCTCAAATCCAGATCACCTTTACTTTCTAGATATGAGACTCCATCTGAATAATGACCCTCCTTAGTGACTCCAGACCACATTGCTTGATTCTCACTTTACTGAATAAATCATGTTTTTCAAGTCTGTCTTCATGACTAGGCCATGCACTCCTTACAAATGGGGACTTTGTCCCATCTCTCTACACCAACAGAGCCTGGGAACATACATATGTGCAGTAAGACTGATGAGTGATTAATAAAACTGAAATAACTTTGCCCTTGAACAGCTCACACACCAGTGTAACGGCCTTCTTCCACAACATGCCGTAAGGACATGACACTCCGATTCTTTTGTTTTACAGTATTAATATTACTACACGAAAAGGGAAGGGGGGTTAAAACTTTGCAGAACAGTAAGAGGTTTTTAAGCAAATGTAGAAATCCTGTTGAGATAACACTCATTTCCATTTGGCAAAAATTATGGCTATGTCTTTGTAATGGTTTGCTAAGCAATTTGACAACATTTCCAAAAAGGCCAGCAGTTCACTGATCTTGGTTAAGAAAAGAATTTCTAATGAACAGGTGTAACACTTCAGTGAAGGAAGAAGAGCAAGTTCTAGAGGTCTGCTGTACAACACTGTGTCTAGAGAACACAGTACTGTATGTGCACTTAAAATCTAAGAGGGCAAATGTGATGTTAAGTAATCTTACCACAATAAGATAAATTCTTTTAAGAAATTATTTCTTAGCACCTTGACATTTTTTCAGGCATTTAACATTAGGGGATGGCAAAATGAAACTAAGCTAAATTGGAGATCAGTTCCTTATTACTGACTTCCCTTTGAGGTGAAGAGAAATGAACAGATTAGAGCCACACTAAAAAGAGAGAATTAACCCAAGGTGGTGAATGATTTGGTGTGGAGAGTGAGGGAAAAGTAGAATTCAAGAATGACATCCAGGTTTGAGGCCCATAACCAAGACAGGGATGGGGGAGGAGGCATGCACAGGTGAACTGAAGACACAGAATTCAGTGTGAGACATTGTGAACCTGAGGTGTTTGTGAGACAGGATGCCTCTGGGTAACAGGTCCAAAGTTCAGGGAGACTCTCTGTGATCAAGATGCACTGAGTGGAGAGTAGGGAAAAAGAACTACTCACTTATATGCAGTTGTCTGCTCCTCTCCTTACAAATTATTCTTCCTATTTATTAGGGCAGGTCCCACAAAAGAACTACATTCAGTAGATGTTTTTATTGTGCTAAAATATCCATAACAAATTTACTACTCCATTTTTAAGTGTCTAGTTCAGTGGCATTAGGTATATTCACATTGCTTTGCAATCATCGCCACTATCCATCTTCAATAGATTTTTAAAAATTGCCTCTTTTCAAAAGCACAATTTTGTAATTAATTTCACTAATTTTGGTTTTACTATTACAGAAGTCTTTACATTTATTATAATAAATTCCTTTTTCTGAACTCACTGAATAAATAACACATCAAATATACTATTTTTCTAATTCATTTTAGAACACAGAATTTGATGATTAAGCTACCATTAAATATCTGTGAATGCTTAAGCTGTCTTCAAACGAAGGAAGTTTTTCTTTACAAGAAGGAGCTGGGGCCCTGCATCAGGCCTAAGGGCAGAAGGCGGCCGCTGCTAATCAAGACTAAAAGCCCCTTCCTATCTGAGGTGAAGTGGCCTCCTTTGTCCTCTTTCCTGTTGTCTCAGTTTCCTGTGCAATCAAGCCTATTGTCGAACTCATAAATTTAAAGAGCAACAAAGTTGAATCTTGACATCTACTAGTGTTGTTTCATCATTATCTAGTTGGAGAAGTCATTATTTATTTATTGACTTTAAAAGAGAGAGTGGGGCAAAACAGCTTCTAGGAAAGGGAAAGGGAATTCAATCTTTTGCCCCTGGAAACCAAAAAGGCAAAAACATCTCTTCTTGTACAGTGGTCTTTTAGTTCTCTTACCCTCTAAGAAACAGGCTACCTACTTATCCATAAAAATTTCCATTGATTTACAATTAAATGATAAGTCACTGGATAAACCAGAATTCTTGTTGCCAAAATCTCAGCTTCTTAAAAATGTCCCCTTCGGGTAAGAAACCATCATCAGGCAATCTCACTCCTCTTTGCCAGATTTTTTTTCTTGGCCTTTTTAAACCCTTGGAGATGACTATATGACCAAATTCTGGCCAGTGGAACCCTACTGAGTCTTCTGGAAAACTTTTTCCTTTCCTGATTAAAGCAATAAACAGCAGAGAACTCAATGGTGATGTATCTTTCTATATTTTCTGTCTTGAATGTAGATGTAATGCCTTATGCAATGGCAACCATCTTGCAACCATGAGACAAAAAAATTGGGGCTCAGAAAGTTGGAAAAAGCTAGGATCCTTAATAATGTTGTTGAAATTTTTCTTAAATAAATAATAAATGTCAAGTTCCAGCCAACATGGAGGTGTAGGTAGAAACCTTTCTCTTCCTCCCATAACCAAAAGGAGCATGACAACCAATCTAAACTCAATAAACAACCCGAAGTGCCAGAAAATCAAACTGCATGGAACTCCAACAACCAAAGAATTAAAGAAATAGTCAACCTGAACAACCAGACCAGTAAGAACCCCTGGCGAGGCAGCAGACCACAAAGGTGGGGCCAGCTGAGAGAAACTGCAGCAAGGTGGTGGACTGCAGGGGTGGGAATGGCTGAAGGGAAAGCTGAGACTTAAAGCTCACCATGGACTAGGCAGGTCCCAAGGTAAGAGAAACTTCGTCTCACACAAGAGTTCATTGGAAAGTGTGCTAGAGCTGAGCAGGCAAGCTGCATTGTCCCCTCTCTGGACCCTCCCCAACAGGTAGCATGCTAGTGTAGCAAGGAGGGTTGCCCTGCCCTGAGAAAACCTAAGGCCCCTTATGACTTAAAAGGTGCGTTGAGACAAAGAAACATGGCCCAAATGAAAGAGAGAGCAAAGCTCCAGGGAGAGAGCTAAGCCGTGAGGAGACAGACAACTTTTATGATGGAGAATTTAAAGCCCTGGTAATCAAAATGCTCACATAGGTGATTGAGCTTAGCTGAAAAATGAAAAAACAAATGAAAGATACCCAAAATGAAATAAAGCAAAATATTCAGGGAACCCACAGTGACAAGAAGGAAACCAGGACTCAAATCAATGATTTGGAACAAAAGGAAGAATTAAACATCTAACTGGAAGAGAATAAAGAAATAAGAATTCAAAAATGTGAAGAGAGACTTAGGAATCTCTGGGACAACCTGAAACATTCCAATATCTGAACTATAGGGGTGCCAGAAGAGAAGAAGAACAGCAAGAAATTGAAAGCTTATTTGAACAAATAATGAAGAAAAACTTCCCCAAAATGGAGAAGGAAATAGACTTCCCAGAAGTCCAGGAAGCCCAGAGAGTCCCAAAAAAGTTGGGCCCAAAGGGAACACACCAAGGCATCATTATTAATTTACCCAAGATTAAAGATAAAGAGAGAATCTTAAAAACAGCAAGAGAAAAGGAGAGAGTTACCTACAAAGGAGTTCACATTAGACTATAAGCTGATTTCTCCAAACAAACCTTGCAGGCAAGAAAGGGCTGGAAAGAAGTATTCAAAGCCATGAAAGGCCAAGGACCTACATCCAAGATTGCTCTATCCAGCAAAGCTTTCATTTAGAATGGGAGGGCACATAAAGTCCTTCCCAGATAAGGTCAAGTTAAAGGAGTCCATCATCACCAAGCCATTATTATATGAAATGTTAAAGGGACTTATCTAAGAAAAAGAAGAACAAAAATATGAACAGTAAAATGAAAACAAATTCACAACTATCAACAAATAAACCTTAAAGAAAAGAAAAATGAAAACAAAAACTTAACCAAACAACTAGAACGGAAAGAGAATCAGAGAAATAGGCATCACATGAAATCAGATTTCAGTGGAGAGGGGGAAGGGAAGAATAGGGGGACAGGGTACAGGGAAGAAGAAGCAAAATTGGTAGGCATAAAATAGACAGGGAGAGATCAAAAATGGTACAGGAAACAGAGAACTCAAAGAATGTATATGTACAACCCATGGACATGAGCTAAGAGTGGGGAATGCTGGAAGGTTGTGGGGTGCAGGGTGGAGAAGGGATAAAGGGGGGGAAATTGGGAAAACTGTATTAGTATAATCAATAGAATATACTTAAAGATAAATAAATAATAAATGTCATTATGGTTTAATCTTTTAAAAAATATTTCAGCTGTTATTAAAATGAGATTAAAAGGAAGAAAATAACTTCAACATGATCTAACTATGGAAAAGATATCAACAGTACTCATGCTTATCATTCACAGCTACCCTGAAAAGTAAAGGCTATTTTATATATCAGTTCATGTCTTTGCTTAAGAGAGAGAGTTGGATTTCTAAAACATCAAGGACCTGAAAAGACCCCAGCCCACACTCTTGACTCATCCAAGTGACCTCCCTGAGCAGCTCAAGTAGACCCAGTCAGGACCATGGCCCCAACTCAACCTCATAAACTGCACTAATCATAATATCCAATGCCTACCATGTACTGGAAGCTCACCTAATGTAAATGCTTCATGATTATTTCTCACGTAATTTGTTCTTTATAATAAATAACTGTATGAAGCAATCATTGTCATCCCAGATTTTACAAATTAAAAAACAAGACATCAGACTCCACAAGGTGCCATGTCCATTGGCACCTTCACAGCTAGTAGTAACAGAGCTAGAATTTGAAACCAGGTCTATTTGTGAAGCTTGTCACAAGGGATCTGTGAGAACTGCCTCCCAGTTTCTTTCCTGGCACTATCAGCCGCCATCCCCTTGGGGCTGACACCAGACTGCTCTTTGTGGGAGCCATTGTTACCTCCCATACGTTCTGCCCGCAGTGTGTCTCAGCTGACCCCCTTTCCCAGCCACTGTTTGGCTCCCAGTTGTCGCCAGGTCTCCCTGTCTCCAGTGTACTCTTTCTACAGCTAAGACTTGCCAGAAATACAAAGCCACACTTTTCTAAAATTTAACTCTGAGCCTGTGACCCACCTCAGGAAAGAATGTACATCAGCTTCTTCACTGCCCTAAAAGTAGAAGAAACAGGAAAATGGGCCCCCGTGCATTCACAGGACCAAGCCAGAGCCTTTCCAATCCTAGTCATGCATCTCACCTGGGTGACATGTGCTGAGAAGTGCATCACAGGCGATTTCATAATTGTGAGAACATCATACAGTACAATCACATAAACCTAGATGGTCTAGCCCACTGCTCTAGGCTGCAAGCCTGTATAGTACATTACTGTCCAAAACAACATGAGATTGAATGAAGCACAAGGAAAAATGATGCAAGCAGAGGCATGGTAACCATGACATACCTGAGGCCACTGCCGCCCTAACACAACATGCTCTTTACAGTAAGTATTTTAATAAGTACAAAGCATACACCCCAAAGTAACAATGGGAAGTATAGTAAATACATAAACCAGTACCATTGTTGTTTATTATTATCATCATCATGTAGTGTACATAACTGTATGTGCTATAATTTTATAGGACTGGCAGTGCAGTAGGTTGTTTACACCAGCATCATCACAAACACATGGGTAATGTGTTGCCTAGGACATTACAATGGCTGCAACATCATTAGACAATAGCAATTATTCAGTTCTATTAAGATCTCTTGGGACCACCATCACACATGCAGTCCAGCGTTGATCAGAAGTCATTATGGGGTGCATGACTGTACAGGGTTCTCCATATCAGAAGAATGGTCAGGGGCTACTCAACCCCACATCCCCATGGGTGCCAATCCCCTGGTGGGTCTTGGGCTTCCAACTGGCCAACATTTGGCCATGAGAACTAGGCCAGAGAAGGGGAAGAGAGTTCCTCAGAAAACTCACTGGAAACTTGAGTGCCAAGCTTGTACAACCACAAATAAGCCAGGCAGCTAGGAGAGATTGTGTCAGGTGTGTCCCTCCTGGCATGCTCAAAGTTCCTAGAGTTCTGAGTTCCAGGAGCTGCTAAGAACTACCAGCACCCACAGTCCTGGCCAAAAAGATTTCCCAGGTTTGCCTAGACACAGCCTCACTGAAAGTCAGTGCTTTCCCTTTTTGGGGGGGGAGGGGGAGGAGTAGAAATTGTGTCTCAGTTTTACAAATTCGAATTTTATATGCATGAAATGGAATAAAAAATAACTTATTTCTTTCATCATCCAAACTATAGAAAATAAGTCCCAGTAGAACTCTATGGGTGGGAATTTGCAGATATTGGGCCCGGGTTAAAAGCCTGAGACCACTGAAGTGATCTTCCCAGACACTGACCCTCCTTCAAGGCTACATGTCATCCCCAGCCAGTCCCTCCCAACTTTGCCATTCCATCCTGTGCTCTGATCCTCTCCTCATTTGAAAGGGCGGCCGCAAAAGCATTTAGAAGATGAGTGCCTCCACTCTACCCACCTCCACCCTCTAACCACTGCCAGCACTCCCACTGCCCATCTCTCTCTCTCTCTCTCTGTCTGTCTCTCTTTCTCTTTCTCTTTCCCTCTCTTTCTCCTTCTCTCTCTCTCAGCTCTATCTCACCAGGCACAAAGTATGTGTCTCTCTCAGATAAGAATTTTAAGGGGACAGGCCACAGGTCCTGTAAGAAAATGCAGTAGTGGGCTTGTGGATCTTTATCAGCTTTCTACATTGACCTCTGCCCTGTTACCACACAGCACCCAGGACCAGTGGGAATCCCGCAGACTCAACTGCAGTCCAAGGCTCCAAGGCATTATCTCAGTGTGGATCTGAGTGTAAAAGGTGTGATTCCCAGGAAGCTGACTGAGGCAGAGATGAGCAGGCCGGTGTCTGTTAGGGAGTGCTCCTGGGTCAGCCCCTGTGGAAGGGTGAGGACAGGGGTGGGGACAGGAGTGGGGAGGCAGAGGCTGAGCTCTGGTGGAGTTCTAAGGACTTCAGCTAACCCCGTGGGGTGCTTAAGGGCTTAGATAGCCTTCAGAGTTGTCTCAAACTGGGTAAGGAAACCAGGCCTGTCAACCAGCCTTAGTTAGTCAATGGGTGTGGACTTCCTCTACAAAGAGGTAGGACTTGAGTGAGGGAGCTCTCTTCAGCTAAGGCACTGCCCAGAGGGCTGACAGCTGAGGGCCATCTTGCTGCAGCATGGCCAGCATCTGGGGGACTAAATCCCTCATTGCTAAGAAAAATGCTGGGTAGCCCCTCACAGCACGGACCACCCTGGAGTTCCCTCTTCAGCAAAGTCCACAGGAGTTTGGCTTCCTCCAAGAGGCTCCCCTGACTTCGGCCTTTCACAGGGACTGCTTCTCCTCTGAGCTCACTAGCACCACAATCTTGTGGCAGCTTTTGCTTTGAAGTCCAGCTTCAAAGTCCAACTTCCCAAGTTAAAGAGGCCAGATGGTAAAGTACTTGAGGGCAGTGAGACCAACATTTATACAACTCCTCCCCGGCTGGGCCTTTCTCCCAGGGAGCAATGTATTTGAACAGGAAGAATGTGAGCTCTGGGCTCATATCCAAGCTGGAATTCTTACATGCTTGGACGGCTTAGACAAACTATCTAACCTGTTTCAGCCCCAGATATCTCGCCTCTAAAATGGAGTTGAGATATTTCATATACATTACCCATGCCTCTCTCTGGGTTATTTATTTAGGCAGCAGAACTACAGTGAGCGGCCATGATATACCAAATGCTCTTTATGTATATTACTCCAGTTCTTACATTTCTTTTTCCCTCATCAATGACATTATGGTAGGGCAGATTGAGAACCGCATCCCATGTCACTCAGATGTGAGGGCTATCATGGATCTTCAAACCTACGAGGGCCTGAGGCCAAAGTCTGGGTCCTTCATTCTGCTTCTACATCTATGGGCTTTCCCCTCAAGATGGCTAACAGAGTGCTTTGTTCATGCACTTCCATGGTCCTCAAATTTCTTAACATGGCAAACAAGATGCTCTGTGATTTGACTCCAAACAACTTTCTAACCTCATGTCCCAAGACATCCTCCAGCCTCACTGGTCCACTCCCCCAGCCCAGCATCACTTCCTGCCTGCCCTTCCCCTCCTCTCCCCAGCTGAGACCCTTCGATCCATAACCCTGCTGAAATAGCACTCCCTCCATGAAGCTTTTCACACCTGCCTTCTGTGTGCAAAACACCTTATTTCTACTTCCTATATGCTCTTATGTCATCCTCTGGACTATGTCTACTTATTTAAGTCATTTTTTTTCAGTAGATTGCGAACTCCTTGGAGATGAGACCATCTCAGTCACCATTGTACTCAGATAAGATTTTTTTCAGTAGTAAGTGATGAACACACAATACAAAATACAGATGATGTATTATAGAATTGTATACTTGAAGCCTATATAATATTATTAACCAGTATCACCCCATATAATAAAAATAGGGAGAACTGTAATATTGGGTTGGCCAAAAAGCTCATTTAGTTTTTTTCTGGACCATGGCTTAGTACTTAGTTGTCTGCAACTTCATTTGGAATGATCTGTTAGATTGTATTGTGACAGCTGTCATATCAATGCGCATTAAAAAAAGTATCAAAATTGGTGAACTTTTGTGTGTAGCTATTTTAATATTGATGATGGAAGAAAATATACAACATTTTCAGCCTATTATGCTTTATTATATCAAGAAAGATAAAAATGCAACTAAAACGCACAAAAAATATTTCTGCAGTGCATGAAGAAGGTACTGTGACTGACTGAATATGTCAAAAGTGGTTTGTGAAGTTTCTTGGTACTGTTAGCATCTTAGTTAAATAATTCTTTGCTGTGGGACTGTCTTATGCATTGGAAGATGTTTAGCAGCACCCCTGGCCTGTACCCACTGAAAGCCAATAGCAGGGGATAGCTGACATACTCAAAATATCCAAACCAATAAAGTTCTTGGAAAAAATCATACAAACTTTTTTGCCAACCCAATAGCATTAACAATAATAAATCTTGTTTGATTCAATAAAAGTGTCAAAATTCATCTATTGAATTGAATTTCTTCAAAAACCATAGTTCTTTAGTTTTCGAAAAACTTTTTAAAGATCTTATCTTCTTAAGAATTTTCATGGTTAAAGTTCTTTCTTACCTTGTTTGTGGCAAGAGCTTTGCTTCAGAAAGTCCCCTGGGCCAGGTGTCCCACTTGACTTTTGTATCCAGTGGCTGTGGTTCTTTCTTTGCCTGTTTGTGTTTTTGTATCTGTTGCACATTCTCACCCAAGGCCCAAAGCAGACAAGTCAAACAGTGAGGGGCTTGGTAACACTAGTGAACCAAGCCCCTGAAGGTGAGCCTTCAGCCAGCAGCCACCAAATCAGTACCATGTGCCTGAGGCTCAGGAGGGGGCCTTTCCACCAGTTGGTTAGGATCACCAGGTGAAAGTCAGGTAGGCAACAGTTCTCTCGGGTCAGCTTCCTGGGCACTATGAAATGTTAGTGTTTGTGCCCGAGCCCCAGGAAAAGCAAGCTCTGTCCTCTTCGGCTCTCCCCAGACACCAAGGAGAAGGAAACCTTGGGTCTGCTCTCTCCAGAGACCTTGGGAGACTGGTGGCTGGTTGCCTGCCTCAAGCCCCATGAGCTCACCTGGGAATGAGCTAGAAAAAAGAATGTCAAGGATGCAGCCAAGCTGCTGTCTGCCTTGAACCAGGCCACCTGTCCTCCAGGGAGAACGCTATGTTGGGTGAAAATACAGAAGTAAATTCCACGTGCCCTTCTCCTCAAACAGCTTGCAGTTTAGCAGAAAACAAAAACAGCCTGGCTCTCTTGCTCCCCTGAGTCTCCTGGGCCTAAGGACGAGGGTTATTTGCCCACCTATCTTGCTGTTGAGAAGCTGGGACACAACAAAGCAAAAGAAGACCAAAACTGGCTTGCTCAGCACCCCAGCCCTATGGACCCAACCCTCACTTGACATACGCAATTGGACTGTCTTGAGCCACCAGGTTTTAGAGCCCAGATCAGCATGTTTCTAATTCCTCACAGACAGAACCTGCTGGGAGCCACAGCTGCATGAGGAAAGCTGCTCTCAGTGGAGGCAGGATTTCAGGGCTGCACTGGCAGACACCAGGAAGCATGCCGATTACCCACATTTCCTGTTTAACAACAGCTTTTCCTCCTGGTGAAGCATCTGCTAATTCCAGGCAGTGCCTTTACCAAAGAGCCAGCAGGATAGCAAATTCCATTCTATCCACTAGGATAGAAAGTTCTCCAACCAAGAGAGGAATCAAAACACAGAATCAGTGTGTGGCATCGGGTGGGGTGGGGAGAAGGTTCTGACTTCCCCAGCTTTCTGTAGGCTATTCAGGTAGGCTATTTAACACTAGTTTGCAAAAGCACATGGACAAAGGAAGGAAAAGGGGAAGAGGGATGGAGGGAGGGAGGAAGGGACAGGAACAGAGCCTGATCCACTGACATGTTAGCAATAGTACAAGAAACACTACAGAAACTGAATTGGACTTGGAAGAAGAGTGGAACACTTAAGCAACCTCTTTTTTCCCATCAGAAATTTTTGTTGTAGTTTTGAGTGAAATTCTGTTAAGTTTTATAGACTTTTCTATAAGGGTAAATACTAATACAAAAACAAAACAGATTTTTCCCTGGTGGAAAAAAAAAAGGGAAATACCTTTCCTCTCTTTTTTTCTTAGAGCAATTTCTTGAGAAAACTCATAATTGTGAATCTTTTCTCTGTCTTTTTGAGATGTATGTAAATTTTTTCAACAGTAAATAAGTCTCTTACCAGTTTTATAGCATAGGGACTACATTTTTTAAAAAAAATCTTTTGTCATCTCAGTTTCAGGTGTACTGCGTTGTAATTTGACATCTGTATTCACTACAAAGTGATCACCAGAAGTCTAGTTACCACCCATCATCATTCAAAATATATAGCAAACATATACAACTCAACAACTCCAACAACAATAAATTCAATTTAAAAATTGGACAGAGGATCTGATTATGACCCACTTTGAAGCCTTTTGAAACTTTGAACCTGTCCAAGTTTACTTAAAATGTAGTGGATGTTTACAAACCATATTTATGTCCTTAACTAAATTTATTATTTCAATGAACTACAACCCTGTACCTGCTCCTCCAAAGCTATCATTCTAGAGAGCTCCTCCACTACACTGGCAAATCCAATTTACCACCAACTGCCATGGACACAACACTTTGAAATATCCTTTGAATCTACCTCCTGCTCCATTTACATAGCCTCTGACTTAGTTGAACCCCTCATCACTCCTTGCTATATTATAGCAAAGACCTCCAAGAACAAAGTCTGCTCACCTCTGTTTTTTGCTACCGGAATGGTAACACAGATCCCCAGTATGAACCTCCAGTGGTAACAACCTCAAAAATTCATGTATGCAAATGCAGCATACTCCTCATGGATTCTGTGACTTTCTTTGCACATGTTTTCATGCTCCCTGCAATGTCCTCCCCTCCCATCCCATTTGTCCACCGACAAACTTCCCCTCATGCTTCCATGTTCAAGTCAATCATTATTTCTCGAAAGAAGCATACCCTGACCTTCTCAGGATAAATTAAACACTACTTTTACGGCTCTAACATGCAGTAATTGTTTTTTCTCTCATCTTTTTTTCCTTCTCCACTGCTAGCTCATTGGAAATAGAGACTATTTCCTTTTTTTAAAAAATTGACTTGAGAGAGAAAGGAAGAAAGAGAGAAACATCATTTTGTTGTTCTACTTATCCATGCATTCATTGGTTGAATCTTGTATGTGCCCTGACTTGGGATTGAATCTGCAACCTTGGCACATTGAGACAATGTTCTAACCAGCTAAGCTATACAGCCAGGGCCAAGGGACTATTTCTTATTCCCCTTTGCATTCTATGCTTGAGCCTGGCACAAAGTAGTTGCTCAATAAATACTTGTCAAAGGAAGGAATGAATAAACAAATTTCTACTGAAGAAAAATGAGCTAAACTAACAGAGAATGTAATGATTTACATGTAATGAAAAGCATATTTTATAAAATGGCTTTTAAAATGTTTCACCCCAACCTCATATCATATATAAAAATAAACTCAAAATGAATCATAGACCTAAATGTAAGAGCTAAGACAATAACATTTTTAGAAGAAAACTGGGAATAAATTTTAATAAACTTGGATTAGGCAATGCCAAAAGTACAAGCAACAAAAGAAAAGCTGAATAACTTAGACTTAATCAAAATTAAAAACTTTTACTTCAAGGATATCATCAAGAAGATTTAAAAAAACTCATGGAATGAGAGAGAATATTTGTAAATCATACATATTATAAGTAACCTCTGTCTAGAATATATAAGAACACTTGAAACTCAACAATAAAAAGAAAATAACCCAAAGAACAATGGGGGTGATTATTTTTGGGAACAGGGGTTGGAGTGGTCAGGGAGAGCATGGGGAGGAAAAACGGGGACAATTGTGACTAAACAACAATAAAAAGAAAAAATTTTTAGATTCTGATTAAAATAAGTTGGAGAAAATATTTTCAAATTGTACCTGTTCCAGAATATGTAAAGCATATGTATAACTCAACTACAAAATAAATCCAATTTATAAAAATTGTCAAAGGACTTGAGTAAATATTTCTACTAAAAAGTTATTTTGCAAAGAAGACAATTTCTATAAATGGAAAATTGAGCTCAGAAAAACATGCTCACCATTGTCAGTCATTAGGGAAATGAAAATGACAATGATGAGCATCAGCAAGATGGTGATGAGATAAAAAGTCCCAAATCTGCTCACCCACAGAACCCACAATTTAACCGCCACCCATTAACAAAAATACCTTCATACTCTGGGATAAAGATGTGAGGTCCCAGCACCCCATGGAGCACAAAACCAAGAATAATCACACTGAAAAATGGTGAGAAGAAGAGCTTCACTACCCTCATTAGCCCTCTCACATGCTGGCCCAGCTCAGCCCAGTGAGATGGCCTCCACCTGCAATTTCTCCTGGGTGAAGAAGAAAATGAGAGCTTCTGCTCCTACAGCCTTTCTATTACTGCCCTAAGGGTTAGCCTCTGCCTGGCTGAGGCAGTCAGCAGGCTGGATCCTCTAGGGTAAGCTAAGAACAAAGAAATAGGAAGAGATTCACAGTAATTGGTATGTGGATCTCAACAACCAGCCCACCCACAGACCCTATAGTTGGCATGGAGTTCCCTCAAAAAAAATTGAAAATAGAGCTTTCATATGATCCAGCACTTTCACTTCAAGTATCTATTCAAAGGAAATGAAATCAGGATCTTAGAGGGTTATCTTCATTCCCAGGTTCACTGAAGGTTATTTGCAACAGCAAAAAGTTGGAAACTACCTAAGTGTCCATCAGCAGATGATGGATAAAGTAGATGTGGTGTATAGATATACAGTGGAATATTATTCATCCATAAAAAAGCAGGAAATGCTGGCATGTGAGACAACATGGATGAGCACAGAGGACATTATGCTGAGTGAAATTGTCCAGACACAGTGAGAGGAGCATCTTCCTCAAGAAAAGTCCAGCAAGCTATGTATTCCCAGTGGACTCTCCACAGCCTTCCTCTCCATTGGCATTTTGCTCACTTCTCTCATGTGTTACTGGTGTTCTGTCAAAAATCAACCCTGCAGCAGAAGACACAAACAATATGATACATGCCTGGTTGACTCTCCAACAGATGGGAGTCACTTCATTTCTTCCCTAAGTCCTAAATACCTTTCCACTGAGCCCAGTGTCTACATAGAACTTAATGTAAACCAAGCCCACGCTGAGGCCAAACCTGGCCCTAAGCTCTGAGCACACAAAGTGTTGCAAAGCAAGGACCTGGGTCTCTTTGTGAGAGGAGACCCTCCAGGAACACTATTCCTCCTTTTCAAACTCAGCCTGACATCTCTGGTTGACAGCAGAGTTGTCTCAGACTCAGAAAAAGCATCTTCAGAATCCCACAACCTCTTTGTAATAGCTCAGCTATTGCAGGACTTGCAATTACCCAAGTACTACCAGAGATATTAGGTACTCACATGTACATATTATAAATCTGATCATCACCATGCTAAGTTTTTCTGAAATTCTACTAAATCAAATTCTAGAAAGGCGGATGTATGTATTCTACCAGTTAATTCTTCTAATTCTTCAATAAAACAACAGAGATGAAACATGGGCAACAAATTTGAAGATATACCACTCCAAAGAAGATATACAAATGACCAATAAGCACATTAAAAGATGCTTAATAGCATCAGTCATAGGATTTGCACACCCCACTTCATACCTATACCTACCAGGATACTGCTGCAAATGTAAAATGGTGTAGCCACTGTGGAAAATATTTTGGTGGTTCCTCAACATAGAACTATCTTGAGACCCAGTAATTCCATCCTTAGGTATATATCAAAAAAAACCTGAAAACAGGAATTCAAACAGCTTACTGTACACCAATGTTCATAGGAACATTATTCACAGTAGCCAAAAGGTGAAAACCATCTAAATGTCTATAAAGAGATTTGTGGATAAACAGATGTGGTGTATCCACACAATGAGATATACTATTCAGCCATAGCAAGGAATGGGATTTTGATATATATACTACAAAATGGATGAATCTTGAAAACACAGTGCTTGGACTTCTAGCCAAGATAAAGGCATAAGTAGACACACTGTGCCTCCTCACATAACCAAAACAAAAACAACAATAAATTTTTAAAAAAACAACCAGAAGTGACAGAAAAATCAAACTGTATGAAAGCCTGACAACCAAAGAGTTAAAGAAGAAATGTTCATCCAGACCGGTAAGAGAAGAGGACATGAGCAGCCAGGTGGAGAGGACTCATGGCAAGGCAGTGGCAGGAGGACCAGGTGAGGTGGCAGCTGGCAGAGCATACAGTCCCATATTTGTGTGCAGATAAACTGGGAGGAACAACTGGGGAGTGAGACAAGCCTTGCAACCCTGGGTGACAGTGCGGGAAAATGAAGTTTCAAAACCTGTGATTGAAAAAACCTGTGAGGGTTGAGGCAGCGAGAGAAACTCCCAGCCTCACAGTACAGTTCATTGGAGAGACCCACAGAGTCCTAGAACATACACAAAACCACCTACCCGGGAATCAGCACCAGAAGAGCCCAATTTGCTCGTGGGAAGCAAGGGAAGTGACTGAAAGCTATCTGAGAATTGAACAAGAAGCATTGTTCCCTCTATGACCCCTCCCTGACATACAGGACCACAATGCAGCAACATGGGTTGCCCCTGCCCTGGTGAATACATAAGGCTCCATTCCTTACTACTAACAGGCACACCAAGACAAAAAAGTAACCCAAATGAGAGAACAGATCAAAGCAGTAAAAATATAATTAAGCAACAAAGAGATGGCCAACCTATCAGATGCATAGTTCAAAACACTGGTTATCAGGATGCTCACAGAAATGTTTGAGTATGGGTGCAAAATAGAGGAAAAAGTGAAGGCTATGAAAAGTTAAATAAAGAAAAATGTACAGGAAACCAACAGTAATGGAAAGGAAGCTGGGACTCAAACCAACAATTTGGAGCAAAAGGAAGAAATAAACATTCATACAGAACAGAATGAAGAAACAAGAATTCAAAAAAATGAGGAGAGGCTTAGGAACCTCTGGGACAACTTTAAACATTCCAACATCTGAATCATGGGGGTACCAGAAGAAGAGGAAGCGCAACAAATTGAAAACTTATTTGAAAAAAATGAAGAACTTCCTCAACCTGGCAAAGGAAATAGACTTCCAGGACATCCAGGAAGCCCAGAGAGTCCCAAAAAAGATGGACCCAAGGAAGCACACACCAAGGCACATCATAGTTACCTTTGCCGAGATTAAATATAAGAATCTTAAGAGCAGCAAGAGAAAAGGAGACAGTTACTGACAAAGGAGTTCCCATTAGACTATCAGCTGATTTCTAAAAAGAAATTTTACAGGCAAGAAGGGTCTGGAAAGAAGTATTCAAAGTCATGAAAGGCAAGGACCTACAACCAAGATTACTCTACCCAGCAAAGCTATCATTTAAAATGGAAGGGCAGATAAAGTACTTCCCAGATAAGGTCAAGTTAAAGGAGTTCATCGTCACCAAGCCCTTGTTATATGAAATGTTAAAGGGACTTATTTAAGAAAAAGAAGATAAAAAATATGAACAATAAAATGACAAAAACTCACAACTATCAACAACCAAACCTAAGAAAAAAGAAAAGAAAAAAAGAAACAGAAACAAACTAAGCAAACAATAGAATAGGAAAAGAATCACAGAAATGGAGATCACATGGAGGGTTGCCAGTGGGGAGGGGGAGAAAGGGATAAAAGGTACAGGGCATAACAAGCTTAAATGATAGGTAGGAACTAGACAGGGGGAGATTAAGAGTAGTATAGGAAATATAGAAACCAAAGAACTTATATGTACAACCCATGGACATGAACTAAAGGTGAATGGGGGGAATGCAAGTGAAAGTGGGTATGCAGGACAAAGGAGAATAAAGCAGGGGAAATAGGACAGCTCTAATAGTATAATAAATAAAATACATTTTAAAAAAGAGAACATAATGCTTAACGAAGTAAGCTAGACACAAGACAAATATTGTATGACTCCATTTCAATGTGTTAGCTAGGATAAATAATTCATGGAGACAGGAAGTAGAATAGAGGTCACCAGGGGCAGGGAGAAGGTAGAAAGGGAGAGTTTTAATGGGTGTAGAGTTTATATTGGGGATAATGAAAAAGTTTTGGGTACAGACAGTGGAGAATATATTTAATGACACTGAATTGCATACTTACAAATGACTTAAAGGACAAATACTGTGTTATGTATATTTTACCAAAATAAAATTAAAAATGAAGTATTGATATATACTATATGGTGGATGAATTTTTAAAACACTATGCCAGGTAAAAGAAGCCAGTTATAACAAATCACATTTTGTATGATTCTGTTTAAATAAAATGTCCAGAATAGACAAATAGGCAAATCCACAGAAATAGAAAGTAGATTAGTGATAGCTGAGGACTCTGGGGAGAGAGGGAATAAGGAGTGACTGTTGTTAATAGGTACAGAGTTTTGGCAGAGGATGGGGGTGTGGTGAGGAAAATATTCTGAAACTAAATAATAATTATTATTGCACAAGTCTGTGAATATACTAAAAACCACTGAATTGTCTACTTTAAAAGGGTAAATTTTATGGTATGTGAATTACATATCAGTAAAGCTATTATTGTTAAATGTTTTCAAATTTAATGCACTAGAATGGATTGCAAATTGAGAATTTGAGTCTTTCCTTCTCAGTCTGGAAATACCAATATAAATACCAATCGTCTAAACTGGCTTAGGGAATTGACAACTTCTATGATCACTTAAAAAGTTAATGACACAGTTAATGAACTTCAACTTGACAGTTTACCTGTCAAGTTGGAGAACATCATAAAGTTTAATAATACACAGTGTTATCTGTGTTATCCTCACAGTGCTTATCTGGAAGGCAATACATGCTCTCAGATACTGCTGGGTAACAGGTGACTTATTGCCAATCGGAAAGCTTCTTAATGACATATAGTAAAATGTAAATAAAGTACAGTTACCCTTTGACCCAATCATTTCTCATTTGTAAATTTATAAATTTACTCTCAAGTGAGTAAATATACATGTATACAGATGTTAACTCCAGTGCTGTTTATAGTAGACAAAATCCTGGAAATAATTTAAATATATACCCCTGGAGGACATCATAAGTAAATTTTAGTATTTAGCAATTCAGGTATTTAAATAAATTAAGTCTACATGAATTACTTTGAAGCATTGTCCAAGATACAATTGTCCAAATTTTTAACAGCAAGTTATTGAATTTGTATAAAGTAAAGCTGCTAGTTGTCTACCCAATATTTATTTTTTCCCATTATTCTTACTAAATGAATCCTGATTTTACTTGAACTGCAAAGTACCTGTTGAAAAGGCTTTGTTTCCCAGCCTTCCTTTCTGTTTGGGATGGCCAATGAGACAAGTAGAAATTGTTGGGTGGAGTCTCTGAAAAAACTGCTTAAATGAGGTTAACTCAGCTAGGAGGGCATAGTCTCTTGTCCTTCTTTTTTGTTTTAACCTGGTACATGGATGTGATGGCTGGAGCTCCAGTACCTACCTAGAGAACATAAAGCAACTTTCAGGATAGACACTGTACTAAATACAGTGGAGCAGAAGGATAACAAGGAAGCTGCCATTGATTGCCATCCTACCTTCCTCTGACTTTTACATGACAGAGAACAAGAAATCTCTATTTTGTTTAGCCACATATTTGGGGTTTCTACTACAAGCAGCAAAATTTCTCCTGAGGCAATTTTATAAGCGTAGATGAATGTTTGGTATACATGGGATATTGTGGCCAAATACAGACAGTAACTTGAAGATCTGCAATGGGAGACACACTTATTTATTCGAGGCTTTTTTATATTGCTTGAAAATTTACCACATCTGTATTGACACAGCTTAGGGACTGCCTGCAGTGTCTCTAGCTTCAGCTCTTCCTGGGACCTCTGCTGCTGGCCCTCCTCCATTGCTGTTATCGTGACACTCTGGTCTCACTGAGTGAAGTGTATGGTTCAGGTCTCTGGCTCTTTTTACCACTTCGAATGGAATCTGACTTCAACAGCCACTAAGGGGTGAGGTGATGCAGCCTGGGAGGTCAGGGGCAATAACACTCCTTGGGGTAGACTTCACTTTATGGGATGACAGGCGATGAGAGAGAGCCAACAAGTGCATTTCTTCTACATTCATCCACTGATGGTTTGGTGTTTCTGCACCTCTCATCCAGAGGCACCCTATGGAGCTGAGAATCTAGCCAGATCCATTTGTAAAGTAGTAACCACCTTCTCTATGGCTACAGGAAGAAACCCACCTTTTCTATGTTTACATGAAGTAACACACCTTCTCTATGTCTACAGAAAGTGACATACCTTCTCTATGTCTACAGGAAGTAACACACCTTCTCTATGTCTATAGGAAATAATGCACCAACTTGTAACTCCTGTTCTTGAAGGCTGACCACCTTGTCATTCTACCTCCCCAATTAATCAGCAGTGCTTAAGATTTTTTCAGTTTCTATTTTCTAGGCTAAGGCAATGTGCATATAATTCTTTTTCAATTAAGAAAAGAGAGAAACCCAGTTGATTTTTTTAGAAACCCAATAAACAAAATAAATGAGAACATTTGTCCCCAGACAGTGGGTTTAGAGCTATTCTAGTCTGTAAATGCTTTTATTTCTACAGTAAATCAAAAAATTACATGTAAGTCACTTATTCCTAATACAGCAAAACATTCTTATTTTTCTTAGAGTATCTTATTAGGCCCTTTATAGTCTAGCAATCAGTAAAACCGGGAAGTTTATAAGCACAATACATAAAAGGATCTGAACTTTTACTGAATGATTGAAACACAAAGGGACAGATCCCAAAGCCAAGGACATAGGGGAGCACCTGCCTCTGCTGTCCTCATCTGACTTTGTCTAAACCCTACAGACAGTCACACTCCCATCATCCTGGAATCTGATCTCACAGACTGCAGGATCAACATGACCCACTCCAAGGTCATGTACTGGTTTCTCTGTTGACACGGACTTGAAAATTCACTGGCAGCCAGTGTAAAATCTGCAGGCCTAGGGAGCCCTGTCTTTGGAGATAGATGAGCTAAGTGAGAATCCTTATGATTGCATTTCTCAGAAGTTGGAGTAATGGCCGCATTCCTCAGGCATTCTTCAGCTGTAACACAGCTTCAAAGTCATCAGCTTCTGCTTCTGCAACAGGGAGCCAATATGGAGACCAAAGGATTATCAGCCAAACACACGCAGCACTTAGAGCACCAGGCTGAGACCAAATCCATCTTATCTACTCAGCCAAGGTCAGGTTGGACATGTTATGTTCAGGAATGAACAGAAAAATTCATTTGCACAAATGTATGTTGTGCCCCTCCCTACACACCAATGTCATTCTCCCTGTGTCCTCTCTGTCCCTTCCAGTCCTTCATGAGGAGATGGCAGCACATTGTGAACATTGTCAGAGCTGTGCCAGGGACCAGCTATTGTGTTTAGGCACCAACAAGGCATTTGAGGTATCGCAAGCATGCCTCCAACAGAAACATGGCAGGAAGGTCCCAGGGCAGCCCCACCCCAGAGAAACCAGGTGTCCACCCAGATGTGAGGTCAAATTACTGTTTTAGCAACACGTCAAGGACTTGTATGCCCATGTTCATAGCAGCATTATTCACAACAGCAAAAAGTGGAAGCAACCCAAGAGTTCATCAGTGTATAAATGAATAAACCAAATATGGAATATTCATACAATAGAATATTATTCAGTTCTAAAAAGGAATAAAATTCTGACACCTGCTATACCACAAATGAACTTCAAAAACATGTGAAGTAAGCCAGATACAAAAAGACAAATAACTGTATGATTTCACTTAGTTGGGTGCCTAGAAAATGCAAAATCATAGAGACAGAAAGTAGAATTGAGTTTATCAGGGGCTGGAAAGAAGGAGAAATGGGAGGTTTTTTTCATAGGTATAGAATTTTTATTTGGGATGGTGAAAAAATTCTGGAATTGAAGAGAAGTGATGGTTGCACCAAAATGTGCATGTACTTATGTCACTGAATTATACAATTAAAAATAGTTAAAATGGTAAATTTTATGTTATGCATATAACACAGTTAAAAATTTTAAATCAAGATTAAAATGTTATTCTGTTAATAGAAGCATCACACTTAAAATAAGCTATGCCTTTAATATGTATTCATTAAATATCTATTATGTGCTAAATTTTGAAGTAGGTTTTTGGTGGGATGCAAAGCCTCAGGAATGGTCAGCGCCCATAAGCCATTGAGTAAATGAGAAATCAGTATGCCAAAAGTCAAATAATAGTACTTCTATATGTAGAATAAAGTTTAAAATAATTAACATTTTTATTATGTTTACTCAGTACTCTCTTATATCATCTAACACAAACAATGTGTGGTACCTGAACCAAGATATGCACTCAGGAAAATGTTAGAGGTTGGTACCATTATGTCTGTTATTATTATTATTATTATTACTGTACAGATTAGGAAACTGAGGTACAAAGAGGGTTATAACTTGCCCAGCAATTATTATGTGATGATACCAAATCAGTCTTTCAATATCAATGTTTGAGGTTATCCCGCTAAATTACAGCCATCTCATTAAATGGTTCCAATAATGGATGGAAGTGTACATCATTACTGGGCACAAAATATCCTTTCTCTCTGGATTAGTTAGGACACAGCTGCTGTGACAAATGCCAAAACAACAGCGACTTCAACAAAATAGGGTCTGTTTCTCCCTGTGGAACAGGCAACATGTAAGCAGTCCATTACTAACACTTTCATCCCTATGGTGCTGGAAACACACATGCCTTTGATCTTTTTGGTCTTCATTCTCAGCGTGCAGCTTCCATTTTGTAGTTCAAGATGACTGCTGTCGCCCTGGCTGGTGTAGCTCAGTGGATTGAGTGCGGGCCTGCGAACCACACAATCACGGTTCGAATACCAGTCAGGGCACATGCCTGGGTTGCGGGCCAGTTCCCAGCAGGGGACTCACGAGAGGCAACCATACACTGATGTTTCTCTCCTTTCCTTCCCTTCCCCTCTAAAGATAAAATCTTTAAAAAAAAACATGACTGCTGTAGCTCCAGCCATCATGTCAACATTCCAGCCTACACAAAGAGGGACGAATGAGTGAAGACTTTATCCCTTTAAGGGCACAATGCATAGGTTGCACAGATCACTTCTAGGCACATCACAGAACTTGGTTGCATAGCCACACCTCAGTGTAAAGCTTGGCAGTCATGCGCTTCAGCTCAAACTGGGGGCTCTGTGAGGAGGTTGTTACGAGTGGACAGTAGGCAGGCTCTGCTATGCTTACATCTGGATAAAGTCAAGATCCCTGGCACCTTGTCTCCATTGGATCAGGCTATTCTAGGGGGCTTCTCCTCCCCAGAAATCCATACTACGTTGTGCCACCCCCATGTGTTTTGCCATTGATCTCTGGCAAACAAATGCTGATGTTAAAAAGGCAATCTGATAGGAAAGTCTACACCAGGAGATTGGAGTTTTCTATACGAGGAAATGTGATACTGCCTTGAATCAACTCAATCTGCTCTATGTGTAACATTAGCCATGGGAGATGAGAGAAATGGGAAACTGACCTGCAGCATCCAGAACACACAAGTCACCGGTAGTCTGGTCACAGGGCTTCAGGGAAACAGTATTTTCACGGCCCAGACTGTGCCCTTTCTTGTTGTTCTACTCTCAGCATGAGGCCTACCATGAAACCATTAGTAACATTTTCTTGTCGCTTTGCAGTTTACAAAATGCTTCTTTATAAAGATTACATTATTTAATCTTTCCCAAAACCTCAGGAAGTAGTTATCATTACTGTGCCCATTTCATAGATGAGAACACTACAGGTCAGTGAGCCAACTGAACCACTGCCCAAGAACACATAATCAGGAAGGCTCAGAGATGGACCTTGACTTATTTGGAAGGAAAGTTGAGTGTAAATAATGTTCTCTTGTGGCCACTCCTTCTTTCCTTATAAAACTTTAGCATAACTTTTAAAATCTAATACTAATCATATTTAGGTAAACTATTTACTAGTTCTTGTTCAATACCATAGAACAGGAGTGTCAAACTCGATTTCACTGGGGGCCATATCAGCCTCGTGGTTGCCTTCAAAGGGCCAAATGTAATTGTAGGACTGTATAAATGTAACTACTCCTTAACTAGGGGCAAGGAGTCCAGTGCTGCCACCAGGTAGAAACAAGGTGCCAGGCCAGAAAAAACAAGGTGGAGGGCCAGATTCAGCCCACAGGCCTTGTGTTTGCCACCTATGCCCTAGAACATAACTACTATTGTCACTGGGTGTGTCAGATTTGCTTACAACATGTGCTCCCCATGTGTTCAGAGCTCCTGTCTGAAGCTCTCCTCTTCCCTTGATAATGCACTGAGCCTGCATAGAATAAGGTGTGGAGGCAGGCATGTTGAACAAGATAGCAATAGGGGTTTCAGCCTATCCAGATGGGATTTCCCTCCATGTGTGTCCCCTGCCTTCCTCAAAGCCGCCTTGTAGTCCCTGACCTGAAGACAGTGAGCACAGGAGTGAGGTCAGGAGCAGGTGCAAGAGTGGAGCAAAGGCTGAGGAATGTATGAGGTTGGCTGTGGTGACTGCAAATAGCACCAAGCTTGGGGTCAGGGTAATGGGTCTAATCCTGGCTCTGACACCACTCCTTAAGTGACATTGGACAAGTAACTCACTCAACCTCTCTGGCCTAGTTTTTCATTTGTAAATTAAGGATGACACCAGTTCCACCAAGAATTAAATGAAACAATGAAATTGAATGAGATGCCATAAAGATGCCAGACTATAGTAGACCCACAGTCAGTGTATTCATAAGATTCTAGAGCTGAAGGCCATTTGTTCCAATCCTTTTGTTTCATCAGTTAAGAAACCAAGGCTCCAAGAAGTAGAGGTACAAGGTGACCCAGCTGGGAAGTCCAGAGCCAAGAAGGCTCTTTCAATCCTGGCCAAGTGCTCTGTCCCATGCACCATGCAGTTCTGATGGGTGGAAGGCAAGGCTGTGAAAATTCAGGTGAGAATATGTGTTTCAGAAGCAGATTTACAGAGCTGAAGATCTCAGGATTGGATATGTGCACAGGTGCACTTGAATACACACATATACACACATGCACATACATGCTCAGCACTCTCCTTGAGGGCAGGAACTGCGTCATCTCATTCACTGCTTTATTCCCAGTGTCTAGGACACTACTTGGCAAAAGGATCCCAGCCAATACTTTTCACTGATTCCAACCAATATTTTTCACTGACCAATTGACACATACACACATGCACTATACAAAGCAAAGCACTCATTGAAATTTTGATGCCTAGCACAGCTATTTTCAACCAGTGTGCCACAAAAAAAATTTAAAACATGCAGTACTTGACTATTTAGTCAGGGGCACTGACCTCTTTTCCCTTAAGCTGTCAAATAAAAAAATGACAACAGCCAACACAACAATAGCCATCTAGGGAGAATGAATCAAAATTATACCTATTTTTGTCAGATTGGCAAAAACCATATTTTGGGTGTACTGCAGAACTTCATTAATCAGTTTATGTGTGCCTTGAGATGAGAAAGGTTGAAAGTCACTGGCCTAGTACAATAGAGTCAGTGCCAGAATTTAAACCAGGTTAGTTGTGCCTCAGAACCTCTACCTTCTGCTGGAGCCTGCTCTGCCCAGTGCCCAGCACCTTCAATATTCTAAAAGCTTTTGGACTCCAAACAGCTTCTCTATCATCAATACTTACTCTCCTCTCATCCCATTGCTTCTAGGTTTTGAACTTTCTACAATCTATATGGCAAAAGGTGAGCTTTGACTAATTAAATTAACTGAGAGATTAGCAAAAATTAATAAACATCCTCAGCAGTCTAAACAGTATAATTACAGTAGTGAAATGTAGCAAAAAGTCAATGGGAAGTTTGCCATGCAACTTTGCTAGAGGACCAAAAACAACTGTAATTCACCACAGCTTTCCCTGATACCAAGAATGGAACACTGAGAAAACACAGGGAATCTTGGTCTAAATGCTATCTGCTCATTTTTCTCTTTCCTTGAGAATCTCAATAATTTTGAGTTGTTATTAATATAAAGGCAGGCTGCACTGACTTGTTAACAACCAAGATGTAGGAGTCTTAGGCAGGATGGAAATGGTAATTTAAGTAAGCCAGAAAGGAAATGAAAGTGTCCAAGAGCTGATAAGTAGATAAGGAGATAATGGAAGTAGAAGAGACAGTTATCATTGAAAACAGGAAGTGGGCTTCATTCATTCATTTATTTACTCAGCTAGTGCCCACTGAATACCAACTATCCACAAACCAAGTGCTTGACCCTATGGAAGTGAGAAAAAATGACCAATGGAAGTGGTAGATTTCAATCAAATAGCCACACATGTAAACACTAAACCTTTACTTGGGCAAGTTTTATGAAGCAGGGGTTCTGATTATAGCACCCACTGTGGATGCACCACCCAGACCTCTAAGATTCCTTTTAGCTGTTTGGCTGGTGAGCCCATCCCCAGCTTCTGTGGCTGGTCTTTACCTGAAGCCTCAACCTACAACCTTCTCGAGAAAACTGCACACTGACATCTCCTGCAGGACATGGTTGGGCATTAATCCAGAGGGATAAGGGAAGCTTTTCTAAGGAAATAATTGAGTTGAAGTGAAAGAAAGAGTCAGAATTAACCAAATGGATTAGAAGAGAAAAGAGAACCTTCCAGAAGGGGAAACGGCATGAGCAAAAGTCTGGGGCAGCAGAGAGCCTGACCTTCCTGATTCTCTAAAAGCAAGTTGGTATGTCAGGAGCCCTCAGAGTAGGATGAACTTGGTGTGCGATGAGACAAAGAGATGGACATAGAAAGAAAGGAGCCCAATTGCCTAGCTTCAAGGAAGTAGAAATAGAAGTTACAGGGGAAAGATGGCAGCTAAAAAATCTGGCAGCAAGACAGAGCTCTAGCAAAGGGATGACCATCTTGAGAAGCAATGAGTGCCTGTGAATGAGAACAAACAAGTAGAGAGATAGTTGGTATCTACCAGGAAACTAATGTATGGCATTCGGTAGAATGTTGGGATAGAAGATACTTAACCTTTCCAACTTCATAGTTCAGTGAGAGAATGTTTGGTCTATTAAGTAAGGCTTTGGTAGATAAATCTACTCCCCCAAATTCTGAGCTAGACTGAGGGCAGAGTCAGCCCCAGATACAACTGAGGGGTGAGAAGGATTATGTCTACCCTCTCCTCCGTCTCTTTTCCTCCAGGAGTGCCACAAGACCCACTCTCTCCCTGAGAAAATTTCCCCCCAGGGCTCATTCAATCCACATTTGTCTGCTGTCACCCAACTGTACATTGTAGTCTAATGTACTGCCAGACACATGGGTTTTGAAATTTAAGTGCCTGATCTCAAGTCCTCACTCCATATTTCTTGCTTATCAGACCTCACATAAAGTCTTTAACTGGGCTCACTTATAAAATGGTAATATAATGGTACCTACTACTGGGCTGTATTCATGATGAATAAAATAATAAAAATCACTTAGTATGGTACCTGGATCACCATAAATGCTCATTAAATATTAGCTATTATAATTTATTAAGGAACAAATTGCTAATAATGCTCAGTGCTGCTCATTCTATAATACTATAGTGGTTAATAGCATGAATTAATAGCCAGTCTGCCTGATTTCAAATTTTGCCTCTACCATTTTCTACTTTTGTGACCTATTTTGGACAAGTTACTTAACAGCTCTGAACTTCCATTTCCTCATGTGTAAATGGAAATAATATTCATCAGGTTGTCATAAGGATGAAATGAGTTAATAGTTGTAAAGCACTTAAACCGGAGCCTCATAGAGGAAATATCAGTAGGTTTTAGCTAGTATTAGGATTTGCAGAACTGTTTACATTTCAAATGATCATTCGTGGATTGTCTGAAGGAATGAATCTGTAACACTGAGAGTTCACATGGTATGGGCCTCTGGGAAAGTGGTTCTGAAGTAGGAGGGCCTTTTATGCCTATCAAATGGAATCATATTTGTGAGGAGTAACTCCCTCAGGTTGCTTGAAGCTCAAACCTCTAGAAGGTAGTCAGGCCTCCATGGGGTAGAAATGGAAGAATAGGTGTCCTATCACTTACACAGTTACTGGAAGGGACTGCCAGGGAGTAGGGACCAGGCCAGGCTTCCTCACACACCAGATCCCAGGGGAGCCTGGGCCTCTGCAGTGCTGAATGGTGTACAGCTTTGGAACTATCTCCTTTGCACAATCCCATCTCCTTGGAATAGTCTTTTTTTATGTATCCTGATGATGCCAATTACCTTCTCCAACTTCTTCCACTACAAGCACAAGCCACTGTTACTCATCTTTGTATTCTTACAACTTGACAGTGGACTTGACATGTTCCAATTGTTCAGTAAGTCTTTGCAAACTAACTGGTCTGTCCACAGACAGGCTCACTCCCTGCTCCAGTCTCCTGCCTCCCAGTTCATTTCAATCATCATTAAAAGAGACAGCCCCTAGGGTTTTATGTTGGGTACATTCTCTGGGGCCTCCTGAATTTCTAAATTGCAGTAGCGATATCTTCATCTGTGAAGATAGCATCTGCTATGTTCTCAGTGCTCTGGGTTATTTAAGGACTCTGCATCATTTCTTCACAATTTTTGAAATGGCTTCTCTTGATTCAACATAGCAAGATCAGGCAGCCATGTGACATTTGTACCATTTTATTTCAAGATGTTATAAAATGTAGAGCTATTTAGCATGATACTCTAAATATACTGCCTTGCATTTGACGCTTTTGTGTACTTTAAGTTAATCCTCCCAGATATTTAGAAAAATAATCTTTCATACTACAGAAGAGAAAATCAAAGCTCAAAGAGGATAAGTAACATGTACCAGTTGCTTGGTGGCAGGGCAGGGACATGACATTACAGGAGGTAATTGTGGCATATCAGAGTCTGAGAGAAACTTACAGATAAACTAGTCCAATTAATTCTTTCAACTCTGATTCGTGAGACAAACTGAGTTAGGTCCAAAAAACAACAAAACCTGAAGCCTAAACCTCGAAAAGTTCACATGCAACTAGTAACAAGGAAATGATGGTCAAGGAATAAGGCAAAGCTGGATTTATCAACAGCTGCAATGCTCTAGATTCGGAGAATGGCCACAGCCAGTGTGCTCTGCTAACCCAAGCATTGTTTACTGAAGGCCAGGCACTTAGCTAAATGCTGGGGAACCAGGGTGAATGTCTCAGCAACATTCCAGTCTGTAGGGCTGCACAAGAAACAGCAAAATCAATGGGGTACAGCAGGGTGTGGTAAGTCTCACACAAGGGTATGTGAACAGGGAAAGGACTCCACAGACAGGTACTTTCTCAGGTTGGGAAGATCAACAAAGCTTTAAAAAACTGATGTTTAAACTGGGCGATGCCAAGCAGAATGGACAAATGGACAAGTGGATGAGCAGAAAAAGGGTGTTTCAGGCAAAGGGAAGAGCCTGAGCAAAGGCAGGGGACAAGAGGGCAGGGCAGCTAGTAACACAGCACATTGGGGCAGCTGCAGGTGCAACTGAGAATGGACCAATTCGTGAAAGGTAATGTCACACTAAAAAAATGATTTTGTTTTGTATGTCTTTTTAATTTTTTTATTTTCACCTGAGGGCATTTTTCCTTTGCTTTTAGAGAGAGAGGCAGGAAGAAAGAGACACATCAGTGCAAGAAAAAAAATCTATTGGTTGCTTCCCATACATGCACAGACCAGAGATCGAACCCACAACCTAGGTATATGCCCTGACTGGTAATTCAACCCAAAAATTTTCAATTATGGGTGGAACTCCAACCAGCTAAGTGACACCAGCCAAGGCTAGTGATTTTGTTTTTAAGTAAAATTAATATGATCACATATCCATTTTAGAAAGTTCACACTGGAGGATTATTTTAAAAAGAAAGTGTACTAGAGGGAAAGACTTGTTAAAAACAAGGGGAGCCAAAGGAGGTGAGAAATGATTAAATTTTGAATTCAGGGAGCATCAGGTAGGGTAAAAATGTTTAAAGAATATTTACAAGTTAGAAATTATTAGGCTTAATAGTATGGGATATAGGAGAGGGAAAAGTAAAAATGCAAATTGACACAAATTTCCAGTGAGCAGCTAAGAAGGTACCATTCTCTAAGACAGAGGAAGAGACGCTGAATGAGTAGAGGAGTTAATGAGTTGAGTTGAGTTGAGTTGAGTCGAGTTGAGTTGAGTCGAGTTGAGTTGAGCTGAGTTGGAGATGCCAGCAGGCCATCTGGGTGGACAGGGCAGTAGGCAGTGGCAAATAGGAGTTTAGGAACCCAGAAGAGAGGACTAGGAGGGGCCTAGACATTTGGGGATCATGGATGTATAGATGGTAGCTGGGTCACAGGTGTGGATGAGATAATCCAGGGATCACACAGGACCATAAATAGAGGATAAGACTAAGGTCAGCCTCGGAAAACAGCAGTAGTTTGGGGGAGGGGAGAAAAAAATTTTTAAAGTGTGCAAGGGACATGAAGAAGTGATGACAGAGGAGAATAAGGAAGAGTCACAGACGTGCCAAGGGGAAGGGAAGAAAGCAATGGAACTCATATTTATTGATCTCTGATTGGGTGCCCAGCCCTGTGCCAGAGTCTCACATGTTTTCCAGAGTCTCACATGTTTTCTCACTTCATGCTCCTGGAAAATCCCCATGAGCAAGACATTTGTATCCTAATTTAACTCAAATGGAAATGTGGCCTAAGATTACATAGTTATTAAGTGGTGAAATGGGGTTATAGCCAAACCTCACTGGCTCCGAAGTCCATAATACTCTGTTCATGGCATAAATTGCTTCAGAAAGTCAATAAGGCTGAAAAGAGCCAAATGAATGTAAGAAGTCATCATTCAGCCAAGGGTGAGGCTTCAATGCTGTGAGTTGCTGAGGGAATAGAGGGTGAACACACAGAGACAGACAGTGAAGGTACAGTATTTTTGAGAAAACCGTTCTCCCCACCCAACAAACATTCCAAAATATTTTTGACTCTCTTTCATATACCATGTACTGTTCTAGGCACTGGTAACACTGAGATGCTGCTTTCAAGGACCTTGCATTTGGGTGATGGAAGACAGACTATCTCAAAAATACAATACATGTCAGATGTAAGAAGGGCTAGGAAAAGAAATAAAGCCAGGAAAAGAGTAGGGTGAGAGGTGGGGAAGAGGGAAGGCAGTGTTTTAGGGAAAGGGGTCTCTGATAGGACATTTGAGCAGATGCTTGAATGGAACACTTGAAGGAGCAAGGCTTGCGAACGACCCAGAGGCAGAATCACACCTGTCCTGTTTCAGGATTAGCAAAGAAGCCAGTAAGGCTGGCAGGAATGAAGCAATGCAGGGACTAATAGAAGGAAAGTCTAGAGGGACTACAGTGTGCAGGGCCCCAGAGGCTATGGAAAGAAATCTGGGTTTTATTTAGAGTCAGATGGAAGCCTCTGGAGGCAAGAGGTGCTTCCATTGTCATCTATCCCAAAGGAAGAGGTTAGTAGGTCAGGGCTCCCTGGAAAATGCTGCTCCCATTCTCACCTCTTTCCTGCCTGGAGCATCCTGGAAGGGACCTGGAGTGGTAGCATAACAGTGATGAGAAGAACAGTGGTAGATAAGGGTCAAGCCCAGAGCAGGATGCTAAGTGACCTCCCCAAGCACTGTTTCAGTCATCAGGGCCCTGGCTTTGCTTAGGGTGAAGCCCTTGGTACCTTGAATTTTCGTGCTCGGAAGTCTGTGTCTCAGCCCACATATACAACTCAGGACCCCTCCCTCCTCATGCAAATGTACTTAAACAACAGGAATAAAACTCTTAAATAGCCAGGACCCTGGACAATCTCAGAGAGATGCTACATTCCAAAGCAGCTTCAGAGATGTAAAGATTTATCTTCAGTTCCTGGTGTGTGTGAATTCCAGCCATGCCCTGCCCCCCTCAACCCCTAACATAGAAAGTTAATCATAGCCGTGCAGAAGAAACACACTCCCTGGTATAGGGATGGCAAGGACATCTTGCCTGCAACAGGGCCCTGTAGCTGACCACACTTAGCCAGCTGCTCATCCTAGGAAGAGACAATGGGAGGAAAGCAACAGTCCAGGTGGCCACAGCCAAGGGCCATGTTAGCCCTAGCAAAGTTTTGAAGGTAGTTTTCCAGCAGATAGAAAATCACTTATCATGATTTTGTTGTCACCCTTTATATTCTTTCTTGTGAGCCTATTGATAAGATGGGAATATTAATAGAGGTCACTAATATTGAATGCAATCTCCCTTCTATCTCTTTGTGTGGAATAGAGGCCAGATTGCAAAAAATCTGGGTGAGGCAGGAATGGAGTGGACCAGCCCATGGGGAGGAGCTTTAGCACACAGAGAACTTACCAGGCTCAAGGAGCAATGGGGCCATTGTAACTGGTGTGACCTTGTGTCTTAATTTGTTCTGGCTGCTATACCAAAATGCCACAGACTGTGTAGCTTATAAACACATAAATTTTGTTCTTGCAGTTCTGAAGGCTGGAAGTCCAAGATCATGGCATAGTGAGCTTCTGGTGAAGACCCTCTTCCTGGTACATAGCCATCACCCGCTGGCTGTGTCCTCATGTGGCAGAAGGGAAAAGGAGCTCTCCAGAAATAGAAACACTAACCCCATTCATGAAGGCTCTGCCTAATCCATATATGCATTTGGGGCAAACGTGCCTAGTACCCTGGTTATTAGCATACATTGACATGCCTCTTAGTTCTGTCTTGAATTAAACATCTGATACTTTTTCACACCCATGATGGGATTAGTGTCCTTATAAGAGGAAGAGACACCAGAGGGAGTGAGCTCATGTGCTCTATCCTTCTCTCACCTCTCTTACCACCCACCCTGCCTCTGCCTCATGAGGACACAGAAAGAATCCAGCCATCTGCAAGAAGCCAGGAAGAGAGGCCTCTCACCAAGAACCAAATCTGCTGGCACCTGATCTGGGATTTCCGGCCTCCAGAACTGTGAGAAATAAATGTCTAATGTTTAAGCCAGCCAATCTATGGTACTTTGTCATAAGAGCCCAGACTGACTAAGATTATTATTTGTTTTTGTATCTCTCTTTCTACTTTACTAGACTGTGAACATGAGACAGGAAATATAATTTTTTTCTTTCTGTTTATGGCATCTTTATATTTCTGGAACAATCCATCAGTCATAGGAAACACTGAATTAGTGAGTTGAATGGGTGACTATGCAGTCACACACAGGAATGGGATCTTTCAAAGACAAGCTTGATCTGAATGTGTGGCTCTTGTGGTAGGGATTTGAGGAATGGAGCAAGTGAGAATCTCCAGGCCCCTTGCATATCCCGGGAAAGCAGCTACTTCCTTGGCTTTGCCTGGGTGAGCCCTGAAGAGGACTGTTCCTCCTTTCTACTCCTCTCCTCATCCCCTCTTAATTGGGCCTGAAATTGAGCCCCTGGTGTGTGCTTCACCCACATCTGTGGTCTCAAGAAGTCTCCTCCATGTAAAGACTGTTTCATCACTCACTTTTCAACTCTGATCTTCATTCTGGCTACAACTTGTGTGCAGTTTGGAAGAAAATCACTAAACACACAGACCTTTGAGGCTAAGATGATCTAGAGCAGGGGTGTCAAACTCGTTTTCACAGGGGACCACATCAGCCCTGCAGTGGCCTTCAAAGGGCTAAATGTAATTTTAGCACTGTATAAATGTAACTACTCCTTAACAGTTAAGCGAGAGCTCAGTGCTGCCACCAGATAGAAACTAGATGCTGGGCTAGATAAAACAAGGTGGAGGGCCAGATTCGGCCCGTGGGCCTTGTGCTTGCCACCTGTGACCTAGAACATGATATGATTTCTTGATCTAAACTCTTCCAGTCATCTAGGCTGCAATAGCTGCAAAATGTGATTATGCAGAAAGCCCTATTTTCTCCATTTATGTGTTTTTTGGACTATAAGACTCACACCCCCCCAAAAAAATTTGGGAGGAAAGGGTAGAGCATCTTATAGTCTGAATGTAGCTTACCTGGCTCGCTGTGGAGAAGGGGGGAGGTGGCGGTGGAGCAGGATCACAGGTTATTAAATATTTTACCACATTTTTTGCTTCAAATTTTTTTTCCTATTTTCCTCCTCTAAAACCTAGGTGCATCTTAGGGTCCAGCATGTCTTATAGTCCTAAATTTTTGGTACTTAAAGCTAGATGGAATCCACCTCTCTGAGTTGGTTACAAATTTTGTTTTCTTTCAGCTCCTATAGTTTTTTTTCTCGCTAGAGAAACATTCACTCACTTTTTAAACTACCACGTAGGGTCAGGCTGGAAACTGAGATGAATCATCAAGTTTCCACAGCAGCACTAGGGAACCTGAGCCGAGCAATGGACACTTGTGTAAAGAGGGCCTGTAATGCCCATTGCACCCAGACAGAGCTCACTTATTTTCCATAGCATTTTAGAGCTGGGCCTGGCACCATGATTCACCCTATTTATAGTTTAACATGCAACATAATATTTAGTCCAGGCTCCAATAGGAATGCTTCTTACAAATGTCAGTGGATTATTTACTATGGTAAACTAATTAGTTACATAAATGTTTCCCTTTTCAGGGTACGTGAGGAGAAGACTGTTAATTCTTCTTGGATTAACCTAACATTATTGTCGTTTGAAGTTCCTTTACATGTAAGATCATTATTTCAAGACTGCCCAACTTTGCGTGAATAGCACATCTGTTGCTTATATAATGTGAACCTTTTCCATGTTAACTGACAGGGTAAAGTACAACAACAGAATAGGAATGCATCATGAATTAAGAGAAAATCATTACAATTTGACCATGAAAAAGAAGTCAACATTTCATGATTCCATGATAATGTTCTTGCTTGGCAGAGCTAACTCATACTCCTTTTATGAATTAGAACAAATATGCAAAATAGTTATAAGTGAAAGAAGCATGGAGGTCATTGATCCCTAGGGAATTACTACAGTGGCCAAAGGCAGTTCTCTTCCTGTACTTCTCAGGGACTCAGATCAGTGATGGGAGAGAACAGCAGATAAGATCTGTGTTTGGAGAACTGCCTTGGATGGCATGATTCATCTTGGGAAGTGGGAAGATATATTTTTCCCAGTGCTGATCACAAAGAAATGATCAATATGAAAACTAAATGTTAATTGAGGTTAAAATATAGTTGGAGAAAAACATTTTCAAAATAGAAAATAGCCATTTGTGAGTTTTAAATACTTTTCACACCATGTGTTTGTTTTCCATAACAAGATTTTAAGTGGGGGTACACATTCCTAACCAAGAAAGTAACATAGAATGAAACCCTGTACATGAACAATACTCTCTCACAGATCAAAAACAGTCATAATCAAAGTCAGTTTCTATTTAAAAATCATAATAATGACTATAGAGCTTTTTTGTCCCAGGCACAACTCTAAGTCAACTCTAAGTGCATCACATGAATTATTACTTGATCTTCACATCAGCCAGGAGAGGTTAAGTACTGTTACTCAGTCCATTCTAAAGATGAGGAAATTTAGGCACAGAAAAGTTAAATGACTCCCTCACCTAATGTGGAGTGGTAAAGCTGGAAAATGGTAAAGGAAAGGCTCTCAAACTATTCTTCAGAGACCCCTGAATGTTCCTGTGAGTCTAACAGGGTCCACAAATTCAAAACTATTTTGTGAGAATAGTAAACTATTATTTGCCTTTTTATTCTCTTTCTCTCACAGGTATACAACAAAGTTTTCCAAATGCTACATGACATGTGACATTGCAACAGATTAGATGTAAAGCAGGTGAGAGGTCCAGCTGGCAGCTATTAAGACAGACATCCAAGAAATGTGCAAAAATGCAACAATGCCAGTATTCTCACCAAATTGTTTTTGGTTTGAAAAATACATACATTTTCATAAAACTTATGTCGTCTACGTTAATATATAATAGGTTTATTCGTCTTATTTTTAAATGAATTAATAAATATTTAAATTTTCTTAGATTTTTATCAATAATATAGTAAATATGTATAGATGTAAAGCATACAAGTATAAGCAAAAGGTCTTTGGGGTCCTCAATAATTTTTAGGAGGGTAAGAGTCCTAAGATCAAAAAACTTGCAAGCAGCTAAAATATGTTCTTTCATAGCCTATGAAATGACCATCAGTATGTTACATCCACTGATGACAAAAGAGGTTGTGATAACATAGAAGGATCCATAAGTTGTTTAAAGCTTTGATGAAAAAAAATCAGTCCAAGGTCCAAAAGTCTTCAACACTTAAATATTTTGATAACTGACTTTGGAGCCGAGATTTAAAATTCCAATCTAAATGTGTCTTTGCTCTTTAAAAAGGCACTGCCTTGTATTTATTCCCTTGGCTTGGAATGGCCCCAAACAGTCCCAGGTCTGACTTGCTTACTTCATTCACACCTCTGCTTGAATAACCTGGCCACCCTATTCCAATCAGCAACCTTCCCCAGCCCCTCCACCACTCTCTACCCCGTGCCATGCCTTATTTTCCTTTATAACAGTTACCACATCTAACACAGACATATTCTTTCTCTGTGTCCTCTGTTCCCACATGAACTATAGGCTGTATGAAGGCAGGAATGTTTTGTTTTTTACATCCTCAGTGCTCAGAAGAATGCCAGAAACATAACAGGTACTCAATGAATAAACATTTGAATAAACAAATGACTATTATATATAAAAAAGAATACAATGGAAGAGCAAGAACAAAAACAAAATAGACATTTTAAGTATAAGTTATCCAAACTAATCACAACTACTGAGCAAATACTTGAGTGCATAGTTACAGAGAAAATGCAGTATGTTCACTATGTCACTTGCTCTCCCTGGCACCCATTTCCAGCATCCCCTGCCATCATAGCCACAGGACTGAGTTCTAGGCAGCGCTTATCAAAATTGAATGTCTGTGCAAGCTACCAGGCAATCTTGTTAAAATGTAGATATGAATTCAGTTCTGGGGCCTATGATTATATTTCTACCAAGCTCTCAAATGAGGATGACGCTTCTAGTCTGTAGACCACACTTTGAAGCTATTTTCACAACTGGCCCTTAAAACACATGCCATGTAGAAGCAAAAACAGCCCAGTAGCAACAAGCATACCTAACACCCAAATTCTGATTTCACCAGTAAAAGGAACCAGGGCTTCTTGGAGAAATGGCTGATTCTGGGACAGGCACATAAAAAGCCTGGAGGATCTTGTGGCAAAAAGTAGGGAAGTGCTTATTTATGTCAGAGGGACACAGGAGCCACCAACATAGTCCCATTAGCCAAAGCTGGAAAAATTCAAGCCACAAAATAAATAAACAAGCATTGGATTTTAAAATGTCAAATAAATATATGAGTCCATACTTATATAAATTATTGGATAAATTAATAAATGGGATACAAGCCTCCTTGCATAAGAATTCAAGATAATTTATGTAGATTTTCTGTCCTAAAGGAGAAAGAACATAACTCCCCACCAAGGTGTGAGCTGCATGTAGTTACTCTTCCCAAAGAATAGCACATGGAAAGGGGCAATAGAGTGACTTTTCAATGGAGACACCTGACAAGCATGACCTCAGCAAAATGATCAAGGTCAACATCGACAGTGACAAATCATGTTGATATTATGTGATAAAAATGGCACCTCACCTCTGGTATTCCTCCCAAATTGCATAGACATAGTATAAACAGAAAAACACCAGACATATTCCAATAGTGGGGCATTCTACAAAATACTTGACCAGTATGCCTCAAAACTACTGAGGTCAACAAAAACAAAGAAAGCCTGAGAAATTATTATAGCCAATTGGTGCCTAAGGAGACATGAAGACTAAATGTAATGTGGGATTCTTGGCAAGATTCTGGAATTTTTTAAAAGGGTGTTAGGTAAAAACTAGGGCAATATGAATAAAGTGTACACTTCAGCTAATGATAATACATCAAGATTGGTTCATTAACTGAAATAAATGTACCATACTAACATAAGATGTTGATAATAGGAGAAATAAGTGGTTGTGGGACTTCTCTGTACTATCTTTTTAATTTTTCTGTAAATCTAAAACTGTTCTAAAAAATGAAGTCTTAAAAAAAACTATCCCATGTGATCCCTGAGCCCTCCCTTTCCCTTCAGAGAGAGTGCATGAAACTTAGAGTAAAAACCTCCTTAAATTTTGTGCCCTAGGTACCTCTAGCCTCACCCCAGTAATAGCCCTCTTATGAGGAATCTGAAGATGGCTGATGCAGGTGTATCTGCTGCAGAAGGAAGGAGGGCCACCTGAATGGGCAGTGTGAAATAATACTGAATGTGTTAAGCCACTGAAATTTCTAAGTTTTAGAATCATTACTGTAGCATAGCCCAACCTACACTGACTAATATAATGACCTACATCAGTGGTCAAATTCATTCTGCAGGCTATTATTGTACAATCATGGAGCTAAGAGTGATTGGCTCATTTTTTTTTATTTGTACATTTTTAATGGAAAGAACAAGGGAAGGAGGGGTACAGGGATGAAGAGGTGGGAGGGAAGAGGAGGAGGAGGAGAAACTAAGATCACAGGTGAGCTGAAAGGCCTAAAATATTTACTGACCAATCCTTTATTTAAAAATTTTGCCAACTCCTGGTCTACATCATACAGACGACCTGGTCAAAAATAGGTTATATTGAGTTCTAACCAAAATGGAGGCATAGGTAGAAATGCTTCACTTCCTCACACAACCAAAAGGATAACAACTGATTTAAAAACAAGAAACAAACAGAACTGCGAGCATAACAAACTGCCTGACACTCTGGAGTCAAAGAAAAATTCATCCAAAGGGCAAGATGGTGGAGGAGTGAGTGGAAGTCACACTAACCTCCTCCCAGGACCAATCTGGAATGACGACTAAATTGTGCAGAAATTACCCAGAGCAAACAAATGACCAATAGTGAGAGAGAAGCTGTATAACCTCGGTCAAACATAAAAACCAGCTTCAGAACAACCTGTCTGGTAAGGAGTGTGTTCGAGATGCAAGAGGGCTGGGTGGGCACCCACAGGTGGGAGGGCCTGAGGGATAATTAAGCAGCATGTTGGATCCTCCTGAGAAGGATGGAGTCTAAACCCTAAGCTGGGATCCCCAGCCTAGAACACCAGAGCCCAAAACGTACACAGATAACAACTGATGGCAAAAAGCGGCACAGTTGCTCTCTGCCAGAGATGGACAACTGGAGATGCAAAGAGCCACTTAAAGGGCCAACACACAGCCCTAGCTGGCATAGCTCAGTGGATTGAGTGCGGGCCTGCGAACCAGAGTATCAAGGTTCAATTCCCAGTCAGGGCACATGCCTGGGTTGCAGGCCAGTTCCCAGCAGGGGAAGCACGAGAGGCAACCATACATTGATATTTTTCTCTCTATCTCCTTCCTTTCCCCTCTAAAGATAAATAAATAAAATCTTTAAAAAATTTTTAAAGAGTGTGAGAGAGAAACACAGGTACAAAAGAAGTAAAATGGCAATGAATAAGTGCCTATCAATAATAACCTTAAAAAGTGCCTATCAATAATAACCTTAAATGTAAGTGGATTAAATGCTCCAATCAAAAGACGTAGAGTAGCTGAATGAATAAGAAATCATGACCCAAACATATGCTGACTACAAGAGACGCACCTCAGAAAAAAGACCTACACAGACTGAAAGTGAAGGGTTGGAAAAAAATTTTCCAAGCACATGAACAGGAAAACAAAGCTGGGGTAGCAATACTCCTATCAGACAAAATAGACTTCAAAACAAGGATCATAAAAAGAGACCCAACTTCCAGCCAAGATGAAGGCATAGGTAGATACACTGTGCCTCCTCTCACAACTAAAATTAAGGACAACAACAACTTAGAAACAAAAAAAAACCAACCAGAACTGACAGAAAATTGAAGTGTACAAAAGTTCAACAACCATTCATCCATACCGGTAAAAGGGGGGGAGTCAGCAGCCAGTGGAGAGGGGTCCCAGCAGGAAAAAGCAGTGGCTGGTGGACCCAGGCACACAGGAGGTGGTTGGCAGACCCCAGGCACGAGGAGGCAACAAGCAGACCCAGTGAGGCATGCAAGGCGGCTAGCTGACCAGAATCACACATTCACACCCAGATAAACCAGGCAAAAATGGGGAGCAAGACAGACAGCACAACCCAGGACCCCAGTTCTGGGAAATAAAGCCTAAAAACACTGATTGAAAACACCTGTGGGGGCTGAGGTGCTGGGAGAGACTCCCAGCCTCACAGGAGAGTTCATCAGAGAAACCCACAGTGTCCTACAACGTACACAAGCCCACCCACCTGGGAACCAGCACCAGAAGGGCCCAATTTGCTTGTGGGAAGCAGCAGAAGAAACTGAAATTTGAGAGAGAGCCAAGCAAACACCATTGTTTCCTCTCTGACCCTACCCCCACACACATACAGCATCACAACCAAGAGACAGGGTTGCCCCACCCTGGTGAACACCTAAGGCTCCACCCCTCACTATGTAATAAGCTCAACCAGACCAAGAAAAAAATGGCCCAAATGGAAGAAAATATCAAAGCCCCAGAGCCAATACTTTTAAGCAACCAAGAGATAGTCAACCTATCAGATGCACAGTTTAAAGCACAGGTGATCCGGATGCTCACAGAATTGGTTGATTTGGGTAGCAAATTAAGGGAAAAAATGAAGGCTACACTAAGTGAAATGAAGCAAAATGCACAGGGAACCAAAAGTTATGGGGAGAAAACTGGGCCTCAATGGAGCAGACCAGAAGAGAGAAAGAAACAACCAAACAGAAAAGAATGAAGAAACAAGAATTTGAAAAAATGAGGAGAGGCTTAGGAACCTCCAGGACAACTTTAAATGTTCCAACATCTGAATTACAGGGGTACCAGAAGGGGAAGAGGAACAGCAACAAGTGGAAAGCTTACTTGAACAAATAATAAAGGAGAACTTCTCTAATCTAGCAAAGGAAATAGACTTGCAGGAAGTCCAGAAAGCTCAGAGAGTCCCAAAGAAGGTGGATCCAAAGAGGAACACACCAAGGCACATCATAATTACATTAGCCAAGATTAAAATGAAAGAGAGAATTCTAGAAGCAGCAAGAGATAAAGGGACAGCCACCTACAAAGAAAGGAGTTCCATCAGACTGTCAGCTGATTTTTCAAAAGAGACCTTACAAGCAAGAAGGGGCTGGGAAGAAGTGTTCTAAGTCATGAAATCCAAAGACCTACATCCAAGATTGATCTATCCAGCAAAGCTTTCATTTAGAATGGAAGGGCAGATAAACTGCTTCCCAGATAAGGTCAAGTTCAAGGAGTTCATCATCACCAAGCCCTTATTATATGAAATGTTATTGGAACTTATTTAAGAAAAAAAAAGATAAAAAATATGAACAATGAAAGGACAGCAAACTCACAGTTATTAAGAACCACACCTAAAACAAAAGCAAACTAAGCAAACAACTAGAACAGGAACAAAACCACAGAAATGGATATCACATGAAGGGTTAGCAACAAGGAAGTGGGAGGAGGAGAGAGGGGGAAAGGTACAGAGAATAAGTAGCATAAATGATAGATAGAAAATAGACAGGGAGAGGGCAAGAATTGTATGGGAAATGTAGAAGCTAAAGAACTTAAGACACATGGACATGAACTAAAGGGGGGGAATGTGGGTGGAAGAAGGTGTGCAGGGTGGAGGGGAATGAAGGGGGAAATGGGACAATTGTAATAGCATAATCAATAAAATATATTTTTTAAAAAAGAGACCCAGAAGGACACTTCATAATACTCAAGAGAAGAATCCATCAAGAAGACATAAACATTATAAACATATATGCACCCAACATAGGAGTGCCCAAATATATAAAAAAATCTTGGAGGACTTCAAGAAAGATATTGACAGCAACACAATTATAGCAAGGTATTTTAACATCTACTGTCAGAAATGCATAGATCCTCCAAATAAAATATCAACAAAGATATTGTGGCATTGAACAATGTCCTAGATTACAGGGACTTAACTGATATATATAGAACCTTTCATCCCAAAGAAGCCAAAATACACATTTTTTAAATGCACATGGAAATTTCCAAGACAGACCACACAATAGGATGCAAAACAAGCTCCAAAAAATTCAAGAAAACTGAAATCATATCAAGCATTTTGTCAGACTACAAGGGACTGAAACTAGAAACCAAGCTCAGGGGAAAAAAAACCCTAAACACTCAAACTCAAAGATATTTAATAGCATGCTATTAAAAAATTAATGGCTTAAAAATGAGATTAAGGAAGAAATCAAAAACTTTCTGGAAACAAATGAAAATTAACTCACAACAATCCAAAACTTATGGAACACAGTGAAGGCAGTCCTGAGAGGGAAGTTCACAGCACTACATGCCTACTAAAAAAGATGGAAACATTTCAAATAAAAGACCTAACCCTAGACCTACAACTACTGGAGGAACAACAACAAAGACAGCTCAGAGTAAGGAAAAGGAAGAAAATAACCAAGACCAGAGCAGAATTAAACAACCTAAAGACTAAAAGCACAATTCTAAGAATCAATAAATCCAGAGCTGGTTCTTCAAAAAGATAAACAAAATCAACAAGCCTTTCAGCAGACTCATCAAGAAAAAAAGAGAGTACCCAAATAAACACAATCAGAAATGAAAGAGATGATAACTGATACCACAGAAATACAAAGGATTGTAAGAAATTACCATGAAGAACTATATGCCAAGAAATTTGAAAACCTAAGTGAAATGGACAAATTTCTAGAAAAATATAATCTTCCCAAATGGAATGAAGAAGAATCAAAAAGCCTGAACAGACCAATAACAGCTGATGAAATTGAAGCAGTAATTAAAAAAAAAACTCCCAGCACACAAAGTTCTGTACCGAATGGTTCCACAGGAGAATTTTACAAAGCATTTAAGGAAGAGCTAACCCCTACCCTTATCAGACAATTTCAAAATTTCAAGAAGACAAAAAACTCCCAAACTCTTTTTATGAAGCCAGCATTATCCTAATCCAAAACCAGATAAAGACACAACAAAGAAAGAAAACTACAAAACAATATCACTGATGAACATAGCTGTTAAAATTCTCAACAGAATACTGGCAAACCTCATCCAGCATACATCATGACCAAGTGGGATAAATTCCATGGGTGCAAGGTTGGTACAATATTCGCAAGTCAATAAACATAATACATCACATAAACAGAAGGAAAGACAAAAATCACATGATCATATCAATAGATGTGGAAAAAGCATTTGATAAGGTACAGCACTCACTTATGATAAAAACACTCTGCTAAGTGGGAGTAGAGGGAGCATTCCTCAACATGATAAAGGCCATATACAAGAGACCTACACCAAACATCATACTCAATGGGCAAAAACTAAAAGCATTCCAACTAAGATCAGAAACAAGACAAGGATGTCAGCTTTCACCACTTCTATTGAATATAGCATTGGAAACCCTAGCCACAGCATTAATACAAGAAAAAGAAATAAAAGGTATCCAAATTAGAAAGAAAGAAGCGAAACTGTCATTGTTTACAGAAGACATGATAGTGTACATAGAAAACCCTATAGATTCCATCAAAAAAACTACTCGACCTAATAAATGAATTTGGCAAAACAGCAGGATACAAAGTCAATATTCAGAATCAAAGACATTTTTGGACATTAACAATGAAATATCAGCAACAGAAATCAGGAAAAATATCCCATTTGATATAGCAACAAGAAAAACAGAGTACCTAGGAATAAACCTAACCAAGAAAGTCAAAGACCTATACTCAGAAAATATGCAACACTGAAGAAAGAAATTAAGGAAGACACAAACAATTTGGAAGCATGTACTATGTTCATGGATAGAAGAATTAACATCATCAAATGCAAATACTACCCAAAGCTATTTATAGATTCAGTGCAATCCCTAATAAAATACCAATGACGTATCTCACAGATATAGAAAAAACACTTCAAAAATTTATATGGATCCATAAATGACTCCAAATTCCCTTAGAAATTCTGAGAAAGAAGAAGAAAGTAAAAGGGATTACAATGCCTGCTATTAAACTGTATTATAAGGCCACTGTAATCAAAACAGCCTGGTACTGGCATAAGAACAGACACATAGACCAATGGAAGAGATTAGAATATCCAGAAATAAACCCAAGTCTCTATGGTCACTTAATATTCAACAAAGGGGGCAGCAACATAAAATATAGAAAAAAAATAGCCTCTTCCACAAATGGTGCTGGGAGAGCTGAACAGCTACATGGTAAAAATGAAACTCGATCACCAACTTACACCATACACAAAAATAAATTCAAGGTGGATAAAAGACTTAAATATAAGTTGTGACACCGTTAAAGTCCTAGAGGAAAACATAGGCAGGAAAATCTCAGATATTTCGCTCAGCAATATTTTCACCAATATGTCCCCTAGAGCAAGGGACATAAAGGAAAGAAAACAAATGGGATCTCATCAAAATAAGAAGCTTCTGCACCACTAAAAAAAAACAGCATTAAAAAGAGAGCCAACTGTATAGCAAACTATATTTACCAACAATACCTTAGACAAGGGTTTGATCTCTAAAATATAGAAAAACTCACACAACTCCACTCCAGGAAGACAAACAACCTAATTAAAAAATAGGAAAAGGACTTGAAAAGATCCTTCTCCAATGAGGACATAGAAAGGACCAGAGACATATGAGAGGTTGCACAGCATCACTAGCCATCAGAGAGATGCAAATTAAAACTACAGTGAGATACCACTTCACACCAGTTAGGATGGCCATCATAAACAAAGCAAAAAACAACAAGTGTTGGAAACTAAGTAGAGAAAAGGGAACCCTAGTACACTGTTGGTGGGAGTGCAGACTGGTGCAGCCACTGTGGAAAACAATATGGAATCTCCTCAGAAAACTAAAAATGGAACTTCCTTTTTACCCAGCAATTCCAATGCTGGGATTATATTCTAAGAACCCTGAAATACCAATCAAAAGGAACCTATGCACCCCAATGTTCATAGCAGCAAAATTTACAATATCGAAGTACTAGAAGTAACCCAGGTGCCCTCCAGTATATGAATGAATCAAAAAAGTATGGTACATTTACATGACAGAATAGTACACAGCAGAAAGAAAGAAGCTCCTGCCCTTTGCAACAGCATGGATGGAACTGGAGAGTATTATGCTAAGTGAAATAAGCCAGGTGGTGAAAGATATACCATATGATCTCACTTATAAGTGGAACCTAATCAACAAGATAAACAAGCAAGTAAAACATAACCAGAGGCATTGAAATTAGAGACAAACTGACAGTAACCAGAGGGGAGGTGGAAGGGGATAATGAGGGGGAAAGGAGGAGGAGTTTTCAGGAAGATCAATAAAGGACACAGGGACAAGACCAAAGAGGGGTAAGATCAAGGGTAGGAAGTGGGGATGGCTGGGATGGAGGGGGAGCCAAAGCACAATAAGGAGGCAGAATCTATGGAAATTTCTTAGATTAGATTTATTCCTCTCTAGTTGAAAACATCCCATCAGAATTCATTTCCACAAATATTACCCAGAATTTTGGTGCTACAAATTAACGAAGTTCCATAATTCTATATTATAGAAGCCTTGCTTTCCTGATGTAACTGTATTATAAGCCTCCTGGGGTATGCTGAGCTTTGACTCTGGCTACAGACTTAGAGACAGGCTAGTGGGGCTGCCGGGGTCAGGGGTGATGAATGGCTAAGACCTGGTAAGAACTGGCTTCACATTGGGAGGGAGTTACAGAGTCTTCCAGCAAGAGAATGTCTCCTTCCCCCATGACACAGGACGCTGGGCTGCTCTGACTGGCAAGGAGGGCTCACTGGGGTCTGGGAGTCCAGCTACCCCTCTGGGTCCTTCAGATCCTCCCACACATCCTAATTCTAATACTTTCCATAGCAGAATGTTTTTTGGTTTGAGTAATTGTATGCAAAGTCTTTTTAAATAGAAGAGAATAAAAATAGAAAAACATTCTGCTTATAATAAAGGTAAATATTGTTTCATCACAGATTTCTTTCACTTTTATCAAGCTGTGTGCATGTCTGTGTGCTGGATCAATATAAAATATATTTCTTATAGGCGTTACTATCAGTATTTAGCTAGAAAAGGGGAGCAATGGGGACTAGACATTGAGCTTAATAAATTGGGGAATATAGGCTTGCTTGCTTAGCCAGGAAGCTATAGCTTTACACTGCAGGGGACCACAGCATTGTGCCCTGCCAAGAGGATTAACATTCTTCCCTTCCCAGTTCTAGTACCAGATTGCCAGGTAGGAGCAGGGGAAGGCAGATACATAAGCAATAGAAGTCAAAATAGCTCAGGGGCAGGTGCTTGATGAAAAAGACTTGTCAGTCTAGCCTGGGGAAAGAAGAAAGGTAAACCCATCCAAAGCCTGAGAAATTGATTGGTCATTTTGAAAATGCAACTGATCCACCCCAAGCTCAAATTAATACAATCCAAGGGGGGAGCTCTTCTCTCTCTCTCTCTCTCTCTCTCTCTCTCTCTCTGGGTGACCCACACTCACCCTATGCATTCATGCATCCTCTCTCCATAGCTATGTGGCCTTAGCAGCCACATGGCCAGCAACCATGCAGGCTTCAGGTGAGAGTATGAACACCTCAGCACAGCAATGGATTGTAGCTGGAAACACACACTAAGCTAGCCAGAAGCTGGATTGGTTGTACTTTAATATGAAACAGAAACTTCGAACTCTGGCTTTTGCTTTGGCCTTACTGAGAACAAGGTTGGACTTTGTCCACAGTGGGACAGAGGGAGATGGGACATTGGAAACCCAGAGAGCAACTTCCATTTTCACATGAATAAACCATGCCACATGACAGTCTCATGCATGGGTCCTTGGAATGCTTTCCTTGTGACTCTGTAGAAAAGCCTAATTTCCACCAACAATGAGACTGTGGTTAAAAAAAATGAAAGCCACTATGTAAGAGATTAGCAAAGTTGTAGCTTTTTTGTAATTATAGTGGATTTATTAAAAAGCATTCAAAGTTCAGCTTATATACATAGGACAGAACCTCTATTTTATCAACAATAGAGAACTAATCTTCACATTTACATAAATAGAATTACAAATCTGTAGCTTTGACTAATGTTGTAATTCAGCAACTTGCATACACTCTGAATTTGGTATGGGTCTACCTGAACCATTCAGCTTCTGGAGGTAAGAGGATTTTTTAGTGAAGTCATTTGTCATCAGTGGGGCTTCATCTTTGCCTTCAGCTGAGGATTTACATATTTGGTTTTATTGCTCTTTCTTTAGCCTTTCTAGGGCTGATAGAAGAAACCATTCCAGCATGACTCTTGAGTTTTCAGACATTCATACTGCTCTGTGTCAGCAGTAATATGATCCCCCAATCTGGCCTTCAATGAGTACTTCATTATAAGTGACAATGGACAATAATTTAATTAGTATGTGCCACTTCATACCAAGGGTTTGTCAAAATCCTGTGAATAATCCTAGTAAAATCTTAATGGCCCTACTCCTCTGCTCTCTATGACAATCTAGAGTCTGCATCACACAGCTCATTGTTAATTCTGTATCAATTGATTTCAAGAAAAAAAACCCTGAATAACCTAAGGAGAAAATAAGTATATATTTGAGAGCCTGCAAGGCTGGAGAACACTGGAAAAATGGGCTAAAACCAAATGCAGTTTCTGAATTTCATAGCCAGTGCTACCAAGACGTCTTAAAAACATTTCTCAACACTCCCTGCATGCTTCTGTCTCCATTCAGATTTGAAATCCAAGCAGGAGCATGAGATTAGCTGAGCAGTCACAGACCTGTGTCTTTACTGTTGGAGACATGAAAATTCCTATGGTTTATATGCAGTGAAGGAAGGGCCTTCACTGCATATAAAGATGAGATGAGGCAATTTGTGCACATCCTCAAGAACTGAAAGGAGGTCTGGATGTTGCCAAAGAAAAGGGAAAACAGAAACAGAAAGGCAAATATTTGATAAAGTATTTGCCCAATTCTTTGGTAATTTGTGGATATTGTCCCTTTTTTTTTTCTTCACTAAGCTGTGAGCTATTCCAGCAATTATCTTGCTTTTCTTTGCACGTCCCATGCCATGCAGCACAGTACCAGGATTAAAGGTGATCACAAAAAAGTGTTGTGTGTTACTTGTTTTGAATAAGAGAATTTGTGGAGCTCTTGAGAACCCCAAACCAGAGTCAAGCTGAGGGGCTGAATAAAAAAATAAGCTTAAGAATAGCTCAGTCTCCATGGACCCAGCAGTAGGGTCAACTGGAAGCCATAGGGGAGAAAAAGCCAGGCAATCCACACCAGGTAGGGCTGCAAAGAGGGAAAGGATCCAGGCAGAGGTTCCCAGAAACTGTGCCAACCAAGTCAGGATCAAAACTTTGAATCTATAAACTCAACTATTTTTCATCTTTCCTCTTGATTAGTTTTAAGTAAAACTTGCCTCTGAATTATTGCATTTTCCCAACTAAACCAGAGGAAATCTAGGCTGGTGCAGCTACTGGGGTAAGGCTCCCCAAGAAACAAAGCAAAGCTGAGGTACACCCCAAATGCCCCAGAAAAGAGACCACAGAGCTAGGACAACAGAGAGATCCACAGGGGTTGAAGAAGCCAAGGAAAGTAACTGGGGGTTCCTTTTCCTGGGATCACTCATGCAGGGGTGGGAAGAGGAGGAAGAGCCAGGGACAGAAGCAAAGGAAGTGAAGTCAATGGGGAATGGAGGGTGCTTAGGTCAGAGGCAAACTGAAGGAGAAAGACACATGCACTCAGTTGAAGGCCACGTTCAAAATCCCACTGAGGGAAACAGACAAAAAAAATGTGCAGCACAGTGAAACTGTAGGGTGAAACAATCCACATGAGGATGCATAGGCCCTGAAAAACAGATGTCTGCACATTCCCTTCATGCAGTTAAACATTTATAGTCCCTTTTAAATATGTAGGAATTAGGCCCACTAATCATTAGAACATTTCCTTTGTCTCAGTTCCTCTCGGAGCTTGATGTTCCGATGAGGCAGATAATATTAGCATAATTATTTCAAAGAGAATGATTTGGGATATGGACAGAGTGAACTAATCAGAATCACACTGCAAACCCTGGGGCCTTCCAAGTTTAGAACTCGGGCTGTGGCTGCTGCTTCCTGGCTTGTTGAATAAAATACATGAATGAACACTTTTTATAGACTTTATGATGCCTTCATAAGTACCAATCATTTTAAATTCAAAGAACTTTTCTAATTTCAGTAATCAACTGAACACCTTGGACATTCTTGCTGAAGAATTATTATCACTGGTAGATGGCATTTACACCAGATAATGACATCTATTAATAGTCGCTCATGGATCTCCTTTTGGCCAGAAGCATATAAATGCTCCAGGTTTAATTTGCCACATACAGGAATAAGTGTCTGTGCATCTGAATACTAAAATATTTTCAATATTTTATATCTCAGATTTTCACCCAAATAAGATAATTTTGAATCTCTTCTCTAAGCCAGTATTTCTTACCCCTTAGGTTTTGTTAAAACAATTTTGTTGAGTCCTAGGAATAATCAGATAAGCCAGATGGCTAGAGAAATCAGAGTATGAGTTAACATCAAAGATGTTTTGACTTGCACTATGATTTCTATTTATTGTGTTATTCAGAGAAGCTTAAAGTCTTCTGGGAATTGGGTCATGTCTTGAAGAGGAGTGGCTTAAATCAACACTTATTGTGTTTCTTTGTGTGTGTATCAATTCAATACTCAGAACCACCAATATTTTGGTGGGTTCCCCTAATGGTTACATCATGTGCTCAATGTTATTTTATATTACTGACATTTTCTATGCCTATATCAACGTGAAACATGCCTCTTTCCCAATTAGATTACAAATTCTAAAAAGGGTAGAGCCTATAAATCATACTTTTTATTTTCCTAAAATATCTGATCCAGCATTCTGCATCAAGTAGGTGTTCAATGAATATATGATCATGGAATGAACCAGCAGCATCTGGAGATGTGGGGGAGATGACTAATGAATGGGAGAGGTTTGCATAAGCCCAGCAGCACCCAGCAGCTTCTAGCACTTTGGTCACAAACTATCAGTCACACCAGAGAAGGTGATCCTAGCTCCTTCCCATCTGAGACTTGTCTCCCATCCCTTCTCATTTCATCTAAGATCTGAATGGCCACTTATTACTTGTCCTACTTACTCCCAACCTCCTCCTTCTTTGGTCTAACAGGGTAGCACAATAACTTAAAGGAAATACACAAACACAGCTGTCACATACACAATAGGCATCATTCTCAGAAAGAACATGCTGAACCCAAAAAGGCACTGACTGTAGAGCCCAGACCCATCCCCAAGTCACTGATGCTCCCTTCTTAATGGGCTTGGACCAGAAAAACCTAAGGGAGTCCGGTCCTTTCAAGGATGTCTGTGATATTGTGATTTATAGTAAGAAACATATGTTTGGTCTTCATTTGTTTTCTGGCACAGAAATCCTAAAATCATTAGAATTTGTCTTTTATTATATGAATGAGGTGACTTTGGGAAAGTCCCTAAGGATAGGGGCTGTTTGATGGTGGAGTCAACCATATGATGAGAAAGATAAAACTTTCAATCCCACCCCACTGACCTCTGTGAAGGGGAGAGGGGCTGTAAACTGAGTTTTATCACTAATTGCCAATGATTTAATCAGTTATGACTCTATAATGAATCCTCCACAAAAACCCAGAGTTCAGAGAGTTTCTGCATTGGTAAACAGGTGAAGATTCGAGAAGGTTGGAGATCTTAGGCAGGGCATGGAAGATCCCCACCCTTTCTCCATACCTTGCCTTATGCATCTCTTTTATCTGGCTGTTCCTGAGTTATAATGATCTTTTTATAATAAGCCAGTGATGGAATGAGTAAAATGTTTCTCTGAGTTCTGTGAGCCATGCCAGTAAATTAATTGAGCCCAACAAAGAGGTGGTGAGAACCTCTGATCAATAGCCAGTGGGTCAGAAGCACAGATGATAGCCTAGATTTATCATTATTGTCTGAAAAGGGTAGGGGGTTGTTTGGGGACTGAAGCTCTAACCTGTGGGCTCTGGTGCTATCTTTGTATAGATCATCTCAGAACTGCATTGAGTTACAGAAAACCCAGCTGGTGTCAGAGACTTACTTAGATGTGTGTGGAACAACCTCACCAGACCACCCTCTCCACACACACACACACACACACACACACACACAAATTGAGTGAAAAATTGTTCATGTCCTAAAAACTAAAGGCTGGTCCAATATTGGCCTGTTTATAAAAGATCTGAAGAATAAGTTGTGCTCAACATCAATCCTAGATACAATTCCAATACAGAGTGAACCAGTGAATCTAGTTTGGTCTCATATTCCAGCTGAACCTAGCAAAATTAATCAATTTAAAATATTTATGCAGGAGCTACACTGTCCAAAACAGGGATGAGACAGATACAAAGATGAAAAACACAAGTATAAGACTCACTCAGCAGGCTGTCTAATGCAGGAGATATAAACACATTCCCTGTAATCTGTAAGACAACATAAAACGTGATTATCACCTCAGAAGAGAGGCCGAGGAAAGTGCTGTGAGAATTCAGAGGGAGTGGAATTTTCTTCCACCTGGCAACACTAGGGAAAGTTTCAAGCCAACATAGCATAGAGATAGTTGTGTTAGGGCCAGAGCTGAACATGTGTAAAGGGAAATAGTGGAAGATTGAGGTGAAAAGGAATTTTATGGGACTTGAATTCTTAAAGAAGCCTCAGAAGACCTTACATTTTCCATCAAGGAGAAGGAGCCACCTTGATTTATGAGTAGGAGTGCCATGAACCGTTCCTGAGGGTGAGGTTCAGCAGCAGCAAGGGACAGAAGGGCCAGGTGGGGGCAAAGGGGAGAGAGACAAAAGCTAAGACACAGCTGCAGTGGGAAGAGGAGAGCAGCAGAGACAGAGGCCCACATCTGGCCCTGGTCAAAGGCCTTGCATACAAAAGTTTCACTCAGATGACTTTCCTGAATGAAGATTTACTCCAAAATGGCTTGCTGTATCCACCTACAGAGTGAATTATTGAGAACTCCTCTTGCTAAAAATAATTTTGTCATGTACCTTGTTATATATTTCAACACTTTATTTAATAAATTTAGTATCCCAGAGAAACTTTTGGAATAACACTGAGCTTTCAGTCTGAAATGACAAGCACATGCCGGTGACTAAACAAAATGGTCATTTGGTGCCATATTATTGAACTGTCATCTGACAGGCCAAATGCACTCTAGAGCCACTCTGGCCCTGCCTTGTACCTGGGAATCCTTTTTCTCAGCTTCAGTTTGGCCAGTGAGAAGCACCGTGAGACATGAGCTGCGACTACCATAGACCCCCTTTCCAGCTGGGCAGCCCTATCCCCAGCCTTCAGTGACCAGGACACTGCTCTATGCCTTGTTTCCCAAACCCTGCCCACACCTTGAAAAATGTCCCTCTACTAGACTATCTTCACATTTCCAAGTTTGCAAATGCCATCTACTTCCTACTGGAACCATGACTGATATGTCAGGCATAAGATTAAAAAGTCACCACTTATTTAAGCAAATCACAATTCTGATTACTGCAACTTTGTACACAAGGTGCTTTCCCATGGCCAGATTCCAGAGGACTCTAGACCATCGCTCTACCACTAAGGCAGAACTTAAAAGAGGATCCTCTCCCAACACCACACTTGTGCCTGTGGAACTGCCAGATGAATTATTTCTGCCCAGGAATACTCTGCAGTGCCGGGCCAGGGAAGCATCGATTTTCAATGAACTGGCCTTTCAGCATGTAGGTCTTTTGGTAAAATGATTTTGGCGAGTTGGTTTTTGGTAAAGTGACCTAATTTCTCACTTGATGTCTCTCTTGATGTTTTGGTTTGAACTTAATTGTATGATCCTTTGAGAGTGAGAATCATATGCTACTACTGTCTTGTGTTTTCCCAGCTCTCTCCAGGGCCCAACACAGGGTCACAGGGTTAGCTACTCAATAAATGCTCAGGGAAAGGAAGCCTGTGAACAAAAGAGATACAGTGAATGACTGAAACAAAGACAGACTCCAGCAGAGCTACACACAGGGACACATCAGGTTTCCCTTTCACTGTGAAGTAATAATGGAGGACAGGAAGGAAAAGGGTAGAAGGAAGGTTCCAGAAGAGAAAGGAAGGCAAAGAAGGAAAGAGGAAATTCAGAAAAGGAAGAGAAGAGGAAAATATGCGTTTATGAATCTATCTTAAGTAAAAATAAATTATGTAGCTATACAATCAGTAACTTACATACAAGTACACAGCTGAAAGGATATTTTCACTAGACACCTTGATTGTCTCTAATAAAACCTTTTTAAAAATTGCTAGAATTATATAAATAATGTCCAACGCATATTTTCCTTAATGGTATTTTCAAATTTTGATTCTGAAACTCTACACAGATCATTTTAGCTCTCCAGAAAAATCTCTCTTGAAATTTAAAACTCAAACCAGAAGGCTGACCAGGATCCAAACATGAATATGGAGGCTGTCTCTGATTTCTAAAATTGGACCAGAGTGATTACTTTCCCAACAGTATTTTTAGCAGTGTGAGGGAAGGAGCTCCCTGTGCTGTTCCTTGGCGGGCTCACAGTCTGCCACTCCTGAGCCTGTCCCCCAATCCTCCTGTCACTCCTCATCTTCCGCAGCAGTCAGCACCCACACTCCTGTTTGGAGCCCATTAAGGGGTCTGCCCAGCTGACTGGAGGTCCTTTCCCTAAAGCAGGGCTCTTCAGACACCAAGATCTCATCTCCTTGATAACTATGCTGAGAAAAGTTCAATTTACAGAGAATTAATTCATGTTTCTTTAGAGTCATCTTTTGGAGAAGTAGATGAAATTCTCCTCTTTTTATACACAAAAAAGGGGCAGCTTAGAGAAGTGAAATAACCTTCCCAATGTTCCTCAGCTGGTTAAGAGTAAAAAGCAACACTGAATTAATAACCACTGTTTGTACAGTGCTGTCTGGTTCACTGTGCACTTTCACTTCCTGATCTTCATAACAAACTCAAACGATGGATTGAATCAGTATTATGATTCCCATTTTACAGAGGGGAAAACTGAGGTTCACAGGAGAAAAGTAAATTCTCTAAGTCCTTGCACATGTGGGAAGGAGCAGTGTCAAGGGTGGAGCCCATGACTTCCAACTTCCCTGAGCCCGTGCAGCAGGCTGCCCACTGGCCCTGGCTCACCAGGCAGCATGCTGTGGGACTGGGTCCTCCTTTGCACTGTGGGTCACAAACATAAGCTGCCCAAGCCAGGACAGCCTGGCAAGGATGTCAAAGGAGTAAAAATGTTATAACTATCCCCACATGATCCTTAGATAACTTTGTGGTTCATCTGGTAGAACAAAAGACAAATGGGTGAGGAATTAAGTAAAATTGACAACACATGGCATTTGGCTTATAGCGCCTTCTTCCTTGCAAAACATGACTCAGGAAAGTAGGGTGACCATCTGTCCCACTTCCCTAGGACAGGTCTAGGCTGTTGTCCTGGTATAGCTAGGCATAGTGCCCTCTTTATTCTCAAAAGCATCCTGGCTTACATAATAAGTCATAATGTCACCCTACAGCCAGGAATTTGTATTTCACAATTATCTAAAGCAAAATGTCTCTCCTTCCTTCTTTGATACTCCACACCATAACTGCAACACAAATTTTGAGCAAACAGGTGCATGAGGACACACTGATGTCAGCAACCCACAGGGCAGAGGCCAGACTGAACCGACCAATGTGGCACTGAGATTTTCCCAGCATTTTCAAGTTGGTGAGCAAATCAATAAATCACATGTTTCCCCCAGGAGCCCTCTGATCCAGACTCCCCAGAAATCTTCCCAAAGCAAGTGTCATTGCTGAGAGACAGCAAGAAAATTCCTTACTGCTGGACCTCTTTGTTTCCATAATAATAAGACTAACGAGTATATTTGAAGAAAAAGAAGCCACTTTGTTTTTTAAAAATCACACATACATAGGATATAATGCAAAGCAATGCTTTAAGATTTTAAACCCTCCAAAAAAAACACTGTCATTTTTTTCTCCAGTACTACAACTATGATAAAAGAGGGGGGGAAAACCTCATCAGAGGTGTTGAATTATGTTGTCTACTTTCAGACACCACAGCTCATCCTTGGACATTTCAAAATCAGCTCATGAGTTTATAATTTCCTGAGCAGCCTTTCTGTCTTCTAATTACCTTTAAAAGGACCAACAGTCAAATCTAGAAGTTGTTCCAAGCCCTTGGGCTTGGTCCAGGTCAGCACATCACACAGGCTCCTACCATAGCAGATTGGGTTACAAGTGCATGAGAGTGTCTGGACTGGCCTCCAGTTCTTTAAGGATCCATTACTGTGTTTTCCACGCACCTATGGGACTCCACCCTCCAATTTCTCACTTACTGGCTTCAAAGGCGACTCTCAATGTCATCAAGATTAAACCAGACCTCAGGGAAGCAACATAATGCCATAGCTCAGAGTTTGAGCACCAGAGTTCAAGACTGGGGTGCAAATCCCAGCTCTGCCATTTACAAGCCATGTGACTTTGGTCAAGTTACTCACCTCATCTGTAAAATGGGGATAATGATGGGGCATAATTCACAGGATTTGTGTGGGGACTCAGTGCAATAATTTAGGTAAACACAAAGCACCATTCCTGGCACATAGTATGTGCCCCCCAAAATATCCATCACCTACTTTTAGAAGTGGAACATGGCCTAACATTTCACTTCAAATCATCATGGTAAGGGAGAGGATGGTTGTCATAGAAAAACACAGAATTTAGAATCGGAAGTCCTGAATTTCATTTTTTGTCTTCTTATTCACCACTTTATGTGGTTTTGGATTACTCTCTTTGAACCTCAATTATTTCCTCCTACCCTATAAAATAATGATAGCTATATCCTAGGGTAATTGAGAGGTACCAATAAGATAACAAGGAAAATTGTTTTGTGAACCCAACAAATACTTATTATTATTGATCAAAATTATGGATATTAAGGAAAATATTATGAATCTGGAAAATATTTATTATTATTATTAAATACATCATCTGCATAAACCTAAGGGCTAATCTGTACTAGAATACACGTTTCTTAGCTGGAAAGGCAGGGTGGCTGTGGTGGTCTCTCATATGCCCTGGGCCACACCTGCCTGGCTACTCCTACCTGCCCCATTTTATGTGGTACTGAGGTTCGCTGCTAGACCTCCTTTGGCAGGACATCAAAAGGCCTGTCTTCCCTGCTAGCCTTCCCATGTTTTTTCCTTGGATGTACTTTCATGTGTTATAGTCTTATCATACCTGCAATCATGTCCCTATGTGATTGTGTGTGCCCCCATATATATAAGACTTGGCCTTCACAAAGATCACCTCTTGTTTCCTACTGCTCATCTCCTGTGCCCACCGAGAAGAACATCACCCTGCTCTTCACCACTCCCCAAAACCCAGAGAAGAAGGGAATTATGTGGCTGGTGAGTCTAGAAATTGAACAGGGTAGGCTCCACTCATCCTCTTTTGAGTTTTCACTCAGAGCCCACCTGGCTACTGAGAGGTGTCTTAGGGCTGCTCTCCGAGGAGCATGTACGGAGCCTACATGTGCAGAGGACAGCTCACACCCACTGTCCCACAACTCGATGAAAATGCCTGTCTACTGTGAGGGTGGTTTTTGGCATCTGCCTTCCCCTTTCTTCAGCCCTTCACTCAATTTGGAACTTAGGCAGGGGAAGCATATTAAACTGCAAACCCCTAAAGCCCTAATCTAATATCTGAAATTGTATTAGCTCCCTCATTTGATCTCGCTGTTTTCTCCATTCCAGCCAATGAGAAGTTGTCATCTGTCTCACATGCCCATCTTGCCTTACACTGTACCCTTCATGACTTCAACCTTTTCCCATTAAATAGAAGCCAAGCTGATGAGTTCTCATTTGGCCATTCAATTTGGGAATTAGGAGGTCTATACAAAGATGAAATTGACTAACACTACTCTCACCGAGCATAAACTTTGAGTGGTATTTCCATTGGTAGGAGTGAATCAGTTCACATTATCCCTGGCTCTTGTGCTAAGCAGCCAGCCAGGCTGAACAATGCCATCTAAGGCCATAGAAAACAATGACTAAGGCACAGGCAGGTTACTCCCATGACCTCAGTATCTTCAGCTCAGTATTTCAACATGAGTAAATCATTTCAGGCAAAACAGTTTGCAAAAGAGATATCTACTACCTAGGAGAAGGCTGGGGTTCCAATCCCAGCTTTTCTGCTTCATATTTTCCTGGTTTCAGGTGTGTTATTTGACCACTCTGCCTCAGCTTCTCACTTGAGAAAGCACAACTATATTTCACAGGTTTGGTATAGGAGTAAATGAATTAATGCCTGTAAACATTAGATGTTGCCAAGTGTATGACAAATAGTCAATAAATTCTGCTGCCATTGAGTCGAAATGTGATGCTACACACAAACATGGAATCGGTAATGTTCCATTTTGTCAACAAAATGTTCCATTTTGTCATTTTGTCTTGTAATGGGCTAATGTGGCTTCACCAACAGAAGCTCAACAGAGTCCCCTTTGAGGTTAGAAATGTGAACTAACTCCTTCTTTCAAATCTAAATAACTATGGACACTTAACGTACATTTTAGTTGATTGGTGAATTATGCACTGTTAGTTGAGCTGCCAACAACAGGTAGAACGGCACTCATTCTCCCAGACAACTCAGAAACCATGAAGATTTCTGTTGTCGTGGCTCTCTGAGACATGGCTCAGGCACCTCTGTGTCACATCAGCTCTGCAGACAACATCTCACCAGTTTGGTTAGCAGCCTCCATGTGGAACATCCCAGAGGTGAGCCAACACAAGTGTGGCAAGTAGAACAAGGGGATCTGGGCATGAGAGGTTCAGGGTCAAAAACATTGCCTCAAAATCTCCAGATGGCACAGAAAAGCAGCATAATAAACAATGATCAGTTTCCATGAAGAGGATCCCTGCAAATGAACCACGTTCCCATGAAGGCCTTCAGGATTCAGGTTTCATCTGTTCTTTGAGCTCTGCACACAATAAATCCCATCCCTTAATTGCTATGTATTGCTTCAAATGTGAGAAACACAGTATGTTCTGTTTTTATGGTAATTGATGGTCTTATTTAGAAAATGTACAACTCCAACAGTTGCTGAAATAATTGTTCAATTAAGTTGTCGCTGCATTTCCCAGGCCGGGTGGTTCAGCTGTGTCACAGGCAGCTTCTTCCTTGCTCTCACAATAGGGACTTCTTTTTGCTTCTACAACAACTACCTCAAGTGCTGTCACTAAAGATTCCATGTCATAGTCAAAAGAAAGGATATGATTTCTAATTTGTTTATTCCTGCAGAATAGGACTCTATGCAGTGTTACCAGTACTTCATAGAGGCCAGAAAAAAAGATTTTAATAAATGCATCTACATATATAGTGAAAGCTAAGCAGCTGCTTTTAACTCAAGGCTCCAAGGGAAGCTGAAAGGCATTTGAAAGTGCTGGAAAATGTGTATGAGAAAAGTGGAATTTGGAGGAGTGATGTCAGCATTGTGGTGGAGTGAGAGAGTAGATTTTGAGGCTTTGAGTTCAAAGAGCTGGACATTTGATTGACCCAGCAGCTCCTGCCCACGGGAGTTCACTGGAAACCCAAGGTGTGCAGTTGGATACATCTCACCTGATCCAGGATGGCAGCTCACAGAGAACACCTCAAATTTCGGGTGGTAAGTTGGCTGAAAGAACCTGGCAAAACTCTCCCTGACTCCAAACCCTTTATAAAAAGTTGGAAGGTCTCAGTGCCCCCACCAGCAGGAACATGCAGGGCAGTTTTCCCACTTCCATAGAGTTTTAAGTAATATACAGCTCTCATTACAATTTTTCCTGGGTATTGATTCTAATTCTTCACAGTAATGCATTGAAAACTTTAGTGAAATGTAATATAGAGAAATTCTGATCAGTTCTGCCCAGGTGTCTAATTCTCTAATTATGTGGTTTATGTCCCCATTGTGGTTCTCATTGTAAGAGACCCAGCTTTCCAAGCCTTTGACCCCTTTCTTCAACACCTGCCAAGGCAATTCCAGCATGTCCACCTCACTTACTGGATGCAAAGGTTGTCTCCAAGCTTCCAGGAGCCAAGTCATCCACTTAGGACTGGCCAATATATTAAATTCTGCCCCATTGTCTATTATGTTCTATCTTCTCTGGTCCAAACTTTCAAGATTAACACCCTTAGTCTTCCTGCTCTTGCTGGTATGTCTGAGCACTGTCCTGCCACTCCTTCAGTGAATAATCCTTTGCTTCTCACAAGAGAGAAAATATGCCTTTACTTCAACCATGCTGAAATGTAGCCCTAGTCATTGATTTTGAAGCAATGAGGAGAGGCAGAGCTTGAGAAAGTGTCACCCTGTGAAACATACATCTCAGATAAGCCTTTTACATGCTCTCCAGATGTTGCAGGTTGAATTGTGTAACTAACCCTCAGTACCTGTGAATGGGGCCTTATTTGTACATAAGGTTTTTGCAGGAGCAATCAAGCTCAGCTCATCCTGGATTAGGATGGACCCTAATCCAATATGACTGGTGTCCTTACAAGAAGAGAAGATACACAAAGATAAGGAGAACTCCACATGAGGATGGAACAAAGAATGGAGTGACTCATCTAGAAGTCACAGAATCCAAGGATGGCTGGCGACCACCAGAAGCTAGAAGAGAGGTATAGAACAGCTTCTCCCTCATTGACCCCGAGAAAGAGCCAACCCTTGATTTCAGCCTTCTCACCTGCAGAACTGTTAGAGAATAAATTTCTGTTATGATAATTTGTTATAGTAGCATGAGGAAACTAATATACCAGTCGATAGGAGGCTGCTCTTCTCCCTTCTGCTAGCCCAGAGCAGTCAAGGGGACCTTGGGGTTTATACTCACATATTCTCATCCCAGACCTCAGGGTCTCACCTACTACCAGGGCCCTCATTTTAACATAGGAGACTTGCTATGGTTGTAACTATCACATTTACATCCAAATCCAGTTACTGGTTGTCAGCATAATCTGCCTTCCAGCTTTGGGAGATAAGGGACTAGTTAAATGCTGCCTTAAAGGTCTAGTTTTCACACTGTGCCCTGAGTTGATAGATATCTGGTCTGAGTGTGTCATTTTCTTCGTCGGGGCTCCTATAGCCATTAACACCAGTCAGCTAATCACCACTGCCCCACGTCTTTCAAACATGAGGGATATTATATAAGCCAACCCATCCCCTTCTTCCTGTACCAGGTTTGATACATTCCCAATAAGAATTTTGGTAAGTATGTTGCTACAGGACATTAGGGGTTATGACTACCACATGAACCCCAGCATTGGAGCCCTTGTTGCCATCTGGCCAGATAATAACCCCACCTCAGGATTTCCTTCTAAGGGCTCTCTATACTAAGTACTTTATTACTTTTTTTGTTTTTAAATTATATTTTATTGAAAAACCTACTATAATTGTCCCAATTTTTCTCCCTTTGCCCACCATCCCCCACTTCCTCAGGCAATCTCACCACCATTGTTCATGCCCATGGGTCATGTGTTTAAGTTCTTTAGCTACTCCATTCCCTATATTCTACTTTGCATCCCCATGGCTATTCTGTAACTTTGTACTTCTTAATCCCCTCACCTCTTCAACAATACCCCACACCCCCTCCCATCTAAAACCCACTCTGTATCCACAATTCTCTCTCTGTTCTTCTTGTTGCTTAGTTTGTTTTTTAGATTCAATTTATTTTTGTGGGTTTTTTCTTATTTTTTATTGTTGTTCAAGTACAATTGTCTCCATTTTCCTGCCACCACTTTCCCCCACCCCACCCATCCCCATCTCCTGCCCTCAATCCCACCTCCCTTTAGCTTTGTCCATGGGTCCTTTATACATGTGCCTTGATGCACCTTCTCCTGCTTTCCCCTAGTATTCCCCTCGCCCCACTCTGGTTACTGTCAGTTTGTTCTTTATTTCAGTGTTTCTGATTATATGTTGCTTGCTTACTTATTTCTTTTGTTGATTAGGTTCCACTTATAGGTGAAATCATATGGTATATGTCTTTTACCACTTGGCTTATTTCACTTAGCATTATGCTGTCCATTTCCATCCATGCTGTTGCAAAGGGTAGAAGCTCCTTTCTTTCTGCTGCATAGAATTCCATTGTGTAAATGTAACACAGTTTTTTGATCCACTCATTTACTGGTGGACGCTTAGGTTGCCTCCAGCACTTGGCTATCGTAAATTGTGCTGCTATGAACATTGGGTGCTTACATTCTTTTGAATTGGTGTTCTAAGATCCTTAGGGTAAAGTCCCAGCAGTTGCCAGGTCAAAAGTAAGTTCCATTTTTAGTTTTCTGAAGAGATTCTATACTGTTTTCCATAGTGGCTGCCCCAGTCTGCAATCCCACCAACAATGTACTAGGGTTCCCTTTTCTCCACGACCTCTCTAGCAGTTGTTATTTGTTGATTTGGTTGTGATGGTCATTCTGACCAGTGTGAAGTAGTATCTCATTGTGGTTTTAATTTGCATCTCTCCAATGGCCAGTGATGCTGAGTATACTGTCAGATGTCTCTGGATCCTCTGTATGTCCTCCATGGAGAAGTATCTGTTCAGGTCCTTTGTTCATTTTTTAATTGTATTGTCTTCCTAGAGTGGAGTCATGTGAGTTCTTTCTATATTTTGGAGACCAATCCCTTGTCCAAGTTTTGATACAAACTACTTTAGCTTGGAATCTCCTAGAAGGAGAGCCTCAGACAAGGACCAAATACAAGGAGTTTATTTAGGAAGTGATCCCAGGAAGCACTATAGAGTGGAGAGATGACACAGAGATGGAAAAGAAGCTAAGATGGGTGTGTTAATCAGTTGGATGCTTCTGTGGGCAAGTAGGCTCAGTCCCACTAGGGAACTCTAGAAAATTGCTCCGTATCTTCCCACCTGTTGCTGGGGCAAGGACAGATGCTGGAGTACATATCCACCAACTCCTCTCTGTCACCAACTGAGGGTGTTCCTGGGCATGTTCACTTCCCAGCCCTTCTGATCAGCTCCAGGTGTGGGTCAGTCACGGCCCTCAGCCAGACCCTCATAGAGTGGCAAGTTTTGCAGTAAGAAATAACAGTTACCTATTCAAGAACAGTGATTCTGAGAGGGATCATAGAGAGGTGGAGCAGAGACCACAACCTCCAGTATGACAGACTCATGGAAAAAGGAACAACACATCCCAGTTCTTGTGGATTTGAGCTGGAGCCGAGGTGAGGCAGACTCCAAAATGGGAGTGGAGGAAGAAAGTGTTACCACTCTTCCTTAGTCACAGACCTTTGTCCAAGTGCTCAGAGCCAAGAGAAATAAGGAGCCATTTGCTCAAGTATAGAAAAATTAACTCTACTTATTCAATTGAGGTTATTCCAGCCTTTTCAAGCTGCTGAACAGAATCTACAATTAATTGGAACAGAGGAGGCTCGCTTTTCTTATGTCAGTTCGGTGTGACTCTGAAATTATTTGCTGCACTGGCTCAAGAATGTACTCTTGATGTTGCTGCAGCCACAATGCTAAAAGAATTTTCCAGTCCTGGCTGGTGTGGCTCAGTGGACTGAGTGCTGGCCTGTGAACCAAAGGATCGCTGGTTCAATTCCCAGTCAGGGCACATGCCTGGGTTGCAGACCATGTCCCCAGTGGGGGGGCATGGGAGAATCAACTACATATTGATGTTTCTCTCCCTTTCTTTCTTCCTCCCTTCCCCTCTCTTTAAAAATAAATAAATCAATCGTGAGAAGATGGCAGCGAGGTGTCAGAGGTGACACCTGTGCAGAGGTGGAATACCTAGCTGATCTTTTGAGGAACAGAGTGAACAACCAATGGAATACCAGTTTATTTGAAGGTTGGAGACCAAAATTGTAGAGGACATTGAAAAACAGACAGTAAGGAGATTGCATTGGGACAGTGAGCCCTGGGATCAGGGTGGAGAACGGGGCTGCTGCAGCCCCAGGCCTAGTACCTGTCAGGCCTGCTGCAGGATTCCTGGGGGAGAGCCAGGTAAACAGCTCAATCCCCTGACAAAAGGGAGGTTTGAGCAGCACAGGGATGGACCTACATGCTTAATGTCGCTAGGGGGAATAGAGACAAAGTGGCAGATGCACAGGGGTGGTGTTCCCCCACTGCAACTGTGGGTGCCGGCTGGGTTATTACCAAAGAAATTGGGGAGCCAAGTGACTCCTGCAGAAGGGAGAAGAGTTGGGCTGTGATGGACCCTGACCTGGATAGTCTCCACTCTGGTTGGAAAATTGGGCTGTGTGAGAGGCTGGGCACTTGTTAGGAGTGGCAGGCTTCAACAGGAGGATTTTGTGCAGAGAGAAAGAAGGAGCTACACCTTTAAATGGATAAAGAGAATGGGGGGGGGGGGGGGGGGGTTTGTCTTTAAAAAAAAAAAAGGCTCTCAGTAGCTGTTTAGGGAACTCTCACTCAGCAGCGCCCCAGCCACACGAGCCACACAAGACACATCTCCACTGCTGCCTCCCTCCGCAGCCTCCGCTACACTCCCACCCCTACCAGCAAGACTAGGGCAGCACCTCTGCCCCACCCCTCAGCAGCAGAGGCTGTGTGCCCACACCAACACCACAATGGCTTGTGCCCAACCCCTGCTGCCACCCATGGCTGCACCCCACCACCACCCTGCCAGGCGGGACTCGCTCACTAAAAGGGAAGAGGAGGCGCCAACCAGAGAGGAGAGCAGAGGGCTCAGGGAGTTAGCAATCCCCAGAGAGACTTAACTCAGTGGGGGACCTGAGCTACTCTAAAGAGACTTTAACAGTGCCTAGCACCTAGGACAACAGAGAGAAGGTGGAGTGTGAGTTGCCCCTAATTGGTGCACCTGAAAAACAGCACAACTGGTGGATTACAGGCACACTAGGCGTCTGGCAGAAAACTGAGGAACTGGGCTGGAGGCTGGACAAGTGTGAAGAGTCCAGCTCAGACCTGGCCCCCATCCTCCCAAAACCATAGTAAGGGAAAAACGTGAAACCCAACCCCTCTCAGCCTGCTGCAGCCAGGAAGACCAGCAGGAAGCTTTTCTTTCATTTTCTTTTTATTTCATTTCCCCAAGTAAGACAATAAGACCTGGAGCTGTGAAAGGACCAGAGTCCAACCCGATTAGGGATCATAAGGATTATCTCAACAGAGAAATTGAGACAAATTTCACTTTGATATTCCAGAGACCTTGCATGTTATTGTTTATTCATATTTTTTTTCATTATTTTTACTTCTTTTATTTTATTAATATTTTATCTCTCTTCTTTCTGTTTAGTTTTCTTCATTTTATTTGTTTGTTTAATTACATTGTTTGACTAGTTTTCCTTGTTCTCTTTCATAGTGACTTTTTTAAATCTTCATTGTTGTTAAAGTACAGTTTTTGTCTTTTACTCCCATTCCAGCCAACCCAACCAGCCCTCCCACATACCCTCCCATTTCCACCCACCCTAGTTTTTGTCCATGTGTCCTTTATACTTCTTTCTGTAAACACTTCCCCTTTTCCCCTGATATTCCCTCCCCTGTAAACACTGGCAGCCTGTTCTCTATTTCAGTGTCTTTGGTATATTTTGCTTGTTTGATTGTTTTATTGTTTAGGTTCCTGTTAGAGATGAGATCATGTGGTATTTGTCTTTCACCACCTGGCTTGTTTCATTTAGCACAATATTCGCCAGTTTCATCCATGCTGTTGCAAAGGGTAGGAACTCCTTCTTTCTTTCTGCTGCATAGAATTTAATTGTGTATATGTACCATAATTTTTGGATCCATTCATTTACTGATGGGCACCTACGTTCCTTCCAGCACTTAGCTATTGTAAGTTGTGCTGCTGTGAACATTGTCGTGCATAGGTTCTTTTGGATTGGTGTTTCAGGGTTCTTAGGGTATAATCCTAGCAGTGGAATTGCTGGGTCAAAAGGCAGTTCCATTTTTAGTTTTTTGAGAAAATTCCATACTGTTTTCCATAGTGGTTATACCAGTCTGCAGTCCCACCAACAGTACATTAGGGTTTCCTTCTCTCCACAACCTCTCCAACACCTGTTGTTTGCTGCTTTGTTTCTGATGGCCATTCTGACCAGTGTGAACTGGTATCTCACTGTGGTTTTAATTTGCATCTCTCTGGTAGCTAGTGATATTGAGCATCTTTTCATGTGTCTCTGGATATTCTGTATGTCCTCCTTGGAGAAGTGTCTGTTCAAGTCCTTTGCCCATTTTGTAATTGGGTTGCTTGTCTTCTTAGAGTGGAGTCATATAAGTTCTTTGTATATTTTTTAAATTAAACCCTTGTCTGAGGTATCATTGGCAAATATGTTTTCCCCTACAGTTGGTTCTCTTTTTATTTTAATACTGTTTTCTTTAGCCGTGCAGAAGCTTTTTATTTTGATGAGATCCCATTTGTTTATTCTTTCCTTTATGTCCCTTGCTCTAGGGGACACATCAGTAAAAATATTGCTGCGTGAAATATCTGAGATTTTCCTGCCAATGTTCTCCTCTAGGATTTTAATGGTGTCACAGCTTATATTTAAGTCTTTTATCCACCTTGAATTGATTTTGGTGTATAGTGTAAGTTGGTGCTCCAGTTTCATTTTTTTTTTTTTTTGCACATAGCTGTCCAGTTCTCCCAACACCATTTGTTGAAGAGGCTATCTTTTCTCCATTTTATGTTGCTACCCCTTTGTCAAATATTAATTACCCATAGAGACTTGGGTTTATTTCTGGGCTCTCTGTTCTGTTCTGTTGGTCTATGTGCCTGTTTTTATGCCATTACCAGGCTGTTTTGATTACAGTGGCCTTGTAATACAGTTTCGTATCAGGTATTATAATCCCTAGTACTTTGCTCTTCTTTCTCAAATTTTCAGCTGCTATTCAGGGTCATTTATGGTTTCATATAAATTTTTGAAGTGTTTGTTCTATGTCTGTGAAATATGCCATTGGTACTTTAATAGGTATTGCATTGAATCTGTAAATTGCTTTGGATACTATGGACATTTTGATGATGTTAATTCTTTGAATTCTTGAACACGGTATATGTTTCCATTTATTTGTGTCCTCTTTGGTTTCTTTCTTCAGTATTGTGTAGTTTTCTCCATACAGGTCTTTTACCTACTTGGTTAGATTTATTCCTAGGTATTTTATTTTTCTTGTATCTATATTGAATGGGATTTTTTTCTTGATTTCTGCTTCTGCTGTTTCATTGTTGGTATATGAAAATGCCTTTGATTTCTGGATATTGACTTTGTATGCCACTATTTTGCCAAATTCATTTATTAGGTTGAGTAGTGTTTTGGTGGAGTCTATAAGATTTTCTATGTACAGTACCATGCCATCTGCAAACAATGACAGTTTTGTTTTCTCCTTCTGATTTAGATAACTTTTATTTCTTTTACTTGTCTGATTGCTGTGGCTAGGACTTCAAGTATTTTGTTAAATATGAGTGGTGAAAGTGGGCATCCTTGTCTTGCCCCTGATCTTCCTGCAAAAGCTAAGTTATTGTCCATTGAGTATGATATTGGCTATATGTCTCTTATATGTGGCCTTTATTATGTTTAAAAATGCTTCTTCTATTCCCACTTTGCTGAGTTTTTTATCATAAATGAGTGCTATACCTTATCAAATGCTTTTTCTGCACCTATTGATATAATCATGTGATTTTTGTCTTTCCTTTTGTTTATGTGATGTATTACGTTTATTGATTTGCGAATATTGTACCATCTTTGCATCCCTGGGATGAATCCCACTTGGTCATGGTGTATGATCTTTTTAATGTATTGTTGGAGGCAGTTTGCCAATATTTTGCTGAGGATTTCAGTGTCTATGCTCATCAGTGATAATGGCCTGAAGTTTTCTTTCTTTGTTATGTCTTCATCTGGTTTTGGGACTAGGATGATGCTGGCTTCATAAAAAGAGTTTGGGAGTCTTCTGTTTCTTAGATTTTTTGGAGTAGTCTGTGAAGGATAGAGATATGCTCTTCCTTAAATGCTTTGTAAAATTCTCCTGTGAAGTCCAGTTCAGGGCTTTTATGTGCCAGGAGTTTTTTGATTACTGCTTTAATTTCACTAGCTGTTATTGGTCTGCTCAGGCTTTCTGCTTCTTCTTCATTCAGTTTGAGAAGATTATGTTTTTCTAGAAATTTGTCCATTTCTCCCAGGTTTTCAAATTTACTGGCATATAGGTCTTCATAGTAATCTCTTACAATCCTTTGTATTTCTGTGGTATCAATTGTAATCTCTCCTCTTTCATTTCTGATTGTGCTTATTTGGGTTCTCTCTCTTTTTTTCTTGATGAGTCTGCTTACAGGCTTGTCTGTTTTATTTATCTTTTTAAAGAACAAGCTCCTGGATTTATTGATCCTTAAAATTGTGGTTTTACTGTCTATGTCATTTAATTCTGCTCTGATCCTGGTTATTTTCTTCCTTCTCCTTGCTCTGGGCTGTCTTTTTTGTTGTTCCTTGAGTTCCTGTAGGTGTAGCATTAGGCTGTTTATTTGAAATGTTTCTATCTTTTTTAGCTAGGCCTCTTTGGGTTCGTCTTGATTGAGACTCTCTGTCCTTGAACTTGCATGGTTTTTTTTCTGCTGCAGGTTCAGAAAGTTTTCTGTCATTATTTTTTCAAACAGGGTTTCTATTCCTTCTTTCTTTTCTTCTGCTTCTGGTATTTCTATGATTCAAATGTTGCATTTCATGTTGTCTTGCAGTTCCCTTAAGCTATCTTCATATGTTTTAGTCCTTTTTATGCAGCTGCTCTACCTGGGTGTTTCTTTCTACCTTGTCTCCCAGCTCACTAACTCAGTCTTTTGCTTCATCAAGCCTGCTTGTAATTCCTTCTAGTATTTCTTTTTATTATTTCAGAAATTGCATTCTTCATTTCTTCCTGGTTCTTGTTTTAGTTTCTATTTTCTTTTTCATACTGTTGTAGTTCTCACTCAGTTCCTTGCGAGTGAGAACTACAGAAGAACTACTCAGTTCCTTGTTTGTGAGTTCCTTGAGCATCCTTATAATCATTCCTTTGAATTCTATGTCTGATAGTTTACTTGCCTCCATTTCATTTAGCTCTTTTAGTGAGGAGTCTTCCATTGCTTTCAATTGCAGGTTCTTTTTTTGTCTCCCCATTTTAGGTGAGTCTTTATGTTTGTCTCTGTGATTCCCAATGCTCTGCTTTGCTAGCTGTCTTTGTAGGATGAACTTCTATGATAGGGTTCTGTGGAACACAGTGGTGTAGTCTCTTTGATCTCATTGTCTGAATGCTCTAGGGTTCCCCCCCCTTTTTTTTTTTTTGTTTCATTTAAGTGGGCTCTTCTGTTGTACTTGGGTTTGACAAGTTGGTGGCTCCTTTGCTGGTGGGTTCTCTCCTCCAGCAGGTTTACTGGTATTTACAACTCCCACCTTATCTAGTACCTGATCTGGGGCATGGCAAAGGTGGAGTGGATAATGGCAGCAGTAGAGTATTCTATGGGATTTAAAGTACCAATAAGTATAGAGAATATATGGGAGATCCTTTGAAGAAGCACAGCGATAACTGTGATATTTCGTCCAACTATCCACCAAAAGGGATGTCCAAAAAGAAAAAGAACACCTTTTATTTACAAAGTAAAAAATAGATAAAACCCTTGTCAGAGGGGAAAAAAGAATGTGAGCTGACTCCAGAAAGCAGAGAGGTTATGCTAGGTTAGATGGTGAAATATAGCAGAGTAAGGGATAGAAACTTGGCATAGTGTGTGACAGAATGAAGTTAACCACAACAGTAATAAAGCCCAGGAAGATAGTAAAATGGACCAAGACCAGAGAAGGGAATGGGAGCAACAACAATATGAAAAGAAATTTATGATCTGAATAAAAAGAATAAAAAGTAAAAGACCAAGAGTAGTGTGTTATAGGAATATAAGTGAAGTGAAGGAAGAGAAATTAAAATGAAATATGAAAGGGAGAACAAAGAAAAACAGTCAAACAATGAAATCAGACAAAGAAAACTATACAGAAGGGAGAGAAATGAAAAATAAAATAACAAAAATTAAAATGAAAAATATGAAATAAAATGCAAGTTCTGTAGGTTAACAAAGTGAATTTTGTCTCAGTTGTTGGTGTTAGTTTTCTGATCTCCCTTCGCATCTGTCTTTGATCCTTTCACAGTTCCAGATCTTACTGTCTTACACTTGGAAGTAAAAATTTTTTTAAGAGGGGGAGCTCATGCCTCCTGCTGACTTTGAACCCACCAACTGGGTTCTGCTGGTCTTCCTAGATGTTGCAGGCAGAGAGGGGACTAGGCTTCATTTTTTTTCCCTTTCCTGTGGTTCTGCATTAGGGGGTTAGGGGCTTGGTCTGGGCTCCAGTATTCACAAGTGTCCAACCTCCCGCCCAAGCGCTCACTGGACTGCATGACCTCCACTGTCCATATGCACCAGGCCAGTGCTTTTAGTACACCTCATTGTGCTACTCTTTGATTAGTCTATAAGGTGCACTGAGTGGGAGCAACTCTCACCCTTTCTCCTCATTCTTTGCTGGTCTGGGTACTGTGTAGTCACAAAGTCCCTTCACGGCAGTTTAGTTCCCCTATTAAGTCTCTCTGAGGACTGCTTCCCCTCTGCACCCCTGCTGCCCCACTTTGATCAGAACTTGAGGTACCCTGATTTGAAGCAAATTGCACCCCTCCTCCATCCTCCTCGCTGGCCCTGCTGTGGCACAAGAGTTCCTTAAACAGCGACATATGCATAGTATTCCATTGTGTAAATGTACCACAGTTTACTGATACACTCATTTAAGAAAGAAGGAACTCCTACCCTTTGCAACAACATAGATGGAACTAGAGAGGATTATGCTAAGTGGATTTAGCAAGGTGGTGAAAGACAAACACCATATGATCTCATCTATAAGTGGAACCTAATCAACAAAAAAATAACAAGCAAGCAAAATATAAACAGAGACATTGAAATTAAGAACAAACTGACAGTAACCAGAGGGGAGGGACGTAATGTGGGAAAGAAAGGAAAGCATTGTAAATGAACATGTATAAAGGACCCATGGACAAAGCCAAAGGGGGATAGGACTGAGGGTGGGAAATGGGAGTGGGTAGGGCAGGGGGAAAGTAGTGGTGGGGAAACGGAAACAACTGTATTCAAATATCAGTTAAAAAAATTTTCAAACAGCAGCTGGGAGCCTTGTTTTAAAGTAAATTCCTCCTGTTATCTCCCACCATTGTTAACAAGTGCCCAGCTTTTCACACAGCCCAACTATCTGACCAGTCTGGAGATTACCTGTGTCAGGTTCCATCATGGCCCAGCTCTTTTCCCTTCCTCCAGGTGTCACCCAGCTCCCCAGTTTCTCTGGTACTGTCATCTTTATTCTTCCAGCAACTTCAAGCATTCAGTTCTCTCCTGGCACAGAACCACCTTCCCTGCTCTGGGAGGGGAGCCCAAATTTTTTTTAAATACCCACCTTTCCCTGGTCATTCTGGCTCAGTTGCTTGAGTGTTGTCCCACAAACCAAAAAGTCACTGGTTCAATTCTGTCAGGGCGCATGTCTAGACTGCAGATCTGATCCCTAGTCAAGGAATGTACAAAGTGCAAACTAATTGACGTTTCTCTCAAAAATCAATGTTTCTCTTCCTCTCTTTCTCCCTCCCTTCCTCTCTTTCTCTCTCTCTCTCAAAGAAAGAAAGAAGGGAAGAGAAAGAGGAAGGGGAAAAGGAAGGAAGGAAGGAAGGAAGGAAGGAAGGAAGGAAGGAAGGAAGGAAGGAAGGAAGGAAGGAAGGAGGGAGGGAGGGAGGGAGGGAGGGAGGGAGGGAGGGAGGGAGGGAGGGAGGGAGGGAGGAAATACCCACCTTAGGGGAGTAGCTATTTGTAAAGCTCATGTGGTAGACTTTGAGGGCTAATATAGGGATACTTAGGAGAGAGAAACATCCTAGTCATGAAAGGCAAGTAAAAATCCCCATACAAAATTGTTTGAGTAAAGTAATACTATAGTTACTATAGCATAGTAACTATAGTTAATAGTACTGTATTATATACTTAAAAGTTGCTAAGAGAGTAGATCTCAAAAGGTCTCACAAGGAAAAAAATTTGTAAATATGTGTGGTAATGGATGTTAACTGGGTTTATTGTGTTGATTATTTTTCTATACAAATATTATACCATTACTTTGTACACCTGAAAAAATAAAGATAAAATAAAAAAACATGGCATATACTTTATACTCTTGATATGCATTTAATATTTCTGGAAGTTATACTGATAAAGAGATATCTCTAAGTAAGCCTAGAAAAACTGGGTGGTCTAATTTTCTAGAAGGCTTAATTTTCATTGTATGTGAATTTGTATCTTATGTACTTCATATTGTACATGTATTATCCACTAAAAATGTATTTAAAAACAAACAAAAATAAAAGGCATATGCCCTTTGACCCTAAAACATAAAGGGCAATATGAGAGGTCTATCTATCTAAATTTGCCTCCTCCTGAATACAATAATGTAAGGGTTTCTTACAAGGAACATGTATGAGCCTGGAAAACAGTTTGCTGCTGCTGTTGTTGTTGTTGTTAAAGTCTTGATCTGAAGTATTTTTTTAATTTATTGTTGTTCAGTTGCCCCACCTTTTCCCCCATTGCTCTCCCTTACCCTGTCCCACCCCTAATCCCACAGTCAATCCTGCTCCGTCATCCATGACCATAAGTCCTCTATTAATATTCTTTTGCTTTCCTCTTCCCCTTCTTTTCCCTCATATCCCCTTCCTCCTTTCCCTCTGGTCACTGTCAGTTTGTTCTTTATTTTGAAGTCTCTGATTCTTTTTTACTCATCTGTTTCTTTTATTGATTAGGTTCCACTTACAGGTGAGATCATATTGTATTTGCCTTTCACCATCTGGCTTATTTCACTTAACATAATGATCTCCCATTCCATCCATACTGTCATGAAGGGTAAGAGTCCCTTTTTTCTTTCTGCTTTGTAGTATTCCACTGTGTAACTGTACACAAGTTTTCTTAATAATTTATTTTTCTTAAAAATATTAGGTTTTTTTTTTTTTTTTTTTGAGAGAGGGGAAGGGAAGAAGGGAGGAGGAATTAGTTCCTTTTTTTAATATTTTATTGACTATGCATTTAAAGTTGTCCCAATTTTTCTCCCCTTTATTCCCCTCTGCCCTGCACTGCTCTCTCCTTCTAGCAAGATCCCCCACCCCCACTAGTTCATGTCCATGGGTCATATATATAGGTACTTGGCTTCTCCATTTCCTATACTATTCTTAACTTCCCCCTGTCTATTTTATACCTACAATTAATGCTTCTTATTGCCTATACCTTTTCCCCAATTATCCCTCCTCCCTCCCCACTGATAACCCTCCATGTGATGTCCACTTCTCTGATTCTATTCCTGTTCTAGTTGTTTGCTTCGTTCGTTTTTGGCTTTTTGTTTGTTTTAGGTTCAGTCGTTGATAGTTCTGAGTTTGTTGTCATTTTGCTGCTCATATTTTTGATCATCTTCTTTTTCTTAGATAAGTCCCTTTCATATTTCATATAATAAGGGCTTGGTAATGATGAACTTCTTTAACTTGACCTGATCTGGGAAGCACTTTATCTGCCCTTCCATTCTAAATGATAAGCCTTCCTGGGTAATCTTGGATGTAGGTCCTTGCCTTTCATGACTTTGAATACTTCTTTTCAGTCCCTTCTTGCCTGCAACATTTCTTTTGAGAAGTCAGCTAATAGTCTTATGGGAACTCTTTTTTGTAGGTAACTGTCTCCTTTTCTCTTGCTTCTTTTAAAATTGCCCCCTTGTCTTTTAGTCTTGAGTAAAGTAATCATGATGTGCCTTGATGTGTGCTTCCTTGGGTCCAAATTCTTTGGGACTCTCCAAGCAAGACTTCCTGGAAGTCAATTTCCTTTGCCAGATTGGGGAAGTTTTCCTTCATTATTTTTTCAAATAAGTTTTCAATTTCTTGCTCTTCCTCTTTTCCTTCTGGTACCCCTATGATTCAGATGCTGGAGAGCTTCCAGCCCAGAGGTTCCTAAGTCTCTCCTTGGTTTTTGGTTTTTGGTGTTTGTTTTTTTTTAATTCTTGTGTCTACATTCTGTTCCTGTTGGATGTTTATTCTTCCTTATGTTCCAAATCATTGATTTCCTTCCCTTCACTGTCGGCTCCCTGTATATTTTGCTTCATTTCACTTTGTGCAACTTTCACTTGTTCCTTCATTTTGTGACCCAGATCAATCAATTCTGTGACTATTCTGATTACCAGTGTTTTGAACTCTGCATCAGATAGGTTGTCTATCTCCTTGGTGCTTAGTTCTTTTTCTGGAATTTTGATTTGCCATTTGAGCCATATTTTTTTTGTCTCAGTGCACCTTTATGTTGTAAGGGGTGGAGCCTTAGATATTCACAAGGGCAGGATAACCCACGATGCTACTTCATGGTGCTGTATGGGGGGGAGCTGAGAGGGAACAATGCCTCTTGCTGAGCTCTCTGCCAGCTTTCAGTCACTTCCCCCACTACCCACAAGTAGATCATGCCCTTCTGGTGCTGATTCCCAGGTGGGTGGGCTTGTGTACATCCTAGGACACTGTGGGTCTCTCCAATGAACTGTCCTGTGAGGATGGGAGTTTCTCCTACCACCACAACCCCAACAGGTTTTTATAGTCAGAGGTTTTGAGGATTTATTTCCCCATACTGAAACCCTACATTAGTCTGTCACTCCTCAGTTGTTCCTCCTACTTTATCTGCACACAAATGTAAAACCACCAGCCCACCGGCCACCGCCTTGTCCACCTGGTCCTCCAGCCACTACTTTGCTATGTGTCCTCTCTGCCTTGCTTCCCATCTCTCCCCACCCCCACCTGTCTGGATGAATATTTCTTTTTTAACTCCTTGGCTGTCAAATTTCCATACAGTTCAATTTTCTGACAGTTCTGGTTATTTTTTGTTTTTAAATTTGTTGCTGTCCTTCTTTTGGTTGTGCAAGTAGGTAATATATCTACCTATTCCTCCATCTTGGCCAGAAGTTCCTTCTGTACCACAGTTCCATGACCCCCTCATTTACCTATAGGCACTTAGGCTGTTTCCAGCATTTGACTATTGAAAATAATGCTGCTATGAACATTAGGGTGCATAGGTTTTTTTTGAATTGGTGACTCAAGATTCCTAGTGTATAGTGCCAGAAGTAGGATTACTGGAAAAAGAGTTTTTAATTTATTTAAATCTATGAATATTTAGTAATCCTGGTTTATAAGTATAATCTCCAAACAGGATACATTTTTAAAGTCAGTGGCAAAGTCAATAGATCTTGGTCTGAAATGAATTGATCATAATCAATGTTATGAAGAAGATGACCAGATCACCGTGCAGTGCAGCTGTCCATTCCCAGCCAGGACAATTGAGTCACAAATGCATTTCTTTTGGGAGAGTGAACTCCCTGATGAGAACACATTATAAAAATATGAGGTAGCCCTGGCTGGTGTAGCTGAGTGGATTGAGTGCGGGCCTGGGAATCAATCGATTCCCAGTCAGGGCACATGCCTAGGTTGCAGGTCAGTTCCCAGCAGGGGACACACAAGAGGCAACCATACATTGATATTTCTCTCCCTCTCTCCTTCTCCTCCCCTCTAAAGATAAATAAATAAATTCTTTTAAAAAATATGAGGTAATAATTGATTACAGCACTATGATAGGGAGTGAAACAATGTTGTGTCCATCTGAAAAAGGGCCACTACTTTCTAAAAGCAGCATCAGCCTATATGAGGGACAGGAGGATGTTCTTCCCTGATATAAACCAAACAGCTAGTACATTTTCCAGGCCAGGATCATTTTTAATGTAAACATCATCTTGTTACAAACTCATCATGCTTTTAAAGTTCTTTAAATCATTAATTAGTTATACCACATTAATAACAATTGCTGGGTTCTCTTTCCATACTGTCAGTTCTGTGTAAAAAAAAAAGACTAGCTAAAAGTAAGGGAATACATTGATATTTTCTGGGCACTTGCACACCACCTCCTACCCCACATGGTGGCCTGATGCCACACCTGCATTCCAGAAACACAAGAGCTCACAGTTAAAATAAACCATCCCTAATGCCCCAGTCTGGCACTTTGACCATGAGGAGAAATGAGACAGTGTCTTGCAGTGATCACAGGTAGTGTCCACTTTGATGTAGCTCTGTGTTCTGAGGCTGGGGCAGAAGCTCATCACTGTTCATTTCCAGCCATTTTGCTTCAAAGGTCTGCCCAGTTTACAAGTGCCAAAGAAAACCTAGGATGAAAGGTCTTGAAATAGCTTGCATATAAAAAGACAAGTTCAAAGACAGAGGAATGAAAGGTGAAGTAAGAGGGAAAGAAATGTTTGCTTCTTACGGAATTAGCCTACACTGAAATGGTGCAATGTCAATGTGGATTCTGGAAAAGCCATATGAGAAATCAGCATCTCCACTGCCTCCAGACCAGGAGGGATGACAGTGCTAAAAGGATTAGTGTGCTTAGCGTGTGTGTGTGTGTGTGTGTGTGTGTGTGTGTGTGTGTGACTCAAATTCTATTTTTTTTTTGTCCTCTTTATTTTTTTTGGATTGTTTTTCAAGTACAGTTGTCTCTATTTTCCCCCTATGACTACCCCCATCCCAGCCATCCCTACCTCCCACCCCTTTGGCTTTGTCCATGTGTCCTTTATACATGTTCCTTGATGGACCTTCCCCCTCTCCCCTGTTATTCACTCCCCTCTCCCCTCTGGTTACTGTCAGTTGTTCTTTATTTCAATGTCTCTGGTTCTATTTTGCTCACTTGTTTGTTTTGTTGATTAGGTTCCACTGATAAATGAGATCACATGGTATTTGTCTTTAACCACCTGGCATATTTCACTTAGCATAATATCCTCCAGTTTCATCCATGCTGTCACAAAGGGTAGGAGCTCCTTCTTTCTTCTGGGTAGCATTCCGTTGGGTAAATGTACCATAATTTTTTTATCCACTCATTTACTGATGGGCACTTAGGTTGCAAATGACAAAGAGCCTAATTCCCATGAGTTCATAGAAAACTGAGGTCCTGGGGAACCCCACCTCAACCCAAAGGAAGTGGTCCCATAATCAGAGTAAACCAGTTTGAGAAACTTGTCATATTTTGTTGTTTTTGCATAGCTAAAAGAATAAATTAATTTTGAATAACAATCTACCTAAATAAAACCATTAATAAAAAAAATGCTTTACCAGACCAAGTCTCCTGATTTTCTATTTAGGAAATTTTATCACCATATTTTGATTTATACACATAGCATTTATTGAGCACCTACTACATGCCAGGCACTATGCTAGATACTGGAAATGCAGCATCAAGAAAATCACTGTCCCAGACATGAAAAGTTTACTAACTAGACATATAACAAGTCAATATAATAGCTTCATTGATCAAAATGCTTGGCATCTAATGGGAACTTAGTATTTGTTGAAGAAATAAATTTAAATAAAAAATAAATATTTGTAAAAAAAAAAAAACAGTGACTAAGTCTGAACACATTCATCTCTGGCTGAGAACTTTGGCCCTCTGTTAAAATTATTCCTGACCTGTTTATTGAGTTTCATGTTAAAATGCAAATAAACATAGTGTATATATCTTAAATATTTATGTATTAATAAAAAAGACTGCTGCCAAAATGAAAACAATGTTTTTTTTCTCTTGGTTGTAGAATTAACAGTATTTATTTTCTTTCTTTTTCTATATACATATCTTCTAAAATGAGCCTGGCATTTTATAATAAGGAAGAAAATGTTTAAATTATTTTTCAAAGACAAAAGGATCATACCCTTCTCCTGTACAAATAACCTTGGGAAAGGACGTCCATTAAGCTGTGAGCCTGAGAGGGAGGTATTAATACCTCGCTGTTAATTAGTCAGAAAGCCAGCCTGCTGATAACAGAGCACAGAGGAAATGAGATGCTTGCTCTGCTTGGACAGGATGGAATATTTCTACACTAGGTGATGCCAGCCAGGGTGAGGGGCCACAGTTTGGGGGTAAGGCATCTAAGGTCAACCAGAGGAGGAAAGCTTGGCAAAGATGGGCCTGGCAGACACCACACTCACTTCATCCCTCACCCACCTGTCATCATCCCTCTATCAGCTCCCAAGGCAGGCAGGAGACAAAATTTACAACTAGATGTGATTTTGCTCCTTATGCCCCAGTGGGGCTCCTGCCCAGAGCTCCTGCCCAGAACCTCTGCCTGCCCCTTTCCTCCTTCAATGATTTCTGAAGTCCTTTTATGTCTCACTCTTGAATTTAAAGTCTAGAATTAGGCCAAATCACCTATTCCCTTTCTCCCCTCCTTGGGGTGGGGAGAAAAGGGAAGACTTTTCTCTGGCCCCTATCACCATCCAGAGTAGAAGGAGCCTTCCAAAGGCCCAACCAGAGAGACAAGAGCACAGGAAAGCAAAGAGGACCAACCCTTCCAGCTTGACTTTTCTGTGCTCCATTGATGCCATCCACCAAAGATCCACCTCACCTGCATCTCATGGCCCTGGCCTTACAACCTTGCAGTCCTCCCAGATGGCTCATTTTTCACCTTGGTTCTCACTAGTACAATGCCATTCCCTGGGGTCTACTGATTTCTAATTAGCCCCCAACCTAGTGTATGTGGAAATGTCCAGGCATCTTCCCTGTGCCATGGAAGACAAAGGAGACTCAGGGCTGAACCCCAGACCTGTCTCTGCCTGATGATTGCTGTCCCCACTTCTTCTAACTGTACCAGACTCACCTGTGTTGTCAATCAGTCCCCTGCCCTGCATGCTTCCCCCATATTCAGATGTTGCAAGAGCCACCACCTCACCCCCATTAAAGCTTGGCCTCCGGAGTAGGGAGGTAGGAGGAAATGAAGGAGCACCTACCTAGCGCCTTTTCTTCTCTGTAGTGAACCAAGTCAGGTTTTGCCCAAGTTCCCTTGGGTCCCTTTCTACCATTTTGTGTGCCCCTGGATTTCACCTTAAACTGTCAGCACCTAAAGATCTTTTCTGGAAGAGCTACCAGAGCGTACTTTTCTGGCATACATGGAAACTGGGAATGCTTGAGAATTTGTCCCCAGTGCCCAACCCCCACTCCCATGGTCCTAGTGGGGCAGGAACATGAAAGCCTCTGAAGCCTTGCTATGCATTGGGACAACTTGGGAGCACTTCCTGTACCCTGGGGATCGAGGTGAATTAACTCCCTGGGCCCACCTTCCATATGCTGATACCCCACTTCCTCCTCCACTCCCTGTCCCCGCCCCTATCTTGAACTCATCAGTTGCATGTGAGCCTGCTCTCTGAGTCTGCTTCAGGGAACCAGATCACTCTTCCTCTCTTCTGTCTTCTTCCAAAAAGGGGCAAGCTTGAATCTCTCTATTACCTAGACTTCCTCTACCATAGCTCAACAGATGTTACTTCTTATGCTGGAGAGACACTGACTTTCAAAATGTTTTCCTAAAGAAATACCAAGAGTGATTCAGTACAATCTTAACAAGACAGATACTCTGTAAAAACAAAAACCCAGGTACCTCTTGAACTTGGCAATGATACACAACCAACAGAACCTTGGGCCAAACAAATTCATCTCAGAATTTTAAACTTAGAATATTCCTGACCTGTTTATTGAGTTTCATGTTAACACTTGTTCAATTATTTTCAACCAAATTGCAAGTTATCCTCCAGATGCTGAATTTGGCCTGCTTTAAAAAAACGGGTTAAAGACATTCTTTGTGCTCCTTCTGACATCATTCAGTAATGAACATTAACTTAAAAACCTGAGCCAGAATTTTAACAAATGGCCAGCAAAATGAGATCTGCAAAGACCTGACTGGATTTGTTTCTGATTAGCTTTAAAAGTTGAATACAATAAAAGACACTCCCATCATTGGGTGTATTCCTTCTTCAAATCAACACTGCTTATGTGGAGCATAAGGAAATATCAATAAGCTTGTGCTTGGTATGAGAAGGACAAACCTAAAGTTAAACCATTTCCCACAAAATAAAAAATCAGCCATAACTGTCAACCGGAGATCTAGAGTCTCAGGCTCTGGAGAAGTCAGTGTTGTCTTTGCACCAACATTCTGGATTAACTTCAGGAAAACCATTTTATAATCTCTGAATCAAAATTTTCCAATAAATGCTGGATGATATAATCAAACATTTCATTTAATTATTTTATCCTCCTGTGAATTCCATCATATTCTGCCAAACAGAGCATAGTAAATCAGAGACCTATGATCATAGTCATGGGTAATTTTGAAATTCAGGAACACAGTTAAACCTGAAACAAGCATTGTTGCTAAATTACCAGCACACTTCCACCATTATTCTGCTCATTGCAGACAAATTAATAGTAGTAACTGGACCAGAGATATGAAGCAACTCTTAAAAAGCAGGAAATTATATATGCTATAGAAAGGATATTATATATGCTATAAAAAGAGCCAAGAAAGTAATGTTACTTAAGGTTTTTGAGTGCTTACTACATTCCAGACACTGTCTTAGAAGCTTAATCATATTAACCATTTAGTACTCACAACAATTCAGTAAGATAGGTGTCATGATTATCTCCATTTTCTGGAGGAGAGAGCATAGACACAGACAGCAGGCCATTTGTCCCAGTCACACAGCTTTAAGTGACAGTCAGGACTTAAACTCACACTCTTGCTCCAAAGCCCATATTCTTACCAACTTCTGAGAGAAGACTTACTCGGTCAAAAAAAAAAACGACCTTCATAAAGTGGAGTTAAAATAGCCTGTTCAACAGATTGTGTTGGGAGATCTGGGCAGCTACATGCAAAAAAAAAAAAAGAAAGAAAGAAAGAAAGAAATGTGATCACCAACTTACACCATACACAAAAATAAATTCAAGGTGGATAAAAGACTTAAATATGAGTCATGACACCATAAAAGTCCTATAGGAAAACATAGGCAGGAAAATCTCAGATATTCCACTCAGCAGTATTTTTCACATATCTCCTAGAGCAAGAGACCTAAAGGAAGGAATAAACAAATGGGACCTCATCGAATAAAAAACTTCTGCATGGCTAAAGAAAACAGCATTAAAATTAAAACAGAACCAACTGTATGGGAAAACATATTGGCCAGTGATACCTCAGACAAGGGTTTGATCCCCCAAATATATAAAGAACTCACATGACTCCACTTCAGGAAGACACACAATCCAATTAAAAAATGGGCAAAAGACCTGAATAGACACTTCTCCAAGGAGGACATACAAAGGACCCAGAGACATATGAGAGGATGCTCAGCATCACTAGCCATCAGAGAGATGCAAATTAAAACCACAAGAGATACCACCTCACGCTGGTCAGAATGGCCATCATAACCAAATCAACAAACAAGTGCTGGAGAGGTTGTGGAAAAAAGGGAACCCTAGTGCACTGTTGGTGGGAATGCAGACTGGTGCAGCCACTGTGGAAAACAGTATGGAATCTCCCTAGAAAACTAAATATGAAACTTCCTTTTGACCTGGCAATTTCAATGCTGGGATTATATCTTAAGAACCCTGAAACACGAATCCATAAGAACCTATGCACCCCAATGTTCATAATAGCACAGTTCACAGTAGCCAAGTGCTGGAAGCAGCCTAAGTGCCCATCAGTAAATAAACGGATCCCAAAACTATGGTACATTTACACAATGGAATACTACACAGCAGAAAGAAAGAAGGAACGCCTACCCTTTGTGACAGCATGGATGGAACTGGAGAATATTATGCTAAGTGAAACAAGCCAGGTGGTGAAAGACAAATACCATATGATCTCACCTTTAAGTGGAACCTAATCAACAAAACAAGCAAGCAAGCAAAATATAACCAGAGGCATTGAAATAAAGAACAATCTGACAGTAACCAGAGGGGAGATGAAAGGGGATAATAGGGGGAAAGCGTGGATGGGTTGTCAGGAACAACTGTACAGGGCACACGGACAAAACCAAGGGAGGGGGTGGCATCAGGGGAGGGCTCTGGGGATAGCTATAGTAGGGGGAGAGGTAGGTAAAAAAACAACATCTCCACAATCAGCCATGAACCCTAAAATTTCTTCTGTGGGAACAAGTCTATGGAAAAGGGAAGGGAAGGCAAGGCCAGGCCAGGCAAGAAGACATAGTGTATATAGCATAGCCTATATACTATAGTATACATATACTATAATTCTGATGGCCTTTCCAGTGTCCTTAATAATTCCACTTGGTTCAGTACATGAGGATTGGTTATTTCAAATGGGCCAGGCACTGTGCTAAGGATTCAAAGGTCAATGTAAAAGTAATCCCTTGTTAATTTCTCTCTCATATATGAGCTCTAATGCAGAGCCCTGTAAGTGTCACTATGCATCAGACTTACTTGAAACACTTTAAATATTATTTTTTCCCAGGCTGTTCCCTGTATACATTCTGATTTACTGTGTTTCATCAAACCTAAGATGTCATTGGCTATCTGAAGTACAATTAATGTACAACTAATAAAAAAACTTCAAAATAAATTATAGCACAATGCCTTTCTTAACACATTGATGATAAGAAGTATCTAAAAGAAGCATTAGGAACATATTCATCAATATATCTGATAAAGGCTTAATATCCAAATTTTATAAAGAACTTATAAAACTCAACACCAAAAAAATTCAGTTCAAATGGATAAAGGACCTGAATAGACACTTCTCTGAAGAGGACATACAGATGGCCAACAGACATATGATAAGATGCTCAACATCACTAATCATCACATAAATGCAAATTAAAACCACAGTGAGATACCACCTCACACCTGCCAGAATGGCTATCATCAATAAATCAACAAACAAGTACTGGTGAGGATGTGGAGAAAAGGGAGCACTTTTGTACTGTTGGTGGGAATGCAGATTGGTGCAGCCACTATGGAAATACCTCAAAAAATTAAAAAGAGAAATGCCTTATGGCCCAGCAACTTCATTCCTGGGAATTTTTCTGAAGAAATCTGAAACACTAATTTAAAAGAACATAAGCACTCCTGCGTTCATTGCAGCATTATTTATAATTGCCAAGATATGGAAGCAGCCCAAGTGTCCATTAGTATGTGGGTGAATAAAACAACTATGGGACATTTACACAATGGTATACTATTTGGCAGTAAAAAGGAAGAAAATTTTACTCTGTGACAACAGGGATGGACCTCGAGAACATTATGCTAAATGAAATAAGCCCATCACAAAAAGACAAATACTATATGATATTAACCATATGTGGAATCTAATGAATGAACTAAACAAGCAAAACAGAGACAGACTCACAGAGAGCAGGCTGGCAGTTCTGGGGTCAGGAGGTGGTCAGAGGGTAGAAAGATTGAGCAAGAAGGAAAAAGGACTCATGGACAAGACTCTGGTGCCGGCAGGGGAGGAGACTAAATTGTAATGGGAACAAAATAAAGATTATATTTAAAAATCATATGATTATCTCAACAGATGTAGAAAAAGGATTTGACGAAATTTATCATCCATTTTTAAAATGTTTGTTGTATTTTAACCATTTTTAAAATTTATTTATTTTTAGAGAGAGAGGAAGAAAGGGATAAAGAGAGGGAAAGAAACATCAATGTGCGAGAGATACATCAATCAGTTGCCTCTCTCATGCCCGTAAGTAAGGACTTGGCCCACACCCCAGGCATGGCCCTGACTGAGAATCTAACTGGCAACTTTTTGATTTGCAGGCCAGCACTGAATCTACTGAGCCACACCAGTCAGGGCTCACCCATTTGTTTATAAAAACTCTCAACAAAGTGAATATGGAGGGAACATACCTCAATCTAACAAAGGTCATATATAACCAACCCACAGCTAACATCATACCTAACAGTGAAAAGCTGAGAGCTTTTTCTTTAAGATCAGGCACAACACAAGGATGCACACTTTCACCAGTTTTATTAAATATATGTTGGAAATCCTAGCCAAAATGATAAGGTAAAAAATATATAAAAGGCATCGAGTTGGAAAGGAAGAAGTAAAACTATCTTTATTTTGCAGATGACATGGTATCATACACAGAAAAGCCCAAAGATTCCACCAGAAACTGTTAAAACCAATAAACAAATTCAGTAAAGTTGCAGGATACAAATTAACATACAAAAATCTGTTGTGTTTTTATGCTCTAATAACAAACTATCAAACAGAGAAATTAAGAAAATAATCCCATTGGCAACTGCATCAGAAAGAATAAAATACCTAGTATAAATTTAACGAAGGAGGTGAAAGACCTGCACCTATAAACTGTAAGACATGGATGAAAATAATTGAAGAAGACATAAAAAAATAAAAAGATAGTCCATGTTCATAGAGTGGAAGAATTTACATTATTAAAATGTCCATATTACATAAAGCAAACTACACATTCTATGCAATCCCTATCAAAATTGAAATGGTATTTTTCACAGAAATGTATGGAACAAATTTTTTAATTGTCTGGAGCTATACAACACTTCAAATAGCAAAATATATATTTTTATTATGCTATTACAGTTTTCCCAATTTTCCCCCCTTCATCCCTCCTCTGCCCTGCATTCCCCAACCCTCCAGCCTTCCCCCTTAGTTCATGTCCATGGATTATACATATAAGTTCTTTGGCTCCTCTATTTCTTACACCATTCTTAACTTCTCCCCATCTATTTTATAGGTACCAGTTATGTTTCTTATTCCCTGTACCTTCTCCCCACCCAAGCTTCCCCTCCCCACTGAAACCCCTCCATGTGATGTCCATTTCTCTGATTTTGTTCCTGTTCTAGCTGTTTGCTTACTTTTTGTTTACTTTTATTTTTTTTAGGTTCAGTTATTGATAGTTGTGAGTGTATTGTCATTTTACTCTTCATAGTTTTTTATCTCCTTCTATTTCTTAGATAAGTCTGTCTAACATTTCATATAATAAGGGCTTGGTGATGATGAACTCCTTTAACTTGGCCTTATCTGGGAAGCACTTTATCTGCCCTTCCATTGTAAATGATAGCCTTCCTGGGTAGAGTAATCTTGGATGTAGGTCCTTGCCTTTCATGACTTGAAATATTTCTTTCCAGCCCCTCTTGCCTGTAAGATCTCTTTTGAGAAATCAGCTGATAGTCTCGTGGGCACTCCTTTGTAGTTAACTGTCTCCTTTTCTCATGTGGTTTATAAGATTCTCTCTTTATCTTTAATCTTGGGTAACCTAATGATGGTGTGCTTGGTGTGTTCCTCTTTGGGTCCAACTTTTTGGGGATGCCTTGGGCTTCCTGGACTTCCTGGGAGTCTATTTCCTCCACCAGATTGGGAAAGTTTTCCTTCATTATTTGTTTAAATAAGTTTTTAATTTTTTGCTCTTGTTCTTCTCCTCCTTCTGGCACCCCTGTGATTCAGATATTGGAATGTTTATAGTTGTCCCAGAGGTTTCTAAACCTCTCCTCATTTTTTTTTCTTTTTTGCATTCATGTTTCTTCACTCTATTCCAGTTGGATGTTTATTTCTTCCTTTTGATCCAGATCATTGATTTCAGTCCTGGTTTCCTTCCCATCACTGTTGGTTCACTTTATATTTTGATTTATTTCATTTTGGGTAGCCTTCATTTGTTCCTTCATTTTGCAACCAAGCTCAACCAATTCTGTGAGTATTCCAATTACCAGTGTTTTGAACTCTGCATCAGATAGGTTGGTTGATCTGTTCTTTCACTTGGGCCATATTTCTTTGTCTCAGCACTGCTGATATGTTGTAGGTGAGTGGGGCTTAGGTATTCACCTGGGTTAGGCAAAGTTCTTTGCTGTGTTGTGGCTCTATCTGTTGGGGAGGGGTCAGAGAGGGAACTATGAAGCCCACTTGCTCAGCTCTAGCCCCACTTTCCAATGAAGTCTGTCATGTGAGACTGGAAGTTTCCCCCACCATGGCAACCCCCACAGTAGTTTACAGGTAGCTTTCCTCTTTAGTTTTCCATTCAGCCAGCCCCATCTTGCTCGAGTGGTCTGCTACCTTGCTTTGGGTCCTCTCCACCCACCTGGCTGCCCATCTCCATCCCTCCTACTGGTCTGGTGACTGTTTCTCTTACTCCTTGGTTGTCAGAGTTCCATGCACTTTGATTTTCTGGCACTTCTGGTTGTTTATTGTTTTTAGATTGGCTGTTATCTTCCTTTTGGTTGTGCAAGGAAATGAAGGGTTTCTACCTAAGCTTCCCTTTTGGCCAGAACTCCCACTCTGAGTTTTTTGACAGTCTAATTACATCAATTGTTATCTCACAAGCCCAAGTGTTCCCTGTCAGCTGGAAATTTGCTTGGTTGCAAGTAACCCAGGGTAAAGGATATTATCTGAGATCTTTAGATTGAGGTCCAAAGAGGCTTAGGAAAAGATGTTAGTGGGTTCTGTACAGGTTATTACAAAAAAATTTTTTAGAATATCTTCTTTTTTCCCCTCTCTTCCTTCTATTCCTCTTTCTCCTCCTCACCCTCTTCTCTTCTTTCTTCTCCTCTTCTTATCTGCTTTCTATATCAGGAGGTAGCAAAGTTTTTCTGACTAGAAAAACCAAAGTCAGGTCTGTTCTTGATACTGACAGGTTGGCAGTAGAACCCCTGTCCCCCCCTAAAATATCTTGAGAAATAAAAGCAAAGCTAGGGGCACCAAACGGCCCAATTTAAAACTATATTACAAAGTTATAGTAATCAAAACAGTATGGCACAGGACTTTAAAAAGACACATAAATAAATGGAAAAGACTAGAAAGCCCAGAAGTAAATCTACACATATAGTCAATTAATTTATGACAAAGGAGCCAAGAATAAACCATAAGGGAAAGTACAGTCTCTTCCATAAACTGTGTTGGGATAACTGGACAGCCACACACTAAAGAATGAAAGTGGACTTATTTCTTACACAAATACAGAAAAATCAACTCAAAATCACTTAAAGATTTGAACATAAGACTTTAAATCATAAAACTCCTAGAAAAAAATATAGGTAGTAAGTTCCTTGACATCATTCTTGACAACATTTTTTTTGGATCTGACTCCAAAAGAAAAGGCAGCAAAAGAAAAAATAAACAAGTGAGACTATACCAAATTTAAAAAGCTTCTGAACAGCAAATAAAACCATCAACAAAATGAAAAGGTAACCTACAGAATGGGAGAAGATATTTGCAAATCATATATCTGATAAGGGGTTACTATCCAAAACATATATTGTAAATACTCATACAACCCAATAACCAAAAATTAAATAATTCAGTTTTTAAATGGGCAGAATACTTAAATAGATAATTTTTCAAAGAAGACATACTGATGGCCAAAACGCTCATGAAAAAATACTCAACATATCAATCATTAGGGAAATGCAAATCAAAACCACAGTTCCAGCAACCTAGTTCATAATGCATTTAATAAGGGTAAAAACATGAATAGATACTAAGGTTATATTTCTTTTTTTTAATTTTATTATGCTGTTACAGTTGTTCTATTCCCTCCTTCATTCCCCTCCATCCTACCCCCCATCCCCACTATTACCCCCCCTTTACTTTATGACCAAGTGTCTCAATTCCTTTAGATTCTATATTTCCCATGCTATTCTTGCCCCCCATCTATTTTCTATCTACTGTCTATGCTACTTATTTTCTGTACCTTCTCCCCCTTTCTCCTCCTCCCACTCCCCTGCTGCTAACCCTCCTTGAGATCTTCATTTCTATGTTTCCACTCCTGATCTAGCTGTCCTTTTAGTTTGCTTTTGTTTTAGGTGTGGTTGTTAATACCTGTGAGTTTGCTGTCCTTTCATTGTTCATCTTTTTTATCTTCTTTTTCTTAGATAAGTCCCTTTAACATTTCATATAATAAGGGCTTGGTGATGATGAACTCCTTAAACTTGACCTTATCTGAGAAGCATTTTATCTGCCCTTCCATTCTAAATGAAAGCTTTGCTGGATAGAGCAATCTTGGTTGTAGGTCTTTGGATTTCATGACTTGGAATACCTCTTTCCAGCCCCTTCTTGCTTGTAAGGTCTCTTTTGAGAAATCTGCTGACAGTCTGATGGGGACTCCTTTGTAGGTGACTGTCCCCTTATCTCTTGCTGCTTCTAGGATTCTCTCCATTTTAATTCTGGCTAATATAATGATGATGTGCCTTGGTGTGTTCCTTCTTGGGTCCAACTTCTTTGGGACTCTCTGAGCTTCCTGGATTTCCTGGAAGTCTATTTCCTTTGCCAGATTGGGGAAATTCTCCTTTATTATTTGTTCAAATAAGTTTTCCACTGGTTGCTGTGCCTTTCCCCCTTCTGGTACCCCTATAATTTGGATGTTGGAGCGTTTAAAGATGTCCTGGAGGTTCCTAAGACTCTCCTCATTTCTTCGAATTCTTGCTTCTTGACTCTTTTCTGTTTGGCCATTATTTGCTTTCTTCTGGTCCACTCCATTGATTTGAGTCCCAGTTTCCTTTTCATTGCTATTGGTGTCCTGTGCAATTCCATTCATTTCAATTAGTTTCGCCTTCATATATTTGTCTAATTTGTGGCTATAATCAACCAGCTCTGTGAGGATCCTGATGACCAGTGTTTTAAACTGTGCGTCTGAGAGTTTTGCTATTTCTTCATCGCTTAGATCTATGGGCTCTGGAGCTTTGAGATCTTCTTGCGACATTTTTGGTCTGTTCAAGCCCTTTAAGTGTGAGAAGCGGCGCCTTGGACTCCCAGGTCACTGGGTTGTGACGCTGTATGTGGGGGCGTGGTCAGAGTGGGGAAATGGTGACCCCCCTCTGCTGTTTCTCACAGCTGGGTGAGGAGCAGCGCCTTACGTGGTTCACCTGGGCCGGGCCATTCAGAGTCGCTGGGTTATGACGCTGTATGTGGAGGTGGGGTCAGAGCAGGGAAATGGTGGCGCCCTCCACTGCCGCTTTCCGAGGGGACTCCCCTGACCCGGTCCAACAGACCACAGTCAACACGCAGCACTGCTCCCCCGCTGTCTCCCCCCACGGTCACTCGCCTGGTCGCTTGCTCAGTCGCTCACTAGGTCCAGCCCTGCGCCTGGATTCCGTGCCTGGATACCGCGCGCCTTGATACCGCGCGCCTGGATACTGCCCGCCTGAGTCCGTCTGACCGAGTTTTCCTGTGCAACCCGCTTCACCAGCAGCTGGTTTCGCCCCTTACCGGTCAGGCTGAAGAATTTGTTGTTAACGGACTTCTGAAAAGTTCAATTTTTCGTGTTCTGGTTATGTTTTCTGTTGCTAATATTTAGTTGTCTCTAAACTTGGTTGTGTGAGAAGGCACAGCACATCCACCTATGCCTCCATCTTGGCGGAAGTCCTAAGGTTATATTTCTAAAAACTAGTAAACACCCCAGACTCCTTGATAGGAGAGAAGTGACAAACAGTCCATCACAAGACGAGTATGCACTAAATGCCTGTGTTGGGCCGAATTCTGTGCTTCATCTGTGAGAGATTTGAAGTTAGCAGTCTCTCACATCCAGAGTTTGCATATCATCATTACTTCATCAAATATTCATCTGTCATTTAATGAGTTTCTGCATTGTGCCAGGCACTGAGATAAAACCTCAGAGTCCAGTGGGGGAAAGATACACATTAACATGTAATTGGTACGATGAGGCATTTAGCACAGCACCTGGTAATTCCAGATGCCAAATCCATTTTGGCTGACCTCAATGAGCACAGGTGCTCAGGTGACCACTAGGAGCTCCGTTTGGCTAAAGTAAAATATTTGTCTAGTGATATAGAACACAAAGCTGGGAAGCTAGGGAGAGAACTGGGTTATGGATAGATAACTTTGTAAGCTATGTCAGAGTTCTGATTTTTCCTGGCAGTGGGAATGACGGGAGGCCTTTAAGCAGAGGGTTGGCATATTCTATGCTCTCTGGGCAATAGTAAAGATAATGAATTGAAAGAGGTGAGTCTTGAGCCATGGAGTCCTTTTGTAGGACCAGTGTAATAGCCCAAGTGAAGGATGACAAAGTGTTAAACTAAGCCAGTGGTGCCAGGGATGGAGAACAGGATCCAAAGACATGGAATAGAATGGACAGAACTCAGGGACTGGATGATGAGTTCCTAAGAGAAAGAGAAGAATCAAGAGGGGATTGGAAAATTGCTTAGGAGATTATTTACAGAAAGTGATTACAGAAAAAGGAGTAAGTTGGAGCATAAAGGAGAGGCAGGTAAACGAGTACCACTTCAGACAGGCTGAAGTTGAGATGTCTCTGAGACATCCAAGGTTAGATCTCTAATATCCATTTGGTGCTAAGAGAAATATCTGAGGCAGAGATACCTGCTCTATGTACAAAGATGTAACTAAGGAGACAAAACAGGATGTACACATGGAAACAATTAATGAACAAAGAAGTGTGGAATGTTTTTTATGCTGAATTGCCTTAAATGGGATAATCATGGGTTCAGAGTTCACAGAGCAGGGAGAAGTGTGTCAGCTGACAGAGTAGGGAAGGGAGCTTGGAACTGAGGGTTGAATAGAATTCAGACAAGTATAGGAAGGGCATTCTATTGGTCAGAACCTGCACCAACCAAGTGAGAAAGTAGAGGGGGAAGCTTAGAGAAAGCTTAGGTGAAAGGCAATAGGAGTCAGGAGTCAAAATGAAGGGCAGGGCAGATTCCTAGGGGTTCTGAGAGTCAGGAAGAAGAATGAGGTCTTATCACCATAAAACTGTTACATGTTTTTGGAGAGAAGATGTCATGATAGAAATACTTAACCACCCAATCTAAATAGTTTATATGTGGTTGTTAAGTCATCTCATGTGTATTTATATCTGTGCCCAATACAAAGTTATCTCTTGAATAAAGTCCTTAGATCACCTACATTTATACAGTGGATTCTTCAAAAGAAAACTTCACAAAAGATATATCAAGGTGAAGAAGCAGAATAATAGTGAAATCTCACAATGCCATGTATCATTATAATAAATTACTCTGCTAGCTAATATTTCCATGTTCTGCAGATGGCTCATGAAATTAGTGCTGTGTTAAGCAGCCTATAATCTGTCTTCTTTCTGTCTGGAGAGATCCCATGGAATATATGCTGTCCTTTATCCTCAACCACCTGGGTCACTGTCTATGGTGACTCTGAAATACTTATGAGCTACCCAAAATCTTGCATTAAGATTGAAAGACAGGAACAGGAATTCTTTTTTTTCCTAACAATTAGGTCAAAAATCTGACAAAGGATTTTCATGTTATTCCTGCAAAGAATTAGCTTAGGAGTCATAGTTTGAAAAATAGGGACCCAACTTCTTCTACTCTGAGTTTATGTGATTTTAGCAGACTGATACAAGACCTCCACCTACAACTTTATGTGATAAAGTACTACTATGGTAGCCTCCACAATTCCCACACAGTAGTGTGTGACTAGGGGTTATCACTGTGATTGATTGCTTCAGGCATGGATACGTAACACTGACGGACACTGCAGGATATTTACACAGCCCACTTCCTCTTCCTTGCTAAATGAACTCTGATTTTGTTTTGTTATTTGGTGACCTGAGAGATACCCATAGGCTTACACCTGGCCCCAAGGGATAAATGTTAATAAGCTTAAAATAACCAAGACAAGGTTATTGAGAAGGATTAGGTAAAGAGTAAGCATGTGATGTAGCTGACTTTAAGAGACACAAAAAGTGGTCTGTTCATTTGCTTGCGTATGTGTGTGCAAATAAAATCTCCATTCTTAAAAGAAGACACAAAGCAGGGACTTATTTTTCCCTATCTTTGGACATTGTCATAAGAAGATGTGATGCTGGGAACCATTTTAACCATCTGAAACCATAAGGCAAAAGTAAAGCAAGCCATAGAGAAGCCTCCCACACGCTCTAATGTGACTCATCCCTGAGTTAACTAACTCTGGAACTGCTTCTAGCTCCACCTTCTTGCTAGGTGAGATAGGCAATCCCCTTTTTACCCAGTTTTGCATTATGTGTGGCCAAAACCAGCCTAAACTGATTCAGGCTCAAACCTTGGAAAGTAGAAGTTCTCCTTCTACTGATGTGATGAGTCTGAGATGATATGACTCTGGAGCTCTCACCAGCCTCTGTGAAGGAGGCACAATCAGAAAATAAAACTGACATATACACAATGGAATTCTATGCAGCAGAGAGAAAGAAGGAGCTACTACCCTTTGCAACAACATGGATGGAACTGGAAAGCATTATGCTGAGTGAAATAAGCCAGGGGTTGAAAGACAAATACCACATGATCTCACCTTTAATAGGAAGCTAAACAACAAAACAAACAAGCAAGCAAAATAAAAACAAAGACACTGAAATAGAGAACAGGGGGACAGCGGCCAGGGGGGAGAGGGGAGGGAATTTAAGGGGAAAAATGGGAGGGATTTGGAGGAACAAGTATAAAGGACACAGGGACAATATCTAAGGGGGGTAGAAATGGGAGGGAGGTGGGGTGCATGGGGGAGGGGTGGGCTGGAATGGGAGAAATAAACAGAAAACTGTACTTGAAAATAACTAAATAAAAAAAGTGATTAATTAAAAAAAAAAGAAAAGAAAACTGACAGAGAGGAAAGCATGGCCTAGAGAGGGAGAAACAAAGTCCCCCATATTATTTAAGCACCTAGATTAAGTTTTCCATGAAGTTACCCCCAGTTTTTCAGTTACAGGAACCAAAACATTCCCTTTTTTGCCTCTTTGAGTGGTCTTTCTTCAACTTGCAATTTTAAAAAACCAACACATCCACAGGCAAGCAGAGAAATAGACAAACTGGGTAAAATAACATGTGGGTACTCCCAGTAGAGTGTCTAGTACATAGTAAGGACTCCATAAATACTGGTGGAACATAAACCTAAGCTTTCTGCACCTCCTCTAGCTTCAGTCAAATCGTCATCACCAAGAATAGCATCGAATGCCAATATGCTCCAACTCCTTTCACCTTCCAATCTTGAATGTTCTACAACTTGAAATAAAACCTGTCTAAGCACCTGTAGCAGTCTCCTAAGCAAATTAAAAGAGAAAAGAAAGAATACGTCCTTTCCTTCTTTTCCTTCCTATTTTAAAGAAAGTTTTTTGTGGGTTTTTTTTTTTTACATATTGGGTCACTTTTATATAAAGTATCCCTAGCTGTTCCACCCCAACTTCTGCCAAATGGCTGGGAATGATTCCCAGCATTGTATCAGTCATGACCACACTTATAGATCATGTCTGGCTCAGTCCCTGTTGGAGCACATTGGGATTATATGCTGCTTTTCTGCCCTAAAAGAGCTGAAGTCCTGGAGACTAGTAACGACCTTCTTCATGGAACACCCAATTCCTAATGCTACACACTGACAGCACCTATTGATGTTTGCTGATTGAATAGGTGAATGAATTCAGCCTCAAAGTCTCCCCTAATTTAGAGGAGAAAGCAGGGGTCTTCTTTTAAGATGTGCCATGGCAGGAAGTCCAAATGTAGCAGATGATTTATCTATCAGGAGCAATTCTTAGCTGCAAGCAACAGAAGCTAACTCTAGCTGGTTCGTTAGAAAAGTAGTTTAAAAGATATTGGGCAACACATAAGTTGCCAGGAAAGCTAGAGAACAGCCACAAGGCCTACCTTCTTTAAAAAAAAGCCCCATTTCATTTCATATCATCTCTACACTGAGCACTGGAGAAAAGCTGTCATGGCCACCAGGCCACCAAAGATGCAGGCTCCATTCCAGCATGTTTTCTCATGCTCTTCACGTCTGAATTGCAGACTCACACATGCATCTTATTGGCAGAGTCTGAGTCCATACTGCATCCTTGCTGCAAAAGGACTCAGAATTTGAGTCTACTTCTGTACTGGGAGGTACGGATTCATTATGAGAGGCTTCCCTAAGTATAGAAAGGCCACCCAAAAGATGCTGAATAGTCATGACCATGACACATGTTCAGCATTTGGAACTTAGAATTTCAGGCACAAAGTCACATGCATAAGTCCCATGTTGTCTAGCCCGATCCCCCAAGTGGACAGCACCTGGCTCCAGATCCGGGAGCTGACTCTTCAGCCTCTTCTCCTCAGTCTGCTCTCTGACATTGGCCCTCCAGGCAGACCTTGGGGCAGGAAGGACACTAGAGGGGATGTGAGAAAGTGTGTAGGTTTGGTTTAAGAAACATCTGAAATGACTGGCTGAACGCGAAATGCTAAGGAATTACCTCACATCTTTGTGAAGTAGGTAGTAGTTTTCCTCATTCCACATCAAGGCAATGAACAGCACAGAAGTGTCTTCCTGTGGGATGTCCCCACAACACCTTCCCAACTCCATGCCTCCCACCCTCTCTGACAGGCCCCCTTGTGCCCTGACAACATTTTAAAATTCTCTGACACTTGCGTATTTAAAACGTTTTATCTAAAATACAAAGCATTTTTATTTCTGTATCAGTTTCTCAATTTCCCAAGCTTTGATTTGGGTAGATTTTCCAAAACTACTTCTTGAACAAAACAACATAGACTTTACAAAAGCTTAAATCATCTACACCCCCTGCCTTCACTGACCTCAAATCCTATGTATCACAATTGCTGGGAAAGACTTACTTCTTTCTTTCTGTGAAATAACTCAGACAAATAATTACAGCATGCCACATAATACATATGATGCTCTTTAACCAGCATAACAACATTTACCCTCACAGGCACACGTGTTCTGTAATTACTGCTTATGTGAAAATAAACCCCAGCTGAATGCTATGAGAAAAAGCACTTCAAAATAGAACTTCTAACTTGCCAACATGGTGGAGATGTTTACCAATATGTACATGCCATTTATGTGTACTGTACACCAAAAAAGAACTAACAGTTCACAAATTGCTCCAAGAATAAATCCTACTGACAAGGCAACAAAATGGAATTGAAAAGTGCTGTCAACTCAGTGATCCGTCTGCAAATTATCCATGATAATCAGTAATTTCTGATTTCATAATTTCTAACAGCACCCACTCTAGTGAGTGCTAAATGTGTGCTTTTGTTATCCCTGAGTGAGGGTATCATTCAGTATTGCTGCCTTATGTCTTCAAATGGAAGGCAGCTGTGTTCGTGGCAAAACGCAGTGTGAATCCTGGCTCTGTCTCTTGCTATATGTTAGACTTTGGGTACATTATTTTATTCCCTTAACTCTGTTTTCCTATCTTAGCACTGATATACTTCAGGATGTTTTGAGAGGGCCAAATTGAAGGCATTCACAAGCGGGAAATTTCAGACATGTTAGTATAGATTACATATACTCACAGTATAAATTTCCACTTGAATTCAGTGCTAGGAATAAATATTACTTGCCAGATACAACGATATACTTCCTTTAAATTGGACCAATATTCTTTGTAATAGACCAGGAGAAGATCAGATAAAGATTGCAAACTAAGGACAGTCACCTACAAAGGAGTGCCCATCAGACTGTCAGCGAATTTCTGAAAAGAGAACGTACAGGAAAGAAGGGGCTAGAAAGACGTATTCCAAGTCATGAAATCCAAAGACCTACATCCAAGATTGCTCTATCCAGCAAATCTTTCATTTAGAATGGAAGGGCAGATAAAGTGCTTCTCAGATAAGGTCAAATTCAAGGAGTTCGTCATCACCAAGCCCTTATTATATGAAATGTTAAAGGGAGTTACCTAAGAAAAAGAAGATTAAAAAAGATGAACAGTGAAAGGACAGCAAACTCACAGGTATTAACAACCACCTAAAACAAAAGCAAATTAACAGGACAGCTAGATCAGGAGCAGAACCATAGAAATGAAGATCACATGGAGGGTTAGCAACAGGGGAGTGGGAGAAGAAGAAGGGGGAAAAGGTACAGAAAATAAGTAGCATAGACAGTAGATAGAAAATAGGTAGGGGGAGGGTAAGAATAGTAGGGGAAATACAGAATCTAAAGAACTTGAGACACGTGTTCATGAACTAAAGGGGGGAAATGGTGGGGGAGGGGTGTGCAGGGTGGAGGGAAACGGAGGGTGGGAAATAGAACAAATGTAAAGGCATAATCAATAAAATAAAAAAGTATTTTTAAAAAAGACTGCAAACTAAAAACATACTAAAAATAAAACATGCTAAAACCTCTTTCCCAACTGAAATTCCTATAAATGACAAGAAAAAGATTTTAATTGAAATAAAATTAAGGAATAAAACTTAGAGCCATCAATAGATCAGAAATTACAGAAATTCCTGAAAAATTAAAGGCAGATTAATTTATAATAAATGGGGGGAAATAATAACCAAAATAGATATAAGAGAACTGGTAAAGGGGGTGCAAATATCTGTGGAGTCCAACAGTGAAAAGAACAAGGGAGGATTTGGGTTCCACAGAAAGGGTGATTGGTTGAAGTAGAGTAATCCAGAAAATTTGAACCCTTTTTTCCTCTTCTTCTTGTCCCATGCCGGTAGAGGTTTCTGTCCCAAGACAGGAGCAGTCCACAGTCATAAAGATGTCATTCCTGGTTCTTGCCACGGTTCTCGGCACTTGGAACAGTACTTACTGCCACGCAGAAGGAAGGGGAAGCTTCCTTCGCCCACAAGGCTTCAGGCCACATCTTTGCCTGGAGTCCTGGCACAGGCCAGTAGTCAGATCCAGCAGAGGCAGATGAACAGAGGAGCTCAGGTTCCAGAAGAGCATGCAACCCCAGCAAATATTTAAGGAACAGTAATCTTCTGAATTAAAGGCACCAGAGGCATCATATGGATAAACTAGCATCCAAAGGAACAAAGGTAATGAAATAAACAAATGAGACTTTAAAAAATGTATTCATAGTACATGCAGTTAACATCCTCAGAGAAATATGAAAGGATAATGGCTTCTCCTAACTTATAAAACAAGTCATTATAAACAACAACTAGGAACTTTGGAAAGAAACATTGTGGTTATTGAAAAAATTTAACCAAATAAATGTGCTGAAAACAGAAAATACATCATTGAAGAATAATCACTTTGTTAGAAGATATAATTAAGGGACTCGCCTAGAACAAAGCTCAAAAAGGACAACTAAATAATTAATATTTTTTTTAATTGTAACATTTCCAACATCCACCTGATGGGAATTCCAAAAAGAGAGAACAGAGGGAAGAAATACTCACAGATTAACAGAAAGAAAAGATTTCCAGAAAAGATTTTTTAAATCCTTTTAGTAAAAAGGTTCAACAAATGTCCAGCAAGATGAAAGAAAATAGACCAACATCTAGACACACCAACTTGAAATTCTGTGGCTGGGGGGAGAGGATTATTTACAAAGAACTTAGAATTCGATTGTTGTTAGAAAATAACAAATGCAGGTAGCATTTTTAATTTTGTGTGGTAAAATAGTTATGATTTTGAAATTCTATATTCAGTCTCACTGTCATTAAGAAATAAAGATATTGCAACCCTGCTGGTGTGGCTCAGGGGACTGAGAGCCACTCCAGTTCGATTCCCAGTTGGGGCACATGCCTGGGTTGTAGGCCAGGTCCTCAGTTTCAGGCACATGAGAGGCAACCACACATTGATGTTTCTCTCCTGCCCTTCCCCTCTCTCTAAAAAAATTAAATAAATAAAATCTTTTTCAAAAAAAGAAGGAAAAGATATTGCAGATATATAAGGATATAGGAAGTTTTCCACCCACACTTTCCTATCTGAAAGAATATAAGAAAATCAGTCCTAAGCAAAAACAAACCAACCATCCTAACCCAAGAGAAAAATGTAATACATTCAAAAATGGTGAAGAGCTGAAAATCATAACTGTTAAGTGGCAATTCCAAATGATCTTGACGTAGATCAGAAGAGATCTGAAGAAAGTGAAATCGTGGCAGGAATATTTAGGACAGAGGGGAGAAAGTAAATATAGGCTTTTGTTCTTTTTTGGAGTTTATTTATATATATATTTTATTAATTATTCTATTACAGTTGTCCCATTTCCCCCCCTTCACTCCCCTCTGCCCAGCACACCCCCTTCCACCCACATTCCCCACCTTTAGTTCATGTCCATGTGTCATACTTACAATTTCTTTATCTTCTACATTTCCCATACTATTCTTGCGCCCCCATCTATTTTCTACCTGCCATCTATGCTACTTATTCTCTGTACCTTTTCCCCCTCTCTCCGCCTCCCACTCCCCTGTTGCTAACCCTCCATGTGATATCCATTTATGTTGCTCCACTTCTGTTTTAGCTGTCCACTTAGTTTGTTTTTGTTTTAGGTGTGGTTGTTAATAATTGTGAGTTTGCTGTCCTTTCACTGTTCATATTTTTCACCTTTTTATAGGTAAGTTCCTTTAACATTTCATATAATGAGGGCTTGGTGATGATGAACTCCTTGAATTTGATCTTATCTGAGAAGGACTTTATCTGCCCTTCCATTCTAAATGAAAGCTTTGCTGGATAAATCAATCTTGGATGTAGGTCCTTGGCTTTCACGACTTGGAATACTTCTTTCCAGCCTCTTCTTGCCGGCAAGGTCTGTTTTCAGAAATCAGCTGACAGTCTGATGGGAACTCCTTTGTAGGTGACTGTCTCCTTTTCTCTTGCTGCTTCTAGAATTCTCTCCTTAATTTTAATCTTTTTAATATGTTTTATTGATTATTCCATTACAGTTGTCCCATTTCCCTGCCTTCATTCCCCTCACCCTGCACACCTCCTCCCCCCAATCTCCCTTTAGTTCATGTCCATGTGTCACAAGTTCTTTAGATTATATATTTCCCATATTCCTGCCCTCCCCCCATCTATTTTCTACCTACCATCTATGCTACTTATTCTCTCTACCTTCTCCCCCTTCTCCTGTTCCCACTCCCTTGTTGCTTACCCGCCATGTGATCTCCATTTCTATGGTTCTGCTCCTGATCTAGCTGTCCTCTTAATTTGCTTTTGTTTTAGGTATGATTGTTAATAACTGTCAGTTTGCTGTCCTTTCACTGTTCATATTTTTTATTTTCTTTTGCTTAGATAAGTCCCTTTAATATTTCATATAATTAGGGCTTGGTGATGATGAACTCCTTGAATTTGATCTTATCTGAGAAGCACTTTATCTGCCCTTCCATTCTAAATGAAAGCTTTGCTGGATAGAGCAATCTTGAGTGTAGGTCTTTGGATTTCATGACTTGGAACACTTCTTCCCAGCCCCTTCTTGCCTGTAAGGTCTCTTTTGAGAAATCAGCTTGCAGTCTGATGGGAGCTGCTTTGTTGGTGACTGTCCCCTTATCTCTTGCTGCTTCTAGAATTCTCTCCTTCATTTTAATTTTGGGTAATGTAATGATGATGTGCCCTGGTGTGTTTCTTCTTGGGTCCAACTTCTTTGGGACTCTCTGAGCTTCCTGGACTTTCTGCAAGTCTATTGCCTTTGCCAAATTGGGGAAGTTCTCCTTTATTGTTTATTCAAATAAGTTTTCCACTCATGGCTGTTCCTCTTCCCCTTCTGGTACCCCTATAATTGAAAGATGTCCTGAAGGTTCCTAAGCCTCTCCTCATTTTTTTGAATTCTTATTTATTCATTCTGTTCTAGTTAAATGTTTCTTTCTTCTTTCTGGTCCACTTCATTAATTTTAGTCCTAGTTTTCTTTCTATCACTATTGGTTCCCTGTGCATTTTCCTTCATTTCACTTAGTGCAGCCTTCATTTTTTCATCTAATTTGAGACCAAATTACACCAATTCTGTGAGCATCCTGATCACCGGTGCTTTGAACTGTGCATCTGATAGCTTGGCTATTTCTCTGTCGCTTAGTTGTATTTGTTCTGATACTTTAACCGGCTCTTTCTTTTTGGCCATTTTTTTGTCTTGATGCACCTGTTACATAGTGAGGATCAGAGCCTTAGGTGTTCCCCAAGGTGGAGCCACCCACGTTGCTGGGTTGTGACGCTGTATGTAGGGGTGGGGTCAAAGAGGGAACAACGCTCCTTGCTGCACTCTCTGCTGAATTTCAGTTGCTTCCACCACTTTCCCCAAACAAACTGGGACCTTCTAGTGCTGATTTTCATGTGGGTAGGGCTGTGTACATCCTGGAACCCATGGGTTTCTCCAACAAACTCTCCTGTGCGGCCAGAGTCCTTCCCAGAACCTCAACCCCCACAGGTGTTTTCAATCGGTGTTTTGAGGCTTTATTTCCCCTCACTGGAGCCCTGGGTTGTGCAATCTGTCTCACTCCCCAGTTTCTCCTGGTTTATCTGCACATGAACATGGGACCACCCGGTCCACCAGCCTCCTTGCTCATCGCTCCCGTCCACAATCTGCCACCTTGCTGGGTCCACCCATTGCCACCCAGCACGGTCCACCAACCACCTCTTTTTGTTAACTTAACCACTCTCTGCTCAGCCGCCCAACTCCGCCCCTCATACCATTCTAGATGAATTTGTCTATTTTTAACTCTTTGGTCGTTGGACTTCCATACAGTTCAATTTTTCTGTAAGTACTGGTTGTTTTTCTTGTTTCTAAATATTTGTTGTCCTTATTTTGGTTGTGTGAGAAGGAACAGTGTGTCTACCTATGCCTCCATTTTGGCCAGAAGTCTGGGCTTTTGTTCTTATGTGGTTTAAGAAAAGGATATAGGTATTAACTTATTCTATATGTTGATACAAATATATCATCACAAAGATGGTGCCCAAAGCAAAGAAGGAAGCCTCTGCCCCTCCCAAAGCCGAAGCCAAAATAAAGGCTTTGAAGGCAAAGAAAGCAGTGCGAAAAGGCATCAACAGCCACACACATAAAAAGAAGATCCACGCATTATGCACTTTCTGGAGGCCTAAGACACTGTGGCTCCTAAGGCAGCCTAAATATCCTTGGAAGAGAGCCCCCAGGGGAAACAGGGTTGACCACTATGCTATCATCAATTTTCCCCTGACTACTGAGTCAGCAATGAAGAAGCTGGGTGACAACAATACACTTGTATTTATTGTGGAAGTCAAGGCCAAAGACACCAGATCAAAGAGGCTGTGAAGAAGCTCTATGACACTGATGAAGCCACAACCAACACCCTGACCAGGCCTGATGGAGAGAAAAAGTTGTATATTTGACTGACTCTAGAATATGATGCTTTGGGTGTCTCCAACAAAATTGGGATCATCTAAACTGAGTCCATCTGGCTAATTCTAAATATAAAAAATTTATTCTATTAAAAAATGCTTATGGGAAAGTGGTAATAATCTTAATAGCCAAAAGACAGATAAATACTTCACTTCCAAATCAATGGAGGTAGGGAAATGGAACCTAGAAAACTCAATCTTCACCCAAAAGTCATAAATGGGCCTTAAGGTAGAGGCCATGGGAAGGGAGAGAAAGAAACTTAAGAGAAGCAGTAATTAAGAATGACAGAAGATTCAAATATATACATAAATCACCATAAGTATAAAAGAGTTATATAGTCTATTAAAAGACAGAGACTCGTTACATTTTTTTTCTAATCCAGCCAAATGCTGTTTATAATAAAGGGACTAAAAGAGTATATCTATATCTTGGGACTGAAAATAAAAGTATGAAAAAAGAAATATGATGTAATTGTTAATAAAAATGAAGCAAGAGTAGCAATATTAATTACATACAAAAGAAACTTTAGGAGATAAAACTCCTTTCAGAATTTCCAGTCAAGATGGAGGTATAGGCAGAAATACTGTGCCTCCTCACATAACCAAAATTAAAGACAACAAAGATTTAGAAACAAAAACACAATCAGAACAGACAGTAAATTGAACTATACAGAAGTATGACAACCATTCAACCAGACCAGTAAGAGGAGTGGAGTCAGTGGCTGGCGTAGAGGGGTTGCAGCAGGAAAAGGCAGTGGCTGCCAGACTCAGGAATGCAGGTGGCACAGGTCTGACTGCGGTCACACATTTCCATGCAGATAAACCAGACAAAAACACACAGCGAGACAGACCACACAACCCAGGGCTCCAGCTGAGAAATAAAGCCTAAAGCACCAATTGAAAAGGTGCTGGAAGAGACTCCCAGCCTCACAGGAGTTTGTTGGAGAGACCCACAGGGTCCTAGAACATACACAAACCCACCCACTCAGGAACTAGCATTAGAAGGGCCCAATTTGCTTGTGGGAAGTGGCAGAGGGAACTGAAATCCAAGAGAGAGCAGAGCAAGCACCATTGTTCCTTGTGGGGGTGTTCCTTCTCTGACTCCACCCCCACATACAGCATTACAACCCAGCAACGTGGGTGGCCCCACCCTGGGGAACACCTAAGGCTCTGCCACTCATACGTAACAGGCACAACCAGACCAAAAAATTTGTTCTTCTGGCTCATACAGAAGAACAAATCAAAGCCCCAGAGCCAATACTTTTAAGTGATCAAGAGATAGCCAACCTATCAGATGCACAGTTCAAAGCACTGGTGATTAGGATGCTCACAGAACTGGTTGATATTGGTCACAAATCAGATGAAAAAATGAAGGCTACACTAAGTGAAATGAAGAAAATGCACAGGGAACCAATGGTGATGGAAAACTGGGACTCAAATCAATGCAGTGGACCAGAAGGAAGAAAGAAAATAACCAAACAGAACAGAATGAATAAATAAGAATTCAAAAAAAATGAGGAGAGGCTTAGGAACACCCAGGACATCTTTCAATGTTCCAACATCTGAATTATAGGGGTAACAGAAGAAGAAGAGAAATAGCAACAAGTAAAAATTTTATTTAAACAAATAATACAGAAGAACTTCCCCAATCTGGCAAAGGAAATACACTTCCAGGAAGTCCAGAAAGCTCAGAGAGTCCCAAAGAAGGTGGATCCAAAGAGGAACACACTAAGGCACATCATCATTATATTAGCCAAGATTAAAATTGGAGGAGAGAATTCTAGAAGCAGCAAGAGATAAGGGGACAGTCACCAACAAAGCAGCTCCCATCAGACTGCAAGCTGATTTCTCAAAAGAGACCTTACAGGCAAGAAGGGGCTGGGAAGAAGTGTTCCAAGTCATGAAATCCAAAGACCTACACTCAAGATTGCTCTATCCAGCAAAGCTTTCATTTAGAATGGAAGGGCAGATAAAGTGCTTCTCAGATAAGATCAAATTCAAGGATTTTATAATCACCAAGCGCTTATTTGAAATATTAAAGGGACTTACCTAAGAAAAAGAAGATAAAAAATATGAACAGTGAAAGGACAGCAAACTCACAGTTATTATTAGTAACCACACCTAAAACAAAAGCAAACTAAGAGGACAGTTAGATCAGGAGCAGAACCACAGAAATGAAGATCACATGGAGGGTTAGCAACAGGGGAGTGGGAGGAGGAGAAGGTGGGAGAAGGTAGAGAGAATAAGTAGCATAGATGGTGGGGAGAAAATAGACAAGGGAAGGGCAAGAGTAGTATGGGAAATGTAGAATCTAAAGAGCTTATGACACATGGACATGAACTAAAGGGGGGAATGTGGGTGAGAGGGGGTGTGCAGGGTGGAGGGGAATGAAGGCGGGGAAAGGGGACAACTGTAGTAGCATAATCAATAAAATACATTATAAAAAACTTTCAAGAGAGAAGACATGGGGGAGGATGATTTTATTTTTCTTCAATAAACATCTACTGCATACCTACTATGTGCAGGCATTTTCTGGGTTTGGGGGATATAGCAGTGAGCAAGACAGACAAGACCCATCTTTGTGGAATCTAGTGGGAATCAGACATTCATTCAGTCCTACCCTTTAACATTTGGGAGACTCGGGGAAAAATACAAATGCAAAGCCCGCATCCTGTACGTCTAAATAGTTAAAAGTAATGATTCAAACAAATTATAGCAACTGACAAATTATTAAATAAAATATCTTCTATACCTCTACCCTGACAAATATTTCTTTATAACAACTTGGAAGGCTAGATTCAAATTTGGAATTCTTGGATTTTTCGGGTAGTAGAAATCCAGCCCTTAGCTCATATCCCCCAAGGATTGATGGTGCCATTTACTGAGACAGAGGAGCCAGGAAAAAGAGCAGATCTGAGGGGAGAAATCAAGGGTTCTGATTAGGTAAAAAAAAAAAAAATAGCAGACTTCTGCTTTGCTTAGGATATAGAAAACTGCAAAGAACACCACTCCTTCTCAAACAATGAGGGGAGAAAAAAACAGGGAATCTATAAAATCATAACTTTCTTGATTCATCACAAGCTGAGAACACAGGAAACCAAGTAAACCAAAATGATAATAAGGGACAAGATCCTCCAAAGAAAGACAGACATGAACTGCCTCACCTCTGGCAAAGCAAAGGAGGAAGATTTGCCATGATGCAAACAGGTAAGAAAACTCTGCTCAACTTTTAATGAATTCTTAAAGGGCAAGAATAGGCTAGTATGGCAGTTTGTGGCAGGAGCCCAAGACACAAGGGAGTTTGCACTCACCCCAAGTTCTTTTCCATGAGCCTGTACTGGGGTTTCACAAGAAAGATCAGGGGCAGAATAGGAGATCAGAGAGCCCTCCTGAAGGTGCAGAACATGAGCAGCAGGTGCAGAGAGGTACAAAGTCTTAACCATTCATCCACAAACTCATGCACCTGCACCGAGACAAGTCACAGGCAAATTGCTGACAATTACAAGATAAAGAGAACATCTTGAAGTCAGCCAGAGAAAAGAAACAACACTCACAGAGAAACAAAGATTAAAATAACAGCCAACTTCTCATCAGAAACAATGCAAGGCAAAGGGCAGTAAGGTGACTTTTTTAAGGAACTAAAGGAAAATGTATTACCCCAGAATTCTATACACAGCAAGAATTCTTTGAAAAAGAAATATGAGTAAGGATGATATTTTTGTGTGAAAAAACATAATGCCAGAAATTTGTTTTAAAACACTCAAAAATATTAGAGGTAAATGGAAATAAAGGCAAAATATTAGTAATTGTTGAAGTGAGGTGATGGGTACATGGGAATTCATTATAAGGTTTCTTCTACACAAGTATGTAAAATTCTATGTTAAAAAAATTTTAATAGTTAAAGTAGAGGAGAAAAGAGTAAACAGATATATTATACAAAATTGAGAACACAGAGAAAATACTACTAACAAATTGAAATATATGTTTCAAGGCTTTCAAAGATACAGATAAATTTATTTATTTTCCAAAATTGAGAATAGACAGGTTTGTACCATACAGTTATCTAATATTTTCATTTAGTAACATAACATGTTTATTATCACCATCTTTAAAAAATTCTAGAACAGTTTTCTTTTTTAATATATTTTATTGATTATGCAATTACATTTGTCCCATTTTTTTCTACCCTTTATTCCCCTCCACCCTGTACCCCCCTTTCCACCATTTCCCCACTTTAGTTTATGTCCATGGGTCATACATATAAGTTCTTTGGCTTCTCCATTTCCCATACTATTCTTAACTTCCCCCTATCTAATTTGTATCTACCATTTATGCTTCTTATTCCATGTACCTTTTACCCCATTCTCTTCCCTCTACCTCCCCACTAAAAACCTTCCATGTGATCTCCAATTCTGCAATTGTTTCTGTTGCAGTTGTTTGCTTGGCTCATTTTTATTTTTATTTTTGTTTTTTCAGGTTTGGCTGTAGATAGTTGTGACTTTGTTGTCATTTTACCACCCATATTTTTGATCATCTTCTTTTTCTTAGATAAGTTCCTTTAACATTTCATATAATAGGGGCTTGGTGATGATGAACTTCTTTAACTTGACCTTATCTGGGAAGCACTTTATCTGCCCTTCCATTCTAAATGATAGCCTTGCTGAATAAAGTAATCTTGGATGTAGGTCCTTGCCTTTCATGACTTTGAATACTTCTTTCCAGCCCCTTCTTGCCTGTAAGGTCTCTTTTGAGAAATCAGCTGATGGTCTCACGGAAACTCCTTTGTAGGTAATGGTCTCCTTTTCTCTTGCTGCTTTTAAGATTTTCTCCTTATCTTTGATGATGGGTAGTGTAATTATGATGAGCATTGGTGTGTGCTTCCCTGGGTCCACCTTCTTTGGGACTCTCTGAGCTTCCTGAACTTCCTGGCAGTATCTTTCTTTTTCCAGATTAGAAAAGTCCTCCTTCATTAAGTTTTTAAGTCTTTTTAAAAAAAATTATCTTTAGAAGGGAAGGTAAGGAGAGAAATATCAATGTATCAATGTATGGTTGCTTCTGGTGCATCCCCTCCTGGGAACTGGCCCCTGCTGGGAACTGGCCCGCAACCCAGGCATGTGCCCTGATGGAGAATCAAACCACGATCTTTTAGTTCACAGGCCCGTGCTCAATCCACTGAGCTACACAAGCCAGGGTCAAATTAGTTTTCAATTTGTTGCTCTTCCTTTTCTCTTTTTGGAACCCCTATGATTCGGATGTTGGAATGTTTAAAGTTGTCCTGGAGTTTCCTAAGCCTCTCCTCATTTTTTTAAATTATTGTTACTTCATTATGTTCTGACTGAATGTTTATTTCTTTCTTCTGCTCCAAACCATTGATCTGAGATCTGATTTCCTTCCCTTCACTGTTGGTTCCCTATATATTTTCCTTTATTTCACTTTGCATAGCTTTCACTTTTTCCTCTATTTTGTAGCCATACACAACCATTTCTGTAAGCATCCTGATTACCAGTGTTTTGAACTCTGAATCTGATAGTTTGTCTATCTCTTCCTCACTTACTTGTACTTTTTCTGAAGCTTTGATCTGTTCTTTCACTTGGACCACATTTTTTTTTGTTTTGGCACACTAATCTGGATGAAGATTTGTTCTTTAACTCCTTCATTGTTGGACTTGCATACAGTTCTATTTTCTGGCAGTTCTGGTTACTTTTTGTGTTTAAATTTGTTGTTGTCCTTCATTTGGTTGTGCGAGGAGGCAAAGTATATCTACATACACCTTCATCTTTGCTGGAAGTTCTCTATCTTTTGTTTCTGACTGGGCCTTTTTATGCTCCTGAGGTCCTCACTAATTTCCTTGAGCATCCTTATAAACAGGATGTTTTGAACTCTTCATCTGATATATTGCTTATCTCCATTTCATTTAGCTCCTTCTCTGAAGTTTCGATCTGTTCTTTCATTTGGCCCATGTTTCTTTGTCTCCTTGTTTTGGTAGCCTCCCTATGTTTGCTTATACATATTAGGTAGAGCTGCTTTGGCTCCATTTCTTGGTAATATGGCCTAATATAGTAGGTGTCCTATAGGGTCCAGAGGCACAGCCTCCCCTATCGCCCAAGTTGGAACTCAAGGTGCACCCTTTGTGTGGGCTGAGTACACCCTTGTCTTATAGTTGAGCGTTGGTTGCTTTTGGCAGATCAATAGGAGGGAATTACCCAGGCCATCCACTTGCAAGCACCAGCTATGACCACTTACTACCAACCTCCACTGTCCTTGGAGGATAAGCTGTGCAGGGACAGGGTAGCGGTGCTCTGATGTGGTCTGTAGCTGTCAACTGAGTGTGCTGGCCCTAGGGTTTCCCAGGTGGTGCAGGGCAAGGTCAGCCCCAACCTGTGTTTTGCCTGGGACACCCTGCCTCAGCTGTAAAGCAGTCTGAGATGGCTACTATTTATGCTTGGCTTGGAGATTCCCAGAGGAAGCCAAGCTGTAACTCTAATCTGGCTGCTGCTAGGCCTCACTGAAGCCAACTATTGCTTGTTTGATAGGGTTGAAGAGCCAAGACCAGCAATTCTTGTAGGAAAGCAGTTTGGGTGGACCTATAAATTGGATGGGGCAGAGCCTTTGGGGATCTCCAAATGGGTCCAACAATGTTAGCCAGGTTGATGGAGTCTCAGATACAGCACCAGCTTGCTGGTTCTGTTGGGGGGGGGTGCCAAAGGGACAATGACCTCTGCTCACCTTGATGCTGGACACTTTAGTTTTTCCTTGTATGCCACCAGTGCCTTTTCAGCCTGCTACACCAGTGTTGGATCTCAGAGGGAGTAAGTCTGAGTAGGTGAGTCTGTGTGTAGGTAATTTAAGAGGAACTGCTTGGGGTTCCAGGAGTTTCTTCCCCCAACTCTATTTGTTTGTGCAGACACAGCTTGTGGGAACTTATCTTCCTGGCACTGAAATCCTGGACTGGGGGCCTGGTATGGGTCTAGGACTCCCCACTCCCCAGCTATCTCTCCCAAGTTATCCACCTGGGTATGGGGGCAGCCCATTTCAAGGGCGCGGAAATCCACACCCTTCTGACCAGTCTGTATGAATAAGGTTTCTTCAATTCCATAGTTGTCAGACTTCCATTCAGCTCATTTTCTAATGTTCCTGAGTGATGGTTGTTCTATATTTTAGTTGCAATTTTGATGTGGTTGTACTAAGAGGTGGGCCATTTCTGCCTATGCCACCATCTTGACTAGATATGCAGAGATATTTCTAATTCTTCTAGAGACAAGACCCCACAGAATAATATCATTATTTTGCTTGAGGTAAATTCTGAGCCTATGAGGTATACCCATACATGATCTATGTAAAAACAAACATTAATGGAAATTAAATAGCATGCTATTAAACAATAAATGGGTCAAGAATGAGATTAAAAAAGAAATCAAAAAGTTTCTGAAAACAAATGAAAATGAACTCACAATAATCCAAAACTTATGGGACACAGTGAAGGCAGTCCTGAAAAGGAAGTTCATAGCAATACAGACCTACTAAAAAAGATAGAAGCATTTCAAGTAAACATCCTAACCCTACACCTACAAGAACTCAAGGAACAACAACAAAGACAGCTCAGAGCAAGGAAAAGGAAGGAATAACCAAGACCAGAGCAGAATTAAATGACATAGGCACTGAAACCACAATTCTAAGGATCAATACATCCAAGAGCTTATTCTTTCAAAAATAAACAAAATTGACAAGCCTTTAAGCAGACTCATCAAGAAAAAGAGGACCCAAATAAACACAATGAGAAATGAAAGAGAAGAGATTACAACTGATACCACAGAAATACAAAGTATTGTAAGAAATAACCATGAAGAACTATACACCAAGAAATTTGAAAACCTGGATGAAATGGATGAATTTTTAGAAAAATATAATCTTCCCAAATGGAATGAAGGAGAAGCAGAAAGCCTGAACAGACCAATAACAGCTAGTGAAATTGAAGCAGTAATCAAAAAACTCCTGGCACACAAAAGCCCTGTACCAGACAGTTTCACAGGAGAATTTTACAAAGCATTTAAGGAAGAGCTAACTCCTATCCTTCACAGACTATTTCAAAAACTTCAAGAAGATAGAAGACTCCTAAATTCTTTTTATGAAGCCAGCATCATCCTAATTCTAAAACCAGATAAAGACATAACAAAAAAAGGAAACTTCAGGCCAATATCACTCATGAACACAGATGCTAAAATCCTCAACAAAATATTGGCAAACCACATTCAGAAATATGTTAAAAAGGTCATACATCACAGTCAAGTGGGATTCATCCCAGGGATGAAAGGATGGTACAATAGTCACAAATCAATAAACATAATACAGTACATAAACAAAACAAAAGATGAAAATCACATGATCATATTGATAGATGTGAGAAAAGCATTGGATACAGTACAGCACCCATTTATGATCAAAATACTGAGCAAAGTGGGAATAGAGAGAGCATTCCTCAACATAATAAAGGCCATATATGAGAGACCTACAGCCAACATACTCAATGGACAAAAACTTAGAGCTTTCCCACTACAATCAGGAACAAGACAAGAATGCCCATTTTCACCAATCCTATGCAACATAGTATTAGAAGGCCTAGCCACAGCAATCAGATGAGAAAAAGAAATAAAAGGCATTCAAACTGGAAAGGAGGAAGTAAAACTGTCATTGTTTGCAGATGACATGATAGTGTACATGGAAAATCCTATAGACTCCACCAAAAAACTGCTCAACCTAATAAATGAATTTGGCAGGATACAAAGTCAATACTCAGAAATCAAAGGCATTTTTATACACCAACAAAGAAATATCAGAAAAAGAAATCAGGGAAAAAATCCCATTTGATATAGCAACAAGGAAAATAAAATACCTAGGAACAAACTTAGCCAAGAAGGTAAAAGACCTGTATGCAGAAAATATACAACATGGAAGAAAGAAATCAAGGAAGACACAAGCAAATGGAAACATGTACCATGTTCATGGTTCAGGAACATTAACATCATCAAAATGTCCATACTGCCCAAAGCAATGTATAGATTCAATGGAATCTGTATTAAAGTACTAATGATATATTCTACAGATATAGGACAAACATTTCAGAAATGTATATGGAATGATAAATGACACCAAATAGCTGCAGCAATTTTGAGAAAAAAGAACAAAGTAGAAGGGATCAAAATACCTGATATCAAACTGTATTACAAGGCTGCTATAATCAAAACAGCCTGGTACTGGCATAAGAACATATACATAGACCAATGGAACAGAATAGAGAGCCCAGAAGTAAACCCAAGTCTCTACGGTCAATTAATATTCAACAAAGGGGGAAGAAGCATAAAATGGAGTAAAAATAGCCTCTTCAACAAATGGTGTTGGTACATCTGTACAGCTATATGCAAAAATAAAACTCAATCACCAATTTACTCCCTACACAAAAATAAATTCAAGGTGCATAAAACACTCAAATATAAGTTTTGACACATAAAAGTCCTAGCAGAGAACATAGGCAGAAAAATATCAGACATTCCATGCAGCAACATCTTCACTGATATGTCATCCCCTAAAGCAAGGGACATAAAGAAAAGAGTAAACAAATGGGATCTCATCAAAATAAAAAGCTTCTGCAGGGCTAAAGAAAACAGCATTAAAAAGAAAAGAGAACCAACTATATGTGAAAATATGTTTGCCAGTGATACCTCAGACAGGGGCTTGGTCTCCAAAATATATAAAGAACTCACATGACTCCACTCCCAGAAGACAAATTCCAGTTAAAAAATGGGCAAAAAACTTGAATAAACACTTCTCCAAGGAGGACATACAGAGGGCTCAGAGATGTATGAAAAGATGGCCTGCATCACTAGCCATCAGAGAGTTGCAAATTAAACCACAATGAGATACCACCTCACACTGGTCAGAATGGCCATCATAACCAAATCAACAAACAAGTGTTGGAAAGTAAGGGGAGAATAGGGAAGCCTAGTACACTGTTGGTGGGAATGCAGACTGGTGCAACCACAGTGGGAAACAGTATGGAATCTCCTCAGAAAACTAAAATGGAAGTGTCTTTTGACCCAGCAATTACAGTCCTGGGATTATAGCCTAAGAGCCCTGAAACATGAATCCAAAAGAACCTATGCACCCCAGTGTTCATAGCAGCATGATTTACAATAGCCAAGTACTGGAAGCAACCTAAGTGACCATCAGTAAAGGAGTGTATCAAAAAACTATGGTACATTTACACAATGGAATTCTACACAGCAGGGAGAAAGAAGGAGCTCCTACCCTTTGCAACAACATGGATGGAACTGGAGAGCATTATGCTGAGTGAAGTAAGCCCGATGGTGAAGGACAAGTACCATATGATCTCACTTTAACTGGAACATAATCAACAAAAGAAAAAAGCAAATAAAATATAACCAGAGATATTGAAATTAAGAACAATCTAACAATAGCCATAAGGGAGTGGGGAGGGGACAATGAGGGGAAGGGTTTTCAGGAACTACCATGAAGGACACATGGACAAAACCAAGGAGGAGGGTGGAAGCAAGCGAAGGAGGTGGGTCAGAGGGAGTGGTGGGAGGGAAGTGCAGACAGCCATAATTTAACAACAATAAAATAACTTTAAAAAAACAAAGGTTAAAATTTAATTAAAAGTTTTGGGTTGGTTTACATTTTTTTATTTTTCCATATCTCTGGTAACTTCCAATAATACATAATTGACAGTGGTCCACTGTTGATTTGCACACAAATAATTCAACTAAAAACTCTTTAAAATTGCAGTTATTCCTATAAAAAACAGTCTAGTAAAGGAACAGGAAACTGTTACCAGTTTTAGCATCTATCAAGAATGCCTGGTTCAGAGTCATCATTCCCCTTTTCCACTCACGGGCCAAAGATACCCAGTGGCGAATGCTCTAAAATAAATGTGATTGCTATCTATAAAGATAATTTTAAATATTTATAAGTTCTCGATACTTACGTTAAATTTGCCTCAAAGATAAATGTATTTATTCTTTACCTGTGAAAAATCAATCAGAAGCCTTCAGACATATAAATTTAGGTTTCTTAATTACCTATTGGCTCAAATACTAAATATTTAACATCTAAATTTTTTGTAAAGCTGGAGTGAGCTCAAGTATATTTTCTTTAGATGACAAAATAAAATTTACTCTCTTATAGCCTTGGGTTTTACAATGTACATTCCAGTGTGCATTGTAATTACTGGATAGAAGTGCAATGAAGCAATCTTTAGCAAATCCTGCTACAAACAGTACACAGGAACATTCTAGCTTCTTATTCCACAATCTCCAATAGGCATCTGGAGTCATTCAAAAAGTTAAAAATAAGTAAATAAAATTATATATATATTTAATTATTTTCAATGTCTGGAAGCTATAAACGACAGTAAGTTTCCTTTTGCTCATTCTTGTGCAAAGGTCTCACAATTTCCTCTCTGGGACTTAATCTCCCTTCCATCCTGAAAACACCCTTAGCCTAGACACATGAGCATCTTAATTAAACTAAGTTCTTATTTAGTTATGGATATATGCAGCTGTATAGAGCTCCAAATATAACACCAGAAAAACAAACAATTTAAAAGTTTTAAAATTGACAGGTAGCTAGATCATGAATTAAGCAGGAACAAAATTTGCCTTCCATTCAGCAAAGCAAAAATAAAAGCACTGCAGTGGGATGAAGGACAAGGATGAATTCTGTTGTTCCACAGGAATAGCCATCCTCATGGCTTTGCCCAAATTAGCCATCTTCAATTCAAGATTATTTTTTACTTCACTTTGTAAAATGTGTAAATGTCCAATCACTATGTTGTACACCTGAAACTGACATAATGTTGCATGTTAACTAACTAAAAAATAAACTTGAAAAAAATTTTAGACCTGGCTGATGTAGCTCAGTGGATTGAGCATGGGCCTGCGAACCAGACAATCGTGGTTCCATTCCCAGTCAGGGCACATGCCTGGGTTGCAGGCCAATTCCCAGGAGGGGACGCACAAAAGGCAACCATACATTGATGTTTCTCTCCCTCTCTCCTTCCCTTCCCCTCTAAAGATAAATAAATTAAATCTTTTAAAAAACCCAAAATTTTAAAGATTATGTATTCTTTCTCCTCCTAACCTATAGTTAAGTATTCATGGCAAAGGTAGAGATTTTATAAGATACTGGACAAAGGTAGGGATTTTATAAGATACTAGAAGAAAGGGACTGAATCTGTGATTTCTTTGCATAACACCTATCAAGGAAATATTAAGAAAATTTATAACTTTGAGCTTACTAAATGTTTCTAGATGATGCTTGAAGAAAATAATGCATTATTACCATTCCACTTAGTTTTCAAAATAGAAATTCTGATTTATGTTCTATGTGGAATATGTTTACTTTAAAATTAACCTCTTGCTTTCAACATAAAACTATGGTCTTTACATTGATTTTTCAAGAATAATACTAACATTGGGACAACTTCAGTGGGGCTGAGAACCTTTGCCTTTTAAGGCCATGCCATTCTCCGGATGGTGAAGGGATGAAATAAAAGTTGAGGGGCAAAATAATTCATTCTACACCTCTTTCTTATCAAATTACCAACTCCCAGATTGAAGGGAGTTCAAATTCTTGTCTACTGGTCAGTGTCTCCTTCACGCTTCCTTTGCAAACTTGATCTTTGCCTTTTTTCCCAGTAATCTAATGTTCTCTAAGGCCAGTTATCATAGTGTTCCACAGTCTACAAAACTTAGCCAGGCATGGAGCCATCTTTGAAATTAAAGGCACAGACCTACTCTAAATGCTGCCCGAGTTCCTAATCTAAACTTTTGATCTGCTGTTTGTTCTCTCTTCTCTTTTCTTCCCTCCTGGGATCCTGGCCCAGCTGGCACTTTTCATTGATGCCATAATCTGCTCCTGACATAGAACAAGAGCTCTTATTTCCAAACACAGAAGCAAGGTTTCAGAACTGAGGGTACTGCGCTATGTAAGGTAACATATTTCACAGATTTGGATATCTGTTACCACAACTGATTGTTCTTCAAGTTTGTGTTATATTGACTAAACTGTAAATATTTTAGCAATGGATTCACTCATGTTTTAAAGACACTATGCACTTAACAAAACACAAAGGCTCATTATCCATGGAATATTTCATGTAGCTTAGGCAAAATCCTTTTACATGTAGTAAGGCAGTAAGTACAAAAGTTAACAGATGGGACATATTTGCATTAGTATCTTACTCATAGAAGTGAGGAGGTGAAACCTGTTTTTTAGGAAGTAGCTTGGCTAAGAATTCCAGTAGACTAGAAACTTTAATGATGAGAATCCAATAGCAGACTAAAAGTCAATTCTCTTTTACATGGAGAGGTAGAAGAGGGGGAGAGAAGAATAGTGAGGAGGGGCCTAAATACTCACATGTGAAAGAAAACATTTTAGTTTGGAGGTAGAGATTTAGAGACCTATTAGGGAAAAAGTATGAACTCACTGTAATAAATGTGCAATATGTAAGTAACCATACTTCCAATCAAAATTCAAAATCAAACAATTTGTATGATCAATTATTATTAAGAGACTGTGCAAGGCACCAGAAGAGATACAAAAAATAGTACATTTTCTTAAAGAGGTAACTCCTCTGCTTAAACAAATTCAATAACTCCCTCTGCAGGGTTCAAAAGACCCCTATGACTAAGTCCCTAAACATCTCCTTATACCCCATAATCCAGTGATACCAAACTATGTCAGGATTCTCACTCCACTTTTTCATGTCTTTGCACATGCTGTTCAATACCTTGTCCACCCATCCAGAAGTATTATTCATCCTTCAAAACTTGGCTCAGTTAGCTCTTCTTCTGTAAAAGAATGTGCAGGTATTATGCCCAAGGTGGTGCCACAAATGAACCTTCAGCAAGCCATGCCTCTTTTGCCATCAATGACTCTCCATTTGAAGTGCAGCTTCTGGCTTATTCCCAAGATCTGATGAAGAGTGAATGCCAGACCACAGGGCATCAAGTGGCATTGAATTTGATCTATCATGACCTTGATGTTTACCTGATCCACCAAATTATAAAACTGACTGTGCAGAGCAGCATTGTGTTATACATTACAAATGATACAATGTAGAATAGCCTCAGTGTGTTTGGGAGACACATCTCTTCCTCACTCCACCTTTGGCGTCATTGGGAGTTCCCTAGGATCAGTTAAAAGAGAAGGAAAATGCTTGGGCCTAATAACAGACAAATCTACATTGTCTTTCAGGCCATTCTCAAAAGATAGTGGTTAATGTAAGTTCTCCCTATGGGCACAATATTTAGATGTATATCTAAATATTGTATATTGTCTACTTCATGAAAAGGAAAAACAGTTGAGGTCAAAATCTACGCTGACTCATGGTCAGGGGCTAACAGTGTTAACTGGCTGGTCAGGAACTTGAAAAGAACAAAACCGTAAAACTGATGACTAAGAAGGTGTGTGGATGGACTCTTAAAATGGACATGAGGTGTGAAAGTATTGGCCAGAATGATCACTTTGTAGGAGACTCAGTAACCAGGACAAAATGACCTATTCAGTATGTCAGACAGCCTCTATCCTTAGCCTCCTCAGTATCTGCTTGACTGGTGTGTGTAAAAGGTGGCCCTGGCGCAGGGACTAAGGCTGTGCATGGGCTCACCAAAGCTTACCTGGCTACTTGTTGAATACCCAGCCTGCCAGGAGTAGAGGCCAAGACTCAGCCAGTCACCCAGAGATAGGTAAGTTACACTGGTCTTCCTTCCTCTGTGAGGGAAGAAGGCGTAAATTTGTCCTCACATGTTAAACTTATATTCTGGGTGAAGATTTGTTTTCTCAGTCTGAAGTGCTTCTCCAAGCACCTCCACACATAAACTTACAGAATGCTTTAATCATTGTCATTGCGGTCCCACACAAGTGCTCCATTTGGATGAAATATTTTTTTAAGATCGTATTTATTTATTTATTTATTTATTTTTAGAGAAGGGAAGGGAGGGAGAAAGAGAGGGAGTGAAATGTCAATGTGTGGTTGCCTCTTGCATTCCCCTACTGGGGACCTGGCCTACAACTCAGGCATGAGCCCTGACAGAATCAAACCCACGACCCTTTGTTTTGCAGGCCTGTGCTCGATCCACTGAGCTACACCAGCCAGGGCTGGATAAAATATTTTTTAATTTTAAAATTCTTCCTTAAGGCAACAAGTTCACAGATATGTCACTCATTGGTCTTGCCACACAAAAGCAATTGGCTTGCTGAAGTGGTAGAATGGCCAGTTCAAAGATCACCTGCCACAACAGCTGAAAACCACACACCGTGAGGGTAGGGTGCTATCCCACAGGATGTAGTAGTATATGCCTTAAAACAGCTTCCACTAAATGGTCCTATTTGCTCCAGGAACCAGAGGGAGGAGGTAGAAGTACTCCTTCTCACTATTATATCTAGTGAGTTTTTTCATCTTATCCCCACAACTCAAAGACATTTTGTGTCCCATTAAAGTGACTTTGAGCTTGATGGGTTTAGATGTCTTAGTATCCATGGAAAGCACGCTTCTTCCAGGAAACACAGTCACTCTTCTAATAAATTCTGAAGTTGTCCTCTGGCCTTTTTGAAATTCTCATGCCTCTGAGTCAACAGACAAAGGAAGACGGTTATTCTACTGGCCAGGGCAATTGATCCTAATTATCAGGAGGAAATTGGATTATTGCGACATAACAGAGGCACAAAGAACTGTGTTTGAAACAGAGATCTTCTCAGGCATCACTTAGTACTCTTGCCCAATCACCCTGGTCAATGGAAAACTGCAGTTATTCAATTAAGACAAATATCCAAAGATGCATACCCTGTAAAAATGAAGATTTGGGTCACCTCACTAGGTAAAGCACTCTATTCAAGTGAGATGTTAGCAGAGAAAACATGGAATAATTACCAGACAAAGGCAATTATGATTACCAATTAAGCCTTATGACAAGCTATAGCAATAAAATATGTAATGGCTATATTTTATATTAATAACTTATTTCCTCTTCTTCTCCTATATCCTCATGACTTTATATTAAGAGCAATAGTGGTTGCTAGTTTTCTGCTGAGAGTATGACCAAACTGATGATATTGACACCAATGATTAACTAATGAAACTGTTGGGACCATGTTCCCTTTGGGACACAAACATTTATCGAATGAAGGACAAGGGTAGATATAGAGAGGCAAGAAGAATGCACTGTGTTGGATGTCTTCTTTTGCCTTCCAAGTCTACTCTCCATTCTCTTTCACCCCATTCTCTGCTCTCAGAAAGATAACCTCTAAGGATTACATCGGTAAACTTCCTTACCTCCTGATTTCTGGTTGAGGATCATCAGGAAAAGATCAGAAAACAGAAGTAGAGTGAGGATGGGGTATTTATTTTTTCTACCCATATCCCTCTCTGTAAAGTGTCCCAGTGCTTAACTGTGTTCCTCCATCTAAGATTTCAGTTCTGGCCAGGGACCTTGGCTCACTCTCTTGCTCTCAGTTCCAGTACCTATTTCTTCCATCAACCCTTCAGAATCACTGCATAACTAGCCTCTAGATCCTGCACTATCCCTTGAGTTTCCTGCACTCTGATCTGTGAATAGTCTCTTTATTAAATTCTCTTCAGTTCATCCTATGATGTGCCATCTGTTTGCTGCTGCGACACTTACACAAGCCTCTTCCTCACCCACTGAAATAGGAGTTCTTTGAGGGCAGTCTGTGGCTTACTCATTGTTATATTCTCCAGAGCCTTCCTTATAATAGGTTCTTGTTAAATATTTATTAATTAAATGAGTGATAAAACACAAATATCTATAATATTGGACAGATTATAAATAGCAGAAGTACAGGCCACCACACAACAAAGAAAGACAGTGGGTCTAAGAACCAGTCTACACAGAGCTGGCACAGAGCTGCCTTAGCCTGACCCAGAGAAAGGTGTACCTTTTTGTAATCAGTCAGTGGGGTACCTTTTGGCAAGATGCACAAAGAAATGGTATTTCTAGCAGGTGGTCTTGCATAGGAAAAAGATATGACCTAAGTACTTTGGGCAGTAAGAGAAAAGTTTTATATCTGCTTGGGGACAGCAAAAACTTCAGTTAGGAGATGTCTGATGAATACATTTATCATGAGATTACATTACATTGCTATTCAGTTTTTTACTTATATGGTCTTTACAATTTTTTAATATACTATAAGGATGAGGTGGGGTATTTTTAGCCAAGCCTATATAACCTCAGACAAATCATCAGATTTTTTCAACTCTGCTCAAATTAGTTGAGAGCTAACTTTATAAGAGGATATGCTCCCAAATAGTTGAGTCATGACTCAGATGTATAAGAAATTGGTGATAAATGAGGCTGAGCAAATTTTTCACTTGGTCTGATTTGGCTACAGGTGGACAGCCAAGAATTCACACAAAGCTTACTAAGTTCTCTCAGTTAAAAAAAAATGATCCAAGACCAATAAATATTTTTAAAGTTGCTAAATTAATATCTAAATACTATAAGATAAATAAATAATTACACAAATAACAATGTCATGCTTCAGCCCCACCTGAGAATCTTAAATAATACTACAGAAAATGCCAAAGGCTCAACTAAATTGCTATCATTAAGATAGATCAGGCATTAGTGCCAGTAAAAAAATTTCTTTATTTGGTAAGTCAAGATTCATTTCAGCTACCTACAGAAGTGCTGAATCTGATTTTTCAATGATAATTTAAACAAAATATTTGGGATAGACTCAAATGCTCTGGTATCAGCATTTGTGAGATTCTTGGATTCTTAGTAGAAATTATACGGTTTGAGGTTTAGTGAAAGAAGAATTAGTGAGCCTTCACATTCTTAAAGAAGAGTTTATTTTAAGATTTCTGGGCAAAAGTAGATAACTGAATAGAAAAATCGTGCACTTTAATGGTTCTATCTGACCAGTCCTTTTGGCATACGAGTAAGGCAGCTTTTGTTACTCAGTGACACTGGGTTAATTTAAACCACACCTGTTCAGAAGGGAGTCTAGAGAATTCCTGCAAGTTTTGACCTGCATCTTGTCGTTTACAGTTAATGAGAGTGTGTCTCTATATCATATTTATATCTCAGGTTTCAATCCCCCCCCCAAAGGGGAACAAAGCAAGTTTGCCATTTTGCCAGTAAATTTCTGGATGAAATGGTTCCTTTTACCTTGTCTTTTACCCTTATATAATGGAAACAACATAGTTTTAAGACAAGCTGACATATTCAAATTCTAATATTCCTATTATTTTAACTGTATGGACTCTAAGATGCTCAGTTCCCCATTTATAAAATCTGGCTATAATAACTATTCTACAGGGTTGTTATCAGATATGTATAAATGCATATAAAATATCTATTTTAGTACCAGGTATTTAATAAGTGGTAGCAGCAGAATAGTCATCCTTATTCTTCTTGGTATTAATATAATCAGGACTTCTTTTTTTTAATTTATTTATTTTTTATTTTTTATTATTTTTCAACTACAGTATTCTGTCTTTTACTCCCATCCCAGCCTACAAATTTAATTTCAAGAACCTGCAATAGTTAAGAAAGACATTATTCAAAATTATTCAAAAAGACAGGGTGAACCATTAGTAAGTCAGTTATATTTTTATTCAGTGATATATACCTATTGAAAGTAAGATAGGCTTCTGCAAGCCATTTTACTATTGAAAATGTGTATATTAAAACTGTCAGAGAACCAGTGCAGGAGAGAATTTAGGTGAGGTATGAAAAACCTAAATTACTTGCAGAGCACTGAGGAAATGAGTTTTTTATTTGTCAATGTTGGTCGAGATTTTAGCATCTTCTGTGAGCAATTGACAATTTTCACTATTTCCTAAAATATTAAATCTCCATAAAATTATTTTTGACATTTTTGTTGCTGTAATTATTGGCATTGTTCACTTAGACATCATCTATATTTCTTCTGTCGAATAAATGAACAGTGTCCAAGTCACATGAAACACCTGTCCACAACATTTAAGGGGTTTATTCAGTAAAACTGTAAGTCCCAATATCCCAGCCATATTACAACATGGGTATTGAGACAAATTTACAGATACTTCCAGCCAAGATGGAGGCCTGGGTAGATACACTTCGCCTCCACACACAACCAAATGAAGGACAACAAATTTAAACAAAAAAAGTAACCAGAACTGCCAGAAAATAGAACTGTATGCAAGTCTGACAATGAAGGAGTTAAAGAACAAACCTTCATTCAGACCAGTGTGCCAAAACAACAACAACAAAAATATGGCCCAAGTGAAAGAACAGATCAAAGCTCCAGAAAAATGCAACTAAGTGATAAAGAGATAACCAAACTATCAGATGCGGAGTTCAAAACACTGGTAATCAAGATGCTCACAGAAATGGTTGTGTATGACCCCAAAATAAAGGAAAAAGGGAAGGCTATGCAAAGGAAAATAAAGGAAAATGTACAGGGAACCAACAGTAAAGGGAAGAAAACTGGAACTCAAATCAATGGTTTGGAGCAGAAGGAAGGAATAAACATTCAATCAGAACATAATGAAGAAACAAGAATTCAAAAAAATGAGGAGAGGCTTAGAAACCTCCAGGACAACTTTAAACATTCCAACATCTGAATGATAGGGGTGACAGAAGGAGAAGAGGAAGAGCAACAAATTGAAAACATAAGGAAGGAGGACTTCTCTAATCTGGCAAAGAAAAAACTTCCAGGAACCTCAGAGGGCCCCAAAAAAGTTGGACCCAAGGAAGCACACACCAATCCTCACCATAATTACATTACTCAAGATCAAAAACAAGGAGAAATTCTTAAAAGCAGCAAGAGAAAAGGAGACCGTTACCTACAAAGGAGTTTCCGTGAGACCATCAGCTGATTTCTCAAACGAGACCTTACAGGCAAGAAGGGGCTGGAAAGAAGTATTCAAAGTCATGAAAGGCAAGGACCTACATCCAAGATTACTTTATCCAGAAAGGCTATCATTCAGAATGGAAGGGCAGATAAAGTGCTTCCTAGATAAGGTCAAGTTCAAGGAGTTCATCATTACCAAGCCCTTATTTTATTAAATGTTAAAGGGATTTATCTAAGAAAAAGAAGTAAATCAAAACTATGAACAATAAAATGACAACAAACACAACTACCAACAACTGAACCTGAAAAACAAAAACAAACTAAGCAAACAACTAGACCAGGAACAAAATCACAGAAATGGAGATCAGTGGGGAGGGCACAGTGGGAGAATGGGGTAAAAAGAAATACAGGGAGTAAGAAGCATAAATGTGAGGTACAAAATAGACAGAGGGAAGTTAAGTATAGCATGGAAAATGGAGAAGCCAAAGAACTCTTATGTATGAGCCACATACATGAACAAACTAAAGTGGGGCATGATGGTGGGAGGGTGGGGTACAAGGCAAAGAGGAATAAAGGGGAGGAAAAAATGGGACAACTGTATTAACATAATCAATAAAATATATTTTTAAAATGAAACAAATTTACATAAGGCATTTGAAACACTTTCATCATGTGATTAAATACCGCATTATCTACCATCTCTATATTTCTTCCTCCCCTGACCCTTTCTGAGACTAATCTAACAAATAATTTGGCCCATTCTTTCAAGATGTCATTGTTTTTTCTTCGTTGAAATGATTTTATGTAAGAGATGTTGCTTGAAAAAGCATTAGGAGTGTCAGGTTTTATAAGAAACCATGTGGGTGGAGGGTTTTGTGGGGTTAGGATTCTTTCTTCCTTTTTTTTTTTTCTTTTTGCTGACAGAAACAAGTCTCTCTCAAAACACACTAAGCTCCAGCAGGTGCCCAAAGCTAATTTGGTTTGGAACTATTTTTAAAAAGCACTAGCTAAGTTTTATAAGTAGTCAGACCAAATGGCTATATTGTTTTTCTGTCTTCCTGCAATCCAGGGGCCAGTTCTAAAATGTTACTCTAAACCTAAAACCACAAACTGGTCACAGACTAGATAGATCTAAAATATTCAAACCCTTAAACCTTTTCACTGATCCCTAGACACAAAACGTTTAGAGGTTTAAACTTGAGTTTCCTCTTAACACATTTGCTCTGAATTCTCTGCATTTCCTGTCTGTAGTTTTCTTTTAAATCTGGCAGATTTGGGCTTTGGCCACCACAGATGATGTAATGCTTCCCAGCAGCCAGATTCAAACAGGTTTGTCCATTCAACCAGCCACTGACAGCGTGTGTTTGGATTCAGGCTGTCACCATGAATACTGACTCTCCCTACAGAATCTCATGGCAGCCTGGTCATTTGGCAGTCTTCTCCTAATACTCCCAGATTAAACACTCGCTTGGGTGTTTGAAGAATCCACAGCTTTGAATCTCTCTAATGCATGCATTTAGCCTGGCCTTTCCTTTCTCAAATACAGAAATCTGACTTGGATTAAGATACAAAGATTGGATTGGGGTGGGGGGGATATACCTCTGTATATCCAAGCTTAGAAATCATGAATTGACTGTTTAGAGTCAACATATAGGTTTGCTCTACTATTAAGGCAGCAGGTAGCAGATAAGTTTTAGAGTCAACCGAACTTGAAATTGAATTCTGGCAAGTCCCATTGGCAGTGTGAAATCTTAGACAAGTTACCTAACCTCTCTTGACAAAAATAGAAATAATAATGCCTACATCATAGAATTGTTGTGAAGGTTAAGTGTGATTATGTATGTAAAATTCTTAATCTTACATCATGTTCATAGTAAATGGTCAATAAATTCTCGTTTTCTTGCAACTGCCTTTCTTTAAAAACTAAACAACCCGAATCTGTTGCTTTGTGTTCATTGTGCCACAGTGAACAGTTCAGACAATGACATAATACACTGTCCACCAGACTCCCTTGACAGCTCTGCAACATGATCGTGGCAGCTATCCTTAGCCTCCACTGAGGAAACTGAGGTGCAGAAAGGTGAAGTCATTCTCCCAAAGTCTCACAAAGCATAAGTAGAGAGCACAGACTTGAACCTGGATCATCTAATTCTAAATCCAGTTCCTTTTCTCCAATTTCATCATTGGCCATTGATTTTATTCAACACAATCCGAATTTTTCCGGGTAAACCTACCCTAGGTTGTCTCCATCTTGGCAGACTTGGTAAACAGGATTGCGAGCATACACAGCTGTCAGAGCCATTTCCATGCTGGCCCTGTGTCTGTCCCTCACACTGCAGCCAAGGATAATCCTGGGGTTGGAGGGGCATGGCTGTCTTCTGTGCTGTCAACTCCAAAAGCCTGGGGTGTTAGGGCCAGAGAGGGCCAGGAAGAGCAAGTAGTGGCCTAAAGCCAAAGTTAGATGTGATGAGTTCAAAGTTGACATTTTGAGGTTGAAGAGACAGTAAAACTGCTAGCTTGTTCTCTTGCCCATTCATCTCAATCAGAGGATTCACTCCTTTATACACGATCCTCTCAGCTGCCCCAGGAGGAAGGTATAGAGCAGAGCTACCAGCAGGCTTCCCAAACTTAATTCCCAGCTAAGTGGTCTCATAAATGCTGCCTAGTGTCTCAGTGTAAAAACATTTTTAACCATATTTGGAATTTTCTTGTTTCACTTGACCCTCACAATCACACTGTACTGTAGACAAAATGGGTATTGTTTTTATTTTGTATAAGGAATGTGAAGTTCAGACATGCTAGCTGGTAAGAGGTAGCACCAGAAGGGGGACCCAGATCACCTAACTCATTCTGGATTCTTTGAATCACTTCACCACCCACTGTCGTGGGATGGGAATCACCTCACTCTCCCTCAGCACCTCCAGCTATGAAGCATGAAGGGACTTCTGTAAACATGTGTTGAATGGATGGTACCACAAAGGGATAGTGAGAAGCTGCATGTCCCAGGTTTTTTTTTTTACAAGTTCTACCTCTCTTATGTAGTGAGGGAAACTCCCAGCAAATTCAGCTGAAATAATCAACTCATTTTTGTCCTGTCTGGTCAGTTTGTCATGTTGCCACAAGCCAGAGCAGTAAATGATCCAGGTCAAGGCACCCAGAATGCTCTAAGGAAGAAACTTCTCTACCAGAGAATGTCGTGCAAAACAATCTCAAAAAACAAAGAAAAGGCCACAAAGCCAGTGCTTGGTAGGCACTTCCAGTCTCTCTCTGCTGCTGACCTATGAAAACGTGTAAGTGTGACTTTAGAACATGAGTGTAATTAAATCATTTGGTCAGCTCAGAAATCAGATTCCTCGTGTCTGAAAAGTTGGAACATGAAAGAATGTAAATAAGGAAAAATTATGGAAAATTGGAGAAAGGTTTTCAGAAAACTGACTCAAGGAACATTGAAAAGTCAACATGTGATACAGTGTGTTTTTGTTACTATGTCTGTCCAGACAATCAACAGAATGCTTCAAATCAAAGACAATTCTCCTTTCTTAAAACTCCTTTGCCCAGTTCATGTTATTATATTATTTATAACAGATTAATTAATCAGGGAGGACTTGGCCTACCTTGGTCAAAACATTCTTACTTAGAGTATCAACACACTTGTTCGTCACAATTGGATTGCTGGTCACTCAAGCACTTGTTTATAATTCTTTTTTTAAATATATTTTATTGATTATGCCATTACAGTTGTTCTATTCCCCCCTTCATTCTCCTCCACCCTGCACACCCCCTCCCCCACCATTCCCCCCTTTAGTTTATGTCCAGGTGTCTCAAGTTCTTTAGATTCTATATTTCCCCTACTATTCTTGCCCTCCCCCTATCTATTTTCCACCTACCATTTATGCTACTTATTTTATGTACCTTCTCCCCCCTTCTCCTTCTCCCACTCCCCTGTTGCTAACCCTCCATGTGATCTTCGTTTCTATGGTTCTGCTCCTGATCTAACTGTCCTCTTAGTTTGCTTTTGTTTTAGGTTTGGTTATTAATAATGACTGTGAGTTTGCTGTCCTTTCACTGTTCATCTTTTTTATCTTCTTTTTCTTAGGTAAGTCCCTTTAACATTTCATATCATAAGGGCTTGGTGATGACGAACTCCTTGAATTTGATCTTATCTGAGAAGCACTTTATCTGCCCTTCCATTCTAAATGAAAACTTTGCTGGATAGAGCGATCTTGGTTGTAGGTCTTTGGATTTCATGACTTGGAACACTTCTTCCCAGCCCCTTCTTGCCTGTAAGGTCTCTTTTGAGAAATCAGCTTGCAGTCTGATGGGAGCTGCTTTGTTGGTGACTGTCCCCTTATCTCTTGCTGCTTCTAGGATTCTCTCCTTCATTTGAATCTTGGCTAATGTAATTATGATGTGCCTTAGTGTGTTCCTTCTTGGGTCCAACTTCTTTGGGACTCTCTGAGCTTCCTGGATTTCCTGGAAGTCTATTTCCTTTGCCAGATTGGGGAAGTTCTCCTTTACTGGAAACCTCTCACAAGTTTTCCACTCGTGGCTGTTCCTCTTCCCGTACTGGTACCCCTATAATTCAAATGTTGGAACATTGAAAGATGTCCTGGATCTTCCTAAGCCTCTCCTCCTTTTTTTGAATTCTTGTTTCTTCATCCTTTTCTGTTTGGTCATTTTTTTCTTCCTTCTGGTCCACTCCCTTGATTTGAGTCCCAGTTTCCTTTTCATCACTATTGGTTTCCTGTGTGTTTCCCTTCATTTCAATTAGTTTAGCCTTCACATGTTCCTCTAATTTGTGACTAAAATCAACCAGTTCTGTGAGCATTCTGATCACCAGTGTTTTGAACTGTGCATCTGAAAGTTTGGCTATTTCTTGGTCGCTTAGAGTTATGGGCTCTGGGGCTCTAAGTTGTTCTTGAGCCATGTTTTGATCTGTTTGTGCCTGTTACATATGAGGAGCGGAACCTTAGTTGTTCACCAGGGTGGGGCCACCCAGGTCGCTGGTTTGTGACACTGTATGTGGGGGCAAGGTCAGGGAGGGACAATGGTGGTTCCCTCTGCCGCTTCCCACCGCTGGGCCTACGTGGTCCATCTCACCACCACTAGCTCTTTCACTGGTTTATCTGGGTGCAAATGTGCAACTGCGATCAGCCCTCAGTGGGTTTGCCTCCTTCTCCACACCTGGGATCGGCCCACAGCTGCTGGCGTACCTGGCTCTCATTGCCCGTGTGGGTCCGGTGGATCTTTCCTGCCTGAACCCACTCTGCTGCTGGCTCTGCCCCTCTTACCAGTTTGGCTGAAAGGTTCATTGTTGTTAAGACTTCTGTATAGTTCAATTTTCTGTGGTTTGGCTGTGTTTTTCGAGGAGATACAGTGCTTCCACCTACGCCTCCATCTTGGCGGAAGTCTCTCTCTGTTTATAATTCTTATTTCAATGTGGCAAGCTGGCCTTTCAAAACAAGACCTTCTTATTATCAGATCAGATTTCTCTTCCAGATTTTAATCTAAATTCAGGGACACCAAAGGACAAAACCTTTGACAGTGAAATTAAAGACACCTACAAAATGTGAGTGAGAGATATATGTGGAATGTTTGAAGCCTTGGTTTGCATTCTAGGAAATGTCCCTTGTCTTTCTGGTCTTAACTGAAAGTGATATTAAATTTTGTATCCATCCCCATGAAGTGCTAAGTGTGGGGGATCATGCTCTTTGACCTCCCAAACCTCAAGTCAACACATTATACATCTGTGGAAATAGAAAAGTCTCAATTCTGTGTGTCCAAGACCTATGAGATGCAATAGAGGGTCTAAACAATACAGGTAAAGGGCTAGAGCCACTTATTAAGGAACACCAAGAGAAAAGTCAATATGTATATATGCCTATATTTATTTTGGTTGGGGGGAAGAATTGAGCAAAAAGGAAAAACAACCCATAGACATGGACAACAGTGTGATGATTTGGGGAGAGGTGGGAAGCATAAGGGGATTAAATGGTAATAGGAAAAATATACAATAATTCTTTTAAAAAAGAGAGAATCTTAAAACTGCTTCCCAACTAGTGTTAGCACCCCCAGGGGACATTTTGGACATTTTTGGAGTTATTTTATTAGCTCAAGGGTTATAGGACACCAAAGACATTTAGCAGGTGTAAGCCAGAGATAGCAGATGTCCTGAGATGAGTGGGCAGGTGCCACAGTGCAAAGAACTATTCCACATCCTATAGGGCTTGCTAGGTGCCTTACCCAGCATCCACATAGGTAAACACTTATTTATAGTTGTCCAAATCTTATGTATATGTTTTTGATTTCAAGAGAAATGATTTGTACACTATTTTAATGTATTTGGGCATTGCCATTATGGCATAAGTTGAGGAATCATTTTGCACTATTTTGTTCCAAACTTTAATAAGAGAGTTGTTCAACATTTTTTAACAAATTGCATTACTAATCTAATGCCACCAGTAAGTCACTCTGCATGAAGCAGCTGTCCCCATCACCATGACTTCTCACACCTGACTCCTTCAGTGTGTCATCTCTTGGAGAAGTGCCAAAGTGCCACATACTGAAATACATGTCATTTTTACTATAAATCACTATTCTTTCATTTCTCCCTTATGCTATAGTTGAACTTATGTGTAGGAAGTTTATATCATCTATAAAATATATTGCAGAGTAGTAAAGGGAGAATTTTAAGTTATTTTTTATAAAAACAGTTTTGATTTTATATATCTTTTCTTCTACATTCATCACTCAGCATGATGAAGTTAGGAAATTACTAGTGGGTGCTAACATTGGTGGGTGAAAATTTAATGAGAAACAGGATAGTTACATGGTCAGAAAGCATGTCCTCAAAATTGTTCACTAATTACAAAGAGGAAAAATAGTACTTTATAGTGGAGAAGCCTGGCAAACACCACCTGAATCAGGTGATTAAAGTTTAGAAAATTATATATAATACTTATATATATGTATAAATGTGTGTACATATATGGGAGAGCAAAATAAAAATAGAATTAAAGGTTGAAAAAGCAATTTTTAAATTAGATATTTTATGTGTATAATTTGGGAGGATTCATGTTATATAAATTATTATTGTTAATTTTCCACTTTACACATGTAGACTGACTCACGGAAATATCTAAGAAGATACTAACAGTGGGTGAAAGTGATATTGTGAAAGAAGAAAGAGAATTGCACAAATTGATATTAGTCATGATATTTTAAAGCAGATGTGGGTGGGAACACATATTAACACACATGCCTTTATCCTGGTTTCAAAACTTTTATGACAAAAACTAAGGGGGATGGAAATGGGAGGCAGGTGGGGAGCCCTGGGGGGTGGGCTGGGATGTGAGAAACAGACAGAAAACTGTACTTGAACAATTAAATAAATAAATAAATAAACTTTTATGAACGCACTGAGAGATTGGAACATAAGAGACTCTGATAGAATGTTTATACCAACCAAAGAAACAAAACCAAATCAGACACCTCATTCCCACCCTGTTAGATCCAACACCAAGGACTCTTCTGGCATAACCTGGTAGCGGCTTTTGCATAGGTAAGTCCCAAATTGTACTGCATAAGGCTTTCTCTGAGGAGCCATGACCATAAGCTCCCAAGTATGTGTTAAGTAAATGATTAGCCTATCAAAGAATGTTTTAAGAGATGACAGACTGGTGATTTCACAATTTCAATATCATTCACCAGGCCCCTTAACATGCCCACATTGTCTAAAGAGGGATATGAGGTGGGTATTTCCCCTTGTAAAAGAATAGGAATCAGTGCTCAGCTGGAAATCTGGGGTTAGCAGCCCAGCAAGTGGGAAAGGGTTTTCTCCTTCTAGAGCATTTGTCTTTTTCCTGGTAAACAAGCCAGGTGCCAGAAACTTTACCCACCTAGGGAGTAAAAGACAGGAAGCAGAAGAAGGAGGGGGACTAAAGAAGGAAATAGAATCATTAGAAAAAGTGAAAGATAGTGTCAAAATGACTACAACTTGGAACAATCTCAGAAAAATTAGTTTTCAAAGCACTGAAAGCCTCTCAAAGCTCTGAAAAGGCATAAGCCTGGAGAAAAACAGAAAAGCCTCCTCCATCCAGAAGTTAGAGAAGTGTGCATGTTCGTGTGAGCTCCATTGCTGGTTGGGTTTTATTTCTTCTACTGAACAGAAGCAGTTCTCCCAAGTTCCCATCAACCCAGGGACTCCCTGCCAGCATGCCTCCCAGGCTGTCAGGCTGTGCTTTCCTTACACTTGCTTCTTTCCATTTGTCCCACATTCCTCTCCCTTTTATCTGAACAATGGATACACCTTCCCCGAGTTCCTGAATTGAATCTCGTTTAATCTTGCAACTATCAAGAAAAAAACAAAGTCAGTTAGGGTCATCTCTTCAAGGTTGAGAAGCCTGAGCCACCCACCTGCTCCTGCTCATCAAAATTAAACCTGCCAAGTGCTGAGTTTCTTGAAAACATCCCATTAAGTCATTTAAAGACGTAGCTCTTTGTATACATAGCAAAGCAGAACCTTAATTTGAGACATAAACCTTGCCACAATCACAGAACTTCTCCACAAATTTGTTTTCTTTATTAGAAAATAAAATAAGCTCCCATCTGAAAAATGTTATTATCCATATTTTATATTGTATTCCATATCTCCTTAACAAAAAGAACATTTTAAAATATATTTTATTGATTATGTTATTACAGTTGTTTCATTTTCCCCCTTCATTCTCCTCTACCCTGCACACACTCTCCCTCCCACATTCCCCAACTTTAGTTCGTGTCCATGTGTCATAAGTTCGTTAGCTTCTACTTTTCCCATACTATTCTTGCCCTCCCCCTGTCTATTTTCTACCTATCATCTATGCTACTTATTCTCTGTACCTTCTCCCCCCCTCTCCTCCTCTCACTCCCCTGTGGCTAACCCTCCATGTGATCTCCATTTCTGTGGTTCTGTTCCTGTTCTAGTCATTTGCTTAGTTTGCTTTTGTTTTAGGTGTGGTTGTTAATAATTGTGAGTTTGCTGTCATTTTACTGGTTATATTTTTTATCTTCTTTTTCTTAGATAAATCAACCGCTTTAGCATTTCATATAATAAGGGTTTGGTGATGGTGAACTCCTTTCACTTGACCTTATCTGACAAGCGTTTTATCTGCCCTTCCATTCTAAATGAAAGCTTTGCTGGATAGAGCAATCTTGAAGGTAGGTCCTTGCATATCATGACTTGGAATACTTTTTTCCAGCCCCTTCTTGCCTGTAGGTCTCTTGAGAAATCAGCTGACAGTCTTATGGGAACTCCTTTGTAGGTGACTGTCCCCTTATCTCTTGCTGCTTCTAGGATTCTCTCCTTCATTTTAATCTTGGCTAATGTAATTATGATGTGCCTTGGCTCCTTGACTCCAACGTCTTTGGGACTCTCTGAGCTTCCTGGACTTCCTGGAAGTCTATTTCCTTTGCCAGGTTAAGGATGTCCCCCTTTATTATTTTTTTCAAATAAGTTTTCCACTTGTTGCTGTTCCTCTTCCCCTTCTGGTACCCCTATAATTTGGATGTTGGAACATTTTAAAGATGCCCTGGAGGTTCTCAAGACTCTCCTCCTTTTTCTGAATTCTTGTTTCCTCATTCTTTTCTGGTTGGCTGTTTCTTCCTTCTGGTCCACTCTCTTGATTTGGGTCCGAGTTTCCGTTCCATCACCATTGGTTCCCTGTGCATTTCCCTTCATTTTCCTTAGTTTAGCCTTCATTTTTTCATCTAATTTATGACTAAAATCAACCAGTTCTGTGAGCATCCTGATCACCAGTGTTTTGAACTGTGTATCTGATAGGTTGGCTATCTCTTTGTCACTTAAAAGTATTGGCTCTGGTGCCTTTGGGATGTTTTTCTGCTTGAGCCTAATTTTTTGGTCTGGTCACACCTGTTATGACCAGACCATATGAGAGGTTGAGCCTTAGGTGTTCACCAGGGTGGGGCACCCCAGGTTGCTGGGTTGTGATGCTGAACATAGGGGTGGGGTCAGAGAGGGGAAAAAAATGGCACTTTTCTCCCCTCTCTCTGTGCACCTCAGTCTCCTCCACGGCTTCCCCTAAGCAAATCGGGCCTTTCTGCTGCTGATTCCTGTGTGGGTGGACTTGTGTCCATTCTAGGACCCTGTGGTTTCTCCAACAAACTTTTCTGTGAGGGTGGGAGTTTCTTCCTGTGCCTCAACCCCCACAAGTGTTTTCAATTGGTGTTTTGAGGTCTTGTTTCCCAGCACTAGGACCCTGGGTTGCACGATCTGCCTCACTCGCGTAATCTGCACGCAAATGTGGGATCACTACATGGTCAGCCAGCCGCCTTGCGCCCCGCTTCTCAGTCGCTGCCTTGCTGGGTCTGCCCATTGCCACCCCACACCCCAGGTCTCCAGCTGCTGCCTGGGTGCCCAGGGTCTGCCCAGTGCCTCCTTGGGCGTCTGGTGCCGCCTTGCACACCCAGGGTGTCTTGCGCGCCCAGTGTCACCGCCTCCTGTGCTGCAACCCCTCTCCGCTCGGCTGCCCAACTGCACCCCACCTACTGGTCTGGATGAATGTGTCTATTTTAACTCCTTGGTTGTCGGTCTTCCATGTAGTTCAATTTTCTTTTAGTTTTGGTTGTTACTTTGTTTCTGAATTGTTGTTGTCCTTATTTTGGTTGTTCAAGGAGGCACAGTGTGTCTTCCTATGCCTCCATCTTGGCCAGAAGTAAAATGAACATTTTTTTAAATAATTTTTTAAAGATTTTATTTATTTATCTTTAGAGGGGAAGGGAAGGAGAGAGGGAGAGAAACATCAATGTATGGTTGCCTTTCATGCATCCCCTGCAGGGAACCGGCCTGCAACCCAGGCATGTGCCCTGACTGGGAATTGAACCGCGATTGTCTGGTTCGCAGGCCCGCGCTCAATCCACTGAGCTACACCAGCCAGGGCTTAAAAAGAACATTTTTTTAACATAACTAGCCACTAGCCACATGTATCTTGCTCACAGTAAAGGATTTTTTTCTTTTGAGGAATAATGGACCTAATATTTTATTTTTTTAAGATTTTATTTATCTTTAGAGGGGAAGGGAAGGAGAGAGGGAGAGAAATATCAATTTATGGTTGCCTCTCATGTGTCCCCTGCTGGGAACTGGCCTGCAATCCAAGCATGTGCCCCAACTGGGAATTGAACCACGGTTGTTTGTTTTGCAGGGGTTGCAGCTCAGGATTGAGTGCCATGCGCTGAATCCATTGAGCTACACCAGCCAGGGCTGACCTAACATTATTTTAGTTTGAGGTGTATGGACATCCATCACCATATATAGTTACAAATCTTTTTTCTTGTGATGAGAACTTTCAAGATCCACTCTCCTACCTACCTTCAAATATGCAACATAGTACCACTAACTATAGTCACTATGCTGTACATTACATCCTCATGATATTTTATAACTGGAAATTTATAACTTTTGACCCCCTTCACAAATTTTGCACCCCTCTTTGCCTCAGGCAACCATCAATCTGTTCTTTGGGTTATTTATTTTTTTGTTTCTTAGATCCCAAATATCAGTGAGATCATATTGTCATGTGTGTGTGTATGCACATATGTATACATCACAATCTTCCTGCATTCATTCACTGATGGACATTTAGGTTGCCTCCATGTCTTGGTTATGATAAATAATGCTACATTAAACATTGGGGTGCATTTCTATTTTCGAGTTGGTGGTTATATTTTCTTCAGATAAATATCCAGAATGGAATTTCTAGATTATATGGTGGTTTTCTGAGGAACCCCCAGAGTTTTCCATAGTGTCTATACCAATTTACATTCCCACCAAAAGTACACAAGGGTTCCCTTTTCTCCCCATCCTTGCCAACACATTTCTTTTCTTTTTGATAAAAGTCATTCTAGCAGGTATGAGATGACTCTCATTGTGCTTTTGATTTGCATTTCCCTAATAATTAGTGCTGAACATCTTTTCATGTGCTTGTTGGCCATCTGCATGTTTTCCTTAGAAAAATTTCTGTTCAGATCCTCTGCCCATCTTTTATTTGGATGGTTTTTTGCTATTGAGTTGAATGAGTTCTTTATATATTTTGAATATTAACTTCTTATCAGAGAGATGATTTGCAAATATTTTCTCCCATTCATTGGGTTGCCCTTTTATTTTGTTGATGGTTTTCTTTGCTGGGAGAAGCTTTAGAGTTCCACTTGCTTATTTTTGCTTTTGTTGCCTTTGCTTTTGCTGTTAAATCCAAAAAATTGCCAAGACTGATGTCAAGGATCTTACCACCTGTGTTTTCTTCTTGGAGTTTCATGGTTTCAAGTCTCACATTCAAGTCTTTAATCCATTTTTAGTTATTTTGTGGATAGTGTAAGATGGTGTCCAGTTCCATTCTTTGCATGTGGTTGTTTGATTTTCCTTGCACCACTTATCGAAGTGAGTATCTTTTCCCTATTTTGTATTCTTGGCTCCTTTATTGTAAGTTAACTGGCCATATATACATGTGTTTATTTCTGAGCTTTCTTCTGTTCTATTGATCTATGTGTCTGTTTTTATACCAATACCACACTATTTTGATTACCATATCTCTGTAACATAGTTAGAAATCAGGGCACAGAATGCCTCCAGCTTTGTTCTTCTTTATCAAGATTTTTTGTTATTCAGGGTATTTTGTGGTTCCATATAAATTTTCCATACCAGTAAGATTGTTTGTTCTATTTCTGTGAAAAATGCCATTGGATTTTTTAAAATATTTTATTTATTCATTTTTAGAGAGGGGAAGGGAGGGAGAAATAAAGGGGGAGAAACACCAATGTGCGGTTTTCCTCTCGCACACCCCTGGCTAGAGACATGGCCTGCAAACCAGGTGTGTGCCCTGACAGGGAATCAAACTGGTGACCCCCTGGCTCAAAGGCCCTATCTGGTGTGGCCTCAATCCACTGAGCCACACCAGCCAGAGCTCCATTGGAACTTTGATAGGGATTGCACTGAATCTGTAGATTGCTTTGGGTAGTATGGACATTTTAACAAAATTAATTCTTCTAATCCATGATCATGAAATATCTTTCCATTTACTTGTATCTTCAATACATTTCATTAATATCTTACAGTTTTCAGTGTACAGATATTTTATCTCTTTGGTGATGTTTATTGCTAGGTATTTCATTCTTTCTGATGCAGTTGTGAGATTGTTTTCTTAATTTCTCTGATAGTTTGTTATTAGTGTATATAAACATAACAGATTTTTGTATATTGATTTGTATCTTGCAACTTTACTGAATTTATTAGTTCTAACAGTACTTTGATGGTGTCTTTAAGGTTTTCTATATGTATTTGGTTGGTTAAAAAGATAATTTAGCTTTTTCCATAAAATAAAAGACATATTTTTCATTTTCAGCAGTAACTTTATTGATTTGGATATTTTGAGTATGTCAACTATCTCTTGCCTATTATAACATTGATCATTCTCAGTTAATGTTTTTTTTGGGGGGGCAGGATTTTTTTTTTTGACAGAGGGGAAGGAAAGGAGAAAGAGAGAGGGGGAAACATCAATGTGTGGTTGCCTCTCATGCATCCCCTACTGGGGACCTGGTCCACAACCCAAGTGTGTGCCCTAGACTGGAAATCAAAATGGCAACCATTGATTCACAGGCCAGCACTCAACCACTGAGCCACACCAGCCACACCAGCCAGGGCTTAGTTAATGTTGTTATTTGATCTCTATCAACTTTAACTGGTCTACCCAACCACAGAGCATTGTCCAGCTAGAAATCTTCAGCATGAAACTTCACAAACCACACTTTTTAACATCTTTCTCAGTCATAGCACCTTCGCCATATACTGCACAAATCTTTTTTTGCATTTAAGTTGTGTTTTTACCTTTCTTGAAATAATAAAGTATAACATAACATGCCAAAAATGTTGTCTATTTTTCCATCTTCAATATTAAAGTGGCTATACAAAATTTACCAGTTTTGATACTTTTTCATGCATGCTGTTATGACAGCTGTCACAATACAATCTAGCAAAATTGTTTTTGAGTAAAGTTAAAGACTACTAAGTGCTACTAGAGCCATCTTACAGAGAAAAAACCCAAACTTTTTGGTCAGTCCAATAATATCATTTCATCTGAAAATAGTTACAGTTTTACTTCTTTCTTTCCAATTTGGATGCCTTTTATTTCTTTTTATTGCCTAATTGCTTTGGGTAGGGTTACACATACTATGTTTTTAAAAAAAGGGTATCCTTCTCTTATTCCTAATCCCAAAGAAAATGTTTTTATTTTTCACAACTGAGTATGATGTTAGCTGTGGGTTTGTGGCCTTGTATGGCTTTTATCATGTTCAGGTCCATTCTCTCAATATTCACTATGTTGAAATGGATGTTGAATTTTTTCAATGCTTTTCTGAATCTATTGAGATTATCATATAATTTTTAACCATTACTTTGTTAATGTATCACATTGACTGATTTGCAGATCTTGAACCATCTTTGTATCTCTGGAATAAATCCTATTTATCATGGTGTATAATCCTTTTAATGTATTGTTAAATTGGGTTGCTATTATTTTATTGGGGTTTTTGCATCTATGTTTATTAGGGATATTAGCCTGCAACTTTTTTTTCTTGTAGCATCATTCCTTGGATTGGTATCAAGGTACTAGTTGGCTCATAAAGTCAGTATAGAAGTGTTCCCTCATGTTCCAATTTTTTTTGAATGGTAAAAGTATTGGTATTAACTGTTCTTTGAGTGTTTGGTAAGATTTTCCAGTAAGGCCTTCTGGCCCTGAATTTTTGTTCGTTGGGAGGTTTTTGATTACTGATTCAATCTTCTTACTAATAATCGGTCTGTCCAGATTTTCTGTTTCTTCATAATTCAATCTTGGTAGGTTATATATTTCTAAGAATTTATCCACTTCTCCTAGGTTGTCAAGTTTGTTTGGCACATAATTGTTTATGGCTGTCTTTTATGATTCATTGTATTTCAGTGGTATAAGTTGTATTGTCTCCTCTTTCATTTCTCATCTTGTGTCCTCTCTCTTTTTTTCTTGGTGAGTCTAGCTAAAGTTTTGCCAATTCTGTATATGTTTCCAAAGAACCAGCTCTTAGTTTCATTAATTTTTTCTATTGCCTTTTTAATGTTTATTTAATTTATTTCTGCCTTGATCTTTGTGGATCTTGATTTTTTAAAATTCTCACCCAAGGATTATTCATTGATGTTTTTTAAAGAGAAAGGAGAGAGAGAAACATCAATGTGAGGGAGAAACATCAATCAGTTGCCTCCTGTACATACCACCACTGAGGATCAAAACTGCAACTGAGGTATGTACCCTGAGTGGGGATTGAACCTGCCACTTTTTAGTGTATGGGACAGTGCTCCAACCAACTGAGCCACCCAGCAAAGGCCTTTGTGCAATCTTTTATAAGGGATATTTTAAAGTTACTTTCCAAGCCCTTATTATATGAAATGTTAAAGAGACTTACCTAAGAAAAAGAAGATTAAAAATATGAACAGTGAAAGGACAGCAAACTCACAGTTATTATTAACAACCACACCTAAAACAAAAGCAAACTAAGAGGACAGCTAAATCAGGAGCAAAACCATAGAAATGAAGATCACATGGAGGGTTAGCAACAGGGGAGTGGGAGAAGGAGAAGGGGGAAGAAGGTACAGAAAATAAGTAGCATAGATGGTAGGTAGAAAATAGATAGGGGGGAGGGCAAGAATAGTATGGGAAATATAGAATCTAAAGAACTTGAGACATGTGGTCATAAACGAAAGGGGGGAATGGTGGGGGAGGGGTGTGCAGAGTGGAGGGGAATGAAGGGGGGAAATAGAACAACTGTAATGGCATAATCAATAAAATATATTTTTAAAAATTAAAAAAAAAATATTTTAAAGGTCACTTGCATTTGCAGTGCCTTAAAACAGTGCCTTTCTATCCTTCCTTCCTCAGCAAGCAGCTAGGTTTACCAGAATTAACATTTTAATAATTTCAGGTCAAAGAGCTAGATTGTCAGCCTCTACATTACATAATTGACAGAATCATTCATTTTACTCTCTCACTAAGAACTGCTGACTTAGCAATGTCTTCTCTGGACATCTCTGTGTAATCATTTGTCTTAAAAATCCACATCCCTGTCTGTCAATTAATCTGGAGCATAATATTAGTCTACAACCTAAGTCCTGAATAAATGCCATTATAAATTGTCCCTTACCCTGAATTAATGCCAGTGTAAACTGGGCCCTTCCCATACTGTGATTGCTAGAGTTTTTTTTTAAATCACATTCTTCAAAATGAATTCCAAGGAATCATTTTGTGAAATGAGCTCAACATTATTTATAAAGTTCTTTCTGTGATTCTGGGAATTATCATGCACTTTCCTACCTATCCATCCCATCAGGTGAGTTCAGCTTGGTTAGTTTCTGCAAAGGCAGAAACTCTGCCAGTTTCCTGCTCACTGTGGCCCTTAGCTACGTGCACACAACATCTCAGCCCATTAAAGAAGGCACAGCCTCCCAATGTGGGTACCTTGATTCAAATTAGATGGATAAATCACAGTTTCTTTTGGTGTCACCTTCCTCATGATAAGTTAGGGATTTACTACATGAGCCCTTATTTCCATAGAGTCTAAGTCTTGTATCTCTGTGACTATAACCAGGACTCCAAAGGCCACTTTGATAATGATGAACCCAGCCTGCATTCTTAGCAGCTTGGCAGCTTCCAGAGCCCTCTCTCATAACCTGCCTCATGGAGGTTTTCATAACACCTGCCAGGAGCCAGAAGGAGCCAGGCAACACTGGCAGTTTTACCTCCACTTTGCTAATACTGACCCTGAGCCCCAGAGAGTGACTAGCCCAAGGTATCACAGCCAGGAATACACATGACCTTGACTCAGACTCCAACCTAGAGTTTTAAATTCCCAGTCTAGTGCCCTTCCTATTGCACAATAATGTTCCTTACTGAGTTTTGAATAAACAAACATGAAATCAATAATACAGGCAGTTCTCATTCTTTACTACATGCTTCCTTGTCAATTAATCTGGATTTTATCACATGTACCTGCCATCACTCTGAGGGTTTTGTCCTGGGGAGTTCATATTATTCCTCTTAGGAAATGTGCAGTCCAGCACATTGGCGTGAAGCACACACACTGCAATACCTGAGGCCCTGTGGTGAGCACTTGGTGTGCTGAAAGACTCGCCCCTCCAGAAGCCAGTCTCTGTGAGATAATGGGATGCACTTGGATAAGCCATACCAGAAGGTAGAAAGCCTAGGGGGCAGGTACAGGATCCCTGAACGCTTCCCTCTGGGAGGATCACAAAAGGGGTGCTAGCTCCCTGAGGCTGCCGTAACAAATTACCCCAACTGAGGCTTAAAACAGCAGGAATTTATTCTCTTGCAATTCTATAGGCCAAAAGGCCAAATTGGTGTCAGCAGGACCATGCTTCTTCTGAATATCTGGAGAAGAATCCTTCCTTTCCTTTTCTAGCTCCTCAGGGCTCCTGGCATTCCCTGCTTTGTGACATCGTAACTCTAATCTCTGCCTCTGACTTCATATGGCCTTTTCCCTCATCTCTGTGTCCTCTTCTTTTCTTACAAGAACACTAGATGTTGCATTTAGAGACCACCCTAAATCCAGGATGATGTAACTTCAATATCATTAATTACATCTGCAAAGACCCTACTGAGATTTTGACATCAGCAACAGAAAGAAAGTCTTCCAAAGAAGATTGAAGAGCAAAGACATGGAAGCAAGCAACTCCTGGGCACCACGGAGGAGAGAGTCACCCAAGAGGGGCTACAAGAAACATGGAAGGTCAATGCATTGTTCCGCTCAGGCTGCCATAAGAAAACGCCACACTCCAGTGGCTTAAACAATAGCTGTTTATTTTCTCACAGTTCTAGAGGCTAGAAATCCAAGGATTGGTTTCTGGTGAGACCTCTCTTCCTGGCCTGTGTGCACACACACACAGAGAAAGCAACTCTATAGTGTCTCTTCATCCTCTCATAAAGAAACAGTCCCACAAGGTTAAGATCCCACCCTGAATGTATCATTTAACCTTAATTACTTCCCTAAAGGCCCTATCTCTACATATAGTTGCACTGAGGGTTAGGGCTTTACTATATGAATTTGGAGAGACACAGTTCAGTTTGTAATAGATGATTTGGGAGCATATCAGGATGGGTTAAGACTACGAACAAAGCCAAGCAGTTTCACCTTTGTTCTGTCAGTGGTAGGAAGATGTCAGAAATCTTGAAAGTGGTTATGAAATATTTTCAAGAGAAGCACCATTCTTTTCATTTTCCTGGTCTATAAAATAAGGGTTATTTTCTAGGAGCCCTTCCAGGCTAATAGACTGTGATCACTGGCTGCATTTTAGAAAAATAATTTCTTAGAACTTCTTGCTCTCTGTGATATATAGACCATGAAGCAATTGTGTCACTGAAAGACAATTCTTAGGGGTCATTGTTTTTCTTCTAAAAGTGTCCGCGATTAAGTACAACGGTTTCCCACCAAAAGCACCAGGACCCTGCTAGTTTTTAGAGAATACTGTCAAACAGACATAGATGGAGTAAGATATACCTGTGAGATAAGAGCATGAATTCTGGTGCTGTTACCCGGCACTGCAAGGAATATTTGCGAGCATTTTTCCAAGGCCTTACTCCTACCCAGTTTGCAAAAGAAATCTTGGACTTTTTAAATTCCCCGCTCAGTAGAATGTGAAATGATATATAGCACTGAATCTCTGAGGGCCAGGGTTGGCAGGCTCCCACCGCAATTCTTCATTTCCAACTTTTTCACGTTGCAAATCAGGGAGTAAAGCCCAGAGACGTGCAGTGATTGGCGAGAGACCCTGCGGCAACTTACTAGAAAAGCTTGCTGGCACAGACAAGAAATAAGTTTCAGAGGTCTGATTGGTGAAACATCGGAATGACTCTGACATGTAACTAACATTATTCAGTACTTGCTATGTCCCAGCCACCATCTGAATTCAGCGTTTCTCAGACACTGCTGTGCATGGGAAGCACCTGGGGAGCTTGTCAGAGTGCAGCTTCTGACTCAGGGACCGGATAGTCTGCATTTCTAACCAGCCCCTCAAGAACTGCCGATGCTGGTCTAAAGTCCACACTCTGAGTAGCAGTGTTCAGAGTGCTTTATAAACACTAACTGTTTTATTCTCCAGAATAGCCCTGGTACTATTACAGAGACAGGCACTACTATACAGGTGCTGTTAACTGCTAATGCAATGTTGCAGAGGAGGAAAGGAAAACACAGTCAAATGAACTGCCTAAGCCTACATATCTGGGGTGGGCCAGGGCCAGGATTTGTGCCCAGACAGCCAAACTCTAGCCTGTGCTCTTCACTACAGGTGTCCCCCGCTATGTGAAAGGTGAGCATTCACTTCTGTGAGAATTTTAAAAGCCAAAATGGAGTAAGAGTAGGAACGATTACCATTAATTCATATGAAACAATTTTTTAGTGTTCCCAGACCCAGAGAACAACCTACCAAATCACTCATAGTAAGACGTAAAACCTAGAGTAATGCTAATGTGTAGTAAAAGCAGTGCCACTCACTGCTTGGGGTGAGTGCTGCCCCTAACAGCTCACTGCCGAGAACTGAACACTGTTTTCACTTTGTACCTCTCCCCATGGTCGCAAAAATTTGCTTCGGATTTTTCCCAGTTCGTGAAAACAGGTACTAATATACATCTTTTGTGGCAGCAAACTGGCATAACTTGAAGTTTCAAAAGCAGAGAATACCTCTACTGTCCTTAACCTTAGTTTCTTAAAAACAAATAATCTGCATCCTCACCTGTGCCAGCTTTTAAGGCTGAGTCCTTTGAATTGTATTTTAAGTATGTGGGTATCAGAATAATCATCATAATAAGTAGGAAACAAAGTAGAGGAAGTGCTTGTAATATAATGTTAAATAAAAATACCAGTATACAGGACCCAGCTGAGCAACCCAGGCCCTGTGATTGCCTGGCTCCATCACTCAGGCAGATACCACCCAACTCATGACCACAAAGCAGGAAAGGCTTTCCCTTCTCTCTTTTTGTTCCCTCCCCCAGAAACCATCTCACAGAGAACTGAACTCTTGCATCTATCCCCAGAACAAACACGTTAGAAATTGGGGCTTTGATGGAACAAGTCACTGTATGTGGGAGGAAGCCAGCCTGCAGCCGCAGTGACCACAGCTTTTTCCATTCATTCAGGACGTGTTTACTGAGAACTTGTGCCACACACCATACCAGATGCTGGGGTTTAAAACAGACAAAAGCTCCTGCCCTCATAAGGTTACATTCTTGTTTAAAAATAAGCATAATAAATAAGCATGTTCTATAGTGTCTTACTAGATGATAAGTGTTATGAAAAACTAATAGAGCAGGGAACCAGGAGTGCTAAGGTGGCAGAGCAGATTCCAATGGTGACTAGGGTCATCGGGAAGCAGGTGACACGGGAAAAAGGACTTGAAATGAGGGAGTTAAGCACACACGTCTGGGGAAGAATATTCCAAGCAGATTGAACACCAGGTGCAAAAGCCCTAAAATAGAAACACACCTGGAAGGTTTAAGGATCAGACAGGTCACCAAACTGCAGTGACTGAGAAACAGAAGTGAGAGCATAATGGGCGGCAGAAAGGGCAGACCCTGCAGTGCTGACAGGCCCTGAGAAGGGCTTTGGCTGTTACTCCGAAGGAGATAGGGAGTCACTAAGGGTTTGGAACAGAAAAGTCACATGACCTGACTGATGTATTCAACAGCCTACTAGCCACTGTATGGAGAGTTCACTAAGGTGGGTAGAAACTTGGAGACCAGTTGAAAGGCAAATACAATCACCCATTCAAGGGATGTGGGTGGATCAAACTAACATGGTGACAGTGAGATGGTGGGAAGTCCAGATACCGTGATTTCTTGAAGGGTTAGATGTAGAACTGAGGGAAAGAGAGGAGTCAGGGATGCTGCCTGCACCTGGAGGAATGAGGTTGTCCTTCACTGATAGGCAGAAGACTCCAAGGGAAATGGCCTTGAAGGAAAGACCTTGAGTTTACCTTCAGACACGTGGAGGTGCAAATGCAGAGACAGACACAGAATAGATGGCTGGCGATGAGTCTGGAATTCAGGGACAGATTTGGGCTGGAGGTGTACACATGGGAGGTGTTAGCACATGAAGCCATGAGACCCTGTGAGATTGCCAAGGAAGTGAGTTGAGTGGGGAAAACCACAAGATCTGAGGTCTGAGCCCTGGATAGCGAATGGAAACAAAAGGAAACAGCAAGCCTCTGGAAAGAAGTGGCCTGTGAGGTAGGAAGAAAATCAGAAAACTGTGATGTCTTAAAAGTCAAGAGAGAAAGTGTTTGCCAGAAGAGGGAGGGATCGACTCTGTCAACTCCACTCAAAGGTCACGTCAAACAAGACCAAGCACTCAGCTTTGGATTTAGCCAGGTGGAGGCCACATATGGCTTCCAGGAGTTTCAGGGGAGTAAGAAGAGGAATTTTTGTCTACAGAAAGGATAGGAAAACCCCAATGACAGAAAAAAATGTTTAGTGCCTGGCACAAACTTTTAGGGAGAGGAGGAGAAAGAAATGACAGGTCTTTGGCTGTTAGGGGACAGATGTGTGTAAGCCAGGCAGAGATGTTCTGTGTGTGTATAAGCCTTTTTCTCATGACTCAACAGGTCATGCTGCTAACTTACTTTGTATTCTCACTTCACCTCTGTCCTGAATAAAGCTTAATATTTTAAGGGGAGAAAGCAAAAATAAAAGGCCACCACCAGTGATTAAGCCATCACTCCTGTGAAACCCGGACTTAATTCATTACATGACAGAGATGCTTGCAACACTCTTTTTCAACTTGAAGGTGTTACTCCAACAATGGATCTTTGCTTTTGACATTGTCACCACACCTTTGGAACAACACTATTGAGAAATGCACACTGTCCTTTCCCGTTGTTCATTCCAAAGAGTCCAGACTTCTATGTTCAAGGCCAAGCTTGCTGTTTCTATCATCACACACTCCGTCTCTTGTAAAATCATCTCCTATCACCAGAATTCCTGCCAAGTTACCCATTTAGAACTGTCTCTTCTTTTTCACACACAGTCAGATGCAGAATGTAGAAGAGAGAATATATTTAAACCCTTCAGAAATTTTTCTTTATTTCAAACACAGAAGATCTGCCTTGAAAATTCCTGAACAGAGCCTTCTAACTCATTAGCAATTACCAATTGCTTATTTCTCCAGTTAAAACAGAAAATAAAACCTATCTCTAGGAGAGGACCTACAACATTATATTTATACTGCTTATCATCTGCTTTGTTTCAACTTGATGGAAAGAACTATCTTTAACTCCTATGGCTAAAAAAGAGGAAAATTATAGTAAAGCCTCATTATTTCAGATTCTAGTATTATGAAAATAACAGTAACTCAAATTTGATTGAAGGTCTCTTTTGTAGCCTGTTTGAGAAAATGGGATTGCAAAGAAAATGAATAACATTAATAGTGTTCAGGAGAGATTTTTACCCACTTAAAACATAAAATACTCCAAGCATCTGTTTGTTGAAGGAGAGCTATCTGCACACACTATCAGTACAGAAAGGCAGTACCTATGTGTATGTTAAATACATGTTCACGGGATCATTCCCACTGCTTTTGTAAACTTCACAGACTTTGTTGTAATTACTGATCTATACACACATACACATACACACCTACAGTCAAGCGGGTACATACAAATAACTTCCAACCCAGTTTTATTTGCCAATGTCCACACCCCACTAGCAAGTATGTTTCCCAGTTTAAAGAAGAAGAGTAAATCACTGATCCTCTTTTTATAAACCATGGCCTCTCTATGCTTTATTCTTAAATGGACTAGCCCCCAAACTGCTTTTTCATAATTACATAATTGCAATTTTAGCAGTGTAAAATTAAAATTAAAAATGTTATTTCTTCTTTTATTAAGAAACTGCCTACGGAAGAGGTGTGCATCTTCTTCATGCCTGCAGATTTCATCACAGAGCAGAAATGATCGGAGACCATGCCTACTAAACACAAAACACCAAGATTCGCTTACTAAACTTGAAATAAATAATATGCTTTCTTAAAATACTATTCTTAGAGGGGCTGTGTAAGCAACCTGCAGAAGATGAATGTTGAAGGCTGCTCCTCACGTGGTGCACATTTAAGAAGCATATATTAAGGATCTACCAGCCCCAGACCAGCAGATGATGAAATCTAACAGATTGGCTGCCATTATCTTCTCCATTCTGGGTGTTTGTCTCATGCAATCTGCTCCCACGGGGCTGAGCCATTGCCTTGTTCTAAAAACACCAACCACACACACACACACACACCACCTCCGATCCTGAAACTGAAGATCTCTACCCTGCAGGAAACGTTTGTTCTCTGAAGTTTTAACTGAACTTTTAGGATTCATATTTACCACACGTTAAGAATGTACCAAAAGCACAAGATTCAAAAAAATTTCCTCCATTGTTATCTACAATACCTCAAAATCATTTGTTCAACAAACAGGTACCGAGCCCCTGCTATGTGCCAGGCACTGCAGCAACCACTGAGTGTATAAAGCTAACTCGGAGGCTGGTTCTCTCCTAAAGGATGTAGATATGTATGTGAATAACAGTGTCACCAACACAAGATTAGCAGTACAGTGGGAGAAAAGAAGGCAATGTGACTCATTCTGCCTGGGAGGCGGAGGGACACCGTGCTGTAGAGGCTATACTGAGCTGGCTTCTTAAGGATGAGCAGGAGTCACAGGGAAAGAAGGGCAGAAAGAGTGCTCCAGACACCACAAAGCCCCGACACCTATTTGGGAATCTGAAAACCAAGAATGACAAAGGAGAGAGCATAGAGGTGACCAGGCTGGAATGACATTTGTGCAGGTCAGATTTTGAATTCTATGCTTTTATTTTATACCGAAACATTAAGGAACCACAAAAATTTGTTAGTCAAGAAAGAACAATGAAATCAAGTTATATTAAGATAATTGTGCCAGTTTTGAGGACAGATTGAAACAGGGTGAGGGAATGAAGACTTGAAGAGAACCTATGGCAGGATAAAGAAAGAGACAGCAAGAGCAAGTTCAGAGATGAGATGAACAGGACTTAGGGGCTTTGGGATGTCAGCGGTGAGGAACAGGAGGAGCACAAGATGAATCCAGAAGGTGACACAGGCTTCCATGATCCCAATGCAGGAGGAGGGGTAAGTTTGGGTGCAGAAGTGAGTTCAGCACTGACTATCAGTGGGCTAGTTTAGAGTAGTGAGAAGAGGGGTGGGGTGGGGACTTTGAGGAACTCAGCAGCCAAGAGTCATCAGTGCTGAAGTCATCCAGTATGAAAACTTGAGACAGTCGGGAGAGAAATGGTGGCCCAGAAGTAAATGAATGTGATGGAGTGACCTGGATGCTGATATGTTGTGGCAATTTGTAGGGAAGAGAGCAATCCAGCAGAAAAGAATGGACCTTAAGGGTGATGTTTCCCACTCGGTGACTCAATCAAAATCCCCAGACTTCTTTTTCCTAAAGGCAGACCCTCATTTTCCCAGTGTTTTAGTGAGAGGCAGCTATGCAGTGAGCTAGACTTTCACTTTTATCATAAAAAAGAACAGACTTAGTTGGTCTGCCTTGAATGAGAAAATGATGCCTAGAGGTTGTTGGAACCACTGTGTCACCCATGAGGTGACAAAAAGCCAATATGTTAATGATGGTAAAGAAGGGAAAGCTCCAGTATCCAGAGGGCTATAGGGAACTTTCAGGAAAGGACTAAATAAAAGCAATAACCTCAGAGTAAAACCAGGCTCCAAATGAGTCAAAGAGAAGGGAAATGTATGCTAAGAAGATGCTGAGGGCAGAAATTGTATCCTGCTGCTTCCCCAGAACACAGCCTGGTGCTTAGTAGGCACACACCACACATTTGCGAATCGATAGTGAGTGGATGGCAGAGTGGAAGTCTTAAAGGAGGCCAGCAGAGTGGGGTGGCCTCTGTAAAAGCACAGAGCCTAGCAGGATGGGGACACGGTAGGCCAGCCACCTAGTCTGTCACTTGGATAGAGCTCTCTGATCACAGCAAGGAAAGAAAGAAGTGCTGGCTGAAGGGAAGGGGGAAAGGCAACCTAACTGTGTGTGGTCTGTGCAGTTTCAGGCCCCAGATCCCAGAGAAAGACAGAAGTATTACTAGGAGAAAAAATAATCTGAGCTACTCTATTGATCTGGGCTCTTCTCACAGGTCTGCTGGCAAAAGCAGTTCCAAAGGCCTTATAGTTTGGGAGCTCTATGTTCTTTGTTGTGTGTGTGTGAGTAAAAATGTTTATTTTCTTTAAAAAATTTAAATATGTTTTATTGATTATGCCATTACAGTTGTCCCATTCCCCCCTTCTTCCCCCTCCACCCTGCACACCCCCTCCAGCCCGCATTCCCCCCTTTAGTTCATGTCCATGTGTCACAAGTTCTTTAGCATCTACACTTCCCACACTATTCTTGTCTATTTTGTACCTACCATCTATGCTACTTATTCTCTGTACCTTCTTCCCCCTTCTCCTCCCACTCCCCTGTTGCTAACCCTCCATGTGATCTCCATTTCTATGGTTCTGCTCCTGTTTTAGCTGTCCACTTAGTTTGCTTTTGTTTTAGGTGTGATTGTTAATAACCATGAGTTTGCTGTCCTTTCACTGTTCACATTTTTTAACTCCTGTTTCTTAGATAAGTCCCTTTAACATTTCATATAATAAGTGCTTGGTGATTATGAAATCCTTGAATTTGATCTTATCTGAGAAGCACTTTATCTGCCCTTCAATTCTAAATGAAAGCTTTGCTGGATAGAGCCATCTTGGATGTAGGTCTTTGGATTTCATGACTTGGAATACTTCTTTCCAGCCCCTTCTTGCCTTTAAGGTCTCTTTTGAGAAATCAGCTGACAGTCTGATGGGAACCCCTTTGTAGGTGACTGTTCCCTTGTCTCATGCTGCTTCTAGGATTCTCTCCTTCATTTTAATCTTGGCTAATGTAATTATGATGTTCCTTGTTGGGTTCCTTCTTGGGTCCAACTTCTTTGGGACTCTGAGCTTCCTGGACTTCCTGGAAGTCTATTTCCTTTGCCAGATTGGGGAAGTTCTCCTTTATTATTTGTTCAAACAAGTTTTCCGCTTGTTGATCTTCCTCTTCCCCTTCTGGTGCCTCTATAATTTGGATGTTGGAACATTTAAAGATGTCCTGGAGGTTCCTAAGCCTCTCTTCATTTTTCTGAATTCTTGTTTCCTCATCCTATTCTGGTTGGATGTTTCTTTCTTCTGGTCTACTCCATTGATTTTAGTCCTAGTTTTCTTCCTGTAACTATTGGTTCCCTGTGCATTTTTCTTCATTTCACTTAGTGTAGCCTTCATTTTTTTCATCTAATTTGTGACTAAAATCAGCCAGTTCTGTGAGCATCCTGATCACCAGTGTTTTGAACTGTGCATTCGATACATTGGTTAGCTCTCTGTTGCTTAGAAGTATTGGCTCTGGGCTTTGAATTGTTCTTCTGCTTGAGCCATAATGTTTTGGTTCGTTCACACCCGTTAAGTATGAGGGGCAAAAGCTTAGGTGTTCACCAGGGTGGATCAACCCAGTCACTGGCTTGTGACTAGGGGTGGGGCCAGAGAAAGAGAAATGGCATTTTTTTGGCTCTCTTTCAGATTTTGGTCCCCTCTGCAACTTTCCACAAGCCAACTGGGCCCTTCTGATGCTGGTTCCTGGGTGGCTGGGCTTGTGTACATTCTAGGACCCTGTGGGTCTCTCCAGTGAACTCTCCTGTGAGGCTGGGAGCTTCTGCTGGCACCTCAACTCCTGAAAGTTTTTTTCAATTGGTGCTTTTAGGCTTTATTTCCCAGCACTGGGGCCCTGCGTCGTGCAGTCTGTGTCACTGTTACTTTTCTCACCTGGTTTATCTGTGTGTGAATGTGTGACTGGAGTCAGCCAGCCGCCTTGCGCCCTCACTGGGTCTGCCTGTTGCCACCCCACACCTCGGATCTGCCAACCACCACCTGCGTGCCCGGGTTGGTCTAGCAGCTACCGCTTTTCCCTGCTGCTACCCCTCTCCACCGGCCTCTGACCGTGCCCTTCTTACTGGTCTTGATGAATGGTTTGTTGTTGTCAGACTTTGGTACAGTTTAATTTTCTGTCTGTTTTGGTTGTGTTTTTGTTTCTATATCTTTGTTGTCCCTAAATTTGGTTATCTGAGGAGGTACAATATTTCCACCTATGCCTCCATCTTGGCTGGAATGGGAGCTCTGTGTTCTTAGAGCTGTGAATGAACACAGTCTCACCATCAGGAGCCCATAGCTCTAACCTACACAGGTATTCTTTAGGGGACACAGCTCATCTTATAAGGTGATGTTTATTCAGCCTGGCTCACAGGAAAGCCAAGGATCCACCAGAATCTTTGATCATCTGATTCTTCAGGCCTTACAATACCAAGCCTCGGAATAACCTGACTATGGCTGGATTTCATCTGTGAGGACCAGTTCCAAAAGCATGAAGGTAAGGTGGGCACTGGACAAGAACTAGGCAATTTCAGGCTTCCTTATTCTTGTGCAGTGTTTCCGCCTCAGCAAGCTTTCTGGGTGCAGAAAGATGGCCCGGCACTGGAGAAGGTCCACAGTTGGAGGACACTTGCGATCTGAAAAACAGACTTCCCCTCAGAATCTCACAACCTTCTCAGTTTTACTGTGGCCTCAGTTTCCCCATTGATAAACCCCTTCCAACACAGTCTCTTCCTTTATTCCTACCTCCCTGAATGAGTTCAATAAGGAAAGTAAATCTAATGATACCTTACATGGTCTTCCTACAAATAGAAGTGTATATAACAGTACATAAATAATATGAAATACACACACGTGTCAGAACCACACAGAGAAGGAAATAAAATTCAATCATCATTAAGCTCTGAAGCCATCAGCAAACATGTGGGTGCTGCACTATTTTCAATATTGAGATATATTTTATATCATTTAAATGATATTCCTAAGTTCCACTTAAGGAAGAGTGACATTCTCAAATGTTAAATTTTACACATACAGTTCCAAAAGTGTCTTACCAAATTAGTGGAGAGCCAATCTAATTTTCAATAGACCAAGTATATACTCCAGTTGAAATGGTATTTAACACCTGGATCTGCATTACAGGCTTCCGCACACATGACCTGGTGGAAATGAAGCCCTTACAAGATATGGCACCACCTATTGACCACACACTAAAACTACAGTCTCATGGCCCATTTTAGCATGTTCGGGCTGACAGGCTCTCTGGCTGTGAGACACACCGTTCATTTCATATGAACTGATCTTTACATTTGCAGACTTAATAGAATCAAAGTAGGGATGAAACTATAAACACTGGCAAAGTATTCCGCCTTACTCAATTCTTTTAATGTTACTTTTTACAACTCTATTACAGGAAATCTTGTTAAAAACGTTTCACTCGCTGACTCATTCAATACACACTTACTGGGCACCTATATTTGCCACACTGTGCATCTGCTATAGAATTACAGTTAACAAGACCAGCCTTGTAAGGGGACTAGGTTAACAAGGTGGAGGGATTAAGAAGTACAAATTAGTAGTTACAAAATAGTCACAGGGGTGTAAAGTACAGCATAGGGAACATAGCCAACGGTATTGTAATAACTCTCTGTGGTGTCAGATGGGCATCACACTTAGCAAGGGGATCACTTTGTTAGCTATGTAAATTTCTAATCACTAGGCTATATATCTGAAGCCAATATAATATTGAATGTCAACTATAATTTTTTACTTTTTTTACAAAAAGACTGGCCTGGCCCCATGACCTTTTGAAGATTACAGTATTTCTAGAATCCGACTACTTCTCATCACCTCCACTGTCAACAGCTTGGTCAGAGCCCCCTGGATCGTTGCAAGAGCCTCCTCACTGGTTGCCCTGCTTTCATGCTCCTGCCTCCACAATCTCTTCTCAACAGAATGTAGAGAGAGCCCTTTGCAACCTAAGTCAGATGACAAATCTGCTCTGTTCTAACCCCACAAAGCTTTCATCTCATCCAAAGTCAAATCCAAAGGTTTTCCTGCCTAAGAAGTAGCCTTTCTTCTCTACCTCCGTCTTTCCCAACCCCCATCATCCAGCCACCCATACTGTCCTCCATGCTCCTTCTCAAACTTGAGAAGCCTCAGGGCCTTTGCACTTGCTAAGCCCCTCTGCGTGAATGCGCACCCCTCAGAGACCTGCAGACTCACTCCCTCACTCCCTCACTCCCTCCAGGTTTTTGCTCAAACAGCCCCTCTTTGCCACCTCACAAAATCACAACACCCCACCTTCCATGCTGGTTCCTTACCCTCTTCGCCTTGCTCTACTTTTCTCCACAATACTTGTCGTCACTGGATACACTTATTTGTTTGTTGTTGTCTTCCTCAACTAGATTTCGAGCTAGGGCTTTGTTTTGTTTACTTCAGAACCCCCAGAGTCTAAAATAGTATACCTTGTGTATTTGTTGAAAATATTTTACTCACTTCCCTGAGTATCTCTCTCACTGTCCAGGCTCCTGGTCCCTGAGTGCAGGGAAGGAGTCCGTTATGGGAAGCCCCACACTCCTCCCTGGTCCAGGACAAATTGCTGGTCCTCTACGTGTTTAGGGCAGGTGCACTTCACTGGTGTACACGTTGCAGTCACAAAGGGCTCCATGCTCAGAGGGTCTGCACTGGGCCTAATGCTCCATAGTCACTGACTGGGAATTCTTAATAGTTTTTTAATATGGGGACTTGAATTTTCATCTCACACTAGACCCTACAGATCATGTAGCGGGTCCTGCTTTGAGGATTTGGGATAAGAGATGTGTGAGTAAAATAGCTCACCGAGAACCACCAAAGGATAAAGAGTTCTCACAGTTCATGAACCTGTAGGCCAGTCATAGGCACCAGCGAGTTCACCATGAATAACCTAGAAAGGGGAGCTCAGCCCCTGAGGCAGATGGAGTTTTTGCTCTCAGGCTAGGACAGCCAAAGCCTCTGTGAGCAGACGAATTGTTCACCAACAACTTCCTCTTCTGCACCTTCCTCATTCCCACTGCCCCCTACCCCCAGGTCACAGCCAGGGTCATTGTCAGCGAATGGCAAAAGAGTCACATTAACATGATAAAACTGTAACATTAACTACTATAGAGCTTCAATTTAAAATAGACATGAGAGCTCCATTTCAGTGAGGAAAAGAGATGGTTTGTGGTTTTAGCTGAGATGTTGGTGGGAGAGAAGGAAGGGTGCTGAGCTCAGGAAAGAGTGAATGCAACGTGGGGAGCAAAAAGGTAGGGAGGGAACAGAAACAACTCTGAACATTTAGCAGCTGGTTTGGCCCAGCTCAGGGAACCCAGAAATGGCTCCTCGTGCAGCCCCGGTGTTGGCGAAAGAAGTGGCCCAGGGGACCAGCCAGAGCAGAGGGTGTTCCGCTGACCCCTGCTGGCTCGCACAGGAAATGTCCGTGCTCAGTGCTGGCAAGGCCTCACAGGGCTTTTCCAGAATGATGAATATATACAATGTGAGCAAGAGTCCAGGGAGTGGGGGAAGTGGTAAGATGCAGGTATGGAATATTTTCAAACCTACTTTTTAACAGAATACATACTTCATGACCCATGTGGAAACAAAGAACTGGCCAGGTCACTTGTCCAGAGAGGGGCTAGACTGATCTCAGGCAGCATCAACTCTGAAACCCTGAGTACGCGGACTAGAGAGAAGGCTGCAGTCAAGGCACAGAAAAACATGAAACTGGTCCGATGTTTACATTGTGTCTCAGTTTGCTTTCCTCACCCTTCCCTGAGTGCAGGCATCCATGAAAGTGGCCAGACAAAATGACACTCTTCACATTCAAAGTAAATTCTCTAGTCATCCCTTTAAACATAAGGCGAAAAATAGATTTCATTTCAATGAGATTCAAAGTAAATTCTCTGGACAGAAGTTTGCAGACAATTGTTTAAAACGCCCTAAGATGGAACAGGAAAATTGATGTAACCTTGTCTATGACACAGGAATCTGTTGTCATTTCCTTCCTAAAGTTTTCTAAGAAGTTTAGAAGAATGTTTCTCTGGTTTCCTTTAGTGTCTAAAAAACAGTTTCATAAATACAGATTGGTATCGCCTCACTACCAAACTCAAGAAAAAAAGGCAAAAGGCTTGTGTTGCTAGGACAATTTATGTTTGTTTTTGAATACTGGTGGACTGACGAGATACAGTTGCCAAAAATCCACCCTCTGTATCCACAGTAGAAACAGATATTGGAAACTCGGTAACTAACACTTTTTTACCTTCTTGGTAAATTGTAGTGATCATAATCACCTGGGTCCATCCCAATTCTTCTGCAGGGCTTCACCTAACAATCACACCAATAACCAGTCATTTGAACTTGTTAAGTACCCACCAGATACTCAGCAAAAGTATCAGTCAGGCTCTTTGTCATGAAAATTATACCACAGTGAGAGCACAAGTACTAATCAATATGGGACAGCTGCTTTAGGAATTCAGGGAGGAAAAAAGCCTGAGTTTGCTGGGTGTTTAGTGAATAAAGACAGTCTTGAATTTGCTCTTGAATGATAGAGTGGATTGGGGGTAGTGGGGGTTGGTGGTAGAAAAGAGAGAAATCTGCAGTGGGGGAAAAGCTTTCGTAGAAAACCCCCATAAAGACAAGAACACAGAAGATAGGTGTTTGAGGCCAACTAGTGCTTTAAATATTAAACACTGTTTAACACATCAAGGTGAAGATAAACCATGCCTTCCCATGTTTAAAAATTAAAGGCAACATCTAAAAGAGCGAAGGCAGTTCTTGTCACAGCGGAGGCCTACGGAAAGTTTGGAGTCTCACTTTTCACCAGGGTTCCCCAACCTCTGGGCCACAGAGCAGTACTAGTTGGGCCTGTTAGGAACCAGAACACACAGTGGGAAGAGATCTGGAATGTAATGCACTTGAATCATCCTGAAACCATCCCCCACACCCTGCTGGAAAAATTATCTGGTGCCAAAAAGGTTGGGGACCGCTGCTTTTCATAACCCTGTGAAATGGAAAGAAAGCAGGCCAGATGCAAAAATCCTGAGTGAAATGGTGATATGATTAGCATCCTTTGAAGCAACTGTTAGCCTTGGCCACTCACGTGTCTATAAAACTCCCTGTCCAGACCACACCAGAACCATGATGTCAGAATCTCTGAGGTGGTGTAACAGGGCACAGCCAGGAGGGGGGCCCCCAAAAAAGAATTTGGGATGGGGTCCAGACCTCAGGGTGTCCAGGAAATATTAAGATGTCCTCACCCCTTAACCCCCCTCCACAGGTGTCAGTTGGGGAAGGGACAAATGGAGCAGGGCCACTGAGAGCTGTTTTGCATAGCAACAGTTTTGCAGCTAACCTCTGGAATGATTATTTAACATATCTATAACCTTTAACTGGTTTCATAGCTATGTTAAATAGCTGTGGCCAAGTTTTGAGCCAGGGAGAAGGGAGTGGCTTCTACCCAGGATGTAACTAGGGGCAGGTCCCCCAAGTTACAGTGCCTGCGTGAGAGCTTGGAATAGATTGACTCCACGCCATGGGGCCATACTTGCCCAGACTAATGATGGCAGCCCAGTAAACTTGCAATAATATGGGAGTCCTGGCAGGTGTAACTGATTGTAGGAGGAGTCGGAAATGGGGCTGCAAAGGAGGATGGGTGCGGAGATTTAAACCCAGACGCAATAGCCATTGAGGGGGGAGCCACACGGTTTCAGCAAAGTAAGGGTCCCCTCTTGGCCAGGTGAAAGAGAGAACCATGCGGTTTTGGCCAGAGTGCAGACCCCTGCAGCCAGGTGAAAGGGAGAGCCACGCAGTTTCAGCAGAGTGAAAGAGTACCATTCGGCTTTGCCAGAATGAGGACCTCTGCAGCCAAGTGAAGAGGAAAGCCACATGCTTTCGGTCAGAGTGCTGACCCCTGCAGCTTTGGTAGAAGAGGCCCATGTGGCTTTGGGGTGCTCCCTTTGGCTGCGTGGCCTGGGAAGCAGGAGAGACTTTGACTAGAAAAATGGGTACAAAGAACTCTTGCCAGTGGACTGTGAGAAGGTGCCACATGACTTTGGATTAACTGGAGATCCTGCCTGCACAGCAACACAGCTGACGATACCAGAGGCCTGAAACACAGATGTGTGCTTCTTTTCCTGAGATACGGTACCCCGAATTAGGGTAGGGGGGAAGGAAGCGCTGTGGGCGTCTGTGGTTATCATGAAGGACTTGATTTTAATGGGGACATTGGTCACTACTTTTAAGTCTGTACAGCTTTAAATAAACCTCCTCTTTCCTTTTCACAAATCTCTGGCATTGAGAGCTGTCTTTCCCATTGGCGGCGGACAGAAGAGCCCAGTAGATATTAGTACACCATCCTTGGGAGGGGCCCATGTTGTTCTGTGGCAGTTTTTTGGCAACCCTCAGTGGGCCAAATATTGCCCCCTGCCTTGGACCTCAGTTCGGTAACAGTGGGACCCAGAGGATTCCAGAGCGGACAGCTTTGTTTGTGTAACTTAGCTCAGACTCCTTAGGATAAGTAGGTTGTGATAAAGTACAATCTGGTTTCTTAATAATGATGGTTCTCAAACTTTAGGGAATATAAGATACATCTGGGTGCTTATCAAAATGTGGACGAGCAAGGCCCATCCTCAGTATGTTGATTTAGCAGGTCTGAGTGTTGTTTAACCTGCATTTTAAACAACCCCACACCGAGGTGATTCTCCTTTGGATGAGTCTATAGTTTGTGCTGCCCCATATATTGTCTACCAGCCACTGGTTAACTCTAATACTAGTCCATAAACTTCAGTTTCAGTTTTCTAAACCATCAGATATTGCCATCCACTTTGGAAGAACATCTGAGATGCTTCCATTTCTGTCATAATGTTCTTTCACCCAAAATCCACATGGTAAAGCCCTCATCCCCCGAATATGAAGGTGTTTAGAAGTGATTAGTTGCGAGAAGGTCACAAGGGTGGGTCCGCATGCTGGATTTACCTTATATAAGAAGACGAATAGGTGGGGTCCTGAGGTGAGCTGCGGGGCAGTGGAATGAACAGGACCTGGGCACTCCCTCCCAACTCGTTGAGCCACAGGAGTCCCAGTCAGCTGTGCAATGAGAAGAGATATTTTTTCCTTTCCAATATTTTGTCATGACAATTTTATTTCAAACCAAAAGCTGAGAAAACAATGCAATGAAAACCTTTGTACCTTCCAACTAAATCAAACAATTCTTGGTGTTTTGCCATTTCTGCTCATTCACTCTTCAGATGTGTGCAGATAAGAGCAATATCCTGTAAAACTACAAATTGTTATCACCTAGACTTCTGGCCAAGCTGATGGTTGAGGCAAACAGGGCACACTTCCTCACAAAACTGTCACAGGTGGGCACAGGTAACCAGGTTCTTGGTGATCGGGACAAAGATTTTAACTGAACACCCAGAGTTTATAGCAGAGAACATGGAAGCAAGCCAACTCCAAGCAGAGACTGACCTCATGGGCTGGAGGGACTCTATTCTTATAGGGCGGATCCTTCCTGACTAGTTTTGGCAGGCTTTTACTGTGACAAATAGTTGTAAAGCTACTGCACATGGGGTTTCCCATGGTTTTCCCCAGTTGGCCACCAAGGAAGGGTGTCCCACAATGTTACCTAGTTGACCCCCCTTTCTCCGGGGGTCCCCCTGTACTAGGTTCACCTTTCCCTTCACCAGAGAATTATAGCTCTCCATGTTAGATATTGGTGAAAAGGAATTATTTATTCAAGTTATACAGACTTAAGAGTCAAAATCCCAAAGTCCTTTAAAACACCCACAATCATACGCAGTCCTTCTTTCCTCCTTTACCCAGTCCAAGGTACGGTATCTCAGGAAAAGAAATAGAAAGCTGTGGGGCGATTCTCTGCTAAAGCTGCATGATGATTCTTCTCATGGCTGTGGGGGGAGGGGGGTTCCCCCCACTCTGGCCAAAGCCACGTGGTTCTCTCTCACATGGCTGCAAGAGTCCCCATTCTGGCCAAAAGTGTGTGTTTCTCTCCTCAAAGGCTGCTGCATCTGAATTTAAATCCCCGCACCAATCTTCCTCTGCAGTCCCATTTCTGACTCCTCCCACAATCGGCTACACCCACCAGGACTCCCACATCCTTCCAGCTTTACTGGGCTGCCATAGTGAGTCTGGGCAGGTGTGGAGCCAATCATCTCCAGGCTCTCATGCAGGTGCTGTAACAAGGGCTGGAGCGTTGCCTCCCAGTTACATCTGGAGTGGAAGTCACTCTCTTTTCCCTGGCCCAAAGCATGGCCACAGCTACTTAACATATCTATGAAACCAGTTAAAGGTTATAGATATGTTAAATGACCATTCCAGAGGTTATCTGTGAAACTGTTGCTATGCAAAACAACTCAATAGCCGTGCTCCATGTATCCCATCCCCCCAGCTCAGACTTGTGGGCGTGAGGACATCCCATATTTTTTAATATTTCCTGGACACCCTGTGCTCGCTTCGGCAGCACACATAATATTTCCTGGACACCCTGAATTCTGGACCCTATTACAAATCCTTCTTTTGGGGGCCTCCTGGCTGCACCCTCCTACACAAGCACATCAAAATAACACCTAAGCTATAGAACAACCATCATTCAGAACCATCAGAAATTGAGTTGGATGGAACTCCTACTACTACAGACTTAAAGGATTGTAGGAGGGTAGAGATGTTGATCGGACTGCCCCACACCCCTATGTGGCAAATAAAAATTATGAGTGATCTCTAAGGAGTGAAGTGTCCCAGCCCCTTACCAAGTCCCCCAGACCAGGGTTCTAGTGCCAGGAAGAAAATTCACCATAAATTCTGGCTGTAAAAACCAGCAGGGACTGAGGCTGTGGAAGTCAGAAACTGCTGGACCCCCTGGTAGTTCCTTTTAAAGGGCTCATGTAGAGACATTCCTAGACTCACTCCCCCTGAGCTCCAGCTCGGGGGCAACAGATTAAAAGGTACCAAAGACATATGGGGAGGAACTGATTTGTCTGGCATCGGGACAAGAGGTGGGGGTGGGGGGGGTAGCACTGTCCCCACAGAAATGATGACAGAGGCCATTGTATTTTTTCTGAGCTCTCCCCACACAGAGCCACAGAGCCAGCAAACAGGTACCATATCTGAAGCTCCATCAACCTGGCTCACACAGTTTGCCCCACCCTGATGATTTCCTGAGGCCCTGCCCCACCCAGCTTTTGGGCCTACCCAAGCTGTTTCCAGTGGTTTTTCCATAGAAATGGTTTGTCTTGGCCCATGCTTCAGATGTTCCTAAATACTCTCAAACAAGCAGCATCTGGCTTTAGTGAGCATGGTAACAAGCAACTTCTCATTAAGTTGCCCCAGGCCCAGCACTAGCAACAGCCAGCTTTAATTCACAGCTTGGCATAGCATGGGCACCTCCAAGCCCAGCACAAGTAACAGTCATCTGCAGAACACTCTGTAGCTTATACTGTGTGACCCTGGACAGAACACAGATAGTGACTGGCCTTGGATGTGCCAATAGCAACCAAGGCTCAACTACAAGAGGAGGATGTACACAGCCCACAAAGTGAATGCACCTCAAATACCCAGCCACTAGACCACACAGGACACTTTCTTCAGTAGTCCACTCTACAAAGTCTAGATGTACCAGCTCTACCTAATCCATAGAAACAAACACAGGGAAGCTGCCAAAATGAGGGGACAAAGAAACACAGCCCAGATGAAAGAACAGAACAGAACTCCAAAAAAAGAACTAAATAAAATGGAGTCAAGCAAGCTACTAGATGCAGAGTTCAAAACACTGGCTTTAAAGGTGCTCAAGGAACTTAGGAGAAGAATAGACAAACTCAGAGAGAATTTCAACAGCATAAAAGGAATATGGGAACCATAAAAAAAAACTAGTCAGAAATGAAGGATACACTAACTGAAATGAAAAACGATTTACAGGGAATCAATAGTAGAGCGGATGAAACTTAGATTCAAATCAGTGATTTGAAATATAAGGAAGCAAAAAACACCCAATCAGAACAGCAAGTAGAAAAAGGGATAAAAAAAGTGAGGATAGTGTAAGGAGCTTCTGGGACAATTTCAAGCATGCCAACATTTACATCATGGGGATGCTAGAGGATAACACAGAGATAAAGAAATTGAAAATCTATTTGAAAAATAATGACAGAAAACTTCCTTAACTTGTTGAAGAAAATAGACACAAGTCCAGGAAGCACAGAGAGTTCCCAAACAAGATGAACCCAAAGAACCCACACCAAGACACATCATAATTAAAATGCCAAAGGTTAAAGACAAAGAAAGAATCTTAAAAGCAGCAAGATAAAAGTAGTTACCTACAAGGAAGCTACTGCAAGACTCTCAGCTGATTTCTCAAAAGAAACTTTGCAGGCTAAAAGGGATTGGCAAGAAATATTCAAAGTGATGAAAAGCAAGGGCCTACAACCAAAATTATTCTATCCAGCAAAGCTATCCTTAAGAATTAAAGGACAGATAAAGAGCTTCCCAGACAAAAAGAAGTTAAAAGAGTTGATCACAACCAAACCAGGATTATATAAAATGTAAAGGTCTCCTTTAAGAAGAAGAGACTTCCGCCAAGATGGAGACATAGGTGAAAACACTGTACCTTCTTGCACAACCAATTTAAAGACAACAAAGTTTTAGTAACAAAAACATAGCCAAAGCACAGAAAATTGAACTATACGAAAGTCTAACAATAATGAACCGTTCAGCCAGACCAGTAAGAGGGGCAGAGCAAGTGGCAGAGCAGGGTCAAGCAGGAAAGATCCCCCGACCCAGGAGCACAGGCAGCTGTAGGCAGATCCCAGGAGTGGGGTAGCAACGAGTGGACCCAGTGAGTGCAACAAGGCAGCTGACTGACCACAGTCACACATTTGCATGCAGATAAACCAAGCGAAGGAGCGAGCAGTGAGACAGACTGCTCAGGCCAGAGCCTCGGCGAAGGGAATTAGAGCCTGAAAGCACCAATTGGAAAGACTTTCGGATTCGAGGTGCCGGGAGAGGATCCCAGACTCACAGGGAGTTCCTTGGAGAGACCCACAGGGTCCTGGAGGGTGCACAAGCCCACACACTGGGAGCCGGCACCAGAAGGGCCCAATTTGCTTGCAGGAAGCAGCAGAGGGGACCGAGGTCCAAGAGAGCAGAGCAAACACCATTTCCCCCTCTCTGACACCGCCCCACATATAGAGTCACAACCCAGCCACTGGGTCATCCCACCCTGGTGAACATCTAAGGCTCCACTCCTCATATGTAACAGACGTGACCTGACCAAAAAGTTATGGCTCAAGAACAGCTCAAAGCCCCAGAGCCAATAAATCTAAGTGACCAAGTAATAGGTAACCTTTTAGTTCAAAACACTGGTGATCAGGATGCTCACAGAACTGGTTGATTTTAGTCACAAATTAGAGGAACATATGAAGGCTAAACTAATTGAAATGAAGGGAAATACACAGGAAACCAATAGTAATGGAAAGGAAACTGGGACTCAAATCAAAGGAGTGGACCAGAAGGAGGAAAAAAATGACCAAACAGAAAAGGATGAAGAAACAAGAATTCAAAAAAATGAGGAGAGGTTTAGGAACCTTCAGAACATCTTTAAACACTCCAACATCCGAATTATAGGGGTACCAGAAGGGGAAGAGGAACAGCAACAAGTGGAAAACTTATCTGAACAGATAATAAAGGAGAACTTCCCCAACCTGGCAAAGGAAATAGATTTCCAGGAAATCCAGGAAGCTCAGAGAGTCCCAAAGAAGTTGGACCCAAGAAGGAACACACTAAGGCACATCATAATTACATTAGCCAAGATTAAAATGAAGGAGAGAATCCTAGAAGCAGCAAGAGATAAGGGGACAGTCACCAACAAAGCAGCTCCCATCAGACTGTCAGCTGATTTCTCAAAAGAGACCTTACAGGCAAGAAGGGGCTGGGAAGAAGTATTCCAAGTCATGAAATCCAAAGACCTACACTCAAGATTGCTCTATCCAGCAAAGCTTTCATTTAGAATTGAAGGGCAGATAAAGTGCTTCTCAGATATGGTCAAGTTCAAGGAGTTCATCATCAGCAAGCCATTATTATATGAAACGTTAAAGGGACTTATTGAAGAAAAAGTAGTTAAAGAAACATGAACAGTGAAAGGACAGCAAACTCACAGTTATTAAGAACCACACCTAAAACAAAAGCAAACTAAGAGGACAGCTAGATCAGGAGCAGAACCATAGAAATGAAGATCTCAAGGAGGGTTAGCAACAGGGGAGTAGGAGAAGGAGAATGGGGGAGAAGGTACAGAGAATAAGTAGCATAGATGGTAGGTAGAAAATAGATGGGGGGGACTTCCACCAAGATGGAGGCATAGGTAGATAAGCCGTGCCTTCTCACACAACCAAGTTTAGAGACAACTAAATATTAGCAACAGAAAACACAGCCAGAACACAGAAAATTGAACTTTTCGGAAGTCTGTTAACAACAAATTCTTCAGCCTAACCGGTAAGGGGCGAAACCAGCAGCTGGTAGAGTGGGGTTGCACAGGAAAACTCAGTCACACGGACTCAGGGGCACGGAATCCAGGCACAGGGTTGGACCTAGTGAGCGACCAAGTGAGCGACCAAGCGAGCAACTGGGAAAACAGCGAGGGAACAGGGCTGTGGGTTGACTGCGGTTGTGCATCAGTGTGAGGGAGTGGGCGATTGGACCAGGACCCAGCCGGTTCCCACGGCCAGCGGCAGGGAGGGCGCGGCCATTTCCCTGCTCTGACCCCACCTCCACATACAGTGTCATAACCCAGCGACTCTGAGTGGCCTGGCCCTGGTGAACCACCTAAGCCTCTGCTCCTCACCCAGCGGCACGAAACAGCAGAGGGTGCCGCCATTTCCTCACTCTGACCACGCCCCCACATACAGCGTCACAACCCAGCAACCTGGTAGTCCAAGGTTCCGCTCCTCACACTTAAAGGGTGCGAACAGACCAAAAATGGCTCAAGAAGATCTCAAATAGATAGAAAATAGATGGGGGGGGGGGCAAGAATAGCATGGGAAGTATAGAATCTAAAGAACTTGAGACACATGGACATAAACTAAAGGGAGGGTAATGGTGGGGATGGGGGGGTAGGGTGGAGGGGAATGAAGGGGGGAATAGAACAACTGTAACAGCATAATCAATAAAAAAATTTAAAAAAAGAAAATAGATAGGGGGAGGGTAAGAATAGTAGGGGAAATATAGAATCTAAAGAACTTGAGACAAGTGGTTATAAACTAAAGGGGGAAATGGTGGGGGAGGGGGTGCGCAGGGTGGAGGGGAATAGGGGGAAATAGAACAACTGTAATGGCATAATTAATAAAATATTTTTTAAAAAGCTTCTGCATGGCTAAAGAAAACAGCATTAAAATGAAAAGAGAGTCAACTCTATGAAAAAATATATTTGCCAATGACACCTCATACAAGGGCTTGACCTCCAAAATATATAAAGAACTCACACGACTGCACTCCAGAAAGACAAAAAACCCAATTACAAAATAAGCAAAAGACTTGAACAGATACTTCTCCAAGGAGGACAGACAGAGGGCTCAGAGACACATGAAAAGATGTCAGCATTACCAGCTATAAGAGAGATGCAAATTAAAACCACAATGAGATACCACCTCATACCCATCAGAATGGCCAACATAAACAAATCAGCAAACAAGCGTTGGAGAAGATGCAGAGAAAAGGGAACCCTAGTGCACTGTTGGTGGGAATGCAGACTGGTGCAGCCACTGTGGAAAACAGTATGGAATTTCCTCAGAAAACTAAAAATCTAACTGCCTTTTGATCCAACAATTCTGCTGCTGGGATTATACCCTAAGAGCCCTGAAACACCAATCCAAAAGAACCTATGCACCCCAATGTTCATAGCAGCACAGTTGACAATAGCTAAGTGCTGGAAGCAACCTAAGTGCCAATCAACAAATGAATGGATCGAAAAACCATGGTACATTTACACAATGTAATTCTACAATTCAGCAGAAAGAATGAAAGACCTTATACCATTTGCAACAACATGGATGGAACTGGAGAGCATTATGCTAAGTAAGCCAAGCAGTGAGGGACAAGTACCATATGATCTCACCTTTAACTGGAACATAATCAACAAAAGAAAAAAGCAAATGAAATATAACCAGAGTCATTGAAAATAAGAAAAATCTAACAATAGCCAGAGGGGAAGGGGGAGGGTACAGAGGAAAGAAGGGTTTTCAGGGACTACTATAAAGGACACATGGACAAAACCAATGGGAAGGGTGGAAGCAGTGGAGGGAGGTGGGTTTGGAGGGGGTGGGTGGAAGGGTGGGGAGAAAATACAGACAGCATAATTGAACAACAATAAAATAATTTTTAAAAAAACACCAAGGCTAAAGTAAGAAACAAAGAGGGGCACTACATAATTATAAAAGGAACAATCCAACAAGAGGATATAACCCTAGTAAACATTTACACACCAAACATAGTAGCACATAAATACATTAAACAAATCTTGATGGACATAAAATAATAAATTGAAAGAAATACAGTCATAGTAGGAGATTTTAACACCTCATTGACTTGAATAGATAGATCTTCCAGGCAGAAAATCAACAAGGACACAGCAGGCTTAAATGACACACTACAACAAATGAATTTCATTGATATCTTCAGAGAATTTCATCCCAAACAGCAGAATATACATAGTTTTCAAGGGCACATGGAATGTTTTCTATGATAGACCACATGTTGTGACACAAAACAAGTGTAAATAAATTTAACAAGGTTGAAACCATATCAAGCATCTTCTCTGATCATAATGGTCTGAAATAGAAATCAATCAAAGAAGAACACTGAAAAACAAAGACATGAAATCTAAATAACATGTTATTAAACAGTGAGTGGGTCAACAATGAGATCAAGAAGAAATAAGACACCATTCAGAAACAAAGTCTACACTAAATGAAAAAAAACAACAATTTACAGGGAAATAACAGTAGAATGGATGAAGCCAAGAATCAATGACTTGTAACATAAGGAAGCAAAAAGCAACCAGGCAGAACAACAAGAAGAAAAAACAAACAAAAAATGGTATAGTATAAACAGCTTCTGGGACAATTTTAAGAGGTCCAACTTTTACTTCATAGGGGTGCCAAAAGAAAAAGAGAAAGAGCAAGAATTGAAAATCTTTCTGAAAAAAAACAGTGAAAGAAAACTTCCTTAATTTGGTGAAGGAAAGAGACATGCAAGTCCAGGAAGCACATCCAATTATGATGGATGGCAATAGGCCCACTCCACCAAGACACATCATTTTTTTAAAGCCAAAGGTTAAAGATAAAGAGAGACTCTTAAAAGCAAGAGAAAAGAACTTGTTTGCCAGAATGTTACCAGATGGGAGGAGGGAAGGGGAGAATGGATCAAGAGGTGAGGAGATTAAGAAGTACAACTAGGTGGTTAAAGAATAGCTATGCAAATGTAAAGTACAGTATATACATGGAGTAGCCAAAGAACTTATACACGTGACCCACAGATATCAACAGTGGTGGGGGGATTGTCTAAGGGAGTAGGGGGCACTAGGTGGAGGGGGGCAAAGAGGAAAAAATCAGGACAATTATAATAGCATAATCAATAAAATATAATTTAAAAAAGAAAATACTTTGAAACAAATGAAAATGAGGATAAAAAAATCCAAAATCTGTGGGGCACTGGAAAGAAATTCAGAGCATTATAGGCCTATAAATTTATTTTTAAGAACAAGGAAAGCTCAAATAAACAATCTAACTTCACACTTGAAGGAACTTGAAAGCCCAAGGTGAGTAAAAGGAAGAAAATAATAAAGATCAGAGCAGAAATAAATGAAATAGAGTCTAAAAAGGGATACAAAAGATCAATGAATCTAAGAGCTGGTTTTTGAAGAGATAAAAAAATGACAAACCTTTAAACATACTCATCAAGAAAAAAAGAGAAAGGACCCAAACAAATAAAATCAGATATGAAAGAGGAGAAACAGCAACTGACACCAAAGAAACACAAAGTATTGTAAGGAAATATTATGAACAATTGTGTGCCAACAAACCAGATGACCAGGACAAAATGAATAAATTCCTAGAAACATACAATCTTCCAAAAATAAATCAGGAAGAATCAGAGAATATGAATAGACAGATTACACCTCATGAAACTGAAGCAATAATAATAATAATAAAACACTACCAACAAACAACTGCCCTGGACCAGATGGCTTCACAGGTGAATTTTACCAAACATCCTGAGAAGAACTAACACCTCTTCTTCTCAAGCTATTTCATAAAATTTAGACGAGACAAGGCACCCAAACTCATTTTACAAGGCCAGCATTATCCTAGTTCCAAAACCAGATAAAGGTACTACAAAAAATGTAGACCAATATCCCTCATGAATATAGATGCTAAAATCCCCAACAAAACATTTGCAAACCAAGAACAATAATGCAACAAAAAGATCATACTCAATGATCAAGTGGGATTTATTCTGGGAATGCAAGATTTATACAACATTTGCAAATCAATAATATGATTCCCCACAATAACCAAATGAAGGATGAAAATATGATCATATCAATAGATACAGAAAAAGCATTTGAAAAATCCAGCACCATTTGTTATTGATACTCTCTGCAATGAAAGAATAGAGGGAACATACCTAAACATAATAAAGGCCATCCATGAGAAGCCCACTGCCAGCATCACACTCAATGAGCAAAAACTACAAGTGTTCCCCTTAAGGTTGGGATCAAGACAGGGATATCTGTTTTTACTCTTATTCAACATAGAACTGGAAGTCCTAGCCAATCAGACAAGAAGAAGAAATAAAAGGCATCTGAAATGGAAAGAAAGAAGTAAAACTGTCATCATTTACTGATGACATGATACTGTACATGGAGAACCCTAAAAATTCTACTTAGAAACTACTGGAACCAATAAATGAATTCAGCAAGGCAGCAGGATACAAATTAATATTCAGAAATCAGTGACATTTTTATATGCCAAAAACAAACTAACATAAGTAGAACTGAAGAAAATAATCTCATTCACGATTGTTTCAAATAGAATTAAATACCTAGGAATAAGCCTAACCAAGGATGTAAATGACCTGAACACAGAAAATTATAGGACACTGAAGGAAGAAATTGAAGAAGATACAAATAAATGGAAGCACATACTGTGTTCCTGTATAGGAAGAATTAAGATCATTAAAAATGCCTGTACTACCCAAAGCAATCAATTGATTCAATGCAATTCCTATCAAAATTCCAATGATGTATTTCAAACAAATATCTCAAAAATTTATGTAGAATCACAAAAGGCCTGCCTAGCAACAGCAACCCTGAGGAAGAAGAACAACGTTAGAGTAGTCAGGCTAATATCAAACTACGTTGAAGGCCATATTAATAAAAAAGCCTGATATTGGCATAAAAACAGACACATAGATCAATGGAACAAAATGGAAAGCCCATAAATAAACCCACACACTTATAGTCAATTAATATTCAACATAGGAAGCAAACACATACAATGGGCTAATGATAGTTTATTCAATAAATGTTGATGGGAAAATTGGACAGATACATGAAGAAAAATGAAACTAGACTACCTTTTTACACCACACAAAAGTATAAATTCAAAATGGATCAAAGACTTAAATGTTAAACCAGAAACCATAAAAATCCTAGAAGAAAACAAAGGCAGCAAAATCTCGGATAATGCTTATAGAAATATTTTATTGAATATATCTCCCCAGGCAAGGGAAACAAAAGAAAAAATAAGCAAATGGGACTATATCAAACTAAAAAACTTTACACAGCAAAGTAAAACATCAAAGAAATAAAAAGACAACCCACTGAATAGGAGAATATATTCACCAATATATTTGATAAGGGGTTAATATCCAAAATGTACAAAGTACCTACAAAACTCAACACTAAAAAAACAAATAACCCAATTAAAAGATGGGCAAAGGACCTGAATAGACAGACACTTCTCCAAAGAGGACATGTGAAAAGATGCTCAAGATCACTATTATCTGGAGTTCCAGCCAATATGGAGGCATAGGTAGAAACCCTTCACTTCCTTGCACAACCAAGGGAAGATAACAACCAATCTAAAATCAATAAACAACCAAAACTGCCAGAAAAATCAAACTGCATGGAACTCCAACAGCCAAGGAATTAAACAGTGGACCGGGCCAACAAGACTGGTGTGCCAAGACAAAGAAATATTGCCCAAATGAAAGAACAGAGCAAAACTCCAGAAAGAGAGCTAAGCCATGAGGAGATAGCCAAGCTATCTGATGGAGAATTTAAAGCCCTGGTGATCAAAATGCTCACAGATCTGATTGAGCTTGGTTGAAAAATGAAACAGCAAATGAAGGATACCAGAAGTGAAATAAAGCAAAATATTCAGGGAACCAGTAGTGACAGGAAGGAAACCAGGGCTCAGATCAACGATTTGGAACAAAAGAAAGAAATAATCATCTAATTGGAACAGAATGAAGAAACAAGAATTCAGAAAAATGAAGAGAAGCTTAGGAAACTCTGAGACAACTTTAAACATTTCAATATCCAAATAATAGGGGTGCCAGGAGAACAACAGCAAGAAATTGAAAACTTATTTGAACAAATAATGAAGAAAAACTTCCCAAATCTGGTGGAGGAAATAGAGTTGCAGGAAGTCCAGGAAGCCCAGGGAGTCCCAAAGAAGTTGGACCCAAAGAAGACCACACCAAACCACATCATCATTAAGTTACTCAAGATTAAAGATAAAAAGAGAATCCTAAAAGCAGCAAGAGGAAGGTAAAAAATTATCTACAGAGGAGTGCCCATAAGGCTATCAGCTGATTTCTCAAAAGAAACCTTGCGGGCAACCAGGGGCTGGAAAGAAGTATTCGAAGTCATGAAAGGTAAGGACCTACATCCAAGAAAACTCTATCCAACAAAGCTATCATTTAGAATGGAAGTGCAGATAAAGTGCTTCCCAGATAGGGTCAAGTTAAAGGAGTTCATTCTCACCAAGCCCTTATTAAATGAAATGTTAAACAGATCTATCTACGAAATTGAAGATCAAAAACTATGAACAGTAAAATGACAACAAACTCACAACTATTAACAAATGAACCTAAAAAAAATAAAAGAAAAACAATTGTGGGGGCAACTTGGCCCGCAAAGTCTCTCCGTCTGCCATGGATGAAAGTGAAACCACAAAGACATGATCTGCTTGGGGAGGAGAGGTGGCCAATCTCTCAGAGGAGAAAGGCTAAGAGCCCCTTCCTCAATGGCTTTTATTTGGTTGTAATACACAGGAATACAGGTGGTGAGGATCAAACAGTAGATAACATTTCAAAGAAATCTGAGGGCTTAGTCTGAGTCAGTATCTGTCAGGTAAAGGGGTTTCAAAAATTTTGAGAGACGTACTGGTTTCCTGCTGGGATCCTTATCATATGAATGAAAGCACTCTTAGCAAAGCAGGCTTCACAGGACTTTAGGAATTCCTTCTTATACCCGATAACCCCAGATCCTGCTCTAGCTGGCAAGGGGCTGCACTACCTCCCCCATCATAGGTTTTCAGGCTCAAGTGGATTAGAGCCAGGAAGTACTCTCCCACAGGACATGGGGACTTGGGCTATGTCAGAATAGCTGGGGGACAAGGGTCCATCACTCCTTCTTTGTTGCAGCCCCCCTGAATCCTTCCATGATGGCCTCCCAAGTGGTCATGTCTGGCTTAGGTTGCCCCCTCTCTGAGGGGTGGTACCCATCTTAGACTAAGCAACCAAGCTTTGGGGGCAGGGGATGAAGCAGAGACAAGCTTTGTCTCCTTAGTGGCTCGCATTCTGGAGGTCGCTCACTCGGCCTTAGCCATGGGGGGCAATTACAACCCCTGAAACCAGGCAGAGCAGTTCCCAACAAACAATGAAGATAAAAACTAAGCAAACAACCAGAACAGGAACAGGATCAGAGAAATGGACATCACGTGGAGGGTTTTCAGTGGGGAGGGGAAGGAATAGGGAGGAAAAGGTAAAGGGAATAAGAAGCATAATTGGTAGGCATAAAATACATGGGGAGAGGTTAAAAAATGCTTTATGAAACAGAATTCAAAGAACTTATATGTATGACCCATGGACATGAACTAAGCAGGGAGAATGCTGGAGAGTTGGGGGGTGCAGGGTAGAGAGGGGATAAAGAAAGAAAGATTGGAAAAACTGTAAGAGCACAATCAATAAATTATACTTTAAAAACCATCGATAATCATCAGAGAAATGCACATTAAATCAACAATGAGATACCATCTCACACCTGTCAAAATGGCTATCATCAATAAATCAGCAAATAGCAAATGCTGGTGAGGATATGGAGAAAAGGGAACCCTTTTTCACTGTTGATGAGAATGCAGATTGGTGCAGCTACTGTGTTAAGCAGTATGGAGACACCTCAAAAAATTAAAAATGGATCTGCCTCTTGATTCAATGATCCCACTTCTGGGGATATATTCAAAGGAACCCAAAACATTAATTTGAAAGAACATGAACACATCCACTGTGTTCAGTGCTGCATGATTTACAATCACCAAGATATGGAAGCAGCCCAAATGTGTATCAGTAGTTGAGTGGATAAAACAACTATGGGATAGTTACACAATGGAATTCTACTAGGTCATAAAAAAGAAGAAAATTTTACCCATTGTGACAGTATGGAGGGACCTGGAGAACATTATGCTAAGTGAAATAAGCCAGTCAGAGAAAGACAAATACCATATGATTTCCACCATATGTGGAATCTAATGAATGAACTGAACTAACTAGCAAAACAGAGACAGACTCTATAGATAGAGAGCAGGTGACAGCTATGTCGGAGGTTGGTTAGGGGGCGGAGGGATTGAACAAAAAGGAAAGAGGACTCATGGACATGATAACAGTGTGGTGATTGCTGGGGCAAGATGGTATAAGGGGACTAAATGGTAATGGGGGAAAAATACAATAAAGATTAAATTTTTTAAAAATCGAGTCTTTTGGAGCTTCTATGAAAGCAGCCTGAACACATTTGTTCCCCTGTGTCTTTTCTTTCCCATCACAATAAATCTTACAGCAGAGGAAACTCACTGAGCCTGAGCAAACAGGTTTTAGTTAAAATGTGAATCACCTTGGCTCTCAGCCTCATTCGTAACTGGAACTAAATCTGGCCATTTTTGTTCAACTTTGCTTTATAAATACAACAGGTGGGAACCCTAGACTTTAATAGATGGGAGAGCAGATTACATCCAGCTGTGGTAGGTACCATGGTTCACTGGAAGCAGCAGTGATGGATTTGGGGTGGAGACAGGCTTTTGTGCAGGCTGCAGTGAGCAAAAGATGCCTGTACTGCCACATTCTTCCAACAAAGACCCCATTCAGCTACTTCATGTCAGACTCCAGAGACACAGCACTGAGCAGCACCAGCCATGTTTTCTCTGCATTCTAGCAGGGAGAGATGGCAGGTACTTCAGAAAGGCAATAAGAGCTGGAAAAGAATGATAGGAAGGTAGAGAATGGCTACTTTAGGTGGCCAAGTGAAATCTCACTGCGAGAGTGACATAAGCAAAGAATTGCATGTCGACAGGGAGCCGGGCACTTAGAGATCCAGGAGAAGAACAAGAGATGCAAATCCCTGAGATGGAAATAGCTTGGCTTGTTTGAGGAACAGGCCAGAGTGCCTATACCACTGAACAAGAGGGAGGAGGAGTTGGGAAAGTAAACGTGATCCTGACCAGCAGAGGTGTCACTATTGCTACAGTGGCAGAGAACTACTCAACAATTAGCACTCTAGATAACAAAGGCGGGTTTTGAAACCACCAGGCTCCTCCTACTCCACTGACACAGTGAGAGGCTGGTGGATCCTCTGCACAATCCCTCCCATCCAGTTCTAGAAGCCTGAAATAAGAGCAAAGAGGTGGACTCAGTATTCTAGCTTTGAAGACAGACAACCCAGGTTTTAGTTCCTCTTTCACGTTTTAGCTGTCCAGTTATTTAAACAACCTGAACCTTGTTTTCCACAGCTGGTAAATGGGGATAATGTGAATACCTTACTCATAGGGTTGTTATGGGCATTATATGAGAATATATTAAATTATTTACTACAGCTGCTGGCATATATAAATGTTATTCTAATCTAAGAAGCTTCTTTTCACTTCTCTTAAGACATTGATACAAGTTAAATTGGAAATCTCTCTGGAGTAGTCACACTGTAAGTTATTGGCCATTTATACTCTAGTGTAAATGAGTTTGTGATTGTGTTCTCCAAAGCCCCACAAAGGCGAATTTGAGAGACAGAGAAAGTCTAGATTTCAGAGGAACCAAATGGAAGAGGAGCAACTGGATAGGGGAGGGGGAACATAGCCTCTAAAATCGTCTTGGGGTTCAATTCTTTAAAAATTAATAAATGGAAAGAATCAAGCCTTTATTCTGTTTTTCCTGTATAAACTGCATTTCAGGATAGCCAAATGCTGATGGGAAATGTTTCTTTTTATAAAAAGTATTCTAGCTAAGCCACAAAAAGCAATGATATAATTGAAATATAACCACTCAGCAACCTCTAATGAGCTGATGGATTGAGGTGAGATCAAAGGTTGCTCATTGAGAACAGAGTATTTTGTGTCTCCTGATGAAGTATACGCAGCACCACCAATGAGGAATTTCCACTCTAAACTCAAGCCCACACCTTCAGAGCTAACAGTTTTATGGAACAGAGGAACATAGTAAGAGTCACAGGGAAACACTCAACAAAATTCAGACTATGAGAAACTCTTCAATAAGTCATCCAACTTCTTCCACAAATTGCAAGGAAAAATAAAGAGCATAATGGGAAATGTGTGGATTAAAAAAAAGATTTAGGAGGCACCCCAAACAATTGTAACATATGGACCTATCCAAAGATATTGATTCAAACAAACCAGATATAAAATTAAAAGCTTACAGTAAAAATCAGTGAAATTTGACTGGAAATTTGATAATGTAAAGGAAATGCTGGTAAATTTTCAGGTGTAATAATGGTATTCTGGTTACTTATTAAAAATTCCTTATCTTTACTAAATAAATGAGGTCTTTCCAGAAGGTATCCAGCCATCTAATATGAAAAAGAAACATTTATTGAAGAAGATACGAGAAAAATGTATCCTATGTACGATGATGCCTCAGTCCCCTTCAGAGGAGGCACCTTGGCACTTCGCACAGTTCTCCCAATCCCCATCAGGGCTGGCCTGTCATATTTTCCTGAATCTTATCAATGGTCTAAAATTTCCTCCCTTTAAAGGGTGATTTAAGTTTTGGGAAAAGCCAGAAGTCCCAGGATGCCAAATCAGGGTTGTAGGGGGACTGACTCACTTGGGTGATTTGCTATTGTGTCAAAAAAACTTTGCATGAGATGTGATGCATGAGAAAGTGCATGGTCATGATGAAGCTGCCAATCACCAGTTGCCCATAGCTGTGGTCTTCTGAATCATCCAAATAGTTTCCACAGAGGAATGTTCAAACTTAATGTAAAATTTGATACAGATTCGTTGCTCTACTCCTCAATCATTTTGAATGCAACAGCCACATGGTACATGTGCTCATTCATGGGTATCTACCACCCCCACTGACTTGTGAGTGAAGTTGCCATTGTTCACACATGTGCATTCCAGTCCACTCTCCTTGTTACATTCATGTTGGGAAAACCATTCTCATTATAGTAACAATTGCTGGATTTTTCCATTCAGACTTCATTGTATAAAATAAAATTTCCTGTGTTAACTACTTTTAAGTGCACAGTTCAGTGGCATTAATTACATTCAGAATGTTGACAACCACCACCACTATCTATTTCTAAAACTTTTTTATCACCACAAACAGAAACTCTTTTTTAAATATATTTTATTGATTATGCTATTACAGTTTTCCCAAATTTCCCCCTTTATTGTCCCTCCACCCTGTACCCCCAAACCTTCTGGCATTCCCCCCTTAGTTCATGTCTATGAGTTGTACATAAAAGTTCTTTCACTTCTGTTTCCTATGCCATTCTTAACTGCTCCCCGTCTATTTTATGCCTACCAATTGTGCTACTTATTCCATGTACCTTTCTCCCATTCTTTCCCACCCCTCCCCACTGAAAACCCTCCATGTGATCTCTATTTCTGTGATTCTTTACCTGTTTTAGTTGTTTGTTTTCATTTTTTAGGTTCATTTGTTTATAGTTGTGAGTTTGCTGTCATTTTATTGTTCATAGTTTTTTATATATATTTTATTGATTATGCTATTATAGTTGATTCATTTTCCCCCATTCATTCCCCTCTGTCCAGAACACCCCCTCCCATCCACATTCCCCCTTTAGTACATGTTCTTCCATCCTACATATGAGTTCTTTGGCTTCTACATTTCCCATACTATTCTTGCCTTCCCCCTGTCTATTTTCTGCCCACCATTTATGCTACTTATTTTCTGTACCTTCCGCCCTTCTCTCCCTCTCCCACTCCCCTGTTGCTAACCTTTTTTGTGATCTCCATTTCTGTGTTTCTATTCCTGTTCTAGTTGTTTGCTTAGTTTGCTTTTGTTTTTGTTTTAGGTGTGGTTGTTAATAGCTGTTAGTTTGCTGTCCTTTCACTGCTCATATTTTTTAACTCCTGTTTCTTACATAAGTCCCTTTAACATTTCATATAAGGGCTTGGTGATGATGAACTCCTTGAATTTGATCTTATCTGAAAAGCACTTTATCTGCCCTTCCATTCTAAATGAAAGCTTTGCTGGATAGAGCAATCTTGGTTGTAGGTCTTTGGATTTCATGACTTGGAATACTTCTTTCCAGACCCTTCTTGCCTGTAAAGTCTCTTTTGAGAAATCAGCTGACAGTCTGATGGGAACTCCTTTGTAGGTGACTGTCCCCTTATCTCTTGCTGCTTTTAGAATTCTCTTCTTCATTTGAATCTTGGCTAATGTAATGATGATGTGCCTTGGTGTGTTCCTTCTTGGGTCCACCTTCTTTCGGACTCTCTGAGCTTCCTGGACTCCCTGGAAGTCTATTTCCTTTGCCAGATTGGGGAAGTTCTCCTTTATTATTTGTTCAAATAAGTTTTCCACTTGTTTGGTACCTCTTCTGGTACTCCTATAATTCGGATTTTGGAATGTTTAAAGATGTCCTGGAGGTCCCTAAGCCTCTCCTCATTTTTTTGAATTCTTGCTTCTTCATTCTTTTCTGTTTGTTTCTTTCTTTCTTTCTTTCTTTCTTCCTTCTGGTCCACTCCATTGATCTGAGGCCCAGTTTTCTTTCCATCACTATTGGTTCCCTGTGCATTTCCCTTCATTTCACTTAGTGCAGCCTTCATCTAATTTGCAACCAAAATCAACCAGTTCTGTGAGCATCCTGATCACCAGTGTTTTGAACTATGCATCTGATAGGTTGGCTATCTCTTGGTCACTTAGAAGTATTGGCTCTGGGGATTTGAGCTGTTTTTCTGCTTGAGCCATAATTTTTTGGTCTGGTCGCACCTGTTACATATGAGGGGCTGAGCCTTAGATGTTCACCAGGGTGCGGCAACCCAGTCTCTGGGCTGTGATGCTGTATGTGGGGGCAGGGTCAGAGAGGGAGCAGTGGCATTTATTTTGCTCTATCTCAGATTTTGGTCCCCTCTGCCACTTCCCACAAGCAAATTGGGCCCTTCTGGTGCTAGGGCTTGTGTGAGGGTGAGTGGGCTTGTGTACGTTCTAGGACCCTGTGGGTCTCTCCAACAAACTTTCCTGTGAGGCTGAGAGCCTCTCCCAGCACCTCGATCCCCTCAAGTTTTTCTAATTGGTGCTTTTAGGCTTTATTCCAGGTGCTGGAGCCCTGGGTTGTGTGGTCTGTCTTGCTGCCTGTTTTCGCCTGGTTTATCAGTGTACGAATGTGGGATTGGGGTCAGCCAGCCTTGCACGCCTCATTGGGTCTGCTTGTTGCCACCCCGTGCCTGGGCTCTGCTAGCCACCACCTGTGCACCTGGGGGCTGCCAACCGCCACCCATGTGCCCCAGTCACCAGCCACCACGTTTTCCTGCCGTGACCCCTCTCTGCCAGCCACCGACTCGACTCTGCCCCTATTACTGGTCTCAATGAATGGTTGTTAGACTTCCGTACAGTTTGATTTTCTGTCAGTTCTGGTTGTTTTTTTGTTTCTAAATTTTTGTTGTCCTTAATTTTGGTTGTGTGAGGAGGCATAGTGTGTCTACCTACGCCTCCATCTAGGCCAGAAGTCTGGCTTTGAGTCTTTAGTTTCCAGTTCAGTCAGCCTTGCCTTGCCTGCCCAGTCTGCTTAGTCATTGTGAGTCCTCTTGGCCAGCCCTGTCTCACCCAGGCAATCTGCCACCCTGCCACACATCCTCTCTGCTCAGCTGCCTGTCTCCACCCTTCTACCAGTCTGGATGAATGTTTCTTTAACCCCTAGGTTGTCAGAGTTCCATGCAGTTTGATTTTCTGGCAGTTATGGTTGTTTATGGTTTTTAGATTGGTTGTTATCCTTCTTTTGGTTGGGTGAGGAAGTGAAGCATTTCTGTCTATGCCCACATCCTGTCTGGAACTGCCACAGAAACTCTTAAACAATAAACATTAAACAATGGTTCTCTCTCACCACTCCCTCAGTCTCTAGTAACTTCTGTCCTACTTTCTGTCTCTATAAATTTGACAACTCTTGGTACCTCATGTATGTGAAATACTGAACCTAGCCAGTAGGGGGAAATCCTACCACTCGCTGCCTACCAGGCAACTCTTTAAAGACAGAGTTTGGTGGAAAAGAAAGGAATCTTTTATTTAATGACAAGTTTCTGCCTAAAATATCTGGGTAAAAAAAAACTAAGGGGAAAGGAAAAGTCAGCAAAAATAGCCACTTAAATATTTGTTGTTACAACTACTATATATTTTCAAGAACTGAAAATAACACAATAATAAAAATCTGTTCACAGTGCTATTATCACCAATGTCTTTGGAAAAATGGCAAGTGTCTGACTTAAAGCCCTTTTCCTCTAAGACACCCAAAGAAAAATCACCCCATCACCCTCTGCCAGCTCAGTTCAAGTTGCACCAGGAACCTCCAATCCCACCCAAAAGTGGCATAAACATAGGTGGTTTAGCTTGTCTCCAGTCACTCTCCAGCTTCAGGCATCTTTTAAAGTCTGTGCCCCCCAGGCTTCTGTTTACTGGCCACTGTTAACATGTCCCCCTCCCAGAGGAGAGGAAAGAACCAACTGACTTTTTGCTTTCCAGTGCACTCTATTTCGAAAGTCCTCTCCCAGAATCACACGTGCATGAGAAGGCAGTAAGAATGCCCAGTTTTCCAACCAATGAGGGCCAGCATCGACCATGTTTGCCTTTACCCCTTTTCGGCAACCATGTTCAAAGGGGAGCAAAGTCTCCAGTCACATATGTGCAGCTCAATCCCCTTCCCCATTACCTAGGGGTGTGTCCCCTCATTACAAAAGCATGCAATATTTGTCCCTTTGTGTCTACCTTATTTCACTTAGCATAATATCTTAAGTCTCACTTACATTATATAATGTATTAGAACTTAATTCCTCTTCATAGTTAAATAATGTTTTATTGTATGTGTATACCACATTTTGTTGATCCACTATTCTGTTGTAATTTTTACTATTTATCACACATTTTTCTAAAAATCAAAAACATCTTAATTGCCCTGTCTGGTGTGGCTCAGTGACTTAATGCCAGCCTGCCAACCAAAAGGTTGCTGGTTCAATTACTGGTCAGGGCACATGCCTGGGTTGGGGGCCAGGTCCCCATTTGGGGGTGAGAGGCAACTGTTCAATGTTTCTCTCCCTTTCTCCCTCCCTTCCCCTCTCTCTAAAATTAAATGAAATCTTTAAAAAAAAGAAACAAAAACCTTGACTGACCTGGGTGAGTCCACATCTGGTAAGTGGCAAAAACAATCAAAGGCATATCTATGCTCCTTCCTCTACCTTACACTGATTCTCAGAATTATAGTTTTTAATTGTTTTTAATACTGCTATTAACTTTTATTAGCTATTATCAGTGAATATTTCTAGATCACATGATTTTTTATTTTGTGCAAGCCCAAATATATGAAAATCTGGGTTTTACCAAAAAATAAATGATAAAGCAGTCAGGCCAAGATTCATTTCCTGGCATAACCGAAAGAAGGATAACAACCAATTAAAAAAAACACACACACACAGAACTGCCAGAAAATCAAACTGCATGGAACTCCAACAACCAAGGAGTTAAAGAAATATTCATCCAAACTGGTAGGAGGGGTGGAAATGGGCAGCTGGGCATAAGGACAGCTCAGGAAAGGTGGGGCTGACTGACCAGGAAACTACAGATTCAAAATCTCTAGCTGTAAAACCCTGTGGGGCTTGCAAAAGCAGGAGAAACTCTCAATCTTACAGATTGAGAAACTCTCCATCTGTAAAGTAGGGCTAAAGCAGAGCAAGCAAGCACATTGTTCCCTCTCTGACCCCTCTCTCACAACACAGCAAAGAGGGTTGCCCTTCCCTAGTGAATAATACATAAGGCTCCTCCTCCTTACAACATAACAGGTGCACCAAGACAAAGAAATATGGCCCAAATGAAGGAACAGGTCAAAACTCCAGAAAAAGAGCTAAGCCATGAAGAGATAGCCAGTGTGACAGAGTTCAAAACACTGGTAATCGGGATGGTCACAGAATTGATTGAGCACGGTTGCAAAATGAAGGAAGAAATGAAGGCTACATAAAGTGAAATAAAGGAAAATATACAGGGAACCAACAGTGAAGGGAAAGAAACTGGGGCTCAAATCAACAATTTCAAACAAAAGGAGGAAATAAACATCCAACTCGAACATAATGAAGCAACAAGAATTTTTTAAAATGAGGAAAAGCTTAGGAAACTCTGAAACAACTTCAAGTACTCTATCATCTGAATCATAGGGATTCCAGAAGAAGAGGAAGAGCAAGAAGTTGAAAACTTATTTGAACAAATAATGAAGAAGAACTTCCCCAATCTGGTGAAGGAAACAGACTTCCAGGAAGTCCAGGAAGCTCAGAGAGTTGCAAAGATGTTGGATTCAAAGAACACACCAAGGTACTTCATCATTAAGTTACCCAAGATTAAAGATAAAGAGAGAATCCTAAAAGCAGCCAGAGAAAGGAGAGAGTTACCTACAAAGGAGTTCCCATTAGACTATCAGTTGATTTCTCAATCTTGCAGGCAAGAAGAGGCTATAAAGAAGTATTTGAAGACACAAAAGGCAAGGAGCTACATCCAAGATTACTCTATCCAGCAAAGTATCATTTAGAATGGAAGGACAGATAAAGTGCTTCCCAGATAAGGTCAAGTTAAAGGAGTTCATCATCACCAAGCCCTTATTATATGTAATATTAAACAGATCTAACTAAGCAATTGAAGATCAAAAACTATGAACAGTAAAATGACAAAAAACTCACAACTATCAACAAATGAGCCTCAAAAACAAAAACTAAGCAAACAACTAGAACAGGAACAGAATCACAGAAATAGAGATCACATGGAGGGTTATCAGCAGGTAGGAAGAGAATAGGGGGAAAAGGTACAGAGAATAAGAAGTATAAATAGTAGGCATAAAATAGACAAGGAGAGGTTAAGAACAGTATAGGAAATAGAGAAGCCAAAGAATTTATATGTACAACCCATGGACATGAACTAAAGAGGGAGGGGAATGCTAAAGGTGGGGTAATGCTGGTGGATGGGGGGTGCAGGGAGGAGGGGGATAAAGAGAAAAAAATGGGATAAGTGTAATAGCATAATCAATAAAATATACTTAAAAATAAATGATAAAGCAAGATTTTGAGATTCTTTATTTTGTAAAAAGTCCGAAAAGATTTGATTTCTTTCAAAAACAAGCTCTTTAAGTTCACTTAAAATGTGATTTAATTTATGAAAAATTAGTATACAGAGGAGACTTCCACCAAGATGGAGATGTAGGTGGAAACATTGTGCCTTCTCGCACAACCAAGTTTAAAAACAATAAAGTTTTAGCAACAAAAATGCAGCCAAACCACAGAAAATTGACCTGTATGGAAGTCTGACAACAACAAATCATTCAGCCAAACCGGTAAGAGGGGCAGAGCCAGCAGTAGAGCGGGGTCGGGCAGGAAAGATCCACCGGACCCACCCAGGTGCGCAACCCAGGCACGCAGGCAGCTGTGAGTGGATCCCAGATGTGGAGTAGCAGCAGGCAGACCCACTGAGGGCTGACTGTGGTCACACATTCACACGCAGATAAACCGGCAAAGGAGTGAGCAGTGAGATGGAGCAGCAGAGGGGACCGCTATTGTCCCTTTCTGACCCTGCCCCCACATACAGCCTCACAACCCAGCGACCTGGGCGGCCCTGCCCTGGTGAACACCTAAGGCTCCACTCCTCATACATAATAGGTGTGAACAGAGCAAAACATTATGGCTCAAGAAGAACAGCTCAAAGCCCCAGAGCCCATGACTCTAAGAGACCAAGAAATAGCCAAACTTTCAGATGCACAGTTCAAAACACTGATAATAAGGATGCTCACAGAACTGGTTGATTTTAGTCACAAATTAGAGGAACATATGAAGGCTAAACTAATTGAAATGAAGGGAAATGTACAGGAAACCAATAGTGATGGGAAGGAAACTGGGACTCAAATCAGGGGAGTGGACCAGAAGGAAGGAAAAAATGACAGAACAGAAAAGAATGAAGAAACAAGAATTCAAAAAAATGAGGAGAGGCTTAGGAACCTCCAAGACATCTTTAAACGTTCCAACATCCGAATTATAGGCGTACCAGAAGGGGAAGAGAAACAGCCACGAGTGGAAAACTTATTTGAACAAATAATAAAGAAGAACTTCCCCAATCTGGCAAACGAAATAGATTTCCAGGAAATCCAGGAAGCTCAGAGAGTCCCAAAGAAGTTGGACCCAAGAAGGAACACACCAAGGAACATCATCATTACATTAGCCAAGATTAAAATGAAGGAGAGAATCCTAGAAGCAGCAAGAGATAAGGGGACAGTCACCTACAAAGGAGTTCCCATCAAACTGTCAGCTGATTTCTCAAAAGAGACTTTACAGGCAAGAAGGGGCTGGAAAAAAAATATTCCAAGTCATGAAATCCAAAGACTTATAACCAAGATTGAGCTATCCAGCAAAGCTTTCATTTAGAATGGAAGGGCAGATAAAGTGCTTCTCAGATAAGATCAAATTCAAGGAGTTCATCATCACCAAGCTCTTATCATATGAAATATTAAAGGGACTTTTCTAAGAAAAAGAAGATAAAACATATGAATAATGAAAGGACAGCAAACTCACAGTTATTAAGAACCACACCTAAAACAAAAGCAAACTAAGAGGACAGCTAGATCAGGAGCAGAACCATAGAAATGAAGATTACATGGAGGGTTAGCAACAGGGGAGTGGGAGAAGGAGAAGGGGGGAGAAGGTACAGAAAATAAGTAGCATAGATGGTAAGTAGAAAATAGATAGGGGGAAGGGGAAGAATAGTATGGGAAATATAGAATCTAAAGAACTTGAGACATGTGGTCATAAACTAAAGGGGGGAATGGTGGGGGAGGTGGTGTGCAGGGTGGAGGGGAATGAAAGGGGCAAAATAGAACAACTGTAATGGCATAATCAAAATATATTTAAAAAATTTTAAAAAATTAGTATACAGAGAATATGAGCAAGGAGAAAGAAGTGAGAAGGGTTGGATGTTGGAGGAAGAATGAGTAATTTAATTTGGCAGGAATGTACAGTATATGCTAGGAAGTGCTGGGGGCAAACCTGGAAAGTTAATTTTATTATAATTATTTGTACCTAAATTTCACATATGACTGTGCCCTATTAGGGTGCATCTGCTTAGTCTCGGAAGCACCTAATCAAGATAAATCCAATAAAGTACACACACAAATCCAATAAAGAATGTATTGAAGAGTAATGTAAAGTTTTTAAAGTGCTTTATTATGATCACTTAGGTATTATAAAGGGCACATATCTTCACTGAAGAGCTCAAAAGATTTTTAAATGTTTACCCCCTTATAGCCACTACACAGATCAAAATACAGAGCATAGCCAGCAGCCCAAAAGGCTACCTGAGACCTTCAAAAGGCTTCTTAATGGCCTCCCTATAAACCACACTATTCTGACATCCACACAGATTAGATTTCCCCTTTGTTCTGAAACTTCATATAAATGGAATCATATAGTTGCACTGTTTTGTGTCTTCTTTCACTCACTTTTATGACTGTGAAAACTGTCTATGCTGTTGTCATTAACAGTTTCTTTTTATTGCCATACAGTACTCCATTGCGTAAATATGTATATAAAAGCAGACTAAATCATATACATGCACCATAGTTTATTCTTTTATTCAGCGATTGATGAGTGTTTGGATTATTTACAGATTGGGTCTATTATAAAGTTGGAATGAGCATTCTTTGGCATGTAGTTTGGTGAACTAAACATTGATTCCTGTTAGGCATATACCCAGTACAACTGCTGGGTTATAAATTACATGGTGGTGGTTAGCTTGAACCTCTCCTAACAATTTACACTACCATCAGCAGTATAGGAGAGGGCCAACTGCTCCACACCTGCCTCCAACATTAGTCATTGTCAGTCTTTTTCATTTGAACCGGTGTGGGGGTAGAATTGGTAAGGGAAATATAGTGATTTCTCATCCTGGTATAAATTTGCATTTTCCTGAAGATGTGGGTCAGTTTTTTATGTTCTTTTCTGCCACTGAGTTGATCCCTTTTGTGAAGTGCCTGCTGATGGAATGTAGATTTTACCCATGAGTTTCTAAAGAAACCAAAGCTATATTAAATAACATAAAGTAAACCCTTACCTCTGTATATCCCCCTTAAACATCTTTTCTTTCTTCTCAGGGTGGTAGCTTCATTTTTTTTTTCCTCTCTCCCATCTCTCATAAAGATAAAAGGAAATGTGAAATCTTCTCAATTTCTCCTTCTTACATTCTCACTAAAAATTCCTTCAGTCCTGCTCTGAAAGGTAATATTTAATTGAACCTTATTCAGCAAAACAAAAACTTGGTCCATACCTACTGAGTCATAAGTTTGCTGGCTAGGGAACCCCAGTACCTGTCACTCAGCCAGGTCCTTAATTTACTAGACTATAAATTTCTCCCTTCAAACTCAAATTATCTTGATTATCAGTTAACTCACTTGTTTAATTTCTATCTGTTCTCAGTGGAAAAAAGTTCTTGGTCAATTTTGTTCACTGTTGACTTTCAGGTGCCTAGAAAGAGTGCCTGGCACATAATAGGTACTCAACAAGCATTTGTTGAACAAATGAAAGAAAGATTTAAAAGAAAATATGGAGTATACTGTAATAGCCTACTCAACATCAAAGGCCCTCTATTGGAAGTCACCCCAATTTCAGACTGAGTATCCACATCTACCCAGTGGGGCCCATGACCTTCCTGCCAGAAAACCCAGCTCTACCCTGACACTCACAGTCACTCTGGTGGTACACGCTCCCTAATCTAAACTTCATAATCCTATTTTCCAGCCATAGTTACTGTAACCCAATGTCTGCCAATGAGATTGAGGGCAACACTTAACTGAGGAATTCTAGAGAAGAGATTTTCTTACTCTTTCGAGAGACTTTCTGGAAAACATCTCCTCTACCCACTGCATACTGCCTCCTCAGATGTAGACAAGGAGGCAGGTAGCCTAGGGGTTGTCAGCTGCTATCTTGTAATGTCACCCTTAGGATGAAGATGACGCAATAGCAGATAGAAAAAGAGGAATCTGGGTCTTTGGTGACATCACTGAGCCAGTGTATCAGATCAACCCTGAAGCCTGCCCTGCTAGTAATATTTACATAAGTCAATAAATCTACTTTATTATTTAAGCCAATGTGAGTAGGATTTTGAATTACTTAAAACTGAACACTTTCTGACACAGCAAGGCAAGTTCATTCATTCTAGGTAAGAGGAGCTGTGAGAGCAAAGGTAGAGAGGACAGGAACAGTGTGAGCCTTCGAGGAACTGCAGGGAGCTCAGTGTCTGCTCATAGACTAGGAGGAAAGTACACAAGCACTGAGGCTGAAGATGTAATCAGGAGTCAGGATATAGAATTACCATATTTTTAGGACTTTAAGACACACCAGATCATAAGATGCACCCAGGTTTTAGAGGAGGAAAATAGAAAAAATTTTTGAAGCAAAAAATCTGGCAAAATATTTAATAACCTGTGACCCCACTCCACCACTGCTGCCCCCCGCAACAGCAAGCCAGGTAAGCTACATTTGGACTATAAGACACACCCCCATTTTCCTCCCAAATTTGAGGGGGAATGGTGTGTCTTATAGTCTAAAAAAATATGGTAAATGTGTGCATATAGGCAATAATATTGTACTAAATCTGCACAATCACAGATGGTTATCAGACTCAGTGTGGTGACTGTATTGTATGTTTTTTTAATTAAGGGACTAAATGGTTTTTTAAATTTTATTCATTTATTTATTTTGTTTTAAAGAGAGGGGAAGGGAGGGAGAAAGAGAAGAAGGGAAACACCGATGTATGAGAGATACATCAACATACATCAATCAGTTGACTCTCACATACCCCCGAGCAGGTACCCGGCTACAACCCAGACATGTGCCCCTGACCCAATATGCAACCAATGACCTTTTAATTCTCAGGCCAGTGCTCAATCCACTGAGCCACACCAGCCAGGGCCATACTGTAAGGTTTATAAATGGTGAATCACCATATTAACACCTGAAACTAATATAATATTGCATTCCAACTATACTTTAGAAGACATATTGGTAATGGAATTGGGGGGCAAAGCAATTTTTACTTTAAACAGGTTGCTAGAGGATTAGGCACAGGTAAGACTAAAGACTGAGAAATTTGTTAGATCAGGAAAGAAACTGCAAACCTGAACAAAGAGAGTGAGAATTGAGATGTAGATTAGATACCAAACGTTAAAAAACAGATTTCAGAAGACTGAATCCACATGGTTAAGTCACCTATTAGATGTGAGGAAGAAAGGAGAGGGAGGAGTTGAGGCTGATGCTTTGAGTTCCTACCAGTCAGTAGCATCTTTTGCTAAAATAAGGAATACAGATTGAGTTCCATTTGAACTCAACACAGACTGGCGTGTTGAGTTTCAGGGGCTGTAGAATACATGTACAAGTGCTGTTTGGCAAGTACAATAATGTCCCACATGGTGCTTTTAAATTTTTTAAAATCAGTTGCCAACACTTTGTAATTACATTTCTGCGTAAAAATCCAAATTTACCTCTTCCCTTGAAAAGTCAGAAGATCTGAACTCGTTGGCCAAGTATTCCCATATGGTAAATTAAAATTTGCATATGTCTTCTTAGTCACCATAAACACATGCATCCCTATTATCTTATACCCAGCTTGCTCTGTCTGGCCCCTGAGGAACCTGAATTTGCAACCCCTTAAATTGATTCAGTTGATGCCCTGGGAGTAAGTATCACCCCCTAAATCAAGTTCCCATCACTCCCATGCACCTGCATTTCTAGTAATATCCAGAGCCCCTGCCACCACCAAATTCTCTGGCCACCGTGCTCCACTGCCTACTACACCACTCTCCCCTTTTTCTGTAGTTGGGCTTTCTGCTATAACCCTGTCCCAGAAGGAGTGCCTAGTTTCCAGGTAAAGATATGTTCTACGAGCTCTGAGCTCCCATCCACCACTTTCCCTTCTTTTGTCTTTTTAGCCCTCTTCCTTCCACTACCAGAGTGGGAGGTTTCTATCACATCAAGAAAGGGTCAGAAACAGGTCAGCCTATTTTCAGAAAAAATAGGGATAATTTCTAGGTTACAGCATAGGGGTACATCTGCTTCCTCAGGGCTACCACCAGCTTTTTAACTGCAATTGTAATGAAGTAGTTATGTCATACTTCTACTTTATTTTCTTAGCCCCTGTTATCTGCCACCCCCACCACACCCATCCCTGATGTTCACATGCACAGACACACACACTCAAATGGTATCCTCCTACTATCCAAAATTACCCATCCACCAAAATCTTCTCCAAAATAACTTCATCTCACCAACCATATTACCACGTATTTCCTTTTTCTTTTTATTTTCTTTTGTCATTTTTGCACACTCAACCTCTCTAAATAGCTGTATAAATAAACTTTACTCAGATAGTACTTGAACTTGAAAACTCAGTAACTTGAATTGAGAAGTGAGTAAAATTGATCACCACTAATGATTTTGGCATTGTGAGAAAGAAGCTTTTTACACTAGATAATTAATAGGAAATATTTCTGCATTGGAACATCTACAGTCAAATGCATTTGTGAGAAGCTACTGAGCAATGCATCAGCAGGCTAGTCCCCATGATACGCAAGTTATACCAGAGCAAAACACTGAGTCCCAGTTGCTGCATTTGTACTGATCCTGAGTTATCTTCACACAGACGCCTAGTATGTACCTTTTGTCTGAAAGCATGCTATTCTCATTAGGCTGTATCAGGCCTGCTCAGGAACACTAAAGAAATAGAAGCTCTTCGATTCCGTTGCCTTGAATTATTGCTTCCTCTCTTGGCTTTCAGAATTATAATTGAGTCTTATACAGGAAAATGTGTCTTCCGCACATTGGCCACATACTTGCTTATGTTTAGAACAGCTCCCTCTTCTTTTCTCTATTAGCAATAATATCTTGTAGGTCTTATGTATCTTTTAAAGGGCATTGCTAACAATTTTTTTTGGTAGTTATGGTTTGGTGAAGTAATCGTAATATGATTAAGCTTCATTAGCAACGAGAAAACAGCAATATTAAAATAATGTTGAAAATAGTAATATTTTAACCACCACCACCCTCGCATATTTTTTCAGATAGCTTTATTCAGTGTCTTTATTAAATATATTTTATATTTTTATGCTATTATCACTTAATAGGTGATAAGCAGAACATCTGTACTTGGTGGTAGTGGTTGGTGTGGTTGGGTGATTATGGGTGAGTTGGGCATCATTAACACCATCTTAATTAAACTAATTAATTTATCAATACACATTAATCCTTACTACTAAAACTCTTAGATATTTCTATAAATAGAAATTTAAAGTACCATCTATGATATGAGTTTTTTTCTATACTGCCAAGCAATTAACTCAGTTCTTCGAGGACATGGATCCAGTTGCCCAGAATCCATGGGCAACAAATTTAACAAATTTAACTCAATTCTGAATTATCTACCTAGAGATGGCATCAGATTCCACAGATTAAGGGCCCAGTCCCCCAGGACTGCCCCCACTGCAGATGCCAATTGCAATATAGGTGCTCCTGACCTGTGCTCCTGACCAACTGCCAAAAAACCTGAAGTTCCCATAACCCCTTCCTTGGGTTCAATTAATTATTTAGGATGGCTCACAGAACTCAGGAAATCAGTTTTCTTACTACATGACCAGTCTATTACAAAGAATATTAAAGGATACTAATCAACAGCCATGAGATACATCAGGCAGGGTGACAAAGGAGCTTCTGTCCCAGTGGAGTTGAGGGAGCTGTCGTGGTTACATTCTCGTTCACCAAGCTGGGAACTCTCCAAAAACCAGTCCCTTTGGGTTTTTATGGAGGCTTCATTACATAGGCATGATTGATTGAGTCATTAGCCTTCAGTGATCAGTTCAATCTTCAGCCCCTCTCCCCTCCCCAGAAGTGAGGTGTTGGGGCTCAAAGTTCCAATCTAACCACATGGTTGGCTTGCCTCACAACCAGCCCTCATCCTCAGTGGCTTTCCAAAAGTCACCTCACTAACAGAAACTCAAGTGTGGTTGGAAGGGGTTTGTTTTGAAAATCAAGACATTGTTATAGCTCTTGTCACTTAAGAAATTTCAAGGGTTTTAGGAGCTCTGTGTCAGAAAAGGGGATGAAAATTAAATCTATATTTCTTATTATAAACCACAATATCATACCATCCCTCCAGATTCTACAGAGAGAATGTAACCTTTAACACTTTGCTTCCCAACTCTTGTGGAAAGATCAGGTGTGAGAAACTGCATTCAGGTAGAATTCCACAAATGTCCTTATTCAAGCATTACTCTACTCCTTGTCAAGCAAGGAGTCTACTGTGCTGCCTAACTTGGACCTTATTGCCTTAAGGCAATAAGTCTACATGTTAAGCTGTTAGCACACCTCAAGGAATGTTCACAGAACTGGACACACCAAATCTCAAAACAAGAAATATAAATGAAAATACTGTATGTGAAAATATGTATAATCTCAAAAGTCATCAAAGATATTTAAACAGTATGATGACTGTTTTTGCATACCAGATTAGCAAGGATTTTTTAAGGATAATAAAAACATTTCTAGGCAACCACCAGTGCTTTTGTCTAGCTGGACAGTCAAGTGTGAGGTAGGGAAACCAAGAGGTCATTAGAGACCCAATATGTTAATTCATACATTCAACAAATACATGCAGTGGTGGGCAAAGTATGTTTACAGTTGTGACAATATGAAACAGTTTATTCTTGTGTTATATTTCTTTTTTAATTATTGTATTATTTATTAGCAGTGTTATTATTAACCTACTTTTGTTCACCCTCGTATTAAGGTCCTACTATGTACCAGGCACTGGGGTAGATGATAAAGATACAATGGTGAGTAAAACCAGATATGGTCCCTGCTTTTATAGAGATTACAATGTAGTGAACTAGATAGATATCAATCAAACAATCACACTAATTAATGTATCATTGAAATCTGGGTTAGGTGTTTTGCCACAGAGACTACTAGGTATCCTTATACCCATTCACTCCATCTATAGTAATAGATCTTCAGGTCCATTGCCAGGCATATGGAAGCCAAAATAAAGGCTACTTTTTTCAACCCCCTTTATAGCAAGGTGTGGACAAGGGAACAAGTTCTGATCAGTAAGAAGAGAGTAAAAATAATAAGTACAATTCCTGTCTTGCCCTTAAAAGGTATGGGTATGCCCTCCTTTTTTCTCCCTCATTCCCACTGGCTGAAGTATGAGTGCAGTGAAGAGTCACCCCAGAGCATGCTGGTATGGACAACAACCTACAGATATCAAGGAAACAAAGTAGGGAGATTCTGGGCTCCCGAAATCACAGAGCCTCCAGACAAGCCCTGGGATGCTTAGGTATGCAGTGTATTGTAAGGGAAAAAAAAACTATCTTATTACAGCAAATAGAGTTTTTGTTATAGTGGCAGATCCATGTTCTAACTAATACACACTCTAAAAAGAAAATAGTTCTATGAGAAGACATAGTAAAGGCTCATGACACATGCTGGGGAGGGGGTGGGCTTATCTGAGGAGTGAGGCTAGAGCTCAGGTTGATGGAAGAGTGGCTTTCACCAGGCTAGATGGTGAGGTGGGTAGGAGTGACCTGGAAGAACCTTGTTTAAAGAACTGAAATAAAGCCACAGTAGCTGTAGAGACTAGAGAAAGAAGTGTAAGAGTAACAGTGAGAGCTGATGCTGGTTTTGAAGGGCTCAAAGGCTATATTAAAGATGTGGATCTTTATTCTATGAATAGCAGGAAATCATTAAAATCATTTGAGTAGGCAAATGAGATAATCAGATTGGTGTTTCAAATACATTTCCCTAGTATGAAAGAGGGTTAGGGTTGGTGTTTGGATAAATTTGCAGTACTTGAGAGAGAATGTCTGTGCCTTTGCCCAGTGTGGCACCCCTGTGAGCACCAGGACACAGCCAAGAAGACTAGTTCATGGCGACACTGTTTGTAGTGGAGAACATAAATAAGCTATAACTGCTTGAATAAGTTTTACAAACATTGTGTTGATCAAAAAGAACAGAGAGGTAAAAGAATGCATACTATATAATTCCATTCATATAGTTCTAAATAAGTAAAATTGTAGTTTTGGGGCTCACAAGCCAGTGTACAGCCTGAGGCAGAAAAGTATTTTCTGTTTGCATTTCTGCATCAAGCACAGTTCCAGCATGCACAGACATTTTGAATGGAGAATCATGTCTAGTCTGGATGCAGTTATTAGGGAACAGAGATCATCAGTCAGTACCCCTGTCAGACAGCACTCCTGTGAGACAGCCAACAAGAGAAAAGAAAGAGCTAGTAGTCAGGACAGTGCAGTGTATGTGGGGAAGGGTCAATGCATATAGACAGCATGGTTGGGGGCCATCAGAAACTAAGGGGCTCACAGACTTGCATTGCCTTATAATTCCTTTTGCCAAGGAAAATTAAGGATGACCGTTTTAAAATATATTTTATTAATTATGTCATTACAGTTGTCCCATTTCCCCCTCTTCATTCCCCTTCTCCCTGCATTCCCCTCCCCTCACATCACCCCCTTTAGTTCATGTCCATGTGTCATAAGTTATTTAGCTTCTATATTTCCCATACTATTCTTGCCTTCACCCTGTCTATTTTCTCCCCACCATCTATGCTACTTATTCTCAGTACCACTCCCCCTTCTCCTCTTCCCACTCCACTGTTGCTAACCCTCCATGTCATCTCCATTTGTGTGACTCCACTCCTGATCTAGCTCTCCACTTAGTTTGCTTTTGTTTTAGGTGTGGTTGTTAATAACCGTGAGTTTGCTGTCCTTTCATTGTTCTTATTTTTTAACTACTTTTTCTTAGATAAGTCCCTTTAACATTTTATGTAATAAGGGCTTGGTAATGATGAACTCCTTAAACTTGACCTTATCTGAGAAGTACTTCATCTATCCTTCCATTCTAAATGAAAGCTTCACTGAATAGAGCAACCTTGGATGTAGGTCTTTGGCTTTAATAAGCTGGAATACTTCTTTTCAGCCCCTTCTTGCCTGTAAGGTCTCTTTTGAGAAATCAGCTGACAGTCTGATGGGAACTCCTTTGTAGGTGACTGTCCCCTTACCTCTTGCTGCTTCTGGGATTCTCTCCTTCATTTTAATCGTGGCTAATGTAATGATGATGTGCCTTGGTGTGTTCCTCCTTGGGTCCACCTTCTTTGGGACTCTCTGAGTTTCCTGGACTCCCTGGAAGTCTATTTCCTTTGCCACATTGGGGAAGTTCTCCTTTAGTATTTGTTCCAATAAGCTTTCTACTTGTTTGGTACCCCTTCTGGTACCCCTATAATTTGGATGTTGGAACATTTAAAGACATCCTACAGGTTCCTAAGCCTCTCTGCACTTTTTTGAATTCTTGCTTCTTCATTACTTTCTATGTGGTCATTTCTTTCTTCCTTCTGGCCCACTATATTGATTTAAGTCCCAGTTTTCTTCCCATCACTATTGGTTCCCTGTGCATTTTTCTTCATTTCACTTAGTTTAGCCTTCATTTGTTCACTTAATTTGCAACTAAAATCAACCAGTTCTGTGAGCATCCTAATCACTACTAGTGTTTTGAACTGTGCATCTGATAGGTTGGCTATCTCTTGGTTGCTTAGAAGTATTGGCTCTGGGGCTTTGATCTGTTCTGTTTGAGCCATAATGTTTTGGTCATGTTGAGTCTGTTACATATGAGGGGTGGAGCCTCAGGTGTTCACCAGGGCAGGGGAAACCCATCTCTGGATCGTGACACTATATGTGGGGGCAGAGTCAGAGAGGGAGCAATGGTGCTTGTTCAGCTCTCTCTCAGATTTTGGTCCCCTCTGCCACTTCCCACAAGCAAATTGGGCCCTTCTGGTGCTAATTCCCGGGTGGGTGGGCTTGTGTACATTCTAGGACCCTGTGGGTGTCTCCAACAAACTCTCTTTGTAAGGCTGGGAGTTTCTCCCAGCACCACAACCCCAGAAAGTTTTTCTAATTGGTGCTTTTAGGCTTTATTTCCCATCACTGGGGCCCTGGGTTGCACGGTCTGTCTCACTGCCCTTTATTGTACCTGGTTTATATGCATGAGAATGTGTGTCCGTGGTCAGCCAACTGCCCCACTGGGTTTGGTCTGCCCGTTTCCTCCCTATGCCCACATCTGCCAACCACCGCCTCTTCCTGCTGAGACAGAGCTCCGCCGGCCACCGACTCCGCCCCTCTTCCTGGTCTGGATGAATGGTTTGTTATTGTCAGACTTCGGTGCAGTTCAATTTTTGTCTGTTCTCGTTGTGTGTTTGTTTCTAAATCTTTGTTGTCCTTAAGTTTGGTTGTGCAGGGAGGTACAGTATTTGCACCTATGCCTCCATCTTGGCCAAAAATCCAGGATGACCATTTGTTTAATTTGGGAAAATTATCCCATTTAAGCATTTATGAATTTACCATATTAACTTACTTTTAACAAAAGAAGAAATGACTTCTGTCTCATATGTTCCAGCTATCTTGTACCCAGTGGATTGTCAAGTTGAAGGAGTCTTATTGTATTCCTAACAATCTACTACTCTCGAGACTTCTGCCAAGATGGAGGTGTAGGTGGAAACACTGTGCCTCCTCACACAACCAAGTTTAAAGACAACAAAGTTTTAGTAACAAAAACACAGCCAAAACACAGAAAATTGAACTATATGGAAGTTAGACAGCAATGAACCATTCAGCCAGACAAGTAAGAGGGGCAAAGCTAGCAGCGGAGCAGAGTTGGGCAGGAAAGATCCCCCGACCCAGGCGCACAGGCAGCTGTGGGCAGATCCCAGGTGTGGGGTAGCAATGGATGGACCCAGTGAGGGTGCAGGGCGGCAGGCTGATGGTGGTCACACATTCGTGCACAGATAAAACAGCGAAGGAGCGAGCATTGAGACAGATTGAGCAGGCTCCAGCATTGGGAAGCAGCAGAGGGGACCCCCATTGCCCCTCTTTGACCCTGCCCACACATACAGCATCACAACCCAGCAACCTGGGATGCCCCGCCTCGGTGAACACTTAAGGCTCCGCTCCTCATACATAACAGGTGCGAGCAGACCAAAACATGGCTCAAGAAGAACTCAAAGCCCCAGAGCCCATAACTCTAAGAGACGAAGAAATAGCCAACCTATCAGATGCACAGTTCAAAACACTGGTGATCAGGATGCTTACAGAACTGGCTGATTTTAGTCACAAATTAGAGGAACATATGAAGGCTAAACTAATTGAAATGAAGGGAAATGTACAGGAAACCAATAGTGATGGAAAAGAAACTGGGGCTCAAATCAAAGAAGTGGACCAGAAGGAGGAAAAAAATGACCAAACAGAAAAATATGAACAAACAAGAATTCAAAAAAATGAGGAGAGACTTAGGAACGTCCAGGACATCTTTAAACGTTCCAACATCCGAATTATAGGGGTACCAGAAGGGGAAGAGGAACAGCCACGAGTAGAAAACTTATTTGGACAAATAATAAAGGAGAATTTCCCCAATCTGGCAAAGAAAATAGACTTCCAGGAAATCCAGGAAGCTCAGAGAGTCCCAAAGAAGTTGGACCCAAGAAGGAACACACCAAGGCACATCATCATTACATTAGCCAAGATTAAAATGAAAGAGAGAATCCTAAAAGCAGCAAGAGATAAGTCACCTACAAAGGAGTTCCCATCAGACTGTCAGCTGATTTCTCAAAATCAGGCAAGAAGGGGCTGGGAAGAAGTGTTCCAAGTCGTGAAATACAAAGACCTACAATGAAGATTGCTCTATCCAGCAAAGCTTTCATTTAGAATGGAAGGGCAGATAAAGTGCTTCTCAGATAAGATCAAATTCAAGGAGTTCATCATCACCAAGCCCTTATTATGTGAAATGTTAAAGGGACTTATCTAAGAAAAAGAAGATAAAAAAGATGAACAGTGAAAGGACAGCAAACTCACAGTTATTATTAACAACCACACCTAAAACAAAAGCAAACTAAGAGGACAGCTAGGTCAGGAGCAAAACCATAGAAATGAAGATCACATGGAGGGTTAGCAACAGGGAGTGGGAGGAGGAGAAGGAGGGAGAAGGTATAGAAAATAAGTAGCATAGACAGTAGGTAGAAAATAGATAGAGGGGAGGGCAAGAATAATATGGGAAATATAGAATCTAAAGAACTTGAGACACGTGGTCATAAACTAAAGAAGGGAATGGTGGGGGAGGGGTGTGCAGGGTGGAGGGGAATGAAGGGAGGAAATAGAACAACTGTAATGGCATAATCAATAAAATATATTTTAAAAATATATATTCTCTGTGAACACAAATTTACTTTAAAATAGGATGTAAAGGTTTGGGCTTATCTCTAATCTTTGATTCACACTATACAACCTCTTTAACTAAGCAGTAAGAGCATATAACACCCAAGAGAAAAATTAGAAAATAAAGAATTCTTTGAGAGGGAAGTCCTATTTTAGGTTTTCTATTTCATTGCACCATGGTCATGAGAGTTGATCCAGTCCAAACTATCTGTGTGGCAGAGGGGGACAAGTAAAGCACAAGGTTGGATCAGTGCTAGTTTCAGGTCTGGGACCAATGGTCCTTGGCTTCCAGTGAAAAATCAACTGTGGAGTGAGTGCTCTGGACACCAGGACTAGTCCAGTGATAGAGAACCCTGCCCACCTGGACACTGCCCAGTCATGCTCTGAAGCCCATGTATAGCTGATGGGACAGGCCAGACCCTGGAGAATGACATGTGGAGCTGTCATGGCAGTGGAAGCAGCAGTGATTGGTGACAGTCAAAGACACTGCCCTACATAAAAGGCTTAGAAGGCCACAACCTGATTTTCATTCTAAAGCACTGAAAATTTCCATCTTTGAATAGTTCAGTGACGAAATAAATCATGGAAAGGGAAGGGCAGGGTGGATAAATAGTATTTATACTACACCTACCCCATTCTAAGTCTCTCGTCTTACCTAAGTGCTATACTTATGTAAGTACACCTAACATGTTGGTATACTTACCTAAGAACATGTTGGTGCTTTTGTATGAAAGAGCAGAATTTTGAGTTAGTCCACATACCAAATTCTGTTTGTTTGGCTAAAAGGTATACCAGTGCCCCTTTCTCTTTTCAAATTAATTAAAAAATTTTATTTATAGATCATTTTAAATATTTAAATAATTTCAGACTTAAATAGTTTCAAATTTACAGAAAAACTGCAAGAATAATTAAACTCTCATCTATCTAGATTAGCCAATTTTTAACAGTTTGCTACATTTGCTTTCTAATTCTCTCTCTATATATATGTGTATATGTGAACACATATGAAATATATTCATGTGCACATATTTTATTTATTCTAAAATATTCAAGAGTAGATTTCATACACCATGCCCCTGTACCCCTTATAAACAAGGATATTCTCTTACTTAACCACAGTACAGTTATTAAATTCAAGACATTTGATCAGAAATTTGAATTTAATCTATAGTCCACATTTCACCTCATTAATTAACCTAGTAATTTCCTTAATAAGCAGTTTTTGTCTGGGCCAGGATCCAATCCAGGATCACTTTAGTGTACTGGTTAGCACTATATTCTACATCTATATTATAATCTATACTATAGATTCTATAGAAAAATTAGTTACTAAATTATAGTTAAGCCAAACAATAGAAATTTATGCAGCCATTTAAAAAACTAGATATTATCTCTATTGTACTGACTTGGAAGTATTTCCCAAGTTCAAATTAACAATATATAGTGACTTCATATTAAGAAATGTCCATTTGTATAAAAATAGTATATATGGTATGATATGCATGTGACACACGAGTGAAAATTCACACACCAAGCTGCTGGTTCTGGGGGAGCCGCACCGAGAGAGAAATGGAAGGGAATGTCACTTGGGGTCCCATGCACTGGTGCACAGGGTCAGATCGGTAAAACGAAATGCACTGCCTTTCATTTAGGAGGTAAAGATTTTTTTTAATTTAAGGAGAGTTTCTAATTTTATTTTATTTTCATTTTTTACTTTTTAAATTATACTTTATTGTTTATACTATTACAGTTGCCCAATTTTCCCCCCTTTGCTCCCCTCCACCCAGCCTCCAACTCCCTCAGGGGATCACCACACCACTGTCCCATGGGCCATGCATATACTTTCTTTGGCTACTCTAGTCCCCATGCTGTACTTTACATCCCCATGACTGATAATTTCTAATTTTAAAAAGAAAAAATTTTTAAATTTTTAAATTACATGTTTTTTTTTAATTTGTCAACACCCTTTGAAGAACTATTTCAAATTAAAAATAGCAAAAAAAAACACATCATCTAAAATTTTCCAATTGTGTTCATCTTAAAGTATTATCAGGGCAGGTTTATGTTAATGTAGCTCTGTGGGAGGACTTGCAAGACTGACCTGAACCCTCTGGCCTCAAGGGACCAATCTCAGATAGAAGAGCCATGCCCTCAGTGTCTCCTGGCTTTTGTGAATCTGGGCCTTCTGGCTCATTTAAAAGTTGGCCACCTCAGCTCTTATGCAAAACAGCAATCCATGTCACTCTCTTAGCCCCAGCTGCTCAGGGCCACACAAGTAAACTATTATGGTCATAATCTTTCCTTTCCTTCCTTCTTTCTTTTTTTAAAACACTTTTAAATACTTTATTGTTTAGGCTATTACAGTTGTCCCACTTTTCCTCCTTTTGCCCCCATCCACTCAGCCCACCCCACACTTCCATAGTCAATCCCCTCACTACTGTCCATGTCCATGGGTCCTTCTTCAACTAATCCCTTCACTTTCCTTCAATCAGACTCCCCTCACCCCTCCCCCTTACAGCTGTCAGTCTGTTACCTGATTTCATGCCTCTGGTTCTCTTGCTCTTTTCTTAATCCCTAAAAAAAATCAGTGTGAGGGAACCAACCATTTCCACAATCCACAGGGTTTTCCATAATATGCTTATGATGCTGCTGAAGACTAATCAGAATAAAAGAATTGCTATTTTTAGGATTGCTTTAAATTATGTTTGTAGATCAAGGAGAAATTTCTAAAAACAATTATATTTACTCACTAGAGAGGAGACGAGAACTAAAAAGAACAAAGGATGTGAGTTCAAAATAACTTCAGAAAGATAGCATAATGTAATAGCTGCAAATTACTTCATAACTTCACAGATGACATTTACTCTTCCATGGACAACATGGAAATCACCAGAACAATCCTTATAAAGCTCAATCAAGGAATCATTAAAAGGTGAAACCAAATATTTAAACAGGACAGGGAGAAACTGAAAGGAGAAATATGAGATCTTGAAATAGTTCAGGTGTAGGGGAAAGTTCTGCTCCATAAACTTTTGTTTTCTTAATAGTGAGGCATATGGGACGAATTGAAATCTGAGATTCACTCAGCCAGTTAGGTTACTATAAAATACAGTAAAGTAATTTAAATAGCAATTATGCTAAAGCCCTAAAACAACTCCAAGAGAAAGAATATAAGGCCAATATCTAAGGAATATTTTTATAAGTCATTAACTGTTTATGAACAATGAAAGTACAGTAATAAACAAGAATTGAAAGTGATGCTGATGTTTATAAAATTGTCTTTTTTTAAAGGTGTATTTTTTTAGATTTTATTTCTTTATTTTTAGAGAGAGGGGAAGGGGGGAGACACAGAGGGAGAGAAACATTCAATGTGTGGGAGGTACATGGATTAGTTGCTTCTTACACATCTCCAACTGGTGAGGACCTAGCCCACAACCCAGGCATGTGCCCCAACTGAGAATTAAACTGGCAGCCTTTTGGTTTGCAGGCTGGCGCTCAATCCATTGTGTCACACAAGCCAGGGCCATGAAGATGTGTTTTAAGTAGGGTTGTTAATGAAAAGGTACTATCTAGTTCTCAGCTATAGTCAGGAGTCAGTTTGGACCATTCAGACCAGGGCAAGATATAAGGTTCCTGGATCCTTGAGGCCCCACAGCAGTCCTAGATGAGACAGATATGAGCTGCTATCTGATTTAAGTTGCTATACATAGGGTCTTTGCCCCAAGAGCCAAACTTGTATCCAAACTAATGCTGATGAAGTCTGATTGAGCTGAAAGAAAATTGAGGGGCTTTAGTTTCATTGTTTTGTTTTTTTACCATCAAAACTGAAGATAAAGCCCTGGCTGGTATAGCTCAGTGGATTGAACACAGGCCTGAGAACCAAACAACTGTGTTTCAATACCTAGTCAGGGCACATGCCTGGGTTGCAGACCAGTTCCCAGCAGGGGACTCATGAGAGGCAACAACCCTACATTGATATTTCTCTCCTTCTCTCCTTCCCTTCCTCTCTAAAGATAAATAAAATCTTTAAAAGGAAAAAAAAACTGAAGATAATGCCCCCAGAATGTGGTGATCTCATCAAGATACTACAGCCCAGTCAGCTGGCCTTCCTCCCAGATGCCTCTGCAAAGTCATCGCCCACACTGTAAGAAAGCACTGTCAATAAAATCAGGGTGGCTCTTCGGCATCCATAAATCAAACTAAAAGACAGCAAATGAGATAATATATGTAAATGTATGTGTGCATATATGTTATAAATGCCTCACTTTTCCTTTAAAATTAGCTCCTCCTTCATCCTAAGCCTGGTTCCCCTTGTGGTTATGAGATAGATGATTGTCAGCACAAATGGAGTCAACATCCCCCCTCATTTACATACAGTGAGACGGCCAAGGAATTTTAGTTCTTTGCTGGTCTGATTGAGCCAGCTTCACTCATGTGCCCAACGTGGACCAGTAAAATCCCCTGGGGAATACCTCACTACCCTACACTAGCTGATCTAACCCACCAGAATTGACCCCTGGAGCTGGGGATGTGGTGTATACCAAAACAAAATCAGGGAACAGGAAGTGTCTGGTGACCCACCCCAGAGGGCATGTTGGGAGAGCAGTTTGTGTCAAGGTCCTGGGGTCAGAGGAATGGGTTATCAGATACAAAGTACATAAAAATATATGAAGCATATCAAGTATTTACAGCAAGTATGTAAAAAGCTCAAGCTACCTTTTCATCCAAGGGAAGATCTTAAAGATTTGTGGAGGGTGTTTTGGAGAAAGCTGTGCTGTGAGCCTCACCTCCAAACCCCACCCCTTGAGGGGTGAAATAGAGGTGGGTAAGGACCTTCACACCTACCTCAACCTGAAAGAGGGGAGATTCCACAGGGCTTAATGTGTGACCCCCACATTTGGGAGGCACACAGTTGGAATTCATGCTTGGGAAATTTAGAGGGCTCTCTATTGGTGACATCAAATCCCAGGTGAGCCCTGACTGGTGTGGCTCATTGGATTGAGTGCCAGCCTGCACTCCAAGGGGTCACTGGTTTGATTCCCAGTCAGAACACATGCCTGGGTTGAGGCCGGGTCCCCAGTAGGGGGCATGTGAGAGGCAACCACACATTGATGTTTCTTGCCCTCTTTTTCTCCCTCCCTTCCCCTCTAAAAAATGAATAAATAAAATATTTTTTAAAAATTACAGATGAGCTCCACATTGCTAGATTTAAAGATCAACACTCCGTCTTCATCTTATTTAAGTTAGCATATCAAAACAGTTGAAACAGTTTCTTCACCTGCTTCCAATAGACCAATATTCCAGGTTTTCCTCCAGCTTCCATGGCCACTCCTCTCCTGCTGGTTCCTCTTAAATCCCCAACCTCTTGGTGACGAAAGTAGTCCAGGATTCAGTCCTTAGACCTCCCATTTCCTCTATCTACACTCCTTCTCTCTGTACTTGGACAGTTTCCCAATATTTATCTCTGACCCAAAACTCTCTCCTGAACTGAACCTCAGACTCATTTATTCACTGCCCTTGCAAAATCTCCACTTAAATGTCTAATATACATCTCAAAATCAATCTCCCCAAACAAGTAATAAACAAGAATTAAAAGTGATGTCTGATGTTTGTAAAATTGTCTTTTTTTTAAGATGTATTTTAAAACCCAGTTCCTTCCTGACTTCCTTGTCTCAAATATCAGCAACTCCATTCTTCCATTTGCTCAAGAAAAAAAAAAAATTGAAATCATCCCTGATTCCTCTCTTTGTTCCATATCCTACATCCAACCTAAAATATATCCAGCACAGATCACTTCTCACCATCTCCTCCATTATCTTTTACCTGGATTACTTCAAAACCCTCCAAAATTTCTTTCCTTTTCTACCTAGATTACTGCAAAAAGTTTCTTTCTTTTTTTTCCCCTTGCCCAAGCAGATGGTTGCCAGCATAAGCCTTTTAAAAATGCAAGCTGTCATTCTCCTGCATGGAACCCTTCCAGTGGCTTTCTATTTCATTCAGAGCAACAGCTAAAGTCCAAACAATAGCCTATCAAACCTTACAGCACATGCCCACCCACCCCCCAACCCACACACCCCCCAACCCACACACTGTTCTGACCTTATGTCCCCTCACTCATTTCACTTTAACAGTTCCTTGTTCCTCCTCAAATACACCAGACATGCTCTGACTCCAGGACCTTGACACAAACTGCTCTCCAAACATGCAATATCTTTGCTCCCAGAAAGCTACATGGCTTTGCTCACTTAACTCATTGAAATATCCCCTTATCAGGAAGGCCTTTCCTAACCACCCTATTTAAAACAACCATCATCACCTTCTCCCATTCTCTACTCTCTTACCCTGCTATATTGCTTTTCGTATCATATAGCATGTTTGCTTCTAAAGTACTCTACCATTTAGTTGAGTTTTTTTCAGTCTCTTTCCATATAAATGTAAGAGGGATTTTTTTTTATATTGGTTGTTAAATTCTGCATATCTGGCATCTAGAACAGGCCTGACATACAGCAGATAATAAATATTAGTAGGATGATTGCATGAATATTTTGCTCTCTATAATTTTGTATTGTTTGGATATTTTACAAGAAGGAAATGCTCATTTATCCATTTGACAAATATGGATTCAGTACAAATTCAAGCCAGTCTCTGTACTGGGTGCTGGGTCAAGAGTGCTGAGAAAAACTCGACTACGCTGCCTGGGTTCATGGAGTTTAGTCCAGTAGATAATTGAAATAATGACAAAATGAGTGCTAAGTGCTATAAGGAAGGGACATGCGTCTACAATAGCAGATCCACAAAGAAAGCTGGCCCTGCCCGGGTGAGGTAGAAGTGAATGGAGAAAAAGGGCCTGGGGGACCAAGAAAGCCACAGGAGGCTGGCAGCAAGGCTCTGCATTATATAACTGCTCTATGATTTTCCTCAGGATGGCCTCTGCCCTGTATCAAAGTGTATGAAGTGCACCCCACGCTACCTGCTGATCATCCCCTGAGTAGCAGCAGAGCCAAGAAACACCCACATGCATTACAGAGGTGAAGGGGTGAGTGTGGCACAGAGTGGAGGAGTAGAGTTGAGGCAGAGGGAACTGTGTGGGCGAAGGTTCTGGAATGGGAGGGACGATGGCACGTTCTAGAACACAGACAGCAAGGAGAAGGTGATGAGAGAAGCGACTGGAGAGGGAAAGCATGGGCAAGGCCTGGCAGGCCCTCACAAAGATTCCAACTTTATCCCGAAATGAATCAAAAGCCCCAGGAAGAGCTTGTTAGTTTTTGTTTTGTTTTGTTCCATTTGCCTTGTGGTGACATGAGTAGACCTGTATTTTGAAAGCAGTGTTGATACTGCCTTTGTAGAATATATTACCTGAGGTACCTGACCAGGTGCGGGAGGATCAGTCAGGAGAAAACACAGGGAACCTGCCCCAGAGTAGAGGCAGGACGTGGAGAAAAGTCGACCAGTGGCAGAGATTTCATTACCTGTGTGTTATGGGCAGACTCATCCTCCCAAAATTCCTATGCTGCAGTCCTAACTCCCAGTGCCTCAGAATGTGACTGGATTTGGAGACAGGATCTTTAGAGAGGTGACTAAGGTCATAAAGATGGGCCCTAATCTAATATGACTGCTGTCCTTATGAGCACAGGAGATTAGGACATAGACTCACATAGACCAGGTGAAGACACAGGGAGAAGATTATCTATAATCTAAAGAGAGAGGCCTCAGAAGGAACCAAATCCACCCACACTGGTTTCAGGTTCTTGGCCTCCAGAACTTGAGAAAATAACTTTCTATTGTTCAGGCCACCCACTGCATGGTATTTGTTAGGGCAGCCTTAGCAAACTAACACACTGCAAAAATAAAAAAATATTAAGTGAAGAATGAAATCTTTGAATAATAAAAATATATTAGATTTATCCTAATTGATATCAGGGTGGTGTATGATGGTGAAATTCAAACAAAAGAGCATTTCTTCAGTATTCCCGGTGATGGCTTCCACAACAAATATGTATCGTCCCTAAAATGAGGAATAAGAAACACAAGTAAAGTTAAGGGTTAGATGCTTCTATTTCGTAAGACTTCTAAAAGCATTTTTCTTACTAGGAAGAAATCATTTAAATTGGATTGGTTATCATTTCCTCAGTTTTTTAATGAGATGAAATTTTGTACGTCTAAATTCAGCAAACATTTATTTCCTAATTATGAGTAAGTTTAATGATTTTTTTAGACTAATCTATGAGATTTCCAAACATTAGATATAAATTGTAAACAAAATCAGTTAAGAATATGCATTGTTAAAATTTATTTTTAAATAGTCACCAAAAGTGAAACATGCAAAATTTCATTGCTAAGTATCTAATGCAAACATCTGAAGTCACATGGTTATTACTCATGGAGACTGTTACAGCATTCTAGGCAGCAGTTGCACAATGCATTTGCCCCAAAATCATTCAATATATTGATGATGAACATTTGCATTACTTTTCAGCCATGTATGTTACAGAGGAAACATGAATGAAAATGAACTTTCTTTCGTGTAACTTTGTTATATTTCCACATTCTTTAGTACAGGAGTCCCAAACCTCTGGGCCACGAACCAGTATGTGTCCAAGCCTGTCAGGAAATGGACTGTGCAGCAGCAGGTGAGCTTGAATGTAATGCTCTTGAATCGTCCTGAGACCATTTCCCACCAACCCCCCTGATCCATGGAAAAACTGTCTTCCACGAAGCCAGTCCCTGGTGCTAAAAAGTTCAGGGACCACTGCTTTAGAAGGAAATAGAAAAATATCCCAAACCAAATAAAAGTAGGGAAAAAATCTTGACTATCTTAATTTTGAGTCACAATTTTTAAGAGTTGCGAATTGCTTATTCAAATTCTTCACATATCTGTTACCACCAAAGATTAAGAATGTACAAAATGACTCTTGGACAATACCTTAGAGAACAGTATTCCCTTGAAGGAGAATGGCACTGATGTATTCACAGTCTCTGCAAACAAAACACAAAAACATCTTGGTCATCACTAAGTGACTTCTTTTTTGGTAACATGGCTGCACCTTTGACACTTTACTACTGGCAGTGCAGTCCCAAAGAAAATTATAAAGAAATAATAATAATAAAATTATAAAGAAATAACTAATGGGAGCCACCCTGACTCCCATTTCCTGGGACTCCGCTGCCACCACATGCTTCTCTCAGGACCAGCATTGGGGGATGCAAGCTTTAAGGCCCTGAAGTGAGTAAGTGATGCACAGGCAAGTGCTAATATGCTTCATCCCAAGTTATATATATGCATATTTAATATTGCTGCTCCTTTAGCAGGGTATAATAGAGAAGGAAAGTTATTTTAAAAGTAGATATGTGTGATACTTACAATTTAATTCTCAAACTTTAAAGGATCAATGTTTCTTAAATTAGAATGTCCTGAGCTCTGAGCCTATATAGTTGGCTTCCAGATGGACATGTTTATTTGAACCTTCCAAAATTACCTGCATTTCAACATGCACAAATCATAACTCATTATGTTTAAATATATGCCTTTTGCACACATAATTTCAAATAATGGCACTTCTATCCATCCTGTCACTGACCTTCAAGTGGTTCTTGATTTACCTAATCTTTGCCTGCCACACCAGTTCAGTCAGCATGTCTCTCCTGTCCTGTCTCCCAATATGCTCTCCTGGTCTCCTCCGCTTGACTCCAGGTCAACCATCTTTGTTCAGCCCTCATGGCCTTTCACTGTCTCCCACCTGCTCTTCCTTCCACCCAAGTATCCTGCCAGCCAATCCCCTCTGCCTTATGAATGGACACTAGCTATCTGCAGAAATGGACATCTCTGTGGGGCATCCTTACCCACTGATGACAAGCTGCAGACCAATATTTGCATATGGCTTACATGCCTGCTCCTGTCCCCCTGTTCTGGGCTCATCTTCAGCAATTCCCCACAAGCACATTCTGCTCCAGCTACAAAAAAAAAAAAGCTACTCTCCAAATAAGCCACATCCTCTCCTGGCTAGATGTGTCTGTATACACTCTTTCCTCTCCAGGGAACATCTTTCCTTCTTGTTCTCTTATTAAAGACACAAACAAAATGCTCTCTGAAGCTTTATCTGAGTTTTTCTATCATGGTAAATTGATCACTACATATATAGTTAAAACTAAGAGCACATAAATTCGATTAGCTTTTATGATGCTTTGTTGTCATTTTTGTTCCCATGACTATCTTCCCCAGAACAGAGAGACCCAGAGATGGAGACCCTATCATGCAACTTGGGATCACAAGGGTCTAAATCATGACCTGCTCAAATTAGGTTCAACAGATGTTTGTGGAAGGGAAGAAGGGAGGGAAGAAAGAAGCAGGCAGTCTGGGTTCAGTCTGACACATGTGAGATCTTTAGAAAGTGAAACTTCAAAAATTCAAATAAAATGTCAACATAATCCCAAGATTATGTGAAATCATTGTGAAACAATTGTTTTAAAAAACAGTGATCTGCCAAGAGGATTTGTTTCTAAAGAGAAAGCACGGCACAGTAGAAGAGTAGGCGGTAAGAGTCCAGAGGCTGCTCAGGTACTAACTAGTTCTCTGAATGACCTTGGGCACAGTTCTGAACCACTCAGCCATCAGTTTCCTTACTTGTAAAAATGGCAGAGCCATAAAATCAGGAACAAAGAAAGGAATCAACATGAATATTTATTATTTAATAACATCATTCTTAAATTCTTACTGAGCACTATTTTATACACATGCTCTAATTACTCCTTGAAGCCATGTAAAATCAGTTTCACTGTGCCCATTTTACAGATGAGGAAAATGAGGTGACTGTGACCCAAGGTCAGACTGCTAGTAGGTGGGAAAGTGGGGACACTGACTCAGGTCTGTGAACCTCTGAGCCCAGATTCACCAGCAAAACCAGCTCCATGACTTGTATGTGATTGGGGGTAGCAGATAAAGTAGAGATATGGACAGATGATTGGCTGGGAAACCCACAGCAAGTACACTGATTTACTTAAAAACTATTTTCTTTTTTTAATATTTTATTTATTACTTTAGAGAGAGAAGAAGGGAGGGAGAAAGAGAGGGAGAGAAATGATGGGCTGCTTCTTGCATGCCCTGACCAGGGACCTAGCCTGCAACCCAGGACTGTGCCCCAACCATGAATCAAATCAGTGAACTTTGGATTTGTGGGATGACACAAAACCTACTGAACCACACCAGTCAGGCAAAAAAAAAAACTATTTTCTTAGAGACTGCTAGCAGTTGTACAATCATATAATCAAACTGATGTCCCTTTCAAAGTAAGTATAAGCCCTTTCTGTTATAAATTTTTATATTACTCTAATCCCATTAATTCCCTATGATTATTTTTCATTTTTGGTGCCACCTATATCTAGTGTATGCTATGTTGCTAAATTTAACATATGCATGTAAACTACCTGAAATCGTTTTTTTAAACAAGGTGGGTACAGGTTAATGATAAATAATTATATGGGAAAATATTCAACTTCAATAGTAATAAAAATGTTAATAAAACAATTAAGTTATTTCTAATAAAGTTTTTTAAAAACTTATCCTTTTAAACAATAATACCCAATGTTAACAAGACATAGATTAATCTACTATACTTACACTTTGTTGGTGGTATAATATATAAATTGGTATAATCCTTTAGAAAAGCAATTTGGTCTTATGTGAATAAAAGCACAGTTATACTAAAACTATTTAAGCTTAGAAATCTCTCTGGGAGCTATATAATTCCTTCTTCTAAATATGGGACTATTCAAATCTAAAATGTGAGAAAAATTATATAAAGAAATATATTACTTATAATATTATTGATAACAGTACAAATACCAGAAGGACGCTAATGTCCAATAGGAGAACAATTAAATGAGCCAGGACATAACACACTAAGGGAGAGTTTTCACTGTAAAATATTCATGCTCTGACTTTTTAAAAGATATTGTTTATTTTTGTTTTTAGACAGAGGGGAAGGGAGGGAGAAAGAGAGACAGAAACATCAATGTGTGGTTGCCCCTCAGATGGCCCCCAACCCAGGCATGTGCCCTGACTGGGAATCGAACCTCGGTTGTTTGGTTTGCAGGCCTGTGCTCAATCCAATGAGCTACACCAGCCAGGGCCGTACTCTGATTTTTGAATCACGTGGACATGGTTATCTAGCCGAAAAATTAAATAAATTGTTTTCATTGTAGTCAAGTATATTTACAACTGCATAAATAATATGAATAAAAGGAAATACTCCAGAATGACTTTAGAAATCGGTGACTTCTTTATTGTTTATTCTTTCTAATTTTCATGCTGTGACAGCGTGATATTTATAACCTTTTAAACTATTTAAACTATTTACTAGTTTGAAAATTATTAAGAAAAAAATTCACGAGTTTTCAATAAGTGACCTTAAGGTCTTAAACTCTAAAATTTTATGATTCTGTGGAAAATTTCCAGGGTGGAAAAGAAAGGAGAAAGACATGGAAGAAACCAATGTAGTGGCATAGTAAAATCTAGTGAGTTTCTATGAAAATATAAGTGTAATGTTTAGAAAAAGAGATCCATAACCAAGGATAAATATACAATATTAATCTGAACAAGATAAAAATTTTAATAGCCCTTCAAACACACTCAAGTGTCATCTTAATAATAACTCAGTAATATAATTGTAAAGTGTCATTTAAACTGCTAAAAGTAAAAACTTTGAATGTAAAGAATTATTATCAGAAAAAAACTTCACATTTTCCGTGTATTTACTTTCTATATCATTCTCATAAAGTATTATATTCTAGCCTGAGAGCAAGGTAAATTACATGCTTACCTCCTTTTAGAGCTCTACAAAAAGAATATTCATCATCAGATCCTCGGCAAATAACTTCTTTGCGCATTGGGAACACCAAGGTGTTAAAAGATAAATACAGATTGAAGTACAATTTTTTAATGTCTCTTCCTTAAAGAGAAAAAAATACCATTAGTCTCTCATATAAGAGATTATTTTATAAATAATAATTAACATTTATTATACACATAAAGTATGCTCTGTGCTTTTCCAACATTATTTCATTCAATTATCACAACTACCCATACTGTGAGTATTGTGATCCTAGTTCTGGAGTTGAGGAAACTGAAGTTTTTAGAGGGTAACTAGTGCACTGTAAACATAAAAGAATACTCCATCATAAGAATTATGTACTATGACTAAAAAAAGATGGACCTATTTTTTTAAAAACTATCAAATGAAGATATAAGATTTTCTGTTCTTTTTGTAGTTTGGCTAGGAAGTTCAAAGAAAGAAAAGGAGTTGATGATAATCAACTCATGTCCACTTTTTAGTAGCTTTGATGACAGATTTTTTTAGAACAAAATTAAACCTTTTAAAAATATAATTCTATAAATAACTGATAATTTCTTTTTTTTGTATTTTATTTATTTATCTTTAGAGAGGGGAAGGGAAGGAGAAAGAGTGGGAAAGAAACATCAATGTGTGGTTGCCTCTCATGTGACCCCTACTGGGGACGTGGCCTGCAACCTAGGCATGTGCCCTGACTGGGAATCGAACCAGCAACACTTTGCTTCACAGGCCCACGCTCAATCCACTGACCTACACCAGCCAGGGCCAAAATTAAACCTTTTGATTAAAATTTGGGTGATGAGCTATTTATTATAGCTTCATGATTACCCTATTCCTGATTAACATGAAAAAATCAGTAAACAATGTATTTGGCTCAATTCTTATAAGTTACTCACTTTGTCCAAGGAGAAAGCATGTACAATCTTTTTTATAATGAAAATAATTGACTATAACCACCACCTCATTGAAAATATTTTCCTAATAAAGTCACTGTAACTCACTGTGTAGCCATAATCAAAGGAAAAGTTTCATACCTTTAACTTGAACTTGGCTATGTTTAACAGAACTGTCAACTCCTTCCTTAAAACTTTCCATTTGGTGTTGCTGCCACCACTCTTTTCCCCTTATCCTTCAACCTCTCTGACTCCTCCTCACTCTGTTCATTTACTCCTCTTTATTAAAGTTCTATCCTCAGTTCTCCTCAATAGCATTTATTCTGCACAATCTCTCTGGCTTTAAGTGCCACATAGAATGCTAACTCCCAAAATGCCATCTTTAGTCTCAAACTTCCTCCTGAGCACTGTCTCATATGTGCATTCAATATCTCTATTCAGATGTTGTTCATTAGTTCACCCTAGAGATCCTAAATTGATTTCCTCATCTTTATCCACAAATCAGCACAAGAATTCCCAACTCCAATAAATCTTACTAGTCTTCATTTCATCCTCATTTCCATGGTCTTAATGCAGGCTCTCATTACTCTGAGCCCAAAGGACCACGAAACTCCCTAATTTGTCTCTAGTTGTCTACTTACAGGGTAAAGTATAAAGAACATAACAGGGTCTGCTTCAAACAGTGGTTCACGGTCCATTCCACAGACTTTAGCCTGAACCTCTCAAAAACCATAGATGTGAGTAGAAGTTGAAGAGCTGTTTTTATGAGAATTTCCTTAGACATGGGAATCAGTAGTACTGTTGTGGTGTCCGAAGACAAGGTTGGACAGGGACCTTCTTCCATTTCTACATGGAATACAGTATATTCCTGGTCTTTGATGACTCCCAAAAAAGTGCTGTTTATATCTTGAGAAGCTTCTTGACCTTGGACACCACTGTGGTCACGTCAGCCACATGAAAAGTGGTTAATGTGAGGTACCACTCACGTCGTTCAGCAGGCCAGGGATATACATGTGCATGTTGGGATGAGAAAGAAGAAACTGGTGGCTGCCATGTGAGAAGACTGTTTTTTTAAAGATTTTATTTATTTATTTTTAGAGAGAGGAGGGGAGGGAAAGAGAGAGGGAGAGAAATATCAATGTGTGGTTGCCACATGAGTGCCCCCTACTAGAGACCTGGCCCACAACCCAGGCACATGCCCTGACTGGGAATTGAACCTGCCATCCTCTGGTTTGCAGTCCATCACTCAATCCACTGAGCCACACCAGCCAGGGCAGAGAACACTGTTTTTGACCTCGCCTAAGAAAACTCCAGGAACTACCAGAAATAATTTTCAAGGAGACTTATGGTCCAGCTTTGTTTGTCAATCAGTTAGTGGTATACAAGCAATTTACTAGCAAGGTTATAAAGTCTCAAAGTAAATAATTTCTATTCCCGACCTATTTTTGATTCAATTTGTACTTAGAGCTCTTACTTAACAGAAGTAGAGATAGCACAGAAAAATAAGTTGATTTCTATAATGTGGCCCCACACTTTACACAGAAATTCTAGCATATTCTAGGTAAACTCATGTCATAATTGCAGAACTCTATAAAAAATAACTGAATAATTATTTTTAGTAAATTAATATAGTGTGATACAAATGTCATACTTAGTAAATGATTAAGTTATCCGTGGTGACAACAGAGGTGTGCTACTCAAACTTTCCTTCTCAAGAACCTGCTGGAATAATAGTAGTTGGCAGACAGCCCCGAGCTGTTGCACCTTTGTATCCTTCTCACCCAGAGGCCAGTGCCCTGCAGGTTGCTCCTCTGCTGAATGAGCACTGCTGAAGACACTAGAGCCAGCCTATTCCTTCCTGCCTGTCATAGGACACTTGTGATAGGCAATCTCTGCTCTAAGGCTCCCCACTGACCTGGCTGAGAGGATCTCAGGGATGTATTTTGGTCTGATGACAATATTACCAAATTCTCCTTCCTTCCTTCCCTCTCTCATTTCAAAAGCATCAGATCTATACCTCAGTCTGAACCCTCTCCTTGCCCACTTGGGCCTCCTCTTCCTTTCATTGTTTATCAGCATTTTCTCCAGATAAATCTATTATACGTGTAATTCCTTCTCCGCATCTGCTTTTCAGAGAACCCTGAGTGATGGCATATTGTATTATTATTACTTGGGTCTGGAAGGATACAACTTGCTTCCTGTGGGTAAGGACAAGGGGTTTGCATGAAAATTAGGTCATTCATGATGTCAATAATCAGTTCTGCCAAACATCTAGGGGTAAAGCACACCACATAGACCAGAAAACAAAACCCAAGAGAGAGAAATTGTAGAGCCTTAGCCAGGCAAAATTTTAGGAAAAAAAATTACTTTCTAACCTTGGCAGATAAATAGAGTTGGATTGTTCTTTGCTCTGCACTATCATCAAGCATCACTACAGTCACTTTACTTACCACACCATGTTTTTTACAGGTCTGTCCCTCCAACTGCACTGAGAAATTCTTGAAGGTCAAGAGAATGTCTTATTTATAAATGAATACTTAGTATCAATCACAATACTTGAAATATACTATGCATTTTTCAAGAATAAATGAATGCAGAAACAAAGTACCCAAACACAGGTTGAACAATTAAATTCAGAAATATTAAAACATGAGTTTTGTCTAGTATTTCTGGGTTCTCAGCTACCTCTTTTCTTGTAAAGTAGAAAACTAAGATCAAGGGGAAATCTTTATTTAAACTTACTTACATGAAAGCATTTTGTAAAATATACGCTCCAAATATAAGCTATACTATAAATTATGATGAAAACAATAATGGTAATGCAGATGATGAGAGCTGAACTTTTCTGGGATCCTAGAGTTTACATACCACAAAGCTAACTGGCATGAGACGATAAAAGTTTTATGTGTTTTCCCAAACACTTAGGTCCAGCCCAATGCTATCACCATCACCCAACTAAAACCAAGAGGAAGAAAAATAATACAACACAAAATAAAAAACATTATCGTTTTTATCCCAAAATCATCATTTTAAGATCATTTTTAGAAAAACATGTCCTGCCTTGCTTATACACAGATCTTTAACTAGTGGAAACCCAACTTTACTTATCATCTGAATAGATAATGGCTGACAAAGTATATACCTATTAAATTGTTAGAAGTCTAAAATTATTCCCACTTTACCCCCATGCCATTATGTAGTCCCCTCCCCATTAGTGGGAACCTAGTGACTTGCTTCTAACAAATAGGTCAAGCAAAGTTAATGGAGTGACTCTTCCATGACTAAGCTACATAAGATGGTGACTTCTATCCTGTTAGCTAACTGTCCCCTTTGCTGGCTTTGATGAAGCAACAAGCTAAGTTGAAAAGGCCCATATTGCAAAGTACTGAGAGCTGGCCAACAGCCAAACAGGAACTGAATACTGTCAACAATCACATGAGAACTGAAGTGGATCCTTCTCTGTTTGAGAGTTCAGAAGAGACCCCAGTCCTGGCAGACAGCTTGATTGCAACCTTGTGGGAGATCCTGAAACAGACACAGCGAAGCCATGCCTAGACTACTGACACACAAAGACTTTGAATACATATACATTTGGAACACAATTATTTGTCATTGATATTTTTTGAACCTTTGAAATACTCTACAAAAACAAAAGTTTGAACTTACTTGGAATGAAGGAAATATGCAAATATCCATTGCTTCCCTTCAATGTTACACAGGGTTCAGGTACTACCGAAATAGGATATTTCATTTTATCTAAATGGAATAAAGAAAATGTCAATAAATTATTCCCAGTGAGTAAAGTATTTGGAAATTCAGCCTCCAAATGATGCTTTTAGCATTAAAATTGTATAATGAGAAAAACTGAGGGTGGCTAAAAATACCTCCCTCTGCTGAGGAATAACAGGATGGCAGAGCAGGAAGTCCAAGACCCTTCTTCCCTTCACATTCAAATTCAGCAACAATTCATGAATAAATTCTCTTTGTGAGAAGTCAGAAACTAATTGAAAGTACCCTGAGTTCCAGAAGAAATCAAATCCAGACTTACTAAAGTTGGTAGGAGATTTATGATGCCCTCTTGAAAGAGACCCTGTGCCTGGCACAGCAAAGTCAGAAAAAAAAAGCCCCTTAACCTCCAGCTTGACTCAGGAAGGAAGATGTTGGTTCATGCATCCAAACCCCCAAATTTTCCAAGGGGGATCCCCAAAGGACTGAGGAAATAAAAAGTCAGGACAGATCTTAAACTAGTATGGACACTACACGAGTAATCAAAATTTCCCAACAAAGAAAAGCCCAGGACCAGTTGACTACACAGGTGAATTCTACTAAACGCTTAAATAAGAATTAGCACCAATACTTCTCAAACCCTTAAAAAAAACTGAAAAGGAAGAAGTACTTCCCAACTCATTTCATGAGCCCAGAATTATACTGATACCAGAGGCGGACAAAGACACCACAAGAAAATAAAGCTACTGACAAATATCCCAGATAAATATAGATGCAAAAATCAACAAAATACTAGCAAGCTGAATTCAACAACATATTAAAAGGATCGTGATCACATGGGATGTATTCCTCTGATCCAAGAATGTTTCAAAAAAATCAATCAATGTGCTACACCACATTAACAGAATGAAGGATAAAAATTACATGATCATCTCCCAGTATCCATTTGTGATAAAAATGTTCAACAAAGTTGGAATAGAGAGAACATACCTCAATGTAATAAAGGCCACATATGACAAACCCACAGCCAAGATCATACTCAATAGGAAAAACTACAAGTACTCCCCTTAAGATTGGGAACAAGGCAGGAATGTCTGTCTTCACCTCTCTTATTCAACATAGTACTGGAAGTCCTAGCTGCAACAATGAGATGAGAAGAAATAAAAACAGAAAACTGTACTTGAACAACAATTAAATAAAAAAAATTTTTAAAGAAGAAGTAAAAAGCAACCAAATTGGAAAGAAAGAAGTAAAACTGCCATCATTTGCAGATGACATGATACTGTGTACAGAGAACCCTAAAGATTCTACCAAAAAACTACTTGAACTGATAAATAAATTCAGTTAAGTAGCAGAATACAAAATTAATATCCAGAAATAAGTTGTACTTTATTTGCTAATAATAAAATATAAGAAAAGGAAATTAAGAAAAAACCCCAGCCCTGACTGGTATGGCTCAGTTCATTGGGCATTGTCCTGCAAAGCAAAAGGTCTCTGGTTCTGCTCCCAGTTGGGGCATTTGTCTGGGTTGTGGGTTGAGTTTCTGGGTGGTGTGTGTATGAGAGGCAACTTATCAATGTTTACTCTTACATCGATGTTTCTCTCCCTTTCTTTCTCCTTCCATCCCCCTCTCTCTAAAAATACATAAGTAAAATATTTGAAAAAAAGAGAAAACAATCCCATTAAAAATTGCTTCAAAAAGAATAAAATACTTAAGAATAAATTTAACCAAGGATGTAAAAGACCAGTACTTGAAAAATTATAAGACACTGAAGAAAGAAACAGAAAAAGATACAAATAAGTGGAAGCACATACTGTTCATGAGAAGGAAAAATCAACATCCTTAAAATCCCATACTTACGAGACCAATCTGCTGATTCAATACAATTCCAATCAAGACACCACTGATGTATTTCAAAGAACTAAGACAATTATTCCAAAAATTTATATGGAACCACAAAAAAAAAACTGTATAATAGTTATCTTGAGAAAGAAGAAAAAAGTTGGAGGAATCATGCTACCTAATATCAAACTATACTACGAGCCACAGTAATCAAAAGAACATGGTACTAGCATGAAAACAGACACAATGGAACAGAAGAGGGAGCCCAGAAATAAACCCACACCTTTATAGTCAATTAATATTTGACAAAAAAGGCAAAACCTATGGGCTAGATGGGCTAAAAATGAAACTAGACCCCATTCTTACATCAAACACAAGAATAAGCTCAGAATGGATTAAAGACTTAAATATTAGATTTGAAACCATAAAAATCCTAGAAGAAAACATAGGCAGTAAAATCTTGGGCATTTTTTATAGCAACATAATTTCTGATGTATCTCCTTAGGCAAGGGGAAAAAAATAAAAAAATAAACAAACAGGATTACAGCAAACTAAAAAGTTTTTGCACAGCAAAAGAAATAATCAACAAAATTAAAAGATAACCCACTGAATGGGAGAACATATTTGCTGAAACATCTGATAAGGAACTAATATCTAAAATTCATAAAGAATGTTTAAAACTCAACACCAAAAAAAAAGAAATACGGTCCAACTAAAAAATGAACAAAGGACCTGAATACACACTTCTCCCAAGAGGACATACAGATGGCCAAAAGACACATGAAAAAATGCTCAACTTCAATAGCCATCATGCAAATTAAAACCAGAATGAGATATCACCTCAAACCTCTCAGAATGGCCATCATCAATAAATCAACAAACAAGTGTTGGCAAAGATGTGGAGAAAGGGAACCCTCATGCACTTTGTGGAAATGCAGATTGGCACAGCCACTGTAGAAAGCAGTATGGAGTTACCTCAAAAAATTAAAAAGGGAACTGCTCTTTTGGCCCAGCGATTCTACTTCTGGGAATTTATCCAAAGAAAACTGAAACACTAATTTGAAAGAATATATGCTCCCCTATGTTCACTGCAGTGTTATTTACAATCACCAAGATATGGAAGCAGCTCAAGTGTCCATGAGTAGAAGAGTAGATAAAACAGCTACGGCGTATTTACAGAATGGAATATTACCCACCAGTAAAAAGGAAAAAAATTACCCTTTGCAGCAGCATAGATGGACCTAGAGAACATTATGCTAAATAAAATAAGTCAGTCAGAGAAAGACAAATACCATGTGATTTCACTCAGATGTGGAATCTAATGAATAAACTGAACTAACAAGCAAAACAGAGACAGACTCGTAGATAGAGAGCAGGCTGACAGCTCTGAGGGTGGGGGAAGGCTGGGTGGTGGAGGAATTGAGCAAAAAAGAAAAAAAGAGAGAAGAACTTATGGACATGAACAACAGAGTGGTGATAGCAGGAGGGAGGAGGATGGGTGAAGGTGGAAGAGAATATAGGGAGAATAAGCGATAATGGGAAAAAATACAATAAAATAAAAATTACCCTCACCAGTGTAGCTCAGTTGGTTGGGCAGTATCCCCCAAAGCAAAAGGTTACTGGTTTGATTCCCAGTTAGGGCACATGCCTTGGTTGTGGTTTGGTTCCAGGTCTAAACACATGCGGGAGGCAACTGATCAATGATTCTCTCCCACATAGCTATTTCTCTCCTTCTCTTTCTCCCTCCCTTCCCCTCTCTCTAGACATAAATAAATAAAATCTAAAATAAATAAATGATTAAAATTTAAAAATAACCCTCTCAAAATTACATGATCATCTCAACAAATGTAGAAAAAGCATATGACAAAATTCAGTAATGAGCTAAGGATACCTACTCTTAACATAGTACTGAAAGTCCTAGTTGGATCAATCAGTTAAGAAAAATAAATAAAAGGCATCTAAATCAGAAAGGAAGAAGTATAATTTTCCTCTTTGCAGACAACATGATTTTATATAGAGAAAAACCTTAAGATTCTGTTTTAAAAAAACAAACTGTTACAACTAACCAACAAGTTTAATAAAATTGCTGGACAAAGAATCAACATAGAAAAATTAGTTGCATTTCTATACTCTAACAATGAGCTACCTGAAAAGGAAATTAGGAAAACAATCATATTTACAATAACACCAAAAGAGTAAAATACCTAGGATTAAAAATACCTAGGATAAACTAAGGAGGTGAAAAACTTGTATCCTGAAAATTATAGGACATTGATGAAAGAAATTAAATAAGACACAAATGGAAAGACATTTTCTGTTGACTAGAAGACTCAGTATTATATAAATGTCCATATTACCCAAAGCAATCTACAAATTCAATACATTCCTTATCAAATCTCAATGGCATTTTTAGAGAAATTTTTTTTTAAAACTCTAAAATTCATATGGAACCACAAATGACTGCTAAGGGCCAAATTAATCCCAAGAGAGAAAAAAAATCTAGAGGCCTTACACTTCCTGACTTCAAACTATATTACAAAGCTACAGTAATCAAAACAATATGGTATAGTACAGACAGGCATATAAACCAATGGCACTGATCTCAGAGATAAAAACCATGCATATATTGTCAAGCAGATTTTGACAGGAAGCCTAGAATGCACAATGAAGAGAGAATAGTCTCTTCAACAAATGGTGCTGGGAAAACTGGATGTCCACATGCAAAACAATGAAACTGGATCCTTAACTTATACCATACACAAAAATCAATTCAAATGCATTAAAGGCCTAAATGTAAGATTCAAAACTATAAAAATCCTAAAAGAAAACTTATGGGGAAAGCTTCAAGACATTAATTTTGACAATGCTTTTATGACTGTGACACCAAAAGCATGGGCAGCAAAAACATAAACAAGTGGGATTACATCAAATTAAAAACTCTTGAGGGCTTCCATCCCTTCCATCTTGAGGGCCTCCATCTTCTTAGATAGCTGACCATCTGAATAAAGTGCCCATAAAGATTCAAAAATAAAAATAAAATAAAAACACTTGCACAGCAAAAGAAACAACAGAGTGAAAAGTTAACCTATGAAATCGTAGGAATTATTCCCAAATTGTATATCTGATAAGAAGTTAATACCCAAAATATATAAGGAATTCCAACAATTCAATTGTAAAAAAACAAAAACAAAACCAAAAACCTCGACTTCCGCCAAGATGGAGGCATAGGTGGAAACACCTTGCGTCTGCACACAACCAAATCTAAAAACAACAAAGTTTTAACAATAATAAACACAATCAAACCACACAGAAAATCAACAATACGGAGTCCGAAAACAACAAAATGCTCAGCTAAACTGGTAAGAGGGGCAAAGCCAGCAGCAGAATGGGTTGGCCAAAAAGATCCCCGACCCAGGTGATGCGCAAGTAGCTGAAGGCGCGGATCCCAGGTGCCCACTAGGTACAGGCAGACACAGGGAAGAGGCGTGGCTGGCTGTCAGCGGTCGGTGGAGCATTTGCGTGCAGATAAACCAGTGAAGAGGCTAGTGTTGAGACCGCTCAGCGTAGGGTGGCAGGCTCACACATTTCTGCTCAGACAAACAGGCGGGGCAAGCGGTGAGATGGACTGGGCAAGCAGGGAGGACCGCCATTGCTCCCTCTCTGACCCCGCCCCCACATACAGTGTCACAAACCAGCGACCTGGGTGTCCCCACCCTGGTAAACAACTAAGGCTCCGCTCCTCATACGTAACAGGCACAAACAGATCAAAACATGGCTCAAGAACAACTCAGAGCCCCAGAGCCAATAAATCTAAGCGATGAAGAAATAGCCAAACTTTCAGATGCACAGTTCAAAACACTGGTGATCAGGATGCTCACAGAATTGGTTGATTTTAGTCACAAATTAGAGGAACCTATGAAGGCTAAACTAATTGAAATGAATGGTAATGCACAGGAAACCAATAGTAATGGAAAGGAGACTGGGACTCAAATCAAGGGAGTAGACCAGAAGGAAGAAAAAAATGACCAAACAGAAAAGAATGAAGAAACAAGAATTCAAAAAAAATGAGGAGAGGCTTAGGAACCTCCAGGACATCTTTCAACACTCCAACATCCGAATTATAGGGGTACCAGAAGAGGAAGAGAAACAGCAACAAGTGGAAAGCTTATCTGAACAAATAATAAAGGAGAACTTCCCCAATCTGGCAAAGGAAATAGACTCCCAGGAAATCCAGGAAGCTCAGAGAGTCCCAAACAAGTTGGACCCAAGAAGGAACACACCAAGGCACATCATAATTACATTAGCCAAGATTGAAATGAAGGAGAGAATCCTAGAAGCAGCAAGAGATAAGGGGACAGTCACCTACAAAGGAGTGCCCATCAGACAGTGGATTTCTCAAAAGAGACCTTACAGGCAAGAAGGGGCTGGAAAGATGTATTCCAAGTCATGAAAACCAAAGACCTACAACCAAGATTGCTCTATCCAGCAAAATTTTCATTTAGAATGGAAGAACAGATAAAGTACTTCTCAGATAAGACCAAATTCAAGGAGTTCATTATCACCAAGCTCTTATTATATGAAATGTTAAAGGGTCTTACCTAAGAAAAAGAAGATAAAACATATGAACAATGAAAGGACAGCAAACTCACAGTTATCAACAACCACACCTAAAACAAAAGCAAATTAAGAGGACAGCTAGATCAGGAGTGAACCATAGAAATGAAGATCACATGGAGGACTAACAACAGGGGAGTGGGAGGAGGAGAAGGGGGGAGAAGGTACAGAAAATAAGTAGCATAGATGGTAGGTAGAAAATAGATAGGGGGGAGGGCAAGAATAGTAGGGGAAATATAGAATCTAAAGAACTTGAGACACGTGTTCATGAACTAAAGGGGGGGAATGGTGGGGGAGGGGTGTGCAGGGTGGAGGGGAACGGGGCGGGGGGAGAGAACAAATGTAATGGCATAATCAATTTAAAAAAAAAAACCTCATAAGCTGTTTTAAAGTGGGATAAGGACTTGAGTGGCCATTTCTCCAAGGAAGAGATGTGAGGGACCAACAGGTGTATAAAAAAAATGCTCAAAATCACTAAGCATCAGGGTGATGCAAATCAAAACCATGATGAGATATCACCTACCTCTCAGGATGGTTATTTTTTTTAAAAAAAGTGTTGGCAAGGATATGGAAAGTTGGAACACTAATATACAGTTATTCAGAATGCAAAAGTGGGCAACCAATTATAGAAAATAGTTTAGAGATCCCAACAAAAAAGTGAACTGCCATATGATCCAGCCACCCACTTCTGAGTAATTATCCAAAAGAATTAAAATAAGGATCTCAAAGAGATACTAGCACTCCCATGTTCATTTCAACATTATTCATAATACCAAGGTATCGAAACAACCTAAACATCCATTGATAGATGAATAGAGAAAGCAAAGGTGGCACATACATACAGCGAAATACTATAAAGTATTTCAAGTATTTCAGCCTTTAAAATGGAAAGAAATTTGAAAATTTGCTACAACATGAATAAATCTTGAGGAAACTATGCTAAAGAAAATAAGTTATATAAGTACACATACAATATGATTCCACTTATCTGCAATATCTAAAATAGTCAAATTCATAGAATCAAAGAGTGGAATGGGCCCTGGCTGGGTGGCTTGGTTGGTTGGAGCACTGACAGTACACCAAAAGGTTGCAGGTTCAATCCCCTTCCTCTCTCTCGCAAATCAACTTAAAAAATAAAACATATCCTGCCCTGGCTGGTGTAGCTCAGTGGATTGAGCGAGGGCCTGTGAACCACAGGAGCGCGGTTCGATTCCCAGTCAGGGCACATGCCTGGGTTGCAGGCCAGTTCCCAGCAGGGGATTCATGAGAGGCAACCATATGTTGATATTTCTCTCCTTCTCTTCCTCTTTAAAGATAAATAAATAAAATCTTAAAAAAAATAAAAATTAGATAAGGACTAAAAAAATAGTGTAATGGTGGCGGCCAGGGGCTACGAGGAGGGGAAATGGAGAGTCACTCATCAACAGGTATAAAGTGTCAGTCAAGCACAAGGAAGGAATAAGCTGTAGGAATCTGCTGTGAGACATTGTATCTATTGTCAACAACAATGTACTGTACATTTAAAATTTTAAGAGAGTACATATCATGTAAAGTGCTCTTGCTAGAGTAAAGTAAAATTTAAAATGTTGGACAAGTAAAAAAATTTCCCCATAATGTAAATAGATTAGTGTTTTAATGTCTTTACATTGTTAAGGTGGAGGTTGAATCTATTTAATTATTTTGAGCTATGTGTGAGGGGAAAAACATTCCCCAAGACATATTTTTATAACATTACCTCTTAAATTTTGGGACTTTTTTTTCCAAGATTTTATTTATTTATCTTTAGAGGGGAAGGGAAGGAGAGAGGGAGAGAAACATCAATGTATGGTTGCCTTTCATGTGTCCCCTGCTGGGAACTGGCCTGACTGGGAGTTGAACCGCGATTGTCTGGTTCGCAGGCCCACACTCAATCCACTGAGCTACACCAGCCAGGGCTTAAATTTTGGGACTTTTTAACCGGTATGGATTCTCTGAGGTGGAGAAAGGAGGGGCATGAAGTTGGAGATGGCGGCTGGCAGGCTCGTTGTACCACACACAGGCTTGTTGTATCGCTTGCCTCCCAGTCCTGCCATCCATGGGTCAGCAGGGAGGGACCACGGGATCTCTCAGCATTACAGTGAGAGGCGAGATCCTCCCACAAAAATCAAAAGACAAATCAAATCATTTTTACTAAGTGCTTAAAAACTAATTATAATATGAAGTGTTACTAATAAAGGTCCTCTGAAACTTATCACAGAGAAAGTAGCATAATCAGTGTGTGGGGCGAGTGGACTGAGAAGCCTTCTTGGAAGCGGGCAAGGGCACTGATCTTGTAGAACAAAGAAAGTCCAGGGCCAAGTTGAGAGGGAATTCAGCTTGTTTTCACACCTGTCAGTTATGTTAATTGCCCGGAAGTAACTTTACGTTAGCATTTGCCGGAGTGTTTCTTACGATGCTCAACGCACATTCAAAAATAAAATAAAATAAATAGGTTTCTTCATTGCAAAACTTCTCAGACCTCAATGTACACTTGTAACTTCCCCAAAATGATTAAACCATAAATCCCCTTTCCCAAAAGAATCTCAAAAGAACTAACGTTTGGGGAAGACTCCCTTTCTACCTTTCTGGTATCACCAGTGGGCAAAAAAAGCCATCCAACCAACCCATGGTGAGCAACGAAGTAGAAAGCACCAAAGAAAACTGATGAAGTCCTGAAGCTGTGCTTGCAGAGAAGGGAAAGGGGGTGGGGAGCAGTGATCCAAGCAGTTAATAGCATTAGGGTATGGATGATTTTTTAAATAAGCAATGAAGACTGTTTCTATGTGGATCTGTGCTAAAATTTTTATCTTACAGCAATTCTTGTAAAATAGGTTCTAAAATCACTTTCATTTTACAGATTAAAAAACTGGGGCACAGAGAGGCTAAGTATTTTGCTCAAGGTCATACAGCCAGTAAATGACCGAACCAGGCTTACATCCATTTTATGAGCCTTGAGTACCTGTTATATGCCAATACTATACTAACAAAAAGTAATAATAATACAGCTTAGAGCAACAATTTTCAACCTTTTTCATCCCGTGGCACAAATGAATTACTAAAATTCTGTGGCACACCAAAAAATATATTTTTGACTTAAAAAAATAGGTAGAATTTTTATTCATTCATACCAGTAGGAAGGCTATTGCTGTGTTGGCTGTTACCATTTTCTTATTTGACAATGTAAGGGAATAAGAGGTCAGTGACCCTGAGTAAATAGTCAGGTATTGCATGTTTTAAAAATTCTTGTGGCACACTGTTTGAAAACCACTGGCTTAGAGCAATAATTAATTCCAGGAATCAGCTAGGACTGTTTGTGCTTGTCAAGAAGAAAGTCTTGGGGCTGAGGCAAAGCTCAGAAGCACACAGTTCTGCCGAAACTGGGAGGAATGCGAAACTGGGCTCAAGGTCGGGAAAGCTGACCACAGGAAACAACAAAAGCACTTGGAGTTTTAAATACAACAGTTTAGAAACTGGTGAGGTCTGCGAAGGATCAAGAAAAGCCATACAAGGAAGTCACCAGCAATCACTCTTGCTGTTAGCAGCCCCTGGATCATACGATCATTTCCTGTGTCTCCACCACAGCAAAGTGAGGTTCTTGTGAAAACGCAGCCTTTAAATAGTTGACGCTACAACTGCTTGTTGCTGGTGCACTTACCGCAGTAGGTATACCAAACACTCGCATCAGAGGAGTTGCAGATCCAGTGTTGCTCCTCGGGTTCAGTAAATGTGGAAGAAAACAGGGTAGAAAAGAGCATAAGTGGGAACATGATTTAATATCTCCAAAGCTTCACAAATACAAGGAGAATCAGTAACTCATCATCAGCCTCGTCCTTTCCAGTAAGTAGAAAAAAATTGAACTTACTTATTAGTCACATGACTTCCTAGTTCCAATTCAACTACGTTCCTCTTTATTGTCCTGTCCGTGTGTGTGTGTGTGTGTGTGTGTGTGTGTGTGTGTGTGGAGAGAGAGAGAGAGAGAGAGAGAGAGAGAGAGAGATCTGAGCTCTTCCTGTAATGGTAGAGAAGAAAATGATTCAGATTGTACTTTTCCAGCATTTGATACAAATGAGAGCACAGAGCTTTAAAAACAAAACATGGTATTTCCCAGTCAACAATAACAAAACCAGCCAGTAGGTCTCCTTTAGGATTCCAACAGATGGCACCCCTTCCCATCTGCATAGCTCTTTTCTCCCACAAAGTTTCTTCAGACAACAATTTCTCGTGGCTCAGAGTGCTGAGTGTATAGATCTGAACTGAATAATCACATGCAAACTATTTCTGTTCAGTAACAGGTTCAGCCATGGGGCAGAGCCAGGCTGGAGGAGACCCTAAACGCGAGACTCAGAGAACTACAGGATACTACCTGTAGTTCTGCTTTGAGGGCTGGGATACCAGCAGGCTTGAGAGTGTACTTCCTTAAGCAAACTGCAGCTCCAGGAAGTATTTTGAGCTGTATTAATAAAATGGTCACTATCTCGTGTGTGGCATTTGTTTCATTTCAAAACTCTTATTCAATTCTAGAAAACAGCTGATCCTTTAGGTTCTTTGCTACTTGAAATCATAGCATACTATTTGGGATTACAATGGCATGTGGAGTTGGGGCATAAAAATCCACAAGTTTAGAGGAAAATATGCACATGTTGGTAAAAGTTTTCACTAAAGAAGTGTATGTCTTTTCCATTTTTTAAAGGCAAACACCCCCTGGGGACTGAAGACATGGGGAGTTGCAAGATTTTATTATTTATTTATTTATTTATTTATTTATTTATTTATCTTTAGAGAGGAAGGGGGGAAGGGGAGAGGGAGAGAAACATCAATGTATGGTTGCCTTTCGTGCGTCCCCTGCTGGGAACTGGCCTGCAGGGAACTGGTCTGCAACCCAGGCATGTGCCCTGACTGGGAATCGAACCGCGATCATGTGGTTTGCAGGCCCAAGCTCAATCCACTGAGCTACACCAGGCAGGGCCTAGGCTTGCAAGATTTTAAAAAATGTTCTAGAGAATTTGTCTTGTTTTGTTTTACCATAATTTTTAAAATGTGTTTAAAAAGTGAGGGGAAACAAAAGAGGAAAAGCCTGTAGTGTTCTTGAAATACTATTTCTCACTAAAAGGAACAAAGACTGGAGAAATTGTTGATTCTAGGTCTGGGGAATAAATTGTACATGATGAGCCTGAACACCTTATCATCTTAGATAACCAATTTGAAGACAGTCCCATTGACTAAAGATAGGTTTCCTATTGCCACTGTAACAAATAACCACAAATATAGTGGCTTAAAACAAGGCAAATGCATTCTCTTACAGCTCTGGAGGTCAGAGGTCTGCAATCAGTTACCCGGTGCTAAAGTCACGTTGTCTGCAGAGTTGGTTCCTTCTGGAGATCAGCAGAATTTGTTTCTTTGCTTTTCTCAGCTTTGAACACTTTGGTTCCAAGGCTGGCACTCAATCCACTGAGCCACACCAGCCAGGGCTAAGGGGCATTTTTTTACATAACAATCGATAATACAAACAACATAATCTATGAATTAGTCTTCTCTAAAATAATCAAACTTCAACTGATGAAGCTTCAAGTACAACCAATTTATATGAAATATAGCAGACAGAGAAATATGTTGAATTACACCTTGGGGATACAATCAGAAAATCTATATCATGAAAATGTATAAAGGGCAAAATCAGTTTCTTCAACAGCTAATTTGCAAGACGGAAAAAAAATAAGTAAAAAAAAGGAAGAAGCCACAATTTTAAGTGTTAAAAGACATATCAATAATTGCTGATTAAAGATGCTGCCTTTGAGTCCCCACTGCGCCTGTGTGTGGTGAGAGGTCAAGCTGCAGCACCAGAGCAGGAGCTTACGTGTAACTGGAGCCAACTGCTCCTGGGCCAGTGGCCTTTTTAACCTCAAACGACATGGGGGGGGGGGCAGTGATTAAGGTGTAAACTTTACTTAGATCTTAATGCAAGCAAAATGTGTGTTTTTAAAGGCAAAAACCCATTTTTTAAAGGAAAACCCCCCTGGAGGGACTATAAAACAATTGGGTATTTGAACAGACTATTTGATAACGCTGGGGGCGGTAGTTTGGGTATTATAATGGTATAGTAGTTATATCTTTTAGTCCTTATCTTACAGAGTTACAAAATTCAGTATTTAAGGTTATGATGAATGAGATGCTCCCAAGTAAAAGCAGAGGGCAAGTGGCTGGAGTCTGGCTGAAATAATATTGACCACAAATTGGTCATGTTGGCTCCTTGTACTCTCATAATTGGGAAGGTTTGAAATTCTCAAAGCAACAGAAATACAGAGTATTATGAAAAAAAATCAGAATACTATTTGTTACAAAGGCCACTCTGTTACTTTTGTTCCCAAAAGCTGCACTCTTTCAGTATAATTAAATCTACACTAAGGAAAAGAAGTATAGCACATTTTGCGGTCCAAGGGTATATTTATTATCTGATGTAACCCAGGTACCAGCTAGGATCACCCTACTCTTTAAGACTCAAACAAAACTGATTCAATGCCCTTCACATTGACAGTGGGGGACTCATCACCTTCCCAGTCTTTCCAAGATCGCTCTGCCTGGGGTTGACCCGAGTTGTTCCTGCTGACTGATTTCAGTGAAGAATCACCATGTTACCCCTCTGCATGCTGTCCTTTTGAGAAATCATCTTTCTCACTCAATTTTTTAAGCTTTCTTCTTTTTCATAAACCACCAGTCTGTCTATTCTGATACTAAAATAGGTTTTTTCATTCCATTACATAGGTGACAAAATGGTTACATGAATAGAGGACATTTAAAGAAAGGTAAAATGTACTCAAAACAAATGATGAACACGAACCTGAACTAAAACTTTACAATGTTAACAACACTGGGTTTTTCTAGAACTAGGAATGTTTTCTTGCTTCCACTCTCTGGTATTTTATTTACTTATTTAAGATTTTATTTCTAGACAAAGGATAAGGAAGTGAGAAAGAGACAGAAATATCAATGTGTGGTTGCCTCTCACATATGCCTCACTGGGACCTGCTCCACAACCCAGGCATATGCCCTGACTGGGAATCAAATAAGAGACCTTGTGGTTCACAGGCCCAGTGCTCAATCCACTGAGCCACACCAGCCAGGGCCCTCTCCAGCACTTCATAATGAACAATTTGATGATGTAATAATTTTTCTAGATAGATAATAAATCACATTAACTGCTAAGACAGCCACAGGTATATATCTAGGTCACGTAGGACAGAACAGGCAGGAAGAGATGCAGCCTGAGGACAGAGATGGCACCAGCTTGTTCATCTTTCTGAGACCTGGAGCCCATTCTCTGAGGAGGCAGGCTCTGGATCTCAGAAAGACGAGCACTTTCGTTCCTTAAACTGTAAGCTTCTAGCAGGTTCAGACTTGAAATGATCTTCCCTATGAACTAATGATGGCCCTGTTGCTTCCCCATCAACCTCCCCTACACAGAGGCAAGCCATGATTAGATTTACCTCCTAGGCAGGCAATAAGACTTTAGGTAGCTCCATACAATCTGGGTGTTTTGTTCTTAACTATGACCTGGAAACTAGCACAGTACTTGGCACCCTCCAGCACTCAGTAAGTATCTATGGATCTAAATAGCATGGTTTGAGGTCTATTGATCATAGCTGAAAATCATTTATGGGAAAGAATTTTTATTTTAAATCAGAGGTAAAAATCTTAAAAATGCCAATATTTAATGAATTCGCATATCCCTGCTTGGGCTGCTCCTTAGTTAGTGTAGACCCAATATGCCAAGGTTGTAGGTTCTATTCCCAGTCAGGGAACATACAAGAATCAACCAATGAATGCATAGATCAGTGAAACAGCAAATTGTTATTTCTTTTTAAAAAGAGATTGCTATTTTATAAAATGTACCATCCATCTATTCAGTACATGTTCACTTTCCTGCCAATGGTGCACCAAGGGAAGAGAGCATGAGGAACAAATGGGACCACATAAGACAATACTATTTAGGTCACCATTTCCCCCAAAGCTGACCACACTTGACTGCACATGGACAGTCTTACTATGGGCATCCCTGCCAGAAAATATAGGCAATAAGCTGTATACTGGACCAAAGGGAGATTAACACTACTTTCCAGAATTTATAAATTTTTAAATAGTTTTAATGTGAGAAAAGATAATTTATCTGTAATACACTTAGAAAAATCCAGGCCCTGGCTGGTGTGGCTCAGTGGATTGAGTGCTGGCTTATGAACTGAGAGGTCACTGGTTTGATTCCCAGTCAGAGCACATGCCTGGGTTGTGGGCCAGGTCCCCAGTTGGGGGCATGCAAGAGGTAACTCATCAATGCATCTCTCACATATTGCTCTTTCTCTCTCTGTCTCCCTCCCTTCCCCTTCCTCTAAAAGTAAATAAAATCTTTAAAAAAATAAATAAGAAAAATCCAAATGCAAAGGAAAAATAACTTCCCCTATTTCCTTGACATCTGATCTCCACACAAAAGAAAAATAACTACCCCTTCCGTGTCTGACGTCTGATCCCCAGCTGAAGGCAACCACTCTTGATTCAATTACCTATACATATGCCAACATGTACATGTATTTTCACACCTTTTTAAAACCACAAATGGTGTAATAGTATACTCTTTGTTTTCACATAGCTTGTTATTATAAAGGAATATAATTCTCTGAAAATTAATTAAAAGTTGTTTGCTACAGTTTGAAATTATTTTTAATAGTCAATCACTAACAGAAAACAAAAAGACAATTTTATTACATGTGGGAAACTAAATCACATTTAAACACAAATATAAAAAACAGTAGACTCATTTCTCATCTTTAAGCTCTTTCTTTTCACTGATTTCTTCCATATCAAAAGTGAACGGTTTGTCATAACCCATAAGATGGTCATAGTCCTTGGGATTTAGAAAGAGACTTGGATTAACTAACAGTGACTTTGTTTTAGCATAAAATGTGGTAAATACATGTGCACTATTAGGAATCTTCACGTCACTCTGATGAAACACTGTACTTGTTTCTGAAAGCACAACATTATAAGTAATGGCTTTGTAAGTGTCTGTTGTGGCCTCATGGTACAATCGAATGACATAGCCTTTTGTAACAAAGTGAAGCAGTACTGGAGTGATCACTGTAAAGCTTCCTATGATGCCATAAAATAAGATTTGCAACGGCAGACTTCCAAATACAATATTATTTTGTGCAAAAATGTATGGTAGAAATGCAAGGCTGATCATGCTTGTAGAATAAGAGAAACATTTCACACCTAAATGGGGAAAAAAAGGGGGAGAGAATTAATACTTTTCAGAATTAATCTATTCAATTAATTTTCCATCTTTCTTCTTATTATACCATCAATAAAACTGTAACAAAATCAAAACACATATAAATGTTATAATATCCCACGCTATTTTAAGCACTTTAGATATTTTATTCATGAAATCTACAGAAAACACTATGTAACATAGGTACAAAATTATTATCATGAGGTAATTTAAGAGATGTGAAAAATGAGGCACTTGCTCAATGTCATAGAGTTACTGAGTGGCAGTGCTGGGATTCAAATCCAGGCCGTGTGACTCGAGTCCAGGCTGTTGGACATTCCAATGCATTATATCTCCAAATGGGAAATTGCTTTAGGGTTAATTGGCCTCTACCTCAGTTCCACAATAAGAAATTTAATATTACTCTAATGTCCTTATGAACACTACAAAAATCAATTCAGTCAGAAAATTATCAAGGAAAACTGTATTAATAAGCACTTCCACATCTCTAATAGAAAATCTTCAAATTTGGGCTAACTTTATCAAGCCAAGTGCCCAGGATTAAAACAAAAAAATACCAAAAAAATAAAAAATAAAAATAAAAAACACCAGAGGTAAGAAATATATGGAAAAAGTATTCAATTTATATTAGGAAGATTCAAAAGCAATGACTTCTGAACTGTTTACTTAAAAATTGTTAAAGTGATAAATTTTGTTATGCATTTTACTACAATAAGTAAATGACTTTAAATGTAAATTTCTTAGTTTGCATATATACTTTCAACATGATCCCAATAAAAATATCATCTGTTTAGAAAATAGACAAGTTAAGATCTTAGACAATTTGATTATAAAGTTAATTTGGAAAAACAAAAGCAGCATAAATAAGGAAGGGGTATTAGATACTAAAACATAAAGCTATAATTAAAACAGCATGGTACAGGAGCATAACAAAGCAGACAGATCAATAGAACAAAATGAATAATCTAGAAATAAACCTCATTGTATATGGATATTTAGTATAGGGTAAACATTAATCTAAATAAGTAGGCAAAAGTGGTGTCGGAACAACTGGATAGCCACACAGAAAAAATAAAATTCAATCCATCCCTCATACCATATAACAGGAAAATTCCAAATAACTCAGAGATTGAAATGTAAAAAATAAAATCTGAGGTGTGAGACATCCTTAAAGTCCTTTATAATCTGAGAATGACTCAAAATACTGAAGCAATGAGGGGAAAAGACTGATAAATCTGATCTAAAATGTACATAGATATGAATACCATAAACAAAGTAACGAGACAATGAAAAAAATATTTGCAATTTATATCAGAGTTAATATTCCCAATATATAAAAGGTTTCTAGCATATCAGAAGGGAAAAACCAAAAACACTATATACAAACATGCAAGAAATATAAGCAGACCGTTCATTGAAACAAAAATGCACATGATCCTTAAACAGATCAAATGATGCTAAGCCTCAATCATATAAAACATGTAATAAAAACCACAATGAGATACCATTTTCCCCCAAACTGGCAAAACCCAGAAGTTTAACAACATACTCTACTGGTGAGGCCATAACAAAGCAGACACTCTCACACACTGCTGTTGATTGAGGGCTTATCTTGCATCAGTAATTTAAAATCAAGTCCTTCCTCCCACAGTAGTTGCCATGATGCTGGGACACATGGGATACAATGTGGACCAAGTTGCCTGCTAATATCAAAAGCCTCCTCGGCATTTCCAACTACCTCTTTTTTCCAAATTATTTTTGTCATATTGCAGTGGATTGAACAGCATCCTCCCGAAATTTATGTCCACCCTGAACCTCAGAATGTGAACTTATTTGGAAATATGGTCTGTGCAGATAATTAAATACTAAGATGAGCTAATACTGGATTAGGGTGAGCCCTAAATCCAACGAGAGTACCCCTATAAGGGTTGAGTAGAACAAACAGACACAGAGAAGGTCGTGTGAAGTAGAACACAGAGATGAGTGATACAGCCACAAACCAAGGGAACACAAAAGGGAGCTACCAGAAGCTGGAAGAGGCAAGGAAGAATTCTTCCCCAGAACCCTCAGACAAAGCGTGGTCCTGCCAACACCTGGACTTCAGACTTTTGGCCTTGGAAACTGTGAGAATAAATTTCTGTTGTTTTACGCCACCAAGTTTGTGGAAACTTATTGGAAGAGCTCTAGGAAACTAATACACACATACACTTTATTTTGCCTGGATTGAAGTAATTGCTATTTATTCTTTCCCATCTTCCAACCTTTGCTCATACTACTTGTATGCCTGGGATGTCCTTCTTTCACACTTTTTCATGTTTAAAAGTCTCATAAATTCATCTTAAAATGAGACTAAGAATACTATGACATCGGTAATTATTTGTTGTTGAATTAACAAAAACTATCAACTAAAAGGCTCTTCAAATGTCTTTAAACTAGGACCCATTTGGTAGTTTCAAGAATCCCCAGGAATGGTACCTCTAGATATATCCTAATGTCTCTCACTTAGTTTTACATTTGCCTCTCAGTTTCTACATGAAGATATTCATCCCTGCCCTGGCTGGTGTAGCTCAGTGGACTGAGCACAGGCCTGCGAACCAAACGCTGTGTTTCAATACCCAGTCAGGGCACATGCCTGGGTTGCAGGCCAGTTCCCAGCAGGAGATCCATGAGAGGCAACCATACATTGATATTTCTCTCCCTCTCTCCTTCCTGTCCCCTCTAAAGATACATAAATAAAATCTTTTAAAAAATTTTAAAAGACACTAATCCCTGATAAGTACATGGAGTGACTTTCTATTATTATAATACTAAAAGAAGTCAAATATTAAATTCCTCTACAAGTTACAATTTTAGAACTTTGAATACCCTATACAGCTGTGCTTCCACAACTATTACATCCTACCCAGAGCAACATTAATTCCTATTAATATTCTTTTCTCTAGAATGGAGTCAAGTGGGAACATTAGATAAATTGATAGGCCTTCTCTGCATTTGAAGGAACACTGTCTGTGTTCGGAAGGAAGGGTACGATGAGGATCACTGTTAATGCAGCTCGGTGGCATCAATCTAGGTATCCCAGGCCAGAGATGTGACACAGGCTTCTGAAGAAAGTTCTAACCATTCAAAATTGATTATTAATTTAATTTCACAATGTCACTCAATAGTGTTGATAATCAGCCTTTGCTCCCAAAAAGTTTTTTTAATATTTTATTTATTTATCTTTAGAGGGGAAGGGAAGGAGAGAGGGAGAGAAATATCAATGTATGGTTGCCTCTTGTGTGTCCCCTGCTGGGAACTGGCCTGAAACCCAAGCATGTGCCCTGACTGGGAATCGAACTGCAATCCTCTGGGTTGCAGGCCTGCACTCAATCCACTGATCCTAAAAAGTTTTAAATACCTAAAACTGTACTTTAAATACACTCTATTTTAATGTCACACACTTGAGAACTTAGATTTCCAGAGTAAATTTTAGATAATTGGTTGATACCAGCATGATCAAAAACAAATACACGAGGGTGCTGAAATCTTATGGTGAACTTGGTTATAAAATAATCCTCCTGATAGTTCAGGCTATATATTTTTTGAAGATTATAATGAGATACTTAAATTCTCTCAATCTTCTTTACTAAATTGTTCCATACTAAAACCTAAATTATGATCTAAGGAAAGAGCTTTAAACTTGTAGCAATTTGGCACTGTCTTTCCCTTCTCCATAACTTTCTACTACCTGGAAAAGCCACTAAAAACATATTTGTTGAAAGATGACCTGAAAAAATGTAAAAAAAAGTATAGCATGCTCATTTTAACTACCAAATTTTTTAAGTATATAAATGTCTTTTCCCCAAAAATAACTAATTTTCAGAGGTATTCTTCAATTTTTTCACTGTATATTCAAACATTATACAAATATACACTTTTTGTTGTATTTTGTTGTTACACATCCCAAGAGTTGACCAAATGAAGAAAGCTTTAACACCCAGGCATAAGGTCACAAAGTCATAATAGACTTCAAAAATTTCTTTTAAAACTAAAAATGCAAAGGTCTCAACCTTTAAATCTTTTATCAAAAGGCCACAAGAAAAAAATTATGATCTAATTTTTCCTTATGTTTTGCCATTAAGAAGTGCTAAAGTAACACAAGCTAAGAGCATTTTCATTTTTTAACAATTAAAAGAAAAAAAGAAAACAGCCTCATTTCTGATTACCTACCAAATACTGTTCGGGCCAGATTCCCAGTATAAATCAGCCTTTCATCTTCTGATTTTTCAACTTGTGTATGTAAGCCTTGAACACATCTTTCCCAACGAAGTGGTATCTATTCAAAGAGACCATTATAAGTACACAATAAATTGCATTTAGACCTACTTTTACATTAAAAAACATTAAGATAATGAAAAGAGAACTTGTCACATGAGGTGATTTAAGGAATTTTCCCCAGTAATCTGCAGAGCTAAAGAAATCAAACTGGCTAATAGAATGTCTTTCCTTAATATCAGTCATAATTAGACACATACTGAGTTGGAGTTTGAACACCTAGGTTTGCGTCCCTGCTCCAAGCTTTTTAAATAGTGTGACCTTGAGCACAAAAAAAATGTTTACTGGAATATTAAACTGTTTCTTCTATTAAACTGTTAATGAGAACACCACTCTCATTTGATTATCAAAGATTTACATGCACTTGCTCTTCGAAAACTAATCTTAACACGATGTAAGCAAAACACTAAAAAATCAAATCGTGTAAAGTCCAGACTGTTTTTAATACTTCTAAAATATACTATAGCTAGTACAGTACAAAAAAAGATAAGAGCAACTTCTTTCCCTGAAGGCCTTATATCCATCCTCTTCCATCCCTTGTTCCTTTTAAGAAAAATATTTCAGTTGAAATCCAACATCAAATTTCACGGGACCAAGAGTCCCCGAACGTCTGAAAATAAACCTTACAGCACATACACCTCATAAAATATGCCTAACTATTTTTTTGCTGAAATATTAAATTCGAATTCCTAAGTTTGGGATCTCCTCCAAGTTTCAATCCTGGTATTTAACAAGACAGGATTAGAATACAATTTATTGAGATTAAAATGAAAAAAATTAACGTCTCCATCCCCTTTGTCCAGGGAGCAAAAGAATTCCTAAATATAGAACCCAATAAAAAATATAACTCAAGGTTATCCGAGTTCTTAATTCGTGCTCAGGTGGTGCATATACTTCTGCTGCAAATTAACCCTTCCCAGCTTCTGCTAAAGAGCAGGAGAAAATACCGGTAAGCCTCCACAAATCCGCCGTATTTATTGCAACACCCTGTAAACTGCCTGGTACCACCCAGAGAATAACCACTTTCTAAGAGATGATCCTAGACTCGCCGGCGCCGCGCCCAGGGGACCACGGGCTGTTCCCCAGGCAAGGCCAGTTACTCCCGCCAATCCCGCAGAGGGCTCATTTCACACTAGAGCCCACCGCAGGCGTGGGGAGAAGCTGCTGAAGAGCCGGGCCTCCTCAAGTAGGACTCCACTTGAGGACCACCCACCCTTGCTCGGGCCCGCAGCCCTCCAAAAGCCGACCTGCAAAAGCACGGGACGCTGGAAATGCGGCACGGCTGCCCGCAGCCCAGCGCTCCTGCCGCCGACCGGCCCGAAGGAGGTGTTGCAGAAGGCTGTCCGGGAGACAGACGCCCTGAGGCCTGGGAGCGAAGTGGCCACCCACAACACCGCCCTCTTTCTGCCCAGGAGCGGTCCAGCCGCCAGCGGGCCGCCGAACGCCAGAAGCAACATTCCGCACTTGAGAAGTGGCTACCCACGGCTCTGCGAGGGCCGCCCGAAACCCTTAAAGGGTTTTAAAACCCTTAAAGCCAGCCGGACTAAATCGAACACGCCTTGCACCCTAAGGGCCACCGGGCTGGATTGGTCGCCACGCGTGCACGGAATATGCGGCCCGCCGGCAACCTTCACCCCCGTCGCTTGCGTTCCCTGTCGGCGTAGTTCTCGCAATTCGCTAAAAGCCCAGCCCTCGCGTGGGGCTTGCGGGTCCCGTAGTCTGGCGCTCTGCTGCCAGTGTGGAAGGAATCAGGGGATAGCCATACGCGAAGGACAAACCCTGAAAGCCAGGGTTAAATCTTTCTTGTGGGCATCATTTTCTAGCCCCAAACCACTATTTTCTTTGCGGAAAATGATTCTAGCCTGTTGGCACCGAGGAATAATACTTTATACGATTTAAAAAGAAATTAATGACAATTTAATGCAACCTGTGGGTTGACAGGAAATAAATGGAACTTGTCCACAGAACGTTGATACTTGTTAAATTTATCTTGGAGAATTACTCTCATCCATATATACTCGTTCACCTCTTGTTAAAGTGGGATTAAGCGTCTATTGTCAGGAATAAGAAGCAGAACATATAAAGATACTGGATATAATCTGCAATCCACAGTGCTCACACAGTGGAGGAAACGCCAATTAATCTAAAATATAACACCGTAATATAATTAAAATATAGCAATTTACAAAATGCTACAGAAACCCGTAACATGATTAATTTGGCCTCAAAATGTCTAAAGACCTCGTATTCATCTTAGTCTTGAAGAATGAACACCCAAATGGTAAAATCATTTTTGTTTACTCTTTGAGAACTGTTTTTGACCAAACAGGTTACTTGCATCAGAGAAGAACACTAAAATTATATCACCCTAGCAACTCCAAATCCTGTCTGCTTTTTTCTGGGTACCCAGAAGGATCAAATTACACTACTTCTCATATTGAACTTTTTGTGTTCATGTAGTGTTTTTGTTTAATATTGTTAAGAAATAAACTGAAGCATACTAATAATTTTGAGTTTATTTGAGCAAAAAATTATTCAAATCAGGCAGCACCAAACTGGAAATAGTTAAGAGGGCTCAACTGATGGGAGCTAAAGCACAAGGTTTTTTATAAAGAAGATATACAGGCAAAGCAAAGAAACTTTTATTGGCTATAACTTAAGTGGTTGCACTATTCGTGAAAACCTAGTTGGCTGTTTATCCTTGAGGTACTTGTAGGAATTGATTCTGGCTTAGGTTTTGGTTTGCTTACTAGGTTACCAAGCATCTGAGTCATCTCAGTCTAATGGCCTTTTCATTTGATTATATCAATAATATGCTGAGAAAACCTGCATTTTTATCTTCTGTTAAGCTTTGTTCCCTCCTACAAATATAGTAAGCAAATAAAAATAACATTTGGTCTACTCAGGTTTTTAAATAGCTAAAATGAAATCACATCTGAAAACTGTGCTATAAAATTATAGGAAATTGTTATGCATTGTTAAGTAGATTTCCCAAATCTAGTACTTTAGAGACATTTGTTGAATGTAAACTACTTAAATGGGGTTTTAGAATGATACCAAGGTTGTTTAAAAATTAAGCTTTGATTCCTTGTTGATATCACCTCAGAGATTCCCTTTAAAAATGGAGGATGAGCACTGGCTGCTGTGGCTCAGTGGACTGAGTGCCAGCCTGTGGACTAAAGGGTCACAGGTTCGATTCCCAGTGAGGGCACATGCTTGGGTTGCAGGCCAGGTCCTCAGTAGGGGACGAGTGAGAGGCAACCACACACTGATGTTTCTCTCCCTCTTTCTCCCCCCTCACCTCTCTCTAAAAATAAATAAATAAAATATTTTTAAAAATGGAGGATGATAGAAAAATTGAAAATGGGTGCTACTTGTAGACTGTATGGCCCTTATTGCTGTACGTAATCTTTATTTCCTCCCCATCCACCAACCCCTTTCCATCCTTTAAGGTGGACCATAAAGGGCAAAGTGGCATGATGGGGGGGAAAAAAAAGAAAGATTTTGGTAAGAAGTTATTGCTAAGAACCATAAAAACTTCCATATATAGTATTGGTTTAAAGCATATACTGGGAGAGTCTTTCTAGAAAAAAATTTGTCAACAAATTGTCAAGATTTTTTAAATGCTCATATTCTAAAGAAATAATCAGAAACATGGTTGAAGATGTCTTCAGAGATACTAAACTCAGCATTATTTAAAATAATTTAGAAATGGAAATAAGGTAAACAGCCAACATCAGGGAAACACTTAAGTGAATCATGGTACATTTAAGCAATGCAATTCTAAACATTTAAAATTATCCTTGTGGAAACCTATGCACCCCAATGTTCATAGCAACACAATTTATAATAGCCGAGTGTTGGGAGCGACCTAGGTGCCCATAGGTAAATGAATGGATCAAAAACTATGGTAAATTTTCACAATGGAATACTATGCAGCAGAAAGAAAGGAACTCCTACCCTTTGCAACAGCATGGATGAAACTGGAAAGCATTTGTTGAGTGAAATAAGCCAGGCAGTGAAAGACAAATACCATATGAATCTCACCTTTAACAGGAACATAATCAATAAAACAAATAAGCAAAATATAACCAAAGACACTGAAATAGAGAATAGGCTGACAGTGACCAGATGGGAGAGGGGAGGGAATTTAATGGTAAAAGGGGAAGGATTTACAGGAACAAGTATAAAGAACACATAGACAAAAACTAAGGTGGGTGGAAATGGGAGGGAGGTGGGGAGCACTGGGGGGGTGGGCTGGGATGGGAGTAAAAGACAGAAAACTGTACTTGAACAACAATTACATTTTTAAAAATTTAAAAGTGATAAAACAAGACAATATAAAACATAAAAATATGCTTGTGGAGATTTTGGTTACAGAAGTTTGGGTTTTTGCGATTTGTCAAGTTGGAAAATAAATTGTATGCAGAACCATATATACAGTGTGTTAGATGCTATTGAGGCAACTCTGAATAAGTGACATCCACAATGTCCTGTCCTCAGCAGTCCTGCTCAGCTCCTGTAGACTTGTGCCTATGGCTCCTTTTATGGAATCAATCCATTTCATATTTGATTTTCCTCTTTTCCTGCTGCCTTCTACTTTTCCCAGTATTATTATCTTTTTCCAAGAACCATATCTTCTCATGATGTGCCCAAAGTAGGACAACTTCAGTTTTGTCCACTGCCTCCAGCAATGTTTCAGGCCTATTTTTTTTCTAAGACACAGTTGTTCCTCTTTTTGGCAACTCTGGATATCCATAGAGGTCTCCTCCAACACTGTATTTCAAATGAAACAATTCTTTCCCTATCAGCCATCTTCACTGTCCAACTTCGAATCTATACATAGGAGACTATGAGGGTGTGGATGGTCTTAGCCTTGGTCTCTAATCACACATTTTTGCTCATGGCAATCTTGCAACATGCTTTCATTGCTGCCCTTTTAAGTCTTAGCCTTGTCTTGATTTCTTGATTGCAGTCTCCATTTGAATTGATGAGGTAAATCTTTAACAATTTCAGTGTTTTTGTGGTCTGTGTCAAAGTTGTGCATTTTTTCTGTAGTCTTTTTTTTTTTTTGTCTTCTTGATGTTCAAATGCAGTCCAGATTTGGCACTTTCTTTTTTCACTATCATCAAAAGTCATTTCAAACAGTTGCCACTTTCTGCCAGTAAGATGGTGTCATCTGCACATCTTAAGTTACTAGTATTTCTTTTACCAATTTTCACTCCTCCTTCCTCTGGATCTAGCTCACTTTTTCATATGGTATGTTCTGCATAAAGATTAAACTAATAGGGAGACAGAATGCACCCGTGTCTGACACCTTTGCCTATAGGAAACCATTCTCTCTCTCCATATTCTATTCTGTCAACAACACGGGCTACACATCAGAACAATCAAGTGCATGATCTGTGTAAAAGGTCATGAAAAAAAACTCATCTGCAATTTCTGCATTTTTATAATAAACATGTATATTGATTACATAAATAATATTTGTACATAAAATAAAACTTTGCACCAAAAAAAAAGTCTTACCCTAGATTCTAACCTTCAGTCTGGCATTAGCTAGCTTCAGTATCCTCACCTTGATAATTTTATCATTCTCTAGATTACTATCATCCTTTATAGGGTGATAATGTAGCGAGCAAAAAAGGGCAAGATAGGAGAGAAAAAGACACTTCAAAAATAAAGAAGAAAAAGTCTGAAAATGGGCCCACAGCCTCCTCTTATACCATTGCATCTCCTCCCCTCCAACCAAAAAAGTTGAATAATTTTTTCAAAGACTGTGATAAGTTAACCCAGGAAAGTCTTTTGGTAAAAAGCAATACAGCTTATCTGCCAAATCAACTAAAAATGTCTTCCAGGCAAAGGTCATTAATCAGGCCCACAAGCTTTGGATCGTCAGTATTTGTTTCCCTTTACGGCACAATAGTGCTTACTTGAGTAACTTGCGATGGTGAGCTTTTTGGCCCTACTTTTCCTACGTGCAACAGTCCTGTAAAAAGGGTGAATATTTAGCTCTTTCAGTCTACCCGGAAGGGTACCTGATATTAACCACAGAAAAGCAAGAAAAAAGGATGGGTGGGTCGAGAGAGAGAAAAAGAGGGGGCGGGGGCAGAGGGGGCGTGGAGCAACAAAGATGGTCTCAGTATTAAGTACTAGCTGTAGAAGCCTGAATTTCTGTGAATGATCTCTGAATCCAAAACAGCTGAGCAACCCAAGGGATGGGAGGGGACGAAGGGGTGGAGCAATTTTCGGAAAACACTGAACGGTAGCGGGAAGAGAGGAAATGAGCCAGCCGATTGCGCGAACAGTTAAGAAGCTCTTGCAATACACACTGCAACTTCTCACAACAAGGACGTTGCTTCCTAAAAAACACGATTTTATTAGCATAGAAACCGCACTCCCACCTTTCGATCTTTCTCCTGCAGAGAACCTCCGGCCTCCAGGCGTACCCGTAAAAGGGAGGCAGGAACAACTTCTAAAAACTACCCAAATCCTAAAAGCCAGCGTGAGAAACTACAAGTCCCAGGATGCACTGCTGCCTTAACCAACCACGGCGGACCGACCGGAAAACTACAAATCCCAGGGTGCAGTGCGGCCTCGCGCGCGCGTTCCCCGCCCCTCCGCCACCAGCCCCTCTCTGAGGATACAGTCCCTAAGGAGATTGGATCAAGGTCGGTGCTCCATAGGGACTTAGAAGGGTTATAGAGACCTAGTATCACATTGGTGGAGATTTGCGAGTGATTGCTGAGCCCCGACGCTGGCCTGGGGTAGTGCGGCATTGAGAGAAGGGGGCGCTGTGCCCTTCCTGTGGACGGAAGTGGGCGACACTCTTTCAGCGTACCTCCGCTTTACCAAGATACTAATCTCCCGCGTGTGGTAGAAAGCGTTCGTAACCCGGCGGAAGTAATTCCTCCAACTGCCCCGGAACCAACGGCGGCAGGCTTCTGGGGTGGGGGGGCGGCCCTGGAGTGGGGGCTGTGGTGGTGTGCGGGGACCTGGTGCAGTGGCTGCAGTGCTAACCGGTGAGTCTCCGGTTTGGGTACGAACGGAGCTCTGGGACCGCGTGGAGGAAGACAGGGACGCGTACGGGGCGCGCTCGTTTCCCCACTGCCCACCTTTTCCCATTTGGGCGGGGAAGGAACGGAAGCTCCCAACCTCCTCGGGCCTCCTCTGCCTTTGGTTTGGGGGAGGGGAGAAGAGGACTGCCGAACCTTTCCGGGCGCCGTTCAGTGGGGTAGGAAAGGAGCGGAAGGAGGGGCGGCGGCAGGGAGACTGTACCATCTGTGGGCTGAGCACGCAGAGGGTGGAGTTAGGACATGGCAGCTCTGTGGCTTTTTATTTTTGCTTTCCTCACGTACACTAAGATTCGTTCTTTTCTTGGAGGCAGTTCCTAGTCATAGTACAGGGCTCTCGCTCTTTCCAGCTGCGGGACCCCGAGTTTACCTTGTGGGCAACTTACTGGTCCATCTCTGGCCGACTAGGTGGTTTCAGGTGGTCGCGCTTCTACCTCCCAGACTTACCTGAAAGGTATCCAGTGCCTAGTACAGTGGTCCCTTAGTTTCTCTTATGAAACTAAAACCTCTTTAGAAACCTATAGCTGTGGAGTTCGTGTCATTAATTGTTAGCATTTCTTTGCATCGCCTTCAGTGTAGAAAACAACTGAAATCTTTTAGAGTTTTAAAAGCTCATTTTCAGACTGCCAAATTTGCTTTTTGATTCCCCTATAGTTGTTTCCTGTTTAGTGGACCAAAATGATAAATCTCTAACCTCTTTTACATCACAGTTTACAGTGGATTCATTCATTCTGGAAATACGATGGCAAGGATACTGCTGTGGTCCCAGTCATCGTGGATGTTATTGTTTATTGCCAGTGATTTGGGCTTCAAACTTCATTTTTAAAAAAATATTTTATTTGTTTATTTATTTTAGAGAGCAGGGAAAGGGAGGAGAAAGAGAGGGAGAGAAACATCAATCTCCGGTTGCCCCTTACACGGCTCCCACTGGGGACCTGGCCCGCAACCCAGGCATGTGCCCTGACTGGGAATCAAACCAGTGACCCTTTGGTTTACAGCCCGTGCTCAATCCACTGAGCAACACCAGCCAGGGCTCAAACTTCATTTTTAGATGACTCTCTTTTTCTCCTTATTTATGAGACATGAGACTTATTATCTGCCATTCCAAAATATGTGTATATAATCATATAAAAATTTAAAGTTAAGGACACCAAGTTCATTACTTTATGGTAGTTTTGTAATAAGGCAGTAACTTATAGTCAGAAGTTACGTAGGCTTATATATCAAATTCTAAAGTAATATTAATTTGTGTCTCATAAAACGCTGTTTGGAGTTTTGGGGGATAGATTTTTCAGTACTAGAAAATAATCTGGAAAATCTTTGCAGTTACACTAATGTGTTAATGCATTTTAGCTAACCTGTGCTAAACATTTACACTTTCTAAGATCAAAAAAAGCCCATCCAGCCCTGGGTGGAGTAGCTCAGTGGATTGAGTGCCAGCCAGTGAACCAAACAACTGAGGTTTGGTTCCCAGCAGGGGACACAGGAGAGGCAACCATACATTGATATTTCTCTCCTCTCCTTCCCTACCCTTCTAAAGATAAACAAATTTTTAAAAAGCCCATCCAGTGATGCCTGAAATTTAAAGCCTTGGTTATTAAAAAACAATGGTCCCATTCATTAGAGAAATATTTCTTGAGTATCCACTATATGCCACTATATAGTCCTGCTCTCTTGGAGCTTGAAGAAAGAGAGGATACATAGAAAGTATGGAAATAACAGTTTCAGGCAGTGATGAATGTGAAGAAAATACAGTTAGAGTTAGATTAAGTCAGAGTGACTAGGTTGGGGCTGTCTAATTTTGATTGGGATGTGAACAGAGAAGATCTCCCTCTGTGAGGAGTTGATGTTTTGCCTGAAGACCAAAATGATTTGGAAAATGTACAGGAAGAAATTTTAGATAGCATTAACTGCAAATGCAACCTTATGGGAGGAATGAACCTGACCTATTATAATTGTAAGGACACCAGTGAAGCTAGTGCATCATGAGGGAAGAGTGACGGGAGATGAGTTTTGGGTGATTCACAAGGTCTAAATGAAATAGACCTTGATATTCATTTTTTTTTTATCTGTAATGAGAAGGTATTAGAGGATTTTGTGCATGGGAGTGACAACTGATTTATGTTCCTGATGACTAGTTTGTTGGTTCAGAATAGACCAAGTTGGAGGAAAGTGGGGAAACCAGCTCCTAAGGAGCCTCAATTATAGTCCAGTTGAGAAACGGTGGTGTTGAGTTGTAAGTTAGTGAGAAGTGGTTTGATTTAGAATGTAATTTTAAGATGGAGCCAAATGGGTGTTACTTTCATGCCTAGGACTAAAACACAAACAACAAAAAACTTTTTTTTGAGAAATTGATTGTTTTGCTGGAGCACCTGGGTGAAAAATTAGGAAGGCTGGCAAGGGTGCACTGGTTTCTGAGGAATAAATCAGGAGCTGTTTAAGGGATATACTGAGTTTGATAACTAGTATACAGCTCAGAGTATGTGCAGTAGCCAAGTTGGATTTGCACTACTGTTTCTCAGGGGATATGTCTGGCTAAAGAGATAATCTGGGAGTCAAACTTTTATAAGTGATATTTTAAATCTTTGGACTGGAGGACATCAAGTATAGAGTGTTAATGGAGAAGAGAGAGGTGACTGGGAGCACTTTGGTCAGAAGAGCAAACGGTGATGGAAGCAGAAAAGTGTAACATCAGTAATACTAAGAATAAGAAACTTCAGGAAGGAGGCAGTAAGTCTACTGTGAAACCCTGCTCCGAAAAGAGGAGGATTAAAAATTGATCATCTGACCAAGTAAAGTAGTTGAAATTCAGTAAGAGCCCTTTGAATGAACTGGTGGACCAAAAATTATCAGAGTGGGTTAAGGAGAAATGAATGATAGTGATATTACAGTATTTCTATGAGGGGATAAATTTTTTGTTGGGGATAATGGTAAGAAAATCTTTGGCTAAATGTCCTTATGTGGAAAGGTTGGCCTTGGATAGAAGGGTAGTTTCTAGTTTACTTTTGAAACAGGTGGGTAGATAGTATATGATATACAGGGGAGGGGGACCCAAAAAACTAGAATTATCTTCTGGAGGGTGGGTCCCTTGAAGGCTTCCCCCCCTAGGTGAGTGTTCTGGGAACTTCCCCATCTGTAATCAGTATGCCAAATGGCATTGTTGCAAGAGGCTGGGTTCCACTTCAGTGAATTTTTTTTGAAGACTCATGCTTTTTGCCCATTTCATGACGGGTGATTTACAAGCACACCTGCCCATACCACTGAGTGTTCAGCAGTTTTTGCCCCAAAACAGCATGACCCTCAGGCCCCACCCTCCCAGTTCACCCAATGTCACCCCAAGCGAATTTTTTGTTTGTTCCCTGAATGAAGAAAAAGTCCCCAAAGGGAAACATTTTTGCTGATGTGGAAGAGGTGAAACAAAAAAATGGCAGAAGCTCTAAAAGGCATCAAAATGCAAAGTTCAAAAAATTGTTTTGATCAGTAGGAAGTCTTGATAGGTGTGTTGCATCAAATGGAGAGTACTTTGAAAGTGACTGAAGTTTAAAAGTGTAAGAAAACATACACAGTTTTTTATAATTAAATTCCAGGGGTGGGGTTTGGTCCCCCATCTTACATGCAGGTAAGATAAAAGAGGAAAGGTAAGGCTTAGTGATTGTTTCCATTTTCTTGATGAAGTAACTGGTTAGGGCAGGGAAGAGACTGATATTGGAGGTTTCAAAGGAGCTGTAAATGTTCTCAGAGTAGGAAAACCAATTTGCTAGGAGGATTCAAGTGCTTATTTAAAGGGTATGGGCATGAAATGAAAATTAAGATCAGCCAATATGGCTGTGTCTTTTCTCCACCTATATTCAGTTCTTGAGGCCTGAGCTAGGCAGAGAATTGGGTTTGGCAGTGTAGGAATTTGGGTGGGTACATTAGAGAGGCCAGGGAGGTAGGGGATATAAGGACAGTGAGACGTGGGTGAGGCCAATCCTGATGAATTCTTTAACAGGGGGTTAAACAAATAAATAGAATTATCTTCCATTCCAAAAAATATAATATGTATAAATACATATAAACTTCCAATGGAGGTGCCAGTTTCATTACCTTATGATAATTTTGTAATATAATTAGACAATAGTTTAATCAGCACTTATAATCAGCCTTATATATCAAGTTCTAAAGTTGTATTAGTTTGTCTTGTAAAAGGCTTGTTTTGAGGGGCTTTTGTATATTTTGCAGTACTAGAAAATCTGGAAAATTTTTGCAGTTACACTGATAATGTCTTAATCCATTTTAACTGACTTGCTCTAAATGTTTATTTTTTATATATTATTTTTAGCCCAGTATTTCAAAGGTTCTTTTAAGTCACTTTATAATGTAAGAATCTATACTTAAGCATACACTATGTAGTGGGACTATTTGCTCATACTTTTTAACTAAACAAAGGAGCTTGGAGATCATTGTCTAAGGGAGATTATATAGTTTACAGGGATGTGATATACTCAGTAGGAACACAACACAGGAGCTGGAAAGCTCTGTGCTGTGTGGGAGCAGCTCTGTTTAATAAAGATGAGAAATTGGGAGTTCCAGGCATTTGTTGTAGAGAGAGGATGAATTACTGATGAGTTCAGTCATGAAATGGTAGAGTTGGGAGGAACTTAAGAAACAGTTTAGGCCCCCTCCCTTTTTGGGGGGAGGTGGAATTTAGGAGGTGAAGAAAGAAGTCTTATCACCTAACCTATTTGAGTCTCAAGATAGAAATGTGAAGATAACTGAGTTGTAGGAAATCCAAAATTCCAGAAATCATGTATAGGAATACATGTTTTATACACTTACTTTATAACTAACAATTTATGTGGTATGTGAAGAATTGTGTGACTGATGTTTTGGTTATAATTTCATAATGTTTCTATGCCCTGGAAGTCTTTAAAATGTAATTGTTTTAAGAATTAGAATTCAGCCCTTGCTGGTGTAGCTCAGTGGATTGACCATAGGCTGCAAATCAAAGGGTTCAATTCCCAGTCAGGGCACCTGCAGATATTGCGAGCCAGGTCCCCAGTGGGGGGCCATGTGAAAGGCAACCACGCACTGATGTTTCTCTCCCTCTCTTTCTCCTCCCCACCCTCTCTCTAAAAATAAATAAATAAATAAAATATTTTTTAAAGAGGAAAATACCTAGAATAAGGAAAAAGAATGGCTGATCCTGATATATGTCTTTAAAAAAAAAGAATTAGAATTCAGTCTTAATTCTCTTGTGAAAGTTGGAATACTGTCCCTTTCTTAGGCACTTCCTTCCCCCAATATAATCCATAATATTTCAGTAAAGTTAAATAGATGTTTCTGAGAAAGAACAGTTTTTATTGTGGTTATCTGAAAGTGTCAGTTTCTTAAAGGCTGTAATCAAGGAAAAATATGAAAAGAATCAACCTTGGTCAAAAGCATGGTACCATTGAATAACTTTTGTTGGAAAGCTGAGGAAAATGTATGTGGCATGCACATTGTTCTATGAACTTTACTCGTTAACATTACCACATAATTACCATTGTGTGCTAGATATGTGGGTCACAAAGAACCTTCCTGCCTTGGAAAACTTACAACTACAAATAATTGGTGACAGATCTAAAAAGACATAAGGAGGCTGTGAAACATTTGTAGTTAATAGTGGATAAAACTATGAATTGCACAGTGGAGGAAAATACGAGAAAGGATACTGTCTGGTAAGAGTATTAATACTAAGACCGTTTACCTAAGAAATATAGGAGCATTGTCATGAGTTGAATGGTCAGAATGAGAATTTTTAAACTCATTCTCAGATACATGAAATCAATGACACTATAAGCACATGCTAGGTAGGATATTTTGATGTCTTTTTGTAGATTGGAATTGTGTCCTAGCTTCTATCAATTTCTTTTGTGTGGGCAAAGCCTCCTCAAATAGCCTGAACATTAGTTAATTTTTGGTCAGTGTAATTTGTTTTCCAGTTAATTATATAACATATAGTTAATAATCATCAGGCTGACTGACTAACCATCATTCCCTTCATTTTCTGCTTGGTTCTGAGTGCTTATTTGTTCTGCATGCTTTTGAAAAATAAGCTTTAAATCATAGTTTTCTAGTTATTTACACTTTTGAACATGTGTTTTTATGCATTTATTTATCTGCAGGAAACATGAATAATAGGCAAGAAGTCACTTATTTTACATAATGGCTTCAAACTGTACATGTCATTCTAAACTGCTTTTGAAAAAATGAAATTTTCTGGGTGACTGCCAGATGGGAGGGAGTTGGGGGGTTGGGTGAAAAGGTAAAGGGATTAAGAAGTACAAATTGGTTGTTACAGAATAGTCATGGGGATCTAAAATACAGCATAGGGAATATAGTCAATAATAGTCTAATATTAAACTATGTATGGTGTCGGATAGGTACAAGTTATATCAGAATGGTCACTTAATAAGTTACATAGTGTCTAATCACTGGGTTGTACCCCTGAAACTAAAATATGTCAACCGTAATTGAAAATAAAAATAATTTAAAAAATGAACCGTTTATCTTGGCATGGGGAGGTAAAGTACAGCATAGGGAATATAGTTAATAATAATGTAATAACTCTGTATGGTGCCAGGTGGGTACTAGAAATATTGGGGGTGGGGAGAACTCTTTGTCAAGTATATGATTATCTAACTACTATGCTGTACAACTGAAACTTTTACAAAATAATGTTAAATGTAGATTGTAATTGAAAATTAAAATTAAGGAAAAAAAGGATTAGCCCTGGCTTGTGTGACTCAGTTGATTGAATGTTGTCCTATGTACAGAAAGGTCGGGTTTGATTCTCAGTCAGGGTACATGCCTAGGTTGAGGTTTCTGTCCTGTCCCATTCAGGGTGTGTACGAGACAACCAATCAGTGTTTCTCTCCCTCATTTCCCCAATCAATAAGCATGTCCTCAAGTGAGGTTAAAAAATAAAATAAATTTAAGAGTATATTTAATTGATTATACTATTAAAGTTGTCCCAGTTTTTCCCACTTTGCACCCCTCTGCCAGATACCCCTATTCCCTCCAGCAATTCCCTCCCTTACTGGTCATGTCCGTGGGTCATGCATATATGTTCTTTGGCTACTCCATTTCCTATACAGTTCTTCACTGTCTATTATGTAACTGCCCATTTGTATTTTGTAATCCCTGCACCTTTTCTCCCATTCTCCCCCTTCCCCCCTCCCAGCCGATAACTGTTCAAATGATCTCTATGATTCTGTTCCTCTTCTGCTTATTTAGTTTGTTTTTTAGATTCAGTTGTTGATAGTTATGAATTTGTTCTGCTTTCATGTTCATAGTTTTGATCTTTTTCTTATATAGTTCCCTTTAGCATTTCATATAATAATGGCTTGGTGATGATGAACTCCTTTAGTTTTACCTTGTCTGGGAAGCAGTTTACCCGTCCTTCCATTCTAAGTTATAGCGTTGCTGGATAGAGTAATCTAGGTTGTAGGTCCTTGCTTTTCATGACTTTGAGTACTTCTTGCCAGACCCTTCTAGCCTTCAAAGTATCTTTTAAGAAATCAGCTGAGAGTCTTAAGGGAACTCCTTTGTAGGTAAGTCTCTGCTTTTTTCTTGCTGCTTTTAACACTTTCTCTTTAAACTTTGGCATTTTGATCATGATGTATCTTGTCATGGTCCTCTTTGGGTTCAACTTGTTTGGAATTCTCTGTCCTTCCTGGACTTGTATGTTTATTTCCTTCACCAAATTAGGTTTTGGGTTTGTTTTTTGTTTTTTGGGTTTTTTTTTTTTTTTTTTCAGTTTTTAATTTCTTGCTTTTCCTTTTCTGGCACGCCAGTGGTTCCGGTGCTGGTACATTTGGAGACGTCCAGGAGGCTCCCTATGCTATCTTTGTTTTTTGTGTTTTTGTTGTTGTTGTTTTATTATTATTTTCTCTTTTTACTGTTCTGATTGAATGCTTTTTTCTTTCTTATGTTCCAGATTGTTGATTCGATTCTCGGCTTCAACCCCTCTACCATTGGTTCCCTGTAGATTTTCCTTTATTTCACTTAATGCAACCTGTATTTCTGCCTGGGTCTTTTTTATGCTGTTGCAGTACACAGTGAGTTTCTGGAGCATCCTGATAAGCAGTGTTTTGAACTGTTGCTTATCTTCATTTTGTTTAGTTCTTATTCTGGAGCTTTGTTCTGTTCTTTCATTTGGGCCATATTTCTTTGTCTCCTCATTTTGGCAGCCTCCCTGTTTTTGTTTCTGTGTATCAGGTAGGGCTCCTTTAACTCCATCTTAGTGGTGACTGTGGTATGAAAGTTACTTATCTGGATGAATGTGGCTTCTTCTAGATCCTCGATGGTTGGACTTCCATAGATACTGATTTTCTGACGAATCTGGGTAGCACTTGTTTTGTAGTCTAGTTGTAATTTTTGCTGAAGTTGTGCATGGAGGTGAAGTGTGGTTACCTATGTCTTTGTCTTGACCCAGATCTTAATTCAGCTTCTTATTCAATTTTTTTCAAGCTGGCCTTCAGTCAGTTTAAACAACTTAGTTTAAAATTGTCCTCAGTGTTGCTCTGGCCGGTGTGACTCAGCTGGTTGGAGCATTGTCCCATAAATAGAAGGGTGGTGGACTCAATTCTTGGTCAGGACACATAGCTGGGTTGCAGTTTCAATACCTGGTTGGGGCACTCAAGCAGTCCTTATGCGGACACATCTAACTCCATCGGGCCATATTAACAGCAGATTTCTTTGAGTCCGTGGCTTAATGATTCCAAAGTAATTATAGACCCTGACTGGGGTCCATACTGATAACCTGAGTATGTGCCCTGGCTGGGAATCCAACCTGCAAGCCTATAGGCTATAGGAAAAAGTAAAATAAAATTTTATTTTGGTATTTATATGTCATAGCAAGTATAGATTTAACTTCTTCCTTTTTCACTGTGTCATAATATTTCACAAGTACAGATATACTATTTTTTATTTAGCTTACTCCTTAATTGTTGAAACTTTTCAGGTATTTTCAGTTTTCACGTATATGCATACTATTGTAAAGAACCTACTTGCCTTTGCACACGATGCCAGAATTTCTCTAAAGTAGATAAACAAGAAGAGTCGGTCTCCTGACATTTCCGCTGCTGCCTTCCAAAACCGTTGTGCGTTTTATTTGGTATCAACCATTTCCTCTCCCCTTCAGCACTGGTTCTTAGCAAATCTGAATATTTATTTGCATTTTACTGATTACCATTGAGACCAAGCATTTCTTTTATAGGTCTATGAGCCGTTTGTATTTTTTTCATCTATTTTTCCAGAGTGGTGTTTTTACATTTGGTACTTTAATCTGCAATGTATTTGTGAGTGATATGAAACATCTAACATTTTTTTCTTAGTAAATATGCAATGTAAAAAAAAGATACAAAGAATGGATTTATTTGCAGTTGTTGCTATAATCTGTTTAAATAATCTGAACAAATTAACTAAAATCTTGGAACTTTTAAGAGAGTTCAGCAAAGATGGAGGGATGCAGGATAAACTTACTGAATTTGAAAAGCTTTTTTTAAAACTCCAGCAATAACCTTTCAGAAAGTATAATGGGAAAACAGAGCCCATTTATAATAAAAACTATCTAAAAGTAGACCTAACAAGAAATGTGTAATAACAAAATGGAATTGCCCAGTAGTATAGCAAAACATATTTATAATGTTATTGTAATTAAAAATGGAGATATTTGTCAGGTATAAACAGGTTGATGGAACAAAATATAGTCTAAAAATCCATGTAGCAATGTAGTATATGAAAAATTCAAATCAGAAATAGGATAGGCTGTTCAAAGATCTTTTCAGTGTTCAATGGTACTAGATTCAAAACTGATTTCACTGCAGGCCCTAGGCTTACCTAGAATTTCTATTTGTTACCCCCCCCCAAAATTAAAAACCTTGAAAGACTAATGTTTATGTATAATACTTTAAGGGTACAGTGACATCTCAGTCAGGCCTCTGTTTATACTTTGTCTTCTGCCTAAACCTGTTCTCAGCCCACACTCCTCGAGCGCTTGCTTTTACCTGCCTGATTCACATTTCTAGAATTTAGCTCATTATGAAATAGATGCTTAAATGTTCAAACAGATTTTTGCCACCTCAAACTTAGATTTTTATAGGTAATTTGTGGCTTAAGTCGAAATGTAATCATATTTCAAATATTTTTAGCTTCTACCTCGTATTTAGTATTTGCTCTTAATTCTTACTGTTGATATACTCTTTCTTTGTTAGTGATGGGAATGTTCCCCCTCCCTCTTTAACCCTTATGTTAAAAGTGGAATTGATTTACTATATTAAGAAGTCCGTGGAGAAACTGTTGCTACCCAAAGGGCGTCTATGATTTGACTTTGCATAGTTGCCTAGCTACTGCTAGTTAAGTAAACATTCTAGATATTTTGCTCTGAAAATTTTTCAGACAGAAAAGTTGGCACTTGAAATTCTTGTTCTTCTGGCTTTTCTAGCATTTTGTCCTTTTTTGTTTTGTTTGTGTTCTAGAAGAATGATTACAAAGCAGTATGGACGGAAGAAAGTAATTGATGAATTTTTAATTGTGTACCATTATTATCATAAGATGACATAGTACTGTTCTAAATTTTAGTCGAGGTTCTTAGGAAATATCAATAGCTCTTAGCATTTGTGGATAAGAAGTTTCAACTGGAGCCAGAATTTTTTAACCTTGGCAGTATGGAAATGGAAGGGGATTTGGGCTATAAACATACCTACCTAGGTTTAAATCCTCGAGCTGTCTCTTAAGCTGTAGAAGCCTTGAGCAAGTAGCAGTTTCTGAGTGTTTCTTCATCTTTAAAATGGGAGCAGCCCTAGCTGGTGTGGCTCAGTGGATTGAGTACTGTGCTTGCTGCCTACGAAAGGGTCACTGGTTTGATTCCTAGTCAGGGCACATGCCTGGGTTGTAGGCCAGATTCTAGGTTGGGGCTTGAGGAGTACAAAAGGCAACAAACTGATGTTTTTCTGCCTCTTTTTCTACCCACTTTCCCCTTTCTCTAAAGATAAGTAGATGAAATTTAAAAAATTGGTACAATAATTTCCTTATGAAAGTGTCATTGTAAAATAAGATAATGTATATGAGGCATTTAAGTCAATGTTTACCACTTACAAGGCCCTCAAATTTTTGGTAATAATGTGTTGCTATTGCTGTCCTAACTCCACATTAGAAATGATACTTTAAATATCTCTCAGTGCTTAGCAGTTGTACTAGACTAATAAATTTGATTCTGCTCCCACTACACTATGTGCAACAAGTCATTCATCTTTGTTTTTTTAAGGTGAGGGATGACATAGGTTATTTCCAAGTTCCTTTCTTGCTCTAAAATGTGGTTCATTTTATTGACCCTTCCCTTAAGGGTAGAATTAAAATATTGGTCAGGAATTTCTTAGAGAAAAGGGTAACGAGGATATGCTGTTTTCCTCATAATGGCATAAAAATAATATTGGTATTAATAAAATCCTCCTTTGAAAAAATTGTTAAAATACAAATTACTGAAAACAAGAACACCTTTCATTTACCAATTATCTTAATTTAAGATTCTTAAAAAATACATTTTTACCACTCTACTGTTAAATTTCAGAACTTTGGTAGCTTATGTACAGAAGGGATGAAATAGTAAAATATATTATAAATGTACTCATTTACATAAGAGGAGCGCAGGCTTTTTTTTTCATTCTCATGAAAGCTACTTCATGTCTTTGTATTTATCAAGTTGTCATTTGTTCAGCAAATACTTGTTTTAGTGTCTACCAGTATCAAGTTGAACAGTGTATATAGGAAGATGACTAAGGCCAAGGATCTCTTCAAGTTCAGTCTAGGTCCTAACAAAAAGCATCTGTATTTTTAAATTATTGTCACAATAGTTACCTTGAAGGAAAATAAAATAAACCAGTAAATCTGTGTTTCAACTTTATTGTCTCAGGTGTTCAGAAATTTGACATTGTTTATTGCAGTGACTTGGAACTTCTTGCTTGAGAGAGAAAGACAGACTTGTAACACCAAGGACATACTAAATAATAGTGAAAACATGTTATTTCAGCGTTAATCTTAATATAGCATTGTTATATTTTCAGGAAACTGCTAAACTTCCTGTGGAAGCGAAGTAGAATTTCATAAGAGCATAATGGGTAAGTTTCATAAAAAAATAATGGGTAAGTATTTCAACTAGTAGAAGCTGGTTTTTCTTCTGAAAGGTGGGCCTTGGATGTCAGTGAATGCAAGTTAGAAAATGGTCAGAGTAGACTGAAAGTAGTTGTTGAAGTAAACAGCTTATGTTTACTGTGTATTCTTGGGGACAGATTAGTAACATCTTGTACCAAATAAAACTTACAATTACTAGTGAATGAATTGTACCTTAAAATATTAGAAACTTTCCCAACAGACATATAAAATGTTTACCTTGCAAAACAAATTTTAAAGTATTTCTACTTCTCTTTTAGGGCTCCCTAAATTTTTAGAATAAGCCATAAGAAACTTTCTTTCAGATATTGGTAACCATAAATGTTAAAATTCTGTTTGTGCAGTATTGTAGAAGTTATACCTGTGAGAAAGATCTTAAAGGGATATACAAAAACATACACTCCCCCAGAAAGTTAAATTGAGCTAACCGAAGGCAGCATGACAGCAGTGGGTGTGCTGGTCGCAAGTGCCATCTAGGCACTCTGTCTCCTCACCTCTGCTTCCCATTTTGAAAGCCTCACATTTGTCTGTGTTCATGACTTTCATTTGTGCAGTAATTTAAATTAAGCAATATATTCATAATCATTTTTATGGATCAAGAGTAAATTCCTAAGTAAAGGAAGCCCTAACATGTACAATTTGTACTTGTCAGTTGAGCTTATATGGTATAGTCTCCAAGTTTGAATGTGCTGCTGTAGTCACAAAAATATTGTTAGTAATATTTCCTTGAAAAATACTGGTAAATTTTCATTTAAAGTACAATCCTTGAATGTAAACTTTACTCTGACATTGGAAAATGAATAGATAATAATAGATAAGTCTAAAAACTTTAAAATTTTGATCACTGTTACCCTCCAGAAACTTTTCTGGTGTGAATTCTTCAAACCTTGGTAAACCTGTTTATTGTCAATAAATTTTGTGATTCAAAAATTATCTTACTACTTTACTTTAGATGGAGAAGAGAAAACCTATGGTGGCTGTGAAGGCCCTGATGCCATGTATGTCAAATTGATATCTTCAGATGGTCACGAATTTATTGTAAAGAGGGAACATGCACTAACATCAGGAACAATAAAAGCCATGTTGAGTGGCCCAGGTAGGAAGATTTCTTTATTTTCCCTTCATTTATCCTCACTTTCAGTGTTTGATGAATGTATTTTTAAGTTGATTTAAGTGACTTAAGACATTTAAAAGAGAAAGTAAATATTTGAATATTGCATGATTATGTTGCATTTGGGAAAAGTTGGTTTCTGCCATATTCAGTTTATAGCTATTTACCTTAGTTTCAATAAACCCAGATTGGTTAATTTGTAATAGGAAGGATCATTTCCCTAAGTTAGTTACCATGGCCACCTTCTTCAACACAGGACTCTGTTGATTTGTGCTCCTACTTCTAAAGTTTATTTGTAGCAGTTACCACCTCCCAAATGTCTACTCTTAACATTTTCTTTGAGGTAATTTTTTTTACCTCAAGAAAGAAGATTTCTGAGAGTTGGAATTTCTGGAACATGTGGTAATTTCTATGTTTAACTTTTAGAAGAAATGTCAAACTTTGCACACTGGCTGAACCATTTTACATTCCTACCACCAATGTATGAGGGTTCCTCATGTGGTTTTCTCTCCACATCCTTTATTTGCATTTGTTTTATTCCAGCCATTTTGATGGGTATGAAGTGGTATCTCATTGTGGTTTTGATTACCGTTTCCCTAATGACTAGTGATGTTGAATATATCTTCATGTGCTTGCTGGCTGTTTGTGTATCCTCTGGAGAAATGTCTCTTCAAGTCCACTTTTTAATGGGGTTGTCTTTTTCCTTGTTGAGTTGTAAGAGTTCTTTATAAATTCTAGATACCAGATTCTTATCAGATACATGAAATGCTTATATTTTCTTCCATTCTGTGGGTTGTCGTTTAATAGTGTGTTTTAATGAATAAAAGTTTTTTATGTGATAAAGCCTGGTTTATCTTTTTTTTTTTTTAAGATTTTTGTTTATTTATCTTTAGAGGGGAAGGGAAGGAGAGAGGGAGAGAAACATCAATGTATAGTTGCCTCTCATGTGTCCCCTGCTGGGAACTGGCCCGCAACCCAGGCATGTGCCCTGACTGGGAATTGAACCTTGATCCTTTGGTTTGTAGGCCTGTGCTCAATCCACTGGGCCACACCAGCCAGGGCAAGCCCGGTTTATCTTTTAAAAACCCGTTTGTTGTTTGTGGGTTTTTTTGAGTCCTGTCTAAAAATCTATTGCCAAATCCAATGTCATGAAGAGTTACCCCTATGTTTTCTTATAAGAGTTCAGTCGTTTTAGCTCTTATATTTAGGTCTTTGATTTTAAGTAATTTTTGTATGATTATTCTTCTACATGTGGACATACCACTACCATTTGTTGAAGACACCATTCTTTACCCCACTGAATGGTCACATTGTTCAGGTTTTGAAATTGAGAAGTGTGAGGCTTCCAACTTTTTTTTCCAGGGTTGTTTTCGCTTTTTGGTGTTTCTTGCAATTCCTTTTCTACATCTTTTACTATGGATATTTAAAAACAGACATGGAAATAGAATAATATGCCTCCATGTACATAGCGTGAGTAGTTATCAATAGTTTGCCAGTCTTGTTTCATCTGTTCTCACTTTTCAAAGAATATTTCGAGCAAATCTCTGGCATTGTCATTTCGTTTACAAAATTTTGATAGTCCCCCTATACTCTCCCTTTTTTACAGACCATCAGTTTTACAAAGAAACAAGTACATTCATACAATGTCAATATCCCGATTAGACTTAATGTTTCATCTTGTAAACTCATAATTAGAACTCCAGAGGCTTGATTAGTAGCTGGTTCATTTTACTAGGCACTAATACTTCATTCATAATTGGTATTATTGTATTCTTTTGAAACACATCTTTTAGCAATGTCAAGATTGATTAGTGAACCAGGGTTATCAAGCTCATTCATCCATGAACAGTGCTCCAGTTAGACTTTCATATAATGGTTTTAGCATTCATTGTGATTACCACTGCAACATACTTCATTTGGGGTTATAAAACACTGATTTTATAAATGCATACTTTCTTCTATACTTACTAATTAGACTTTTTCATTGAAAAAACTATGTGGTTACCATGAAATTCAGTCTGTACAGAGAAGAAAGAAAAGTGATTTTTTTCCCCCTGTACAAAGAGCCCTGATGTAGTCTAATGGGATCTTAGAAACCCAAGTCTGGGTGCTAGCAGGACTACTTGCTCCTGGGTTGAATCATTTTCTCCTGGACAGAATTAGGACGTACTTTAGGGGGGAAATTATGGACACGCCAAAAATTTTAGTTAAAATTTAAAATGAAAGGATTTTTGCTTTTTTATAAGCTTGTTCTCCTTTAATTTAAAAATAGCTTTAGTCATCCTGTACATCAAAAAGTTACAGATTTGATCCCCAATCAGGGCACAAATAGGTGGCAGATTTGATTCCCAGTCAGGGAATATATGGGAGGCAATCAATGGATGTCTTCTGTTTGTCTCTCTGTCCCTCTGTCTCTTCCCCCTTCTTTCCCCCCACCCACACCTGTCTCTAAAATTAAAGAGTATATCCTCAAGTGAGGATGTCAAAATAAAAAATAAAAAGCTTTATTTTAAGCTTTATCTTAAAGATCAAACTTTCAGCCCAAAACTGATGTTTTGCATAAGGAGTAATGAAGTACTAGTACATGCTACATTGTGGATGCACCTTTAAAACATTATGCTAAATGAAAGAAGCCATCCACAAAAGGCAGCAAGTTTATGATTCCATTTGTATGAAATATCCAGGACAGTTAAATCCATAGAGGTAGAAAGTAGATTGGTATAATAGAAAGTACAGGTTGGGGGGTAGAGAAATGGGGAGTAATTGCTAAGGGGTACAGGGTTTTATTTGGGGGTGATAAGATATTTTACAACAAGATAGGTGGAATGGCTATACAGCATTGTGAAATGTACACTTCAAAATGGTGATGTGAATTTTACCTCAAAAAGAAAACATGATGTTTGTCCAGTCAAGATGGAGGTGTAGGTAAACACACTTTGCCTTCAAGTACAACTATAGCAAAATATACAACTAGATTATAAAACAGATATTACCCAGAATTGTATGAAAATCAAGCTATACGGAAGACCTACAACCCAAGATTTAAAGAAGCCACATACGTTCTGATGGTAGGAGGAGCAAAGACATGGAGAGGTACCGGGAGGTAGAGAGGTGCAGAAATAGGAAGCAGCGGTCCCACATCCATGTGTGGTGGATAAAAACCAGGAGGTTTACCTCAAGAGCAAGGGATTCCCAGCCCCAGTCCAGACCACACACTGCCCAGGGTTCTAGCTCCAGGAAGACAAATCCCCATAACTTCTAGCTGTAAAAACCAGTGGAGGTTGGAGTAGTGGAAGAAATTGCAGGATCCTCAGACTCCTCCTAAAGGGCCCGCAACAGACTTGGGACTCATGCCGACCTACCCTCTCAGGGAGTCAGCAACAGCTGGAAGGGCACCAGTGACCTAGGGGGAGAAAGTGAAGTAACTGGCACCAGGGCAAGTACTGGGAGAAAGCTTCCTCCTGCACAAAACTCCAGAGGCCAAATAGCAGCATTATCCCCTCTCCAAGCCCTCTCCCACACAGAGCAACAGAGTGGTGACATGGGTTGCCCGCCCTAAGGCTCTGGTCCATGTAACTTAACAAGTGTGCTTTTCTACCATAGGCCTCACTACTAATACAGCAAGTCAAAGCAGCACTACCTAAATCATAGAAACAAATACAGGGAGGCTGCCAAAATGAGGAGACAAAAAAAGATAGTCCAAATGAAAGAACAGAACAACACTCCAGAGAAAGACCTAAATGCAATCTAGCAGATGCAGAGTTTAAAACACTGCTTATCAAGATGCTCCAGAAACTCACTGTGTACTGCAACAGCATAAAAAAGACCCAGGCAGAAATACAGGTTGCATTAAGTGGACAGAAGGGTAATCTATAGGGAACCAAAAATGGAGGGGATGAATCTGAGAATCAAATCAACAATCTGGAACACAAGGAAGGGAAAAAAGCACTTGATCAGAACAGCAGGAAGAAACAAAGAATTAAAAAAAAATGATAGGCTTAGGAACCTCTGGGACGTCTTTAAACATGCCAACAATCCAAATCATAGGGGTGCTAGGAGAACGAAAGAGCAGGAAAATGAAAACTTATTTCAAAAAATAATGAAAGAAAACTTACCTAATTTGGTGAAGGAAATAAACATACAAGTCCAGGAAGGACAGAGAATTCCAAACAAGTTAAACTCAAAGAGGACCACACCAACACACATCATAATTAAAATGCCAAAACTCAAAAATAAAGAGAGAATATTAAAAGCAGCAAGGGAAAAGCAGAGGGTTACCTACAAAGGAAGTTTCCTTAAGACTCAGCTGATTTCTCAAAAGATTCTTTGAAGGCTAGACGGGTCTGGCAAGAAGTACTCAAAGTCATGAAAAGCAAGGATCTACAATCTAGATTACTCTATCCAGCAACGCTATCATTTAGAATAGAAGGACAGATAAAATTGCTTCCCAGACAGGGTAAAACTAAAGGAGTTCATCATCACCAAGGCATTATATGAAATGCTAAAGGGAACTAATATAACAAGAAGAAGATCAAGACTATGAACATTAAAATTACAGCAAACTCACAACTCTCAATAATTGAATCCAAATAATGAAGCAAACAAGCAGAACAGGAACAGAATCATATATATGGAGATTATTTGGAGTGTTATTAGTTTGGAGGGGGAAGGGTAATAATGAGGGGAAAGGTGCAAGGATGAAGAAGCACAGATTGGTAGATACAAAATACAGGCATGTTAAGAAGCATATAGGAAATGGAGAAGCCAGAGAGCTTATATTCATGACCCATGAACATGAACTAAGGTGGGTGATGCTGGAAGAAATGTGGGTACCGGATGGAGGGGGGACAAATTGGGACTTTAATAGCATAATCAGTAAAATATATTTTTAAAAACCTAATGTTTCTTTAGTCTCAAACAATAAATACATATTGCTAATATTTCATATATATGTTCAAAAGAGAAAATTTTAAATATTGGCAAACCAAAAGTTACCTTATTGCTGTGAATTATTTGCTGAATTCTCCTCTTCATTTTCCCCACCCCACCCCACCTCCCAACCAATATAGTCATTTGGAAACTTTTAAAATAATACATTCTCAGAAAGTATATTTTTCTGCCCTTTATATTCAGGTCATAGTGCTAGTGCTTGACTGCTAAGGAAATATTTTATTTCTATAACAACAGCTAAATAATAAAACCTATATATAGATAAAGAAATGCTGAGAGATTACTAAAAATTGTTTATGAAGTGTTAACTAAATAAAGGGAAATCGCTGATATGATCTCATTAACATATTTTTAAAAACTAAAGGGGGAAACAGTACATTTACTCCTGAAAAGGTTTTTAAAATAAATATTTCACTTCTTATTTTTACATGGCAATCCAGTTTAGCACAGGGCTCTTGATGGTCCATGAAAACTTGATTCCTACTCACACCTGAATAAGCCCGCCATCAAGATTTTTAGGAAAAGGTCCCTAAGTATCCAAAGTTTGGGAAAGGATTAGAATTTTAAAATTCAGTCTTGATGAATCTCAAGTGCTATCTTAATAAAGGTTGTTTTTTTTGTATGTTTGTACTCTGATATTTTGTTTGATGCTATTTGGGGGTTGTTTTTTTTTCATGTTGTAATAGTTTGCTAGGTCTTCCATAACAAAGTACCAGGGACTGGGTAATTTAAACAACAGAAATTTATTTTCTTGTGGTCCTGAAGGATAGAAATTCTAGATCACAGTGCCAGCAGGGTTGTATTCTCCTGAAGCTTGTCTCCTAGATGGCTATCTTCTCCTTATGTCTTCACATTGTCTTCCCTCTGCTTGTGTCTGTGACCTAATCTCTTATAAGGAGACCAGTCATTAAATTAGGGCTCACACTAATAATTCTGTTTTACCTTAATAGCTCTTTAAGACCCCATCTCCATGATCACTTTGGCAGTATGTATACTAAAATTGGAATGATAGCATGGCCCCTGTGCAAGAATGACATGCAAGTTTGTAAAGCGTTCCATATTTAAAATGCTTCGTGAATAGGGAAAAACAAAACACCCCATCTCCAAATGATCACATCTGAAATACTGGGGGGTTGGGACTTCAACATAAGAATTTCAGAGGAACACAATTCAGCCCATAACGAACATACCTTTTTTTCTTTTATAGGTCAGTTTGCTGAGAATGAAACTAATGAAGTCAATTTTAGAGAGATCCCCTCACATGTGCTATCAAAAGTATGCATGTATTTTACTTACAAGGTTCGCTACACTAACAGCTCCACGGAGATTCCTGAATTCCCAATTGCACCTGAAATTGCACTGGAACTGCTGATGGCTGCAAACTTCCTAGATTGTTAAATAAAATAAGTTATAATAAACTGTTAACTTTTTTCAGTATTTAATACCTGTAGTTCAGTTAGAATTTTTTTCATATATAGCATGTTGCCTGTGCGCAATTGAACTTTAAAGTTCATTGCAAAGCAGATTATTGTCTCTTCTTTTGCATAGCAAAGTTGAAATTTGTTTGTTACATCAACAAGTTAAGGACATTTTCACAAATTGAGAAATAAACAAATATGCCACTTTGTAGGTAGTTTTGCCTTATTCTTTGGATGTGATTTTTAAATTAGAGCAATGGTGATATAATAAATGCTGAAATTTAGTCATAAATGGACAATATTCTCCAGGTAAATATTGGGGCTATGTATTTTTATGTTTTTAGTGTTTTTTTTAAACCTATAGCTGTCATTAGCGTTACTAGAATTATGCAAACAATTGCATTATAAACAAGTTTATAACTTAGCCAAATATTGATTTTTATAACTGTCAAAGACATAAGAGTTGAAATTTCTTAGGTGTCTTTTGATAAACTGCAGTATTGTTTAAGTATCTTGTCCTTTTGTTTTATTGCTACAATTTAAGAACTTTATTTAAAAGCAATTTTGGAAGATTCCTAGGTACAGCTTTTGGAGCAGTGACTTTTTGAACTATAGTCACATGGTCAGTAAGTAAACTAAATGACCTTGATTTTATGTGTAATGTGCATTTTGGCCAATCCAAAGTACTGTACTTTCATTACTATAAAGCTTCTTTTGCAATATTCATCCTTCTTATCTAGTCCCTTGTGATTATACTTCTGGTTATTTAAATGTTTTAAAAGACTAAGAACATTACCCAGATCTTAAAAGCTAATCTTTTCTGAACTATTCTAGTCTTCCTGCATCCAACTGAAATGTTTTAAAATATGACAAACGTGAAGAGATGTAGTGCAAATCTTACAGCGCACTTTGATATAGTATATTACATTCTGTTAATTAAAATGTGTTCCAATAAATATGCCCAACATCTCTGGGTCTTCTACTAAAATATAACTTATAAAGAGGCCATTCAGCTTTTATACTAAGCAGACAAAAATACTCAAAAACTATTACAGAATCTCTGCTTAGGCATGGGAAAAGAGCACTGTAGTTTGGTATATTATTGTTTCTTAGTAAATCAAAGCTGTCATTAAGGTCTATAAGTTTTTAGCTTAGTTCTTCAAGACTAGTTTAATATGGACCAGTGTTTCTGGAATTGCAAAAACCATACACAACCAAATTCTATGAATAATTTTCCTCTTAGAAAACTTAACATTGTACTTTGCAGCGTATTGAAAGCAATTAAATATATATGTTAATTGCATATATTTTAGTAACTTCTTAAGACATACTGGTACATAGTTTAGTAGAAGATTATCAAGTGCAAGAATTATATTCTGCTACTTGGTGACAAATAATTCCAATTATAAACCTAAATAATGATCTTAAAGGTTAAGGAGATAGCTAGAACCAAGTTTAACTTTGATCAATTTTAGTAGGTTACGTTTTGTGTTAGATCCACAAGTAATCTTAAGTTAAAATATTGAAAAAGGACTGAAGGATTAGGAAAAGTTGTATATCTTGTGGTAAATGAGACTTGCATGTTAATAAAGGCTCTGTTGACCGAAAGGTTTGATGAACACTTGATGTTTGATCTTTTTAGCCTTAATTTTCTCTTTTTTCTGAGGATTCATGAAACTATTTGTTTCTGGATATCTTGCCATACACTAGGGATTTTTATTTGGTCAATTTAAGAGATAAGTTTATATAGCATTGAAACTCGGTAATTAGCTTTCTGACACTTGGAAATTAGTTAACTTTTTAAATTATGTGCAGGTCTCCTTGATACTTTTTTTCTGCACAGAAAATATTACTACAAATCCTTTTTTTTATTCAGTTAACATTTCATTTTTGTAGTGTCTAGATTATTTTCAGTTTTCTAGATTGTTTTATCTTTTATGAAATCAATTTCGAGTCTCCTTTTGAAGAACCTTTTTGATACTAAGAAACACAATTTACTATAAGCAATAAATCAGCTCATGGTAGAAGAGAGATACAGACTAAAAGCATCTTGATATTCATGGACCTGTCATCTTAGTGGGTCATTTTGCTAAGTTTATCCGTTAATCTTCTTTCATGAGTACAAATAATTCTGAGAAATAATATGAAGTTGCTGTTAAAGATTGAAGAGTGTCTAAATTAATCCTAGTAATTTCTATCTATTGTATTTTGCTGTGTACAGTGCATTCCCATGCTTTTGGCCCAGACTTTCAGAGGGAAAAAATCTTTCATTTTAATTTTTTAATTCAATTATTTATTTATGTTTAGAAACAAAACTGATTATCATGTTCCAGGGTATTGTTTTGCATACAGATACTGGGTAATGCTTTGTAGAGTTATGCTTTTAACACATAAGCATGAATAAAAAGAATTAAAAACATTTATATAGATACAGAATTAGCAGTGCCCATGTATAAATATGCAGCCTTATTTTTCCCTCAAAAATGTGGGCAAAAAAGTATGCATTATACATAGCAAAATACAGTATATAGAAGAAATTTCATACAAATTAACAAAGCTTGGATGTACCTAGACTTAGCCGTGCTGTAATTGAGCATCTGATTGGTTATATCTAAGTTTGATAAAACACAATCTGGAAATCAATAGATGCCATCAATTTTATATATATGGTATTTTATTTGCAATATGTAAATCTGGTTTAATTTCAGGTCAGTTATATTTATGCCAAAGTTTTATGTTCCTACTGGGCTAATGGTGAGGGTTTATACAAATATTTCCTCGCCCAGAAGTAGTTTGGTGTATTGGGGGGCGGGGGGGGGGTAGAAAGTCTGAAGTCTTGTGCTAATTAGCCATGTGATCTTGAACCAAGTCACTGGGCCTTACTGTCACATTTAGAAAATTAGGATATTATACATCTATAGGGTGATATTTACCACTTCTTTTTTTGAGCAAACAAGATTATGTTTATGGATGTTGTTGCCTAAATACAAGATTGCAATGTTACACATGATAGACTGGAAGAATTATAAATAAAAGGAAATGGCTTTCTTGCTGCAACTCTTAAATAAGTCTATAAATTTCACTTTTTGCTGCTTTTGATTAAGCATTGAATAATACACATCAGTACTAAATATATTAGCAAGATTAATTTAGGACCCTTTTAGTTTCCTGTCGTATAAAGAAAATTCAACTTTAGCTCTGGTTATCAATAATTGTTGGTGTAAAGGGAGACTTATGTGCTGTTTTTATACTAGTGGATGCAATGCCAAGTCAACCCAAAATGCATTTTTCATTCATACTCTTAATTTAGTTAACCTATCCTGAATGAGGTACATATGTGATTGATTTCTTTATCTGTTTCATATATCTGACTGAAAACAAGACTTTTTAAATTTCTCTATAAATTTTGTTTATTTCTTCCATAAGACACAGGTGCATCGGAATTAGATTTTCTCCTCTTTGTAGTACTAGATGTTTACCATTATTTTTAATAGAAAATGTTTTATTACATTTACCTAGGTAGATATATATGTGCTGTCCTTTATTTGTGATTACATCTATTGCTTCATTATTTAGAGAAGCAGGTGTAAGAGGATAGCTTAGGATAAGAAAAATTTAAATTCATGCCTTCATTCAAGCAGAATTGTGTAAAATTTTAATCAGAGCCCTTTTTTTACATCACGGAATAAGGCTTGTGATTAATTCTGCCTATGCATAACAACTGGTACAGCTCTGCTGTTAGAATTTTTTAATACGTTAGTAGGATCTTTTTTAAAAATATTTTATTTATTTATTTTTTAGAGAGTGGGGAAGGGAAGGAGAAAGAGTGGGAGAAAAACATCAGTGTGTGGTTGCTGCTCATGTGTCCCCTACAGGGGACCTGGCCTGCAACCGATGCATGTGCCCTGGCTGGGAATCGAACCAGCTACCCTTTGCTTCACAGACCTATGCTCAATCCACTGAGCTACACCAGCTAGGGCCGTTAGTAGGATCTTAACTCTAGGTATATTAAATTTTTATGCACGCTTATCAAATACATTTTACTTTTGAGTTAATGTGCTGTCACTTCTGCTCTAAGAAAACTTTGATTCTGTATCACAAGTAAATTTTGAATTGGAAAGTAAATATTCTTCTGATCATCAAAGACAATTTTTGTCTTTCCATAATTTCAACTATTTTTGCGGTTGCATATTTTGTTAGTTTCTTACAGCTGCCATTTGAATCAGCCAATATATCTATATATATATTTTTTTTGTTTATTTGTTTTAATGGGGATCCAACACGAAACGTGAATAGTCCAAGGTTGCAAGTTTAATTGTGGTGAAGTTACAGATTTAGATTGTAGTTCAAATTAGAGAAGACATGGTGCTTAGATTCTGAAGACAACCTGCATGGATGCTACAGCCAGAGGAAAAGGCAATGTTAGAGTGTTCAAATAAACAATATACAGAATATTACAATTATGGAGTTGAGGTAGGGAGTTAATGCACAAGCTGTGCCTATAAAATAATGAATGCTTTGGAAAATATATAAATTTCTATTCGGTGAACATCATCCTTTACTCGGTAGGCTATCGGTTCTCAAAATGTTGGTGGAACTGGCATTAGAGCTTAAAATAAAAGTTCTTTTGAATAGTATCAATAGGGGGAGATGATTTTCTTTAAATGTTTTGAGACAGTCAATAAATGGTTTTGATTCAAACCTGTTGAGTAAAGATAAGTAGCCAGGCTGGATCAGAAAGCTGTGTGTGCTGATATAACTAAATTAGAGTAGCTTTCTCAAGTAGCCAGTAATCTGGCTCAGGTAGCATGGCCTGTCACAACACCAAATTTAAAGTACCTGCAATAAAGTTGGGCCTTTTGCCCTGGCTCTTGTGTCTCAGTAGTAGATTGAGTGCCAGCTTGGTAACCAGTATGTTGCCAGTTCAATTCCTAGGCAGGGCACGTACCTGGGTTGCTGGCCAGATCCCCAATAGGGACAAGTGAGAGGCAACTACGTATTGAAGTTTCTCTCCCTCCCTCACCCGCTTTCTAAATAAATACATTTTTTTAAGTTGGGTCCTTTATGACTTTATTATAGCCATTCCACCAGTCACTGTAACTTCATGGCCTCTGCTCTTTAGAAATAGGTTTCCGTTGGTGAATGCCTTGAGTATTGAAGGATGAGGTGTCAGCTTCTCAGAGGCCTTCCAGCTCCATTTTAGATTGCTCTCGTAAATACCAACTTCATTTTTTGGTCTTTGCTGTACATTTTTCCCTTTCTGTTGAGATATTTCTGTAGTGAGCATTGATGATGAACCATTATGAAGTATTGATCTGTCACTGAGAAGTAACATTGATCCCTCATCTCCAGGAAGGCTCAATTCCTGTATGTTACGTCCCACGTAGGAGGGAAAGTAGTCTGAGTGTACAACAGGAGAGCTTATGGCCACATTTGAGCAACTAGAAAGGCTTGTTGCAAGTAGAGCTAAATCTCAATTCCCACATAGTTCTTTGGTAGAGGTGTTCTCAAATTTATTTGTTGTAACATCCCCAGGCGTTGGGCTAACATAATGGTAGTGGCTGTTCTTGATCATTCAGTGCACCTGGTAAGGCACCTGATTAATGAATGTAGTAAGTCGTATAATCATAAAACTAATAAATACACTTGAGCCTGTAATATAGAATGAAGCCAGGTCCCTCCCTATACCTGTAGGCAGCCAGCTAAATAAACTCCCAATTTAGGGGCTTATGTTCTGTCCAAGGATTGTAATGTTTTATTTCAGAACCTCAACTGTGTATCATTTTACCTATTATGTTGACAGGAACAATGTTGCTCTCCTAGTAGAGCACAAGTACCACCTTGCTGTGCTAACACAGCTGGAGCCCTACGGTTTTGTACTGCTACCTCAGCTAGATAGTCCAGAGCAGTGGCAGTGTTCCAAGAATGTCTTCCAAGAATAGAGTTCTGATTGACTTCTGATTCACGTATTTCATATTCAAAGAAGGAAAGCTCTAGTGAGGGTATGCCCAAAGCCTCGCTTATCTATTACGTGTTTTGGGGTGGAGAGGACTGAAAAGAACATATTCAAAATCCCAATTTTGTTTGTTTTGGTCAAAGTGTATAGAGCCTAGTGTACAGAAGAGCCTAGATTGGTCATATTAGCAGAGGAAGAGCCTTTCTGGTGACAGCATAACCTTACCATATCTGCCTCAAAATTTGGTTTGACACGGTGAGGTATACTTGGGTCGCACATAAGAAGAAACACCTGGTGCCCTCCAGTGCAAGCCTGTGATTAGGCCCTTAACCCAAACCCTGAAGGCAGTATTAAGTCCTATTTATGAGGCAGGGAGGAGTCTATGTTCTCCAGTTGTTCGATCATAAATGTCAACACAGAAGACATTAAGTCACGTTATTTATCATGAGTGATTAGCAGCACACCTGAGATTTTGATATGTTTGAGTCAGGATTGGAAGCTTAGTATGGGTTTGGTTCCAAGTTTTCAGGTTGGGATTTCTTAAAAGACATTTTGTTTTCCACCAAATAACCGGTTTTTTTCATCTAATTTTCAAGCAGTATTTGAGAGTGGGACCCTTGCTTTCCAGGATTAAATGGTGTTATTCCCTGAATTTGCCCACATTAAGGAGACATTGTAAGAAATACATTATAGTTGTTTAAGGCCCATCAAGGTGTGAACTCACCTGGATTATATAAAAGTATAGTTACACATTTTTATAATCAGTATGAAACAGGTGGTCAAAGGGGAGACCAAGTCTAAGTGGTTGCTAACTGTAATCATCTATGACTGGCCTGGCGTGGGGTCTTGGGAGAGAGATGAATCAGGTACCATCTGATTTGATCCTGGAATGAGAATTCTAGTGGTGGTCTTTAGTTGTTCAGAGATTTTCATCATAAGATCTCCAATAGGGCCCTGACTGGGTAGCTCAGTTGGTTAGTGTGTCCGGATAAGTCAAGGTTGCAGGTTTAATCCCCAGTCAGGGCACATACAGGAAGCAACCAACTCATTTATACAGAAAGTATAAATAAGCAAGCAACTTATTTATACAGAAAGTATAAATAAGTGGAATACCAAATCAGTGTTTCTCCCTCCCTCTCGATAAAATCAGAAAAAAAGATCTCTAATGTTAGAGTGTGATAACCACTCAGGTGTGAGTGTCCTTTCAAAATGAGAAAGATGAATCCATGAGTCAATACCCTAATGTTTAGCAGCACAAGGGTTAGTAATAGCTCATACGGCTCTATCTGTCTTGCAGAAGGACATTTTTATGGAGATGGCATTTCCAATAGACATATTGTCCTGCATGGAGATCATGATGTACAGACTTTTGTCTCCCGGGAGCTCCTGTGGCATGATTGCTCTATGACTGAGTTAGTGTTAAGGGCCCTTACAAGTTCTTAACTGTAAATCAGGAGGGCTCCATTCAGCAGTGCAGGTATAAATTTCTAGATCTAATCTTATAAATCTGCCAGTAATTTCAAAAGCAGACAATCTATGTTTGTGGCAGGGAGATCTTAAGTCAAGCAATAAATACCAAAGCAAGAGCCTTAGGCCAAAGCAGATTAAAACACTCAGAAGTTTTGTCAATTGAGTTTTAATTGCCCCATTAGTTCTACTAGACTGGAGGACTCGGCCTGATAAACAATGGAAATGTCGCAAAAGTGGCCAGATCTTAGAAACAGATTCTATGGTTTGTCCTGTAAAATGAGTTCCCTAGTCGCTTTGGACCTGTGAGGGGATTCTCCAAGTGGGAAAGGTCTCTAGGAGTATTTTACTGACTGGAGGCTGAGACTCTGAAGCATGCGAATGCCTCCACCCAATGAGAAAACAGACAAATCATCACTAACACTTATTTGTATTCTTGGGAAGGGGGCAACGGAATGAAGTCCATTTGCCAGACCTACAGGTCCTAAAGGCAAGAGACCTTTGAGGAATGACTGCACTTTCTGCTTTGGGCAGATCTGGCATATTTGGAATACCTGGGAAGCTATCTTTGGAGATGGCTTCCAGTAGTGTTGTTTTCCTGGAAGAACCATTTTATCAGGATTCCAGTGAGTTAAGCCATGTTATGTACAATTGTATGCAATGGGGGAAGAGTGGATGGTCATTTGTACCTACTAAGTTTTTTTAGGTCAAATTTATAGCCCTGTTCCAACTCTTTGTATTTTGTCAAACAGTTCAATGCTGTTCCTCCATAATGTTATCTTTTAAATCCCCAGTTGCTTCAGGCAGTAGTGTAGGTGCTATGTTGAGGGGCCTAGATTGTTTTAATGTAGGTAAATTCACTGCAGTGTCAGCCAAATCATTACCTCTGATGTCCTCTGGGTTTGCCATTGCATGTCCAAGAATTTTTATGTTTGCTAAATATCTAGGTAAGTGGATAGCTAGGAGTTTGAAAACATAACATTTTAGTCTTTTGTCCAGAAGACCTGAATCTTCTCTGTTTCCAGAGGATACTAAAGTCATGGGCAACAACAAAGGCATAGCTGCTGTCAGTATATTGCAAGCTCGGGATAATGCATAGAGCTCTGCTTGTTGGACAGAAGATTCCAGAAACATTGGACTGGCCTCACTGGTTTCATTTATAGAAATAATTATACAGCCTGATATTGGCCTATTTCATCTTTTAGAAAGAAAGATCAGTAAATCAAACTAAGCATTTATCAAGAGATGTTTCCTGTAAATCAATTCAAGGAATTACTTGTCTGTTAGTGTCAGGCAATCTTAGGAGATTTTGTAGGAGAGAATAAGAAGAGTATCAGGGTTCAGAAGATTATAGTGAGCACTAAACATTAGATGAAGATAATAAAAGAACTTCATAGGAGGTTTGTCTGCTAGCAGAGAAGTCCTGAATCTGACGAGAGTTAAGTATGGCTTCCACTGAATGAGGCACATCAAGAGTCAGCGGAGAGCCCACTATTTTCTCTGCAACGTGCAATAGTAAATTGGCAGTGGCTGTATTAGCTCTCATACAGGGAGGAAGACCTTTGGCCATGGGATCTAATTGTTGCCTATAGTATCCTATGGATCTGTGTTGGCTTTCATGTCATCGGGACAACTAAGGCATTTCTGTCTCATGGTGAAAAGGAAAAGGGCAATTGGTAATTAAGATACCCAGGTGAAGGTGGGACCCTGACATCCTGCTATAGAAGCTAAAAAGAGTCTTCTTCCCTGCCTCCTGATTACCAAGGACATGGAACATGACCAAGGAGCCCACCACATTCTTCCAGTAATTCTGGAAGAAGAATTGCCTCTTCTTTTCTACCTAGGCAGTTCTAATTGATTTCGGTTGCTTTTGGTTAAGAACTATGACTCGAAGAATTGATATTCAAGGTATGTTGCAGGCAACAAACCCTTGGGAAACTCGAGGAATCTGATTTTGATCACCTTGTCTAGCTGTGGCAGTTCCATAGTATTGATAAACAGGAATGTGAACACCAAGAGTTCAGGAGGAGTAAGCATCTATTCAAGCCCTGGCTGGTATAGCTCAGTGGATTGAGCAGGGCCCTGTGAAGGAAAGGATCACTGGTTCGATTCCCAGTCAGGGCACATGCCTGGGTTGCAGGCCAAGTCCCCAGTAGGGGACATAGGAGAGACAACCACACATTGATGTTTCTCTCTCACTCTTTCTCCTTCCTGTCCCCTCTCTCTAAAAATAAATAAATAAAATATTTTTTAAAAAAGAAATGAGACTAAAAAAAATAGCTATTCAAGTTATTTTTTGCCCATTGAGGGCAGGGCTTCGGATACTTACAATGCACGAAGAAGTAACTGTGAATTTGTAGCCAGATAAATGGTTTGGTTGCTTTTGAAGGTACTGGACAGTTTTTAAAAAGAATAACTTCAAATCCTGTTTCTTTTCAACGCATAGTTAAAATTCTAAGAAATTTCTAGGGCTGTACTCTTCAGACACAGCTTTCTAACAATTATAAAACCAGACTTGAAGATTGATCCAGTAGGTTGCTGAAACTGTCAGCTGACTTGGCAGCTGGCAGTTAAACATCTACCATGGAAAATTTAGTGATTGAGAAAAGAGTGGTAACCCAAAAAAGTAAACAGGGATCATATTCAACCCCTCGTGACCCTCCTCAACAGCTAAGTCAGTCTTTCCATCGCCTAGATGTCATACCTGGACTGGGGTATGACAGTCCAGGGACTGTCATACCTGGAGACATCCTCCTAGGAAAGCATGGCAGGAAGGGACACTAAGCTTTGTTCCTGATCTTAGTGGGATCGCTTCCAGTTTCTCCCAGTTAAGCATAATGTTGGCTATAGGTTTTTTAAGGATAATTTTTATCAAGTTTAGGAAGTTTTCCTATTATTTCTAGTTTACTGAGAGAACTTTGTTCATGGATGGGTGTTGGATCTTGTCAAATTCTCTTTCTGTATCTATTGATATGATCATGTTATTTTCTTTTTTAGTCTATCAGTATGATGGATTACATTAACTGATTTTGAATGCTGAAAACCCTAACATACCTGATGACCTGGCTGGTGTGGTTTTGTTAGTTGGACCGTCATCCTGTAACTGAAAGGTTGCGGGTTTGATTCCTGGTCATGGCACATACTTAGGCTGTGGTTTTGATCCCCAGTCTGGGCACATACAATCCCTAGTCCAGGTGCATACAGGAGGCAACCAGTCAATGCTTCTCTCCTGCATCAATGTTTCTCTCCCTTTCTTTCCAAAAGCAGTGAAAAAGAAAAAAAAAACTTACATGCCTGAGAAATTTCCCACTTGATTATGGTGTATCTTTTTATATATTGTGAGATGAGATATGCTAATATTTTGTTGAGGATTTTTGCATTTAACATCATGAAATATATTGGTCTGTAGTTTTACTGTAATGTCTTTGTCTGGCTTTTATATTATGGTAATGCTGGCTTCATAGAAGGAGTTTGGAAGTATTCTCTCTGCTTCTATCTTCTTGAAAAAATTATAGGGAATTGGTATCATTTCTTCCTTAAATGCTTGGTGTAATTTACCAGTGAACCTATCAAGGCCTGGTACTTTTTCTGTTTTGGAAGGTTATTAATTATTGATTCAATTTATTTAGTAGATGTAGGCCTATTTGCATGTCTATTCTTGTGTGATTTCAGTAGTTGTGTTTTTCAAGAAATTGGTCCATTTCATCCTGGTTCTTAAATTTGTGAGTGCAGAGTTGTTGTCATAATATCCCTTTATCCTTTCAATGTGGGATTTTTAGTGATGTCCCCTTTCATTTCTGATATTAGTAATTTTGTCTTCTCTCTTTTTTTAAAAAAGATTTTATTATTTTAGAGAGAGGGGAAGGGAAGGAGAAAGAGAGGGAGAGAAATATCAATGTGTGGTTATCTCTTGCACGCCCCATGCTAGGGACCTGGCCCACAATCCAGGCACGTGGCCTTATCGGGAATCTAACCCGTGACCCTTTGGTTCACAATCCAGCACTCAATCCACTCAGCTACACCAGCCAGTGCTCTCTGTCATTTTTTTTTTTTTTAGGTAGCCATTTATTGAAGAAACTCCATCATTTGTCCTGTACATTTTCCTATCTGACTTCAGCTATTGCAGCCTCATGATGTGATTTAACAAGTTCTCTATTTTGCACCTCTCTCACCCTTATTAATAAAGTTAACATGAGGTGCAGTCTTGATTAGACTTTTTGACTAGAGCACTTCATGTTCCTTCCTGTTGTACCATCTTCAGGAGGCACATATCTGGTTCCCCCACTTTTACTGATATTAAAATGGATCAGTTGATTCAGGTGTGTAAGCATGATCTGTCTCATGCTTACACACCTGAATGAAGTTCTCCCTCAGCTTTTCATATAATCATTTAAGCACCCATTAATGATTAATATCAGGCTTTATTATTTCATTATTGAAAAATTATTGTTCTATTTCTTTATAGCTTCCATGTGCAATAACTGAAATTTTTTTAAAGAACTTTATCAACCATTTGGTTATCTTGAAATACAGTGTATATAGGAAAGGTAGAAAAAGGTTAATGTTTCCCTTTTTCCCCTCAGTGAATTGGTGACCTAGCAAACTCCAAAGGTGTGGTTTTTTTCTTAGCATCATAATGAATTTACGACATAATATGATTGTGCAAGTGTGTACATAGATATACATATATTTCCATGTATATAATTATGTGCCTCAGTTTATTGCAGTCCTTACTCATTTCATTGCTCAAACCATCTTATCTTTGGCCAGAAGAGCCTCTTTAAAGTTGGCGTCTCTAATTAAAAATTTTTGTTGTTTTTCATTACATTTGACAAATCTGATTAAAAGAAGCCAGCAACAGTATGAAATTTGATATTTACCTTGGTGATTCTCTAAGTTTCCATTTAAATAACCCTAAGTGTGCACTTGAATATCAAGAAGTCTGAAGAACATTCTATTTTAAACAATTGACTAAAGAGTAAAATTCATGCTCTAGGACAATGTACTATGCTTATCCTGTGGTTACCTTGCTATATCCTAGGATTCTGTTCCCCGCAGTTCAATATTATGATTTAAGAAGCTATTAGGAGACTTCCTTAACATCAAAGTAAATATATATGATCCACACAGCCTTCCTTCAAACTTCTATCTCCCTCTCTGTTGACTCCCCTTTTGTTTATGAAAATATTCAAATTTCTTTGTGAAAACAAACAAAATTTCCCCCTACCCTTGATCTTGCATTTATCTCTAGTGTAATCTAATCTCCCTCTTTTTCTTCTTAGCTCAGCCTCTTGATGTCTCTGTACTTCACTTACCAGTTCACTCCATCAAAAAGTAATCTGATGAAGATCACTAATGTACTCCACATCAGTTTTTTGGATTTTTTAAAAGAAATCCACTTAGATGAATTTACATTACTGATAATTTACACCCTCCTCCACCCTCTTTTGGCTTCTAGGCTACTCTCCTTAAATGTTAGCGTTCCTCTAACCTCTGACCTCAGGATCATATTCTTCTTTCCCCTAAAACGCTCTGGTGGGGTGCTCTCTTTATTTTCGTGCTTGCAGATATAATCATTTTACTGAATAAGTTGGACTCCTTGTTGGGCTGTGTCCCACTGTCCTTTCAAACCTGTTTCATGGGCTTTCTTTGCTCTGAGTGAATCTCACAGTGGTACCAGAACTTCTCCAGCCTCTCTGTCATAAGGACAGTTTTATTAGTCATTACATATTTCAGACCATCTAATGTTAAAATCCCAAGCTACACTTAAATGAAAGTTTTTCCCTACCCTCTCTAACTTAAGGCCCGTGATGCAGAATTGCATGTTGAATATAAACCCTTCAGATGTAGTAGTGGACTTCTGTACTTTTTGTTTCTCTGGGATCTCTCCACTTTCCCCATTCTAGTATAAACAGCTTGTTAGTAATGGGTGCTCTCATTACATATGATTTGAGTGGGGCTAACCCCACACCCACCCATGCTGCAAGAGACAGCCCAGGACCTACCGATCACAGTAACACACCACTTTCATCACTGATTGGTTGAGAGATGAAGCTGATTAAAGCTTAGCCAATCAACTCCTCCCACATCTTTGCTGTCAGAACTATCAACTGAGGTTGCTGAGCTGGGTTTAAGTTGGATTTGGATGGATGACAGTCTGGGAGCGAGAGGCCATACTGTTGTTCACCAAAGAGACTGATAGGAAAAAAAAGCCCTCCACGTCAGTTGAACCTCTATTTCCAGGATCTCCAAGTGAATGCATTTGAGATTTTATAACTTCCACTAGAAAAAGATATGACAGATGTCCTATAGGAAGTTTAAACTCCCCAAACATATCCACAACTGAATTATATTTCCCCCCTTTACTTTCATTCCCTTTATTTCTAAGAACTGTGTTTTTGAATCAGAAACCTGGCATTCAACTCTTTCCTTGCCCCCTACGTACTAATCTCAGTCCTGTGTGTTCATTCCCCTCCCTAAATATCCCTAGAGTCCTTCATTTCTTTCCTCTAAATCCCCTAGTCCAAGCCCTCATCCTTTGTCAGACCTTCACAGTAGCCTCCTCCTCTGTTATTGTCTGATCTTACCTGATCAAATGTTTGGCCACCAGAGCAGTCATTCCAAAATACAAATCCGGCCTCATCACTTCCAATTTGATAATACCTCAAATTTGCCAAATGCTTTCTAAGATAAGGTCCAACCTCCTCCTCAGCCAGCAAACCTTTCACAACCAGATCTTGCCTGCCTCTTGTCCCCTACCTTCTTCTATTAGTTTTCATTGGGGAATAGCAAACTGTCTTCCCCTGTAAACACCAGTAGCATGGGTCATGCTCCCTCCCCCTTGAGGGGGTCATACAGCTTTCTTCTACCCCTTGTCACCTTGGCTTAGGCCTTGTCTCATCTGGGAAACTGTCTTCAGCTCCTAGGCAAGACTATGTGAGCCTCACTTATGATCCCATCATATGGAAAAAGTAGCTTTTTCCTTACTCTATCAAAATCCCTTCCTCTGTTTTCCTGATTATAAGCAATGAAAATATGGGAACTGTATCACTCATTGTTAATATCTCTAGTGTCTAGCATTTAGTATATGCTCTTTGGTCAAAATTGACACTTTTTTTTTTGTTTTGTCAAACTGAAAATTCAATTAGATATATTTGGGGGCATCAGATACTCTTGGTGAAATGTAAAACCCACCTTGCCTATTAAGTTCATAGTTTAAAATGAATCCATATGATTAGTTACTTTTATTTTAAAACCTGATTAATGTGGGTCTTTAAGAGAATGGAGCTGGAAGGGCAATGCTGTATACTCGTTAAAGAATTCAGCCTGCAGAGTCATGGAGTTAGCATTTCTAAGGTTCTGCTGTTCATATGCTGGGTGACTTGGCAAATTACCTAGCCTCTCTAAGCCTCTTTTTTTTACCTGGAAAAAATGGGGGTTTATGTATCTCGTAAATTTCACAGTTTAAATAATACACGGAATACAAGTGCCTCTCACAGTGCCTATGTGGCATATGCAAATACTCAATCCAAGGTAGCTGTTGTCATTATTATCATTAATAAGGGCTGGTCTGGGAGAATGCCACATGTGGGCAAGGACATGGGGTGGGGTGGGGAGAAGCAACATCCCAACCTTGAAAAGTTTCTCTCTGGCAAGCTCAGTTCAGAGAGTGTCTGCCCAGACTCGTCTGTGTTCACAATGATATGAAATTTGGTATATTTCTCAGTCACTGCCATATACCCCACTCCTTATCTCTAGCCAACATCTCATCTGCCCAATGGAGAGAGAACAGAGTAATGTAGAAGAAAAACCAGGTATCATCTATTATCCATGTGGTGCCGTGAGTTCATAGAGCTCTTTCACATCATCTCATCAAAGCTCCACCACAAACACCACAAAAAATGTGGGCTCTTTTACCCCATTTTACAGAGGACGAAAGTAAGTCCAAAGATGTTTAAGTGACCAACTCCAGATCACAGAACTAAGAGAAGCTGAGTTAGGATTCAAGTCTAGACCTTTTGATTTCAAATTTAGTACCTTTCCTATTATGTGTAAGCAAGATCAGGCAAAAATTCTCACAAAAATAGGATGGGAAAGCTAGGCAGCAGGTAAGGTCAGAAGGTGAGAAAGAACTGTCTGGCAGGAGCAAAATTGACTAGGGCTGCTGCCCTGCTGAACAGCAAATAACTCTGTGCTCGGGCAATGAAGGCCTGATGAGCAGATGAAAGAAAATAGGAATTGTGATGACACAATTATGGAATTTTTTGACAAGGAAAGTAATCTGGAAAACTTTGAAGAAATGCAGATCCAGGGAGATAACTGACCATACCATTCTCTCATACCATTAATGGGAGAGCCAGTTTGAGGGCCACTGAGGCCTTAGTGGTAATGGCTGTGTTAAATATTGCAATAACTTTCTCTTTTTTTGAACATCTTTATTATGGTATAATTTTTATACCATAAAATTCACCCTTAATAATGGCTCAGTAATTCTGAGTAAATTTATATAGTTGGAGAACCATCACCATAATCTGCCTTTGGAACATTTCTGTCACCCCTCCAGAAGAAAATAAAATAACTTCTATAGAGATTAGTAAATAGCCAATGCCCTTAAACCATCCCCTTGTGGCTCCCACAAAGAATCTCCCTTCAATGGCCTCCGAATTCCCACAGAGCTCCCCATGAGCCAATTATAGATACCTGGGTCCACCAGGCAGGGAGCACCAAGGCCCCTGCCCCCAGCACTGAGCAGCTTCTGTTCCGCATAGTTAGGTCCTCTGCCACATCTGTGCCATATCTATTCTTAAATAAGTTTAGTATCACCTTGGGAAGGATCAGTGCAAGCGCTCAAATCTTCTGGTTCCCAATCTAGAGCTTTCTATACGGCACCCTGCTTTTCAGGAAGACTGGAATATAAACAAATGTGAGGAAAAGAAGCACTATGAAACTATATCTGTATATAAGATATGTTTTGAAGGGCAAGAGATTGAGCTGATCTCCACTGTCACCTCTTTAGGAAAGGTATTCTTGAGGTTTACACACCTCTGCCAATGGATGGACTTGTGAGGGTCAGGTAACTCGCTGAAATACAAAGTTTCATAAGTATGTGTGTCCATGGCTTTTGTTTGAATTTTAAGTGGGTCTAAGGCTAAAAAGAAAAAAGGAAGGAAGGGAGGGAAGGGGTGGGGGAGAGAGGGAGAGAGAGAGAAAGAAAAAGAAAAGAATAACTTGCTAAGAACATATTTAGTAAGAAGTCTAAGGGAGGAGCAAGCAGGTAATATACTGAAAGATTGCAGACGTGGTTAAAAGAATTCTTGCTAAAGACAAAGTTCTGATTCACAGTTTTATTGACAAACCTGTTATGTGTATAAATCAACTATTTGACATGTAAAATAAGTCATACAGATAGTTCTCTCATATAAACCATTTGTTACTATGTTAATTTTCTTTTTCCTTTGTGGATTCACCTGAAATGACTAGTTCCAGTTCAGAATGAATAAAAATTATGTACTTTTGTTGATATGCTTTTCTTAAAGTATTACTCTAACTTGTGAATTTAAAGTTTCTGCCTCTTTATGAAATCCCATCTATAGCTCAATTGGATTATATTAGCATTTTTAAATTGTTAACTAAAACCCCAAGTATGTATACATAAATTATTTTTTAAATAATTATTTATTTCCAGAGAGAGGGGATGGGAAGGAGAAAGAGAGAGAGAGAAATATCAATGTGTGGTTGCCTCTCATGTGTCCCCCACTGGAAACTGGCCTGCAACCCAGGCATGTGCCCTGACTGAGAATCAAACCATGATCCTTTGCTTCACAGGGCCTGCGCTCAATCCACTGAGCTACACCAGCCAGGGCTGTATACATAAATGATAACAGAGCTAAATTCATTTCTTACTATATTTATAAAAGTGATTTTTATCTCATATAGTGTAGTGTATCATTCCTATTGCATTTTAGCTTAAGATTTTTTTAAATGGCATTTTAGACACTTCATTTAAAATTTTGACTCTATAAAGTGCATGGAATTTGAAATCTGGAAGAAACCGCGAAGATCATGCAGTCTGACTTGCTCATTCGATTGATAATAAACCCAGAGAGATTAGGAGCCTTGTCCCAGCTTGCTAATGACAAAACTAGGACAAGAATACAAGCCTTGGATTCCTAGCTTGGTGCCTTTTTCAACACCCAACTAATAAGTTGTTGGTAGCTGAATGGCCTTAATTTCTCTGACGAGATCAGCCAGTAGGAGGCTAATAACAGGGCACTCTGTGGAGTCATGGTTTCAAGCAAGGACTCATTCATGCTGCCTCTTCATGCACCCACAAACACTTCTAAGGACTGCTCTTAGCTCTCCAGTCTAGTGAATTACTAAAACCCAAGGATTCCTAAATAATATTGCAGCATTTGCCCAGTGGATCCCCTTTGTGGGTCCTTCTGGTTACTAGGCTATTTGGTTTCCCATAGTTCCCTTCTCTGCCAGAAAGTCCAGCTGCTTTTAGTTCTGTCCCATGCTCTGCCTTTCCCTTGGAAGGGAAGACCTTGGCACATGGACAACTTGTGTCAGTCCCGTTTTGTTTCTGTTTTTCCTTTCAGAGAGGTGAGATGAGAATGTCTTCCTTGAACCCTTCCTCATTGCTGTGGATATTAAAAAATGAGTATCATTATTAAATCTAACAAAAATTATTACTTTATATTATCTAATATGCATGTTATATTTAAATTTCTCCAGTTGTCACAAAAATATTTTTCTTACACTAGAGTGTTGGAATCAGGAACCAAATAAGTTTAACATTAATATATCTATCTCTTTTTTCTTTTTTTTGCAATTTATGCTATTAAAAAGATTCAGGGTATGGGAAATTAAATTTATTATTGCTGAATTGTTTACAAAGTGATTGTGCAATTCTACTCCCATAGAGTTTGGGAGCTCCACCTCCTCTCCCACCTTTGGGATTGTCAGGCATTTTACCTCTTTGCCTATCTGATAAGCTGTATTCTGAAGAGAAATGTGAACCTAATCTTTGAACCTTATATAATAAAGTGTTTTAGATATAAAAATTTCCTGTTCCCTTCAGATAATTATATTCCCTCACCCAATCTGAAAGTCACTGTTTTAAGTCCTGAGAATATCAAGATCTGTCATAGATAAACTAGTGAGGTCATTATAAGCTATTTAATATTTCCTAGGAAAGATATGGTGGATACTGACTTTTCCCTCCTATAAAGATCCTTTTTAACACATATAAAACCCAAAGGACCAGATGTTGATTTTACTATGAGGCATGTCAAGATTCTTATAACCCCTTTTCTTATCAGTTTGTGTAGGTGGTTTTGGCTGTGGTGATGTCATAATGCTTTGTGGGGTCATCTGATGTCACTTACACTTTAGGGAGAATCAGCTTTTAAAAAATGTGAACCTTAGATGGTAAAACATGATCTTCTGGAGCAATTTTCTGAGATCATAGGGATAAAGATCTCCAGAAAAAATGAATCTGGAAGCCCTGGCTGGTGTAGCTCAGTGGATTGAGTGTGGGCCTGCGAACCAGACAATCGTGGTTCGATTCCTAGTCAGGGCACATGCCTGGGTTGCAGGCCGGGCCTCTGTAGGCCAGTTCCCGGCCAGTTCCCAACAGAGGACGCACTAGAGGCAACCATACATTGATGTTTCTCTCCCTCTCTCCTTCCCTTCCCCTCTAAAGATAAATAAATAAAATCTAAAAAAAAAATCTGGAAAAGCTTTCCTCTGTCATTGGTATATATGGGTTTTATTCACAGTTGAAATGTTGACAACACACTGGGTTACCTAACATTTGATGTGCTTCTGGGTTATTCATGGTTGTCTAGAACCTCCAAACATTCCTCAGGGACATAATGTTTTTGCACAACGAGAAAACCAGCCCATTTGTGGCAGTTAGGGCGGAAGTCTGAGAGAAAAAAAAAGAATGCCAATATAGTAACTTCCTCTCTAGTGATGAATAATGTTTATTATTATACCACACAAGAATAAATACATTTTAAATATCTTTTTCATTTTGAACAACATATTTTACATTAGGGAATTTTCCAAAAAAACAAAATTCATCTTAAGAGTGGAGAGGATGAAATCCTGCATTATTTAAATCTTATAGAAATTTCTAAAATACCTCCAAGTTAATAAAGTGACAGATTTTTTAAAAAGACTTATTTATCTTTAGAGGGGAAGGGAAGGAGAGAAGGAGAGAAATATCAGTGTATGGTTACCTCTCTGGGTCCCTGAGAGGGGAGTCCCTGCTGGGAACTCTCCTACAACCCAAGCATGTGCCTTAACTGGGAATCGAACTGCGATCGTGAGGTTCACAGGCCAGCGCATAACCTATTGAGCTACACCAACCAGGGCTAAAGTGACAGATTTTAAGCTTTCATTCTGGTAATGTAAGAAGAGCCTTCAACTCATTATATCAGCCACTTTAATTTTTTGGAGATAGAATGTGAGGTACAAGCCTTTGGCTTCCATTTTCCTCTTATAAACCAATGGCATTTTCAGTTCTGGTTTAGCTTTATAAAAGGTGGCATCTGGTAAATTTTGGCAGATCTGGTGCATCCCCAGAAAATTCCATATGCGCAGCTTTCCCTATTGAAATACATCCACAGGTAGAATGACCACGAACTGTCCACCGTGAAACGTTGAAAACAAGTCTTGATGTGGTAAAAGATATGTGTATATTATAACCTGACACTGATACACTTTTTAAAAGAAATTCATGTCTAGGTTCAACTGTCTAATCATATGTCAATGATGTAACAACCGTAACTATTACTTATACACGTGAAGTTTTTAAATCGAAAAGCTGGGGGGAAGGGGCGTAAATAGCATACAGACCAAAACCAAACAAAAACATTTTCTCTTCCCTTCTGGGCAAGTTTCAGCTGTACAAAATCCACCCTTGTCCTTAAAGCAAAGTGCTGTTCTGCTTTCAGTTCTCATCCCGTTGCCTTCCAAGGTCGAAAAGGCCAAAAACCAGCCCCTCGAAAAGTTTTATCCGACCCCAAAGTGGGCACAATAGTGGGGAAAAACATCCGAAAGGGAAATCTGTAAACCATACACCTGTGGTTGGAAAAAAAAAAACCCACCGGTCCGACATCATCGGATTCTACAGATATAGTCAGGAAAAAAGCAACAGACAAGGTCAAAACCAGAGTCGCATTCCTCAAAACACTCGAGGAAGCTGGTGTGCTGGTCTCGGACGCTGGACAGCAGAATAGGGCAGAAGATTCTGACAACACGGTTTACCGCACCCCACCCCGCCCCGCGGGCACAGTGCGCCAGCCAATCCCTCCGTGCCATTTCCTTCCATCGGAGGCCACGCCCCCGCGCCCGATTGCAGCGCCCCGGCGGATTGACGCGAGCACGGCGGCTCCGCCCCCTGCGTCTCAGGCCTCGCCGGCCTTTGGGGGATGGTTCCATCATGGCGTCAATGCAGGTGAGAGGAGTTTGCAGCATCTGGGCGGGCTAGGGAGCCTCCGAGAGGATGCGAGTGTTCCGTCGGGGGCGGTGTCTGGGACTCGAGGGCACCGGGCGGGCTCAGGAGTGGCCTTGGTGGCCAGTGCTTCCCTAGTCTTTGGGGTCTGGGAGGAGCGAGGCGACGAAAAGAAGGGCGGGGGGGGGGGCGGGTTCGGTCGGTCGAAGCGGACACAGCCGGCTGGGAAGTTAGGGGAATAAAGAATACGAAAGGGAGGAAAGGGCGAAGTTTGGCGTTGGCTTGGCGGCAGTTGTCTCGGAGTCATTTCCAGCTCGCACAGTCAGCCGCTGCTGGCTTGCCTGCTGCCCCAAGGATGCCTTGTCCCCCCGCAGTCCCCGGTCCGGCGGAAACAGCTGCTCTAGCTGTCCTCCCCAGGACAGGGACGGCTCCGACCGGGGCTAAGTGTGAGGGAACTGTAAAGGCGTTCCCGCGGAGAGCGGCTGGCTGCGAGGGCGCTAGGCGGCCTCTGCCAGGCCTCCCACGCTTGGCCTCCCCGACTGCGCGGCCCTCAGCTCTCTCTTTGCTTCTTACTCTTTTGCTTCTTGAGTACCTTCTTCTATCAGCCTCTGTACTCTCAGTGAGCAGCAGCAGCCTGCCGCTTTCTCCCAAAGCTGCCATTAGACCGTCGACATCACTTACCGCCTAATATTTGATATCCCCGAGAGCCGAGCCACCGGGCCCCCTTAGACCTCCCAGGATAGCTGTGCTTCTATTTCTTTTTTCCCTATGGCGCCCCACCCTTGTATCCGCGGCCAGGCTACAGACCTTTGCCCTTCCTCTTCCCCTGAATCCCCTGATCGTTAGTTTGGTAGGAGGTGTCTGTTAACCCTTGTCACATCCACTTGACTTGAAAATGCGTGGTTTTCTGGCTTTCCAAATTTAATATAACCTTTTTTCCCTCCGAATCCAGGGAGTTTTTTTTCTGGCAAAGATGGCAACCACAATTGCAATTTTGTAGCGATTGATTCCGCATTATCTATAGCCTGCATTTAATTGACCGATGAAGACTACCTGTATCGAAACATACAGGAAGAGAAGGTAGAATACTCGTTTCTAGTGTCAGCTGAGCGCTTTTTAGAGTTTTAACAAGGACTCCTCAAATAAAGAGACTACATTTTCTCTAAGGATTTTGTGCTTTTGTTTCTGGAATAATCAAGTTTCCGTATTCCCCCTCTGGATTTTAATCCTCTCTAGGCCAAAACAGTGGTTTTCTTGGATCTCTTCTCTATTTTTCATCATCTTCCTCTTTTTGGTTCACATTTTCTTCTGTGCTTTTGTGTTATACCCTTTCAGCCTGTTTTTCATACAGTATTTTACTTTTGCTTGCTGTCTGGACTTTACTGCAGAATAGGAAAAATATATAACATTCTTAGTTGAGGAGATGTCATGAAATGATCCAGGGGAAAAACAAGAACGACTTCAGGAGATATACTTTACACCAATTTCCCCAGAGACGTTAGAGAAGTTCCCTCATTTGAGGCCCTAAAAGGCTAAAAGGAACTGGAACTCTAGTTGAACGGTTGGGCTGTGTGACCAATTTAAGATGATTTGTATTAAGATTTAAAGTGTTTAAGGCTGAAAATTAATATAGTACTTGTGATGATATTTCACAAGAGAATTATGGGAATAACTAATTAGCTGTTTAGGTTTAGGCTTCACATGTCTGGAAAAGACAGGTTTTGTTTTTAAGAGAAAAATGAGTCAGCACAGAACTTAATATTCATAATCATGAATTTTACGTGGCAATTTAGGCAATGAAAAAAAATACTTGCCATTGTAATACTGAATTTTTCTGTGTCCCAAGTGCTACCTTCGATTGTCTTATCACCCTTTATTCCTTTGTGTTTTCTGAGAGGAATGGAAAACTGATGTGCCCTATTTTAATTAAAATGAAACTAAACCTTTTCCTTTTTATCTGTATTTTTAAAACATACAGATTTTCTAGTAGTGTCTCAACTTATTTTAATGTAGATAAACTTTTTCAAACAACATGACTTTCTGTGTGGTTATTCAGTGTGTGTTTGGTGAACAGTTTTTTTTCTTGACCATCTTAATAGCAAAGTTAATTTACTCATAAAACTGCAACCAGCCCTGGCTGTGTGTAGCTCAGTGGATTGAGTGCAGGCCTGTGAACCAAACAAATGTGGTTTGATTCCTAGTCAGGGCACATGCCTGGGTTGCAGGCCAGTTCCCAGCAAGGGATGCACAAGAGGCAACCATACATTGATATTTCTCTCCCTCTCTCCTTCCCTTCCCCTCAAAAGATAAATAAATAAAATCTTTTTAAAAAACTGCAGCCAGATTATAAAATTTGTTCATGAACTCATCAATTATTTTTTTGAGGGCCCATTATGTGTAAGGTACTCATCTAGGTTCTGGGGACACATCAGTGAACAGACAAGATTTCTGCCTTTTCGTATATAGAAAGCCTGATTGTGGAACACAGATAAAAACAAAATATTTAAGTTAATTATGTATTAGGTGATAATGTTGTGGAGAAAGCATGGGAAGGGGTTAGGAAATAGATATTTTAGAGATTTCATTAGAGTGCTTAGGGGAAAATGTAGCATATTAGAATGTTGCTCTGACCAGGTCATTACCTAATATGTTTTGATATTTCACCCTGGCTGGTATGGTTCAGTGGATTGAGCATCAGCCTATGAACCAGAGTCTCTCTGTGATTTCCTGTCTGGACACAGGCCATGTCCCCAGTTAGCAGTGTGCAGGAGGCAGCCTATTGATATTTCTCTCACACACATGGATGTTTCCCCCCCCCCCCTTTTCCCTTCCCCTCTCTCTAAAAATTAAACTAGGGAGGAAAAGGGGGTTTTCAGATTTCTTTATCTTACCCACACCAGGATTATGGCTGTTGGAGAGGTTACTTAAGCAATAAGAAGAACTATATTTCTAAACCATGCATGTTATACAAATCTAACATAGGATTTGATTACTTGAATTGATTAAAATGAAATAGACTTTAGGGTCAGTAACTAAGTGTAGACTTTGAATTTCTCCTTGGAGAGTATGTTTTTTTTAAGATTTTATTTATTTATTTTTAGAGAGGGGAAAAGAGGGAGAGAGAGAAACACCAGTGTTGTTGCCTCTGGAGTGCCCCCTGCTGGACACCTGGCCTGAAATCCAGGCAAGTGCCCTGACGGAATCAAATTGACAACCCCTTGGTTTGTAGTCCAGTGCTCAATCCACTGGGCCACACCAGCCAGGGCAAGAGTATGTATCTAGGCAGCTCTGTGTGAAATTGTGAGGATGAGGATCAGTATTCTGTAACATCTGTGATTCTGGGAAAGCTCCACCATATAATGCTAGAGTTGTTCTTTAACATACAGTTCAAGATTGTGGTTTGCAAATTCATATGAGCCCTTTGAGACATTGTTTCCCAGTTTTTTGTTTTTGGAACAAAGTCACCCATCATAAGATTATGATTGGATTTTGTTTTAAGAAACTATCCTTAGAGAATGGTGGGCTCATGACAGTACTTAAAATTGGTAGGAGTTAAAGAAATATATCTATATTTAACTTTGATAATTCTAGAAATCAAAATGTTAAATGAAAGTTCTTTGTAACAAATTTTTAGATTTAGCACTTTAGGGACTTTGATTTTTTTTTTTGTACAAACTTCTTTTCCCAGACTTGCAAAAGCACTATTAAAGTGAATTTTTATGTGTTTCTAAACATTCCTAAAAGTGTAGCAGTATTGGGATATTCTGTTTTCAGTTAAAGTATAAAATTGTACTATGCATTATGTTTCATTTTGTATTTAATATTTTTTCTTTCCGCGTTGTCTTATTCACAAATATGTATTATGAAATATTTAGTTGATTTGGCCTCCTGATTATATATGTGTGTGTGTGTGTGTGTTTCTTTTGCTTTTATACAGCTCTTTCAGACTTATGTTGGAAGTTTTTAAGTATACTTGGTATGCTTTTCTAATTTGACCATGTATATTTATTTATTAATTTCAGGTGTGAACTCCCCTTATGCTGTGTCTAAGATCTTAGAAAGTCAGTACATGTAGTTGATATTTTTCAGCTCTAAAAACGGATCTAATTGCGAGAAATGGTCATTTGAGTTACTCTTGCAGATTTCCTGCATACTCTTTCTGTTACCTAATCAAATGTTAGACTCTTGACTGTTGATTTAGCTAGATGGAAGGAGATTGACATTTAGTAACAAAAGATGGATTATGAATGTGTGCTTATTTTCAGTTGACTTAGAAATAAATTATTTTGGATTATTTATTGCTCTTTACTCGAGTAATTAACTGTAGTGATTGAGAGAGTTGGAATATGGGCTTACTGGCATTCACTATTATTGTAGTCATGTTGCCTTGACAGTTGGATTCTTTGTGACTGTTGATCTTAGGAAGGGCTACAGCATAATCCGGAAGTTAGAAAATTGACTGCCATCTTCGATACTGAGGCTTACTGGGCATTGGGAACTTGGGGAATACAGCTAAAATTATATTACAGTAGAACCTCAGTTTTGGAACTTAATTCATTCTGGAAAACTTTTCAAGAAGTGGATTTGTTTGAAAACAGAATCTCCTTTGTTGCCTGAGAGATGTGTGGCCGATTATACAGGTATCAGCATTAAAGGGTTGTTGGATTGAGACTCAAGACCCCTGAAGTTTTATTAGATAATCGAGACTTTTTTTTCCCCATTAAAAACTTGGTCAAGAACTAAGATGGAGTTGTGACTGTATTTGAGAAGTTTGCCTGGAGATTCTGGTTGGAAGCAGGGCTGTTCAGGAGCAAGTGCCCCAGGAAAAGAGGAACAGTCACACTGATCCACTGATGTTCACATAGGTGAACAAAAGCATAAAGCTAGGATAATCATTGTTGCTTAACATAGTCATTGTGCTACTTTTTTTTCTTTTGCCATTAATCAGTTTCTTCTTTATGAAATGCCTTCTATTTTTGTACCAAAGTGTGTGTTGGGATATTTTATTTAACTCTTCCATTTCCTTGGGCCATAGATGCCATGAGAATAGGAAACATGCTTTCTCTTCGTCCCTTAAATGCCCTCATAGTGTCTACGGTAAATGTCCATCACTTGACACTTCAAAAAGCATTCCATGCCCTGCCCATGTAGCTCACTAGGTAAGAGCATTGTCAGATAGGCCAAGGTTTCGGGTTCCATCTTAGGTCAGGGTACATATAAGAAACAACCAATGAATTCATGAATAAGTGGAACAACAAATCAAACTCTTCCTCTCTCTCCATCTCTCCCTCTGTCTAAAAAATTAAAAATTTTAACAACATTCCTAAATTGCAAATTCTAAATCAGTTTAATTCTATTTTAGAGGAACCTATTAAACAATTCTATAGTAGTGAGGTTCTGAAGCTGTGATTAAAAACCAAGCTCTGAAATCCACTAATGCTGTGAAATTGTAGGTAATGAGCATATTAATAAGTTTAGCATTGTAGAGAAATCATTGGGATAATTATTTAACTTTTCAGTTGGGAGAATTAAACATTTACTGTTTCTAAAATAATACTGCTTTTGTAGCTAAGAAAATGAGAGGATAATATTCCTTATACTTTAATTAGCAATAATTGTGCCTCAGATAAACCTTGTTGGCTACAATACTGCCACTGCGCAAAGCTTATACTTTATAATATAAAGTTATTTTTTAAGTATGTTTTATTGATTATGCCATTACAGTTGTCCCATTTCCCCCCCTTCATTCCCTTCCACCCTGCACACCCCATTCCCCCCCTTTAGTTCATTTCCATGTGTCACAAGTTCTTTAGATTCTATATTTCCATACTATTCTTGTCCTCCCCACATCTATTTTCTACCTACCATCTATGCTACTTATTCTCTGTACCTTCTCCCCCCTTCTTTTCCTCCCACTCCACTGTTGCTAACCCTCCATGTGATCTCCATTTCTATGGTTCTGCTCCTGATTTATCTGTCTGCTTAGTTTGCTTTTGTTTTACGGATGGTTGTTAATAACTGTGAGTTTACTGTCCTTTCACTGTTCATATTTTTTATCTTTTTTTCTTAGATAAGTCCCTTTAACATTTCATATAATAATGGCTTGGTGATGATGAACTCCTTGAACTTGACCTTATCTGAGAAGCACTTTATCTGTCCTTCCACTCTAAATGAAAGCTTTGCTGGATAGATCAATCTTGGATGTAGGTCTTTGGGTTTCATGACTTGGAATATTTCTTTCCAGCCCCTTCTTGCCTGTAAAGTCTCTTTTGAGAAATCCGCTGACAGTCTGATGGGAACTCCTTTGTAGGTGACTGTCCCCTTATCTCTTGCTGCTTCTAGGATTCTCTCCTTCATTTGAATCTTGGCTAATGTAATGATGATGTGCCTTGGTGTGTTCCTTCTTGGGTCCAACTTCTTTGGGACTCTCTGAGCTTCTTGGATTTCCTGGAAGTCTATTTCCTTTGCCAGATTGGGGAAGTTTTCCTTTAGTATTTGTTCAAATAAGTTTTCCACTTGTGACTGTTCCTCTTCCCCTTCTGGTACCCCTATAGTTTGGATGTTGGAACGTTTAAAGATGTCCTGGAGGTTCCTAAGCCTCTCCTCATTTTTTTGAATTCTTATTTCTTCATCCTTTTCTGTTTGGTCATTTTTTCCTTCCTTCTGGTCCACTCCCTTGATTTGAGTCCCAGTTTCCTTTCCATCACTATTGGTTTCTTGTACATTTCCCTTCATTTCACTTAGTTTAGCTTTTATTTGTTCCTTTAATTTGTGACTAAAATCAACCAGTTCTGTGAGCATCCTGATCACCAGTGTTTTGAACTGTGCATCTGAAAGTTTGGCTGTTTCTTTATCACTTAGATTTATTGGCTCAGGGGCTCTGAGTTGTTCTTGAGCTATGTTTTGATCTGTTTGTGCCAGTTTTGTATGAGGAAAGGAGCCTTAGGTGTTCACCAGGGCGGGGCCACCCAGGTTGCTGGTTTGTGACACTGTATTTGGGGGCTGGGTCAGAGAGGGAGCAATGGCGGTCTGTCTCACTGCTCACCCCTGCCTGTTTATCTGAGCACAAATGTGTGAGCCCGCCGTCCTGCACTGGGGCCTGTGCGGTCTTTCTCAATGCTCATCTCTTCACTGGTTTATCTGCGCGCAAATGGGTGACCGCAGACAGCCAGCCGCGCCTTCCCCGGTTCCGCCCATAGCTAGCCCGCACCTGGGATCCATACCCTCAGCTGCCTGCGCACCACCCAGGTCAGGGGATCTTTTTTGCCTGACCTGCTTCGCTGCTGGCTTCGCCCCTCTCACCAGTTTAGCTGAGTGGTTTGTTGTTTTCGAGCTCCGTACTGTTCGATTTTTCTGTGATTTGGTTGTGTTTATTGTTGTTAAAACTTTGTTGTTTTTAGGTTTGGTTGTGCGAGGAAGCAAAGTGTTTCCACCTACACTTTCATCTTGGTGGAAGTCCCTCTTCTTCCCCTTCTGTCACCCCTATAATTCGGATGTTTGAGCGTTTAAAGATGTCTTGGAGGTTCCTAAGCCTTCTCATTTTTTTTTGAATTCTTGCTTCTTCATTCTTTTCTGTTTGTTCGGTTTTTTCTTCCTTCTGGTCCACTCGATTGATTTTAGTCTCAGTTTCCTTCCCATCACTATTGGTTCCCTGTGTATTTTGCTTCATTTCACTTAGCGTAGCCTTCATTTTTCTCATCTAAAATGAACCAGTTCTGTGAGCATCCTGATCACCAATGTTTTGAACTGTGCATCTGATAGGTTGGCTATCTCTTGGTCGCTTAGAAGTATTGGCTCTGGAGCTTTGAGCTGTTGTTTTTCTTGAGCCATAATATTTTGGTCTGTTTGCGCCTGTTATGTATGAGGGGTGGAGCCTTAGGTGTTCACCAGGGCAGGGCATCCCAGGTTGCTGGGTTGTGATGCTGTAAAATGTGGGAGCGGGGTCAGAGAGGGGCAATGGTGTTTTTTCTGCTTTCTCAGATTTCGGTCCCCTCTGCCACTTCCCACAAGCAAACTGGGCCCTTCTTGTGCTGGTTCCTGGATGGGTGGGCTTGTGCACTCTCCAGGACCCTGTGGGTCTCTCCCACAGGGAGAGTTCATGTTGGTACAATGAACTTTCTGGGAGCCTCTCCTGGCACCTTGACCCCCGAAAGTTTTTCTAGTTGGTGCTTTTAGCCTTTATTTTCTGGTGCTGGGGCCCTGATTTGCGCAGTCTGTCTCACTGCTCTCTCCTTTGCCTGGTTTATCTGAGTGTGAATGTGTAACCGTGGTCAGCCAGCCACCCCACGCCCTCTAGGGTCTGCCCGTTGCCACCCCACGCCTGGGATCTGCTGACTGCTGTGTGCCTGGGTCAGTCCAGCTGCTGTTTCCTGCCGTGACCCCTCTCAGCCAGCCGCTGACTCTGCCCCTTATACCGGTCTGGATGAATGGTTCGTTGTCAGACTTCGGTACAATTCGATTTTCTCTCTGTTTTGGTTGCATTCTGGTTTTTAAATCTTTGTTGTTCATAAACTTGGTTGTGCGAGGAAGTACAGTGCTTCCACTTCCGCCTCCATCTTGGCCAGAAGTCAGTGTAAAGTTATTTTATCATCAGATTTTTGAGTTTTTTTTAATCCTCAATGAGGACGTTTCTTTTCATTCCTTTTAGAGAGCAAGGATCGGAGAGGGAGAAACATCGATGTGAGAGAAAAACATAGATGGCTTGCCTCCCATACATGCCCAGACCAGGAATCAGACCTGCATCTTAGGTGCATGCCCTCACCAGGAATCGAATCCACAACCTTTTGGTTATGGGACAGTGCTCCAACCAATTGAGCCACACTGACCAGGGCAAAAAGGTTCTTTATGCTTATGCCTATGCAATGAGTGAAATTACAATGCCAAATCTTTACTGTTCAAAGTTTAAAGGTAGTGTTTATTATCAAGACGAGTTTTAAAAGTAGGAGTGATTTGGCATCTTTCTGAAAATTTACTTCTGCATAATATTTATCTACATTGAGCATGTGCTAAATGAATTTTGTTGCATCTTTGTAACATTGCTGTCTTCTTTACTATGAATTTTATCTACAAAATACTTGTTCACATTTGTCAGGTGTTTTAAAAATGTCCTCACTTGTTAGCTTTTATTTGTGAATGCAGTTTTTGGATCACCAACAAATGGTGCATTACTTTGAATTACTGTGGTCTGAGAAAAACTCTTTAATTTCATTTATTTGCTTTTGTAAAACTTCATTAGGGAAAAAAAAACAATCTGGAATCAAGAGGCCTAAATTCAGGTTCTGTTTCACTGCTTAACAGCTGTTGTTCAAAAATCTGTAGTATAGTTGTTAAAAATAGATTAACAGAGAAGTAAACATGTATAGAACTGCTTTTTTAATTTTCCTTCTCCAACTTGTTTCTTCATGGTATTCTTCATGTTGGTACATGGCAACTTCATTCTTCATTTGTTCAGCCTGAGACCTTGGTTTCATTCCACTCCGTATTCAGACCACAGGCAAATTCTCTCCAGCTCTACCTTCAAAGTATATCCAGAATCCAACTGTTTGTCTTCTTCCCTGAATTACTCCCTGATGTAAATAATTATCATTCCCCCATCTGGATTGTAGCAACAGCTTTATAACTGATTTCCTAGCTTCTGCCCTTGTTCCCTTACTGTCTTTTCTCAACCCACTACTTTGATTCTTTCAAAAATTAAAGTCAAATATCACTGTACTCACATCCTTTCTGTGACTTCCCAGTTTTACCCAGAAGATAATCCAAAAATCCATTCTATGGTCTAGAAAGCCTTAGGTTTTCTATAGCCTGGTATTTTCCCCAACACCCACGCCCCCCCCCCCCCCCCCCCCCCCACCACTACCACTTTCTATAGCCTCACTGACCTCCTTGCTATTTTTCTCTGCATTTGCCTCTATTGTTTCCTCTGCTTGGAGTGATTTGCAGATATTTTGTATTCTGCAAGCTATGTTACCACATTTTTTGATGGTGTTCGTTTGAAGCACAACATTTCTAAATTTTTAGGAATTTCAGTTTGTGTATTTTCTTTTGTCATTTGTGCTTTTGGTGTCATAGCTAAGAAATCATTACCTGATCCAAGGTCACAAAGATGTGCACTTACAACATCTATGTTTTCCTATGAGAGTGTTAGAGTTTTAACTGTTAGATTTAGATATTTGATACATTTTTGTTATAGGGTATGAGGCACATTTAGTTTTATAGCAATAATATGGCAGCTTGTTTTCTTTTAGAAGCTGTATAGGTCCAAGCGGAGAGTCCATCAGGTTTGATAGTATCCTGCTGGATTCAACTTATTTCTCTAGGTGAGTGGAGCTGTTAGCTGTTTTTCAGATGAGAATTTATATTGCAGCCCTAACTACTAAACAAACTCCAATCGTAATCCTAATAACTATTACCGAGAATATTTTTGTATTCATATATGACTTTTACTGCAATTAAAATAGACATACCAACTTTAACTTTTAAACTTACAGAAAACTTTGAGCCATAGGGCATTTTAGAGGTCGTGTGGTCTACTCATCATACCTTTTCTTTAAAATCATTGCTGCATTTTCTGATTAGCGATAGTTGATAAAATATAACTTATTTACTTTTTTATTGTATGAAAGGAAGATATATTAAGGAAATTGAGTATATAGATTTTTTCAGTATATAGATTTTGACATGAGAAAAAAATGTTACATTCTTAGGAAAACCAATTTAAGGACTCCAGTGGAGAAAATTACATAGCTGGACGTGTTGGTGTCATCTTTGCTCTTGACGTTGCTTAGTAGAAACTTGATAAAATTTATGTCTTTATGATAATTAGTTTGGATTGCCTTGATTTGATACTGCTATAGTCCATCCTTATTCATGGGTTCTGTATTCATGAATTTGCCTACTCAGTAAAATTTATTTGTAACCCTAAAAAAAGATATTTATGGTTCTTTTGTAGTGCTTTACAGAACTGATTGGCAAAAAAACCAACACAAAATGTTGAGTTGCTAGAGTTGTTCCCAGCTGAGGTCAAACAAGGTGATGCTATCTATGTCTTGTTTCAGCTGTCATACTCTAAACAAGTGTCCTTTACTTAGTCTATTTAGTGCCACTGTTTCCACATTTTTTGTGTTAAAAATGTCCCCAGGTTGAGTATTGAAGTGCTCTTAATTGCAGGAAGGCTGTGTGTACTAGGTAACCTTTGTTCAGGCATGTGCCATTGTCCTTGGGTTCAGTGTTCTGTATTAAGGCATCTTAAAACAGAAACACACAAACGCCGTTATTATTTTTGGTTGAATGTGGCCAGAGGATTGTAGGAACCTAACCCTGTATTTCCCATAGGAACTGTGGTTCAATATTTGCTATGACTTTATAAAACACACCAACTGTGAATAATGAGAAATGACAGTATTTTGATTTAAATTATCATTATGTCTTTGATTTGAAATGTATTGAGGCCAAATTAAAACTGGTGAAAAGTAATATTGCTTCATTCAGAGTCCTTCTTTGCTTTTTTCTATTTTCTACTGTAGGTCAATACTTTCCTCCCAGTTTTTTTTTTTTGTTTTTTTTTTGTTTTTTTTTTTTTTTGAGTTATCCACACAATTCAAGTTAATGGTTTTCAATTCTGGTATTATATTTTAAATCACCTTGGAAGCTTAAAAAACAAAACTATTTGGTCTCACATGTGTCTTGGGTATTGGAATTTTTCTCAGCTAATGTGTACCCTAAGTTTAGAGCTCAGCTTCACTATGATAGGGTAATTTAAGTGTGCAGATTTTGTAAATTGGATGACCAGACATATGAAAGTTGATACATCTGGAGAGACTTCTAAGACACAATGAAAATATTTATACATGTTCCTGGTTGTCTTCATAATCACATTTCTATAAAAGAATATTCATTTCCCAAAGTTAATATGAGAACGAATGTTGACTGCCTCAGAATTTTAGTGAGATCTCATTTGGTGGCTCTTTTATGCAAAGAAACAAAGAATCTGCCATGAGAGCTCTTTGTGAAGGAGGATTAGTGAACAAAGTACATTAAGATATGGCTGCTGGGGAAAAACAAGCCCTGGCTGATGTAGCTCAGTTGGTTGTGTGTGAAAGGTGGCAATTTCCATTCCCAGTCAGGGCACATGCCTTGGTTGCAGATTCATCCCCTGTGGGGGGGGGGGCTGCATATGGGAGGCAACTGATTGATGCTTCTCTTCTTTCTCCCTCCCTTCACCTCTCTCTAAAAATAAATGTAAATAACATCTTTAAAAAAAAAAAGACATGGCTGCTAGGTGCTCCTGTGGGCTCAGTTATGAGCTAAGTGATTCTTCTGTACCAGTTGTGTACCCAAGACAAACCTGCAAATTTTATATTGTGACTCTTTGGAGTTGAATAATTACAACCTCAAGTTTATATTATTTTTTAAATAATCTTTAAATTTAATACAGGGTCAGCCCTGGATTAAAATGTAAATAGCCCTTCTTTAAAGTCTGTTGGCCCTTTATAGGACCATTGTTGCTGGTCCTTGCTTCTCCCTTTTATAAAGCCTATGCTGAACCTTTTTTTAGTCCATTAAAATCCCTGAGAGTTGGGTTGTTTATGATTCTGTATCCTGGGTCTATCTTCTCTGTTCTTGGGTTGAAGTGGACATTACTGCAAATGTGTACATTCTGTTGTTACCCATTTATTTGTTAGGAATACTTAGGAACACTTTTTAGTCACTTTATATCAAAATTCTATTTTGAATTCTGGCTAGTTTGGTAGTACCCTTGTCTTTTCCTTGTTCCTGGGAATTTTTTTAAAAAAATGTATTTAGCAGGTTGTTTAGTTAGCCTTTCCACTCTTTGTATATCTTTCTGATTCATATTTTACTCAAAATCTATTTTAGTTTTTACAGCTTTATATCTGACATCATGAACCCACCAAACTTAGCCTCAGTCCTCACAGCTGTACACAGCTTGTGTGCCCTTTTACCTCTCTCAGAATTTTTCATTTCTTTTTTTTAATGTTATTTATAGATTTTTATTTTTTATTTATTTCTTTTCTTTTTTTATTTTTTTATTGATTATGCTGTTACAGTTGTTCTATTCCCCCCTTCATTCCCCTCCACCCTACCCCCCCATCACCCTCCCTTTAGTTTATGACCAAGTGTCTCAAGCCCTTTAGATTCTATATTTCCCATGCTATTCTTGCCCCCCCCATCTGTTTTCTATCTACTGTCTATGCTACTTATTTTCTGTACCTTCTCCCCCTTTCTCCTCCTCCCACTCCCCTGTTGCTAACCCTCCTTGAGATCTTCATTTCTATGTTTCCACTCCTGATCTAGCTGTCCTTTTAGTTTGCTTTCGTTTTAGGTGTGGTTGTTAATAACTGTGAGTTTGCTGTCCTTTCACTGTTCATGTTTCTTTAACTTCTTTTTCTTAGATAAGTCCCTTTAACATTTCATATAATAAGGGCTTGGTGATGATGAACTCCTTGAATTTGGTCTTATCTGAGAAGCACCTTATCTGTCCTTCCATTCTAAATGAAAGTTTTGCTGGATAGAGCAATCTTGGTTGTAGGTCTTTGGATTTCATGACTTGGAATACCTCTTTCCAGCCCCTTCTTGCCTGTAAGGTCTCTTTTGAGAATACTGCTGACAGTCTGATGGGGACTCCTTTGTAGGTGACTGTCCCCTTAGCTCTTGCTGCTTCTAGGATTCTCTCCTTCATTTTACTTTTGGCTAATGTAATTATGATGTGCCTTGGTGTGTTCCTTCTTGGGTCCAACTTGTTTGGGACTCTCTGAGCTTCCTGGATTTCCTGGAAGTCTATTTCCTTTGCCAGATTGGGGAAATTCTCCTTTATTATTTGTTCAAATAAGTTTTCCACTGGTGGCTGTGCCTTTCCCCCTTCTGGTACCCCTATAATTAGGATGTTGGAGCGTTTAAAGATGTCCTGGAGGTTCCTAAGACTCTCCTCATTTCTTTGAATTCTTGCTTCTTTTCTGTTTGGCCATTATTTGCTTTCTTCTGGTCCACTCCATTGATTTGAGTCCCAGTTTCCTTTTCATTGCTATTGGTGTCCTGTGCAATTCCATTCATTTCAATTAGTTTTGCCTTCATATATTTGTCTAATTTGTGGCTATAATCAACCAGCTCTGTGAGGATCCTGATGACCAGTGTTTTAAACTGTGTGTCTGAGAGTTTTGCTATTTCTTCATCGCTTAGATCTATGGGCTGTGGGGCTTTGAGATCTTGAGACATTTTTGGTCTGTTCTGGCCCTTTAAGTGTGAGAAGCAGTGCCTTGGACTCCCAGGTGGCTGGGTTGTGACGCTGTATGTGAGGGCGTGGTCAGAGCGGGGAAATGGCGGCGCCCTCTACTGCCGCTTGCCGCGGGGACCCACTGGGCCCTGGTCCAACCACCCACTCCCTCCTCGCCTGTCCGCTCGCGCACAAATGGGCGACCACAGTCAACACACAGCACCGCTTCCCCGCTGTCTCCTCCGTGGTCGCTCGCCTGGTGGCTTGCTGGGTCGCTCACTAGGTCCAACCCTGCGCCTGGATTCAGCGCATCTGGATTCCGCGCCTGAGTCCGTCTGACCGAGTACCTCCTGTGCAACCCCTTACCAGCCGCTGGTTTCGCCCCTTACCGGTCAGGCTGAAGAATTTGTTGTTAACGGACTTCCGAAAAGTTCAATTTTCCGTGTTCTGGCTGTATTTTCTGTTGCTAATATTTAGTTGTCTCTAAACTTGGTTGTGTGAGAAGGCACTGCACATCCACCTATGCCTCCATCTTGGCGGAAGTCAGAATTTTTCATTTCTGCCTTACACTTACAGCCACTTTGTCTTTATTAGATTTTTAACTCCCTGAGGGCAGTGCTCTACTGGTAGTGAGCACTCAAATGTTTCCTGAGTAAGTAAATAGAGACTTAAGTAAATACTTTTCTTTCAAAATAGATTATAAACAATATGTAAACATTGCTTTCTTGCCCTATGTTTGATTCCTTTGATGCCTTTTGCTTCGTCTTCTGTCTGGCCCAATTAAAGAAACTAAAGCATTGAGTTGAATAGGAAAAAGTATGTAGTACTTTTAAATCGGTGTAAATTTCCTGTTAATTATATGCATCTCTTTTAATTAGATTAATATTTGGTTGGTGATTCTTTCACTCTATAGATAATACTTCAATGAATTCCCCTTTTTGTCTGACCTTGGGTTTTTTTTTTTCTTAAGCTTCCAGTACACCACCTTTAAAACCTTGATAGCAAATAATTTTAGATCTTGCTTCTTGATACTAAAATTGTGTGATTGTTTTCTCCCCAAACACAAAAATATTTTGTCTCAGGATACTTCACATTCTTGATGTTCTGTTGCTTTTCAGATGTTTTATTCTTAGGGTGTGTCTGGGTATAAGTTGCCTGTGTTTGCTTGTGGGAAGAGGAGGTATGTAGGATGTTTTGGGTGGGGATGTTTGCTATAGGGATTTGTGATTGGTTCTTCCAGATGTTGTAGAGGACAGACTATTTCTTGATGTCTATGAAATGCAGGCTTTCTTTTGACAGCCTTTTTACCTTTAAACATACCTACAGCTTTAGATTAAGAAGATGTGGTACATATATTCAGTGGATTATTACTCAGCCATAAAAAAAAAAGAATGAAATCTTGCCTTTTGTGACAACACAGATAGACCTAAAGGATACTATGCTAAGTGAAATAGGTCAAACAGAGAAAGATAAATACCATATAATTATAATATGGAATCTACAAAATAAATGAACACAAAACAAATACTTAGGTACGGAGAGCAAATTGATGGTTGCCACGTGGGCGTAGGGGTAGTTGAGTGAAAAGGAGGAAGGGATTAAGATGTACAAATTGCCAGATAAGAAAACAGACACAGGAGAGCGGGTGGAGAGCTGGTGGGCAGAGGTGGAGGTACTGCAATTGCTTGGCCTCAGGCTAGAGCACCAGTTCCTACCTCTCCCCTCTTTGCTGGCTCCTGATGCCTGCCAGACTATTGAGTTTGCTGGGGCCCCTGCCTGACCAGCCTCCTCACCCCATCTAGTTGGGATTTGGGGGCTGAGCTGTGGAGGGTCCCAGAGCCAATGCAGTACTGGCTCCTCAGGGGTCTGGCAGGAGCCCTCCTCACACTTCTGTGCATGGGGCTCTTCTCCCTTCAGTGTCATTTGAGTCTGTCCCCGAAGAGTGTGAAGGCCCCCAGGCTGAGCCCACCAAGCCCTCAGCCCCTTGAGCTGCAGCTGCAGGATGTCTTCATTTCAGTCAACACAACCAGTGCCTTCCACCGTTCTCACCTGGAACTGCTGCTGGACACGTGGGTCTCCAGGACCAGGGAACAGACATTTGTCTTCACTGACAGCCTGGATGAAGGCCTCTGGGAGAGACTGGGAGCCCATCTCATGGTCACCAACTGCTCTGTGGAGCACAGCCATCCAGCTCTGTCTTGAAAAATAGCTGCTGAGTTTGACACCTTCTTGGCCAGTGGGCTGAGGTGGTTCTGCCATGGAGATGATGACAACTTTGTGAACACAGGGAAGCTGCTGAAGCTGCTAAGAGCCCTCCCGCAGGCCCTTGATGTCTGCATAGGCCAGCCAAGCCTAAACTGGCCTATTCATGCTTCTGTGCCGCAGTCTCACTATCCCATGAGGCTGGTACAATTCTAGTTTGCCACCAGGGGTGCCAGCTTCTGCATCATCCACAAACTGGCTTTAAAGATGGCCCCGTGGGCCAGCAGCTGCTGCTTCGTGGACACATCTGCACTCATCTGGCTGCCTGATGACTGCACTGTGGGCTGTAAAATTGAGTTCAAGCTGTGGGTCTGCCTGTGGCCCAGCCCACTCTTCTACTCCCACCTGGAAACCTTGTAGCTGCTGGGGGCTGTCCAGCTCCCAGAGCAGCTCACCCTCAACTATGATGTATTTGAGAAGCTCAACATCATTAAGCTACAGGGCCCCTTCTCCCCTGAGGAGGATCCTTCCGGGTTCTGATCCCTACATTGTCCCCTCTACCCAGACACTCTTTGATGCCCATAGCTGGTGGCTCGATGAGTCCTGAACTGCTGGACCATTGTGGATGGTGTACACTATGTTGTACACCTGAAACTAATACTGTGTCAACTGTCATTGAAAAATTATTTTAATTAAAGAATGTTAACCAGCCTGCTGGTGTGGAGCTGAGGCCTCAGGTTGTCATTCATCTCCCAAAGCACCCCTGAGGGCCAATGGCAAGTGCCCAGGGCTGGGTAGTCCCTGGCAGGGCCTCCAAGTGGTGGGATGGGCCTCCAAGCCCAGGATTGGATGGTGACGGTGGGGGGAGGCATCCCAGACTCCTGGGAGGTGGGGACCAGGGATCAGGTGAAGGCCAGAGAGGCCCCAGGGCCTGGGCTCCCATGGGCCTTGGGTAGTTAAAATGAACAGGATAGATGGTTCAGGTGTCCTAATGCTCAGAGAATTATATGGGCCACCGACTCCTGAATCCCTTGGCTGGGTCCCCAAGAACTGAGGGGATGTATGTGGAATGGGCAGAAGGCAGAGCTTGTGGCAGGTACTGTTGTTACTGATGGGACTCCAGCTCCTTGCTCCCCACATCTTGCTAAGGGTTGTTTGGAATGTCGGCCTGCCCAGATCAGACCATGGATCACTGACATGTCCTGGCTAACCTGATGCTCCTTTTGCTCACTTCCTCAGCTTCCTTTGCTGTTAAGAGTTACCATGTACCCCAGCTCTGCCTGGAATCAGAGCTGCCTGTTAGTGTGAACTAAGCAGAGCCACTAGAGAGGATTCTGGGATAGTTCTGCAGCCCTGTGCTCCGTCTTCCTGCCATGGTTGTGGGTGTGACATCTGGACCTGAGGCAGCCACCTTGCTGCCATGAAGGAAAGGCCATGACCATCATCCACACCTGTCTTGTTTAGCATCTGGGCCTGTAAGAAAATTAAACCCTTATTTGTTCAAACCAAAGAAAAAGAAAGAAAACAGACACTGGGATATAAAGTACAGCATAGGGAATATGGTCAATAGTCAATAATTTTGTAATAACTCTGCATGGTGTGCAGTGGGTACTAATTGAAGCGCAATCACTTACAAGTTGTATAAATGTCTACTATGTTGTACACCTGAAACTAATACTGTGTCAACTGTCATTGAAAATTTTTTTTAAATTAAAGAATGTTAACCAGCCTGCTGGTGTGGCTTAGTGGATTGAGTGCTGGCCTGGGAACCAAAGGGTTGCCAATTTGACTCCCAGTCAGGGCACATGCCTGGGTAGTGGTCCAGGTCAGATTCCCAGTTAGGGGGCTTGGGAGAGGCAACCACACACTGATGTTTCTCTCCCTCTCTTTCTCCCTTCCTTCCCCTCTGTCTAAAATAAATAAATAAAATCTTCAAAAACATTTTTTTACAATAACCAGAGGGGAGGTAGGATGGGATAATGGCAGGTGAAAGTGGGTAGGGTTGTTGAGGAACATATATAAAGGACACATGGACAAAGCCAAAAAGTGGGGTAGGATTGAGGGCGGGAGTTGGGGATGGCTGGGGTGGGGTGGGGATTGGAGACAATTGTACTTGAACAACAATTAAAGAAAAAGAAAAATGCTTTAAAAAATTACAACCATTACTCTGATTTTTATCTTTGTAGGGAATCTATGTTTTCTCTCTGGTTTTAGAATTAGGTCTATTTTAATTGGTGTTCTATACTTTCACAACAGTGTGTTTGGAATTCTTTTTATTAATGCTTTTTGGAATTCATTGGGCTTTTGGACCTGAGGATTGATGTCTTCAACAGTTCTGAGAAATTCTCAGACATTATCCATGTAAATGTTGCATCCCATTCTCTTTTGTGTTTCCTTCTCATTTTTCTCTCTCTCTCTTACATCTTGGATAAATTAACCAGATCATCTGCTGCGTAATTAATCTGTCATTGAGGGTATTTTTTAAGTATTATTTACATGTAATTTATATGCCATTAAATTCACCCATTTAGAGTATACAGTCAGATGTGCAGCCATCCCCATAGTCTAATATTAGAATAGTTTCATCATTCCCAAGAGAACCTTTTGCCCATCAGCATGCATTCTCCATCAGTCTACTTCCTATTCCCACCAGTCTTTGGCAGATAACAGTCTCCTTTCGGTATGTCTAGATTTTTCTGTTCCGGACATTTCATATAAATGATATCATATATTTGGTCTTTTGTGACTGACGTATTTAGCATGATGTATTTGATGAGGTTCATCCATATTACTGCATGTATTAGTACTTTATTCTCTTTTATGGTCAAATAATATTCCCATTTATAGATACACAGTATAGATTGTTTACTCCATTCATCAGTTCGTGGATATTTGGGTTGCTTCCACATTTTGGCTATTATGAATAATGTTGCCGTGAATGTTTGGGTACATGTTTTTATCATCTGTTGAGCCCTTAAATCTGTTTTCTAATCACACAACAAATACCCTTCTACTTTCTTGTTATAAAAGAGTCATAATATTATAAAAGCATATAGTGCAAATAGAGATGTCCTCTTTCTCCATTTCCACTACTAGTAGGGAAGTACTGTCAAATAGTTGGATATGCTTCTTTTCTGATCTCTTTTGTATGCATTATATAACATTTGTATAAATAAATCTCTTTTAACATAAAGTGATTATAGGTCTTTGAGGCTTGCTTTTTCTTATTTTGTTTGCCATTCTTTTGTTAGTACCTGTAGATCCACATAATTCTTTTTAAGTATATTTTATTGATTATGCTATTACAGTTGTCCTGTATTTTTCTCCCCTTTATCCCACTCTGCCCTGCACCTACCCCTCCATCCAGCATTCCCTCCTGCCCCCTTAGTACATGTCCATGGGTTGTACATATAAGTTCTTTGGCTTCTATGTTTCCTATACTATTCTTAACCTCCCCCTGTCTATTTTGTACCTACCAATTATGCTTTTTATTCCTGTAACTTTTCCCCCTTCTTCCCCTCCCGCTGCTAACCTTCCATGTGATCTCCACTTCTGTGATTCTGTTCTGTTCTAGTTGCTTGCTTAGTTTGTTTTTGTTTATTAGGTTCAGTTGTTGATAGTTGTGAGTTTGTTGTCATTCTACGATTCATAGTTTTGATGTCCTCTTTTTTCTAGATAAGTCCCTTCAACATTTCATATATTTGCCACCAGGGGTTGGTGATAATGAACTCCTTTAACTTGATCAAATCTAGTAAGTGCTTTATCTGCCCTCCCATTCTAAATGAAAGCTTTGCTGGGTAGAGTAACCAGCAAAGCTTTGGATGTAGGTCCTTGCCTTTCATGACTTTGAATACTATCCAGTCCTTTCTTGCCTGTAAGGTTTCTTTTGAGAAATTAGCTTATAGTCTGATGGGCACTCCTTCGTAGGTAACTCTCTCCTTTTCTCTTGCTGCCTTTAAGATTCTCTTATTTTCTTTGATCTTGGTAATTTAATTATGTGTCTTTGTGTGTTCCTCTTTGAATCCAACTTTTTAGGGACTCTGTACTTCCTGGAGTTCCTGGAAATCTATTTCCTTTGCCTGATTAGGGAAGTTTTCCTTCATTATTTGTTCAAATAAGTTTTCAGTTTCTTGCTCTTCCTCTTCTCCTTCTGGCACCCCTATGATTCCAATGTTGGAATGTTTAAAGTTGTCCCAGAGGTTCCTAAGCCTGTCCTTATTTTTTAGAATTCTTTTTTCTTCATTATGTTCCAATTGAATGTTTATTTCTTCCTTCTGTTCCAAGTCATTGATTTGGGCCCTGGTTTCCTTCCCTTTACTGTTGGTTCCCTGTATATTTTCCTTTACTTCACTTTGTATAGCCTTCACTTGCTTTATTTTGTGGCTGTTCTCAACCATTTCTGTGAGCATCCTGCTTACCAGTGTATTGAACTCCGCATCTGATACATTGATTGGCTATCTTCTTGTCACTTAGTTGTTTTTCTGGAGTTTTGCTCTATTCTTTCATTTGGGCTGTATTTCTTTGTCTCATCACACCTGTTATTGTAAAGGGAGGAGCCTTAGGTATTTGCCAGAGTGGGGCAACCCACATTGCTGTGTTGTGGCACTGTATATGGGGGAGCGTCAGCGAGGGAACAATACCGCTTGCTCAGCTCTCACCCACTTTCAATCACTTTCCCTGCTACCCACAAGTGGATTATTCCCTTTCAGGTGTTGCCCTGGTGCAGATTCCCAGGTGGGTGGGCTAGTGTACTTTCTAGAATCCCATGGGCCCCTCCAACAGACTCTTCTGTGAGACTGGAGGTTTCTCCAATCACCACAACTCCCACAGGATTTTACAGCCAGAGGTTTTGGGGCTTCAGTTTCTTGGACTGAAACCCTGGATTATGCTGTCTGTCTTCACTCCCCAGTTGTTCCTCCTGTTTTTTTCCCCACGCAGATATGGAACCCTGGTCCTCCAGTTGTCGCCTATCCCTCCCAGTCTGCCAGCTGAGGCCTTGCTATGCCTCCTCTGCACTCTGGCTGCCCATCTCCCACCCCTCCTACCAGTCTGCATCAATTTTTCTTCTTTAGCTCTGTGGTTGTTGGACTTCCATACAGATCAATTTTCTGGAAGTTCTGTTTGGTTTTTTTGTTTGTTTGTTTGTTTGTTTGTTTTCATATTGGTGGTTATCCTTATTTTGGTTGTGGGAGGAGGTGTGCAGTATCTACCTACACCTCCATCTTGGCCAGAATACCCCACATAATTCTTTATAGTTGCAGTACTCTTGTTTTCATATGCCATAATTTGTATAACTTACCTGTTGAAGGACATGTATTGTTGCCAAGTTTTTCTCTTACAAACATTGAATCAGTCAACATCTTCATTAATTTTTTTGAAACATTTACAGAGGCAAAAAACATGTGCCAGGCACCGTTTTGAATGCTAGGAATACAAAAATACATCATAATCTCTGCCTTAGAGTTGTTCATAGTTATATAAATGCTGCAAGACATTAAGTAAATTAATTGGGGACCTAGAGCTTTTCTAGGTAGGAAAGATGATTTAGAGAAGATAGATTTTTATCACATCAGGTGTTGCATACCATTGTTTTCTGAATATTTTCTTATTTGATCCTTAAATTCTTTTATGTATCTTTCTAGATTCTGAGAATTGAAATTGTTGCTTCAAAAGATAGAACTAGAAGTTGTATTCTGGCCTGACACATTGTTTCTTGGACCAGTTTTGATTGACTTTTTTTTTTTTTGCCTAAGGTTTTCTGGTAGAAGGAATGCAGACTGCCAAACCCTGTAGGTATCCACTTGAGGATATGACATTTCATGGAAGAATTATTTTTCTTCTACTCATTGCTGAGTTCACAACAGGCAGATTTCATTGTTGCTTCCTGCACCCTTACACTGAGGGGTTATAGTTTTATGTTGGTCTTCTGTTAGATTCCTCACTTTTTGGTTTTCCCTCCCTGCCCCCCCCCTTTGGTTTGGTAGAAACCCCCAAGGCAAAATTTCAGAGTTCCTGCCTTCACTTTGTTTTTGTTTGCTATAAAATTATTTAGAATGTGTTCTCTGCCACCATGCTGGAAATTAAATTCTTAGTCTTTGAAACACATTCTTTGGCTTTCCCTATAGCACAGGCCTGGTTTTTCTCCTTTTGGGCACCACTATACCCTGAAAGCATGTAGAAGTGATTTATGCATTTGTCTCTCTTTTTAGACTACAGTCTCATAAAAAAACACTAATCATTTAGTCATTTCACTTTGTGTATCTCGATCTGATTCTTGAAGATGTCAATTTAAAGTAAGAATGGATACCTCTATTTACTGAAGGCTTCTATTTCCTAAGGGGGAAAAGTTTCAGTAAGTTACTATTAGGAGTTAAGGCCTATGGAAGCATACTTAGAATTCAGTACGAAAGAAAATCTTTCCTTAATACACATGAATCAGTATTTTAAAATAAAAATTTATTCCTTATCATTCCACTCTGAACAAAGAGAAACAAATGGCTATTATTATAATATTTCTTTTTTAAAGATTTTATTTATTTATCTTTAGAGGGGAAGGGAAGAAGAGAAGGAGAGAAATATCAGTGTCTGGTTGCTTCTCATGTGCCCCTACTGGGAACTGGCCTGCAACCCAGGCATGTGCCCTGATGGGGAATCTAACCGAGATTTTTTGGTTCACAGGCCTGTGCTCAGTCCACTGAGCTATACCAGCCAGGGCTCATTTCTTAATATTGGGAAAATGGTGGTTGTTAGTGTCATGATACTAATATGTACCAAACTTTTTTCTCTGCCATGCTGCCCTGTTTGTTAAACTTTCACTTGTAGTTTGTTGGGTTAGATGAAATTGGAGAAAAACATTGTTGGCTGTTTTATGTATTGTTACATCATATACATAGCTCTGCCTTTTTAAAAAGATTTTATTTATTTATGTTTAGACAGAGGGAAGGGAGGGAGAAAGAGAGGGAAACATCAATGTGTGGTTGCCGTTTGCTCACCCCCAACTGGAGACCTGGCCTGCTACCCAGGCACATGCTCTGAGAATCAAACCTGTGACCCTTTGGTTCGTAGGCCAGCAGCACTCAATCCACTAAGCCACACCAGCCAGGGCCATAGCTCTACATTCTTGATGTTTATTCCTCATTTCTATCTCTCCTTATGCTAAACAAGCATTTCTGTCTTTTAGAATAGTTTCTCAAATTGTCACTTTGAGATAAAACTTCCCAAGATGTGAGGCCTCTCTACCCATTTAACTTATCCATTTCCCATCAAATTTTAATATACCATGTACTTGTTTTGTTATTACTTATTGACTGTCTTTTCCCTCACTAGAATTTAAGCTTTACAAGTCCAGAAATCTTGTCAGTATGTCCTTTTATGTATTACCATTATTACTGTCTAAGAGGGATATATTCTGTTCTAATTTTAATTTATAACCACCAGAGGTTCCATAGTGTACTAGGTAGCACTCTGGACTCTGATTTATAACCACAGGAGAATCATTTAGTTTTCTTGTGCCTTGGTTTTAACACATATTAATGTGGGGTAATACTTAGAGAAATGCATTAGTTTAGAAGCTGAACTTGTTTAGGTATGAATGGCCTTGTTAGGGTGCTTCTTTTAACTTTTTTTTTTTAACCCTCACCCGAGGACATTTTTTCATTGCTTTTAGATAGAGCGGAAGGAAGAGGGAGAGAGACATTGATGCAAGAGAGAAGCACCAGTTGGTTGCCTCCCCTCTGCACCCCGACCAGGGATCAAACTCACAACCTTTAGTTATAGCATGGTGTCTAAACAACTGAGCCCCATGGGCCAGGGCAGGATGCTATTTAAATTTTTAAAAATAAATAGTATTTTATTTGATATGGTATTCTTCAACTTAAACTGTGATGTTCACTATAAAAAAATCATCTTAGTACATTTTTTATTGTCATATTTATCATCTTCAGCTGTCTGAAAAAGCAGCCAAAGAGGCAAAGATCACATCATTGGTATGAAATGGCATGATTTAGCACTGTGCTATGCAAAGTGTCTGCAGACCTATTATTGGGCCATGCTTTTATTTTATGAGAACTTGGAGAAATTGGTTCTTAAGTTTTTAAGTTGGTTTCAATGAGGTGTTATATAAGATGGTTTAAGAGCACATGAAGCAGGAAATGTTAGCCAAAATAATGCCAGCACTGAAGATGAGTTGGGGTTTGTTATACCAAAATAATGTGATATATTCAGCAAAATAGGTAAACCCTGTTGCTGGGTAATGTGGGGTTGGGTCAGAATGTGAGGAGTGAGAAATTGTAAATAGTTGATAGCTCATTTTCATTGTTACTAGCAATTACGGTAGTGTAAGATCTGAGGAAAAGTTTTCATTCTTAACAACTTAAAGAGCCATTTATTCAAGTTCTGTTATTTCTCAACAAAGAAGGGGAGGAGTTTCTAAGCTGTCGTGGTGTTGGATGATGATGAGCTTATATAAAGGTGTCATCTATTGAAAAGATGTAGAAACATTGCTATACTGATAGTAATATTTGACTGTCCAGAAAAAGCAGATACTAGCTTTTAAGCAGCGAATTCTTGAGTTCTAAACAGATGTTCATGCTTGTTTAGTTTAATCCAAGAAAAGACATTTATTCAGAATCATATATATATATATATATATGTATTTTTGTATGTATGTATGTATAATGTTGCATACAATTCTAATAGTACTGATTATTTGGTTTTTAAAGGCATAAATTATGATCTGTGTTTTTTTTGTTGTATACTAACAAATAATGTCCACTAATGGGAGAGTGGACAGTAAAGGCTGTACAAACAAAAATGCCAAATACATAATAATTTTGGGGTATCTAGTATGTGGGAAAATAAGTCTGTATATCTTGGGCTCTGATATGTTACATTCTGCTGTTGAAAGATTAAATTATGTGTAGACGATCATACTTAAAACAAATATGGTCTGTAAATTATAAGCTAAAACTATTAAAAACTTTTTCAAAAGGCTTTTTCATGACAAGTTACTTGTATAGTTCCTCTGGAAAGCTCGTGTGTCTGAATTGACATGTTCTTTAAGTGTTATGGGGAACTATGGTATTTATCATTGAAAAGCAGTAAAAGAAGCACTACTGAAACTCAGCATTTACAACCTAGGCTGAGACCTCATAACTTCAGTTCTGAAGGAGCTGTGAAGTTTTGTAGGTAGGTAGCTGGTCTTCATAACGACTTTACAGTACCAATTTTTATAAATATATTTAGAAACACTTTGACAGTAGGTTGTGAATTAATAATACAGGCAATTGAAAATTTGAATATTAGGCATATATATACTAGAAGATATAAGGTGGTTTATAAAGGAAAAGGTAGGAGTATTTGGAGGAAATTTAATCGAGGATTTTAGACTATCACTAGGAGACTATTATAACAAAAAAGTACAAGTTACTGATATTTTTTTCTAGAAACGACTGCAGAAAGAACTGTTGGCTTTGCAAAATGACCCACCTCCTGGGATGACTTTAAATGAAAAGAGTGTTCAAAATTCAATTACACAGTAAGTATTTAATTTTTAAAGTACTTATTTGTTTCTTCACCAATGTTCTGTATGAATGTATACTTATTTTTTTTAATACAGAATTATTTTCATATTCCATCACATTCTTTTTCCGCTAAGGGGTAAATATAGTTAACAGACCTTAACTTACTCTGTGCATGAAAAAATGAAGGGTGGAAGGGAACACAAGTGTTCCAGTTCAGCTCCTTCCTTGGGAGTGGAGTAGAAGGCTTTTCCCAGGTAGGATACTAAGAAGAATAGAGATTCAGGTCCCTATTCTTAAAAGTGAGTTTGAATTAGTTTGAAATGTTTTCAAGAATATCATTCTAAGATCTCATAGCCCAGTATGGTCAGTTCTTCACCATTCCTTTGATTTAATAATTCTGTTAGATAAGAGTAAATGTTCTGAAATAGGGGAAATTTTTAAATAATTGACCATAGCCTTAAACAAATAAACTTCCAAAAACATAAAATGGAGAGGAGCCAACAAGATAGAAATTTACTATACACCTACTTGTAGGACAAATATAACCATTCAAATACAGTGATAGTCTAGTTCCAGAGAGTAAAAGTGACCTAAATTTATACAGTGGGAGGACATACTCATCCTTTCAGAAGAAACAATTTTGGTTGCCTTTCACATTGACATTTGCGTCGTTAATACAGTAGTCAAGCTTTAAGAACAGGAATACAGAGAATGAATAATGTTGATGTTTGGATAGATATATTGATGTTTGAAAATGTAATAATGCATCTCTAGTTTTGTAACAATTTTTTTAAACATTCCTGGATTCTCAGTTGATTGAGCATTTTTAGACTCACTGCAAAATTGAGCAGAAGGTAGCGAAATTTCCCATTTACCCTCTGCTCCCACACATGCACCCATTATCAACAACCCCCACCAGAGTGGTACATTTGTTAAAATTGATGAATCTACATTGATGCACCGTAATCACTCAAAGTCTATAACTTTACATTGGGATTCACCCTTGGTGTTAAACTTTATGTGGATTTGGACAAATGTATAATGACATGTATGTCATTATGGTATCATACAGAGTATTTCCACTGCCCTAAAAATTATCTGTTTACCACATATTCATCCTTCCCTCTCTCTGGCTCCGCAAACCCCTGGCAACCACTGATCTTTTGATTGTTTCTATAGTTTTCCCTTTCCAAGATGTCATATAGTTGGAATTGCATAATATGTTGCCTTTTCAGATTGACTTCTTTCACTTAGTAATATGTATTTAAGGTTCTTCCATGTGTTTTATGGCTCTCATTTTTCATTTATATCAAAAGTTGGGAATGAAACACATATTTCATGTGTATGTACATTTCTTCTATATAATTAAACAAGGGATTTTTTTTGTTCTATGTAATTAAACAAATGGATTATACTCTGCTTTCATCTTTTTCTTGTCTTCCTTTGTTAAGCTACTTCAGAATATCCTATAACAGCTAGCCTTACAGTTCTCAAGGAAATTGGTATTAATCTATTCCTTTCTCTTTCAACTATACTTTTTTGGGGGGTGGAGGGGAACCACACAACATAGTGATTTATACAGAGTTAAAGGAATGGTTTGCGTTTTCACAAATAATAACTACAAAGTATAACTCCCAAAATGGCATTACCTTTTTTAAAAAATCAGTTTTATTGGGGTAACATTGGTTAATAGCATCATGTGCATTTCATGTATACAACTTTATAATAAAACATCTATATATTCCCCCACCCAAAATCTAGTCTCTTTGTGTCACCAAATATTTGACCCTTTTACCTTCTTCATCCTGCTTCATCCCAATTCCCCTCTGGTAACACCATGCTGTTGTCTGTCTGTGAGTTTGTTTGTTTGTTTCTTTGTTTGTTTGTTTTGTTGCTTTTTGTTTTATACCCCACATATGAGTGGAATAATATGGTTCTTGTCCTTTTCCATCTGACTTATTTCACTTAGCATGATGCTCTCAAGATCTATCCATGTTGTCTCAAATGGCAGTTTTTCATCTTCTTGTGGCTAGTATTCCATTGTACATACACACCACATTTTCTTTATCCAGTCATTCGACGAAGGACACTTAGGTTGTTTCCATGTCTTGGCCACTGTGGATAATGCTGCAGTGAACATAGAGGTACATATATCTTTACAAATAATTTGTTTAGATACCTAAGAAGGGGGGTTGCTGGTCAAGTGGTAACTATGCTCTTTATAAAAATATTTTTTTTATTTATTTTTAGAGAGAGGGGAAGCGAGGGAGAGAAATACAACATGAGAGAGAAACATCAATTGGTTGTCTCTTGTATGTGCCCCAACTGGGGACCAAACTCACAACCCAGGCATCTGGCCTGACTGGGAATCGAACCAGCAACCTTGCGCTTTACAGAAGCACTCCCAATCAACTGAGCCATACTGGTCAGGGTGGTAACTCTATTTTTAATTTTTTGAAGAAGCTCTGTACCGTTTTCCATAGAGGCTGCTCCAATTTACATTCCCACCAGCAGTGTATGACAGTTCCTTTTTCTCCACAACCTGCACTTACTTCTTGTCTTATTGACAATTGGCATTCTAATACGTGTGAGGTAGTGTATCATCATGGTTCTTAATTTGCATTTCCCTAATAGCTAGTGAAGTTGAACATCTTTTCATATGTCTGTTGGCCATCCATATGTCTTCTTGGGAAAAGTGTATGCTCAGGTCCTTTGCCCATTTTTTAATTGGATTGTTTATTCTTTCATTATTGAGTTGTGAGTTCTTTATATATTTTGTATATTAACCCCTTGTCAGAGCTATCATTTGCAAATATCTTTTCCCATTAGTTGGTTGGCATTTTGTTGATGTTTCTTTTGAGAACAGCATTATCCTAGAATAAACCTGTCATTTAGGGATTTTGTCAGGCAGTAATTTTATTTTTAAATAATATTGTAAATGAATCACAAAAGTGTTATTATCTTTGGCCCATTATCCAGTATATAAAAATAGTCTTATAAATATCAGAACTTAAAACAGTTAAATGGGATTGTATGGGATGTAGATATGGATAAGGAAGATGATGAAAGCATATTAAGCTTTTTGGAAGACATTATGGTAGCATGTGTTAAGACCATTAAAAATGTGTATTTTATCCTTTGACCTAATAAACCTTTATGCTATTTTAAGGAAGGAACAGAGAGATAGACTGACTTTAGAACTAACTACAGTTTATGTTTGACCAGTGTGGGGGTTAGGAGTACCAGCACCCATGTAGTCAGAAATTCACATAAAAATTTTGCCTCCCCAAAATCTTAACTATTGATAGCCTGTTGTTGACTGGAAGCCTTATCAATAGTGTAAATAATTAACACACATTTTGTATGTTATATGTATTATATACTATATTCTTACATTAAAGTAAGCTAGAGAAAAAATTATTACGAGAATCATTAGGAAAAGAACATATTATACAGTACTATACATTTTTATTGAAAAATCTTTACGTATAATATGCACATTTCAAACCCATGTTGTTCCAGGGTCAACTCTACTCATTTCAACATTATTTCTAGGGGCAATTTGAAAGCAATGTAAATGTCGATAATAGGGAAATGGTTTCTCGAGGTAGTATAGTGAAACAGCACCCCTGGAGTTTTAGTCTGTAGTCCTCAAGTAAGGCAAAAATTTGGTGTAGTCATAATTGCTCTTGAAAATCCCTTAGGCCATATCGGTATGTATCCCGTCTTAATATACTCAACTAAGCTAGTTTTCCCTTCAGAGAGGAATAGAGTTGGCTGTTTCTTTGATTAGGAGTCATAAATGTGTGGGAAAAAATATACATTTAAAATTAGGATCATAGAGCAATAGCTACTCATAAGTTCAAGAACTGAAAATTCTCCCATTTCATCCTTACTCTGGGGTGTGTGCTTGTGATTAAAATCATAAACATTGATGATTTGAATTGATAAAGAAACTGCTAAATGACTAGTATGAAATGTACCCCCAAAACTTTTAACAGTAATAATTATCTATGGGTGATTTTTGTTTTATTTGTACTTTTTCTAAGTTTTCTGTAGTGAACATGTTCTACTTTTTAATTAGTAAAATGTTATTTAAAATTATACTGCACAATTAAAATTATGCCCTTTTTTACCTGTTTCTCACCCAGCTATTGGAAGGATTACTGAGGTGTTTACTTAGCTATTTAAAAGCTGTACTTAGGTAGATCACATGAAAATTTGTGGTATGTTGTATGTTCAAAAAATTGCCTAATAAACAAAATGAAAAGGCACCAGGAAGTCCTGAGTTTTCCTCAGAATATCTCTCTGCAGGAGTAAAAAGGAATTTTGATGACCAGGAAGGACCTACCTAGTTTGAAAAGAGAATAGGTTTTATATTTTGTTTTTCAATGCAGCTTTTGCATTGTATATAATTTGCTGTGTTCTTGCTTTGATGTCAGGAATATGCTGGGGGTTTTTTCATATGTAATGGTATGTATCTTTCCAACAACACTTAGGAATGAATATCCTTTTTTGGAAATAGCTGCTTTACAAATGAAATATTTAAAATGGGAGAAGTAGAACAGCTTTCTTTTGGCCACACAGGTAGTTAAGGGACAAGTCTATCTAATTTCACTGTAAAATACTGCCTCTCGGGTCTGTGGTCATATGTTTTTTACCACCTATGGTATTCAGCTTGCATTCTGAAAATGAATAGTCAAGCTCTTAAGAAAGAGTCTGTTTGCATTAGCTACCTTTGCTTTCAGAGATTTGGAACATTTATTATTTTATATACTCTTAACATACTATAAGGGGTAAGAACCCCCAAACTGTATTCTCATCTTACTTCCTTTTGTTTCTTGGTATTCAGAATAATACATTTTTAATACCTGAAAAGCATAAGATTAAAGGAAGTTGCCATGTATACAATAATTACTATAACTGGGAGAAATATAAGTATATTCTGTACACTACCCTCTTACTTTACAAAAATGAGGAAGTTGGGAGCAGAGAAATAGAGATTATGATGGCAGAGATGATTGGGTAGCATTTGGAAGCAAAGTGGACCATAGTCATAAGAATGAGTTCCTAATTATATCTCAATTTTATATTCATGGTTTTTATGTATGGAAACAGAATAAGCTTGCATAGATGCCATAGAAATCTATTCAGGGTTTTATTAAACAACTGAAATATAACGGGAGACAAAGGAAATGTCATACAGATGTTTGAATACCTGTCAGAGTAAGTGGACCCATATCAGCTTAGCTTTCTTTTTCCTAGTCTTCCTTAGTATACTGATCACTGCAATTCTCTTTAGTCATTGCTGATACCTACTTCCCCCATTGCTTCTACAGTAATGAATACTAGAATGGCAGTTGATTAGTTTGATGTTATTTATAAAATCTTTTTAGTCATTGTAGAAACAGTCTAAAAAAAATAAGTTAGTATAAATTAAGTACGAAGATCACAGTCTTTTGTGTCAGATCCCTGAGTTGGGGTTTTATTTTGCTTTTTGTTTGTTTGTTTTGTTTTTCATTTTTCATTATTTATTTTGTTTTTTCCAGACCTGGGTTAAAATTTGGCTCTGTCCTTTGCTAGCTGTCCAACCTTGATCTCGTTATTTAACCCCTGCGTGGCAGAGAAGGGAATATGGCCAGGTGTGTGAATGCCTTCTTTTATGATTGTTGGGAGGAAGGAGTGTGCTGCTACACATGAATGGCACCTATCCCAGTGCCTGGCACAGAGGAAGTTTCTGGTGTTCCCTTTTGTCCTTCTCACCCCAATTTCTTTTATCTGAAGTTTTTAATTTGTTGTTGTTGTTGTTTCTATTCTAGGTGGATTGTAGACATGGAAGGTGCCCCAGGTACCTTATATGAAGGGGAAAAATTTCAACTTCTATTTAAGTTTAGTAGTCGATATCCTTTTGACTCTCCTCAGGTAATTGCCTTGCTTTTTTAAATTTCATTGTATTTTTAGATTATAGCAAAATGCTCAATTAGTGATTTTCGACTAAGAAAAACTTTGCAAAATAAATTCATTATAATTATGTAAACAAATTTATTTATCTTATTGTAATATAATCAAGATCTTATGAACATTTTATCAGTACATTATTGAGATGAAGGCTTTGCCGCTTTTGTATTTCTAAGAACTTAAGACTTTCTTATCCATAGACGTTAGTAAAAAGGGGGATGGAAATCTAACTCAAGCTCATGGGTTGTAGAAGAATTTAGCATTCTGGAATAACTAGGCACTTGTTCCTAAATAAGATTGAGAGCTGTTTAATTGTGGTAAATGATCAGTCGTTGGAGGTTAGAGAATGGGAAGCTCCAGGTTGACTTCTGAATTTCTGGCTTGGTAAAGGTAAATGAGTTACTTGTTAGTGGCAAAATGACAAGAGTTAATGCCAACTCTTGTCTAGTGTTGCTAGGTAATGAGGTTTTCTGGATGATGAAATTTCCCAAATACTTGAAATTAAACTTGTTGCATGCTAAAATAAGCTATTTTTAAGGAAAATCATATCTCATCACCACTTTAAATAGAATATACCATAGACTAGTAGAATTAGACATAATCAAAAACAAAAGTAAATGTCTTCTTTCTCTCCAGAAGATGATCTTCATATTCTGGTGTTGCCTTTTGGCTTATTAGCATCATTTTTGACTGTTAATGTTTAAAGACAACAGAGTCTCAGTTATATGAAGGAAAAATACAACTAACCAACTTGGAAGGTTTTGACTAGGGAGATATTGGAGGCTTACTGTGGGAGCTCATACATGTTTCACCAGAGGAAAATACTATTTTTTCTCAACATAAAAGTAAGCCAAAAGGTTTTCTGATCTTTAGTATTTATATCTAAATCAAGTCTCCAAATTAAGCATCTTTTGTATTTCATCTTTAATAATTCTGTAAGTATGGGCATTTGTGATCACGCCCACCCTTCTGATTTTTGAGTTCTCCAAGTTCTTTATTTAGGTCTCCCTCACTCTTCTCACTCATCTTTCTCTTCTCTAACTTCTTCAACTGTCTTAAGTAGCTGACTCCCAGATCTAGAGTTCTGTGTACAACCTGTTCTTTCTGAGGTTTAATTTCACACCCTTCTTGAACAACTTCATTTGAATAACTCCAGATGTCTCAAATTTAATACATCTTTTTCAATTACAAGATAAAGGGAAATTTGTTTTCTTGTTTTACTGTCCACCTCTCTGCTGGTGTTAAAAATTGTCCCTTTTTCTCACTCTTGAATGCAGTCTTTCGGATTTTTTTGCAGTCATTTCTTATCTTACTGTCAGTGCCCTAGTCCAAGTCTTTATCTTTCATTTGGACTATTACAGAATAGCTTAGTTCTCTTTACTCCTAGCCATCCTTTTACAGTGTCATCTGATTTCTTGGAAATTGCAAATTACCTCATTGGTTTTCACATGTACACACAGAACCACCATCCCACACCTTCCTCACTAAAACCTCTAATGGTTCATTATTTCCTGTCAGGTCTAAAAGCTCTTTAACTTAGCATTTAGGTCCCTTCATGGTCAAGTCAAAATTTAATCATTTCAGTCACATATTACTTCCATGCGTTCTACTATACAGTAATGTTTATATCATACATTATAATGGAACATCCACCTTGATTTTTATCTTGTAACAACTCTTAATGAAGAGGTTAGGAGGAGATGGGTTCACCCTCATTTTGTAAGTGAAGAAATTGAAACTTATAGAAGTGAAGTGTTTTGTCTGTGGTTTAAAAGCTAGCTAGTAGAATAGTCATGACTCAGACCCATGCTACTTCTCTCTTATACTGCCAGTTAGGAGTGAATGCCAGCATGGGGAAAATGCCTCTTTATCCATTCATTACTGTTACCTCTGGAAGACAAAGATCATATGTAGAATGATGCCTTTGAAAGCTCTGGGGCACTTGTTCCCAATCTTTTGGACTATGAGAATTCTTTTTTTAACATCAGTTAATTCTATAGTCTCTCCCATGTCATAGAAGGACACTTTAATATTCATGGTTAAGAACATGACAGAGCTACTCTGAGTCCAGTAATATTTTAAAATTATTTTTAATCACACCATCTGTGTGGTTATATTGTAATTAATAACGGGTTTAACGAAATGCTTGATATGCATGTAGATTTAAAGATTTTTGCAATAACAAACTTTCCAGAGGTCCATTGCTCTGGGGCAATGATCGGAACCACTGTGGAGCAGTATTTGATGAGACTTGGCAGCCCTGGCACTGGTTAGATAGTCTTTCATTCTCCTGTGCAGTGCTAAATTTACCACTGTTTACAAAAGAAGAATTTGGAAAAATGTGCCTAGAATAGATTCATCTCATTATAAAATTATTACTTTTGTATCTGTGAGATTTGTAAGACCATATATAAACTTTATAGTTTGCTGTGTTATTTCCCCTACTAGTTATAATTAATTAATCACATTGTTTCACTTCATTGTGAAAAAGCTACCTATCTAAAATATGGTGTTTTGCTCAGCCATTTACTCTAAAAGAAGCAATAACAACAAGGAAAACCTTTTTCAGTCAATACAGGAACCAAGATGAGACACCTTTTCATTACTGGTTTCTACTAATGTGCACTGATGATCATCCATCATTTTAGAGGAGAAAGGAAGGAGAGAGGGAGAGAAATAACAATGTATGGTTGCCTGGCTGCCTCTCATGCGTCCCCTGCGGGGAACTGGCTTGCAACCCAGGCATGTGCCCTTACTGGGAATCGAACCTCGATCCTTTAGTTTGCAGGCCCACGCTCAATCCACTGAGCCACACCAGCCAGGGCAGAAAATAAAATTTTTATAAACTCACATGCTGCTTTTCTGTGTTAGGAATCAGGTAAATGGTTGGCTAATTTAACATGTATTGAGCATGAATTGTGTGCCAGTAATCTGTACTTTAGAGATTGGAGAGAGTACAGAAATTAAAAAGCATTGGTTCTTCCACCCTGGCTGGGTAGCTTAGTTGGTTAGAGTGTTGTCCTTGTACATCGAGGTTGCAGGTTTGAGCCCCAGTCAGGACACCTACAAGAATCAACCAGTGAATGTATAAATAATTGGAACAACAAATCGATCTCTCTCTTTCTCTCTCAAAAATAAAAATAAAAGCATTGGTTCTGCCTTGTAATCTGTGTAGTATTTGGATAGGTAGACATTTATTCATTCATTTTAAAGTATTTATTGAGCACATAGCATAGAATAGACCTTGTACCTAGGTATTGGTGATTCATTGGTGAACAAAACTGGGAAAAAAAAAAAAGCCTGCTTTTGTGTACTTTGCATTCTTGTAGAAAGAAACAGACAATAAACAGTAAGTAAAATACAGTATGAAAAACGGAAAAAAGGGTGACATTGGAGAGAGATCTGAAAGTAGTGAGTGAGCCCTGTGAAAGATGAGAGAGGAAGACCAAGTAACTACAAAATCCAGAGGCCCTGAATCTGGTGCTCCTGGAGTGGTCCCCAGAGTGGTCCATAAACTAGAGGGGATGGGTATAGGTCAGAGGTAATTTGGCCTGGAGGATTCATCACAGGTTGTATAGGGCATTTATAGCCCATTGGTAATAATTTTGAATTTTACTCTGAATGACATGGAAAACATTTGAAGATTTTCAGCAGAGAAATGATATCCTACTTGAAATTAAAAGGTAAAAAGCTGGCTGTTGTGTGGCAGATTGACTGCTGGGGGCAGATTGACTGACAGGGAAACCAGATAAACTATTGAAGAAGTCCGAAGTCCAGGAAGGATAGCAGTGGAGGTCATGGAAGGCACCATATTTTATATCTGTTTTAAACATTGAGTGAACAGGATTTGCTGATGTCAGAAGTGGGACAAAGCATGAGAGAACATGGTTGTTACTGAGATTTGTGAGCATATATTATAGTTTTGTGTGTAGATCATGGAGGACTACAACAGGGGATGAAAGGGAGAGCATATCTGGGGACCTATCAAAACAGTAATGTGAAGGAGTTGGAAATTCATCTCAAAGGAATTAGGTGGTACAGTCAGTCTACATCAAAACTATATAGTCTTCAAGCCTAGTATTTCTTTTCCTTTTTACCTCTTTGTTCACATCATAGCTTTTGCTTCCTGCAAAAATCCACTATCTTAGACCCTCTTCCTCTGTCAGAGCATCCAACCTGGAAACAAACATCTGAAACACCTCTACATTGTCTTGTAACTATTCCAATTATACTTGTTGTTAAGCTTTCAAATAATTTTGTTGAAGAAATTTTAGGCATTTTAGAAATAGGAAGGGAAATATGTTTTTAGGAGGAAGAGGATACTGCGTATTTAATTTTGAAATCATATTAATGCTAAGAGCAGAGCTGAAAATACACTTGCTGTGATTAAGTTTTACAAACTTTTAAAAAAGAGTAATCATTTGCCCCTCACCCATATTTCCCCTCCTGTGCATTCCCCCTTAACATAGATCTTTTTTTGTTTCGTTGCTCAAAAACTCCCTCACTCAGAGATCCAGAACTTATTTTTATAGTGTCTATATCCTTTCATTTGTGGTCTAATTCACCCTGCTCTTTCATATTATGGTGGTTAAGCATTTCAAAGTCTTAATAACAACTTCTATTGCCTTAAGTTGCCTAGTATCTAGGACATGTGAAAGTGGATGGTGCATCCTGTTCATTAAAACCTTGGAGGTAAAGTGGAGGGAAGATATAGGAGAAGACTGTTAGGCTAGAACAACACAGGGCATAACAGAGAGAATGAGAACCCAAGTTTAGTTTCATTATATCCAGAAGTTTTGTCTTTGCAGTACATATATAGCTCTGTGGTCATGGCAGTTATGAAAGACTGGGAAAACTATTAATATTGATGCTGCTAATTCATACTAGATGACCAAAAGGAAAGAATTGAATTAATTGAAAACTATTAAAATTCTAATCCTTAGTCACTTTTGTCAAAGATATGCCATTTATATTAGACTTGCCTTTTATCACATACTATTCATAATTAGATACTTGATTTAGTTTGTACAGTAAACTCTTTACTCATATGTTCAGCTTTATAGTTACACATTAAGTATTGTCATCTTATAATTTTCATCAGGGAAAAAAATCATATTGTCCCTGGAGAATTCTTGGTACTTATGTTATCAGTTGGCTTTTATAATTATAGCCTGTTTTGTACTATTCATTCTGTATATGCTGTGTTTTAAAGTAGCCTGACAAGAAATTAGGTATCTGACTTTATAGTTACTTCTAGAGCACTAGTTTGAACAGAGTAGTACTCCTTCCTTGTCATCAATATTGGGAAGTTGAACTTGATTTTTAGAAATCTTACATATGAGTACCATTAATTTCATGTTAGGGAGGAGTTATCTAAACTCCTTTTATTTTGTCGCTATTGGTGGCTTTCAGTTTAGATTGTAGTAGTTTTATGGCAGTATATGCAGTACCTAAAAGTTACCCAGAGATTAGCTTGCTTAAAATTTCAAGTTGTGCCCTGACTATTGTAGCTCAGTGGATTGAGTGCCAGCCTGCAAACCAAAGGGTTGCCAGTTCCATTCCAAGTTAGGGCGCACGCTTGGTTTGTGGGCTGGGTCCCCAATTAGGGGCATTGGAGAGGCAACCACACATCAGCACTTCTCTCCTTCTCTTTGTCCCTTCCTCTCCTCTCTCTCAAAATGAATAAATCTTTAAAAAAAAAAAAAGAAAAAATTTCAGGTTGTGTGTGGAATGTGCATACTTAACAAAATTATATGGATCCTGAGCATAGTTCTGTCTTAGGTATCACCTGCTCTTGAAAATGAGCCAGGCTGATAGGGAGGTGTTTGGAAGTTTAGATACATCTGAGGACTATTTCTAAAGCAGATTCAGAACTTCAGGTGTTGTTCACATGCATTAGAGCTGAGACCCTTTTTTTAAATTGTAACTTTTATTTCCATCAAATAGCTTGCTCTTAAACATCTGTGATTCCAGTTTAGTCGTTTGGTTTAGTGTACAGTCTCCAGCTGCTGTTTAATCTATATGTATCCGAATAAATTATTTTAAAAATAAATAAATTGTTCTTATGTATTCCTTTTGGTTTCCAATTCATTGTATTCAGTTGTCTTGTCAGATTTGTTTTAGATAGTTTTGTCAGGTACTTGGGACTCCGAATAAAAAGTTTTTGAACTCTGAAAATAACTTCATCTCTTAAGTTTTCAGAACCTAGATGACTACATTAAAATAACTGAAAATGTTCGTTTCTTCCTTTGGCTTGTTCTTCAGGTTAAGTAAATAAGGATGATTAAGAGAGTGATCTTGAAGAAATTCAGCCTTGATTACTCTCCTCATCACATGCAGAGGCCAGAATAGGAAAGTTTACATTAAAACAGTCTGTGGAAACTACTTACCAGCCTTTTACATGAATAAACTGTTGAAAAGTTGTGTGTGTGTGTGTGTTTTTGTTTTTTTTTTTAATATCGGGAATTCATCGTCATTAACATGTAAACTCAGTCTTTCCATGTTTAGACAAACTTCTAAAATTCTGTATCTGGCAGGTTAGACCCAAAGAGTTACCTATACTATGTACAACTAATTCATTCCCCCTTTTTTATGGTTGCTAAAAGTTTCAGACTGGCTGCATATGCCCTGCATGTAGCATGTTAAAAAGCCCCCCTGCCTTTTTTTTTTTCTTTAAATAGGGTTATTGAAATCTGATTTTTTATTTCAGTCCCCTCAGATTTCAAAGCTGTTCTGTTGACTTCTGACTCTGCTTGTAGACTGTGTGCTGCTTGTGCTGTAGGTGTCTACTGCTACTTGTCCCTTTTCTTTCTCTTCTGATATCCTTTTGGTTTGTACATTCTTCTTGGCTCCCAGGCCAAGTGATTTAGTTTGATCATCATATTTCTCTAGGAATACTGCTTTCCTTCTGCTCTGTGAATTAGCTGGTCAAAGCATGCCAGGGTAACCATTGTATTTGGCCATCTGTGTATTTTCCTTGATGGTTGATAGTGCATTGATTCTTTTTTACCAAAGAAGGTAATTTGGCAGTTCTTCATTTTTTGTTACTTAAAGAGCACTATTTATTTGACTTCTTAAAAAAGAGATGTTTCTGAAAAAGAAATATTCTTTAAAAAATAATTGTGGTAGAGGGAATAAACTCTTGGGCATTGCTGTGTTCTTAATAAATATATCCTACTGGTCAAATGACATTTTCTGGCAAAATGAATACCCCAAAGCAGAAGCATATTTTGTGAAGTTTGTTAACATCCACTGTAAACATCTATGACACATTGTAGAAATGTTAAATGCATTTGGTAATAGACTATAGTTTATATTTATAAAAATAGATTTTAACTTAACTGTGGATAAACTCAAAGTGTGGAACTGTAAGAACATTTAAGCAGTCATTTCCTTTTGCAGAGCAGCACTTCTTTTAGCAAAAAGTGGTGAAAAAGGCTCTCCTGGGACTTGGGTAGAGGGTCGTCCTGATGAGCTAAGGTTGCAGATTTGATCTTACACATATAAGAATCAACCAGTGAATGCATAAATAAGTAGAGCAACACGTTAATGTTTAATATTCATTGTTCTCCCTCTCCCCCTCCCCTTCCCCTTCCTTCACACCCTCTTCCTCTTTCTCTAAAATCAGTTTTTTTAAGTATTGTTTAAAAAGTGATGAAAAAGGCATTAGCCTTTTTGTTAGATAGATATTGTTGAGATAAATGACATGCTTCTAATACAGCTGTGCGCCAAAGTCTTTAAAGGGGTTTTCTGCAATAGGGCAAGTCAAGGAAAATAATTGACTGTCTTATTTTGAGACTTTACGTTTGTTTTTTAGCTTTATTTTAGTTCTCTTTAGTGTGAATAGAGGGTGGATGGCTAGAATTTAATGGAAAAAAATAATGTATAGGAAGTCGTTCCTTTGAGAAAAAAATCCTTTTTGCTGTCTTACATTAGCTTTGGTGAAGAAAGTGAGTGCCATATGTTAGTGTATTTGAAATATTAGAGAACTCCTACTTGTATGAAAGAGTGGTTTGTTAAAATGTAGATACTAATGTACTAAAATGTAAAGAGTGGTTTGTAAAATTGTAATAAAATTAGCTATGTAGGTAGCTATTTAAAAATAAAAGCAAAAGCCTAGGTTATGGTCATTTTTCATAACATGTCCCATATTAAATCTATGGCATACTTTACTCTGGCCACAGTTAACTTCACTTGGCTCTCTTCTCTTACTAAGAGAGGGAAAGGTATGTCTTGAGTGATATATATTTCATCAATTTCTATTTTAACTGAAGGTAAAGTTTATTTTTCTAAGATTCTGTTATATTCAAGTGTGAGGCATTTTGCAGGATTGAGAAAGATACTGTAAGTCGTGTTGGGGAACCACTGATTTGTATTTGATGAGTTTTATAAAAAATCCCACTATAACTACTGATTCAGAATCTGAAAGTGGGGTCCTTGAATTTGTATTTTTAGCCAGATCTTCAGGTAATTTTTTTAGGACAAGGTCAGGAATTAGGAATTAATACTAAACAACAATAAAAATAATACTTTATACCGCAATATAAAGTTCGGTTAAAGATCAGTAAATTAATTTTTATATCAAAATAAATAATTTTTATGAAATAAATATTCTTAAATAAGACTTATACTTTCTATGACCTACTTTGGGCTACGCTTACAGATTCCTTATAATATGTGAATTCACTCTCCTACCTATTCAGATATGTAGGTACATACACATAAGAAACACTACTACTAGGATATTTGTTGAATTATTAGGGCAAAGGATGGAAATAATAGATTTATTATCTTTTAAAACAGTGCTGAAGCAAGATGAAGAAAGGAAAAACTGTTAGAAGAATTTAGTAAAAGGAAGGGCAGAGATAATAGCAAGAAATTGAGATTCATTCAACTGGGCACATAGTTATTTACTGATTAATAATTAGTAATTTGTGCCCATCACAATGGATGTGTGAGTGTAGAGGAGGTGGGATACGTAGCAATCATGTCCTTTTGCATGTAGCACCTGGAGTGATAACGTGGTTACAGGTGGAAGGGGTGTTCCTACCAGCTGTAACTCACATCTCAAAATGGAGTACTTTCTGTTTAGAATTTTATTGTATTTGATTTCTATAGAGAGCAATGAGTAGAATTTGAAAAACCATTTTAGTAAGTGGAGAGTTGTTTTTTATTAGTCTGAAAATGCTTGGTAATTTGGAAATTTTTTTAAAGGATGTGTGAAAAATAGCTGAAATATAAAACAGATGATTTGGATTTTTTTCCTACAACACGCACATCCGTACGGTGAAAGCTATACTTAATAAGTTGATGAGAATAAACAAGCAGTTGTTTTTCTTGTTCGTGGCACTGATTATGTTTGTTTTGTATTTGGTTTTAAAAATACTAAGTTATATGGAGAATATTTTATTTTTTTGTTAATACAGAATATTTGAGTGTTAATGGAATTTTATTCTTTCTTAGGTCATGTTTACTGGTGAAAATATTCCCGTTCATCCTCATGTTTATAGCAATGGTCATATCTGTTTATCCATTCTAACAGAAGACTGGTCCCCAGCGCTCTCTGTCCAGTCAGTTTGTCTTAGCATTATTAGCATGCTTTCCAGCTGCAAAGAAAAGGTAGGACTTTTCAGATTTATTCTAGGTAATATCTCTTCTTTCAGTTTAGGTAGACAAACTATTTTAATGTACATTTTATTTAAAGGAAGAACACAGTGCTTTTTCTCAATCTATTTAATAATAGATTAAGAAATTATTTTGACAAGTTTTCATTCCAAATAGAAGTCATTATTTTATATTTCTTAAACAGGAAATTTCTGCAGATGTTCTTAATTAATCTGAATTTTATTTCTGTAAACATGCACAGGATAAAAGTGTCTTAAGAAATTCTCGTTTCTAGATTTCACAGTGGAAAGTCCCAGAAACCAAGAGTCATGGGTTTCTTCCTTTTCCCCTCCCCTTTCCTGTCTGCTGAGTCTCGCCCTGTCACTGTCTTCCCGGGCATTTCCCGGGAACCTGAGCTTTGCTATCATAATGGTTAGGTTGAAGAAGGAAGACTAGATTACTAGTACAATTTTTAGGGCATTTCCTTATTCTCCCTTCTAAATCCACAGATTCTTTGTCTGATGAAGAGGAAAAAAAAGACCAAGAAGAAAAATCACATGAGTTAAATTTAGGATATCCTTTTAAAAGTACCTATATCCTCTGCATTCCTGACCCTCTTGTCATTCCTGCTTCAGGGTTTAGTGTAACACAATGCTCATGTAGTTCTTTCTACATTTTTTAAAGCCTCACTTTTCCATAAGGATTTCCTTCTGAATTCTTTTTAAAAGAAGAAACTAACTGACCTTTGAGATTAGAGAGCTGAGAAGTTACTTATTTTAGAAGGGTTTTTTTCCTCTGTATTCCCCAGATTGAACTGTCCTTTTTATTAAATTAGTATTTAGAGAACTTCTAATATAGTACCTTATTTTTAAATGGTAGGTTATCTAGACTCAAATACTTTAAATCACTGTTTGCAAAGTAAGTCTCTTAGAATATTAGTTCGTGAAAGGTTTCTTGGTGTTAGTTTTAAAAATGGGGGAGAGTGGTTTTTGTTTAATTAGTCATGGGAAATAATGGGTTAAATTATATATTTTCAAAGTATAACGTTAAGAGCCCTTAATATGCAGTATTACATACCATATAAGAAAGGAAAGTAACGCTGACAGTTAAACTTGTGACACACCATTAGTTAAAAGACATGTGTCTCCTGGGGAGAGTAGGGGCAGACTGGGTGGAGAAGGGGCAAAGGGAACAATTGGGACAACTGTAATGGCATAAACAATAAAATATTTTTTAAAAATAAAAATGAAAAAGGTGTATATCTCCATTCAGGAACATTAAAATGTTCAGGAAAAAATGTACATCTTAGAAGGGATGAAATGTGGTAATATCCAATGTAAGTCTCACATTTTAACTTCCCTTTCCTCTTTGCTGTTGGCTTTTCTAAGCTGCATTTTAAGACTACACTTGAGTTTTTGTTAACTCCAAGTAATTTGGAAACAAGTCTTATTTATTGCTTCCATATTTTCTCCTCCCCCCCCCTTAACCCCCTGCCCCTCTGCACACATTCCAGTTTTAAACTTTCAAGTGTAGAGCAAAGCAGTTTGCAGTGACACGGGCTTCTATGTCCCTGCTAATGTTAAATGTCTATAGAAAGGTGAGGCAGTAACAGAATTGAATAGGAAAAGTTAAGAGATGAATAACAGTGAAGTCTGCACATAGCTCTTGCATTGCCCTGATGGTTTTTAACCTTTGTTTACATTTAAATATAATGATTTACTTTTAAAAACTAGAAAATCACTGTCTTTTTTACCTCCTTCATTCTTTTCTATGCTTTACTATTTCCCTTACATTCTAGTTATTTGCTATTTCTTGCATACTTAGTATGACTAATTTAAATTATTGATAATTTGTATTGTATAATATAAGTTATCTGGAAGTCAGAATTATGGCAGCATTAGTTCTGTGAAATATAAAATCCAGCAAACATTTCTTTGGTAATTATTTAGGTTATTTTTACTGTGTCAAGTACTAGGATACAAAGACAAACAGGAAACTTTCCCATTGAGGGGACCTAGCTACAAATAAACTTTAAAAGGTCTTATATTCTCACCAAAATTTTATTCTATAGTAGACATGTTTGTATGAGTGTCACTTTACTAGTAGAGTCTTTTTTCAATATACATTTTAATTTTTACTATAGGTATTTGAGAACTTTGATTTAGTCATAATTCTTTTTTTTTTAATATTTTATTTATTTATCTTTAGAGGGGGGAAGGGAAGGAGAGAAGGAAAGAAACATCAATGTATGGTTGCCTCTCGTGAGTCCCCTGCTGGGAGCTGGCCTGCAACCCAGGCATGTGCCCTGACTGGGAATTGAACCTCAATTGTGTGGTTCGCAGGCCCACGCTCAATCCACTGAGCTACACCAGCCAAGGCTTAGTCATAATTCTTTTATTCCAGTTTCCCTTTTCATAGTCAAGAATGGTTCCCTAAACTAAAGGCATTTAAATATATTATGTCAGTATATTTCAGTAGATTAAAGATAATTTCTGATATTGAGACCAGAGGTTTTAAAATTTTCAATAATCTACCCTTTATTCTCAGTGCCCTTAAAATATAGATAGTCCAAATTCCCAGCCTATATTCCATTTCAGTCAATTTTGATAATCTACCTTATCATATAGTTTAGTTTTTCTAAGAACCCTATCTCCTTGATCACTTACCAGTTTGGTTATATTCTTGACTTAAGTATATATAAGTGGTGTTTTTCTTTTTAGAATGTTTTTTCCTGATTGAGTTCTAATAAATACACACATAAAAGTAATTTATGAAATTATTTGCCAAAACAGTAGCAGTTTATTTCATATGAACACTGCTTATGACTTTGCAGGATAAACAACAGTAGATCATCTATTTTTTGAAGTAGCCAGGTATCCTATTTCATAATACTAATTTTTCAGGAATTTCCTCAAACGTTATTAACAGGGTAAACTTGGGATAATTGTTGAACATCTTATGCTCTCTTCTCTTCCCTTTTGTTAAATTACTAACTAACTCAGAGGGACATTATGAGACTCAACTAAGAGCCTCATAGTCACGTGAGTTTTAGATATGCCAAGTAGACTGCCTGTTTTTCCTTCCTGCTATCTAGGTAGTGCTGCTCTCTTCTCACTGCTTTCTGGTTGGACCTAACATATTATTTACAAACCTACTGTCAGTGGCTTTACTACAGATCGATGTGTTTCCAGATCTTTGTAGTGTCACATGTTTCTTGTGTCTCATAAATGTACAATAGTTTTCGGAAAAATTCTATTCTATAATCTATCTTTTACTGTGTTGGCATCACTGTTTCTGAGTATCTCCCTTACAGAGCTGCCATGTATTTGTAATATAGTGCTAGTCAGGACTTTTATACTTTGGTCTGTCCTTGCTGATACTATCTTACAGAAAAACAATAATCCTTTGTGGAGTTGCATTAGTTTCTTAGACAAATCTAGTTAGGTAGACTTTTCTGTTTTAATTAGCTCACAAATTATTAAATTATTTCTAGTGAGATAAGAAATGAAACCAAATTTTTTTATAACCTAATGCTGCTACTTTTGGTTAATAGTTATTTTCTAGTAATCCTGTTGGAGCCTAACCCAAACTACCCTGCCCCTATTTTTTAAAAACAGTTTCAATGCCAAGAGTCTGTGTTCCCAATAGCATAATCAATAAAACATATTTTCGAAAAAGAATCTGTGTTCCCTAGAATTTCTTTTAGTTATGCTATCATCATTTATATTGCTTTTTTATTCATGTTATAATAGTTTTACTAAAGCTTTTATTAAAACTATCTCTCCCTTATGTTTTTCTATTTTACAACTACTTATCTATTTAAACTTTTTTTGGTTTCAGAGACGACCACCTGATAATTCTTTTTATGTTCGAACATGTAACAAGAATCCAAAGAAAACAAAGTGGTGGTATCATGGTAAGCAGTTTTATTTTAGAATAATAAACTTTCAGCATTTTAGCTTGAAAGATTATATATATCTGTTTGCTTGAGGAAAAGAAGGGAATATAACTAATGTTAAATTTTTGTAATATGGAGAAAGTCTTTAAAATACTTTAAGACATTTTATGGGTAAGTTATAGCTTCTTAATGGGGCATATAAAACCATAATCATCATACAAGTAAAAACCTGAAATTGCTTTAATATTTTGAGACTCTACCATTTTATTACAAAAAAGAAGTCCTTAATAATAGTCTTTAGATCTAATTAGAGCTTGTTATTGGATAACCTATTGTTTAAAATAGAAGTTTTTATACCTTAACATACTCACTTATTTCTGATACTGTTCTTTCAGAGGGGGAAACCCCATTGTTTACAGATGACCCATTAAAGAAAGCTCTTCTTATTCTAATAGTTATTCCTCAAAAAATTGAGGTTCTGCTGATTGTAGTTTATATAAACAGTACTCTAAATAATTTTAAATTTCTGTTGTTGTTTGTTGGTAGGGGAATGGTAACTTTTATAAAGGTGCTAGCATCTTTTCTTAACTGACCTTACCACATCACCAAAGAGATGTTTAATATTAAAAACAAAAAGTTTATATTCCTCTATGTACTTTTTAAAACAGCTGTACAAAACTCACCCCCTGTGATTTTGTATACATAAGAGCATTTCCTCTGTTTTTTTAAACATTATTTTAATAAGAAATTAAAACTGACAAAACAAATTAATAGGAATGGAGCCTTTCCCTCTTATCTTTCTTTCTATTATGAAACCTGTTATCTTAGTGAGTCAATTAAAAACTTCTTTAAAGTATAGGAGTTCTCTAGGTGTTGAGATGAAACGTGACTGGAGTCAGTGCAATAGAATAGCACTGTTCCAGCAGTCACAAGTTAGTAAATACTGTGAAAGAAGAAAGCTATTCCCAAGAGCTGCCAAAATATGCATATTTGGGATAATGTTAATGAGAAATGCAGGTGACCCAGAAGAAGAAATAACTAACAAAACTTTTAAGAGCTATATTTAAAAAAAAAAACTTTGATGAGAAACCAGTATTATTTTTTTAATGTATAGTCTTTTTTTTTTTAAATTTTAACAAGTATTTTATTTATTTATTTTTAGAGAGAGGGGAAGGGAAGGAGAAAGAGTGGGAAAGAAACATCAGTGTGTGGATGCCTCTCATGTGTCCCCCACTGGGGACCTGGCCTGCAACCCAGGCATGTGCCCTGACTGGGAATTGAACCAGCGACCCTTTGCTTCACTGGCCCGTGCTCAATCCACTGAGCTGCACCATCCAGGGCTAAAAAATGTATATTCTTTACAAATTAAAGGTTTAATGTAAGTCAGTGAAAATCCAGTGGAATGATGGGATGGGTGTTTTAAAAGTTTTGAAAAAATCAGCTTGAATTTTGCACTAAAAGATAGTGGAGAATTAATCTACCAGACACCAAAATATTGGTGCAAGAATAGACATTGAAATGCAATTACTCTTTTGTAGGCCTTTTTACGTAATAATATGTGTTTATATGATGAATAAGGTGTCACACAAATCAGTGAAAAGAGAAAAAATTGTTTTGTAAGTAACCTTGTTAGAAAATTGGTAATCATTTTGGGAAAGAAAGACTTACATTTTTATTTCATGTATGGAATATTTCCTGTGGATTAAATTAAGCAATTTTTAATGCAACAGTAGAAAAGGGGGGTATGTATGTGTGTGTGTGTGTGTGTGTGTGTGTGTGTGTGTATTTTAATACTGTATTTATCTTTAGAGGGGAAGAGAAGGAGAGAGGGAGAGAAATATCAATGTATGGTTGCCTCTCATGCATCCCTTGCTGGGAACTGGCCTGCAACCCAGGCATGTGCCCTGACTGGGAATCGAACTGCGATACTCTGGTTTGCAGGCCCAGGCTCAATCAATCCACTGAGCTATACCAGCCAGGGCGAAAAAGTATTTTTTTTAAGTTGGGTATTATCTCTGGAGGGAGGAAAAATATCTGAAATTAAAGGGAATTATAATAAAATTAAACATTTAGTTGTCTGAAATGTAAAACCTTTTATAAAAGCACCAAAAAACTTCAAGTCACAGTTACTATAGAGCTAAAAGAATTGTTAAATGTAGTTAAAGTTAAACATAGATTGTTAAAAATAAAGATGATTTATGAAAGTTGCTTAAGCATACATATAATAAAAGCATGGGTGGATAAATTCAACACACTGAAATAATTACAAATTTAATATTTGAAACTTGTTGAATTGGCAGTTTTGTAAATGAGTGCGGTGCTCTAATAGAGTATTGGGTAGAATAAAATAGTATTTTCTTACTTGCTGGTGGCACAGCAACTTAATGTAGTCCTTTAAGGAAATAGTTCAGCACTTTAAACAAGCTTGAAGTTTAAGATCAACCTTTTGTCTCACATACTTCTGAGATTTCTTCCCAGGAAAGTCATTGTTACAAAGCTTCTGAACCTCTGAGATTTCTTCCTAAGACAATCATCTTTAATACAAAGAAAACATTTTATACATGAAGTGTTCTGTGGAGCATTAGTTATAATATACACCTTGTCCCGTATCCTCCACGTTGTTGTCTCTACAGGTGCTATTTGCCGGGAATGAACCCTTCCACGCACCCCTGTCTTCTTGGGAACTCCTTCACCAGAGCCTTGTTGATTGCTCCCCCTTTAAGGAATCTAATAAACTTTATTACTGAGACTAGAATGCAGGTTTTGTTTTAGTTTTTAAGATAGCCCCAGGTCATTCTGATACAGCAGGTCACTGGAGAAGTTGTTTCAGAGATTCTTAGTTATAAAAGGACAACTTTTCAAATAAGATAGACTGATAATCAGACTTAAGGAATTCTTTCTGAGCACTGAAGTTCCACTAAAACTTTAACAAGACCCCACTTTAATTAAACAGCCCTTCAATTTACATGGCTGACCTCTCATTCTTTTACATCCTCTTGCCTTTTAGGACCAAACACTGTGCTGCCACTTTCTTCTGTGCCTTTAAAGTGTCTAAGCTCCTAAGATAGTGGTCACTTTATTTCAGACTTATCCTCACTAATAATAGAAGAATTCCATTGTCTTTTCTAATGTTTTAAACTAAGTTTTAAAATTTGAGAGGAAATTGTATTAGAGTGATGAATTTTAAAAATATATCTGTTTTCAAAGTGTAACTCTCTCTACCACTGTATTCCATCCCAGTGTTAGATGGTATATTTCTATTTTTATCATCCTTACTCCCTGGCAGGGAATTTTCAAAAAGAGCATCATCTTTCACTCTGGCTGGTGGCTCAGTTGGTTGGATCACTGTCCCATGCACCAAAACATTGCAAGTTCAATCCTCAGTTGGGGTAGTACAGAAGGCAACTGATCAGTGTTTCTTTTTCACATCAATGTTTCTCTCTCTGTCCCTGCCTCCCCCTCTCCTTTTCTCTCTCTAAAATCAGTAGGCATATCCTTATGCAAGGATTGAAAAAAAAGAGAATCATCTTTTAACCTCTCTAATGGTGCCTTATATAGTTGAACGGACTTAGGAGAAGTACTTTATCTAAGATAACTTCCAGAGTTCCGTATTACCTGCCTTTTTGAATAAGAGATGGAGAAAAGTCACGTAGTGATAATAGAAATATAAAAGTTAATTCTTTAAAACAAAATACACTTAATGGTAGGAATTATTTTGATAGTTAATAGTTTTTATCTATTACTGAGAAATCCATACTTTCATGACTAAACCAGAAAAGTCTGTTGATAGTTTAAGGATGGATCATCTCCAATTTAGTCAAAAAGTGCCAAGAAAAGGAGCTTTTCAAACAAAATTGACCTTTTACTAAATGTAAAAATAGTCTAGGGTTTGTATAAGAATTAATTTTCCTAATAAACAGATTAAAAATATACATTCTTCCTCTCCTTCCCCCGAAATACAAATTGTCCAGTTTCAGTCCTGGGACTGTAACCTGGCCCCAGGTACAGAACTTTTTTTCCCCTTTTTTTAGATTTTACTTATTTTTAGAGAAAGGGGAAGGGAGGGAGAAAGTGAAGGAGACAAACATCAATGTGCAAAAGGTAAATTGATTGGCTTCCTCTCGCACATCCCACACCAGGGACCTGGCCAGAAACAGGCATGTTCCCTGACTGGGAATCAAAGTAGCTGATTCAGTTCATGGGCCAGTACTCAATCCACTTACCCATACCAGTGAGGGCCAGATGTTGTTTCATATACAGATAATTCTCTTTAAAACATCCTCAGTTCATTAACCGACAGTGACCATTTTTACCTTAATATGTTCTTTGTTCCTGCTTGAACCCTGCATGCTTAAACTATTCTTTACCCACATTCTCCCTTAAATAAACAGTTTTGCTCCACGAGTGAGCCTGATACAAAATCAAGGAAGGGTAATGTTAGTGTCTACTTGGAGATGATAGAGCAACTGCTTTGCCATAAATGTGGGTAGGTATGTGCAGAAAATCTTTGAACTTTTTCTTCATCTTTAACTTTATGGCATATATTGTCTTCTTTATACATTTCAGAAGAATAGTTATAGGCAATGTGAAAAATAGCCCATCCTGGCACTGTAGTTGAAGTTCAAAAATCTTACCTAAAAGGTAATCATACTCACTTGTAAAGCAGAACACATGAGGTTTTAGAGTTTTGCAGTTGTTGTTTTTCTGCTTAGCTGCTGTAGTTCCAAAAGATTTTCATTGACCATATTCTTTTTGTAACACCAAGTTACCAAGAAATAATGGTCTTTTTATTTCTTAGTATCATCTAATTTTGATAGGATTACAAAGTGTGACCTGCAAAACTAAACAAAAAGGTCAAAGACTGAATAAAGACTTGCTTGGAATTGGATAAACTCCCTGAAACACGTAACATTTCAGTTTCTAGAAACCATGCAGAATTGTAGCCCTCGGGTATGGAGCTCCACAGTCCTGCTTGGCAGTACTAACCAGCATCGTGGACCAGCATGGGTTAGAGTGTTTGTCAAGTGTAATCAGAGAGGCAGGAGAGGTTTTGGATTTAGGTTGGTAATATATGTGTACTTCAAAGGGGGTTTCTGGATGCAAGATGCAGGCACTATTAAGGAAAATTTAGTTTATCTCTTGATTTAAAAAAAACAGGTCTCAGCTGACACACCAGAATTGAGCTGCCAGATCCTACCAGTGTCGGGTTCTTGGGGGAAATAAAGCCTCTCTCTCAGCTTAAATTTGTGATCTTTTTTAATATACCTTAAAAGTTAGACCAGTCACTACTACTACCCTACTGTTTCATCTTTTGTACACATTATATCTTAGACGGTTTTGTGCCACATAATGATGTTTCAGTCAACCATGTTCCCATAAGATTATAATCTTTAATACCATATTTTTACTGTATACTTTTTCTATGTTTAGATAATACCCTTATGTTATAGTTGCCTACAGTGTTCAGACTGTAACATGCCATACTTGTTTGTAGCCCAGAGCAATAGCTATACCAGATGGCCTAGGTATGCACTGTAAAAGTCATTAATATTAATATGTGAACATACATATTTTACTGTTGCTTACTTGAAGTTGACTAAGGTCATAACTGCATTGGGATGCAGATATTCTGTGTTGCCAGTTAAAGCAGGGTTCCATATGCTTTGAAAAAACAATTGAGTTGAGAGAGTAGGGTTCAAAAACTAAAGGGAACCACAATAGGTATTTGGACAGACAGTTTATCTCAGCATACTGGGTGGGCTGCAGGATTTACCTGTGGTTTAGAGCTAGAATCTTCCTTAGAAAACAGATCTGTGTCCAGTTCAGTGCACAAGTGAATGAATGACTGAGCCTCAGAGTTCTATTTTAAAGCAGACATGATTGCTCTTGAAAAAGATTTTTTTAAGTCTTTGAGATTATAAGCCTATTTCAATAACATAGCCAGCTAGAATGCATTAATAATATCCACATATTTTCTGTAAATATTAAACATTTACAACTAAGTTTCATAAGTTACTGCTTTCCACAGATGAGAGTACAGTTCTCTGGTTCCTGAAGCATTTTTCTTAAGGTGGTAGAGAATTGAACAACAATTAGCCTAAGGCTACTCTTGAGTATTGGCTCCAAAAAACTAGGCTTATAGGAACTAAGTTCTCATATATGTAGATGTATATTCAGTAAACTGATGAGTTTGCAATTTGGGGAGGGGTAGAGGAATATCTTCTGCAGTTGTAATACTGCATTCAGGTTTCGTTCAGCCGAAACATTCCCTCTGGGATTATAAGGGGATAGGAACCTAAAATTATTTCAGACTAGTATAGGATAACAAACTTCTTTTCTCCTTATCTCCGTTAGTTGTGAACCTTTTTATTTGTACTACCTTTTAGGGTTATAAAACCATTTTCTAAATTCATGAGTCCTAACTTTTATACTCAGTTTAACAGTCTTTTGCTTTTTATAACAATTCTGTTATCTGTGCTGAAGTCTTTCTTGAATCTGTTCATTAAAGGAAAACCTTAATTCCTTAAACTTTTGAGAGACAAATCTAACTGTAGAGATTGATTTTTGTCCTTCTAGGTAGCATTCCACTTCATACCTACTGACCTTATACTGCGTTCCTTTTCTTCTAGTCTTCTGTCCCTGGGAATATCCAGGGAGATGGTTTCCAATATAATGTGATGGTTCTTATACTCTGGGTTAAACTAAATGACCTTCTTCTAATATAGTTCTCTCTCATTCACTTTTCCCAGAACCCAGTGAAGTTAGCCATGGTAGGTGCCACCTCTTTGGAACTGGTAATTTCTATATTCTGTTTGAGGGTATAATTTTAGTAGGGGCTTCTGCAGTTTCAGGAAAAGTTTAAATGGTTAATAGATTGTTTTTTTTCCAGGCCATCATCTTGCCACAAATACTTTAGCCAGGAGATTAAATACATTGAGTTTTTTCAGGACCTTTTGTAAACTTATTTTGGTCTTGATCCAAGATGGATTTACTGTAACAACTTTTTTTGGTAAGCCAGTTCTGATATCTAATAATCCTTTCATTTAGCCAGGAAACTGTTCCTTCTGAAAACAGATGAGTTTTTTTGCTTCTTGGTGATGGCCTTTTTTTTTAAGGAAAAGGTGGCCATGGCTTTGCTCATACCTATCTCCATACTTACCTGTGTGCTCATAGACTCTTGAGTACATATAGCTGTCATGCATTTGTAATGTTTAATTGAACTCCATCTTCATAACTTTATTTTGTGAGAATACTTCTTTAAGGAAGATAGTATTGTACTAATTTCTTTTAACATCTGACCTGAAGTGAGAATTGGTAGGGAGAATAGCTTCACATAGATATCTCAGTCATTTGGGATGTTCATAGCACATTCTGCAACAGCCTACTGTCCTGGAAAATTTCCATAATGAATAACCTGATAAAGATATATTTATGGTACCACCTGTCAAACATGACATTTTTTTAGATAAAAGCTTATTGCTGGGTAACTTTATGTTTGAGTTGACTTTTATCTGTCACCTAGTGTATACATTGTCATGTGGCATGATACTAAAGTTTATCCTCAGTAGTTTGACATGTTAGGTAGAGTTTAGTGCCACCTCTTAGCTTGGAGATTTAGGTGTGATTAGTTTTGATACTGATTTCAAGGACACTAGTGTTAAGAAATGTAGTACTGAAGAAGTGATATTTTAAGGAACTTATTCATATTCTTAAGTTTGTTCTACATCCATTACTAATAATATACCCTCTTTTTTCATTTTCATGGTATTTTAAGAAACAGTTTCATGTGACACTTAGAGGCTATAAACTATTGACTTGCTTTCTTAAAGATTATTTATTTAGTGGATTCTAATGATTTAAATATGATTTACTTTAAAAATCTAGGTTATTTTACCCTTTAGGTTATCCTTAAGTTGCAGGATCACCGAATATTCCATCAGTTTGCCCAACATAGAAATCAGTTTACTGGTTTTTAGCTCTCATTGAGTCTTTATGAGTGGGAATGTTATTAGCAATATGTTGATCCCAACATAGGATGGCTTGTAAAATATTTTGGCAAGTTTTTTAGAATTTTATAGAGCTTTAACAACTTCTGAGTAGGTGCCACTAGTCTAACTTCTTTCTGAACAATAACCAGTTTTCAAAACAAATCCTTAAGGTATGCTTTGTGAAATAAGTTTTGTAAAATAAGTCATGAACACAGAAGATTATATTACATGTTACATTAAATATGCATTGAGGCTACCAGAAGGTGTTGCTAAGTAATTTGGTAGGATTATTTTAATGACCTTCTTTGCATATGATCTGTACTTGCTAAAGAACATCTTCTAAATTAGAGACATTAATAACAATTTGATTTGGAGGTTGTATGTCATTTGTGAAGTTACTACCTTCCAAAGATTAAAGGCATGACTTGGGTCATTCTGTGTTAAATAGCATGACACCGTGGCTCAGGAGTTTACTTTCTATCTCATTACCATTTTAAATTGTTTCCCATAAAAGAATTCTTTTAAGACTGATAAATCTGAAAATGTGCTAACATATATTAATTTACTTTTAAATAAAAATAACATACTAATAATACATCATTTTAAGATTTGTGTGAACTACTAGTTCCCTGAAAGAATAGGACTTGATTTGTTTGTAACTGTATAATTGAACACAAATTGGACTTTTTATTTGCAGGGATTGGGGGAGGCAAGTCAGACCTGTAAACCATGTTGTTCTTGCTACTTTAAATTATTTTTATGGTAGACTATCTTACAGATTTTACTAACACATGCATGACTTTTTTAATTATATTTTTTCTCCTTTTCTTTAAGATGATACCTGTTGATGCCACTATTATCATCCTCCTAGCAGAAGATAGTCCTACTGAGAAAATGAGCACTTTGATCATTCAGTCTTTGAACTTTAACCTTTGACTGGAAGTGACCTATAGGCAATGAAGACTACTTCCTTTTACTGCATTTTTACTCGTGTGCATTCTGGGCGCATGTTGATCGCTGGTTCAGTCCAGGCAACTGACATGCTTTTATTAGTCATACAGTATTAATGCAGGTGTCAGGAAATGTCAAATATAATTCCATTTTTTATTTTTATTTTTTTAAGCTTTTGGAAAAGTTCCAGGTCCTCATGTATTGTGCAATAACAATGATTTCCTTGGCGGTTTGGGGACATTCATTGCCGGCAATGGATGTCGTAACAGGAAAAATTTTAATTAACTCCTGCCACCCAGTGATTAATGCATGATAGGGCCTATGAAATGAACTTAATGGTTCTAGTGGGATTATAAATAAAGTGAGGGATCCAACATTACTTTGAAAGTCACCCCAACTCATTTCTATTTGGATTCTATGCACTGTGATCCTAAGGTTAACAGCATGAATTAACATGCATCTTTAAAGGACTGTAATGAAAGATCATTGCATATTTATTGAATTGTTTATATCTGCTGTCAAATTGTTTTGACATGGAAGGTTTTCAAGTAACATTGGCAGAGAGGTACAATATGTTATCCCTATGGTGAAAATAAATTCATTCATTGTATATAGTTCCTTAATTGTTGAAGTAAAGGTATGAGTAATATAGGGTATGAGTGATTTAATCAATGCTTTATTTTGGAAGTAAAATGGCAGTGGTGATTAAACTGCTGCAGTCCGTAATTTGGGCTTGTTTGTACATTAATGATTTTTCCAAGTAGAGTACACGTTGTTGTTTCGTGCTAGCCATCAGCATGAGCCCTGCTGCCTAAACACTATTTCATTTATTTATGTTCAGAAAATCCATAAACATTTTTGTTTGCAATTTTGTTTCTTTCATTATGTTTTAAGTCAAGTTTGAATGTTACAAATTTAATCGGAAAAGTTCTGTTGTTTTTCATGTAAATTTTCTTTACTTGTAAGTATCTTTTTGTCCTTTAATCCTGTACCCTAAAATAAGAAATACATTTTTGACAGAGGCTTAATGTTTTAACAAAAGAGTGTGGACATTTTTTATTTTAAAATTTAGGCAAAGGTGCACTATAGAATGAATGGTATGTTTGCTTATTTGTTTCACACAACCATACAGTTATTCATGGAGAGATTTGTTTTGTTTTCTTGTTTAAAAGACTTTGCTTACAGCTAGATAAAATTTTTCTAGGAGAAAATTGTTGAAAGGTCCAATTCTCAGAACCCTGTAAGTTAATGATACTGCAAGTAGGTTCTCTTTTTTAAAAAGTGATTAATGTATTTTATAAATTACCTTTTCACATATGCAAAATCTGTTTCTACTACAATGTTATTTTTACTAATGCCTGTTGTTGCACTCTTTTTGACATATCCTACAATGAATTTATTAATTGATTTGGGCTTAAAATAAAAGCCAGTTGGCTGAAAAGTTTGAAATAATGTATCCCAGAAAAACCATCCAATCAGTAATTGGCAAAGAATATTTTAAAATTTGTTTTTAATCTATGTATAGATGACATTTTGTAGCTTTGTACATGTCGTTAATTAAGGGCATATAATTTTACACTCTAAAGTATAATTGCTGAACTCAGGGGTGGGTAGACTTCAAAAATATGTCTGCTTTAGAAGTAACTTGAAAAAAAATTAAAACTATAGCCAGCCACCAAATTGTGGACACTGTTTATACTGCTAGTTAGCAATTACCACTTTTTAAAATTAAAAATATTTTTTGTTCTGTCTTGACTAGGCATACGTAAGTTCTCACAGTAGTCTCTATCAGTCTTATTTGTTGGTCTGTTTTAACCAAGATAGAAAATGTTTTCTGGGATGCTTTGAACTACTCTTAGTTTTTAACTGAGTTTTAATACGAAAATTGCAGCTGTGCATTATGTATTTTTCATATTTTACATAACTGCTCTAAACTACTGATTGACTTGATCATTTTGAGGGTTGGGGGAGGGGAGATTTCATTCTGCTGGTCCTCTTACTAAAATCCTTTTATTAAAAAATGACCTGTGACATTTATTCACCAAAATAATCGATATACCAGGTCAAAGATTAACAGTGCTATACTATTGATAATAGGTCATATATGGCCTCAGTTGAATTTTTAAATATGAATAGCAGTATTTTAACATACCTCTCTCTACATAGAAACACCATAAACATTGAAATGAAGCAGAGGAAAGTAAAGGAAAACCAAATAATTTCAGTACATTTTATGGTTTAAAGAGAAGAAATTAAGATGAAATATACTGAAATACAGACACACCAGCCATTCATAATTTGCAATCAGATAACACCTTATTTAATTTCTCCCTTGAACTTAGGAATCATTGAATAGTCCTTTGCACTTAGATTTAACAAGTTAATTATAAATGTAAGTTACAGTATTGAAAGACATAAAAATGTTTGTTTACCTGAGGCATTGCCCTGTAAAGGGCTTTGTAATCATAAAATAAATATATCTGATACATTGTTGAAGGACAACCAGGATGCCTAGAAAAATGTACATGGGAACATACTATTTCTCTCTTCCCTGCTTCCCTGAGTGGACACAGTCTGCTGTGTGGGCCTGCAGAATTATATTTTCATTTACAGGCAACGTGTACTTTCTTGTTTTTTATTTATTTATTTATTTTAAGGCCATTCTTCTGATTTGCCAAATTTTGTTAAGAAGGTGATACATTCAGTTCTTTATTTTGCATGCTTAGATCAGGAACTTGGTGCCCTTTCGAAAAAAACTATAATGTCAAGTAGGTATTAATACTATAGATTTTAAAGAGAAATGGTTTTCGTTTTTTTTTTAACGTAAATTTTTAAAGGTAAATTTTATGGATGTTCTCTTAAGGAACTTAATATTCACCTCTAAAGGACTTTACTTGTAATGTGTAAATTCTTCCTTTTAGCTAGCAGGGAAATAAAGCTTTTTTTAAATCCCCATGGGGGAAATGCTAAAAATAGTTTTTCTATACAGTTCACCTGGACAAAGATCCTAATTCTTATTAACCTAGGTATACAGATATTTCATATAAAGTAACTAGAATAGTTTATTACTCCCTTCTGAAATTTTAAATATATATATATCGTTAGATTCCTGCAGCAGTGGGTAATAATTTTTTTCAGGTTCTAAAATAGGTATCTAGTGACTGCTTGATTGTTCCCAGATTGCATCAAAGATGAATTGACAAATAACAGAAGTGAGTAGTGATATGAAAATGGTATGTAACCACCTATTACTTGTTTCTGGTAATCAGGTCTTATTTTTTTTAAAGCCTGTTGTTTTTGAGAATTGACATATCTAAAACTTGTTGAAGCTTCTTCCTAAAAATAGAAGAGGAGGAACTATATTAACTTTTTTTAAAATAAAGAATCCAGTGTAACTAGTTCTAAGGCTCTATGGTTACTGCTGCTTATATTTCAAGAACTGAGGCTTAATCACGTTTCTTTTCTGAGGATTCATTATTATCAAAGTCAGCTGCTGTAGTGTTCGGTTTGGCTAATACTGTTGCATGATGAAGCTTTGTGAAGAAGGTGTCTTTTAATCTGCACCAACTGGCCCTAGTCCTCTTAGCAGTCAGGGTTTGTTGTTTGTTTCGTTTGGTTTTTACTTTTTTTTTCCTGTCTCTTCACAGATAGTATAGTGTGTCAGTTTTTAGCAGTTTCTAATTTCTAAGTTTTTCTCCTCCTTTTCTTTCTTCCTTCCTTTCCCCTTTTGTTTTCCCTTTATTTCACTTTTCCTTTCCTTTTCTTGAGGTTAGAGAAGGAAGATTATTACAATTTCTACCTCTTGTCAGAATTGTTTAATATAAAGACTTCTTCCTACAAATGAAGTACACAGAATTTCTGATAACTATGTAATTTTAGTTTATCGGGGGATGGCTAAATTTGTTCAACAATTACTTGATACAGTTGCTGAGCTGTTACTTATAATTTAGTTCTTAAATACTAATATTGAAGGAATTTTGTTTACTTTTGGATGGTGATTCTCATAAAGCCTAATTATTGTCCACTTGAATTAAATCACTTTTTTTGGTAAAAGTGTATTTTCATTTAAGTTTCCAGATCTCCCTGAGATTTGAATCTCTTTGAAAAATAATAATGCTTTGTGGGAGACTTTTGCTTTCTGAGTATAAACCTTGTGTTCATTTATCGTTATCATTAGAGGCCCATAGAATTTAAACGTGTCCTTCCAACTACATCTGTCTCCCTCAAGTTAAAGTTCTGGTTCTATGGTATTGACTGTGGTTTTAATTAGAAAATGTTATGTTGGAATTTATATTTGAGGATGAACCTTTAGAATGATTACAGGAGTATATTTTTATGAAAGATTTTTGTTGATAAAAATATTAATATCTGAACTCATTTTGAATATTGTAAGGAATGCCAGAATACCTAATGAACTCCATCTTTACAAGTGGAGTGCAGTTGATTAGGAAAAGGGGAAATAGTTTTTGTTCCGATTCTTGGCACCTACACTGTCAGGTTTTTGAGGAAATTTTATTCTTATAATATTTCTAAGCTGTTTTCTCAAAGGCAGGAGCATGGTTTCAAAAATACTGGGCTTTGGCTTGTTCATTGTGACATTACTTAGGTTTCCTGGTCCATGGAAAGATGAAATAATCCTGCCTCTCTGGTTCTAAAGCCTGGAGCAAGATTGGTAAGGAATTCGGTAGATTGTGTCAGGCACCATAAAAATGCAGTCGTCTTCATAGTAATGACAGATGGTTCACGTAAATGAAACTAATTATTTGAATAGATTATTAAATTTATCTAAGTAGCCAAGAATTAAGTGCATGTGTAAGTCAAAACGGATTTGTTTTTAGTTTGTACCATTTTCCTCTCAATATTCAGAAATACAGATTGTACATTTTATTAATAAAAATGGAAGCTTGTGCTTGAAAGTTTGAATAGGATGGATGTATATATTTTATAAACCCAAGTTGTAAAATATGTAAAGCTGTGGCTTTTTAAATAGAATATGTGTTAAAAGATAGATTAAAAACCTATATATTATATATTTTTAAATACATGTATCAAACTTTTGTTAGTTGAATATAAATTACATTGTGTGCTTCATGGAATTCAGCAACTTTTAATAATAAAGCAGTTGTCATTGATTTTTTTTCCTGTAGACTTGAATACTAAATTAGATAGATATTAAGCTTTTTCATAGATTATAATGTAAAAATTTCTTTATATAGTAGTTTCTCTAAAAAGACTGATCTTTAAAAGATTATGGAAACACTAACATGTTCATTTCCAGAAGGAGAGCAGAGAGTAAAGATAGGCACTAAAGCTGCTAGTTTATGTCACAGGTCACCTTTATCTTGCAGCCTGGTGTATCTTAGTGCTTCTTCATTCTTCAATTAAAATAAGTCCTGATTAAAGACTGGGCATTTTCAGAAAAGATAGAAATAGAGACAGCTGGCACTTGCTTTAGAGTTACCAGGAGTCTGGAGTTGTTGAACCTCAAGTTGTATGATTAATAAGGACATACTGTCAAGAACTTTTGGATGCTTTCCTGAGTACATAGACCCATCAACTAACCTAATTTAAATGAAGGACCCCTGAAGCTCTGGGAAGAGAGAAGGAGATCAGAAAGGGGTGTCTCCACATCTTACTTGTTCCTAGCAGGAAGAAGTCCAACATGCTCTGCTGATACTCTTAAGTTTTCTTTTCACAGGGGATCTGCTTGCCCCAGGAGCACCTCTCCTTACTGGGGCTGCCCTCCTACCATAAAACTGTCTTAGCTCAACAAGCTGTTTACGCAGCCTTAAGCAACTGTATTAGTAGCTGGTTAGATAAATGCCAGACCCATCTTCCTTTATTATGATCTTTAAAGTAATTTCTGTGTGTTATAGATTGTATGACTTTTCTCCACTAGTTTAAGCTGCTGTGGATAAGTGAGTCTGTTGAAGCCCTTCTTATATTCCTTAGTACTTTTCACATGATATTAACACACAGCAAAATTTAAAATGAGCTGATTTGAAGGGCTAAATGACAGGGTTTTGTGTGCTTGGATAATATGATCCAAGGCCATAGAAGTTCTGCGTCAGTCCTGTTGGTAATCCTTGTCATTAAATCTTTTAAATTGCTTTTGAGATTTCTCTTTAATGTTTGCTTAAGGCAAAATATCAGTGGGAGTACCTGCATTCCCTTTCCAGTTCAGTGCAGTATGAAAATACTTTAATAAGGCAAGTTAAGCTGAGGTAGAAAAACCTTCTCTTATATTACTTGGCCTTCAAGGACCTAATGTGGGTAGTTGCATATCATCAGGCAAGAACCTGATATGGATGCCATGTCCTGAAGAAAAGTTCTCCAACTTAAAATGTTTTATTCCTCGCTCGCCCCCAAAACAGCTTTCCTGTCACAATGGTATTCTGTCCAACCAACCTTAGTTAATCTAAATGGGGAATTTAACATCATTTGCTGGTTCTGACGTGTCTGAAATTTCTCCCTTTTCTCTAGCCCCCTCGTCTTTTCACTCTGGCCCTGGTGTTCCTAGGCTGCTCTTGAGCTGTCCACACACCTTGTTTCTTAAGTAGCAAAACACAAGTACCTATACTTTCCTGATGTTCTTCCCTGTCCCTAGACTATTTGTCATCTACTTTTTTGCCCTAAAGATCTTGTCAAAATGTAGTTACAGGGCGATCTTCGTCCTTCCCTCTGCACCACCCACCAGTCTTCTATCCTGAACTCTTTTAACAATAGGAACGATCTCAGCTGTGTTTTGTGTCCCCAGCACACACGTAGCACGTAGTCCTATCATACAAGTTTTTCATAAAATTTTTAATTGTACTCATCTTTTTCCCCCAACTTTCTTTGAAACACATCTAAATCACCATCTACATGAAATGTTACAGGACTGCACCCTACCCTTCCCATCCCAGAGAATTATAAAAAATTACTCTTAAGTAAATCATTGGTTTTGCTTTCTTTAAAAAAGGGTGTTTCTCGTGTTCTTGTTTCTGAGATAAGTTGCTTGCCTTTAATATATTCATAAAGTAAGAATTGCTTTACAGTAAGTACATCTGGGGAGCCCTGATATCATAAAAGTAAACCCAACCATACCCATTAAGGTTAAAAATGGACATTAAACAAGGACAGACAGTTCCCAAGTTAGGATTTTTCTACTTAATGGTGTGAAAGTGATATTCATTCAGTAGAAATCAAACTTTGAATTTTGATTTATTCCCAGGCTGGCAATATGCAGTATGATGTTCTCTCATGGTGCTGGGAAGCAGCAGTGAGGTGATTTTGCCCAGCTGTAGGCTACTGTAGGTGTATGTTTGAGGTAGGCTAGCTTCCCTTGTATTAAATGCAATTTTGACTTAAGATTTTCAACATTGATTTTATTGGGGCATAACCCTATGGAAAGTCGGGGGGTATCTGTACTCTGTACTTCTGTATGAAGAAGGGTGGCAGAGAAGCAAAAGCATAGGTCTTTGAAGTGCCTGTGTAATAAGGAGATGAGAAATATAAAAAGATGCACGTTGGTGGCAGTTTCTCATCACAGAAACCAGTTGTGTGCAAAAACCGCTATGATTACTCAAAAATTATAAACTTTGTAGATGAGTGTGCAGCAAGTACAAAGGTCAAGTACAAAATCCCGAGAGCAGGTCTTGTGTGAAGGTCATCCCTGGAGAATGATGTTGCCAGTGCAGAGTGAGCCAGTAGGGGTGCAGAAACCAGGGCCACATGATGTGGGGCCTGTGAGTCAGGGTAACACTGAAATGGGTTTTCAGTTTCCACTAGACAGAGATGAGCTTAGCAGTAAAAATTCCTTTGGTCCTCAGGATATTGGTCAACAGAGAGGAAATTATGAAACAGCCACTGTGTGAGCAATATCATAGGAAGGCTGCCCAGAAAACAAAGCCCCAGGCTATGCCCCCAAATGAGTCTTAGCTTCTATGCCAACATCTTACCCATCAAAACTAATTTACAGCTAGAGTTCCATAGAGCCCAATCCCGGAGTAAAGAGCCATAATTTGGGGCATGCCAAACTTTGGTCTTGGATTAATGTGAGATCCCTGACTGGCACTGCCATCAGGAGGTGACCAGAAGCAAATGCAAGTCCTATTTGAAGACAGCCATTCTCTTCTAGGCCTCAGATTATCTCTCCAAGTTGGTTTATTTCAGTACAGCAACTAGTGGTTATCACAGTCTAAGAAACAAGACACCATGATGAAGAACCAGCAGAAACAACAGGCCTGGAAAGCACTGGAGGGGTAGGGTGGGGAGTGACACAATCCAGTGTTGTTTACTGCTCTGCATGCCACACTGTTGGGAGCTTCTGAGGAATAAGAACCAGTCTTGTTTCCATGCACTCAAATGCTGAGTGCCTGCTGGGTCTGACAGAGCTTAAGGTCTGGCAAGGAAGACAAATCGGTGATGGAAATAGTGTGATACTTGGTGTGAAGCGGGTAATCACAGAATGCTGAGTGTGAGCATCAAGGCAGGAACCACCAAAGGGAGTCCAGGAAAGAATTCCAGGGGAAGTGATGAGTATTTGTTGGCAATGGGAGAGGGAAGATGAGGGCACACACAGCAAGTGCAAAACCCTGGGATGTGTAGCATTGAATTTGGATGTGGGAGTGGTAAGAAGGCAAAAGATAAAATTAGAGCTAGAATTGAAAGACCAAGATACAGAATTTTGATTTTTATCTCATGGGCGATAGGAACTGATGGATTTGCACTTAAGAAAAATTACTTTGCAGTTTTGTTCGAAGGGTCGTAACTTGAAGGGTTATAGGGGAGTGGACTACTGGTGATCCAGACAAAGATGATGCTTTGAAATTATGATAAAGTATTGGCATAAAGATAGACATAAATCGGTGGAACAGTGAGTCTGGAAATAGGGTCAATTCATTTTCAAAAACGATGCTATGACACTTCAAGGGAGAAAGAATAATCTCTTCCACAAATGGCACCAGAGCATTTGAAAAGCCATCTGCAAAATAAATAAAAATATTGCTTCGCATTATAAATAAAAATTGGCCCAATTTGAATCATAGACCTAAATTGAGACTAAAAAACTACAAAATGGACTTACGGCCAAGATGGAGGCATAGTGGGAACATTGTGCCTCCTCGCACAACCAAATTTAAAGACAACAAAGGTTTAGAAACAAAAACGCAACCAAACTGACAGAAAAGTAAACTACCAAAGTCCAACAACAACGAACTATTCATCCAGACCAGTAAGAGGGGCAGAGGCGGTGGCGGAGGAGAGGGGTCCCGGCAGGAGGAGGTGGTGATTGGTGACCTGGGTGGGCTCAGACAGAAACCCAGTGTAAGGCTTGCAAGGTGGCTGGCTGACCACAGACACACATTTGCACACAGAGAAGGCAGGTTTTAAAACGATCAGTGAGACAGACCCCACAACCCAGGGCCCCAGTGATGGGAAATAAAGCCTAAAAGCACCAATTAGAAAAACTTTAGGGGGCTGAGATGCTGGGATAGACTCCCATCCCCAAAGGAAAGTTCGTTGGGGAGACCCACAGGGTCCTAGAACATACACAAGCCCACCTACCCAGAAACCAACACCGGAAGGGCCCAATTTGCTTGTTGGAAGTAGCAGAGGAGACTGAAATCCCAGAGAGCGGGGAAAAAATGCCTTAGCTCCCTCTCTGACCGCCCCCCCTCCCCCCAAGTCACAACCCAGCTACTGGGCTGCCCCCGCCCTGGTGAACACCTAAGCTTTCACCCGATATGTAACAGGTGCGAACAGACCAAAACATTACGGCTCTAGCAGAAGAACAGCTCAAAGCCCCAGAGCCAATACTTCCAAGTGACCAAGATATAGCCAACCTATCAGATGCACAGTTTAAAACACTGGTGAACAGGATACTCACAGAACTGGTTGATTTTAGTCTCAAATTAGGTGAAAAATGAAGACTACACTAAGTGAAATGAAGCAAAATGCACAGGGAAACAATAGTGATGGAAACAAATCTGGGACTAAAATCAATGGAGTGTACCAGAAGGAAGAAAGAAATGACCAAACAGAAAAGAATGAAGAAGCAAGAATTCAGAAAAATGAGAGGCTTAGGAACCTTCAAGACATCTTTAAATGTTCCAACATCCAAATTATAGGGGTACCAGAAGGGGAAGAGGAAGAGCAGCAAGTGGAAAACTTATTTGAACAAATAATAAAGGAGAATATCCCCAATCTGGCAAAGGAAATAGACTTCCAGGAAATCCAAGAAGCTCAGAGAGTCCCAAAGAAGTTGGACCCAAGAAGGAACACACCAAGGCACATCATCATTACATTAGCCAAGATTAAAATGAGGGAGAGAATTCTAGAAGCAGCAAGAGATAAGGAGACAGTCACCTGCAAAGGAGTTCCCATCAGACTGTCAGCTGATTTCTCAAAAGAGACCTTACAGGCAAGAAGGGGCTGGAAAGAAGTAGTCCAAGTCATGAAAGGCAAAGACCTACATCCAAGATTGCTCTATCCAGCAAAACTTTCATTTAGAATGGAAGGGGAGATAAGTGTTTCTCAGATAAGATCAAATTCAAGTTCATCATCACCAAGCCCTTATTATATGAAATGTTAAGGGAACTTATCTAAGAAAAAGAAGATAAAAAAGATGAACAGTGAAAGGACAGCAAACTCACAGTTATTAACAAACACACCTAAAACAAAAGCAAACTAAGCAGATGACTAGATCAGGAGCAGAATCATAGAAATGGAGATCACAAAGGGTTAGCAACAGGTGAGTGGGAGGAGGAGAAGGGGGGAGAAGGTACAGAGAATAAATAGCATAGATGGTGGGGAGAAAATAGACGGGGTAGGGCAAGAATAGTATGGGAAATATAGAAGCTAAAGAACTTGTGACACATGGATATGAACTAAAGGGGGGCAAATGGGGTGTGCAGGGTGGAGGGGAATAAAGGGGGGAAATGGGACAATTGTAATGGCATCATCAATAAAATATATTTTTTAAAGAAACTACAAAACTTCAAGCCTTGACCCAGTAGCTCAGCTAGCGTGTTGTCCATATACGCTATGTGTGGACACAGTGTATGGTGTGATATAGCCATACAATGGAGTACTACCCCGCAATTTAAAAGGAACAAAATATTGATACATGCAACATTGATAACTTTCTGTTATTCTGAGTGAAAATACTCAGGTGAAAAAGAATACATATTGTATGGCTTTATTTACATAAAATTCTAGGAAATGCAAACTTAGTTATAGTGACAAAAATTAGATAAGTGTATGAATATATGGAATGGTGGAATGGGGCATGAATTAGCTTGATGAATATATTCTTTATCTTGATTATCTTGGTTTCACAGATAAATATCTGAACCTGTTAAATTACACACTTTAAATATTTGTAATTTATTGAGTGATACACCTTAATAAACAGAATTAGGGGGTTTTCAGTAATAAAAACAAAGGATGACCTGAAGTGGAGTATGAAAAAGTGAACAAATTCAATTGCTATCAACTTGTTTAAAAGTAATCATAGCTTAAAAGTGATGGACCTGGAATTTACTCCTGAGCCAAACTCATTCCAAAATCCATGCTGTGAGTTAATATGCTTATACTTAGAAAGGACCCCATATTTTTGACTTGGAAAACTGAGTAACAGTTTCACAAAAAGGACAAGCAGATTTGGCAGAGGAGATATGTTTGTATTCCCCATAGCACCAAGTATAGTACTTTGTACAGCCATTACTGAGTGGAGATATGAGTGAAGTTTTCAGGTGGCAATGATAATGAAACATTTAGTGTGATGTAATTTTACTTAGTTCATGATTTTACTGCCTATTGGCTAACAGCTGGAAAGAAATTTAATACTTTACTAATTTCCTAACCACTGAATTAATTATTTATCAACATCCTTGAATTGGTCACCCCTGACCACCTTTAATGGTGGAAATTATCTAACTCAGAAAATTATTGCACTTTTGAATAAATATTATTATTAGAAAGTCATTCCAAATTGAAATATGCCTCCGTACTCTCTGTTATGGATTAATTGTGTCCCTTAAAAAGATATGTTTATGTCCCAACTCCTGGTACCTCAGGATGTGGCTATATTTGGACATAAGGTCATTGATTATGTAATTAGTTAAGGTGAGTTCATATTGGAGTAGTTTTTTTCTTGATATTTTTAAAAATTTATTTAATTATTGTTCAAGTACAGTTTTCTGTTTTTTACTCCCATCCCAGCCCATCCCCCCCAGTGCTCCCACCTCCCTCCCTTTTCCACCCCACTTAGTTGTTGTCCGTGTGCCCTTTATACTAGTTCCTGTAAATCCTTCCCCTTTTTCCCCTGAAATCCCCTCCCCTCTCCCCTCTGGTCACTGTCCCCCTGTTCTCTATTTCAGTGTCTTTGTTTTTATTTTGCTTGCTTGTTTGCTTTGTTGTTTAGCTTCCTGTTAAAGGTGAGATCATATGGTATTTGTCTTTCACCGCCTGGCTTATTTCACTCAGCATAATGCTTTCCAGTTCCATCCATGCTGTTGCAAAGGGTAGGAGCTCCTTCTTTCTTTCTGCTGCATAGAATTCCATTATAGATTTTATCCAATTTGATCAATCCAATTTGAGTGGTGTCCTAAGAATTGAAGAAGACATAGAGACATGAGGGGAGAACCATGTAACAACGAAGTGATGTATCTTCAAGCCAAGGAGCACCAAGGATTGTTAGGGGAGTCAAAGAAGGATTCTTTCACGGAGCCTTTGGAGAGCACAATCTTGCTCACACCTGATTGTGGATTTTTAGCTCAAGAACTATGAGAATAAGCTTCTGTGTTTAAGCTTCCCAGTTTGTGATACTTTATCACTAGCAAACTAATACAAAGTTTAACAAACTTGTTCTGAGTAGAATAACTTATTCTGGATATTACTTTCCCTTTTCCGCCAGTAGAGTCATTCAGCCAACATCACTATCTGGGGTCTTATAGTAGTGCCTCATCCACAGGCATAGATTCCACACAGCATGCGATCTGACCAGTAGACCCACTTCACAGCAAAGGAGATGTGGGAGCATGCCTGTGCCAGGGAATCAGCTTGCCATATTATGTATGCACCATCTGGAAGTAATTGGCCTGAGAGTACATTATAATAGCCTACTGGAGGGACAGTGATGTGTCAGTATGGAGGCAATGGTTTGCAACAGTTGTGAAGGTGGGTGCCATCTTCCAGGATGCGGTATATGCATGGCAATCAGAGACCACTACGTGAGGCTTTGTCTCCAACAGGAAGAATATGTGGGTCCTGAAAACAATATATCTCATTCCTGCTCAACATTATAGTTACTTTCTTAAAACTTTGGATTCCTTGTGTCCAGGGACAGACAGGCAAGAAAGTCCATTTTGAGAGGTCTTTCTTGGTCAGGAATTCAAATACACTCAAGACAATCTCTTTTGAATTTAGACTGGAAGAAGACATTTTAATTTTGCTTGAGCATATTTTTCCACAAGAAGTAATATTAAAGTTTTTTCAGTGATATTTTCTACATCTGAATGTATTTTCTGTATCAGAAGAGAATTTTTGGAGGACATTGTCTTCTGTAGTACATAAGAATTGAGTATCCATGCATACAATTTAACAGAAATAAAGATAAATACCCACATATTTATCTTTCTATCACTTAAGTCATGGATATTTATGTGACTTTGATTTTGAAGTAAAAAATATTTTTTTCTTTATGCCAGTTGGTTACATGTTTCCTGCTGTAAATCAAGAGTTCAACAAGCAGTAAATGATTAACAAAAGTTCCGAAGTTTTCAAACAGAATTTCCCATCACTCTCATTTTGATATTCTTTTTTTAAAGATTTATTTATTTATTTATTTCAGAGAGGAGAAGGAAGAAATAAAGGGAGAAAAACACCTATATGAGACAGAAACATCCACTGGTTGCCTCTCATACCTGCCCCAAGTGGGACCAAACCAGCAACTTGGGCACGTGACCTGACTGGGAATCAAACCAGTGACTAGCTTTGTGAGACAATGCTCAACCAACAGAGCCACACTGGTTAGAGCTAATGTTGGTATTGAAATTACATCTTTTGTGCAAACTTCGACTTGGCCAAATTGTTCCCTCTATTCACAAAGCTGAAAAAAAAGACTCATGAGCTCATATCTGCCCACCAGTGACAAAAACTAAAGAGAGAATTTTTTCCTTTTTTTAAAAAAGATTTATTTATTTTTAGAGAGGGGAGGGAGAAAGAGAAAAATGTCAGTGTGTCGTTGCCTCTTCTGTGCTCTCCACTAGGGACCTGGCCTGCAACCCAAGCATGAGCCCTGACTGGATGGATGTTGAACCGTCAACCCTTTGGTTCTCAGGCGGGCACTCAATCCACTGAGCTACACCAGCCAGGGCAAGAATGTTTTATATCTTTGTCTCATTGAGAAAAAATATGACTGTTCAATACAGCATTGCTGAATGTTAATCTCCTTCCAGTACGATTGGGAATGTGGCCATAATCATATGTTAGGGGACTAATGCTCCCCCAGATGATTCTGACACAAAGTCAGGTTCAAGAATGACTGTTTTAACTCACTTCTGGGTTTCTTAGGTCACAAGCAGTGTGATTTCTCTTTCATACATCAATCCAGGAGGATGGAAAACAAAGCAATTTTCAGCTTTAACTCAGTATCAGGGGTATAAATACCAGTAGGGGGAGTATGGCCAGGGAATGGAGCAAAATGTACAAAATTTAATTCTCTTGCAGAAAAGGGAAATAATGTAAACCACTAACTAAAAAATAAGAGGAAATACAATTTCTGTTTAGAATAAATACAGAATTTTAGTTGAGAGAACTGTTTTAAGACCAGTGTCAAATCTCCTCAATCATCAAAAAGAAGTATCAGCGCTGGCTGGTATAGCTCAGTGGATTGAGCATGGGCCTGCGAACCACGTGGTCACGGTTCGATTCCCAGTCAGGGCACATGCTTGGGTTGCAGGCCAGTTCCCAGCACGGGACTCACGAGAGGCAACCACACATTGATATTTCTCTCCTTTTCTTCCTCTCTAAAGAGAAATAAATCTCTTTTAAAAAAGTATCAGATTATAGTATTTTCTATGTTGGTAAACACCCTTCCCATATCTTCACATTGCACACTGGACGTGGCCCCTATATTATGATTATTGTTTGTGATTAAACTAGCTGAAGCTGTGAGGGATTTGTTGTTTTATGAAACTGAGAATCAGGGTTAGTACTGGCTTCAGAATAGTGAGAGGCAGAGCTCAAATGTAGCTGGGACTCTACCTCCCCCTCCAACTCTACTTAGTCTTGGCACTGTCTCTCTTCTTATTGCTGTTTCTTTCTCCGTTCATTTTTACTTTTTAAATTTTATTTTAAAAGTATGGTTGACATACAACATGTTTGGTCTCTTTCTTCCATGTTAGGTGCTTTCTCCTGTGTCTGGGAGGCACTAAAAGCTGATTCAGTACCTGTGCAGAGCAGGACTTCTGACGTGTAGAATTCATTGTAGTGTCTGCAGTGAGCCTGATTGTTGCTGTTCCTGGGTGCCTCCAGCAGGATCTATAATTGTTTCTCTTGCAAACAACCAGGTTACTAGATGCTCCAGAGAAGTCTTCAGTTTTTTTTATTGTTGTTCAAGTACAGTTTTCTGTCTTTTCACCCCAGCCCTCCCCACCTCCCTCCCCTGTTTCCGCCCCCCCATATTGTCCATGTGTCCTTTATACTTGTTCCTGTCAACCCTTCACCCTTTTCCCCCTTTATTGCCTCCCCTTTTTCTTCTCAGTTTCAATGTCTTTGTTTTTATTCTGCTTGCTTGTTTGTTTTGTTGATTAGGTTCCTGTTAAAGGTGAGATCATGTATGATATTTTTCTTTCACTGCCTGTATTATTTCACTCAGCATAATGCTCTCCAGTTCCATCCATGCTGTCGCAAAGGGTAGGAGCTCCATCTTTCTCTCTGCTGTGTAGAATTCCATTGTGTAGATATACCATAGTTTTTTGCTTGCATGGCAGGAATGTATAATAATAATGAAAAAGTTCAATAAATTGCCAGGAATTTCCAAAATGTGACACAGAGATGCAAAGTTAGCAAATTATGTTGGAAAAATGACACCAATATACTTGCTTGTTGCAGGGTTGCCACAAACTTTCAATTTTAAAAAATGCAGTATCTGAACAATAATTAAAATTTTTAAAAAACTTTAAAAAGCTATTAAAAATGCAGTATCTGTGAAGCAAACTAAAGCAAAGTATAGTAAAACAAGGTATGGCTGTACACAGAGATGGTTAAAGGGCACAAAATATAATTAATTTCATTGTTTCAAATTTAAATTAGCAAAATTTGTTGAAATATTACTTAATTTTTATATTAGAGTAATTCTTATCCCATTATTTATGCATTCATTGGTTGATTCTTGTATGAGCCCTGACTGGGCATCAAACCCGCAACACTGGTATACACAAATGATGTTCTAACCATCTAAGCTACCTGGCCAGGGAGAAATGTGACTTTGAAAAAGACATATGTATACAGTATATTGAATACTGAACTAACATTACCTTTCATTTCTTTTTGTAATAATGCACAGCAAACTATTTCTATAAAAAGCCAGATTTGGGGTACGGGAGCCAATTTGGGTGGCACTACAGCCTCTACTGCAACTGAAACAGATAGAATAAAATGTTCAACAAAATTGTTTCATTGAGTCAAGCCCTACCAGAACAAACTGCTCCGTGGACTTAAGCCCTGGGACAACTATGGCAGTTATCAACAGGTAGCTCTAAAACAATGGTTCAGGAACTACCCTGACTCCTTTCAAGTTTGTTTTTCAGATCTAAAGCCAAGCAACATAGAAAAATTCAATTCATTGGGAAAGTTCCTTCCTGCATTCCATAATAAGTCCTACACAATCCCAGAATACTTCACTTTGCTGACTTATAGCCTGATATTAGGGTTTGTATAACCAGACATCTATGTTAAAAAAAAAAAAAGCGTGCTAGCCTGCGCTCTGATTGGTGAACCCCAGCAAGTCCACGTTCCAAGCCATAGAAACCACTACAACCCACACTTAGCAAGTGCACAGAACCTGACACCCTATCACAGTGTTCTCACCCTCTACAGAGCCTCAATAAATCTGCCTTCACTTTTATCAGTGTCCCTGGTCTAAATCCTTATATCAGGAGACAAAACCCAAACTCATCAGTAACACAACCACTCAACTCTGCAGATGCATAAAAGCAGTTCCAGATGATATGTAATGAAAGAATGTGGCTATATTAAAAATACACTTTTTAAACAAAATATGCTTTATTTACAAAAATACTTTATTTGCTAATCCTGCAAATAATGCCTTTGGAGCATTGAAATCTATCTTTTTAGACATTGGGTCATCAAAGGTTCTTTTAAGATGGCATTTTAGATCTTAGAATTAAGAAAATAGAGCTATTAGACAATGAGATAAAGACCTATAAAAATGTGACCAGTTGGTGACAAATACATGCCATTATACATTTGCTTAAACCCATAGAAAATACAACACAAACAGTTCTAATGTAAATTATGATGTGTCAGTTGTCAGTGTATGTTCATCAATTGTCACAAATGTAACACTTTGGTGAGCAATGTTGATAATGGGAAAGGCTGTGCATGTGTGGGGGCAGAGGTTATATTGAGAAATCTCTGCATCTTTCATTCAGTTTTGCTATGAACCTATAACTACTCTAAAAATGGAGTCCATTTTAAGAAATGATCTGGTGATGAGTAATGATATAGGGGAAAAAGAACTATGTAATTAATGACCATTCTTATTTTCCAAGTCCCAGCTGGGAAGTGGAGCCTTTAGCACCATCTGAAGGCAGAGTCCTTCTGCTTTATCTCCAACTGTGCCTTAATGTTGCCCAAAATGTTCTCCATGGATGTCTTCCTATAATCAAATGAGTTTGGGAAACAGTATATTTTATCCCTTCATGGAAACTCCATCTATATTGGCAGAAGAAAAGCTCTGAGAAATTATGCACTAAAGAAACTTTAATTTTATTGAACTCACAACTTCATAACCATGTTCAATTGAATAATCCATTCCTCACATAACATCTATTAATGTCTGTTGAAATAATTCCCTGGAATTACAGTACTCAATATCCTAAACCAGTACTATTTCTGTTCTGAAATTTGAGAATCCATAGGTGAAATTTTCCACGCTTGATATTGGTAATCCTGTTTTAGACTGGTTCTGGCTTTGTAGTCTCAATTAAGGGTCATTCTATAGTAGTCATTGAATGTGCTGCCAAAGGAAGTGATGAGGAAATTGTGACCTGTCAGGACCTAGTAATGAGTGTTTTATTGTTTTTAAGGATATTTTATTGATTATGCTATTATACTTGTCCAAATTTTTTCCTTTGCCCTGCTCCGCCTGGTAACCCCTTCCTTACAGCAACCCCAACTGTCCCTTAGCTCATGTCCATGGGTCGTGTGTGTAAGTTCTGTGGCTTCTCCCTTTCCTCTACTATTCTTAACCTCTCCCAGTCTATTTTATGCTTCTTATTTCCTGCACCATTTCCCCTTCCTCTCCCTTCCCCCTCCCTGATAATAATAGCATAAACAACAAAATATACTTAAGAAAAAAAGAACTCAAGAAGAAAAATGTATCCCAAAAAATGAGAGTAGTATAAGCAGCCTCTGGGACAACTTCAAGAGGTCCAACATTCAAATCATAGGGTTTCAGAAGAAGAGGAGAAAAAGCAAGAAATTGGAAGTCTATTTGAAAAAATAATGAAGAGAACTTTCTTAATTTGGGAAAGGAAATAAACTTGCAAGTGTAGGAAGCACAGAGAGTCCCAGTCAAGTTGTACACAAAGAGGCCCACCAAGACACATCATAATTAAAATGCCAAGGGTTAAAGATAAAGAGAGAATCTCCCGTTTCTGGTCAAGATGGAGGCATAGGTGGAAACACTGTGCCTCCTCGCACAACCAAGTTTAGACGACAAAGTTTTAGTAAAAAAAACACAACCAAAACACAGAAAATTGAACTATATGGAAGTCCAACAACAAGGAACTGTTCAGCCAGACCGGTAAGAGGGGCGGAGCCAGCAACTGGCAGAGAGGGATTGCACAGGAAAATTTGGCCAGACCGACCCAGGTGCAAGGGTGGCGGTTTGCAGATCCCAGGCGTAGGGTTGCAATGGGCAGATCCAGTGAGGGCACAAGGTGGCAGGCTGACTGCGGTTACACATTCACGGGCAGATAAACCAGGTGAAGGAACGAGCAGTGAGACAGACCATGCAGGCCCCAGAGGCAAGAAGCAGCAGAGGGGACTGCTATTGTCCCTCTCTGGCCCTGTCCCCACATACAGCATCACAACCCAGTGACCTGGGTGGCCCCACCCTGGTGAACACCTAAGGCTCCGCTCCTCATACTTAACATGCTCAAACAGACCAAAACATTATGGCTCAAGAAGAACTCAAAGCCCCAGAGCCAATAACTCTAAGCAACCAAGAAATAGCCAACCTATCAGATGCACAGTTCAAAACACTGGTGATCAGGATGCTCAAAGAATTGGTTAATTTTAGTCACAAATTAGAGGAACAAATGAAGGCTACACTAAGTGAAATGAAGGGAAATCCACAGGAAACCAATAGTGATGGAAAGGAAACCGGGACTCAAATCAAGGGAGTGGACCAGAAGAAAGAAAAAAATGACCAAACGGAAAAGGACAAAGACACAAGAATTCAGAAAAATGAGGGAGGCTTAGTAACCTTCAGGACAATTTTAAACATTCCAACATCCAAATTATAGGGGTACCAGAAGGGGAAGAGAAAACAGCAACAAGTGGAAAAACTTATTTGAACAAATAATAAAGGAGAACTTCCCCAATCTGGCAAAGGAAATAGACTTCCGGGAAGTCCAGGAAGTTCAGAGAGTCCCAGAGAAGTTGGACCCAAGAAGGAACACACCAAGGCACATCATAGTTATATTAGCCAAGATTAAAATGAAGGAGAGAATTCTAGAAGCAGCAAGAGATAAGGAGACAGTCACATACAAAAAGTGCCCAACAGATTGTCAGCTGATTTTTCAAAAGAGACCTTATAGGCAAGAAGGGGCTGGAAAGAAGTATTTCAAGTTATGAAAGCCAAAGACCTACATCCAAGACTGATCTATCCAGCAAAGCTTTCATTTAGAATGGAAGGGCAGATAAAGTGCTTCTCAGATAAGACCAAATTCAAGGAGTTCATCATCACCAAGCCCTTATTATGTGAAATATTAAAGGGACTTATCTAAGAAAAAGAAGATAAGAAATATGAACAGTGAAAGGACAGCAAACTGTCAGTTATTAACAACCACACCTAAAACAAAAGCAAACTAAGAGGACAGCTAGATCAGGAGCAAAGCCATAGAAATGAAGATCACATAGAAGGGTTAGCAACAGGGAAGTGGGAGGAGGAGAAGGGGGGAGAAGGTACAGACAATAAGTAACATAGACGGTAGGTAGAAAATAGATAGGGAGGAGGGCGAGAATAGTATGGGAAATATAGAATTTAAAGAACTTGAGACATGTGGACATAAACTAAAGGGGGAGGAATGGCGAGGGAGGGGTGTGCAGGGTGGAGGGGAATGAAGGGGGGAAATAGGACAACTGTAATGGCATAATCAATAAAATATTTTTTTTTAAAAAGAGAGAATCTCCCTTCCCCCTGCTGATAATCTTCCAAATGATCCCCATACCTATGATTCTGTTCCTGTTCTGCTTGTTTGTTTTTGTTTTTTAGATTCAGTTATTTATAGTTGTGGGTTTGTTGTCATTTAGTGTTCATAGTTTGGATTTTCTGTTTCTTAAATAAGCCCCTTTAACATTTCATGTGTTAATGGCTTGGTAATGATGAACTCCTTTAGCTTTACCCTGTCTGGGAAGCACTTTATCCGCCCTTCCATTCTAAATTATTGCTTTGCTGGATAGAGTAATCTTGGATGTAGGTCCTTACTTTTCATTAGTTTGATTATTTTCCAGCCTCTTCTTGCCTACAAAGTTTCTTTTGAGAAATCAGCTGAAAGTCTTATGTCAACTCCTTTGTAAGTAACTTTCAGTCTCTCTCTTGCTGCCTTTAAGATTCTCTCTTTATCTTTAACCCTTGGCATTTTAATTATGATGTGTCTTGGTGGGCCCTCTTTGGGTCCAACTTGACTGGGATTCTCAGTGCTTCCTGGACTTGCATGTTTATTTCCTTTCCCAAATCAAGAAAGTTCTCTTCATTATTTTTTTAAATAGATTTCCAATTTCTTGCTTTTTCTCCTCTTCTTCTGAAACCCTATGATTTGAATGTTGGACCTCTTGAAGTTGTCTCAGAGGCTGCTTATACTACTCTCATTTTTTGGGCTACATTTTTTCTTCTTGAGTTCTTTTTTTCTTAAGTATATATTACTGTTTATGCTATTACAGTTGTCCCAATTTTTTCTATTCTTTATCCTCCTCCATCCTGCACTCCCCTCTCACCAGAACTCCCCTCCTTAGTTCATGTCCATGGGTAATAGATATAAATTATTTGGCTTCTCCATTTCTTATACAATTCTTAACCTCCCCCTGTCTGTTTTGTACCTACCAATTATGCTTCTCAGTCCCTGTACTTTTTCTCCCTTTTCCCCTTCCCCTCACTGCTGATAACCCTCCACGTGATTTCCATTTCTGTGATTCCATTCCCGTTCTAGTTGTTTGCTTGGTTCATTTTTGTTTTTTAGGTTCAGTTGTTGATAGTTGTGAGTTTGTTGTCATTTTACTATTCATAGTTTTGATGATCTTCTTTTTCTTAGATAAGTTCTCTTAACATTTCATGTAAGGGCTGGGTGATGAGGAACTCCTTTAACTTGACCTTATCTGGGAAACACTTTATCTGCCCTTCTGTTCTTAATGATAGCTTTGCTGGATAGAGTAATCTTGGATGTAGGTCCTTGCGAATACTTCTTTCCAGCCCCTTCTTGCCCATAAAGTTTCTTTTGAGAAATTAGCTGATAGTGTTTATGGGAACTATTTTGTAGGTAACTCTCTCCTTTTCTCCTGCTGCTTTATCTTTAACTTTGGGTACTTTAATTATTTTGTGTATTAGTGTATTCCTTCTTGCATCCAATTTCTTTGGGACTCTCTGAGCTTCCTGGATTTCCTGAAAGTCTGTTTCCTTTTCCACGTTGGGGAAGTTTTTCTTTATTATTTTTTAAATAAGTTTTCAATTTTTTGGTCTCTCTCTTCTTCTTTTGGCACCACTATGATTCAGATGTTCAAATGTTTAAAGTTGTCTCAGAGGTTCCTAAGCCTCTTGTTATTTTTTTGAATTCTTGTTTCTTCATTCTGTTCTGGTTTAATTTTATTTCTTCCTTATGTTCCAAATCATTAATTTGAGTCCCAGTTTTCATCCCTTCACTATTGGTTCCCTGTATATATTTTTTATTTCACTTCATATAGTCTTCACTTCTTCCTCTATTTTGTGTCTGTACTCAGTCATTTTCTGTGAGCATCCTGATTAGCAGTGTTTTGAACTCTGCATCTCATAGATTGGCTATTTCCTCATTGCTTAATTCTTTTTCTGGAGTTTTGATCTGTTCTTTCATTTGGGTCGTATTTGTTTGTCTGGGCACACCTGTTATGTTATAAGGGGCAGAGCCTTAGGTATTTGCTAGGCTGGGGCAACCCACTCTGCCATGCTGTAGTGCTGTATGTGGGTGGCAGGAACAATGCTACTAGCTTGGCTCTCGGCCAGCTTTCAGTTACTTTCTTCACCACCCAAAACCAAATTGGACCCTCCTGATACTAATTCCCAGGTGGGTGGGTTTATGTGTGTTCTAGGACCCTGTGGGTCTCTCCAACAAACTCTCCTGTGAGGCTAAGAGTTTCTCCTGCCACTGCTACCTGCACAGGGGTTTATAGCAAAGGTTTTGAGGCTTTAGTTTTCTACAGTGGGACTCTGGATTGTGCGATTTGTCTCACTTCCCAGTTTCTCCTCCTGGCTTATCCACAAGTGAACGGGGGACCACCCAGTCTGCCAGTCGCCACCTTGCCGCCCAGTACTCCAGCCACTGCCTTGGTGTGTGTCCTCTCTGCCCTGGCTTCCTATCTCTGCCCCTCCTACCATTCCAGGTGAATGTTTTTTCTTTAACTCCTTGGTTGTTAGACTTCCATATAGTTCATTTTCTGGAAGTTCTGGTTGCTTTTTGTTTTTAAATTGGTTGTTGTCCTTCTTTTGATGTGCAAGAAGGCAAAGCATATCTACCTACTCCTCCATGTTGGCTGAAAGTCTTTCTTCTTGTTCTGACTTGTGTTTTCTTCCTTATGTTCCAAATCATTGATTTGATTCTCGGCTTCATCCATTCTACTGTTGTTTCCCTGTAAATTGTTCTTTATTTCAAATAGTGTATTGCTCATTTCTGACTGGATCTTTTTTATGCCCCTGAGGTCCTCATTAAGTTCCCTGAGCATCCTCATAACCAGTGTTTTGAACTCTGCATGTGATAGATTGCTTATCTCCAATTCATTTAGCTCTTTTTTTCTGGAGTTTTGATCTGTTGTTTTATTTGAGCTATGTTTCTTTGTCTCCTCATTTTGGCAGCCTCCCTGTGTTTCTCTCTTTAGGTAGAGCTGCTTTGAATCCATGTCTTGCTACTGTGCCCTAATGTAGTAGATATCCTCTAGGGTCCAGTGGCACGGCTGTGTATTGAAGGTGCGTTCTTCATATGGGCTGAGTACATACCCCTCTTGTAGTTGAGGCTTGGTTGCTATTGGCAGATCAAAGGGAGGGATTTACCAAGGCAAATCAGTTGCAAGAACTGACCGACCACTTATCACCAACCTCTACCCTCCATGGAGGACCAGTTGTACAAGGGCAGGGTGGTGGTACTCTGAAGTGGTCTGTAGCTGTCCACTGGGTGCACTGGCCCTGGGGTTTCGCAGGTGGTCAGTCCCCACCTATGTGTATGCCTAGGGCTGCGCTACCTGAGCTATAAAGCAATCTGAGATGGCTGCTACTCATACTGGGCTTGGAAATTCCCAGGTGAAGCCAAGATGTGAATCTAATCTGGCTGCTACTAGTGCCCCGCTTGAAGCTCACTGAGGCCAGAAGGTGTTTAATAGGATTTAGGAAATTGTGAAGTACGAGCCTAGACCAGCCATTCATATTGAAAAGCAGCTTGAGTGGGCCCGTAAGTTGGGAGAGGTGTAGTATCTGGGGATCTCCAAGGTGGGTCAAACAGTGTTAGCCAGGTTGATGGAGTCTCAGATATGGCAACAACCTGTGGGCTCCTTGGCTGTGTATGGGGGAGGACTCAGAAAAGGGACAATGGCCTCTGCTTTCCCAGATGCCAGACACTTCAGCCTCTCCCAGTATGCCACTAGGGTCCTTCAAGCTGCCACCCGAGTGGGGGAGCTCAGAGAGAGTGAGTCTGAGTAGGTGAGTTTGTATGAGTCATTTAAGAGGAACTGCTTTGAGCTGCTGCAGTTTCTCCCACCAACTCAATCCTTGCTGTTTTTTGCCGCCACAAGTGGTAGGGACTTATCTTCCTGGCACTGGAACCCTGTGCTTGAAGACCACAGGTGTGGGCCTGGGACTCTTTGCCCCTGAGGTATCCCTCTTGAACTTTTAAAAATATATTTTATTGATTATGATATTACACTTGTCCCTTTTCCCCTCTTTATTCCCCCCTGCACACACTCTCCCACACATATTCTTTCCTTTTAGTTCATGCCCATGCGTTGTACATATCAGTTCTTTAGCTTCTACATTTTCTATACTATTCTTAACCTTCCCATCTATTTTCTACCTACCATTTAAGCTACTTATTTTCTGTACCTTTTCCCCCTCTTTGCTCCTCCCACTCCCCTGCTGATAACCCTCCATGTGATCTCCATTTCTGTGATTCCGTTCCTGTTCCAGTTGTTTGCTTGGTTCATTTTTTGTTTTGTTTTATTTTGTTTTTTTAGGTTTTGGTTGTTAATAGCTGTGAGTTTGTTGTCATTTTACTGTTCGTATTTTTTATCTTCTTCTATTTATTAGATAAGTTCCTTTAACATTTCATATAATAAGGGCTTGGTGATGATGAACTTCTTTAACCTTACCTTATCTGGGAAGCACTTTACCTGCCCTTCCATTCTAAATGGTAGCTTTGCTGGATAGAGTAATATTGGATGTAGGTCCTTGCCTTTCATGACTTGGAATACTTCTTTCCAGCCCCTTCTTGCCCGCAAGGTTTTTTTTTGAGAAATCAGCTGATAGTCTTATGGGAACTCCTCTGTAGGTAACTATCTCCTTCTCTCTTGCTGCTTTTAAGATTCTCTACTTATCTTTAATCTTGGCTAATGTAATCATAATGTGCCTTGGTGTGTGCTTCCTCGGATCCAATTTCTTTGGAACTCTCTGAGCTTCCTAGACTTCCTGAAAGTCTATTTCCTATGCCAGATTGGGGAAGTTCTTCTTCATTATTTGATCTAATAAGTTTTCAACTTCTTGATTTTTCTCCTCTCTTTCTGGCACCCCTATAATTTGGATGTTGGAACTTTTAAAGATGTCCTGGAGGTTTTTAAGCCTCTCGTCATTTTTTTTTTTGAATTCTTGTTTCTTCATTCTGTTCAGGTTGAATGTCTATTTCTTCCTTCTGCTCCAAACCGTTGACTTGAGTCCCAGTTTCCTTCCTTTCACTGTTGGTTCCCTGTCCATTTTTCTTTATTTTACTTTTCATACCTTCATTTTTTCCTCTAATTAGTGACTATAGTCGACCAATGCTGTGAGCATCCTGATTACCAGTGTTCTTGAACTGTGCATCTGATAGATTGGCTATCTCTTCATTGCTTAGTTGTATTTTTTTCTGGAGCTTTGATCAGTTCTTTCATTTGGGCCATTTTTTTTTTTGTCTCGGCACACCTGTTATGTAGTAAGGGGCAGAACCTTAGGTGTTCACAGTGCCAGGGGGACCCACCTTGCTGTGTGGTGATGCTGTATGTGGGAGAAGGGTCCAAGAGTGAACAGTGCCACTTGCTCCTCTCTTTGTCACTTTTCAGTCACTTCCCCTGCTACCCACAATCAAATTAAGCCCTTCTGGTGCTGATTCCTAGATGAGTGGGTTTGTGTACATTCTAGGATCCTGTGGGTCTCTCCAGCAAACTTTCCTGTGAGGTTAGGAGTTTCTCCCACTTTTTCCTCAACCTCCACACTTGTTTTCACTCAGAGGCTTTGAAGCTTTATTTCCCCATATTGGCACCCTGGGTTGCACAGTCTATCTTGCTCCCCAATTTTCCTTTCAGTTTATCTGCACATGAATGTGGGACTGTCCAGTCTGCAAGCCCCCACTTTGCTACAACCCACTCCACCCAGGTGCCAGTCTCTACCCCTCCTACCAGTCTGGATAAATATTTATTCTTAAACATTTTATTTGTTGGACTTCCATGTAGCTTGATTTTCTTCCAATTTTTGGTTGTTTTTTTGTTTTTAAATTTGTTGTCCTTCTTTTATTGTGACTTCCCCATAGGTAGGCACAGTGTGACTACCTATGCCTCCATTTTGGCCCTCCTTCTCAAATTTTTATCCACCAAACATAGGTGAGAGACCAGCCCATTCTGCATCTGCTTCCCTCCTGCCATGCTCGGTGAATGTGGTTTCTTTAATTCTGTAGTTGTTAGACTTCCATTCAACTGGATTTATGACATTCCTGAGTAATGGTTATTCTAAATTTTATTTTATTTTATTTTTTTTAAGATTTTTTATTTATTTATCTTTAGAGGGGAAGGGGGAAAGGAGAGAGGGAGAGAAACATCAATGTATGGTTGCCTTTCATGCGTCCCCTGCTGGGAACTGGCCTGCAACCCAGGCATGTGCCCTGACTGGGAATCGAACTGCGATCGTGTGGTTCACAGGCCCGCGCTCAATCCACTGAGCTACACCAGCCAGGGCTGGTTATTCTAAATTTTAGTTGTAATTTTGATGTGGTTGTGCAATGAGGTAAGCCATGTCTGCCTATGCCACCATCTTTACTGGAATTTCCATGATAAGTATTTTAATTCCTTTTGTTCTATGAGGAGAAAGACACTCACTGGATGGCAGTGGAAAAGTGACTCTAACACAGGAGAAGTTAGACCATTTCTGACAAAGGGGATAAGTCAACTGGTTGCTAGCTTAATGGAATTGACTAAGCCACAGTTTAGAGAAGCTGCTCACTGTTTGGGGTTCACCGCTAAGGAGGTAGTAGGACTAGAAATCCAGAGCATCTTCTGCTCACTGCTTTATCTGGGGCACAGATACGATGGAGCTGTGTCCACCCAGAGGGGTACATTTAAAATTTTAAAAAAAAAGCAAATTAAATGAGTAAATAAGTACATAAAATTAGGTGTGCCTGCGCAGCTCAGTTGGTTAGAGTGTTGTCCTGATATCCCAAGGTTGCAGGTTTGACCCCTGGTCAGGGCACATACAAGAATCAACTATTAAATGAATAAATAAGTAGAATAACAAATCAATCTCTCTCCCCTTCCTCTCCCTCTCTCTCTCTCAAATCAATTTTATAAAATTTAAAATATATTTTTGACATAATTAAGAAATATATATTTGGTCTCTTCCCCAAGTTTCTGACACAGAGCTCCTAAAATTCTTGTAATTTCTTGAGTTACGGAGGAGATAGGAGCACTCTTTGTTGTATTTACACAAAAGCTTCTAAGATACTTAGAATCTCCAGAGTGATGAGTATCTTTTTTTTGAGCTAAGGAGATGACTGGTAGCTGGGGCCCCTAGATAGCTTCAGAATGGGGGCTAGTCATCAGAAAAACTAAGACACAGCCTGAGGGTTGGAACTTTCAGCTTTACACCTCCAACCCCTCACCCCTCTTACCTCCACCTCTGGGGAAGGAGAGTGGCCAGAGGTTGACAATCACCAATGACCAATGATTTGATTGATCATACTTACATAAATAAGCCTTCATAAAAACCTTAAATAACAGGGTTCTGTTAGTGAACAAGAGCTCATCCATATGCTGGGAGGAGAGCATGCTCCAACCCTGTGGGAGCAGAAACTGCTGTGCGCAGGTCCCTTCCAGATCTGGCCCTATGCAGCTCTGCATCTGGCTCTTCTTCTTGATATCCTTTATAATAAACTGGTGAACAAGAGGTGTTTCTCTGAGTTTGGTGACCTGTTCTAACAATTTGTCAGGGGGTCATGGAAACCCTTCAGAGGTACCAGACACCTGGGACTTGTGGTGGGTGTCTGCAGTGGGGGCTGTCTAGTGGGGTGTGTGCTAACTCCTGGTAGCTAGTGTCAAAGTTGAATTGAATTGTAGGACACCCAGTCAGTGTCTGGGGAGATGGAGAATTGATTAGTGTGGGGGGAAAAACCTCATAAATTTGGTGTCAGAAGTGTTGTGAATACAGAAAACGTTTACCTTTAGTTGGTGTCAGAAAAGTGGGGTGTACTAGAACGCCCTGGATCAGGAAAACATGTGGTTTTGGAAAGAGAGAATGAAAGGGTAGGTGCTGAGGAGGCTTTGGTCCCTGGGTGACCACATGATTACCCACAGATGGAGCAGCCTTTGTACTGCACTCAGTTACTAAAGGTAGAAGTTACCAATGGAATTTAGAGATGGATCCTCTCCTGGGCAGGGGCAAGGGGGTTGGTCCACTGGATGCATAAGGCAATGCAAACCAGAAGGCAAAAATTAGATATACAAACTCTTGGTTATTTTGATCTGAACTAACTAAAATGAAATTAAAAAGAGCACTGCGTTGGAGCTTGATTCTAGACCAAGATCAGATTTCCATAGTTTTTAATTTAGGCCAGTGGCCTCAAAGCCCTCATAAAGGGAATAGTTATGTGGGGAAAACAGAGTATACATCTAATACCTCTGATCACCAGTGAGGTAGTCCACATGGAGGAAGGCAAAACCAAGAAATTACTGAAAGCAGGGAGTACAGTGTAACAAAGTGATATCATGGATTTCATCAGCTTCTTGAAGAACCTTCACTAAAATGGGTTGTGAGAGTAATTGAGGGGTGTACTTTTGGTTTTGAATGCTACAGGTGGAGGAGCATGTTTGGGTTCATACAGGATGCATGGCTCACTATTAAACAATGGCAGGTGGCCATCCATGTTCCAGACACAAAGTAGGATGCTCCTGAGGGAACAGCCTGCCTTGTGGATGGGATGAAAGCCACCGTCAGATCTTTTTACCCTGGTAAGGGACACCACCCAGCGCCCTCTATGAATGCAAGTGGAACACCCCAGATGGAGCAACTGGTATGCTTCACATGTAAGCATGTGGGACTGGCTTTGTGATAATCAAGACATTCGCCTACTCAATATGCCCATCACCTGAGTCAGAATAAGTGCTATGGCATGGCTGGCAAACACAAGGCCCACGGACTAAATCTGGCTCTCTACCTTGTTTTATCTGGCCCAGCACCTTGTGTCCACCTGGCAGCAGCATGAGCTCCTTGCCCCTAGTTAAGGAGTAGTTACATTTATACAATCCTAAAATTACATTCAGCCCTTTGAAGGCAACTGCAAATCTGATGTGGCCCGCAGTAAAAATGAGTTTGACACCCCCATTCTATGTTTAAGGGAGCTTTTATGCATGGGCACCTTAGTGTTGTATAGCTGAGCAATAGTCTGGAAGCCTTATAAAAAATGTGGTCTTAGCTTCCCCTCCTGGGTCTTATGGATGCTTATAAAAACATTAGGTTAATTAACAAGAGAACCAAAGAAGCAAAGGGAAAAATCCGGGGATTAGTCTTAAGAGGATAAAGTTTTTATATGGTTATTAAGAGGTAAGGTGAATAAAGAAAACATTGATAAAGGTGAAACAAAGAGAATCATGGGACACATCCCACTTAGGTAGAAAACTTGAGTATTTAAAAATAGGTTGAATATAACTGACATTGATGGGATTAAAACAAAGGTCTTTCTTTTTCATAGGTTTTTAAAAAAATTTCTTGTTCAGATACAGTTGTCTCCATTTTCCTGCCATCACTTTCCCCCACCCCAACCACCACCGCCTTCCAAGCTCAATCCTTCCACCCTTTGGCTTTGTCCATTGGTTCTTTATACATGTTCCTTAACTAGACCCTTCCATTTTAACCCTCCCCACTCCCATCTGGTCACTGTCAGTTTTTTTTTTTTAAGATTTTATTTATTTATCTTTAGAGGGGAAGGGAAGGAAAGAGGGAGAGAAACATCAATGTATGGTTGCCTTTCATGTGGCCCCTGCTGGGAACTGCAGGGGCCTGCAGGGCCTGCAACCCCGATTGTCTGGTTCGCAGACCCCGCGCTCAATCCACTGAGCTACACCAGCCAGGTATCAGTTTGTTTTTTACTTCAATGTCTCTGGTTATATTTTGCTTGCTTGTTTGTTTTGTTGATTAAGTTCCACTTATAGGTGAGCTCATATGGTTATTTGTCTTTCACCTCCTGGATTATTTCACTTAGCATAATGCTCATTAGTTTCATCCATGCTATTGCGAAAGGTAGGAGCTCCTTCTTTCTTTCTGCTGCATAGTATTCCATTGTGTAAATGTACCAGTTTTTTCATCCACTCTTTTACTAATGGGCACTTAGGTCGCTTCTAGTACTTGGCTATTATAAATTGTGCTGCTATGAACATTGGGGTGAATAGATTCTTTTGAATTGGTGTTTCAGGGTTCTCAGGGTATAATCCCAGTGGTGGAATCACTGGATCACAAGGCAGTTCCATTTTTAGTTTTTTTGAGGAAATTCCATACTATTCTCCACAGTGCCTTCAGCAGTCTACATTTCCACCAACAATGTACTAAGGTTCCCTTTTCTCCACCACCTTGTCAACACTTATTGTTCATTGATTTGTTTATGATGGCCATTGTGACTAGTGTGAAGGGATACCTCATTGTGGTTTTAATTTGCATCTCTCTGATGGCTAGTGATGCTGAGCATCCTTTCATATGTCTATGGGCCCTCTGTACCCATACAGAAGTGTCTGTTCAGGTCCTTTGCCCATTCTTTTAAATTGGACTGTTTGTCTTCCTGGAGTGGAGTCGCGTGAGTTCTTTATATATTTTGGAGATCAAACCCTTGTGTGATCTATCATTGGCAAATATATTTTCCCATTTAGTTGCTTCCCTTTTCATTTTGCTAATGTTTTCTTTAGCCTTGCAGAAGGTTTTTATTTTAATGAGTCCCCATTTGTTTATTCTTTCCCTATGTCCCTTGCTCTAGGGGACATACTGATGAAAATATTGCTGCATGGAATATGAGATTTTCCTGCTTATGTTCTTCTATAGGACTTTTATGGTCTCACAATGATAATTAAGTCTTTTATCCACCTGGAATTAATTTTTGTGTATGGTGTAAGTTGGTGATCAAGTTTCATTTTTTTGTATGTACCTGTCCAGATGTCCCAACACCATTTGTTGAAGAGGCTGTTTTTACTCCATTTTGTGCTTCTTCCTCCTTTGTTGAATACTAATTGACCATAGAGAATTGGGTTTACTTCTGGGCTCTCTATTCTGTTCCATTGGTCTATGTGTCTGTTCTTATGCCAGTACCAGGCTGTTTTGATTATAGTTGCCTTGTAATACAGTTTGATATCAGGTATTGTGACCCCTCCTACTTTGTTCTTCTTTCTCAAAATTGCGGCTGCTATTTGGGGTCATTTATGGTTCCATATAAATTTTTGAAGTGTTTGTTCTATGTCTGTGAAATATGCCATTGGTACTTTAATAAGGATTACACTGAATCTTTAAATTGCTTTGGGTAGTATGGACACTTTGACAATATTAATTCTCCCAAACCACGAGCATGGTACATGCTTCCATTTGCTTGTGTCCTCCTTAATTTCTTTCTTCCATGTCATATAGTTTTGTGAGTACAGGTGTTTTACCTCCTTGGTTAGGTTTATTCCTAGGTATTTTATTTTTCTTGTTGCTATAGCAGATGGGATTTTTTCCTGATTTCTGTTTCTGATATTTTGTTGTTGATGTACAAAAATACTTTCAATTTCTGAATATTGAGTTTGTATCCTGCTGCTTTGCCAAATTCATTTATTATGTTTTTGGGTAGAGTCTACAGTGTTTTCTATGTATACTATCATGTCAACTGCAAAAAAATGACAGTTGTACTTCCTTCTTTCTAAATTGGATGCCTTTTATTTCTTTTTCTTGTCTGATCACTGTGGCTAGGACTTCCAATAATATGCTGAGTAGAAGTGGTGAAAGTAGACATCTTTGTCTTGTTTCTGTTATTAGTGGGTAAGCTTTTAGTTTTGCCCATTGCGTATGATGTTGGCTGTAGGCTTTTTACATGTAGCCTTTATTATGTTGAGGTATGCTCCCCCTATTCCCACTTTGCTGAGCATTTTTATCATAAATGGGTGCTTTACCTGATTGCTTTTTCCTCATCTATTGATATGATCATGTGATTTTTATTTTTCCTTTTGTTTATATGATGTATTAAGTTTATTGATTTGTGAATATTGTACATTTTTTCATCCCTGGGATGAATCCCACTTGATCATGGTGTATGATCTTTTTAATGTATTGCTGGATGCAGTTTGCCAATATTTTGTTAAGGATTTTAGTGTCTGTTTTATCAGCAATATTGGCCTGTGGTTTTTTTTTCTTTGTTGTGTCTTTTTCTGGTTTGGGGATGAGAATGATGCTGGCCTCATAAAAAGAGTTTAGGGGCCTTCTCTCTTTTTAGATTTTTTGGAATAGTCTGAGAAGTATAGGGGTTAGCTCTTCCTTAAATGTTTTGTTTTGTTTTGTTTAACTTTTTTATTGATTATGCCATTACATTTGTTCTATTTCCCCTCCTCTGTTCCCCTCCACCCTGCACACTTCTCCCCCACCCTTCTCCCCCACCATTCTCCCCGCTTTAGTTTGTGAACACATGTCTCAAGTTCTTCAGATTCTATATTTCCCCTACTATTCTTACCCTCCCCCTATCTATTTTCTATCTACTGTCTATGCTACTTATTTTCTGTACCTTCTCCCCCCTTCTCCTTCTCCCACTCCCCTGTTGCTAACCCTCCATGTGATCTTCATTTCTATGGTTCACTCCTGATCTAGCTGTCTTCTTAATTTGCTTTTGTTTTAGGTGTGGTTGTTAATAACTGTGAGTTTGCTGTCCTTTCACTGTTCATTTTTTAATCTTCTTTTTCTTCCGTAAGTCCCTTTAACATTTCATATAGTAAGGGCTTGGTGATGATGAACTCCTTGAATTTGATCTTATCTGAGAAGCACTTTATCTGTCCTTCTATTCTAAATGAAAACTTTGCTGAATAGAGCAATCTTGGTTGTAGGTCTTTGGTTTTCATGACTTGGAATACCTCTTTCCAGCCTCTTCTTACCTGCAAGGTCTCTTTGGAGAAATCCGCTGACAGTCTAATGGCACTCCTTAGTAGGTGACTATCCCCTTATCTCTTGCTGCTTCTAGAATTCTCTCCTTCATTTTAATCTTGGCTAATGTAATTATGATGTGCCTTGGTGTGTTCCTTCTTGGGTCCAACTTGTTTGGGACTCTCTGAGCTTCCTGGATTTCCTGGAAGTCTATTTTCTTTGCCGGATTGGGGAAATTCTCCTTTATTATTTCTTCAAATAAGTTTTCCACTTGTGACTGTTCCTCTTCCCCTTCTGGTACCCCTATAATTTGGATGTTGGAACGTTTAAAGATGTCCTGGAGGTTCGTAAGCATCTCCTCATTTTTTTGAATTCTTGTTTTTTCATCCTTTTCTGTTTGCTCATTTTTTTCCTCTTTCTGGTCCACTCCTTTGATTTGAGTCCCAGTTTCCTTTCCATTACTATTGGTTTCCTGTGCATTTCCCTTCATTTCAATTAGTTTAGCCTTCACATATTCCTCTAATTTGTGACTAAAATCAACCAGTTCTGTGAGCATCCTGATCACCAGTGCATCTGAAAGTTTGGCTATTTCTCCAACACTTAGCTTTATTGGCTCTGGGGCTCTGAGTTGTTCTTGAGCCATGTTTTGATCTGTTCATGCCTGTTGAGTACGAGGAGAGGCACCTTGGTGTTTACCGGGGCAGGGCCATCCAGGTCGCAGGTTTGTGATGCTGTGTGTGGGGGCGAGGTCAGAGAGGGAGCAATGGTGTTCCTCTCTGCTCGCCCAGTCTGCCTCACCGCTCGCCCCCTCCTGCTTATCCGAGTGCAAATGTGCAAGTCTGCCGCCCTGTGCCAGTCGCTGGGGACTGCGAGATGTGTCTCAACGCTTGCCTCTTCACTGGTTTATCTGCGTGCAAATGTGTGACCGACTGCAGACAGCCAGCAGTGCCTCTTCCCTGGGTTCCGCCCATAGCTAGCCCACACCTGGAATCCATGACCCCGGCTGCCTGTGCACCGCCTGGATCTTTCTTGCCCGACTGGCTCTGCTGCTGGTTTCGCCCCTCTCACTGGTTTACCTGAGTGGTCCATTATTTCCGGACTCCTTATTCGATTTTCTGTGTGGTTTGGTTGTGTTTATTATTGTTAAAACTTTGTTGTTTTTAGATTTGGTTGTGCGAGGACGAAAAGTGTTCCCACCTATGCCTCCATCTTGGCAGAAGTCCTCCTTCCTTAAATGTTTTGTAAAATTTTTCTGTGAAGCTGTCTGGTCAGGGCTTTTGCATGATGGAAGTTTTTTTAATTATTGCTTCAATTTCATCAGCTGTTATTGGTCTGTTCAGGCTTTCTGCTTCTTGATTCAGTTTTGGAAGATTATGTTTTTCTAGAAATTTGTTCATTTCATCCACGTTTTCAAATCTGTTGGCATATGTTCATAATTGTCTCTTACAATCCTTCATATTTCTGTGGTATCAGTTGTAATTTCTCCTCTTTTATTTCTGATATTATTTATTTGGGTCCTTTCTCTCTCTCTCTCTCTCTCTCTCTCTCTTTTTTTTTTTGATGTGTCTGTTTAAAGGCTTGTCAATTATGTTTATTTTCAAAGAACCAGCTCCTGGATTTACTGATCCTATGGATTGTTCTTTTAGTCTTATATCATTTAATTCTGCTCTGATTTTGATTATTTCCTTCCTTATACTTGCTCTGGGCTTTGTTTGTTGTTCTTCCAGTTCTTGTGGATGTAGTTTTATGTTGTTTATTTGAAATATTTATGTCTTTTTTAGGTAGGCCTGTATCATGAACTTTTCTCTCAAGACTGCCTTCACTATGTCCCATAAGTTTTTGGATTCTTTTGTGTTCATTTTCATTTGTTTCCAGACACTTTTCTATTTCTTTCTTGATCTCATTATTAACCCATTCATTGTGTACTGGCATGCTATTCAGTCTCTGTGAGTTTTAATGTTCTTGGGTTTTTTCCTTGAGGTTGTTTTCTAGTTTCAAGCCCCTATTGTCAGAGAAAATGCTTGATAGGATTTCAATTTTGTTGAATTTGTTGAGGATTCTTTCGTGTCATGTCATATGGTCTGCCTTTATAAATGTTCCATGTGCATTTGAAAAGAATGTGGATTTTGTTTCTTTATGAAAAGATTCTATATATGCCAGTTAAGTCCATTTGATCTAATGCATTATTCTGTTCCACAATATCTTTGTTGATATTTTGTTTGTAGAATCTATCCATTGCTCACAGTGGGGTGTTGAAATCCCCTATTATAGTTGTGCTGCTGTCTATATCTTTCTTGAAGTAATCCAAGATTTTTCTTATACATGTGGGTGCTCCTATGTTGGGTGCATATATATTTACAATGTTTATGTCTTCTTGATGGGCTCTTTCCTTAAGTATTATGAAGTGTTCTTCTGTGTCTATGTCTATGGCCTTTGTTTTGTCTGACGTAAGGATTGCTATCTTGGCTTTGTTTCTTGTCCATTTGCTTGGAATACTTTTTTCCACTCTTCACTTTCAGTCTGTGTAGGTCTTTTGTTCTGAGGTGGGTCTTTTGTAGGCAGCACATATGCGTATTATGTTTTCTTATCCATTCAGCTACCCTGTGTCTTTTGATTGCAGTATTTATTCCATTGACATTTAAGTTTATTATCAATAGGAACTTATTCATTGCCATTTTACCCGCTTCTTACCTGTGTTCCTCTCTCTCACTCTTTTTCTTCTTCTTCTTAAATCAATCCCTTTAGCTTATCTTGCAGTGATGGTTTGGTGGAGGTGTATTCTTTCAGCCTTCTTTTGTCTCGGAAGACAAGACAAAAGAAGCCGTGGGCTTCCATCGTAATTAAGAGCCTTGCTGGGTAGAGAAGTATTGGTTCAAGTCCTTTGTTCTTCATTACTTGGAATATTTCTTGCCATTCCTTTCTGGCTTATAGTGTTTCCATTGAGAAGTCAGCTGATTGCCTTATCAGGGCTCCCTTGTATGTTACTTCCTGTTTCTCCCTGCTGCCTTTAATATTCTCTCTGTTTTTTAGTTTTGCCATCTTAATTTTTGGTGAATCTTAGATTGGACCTCTTTGGGTTCCTCTTGATTGTGACCCTCAGTGCCTCCTGGGCTTGTTGACTTTTTCTTTCATCAAATTAGAGTAGTTTTTCATCATTACCTTTTCAGAAGAGATGGGGCACATTCAGGGTGGTATGGCCATAGACACCATCATAAGTTTTTCATATAGATTTTTTTACCCCTTGCTCCTCCTCTTCTTCTTCTGGCATCTTTATTACATGGGTATTATTATTTTTCATGCTGTCCTGCAGTTCCCTTATACCTCCTTTGTTCTTTTTGAGTCTTTTTTCCTTTTCTTGCTCTTTCTGGGAATTTTTTCCCTACATTTTCCTCCAGCTTGGTGGTTCAGTCCTCTGCTTAATCCAGCCTGCTTTTTAAAAATGTTATTTATTTATTTACTTTTAGAGAAAGTGTAAGGGAGGTATTTTAGAGAAAGGATAAGGGTATTTCTTTATTTTTAGAGAAAGAGAGGGAGAGAAACATCAATGTGTGGTTGCCTCTCACATGTACCCTACAGGGGACCTGACTTGCAACCCAGGCATGTGCCCTGATGGGGAATCAAACTAGCAACTTTTGGTTCACAAGCCCATGCTCAATCTACTGAGCTACACCAGTCAGGGCTTCTATGTCCTTCTTCATGATGATATAGCTTACAGGAAGTTCCTCATAGTTTCCCTGTAGTTTTTGATAATTCTCACTGAACTTATTAAACTTCCTTATAACCATTGTTTTGAACTCAGTATGTCTGATTGTTGACTTGCCTCTATTTCTTTTAGCACATTTTCTGGGGAGTCCTCCTTTCCTTCCAATTGGGGGTTGTTTCTTTATTTTCCCATTATTTGTGAGACTTCTTGTTTGCTTCTGCTTTTTAAGTTGATCTGTTTTGCATCACTGAGTTTGTGTTGTGAACTTCTATAATAGGAGACCTGTGAGATTCAGTGGTGCAGTGTCCTTGATCTCCTGTCTTGATGCTCTTGGGATGACCTTTATGCTGTTTATGTTGGCTTTTTGGATGTAATTGGGTTTTGAATGTTGTTGTGTCATTCTTTTGTGGGTCCTTCTCTCCACCTGGTTGACTGAGGGTCACTCCATCTACCATATCGTGTGGTGGTGTGCAGTTGCTACCAGAATAAAACCACAAAGCTCAGGAAACAAAATCACACCCACAAAAATATCTCACCACTGCAATCCCAGTGTCAACATCAAATGAACCAGTATTAGTAAGGGTGTAAAGAGATTAAGACTATTATAAGAAAGGAGAGTGACTAAGAGATGACCTACTGAAAGAAATTATTTCGAGAGGGTAAAGGGAAGAGCATTAATGAGAGTTGGGAGTCAGAGCAATGTGAAGAGAGAAAGTAAAATTTACATCATGAATAAAGAAGGGAATGAAGAAGGTGGAATGGAGTATAAGAAGGAAAGTGTATCATATCATGTTTAAACAGAAATCAAAGTAAAATACATTGAGAGAGAGAGAAAGCAAAAAGGAAGGAAAATGTAAATAAATAATAAAAATATAGGAGCCAAATTGAAGAAACAGATCCACCAAGGCAATATCAACAACAAATGACATAAATTTAATATAGGTGGTATGAGAATAAGAGAGAAAAGAGAAAGAAAAGCTTAAGAATATCTAGAGGAATTGGAAGTGATTTTGAAATGATAGAGAGGGCATACTAAGAGTGAGGAACAAAAACCAGGCTAAGACAGGAAGAAATTTAAATTTGAGACTAAAAGAAAAAGGGAAAATAAAAAAAGAAGAATAAAGAAAATAAAAGGTTAGGATGAAAGAGAGCAGGAAGAAAGAAAAGAAAAAGAAAACAGGTTAAGACAGGGCAAAATGAAAAATTTGAGACAAATCAGGAGGAGAGGGACTGGTAAAATTGAGATTTAAAATATAAGATTAATGAAAATCTAGAGATAAAATTGAAAAAATGCTGCAACAACTACCCACAACCAACTAGCAAAGATTACTAGAGGTCTAGAGAGAACACAGGTATTTTAAGAGTGGGACAAAGGATGCAAGATGATCATTGACAATAAAATTGGTTTTGTGAGTCTTGATGGAGAAGAAGTAGTAAGAGTGCAGAATGGAAACAAGTTATAGCAAGAGAGAAAACAAAATATTAAATAAAAATAATGAGAGTAAAGAAGAAGGTAAAAATGGGGTAAGAGAAGCAAGGGGTAAAATATGTGAATTGAAAGAAACTATAGTATGAAATCTAGTGACTTAATATGCACAAACTTGATGGACAAGAAATAAATATTAAAAAGCTATGCAGGAAAGAAAATATCACAAATCATGGAGAAGACCATAGTGGATTTCATCTTGGTAGCTAGTATTTACCACTGTTTTTTCTTTCTGAATCTGACTCTGGTGAAGTCAGATGTTGATCTGATCTGAGACTTCCACAGATCTACTGTCTATGGCTGTTTCCTCCAGTTGTTAATCTAGTCACTCTGCACTCATCAGTCATACATAAGTACTAATGGGGAAGTGGAATTTCTCCTGGGGTGGGGGCTCTTGCTTCCCCTCAGGCTGCTGCCACCCAGAGGAGTTGTTTGCCTAAGCAGGATAGCTGCTGCCATATGGGAGATGACTCAGCATGGGGATCCTTCAGCTCTTTTCCCATAGCTTCAGTCCCCAGTCTCTCCTCAGGTGTCTCTAGTTCACTTTGCCCCCACCTTTGCTAGAGCCCAGGTTAAGTGGCTGCAACTAAAAATTTGTGTGTTGGCCCTTTAAATGCCTTTTTGCCTTTCCAGCCATCTGTCTCTGGCAGGTAGCAACCTAGCCACTTTTTGCTGTTGGTTGTTATTGGTGTACTTTGGGGGCTCTGGTGCTCTATGCTGAGAATCCTAGCCTAGGGTTTAGATCCCATTCTTCCTAGGGGGATCCAACCGCCCACTCAATTATCCCTCCAGTGCTGCTGCATGTGGGTGCTCAGCCAGACTTCTTGAGTCTCCACTGCACTCCTTACCAGTCAGGTTGTGCTGAAGTCGATTCTTCTGTCTGTCTGATGTTATAAGGCTTCTCACTACTGTTCTCCGCTGTTTTGTTTTTTTTTAAAGGCACTCTTTCGGAAATACTGGAGGAGTCAAACAGCAAAAGAAATCTTGTTAACAATGCTCCTGTTCATTTACATGCATAAAAAAGACTGCCAAACTAGAAGTGTTGGACTTTTAAAAAATAAAGGTCTTAATACTGCACTATCAAAGGTTGAGCAGGCCAACAGGATCCCCATGCTGGTCCCCCAACATTAAACGGTACCTCACAAGTCAGCTTTACAAACTGCAATTTGGATAAATTTTACAGTGGACAAATTTTTAAAGCTAGAAAGCTAATATCAGGAGGACAAATGTGACCTGTAGTCACACAGGGGCAATAGTAAGGGGATGGAGAAGAGAAGTTTCTGGGAGTCCTTTGTGCAGAGCTCAGGTGCTGTCACTGGATTGGTACAGCCCTGCCTCCTGGGCTGCAATTTGGTTGAGAGAAAGTGGAAATAGAAGCTCTGAAAGGATTATGAAGACTGAAACTTTTAATCAGATTTATGCTGTGTTCTCTTTGCATTCAGCACTGTTTAGCTTAGTGGACATCCTGCCCTGTGACTCTTGCAAAGGTCAAGGGTACACCCCTTAGTGCCATTTCTAGAAAATCAGGAGCTAGAAATGTAGGTTTCTAAATGGTCGGCAGAGCTCCGAGGAGGTGTGGCAAACTTAGTTCAAACTCAGTAAGGGCTGGTGATGGAAGTTGGAGTCAGGGAATGAAGGAAAAAAGAGTCAACAGCCTAGCTTTGGCACCAGTAGTTTATTCTCCATGGACATCTGGGAGGACCATTAGGGGACAGTTTCCTGAAAGGTGAGAGAGTCCAGGTGGCTGCAGCCCTAGGCACCGGGGCCAGCAGGTCCTAGATAGAAAAGTTGAATGTTGAGTCTTAAGAAATGTGTATGTGTTTGAGTTACATGTGTGTGTTTGTTGTGTGTGTTGGAGACAGTTGTCAGGATGGGGAACAAAAATACCAGCAACTTGGGCAGATGAATCACTGGCCCCACACAGTGGCAGGGCAGAGACAGGCACCGGATGATGTCTTAATGTGCCTGCAGGCTGCACTGTCACTGACAGGTGGAGGGGAGGAAGAAAATCTTTTTCTTCTAGGCTTCCAAGTTTTCAAATGGAACTCTGTAACAAAAGGATTCACACATGAAAAGCATACAGATTTATGCACACAAAGTTTTACATGACATGGAGCCTTCCTAAGGAAATGAATACCTGAAGGAATGATTAAACCTGTGTGATGTTATGCTACTGTTTGGTGAAGAATGGAAAGTCAGGAAGGGACAAAGATTATGAGGTAAGTATGTACTGAACCGGGGGAAACTCAGCAAAGTTTCCCCAGCAGATTCCCCTCTGTGTCCTTTCACCTTTGGAGATAAGAATACTGCCCTGACCTGTGTGGCTCTGTTGTTTGGGTGTGGTCCCATAAGATATAAGTTTTTGGGTTAAATTCCTGGCTGGAGCACATACCTGGGTTGTGGGTTTGGTCCCCAGTGGGGGCATATACAGGAAGTAGCCAATCAACATCAATAGTTCTATCCTTCTCTTTCTTTCTCTCTCTTTCTCACTCCCTTCTACCTACCCTCTCTCTCTAAAGAAAAGGAAGGCATAAGAACATAAAATGGAGTAAAAATAGCCTCTTCAACAAATGGTGTTGGGAGGTGTGGACAGTTACATGAAAAAAAAATAGAACTCAGGCACCAACTTACACTGTACACAAAAATAAAGTCAAGATGGATGAAAGGCTTAAATATAAGTTGTGGCACCATAAAAACCCTAGAGTATAACATAGGCAGGAAAATCTCAGACATTCCACACAGTAATATTTTCACCAGTATGTGCCCTAGAGCAAGGGGTATAAAGAAATTTTTAAAAAATGGGGCTACATCAAAATAAAAAGCTTCTGCATGGCTAAAGAAAACATTAACAAAATGAAAAGGAAACAACTAAATGGGAAAATATATTTGCCAATGATACCTTGGACAAGGGTTTGAGGTCCAAAATATGTAAAGAACTCACATGACTCCACTCCAGAAAGACAATCCAATTTAAAAATGGGCAAAGGACCTGAACAGACACTTCTCCAAGGAGGGCATACAGAGGATTCAGAGACCTATGAAAAGATGCTCAGAATCACTAGCCATCAGAGAGATGCAAATTAAAACCACAATGAGGTATCCCTTCACACTAGTCAGAATGGCCATCATAAACATATCAACGTACAATAAATGTTGAAGAAGATATGGAGAATAGGGAATCACAGTACACTGTTGATGGAAATGCAGACTGCTGCAGGCACTGTGGAGAATAGTATGGAATTTCCTCAAACAAAAAATGAAGCTGTGTTTTGACTTGGCATTGCCACTGGAGGGATTATACCCTGAGAACCCTGAAACACCACAAAAGAACCTGTGCACCCCTACATTCATAGCAGCATTATTTATAATAGCCAAGTGCTGGAAGCAACCTAAGTGCCCATCAGCAAAAGAGTGGATGAAAAAACTGGTAAATTTACACAATGGAATACTATGCAGCAGAAAGAAAGAAGGAGTTCCTACCTTTCACAATAGCATGGATGAAACTAATGAGCATTATGCTAAGTGAAATGATCCAGGAGGTGAAAGACAAATACCATATGAGCTTGGGAACTGCTCTGCCTGGTTTCAGGAGTTGTAACTGCCCACCATAGCTAAGGCTGAGTGAGCAACCTCCAGAATGTGAGCCACTAAGGAGACAAAGCTTGTCTCCGCTTCATCCCCTGTACCCAAAGTTTGGTTGGTTAGTCTAAGATGGGTACCACCCCTCGGGGGGGGGGCAACCTAAGCCAGACACAATCACTTGGGAGGCCATCATGGAAGGACTCGGGGGCTGCAACAAAGAGGGGGTGATGGACCCTCACCCCCCAGCTATTCTGACATAGCCCAAGTCCCCATTTCTGTCTGGGAGAAGTGTTTTCTGGCACTAATCCACTTAAGCCTAAAAACCTATGACTGGGAAGGCAGTGCATCCCTTTGCCAGCTAGAGTGGGATCCAGGGTGATCAGGCATAAGAAAGAGTTCCTAAAGTCCTGTGAAGCCTGTCTTGCTAAGAGTGCTTTCATTCGTGTAATAAGGGTCCGAGCAGGAAATGAGTATGTTTCCCAAAGTTTTTGCAACCCCCTTACCTGACAGACACTGACTCAGACTAAGCCCTCAGATTTCTTTGACATGTTGTCTATTGTTTGATCTTTGCCTCCTGACACTGACTGATGAAATTTACCTGTATTCCTGTGTATTACAACCCGATAAAAGCCATTGAAGAAGAGGTTCTTGGCTCTTCTCTTCTGAGAGACTGACCACCTCTCCTCCCCAAGCAGATCGTGTCTTGGTAGTTTCACTTTCACTTGTGGGGGACTTGCTGGCAAAGTTGCCCCCCCACATGAGCTCACCTATAAGTGGAATCTAATCAACAAAACAAACAAGCAAGCAAAATATAATGGAAGATATCGAAGTAAAGAACAAACTGAGCCCTGGCTGGTGTAGCTCAGTGGATTGAGCAGGGGCCTATGAACCAGAGGATCGTGGTTTGGTTCCCAGTCAGGGCACATGCCTGAGTTGCAGGCAGGTTCCCTGCAGGCCAGTTCCCTGCAGGGGATGCACTAGAGGCAACCATACATTGATTAAAAAAAAAACTGACAGTGAGCAGAGGAGAGGTGGGAGGAGTATAATGGGGGAAAGAAAGGGAAGGGTAAAGTCAAGGGACATGTATAAAGGACCAGTGGACAAAGACAACTTTGGGTGGGGAAGATTGAATGTGGGAGGTGGAGAGTGGGTAGGGCAAGGGAGACTAATGGAGAAAAATGGGTACAACTGGAATTGAACAATAATAAAAAAAGATTTTTTAAAAAAGGAATGCTTCTTCCATGTTCACCCTCCATTTTAGAGAGGGCACCTTTCACTGGAAGGTTTTATGACTTCTTTCAAAGTTTGGGTGGAAAGTCCTGCCTGTGTCTGCCATTTCTCAAGTTCCTTCAGCTTATAATAAGTGATTTGCCAAGGTGCCATATTTTGGGGTAGTATGTTTAGGACCCCATCTCAGTGTGAAGCCTGCATTTGATACTCAGGTGGAGCTGGGACAGGAAAGGAGAACCCCTGCTCTGGGTGATTGGCACATTTAAAAAAAAATCCTCACCTGAGGATATGTTTATTGATGAGAGAGAGAGAGAGATAGGCTGCCCCTTACACATGCCCGAAATGGGGATTGAACCTGTAACCTTTTAGTGTACGGGAAGATGCTCCAACCAACTTAGCCACCCAGTCAGGGCTAGTGATCAGCACTTTTGACACTGCCAGTCAACCTGACCTTGTCTGGTCACCTTCTGCTCTCTCCTCCTTCCTGGGTCACTTCTCACCTCCTCACTGGCCTGGTCGCCTCCTTCCAACTGCAGTATGTCACAGAAACACAGTGTGATTAATGTTCCCATTCATTACAATACCTGGGAGTGTCTTCCAGCTTCCAATTTACCACTCATTTCTTCTGTTGTTGCAATGGCCCCCTGCATTCACTTGCCCAAAGCCTCCATCTTGACCTTAGAGGAGATTGGATGAGGAAAACATAGCCTTGTTCCTCTTAAACCTGGTTTCTGTAATATCCATAATTCAGGTGTGCAGCTGTCTTCAGTGGGCAAGGAAGGTGTTGGATGGGTCAAGTCAGCTGCCATGATTTATGCAGACCCAGGCATCCATGGAAGGAAATTTTTAGTGTTATCTTTTTTTTTAATTTTTTTATTGATTATGCTGTTACAGTTGTTCTATTCCCCCCCTTCATTCCCCTCCACCCTACCCCCCCCGTCCCCACCACTACCCCCCCTTTAGTTTATCACCATGTGTCTCAAGTTCTTTAGATTCTATATTTCCCATACTATTCTTGCCCCCCCATCTATTTTCTATCTACTGTCTATGCTACTTATTTTCTGTACCTTCTCCCCCCATCTCCTCCCACTCCCTGTTGCTAACCCTCCTTGAGATCTTCATTTCTATGTTTCCACTCCTGATCTAGCTGTCCTTTTAGTTTGCTTTTGTTTTAGGTGTGGTTGTTAATAACTGTGAGTTTGTTGTCCTTTCACTGTTTATGTTTCTTTAACTTCTTTTTTCTTAGATAAGTCCCTTTAACATTTCATATAATAAGGGCTTGGTGATGATGAACTCCTTGAATTTGATCTTATCTGAGAAGCACCTTATCTGTCCTTCCATTCTAAATGAAAGTTTTGCTGGATAGAGCAATCTTGGTTGTAGGTCTTTGGATTTCATGACTTGGAATACCTCTTCCCATCCCCTTCTTGCCTGTAAGTTCTCTTTTGAGAAATCTGCTGACAGTCTGATGGGGACTCCTTTGTAGGTGACTGTTCCCTTAGCTCTTGCTGCTTCTAGGATTCTCTCCTTCATTTTAATCTTGGCTAATGTAATTATGATGTGCCTTGGTGTGTTCCTTCTTGGGTCCACCTTCTTTGGGACTCTCTGAGCTTCCTGGATTTCCTGGAAGTCTATTTCCTTTGCCAGATTGGGGAAATTCTCCTTTATTATTTGTTCAAATAAGCTTTCCACTGGTGGCTGTGCCTTTCCCTCTTCTGGTACCACTATAATTTGGATGTTGGAGCGTTTAAAGATGTCCTGGAGGTTCCTAAGACTCTCCTCATTTCTTTGAATTCTTGCTTCTTGACTCTTTTCTGTTTGGCCATTATTTGCTTTCTTCTGGTCCACTCCATTGATTTGAGTCCCAGTTTCCTTTTCATTGCTGCTGGTGTCCTGTGCATTTCCCTTCATTTCAATTAGTTTCGCCTTCATATATTTGTCTAATTTGTGGCTATAATCAACGAGTTCTGTGAGGATCCTGATGACCAGTGTTTTAAACTGTGCGTCTGAGTTTTGCTATTTCTCCATCGCTTAGATCTATTGGCTCTGGGGCTTTGAGATCTTCTTGCGCCATTTTTGGTCTGTTCGGGCCCTTTAAGTGTGAGAAGCAGCGCCTTGGACTCCCAGGTCGCTGGGCTGTGACACTGTATGTGGGGGTGTGGTCAGAGCGGAGAAATGGCGACCCCCTCTGTTGGTTTCTCACCACTGGGTGAGGAGTAGCGCCTTAGGTGGTTCACCTGGGCCAGGCTACTCAGAGTCACTGGGTTATGACGCTGTATGTGGAGGTGGGGTCAGAGCAGGGAAATGGCGGCGCCCTCCACTGCCGCTTGCCGCGGGGACCCGGTCCAACCGCCCACTCCCACGCCTGTCCACCTGCGCACAAATGCGCGACCACAGTCAACACGCAGCACCGCTGCCCCACTGTCTCCCCCGCGGTCGCTCGCCTGGTCGCTCGCTCCGTCGCTCACTAGGTCCAACCCTGCACCTGGATTCTGTGCGCCTGGATTCTGCGTGCCTGAGTCCGTCTGGCCGAGTCCTGTGCAACCCCGCTTCACCAGCCTCTGGTTTCCTCCCTTACCGGTCAGGCTGAAGAATTTGTTGTTAACGGACTTCTGAAAAGTTCAATTTTCCATGTTCTGGCTGTGTTTTCCGTTGCTAATATTTAGTTGTCTCTAAACTTGGCTGTGTGAGAAGGCACAGCACATCCACCTATGCCTCCATCTTGGCGGAAGTCTAGTGTTATCTTTTTAAAATCCATGAGCAATACAGTAATACAAGGTGATGTTTCAGAGAATGTGTGGTGTTTTAAATATGACCCTAAAATTTTTTGACATGCCTCCCATGGAGAATTGGGGTCAGGTCTCTCTACCCCTAGAATCCGAACCCTGTAACTATTTGATCAAAATGGCAGAATTAACAGCATCTCTGTGTCAGCTTCTGGGCCCAGACCTTGAAAACTGGTGTCTGACTTCCTGTTTCTTGGAACCTAGCCACTATGCTGTGAGGAAGCCAAGCAGTTACAGGGAGGCCACAGGTAGTTGTAGGTGTTGTGGCTGTGAGCCCCCCTGAATTCCCTGTGGACAGCCAGTGTCGGCTACACATGTGAGTGCCCCTTACTTTGTTTGGCCACCAGCCTGTGAGCTGGCCTTGCTGATACTGCACAAAGCAGGAACAAACTATTGAGCCTTGCCCAAACTGCCTAAACTAAGTAAATTGCTACTGGTCTAAATCCCTAAATTTGGGATAGTTTATTACAGTGCAATATCTTACTAATTCAGAATGTCCTTGACAATTACCAAAGAGGGGAAGGAATGAGAAGGTGCCAGTGGCTGCAAGGTCCAGTTTTTTCTTCCTTTATAAATGAGAAAGGAGAAAGAATGTTGAGTGAGTAATGAAAAGGAGAGGACAACAGGAAAAGATTAAGAGGTGATTCCTAAGGTGATGCCTTTCAAAATAGTCACAATTAAAAGGTGTTTGAAGGAGTCATTGAACTTACTTAAGAAGGAACACCTTCCTTCCCTCCAACCATGTTTAGAAATGCTACAAAGTTGTTTTCATTGCAAGAAAATGTAAATCATTATGAGCAAGTCACATTTCTAGGGTTTGTCATATATATGGTTCAAAGAAAAATATTATAAATTTAGGGTAAAAATATGGCGTAAAACTAAGTTATATAGTTTCTCTTGAATGTTTTTTCACACTACCAACCAATTCTCTGATTTTCTGGACACCAACTACATGGAAAAAAACACAGTATTTCTTTATTAAGACCTCTGACGCCAGAAGTATGGATGCTCCACGCCAAGCAATTCTGACACTAACAGCTTGGGGGGAGTGCAGACCACACAGGTTAAGTACCAGCTCAGTCCAATGACACTGCTCCACTTCCCTCAATTTAGATGTGAATTGCAAGTCCAGGTTGTCACCTGTGCTTCTGACCAAGTGGGTGTAGATGTAGGGTTACCACCACCCTTTCATCAGCTTTGATGACTTACTAGAGTAGCTCACAGAACTCAGAAAAACAGATTACTTACTAAAGTATGAGTTATTACAAAAAGGTACAACTCAGGTGTGGCCATATTGAAGAGATGCATAGGACAAGGTATGGGGGATATGAACTTCCAGAAATTCCACCCTGATAGCCCTTCAGTGTACTTCAAACCTGGAAGGTCCTCCTTTGGTTAGAGTTTTTTAAAAATATATTCTATTGATTATGTTTAATTACAGTTGTCTCATTTTTTCTTCCCTTTATTCCCCTCTACCCTATATCCCCCTTCTTACCATCATTCCCCACCTTAGTTCATGTCCATGGGTCATACATATAATTTCTTTGGCTTCTCCATTTCCCATACTATTCTTAACCTCTGTCTATTTTGTACCTACCATTTATGTTTCTTATTCCCTGTACCTTTTCCCCCATTATTCTTCCACCTCCCTACTGATAACCCTCCATGTGATCTCTATTTCTGTGAATCACTTCCTGTTCTAGTTGTTTGCTTAGTTCATTTTTGTTTTTGTTTTTGTGGACGTTTCACTTTGCAGACATTAAATCATTGGCCATTGGCATTCTCCAGACCCGTTTTCCCTGGAGGTCAAGGGAGAGGCTAAAAGTTCCAACCCTCTAATCATTGATTGGTTTCCATGGCAACCAGAACTCCTATCCTTAGGGGTTTCCAAAAGTCACCTTACTAACATAAACTCAGGTGTAGTTGAAAGAAATTTGTCACGAATAACAAAACGCTTTCACCTTTACTACTCTGCAGCTATTTCAGAAGCTTGGAACAAAACCCATGTATTATAAAAATAACAATCCTATCTTATTACCTAGGAAGTTATAAGGTGTTTAGGAGATCTACAACAGGAACCCTGGCCAAATACCAAAATAAATATTTATTTACCTTTAAGGGTTCTTCCCCGCTCATCCAAACACAATTGCCATTGCTTTTACAGAGAGAGAGGAAGAGAGAGAGAGAAACATTGGTTTGAGAGAGAAATATCACTAGTTGTCTCCCATACTCACCCAGAGCAGGGATGGAATGGGCAATGCAGGCATGTGCCTGACCGGGAATTGAACGTGCAACCATTCAGTTACAGGTTATAAGATGACACTTCAACCAACTGAGCCACATCAGCCAGGGCCCAAATAAATATTTCTTTCTTTTTTTAAATAGGTTTTATTTATTTATTTTTAGAGACAGTGGAAGGGAGGGAGAATGAGAGGGAGACAAACATCAATGTGTGATTGCCTGTTGTGTGCCCCCTACTTGGGACCTGGCCTGCAACCCAGGCAGGCGCCCCGACTGGGAATTCAGCTGGCTGAGGCAGAAGATAAGCAGGAAACTCCGGGGTGTCCCAGGGCTAAGATAAAAGACATGGATATGGAACAGAGACCCTGATCCAAGACTGGTTGTCCCTGCTTTCTGGAAAGGCACTGAACCATGGTGCATCATGAATGCGCCTGTACAGAAGATGCTACATGACCCCTGCTTCATTATAATAGCACTATAATAAATTAGCATTGTGTGACACCCCCCCCAATCAAGGAAGATCATGGGAGGCCACATGCACAGTAGCTTTAAAGTAATACAACTACTTGTACATGCTCAATACAAGCCTACTAAAACTAGCCAGGAAATATCTGACCTATAAGAATAGAATCCCTCCATCCCTGGAGGTCAATGTCTCTGCTCAGAGTTGGCCTGCTCCCATGTACTATGGAGTGTATGATTGCTTAATAAATCTGCTCTCTCTCTTTCTGCTATAAAGTCTTGGTGTTCAGTTCAATTCTTTGTTGGTGATCACCAAAAACCTGGTTACGAGTGCCCACCTGTGACGTGGCCACCCTTTGGTTCAGAAGTCAGCACTTAATCCACTGAGCTACACCAGCCAGGGATAAATATTTCTTATTATATAAAATCATCACAATCTTCCATCCCTAAAAACTAATGAAATACATGAAACATAACTTTATTTTCCTCAAAGGCTATACTAATCAAACCTAAGCTAGTAAAAAATCTGGAGAGTACATCCCAGATTAGGCATGAGCACAATGAAAATAAATTATCTTAAAATTATCTCAACCATTATAATAGTGATAATAATAGTAGTGAATGGACTATTGCACTCAAAAGACAGAAGAAGAACCCAGGCTAGAAGAAAAGCCACTACACAGAAGAATACTTTCTGTGAGTGCTTTTGTTACAGAACACAGGTCCAAGGAGGGGGAGCAACATTTGGCCCACCCAGGGATGCCAAAAACTGTTACAGAACAGTAGGGGCCCCTCCCAAGGATGGTATACTAATACCTACTGGACTCATCTGTCTGCCACCAGAGGAAAGACATCTCTCAATGCCAGAGATTTGTGAAAAGGAAAGGAAAGGTTTATTTAAATCTATATAGACTTAAAGTAGTGACCCAATGTCCCCATTAAAACATCAAAGTACTTTAGGGTAACCACAGACACCCACAGCGCTTCCTTCTCCCCCTGCCCTAATTCAGGGCACTGTAACTCAGGAAAAGAAGCACACATCTGTGTTTTAGGCCTCTGGCACCGTCCGGTGGGTCACCGTCCAGGTAGGATCTCCAATTAATGCAAAGTCATGTGGCACCTTCTTATGGTCCACTGGCAAAGAGTTCTTTCACCCTTCTTCCAGGCAAAGTCTCTCCTGCTTCCCAGGCCACGCAGCCAAAGGGAGCATCCCAAAGCCAAGTGGGCCTCTTCTACCAGAGCTGCAGGGGTCTACCCTCTGGCCAAAACCACATGGTTCTTCTCTCCACCAGAGCTGCAAAGAAGGTACAGTTGCCACTCTGCCAAAGCCAAGTGGTGATTCCCTCTCCAGTGGCTGCTGCATTCTGCTTTTAAATCCCTGAGCCAGGCCTCCTTTGCAGCCCCATTTCTGACCCCTCCTATAATTGGTTACACCTGCCAGGACTCCCATATCCTCCCAGCTTCACTGGGCTGCCATAGTGAGTCTGGGCAGGTGTAGCCCCATGGTGTGAAGCCAATCAACTCCAAGTTCTCACGCAGGTGCTGTAACTCAGGGGGAGTTGCCTCCCAATTACATCTTGGGTGGAAGTCACTCCTTTCTCCCTGGCTCAAAGCACGGCCACAGCTGTTTAACATATCTATGAAACCAGTTAAAGGTTATAGATATGTTAAATGAACATACCAGACGTTAGCTGTGAAACTGTTGCTATACAAAACAGCTCTCAATGGCCCTGCTCCATTTGTCCCTTCCCCAACTGACACCTGTGGAGGGGGGCTAAGGGGTGAGGACATCTTATATGTCTTTCTAATATTTCCTGGACACCCTGAATTCTGGACCCCATTCCAAGTTCCTTTTGTGCCCCCCCCCCCTTGGCTGCGCCCTGTTATACTTTGTCCTATAGATAAATGCAGTTTAAGTACTGGGGAAGAGGAAGAACTTAAAGAACTTTTCTCTACCCTCAAGGTTCTTTCTGTTGGTCTAGTGATTAAGTCTACATAAGATATATTAACAAGAAAAAATGAGCCAAATTTAATACCTGTGAATGCATGGGAACCCCACATACACAGGTAAGATACCCCACCTACATGAGAGGTTCAGGGACAGAAAGGTTAAAATGAGTATATGTGGCATTCTGAGCTAATGATGAGGTAAGATGCCTCAGGGCTTCAAAAGGTCATTGCAGGGGAGGGTAAGAAGAACACATGTTCAGAAATTAGTAGTTTTCCCTGCCATATAGATAGCTCATAAAAAGTTATTTCAGGTGATAAGTCTTATTATTGATGTTAGAACTGTGTGAGAGATGGTGACAGGAGGAGCAGGCTGATCTAAGTGCATTTATTTGAAGCTGCACTTATAGGCAAGCTGAGTCTGGACAGATTGCAGCAGCAGAGGGAGGGAAGAATAGAATTTTTAAAAGAAAAAGCACAGGGTCGTGGGGGAATACGGGAGGGGTTAGTTTCTTGTTCTTCTGGACTGTTGCCTCAAAGTTTCAGGATGTGAGTTGGGACTATAGGTTAGGTAAAGGGCTGGGCTATTACCAGGTGCAGGAAGGTCAGTCTGACCATCGGCCGTTGTGGCTGGCACCAGATATCTATTGCGAAAGATGGGAGAGAGTTTCAATTAAGCCATGAGCTATCAAGTGAATCAGGGATAACTGGGTCATGAGCAGTCTGGCAGGTTGGAAAAGCTGGCTTGACCCTTTCAATGGGCAAATTTCTCTTGAGCCCACAGAGTCTGTTGCCTTTAGCGAAAATAATCTGTATACCACAGAGGCATATCTTGGGGTGACTCATTCTGAACCCCTAAAGTACATGTATAGTAAAGGAACCCAATTTACAGATGATAAAACACAGATTGAGGTTAAAAAGCAGGTTATAAAACTATCTCATTATGGTTTTTTTTTAATTTATCTTTAGAAGGGAAGGGAAGGAGAGAAATATCAATGTATGGTTGCTTCTGGTGCATCCCCTGCTGGGACCTGGCCTGCAACCCAGGCATATGCCCTGACAGGGAATCGAACCGTGATCTTTTGGTTAGAAGGCCCATGCTCAATCCACTGAGCTACACCAGCCAGGGCTTTTGTTATGCTTTAATTAAGTAAGATTGGAATTGAGACTTAACCAATGCCATTACTATAGGAAACCATTCTGTGTGGCCTGGGCCCAGCTCCACTCAGAGATGCACAGGGCCCACGCCCAGGGATAGGTTCTTCCATAGGGAATCAGGCCTGCAATGTGCCTGGGCCACTTTGAGTCTTGCTTTTTGCTAAAAAAAACTCCCTCAACCAGATTTGTAGCAAACATTTACTGCAAAATACCTTCCTAAAATCCATGCTAAACCTTCCTAGGACCAGTGTAACTGGTCCAACCATTTTTGCCCTTTTCATTTGCAAATATCCCTCTTCTGTGATGTAATTAGCAGCATTGGCTCCTTTGTTTTCTGTAGAAGGTAACCACCAAAAGCAACCTGTGCAGAGTAAACGAGGACCATCACGTAATGTGCTGAGAAACTCAGTAAAGGCCTGTCATGGTGGAGGTCTTGGCTTTTGCTCCCCTTAAGAGAAAAGCCATGCTGTCCCTTTTCCTCCACTGGACTCAGTAGTCCATGTGTATGTCTCATTTCATCCATAATGACACGGACACTGTGGGCCAGTGTCCTCATCACATTAGAAATTTAACAAATTAGAATAAAGACATCTGGATATAGATGAATCAAATATCTGGCATGGTATAAAGGGCAGATACCCTCTTCCCCCCTGCAAATTGAGATATTTAGAGAGATGATGATAGATGTGAAGGAAAAGTCAATATAAACATCATTGGTTTCCTATTATTCTAAAATGTTTGTTGAACACTATGTTTCATAGAACTTAAAAGAACCTTTGTACAGGTTATGAGATAAAATTTTACTTCCTCACTCTCAATGATGATATTTGTAATATAATTTACTTCTGCTGTGTTTTAGTAGTGTGTAGACAACTAATATTTTGGAAAAAATATCATTGTTATGGGAAAAATTATTTAGTTCTAAGCAATCAGTTTATTAGTGAACACATAAATACATAGGAATATCCAGAATGGTATTCTAGTACAGGTAAATGATTTGGAAGTATTTCATTCATTCATTCATTTATTCCTCTGTAAATTCCATGAGAATAAAGACTTTGCAGATTTCTTTCATTGCTATATACTCCTGGGCTACAGACAGCAGTGATATATAGTAGGTACTGAAGGGGAGCAGAATATATGACCCCTAAATAAGTCAACTTGACATGTGGATTATTTTAAACTGAAGGCAATTAAGACTGAGCAGATTCAAGACAGACTCTTATATCTGCCTTAATTACCTACAAGAATTTAGACAGAGGGCTGTTGGGAACCATCCTGCCTGGTTTTTGTTTTTTAAATTTATTTTTTATTGATTATGCCATTACAGTTGTTCTATTCCCCCCCTTCATTCCCCTCCACCCCCATCCCCACCATTACACCCCCTTTATTTTATGACCATGTGTCTCAAGTTCTTTAGATTCTATATTTCCCATACTATTCTTGCCCCCCATCTATTTTCTATCTACTGTCTATGCTACTTATTTTCTGTACCTTCTCCCTCCTTCTCCTCCTCCCACTCCCCTGTTGCTAACCCTCCTTGAGATCTTCATTTCTGTTTCCACTCCTGATCTAGCTGTCCTCTTAGTTTGCTTTTGTTTAAGGTGTGGTTGTTAATAACTGTGAGTTTGCTGTCCTTTCACTGTTCATATTTTTTTAACTTCTTTTTCTTAGGTAAGTCCCTTTAACATTTCATATAATAAGGGCTTGGTGATAATGAACTCCTTGAATTTGATCTTATCTGAGAAGCACTTTATCTGTCCTTCCATTCTAAATGAAAGCTTTGCTGGATAGAGCAATCTTGGTTGTAGGTCTTTGGATTTCATGACTTGGAATACCTCTTTCCATCCCCTTCTTGCCTGAAAGGTCTCTTTTGAGAAATCTGCTGACAGTCTGATGGGAACTCCTTTGTAGGTGACTGTTCCCTTATCTCTTGCTGCTTCTAGGATTCTCTCCTTCATTTCAATCTTGGCTAATGTAATGATGATGTGCCTTGGTGTGTTCCTTCTTGGGTCCAACTTCTTTGGGACTCTCTGAGCTCCCTGGATATTCTGGAAGTCTATTTCCTTTGCCAGATTGGGGAAATTCTCCTTTATTATTTGTTCAAATAAGTTTTCCATTGGTGGCTCTTCCTTTCCCCCTTCTGGTACCCCTATAATTCGGATGTTGGAGTGTTTAAAGATGTCCTGGAGGTTCCTAAGACTCTCCTCATTTTTTTGAATTCTTGCTTTTTCACTTTTTCTGTTTGGCCATTATTTGCTTTCTTCTGGTCCACTCCATTGATTTGAGTCCCAGTTTCCTTTTCATTGCTATTGGTGTCCTGTGCAATTCCATTCATTTCAATTAGTTTTGCCTTCATATGTTTGTCTAATTTGTGGCTATAATCAACCAGTTCTGTGAGGATCCTGATCACCAGTGTTTTAAACTGTGCGTCTGAGAGTTTTGCTATTTCTTCATCGCTTAGATCTATAGGCTCTGGGGCTTTGAGATCTTCTTGAGCCATTTTTGGTCTGTTTGCGCCCGTTAAGTATGAGGAGTGGAGCCTTGGACTCCCAGGTCGCTGGAATGTGACACTGTATGTGGGGGCGTGTTCAGAGCAGGGAAATGGCAGCGCCCTTCGCTGTGCTCGCGGTGGGGACCCGCTGGGTACTGTCCAATTGCCCACTCCCTCACTTGTCTATCCGTGCAAGAATGCGCAACCACACTCAACCTGCAGCCCTGCTCTCTTGCTGTTTTCCCGAGGTTGCTCACTGGGTCTCTCACTAGGTCCAACGCTGCACCTGGATTCGCGCACCTGAGTCCATCTGACTGAGTTTTCCTGTGCTACTCCGCTCTGCCAGCTGCTGGTTTCGCCCCTTACTGGTCAGGCTGAAGAATTTGTTGTTAACAGACTTCCGAAAAGTTCAATTTTCTGTGTTCTGGCTGTGTTTTCTGTTGCTAATATTTAATTGTCTCTAAACTTGGTTGTGTGAGAAACCACGACGTGTCCACCTATGCCTCCATCTTGGTGGAAGTCCCTGCCTGTTTTTTTTTTACAGAACAGAGGTCCAAGGGGGGGGGCAATATTTGGCCCACCCAGGGATCCCAAAAACTGTTACAGAACAATAGGGGCCCCTCCCAAAGGCAATATACTAATACCTACTGGGCTCATCTGTCCGCTGCTAGAGGGAAGACATCTCTCAATGCCAGAGACTTGTGAAAAGAAAAGGAAAGGTTTATTTAAATCTATATAGACTTGAAGTAGTGACCCAATGTCTCCATTAATATATCAAAGTACTTTAGGATAACCACAGACACCCACATCACTCCCTTCTACCCCTTCCCTAATTCAGGGCACTGTAACTCAGGAAAAGAAGCACATGTCTGTGTTTCAGGCCACTGGCACCGTCAGCTGTGTCGCCATCCAGGCAGGATCTCTAATTAATCCAAAGTTATGTGGCATCTTCTCCTGGCCTACTGGCAAAGAGTTCTTTCATCCTTCTTCCAGGCAAAGTCTCTCTTGCTTCCCAGGCCACTTGGCCAAATGCAGCACCCCAAGGCTGCATGGGCCTCTGCACTCCACCAAAAGCCTGTGGCTTTCTTCTTCACCTGGCTGCAGAGGTACCCATTCTGGCAAAGCCACATGGTTCTCCTTCACCTGGGCAAGAGGGGGTCCTCACTCTGCTAAAACCACATGGCTTTCTTTCCAATGGTTAAGAGAGGGTCCCCACTCTGGCAAAGCTGTATAGTATTCCTCAATGGCTGCCATGTCTGCGTTTAAATCCCTGAGCCAGGCCTCCTTTGCAGCCCATTTCCGACCCCTCCTACAATCTGTTACACCTGCCAGGACTCCCATATCCTCCCAGCTTCACTGGGCTGCCATAGTGAGTCTGGGCAGGTGTGGCCCCATGGTATGGAACCAATCAATGCCAAGCTCTCACACAGGTGCTGTAACCAGGGGGAGTTGCCTCCCAGTTACATCTTGGGTGGAAGTCATTTCCATCCCCCTGGCTCAGAGCATGGCCACAGCTATGTAACATATCTATGAAACCAGTTAAAGGTTATGTTAAATGAACATACCAGAGGTTAGCTGCGAAACTGTTGCTATACAAAACAGCTCTCAATGGCGCTGCTCCATTTGTCCCTTCCTCCAACCTACACCTGTGGAGGGGGGCTAAGGGGTGAGGACATCTTATATGTCTTTCTAGTATTTCCTAGACCCCTTGAGTTCTAGACCCCATTCCAAATCCCTTTTGGGGGCGGCCCTCTTGGCTGCGCACTGTTACAGTTTCAGGAATTGTAACTGCCTCCCATGGCTAAGTGAGCAACCTCTGGAATGTGAGGCACAGGAGACAAAGCTTATCTCTGGCAGCAAGTGCTGCTTCTGCTTCTTCCCCTGCCCCCAAAGCACGGTCGATGTCCATAGGCGTACAACCCCTCAGCGAGGGGCAACCTAGGGCAGACATGGGAGGCCATTATGGAAGGACTCGGGGGCTGGGACAAAGTGGGAGTGATGGACCCTCACTCCCCAGATATTATGACATAGCCTGAGTCCCCATTTCTGTCTGCGAGAAGCGCTTCCTGGCTCTAATCCCCTTAAGCCTAAAAACCTATGATGGGGAAGGCAGTAGAGCCCTGTGTGGGTATGGGGGTAAATCAGGCATGAGAAAGAAGATGTAAAAATCCTGTGAAACATGCTTTGTTTAGAATGCTCTCATTTATTTTATTTTTTAAAAATATATTTTATTAATTATGCCATTACAGTTGTTCTATTTCCCCCTTCATTCCCCTCCACCCTGCACACCCCCTCCCCCATCATTCCCCCCCTTTAGTTTATGACCACGTCTCTCAAGTTCTTTAGATTCTATATTTCCCATACTATTCTTGCCCTCCCTCCTATCTCTTTTCTACCTACCATCTATGCTACTTATTTTCTGTACCTTCTCCCCCTTCTCCTCCTCCCACTCCCCTGTTGCTAACCCTCCATGTGATCTTCATTTCTATGGTTCTGCTCCTCATCTAGCTGTCCTCTTAGTTTGCTTTTGTTTTAGGTGTGGTTGTTAATAACTGTGAGTTTGTTGTCCTTTCACTGTTCATCTTTTTTTTATCAGGTAAGTCCCTTTAATTTAATTAATTAATGAAATTTAATTAATTTCATATAATAAGGGCTTGGTGATGATGAACTCCTTGAATTTGATCTTATCTGAGAAGCACTTTATCTGCCCTTCCATTCTAAATGAAAGCTTTGCTGGATAGAGCAATCTTGGTTGTAGGTCCTTGCATTTCATGACTTGGAATACTTCTTTCCAGCCCCTTCTTGCCTGAAAGGTCTCTTTGGAGAAATCAGCTGACAGTCTGATGGAAACGCCTTTCTAGGTGACTGTCCCCTTATCTCTTGCTGCTTCTAGGATTCTCTCCTTCATTTTAATCTTGGCTAATGTAATGATGATGTGCCTTGGTGTGTTCCTTCTTGGGTCCACCTTCTTTGGGACTCTCTGAGCTTCCTGGATTTCCTGGAAGTCTATTTTCTTTGCCAGACTGGGGAAGTTCTCCTTTATTATTTGTTCAAATAAGTTTTCCACTTGTTGCTGTTCCTCTTCCCCTTCTGGTACCCCTATAATTCGGATGTTGGAATGTTTAAAGATGTCCTGAAGGTTCCTAAGTCTCTCCTCATTTTTTGGGGTTCTTGTTTCTTCATCCTTTTCTGTTTGGTCATTTTTTTCCTCCTTCTGGTCCACTCCTTTGATTTGAGTCCCAGTTTCCTTTCCATTACTATTGGTTTCCTGTGTATTTCCCTTCATTTCAATTAGTTTAGCTTCCATATGTTTCTCTAATTTGTGACTAAAATCAACCAGTTCTGTGAGCATCCTGATCACCAGTATTTTGAACTGTGCATCTGAAAGTTTGGCTATTTCTCCATCGCTTAGATTTATTGGCTCTGGGGCTCTGAGTTGTTCTTGAGCCATGTTTTGATCTGTTCATGCCTGTTATGTAGGAGGAGTGGAGCCTTAGATGTTCACCAGGGCGGGGCCACCAGGTCGCTGGTTTGTGAGGCTGTATGTGGGGGCGGGGTCAGAGAGTGAGCAATGGCGGTTCCCTCTGCTGCTTCCCGCCACTGGTGCCTGCGTGGTCCATCTCACCACTACTAGCTCCTTCACCGGTTTATCTGCATGCGAATGTGTGACCACTATCAGCCCTCAGTCTTGCGCCCACTTCTCCAAACCTGGGATCCGCCTATGGCTGCTGGCGCACCTGGATCGCACGCCCAGGTGGGTCTGATAGATCTTTCCTGCCCGACCCCGCTCTGCTGCTGGCTCTGCCCCTCTTACAGGTTTGGCTGAAGGTTTCGTTGTTGTCAGACTTCCGTGTAGTTCAATTTTCTGTGGTTTGGCTGCATTTTTGTTGCTAAAACATTGTTATTTTTAAATTTGGCTTTGTGAGAAGGTGCAGTGCTTCCACCTACGCCTCCATCCTGGCGGAAGTCCTCTAGAATGCTCTCATTTAAATGATAAGGATCCAAGCAAGAAGTTTGTTCCCCAAAGTTTTATGGCTTGTTAGCTATCTGACCCTGACTGAGAATAAGCCCTCAGGGTTGTTTGAATGCTTTGTATTGTTTGATCCTTACTTGTATTCTTGTGCAAATGAACCCAATAACCCCCCCCCCACTCAACCCCCCCCCCCCCCCCCCCCCCCCCGCAGGAAGGGGCTCTTGGCCCTTCCCCTTTGAGGGATGGGCCACCTCTCCTCCCCAGGCAGATCTTGTCTTGGTAGTTTCACTTTCATCTGTTGCGGACTGGGGGACTTTTTTAGCAAAGGTACCTCCACAGAGGGCCTAGTCCAGAAAGAGAGCTGTTACCAGAGATGACTTATCTGAATGACTTGCCTGTATGGCAGGGCAAACTTCTAATTACCAAACATCTGCTCTTCTTACTGTCCTGTGAATTACCCTCCTTCCCTTTGAAGCCCCAGGCCCTTATCTCATTCCTTAACTCAGGATGGCATATAAGCCTCAATTACTTACCTTGCTCTTGGGTCTCATATTTTTATGGGGCTTCCTTAGTAAGTAATTAAATTGATTTTTCTTCTGTTAATGTGGTTCATGTCAATTTAAATATTAGATCAGCAAAGAAGGGTAGAGGAAAAATTTTCCTTGATAACAGTACTCAACAAATGTTTTTCAAATTCACTAATCCATTTATTCAGCAAGTATTTATTGATCACCATAGGCACTGTGTTAGATGTTGGAGAAGCAAACATGAGGAAGTCACTGTTTTCATCTTCAAAGAGTTGAAAGTATGCTAGAAGAAACAAATATTGTTTAGTGATAAAAATACGTTCAAGTGTAAGCATATAAAGGAGAGTATATATTTTTTAAATATTTTATTTATTTATTTTTAGAGAAGGGAAGACAGGGAGAAAGAGAGGGAGAGAAACATTGATGTGTGGTTGCCTTTTGCTCACCCCCTACTGGGGGCCTGGCCTGCAACCCAGGCTCGTGCCCTGACTGGGAATCAAGCCTGCAACCCTGTGGTTTTTAGGCCAGTGTTCAATCCACTGAGCCACACCAGCCAGGGTGAGAGTATCTTATATGGTGGGTGTCAGCGGCTACATGAATTTTATAGAAAAATAGATGTCAAGAAAAGGGTATAAGAAAAAGGAGGACATAGCTGGAAGAGAAACTGTGGTTTGTGATTCTGGGATCTGTCCAATTCAAAATGCATAAATCTGACCACAATGACTTTGAAACACTATTTTTTTCTGATGGTTGAATATTTGACTGTGATGGTACCTGTTAAAGATGCCTTGATACATTTGTTGTTCTTTCCCTGGCTGGTGTAGCTCACTGGTTTGAGCAAGGGCTGCAAACCAAAGGGTCGCCGATTCCCAGTCAGTGCACATGCCTGGGTTGCAGGCCAAGTCCCCCAGTGAGGGCCACATGAGAGGCAACCATATACCGATGTTTCTCTCCTTCTCTTTCTCCCTCCCTTCCTCTCTCTAAAAGTAAATAAATAAAATATTTTTTTTAATCTGTTGTTCTGTTTTAATCAGTTGCCAACAAGACCACTCCCCTTGAATTATCCATTATTTTCAAGTGCTGTGCAAATGTTTCATTTTCAAGTAAAATCTTAAAATTTACATTTGAATCCTAAGACAGATTTACATTTGAATACCATGTCACTCAGGTGATTTTATGTACTGATGCTATATACCTTGAGCAATTGAAGGTGCCGATTCAAGCTTAAAACCAATGTTCTCCCTGATAATTTTAGCTTCTGAAAATTTATTCTATTTAGGGTTTAAATGTAACATGACCATGGTTTCCTAGTTAACAAGTGGATAACCAAAGACTTAAAATCAGTTATAAAAAATGTTACAGCCTTGGCTAGGTAGCTCAGTTGGTCACAGTGGCTTCCCTATCTATGTGCAGGGGCTGCAAGTTCCATCCCTGGGCAGGGCACATACAAGAGTCAACCAATGAATGTGTGAGTGGAGCAACAAATCTCCCCCCACCTTCCTCTCTCTATAATCAATAAATTTAAAAAAGACAGTTAAAGTGGAGATAGTTTTCAACTAATTTTAATGATCCGAACCAAAGGGAATAAAATTTCTGACCACTTCAGAGTCATTTCCAGAAACAAACTCATCCATTTACTCCAAAAGCATTTATCTTCACTCACTTGCTGTTGGATGCTGGGACAGCAAAGATAATTGAGACACAGATCCTGCCCTTAGTGTGCTGTCTGGAGGTGGAGAACAAAGAGTTGTTACAAAACAGTCTAACATACCTGCAATGTCAGAGAAGAGTCAGGAGAAACCTGGCCTACACAGAGGAATTAGAGAATGCCTGTCAAAGAAGTGATATTGGAATGATCTGAAAAATGATTTTTTCAGTGGGGAGGGGGAGATGGATTGCTGGGCAAGGCAATAATAGCCTATGGAAAGGCACAGAGGTGGGAAGCTTGCCCCTTGGTACTGCTGGTGTAAAGGGCACATATTCATTTCAAACATGGAGCAAGTATTTGAATGTTGACTAGATGTCAGGCTTGAGTAGCTAGAAGTCATTGATCAAGGACTAGCACAGATTTGGAGAGGACTGCACATGTTAAGTTTGAGGGACTTGACAGAGGTGCAGAGGAAACTTCTAGGAGGACACGTAGGAAGGTAGGTGTAGGTCACATCTCATGGCATGAGACCTACCACATGCCAGGTCCTGCAAAGTCGGCTTTATATATAGTATCACATGCAAATGCATATTATCACATTAAATCGCCTGTTGAACAAAAGGATAACTTGACTCATTGGGTAAGTAACATGCAAGTGGATGCTTAGTTATTTACTTCTGGTGCCCCTGCTTTTAACCACACACTATACTGTCTCCCAGTTGTAGAAAAGGCAGCCATTGGTTTTAAGTGATGGCTGAAATCACAGAAGTGTGTAACAGACACTTCTCAGGAGAACTATTGAGAAAGAACCAATAATATAAATGAACATGTTTGTGAAAATATGAAATACTTCTATTTCTAGCCTTTATTGTCAGATTACTTTTGGTGGCATTTACTAAATGAAGTGTGGAATTTCTTTGGGCTGGACTGGGTTTAAGTTATCTGAGTACCAGTAATCCACATCAAAATCAGGACGGATCAGGAAGTAATCGAGTTTTCTGGTACCCTTGCCTCAACCATCCAGGATCTAGGGCACTGTTGTAAAAAATGTTCCTCATTTTTGGTTCCAAGGGTTTCTTTTTCGTGTGACGAAATATATATATATTTTGTAGTAGAGAAGGATGTTCGGCTGCAGATAATTGGAGAGCAGGTGATTACTGACCATTGGTGTTTTCAGGGCGAGACAGTAGCACTAACCCCCATCCCCCACCCTTCCTTCCCCCAGTCTGGAAGGTGCAGAATCCGATAAACCGTGCATCCCACAGCAGCGGCGGGAGCAGACGAGGGATGTTCGCGCTTCCCCAGGAGAGCAGAGGAAGGCAGCCGGAGAGACTCAGGAATGTACGTGCGGAGAATCTGGGCACAGACTGCGGTCTAGAGAGAGCTGAGGGTCCACTGGGCGAGGGGTGGGGCGGCTTTCGAACACAAGTGTGGAAGCGGCTGCCCTAGGCTCACCCTTTGCAGCCGAGGATGCCGGGCGGTAGACCAGATGGCTGAGAACCGGGTGCGCTCCCTCTGCACTCACACAACCTCGCTCTCCAAGCCCCTGGGAACAACCCTCGTGCGGTGACCCGGCCTGCTGGAGCCAGCACCGCAGCTTCTGAGGCGCTGCGGCTTCGGGGACTTCAATGGCCACCAGGGGGCGGGAGCTGCGCCGCGAACAATGGCCGCGCTTGGCCACCAGCAAGCTGAGAGGACGGGAGGAAGGAGGGAGGAAGGAGGGAGGACGGGAGCGCGCCGAGAACAGGGGTGCGCGCGGCGCGGGCCCGGGAGGGCGCGGTGGGAGCGCTGGGAAGGCGGGCATAGGCTGGGGGCGGGGAGCCCGAGGGGTGGAAGCTGACGGCAGCGACAGCGGCGGCCGTGCGGGGTCAGCTCTGTGGAGTGTTTGCCAATGTTGGAATGGTCTGCAAAGGGTCCCTGGCCTGAAGGTAAGTACCCGGCTGGGGGGCGCCCGGAGGCCCTGACTTCCGCCCCGCCGGCAGAGGAGAGACAGAGGGCGCTGGGGAGCCCTGCAGGTCCGCCGCGCGAGGCGAACCCCCAGGAGCCGGCCCTTTCGAGGCCTCCCCTTGCCCGCGCCTCCCCCTTCCTCACGCTAGCTCCGGGCCAGAGGGGGAGGGGAGGAGACTGGTGGGGGCCGGGGACCGGGGAGGGGGCGGATGAACTGGGGTGGGGGCGTGTGGAGCGGGTGGGACGACACAGGTGTCGCCAGGGGAGGAGCTGGGAGGAGGCTGGGAGGCCCGCACAAGTGGGGCGCAGGGGAGGGGGGGCAGGGTATTGAGAACCCCCCCAGAGGGAGCTGGAAGGTGGGGGTCGGACGGGAGAGAAGGCAGGGAGGATAGAGGAGAGGAGATAAAAGGGGAGGGTCTGGGGAGAGTGGGCCTGGGGGTTATTGGGGTGGGGGTGGCTATTTCTGTATAATGGGCAAGTGGTAAAGACGTAACTCATGGAAATGGGGGAGGTAGGTGGGGCCGAAGGGACAAAATAGATCCTATGACAGGCAAGTTCTGCTATGGCTCTTACGATGGCTCGGCTTAAAGGAGGGCTAGTTGGCAGTTAGTGACCTTGCAGGGGTGAAGGGAGTTGGGCGAAGAGACAAAGATCAGTTACAGAATCCTCGGTGTGAGGGCAGCGATGCCAGTCGGTCCTGGGAGAGCTGGGATTGAGGCCGTGGGGGTTCTGCAGAGGCGATTCTGGCGACACCAAGCTGCGATTCTTAGGGAGGGGGCGGGGATAATGGCCTCGGAGGTTCTTGAAGTCCCTGCAAATATGTGCAGAATTTTGCGTTTGTGAATTATCTTTGGAAAGGGTCATCCCCGCAAAGGTTAAGGACTACTTGGGTAGAGAAGGGCCATTCAATTAGGAGAATGTACTAAAGGATTTTAAAGTGGGTGGTTCCTGTAGAAAGGAGAGAAATGATCCTTTAAAGATATTTCACTGTTAGCTGAAAACCTTTATGTTTAACATTTGTTTTCACAATTTTGGTGCACTTTTGCCAAGCAAAATACATCTTCTGATCCATCCTTGTGTTTTCAGAAACCATGGTCAACACTTGAAATCAAAATTCTGATGGACAGGCAAGATAATAGTAACCAAGTGGGAGAAAAGATTGCAGCATTTCTCCTGGGGATATTTCTTCCCTGTTCTGCTCTTAAGATGGTTCAAATATATTGTTAATTAAGCTGCAGTGGGGAAAATCATATTTAATAAAACTGTCTAAACCAAGACATTCTGTATCTCGATTGTTTTGTGCTAGGGCAACTTTGTCATTTTTCAGTTTGTTTACATTTTATTGTAAACGAGAGGTATCACATATAACTTGAATTATAGATTTGCTGCATTTTGCAGTAGACCTGTATTAAAATTTTGAAGCACTTAGGGTAAATTGCGGGTTGTGTATGCTTTTTTCTTTCCCTGCTATGGTTTCAACTCAAGTCCCCATTGCCACCTTTTCATTACATTGCAGTGTCATTTGAAATTTATTCTTAAGTGACCCTAGTTGGTAGGATATGGTGCATATTTCCTCACAAATTATTAATTTTTCCCTAAAAATTTGTTTTGTATTTGTAAAAATGTCACTTTATGATCCAAGTATGTATTATTAACTTCCCATAGAGTGCTATGTAATTTTTAAGTTTTAACTTTTTATTTGGAAATAATTTCAAACTTACAGAAAAGTAGCAAAAATACTCTAATAATACAAAGAACACTCATGTAACCTTTACTTAGATTCACTTGTTATTTTACCCATTTGTCACTTGATCTCTATGACACAGTATTTTTTTCCTGGACCATGATGGTAAGTGTTATGCATCATAGCTCTTTACTCCTAAATACACAGCATGGAAAACATATAACTTGTACATTTTAGGTTATTTAGCTTGCCTGGAATGAAATTCTAGGAAATAGTGGTTTAATCTGGTTTTCAGCAAAGATAAGGATATGAAAAATATCTAAGATGGCCATCAAACTTTTTAGTATATAAACAACACAGTGAGGTTGAGTGGTTTTCCTGTTTTAGGATCAGGTTCTGGAAGACAATTATGACCAGCATTTTTTTTTTTTTGTAGCTAATCTTCTGTTTACTCCTATTACTCTGTCGTCTCCTTTTATGCTAGGCATCTGATTATTTATATGTACACATCATAAAGAGGGAAAAATCTAAATACTATGAATTGGTTAATATTAGACTGAATAGAGATATGCACAGTATGATCAAATCATGTATATACATATTTGTCTCCTCTTAATACTAAAGAAAATATTAAATGAGTGTCTAGAATCCATAATAATTATAATTTATATATTTATAAATATTTGATTTTGAATAAATCCCCAGAGTTGTCCTACAGGTCATACCCATTGTGACAGGACAAATTTTAAGAACTTTAGTCTTTATGTATAAATAAATATATAATGAAGAGAAGACAATTTCAACCAGACCATATTGGATTTTATTTCTAGCACTGGATTATGGGAAAGAAACCCAGCTTCTGGAAAAATAGGGATAACACCTATATCGAAGGTGATGAGGATTGAGTTAATGTAAATATGGCAAAATATGGCACTTGGAATGTAAAATTGGTGTCTTATAAATGTTAATTTTCTTTTTTTCTTGACCGGTGGTATGTGGGTTCTTTTTACCAGAAAAGTTCAGGAGCTGAGACATCTGTATACATAGAATATTTCATAGGCTCTTAGGACATATTAAAACTCATACTCAATTTTTTTATCATCAAAGCAGTTTTCTGGGGGATGCCTACTTTTAAGTAGGTATTTTAGCTAAATACCTACTTTGAGTTGGTATTTAGTTTTGTAGGGGTTTGGTGTCTAAAAGTGGGGATAGTACATGGTTTTGGTTTTCTTACTGTGAAACAAAGACATTTAAGTGAGGATTGTGATGGGTGCTGATATAAAAATTTATATTAGATTAGTATTTCCATTTTATAAAGTACTATTTAATTGTTGAATATTTTGCAGATTTATTATACCCACCTTTTAGTTTATCAGATGGGCCAAATGTAATTCATTCTGAAAGCAGCGAGTTATATCAGCAGTATATTTCAGATACATGCTGGACCTCCTACGTCTTCTCCAGTTAGCAGTGCCCTCTCCATAAACTGCCCGCCTGATTCTGTTTAGTAGCTGGAATCTGAAACTGTTGTAGTGTGCTTGACTGGGTACTACTGTAGGGCATTTTGGGGACATGTTAGAGTTCTCTAAAGATACTTAGCTGTAATTGGAATGAACTGGAAATGGAAACTCTTGACAAAGGAGGGAGAAGTGAATTTTATGAAGCCATAGGCAGTGTAAAATTGCACTGCATTTTATTGATATGCCTTGATATTTTATCAAATTGTTTTAAATATAGGTCAGTACATCAGATATGTCTTAAAAGAAGAAATGAAGTGTTAAAGACGTGCTACTGTAGACATTCCGAATTGTTCACTGCATACTTATGAATTACAAATTTTATTTTGACGTAAATGTAAGATAATGTGTTTGTAAAAAAATAATAGGTTCAGAGTGTCATCCAGTTAGGTCACAGAGTGCTGTGGTAGATGTTATTTTCTTTATTTTGTAATTGTGAAGAAAAGGATTATAGAATATTTAAAATTGTATAGTCAATTTTAAGCAAATAGGTGCTTTCATTTTTGTTTCATCATAAAACTACCTTTTATATCAGAAGATTAGAACTTTAAAAACTGTATCCCTGTATCTTACTGTGTCTACTGCTCAGAATCAGCCACCAGTGTTACCAGACCCTGACACAAAGAAGCACACACTGGTCTAGAGATAAGTGTAGATTTAGAGGTTTACGTTAAAGCAAAGTGAGGTTTCTCAAATTTGATTAATGCTTACTAAGTAATGTTAAATTCTAGAAAGTAAGGGACACAGCCGTGTTTGGTAGTTTACATTGTAACTTCCAAATGAATTATTTACAATTAAAAAATGGAAATTGCGTGGGTCTGTATTTTTAGTCATAGCTAGTATATTTTAATATCATTTGATTAATGCTACACCTTTTAAAAAAGATTTTATTTATTTATCTTTAAATAAAATTAGAGGGGAAGGGGAGGAGAGGAGAGAAATATCAGTGTATGGTTGCCTCTTGTGCGTCCCCTGCTGGGAACTGGCCCACAACACAGGCATGCGCCCTGACTGGGAATCGAACTGCGATCCTTTGGTTCTCAGGCTCACACTCAATCCACTGAGCTACACCAGCCAGGGCTAATGCTACACCTTTTAATGATGTTTATCTTTCAAATAAAATGTAGATGTTTAGGTTTAAGTTTTGTAATTTACCACTTTCTAATTCTAACAGTGCTCATTTTGAAACAGGGAATTAATTCTTTTTTGGCTTACCTAACTATACCTCAAGCACCTGAAGTACCATAGGATTATAGAATTTTAGAATTGAACTGAACTTTCTTATTTATTGTTGCTTAACAAACTACCCCCAAAGTTAAGGGCTTAAAACAACAAACGTTTATTATCTCAGAAATCTGGTCGCAGCTTATCTGGGTGCCTATAGTAGCTCAGGGTCTTTTCTGAGATTGCGGGGAAGCTGCCATGGGGGCTGTAGTCTCATCTGAAAGCTCAACCAGGGGAAGGTGCTTCAAGCTTGAGCACCTTGGCAGGATTCATTCCTTGGGTGTACTGGACTGAAGGCCTCAGTTTCTTGGGCTGTTGGCTGGAGGCCTGCCTCAGTTCTTTGCCGTGTGGGCCTATCCAAAAAGCAGCGGACAGTATGGCAGCTGACTCCCCTCAGGGCAGACAGGAGAGAAAAGCAGAGCAGGTGACCCCTAGAAGAGAAGTTACGGTCTTTTCATAACCCAGTCTTGGAAATGGTAGCTTGTTATTTCTGTTGTTTTCAGTTTGGTAGAGGCTGCCAACTATAAAAACTTCAGTTTACTTTGTAAAGATTTCAACAAAAAAAAAAAAGGAAAAAAAAAGAACCCAGAGATACACAAAGTCATTTACTGAGGCTCAAAAGGTAACTTCTTGAAGAGCTTAGACTAAATCTCAAATTGGCTGGTACGCAGGCTTTGTGCTGTGCCTATATGATTCTCTTGAAAATATAAAATTTGATAAAGATGTTGAGGTCACTTGTAAGAAATGTATTAAAAGCTTTCAGAGTCATTTAGAATTGACCCCAGTTTGTCATTTTGAAAAAATGGTAGCCAAGTACACACCCACACATTTATAATAAGCATATATGTGTGTATGTATGTATGTATGTTTGTGTGTATGGTGTATCTGTATGTATATATGTATCTCAAGAAGTTTTGCCTATGAGGGAGAGTTGAATATTAAAATTTTATGGCATGTTAATTTATACACAAGTTATTAGATAACTCTTGCTGTATATCAAGACTGTGTTACTGCTTTTCAGATAATTTTTGGGGGGCTGTATACGGAATTTATTTTTATGTAAACTTTTCACATTACAAGATCTTACGATTTATTTGTTTATAAATTTGGGTGTTCCTGCCCTTCTTATTATGTATTTTTAAATCAAGTGTATTTGCCACACAAAAAGAAATACAACCATGGTGAGGTCGGACCTGGAAGGATGCGAATTCAGATGTAACACTGGGATGTGTTAGGATGGTGATTTTCCTTTGGAAAATTTTATGTGAAATTTTAATGTGTATGCTATATTTATAATGGTGATAATAAACAGAAACCACAAACAAAAAGTCCAGGTAGGTAACCTGTGTGCTCTTTATTACACCACCTCAGAGAATGCATGTGTGTTGTATCATTGGGTTTAATTGATCTTATATAGGATGGGAACAAAGCCTTTCAAAACCTTTCAAAACCTTATTGGAGCAAGGGGGGTATATATTAAGTATTAGTCTCAGTATATATTAGATATGGGGGAGCATATATTAAATATAAAGTTTTAAATCAAGTTTCACTTTTGCTGGAATTGTCTTAGAGCTCTAGAACAAGGGGTTCTTTGTCTTTGTTCAGTCTAGACCTGCATATTCCAGTGTGGTAGCCACTAGCAGCCTGCGATTATTTACATTTCAGTTAGTATTAAAGAAAATTAAAAATTTACTTTCTGGTTGCATTAGCCACATTTCAAGTGCTGAGCAGCCATATGTGGCTAGTGACAACTGGATTGGACAGCATAGTAGAAAATCATAGAAATTGCTGATACAGGCCTAATTCATTTGATATTTGATTTTGATCAAGGACTTGTGTTTCAAGTGCCAATCATTGAAATCACTGACTAAGTTGAACTTTTTTTCTTCGTTTTCATTTTCCAGTTTTTGGAGCCGTGAAGGATACAGACGTTTGGTCAATATTGTTTTAACATGCTTCAAATCAATCAGGTAAGTTTGCGTTGAGGCCTGCCATACTAATCCGGTGCTCGTGCCATAAATTGTGGAACATTTTTACTCAGTTTTTCTGTAACCATAACCTGACCTCTGCTTTATAGAGCAATTACATGTTATCTGTTCTTTATAGGAGACTGTGCAGGGTACGTTGTTTTGGATGAATAGTGATGATCCTGAATAGCGATAACTTTCAAGAGCATTGAGTGTGCAGAGTAGGTTTTCTGGTTCTTTTTGATGTTCTATTCCTCCAGGACTTGTTGGCATCTTCAGAATGCTGACACCGTGATCTGTCTCCAGTAGTGGCAGTTCTGCAGACTGAAAGCATTCTAGTGACAAACCTTGTGAAGTAGTTGTATCAGTGTGTTAAAAAAGGGTTCCTTTTCTAGGGCATTGGAAATGGCTAGAAGGAAGTGCTCTGCTAAATAAATTATAGCATAGAATGTCTTAGACTCACTGAAAGAAAATTTTTTTTTAGGTCTTGGCATTTCTCCAAGAACTTTATACACCTAATCTTATCCTTCCTGAACAAATTGGGCATTGTATCATAACTATAATATTAGAAAATACTTTGTTTTATTTCGCATTTGCAAATCAAAAAGTTCAATTTCATTGCAAAATTTGATTGCAAGAAGCACTTTTTTTTTGTGATTGAGGAAGTTATACACATCTCTTCCCCCACCCCGGCCTTCTATCCTGCTTACCTTGCCTAAGAAATCTCCAATTCTTGTGCATCACGCACCATCTCTAATGACTTAAAAGTTTACACCTGGTCTAGACTTCTTTTTCTGAGCGTGAGAGTCACGTGGCAGTTACCAGCTTGATTTCTTAACTCGGATGTCTTTATATATCTCAGATTTAACATGTGCACAGGAAACAATCAAAGTGTTTCAGTTACACCAGACTGTTTCAGTTCCTAGATTGGGCAAGGTCAATCTAGCCACAGGGGTTTTGCGTAGATTACCTTGGCCTGGACCTCTCTTTGCTTTCCTGTGCTCAGCTCACTTTACAGGCCTGTCCTTTGCTCTCATAGCACCCTGACTTTCATTTTATTTAGTATCCTGACCTTTTCATGATATTTAAATATGTAATTATTTGCTTCATGTCTGTTCATCATATATTTATTTATATGTACATTGTTAGATGAATGTTTCATGACGGCAGTGACCTTGCTGTACTCTTGTATCCCCAAGTCCTAGAATAGTTCTTGTTGTGTATGGTTTTAATGTGTCTGCTGAATGAGTGGATGAGGGGTGTTGGTGTTGTCATGAAAGCAAGGAGATCTGCATTCTTTTCAACAATAACCGCATAGTTGTTTTGTCAATTTTGGTATTATATGATGCTTGCATTACATAAATGCCATTCATGTAAAATCTCTCCCTTAGGCAAAGTTGTTCTTTGATTCTCTCCTTGCACTAGAAAATCTTTTTGGCAACAAATACTGTTTTTATCAAACACATCACCTATATCAGTTTAAAGGCATCTTAAAGCTATACTGTGCTTAGTGCTTCCTGTACCTTCACAGTGGCTATAAATTCCCATGGGATGCTTTCACAGAGCTTCAGGAGACATGGCTTAAAAAATGGTGCTGACCATCTGAAATTGCCTCTAATTGACCTTATGATACCTGCCATTAACTGTATGGGTGTAATTGGAATAGTTTGCTTTATGTTCTACTGAAGACGGATGGAAAAGATCATTTTATGCCAGTTAGCATCACGGAAAATAGTTTATAGATCAGTCCTACTCAGGATTTACTGGGTGCTACCCATCATGTCGAGTCAGGTGTTTGCATAATTATTAAGCAACATTCTGCATGGCTGCAAACAGGTCCATGGTTAGAAACATGTCCCAAACAGGGGCTTTGGTTAGAAATTGTCTATAAGTGTCTGCAGATACACATACCTTGCTTGTAATATATATGTATTCATAGATCCAGTTAAGGACCCTTTCTTGTTATTGACTAAATTTTATCCCTCCAAAATGTTTGAGTTTGAGGGGGGGAAAGTTAGCCTAATTTGGATTATAGAAGTTATAGGGAAGACTGTATCTTCAGCCAAGCCTAAAGTCACTTTGAATTCTTCAACTTCTGAGTGATTGTTATGTTCACTCATTTTCACGGTGAGTGCTTTCCCTTTAGAGTGAGGATTCTTGAGATAAATGTGACAAAAGTCTATTGAATCCGACACTCCATTCGAAGCAATCGAAGTTTTTCCTTATGTGATTTTCAACACTGTCTTTAGGATTAGTAGTACATTTTTATTTGGGAGGTCACTTTATTGTCTTAAAATGCCTGAATAATACTAACAAATTCTTCCAAGTATGTTCTTAGAACTAATTAAAACCTAGGCTGTTGAATACTAAGTTATTTGATTTTCTTATATTAATCCTATCTGACATTATTATTATTGGGCAACTTGGGAATGTTTATGTTCTGTTAGAATAATGAATGACACTTCTGCCTTTAAATTGTGTTCCTCAGTTTTACTTTTCTGTTTTAGGAATGTGTCTTATTATCTGTGTGTAACTCATATAGAAAAGTTAGGTGGTACAAGTAAGCAAGAATAAAAAATCACAAATAATTCCACTATTCTTTTGCAGAGATAATCACTGCTAATATTTTGGGGTGTAAACGTCTAGATATTTTTATGCAGGTATGTTTTTGTGTGAATATATGTTATTTTAAAATCTGAGATTATACAACACCTAATATTCTGAATTGTCCTAATAATCACAGTTTGGAAGTACTAAAATTTATTTAGTTAAGTCCTTATTGTTGGACAGATTTTATATTACAGTTAGTGCCATGGTGAGACATTTTTTACACACATCTGTGTTCCTCTGTCTATTATTTTCTTGTAATTAATCACTAGAAATGAAAATCCTAGTCAAAGGGGTATATAGATTTTAAAGATATTTAATGCATAAATATGAAAAATACAAAATTATATCTATTAGAAGTTTATTAGAATGCCTGTTTCCTTACATCCTTGAAAAAATTTTAATGTTAGCCAATCTGACAAAAAGTGTTACTTTAATTTGCATTCCTATGATTTGATTTTATTGTTTCTTTTGGTTTCATCTTTTGTGAATTACTTATATGTGTCCACTGGTATATTTTTCTTTTTATTTGTAAATAAAATTCTTTTGATTATACCTCCCTTGAGAATTTTCTGTGCTAATATTTATAATCATTGTTTTATATATTTTTATTCATTATTTAATAAACAGCTAATGGAAACCTATGTAGGAGTTTGGTATAGTTTTGACCTTTCTCCTTGATGAGTAATTATGAGCCCTGAGGGAGAGGAAACCCATCTTAACATGAAGCTGTAACAAATAAAAATTACAGAGACATATGAGCTGTGAAATATGTTAAAATGAGTGGCTCACGTAGGGCAGATTTTTTGGGGTTAATTGGTTAGGCACACTTGACAGGGCAGTGTGTTTTAAGGGGTTCGGGAGTCTGTATTAGGCAGCTTTAGCGTTGGGAGAGCCCAGAGCAGAGGCGTAAAAGAAGTGTGACTTAAAAAACAGAAACAAATGACAAAACTACTAGGCCCAGTGGTTGTGGCTCAATGTGTTGGGTGTCCTTCCTGCAAACTGAAGGGTTGCTGATTTGATTCCCAGTCAGGGCACATGCTTGGATTGTGGGCCAAGTCCTTGGTTGGGGGTGTGTGAGAGGCAGCTAAACAGTGTTTCTCTCATGCATCTGTGGGGGCAACTTTGCCTGCAAAGTCCCCCCATCTGCCATGGATGAAAATAAAACTACCAAGACACGATCTACTTGGGGAGGAGAGGTGGTCAATCTCAGAGGAGGAAGACCAGGAGCCCCTTCCTCAATGGCTTTTATTGGGTTGTAATACACAGGAATACAGGCAGCGAGGATCAAACAGTAGATAACATTTCAGAGAAACCTGAGGGCTTAGTCTGAGTCAGTGTCTGTCAGGTAAGGGGGTTGCAGAAACTTTGAGAGACGTACTGGTTTCCTGCTGGGATCCTTATCATATGAATGAAAGTACTCTTAGCAAAGCAGGCTTCACAGGACTTTAGGAATTCCTTCTTATACCCGATAACCCCAGATCCTGCTCTAGCTGGCAAGGGGCTGCACTACCTCCCCCATCATAGGTTTTAGGCTTAAGTGCATTAGAGCCACGAAGTGTTTCTCCCAGATGGAAATGGGGACTTGGGCTATGTCATAATAGCTGGGGAGTGAGGGTCCATCACCTCCTCTTTGTTGCAGCCCGCTGAGTCCTTCCTTGAGGGCCTCCTAAGTGATCGTGTCTGGCTTAGGTTGCCCCCCGCCCCCGAGGGGTCTTATCCATCATAGACTAACGGACCAAGCACTGGGGGCTCCGGAGAAGCAGAAGCAGCACTGCTGCCAGAAACAAGCTTTGTCTCCTCAGTGGCTCACATTCTGGAGGTCGCTCGCTCAGCCTTAGCCATGGAGGGGAAGTTACAACTCCTGAAACCAAGCAGAGTGGTTCCCAACATGCATCAATGTTTCTTTTCTTTCCCCCCTACCTTCCTCTCTCTCTAAAAATAAATAAATAGCCCTGGCTGGTGTAGCTCAGTGGATTGAACATGGGCCCTGCAAACCAAAGGGTTGCCGGTTCGAATCCCAGTCAGGGCACATGCCAGGCCAGGGCCCTGGTAGCAGGGCATGTGCAAGGTAACCACATGTTGCTGCTTCTCTCCCTCTCTTTCTCCCTCCCTTCCCCTCTTTCTAAAAATTAATAAAATCTTAAAAAAAAAAGAAATAAAATAAAATAAAAAATACTAAGTTAAAAAAAAATAAAAGAGGTTTAAATGGTTTCCCTTAAAGAGGTTTTGTAGTAGGTACTGGGAACATTGACACCGAGAGGAAGCTTTCAGGCCTGACTCGAGTGGAATGGGAGGACAGGCAAGACAGAAGAGAATTTCAGTGTCCTCTACAGGACAAGAGGGAGCGAGGTGATTGTTACATTGGGAGAATAAAACTGCACCACAATACACTATAAAGTGTATAAATCCTTATGAGTCTCAAGAAACAAAGACCTAGAGTTTAAGGGATGATGATTCGTATCTCACAGGTTGTGAGGAGTAATGGAGGTAAAAAGGCAAATGTTTAGTGTTAGTTCTTGGACTATTAACTACTGCAGTCACAGTATTTGTATGTATGTCGCTGCTGCTGTTGCAGTCACTGTTGCTGTTGGCTCTTGAGATTGATGAGGGAGGCCGATGTTTCGGTTGGTCTGTTGGAGGAATGGAGCACTTGAACATTTCTCAAGACCAGGTCAGCTATACGTGTTCTCCTTCTCTTTCTTGTCAGAGGCACCAGGAACTCTATTGTTTTCTCTTAAAACCTGCTACCACTTACTCTTAGTTATTTTTTCCTCTGAGTTTGGTTGTGGGGTAAGGTCTACAATCTGCGTATCTGTCTTGAAGTGATAGGATGCAGTCTACAGTTAGAGTATTGAAAAAATAGTAAACTACTCTGAGAATTAGCTGCCATGTTATGAATCGCCCTGTGGAGACTCCCTACATGGTGAGGAATTGAGGCCTCCTGCCAACAGCTGACGAGGAACTGAGGCCTCCAGCCTATCGTGTGTAACTGAGCCTTCTTTGAAGCAGATCTCCCTGCCCTTGTCAGGCCTCCAGCCCTAGTCTACTGGCCCACCAACATCTTGACTGCAACCTCATGAGAAATCCTGAGCCAGACCACCCAGCTAAGATGCTCCTTGATTGCCAAACCTCAGAAATTCTTAGGGCTAACTTGTTATGCAGCAGTAACATATACCCTTCCTTTATAAACACGTACCTTTCCTTTATAAACTTGAAAACATACAAACATATACACCATGGTTTTGAGATGTTAGATGACAGGTGGCACCAGACCGTGATCCCTGAGAGTAGAAACAAATGGGATGAGCTTTTGCATTGCACCAATTTACAGGAGAGCTTAGAGGTGTTTTACAGGCTGCAGTGCAAGGAGAAAGTACCATTGTTGGGATAGGAACACAGATAAAAGTTTGGAAAGACCACCCTGGCTGGTGTGACTCAGTGGAATGAGCACTGCCCTTCGAATCAAAGAGTCACCAGCTTGATTCCCAGTCAGGGCACATGCCTGGGTTTTGGGCAAGGTCCCCAGTAGGGGGCCTGTGAGAGGCAATCACACACTGATGTTTCTCTCCCTCTCTTCCCCCTGTCTAAAAATAAATAAATAAAAGCTTTCAAAAAAGGTTTTGGAAGACTAAGGTGGTTAGAATTGCAGGCCAGAGTACCAGAGAGAAGGGAGCTGTAGGAGACAGGTATATTGAGTATATATTAAAGTAGAAGAGTGCATTCAAGTGTGTATGCATTCTGGAGATCTGCAGAGGGTTCCCCCTCAGCCTTTGGCTGAGTTGTGATCTGTAGACGATGACAGGACCTACTCAAAATCAGGGAAAGAACTACTGGAAAACAGTAAGAAAACAATTTCTTACAGAGCTCACAGAATGCTGGGAATATTTTGTGTCTCCATTATCCAGACCTTGTAAAGACCTTGTAACATTGTACATAGTGCATTGGGAAGAGTCCTCAGAAGGCTCCAGGTGATTCCAAGTAACGAAACTGCATAAGAACAAAGCCTGACACTATTTAGAGGAGTACAACACAATTCACAACCCAACAGTATGAAATTTATGGGCAAATTACTAGAAACAGAGATTATTATAACTGACTCAAGAAGAAATAGAAAATATAAACGATTGAATCAATAATAGAAAAAACTCACGCCCAAACAAAGAAGAGTCCAGGATGAGATGGCTTTACTAGTGAAAAATACCAAACATTTATTTACTTATTTTTAAATATTATTTTCAACTTTAGAGAGAGGGGAAGGGAAGGGGAAAGAGAGGGAGAGAAGCATCAATTGGTTGCCTTGTGTACACACCCCTGGGGACCTGCAATCCAAGCATGTGCCTTGACCAGGAATCAAATTGGTTACCTTTCAGTTTGCAGGACAGTGCCCAGTCAACTGAGCCATAACAGTCAGGGCTCTACCAAACATTTAAAGAATTGGCACCAATCCTTAGATTCTTAAAAAAAAAAAAAAGGACAGGATAACTTATTCTAAACAAAGGTACTGTGAGAAAACAACAACAAAGATTTTCCTAAATGCATCATATAGTGTGTATGCTGTAGTGACTGGCTTATTTCACTCAGCATAGTGTCTTATGGCAATTTGCGTGGCTCAGTTGTGGCGCTGTCTGTGAGGGAGGTGTCAGGGAGTAATATAGCTTGTTCTACTCTTGCCCCGCTTTTTGTTACTTCCCTTGTTTCCACAAGCAGATTGTGCTCTTTCAGGTGTTGATTTCCAGGTAGGTGAGTTTTCTAGACTTTGTAGGAAACTTTGGCCCTCTCCAGTGGACACTCCTGTGAGACTGGGAATTTCTCTCACCATGATAACCCTCACAGGTTTTTGCATCCAGAGGTTTTGAGTCTTTAGTTTCCTGTGCTGAAATCCCGGGTTTTGCAGTCTGTCTTGCTTCCCAGTCATTCCTCCTGGCATATCCACGTGTGAATGTGGGACCACCTGGTCGGCCAGCCTTGGCTTGTCTTGCTTGGTTCACTGCCTTGATGTGCGTACTGTCTGTCCTGGCTTCCCATCTATGCCCCTCTTACAAGTCTGGATGATTGTTTATTTAACAGCTTGGTTGTCGGACTTCCATGCAGTTTGATTTTCTGGCAGTTCTAGGTTTTCTTTTGTTTTCAAATTGGTTGTTACCCTTCTTTTGGTTGTGCAAAGAAGTGAAGCATTTCTACATATGCCTTTATCTTGGCTGGAACTCAATTATTGAACTATCATTTAAAATTGAAGAAGTCATAAGGAGCTTTCCTGAAAAGAAAAAGTTGCAGGAGTTTGAAAACACCAAACCAATAGTGAAAAATGTTAATGGGGTTGCTTTAAGAAGGAGAAGAAAAATAGCAAGGGGAGGAAAATAGCCTAACAAAAAATGGCACTAAATAGGTATGTATCAGTAATCTCTTTAAATGTAAATGTCTTAAATGTTCCAACAAAAAGACATAGGGAAGGTGAATAGAACAAGATTCATGTATATGCTGCTCCCAAGAAAATCATCTCAGATTGAAAGATGCACACAAACTAAACTAAAAGGGATAGAAAAAGGTATTTCAGGCAAATGAGAGGAAATAAAATCTGTCGTAGCAGTATTGATATCAGACAAAATAGACTTTAAAACTAAGGCTATAATAACAGACAAAGGACACCATATAATAATAAAGGTAACAGTCCACAAAGAGGATATAATTGTAGTAAATATTTATGCACCCAATATGGGAGTACCTACATAAGTAAAACAAACCTTGAAGGACATAAAGGGAAAGATGGACATAAAGGGAGAGATGGATACAGTCATAGTTGGGGATTTTATACCCCATTGACTCAATGGATAGATATTCCAGAAAGAACATCAATAAGGAGACAGCTGCCTTAAATGACACACTAGGTAAAATGGATTTCATTGATATCTTTAGAGCATTTCACCACAAAGTACCAAAATTTACAGACTTTTTAAGTGCACATGTAATGTTTTCTGAGGTAGACCACATGTTAGTACAGAAAACAAGTCTCAGTAAATTTAAGAAGATTGAAATCATATCATGCCTCTGAACACTATGCTATGAAACTAGAAATCAATCACATGAAAAGCACTGAAAAACAAGCAAAGACATGGAAGCTAAACAATATGTTGTTAAACAATGAAAGGGCCAATAATGAGATCAAGGAGGAAATCAAAAGATACCTTGAAACAAATGAAAATGAGGTCACAACCATAAAAAATCTGTGGGACACTGGGAAAGCCATTCTAAGAAGAGAAATCATAGCATTACAGGCCTATATCAGAAAACAAGAGAAAAACTCAAACAGTCTAACTTTATACTTAAAGTAACTTGAAAAAGAACAACAAACAAAGCCCAATGTGAGTACAAAGAAGGAAATAATAAAGGTCAGTGCAGAAATAAGTGAAGTAGAGTCTAAAAAAATGAGACAAAAGATCAATGAATCCAAGAGCTTCTTCTTTGAAAAGAAAAACCAGATTGACAACCCTTTGCCAAACTCATTAATAAAAAAGGAGAGAGTATTCAGATGAAATCTGAAATGAAAGAGGAGAAATAACAGCTGACACCAAAGAAATACAAAGGATTGTAAGAAAATATTAGGAACAATTATATACCAACAAACTGGATTACCTGGAGGAAATGGATAAATTCCTAGAAACATGCAATCTTCCAAAACTAAATCAGGAAGAATTACAGAATTGGAATAGATGGATTATACCTAATGAAATGGAAGCAGTCATCAAAACTCCCTAACAAACAAAAGCTCTAGACCAGATGGTTTCATAGGTGAATTTTACTAAATATTCTATGAAGAACTAACATCTCTCCTCAAACTATTTTATAAAATTCAAGAGGAGGGAAGGCTTCCAAACTCATTTTACAAGGCCAGCATTATCTTAATTCCAAAACCAGATAAAGATACTACAGAGAAAGAAAATTATAGGCCTAGTTCCTTGATGAACATAGATACTAACATCCCCAACAAATTGTTAGCAAACCAAACACAGCCATGCAGAAAAAAGATCATACATTGTGATCAATGAAATTTATTCTGGGACTGTAAGGATGGTACAACATTTGCAAATTAGTAAATGTGATTCACCACAAACAGAATTGAGGATAAAAAACACATGATCATATCAATAGATGCAGAAAGAGCTTTTGATAAAATCTAGCACCCATTTATGATCAAAACAATCCTCAAAGTGGGAATAGAGGAAACATAGCTAAATATAATAAAGGACATGTATGACAAACCCACTGCTAACATCATACTCAGTGGTGACAACTACAGCATTCCTCTTAAGATTGGGAACAAGACAGGATGTCTGCTTTCACCTCTCTTATTCAACATAGTACTGGAAACCCTAGCCACAGCAATCAGACAAGAAGATTAAATAAAAGGCACCCATACTGGCAAGGAAGAAGTAAAACTGTTGTCATTTGCAGATGACATGATACTGTACATGGAGAACCCCAAAGATTCTACCAAATAACTACTAGAACTGATAAGTGAATTCAGGAAAGTAGCAGTAGACAAAATTAATATTCAGAAATCAGTTGCAGTTTTATATGCCAGCAATGAACTAACAGAAAGGGAATTTAGTCCTGGCTGGGGTGGCTCAGTGGATTAAGTGCTGGCCTGTGAACCAAAAGGTCACTGGTTTGATTCCTGGTCAGGATACATGCCTGGATTGTGGGCCACATCCCCAGTTGAGGGTGTGTGAGATGCAGCCAGTTCCTGTATCTCTTGCACCTTGATATTTCTCTCCTTCTCTTTTTCCCTTCCTTCCCTTCTCTCTCAAAGGAAATGAATAAAATCTTATTTAATAAGTTGAAACTTAAAACAGTGCATTGAGAATTGCAAAAAATAAAATAAAAAAGTACATAGGATGAAACCTAAACAAGGATGTTAAAGACCTGTACTTGGAGAAATATAAGACACTGAAGAAAGAAAGAGAAGAAGATACAAATATCATGTTCATCAATAGGAGGAATTAACATCATTAAAATGTCCATACTACTTCAAACAATCTATAGATTCAATGCAATTCCTATCAAGATTCCAATGACATGTTTCACAGTACTAGAGCAAATATTTTAAAAATTCATATGGAACTACAAAAGGACCACATACCACCAGATGTCCTGAGAAAGAAGAACAGAGTTGGAGGAATTATGCTACCTAATATGAAACTGTACACACAATAAGGCCATAGTAAACAAAACAGCCTGGTACTGGCATAAAAACAGACATGTAGATCAATGGTACAGCATAGAGATTCAAGAAATAAACCTACACCTTAATAGTCAATATTATACATAGGAAGCAAGTACATACATGGGCTAAGGATAGTTTAGTCAATAAGTAGTGTTGGGAAAATTGAATAGATATGTACAGAAAAATAATACTAGACCACCTTCTTACACCATACACAAAAATAAATTCAAAATACATGAAAACCTTAAATGTTAGACTAGAAACCATAAAAATTATAGATGAAAACATAGGCAGCAATATCTCAGACATTGCTTGTAGCAATATTTTATCGGATATATCTCTCCAGGCGTGGAAACAAAAGAAATGGGACTACATCAAACTAGAAAGTTTGCACAGCAAAGGATATTGTCAACAAAATAAAAAGACAACCCACAGAATGTGAGAATATATTCACTGATACATCTGATAAGGGTTATTATTCAGAATTCATGAAGAACTTATAAAAGTCAACATGAATAAAAACAACCCAGTTAAAAAATGGTGGAAGAGCTAAATAAACACTTCTGCAAAGAGGACATACAGATGGCCAATAGACGTGAAGAGATGTTCAGCATCAATAGCTATCAGAGAAATGCAAATTAAAACCACTGTGAGATATCATCTCATTCCTGTCAGAATGGCTGTCATCAATAAATCAGCAGATGGCAAGTGCTGGTGAGGATGTGGAGAAAGGGGAACACTTTTCCACTGTTGGTTTGAATGCAGACTGGTGTAGCCACTGTGGAAAGCAGTATGGAACTACCGCAAAAAATTAAAAATGGATCTATCTTTTGACCCAGTGTTCCCACTTTGGGGAATATAACCTAAGGAACATAAAACATTGATTTGAAAGAACATAAGCATCCCCACATCCTTGCAGCATTCTTTACAGTTGTTAAGATATTGAAGGAGCCCAAATGTGCATCAGTAGATGAGTGCATAAAACATCAGTGGGACATTTATGCAATGAAATAGTAGTCAGCCCTAAAAAAAGAAAATTCCACTCTTTGCAACAGTATGGATGGACCTGGAGAACATTATGCAAATAGAATAAGCCAGTCAGAGAAAGACAAATACCACATGATTTCACTCATGTGGCATCTGATGAACTAACTGAGCTAACAAGGAAGATAGGGACAAGACTTCTAGATAGAGAGCTGGATGACAGCTAGTAGCAGGTAGATTGGAGGGGTAGAGGCACTGATCAGAAAGGAAAAAGGTCTTATGAACATGGAGAACAGTATGGTGATTGCTGGGGGAAGGAGATTATGTGCAGTCTAAATGGTAATAGAAAAAAGTACAATAAAGATTAAATTAAAAAAATAATGGTGCCATTAACTGGCCAGATGTCTCCATTGCCTTATTTATAATGAGGCCAGGCCATGTTGAAAAAGATTATCTTTTTTCTTGAGGGACTCAGGGTCAAATTTCTCCCAGGTGGCCAGTATGCACTCCAGAGGGGGTCTCTAGAGAGACTGTGGATTGGTTCCCCATCTTTGGAGGGACATATATGTAACATGCTGAGATTTAGAAGTGTCCCTTTAAGTTTCTGGGCTGTCTGGGGTGTCCTCTGGTACAGTAGGGCAGGTACTATGCCTTCTTGGAACTAATTGGTGTGTGGAGTCCTACCCTGTACCCTGGACCAGCACTCACAGTGATGGCCAGGAATGGTGATGATGAACTTTGCTCAGTATCTAGCTTTGTACTGGGCCCTGGCAGAGAGTGAACACCTGACCATGAGACATCAAATGAGTGTACAACCTGAGCTGCCCATCACGAACTGCGTGTTCTCTGATCCATCAGGCTGCAAAGCTAGGCATATACCTCAGTGTTCTATTATCAAATGAGAGTGAAACTGCTCAGAATATGTTGCCTATTCCTGCCACATTTGCCACCTCTTCCTCAGTCAATACCCAAGGCCTCATGGCAAATTCTGTATGATCAACTGATGGAAGAAGAAAGAGCTCAGGCCTGGAACCAACTGGAAGTGAATGTTTGCAGTGCTACAGGAAGGCCCTGAAAGGTATTAGAGAAGGGAAATCCTTTCAGTGAACCTAACTTCAAATAGTACATTCAGCTCTCCATATTTGCAGGTTTTGTGTCTGTGGATTCAACCAACTGGGGATGCAGAATTTTTGGAAAAAAATTACATTGTTGTTGATGTATACTGTGTAGTTAGGGCTACAGTGCTTGCATCTGTACTGAACACATAACAGAGTTTTCTTGTCATTATTTCCTAAACAATACAGTAGAGCAACTGTTTACATAGTATTTATATTGTGTTTTTAGTAACCGAGGAATGATTTAAAGCATACAAGAGAATGTATGTAGGTTAGGTGGAAGTACTATTTAATATATGCCATTTTATATAAGGGCTTCAGCGTCTATGGATTTTGGTATCTGTGGAGGTCTGGAACCGATAACCCACAAATTTTGAGGGACAACTATTCATATAGTTGTCTGTCTAGGTGGAGACAGAAACTCAGAAGTTTGAAGGTACACATTTTCACGGGATAGATGGTTTGGTTGGATAATTAGGACTGGAGGACTGGTAATAAGGAGGCCTATGGGAGAAGGTATGTGGCGCGCCCTTAACAGAAAAAGGGGCTATTTGTACTCTGTGCAAATATTCCTGCTAAAGATACCCATTTCAGAGGAGACTTTCAATAAATAGATGGACCAGATGACTAGTTCTGTAGATGTCAGTCATTTCCTTTCCCCAGCAATCTTACCCTTCCTTGCTCAACAGTCTTACAAAGAAAATGGCCATGGTAATTGACCTAGAGGTTATAAGTGGACACAGCAATGTGGAGTTCCTCTCATCAACACTGATTTAGCTAAAACCACTGCTGAGGGGCCAGCTTGTACACAATTCCTGATATGGCCCCATTCCCCATTGGAGCTAGCTACTTAGTGGCAGGTAGGTTACGTGGAGGGAGCAGCAATGTGTATATTTTACATATGGATTTGCCTTCCTTGACCACCACATGCGTGGACACTGGTTCCAGTCTTGGTATTCCATACAACATTTCTTCTGACCAAAGAGTTAATATTACAAAAACAAAAAATGAAGCACTGTGATTATACCTACGGAATTTTCTGGTCTTACCATGTAGTCTACTATTTAGAAGCAGCTGGACTTACTAGAACATTGAAGTGGCCTATTGAAGACTCCCTTACTGGCCAGCTGGGAGACACTGTAATGTTGGGGTGCTGTCTACAGGATGAAATATGTACTTTGTACCACCCACTGTACTTTCTCCCCCATGCAGAAAACATGGATCCAAAGTGGCAGTGGGGAGGCCTCTGTATTAGTGTCAATTAAAAAAAAGGCAGTTCTATTTTTAATTTTTTTGAGTAAACTCCATTCTGTTTTCCAGAGTAGCTACATCACTCTACATTCCCACCAACAATGTACTAGGGTTCCCTTTTCTCCACATCCTTGCCAGCACTTGTTTGTTTGTTGATTTATTAATGATAGCTATACTGGCTGGTGTGAGCTGATATCTTGTTTTAATTTGCCTCTCCCTGATGATTAGTGATGTTGAGCATTTTTAATGTTTTTTGGCCACCTGTATGTGCTGTTTGGAGAAATGTCTGTTCAGGTCCTTTACCTAGTTTTTTTTTTTTTTTTAAGATTTTATTTATTTATCTTTAGAGGGGAAGGGAAGGAGAGAGGGAGAGAAACATCAATGTATGGTTGCCTTTTGTGCATCCCCTGCTGGGAACTGACCTGCAGGGAACCGGCCTGCAACCCTGGTATGTGCCCTGACTGGGAATCGAACCGTGATTGTCTGGTTCACAGGCCCGCGCTCAATCCACTGAGCTGCACCAGCCAGGGCTTACCTAGTTTTTAATTGGATTGTTTGTCTCCTGGTTTTATGTTGTATAAGTTCTTTTATTTTTAAATATATTTTTTTATTTTATTGATTATGTTGTTCTGTTTCCCCCCTTCATTCCCCTCCACCCTGCACATTCCAGTTGTTCTATTTCCCCCTTTCATTCCCCTCCACCCTGCACACCCCTCCCCCACCATTCCCCCCCTTTAGTTCATGAACACGTGTCTCAAGTTCTTTAGATTCTATATTTCCCATACTATTCTTACCCTCCCCCCTATCTATTTTCTATCTACTATCTATGCTACTTATTTTCTGTACCTTCTCCCCCCTTCTCCTTCTCCTATTCTCCTGTTGCTAACCCTCCATGTGATCTTCATTTCTATGGTTCACTCCTGATCTAGCTGTCCTCTTAATTTGCTTTTGTTTTAGGTGTGGTTGTTAATAACAGTGAGTTTGCTGTCCTTTCACTGTTCATCTTTTTTATCTTCTTTTTCTTAGGTAAGTCTCTTTAACATTTCATATAATAAGGGCTTGGTGATGATGAACTCCTTGAATTTGATCTTATCTGAGAAGCACTTTATCTGTCCTTCCATTCTAAATGAAAGCTTTGCTGGATAGAGCAATCTTGGTTGTAGGTCTTTGGATTTCGTGACTTGGAATACTTTTTTCCAGCCCCTTCTTGCCTGAAAGGTCTCTTTGGAGAAATCAGCTGACAGTCTGATGGGAACTCCTTTGTAGGTGATTGCCCCCTTATCTCTTGCTGCTTCTAGGATTCTCACCTTCATTTTAATCTTGGCTAATGTAATTATGATGTGCCTTGGTGTGTTCCTTCTTGGGTCCAACTTGTTTGGGACTCTCTGAGCTTCCTGGATTTCCTGGAAGTCTATTTCCTTTGCCAGATTGGGGAAGTTCTCCTTTATTATTTATTCAAATAAGGTTTCCACTTGTGACTGTTCCTCTTCCCCTTCTGGTACCCCTATAATTCAGATGTTGGAGCGTTTAAAGATGTCCTGGAGGTTCCTAAGCCTCTCCTCATTTTTTTGAATTCTTGTTTCTTCATCCTTTTCTGTTTGGCTATTTTTCCTTCCTTCTGGTCTGCTCCCTTGATTTGAGTCCCAGTTTCCTTTCCATTACTATTGGTTTTCTGTGCATTACCATTCATTTCAATTAGTTTAGCCTTCATATATTCCTCTAATTTGTGACTATAATCAACCAGTTCTGTGATCATCCTGATCACCAGTGTTTTGAACTGTGCATCTGAAAGTTTGGCTATTCATCGCTTAGATTTATTGGCTCTGGGGCTCTTGAGTTGTTCTTGAGCCATGTTTTGATCTGTTCATGCCTGTTAGGTATGAGGAGAGGCACCTTAGGTGTTCACCAGGGCGGGGCCACCCAGGTCGCTGATTTGTGATGCTGTATGTGGGGGCGGGGTCAGAGAGGGAGCAATGGCGGTCCTCTCCGCTTGCCCAGTCCGCGCCTGTTTATCTGAGCGCAAATGTGCAAGCCCAGTGCCCTGCGCAGCCGGGCCCTGCATGATCTGTTTCAATGCTCGCCTCTTCACTGGTTTCTCTGCGCGCAAATGTGCACCTGACCGTAGACAGCCAGCCAGCCGCACCTCTTACCTGTGTCCGCCCATAGCTAGCCCGCACCTGGGATCTTTTTTGCCCAACCCGCTCCGCTGCTAGCTTCACCCTGTTTGTTATTTTTGGACTCTGTATTGTTCGATTTTCTGTGTGGTTTGGTTGCGTTTATTGTTAAAACTTTGTTGTTTTTAGATTTGGTTGTGCGAGGAAGCAAAGTGTTTCCACGTATGCCTCCATCTTGGCGGAACTCCTAAGGTGTATAAGTTTTTTACTGACAGTAAACAGAGAAGGGAAGAGAAGGGTAATAGGGGATAGTGGGTGGCATGCATCAAGGAACATGTATGAAGGACACATGGACAAAGCCATAGAGGGTGGGTTCAAGGGTGGAAGGCAGGGGTGGGGGGCTGGGGGGCAGGGTGGAGTGAAAATGGAGACAACTGTACTTGAGCAACAATAAAAAAAAGTTCTTTATATATTTTGGAAACTAACCCCATATTAGATGTATTATTGGCAAATATGTTTTCCCATATTGCCTTTCATCTTGCTGATGGTTGTGATGGTACACTTACATAATGAAATTCTTTTTTTTATTAAGTATATTTTATTGATTATGCTATTACAGTTGTCCCATTTTTTTCCTCCTTTGCCCCTCTCCACCAGGTACCTCCATTCCCTCCAGCATCCCCCCACCACTTAGTTCATGTCCATGGATCATACATGTAAGATCTTTGGCTTCTCCATTTCCCATACTATTCCTTTTTTTAAAAAGGTTGTATTTTATTTATTTACTCCTATTTTATTCTTCACCTCCTCTTGTCTATTTTGTACCTACCAATTATGCTTCTAATTCTCTGTACTATTTCTCCCATCTCCTCTCTCCCCCACCCTGTTGATAACCCTCCCTGTGATGTCAATTTCTGTGAATCTATTCCTGTTCTAGTTGTTTTCTTAGTTTGTTTTTGTTGGGGTTTTTTTAGGCTCAGTTGTTAATAGTTACGAGTTTATTGTCATTTTAGTTTTCATAGTTTTGATATTCTTTTTCTTACATAAATCCCTTTAATATTTCATATAATAATGGCTTGTGATGATGAACTCCTTTAGCTCTACTTGTTTGAGAAACACTTTATCTGCTCTTCCATTTTAAATGATAGCTTTGCTGGATAGAGTAATCTTGAATGTAGGTCCTTGCCCTTCATCTCTTTGAATACATCTTTCCAGCCCCTTCTTGCCTGCAGAGTTTCTTTTGAGAAATGATAGTCTCATGGGAAATCCTTTGTAGGTAACTCTCGGCTTTTCTCTTTCTTCTTTTAAGATTTCTCTTTATCTTTAACCTTTGGCTTTTTAATTATGATGTGTCTTGGCTCCTTCCTTCTTGGAGCCAACTTCTTTGGGACTCTCTGACTTTCCTGGACGTGTATGTCTATTTCCTTGGCGAAATTGGGGAAGTTCTCCTTCGTTATTTTTTTCAAATAAGTATTCAATTTCTTGTTCTTCCTCTTCTGCTTCTGGAACCCCTATGATATTGGGACATTTAAAGTTGTCCCAGAGATTTCTAAGCCTCTCCTCTTTTTAAAAAAAATTCTTGTTTCTTCTTTCTGTTCCAGGTGAATGGTTATTTCTTACTTTTGTTCCAAATCATTGACTTGAGTCCCAGCTGCCTTCCTTTCACTGTTAGTTCACTGTATATATATTTTTTATTTTCAATTTGTATAGCCTTCACTTCTTCCTTAATTTGTGGCTGTACTCTCATTTCTCAGCATCCTAATCACCAGTTTTTTGAAAACTCTTTATGGTTAGTTGATCACTCTTTCTTGCTTCGTTCTTTTTCTGGAGTTTTCTCTGGTCTTTCATTTGGGCCATATTTCTTTGTCTGCCCCATTTGGCAGCCTTCTTGTGTTTCTGTATATGAGGTAGAGCTGCTTTGACTCCCTATGTTGGCACATGTTTTATTGAAAGGGGCAGAGCCCTTGGTATTCGCCAAGGTGGTGCAACCTACTTCACCACTTTATGGCGCTATATGCGGGGCAGGTGTCAGAGAGGGAACAATGCTACTTGCTTGGCTCACAACCCATTTTTAGTCACTTCCTCCACTTTCCTTAAGTGACTTGCACCCTTTAGCAACTGTGCTGGTGCTGATTCTGAGAGTGGGTGGGTTTGTGTACTTTCCAGAATCCTGGTGGCCCTTTAAATGGACTCTCTTGAGAAACTGGCAGTTTCTTCCGTTGCCCAGAACCCCACTGGTTTTTACAGTGAGAGGTTATGAGGCTTTATTTCCCAGCCCTGGAACCCTGGGCTGCATGGTCTGTCCTGGGACTGGGATTGCTTACTTTCCAGTTGTCCCTCCTGGTTTTTATCTACTGCATGTGAATGTGGGATCACCTGTTCTTTGGCTGCTCCTGCTGCATTCTTGCCATGCTACACTGCTCCCTCTCTACCCCTCCCACCTGTCTGGATGAATGTTTCTTTTTTAAATTCTTGGTTGTTGTACTTTCATACAGTTCAATTTTCTGGTTGTTTTTGTTTTTAGATTGTTCGGTATCCTTCTTATGATTGTGCAAATACTGAAGTGTTCTACCTATACCTCCATCTTGGCCAGAAGTACCAATGGGCTGCACAGTGGAATTCTGTGTAAAAAAGAAGGAACTCTTTCCTTTTGTGACAGTATGAATGGACCTGGAGAATATTAGGCTAAGCTAATGAAGCCAGTTAGAGAAAGAGAAATACCATATGATCTCACTCATATTGTGGAATCTAATGAAAAAAAAAATAAACTGGCAGACAAAACTAGAGGCACGGACGTATGGAACAGACTGATAGATCTCAGAGTGAAGGGTGTTGAAAGGGACTGGAAGAAATTAGCTAAAAAATTTCTTTTTTTAAAAAAAATTTTATTTATTTATTTGGAGAGAGGAGAAGGGAAGGAGAAAGAGTGGGAGAAAAACATCAATGTGTGGTTGTCTCTCATGTGTCCCCTACTGGGGACTTGTGGCCTGCAACACAGGCCTGATGGGAATCGAACTGGCGACCCTTTGTTTCACAGGCCTGTGCTCAATCCACTGAGCTATACCAGCCAGGGCTAAAGAATTTCTAAATTAGAAGAATTAGGTAAATAATTCAAATCCCACAGACACAGACAACAATGTGGTGTATGCCAGGGGTGGGTGTTGGTGGAGCGAGGAAAAGGGGTAAAATGGGGGACATCTGTAATGGTGTCAGCAATAATAACAGAAAAAGAACATGGATCCAGCAACCCTGATATGGAAATGGGAGGGACAACTTTCACTATTATACACAGTAACCCATTCACAAAAATGTTGCTTTCTATCCCTGAAACTTTGAACTTTGATAGCTAGAGATTAAGTTCTCAAGGAAGGAATGCTTCTATTAGGGAATACATTGATCGACTTAGAAGCTGACACTGCCATGCAGCCGTTTTGAGCTCCTTATACCATTGTGACTACAGGCAGAGAAGTAGGTGCCCTGCTGGTGGCGTGATTGGTCCTGATCACCAAGGGTCAGTTGGGTTGCTGCTGCAGTGGTGGTGTGGAAGACTACCCTTGGGAACTAGAGGATTCTCTGGGTGCCCTGTGTGTTGTACTTCTACTTCCAGTAGTAAAAGATTAATGGAGGAATACAGCAGCCCATTTCTGAGTCATTTCACCAGTAAAATACTTCAACCATGAAGTCTTGACTGAGGGTGAAAAGAACATAGTATAGCTAGTCGAAAAAAGAGAAATTATAAATGTCAACAGTGGCTTTGGGATCAATTACAGAAATGAAGGCTTAGCAGCTGTATTTTCTTTCCTGCTTGTTATTTATGTGTGTATATTGCATATAAGGAATGCTGTTGATGGTTACATTGATATTTTAATCTATATTACTATATGTTGAGTTATGCCTGGGGTCTCTAGCACTACAGGTAGAATGGGAAGAGAATCCAACATCCAGAGTGATGTAACTGACTGATGGGACTTTGTGAATCTCATTTTTGGACAGAAGGTATACCCTCATTTCAGGAGGGCTGTCAGTCCTGTTAGGATTAAGCACAATGTTATTTTTTTAGTGGAGTTTAATTATGAGTGGGAGGGTCTCTGTGGTGTTTGAGTAGCCAGAGGGATGGACAGTGTTAGGTAATGTCTCAGGTTTGTAAGTAATTGGCTTATCTAGGCCCTGGCTATTTTTTTTCCTTAATGAAAAAATTCTTATACATTTTTATAAATTAAATAAAACTATGCCATATATTCCACAAAAAAATCAAGTACACTTAAGCCTAATAGTTCTGATAATTACATGAAATATAAATGATCTAAAATATCCAGGATAATTTAGTTACTGCATTAGAAATAAATGATATTGAGATTGTAATTCAAGGAAGAAAACTGTCTTTATTCACAGATAACCTTATCATTCATGTAGAAGATATGATGGAATCTTATGAGAACTAATGAATGAGGGTAGTACATGAAGATCAATATGCAAAAATAACTTGTGGATAAATGAAACAAATTTAACAACATATGTCAAAGAAAATTGAGAACTATAAAGTATTGCTGAGAAAGTAAGTGTGCCTAAATAAATTGAGACATATGGTTGAGTCATTATTCATGGATTTTGTATTTGTGAATTGATCATTTGTTAAAATATATTTGTAAGCCCCAAATCAATACTTACATTTTTTTTGCAATCATTCACTGACACAACCAGAGGGGTAAAAAATTTAAATCACCTAATGAGTACAATGTGAACTGAAGGTGAACATGTACTCTGCTCTCATTTCAGTTCTCATGCTGTCCTTTTCTTGGCCTTATTTAATGCTGCATATTTTGTGTTTTTTGTCAGTGATTCAGTTCTTTAAAGTGCTGTGTAGTGCTGGTTGACTGTGAGTTCAATGTTAATAAACCAACAACATATATTTAGTAAGGTGTCCTTAACTAGAAACACACAGTAAGCAAGGTTGTGTGTGGATTAACTGTCAAAATGTTATGATCAGAAGTTTGCAGGAACCCGAACCTGTATTTCCTATAGAAGCAATAGTTCATTCTTTGCTAATACACTATTTGCAGTGATGTTATAGAACATGACTATTATTAGTAAGTTTGAGATATTGTTATTTCAATAATGAGAATAGACTGTGTATCTGGTACATTGATTAGGAGACTCAGTTTTGTTAAAATGTTGATTTTTACCAAATTAATGTACAAAATTTTTATTCTGATACTTGGAGGCATTTTTTGCCTAAAAAAATTTTATATTGAAATGCAAGAATTTAGAATAGCCACAAAACAATGAAAAAGAACAATGATGTGAGAGGGGGTGAGCAACACTACCTAATTTCAAGAATTATTATAAAATTACATAAAAACCGATTGTCATAAAAAAGATAAATAGGTTAACAAAACAGGTATGTAGTCCAGAAATAAACCCACTTATATATAGATAGTTGATTTTGACCAAGCCAGAAAAGGAAAACAGTAGAAAAAAATATGGACTTTTCAACAAATTGTGTTTAAACATTGGCTCTGAATACACAAAAAATAAAATCGAATCCATATCATGCACTATATACAAAAATTAATTCAAAATGGCTCAGTTGGATCTAAGATGGTGGAGGAGTAAGTGGAGGCTACACTAACCTCCTCCCAGGACCAATCTGGAAATACAACTAAATTGTAGAGCAGTCATCCAGAATAACCAACTGAACACTAGTTGGAGAGAAGCCTTATAACCACGGACAGATAGAAGAAACCACTCTGCCACAATGCGATTGGTAGGGAGTGCAGAGGAGACATGAGAGGGCTGGCTGGGTTCTCCCCAGGCAGCAGCTGAAGTGCTAGAGGGACATTTCAGTGGCTGGGGCATTCCCCCTGAGAATTGTGGGGTCTAAACTACAACTGGGCTCCGCAGCCTACAGCATCAGAGGCGGAAAGGAACTCAGATAACATCCAGCTTTCCCTGTGAAAAGCAGCCAGGGGTTCTGTCTGCCAGGGAAAGGTGGCTGGAGTCACAGAGAACCTCTTAAAGGGCCAAAACACAAAATTTTATTTGCAGCCACTTACCCTGTGCTCCAGCAAAGAGAGGGTACAGTGGATTAGAGACAGTAGAGGAGAGTGGGATTGGTGACGCTAAGTAGAAAACTGAAGGAAAGGCTGCCATGATCCCTGTGCTGGGTCATTCACCATATTGTAGGAGCCCTAACTCTTAGGTGGAGCACTACTTTCCAAGTGCCATCAACCTGAGAGGAAGCAGTAGACCTACCTACAGGAATTACTCTACCCCACCCTGTGGTTCTTAAGCCAGGCTGCTGATTGCAGTTTGATAGGTTAACAAGTGAACTTTTTTTTAACAGTTGATTAGTTTAACAACTAGAGCAGAAAATACAAAGTGGCCACAATGGTAAAACAAAGAAACAGACTGAAAATGAAAGAGAAAGTAAATTTTCCAAAAGAGCTAGAGAAATTGAGTCAAGCAGTTTATCAGATAGACAGTTTAGAGTAATGATTATAAGGATACTCAACAGCATAAAAAAGCTATGTAAACCATTTTATAAATGACCAGTCAGAAATAAAATGCAATATCTGAAATAAAGAATACACTGGAAGGAATAAACAGTAGGTTAGATGAAGAAAAGGACAGAATCAGTGTTTTGGAAGAGAAGGTAGAAAAAAACACCCAGGCCAAGCAGCAAAGGAAGAAAGAATGAAAATGAGGAGAGCTTGAATATTTTGGACAACATGAAGCATAACAACATCCACATCATGAGAATACCAGAAGGAATAGAGAGCAAGCAAGGGATCAAGAACCTATTTGAAGAAATAATGACTAAAAACTTCCTTAATTGGGTGAAGGAGAAAGACACACTAGTCCAGGAAGCTCAGAGAGTCCCAAACAAGTTGGACCCAAAGAGGCCTATGCTGGGACACATCATAATTAAAATGACAAGGGTTAAAGACAAGGAGAGAATCCTAGAAGTAACAAGAGAAAAGAAGGTAGTTACCTACCAAGGAGCACCAGTTAGACTGTTTTTTATCTATTTTCTCAACAGAAACATTTCAGGCCAGAAGGGAGTGGTGTGAAATATTCAATGTGATAAAAAGAATGGACCTACAACCAAGTCTGTGTTACCCAGCAAGGCTGTCATTTAAAATTGAAGGAGAAATAAGGAACTTCCCAGACAAGAAAAAGCTAAAGGAGTTTGTTAACACCAAACCAGTAGTGGAAATGTTAATGGGCTTGTTTTAAGAAGAAGAAAAAGAGAAAAATAGTCTGACGATAAAATGGCACTAGGTATGTATCTGTTAAAAGTCACCTTAAATGTTAATGGTTTACATGTTCCAACCAAAAGACATACGATGGCTGAATGGATAAGATAACAAGACCCATATATGCGCTGCCTCTAAGAGACCCATCTCATATCGCAAGAAATACTCAGACTAAAAGTAAGGGTTGGAAAAAGATATTTCATGCAAATGGGAAGGAAAAAATAGTTGGGGCAGAAGTACTTATATTGGACAAAATAGACTTTAAAGATTATAGTAAGAGATAACAAAGGACACTACATAATGATAAAGGGTTTAGTCCAAAATGAGGATATAACACTAGTAAACCCAACACACCCAACATAGGAACACCTAAATATGTAAAGCAAATCTTGATGGGCATAAAAGTAGAAATGGAAAGAAATAGAGTTATATTTGGGGATTTTAACAACCCTTTGACTTCAATGGATAGATCTTCTAGGCAGAACACCCACAAGGAGCAAGTAGCCTTATGCGACACACTAGTTTAAATGGATTTAATTGAGATTTTCAGGGCATTTCACCCCAAAGCAGCAGAATATACATATTTTCAAGTACACATGGAATATTTCCTAGCATAGACCACATGTTAGGACACAAAACAAGTCTTGATAACTTTAAGAATATTGAAATCATACCAAGCCTCTTCTCTGACCACAGTGCTATGAAACTAGAAAACAATCACAAGAGGAACACTGAAAATCAATCAAAGAAATGGAAGCTAAATAACATGTTATTAAACAATGAACGGGTCAACAATGAGATCAAGGAGGAAATCAAAAGATACCTCGAAAGAAATTAAAATGAGGACACAACAATCCAAAATATGTGGGACCCTGGGAAAGCTGTTCTAAGAGGGAAATTCATAGCATTACAGTTATATCTCAAAAAATAAGAAAAAACTCAAAGAATCTAACTTCACACTTAAAGGAATTTGAAAAAGAACAACAAACAAGGTCTAAAGTGAGTAGAAAGAAGGAAATAATAAAGATCAGTACAGAAATAAATGAAGTAGAGTCTAAAAAATGAGACAGAAGATCAAATGAATCTAAAAGCTGGTTCTTTGAAAAGATAAACAGATTGACAAACCTTTACCAGACTCATCAAAAAGAAAAAAAGAGGGGGACCCAAATAAATAAAAGCAAATGAAAGGGAGGAAATAATGAGGGAGGAATTATTTCCTCCATTTCCTCCATTAAAAAGGGAGGAATTAACAACAAAGGAATACAAAGTATTGTAAGAAAATATTAGGAACAATTAACAACCTGGATGAAATATATAAATTTCTAGGACTATACAGTCTTGCAAAAGTAAATCAGGAAGAATCAGAGAATATTAATAGAGAAATTACACCTAATGAAATTGAAGCACTCATCAAAAAATTTCCAACAAACAAGGACTTCCGCCAAGATGGAGGCATAGGTAGAAACATTATGCCTCCTCGCACAACCAAGTTTAAAGACAACAAAGTTTTAGTAACAAGAACGCAGCCAAAACAGAAAATTGAACTATATGGAAATCTGACAACGAACTGTTAAGCCTGACTGGTAAGAGGGGTGGAGCCAGCAGCGGAGCAGGGTCCGGCAGGAAAGATCAGGCAGCCATGGGTGGATCCCAGATGTGGGGTAGCAACGGGCGGACCTAGTGAGGGCGTAAGGTGGCAGGCTGACTCCGGTCACACATTCATGCACAGAAAAACCAGGTGAAGGAGCGAGCAGTGAGACAGACCATGCAGGCCCCAGTGGCAGGAAGCAGCAGAGGGGACCACTGTTACCCCTCTTTGACCTGTCCCCACATACAGCATCACAAACCAGTGACCTGGGTGGCCCCGCCCTGGTGAACACCTAAGGCTCCACTCCTCATACTTAACAGGCGCAAACAGACCAAAACGTTATGGCTGAAGAAGAACTCAAAGCTCCAGAGCCAATAACTCTAAGCGACCAAGAAATAGCCAACCTATCAGATGTACAGTTCAAAACACTGGTGATCAGGATGCCCACAGAACTGGTTGATTTTAGTCACAAATTAGAGGAATATATGAAGGCTAAACTAATTGAAATGAATGGTAATGCACAGAAAACCAATAGTAATGGAAAGGAAACTGGGACTCAAATCAAGGGAGCAGACCAGAAGGAAGGAAAAATAACCAAACAGAAAAGGATGAAGAAACAAAAATTCAAAAAAATGAGGAGAGGCTTAGGAACCTCCAGGACATCTTTAAATGCTCCGACATCCAAATTATAGGGGTACCAGAAGGGGAAGAGGAACAGCAACAAGTGGAAAACTTATTTGAACAAATAATAAAGGAGAACTTCCCCAATCTGGCAAAGACAATAGACTTCCAGGAAATCCAGGAAGCTCAGAGAGTCCCAAAGAAGTTGGACCTAAGAAGGAACACACCAAGGTACATCATCATTACATTAGCCAAGATTAAAATGAAGGAGAGAATCCTAGAAGCAGCAAGAGATAAGGGGACAGTCACCTACAAAGGAGTTCCCATCAGACTGTCAGCTGATTTCTCCAAAGAGACCTTTCAGGCAAGAAGGGGCTGGAAAGAAGTATTCCAAGTCACGAAATCCAAAGACCTACAACCAAGATTGCTCTGTCCAGCAAAGCTTTCATTTAGAATGGAAGGACAGATAAAGTGCTTCTCAGATAAGATCAAATTCAAGGAGTTCATCATCACCAAGCCCTTATTATATGAAATGTTAAAGGGACTTACCTAAGAAAAAAAAGATAAAAAATATGAACAGTGAAAGGATAGCAAACCCAGAGTTATTAACAACCACACCTAAAACAAAAGCAAATTAAGAGGACAGCTAGATCAGGAGTGAACCATAGAAATGAAGATCACATGGAGGGTTAGCAACAGGGGAGTGGGAGGAGGAGAAGGGGGTAGAAGGTACAGAAAATAAGTAGCATAGATAGTAGATAGAAAATAGATAGGGGGAGGGTAAGAATAGTATGGGAAATATAGAATCTAAACAACTTGAGACATGGTCATAAACTAAAGGGGAGGAATGGTGGGGGAGGGGGTGTGCAGAGTGGAGGGGAATGAAGTGGGGGAAATAGAACAACTGTAATGGCATAATCAAGAAAATAAATTTTAAAAAAAGAACTTCCAACAAACAAAAGCTCTGGAGCAGTTGGCTTCAGAGGTGAATTTTACCAGACATTCCAAGTAAAACTAACACCTCTCCTCAAACTATTTCATAATATTCAAGAGGAGGGATGGCTCCCAAACTCATTTTACAAGGCCAGCATTATCCTAATTCCAAAACCAGATAAAGATACTGCAGAGAAAGAAAATTATAGGTCTATTTCCCTGATGAACATAAATGCCAAAATCCTCAACAAAATATTAGCAGTAGTGTATCCAATACAGTAGTGTATCAAAAAGACCATACATGATGATCAGGTGGGATTTATTCTGGAAATGCAAGGTTGGTACAACATTTGCGAATCAATAAAGTGATTCACCACATAAACAGAATGGAGGACAAAAAGCACATGATCATATCAGTAGATGCAGAAAAAACTTTTAATAAAATCCAGCACATTAAATAAGTTTATGATTTATTTGATCATAAACCTAGTATTTATGATCAAAACTCTCACCAAAGTTGGAATAGTGGGAACATACCTTAAATAGTAAAAGCCATGTATGACAAGTATACTGCCAACATCATACTCAATGGGCAATAACTACAAGTGTTCCCCTTATGATTTTGAACAAGACAGGGATGTCTGCTTTTACTTCTCTTATTCAATACAGTACTAGAAATTCTAGCCACAGCAATCAGACTAGAAGAAGTAATAAAAGGTATCCAAATTGGAACTAAAACTCTCTCTTTGTTTGCAGGTGACATGATATTGTACTTAGAGAACCCCAAAGATTCCACCCAGAAATTATTAGAACTGATAAATGAGCTTAGCAAAGTAGCAGGACAAAAAGTTAATATCCAGAAATCAGTTGCATTTTTATATGCCAGTAATGAACTAACAGTAAGGGAAATTTAAACAATCCCATTCACAATTGCTTCAAAAAGAATAAAATAGACCCTGGTCATGTGTCTCAGTGGATTGAGTGCCGGTCTTTGAACCGAGATGTCATTGGTTCGATTCCCAGTCAGGGCACATGCCTAAGTTGTGAGTCAGGTTTTCAGTTGTGAGCATATGAGAGGGAATCTCTCACACATTCATGTTTCTTCCCCTCTTTTTCCCTTCCTTCTCTCTCTACAAATAAATAAAATGAATAAAATAGGAATAAACCTAACCAAGGATGTAAAAGACTTGTGCTTGTAAAATTATGACACTGAAGAAAGAACTAGAAGAAGACACAAAGAAGCAGAAGCATGTATCATGTTCATGGATATGAAGAGCCGACATCATTAAAATATCCATACCACCCGAAGTAATATATAGATTTAGTGCAATTCCTATCAAGATTTCAATGATGTATATGACAGAAATAGAACAAATATTTCAAAAATGTTATGGAAGCCTAAAAAGCCCTAAATAGCAACAGTGCTCCTGAGAAAGGAGAACATGGTTGGAGGAATCATGTCACCTAATGTGAAACTATACTACAAGGCCATAGTAATCAAAACAGCCTGGTGCTGGCATAGAAACAGACACATAGATCAATGGAACAGAGTAGAGATGCCAGAAATAAACCCACATGTTTATAGTCAATTAATATTCAATGCAGGAAGTATGCTCATACATGGGCTAAAGATAGTTTATTCAATAAATGGTGTTGGGGAAACTGGGTAGATATGTGCAGAAAAATGAAACTAGACCACCTTCTTATACCACACACAAGGATAAATTTAAAATACATGGAAAGCTTAAATGTTAGACTGAAAAGCATAAAAATCATAGAAAGAAACATAGGAAGCAAAATGTTGGACATTGCTGGTAACAATTTTGTGTCTGATATATCTCCCTAGGCAAGGGAAACAAAAAAAAAAAAGAGAGAAAGAAATAGGACTACATCAAACTAAAACATTTGCACATGAAAGGAAATTGTTAACAAAATAAAAAGAAAACCCACAGAATATGAGACTATATTTGTTGATGCATGTCGGGGGAGCTCTGCTGGTAGGGCCCCCAGCCATCACTGATGAGAATAAGTCTACCAAAACATGATCTGCTTGGGGAGGAAAAGTGGCCAGTCTCTGAAAGGAGAAGGCCAGAAGCCTTTTCCTCAACGGGCTTTTATTGGGTTCATTTGCATAGGAATACAGGGCACATATGTAAAGCTCATCAGTCATTGTCAGGCAGTAATGATCAAACAATAGATAACATTCGAAGAACTCTCAGAGCTTATTTTGAGTCAGGGTTATATAACTAAAGCCCCATAAAACTTTGGGGAAACAAACTCATTTCATGCTTAGACCCTTGTCATTTAAATTGAGGGTATTAGCAAAGCAGGTTTCACAGGATTTTATGCATTCTCCCTTAGGCCTGATTGCCCTGGGGAACTCATCCCACCCTTTTCAGCACAGGGCCACTCTCACCTCCCTCATTGTTTGAGGCTTAAGCCAGGCAGGAGAAGTAAGGCAGCCAAGAGATTAGGAGACTTCTTGCAGGCAGAATGAGGACTTGGGCTATGTCAAAGCTGAGGTCCATCACCCCTTCTTTTCGTAGCCCTCCAAGTCCTTCCTTGAGGGCCCCTCGTGACCATGTATGTCTTAGCTTGCCCCTCCTTTGAGGAATCTTACCCGTCATTGGCTAACTGGTCATGCATTGTGGGCCAGGCAGGGTGAAGTAAAGGGGGCAGAGGCAGCACCCCTACCAGGGAGATAAGCTTTGTCTTCTTAGTGGCTTATGGTCCCAAGGTTTTTTTACTCAGCCTTAGCCGTGGTGGGGTTACAGCTCCTGAAACCAGGCAGCATTCCCAACAGATACATCCAATAAGGGGTTAATATCCAAAATTTTATAAAGTACTTACACAACTCAATACCAAAAAAAAAAAAAAAATCAAGCAACCCAATTAGAAGGTGGACAAAGGGCCTGCAGAGATACTTTTCCAAAGAGGACATACAGATGGACAATAGAGGTATTAAAAGATGTTCAGTATCAATAATGATCAGAGAAATACCAACTAAAACTACAATGAGATATCACCTCACACCTGTCAGAATGGCTGTCATCAGTAAATCAACAAATGAACAATTGCTGGATGGCAAGGGTGTGGAGAAAAGGGGAACACGTTTGCACTCTTGGTTTGAATGCAGACTGGTGCAGCCACTCTGAAAATCAGTATGGGGCTACATCAAAAAATCAAAAATGGATTTGCCTTTTGACCCAGTGGTCTCAATTCTGGGAATATATCTGAAGGAACCCAAAATGCTAATTCCAAAGAACATGTACACCCCCCCCCCCATTAAGTTCAGTGTCATTTACCACTGCCAGGATATGTATGCAGCCAAAATGTGCATCAGTGGTTGAGTGGAAAAAACTATGGGATGTTTACACAATGGAATACTATTGGGCTGTAAAAAAGAAAATTTTATCATTTGCAACAGAATGGATAGAACCAAAGAACATTATGCTAAGTCAAATAAGCCAGTCAGAGAAAGATATAAACCATAGGATTTCACTCATAAGTGGGATCTATTGAACAAACCGAACTAACAAGCCAAACAGAGACAGACTCATAGTTGAAGAACACATGACATCTAGTGTGCGTTCTTCACTAGGGGGGGTTTGGAGTAGAGGGTTTGAGCAAAAAAGAAAAATGGCTCATGGATATGGACAACAGTGTGGTGATTGCTGGGGATAGGAAGATATAAGGGATCTAAATGGTGCTGGAAAAAAATGCAATAAAGATTAATTAGGAAAATAAAAAGATAAGTAGAAAAAAAAAAACTCTGGCTGGCGTAGCTCAGTGGATTGAGCTCTACTCTGAGCGCGGGCCTGGGAACCAAGCAACTATGGTTTGATTCCCAGTCAGGGCACATGCCTGGGTTGCAGGCTAGTTCCCAGCAGGGGACACATGGGAGGCAACCATACATTGATATTTCTCTCCCTTTCTCCTTCCCTTCCTCTCTAAAGATAAATAAAGTATTTGAAAATAAAAGATAGAGTCTATCATTTGTTTAAAAAAAATGGCTCAGAGACCTAAGTGTACTACCTATGATTGTAAAAATTCTAGAACAAAACTTAGGATAAAATCTTTGAGGTTTTAACTACTTGATTATTTCTTAGGAAAAAAAGCAAAACACAACCTTTATGTGAATAAATTGATAAATTAGATGATATTAAAACTAAAGTCTGTTCTTTAAAAGGTGCTGGTAAGAGAGTGAAAAGAGATGCCACATCCTGAAAGTCTTTGCCAAACATGTACCTGATTAATACTGGTTGTACCTAGAATATATAATAAAGAACTTCAAATAGTGTTTCCCTCAAGATGGAAATGTAGAAACGCTTTGCTTCCTTGCACAACCAAAAGAAAGATAACAACCAATTTAAAAACAAAAACCAACCAGAACTGCCAGAAAATCAGACTGCATGGAACTCCAACAATTAAGGAGTTAGAGACATTTATCCAGACTGGTGGGACAGGTGGATACAGGCAGCTGGGGCAGATGATGCAAGGCAAGGAAGGGGGCAGACCACATGGTTGAGGTATGGGATGGCTGACTGCAGGTTCTCCATTTGCACACTGATAAGCTGGGAGGAACAACTAGGGAGTGAGATAGACCCCAAAACCCAGGGTTCCACTGTGGGGAAATAAAGCCTCCGAAGTCCTGACTTTTGCAGGGTTTTGGGGGATTGCATCAGCTGGAGAAACTCCCAGCCTCACAAAAGAGCCTGTAGGAGAGGCTCATGGTGTCCTAGACGTACACAAGCCCACCCACCTGGGAATCAGCACCTGAGAGGGCTCAATCAGCTTCTGGGAAGCAAAGAAAGTGACTGAAAGTTGGGCGAGAGTTGAGCAAGCTGGCAAGTGGCATTGTTCCCTTCCTGACCCCTTTCCCACATACTGCTCTACAACACAGCAAACTGGGTTTCCCTGCCCTGGTGAATACCTAAAGCTCCCTGTTTACAGCGTAATAGGTGTGCTGAGATAAAGAAATAATGGCTCAAATGAGAGAACAGATCAAACTCTAGAAAAAGAACTGAGCAACGAGGAGATAGACAACCGATCAGATGCAGAGTTCAAAACACTGGTAATCAGGATGCTTACAGAAATGACTGAATTCAGTCATGAAATGAAGGCTATACAAAGTGAGATAGGTGCGTGTGAGCCGAGCTGGTGGGTGAGCAGTGGCAGTGTCCACTTGAGCTGTAGGTGCTACTGGGAAAGAGAACCTCCAGCCAAGATGAAGGCATAGGTGGACACACTGTGCCACCTCACACAACCAAAAGAAGGACAACAACAAATTTAAAAACAAAAAAGAACCAGAACTGTCAGAAAATCAAACTATGAAAGTCTGTCAACCAAGGAGTTAAAGAAGAAGCATTCATCCAGATTGGCAGGAGGGGCAGAAATGGGAAGCCAGACTGAGAGGACTTGCTGCAAAGCTGTGGCTGAAGGACCAGGGTGGGCAAGGTGGAGGCTGGCGGAGCAGGCTGTCACAGAATTGATTGAGTATGGTTGCAAAATAGAGTAAAGAGTGAAGGCTATGAAAAGTGAAATATAGGAAAATATACAGGGATCCAACAGTGACAGAAAGGAAACTGGAACTCAGATCAGTGGTTTGGACCAGAAGGAAGAAATACACAGTCAACCAGAACAGAATGAAGAAACAAGAATTTAAAAAAATGAGGGGAGGCTTCGGAATCTGCAGGACAACTTTAAACATTCCAACATCTGAATCATAGTGGTACCAGAGAAGAGGAAGACCAAGAAATTGAAAACTTATTTGAAAAAATAATGAAGGAAAACTCCAGTCTGGTAAAGGAAATAGACTTCCAGGAAGTCCAGGAAGCCCAGAGAGTTACAGAAAAGATGGACCCAAGGAAACACACACTGAGGCCCATCATCATTAAGTTACCCGAGATTAAAGATAAGGAGAGAATCTTAAAAGCAGCAACAGAAAAGCTGAAAGTTACCTACAAGGGAGTTCCCACAAGACTATCAGCTGATTTCTCAAAAGAAACCTTACAGGCAAGAAGGGGCTGGAAAGAAGTATTCAAAATCTTGAAAGGCAAGGACCTACATCCAAGATTACTCTATTGAGCAAAGCTGGAAGAACAGATAAAGTGCTTCCCAGATAAGGTCAAGTTAAAGGAGTTCCTCATCACCCAGCTCTTACTGTATGAAATGTTAAAGGGACTTACCTAAGAAGAAGATAAAAATATGAATGGTAAAATGACAACAAACACACAACTGTTAACATCTGAACCTAAAAAAAACAAACAAAAACTAAGTGAACAACTAGAACAGGAACAGAATCACAGAAATGGAGATCACTTGGAGGGTTATCAGTGGGGGAGTGGGAGGAGGAGAGAGGGGGAAGAGCTACAGGGAATAAGTAACATAAATGATAGGTAGAAAATAGACAGGGGAGGTTAAGATAGTATAGGAAATGGAGAAGCCAAAGAACTTATATGTACAACCCATGGACATGAACTAAGGTGGGGGGGATGCTGGGAGGGTAAGGGGATGGGGGATGCAGAATGCAGGGGGATGAAAGGGAGAAAAAACTGGGACAACTGTAATAGCATAATCAATAGAATATACTTAAAATGCAATAAAAACTTCAAATAATATAATAATAAATAACTCAAGAAAAATTGGAAAGGTATTCAGATAGACACTTTACTATATGATGTATATAGATAGCATTCAAATAAAAATATGTGGTCAATGTCATTAGTCATTAGGGAAATGCAAATTAAAGTCACAATGAGAAGCACTTGATAGAATGGCTAAACTTAAGAAGACTAACCATACCATATGTTGGTAAGGCTACACTGTTTTCACAGTCTTATGGCCTGCTTTTTTTTTTTCATTAATTGACACACAACATAATAGTTTCATGTGTACAACATAGTGATTAGATAATTATATAACTTACAAAGTTGTCCCCCCATAAGTCTAGAGCCAATCTGACACCATACAGAGTCATTACAATATTGTTGACTGTATTCCCTATGCTGTACTTCACAGCCCTGTGGCTTTTTGTAAGTGACTTGTGACCTGCTTTGAGTCAGGTCTTCGAGCATCCTCTGTCTGAGAAAATTGATGGCACCAGAATGACTTTAGAAAGTTTGATAGCAGTTAGAACATAAGGCTTTTCCACTATAAAACATTCCCTACCTTTGGTACGGTTTTGTAAAATAATTTTTAAGTAATAAAAGTTATACATATTTATTGTAACAAAGTAAAGCATTGCAGTACTTCAAAGTAGGAAGTGAGGACCCTGCTCACCAGTCCCACATCTCAAATTCATGCACATGTTTAGTTTAAAGAAAATAAAAGTAAGATCAGAGGATAAGCAGTTGTAACTGTTTTTCATTCAACATTTGTAATGTCCTTTGTTAGTACAGAAGCACTGCACCTTACTGTTTTCAGAGCTGCACAGTGCATTGTGGTTTGTTTAGCCAAACAATTATTGGTGAATAAATACTCAGCTTGTTTATAATTCTTTGCTCTTGTAGCCTTTCTATTGCACATTGTCATGTGTAGATCTGATGTGAGTCTTCCTGTATGGAATATAACTCTTAGTTGTGGAACTGCTGTTTTAAAGATAGATTTGACTGAAACTTTAATTAGTATTGCCAGATTGCCCACCAAAATTTTGCATTGTTCCATGTTCATCAATAGAATTTGTGCCCATTTTCCCATACCCTTGCCAGTACTTAACATGATCATTTTTTATCTTTCTCAGTCTAAGGGGGTAAATTATATTTCACTGGAGTTCAAAATTTCATTTATTTAAACAGTTTTTTTGGTGGATGTGTTTATTTAATAAATTATATTGTGAGTTGATTGTGCATGCATTCGCTCTGGTTTCTGGTGGATTTAAAACTTGGACTTACATCAACTCACATACAACTCACAACTCAAAATACATCTTTGTATTTTGTGAATGTTAGCAGTTTGTCTTCACATTTTGTAAGTATTTCTCCTCCAGTTTGTAGACTTCTTTTAGTGTCATTTTTGACGAGTTTTGCTGTATAGAAGTTTTACGTTTCAGTGTTCTTGAATCTGTCACTTTATCCTATTAAGTTGTTTAGGTTTCTCAATCTATAGAAGTGCCTTCTATGTTACAGGATTCTGATGAATATTTACCTAGGGTTTCTTGTGCTTTTGTCATATTTTTTATAATTTTCATTTTAATACTTCTGGAATTTATATTTGTATTTATATGAGATAGGAACTTAAATTTTTTCCTGATTGATAGGCATTTATAATAGAGCAGTTTGATCCTTGGTTAGTGATTGTTTCATGGATGACCTTAGGTTATAGTCTAATTTGAAGTTACAGTATTTGTTTCAGCTATATGTATGGATAGGTAGTCACATTCCTTCTAGAAGACAAGAGCCCCTGGGAGGTAAAGCTCTCTTGACTGTTTTCTTTCTTTTTATTTTACTGGGGAATTAGGTCGAGTCCCTTCCAATAGCAGGGGCTAGGGAAAGGGAAGCTGGCAAAGAGATGTAGAAACTGTCCAAGTCATTCCTGGGACCTGGGATGGAAGCAGTTTCTTCTGTGGGCAGGTGAGGTAGACAGTGACTTGGCTCGCAACAGCTCTGGCTGCAACTTAACTACTTCAAAAACATTGCTACTCTCAGTTCTGGCTTAGGAAACTTTTGGTGTTTTGATGGATTTTAATCAAAAAATTTTTTTGCTACTTTCTCTTATGCATTCTGTAGTCTGCTAATGACCTCCTTGCATTTGCCAGAATGTGTGTGTTTTATTTGCTTTCTCCTGCTTGTACGCTCTGGATAAGCCTGGACTCTTTTTTCCTTTCTTATTAACTTGGCGAATTCCTTATTTCCTTAACTATCTAATTAACACCTCTTATAACCTACTTTTTTATCCTCTCTTCACCTACTGCATTCCTATAATAGCATTATTATGGAACTGACCATATTGTAGTTTATGTACTGGTTCATTGTTTGTATTTTTTCTTGTACTAGACAGTGAGTTCATTTGGAATGGGTTGTTCTTGTTTATTGAAAACTGTGAGCTACATTATTTTGGTGTAGTTTGGAGATTCAAGTCCCAGAGAGTACAGTACATTTTATAAAGATATGTGGATAAAGTTTATCTAAAAAAATAGATATATATTTTTTATCAGCAAAATATGTAAAAATGTTGAGTGTGTACAGATATTATTGTTATTATAAATAGCTTTTACCAATGTTGCTTATCAAAGTTATGGAGAGTAACAGGTACAAAAACTTCATATCAGCAAAGATAAAATGTGAGAAATCTTAATATAATTTATGGTACATTTGAGAATATTTTAGTGGAAAACCAACTTATAATATATCTGGGAAAATAATAACAAATACCTGTTTCAAACAGAATATCAAATATACTTGTATGAATCAAATCAGCTTACATTAACAGAATATTTTAACTCAGAATATTTTAGCTTAGAAAGCCATGAAATAAGTTTATAAAACCATAGCACTGTTTTCCTATTTGATGATGGTATTTTAACAAATTATTTGTAATCAAAATAATAATGCATTCCTACTTTGTTAAGTGTCTTATGTCATCTCATTTACCCTATACCATCAACTAGTAGTATAAAAATAACTATTATTTCTATTTTACTGTCCAAGAAATAAATGTTTAAGTACTTTTTCAAGGTCCCATAGATTTCAGTAAGTGACAGAGATATCCAAACAGGCTGCTGACCATTGCGTGGCATTTGCTCTCTCAAAAGCAAAATCTTATATTGTGAACTCCATTTCATTAATTTTATTTACTTCTGAGTAGTAGTCTGCTATTCTAGCCACCAAATTGACTTGAAGCCTATCTCAAAATAGCTCACTGGGGACATTCTTAGCAACTGCATGTATATTTCTCATTTTTTCAACTGTTGACTTTTCTAAATAGTGACATAAATTAAGTTTATATATCTTAATTTTTTAAAAACATTAAAAAAAGATTTAGTTATTTTTAGAGGGCGGGGAAGGAGAGGGAGAGAAACATCAATGTGTAGTTGCTTCTTGTGCCCCCGTATTGGGGACCTTGCCCCCATCCCAGGCATGTGCCCTGACTGGAGAATTGAACCAGCAACTCTTTGGTTCCTAGGCTGGCACTCAATCCACTGAGCCACTTTAGCCAGGGATAAAACATTTTAAAAAAGATTTTATTTTTATTTTCAGAGAGAGGAGAAGAGAAGAGGAAAGGAAAGGAGAGAAATATTGATATGTGAGAGAAACATTGATCAGTTACCTCTCACCCCTCGCATGCCCCCAGCTGGGGAACCTGGCCCATAATCCAGGCATGTGCCCCAAATGGGAATCCAACTGGTGAGCTTTTGGTTCACAGGCCAGTGCTCAATCCACTGAGCCAAACCAGTCAGGGCAACTCTCAGTTTTTATGGACAAGTTTGTTAAAGCATCTATAAGTAATTTTGTAGATGTTTTATCAAAATTTCAGTTTTATTTTTGAGTTATAGCTGTATCGCTGAGCTCTGTCAAGTAATTAATGCTAATAAGATTTCTGATTAAATAGAAGAACAGCTATTTAAAGTGTTAATCATTTTCTAAAATAAATGATTTTAACTAAGACCATAGTTAAAATGGTCTTAGTTAAATTTACCAACTTGAAACAATTGAATTTTAACTAATAAAGCTTTATCAAAGTGAGATTTTGCATGTGTTTTGCATACCTTTTACCCCAAAACTTCAGTCACACATTAAAATGTTTTATTGAAATCATGTTGTTTTTATGAAGCAGAGTCAAAATTAATAGAAGTTTAATACCATGATATTAGTTAGCACTTTCCTTTAACATTTAAAGTCTATGCTATTAACATGTTTTGTACTGTAAAATTGTCACATTATGCTTGCAGTGTTCCTAGAAGTTTTGCCATCATTAGAGATGAATATTCAGCATTGCTGAGTTATAAAAATTGTTAACAGTATAAATGCTATTTCATTGTTGTGCAAAATTGACTGATTTTTACCAGACCTTAATATTTTCTCATTTTTAACAAAGTTTTATATTTCTGTTTTGCTTTTTTTTGATATTCAGTTAGCTGTGTTATCTGTTGTACCCAAGTATTAAATGCCATGCTATGCAAGGGCCAAAGTTGATTATATACCCAGGTCACCTTGTACTTGATAGAATGATTGACTCTGGTACAATTTATAAAATGTTCATTTGAATTATACACACAAAAAAAGTGAAGTGCAAGTTTTCTTAAAATTATCTTGACTTCCTCTTGTCTTTTTTGTATTGCCCAAACATTAATGATTACTAGGGGTTTTTTCCCCCCTTTTTTTGGCTTGCAAGCCACTTGGAAGGGTTTGATTGTAGAATTACTTGTCATCTATATTGGTCCTCCAATTGGTTGCTTAGATTCTCTTTCCTTTGACTTATGCCCTACTAGGTATTTATGTAGTGTTTTTATAAAGTAATTTCTTAATCATAATGATTGTGATCAAGTTATTGTGTAAGAGTATTGGTCCTATAAAGAGTATTAAAAAGTTAAAGGAATACTATTTTCTACATTAAACTTTGCTATATAATGTTTGAAGACAAAGTTCCTAAAAGCAGCTATTTCCATTCATTTAATGTATTCTCCATAAAGTGCAACTCAGTTTAATTGAGTAGGAAGTAATCTCCTTGCATGTTCTTACACTAATTCATGAGATATGGATGAAAAACTAAAAAATGATTAAATGTGTCACTAAATGTGACGAAGGAAAACATAGGATAAAATAATTTAATATAGTATTAGGAAAATTTCTGAAGTTGTAGTAATTGTGGTAGAATTTAGAATACCACTCATTTAAAAATCTTAACCTCATAACAGCCTGTGAGCTAAGTGAGATAGATTTATTACCTTTATTTTACAGCTAAAGAATAGAAGGCTTAGTAAATTAAGTAAAAATCATTAAGACCTTGCAGGTTCAGAGAAGGATTTACTTTTAGGGCATGAAAAGCACAGTTCAAAGAAGATCGGTAAATATAATCTACAGAGTAATCAATAGCAAGATGGACAAGCAATTCCCAGAAGAGGAAACTCAAATGATCAATAACATGAGAGGATGATGAGCCTCGCTTGTAAACTGTGGATGCAAATTAAAATAGTGGGGGAAACAAAAAACAATAGTGGGATACAATTTGTCAAATATCAGATTATCAAAAATTAAAATACTCAACCACACTGTGTTTTCAGGGTTGAGGTAAATGGTAATTTTCATGCTGCTGGGGAAGGTGATTGGGTACCGTCATTCTTGGTGCCATTTGGCAGCATGTTTTTACCTGTGAGAGTGAAGAATTAGTAACAAACTAAATGTCTATCAGTAGGGGAGTAGATTGAGAAATGGATATGATACTGTGATGAAAATTATACAGCAGTTAAAAGTAATGTCCTGAATTTATTTGTTACAATTTCAGAAACATTAGGAGTGCAGAAAGTAGTGAAAGTAATATATTATATTACTATTTATGCAACTGTAAAATCACGTATAGCAAGACTGTATTTTTTCATGCATGCATATAAATGTATTTGAAAGATCCCAAATACATGGGATCCAAATGTATTTGAAAGTAATATATTCTAAATTCATATAAAAGTGGTTTATATTCTAAATTCATAAAAGTGGAATATATTCTAAATTCATATGAAAGTGGTTTTTAGAATAGGAAAAGGGAACTTAACTGGAAGGTAATACTTTTTTTTACAAGACAAAGGAAATATGGAAAATATTAATTTCAGTTCTGGATGTTAAGGACATGGGCATTTGTTAAATTATTCTTCCTATTTATACTTTAAAAATTTTGTTTAAAAAACAGGAAAAGAAGTTATTATAAAATAGTACTTGAAAGCGCTAGTACTTAAATTTATGACCTGATTCCGAAGTCTAGAGCTTTTCAATTAATATGCTGCCTCAAAATGAGAAGAAAAAAAAAAGATCAAAGGATAGAAAAGGTAGAGAAAATGAGTTTTATAGTAATAAGAATCAGGAGAATTATGTGTTTATGCTAAAATTTTTTAAGAGAAAAGGAAAGTTACAAGATAGAAATTATAATCTTCATTATTTTAAATCTTTAAGCATGCTGTTATCATACATGTATAAAGAACAACTTACATACTTAGGGAAGTTACCTTGATTTGTTATTTAAAATGTGATACATATTTCTGTTGCATGTAATGGAAGACATTTGATGGCTTGATTTTTTTCTAATATAAAATTTATGAAAATTACTTAATCCAAATTTACAATCTGACTTCAAGCTAAAAGAATCAAATTTAGCTTTTCTTCCATTTTGTAAAGTCAAGAATGACAAAAACTTTACAGCCTTTTTATTTGCAGCTTCTCTCCAAGATAAAATGGCAAACCTCAAAGAGAAAACTCCAATGTGTCTGGTAAATGAGTTAGCCCGTTTCAATAGAGTCCAACCCCAGTATAAACTTCTGAAAGAAAGAGGGCCTGCTCATTCGAAGGTAAGGTTATGAAGAGAGGTGGTGAGACATGCTTCTGAAAGTCTGTCAGATTTATCATCTTAGATTTTAACTGTGCTTCATTTTGGGGGAGGGGCAGCCAGTGGCCTGAAGACTCTTCTATAATGAAAAATAGTTTGCAATTAGTAACTAGACAATTTTGTCACTTATTATGGTTTATAAAGCTCAGATAACAGTACTTCACAAAATCACATGAGATATGGATTTTTCTTTTTGTAAATTAAGAAACTCAGGCACAGAACAGAAAAGTTAAGTGACTTGCTTAATAGTTCATAAATGCCTGTGCCAACATTTAGATTGTTCTTTGACTCCCAAGTATAATGCTCTTTCCATTAAGTCATAACTGCTACGGTAGAAATGCAAGTAGAGCAATGGTTACCTAGTGAGACATCTTTTCCATTAATTCTAAGATTCACTATTTATAAAAGTTCTATAACCAGTATTATTATTATCCATGCATTCACTTGCAACATTGTTCTTTGAAATGGAGAAGCAGCTTATATTTATATATAGCCTTATATGTTTAATATATACATGTTACAAAGAAATCTGTAACTAACGCGTTTATGTTTGAGCTCAATTCATCTGCTTTAAAAAATCTCAGTTGTGCATAAATTTCTTAAATCTTGGGTATTGGAGGTTATGATAATGATTGTCAATTTCTGTATATAATGTGGAAGCAATAGATTCTGTAAAAGTTGGTTAATCTTTGTAAAGCAACTAGCCATTGGGTTATTTAATTGTTTTCTAGCATCTTTAAAAAAGCAAAATAAGATGAAATTAAAATCCATCAATTTTGTTTTCTACTAGAGGCTTTTATGAAGGATTTTTGGGCAACAATTTAATTTGTATATAATGTATTTTATGCAGAGAAAAAGATTATGACCTTGGTCTACCTCTGTAGTCATATTTCCTCTTTCACACTGACTAATTCATACGCATTTCATACTCATTCTCTTTCTGTCCTTAATCATGTGGAACTGTTTGCATTTCTTAGAATGCTTCATATTTTCTTCACATGTCTTTGACTTTGCCTATGTAGTAGTGTGTCTCTGCCAGGAAGGTCCTTTTGCTCTTCCTCATTTTTAGACACCCAGCTTACATGTCACATTTTCCAAACCTCTGTGAAACTTCTCTGATCCCCCTACTGGGCCTCCAGCAGGACTCTACAGCTTTCTCAGCTGTGCCATTCCTGTGCAATGGTATACGCTGGTCATTACTATTAACCAACATAGACTGAGATTTTTAGAGGCAATGAAGATTTATTTTCTGTATTTTATGGTTCCTCTAATATATGTCCTGGTTGCTTCTCATTGCCAAATCCAGGGGGTCTTCCTGGAGACCCCCTCCCATCTCCACTTTGAATTTCATAATATATTGACTTCACTGCCTCCCCCCTAAACCCATCTGTCATTGTAACCATTAACTTCCGGCTACAGAAGTGGCCAGAAGTTTCACATTTCTCCTGGTTCACTTTTACTCTAACAGTCATCCTGTTTTAATTTTTGATGATTTTACTGTCTGTGTAGATGATTGTTCCAATATGCTTACCACTTTTTTTTGCACATTTCCAGATACTTTGTCTTCCACTCATTCCTAGGTCACATTCTTGACCTTGTCATTACCAATAACTGCAAGACCTCTATGATCTTTAAAAAAAATCTCACCTGAGGACATTTTTTCATTGCCAGAGAGAGAGAGAGAGACAGAGAGACAGACAGACAGACAGACATTGATTGCTTGCCTTCTTGTAGGTGCCCCTAGTGGGGATCGAATGTACAAGCTGGGTATGTGCCCTGACTGGGAATCAAACCCTCAGCCCTTCAGTTATGGGGCAATGCTCTAATGAACTGAGTCACCTCAGCCAGAGCAAGACCTCCATGATTTTTAAATGTCAAGCATTCATCTCTCTCTGATACCTCCTAACTTTCAAGTCCATCCCCTCTAGTTGTTTGGCTTCACTAGTCCTCCCATACCACAAATCCATAAATTTTACCACCTTTTTACGATCCTGACTTCCCTCAGTCCTCACCTGGTTCCTTGTCCTGCTTGAATTCCATATGCCTTGTAAGTGCCTTCAGCTCTCTTGCCCCTCTTGGCAGCATCCCAACCTAAACCCAAATTTGGCCTTCCCTTCTGAATTACTATGAACTACCTGTAGAGTAGCCGATCCCATTATTTCTGTACTAGATCCTGCCCTCTCTCACTTATTCTAGGCCATTCCTCTAGCTTCTCATCCCCTCTCTTCCCTTCTTTCTATGTAATCAATTTCCCCTTCTGATGAGCCGGGTTTGTAGTGGTGAAAGCAGGCCAGAGAGACTCACTGTAGTCCACGGTCTTATTTGAGAAGTAGAGACGTAGTTTAGTTTATGTGCTTTCCTCTTTCCTCCACTGAGTCTTCCAGAATCCGAACAACTTAATGGCAGCTTTCAATATGTGACTATTAAATAAAGATAATTATTTTAACGCTTGTCTTGTCCCCTTTTGTTTATCTGTTCACATTTTAATGGAACTCTAATTTATTATACCTTATGTCAGTGTAAGTTATTGTGACATTGCTGTATCTCTTAGGTACTTCAACACAGCTCTCATTTTTTCTATGGATTGTTGTTTTGATTTTCTGAAATCTCAGAAGAAGGCTATTATTATGTAGGGTATAAGTAAGAGACCTCACAATAACATAAAATGGTATTTTCTTTTTTTTTATTTTCCTGTTTTGATAAGTTGTCAGTGTACATGACTAAGTTAAGAATGCTGTGCTATACTGGCACTTTGAGAAGGTTTCCTTTGGGATAGATAATCCCCGAGGGAGGCATTATCATCCAGGCCCTTAAAGCCAAGCAGTCTTTTTTTTTTTCTTTTAATCCCTGCTGGATTTGCCAGGCTTGATCTTTGCCCTACATCATCCAGTTTGTGTGGCCTTGAGCAGCTAATTTAGGGTCTCTGTTTTCTCATCTTTGATTTGAGAAAGATAGTACCTGTTCTTATGTGGTATAATGGCATAATGATTTGTAAATTCTTAGCAATTACATTGATGATGGAAGTACCTAGGTCATTTTATCATTGCTTTGAGTAGTGTATAGGCTAGGCACTGTCCCTGCACTGAAGCTTTCTCCTTTGCCATCTTCTCTGATGTCACTTTTAGTGTATTCTGGATACAATCCTTTGTTAGATATGCTTGTCAAATATTTCCTCTTAGTCTGAGCCTTCTCTTTTCTTTTTAAAGACTTTATTTATTTATTTTTATAGAGAGAGGAAGGGAGGGAGGAAAAGAGGGAGAGAAACATCTGTGCATGAGAGAGATATCAGTCCGTTGCCTCTTGCATGCCTTCAGCCCAAGACCTAGCCAGCAACCCAGGCATGTGCTTATCTGGGAATGTAACCAGTGTGGGACTATGTCCAACCATCGAGCTACACCAGTCAGAACTTACCTTTTTCTTTTTTTAACAGTGTCTATGAAGAACAGTTGATAATTTTTGGTGAATTTCGACATCTATTTGTTCCCATGTAGATTGTGTTTTTGGTGCCATATCTGTGAAATCTTTGCATCCTCAAAGATCATAACATTTTCTTTTATGTTATCTTGTAGATGTTTTGTAGTTTTAGGTGTGACATTTGGTCTTAACATTTAGGTCTAATTGCCATTTTGAGTTATTTTTGTATGTGATATGAGATATGGAACAGGTTTATTATTATTTTTTTGCATACCTACGGTTGTTTTTTTAAAAAGTGTATTTTGTTGATTATGCTATTACAGTTTTCCCAATTTTTCTCTCTTTATCCCCCCTCAACCCTGCACACCCCCTCCCACCTGCTTTCCTCCCCTTTAGTTCATGTCCATGTAGGTCATACATATAAGTTTTTTGAATTCTCTGTTTCTTATATCATCTTTGACCTCTCCCCATCTATTTTATACCTACCGATTATGCTTCTTACTCCCTGTACTGTTTCCCCCCATTCCTCCCCGCCGCCTCCCCACTGAAAACTCTTCATGTGATCTCCATTTCTCTGATTCTGTTCCTGTTCTAGTTTGCTTAGCTTTTGTTTTTTTGTTTTTCTTTTTTCAGGTTCATTTGTTGATAGTTGTGAGTTTGTCATCATTTTATGGTTCATAGTTTTTGATATTCAATTTCTTAGATAAGTTTGTTTAAAATTTCATATAATAAGAGCTTGGTGATGATGAACTCATTTAACTCAACCTTATCTGAGAAGCACTTTATCTGCCCTTCCATTCTAAATGATGACTTTGCTGGATAGAGTAATCTTGGATGTAGGTCCTTGCCTTTCATGACTTCAGATACTTCTTTCCAGCTTCTTCTTGCCTGCAGGGTTTCTTTTGAGAAATTAGCTGATAGCCTTATGGGCACTCCTTTGTAGGTAACTGTCTCCTTCTTGGTGCTTTTAAGATTCTCTTCTTATCTTTAATCTTGAGTAACTTAATGATGATGTACAGCCTTGCTGTTCTTCTTTGGATCCAACTTCTTTGGGACTCTCTGGGCTTTGAGTAAAGTCCCAAATTGGACTTCCCAAATTGAGTTTCCTGGAAGTCTATTTCCTTCGCCAGAATGGGGAAGTTTTTGTTCACATTTTGTTCAAATAAAATTTCAATTTATTGCTGTTGTTGTTCTCCTTCTGGCACTCCTATAATTCGGATATTGAAACATTTAAATTTGTCCCAGAGGTTCCTAAGCTTCTCTTCATTTTTTTGAATTCTTGTTTCTTCATTCTGTTCCAATTGGATGATTATTTCTTCCTTTTGTTCCAAATCGTTGATTTGAGTCCTGGTTTCCTTCCCTTTACTGTTGGTTTCCTGAATATTTTGCTTTATTTCACTTTGGGTATTTTTCATTTGCTCTTTTATTTTTCGACCCAGCTCAATCTTATCTGTGAGCATTTTGATTACCAGGGCTTTGAACTGTCCATCAGGTAGGTTGTCTATCTCTGTATCACTTAGCTCTCTTTCTGGAGTTTTGCTCTGTTCTTTCATTTGGGACATATTTCTTTGTCTTGGTGCACCTGTTAAGTTGTAAGGGGGTGGGGCCTTAGCTATTCACCAGGCAGGGAAGCCCTCCTTGCTGCATTGCAGCGTTGTCTTTGGGGGAGGGGCCAGAGAGGGAACAGTGTGTCTTGCCTGCTAGGCTCTAGCCCACTTTCCAACAAACCCTTGTGTGAGACTGGGAGTTTCTCCCACTGCGGCAACCCCAGCCATAGTCCACAGTCAGCTCTGAGTCTCAGTGTCCCGTTCAGCCAGGCCCGCCTTGTGCAGCCTGCCACCTCAGCGTGGTCCGCCACCTCACTGCAGGTTCTCTGTCTGCCCCCCTTACCAGTCTCGTTGGTCTAGTTGACTATTTAATTCCTTGCTTGTCAGACTTCCATGCAGTTTCATTTTCTGGCACTTCTGATTGTTTATTGATTTTAAATTGGTTGTTATCCTCCTTTTGGTTGTGCGAGGAATTTAAGGGTTTCTACTTACGCCTCAATCTCAGCCGGAACTCTGTATACCTCCAGTTGTTGAAGAGGTGGTTCTTTTTCCACTCCATTTTCTTTGCCCCTTTGTCAGATATCAGCTGTTTGTGTATGTGTTTGTTTATTTATGGACTCTGTTCTGTCGATCTATTTTTCTATCTTTATGCAAATGCTATGCTCTTTTGATTATTGTAGCTTTATAATTCTTGATGTTAGTAGTAGCTCTTTAATTTTGTCCATTTTCAGAATTGCTTTGGTTGTTTTTCATCTTTTGCATTTTCATAGGAATTTTCAAGTGAGCTTGTCCATTCTGTACAATACCCTGCTGGGAATTTGAATAGAATTGACATGAATATATAGCTCAATTTGGTGAAAATTAACGTTAGAAAATGGACTCTTCCAACCCTCCAGCAAAGTGTATCTCATTTATTTACTCTTTAATTTCTATCAATAGTATTTTGCAGTTTTCATTGAACAGGTATTTCATTTCTTTTAGTTTATCCTAAGTATTTCATATTTTTGGTGCTATTTTAAGTGGTATTGTTTTTTATATTTTAGTTTCTATTTCCCTTAATCATTCTGGTCTATAAAAATACAGACTTTTAAAATATATATTTTATTGATTATTTCATTACCATTGTTGCATTCCCCCCTTCATTCCCCTCCACCCTGTACACCCCCTCCTACCCACATTCCCCCCCTTTAGTTCATGTCCATGGGTCATAAGTTCTTTAGCTTCTACATTTCCCACACTACTCTTGCCCTCCACCTGTCTATTTTCTCCCCACCATCTATGCTGCTTAGTCTCTGTATCTTCTCACCCCCTTCTCCTCCTCCCACTCCCCTGTTGCTAACCATCCACATGATCTTCATTCCTGTGGCTCTGCTCCTGATCTAGCGGTCCGCTTAGTTTGCTTTTGTTTAGTTGCGGTGGTTAATAACTGTGAGTTTGCTGTCTTCTTACTGTTCATATTTTTTAACTCCTTTTACTTAGATAAGTCCCTTTAACATTTTATATAATAAGGGCTTGGTGATGATGAACTCCTTTAACTTGACCTTATCTGAGAAGCACTTTTAACTGACCTTCCATTCTAAATGAAAGCTTTGCTGTATAGAGCAATCTTGGATGTAGGTTTTTGGATTTCATGACTTTGAATACTTCTTTCCAGCCCCTTCTTGCCTGTAAGGTCTCTTTTGAGAAATCTGCTGACAGTCTGATGGCAACTCTTTTGTAGGTGACTATCCCTTTATATCTCTTGCTGCTTCTAGGATTCTCTCCTTCATTTTAATCTTGGGTAATGTAATTATGATGTGCTTCCATGTGTTCCTTCTTGGATCCACCTTCTTTGGGACTCTCTGAGCTTCCTGGATTTCCTGGAAGTCTATTTCCTTTGCCAGATTGGGGAAGTTCTCCTTTATTATTTATTCAAATAAGTTTTCCACTGGTGGCTGTTCGTCTTCCCCTTCTGGCTCCCCTATAATTTGGATGTTGGAATGTTTAAAGATGTCCTGGAGGTTCCTAAGCCTCTCCTCACTTTTTTGAATTCTTGTTTCTTCATTCTTTTCTGTTTGGTTGTTTCTTTCTTCCTTCTGGTCCACTCCATTGATTTTAGTCCTATATTTGTTTCCATCACTGTAGGTTCCCTGTGCATTGTGCCTCATTTCACTTAGTGTAGCCTTCATTTGTTCCTCTAATTTGTGACTAAAATCAACCAGTTCAGTGAGCATCCTGATCACCAGTGTTTTGAACTGTACATCTATTAGGTTGGCTATCTCTTGGTCACTTAGAAGTATTGACTCTGGGACTTTGAGCTGTTCTTTTGCTTGAGCCATAATTTTTTGGTCTGGTCGCGCCTTGTCATACATATATGGGGGTTGGAGCCTTAGGTGTTCACCAAGGTGGGGCAACCCAGTTGCTGGGTTGTGACGCTGTATGTGAGGGCAGGGTCAGAGAGGGAGCAATGGCGCTTGTTCCACTCTCTCTAGGATTTCAGTCCCCTCTGCCACTCTCCACAAGCAAACTGGGCCCTTCTGGTGCTGGTTTCCGGGTGTGTGGGTGGGCTTGTGTGTGTTCTAAGACCCTGTGGGTCTCCCCAACGAACTCTCCTGTGAGGCTGGGAGTCTCTCTTGGCACCTTAACCCCTGAAAGTTTTTTCAGTTGGTGCTTTTAGGCTTTATTTTGTGTTGCTGGGGCCCTGGGTTTTGTGGTCTGTCTCACTGCCCTTTTTTTTTGTTTGGTTTATTTGTACTCGAATGTTTTCCACAGTCAGCCAGCTGCCTTACATGCTCTGCTCGTTTCCTCCTGCATCTGGGGTTTGCTAGCCTCGTGCTGCCTGTACTCCCAGGTTGCCAGCCACCACTTTTTTTAGCCTCAACCCCTGTCTGCAGGCAGCTGACCCCTCCCCTTACTGGTCCAGATGATGGTTCATTGTCGTCGGACTTCTGTACAGTTTAATTTTCTGTCTGTACTGGTTGTGTGTTTGTTTCTAAATCTTGGTTGTCCTTAAATTTGCTTGTGTGAGGAGGCACACTGATTCCACCTACGCCTCCATCTTGGCCAGAAGTCCAAAAATACAGACTTTAAAAAACAATTTTATTTATTTATTTTTAGAGAGAAGGGAAGGGAGGATAAACAGAGGAAGAGAAACATCAATGTATGATTGCCTCTCAATTGCCCCCTGCTGGGGACCTGGCCCACAACCCAGCCATGTGCTCTGACTAGGAATTGAACTGGCGACGCTTTGATTTGCAGGTCAGCACTCAATCTGCTGAGCCACACCAGCCAGGGCAATACACTGATTTTTATATACTGATATAGTATCTTGTAATCATGTTAAAACTCACATATGAGTTCTAGTAGTTTTTAAAAAAATATTCTGTTGGTTGTTCCACAGAATATTAAAAATATTCTGTGGGATTCTTAATAGAGGTTTCAGAAAAGCAGAGGATTGACTAGGAAACATTTGTAGTTTATAGAATGTTCATATTGATGATGGTAAAAAGGAGAGTTTGAATGGGAAAGTATTATGTTAAGAGAATGGTGTTAGAATGGTCTTTCAGTTGTTTAGGGGAAAGATATTGATATTCTTCCCTAAGACACTGGCAAGGAGTATAAAGGAAGGCGTCAAGATCTGAAAAACATTTTTGAAGTTGAATCAGTAGTTTGATAATTGGATGCAGGACTAAATGGAGAGAGAAACAGAGGAGACAAGGTATCTCCTCAAAGGTGTCTGGCCTGTGAGACTTGGGAAATGGTGACATATGGAAGATAGGAGGCAGGGGGTAAATTAAGTACTCTGAGTCTGAGTTTGCAGGGGCCTGAGACTTGGTGGTGACAAGTGGAGATTGCAAGGAAGTTTTGAAATGTTGTTAAATAAGTCTTAGGAAGGCAAGGGTCAACAAAGAAGTTATTGAGGTTCTGAACCTGACTAATGGAAGAATAATGGATGCAACAATCTCGGCTGTGAACTGATTAGAGATTAGGAGGAGAATGGAGAAGATGACCTGAGTGGCAGAGTTCTTTGTTAAATACTATAACTATACTATTTAAAAAAAAGAGCTTATCATTGATAAAATGTTTTAAAATTAGGTAAATGTCTTTAAGATATGTTTTAGGTATATATTTTAAACTGAATCAGAATAAAAGAAAAATTAATCACTTTTAACAGATATGCACATATTTTGAATTTCAAGTGATTGTAAATATTTTCCAACTCTGTATTTTGAGTAACTGAAAAGCTACATGAAAAATGGAAAGTGTAGTACAATGGATACACCTACCTTTCAGATTACTAATTATTAATGTTTTAGTACATTTACTTTATTTCTTGCTTCTTGTACGTAGTCATATACTTTTTCTTGAACAACTTGAAAATAAATTTTATCATGACATTTCTTATTTATTCTTTCTTATTTATCTTGTAAAACCAAAAACAGTCTTCTATATAACCACAGTACTGTATCATCATTCAAGAAATTTGACTTCGAACATGTTAGTTTAATACATAGTGGGGCAAAAGTAGGTTTACCATTGTTCATATAGGAAATGATACAATAATTAATAAGTAATAATACAAGAATAAACTGTGTTTCGTATCCGTACAACTGCAAACCTACTTTTGCCATACGCTGTATGTGGCCTGCAGTCAAACTTCCTAAGCTACCCTCTAAATGCCTTTTCTACTATTTTGTCTCCCCACTACAAATCCAATTAGGGTTCATACATTGTACTTGATCATATGGTTTCATGCTTCTTTAACATCTTTTCATCCATAACAGCTATTATTCTTTTGTTTTTTCTTCTCACGACATTGTCATTATTGAAGTATTAAGCCCACTTGTCTTATAGAGCATACCATCATCTAGTTCTGTCTGATTGTTTCCTTATGTTTAAATACAGATTAAATTCTTTTGGTCAGGAATTTTACAGCTTCTCACTGGGTCATATCAGGAGGTTTATGATATTGGTTTGTGTGATTATTGATGCTTTAACTTGGTTAAGGTATTTTTTCCCCTGATCTCCTTCCTGCAAAGAACCATTTATTTCTTTATAATTAATAAGTACTTTTGGGTTAATACTTTGCATTCCTAGACAGCATTAAGTTATATGTGTAGTAAAATAGTGGGTTTTATGTGTAACCTGTAACTTGATTCTAAATTTTCAAGGTGAACAAGGTCTGGGGCTCATGAGGAAATATCTGAATGGAAGGTTAGGCTGTGCCAGTGGGGAAGTGGGTGCGGAGTGAAGACTGACAGGTGGAACCTTTATGCCAGGCTAGATGTGCACAGTTGAAGGTTTTTAACTTGCTCTTGGTTTGGGTGATGCAATTGGATTGAGTTTTAGGAAGATAGTTAAGCAGCAATCAGTTGGGAGATTATTATGTCTGAGCTAAAGATGATGAAAGATTGACTCCAATGCAGTGTCACATGCAGACAGAAGAGAGAGGTTTGAGAAATACTTATATAAGAGGTTGAAACGGACAGATTTTGGTGACTGGTTAAACGTTGGTTGTGGGGGATTCAGGGTGTCTTGGTGACATAATATTTGATCGGATTTTCTGACTCATTGACTTGATTATTCTAAGTATGAAGTTTAAGGAATTTGACTTTATAAAGTGCTGTAGAGACAGGGCCTTTTGGATTCTCTTACAGTTTCTCTTAATTCTTTGTACTGGTTCCACTTTTTTGAGGACTATTTGAGTGGCATTAACAATTTAATTCTATTTAGGGAAGTGATTTCTTCTTGACTTACTCTACCCAAAATGTACATACATGCTTTTAAAAAGCATTTGGATAGGACAGAACAGACTTTGGCGCAATCTTGTAAAATTCTTTTGTGTGGTAGAATAAGATTTTGTTGCAAATGATCTGTAAGGTCACCTCTAGCTCTAAAATGTTGATTCTATGGTGTATCAATTTGTATTAACTTGTCTCTCAGACAGCACATTTGATTTTCTGAAAATTTTTAATTTTTTTCTTTCTCTTTATGTTTTTCTAAGATGTTCTCAGTGCAACTGAGTCTTGGTGAGCAGACATGGGAATCAGAAGGCAGCAGTATCAAGAAGGCCCAACAAGCTGTTGCTAATAAAGCTTTGGCTGAATCTACGCTTCCCAAACCAGTCCAGAAACCACCCAAAAGTAATGTTAATAATAACCCAGGTATGGCCAAACTCATTTGCTTCTGTCCTATTGTATCTTCTGTGTGGGCCGGTTTCTGTATTGTTCATTCTAGCAGGCCAGTTATGTAGTCAACAGCTGTATTAATAGTACATATGAAAAAGACAGGTGAATCATAGCTAAGGTGAGAAAATGAAGAAGGTAATTGTAATTATTTAAAAAATTTGCTTTAGTGGATACTTTAATGGTGCATTACTAGCTTTTTAAATCTTGGTGAAGGGAAATTTGGATACAAGGAACAGAATATGAGGTTGAGTTTTTTCTCAAGTAAAGATAGAAATGATCAATTTCTCTTTTTAAATATATAATGTAAAATTTAATAAAGTCCTGTCCCTGGCTGGTGTAGCTCAGTGGATTGAGCGCAGGCCTGCGAACCACATGATCGCAGTTTGATTCCCAGTCAGGGAACGTGCCTGGGTTGCAGGCCAGTTCCCAGCAGGGGACTCATGAGAGGCAACCATACATTGATATTTCTCTCCTTCTCTCCTTCCCTTCCTCTCTAAAGATAAATAAATAAAATCTTAAAAAATTTAATAAAGTGTTTATTCTTTCTTTATTTTAATAAAAAAATTATAAAAGTAGCCTAAGCATCTTCTTATTCTTTTTATTGGTGTAGAAATTACTGATACTCAGTTTAGAACATTTATATGAAATTTAATAAGAAGCCCACAAATAAAAAAAAAAACCCACCTGTGACTAATGTAGTGCTGAATAAATGAATGTTCTAATTTTAAGCTCCTAATAATAATTTTAAAAAGTTGTTTTGATTGTTTATAATACCAACCACATTATATATCCAGTGATTTATTGGGGAGGAGCAAACCTGTATTGGACATAGTGCATGAATTGACAATATCACATTAAGTTTCAAAAGCTTAGTACCAGCCCTTTATCTATGTACTTGTTTGGTAACTTATTAATTCAAGCAGTTACCCTCTGACCAATATTGCTTTAGGTATTTTTGTGATGGAGTACAAAAAGACATTTTGCCTGCTAACAATGGTTCACATGCTTATGCTCGTAATCAAGTTAAACACTTCTTTCTCATGAGGCACCTGCTAGGTGATCACAAGCCTCCTCTCGTAAGGACTGCTCTTTCCAGAAGTCTATGACTTTCTTATTACTGGTCTTTTTGCTTCTGTTCAACTGATTCCAGTATTTTTAAGTAAGCTTAAGTAATCCAAAACATTATTATCATAAAGAAAAAAACGTTGTTCTGTTCAGTTTGAAGTTGGTAAGAGTCTACTCAAGCATTGCTTGAGCCCCGTACCAATCGAGATCCATACAGTGGTTGTCATCAGGTGGCCTGAGTGGGGGTGAAACAGCCAATGTTAGAAACAGAGCCAGTCAAAACTCCCTTGCTGATCAGGAGTGGATTCAAGACTGTGAATAGATGTTACCCTCCAGCTGGGGCCCCTCCCTGATTTAGTGAATCGGTGTCTCCTGAACAAATTAGCAAATGAAGGTTTGTCCCTTTCCAAGTTCCTATTTTAAAAAATTACATACATAATAGTACATACATCATGTCAAACATCATCTTTTCTTCCTTGCCAACATATAGTATCTTGAAAATTTTTAGCAATTCTCATGGGAGGAAGACATAGTTGTATTAATTGTTTTAATTTGCATTTCTTAATAATGAATGTAGCATTTTCATATGCCTGGTGGCTCTCCTTTGTTGTAGAGTGCTGGTTGAAATATTTTTCCCACGAAAAACTTCATTGTATGTTTTTTAAGTTTTTCTTTTTTTTTTTTTTACTTGTAGCATTTTTACATATTCTGGATTTGTGTACTTTGTCAGCAACGTGTATTGCAAGTATCTTTCCGTATTCCTAATGGTGCATTTTGATGAATAGAAATTCTTTATTTTAATGAAGAATTTGTCTTTTCCCTTATGGTAGTGCTTTTGTGTATACTAAGACATCTTTGTCTTCCATCAAGCTATGAAGATGACCTCATAATACTTTTAGAATCTCTATTATTTTATATTTTAAATTTAGATCTATAGTCTATCAGGAATTAAGTTTTATTTATGATGTGAGGTTCAAGATTTTCCTTTTTAATATAGAGACATTCAGTAAATTGATTCCAATTTATTGAAAAGACAGTCTGATCCACACACTGCAGAAGAGGGGAGTTTGGACTTCACAGAGAGTAGTGAGTTTTAAATAGTAGTTATATCCCAGAGAGGAGCTACATTCACTTACAACATGGCTATGCTGTTTGTTATGAATCTATCATAGAACTGTTTTGCTGTCACTCTCCTTTTATTTTTTAAACTATTTTTGTGTGTAGGAGTTAAATGCAGATTTAAATAGAATTTGTAGAAAGAATATATAGAGCTCCCATGTATCTTTCACCTAGATTCCCCAATTTTAGCATTTCTGAGCCATTTGAGAATAAATTGTGGACATATGTCCTTTACCCTGTAGTAGTTCAAGGTAAAGGACATTTCCTGAGTACACTCTGGACACTCCCCTCCCAGGAGGGTAACAGTACTACCATGTAGTCCAAGACTCCATTCAGATTTCATTGATTGTCTAGTGATGTCCTCTGTAGATCCAGGCTATACTCTGGATTATATACTTAACATTTCTTTTCATCTACTCTTCAATCTGGAATAGTTGCTCAGTCTTTCTTGTCTTTTATGATCATGGCATTTTTGAAGAATACAGGCCACATTGTTTGTATACAGAATGCCCACCAGTTGGGTTTTTCTGGTTTTCCTCATGCCTTAATGCATTTTTAGCATGAATATCAGAGAAGTGACCTGCGCTTGCCTCAGTGTTTAATGTCAGGAGACACTTGATACTGATTTGTCTTGTTAGTGATGACTTTTGCTACTTGGCAAAGAGTATGTCTGCCAGCCTTTGCTGTTGTGAAGTTCATTAATAAGTAAGTATGCTTTATCATTAAATAGTAAGGAATAAGTATTTTCTGAGGAGATACCTTGAGACTATTGTGTTCCTCATCAAGATTACTTTCACTTACTTGGTTTCTCACCCCATTGGTAATTCTTGTCTGAGGCAATTATTTCTCTGAAGATTGCTGAAGAGGACTTTTCTTTTGTGACTTATTTTATTTTTCAGTTGTATTTTATTGATGATGTCATTACTTTTGTCTCAATTCCTCTTTTCCCTCCTCTACCCCCACTACAGTTTCTCAGCAATCCCCATGTTGTTGTCCATGTCCGTGGGTCATGCATATTATGTGTTCTTTGGCTACTCTATTTCCTATGCTGTGCTTTACATCCCCATGGCTAATCTGTAACTACCTATTTGTACTTCTTAATCCCTTCACCTTTTTTGTCCACTGCATGACCCCCATTCTGTCTGGCAGTCATCAAAATGTTCTCTGTATCTGTGATCCTGTTTCTGTTTTGCTTGTTTTGTTTATTTTGTTTTTTAGATTCAATTGTTGATGATATGTTTTTGTTGTTCATATTTCTGATCTTCTTCTTAAAGAAGATCCTTTAACATTTCATATTATACTGGTTTGGTTTGGTGGTGATGAATTCCTTTACCTTTTTTTTGTCTGGGAAGCTTTTTATATGTCTTTGATTGTAAATGCTAGCTTTGCTGGGTAGAGTACTTTTGGTTGTAGGTAATTGTTTTTCATGACTTTGAATATTTCTTGCCAATCCCTTCTAGCCTGCAAAGCTTCTTTTGAGAAATCAGATGACAGTCTTATGGGGGCTCCCTCGTAGGTAACTAAGTGCTTTTATCTCGCTGCTTTTAAGATTCCTTTTTATCTTCAACCTTTGGAATTTTAATAATAATGTATCTTGAGTTGGGTCTCTGGATTCATTTTGTTTGGGACTCTCTGTGTTTCCTGGACTTGTATGTCTATTTCCTTCACCTGGTTAGGGAAGTTTTCTTTCATTGTTTTTAAAAATATTTTTTCAATTTCTTGCTCTCTGTCTTCTCCTTTCAGTACCAGGATGATAAGAATGTTGGTATGCTTGAAGTTGTCCCAGAGGCTCCTTACACTATCCTCATATTTTTGGATTATTTTTTTTTCTTGCTATTCTTTCTAAAATATATTTTATTGATTATGCTATTACAGTTGTGGCATTTTTCCTCTCAGCCCTGCACCCGCCCCAACTACACTCCCTCACCTTAGTTCATGTCCATGGGTCATACATATATGTTCTTTGGCTTCTCCATTTGCTATACTATTCTTAACCTCCCCTTGTCTGTTTTGTACCAACCATTTATGCTTCTTATTCCCTGTACCTTTTCCCCTGTTCTTCCCCCTCTCCACTGATAACCCTCCATGTGACCTCCATTTCTGTGATTCTGTTCTTGTTCTAGCTGTTTGCTGAATTTGTTTGTTTGTTTGTTTGTTTTTTTAGGTTCACTTGTTGATAGTTGTGACTTTGTTGTCATTTTACTGTTCATATTTTTGATCATAAGTCCCTTTAACATTTCATATAGTAAGGGCTTGGTAGTAATGAACTCCTTTAACTTTATGTTACCTGGGAAGCACTTTATCTGTCCTTCAATTTTAAATGATAGCTTTGTTGTATAGAGTAATCTTGGATGTAGGCCTTGCCTTTCATGAATTCAAATACTTCTCTTCAGCCCCCTCTTTCCTGTAAGGTTTCTTTTGACAAATCAGCTAATAGCCTTTGTAGGTAACTGTCTCCTTCCCTGTTGCTGCTTTTAAGATTCTCTCCTTATCTTTCATTTTGTAATGTAATTATGATGTGCCTTGGTGTGTGCTTCCTTGGGTCCTGCTTTTTGGCACTCTGAGCTTCCTGGACTTCCTGGAAGTCTATTTCCTTTGCCAGATTGGGGAAGTTCTCCTTCATTATTTTTTCAAATAACTTTTCAATTTCTGGGTCTTCCTCTTCTCCTTCTGGCACCCCTATGACTCAGATGTTGGAACATTTAAAATTGTCCTGGAGGTTCCTAAGGCTCTCCTCATTTTTTTTGAATTCTTGTTTCTTTATTCTCTTCCAGCTGAATGTTTATTTCTTCCTTTTGCTTCAAATCATTGATTTGAGTCCTAGTTTCCTTCTCTTCACTGTTGGTTTCCTGTATAATTTTCTTTATTTCACTTTTCATAGCTTTCACTTTTTCCTCTAATTTAGGACAATACTCAACCATTTCTGTGGGCATCCTGATTACCAGTGTTTTGAACTCTGCATCTGATAGGTTGGCTGTTTCTTTGTCACTTAGTTTTATTTTTGAATCTTTGATCCGTTCTTTTATTTGAGCCATATTTTTTGTCTCCACCCACCTGTTACGTTGTAAGGGGTGGAGCCTTAGGTATTTGTCACAGTGGGGCAACCCACGTTGCTGCATTGCGGTGCTGTATGTGGGGGAGGGGTCTGAGAGAAAACAGTGCTGTTTGCTTGACTCTCGGCTGGCTTTCAGCCACTTCCACCAGTTCCCATAAGCAAGTTGGGCCCTTCTGATGCTGATTCCTAGGTAGGTAGGTTTGAGTACATTCTAGACCCTGTGGGTCTCTCAGATGAACTCTCCCATGAGGCTGGAAGTTTCTCCCACTGCTGAAACCCCCACAGACAGATATTTTGAGGTTTTATATCCCTACACTGGAACCCTGGGTTGCATGGTCTATCTTGCTCCCCCGTTGTTCCACCTGGTTTATTCACATGCAGATGTGGGACCTATTGCTCCACCAGCTGCCACCTTGCCCTCCCTGGTTCTCCAGCTGCTGCCTTGCCACGAGTCCCCTCTAACCCAGCTGCCTGTCTAGACCACCTCTCCTAGTAGTCTGAATGAATGTTCCTTCTTTGACTCCTTGGTTGTTAGACTTCCATACAGTTTGATTTTCTGTCAGTTCTGGTTATTTTTTGTTTTTAAATTTGTTGTCCTTCTTTTGGTTATGTGAAGAGGCAAGTGTATTTACTTATACCTCCATTTTGGCATGAAGTTCTCTTTTTGCTATTCTGATTGGTTGATTTTTACTTCCTTATATTCCAAATCTCTGATTTCATTCTCAGCTTCAATTAACTGTTGATTTCCTGTAAGTTGTTCTTTATTTCAGTTACTGTATTTATTTCTGACTGGTTCTTTTTTATGGTTTCCATTCCTTTTTATACTCTTGAAGTTCTCACTAAGTTCACTAAGTGAGCATCCTTATAACCAGTGTTTTGAATTCTGCATCTAGTAGATTGCTTATCCCCTTATATTTAGTTCCTTTTCCAGAGTTTTGTTTTTTTTATTTTGGCCATGTTTCTTTGTCTCTTTATTTGGCAGCTTCCTTGTGTTAGTTTCTATGTATTAGGTAGAGCTGCTTTGTCTCCTGGGCTTGATAGAGTGGCCTAATGTAGTAGGTGTCTTGTAGGGTCTAGTGGTACATCTTCCCCTATTCCCAAAGCTGGGTAATCGAGGTGCATCCACTGTGTGGGCTGTGTACATCTTTTGTTGTAGTTGAGCCTTGATTGCTCTTGGCACATCCAAGGTCATCAAATGCCTGTGTTCTGTTTGGGGTCACACTGTATAAGCTACAAAGTGATCTGTCGATGGCTGCTCCTTGTGTTGGTTTGGAGGTGCCCAGATGAGGCCAAGCTGTGAACTAAGGCTGGCTGCTGCTAGTGCCAGGCCTGGGGCTATTTAATGAGTTCACTGAAGCCAGGTATGGCTTGTTTGAGATAATTTAGGAAAATCTGAAATATGAGCCAAGACAAGTCATTCAAACAGAAAAGCCACTTGAAAGAGCTTGGCTGGGCTCGAATGTTGTGTATGGCAGGACCTCAGGGAATCACCAGGGTGGGGCAAAAAGTGTCATCCAGATTGGTGGAGTCTCAGCTAGATCTGCTGGCTCTGTGGCTGTGTGAGGGGAGGGCTCAGAAAAGGAACAGTGGCCTCTGCCATCACTCCTGTCTGGGGAAAAGCTGCTCCCCAGCTCTTGCCCTAATGCCAGACACTTCAGTTCCTCCCTGTACGTCTCTGATGCATTTAAATCAGCTTCCCTGGTGCTGGAGCTCAGAGGGTTGAGTTTGCATAGGTCTGTGTGTAGGCTCTTTAAGAGAAACTGCCTGGGATTCCAGCAGTTTCTGTTTTCCATAGCCTCAGCCTCGAATGCCCTTGCTTTTTACAGCCAGGATTTCTAGAGACTTACCTGGCTCTTGAACACTGGGCTGGGGGGCCTGGTGTGGGGCTCAGACCCTTTGCTCTGAGACATCCCTCCTGTTTTTTATCCACCATACATAGGTGTGGCCTCTAGTTTATTCTGCATCTCTGCCCCTCCTACCAGTCACGATGTGGTTTCTTCTTTAATTCTGTAGTTGTACAACTTCCATTCAGCCTGATTTCTGACTGTTCTGAATATTGGTTGTTCTATAGTTTAGTTGTAATTTTGATGTGATTGTGTGAGGAGGTGAACCATGTTTACCTGTGCTGCCATCTTAACTGGAAATCTCTTTTGTGATTTAAAACTACAGAAATGTATTGTTTCTTTCCAGAATGGTGATATTTAAATTCCAGTATTCTTTTCAGATTTATTAGTTGCCATTTACCTACAGACTTTCTCTTTTCCCTCAGTTTTTCATCGGTTCATTTATTTATATCACTATAGACACTGGTTTTCCTATTTTACTTAGAGGCTTATAATCTCTCATCATTTATTTTCACTCTCAACTTGTCCCAGATATGACCAGTGATATGACTCCTTCAAGTTAATTTCTGTAGTCTTCTTTTATTTCCTCATCATTCTTTGAGAATCTCTTTCTGGCACAATGGCTGTTCCTAGCTTGTCTTATATTTTCTTTGCCCTGGTCCCAGCATCAGCCAGTTCTCCAAGAGCCTCCCCCAAATTGATGGAAATCAATTCATTCTTTCAACAAATTTTTGAGTGACTTTTTCTAGGGAATATTCTAACTTCTACTTCTTTTTTTTTGGAGAAAACAAGAAGACATTTTTATTCACTGTATATTTTATTTTTTCTTTTCCAAAATTTTTATTTTTATTTTAAATTATTGTCTTTTTAAAAGAATTATTTGATTGTTGTTCAAGTACAGTTTTCTGTCTTTTACTCCCATCCCAGCCCACCCCCCAGTGCTCCCCACCTCCCTCCCATTTCTACCCCCCTTAGTTTTTGTCCATGTGTCCTTTATACTAGTTCCTATAAATCCTTCCCCTTTTCCCCCGAAATTCCCTCCCCTCTCCCCTCTGTTCACTGTCCCCCTGTTCTCTATTTCAGTGTCTTTGGTTATATTTTGCTTGCTTGTTTGTTTTGTTGTTTAGCTTCCTGTTAAAGGTGAGATCATACGGTATTTGTCTTTTACCAACTGGCTTATTTCACTCAGCATAATGCTTTCCAGTTCCATCTGTGCTATTTATTGCAAAGGGTAGGAGCTCCTTCTTTCTTTCTGCTGCATAGAATTCCATTGTGTAAATGTACCATAGTTTTTTGATCCATTTATTTACTGATGGGCACCTAGGCTGCTTCCAACTCTTGGCTATTGTAAATTGTGCTGCTATAAACATTGGGGTACATAGGTTCTTTTGGATTGGTGTTTCAGGGTTCTTAGGATATAACCCTAGCAGTGGAATTGCTGGGTCAAAAGGCAGATCTTTTTACTTTTCTTAGAAAATCTCATACTGTTTTCCATAGTGGTTGCACCAATCTGCAATCCCACCAACAGTGGATTAGGGTCCCCTTTTCTCCACAACCTCTCCAACACTTGTTGTTTGTCGCTGTGTTTATGATGGCCATTCTGACCGGTATAAAGTGATATCTCATTGTGGTCTTAATTTGCATCTCTCTGATAGCTAGTGTATTGAGCATCTTTTCATGTGTCTCTGATGACTTACAAAGCTGTCAATAATATGTTGCTCCTTGAAAATGAGTAATGGCAATTTTATTTCACCTGTCACATAACTAAGAATCCACAATTGTAGTTATCGATGTTTTGTGTATATAATTAACTAGCCTTTTTATATTTGTCACTGATAAATTTAGAAATTTTCTTTTATTTGTCTAAAAACCACTGAAAACCTATCCTGTGTTTGCAGTATTGTTATAGCCGTGTATGTACTATGTGAGGATTCCTATGTAATGATTATCTTTAGGTAACTTGGTTCCAGTTCGCACATGCTGAAAATATTGGTGCTGAGCATTATGTGGATGTATCTCAGAGTTTGAAGTTATTGTTGAGTGTTTTCTGGGAAAGCATTACTGCTTAAGGAAACAGTAATGGGCTGTGGACATGGCAGATGTCAGTCTATGAGCGGTTGGAGACCCTTTGCTCTGGAAGGGATGAAACTTTTCACTATGGTTTGTGCCTTTCTGTTTATCTTCTACTCCCCTTCACAAAGACCCAATCTGAACTTTATGTCATTTGTGTCTGTATGTTTATTGCAAAGTACAGTAAAATTCAAAATGACATAAATCTTACAGTTGATTTACATGTTAATTATTAAACTGAAATCTTTATCAAGTAAGGAAATTGTGCTTTTAAGGGCATAGACTGCTTTTTGGTGTTAAGAAAAAACCTTTAGAAAACTTTTAGGCAATTTATAATAAAGTTAAATATAATCCTACTCTAGGACTTAGGAATTCTACTGCTAGATATATACACCCAAGAGGAATGAGTGTATGTCTACTAAACACTTATTTCAAAGTTTAAGGTGGCTTTTTACTTAGTAGCCCCAAACTGGAAACAACCCAAATGTCCCATCAGCAGCAGAATTCATTGGACTATTCATTCATCAGAATATTCAGTGATGCAAAAAGTTTGAAATACTGGTATAGTCAATAAAATCAGTATGTTGAGTAAACATAGCAAGACAAAATGATACGTATTCAGATTTGAAGAACAGACAAAACTAATCTGTGATGACAGAAGTCAGAATGGGTGACTTGGGGAGGTAGGTCTTGACTGGAAAATGGTGTGAAGACCTTTCTGGGTGATGGAAATACTCATACCTTGATCTTAGTGGAAGTCACATGAGTGTTTATATGTGTAGTAATTCATGGGGAGGTATGCTTAAGGTTTATACATATTATTTATCCCTTGGTCAAATACTGAATGACAGAAAGAAAAGAGAATTCCTTCGTTCTTGACATTCTCTTTTCTGAATGTAAGGATCAAATTAGGAATTTGGACTAATTTGATTTATTATTCTAACTTTTCTTTGCTGTTTTTCTTATTTATATTTCTTTCTTTCCACCTTTTCTATTGTCCTTCACTGTCTATATTTTCTCCTCTTCTTAATATTGGTTCAGTTCCTGTTTCTTTAAACTCTTCAGTGGTTTCACACAAAATCTTTAGAAATGAGACCCAGTGAGCAGGTTCTTGGATCTTGAAGGATTGTCCATGGCCTGGCTGCAAGTCCTGCATTTGTAATGGTCACCCGCCCCTTTGCCGGTGCTGTGTCAGCCCCTAGTTTGCTGTGGCAGGAAGTGGACCTAGTTTTGTATGTGATGGAGTCTTAAATGTATGGTGCAACATACGTGGTGCCAATTCAGTGGAATTTGAATTAAGTGGTACAGAATTTACATTGAAAATAAATTTTACTTTCTGTGAAAGCTTTAGATTTATTTTTGTGATTTTAATATGGAATATATATATACATATATTTTATTAAACAACCTCTTTTGGTTACTTAATAACATAATAACTTTATATTGTATTTATTTATTATGAAATTATTCAAACTTGTACTAAAGAATAGCGAATAAGAGAGCAAATGTCTCTGTACCCATTGCCAGCTTAAGCAGTTACTCACACGTGCTAGCCAGCCTTGTTTCTCATGTCTTTCCTCTGAGTTATTTTGAAACTAATCTCAGACATATTGCTTTATCCATAAATACTTCAGGGTGTATCTGTGAAGATTATCTACAGAAAGCATTACTTGTATTACTTTGTCCTGTTGTTGGTCATAGGAAATATTTGAAATTTATTTTCTTTAGATAAATTCAAGAATTACTGATGACCCTGTATTTCTTGCTGATTTTAGTTGCTTGATTACCAAAATATAAATAAAAATATTCTTAGATGATGTTTTTAATGATTAGAAAATTGTAAGCTTCCTGAGGTAAGTAATGAAGTTCAATAGTTTTTTTATAATTTCAAATTAAGCAACCTGTAAAACTTGTGTTTCCTTTGTTTTGAAATATTATCACTATAAAGTTGAATGCTCGGTCATTAACATGCAGAAAATGTTGCAAAATTTTCTAATAGATTTCATGAGAAATGATTTTCCTGTTTAGGTAGTTTTTTTTTAATGCATTCCCTTAGAAAAATCATACCTTTTTCCATGGTAATTATACACATATGTACTATAAGATGTATCTCGCATGATTTAGGAACTATTTCACAGTGTGCCTTTGATGTTTCTTAAACAGGTAGTATAACTCCCACTGTGGAACTGAATGGGCTTGCCATGAAGAGGGGAGAGCCTGCCATCTACAGGCCACTAGATCCAAAGCCTTTCCCAAATTATAGAGCTAATTACAACTTCCGGGGCATGTACAATCAGAGGTTTGTATGTTGTTTTTGGTTTTGTTCTTATTATTTTTTGCATATTGTAAATATTTCTGAAATTCAAAGAGTATTTTCATTGTAAAGAATGTTGACTTTGGGCATTTTGTGTATAATTTATATACATCAGATTCACAAGGAATATTTAAAGTAATAACTTAAAAATTTCAATGGTTTTCAAGAACTAGTTTTTATTGAGTCATGAGACCCCTGTATTTGTTGCAGGCAGGACCACATTTTAAGGTCATTCTACAGTCTAGTACTGACTGTCAAGTTGACGTGCTCATTTATTCACCAAGAAGGTGCTTAGCCTAATTAGTGTTTTTCTTAATTTGTCTGAATACATTGTAAACATGAGTGTTTATAATTTTTTAAAGATAATTTTTATTGAGAGAAAACAAAACAAAACTATAGGACTTTTCAATGAGAAGTACTTTTCAGTACTGTGGAACCAGGAGTAAAAGCCTTTAAAATTTTCTTCTGTAAAAGTTTTTGTAATTTGTCCTGGCTGGTGTAGCTCAGTGGATTGAGTGCGGGCCTGCGAACCACACAATTGTGGTTCGATTCCCAGTCAGGGCACATGCCTGGGTTGCAGGCCAGTTCCCAGCAGGGGACACATAAGAGGCAACCATACATTGATATTTCTCTCCCTCTCTCCTTCCCTTCCCCTCTAAAAATAGATAAATTAAATCTTAAAAAAAAAGAAAAAAAGTTTTTGTAATTTATAAAAAAAATTGTTGAAAGGTTTTACTAAGTTTTTCTGCACATAAAGTCTTTCTTACGTAATTTTGTGATATTACTAGTATAACAGAATTTTCTTTTATAAGTATGGCAGAATTTTTTTTAGAGTTTATTACTTTTTTCTGGTCATTTATAAAAGTAACTCATTATAGAGGATGAGGAAAATGCAGAAAATTAAAAAGAAATTATAAATAACTTACAGTCCCAGAATTACCACCTTTAACATTTTGATGTACTTTATATTATTTTTATACATTGCATATACATATGTTTAACCAAATTGAAGTATCCATTATGTGCAATTTCTATAGTACTTCATGGAGGTGTATCACGTGTGAATGATAAACTGCACAAATCTTAAATGTACATCTTGATGACTTTATTTGATTATTTATGTATATATGTATTTATAGTTTATTTGATGACTTTTCACATATGTGTATCCTCATGTGTCAACTTTCAGTCAAGAATGTATCTGTCACCCCTGGCAGTTTCCTCCTCTCTCCTCCCAGAAGTACCGTATTTTTCGGACCATAAGATGTCCAAAAAAAGGTACATAAGATGTACCTAAGTTTTAGAGGAGGAAAGTAGGAAAAAAATTTGAAGCAAAAAATGAAAAATATTTAATAATATAAATAACATAATATTTTACCAGTGTAAATGTAAACAGAACTCAACAGCAGCGTTAACAACCATTATTCCCCCCAAATTTGGTGGGGGGAGGAGTGCATCTTGTAGTTTGAAAAGTACTCTTGTCACCATAGATTAGTTTTGCCCTTCCTGAACTTCCTGTAAGTAGACTCATACAATATTTACTCTTTTGTGTCTGGTGCTTTTTTTTTGGTTCATATAATGGTCTTCTTGTTTTGTTTGTTTGCTTTTGTTTTTAGAGATTCATCCATGTTGCTCATATCTGGGTATTGTCTTTGTATTGCTAAATAATGTTCCTTTGTATGACTATATCATAACTTGTTCATCTTGTATATTTAATATTGCCTTTTTACTTAATATAGCGATCACTTTTCACATCTTTAAGTAATCTTTGAAAATATTTTTTATGGGTATTAATACTTAATATGGCTCAGGTATACTTTATAAGTATATAAACATGTAAAAACAAGGAATACTTTACAAGTATACAAACAAAGTATACCTTTTTTTGGTTACCTAGGTTTTCTTTTTTTTTTGGGACAATTTTAAATAAAGCTGCAGTAAACAGTCTTTATATACAAATTTTTGTTTACGTTACTGATCCTTTCTTTTTTTTTAAAAGAATTTATTTTTATTTATTTATCTTTAGAGGGGAAGGGAAGGAGATAGGGAGAGAAACATCAATGTATGGTTGCCTCTCGTGTGTCCCCCACTGGGAAATGGCCTGCAGCCCAGGCATGTACCCTGACTGGGAATCAAACCGCAATACTCCACTTCGCAGGCCTGCGCTCAAGCCACTGAGCTACACCAGCTGGGGCTCATTACTGATTATTTCTTTAAGATAGATTACTCCAAGGGGGATATTGGATTAAAAATAATTTTTGCCCGATTACATTAAAGTTTGTACTAATTTCTCACAGTATATTCCATTGCATTCTGACAACACAAATTGGTTTTGAACACATTGCGGTGCTTGATAGTTAAAAGTAGAATGTTTCTAGATTTGGGTTTTATTGATTAGTTGAGAGGCTGAACAGTTTTTCAAATAATTATTAGTCGCTTACCCTTTTTGATTTGTCTATGTTAGTTTGCTAATTTTAATTGCATTGCTTGACCAGTCTTCAGATGTTTATGTGTTGAAGGTGTTAAATTAAATCTTTATTTAAATTTCCTGCTTAAAAACATTGGCTAGTTTTGTGTGTGTTTTTTTAATGTACTCTAGTTTTAAATGTTATATGGTTTAATCTGTTACTTTTTAATTTCATCTACTGCTTTCATGTCTAAGAAATTCTCACATATGATCAGATATTTGCACATGCTTTAAAAACTTATTGAGATATAATTGATGGGTAACATTGTGTAAGTTTAAGGAGTTTGACGTTGATTTAATACATTTATATTGCAATATGATTGCCATTGTAGTGTTAGATAGTACTTCTCTCTGTCACATAATTATCATTTCTTCTAGGGGTGGGATGCTGATGCTTTTTTTTTTATTTTTTATTTTTTTGATGCTTTTAAAATCATATCTTTATTGGCATTGTAACTCAGATATGAGAAGACGATATTTAGTCTATATATGATCTGATGCTGTTTGGTGTCTTGCTTGGTCATGAAAAAATTAGCATTTAAAACTTTGTCCTCTTCAAATTGTTAAGTAATTTCCTTTAAATATTATTGTTCATGTTCTCTGAGAAAAAAAAAAAAGCACAGTCTCTTAGACCCATGCCCCTCCCCCTTTCCTTCCGGGTGTGTTTGGGGAATTTAGTGTAGTACATTTACTGTCCAGGCAGGAAGGGAGGATTCCTCACCTCTGTGTAGGTGTACTGTATTATGCTCGGCTCCTCCGGTCTTTGTGGTGATGTCCCTTGTCCACCAGCTAGCTGACTGCTCTCCGGCCTGCCCTGCTGAGACCCGTACTTGGTGATCATGGTCCACTGTTTCCTCCTAAGTGATCTTTGACAGTATCTACCCTCTTTCCTGGCTGCCTTGGCCTAAACCCTTAGCTCTCCTCAGCTCCCTGGGTTGCTGTTCCATCTTTTCAGTGTCTTCTTCCCACTGCGGAGCCTCCTGTGGCTTGTTCGTTCTCAACTTGGCATCTATACCACATGGACAAGAGGGACATAACATTTGTCTTATAGTTGTTTCCCATTCATTTTTTTCTGTATAACATACCCGTTACTTTTCTTGTTGCTCTGAGCTTATCCAGTATAAATAAAACTGCCCACTGGAGCACAATAGATACATTTGGTTACCTGAGTTAGGAGTCCTGTCTGTTTTATATATGCAAGGTAGTTAACTTTTAATGTCCTCTAATGAATTGACTCGTGAGGATATTCTGTTTAAATGTTTATTGATTTTGATATCTATAATCTTGTATTGAAATTTTACTGTTTTTTAATTAGTGAATTAATTGCCTATTTTTAATTTTTTGTGGTTTAATTGATATGTAACATTATAATTTATTACTTTCAAATAGAATTCAGTGCTAAAGCAGTGAAAAATCAGACATTAATTATTGTCCTTATGGAGCTCATGTTTGGTGGGGGAGGCATTCAGTTGGTAAGCAGCTGTTGGTTACTCACTGAGAAGGTAGCAGTGTTAATAAAGACCTAGAGGAGGAGAGTGAATAAACAGTGTGAATGGCATGAGAGGGGGAAGCATGTCAGGCAGCAGAACCGGCAGGTGCAAAGGCCCTGTTGCAGGAGAGTGCCCCGTATGTGGGTGCCTCCTCCAGGCTGGAACCGAGTGAACCAAGGGGCAGAGGGGTTGGAATGTAAGGATGTGACAGGGGGTGTGTGGTTTGCTGCTTTAAATCTTCTGTTAAGAATGTTGACATTTTTCCTTTGTTGGCAGTTCCTAGTTTCACGATCTGATGCCATGGTTGTTATGAAGGGTGCCAGAATTTTGTTTGACTTCTCTAAAGGGTTGTGCCTTAGGTCATTCCCATTTAATGGGTAAAGTGGACTTTCCCTTCAGATTTTTGGAGAGTTTTGAGAATTTTCTGTAGGTCACAAAAAGGATAAAAAGAAAATAGGGAAGCTGCCATGCCATATTTCACAAAAGCTCTCTGCTCACTAAAGGGCAAAGCTCACTGTTACTCTGTTAAAATGATGATACCACATATGACCTTAGTTTGCAGATAACAGCACCTGAATTTGTTACAGGGAATTTGAAGCCAAAGATTCAAGGAGCCTCTCTTTTCCTTGCCAGATTCCAAATGAATCAGTAGTTTCTTAGTAAGGCAGGGAATGAAAAATGAAGTTTAAAGAGCAGATATCATTTACAGAGATTTTTGAAAAGGTCCTTTCATTTTCTACTTAAGATAATATTAAGTAATAATCAGATATTACTCTTGCAGTTTTATTTTTTTATTTTCATTTTTTAGTCTCTTCTTTCCTGATGAGGTTCTTCCACTTGAACTCATTCAAAGCTTAAGGAGGAACTCATAAAAGGACCTTTCCATCTTTCACCCCATTTCTGATGGCTGGAGAAAAAAAGGATCATTATTATGACCTGAATTCTGAAGTACTGGTTTCCCTTTGTTATACCCAAGATGTTTGAAAAGAATATATCCAGTTACATCTCCCCCCCCCCCCTCATTTGTACCCTGTTCACTAACAGATACAAAGTTGAAAGCATACACAAATTTTGGGAACAACAGCAAGGAATCTTGAGAAGTTTACTCATTCCTACAAGCAAATTGGTATGGCTGAAATTCAGGTGGGGTGCTGATCTGGATGTCCTCAGGTGGCATGCCAAGAGGTTTAGAGTTTATCTTGAAGGGAATTGAGAGCCAGTGAAGGATTTTAAGCTGAGGGATAAAATAACTGGATATATATTTTTGAACATTGCTATGTTGCTTTGATAGTACATGGAAAATTGTTTGGATAGGCTTCAAATTCAAAGGAGAAAGATGAATTACAAGGGTGTTGTTGTAATTCAGGCTTAATATGATGAGAGCCTTGGGGCAGTGAAGGTGGAGAGGAGGGACAGCATCTAGGTATTTAGAAGTTAGACTTGATATCACTTCGAGATCGGTTAGATGGGGAGCATTAAGGATAACTTTTACATCTCTGGACCGCTAGTAGTATTGACAATGGGAGGAGTTGGAGCAGATCTTTGGAAAAATGAGAAATCTAGTTTTGACTGTGTTGAGTTCATATTACCTATGAGAAACTTAGGATAATTGATTTCATCACTCTAAATCTTCATTGAAGGGTATGCGAAGATAATCTTTGGCTTTGAGTGTTGGTTGAAAGTACTCATGGGAAGAGGAATTTCAGGGTCTAGAGCAGGGGTATCCAACCTTTTGGCATTTGTGGGCCACCCTAGAAGAATTGTCTTGGGCCACACATTAAATACATTGATACATAAACACACACACACACATCTCATATGTTTTAAGTAAATTCACGATTTTGTGTTAGGCCACATTCATGGCCATCTTGAGCCTCAGGTGGCCCATGGGCTGCAGGTTGGACACCCCTGATCTAGTTTCCAGAATAGGCATGTGTAATCTGTAGAAAATGGAATTGTTTAGGCTACAACCTAAGTTTGAGTGACCTATCTGTTCCTTGTTCATCTAGGATTTATACTTCCTTTCCAGAAGGGTTTGGCTCTGTTGGATTGTCGTCATTCATTTTGTAACAATTTCACAGCTTGCATCATGACAAGTACCCTTGTCCTCAGTAGTTGGTATATTTCCTGTCAAAGCAGTATTTGGTTACCTTGTCTAGTGTATCCAATTCCTGTGCCAATCACCTGTACTTAGGTTAGTAAAATTGCTTTCTCTTAACATGTGTGGTATGAGTCATAGCAAATTAAACATGGAAAGAGTTTGTACTATGCTCAAAGAGTTTGTACTAACTTGCTCAAAAGTTACTTGTTCCTATGGGCAGAACCTGGTACCTACTTGAAGCTTTATGCCCCCCTCTCCCATTGCCCTGGGAAATTAACCTGTGGGACTTCGAAAGAACTTCACAGAGTGGAAATCTGATAGGGTGAAACAAGTGTTTTGGAGTGTCTGAACAGATTTTATGTCATTGTTACTTATTAGTAAAATGGAAATAAGTTAAGACTTTAGTTTATGAAATAGCTTATTTACTATTATTTCAAAGTTTATGTTATATAGGCTGATGACTGCTTATTATTGTTAGGTGTACTGTTTACTTTAAGCTTGTTCAAACTGTCAGTCTAAGTATTCTTCACTAGTGTGTAGTGCCCCTTTAAAAGGCATGTTAGAAAGAAAGAACAGCTGGGAAACTTTGAATGTATTTGTAGTAGTGGTGGCATAAACAGGTATAAACCTACAGTTTTGCTTTCTGCCACCAGATGGAGCTTATATACTGATGAAACAACATATGTTCTGGGTGCTTTCACTTTATTTAGTATTCCAAGGCTGGGGGTTAAATGATAAAAGAAAGTTTAAATCATATGAAATTACCAGTATTTGAATTTTTAACTCTTAAATATGTCAGCTTCATATGGTTCAACAAAATAGGAAAAAGTCAGCTGGGTATACAACTTTAAAGCCTCTTGGATAAATGAAATAAATGTGAAGTGATGAAAATAGGAATTCATTCTCATAGTTACATATGATTTTGCCTTTTGTGTGCTAAATCTCTTGGTTTGGGGAACATATATATGTTTATCATGTGCTTTATACTCACATGTAATAACTTTTCAAAATCATATTTTATAAATGCTATTTCTTTTTTATTCTTTTCTTTTTAATAGTTTAATCTATCTATTTACTTATTTGACTTAATTTTTATTTTGTTTTTTTCCCATTATCATTTGGTCTGCTTATACACCCTTACCACCAGCAGTCACCATACTGTTGTCCATTTCTCTGAGTCCTTCTTCCTTTTTGCTCAATCCCTTCACTGCTCTCCTATTCATCTATGAGTCTGTCTGTATTTTCCTACTTAGTTCAGTTTGTTCATTAGATTCTACATATGAGAGAAATCATATACGGTACTTGTCTTTCTCTGACTGGCTGATTTCACTTAGCATAATGCTCTCCAGGCTCATCCATGCTGTCACAAAGGGTAAAATTTTCTTTTTTTTTATGGCCTAGTAGATTTCCATTGTGAAAATGTCCTATAGTTGTTTTATCCACTCATCTACTGATAGACACTTGGGCTGCTTCCATATCTTGGTGATTATAAATAACACTTCACTGAACAAAGGGGTGCTTATGTTCTTTTGAATTAGTGCTTTGGGGTCCTTCACATATATTCCCAGAAGTGGGATTGCTGGGTCAAAAGGCAGATCCCTTTTTAATTTTTTGAGGTATCTCCATACTGCTTTCCACAGTGGATGCATCAACCTGCATTCCCACTGACAGTACAGAAGGGTTCTACTTTCTCCACATCCTTACCAGCACTTGTTGTTTGATGATTTATTGATGATGGCCATTCTGACAGGTGTGAGATGACATTTCATTGTGGTTTTAATTTGCATCTCTCTGATTAGTAACACTAAGCATCTTTTCATGTATCTATTGGCCATAGTCCTCTTTGGATTTACTCTTAATTGTATTTTTTCCCATTACCTATAGTCCCCTTTTACCTTCTCCCCGCAGCAGTCACCACACTGTTGTCCATGCCCATGAGTCCTTTTTCCTTTTTGCTCAATTCCTCCACTCCCTAAGCTCCACCCACCTCTACTAGATATAATCTGTTCTCCATGTATGAGTCTGTCTCTGTTTTGCTGGTTAGTTCAGTTGTTCATTAGATTCCACATATGCATATCTTTTTTTGAGAAGTGCCTATTCAGGTCCTTTGCCCATTTATTAATTAGGTGGTTTGGTTTTTTTGGTGTTGTTTTATAAGTACTTAATAAATTTGGGATATTAACCCCTTACCAGATGTATCGGTGAATATCTTCTTTCTGTGGATTGTCTTTTTATTTTGTTGATGATTTCCTTTGCCGTGTAAAAACTTTTTAGTTTGATATAGTCCTATTTGTTCATTTTTTCCTTTGTTTTCCTTGTCTGGGGAGATATATCTGATAAAATATTGCTATGAGCAATGTCTGAGATTTTGTCGCCTATGTTTTCTTCTATAATTTTTATGGCTTCAGGTCTAACATTCAAGTTTTTGCTCCATTTTTAATTTATCCTTGTGTGTGGTGTAAGAAGATGTTCTAGTTTCATTTTTATACACATATCTGTCCAATTTTCCGAACACTATTTATTAGATAGACTATCTTTAGCCCATTGTATGTACTTGCTTCCTCTGTTGAATATTAATGATTATAAAGGTGTAGGTTTATTTCTGGGCTGTCTGTTCTCTCCATGAATCTATGTATCTGTTTTTATGCCAGTACCATGCTGTTTTTATTACTGTGGTCTTATAGTATAGTTTCATAAGAGGTAGTGTGATTCCTCTAACTTTGTTTTTCTTTCTCAGGATTGCTTTTGCTATGTGGGGCCTTTGTGGTTTCAGATAACTTTTTGAAATATTTGTTCTACTTCTGTGAAATACATCATTGGAATCTTGATAGGTATCGTATTGAATCTATAGTTTGTTTTGGGTAGTAAGGACATTTTAAATATGTTAATTCTTTCTATCCATGAACATGGTATGTGCCATGTGCCAATAAATTACACTTGATTTATATGTGTCTTATTTAGTTTCTTTCTTCATTGTCTTGTAATTTTCTGAAAATAAGTCTTTTACATCCTTGGTTATGTTTATTCCTAGGTACTTTATTCTGTTTTTAGCAATTGCGAATGGGATCGTTTTCTTAATTTCTCTTTGTTAGTTCATTACTGGCATGTAAAAATGCAGCTGATTTCTGAATATAAGTTTTGTGTCCTGCTTCTTTGCTGAATTCATTTATCAGGTCTAGTAGTTTCTCAGTGGAATCTTTGGGCTTCTCTGTGTACAGTATCATGTCATCTGTAAATGATGGTTTACCTCTCATTTTCCAGGCAAGACTGGGTGTGTTCAAGGTGGTATGGCCATAGACTACCTCTCACTTTCCAATCTGGTGGCCTTTCCTTCTTCTTGTCATATTGCTGTGGTTAGGACTTCCTCTGCTATGCTGAATAATAGAGATGAAAGCATACATCCATGTCTTGTTCCTGATCTTAAGGGGAACACTTGTAGTTATTGCCCATTGAGTATGATGCTGGCAGTTGGTTTGTTATATATGGCCTTTATTATGTTTAGATAAGTTCCCTCTATTTCAACTTTGCTGAGAGTTTTTTTTTCAGTCATAAATAGCTATTGGATTTTATTCATAGCTTTTTCTGTAGCTATTGATATGGCCATGAGGTTTTTATTCTTCATTTTTTTAAGGTGGTAAATCACATTGATTGATTTGCATTCCAGAAATAAATTCCACTTGATCATGGTGTATGAGTTTTTTGATGCATTGCTGTATTCAGATTACTAATATTTGTTGAGAATATCAGTGCCTAAGCTCATAAGGTATATTGGCCTGTACTTTTCATTATAGTATCTTTATTTGGGTTTAGAATTAGGATAATGCTGGCCTCATAAAATGAGTTTGGGAGTCTTCCCTCCTTTTGAATTTTATGAGATAGTTTGAGAAGGGGAGTTAGTTCTTTTTGGAATATTTGGTAAAATTTCTCTGTGAAACCATCTGGTCCAAGGCTTTTGTTTGTTGGGAATTTTTTGATAACTGCTTCAGTTGTATTAGGTGCAATCTGTCTCTTTAGATTGTCTGATTCTTTCTGATTTAGTTTTTGAAGATTGTATGTTTCTAGGAATTTATCCATTTTATCCAGGTTGTCCAGTTTGTTGGCATGTAGCTGTTCATAGTATTTTCTTACAATCCTTTGTATTTCTTGGGTGTCAGTTGTTATTTCTCCTTCTTGTTTCTGATTATATTTATTTGAGTCCTTTCTCTTTTTTTTCTTGATGAATCTGGTTAAAGGTTTGTCAACCTTGTATATCTTTTCAAAGAACCAGCTCTTGGATTCATTGATCTTTTGTATTTGGTATTTAGACTCTATTTTGTTTATTGCTGCCCTGGTCTTTATTTACTTTTTTCTATTCACTGTGGGCTTTGTTTGTGGTTCTTTGTCAGGTTCCTTTAAGTGTAAAGTTAGATTGTTTATTGAGCTTTTTCTTGTATTCTGACATAGGCTCTAAATGATATGAATCCTATCTTATGGTGGCCTTTACTATGTCCCACAGATTTTGGCTTGTGTCCTCATTTTCATTTGTTTCAAGGCATCTTTAGATGTCCTTCTTGTTCCCGTTGTTCACCCACTCATGTTTAATAACATGTTATTTAGCTTCCATGTCTCTGCTTGTTTCTTAGTGTTCCTCTTGTGGTTGATCCAGTTTCATAGCGTTGTGTCATAGAAGATGCCTGATATGATTTCAGTCTTCTTAAGTTTATTGAGACTTGTTTTGTGTCCTAACATGTGGTCTACCCTAGAAAACATTACATGTGCACTTGGAAAGTATGTATATTCTGCTGCTTTGAAATGAAAAGCTCTGAAGATATCAATGAAATCCATTTGGTCTAGTGTGTCGTTTAAGGCTGCTGTCTTGTTGATTTTCTCTCTGGAACAGCTATCCATTGCGGTCAGTGGGGTGTTAAAATCCTGGACTATGACTGTATTTCTGTTGATCTCTTCCTTTATGTCTATCCAGATTTGCTTTACATATGTTGTGTGTATAAATGTTTACTAAGGTTATAATCCTTTGTTAGATGTTCCCTTTGTCGTTATGTAGTGTTGTTTTTTTGTCCTTTACTTTAGCCTTGGTTTTAAAGTCTGTTTTGTCGGATATAAATACTGTTACTCCAGCTTTGGTTTTTTTTTCTATTTGCATGAAATATTTTTTCATCTCTTTACTTTTGGTCTGTGTGTATCTTTTGATCTGAGTTGGGTCTCTTTGGGGACAGCATATATATGGGTCTTTTTTTCTTATCCAGGTAGCTACTCTATGTCTTTAGGTTGGAGCATTTAAGCCATTTATATTTGAGGTGATTATTGATAGATGTATATTTAGTGTAATTTTATCTTTAGACTATTTTCCTCTGTTTTTTTCTTTTTCTTCTTCTTCCTCCTCCTCCTTCCAGCCCTTTACCATTGTTGCAGGACTAATTCGGTGTTAACAAACTTCTTTAGCTTTTTACTCTTTGGGAAGTTTCTTATTTCTCTTTTGATTTTAAATGATAGCCTTTTTTGGGTAAAGTAGCCTTGGTTTTAGGTCCTTGCTCATCATTACCTTGAATATTTCACACCACTCCCTTCTGGCTTGAAATGTGTCTGTTGAGAAATCAGATGACATTAATTGGGTGCTCCCTTGTAGGTAACTGCCTGCTTGTCTCTTGCAGCTTTTAGGATTCTCTCCTTGTCTTCAAACCTTGTAATTTTAATTATGATGTGTCTCAGTGTAGGCTTCTTTGGGTCAAACTTGTTTGAGGCTCTCTGAGCTTCCTGGACTTGTGTGTCTTTTTTCTTCACCCAATTAGAGAAGTTTCCATCATTATTTCTTTAAATATATTCTTGATCCCTTGCTCACTTTCTTTCCTTCTGGTGTTCCCATGAGGCAGATGTTGTTATGCTTCTTGTTGTTCAAAATGTTTCTTAAGCTTCCCCATTTAAAAATTTTTTTTCTTTTGCTCCTCTTTTTGGGTGTTTTTTTCTACCTTGTCTTTTAAATTGCTGATTGGATCCTCTGCTTCATCTAGCCTACTCTTTTTATTTCTTCCAGCATATTATTTATTTCAGAGGTTGCATTCTTTATTTCTAACTGGTCCTTTTTTATGGTTTCTATGTCATTTTCATGCTGTTGAGTATCCTTATAATTATTACTCTGAACTTTCTATCTGATAAATTATTTGCCTCCATTTTATGTAGGTCTTCTGGAGAAATCTCTTGTTCTTTCATTTAGGGTTTGTTGCTTTGTCTTCCCATTTTGTCTGCATTTTTGTATTTTATGCCTTGGTTGTTAAACTGATTAGTGATATAGCTTCAATCTGTAATCAGCATCCTGGCTTAAGCACCACAGGGTGAGCCAGAGTAGTTCCTGCAGTCAAGGCTATTGCTTTTTCTCAGACTGATGTCATTTGGAGGGTATTGCTCTGCCTGAGAAAGATGGCTTTTCACAGCTGTGTATTATCTGGGCTCCTTTCCGGCTCTGGTGGTGTAATCTGGGGAGCCCAGCATTGGGTTTAGATAGCTCAAGTCTCAGGGCGAAACCCCCAGCCACTGAATTATTTCTTCAGAACTTCAGCTACTGCCTGTGTCAGTCCAGCCAGCCCTTTCGCGTCTTCTTTGCACTCCCTACCAGTCACGGTGAAGTGGTTTCTTCTGTCTGTCCATGGTTATAAGGCTTCTCTCCAGCTAGTGTTCACTTGGTTACTCAAGATGATTTCTCAACAATTTGGTTGTAATTCCAGATTGGTCCTGGGAGAAGATTAAGGTAGCTTCCACTTAATGTCTTTGCCTTCTTGGATCTCTCCTAAAATGCTATTTCTTTATGATGATATTACTTTATAGAATAGATGTAGAACTAAAATAAAGGTGAACTAGAATATTTAAAATTTTAAATATTTACATAGGTTTATATTAAATAAGTAAAGAATTTTTTTATTTAGTGGAAATAAATTTAAATGGATAATAAACATTATTAGTACATTACACTTTAAAACTCATAAGCCAGACTAGAGAATTTGAGTAGGTTCCCAAAGCAAGGATCGGGGAGCATTAACTGGATATGAAGTGAGGAACTTGAACGTCCAGGGAGGTGATTTTAGGGTAGATGAAGGATGATTCTGGGTCAGCAGCTTATCTTAGGCAGGATGATTAAAGTTAAGAATAGGGACTAATAGACTTTGTAACTCTTTAAAACAAAACTCACTGCATAGTAAGACTGGATGTAACACTTGTAATTTTATGAAATAGCAGCACAGCCTTTTCTTTGTAGTGAGATAAAAAGTAGGTCTCCTTACATCCAATTCCCCCAGTTATTAGGTAAAAATCAAATTAGGTAAATAAGAATTTGGGGGGCCTTATTATGCTTCTGACTGTGATAGAGTAACTGGAACCAGATTTACCTCACCACCAGAAACATCTAGAAAACCAAGGTAAGGTTCTTCCGTTATATAGGTACTGACACAATATGATGTCAAGGGAAATTGTGGTAAGTAAAATATGTATATTGATACACAGTAAAAAGTTAAGAATATAAGGGTGGAGGTAATGGAATCAAAATATTATAACATAAAATAAGGCAGAAAAGAGGTAGAAAAGAGGAATAAAGAACACATGGGCCCTGGCTAGTGTAGCTCAGTGGATTGAGTGTGGGCCTATGAGCCAAACAACCACAGTTCAATTCCCAGTCAGGGCACATGCCTGGGTTGCAGGCCAGTTCCCAGCAGGGAACGCACGAGAGGTGACCATACATTGATATTTCTCTCCCTCTCTCCTTCCCTTCCCCTCTAAAGATAAATAAATAAAATATTTAAAAAATATTCAAAATCAAATTCAAAGTCTTTAAAAAAAAAAGAACACATGGGATAAATAGAAAGCAAATGACAAGATGATAGATTTAAACCCAGTGATACTAATAATTGCATTAAATATAACTGTTCCAAACCTTCTAGTTAAAAGGTGAACAATGTCAGACTGCATAACACAGCAGGAAATACAACCATATGCAATGTAAAGAAATTCATTCTAAATAGAAAACCAGATTTGTTAAAAGCAAAGGATGGAAAATGACATTCCTTGCAAATACTAATCGTATTAAAGCTGAAGTGGCTGTACTTATATCAGATAAAGCAGACTTCAGAGCAAGATATATGGCCAGGGATATAGTTACTAGTGATGAAAGGGTACAATCATGAAGAAGACCTAACAATTCTAAATATACATGCACTTGGTAATAGTCTTTAGAAAACGTAGACAGAAAAGCATTAAGGCTATTGCTAGTGCTGTAGACTGAATTGTGTTCCCCCCAGATTCATATATTGAAGTCCTAACTTGCAGTGTTAGTGGTATTTGGAGATAGGCCCACAGGGGTGTCAAACTTATTTTCACTGGGGGCCACATCAGCCTCGTGGTTGCCTTCAAAGGGCCAAATGTAATTTTAGGACTGTATACATGTAACTGTTCCTTAACAGTTAAGTGAGAGCTTGGTGCTGCCGCCAGGTAGAAATCAGGTGCTGGGTCAGACAAAACAAGATGGAGGGCCAGATTTGGCCCACAGGCCTTGTTTTTTGCCAGTGAGCTAGACTCTTTGGGAGGTAATTAGGATTAGAAAGATCATGAGGAAAGGCCCCTGTGATGTGTTTAGTGCCCTTGTAAGAACAGATACCAGACAGGTGGCTCTGAACTCTACCCTCCCTCTCTCTGCCCTCCCAGCTCTCTCTGGCTGCCATGTGAGAACATAAGTCTGCCATCTATAAGCCAGGAAGAGAGCTGTCCCTGGAAACTGACCATGCTAGCTCCTTGATTGTCATGGACTTGAGCCTCCATTTCAGAACTGTGAAAAACACATCAATTTTGTTTAAGTCACCAATCCATGGTGTTGTGTTATGGCAGCTCAAGCTAAGACAGCTGTTGAATTCGATAACACTGTCATTTGCCGTTATGGGCTCTCCATCCAAAGATAGTAGAAAATATATTTTATTTTTTATTTAAACATTTTTTATTGTTTATGCTGTTACAATTGTCCCAATTTCTCCCCCATTTGCCTCCCTCTCCCTAGGCCCCCTTCCCTATACCATTGTCTATGTCCATAGGATGGATATATTCTGTCTCTAGTCCTTTTACTTTCGTTCAGTCAGCCCCAACTGCTACCCTCCCATTTTATAGCTGTCATTCTGTTCCTTGTTTCTGTGCCTCTGATTCTGTTTTGCTTGTTAGTTTATTTTGCTCCTTAGATTCCAGTTATTAGATCATATGGTATTTGTCTTTCATTGCCTAGCTTATTTCACTTAGTGTGATACTCTCCAGTTCCATTCATGCTGTGGCAAAAAGTAAGAACTCCTTTTTTTTTTTGCTGCTGCATAGTATTCCTAGTATAGGAATAGTATAGTATATGCTGCATTGTATAGTATAGTATAGTATATCCCAGCATAGTATATGCTGCATTGTGTAAACGTACCACAGTTTTATAATCCTCTCATCTATTGATGGGCATTTAGGCTGTTTCCAACTCTTGGCTGTTGTGAATAATGGTGCTATGAATATGGGGTTGCATGTGTTCTTTCGAATTGGTGTTTGGGGTTCTTTGGTTATAATCCCAGCAGTGGAATCACTGGGTCAAAAGGCAGATTCATTTTTAATTTTGTGTGGAAACCCCATGCTGTTTTCCACAGTGGCTGCACCAGTCTGCATTTCCCCCAACAGTGCACTAGGATTCCCTTTTTTCCACAGTCTCTCCAGCCCTTGTTGTTTGTTGATTTATGATGGCCATTTGACTGGTGTGAAGTGGAATCTCATTGTGGTTTTAATTTGCATCACTCTGATGGCTAGTGATGCTGAGCATCCTTTCATATGCCTCTGGGCCCTCTGTCCTCCTTGATGTGTCTGTTCAGGTCCTTTGCCCATTTTTTAATTGGATTGTTTGTCTTCCTGGTGTTTAATCTTGTATTTTAGAGATTAAACCCTTGTCTGATGTATTTTTGTTAAATATGTTCTCCCATACAGTGGGTTCCCTGTTCATTTTGCTGGTGGTTTGTTTCTTTCTTTAATTTTTAAAAATGATTTTGTTTAGGAATTCTTTAACAATATTTTTACTGTTTTGGGGGATATGGGTTAGGAAATGGTGGGTACAAATAGCTAAGAAATACTATTAAGTAATGTAAAAATAAGCATTTTATGAAACCCAAAAATGATCTTTATCTTGAGAAATGAGGTACCAGGGATCTACTTGTTAAGTCTGAGCTCCTCTACTAACTAGTTGTGAAATTTAAAAAATTTAAAATTTATGTATCTCTCATCTGCCTGTGTTTTATCAGTCAAATAATTACAGCAGGTTTCTTTTTTTTCTTCTTTTTTAAAAATATACTTTATTGATTATACTATTACAGTTGTCCCATTCCCCCCACCCTGCACACCCTTTCCCACCCACATTCCTCACCATTAATGTCCATGTGTCTTAAGTTCTTTAGCTTCTACACTTCCCATACTATTCTTACCCCCCTCATCTATTTTCTACCTACCGTCTATGCTACTTATTCTCTGTACCTTTACCCCCCTCTCTCCTTCCCCCCACTCCTCTGTTGCTAACCCTCCATGTGATCTCCATTTCTGTGGTTCCGTGGAGCTATGCAGGCCCTAGCAATGGAACATTGGTACAGTAACTGTGATGAATTTTTTTATTAAATGTCTGATGTCGTGCAACAATAGAGAATGTTATCTTTATTTTCATTTTTATGAGAAATTTAAGGAACTTGTCAAAAAATTACCTAGTGTGTTTTTCTGGCTTGAGAGACTTCTAATAGAAACACAGCACAGCGTCCCCTAGCGAATTGGACAATTGTTGGCACTGCGGCGGGGAGAGTGGATGTCCTGCTAATTTAGTTTTTGTCAGCATACAATTTTAGAAGACTGTGAAATACGGCCCATTTTCTTGTACAGAGGCCATGATTTATTCTCCTCCTCCACCCCTTAAGAGTAGGGATTCTTACAGGATTTGTCTGGGTAGGGAGTAGTACAGCACCTCGACAGTGGGTTCTTTAGTTGTACAGAAGCCTTTTAATTTGATGTAGTCCCACTAGTTTTCTTTCCTTTCTTTCCCTTGTCCTAGCAGATATGTTGGCAAAAATATTGCTATGTGAGATATCTGAAATTTTACTGCCTATGTTTTTCTCTAGAATTTTTATGTTGTCACAGCTGATGTTTAAGTCTTTTATCCATTTTGAGTTTATTCTGGTGTATGGTGTAAGATGGTGGTCTAGTTTCATTTTTGTGCATGTGCCATAGAATATACATTCTTTCAGGTGCATAGTACAGTCACCAAGAGAGATGATAAACTGTTCTATAGGACAATTCTCAATAAATTTAAGAGAATTGAAATAATATAAACTATGTTTCTGCCAACAAAAGGAATGTAATTAGAAATAAGTATCATGAACATATCTGGAAAATTCCACAAATAGTTGGAAATTAAACAACACATTTCTAGATAATGCAGAAGTCAAAGAAAATTACAATATTAGAAAAATATTGAAGCAAATGAAGATGAAAATGAAACATTGAAATACATGGATGCCACTGTACATGGGTGCATGTTAAAACTTGTTAACCAAGACTTTAAAATAGGTACATTTTGTTATACATAAATAAATGAAGTTGACCTAAAACTATATCTTTTAATATTCAGTTTTATTTGAAGCTAAAACTCTTTCTAAGAGAGCATCAGATCTTAGCTTCTCAAGGATTTGGCCAATACTATCTTAAGTATCTTAACTTGGGGGCTAAAATATTTATCTCTTAGTGTTCGAGTATAAAATCATGTGTCTATAAATTGCTTAGCTACCACTTTGCTCAGTAAATATTATTTGTTAGTTTTTATTATAGATAATACAATCTGGTTATAAGTAGACTCTGGAGTTAGAATGGTAGCTGTGTGGATTTGAACAGCTCACTCAGCCTTCCAATTCCAGTTAACTCATCTATGAATTGGGGAGAATCAGTTATGCTTCCTCATAGCATTGTTTTGTGGATTAAATATAAAAATTTTGTGGCCACACATGGCCCATTACTTTTACTTTACCATAGTGTTTTTCATTACTTGAAAATACTTTAAATATCAGTGTATTTGCAGTGGGACATTGACTTCTATCCGGTCTAAAATAATCAGGCTATGGTTCTGTTGTAATTTTCATATATATATATATTTACAGATTTAATTTATTTATTTTTAGAGAAAGGGTAAGGGGGTGAGAAAGAGAGTGAGAGGAACATCAGTGTGTGGTTGCCTCTCACATAACCCCACTGGGGACCTGACTTGCAACCCAGGCATGTGCTCTGACTGGGAATCTAACTGGCAAAGCTTTGCTTAGCAGCCCATGCTTAATCCACTGAGCACACCAGCCAGGGCTGATTCTGTTGTAATTTTTGAGTGTATGCTTTATAGCAGGAATGAGATTTTTGTAATGCAAGCATGCATACTTTGGTCTTTTTTTGGAATATAATTGATCCTGGAATAATTCTGACATCGCAGCCTAGAGAGTGATTTCCCCCTTGGAATATTACTGTGCACATGAAGAGTTACTAACTTGGAATTTAAACATGAGACTTGGAAAATTTTTACCTTTTATGTAATTGTTTGCAACATATTATACACATACTTTTCCCTTGTCAAAGGTTGATAGTCATTCATTTTACTTTTGATCCTTCAACATTTTCACTTGCATTCCCAAGGCATGGCCAATCTGTGTCTTCTTGCCACTGGGATGGTAGCCAGACTCTGCTCCTTTGCTCTGCCCCACAGGCAGTTGGGCAGGAGCTCATTTCCCACTTCGTCTGGGGGAGACTCTTTAAAACACCTGGTGTGTTTATGAAATAAAAAACTTTTTTCATCTCCCCCTAAAAGACAAAGAAATGCAGAAGTACACAAAGCCAATTCTTAAAAAAAAAAAAAGATTTTATTTACTTATTTTTAGAGAGAGGGGAAGGGAGGGAGAAAGGGACAGAAACATGTGTGGTTGCCTTTCGTGTGCCCCCAACCTGGGATCTGGCTCACAACTCAGGCATGTGCCCTGACTGAGAATCGAACCAGCGATCCTTTGGTTCACAGGCCAGCACTCAATCCACCGAGTCACACCAACCAGGACAAATGCCTAGTTTTTAAAATAAAATAAAAATGACTTTTTATAATTCTGGGTTGACCGTCTTATTTCATTTGGCCAGTTTTTGCAAAAATGCTCTTGAGATCCTTTTCAAGTTCTTTATGTTTAAAGTTTAAAAAATTATTCTCCATAAAGTTGAATATGAGTAAGTAGCACCAAGAAAATAATTACCATAAATCTTTCCCCACCACACCCCACCAAGTCTATCAGGATTCTTTGGGAAAATACAGCTGTACCCTAAGTGTTGTAAATGCTAAATTCATACACATACACATATATATATATTTAAACAAGAAATGTCCTATCTTTCTAGTCCTAAATTTGTTTTAAAATGTCAACAATTTTTATTCTGGATTAGGGGAATAAAGAGCATCCTCTGTTGTTTTAATGGAGATTAATTCTATTAATCTATTGTTTAAGCTCTGAAAACCTAGTACAATGTTTAGTTCCCTTTATTTGTGGTTGAAGCAGTATTATCTTATCTTTTTTTGTTCAGCTGAGCAAAATGTTACTTGAGCAATGCCTATTTACTTGTGTTTATAAAAACAGGGCAAATGACAGTTCAATTTATGAAGCTCTTTTTTTGGGGGGGCAGGTAGTTTCATATATTTCATTTCTATGTATGTTTTAAATCTCAAATACAGGCATACTTCAGAGATATTGTGGGTTCAGTTCCAAACCACCACAATTAGACAAATATTGAAATAAATAGTCAAAAAAATTTTTTGGTTTCCCAGTACATATAAAGCTCTTTAAAAGGAAAAGATTTTATTTACTTATTTTTTAGAGAGGAGAAGGAGAAAGACAAGAAGAGAAACCTGGATGTGAGAGAGAAACATTGATTGGTTGCCTCTCGTGGGCACGTCTACTGGACACCAAACCTGCAACCCAGACATGTGCCCTGATTTTTAGTGAAGGGTTCCTGAAATTTTTAATGTAAATTGGATTTAGAAAGAAATTTAAGTATGGTTTTTAATGCAAGTGCTGTGAGTATTAATGAGTGTTTATGTGACACATTTTTAGAAGTTTCTGCAATAACAGCATTTCTTGGAAGTCGAATATTGTGTCTAATAAATTCTGGGCAAGATTTTGGGTGATCACCAAATAGGCCATGTTCCAAAGTTTGTTTTTATATTGGTTACTGGGAACTTAGGATGCTAAGCTTTTTCTCATAGGATTTTGGTAAGTGAGGGCAAAGTTCTCAAGATAGCCCATAAAACTCCTTACAATTACAGTGAACAGTGTACTTGTCATTAGTTCTACCTTTGCCGTCCAAGGACCATTTTTCCCTCAATGCCACCTGACATGTAGGAGTGAGCCTCTTATCCACCATGACAGCAGCAGGAGTAGAAAAGGAAGGAAGGTTCCTGACACCATCAGCTGTGATGAGCGAGACAGTTTCTCCCTCCAGAGCTTTATTTTTTTAAATTTGCTTTTATTCTTAATGTTTTGTTTTTGAAACAAAATCTTGTTCATAAAACAATACATAATAATTTTCTGATCCCCTTTATATCCTGTTCCACCTATGCTCTTCCCCCCAATCACCTACTGTTTTCTGGGTCCATGAGTTCTTTCTATTTCTCATCCTTTTTTTCATTTTTGCTCAAGCTTTAAGTTCAAACTGTTTATTAATAGAAGTAAGTTTACTCAGCCCAAGGGAGGGCTTAATTGTTGGGTGTGCTTTAGGAGAGGGCGTAACAACAGCAGTGGGCTAAATAACCAGATGTAGAAGCAGCAGAAGACACCTGAAAATGGGGCAGTGACAGAGGCAGAGACTTATTAGTCCAGGCAACATGGGTAAGGTATGCCTTATAGCTGTGGTGTAGAATCCAATACTTAGTGCAACCTGAAGTTGCTAAGGAGTGGGGATGGCATGCTAGAATAAGATACTTCTTTTTTTAAATATATTTTATTTAAAATAAATTATTGCCATTACAGTTGTCCTATTCCCTCCTTCATTCCCCTTCACTCTGCACACCCCTCCCCCACCATTCCCCCCCTTTTAGTTAATGTCCACGTTTCTCAAGTTCTTTAGATTCTATATTTCCCATACTATTCTTGCCCTCCCCCTGCCTATTTTCTACCTACTGTTTATGCTACTTATTCTCTGTACCTTCTTTCCCCTTCTCCTCCTCCCACTCCCCTGTTGCTAACCCTCCATGTGATCTCCATTTCTATGGTTCCACTCCTGATCTAGCTGTCCACTTAGATTGCTTTTGTTTTAGGTGTGGTTGTTAATAACTGTGAGTTTGCTGTCCTTTCACTGTTCATATTTTTTATCTTCTTTTTCTTAGGTAAGTCTCTTTGATATTTCATATAATAAGGGCTTGGCGATGATGAACTCCTTGAATTTGATATTATCTGAGAAGCACTTTATCTGCCCTTCCATTCTAAATGAAAGCTTTGCTGGATAGAGCAATCACGGATTAGGTTTTTGGATTTCATGACTTGGAATACTTCTTTCCAGCCCCTTCTTGCCTATAATGTCTCTTTTGAGAAATCAGCTGACAGTCTGATGGGAACTCCTTTGTAGGGGACTGTCCCCTTATCTCTTGCTGCTTCTAGGATTCTCTCCTTCATTTTAATCTCGGGTAATGTAATTATGATGTGCCTTGGTGTGTTCCTTCTTGGGTCCAACTTGTTTGGGACTCTCTGAACTTCCTGGATTTCCTGGAAGTCTATTTCCTTTGCCAGACTGGGGAAATTCTCCTTTATTATTTGTTCAAATAAGTTTTCTACTTGCTCCTTCTCTTCCCCTTCTGGCACCCCTATAATTTGGATGTTGGAGCATTTAGAGATGTCCTGAAGGTTCCTAAGCCTCTCCTTATTTTTTTTTGAATTCTTGTTTCTTCATCCTTTTCTGTTTGGTCATGTTATTCTTCCTTTTTGTCCACTCCATTGATTTGGGTCCCAGTTTCCTTTCCATCACTATTGGTTTCCTGTACATTTCCCTTCATTTCACTTAGTTTAGCCTTTATTTGTTCCTTTAATTTGTGACTAAAATCAACCAGTTCTGTGAGCATCCTGATCACCAGTGTTTTGAACTGTGCATCTGAAAGTTTGGCTATTTCTTGGTTGCTTAAAGTTATTGGCTCTGGGGCTTTGAGTTCTTCTTGAGCCATAATGTTTTGGTCTGTTCACGCCTGTTAAGTATGAGGGACAGAGCCTTAGGTGTTCACCAGGGCATGGCAACTCAGTCACTGGGTTGTGATGCTGCATATGGGGGCAGGGTCAAAGAGGGGCAATGGTGATCCCCTCTGTTGCTTCCCGCCACTGGGGCCTGTGCAGTCTGTCTCACTTGCTCGCTCCTTCACCTGGTTTATCTGTGTGCTAATGTGTGACCACGGTCAGCCTGCCACCTTGTGCCCTCACTGGGTCTGCCCATCGCAACCCCACATCTGGGATCTGCCAACCGCTGCCCAAGCACCTAGGTTGGTCTGGCCGAATTTTCCTGCACAACCCCGCTCTGCCAGTCACTGGCTATGCCCCTCTTACCAGTCTGGCTGAATGGTTTGTAGTTGTCAGACTTCCGTATAGTTCAATTTTCTGTGTTTTGCTTGCATTTTTGTACTAAAACTTTGTTGTCTTTCAACTTGGTTGTGCAAGGAGACACATATTCCCACCTACACCTCCATCTTGGCTGGAAGTCAGAATAAGATACTTCTTATACCCTTGTATTTTATAGGAAAATTTTTTGCTAAGGTCTTCTATATGTTTACTAACTCTCACCACCACCACCCTGCCACTTGATCTGTCTTGTATTGAGAGTGGTATGCTAAAACGTCTTAGCATTGGTCTGCCTCTCTCTGTACCTCCTTGCATCTCCAGTAGTTGTTGCTTCATAAGCATTGTTGCTATGTTATTTGGCACATAGGTATCTATAACTATTATATATCCCTTGAGAATTTCAGGTTGTAGTATTAAAAATGTCCTTTGACATTAGTACACTGTAACTGGAATTCTACTTTGCTACCAGGATAAGAATCATGTTTTCATTAGCCTAGTATACCTTTATTTATAACTATTTATTTGTAGCCTTTCTCTGTTTTTAGTATGTCTCTTTTATATAGCATGGGTCTTGCCTTATGAGAAAAATTTTAAAAATTTGTTTTAATCCTAATACATATTTCACTTGAGAAACAAAGTGAGACCTTTCTTTGACAGCCTGACTTGGTATTGGTTGCCAATATGTACTACTGGGTGCTGCCCTCTGCTGCTCCAAAGTTATGGGAAAATATATTGAAATGTATGATAACATAAAACATTTCATGAAACAAGTGTGTACTGTTATTAGCAGAGAGGTGTTGAATTAACATTTTTATTTTTCTATCTTTTCTGGGTATACCAAATTAAAGAAGTGTGATATAATTAATAGTCATCTGATAGGTCTAAAGAATGCCTTTTTGGACTACTTCCTAGAAATTGAGAAACTGAATAATTGTAATAAATGTGTAACACATCCCATTGCAAGCCAGGTAGTGTCTAGTTCTTTGCTTTCAACAAATTGCAAGAGGACCTAATCAAGTTGTCACTGGCCATTACAAATAATTTCTGATGGTAGATAATGTAAGTTGTTTTTACAAAATTCAGGGGTGATTTACTTCTTAATGTAAATTATGTTTTTCAGTGACTATATCTACCTAGAAAATTGTGCAATAAGAATTGAGTTGAGAACCTATCTCATTTTATCAGTAAGAAATATTCTTTTGTAGATATAATATATATACACTTAAAACATTTTTTTACATAAAAATTTATTTATTTAGTTTTGGAGCTAAGGGAAGGGTGGGAGAAGGAGAGGGAGAGAAATGTCAGTGTGTGATTGCCTCTTATGGGCCCCCTACTGGGGACCTTGCCCAAAACCCAGGCATGTGCCCTGACTGGGAATCGAACCAGCAATCCTTTGGTTCATAGGCTGGCACTCAGTCCACTGAGCCATACCAGCTAGGGCACAATATACCTTTTTTTAAAAGGCCCTGCGTGTGTCACTAAGAAGCAAACCCATTAAAATTTTACTTTTGTTTCTGAATTATCAAAATTTGTGATTAATATTGTTCCATTAATTACCTGCTTATAATAGTACCAATAATGGGTTATTGTACAACCTTTTAAAAAACATGTATGCTTATGGTCACAGGAAATATAAACTGAAAATTTAATTTATATATCTTTGGGACAGAATTATTATAGAATGAGCAGTAAAATACTTTCAGATGTAGAATATAACATTAGGATAAAATTCTATGGAGAGAGTGGAATAAAATGCAGGTTCAAGAATAAAAACTGGTGTAAAATTCCTGATGTCTTTAATAGAGTTTAGCTATTTTTGAAGCAGATGAGGATTGATATAAACTTGTTACGATATTTAGATTTCTTTGGATAGATCTAAAGGAGTGACATGTACTTTTATTTTAAAATGTCAATACAGCAAACCAGAAATTATATCCCTTGGAAATATTTTAAGTTCCTAAGAAAATTTTAGAAACTAAAATTTTAGATATAACAGAAGTGTGAAAGAATGTAGTTTTCAAAATTCTTTTGTGAGGTCTGAGTATTAAGTTTGAAGAGTATTGCCACTGACCTTTGAGGAGAAGCTGAGTTACAAATAGTGGCTGTGCAATGCACAGAGATGGTGTATATTTTCCTCTTGATTTTCACATGCGTAGGCAGACGTGGTAGTTTGATGAAAATGGCTTGATAATTAAAAATTTTTTTCAACATGAGTATAGCAGTCTTAATTAATCTTTTGAATTCAGACACACCCAAAAAGTGAAATCTTTTTTTACTTCTATGCTCTTGATATAAATCTCTCACTTATAAAACAATAAAATTATTCATCATCAGTATTTCAGGTGTAGTACAGGTTACAGTATTTATTGTGAACCGTTAGAGGGCAGCATGAACTTAGTTTGGAATTAGCTTTTTACAACACATGAATGTTTTTAAGTCACAGGCTTAAAATTAAAATCTTTCATTTGGAATTTTAGTAATACAATAAAAAACATGTTAGCAGCATAAAAGTTGGCTCCCTTTTTTTCCTCTTCTCCTACTTCCCTTGTCCCTAAGCATATTAGAGCTTTTATACATTTTGGAAAGTGGTACAGTTTGATTCTAAACTTAATATTTACCTTGAATTTCAGCTGAAGAATTATGAAGTCAGGAGTATATGGTGCTGCATGAAAATAGGGATTCGAAGGCACATTTGGGAAATGTTTCATATGGTATCCCTCTTAAACATTCCTTAACAATTCTTAAAGATGTTGTGCAGAAAACCATCGAAGGGGTTTCCAGCTCTGGTGAACATCAGACTCTCCTGGAACACTTTAACAAGTCTGATGCTGCTGTCTCTAGACTAATTACATCAGAATTTCTGCTTGGGGAATTTGAACACCAGCATTTTACAAAGGTCCCGGGTGATTCTCATGTCCGGCATTGGGTGCACTTTGCCCTCTGTTGACATCAAGGATTATTTTATGATAGGCCGGTTTACGTAGTTGTAGATAGAACTGTTGAAAACTTTAAAGTAGAAGGTAAAAATTAAAATTAAAAATAGTCCTCAGGGAAGCAAGTGTTCTGGACAGTTGAGTTTTTCAAATTGTTGAGGATTTACTACCTCTTTTTGCAAACCGATACTTTTTTTTATTCCAGTAATTATGGATAGAAATTTTTCTAAAAGTTAGGGCATGCATTTTTTATATTAATGCCACAATTATGAATATGGGGAATCTTTCCTGTGGACTCAATATCAACTTATACATGACAGCTGTTATTCTAAGCCTTGTGAGAGGCATATGCGGTTGGTCCAAATACTCTTGGACGTCAGTTTCTTGAGTTCCCAGGACTGCCATTGTTATTTTCTCAATCATTCTTGGCAGTAAGGTTGTCATCTCATCTCTTGTTGCGTGTTAGTGCACTTCTGTATAGCAGTGTTTGTCCTACCTCCTTAATTTAATGCTCTTAAACTGCTCTTGTCTTGAAAACCAGTATTGTAGGTAGAGCAAAGTAAGAGTAACAAGGCTTTGACTTAGGTCCTAAGGCACTCCTGTAAGTGTGAGGTAAGTGAGCTTTATTTAGTGTTTGGAGTTTTTGACTTCAGATTTCATTTTTCCCTTCACACATTTTGAGTTTCTTCTTCATTTTGGATAAAACGAAGTTACCACTTAGCCAAATACAGGTTGGGTGAATTCATACATATATATATATATACATGCATACATATATGTACATATGTGTATGATATGTAATGATGAAATATATGCATATCTAAAGAACAAAAAGGTTAGTTTGTGTATAGTTTTCCTCCTTTTGCATATAGGAGTTCATTCTCTCTCTCTCCCACCCCATCTGTTATTTTTTTTTAAAGGTGAACCCTACCTTCCAGAATCAGAACATTTATGAGTAAGAAATGCATATTCTCAGGAAATGCCGAGTTTGAGCATTCTTTCATGTCACCTCTATGGAGATGTACCTTGATTGACTTGACCTTTCTATCTGGCGTTGCTTCTTGTTTCCCGTCTAGAGCCCCTTATGTACTTCTCCTCTGTTCTTCTTACACTGCCCTCTGTCCAGAGAGCCTCTTCTTGGCAGCCCCAAAAACCACCTTTTTTATTTTACCTTTTTGATTTTTAGTTTTAACAACCTCTGCTCACTGATTTTAAAAAATATGACTGCAGGATATTTTTAGTTGAAAGAACAAAACCCTTTTCTGTGAATTTTAGATTGAAAGTCAACAGAGATGGATGTTGGTTCCATGTAAAATAGTTCCTAACATTATTGTGTGAAGTGTAAGTAGAAATTATTTAAATGGAAATGGTGTTATTATCTGTGGAGACACTGAAGGGAGGTTTCTTTCCTTGGCTTGTTGTAGATAAATGACTTTTGACACCTTTTTGACTCACCTGTAATAAAGATTATTTTTAATGGTAAGATTTCAGCACACACATAACAACATGCATGTATGACTGAAACAGAAGGTATTTGAAGCTGCAGTGCCCTTAACGTGTTGTTGTACTCTAAATGTTTTGTATTTTGTTCTATTAAAAAGGCTACCCATTAATTAATTAATCTCACGACAGTAGAGGGTCATCATTTGTACTTTGAAAAATGCTAATCTAAATGACTTCTGAAGTTCCTTCCAACACCAAGATTCTATGTTCCTGTGAATCCATCCATATTCTTACAGAGAATTAAATTTCATTATTGAATAGCTGAGAACCAAATTAAATTAGATATTATACTAAGAATTCCCTCAGTTGGGCATCTGGATGTTTGATTGCACCAGAGGTGTCATCAGTTATGGAAAAAGTACAGAATCTCCATATGAAAGCTGTGGTTTAATGAATACTATTGTGCCATTTTGTTTTGCTCAGTGTTCTGTGCTTATGTAAGGAAAACTAGGAGAAGGATGTACAGGAGCTCTCTGTACTGTCTCTGCACCACTTTTGTATATGCAATAGTACTCCAAAATCAAAGTTAAGATTATAGAAAAGGATATTTGAAGAGTAATGTGTTCTGAAATTGATACCCAAACACCTGGAGTTTTTTTCTGTTTGCAAGTTAAAATTTTTTTTTCTATAATTTTAAAAAAATTTTTATTTAGTTATTTTTCAAGTACAGTTTTCTATTTCTCCCATCCCAGCCCACCCCGCCCCGTGCTCCCCACCTCCCTCCCATTTCCACCCCCCTTAGTTCTCGTCCCTGTGTCCTTCATATTTGTTCCTCCAAATCCCTCCCCCTTTTTTCCCCTTAAATTCCCTTCCCTCTCCCCTCTGCTCACTGTCCCCTTGTTCTCTATTTCAGTGTCTTTGTTTTTATTCTGCTTGCTTATTTGTTTTCTTGTTTAGCTTCCTGTTAAAGGTGAGATCATATGGTATTTGTCTTTCTCTGCCTGGCTTATTTCACTCAGCACAGTGCTATCCAGTTCCATCCATGCTGTTGCAAAGGGTAGTAGCTCCTTCTCTCTCTGCTGCATAGAATTCCATTGTGTATATGTGCCACAATATTTTGATCCATTCATTTACTGATGGGCACCTAGGTTGCTTTCAGCTATTTGGCTATTGTAAATTGTGCTGCTATGAACATTGTGGTGCATAGGTTCTTTGATATTGATGTTTTAGGATTCTTGGGATATAATCCTAGCAGTGGAATTGCTGGGTCAAAAGGCAGGTCGATTTTTATTTTTCTGAGAAAATTCCATACTGTTTTCCATAATGGTTGCACCAGTCTGCACTCCCACCAACAGTGAACTAAGGACCCCTTTTCCCCACACCCTCTCCAACATTTGTTGTTTGTTGCTTTGTTTATGATGGCTATTCTGCCTGCTGTGAAGTGGTATTTCATTGTGGTATTAATTTGCATCTCTCTGATAGCTAGTGATATTGAGCATCTTTTCATGTGTTTCTGGATCCTCTGTATGTCCTCCTTGGTGAAGTGTGTGGTTAAGTCCTTTGCCCACTTTTAAATTGGGTTGCTTGTCTTCTTAGAGTGGAGTCCTGTAAGTTCTTTGTATACTTTGGAGATTAAACCCTTGTCTGAGGTATCATTAGCAATTGTGTTTTCCTATGTGGTTACTTCTCTTTTTATTTTAATAATGTTTTCTTTAGCCATGCAAAAGCTTTTTATTTTGATGAGATCCCATTTGTTTATTCTTTCTTTTATGTCCATTGGTCTTGGGGACATATCAAACAAAAAGTTGCTGCAACAAAAAGTTGCTGCGTGAAATATCTGAGATTTTCCTGCCCGTGTTTTCCTCTAGGACTTTAATGGTGTCATGGCTTATATTTAAGTCTTTTATCCACCTTGAATTCATTTTTGTGTGTGGTATAAGTTGGTGCTCGAGTTTCATTTTTTTGCACATAGTTGTCCAGTTCTCCCAACACCATTTGTTGAAGAGGCTATCTTTACTCCATTTTATGTTACTGCCCCCTTTGTCAAATATTGATTGACCATAGAAACTTGGGTTTATTTCTGGGCTCTCTGTTCTGTTCCATTAGTCTATGTGCCTGTTTTTATGCCAGTACCAGGCTGTTTTAATTACAGTGGCCTTGTAATACAGTTTGGTATTAGGTATTGTGATCCCTCCTACTTTGCTCTTCTTTCTCATAATTGCTGCAGCTATTCAGGGTCGTTTATGGTTCCATATACATTTTTGAAGTGTTTGTTCTATGTCTGTGAAATATGCCATTGGTACTTTAATAGGTAATGCATTGAATCTGTAAATTGCTTTGGGTAGTATGGACATTTTGATGATGTTAATTCTTCTAATCCATGAACACGGTATATATTTCCATTTGTTTGTGTCTTCTTTGATTTCCTTCTTCAGTGTTGTATAGTTTTCTGCATACATGTCTATTACCTCCTTGGTTAGGTTTATTCCTAGGTATTTTATTTTTTTGCTGTATTGAATGGGATTTTTTTCTTGATTTCTGCTTCTGCCGTTTCATTGTTGGTATACAAAAATACCTTTGATTCCTGGGTATTAACTTTATATCCCACTGTTTTGCCAAATTCATTTATTAGGTTGAGCAGTTTTTGGATGGGGTCTATAGGATTTTCCATGACAGTTTTGTTTCCTCCTTTCCTATTTGGATGCCTTTTATTTCCTTTTCTTGTTTGATCACTGTGGCTAAAACTTCCAATACTATGTTGAATAGAAGTGGTGAAAGTGGACAACCTTGTCCTGTTTCTTATCTTAGTGGAAAAGCTTTTAGGTTTTTGCCCATTGAGTATGATGTTGGCCGTAAGTCTCTCATATATATATGTCCTTTATTATGTTTCTGTACCTTATCATCTGCTTTTTCTGCATTTATTGATATGATCATGTGATTTTTGTCTTTTGTTTTGTTTATGTGATGTATTACCTTTACTGATTTGCAAATATTGAACCATTCTTGCATCCCTGGGATGAATCCCACGTGGTCATGGTGTATGATCTTATTTAAAAAATATATTTTATTGATTATGCCATTAAAGTTGTCCTATTCCTCCCCTTCATTTCCCTTCACCCTGCACACCCCTCCTCCACCATTCCCCCTTTCATTTATGTCCAAATGTCACAAGTTCTTTAGATTCTATATTTCCCATACTATTCTTGCCCTCCCCCCTGCCTATTTTCTACCTACCATCTATGCTACTTATTTTCTGTACCTTCTCCACCCTTCTCCTCCTCCCACTCCCCTGTTGCTAACCCTCCATGTGATCTCCATTTCTATGTTTCTGCTCCTGATCTAGCTGTCCACTTAGATTGCTTTTGTTTTAGGTGTGGTTGTTAATAACTGTGAGTTTGCTGTCCTTTCACTGTTCATATTTTTAATCTTCTTTTTCTTACATAAGTCCCTTTAACATTTCGTATAATAAGGGGTTGGTGATGATGAACTCCTTGAATTTGACCTTATCTGAAAAGTACTTTATCTGCCCTTCCATTCTAAATGAAAGCTTTGCTGGATAGCGCAATTGTGGATTAGGTTTTTGGATTTCATGACTTGGAATACTTCTTTCCAGCCCCTTCTTGCCTGAAAGGTCTCTTTTGAGAAATCAGCTGACAGTCTGATGGGAATTCCTTTGTAGGGGACTGTCCCCTTATCTCTTGCTGCTTCTAGGATTCTCTCCTTCATTTTAATCTCGGGTAATGTAATTATGATGTGCCTTGGTGTGTTCCTTCTTGGGTCCAACTTGTTTGGGACTCTCTGAACTTCCTCGATATCCTGGAAGTCTATTTCCTTTGCCAGACTGGGGAAGTTCTCCTTTATTATTTGTTCAAATAAGTTTTCCACTTGCTCTTTCTCTTCCTCTTCTGGTACCCCTATAATTTGGATGTTGGAGCGTTTAGAGATGTCCTAAAGGTTCCTAAGCCTCTACTCATTTTTTTGAATTCTTGTTCCTCATCCTTTTCTGTTTGGTCATGTTTTTCTTCCTTTTGGTCCACTCAATTGATTTGAGTCCCAGTTTCCTTTCCATCACTATTGGTTTCCTGTTCATTGCCCTTCATTTCACTTAGTTTAGCCTTCATTTGTTCCTCTAATTTGCGACTAAAATCAACCAGTTCTGTGAGCATCCTGATCACCAGTGTTTTGAACTGTGCATCTGAAAGTTTGGCTATTTCTTGGTTGCTTAGAGTTATTGGCTCTGGGGCTTTGAGTTCTTCTTGAGCCACAATGTTTTGGTCTATTCTCGCCTGTTACGTATGAGGGGGTGGAGTCTTAGGTGTTCACGAGGGTGGGGAGACTCAGTTGCTGGTTTGTGAGATTGTATGTGGGGGTGGGGTCAAAAAGGGGCACTGCCGTTTGTTCAGCTCTCTCAGATTTCAGTCCTCTCTGCTGCTTCCTGCTAGAAAACCTGCCCATCCCCCCCCTCCCGCCAGTGCTGTTCCCGGGTGTGTAGGCCTGTGCACCCTCCAGGACCCTGAGGGTCTGTCCAACAAATTTTCTGTGAGCATGGGAGCCTCTCCCAGCACCTCGATCTTGAAAGTCTTTCCAATTGGTGCTTTCAGGCTCTAATTCCCGCTGCTGGGGCCCTAGCCTGAGTGGTCTGTCTCACTGCTCGCTCCTTTGCTTGGTTTATCTGAGTGCGAATGTGTGACTGTGGTCAGCCAGCTGCCTTGCGCCCTCCCTGCCTGTTGTGCTACCCCACACCTGGGATCTGCCAACTGCCCCCTGCGCTCCTGGGTCATTCTGGCCCATCCTTCCTGCCCAACCCCGCTCCGCCTCTTACTCCGCCCCTCTTAGTGGTCTGGCTGAATGGTTCGTTGTTCTTGGACTTCTGTACAGTTCAATTTTCTGTGTTTTGGCTACATTTTTGTTACTAAAAACTGTGTTGTTTTTAAACTTGGTTGTGTGAGGAGGCACAGTGTTTCCACCTATGCCTCCAATCTGGCCGGAAGTCTGGTCTTTTTAATGTATTGTTAGATGTGGTTTGCCATTATTTTGTTGGGGATTTTAGTATCTCTGTTCATCAGAGATATTGGCCTGAAGTTTCCTTTCTTGTTGTGTCTTTATCTGGTTTTGTGATCAGGATGATGCTGGCTTCATAAAAAGAGTTTGGGAGTCTTCCATCATTTTGGATTTTTTGGCATAGTCTGTGAAGAATAGGGGTTAGCTCTTCCTGAAATGTTTTGTAGGATTTTCTTGTGAGACCATCTGGTCCAGAGCTTTTGTGTGATGGGAGTTTTTTGATCACTGCTTCAATTTCATCTGCTGTTATTGGTCTGTTCAGGCTTTCTGCTTCTTCATTGAGTTTTGGAAGATTATATTTTTCTGAAAATTTGTCCATTTCACCTAGGTTTTCAAATTTCTTGGCATACAGTTCTTCATAGTAATTTCTTACAATCCTTTGTATTTCTGTGGTGTCAGTTGTAATCTCTTCTCTTTCATTTCTGATTGTGTTTATTTGGGTCCTCTTTTTTTTTCTTCATGAGCCTGCTTAAAGGCTTGTTGATTTTGTTTATCTTTTCAAAAAACCAGCTCCTGGATTCATTGATCCTTAGAATTGTGCTTGTAGTCTTTATGTCATTTAATTCTGCTCTGATCTTGGTTATTTCCTTCCTTCTACTTGGTTTGGGCTGTCTTTGTCGTTGTTCCTCGAGTTCTTGTAGGTGTATGGTTAGGTTGTTTGTTTGAAATGTTTCCATCCTTTTTAGGTAAGCCTGTATTGCTATGAACTTCCCTCTCAGAACTGCCTTGGCTGTGTCCCATAAATTTTGGGTTGTTGTGAGTTCATTTTCATTAGTTTCCAGAAACTTTTTGATATCTTTCCTAATTTCATTCTTGACCCATTCATTGTTTAATAATATGGTATTCAATCTCCATGATTTTGAGTGTTTTGGGTTTTTTTTCCTTGGGGTTGGTTTCTAGTTTTAGTCCCTTGTGGTCAGAGAAAATGCTTGGTATGATTTCAGTTTTCTTGAATTTATTGAGGCTTTTTTTGTGTACTATCATGTGGTCTCTCTTTGAAAATGTTCCATATGTATTTGAAAAGAATGTGTATTTAGCTTCTTTGGGATGAAGGGCTCTCTCTATATATATATATCAGGTAAGTCCATTTCATCTAGGGAGTTGTTCAATGCCACAATATCTTTGTTGAAGGATATTTTGTTTGGAAGTTCTGTCAGTGTTTGACAGTGGTGTATTAAAATCTCCTACTATAATTATGTTGCTGTCAATATCTTTCTTGTAGTCCTCTAAGATTTTCTTTATATATTCGGGTGCTCCTATGTTGGGTGCATATATATTTACAATGTTTATGTCTTGGTAGATTCTTCCCTTGAGTATTATGAAGTGACCTTCTGGATCTCTTTTTATGGCCGTATTTTTTAAGTCTGTTTATTCTGATGTGAGTATTGCTACCCTGTTTTTGTTTTGTTTTGTTTTGTTTTGTTTTGTCTGTTTGCTTGTAACATTTGTTTCCAGCCTTTCACTTTTAGTCTGTGTAGGTCTTTTGTCCTGAGGTGGGTTTCTTTTAGGCAGCATATGTGTGGGTCATGCTTTCTTATCCATTCAGCTATTTTGTGTCTTTTGATTGGAGCATTTAATCCATTTACATTTAATGTTATTATTGATAGGTACTTATTCATTGCCATTTTTGTGCCTGTGTTTCTCTCTGTCTCTCTTTTTCTTCCTTTCCTTAAAGCAGTCCCTTTAGCATCTCTTGGAGAGCTAGTTCGGTGGAGGTGTATTCTTTTAGACTTCTTTTGTCTTGAAGCTCTTTATTTGGCCTTCTATCTTGATTGAGAGCCTTGCTGGGTAAAGTAGCATTGGTTGCAGGCCTCTGGGTCTCATTACTTGGAATATTTCTTTCCATTGTCTTCTTGCTTGGAGCATTTCCATTGAGAAGTGAGCAGCTAACCTTATTGGGGCTCTCTTGTATGTTACTTCCTGTTTCTCCCTTGTTGCCTTTAAGATTCTCTCTTTGTCTTGGAATTTTGCCATTTTAATGACGATATGTCTTAAAGAGGGCCTCTTTGGGTTCCTCTTGATTGGAAGTCTCTGTGTTTCCTTGATTTGTGTGACTTTTTCTCTTATTAAATTAGGGAAGTTTTCCATCATTACTTTTTCAAATAGTTTTTTTTATCCCTTCCTCATGTTCTTCTGCTTCTGGTATCTCTATTACATCGATATCATTACATTTCATATTGTGTTACATTTCTCTTAAATCCCCTTCATTCTTTCTGAGCCTCTTTTTCTTTTCTTGGTCTTTCTGAGTATTTTTTTCTATTTTGTCCTCCAACTTGCTAATCCGTTCTTCTGCTTTATCAATCCTGCTTTTGATTCCTTCTGCTGTGTTCTTCAGTTCAGAAATTGTATTCTTCACTTCCTCTTGGACCTTGTTGATAGTTTCTAATTCCTAAAAAATGTTGATATAGTTTGCAGTGAGTTCATTGTAGTTCCCCTGTAGTTTCTGGTAGCTCATTGTGAGCTCATGGAACTTCCTGATAACCAGTGCTTTGAATTCAATATCTGATAGCTGACTTGCCTTTTATTTCATTTAGCATTCTTTCTGAGGCTTCCCCCTTTTCTTTCATTTGGGGATTGGTTCTTTGTCTCCCCATTGTTTGTGAGATTCTTCTTGTCAGCTTCAGCTTCTTAAATTGATTTTTTCTGGCTCCCTGGGTTTGTGGTGTGAACTTCTGTGGTAGAATACCTGTGAGATTCAGTGGTGTGGTCTCCTTGATCTTCCAGGCTCACTGGTCTTGGTCTGTCCTTTAATTTGGCTTTGTGTTTGTCTTTGGGTTTTCATCGTTTTGGGGTCTTTCTTTTGTGGACCTTGCCACCAATAGGTTAACCGATGGTGCCTCTTTCCACCACCTCTTATAATTTGTTGTGCTGGTGAGGGCAGGTTGTGTTGAAGCTAGTTGTTTCATGTGTACAAGGTTTTGAGGATTATCTCTTGCTCTTGTTCAGTTGTTTGTACTGAGTAGTTTCTCCACTATTTAGTTGTATTTCCAGATAGGTCCTGAATTGAGGTTAGTGTGGTTTCCACTCCCTCCTTCACCTTTTTCTGTTGTTATTTGTTAGTGGTTCCTTTGTTGTTGGGTTACCTCTTCCAGTGGGTATCCTGGTGTTCACTGTTTTCACTTACTCTTTTTATTTTGTGATTGGTGGAGGGGAAGGCAAAATGGTTTATCACAGCAGGAGAATATTCTATGATATTTACAGTAGCAGCCAGTAGAGAAGAGATAGGAGATCCTTTTCCTATGTATAGTGTTAACCGTGATCTTCAACCCAACTAGCCACTTTTCAGAAAGGATGGAAAGAAGATAAAACTCTTTGTTGGGTAGGGAAGAGTTGTGAGTTGGATCTAGAAAGCACTGAGGTTGTGGGAGGTCAGATTCTGAGGTAAGGTGAGGATAAAGGATAGTAAATAGTTGTAGTGTGTGAGCAAATAGAGTTAACGACTACAGTAATAGATTTCAGGAAACTGTGAAGTGGGCTATGGTCCGGGAGGGGTGTTGTGAAGTATTTACAATTTTATGGAACAGCTGTTATTTTACAATAGATTGTTTCTCTACAATAATATTAGAGCAACAATCATATGACAGAATCTATGTGATCTGGATAACATGAATAGGGGGTATAGAACTTCGAGTAGTGTGCTAAAGGATCACAAGTAATGTGAAGGATAGTAAATTAACAATACACTGTGGAAGAGAGAAAAGGGGAAACCTATCAAATGATACAATATAACCAGCCAAGCATAGAAGACTATACAGAAAGAAGAGGAATACAAAAATACAATTAAAATAAAAGACGTAAGAATAATGAAAAAATAATACAAATATGCAGTAGCTTGTGGTTTCTCTGCAATAGCAGAGTGAAATTTGTCTCACTGTCTCAGCTGTTGGGATGCCCCCTCTTCGGCTCCAGCTCTGGTCCTTTCACAGTTCCAAGTTTTTTGTCTCACTTGTGGGTATTAAAAAAAAAGGCAGGAGAAGTGAGAAGGAAGAGATAAAATTGGAAAGAAAGGAAGGAGGAATAAAACAAGAAAGAAGAAAAGAGAGGAAAAAGGTACTGAAAGATAAAGAATAATTAAAATTAAAAAATAAAAGATAAAAAAATTAAACCACCTCTTGTTGGTTTCAAACTGGCCAAGTTTGTTTTTCTGGTCTTGCTGGCTGTGGCAGGCTGAGGGGAGATTCGTGTGGCCTTTCCTATGTACTCAGCCAGTCTTGCAAGTACTCTCCCAAGAGTGAGTCTGGTGTCTCTCCCCAGTGCCCCAGGTGGGAGATCCAGGTCTTCTGTAGAGCACTGTTTCCCCAGGGGTCATTGTGGTGGGCTGGGGTATGGGTGGGCGCGCGTGCTGGCCAGGCTGCCTGGGTCCAGCAGGCTTGGGTGGGAACCATTACCAGTGCTGTGGGGAAACGCAGGGACTTCCGCACAACCTCAGGATTGCTGCCCAACTGGGTGGGGAGTAAGTCAAGTGGCTGTCGCAGGAGAACCCTCCAAACAGTTTCACTTTTTGAGAAATTCCTCTTACTCAAGCCTGCTGCTCAGTACAGCCCAATTCTCCAGCGAGACTGCTTGTCACTGCAGGGCTCTCAACTCTCCCAAGCCGGTAACCGCAGACTCTGTGGGTGATCGTGGCCCTTGTGTGTTTGCCTCTTTGTCCTTATTTCCCTCTCTGCAACTTCAAGCAACCAGGTATCTCCTGGTGCTGCTCAAACCCTGCTTGGCCAGGGAGGGAGGGAGCAGTTGACTTGGTTCTCTCCCAAGGACTCTCTGGCAGGCCCGCGGCTCCCAAAGAGTCTGTGGTAGAGTGGTAGACCCAGCGCTGGGTGCCAAGCACTAGGCACCGAGTGCTGGGCCTGGGGCTGCAGCTGGGCCTCCATGCTGGTCCCTGGGACCTTATTGTCCAGCAGTAGTCTCCTTACCTTCTGGTTTTTTCAGTGTTCACTACAATTTCTGGTTTCTTATTTTCATATATATGCTGGGGAACTGTTGGCTGTTTGCTCTGTTCCTCCGTAGATCGGCCAGATTTTTCTCTCGTGTGTAGGGGGAAGTGAAATCTGCTCCCTCCTACCCCATTGCCATCAACAATTTCAGGAAATGTTGTGTAGGTTTATGATTTCAGTGGTATACTAGATGCTCTATCTAAGTAAATAGTTGTCATCTTGGGGTCTGACACTTCACAGACCTCACAAAGTTGAGGCTTAAATGCGATAGCTCCTGTAAAGGGTTGACACACAGAGAGAGCTCTGCACACAGGTGGGGCTGTTTTAAGTTCACGTGTATCCATATAATACAGATGGTCTTGAAGACACATTCCGTTGTTAGACAATGGCAATAAGCTGTGTTTCTTTTTGCTTAAGCTGCACTCTTATCTGTTTTCCTCGAACATTTCATGAAATACCTACTGAGTGATATATATATAGTCTATGGACCTTTGGGCCCACGGTCCCCACTGGCCCTCCACCTCCGAGGCTGAGTTAAGAAGGACCTGAATATGCATGCGCAAGGAAAAGAGGTGGGCTGACTGACCCCTGTTTGCAAGTTCTTATTGTAATATATTGATGACAGCACATTATCAGGTTTACTGTCCTCAACAGTAAGTTTAATACGACTCTTATGAGTTAAAGAAAAAAAATTAGTATCAGTATTAAAGCTGAGTTTGCTAATTCTACTTGATAGTTGTTGGAGAGTTCTTTTGGGGGTTTTAGAACTAAGGAATTAGTGTGATAAATTCTTCGAAAAGATCGTAAGTGATATCGGTTAAGGAGGTCAAAAAGTCAAAAGAAAAAATGTTGATGTAAAACAAGACAAATTTTGAATCATTTAAAATATTGACTTTATATACACATATGTTTTTAAATATGCTAATGTACATATGTATATATAAAATACATAAAAATACTAATGCATACCTATTCTTTCTAAAATAATGAAAATAACACACCACATTCTGAACTTTAAGATGAAATAAAATGCTGTAGCCACTAGCCACATAGGGCTATGAGAACTTGGAATATGGCTAGTGTGACTGATAAGTTTTAATCTTATTTAATTTTAATTAATGTGCTCAGTGACTTTAAAAATCAACATTTCTGAACCCTAAGTCTCTGATCCCTGACTGGTGTGGCTCAGTTGGGTATTGTCCCGCAAAGCAAAAGGTTGCTGGTTCGATTCCCAGTCAGGGCACATGCCTGGGTTGCAGGCTAGGTCCTTGGTTGGGGTGTGTGGAAGAGGCAACCAATTGGTGTGTCTCTGTCACATTGATGTATCTCTCTCTCTCTTTCTCCTTCCCTTCCCCTCTCTCTAAAAATAAATAAATAACGTCTTTTAAAAATTAAAATATATAAAGCTGTGAGACGCTGACCTTCTTGATGGGACTTAATGGACCTCTTCTCCATTTTAGACTTAACACTGTCAAAGGCTGGACAGACCACTTCCCCTAACACTGCTGCCTCCCAGCCTGGAGCTCTGTTAGGGCCAGACTCAGGGTTATATGTACCATTTTGTCCCGGACAGATGCTTGGCATTTCAGAGGACACCATGTTTAATGTCCAACTTCCTCCTGCTTCTGCCCCTGTAGGATGTTAATTCCCAGACATGGAATCAGATACAGGTGATGTGCTTCCTGTCTGTGTGTGATATGTGTGTGGGCAGGGTCCTCTGTGGAGCATTACATACAAAGGGCTAGGCTCTTTGCCAAGTTTACTATGCTGGTCAAAGGAAGTAGTTGCTTGGTGTAGAGAATGTTTTGTTACAATGTTATGTCTATTCTCTGTTTAGTGGGAGAGCTTTTGGTGTCTGGCTTTTTACCAATGTGTAGAGGTTCCTGCTATTTATTGAGAGAGAAGGGAATGGAGGAGAAACAGATTTGTGGAGGAAATTTAGACCTGAGCATAAACCTACCAGTTGGACATCCAAGAGGTGTGGTTGAGTGGGTATTGAACTTGGAGGCTGGTCCTCAGGGGAGGATCTAGGTTGGAGAGGTGACTGTGGAAGCTGACGGTGGTGGGTGCCCTGCTGGGCTGCTCTTCCTGGCCTGCGTTACCTCCCAGCCTCTCTCCTGCTGTCCACTACGTCGGCCTCTCTTGAGCCACTGTGCCCACCATTTCCAACAAGTCCTTTGTGCTCTCATTGTAGAGGTACTTATTTTTTTTATTCCCACTCACTTGCCAAAGTCTGTTGTAACCTTTAAGACATGCTGCTCATGGCCACCTAGCTAAAATTGCATCCCACAAGACCCCATCCTGACATGCCTAGTCCCCTGTCCTGCTGTTTTCTTTGTACCACTGGTGTCCTCTGTACTAGCTTTGTGTGGCTCAGGTGTATAAAGTGTAGAGGAGCAATGTTACAAGAATAAGCTGGAGCAGGTGAGCAAATGTTAGGTCCTCCTGGCCTATCCTAAGAAATTTGGTTTTCATCTCGGGAGCAGTGGGAGAAGAATGTTTTTGAGGAGCAGAACATGTGACCATACTTGCACAGAGAGGCAGTAAGGAAGGGTAAGAGCAGTTATGGGTGGTCAAGTAGGAGATGATTAGAATAAAAATAACAAAAACAAAAAAAATTAAAGTGATTTAATGATCCAGGCACTCTGATAGGTGTTGAAGAAACAAGGATGATAGAACATGATTCTCTCTCTCCCTTAGGGAGTTGAGTCTAGAAGGCTTGAGGTATGATTTCAGTCCAAAGTGCTCTGAGGGAGGAGGGTCAGAATGTGTGAGAGCTTGGGCAGGTATGTTTAATCTGAAGGTTCAGGTTTGCGAACCTGAATTTAGTACTTGAATTGCTTTCACAAAGTTACCTGAAGGCCTATTTATCTAATCTCTACTGATGAGAAAAATTTCCAAAGGGTTTTAAGGAATTTTAGTTTTCTGGGATGTTAATAAATACTGTACAAAAAAAGTAACTAAGTTCAGAGTATTAGATTAAACCAAAGGATTTCTTCACTATAGGACTTCTCAGAACTCATGATATGCTTATGTACATTCTAAACCTTCTAGAAATGTGTATAATGTATAGCATTTCCCAAACTCATTTGGCCATGGATCCTGCTGTGTTAATGAATCACATGTGGATGCAGAACAAACCTTGGGAAATGCTGGCTTACTCAAGATCTTAACTAGTTAAAGGTAAGCTACAACTACAATACAGTTTCCACAACTGGGTCCTGTGGCCTCTCTAAGACATTTCAGTTTTACCACGGAGAACAGCTTTAACTATGAAAATGCCACAGTTTTTGTGGCCAAATTCTAATACTCTTACATGTGGGGTGAATGAAATTCTAAATTTGGCATAAATATTACTAATAAATCCATTATATTCAATGGGCAAATATTATATAGAACAAATTTAATATCATGTGAAATTTATGACCTAGGAATGTGTAATGAAATAACATTTTTCTGTTTTATTACCTCTTTTTTGTGACATTGAAATATTAAGAATACTTTATTCTAGCTTTGTTTTAGTTTAGTCATTGTTTTTGGCAGATAATACTGCTTTAGAACTTAAACGACTGCAAAAATAATGGTATAGTAAAAAATGCAACAGTATTTATATCCTATTATAAAAAAGAATATTTGGAAAGTATTGCTAGTAACTACTTTTCATGTATTTCTAGATCAGGGGTTGGCAGATTGTAGCCTATAGGCCAGATCCAGCCATTGCCTGGTTTTGTATGGTCACAGTCTGAGGTTGTACTTGTAAAAATTATTGGGAAAAAAAAATGAACAGAAGAATAATATTTTGCGACGTGTGAAAATTGTATGAAGTTCAGATTTCAGTGGCCACAATAAAGCTTCACGGGGCAGAGCCAGGCCTGTCCATCACGTGTCTCTGTGGCCGCTGTCCCCGCAGCAGCATCAGTGTGAGTGCACCGCGTGGCCTGCCCACACGAGATGCCCGCCGTCTGGCTCTGTTCAGAAGAAGGTTGCTGACCCCGATCTAGATTAATGAGTAGTGGAGTTTATGGTGTTATTTTATAAGTCAGAGCATATGGAAACATAGGGAACTATGTTTTGTATGTAACTAATCTTTAAATAAATGTGTTCTAATAATTTCCATTTATTTGTCCCTGCCGATTTTATTCTTTTTTTTCTGGTAGAAGATACATATTTTATTTTAACTTCAGTTAATTTTCTTCTTTTTACCTATTGATCAGTAAACAGTATATAATTCCATATATTGTGATAGGAAGCCCTTGGCTTTTGAAAGTATTTCTTATTAGAATATACAGAAATATGGAATAATTTTATTTTTCCCATGTACTTGATTTATGGGAAAAACCTGTTATGTTTGAAGTGGACTTTGATAGACTACTAAGTCTTTTCAAAAAGGTATTATTTCAAATGATCTTATAAGCAGCATAATGGTATTCTTATGGGATTAGTTGGCCCAATGAATCAATAATTGATTTTTTTCCCCTAGGGCAACTGGAGTAGATATTCTTAGAATACTTCACCTCTTTGATTGGAATGCTACTACCAGTTTAATTTTGTATACTTTTAAGTTTTTATTATGTACTCTATTTGGTAGCTTTCTTCTTGGCTCTTAAGTGGGTGATTTCGTTTTTGTTTCCAAATATATGAACACTTTTGCAAATGATTTCTTTCTTTTGTAAATTTTATGACTTAGGAGAAGTAAAAATAATATCAAACCAGAGCAAGAATAATGGAGTTATGGTGTCTTGTTCAAAGTTATCTAAAACATGAAGTTTTGAAGAAGTGACTTGAGCTATGTAGAGACTTCTAAAGTGCTTAAATATATCCTTTTCGATATAATTATTAGTTTCAGTTGTCACATAGAAGCTTACCTTTATCCTGAGTTGTCTGAGAGAGTTGTAGAGAATAGGTACAAAGTCTGGGCCCTTAATGCCACCTTTATGAAGAAGAAAACCAGCTGTCTGTAGTGAGGCCTCCACATCCTTTATTTCAGCCTCTCGTTCCTCCCACAGGTCTTGTCGTAGTAAAATTTCCTGTTAGCACAAATGGAAGTAGGGTCATTTCCTCCTTCAAGGAACATAGGAACACTGTCTGTAGTGTCTATGTTTAAAGAATTTCTGGGTATTCACAAAGTGTAGTCTTATTTCTTTGTCGATGTAGGTACAAAGATAAAATGAATAAAATAAAACCATTAAAGAAGATTGTCAAGTGGACTTAAAAGCCAAAGGAACTGAAATATCAAATGAACTAATAAGATTCTGTATCGTCACATAGAAAGAAAGATTTCCTATATTAGACTATAACACTAAGATGGATACAATGGATAAAAGTGGATAAAAAAAGCTGTGGTACATTTTTACAGTGGAATACTGTGCACCAGTAAAAAAGAAGCATTTGCAACAGCATGGATGGGTCTGTAGAGCATTATGCTAAGTGAGGTAAGCCAGTCAGAGAAAGACAAGTACCATATGATCTCACTTACATGTGGAATTGAATGAACAAAATAGAAACAGAGGCATGAACATATTGAACAGACTGATAAATGTCAGAGGGGAGTAGGGAGGGGGGACTAGATGAAAGAAGGTTGAAGGGATTAGGTAAAGAACATACATGCATAACCCACAGACACACACAGCAGTGTGGTGATGGCCAGAGAGAAGTGGGAGAGGAGGCGGGGTAGAGGCGGGCAAAAGGGGTAAATGGGGACACCTGTAATAGTGTCAACAATAAAAATCAAAAAAATCTAAAAAAGTAAAAATGTTTCATTCCATAACAATAGTCTGATTTTTAAAAAAATTGAAATATACCTTAAAGATTATTTCATGTTTGTATATAAGAAGCTGCATCATTTTTCTAATTTTACTATGAAGATTTTAGAAACCTATATCCATATAGGTCTACTTAACACCTCAGCAGAGATTTTGTTTGTTTGTTTTTACATTTTCTTCAGAGTATATAGTTCCCTGCAGGAGGATTAATGCAATCAGAGCTTGATTGGTCGTACTAGGAACAGGACTACCCTGTTTAGTATCCACTGTGTGATTGTTCTGTAGTTTATTTAACTAATTCTGTGTTCATGGACACTCTGTTTCTGATGTTTTGCTGTAACCACGGTGCAGTATACATCCTTTATTTACATTTTAGCAACATGTAAGGCATTGTTATAGGTACTTTGGATATATCAATAAATAGAATAGACAAATATTCAATAAAGTAGAATTAAGTTAAATTTCTGCTGTGGTAAACCTTCTAATTGAGGTAGACGGATGATAAAAAATAGAAATAATAGGTATATTTTATAGAGATCAGGAAGTGAAAGCACTATGGACAAATGGAAAAGGGACCAGAGGAAAGGGATAACATTTGCAGTTTTAAACAGGAAAGTCTCTGGAGAAGGTGAGATTTGAGCAGGGACTTCAGGGAGGAGAGGGAATGAACTTTGAGGGTGTCTGGGAAGAGTAGGAGGTTGGCGTGGAAAAGGCCTCCTGGTGGATGCCTGTGTGGTGAATGAGGATGAGGAAGGAGGCTGGTGTGGTTGCGGTGGAGAAGGTGAAGTACTCAGAGGCATGCGTCCAAGTCAGAGAGAAGACTTGGAGCCACATTTGTGTAGGGCCTTGTAGGCCATTGTAAGGACTTCGGCTTTTCCTCTGAGTGAAACGTAGAACCATTGCAGGGATTTGAGTGATGTAGTGACACGCTATGACTCACCTTCTGGGAGGGTCACTTTTAAGAGAACAGTTAGGAGGGTATTACAGTAATCCACACTAGAGATAAGCTGTGTTGAATCTCTTGGGTTTTTTTCTTTGATATAATTAGGTGAAAAATGATATCTCTTTGCATTTTAATGTGCATTTCTTTATGATTGAAGTTGACTATGTTCTCATACGTGTAGTCATTTATATTTCCTTTCCTGTGAATTGTGAGTTTATAACCTTTGCTTATTTTTCTGTTGATTGAGTTGTCTTTTTCTTACTGATTTGTAAGTCCATTGATTTCACACATAGCTAAAGATGGAAATTACAGGTGTAGCCTGACCTCATCAGTATATTATGCAGCTGCCCCGAGGTCATTGATCATGCCAAATGTGAAGAAGCACTTGGAGAGCCCACTGCCACAACCAAGTGCATTCCCTCCTACTAGCATGTCCCCAGCCAGATGCCACCTGCATCCTCTTATTTTGAACTCACCCTGCTGCGGGCCTGATTTGCTTTGCTCCCACGTAGCTCAGAGCCTGGCATTTGATAGCCCAGTGTCCTCCCTCTTCATCATTTGCTCTCACATGAGGAAACTATAGTAGTGCAGTGTTGCAGTTAAGGAGGCCTGGTCTACCTTTGTTTAAATCTGGCTCTCCTTAAGCCAGTAAGTTAGCCTTTCTATTCTTTTTTTTTTTTTTTTTTTAAGATTTTCTTTTTTTTAGGAGGGAGAGCAAGGGAGGGAGAAAGAGAGGGAGAGAAACATCGATGTGCAAGAGAAACATTGATAGGTTGCCTCTCCAATGGGGGACCTGGCCCACAGCACAGGCATGTGCTGTGACTGGGAATCGAACTTGTAACCTTTTGGTTCAAAGGCCAGTGCTTAGTCCATACCAGCGAGGGCTAACCTCTCTGTTCTTCAGTCCCTTCAGCTGTAAAATAGAAATGACAATGGTATTTACTGTATGAGGCTATTGTGAGGATTAGCTGTGTTGTTTGTACAATGCTAGCATATAGTAAACTGCTTGGTAAAAGTTAGCTATGCTCACTCCCTCAGCTCACAGATGTTTATTGGACTTCTTGTGAGTGCTCAGTAATCATACCAGATAACAAGATGCTAGGACTGCAGTGAGTAAGACTCCCTTTTTCCCTGTGTCTAAGCAGAAATCAGTGTCTCACAGCCTTCCTAGAACAACAGCCCCAGAATAGTGTGGGAATCATTTACTTCTTCCTCTGTTGAAGAAATTATATGGTTTCATAAAAGATTTGCAAGCATTTGCAGGGGAGTCCTGTACTTAAATTTGAGAAGTAAAAGAATATACTTACTTTGATTTTATTAGAATTTCATTTTGATAAAACAAGAATCAAATGACAACTGAGATTATAGGTTTAGCTCTTCACCTAGTTGACTTCGTCCTTAGTTCCCCGGCTCCGAAGTGTTCAGCTTCCAGGTGGAGTTTCTTAGGCACACAGGGGGTGTTGAGCCTCCGGAGCGATCTCCACCGTCATGATTGGCGGTCTCGGTGGCTGTGCTGCACTGGCTGGCGTTCTCAGAGTCCCACAGTCTCTGATTACACTGCAGATCTCTCTCCGTCTCATCCTCTGCAAATAAGATTGTGTGGTCTTCTTTTCAAGGCTTTCTTTTGTTCTCTTAAGTGAATTTTTCAGGAGAGTAACAAAAAGGATAACTACAGTTTGCTGAAGATACACTCTTACTTTAGTCCCATGTGGATCTCAGCTTTTTGGAATTTTCCACACTGCTTCCTCCAATCCCTCTGGAACCTAATGCACACTGAATTTGACGTTGATTTTGCTTGACTGCCTGTGTTTAAGAACATGTGGAGCACTTTCTGCAAGTCATTTAAGGCAACAAGAGATGTTTGTCATAGTGAACATACTAGTTGTCTAAATATCTTGTTTAAAATAAAAAATGAAACTGTCTTATGTTCTGATCTTCCCTAAATCCAAATAAGTTTTTTATGTTTAGCTTCAATAGTATATATCTCTAGTGTAATATACAATAACAAAATAATTTTAATATCACAAGTGGCATCATCAAGTATTTTTCACCCTGTTTGCTTGCATGCACTTTTCACTCCTCCTTCCTCAGCCCTGTTTTCTCCTCTTGAGATGAACATGAGTAGTTTCAACTCTTTAGCTCTTCTCTCTGAGGCAGTAACATTTGGGCTGTGTATTTAATTATCTAAGGTATTATTCTCACCATGGCTTACTGCCTCTCTCAGTTTGAATATCCTGGGAGCTTATCATTCACTAATTTCCCAGGCTTTTTCTTGGCTTCAGTCATCAGAACCTTGCCCCACTTGGTTTCTTTATTTCCTTATTATTTGTTGACATTCTTACATTCTCTGGTTAAGATGCATTTCTACAAAGATAAATGAGTTACTAGACTCCTACACTGTGGTTGACTGACAGGTCACAGAATAGTCTATATAGATATAACATAATCCTGAACATGTAAGTAAATGTCCTTTAAGTCACAAAAAGCAAAAATATAGTAAAAGTAACATTATTTACTATGTTACATCAAATTCTTCTGATGATTTGTTTAATTGGTTTTCACAATATCTGAATTTATCCGTGTGTCTTCTAATGCTGCTTGGTAGTTTGAAGTGTATTGGCATTCTTGAGTGACCGTGAACCAAATGTCAGGTTTCCTACGTGTACTGATAGGCTGTAGACCAGCCAGTGTGACTGTAGCCTGCCTTGGATCTCTTCATAGTAGACATATGTCTCCCCAAGTAGACATACCAGAGCAGTCTCTAGACTGGAAGAGCTGGAGGCAAAGCCCCTCAGTTATTTACAGGGAATAACAAGGTAGTAGAGGTGCTGAAGCATCATAGAAACATTGTAGAATGTCTCAGAAGGACGATGGGTTAGTTGGCAAGAAAGAAAGAGGGCAAACCCTCGTGATTTCCTGCTGTGACCCAGCATTGGATGTAATTTACCCAGGGTGACATGACCAGTAAAGGACTGAGCCGACTCTGCAGCTCAGGATGCTGTCGTCAAAGCTCATGCATTTTCCGTGACGCCATGCCAACTCACAAAACATCTGCTTTTTGGGGATATTAGGATATCATGACAGAGTTATTTAAGAATATTTTCAAAAGCTTTTTTGCTCACAGAAAAACATTTGCAGAATGACAGAAATGCAGTCTCTTATCCATATTGTGAATAGGAGTAAATTAGCATAATCGGAGGTCAGACCTGTTAGCCTTTCAGAGCTCTAAATATCCCTGAACTTATTCATGTGTGTGGTATTCAGATTGAACATCAGTGTTATATCTTTGCAGTACTGCTTTATTTGTCACCGTGTTTTTGCCTCCTGGTACACAGCAGAGATTAAGAGGATTTGGTGATGCTCAGTTTAGCGCACATCCTGGAGTAAGTTCTCACTGACTTGCTGATGAAAAGTGTGCCTGGGTTGTGGGCAGTGACACAGGAAGAGCACACCATGGATCATTGCGTTCCATGTGGTCTTGTGCCAGAAAAATAAAAAATTAACTTAAGTAGCTTAGCATTACTTCAAAGTACCTGTAGTTCAAAGTAGGAGAGTTTTCAAAAAGATTCAGATACTACTTTGTTTTAGTAAATAGGGGCTTTTTACCCTTTTACAGTGTGAAAGGGTCCAGGTAATTGAGCAAGTCCCTTTTCCCATTTCTTCGATAAATAGTCTTTTAGTCAAATGATGGTATTGGCTCCAAAGTATCTGTATAATTCCAATAGTCTTCTGGGATGGACTATGATCAAAAAGCGTATTACCAATAGAAATGTCTGAGACTCTACATGATTATTATCAATAATCTGAGACTTCATGCACTGCCTGAATCTGGCAACATATCTCCTCTATATGACAATCCAGCAAAAAATTGTATTTCTAGTTTCAGTGCCTAGGAAGTCACCCAAAACTCTGCATTTTAAAAAAGATAACATGTCCTTCTAATGGTTGTGGGACTATGAGACAAAATGTTTATCCACTTGATTAATTCTTATTGCAGGTGAGAGGATAAAATGTAGTTTCTAAAATAGTTGATTAAATGCACCTATCCCTTACATACATGTTTAGATATTTAATTATAATTTTTATGATGTGTTGGCGCCAACATTTTCCTATAGAAACACAACTCAAGATTTAATACTGGGCAACAGTGGGAAAATGGGATTTAGTATGAAAATATTTGCTTTATGTAAACCTTTTTATGAATGTAGCTAATGCATAAGTGACGGCAAGCTGTAAAAACAGTTAGCTGGGAAAATGCCAAGTAAATTTTTTATATTCCAATGAATATCTGTTAACTACACATTATTGTTATCATTAAACTATATGCAAATGTACAACTAGATTCACTTAGATTCAGGTAAAAAAGCCAAACCATGAGTTAGAAGTATGCAGTAAGTATAATTACTGTTTGCATCTCCAAACAAAGCCCATTAATCTTTCTATAATCCTGCTGATGTAATGTCTCTGTGTTACTTTTGGGAGTATTTGAAGTGGGCAAGCTTCCAAAGTTGATAGTTCTGATCAGCAAAGGCACTGGAGTAGGTGTCTGGGTTGGACATTGTAACAAAGCAAACAGTTTCTAAAGCTGCTGGAAGATTTCAGTGGAAACACAATTGTCCATTTGATTTTCTTATTCTAGACATTACAAAATTAATTTATCCCCCAAAAGGGTGCGAAATGACTTCTAAAATATAATCTATATTTGTATTTCTTTAAAATATAAGCTTCTTGAAAGTATATACTTTTGGGCTTAAGATAATGAGGAAACAGCATTTAAAATGTTTTCTAGAACCAGTTTTAGGAACCATTTTGTTGTTGGAAAGGACTTAGGACATTCTGTGTGTTAGGGGGCTTTCGAAGAACCTTCTCAGACAAACCCTTAACCACACATGACCTGCTGAAGGAATTCTTCTTACAACTTAGGAAAAAATAAGCCATATTTTCAATAATTTTTTTAAACTTAGGAATCTGCTATTAGACTACTTACATGCAGTATGTGGTAAATATGTATTAAAACTTAAAATCTTATTTATGTAGAGAAATGAATGCATAAATAGACTGATTAGAAAACAGAAGAATAACTGAAAAGATGTGCAGAATCCAATATCTTATTCTGAGGAAGAACCAATAGAATGTGTAAATATGTACTTTCTAAACAAGGTACATGTGGTCGTTAAAGCACAAGTATGCAAACTGTGGTCTGATAGTGAGGGGCAGGGGAAACTATAGATGCATAGGAAATGAAACTTCTCATAAAAGGTCTGTTTTGTTTAACTCATGGAAAACTATTTCAGAACCTAGATGAACCTGGGTGATTTTGTAAGAAAATATATATGACCATAACTGACCTCAAAAGAAGAAGAAGAAAAAAAGAGACCTGATGGCCATAGAAAAGGTTTAGTACATAGTCATGCAGCTACACTACCACCCCCACCATTCTGAAGAAAAGCACTCAGCCTGGATGGTTTCATAGAGACATTTTATTGAGCTTTTGAGAAACAAAAAACATTATTTTGGGTAATCAAAAATAATTTGATGTCTAGCTCAACAATGATAGTTTAAGAAAACAAGAAAGGGTAGAGTTGCAGGTTAATATTTTTTATAGAATATCAACAGAAAAATCCTAATTAAAATACTGGCCAACAGACTTTGGCAATATATTAGAAGAAGAACCACCACAAACAAGTGGAATTTATTCCAGGAATGTGAATTTGTTTTACTATTAGAAAATATAGTGATAAGATTTACCTTATTAACAGATAAAAATACAAATTGTTATTTATACAGATGCTTAAAAGACATTTAAAAATCCATTTGTGACTTTGAAAACTCAGTAGATTATGAATAGTCGAATACTTATTTAACATTGTAAACTAATACTCTATAGATGGACACACATATAATCTCTCCTCCCCCCCATATTCCATCCCAACCCAACCCTAACCCAACTCAACTCTACCTAACCCTGCCTAACCCAATAGCCAGCATTATGCTCAATGAGGATAAACTAGCTTGCCACTGAAGTAAGAAACAAGGCAAGCTGTCTGTTATCAACTGCTATTTAGTATCTTTTGGAGGTATGGAGCCAACACAATTAGTGAAAATATAAGGAATAAAATGTGGAAAGAAATAGGAAAGATGATCATTTTTGCACATCAGATAGATTATTTGGAACATTGTCCAGAATCAACTAAAAACCCATTAGAGGCAACAAGGTACACAGTGAATATTTAGGACTCAAAAGCCTTCATATTCATAAACAATGGAAGAGAAGAAGACCCACGTAAGAAGGTGCTCCTCAGTCTTCAGCATGCACAAAAAGGACCAAGGCTGTTTGGTGATAATCGTATTTTCCTGGACTCCACCCAGGAAGCCAGTTCCACCAGCCTTGAATCTGCCTTTTAACAGGTGTTCCTTGACCACATCAAGAGGACCCTGGTGGTGTCTGTGTGGGGCCACCCTTTGAGAAACGCTGCTCTAAGGGACCCACTCATGTTCCCATGCCATCACGCCTCACTCACTGCCAGCTTCCACAGTGCTGTCCGCAGTGCCACCTGCCTGTCTCTGATATGTGCTGCTGCGCTCAGAGGGACACTGGCAGGGAAACTCAGGAAGGAAAGCCCTCCAAGTTGCTGTGCAGGGACCTTCTTTCCGATCACAAAGTGGAAACACTTCCAGCACTGCCCAGCTGGTCTGCCACCACAGGGGAGGCACACATTGCTGCGCCCGCTGCTTGCTGTCTGTCTCTTGGGAGGGCAGGGAAGTCCTCTGGGACCTGTGCTTCAGGAAGACATTGAGAAGAACCTCCAGGATGTAGGCAGCCTTCGCTAACCTGTCAGATTCTGCAGTGTTGTTTCTCTGGAGTTCATCCATCTTCCCCACAGTCCTCTAGTTACTTAATTCCTGTGATTTTTAGTGCCTCTCAGCCTGAGTGGCACTTATACTTGGCAAAACCGTAACTGGTAAAGTCCATCTCCTCTAAGGAAGCTACAGGAAAATACAAGCGTAATGATGGGTTCCGTCTTGAAATAATGACCACAATCCTTCAGTCACTGAGTACGGCCTATAGTCTGGCTCTGTTGTTCTAGTCACATCAACCGCCTGTTTTCACGTATGACTTGTAGTGGCCTGCCAACTGCCCCCTTCCTGCCTCTTTTTAGGCAAACAGCAACAGTGGACCTTTATCAGTCAAATCCTGTCACTCCCTCCCTTAAACTCTCCAGTCACTCCCATCACATGTAGGATCAAGTTCTCATTTGCTGTCTGGCTTTCTCTCAGACCTGGTTTCCTACCACTCACCCCTTGACTCAGCTTTCCAGGTATACCAACACTTGCTGTTTCTCCAAAACAAAATGCCCATTGTCACCTGCCCAGGTCCTTTCCATTTGCTGTCATATTTCCAGGTATGAATCAGACCTTTCATAAGTATTCGTTGAATTAATCATTGAATTCCTATACCCTCTCCCTCCCCTGCCCACCAGGCAGTCAGTCAAGTGCAGGAAGGCCACGTCACTAATTTCCGAGAGTGCACAGTGGAGGGATGCTCTTAATCTCCACCCGCAATTTGTAGGCTAATGTGTGGGCGTCTGCCAAGAATGTAAATAGATCGGTGAGATCACCCAGGAAGATGGTCTCATCTGTGAGAAACAGAAGATTGAACTCCAGGGAACAGCAACATTACAATTTTTTTTAATTGAGGTACAATTAACATAACAAAATTCATAGTTTTAGCCATTTTAAAGTATTTTATGGGGTTTTACTTCATTCATAATTTCAGAACATTTCATCACTTTTTTCCTCATTACTCCCCAATTTTCTTCTTCCCAGCTCCTGGCAACCACTAATCTACTTTTTGTCTCCGTAGATTTGCCTGTTTTGGACGTGTCGTCTCTGTGGAATCATTCAGTCTGTAGTATTCGTGCCCGACTTTCACTTGGCGTGTTTCCACAGTCCATCCACATTGCAGCGCGCGTCAATGCTTCATTCACATATATCTCTGGACTTCGGGTTATTTACATTTTTGGCTATTATAAATAATGCTGCTATGAACATCAGTGTATACGTCTTTGTATCTATACCTGTCTTAATTTCTCTTGGGTTTATATATCTTGAATTGGAATTGCTGGATCAAATGGTAATACTTTATTTAACTTTGAGGAACTGCCAAAATGTTTTCCACAGTGGCTGCACCATTTTACATTCCCACTGCAATGAATGATTGTTCTAGTTTGTACTACATCCTTGCCAACACTTGTTTTCTTTTTTTGTTTGTTTGACTATGGCCAAACTAGTGGATATGAAGTGCTAGCTCATTATGGTTTTGATTTACATTTCCCTAATGGGAACATCAACATTTACACATGGGCTCAGAAGGGTGGGTTAAGAGAGGAGACAGAAAGCTGGAGAATAGTAAGACTGCACTCAAATCGGTCTCCTGGACTTACAGGGCCTCCAATACTCTTCTTGGTTACAGATGTGACCATCAGCCTGCAAAGCTCTTCAGTATCTGCCAGATCTTGTATGTCTACTTTCACTTACGTTGCCTTAATGTTCCAAGTCTGGCATGACTGCTCCAAAGTTAACATTGGTAGCTCTGCATTTTATAGTGCTCACCCAGTTCATTCAGAGGCAGCAGAGTGTAGAGGTTAAAAGCATGGACTCTGGAGTGAGACTGCCTGGGTTCAAATGTTGGCTCAAGTTGGGGGGCTTTGGGCAACTTAGTTAACGTCTCTGTGTGAAAAGTGCGGTTGCTGTTAATATGGTGACTGGATGAGATTAGTGTGTAAAGTGCTTGGGATAGTGCCCGGCACATAGTGCTTTGTATGCTTTTGCTGCAATCATGGTGATGATGACGACAATTTAGTTAGATATTCATTTAGGGAAAGGGCAAAATAGGTTTATGCTGGACCTTAGTGGGGGGTAGAGTGTGCTGATTGTGTATTTACAAAATGGGGCTTTTGGGTAACATGCTCTGTTTTCCGTGCCCTGTTGTGCTGTGGTGTCAGCAACAGTGTAAGTTGTTTACTCTTGTGGCTCATGTCCTGTATTTCACAAGTCATTCCACTTAGCAAATTTATATTTTGGACCCGGATTTACCTTTATTTGTTCAGACAGGGAGTAGACTTTTTCAATTAAACATTTTCTTTTGTTACTACTCCAGTCCAATCATATTATTTTTTAAAAAATTGGAATTGTGGAAGAAAATATCATTTATAATTCCATCACCTCAGAACACCCTGTCTCAGCTTTCTGTATTTTCCCTTAGGCATTTTAAACTTAATTATAATTCCACAAAACAGAAGATTCTTACAACTCTTAGAACTTATTTTCAGCTGCCCTGTGAATCTTTTCTAATAGGTCCTAATTTTTGAAATTCCTCAAGACTGAAGGCTCAGATCCCATAAAAGATATATTTTCAAAATTTATAGATGTGAATAGAGAAAGAACCCTCTTCTATCTAGACATTTTATATACATACAAGCTTGAAAATATGCCAAGGACTATTTTATAGCTTTCTGATAAAACCTATTATTTTTCTACAGCAAGAAAAGGAATGCTTAGCATTGCCAGAAAAGTGTACAAAGAGTCAAAATAATCAACATGTCATTTAAATTCTAAGTTTTGGCATTTAGAGTTCTTTAAACATAGGTTCTGCAAATATTTTACAGATAAGTAAACTGAGATAGAAAGATTAAGTGACATATCTGTTTTCAGTCAATGTTAGAAATAAACACAGAAATTCAAAGCCTCTTCTTATTAGATCAGAAGATAACATATTTTAAGACATAAACCTGTAAAAGAGATAAGAACACTTTAGCTGTGTTGAGATTTATGAATAATTCTATCAAATAAAATGAAGCAATTATTTTTCAATTTTTAAAAGTTCTGATGTTATTTGGTATATGTCTTTCTCACCTTGTAAAAGTGACACTTAGTAGAGTGTAGATGTTGGAGAAGCAGGCAGTCACAGAGTGGGAGGGAGGACAGATTTTAGTTTAGAAAGATAATACAAAATGAGTCTATAAAAAGGGCATTAATACCCTGGCTAGTGTAGCCCAGTGGATTGAGCGCGGGCCTGTGAACCAAAGGACTGTGGTTCAATTCCCAGTCAGGGCACATGCCTGGGTTGCAGGCCAGTTCCCAGCAAGGGATGCATGAAAGGCAATCATACATTAATATTTCTCTCCCTCTCTTCTTCCCTTTCCCTCTAAAGATAAATTTTTAAAAAATCTTTAAAAAATAAAAAGGGCATTAATGAAGTAACTTTACAGGGGGTGGCAAAAATATGGTATAGAAAGTTCTTATAACTGATAATTAAAAATAAGTATAACAATAAGAATACTTATGTTCTTACATTAATATTTAAAGAAAAAAGTAAGATCTTTGTGCAAATAGCAAAACTATATAAGGAATGCCAAGTATTAATTCAAAGGAACCAAGTATACTTTCTGTATTTTTTATCAACTTGTGATATTTTCAAGATAGGCCAATCCTAAAGACTGTTTGGGGATCTAAAGAAAAGAAAGCTTTTATTTTACTGAAATTTTATTTGTTTGTTTGTTTGTTTTTGTAGAACTTCAGCAGACAGAGGGCAAAGAGGCATGGAGAAAATGGCCTGACAAGCAGCCTCTGTAAAATTGAGACTGTTACGCTATGTGTCAATCTTGATAGGTGTCTCATTTGGGTGTATTTTTGACCTGGTTGGCTTGACATACTGTAAACATACAGGGTTTGATCACGGAGTTGTTTATTTCAGCAACTATTCAGTAAAACCGTTCTGAAGTCTGTTGGTGACCTTAGGTTTGAAAAGCACCCTTAGGTTCTCTCGCCTGCTAAGGACAGAGCCAACTTAATAAGTAGGAGTACAAATAGGATATAACAGATCTCTAGGAAGCTCCTTAAGAGTTTCCTGAGCTCTGCAGTTAGACAGACTTGAGTTTGTCCTAGGGACTCTGTTGGGAGATTTGTAACCTGTTAAGGTGACTGTGGGGGACGTCTGTCTCAGCAGGCTGCTGTGAGGATTAGATTGGACAGAGATGCAAGAACCCTGACCGTGTGCTCTGAGGAAGTCCTTTTCCTGCATGGATTTGGAAGTTATTGTCAAGTCACAGGAGCCCTGTTGTGGGATGTGCTGCTGTCGTGGGGTAGTGTCTTTTAGATTTTTCAGAGCAGAGACTCACCAGGGAAACTTAAGCAAAGATTTTGTCCATCCCTAGGAACTGATTGAGCAGATCGTGGTTGGAGCACAGAAGTCTGCATTTTTGATAAGCACTAAAGATTCAAATGAAATGAAAATTTGAAAGTAAATGAAAGTAAAATTGCACTTCACAGAATATTCTTTGGAGGCTGTGGGTAGAAACCTTTGACTCTGAAACTTGAATAGCTTAGATGGATGGGTGAGTTTTCCCTGCTCATTTTTTAACAGTAGTTACTATGGGGATTTAAGCATTGACCACCAAATTCTAATAAAAAAAATAAGAATACCAATGTGTAAGCTTAAGTAAGTAAATACTGATTTGTAGAATATATTTATCACTTATCATAAGAACTTGACCAAAAATGAGATTAGTGTTTAAAACAAATAAAAATAGAAAAAGAAACTCCCTGAAATAGAACATAGCCTTTGAAGTTAATAAACTTCAAGTATTTCTGTACCAAAAGAAATAAATATTTAGAGACCAGGACTTAATGCACAAAAAAACATTCTGCATCTTCTGTCCTGTAATTCAGTCAGGGTGCTATTAATGAGAGAGCTCCAGTGAGTCTTAGTTGTCGTGGTCGCAGGAGGAGATGGGGTCTGTGAGGTGTTCACACCAAGTGGGGGAGGTTATGAAGGCTCGTTGTTAAGTAAGAGGATGGAGTGCAAGTGGAATGAAACCAGTCAGGCGTCGGGTTTTGGTATTTCCTGTTGTTAGCACTCGAATGTTTAGGAACACAACAAACCTAATTTTCCCTCTGATACTATTTGGTATGATTTATATGTACACATGTATCCGCTTGCATGCACATATGCGTACATAGAACTGTATTTGAAGGCCAAAAAGGAAGAGGCCCCGAGGGCTCTTTAGTGTACAATTAATATTTTGGTTAGAAAATCAGCAGATTGTTTCAGTATGGTTATGTGTTATGACATCATATTCCAGTAAAGTTATAATGAACAGAAATTTTGTTTGCCTCTGTGGCAAACCAAAATGAGTTTTGTAATTGTCAGCAGGCCGAAGTGATTACAGTGGCGCCCACTCCCTCTCCTGTAGTTAAGGGTCTGCTAGCATTCCACTTGTGGACCCCTGTTTTCAGAAGTGTGTAATTAATTGTACATGTTTGCTCTATGGCGAAAGCTCGTCATGTAAGATCTCAGGAGTCAATTTTGATTTCAGGTCTGTTTTAAAAGGTTAGTAGTGGGATCAGTTTACAACATACATTGAGTTCTGTAGAGGTGGGAAAGATGGATTTTGTGGGACACAAAATAGTCTGCTTTTATCCTATTAGTCCAAATTTCTGCATTAAAGAAATCTGAAACAAAACATGCAATAGGAGGCTGCATTTTAGTGCATCAGTTATTGTATGCAGAGAGCAAAAAGGATTGTGGTTTCTAATGCTTCTTAATCTTTGCTTGTTAAAATAGCCTGTTACTATAGTGATATTTTTCTTCCTTTAACTTTTTCATATTTGCCAATTAAAAATGAGAACATATGACATAATAAAACACAAAAATACTTTATCTTAAATTAATAGGAAACAGTGGGCCAAGAATATCGACTCTTCAGAATTTAACACAGCGACTTTCTCCCTTTTTTTCAGACTGGCTTTTCCCACTGCCTTTGACACTGCCAATTGTTTCCCTGACGTTGTGTTGTTTCTTTTCTAACTCGAACCTGCTTTCATCTCCTTCATTGCCGTCTATTATTTCCCCTGCCTTTTGATCACAGGCATTAATCAGAGCCTAGTCTCAGGCTTTCTCTTGGTTCCTTTTTGCTTCCGTTTTTCAGGTGCTTATCCACTCACATGGTTTCAGTTAGTGCTTCCCAGTAACCTGCATTACTGTCCTGTGCTCTCGTCCTTCACTTTCAGTAAACCTTCACTGATTAGTCCCATCTGCCTGGAGATTTGTACATGATGGGTGCTGGCCAGCTGATCAGGTTGAATATAGAACACTGCTACCTGATGTCCACTAGTCCTCTAAAATGCAGTAGGACAGTCGACTGGGCTTCTTTTTTCTTGGAAACAGACATCTTTTAGCACTGAGGTGATTTTGCACTTAATTTATCAGCATTTTTATACATGCACCATTCCATCAAAATTGATCCTATGGGTTTTTCTAGTTCATAGCGTTTGACACAACCCCTCACTTCTCCATGGTGAACTTTCCAACTTAGTTTCCAGAAAAGACACGATTTGCCTTGATTTCCTATCACTCCCTCCTTCAGAGCTCTGTCTCATGGGTTTAGATTCCATTGATATATTGAAGATTCTCAAATTTTATTCCCACCTTGGACTTCTTTCCTGGAGTCCAGACTCATAAATCCAGCTCTCCATGCAACATCCCCATGTGGATATCTAACAGGCCTAATTTCACATCTTCAAACCAGAGCTGCATACGTCTGCCCTCCAACAAACCCTTTCCTTTTGTGGTTTTCCCCAACTCCATATGCAGTGCCCCATCTTCCAGGAGCTCAGGTCAGAAGCCCTGGGTTCCTCCTTCACTCCTCTCTCCTATTTCATAGCCACTTCTTGGGTTAACCCTGTCTCTCTACTTTTGAAATTCAGCTAGAGCCCTCTACTTCTCGTCACTTCCTCTGCTGTCAGTCTTGTTTAGGCTGCTGCTGTTTTTCCTGTGTTGCTGCTCTAGCTTCCTGATAGACCTCCTGGCTTCTGTCCTCATTCCATACAGCCTTTTCTCAGTGTAGTAGTCAGATGGGCCCTGAACAGTATAAGCCACATCATGTCGCTTTTCTACTCCAAACCTTCCAGTGGCTGGCCGTTTCACTCGGTAAAAGTCAGATTCTTACAATGATTTCTAACAAAGGCCTAAGGAACTCTGACCACCTCTATCTATCTCCTGGCTTTCCTTTCCTTACTCCCTAGACTCTACGCAGGTGGGCCTCCTCCGAATTACTTGACCGTGCAGGGCATGCTGCTGCCTCAGGGCCTTTCTACTTGACATTTTCTCTGCTTCAGCCGCACTGTTCCAGAACCCGCATGGTTTCCTCCTTCACTTATTTTAGCTCTTTACGCAGTTGTCGTCTTCTCAGGGAGATGACCCTCCTCTGCCTACCCCATCCAGAATCCACCTCTACAACACTTCTGAACCTTGGGCTCTTTTACTGTTTAACATACGTCTCTAACATATGATGTTCTGCATATATGCCTTATATTTTGTCTGTCTTCTCCACCGTAATGTGCATTTTTGTTCATTGTCATGTTCCTCTGTCATATAGAAGGTGCTTCATAAATAGTTGTTGAGTTAATGGCTTTTATTTCACATTACCTTAATTTTCTTATTTTTCTAGATTTGTTCATTCTTACACCTGCTTTTATCCTCTCGTGTCCGTATCACTGCAGCGTTCTACTCACGCTTCTCTACCTCAGTCACATTCAACTCAGACCTGCTAAAAATTTTACCTTAAACACATTTTTATACTTTCTACCTGAGATTTGATTTGTCGTTTTCTTTTTTAAGACTTTATTTATTTATTTTTAGAGAGAGGAGAAAGAGAGGGAGAGAAACATCAATGTGTGGTTGCCTCTCTCATGCCCCTTCCTGGGGATCAGGCACGCAAACCCAGGCGTGTGCCCTGACTGAGAATTGAACTGGCAACCCTTTGGTTTGCAGGCCCAGCCAGGGTTGTCTTTTTTTTTTTTTTTAATGTTGAATCTGATCTCTAATTTTTTTGCAAAGTACTTATCACTTTGGAGATGTTACCCCCCCCCCCTGCCCCCCCCCATTTCATGGTTGTCTTCTGCTAAAAGCACAGTTATCTTTGTGTTGTCACCTAAATGGCCTCGCTCATCTCCATCCTCTGTGCGGGCTCCCCATCCTTCAGCACCACCCCATTTGGCTCACTTCCATCAAAATCTGTCAGAAACTTGAACTTAAAACTCTATTAGGGCTAATAAGAGGGCATAGTACATTACAAGGGGGGGGATCCAGAAAGAGTGGAATTTATTTATAAAAAAATTGTGTATTTATTCTTATATGTTTCAACTTCAGTCACCTTCAAAATACTCTCCATTTAATGCAATACACCTGTCGAGGTTTTTTTTTCCACTGCTCAAAACAGTTTTTGAACTCATCAATTTTGATGGCTTTTAATTAGTATTTCTGCTGTTTTTTGTTTCACTTCTTTTACATCGGCAAAACATTTCCCTTTGAGGATGCTTCTCATCTGGGGAAACAAAAAAAGTTGTCTGGGGTGAGATCTGGTGAATGGGGGTTTGGGCAGGTGGGCCATGTGGTTTCTAGTCAAAAACTGCTGAATACTCAGCGTGGTGAGGGCAGGTATGCACATAAATCACCCATCATGAAATGGGCAAACGCACTGAGTCTCAAAAAACAGTACCTGAAGCTGAGTGCAGCCTTTCACAGGAATGTCAGTGGTACACTATACAGATGGGTTCCTCGAACACTCACCTAGCAGGGGAAGCCTTTGCTACAAGGGGCCCACCCTTCAGAAGATAATCCCATTTTTTTGTTTGTTTGTTTTTACACAACCAGAAGATGATTCCAGTTTTAAAACAAATCTTAGTAATGACTATAGAGTGATTTTATTGAACTAACATGAATATTTTATTTTCTTTTTAGGTATCATTGCCCGATGCCTAAGATCTTTTATGTTCAACTGACTGTAGGAAATAATGAATTTTTTGGGGAAGGGAAGACTCGGCAAGCTGCTAGACACAACGCCGCCATGAAAGCCCTCCAAGCACTGCAGAATGAGCCCCTTCCAGAAAAATCTCCTCAGGTGTGGTGCTGCTGCATGTGACAGTCTCTTTCTGTAGGTCCCCAGTGAGATGATTGAAAAGACAAAGAAATGCATTTTTACACATAGAAGAAACAATCTGTTCTGATAGGAAAGAAAACAAGAGTGGTGCTCTCCTCTGATTTGCTTCTCAGATTACCTGTCTACTGTACTAGACGTGTGTTCCTGCCAGGAGGACCTTGCGTTTGAGAACTTTGGTTCACCTATGGAGTACACTTCCCAGGCAGCTCAGGATTTTGGAATGTGTACAAGTATGAGAAATAACATTCATTTACCTTGCATTTAATGCTACTTTTTTTTTTTTAGCATAGATTATATTGTGTTGATCTGGAATCAAGGAAATTAAAGTGGATATGATCTTTTAGATTTTTTCAGTCCTACTTAATTTTTACAAATGAGGATATTGAGGTTATTCTTGAGTAATTTTACCTGTTCTCATGGCTTTAGCTGTTGACTGCAAAATAGAATCTCCACCTCAGCCATATTTTTTTAGAAGTTCTTTTCTTATCGAGTGTTCCACTTAGTTATTTCAAACTGTACAGTTTCCCAAGCCTGTTGTTTCTCTGCCTCTGAGGTTGGTCTTGGTTAATAGCGCACTTGCGTATTTCCCCCCGTATGCATTCATTAGGGTGTGTGTCTGTTTTCCCACTGCATCGTAAGCCTCCTGGTAGAAGGACTGCTCTACCTCTGTTACTTGTGCTCTGTTCAGCATATCTGAGGTCCTCCCTCCAGAAATAGGTGTTAAATAAGTAAGGGAAGGGTGCCAGGACTAGATCCAGAGCTCCGGAATCCTGGTTTACATCCTATACTCTTTCTACAGCTTAGTTTTCATAGAAGATTAAATTCCATGTTATAACACCAGTGGAGGTACAGAGTGTGTGTGTGTGTGTGTGTGTGTGTGTGTGCGCGTGTGTGTGAAGTGGGTGGGGGATAGAGATTTCTGGAGAACTAGATGAACTCAAATTAGTGTATGGTTGAGTAAAAACTTTCACATGCAGCATTTATTCTTTACTTTGAGGAAACCCCCCCCCAAAAAGCAAATAAAAAAGAGCCTCATAGCAAAGTGCTTGGCTGCTGTGGTTACCTAGGAATCCGTGAGAACCAGTCTGTGGTTTTCTGTATGTCATTGTAGTTTCTTTTAGACTGTGCACAAAGTTACAAAGTGTAGATTCCATGTCATCCTTTTTTTTTGTGATTTAGAATGGCGAATCTGGAAAAGAAATGGATGATGACAAAGATGCAAATAAATCTGAGATCAGCTTAGTGTTTGAAATTGCTCTGAAGCGAAATATGCCTGTCAGTTTTGAGGTATGTTCTCAGTAGAGACCTTCTAACCCTCCTAAACCTGTTTGTCATTAACTTCAACCAACAAATAAATAAAATTAACTGGTATACTAGTATCCTGAGTTAATGTGCTTCTTTATGCTCACTCTGGGAAGAATAGAACTTATTATTGATTTTTATTAAATGTATTGGGGTGACATTGGTTAACAGGATCATACAGGTTTCAAGTGTACATTTCTGTGACACATGATCTGCATACTGTATTGTTTGCCCGCCACCTGAAGCCAGTCTGTCTTCTCTCTCCACCCCGCACCACCCTCCTGCCCCTGGCAACCACCACACTGCTGTCTGTGCCCATGGTTTCAGTTTGATATCCCACATGTGAGTGAAATCATATGGTTAGAACTTATTATAATGTCATGGATTCCTGCTGACCTCTGTGGCTTTTTAATGTAAAATCATCTTTATGTGTATTTCAGTTTTCATCATCAAATGTATTTTCTGAGTGTAAGTTAATTTGTAGCATTCTAGAGAATTTGGTGTTTTTAATAGAATCAAATAGAAAATATCCCAGGTACTGTTCAGTGACACATATGTGATAATAACAATTTTTTTATATTTGCCAAAATACGTTTAAATTTTACTAAGCCACTAAGTAAGCAGCTGTCTACTTTGCAAGCAGCAACAGATAAATATGTCCCAAAATGTTTACAAAATTATGTGAAATTTCAACGAGAAAAATGTTTTAATTATCATAGTACCTCCTATATCAAGAAATTCTTACTTTTCAACTCAAATATCTAGAAAATTGGCAAAACCCAGGAAATAAGCTGAAACAGTCGTGGAGTATCCTCCTTCAAATTGTTCACCTTCCAGAAAGCTCCCACGTTTAACTCACTCACAGGATCCACTAACCTCGGCTGAGAATCTGTCTGCTTTCTCCTTAGATGGAATTCCAACAGACTGGGCTGTCTGATGTCAGCCTGTAGCAGATTAAAAGCAGCAAAATGGGGAAGGCAGGGACAGGATATACTTTACTGCTTATAGGCCCAGCAAGAAATGATAGGGACAGGATGGAAAACCAGATGAAGTAATTGCAGGTACTCAAAAACTGTTGGGTTTGGGACCTTTAAAGGTTGCAATGAATAAGAACAGTTTTATAAGTCCTGAAAGTCCTTGGCAGGATCATTATATATTATTGTTCAAATGGTGATCTAATGTCAGTAAACCAGTTTTTTCTTTTTCTTTTTAAATTCAGGAGCATGTCCAAGAAAGTAGTTAACATAAACAGTTTTGGTATTTCAACTAGTAATACTTAGAAAGTATGCTTATTATAAATTCCTTATCCTTAGCATTGTTGAATTATTGAGCTATTGTTGTTTTTTATTTTTGTATTGGTATCCAAAAAGACAAACTTTTAATATAATGTTAGATAATAAACTATTTAAATAGGGTACCTTTTATAGGTCAGAATTTTGAAAGAGATCGAAGTTTTGAGTACTTAGGTTTTAGAACACTTCTTTCCTTGAAAAGTTGGTTTCAAAGAGCGCATTAGTACTGGGTTTGGGAATATTCAGAGCTGACAGATTCATAATCTGTTGCTCTAGAAAGCTAAGTGTTTCTATGGCATATCCACTTACCTTCTTAGGTCATGTCACAGAAAGTAAGCATTCCTTTCCTTAAAACAGCCTTTGAGGTCTATGTCAGATGTAGGTCAGTGTCCACCCACCAACTGTTTCTGAGTGGCTGCCTCAGGCAATATGCCTGCTGGCTTACAGAACTCCAGTCAACCTCCAGTAACTTACTCGTCGGAGGAGAGAATGGCAAATGTGCACATTGTCATTCCTGATGTCCTGTGTACGTAATCTAATGTGGTATGTTTTATGTTTTTAATTTTTTGTTCCATAAGAAATGGGTAACCATAGAATTGACTGTTTTAATAGTTAAAAAAACAATCTTGAGCATGAATTGAATGTTTACATTTATTTATTTATTTATTTATTTATTTATGTTTTAAAGATTTTATTTTACTTACTTTTAGAGAGAGGGGAAGGGAAGGAGAAAGAGAGGGAGAGAAACGTTACTGTGTGGTTGCCTCTTGGCACACCCCCTCCTGGGTATCTGACCTGAAATCCAGGTATGTGTCCTGACTTGGAATCAAACCAGCAACCCTTTGGTTCACCAGGCAGCACCCAATCCACTGAGCCATATCAGCCAGGGCTGAATGTGTTTATTTAGATTTCTGTATTTCCAACTTACAGTTAAGTAGTCTTTATTTTAAAAATTTATAATTTGGGCATAATTCTTAATTTCAGTTTTGATTATGACATGAACATTAAACAACATCCAAGCTGTAAGAACACATCTTAAGTACCTGTATGTTATTTAATATTGTATTTATGTTTTATAGGTTATTAAAGAAAGTGGACCACCCCATATGAAAAGCTTTGTTACTCGGGTGTCAGTGGGAGAGTTCTCTGCCGAAGGAGAGGGAAATAGCAAAAAACTTTCCAAGAAGCGCGCTGCAACCACTGTCTTACAGGAGCTTAGGAAACTTCCACCTCTTCCTGTGGTTGAAAAGCCAAAACTATTTTTTAAAAAACGCCCTAAAACAATAGTCAAAGTAAGTATGGGCTTGTGAATGTTAGTAAGCTTTACTGTGTGAATATTATGATAACTATAGATAAAAGTTTTTTCCATTGGGCAGGTGTCTAAACCTATAGCTTCTATAGGTTCAGAATCAGGGTTGGACATGTGACTGTAAATCAGTAACAATTCCATATTGCTTTTTAGACATTTGTATATCTGTGTTTGTTCATCAGATAATACCTTACATACTTAGAATTTTTTTATGGCTTAATACTACTTTCCTGTTCATTATCACCTTTAGTGTAATTCTCTTCATGACTATTTAAGGTAGAGGGTACTACCCCTCATTTTACAAATTAGGTTTTTATGTAACACATTTAAAGCATTTGCTCGCTTCCAGTCACCTGTTGCATGGAGCAACCTGGACTACTCTGATCTCTAACCCAGTGTTCTTTCTGCATACCACACTGTTACATAGTATGTTTTTAGGATATTTGAAATGGTTGTAGGATACAGGGTAGAAATCATGAAGAATGCAGACCCCGTGACAGCCGCAGCAGCTAGTGAATACGAAGTACCTTGTGTGCGGGACTTAGTTCCAGACTCTGTGCTTTATCAACTCATCTTCATGGGAGCCCTGGAGGCAAATGCTGGTATTTTGTTTCCACTCTTTCAGCCATGTGTGCCTTGCCAAAGAAGGATATAGAACACACAGCTTTTTCCAGATGACTCTTTTTTTTTAATGGATCAAATTTTATTTACATTAATCAGAAAAGGGAGGCAAAAGTCAGAGAAATTAGATGAACTGGTACTAGGAACAGGACAGTGCCCATGGGTGTTCAGTATACATGACATAAATGGGACTCTAGTTCTGTTTGCAGAGAAAGGCTTCCCACTGTGTCAGTAGCCTGCTCTGCATCCCTCAGTTAGCAGGCTTCTTCTCATCAATCTCTACAAATCAAGGGTTGCAGAAATGAAGTACTTTTTATCTTTCATGCATTTGTTTTGTTTAACTCCTCCCGTAGCATCTTTTATACCTTTATGCCTTTGCTATATTTAAAAATATGTATTTACCTAAATGACTATAAAAATACTTACTCTTTTTAATGAGTGCTATCCTTACATCACTGAGAAGATGTAGGCTGTGTGTTCCCTGAAATAGTATTCTACATTATGTGTAAGGTAGACTAAAAATAAATGCCAGATAGATCCCCTCCTCATGAGTCCCTGAGGTTCTGAGGAGGACTGGCTTTCATCTGCTCCCCACAGTCGGGGTGGATGGGGCTGTGAAGAACATGGCTTTTGGAGTCAGTTTGGCGTGTGTCTCCGCATGGCCCAAGCAAGTTAGCTAACTTTTCTAATCTTACGTTTCCTCATTTATAATGCATGAGTAATTATTATGAAGTATTTATTAGTAATACAAATAATAAGTACCCAATAAATATTAACTTTGTTATTTGATATCTGATTTTGTCTATTCATAGTTATATGTATGTGAATATATCCATGGTCTGTTTTCTTAAATCTTTTTATGTATAAAATTTGTAGCTTATCTATGATGGAAGAACAGTGTTCTATGTCAGAATGGCAGCACAGTAACCTTTATCTAATTTATTCAACTGAATCTAATCTTAACACATTAACAATAATAAACCATTAAGCTATAAAAGATCTGTACATTTTTATAGTAGGGTATAGATATAACTCTTATTAATTTTAACTGTAGCCATTAAAAGCAAAATTATTATTTGAATACTATTCTTCAGAGAGGGGAGAAAGATTTTGAATTCTCATAATTATTTGCTGCTAACTCTAGTATATAAGAATATTATTCCAGAGCTTTCTTCCTGTCCACCATTTGGATCTCAGCTTAAACTTACTTATTTAGGTGGCAGACTGGTACAGCCACTATGGAAAATAGTATCAAATTTCCTCAGAAAGCTAAAAACAGAACTGCCTTTTGACCCAGCAATTCCACTGCTAGGATTATATCTTAAGAACCCTGAAACACCAATCCAAAAGAACCTATGCACCCTAATGTTCATAGCACCACAATTTACAATAGCCAAGTGCTGGAAGCAACTTAGGTGCCCATCAGTAAATGAGTGGATAAAAAACTATGGTACATTTACACAATGGAATTCTACGCAGCAGCAAGAAGGAGCATTTATGTATATGTCTTATGGACTTAGGCTTTTGTTTCTTGTGGGCAAATACTTATGAGTGGAATGGCTTAGTCATCTAGTAGGTATGTATTCAATGTTTTAGGAAACTGCCAATAATTTTTCAAAGGGATTATTCTATTTTACATTCTCATCAACCATGTGTGTGATTCTTGTTGCTGCACATCCTAACATGTATAGTCTTAAATTTCAGTCATTCAAATACATGTGTTTTGTATCTCATTGTGGTTTGATTTTACATTTCTCTTGTGACTAATGACATGAGCATGAGTGTTTAGTAGCATGTGAGGCTTGATGAGGTGTTCAAATCTTTTGCCCACCTAAAAATTTTTGGTTGCCCTTTTTAAATGACAAATTTAATACTGAATTTTGAGAAGTCTTTATACATTCTGGATACAAGTTCTTTATCAGATATGTAGTTTATAAATATTTTCTCCAAGCCTATGACTGTTTTTTTCAAAGAACGGAAGTTAATAATTTTGAGTAAGTCTAGTTTATTATTGTTATTTTATGGAATGTGATTTTTGGTGTTATATCTAAGAAATTTTCATGCAACCAAGTCACAAAAACTTCCCCTGTATTTTCTTCTGGATTTTTTACAGTTTTAGATATTACATTTAAATCTTTGAGCCATTTTGAGGTAATTTTTTGAAAAGCATATGAAGTATGTATTTAAAAAAAAATTTTTGCACCTGAATATCCACTAGTTCTAGTACCATTGGTTGAAAAGACTACCCTTTATCCACTGAATTGCTTTTGCACCTTTTTCAAAAATCAATTGGCCCTATAGGTGAGGATCTATTCCTGAATGCTGTTCTGTTTCATTGGTCTCTGTCTGTATTTATGCCGATAGTGTGCATACTGTCTGGATTACCGTAACTTTATTGAACTTGAAATCAGTTTGATTTCCCCAACTTTGACCTTTTTTGCAGAGTTGTTTTGGTTATTTGTTCTTTCCATTCCATATGACTTTTAGCATTGGCTTATTAGTTATTACCAAAAAAAAGCCTGCTGGGATTTTGATCAGGAAATGACCTGATAGATCAGTTTGAGGAAAGTTAACATTTTAACAATATTGAGTCTTCTGACCCATGAGCATGTTTCTCCATTTTTGAGATCTTACTTAATTTCAGCGGTGTTAGGGTTTTATATAAATTGTATCATACTATATGTATTCTGTGCTTGCTTTTCTCACTTAACGTCTTTTTTTTTCCCTGGAATTCATTCATCTTGATGCTTGTAGCAATACTTCTCCATTTTCACTGCAGTATGTCATTCCATTGTATGAATATACTATAATTTATCTATTCTTTTTATGAATATTTAGGGGTTTTTTTGCTATTTCAAATAAGGTAGCAATGGATATTCTTGAACTTATGATGTAGCACATATGGGTGACAGTTTTCTAGGGTATAGACATGTAATGATTAGACTACTAGGGATACATGTATCTTCTTTGGCTTTAGTAGGCATTGTCAAGTTGTTTTCCATTTTATGTTACTATTAGCACTGTGTAAGTTTCTTTTATTCCTTGTCCTCACCAAGTGAGGCTGTCAAACTTTTTAATTTTTGCTAAATTGATGAGTGTGAAATAGTATCTCATTGTGGTTTTAATATGCATTTTCTGAGTCCTAATGAGATTATCTTTTCATATATGCTTTTTAGCTGTTAAATATCTGTTTATATTTTTTGCCTATTTTTCTTTTAGATTATATTTTTCTTAATACCTTTTGGGAGTTTAAAAAATATATTTTAGATACTTGGTTTATCTTTTTTAGTTATATGTATTGTAAATATCTCTTTCCAATTCATGGCTTATCTTCTATTCTTTGGTGTTTTTTAATGAATAGAAGTATGAAATAGCTGTACTGAAGAATTTAAAAGCAGAATAGTTGACCCAATTTATCAATAATACCTCTGAGCCATAAGTCCCATACAAGCCTTAGTTTCAGATCTGTTTTTATGCTTTTCCTCCATAAATCTTTACAAATGACTCTCATTTATCTTCTCTAGTCACAGTTCTGGGGTGTAAGGGAGGAGGAGAGAACCACTTTCAGGATCCAATAACAAGTTTTACAAGCATGTTTTGAAATTTTTTGTTACATTGTTCTTTAGGCTGGACCAGAATATGGTCAAGGAATGAACCCCATTAGCCGCCTGGCTCAAATTCAACAGGCCAAAAAGGAGAAGGAGCCAGACTATGTTTTGCTTTCAGAGAGAGGAATGCCTCGACGTCGGGAATTTGTGATGCAGGTATTTCTAACTTTTATATGAGAAGAGTTTTTTTTAACTATTGAAAAAATCTAGGAATCTGCAGGTTGGAATAGAGATACGGGGGAAAGGCCAACTAGGAATGAATAGCACAAAGTAACACTATCTACCCTTAGAGAATTTATTCCCTTCAGGCCCTGGTTGAAACATTCAAGTGTCAAGGACATGTTAGAATAGACAGAAGAGTTTTGAAGGGCCTGAGTTCACACAGGTTGTTGAGCCCAGAGTTTATCATTTAGAAGGCTTGTCTCTATCTTACTGTGTTACAATGTGCAGCCAGAGTCTATTAACTATTGGGACTAGGAGACAGATGGAATTAGAAACAAAATTGAGAAGGATGGATGTAAATGGAACTGGGCCAAGAGCATGAACTTTGGGTTTTCAGGAAAGTTAGGAAAGAGAGCTACCTAGCTGTCTCCCTAACCATGGTGAGGACTGAGGGACTCAGAGTTGCTGAGAGTTTCAGCTGTGGTGTTGTGCAGCCAAGAAAATTGGAGTGTGCTTGCTACTGTGTTGGCAGAAGGGTGGGGACTGGCAACAAGGTAGACTACCTGAAATGCCCTCCTTCTTTCACGTCCTATCTGTGCTTCTGTGGTTGCCAGCTCAAGCCCCAGTGATGAAGAAACATTTCATTTTTATTATGAAAATTTCGAGCATATCCAAAGGTAGATATAGTTAATAGCATACTATGAAGAATAATGTAATGGCATGTTGGGGAATATGCCCATCATCCAGACACAACATTTTAGGTTTTTTACCACACTTGCTTCAGCTGTTAATTTTTCTTTTCTTCCTCCCTCCCTCCCTTCTTTTCCTAAAGAATTTCAAAGCTGATTTCTAACTATGTTATTTCAACCTACACATTACTTAGTGTGTATCTCTAAAAAATGTAAGTTTTTCTTACATTAGGCATGATTCATTAGAATTATATCATAAATAAGTCTATATTTAAATTATCCTTTTTGTCTTCAAGCTCTTTTTGTTGTAATTGGCTTGTCAAAGAAACTTTTTCCAATCAAACCCATGGATCTTACCTTTAATACAGTCCAGTTAAAATGAACAGATATTTATTAAGTTGTGACCATAGGGGAGAAATTTTAATACTCTAGCAGGGTCTGTCATGTTGATGAACTTTTCATGCCTATCTAAACTATACCTAACTTCCTTATTCATAGTCTTTATATTTCTTTATCTCAAAGTATCTAATACAGTGGTCTGTATATAATAGGACCTTAGTAAACCTTTGAGCATATTTGCTGCTACCTGTCTGCCTGGTTGAGAGCTAGTATATTTGGCTTTTGTTGGAGATATAAATGTATGATGTAGTCACAGATGAACCACTGTTTGGAACCTAGACATCCACAGAGGGGAATTCGTCTGTCATTAGCAAGGCATTATGTTCTAGATGTCATTAGGACCCAGAACAGCATTGTTCTAGTATCTTCACCTTGTGAAATATATGTGCCAGTTTTTTCTTTTTACACTCTTAGAGTTAAAGAATTCTAGAAAGTATCCTTTGACCTCCAAAGCTTGAAAAAAATTACCTAAATTTTAGACCTGTATTAAAAATAAAAACTAGCTTTGACTATGGGGAATATTGAGTACCCCTTTTGAAAGAGGAATTTAGAGTACCTTACGCCAGCTTCCATTTTATGGGTGTTCATAAACATTCTAGTGAAATGGGAACATTCGGCTATATTTTTACATGTTTTCACGCTGAATTCATACTGTTTTTCCCTCTTCTGGGAGTCCCAGTGGATTCATTACTGTATTGCAGCAACTTTATCAAAGTGAAGGCTTTTGCATAAACTGCTTAGGCAATATTATAATTTGTTAAAATTGAACATGGAAATAAAATATCTAGAGATAATATGCTAATATTTATTTATCGCCAAAATGTAAACTTGTGTGTTGTGACCCATATGCAGTTACTTGTATTGATTGCTAGATGAAAGAAAATCTTCGATGTCATTATTTGGGTATTAGTTGCAGGGCAAATTTCTTAAAGCTTTTTATTTTTTTAGACATAGATTTAAAAAATTTTTTCAAAATGAAAAATAATGCTAACTAAATTGCATATCAGCACATTGTATCATATAATGTTAATTTTTCTACTTGTGATTAAGATCTCTAGGTTTTTAAAATATATAAGCAAATTTTATCGATTTTGTTTTTGACTCAGTGAAATATAATAAATTGTTCGGCAAAAGTGTTTAGAAGTCTTTTGTTAGGTTTTTGAGTTGTTGATTTATTTAAATTATTTTCTAAAATAACTAGTCTGAAATTTACTGCATAGCAAAATTGTACTTTGCAGAAAAATTAATATTTTAATATAAAAATCTTATGTATAATAGTTAAAATGTGTGAGGTTTCTGGGAAGATGACTTAAGAAGTTTATTGCATACTTGCTGGGCTTTTATATAGAAGTGATTTTTTAATAATATATTTTATTGATTATGCCATTACAGTTGTTCCATTTTCCCTCCTTCATTCCCCTCCACCCTGCACACCTCCTCCCACCCACATTCCCCCTCTTTGGTTCATGTTCATGTGTCATAAGTTCGTTAGCTTCTACATTTCCCATACTATTCTTGCCCTCCCCTTTCTATTTTCTCCCCACTGTCTATGCTACTTATTCTCTGGACCTTCTCCCCCACTCTCTGCCTCCCACTCCCCTGTTGCTAACCCTCCATGTGATCTCCATTCCTGTGGCTCCACACCTGTTCTAGCTGTCTGCTTAGCTTGCTTTTGTCTTAGGTGTGGTTGTTAATAACTGAGTTTGCTGTTCTTTCACTGTTCATATTTTTTATCTTCTTTTTCTTAGATAAGTCCCTTTAACATTTCATATCATAAGGGCTTGGTGATGATGACCTCCTTAAACTTGACCTTATCTGAGAAGCATTTTATCTGCCCTTCCATTCTAAATGAAAGCTTTGCTGGATAGAGCAATCTTGGATGTAGGCCTTTGGATTTCATGACTTGGAATACTTCTTTCCAGCCCCTTCTTGCCTGTAAGGTCTCTTTTGAGAAATCACCTGACAGTCTGATGGGAAGTCCTTTGTAGGTGACTGTCCCCTTATCTCTTGCTGCTTGTAGGATTCTCCCCTTCATTTTAATCTTGGGGAATGTAATTCTGATGTGCCCTGGTGTGTTCCTTCTTTGGGTCCAACTTCTTTGGGACTCTCTGAGCTTCCTGGATTTCCTGGAAGTCTATTTCCTTTGCCAGATTGGGGAAGTTCTCCTTTATTATTTGTTCAAATAAGTTTTCCACTTGTGGCTGTTCCTCTTCCCCTTCAGGTACCCCTATAATTCAGATGTTGGAACGTTTAAAGATGTCCTGGAGGTTCCTGAGCCTCTCCTCATTTTTTTGAATTCTTGTTTCTTCATCCTTTTCTGTTCAGTCATTTTTTTCTTCCTTCTGGTCCACTCTATTGATTTGAGTCCCAGTTTCCTTTCCATCACTATTGTTTTCCTGTGCATTTTCCTTCATTTCACTTAGCGTAGCCTTCATTTTTTCATCTAATTTGCAACCAAAATCAACCAGGTCTGTGAGCATCCTGTTCACCAGTCTTTTGAATTGCACATCTGATAGATTGGCTATCTCTTGGTTGCTTAAAAGTATTGGCTCTGGGGCTTTGATTTGTTCTTCCATTTGAGCCATTTTTTGGGGGGGGTCTGCTTATGCCTGTTACATAGTGAGGGTCGGAGCCTTAGGTGTTCACCAGGGTGGGGCAATCCAGTGCATGGTTGCGATGCTGTATGTGGGGGTGGGGTCAGAGAGGGAACAATGGTGCTTGCTCTGCTTGTATTTAAGTCCCTTCTGCCGATGCCCACAAACAAATTGACCCCTTATGGTGCTGATTTTTGTGTGGGTGGGCTTGTGTACAGTTTAGGACCCTGTGGGTCTTTCCAAGGAACTCTCCTGTGAGGCTGGGAGTCTCTTCTGGCACCTCCGCCCCCACAAGTGTTTTCAATCAGTGCTTTTAGGCTTTATTTCCTGGCGCTGGGGCCCTAGGTTGCGTGGTCCGTTTTGCTGCATGTTTTTGCCTTGTTTATCTGCACGCAAATGTGTAACCGCAGTCAGCCAGTGGCCTTGTGCGCCTTACTGGGTCTGCTCCTTTCCTCCCTGCGCCTGGGTCTGCCAGCCACTGCTTTTTCCTGCTGGGACCCTTCTCTTCAGGCCACCGACTCCGCCCCTCTTACTGGTCTGGATGAATGGTGTTGGACTTTAGTGCAGTTCAATATTCTGTCTGTTCTGGTTGTGCTTTTGTTTCTAAATCTTTGTTGTCCTTAATTTTGGTTGTGCAAGGAGGCACAGTATTTTCACCTACACTTCCATCTTGGCCGGAAGTCCCTAGAAGTGATTTGTTTTAAGTGAGTGCTGTTAGCATGGAATCAAAGTCCTTCAGCACAGCAGTCTTTTATAATTTTATTTTATTTTTATTAAAAATTTTTTTATATCAGTCTTAATACTAATAAATAACTTAAGGTTCCTGCTCAACAAACTAATGAACCATGTCTCTTTAAGAACTTGTGTGAGACAAGAGGTGGGTGAATGGGTGCCGCGGTCCGACTGCAGCAGGTCAAAGGGTCCCACAGGTGAGGGTAGGCGTCGGCGCTGGGTAACAGACGACAACATGCCTCAAAGGACAGTGAAGCTCTGTTCCGTTTATTGCAAGTACAAGCAGGTTTTTATATTTTCATTTTAGGTAGTGATTAACATTTGCAGTATAACATGATCATTTAAGCAGAAAAAATTAATACAAAGGTAATCAGGAAAAGTATGAAAGTTCCCATAGATTCAGTTATAATAAAGAAAGATTATTTTGACCAGGAGAGCTATTAATCAGACAATTAGAAGTATCTTATTGTATATTAAAGTTTCTCAGAATTTGTCATAGGGCAAAAGGATACGCTAGATTGAGTAGAGATAATAGGAAATTTATTATAAGGCCTTTGTGATGTTTAACTTAGCTATCTATCCTTTTCTGTCTAAAATGTTTCTCTGTGTACTATAAACTCTGATTCTTTAGTAACTGTTCCATTGATTGATTTTGTTTGAGATTCAAATGTAGACTGGCCTTGCATTTCTAGAGTAAACCAAACTTTGTCATGATTCTTTTTATATTTTCCTTTGTTTATTGTACTATTATATGGCTACTATTATAATGTACTATTATAATACAGTCAATGGAAACTGCTGTATTAATGGGTTAAGGAGATAAACCATGTAGTCATCATAATAAGTGAAGCAAAAGGATTCGATGAAACTCAATGTACATTTATAATAAAAACTCTTAGCAAAAGAAAAACTCTTAGAGAAAGAAGGAAACTTCCTTAATATGATAAAGGGTACTTTACAGAAAAAAAAAACAAAAAAAAACAAAAACCAAAAACCGTATAGCAAACCTCAGCAAACATTATATTTAATGTTGAAATTTTGAAAATAGAACACAACAAGGAAGACCTCTGTATTTACCAGTACCAAAGTTTATTAAACATAAACTTTGCATTTATGTTTATGGGTGAAATAGGTCTGTCAGTTTTCTTTCTTATACTGTTCTTGTTGGATTTTACAATCAAAGTGATTCTTCACTGAATAATTGAGGACTGATTTCTCTTTCTAATCTTGGATGAATTTTTGTAAGATTAGTTTTTTTTCCTTAAATACTGAGTAGAACTTGCTGGAAAGGATCTCAGTTATTTTGTGGAATTAAAAAAATTATCGTTTAATTTCTTTAGTAATAATAAGTCTGTACAGTTACTGGTTTGTTCTGTGCCAGTTTTTGATAATTATATCATTTAGGAATTTTTCCATTTTATCTTAATTTTCACAAAATTTTAGCTGAAGTATTTAATATTCCTATTATTTTATAATACTACAAAAGCTATTGTGATCTTCCATTTTCTTGTGTCTTCCCCCTCATCAGTCTTACCTTTGGTTTATCATTTTATTTTTTTTAATATATTCTATTGATTATACTATCACGTTTGTCCTATTTTCCTCCTTTATTCCCCCCCTTTATTTTCCCTGCACTGCCCCTCCCACCCACATTTGCCCTCCCCTTAGTTCATGTCCATGGGTTGTACATATAATTTCTTTGGCTTCTACATTTTTTGTACTGTTCTTAACCTCCCCCTGTCTATTTGTATCTCCTATTTATGTTTCTTATTCCCTGTGCCTTTTCCCCATTCTCTTCCCTCCCCCTCCCCACTGATAACCCTCCATGTAATCTCCTTTCTGTGATTCTGCTCCTGTTCTAGTTGTTTGCTGAGTTTGTTTCATTTGTTTTTTTTATGTTCAGTTGTTAATAGTTGTGAGTTTGTTGTCATTTTACTGTTCATAGTTTTTTATCTTCTTTTTTTCTTAGATAAGCCCCTTGAACATTTCATATAATAAGGGCTTGGTGATGATGAACTTCTTTAACTTAACCTTATGTGGGAAGGTTAAGAATGATAGCTTTACTGGATAGAGCAATCTTGGATGTAGGTCCTTGCCTTTCATGACTTGGAATGCTTATTTCCAGCCCCTTCTTGCCTATAAGGTTTCTTTTGAGAAATCAGCTGACTGTCTTATGGGAACTCCTTTGTAGGTAACTGTCTCCTCTCTCTTGCTGCTTTTAAGATTCTCCCCTTCATTTTAATCTTTTTTAAAAAATTTTTATTTATTTATCTTTAGAAGGGAAGGGAAGGAGAGAAGGAGAGAAATATCATTGTATGGTTGCTTCTGGTACATCCCCTGCTGGGAACTGGCCCCTGCTGGGAACTGGCCTGCAACCCAGGCATGTGCCCTGGCAGGGAACCGAACCGAGATCTTTTGGTTCTCAGGCCCGTGCTCAACCTTCATTTTAATCTTGAGTAATGTAATTATGATGTGCCTTGCTGTGTGCTTCTTCGGGAATAACTTCTGTGGGACTCTCTGAGCTTCCTGGACTTCCTGGAAGTCTACTTCTTTTGCCAGATTAGGGAAGCTCTCCTTCATTATTTTTACAAATAAGTTTTCAATTTCTTTCTCTTCCTCATCTCCTTCTGACTCCCCTATGATTCAGATGTTGGAATGTTGCAAGTTGTCCCAGAAGTTCCTGAGCCTCTCCTCATATTTCTGAATTCTCGTTTCTTCATTTTGTTCTGGTTCAATGTTTATTTCTTCCTTCTGCTCTAAACTTTTGTTTGAGTCCCGGTTTCCTTCCCTTCACTGTTGGTGCCCTGTACATTTTCCTTCATTTCACTTGCTGTAGCCTTCACTCTTTCCTCTATTTTGGGACCATACTTAACCATTTCTGTGAGCATCCTGATTACCAGTGTTTTAAATTGTGCATCTGATAGGTTGGCTAGCTCTTCGTTGTTTAGTTGTATTTTTTTCTGGAGCTTTGATCTGTTCTTTCATTTTGGGCCATTTTTTTTGTCTCTGTGCTCCTATTACATAATAAGGGGTGGAGCCTTAGGTGAATATACCAGGGCAGGGCAATGCAGGTTGCTGCTTTGTGATGCTGTATGGGCGGGAGGGGTCCAAAGGGAACAATACCGCTTGCTGGGCTCTTGGCCAGCTATCATTCACTTCCTCTGCTACTCACAAGCAAATTGAGCTCTTCTGGTTCTGATTCCTGGGTGCGTGGGTTTGTGTTCATTCTAGGACCCTGTGGGTCTCTTCAACAAACTCTCTTGTGAGGCTGGGAATTTCTCCTGCCACCTCAACCCCCACAGATTTTTTTAGTAAGTGGTTTTGAGGCTGTAATTCCCTGGATTGCAACTCTGGGTTGTGTGGTCTGTCTGTTTCCCCAGTTGTTCCTCCTGTTTTATCCGCATACACATGTGGGACCGCCCAGCCCTCCAGCCTCCACCTAACCCCATACTCAGGCTGTTGCCTTAGTGCAAGTCATCTCCACCCCAGCTGCTGGTGTCCTCCCCTCCTGTGGGTCTGGATGAATGTTTCATCTTTAACTTCCTGGTTGTTAGATTTCATACAGTTCAATTTTCTGTCAGTCCTGGTTGTTATTTGTTTTTAAATTTGTTGTCATTCTTTTGATTGTGCGAGGAGGCCCAGTGTATCTACTTACGCCTCCATCTTGGCCAGAATTCTCTTGTTTATTATTTTATTATTCTATTCAGGGAACCAACTTTTGGCTTTTTGAACTTCTCTTTTGTACTTTGTTTTCTGTTTTCTTAATTTCTGCATTTCTCTTTATTCATCTGTTTCCTTTGGATTTTCTTCTTAATAATTTTCTTTTCTTTACTGAGGACATGTTTACTGATTTTAGAGAGAGGGGAAGGAAGGGAGAGAAGAGGATGAGGAGAGGGAGAGAGAGGAAAGGAGGGAGAGTTTGAGAGGGAGAGAAACATCAGTTGGTTATCTCTGGTACATGTTCCGACCAAGGACTGAGTCCAGGATGTGCATTGACCAGAAAGCAAACTCATGACCTTTCGGTTTATGGAATAATGCTCTAACCAACTGAGCTAAACCAGCTAAGACTTAATAACTTCTTAGGATGCATGTTTAGCTCATTATTTTTCTCTTTCACTAAGCATTTATGGCTGTATATTTTCTTTTAGACCCTCCAATAGCTGCATCCTTTAACTTTTGGTATATTGTTTTTCTATCATTACTATTTTAAATATTTTCTGACTTCCACTAGGATTTTTCTGTTGTCCATAGATTGTGAGATTACATTGTTTAATTTTCAAAATTGTGATTTCCTTCTTGTCTGTTTCTTCAATCACTCTTTGAGACCAGTGTGTAAAAACAAATCCCACTGTAAGTTGTTTATTTTCTATTTTGTCTGGTAATTTTATTCTTTTTTGCTTTAAAATATATGTTTTACATTTGTCTTATCTCTTGGCACATGCATCTCTAAAAGAGCATTACCCAACTCAGAAAATGTATGTGTGGACATAGTTGAGTGATAACCATTTAAATATATGTGTATACATATATACATACATATTACTAAAGAATACTGTGGAATAGTTCTAATGATAAAAAGCTGCTGTTTATTGAGTAATGTGATTAATTATAAATTGCAGATAACATACATTTTCTTATTTAATTTTCAAAGCAGCACTATGAGGTAGTTGCATTACTCCTCTTTTACTGATGAAAAAACTGAGGCTTAAAGATGTTAAATAATTTGAATCAGTTCACATAGCTGGGAAGTAGTAGAAGTGAATTTTATACCCCAAGTTAACTTGGAAGTCTTTGTTCTTAACCACAGTATTGTAGTAACCTCTGTATATTAATTCTTCAGGCACTGTTCTTCAGAAACTATTTAATATAAACCTTTGTAAACTTGGTAATGCTATGTGGACATTATTTTAAATGGTAGCAATGCAAATTTTAGCCCTTTTGGTTTTTTAATTTAAATAAAGAATACTAAATGTAGTTAGAACTAACATATACTCTAGTACATGTGAATTTTGTTTTTCTGCTTATATAATTAATGTAAGCTTATGGTTTAAAAAATCAAATAATACAAAAATATGTAAGGAAGTAAAAATCTTCCTTAGAAGACATTGTAAGATAACTTCCATTGACATTTTGAGAACCATATTTTTCTCCATGTGTATTTTTACTTGTACATATAATATTAGATAAGTGGGATATATCTTAATTGTTTTTATCATGGACTGAACTTCATATTTTTGAATGCTAGAGAGCAGAACACATTGCTTTATAGTATTAAGGAGTTCCTGTTTCTCAAACAGCTCTTACTAATTTCTTACTTTAATCTTATCAGGTCAAGGTAGGCAATGAAGTTGCTACTGGAACAGGACCTAATAAAAAGATAGCTAAAAAAAATGCTGCGGAAGCGATGCTGTTACAGCTCGGTTATAAAGCATCCACTAGTCTTCAAGATCAACTTGACAAGGTGAGAGTTAAGTCTACATGTGCAACTCCTATGCTGTCAGAATACCAAAGTGATGAACAAATTCTGTTCCAGTGTTCTTGACTATAAATAATGTCTTAATTGATGTTAAAGTAGACATCAAAGTTTAACTTTTCTAAGGCAGTACTCTATAACTTGAAAGGTAGATTCTCCAGTTACAAAATAACATCTGTTTATTGTGTCAAGATGAAGTATTCATTATAATCTTACAGATGGCAAATACTAAAAATTTGCTGTATGGCTACGTGTATTTTTTATAATACCATTTTAGTAATTTTTAACTTATTGACTGGTGGGTTTGGCCATGTAGACAGTTTTAATTTGTGTGAAATTAAAAACAGAGGTTAGCTTTTATTTCTGAACTACACCTGAACACATTGGAAATAAAGATCCTGAGTTATCCCTTTAGGGCAGGAACTATATTGGACCGACACTCTATAAACTAATTTTTCTATTTACTTTCAATTTAAAGGTAAACTCAGAGGGTGTTTATTTTCTGCCAAGACTTGTGCTCATGGTTCCCCATTTCTTCTGCACAGTTAATGACATCATTAACACCTGCCTCTGTTGCAAGTGAGTCAGGGAGCCCTGAATTTAGGGCTTGGCAGATAACTTGCCAAGAACTGGTTTAATTTCTTTTGGTGTTAAATGATCAAATATTTCACCTATGTACATGTAGAAATTATTATTAACATTTTCTTTGTGTGAAAATTCACAAAACGGGCTAAATAATTATTTCTATCAGAAAAGTCTACTTTTTTTCCATCCCATTTTCTCATCTAAGGATTCTGTGTCAGACACATTTTTAGTTTCTGCAGGAACACATTTCTGAGAAACAAAATCATCTATTAAAAACATTTAAATATACTTTTCTTTTGAAGGCAACTAGGAATATGTAGGCAATTATTTTGAGTGATTAAAAAATTATTTGTCTGTGTGGTATTGCTAGAGATTTCAGTGCTGTTTTTATAACCTGGGGAGTTAATGCATTTTCTTCTTAAAAATATTTGTAACATGAAACCTAACATGTGTCCAAAGTTTCTATAGTTCTTTTATTGTGTATATGTTGTTTTAACTTAACACATTTATATTGACTCAAACCTGGTGAGTGATTTATAAAAATACATCAAAATAAATCTCAGACATTAATTTATAAGTGAAAACAAAACAGAACAAAAAACAGCATAATTTCATGAATTTAAAAAACATTTTATCATACTCACTGTATTATTAGTCAGTGTTCTCCAGAGAAACAGAGCCAACAGTATATGTGCTTGTATAGACATGTGCACATCTACGTGCACACATATATATGCACGTGCACATATATGTATATATGTGTGTACATACATATATACATGTATATGTCTATACATGTATATATGCTTATATAGAGATAAGCATCACACAGAGGCCCATTTTAAGGGATTAGCTCATGCAGTGGTGGAAGCCTGGCTAGTACAAGGTCTGCTGGGGAGGCATTTAGGCTGGAGAGTCAGGCAGGTGTTGCAGTTTGGGTACAGTTCTAGTGGAGAGCTCCCTCTTGCTCCCGGGAGGTCAGCCTTTCATCTAGTTGGCCTTCAACTCATTAGGCCCGCCCACATGATGGTGAGCAATCTGCTTTACTTAAAGTTCAATTATTTAAATGTATGTCTCTCCCAAAACACCCTCACAGAAACACCCAGAATAGTGTTGGATCAAATATCTGGGTACAGTAGCCCAGACAAGTTGACACATAGAATTAACCACAGCACCCACTAACTGTCGAATACTTATAGCTGAAGATAAGATGATTGAAACTTGCTTCCTGCACTCAAGAAACTGAGCAGTAAGTGTTGGGGGTGAGGAGCTTTAATCATATAGCAAAAATTACAGTATCCTGGAACCTAGAGAACATGAAGATGTATCTGAAAAGTCAGGAATAGCAAAGTAAAGAGTTCAGAGAATTATTAGTTTAGGATTTGAACATGAAAGTGGCGTGATCTGGTTTATATTCTTCAAAAGACAGCCCTACATGTAATGGAGTGAATAGATGTGAGCAGAATGAGTAGCTGAATTGTTCTGGTAAGACATACTCAGGGTCTAGACTAAGGCAGTGGTGGTGAGAGTGGGGAAAAGACACCAGAGATATTTCTCAAGTGTCTGTGTTTACACTTCAGTAGCAGGCGATGTGCCTGGGGACACAGGAAGAGGGAGAAATAGAGAATGATGAGGAAAGAGGTGGCAGCCAGACAAGACCAAACTCGAATGGGAGGACTGAGTACATTGTCTTGTCAATAAGATCTTTAGGGAATTTTAAAAACCTTCAAAGGCAGTATTTATTTATTTTTCCTTTCCTCAAGGGTATCTTTTATTTTTCCTTTTTAATTGTATTTTTTCTATTACCTATAGTCCTTTTATACCTTTTCTCCCCAGCAATCACGACACTCTTGTCCATGTCCATGAGTCCTTTTTCCTTTTTGCTTAAACACTCCACCCCCTAACTTTCCCCACACCTTAGCTGTCAGTCCTGCTCTCTACCTATCGGTCTGTTCCTATTTTGTTTGTTAATTCAGTTTGTTTATTAGATTCCACATATGAGTGAAATTATATGGTATTTCTCTTTTTCTGACTGGCTTATTTCATTAGTATAATATTCTCCAGGTCCATCCATACTGTCACAGAGGGTAAAATTTTCTTCTCTTTCTACAGCTGAGTACTATTCCATTGTGTAAAAAAAAAATGGATCTGCCTTTTGACCCAGGGATCCCATTCTGGGAATATATCTGAAGGAACCAAAAACTAGTTTGAAAGAACATAAGCACGTCTATGTTCATTGCAGCATTGTTTACAATTGCCAAGATATGGAAGCAGCCCAAGTGTCCATGAGTAACGAGTGGATAAAAATACTGCTTTGGGACTAAGTATTTTGTCCCAACTATGGGACATTTATATAAAAGCAATATTTTAAAAGTTACTTTCTTTTTTTAAATAAGCAAGATATGTACATGGTTGAAAGTATTAAAATATCACAAAAGAGTAAACAGTGAAAAAAGTGATAATTTCACATGTTAAAAAATGTTAGTCTGAGACACTTAGATTATAAGTCTCTTCCTAAAGGCATCTCCCACAGTGCATTAATATTTGTATAGCATCTAGATAATGTCTGAAATATAGTGACTATTATATGAGGATTTGATAAATAAGAATAAAATAAATATCCTCACAGAGAAATTCTGTGTGTATGCATTAAAATACTGCTACTTTAAAAAATTTAGATTTATTGAGGTACAGTTCAATGATTTTGACAATTATGTTTGTGCATGCGTGTGTATACACTTATTAACCATCACAACAGTTAAGATTTATAACATTTCTGTTATCCCAAAAGGTTTCCTAATGCCCATTTGTAGCTAATCTCTTCCCCTCTCTTCATCCCCTGGCAAGCACTGATCTGATTTCTGTCTCTATAATTTTGCCTTTTCTAGAATGTCATATAAAATGAATCATACAGTATATAGTCTTTTGCATCTGGCTTCTTGTTGCTCAGATTTATCTATGAGGTTGAATTTATTATTATTTTATTCTTTAGGAAAATTTGGGTTGTTTATAGCTTGAGGCTGTAATACAGCTTGAGGCTGTATTTGTAAAGTTGATGTATAAGTCTTTATATATACATATTCTTATAGTGTATTCTATATGTGCGTATTTGTATAGTAAGTCCATTTGTAACTTTAGAAGGAGCTGTGAGGATGTTATCAGAGAGGCTGTACCATTTTGCATTCCCGCAGCAATATTGGAGCTCCCATTACCCCACATCTTCTCTAGTTCTTGGTATTACTGGTTTTGATCATATTACTGGTTTTGATCTCATTAGATTTTAATTTGCATTTTACTATCATGTTGAGATTCTTATGTATTTGTGCCCCATTCATATCTCTTCTTTGAAGGGTCTGTTCAAAACTCTTCTCTTTTCACCATTATCCTGAAATTTCCTTTTGTCTCTCTCTCACTTGTTCAGATGCCTGATTTCTAGACAGTTTCTGTTGTTCTTGATTTACTTCCTTGTTTTGATGGAGCACATACTTTTAGTAGCTTTCTGATTGTATGTCTGAAATACCTTTACATTTCCCAGATACTTACTTGATTTATAGTTTTCTGAGGTATGATTCTAAAATGGAAATAATTTTTTCACAGGGTTTTGAAGGCATTGCTCCAAATTTTCTACCTCCCATCATTACTTTGGAGACTCCAGTGCCCTTTGATTCTGCTGCCTATATATGAAACTTTTACCTTTCTTCTCACTTTTCAGTCTTTCCCAGTTTTCCTTTTCTCAGGGGTTTGGGAGTGTCATGGATAATTAACTTGATGTGTATATTGTTGGGCAAAGTGTTTTGGGTGTTTGGGTTTCAATCCAGAAATTTACATACTTTTAAAGTGGGAAACTTCTTATATTATTTTTTTGATAATTTTTGTATCATTTTTGCTATTATTTCCTTCTGTGATATCTGTTGTTCTTATGGGTGATCTTCTGATTTTGTTCCCTCCCTCCCTCCCTCCCTCCCTCCCTCCCTCCCTCCCTCCCTCCCTCCCTCCCTCCCTTCCTTCCTTCCTGTCTTTTTTCTTCTTTTCTATTTGTATCTCTTTTTCTTTTTGTTCTATTTTCTATAAGATTTCATCAGTTTTGTATTCTACCCTCTTTTGAAATTTTTTACTACGGCTGTTTATATTTTTGACATCTCAGAGCTCTTCCTCATTTCCAGCATATTCCCACAGCCTCCTATTCTTGTTTAATGGGTATAATACTTTTTTATGTATCTGAGGATTCTTTAAACCTGAGAGGTTTTTTTGTTGTTGTTCCCTATATTGTGTTTGCCATTGCTTTTGGCTTAGAAGCCCTGGGTCTTCTGAGGCCCAAATGAGGAAGGGAGCTGGGGACCTTACCTTCTAGGATGTAACCTTGGACTGCATCTCCTGTTTGCCGTGTTGGGGGTGGCGATCTCACCCTCAGCTGTGGATGGTGTCCAGACTTTCTGTGTTTTAGCCTAAGAGAAACCTTGTAGGAAATCTATCTGCTTGAGGTCAGCCAGGCAACCTGGATATTTCATAGCCTCGTGGAAGACTTCCAAACAGTTGTCTTGTTTCAGGCCCTTCCAGGGTTCACCTTCAAAAGTAGCAGGTAGACTTGGGATTCAGTTGAAGGTGAAAAATTAGGCATACGGAATATAATCTAATATTTAAATAATTTTGGTTGTTAGTAGAAGAAGAAATAAGCAAGGTTGTGTGAAATGCTAAATTTATTACTGCCGACTTTGCCTGAGAATCTGCATTCTTCTCATCAGTCTGTTTTTTTCCTCATGAAAGTGACTTATTCCCTACTATGTACACTTTCCTCCAACTTAATATTACCCTTGATCAGCAACCCTCTCATTCTGCGATCTCATCTTGTACGTCACAGAGAACATAGAAGTGGGAGTCTCCCTGGCTCCTCACCAACATAAATCTGCATTTTTACAAACATTTACACCTCCTCCATCCTTTTAAAGTGGCAAACTATGTGCTAGAATTATATTTTTAGTTATAGCTGGATTTAATGTAGCCCCTTGATCTTTGTCATCTGATAAGAAGTATACAATGCTGATTATCATGGGAGATGTGCCTTTTCTTTCCCGGAGTACCTGGCATCAATAATATCAACTCCATCAAAAGAGAATATAATTAGTTAATGTCACTGATTAATTTGATTGTATACTTACTACTTCAGACTATCTAAGTTTACACCAAACATATGTCAAATTATCTGGTGAAATTCAGGATATTACAAGTTTTACTTAAAGTTAAGGCTTAGTTTTCAATTTGTTATATATGTCATTAGCAGTATTTGGTGATCAATGTCAAGGACTGTTCCAGGCACTGACTGGTGTGGCTCCCTGGGTTGGGCATCATTCTGCAAAGTAAAAGGTCACCAGTTCGACTTCCGGTCAGGGCACATCCCTGGGTTGTGGGCCAGGTCCTGGACTGAGGGCACAAGATGCAACTAACCTATGTTTCTCACATCAATTCTTCTTTTTCTCTCTCCCTCTTTGCCCCTCTCACTAAAAATAAATTAAAAAAAAAATTTAAAAAGGACTTCCAGAACAGACATAGTAATACTTCTATTGTTAATTTGTCCTCAGGAGTGGTGAAGAAGCTCCTTTTGTCTCTTTAGCACTGTCATGATGATTATTGTTTACTATTTGAATAAGAATTGTTTACCTTTAACCACCTAGATAGAGTGAGTGTTGTATATAGCTAATATGGGGCTTTCTCAATGACTTAAATTGTAAATGTCAATGAGGGTAAAGGCAGAGGGACACATAAAAAATAGATTTGAATGTAGAAGAGGGATGGATAATACTGTTCAAGTTAGCTGCTCTTGTGCCCATGGCCCTGCGATCAGAGGTGGAGAGAATAAGCTGAATAACTATGTGAGAGACCTTTGCCCTTGCTTAATTGATTTCTTAGCTTGTTTCTTTTTGAATAGTCTATTTCTCTGGATTTTCACAATTGATTTAATCTTTCAGACAGGGGAAAACAAAGGATGGAGTGGCCCAAAGGCTGGTTTTCCTGAACCAACAAATAACAGTAAGTTTTTACTTTTAACTATGCTGGTGTTTATTGGTGGTTCAGTGACTAGTAGGTCACTGGTTATTTATTGGGTCTGTCTGGACTCAAGGTGCCATATTTGGTGTTACAGGGGTACAAGGACATTGTGGCGTTTGCTTTGTGGAATTGCTGGAAGACGTAGGCACTCGTATTCTTAATATGGTGAAGCCATAGCAGACAGCATAGCATTTCAGTCACATAGTGATGATACTCTTTCTTTTTAAGTTGTTTTTATTACAGCATAATTTTATTGCAGTTTGAAAGAATCAAAAGAGAAAAACAATGATCTATAAGCTCATTATACTCAAAAACAAATGTTTACAGTTGTAATTCTTTTTAGGTAAATACAACTTTTTACATAAGTATGTTTTTTAACATTAAAATGATTGTTTTATCAATTAAAATAGATTAAGTTCACATATAACCTAAATAAAGTATTGCAAAATCAACTGTATGATCCTTGTTCAAAACACAGATTACAAACATTCAGTGTGTTCCTGTTCTGTCACAATAATCTGAGAGCTGTGCTGTCCCTGGTCTTTAAGACTGAGGATAATGGCTTAGTAAATCTGAATGTATAATAATTTTATGCCTTTTTAGGAAAGAGCTTGCTCAACTTTTCTTAGATATCTGTGAAGATTTCTTTATTTCTACCATATCAGATAGTATTTATGACTTCTGTCTATTGCCGTTTTGAAGCTACATCAGAACTTTAATGAACTGATAAGATTGTTTCTACAATTAAAGATCAATTGTTAAAACTATTAACAATTCAGAATGTTCCTCTGTCTTCCTTTAATGCAAAGCGTGATGCCCTAAACACTCACTGCATGCTGACTTACATCATCATCCTAAGTCAACCACACCCAGTGTCTCCATTTAGATTTTCCTCATGCATTGCAAACGACAGAGCCCTCCGTCTTCCATGGAAAATAGGTATGATGGTCAGTGTCATGTACAGCGTAGATGTAAGTTTGTGCTGTGTTGTTTTCACTTAACATTGCAATAAACATTTTATTTCCATTTTGCTGTCATTAGAATTTTTAATATTTTATTAAAGTCACTGTTGAAATATCAGAAATATAAGAATAACATTGCTCAAAATTACATTCTAATTATAATAATATTAAAAGATGCCTAAAACCCACTCCAGTGTATTTCTTTTTTCAAAGGCATGGGATCAGGCTGTTATGCATTGGAAGTGTAAACATTTATCTTTAACTTCCTCCTACCTCTCCTGAAAAGCATGTATTTTCACTGAGGTACCGTTTTACTGTAAATCGGTAAAAACAAACAGCCAATGCAGACCCTTAGAAGGGAAGGGCCAGTGGAGGCATAGCCCTTCCACCCCTAGTCTCCTTCCTTTATCCCTCTGGATGTCCAATAAACTTCATTCTGTAAATTGTCATAATTTATTTCTTGATATTAGCAGCTTTTCTCTTGATGTATAATGAAATTAACAACAAACTTATCAAAGCATGCTTATAAGAACTGAGTTTTTGGATCATCAAAACTAGCCTCTTGAAAAGAATATTTCAGTGATGTAATGGAATTTATGAGATAGTTTCTGGGAATAATTAAAATAATTGAATAGGATTCTGAACCTTTGATTTTATACATATATAATGAATGCGATAGCTTAGCAGGTATCCCAAAGAAAAAATGGAATCAGTTCAGGATTCTCTGAGTTTTTTAATTCCTTTGATGTTTGAATATGTAGGTTTATAATTACTTGGTAAGGGAATGTAAGAAGATTAAATTGGTTTCGGTTTTATGTGAAGTACATAGCACAGTACCTGTTTTCTAGTAAGTGTGTAATGAGTGTGATTTCCATCTGTGCCTTCTCCCTCCTTTTATTTAATAAACGTATAACTGTGGGTAGGCTTGTCCAACATTCCGTTTTTATGCTTTTTATCTGTCAGATGTCTTTTGCATGCACATGGTGACCAAAGAATATATAGTTTATACTTGAATAGTTACTTCTGGCACTAGATATTTTTTCAAAGAATAGAAACATTATTTATTTGAATATGGAAGTCAGTTCTTTTTTTTTAAAGATTTTATTTATTGTATTTTTTATAGAAAGGGGAAGGGAGGAAGAAGGAGAGGGAGAGCAACATACACATACCTGATCAGTTGCCTCTTGCCCGCCCCCAACCAGGGACCTGGCCTACTACCCAGGCGTGTGCCCTGACCATGAATTGGACCGGCGACCTTTTGGTTTTCAGGACGACACCCAACCTACTTAGCTACACCAGTCAGGGCTGGAAGTCAGGTCTTAGCTTGACAGTTTTAAGATGAAATCACATTATAAATAACCTGCAAACTCCATTATTAAACAGTGATATTTTGGCTCTTAGATTTGTGTTTGCTGATTTTAAACTGCTAATGGATCCGGGAAATTCTTTGCAAGTGGGAGAAGAGGGAGCAAAGTGGCCAATGAGGTTCAGTGATCAGAAACATGTAAGAATGAATAGATTTGCATGGTCTCTGATGTGATAAAGTTCTTTGAAACCAGGCTAAAACAGCCGTGCTGTACACACTTTAAACTTCCTCTTGTGTACAGTAGTTAACACTGAGAATTTGAAAGGAGGATGGTGCCTCATCCCTTCTCAACTGCGAGGGGTGAGAAGGCTGTTTCCAAGGCCCTTCCCTGTGAGCACCCAGCGGTCCCTGCCTCAGGGTACCAGGCAGGATGAGGGCCACCTGACTCTGAAATGGGCTAGTTCCCTCTGGAGCCAGCTCGGAGCTACTCAGTGACAACATTGGGGAGAAATTGGTCTCTTCTTAGGAACTGATCACTCAAGTGATACATCCATTACCTAAATTTAATTTAAATTCATGTATTATGGTGCATTTAGCTTAAATATACTTCTACTTAATTAGTTCCCGAAGTTTGAAATTTTTCCCTGAGTGGTTTGTGTCCTGTAAAGAAAACTTCTGTGTTGGTGTTTCACAGGCCGAGGTTAGAGCAGGGGTCTCAAGGATGGCACGTGTGGGGGGAGATAGGAATTTGAGGTTGCTGGTGCTGCCTGCCTTGCCGACGTGGTGTCTGACCTGGAGAAACTCATCGTACGCCTTGTTTTGAGAATCTTTAATTATGTAACCTTTGTAAAGTGATTAGCTTTTCTTGAATAACATCTGAAAAGGTAACATGTTACTTTATAAAAAACAGAATGTCATCATAAAGTGACTCTTATTCATTGTTTTCTTTGTGAAACTCCACTTCACAAATTGTAATTAGATGAGATTTTTAGCCAAACATTATTTGGATAAATATGGAATTAACTTGCAACTGTAATATACAAAAGGTAAAAGAGAGGAAGGCAGAATTAGAAAGGGGAAAGAAGAGAGTTTTAACCTGACGTAGTTAACATCTAACTATAAGTAGACAAAGAAAGTTCATGACCATATGCATTTAATTTTTGAAGTGGGAGACATTATTATTTTTTGGGTGGAAGATATTATTTTAAAGATTACAGTCCTAAGAAACTGCTAACAATTACAACTAAAAAATTAAATGGTTTTGCAAGTGATTGTGATTACATAGCTTGGGTCCTGGCTTGATTGCCTGCAGATTTAAAATGTGGACCTAATTTTTGCTTGCTTCTCAGGCTTTCTTCATTGGACTGAATTGCAGTTGAAGGTAGACTACTATAAGTGTGTTTTTACCCTTTGAATCTCTGTCATAGTCATGTTAAAGGGCAAGAGAACGTAATTCTGTAACGTGAGGCTTGTGTTAAATTTAGCACAGGGCAATTTAATGCTTGGCGTACACATAAAAAGCTGGATTTTTACAGATGAATGACGAACAATTTTTGTAAAAGATTATGCATTTTAAAGATCTGATGGCTCATGGAAAACTTTGTAAAATATTTAGATATAGTTCAGCTGATAATATCTTTCTTTTGTATTCACATTCCATGTTTCTTATTAATACAGAGTTTTACTTAAAAACAGGTTCATTGTTCTTAAAGGTGAATTCTAGCTTAATTCAAAATTGGACTAAGCTCAAAGGTATTCAGTGGTATGTGCCGAATCCACCCACTAAAAGATTATTTGGAGGCATTTTTCACATAAATATTTTTCCATTAACCTTTTAAAAAGTTTTATTTAGCCCCTGTGAAATATTCTGACTCTTCTGGGTTCATTAGAGATGACCCAGGACAAATATTTTTGGGATGGAATTAGAGTTTGCACTAGCCTTCTCAGTACTGTAGTTGCCTTACCAAATTTTTTGTCATTTTGTGCCATAGCTGTATATTATTAAATTCTGTGCATCCGGAAACCAGAGGCTGAACCGTGCCAGTGACCTGCCACTGGACAGATCATATGCATGTTTCCCAAATTCTGTGCTCCGTATTCAGCACCTCTACATCTTTTATTCTTTTCTTGTTGGGCAAGGTTTGCACTTTTCAGATAATACATTAATAGATTATTTAAGTGTTTCGGGACAGTTCCCTCTATGGTTTCCTTTTGGGGCTCCCATAATAGAAACTACTTTGTAATGAGATAACTAAGTTAGGTGGATCCAATTAGATTTAAATATAACGCTGACCAGTCCAACTTAATCATTTATTTAACAATAATACTGTGTTGGAAATCTAAGAGAATAGCTGACCTGTAGCCATCTATTTAAAAAGTATCGATGAGCTACTTTTGCCCAGCCTAGTCCCCATGTAACTAATGGCCTTTGAACAAAGTGTAGCCCGTAAATAGAGGGCTGCGTAGTTGAAGCAGTTTGGGGCAGCAGGACTTTCACATGTCGTTGCTGTTGTTTGCACCTGCTGAGCCTGCAGGTGGAAATGTGTTCCCCCTCTGAGCAAAGGATGATCCAGATGTTCTAGAGAGATGACCCTCCCCTTTTACATTGGTGACTGTGTTGGACCCGCCAGAGTGGTGAGAAGCTTTAGCTGTTTTTACTGCTCTGACCAGGGTTCTCTTTTCTTGCCCACTGATTCTAGGGAGATGAGAGACAGCATTAAGCTTGTTTCTGTGTTAGTCAGACCAGTTGAGGTTATAGTTCAAGACCTGTTCATTTAAGAAGAAAGGATCTTAAACTAGAAAATAAGTCTTCAATTATATTAACACAGGTAGCTTATTTCTCTGAAATATTCTCAGGACAGATTGAAGGGATTTAAATTTTCATGAATTTAAAAACTTTTGCTTGGCTCATATTTTTATACAAAAGTGATTTCAAGTGCATGTTTCTTAAGAAAACCACATGAGAAATTTAGGAATGCATTTATTGAGCTGAGTATGAGAGTGTTTTTAAGTATGAGCAAAGGAGGAAATCAAAGAAAAAAGAGATCGATTTAGGTACATAAAAACTAAAAAGATTCAAGGAAAAGCACAAGAAAATAAAAAGGCAAATGACAAACAGAAAGCATAGACTGCAGCACACACAGCAACAGGTTAAATGGACACAAAGGACACAAAGAGGTTAATAAAAAGTAAATATCCCAATAGAAAAAATGGCCAGAGGACTTAAGGAGCCATTCAGAAAGAACAGACATTAAGTAATAAAAAAATTGTTTAGCAATCAGGAAAGTGCAGATTAAAGCTAAATATTATATAATTTCTTATCCATAAAAATAGGCAAGGTTTTAAAAATGATGACTCCAGCTATTGCAGAAGCAGGCGTTGACACACCGCTGCTAGGATTGTGAATTAGCTCTGCCTTTCTGAAGCAATAAGAACGACAGGTTTAGGCCCATTCTTTCTCGAGCTTAACTACAAAAAGATAGGGAAAACTATAAGGGACTATTTCTCCTTAATTAAACACATACTATTTTTATAATCAGGAAAAAAGTATATTTAAAACACTCATATGTATGCAATTTTGGCCTGATTGCACAGTCCAGTTGCATTTAAACAAACATGTATTAAGCAGGAGAGCAGCCAACTCTATACTGAAGACCACTTCTGTGATTTTTTTTTAAACAAGAAGAGAAATACGTAGTTTTCTAAAGTTTGAGTGAAATTTTGATTTCTGAAATTTGTTGTGGAAATCTGAAATATGTGCTCTTTATTCCCAGAGTTTTTATGGGGATCGAACGGTATTTAAAACCAGTATTTTGAAAACTGAAACAGAGCATAGCAATGGCACAGGTAGAAGTCTCTCAAAGATGGAAAATTGGAGTGTTAGTGCATAAATGATAAATGGTAATGGAAAAATAAATTAAAAATGAAGAAGAAAGAACTACTCAATTGATTTTCTTTATCAAAGAAACTTGTGATTATTCATTGGCTTGTCTAGAAAGCTAGAGCTTTCTAACTCTAGTATTATAGTTTCTCAGGAAAGGTTAAACTGTGTTACCATTTTTTAAAAAATATTTTATTTATTTATTTTTCGAGAGAGGGGAAGGGAAGGAGAAAGAGTGGGAGAGAAACATCAATGTATGGTTGCCTCTCATGCATCCCCTGCTGGGAACTGGCCTGCAACCCAGGCATGTGCCCTGACTGGGAATCGAACCTCGATACTCTGGTTCGCAGGCCCGCGCTCAATCCACTGAGCTATGCCAGCCAGGGCTGTGTTACCATTTTTGAACAGTAAAAATAAAAAATACAAAGAAAGTGAAAAATTTCTCCCCATATTTGTCCTCATTAGCACACTTTCCACCCCCATCCCCCCAAACAAGTAACTCATGGTTGGTTAGTTTATTTGGCACTGTTCTGGAATCTTTTTATACACGTATGAGCTTATTTAGATATCCAGGGTCTGTCCAGAGGTATCCAGCCATGTAATATGAAAAACAGAGACATTTATTGAAGAAGATAGAAGATACAAGAAACATTGTACGTAGGACAATGATGCCTCAGTCCCCTTCAAAGTAGGCACCTTAGGACCTCACACAGTTCTCCTAAGCACCATGAGCTGCCCCATCATATTTTTCTGAACCTCATCAATGGTCTGGAATCTCTCTTTCAATGGTGACTTTAATTTTAGGAAAAGCCAGAAGTTTCAGGGTGCCAAATTTGGGCTGTAGGGGAGCTGAGTTACCTGGGTGATTAGATGTTTCACCAAAAAACTGCACTAGATGTGATGCATGAGCAGCTGTATTGTTGTGACAAAGCTGCCAATCACCAGTTGCCTAGAGGCTGTGGCCTTCTGGAATCACCTGAATAGTTTCCGGGGAGGAATGTTCAAGCTTAATGCAAATTTTGATGCAGATTTGTTGCTCTACTCACTCAGTGATTTTGAATACGATGGCTACATAGTACACATGCTCATTCAATGATGTCTACCACACTGACTAGTACAGTGAGGTTGTCATTGTTCACACATGCAAATTCCAGTCCACTCTCCTTGTCTGCCAGGTTACATCAATGTCATGCCAACTGTTCTTATATTCACAGTGGCTGGACTTTTTCTGGACAGAACTCATATGTTATTTTATTCGCTACCATTCCAGACACACTACTCTACAATTTTCTCTTTTCAATTAAAATGTGTCCCAAAGATCCTTCTATATTAATTTGTATAGGGCTTTGTTATTATTTAACCAGTTACATACTGATGGGCATTTAGATTGTTTGCAGTATTTTTCTGTTGTAAATAATGCTACAGTGTAAAGCCTCACACATATATCATATCACATGTGTGTTAGTATATTTGTTACATAAACTCCTACAAGTGAAATTACTGAGTCAAAGATTATGTCAATTTAGGATTTTAATGGATGTTGCCAGATTACACTCAGTACAGACTTAACATTCCCACCAGCTTTAGATGGGATTAACATTTACTTTTCCACCAGCTGTAGATGGGATTACGTTTCCCCACTACTGCAGTAACACTGTGCTATCAGACTTCTGCATTTTTACTAATCCTGATAGTTGAAATATGGTATTCAATGTGGTTTTATCTTGCACTTCTCCTATTATGAATGAGATTGAGTATATTTTTGTACATTTGAGTTATTTTTATACTTTTTATGTCAATGACATAGTCATAGCTATTATTTTAAAGTTAGGTGGTCGGTATTTTTGTTCCTCTTGATGAGTATATGTATGTGCCAATATTTTTCTTGTTTTCTTTGTTTATGATGGAATTTTCTTTTAAAGTTTGGTTTTCTTTTTAGTGTATTTGAATGGCCTTTTTAAATAGTCTTTTTAGGCATTTGTAATCTTAATAATGCCTTCCCCATTCTGAAATTGTAAAAAAATTGTTATAAGTTACCTTCTGGAACTTCTGTAATTTTATTCTTTCAATCTGTGATCCATCCAGGGTTCATACTGAAAGTGTGGATCAGATTTAATCCCCACTGCATTGAGACTTTCCTGTTATCAGATATGATGATTCTGTATCTATTTGGTTTTATTCTGGGCTTTTTCTCTTCTGTGTACCTACTTATTTATGGACCAGCTTTCATCACTGTGTCTTTATTGTGTTTTAACATATATTTAAAGTTTTATTTGGTTAAAACAGTCGTGAATGAAGAAGTTCTTGGTCCTTGATCTTTTTGCTTTTACTACACGGAGTACAAGTAATTGAAAAGAAAAAAATCCCATTGTGACATGGAAAATAAGAAGAGTGAGGGTAGTCAAAGTGTTGACTAAAAGAAGCAACAGGGAACTGCGTGGTTAGAGGCTGTTGGGGAAGATAGTGGTGACAGTCTCCCTACACCTTCTGTGTATAATGGATGTAGCTTTCATTCCTTAATTTGTTCAGGAAGTATTCATTGACTGCATTGGGGTATTTTTGGTATTATTGGTGATTTTAATAAAGCTTTTTAAAGTTGATATTGCTTTTTAAAAAGCTGTTCAATCTATAAGATAGACATGATTAACCATCACCCAATTAAAAAAGAAGCAAAAACTTAAAAATCAAATGGAACATGTTATTTGGGGAAAAAAATCAGTCCATTTTTACTTTAAAAAACATCATATAGCCCTGGCTGGTGTGGCTCAGTGGGTTGCGAGCTACCCTGCGAACTGAAAGGTCATTGGTTCAATTCTGGTCAGAGCACATGCCTGGATTGCAGGCCAGGTCCCCAGTTTGGTGCTCAAGAGGCAACCCCATATTGATGTTTCTTTACCTCTCTTTCTCCTTCTCTTCCCCTCTCTCTAAAAATAAATAAATCTTAAAAAAAATCATATAGCATAGTGTCTGAGACTGTTGAACACATAAAAAAAAAGTATTTTCACTTTTTCCTCATAAACCTTTTGTTCTCAGCTTACTATTGCTGGACTTGATATTTGGTATTTTATTGGTATTTCAACCTAATAGAAATAGTGCATTCATTCTTAGTAGATTTCTTTGCTTCAAGGTAGAATTGTATCTGAATTCATATCTCAAGCTGTTCTGAATCTCGGATTGGCAGTCTTTGGTCGAAGAAACAGGATGGTGTAGCGTTACCAAATGAGCATAGTCTGCCTGAAAAACAGACACTTGGGACATGGTACGCAGAGAAGGAGGAAAACAAGGCACAAAATCAGAAGTGTGTAAAGGTTGGGGAATGTCTAGTCTCTCGTTTTATAAACTGAAGAATTGAGGTTTGGGTGATTATATAACTTGCCTGATCACACTGCACGGGTTGGATGTAGTGAAGACTTGAATGTGCGTTTTCTGACTCCAAGGTCTGCATTTGCCCCTAGTAGACAACATATTTGTTTGTAGATCTATCAGTTTGCTGATAATTAAGAAAAAATGAATAACATTTTAGAGAAATCCCACTAAAATTAAGTATGTATTTCTTGGATGTGTGATATATCATATACTAGCATTATTATTATTATTTTTTAAGGTTTTATTTATTTTTAGAGAGGGGAAGTAAGGAAGAGAGGGAGCGAAACATCAGTGTATGGTTGCCTCTCACATGCCCCCTACCGCGGGCAGGGCCCACACCTAGGCATGTGCCTTGACTGGGAATCCAACTGGTGACCCTTTGGTTCCCAGGCCCAACCCTCAATCCACTGAGTTACACCAGCAAGGGCAGAATTATTTTTTAAGAACATTTCATAGTATGGAAAATGTCCAATATGGTGTTTCAGATACCAGGTTGATATTTGGGGAGATCAGGTAAAAACATTGAAATGGCTGAGAAAGCATGTGAAATGTTTGTTTTGACAGTGGAGCAGCCATCTGTATTATATGATTTTTCTTAAGACGTAAAAATCTTTAGTAATAGCTCATTTTAAAAAAACACTCAACAGGCTTTTGGAGTGATGTTATTCAAGTGTATTGTTTTATTCCAAGCTTTCTGGTTTGTGTTAAGATGATTTATAGACTTTTAGAGCTGCAGGAGATTTTTCAAGTTCCTCTTGTCTAATTCATTTCACAGATGAGGAAAGTGGGGTTAAGAGGAGGCTACCTGCCACTGCGACTTGAACTCTGATAGCATGGCTCTCATCTGGTATATTTACTGCTCTGCTACATTGTCTTTTCTTTGTTACTTTTTGTGCTAAGACAAATGTCAGCCTTTTTTTATTTGCTCTTTTACAAAAAAGGTGATTTGTTTCAGAGGAGTTTTAGATTTGTAAGAAAATTGAGAGGGAGATTTAGAGATTTCTCATATACTCCTTGTGCCCACACATGCGTAGCCTCCTGTATTATCAACGTTTCCCTTTTTTAGTTTAATTTTCAGTAGAATTTCCTTCAGATTTTACATTGTTGATTTTTGTGTCCTTCTGAAAGAGTATACATTTTGCTTAAAAATTGAGCAGAACTAGGGACTCAACAGCTGTGGCTGGAAGACTAGGTAGATAATGAGCCCTGTGGGGAGGGAGAGGTGGTATCCATGAAAGTACCCCCATTCCATTGTATCTTAATAACAGGGCAGTGGGAAGGGGAGATTTCTGAGATCCAGTCAGCTTAGCAGCCAAAGGTCATGGAGAGCATGGGTGGTCTATTTCAGTACTCCAGGAGGATGACTGTGGTGGTCCAATGAGTACCTTCTTTGGTCTCATGTCTTCTTACCTGATGAATGGCCTCAGGCCTCCCTGGGAAATAAAAAAGAGTCCCAATCATGAGGCCCACACTGCTGTAAGGATCTCCCTTGTTCTCAGGTAACTAAAAGTCAAGCCCCAGTAGAGCCTGGAGACTCAGGGGCAGCATATTAGGTAGAGACCATGGTTAAAGCTGCAGACCTTAAAGAGCAGACAACACACCTTCTGGCCCTGCTTATCCTCAGGGCCATGTAGAACTAGTGCCCCCATCCTTCCTGCATTGATGTCTTAGCACTGCCTTGTCTAGGGCCTCTGTACCAAGGGAGAGGCCCAGAGCAGCATAACAATACTTTTATGTAACTGGGTTTTGTTAACATTTTGTAAATTGTGAAAATGGTACAGAGGAGTTGTGTGTAACCATCACTCAGCTTCTCCCAGTGGTACTATTTATTGAGTTGGCCAAAAAGTCAGTTTAGTTTTTTTCTGTAAAATAAAAGGCACATGTAACATTTTCACCAATAACTTTATTGATTTGGATATTTTAACTATGCTGGCTATCTCCCATGTGGTAGAATGTTAATTGTTCAAAATTAATGTCTTGATTTGATTGCTATCAACTTCACCTGCTTTACCCAACCATGGAGCATTCTCCAGTGAGAAGTCTCCAGCATCAAACTTTGCAAACAGCTTTTGACACATTTGATCAGTCACAGCATCTTTTCTTTACACTGCACAAATCTTTTTTTCTTTGCATTTCAGTTGCATTTTTACTTTTCTTGATATAATAAAGCATAATATGCTAAAAATGTTGCTTATTTTCTTTCATCTTCAGTATTAAAATGGCTGCACGAAAATTCACCACTTTGGATGTTTTTTTAAACACATGCTGGTATGACGGCTGTCACAGTACAATCTAACAAAGTTGTTTCCAATGAGGCTAAAGACAGCTAAATGCTACTAGCGCTGTCTTGACACTGGTACAATAGAGTGACCTAGACTGCAGACCTTACTTAGATTTCATGAATTTTCATTTAAATAAATTAAAAAATTACTATTAGGTAAATTATGTTACAGTGGCTCATACTTTCTTTAGTTTCCTGTTGTGGACCAGCAGTCCACTTTCCAGTTTTGTTATTTAATCTTTATTGTATTATTTTTTATTACCATTAGTCCCCTTTACCCCTCTCCCTCCAGCAAGTACCACATTATTGTCCCTGGCTATGAGTCCTTTTTCCTTTCTGTTCAATACCCCTCCTACCTTTACCTCTGCCTCTGCCTCCCCCACCAGCTGTCATCTTGCTCTCCATCTATGAGTCTGTCCCAGTTCTCCTTGTTAGTTCAGTTTGTTCAAGATTTCACATATGAGTGAAATCATATGGTATTTTTCTTTCTCTGATTGGCTTACTTCACTTAGCATCATTTTCTCCAGACCCATCTATACTGCCACAAACAGTAAAACTTTCTTCTTTTTTATGGCCAAGTAGTATTTCATTATGTACATGTCCCATGGTTGTTTTATCTACTCATCTACTGATGGACACTTGGGCTGCTTCCATATCTTGGAGATTGTAAATAATGCTTCAACAATTGTATATATGCTTCAGATATATAGGGGTGCTTCTATTCTTTTGAAAAATATTTTGAGTTCCTTCAGATATATTCCCAGAAGTGGGATCTCTGGGTCAGAAGGCAGATCTATTTTTAATGTTTTCAGGTATCCTCCTACTGCTTTCTACAGTGGCTGCATCAGTATACATTACCACCAACAGAGCAAAAGGGGTTCCCTTTCTCCACATCCTAGCCAACACTCGTTATTTGTTGATTTATTGATGATAGCCATTCTCACAAGTGTTTGTTGATTTATTGACAGTAGCCATTCTGACAGGTGTGGTTGTAATGTGCATCGCTCTGATGATTAGTGACATTGAGCATCTCTTTTCAAATGTCCATGGGCCATTTGTATGTCTTCTTTGAAGAAGTGTCTATTCAGGTCCTTTGCCCATTTTTTAATTGGGTTGTATGTTTTTTGGTGTTGAATTTTTTAAGTACTTTATAAATTTTGGATATTGATCCCTTATCAGATGTATCGTGGTACATATTCTCCCATTTTGTGGGTTGTCTCTTTATATTTTGTTGATGATTTCTGTTGCTATGCAAAATCTTTTTAGTTTGCTGCAGTCCCATTTCTTTATGTTTTCTTTTGTTTCCGTTGCTTGGGGAGATACACCTGATAGAATAACTGCTATGAGCAATGTCTGAGGTTTTGCTGCCTGTTTTCTTTTATGATTTTTATGGTTTCAGGTCTAACATTTAAGTCTTTGATCCATTTTGAATTTATTCTTGCGTGTGATGTAGGAAGGTGGTCTAGTTTCATTTTTCTGCATGTATTTGTCCATTTTTCCCAATACCATTTATTGAATAGACCATCTTAAGCCGATTGTATGTGTTTGCTTCCTTGATTGAATATTAATTGACTATAAAGGTGAGGATTTATTGCTAGGCTCTCTATTCTGTTCCATGGATCTATTGTCTGTTTTTATGTCAGTACCATGTTGTTTTAATCACTGTGACCTTAGAGTACAATTTGATATTAGGTAGTGTGATTCCTTCAACTTTGTTCTTCTTTTTCAGGATTTCTGTTGCTATGTAGGGCCTTTGTGGTTCCATATACATTTTGGAAATACTTGTTCTAGTTCTGTGAAAATGACATTGTAATCTTGATAGGCATTGTGGTGAATCTATAGATTGCTTAGGGTAGTATGGACATTTTAATTATGTTAATTCTTCCAATCCAGGAACACGGTATGGGCTTCCACTTAATTTATATCTTCTTCAATTTCTTTCTTCAGTGTTTTGTTATTTCCTGTAAAAGTACAGGTCTTTTACATTCCTGGTAGGTTTGTTCCTGGGTATTTTATTCTTTTTGAAGCAATTATGAATGGGATTTTTTTTTAGTTCCATTTCTGTTAATTTGTTTTTTATATAAAAATGCAACTGATTTCTGGACATTAATTTTGTATCCTGCTACTTTGCTGAATTCCTTTATTAGTTCTAGTAGTTTCTTGGTGGATCTTTGGGGTTCTCTATGTACAGTATCATGTCATCTGCAAATAATGACAATTTTACTTCCTCCTTTCCAATTTGAATGCCTTTTATTTCTTTTTCCTGTCTGATTGCTATGGCTAGGGCTTCTAGTACTATGTTGAATAATACAGGTGAGGTAAAAGTGGACATTCCTGTCTCATTCCTGATCTTAAGGGGAATGCTTATGGATTTTGCCCGTTAAGTATTGTTACGGATGGGGAGAGAGAGACCTGAGACAAGAGCCTTCCTCCCCTGTAGGAGACCATTCTGGGTGGCATGGGCCCAATGGGAAGCAAGGTCTGAAGCACAGGACCCATGCCCACAGATAGGTTCTCCTGTGGGGAATCAGGCCTGCAATGTGCCTAGGTCACTTTGAGATTTGCTTTTGCTAAAACTCCCTCACCCAAGGACAAGTGTAATGGGTTCAACCACTTTTGCCTTTTCATTTGTAAATATCCCTCTTCTGTGATGTGATTAGCGGCATTGGTTCTTTTGTTTTCTATAACAGGTAACCACCTAAAGTGAACCTGTGTGTAGCAAATGAGAACCATCACGTAATGGTCCCAGGAAAGAAATAAAGGCCTGTCATGGCAGAGGCCACAGCTTTTGGCTCCTCTTGAGAATAAAGCCATCCACCCTTTTCCTCCACAGGACTGGGTAGTCTGTGTGAATGTCTCTTCCCCATCCACAATGTGGTGAACACCGTGAGCCAGGGTCCGCATCACTCTCCAGCCTCAGTTGTTGTCTTGCTCACAAGAGAATAATTCAAGTGAGAGAGAAATACGTGTAGTGGAAATGAGGTATATCTACTTATATAAATAGATACAAGTATGATGGTGCAAGTGGCATCTGGCTTGCTAAATGCCCCACATATAGAGGAAATAAAGTTGTTAGTAAGTTCTATACACTTGAGTTCTATAAATGGGTACTTAGCGAATCTAAGTACACTGACTATTGGGGTTCAGGGGTTATGTACCTTAGCTAGCTTCTAGGTACTCTTTCTTCTCCACTTCTAAATCTTGGGAATAATGTACAGCTACAAAGGTGTTCTTTCTCAGTTAGTAAAGGCTCTTTGTCTTAGTGAAATTGTTAGACAAGCTCCCCTTCCTGGGCTAGAATATTAAGGACTATACCCCCTTCTTGTACTGTTCCTGCTTATGACTTTCAGGACACCTAGCAAACTTATCATACTGAGTTTAGGATTGCTGAGTTAATTGGCAAGGCCTGTCTTCCTTTGCTTCTATCTTCCTGTATTAAGTTACTTGTTAGATTGTAATGGCAAGGGCCCTGGCTTTATTTCCCCTCTGGTTGCTTATTCCTAGCTGCTCCCTAACAGTGTGGTGCTGGCAGTGGGTTTGTCATATATAGCCTTTATTATATTTAGCTGTGTTTCTTCTAATCCTATGTTGCTGAGAGTTTTTATCATAAATGGGTGCTGGATATTATCAAATTCTTTTTCTGCATGTATCGATATGATCGTGTGGTTTTATCCTTCATTTTGTTTATGTGGTGTATCACATTTATTGATTTTGCAAATGTTGTACCAACCTTGCATTCCCAAATAAGTTTCACTTGATTATGGTGTATCATCTTTTTGATACATTGCTGTATTTGGTTTACTAATAATTTGTTGAGGATTTTAGCGTCTATATTCATTAGAGATATTGGCCTATAATTTTCTTTCTTTGTAGTGTCTTAATCAATCTGGGTTTGGAATTAGGATAATGCTGGCCTCCTAAAATGAGTTTGGGAGCCTTCCCTGCTCTTGAATTTCATGAAATAGTTTGCGAAGGAGAGGTGTTAGCTTTTGCTTGTTGTGAATTTTTTGATTACTGCTTCAATTTTCTTAGGTATAATCTGTCTATTTAGATTTTGTGGTTCTTCCTGATTTATTTTTGGAAGGTTGTATGTTTCTGCCAATTTATCCATGTTAGCCAGGTCATCCAGATTGCTGGCATATATTTGTTCATAATATTTTCTTACAATCCTTTGTATTTCTTTGATGTCAGTTGTTATTTCTCTGCTCTCATTTCTGATTGTATTTATTTGGGTCCTTTCTTTTTTTTTTTCTTGATGAGTCTGGTTAAAGGTTTGTTAATCTTGTTTACCTTTTCAAAGAACCAGCTCTCGGATTTGCTGAACTTTTGTATTGTGTTTTTAGACTCTATTTTGTTTATTTCTGCTCTGGTCTTTATTTCCTTCCTTCTACTCACTTTGGACTTTGTTTGTTGTTTTTTTCAAGTTCCGTTAAGTGTGAAGTTCTGTTGTTTATTGGAGTTTTTCCTTGTATTTTCAGATAGGCCTGTAATGCAGTGAATCCTCTCTCAGGATGGCTTTCGCTGTGTCCCACAACTATTGGATTGTTGTATCCTCATTTTCATTTGTTTCAAGGTATCTTTTGATTTCCTCCTTAATCTTGTTGTTTAACCATTCATTGTTTAATAACATGTTATTTAGCTTCCATGTCTTTGCTTGTTTTTCAGTGTTCTTGTGATTGATTTCTAGTTTCATAGCATTGTGGTAAGATGAAATACCTGATATGATTTTGATCTTCTTGAATTTATTGAGACTTGTTTTGTGTCCTAATGTGTGATCTATCCTAGAAATCATTGCATTTGCTCCCGAAAATATGTATATTCTGCTGCTATTGATCTTGTGTGTCATTTAAGGCCACTGTCTCCTTGTTTGAGTTTCTGTCTGGAAGATCTATCCATGGAAGTCAGTATCGTGTTAAAATCCCAGATTATGACTGTATTTCTGTTGATCTCTCCCTGTATGTCTATCCAGATTTGCTTTACATATTTAGGTGCTCCTGTGTTGCATGCTTAAATGTTCACTAGGGTTATAATCTCCTGTTGGATTGTTCACTTTATCATTATGTAGTGTCCTCTTTATCTCTTATGGTAGCCTTAGTTTTAAAGTCTATTTTATTGGATATAAGCACTGCTACCCCAGCTTCTTTCTTCTTTTATTTGTTTGAGATATCTTTTTCTATCCCTTTACTTTTCGTCTGTGTGTATCTTTCAATCTGAGATGGTTCTCTTGGAAGCAGCATATATATGGGTCTTGTTTTCTTATCCATTCAGCCACCCTGTATCTTTTGGTTGGAGCATTTAAGCTGTTCACATTTAAGATGATTATTGATAGATAACAATAGATGACTATTGATAAATTATTGATAATATCTGTGCCATTCATTGTAATATTATTTTCCTCTTTTTTTACTTTGTCTTCTTCTTAAAGCATACCCTTTAACATTTGCTGCTGTATTGGTTTATTGTTAACAAACTCCTTTAGCTTTTTCTTGTCTGGGAAGCTCCTTATTTCTCCTTCAATTTTAAATGTTAGCCTTGCTGGGTAAAGTAGCCTTGGTTTTAGGTCCTTGCTTTTCTTCACCTTGAATATTTCATGCCACTCCCTTCTGGCCTGAAATGTTTCTGTGGAGAAATCAGGCACCAGTGTAATTGGTGCTCCCTTATAGGTAACCATCTGCTTTTCTCTTGCAGCTTTTAGGATTTTCTCCTTGTCTTTAAGTCTTCTGGGTTGCCACCCTTCAAAGCCAGGCAGATTAATGGTATTCGTGCAGATGTAAAAATATTCACGGAGCCATTGGGATGTCTGGCATGCCTTTATTCACGGGTAGGCAAACCACACATGCTGCAAGCTGCATGTCTGTCTGCACATCTCATGGTGTGGCCTCTGCCCCCCAACATGGCACCCACTGTGGTACCTGTCTGTCCCCTTGTGTGTCTCATCATCATCGCCCCCAGCAGGGAGTCCCTACCTGTGTAAGTACTAGAGGGAAATAAAGATGGCAAGATGCCAGAATATTACATAACATAACATAATTCTGTGCATGTGAGCTCACTTCATGTTATGAGAACAGTTTATTGGACCCAGTCTCAAGGCTATGAGAACACTGGTTATCAGGCCCCTCCAAGGCTGTGGGAACACTGCTTCCCTTAGCTACCCAGACACCTGGGTGAGGAAGCCAGACTGCCTCCACTTACCCTACAGTCCACCCCTTCTGGGTTTCTCACCTTACAATCTATGTGAGGATATCTTCCGCAAGGTCCCTTGGTGAGAAGGGCAGAGCCCTGCATCGATAACCCACAACAGCAATGTAGGCTATAACAACAGACAAGCAAAACCCAAGTGCTGACATAGCAGCAGTACAAGCTTCAACAGCATGCAGCCGAAACACAGGTAATCAGGCCACCCCTAGCTACAATGGCCAGTCCAGTTTCCATACAAGTAAGGCCACTAATGTGGGCTACACACCCAGAGGGCTCCAATAGGAACTGTAGCCTGTGCATCCTCCCATGAGCCCCAGAAATGCTCTAAAGTCTGAGTCTGACACAGACCAGTTGGAGTCCAGCCCACCTGGGCATGACCTTCAGTACTCTCAATGCAAAGGGGAGCTGGTCCAGCCAGATGGCCTGGGCCGGTCACACCACTGCTTCGCCCCAGTAGAGATCTCAGCTCAGGTCACATTCCACAAAGGGTGTTTGCTATTCCACTAGTTCTGAAGCCAAGTCCAGTTTGAGACAGAAGCCAGGGAGATGTACCCTGGTAGGCTGGCCGACATGCTCAGGGGAAGTTCAGTGCAGACCCAGCAAGCTGATTGGTCAGCCACTAAGGCACAGCTGTGAACCCAGTCCACTAAGGTGTTACCTTGCACTCTAAAAGCAAAAAGATAGAGCAATTATAGGCACCAGTAAAGGCAAGTCACAACCCTCTGGCAATATTCAAGCAAGCTTCTGGTCAGCTGATAAGACAGTGGCTGGCAGAGGAGGTCTTCCTGGGCATGAATACCAGACTTTTCATGCCTCAACTAGGGGCTCAGCATCTATTTGCAGTAACAGGGGAGAACTGATAATGGGCCACAGGGAAATCACAAAGGTGCCCCGAAGAAGCATTTCATGGTCTGCTGGTCCTGGGTATGTCACCTTTAAGACTGGGGGCCATGTCCCAATCACCCAGGGCACTATTTATAAGTTTCCCTCCACCCCTTAACCCCAAGGAGCAACAAGACCCACCCAGCGCTAGTGGGGGGGGGCTTTGATTTCCCAAGGCCATGTCCAAGTGGCTGTTTGCCTGTCTAAGGAGCAGACAGGAGAGTATTCCCCTGTTTTCCCATTGCCTGGTTTTAGCAGAGCACCCTTAGTATGTACCTGCAGCTGAATTGGAGCAGCAGTCCAGTGGAGCAGCGCTTCCACTGGAGCTGGGCACCCCGTTCTAACTCCTCTCATTTAGAGTCCGGAGGGGACAGTCCACAAGCCTTTTGTCCAACCCCTCAGCATAGGGGTGGCAGCTGCAGCTCACAGGCCCTGCTTTAAGAGACCATTTTACTGTTCAGTCACTCCAGCAGCTTGGGGATGAGAGGCCACATGGAATTTCCAGTCAATCTGCAAGTCTCGAGCCCACTATTGTACTAAGGCTCCAATAAAATGTGTGCCCTGATCACTTTCAATGATTAAGGGTCTCCGGTAAGCAGCACATAACCACTCTAGTGTGCAATCACTGCTTTCTGATCTGGGTGCCATGTGGGATAAGCAGCTAAAAGTCCCGTGGGCTTGGCCACATCTGTAATAGTATACTTATATCCCTTTGAAGTAGGTAGGGGCCCAATTACATCCACCTGCCACCAAGTTAGCAGTATCTGTCACCATGCTACCTGTCCAGAAGGTCCCACAGGCCTTCAGGGATGCTCTCAGGAGCAGACAACACAGGTCTCACAGGCTTCTTGTGCCTCTGCTGATGCAACAGGTGACCCCCAAGTTTTGATAGTAGACCACATGGTCTTCTGCCCAGCATGTGAGAGGTGACAGTGTGAGCCACTGGGCTACTTCCCTTCCTGAGGGACTGGCAGGTACCGTTTCTAGTCACTGCACCTTGGCTAGAGTATCCACCTCATCATTCCCAGGGGAAGCAAGAGGTGAGTGTTTAGTAACATGATGTACAGTGATTTGTTCCTGATGTCCTAACTCCCATGAATCTTGCCACAAAGCCTGTCCCCACAGTGGTCTGTTCATAACCATCCACTTACTTGTCTACCAGGTAGAGATCCATAATGTTAGCCCCCGTACACTGCCCAGCTATCTGTGCAAATAGTTAGGGGCGGGCCTTCATTGACCACCACTATCCAAAAGGCATGGAGTTCTGCCCATTAACTGCTTTGGCCCATACCTGTGTCAAACCAGATTGTTTCTGTTTCTGGTTGGATGGCCACAGCAGTCCACAGAGCAGGCTGGCCTCTGCTGGACCCATCAGTGTACCATGCGTCTGAGGGAATGGGTACCTGCCCCTCCCAAAAGGGGCTAGTTTCTACCTCCTCCATAGGGACGAGAGCAATGGATTTCTCATGTACATAAATAACTGCACCTAACACTTCCTGTAGCTCAGCCCACAAAGGGCTACTGGGGAGAGGACTTCTTTGCTCCCATTTAGCCAGTGTGGGCATTTGAGCTGTCCCACTACTAGGCTTGGTCATCCAGTCCCAGATCCACCCTGCAATGAGATACATAGTCCTAACTGTCACAGGGGCGGTTCCTGTTATGGCCTCCATGGCCAACAGGGCAGTGTATGGAGCAGCCAACTACTTTTCAATTAAGGAGTACCGCATCTATGCTCCCTTCCCTGGTCAGGACCAGAAACCCAAGGGTTGAAGAAGATGTTCTGATTGCGGCCACAAACCCCATCCAAAGCCTTCCTGTGTCACATGCACATCTAGCTCACAGGGTCTAGCAGGATATTTCCTCCCTCTTCTTGGGAGGTTGGCACAGCCAAATGCCCTTCAGACACACAGGACGAGCCTTTTGGGGTCACACCCCCTGGGGTTTGGACAGGCCTGCACCGGACACTGGTGTGCAGGCACCAGGAGCTGCACTCGTGCAGCACCAGTGCACGCCGCCCTGGTGAGTGCCAGTTGTCCGCTCTGCCGCTGCATCCCCTTGGGTCACTGGGCTGCTGTTTCTGCAACTCAGGTGACAGCTGTCTCTGTGGCTCCAGGTGCTGCAGTCATCTTCCAGGACCTTTGACAGGCACTGCGCTCACCTGCTGCCACTGCCACTGTGGCTCTCTGGCCTGCTCCCTGTCAGTGAGCTTTCTGGGTGCCAGCACCTGCTTCCTATCTTGTGCCAGCTCCAGCCTGCTCTCTCTCAGCCTCCGAGTCACACCACCAGCTCTAACGGCTGCTTTCCCCCTGGAACACTGCTGTTAAGCCCAGCTCCAAGCATTTGACCTTGACCCGCAGGCACAGCCGCCCGGTCCCTGCCTCTTCTGATCAGCGTGCTGGGAGCAGAGCTTTCTGGGTGCTGGCATCATACTGCCAGAGCACCCAGCCCAGGCCGGCCCTCTGGTTGGTCACTCTCTGTTCCATGTCTGTGCGGGGCAAGGCAGGGAAGGGGATTCCCAGACCCAGACTTCCCCCAGGAGCCATAGCCTGCTGCTCTCAGGGAACTCAGTCCCCCCCCCCCCCATCCCTTTCCCCTGAGTCACTCACTATGAGAGGGGAGGGGGATTGCAGCAGCTCAGCTACTCAGGCTTTTTACCAGGGTGCAGACTCAAGCCTTCAGGGCCTTTTTTCTCTGCCTCTGTGTTCTAACTTTGCAGTGTTAGGAAGTGTAGGCTTCTCTTCTTCAGCTTCAGGGCTTCTGCTCCCCCTTGGGGCTCTTGGAACTTCACTGTGCCTCAAAGCGTAGTATCTGTCTGAGCTCTCAGAGCTGAAACACCCAGCCGACAGCCCCCATGGCCACAGGGCACTGGGGCTTTCCTAGGGTCTTCCCCACCACCCACAGGGCTTTCTCCACTGTGTTGGGTGTGCCACCGACATAGGGACAGTCGTGGGTTGGGAGGCTGAGTTTCCAGGAGCCTGGCCACCGCATACTACCTGCCAGTGATCAGCTGCTCCAGGCTCCGCTCTGGGGGCTCCATAGCATTCTGTGATAACTCCTGCCAACTACACCAATTGTGTTGCCACCCTTCAAGACCAGGCAGGTTAATGGTATTCGTGCGGATGAAAAAATACTCACAGAGCCATTGGGATGTCCAGCATGCCTTTATTCACGGGTGGGTGAGCCACCCATGCTGTAAGCTGTGTGTCTGTCTACTTGTCTCATGTCGTGGCCCTTGCTCCCCAGCGTGGCACCCATTGCGGCACCTATTGTGGCACCTGTCCCCTCATGTGTCTTTCATCATCATCACCCCCATCAGGGAGTCTCTACCCGTTTAAGTACTAGAGGGAAACAAAGCTGGAACCTTGCCAGAATATTACATAACATAATTCTGTGCATGCGAGCCCACTTCATGTTATGGGAACAGTTTATCGGAACCAGTCTCAAGGCTATGAGAACACGGGTTATCGGGCCCCTCCGAGGCTGTGGGAACACTGCTCCCCTTAGCTACCCAGACACCTGGGTGAGGAAGTCAGACTGCCTCCACTTACCCTGCACCTTCCCATTTTAATATGATGTGTTTCAGAGTAGGCCTCTGCGGAGCAGCTCTCTGAACTTTTTGGTCATGACTTCTTCAGATAGGTTCCCAATCCCTTGCTTGCTCTCTTCTCCTTCGGGTATGCTCATAAGGCGGATGCTGTTAGGCTACATGTTATCCAAAATGTTTCCCAAGCTCTCCTCATTTTTTAAAAATTCTTTTTTTTTTCTTTTTGCTGCTCTGCCTGTGTGTTTTTTCCTTCCAAATTGTCTTCCAAATTTTTTATTCAGTCCTCTGCTTCATCTATTCTACTGTTTATTCCTTCCACTGTATTATTTATTTCAGATATTTTATTTCTGACTGGTCCTTTTTTATGGTTTCTATGTCTTTTTTCATGCTGTTAAGTATCATAATCATTAGTCTAAACTCTCTATCCGATAAATTGCTTTCCTCCATTTCATCTAGGTCTTCTTCTGGAGAATTCTCTTGTTCTTTATTTGGAGTTTGTTTCTTTGTCTTCCCTTTTGGCTGCTTCTGTATATTTTCCTCTTTAGTTGTCAAACTGATCAGTGATATAGCCTCCAGCTGTAATCAGCAGCCCAGCTTAAGCACCACAGGGTGAGCCAGAGTAATTCATGCAGGCAGGGCTATTGCTTCCTCTCAGACTAATGCCACTTGGAGGGTATTGCTCTGCCTGGCACTTGTTCCTTCAGTTCTCTCTCCAGAGCCACCAGCCCCAGACTCCCAGTTCGAGAGTGTCTCTAGATGCTCCCAAAGCGTCTCTAGTTCACTTTGCCCTCCAGCTGCCAGAGCTCAGGGTAAGTGCCTGCAAATGAAATTTTGTGTTGGCCCTTTATGAGGTTTTCTGCATCTCCAGCCATCTCACTCTGGAAGACAGAAACCCTGCTGCTTTTCACAGGTGGATGTTATATGGGTTCCTACTGACTCTGGGGCTATAGGCTGGGGGGCCCAGCTTGGGGTTTAGACCACACACTTCTCAGTGGGAACCCCCGCCCCCAGCCACTGAAATATTTATCCAGGTCCTCAGCTGCTGCCTGTGGGAGCCCAGCCAGCCCTCACATCTCCTTTGCACTCTCTACCAGTCACATTTTGGTGAAATGGTTTCTTCCATCTGTCCTTGGTTATAAGCCTTCTCTCCAGCTAGCATTCAGTTGGTTATTCAGGATGGTTTCTCTTAAATTCAATTGTAGTTCCTATTGGTCCTGGAAAGAAGTTCATGTAGCTTCCTCTTACTTCTCTACCATCTTGGATATCCCCATTTCCCAATTTTTAACAATTTTAAAAATCATGTATATATATTTTAAAAGATTTTATTTATTTATCTTTAGAGAGGAAGGGAAGGAGAGAGGGAGAGAAATATCAATGTATGACTGCCTCTCATGGGTCCCTTGCTGGGAACTGGTCTGCAACCCAGGCATGTGCCCTGACTGGGAATCGAACAGCGATCGTTTGGTTTGCAGGCCCGTGCTCAATCCACTGAGCTACACCAGCCAGGGTGAAAAAAATCATGTATATTTTTTAAAAATTCAAAGGTAAGATTTATTGCACATCAGAATGATAAGAAAAGATTTTTCCTCCATCAGGACACATAAAGTAAATTGAGTTTGTATCAGATATTGGGAGAAGTGGATTTCACATTTATCAACAAGATAATCAGCCTGTTGATATATTTGCACCTGGCTGCCACTGGAAACTTTGGACAAGAGACTTATAAAAACAAATGGAAGCCCTGACTGGTGTGGTTTGGTTGGATATCATCCTGCAATATGACAGGTTGTCGGTTCGATTCCTGGTCAGGACACATGCCTTGGTTGCAGGTTCAGTCCCCAGTCAGGGCACATAGGAAAGGCAACCAATGTTTCTCTCTCACATCGATATTTCTCTCACTCTTTCTCCCTCCCTTACCCCTTCTCAGAAAAACATCTCATAAAGAGTCAATTTTTTCAGTACCAATCAATTAACTTTTTAGATAACCACTTCTAAATTGACAGACACACATTAAAGAAAATCAAGTACTTTAAGATAATTGATGCCAACAAGGAGGTGGGACTCTGTCTTCTGAGATACACTAAGCAAAGTGTTCTGTCTGATCAAAGAAGGGATATAATTCTGAGGCATCAGCTTTGCAAACATACACAAATAATTGACTTTCCCATTAAAATGCGAAGAATCATTCATGATAGTTAAGTATCTGGGTCGAAGCAGAGTCTGTCCACAGGCGCTGAGTCTCCATAAGGAGAACCCACCGTCATTCTGCCCTTTCTCTCATTACAGAAGTATTTTACTTCTGTGTGAATTGTAATTCATTGTTATAAAAAACTCACTATGGCAGAAGTAGGCCGGAGGATTATTGGGTGTTTTTGTGTATTTATAAAATAAATATTTAGTCCAACATTATTGTGGCCAAAATCAAGCTGACTTATGGATACATACAGTATGATTTTTCTTTCAAAGCTTTGGTATGGAAAGTGACAAACTTATTTTATTAAGAAATGGTTATGCACTCCTTTCTTGGATTCACAGAGAAAAATCTTTCCTTATAGACTAGCCTGAATCAAATGGAGAGTGTAGTGACATCCTCTTTCTTGCTACTTTGGCTGGCCCTGTAGTTCTAACACCCCTGATACCACTTATTTCCCAGCAACATTTATGTTCTTCGGCCCCGCTGGAAGAGTCATAACATTAGTGAACACTGAGGGGCAAGGTTCTGCTACATTTGCTTATCTTTACATACCATAACACCTGTGAAGAAATCTCAATTCACAGCGTCGCGTACAACTGTCACGGTCAGCTCCCTGAAGATGCTCAGGAGGGTTTGTGTGCCAGCAGGTTCATATACCCATTTAAAAACGAGAAGCACAGGCCCAATGGGAAGAACATGTAAAATGGTCACAGTGGCCCAGCATTCTTCATTTTGTAAGATGTCACAGTTCCTGGAAAGTTGGGGCTTTTAAAACCCTTTGTGAACATCATATGCTTTAGGGGAGATTTTGATGAGGCCACTTCTGCAACAACCATGATGACATGGGTCAACCCTGGAGTGGTCTGGGAAAACCCAGATACGGAGTTTCCTTACTGGATTAAACCTAGGTGTTTGGAGCTGTCCAGGCATTGCATTTAGTGTCGTTCTTTTCTTTCAAAGGCCATTTAATGTAATGTGTACTTATCCAGGCTCTAGAGAGAGAATACCTGGTATAACTAAAAATGCCCATTTCATATGGTTGTTGTAGGGGTTAAATAAGGTAATGCATGTAGAGTGCTGGAACAGTCCCGGAGTTGTGTGTGCAGTGTAGCTGTGTACCATGTGTATAGCTGACAGAACCCCCATGGGAGTATTAAAGGCAAATTCTGGGATGAAAGGTATATGGTGGGAGACTGGGTTCAGGACAGCTTGAGAAGGAGGGCAAATGTAATAAATACAATAAGACTGAGCCAGGGGAATACCTTCAAAGTCCATGAGCAAAACTGAGGTCAAATCCAATAGGAATGAAGGTGCAGGCCTAAGACGATCACATGAGAAAAAGCTTATCCTGCATATTAATCAAATACTTAGAAATTAATATAACAGTGAAATAGTGTAGCATGGCAGTAATTATTTAGGATAACTAAACCTGTGTTGACAGAAGTGCGAGGAAACAGGTTTAGTCACACACTGTTCGTAGAAGTATAAATTGGTATTGTTTTTCGGGGACCTAGTGGTAAAATAAATTAAAAGTCATTGGATATGCACATGCTGAGTTACAATCTGATTCTACTTTTAGGTCTTTACCCTATTGAAAAACAACTTAAATTTACAACAGGAAGAACCTACATGAATTGGGACCTATCCATACATTCTGTTACTGATATTCAAGTTGAAAGTAATTCAGTAGTTGACTGCTGAATCCACACATATGTTTACACTCTTTTAATGACTATTGTTAGTTGAGCTCTGTAGAAAGGAATTTTTATTCATGAGTAAATGTGAACCTAGGCTTTACCAAAGGACAGGGGTGTTAAACTCATTTTCACTGGGGGCTACATCAGCCTCGTGGTTACCTTCAAAGGGCTGAATGTAATTTTAGGACTGTGTAAATGTAACTACTTCACCAGGGGCAAGAAGCTTGGCACTGCTGCCAGGTAGAAAAGGTGCCAGTGGATAAAACAAGGTGGAGGGCCAGATTCAGCCCATTGGGCCTGTGACATGGGATATGGAAGTTTGAGCTCTACGTGGATTCTTGCACTGTGAAGTAATGCCTCCCTTTAGTGTTGAAGTGTGTTTGCTGCTTTATAATATTGCTATTGGCAAGCCCTTTACTGCTGTGTAATAACAATACTGAAGTAATGCTCTTAGTTAAGTTATTCTTTAAATAAAAATTATATATTGTATTCATGCAGCTAGCAGAAACAAAAATTAATAACATGACATTTCACTTATCAAACTGCCAAATATTTTTATAGCCATTGAAATATAATTGAAGTATAATAATCTGCACATATATGTACAGTTTGATCAGTTTTGACATATGAATTATTTTTATTCACAGCATTTCTGACACCAAATGGGGATATTTTTTCCTGTACCAACCAATTCTCCAACTTTCAAGACACCAAGTGGGTGAATTACAATTCAATTAAATTCTGACCCTACCACAGATTAAGAAATGGTCCACATTGGTGCCAGCCACAAATCTCATGTGCCACCTGTTCTTCTGACCCACGAGCTATAAATTCGGGGGGTTCATACAACTCCCCTCATGTTTGATAATTTGCTAGAATGGCTCACAGAACTCTGGAAGATACTTTACTTACTGTCACTGGTTTATTATTAAGGATATAAAATGAACAGCCGGATGAGGAATTACCATACAGGGTCAGGTTCAGGAAGGTCTGGAGCATAGAAGCGTCTGCTCCTGTGTAGCTGGGTATGCTACCCTCCCAGCAGGTGGATGTATTAGAAACTCAGAAGCTTTCCAAACCATCCATCATTTAGGGTTTTTATTTCATTTATTAAAATGTAATCTTTATTGTATTTTTTCCATTACCATTTAGTCCCCTTGGAACCCCATCCCCCCCAGCAATCACCACACTGCTGTCCATGTCCATGAGTCCTTTTTGCTCTTTGCTCAATCCCTCAACTCCCTAAACCCGCCTCCCGCCACTAGCTGTTATCCTGCTTTACATCTATAAGTCTGTCTCTATTCTCCTTGTTAGTTCAGTTTGTTCATTAGATTCCACATATGAGAGAATTCATATGGTACTTATCTTTCTCTGACTGTCTTACTTCCTTTAGCATAATGCTGTCCAGGTTCATCCATGCTGTCACAAAGGGTAAAATTTTCTTTTTTTTATGGCCTAGTAGATTTCCATCATGTAAATGTACCATAGTTGTTTTATCCACTTATCTACTGATGGTCACTTGAGCTGTTTCCATATCTTGGTGATTGTAAATCATCCTTCAAGGAACATAGGAGTGCTTATGTTCTTTCAAGTTGGTGTTTTGTGTTCCTTCAGATATATTCCCGGAAGTGGGATTGTTGAACCAAAAGGAAGATTCATTTTTAATGTTTTCAGGTATCGTTATACTGCTTTCCACAGTGGCTGCACCAATCTGCATTCCCAACAGTGCAAAAGGGTTCCCCTTGCTCCACATCCTCACCAGCACTTGTTTATTGGTCTATTGATGACAACCATTCTGACAGGTGTGAGAAGGTATCTCATTGTCATTTTAATTTGCATTTCTCTGATGATTGGTGACATTGAGCATCTTTTCATATGTCTGTTAGCCATCTGTATGTCCTCTTTGAAGAAGTGTCCCTTCAGGTCCTTTGCCCACTTTTTAATTGGGTTGTTTGGGGGTTTTTGGTGTTGAGTTTTGTAAGTACTTTATAAATTTTGGATATTAACTGCTTATCAGATGTATCAGTGAATATGTTCTCCCATTCTGTGGGTTGTCTTTTTAATTTTGTTTATGTTTTCCTTTGCTGGGGAAAATCTTTTTATTATAGTCCCGTATCATTTACTGTAGGCCCATATGGTTTTTCTCTTTTGTTTCCCTTGTTTGGGGAGACATATCTGATTGAATATTTCTAGGAACAATGTCTGAGATTTTGCTGCCTGTGTTTTCTTCTATGATTTTTATGGTTTTGGGGCTAACATTTAAGTCTTTGATCCACTTTGAATGTGTTCTGTGTGTGGTATAAGAAGGCGGTCTAGTTTTGTTTTCTGGAACATACCTGTCCAGTTTTCCCAGCACCATTTCTTGAATAGCCTATTTTAAGCCCATTATATGTGCTTGCTTTCTCTGTCAAATATTAATTGACTGTAAAGGTGTGGGTTTATTTCTAGGCTTCATGGAGGTCCCCATAGGGACAATTGATTAAATCATTGGCCTTGGTGACTTGCCTCAAATTTCCAAACCCTATCACCTCTCCGGAGATCATGGTATGGGCCCGAAGATACCTTATTTCCTGTTTAAGTTTGCATATTGTTATTAAAGATTCTTTGCTACTTATCTAAGTAACATAGGGCAGTGGCAAAGTGTTTTTTAAATTAATATCCAGGACTCTGACTGGTGTAGCCCAGTGGATTGAGTGCGGGCCTTTCAACTAAAAGCTCACGGTTCGATTCCCAGTCAGGGCACATGTCTGGGTTGCAGGCCAGTTCCCAGCAGGGGACGCATGAGAGGCAACCATACATTGATATTTTTCTCCCTTTCTCCTTCCCTTCCCCTCTAAAGATAAATAAATAAACTCTTGATAAATAAATAAATAAATATCAATACCAAAAATAGGGGAAAAGGCCCTCTAATATATTAATATGATAATGTGAAATTGATACAACTCTTTTTGGAGTTTTCCCAATTTGGAGCATTTTTTTTAGTGTGAAATACCCTAAAATGCATCTTTTTTTTGAGCTAGCAATTCTACTTCTGACTTAAGGAAATGAAATTTTGTGTGCACAAGGATTTAATTACAATGTTTATAATTGCAAAAAATGGAGACAAATTAGATGTCCAACAATATGGAATTGCTTAGGGAAACAATTCATATAATAAAATATTTTACTTTTAAAATTAGCACTAGTAGCCCTGGCTGGTGTGGCTCAGTGCATTAAGTGCCAGCTTGCAAACTGTAGTGTCACTGGTTCGATTCCCAGTGAGGGCACATGCCTGGGTTGTGGGCCATGTCTTTGGTGGTGGGCATGAGAGAGGCAACCACACATTGATGTTTCTCTCCTTCACTTTCTCCCTCCCTTCCCCTCTCTCTAAAAATAAATAAAATCTTAAAAAATAAAAAAATATAAATTAATACTAGTAAACAACAACAGGATCATAATGGTATTTTTATTTTTAACCTATTTTTTGAGTTAACCAAAAAGAACATAGGGAAAAAAAGGCCAAAAGCGTATCTTCAAAACAAAGAAATAAAAGGTTTTCTTTTTTTTCTGGCTAGGGAGATTTCTTTGTATGATTTCTAATTCCTATGTTTTCTTTTTAAAAGAATTTTATTGAAATTTCTTTTTTTTTAAGATTTTATTTATTTATCTTTAGAGAGAAAGGGAAGGAGAGAGGGAGAGAAACATCAATGTATGGTTGCCTCTTGTGCATCCCCTGCTGGGAACTGGCCTGCAGGGAACCGGCCTGCAGCCCAGGCATGTGCCCTGACTGGGGATGGAACCACGATCGTGTGGTTCGCAGGCCCGCACTCAATCCACTGAGCTACACCAGCCAGGGCCTGCAATTTCTTACTGATTATAAAAATGTCAGAAAAACATAATGTAAATCCATAAAATAGGATTGATACATAACCTCAAGCTATATAAATTATTTTAAAAAAAAACAACTGTTTTTTTTAAAGATTTTATCTATTTGTTTTAGAGCGAGGGAAGGGAGGGAGAAACAAAGGGAGAGAAACAGGTGAAAGGGCAACACTGATGAGTTGCCTCTCTTACACACCCCAACCAGGAACTGAGCCTGCAACCCAGGCATGTGCCCTGACGGGGAATCAAACCAATGACTTTTCACTTTGTTCAGCCAACTGAGCTGTGTTGGTCAGGGCATTAAAAAACAAAACAAAACAAAAAACTTTTATGTGTTAATGCTATTAAGATAAAGCACTGTGGAGTTTGACCTCTGGCTAGCTCTACCTCCACCTTTGCACTTCCCAACTCCCTCATCCTACTCTGGCGGTCAGGAACTGCCTGGTGTTTCCTAGAATATATACTCTGCCCGTCCCTGCTGATGCTCATGCTGACCATCTGCCTTTAGTTCTCTTCTGGTTTAGTTCTCCTCATCCCTTGACATCTGCTTTCAGTATTGTATCCAAGAATGTTTTCCTGAGCTTTTAGTGTGTCTCCTTTCCCACTCTCCCTGCTCTTTAGATGCACTCTACTGTAGCACCTGCCACGCTATATTCTCTTCCATTTCCTCTCCCAGTAGACTGCATGACTTGAGGTCAAGACAGTGCCTGCAACCCAGCAATAGGAATTTAATTGTGTATGTGCATGTAGGTAACTGAACAGTAGAAATAAAGGCGTGCTGATATCCAACAGACTAGAGTATTAGAAGAAGTGTGAATATATTTGCATGCCTGGAGCATGAGGTCTTCGTGAAGAATTTAGTAGATGAGGACAGAGAAGTAGGGAGGAGCCAGATCATTAAAGTTTTCATCTGTTGTCCTAAGAAGATTGGATTTCATAGTGTAAGTGACAGAGAGCCAATAAAGGCTTCAAATAGGAGAATGACCAGTCTTTAGCATTTTCCAAAGTTTTAGATGTTATTAGTGTTATGTAAAAAGCTTGGACATAAAATAAATTTGGGAAATTCAGTGTTAATACAATTTGAATAGATTTCTGTCTTCAGGGACTTTTTAAAGTCTTTACTAGTGTACATTTTTAATCCTTCAAAAGGTGTGTGTTATTTACTTTGCATTTCCCAAATTTATTGATGATGGAACCCTTTGGGAACTGTAATAGAATGTAAAATCTATATATGTCCCCCCCAAAAAAATCTATGGGAAAAAGCTAAAGCACTTACTCAAGAGAAGTTCAGACCTACCTCAAGAAACCACAAAAATAAAATCTCAAATACACAATCTAACATCATACATAAGGAATTAGAAAAAGAACAAAGTCCAAAGTAAGTAGAAAGAAGGAAATAATAAAGATCAGAGCAAAAGTAAATGAAATAGTGTCTAAAAAAATAAAAGATCAATGAAACTAAGAACTGGTTCTTTGAAAAGATAAACAAAATTGATAAACCTTTAACCAGACTCATCAAGAACAAAAAAATAGAGGATCCATATAAATAAAACTAGAAATGAAAGAGGTGAAGTGACAACCAACACGACAGAAGTGCAAGGGACTATAAGAAAATACTGTGAACAATTACATGCCAACAAATTCCCAGAAACAGACAATTTTTCAAGAATGAAGAAAAAACAAAATCAGAACAGACTAATTACTACCAACAAAATCAAATCAGTATTCAAAAATTCCCAGAAAACAAAAACCCTGGACCAGTTGGCTTCCCAGGTGAATTTTACCAGACATTCAAAGAAGAATTAATATGTATCCTTCTCAAACTATTACAGAAAATTGTAGAGGAGGGAAGGCTCCCAAAGTCATTTTACAGGGCCACCATTATTGTGATCCCAAAACCAAAGACACTACAAAAAATTATAGGCTAATATCACTGACAAGTGTAGATGCAAAGAGCAAAACAAATTTAGCAATTTATTTAAAAGATTGGACATTATGATCAAGAGGGATTTATTCCTGAGATGCCCAATAGGTTCAATAACCACAAATCATTAAACGTGGTACACCACATATGCAAAAATGTTGGATAAAGATCTTATGATTAGCCCTGGCCTGTGTGGCTCAGTTGGTTGTAGTGTTGTCCTGTACACCAAAAGGTTGCAGTTTTGTTTCCGGGTCAAGGCACAGAAGCAGGTTGTGGGTTTGATCCTTAGTCAGGGAACCTATGAGAGGCAACCAATTGATGTTTCTCCATTGCATCAATGTTTCTCTCTCTCTCCCCACCCACCTTTCCTGTCTCTAAAAGCAAGGAGAGAAAAATATCCTTAGGTAGGATAAAAAAAAAAAAGATCATATACTCATACCAGTAGATGCAGAAAAGGCATTTGACACAATCCATCCTCCATTTATGATAAAAATTCAGCATAGTGGGGATTTAGGGAACGTACTTCAACATAATAAAAGCCTTAAATGGCAAACCTACATCTAACATCATACTCAATGGAGAAAAGCTAGAAGCGTTTTCCTTAAGATCAGAAACAATAATATTCACTTTCACCGCTTTTCTTCAACATAATATTGGAAGTCCTAGCCACTACAATCAGACAACAAAAAGAAATAAAAGCCACCTAAACTGGTACAGAAGAAGTCAAACTGTCATTATTTGCAGATGACATTACTACTATATAACATTGATAGTATAGACAACCCTAAACATTCCTCAAAAAAAACTATTAGAAGTGATAAATGAATTTAGTAAAGTTATAGGATGGAAAATTTTTAATATTCAGAAATCAGTTGTATTTTTTTAGCAGAGTTTGGCTTTTTATTGAGCATGTTACAAGAGAGATTGACTGCATTTTGCTATGTACAATATGTACTTCTTTGCCCAAATTTTTGAGGGAAAAAAATAAGGATGCACATTATATATGGGTATGATGATTACATACCATGCGTATAATAATGGGTATAATGATCCTGTACATAATGAGTACAAAAATGTGTATGCATTATACAAAATATGGTAGTCAAAAATACCAAAGTACATATCATCATCCGACTCCTCATATTCTTTTTTTTGTTTGTTTTGCTTCTACTTTCTAACCCCTCAGCTAGGGCAGAAGTGGGGAATGAATGAGGGGACAGGACTTCCTGTTGTTGTAGCACCAGCTTCTGGGGCAAGTCCACCAACCCCTACACTGCAGATGAGGCTCCTGATCTTACCTTAGGCCAGAGCCTTTACAAACAAGTCTGGCCAGAAAGGTCCAACATTTAAACCCACTACTTTAATGAGTGCATTGGTCTTATCCTCTGTCACCATCTTTTTATTGTTGTGCAGGGTGAAGGGCTGAATCAATACAGGTGAGCTGTGAGATGGAGACCATAATTCAGGTGACTGTTGGGTGATCACTGCCAGGCATGGTACTAGTTGCTGGATGAAGTGAAGGTCTCACCCCAAGCTAAGGTCTCTTCTAGGAAGCTAGGAAAAGTGGCAGTCATCTGCAGATCTCTTTGTAGCTTATGCTGTTTGACCCTGGACAGAAAACAGGTGGTGGTTGACCTTGGTTGTCAAGAGTAATCAAGGCTCAGCCACAACAGGACACTGTACACAGCCCACATGGTGGGCACACATTGAGTATCCAGCTTTGTGCCACTGGACCCTACAGGACACCTACTACATTGCAGCACTCTATCAAGCCTGGGAGAAATAGCAGCTCTACGTAATACATAAAAAAAAAAAGAAACACAGGGAGGCTGCCAAAGTGAGGAGACAAAAAACATGGCCCAAATGAAACAACAAAACAGAACCCAGTAAAAGAACTAAACAAAATAGAGACAAGCAATCTATTAGATGCAGAATTGAAAATGCTGGTTATAGGAATGCTCAATGAAGTTACTAGGAAGCTCAATAATATAAAAAAGATTCAGTCAGAAACAAAGGATACACTAATTGAAATAAAAAACAATTTATAGGGAATTAACAGTGTGGATGAAGCTGCGAATCAAATCAGCCATTTGGAACATAAAGAAGCAAGAAATAACTGGTCAGAACAATAAGAAAAAGGTATCCAAAAAAACTGAGGCTAATGTGTGGATCCTCAAAGACAACTTCAAGCAAGCAGACATTTGAATCATGTGGGTCCTGGGAGGAGAAGAGAGAGAAAGAGCAAGAAATTGAAAAAAAAAAAAAAGCCAGAACACTTCCCTAATCTGTTAAAGGAAATAGACATATAAAGTCTGTCTGGAAAAAGTCTAGCCATTGTTAATATAAACAGAATGGTTTGCATGATGTGGATGTAAAAGGGAATACACTGAAATGTGCATGCTTGAACAATGATGACATCACTGTTCTAGTCAGTAGGGATGGTAGACACCATTGAGTGAGCATGTGTACTATGTGGCTGTTGTATTCAAAATGACTGAGCTAGTAGAGCAATGAATTTGCATCAGATTTTGCATTAAGATTGAATGTTCATCTGTGGGAACTATTGGCATGGTCCAGAAGGCCACATGCCAATGTGGGTAACAGGTGACTGGCACCATTGTACCCTGTGGGTATCAGGTGACTGGCAGCTTCATCATGACTACATGCCTGCTCATGAGTCACATGTGGTGCAGAGTGTTTAGGGGAAAAATCAAATCACCCAGGTGACTGAAGCCCCCTATAGCTTAAATTTACTGCCCTGAAACTCCTGGCTTTTCCCAAAACTAAAATCACCTTTTTAAAAGAAAGAAATTTCAGACTACCAATGAGATTTCAGGAAAATATGACACGGAAGCTGATGGTGATTGGGAGATCTATGTGAAGTCATAAGGTGGCAACATTGAAGGGGGCTAAGGCATACAGTGTTTCTTGTATCTTCTTCAGTAAGTATCTTTAGTTTTCATATTATAATGTTGGATACCTTCTGGACAAATCTTGTACAAAGTCCAGGAAGTGCAGAGAATCCCAAACAAGATGAACCAAATAGGCTCACACCAAAACATATCATAGTTAAAATGCCAAAGGTTAAAGATATAAAGAGCATCTTAAACACAGCAAGAGGAAGGCAATTAGTTACCTACGATGGAGCTCCCATAAAACTGCAGTTGCTTTCCCAAAAGAAACTTTGCAGGCTGAAAGGGATTAACAAGAAATATTCAAGGTCATGAAATGCAGGTACCTACAGCCTGCATTTAGAGAAATTAGGATTTCTCTACCTAACAAATATATCATTTAGAATCAAAGGGTAGATAAAGAGCTTCCAAGACAAGAAAGAACTACGGGAGTCCATCATCACCAAACCAGAATTACAGGAAAGGTTAAAGTGCTGTTTTTAAGAAGAAAACTATAAAAAATACAATCAAATGGCAAGAAGTACATATTTATCAAAAATTGAAGCTAAAAAGCAAAAGGAAGAAACAAGCAGCACAGAAACAGAATCATAGTTACAGCGAATGTTTTGATGGTTGCCTGATGGAAAAGGGTCAGGAGGATGGGTAAAAAGGGTAAAGGAATAAGAAGTACAAGTTGGGAGTTTTACTACCATAGTTTAAAGTAAAAAGAGAGGATCCAAGATGGCGGAGGTAAGTGGCAGCTACGCTAACCCCTTTCCAGGATGAATCTGTAATTACAATTAAATTGTAGAGAAATAACTGAGAATAACCAACTAAACACTAGCTGGAGAGAAGCCTTATAACCAAGGACAGACAGAAGAAACTACTTCACCAGAATGTAACTGGTAGGGAGCGCAAAGGAGATGTGACAGGGCTGGCTGGGCTCCCACAGGCAGCAGCTGAGGACCTGGATAAATATTTCAGTGGCTGGGGGCGGGGGTTCCCACTGAGAAGTGTGTGGTCTAAACCCCAAGCTGGGCCCCCCAGCCTATAGCCCCAGAGCTAGCTACGAACCCATGTAACATGTAGCTGTGAAAAGCAGGAGGGTTTCTATCTGCCAGGGTGAGATGCCTGCAGACACAGGGAACCTCATAAAGGGCCAACACACAAAATTTCATTTGCAGGCACTTACCCTGAGCTCCGGCAGCTGGAGGGCAAAGTGGACAAAAAACACTTGGGGAGAGTCTGGGGTTAGTGGCTCTGGGGAGAGAACTGAAGGAACAACTGCCAGGACTCCTGTGCTGAGTCATTCCTCTTACCGCAGGTGCCATCTTTCTCGGGCAGAGCAGTACCCCCCAAGTGGCATTAGTCTGAGAGGAAGCAATAGCCCTGCCTGCATGAATTACTCTGGCTCACCCTGTGGTGCTTAAGCTGGGCTGCTGATTACAGCTGGAGGCTATATCACTGATCAGTTTAACAACTAAGGAGGAGAATATAAAGAAGCAGCCAAAAAGGAAGACAAAGAAACAAACTCCAAATGAAAGAACAAGAAAATTGTCCAGAAGAAGACCTAGATGAAATGGAGGAAAGCAATTTATCAGATAGAGAGTATCCTTATAATCCTTAGTGATTATAATGATACTCAACAGCATGAAAAAGACATATAAACCATAAAAAAGGACCAGTCAGAAGTAAATAATACAGTGGAAGGAATAAACAGTAGGTTAGATGAAGCAAAGGATTGAATCATCGATTTGGAAGATAAGGTAGAAAGAAACATACAGGCAGAGCAGCAAAAAGAAAAAAAAGAATTTAAAAAAATGAGGAGAGCTTGGGAAACATTTTGGATAACATGAAGCCTAACAACATCCACCTCATGAGAATCCCAGATGGAGAAGAGTGCAAGCAAGGGATTGAGAACCTACTTGAAGAAACACTGACTGAATACTTCTCTAATCTGCTGAAGAAAAAAGACACACATGTCCAGCAAGCTCAGAGAGTCCCAAACAAGTTGGACCCAAAGAGGCCTACACCAATACACATCATATTAAAATGACAAGGTTTAAAGACAGGGAGAGAATCCTAAAAGCTGCAAGACAAAGTAAGGTAGTTACCTATGAGGGAGCTCCAATTAGACTGGCAACTCAACAGAAACATTTCAGGCCAGAAGGAAGTGGTGCGAAGTATTCAAGGTGATGAAAAGCAAGGACCTAAAACCAGCTCCTTTACCCAGCAAGGCTAGCATTTAAAATTGAAGGAGAAACAAGGAGCTTTCTAGACAAGAAAAGGCTAAAGGAGTTTGTTAACAAGAAACCGGTACTACAACAAATGTTAAAGGGCTTGCTTTACGAAGAAGTAAGAGGAGGAGACAGAGGTGGGAGAGTGGGAAGGAAATTCAGGGGAGGGGATAAAAGGAGGGCAGAGAGGGTGGAGGAATGTGAGGGAGGAGGAGAAGAGAAAAAACAATGTAACAAAATGGCACAATATATGTATCTATCAATAACCATCTTAAATCTAAGTGGCTTAAATGCTTCTACCAAAAGATATAAGGTAGTTGAGTGCATAAGTAAACAAGACCTGTATATATACTGTCTCTAAGAAACCCATCTCAAATTGAAAGATACACATAGACTAAAAGTGAAGGAATGGAAAAAGATATTTCATGTGAGGGGGGGCAGCTGGGGTAGCACTACTTATACCCCAAAAATTAGACTTTAAAATCAAGGCTATAGGAAAATACAAGGAAAATACTATATAGTAATAAAGGGAACAATCCAAGAAAAGAATAAAACTCAAGTAAACATTTATGCACACAACATAACACCTTATATGTGGAGCAAATCTTTATGGTCATAAAGGGAATGATCCACAGAAATACAGTCATCTCTGTGATTTTAATATCCCATTGACTTCAGTGGGTAGATCTTCCAGACAGAAAACCAGTAAGGAAACAGTGGCCTTAAATGACATACTAGATCTAAATGGATTTCAATGATATCTTCACCAAAAGCAGCAGAATATACATACTTTTCAAGTGTACATGAAATGTGTTGTGGGTTAGACCACATGTTTGGACACAAAACAAGTCTCAGTAAATTTAAAAAGATTGACATCATATCACAAGCATCTTCTCAGACCAAGATGCTATGAAATCAATCACAAGAACACTGAAAAACAAGCAAAGACATGAAAGCTAAATAACATGTTATTAAACAACAAATGGGTCAACAACGAGATCAAGGAGGAAATAAAAAATACCATGAAAATGAGAAGACAATGATTCAGAATCTGTGGGGCACTGGGAAAACAACCCTAAGAGAGAAATTCGTAGCATTAAAGGCCTATCTCAAAAAAAGAAAGAAAGAAAGAAAGAGCTAAAGTAAACAAACTTCACAGTTAAAGGAATTTGAAAAAGAACAGCACATTGAGCCCAAAGTGAGTAGAAGGAGGGATATAAAAAGATCAGAGCAGAAATAATCGAAATAGAGTCTAAAAAACGATAGAAGAGAGAAATGAATCCAAGAGCTGGTTCTTTGAAAAGATAAACAAAACTGGCAAACCTTCAACCAGACTCATTAAGAAAAAAAGAGAAAGGACCTAAATAAATAAAATCAGAAATGAAAGAGGAGAAATAACAGTTGACACCCCAATATGCAAATAATTGTAAGAAAACATTATGGACAATTATATGCCAACAAACTGAATAATGTGGAATAAGTCGATAAATTTCTAGAAACATACAATCTTCCAAAAATAAATCAGAAAGAATCACAATCTAAATAGAAAGATTACGCCTGGGTAAATTGAAGCAGTAATGAAAAAACTCCCAACAGTCAAGAGCCCTAGACCAGATGTCTTCACAGGTGAATTTTACCGAACATTCTGAGAATTAACACCTCTCCTTCTCAAACTGTTTCATAAAATTCAAGAGGAGGGAAGGCTCCCAAAATCATTTTAGGAAGCCAGCATTACCCTAATTCCAAACCCAGATAAAGATACTACAAAGAAAGAAAATTATAGGCTAATATCCCTCATGAACACAAACACTAAAATCCTCAACAAATTCTTAGCAAACCAAATACAGCAATGCATCAAAATGATCATACACTATGATGAACAGGGATTTATTCTGGGAGTGCAAGGTTGGTACAACATTTGCAAATCAATAAATGTGATTCACCATATAAACAAAATAAAGGATAGAAACCACATGATCATATCACTAAATGCAGAAAAAGCACTGGATAAAATCCAGCACATACTCATTATATAAACTATCAGTAAAGTGGAAATAGGGAGAACATACTTAAACCTAATGAAGGCCATATATGACAGTCCCACTCCTAGCATCATACTCCACATGAGGAAACTACAAGCTTTTTCCTGGAGATCAGTAATAAGTTAGGGATGTCAGCTTTCACCTCTCTCATTCAACACAGTACTGGAAGTCCTAGCCACAGCAGTCAGACAGGAAAAGGAAATAAAAGGCATCCAAGTTGGAAACAAGGAAGTAAAACTCATTATTTGCAGATGACATGATACTGTATGTAGAGAACCCGAGGATTCCACCAAGAAACTACTCGTACTGATCAATGAATTCAGCAAAATAGCAAGATACAAAATTAATATCCAGAAATCAATTGCATTTTTATTTGCCAAAAACAAACTAACAGAAATAGGACTAAAGAAAACAATCCCATTCACAATTGCTTCAAAAAGAATAAAATACCTAGGAATAAACCTAACCAGGAATATAAAAGACCTGTACTCAGGAAATAATAAGACACTGAAGAAAGAAATGTAGGAAGATACAAATAAGTGGAAGCACATATTGTGTTCCTGGATTGAAAGAATTAACATCATTTGTCCATACTACCCTAAGCAATCTGTAGATTCAACACAATTCCTGTCAAGATCCCAATGATTTTCACAGAATTAGGACAAATATTTCCAAAATGTATGTGGAACCAATAAAGCTTCTCCACATAGCAACAGCAATCCTGAGAGAGAAGAACAAAGTCGAAGGAATTACACTACCTAATATCAAACTATATTACAAGGTCATAGCAATTTAAACAGCCTCCTTTGGCATAAAAACAGACACATAAATGAATGGAACATGATACAAAGCCCAGAAATAAATCCACAACTTTATAGTCAATTTATATTTGACACAGGAAGCAAGTACATACAATGGGCTAAAGACAGTTTATTTAATAATTGTTTTTTTTAAAAAATTGAACGGATACATGCAGGAAAATGAAACTAGATCACCTTCTTACCCCCCCCACAAGAATAAATTGAAAATGGATGAAAGACTTAAATGTCATACCTGAAAACATAAAAATCCAAGAAGAAAACAGGCACAAAAATCTCATTGTTCATAGCATTTTTAGAATAAATTTTAAAAATATTTTATTTATTTTTAGAGAAGATAAGGGAGGAAGAGAGGGAGAGAAACATCAATGTATGGTTGCCCCTTGCACAACCCCACTGGAGACCTGGCCCTCAACCCAGGCATGTGCCCTGACTGGGAATTGAACTAGGGACCTTTTGGTTCTCAGGCTGGCATGGCACTCATTCTACTGAGCCACACCAGCCAGGGCCAAACTAAAAAGTACTTGCACAACCAAGGAAATCATCAGGTAAATAAGTGACAACCTACAGAATGGGAGAACTTATTCACCAATACATCTGATAAGGTGTTAATATCCAAAATTTATAAAATACTTACAAAACTCAACACCAAAAAACCCCAAACAACCCAATTAATTAAAAAATGGGCAAGGAACCTGAACAGACACTTCTCCAAAGAGGGCATATAGATGGCCAATAGACATATGAAAAGATGCTCCATGTCACTAATCATCAGAGAAATGTAAATGAAAACATCATGAGATATCTCACACAGAATGGCTATCATCAATAAATCAACAAACAAGTGCTGGTGAGGACATGGAGAAAGGGGAACCTTTTTGCATTATTGGTTGGATGCAGATTGGTGCAGCCACTGTGGACAGCAGGATGGAAGTACCTCAAAAAATTTTAAGTGGATCTGCCTTTTTGACCCAGTGACCCCACTTCTGGAAATATAACTGAAGGAACCCGAAACACTAATTCATGGTAACATAAGCACCCCTGTATTTATTGCAGCATTATTTACAATTGCCAAGATATGGAAACAGCCCATGTGTCCATCAGTACATGAATGGATAAAACAACTATGGGAACCCTGGCTGGTGTGGCTCAGTGGATTGAGTGCTGGCCTGCAAACCAGAGGGTTACCAGTTTGATTCCCAGTCAGGGCACATGCCTGGGTTTCAGACTAGGTCACCAGTGGGGGTTGCACAAGAGGCAACCACCCGCTGATGTTACTCTCCCTCCCTTTGTCCTTTCCTTCCCCTTTGTATTCAAAACAAAACAAAACACAACTCTGGGACATTTACAGAATGGAATACTTACTTGGTTTTAAAAAAAGAAAAAGACTGTTTTAACAGTCTGGATGAACCTGGAGAAAATTATTCTAAGTGAAATAAGCCAGTTACAGAAAGACAAATGCCATATAATTTCACTCATATGTGGAATTTAATGAACAAACTGAACTAACAAGGAAAATGGAACAGACTCATAGATGGAGGGCAGGATGACAGCTAGTGGGGTGCAGTTGGAGGGATGGAGCAAAGAGCAAAAAGGACTCATGGACATGGACAACATTTTGGTGATTGCTGGGGGAATGGAGGTATAGGAGGACTGAATGGTAATGGGGAAAATACAATAAAGATCAGTTTCTTTTTAAAAGTACAAACTGGTAGTTGCAGAATCGTCATGGGGATGTAAATAGAGCATAGGGAATAGAGCACCAAAATGTATGTACGTCCCAGGGTCATACACAACAGTGCGGTGTTTAAAGGAGTGGGGGTCATGGCTGGGTGGAGGAGGGAGAAAAGCTGGGACAACTGTAATAGCATAAACAATGAAAATATAACTAAAAATAAAAATACATTGGGAAACAAAATGGTGATAAGGACTAAAATCACTGTAGACATTTAGTATATGTCAGCTACTGTGCCAGGAACATCACATGTTTTTCATTTTGTATTTATAATAACCAGCAAAACTATTGTCGTTTTAGAGGAAACTGGGTTTTTGAGCAGTTAGGCAACTTTTCCAAAGTTGTACCACTAATAAGTGCAGAGCTGAGATTTAGACCAGGATGTGCATGGTGCCAGAGTCTGTATAATCTCCTTCCATGTTGCTTCCTCTTCCTTATTCCCACTCCAATAATTATCCGTTCTGTGCTTTAGCTGATAAGAAAGAAGGAAAGTTACATTTACCTATGCCATACCAAGCACTTTCTTAGTTTTTGCTTTTTTAATCCTTCACTCTTAAAAAAGCACTGATACATATATATACTTCTATTGCTAGAATAGAATATTACTTAGCCATATAAAAACAATGAAATAGCCCTGGCTGGTGTAGCCTAGTGGATTGAGCGCGGGCTGCCAACCAAAGGGTCACCAGTTCGATTCCCAGTCAGGGCACATGCCTGGGTTGCAGGCCAGGTCCCCAGTGGGGGCCACATGAGAGGCAGCCACACATTGATGTTAACTCTTTCTCACTCTCTTTCCCTCTCTCTAAAAATAAATAAATAAAATCTTTTAAAAAGCAATGAAATAATTACATTTTATGATAGCATGGATGGACCCAGAGGGTGTTATGCTCAATGAAATAAGTCAGACAGAAAAAGACAAATACCATATGATTTCACTTAGTGTGGAATCTAAATAACAAACAAAACAGAAACAAACTCAGATTCAGAGAACATTTTGATGGTTGCCAGAGGTGAAGCAGATTTTGGGATGGGTGAAAAAGGGGAAAGAGTTAAGAGGTACAAATTGCCACTTGTAAAAACAGTTACAGGATGTAAATTACAGCATGGGGAATATAGTCAGTAATATTGTAATAACTATGTATGGAGTCAGATGGGTGCTATATTTATTGGGGTGATCACTTTGTAAATTATATAAATGTGTATTTACTATGTTATTCACCTGAAAGTAATATAATATTGTATGTCAACTATACACACAAAAATTGCTTTTAAAAAGCAACATGTACTCTTGAATTAGAAGGTTAATATCAGGTCCTGGCTGGTGTGGCTCAGTGGATTGAGCACCAGCCTGCAAACCAAAGGGTCACAGGTTCAGTTCCCAGTCAGGGCCTTGGTTGCATGCCTCAGTCGAAGGCCAGATCCCCAGTTACCATCACATGAGAGGCAACCACACATTGATGTTTCACTCCTCTTTCTCACTCCTTTCCCCTCTCTCTGTGTGTAAACAAACAAACAAACAAACAAAGAAGGTTAATATCAGGAACACAAGGGAATTGTGTCGCTCATTCTCTGGAAGTAGTGATTTATCAATACTTTTGAAAGAATATGATTTGTGAATTGTTACTATATGACCCAAATTCATTAGAACAAGCAGTGTGAAATGTGCTTTGAAACATCTCTGAGACAATTAGTAGCAAAGGAAAGTGTTTCTTTTATGTATCTACAACCCCACCAACTGGTAGCATAGCCCAAGCTCACTACTTTTGATACCACAACCCATCCTTGACCTGGCTTGAACCATGATACACTTGAGGGTAAAGGTACAAATTCTAGACTAGGCGTGGTTACTGATTGTTTGTGGGTAAATCAGAGATGGTTGCCAGGAGTTCAGTTTGGACAACTGAGCAGATAGCTGGTGGCATCATAATGAGGTAACCAAGACAGGAGACAATGACAGTTTGGGAAAGATGTGCTATCACTTTTTTACATGTTGATGAGTTAGTGCTACCTGTGAAAACTAGAGCCCGAATAGGCTACCCAATATCTGAATAGATGGACGCAGCCTTCATGTTATCTGCTGTGTCTCAGTTGCTGCATATATTAGGGGTTTTGTGTCTCTTTTATGAGCTCATAAAATATTAAATTGCCTATTTCTAATTTGATCCCCCGTTGCATATCCACATGTCATTTATCCTTGTCCTAGCAAAGCTTTCCTACCGTGCACACATTCCACAGAAATCACTTCGTTGGATCTTTTTAAACTTCTGATTTTAGGAATATTGAAACATGCATCATTCGCCTGTAAGTGGAGACTGCAGTTGCCTCTGCAAATGTGAGGAAGATGCTTGATGGAGTGTTTCTTGTTACATTACCACACCAATGGAAATCACTGAGTTGATAATGCTGTTACATGTTTCTGTTTCATTTATTTTTAAATGTAATAACAATGTTCATTCATTTTATTTATAGCTCCAAAAGGAATTCTTCATTTGTCTCCTGATGTTTATCAAGAGATGGAAGCCAGCCGCCACAAAGTAATCTCTGGCACTACCCTAGGCTATTTGTCACCCAAAGATATGAACCAACCCTCCAGCTCTTTCTTCAGTATATCTCCCACCTCGAATAGCTCAGCCACAATTGCCAGGGAACTCCTAATGAATGGAACATCTCCTACGGCAGAAGCCATAGGGTTAAAAGGAAGTTCTCCTACTCCCCCTTGTCCTGCAGTACAACCTTCAAAACAGCTGGAATATTTAGCAAGGATTCAAGGCTTCCAGGTATGAATTAAAAGCAAATGAAACAATTTATTAGCTCCAAATCCTTCATCTGTATCCATCAGAAAGCTCATCCTTGCCTGCCAGTGTGATGACCCCAATGCCATTCACATTGTATATTATTAGGAACACAAACGAGAGAGAAAAGAGAGCTATATGCACATGCCTCATGATTTTTATTTTCATTCTACCTGGTAATTATTTTTCTGCCTGGCTCTCCTCCATTTTTTTTCTTTCTCCTTTTTTAAAAAATATTTTTCTTTCTCTATATTCCAGTTGGTTTTGATTGGTACATCTATCTCCTCACTCTGTGTTCCACAAACAAAAATTCTGCCTTTATACATTTTGCAGTAGTATTGAGCTCTAAGTTCTTCCTCCTTTTACAGTAAGGTTGAGTTTTTCTAACTATGCTTTTACTTTCATAGCAGTTTTGAATTTAACCTTCTATTCCTAGTAATGGTTCAGGTATACCATTAAGTTATAATATCCTAGAGGTCTGTTACCTTAGGGATTGATGAAAAATGGTATTAGAACAATAATGAAATGCTTCCTAGGTGTTTGAGGCATACCAATATGTATTTATTTTACTGGATCATGTTTGGACCTTCTGGGGTAATAACACCGGCCTCAGATGGCACCAGCCATCTGTGCAGTGAAACAGCCAATTCTGTTTCACTGAGAGCAGTCTAACACTTACTGTAGTCCACTTAACTGGTTGTGTATATGAGTTTGGGGATAGAAACTCTCCCCATCTATTCTTTGTTCCCTTTTGGAAAAAAACTAACAGTCCTCTATGGATAGAATTTTGGAAATAATTGTTAACTCTAGGAAGAGGAAACACCTGTGTTCTGATTTCTTCATTGCCTTGAAAATCACGTGCTGACCTGTAATCGCTAACGTGACTGGCGAGGTTTCTCGAACTTGAGTGTGCGAGTCTCACTCCCTCAGAGTCGACTGTTTTCATCCTCTTCTACATCTTAGTCTTATTCCTTAAGACCAAAAACTGTAATTTTCTTTAGAAATATGCCTTGGAAGATGTGTATTATGTAGAGTGATCATGTATTTATACACATTTTACAAGTTTAGATACAAAATAAGAAAGAAGATCATGTGTTGCAGGGGATTTTGCATGTTTTTTTCCCTCATAGGAAATGGATTCATTCAAATCTATTGTCAGGTAGTTATTAGTGTTTTTAATTAGACTATTTATAAATTAAAGAAGCTGTTACTAATCATTGGTTCTGTTATCTGAAATTTTAAATGCTTAAAGTTTAGAATTTGGTATTGTTTATTATAAGAATGACAATAAATCACTGTTCAAAATAAAGACCTCGATTTATGCAGTTAAAGTACTGGGAAAAAAGAAAGTAATTTCTAGTTCTGTGTATTATCTGCACAGGATGAACTAGAAATAAATTGTCATGAAATGAAATCCACTGCTTACTTACAAATCCAGTCATTTAGAAATGCCTGGAAGTAACACTGCATTCTTTAAAAAACAAAGCACAAATTGCATTCAAGCTCTGGATTTTTTTTTGCTTGGAGATGTTATTATGGTAGATGCAGTTTTGCTACTTCAATTTTTTATTTGTATTTTAACATATATTTACTTTAGTTAAAATGTTATCTGTTTTCCCCATTTTGGGGCTGACTGCTCAGACCTTTTTAAAAAAACTTACATAGAGATAATACTTGTTATTTAAGGTCCAGTTAAACATATCCAAATTTGTATACTGTGACTTTTACATACTCATGAATATAAACAGGCTTCTTTGGTCAAATGAGCTTGGCATTGATGTGAAACACTGCCTCTAATGGATCATGATCTACAGCTGAGCAGTGAACGGAATCTGTGGGAAACGGCTTAGTGTCCTGTGAGATGCCGCTGTGCACATCTTCATTTCGCAGTAGAAGGTCTTTGTGGTTAAGAGTTTTAAAGCCTATTTCTTTTACTTTCTCAGGTATATTTACCTGGTAGAAGAACACATAGATTGTGTCTATTTCTTAAATGTTTTCATTGGACTGTAGCTTAGAAATTATAGGGCCAAGTTGTTATGGATTACATGCTATTCTGTTATTTTTACTTCTGGAATTTAAAAACAATGAATTCTTTTACTGTGTTTCTAGGTTAGTATTTTTTGTTATTGTACACTGAATAGATATTATTCTTATTGAATATTGTATAAACCCTTCTTTGGCCTTCTTTGCCCACTGAAATTTGATGTGACAACTATATTGTATTGCAAAGTAAAATTATATTAGTGTACTTAAAACTAAGTTGTTCTAACTTTTAATTTTTTCATTATCTAGTCTTTAATTAAAATTTATAAATTACAAAAAACTTATTTGCTCACCAGAGTGTAGGTATTAAGCTCACATTCTTTTGCTTAAATCTATAAAATAAATTATTATACAATTAAAGATATTATTAATAAAGCTGATTTCACAGAGCAGAATGTGACTGAATGCTTGCACATTCTTGGTAATTTTTTTATTTTTGCTTGGGCTCACCTAAAGTTTTTAATCACATTTTAGAAGTAAGCTTTGGATCTTTGTTATAAATGAATATTTGTTTCTTTGCAACTTTTTGAGTGCATTTTAATTACCCTCTTTAAAACTTGAATGTTTTTAATGATTGTTTTATTTTTTTAGCAAAAAGTTTTATGTTATTAGTTCTGTGAACCTCAGACTTTATGCTTCAGTCAGTATGCTTCTGTAACATTATGCGTTTCATAAAAACTCATTTGAAATTATACTCAGACCATAGTGTTTCAGGGCTTTTTGTTGTGTAATTTGATATTTAATTATAATGCCAAAATGTTTCAAATTCAAATGACTTTTTAAAGAAAATTACGATGGGAGAGATATTCTTGAAACGCTGTACATTTGGGCTGAAATAGAATACTTTTTGTTATGTTTTAATTTACATTCTAAGTTTTTATATCTTTAATATGATTTTTCATACTAGTTACATTAGAAATATCTTTGTATAATTAAATATAAGCAGTTTCTTTGTTTAAATGAGTCATTAGAAAACTATTAGATTGAACATTGAAATGATTTACAGTTATTCCTTGGTATCTGTGAAGATTAGTTCCAGGACCCTCACAGACACCAAAACCCATAGGTGCTCAAGTCCCTTATGTCAAATGGAGCAATATTTACTTATAACTTACACAAATCTTCCTGTGTACTTTAAATCACATCAGATTACTTATAATACTTACCACAATGTGAATTCTATGTAATTTTCATACAGTGTTGTTTAGGGAATAATGACAAGTCCAGTACAGATGCCACCATCATAAGCCTGACCGCACAGTACACATCAGCAACGTGACCTTTTTTTTTCAAATATTTATGATCCCTAGTTGGTTAAATCCACAGACATGGAACCCACAGATATGGAGGGCTGACTGTATTTATTTATTTATTTATTTATTTATTTATTTATTCATTCATTCACTCATTCATTTTAGGGCTGACAGTATTTTAATAAATTATTCCTTCCAGATGGATTTAATTTCAGTTTACTATTCTGAAAAAAAAAAACAAGATTTGTTTTTCCTACATAAAGAATATAAAGAAGCACTTGGTGTCTCAATTAAACCATAATTAGTTTTTTTTTTACATATTTAAGGAGTGTTTTATAGAGGGACTTTTCATTATGGTAAGTTTTAGATAGATGTTGGTGCCATTTCCAGCAAAATGAGAATGTCAGTAGAAGGCTTTGAAATATTTATTTAAAACCTCTCTTTTCGAAGATAATTCAAACAGTACATTTCAACTGATATATCTCCTTTTGTAAGTTTAATATAATTATGGCAGGCTTATTTTATAGTTATAGGCTCCAAACCCACAAGGGGATGCAAACTATACATCACATAACTGTACTCCATCAAAACCAGTGGAATTACACCAGATCAACTCATTTTACTAAAATTTTCAACACTAGAGAAAAAGAAAAACATTACATTTGAAGAAAGAAACCTTGATGCACATAAAAACATATTGTAATGAGTAACAGAAATACTGGCAAGAGTCAATTGAGCCTGAGCAAGTCCATTATTACTATATAAACTATGTAGGATTATCTCCACCTGAATCACTACAGAACGTAATCATGGAACTCAAAAGGACAAAGACACTCGTCCTGAGCCATGCTCCCAGCATGTACATAGTAAGACATTTAACATATTTCAAAGAAAAAATAGTGTACAAACCCAGAAAGATCCATTTCTACCCCAGTGACTTTGATGTGGATCTAAAACCAACTACTGTGCTGCAGAAAAAAGATGGCTGTCCTTTCGTGCCTTCCCACAGTAGAAATATCAGCAGTTTTTTCTCTATTTGTATCAGAAGAGACTTCAATTCAACATAGTTGGGATTATTTGAAAATCAGGTCTTTGAAGAAAAATACATTGTTTTTCATCTAAAGGTGGATTACATTTTCTTTTGCTAGAAAATGATGGCAGTGATGTGACTTTTTCTGAGTAATACGAGATTAATTATAGTGCCCATCAGGAGCCCTCATGCCAGGTTGGGGTTTATATACCTATATTCATTTTAGGTCATGTTGAAAGGACTGTTTCCCTCTTCCCAGCTTCAGCCATGTTTCAATTTTCCTTTTCATGAATGACAATGGTTTAAATTTCATGATTATTATCTTCTCACCCAGGACAACTCTTGAGAAAGAGAACAGTATGTGGAATACTGCATGTAAAGGATTTGTGTGCACTGAAAAGCACTTCTCTGACATTCCAGGGGCAGGCTTCATTTAGGGGATGTATGGGTGAACGAAACTGACATTCATTGGCTGACTTATTATGTAGCAGAAAGGAAGTAGGCACTATGTACATTATTTTGTGACCAAGCAGAAGTGCCTGGTACATTTTTGCTAACAAATCTTTATTTTAAATCAAACTATTGTAGTGTTTGAAGGCTAATCCTTGTAAGTAGAGCTAGTTTGTGGGGGTGGTCAGTGGTATTTTTAGATTTCATTAATACATTATGCCTCCAACTTTACACACAACTGAGCCTGAGTTATTTAAATATTCTGGTTCTTTTCTTTAAGATTTTATTTATTTATCTTTAGAGAGGAAGGGAAGGAAAGAAGGAGAGAAACATCAATGTGTGGTGAGTCCCCTTGCTGGGAACTGGCCTGCAACCCAGGCATGTGCCCTGACTGGGAATCGACTGCAATCATGTGGTTTGCAGGCCCGCGCTCAATCCACTGAGCTATGCCAGCCAGGGCCTATTCTGGTTCTTACAATCTGGTAGGAACTTTGGATTTTGTTCTAAGTTAAAATTTTATTATGTAAATATACATTTGAGAGACTACCCAAGCAAAACATCCTAGCAGTAATTAGTTTATTCATTTTCCTATATGATACTATTAATTAATTTTAAACTTTGACTGATTTTAGGTTCTGAAAATTTCTGCCATTTTAACATCACATCAAAAATATTTAGCTGTTAGAGATAAGTTATCATTGAAAAACTTTTGAAATGTTTATAAAAATATTTTTTAAAGTGAATGAAAATCCAGAATCAAGTCCTAAAAGGGAATATTTGAGAAAACAAGGACTACTGCTAGAAAACCATACGAGGTTCACACCTTGACCACCTCTTATTAAGAGGAAAATGGTAGCTAGTACATTAAGAATAGGTTCAACAATTTCATCATGTATGTGAAGAATTACACAGATATGAAGGTAACGTGGCTATGGGATATCATCCTATTGAAAACTGGAGTTGATTTAGCTGAAGGACAGAAAATGGAACATTTATTCATTCACTCTGGAAAAATACTTAGTAAGTACCTATATCTACTGGTATAGGAGGAGTTATGTCAACTTGGACACAGATAAAAATTAATATGCACAAGATGACCACTACCACAAATTAGTCCTTTCTCCATGGATCAATGTTTCATAAAAAAGTAAAGATTTCTAGCAAGCTGCATGAAATAATGTATGTAATGCTCACACTCATATAATAAATGTCATAACGAGTGTAACCTGATAAGTGTTCACTTGAGGTATGGTTATACATGTCAAGAATCATAAATGGAGGAATTAGGGAAGCATTCATAGCACAGGAGACATTTGAAATAAGTTTTAAAGAGCACAGAGAATTTTAAGTGGATAACAAGAAAGGAAATTGCAGACAGAAACAGCTAAGTACTGAAGACAAAAGGTGGTGTTTTCTGAGAAAGTGCTTGGAGTTCAAAGTAGAAGTAGCTGGCAGGGAGACTGAAAATGTGTGTGTTGCTGGTAGTTTGAAGTTTAATAGTTAGGCAGATACCACTGACTTATTTTTGAAAGGGTAATGATGTGGGTTTTGTATTTTAGAAAGATAATTCTGTAGGGAATGAGCAGGATGAACTAGACAAAAAAGAGACATACTGGTGGTGGAAAGATTAATAAGAGTGGTTTTTCACAAATCAGAAGAGAAATAAAGACTGAATTCAGGAAGAGCTAGTCGGCATAAAGGCAGGGGGCTAAAGTACAATTGTCTAAGAATTCATTCAGTTGAGAAAGTTAAATAATTTTTGTTTTAAAAATTGATTTTAGAGAGAGGAAGGGGAAAAAGAGAGGAAAAACATCATTTTGTTGTTACACTTATTTATGCACTTGTTGGTTGCTTCTCGTATAATGCCATGATGGGGGAATCAAACCCCCAACCTTGGTGTATCAGAACAATGCTCTAACCAACTGAGCTACCTGGCCAGGGCCTACATAATCGCTTTGTGACTTCTCTGAGGATACTTTTACTGGCCTACTCAGGGTGGAAACTAGATTTAATGTATTGAAGAGTAAATGAAAACTATGTGAGAGTAGATAGACTGTTCTATCAAGAATTTGAGAGGAAAGAAAAAGGCACAAGACTGGCCAACATGGAGGCGTACATGAAAATGCCTCGCTTCCTTGCATAACAAAAAGAAGGATAACAACCAATCTGAAAACCATAAACAACCAGAAATGCCAGAACATCAAACTGCATGGAACTCCAACAACCAAGGAGTTAAGGAAACATTCACCAGACTGGTAGGAGGAGTGGAGACCATCAGCCAAGAGGAGAGGCAAAGCACAAGTGAGGTGGGGCTGGCTGAATGGGAAATTAAAGACTCAAAGCTAACTGTAAACTACTGTGGGAGGGCTGCCAAGGTGGGAAAACCTCCCAGTCTCACACGAGAGAGTTCATTGGAAAGTGGGGCTAGTTCTAAGCAAGCGGCATTGTCCCCTCTCTGACTTCACCCCCACACACAGTGCCACAATGTAGTAAAGAGGGTTGCCTTGCCCTTGTGAAAACCTAAGGCCCCACCCCCTTACAACGTAACAGGTGCACCAAGACAAAGAAATATGGCCCAAATGAAAGAACAGATCAAAACTCCAGAGAAAGAGCTAAGTGATAAGGAAATAGCCTAGCTGATGCAGAGTTCAAAATACTGGTTATCAGGATGCTCCAGAACTGATTGAGTTAGGTTACAAAACAAAGAAAGAAATGAAGGCTACCCAAAGTGAAATAAAGGGAAATAGTGAACCAACAGTGAAGGGAAGGAAACCAGGACTCAAATTAATGATTTGGAACAAAAGGAAGAAATAAGCATCCAATCAGAACAGAATGAAGAAACAAGAATTCGGAAAGATGAGGAGAGGCTTAGGAAACTCTGGGACAACTTTAAGCACTCTAACATCAGAATCATAGGGGTGACTGAAAGAGAAGAACAAGAGCAAGAAGTTGAAAACTTATTTGAACAAATAATGAAGGAAAACTTCCCCCATCTGGTGAGGAAAATAGACTCCCAGGAAGTTCAGGTAGCCCAGAGTTCCAAAGAAATTAGACCTAAGGAGGAACACACCAAGACACATCATTCATTAAGTTACCCAAGATTAAAGATAAAGAGAGAATCTTAAAAGCAGCAAGAGGGGAAAAAAGCAAGAGGAAAGGAAAGAGTTATCTATAAAGGTGTGCCTACAAGATTATCAGCTGATTTCTGAAAGCTTACGGTTTCTTTTTTTCTCACCTTACGGGTAAGAAGGGGCTGGAAGGAAGTATTCAAAGTCATGAAAGGTAAGAACCAACATCCAAGATTACTCTATCCAGCAAAGCTATCATTTAGAATGGGAGGGCAGATAAAGTGCTTCCCAGATAAGGTCGAGTTAAAGGAGTTCATTATCACCAAGCCCTTATTATATGAAATGTTAAAGGGATGTATCTAAGAAAAAGAAGATCATGAACCATGATCAAAACCATGAACAGTAAAATTACAACAAAGGCACAACTATCAACAACTGAACCTAAAAAACAAAAAACTAAGCAAACAACTAGAAAAGGAACAGAATCACAGAAATGGAGATCACATGGAGGGTTATCAGTGGGGAATAGGAGGGAGAGTATGGAGAAGAAAAGATACAGAGAATAAGAAGCATAATTGGTAGGTATAAAATAGGGGGAGTTTAAGAATAATATAGCAAATATAGAATCCAAAGAACTTATATGTACATCTCATAGACATGAAGTAAGGTGCAGGGTACACCAGAGGGTTGAGAGGTGCAGGGCAGAGCGGGGATAAAGAGGAGAAATAATTGGACAACTGTAATAGAATAATCACTAAAATATACTTTAAAAAAGAATTCGAGAAGAAGGTTATGTGAATGTTTGTCTGAGGTGATGTTTTATTTTTAGTATGGATGGAATGAATAAACCTAGAGGAATTTAGTAAGTTCCATTTTTAGAAATGTGAAATTTGAGTTGCCTATAGGACTTACAAATGGAGTTGTCCAAGAGGCAGTAGTAATGTGTCCAGTGAACAGCAAAAGAGAACAGGACACACAGAGTCATTGATACATAGATGTAATTGAAGTCATAGAAGTAGAAGGTTGACTAGGAAAACTGAGCAAAGGCCTATGGTATATTACTTGGTATTCATCCTAATTAATGCTAACACATGAGGGATTCACTTATTCATTAATTCAATGAAAATATATTTAGCACCTGCTATGGGCCAGGTGCTTGTTAGAACTGAGGATATAGCAAAAATTGAGTTGAAGATTCTTCCTTCATGGAGCTAACATTAGAATGGGATGTGGAGTTGCAGGTGGGGGCCAGGTGAAAGGGTAGATGGTCACATTTGAGCACAAATGGTAAATTCAAATGGTGTTAATATCCTAAGGTAACAGTTGCTTAGAAATTAATTATGAGGTAACTTAAGGTCATTTGTGAGATGTCTGAGCAATGGCTAAGTGTCTTCAACTGTTGGGTCAAAAATAACTACACTTTTAAAATATTTTAGGATTTCTGGTCAAAATGGCAGTGTAGGTAAACTCTACTTGCCTCCTTGGACAACCACATCAAAATTAAAACTAAACTATAGAACAACCATCATTTGGAACCATCAGAAATTGAGCAGAATGAAAGTCCTACAACTATGGAATTAAAGAAGAAACCACAGTGAGACGGGGATGGAGACGTGGAATGGGCTGGCCCCATATCCAGATAAAAATCGGGAGGGATATTTCAGGAGTGAGGGGTCCCAGCCCCATACCAGGCTCCCTAGTCCAGGATTCCAGTGTCAGGAAGATAAGTATCTATAAATACTGGCTGTAAAAACCAGTGGGGATTGAGACTGTGGAAGAGAGAAACTGCTGGAATCCCGGAAAGTTCCTCTTAAAGAGCCCATGAACAGACTTAACTTGAATTCAACCCTCTGATCTTCAGTGCTGGGGAAACATTAAAAGGCATCAGAGGTATACAGGAGGAACCGAATTGTCTGGCAACAGGTGAGAGCTGGGGGGCAGTTTTCTTCCAGAGAGAAGTGCCAGCAGAGGCCATTGTTTCTCTTCTGAGCCCCCTCCCTACAGAGCTGGCAGGCAGGTGCCACATCTGAGGCCCCATCAATCTAGCTCACATTGTTTGCCCTACCCTGGTGATTCCTTGAGGCTCTGCCAAAACCAACTTTCGGGCCCATTCAAGCTGTTCCCAGTGGGGTTTCTATAGGAATGATTTCTTTTGGCCCATGCTTCAGATTTTCCTAAATTATCTCAAACAAGCAGCATCTGGCTTCATCAAGCCTCCCCCTCCGTACCTTTTGCTAAAGTCTGGGACTAGCAGCAGCTGGCCTTAGTTCAAAGCTTGGTTTCACCAGGGAATCTCCAAAGCCAACACAAGTAGCGCTGTAGCTTATGCTGTGTGGTCCCGGACAGAACACAGGCAGTGGCTAACCTTGGCCATGCCAACAACAATCAAGCCTCAACTATAAGAGGAGAGTGTACACAACCAACAACAGCAGGTGCACCTTGAGTACCCAGCTTGGGTAATAGGGATGTCATACCATTGGACCCTGTAGGACACCTACTATATTAGGCCATTCAAGCCTGAGAGATGTAGCAGCTCTACCTAATACATAGACACAAGCACAGGGAGGCTGCCAAAATGAGGAGACAAAGAAACATGGTCCAAATGAAAGAACAGAACAAAAGTCCAGAAAAGGAACTAAACAAAATGGAGACAAGCAATCTACAAGATGGAGAGTTCAGAACTGGTTGTAAGGATGCTCAGTGAACTTAGTGAGAACCTCAGCAGCATAAAAAGGATCCAGTCAGAAATGAAGCATACGCTAATTGAAATAAAGAACAATTTACAGGGAATCAACAGTGGAGTGGATGAATCTAAGAAACAGCCACTTGGAACATAAAGAAGAAAAACAACAACAAAAAAACACGACCAGTTTGAACAGCAAGAAGAAAAGGGAATTTTTTGAAAATGAGGCTAGAGAAAGGAGGTTCTGGGACAACTTCAGGTGTACCAACAATCACATCCTCTGGATACTGGAAGGATAAGAGACAGAGCAAGAAATAGGAAACCTTTTTGAAAAAATAATGGTAGAAAAATCCCCTAACTTGGTGAAGAAAATAGACATACAATTCAGGAAGCACAGAGAGTTTCAAACAAGATGGACCCAAAGAGGCCCACACCAAAGCACATCATAATTAAAATACCAAAGGTTAAATACAAAGAGAATCATAAAAGCAGCAAGAGGAAAGCAGCACTTACCTATAAGGGAGTTCCCATAAGACTGCAGCTGATTTCTCAAAAGAAACTTTGCAGGCTAGAAGAGATTGGCAAGAAGTATTCAAAGTGATGAAAAGCAGAGACCTACAGCCAAGATTACTCAGCAAAGCTATCATTTAGAATCTGAGGAGAGATAAAGTTCCCAGATAAGAAAAAGCTGAAGGAGTTCATCACCACCAAACCAGAATACATGAAATGTTAAAAGGTCTTATTTAAGAAGAAGTTAAAAATATGAACAATAAAATAGCAAGAAACACATATCTGTCAACAATTAAGTCTAAAAAGTAAAATAAGCAGAACAGAAATAGAATCATAGACACAGAGAACATTTTGATGGTTGCCCAACGGAAGTGGTCAGGGGAATTGGTGAAAAAGGTGAAGGGATTAAGAAATACTAATTGTTAGTTACAGAATAGTCATGGAGATTTATAGTACAGCATAGGGAAAAGAGTAGCCAAAGAATACATGTGCATGACCCATGGATGTGGACAATGGCGTGGGAATTGCCTAATGGAATGGGGTGGTGCTGGGTGGAGGGCAACAAAAAGGGAAAAATTGGGACAACTGTAATAACAAAAACAAAATTAAATATCTCAACCTTATTGAGGTATAGTTTACATATAATAAAACACACCCATTTTAATTGTACACTTAATGAGTTTTGAAAAATGTAGACAGCCATGTAACTGCAATCACAATCCAGATGGGGAGGTTTCCATTACCGTGAAAACTTGGCTGGTGCCTCTTTGCAGCCCATTTCCCATACCTCCTCATGGCTCCAGGCAACCAGGATATCCTTTTGTCACTAAAGATGAGTTTTGCCTTTTGAGGAAATTTTTTTATGGCCAGAGTTGTAATGCAAATTTATTTATTTATTTATTTATTTATTTATTTATTGTTGTTCAATTATAGTTGTCCCCCTTTTGCCCCCATTGCTCTCCCCTACCCTGCCCACACACCATCCCATATCCATCCTCCCCACCTCCCCATTGTCCTTGACCTTGGGTCCTTTATATGTGTTCCTGGACTTGACCCATCTCCTTCTTTCCCATGTTATCTCCTTCCTCCTCCTCTCTGGTCACTGTCAGTTTGTTCTTTATTTCCATGTCTCTGGTTCTGTTTTGCTTGCTTGTTTGTTTTGTTTCAAGAATTTCAATCCATGGAACCCTATGTCACGCAGTTTTGTGTCTGGCTTTGTCACTGTAATATTTTTGAGATTCATCCGGGTTGTATATCTCAGTAGTTTGTTCCTTTTATTGCAAAGTATTAGTTAATTATATGCATATATACTATAAATTATTAGGTTACCTGTTGATGGACATTTGAATTGTTTATAGTTTGGGGATATTATGAATAGAGCTGTTTATGAATATTCACTTACAACATTTTGTGCAGAACATGTTTCTGATTCTCTTGAAAAATACCTTGGAGTGGAATTGCTAGGTAACATGGTAAGTGTACCTTGAAACTTGTAAGAAAATACCAGATTCTTTTTCAGTGTGTTGTATCATTACAGTCCTGCCAGCAATGTATGAGCTTTTCATGCATTGGTAATCATCAGTCTTATTCTATGAATGGTACAGTGGTATCTCACTGATATTTAAATCTGTATTTCACTCTTGACCAATAATAATAGCTGCTTTTTATTGTGTTTATTAGCCAATTATGTATTTTTTGAAATGCCCACATCTTTTACTCAGTTTTATTTGGATTTTTTCATATTATGGAGCTATAAGAGTTTTTTTAATGTATGTTTTGGATATAAGTCCTTTGTGTTATAGATATTATCTCCCTTCCTGTGACTTGTTTTTTATCATCTTAATGGTATCTTTTAAAAAGTTGAAGTTTTCCATTTTGATGTTCAAATCCCCATTTTTTAAATATAATTTGTGTCCTTTTGGTCTTTGCTAAGAAATCTTTGACTACCCCACATTTGCAAAGATTTTTCTCTTTTTTCCTAGACATTTTATGGTATTTGTTTTATGTTTAAAGCTAAGACCCACTTCAACTTAATTTTTTGTGTGTGGGATGGTGAGGGTTGAAGGTTTTTTTCCCCATGGGTTAGCCAGCTATTTCTGTACTATGTATGTAATGTGTTGTTTTATGTTAGCTACTATTAAGATACTCTATTTATCTTTGGTATCACCAATTTGGCTATGCCACAGGTGGCAAACACAAGGTCCGCAGGCCGAATCTGGCCCTCCACCTTGTTTTCTCCTGCCCAGCACCTTGTTTCTACTAGAGGGCAGCCCTGAGCTTCTTGCCCCTAGTTAAGGAGTAGTTACATGTATACAGTCCTAAAATTACGTTCAGCCCTTTGAAGGCAACCACAAGGCTGATGTGGCCCCCAGTTAAAATGAGTTTGACACCCCTGGGCTATGCCATATCTAGGATTGTTTTAATTCTGCCTGGGGTTCAGTTAGCTTCTTAGAATGACAACATAATATTTTTCACTAACTCTGGAAGGTTTTTGGCCCCCTTTAAAAAAATTCTATACCCTTTTCTCTCTCCTCCTTTGGGAGCTCCAGTTACACATACATTGGGACTCAATATTGTCTCACAGGTCTCTGGGACTGTTTATTTTTTTCCAGTTTTGGATTTCTACTGACCTGTTTTTAAATTAATCTATTCTTTTCTCTGTATTCTCCAATTTGCTGTTGAATCCATGTAATAAATTTTTTTCATTTCAGTTACTGTAATTTTTTATCTTACACTTTCCATTTTGTTCTTTTTAGTCTATTTCTTTCTTGGTATTTCATATCTGAATAGTCATTGAGACTGTGTTTTCCTTTAATTATTGGAACATGTTCATAATAGCTGCTTGAAGTCTTTGTCATCTAAATCCAGTAATTGGCCCATTAGGAGTCTTTCTGTTGACTCACTCTCTTTTTTGGCTCTCTCTCTCTCTCTCTCTTTTTTCAAGATTTTATTTATTTTTTAGAGTTGGGAAGGGAGGGAGAAAGGTAGAGAAACATCAATGTGTGGTTGCCTTTTGGGCGCCCCCTTCAAGAACCTGGCTCACAACCGAGGCATGTGCCCTGGCTGGGACTCGAACCAGCAACCCTTTCGTTTGCAGGCCGGTGCTCGATCCACTGAGCCATACCAGCTAGGGCTGTATTGACTCTATGTGTGACTGTGGTTCATCTTTTCCTGTTGGGTTATTTTTTTTTGGCACGTCTAACTTTTGTTTGAAAAATGGACATTGTGCATAATATGGTACGGCAACTCTGACGTATTTTCTTTTGCAGATTGTTTTTGGTTTTGGTCAAGTACTCAGTTAAGGTGTCTGATCTGAAAGTGCAAGCTTTGCCTCCCCCATAGTGACATTCCTTGCTGATATCCCCACTTAGTTCTTTTAGCTTTCAGCTGTGTCATTTTCTCTTGCAGTCTTCCCCAGTGCCTGCATAATTATTTGGGCCCAGTTTGTTCTCAGATTTCGGAGTCCACCCTCTTTGCATGTCTTAGCTTCCAGCATTTCTGCCTTCCTCCTGAATTTTCAGCTGATCTACCAGCCCCACATCTACTGATAGTACTTCAGTCAAGCAAAACTTCAGCTTTCTAGCACTTTAGTTTTGTGCACTTTAAGGACCACAACCTATTAAAAAACATAGATTTTCAGATCTTCATGTTTTCCTCACTTTTTTCTGCCCACTTTTAATTGGACCCTTTATGGTCTTCCCTGTACATGTAAAGTCTATACTCAGGAATTTGGGTAGATTTAGAGTTTAGTCATTCATGCAGCTACATTACTTCTGGGATTTCCTCCCCCAGTGTCCAGCTCATCTGTCATCACAGACTCTTTCTTCTGCCACCTCCAGCTGATGAGACTGAAGTTTTTCACCAGTAGAACTATGGGAAGCAAGAATACCCTCAGGCAACACAACCCACCCACCCCACCCCCACAAATTCACAATTTCTGGACTTTCAAGGGAAAACTGTGCTTTTGATAACATTTCTGTGTCTTTAGATATTTTTCTTTCATTTTGTCTGTATTTTCTATTATTTGCAAGAGACTTGGTACAGTGAATTTATTCTTCCATTACCTAAAGCTGCAACTCTACCAGTTGTTTTTCATGACCACTGAATTGACCATTTAATTAATTACTGATAAACTTGACATCTGTCACAAGAGAATAATTCAAAAAATTAGAAAAGCTAAAAGGATACTTGTCATCGGATTTAGGGACCACTCTAAATGTAGGATGACCTTATCCCGATAGCCTTAACTTAATTATACCTGCAGATACCCTGTTTTTAAAAATATATATTTTTGATTATGCTATTACAGTTGTCCCATTTTCGCCTTTTTATTCCCCTCCACCCTGCACACACCCCTCTCATCCACATCTCTACCCCCCTTAGTTCATGTCTATGAGTCATATGTGTGAGTTCTGTGGCTTCTCCATTTCCTCAACTGTTCTTAACCTCTCCCTATTTATTTTGTACTTATGATTCATACTTTTTACTCTTTGTACCTTTTCTCCCATTTTCTCCCCTCCCTCTCCCTGATGATAACCTTCCATGTGATCTCCATTTCTGTGATTCTGTTCCTGTTCTAGTTGTTTGCTGAGTTTGTTTATGTTTTTGTTTTAGGTTCAGTTTTTAATAGTATTGAGTCTGTTATTTTATCATTCATATTTTTTATCATCTTTTTCTTAGATAAGTCCCCTGAACATTTCATATAATAAGGGCTTGGTGATGATGAACTCCTTGAACTTGACCTTATCTGGGAAGTACTTTATCTGCCCTTAAATTCTAAATGATAGCTTTGCTGGGTAGAGTAATGTTGGATGTAGGTCCTTGCCTTTCACGACTTGGAATACTTCTTTCCAGCCCCTTTTTGCCTGCAAAGTCTCTTTTGAGAAATCAGCTGACAGTCTGATAGAAACGCCTTTGTAGGTGACTGTCCCTTTATTTCTTGCTGCTTCCAGAATTCTCTCCTTCATTTTCATCTTGGCTAATGTAATGATGATGTGCCTTGGTGTGTTCCTCCTTGGGTCCACCTTCTTTGGGACTCTCTGAGCTTCCTGGACTTCCTGGAAGTCTATTTCCTTTGCCAGATTGGGGAAGTTCTCCTTTATTATTTGTTCATATAACTCTTCCACTTGTTGCTCTTCCTCTTCCCCCTTCTGGTACTCCTATAATTCAGATGTTGGAACGTTTAAAGATGTTCTGAAGGTTCCTAAGCCTCTCCTCATTTTTTTTAATTCTTATTTTTTCATTCTTTTCTGGTTGGATGTTTCTTCCTTCTGATCCACTCCATTGATTTGAGTCCCAGTTTTCTTTCCATCATGAGTGGTTCCCTGTGCATTTTGCTTCATTTCACTTAGCGTAGCCTTCATTTTTTCATCTAATTTGCAACCCAAATCAACCAGTTCTGTGAGCATCCTGATCACCAGTGTTTTGAATTGTACATCTGATAGGTTGGCTATCTCTTGGTCGCTTAGAAGTATTGGCTGTGGGGCTTTGAGTTGTTCTTCTGTTTGAGCCATAATGTTTTGGTCTGGTCACGCCTGTTCTGTATGAGGGGCAAAAGGTTAGATGTTCACTGGGGTGGGTCAACCTAGTCTCTGGGTTGTGACTGGGGGCAGGGTCAGAGAAGGAGAAATGGCATTTGTTCTTCTCTCTCTGGGATTTTGGTTCCCTTTGCCACTTCCCACAAGCAAATTGGGCCCTTCTGGTGCTGGTTCCCATGCGGGTGAGCTTGTGTACATTCTAGGACCGTGTGGGTCTCTCCAGTGAACTCTCCTGTGAGGCTGGGAGCCTGTCCTGGCACCTCAACCCCCCCAATTTTTTTCAGTCAGTGCTTTTAGGCTTTATTTCCTGGTGCTGGGGCCCTGGGTTGCATGGTCTGTCTCACTGTCCATTTATTCACCTGATTTATCTGTGTGTGAATGTGTGACCACAGTCAGCCAGCCACCTTGTGCTCTCATTGGGTCTGCCCTTTGCTACCCAATGCCTGGGATTTGCCAACTGCTGCCTGCACGCTTGGGTTGTCTGGTAGCCACCGCTTTTCCCTGCCACAGCCCTTCTCCACCAGCCACTGACTCCACCCTTCTTACTGGTCTGGATGAAGGGTTGTTTGCTGTCGGACTTCTGAACAGTTCACTTTTCTGTCTGTTTTTGTTGTGTTTTTGTCTCTAAATCTTTGTTGTCCTTAAATTTGGTTGTGCGAGGAGATATACTATTTCCACCTATGCCTCCATCTTGTCCAGAAAGTACCATGTGTCTGTTCTTACGCCAGTACGAGGCTGTTTTGATTACAGTGGCCTCATAATGCATTCTGATATCAGGTATTGTGATTCCTCCTGCTTTGTTCTTTTTTCTCAAAATTGCTGCAGCTATTCAGGGTCATTTATGGTTCCATGTAGATTTTCGAAGTTGTTTTTTTTTATTTTTAATATCTTTTAAAAATTTATTATTATTATTATTATTTTAAATTTTATTTAGTTATTTTTCAAGTACAGTTTTTTGTCTGTTTCTCCCATCCCAGCCCCCCCTGCCCCATGCTCCCCACCTCCCTCCCGTTTTCTCCCCCCAGTCCTTGTCCCTGTGTCCTTCATACTTGTTCCTCCAAATCCCTCCCCTTTTTCCCCCTTAAATTCCCTTCTCTCTCCCCTCTGGTCACTGTCCCCTTGTTCTCTATTTCAGTGTCTTGGTTTGAAGTGTTCGTCCTATATCTATAAAGTATGCCATTGGTACTTTAATGGGGATTGTATTGAATCTGTAAATTACTTTGGGTAGTATTGTCAATTTGATGACGTTAATTCTTCCAGTCCATGAACATGGTGTATGTTTCCATTTGTTTGTGTCCTCCTTAATTTTTTCCTTCAGTGTTTTGTAGTTTTGTGAGTATAGGTCTTTTACTTCCTTGGTTAGGTTTATTCCTAGGTATTTTATTTTTCTTGTTGCTATATCAAAAGGTATTTTTTCTTGATTTCTGTTTCTGGTATTTCATTGTTGGTGTACAAAAATGCCTTTGATTTCTGAGTATTGACTTTGTATCCCGCTATTTTGCCAAATTCATTTATTAGGCTGAGTAGTTTTTCTGTGGAATTTATAGGGTTTTGTGTACACTCTCATGTCCATCTGCAAACAATGACAGTTTTGGGTCCTCTTTTCCAGTTTGGATACCTTTTATTTCTTTTTCTTGTCTGATTGCTGTGGCTAGGACTTCCAATACTATATTGAATAGAAGTGGTGAAAGTGGAAAACCTTGTATTGTTCCTGATCTTAGTGGGAGAGTTTTTTGTTTTTGCCCATTGAGTATGATGTTAGTTCTAGTTCCCTCATATATGGCCTTTATTATGTTGAGGTATCTCCCTTTATTCCTACTTTGATGAGTGTGTTTTTATCATAAGTGGGTGCTGTACCATATCAACTGCTTTTTCCACATCTATTGATATGATCATATGATTTTTGTCTTTTGTTTATGTGGTATATTATGTTTATTGATTTATGAATATTGAACCATCCTTGCATCCCACTTGGTCATGGTGTATAATCTTTTTAATGTATTGCTGGATATGGTTTGTCAGTATTTCATTGAGGCTTTTAGCATCTATGTTCATCAGTGATATTAGCCTGAAGTATTCTTTTTTGTTGTGTCTTTATCTGGTGTTGGGATTAGGATGATGCTGGCCTCATAAAAAGACTTTTGGAGTCTTCCATCTTCTTGAAGTTTTTGAAATAGTCTGTGAAGGATAGGGGTTAGCTCTTCCTTAAATGTTTTGTAGAATTCTCCTGTGAAACTCTCTTGTCCAGGGATTTTGTGTGTTGGAAGTTTTTTGATTACTGCTTCAGTTTCATCAGCTGTTACTGGTCTGTCCAGGCTTTTTGCTTCTTTCAGTTTTGGAAGATTATATTTTTTCTAGAAATTTGCCCATTTCACATAGATTTTCAAATTTCTTGGCATATAGTTCTTCATAGTGATTTCTTAAACCCTTTGTATTTCTTTGGTATCAGTTGTAATCTCTCCTTTTTCATTTCTGATTATGTTTATTTGCGTCCTTTCTCTTTTTTTCTTGATGAGTCTGCTTAAAGGCTTGTCTATTTTGTTTATCTTTTCAAAGAACCAGCTCCTGGTTTCATTGATCCTTAGAATTGTGCTTTTAGTCTCTATGTCATTTAATTCTGCTCTGATCTTGGTTATTTCCTTCCTTCTACTTGGTTTGGGCTGTCTTTGTTGTTGTTCCTCAAGCTCTTGTAGGCGCAGGGTTAGGTTGTTTGTTTAAAATGTTTCTTTTTTTTTTTTTTTTTAAGATAGGCCTGTATCACTATGAACTTCCCTCTCAGGACTGCCTTTGCTGTATCCCATATGTTTTGGGTTGTTGTAGTTCATTTTTGTTTGTTTCCAGAAACATTTTTATTTCTTCCCTAATCTCATTCTTGACCCATTCATTGCTTAATAGCATGCTATTCAGTCTCCATGATTTTGATGTTTTGGGGTTTTTTCCTTGAGTTTGGTTTCTAGTTTCAGTCTCTTGTTGTCAGAGAAAATGATTGCTATGATTTCAATTTTCTTGAATTTGTTGAGGTTTGTTTTGTGTTGTATCATGTGGCCCATGTTTGAAAATGTGGTATGTGCATTTGAAAAGAATGTGTATTTAGCTTTCTGTTAAATGTGTGTTTAGCTTCTTTGGGATGATAGGCTCTATATATATCAGTTAAGTTCATTTCATCTAGGGCGTTGTTCAATGCCACAGTATCTTTGTTGATATTTTATTTGGAAGATCTGTCCATTTTTCACAGTGGGGTGTTGAAATCCTCTACTATAATTGTGTTGCTGTCAGTATCTTTCTTGAAGTCCTCCAAGATTTTCTTTATGTATGTGCTCCTATGTTGGGTGCATATATATTTACAATGTCTATGCCTTCTTGGTGGATTCTTCCCTTGAGTATTATGAAGTGACCTTCTGGGTCTCTCTTTATGGCTCTTTTTTTGAAGTCTATTTTGTCTGATATGGGTATTGCTCTCCTAGGTTTTTTTTCCACATCCATTTGCTTGGAGAATTTGTTTCCAGCCCTTTATTTTCAGTCCGTGTAGGTCTTTTGTCCTGAGGTGGGTGTCTTATAGGCAGCATATGTGTGGGTCATGTTTTCTTATCCATTCAGCTATTCTATGTCTTTTGATTGGAGCGTTTAATTACTTACATTTAAGGTTATTATTGATAGTTACCTATTCATTCCCATTTTTTCATACCTGTGTTCCTTTTCTCTCTCTTTTCCTTCCTTTCCTTAAAGCAGTCCATTTAACATCCCTTGCAGAGCTCATTTGGTGGATGTGTATTCTTTTAGACATTTTTTAGCTGGGAAGCTCCTTATTTGGCCTTCTATCTTGATTGAGAGCTTTGCTGGGTATAGTAGCTTTGGTTGCAGGCCTCTGGCTTTCATTACTTGGAATATGTCTTGCCATTCTCTTCTGGCTTGGAGTGTTTCCATTGGAAGTTAGGTGCTAACCTTATTCAGGCTCCCTTGTATGTTACTTCCTGTTTCTCTCTTGCTGCCTTTAAGATTCTCTTTTATTCTTAGAATTTTGCCATTTTAATTATGATGTGTCTTGATGGGGCCCTCTTTGGGTTCCTCTTGATTAGGATTCTCTGTGTTTTCTTGATTTGTGTGACTTTTTCGCTCATCAAATTAGGGAAGTTTTCCATCATTACTTTTTCAAACAGGTTTTCTATCCCTTGCTGTTCTTCTTCTGCTTCTGGTATTCCTATTATATGAATATTATTACGTTTTATGTTGTCTTGCATTTCCCTTACCACATGTTCATTCTTTCTGAGCCTCTTTTCTGTTTCTTCCTCTATCTGGGAGTTTTTTTCTACCTTGTCCTCCAACTCACCAATTCTATCCTCTGCTTCATCAAGCCTGCTTATAATTCCTTTTAATATGTTTTCTATTTCTAAAATGTTATTGCTTATTTCTTCCTGGTTTTTGTTTGTAGTTTTTTTTTCATGCCAATGTAGTTCTCACTCAGTTCCTTGTAGTTGTCTGTGAGCTCCTTGAGCCTCTTTATAACCATTAATTTGAATTCCATATCTGATAGTTTGGTTACCTCCATTTTGTTTAGCTCTTTTAGTAGGGAGTCTTTCATTCCTTTTGATTGCATGTTCTCTTTTGTCTCCCATTTTAATTTACTCTTTTTGTTTGTTTCTGTGCTTACTGATGTTTCTCTTTGTTAGCTGTCTTTGTAGGGTGAACTTCTGTGGCAGGATTTCTATGAGGTTCAGTGGTGTGGTCTCTGATCCCCTTGACTGAACACTCTAGGTTTACCCTTCTGTTTGTGTGGGCTCTCTTGTTGTACTTGGGTTTGTACCTTTTGGTGGTTCCCTTATTGGTGGTTTCTCTCTTGCAGCAGGTATAGTGATGTTCGCAGCTCCCACCTATTCTTGTATGTGGTCAGTGGCAGGGGGTAGGCAAAATGGATTAAGCAGGAGAGTATTTTATGGGATTTAAAGTCCCAGCGAGCAGACATGAGGTAGAGGATTCTTTGGATAAGTATAGCATTAACTGTGCTATTTCACCCAATTAGCCACTTTTTATAAAAAGCAAAAGAAAAATAAGACTCTCATTAGAAGGGAGGATCATTGTGTGCTGAATCCAGAAAACAGTGTGCTTGTGCAAGGTTAGATGATGAGATATAGTGAGATTAAAGTATAGAAAGTAGATGCAGTGTGAGAGAGAATAGAGTTAACCACAACAATAATAATGCTCAGGATCAAAGTGAAGTGGGCTAAGATCATGGAGGGTTGCTGTGTAGTATGTACAATTGTATGGAACAACAATTATTTACAATAGTACTGGAACAACAATAATATGACAAAAAATATATGATTTGGATAACCAGAATAGAAAGTACCTAACCAAGCATTGTGTGTTATTGGAAAATTAAAATACAATGCAGAGAGAATTAGGAAAACCAGTCAAACCATGCAATTAAACAGAGAAATAAAATGAGGAAAACTAAACATAAGGAAGAGAAATTAGAAAATGCTAATGCAATGTAAAAAATCATTGCAAGATCATAATTATACACAACGAAGTGCCAGCTCTCTGGGATAGCAAAGTGACATTTGTCTCAGTTTCGGGGGTTAGCCTTATGCTCCCCCTTTTGATCTGTCTCTGGACCCTTTGTAATTCTGTATCTTATCACCTCACTTGGAAGAAGAAAAAAAGAGGAGGATGGCAGGAAGAGAAAGGATCCAAAAAGAAAAGGAAAAATAAAAGATAATAATAAGCCTTTTACTGTCTCTACACCTGTTAAGCGAGTTCTGCTGGTCTTCTCAGATGCCGCAGGAAGAGGGGACTGGGCTTCACTTTTCTCCCTTCTTTTGGTTCTGAGAGGATGGGGACCAGTTTTCCAGTTTCCCCACCTGCGGCCCAGGTCTCTTGTGAGGTGCCAGGCTCAAATCAGCTACTCAGCTGCTCACAGCATTAGTCAATCTCTGGCACAGAGCCGGAGACCAGCAGAGTACATGGTTCCCCTCTACTACTGACTCTAGGTACACAGTGGGAGACTAGTGGGGTGTACAGTTTCCCTATGCCACTCACCCTGGGTACACACAGTGTGAGACAGGTAGGGAGCATAGTTCAGCTCAGTTACCATCTCTGGGCACTCAGTTGCAGGCAGGCGGGAGGCACGGTTCCCCTCCACCATTCCCTATGGGCACACCAGCCGCTGCTGGAGAGTTCCTTACAAAGAAGGTGACTGCTGTTCTTATCGAGTGCATGGCTTTTCACACAGCCCCACTTTTCAACCAGTCTGGGGACTATCCAAGTCAGGGTCCAACACGGCCCAACTCCTCCCTTCTCTAGGTGTCACCTGGCACCCCAGTTTCTCTGGTGCCAGTGTCCACAGTCCCAACTGATGTGTACTGCCTCTGTTTGTCTCCCACTTCATCTCTACTTCCCCCAGCGACTTCCAGCACCCAGTACTCTTCTAGTGCCAGGCTGCCCTCCCTGCTCTGTTATGGAAAGGAGTTAGTGATCTGACTGCTCCCCATATCCTGCAGCAGGTGCCAGGCTGGGAGCCACAGCAGTCTTGGTCCCAGCACACTCTCCTCACTCTCTGTTTTTCAATGTCCTCTGCAGTTTGTTGCCTCCAGACTTCATATAAGCTGAGATTCGGTTTGCTGTTCACTCTGTTCCTTGGAAGTTTAGCCAGGTGTTCCAGCTGGACACAAGGAGAACTGGGTTCCACTCCCACTTACCTTGCTGCCATCTTCCCATCTCCAGGTCCAACTTCTTTGGGACTCTTTGAACTTCCTGGATCTCCTGGAAGTCTTATTTCCTCTGCCGCATTGGGGAAATTCTCCTTCATTATTTTTTCAAATAACTTTTCAATTTTTTGCTCTTCCTCTTCTCCTTCTGGCACCCCTATGATTTGGATGTTGGAACATTGAAAGTTGTCCCAGAGGTTCCTAAGCCTCCCCTCATTTTTATGAATTCTTGTTTCTTCATTCTGTTCTGGTTGAATGTTTCTTTCTTCCTTCTGGTCCAAACTGATGATTTGAGTCCCAGCTTCCTTCTGTCACTATTGTTTCCTGTACATTTTCCTTTATTTCACTTTTCATAGCCTTGACTTTTTCCTCTATTTTGCAACCATACTCAACCATTTCTGTGAGTATCCTGATTACCAGTGTTTTGAGCTGTGCATCTGATGGGTTGTCTATCTCTTTGTCGCTTAGTTGTATTTTTTCTGGAGCTTTGATCTGTTCTTTCATTTGGACCATTTTTTTTTCTCAGCACGCATGTTACATAGTAAGGGGTTGAGCCTTAGGTATTTATCAGGGTGGGGCAACCCACATTAGTGCATTGTGGTGCTGTATGTGGGGCAGGGGTCTGAGAGGGAACAGTGCCACTTGCTCGCTCTCTGCTGGCTTTCCATCACTTCTGCTGCTACCCACAAGCAAAGTGGGCCCTTCTGGTGCTGATTCCTCAGTGGATAGATTTGTGTACCTTCTGGGACCCTGTGGGTCTCTCCAGCAAAATCTCTAGTGGGACTGCCGGTTTCTTCTGCCACTGTAACCTCCACAGATTTTTTCAGCCAGAGGTTTTTAAGTTTTATTTCCCTGCACTGGATTCCTGGGTTGCACAGTTTGCCTCTCTCCCCAGTTGTTCCTCCTGGTTTATCCACATGTGAATGTGGGACCACCTGCTCCACCAGATGCTGCTTAAGCTGGACCACCAGCCACCGTGTTGCTGCAAGTCTTTTCGACCCCCACTGCCCATCTCCACCCCTCCTACTGGTCTGGATGAATGTTTCTTCTTTAACTCCTTTCTTGTCAGACTTCCATACAGTTCGATTTTCTGTCAGTTGTGGTTGTTTTTTGTTTTCAAATCATTTGTTGTTCTTTGGTTGTGTAAGGAAGCACTGTGTGTCTACATACACCTCCATCTTGGCCAGAAGTCCTGAATCTTAAATTTATTGAGACTTGTTTTGTGTCCTAACATGTCACCTAACATGGCAAATATTCTATGTGCACTTGAAAAGAATGTGTTTTCTGCTCTTCTGCCGTGAAGTGCTCTAAAGATATGAGTTAAATTCATCTGATTTAGTTTGTAAACTAATGCCATGGTTTTCTTACTGAATTTCTGTGTGGAAGATCCATCCTTTGAAATCCATGTGGTGTTGAAATCCCCTACTATGACTGTATTACTGTCAATATCTCCTTCATGTCCATCAATATTTGCTTTATATCTTTAGGTGCTCCTGTGTTGGATACATAAATGTTTATAAGGGTTATATCCTCTTATTGAATTGCTACCTTTATCATTATATAGAATCCTTCTTTGTCTTTTTCTGTAGCCTTTTTAAAAATCTATTTTGTCGGATATAAGAATTGCTACCCCAGCAATTTTTCCATTTTCATTTGCATGGATATCTTTTTTAACCCCTTTACTTCTAGTCTGTATGTATCTTTTTGTTCTAAGGTAGGTGTCTTGTACAGCATATATATAAGTCTTGTTTTCTTATCCAGCCACTTACTCTGTGTCTTTTGATTGGAGCAGTTAAGCCATTTACATTTAAAGTGATTATTGATAGGTATGTATTTACTACCATTTTATTTTTTAACTGTGTTCTCATCTTATTATTATTATTCTTATTCCTTCTTTCTTCTTCGCCCTTTAACATTTCTTGTAATATTGGTTTGATGTAACAAAATCCTTTAGCTTTTTCCTCTCTGTGAAGCTCTTTATTTCTTCTTCAATTTTAAATTATAGCTTTTCTGGGTAATGTAGTCTTGGTTGTAAGTCCTTGCTTTTTATCACTTTGAATATTTCATGCCAATCCCTTTTGGCCTGAAATGTTTCTATCGAAAAATAAGCTGACAGTCTTATGGGAACTATCTTGTAGGTAACTAGCTGTCTTTCTCTCATTGCTTTTAAGATTTTCTTTTTGCCTTTAACCTTTGGCATTTTAATTATGTGTCTTGGAGTGGGTGTCTTTGGGTTCATCTCGTTTGGCACTCTGTGTGCTTCCTGGACTTGTTTATGTTTTTCCAGGTTAGGGAAGCTTCCAGTCATTATTTCTTCAAATAGTTTTTTTATCCTTTGCTTGCTTTCTTCTCCTTCTGGTCCACTTGTGATGCAGATGTGGGTATGCTTCATGTCCCAGAGGTCTATAAGTATCTTCATTTTTAAAAATTCTTTTTTCTTCTTGCTGCCCCGATTGGGTGTTTTCTGCTACTTTGTCTTCCAAATTGCTGATTCCATCCTCTGCCTTATCCATCCTACTGTTTATTCCTTCTAGTGTATTTTTTATTTTAGATATTGTAGTCTACATTTCTGATTGATTCTTTTTTATGGTTTCTGTGTTCTTTTTCATGCTGTTTTAGTTCTTCCTAAGTTATTTGTGATTCTCACTAACTTCCTTGAGCATCCTTATAACCATTCTTTTGAACTCTGTGTCTGGAAAATTGCTTGCCTCTATTTCATTTAGCATTTTTTTGCTGGGTTGGGGGGAGATTTCTCTTGTTTTTAGATTTAGGGCATGTTTCTTTGTCTCCTCATTTTGGCTGCCTCTTTGTGTTTGTTTCTATGTATTAGGTAGATCTGCTATGACTCCCAGTCTTTGTAGTTTGGTCCTATATAATAGGTGTCCTGTAGGATCCAGTGATGCAGTCTCCTTGATCACATGAGCTGGGTGCTCCATCAGTGTCAGTGTAGGTAATGTGGACCCTCCTGTTTAATTGAATCTTGATTGCCATTAGCCTATTCATGCATGCTGTCACCCTCAGGCTGGTTGTCTTTGAGGATTAACTCTGACCAAAGTGTACGAGCTGCTGTGCAGGTGCTGACCACATGGAGCAGAATTTGCCTCAGGATGGTCTAGTAAGTGCTGAGATCTTCCTTTGGGTATGCCACTTGTGAAGCTAATTGGATCCTGTTTTGATGTTGTCTGAGCTGGCCACTGGATGAGTTGGTTTAGAAGCATTTTGGGAGGCACTGTGTTGCAGTCCAATGTCAGATGCTGCCTGTGACTGGCTCTGGGCAAACTGATTGGAGCTACAAAGCGATCCACGTTTTTTGCCTGGTTCTGCTGGGCCTGGGTGTGCACAGGGAAGATCAAGCTGTACACCAAAGCTGGCTTTTACCAATACCATATCCAGGGGCAAGTCAGCAAAAGTCCCAAAGAACCCTGAGGTCTGCCTCCACCTGTCTTTGTCTGCTAGCTGCCTGTGGGGCTCAATCACTGAAAAAGCCTCTGGCTGTACTTGAGTTGCATGAGGTAGGTTCACAATGAGTTACCAGGTATGGACAAGTGGTATTCAACAGATTGAAACTGGTTCAAATTTGGTGCCACTGCTGATTCTGAATCCACTCAGTGAATGTCCAGTAAATACCAAGTCTATCTACCACCCTCTGGTACTCACACACCTTTGTGGTAGAGTGTGGTCTCAGTGAGTTTTCAGGGTGAGGCCAGCAGAGTTTATCAGCCCAAACAAACCTAGAGTTGGCTGTTTGAAGGGAGGGCTCTGCACCTGTCAAGTGTGCTAGGGAAAAATCCCCACAGCTCTGCCATAAAGCCACACAACTCAGTGTGTCCCAGATTCTGCCGGGATCCCAATCGCAGCAGGGTGGAGCCACCAAGCATTGGGAGAGGGGGAGGTGCCAGTCAATTTGGTAAAAGGCGGGGAAAGTCGCCCCTCTCCAGAGCCACACAACTCTGTCCTAGATTCTAACTAGACCACTACAGAGCAGAGCCACCATGTGTAAGGAGGGTGGGACCACTGGGAGCCTGGACAGTGGGATTAATGGGTCTCCTGTGAGGCAGGGCACCAACCAGGTTCGCAGGAAAGTGGGGGGAATGACACCTGCCTCATAGCCACACAGCTCAGTCACCGATACATCCTAAGTCTCCTTGGACCTCTATGCCCTGGCCCGGGCAGCTGACTCCTCAACATGGTGCGAGCTCCAAGGCGTGAGGCTATTGCTTCCCCACGGGTTGGTGCCTCAGGGAGGGGAGTGTTCTGTGCAGTGTGGGAGAGGGACTCAACACGGGAGGCCTGGCAGCTGTTCCCTTACCTGTCTCCCCAGAACCACAAACCTTAATCTCCCCTTGCACAACTCTAGTGTGTTCCACTCTCCCTTTGCCAGAATCCAGGGTGAATGGCTACAAACGAGATTTTGTGCATTGGCCCTTTAAGAGGTCACCTTCGTCTCAAGCAGACTCCTTTTCATCCTCATGGACAGAATCTCTACTGATTTTCACAGACAGAAATTATGTGGGTGCCGCTTCTTGGCTCTGGTGATCTGGGGAGCCTGGTTTGGGGTTGAGACACCAAATTCAGGGTGATCCTTTGCAGCTAAGATATCCCTCTGAAATCTCAGCTGCTGCCTGTGGGAGTAAGGCTAGTCCTTTGCCCATCTGTGCTCTTCCTACCAGTTTTGATGTGGCTTCTGGAAAACCTTGGTTATAAGACTTCTTCTCTTCAGTTAGTGTCCGGTTGGTTATTCAGGTTGCTTGTTCTGTATTTTAGTTGTAATTCCAATTTGATCCTGGGATGAAGTAATTGTAGCTTCCACCTACTGTGCCACCATCTTGGAGTCTTCACTTGTTGTGTAAATTATTCTAAGGCCCACAGTATTTTTCTTTTTCTTTTTTAAAAAAGACTTTATTTATTTATTTTTAAAGAAAGGGGGAGGGAAGGAGAAAGAAAGGGAGAGAAATAGAAATGTGTGGTTGCCTCTCACATGCCCCCAATGGGAACCTGGCCTGCACCCTGACTGGGAATCAAACCAACAACCCTTTGGTCCTCAGGTGGGCAATCAATCCACGGAGCCACACCAGCCAGAGCAGCTTACAGTATTTTCCTTTGTTTCTTCAACTATATGAATAGTTGAGTGATCTGTATCCCTCCCTTCAAGAAAAAGAAATCTGTAGGCTGACAAAATCAGTATCAGAATGCACATAAATTGCATCTCATCTGAGTTTATGTATTTATAAATCAAACTAAGAAACATTTAAAAATAAAAGCTATTATAGATTTGCAAATCCCAAAAGAAGCCACATTGTTTAATAAACATATATTGAAATTTTTGACACATGTTAGTGGGAAAGTTTTTGTGAATTCATGAGACAGAAACAAAATATCAGTTATAGTGTAGTAGTGGGTGATATTATAAACCTAGAACAGATGCTACATTATGAAAATCAAACTCAGTTACTTAAGTTTAGAGTAGCAAAATGGCATGATTTATAAAAAATAAATTCTAATGTAAACATAGGTGATTTTTGTAGACTAAAGTTATCTTTATTAATTTTTCATTAATCAAAATCAAGTTCCTGTGGCATTGTATATGACAGTTTTTTAGGGCCACATTTGTAGAAGCACAATGTTTGTTGTTGTAGCAGGCATATTTTGCCTGTCAATCCTGAAGATTTGAGCATTGCAGAACATAACAGAATTTTATTTCCCTAATAATTTCAACCTAGTTTTCTAAGATTTCTGGCTTCTGCTGATACTTTAAATCATAGGAAGCCTTTATTGATGTTGAAGGATGGATTTCAGTGTCATTCATACTTTTTAAAAAATACTCACAATTTTATGAACTTTAATAATTTTTCTGTCCACAAAGAAAATATGTATCTGAAGAAAGCCACATCAAACTTGTTTTTATGAGTCAGTGATGAGTATGTAAAGTGAGGCTTCTCTTAAGGCTTTTTATCTGCATATGATCCCTTTTTTAAAAAAAGTTTATTTATTTTTCAGAGAGAGGGGAAGGGATGGATAAAGAGATGGAGGGAAACATCGATGTGGGAGAGAAACATCGATCGGTTGTCTCACACCCCCTACCAGGGATCTGGCCTACAATCCAGGCATGTGCCCTTCAAATTGGAGACCCTCCTCTCTGTAGGATGATGCCCAATACACTGAGCCATGCTGGTCAGGGCTACGTATGATTACTTTTTGCTTAATTTGAAATTGTGTCCTCAAGCAAGAGTTTCCTATATTTATATATTTTTTACATATTTTTATCTGGTTTGGGGGCAGTAGGGGTGTAAACGCAGAATGATTTTATATTTTTTACCATTCTCCTGAACACTGTCAAGTCTCCCATTCTTATTCTTTTATGTTATCTTTGGCAAGTCCTATAGTTTTTTGGTGATCTTTAGTTCTTGAAAATGTAGTCCAGTTCACTGTAAAACTGCAAGTTCATATCCCCCCCTTTTCAAGCCTGTCATTTTGGCTTAAGACCCTTGGAGGAGGGAGGGTGTTCATTGATTTCCTTTGCTGTTCCTCTCACTCTAGTATCTTTGACCTTTGTTTGTTTGTGATCAGTCGGGCGGGGACTTGATCCACTCTGAGAAATCTTCCCCTATACTGAACCTCTTTGTTTGGTAGTCTTACGCTTCTGGTGTTGGCAGCCTTGGACGGCACTAGACCAGGGGACCACTAGACTACGGTGCCACTTTAGCCTGGTTTCACATGCTGCTGGTTTCCATGGAAGTGACGTTTCTGATATTCTCAAGGATACCTTTGTCCCTGCAGGACAGGGATGTTTGCTGTGGGCTTTATCAGTGGTCCATGATCCTGACCCCCTCTGTTGGTAGGTGTCACTATGGTTATCCTTGTAGCCTCTTGACAGAAGCTAAGGTCCTCTTTCTTTCCAAGGACTGTGGAGATTAGGGATTAGCATGTATCTTTTCATCCTAGGTACAGTATGTGCCCAGGGCTCCTTTAACAAGCTCTCATTATCTCCATATTCAGCCTGTATATTTTCATTCGCCTCCAAACTGCTAGGGACATTCATCATACCCAGTCAAGATTTCTTTCAAAGGGGCCTACAGGTTCAAATCTCAACTAGGCTGATGCCAGGGACAAGATATCAGTCTCCCTTTCATGGGGGCACCCCCTTTTCTGCCAGCTGTTTTCTTAGAGCTATCCCCCGCACTGGAAATACTGTATTCCTCAAACCGGCAATCAAGATGATTCTCTTCTGTTCACTGAGTCCTGTGAGTTCCTTTGAGAATTTTTTTTGTTTGGACCAGTTCTGCTGACTCTTATAAAGACATGGGGGAAGGGTATGAGTCCTAGGCCTAAATGTTAGCAGTGCTTTAGGGCTTCTTTTGTTGTCTGTGGGTTCAGCTGTTGATTCTGGGGCAATAGGAGAAAATCCCACTGGGATTAAGTTCTTCTGTGACTGATAAAAAGCCCAATGACTTAAAGAAAATAGATGTTTATTCTGTCATATAAAGCTTGCAGTCTAGGACTAGCATGATGGTTCTGTCCCTTGAAGTCTTCAGGGACCCAGGTTCCCTGCCACTCACCACTCTGCTGTCTCTTAAGTTTCAGCCTTTGTCCTCATGGTCAAAGATGTCAGTCTCCACATCCAAGCAGTGGGTTGACAAAACAAGTAGAGAAGGAGACAAAAGGCACACACCTGAATTCTCTTTTAAAGTTTCCGGGAAGCTGCCACAGAATTCCTTCACTCACATCCTCCTTGGTCATATAGCTGATTCAGAGCCACAAGGAAGCCTGGGAAATTATTCTGAGCATCCAAGTGCCCTGCTAAGAATTTCTGTGGAAGAATCGTGGAAAATTAATGATCACTGTCACATTCACTGAATGTTGTGACATTTCCTTTGGTACTGTGTGCAAACTTGTACCATTAGATTTTTCTTTTATATGTGAGTTATACATACACCAATATTGCATGTCTGCAGGGTACATGGTATTTTATAGGGGATTTTAAGTTCACAGTGAATTATAGACAGGAGAAAAGTTAAATATTTGAGAAATAGTATTCCAGCCACTGATGGAAATGAAGTTTAAAACTTCATTTTTCAACTGGAATTGTCTTGTGGTATTCCTTTTCTTTCTAAATTTTATTCCTCTAGAAGAAAGAATAGAACCACAATAAGTTGGCCAACATATAAGCATTTTCACTCTCAGTTTGGATATTTAGGAGAGTGTCATGTCTTTACATGGACTTTCAACTGAGGTCAGATGGTGATCATACATTATTTTAAAAAGTATGTTTTATAATAGCACCATGTGAGACAAAAACATGTTAGCTATCATAAGTGGATGTGAACTGTAGCTATTATATTGATTTTCACTTAAACCTCCTGTGAGGTAAGTTTCATTTCCCTCATATTTAGCTGATGCATAGTAAACACTTCCACATTCTTGAATATATATACACTGAGTGACCTTTTAGTTCTCACCTTTTCCTGTATTATGGTCAGGAGGCATAACTGACCATAATTAGAATAGTTGAATTAGAATAGTTGTCAAGTCTGTTTCCTCAAAGTTAACTTTGAAAACTATTTTCATAATAAAATCTTTGGCGTACTTTAGAGACAAGGCTTTATATATTGACTTCATTTGAAGTCCAGAAATTTCTCTACCTTCAGGGAGGCTGATGGCCCATCTTAACAACCCTGTTGGTTTTAAAAAGTTGAATTATTATACGATTAGGCTGGGATTTATATTGTTATTTTCAGTCAGATCTGTATTAAACATGACAAAATGTATGTGGACCATAATCTGTAAAGAAGGTAATATGGAGAACATGCAGCAAATAGAATTAAACCTCAGACAGGGGACTAGTATGTTTTAATTTTCTTCCTCACAAATTCAGGGTTTTCACCTCAGTTTTTACCCTAAATCTACAAAAATTTAACAAATTGAGTGAGTTATACCTAATAAAGCCAATTTTCCTGTGATGCAGTTAGTAAAAATCCCATTCTTTAGGCATATTTTCATTAATTTATCACAAAACAATGCCGTTTTTGCTTGATTGTCTTAGAATGAAATAAAAACTGATTAAAAGAACTTTTTTGAAAATAAATGGGAGGATGGGAACTTTCCTTGTGGGAAGATGGACTCACACTCCCCCTATACCACCCCCTACCCCACACACTGCCTCAGATATGGAATATCTTAAATGTGCTTCAAATAATGCTTGATTGTATTGCACAGAAAGAAAAATAATATTATAGTAACTTTATTTTGGTCTGCACATTACAAATCATCTTAATATAATTCAATTTGATTGTACTGTCAAAATTTCAACCAGAACATGATATAGTGATACACATATTTAACAGTGGTTAAATATACTCCCTTTTATAGGGAGTATACTGTATAAATAAAAGAATGTCACTACTAAGTGGCAATCACACACACAGAGTCAAAGATGAGAGAAAATTGAAGTTGACAAAGTGCTATTACAATCAAATGAACTTTGATTTAACACATACCCTTGAGTCCTTTATGCATTATGAAAAGATTGGTGTAGCATTGAGTTGTGAAGTTTTCTACTAACTATAAGCATTTTGTAAAGCATTTTCTAAACTCTTAAACCTTGAAAGTATACCTAGAGTAGAATGACTAGATTTCCCATACATACTGGAAAGTCCCAATAAGATTTTCAATATTTGAAACATGTGCTACATCAATTATTTGAGGTTTTCTTGAAATTTAGACCCTGTGCAAAGGACCTGTTGCATCGGGCTCTGTCTTAACAGATTTAAGCACCATAAAGTGGTGCTCAACAGATTGTGTGTGTTCTGTTATAGGCTCACTACTGTGATAGACGAAGTGGCAAAGAGTGTGTGACCTGTCTGACATTAGGCCCTGTGCAGGTGACTTTCCATGCTAGTGGAAGCTCCATTGAAGCCAGCCATGACCAGGCATAATATGCCCCTGGCAGTTTTCTATGTTATGGCCCAGGGAAGAAATCAGAGACCAACAAATGGAAGGCTATGTGCACACATGCAGCTTTGCTTTCCCTAATACTGATGTGGGCAAAAGTAGGTTCACAGTTGTAAGTAATACAATAACTAATAAATAATGATACAAGAATAAATCGTGTTTCATGTACTCACAACTATAAACTTACTTTTGCCCACATAGAGCATTATCTGCTACCATCATGTGCTAAATTTTTGAAAAACCAAAGTTTTTATATTGGGAAACCAAAGTCTTAGGAGATTTAAGTTATTTTAGACATCCAGTTTAAAGTTAATTACTAATTTAAACATAGAATCCTCTTATAATGAAGAAATAGTTGCCCTGGAAGTTATTTTTAATAATTATATATGGGAAGAGATGTCAGCAAAGCAATGTGGATATCTCACAATAATATACTCAGTTCTGTTGAAGAGAGTTTAGTATTACAGAATATATAAACTAACCATGTGAATTTTCAGAACCATCCACTACTCTCATCACTTGGGATATCATTAAAATAATGTTCTAGTGGTGTTTTTAAAGTTTTATTTTTGAAATAATGCTAAAAATCTGAAAACTTATTTATTTTTTAAAATTATTTTTTTCAGTTTTGTTAATATTCTTTTTTAAGTATATTTTCATGATTATGCTATTACAGTTGCCCCATTTTTTATCTGCCTTTATCCTTCTTCTCCCTATACCCTGTCCCCACCTTTCAGCACTCCCCCCTCCCTTAGTTTATGTCCATCGGTTGTACATATAAGTTCTTTGTCTTCTATATCTCCTATACTCTTCCTAACCTCTTCTTGTCTATGTTTTAATTTTTCCTAAGTATTATGCTTCTTTTTTAAATATTTATTTATTTATTTGTCTTTAGAGGGGGTGGGAAGGAGAGAGGGAGAGACATATCAATATATGGTTGCATCTCGTGCGCCCCCTACTGGGAACTAGCCTGCAACCCAGGCATGTGCCCTGACTGGGAATTGGACCTCCATCCGTTGGTTCACAGGCCCATGCTCAATCCACTGAGCTACACCAGCCAGGGCTTCTGTGATTCTGTTCCTCTTTTAGTTGTTTGCTTAGTCTTTGTTTTTGTATTTTTAGGTTCAGTTCGTTGTTGATAGTTATGTTTGTTGTCATTTTACTGTTCATAGTTTTTTATCTTTTTTTAAATAAGTCCCTTTAACATTTCATATAATAATGGTTTGGTGATGATGAACTCCTTTAGTTTTTTCTTGTCTAGGAGAACTTTATCTGCCCTTTGATTCTAAATAATATCTTTGCTGGATAGAGCAATCTTAGTTGTAGGTCCCTGCATTTCATGACTTTGCATATTTTTTGCCAATCCCTTCTAGCCTGTAAGATTTCTTTTGAGAAATCAGCTTTATGGGGATTCTTCTGTAGGTAACTAACTATTTTTCCCATGCTGCATTAAAGAATCTCTCTTTATTTTTAAGTCTTGACATTTTAATTTTGATGTGTCTTGGAGTGGGCCTCTTTGCATCATCTTTTTGGGACTCTCTGTGCTGCCTGGACTTGCCTTTCTATTTCCTTCACCAAATTAGGAAAGTTTCCTTTCATTATTTTTTTCAAATAGATTCCCAATTTCTTGCTCTTTCTCTCCTCCTTCTGGTACCCCTATGATGTGAATGTTATATATTGCTTGAAATGGTCCCAGAGGCTGTTTAACTATCCTAATTTTTTTAAATTCTTTTTTCTTCTTGATATTCTGATTGGTTGTTTTTTGCTTCCTCATGTTCCAAATCATTGATTTGATTCTTGGCTTCATCTGCTCTACTGTTGTTTCCCTGTAAATTGTTATTTTATCTTATTTTTTAAATTTAATTATTGTTCAAGTACAGTTTTCTGTCTTTTACTCTCATCCCAGCCCCCCCAGTGCTCCCCACCTCCCTCCCATTTCCCCCTCCCACCTTACTTTTTGTCCATGTGTCTGTCCTTTACACTTGTTCCTGTGAATCCTTCCCCTTTTCCCCTGAAATTCTCTCCCCTCTCCCCTCTGGTCCCTGTCAGCCTGTTCTCTACTTCAGTGTCTTTGGTTATATTTTGCTTGCTTGTTTGTTTTGTTGTTTAGCTTCCTGTTAAAGCTGAAATCATATGGTATTTGTCTTTCACTGCCTGGCTTATTTCATTCAGAATAATGTTTTCCAGTTCCATCCATGCTGTTGCAAAGGGTAGGAGCTCGTTCTTTCTTTTAGCTGCATAGAATTCCATTTGGTATATGTATCATAATTTTTTGATCCATTCATTTACTGATGGGCACCTAGGTTGCTTCCAGCTCTTGGCTATTGTAAATTGTACTGCTATGAACATTGGGGTGCATAGGTTCTTTTGGATTGGTGTTTTAGGGTTCTTAGGATATAATCCTAGCAGTGGAATTGCTGGGTAAAAAGGCAGATCGATTTTTATTTTTCTGAGAAAATTCCATACTGTTTTCCACAGTGGTTGTACCAGTCTGCATTCCCACCAACAATGGATTAGGGTCCCCTCTTCTCCACAACCTCTCCAACACTTGTTTGTTGCTTTGTTTATGGTGGCCATTCTGACTGGTGTAAAGTGGTATCTCATTGTGGTTTTAATTTGCATCTCAAATGGAAGTGATAGCTAGTGATATTGAGCATTTTTTCATGTGTCTCTGGATCCTCTGTATGCCCTCTTTGGAGAAGTGTCTGTTCAAGTCCTTTGCCCATTTTTTAATTGGGTTGCTTGTCTTCTTAGAGTGGAGCTGTGTGAGTTCTTTGTATATTTTGGAGATTAAACCTTTGTCTGAGATATCACTGGCAAATATGTTTTCCCATACAGTTGGTTCTCTTTTTATCTTAATACTGTTTTCTTTAGCCATGCAAAAGCATTTTATTTTGATGAGATCCCATTTGTTTATTATTTCCTTTATGTCCCTTCCTCTAGGGACATAGATTTTCCTGCCAATGTTCTCCTCTAGGATTTTAATGGTGTCACGGCTCGATGTTCTTTATTTTAATTAGTGTATCCTTCATTTATGAGTGGATCCTTTCTATGCTGCTGAGGTCCTCAATGATCCTCCTTGAACATCATTATCACCAGTGTTTTGACCTCTGCATCTGATCAATTGCTTATTTCCATTTTGTTTAGTTCCTTTTCTGGAATTTTGAACTGTTCTTCTGTTTGGGCCATGTTTCTTTGTCTTTTCGTTTTGGTAGCCTCCCTGTGTTTGTTTATACACATTTGGTAGAGCTGCTATAACTCCCTGTCTTAACAGTGTGACCTAATGTAGTGGTTGTCCTGTAGGGTCTAGTGACACAGCCTCCCCTGTTATGCAAGCTGGGTACTTGAGGTGCACCCTCCATGTGGGCTTTTATAATTGACCCTTGATTGCTGTGGGTGCATCATTGAGAGGGATTTACCCAGGCTAGTCAGTTGCATGAACTGGCTGTGACCACTGACCACCAACCTCCACCCTCTATATAGGATCAGCTGAGTAAGGTCTAGGTGCTGGTGCTTTGACATGGTATGCAGCTGTCCACTGGGTGTGCAGGCTCTGAGGTTTCCCTGGTGCTGTGGGGCAAGGTCAGTCCTCACCTGTGTTTTGCCCTGGGTCACCCTGCCTGAGCTATAAAACAATCTAAGATGGCTGCTGCTTATGCTGAACTTAGAGATTCTCAGGCAAAGCCAAGCTGTGAATCTAGGTTGGCAGCTGCTAGTATAGCCCTGGGACTACTTCACAAAAGGTCTTGGGGGCAGAGGGCTCATTGAGACTGACTGTGGCTAGTTTGAGAAGATGTAAGAAGTTGTGAAGCATGAGCCAAGACTAGCCATTTATATGGAAAAACAGCATGGTGGGCCCATAAGTTGGGTGGGATGGATTGTCAGGGGATCTCCAGGGTGGGGCCAACAGTGTTAGCCATATCTGATGGAGTCTCAATATGGCACCAGCTATCTGGCTCTGTGGCTTTGTGGTGGGAGGGTTCAGAAAAGGGACAGTGGCCTTTGCCCACCTCTCTGTCTGGGAGCAAGCAGTCCTTCAGCTCTTGCCTTGATGCCAGACACTTCAGTTTCTCCCTGTATGCCACTGGTGCCTTTCAAGCTACTATCCTTGTGCTGGAGCTCAGAGGGAATGAGTCTGAGTAAGTTTGTGTGTGGGTTCTTTAACAGGAATTGCTTGGGACTCCAGAATTTTCTTCTACCAATGCAGTTCTCAGTGGTTTTTACAGACAGGAGTTATGGGGACTTATCTTCTTGGCACTAGAACCCTAGGCTGTGGGTCCTGGTATGGGGTTGGGACTTCTTGCTCCTTAGATATCCCCCTCGAATTTTTATCTACCACAAGTGGATGTGGGACCAGCCCATTCTGCATCTCATCCTCTCCTACCAGTCTGGGTGGATGTGGTTTCTTTAATTCCATAGTTGTCAGACTTCCATTCAACCCGACTTCTGATGGTTCTGAGTGATGGTTGTTCTATAGGTTAGTTGTAATTTTGATGTGTTGGTAGGAGGAGGCAAGCCATGTTTACCTATTTCACCATCTTGATGGGATGTCCCCAAATTATTTTTAAGTTAATCAGATCACATTACTGAGCTGCTGAAAATCTTCCAGTGGCTTTTCTTCACACTGATAGTCCAGGTTTGTTATGGCATGCAAGTCATATGTGACTGCCCCCCTGCCATCTCTCCCATTTCAGTTCCTGCTCTCCTTTCTATTCACTTGTCTTTCTCTCACTGGCCTCATTGCCAGTTACTGCACAATAGATAAAAGAAACCAGACCCACAAGGCTCTGTAATGTACATTTAATTTGTGTGACGTTCTGGAAAAGCAAACTATAGGGATGGAAACCAGATCAGTGGTTGCCAGGGGCTGGGGAGGGATTGGCCATGAACTGTCATGAGGGAATTTTGGGGGGATGACAGAAATTACTATATTGTGGAGGTAGAAATATGAGCATATGCTTTTATCAAATTCATAGAATGTGCAGTAAAAAGGGTACATTTAACTATATAAAGTACACCTCAACAAACTTAAGTTTTTAAGAATGCCATTTTCGACCTTTTACCAGTTACTCGTGTGTATGTAGTACTGATCCCTAGGAGATGGCTTTCCTGTATTCTCTGCGTATGTTGGATCCACCTTGGAAATGCACTAACTTTAACTAATAGCCCAATTTAGAGCTCCTCAGAATGCCCTGGGTTAGCTAACGCCACTTCAGATCTTCTAGAATAATTATTAGTATCCAGAAGTGGTGTCTGCCTGCCCCTGTCTGACTTCAGGGAAGGTTCTCTAGGCCAGTACTTCCCATTTGGGAACTGAATTTCCATCCAGGCACTGGACAGTCATTCAGGCTGGTGTTTGTCTGGAGGGCCCTCCAGTATCTGGGTGAGACCATCCACTATGTGTTTTCCTTATTCATCACAACAAATGTTACATTATAAATTCACATTAGTTTAATATGTTTAATTGTCCAGCATAAAAACAGTGTTTAGATTTCCGAATACTGATTTTTTTCAGGAAACACCTATTAACTGAACAAGGCTGTGGGAGTACTGTAGTGGACACACTAGAGCACACAAGTTTAACTACTGGTAACTTACAGTTCTTGTAATAAGCCAGGTAACTAACCCATAGTCCTTCCTGAGTCAACAGTCTTGTGAACTTTAAAATTGGTTGATCATATGGTGGTGTCAGTGAAGAACTATCATCCTGCCCTGGCTGTGTGGCTCAGTTGGTTGGAGCTTCATTCTGTGCAGTGAAAGGTTGCCGATTTAATTCCTGGTCAGGGCACATACCTAGGTTGCTGGTTCAATCCTCAATAACCAATTGATATTTCTCTCTCACATCAATGTTTCTCTCTCCCTTCCTCTCTATCTAAAATTAATGGGAACATGTCTTCAGGTAAGGGTAAAAAGAATTACCATTCTTATTTGTAAGTTGAGAAAAAAAACATTTATTTATTAAACCTGAGCTAGTAAGGACTTTGCTCAATATTTTTTCAGTACATCCTATTTGGAAATTAAATTTATATTAGGGTATGTTATTAAAGGCAAAATCCTTATTATAGAGCAGAAAGGTTTCTAAAATCTTCTACCTTGGTATAACTCATTATGAATTCTTTACTGTCTCCTGCTGGCTTGGTAACTTTTCTATATTCTTCTTCATCATCATTCTTAGGTGTTAATGGGTACACCTCCTCTTCTCCGTATCTTTTGTTGTAATTTAAATTACTTTATTGTTGTTCAATTGCAGTTGTCTGTACTTTCTCTCCACCCTGTCCAAACCCACCTCCCTCCCTTGCTTCCATCCTCCCCCTTGGTTTTGCCCATGCATCTTTTATAGTAGTTCCTGATAACCCTTCTCCCCACTATCTCCTCACCCCTTCCCTCTGGCTATTGTTAGATTGTTCTTAATTTCAATGTCCCTGGTTATATTTTGTTTGCTTTTTTGTTGTTGTTGATTATGTTCCAGTTAAGATCATATGGTATTTGTCCCTCGCCTCCTTTTCACTTAGCATAATGTTCTCCAATTCCATCATGCTGTTGCAAAGGGTAAGAGCTCCTTCTTGCTTTCTGCTGCATAGAATTCTGTTGTGTAAATGTACCATAGTTTTTTGATCCACTCATTTGCTGATGGGTACTTAGGTTGCTTCTAGCACTTGGCTATTGTCAATTGTGGTGCTGTGAATATTGGGGTGCATAGGTTCTTTTGGATTGGTGTTTCTGGGCTATTAGAGTAATCCCAGCAGCAGAATTGCTGGATCAAAAGGCACTTCCATTTTTAGTTTTCTAAGGAAATTCCATATTGTTTTTCATAGTGGCTGCACTTGCAGTCTGCATTCACGCCAACAGTGCACTAGGGCTCCCTTTTCCCTGCATCCTCTCCAACACTTGTTTGTTGATTTGTTTATGTTGGCCATTCTGATGGGTGTGAGGTGTGGTTTTCTCATCTCATTGTGGTTTTAATTTGCATCTCTCTGATGGCTTGTGATGCTGAGCATCCTCTCATATGATTCTGGGCCCTCTGTATGTCCTCCTTGGAGAAGTGTCTGTTCAAATCTTCTGCCCATTTTTTAATTAGGTTTTTTGTTTTCCTGGAGTGGAGTCATGTGAGTTCTTTATATATTTTGGAGGTCAAGCCCTTGTCTGAGGTGTCATTGGCAAATATGTTTTCCTATATGGTTGGTTCTCTTTTTGTTTTAATGGTGTTTTCTTTAACCATGCAGAAGCTTTTTATTTTAATGAGGCCCAATTTGTTTATTCTTTCCTTTATGTCCCTTGGTCTAGAGGATATATCCATGAAGTTGTTGCTGTGTGGAATGTCTGAAATTTTTCTGCCAATGTTTTCCTCTAGGACTTTGATGGTGTTATGACTTATATTTAAGTCCTTTATCCACCTTGAATTTATTTTTGTGTATGGTGTAAGTTGGTGCTCGAGTCTCATTTTTTTTGCATGAAGCTGTTCAGATGTCCCAGTACCGTTTGTTGAAGAGCCTATTTTTTCACCATTTTATGCTTCTTCCCCCTTTGTCAAATACTAATTGACCGTAGAGACTTGAGTTTATTTCCGGGCTCTCTGTTCTGTTGCATTGGTCCGTGTGCCTGTTTTTATGCCAGTACCAGGCTGTTTTGATTATAGCGTCCTTGTTATACAGTTTGAAATCAGATATTATAATTCCTCCTGCTTTGTTCTTCTTTCTCAAAATTGTTGCAGCTATTCGGGGTCATTTATGGTTCCATATAAATTTCTGAAATGTTTGCTCTATATCTGTAAAGATTGCTTGAATCTATAAATTGCTTTAGGTAGTATGGCCATTTTGATGATGTTAATTCTTCCAATCTGTGAGCTGGTACATGCTTCCATTTGTTTTTGTCTTCATTAATTTCTTTCTTCAGTATTGTATAGTTTTCTGTGTACAGGTCTTTTACCTCCTTGGTTAGGTTTATTCCTAGGCATTTTATTTTTCTTGTTGCTATATTGAATGGGATTTTTTTCTTATTTTCTGCTTCAGCTGTTTCATTGTTGGTATACAAAAACACCTTTGATTTCAAGATATTGACTTTGTATCCCGCTGTTTTGCCAAATTCATTTATTAGGTTGAACAGTTTTTGGATGGAGTCTATAGAATTTTCTGTGCACACTATTGTGTCATCTGCAAACAGTGACAGTTTTGTTTCCTCCTTTCCAATTTGGATACCTTTTATTTCTTTTTCTTGTCTGATTGCTGTGGCTAGGACTTCCAATACTATGATGAATAAGAGTGGTGAAAGTGGGCATCCTTGCCTTGTTCCTGATCTTAGTGAGAAAGCTCTAAGTTTTTGGCCATTGAGTATGATGTTGGCTGTAGGTCTCTCATATATGGCCTTTATTATGTTGAGGAGTGCTTCCTCTGTTCCCACTTTGCTGAGCGTTTCTATCATAAATGGATTCTGTACCTTATCAAATGCTTTTTCCGCATCTATTGATATGATTATGTGATTTTTGTCTTTCATTTTGTTTATGTGGTATATTATGTTTATTGATTTATAAATATTGTACCATGCTTGCATCCTTGGGATGAATCGCACTTGATCATGATGTATAATCTTTTTAATGTATTGCTGGATGAGGTTTGCCAGTATTTCGTTGAGGATTTTAGCATCTATGTTTGTCAGCAATATTGGCCTGAAGTTTTCTTTCTTTGTTATGTCTTTATTTGGTTTTGGGATTAGGATGATGTTGGCTTCATAAAAAGAGTTTAGGAGTCTTCCATCTTCTTGAAGTTTTTGAAATAATCTGTGGAGGATGGGGGTTAGCTCTTCCCTAAATGCTTTGTAAATTCTCCTGTGAAACCATCTGGTCCAAGGCTTTTGTGTGTCGGGAGTTTTTTTATTACTGCTTCAATTTCATCAGCTGTTATTGGTCTGTCCAGGCTTGCTGCTTCTTCTTCATTGAGTTTTGTAAGATTATATATTTTTAGAAGTTTCTCCATTTCACCTAGGTTTTCGAATTTCTTGGCATATAGTTCTTCATAGTAATTTCTTACAACCCTTTGTATTTATTTCTGTGATGTCAGTCATAATCGCTTCTCTTTCATTTCTGATTGTGTTTATTTGGATCTTTGCTCTTTTTTTCTTCATGAGCCTGCTTAAAGGCTTGTCTATTTTGTTTATCTTTTCAAAGAACCAGCTCCTGGTTTCATTGATCCTTAGAATTGTGCTTTTAGTCTCTATGTCATTTTATTCTGCTCTGATCTTGGTTATTTCCTCCCTTCTACTTGCTATGGGTTGTCTTTGTTGTTGTTCCTCAAGCTCTTGTAGGCATAGGGTTAGGTTGTTTGTTTGAAATGTTTCTATCTTTTTTAGAAGATAAAAACTGTATTACTATGAACTTCCCTCTCAGGACTGCCTTTGCTGTGTCCCATAAGTTTTGGGTTGTTGTGGGTTCATTTTTGTTTGTTTCCAGAAACTTTTTGATTTCCTCCCTCATCTCGTTCATTGCGTAATAGCATGCTATTCAGTCTCCATGATTTTGATGTTTTGGGTTTTTGTCCTTGAGTTTGGTTTCTAGTTTCAGTCCCCTGTTGTCAGACAAAATGATTGATATGATTTCAATTTTCTTGAATTTGTTGAGGCTTGTTTTATGTCATATTATGTGGTGTATGTTTGACATGTTCTATGTGCATTTGAATAGAATGTGTGTTTTGCTTCTTTGGGATGATAGACTCTCTCTCTATATATATATCAGTTAAATTAATTTCATCTAGGGCATTGTTCAGTGCCACAATATCTTTGTTGATATTTTGTTTGGAAGATCTGTCCATTTTTGACATTGGGGTGTTAAAATCTCCTACTACAATTGTGTTGCTGTCAATATCTTCTTGAAGTCCTCCAAGATTTTCTTTATGTATTTGGGTGCTCCTATGTTGGGTGCATATATATTTACTATGTTTGTATTTTGTTGATGGATTCTTCCCTTGAGTATTATGAAGTGACATTCTGGGTCTCTCTATATGGTTCTTTTTTTGAAGTCTATTTTGTCCAATATGAGTATTGCTATCCCAGCTTTTTTTTTTTCCTGTCCATTTGCTTGGAATATTTGTTTCCAGTACTTCACTTTCAGTGTATGTAGGTTTTTTGTTCTGAGGTGGGTCTCCTGTCGGAAACATATGAATGGGTTATGTGTTCTTATCCATTCAACTATTTTGTGTTTTTTGATTGGGGCATTTAATCCATGTACATTTAAGGTTTTTATTGATAGGTACTTATTTATTGCCATTTTTAATTTCTGTGTTCCTCTCTCTTTCATTGTTTTTTCTTACTTTTCTTAAAACAAACCCTTTAGCATCTCCTGCAGAGCTGGTTTGGAGTAAGTATATTCTTTGAGGCTTCTTTTGTTGGGGAAGCTCCTTATTTGCCCTTCCATTTTAATTGAGAGCCTTGCTGGGTAAAATAGCCTTGGTTGCAGGCCTCTGGCTCTCATTACTTGGAATATTTCTTGCCATCTCTTTTGACTTGGAGTGTTTCCATTGAGAAATTAGCTGCTGGTCTTATTGGGGCTCTCTTGTATGTTACTTCCTGTTTTTTCCTTGCTGCCTTTAAGGTTCTCTGTTTATCTTGGAATTTTGCCATTTTATTTTATTTTACTTTTTGTTTTTTAATATATATTTTATTGATTATGCCACTACAGTTGTCCCATTCCCCCCTTCATTCCCCTTCACCTGGCACACTCCTTCCCCCACCATTCCCTTCCCTTTTAGTGTATGTCCATGTGTCATAAGTTCTTTAAATTCTCTATTTCCCACACTATTCTTGCCCTCCCCCCGTCTATTTGCTACCTACTGTCTATGCTACTTATTCTCTGTACCTTCTTCCCCCTTCTCCTCCTCCCACTCCCCTGTTGCTAACCAACCCTCCATGTGATCTCCATTTGTAGGGTTCTGCTCCTGATCTAGCTGTCCTCTTAGTTTGCTTTTGTTTTAGGTGTGGTTGTTAATAACTGTGAGTTTGCTGTCCTTTCACTGTTCGTATTTTTCACTGTTTATATTTTTATCTTCTTTTTCTTAGATAAGTCCCTTTAATATTTCATATGATAAGGGCTTGGTGATGATAAACTCCTTTAATTTGACCTTATCTGAGAAGCACTTTATCTGCCCTTCTATTCTGAATAAAAGCTTTGCTGGATAGAGCAATCTTGGATGTAGGTCTTTGGATTTCATGACTTGGAATACTTCTTTCCAGCCCCTTCTTGCCTGTAAGGTCTCTTTTGGGAAATCAGCTGACAGTCTGATGGGTACTTCTTTGTAGGTGACTGTCCCCTTATCTCTTGCTGCTTCTAGGATTCTCTCCTTCATTTTAATCTTGGCTAATGTAATGCTGATGTGCCTTGGTGTGTTACTTCTTGGGTCCAACTTCTTTGGGACTCTCTGAGCTTCCTGGATTTCCTGGAAGTCTATTTCCTTTGCCAGATTGGGGAAGCTCTCCTTTATTATTTGTTCAAATAAGTTTTGCACTGGTGGCTGTTCCTCTTCCCCTTCTCATACCCCTATAATTTGGGTGTTGGAACGTTTAAAGATGTCCTGGAGGTTCCTAAGCCTCTCCTCATTTTTTTGAATTTTTGTTTCTTCATTCTTTTCTGTTTGGTCATTTCTTTCTTCCTTCTGGTCCACTGGATTGATATGAGTCCCAGTTTTCTTTCCATCACTCTTGTTTTCCTGTGCATTTCCCTTGATTTTAATTAGTTTAGCCTTCATTTGTTCCTCTAAGTTGTGACTAAAGTCAACCAATTCTTTGAGCATCATGAGCATTAGTGTTTTGAACTGTGCATCTGGTAGGTTGGCTATCTCTTGGTCACTTAGAAATATCGGCTCCGGGGCTTTGAGGTGTTCGTCTTGAGAAGAAGAAGAGCAAAGGATAGAAAACCTGTTTGAAAAAGTAATGATGGAAAACTTCCCTAATCTGATGAGACAAAAATGAGACCATAATGTTTTGGTCTGGTTGCGACTGTTAGGTATGAGGGGCGGAGCCTTATATGTTCACCAGGGCAGGGTGACTCAGTCCCTGGGTTGTGATGCTGGATGTGGGAGCAGGGTCCAAGAGGGCCAGTGGTATTTGTTCTGCTCTCTCTCGGACCTCGGTCCCCTCTGCTGCCTCCTGCAAGCAAACTGGCCCCCCTGGTGCCAGTTTCCGGGTGTGTGGACCTGTGCCCTGTCCAGGACCTTGTGGGTCTCTCCAAAAAACTCTCTGTGAGCCTGGCAGCTTCTCCCGGCACCTCAACCCTGAAAGTTTTTCCAGTTGGTACTTTTAGGCTGTGATTTCCATTGCTGGGGCCCTAGCCTGCATGGTCTGTCTCACTGCTCATTTTTTTGCCTGGTTTATCTGCACCCGAATGTGTTACCACAGTCAGCCAGCCACCTTGTGCCCTCACTGGGTCCGCCCATTGCCACTCTTACACCTGGGATCCGCCAACTGCCGCCTGTGCTCCTCAGTCGGTCCTGAGGCTTTTTTCTGCCCAACCCACTCCTCCAGCCTCTGGCTCTGCCCCTCTTACTGGTCTGGCTGAATGGTTTGTTGTTGTTGGGCTTCCATACATTTCAATTTTCTGTGTTTTGATTGCGTTTTTGTGACTGAAACTTTGTTGTCTTTAAACTTGGTTGTGCGAGGAGGCACAGTGTTTCCACCTATGCCTCCATCTTGGCCTGAAGTCTGAATTTTGCCATTTTAATTATGATGTGCCTTGAAGTAGGCCTTTTTGGTTTCCTCTTGATTAGGACTCTCTGTGTTTTTTTTGATTTATATGACTTTTTGTCTCATCAGATTAGGGAAGTTTTCCATCATTACTTTTTCAAACAGGTTTTCTATCCTTTGCTCTTCTTCTTCTTTTTCTGGTATCTCTATTATATGGATATTATTATGTTTCATGTGTCCTACCTTTCCCTTAACCCCTCTTCATTCTTTCTGGGCCTCTTTTCCTTTTCTTGCTCATTCTGAGTGTTTTTTTTCTACCTTGTCCTCCAGCTTGCTGATCTGATCCTCTGCTTCATCAAGCCTGCTTTTGATTTCTTCCACTGTGTTCTTCAGTTCAGATATTGTAGTCTTCATTTCCTCTTGGCCTTTGTTGACAGTTTCTATTTCTTTTTTCATGTTGATATAGTTTGCAGTGAGTTCATTGTAGTTTCTCTGTAGTTTTTAGTAATTCTCTGTGAACTCATGGAGCTTCCTGATAACCATTGCTTTGAACTCCGTATCAGATAGTTGACTTGTGTCTATTTCATTTAGCATTCTTTCTGATACTTCCTCCTTTCCTTTCATTTGGGGATTGTTTCTTTGTCTTCCCATTGTCTGTGAGACTCTTCTTAGCCTGAGCTTCTTAAATTGATCTGTTCTGTCTCCCTGGGTTTATGGTGTGAACTTCTATGGTAGAAAACCTGTGAGATTCAGTGGTGCCGTCTCCTTGATCTCCTGAGCTCCCTGGTCTTGGGCTGTTGTTTATGTTGACTCTGTGTATGACTTTGGGCTTTGATTGCTGTTGGGTCTTTCTTTGTTGGGTGCTTTCCACCAGTTGGTTAACTGATGGTTACTCTGTCCACCACCTCTTGTATTCTGTTATGTAGGTGTGGGCAGGTTGTGTTGAAGCTGGTTCTTTCATGTGTACAAGGTTTTGAGGATTCTGTCTTGCTCTTATTCAGTCCTTTGTACTGGGTAGTTTCTCTACTGTTAAATTGTATTTCCAGATCAGTCCTGTGTTGAGTTAGTGTGGCTTCCACTCCCTCCTTCACCTTCTTCTGTTTTTATTTGTTGGTCTTTCCTTTGTTGGTGGGTTTCCTCTTCCAGCAGGTATCCTGGTGTTCACAGCTTCCACTGCTTTTTTTTTTGTGATCAGTTGGAGGGGGAAGGCAACATAGTTTAAGACAGCAACAGTATATTCTATGATGTATACAGTACCAGCCCATAGAGAAGAGATAGGAGATTCTTTGGATATGTATAGTGTTAATGGTTATATTTCACCCAACTAGCCACTTTTTAGAAAGGGTGGAAAGAAGGTAAGACTCTTTTTCAGTGGGGGAGGATTGTAAGTTGGATCTAGAAAACAGTGAGCTTGAGGGGGCTCAGATTATGAGGTAAAGTGAGAGTAAAGGATAGAAAATAGGTGTAGTGTGTGAGAGAATAGAGTTAACCACAATAGTAATAAAGTTCAGGAAACCGTAAAGTGGACCATGATCTGGGAGGGGTGCTGTGTAGTATTTACAATTGTATGGAACAGCTATTATGTATAATAATGGAGCAACAATCATATGACAGAATCTGTGTGATCTTGATAACAAGAATAGGAAGTGTAGGACCTAGAATAGTGTGCTAAATGAACAGAAGTGAAGTGAAAGGCAGTAAATTAACAATGCACTATGAAAGAGAGAACAAGGGAAACTAGTCAATGCAATTTAACCAGCCCAGGGAAGAAGACTAAACTGAAAGAAAAGAAATACAAAAATACTAATAAAATAAGAAGATGTAAGAATAGTGAAAAATAATAATAGCAATATGCAATAACTTGCAAGTTCTCTGTAGTAGCAAAGTGAAATTTGTCTGTCTCAGCTGTTGGGATGCCCCCTGTTTGGGTCCAACTCTGGTCTTTTCACAGTTCCAGGATTTTTTTGGTCTCACTTGTGGGAATTAAAGAAAAAAAAGAAGGAAGAAAGAAGAGATAAAATGGAAAGAAAGAAGGATTAAAACAAGAAAGAGGGAGAGGAGAAGGAGTTAAAAGATTAAAAAATTATACTAAAAAAATAAAGAATTACTTTAAAAAAAGTCTCCTGCTGGTTTCAAACTGGCCCTGGCAGTTTTGCTTGTCTTCCTAGCTGTACCAGGCTGAGGGGGGATTGGACGTTTCTCCCTTTCTGATCAGCATTCAGTCGGCCTCGCATCCAGCAGGTTCCAGTGTGCACTCTCCCTGGGGCTGCAGGCATGTGCGCTTCTTAGCCAGGCAGCCTCCAGTCCCTCAGGTTCAGGTGCACACTCTTCTCAGGGCTAAGGGATTGTTCACAGGGCCTTCCGTACCACCTCAGGCTGGGTGGAGAGGAGGTCAGAGTAGATACTGCAGGAGAATTCCCTGTTCACTTGCCAAGTGCCTCTTTTTTCACTTTTTCTTTTTGAGAAATTCCTCCTGTTCAAGCCTGCCTCTCCATACAGAGGCCTGGCCTCTCACACAGCCCAATTCTCCAAACAGACTGGGGACTATCCGGGTCAGGGCTCATCACAGCCAGACTCTCAACTCTCCCCAGCCAGTGTCCACAGACTCCATGGATGCTCGCAGCCCCTGTGTGTTTGCCACGTAGTCCTTATTCCCCTCTCTGTGACTTCAAGCAACCAGATCTGTCCCAGTGCTCCTCTAACATTGTTTGGCCAGGGAGGGAGCACTTGACCCAGCTCTCTCCCAAGAACTCTGTGGCAGACCCTGCAGGTGCTGGGCCTGGAGCTGCAGCCACCCTGGTCCCTGCACTGGTCTTGGGGACCTTATTGTCCTGAAGCACTTTCCTTACTGTCTGTTTTTTCAATGTCTGCTATAATTTCTGGTCTCTTATTTTCATATATGCTGGGGTACTGTTGGCTGTTTGCTCTGTTCCTCTGTAGATCAGCCAGGTGTTTCACCCGTGAGCAGGGGAAGTGGACTCTGCTTCCACCTACCTCCCTGCTTCCATATCTTTTAATTATATCATCAGTCACCTAGTTACAACCTCAAAGTCATAATCTTCCTTTCCTGCCTTTGTATTTTTGTTTTATTCATCTTCTTTCCAACTGTACTGTCAACCCACCAATCTCACAAATACTGGGTAACCGGGAGAGGGTCAGTGAAGCTGCTACAATGTTTTCTAGTTAATGTTTTATCACTGCTTCCTTTACTTTGTTCAGATTACCTCAGAAAATTACTTGCTTTATATAAATAAAGGGATGAACTAAGAAATCAATCACTTACCCAAGCACCAACTTCAGTGAATTATAATGTTTGTTAGTATTTGATATAATCTTGACTTCTAGCAACACTAAGTGAGATTATCATAGAGTAAATGACAATGCATATTTAGCACATTACTTAAAATTTAAAAAATCAACAGTTACACAAGAGAAAGGAAACAAGAACCAATTATATATATAATGTATTTACCAGGTACTAGACATTGTGCTAGGCTCTACTTACATTATTTTGCTTAATTCTCGTAAGAACTCTATAAGGTATAAACTATTGAATTTGTGTATTTGCTACATCACCTTAAAGATTAGTCAAATTAAGCTGAGTTGTACCCCAGGTGTATTCTCCGACCAGAATTCAAGGCAGACAGATCTCTCAATGAAAGGATAACTATTAAGTGTAACTATTTACAAATCTAATGGGTAGTCTTTTTTATTTTTGACTAATTAAATGCTGCTCATAGTTTTTTTCTAATTAATATAAAGTCTCTTTGCCTGAGTAATGATTCTATAATGTCTTGCCATTGTATGGTAATTTGAAATTAAGAGAAAAAGTCTTCATACATGTTGTATATATACTATCACAACAATAATATATTGACTGATTATGGCCTGTGAACAGAACTTGTAGTACAAGATGGTCTTAAATGGTAGTGAATATACTCCCTTGCACTTAGGGAATTTTTGTCTGTTAGAGTGTATCAGCAAAGGTGCTTTTGGCTACAGGTAACAGAAAACCTGACACATGCTGGCTTAATTAATAAGGTGTGTTGTTATCTCCTATAACAGGAAGCTCAGAAAGTGTGAAGTCCAGAGTAGGTCAGTAAAGCAGCTCAAAGATGGAGGCAGACCCTCAAATTATTCCATTTCTTAGCTCTGCCATCCTCTGCTGGTGGAAAGATGGCCACAGGAGTTCTCTGTATTACTGGCAATATAGCCACATCTAAAATCACCAAGCCCCTATTATATGAAATGTTAAAGGGATTTATCTAAGAAAAAGAAGATAAAAAAGATGAACAGTGAAAGGATCGCAAACTCACGGTTATTAAGAACCACACCTAAAACAAAAGCAAACTAAGAGGACAGCCAAATCAGGAGCAGAACCACAGAAATGAAGATCACATGGAGGGTTAGCAACAGGGGAATGGGAGAAGGAGAAGGGTGGAGAAGGTACAGAAAATAAGTAGCATAGACGGTAGGTAGAAAATAGACAGGGGGGAGGGCAAGAATAGTATGGGAAATATAGAATCTAAAGAACTTGAGAAACATGGACATAAACGAAAGGGGGGGAGTGGTGGGGGAGGGGCGTGCAGGGTGGAGGGGAATGAAGGGGGAATAGAACAACTGTAATGGCATAATTAATAAAATATATTTTTAAAAAATTTAAAAAAATAAAAAAAAGAGATCTGATCTTATGTCTCCTTTCAGAGGCAAAGACATTTGTATCAGGAATTTTTCTAGAAGTTCCTTCTCTAGTTAGGAGCTTCTTCCTAACTCAAGCCTGCATGAGTTTGGTCATATGCCCATATCTAAACTAGTCACTGGCAAGAGAAATGAGGTCACTATGAATTTGAATGCTTGGGGTCGAAATGATTGTTGAGTAATCAACTACAAGGACTACATTGAGAGATTAAGTGCTATGGATGTAGTTAAAATTTTTCTAGTAGACCCATTGAAAAAACAGGTCAGTATAATCCTAGTAATGGGTTTTATTTAACCCAGTATATCTGAAGTATTATTTCAACATGTAATCAACTTTTTTAATTATTGAGGTAATTTTTCATACTTCTCATTGTGGACTAGCCATGTTTCAAGTGCTCAGTAGCCACATGTGCTTCAGATGTCACAGGTCGATAGGATGAAATCTAAGGGCATTTCAGTTTGGCCCTGCTTGTGTCTCCCATCTCACCCTTTGCCATCCACCCTGTATCTAACTTACAATAACAACACTTCATGTTCTGGTGATGGTCAGTTACCACATCCCATGCTTTCTTCTCTTTGTGTCCTTGTTTGCTGTGTTCCTTCTGTCTGGGCCATTCTCTCCTTGCTCATAAGAGGAACTTTAATGGTTGGATCCATCATATCCAACCAAGCTATCACTCTAGTCAATAAGCCTTATTGGATTATCCCACTGCGCGTTAACCTTTGTGAGGTGCCAGGCAGAGTCTGTATCTTAGTATTCTCTGTGTCTTTGCTCTGGCGCTTGGGAGGCACTGAATGCATGTTTAGGGGAAAAAAATTTTTGGCCTCACTGGAAGACATTTTCTTTATTGTCTTTAGAGATAGAAGAAGGTAGGGAGTGAAACATCATTGTGAGAAAGAAACATTGACTGGTTGCCAACCAGGGGCTGAATCTGCAACCTGGGCATGTGCCTTGACTGGGAATCAAAGCCACCACCATTTGTTTTTCAGGATGATGCTCCAGCATTCCAACCAACTGAGCCATGTCAGCCAGGGCAGGAGGCACTCCATACATGTTTATAGGCTAGAATGGAACTGCATCTCTAAGAAGGTTGGTTAGAAGGACTTGTATGTAGTAGAATCATTTGATAGAAAGAGAGAGAGAGATTGAATATTTGCTTTCTCTGATGGTGGCCTTGTAGGGACATTTTTGTGCAAGTACCAGGGTGCTAATGGTACTTCCAAATGTTACCTCAGAGTATTTATATACTCTGAATACATGTAACCATCATTAGGAACCTATCAGATTCCTCTTCATTAATTCTTTTACTGATATATTTGTGACTTTTAACTTTCTAACCTATCAGGCATGTGACTATGTCCTTCTCTGTGTCCTCTAAATTGCTTTCTTTAGTTCTGGGGGTCTGCTTCCTGATTCCAGAATCCCACAGTGTAGTATGAAAGTCAGTATACTATCTTATAAGGCCATTGTAATCAAAACAGCATGGTACTAGCATAAAAATGTACACATAGATCATTGGAACAGAATAGAGAGCCCAGAAATAAGCCCCCAAATATTAGAGTCAGCTAATGTTTGACAAAAGGTACAACTACACACAATGGGCTAAAGATAGTGTATTCATTAAATGGTGTTGGGAAAATTGGACAGATATGTGCAGAAAAATGAAATTAGTCCTCCTTGTTACACCACGCACAATAAATTGAAAATGGGTCAAAAACTTAAATGTTAGATCTGAAACCATAAAAATAATAGAAGAAAACATAGGCAGCAAAATCTTGGACATCACTTACAGCAATATTTTAACAGATATGTCTTCACAGACAAGGGAAACAAAAGAAAAAATAAGCAAATGGGACTACATCAAACTAAAAAGGATTGTACTGCAAAGGAAAACATCAACAAAATAAAAAGACAACCCACAGAATGGGAGAACATATTCACTGATACATCTGATACAAGGGATTAATATCCAAAATGTATAAAGAACTTACAAAACTCAACACCAAAAATAAGCAAACAACAATAACAACAAAAATGATTAAAAAATGGGCAAAGGAACTGAATAGACACTTCTCCAAAGAAAACATAGAGAGAACTGATGACCAATAGACATATAAAAAGATGCTCACCATCACTAATCATCAGAGAAATGCAATTTAAAACCATGATGAGATAACCATCTCACACCTGCCAGAATGGCTATCATCAATAAGCAACAAGTCCTGGTGAGGATGTGAAGAGAGGAGAACTCCCCTTTTGCACTGTTGGCGGGATGCAGATTGATGCAGCCACTGTGGAAAGCAGTATGCAGATATGTCAAAAATTGAAAATGGATCTGCCTTTTGATCCAGCAATCCCACTTCTGAGAATATATCCACAGGAACCCAAAACACTAATTTGAAAGAGCATAAGCACCCTTATATTCATTGCAGTGTTATTTACAATCCCCCAGATATGGAAGCAGCCCAAGTCCACAAGTAGATGAGTGGATAAAACAACTATGGGGCATTTACATGATGGAATATTACTTGGCCATAAAAAGAAGAAAATTTTACTGTATGCAACAGTATGGATTGACCTGTAGTACATTATGATCAGTGAAATAAGCCAGTAAGAGAAAGACAAATACCATATTATTTCACTTATATGTGGAACCTAATGAACAAACTGTGAACTAACAAGGAGAATTGGGATAGAATCATAGGTGGAGAGCAGGATTCCAGGTGCTGTAGGGGAGGATAGGAGGTGGAGGGATTAAGCAAAAAGATGAAAGGACTCATGGACATGGACAACAGTGTGGTGATTGCAGCGTGGAGGTGTAAGGGGACTAAATGGTAATGGAAAAAAATACAACTAAAAATAGATGGGAAAAAGTATTTACTCAATGTCATTTGGAACTGCATCCCTCAGAATCTGAAGAGGCAGTAACTTCATAGGTTTGAGCAACAATTACCCAAGACAAATAAGGCTTTTTATTAATATAAAGGATACACTTAAGAGATGTTGCATAATAACACTGCATGTCATCCTCCTAGAGTTACCTGTGATAGGGTTCAGAAGTCTTTGTCTCACGCAGGTTCAGTGTAAGTTTTGAACTCTAGTGGTTCAGTTGCTGCACACATCGCCCCACGGGGCTGAGGGCCACAGGTGTTTGAAAGAGAGGTTCTGATCACTGCCATTGGCCCTTCTAGGAGGTTCTGGAGCTACCAAAATTCAAAACGGAACTTGATTTTCATTTCCTTTTTATCAAATTGAGTGCTAAGAGAGAGATTAAAAAGGCACATTAATTATTTCTTTTGGTTTTTAACTTCAATATATAAAAATCCCTCTTTTACCCAAGTGCATCTTATAGTTAAGAAATTCAGTCACATTTTTGTTTACATTTTATATTTCAGTAATTAGGCCATAGTTCACACAGTGTTTTTATTTTTTAGTTGTTTTGTTTTAATTGAGGTATAATTGACATAGAACATTGTGTTAGTTTCACATGTACAACATAATGACTTGATATATAAATGGTGAAATGATTTGATACAGAAATGGTGAAATGATTACCCCAATAAGTTTAGTTAATGTCCATCACCACACATAATTACAGATTCAATCATATCTTCCATATGTGTGTGTATGTGTGTGTGTATATTTCAGCAGAAAAAGTCACCAGTGAACAAATTCTCACTATTGGGTAATTTTTACTCATTGATGGATTAGAACAAGAGTCAGCAAAGTATAGCTAGTAGGCCAAACCCAGCCTACCATCTGAATTAGAAATACTTTTTAGATTTTGAAATGATTGGAAGAAATCAAAGGGTCATATGTCATGTTGTGAAAATTCTATGAAATTCAACTTTCAGTGCCATGAATGTAGTTCCAATGGGACACACCCGCCCCTCGTCCTTCCCCGACTGCCTACAGCCCTTCCACTCAGCAGCAGCAGAGACAAGCAGTTCTGACAGAGCCCTTAGAGCCTGCACAGCCTAAAATAGATAGCTACTATCTGCCACTTTCCAGAAAAAGTTTCCTGGTGTAATCCACACAGTCTAGAAGGAAGAAACATTAGGCATTCACCTTTCAAATTTTGTATCATGTGTTATTTTGAATGTGGTCATTCAGAGTTCATTATCTTTTGGAAAGGAGCCAGTTTTCTAGAAATATGGCCTATATAACAACACAGTTAGTCTTGATTGTAAATTTTTTATTTATTTGCTCTACCATAGAAACCAATTTTATTCTCCAGGGAAATAATAAGTCTGTCTTCATCAGTGTTCATCAAAGCATTAAAAGAAAGCTTGCCCGTAGCAAAGGTCACTTTTGGAGGGGTGAGGGGATACTGATAATGTTTTATTTATTGTTCTAGATGGTGAACATGGATGTGTTCATTTTCTTTTGATTGCACTGAGATGAACATTTATCACTTTTTTGTATACTTTCTGAATGTGTTATTCTTCATGAAAAAAAAAGTCTCATTTAAGCAGCTTGTTTTGAAAATGCCCTTGAAAACAATTCATTCAAGCAAAGGTCATTTTTGTCTCCTTTCCAAACTCCCATTTAGCAACATTTCATAGCTGAGCTTTTTCTTTTTTTTTTAAGCAATAAGGAATATTCTGTTGTTTCTACTTCTTTCATTTCAGATATACAAGCAGTTTCTAGAACCAACAGGGGAAGGTAGTGGGAAGATTGAATATTGTGTATTTTATAACCAACTTATAATTTAATTTATGCTTAGGACAGCATAACTGCATTTCTAAGAGGTCACATATATCCAGTGATACTGTGCACACAAGTGACTTATTAACTTGGCCTATAAAATAATTTTGGACTGTAGTCAAAAACCACGAACTTAACTTATGGCTTTCTTTCTCCCACTTTTTTCCTGAAGTGATGAATAATAGCTATTTTAATCAACAGAAAGTGTGAAATTTTGGGTTTTAAAAACCTGAGTTTTCCCAGCTACATGGTGCGGTGATCCGATCTGTGTCTCAGCTTACTAACTCAGGGTTTCACAACAGGTTATCTGTGAAAATAAGTTCACATTTGTGATTTGACAGGAAACAACTTGAAGTACAAAGAGCATTCAAACGTGTTTTCTAAATTTTTCTCCCTAATAAATTTTGTTCAATTTTGGACCTGTACACATATCTCATATTTGTTATTTTTTATTTTAAATTCAGTATTCTAATTTCAAATTATTTTAGGGCCTTAATATTTCTGCTGTTCTATGGGTGTATATATTGATTTTGATTTGAAGATTGTTGGGGAAATATTCTAAAAACCGTTCTGTTACCAGTTCATACAAATGAATTAACCCAGATACAGTATGAAACCAGGAAATACCGTATGTATATATTGGCTTAATGGATGTGAAAGTTATAGTGGAAAGCTGTTGCCCATATAGACTTTTTTAGAGTGATGACGATCAATGGAATATAGCTCCCTAGGCCACAGAGTTGAGAGCGTTATTGCCCACCAGAGGTCACTTTTACAATCTAAACAGTATTACCTTCCTTGTAAACTCAAATTATGGTGTTGTGTATGATTTATTACACTACATAAAACCCAAAAAACAGTAACCTTCTCTCAGCAGTCCACTTTCAATTAAGTCATGCCTCTCCCCATTTCCAAAATTCCTTTTTAGACAAACCAGTTACCAGTGATTTTTGGAATTTTTGATTTTATTGTTTCATTACATAGATACTGTTTTCAAGTTGGCAGCTAATTTCTCTTCAGATCATTGGGTTCTCTTTTGCATCCTCTGATGGAAGGACTTTGAAGACTTTTTTAAGCCCCCACATATTTGACATGTGGGGGCTTAAAAATAATTAAGTGCTAATAATAAGGGGAAATAATAAAGGCTAATACAGTGTTTTAAAATGTCTCTGTTACCCTCTGTAGGCAGCACAGTGATGAGCAACCAGCAAACACAGTACCTTTTGGTAAGACATGTCACCACTCTACCAATGCCCACACTTAAATGTCTGAAACACCAATATGTTCATGGTTGTCCTATCTGGTTCATCTAACCTCATATATAAAGAGAGGTCATCGAGACTTCCACCAAGATGGAGGCGTAGGTGGAAACACTCTGCCTTCTCTCATAACCAGGTTTAAAAACGATAAAGTTTTAGCAACAAAAATGCAGCCAAACCATAGAAAATTGGACTATATGGAAGTCTGACAGCAACGAACCATTCAGCCAAACCGGTAAGAGGGGCAGAGCCAGCAGCAGAGCGGGTCGGGCAGGAAAGATCCACAGGACCAACCCGGGCACTCGACCCAGGTGCGCCAGCAGCCATGGGTGGATCCCAGGTGTGGAGTAGCAGGCAGACCCACTGAGGGCTGACCGCAGTCACACATTCTCGTGCAGATAACCGGTGAAGGAGCGAGCAGTGAGACTGACCGCACAGGCCCCAGTGGTGGAAAGCAGCAGAGGGGACCACTTGTCCCTCTCTGACCCTGCCCCCACAAACAGCATCACAAACCAGCAAGCTGGGTGGCCCCGCCCTGGTGAACACCTAAGGCTCTGCTCCTCATACCTAAGAGGCGTGAACAGAGCAAAACATTATGGCTCCAGAAGAACAGCTCAAAGCCCCAGAGCCAGTAACTCTAAGCAACCAAGAATTAGCCAAACTTTCAGATGCACAGTTAAAAACACTGGTGATCAGGATGCTTACAGAACTGGTTGATTTTAGTCACAAGTTAGAGGAACATATGAAGGCTAAACTAATTGAAATGAAGGGAAACACACAAGAAAACAATAGTTATGGAAAGGAAACTGGGACTCAAATCAAGGGAGTGGACCAGAAGGAAGAAAAAATTGACCAAACAGAAAAGGATGAAGAAACAAGAATTCAAAAAAAATGAGAGGCTTAGGAACCTTCAGGACATCTTTAAACATTCCAACATCCAAATTATAGGGATACCAGAAGGGGAAGAGGAACAGCCACCAGTGGAAAACTTATTTGAACAAATAATAAAGGAGAACTTCCCCAATCTGGCAAAGGAAATAGACTTCCAGGAAATCCAGGAAGCTCAGAGAGTCCCAAAGAAGTTGGACCCAAGAAGGAACACACCAAGGCACATCAGCATTACATTAGCCAAGATTAAAATGAAGAAGAGAATCCTAGAAGCAGCAAGAGCTAAGGGGACAGTCACCTACAAAGGAGTTGCCATCAGACTGTCAGCTGATTTCTCAAAAAAGACCTTACAGGCAAGAAGGGGCTGCAAAGAAGTATTCCAAGTCATGAAATTCAAAGACCTACAACCAAGATTGATCTATCCAGCAAAGCTTTCATTTAGAATGGAAGGACAGATAAAGTGCTTCTCAGACAAGATCAAATTCAAGGAGTTCATCATCACCAAGCCCTTATTATATGAAATGTTAAAGGGGCTTATCTAAGAAAAAGAAGATAAAAAATATAAACAGTGAAAGGACAACAAACTCACAGTTATTAACAACCACACCTAAAAGAAAAGCAAACTAAGAGGATAACTAGATCAGGAACAGAACCATAGAAATGAAGATCACATGGAGGGTTAACAACAGAGGAGTGGGAAGAGGAGAAGGGGGGAGAAGGTGCAGAAAATAAGTAGCATAGATGGTAGGTAGAAAATAGATAGGGGGAGGGCAAGAATAGTAGGGGAAATATAGAGTCTAAAGAACTTGAGACACGTGGTCATAAACTAGAGGGGGGGGAATGGTGGGGGAGGCGGTGTGCAGGGTGGAGGGGAATGAAGGGGGGGAATAGAACAACTGTAATGGCATAATTAATAAAATATATTTTAAAAAAAGAGAGAGGTCACCCCTTCATATAGGTTCTTGCCATAGTAGGAAGGGTAGTAAGAAAATATTCAACTCAGCTGATTTGAACTCAGAGATAAAGTTACTGGTTTGTCAGAGTCTCCTTGTGGCTGATACATTTCCACTTACTAGACAACTGTTTGCTGGGATCCTTACCTAGCATTCCCTTACCATCTGCTTAGCTGACTCTACTGCCTTACCTTGAACTCTGACTCATGGGTACTTACCTAGAGTGTGCACTGTTGATTTGTCTTGCTTGCTAGTTCTTTTGCTCTCTCTGATCTTGTACTGCCTAACTGACCCTTGACACTGACATCTGACTTGTTTTCTGTTCTTGTCTGCACTTTGCATTTCAGAGACTCATTGCTCTCCAAATCCAAAACTATTCATGATTGATAGAAGTCCATTTTATAGGTTCTATATTCTAGAGTCATTATAAAGTCCAGATAATATCAGTTTACTTGTTGGTAGAACTGATATTCAGTCCATGCCCCTGATATGGTTGTGACGATTGCTAAAATATTTTCATACCACTTGGCAAGTAGCTGATTGTCCATGCTTCACTTCCTGTGATCATGGCCTTATGTCCAGGACCTCTGGGACCTCCCCCACCTAGGAACTCATGGATCATTTCTTGGGCTGACAGGAGATTTCAGGACTATTTTGTTGCCTGACTTTAGGGGGATGGTATTCATGCCACACTAATTATTAAATGCTTTTCGTGTTGCCTCTCCTCTCAGAGGTGCGTGTAAGAATTAAGTTCTTCAAGGGCACGGAGCTAAAGACATCTCCAAGTGATAATTTTTATTAAAAGGGCAGGGAGCTAAAGACATCTCCAAGTGATTTTTGAAAATTTCCCTAGGAAATCAAGAAGCATTTTAGTTTATTTATTTAGCATTCTTGTGCTGAGCACCAGCTCTATGCCTACCACTCTACTAGATGCTAAGAAGTGTTTTCTATTTTGTAAATAAGGAAAGCCTAACATTAAATGTAATTAAAAGTTGGAGACAGGATATGTGGGAACTCTCTGTACTTTCTGCTCAATTTTACTATGAATTTAAAACTGCCCTAAAAACTGAAGTCTATTTAAAAGGGAAAAAAGTTGGAAAAACAACAAAACATATAGAAACAATTGAGGGCTAATTGCAAAGCAACGTGATGTAGTGTCAGAAATATTTAATATATATAATATATATGAATATCAAAAGGTTGTGGTGCATAGAAATGATCAAGAGTGGAAGAATTTACCTGATTAATCTTCTTTTAGGAGTTGATGGACTATAAATTGAAAGACAAATTATAAGGGCTTTCCATATGGGGAAACAACATGAGAAGAAAATGGAAATATGGAAGTTGGCAAATCTGTGGGAGAAGAAAAACTCAACTTGGTGGGAGCTCCAGGAATGAATGATGTTGCATAAAATCAAGGCAGTTGAGTACATTCTTGACAGTTGGGTGGTGGAGCGGCATGGATTTTATGTTCTTTGCAGCCAAGAACTGTTCTTCAGTCAAGAGCAAGGGGTATGATCATGCTGGGCTTAAGTGTTGGACTTAGCAGACTAAGACTTCAAAGCAGGTATAATAAATGTGTATGTTTAAGGAAGTAAAGGAGACAGTGTTTAAAGAATTAAAGGAAATATATCAACCATGGCTTAACAAATAGAGAATCTCAGTAAAAAGATAAAAATATTTAAAGGCCAATTAGAAATTCTAAAGGCCAATTAGAGTTGAAAAGTAATTACTGAAATTAAAAATTCGTTAGAGGAATTAATTCAATAACAGCTGAGATAGCAGAATAAAGAACCCATGGACTTTAAGATAGATCAAAAAATTATTCCTTCTGTATAACAGAGAAAAAAGAATGAAAAAGGAATGAAAAAAATGGGGACAGCTCATAAATGCAGAGCAGGATGACAGCTATTGGTGGAGGGGTGGTAAGGGGGCAGAGAGATTCTACAAGAAGAATTGACAACAGTGCGGTGATTGCTGAGGGGAGAGGAGTAAAAAGGGACTAAATGGTAATGGAAAAATACAATAAAGGTTAAATTAAAACATATTAAAAAGAATGAACAGAGCCTCTGAAACTGAGAGGCAACAGCAGGCCAACAAAAAAGAATTAAACACCACTGTAAAGGTTTGACATTTGAAAGTCAACTGCTATTTACAGCATGTTAATAAATGAGAAAAATCACATGATAATAGACACAGAAAAAGCATTGGACTCACTCAAACACCCATTTCCAATTAAAATCTATGAACAATGTAAGAATAGAAGGGAACTTCTTTAATACGATAAAAGGCATCTACAAAAGAACCTAGAGCTAATGTCATCTTAATGGTGAAAGACTGAATGCTTTTCCCCCAACTTTGGGAACAAAGCAAGGGTGTCTGATCTCATCACTTCTTATCATTATACTAGAGAGTGTAGCTGGTGCAATAAGTTGTGTGTTTGGGGGAGGCAGAGAGGGGGCAGAGGACACATGCAGCTTGGAAAGAAAACAAAAACTACCTGTTTTGCAAATGACATGATCCTGTATGTAGAAAATCCTAGGAAAAAACACATAAAAACCTGTTAGAATTTAAAAACAAGTTCAAGAAAGTTACAGGATACAAATCAATATACAAAAGTCAATTGTATTTCTACATACTAGAAACAATCCAAAACTAAAATTGCATTAAAAATAACATGCTTAGGAGTCAACATAACCAAAGAGATATTAAGACTTGTATACTGCAAACTATAAAACATTGTTAAGAGAAAGTAAAGAAGATCTAAATATATAAAAGATATTCAATGTTCGTGGATTAGAATACTCATTATTGTTAAATTGGTAGTTTCCCCATATTGACCTATAATTTCAACACAATCTCCATCAGTTTCAAATTTTACTATAAAGCTGTATTATTCAAGTTAGTAGCATAAGGATAACATGTAGACCAATGGAACAGAATCAAATGGAACAGTCAGAAATGAACCTTTCTATTTATGTCCATTAGTTTTCAACCAAAATATCGAGAAAATTAAATGGTGAAAGTATAGTCTTTTCAACAAATGGTACTGGAAAATTAAATATCTATATAAAAAATGAATTCAAACCTTTGCCTCAATCATATGCAAAAATTAAAATATGAAACCTAAAGCTGCTGAAAGAATTATAAGATAAAATTATAGGAGAAATTTTCATGACCTTGGTTTAGGCAATGAGTTCTTAGATTTACCATCAAAAGCACAATGCATAAAAGAAGAAATTGGCAAATTGGACTTTATCAAAATTTAAAACTTTATATTTTAAAAGGTACCATTAAGAAAATGAAAAGGCAAGCTTCCAACCAGAAGAAAATATTAACATGTCATTTATCTGAAATTTGACTTGTATCTAGGATATGCAAAGAGCTCTTATAATGTGATACTAAGAAGGCAACTTAATTAAGATAGATGAAGTGATTAGACAGTTCATCAAAGAAAATATACAATTGGCTAATAATTACCTGAGAAGATTCTCAATGTCATTAACCATCAAGGAAATATAAAGTAAAACCACTTCATACCCATGAAGATGATTATACTAAGAAAGGCAGATGTTAACAAATGTTGGCAAGGAGAATGGAGAAATTGAAATCTTCATGGATAGCTGGTGGGAGTGTAAAATTATATGGCCACTTTGGAAAACAACTTGGCAATTTCTTAAAAGGTTAAACAAATTTACCATATTATGAAGCGATGTTACTCCTACATCTATCTAAGGAAATTAACATGTTTACACAAAGACGTGGATATGAATATTCATAGCAACGTTATTTATAATAGCTAATCTGAATGCACACCAACTGGTGGATGGATAAACAAAATGCGATAACCATAAAATGGAGCGCTATTTAACAATAAAGATCAATGGACTGATGATACATGCTACAACAAAAATCCTCAAAAACATGCTATATGAAAACAGAAAATAGAAGAGACCACACAGCATATATGATTCCGTTTATATGAGATTCCCGGAAAAGGCAAATAATCCTCAGAGCACACCAGTGGCAGCCGCGGGCAGCAAGCAGGGACTTACTGCAAGTGGGCACAGGGAAGTTTTTGCAGAGAGACAAATGTCCTAAGAGTAGATTGTGGTGATGTTTGAAAATATTCACAGTAGATAAATCTTATGGTATATAAATTTCACCCCAATAAGGGTATTAAAAATAACTTTGTGGGTTTCAAAACCTTAGAGGTGAAGAGGAATATTGGGCCATTCATGATCTTGGAAATTTTGGTTGACAGTAATTTATATGAGTCAGGAACCTCAGGAAACTGTCCAGCAGATCCTGTGGGGTTGAGAAGGGTGGGGGTTACTATTTGGACAGAGGTGGAGTAGAAAACTATATCTAATCACCATGTGTTTCTGGGCCTCAGATTTCCACATCTCTGCTGGTCTTCAGCCCTCTTAATCCTTGCATGCCCCTCAAGCCTAAGTACTTTTTCTAGCCTCTCTTGCCTCTTACTTCCAATTTTCTTAGCTTTAGCTTTGTGAACCGCCTCAAATTTCCTATGTTCCTGACCTCAACTCCTGTTAATTATTACTGCTCCACCCCAGCTCCTGGTCATCATGTTTCCTCCTGCCCAGCCCAGTAAACTGATCCTGACTTCTGATTGTTCCCTTGGCTTAACTTGTTTCATTACTTTTTGTATATTTTAAAAACTATCTCTGCCATTTTTAACCGTGAATTGCACTCCAGTTCAGCCGCCACACTGGCTTGCTGAAGGGAAGGAGACCATGCTCTGGGACTCTGGGAGGATGATGACTGAGGTGTCAACATAGTAATTGTCAGTCCTGTGGATGAGATTCGGTAGATGACTGAAGATTTGAGAGTAGAGGCCCTCTGAGAAATTGAGGATAAAGATACAGATTAGTATCATTTGTCCCCCACATTAGTATAAAAAACAGGAATGAGCCAAAACATAGACCTTGGGAAAGGTAAGAGGAAAGCGGATGGTTGCAAACCAGGAGAAAGTCATGTTTTTTTTCTCCCCAGAGTTAAATTATAAATTTATTCAAGAAGGTTTTATTTTATCTTGAATTCTCTAGGTTCATCATTGTAATGAAAACTAACTGCTTTGAAAGAAAACCAATAGAGATGGAGTAGACTGGTTTGGAGACATTACCTAAGGTTACCAGAAGAGCTATCTGAAATCCTCAACATGAAAGAATCGTGTGTTTGATCATATCCTGGGAAGAAGCTGAGAGTGTTCTTAGGTCAGAGGAAGGAGACAATTCTTACACAAAACACAACCTAACTGTGCAACTGCCTCCCCCACTAGGTGGCAGGAGCAAGCTGCAGGAGACAGGTCACCTTCCACCCAGCTCAGTCACTTGCAAGTGATGTGTCCTTAAACTGTCATTTTGGACAATTCAAACACTATACATATGAAATATGTAGTTTATGTAATACCTAAAGTTTCCTGTAAAATAGGAGAAGGAGGTGTAAAGATACATACCTTGTGTTGATTTTTTTGATAGCAAACACTTATGAATGTTTTGGGTACAACATAAAACACTAAAATATTTATATAAAATAAAGAAAAAAAATCTTGTGGTCATTCACTGTTTCGTCCAAGAGTTCTTGGGAAATGCTAACTATTGAAGAATGCTGAGCTAGATTATCACCTCCGTTTTATTAATAAGTAAGCCACTCTCTCTGACAGTAGCTGGTAGGAAGCTGCTCTTTTTAAGTCCTCTTAAACTATTATCTGTTGCTGTAGGTTGCTTTCCTTTCTGGGCTTGCATAAATGTAAAAAGTTTCTGGAGGTCTCGTCAATTACATGGAATGTACAGTTTGCTTCAGAATAGCCTGAGATAAACTAGCGTGTTTGATGTGTGCTGTTCAGAGATTTTGTTTAATAGGGTCACCAAATAATGGTCTGCTTTTATTTTTAGTATTAACATTAGTAGTGATTTACCTTCTCCTAGTGTTTTTTCCTTCTTTTTATATGTGTTTTACTTTGTCCTTTGGTCTGAGATATCTCTGAGAAAGGCAGCAGACTACTGCTTTTATTCTAATAGAAGCAGACTCCCTTCCTAAAGTTTGTAAACTGGGCCCAGCAGATCAGAGAGCAGTGGGCCTTCCCTGGAGCTTAGTCCTACAGAATGAGAAACAGTACACAGTCGGGGGAACGTTTCTCAAATCTCAACCAAGAGGCACAGGTTTAATTTGTCCCCCTCAAGTTCATGCTCAGATATTAGCATTGAGTCTCTTGTCAAAGTGTTCTTATTTAATATTCTAATAAAAAGCAGCCAGTCATTGATTCATCCATTCAACAAATATTTATTCAGTATCTCGATGTGTTCCCTGCCTGCCCCCCCCAAAAAAAAAGTACTATTGCTTTTTAAACCAGAGACAAATTTCGTTGTTGTTTTAGATGAGTAATTTTCAAATTGTGATTCACTCTTTCTGTCAGTTCCATGAAAGGAAACCCTGTTTTATTAATGTTTCCATCGTAGGCTTCTCAGTTTATGTAGATGAGAGAACTCTAAGCAGGGAATCAAGTGTCATCTCAGGAAATGAGCCTCGTGATTACTTTAAGTGTCAGTGATTTGGAGGGTTTAAAATTTGACCACTTCGATTGGGTAGTAAAGAATCTATTCAGCAAAACTTGATTATAAAGCACTTCAATGTACCATGCCCTCATTTCTGTTTTATGCCAGATGACGTCTCCCATGTGTACTCTGAGGTGCTGTGTGTCTTTTTCAGACTTATAAGGAAACCTATCATTCAAGGCCAATCACTTAGTCCCTGGTGTCAGTATTATGGGCTCTACTGTCTCACTTTATGAATGAGGCTGATCTCTGGTCTCACCCCCAATTGAATTTGTAATTGAGAGATTAATCATTTCTACTGTTTGCTGTTGGAGACTACAGGCAGTAACAGTTTTTTGCCACAGTAATGGCTCAAATGATAATAAATCCTGGATAAAACATTATGATCACATAAAAGTTAATTCATTCAATAAACCTTTATCGAAGCCCGCCGCATACAAGGCAAAGCGAGAATATGTGGGCATGGGGATCTCAAGGTGTGAATGAAAAATAGATGCAGCCCCAAGGGTTGATCACATGAATAGAAGAAAGTCTGGAATCCAAATGAAAGATAACTGGCATCTGAGAAATATAAGCAAAGTGTTTATAGAAGTTGGGGGACAGGGATGATTTGACTAAGATGTGCAGAGGTGGCCTTCTCTATAGAAAGAGGGGCGTGAGCCAGATTTGCCTCTCAGCAGCAGAGAAGGCGTTTGGTCTGGCACTGCTTGTGTGACCCGGGCCCTGGGTGGAGAGGGTGAGCCTCGCTTAGGGGACAGAACCCTTTGGTAGGGCATGGTCTTCAGATATCAGTGAGAACAGGGGCTGGAGTGAGACATGGGAATCAGACTGGGGTTCTTGGTTGCTAGGATAATAAACTTAGATTCCATCTAGTGGGTCACAAGAAGCCATGAAAATCTGCAAACATATAAATCCATTAGGGCTAATATCCTGGCATAGGGCATATACAACATTTACTTAAGTAAGAATAATTTAGCAAATATCTTTATTCTAAAATACTGTAGAATAACTGTGATGCTGCGCTATTGGTAATATAGTTTGTTATTACACAGTTCAAATTATTTAGTTTTTTTCTTTAATTGAGAACATATCCTACAATAATATATAGCAAAGGAAAATTCTGCTGTAGCAACATGGGTGTTAATTCTGACTCTCATTTATTAGCCATAAAAAAATTCCAGCTTCAAGAAAATATTTTTCACAAATTAGGTGATTAGATCCTGGATCTTTTAAATGTGATTAGAAGGAACCCTGAGACCCCATCTCCTGTGTGCTGCTTCCAGACACACCCCGCCCCCGCCCCGGGTGTAGAAATTGGAACCCCTTCCTTGCTCCTTTATGGAATAATAGGTACTTTCCTAGGATTGGCTGCTGTTCCTGGAGAAGAAACAACAGATAATTTAAAAATGTCTTAATTTACATCTATATTTCGGTTGGCATTTGTGGGCCAAAAAGAAATTGTAAATGGCCTTGGTCAAAGAACAACGATCTTATTTAATACTCGTTGAATTCTATACTTTTTTTTTCCTTTTTAAGGCTGGAATTGTGGATTCCATGATAGGTAGGTAAGGGAGCACAGAAGCAGAGAGAAATCTAAGGTTCTTTCCCTGGAAAAATATTTTAAGCACTATAATAGAATATACTCAGGAAGCTGACCTAAGACTTTACCTTTCGAAGTTGAGTCTGGGAAATGTTTTACTTACACTTGCTGGGGAAGATTTATAGAGAAGTGAAATGTACTGGTTTACTTCTTTTATAGATAAGGCATCTGGAGAGTGTGTGTAAGGGGTGTATAAGATAATAGCAACAACTTTAATAGATATTAAAATTTTAAGACATTAAATATGAATACATTGAATATGAATACACAATTCCAAAATAGGTCATACTTGTCCACTAATATCTATTTTCTTTGTATCGAGAGAGATTTCCCTCTGAAAGCCTAATGTTATTCAAGATAATTTTTTAAGATCTAAGTATTCTCTTTTTCCTATTAAATAACATTATAATGAGAGTTCAACACTTTTACTTAGTAAATATCCAACTGGGAAAGTTTCCGCAGTTTTTTTTTTTAGTAGGAAAGTTTGCACAAAAGAAGTGTTTTTCTTATTACCAAATTAGTTACTTTGAAGTATCTGGCAGATTACATCAGTCTCTTATTTGAGTTGGTACTTCAAGAAGACATCTATTGTGCATCATTACTGATGCATTAAATTGGTTATTTATGTTTCAAAATCTAAGCATAGTAGAATCTTTTGTGTTTGCCTTCGAAGATTGCTTTTACAACAAAACATTCCGAAATGAGTAAAGTTGTCCTTTTGGGTTAGTGGATGCATCACTGGAGAATCTAAATATTTTAGCCTCTAACCACCCATCTCCTTTTTAGTAGAATGTGAGAAAATTATGTAAATTACTTTATATTTTAAGGAATAAATTGTTACAAGTGATTTGTATAATTACATTATATTTGCAGCTAAGCAAATACGGAAGACAGGTGGCATCACTTGCCTCAAGTTCAGTCTTCAGAACATTCGAACATATAGAGATTAAAGTATACTCTGTCGTTTTATTATCATCATCAGTTGTAATCGTGGTCTCCTCTTGTGGCCACCAAGACCATATAGTTAATTTTATAATTGGAATTATAGCTAAACCATGTATTGAAACATTTTTTAGTGTAATGCTTTTTTAACTTATATTTGACTTTATTTTTAAATTACAGTTTACATTTGATATTATTGTAGTAGTTTCAGGTGTACAGCATAGTGGTTGGACCAGTGATTTCCCTTTTCATCTCATGGTACACATGGACTAATTACTAAAGTTATGTGGCACACCAAAAAATACATTATATTTTTTGCCAATCTGACAAAAAAGTAGGTATAATTTTGATTTGTTCACACTAGATGGCTATTGTGTTGGTTTTTGTCATTTTTTAATTTGACAATCTAAAAGAAAAGAGGTAAGTGCTTCTGACTAAATAGGTATTGCATGTTTTAAATCCTTTTCTGACACATGGGTTGAAAATCTCTGGGTTAGACAATCTTATGTATTGGAAATTTTGTTTTCAGGCTTCTATTAAAAAATTTGTACAAATGATAAAAAGCAGAGGACCAATAATATTTTTTGCTAATCTCTGGCAGAAATGAGTCTATTTAGCTAAAACTTTCCCACAGTTTACTGTGCAACCTAATACAAGTACTAATTTAACTCAAGGAATGGTTAAAATGTTATGCTTGTTTAGTGACTGACTACATACTAGGCCATATTAGTGGGACATTTAGACCAGCAGAGAATGGGGCTCATGTGTTTTTGAGTCCCTTAAAGTACTAAGCACATAGATATTATTTAATAAAGACTTGTGATAACCTGACTGCTGAATTCCCTAAGAAAATAAAGGATAGGTCGAATGAAGGCACATAGTCCCAGCCGCAGAAGTCACAAGAGCACTGGTGTGTGCACTCATCTATGCACTGCTGGCCTTAGCCAAGGAGGCCATTGTTTCCCATCCGAGTTCTTCCCCACCCTGTGGTCTAGAGCCCACCTTGTAGGATACTCTGCTTCTTCTAGGACTTGGTGTCCTAACACTTGTCATCTGCCTTTATCTTCTCCAATGGTTTCTTTCCTTCAACTTACAAGTATCTCCCTCATTCTAAAAAAAGTCCCCCCCCCCACTTAACTTTTCTCTTTGAGCTATTATATGCTTTTCTTCCTTTCTTCAATTGCCAAACATTTTCTCACATTCTCCCTTCTTATTCACTGGTAGATGGTCAGTGAATGTGGTATGATTTCCATCCCAACCACCAGGTTGCCACCAGAGTCTCCGCTGTGCTACTAGTTGCCAAACACCAGAGCCTGAACTCAGTCCTCACCCTACTTGAGATTGCTTCTCTCCTTTGGGAAACCCTCTTTTGTCTTGACTTATCTCTTCTTTTTACTCCTTGTCTTCTGTTGGCCCCTTTAATGCTGTTGTACTCATGTTTTATCCTTCGTGCCTCAGCTCCTTTTGTGTCCTATCCACTTCCATGAATTGCATCATTGTCTACATTTTGATGCCTTCTCAATCTCTGTGTTTAACTGACTCTATATCAGCATGGGTTCTCCAGAGAAACAGATCCAATTGGGTTGGGTATATATGTAGAAAGATTTTAAATAATTGGTTGATAAAATTGTGGGGGCTGGCAAGTCCAAAATCTGTAGTTTAGAAGGTCCGAGGGCTACCACTCAGGCAGACTATACATTGCACTTTGGATTCTGAAATTTGTAGGACAGGCTGGCAGGATGGAAATTCAGGCAAGATTTCCATTTCATGGTCTTCAGGCAGAATTCCTTCTTCTCGAGGAAACCTGATTTTGCTCTTAAGGTCTTCAGTTGTGTTTGAATGAGGTTCACTCATATTATTGATGATAATCTTCTTTACTTAAAGTCAATTTATTATAAATGTTAATTACAGCTACAAGATACATTCACAGCCCCATCTAAACTAGTGTTTGACCAAGCAGCTGGACACCACAGCCCAGCCACGTTGATATATCACACTCCCTTCCAGCTCCAGGCTTATGTTTCATGGGATAATTGGAAGACATATAGAGTGAGATTTAACTCTTGGTTCTGATTCTCACAGGCTGTGTTACCTTGGGCAAATTTCTTAATCTCCCCAAATAACAATACCTTTGTTTACAATAACTGTTGTTTTATGTGTTTGACTTCATTATATACTTTTTTTATACCACCCCATGCCTATCATAGTGCCAATTACATAAATGCTTGATGAATGAATGAAATGCATAATGAATGAAAGCAGGAGAAAGGCGTCAGTTTGATGCCTCACCCAAATGGAGAGCTAAGATTCAGACTTCAGAATCAGATTAAAAGTTCTTACTAACAAATTCCTCTAGTTAAAAAAAAAGTAAATAAGCTTATATACTTTATGTAATATGCATGTGTTTGTGTCTGTGTTTATTTAGTTATAAAGTGAAAGCAGGCCACAGTGCATACACCCCATGGCCACTCATGCAGCAAACATTGAACCTCCCCTAGCTGCCGGGCAGTGCACTAGACATGGGCCACTCAGCATCAAGAGTTTCCCTGATTTTGCCTTTGCTCCTTTCCTCACTTGGCCTCATGTAATAGCTAACTGACTGGAGGAATTGTAGGTGCCTATGGCATAGCCATAACCTTTACTTTTTTGCCTTCAGAAATGAAACATTATTATGTGTTAGGCTGGTTCTGCTGAATGCTCCTTAAATAATAAAAATCATGTAGAAAGTTGACTTCAAATGATGTGATTTTATCTTATATGCAAATTTATAGACACAGTACATCTTAAGCTAGTTATTAAGGGATAATATCTTGTTATGTTGCTGCCTATAAACATGAATTAATATCATCAGCTTTCACTGTCTATAAAGCTGAGATAAATTTTAGAGATTTGCAGAAACATCTGTATTTTGACAAAGCATGTAGATGTTTTATGGACTTCTTTTTTAAAAAATATTCTGTTATATAATGGCTTATAGCAATACAGAAACACTTGAGTGTACTATAATTATTCTCATAAATTTGAGGGGAAAAGAAAAGGCTCAAGATATCATAGTACTACCACAAAGTACATTTATATAATTTTTGTAAAGTTTGGTATAACAGACTCGCAAGCTAATTGAGATAATGTATGATTGTACCCAGAGATAACTGACTTGCAGAGGTCCTTTGCAAGTCTAATTGATCATTGAAAAGTCATCCTTTGATGTAAGTAAGTTCTACTCAAGTCTTTAAATTATACATTTTTCTCAATTAGAACCTGCATATCATCACCTGTTTTAATGAGCATGGCCTTTCCCAGTAATAAGCTGACACTAATTGATAATGACATCTATTATTGAATATTGATTTGCTTGTACTATAGTTCATTAATATAAAGTGTTTTAATAGTCTTAATAATTTAGACTAAATGAAACAGCAGAAATTAAACTGGTTTTACCACTATAGTAGTAATTTTGGATGTTTATTCATTTGAAAGACAGTCCTAATTCTTAAGATTACATAAAGATCTAAGCTTCAGATTAAGGCCAAATCTGCATCATATACTATGAAATGGGGACTTGGCAGTTAGTTAACAGACTTAAGCCAATTTAATAGATTAAGTAATCCACTCTGTGGGCTTGAGTTCAGAAAATAATTGCCAGTTCTTTACTTCTTAATGATTGTTAGAGTTTAAAAATGCCAGATGAGAAAGGAAATTAATGAACCTTTCCTGATGAAAGTAGATGTTACATGGATGCATTTAACCTATGGTTTTCATATACTTGTGCTGAATTTTATACTAATTCTATTAATATATTAACTTTGACAAGAACTTAGTCATAGAGTTTTTAAAACGGAAAGAACTGTTAGGAACTGTCTAGATTTGTGCTGTCCAGTATTTTGACCATTGGCCATATGTGGCTATTGAGCTTTTGAAATGCGGATAGTCCAAATTGGGATGCATGCTGTAAGCATAAATTACGCATGGGATTTCAAAGACATAGTACCACACAAAAAAAAACCCAAATCTATGACATCTCATTAATAATTTTTTATTGAGTGAATGTTAAAATGGCAATATTTTGGACATATTGGATTAAATAAAATATATTAAAATTAATTTCATCTGTTTCTTTTTACTTTTAAACATAGCTATAAAAATGACATATGTAGCCCACATTATATTTCTGTTGGATGGTGGCAATCTAGATAAACTTATTTACTTATTTTTAATCCTTACCCTAGGATATTTTTTCATTGCTTTTAGAAAGATTGGAAGGGAAGGAAGGGGGGGGAGAGAGAAACATCTATCAGTTGCCTCCTTGTACATGCCCAGACCAGGGATTGAACCTGCAACCTAGGTATGTGTGCTGACCAGAAATCAAACATGACCTTTTGGTCTATGAGAAGGCGCACCAACCAGCTGAGCCACTCCAACCAGGACTAAACTCTTTTATTCTAAAGATGAGAAAATTGAAACCCAGAGAATTGAAGGAACTTACCCAAACTTGCACAGCTTATAAATGGCAGAGCTCAAATCCAGGCTTCTCCAAACCTGACGAAGTTCTTTCTCTCCAAGCACGTTTCTCTCAAATGTGACAGTGAAAACCACAGACACATGCCTCCCAGAGTGTACACATCTAAGCATGGACTGGTTCCTGCAGCGTGATCCTCTTAGTGTCTTGGGAGGCAATGTATGTTTATTTTACTAATGCCTTCAAGTTTCCACTTTGAGAATTATCATCAGAATTTTCTAAACATTCTTTTTGTAGGCTTTGATTTTTAAAAATAACTGCAAGTTATTTAGAGATAATGGTTCAGTAATATTATTGTGACTGAAAGTGTGACATTAAAAAAGGCAACTGTGTGATGCATGTGTAGGCGGGTGTGGTATGTGTGGGGGGTATGGTGGGTGTATGTGTGAGGAGTGTGTGTGTATGAGAGAGGGGGCAGGGTTAGGGGGGTGGGAGGGAACATACACTTGAGGTAGACAATCTTCTGAGCAGTTCCAAAATGGAATTCTGTCACTATATTAATCCATCATTGCTTCCATAGATGAATATTAACAAGACAATACTCATTTATATACACACTTTCTGGGATAGTTTAGTCACTTCTATGGTCAAATTCATTAGGTAAACCTAAGAATTAGTGTTAACTATACACAAATATATTTGAATATTTTCCTGTAGTAGTGTATGATTCATTAAGAAACCCTGTTTTTACTGCCTGATTACCATTCAGTATCCAGTGTAAATATCCCTTAAATATGAAAGTGAAATAAACATGCATTTAGACTATATACTAGGTCTGTCTGGAAAAAGTCCATCCATTATTAATATAACAAGAATAATTTGCACGACCTCAGTGTAACCTGGCAGCCAAGGGGAATGGACTGGAATGTGCATGTGTGAATGTTGATGACTTCACTGAACTAGTCAGTGGGGGTGGTAGACACTGTTGAGGGAGCATATGTACTGTGTGGCCATTGCATTCAAAATGACTGAGCTACTAGAACAGTGAATCTGCATCAAATTTTGCATTAAGCTTGAGCATTCCTCCATAGAAGCTATTTGGATGATTAAGAAGGCCACACATACAGGCAACCGGTGATTGGCATCTTAATCACAACAACGCACCGACTCGTGTAATGTCTTGTGCAGTTTTTCTGGCCAACCCTACAGGCACAGGTGCTGGCTGATCCCTGGTGCTCACCATTTACAAAGGGAACCAAAGATGGGAAAAACAAAGGATAAGAAAGAATGAATAGGATAGAGGACAGGTTCCTAGGGAAGAAGCTACAAAGAAAATGCACATGTAAAAGTGGGTAAGGAAGAGGAGACTACTCACTTCTCATAAACCATAAGAAATAAGACTAAGAGAAACAAACTCTGTATTTGAAAGGTCCTTGACAGATCATTCCACTTCTACTCTGATTGATTTAAAAAAATGGTTTGTATCACTGTTTAGTTTTGTTTCCAAAATATCAGTCTAAGCTGTTACTGGAAAAAAAAAAAAAAGAAACCCTGTTTTTAAATGTAGATAAATTAAGTAATGAAAAAAGTGAATTTTTATTGGCATTTTTTTTAATTTTTAAAATTTATTTTTAGAGAGAGGGGATGGAAAGGAGAAAGAGTAGGAGAGAAACATCAATGTGTGGTTGCCTCTCATGTGTCCCCTACTGGGGACCTGGCCTGCAACCCAGGCATGTGCCCTGACTGGGAATCGAACCGGTGACCCTTTGCTTCACAGGCCTGTGCTCAATCCACTGAGCTACACCAGCCCGGGCCGAGTGTTTATTGGCATTTTATCTCACAACTGGGAGATGACAATCTTACATTAGAGAAGATATTAAATAAGGAATGAATCCATCTGTAAAGTGATATGTGTTTTTAAAAATAAGTTGTTAGAAAAAATGTAAATACTTAAGAAAAACCTCTTCTGGCTCCTAAGAGGGAGGTTAGGTAGATATAATTCTCTTCCCTGCACAACCAAAAGATGAACAACGACAAATTTAAAAACAAAAACCAACCAGAACTGCCAGAAAACCAAACCGTATGAAAGTTTGACAACCAAGGAGGTGAAGAAACATTCATCCAGACCGGTAGGAGGCATGGAGATGGGAAGCCAGGGCTGTGAGTACACACAACAAGGCAGTGGATGACAGACCCAACCCACATTCCAGTGCGGGGAACTAAAGCCTCAAAGCCTCTGAGTGTAAAAACTTGTGGGGGTTGTGGCAGCAGGAGAAACTCCTAGACTCACAGGAGAGTTCGTTGGAGAGACCCACGGAATCCTAGAATGTATACAAACCCATCCACCCAGGATTCAGCACCTAAAAAGGCACAATTTCCTTATGGGAAGTGAGGGAAGTGACTGAAAGCAGGTCATGAGCAGAGCAAGTGGCATTGTTCCCTCTCAGACCCCTTCCCCACATATGTTATCATAACACAGGAAAATGGGTTGTGGCACGCTGGTGAATACGTAAGGCTCTGCCCCTTACAACGTAACAGGTATGTTCAAAGAAATATGGCCCAAATGAAAGAACAGATCAAAACCCCAGGAAAAGAATTGGGCAACGAGGAGATAGCCAACCTATCAGATGAAGAGTTCACACACCAGTAAACAGGATGCTTACAAAAATGATTGAATATGCTCACAAAATAGAGGAAGAAGTGAATGCTATACACAGTGAAATTAAAAAAAATAAACAGGGAACTGACAGTGAAGGGAAGGAAACCAACACTCAAAGATTTGGAACAGAAGGAAGAAAAAGACATTCAACCTGAACAGAATGAAGGAACAAGAATTCAAAAAAGTGGGCAGAGGTTTAGGAACCTCTGGGACAACTTTAAATGTTCCAACATTGAAATCATAGGGGTGCAGGAAGGAGACGAGGAAGAGCAAGAAATTGAAAACTTATTTGAACAAATAATGAAGGAAAACTTCCCCAATCTGACAAAGGAAATAGACTTCCAGAAAGTCCAGAAAGCTCAGAGAGTCCCAAAGAAGTTGGACCCAAGGAGAAACACACCAAGACACATCACAATTAAACTACCCAAGATTAAAGATAAGGAGAGAATCTTAAAAGCAACGAGAGAAAAGGAAACAGTTACCTACGAAGGAGGTCCGATAAGACTGTAAGCTGATTTTTTAAAAGAAACCTGTAGGCTAGAAGGGTCTGGAAAGAAGGATTCAAAGTCATAAAAGGCAAGGACCTATACCCAAGATTACTGTATCTAGCAGAGCTATCATTTAGGGCAGATAAAGTGCCTCCCAGATAGGTCAAGTTCAAGGAGTTCCTCATCACCAAACCCTTATATGAAATGTTAAAGGGAGGTAGCTAAGAAAAAGAAGAACATCAAAATCATGAACAGTAAAATGACAACAAACTCACAACTATCAACAAATGGACCTATAAAACAAAAACAAACTAAGCTAACAACTAGAACAGGAATCACAAAAATGGAGATCATATGAAGGGTTCTCAGTGGGGAGTGGATGGGGAAAGAATGGGGAAAAAGGTACAGGAAATAAGAAGCATAATTGGTAGGCACAAAATAGGGCAAGGTTAAACATAGTATAGGAGATGGAGAAGCCAAATAACTTATATGTATGACCCATGGCAATGAACTAAGCTGGGAGAGGCGGTGCAGGGTAGAGGGGTATAAAGGGGAGGGAAAAAGTGGGACAACTCTTAATAGCATAATCAACAAAGTATACTTTAAAAAAAGATAAATTTCTAATATATGACCATTTCCTATACTCATTAACCATTAAAAAAATTTTCTACCAATTAAGTGGCAGAATGCTTTTAGTTTATTGCTATATGAAGCTAAACATTTGTATAATTGAGAGAAAAAAAGCACATTGTATCACCCAGTCAAATGAAGAAAACCTTCAGAAGTCCGTTATGTGGTTTTTATAGCCACATAACATACAGCATATTTAATTTGAATTCTGTAAATTATTGAATACTGTAAGTATATTCCCATATGTACCATCAAATTTTATATATAGCTATATATTTGGTGCTTAGAATACATAAAGAGACCAGTCCACTTCTAATTTGAATAGATCAGTTGCCTTACACAGTATTTTGGGCCATAGCCAAATGACCCAAAATGAGATAAGATACAAAGTAGACTTATTGCTTCAATTGCAAATAAAAAGTCATACCCAACAAATAAGAGTATAACTTACTTCTTTTATCAATGGGATATATTAATTTAGAAATAAGAGCACACGTTAGGTTTTTAATCTGAATATACAACAAAGGAATTTGGGATTATAATAAAATATTCTTACACATGATGCTGGAATGTTCTTCAATATCTTGTGATTTGTTTCCCTCCATTTTATTGGCTCAACACAATTGAAAAAATATTGTTTTTCCTTCTGTAATCTAAAAAACTCAAAACGTTATTTGTTAAAAATTTCCATTAAAATTTAAAATAACAATGTTTCTTAATAATTTTTGTAATTGTTTCAGTGCAAGTGGATTACAGCTTATTGTTCTAGATCATTTTTTAAAATATATTTTATTGATTTTCCATTACAGTTGTCCCATTTCCCCCCTTCATTTCCCTCCACCCTGCACACCCCCTCCACCCCATTCCCTCCCTTTAGTTCATGCCCATGTGTCACAAGTTCTTTAGCTTCTATATTTCCCATACTATTCTTGCCCTCCCCCCTCTTTTCTACCTACCATCTATGCTACTTATTCTCTGTACCTTCTCCCCCCTTCTCCTCCTCCCACTCCCCTGTTGCTAACCCTCCTTGTGATCTCCATTTCTATGGTTCAGCTCCTGATCTAGTTGTTCACTTAGTTTGCTTTTGTTTTAGGTGTGGTTGTTAATAACTGTGAGTTTCCTGTCCTTTCACTGTTTATATTTTTTATCTTCTTTTCTTAGATAAGTCGCTTTAATATTTCACATAATAAGGGCTTGGTGATGATGAACTCTTAGAATTTGACCTTATCTGAGAAGCACTTTATCTGCCCTTCCATTCTAAATGAAAGCTTTGCTGGATAGAGCAATCTTGGATGTAGGTCTTTGGATTTCATGACTTGGAATACTTCTTTCCAGCCCCTTCTTGCCTGTAAGGTCTCTTTTGAGAAATCAGCTGATAGTCTGATGAGAACTCCTTTGTAGGTGACTGTCCCCTTAGCTCTTGCTGCTTCCAGAATTCTCTCCTTCATTTTAATCTTGGCTAATGTAATTATGATGTGCCTTGGTGTGTTCCTTCTTAGGTCCAACTTGTTTGGGACTCTCTGAACTTCCTGGATTTCCTGGAAGTCTATCTCCTTTGCCAGATTGGGGAAGTTCTCCTTTATTATTTGTTCAAATAAATTTTCCACTTGTGGCTGTTCCTCTTCCTCTTCTGGTACCCCTATAATTTGGATATTGGAACATTTAAAGATGTCCTGAAGGTTCCTAAGCCTCTTCTCATTTTTTTGAATTCTTGTTTCCTCATTCTTTTCTGTTTGGTTTTTTTTTTTCCTCCTTCTGTTTCACTCCTTTGATTTGAGTCCCAGTTTCCTTTCTATTACTATTGGTTTCCTGTGTATTTCTATTCATTTCAATTAGTTTAGCCCTCATATGTTCCTCTAATTTGTGACTAAAATCAACCAGTTCTGTGAGCATCCTGATCACCAGTGTTTTGAACTGTGCATCTGAAAGTTTGGCTATTTCTTCATCGCTTAGATTTATTGGCTCTGGGACTCTTGAGTTGTTCTTGAGCCATGTTTTGATCTGTTTGTGTCTGTTATGTATGAGGAGCAGAGCCTTAGGTGTTCACCAGGGCGGGGCTACCCAGGTCGCTGGTTTGTGACGTTGTATGTGGGGGCAGGGTTAGAGAGGGAGCAATGGTGGTTCCCTCTGCCGCTTTTTGCTGCTGGAGCCTGCTTGGTCCTGCTCGGTCCATCTCACTGCTAGCTCCTTCAACGGTTTATCTGCACGAGAATGTGTGACCGTGATCAGCCCTCCGTGGGTCCGCCTGCTACTCCACACCTGGGATCTGCCCATGGCTGCTAGTGCACCTGGGTTACATGCCCGGGTCTGTCAGGTGGATCTTTTCTGCCGAACCTCGCTCTGCTGCTGGCTCTGCCCCTCTTACCGATTTGGCTGAAGGGTTAGTTGTTGTCAGACTTCCATATAGTTCAATTTTCTGTGGTTTGGCTGTGTTTTTGTTGCTAAAACTTTATTGTTTTTAAATTGGTTGTGCGAGAAGGTGCAGTGCTTCCACCTACGCCTCCATCTTGGCGGAAGTTCTTCATTCCTTTCTGTTTGGTCATTTCTTTCTTCCTTCTGGTCCACTCCCTTGATTTGAGTCCCAGTTTTCTTTCCATTACTATTGGTTCCTTGTGCATTTTGCTTCATTTCACTTAGTGTAGCCTTCATTTTTTCATCTAATTTGTGACTGAAATCAACCAGTTCTGTGAGCATCCTGATCACCAGTGTTTTAAACTGTGCATCTGATAGGTTGGCTATCTCTTGGTCATTTAGAAGTATTGGCTCTGGGACTTTGAGCTGTGCTTCTGCTTGGGCCATAATGTTTGGTTGCATCTGTTATGTATGAGGGGCGGAGCCTTATATATTCACCAGGGCGGGGCAACTGATGTAGCTGGGCAACCGTGATGCTGTATTTGAGGGCGGGGTCAGAGAGGGAACAATGGCATTTGTTCTGCTCTCTCTCGGATTTCAGTCCACTTTGCTGCTTCCCACAAGCAACTTGGGCCCTTCTGGTGCTGGTTCCTGGGTGTGTGGCCTTTTGTACGTTCTAGGACCCTGTGGGTCTCTCCAATGAATTCCGTGAGACTGTGAACCTCTTCCAGCACCTCAACCCCCGAAAGTTTCTCCAATCATGCTTTTAGGCTTTAATTCCCGTCACTGGGGCCCTGGGTTGTGTGGTCTGTCTCACTGCTCATTCCTTTGCCTGGTTTATCAGTCTGGATGAATAGTTTGTTGTTGTCAGACTTGGGTACAGTTTAATTTTCTGTCTGTTTGGTTGTATTTTTGTTTCTAAATCTTTGTTGTCCTTAAACTTGGTTGTGCAAGGAGGTACGGTATTTCCACCTATGCCTCTATCTTGGCCAGAAGTCTTCTCTAGATCATTTTTAAAAAATCTTTGAGCCATGCCATAGATTTTAAATTAAAGTTGGTACACTAACTGCTGCATTTTCATATTGTTCCAAAATGTAGCAAACTTCTATATTCAGATCAACTGATCAAACCAAACTAGTTTTATTTTATATTTCCTTTTGATATTTGCTATATGTGGACTGGAAAATTATTCAGTCATTCTATCCTCAAGGAGGGTTAAATTTTATTGTATACAAAGATAAAAGAAATATCTATTAAATAGTGGTAAAATAGCAGTGCAAAAATCTTATTTTTGAAAAATTGTACATGCTAACTGTAAATCACCTGCAATTCTGATTACTATACTTGTTTCATTATTTGTCTCTCTAAGCATGTCTATTAATCTGTCTTTATCGGGGGCATACATTTCGAAGAAAGGAGCAGACATCCATATACTGCCCCATACCCCCACCAATATAGGATTCATGTCATTAACTTGAGTTCCATATTTATTTATAGTTTCTTTTTTTCCTTTTGAGGTAAAATTCACATATGATAAAATGCACAAATATTAAGTATAGCAGTTAACAAATTCTGATCATATGCCTGTGCAACTCAAACCACTATCAAGATATAAAACATTACCATTACCCAAGAAGTTCCCTCATGTCTCTTTTCAGTAAATTCCAGCCCTCACTACCCTCAAGGGCAGCCACTGTTCTGGTACTTTTTAGGATACATTATCTTTGCCCATGCCAGAACTTCATATAAATGAACTCATAAAATGTGCACTCTTTTCTGTAATGCCTCTTTAACTCAGCAAAATGTTTTTTATATCCATCCATACTGTTGTGTGTATTCATAGCTTGCTCTTTTTTATTGTTTAACAGTAAGTATTTCATTATATTACCATGCCAGTTTATTTATTCATTCTCTTTTTGGTAGACACATGAGTTGTTTCCAGTTTTTAACTACCGTAAGTACAGCTGCTACAAACATATTTGTACAGTCTTTTGTGTATATGTTTTCATTTCTCTTGGATTAGCCCCTAGATGTGGAATGCTGGGTCACGGAGTAGATGGCCAATACAGAAATCAAGTAGACTATGTAAAAGGAAGCAGGAGATGGAGAGGCTGTGTTCTCTCTGCCAAAACAAGACCAGGAACAGACTGTGGTACTGACCATGAACTGTTAATATCAAACACTGGAGCAAAGCTGGAGAGACTAAAAGACCTGTAGTGCCAAAATATAATGTAAATAACATTCCTGATGGATTTAAAGACCGCATAAAAAACACATTTGCAGTGTTAAACCTAATTGACTGGGAACCAAAAGACCTGTGAACTGAAACTAGAAATATATGGGAAGAATGTAAAAAGACAATACTGGAAGTAAAAAGGAAAGAAAAATCTAAATGGGTGAGAGCAGAAACAAGAAAAATGGTCAGATGGGCAAGAAGCAAGAGCAAAAGGTGACAAAATCAGGGTGACAAAAACCTCAATACAGTTTATATATGACTACCACATAGAAATAAAAAGAACTGCCACACTAGTGAATATGAGGAGCTAGAAGAGAACAATGGAAAAAGGGAAAATGAGATCTCTGCTGCAAGTTTCACGAAATAAAAGGGAAATTCAAAGTAAGGAAGTGTATTATCAGACCAGGAGAAAATAAAAAGAAGGTGGAAACAGTATGGTGAAAATATTCATAAGAGACCCAAGGATGACATATCTTTGAAGAAGGTTCCTGTAATTCTAGAAAACGAAGTAAGAAGCTTCCCTAGAAATATTGGGAAAAAATAATTCACCAGGGATACTGACAGAATTACTTCAAGCCACAGAGACCAAGTCTGTCAAAATTCTAGCTCTGACCAGGTTGCTTAGTTGGTTAGAGTGTCACCCCATACACAAAAAGGTTGAAGGTTCCATTCTCAGGGCACATACCTAGGTTGTGGGTTTGATCCCTCTTTGGGGTATGTACAGGAGGGAACCAATCAATGTTTCTCTATCACATCTCTCTCTCTTTTTCTTTCTCCCATCCTCTCTAAAAATCAATCAGAACATATCCTCAAGTGAGAATTATAAAAAAAATTCTAACAAGAATTTGTCAACAAATATGGAAAACAAAACAATGGCCTACATATTGGAAATGGCCAGTATACATCCCAGTCTTCAAGAAAGGAGATGCCAAACAGTGCTCTAATTTCCCATGCAAGTAGAGTGATGCTCAAGGTGATGCAACAAGGGCTTCTACCTTATGTGGAACAAGAATGCCAGGTGTTTAAGCTGGATACAGAAAAGGAAGAGGCACTCAAGATCTAACTGTGAGCATTTCGTGGGTATTGGAGAGCTCTAAAGAATTTTAGAAGGTTAGTCTCTTTGATAGTGTACAGTAAAGCCTTTGACTGCATTGATCATGGAAAGCTATGTGTTGCTCCAAAAGAGATGGGTGGGCCTCAGAACTTGATTGTCCTGGTGTGTAGCTTGTATTGGGAGCAGGAAACCACTTTAGAGACAGAATGTAGATAGAATGGTTTCCTGTAGGCAAAGAGGTTAAACAAGGGTGCATATTAGTTCCCTCTTCAGTTTGTATGCAGAACATATCATGAAAAACTGGGCCAGACTCAGAAGGAGTGAAAATTGGTGGAAGAAATATCAATAAATTAAGATATGCAGATGATGCCATCTTCCTGGAAAAAACTAGCAATGATATGAAATGACTTTGGATAAAAGTGAAAGAAGAAAGTCCCCAAAGTGTACTGCATTTGAACATGAAGAAGGCAAAAATATCATGATTACAGAAGAGATGCACAACTCTAATGTAGACACTGAAGACACTGAAATTGTTAAAGACCGCTGACCTAGGTTCACTCATCAATTCATATGGAGACTGCAGCTAAGACATCACAAGAGAGCTGAGACTTGGAAGAGCAGCAAGGGAAGAAGTAGGAGAGGTCACCAAGAGCAAAGATGTGTCATTATAGACCAGGCTAATGGTCTATATGGTCTATATGACGGTCTTCCGCATCATCATATTCCCAATTCCTGTGAATGGATGAGCAAGTTGTACAGTGAAGATGGTTGATAGGAAAAACATTGATTCCCTTGAAATATGGCGTTGAAATATTGTCTTGTGGATACTCTAGACTGCCAGAAAGATGAACAAGTGATCCTAAAACAGCGTAAGCCTAAAACATCACTGGAGGCAAAAGTGACAAAACCGAAGCTGTCCTACTTTGGGCACATCATGAGAAGATACGGTTGTTTGAAAAAGACAATGCTGAGAAAAATAGAAGGCAGCAGAAGTAAAGGAAGACCATGTATGAGATGGACTTATTCCATAAAAGAAGCCATAGACTGAGTTTAGAGGAGCTGAGCAGGGCTGTTGAGGACAGGACATTGTGGACGTCACTCATTCATCACACACACACACAAGGTAGATGCATGTTTTATGTAAGACACCATTTCACACTCCCACTAATGATGTGGCAGAGTTAAAGTTACTACACTTCCTTGCTAACCTTTTGTGCTGTTCTTTTAATGTTGTCCATATTTCATTATGGTTTGTATTTGTTGTTCCCCGATGACTAATGTTGTTGAGTAGTTTTTCATGTGTTTACTGGTCATTCAGATATCTTTCCTGGTGACGAGTCTGTTCAAATTTTAGCCCACTGTTAAATAGGTTGTCTCTTTATTATTAAGTTATAAAAGTTCTTTGTATGTCCTAAATACCAACCCTTTGTCATATATGCTTTGCAAGTATTTTTCCTTAGTATGGCTTTTTTAATTATCTTATGGATGGGCTTTCATGAGCAAAGTTTTAAAATTTTGAGGCAGTTCAATTTGTTTTTTATTTTATGATTATCTCTTCCAAGAAAGCTTTGCCTATTCCCAACTTGTGAATATATTCTTCTTTGTCTTCATCTAAAAGCTTCATAGTTTTAGCTATTACATTTAGGTCCAAGATAATGTTAATTTCTGTGTGTGGTGAGAAGGAGTTGAGGTCTGTTTGTTTTTTACACATGGTTTTCAGTTTGGAGTTTTAACATGGTAGGAATACTTTGGTGTGCTGTTGAAAATCAAATGGCCAAATAAATGTGGAGCTGTTTCTGGGCGCTTTATTCCGTTCCATTAATCTATTTGCGAATCTTTACTGCTAACATTACTGTGGCTTTATATTAAGTAAATAGTAATTTTTAACAGCTTTATTGTAGCTTTATATTAAGTGAATGACCATTTTTAACAGCTGCATATATGCCAGTGTATGTATTTACCTTTATTTTCTTGCCAACTTTTAATTCAATTTAATTTTAACTTAATTTCCAACTTTGTACTACCATAAAAAATACTGCCATGAAAATCTTTGCACATATATCTCTCCCCACTTGTTGAATTATGTCCTCAGGGTAATTTCTGTATGTGGGAATTCTGGGCCGAAGGATGAGGACATTTTTCATTTTGATGTATGGACCCAATCTGTCTTTTGCACTCCCATCAACTTTTACATTAGAGTACCTGTTTTCTCTTACCACTTGAAGAGTTGAACTACTAAAAGGTAAATTTTAATAACAAGAGCTAGCTGGGCCCTGAGAGGTTTGTGTATATGGTTTTATATGTGCTTATTTGTAGGACTGGCATTTACAGAAGTTTCTTCTCATTTTTCCTCTAAAGTCTGGAGAAAGCACTGTCAAAGGGCACTTCTCTAGGAAGCATCTGTCTCCATCGGCAGTGATTCAGTAAGCCTAGATTCCGTGTTAGCGTTGGCTGGGGTGGCTGTGCGCAGAGGGGAGCAGTAGGTGAGGTTGGCTGAGCTAATGCGCACGGCTGTGATTGTGGAGCCACCTCTAAGAACTCTCGCTGAACTCTTACTGAGCCTTTCCAAAACAACTGAAAAATCCTTGAACAATAGAAAATAATCTGGACTCATTTAATGGATACCTGGTAATTTTCTGACATAATAGTAGCTTGTGCTGCAGTCTGCAGTGCCAGTCTGAATCAGTAACAATGAAATGCTTTATTATTTTTGTACTCTATATTTGTACTAAACTCTTAAATGTTGAGAGTTGAAAACAAAGCTTGGTACTGGACCTCTTTTCATATCCACCCCTACTTCACCCCCACTTCTTGTTGATGTGGGGAGGAATTTTCCATTAACTCTATCTCTCTGAGGGCCGTTTAAAGAAAACAAAAACAAAAACATGCCAAACTGAACTATGAGATTTTTATCCAGTTTAAGTTTCCTTCCTTAGTATCTTTACATTGTAAATGAAGCCTGATTCTAACTTATGTCTTAAGGATGAGTATAATGAATATTGAACGGAGGGGCCAGGGGATGGATGTTCCAGTCCTGACACATCAATAAATAGATATGTGATCTTTGGCAAATTACTTAAATCTCTACCAAATCTTGGTAGGCTTCTTTCCTCATCTGTGAGGTGAGGGTTTGATCTCTGTAAGCTCCAAGATTCCTTGCTGGTCTGTAATTCTTTGACTGAACCAGTTCCAGATTTCTAATTTAGGATAAAATTGTGTTTGAAAATCAGTAGACTTCAAATATAGCTCAACTACATTTTTTGGGGGGTTAGGAAAAAAGCAAAAGTATGAATTTCAAAAAATATATATTTAAAGCTCTTAAGCGACTCTTTGCCCCACAGTATGCGCTGGGCGTTCCTCAGTAAGAGCAGAGCCAAAGGCTGGGAGAGCTTTTTCTGTGTGAGCACACCAGAAACATTCGGGAAACAGCGGCTTGCCTTTTTGAGTCACCTGTTGAGAGAATAGGCAACTATTGACAAGTCTGATTCATGGCTGAGTGACTGCTCTGCTAGCCTTCACATGATCCCCACTGAGCAAAAGCTTTGACCGCCTGCTAAACGAGGTCTGTTTGAAGTTTCTTTTTAACATTTCCAAAACGTTAATTCAGCAGGATGTCTCCACTGGGGTTCTCCATGTCACCAAATCAGCAGCTGTTGAAATCCATTCACTTCAGCATGAAATGTTTTCATAAGTGCTTTTTTTATTTGTGACAACAGCAAAGTAAACATAAGACTAAAATTCTACCTCATTCAACATTTACATGTGTGAAAAGTGCTTCTGACTGCAGTCTGCATCCCTGGTACTTATTTGGAAGCATTAATACTGATACATAATTTTACTACAGAGGATTTGAAATCATTCATGCCTGCGAAACATACTGTACCCTGTCTTTTTAAAATAATTTATTCAAACATTTATACTTTAAATAAGTAATAATTGATACTATGACATAAAAGCAGAAGTTTGTATATCTTATGGAGCCCTGATTTGGGTGATTTTTGTTCTCATAGCTGGTTTAGTATACATTTAATCTCCAGATGAAGTATTTGTTAATGCCGCATGATAGTATTTAAGGAATTTCCCACTTTAAAAGGGAAACTATTAAGCTTCCAGGGAAATAATTTAACAAGAGAAGGTAATGTAAAATTCTTGAGGTAAAGAACTGAGGGCCTGCAGAAATCTGATGGTCACAATAAAGCACACCAAGCTCTAAGGATTATTCTGAGTTTCAGTAGAGCTTCACCCTCCTTAGAGCTCTGATCTTTTCTTCATTGTCTGTAAAAGCAATACATCTGTGACTGCAGAGTTACACACGAGAACTACTACACTTTTCTCAACCACGTTTGAGCGAAGCCCCTTTTTCTGTTTATTCAGGCTTTAAGACTTAAGTGTAGTTTTATAAGTTCATTAACTTGCTTCATTCCCTGAGATGCATTTCACCTCCATATTATCAAATTTCATTGCTTGCAGGGAGTTATCAGATCAACCCATTCTACAGCCTAGCAGCATGAAGTCTTTTTCCTGTCTACAGGGAGAAGGCTGTGTAAATCAGCCTCTCGAGTTTCAGTGGGAGGCAGAGGGTTGCACCATGTCCATTTGTCAAGTTGATTGCACCGCACTGAGGTTGCATTAGCTTGTCTTTGAACAGAAGTGAAATCTTATGCGAAGCTCCTCTTCCTGTCAGTTATACTAACATCCATCCTCTTAAAGCAAGGCCTCTGAGAAAAACAAAGTGATGGCACAATATCATCAGTCACTCAAGTTGTCTGTCATCTGTTTTCTTAAGGAAATGACTTTTAAGTCAGAGCAGAGAACTGTAGAAAATTAACAAAGCTTGTAGTAGGAAAAGTGGGTGGAATTGTTTTAAACTGCAGATGTCTTTTTGAGAAGATTTTCTATGCAGAATGCCAAAAAGGGTTTCCCCCTCCCTTTCTTAATGAATCTCATGAAATGTATTTCTTCTTGAACAATAGACCTACTGCTGTTAACAACTGGAGTCTTTTTTGCTTAATGTGGCTCCCTGTTAATGCTCCCAAGAAACTTTCTGCAAAACCAAGTCTATATAACTCTCAGCCTCAGTGGGTCTTCTGACAATTAGCTTGCCGCCTCTCAACTCAGAGCTATTTGAATTTCAGTTGTGTAATGGCAAATTGTGTATATAGTCGGCTGCTTTAGGGTAAATGGTACTTTAAATGTAAATTATTGTCATTTCATTACCTAGTATAACACTTAGACAATTCCTTTAAAACTGCCCGTCTGTTTTAAACCCTAACTACAGGGCCAATGGTGGCCAATTGAAGGCTGGTGATCAAATTTGCAGGTTTTATTTCCCTAAGCCTCCTTTATGGGCTGAAACACTCAGGTCATTTGCACCCTGTCTCATTCATCATGAAGTCGTTAAACTCAGATTGTTAAACCAGGAGAGATTAGCTAACAGACAAGGGAGCACTAGATTAAGATCTCCTTTGGCTGTGCCTGACTATTTAGCCATCCATTTGTGCTACACTTAGAGCAAACTATCTCTTTCTGGTAGACTTTGAAAGAAGCAGGAAGAGAATTTTAAGACAAGAGGACATAATCAGTCTTTTTTGGATAGTGTCAATAATACTTTTTATCATTTTCATTTGCTTTGTCATCAACTAAAAGCACAGACCATTCAAAAAAGTGTAATTGGCCAGTGTGCTTAAATGTAAAGGAAGTCCATCTTGCATTGGCTCTGTAAACAATAGATTTATTAGTTACATTGCCGTTGGTTTTGTTGTTTTTTTCAATAACAATTTTGAAAATACGATCTCTTCTACTAAAAGTATTGCTAAAAGCACATTTCATCTTTTTTTGAAAATTATTCTAGAAAATCCCTTACATTGATAGACACAATTGGCCCATACTTCTCAGTACTGGGGAATAGAAAGTTGGATTTTTTTCAGGAAATAAATAAGTGATTATGTATTTTAATTATAATTAGATGTAGTTTATTACACAATGCTGCTGTTATTAAACCCTGTCCCTGCAGTGAGTTGTTTAGCATTGTATTAAAGGAGCTTTATAGTTTTCCTCCCTTTTAAAACTTTGGTGAATGTTTGGGATTGGTGACCTTCTGAGAAAGCCAGGAGATTGATCTTGATTAGTTTATTTTTCTTAGCAAAGATTTTGATAGCCAGGTATAGCTTTCTTCTTTTCTTTTCTCCCCTTCCTTCCTTCCTTCCTTCCTTCCTTCCTTCCTTCCTTCCTTCCTTCCTTCCTTCTTTCCTTCCTTCCTTCCTTTTTAAGAAAATTGCTCATTTCCTCTGTTGAGGAATCAAATGCTGTTAAAAGCAACTCATAAATGAAATAGTAAAAAAGAGTTTAAGTAACTGAATATTTCATTGTCAATGAGGAGACCTCAAATTTAAGACTGATCTTTAATTGCCCTTTTGCTCATATTTTTCCCAATTTAACCTCAAGCTGATTTTTAAAGTTATGGCTTAATTGGGTGGTCATTTTACCTTTGCTTTGGGGCAATTTATTATTTCCTTTATTAGCTTTATCTCCTTTATTACAGCTTTATTTCCTTCAGTTCTCTGCAGTCCAGAGCTACTTTATGATGAATTTGGTCTTCTAAATAGGAAACTTGAATGAGTTTTTCTCTTTGAACTCGCACAACTGGATATAAACATGATGTCAGAAGGACTGTGAAAATACAGAAAAGATATATATAGATTTCTAATGTTAATCCCAATATTTTGGTGGAATTTGAAATTATGTTTACAAATCAAGTTAATTTAAAAGTTTACATTCCATAGAAAAGTACACTTATTTTATCCTGTTGTGCTTTCCAGGGAAAAATTATCTATGGTATTTTTTTTATTCAGGCACATTCCCTAACATCTAATGAGTACAAACTGTATGTCACAAAGCTAACACTGTTTTACCTAGGTTAAATACTTGAACTGCACAGAATATTTTCGTTTATAGTAAAATAATTATTTTCTAAACAAATTAAGAGTATTTATATTTCAGAGTTACTATTCTCCCAAATGTTTCATCTCTACCAGTTAACATAAGTTATGATTCATTATGAAACATGAACTAACTTTTATGTTACAGATTCTACCTAATGAAAATTTATATTCTAGTTTTTTAATAATGGTCAACCTCTCCTTTCTCGGATCCCAGATTTTGGTTTACTTTTGCAGTATCAGTTGTTAATTGGAATCAAGGTAATTTGTTCTGGAGTTATTTAAATAGTCGTTCCACATTGGTGTTAGTACCACAATGTGGTCTTGTGCAGATATATGTAAAACTCTTAAAATGTGCTAAGATGCTATGTGGGCAGTTTTTGAGAAACGTGTTCTTTCTCAAGCTGCTGAGTGCAGTGGGATCAGGCAAGAGTTGGACATCAGGCAAACAAATCATCCCCCGTCACCCTGTTCATCAAAATAGAAGGGCACTCCTGCAGGTTTATGTGAAAGAGGAGACAAGTAAATGCTGTGTTTGGGAGTCTCCTCCATTATTACAGAAAATTCACAAGTCATCTCTTCACCTCCTTATTAATTCCCAGGGACCATTAGAGGTTGCCAGTTTGGGGAGAAAGCATCAGACTCCCCCTCTTCCATGTGAGTCAGGACACATTTACTAGCCTCCCTCCCACCACCTACCAGAGTTAATAACAGGCACTGAGTCCTAAAGTCCTTCCTGGAAGTCATTTCTGGAGCGTCCTTTCAAAAGGAAGGTCTTTGCATCATTTTCCTAACTGCCCTCCAGATAGCCTTGGCAGCCTGATGAGCAAGAGAGTTCTTAGGTCACGGCTCCATGAGGGGACTTCCTCCCTTGAATGCTGCCCAGGCAGGTGGTAAGAGCTGATTGCACTTAACCTCCTCCACAGTTTCAAGAGCACAATGGCCAGTGAGAGAGAAACATTCCGAAATATTAGATAAGGTTTTCTGTGGCTGTTACAAGAGATTTTCTTGTATTTCCAAATTAAAATAACCCTTTTAAGAGGAGACATAAAGAACACATATTTTTCAGGAAAACTGATGGAAAAGGGAATTTCTAAAATTAGATGCTGTGTTTGGTAAAATACTCATTTTTCTTTTTACACAAATAGCTAGTTGATGGTATGCAAAACCAGCTTCTAGCACAGGATTGTGACATCAACTCCTTGCATATAAAATATGTAAGTATTTCTCTGTTTATATAATATTTTGAGTAACCTAAAAAAGTAACGTGGAATAAAGAAAACTCCATTAGATTCTTTGAGTTCATTTATTTTAAATAAATCACATAGAAACTTATTTGCACAAAAAGATACATTAATAGTAAAATTTAAAATTTCAGCTGCTTTTAATGAATGAGTCAATTTAACTCTTTGTTCACTTATTTATTTATAAAAATGTGAGTGTTCACCAAAGGCAGGCTGTGGACTTCAGTAGCTAAAACATGTGATTCCTTCGTTCATGGAGCCTGGCACAACAATAAGAAAAATACAGGGCATCATGTGGTTAATTGACAGTTTCCAGTTAGTTGTCTGGACAAAGAGGCCTGGCCCTATTGCCCTTCTGTCTGGACTCCTTGAAAGAAGAATCCAAGGTCCTAAGCAGCAGACCCCAGTCGTTCCTGCCAGCTTCTTCCCAGACTGTCCCACACACCATCTGTGGATTTGGCCAAATACCTTATCTTCCTTAGGCTTTGCTGTTTGTTTTGCTTTTATTTTTTTCCTCATTTTGGACAGCCTTCTTCTGATCTTTTTCTTTCATAGTTATATTTGTCCTTTTTAAAAAATCCCCTTGCAGAGATCACCTGTATCTCAAAACATGTTTTTCGTTCTCTGGACTCCCTCGCCTCCCTGAACTTCCATGCACTTGGAGTTTCTCTCCCTAGTGCCACTTGGTAATTGGGATGTAAACTCCTTGAGGTTGGAGTGTTGTCTTTTAAGTACACAGAATGGCTCGTATAAGATAGTCAATACCATATATTTTATTAAATTGATCAATCACCTTAGAACAAGTTATTACTTTAAAAGTATGGGGATGGAGTTCTCTAAAAGGGTGAGCACAACAGAGCTTTCAACGTCTTCGAAACTGCATGTCACACTGGTTGCTGGTGGTGAGGACTGTGCCGGGCACTCAGGCACACGAACTGTCCTGGCAACACCCGCTGCCGTGTTCTTCCCTTTACCCATGAGAATAGAATGCATTTATCTGAACTTAGTCTTGGGAGAGGGATGTAGTGTAATTATGATGTAAAATTACTAAATAATTAACAAGGTATGGAGAATATAAATACCGTCAGGTTTTTCTTTTTTTTTGCTTGTGGTGTGGCCAGTTGTTGTCAGCTTTGTAGGTAATTTAAACAAACCTCCAGTGTGCTCAGTTTTTGAGTTTGTAATTGCCATAGAGGGCCCAATGATTCATCAGGGTTTTCCAGGGAGCTGGGAGCAACGTAGAAGTCAGAGGCGGGTCATTCCGTCTAATGCAGAGCAGGAGCCGTACACAGGAAATGGGGACCCTGTTCTGTAGTTCAGGTATTGGTAAATAGGATTCACAGGCACCTTGCAAAGGACACTCTTTTACTGTAACTAACAGACAGGTTAGGTAAAACAGCACTTAACCCTCACTATAGTGGAATTCATGTGAATAAAAAGCCATCATTAGTAAATTTCTGCTGTCCTAAATCTCCAGGGCTTCCCTTCTATTCCAGAAAGAATGTTTTAAAGACTGGGAATACCCAATCTGTTCAGCTGATTTTCTTCATTATACAATCACTTGCACTAGAAATATAAATTCAGGACTAACCCATGTCTTTGAACCTTTCAAGGATCTTATGTTAACTTGAAATAGATTCCAATGCTCTGTGGCAATTCTAGACACAGCTTCAAAACAATGACTTCTTCCATACTCATAAATGTCAAATTTTTAAAATTGTTTTTATATCATGTCATTATGCTGGCTTCTAAAAGTCTTACCGTTTATTAACAACATCCAAAGGGACCTACTGATAAGACCGTAGGGACTTGATGAGCTCATGGTCATTGTCATCCTTGTCTTTGTATGAAATGTAGCTTTTTAAATTGTTTTTGACACTAAAAGTGAACACTAATCACATCTGAATATGAGACTAACTCTGGGCCTGACTGTATTTTTTTTTCCCTCTGAAAATGCTCCCTTGGAGATGCCATGGCTAAAAAAAAAATCCTTAGCATTGAAAAGAAAAGAGCTGGCAAGAGCCATGACTGTAAACACCACTTCAGTCAAAGTCTGATAACAAAGAGAGCATTAGGTTAGGTGCAGGTAGGCTAGGCCTCCAAGGGTCCCACACAGTTAATCTCCAAGTCCTACATATCAATCACACCTCCTTCACATACCTGGCCTGGAGCCTTAATGGGATTCCTCCTCATTATGTCAGTGATAGCTGACTTCCTCCGTTTTTCCAATTGGCTGCTCATTGTGCCAACTCCTTCAAGGAGCATTTTCTTACCTAAGCAACATTGTAAGTTGTAATATATGCTGACAGTTCATTTATACAGCCCTTCTTGTTCCAAATGTTTTTGTGCTCAATTACTGAAATTAATCATCAGAAGAGATTGAATTTTCTCTAGATCAGGCCGCTTTGCTTAAATGTTAAGGTAATAGTACATTACTGAAATATAAGATTTCAAGGTTTAAAAACTCAATCTCAAGAAAATTCATTAAGCTTTGAACTGATCACCTTAGAAATCATAGATAAAAGCCATTTAAGTGGTCACCTCCAAACCACATATTTTAAGAGGAGTTAATTTGAAATTATAACAAACCAAGTCAATGATTGCTTATGATTTTTTGTGATATCAAGTTCTTGTGGACATGCTTTTTGGTTTTATTTTACAACCTTCCCTCTCCTTAATGTGATGTTGTTAAAATTTCTTTGAGCCAAGCGATTCTTTCTAATCTTTTATCAGCATGTTGAAAACACATTTTCTGTAACTTCATTTTCATGCTACTAGAAATGGAGGCCAGAGAGGAAAAACCAAGCACTCTACCCTCTAAAACCTGTCTGTTCTTGTAGACTTTCAGATTCTTTTGTTGACCACTGATGACACTGTGTATGGGACTTTAAAAAAATTTTTGTTGTGTCAGGTACAAAGCAAATATGCAGTATTATTTTTGGTTCTGATACAGAGAAATTAGAAGAGGTTTGGGAACTCTGTTTAGCATTTTGTGTGGAGAAAACCACCATAAGTGATCCCACTTGGCTAAAGAGCATCCATACTTGAATTTGAACTAATTTCTTCATGGGAGGTCAGAAATGGACTTCATAAGTTTTATTATAGGGAATGACTCAAATCAGTTAACAAACTGTATATAAAAATATTGCAATACCTAAGTATTGCTATATGATAAAATTTCTATACACTAGTTATTCTTGATCTGACTGTGAAAATTTTTTTAAGTAGTACTTACTTGTAACCCAAGTAAAAGACTTCTGTTAAAAATTAAACTTAAATGAATTTAATACAAATATGTAGTCCAGTCCATATTAAATGAAAGGCAATATACTGAAATGACTTCTGTTACTGTTTCCTTAGAGCACTTTTTTTTGACTTAGGGTGTGTAGGTGAGGGTGTATGTCTGTAGTCAATTTACAAAGTGCCAAGACAAGGATTTTCCTCTCCTCCTTCTTCCTTTGCATTCCTTCCATAGTTGGAAATATGTCGAGTGTGCTCAAATCAGCCAATTATTTACTATTCAAATGTCTATTAAGTAAGTTTTTGAACTAAAACAAAGGGGGAGCACTTTTTTAAATATCATGAGTCTTTTTTCTTTCTTTGTTCTTTATGTTTTGAAGTTATAACTAGTAGCTCTGGTGGCCCCAGTGGGAATTTTCCAGGATTGGAGTGAGGGGGTGGTCAGCCAGTTTATCCAGTGACTCCCCAGCAGTGTATCCATAGGCCAGTTTCTCCAACTGCCTGTGATGAGGGGTGGAATACCTGCCTGGCAGGGTTATTGTGGGAATTATATGAGATAAGATGTATAAAGAACTGAGCAACCTCATGCCTGAGGGAAGCTTTAGGAATAGTCTACTCCATTTTGCTAGCATTGTCAGCAAAAAGAACTCTCCAGGTACAGAAGTACCTTTAAAAGGAAAAAGAGCCCCACCCATTTGGTATACACTCAAAAAATTATATCTACACAGACTAACTGCACAGTACGGAGACTTCACTCCGAAATGGCCCACCTACTGCACTGGACCTAAAAGGAAACAAAAGTTCTGCCCCTATAGAGTAGTTTTAAGAGAAGAAAGTTTGTGAATCACACTCGACTTTGATTCATCCCCAAGCTTCAGTCGTCACATGCAGTGCAAATTCTTTGTAATGTTTCTATAAGCAGTATTTTCAACATAAATGTAAGGTTGCAAAAATGTTCCTCTAGCTAGAGAAAGTTTTAGTCTGGTTCACTCTTTACAACGTATTTTTGGGCATATTTTGATCCAAATACTTAATTTATAGAATTCAAAGATAGAGGGACTCCAGGCTAGGACTCTCAAACTTTAGCATGCCTTGAAAGTCCCAGGTGCACTTGTTAGAACTCAGATTTCTGGATCTGGTCTCAGAAATTCTGATTCAGTAGGTCTGGAGTATAGCCTGAACTTTGCATTTCTAACAAGGTCCCAAGTGAGGCTGATGCCACCAATCTGAGGATTCACACTGCACTGCTGTGGATACTGTCTTTTTAACCATTCAGAACTTGGTAATATATTAATGTTATGATTTCTATCAGATATTTTATAGAGATGATTGTTTTATATCCATAGCTGTCAGTCCTTTGCACCCAAAGATATTCAAAGAAAATCAAAAGAATGCTAAAGGGGGTCTCTTAATATGAGACAGAGTGATTTCAGAGCAAAGAATATTACTAAGGATTAAGAAGATCATTTCAGAGTTCCAGCCAAGATGGAGGTGTAGATAGAAATCCATCCCTTCCTTACACAATCAAAAGGAGGATAACAACCAATCTAAAAACAGTAAACAATCAGAAGTGCCAGAAAATCAGACTGCATGGAACTCTGACAACCAAGGGGTTAAAGAAACATTCACCAGATGGGTAGGAGGTATGGAGATAGGCAGCCGGGCTGGCTCAGAGGACCCACGGCAAGGCAGCAGACTGTACACGCAAAGCAGGGCTGGCTGAATGAGAAACTAAAGACTCAAACTAGCTGTAAACTACAGCAGGGGTTGCTATGGTGGGAGAAACTTCCAGTCTCACATGACAAAGTTCATTGGAAAGTAGTGCTACAGCTGAGCAAGTGAGCCACATTGTTCCCTCTCTGGCTCCTCCCTGACAGACAACACCATCAGGAAGCAACGAGGGTCACCCTGCCATGGTGAATACCTAAGCCCCCCACCCTTGCAAAAGAAATATGTCCCAAATGAAAGATCAAAACTCCAGAAAAAGAGCTAAGCAATGAGGAGGAGATAGACAACCTATCTGATTCGGAGTTCAAAACACTGGTAATAAGGATGCTCAAAGAACTGATTGAGCTTGGCTGCAAAATGAAGGCTACCCAAAGTGAAATAAAGCAAAATATACAGGGAAACAACAGTGAGGGGAAAGAAACTGGAACTCAGATCAATGATCTGGAACAAAAGAAAGAAATAAACATCCAACTGGAACAGAATGAAGAAACAAGAATTCAGAAAAATGAGGAGAGGCTTATGAACCTACGGGACAACTTTAAGCACTCCAATATCCAAATCATAGGGGTGCCGGAAGAAAAAAAACAAGAGCAAAAAAAGTTGAAAACTCATTTGAACAAATAATGAAGGAAAATTTCCCCAAACTGGTGAAGGAAATAGACTTCCAGGGAGTCTAGAGAGTCACAAAGAAATTGGACCCAAAGAGAAGCTCACCAAGGCACATCATCATTAAGTTACTCAAGATTAAAGATAAAGAGAGAATCTTATAAGCAGCAAGAGGAAAGGAGACAGTTACCTACAAAGGAGTTCCCATAAGATTATTAGCTGACTTCTCAAAAGAAACCTTACAGACAAGGGGCTGGAAGTTTTTGAAGTCATGAAAGGCAAGGACCTACATCCAAGATTACTCTATCCAGCAAAGCTATATATAGAATGGAAGGGCAGATAAAGTGCTTCCCAGATCAGATAAAGGAGTTTATCATCACCAAGCCCTTATTATATGAAATGTTAAAGGGACTTATCTAAGAAATAGAAGATCAAAAACTATGAACAATAAAATGACAACAAACTCACAACCATCAACAACTGAACCTAAAAAAAACCCTAAGCAAACAACTAGAACAAGAACAGAATCAGAGACATGGACATCACATGGAGGATTTTCAGTGGGGAAGGGGAGGGGAAGAATGTAGGGAAGGTACAAGGGAAAAAAAGATCATTTCATAATGATAAAGAGACCAGTTCATCAAGAGGACTCTATCTGACCTGTGTATGCACCTATTAACAGAGCTTCAAAATATACAAGGCCAAAACTGATAGACCTGCAAGGAGAAATAGACAAATCTACAATAGTAGTCAGAGATTTCAACAACTTTTGCTCAATAATTGGGAAAATAAGTACATAGAAAATCAGTAAGGATATAGAAGACCTGAACACTGTCAACCAATTTTACCCAATGGACACTTATAGAACTTTAATGGTGAACATTATTCACCTTATTTTCAAGGACACATGGAACACTCACCTATATACAGACTCTATTCTAGACCATAACACAAGCCTCAATAAATTTAAAGGGATTCAAGTCATAAAAGTTGAATCTCTTCACTACAATGGGTTTAAATTAAAATCAATAACAGAATGATATATGGAAAATCTTCAATATTTGGAAGCTAAAAGGCACACTTCTAAATAGTCGATGGGTCAAAGAAGAAATTACTAGGGAAATTAGATAATATTTTGAATTGAATGAAAATGAAAATACAACTTGTTAAAATTTGTGAGCATAGTCAAAGTAGTATTATTGGGAAATTTATAGCTCTAAATGATTATATCAGAGAAGAAAGGTTAAACCCAGAGTGAGCAGGAGAAAGGAAATAACAAAGATAAGAACAGAAATCAGTGAAAATAGTTAACAGTGAAAGAATAAAGAAAATCAGTGGAACCAAAACCTGGTTGTTTAAGATAGTAAAAGGAAGAAACCTGTAGGGAGACTAGGACAACAGGAGCAAAGACACAAATTTCCACTATCAGCAATGACAGGTAAGATCACTGAAAATTCCACAAACATTAAAAGGATAATACTGAAAATTATGAACAGCTTTATGCCCTAAATTCAACAATTTATATGAAATACTAAGTAAAATAAATCAAATGGAGAAAGAAAAGTACCATATGATTTCACTTACAATTGGAATGTAAAAAAACAAAACAAAAGAACTAGACAAAATAAAACTCTTAGAGGCAGAAGATAGATTGGTATTTGGAGAGTGTAGGATGTTTAGGAGGTGGGTGAAATGGGTGAAGGGGCTCAAGAGGTACAAACTTCTAGTTGTAAAATAAATAAGGCATGGGGATATAATGTAACACATGATGACTATAGTTAACAGTGCTGTATGATATACAGAAAGTTAATAACAAAGTAGGTCTTAAGAGTTCTCATAAGAATTTTTTCTTTTTATTGTGTCTGTATAAGATGATGGATGTACTCTGACTTATTGTGATAATCATTTCACAATATATGCCAATCAAATCAACATGCTGTATGCCTTAAACTTAAAAAAACTACAGTGTGATACAACTTCACACTCTTAGGATGTTTATTATCAAAACTACAGAAACTCAGTACTGATGACATACTTCACAGACATAGAACAAGCACTTTGAAAATTTAAACGACCCCCAATAGCAGCTGCAATTTTGAGAAAGAAGAACAAAGTAGGAGGGATCACAGTACCTGATATCAAACTGTATTATAAGGCCACTGTAATCAAAACAGCCTGGTACTGGCATAAAAACAGGCACATAGACCAATGGAACAGAACAGAGAGCTCAGAAATAAATTCAAATCTCTATGGCAATTAATATTCAAAAAAGGGGGCAGCAACATAAAATGGACTAATAATAGCCTCTTCAACAAATGGTGTTGGGAGAACTGGACAGCTATGTGCAAAAAAATGAAACTCAAGTACCAACTTACACCATACACCAAAATAAATTCAAAGTGGATGGATAAAAGACTTAAATATAAGCCATAACATCATTAAAGTCCTAGAGGAGAATATTGGCAAGAAAATCTCAAATACTTCATGTAGTAACTTTTTTACTGATATGTCCCCTAGAGCAAGGGACATAAAGGAAAGAATAAACAAATGGGATCTCATCAAAATTAAAAGCTTTTGCATGGCTAAAGAAAACAGTATTAAAATAAAAAAGAAAACCAACTGTATGGGAAAACATATTTGCCAATGATACCTCAGACAAGGGTTTAATCTCCAAAATATACAAATAACTCACACAACTCCACTCTAAGAAGACAAGCAACCCAATTAAAAACTGGGCAAAGGACTTGATCAGACACTTCTCCAAGGAGGGCATACAGAAGATCCAGAGACACGTGAAAAGATGCTCAATATCGTTAGCTATCAGAGAGATGCAAATTAAAACCACAATGAGATACCACTTTATACTGGTCAGGATGGCTATCATAAACAAAGCAACAAACAAGTGTTGGAGAGGTTGTGGAGAAAAGGGAACCCTAGTGCACTGTTGGTGGGATTGCAGACTGGTGCAACCACTGTGGAAAACAGTATGGAATTTCCTCAGAAAACTAAAAGTGGACCTGCTTTTTGACCCAGAAATTCCACTGCTAGGATTATATCCTAAGAAGCCTATAACACCAATCCAAAAGAACCTATGCACCCCAATGTTCATAGCAGCACAATTTACAATAGCCAAGAGCTGGAAGCAACCTAGGTGTCCCTCAGTAAATGAATGGGTCAAACATTATGATACATATACACAATGGAATTCTATGCAGCAGAAAGAAAGAAGGAGCTCCCACCCTTTGCAACAGAATGGATGGAACTGGAAAGCATTATGCTGAGTGAAATAGGCCAGGTGTTGAAAGACAAATACCATATGATCTCAGCTTTAACAGGAAGCTAAACAACAAAACAAACAAGCAAGCAAAAAATAACCAAAGATACTGAAATAGAGAACAAGGGGACAGTGACCAGAAGGGAGAGGGGAGGGAATTTCAGGGGAAAAAGGGGAAGGATTTACAGGAACTAGTATAAAGGACACACGGACAACAACTAAGGGGGGTGGAAATGGGAGAGAGGTGGGGAGCATGGGGCGGGGGGTGGGCTGGGATGGGAATAAAAGACAGAAAACTATACTTGAACAATAATTAAATAAAAAATATATTTAAAAAATAAAAAAAAAATAAAATAAGTTTTCAAGATAATTTTGTTTTAACTTTGTGTATCAGTGACATACTTGTTAATCATATTGTTATTCCCATGGAGAACAGAAAAGAAAATCAGATATGCCTAAAGAAATCAGAAATAAAAAAAATACGGAAACTCATAAGCTTTGGCAAGGATGAGGAGAAATTGGAACCTTGGTGTACTGTTGGCATGAAAATAAAGTGAATAGTACAGCTGCTATGGAAACCAGTATAGTGGTTCCTCTGCTATACTGTTTAACACAGCATTGCCACTTGATCTAGCAATTCCACTTCTGGGTATACAACCCCAAAAAATTGAAAGCAGGGACTCAAAGACTTATTTATACCTAGGTCATAGCAGCATTATTCACAATAACCAGAATGTGGAAGCAACTAAAGTGTCCATCAGTAGGTGAACTAATAATCTAGATGTGGTCTGTATATAAAATGGAATATGATTCTGATTTAAAAAGGAAGGAGCCCTGGCTGGTGTAGCTCAGTGGATTGAGCGCGGGCCTGCAAACCGGAGGATTGAGGTTTGATTCCCAGTCAGGGCACATGCCTGGGTTGCAGGCCAGTTCCCAGCAGGGGATGCACGAGAGGCAACCATACATTGATATTTCTCTCTCTCTCTCCTTCTCTTCCCCTCTAAAGGTAAAAAAAATACAGTCTTTTAAAAAATAAATAAAAAGGAAGGAAATTCTGACATGTGCGACAACATGGATGAATCCTTGAGGACAAGAGAAAGAAGTCAGTTACAAAGAGACAAATACCGTATGATTCCACTTACAATGAGGTCCCTGTCTTCATAAAGACAAAAAGCAGAGGAGTGGTTACTAGGGTCTGGGGGGACAGACTTTCAGTGGGGTAAGATGAAAAGTTCTGGTGTTGGATGGTAGTGAAGATTGCAGCGTGAATGGGCTTAGTGCCACTGAGCTATTTATATGCTAAATGAAATGGTAATATGTTATATATATTTTGCCACATAAAGAGAAAAGCAGAAGTCAGGTCGCCTCCCACACCGGACCACAGCCTGGCCAGATGTCCAGTTCTCGGTCAGCACCATGGCTGTCACCATGGCCCAGAGCTGGCCAGACCTCCCCTTCCCAGGACTCGCCCAGCCACCCTCTGACTCCCCAGGACAGGCTCCTGCAAATCCTCAAAAACCTGAAGCCGGCTGAGGCCTCTGTTGAGTCTTCCTTCACCTGGCCTTCCATCCAGCAACAGCAGTGTTGCATTTTCCCTAGGCTGCTAGGTTTGTGCTTGCTGGGCTCTTTCCCAAGTGTTGTTTAGGTGGTAGAATGTAGATGGTAAAGCTATAAAGAAAATGAAAGGAATGATTGTCACAAAAACAAGACAGTGGTCACCACTCAGAGGAAGGGAATAAGAGGCATCAGGATTGGGATTCTAGGGGCTTTCAAGATGCTGGTCATATTCTATTTCTTAACTTGGGAGGTGGGTACATGGGTGTTTGTTGTTGCTTTAAAAAATTATATGTGTTCTTTGTCTTACACTTTTCATGACTAGAGCTTTAAAAATATTTTAATTATTTAAATGACCTTAGAGTGAATGTAGCATCGGGTCTGGCATACTCTTGAATTCAAGATGTGATAGCTTTGCTTCTCAGGAGTCTGTGTTGACTGTGTTTCATAGTCTGTTGGAAGTAATGGCTTTAGTCTCTTTATGTGTGAGTCAGAAGGCTTGGCCTCCCTGTGCTGCTGTCTTACACTTTGACTTTGGTTCCCACAAGGTTTGTGTTTATTTGGTAACAAAGACTTCTTAAAGGAAGCCGGTTAATATTTGCATTTGTGATTACAATCTGTCATCAGCATTACCTGCAATAAACTGTAAATGCTCTTAGACTGTGCTCTTGAAAATAGCCATCTCATGGCTATGTGTTCATCATATACATCACAGGAGGCAAACACAAGGCCCTTGGGCCCAATCTGGCCCTCCACCTGTTTTATCTGGCCCAGCACCTTGTTTCTACCCAGCAGCAGTGCTGACCTCTCGCTTAACTGTTAAGGAGTAGTTACATTTACACAGTCCTAAAATTCGGCCCTTTGAAGGCAACTGTGAGGCTGATGTGGCCCCCAGTGAAAATGAGTTTGACACCCCTGCTATACATTTAATTTGGGGCATTCATAAGTCGCAGATTAGACCCTCCTTTCTCTATGTATTTTGCTTGCTGTATATCTGAATGCTGACTAACAGGCACATATCTGTAACGAAATTAAGCACTCCTTATTTTGTGTCATCATGAAACCTAGTACCTATTATGTGTCAGTACTGATTCTACTTATGTTGAAATGTATTTATTTGTTTCCCATTAGGCTGTGAGCTCCCTGAGAGCAGAGATCATGACTCATTCCTTATCTTTACTTCTTCATTGCAAAATCACTTTTGTTTTATGTTGAATAAATAAGAAATAATGTATTTTAGGCAGGTAGAACAACACGAACAAAACCACAGAGGCATGAAGAAGACCCACTCAGGGGGTGGAGCTATTCCAACACAGGATGCTGAGGCATGGTGGGGAAGAGGAGCGGGGTACAGGCTGGAAGTGTAGGCTGGGGTAGATTGGATTATTGTGGCTGACACTTTTAGAAACTTGAACTTGATTCTATAGACAGTGGTTAACAATGGACCATTTTAAAATTCTGTATTAAATGTATTGGGATGGCACTGATTAATAGAGTCATATAGATTTCAAGTATACAATTCTATGGTACATGATCTGTATATTGCACTGTGTGCCCACCATCCAAAGTTCAATATTTTCGTTACCACATATTTGGCCTTCTTTACCCTTTATTACTCCCTTAGCCCCCTTTTCCTCGGGCAACCAGTTTACTGTTGTCTGTATCTATGACTTTCTGTTTTATATCCCGCATATGAGTGAAATCATATGGTTCTTACCTTTTTTTGACTGACTTATTTTGCTTAGCATAATATTCTCAAGGTCTGTCCATCCATGTTGTCACAAATGGCAGTATTTCATCTTTTCTTATGGCTGAGTAGTATTCCATTGTATATATGTACCACGTCTTTGATGGACCATTTTTGAGGAAGACATGGCATGTTGGAACTGTGTTTTGGAAAACTAACTCTGCCCGTGCATTCGATGAACTAGGGGGAGACTGGCAGCAGAAACCAGTTGGGAGGCTGCGCAGAGTGATAGAAGGAGCTCTGTGTGGGATGCCTCCTCTTCCCCTGAAACTGTTCATGTTAATATATCTACGTTCCTAAAGATATTTTGAGAGAGGTGTAACACTTATAAAATTTTTCAGAAACTTTGGAATAGGACTTTTTATTTCAAATACACACAGTAAAGTGTTCTTTTTCAGGCCCGTACTCATATCTCATATATGTGTGTGTGTGTATTTATACATGTGTGTATGGTATTGTGTTTCAGTATATCTTTATTAGAAGCTATCCCATTCCAAGTTTTGATAGTTGTCATTAATCACAAATTTGATAATTCTTAACACTAGTTTCCTTTAGTTCTTATTTAACCTACTTTGCTGCTGTATTCCAATGTTCATTTTTTAATCAAACATTTATTTTCACACAACCAGCAAATTTTAAAGCTTTTCCCCCAGTGTGTGTGTGTGTGTGTGTGTGTGTGTGTGTGTGTGTGTAAAGAGGAGTTGTAGTTAAAGGAGATAAAGAGGAATAGGAGGAATATAGGAGGAGGGAAGTTACAGGAAGAGCTGGAGGGGTCCCAGCCTCAGGCCATGCAGGGAAGGTCTCTTAAGAAGGTTCCTATTTAATCCTAAATTTAACTTACTGAGGACTTGCATTAGAATTTGACCCGGAAATAATCAGTGTCCAAAATTCAAACCATTAAATTAAGAAACAATTAGGGAAGTTTTGAGCACTGGCTGATGTTTTCATGGTATTGAGGAATTATTGTTAACCTTTTTTAAAGGTGACAATGGTGTTATGGTCATGTTTTTGAAAGAGTCCTTATCTTTTGGAGCTTCATACTAAAACAATTACTAGTGAAATGATGTTGTGATTGGGATTTGCTTTAAAGGAATCCAGGAGTTGAGAAGGTGGGTGAGGGCACAGATGAAACAAGATTGCCATGAGCTGACAATTGTTGAAGCTGGGAGGGGGTTTATGGGACTCTTCTCTGTACTTTTGCATATGTTTGCTTTTCCCTAATAAGTACTTTTAGAAAAAGAAAGAAACAAAGTTCAGGGGACTGATTTTCAGCTACCCAAACTCATAGGTCTTTGATTAATGATCACATAGGCAGCCACCCATCAATTTCAAGCATCTGTCTAATGTACTTACCCATCTATCTACCTGTCTGTAGGCTTTGACTTATTTCAAAAATCGAAAAAGATTTAAGCAAAGAAAAAAAGTTCCAAGACACAGACAGCAGCATGGACATTACCAGAGGGAATGGTGGTGACGGAGATAGAAGAGAGGAAAGGAAGTGTAAATCATGATGGAAGAAGACTTGACTTTGGGTGGCAAACATACAATATAATATACAGATGGTGTGTTATCAACTTGTACACCTGATACCTATATTAACCAATACTGGTTTTATTGGTTAATAGACTTTATTAACCAATGTCACCCAAATAAATTTAACTAAAAATAAGACTTAAGGTGAATGTTTTAAATTCTTAATTATTTTTTTGAGTGGAGGAATAAAGAAATGGCTTAAAAATAAGACAAGTAAGATAAACAAAATGTGTGAGATGAGTTCCTATACACTAACTAGAGATGTGTCATGGGTTTGCCCACTAACTTCATGGCAGCCCTTGTAAAACAAAGAACATAATCATTTTTGTGAGTCATAGCATCATCTAGTAAATCTAGCTATCAGGGGACTGGGAATACACTTATGTAAATAGTTTGTATTGCTGCATCTTCTTACCTATTGACAAGGCATAGGAAAGAGGAGGGAAAGAAAACCTACCACCTGTAGAGCATCTCGTATGGGTCAGGTGGATGCTCAATGGTCATCTACATTGTCTGCAATTTTTGTAACCTTGGTTCCTTTAATAATGACTCTTGCTTGCATTTGCTTTAAAAGATGTCTCTTTTTCCAGCTTGTCCTGAAGTTGCCAATCCCTTATGAACTTACTCCATTTCTTTACATAAAAAAAGTATGTGTATGTACTTTTTACAGTAGTACCAAATTTTAATGCTAACTTTTAGCCTCAGACATTTAGACACTGGCTAGTGATAAATTTGTAGATGAAAATTTCCTATAGAAAAAGTTATTCTAATTATGTTTAGTGTCCATATTTTTAACCTGTATCTTAACATGTCCTGACCTCGTTATTTTCTTCTGCTTCAAAAATTGCTCTTGCCTGGTGTCCCTGGCCTCAGAGAAGGGCAGCAAGGCCCATTGGTTACCTAAGGTAGAAATTTCAGCAACCCAGGTTGCATTTCTGACATCTTCTTGATGAAGCCTTGTCCTCCTCAGGGTTCTGGTGTCCACTTGCAGCACTTCTATCTGTCCTCACCAGCCTGGCCCCTGGGTGAACACCGTCATCTCTAAACTGCCCGTTGCAACTGCTGTTCCTGTGCTTGGGCATGTCCCCCTCCAGTCCTCTCTCCACAGCAGCCTAGTGTTAGGCAGTGGGCATCATTCCTCTTCAAAGACCTGGTCTTCACACGTTTTGACTGTGACTTACAATAAGAAACAAATTCGACATCATGACTCAATAGACACATGAATATGCATACACAGGTTTTATGTTCTCTATTCTGTCCTACCCTGTTCTATTTTGTTTTGATCTTTTTTATTAAAAAAATAATGCTGGTTGAAACCCATGACAGTGACCTCAGAGCTCACAGACAGATGAGATTCAATGGTGCGAAAAACCACTTTTTAGGATTTTTACTGTACCAAGGATAAAAACCCTCTATAACAAGGATGGTGGGTTCTTCATCCTCTGCCATTTGCTCATCTCTGGAGCCTCAACCCTTCCCTGGGCACTTGATATCCCAGCTTTCCTGGCCCAGAATGCTGATGCTCCCTTTTGTCTTTGACTGTTCTCTCCCTACTTCACCCCTATCTGCCTGGTTGATTCTTCAGGTTCTTCCCTTGTTGGCTTCAGTGTCACTTCCTCCTGTTACCCTGATAGTATGTTTGAAGTGTGTGTCATATACTGGTCACTGTGCTAACCCTTCATGTGGGTGACCTCCTTTAAGCTCCACTCACCAGAATAGATGCTCAATAAGTACTGGCTGAGTGAATTCATTTCCCTTCATGTCCCTGCAAATGGTTGTTTAGGAATAGTATCCATGTGAGGATTTCTACAGTCCTTAGAATCCACTTCATAGTTTGCCTGCTCTCTGACCATTTGTCTGACCACTGCACCTATGGCCAGTTGTCATACATGGGTACAAAAGCCACACGGGTGTAGCCATTTCTTCAGGCTTGAGAGGAGAGTGCAGACTACATCCAGGCATCTGAGAGTCAGATAGGCATGCAGTAAGATTTTAACATCTGCCTCAGTATTTTATGTTGTTAATTCACTTTCTTTGATGCTGCTTTTAAAGCCTAGTTTAATCTAGCGAGTCAGATTATTAGAAGTGTACTGAATCAGACTATAGCTGATATGCAACCACGATCAAGGAAACTTATATTTTTAATCTGAATAAGGGTCACAATACCAAGTCACAGTACATTACCCAAAATACAAAGCCAGAAGGTAAATTGCTTGAATCTCCTTTGTTCTGACTAAGTGAGTCAGAGCCACATGAGTCCTGGGAAATGGAGTGGACATGGTAAATGGTTTCAACTTCAGGTTGTTATTACTATTTATAAACGGCAATGACCCACAACCATTGTAAGGTAAAAACAGCCCAAGTGTTCTCAAGCTGAGGACTTCTATAATAACATCAAATCTGTCTCAGATATATGTCTTTAGATGTATGTAGAAGGCCCTAATAAATTCCACTCTGGCTGGTCTGAGGTCATTTGGTGCTATTCTGATAATGTATCTTCTTGAATAGAAAACTAAAAGAGTCTACATAGCTTTCATTGGTAACAATAATAATTTCTAAAATAAGAGTTAGTATTTTTTAAAAAGATGCTATTAACATGAGTTCCTAAACCAATAATAAGCCAGTTTTTAAAAAGGAAGAATCACTCAGGAACATATGATTTCTTGGCCCTGCTCTTTAGGATGTATGAATATCACACTAAATTAAAATTTCAGTGTTGTCATGTTGTAATTTCATTTCATATTTTTTTTAGTTGTCTGACATTTTGTCACCCAACACTAGAGTGGAAGCCAGAAAGCTAGAATGAGAGCAAGTTGGTTTAGTAGTTAGGGGACCCGACTTGTGGTCTGTGTTTTGCTTTTAAATGTTTTTAAGGCCGTAGGCATGTCATTTAACCTCTTTGGGTCTCAGGATCTTGATTTATAAAATGTGGGGGTTAAAAGCACAGCATGATCATTTCCAGAGGGATTTTCTATTATTCTAAATTAGCATTAAATGAGACCCTGATAACATATCAGTGGGAAAACCCTTTTGCTTGTTTATGAACTCTTATCAATTTAAATAAATTTAATAAATGGTTTTGATTTATTTTTCTAGATTTCTTTCACATAGGGGATGTATAATCTCCAAGGTTTTTAAGAGATCTCAAAACTGGAACAAAATCCAAATAACTAAAATATCATCCATTGAATTAATTTACCATATCTGTGGATTTGTTAGTCCAATGAATTTACAACTCCTTTTAATGATTTCTAGCAAGAGTAAAAATACTTATTTACATACAGTCAAAGCACCATATAACAATGTTTCAATCAATGACAATGTATATGACATTGGTCCCATAAGCTTATAATGGATTTGAAAAATTCCTGTTCCCTAGTGACATTGTAACATCAGAGCACAAAGCATTACTCACTAGTTTGCAGCAATGCTGGTGTAAACACACCTGCTGTGCCATATAGCACATACAATTACATACTGTACATAATACTTAATAAACTATAACTGGTTTGTGTATTTACTAGACTATACTTTTTTGCTGTTATTTTAGAGGGTACTCTTTCTATTTACTAAAAAGAAAGTTCGCTGTAAAACAGAATGCCGTGTTACTCTGGCAGTGGCTGCACACATCTCCTGTTTACCCTGTCTCTTGATTGCATTGTTTTCTCTTGTGGTTGAAAAATCTTATGTTGTTTGTGTAGTAACATGGTGCACAGGCTCGTAGTCTAGAGCAGTAGCCTATCTCTCCTAGGTATGTAACAGGCTAGACCGTCTAGGGTTGTGTTTGTGCACTCTACGATGTTGGCACAATGACAAAATCACCTAACACTGCACTTCTCAGAGTGTGTCCCTGTCGTTAAGCTCTGCATGATCATATTCTGTGTCTCAGCTTTAAGCCTCGGAATCCATTGAGTTTCTGTTGATCAACTGCCTCCTGATCCATGGGAACTGTGAAGAACTAAGAAGTTCTTTTCAAACTAAGAAGTTTGAAAACAGGTGGTATCAGAGTACAAATCAGAATAAACTAATTGAATTCCTGTCCATCTAGAGGCTGCTCCACTTTCTGAAAACTACTTATTAAAGTAAAATATACCACATTAAAAAGTATATATGTGCACACTTGATTCATTTTCACAAATTGAACGTGCCTGTGTGACGAGTATCCTAAGAAATATGCCAGCACCTGCCTGGCCCTTGCTCCCTTCTCGTCACACTCCCTCCCCTGATGGTCACCAGTGTCTCAGCTCCCAGCAAACAATTGAATTTTGCTTGTTTATGAGCTTTGCATTAAGTGAATTCTTACCGTAAATACTCTTGTGATTTCTTTTATTCAATATTATATTTGTATGTACTGTCGAGTATAGTTACATGGTTTTGCTATATAATATTCCATTATGAGACTATCCAATAATTTATCCTTTACAGTTTGGGGCTATTATGAATAATGTCATTTATATTCTTTTATATCTTTTGGTGATCATATATACCTATTTATATTGGGAAGACTGATCTATTTTTAAATGCAGCCTTTTGTGATCCTTTGGCATACAGATGACGCATCTGAGGGAAGACTGGCTAGGAATTAGCTTTCTTTTTTTTTTTCTTTTTATTTTTTTAAATTTTATTTAGTTATTTTTCAAGTACAGTTTTTTGTCTATTTCTCCCATCCCATCCCCCCCACCGCCCCATGCTCCCCACCTCCCTCCCATTTCCTCCCCTCCAGTCCTTGTCCCTGTGTCCTTCATACTTGTTCCTCCAAATCCCTCCCCCTTTTCCCCCTTAAATTCCCTTCCCTCTCCCCTCTGGTCACTGTCCCCTTGTTCTCTATTTCAGTGTCTTGGTTTTTATTCTGCTTGCTTGTTTGTTTTGTTGTTTAGCTTCCTGTTAAAGCTGAGATCATATGGTATTTGTCTTTTACCGCCTGGCTTATTTCACTCAGCATAATGCTTTCCAGTTCCATCCATGTTGTTGCAAAGGGTAGTAGCTCCTTCTTTCTCTCTGCTGCATAGAATTCCATTGTGTATATGTACCACAATTTTTGGATCCATTCATTTACTGAGGGGCACCTAGGTTGCTTCCAGCTCTTGGCTATTGTAAATTGTGCTTCTATGAACATTGTGGTGCATAGGTTCTTTGATATTGATGTTTTAGGGTTCTTGGGATATAATCCTAGCAGTGGAATTGCTGGGTCAAAAGGCAGGTCAATTTTTATTTTTCTGAGAAAATTCCATACTGTTTTCCATAATGGTTGTACCAGTCTGCAATCCCACCAACAGTGACCTAAGGACCCCTTTTCCCCACACCCTCTCCAACATTTGTTGTTTGTTGCTTTGTTTATGATAGCCATCCTGACCAGTGTAAAGTGGTATCTCATTCTGGTTTTAATTTGCATCTCTCTGATAGCTAATGATATTGAGCATGCTTTCATGTGTCTCTGGATATTCTGTATGTCCTCCTTGGAGAAGTGTCTGTTCAAGTCCTTTTTCCATTTTTTTAATTGGGTTAGATGCCTTCTTAGAGTGGAGTCGTGTAAGTTCTTTGTATATTTTGGAGATTAAACCTTTGTCTGAGGTACCACCGGCAAATATGTTTTCCCATACAGTTGGCTGTCTTTTTAATTTAATACTATTTTCTTTAGCCACACAGAAGGTTTTTATTTTGATAAGATCTCATTTGTTTATTCTTTTCTTTATATTCCTTGCTCTAAGGGACATAATCGGTAAAAATGTTGCTGCGTGGAATGTCTGAGATTTTCCTGCCAATGTTCTCGTCTAGGACTTTAATGGTGTCACGGCTTATATTTAAGTCTTTTATCCACCTTGAATTCATTTTGGTGTATGGTGTAAGTTCGTGCTCAAGTTTCATTTTTTTGCACATAGCTGTCCAGTTCTCCCAATACCATTTGTTGAAGAGGCTATCTTTACTCCATTTTATGTTACTGCCCCCTTTGTCAAATATTAATTGACTGTAGACAGTTGGGTTTATTTCTGGGCTCTCTGTTCTGTTCCATTGGTGTATGTGCCTGTTTTTATGCCAGTACCAGGCTGTTTTGATTATAGTGGCCTTGTAATAATTTGATATCCAGTATTGTGATCCCTCCTACTTTGTTCTTCTTTCTCAAAATTGCAGCTGCTATTTGGGGTCATTTATGGTTCCATATAAATTTTTGAAGTGTTTGTTCTATGTCTGTGAAATATGCCATTGGTACTTTAATAGGTATTGCATTGAATCTGTAGATTGCTTTGAGTAGTATGGACATTTTGATGATGTTAATTCTTCCAATCCATGAACAAGGTATATGTTTCCATTTGTTTGTGTCTTCCCTGATTTCTTTCTTCAATGCTGTGTAGTTTTCTGCATACAGGTCTTTTACCTCCTTGGTTAGTTTTATTCCCAGATATTTTATTTTTCTTTTTGCTATATCGAATGGGATTTTTTTCTTAATTTCTGCTTCTGCTGATTCATTGTTGGTATACAAAAATGCCTTTGATTTCTGGATATTGACTTTGTATCCTGCTGTTTTGCTAAATTCATTAATTAGTTTGAGCAGTTTTGGGGTAGAGTCTATAGGATTTTCCATGTACACTATCATGTCGTCTGCAAATAGTGACAGTTTTATTTCCTCCTTTCCTATTTGGATGCCTTTTATTTCCTTTTCCTGCCTGATCGCTGTGGACAAAACTTTCAAAACTATACTGAATAGAAGTGGTGAAAGTGGACATCCTTGTCTTGTTCCTGATCTTAGTGGAAAAGCTTTTAGTTTTTGCCCATTGAGTATGATATTGGCTGTAGGTCTCTCATATATGGCCTTTATTATATTGAGGAATGCTCCCTCTATTCCCACTTTGTTGAGTGTTTTTATCATAAATGGGTGTTGTACCTTATCAAAAGCTTTTTCCGTGTCTATTGATGTGATCATGTGGTTTTTGTCTTTGCTTTTGGTTATGTGATGAATTACATTTACCGATTTGCAAATGTTGAACTATCCTTGCGTCCCTGGGATGAATCCCACTTGGTCACAGTGTATAATCTTTTGGATATATTGTTGGATGTGATTTGCCAATATTTTGTTGAGGATTTTAGCATCTATGTTTATCAGTGATATTGCCCTGAAATTTTCTTTCTTTGTTGTATCTCTATCTGGTTTTGGAATTAGGATGATGCTGGCTTCATAAAAGGAGTTTGGGAGTTTTCCATCCTTTTGGATTTTTTGGAATAGTCTATGAAGAATAGGGGTTAGCTCTTCTTTAAATGCTTTGTAGAATTCTCCTGTGAAACCATCTGGTCCGGGGCTTTTGTGTGATGAGAGTTTTTTGATCACTGCTTCAATTTCATCTGCTGTTATTGGTCTATTCAGGCTTTCTGCTTCTTCATTGAGTTTTGGGAGATTATATTTTTCTAGAAATGTGTCCATTTCCCCTAGGTTTTCAAATTTCTTGGCATACAGTTCTTCATAGTAATTTCTTACAATCTCTTCTATTTCTGTGGTGTCAGTTGTAATCTCTCCTCTTTCATTTCTGATTGTGTTTATTTGTGTCCGTTCCCTTCTTTTCTTCATGAGCCTGCTTAAAGGCTTGTTGATTTTGTTTATCTTTTAAAAAAAACAGCTCCTGGATTCATTGATTCTTAGAATTGTGCTTGTAGTCTTTATGTCATTTAATTCTGCTCTGATCTTGGTTATTTCCTTCCTTTTACTTGGTTTGGGCTGTTTTTGTTGTTGTTCCTCGAGTTCCTGCAGGCGTAGATTAAGGTTGTTTGTTTGAAATGTTTCTATCTTCTTTAGGTAGGCCTGTATTGCTATGAACTTCTCTCTCAGGACTGCCTTCCCTGTGTCCCATAAGTTTTGGGTTGTTGTGAGATCGTTTTCACTTGTTTCCAGAAAGTTTATTTCTTCCCTAATTTCATTCTTGACCCATTCATTGTTTAATAGCATACGGTTCAGTCTCCATGATTTTGGGTGTTTTGGGTTTTTTCCTTTGGGGCTGGTTTCCAGTTTCAGTCCCTTGTGGTCAGAGAAAATGCTTGGTATGATTTAAATTTTCTTGAATTTTTTGAGGCTCATTTTGTGTCCTATCATGTGGTCTATCTTTGAGACTGTTCCATGTGCATTTGAAAAGAATGTGTTCTTAGCTTCTTTGGGACGAAGGGCTCTGTATATATCAGTTAGGTCCATTTCATCAAGGGTGTTGTTTAATGCCGCAATGTCTTTGTTGATATTTTGTTTGGAAAATCTGTCCATTTTTGATAGTGGGGTGTCAAAATCCCCTACTATAATTGTGTTGCTGCCTATGTCTTTCTTGAATTCCTCTAAGGTTTTCTTTATATATTTTGGTGCTTCTATGTTAGGTGCATATATATTTATGATGTTAATGTCTTCTTGGTGGATTCTTTCCTTGAGTATTATGAAATGACCTTCTGGGTCTCTCTTTATGGCCCTTTTTTTGAAGTTTATTTTGTCTGATAAGAGAATTGCTACCCCAGCTTTTTTTTCTTGTCCATTTGCTTGGAAAATTTGTTTCCAGCCTTTCACTTTTAGTCTGTGATGGTCTTTTGTCCTGAGGTGAGTCTCTTGTAGGCAGCATATGCGTGGGTCATGCTTTCTTATCCATGCAGCTATTCTGTGTCTTTTGATTGCAGCATTTAATCCATTTACGTTTAAGGTTATTATTGATAGGTACTTATTCATTGCCATTTTTGTACCTGTGTTCCTCTCTGTCTGTCTCTTTTCCTTTCTTCCCTTAAAGCAGTCCTTTTAGTATTTCCTGTAGGGCCGGCTTGGTGACAGCATATTCTTTTCGACTTCTTTTGTCTTGGAAGCTCTTTATTTGGCCTTCTATCTTGATTGAGAGCCTTGCTGGGTAAAGTAGACTTGGTTGTAGGCCTCTGGTTCTCATTACTTGGAATATTTCTTGCCATTCTCTTCTTGCTTGGAGTGTTTCCATTGAGAAGTCAGTAGCTAAACTTATTGGGGCTCCCTTGTATGTTACTTCTTTTTTCTCCCTTGCTGCCTTTAAGGTTCTCTCTTTGTCTTGGAATTTTGCCATTTTAATGATGATGTGTCTTGAAATGGGCCTCCTTGGGTTCCTCTTGATTGGGACTCTGTGTGATTCCTGGATTTGTGTGACTTTTTCTCCCATCAAATTAGGGAAATTTTCTCTCATTACTCTTTCGAATACATTTTCTATCCCTTGTTCTTCTCCTTTTCCTTCCGGTATTTCTATTACTCAGATATTATTACGTTTCATATTGTCTTGCATTTCTCTTCATTCCTCTTCATTCTTTCTGAGCCTCTTTTCCTTTTCTGTTCTTTCTGTGAGATGCTTTCTACTTTGTCCTCCAACTCACTAATTCGATCTTCTGTCTCATCTACCCTATTTTTAATGCTTTCTACTGTGTTTTTCAATTCAGAAATTGTATTCTTCATTTCCTCTTGGCCCTTGCTAATAGTTTCCATTTCCTTTCCATTTCCTCACCCTAGTTCCCGGTGAGATCATTATAGCTCCCCTGTAGTTCATTGTGAGCTCTTTGAACTTCCTGATAACCAGTGCTTTGAATTCAGTATCTGATAGTTGACTTGCCTCTATTTCATCTAACATTCTTTCTGAGGGTTCCTCCTTTCCTTTCATTTGGGGATTGTTTCTTTGTCTTCCCAATTGTTTGTGAGACTCTTCTTGTTATCCTCAGCTTCTTAGATTTATCTGTTTTGACACCCTGGGTTTATGGTGTGAACTTCTCTGGTGGAATGCCTGTGAAATTCAGTGGTGCAGTCTCTTTCGGTTATCCTATCGTTCTCTGGTTCCACCTACTCAAATATGCAGCAAGTTTTGGCTTCTCTCCTCCACAAAGTGCAATTTGTCTCTCTGACTCTACAATTGGGAGGCCTCTTCTATGGGTCCAGCTCTGGTCTTTTCATATTTTCAAGTTGATTGTGACTTGTCTGGTTCCTCCATGACTGTTGAGGTTTCTGGTCCCTTATTTTCATATATGCTTGGCTACTGCTGGCTTGCTGGCTTCTCCGCTGATCGGACAGGTTTCTCTCCCTTTTGTACTAGGAACTGGTATCTGCTCCATCCTACTCCATCGCCATCTTGATAGCCCTTCTCTGTTGGAACTCCTCCAGACCCTCATCAATTCCTGGTTTCTCTTTTTTCTATCACCATAGCAGTTTCTCCTCTTCTGGTGTCCTCCACGGGAACTGTGTCAGGAATGAGCTTTCTAAGTATCAAAAGGCATGGATTAATTTTAGTTCAAACAAACCTACTTTTTTTCCTTCTCCTCCCCTAAAACACACCCATTAAGATGGAAGATGAAGAGTGACAAATACAACAAAGTAGTGAAATACTCTATCGTAAGCAATAGAGATAGAAAGCAGTGGCTTTGTTTTTGCTTTTTGTCATTGTTAATAGAGCAGCAATTTGTGGACAGGAAGAGTTTTAGTTAAGGTAAACAAAGTTCAGGTTCACCAGATCTTTTCGTATTGCTTTTTCCTTGCAGATCAGGGTAAGTTGACAGTAATTAGATCATGAAATAACCCATAACTCAAACTCTGTCTCCCAACTTTTATTTATACTTCATAAGACACTCTCCCTTTTATTACCCCCAACTCTGCCATTCCAAGGCTTGTTGGCACACATTTCAAAAGGAAAATGCCTGCAGACTCCAGGAACATGACGAGGGCCTCGCCATTTTTTTAAAGAAACAATTTAGACCACCTGCCACAGTAAATAATTAAAAGATTTATATCCAATAAATCATTTTTGCAGACAGTATCTCATTTGATTGTCTTAGCAACTCTCTGAGGTAGAAGGGAAAGGCTATGTGGATCACAGAGCGTGGAAAAGTTACGCTCTGATTTGGAAAGTGCCATCCACTTGTAACTGATCTTATTATGGCTTATTTATTATTTTTGTAACTGAAAGTCCCAGACTTCTTCCATTTCCTTTCTTCTCACAAAACCTTTCTTTATTTCCCCCTGGGCAGAAGGTTGCACTGAGCTTTCTAGGGCATCTTCTGCCCAACCTTTTTATTTGATTTTTCAGCCAGTAAGCACTTAATCCTTCTGATGGTGTCATATTAGAAGGTGTTAGACTAGGCAGTGGCCTGCCATATGGCATCACTGGCAAGTCCAGGCCTCTGGCTGTCTCTCTGCCTTCCAGGCCAGGGCTGAGATCACATTGCAGCACTAAGCTGTGGGCTCCGCAAGGGAGGGTGCTGCTGGTGGGCCCAGCTCCTCTGGCCTCCTTGCGTGCCCATATGTCTGAGCTCTGTAAAAGTGCCCAGCATGCCTTTGCTTGGTCTTGAGGTATGTGGATGTTTGCCCTATATTCAAGCCATGTGACTAAGATCACATAAACTTGGAGAGGATGATTCTTTTTAAAAACCACTCTGCTGCCCTTTGATGTGTGGCTGTTCTACCATTCAACTGGCCTACGTGTTTTTTTCCCCACAGAAGTATCATTTGATCTGGGGTCCTCAGAGAGTCTTAAACCTATTCCCCCCAGCCTGCAGCTTTAAGTATTCCAGACACCAAACAGTCCCATCTAGATTATAACACTCAGAACAACACTGATGAAAATCACCCCTACTCATCTTAAGTCGTGTGAGCCTGAGTCAAGCCTGGGCTCTCTTACTTTCCTCGTGAACAGATTTCTCTGGCTGCCAGCACTGCCAATACTATAATTCACTATTATTTGAAGAATGACAGTTTTATGGAAACACTTCTTCCTCCATCGTGCTGGCATTCACCCTGGCTATTACAAATTATACCGACTATTATGTTTTTTTTCCACAATAACTTAAATTGGGAGGAGATTCCATGGTATATTGTCTCATTTCTTAAATGTGCCACTGAGTCATTTCCCTTCATAACTGAGCTAGTTTTTTACCAATACCTTTAATTATATCAGTTCTTTTTAATAAAGCTCATTTTTATTGACTTTCTATCTACTTAATGAATTCTTCTTGGTGAAACAGGAGCTTACTGCCATAGCATATAAAATGACCCCTTATTATCATGGAGGTAGGTTGCATTTTTTTCTGTCTCCTGTATCTATTATCAGTGTATATTGTGTGTGTGTGTGTGTGTAATGCTAAACTAAATCAACTGAAACCTTTTTCAATTACATGGGCTGGGCTTACCTTATGAAATAGAATTCTTAAATCTTGTCCTATATATTTAAAAAGATAACTTGAATAGTATTTTTAAAAGCACTTAATGAAACAGTTTACATTATTTTATATTGTGAGTAATTATTCCCTAATTTCTCTCTATATATTCTTTTATGGGTAGTTTTCTGACAGTACACATATATAGCTAAATACACAGGACAAAAAAAGAATACAGTTTTCTCCCTGGTTGGTGTAGCTCAGTGGATTGAGCTCAGGCCTGCGAACCAAAGTGTCGCGGGTTTGATCCCCAGTCAGGGCACATGCCTGAGTTGCAGGCCAGGTCCCCAGTGTGGAGTGTGCTAGAGGCAACCATACATTGATGTTTCACTCCCTCTCTTTCTCCCTCCCTTCCCCATCTCTCTAAAAGAAGTAAATAAAATATGTATTAAAAAATACAGTTTTCTGAAGAATAGGCAAAGACATGTTCTTTTATTTTTGCCTGGTGTGTTTTAATGTGAGGCCTGCTTTTATTTCCCTTTGATACACCGTCCCCCAATGCTGTTCTCCCCATCCCTCCTCCTCCCACCCCCTGGCTACCATGTAGGATTCACAGTTACATCTCCATGCTAATCATCTGTCCGTTAGCAGCACTACTTTGATTGGGTGTAACCCAACTGTGTAGCTTTTTATGAAGCTTTATTTTAAACTCATCATCATCTTTTCTTAGCACATCAGTTTTTCTTCTTATGTTTTGACAGATTTGTCCCTCCCCACCCAGTTCCCCACCAGCACTCTGCCCTATCACACACCACACTGATTAAAGGCAGGTCCTGCTGGTATTCCTCTCCTGCAGCTCCACTTTCAGGTTTTAACAGGTTCCCCTATATCTGAAAATCCCTCCTCCACTGGTTCTACCCTATAATGCCCCCAAATAGACCTATGATACTGGTTTCAGTATTTTGCATTAAGGCATTAATGGCTGATGGGTGGAGCGTGGCAGGTGAAAATGGAGACAATTGTACTTGAACAACAATAAAAAACTAAACTAAAATTAAAATTAAAAAATATATAAATATTATAGCCTCGACTTAGAGAGACTTTATCAGGACAGCTAATTACTTATCAATTCAGCTAATAGTTAAGGGGTATCTATCATGAAACAAGCATAGTGCTTGAGCTGGAAGAATCAGAGTGGAAGGCAAGGTTCATGCATGCCCCAAATCCACTGGAGGAAACAGAGTCGTAAACAGAAAGTTTCAACTGATAGTAAGTGCTAAAAGAGAAGTGTGCACGTGCTGTAGGAGCTCAGGTGGCAGCTCAGAAATGACACAGAAGCAAGATGGCAGGTGGCAGAGAATGGGCCTGGTGTTACAGGCAAGGGCCAGGCCAAGACTGCACGTATCTGGAGGACAGGGGTCATGTCCCAATCATCTTTGTATCCTGGCATCAAGGGAGGTGCTCAGTAATTGTTCATGAAAAGCTGAAGGAGTGGAGGGTTTACAGGAGAAATCAGTGAGCACTCGAAGGAAGACGCAGATAAAATGCTCTGAGACTCCAGTGGGGGGGAAAGCGGGAGAAGAGCTTTTGAAATAAGCCTTCAAGGATGGCTGGTGAGATTTATCAGAGTGGCTTCTCTTTTTTTCTCTCCTGTGTCACATTCTTCCATTCACCAACCTCTTGACACTGGCTTAAATTTCCCTCCACCCCCTTTTCCTTCTGGCTTCCTTCCTGGATTATTTCTTTCATCCTGCTTACAAAGCCTTCATCCTCTCTAAAAAGCCAGAGGGGAGAAAGGCGTTGCTCAAGCCCTTTCACCTCTGCTCAAGAGGAATTTTATTACAAAGACTAGGCATATAATAGCTGGCAAAATTATTTTTTTTAAAGACCCAGAACTCCAGTGTAAAAAAGGAAGAATTCACAGATTTTTTCAGCCATGTGAAATGAATAGGCCCTAACCAGGTAGCTGAGTTGGTTAGAGCATCATGTTGATGCGCCAAGGTTGTGGGTGCAAATCTCTGGTCAGGGCACGTACAGGAGGCAACCAATGAATAAGTGAACAATGAATCAATGTTTCTCTCTCTCTTCCTCTATCTCTCTAAAAATCAATAAAAATGAATAGAACATACAAATGGTAAAGACGGTTTAATGAATCTGAATAATTTCATGAACCTAAAACCCAGAAAAAAAGTTACGAGATTATACCGCGATGTTTTGGTTTAAAGTGATGTAATTTATGGACTGCTATTCAGGCTTGGGGAACCTCTGGGTCTGCTGTTTGAAAGTGCAAGGGTTGGATGTTAGAGATTAAGATGAGAGTATGTGGGCATAACACGGCAACGCCATGCACTGCCTTTAAACACAGTGGTGAGAAAATAGGCAACAATAATGACAATGAAAAGGGGATATTAAGTCTGTTGTGGTATAATTAAATAATGCAGGCAGAGACATGCACACGTGTGTGCATACATGTTTATGACTACAACTAAATAAGGCCGTACAGAATTATTGGTGTTCAATGTCAGTCACAACAAATCCAAAGTGGTTAGGCGAAGGAAGAGTTTTAAAACTTTGTCCTTTGAAAGCAGACAGGGAAGTTAATTACCCCCTTCAAAAATATATAATGTAGCCACCCACACTTCTTTTAAAGCAAATAATTAGTTGGAAGAAATAATTAAGAAATAAAAAATAAATGAGCTACCCTAACACTTCCCAATAACAAATAACACAGGTCTGACATGTTTTCTAGTCAAAATATGTACACATATATTCCTGCTAAATGTAGACACACAATAAGGAGGATGGACTGTATTCTAGGATATCAGAAAGGAACTGAGGTTTAAGAAATGCCATTAAATTCCTACTGAAATATCACATGCAATGGAAAACATAAAATATGCATTGAAAAAATCTGAACTACTCATTCTGTCTTTAAACTGGTAGCATTGGGGGGTGACATGCAAAGCACTGTTTGGCCACGCAGCCAGAGTGGCCATGACAGGGAGGGCCAGACCCAGGTCTCAGTGTGTGGCTGGGGGTAGTAGGAGGGTCATCTGTCTGACACCTGAACCTCCTCTTTGCAGATCTCTGCTCTTTGAACAACAAGCATATAAAAATTGTAAAGGAAAATAAGTAGTCTCCTGGTAAGAGTAGAAAACAAATTGATGTTTATTCTCCCATTTACTCTGGTTCCATACATAAATCATCCTGAGCAAATGGTGACATCCTCCTATGGGCAATGACCTCATTTTAGCTGTATCTTCCTAAAATGATATCACACAAACAAATCCACCCCTTCTAAAATGGCTTACAAAAAGCAGATGATTTACCATTCTGAAAAAGGTCATTCTTATTTTCAGGTTGGTGATATAACTCCATCTAACTTCCCAACTTCCATTCCACGAGGCATGTCGATCTAAGCCATGTTCAACTCGGATTCCTGTTCTAGTGTTTCCTTTTATCTTTTTCCATTTTTTAATGCTTTGTTTTTGAAAGTTCCCTTGCATTTCCTGAGACCCTGCATGTTTCAAGAGAAACATTGAGCTGTTTAGGCTACAGTTTCTGTGTGTGTGTGTGTGTGTGTGTGTGTGTGTAGTCCAGGGCAGCCTGCAAACAAGTGTTGTATTGTATATTATATGGGGCTGCCTCCTCTTTTCCTTGAACAGAGCACCTGGTGTTACTGGTTTCAAAGAGTATTTCAAGATTGGCAGTTGGAGTCTCTTCATAGAAGTGTAACAGCGCTGCCCAGAAAGCTTGAAAAATGATATTCAAAGTGAAGGAGAATAGAGAATAGGTGTCACCCTCCAAAAGAATAGCAAGCAGCCCCAGGAACCTTCATTCAGAAAGGATTCAGAGAGAAAAAGGAGACGTCTGAGAATCAATGTTATAGCTTGGTATGAACTTAGAGAAATGAGTAACCCCTCGAAATAGGGTTCTGCCTGATCTCTCTGCTAGGCTGTTTCTTATGTAAAAACTGAACCAAACCAAACCAGGGCCTCTGCTTTAGGGAATAACCCACAAATGTTTCATTCAAAAGCTAGAAACTGCTACAAATTTTGAGGTGGCTTGTGAAGTTTTGTCTCAGGAATGCCGATTCTATTGAAAGGTTAAAATTGATAGAGATGTTTCCTAACCAATCTGGACTTCAGTGGGGAGAGTGACAATGCATCATTTTCAAGTCTTGATTTCATGGCCACTGACCCACCACTTTGTCCTCTGCACACACAGGGTTCATGAAGCTGCTCAGAAGGTTAAGATGAAAGGTACTCAATTGATTCCATGTGACATAAGGGACTTTCCTTAGCTTGTTCTGCGTCCTCCAGTTCACAAATGTTCCCTGCAGCTGCTCACTGATTAGAAATCGTTTTGCCAAAATCAAACTTCTATTCATCCCAGATATGGACTATATCAGAACCAAAGGAGATCACTTTCTTGAATGTCTCCTTCACGAATAGAGTAAAACCCCAGCTCCTTTTCCTGAGTGTACCTTCTCATAAAAGGACAGATTCTTAGTCTTGGATTGCATGTCAGTGAAGAAACCGTAGCCAGATAATAGGAAGAGTAGCACACAAACCTGAACTGTGAAAATTTGTTTTGTGTCATCAGCTTACATAATAATTACTGTGATTAATTTTTCTGCAATCTACCCTGGCTAGTGTGGCTCAGTGGATTGAAGACTGGCCTGCAAACCAAAAAGGGTGGCCAGTTCAATTCCCAGTCAGGGCACATGCTTGGGTTGTGGGCCAGGTCCCCAGTAGGAGCATGTGAGAAGCAGGAACACATTGATGTTTCTCTCCATCCCTTACCTTCTGTCTAAAAATATATTTAAAAAATAATAATTTTTCTGCAGTCTTTCTTATGAAGCCATAACCTTTACAGTCAGGTCCTCAGAACTTCATACAGAAGGCATGTTTAATCTTCAGAACTGACTAACATGAAATGAAATAGGTATGAGGAATACAGTTTTCTGAACAGCGTTATTATAAAGGCCATTTTCAGTCTGTATCTCACCAGTTCAAAGCAGGTCTAAAAAGAGTACAAATGAATCAGTAAAATCCAGCACATGTGCATTGCCACACATAAGATCTGTGGGCCACTTTCATTGTCAAAGCTACCATATTGCTTTGATAAGGTTTAAAGTGAGATGAAGCTAGACGGTTTTAGTCTTATCACTCTGTAGCTAGTGTCATAATGACTAATTAACTTGTCCAGGATCCACAGCCAGAAATCAAGCCCAGGTCTGAACCTTCTGTCAGACCTCACGTCTCCATTTGGCTCATGAAATGCTGCTAGGAAGGCAGGACGGCAGGCAGACAGGCAGACCAGAAGGAAGAAAAAGGAACATTCCCATTGCCTCTTAATATGACTGCCTTCAAGTTAAGTGTCTATTGGGTAAACAATTTTCAGAGAAGTCCCTTCTCCATCATTGGCTACATTCTCTGGAATCTCATAGTTTTTATTGCATATATAATTGCATGTATTCCAAAGGCACTCAAATATGGTGCATATTTTTGAATAGTAGATATCATAAAGATACTAAAATTGACTGAAACCACTTATATTTTAGCATTGTACAATGGAGGTGACACCTGAAGTTCATAAATGCAGCAGAGATCAAGAAAACTGCTTACATATTTTCTAGGTTTAAATTTTTTTGTTATTTATTGGTAGATGTGAACAAAAAAAATCATTCTAAATGGGGGGTAGTAGCTGATAAGATTGACAGAGGAGGTGATGGGACAGGCCTGGGTCAGGTAATCAAACCAGAGAAAGAAGCAGGGATCAACCAAAGGGAAGGGTGGGAGCCGGGGTGCTGGGAACACACAGCTGGAGTGCTGGGTGCGGCACCAAGGCCGGGCATAGACCCAAGCCTGAAGTTCCAGGGCCTGGTCCAGTTCCATCCCTGCAGGCTCTGAGTTTAAGACTTGCCCTACATTCCGCAGCTGGGTGAAAGCCTGTGCTGGGTCCCTACCTGACTGCTGATTCACCCCACATCATTCTCCCTCCCACACACACAGTCTTCGTCCTCCCACTGGCCCCCATGCTTACGTTATCTGTTGACTTTTTTGGCTGCTACCAGCTGGCATGATGTAACTCTCCTTAGCACAGGGATACATTTTTGCAAATACATAGAAAAAGTTGTGTATCTCATGGTTGCCAAATTAATTGTGATTCCACAAGGTTTCTGATTTTTCTCCCAAACCAAAAAGAGAGGACGTCTTCCCCTCTTTATCCAATAAGATACAGCTCAGCTATTAATTCTTGTATTTCTCCTCTGAGTTTTGCCTTTCACCAAATTTCTTACTAAGCCTCGGATAAGTATTCTTCCTTTCAAACTAGCACTTTCCAGAGTATTGAAATGGCCTTGAGTATTTTCCATGTCCACTAGCCCAAGAGCTGTTAGTGATCTGTCACATACATTGGTGTAATAAATAGTGAGAGCTACCATGAGCCAGGCACTGTGGTAAGTATTTTGTGTGCATTGTTTCATTTGAAGATACTGACTGAAGAAACCGAGACTCAGAGAGGTGAGGCAGTTTCCCCAGAGTCTCCTGACCAGATCCCAGGCCATGTCACCCTGACTCCAAAACCCATAGAATCACCCGCTACACACTAAAGACCTGGCACACAGTTAGTTACTCAGTGAATGTTGAACTCAACTGAAAGAAGGAAAAGAACTGGAAGGACAGCAAGGGAAAAGGAGTGTCCCAAACTAGAGCTCAGGGCTATTGCTCAGCCCCTTGGTTGAAAGCTGATTCTAGTGTCAACAGCAAGACCATTGAAAATGAATCACTCTTGGAGCATATTGGAAATCTGTAGAATGTGACCAACATGTCTCAAGTATGTTAGGACAGTCTCAGAGCTCCTTGTGACATCAGTGTGGAGAATATGAACACAGAACCAAGGACAGAGTCTGGCACTAAATAATTGTGGCTCTCATCCTGGAAACAACCATAAGTCTCTTATCACCAAAGCTGAGACCCCTGAGCAACTAGGGAATACTACAGAACACCCCAAGTCGAGAAAACCATGGATCTGTGAGGACTCAGGGCCTGAACAAGGACAGAAACCATCTTGCTCACAGAGCATTGTCTTCAAAAGCCCTTTGTAATGACTATTAAGCCACCCTTTGCCTCTGCTGGTATACTCATGTCAATTGCCAGAAACAGTGAAGAGTTTCAAAGCTAAATTTGCTCAAATGTGTTTAAACTTGTTCAGAATTTCTCTCATCCTCCAGAGTAATTTAGCATACGTGTTTAACAAAAATTAACAGCCCTCTATGTTGATTTAGTCATTTGTGCTGTCTAACAAATTGTCTTTTTTCTAATGTGGAACAGATGGCTTTCCCCAAACCACCTGAATCAAAACAACAACAAGAATGCCCACTTTCTGTGAGTTCTTGCTCCATTCAATATCAAGACAACAGCTACACCACCACATCAAAGGAAGAGGGTCGGGCAGAATGGTTGCCAGACAAAGAAGCCCTCAATTCCCCTAGGCTAAGAGGCTGAAAATCTCAGGAAGATAAGGATACAAAAGTGGAATCAAGTTTGAACTTGGGTTGGTAGCTACTGAGGAGTGGAGGTGAGGGAGAGGGAGAGTGACAGTGAGGGGTGCTGACCTGCACGGTTGGTCTCACAGGAGGCTGATCCAGTTAACCACTGCCCTAGATTAGCAAACTGGGGCTGGGGACCAGGAGGCCGGCAGGGTCACAGGGAGCTGGGCCTGACAGGAGGTGCTCCTCCAGAGACAGGGGCCACACTGAGCAAATGAAGGTGTGGAGCCAAGGACAAGTATTCTTGAAATATGTTTTGAGATTCCTTGTTAATGCATATATGCGGCAGCATACCAGGGCCCTTAGTAACAGCCCGTCGGGTGTTGTGACAACAGCGTGGGCGTGATGACACCAGCCTGTGTGGGATGCCGCGCCATCGGCGGGCAGGACTGCAGGAGCCTGCGCACGGGTTTTGATTTCAGTGGGAGCTCGGTACAAGGTCGGGCCACCATCCGAGGTCTCCTCGGAGGGGGTCCTCATCTTCGTGAGCACGGGAGAAGGGACAAATGCAGCTCCAGACACGGGAGCCCCTGCCAAATATTTAAAGTCACCCCTTTTCAAAAGCCTAAATGTTCTAGTGCCTCTGAGAATGTATTTAGGGATTTCTGATTTCTGTGTGCAAAATGTGTTCTCTGAGCTATTTCTAAGGACTGGAAAATTCTGGCTGCTTTTGTACAAACAAGGTACCAAAGTCTATCTGAAAGGATTCATGTTCCCTGTATTTGCTGGGCATTAATTTTTTCATGCTGGGAATTAATTTTTTTCATGCTAGGCAAGAAGGAGTTCTGCTTTTCTCCTGTGACTACACTCTCAATGTAAGAGCATCCCTTATACATATTTTTTTCTTTTTGGTAAATTCTATCTTTGCACGTATCTTTAGAGTATAAATACATTGACAAGTTAACATTAAACAAGCAGTCCTTAGAGAAAAACGAACACAGAAAATTTCTCTCAAAAATTTTTGACTCACAAAAGTAGACTTTTGTTCAATGAAAAATTTTGTTGGATTATTTAGCCATTGCATGAAGCTGTAGTGATTAAAATGTTTTATAATGCACTGTTGTTTTCCATGAAACTCTAGTGTGGCCCTGTTCCCTTGCCACAGGAATGTAAGAACTTCTTGGCAAATACCCTGACCGGGACCGGGTGGGACGATGTATAATTAATGTCAAGTGTTATTGCCCTTCTCCAATGCCATCCACCCACTGACCAGCATCAGCTTCCCTCCTGTTCTTTCGGTATTCAGATCTTGGTTTACACCACTTTGGTTCTGAATATATCAGGATAAAATTCTGGTTTCCCTTTTTGAGGATACACATGGCAAAAATCAGGTTCATGTAACAGGAGCTAATGTCATATCTCTGTTAAAGGGGTTCAGAGTGAGCCAACATTTTTACAGTTAGAAGTACAGGAGTGGGCAGAAGTAAGTTTGTAGATGTGAGTATGTAAAACAAAGTTCATTATTGTATTATTATTTATTAATTATAGTACTATTTTCCATACAAACAACTATAAACCTACTTTTGCCCACTGATGAAGTGTAAAAAGTACTAGGGGTACTTTTTTAACTTCAAGTTTTTAAAAATTTTTCTTGAGCTCTGTGTAATAAGTATTGGGAGAGAATTCCTGGGAACTGTTAATGGAACTGCAGGCTCTTTTCCTCTCTCTCTTCCTTGTTTCCATAAACTTACTAGACAGGATCAAGTCCAAAGAGCTGATAAAGTAAAAAAGGTATTTGCACATTAAAATGAAAGCAGGAATAAAAGTAATATTCGTGAATATCTTGCCATATTGAATTGGGATCAGACTAGCAACCCTGAGATTCAAATACGTTATCATGAAGCTGAATTGTCTAATGGGAAAACTGTAATTGCGAAAACCAAAATTTCAAGTCAGTCCTAGGGCCAATTTTATTGTATGAACAGAAAGCTGCAAAGTTTAATTACACAGTAGTTCTTCCAGTGAGGTTCCTGGGAAGGAATTTTAAAAGTTGAATTTAGAAATGAAATTTAAGGGTAGATATTAATGGGGGTGATATTCATCAGACTGGGGTTCATATGCCCTAGTATATGTCCATACGGGTTGTTAAAATACTGAAATCCTTTCGTACCCATTGGTCATTAGCCACTGCCAACCCCATGGCTGCTCAGGCCCTGCTCCGAGACCCACCTTTATCTTGCCAAGACCTAGCTACTAAGGCAGCAACACCCAATGCAACAAGGAGTCTCTAAGAGACCGCTCATCTCAGGCGGCAGTCAGTCCTGCCTGGTCAGTGCCCATGTTATTTAAAGTCCAGATTGAACAAATTATAAGCAAAGCCTGGAGTCTGTGAGGGATCGTGGGAGATTGTGAAGGTCACTGCTTTACTGTGAAGAGTAAAGTCACTGCTTTACTTACCTTATTGCTTTGCTGATCCACAAATGTCTGCAAGAATTCTTGTTCTCCCTCATTCTCTTATTCTGGCAACATATATTTTTTTTTTGTACCGAATCATTAGTCTGGAAAGGATAAAATTAAATTCCTTTGTGACAACATTACAAATGGAAATATGAGAGGGTGCCTAAGCATGAACAGGTCGTTTGAGATGAAGACCTAACCACCTGTGTAAGAGCCAAGGCTGGTGGGCTGTGGCCCACCTCAGTGCACCCAGCACCTGTGCAAGTTTGTGGGCCCATCAGAATCCATTTCCCTGCCAGGGCCCTGCAGCCTCCCAGGGCCTGTGCTCAGATGCCAACTGTGAAGGGAGGTCCTTTTTTCTTGGTTGTTGAGATGTCTTTCTGTGTTTTTCTACTCTTGATTAGGTCTGTAATATTGCCTTTTCCACTGATGACGCAGTGATAGTTTCTGGACTTCCCAGTGCCCAGAGAGAATTATGAAAAAAAATTTAACTCATGGATATAATGTGCTTGTGAGGAAAAATCAGAGTATTTCAAAAAGTGGTCAATGCAATTTAAAGAAAGCTGCCAGGGCTAAAAGAACATCATTAATAAGTTCAAGTATCAATACATGTATTAAATCAGAGAGTCAAAGATTTGGGAAAAGAAAGGGACCTTAATTTCATTTGGTAAATGTAGTTTTTCAGTACACTGTGTGTGCTTTACTAGTAAATATAATTTTTCTGCAATACTTCTCAAATTTGCATTCTATTTTTGAATGGAGGCACAATTGTGTTTGTGTAGAAATTTTCTTTATTTGAGAAAATGTGTTGTCATAGAGAAAATGTCAATGGCTCTAAAAATGTAGAATATTATTAGCCGAGGTTATCCACATGTGAGTAAATAGTAAGGAAATAGTTGTTGGATAAGGTGCAATGGACTAGCAGCTGCCGAAGGCTCTGGCTGTGGACCTCAGCTCCTCTTGCCTCTGGTAGGCTGTTTGGCCCCTCCTCTTTCTGCCTTGGGGAGAGGCTGCTCCCACTCATGCTGACTTGACAAAGTTTTGATCTTTTGTGTATACATTTCCTATTTCTTTACATCCTCCACAAAGCACAGGCAATGCTGTGTACTTAGGATTTTTCAAAAGATGACTGACTGAATGAATGCTTGATAACTCTAGGCAGTTTCAGTTCTTCTTTCTTCATGTAATGCAAGATGAGAGGTTCCATTTCTACCCTGGGTTAAATTAGGCTCCCCTGTTTTAAACAGGTTCTTCACCGAGCCCTCCATTCCAAGCTTGGGTCTGTTTTAAATAGACCATACTTTGTATTTTAGATTGCTGCTTTGGGCCAAATCTCATGCAGTTATGATGGCCTACTTAACTCTTCATTCAACAGTGCTCCATGGGAACAAGACTGAAGTACATGCTGCCCACAGATCTGAATATTGTGAGAATGTTTGTCTGACTGTTGAGCCTGGTCCATTCTGACTTGGACCTAAACTTTGAAACTATAGTTTTATACTCTAAAAATGAACTGTAACACCCTCAGATACCAGGACTCAACTTCTCATCCATCCATCCATCCGTTCAATATTTACTGAACAGCCACTATATTTTGGGTTCTGTGTTGCAACTAGACAGATAAATGCAACACACCCCTTGACCTTGAGTAGCTCATGGTCCTGTGAGGTATAGAGACATGGACTCTCATGTATCATTAGTGCAATTAAAATCTTTAATGGATATATGAGCAAAACATCCTGGAGGTACAAAAGACAGAAGAACTCACTCTCAGGGAACCTGGAGAGCACGTTAGAGAAGAAATGACAGTTTAGCTGAATCTTACATCATGAGTAGTGTTTTTAGATGGAGACACAGGAAGGACCCTCTATGCAGAGGGAACAGCTTAAGCAAAGCCACAGAGTACTGCTGGGCCTATCTCTGGGGGTTGTGAGGAGCACAGCCCTGGTTTAGGCTGTGCCAGCCTGCCCTGAACCATGGCTGCCCCAGAGCCCACTGGGAACACTTCCCACTCCCTGGGTTGAGGGAGATCTGGTAAGGTATGTCAGTGTCTGCTATGGCTGGAATGAACCTCCTGGGCACACTGGCCTGTGATTCCTGACTTGTGGTCCTGGCTCCTGAACCCTTCACTCTAGCCATACAACTTCTGAAAGAGGTGTAGTTTGACTAGAGACCAAAGCAGTTAAGTTCTCCAATTTGAGCTGCCTCTTCTTTCTGAACCTTCTCAAGAGGAAACTTGCCCACCATTAGACAGCAGTGAGTCCAGCCTAAGTCCAAGCCCAGCAGGCAGTAGGCTTTATGACTTGCACCCTTCATCAAACAGATGAGCTCCAGGTGGCCCTTTTGCCTACAGCAGGGCATGTGTTTGGTGGCTTTGTTCGTGAGAGAATTCTAGTGTTATGAAGCAAACAGTAGGATGACCTGGCTAAATATTTCTGTCTCCGGTTGAGGCTGAATCCTCTCTTTAAACATGAGCTGGCTTGGAACAACTGCCCCAGCCACTCCCTGTCTAGTGTGAGGAGGCCACAGTCTTCCTGACTAAGGTACTCTGCTGGCTTCACAGTCACCCACCTCCCAGCACCAATAATTGCAGTGCTCATGTGTAGTCTGCAGTGCTCATCAGGTGCCATTGTCCCCTGGGGAGCATGGTTTCACTGTTGACTCAACTGTAAAATCACTGAGGTGGTGTTCTGTGTGTATTAATATGCATCTGCAGTCCACATGTGTAGAACTCCCACAGCTCAGCGAGCAGAGATGACATTGAATTGCCTTGGAAAGAATGTCCCCACTTGTCAGGGAGCTCCACCCGCAGAGTCATCTCCCCACCTCCTCCGCGTCCACCACAGATGAGAATAAGTCTACCAAGATGGGATCTGCTTTGGGAGGAAAGGTGACAGATCTCTCAAAGGAGAAGGGCCAGGAGCCTGTTCCTCAATGGCCTTTTACTGAGTTAATTTGCTTGGGAATACAGGGCATATATGTAAAGCTCATCAGTTATTGTTAGGCAGTAGTGATAAAAAATAGATAACATTCAAAGAAACCTGGGGGTTTATAATGAGTCAGGGCAGATAACTAAAGGGCCATAAAACTTTGGGGAAACAAACTCAATTCTTGCTTGGACCCTTATCATTTAAATTGAGGGCATTAGCAAAGCAAGTTTCAAAGGATTTTATGTATTCTTTCTTAGGCCTGATGGCCCCAGGGAATCTGCCCTTTCCAGCACAAGGCCACACCCCTCTCTGGTATTGTTTCAGGCATAAGTCAGGTAGCAGAAGTAAGGCAGCCAAGAGATTAGGAGACTTCTTGCAGACAGAATGAGGACTCAGGCTATGTCAAAGCCAAGGGGTGAGGGTTAATCCCCCCCCTTTTTCTATAGCCCCCTCAAGTCCTTCCCTGACGGCCCCTTCGTGACCATGCCTGTCTTATGTCATCCCTTCTCTGAGGAATCTTACCCATCACTGGCTAACCAGTCATCCACCCAGGACCAAGCAGGGTGGAGTAAAGGGGGCAGAGGTGGCACCCCTACAAGAAAGATAAGCTTTGTCTCCTTAGTGGCTTATGGTCCCATGGTCTCTTTACTCAGCCTTAGTCATGAGAGGTGCAGCTTCTGGAACCAGTCAGGGTGGTTCCCAACACCCACTAATCTTTTCTTTGTCTCTTGTGCTCGAAGTTTTCTGTCTTTAAAGATAAATGTGAAATGTCACTCAAATGTAAGACATCATCATGGACTTTTATTGCATTTGTTATGATTGCCACGTCTATGGGTACAGGGTGACCCAGAACCCCATTCCTATGGATCCTAATCTCTACTTTCCTTCTCTGTTGCCGTCAGTGAGTTAAGGTTTAGAAAAATACCCCTCAATACAGGTACAAGCAAAAATCATACAAAGAAGTCTTTTAAATCCACTTTTTATGGTGATGTTATCAAGACCTATAAGTAGGAAGCATAAGAAATACAAGGAGAATAGGAAACCCTTATGTAATGTTGGTAGAAATGTAAGTTGGTGCAGCCTTTGTGGTAAACATTGGAAGTTCCTCAAAATATTAAAAACAATGACCATATAATTCAACAATTCTACTCCTGGGTATTTATCTGAAGAAATCATAAACACTATCTTAAATAGATATCTGCATGCCATGTTTATTGAAGCATTAATGGTTATAATAGCCAAGATATGGAAACAAGCTATGTATCCATCAACAAAAAACTAAGTAAATAAAATGCTGTGTGTACAAATATACAATGGAATATTATTCAGCCTTTAAAGAGAAGCAAATCCTGTTGCTGCAAAAACATGGATGGACCTTGAAGGCATTATGCTAAGTCAAATAAGTAAGGCAGGGAAAGACCAAATACTGTATGATGTCACTTACATGTGGAATCTAAAGTAGAAACCCAAAACCAAACTCTTAGATAGAGAACAGATTGGTGGTTACCAGAGGCCACAGGGGAAGGGTGAGAATGGTGATGGGAGTGAAATGGGTTACAAAAAATGAAGCATAAGTACCATATTTTGCCACGTATAATGCATACTTTTTTGCTGAAATTTTTGACAGAAAAATAAGAATGCACATTACACATGGGTATAATGATTACATACCATGGATATAATAATGGGTATAATAAATCCCATGTATAATGTGCACAAAACATGGGTGCACATTATACCCAGCAAAATACAGTAAGTGTGTAAGTTAAAGGAGTAGAGCCATTTAATGTTTTTAAAATTAGGTCATATCTGCAAATGAAATAGGCAACCAGTTAATGTAAGATGAAATATTATTCTTTAGGGTTCTGCACATTTTAAATTTGTCCAATGGGTATTATATCACAGTTATTATTTAAGGTTTTAGCATGTGCAGTAAATGCAACTTTATGAAGGTGTGGCATTTTTTTAAACTAATGTACAGCCCAAAGTTCTGAATTTGTAGCTGCTAATTTGGACTGGTGAACAGAATTCCTATTTTATAGCTTACTTATAGAAAAACAAATATAATCATTGCTATTCTATAGATAACATATTTATTAAGGACAGACTATTTTTAAATAGTCTAAGATTCTGGTGTTTTTTTTCTTAAGAAAAGTATTTAGAATCAGACCGATGGCCCTGGGTAAGAAGATAACATTTAGTGAAAGTGCCCATTTGTTTTCTGCCTCCACATCCTAAGTGAAGGCTCAGAGCTCTGCCCTCTGGAACAGAGGGGCCACTAGGCAGCCACGCATTCAGAAGACTGGCAGCTCACCAGGGAGAGAGTGTCCTGGCTGCTGTGACCCACCCCTAGGACATTTCCCTTAAAAAGTATATAAAGGATACATGCCTAATCAATAGATTTGTTTCTTTTAGGAGATGTTCTATAAGAGTTTATATTTCTTGTTGGTATGAAATGAAAAAAGAACCTACCAACCTTAAGAATTCATTGCCTCTTAAAAGAAAAAAAGAAACTTTTTTATTCCAGTTTCTAAAAAGAGGTGTTTACTTTCAAACTGGTTTATCTACTCAGGCCTCAAACCACCCAGGCTATGACAAGCCCCCATGCCAATATTCATCACCTTGGTTTGGGGAGCAAACTGCCTCTCAGTTTTTCCCAGACAGCACTCAGAATCTAAAGAGTGTGTTTTCAGAATATATTTGCATTTTAGGTGTAGCTGTATCTTGATCTAAGAAATGGGAATACAGGCTTATGGGTCACAGAAAACATTGACAGTTTACATTCTTGCTCAGATGTATGTTGTTTGGGATAGTAACCAGCAATGGTACATGAATATACAATATTTTATATGCTATTTGTAGGTGAATTTTGTCTTTATGCAAATGTTTTCCCTTTTATAATAATTGCTAACCTCTAAAAATATAGGTATGTCTCTTTTTTCTTTCTTTAATTTTTCTGCTTGGTAATTAGATTTTAAAGGTGAGATACACAGAATACATTTTTGCTAAGAAACCTGCAGTGGTGAGTCTTAGCTTTAAGAATTATGCCTGCTCTTTTGCAGTTTTTGCTTGAATACACCAAGTTAGAATCATTTACTAACCACAAACACAAAATGCATTAGATTTTAACAGCAGATCTAAATTAAAAACTCAGCAATTTGGAACAAATAAACACCTTAGTTCATTTCCAAACTAAAATCATGGTTACATTTTATTGTTTCTAAACCTTTCTTACCACAAACCATCAATCCACCATCTTCCTTCTGGCTCATTTGAGCTTTGAACCGTACCTTTACGGTGCCATAAATTCCCATGTCACTGGGGTACACTGCAATTTGCATCAATTTCTTTTGAGCCAAAGTTGTCTATCTTTGAAGACATCTTTAGTACTTAGAATTCACTCAGAAAAGTAATACCCAACTGAACGATGTAAAACATAAATTTGAAAAACATGTTTTGGCTTTTATCTCAGGATGGAAAATAAAAGTGGTCAGAGTTATGCAGGCAGTTCCGTGACCCAGAACTCACTTTCTAATACTTTGGTACCATTGTTTCAGGCAGAACCTTTTAGCAACAGGAAGCAAAAAGAAGAGTGTAGACCTGCTCTCAGCCACCTGAAGACAAGAGGCCATTTTAAAGATATTGTTACAGGGGAAATGGTCAGGGTCATAAAATTGTCAATGAAATGTACTCTTATCAGGTCTTTCTGTGGGATGCATGGCAGGAAAAAGCAAAAAGCCTCAGCTGAGTGGGGACAAGGGCCATTCCCGGTGGCCCTGACCAGTGAAGCACATGGCCCAGGTGAGCTGCCCGCAGCAAGTGTCGAGCCCCTCTGTCTGTCAGGGAGCTGCTGTCATGCTGGGGTGGAAGGCTGGGCGAGCTGGGGCTTCAAAGGGGGAAAACAGCACACTGCTCTTCTGTGAACTCTAGAAAGTGAGCCTTCTAGAGGTATCAGGGGGCTGTTTGTCCATTGCAGCCTGTCTGCCGGCAACATGTCCCCTCGGGTCTGGCCTCATTCTCTGCACCCAGCTCTGGGCTGCATCAGGCAGAAGCTGATCCTTCAGAGGAACTTGTTTTCCAAGCTTTAAAAACAAAATTACTGGGAGGGTAAGAGAAAACCCAAGCCTTCAGTCCTTGGGCAGCATGCCACCAACCTCCTTGAACTCCAGCCCTGGGTTTTTGTGTCCCTTTGAAATAGACACGGTTTGGATTGAACCTGCACTTCCTAGCATCTGGAGAAGAGGAGGAAGAATACACTATTTTTAAAAGGAACTTTCTGGAAAGTGTACAAAACCTGATAATTAAAAAAATAAAAAGCAAACCCTCAGCTGCACAAACAGCCCTTGTTCTCGGCCAGCAAAGGTCTGTCAGGAGTGCCCACCTTCCTCTCCTTGAGAAGAGTAATTAAGGAGACCAGGAAGCATCACAGAGTCAGGCTGTTTTCTAGCAAGGCCTTTTCAATCACCTCCTTTGATCTAGCTCTGAGTGTGGGAGAGGGAGCAACACCAATCTGCTTGTGCCTCCAACCCTATTTGTAGGCAGTGTGTTGGAATAGCGTCTTCTCCCTCTCAACATGTTTTTTTGAATCGATGTGTACACATCTGTCTTTATACCCATCCACTTTTCTGGCCCCAAACAAGTTCTCTGTGAGTTTCCCCAGCCGAGCTCAGTGGGATCTCTGTCAGCTGCAAGATTTATGTCATCTTGTTCAGTCCTGAGAACTGTTCCTTCAGCTCTCCACATCTGGATTTAATTGCAAAGACATTAAGTGCACTGGAAAAGCATACTTTAGAGCAGTTCTTTATAGACACCCCGATTAAAGGAGCTGATGGCTGTAGGTTCGCGTGGGATGAGCCAAGACAACATCGCAAAAGTAGAAAGCACAGTGTTATGAAAGAACTGTTGGGAAGGAGATTGTCCTGTTCAAGGATTACTACACTTATTTGTCTGCTTTGGGAGAAAAATGTGCCGAGATGCCTGCCAACTATAGGCTTTGTCTGGCAGTATGTGGGATCCACACATGGATGACCGTGCTTTTGGTGTTTTCATGGCCAGTTTCATGGACATCCTTGTGTGCTGGCATTCGGGTGTGTAATGCATAAACGTCGGGAGCCAAAGGCTGGTTGGTAACTGCAGATGCCGTCACCTCTTGCCTCATAGTCCCTTCTAGGGGTGGTGATAGAGTCCCAGGGGCTACCACACCCTGTGGTGTCTCGATACATAACAATGGAAGCATCCAACCCTCTTGGAGCAAAGACAGAACATGCACTGATTTGTGTGGTTTTAGCAAAACCTCTCCCTCCACAGTCCTCTCCTGGCTTTGCAGACACTGGTAGGTTTTAAATAAACACATCCAAAATTTAAGGCAAAGGGGTCCTTGCCATGATCAGCATTACACAGATGGTCTCTAGGTTTTCAGACTGTGGCTGGTGTTCAAAAAGATAATGAAAAGGAACAGTTGTCATCAGAGGAAGAGTGATACATTTCTTTTATCTGTATTATATTTTGAAGCTCTAAACTTTCTAAAGCAGGTGAAATTCTCTGATATCCCAGCTCCTAAACAACTTATTATTTGAAGGTATATGAGCATTTAGTTTCCTGTGTTTGAATTAATCTCATCCATGAACTTGAGTATCAGGGGCTCTTAACCATTTTTGAACCCCAGACCTTTTTGGCAATCTGGCGAAACCTCCAGACCTCTTCACAGAAGAATATTTTAAGCTACATAAAATAAAAATACATAAGATTTCAAAAAGTCATGTTGAAATCAGTTATCAAAATATTTGAAGAATTAATTTGTGCGATAGCAGTAAATGTGTTTATTAGTACATTGACTAGATCTAGCAGAAGGTCTGATAACTATATTTCTAACATATTTCTAATGTTTCTAATATTTTACCCAAAGAAATGCTAAGTTTCTGATCAATATTAATGCACATAAAAATGTAATCTCGTCCCTATCTAAATTTATAGCACCCTTAAATTCACGGACCCAAAGTCACCCCCTGGCTTGGTGACAGTGACCATCTCCCCAATAGCCATGAACCATGATTGTCCTTGGGCCCTTTTCCCGTACTGAGTGACTTGTCCTCTGCTCACTTTTGGCCCTCCCTGAAGCCCTGCTGGGAAGGTGCAGCTCCTTGGAAGTTGGGGAAGTTGCACAGTGGGACAGGTCCAAGCAGAGAGCCGTAGTGTGCAGTGGGGCATGTCCAGAAAGGCTGCTTTTGCACCCTAACCAGTTAGCCCTCCCTGGCCTCCTAGGCCAAAGACAGTGAAGATGCCCACTCAGCGAAAGTGGTGTATCAGCGAGGGGGAGTCATTAGTGGTGTAAGTGCTGGAGAATAACAAGTCAGGAAGGAAAAAGGCCTAGTTCTGCTTGGCTCCTGACTGGTTTCCCTGCCACTGTCAAGCTGAGGGCACACAGCTCAGAAGACACAACTCCAAGCAAGTTGCTGCCCTGGTTAAAGTTCATGTGTGGCTAGAGTCCTTCCTCTCTGAAATGGCACAAAGGCCTTTGTTACAGGCTGACATGTGTCCCCCCAAATCTACATGGAGAAGCCCTAAACCATATCCAGTACCTCGGAATATGACAGGGGGGCCTTTGATGAGGTGATTAAGTTGGAAAGAGGCTGTTAGGGTGGACCCTGAATGAATCTGACTGTTGTCCTTGTGAGAGGAGGAGATTAGGACACAGAAAGACAGACACTAGGGAGGTGTACACACAGAGAAAAACCGAGGAGAGAAGCCTCCAAAGAAACTAAACCCGAAAAACTTCCGGTCATGATGGCAGCACAGGTAAACACAGCTAGTCTCCTCCCATAATCACATAAAATTACCACTAAAATATAGCACAACCATCTCTCAGAAACATCAGAAATCAAATTCAATGGAAGTCTGACAACTATAGAATTCAGAAACCACATCCATCCAGAATGGTAGGAGGGGCAGAGATGTGGAACAGGCTGGCCCCACATCTGCATGAGGTGGATAGATTTGGGGAAGATATCTAGGGAGTGAGGAGTCCCAGCCTCACACCAGGCCACCCAGCCTAGTGTTCCAGTGCCAGGAAGATAAGCCCCCATACCTCTGGCTGCAAAAACTAGCAGGGATCGAATTGGTGGAAGAAACTTTTAGAGTCCCAAGCGGTTCCTCTTAAAGACCCCATACACAAACTTAATCATATTCAATCCTTCTGAGCTCCAGCACCAGGGTAGCAGCTTGGAAAGCATCAGTGGCACACAGGGAGAAACTGAAGTGTCTGGCATCAAGGCGGGAGCTGGAGGACAGCCTTCCCCCAGAGAGAAAAGTGGGCTATTGTCTCTTTTCTGAATCCTCTACCCACAGAACCACAGAGCTAGCAGTCTGGTACCATATCTGAGACTCCATCAACCTGGCTAACACTGTTTGCCCCATTCTGGAGATCACTGGAGACTCTGTCCAACCCATCATACAAGCCCATCCAGGATGCTTTTCAATATGAATGGCTGGTCTTGGCTCATGCTTCACAACTTCCTAAATCCTCTCAAACAAACTACAGCCTAAAGTAAGCCCCCAGTCCCCTGGATCTCTTGCTAAGTGACTCCAGTTCCAACACTAGCAGGAGCCAGCCTAAATTAATAGCGTGGCTTCACCTGGAAATTTCCAATCTAGTAAAAGTAGCAGCCATCTTAGATTACTTTACTCAGACAGGGTGGCCCCAGAAAAAATGTAGGTGGGGGCTGACCTTGGCTTGCATTACCTGGGAAACCTCACAACTTGCACACCCAGTAGATAGCTACAGACCATGTCAGAGCACTACCACCCTGCCTCCACACAGCTGATCCTCTATGGAGGGCAGAGGTTGGTGGTCAGTAGTTATAGCCAGTCCTTGCAACTGACTGGTCTGGATCAATCCCTGTCATTCCCTGACAATAGCAATCAAGACAATCACGTACAAGAAGAGGGTGTACTCAGCCCACATGAAGGATGCACCTCAAGAATTCAGCGTGGGGTGACAGGGGAAGTTGTGTCACTGGACCCTATAGGACAACTACTACATTAGGCCACACTACCAAGACACAGAGTCAAAGCAGTTGTACCAAATATGTAGAAACAAACACAGGGAGGCTGCCAAAATGAAGAGATAAAGAAACATGGCCCAAGTGGAAGAAGAGACCAAACTCCAGAAAAAGAACTTAACAAAATGGAGATAAGTAATTTGTCAGATGCAAACCTCAAAACACTGGTGATAAGGTTGCTCAAGGAACTTAGTGAGGATCTCAATGGCATAAAAAAGATCCAGTCAGAAATTCAGGATGCACTTGAAATAAAGAACAATGTACAGGGAAACAACAGTAGAATGAATGAAGCTGAGAATCAAACCAATGATTTGGAACATGAAGCAAAAAACAACCAATCAGGACAACTAGAAGAAAAAAGAATCCAAATAAACAAGGATAGTGCAAGCAGCCTGTGGGAGAACTTCAAACATGGGAATATTCACATCATAAGGTACCAGAAAGAGAAGATAAAGAGCAAGAGATTGGAAATCTATTTGAAAAAATAGTGAAGGGGAACTTCCCTATTTGGTGAAGGAAATAGAAAGGCAAGTCCAGGAAGCACAGAGAGTCCCAAACAAGATGGATGCAAAGAGGCCCACTCCAAGACACATCATAATTAAAATACACAGGTTAAAGACAGAGATAGAATCTTAAACAACAAGAGAAAAGCAGTTAGTTACCTACAAGGATGTTCCCATAAGACTGTCAGCTAGTTTCTCAAAAGAAACTTTGCAGGCTAGAAGTGATTAGAAAAATATATTCAAAGTCATTCAAAAGCAGGGACCTAGAGCCAAGACTGCTCTACCCAGCAAAGATACCATTTAGAATTGAAGGGTAGATAGTTTCCCACACAAGAAAAAACTAAAGGAGTGCATCATCACCAAACTATGATTATATGAAATGTTAAAGGGACTTATTTAAGAAGAAGATCAAAACTATAAACAATAAAATGGCAACAAATAACATATCTATCAACAATTGATTCTAAAAAAAACGAACAAAGCAAACAAGAACAGGGAGAGAATCATGGCTACAGAGAGTGTTTTGATGGTTGCCAACTGGGAGGAGGGTATGGAAGATAGGGTGAAGAGGCCAGGGGATTAAGAAGTACAAATAGGTAGTTACAGAATAGCCATAGGGATGTAAAGTACAGTATAGGAAGTGAAGTAGCCAAAGAACCTGCACATGACCCATGGATATGAACAATAGTGGAGGGATTGCCTGAGGGAGTGGGGAACACTGGGTGGAGGGAGGCAAAAGCAAAAAAACTAGGACAACTGTAATAGCATAATCAATAAAATATAAATTTTAGAAAAGAAACTAAGATCTCAGACTTCTAGCCTCCATGCTATGAGTGAATACTTTCTGTTGGTTAAGCCCCCTTGTTCAGTATGTTGTCATGGTAGCCCAAGCAGACTGATACAGACCTCTGGGTGTGCCCATCCTAACTCTCCACTTCCTGTGAGAACAGTCCCCCCCTCCCCTGGCCACTTCAGGAACACTTGCACATGTTGTTGCCCATGCACACAGGCACACGGCCTCTCAGCTTGGTGCCTACCACACCTTACCCTGTCCTGTGTGTCTTTGTCCCACATGGTGGCAGGCTGACCTCTCTGCTCATCCTTGACCAAAGCTCAAGTGGCACTTCACCCAGTCCCTTCCCGAGTACCCTCTGGACCTGCACTGTGTGTGCCCTTGTGCACGTTTCTATGCTGCCCCCCTGCCTTGTGTATCACAGAGAAGGATGGTTTCTCCTTGATCTTTGTGTTCCCAGAGCCCTGTACTTGGCCTAGGATCTGACACTTGGTGCTCCATAAGTATCGGATGAACAAATACACATAGCCATCCCTCTAGCTGATTGTCCTCACTCTACCCAACTGCAACAAGGGAAACAGATAATCTTGGTTCAAGGCCAGGGCAGGCCATGCACCAGCTCTGTGACCTTAGAAGAGTCCATGACCTCCTGAAGTGCAACTTCCTGAGCAAACTGTGGGCACAAGTCCAGGGTCATGTTTCTCAACCTTATTAAGACTTGTCTCCTTTCAGCAAATGTCAAAACATTATATGGGATTTTTTCCCCCCAAATGATCTCTGATCCTTGAATTCCTATATGCCAAGATGATTTTGCCAACCTTTATGTTCTCCTTAACATTTGGGTGTAAAAACACAGAGGCCATAGCTTATAGCTTTGTAGAGCTCTGTGTCAACTGGAGTAGACAGACAAAGAGATAAGTTTAGTACTACGTAGCAAGCACTGGGTATCGGCATAGAAGAGACACTTGGTCCATCTAAAAGCCTTGGCCAGTTTCTTGGAGATTTTTAAGCTGAATTTGAACCAGTGAGGTGAAGAAAGATGGAGAAGCCACATGCTTCCAAGCAGGGGAAGAGAGAACATTATGCATGTAGGATAATTACAAGCAAGTCAAAGCTTAAAAAAAAATAAAATAAAATAGGAGAAGGGGAGTGCAGAAGTGTAACTCAGAGAAGTATGTTATACTGAGCCACTCTCAGTTCTGTTCTACTGACAAAAAGATCCAGGAAAGGCTCATGTTAGCATGGGTGATAAGACTGGGTATTTACTTGCAGCGATAATGGAAAAATGAAGTTTTAACTGGCTTTTATGATGATCATAGCATTCTGTGAGTGTTGCTTTTGCTAAAGAGAAGATTTAATAGTATAAATTAATTCCTCAAAAGTATTCCTCTAAATCCTGAGACCAATCTTAACTGGAAAATTCTCTGAGGTGCCTAATGGTTTTAAAAAAGAGAATTGGCAGAGTTCCAGTCAAGATGGCAATGTAGGTAAAAATGGCTCACCTTCTTGCAGAACCACATCAAAATTACAACTGAACTACAGAACAACCGATTTCAGAAACATCAGAAACTGAGCTAAATGGAAGACCTACGGAATTAAAGAAGAAACTACATCTAGACTACATCTACATCTTGGTCCATCTAAACTGGTAGGAGGGGTCAGAGACATGGAACAGGCTGGCCCTTACACACACATATGGCAGAAAAATCGGGAAGGATGTCTCAGGAATGAGGAGTTCCAGTCCCACTCTGTGCCTCCCAGCCCAGGGTTCCAGTGCTAGAAAGAGAAGTCTCCATAACTTCTTGCTGTAAAAACCAGTGGGGATTGAGGTCATGGAAGACAGAAACTGCTGGTCTCCCTGCCATTTCTCTTAAAGAGTCACACACAGACTTACTCAGACTGACTCTCTCTAAGCTCCAGTATGGAGCCTCGAAAGGCATCAGAGATATATGGGGAGAAATAGAATTGTCCAGCATCAGGGTGAGAACTGAGGGGGCAGTTTTCTCTCAGACATAACTGCTGGCAGAGGCCACTGTTCCTTTTCTGATTCTCCTCCCAATAGAGCCACAGAGCAAGCAGGTGAGCACCATATCTGATACTCCATCAACTTGGCTCATACTATTTGCCTCACCCTGGTGCTTCCCTGAGGCCCTGCCCCACCCAACTTTCAGGCTCACCCAAGCTCCTTCCAGTGCTTTCCCAGATGAATGGCTTGTCTTGGTCAATGATTCAGATTTTCCTAAATTCTCTTATACAATAGAATCTGGCTTCAATGAGTCTTGTACCTCTTGCTAAGTTGCCCCAGACATGGCACTAGCAAAAGTTTAAACATCTATTTGAAGAAATAATGACTGAAAATCTCCCTAACCTGGTGAAAGAAATAGAGATGCAAGTCCAGGAAGCACAGAGAGTCCCAAAACAAGATGGATGCAAAGAGGCCCACTCCAAGACACATCATAATTAAGACGCCAAAGGTTAAAGACAGAGAATCTTAAAAGCAGCAGGATAAAAGCAGTTAGTTACCTACAAGGATGTTCCCATAAGACTGCCAGCTAACTTCTCAAAAGAAACTTTTCAGGCTAGAAGGAATTAGTAAGAAATATTCAAAGTCATGAAAAGTAGGGACCTACAGCCAAGATTACTCTACCTTGCAAAGCTATCATTTAGAATCAAAGGACAGACAAAAAACTCCCCAGACAAGAAAAAGCAAAGGAGTTCATTACCACCAAACCAGTATTACATAAAATGTTAAAAGGTCTCCTTTAAGAAGAAGAAGATCAAGAATATGAACAATAAGATGGCAATAAACACATATCTATCAACAATTGAATCTGAAAAAATAACCAAGCAGAACAGAAACAGAATCATAGATACAGAGAATGTTTTGATGGTTGTCAGATGGGAGGGGTTCAGGAGGATGGGCAAAAATGGTGAAGGGATTAAGAAGTACAAACTGGAAGTTACAAAATAGTCATGAGGATGTAAAGTACAGGATAGGAAATAGAATAGCCAAAGAACATGTATGCAGACCCATGGACATGGACGAAAGTGTGGGATTGCCTGAGGGAGGAAGAGGGTGCTGGGTGGTGGGGCACAAAGGGACAAATTGGGACAACTGTAATAGCATAATCAATAAAATGTATATTTTTTTTAAAAAAAGAGAGAATTGGCCCTGCAGGTGGCTCAGTTGGTCAGAGCATCTCCTGTATACACTGAAGGGTTGTGGATTTGATCCCCAGTGTGGGCACATACAGGAGGCATTATATCAATGTTTTCTCTCTCACATCATTCTCTCTCTCTCTCTCTCTCTCTCTCCCCCCCTCTCTCTATCTCTCCCCATCCCTTTCTCTCTAAAAGCAATAAAAATGTATCATTAGGCAAGGATTTAAAAAAAAACTTAAGACAATTGGATTTTTAGTATTCATTTTGATGAGGAGTAGTTGGAAGGTGTTGGCTGGAAATCCCACCACTGGGTGCCCTAACCCATGCTGAAGTTCATGGGAAGCTTTCAGTGTGCCCTGAGAGGGCTAGCTTCCCCACAGTGGTGGGGCGGTGACAGAGCAGCTCCTTGAGGAGGCCTACCACCCCCTCCAGAGTGGCTCCACTAGTCATTTTCCCTTCAAGGCCTTGGTGACTCAGACTGCCTTTCTGTCCTCTATAAAGCAGCCATTATCCACACCTTGTTTCAACTTTTTCAGAAAGCGATTTGACTATCAAAAATTTAAATTTATCTTATGGGTGTATTTAGATGTATCCACATAAATGCATACAGATAGTCTATTAGTAGGGGACTGATTAAATAATTATGGCACAGCCACACAGTAGAATACTATGTGTCTACTAAAAAGAATGAAGCAGGGGTTTTTGGTGATAGGAGAAGATGTCCCAGGTGTACCTGTATTACATTTAAAAAGCAAGTTGCAGAAGAATAAGTGTAGTGATTCCACTTGAGGAAAAACTGAAAGTCCACATATATGTATATAAGACATAGCAAGATACCTGGAGAAATGCACATCAAACTGTTAACATTTACTTTTGTGGTGTGGGAATGGAGTTCATTGAAGGCTGAGGCAATATGTGGGAATTTTCGTTAACATTTAAGTATTTTTCAAATTTTTACAATGAGAACTATGAATTTAAAAATTAAAAATACTAATTTTCTAAAGAGCACAGTTTCAATTTTGTTTTTGTCTTAATTTTTATTTTGAAATAATTGTAGATTCACAGGTGGTTGAAAAAGTAGTACAGGAAGGTCCCATGTACTCTGTGTAGTTTCCTGGCAGTGATCACATGCATTTCACTATCCCACAAAGTCCAGATCAGGACATCGACACTGGGACAATGTATTGCATTTCTATGCCAGTTTACCACATGTGTAGATTTGCGTAACCACCACTCAGGATACAGAAATTCCATCACCACAAAGATCTCCCCTGCTACAGTTCTTCATAATTTTACCCTCTTCCTGCTCCTTCACCCACCTCCATCACTTACTGTTGGCAACCACTTATCTGTTATCCATCTTATGCTTTTGTCATTTTGAGAATGTTATATGGTCGATGGAATAATATAGTAAGGGACCTTTTGTGGTTGGCTTTCTCCACTCAACCTAATGCCCTTGAGGTCCATCCAAGTAGTTGTATGTGCCAATAGTTTACTCCTTCCTTTTTATGACGGAGTGGTACTCCATAATTTCATGGTATGGACAAACCACAGCTTAATAGTTCATCTGTTGTAGGATATTCTGGCTGTTTCCATTTTTTAACTATTTACAGGTTTAGTCAGAACATAAATTTTCATTTTTCTGGGATAAATGAACAAGAATATGAACAGTGGGTTATAAAGTTTATGTTTTAGTATTTTATGAAACTGTGAAACTATTTTTCCAGAGTGGCTTACACATTTAACATTCTCACTGAAAATGTATGCGAGAACCAGTTTCTCTGAATCTTCTCCAGCATTTGGTAGTGTGACTACTATTTATTTCCACTGTTTTAATAAGTTTGTACTTGTATTGTGGCCTTAAAGGCCGGTGATGTTGAGTGCCTTTTTATGTTTTTATCTGTCATCCATAAATCCTCTTCCGTGAACTGTCTCTTCATGTCTTTTGCCCATTCTCATGTTGGTTTGCTTGTTTTTACTATTCTGTTTTTTTAAGAATTTATTTATTTATTTTTAGACAGATGGGAAGGGAGAGAGAGAGAGAACCATCAATGTGTGGGTTGCCTCTTGCGTGCTCCCCCACTAGGGACCTGGTTGACAACCCAGGCATGTGTGCTGACTGGGAATCAAACCTGCGACACTTTGATTAGCAGGCCAGTCAGTGCTCAATCCACTGAGCCACACCAGCCAGGGCTACTGTTGAGTTTTGAGAGTTCTTTAATATTGCAGGTGATAGTGTTCTGTCAGATATGTGGTCTGAAAATATTTTCTCCCAGTCTGTAACTTTTTTTTCATTTTCTTACAGGGTCATTTACAGAATGAACATTTTTACAATTTTTGATGAGGCCCAATTTATCACTTTTTCTTTTTTGGTAAGGAAAAGAGAATGAATAAGGCAGCTTGCTACCTCAGTTTCTTACTTACGCTTAATTTGACCCAGCCTGACTGCAAGGTGGGTGTGGACTCCACAGAAGTTGATCTTTATTGTCTCTGAGTATTCACACAGGTTCTTTTTGTTTTGAGTGAAACCAGATGGACAGAGAAAGAACAAGACTTCAGGTTTTTATAAAGTCCCACAATCCTGCTTATTACCCTCTACCTTCTGACTTCTCTCTCAGTGAATAAGGAAGTCAGGTGTGTCCATGATAAAGATTTTGGTTTCTCTTTTATTCTTGAGATTGGGGTTCACTAAAAGGCTTCATCCCATCCTTTGTTTTTCAGGAACCCAACCCCTTCCCATCCACTGTAGTGCGAAGGGCATGAGGATCCTCTTATGAAGGCACCTTGCATGAAGACACGATAAGAATTATGAAAGTAGGTGACCCTTGCCCACAGTTGGCATGTGGTCCCTTGTGCCCCATGGAAATGTTATCACAGAGAGGCTATTTGGAAGAAGGGAGAGAAATCTAGGCATATCTTGGCAATATTAGATTAGAGACAACCAGTCTCAACATCTCTAGGTTGCTCTGCTGGGCTTTGCAAGCCAGGCAGCCCACATTCCCGACTACAAAATGAACATTCATTCAATCCATGCTAGTGTGGGTGCTACAGCTACCAAAACAAGTAAAGTCCAGCTCTGCTCTGTTCTGGGGACTTGCAGTTTAGCGTGAGGAGACAGACATGCAGATGCCTCAGCAATATGTGCAATAATGTGGTACCATTTGTACTAGAGACTAATGACTCACCTCCACCTGCTTCCTCTTCTCGTCAGCTCACAGCCAGACTTGGTTACCCAAGTATCCTGGAGTTGAGTAGGGGTGGGTGGGTCATGGAGTTGGGTGTAGTCATGTCACTGTGTGTAGGCATGTTAGTGGAGTATGAAAGCTTCCAGTCTTCATTCATAAACTCTTCCCATGCACTGTCTTCCATTTTATTCTCCTGTCCAGTGGCAGAATGGAGAAGACTATAATGCTGGCTTAGAGGAGGGCAGGGTCTCAAGATGGAAGGCGTCTGGGTCCCTGATCAACCAGGGACCACTGCCAGGAACATCCTGTTGAGCTTTCCATTGAGATTCCCATATTGAGATTCTGGAGTGTTTGTTTAGCAGTTCACTTACCTTGACTGACACGCAGAAATCACAAGTCACTACTCCCCTTCGGATATAGAAGGGTTTCATACAAAAGGTGGCTGATGCCCCTCATCCCACATTGCATTCAGATACTATAAATACTACTTACTTTCATAGATCAGGGTATTGCCTTATTACTCTCTATGCTTGTACCCATTCATTAATTTTTCTGTTTTGAAATATTATTTACCATTATTTGGCTAACAATATTAGCTATACAAAGGACTATTACAGCATGCTATCAAATTTCAAAGCGCTTTTTGCTTTTAGCACTTGCCCTTTTTTCAGCAAATTCTTCTAGCCTTTTGATAACTTAATTCATATCCTTTCTACATATGTATCCAGAAGGCAGTTTTTCAATGCCGGCATGGTCACCCACTGCTCCTCCTGGACTTTGATACCACCAGATGCTAGAGGGAAAACATTCGCAATATGTCTACAATCTATTTCAATATATAATTCTATCCAATTGAATGTCAGGCATTTCTAAAGAATGCCGTTGGTTAATATAATGCCTCTTACCCAAGTTCAGGTTTTTATTTGAAATTGCATATTGGAATGTCTCATGTTGCAATTTGCCCCAAATTTGTAAATCTATCACAGATTCTCTCTCCTATCTATCTTGCCTCCTTAAAAGATTAACCAGTAAGAGTAGAGTTCAACATGATATCTTTAGAAAGCAAAAGGAGAAAAATATTTTGCTTTTGAAAGGGAATGTACCCTCAGGCAAAAATAATTCTCTGTCTCATAATACATGTTGGGAACTGCCAGTTGTCATGTTGCAGCTTAAGGTGGATTAGGATTCCATCACTGAATGTCACATGGATTCTTATAATTTCCATCTTCATCTGCAGCCAAGCAATTAGGGGGGAAAACCCCTCTGTTCGAATATGCTAGAATGTGTTAACCATCTTAGAGTATAAGCAGTTTCTTGAAACAACTTAGAAATTTTTACTTAAGCATTTGGCAGACCTAAAGCATATGCCCAAAAGTATACCAAATTTTTTCTGATTTGGGGCTGGAAGTAGGAGAAGGGGACCACTTGTGATCATAATTATTTAAACACAAAATAATTCTCTATCTTTGATTATATTGTCTTAACGATGTTCCTAAAGAATCAGGCTACTAGGTTTTTTGAGATGGTTATTTAACTATAGATTTTTAAAATTACTTTTAATGGATTTTTAAAAAATTACCAAATGAAGTATAATACATATTATTAGTGATGTGCTTTTCTTTCTATTGCAATGAGAAAAAAAGATACGATTTACTTCTTGAATTTTATAGTGACTTTCATAGTTTAAAAATATTAGTACTTTCTAGGAAAAAATTAAAATTAATTCAGCTAAAGTTGCTTCCAAAGTTGCAATTGGCATAAAATAAGTTTACAACATCCGAGAACACCCATGTTGGAGATCTACCATGATTTTTAACTTTCTTCATTTGAAACCCATTTAGCAGTTATGTAAGTAATCCAGTTGAAGAATTAGTCTTTAAACATCAAATTAACTTATTTCCAGGTTTCAATAAATGGAGAAAATGATCCATTCCCTAATTTCCATAGGGAACTTCTGAGAATTAATAAAACTATGTATAGGAGGTGGCTACATATTCTTGAAAATGGTCACTGTTTTTAACCATTCATTCATTCTTATAGTCATTCAACCAATAAGTATTTATTGAGCCTGTATTATTCTGGGTGCTAGGCAAATAGACAATAAACTTATAAATGGATAAATATATAACAAACTTTTAGAGACAATAGCAGTAAAACTTCAGCAGTGTGAGGAACTGTGAGAATGTCAGGACAGGATTGGGTGGTTCAGCTTCTTTATGTCCCAAGGGAGTGGTGACAGGTGACAACTGAGTGGTGATCTGGATGAAGTGAAGGTGAGCCACACGAGGAACTCGAGGAGAGCCCCAGGTCTGGGGAAAAGCATATGAATATACCTGAGACAGGAATGAATGCAGGGTCTATGAAGGGCAGAGAGGTTCATGTGGCTGAGCTCCGAGAGCTTGGGAGGGTGTGGTAGTTGATGAGACTGGAACTGTGAATGGGGTGGGGTCACAAAGGGCTTTGGGGCCCAAATCCAAAATTGAGGTTCTGCCCTGGCTGGTGTAGCATGGGCCTGCGAACCACACAATCACGGTTCAATTCCCAGTCAGGGCACATGCCTGGGTTGCAGGTCGATTCCCAGCAGGGGACTCACGAGAGGCAACCATACATTGATGTTTCTCTCCCTTCCCCTCTAAAGATAAATAAATAAAATCTTAAAAATTGCAGTTCTGTTCTGAGAGCCACTGGGGGGTTCTGAGTAGGGTTGTGACCTGAGCTCATTTACATCTTGCCTTCTTCTCTCTGGATATTTGGGGGAGTCTTTTGGTTGGCAGAAGTAGACCCATGTTGAACAGCTTGAGGATTTAGGAAGCTACAGCATGAGTGTTGTGAGCGATGATGGTAACTTTGGCTTGGATGGTTGCAGGGCAAGTGGTTAGTAGTTAGGTTCTGGATGCATTTCAAAGAAGAACCAACAGAACCCAATGGGTGGATATGGGAGGTGAGAGAGAAAAGTGAGTGAGGTTGATTCCTGAGAGTTTTGCCTGAGCAACTGATGGAATGATGGGTTCATTTCCTAGGCGAGGAGTGACTTGGGGAATGGTCATCACTAATTAGAATTTGGGCAGGTTTGAAATCCTTACTAGACATCTAAGTGGAGAAATCCACCAGGAAGTCAGTCACATGTGTGAACTGTAGGGCAGAAGGCTAGGCTGAAGATGGGAATTTGAGGCCATCATATTTATATGGGATTTAAGCCATAGGCCTCAATGAAATCATCTAAGCAGAGATTATTGATAGAGAAGATAAGAGGTCCAAGATGGATTGAAAATCCACATGAAGGAAAAGCCAACAGTGGAGACTGAGAAGAGGTGCCCAGTGACATTAAAAGAAGAGAAAGAGTGCTATAAATCCCAGAAAGCAAGACATCTAGCCTTGTGATATTAGGGAAAAGTGTGAAGTTGCTGATTAACATTCATTTATAGTTTCTGATTAGTTCAGTGAGTAACTGGTCCCAATTTATCTGAGTTCCAACCTTGACACTGACTCTGAATTAGCCTAGTTCCATATCTTGGTCTCACCTAAAAGGTCTCCCTATAGAGGTCAGTTATGCTTGCTTCAAGTCCAACCTGAGTCACCAGTCACCTGCCTACCCAGACAAGTCCAGGGCCTTTGCCACCAGTTCTGCAGCTTCTCCATTCTCACCCCCTCCATTATCCCAAAGACCATTGTTCAGAGGAGTAGTACAGAAAGTGAGGGCCTGGATCAAAGAGGGAGGCCCATATTCTCAGAGCCTGCACTCAGATTCTGGCTTTTGCAGGCACCATGCCTTGGTCTGCCTCATGCTGTTTCTTGAGCACTCAAATGGTACATCCTCTTTCTGACTGAGAGCTGGCACAATATACATGTTCTCAAATAATGTCAGTGAAAATAATTGTCAGTGAAATGATTTCACTCAACATCATTTCATTATAACTCTCATTGATGAGATGCCATAGGGACTGAACTCTAGTTTTTATCAATTAGCCTATGGTCAAATTGGTATTGTTTGTTATACATCATTTCACTTAAAGTCCCAGCACCTATTGATAATGATAAGTGAGGACCTATTGTAGTAGTTAAGAATTTGGCTCTAGGTCCTGGCCAGATAGCTCAGTTAGAGTGTTGTCCTGGTATGCCAAGGTTGTGGGTTCACTCCCCAATCAGGGCATATATAAGAATCAACCAATGAACGTGTAAATAAGTGGAAAACAAATCAGTGTTTCTCTCTCTCTTTCTTCTTCTCTTGTCTAAAAAATCAATAAAATAACATGCAACTAAAATAAAATTAAATAAAAAATAAAAAGGCTTCAGCTCAAGAGCTAGACCATCTAGGTCCAAATTCTACCAAGATCTACCAAGAATAAGCCATGTGGTAAAGCATAAATTACTTTATCTATGTCCCCATATCAACGTTTTAGCAGAGGGATGAGGGTCAAGCCTACTTGTAGCTACTGTAATGATTAAATGAATTAGAAATGTAAACCTCCTTAGAACAAAATGAATGCCATCACAACAGGATACTATATCATTTCATACTGGAGATTACTACTTGCCCAAGGTACTGTGTCTAGTAAGAGGGGGAGGAAGTCAGTCAATGGGCCTATATTTGTGGGACTTCAGATCCCGGCTTCTAGCCGTTGTGTTACCCTGCCTCGGAGCACTAAGAAGGAAGCTGGAGATCATGCAGTGACATCAGTTGTTCAACAATTTCACACAGTTGTGTATATAGTATACACCTCCAGGACACTTGTGTAAGATACACCCATCAGTTAGTCCTTGTAATAGATAGTTTTACTGATTCCATCTTCTAAATGGAGACGTTGAGAGACAACAGGGGTGGACAATGGTCACATGACCAAGGGTGAAGCTCAAGTTCAGAATCTTACCCCTTTCAGGGAAAACTCAGCTTTACCTGCAATCCATACTTATAGCAGGTTACAAATTCTAAGTGTCACCTCTCCAACAATCCTCACTCTGAAAATATGCTGGTGCTCTTTCCCTGTGAGGCCTGACTGGAGTATCAGAGAGATGAGAGACAATGCCTTCCCAGCTACCTGCCTGCCAGCATCGCCCCCATATGACAGATGGCCCAGGCCATGGGTCTGCCTCCATCTTACCTCAGTGTCCAGTGTGCACTTTCTGGATACCAGGCTCCCTCCTGTTTTGAGACCTAAAATTTTCCTTCTACTCCTTGGACTTGGCTCAGCCTTCCCCAGAACAAGGTGCCTTCTTTTCTACACAACAGCTTTAAAATTGCCCAGGACACTTATTTCTCACTTACCCCCAGCTCCCCTGCTGAGAATACCCTCCTCTCACTTTGCCTCCCAGAAAAAGTGCTGCTTACCCTACATCTCACCCCAAACACTGCCTCTATGTGATTCCATTTTCTCCTTTCTTGGTGCTGCTATCATGTGTTCCTCACAGCAACCCCTTGCTAATCTGACATTGTCTGCATAATTTTCTCTCAGCCTTAGACACACCACGAATGGCAGGGACTGTGTGGATTCATCTCATTTTCCTAGTACCTGGCTCTCACACATGTTTGTGGAATGACTGATGGTACCCAGTCGTGAATCAGGTAGATCAGACACCTCCCTTTAGGGAAGAACCACAGGTTGTGACAAGCGTTATGAGGACAATGAACAGGGTTATGTGATCTGTTGGGGGGCAGCAGGGTGCACTCTAGATGAGATGGTCAGGGTGGCCCCCTCAGAGCTGAGACCTGGGACCTGACATGAGAAGAGATGGGTGTAGGGAGCAGCCAGCATCAATGCCCTAGGTGAGAAAGAGCTTGTTCTGGTCGAGGAACAGAGAGGAGCCCAGCATAGGGTGAACGAGGAAAGTGAGGAGTGGTGCCTAGGTCCCCAAGTAAAGGGCCAGGTCAGCAAAGGTTTTATGAGATGAGCGACTGGATCTTAATGTAAAGCTTGCTTTCATAGGGGTGGGCAGCTCTTCTGTTCTTGCCCGAGGTGGCAGCAAGGAACCACCAGCAGCATCTTAAGGACCACTACACACAGTGGGCCCCATTTCTTCTCAGGCCCCCATGCTCCCCTTTCCTGAGCATCTTAGTCAGGCCCGGTGTCTCCCTCTCAGGCCCAGCACCAACCCTGTCTCAGGAAAGAACCTGGCATCCCACGTTTACACCTTGGTGTGACTTTCAGTTTCCTGTTAAAGGAATGGTGATTTAAAATAACACAAAGGCACTATCTTGCAGTTCTGTAATCAGAAGTCAGACTCAGTCTCCCTGGGCTAAAATCAAGGCACTGGAAGAGCTGAGTTCCTTTCTAGAGGCTGTGGGGGAGAATCTGTGTGTCCTTACCTCTTCTAGCTTCTATATGCTTCCTGCATCCTAAAGCCAGTAATGGCACAACCCGCTGACCTGTCTTCCATCGTCCTGTCTCAATCTCTGACCAGGGTTGGGAGGGGTTCTCTAATTTCAGGGACTCCTGATTAGATTGGACTCATCACAACTGACCCATTGCAAGGTCCTTGATTTCATCCCACCTGTAAAGTCCCTTGTAAAGTAACATTCACAGATCTGGGGATTAGGACTTGGACATCTTTGAGAGCTGTTATTCCGCCTGCCATAGGATTCCTGGATCTCAAAAGTTCAATCAAATTCATTGTGGGAACTACTGGGATACAGATTTGAAGAGTAACTTTAAAAGATATCATTGAGACTCTCAGGGAAAGTTTAACATGACTTGGGTATTAAGATGATAGAAAGGATTTATTATTGATTTTGGTAAGTGTGATAATGGTGTGTATCATTATTTGATATTTGGGAATATCACAGGATAAACATGAAGATACATGAAACAAGATTGGCAAAATACTGGTAACTCTTTATCTGAGTGATAGGTAAGTGGGGTTCAGTACACTATTCGTTGTAGTTTTGTGAATGTTTGGAACTTTTATTTTAAAAAGTGAATACATACACACATATAAATCAAGTGTCAGTAAGAAGCTAAGGAGACTTTGGGTCCAGAGGAGAAGGTCAGCTCCGGGCCCCACCCTGCTTCAGCATCCAGCTCCGATTTTCCTGCAGAGCCAGGCTCCCCTCAGGTGCAAGAGGCTCCATTCTGGTCCTCTGTTTAAGGATGTGCCACCTCGAAGGCTTTAGCCCAAACCCTGTTGTGGTGTCCTCCCAAGTGAGGTTTTCCAGGTACTTCCTGTGTACACTTTGTGTTGACTCAGTGAGGGCCTCAAATGTGACAGAAGCTAAAGTCCAAATGACTGACATTTTGAGAAGACGGTAACTGTCACCTGTATTCCTTGCAGGTAAACTGTGGGGCAGGAGGACCTTTTTCACACAGGTACATACCACAAACAACCCTGCTCTGCTTTCCCAGGGTTGTTTATCCCACGGCATGTTGGCCACAGAGTGGTGGGGGACTAAGAGGAGGAGAGAGGACCTCGATGGAGAGAAGTTTTGGCATTGCTTCATGGGGAAACCAAGTGCAGGTTGACGATGAGGATAAGAGAAAAAAAAAAAACAGGAAAAATGTCCTCTAGCACTTTCCTGTCCGGAGTTGTTTCAGATGGAAGCTGATGTATAATCTATCCAGGAATATTCCTTGAAGATGTTATGTAAACATGTTGTGATGATTTCAAACACGAAAATGGCTCCACCTGCCAAGGGTTGACCAACTACTTGGGAGTCAGGATGTAAATACGTAAATACGTCAAAGATGATTCACAGTTCAGGGAGGAAAATGGCAAGAGTTGTCAGAAATTCCTAGGTGGGAGCAGGATGGGAATCAGGGGCATCTATCCTGGGAAGTTGAAAAGACTCAAATGTCTCCAGCAGACAGGAGGTAGATCAGGACAAGGCTTGTGAAATATTGGTATGTAGCCAGGGAGCTAGCTGATGACCCTGACACCGGCCAGGTGTCTCTGAAGCTGGTGACTGGCATTTTGCGGGCCATGTGCTGTAATGAAATCATGGTAAATTAGCTTGTGAGGTAGAATAGAGCCAGTTGATGGAGAGCCTTAAACGCTGGGCCAACGATATGGAAAGTTATTCTGAGGCTGGGAATAATTAATGGCTTTTCATTAAGGAAGAGGCATAATAATAGTTTTCTCTTAGGAAGAGAGATGGGTGAATAATGTGCTAGAAAAAAAATAATAGAAATGCACAGGAAACTGGACATAAATTAACATGGAGATAGAGAGCATAAAGAATGTTGTGATTGGATTTGGGCTCAACAGAGAAAGATGTGGAATAAAAGCCTCATGTATTAAGCACCACTAGAGCTAGGTAGGCATTAACCTCTCGAACAATCCAATGCAGTAAGTGGAGTAGTCTCCAATTCACAGGTAATAAGAAAGGCTCAGGGAGTTGCAGGAAGCTGCATAAAGACACACAGCCAGTCTGCAGTACAGCTGGCATTGTAATGTAGGCCTGACCACACTCCAAATGCCATGCCCTTTCCCCTTCCTTCATCAGATGACAGAGAAAGTGTATTAGTTTTATCTTGCTGCTATAACACAACACTATGTATTATCTTAAAGTTCTGTAGGTCAGAAATCAGACAGGGAGGGGTTTCACTAGGCTAAAATCAAGGTGTTAGCTGTTCTTTGGGAGGGAGGTGAACTGATCTTCTTGCCTTTCCCAGCTTCTAGAGGCCACCATATTTCATGGCTGTGTTCCCCTTGCCCCATCTTCAAAATAAACAACCTTGCATTTCTTTGACCAATTTTTTCTGACCACATTTTTTGGACCAAAGCCAGGAGAGGTCCTCTGATTTTAAGGTGTGATTAAGATTTAACCCTCTCAGATAATCCAGGATAATCTCTTCATCTCAGTGCTTATACCTCACTCCCATCTACAAAGTCACTGTCGCCACCTGAGGTAGCATGTTTTGATGCTGGAAATCAGTGCATGGATGCTCTGGGACAATATCTTGCCAAGCATACAGTCCTGCTTGCTTTGTAGCGATGCCATGTCAAAAACGCCATTACTAAGGGAACTTTTTATTGAATTAAAAGTCATTAAATAGAAGGTGACACAGGAATTTTAAAAGGAATGATGTTGGTAAACAGAAAGATAGAAAGATCATGGTTGGAGGAAGACATGCCAACATGCAGGCCACTACTAAAGTTTATTCTAAACATCCAGGAAGCACTTCTTGGCACAGTTGATCCAGCAGTGAATTTGGCTATTATTGCTAAGGCAGACAGCTATGTGGATTATCCAGCCTAAGAGCCTGACCAAGAAATCAATGTGATGGCTAAGTCTGTAGTTCCAGTGCCCAATTCTGTGCTAATTCCCCACATTCTAGGAACAAAATTCCTGTTCTTTGCTTTAGCAGACTGCCTGAATCCTATGTGTCTGCCAGTACCCCACACCCTGAATTTTTACAGTGAGTAGCCATCACCTGTGCAGGCTGGCAGCCTTTTGTCCCAACAGTGAGCCATTTTGTAAAGCACCAATTTTATGAAAATTGCCTGAACTAATAGAATTATGAAAACATAAATTGAACTTGCGGCTGCAACAAAATTATTAGAAAGCTGACAGCAAGTGGTTTGATTTCATTAAAACTCAGTATAGTCCTCTTTTCATTTTATGTTGAAAGCCTTATCATTGCAGTCTTCTGACATGTGTGAAACTGAGGATTCTATTATAATGCGATAAAACTTAGAGTTTTCTCTTTTTGGTTTCTCCTATCTTATATAGTGTTTTGTTATACACCATTCAAAACAAGAAAATGATAACTTAAAAACATTGGAATTCATGTTCTTTGGGCAATAGGCCTTTAGGCTTACTGAAGAGCCTTCTGGTTTTCCAGACCTGTGATAATTTAATATAGAGTTAGTCTCAAAGATTATTGAGATAAAAGGTAGGAAAGTGCTCAACTGCAAATGAAGATGTTTGCAATTTGAAGCCTATCCCTTTCTCATTGAAGCACTCATTTAATGGGCTGCATCTCTGACCACTGTTGTTTTCTGAAATGAATCTAGCACTTAGGTCTGCTCCCATGAAGAATCTGCAGGTGCAAGCGCTGTAGGCAAAACAGAATGACCCTTGGGCCCTCACTTAAGAATGAAGGCCACATTTGGACATGTGTGGTCACCTTTGACTTTAATGGGAACAGCTATCGGCTTCTGGGATTCACGCTGTAAAATCAGTGGGAAAAGTGGGATATGGAAAGATGGGAAATAAAAGGATGCGTTGGGCATCAGATTCGAGGACACTAAAAAAGCTATGTCCTGAGAGAGTGAGTTTTAATCCACATTTTGCTAATGAAGACCATTGTTGTCTCTCAAAGAATGACAACATTGCTACACTACCATTCCAAACCATTCACTCCTGAAGAAGGAAGCAAGAAAACTACACATGCATCTCACCACAATTTGCTAACTGACCAGAGGAAAATTAGAAATTGCAGAAATGGCTGGAAAGACTCACTTCCATTCTGTAAACACACACACACACATACGTGCACACTAAGACCAACCAAGAGGCACGGAAAGTGTCTTACAGGCATCATGTTTCTGGCACTGCTATGACTACGCACAAAACAACTGACCCATGAGATGGTGGCAACATCTGTTGCAGAACCGGTGGGGCTTTACTAACAAGACAGTTGTACAATGTTTTGGGGACAGAAGTATTCCTGTGTATCTATGCAGACGCTCTCTGCTGAGGGGACATGTGCATGCACACACAGGTATACACGTGTTGAACTGGAGAAAACAGGAAGGAAAAGGGAACTATCATTAATTTCTTTAAAATACTTTATTTTTTTCTCCTTTCAAATGAAGCTACAGTGTTGCTTTGAACGTACCTTTAAAAAAATCCCACAACATATAAATTGTCATGGACCTAAAGCTTATGATCCCTGTTGGTGGATGTGGTAACATACAAGTGGATGCTGAGTGAGTTTGTTTTGATTTGGTAGGAAAACATTTTCTGACCTTGGAAATGAAATCATTAGTTGTCTTTCTTTTGTTTGTGGCCAAAGCCGAGTGGAGAATTCTGGGTGTGGGAAGTCACACACTTGGGTTTAAGATCATTCAGGGTGTTCCTCATTAAGAAACCCAGATTTACCTCTTTCCCACGACTCCCCAAGATTAGTTCATGCTGATCAAATAGCAAATTGTCCCTGCAGAAGGGGGAGCTGCAGACAGTATCTTGTTACCTACTTTCCCTCGAGTGATAGACGATGCAGAACTTGTTCCTTCATCAGGCTTTCAATGTGTCTCCCCAAATGAGGGCTTTTTGATTTTTCTCTCACAAAGTGTCCTTATTTAATGTTAGGTAAGATATTTACAATATGTTCTGAACTATTTTTAAGCACCTGGCCTCTAGCAAGTAACAATTTGTGCAATTTAAACACAGGGATTTGATTGATTTTACTGTCCTCTGGACAGACTTAGAAGTACAGAGTGAAATATTTTGTGGACTGTTAAATTTTAGTGTTTGTCCGTAAAAGTCACCCTATTGTACATTGTTCTTTGAAATGGTTGGTAAATGGGTCTTGCTAAATGAAAAGTGGCTATTTCAGGTATCACTGCATAAGCCTATTGGGGGCATTTTGCTATGGGAAAGGGAAGCAAAATTGCAGCTCATTCCAAGGAGTTTTTTCATCTATAAGGTGTCTTTTCTGGAAAAGTAGTGGATGATGAACTGGGGCTGAGGGTGGGGCTGTGACAAGGTGTGGGAGGAAGCAGCTGGGGAAGCAGCCCGTTCTTACCTGCCTGTGAGAGGAGGCCCCTGGTGGGCAGCCTCTGCCCGGCCTCACCTTCCTAAACACACTGAGCTTCTCGCTCGCTGTAAATCATAGCCAAACTCATCATTCGCTTTCTCTGTCCATTCCACGTTTGCAATCCCAGCGCTTCCTCTCAGTGTGTACCCTGCATCCCACACCCCCAGCCAAACCCTGAAGGTAGTTTCTCCCTCCTGCCAGCAACCCCAGGACTGAGACAGATGAAAACTCTTCCTAGACAATAGAAGGAGGAGGGAGGCAGATCAAGGGAGTGAGAGGCTGGGTATTCTCAGAGGTTAAGAAATGGAGAATCACGTCCTTGGGTAATTCTGAGTGACAAAATAATTACTGTAACAATTTAGTTTTAGCCCAAACTGCAAGTGTTACCAAAGTGCTGCACTAAGCCTCAGAAGTCAACCCAGGGTCTACAAGAAGGCTGGAGGCTGGAAAATGACTGTGTGATCCTGCAAATTTTTTTAAAAAAAACCTTTTTGAGAAAATGTAGGTAATTGTATGAGCTTACCTCAAGCAGTTATTGTGGGAAATAACTAATAGAATGAGTATTGGAAGAGATGTAGTAAGAGTGACTTTGCAATCACGGTACTAAAAGGAGCTACTTTGAAACTTGGCAGGCTGAATGTGAGCAGTGTTTTAGTTTGGATGAAATAAAGTGATGTGATCAAGAATGTGGGCTGGGTTCAAACCTCTGCTTGCAAGTGAATACCTGTGTGACCTTGAGGATGTTGCTGAATTCCTGACGGGTAGGCTAACCCACATGGCTGGGCTGTGGTAACATCTGAGGTCACGAGGTAAAGTGCCTGGTCTCATGACAATGGCAGAGTGTGATACTCATGAAATGGTAGCTCTTACTGTTTACAGAGAAAATAAATGGTCTTCATTGCCTTTTATAAATAACAAGAAGCATTCTCATATTTATAAATGACTGTAGTCAGAGTTATCAATAAGATGTGGGTTGAATTATCTTATTAAATGGATAAAAGAATGTTATTTGGAAACCTTTAAGCATACCTGTGGAGGGAAACAGCCACACAGGAATTCTGAAAATCCATCCGTGGCATCAAGTGAAAGAGCACACTGCCATTCTAGCCTGAAGGACATTCTTGGAGTGATGACAGGCATTTTGACAGTGCCCAGAGACCTGCCTGACATGTTGATAAAATTATGCAGGAGGTTTTGCAAGATCTGAAACATTGAACCTGCTACCTGAGACCTGGCCTTTATCTCATTTGTGCATCTCTTTTTGGATGGAAGGGAGCAGGTGTCACCGGGTCTTACACTCAGTGAAGCAAGGAATTTGGGTCCTGCTGTTCAGGCAACCCCGGAACCAAATATTCCAAAAGTAACTCATGAAGATGGGCCACAATTGGCCTGTACATGATTTTTAAAAGATTTTTTAAAATTCGGTTTTGGTTGTCATTTTGGCCTTGTTGGGAATAGATCAGTACCAAGAAGCCCTGGGCACTCAAGAGTCTCATCCAGCAATATCACACCACACATTCAAATTCCCAGGCACTGAATAGCCTTCTGTGATAATCCATTTGGGAAGAAATTGATAAAAATCTGCATTCCTGCAACAATTTACGTATTAATGGGTCAGAACAAAAGAGTTGTTCGTTTGTTCAAAGCTGTGGAGTATACAAAGAACTCTAAGTCAATGAGCCTGCCCCATGGTGCTATGATATCTGGAAAGTCCAGGCATGGACTGGTCTTTGCAGTACAGTGTGAGTGGCCTGGCCTCTTCTCACACGTGAGTATGAGGTGAGACTGCAGAGCTCGGGTTCATGTAACAAGCTTGCTCACAAGGTCGTCCCCATCTACAGGACTTTTCTCAGCACAGTCTCCCGAGAAGGCCACGCAACTGCCTCTGCATTTCAGGACCTCAAAGGACCTTATAGGTCAGCTAACTGAAGCTAAATAAGAGTCAGCTCTCTCTGATAATTTCTTTTTGGGAGAGGGGAATTGTCCAAATCTAGGTCTTTTGAGGGGGAATTAATTTTCGAAGGAAACAAACTTACTCGAAGCGAAGTCTACTGACTAAGGTAAGTTGATTAGGATGGACCGATTAAAAAGAAGGCAGGGCCATAAAATGACAGCATGCTTGAATGGTCCGCACCGTGATTCTGATATGTAATTCCAGAAGCTCCCAGAGAAACACCCTCACACTGCTGGTGTGACCACAGCCTCGCTGAGGGCAAAGAGACCAGTCTTTAACATGTGCTTGCTCTTTGGCACAGAAATTCAGTTTCTAGGAACTTGTCATAAGGAAATTGTTGAGATAGTACACAAAGAGTTAACTGTTAGGAAGCTTGGTGCTGTGTTAATTATAGCTTAAAAATTAGAAGTGGCCCGAAGGTCCAACAGTAGGGATTGGCTAAATGTAGAAGGGCACATGCAAACAGCAAGTGCTGGGCAGTCATGGCAAATGATGCCACTGAAACATTTCTCATGCTGTGGGAAACTGCTCCTGTCAACAGAAAAGGGCAGGTTATTCAACAGCAGGCAGGTGTGATCTGGGGGACAGTATGTCCATGTGGAGAGGGGATAGAAAAGGATATGGAAAGGCAGACACCAAGTTGTTGTGAATGGTGGGTGGGACTGTGAATATTTTCACTTTTTTTTGCTTGCCTACATATTATCATTTTTCTGTAATGAAAAACTATTTTTATAATGAAAAGATGAAAGAAAATGTGAGAAAAGAAAGAGATCCTAATACCCTTAAAGAGAAATCATACTATACCTGTACTAGTTTGAGTTGCCATAACAAAGTACCACTAAAGTGTTGATGAATGGCTTTCCTCAACAGAAATTTACCGTCTCACAGATCTAGAGGCTGAAAATCCAAGATCAAGGTGTCAGCAGGGTTGGTTCCTCCTGAGACTGAGAGTAGGAATGTGTTCCAGGCCTCTCACCAGCTTCTGGTGGCTTGCTGGCCATTTTTGGCTTCTGTTGCATCGCTCCTGCCTTCGCCTTCCTCTTCACACACTATTCTTGCTGTGTGTGCATCTGTGTCCAAATTTCCCCATTTAAAAAAAGATATATATATATTTTTATTTATTTTATTTTTTTAAAGATTTTATTTATTTATCTTTAGAGGGGAAGGGAAGGAGAGAGGGAGAGAAACATCAATGTATGGTTGCCTTTCGTGCATCCCCTGCTGGGAATTGGCCTGCAGGGAACCGGCCTGCAACCCAGGTATGTGCCCTGACTGAGAATCGAACTGCGATTGTCTGCTTCGCAGGCCCGAGCTCATCCACTGAGCTACAACAGCCAGGGCTTAAAAAGATATATTTTATTGATTATGCTATTACAGTTGTCCTATTTCCCCCTTAATTTCCCTCCACCCTGCACACCCCCTCCCACTCACATTCCCCCTTTTAGTTCATGTCCATGTGTCATAAATTTTTTAGCTTCTACTTCTCCCACACTACTCTTGCCCTTCCCTTGTCTATTTTCTACCTACCGTCTATGCTACTTATTCTCTGTACCTTCTCCCCCCTTCTCCTCTTCCCACTCCCCTGTTCCTAACCCTCCTTGTGATCTCCATTTCTATGTTTCCACTCCTGATCTAGCTGTCCTTTTAGTTTGCTTTCATTTTAGGTGTGGTTGTTAATAACTGTGAGTTTGTTGTCCTTTCACTGTTCATGTTTTTTTAACTTCTTTTTCTTAGGTAAGTCCCTTTAACATTCCATATAATAAGGGTTTGGTAATGATGAACTCCTTTATCATTACCTCATCATTACCTAACTTGACCTTATCTGAGAAGTACTTTATCTGCCCTTCCATTCTAAATGATAGCTTTGCTGGATAGAGCAACCTTGGATGTAGGTCTTTGGATTTCATGACTTGGAATACTTCTTTCCAGCCCCTTCTTGCCTGTAAGGTCTCTTTTGAGAAATCAGCTGATAGTCTGATGAGAACTCCTTTGTAGGTGACTGTCCCCTTATCTCTTGCTGCTTCTAGAATTCTCTCCTCCATTTTAATCTTGGCTAATATAATTATGATGTGCCTTAGTGTGTCCCTCCTTGGGTTCACCTTCTTTGGGACTCTCTGAGCTTCCTGGATTTCCTGGAAGTCTATTTCCTTTGCCAGATTGGGGAAGTTCTTTATTATTTTTTCAAATAAGTTTTCCACTTGTTGCTCTTCCTCCTCTCCTTCTGGTACCCCTATAATTCGGATATTGGAATGTTTAAAGATGTCCCGGAGGTTCCTAAGCCTCTCCTCACTTTTTTGAATTCTCGTTTCTTCATTCCTTTCTGTTTGGTTGTTTCTTTCTTTCTTCTGGTCCACTCCACTGATTTGAGTCCCAATTTTCTTCCCATCATTATTGGTTCCCTGTGCATTTTGCTTCATTTCACTTAGTGTAGTCTTCGTTTTTTCATCTACTTTGTGACCAAAATTACCCAATTCTGTGAGCATCCTTGATTACCAGTGCTTCAAACTGTGTATCTGACAGGTTGGCTATCTTTTTGTCACTTAGATATATTGGCTCTGGAGCTTTGATCTCTTCTCCCATTTGAGCCATTTTTGGAGGGGTCTGGTTGCGCCTGTTACATAGTAAGGGGCAGAGCCTTAGGTGTTCACCAGGGCAGGACAACCCAGCGGCTGGGTTGTGACGCTATATGTAGGGGTGGGGTCAGAGAGGGAACAATGTCACTTGCTCCACTCTCATATTTTAGTTTCTTCCACTGCTTCCCCCAGGCAAGCTGGGCCTTTCTGGTGCTGGTTCTTGGGTGGGTGGGCTCGTGTACATTCTAGGACCCTGTGGGTCTCTCCAAGGAACTCTCCTGTGAGGCCGGGAGTCTCTCCTAGCACCTCAACCCCCACAAGTGTTTTCTTTTTCTTTTTAAATTTTTATTTTATTGACTATGCCATTACAGTTGTTCTATTCCCCCCTTCATTCCCCTCCACCCTGCACCCCCATCCCTACCATTCCCCCCCTTTAGTTTATGACCATGTGTCTCAAGTTCTTTGGAGTCTATATTTCCCATACTATTCTTGCCCTCCCCCCTGTCTATTTTCTACCTACCATCTATGCTACTTATTTTCTGTACCTTCTCGCCCCTTCTCCTTCTCCCACTCCCCTGTTGCCACCCTCCATGAGATCTTCATTTCTATGGTTCTGCTCCTGATCTAGCTGTCCTTTTAGTTTGCTTTTGTTTTAGATGTGGTTGTTAATAACTGTGAGTTTGCTGTCCTTTCACTGTTCATATTTTTTATCTTCTTTTTCCTAGGTAAGTCCCTTAAACATTTCATATAATAAGGGCTTGGTGATGATGAACTTCTTGAATTTGATCTTGTCTGAGAAACACTTATCTCCCCTTCCATTCTAAATGAAAGTTTTGCTGGATAGAGCAATCTTGGATGTAGGTCTTTGGATTTCATGACTTGGAATACCTCTTTCCAGCCCCTTCTTTGCCTGTAAGGTCTCTTTTGAGAAATCAGCTGACAGTCTGATGGGAGCTTCTTTGTAGGTGACTGTCCCCTTATCTCTTGCTGCTTCTAGGATTCTCTCCTTCATTTTAATCTTGGCTAATGTAATTATGATGTACCTTGGTGTGTTTCCTGGAAGTCTATTGCCTTTGCCAGATTGGGGAAATTCTCCTTTATTATTTGTTCAAATAAGTTTTCCACTGGTGGCTGTGCCTTTCCCCCTTCTGGTACCCCTTTCTCATACAACCAAGTTTAGAGACAACAAAATATTAGCAACAGAAAACATACCAGATCACATAAAATTGAACTTTTCGGAAGTTTGATAACAATGAATGCTTCAGCCTGACCGGTAAGAGGGGCGAAACCAGCAGCTGGTGGAGCAGGGTTGCACAGGAAGACTCGGTCAGATGGACTCAGGTGCGCGGATCCCAGGCGTGGGATTGCAAAGGGTGGACCCAGCCCAGCGACCCCCCCACCCCCGCCGCCCTGGAGGCCCACAAGTGTTTTCAATCAGTGCTTTTAGGCTTTATTTCTGGCACTGGGGCCCTGAGTTTTGCAGTCTGTCTCACTCCCCATTTTTGCCTGGTTTATCTGCACATGAATGTGTGTCCATGGTCAGCCAGCTGCCTTGTACACCTCACTGGGTTTGCCCAATGTCATCCCACGCCCAGGGTCTGCTAGCTGCTGCCTGCCCTCCCGGGACCACCAACCACTGTTTTTCCCTGCCACAACCCCTCTCCATCAGCTGCTGACTCTGCCCCTCTTACCAGTGTGGATGAATGGTTGTCAGACTTCCGTACAGTTCAATTTTCTATCAGATCTGGTTTCTTTTTTGTTTCTAAATTTTTGTTGTCCTTAATTTTGGTTATGTGAGGAGGCACAGTGTGTCTACCTATGCCTCCATCTTGGCCAGAAGTCCAAATTTCCCCTTTTTATAAGAATATTGTTCATAGTGGATCAGGGCCAACCCTACCCTATGACTTTATCTTAATTGATTATATCTTTAGTGACCCTATTTCCAAATAAGACCACATTCTGAGGTACTCAGAGTTAGGACTTCAGCATATGAATTGGGAGGAAGACAGTTCAACCTCTAACAGTGCCCCCGTGAGATAGCCACACTGTTTCTACCCAGCTGAGGTTAGTACCTACCTGCCACCACCACCTTTGCCAGTCGCCATGTAGTCTTGAGTGTGGACCAAGATTAGGAGTGTGAGGGTGGCAGGGCACTGACATCCTGAGGACTCCAGGTTCATAGAGAGAGATAATGGTGAAAACAGAAATCCTGAGCATGGCCCCTTTCTGTCTCCAAGTACCCAGGCCAGGACTGAAGACTTGAGTGGGCATCCAGATCAGCACATGTGAACTAGAGAAACCAGAACAGAGATCTGAAAGAGTCTAAAGAAAAAGAAAAAGACATACTGTTACTTTGGGTTGGATATATGAGTTGTGATTTAAAAAACAGAAAGACCAAGAGAGAAGAGAGAAAAATATTATAAATACTACACAAAAATCTGCACACAGATATTTTATATCAGCTTCATTCATAATCACCAAAAACTTGGAAGTAACTCAGATATTCCCCAATAGGTAAATGCATAAACAAACTGGTACATCCATATAATTAAATGGCATTCAGCAATTAAAAGAGATGAGGTATCAAGCCATGAAAAGACATGGAAGAACCTTAAATTCACATTGCCTTAGCAAGTAAATTTAAGAGGTAAATCTGAAAAGACTATATATTGTATGATTCCAACTGTATGACATTCTAGAAAAGACAGCTATAGAGATTGTTTAAAAAAATCAGTGGTTAAGGATCAGTGCTTAAGGGGGGCAGGGAGGATAAGGAGGAGGGATGAACAGGTGGAACACCAGAACTTGTCAGGCCAGTGAAAGCGTGACAGTGACAGTGACAGTGAAAGTGTCTGTGTGACACTGTAGTGGTGGGCACATGACATTGCATATTTGTCAAAACCCATAGACTGTACAACACAAAGAGTGAGCCCTAATGTCAACTGAGGGCTCTAGTTAATGATAATATATCAGTATTCGCTCCTCACTTGCAACAAATGCCTTGTGCTAATGTAGGAGGTTAATAATAGGGGACACTGTGTTGGGGTGGTGGAAGGGTATATGTGAATTCTGTACTCCCTCCTCCATTTTTCTGTAAACCTAAAACTGCTCTCAAAAGTTAAAGTCTATTAACTTAAAAGCCAAAAAGTATATTATGAATGAGGAAATGTAAAAGAGATCACGCTCTTAGCTACCCAAAAGGGGCCCTTTGCAGATAAAAGTCTGGGCATTTCCAAGACTTAGCTCTTTTTCAAAGTCAGTTGAGAAGATACAGATGACCAAAGGGCGACCCAGCAGGATCTCCCAGGTTCAAACACCCCTGGCTGCTCACACCTATCTCAGATGAAGCAAAGCCCTTCTGATGGAGCTTGAAAGTGGTGGGGTGTGGGGGAGGGAAAAAGAAGAACCAAATTCTTATTTAAAGAAATAACAGTTTGGAACATGCACAGGAGTGTCAACAAGTTATGTAGATCTTATCAGCATCGCATTTTTGGTGCCTCCCAGCTATCCAACAAGACTCCACCAGCCTGTCAACATCCTTTGGCGTCCCACGCATCTTGGGCATATCAACACCTTGGGAGGCTCTGCCATGGCCAGGCCGGCCTCCCCAGGAGGGCCCCAGGAGGAGGGAGAAAATTCAGGATACCATCACACCATCCGCTCCATATGTATGAGTATCTTCATTTCACTGCTCACATTCCGTGACTTGGTTGGGGCCCACTGACTATAAAATTAAACAACACCTTAATGCTAACTCTGGAAAGAGTACCCAAGTTGGAAAAGTCTGACGCTCTCACATCTAAAGGAAGAGAACGTGTAGTTTCAGTAAAGTAAGGAGAAATTATGCAAAGTCATCATCAAAAAATGTTACATTTATAGAGGTGTTTCTGCAATACATTTGCAGATGAAACATTGTGATTTTATAAAATTATTGATAAGGGATAAGGCATGGGGCATGAGACTTGTGGAGATTCCTCTCAGCACCTCCCCCAGCGCACACCAAAAAGAAAGCTCTCATAGTACATACATTGCTCATGATACTTCAGGCTTTCAAATGTAATATTGCTAAGTGATGCAAAAAAACACATTTATTTAGACTAATGGAAATGGCAGTCTTTACTAAATATCTCAGCTTTCTTTTACCTGTTTACTAAAGTCAGTGAATGGATCTTCTTGTTAGTTTGTGTTTGTTTCCATTGTAGGCAGCTTTAAGTGCCTTGAAACAATTTTCTGAGCAAGGACTGGATCCAATGGAAGGGGCAATGAATATTGAAAAAGGTTCTCTTGAAAAGTGAGTAATTCTTCTGTTATATTCTTACATTTATAATTTTGTCACTGTATAAAAAATAAATATAGATCATAGTAATCTAAAAACTCATAATGCTAATATCTATATCTTATAAAATTATCCATAACACAATTCAATGTTAATAAATGAGAATGACTACATATGGTCATATTCCTTTCCTACTGTATGATTGTGAAAGTTTTAATCTAATTGATCATTATTTCTGCATTTTAATGCTTTTGTTGGAAATATTTACATGTTTTGTTGACTGAGGAGACTTGCAAAACTAATACATTTTTGTGTTCACTTCACACTGTTGAGCATTTTCTGGTTAAAACATTTTTTGAGTTAAAAATGTTGACTCACATTCCTGCTAAGTTGTGGGCACAGTAGAGAGAGAGACAAAGGAGTCGAGAGGCGGCTCGCCTTCCCCTCTGCTGCATTTGGTTTTCACATTGTCGTATGAAACACTAGCGCATGTTGCCACAGAAGTGTGGCTCCCAAGGGCTTCACAGGCAAAAATGCAGCTCTAATAAGCATTTCTAAAATCCAGCTCATGGCTTTTCTTAAATGATATTGAACATAGGTCTTATCTGAGACTGAATTTTAGGTTTCTCCAGAGACCAAATTTATAGTAAAGAAATTGAATGCAATTATATTTACATGGTGGAATCCAAACTCTTTCAGAGCAGCAATAATAGCAGGTGAGATTTCAGAACACACACAGGAGGCAAGATTTTTAGAATGAAAAAATACATATATAACCCGGGACATAAAAACCAGATATGCTGATCCTATAGTTAAAGAAGCATATATATACCGCAAGCCAGCCTCTGGTCATTGATGGATAAAAGGTGAGAGTTCGGGAAGGAAACATTTGGTAAACAGATATGGCATTTTAAGTTGTCTATAGATTGACAATCATTTATAAGCTAATTTAATCAAAACCATTTCCACATGATCTCATCAGTAGACTATCTGAACATAAATATTGTTGTTTCACTTTAAAATGTCACTTTGGTGGTGACCTTTGAATCCTGTGTGCCATCTGCTAATAAACATGTCGAAGATGTGCAACCCTGGACCCTCAGCTCTTGTTAATGTATTAATCTTCCAGACAAGTCCAGCATCTGGGAGAGAAAGCGGACAATAACCAGACACACCCAGGCTCCGCCGCTCAGGACTGCAAGAAATCAAAGTCCGGCATCTAGCAGCTCCCAGAACCACGCTGCCACCGCATCCTTATAAACCTGTCAGCACGCATGAGGGTGTCTGTGTTCAAGGAAATGAATGACTAATACCATTATTTGAGTCTTATGTGAAGACAACACTATTCTAACACAAGAGATAATACACATAGTACTGTTTATTCAACTGGGGAAAAAGAAAACTTGGCGCATTTCCTTTGGAACTCGAGATCAGATCATAACTCACTTGTCCAGAGGCAGCAGAAATCTGATCCTGCTACTGGAGCTTAAAATAACAGTTAATGAAAAGTGTTAGAAACAAAGGTAAAGCTTTTAAATGATCAGTAGAGAAATTGGGTTTGTTTCCGTTGTTACGATTGTTTCATTGTGGCATTTGTGTTCAGTTATATTCTCTCTTGTTTTAAATAATGCTTGATGATTCAAAAATTAACCAATGATGTGCTGTGGAATGTGATGATTGTTGTCTTCATATAGAGTCACACAGTTTCTCTTTTTATGCAGATATTTGTAATCTTCATCCTATATAAACACGAATAACTTTAAGGCACACTACTTAAAGATGTATGCAAACAAACATGGTTTAAATCAGGTCAGATATTTAATTAAAACTATGAAATAATGTTAGGAACAACTAGTTTCAATATACTCCAGGAATTTAAAAAACAAATCACTTGTGCGTTTTGAGCTCCATTATACTCTTAGCCACCAAGGAGGCGTCTTGCCTCTACAAACCATTTCTCTGGGTTCCACTTCCTGTGGCAGAAATCGCACTTACCCCCATTCATGTCTTGTAGCCACTCACTGTTTGCATCAGGAGTGTTTTTAACAACTGCCTCTGGACTTGGGACAGTGAGGAGGATCAACATAAATAGTGTCCCTGGTGGGGAAGGGAAAGCCTGTTGGAGGAGCCGTCAAAGACTTGCCAGCTTGTAGCCTGCCACGCTTGGGACCAGCATGTTGGAATCCAGCGTGTAGCAAATGCAGTAAAAATTTGGTCGGTTTCTGTGTGAAGTGTGGTTACTGTCGTTCTTTCATTCCCTTAAGAATCACCTCAGTGAAGCCCATCCCAAAGGCCACCACCCAGCCTAGTCATCCTGCTCAGCAGTGGCATTAGAGGACATCCCTGTCACTGGCCATCCGTTTCTGCGAAACTGCAGAGCCGCCTCCCCAGTGACGCGGAGCTGGGTTCCTGACCAGCTCACGTCATCTCATTGTTCAGGCTTTCTCCTTATTGATTTGCAGACATTGCGAAATGAGAAAACACTATATGGTCTAACTGCTCGACCCAACATGACAATAGAAATATAATTATGTAAGATTTCACAAGCAAAACCACCACAAATCGATCTGGCTGACTCACACTCGACAGAAGATAAACAAACAGCAACATAAGGAAATAACTCCAGGTTTGTTTGTAATTGTTCCCATGTGGGGAAGTCCACCAGTTTTGGGAGGGCTGGTGCCCTTGGAGGAAATAGGTTTGGTTACCAAAAGCTTGGGTGTTGATAACAGCACATTTGCAAAGTTGAGCTCACAAAGCTAAGCCAGGTCGAACAGTGCATCCTGCTGCCTAGCACAAGGGCTCAGAGGGCCCTAACTCATTCCCTAGCTGAACAGGCCCTTTTTCTCCTAGGCCCTCAGATGGGCTGAGAACAGGCCTGTAGACAGCACCACTTCAGGAAGGGTCATTAAAGTGGGTCTTCAGTTTACCAAAGCAGTAAACAAAGACCACCTTCCACAGCCCAGAGTCCAGACAATACTGATGTGGCCCGAACAAGGCTGTGAGAGAACAGTGAGCATGAGGAATGAACAGAGCTAATCAGTTCTCACAACCCAAGTATCCGAAGCATTTAACTCTGAGTTAAGTGACTCCAGTCATCCTCAGAGCTGATACATCACTAACAGAGTGGGGGGGTGGGGGAAGCAGGGAATGTAAATTTGCAAAGGATCTTGAGTTTAGGGCCAAGATATTTATTCCAAATTTCATCCCATTTACCTGCTTGAAGACCCTAGGAAACCTTCCCCTATTTCCCCGGAACAGTGGCCCATCCTGGAATATTGGGTTCTCTTTGGGCTGAATTAGCAACGCAAATGCCAGGTGGCCTGCAGTCTGTCCTGGGGACCTGCTGTGATTCTATGTTCCAAAGCACAATGTTATATATCATTAGAGGGGAAACCATTAAGTAGATTTATTGAAAGAATGTTTCTTTGGCACAGGGAGATCTTTTTGATGAAAAATGGAACTCATTATTCTTTAAAGGACACAGATTGACTTATCTCCTTTATCAATTACGGTGTCTGCTTTCTGCTTTTCTCAGTTGGCACTGGGCTTTGTAGTCACTTCCCAGAGTTGAGGCCAATGTGTTTTAGGAAAAAGATTGGTTTTTTACATTTTAATTGGAAATATAATAACATACTTTGGAACTCTGATCATCCCTTTCCAGGACAACTTGCCAAATATCACTGGTGAGACACCACTGATCAGGCTCCGATAAGCACATCCCTCCCTTTTCCTGGAGTGACCCCTCTGAGTTGTCCTGGTCCTTCTCCACAGAAAATATTCTCAACAGTGGGTTTTTTTGACAGCTTCAACCAATTTTCTGCACCATAAAATAAAAATAGATTAATGAGAAACTGAAATTATTAAACAAAGGTTTTCAGAACCCCTAATGACCTTGGAAATGTGGTCTAGTTCAATTGATGTATATTTAAATTCTACTGCTTGTGAGTTATCATTGCACCTGCCCAAAGTGTGTCCTCTACCTTTTAATATACAAAAGTCACTTGTTATCATATGACCAAGAATGGTAGAAAACCTAACAGTTCTACACACAGAGCTGATAAGTCACTAATGGCAAAATCATATGAGAATTTGTCTTTGAGCTTCCTCTGACCTATTCCACCATGATATAGGTATCTGCTACATGTATAAGTGATGCATTAAATAAACTGACAAATGAACAATCTATCAAGGGGATAGATAAACCTGTGGAAGACAAATTTTAAGTCTCACTGCTTACATGACACAGAGATAGTATATGATATTATGATATCATGATAATATATGGTATTACTGTTGAACCTTTAACCTCAGGGGGACTGTGGCATTTCTTAATAAAAAATATGGCAACCCCCCAAGAAACTAATTTCAGAGGAACCTGGACCCATGCCGGCCCACTATTCTGCCCCCCATCTTCCCATTCCTGCATTTACATCCCTTCCCTGGGCAGCAGATTGAATTCCAATCCCCACCCCCGGATGCATTCCTGTATTTCCACAATCACAGATGCATGTCTTCATGAGGAGGGATAATATCTGGTTCAAAGCAAAAGCTTCCTTAGACTCAGGCAAACCCAACTGTCTATTTCTGGCAGAAACCACCCAAGTTCCATCTCACTTTGCCAAGACTAATTTAAACTTACCTTGTTGGGGAAGCCTTCCTCTTATGTTCTAATTTCTTAGCTAAAAGCTCCCTTGACTGAATCCCCAGCACACTCTGATGTATGCTGGGAATGCAGAAAATAAATAAACAAATGAAACTACTTCACCTTAAAGAACCTACATTCTAGCTAGAGGGAAAGACAGACAAGGAAATGGGTGCAGAGAACTGAGCGTTTTGAGTTCGGAACCACTGTGTTGTACCTTGTTCATTTGCTTGTCTCTCTGTTGCCAGTGTTCATTCCCTCGCTCATCTTACAATGCTCAATGCTTTGGGCACCGTGCTATATTCTGGTGACACTGTCAGGAAGCCACCATCTGCTTTCCCTCTAGTAGTTTATCTTATCTTATCTCCACACACCCCAAATATCCACTGACCAACTCCCATGCCCAGCCCCAACATACACAGGTAAATCTCGTCAGGCTTTCCTACACTCAGGAGACTGGTCAAGTGAACTTGTTCCTCACTGTAACTCCTGGCTCAGGAACAGTTCCCACCTTAAAATGGTAAGTATTCAATAAATGTTTGTGAGTAGATAAATGACTCTAGAAACCCTGCCATGATGGCCTTGCCAATCTAACCAGGTCAGGGGTGACCTGGGCACATGGACAGAGGAGTCTAGCCTATTGGATGGAGTCACTGTCTGTAAATAAACTTCTAGTTCTACTTCTGTTCATGTGTAGACTTCTTGAAGTCATTTAACATCTTCAGATTTCAGCTTTTCACCCTGAAAAGAAAGGATAAGAATATGCAGAAATATATGGTCTATTTAAGTGTACAAGTTGTGAAAGTAAATACAATAGTTCAATCTAAATTAGTGGGTATTAAGGAAAGAGCCATGGTTTAGGATTCAAGCATGTGGGGATGTGGTTCAGACACAGATGTGACCGTGGGCAGAGATTTAGCTCCCTGGGCCTCAGTTTCCACATCTACAAAATGATTTGCAGCTCTAAATTCATGGTATTACCTCTAGTGGCTCTATTACTACTATGCCTGTATTCAAACTGTGTCTTTAATATGGAAATGTTTTAAATCAAATATCTGCAAGGAAAATACCACTTTTGTCAATTAGGAGTCTTTTGGTTGAGAGTTATACCTCAACCTGTTCAAAACAGCATGGGGAAATTTATTATAAATTTGCAGGGGTGTTTCCCAGAACCCAAGTACGGAAGTGCAAAAATGCACTGGAGCCAGGAAGTTCAAGGCTGTGGGGAAACCCGGAAGCTCTTTTTCTGCATTACTCTCAATTTCCCTCCTCCCTCTGAACATGTGAATCATTTCTCTCTCTCTACAAAAGCCCTCGCCTCACAAGTACGCATATCACAGAATATGGCTACCAAGAGAACCAAGTTAACAGCTACCTGAAGAAACACTGAATCATTATTTTGATTTCATTCCCCCAAGTCGTAGAAAGGAACCTCCATTCGGCCCACCTTGGACCAGGTGTTCTCAGTTGGCCCACATTGTGCAAATATGGCAGCCCCAATGCTACCCCTGTGGAATAGAGCAGAGTAGGCACCAGAAGAGATAATCACTGTTTTGGAAGACAACCCAATGATATCTGCCTTAAGTATTTTCCAGGGGGCAAGACTCATTATAATCACATGCTAGTTCTTACTTTCAGTGTAAACAGTGAAGCTTAAATAATGGAGTAACAGTCTCCCAAACGTCACAAATTGCTCTCAGGTTTGTGAAGGCTGTACTGTTTTGTTTAGTTTTGTTGAATCCTTTTAGTCTTTAGTTTCAAGGGTCTGATGAACCACAAAGCTATCCTGAGTGAGTCATCAAACTACCTAGGAGAAAAATAAACACTTCCAAAATGAGTATATTGTTAAAAGCCCCCTTTACTTCAGCATAAATAATAAGGTATTTAAGCCATACAGTGGCCATCCATCCTCACTGATTTCCATAGTAACAGAAGACTGAAGGCCACTTTCCTGCTTTTGTTATCCTGAGTGGATGATAACTGTAAGGAAATTTCTGCTTCTTTCAACTGAGGTAGGTAGAGATGGAGGCAATCAGGGCCTACTTTTCTTTTAAACTTTACTCCTAAATTTTCAAAGGAGCCCAAAGAAGGGAAGAGATTTGATTATTTAAATGGATAGGAGGAGGCAGACAATAGGAAGAGTCTGAAATCTGGATTCAAAAGTAAAGTGGATGAGGAAGCCAAGCTGCATTAGAGAAGAATGAGGAAATGGGGTGTTGTAGAGACTCAGTGTTCTCTGAAGGTAAGTCTTTAAATGAGCAGTCAGAATCTTATGTTTCCGTTTCAGCCTCCCCCTAAATCTTCTACATGGGTAGTCATTTTTCAGAAAGGTGTTTGTCCACTGGTCCTTCCTCATTGTCTGAGTGCAAGGGAAGGAGCTAGATCCCTCTTCATCAAAGCCGTGGGGAACAGCACCATTGAAGGCATAGGCTGAGAGAGAGGAGCTCATGCTGAGAGGGAATAGAAGTGGTGAGAAAAGGATGGAAAGGGAATTTATGCGGTGGTCAAGGTATCAACTGCTACAGTGAAGAAGTAAGTGATCAAGAAAAGACAGGAAAGGAGTCCACAAAATCTGGCATCAGGAGGTCATGGATGAGGTTTGTCAGACCTGCTCAGGAAGGAGGATAAGGAGGATGCGAGGAAGGGCAGCCTGAGTCTATTTGAGAGGATAGACGGCTTCTCAAGTAAAGTCTAAGTTCATTGTCTTCTAGATACACAATACGTTAGTGCATTAGATGTAAGAACTATCACATGGTACAACTTTCTAGAGAACAATCTGGTGATGCATATCCAAATATTTAGTGAGGAATGGATTCTGTTGTCAGTATTAGCTGCCCACTCCTGCAGAAATGATGGCTGCTTGGGTGCTGTCACTGCAGTAGACAATGCCAAGGGACTTTGCAAGCAAGCAAGCCAGTGAGTCTCAGTCAGGCCAGCCCACTCTCCAGTGATATGTGACCAGCGAGTGTGCTGGCTGCCTCTGGAAATGGAGAGATGGCAGATGACCATTGGGTGCCCACTTGTAAGTGCCCTACAGATGTGCTCCCAGTTGGAAGCCCCTTTCCACCTTGGCAGTAAGTTGGCCCTCCATTCTGGTGGGCTATGGTCTTAGCTTTGCCTGTTTTTATTTCCTTTCTCAGGATAGGGCTTCTGCTTCAAGAGAAGAGCCATGAAGAAGAAGGTATCAGTTTAAACTCCATCAGAGGTCAGCCTGGTGTGGGTGTCCTTGGCAGGGCCTGCATAGGGGCCAAGGTGGTAAGGATGTGGTGTGTGTGGGCATAGACTGAGACACTCTGACTTACATGGAAAGACTATAATTAGGTTTTAGTGATGGATTAAAGATGGCTGTAAATTATTTCTCTTTCCATTGAGGAGTGGAGTTTTTCTTCCCTCCTCTCAAATCTGGGCTGGCCTTGTCACTTCTGAATCAATGGAATCCGGTGGAAGGGACATGGAGCCAGTTCCAGGGCTAGCCTTCTGGTCTAGCCTCCTGCTTGCTCCCTACTAGGCCACTCCTTCTGCCTCTCACTCTTGAAACCCAGCTACTGTGCTGCGAGAAGCCCAAGCCACGTGGAGATGCCGCAGGTTAGCACTTGGCTGAGCTCCAAACTGACGGGCAGCATCAACTGCCAGCCACATGAACAAGGCATGTATATGTTGTGGCCCAATAAAGCCTCAGATGACCTCATTCCCTGCTGCCATCATGCTGAGCAGAAGTACCATCCAGCAGAGCCCAGTCAACCCGCAGAATGAAGAGACATGTTGCTAGAATGACTGTTTCTGTTACTGTGCTTTGGGATTATTTGTTGTGAAGCAGCAGATAACTAGACAGTTTTTATTCATACTTTCCATAGATTTGAACCCAGTTGCTGGAGTGAACTGGCAAAAGCAAACCTTAAATTACCAACTAGCTTCTATCCCTGCTTCATAGAATCCTTGCTATAATCCCTTACAATTAGCAAAACAAGGTTAGCATTCTCTTTGGTCTCTCTCTATCTCCTTGTAGGGCCAAAGAGTGGATTGAATGTCTCAGGCATGGGGTCCAGGCACAGAGGGGCTGGGAACACCCCACTGGAGGAGAGGGGCCTTCACCAGATAAGTGAGCAGAACCTCTTGGGGCTGGGGCCATTTTTGCACAGGCAGCTAAGTACAGCATGCAGCTTCTTTCTAGTCAGTCTCCATAGAGAGGACCAGATGCCAGGACCAAGTCGGCCCACATGGCTGAGTTTCCACTCTTTCTTGAATTAAAGGCTAATTTCAGTTACATGATATGACACTTGATCACAATAACTGCATGGCTGTGGCTTTATTCAGCCACCAATTCAAGTCTCCCAGGCCCCCCGACCACTGCAAGCCTGGCTCAGCCTTGCAGCCTACTCCAAACTCTCTGGCTGGCATTTAGCTTGAGCACCAGGCCACCATAAGGCACTGCCTTAAGTTCTCTACTGTTGCTTCATCTGTATTAATTTTTTCCAGTTGTCAGTTACATGAGAGCAGAGACCATGACCTGTTTTGGGTTCTTGTCCCTGCTAGGCAGATCAGTAAAGGATAACAAAAGCCTGAAGCACACTCCTTTCTGTCTCATGGGGCCCCAGGGGAAATGCCATTTCTTTGGGAGAGTGTGGGCCTGTGGTCCAGTGCTTTGAGCTTGACATAAGAGTGGCTTAGAAAGTTCTGGTTCTGCTATACTAGCTACAATTCCACCTTTATAACTGGATTATGATAATAGTTAATAAGCATGCTTATTAACTCAAATGAATACACGTATAACAGACAAAATTTGCTTAAAGCTCATACCACCATTATAACTTTTTGTATTTCAAATTCAATTAATTTAAATTTAAATACTTTGAATTTATTGCATGATGGTTGTATTGTTTTGTCTGGAACATAAATGATAGCAGGAAGATCCTATTACTAGGAAAGAATAAAATTAAACAAGGTGGTCTGTGGTGAGTTATCGTGTATGGAATTAATTTCATGTCCAGGTTGGGATGATCTCATAAATTGTTCTTTTGGTTGGCAATTTTGCCCCAGTCTGCTAGGTTGAATTATTTCCTTGTAATTCAGACCCCCTGGGTAGTCAGTAACGAAGGACACATTGTGTGTCTTGGCGGGCACGGGTGGCAGAGGACAGATGCCCACGGTTGTCTGCGAGCCATCAGCCACACGTCCTCAAGGAACAATTGGTGATATTGTCAGTGGTGCACTGTTGCAATGTCAGGGCAGGCTTGGGAGCAGAAAGAGACTGGAGGGAAGCCTTAGGACCCGGAGCCTGCACAAGTGTTTTTACAACATGAGATCTGTGTCAGATGATTTGGCCCAACACCCATAGAACAATGGAACACCCCAAACATCAGTGGCATCTCAGAAGAGTGGCTCAAGACATCAGCCACATGGAGCCCTAACCCCAGAGCAATGGCTTCTGTGGTCTCTTTGGAGCAGCAGTGCTCACATATTTGGAAGATAAAAATTACTTTCTTGATGCAAGACTCTCACCCCTGAAATCTAGTAGAGAGGATCAGACATACGAGAGAATGAACTTCCAGAAATAAAAACTGCACACATAGCTGAGGTGTCTCCTTTTGGTCCTCTGGAGTGCAACAAGGCACCCTCCAAAGCTCTATCCTTTCTTCCAAGTGGGAGAGAGTGACACATCCTACCAACCCAGCCCAGAACCAAGCCCTCCAAAAGCTGACAATGACCTGACCTCTAACCACAGTTCAGAGAATCATGCTCACTGAGCATAAATCATGTGCTTCCCTTAAAATTTGCAAATGAAACAGCCATCTAAGACCATTGCCTTATCAAAGACTGTGGAAGCTGATCCAGAAACCATCTTTGCAGCTGAAACCCATGGTGTTGGCTGCATCTCTGTGACCAGCAGCCACAGCTCCTGGGCCTGCAGGACCTGTGTCTCCAGCTCACTAACAGCCTGGTTGGAAAAGGGACATTTGCTGGCCTCCACTCAGCCAGCCTGATTTGGTGCTGAGGTGGCTCTGGACTTGGTCTGGGAGCTGTCAGCAGATGCCCCTGAGAATTCTTTTAATCTGCACTGTGGAAACTTATCCACAGAAAAGTGCTTCATAGGACCACTGCTGTTTACAGGGCCACCAACTGTCTGTTTGCCCAGGATACAAGTTCCCTGGGGTGTGAGCTAAAACCAGAACTAAGCAGCTGGTCTCTTTCCCTCCAAGGTTCATCGTATAAGAGCAGATGAGAGGAAACATGGAAGGTTCCTGCAGTCCCATGAAAGCTGCCTTCTAGCTGTGGATTTCCGGCAATGTTTTCCCCACCATTCAGCATGATGACATTTGAGACTTTTACCCCTGGAAACTAATTGAGATCTTTCAGCAAGCTTTGTCTCTTAATGCTGAGAGAGGAGTGCAGTGGCAGTGGGTGGGGAGAAGGAGAGAGAGAGAGAGAGAGAGAAGAAAAGAGAGAACTGTGTGCACAGGTGCACAGGAGCTCAGGGGACTCTCATTGTGTCTCTCTCCCTGGCTTCTCAGAGGGTGCTTCTCCTCCCAGTGGCCAACTTAATGGTCCCACACATAGACCAGCCTGGAGCCTGGGCCACACAAGTCTGTTGGAAGATCTTCAAGAGCTAGTCAACATATTTTCCCCTGCCTGAGGCCATCTGAGTGTCTTTATGATTCTGAGTCAGAGACCTAAGCTTCATCCAGGGTACTACTGCCTTCGGTAAGTCTGGAAATATACACAGATTCTAAGGAGTGGAGACATTTGCTTTTATCAGGAGATGGCTCGTCCTACCAGGAAAAAATGCAAAACGCAGGAAGCATGGGCTCCTTCTTGTGGTGTGGGAGCCTGAGCTGCCTCCAGCCCATTTGAAGCACTGTCCTTCAGGGACTAGGCACTGAGAACAGAATGCGAGCATCACTGGTGTCACCCTGCTTCTCCCACCTCCAGATCTGCTGGCAGCTCAGCAGAGAGCAGGGCTGGCAAAGTTGCCAACTGGGACATTCAAAAAGCAGTGACAGTGACCACTTGGTCTGAGGACAAGAGATTCCCTGCTGTGCAGCTCCTACAGAAAAACTAAAAAGTGGAACTGGAGTGTTACTAGAGTGGTGTTGACATGACAGGCTCAGTTTTCTGCAACTGGAAAATCTAAGGAACTTTACAATTCCACAGTTATGTCTGGAATTTTAGAGTATTGTTTGGAGGTTAAAATGACTGAGAACCCAGCTCATGGAGCCCCGAAAGAGAAAGGAGGACAACCCTTGAAAACCTGAAACTCTATAACCTAAGAGTCAGTGATCTGAGCCCCAAACTCCCTGCAGCCTGACTCTATGCTTCTCCTCTCTTCAGGCCCTGCTACACCAGCTCCACTCATTTTCTCTTAGTCTTCTGAACATGCATGCCCTGTCTGTCCCCATATTTTCCTCAATTTTTCACATATAACATGTCCTCACCTGCCTTTCCGGGTGTAGCTCAAGTCCTGCCTCCTATATGAAGCTTCCCTGGGTACCTGGGGCTCTGCCTGCCCAAACACAGAGCACCCTGGGCCACCTCATTCATTCTCTACTTAGCAGATGGTGAACCTCATGTTTACATGTTGCCATTAAGTCTGTCCTCTTCACCAGACTTCAAGCTCTTTGAAGGCAAGATCTTTGTTTTGTTTTCTGGTTGTAACCAGCAGATCTACCCCACAGGAGAAAGTCAGTTGTGATGGTTGATATCCTTTTAGCAAATGGAAACTCTGATTAAAAGCAGTGATACATGCATCTGCTCCATGACCCAGATGTTCAACCTCAAGAAATGAACACCACAATGCCTGCATGAGAAGGCTCACCGCAGCTTAATTCCTAATAGCTCCAAACTGTAAACAGGTCACATGCACATCGATAGGAAATTAGATAAGCATGAGATGGATCATACAAATTCATCATTGAGATGAACTTCAGATGCACAAAACAGTCCAGGCTGCATGACCTCATTTATATGAAGTTCTGAAATAGGCAAACTTGTCTATGGGGGAAACTATCAGCATGATGGTTGCTCCTGGGGGTCAGCTGGGAAGGGGGCTTGTGGGAACTGTCTGGGGTGATAGTCATGTCCTGTCTCTCAATAAGGATGGGTTGTCCAGATGTATGCATTTGTCAAACTTCAAAATTACATTCTCAAGATCTGTGCATTTCACCAAAGGGAAATTTTTGTCTCAAAATAAAAAACATTAACAAATATTAAATAATAACAATGTGCATGTTAAAGAGTAGAAGTGTACTAATGTCTGCAATCTACTTTGAAATGCATCAGAAAAGAAAATGTATTATTGATGGATGGAGAGAGGGCTGTATGAATAGATGGTGATGACACAAACATGGCAAAATAAAGTGTAACAAAACAAGAGCTCGTGCTGGCTGCCACCAGAACCCCTGCACCTTGAGTGCAGACACTACTGGGGAGGAGGGGCTGGAGGACTAACACCTTCTGACAGGGCTGTAGGAGAGGAGGTGGTAACATTGGGGCTAGCGGGTCTCTAAGGAGCCAGAAGGGGGTGGTGAGGTGGGGCAGAAGTGAAGATTGACACAAGCCTTTCCAGGGGGCTAGGCAGGGAGGGCAGAGGGAGGAAGGGGCCAGCTTGGAGAATGCCCTGGAGCAGTGTGGCTTAAGGCTTTGGTCTTTGGCCATTGCCCAAAGCACTACCCAGTCCTTGGCACATACCAGGTAGGAAGGAATGCTTAGTAAATGGCAGTCTGGCTGAGCTCACTCTGTTGCCGGGCCTACAGCCCTTGAAGTCTAGAGTGGAATTCATGGTTCAAAGGACTATCTTTTGTTAGGGAACACTGATAGGCCAAACCACATCTAACCTCATTCCTCCTGTTGATAGGGTAACTGGGGCTGGTAGAAAAGAGAGCCATAGATTTTGTCCATCTGGATTTTAGTAGAGGTTGCAAACTGGCAGCCCGTGGGCTGGACCTAGCCCACACATGTGTTATGTGTTTTGTTTGGCCTCTCAGAGGGTTGTTTTTTTTGTTTTTGTTTTTTTTTAGTTTAGTTTAGTTGCCAAGATCTTAAAATCATGTAAGATCTGGATGGTCTACGTCTCTTGAAACGTTGAAAGATCCAGCAATATGGTGACAGTTGGCAGGAATGAGTGGCAGCCACCCCCTCAGAGGCCTGGACCTCATTCACTCCTGTCCCCAGATCACCCTATGGGCATGGGTGTTCCAACCCCTACACGTCATGTCACTCTTGTGGACAGGAGAGAGAAGTCAAGGTTGGCTGACAATAATGCTAAAGTAATCTTAATATGATAAATATTTACTGAGCACCTACCATGTATGTTTGGTTTTAGGGATACCATGGAGAACAAAATGACTCAGTCCCTTTTCTAAGGGAACTTAGATTTTAGAGGATAGATGGAGAGAGAGAAAAAAAGAAGGAAGGAAAGAATAAAAAGAAAACAAAAGAATTCTAAACAAGATCACTATTATAAAGGGACAACATGAAGGTGGAGACAGTAGAGTCCTAAATTGGGTGGGAAGTGTCTGCCGTAGATGAAGGTGTGGGGAAGAGCAGTCTGAGGTGACATTTTAAAGCAAAATCCTGAAGGATGAGGAGATTCAGGGAAGATTGTTGGGGTCGATGAAAGGTAAGTGCTTAGGTTCTTTTCAGGAGCTGAGAGAGGCCTGGTGTCAAAGCTGTTTGGAAAAGAAGGAAATAAGATGAGGTTGGAGAGGTGGGCAGTGGGTGGGACTTGTGAACTAAGTACAGAGTGCAAATTTCATCCTGGCCGCAATGGAACGCCATGGAAAGTTTGGGACAAGAGGGGGACGTGATTAGATTTACATTTCATTAAACCAATCTTGTTATGTTATTAGTATGGAATTCAGGGGAAGGCAGCCAGAGTTCTCAATAGGAAGCCATGGCAGGGGTCAGGTGAGCCATGATGGTGGCTTGGCTGGTGGAGGAAAGAAATGGATCCAAGTACATTTTGGAGGAAATACGTTCCTAGCTGGTTGCAGGAGGAGGTAGCCCTGGAAAAACTATCAGTGGCTGCATCAAATGCAAATCTGTGGAGGAATTTAGACAAGGATCACCTGTGATAGTACCGCTCTGTCTTGGCTTCTCCCAAAATGCAAGACACCGTCACATAAAGTATAGCTTCTCTTGGCAGCAGGATGTAAACCAAAGTAGTAAACTTTTCATTGCAAACAGAAAATGTCTGAAATTCACATAGGTTTTGCATTCTAATCTGCAATATGTCTGTTATTTGATCTGATTTGTATAAGTTGTAAATGACATAGCATCAAACAAACAAGAAAATATTCCTCTCAGTATCCCCTGACATCCCCCAGAGACTCTGACTTAGTTGTTCTAGGATGTGACCTGGGCATCCGGTGACTCTAATGTGCAGACATGGTGGTGAACCACTGCCTACTCTAGGGCAGATGTCTCCAAAGCATACTCCTCAGGACCAGCAGTATTAGAACAATCTAGAAACTTATAAGAAATGCAGTTTTCTCAGAACCCACCCTAGATGCACTGAATCCAAAGTTCTTCAGCTAAGCACTGGCCGGTATAGCTCAGTTGGTTGGAGCATCATTCCATAAACCAAAAGGTTGCAGATTGAACAGGTGCAGGTTTGATTCCTGGTCAGAACACATATCTAGGTTGCAGGTCCAGTCCCTAGTCAGGGCTTGCACAGAAGGCAACCAATCGATGTTTCTCTCTCACATTAATATTTCTTTCTCTCTCTTCCTCTCTCTCTAAATGCAATGGCAAAGGAAATAACCTTGGGTAATGTTAAAAAATAAATAAAATACAACAAAATTCTGTGGGTAAGACCCAGGAAACAGTTTTAGTAAGCCCTGCAGGTGATTCAGATGCCTGCTGACGTTTGGGAATTACCTCTCTAGACAGTGCTTTTTAGTCTGAGAGGCTCAGCTGTACAGTATTTTATCGGTTCCCCACTTGGAGAGATTGGTGGGACAGATACTGTCTTTTCCATCTTCCAGATGTGTAGATAAAAACAGACAGAAATTTGGTGATTTGACAATCACTGGCAAACTAGAAACTCAAACCTAGGTTTTCTGAAGGTAGAATACAGGGGCGGGGGTGTTTACAATGACCTCTCTCCACATGCTGCCTCCCTGTCACTAACAGGTCTGATACTGGAGCTTTGCCTCTAGGAGGTAGACACAGAGTCCTGAGCACTGGGGAGTGAGGGAGAGGGTCATTAAACTTGTTCTGTAAAGGGCAGATAATAGTGTAGCATGGTGGTCCGCGTTGTCTCTGTCAAAACTAATCATTGTGGTATGAAAGAGGCCATAGACAATATATAAATGAATTAATGTGGCTGTGTGCCAATAAAACTATATATAAATGTAGATGGGGGCTGAATTTTGGGGTGGGACTACAGTCCTGCTCTGGAATAAGGTTCAGACAAGATGCTGGCCTGGGACAGGCCTCCACTGAGTACTCACTCAGTGTTGTCCATTCTCAGGCATTGTTCATTGGACCCAGGAGACCCTGCTGTGTGGTTGCAAAAGGCTGGGAAGTAGTGAGGATGGAAACCCAGCTAGAAGAGATAAAGATGGAGATGATGGAGATGGAGATGGCTTTTCTGGTTTCCCTTCCACAGAGACTTTGGGAGGTATGGTTGGTGGGATCCCAAGGCCTGGGAAGGTCACCTAAGGAGTGACAATGTCAACTAGGCTGTTCTCTGCTAGTTCTACAGTGACTTGCTTTGCTCTCCAAACCCAGTAGCTCATTTTTCTAAAAATCATCTTGACAGAAAACTTTGAAATATTACAAAATCTCTGAATAGGGAAAAATAGCAACTGAGAGAGGTGAATAGCAAGAAAGAGCCATTAGAGGTGCCAGAGGGTGGGCTCTTGGCCTTGTAATACCCTCAAAATAATTGCAGGAATCAGGAGCCACCCACAGTTAGCCCTATGATTTTCAAGAAATGAAACACAGTTCAACAGAGAGAAGGTAGTCCCTCCATGAGTGACAAATTATAGCATCATAAAATTTTTATTAAAAATTTGTCATAAATTTTTAGTTTTAATGTATATATTATATTACATATTTACACTATAAAGCTTAATAACATAATGAAAACCTGTGAATCCATCACCCAGTTAAAGAACTAGAACATTGCCAATAATTCATATACTTAATGTTCTTCACCTGCTGTGGACTCCAGGCCTCTAGACCTCCAGGTCCCCAGGCCTCCTCCAAGGCATATCATTAGGGAGTTTAATATATATATATAACTTAGGGGGGTTATTATATATATATATAATTATACATAATTATATTTATATGTATGCTTACACAGCATATTGTTTACTTTTGTTTGTTTTTGAATTTTAGAAAAACAATTTCATGCTATGTATGCTGTCTTCTGGGTTTATTTTTCACTCAATATATATTTTTAAAGATCTTATTTATTTATATTTAGAGAGAGGGAAAAGGAGAAGGAGAGAAACATCAATCAATTGCCTCTCACACACCCCCCAACCAGGGACCTGGCCCACAACCCAGGCATGTACCCTGACTGGGAATTGAACAGGCAACTCCCCAGTTTGCAGAATGATGCTCAGTCCACTGAGCCACACCAGTCAGGGCTCACCAAAAATTTTTAAGATTCATCAATGTTGGGTGTAGCTGTAATTCAGTCATGTTTGTAAATGTATAGTTTTTCATTGCATGACTATACTGCAGTTCATTTAGCCATTGTTTTGTCACTATGCATATGCACAAGAGTAGAATAGCTGTTAGTAAGATGCGCAGATGTTTAAATTCAAGCTTTGAAAATTTTAAATTTACTTTGTCTGCTTTAGGACCTTTGCATTTTCAAATGAATGTCTGCAAACAAAGAAGAACTTTATCCCTTCCTTTCCAGTCTGTATGGGTTTATTTGTCATGTCTTATTGCACTGGCCGGAACATTTAGTTGAATAAAAGTGATGAGAACAGATATTCTTGTGCTAATTCTAATGTTAGGGAAGAAAGTATTCAGTTTTTTGGCATTAAATATAAAATTAGCTGTTAGTTTTTACTGGTGCCCTTTACAGGTTGAGGAAATTTCTTTCCATACCTAGTTTTTCTGAGAATTTTAATCATAAATGAGCATTGGATTTTGCCAAAAGCTCTTTCTTCATCTGTTGAATGGTTCTTGACCTGTTTTCTACTTTTACTATGTGTTATGTGAATTAATTACTAGATTCTGGGGTGTTAAACCAATCTCGTATTCCTGGGATGTATCCCACTTGCTCATGGTACATAATCTTTTTATTGTATTTCTGAATTCAGTTAGGTGGTATTATGTTAAATATTTTCTATCAATTCATAAGGGATATTGATCTGTTGCTGTTTTTGTTTGTTTATTTGTGATGTCTTTATCTGACTTTGGTATCAAGTTAATACTGCCCTTAGTTAGTTAGTAATTATTTCTTCCTCATATTTTCTGAAGGATTTTATATAGGATTGACATTATTTATTTTCAGATGTTTGATAAAGTTTACTAATAAAGCCATTTGGGCAGCTTTACTTTGTGAGACAATTTTAAATTGCTAATTCAATTTCTTTACTTTTTAAATTCTATTAAGATTTTAAAAAAATTTCTTTTTGACTGTGTTTTAATAATTTGTATTATTATAGAAACTTAACCACTTCACATAAATCGTCTAATTTTTGTGCATAAAGCTGTTCAGAATTTCCTTTATAAGACTTTTAATTTCTGTGGGTTCTCTAGGTTTGACACCACTTTCATTTCTGATTTGGGTATTTTGTGCCTTCTCTTTTTTTTCCTGGTCACTTCCATTAAAGGTTTATCAACTTTGTGGGACTTTCTGAAAACCAACTTTGGTTTAATTGACATTTTGTATTATTTTTCTCTTTTTAACTATTAATTTTCACTCTGATATTTATTATTTCCTACCTTGTACTTTGGGTTCGAATCAGTCTTTTTCTCTAGCTCTTTGAGAAGGAAGATTAAACTACTGATTCCAGATTTTTTTTCTTTTCAATAAGTGTTCAAAATGTTTCATGAATAACCTGGATTTGCCTTCATACCTATTGGTCACAGATGCTGTAGCAATGAATTAGGTGGTCAACAAAGTATGTGACTGAAATCTATTCTGCACTGAGGTCTCCTTCTATTACTATAGAGTCATGGGAGAGGCCCCACAGACTAGTGACTATAAGTACTGAACCAGGCCAACTCTTCTGAGTCCTGTCTTTATCACTTACTAGTTCTGTGACTCGAGTAAGTTACTTAATCTTTTGTGGCCCAGTTTTCTCACTCTGTAGTATAAAGTTACATAAATGAGTAGTATATGAAAAGCACTTAGTGTCTGGCATGAAGTAAGTCTACTATGTTAGGCTCATTACTAACTCAGTCTAAGGAGTCTCTCCCTTTTAACTATTAACAGTGGCCAGTGGAATTGGATGGAGGACACCTAAGGTATCGGGGAAATGAGTTTTGGTGTTGGAAGACTTCTTAGAGAAGCAAGTGTCAGGGTTGAAACCAACACTTAACTTTTTATTTGCAAAAGATAATCTTCTGTGAAAAAGATAATACATGTAAGAATTGTGCATTTAAAAAATCTCAGATAAAAGGATGATACCTCCCCAACATGTACACACACACAATCATCTTATATTTATAGCATGATTAATGTTGTGAGAATCCCAAGTTTCTGAGATAATGGTCATTTTCCTTTGTGATGTTATCCAGGTCTTCAGGTATTCTTTCCTTCTGGCTCTTACCATTATAATAACATTTAATATATTTGTTAAGGCATCTGTTTCACCACCAAAGTGTAAGTTATGTAATTTTTTTCTGAACACTTTGAGAATAAGTTGTAGACATCATGAACTTCAACTTTAAAATATTTCTATGTGTATCCTTTAGAAACTAGGATAGTCTCTTATATAACAACTGTATAATAATGAAATTCAGGTAACTTAACATTGCTACAGTATTGTTACTAAAACAAAATGGATTATATGCACATTTTATTGATTGTCCCAACGCTTTTTTTATAGCAACACTTTTGTCACAATGAGAGTCTAGTCTGGGATGACACATCACATTTAGTTGTCATATCTCTTTAGTCTCCTTTAATCTGGAATAGTTCCTCAGACTCTCTTTGTCTTTTATTACAAAATTGATTTTTAAATAGAACAGGCCAGTTATTTCACTGAATTTCCCTAACTTGGGTTAATCTGGTAGTTTCCGAGTAATTAGATTCAGGTTACACATGTCTGGCAGGAACACAGCATTAGTGGCGTTGTATTCTTCTCAGGGCATCATTTTAGGAGGGATGTGATGTCAGTTTTACCTGCTGCTGTTGCAGGAAACTTCAATCACTTGATCACGGTGGAGTTCATCTCTGACTCATTCTTATCAGTCGAATGCCTAAGCTCTTACCGGGACACAAAGTCATCTTTCTTACATAATTGTTGGGTTATGCAGAGACCTTACCATGGTTTTTCACATAGACTTTGAGTTATAGGACCCTTTGATAAGGTCTGGATGGTTTCAGGACATACTTTGAATGTTGGAATTGGAATAAGTAGTACTCACCCCCTAAAAGATTCAGTAAACCCATTGCCAAATATTTTGCAAGTTGGTAGGAAAGAGTTAATAAGGATACGGAACATCTGGTTTCCCTTAAGGATAATTGAGCATCCCCCAGATATCATTCCCTTACACCTGAAGTAGTTAAATGGTCCTGTTCCCATGGAACCCTCAAACAATGTAGCCTGGACCTGTGATTTATATAAAAAGTAGCTGTTCCTTAATTTTCCCCACAATGGCTTCATTCTTACCTTATGAACCTGTTTTGTCAGTGTTCGCTTTGATTTATGAAAGATTTCAAACCCCCGAAATAACTATTTCTTCTCTTTTCATTAAAGTTAATCCCCACAAAGACACTTTCATCACTGATTAGTCATGCCCCAGTGAACCTCACTAACCAGAGGCTAAGTTATTGATGTGTTAAAGATGTAATCTTTAAGTCTTGGGACCACTGAAGAAACCCCAACATGTTATTTGACAGTCACCATCTCACAATGTATGGCCTCCTTTGAGCAGCCGAGGCTCTCACACATTCCTTGGGGGTCCATAAATTTCTCTGGCCAGACTGCCTGTGAGGGCTGAGTTATTGTGGAGCCAAGTTTAGGCTGCCAACACACACTGCCCTGCACCCCGGGCTACTGTGGTACCTTCTCCAACTCGTTTCCATTCCCAATGACACGTATCCAGCAGCAAATCTACGACATCAGAAGCCACAAGCTCATTGTTTTATGCCTGGTCTGTGGCCTTTCTCATAAATTTGCACCAACCCACAAGTCAGCAAGACTGTAATTTGGGTGTTATATTGGCTACCAATGGCACTAACCCTCGTTCCTACTTGTTGATTCTAAGTGATGTGTAAGCTTGGCTCAGACATTGCTGAGTCTCATTGGAAGGCTGATGAAGTCCTACCTTCACAGAAGAGCAGTCTACATGGAAGTGTGTAGCAATTCCTCAACAATCAATTTTAAATTTGTAGATCCCTCTTCTCCCCAAAAATAGATCTTAGTCCTTTTTACATATGTGAGGTTCAGTTTGGTCTAAGACCAACATTTCTCAACTGGCAGTTCATGGGGCAGCAAGGTCCCTGCATTGCAGAATGTTTAATGCTCACAATAAATTACAAGAAAGACTCCTGGGCATTGTGATCATTTCAAATGCCTGCAGATTCCCCCACCACTGAAGACATTTTTAAACTGCTCCCTGGGAAGGCAGCATGCGCATACACACACTCACCAGCTGAGAATCACAGCCTTAAAACAAAAACAAAGAAGGAGGGGATTTGTGAGTACCACCTTCCCAATATGGGCAGATGATCCATTCCAGGAAAACATTTCCTTGACCCTGGCACTTGATTCAAGTTTTTGTTGCTTTCATTTGTTTTGTTTTTTAGTTAACAGGCATCTATTAGCCCACAGTTCTATAGATCAGAAGGCCGGATGGACCCAACTGAGGTCTATGCTCAGGGTACCACTAGGCTGAAATCCAGATGTCTTCTCTGGAGAACTCATCTTGAGGCTCAGGGAAAGAATTGCTTGGGCTCATTCAGGTTGTTGGGAGATTTCAGCTCCTTGTGGTGGTAAGACTGAAGCTTTCCCACTTTCTTGCTGGAGTGAGGCCATTCACATTCCTTCTCAGGTGGCTGCCTCTGTCTTCACACCTCCATCTTCACACTTTTGGAAAGCTACCAGGTAATCTAAGAATGAGTGTTGGTTGCCAGGGTAAACGAACAAATGATTAGAAAGTTGGAACTTTCAGCCCCACCCCCGACCTCTGGGGAAGAATGAGGGGCTGTTTTAATGACCTTAGTTTTGTAATATGTCTTGATCACTTAGGGAGCAGATCTTACCTACTCTCTTCCCTTTGGGACTTTTTCAAATTGTCTTGGTAATTCTTAAACATTTCCTCTTCTGTATGAACTTTATAATCAGTTTGTCAAGTGTTATGAAAAATCATGTTGGATTTTGATTAAAATTACTTTAAACTTAAAGTTAATAGGGGGAACATCACATAGTCATTTCCAAGAACTTGTGAAGATGGAACAGAGTAAAAGTATAAGTGCAAAGATATAAAATTTCAAGCTGGAAAGGGCTAAGGATTAGTTCTAAAACCTTTAAAAGATGCAGAGACTGCATAACATTTTTAATAAGTGGAGAAAAAAGTGCAGTAGTTCATTTAACTAATGGTTTTCCCATGCCTACTACATGCCCAGTGTTCTATGTATTCAAGACATATCATTCAAAAAGCAAATGCAGCTTCTAACTGTATGGAATTTGCCACTAGAAAAGCAGACAAAAGGTAGACAATAAACAAATGTGTAAACTGCTGGTCATCATAATGCCAGTAAGGAAGTAACCCCAGAATGCTGATGGAGTGACTGGTCACTCCTGGACAGCTTCTTCTAGTCAAATTAAAGCCAAGAGCTGGAGGATGAGGAGCAGGACAGAAGTCTAAGGGTCAAGGGCGTTGGGGCAGAAAGGACTGCTGCTTTGAGGATTGCACAGAAGCCAGCATGGAGATGAGACCCAAATCATTGGGGAATTGTAGATCACAGTGTGGAGTTCAAATTTTATTTTACTTGCAGTGAGAGCCAGGGAAGGTTGAGATAATGGAGGAGCTATGTACTGAAACAGGTTAACAGCAATAAATTCAAGATTGGATACCTTTTGGAACAATCATTTACCATGTTTTTGAATTTTTACAAATATTTTACTGTTTTTCCCACCACTACACTCTCTTTCCTTTTCAATGTCAATCTTTTGTAGGAAAATAATCCCATATTGGCAGGACATTATGGTATTGTCTTTCTTGAAGTAAACTGATAAATAAACTCTATTCTCTTTCTTTTTGACGGTCTGGTAGCAGCTTTGCTGTGCTTGTTAGCTAGGAATGGTGGCAGAGGGGAGGAGTGAGGATTTCATTTTCCTTCCTCTTGGCTATGAAACAAAGCAAAGCTTTAATGTGACAAAAGTGGAGTTTGTGCTAAAGTCAGTGGGACTATCATCAGCTTGGGGCACTTGGGCTCCTTCCCCAGGCTACAGGTAGGCACCATGGATTCACCATGGCTCACCTACTCCATCCAGGTCCGAAGGTATCGATCAATGTGAACAAATTACTTGTGGGTGTAATTTATTGTATTTAGCTCATCAGAATCCTTGGCTGGACTCTGCAACAACCAGTAATACAAATATTCAGTTACTATAGATGGGATTTAGTATAATGTTTTGTTATGGGTCAGAAACTGACTTAGAAACTGGAAGCAGAGGGTAAGCTCTGGGTAGAAACACACAGACAAGAGAATCCTCCATTACCTGCCATTGGAGTTTGCAAAACCACTTTTGCAAACTCAGTAGAGCTTCAGGTTTGCAAGGACCAATCTTAAGAGCTCTGGAGTCTGACAGATCTGTCCTTGACACATTATTTAATCTGTAAGCCTAATTTTTTCTGATCTGTAAAATAGAAATAATTACACCCTTTCACTGAATAAATGAAATAATGCATTTTTTCATAGCTTTTAGAGAGAGAGAAGAAGGGAGAGAGAGAAACATCAATTGGCTGCTTCCTGTATACGTCCGGACTGGGTATTATATGTGCCCAGACTGGGAATCAGACACACAACTTTTTGGCTATGAGACACTGTTCCAACCAACTGAGCCACACTGGCCAGGGGAAGTAATGCATTTTAGATTAGTGCCTGGGTCCTCTGATAAAGCCATTGGTCTTATTTCAGAAAGAAAAACAGCAACCTGATGGTGACAAACTACAAAAAATCTCAATGAAACTGTGTGTTAAGCCTGAAGAGTAAATTGAATACATGGTCCAAAAATAGAGTTACTATCCTTGAGCAAACTCTGGGCTTCCTCTAGCAACTTGTGTTTTATTTGGTGGTGCCATCTTCACCTGGAGGTCTAAGTGTGAGACCCAGGGCTCAGCTCTGGAAACTCAGTGCCTCCCTCCCCACCCTCATCACATCCTATGCACTTAGCTGACCTTATTTCTAAACAGGGATCACTTTTTTCTTTGTTTTCCAGCTCTTCCTTTAGACCAGGTGTTGGTAAACTTTTTCTATAAAGGTCAGAGAGTAAATATTTTTTTGCTTTGCCAGCCCTGTCAAAACCACTCAACCTCGCCATTCTAGCACAAAAGCAGTTACAGACAATTACGTAAAAGATTGGGTGTGGCTACATTCTAATAAAACTTCATTTACAAAACAGGTGAAGGGCTGGGTTTTTCCCACAGGATGTAGTCCCTAATTTAGACACCCATGATGTTTTTTTAAGTATATTTTACTGACTATGCTATTAGAATTGTCCAATTTATTCTCCCCTTTACTCCCCTCTGCCCTGCACAGCCCCACTGCAGCATTACCTGCTCCTTAGTTCATGTCCATAGGTTGTACATATAAGTTTTTTGGCTTCTCCATTTACCATACTATTCCCAACTTCCCCCTGTCTATTCTGCACCTACCAATTATGCCCCTCATTCCCTGTACCTTTCCCCCTATTCTCCCCTGTCCCCTCCCCACTGATAACTCTCCATGTGATTTCCATTTCTGTGATTCTGTTCCTGTTCTAGACATTTGCTTAGTTTGTTTCTGTTTTCATTTTTTTGTTTTTTTTTTAGGTTTGGTTGTTGATAGTTGTGAGTTGCTGTCATTTTACTATTCATAGTTTTTATCTTCTTTTTTTTTAGCTATGTCTCTTTAACATTTCGTATAATAAGGGCTTGGTGATGATGAACTCCTTTAACTTGACCTTATCTGGGAAGCACTTTATCTGCCCTTCCATTCTAAATAATAGCTTTGCAGGATAGAGTAATCTTGGATGTAGGTCCTTGCCTTTCATGACTTTGAATACTTCTTTCTAATCCTTTCTTGACTGTAAGGTCTCTTGAGAAATCAGCTGATAGTCTTACCTCCTTTGTAGGTAACTGTCTCCTTTTCTCTTGCTGCTTTTAAGATTCTTTCTTTATCTTTAACCTTTGGCATTTTACTTATGATGTGTCTGTAAACAGTCTTTTTATTAAATCTTTTCAAATCATCCAGTTCGAAAGAGTTACATACTTCCTGTAGGACCTTGACTAATAAATGGTGACACAAAAAAATAAAAGGTAGAGGCAAGAGATAAGGATTTGGAAGTTATTTGCCAACAGCAAATATTTGTGTAGGTGCGGCCATTTTCGAACCCGGCTTTAATGGCCATAGCATTCTCTCTCAGATGGCTTAATGTCACTCTACCAGGATTCATTGCCAAAAATGGAAGAAGCATGACTATTTGATGGTTCCTAACTCTGACATAATTCCAATGGCTCAAGTGGTGGTACTTGCTTCTACAGTGATGACAACTTGAGATTAAGAGTGAACCATGTAGCAATGGTTGTTTCAATAGTCTCGATTCAACTAGAATACTTCAAGATGTTTTTTCCTTTAAAAAATTTTGGTTGATTTCTGGCCAAGATAAGGCATAGGTAGACACACCGTGCCTCCTCCCACAACCAAAAGAAGGACAATAACAAATCAAAATACAAAAAACAACCAGAACTGACAGAAAATCGAACTGTATGGAAGTCCAACAACCAAAGAGTTAAAGAAGAAATGTTCATGTAGACTGGTAGGAGGGGTGGAGAGGGGCAGCTGGGTGGTGAGGACTCAAAGGCAAGGTGGTGGCTGGAAGACTGGGGCCAGCAAGGCAGTGGGAGGTCCCACATTCACATGCAGATAAACTGGGAAGAACAACTAGGGAGCAAGACAGACTGCAAAACTCTGGTTCCAGGGCGGGGAAATAAAGCCTCAAAGCCTCTGACTGAAAAAACATGTGAGGGTTAAGGCAGTGGGAGAAACTCCCAGCCTCACAGGAGTTTGTTGGAAAGACCCACAGGGTCCTAGAATGTACACAAAGCCACCCACCTGGGAATCGGCACCAGAAGGGCCCAATTTGATTGTGGGTAGCAGGGGAAGTGACTGAAAACTGGCAGAGAGAGGAGCAAGTGGCACTGTTCACTCTTGGACCCTTCTCCCACATACAGCATCATAAGGCAGTGACCTGGTTGCATGGCCCTGGTGAACACCTCAGGCTCTGCCCCTTACTACATAACTGGCATGTAGAGACAAAAAAAAAAAATGACCCAAATGAAAGAACAGATTAAAGCTCCAGAAAAAAAATGCAACTAAGAGACAAAAAGATAGCAAAGCTACCAGATGCACAGTTCAAAACACTGGTGATCAGGATGCTCACAGACTTGGTTTAATATGGTCCCAAAATAGAGGAAAAATAAAAGCTATGCTAAGTGAAATAAAGGAAAATATACAGGAAACCAACAGTGAAAGGAAGAAAACTGGACTCAAATCAATGGTTTGGACCAGAAGAAAGAAGGAAGCACTCGACCAAAACAGAATGAAGAAACAAGAATTCAAAAAAATGAGGAGAGGCTTAGGAGCCTCCAGGACATCTTTAAACATTCCAACATCTGCTGCATAGGTGTGCCAGAAGGAGAAGAGGAAGAGCAAGAAATTGAAAACTTATTTGAACAAATAATGAAGGAGACTTTCCCCAATCTGGCAAAGGAAATGGACTTTCAGGAAGTCCAGGAAGCTCAGAGAGTCCCAAAGAGCTGGACCCAAGAAGGAACACACCAAGGCACATCATAATTTTAGCCAAGATTAAAATGAAGGAGAGAATTCTAGAAGCAGCAAGAGATAAGGGGACTGTCACCTACAAAGGAGCTCCCATCAGACTGTCAGAGGATTTCTCAGAAGAGACCTTACAGGCAAGAAGGGGCTGGAAAGAGGTATTCCAAGTCATGAAATCCAAAGACCTACATCCAAGATTGCTCTATCCAGCAAAGCTTTCATTTAGAATGGAAGGGCAGATAAAGTGCTTAAATTATGAAATTTAAGGGGACTTATCTAAGAATAATAAAATTTAAAATATGAACAGTAAAATGACAACAAACTTACAGTTATTAACAACTGAACCTAAACAAAAACAAAAACTAAGCAAACAACTGGAACAGGAACAGAATCACAGAAATGGAATCACAATCATAGAAAAGGTATAGGGAATAAGTAGCATGAATTGTAGATAGAAAATAGACAGGGGTAGGTTAAGAATAGTATAGAAAATGTAGAAGGCAAAGAACTTATATGCATGACCCATGTGACGAGGACACCAGCCTGCAGTGTCTGAGTCATTATGGATGAAATGAGACATTCACGTGGACTCCTGAGTCTGGTGGAGGAAAAGGGACAGCATGGGTTTTCTCTCAAGGGGAGCAAAAACCCACTGGCCTTCACCACGACCAGACTTTATTGGGTTTCTCAGCACAGTACATGATGGTCCTCATTTACTATGCACAGGTTGCTTTAGGTGGTTACCTTTTACTGAAAACAAAGGAGCCAAGAGGGATATTTGCAAATGAAAAGGGCAAAAGTGGTTAGACCAGTTACGCTCATCCCTGGAAGGTTTAACATGATTTTTAGGAAATTATTTTGCAGTAAATGTTTGCCACAAATCCAGGTGAGGGAGTTTTGTTTGGCAAAAAGCAAGACTCAAAGCAGCCTAGGCACATTGCAGGCCTGATTCCCCACAGGAGAACCTATCCATGGGCGTGGGTCCTGTGCATCTCCAAGTGGGAGCTGGGCCCACTCCATGCAGAACAATCTCCTACACCCATGGATATAAACTAAAGTGGGGAAATGTATGTGGGAGGGGGTGTGCAGGGCAGAGGGGAATAAAGAGAGGGGAAATGGGACAACTGTAGTAGCATAATCAATAAAATATATTTAAAAAATTTTGGTTGACAGGTAAGAGAGGGGTATGGAGGAATGGGTGAAAAGGGGAGGAGATCAAGAAGTACAAATTGGTAGTTACAGAATAGCCACGGGGATGTAAAATACAGTATAGAAAATAGATCAGCCAAAGAACGCACATGTATGACCCATGGACATGAATAATGGTGTGGAGACTTCCTGAAGGAGTGAGGGGTGCCAGGCAGAAGGGATGAAAGGGGAGAAATTGGGACAACTATCATAGCATAACCAATAGAACATAATTCAAAAATAAATAAAAAGAGAGAGTACTTAAACAGCAGAATTTATTAAGCAAACGTTTATTGGCCTTTCCTCTAATACCTGTTCATCCTCTCTCGCAACTACTGGAAGAAGGAAGGGAAAGGGCGAGAAATACTGAAAGAGCACAGCACATCATTCTTTCCATAGGTGCCCTATCCATAGGTCAGGCTTAACCTAGTAGGGATGTGGGAGAGCTTAGAATGGATCTTAAGTAAAAACTTTAATTTAGAGTGGATCTTCACATATGAGACATACCCAAAATGAGTTTTAATTACTAAAATCAGACTCTTCTTATCCTGAGGACCATTAGCCTGAAAATAGGTCTCAATTCTTTTTTTAAAAGTATACTTTATTGATTGTTCTATTACAGTTGTCATGACACCTAGGAGGAAGTTTTGGAGATTAGGACGGTGGCCCCCAGGCCTCCCTCTAGACCTGATCTGATCTTGTCACTCCCCATTTGAAATTTTTGGCAAAGGGTGCTTGGACCACAAGATCGAGTTGCTTTTCATAATGCAGAATTCGAGGGTCCGCTCCAGAGCCACTAAAATGGCATCTCTAGGGGACAGGTGGGGAGCTGGACATTAACAAGCCTCTCAAGAAATCTGAAGGCATCCATTCTCAGAGTGGGCACCATGGACCCCTGAGGGTTCCCATGTGCTTTTGGCAGGTTTTCCATGCAGGAAAGAATAATGGAGTATGTTGGGGGCTGGAGGGGATCCTTATGGAGTTGATAATGGATTAAAGGCCTGAAGGACAAAGCCACTTTGAGCATTTCTCTGGGAGGAGTGATGCAGACAGAGAATGGAGCAACTGTGTCTGGTGAGAAGGCTGGTGATTGGTGGGGAGGGAGGGAGCAGCAGAGAGCAGGAAACGAGGCCTGAGAGAAAAGAGGCCTGGCCAGATGGAGTGGGCCTTGAAGGCCGTTGAGAGACTTGGCTTTAAACTCAGCACAAAATGGGAGCCATTGGAGATTTCGAGAGGGTCAGATTATGTAAGCCATTCCAGGAATTTCACCACCTCTTCCTCCTTCCTCTCCCACAATTTTAGTATCATGCTGCCAAAGTGAGCACCCTCCTTCCTCTCTTCTGAGCATTTCCTTCCCTCCCCTGGAGGCCCCTGGAGCCCCCGGGCACTGTCTCATTATCCGTCACCCCTCGGGACCCTGTGGGCATTCAGCAAACACGGATGAAGTAAAAGTGCCTTCATCTTCCTCTTTGGCTGCATTCTGATTTTGGTTTAGTAAGAACGTCTTGAGAAAAATGCAGTCTTTCCCAAATATTTATTTTCCTACGAGCAGCTTAATAAATGACATATTATCTTTTTATAAAAAAAATCCCATCATCAAAAACACTTCACCAGAGAACCAGAAATCAACATGCCTTTCCTTTGCAATCATAAATAAATCTGAATAAAAAATTAGTGTTTTCCGGAGGCGATTCTGTGGCATTCGGAAAGCAAATCCTTCTTCTCGGTACGAGGCCATCAGGGAGTTTCGCAATTCTCTTTTCCGCTCCCCTCACAATGTAGCTATCTCCTTGTTGATGCGTCTCTCCTCACCTCACTGTGAGGGTCTTTCTGGGCAGTTTTTTCCTCAGCACCATCTGAGGAAGAGATTGGATACTGTTTCCACTCACCACCGAGTTGCATCCTGTCCTGACGGACCAGTCTGCAGAGCTTGGCTTCCACTCTTCATTCAGTCTCAGTGTTTTCTTTCCTCAGAGCTGACAACCAGTCATTTCCCTGGCTGCCCGCAGGACTGGACACCTGGCGAGCAAAGTACACCTGCCTGGGAGAGGCCACCAGGAACCCCTGTCCTCTGTCCCGTTACTGCCAAAAACAGCATAAAGGAAGCAAAAGCACCCACATTCCTTTTCAACTTGATGCATAATAAACTCTAATGGAGGAGATTAAAAAAAAAAGAATGTCACAGGTCAAAGAAATCATAGTACTTTATTTAATATACATTTGTGTGTGTGTTTTTAAGTGTGTGGCCCACATAGTGCTTTTGTTCCTAACAGCAGATGTCTGCTCTTTTTATCTTTATTTATAAGAAAAAGTCTAATAGTTTTTGTTCTGTGTCTAAGAAATCACCTCCCTTTGGGACAGTGGTTTTCAGAAGAGCTAAGAGCTTCCTTAGTGCAGGAGGGATCTGCAATTCCTCCCCTGTGGGCTGGAGGCTTGGCAACGTGGGGCAGGGACTGCCATTCTTTCCTGGGTCGGTGGTTGCCTATCCTGTGGAAGGGCGCTCCATTAATATTTGTTAAATGGTGGACTGTGCGAAGTTACCTAATTTTAAAATGCTAACCTGTGCACTCCCCAGTATTTACTTCTACCCATAAATTTGCTCCATCCCCAAGAGGCAGTTATGGAGAGGCATTTATTGCCATGGGAATGAATGATTACAAACATGGAACTAAAAAAAATCCTCACCAAAGGACATGCCTATTGATTTTAGAGAAAGGGGGAGGGAGGGAGAGAAACAACAATTCGAGAGAGAAACATTGATAGGTTGCCTCTCATATGTGCCCCACTGGGACTGGACCTACAACCCAGGCATGTGCCCTGACCAGGAACTGAACCTTTAAACTTTCAATTTACAGGATGATGCTCCACATCAACTGAGCCACACTGACCAGGGTAGAACAACAGAGTTTCTGAAGGAACTCAGAGCAGAAACCATTGCTTTGGACACATTCCTTACGAATTAGATTTTCTGACTTAGTGGAGAATAAAGGGGGAAGTGAGGAAGGTAAGGAGGAGTTCCTATCCTTCCTCTGCCATCATTCCCATAAACCGCCTCCCAGGTAGATGGCTGATGGCACAAACCCAGGTGTGTTGGAGGAACTGGAGAGACATGAGACTTGACACCTGGCCTGAGTTGACCAAGATCCCGGGGCAGACATGGCTGTGATGGCCTCCCCTGGGAGCTGAAGAAGGTTCTCCATGAGCCTGAGGCCAGGACTGAGTAGGGGACAGCCTGCCTCTGTGGGACCCCATAGTGGAACACCCATGGGACTGTTTATAATACCCAACTAGCTGGCAAACACTCTGCCAGCTGCCTGTCTACTGGCACAAAACAGGCATTCAGTAAATATTTATTAAATTAATGTGCAGAGGTATCCCAAAACTATTTCCAGTTTTCTACATCTGGCTCAAGTAAATTTTAACCCATTCTATGCCTGTTACTTGTTTAGAAAGCAAAGACCTTCTAACACCCTCACTTGAGATGGGAGCAATAGGTTGCCAATTGGTTATGACCGCTCACCCTGCAAAGCGTTGTAGGGATGACGCTGACATCAGACATGCTCCCCAAACCTAAGTTACTGGTTGGGAGGACAAGGGTTAGCAAGTCAAAGGAATAAAGTAAGAAAAAGAAGCATGTAAGAGCCAGACGAGGCTGACCGTCATTGCCAGAGGAGTAGAGTGTAGGGACAGATTATGCAAGAGAGGATTTGGAAATTTGAGTAGGACTGAAATGAGAGAGAAGTAGAAGGAGGAGGAGGGTGAGAAGCAGAAAAGGCATAGTCGTAGGAGAGAGGAATTAGATAACAAGGAAGTAGAAGCAGAAATGAGCATGGCTTGTTCCAGTTACGATAGACCATCGATATCAAAAGCTGGAGTGGAGGGTGGATATTGAGATCTAGTCACTAGAGAGAGGGGCCAGCCAAATGGTGACAGTTCTTAGTGCCAAGCTAAGGAATCTGGATATAACATAAAAGCAGGAGTGGTTACTGAATGTATAGGGCCCAAAACAAAATAAAAATTCAGGGTGCCTTGTTCAAAAATTATGAAAAGTTTCAAGTCAGTGTAGCAGAGCATTAAACCAAGTGCAGGGCCCTGTGCAGCTGGCCCACTGGTACCCATGAAGCCCAGGCTGTGTGTAAGTGTTGAAAATGCACTGCAAGATTTTGAGCAAGAAAATGCTGGTGGATGGGTGGGGACGGGAAGTGGTAGAAGGGTACCTATTAGGACTCGTCAAGCATGAGATGAAAATTGCACAGAGAAGGTTGGTGGTGGTAGGAATGGAAGAAGGGGTGCATGATGTGATGCAATGGGTCATGTCTCTATGAGTGGAGTGGGGCAAGGACCCAGGCCCTCCATGATGATGCCACAGCTTAAGCTTGGGCCTGGGAGGAAGCTGGAATCATTGAGAGAAAGAGTGGTGTGGGAAGGGGAGCTGACTTTGGAAAGTTTTGAGGAGTAAACAGTCTTAGTCATTGCTGAATGTGAGATAAGGGCAAAGCCACCAAGAAGAGATGCTCCCCCGGCAGTTGAAGATGAGGAAGAAAGTTCATTTTTGGAAATACAGATCTTAAAGAAGTGAAAAGTATTGTCTAACTGTTTGGGTTGGAAGCCATATGCAATTTCTTAGGAATTAAGTGGATAGATAAGCAGGGTGCTAAGAATGAGTACTATGTATTTTCTGCCCTGGCTCATGTAGCTCAGCTGGTTAGAGAGTTGCCCCATAACTAAAAGGTGGCGGGTTCAATTCTTAGTCAGGGCACATACCTATGTTGCAAGTTCTGTCTTGGTCCAGGCATGTATGATACCTGGTTGTGGTGCATATGGCAGGTAAACAATTGATTTTTTTTCTCTTTCCCTTCCTTTCTTTCTAAAAGCAATGAAAAATAAATGTCCTCTGGTGAGGCTAAAAATTTTTTTAATAATATTTTCTACATCTACTTAAAGAAATTGGGCGATTAGCCATAAGGGCCAACCCAGGAGACTGGTGGAGGGTTTTTCTAATTGCTACTTCCACAAGGTTGTGTAGGATAACAAATCTTTTTCGATCTTTCATAGTTAAAACATGGTAAAAAATAGAGACTTCCGCCAAGATGGAGGCATAGGTGGATGTGCCGTGCCTTCTCACACAACCAAGTTTAGAGACAACTAAATATTAGCCACAGAAAACACAGCCAGAACATAGAAAATTGAACTTTTCGGAAGTCCATTAACAACAAATTCTTCAGCCTGACCGGTAAGGGGCGAAACCAGCGGCTGGTGAAGCGGGGTTGCACAGAAGGTACTCGGTCAGACGGACTCAGGCGCAGAATCCAGACGCGCGGAATCCAGGTGCAGGGTTGGACCTAGTGAGTGACCGAGCGAGCCACGAGGCGAGCGACCGCGGAGGAGACAGCAGGGGAGCGGTGCTGCATGTTGACTGTGGTCGCCCATTTGTGCGTGAGCGGACAGGCGAGGGACTGGGCGGTTGGACCGGGCCCGGCGGTCCCTGTGGCAAGCGGCAGTAGAGGGTGCCGCCATTTCCCCGCTCTGACCATGCCCCCACATACAGTGTCACAACCCAGCGACCTGGGAGTCCAAGGCGCCACTTCTCACACTTAAAGGGCCAGAACAGACCAAAAATGTCGCAAGTTCTCAAAGCCTCAGAGCCCATAGATCTAAGCGATGAAGAAATAGCAAAACTCTCAGATGCACAGTTTAAAACACTGGTCATCAGGATCCTCATAGAACTGGTTGATTATACCGACAAATTAGACAAATATATGAAGGCGAGAAACTAATTGAAATAAATGGAATTGCACAGGACACCAATAGCAATGAAAAGGAAATTGGGACGCAAATCAATGGAGTGGACCAGAAGAAAGCAAATAATGGCCAAACAGAAAAGAGTCAGGAAGCAAGAATTCAAAGAAATGAGGAGAGTCTTAGGAACCTCCAGGACATCTTTAAATGCTCCAACATCCGAATTATAGGGGTACCAGAAGGGGGAAAGGCACAGCCACCAGTGGAAAACTTATTTGAACAAATAATAAAGGAGAATTTCCCCAATCTGGCAAAGGGAAATAGACTTCCAGGAAATCCAGGAAGCTCAGAGAGTACCAAAGAAGTTGGACCCAAGAAGGAACACACCAAGGCACATCATCATTACATTAGCCAAAATTAAAATGAAGGAGAGAATCCTAGAAGCAGCAAGAGCTAAGGGGACAGTCACCTACAAAGGAGTCCCCATCAGACTATCAGCGGATTTCTCAAAAGAGACCTTACAGGCAAGAAGGGGCTGGAAAGAGGTATTCCAAGTCATGAAATCCAAAGACCTACAACCAAGATTGCTCTATCCAGCAAAACTTTCATTTAGAATGGAAGGACAGATAAGGTGCTTCTCAGATAAGATCAAATTCAAGGAGTTCATCATCACCAAGCCTTTATTATATGAAATGTTAAAGGGACTTATCTAAGAAAAAGAAGTTAAAGAAACATGAACAGTGAAAGGACAGCAAACTCACAGTTATTAACAACCACACCTAAAACAAAAGCAAACTAAAAGGACAGCTAGATCAGGAGTGGAAACATAGAAATGAAGATCTCAAGGAAGGTTAGCAACAGGGGAGTGGGAGGAGGAGATGGGGGGAGAAGGTACAAAAAATAAGTAGCATAGACAGTAGATAGAAAATAGATGGGGGGGCAAGAATAGCATGGGAAATATAGAATCTAAAGGACTTGAGACACATGGTCATAAACTAAAGGGGGGGTAATGGTGGGGATGGGGGGGTAGGGTGGAGGGGAATGAAGATGAAGGGGGGAATAGAACAACTGTAACAGCATAATCAATAAAAAAATTTTAAAAAAACATGGTAAAAATAGTAATAATAAGGCTGAAATCCTGGTAAAAAGTTATTAGCATTAATTAGGTTGTTGTGTCAGATCTCCCCCCCAACCAACCCTTTTCCTCACTTTTTAATGATCCATTTATTTTTTAGGCAATTCTTTCAGGAATTTGAAAGTTTAAGCAGGGGTTACATGGAGAACTAACAGGAAATGTCTCATCTTTCCAAGTTTATTGTTGAGAGTGGCCAGATGTCATTTGTTTGTGAGTGGGAAATGGGAACTTAGATCACAGAACGTGAAATTTAAAACTCCCTGGTTTTTTCTCTTTTTTAAGGGAGAGGAGAGGAGAAACACACGGGGAAGCCACTTTGCCTCCCGTGACTTATGTTAACCGGAGTGGAGCAGTGTGGCCGGCAGGACGTTAACAGAACATGGCTTACTGTCTGCAGGCATCACTCTCCTCCCGGTCTGCGTGCAAACAGCTGGTCCCCGCCTGGCCTGGCCAGGGTCTTTGGGAGCTCTCTGTGGACCTGCCGTAATTACAAACCCCATGAAGGGCCAGGAATGAAGGCCAATGTTCTGATTGGTCATAATGCCCAATAAAGAATAAAGAAAGAGAGGAACTTACAAACAGTCCTTCGGTATTTAGCACTTATAAAAGCAATTGTACTGATTTTTAAAAATATATATATTTTCAGCCTTTATTTAAACTCTGGGTCAAATACTTCCAGACTGTTCAGGCGGGCTGGCTCAGAGCTGGCCCCTTCCTCTCTAATTGCTCACTGGCCCTCCCAGAAATACCCTCTCTGTCCCTTGCTGTTGCTACAGTGGGCTTTGTTTGGCAGGCTCTCTCTCAGGCCAGGTGTTTTCCCCAGCAGTTGCCGTGGCAGCAAAGTACAACAGAGGTTCTAAGGGGCTTGGAATTGACAGGCTGGAGGTGGGGCCTGAGTTATATCCACCCTCCACTCCGGCCTTTGATATCGATGGTCTATCGTAACAGGAACAAGCCATGCTCATTTCTGCTTCTACTTCCTTGTTATCTAATTCCTCTCTCCTACGACTATACCTTTTCTGCTTCTCACCCTCCTCCTCCTTCTACTTCTCTCTCATTTCAGTCCTACTCAAATTTCCTGAGTTCTGTCTCCAGCCCACGATTGGCTGATTCATCTGTCTTCCTCAGACACAGAACACATAGACAGGACTGTGCTTCTTGGGAAGATGAGGCTCCGGGCCAGTTAAAAAAACAAACTTGAAATTGGTTATTGGATCACTGGGCCAAATGTGGGGCGCTCAGCTGAATGAAAGGTTACAGAGCAAAGACATTCAAGAGCTTAGAACTTCTTGGCCAGTTTTGCAAAGGAAAAGGAAAAGAAAGCCCCCACCTACCTGCTGGGTGGCCAAGGGCAACAGGAAAGATTCACTTCAACCCCACCCCTCTCCTCCACTCAAAGTTATTTAGCAGGTTTTTCTTCCCCAGGCCCTGCCTAGATCCTGAAATCCCCACCTTAGTCTCTTCTTGGGGTTAATCATTAAGGCTTCATTTATGCAAATGTTCAAATGGAGAAGCAAGTCCATTGGTCAGGCTTATCTGCCATTATTGGCTGCCTAAGCATTTACTGTCATAGTGTCCATGGATGGGAAGCACAAGAAATAAGGGTTTTATTTCTTGTGATAAATGTGTACCTAATATATATGTATGGCATAAATTTACCATTTTAACCATTTTCAGGTGTACAATTCAGTGGCATGAAGTACATTAACAATGTTGTACAACCATTACCACTACCCATTTCCAAAACTTCTCATCATTCAAAGCAAACTGTCTGTATCCATCAAACAATGCATTGTCATTCCCTACTCCACCTGGCCCTGGTAAACTCTAGTCTACTTTCTGTCTCTACAAATTTGCCTAGTCTAGGGACCAACAGATAAGTCTTAAAAATAACTTTGTTGTTTCTATGAAAATAATACATTTTTTAAAATACGTTCTCAAGGAACAAAGAAAAGTACAAAGGAAAATTACACCATAACCACTGTCAACATTTACTGAACATCATCCAGGATATCTTTGTATGAATATAGACTCACAGAACTGTGGGGAGAAAAATGTACAGTCAGATGGATAAATTTTATTAAAATGATACCATTCAAAACATACTTGTTTTCAGTTAAAAATTCAATTTTTCTTTAATTTAACAGAAGAAAAAACAATGGAATGTTATGCCAAACTTGAGATGTAATTTGTTTTTTTTAATTATATTTTATCAGTTATTATATTACAGTCGTCCCAATTTTTTTGCCACCCAGCACCCCCACACCCTCAGGCAATCCCCCCACCATTGTTAGTGTCCATGGGTCATGCATGTAAGTTCTTTGGCTACTCCATTTCCTATACCATACTTTACATCTCCATGGCTATTCTGTGTAGTTCTGAATCCCCTCACCTCTTCATCCTGTCCCCCACAGCCCCCTCCCATCTGGCAACTATAAATTTTCTTAAATAAGTCCCTTTAACATTTTCTATAATAATGGTTTGGTGATGATGAACTCCTTTAACTCTTTCTTGTCTGTGAAGCTCTTCGTCTACCCTTTGATTCTAAAGAATATCTTTGCGGGGTAGAGCAATCTTGGCTGTAGGTCTCCACTTTTCATGACTTTGAATATTTCTTGCCAATGCCTTCCAGGGATTTCTCAAAGTTTCTTTTGAGAAATCAGCTGACAATCTTATGGGTATTTTCCTGCAGGTGACTACTTTTCTCTTGCTGCTTTTATATTCTTGATCTTCACCTTTTGGCATTTTAATTATGATGTGTCTTGGAGTGGGCCTCTTTGCATACATCTTGTTTGGGACTCTATGTGCTCCTGGACTTGCATGTCTATTTCCTTCACCAAATTAGGAAGGTTTACTTTAATTATTTTTTCAAATAGATGTCCAATTTCTTGCTCTTTCTTTTCTATTTCTGGCACACCCCTATCATGCGCATGTTGGACTGCTTGAGGTTTTCCTGGAGGCTGCTTAGATGATCCTCATTTTTTAAAATTCTTTTTTCTTCTTGTTCTGATTGGTTGTTTTTGCTTCCTTATGTTTCAAATCAGTGTTTGGATTCTCAGATTCTTTCACTCTACTGTTGTTTCCCTATAAATTGTTCTTTATTTCAATTCATGTATCCTTCGTTTCTGACTGATCTTTTTTTATGCTGTTGAGGTCCTCACTAAGTTCCTCGAGCATCCTTATAACCAGTGTTTTGAACTTTGCATCTGATAGATTGCTTATCTCCATTTTCCTTTGATCTTTTTCTGGAGTTTTGATCAGTTCTTTCATCTGGGCCATGTTTCTTTGTCTTCTTGTTTGGCAGCTTCCCTATATTTGCTTCTATATATTAGGTACAGCTGCTCTGACTCTGTCTTGGTAGTGTGGCCTAATGTAGGAGGTGCCCTATAGGGTCCAGTAGCACAGCCTCCCCTATCACCCAAGCTGGGTACTCGAGGTGTGCTCTTTGTGTGGGCTGAGTACATCCTCCTCTTATAGTTGAGACTTGGTTGCTATTGGCAGATGAATGGGAGAGATTTACCCAAGCCAGTCAGTTGCAAGGACTGGCCGTGACCATTGATACTGTCCTCTGTCTTGAAGAGGGGATCAGCTGTGCAGGGGCAGGGTAGTGGTACTCCGATGTAGCCTTTAGCTATCTCCTGGGAGTGCAACCTCTGGGATATCTCTGGTGGTACAGGGCAAGGTCAGCCCCCACTTGTGCTTTGCTCAGAGCCACCCTGTCTGAGCTATAAAGCAATCTGAGATGGCTGCTACTTGTGCTGGGCTTGGAGATATTTAGGTGAAGTCAAGCTGTGAATCTAGGCTGGCTGCTGCTACTGCCTGGCCTGGGGCTCACTGAGACCAGCTATTGCTTGTTTCATAGGATTTAGCAAGTTATGAAATATGAGCCAGGACCAGCCATTCATATGCAAAAGCAGCTTGGGTGGGTCTGTAAGTTGGGTTGGGTGGAGTCTCAGGGGATCTCCATGGCAGGCAAACACTGTTAGCCAGGTTGATGGAATTTGCTGGCTCTGTGCAGGAAGGTTCAGAAAAGGGACAATGGACTCTGCTTGCCTTGATGCCAGACACTTCAGTTTCTCCCAGTATGCCACTGGTGCCTTTCAAGCTGCTACCCTGGTGCTGGAGCTCAGAGGGAGTAAGTGCGAGTAGCTGTGTCCATGTGTGGGCTCTTTAAGAGGCACTGCTTGGAGCTCCAGAAGTTTCTTCCACTAACTCAATCCTCACTGGTTTTTGCAACCAAAAGTTGTGGGGACTTAACTTCCTGGCACAAGAACCCTAGGCTGAGCAGCCTGGTGTGGGGCTGGCCTGAGATTTTTACCCTGCCAAATTTTTATCCACCACATGTGGATATGGAACCAGCCCATTCCATGTCTGTGCTCCTCCTACCAGTCTGGATAGATGTGGTTTCTGAATTCTATAGTTGTCAGACTTCATTCAACTTGATTTCTGATGGTTCTAAGTGATGGTTGTTCTATATTTTAGTTGTAATTTTGATGTGGCTGTAGGAGGAGGCAAGCCATTTCTGCCTAAACTGCCATCTTTACCAGAAGTGAGATAAAAATATTAACAGGAGGCAGTCTATGATCCACTGAAGGCACTCAGGGGAAAATACCTCTTTGCATCTTGCAGTATGATGGCTTCCAGTGATCCTAGATGATCCTTGGCTCATTGGTACATCACTCCAGCCTCTGCCTCCCCCTCACATGGCCCTCTCTGCTCTTATAAGGACACTCGTTGTTGAATTTAGGACCTACCTTAATTCAGAATGATCTCAAAATCCTTAATTTTAATTACATCTGCAAAGAGTCTTCTTCCAAATAAGGTCACCTCCACAGGTTCCAGGACAACATATCTTTTGGGAGCATTGAACCCACAGGCTTCATGGTGAATGCCTCACTTGGGAAGCAGCAACCCTCTAGTTGGTGTTTTGGAGCCCAGCAATGACAGTTGGCAGGATGCTGACTCACTTATGAAACTTCAGACCTATCCTAAATAGGGAGTTGCTGGTGGCACCCCGGTGTGAACTGGGTTTCACCTTGCAGAGCCATGGCCATACCCACAACAAATGTTTCTACATTTTGCTATTAGATAGAATTTCTTTGAGAGCTACAAATGCACATCCTCATTTAGTTCCTGACTAGAAAAAACAAAAGCAGCAAAACTCAAACCCCACAAGCTGTCACATGTCTATGGAATGCTGTCTTGTCCACCACACAAACACCCACAAAGTTTGCTCAATGTTTTGAATTATCTCCAATTTTATAGGACATATTCTGAGGTTGGGACATCTGATCAATTATTTCTGAAAAGTAAACTAAGGCCCAGTCCAGAAGGTACATTTAAGCCTGTATCTACTTGTCTGAACTAGTTGGTGCCTTTCACTAAGGGACACAGTGGTCTGAGGCCTGGCATCCAATTTTACTCTGTCTAGGAGACCCTTGCCCACTGATTCTCTGCCATACTAAACCCTAAAATTCTTCCTTTTCTTTCTTTCCAGTCCATTTCTTACCAGATTTAATGAGGCTTAAAAACAGATCCTCTTTTTGGTACCAAATGTCTTCCCCAGGGGGAAGCCTCCTTTCTCACGGCTCCCATGTGACTCAGAGCCCATCCCCTCCTTGAATCCTTCCCTACTCTTCCCAGGTCTCAATACTCAAGGCTTTCTCTGAAGTCCCCAAGGCTCTATTGTTATTCTGCTCACCAGCACTTGGTACATACCTCATCACCGACGCCGGGAGGTAGCTGACACACTGCCTTTCCTCCCTGTATCTCCCACCTGTGTCCAGGATGAGTGTAAATGGATGTGAGGTCAAGCACTGCTTAAATGACACTGGAAGCCCCTGATATTCCTGTAACACTCCCATCCCCAACCCAGATCAGCAGAAAGACAGTCAGTTTCTCAGAATTCAACAGCTTCATAAATTTTATTCACTTTAGAATAGTTTTTCATTGATTTTTCTTTGTCTTCAGAACTGAGAGTCATCCCCAGCTTTGCTCTTTTTAAATAGCCAACTGTTACCTTTATTGTTTAGAACCCATTCTTGTTTCAGAAGAAAAAAGTGAAACCTCACATCCTGTAATATGACATATTTTCATCTATGACTAATGGTATAATCAGAGAATCAGTGTGATAGGAACTACTAGTCATGCATTGCTCCTACAAGGCTCCCTTCTGCTGGGAAATGAAGCAGAATTCTCTAACAACCTGCGTGCCCTGCACACCCCCAACCCAGCCTTTGTCCTCACCAAGTGCATGACTTTCCCTCAACAGTCCCTGCCAATTGCTCACTCTGAACCAGCTTGAATCAGGCACCTGTTTACCTGCTTTACATGGATTTTATAAAACAGGTGTAATTGAGAAATAACCTTATGTCAGTTTCAAGGGTACGACAATTAACTTGATAATTGTATGTATTGCAAAGTGATCAACATAGTAAGACTAATTAACATCCATTAGTACACAGTTATTTTTCTTCTTATGATGAGAATGTTTAAGATTTACTCTCTTAGCAACTTTGGAACATACAATACAGTAACATTAACTCTAGTCATGTTGTACATTATAGCTCCAGGACTTATTTTAATTAATTAATTAGCTAATTAATTGATTATTTTCAGAGTTTAAAGTGAAAGTTTATTAGAGAAGCAAAGCGGCAGAGCCAGGATTTATTTATTTTAAAATGGAAGTTTGTACCTTTTGACCTCCTTCACTCATTTTACCCCCAGCCCTGCCCCCTACCTCTAGCAGCCACCAATCTCTGTTCTGTACCTATGAGTTCAGGGTTTTTGTTTTGTTTCTTAGGTTCTACATGTAAGTGAGATCATATCTGACTTGTTTCATTTAGCAAAACGCACTCCAGATCCATTCATGTTGTCACAGATAGAAGGATTGCCTTCTTTTTATGGCTGAATACATTCTCTCATCAACATAATACACACACATAGATACATTTTTTTCTTTCAAGTGCCCTGGTTTTAGAGAAGTCTGCTTCATTTCCTAGCAGAAGGGATCCGTGTATAAGCAATATATGACTGAGTGCACTGTCAGTCATATATTGCTTGTATCAGTGCTGTTGCACTGATTATATTATACATAATAATATTCCATATATATATGACATTCTTTTTTATCCATTCATTCATCATTGGGTACTTAGGTTGTTTCCATGTCTTGACTATTATAAATAATGTTGCAAGAAAAATATGGGTACAGCTATCTTTTTTAATTAGTGTTTTTGTTTCCTTCAGTTAAACACCCAACAGTGAAATTGCTGAACCATATGCTAATTCTATTTAAAAAGTTTTGAGGGACCTCCATACCGTTTTCCATAGTGGCTGCATCAATTTACATTCCCACAAACAGGGCCCAAGAGTTCCCTTTCCTCCTCTTTACCAACACTTGTCTCTTGTCTTTTTGATGATAGCCACTCTAACAGGTGTGAGATGAAAACTCATTGTGGTTTTGATTTGCATTTATCTGCTGGCCATCAATATGTTTTCTCTCAAAAAAATATTTATTAATTTATGCCCTGCCTAATTTCAAGATTGGATTGTTTGCTTCTTTTTGTCATTAAGTTGTCTGAGTTCTTCATGTATTTTACATATTAACCCTTTATCAAATATATGGGTTACATATATTTTTCCCTATTCCATAGATTGTCTTTTCACTTTATTGATGGTTTCTTTTGCTGTGCAGCCTTTTAGTTTGATGTTGTCCCACTTGTTTACTTTTGCCTTTGTTTCCTGTGCTTTTGGTGTCAAATTCAAAAATACCGCCGAGATCAATGTCACAGAGCTTACAGCCTGTGCTGCTTTTATGGGGATTTAATCTTCTCAACAGGCCTATGTAGTCAGTTGTATTACTGTCTCCATTTTCAGAAGAGAAAACTGGGGTCTGGAGAGATTATGTCACCTACCCAAAATCACAAACTTTTACCGAGATGCCTGGCTTCAGAGTCTGTGGATCTGGTGACCACTGACACTATTGGCCGGTACCTGATCATTGTGCCAAACTTCCGTGTCACAGTGCCAGCCCCCTTAGGCAGGGGAAGCACCAGCTATAAGGTCACACACATACCTCCTAGAAGAGCTAGTACACGTCCTCACAGCATTCATCTGGGACATGTGACGTGGAAAGTAAATTAAAGACATCTCAGCATGACTAGCGTCCCATGGTTTAGGATGCAGATTCTGTTTTTATCCCTATTTTTCTCACGAGGAAATTGTGGGTTCAAGTGACTTGATATGCCCAAAGTCACCCAGTAGGTGGTGGAGACAAGATTTGAACCCAGCTTTTATAGTCCTAAGTCGATTGTTCCCAGGAACACTTTCCCATAGATGCTGGGAGAGCGAACCTACTTGATCTCCTTTGATTCCGTAGATGAAGCTCATTTCTCCCAAAACATCTTTTGTACCTGCTGCCTTCTTGTCTGAAATCCCCAATACCAGCCTGCCTCTGCCAGACTCCAACCCTGCAGGGTTTCTGCACAAGGCAGGGTTCACTGTGTGTTCCCGGTACCTGGCCTGGAGTAGGTGCTCACAAAGTGCATGTTGAAAGAATGGATAGGTTTGTTCCTGGTAGGAGATCTTCCCAGAAAAACCCCAGTTAACATGCAAATGTATTGCCTAGCAAGATGTCTGGAATTTGTTTCTTGGTTTCCTCCCTGAGAGCAAGGTTTTTGAGGGATGACTTGATAGGACTAAAGAATGAAGGGAGGGGAAGCCCTGGAGTGCAGGGAAATGCCCAGGGCCAAGAATGAACCCTGGGGAATTCAGGTGCAGCACAGGGGGCCTGAATGCCCTGGAGGACAGGGAGGAAGTGGTTCTAGTCTCAGGGGTAGAACAGGCCCTTCCCTCTTCAGTTTCACCCTGGGCTGGCTGGTCCTCAGTGTACACAATCTGAACACTTTCAATGACAGTGGAGGCCCAATGGCCATGTCTAAAGGCAGGTCCTTCTTAGTCCTGGAACAGGGCAAAAAGTTGAATGTCCCCAAGTGTGTCCTGGTAACAAGCTTTGTTATCCACTCATTCTCTCCTACTAAGTCAGCATGTCTTTCCCTTTCCTAGGACTGCAAATCACAGGATCTTTGGACCCATTTCTTACCCCTCTACCCCAAGTTCATCAAGCAGCCCTGCCCTGGCCCTTCCCACAGGCAAATATTCTCCCAGACTTTTCTCTAGACACTGGCATATATAGGTATGCCTTATATACAAAAACTGGATTACTCTCTACATATGGTTCTACAGTTTATCTTTTCCATCTAAATATACTGGATATATCTTGCTGTCAATTCATATGATTCTGCTGTAATCTTTTGTAAATAGTTTCACTGTACAAGTATTTCATCATGCAACAATTCAGACATACCATAATACACTAAGGCAGTTTCCCACTCATGAACAACATCGTTGTCATTAACTTTTAGCTGTTTCTAATAACGCTACAATGAACAATTCTGCACACAAAACAGCCTTGTTAAAAGAGATTCCATAAACCACTGTGCCTTCTTACTATGGCTCTTATTTAGAAGGGGACCAAAGAGGCTCAGCTTTAGAAACCCAATGTCAATCTGCCTTCCACGCAGCAACGAGGGGCGGTGGCTGAATTACTTGGCCAGGGTTCCTGAGACATCAGTGATAATGAGGGTGAGATTCCAGACCCCACAGAGTCACTGCCCTGACCTCTGGCCTCTCACCTCACATTCCGGTGCAAGGAGACACTCCTGCATCATTTCCTGTAATGCCAAAGGAAATCCCCAGATAAGGGGACACCCTCCTGCCTCACAGAAGGCACTCCCCACTCCCACAGAGATAAACGGATGAATGTTTTCTTAATCACAGTTCTCCATGCTCTCTGGGGCTGCCAAAAATTCTCTGTCCACTCACGGCTGCTGCTTCCTCAGCCAGGCATAGCACTTCCTTAGAAAATCGTCATTTCACGTAATGTTTCATCTTGGGATGGATTACTGTTTCTCATAAGCTTTCCTAGCACTAAAGATAGTTTTCTAATAAATCTCATGCGATGTCTACAGAAAGGGGACAAAATGTTCTTTCTTTTAGGTTTTGTATTGGGTTGACCAAAAAGTTTGTGTGATTTTTGCCCTAAAATAAAAGACACTTCATTTTCACCAATAACTTTATTGAGTTGGATATTTTGAGCACATCAGCTCTCTCCTGCATGGTATAACATTGACTGTTCTCAATTAACATCTTGATTTGATCACTATCAACTTTAACTGGTCTACCCAACCATGGAGCATCATCCAAAGAGCAATTAACTACCAGCATGAAACTTCACAAACCACTTTTGGCATGTTTGATCAATCACAACACCTTCTCCATACGCACAAATCTTTTCTTGCATTTCAGTTGCATTTTTACCTTTCTGAAATAATAAAGCATAATATACCAAAGATGTTGCTTATTTTCTTCCTTCTTCCATATTAAAATGGCTACACAAAAATTCTCCAATTTTTTAAAATGCATATTGATATGACAGCTGTGACAATACAATCAAACAAAAATGTTTCTGATGAAGTTAAAGACAACTAAGCACTACTAGACCCATCTCGCAAAAAAAGCCAAAAGAACTTTTTGGCCAACTGAATATTTTACTTTAATGTGCCAGAGAAAAGGAAAACATGCTTTTATTTTGGGATAGTGATAAAAGCCAGCAATAGATGATTCTAGTTAGAGAACCCAGTAGCCTTCCAATCATATTTTTTAAAGATTTTATTTAGTTTTAGAGAGGGGAAGGGAGGGAGAAGTAGAGGGTGAGAAACATCAATGTGTGGTTGCTTCTCGTGTGCCTCTTATTGGGGACCAGGCCCACAAGCCAGGCCTGTGTCCTCAACTGAGAATTGAACCAGGGGCCCTTCTGTAAACAGGCGGGCACTCAATCCACTGATCCGCAACATCCAGGGCACGGTCATCTTTAACTCACTAAAAATCCAGTGTCCTGGCTGGGCCATTAAGAGGACAAGAGACTGCTAATTACACACTGGAGCTCACAAGTTTCTCAAGCTTATAATTTATAGTCTTGCTTTTGCCACATCTGTGAACCAATTGTACCATTAGTTTCTTATTATTTTTAGTAACTCTTTAAAACATAATTTTATCCTAATTAATATCTTCAGTAATAGATTTGGTGTGCTATTGTATTTTTTTTCCTGAAGCATATAAAAATTAAAGAAATACTGAATGTCACTTAAAATGCTCAGGAGTCCTGAATAGTGACATACTCTGATAGACACTGCACCCGACTAGAGCCCAGACGCCAGCCTCCTACTGGGGTTTCTCTAAGGTTAACAGAGGTGAGAGCTGTTCAGAAAGGAAAGAATTGCCACGTGTCTTTGCATTCTTGTGCATTTAACGTGCCACAGAGCCAGAAATTGTGGGGTTGGGAAGAATGGAGAGGTTACTTACTTGTGAAAGTCAGGGCAACTAATTGGAAAATGCACAAGCTTTGGAATCAGGCCTAGGTACAAATCTTAGTGGCATTAGACAAGGTTCCTCATTTGTAAAGGGGACATAATAATGGCCACTTTATAAAGCAGAGCAGAGCTTAAGTGATAATAAACACAAAATGCCTGGTTGGGGGAAGGTATCCATCTGCAATGGCAGCCAGCTTGACCTTCAAAGCCAGGTTTTGGAGACATTGAGACCTGGTCTGAGATAAGCATGTGATCTAGGGTTGATGACTTAACCTCTAGGGATCCTCAGTTTCTTCTGCTCTGTAACGGGGATACAGCATCTGTCTACAGGACTTCTGATAGGAGCAAACAGAATGCATGGGAGAGCACCTCAGGCACACAGTAGGTCCTCAACAGATGTGATTGTCCCCTGAGCTGTGGTGCCAGGATTAGCAGGTGTCTGAGTGTTACTAAGGCAGGACTTCTTCTTTCCTTGTCTTCTGGGATTGAGGGCGCAGTGAGGAAACTGTGAAGATAAAGAACATTTCTGGCCCTGGCTGATGTGGCTCAGATGGTTGGAGTGTCGTCTCACAGACTGAAAAGCTGCAGGTTCAATTCCCCGTCAGGGCCTATGCACCAGTTGCGAGTTTGATATCTGATTGGAGGGGCATACAAGAAAGCAACCAACTGATGTTTCTCTCTCACATGGATGTTTCTCCTTCTCTCCCTTCCTCTCTCTCTAAAAGCAATGAAAAAAATATCCTCAGTTGAGGCTTAAAAAAAAAACAGAACATTTCTGGCCAGGAGCCCCAGGGGCCATTAAGAAAACAATATGAAATGATCATTCTAGAATCTAGATCCTAGATTCATGACCACACTGGTGAGGTGAGTGAGACAGGCACTGAAGGTCTCTCCTAACCTGTTGTGAGTTTCATTGCAGGGGTATTCATTGCCCCTTTTTGATCAGGGAGTGGGGGAAATAAGAAACACTCAGGAAAACCACAAAGGATGGCAGGCTCCCCCATCACCAGACTCTGTTATGTTTTGCTCCTCTGCATTGGCTCTTTGACTTCCTTCGCACCCACCATGTGGTGTGGGGTCTGCCCTCCTGGCCGTCGGGGGTGGTGTGGACAGGGTGAGGGCATGGGAGGGCTCTACACCAGCTGAGCAACAACAGCTCTCACAGAAGATGCGCTCAGATGTGGTGCTGAGAAAACAACTCTACTTCCTGCAGAGACTTCAAAAGCCCACACCCTGTCTACCCCTGCACATTTTTGCAGCTGAAGGAGAAAAAGCTGAAAATAGAAGTTTCCCTGATGTCATCGGGATGATGCTGACTGTGTTGTCCCAGGGTCATCAGGGAGTTGGATCAGGAAGGGCTGGGTGGGAAGTGATGCAACTTTGGACAAAGGCTCCAGGCTTTTTACCAAGGGAGGTTGGGTGGGACCCCTGGGTCTCCAGGTGGCTGAACTTTCACCTGCAGTAGAAGGTTCTAGTCCTGCAAGTGGATAGTATGGAGAGTAGATATTCAGAGAAAGAAAAGAGCAGGGCAGGTCGAGTTGTACCAGGACTTCTGAAAGCTTCCTTTCTCTTCTTATTGTATCCTCTCCACCCAAAGAGAAGAAAACCCTTGTCCTATTGACTCATTTCGGAGCTTTCGATATCCTAATTTTATTCACTTCTAGGTTATGTTATCATCCCAAAGGGAATGCTTTGAACTCGCCTGCAACACTGAAAGGAAGCAGGGCTCCTCGGAGAAACAGCCTATTTCTGATCAGGCAGGGGATGTCCAAGATGAGCCTATGTGACTGTGCCAGAAAGCAGAGGACTTACCGAAACTGGCCCAGCAGCTGGCTGGAGAGTCCTACTGGCCCAAAGTGGAGAACTGTTAGCATCAGAAAGAATAAAGGCTGCAATGTATTGAAGCATAGCAAATACTGAAAACTATGAGTTCACGATAATAAAAAGAGACCCCCTCATGAGTCACTGTTAGACGTTGTTCAGGTACCAACTCACTTCTCCGAAAATTGACAGAAAGAAGAATAAGCCCACAGCCCACCTTTCCTGTGTGATCTTTCATTTCGGCGTCACCAAAGAGCTGGCGAGGTCAAGCTCATCTATAAGGAATAATTCTTTCAAATAACTGCAGATAAATAATAGAATTAGAAAATCATAAATTTATAACCCTAATAAAAGAATCGATTTAGAAGTGATTATCGACTGTTGCTACAACCATTTGGTGAAAGGCTGATGGAATTTTAAAATAGGAAATCTACAGTAGCACATGCAAAGTAGTCTTCTCACATACAACATTCAAAGCTGAGTCTAAACAAGCCTCTGTGTCTGCCCCACCCAGCCTGGTAGCAGCACACGGACCTTGAACACCTGGGATGCAGCGTTCTGAACCGAGATGTGCTTGGAGTGTATGCCGCACACCGAGCTTTGAAGATGGAGGAGAGAAAAGAATACAAAACAGCTCATTTGTAACTTTTTATATTAATCACATTTTGAAATGGTAGTAGTTTGGCTGTTTCCTATTAAGTACTATATATATATATATATTAATACAAATAATTTTACCTATTCCCTTTAACTTTTAAAATATGGCAGATAGAACATATAGAATCACATCTGTGGCTTGCATACTGCTTCCAATCCATGCTGTTGCTCTAAATCTCACTTAGCAGTTTACACAAAATACCAGCAATAGTGAAACTAGTTAACCACACCAGGAGGACACAGTCAGCCAAGTCCAGAATGTGGGGGAATTCTACCAGATAAATGATTTACTTCCTTAGACAAATAAATGGTATTAGAACAAATAGGGAGGAGGGATGGTTTTAGATAAAAACAGATATAACAACCAAATGCAGTACACGAACCCTGTTTACTTCCTGAAAAAATAGTTACAATAAGACATTTTAAAAACAATTTGCAAAGTTTGCACATTGGGACTGAATATTAGATCAATGTTAAGGGTTTATTGTTTATTTTGTTAGCAAAAATCCTGGCATTACGGTTATGTCTTTTAAAATGTGCTTGTCTATTAGAAACACATAACCAAATTTTTGTGGATGAAATCATATGCTGTCTGGTACTGGCTTGAAAAGTGCTCAGACTAAGAAAGTGTGGGAGATAGATGAAACCAGGTGGACAAAATGTTGATAGTTGTCAGAAGTAGGTGATGAAGATGTGGGAGTTCCCTGTAGTCCACTCTATGTTTTTTTTTATGTCAAAAAGTTCTAGAATTTCATTGAAACTAAAGTTATAACATATCTCCAAATAATACTATGTTTAATAACAATGACTATATTAATAGTCATTAATATAACATACTATATAATAAAAAGTTGCAGTGATTTTTTCAAGTTAAAAAGCAAGTATTTATTTATTGTATTAAATTGATGGGGGTGACATTGGTTAATGGGATTATATAGGTTACTAGTGCACAATTCTATGATACATCATCTGCATATTGTGTTGTGTGCTCACCACCCCAAGTCAAATCCTTTTTCACTGCCGTATGTTTGGTGTCCTTTATACTTTGCTAACTCTCCAACCTCCTTTCTTCTGGTAACTACCATACTCTGGTCTGTCTGTATCTATGAGTGTCAGTTTTAAATCTCACATATGAGTGAAATCATGTGGTTCCTAGCTTTTTCTGACTGACATTTCACGTAGCATAATCTCAAGGTCCATCCACGGTGTCACAAATGGCAGATTTTTAATGACCTAGAAACCATTTTTATGTTCAATGCCTGGAATGGGTAGCTTTACCAGGTTGATTTACCAGGTAAAGGTGCATGCAACCTTAGAAGGCAGAGTTCAAAGGGAATGGGAGAGAAGTCTGAAAAGACACCCACCCTCTCCTGTGCAGGTCATTCCTGGGTTTTCTGAGAGGAAGGCAGATGGACCAGGACCACAGATCAAAGGCGTGGATTCCTAAGCAAGGAGGAAGGGAGGGTTGGCAGGGTCTGGAACCATTTAAAGAAGCTTGGAGGCTCTGGTCTAGTAGCTCAGTTGGTCAGAGCATCATCTCCATATGCCAAGGTTGCAGGTTTGATCCCCAGTCATTGCGTGTACAGGAGGCCACCAATTGATGTTTCTCACATCAATGTTGCTCTCTCTCTCACTTCCTGTCTCTCTTCCTCTGCTTCTCTCTAAAATGAATAAATAAGAATAAAAATAAATAAATAAAGAAGGCCTAGAACCAGCTACAGAGTCTGCCTGTCACCAGCCAGTTCAACACCCAGTCAGAACTCATAGGTGAGCCCCATGGTCCAGCCTCTGGTCTGTCACTGGTCTATATGGAGGCACCAGGCCCTAAGTTCATGAGGGGGGATGACCAATCACAATTCCAGTTGTCCATTTCCAGGCAGCCGCCGTGATCATCAAGGATCAGATACCCGTGGCTGCTGGGCAGCACGCTGTGGGGAACTGGCACCAGTGGGAGAAGAAGAGCCTGGAAGTTAGTGGTGCTGTTTCACCAGAGTGCGGCACTTCCTGACACCTGCTGTCTCCACCAGGGGCATATAACTTCTTACTGGTGTTAAGAGGAAAGCGCAGATGAGTGTGCCCCCGATGTTACCTGTTGTAGGGCCCCCTTCAACCATCAAACCCTCTTCCTCTCCCCATACCTTTTGCCTGGTTACAACTGAGCCATTCCATCTCTTTAGAGAAGCTCTTCATTGCTATAAATAAGCTCTCAGAGGGCAGTCCTAGTTCCCCTTCTCAGTTCTCATGGGTTCATTCATGTTACTCCAGCAGGATCTAGACAAGGACAGTACTAGAATTTTACCCTGCTCATGATTTGTGCAGCCGAGCAGTAAAGAACTGGGTTCCAGGGCTGCACAAGCACCATGTCGCAACCCTATCTCAGCCACTGACCAATTGTGTGACATTGAGCAAATAGCCTCTCATGGCCTTTGTTTCTTAAAAATGCATTTCCTGGACATTATTGTAAGAAAATGACTATATAGAGCATCTGGTACAGGGCCTGGCACCTACTAGGTATTTGATAAATGATAGCTGTAGTTGTTGGGTTATTATTATTGTTGCAGCTTATAGTTAGCCCTGACTAAAAAAGTTTTGCTCTCAGAGGTTAAACTAAATGCCCAAACCTGCACATTCCCAGGGCAAATCCAGGGCCTTTATTCGTTTATTTATCTTTAAGTTGTATTTATTTACTTTTAGAGAAAGGAGAATGGAGGAAGAAAGGAGGGAAACATCAATGTGTGGTTGCCTTTCATGTGCCCCTTGCTGGGGACCTGGCCCACAACCCAGGCATATGCCCTGACTGGGAATTGAACCAGCAACACTTTGGTCTGCAGGCCGGTGTTCAGTCCACCAAGCCACACCAGCCAGGGTTAGGACCTTTCTTGGTAGAATTAAAAGTTGGAGCAGGCTGTGGAACACAGGCTAATCCCATAAACAAGACCTATTGGACAAACCCACTGGGCTTGTGAACCTGATCTGTCAATTCCACAGGGCTCCAGGGGTGGGGAACTGGATGGAAATGGTAAACTCACTCAAGGTGCCTACTCACTGCATGGTTAGCCTGTATCCCATACAACTCACACTCCCTGTCCCACGGTAACTTGCATCCCTATCTGTCCCAGGACCCTGTGCATGCAGCTGTTTTCTGCCTTCATGTCTTCTTGGAAGGATGGTTTTAATGACTGATAACACTTAGTGGATTACCCTCCAACAGGTATTGGCTTTTGAGCTCAGCATAAAGGCTAACTTAGCTCAACAGAATAAAACTGTCATGATTCGAGGCAGACTCTCAAAGTGCCTGGCTCTTAGTAGGTGCTCAATGAATATTTGTTAAGTGATTAATGGAGGGAATTTCAGGCACTGTGGTGAATTGCTGAGGGGCATCCATCAGGCCTGGGGACTTTCCTTGGACCATTCCAATCACCACACATCAGGTGTTTTTTTGTTCCAGTTACTCAGAAGGTCAGCCCTTAGGAAAGACACCAAGCCAGTATTTCTTTAAGGGTTGCAACTGATTCTAGTCTGAGTTTCAGGAGGTTTCTTGCTCCATAGTGTTTTAGATCCATTAAAGCTTTACCTCAGTGGATGGGTTCCCAGTGGGAGTGATGGAACGCTCAGCACTTAAGTCATTTAGGCTTTGGCTGCCCAGGCCTGGAAAAAAAAGTGCCCTTGGGACTGATTCTAAAATGCTTGCAGAGAAGTTAAATGGCTTAATAGATCCTGGCAGCTTCAGAAAGGACTAATGGCCCAGCGTTAATTGGGTACATGAAGTGATGAATCTCTGCAAAGGTATTTCAGATTTGCCAGGTCAGCTCTCCCTGTCTTCAAAGCATCACGTCAGTCGACCCCAACCTGATGCTGATTATTAACAAAGTATGAATGCTTGACATTTGTATCAGCCTTCAGCATTCAGCCTTCAGTACCTACTAAGGTAGGAGGTACTACCTACTGAGTACCTACTATGTGTGAAGCATTGTGTTTGAGATAGGTGATGTTACTGTCCCTGTCTCCATGAACCTCTAATCTAGAAGACAGAAGAGGATTAGGAATAAGGAGAATCCAGGAAGGAGCATACAGAGAGGTAGCATGGCTCCTCCTGGGGTGGTGGGTGGGTAGCAATGAGTCTTCCTGGGTGCAAGGGGACTGGAGGGACATGCCAGGCCACTGCAGGGGCAGGTAGGCATGCCAGGGCTCCTGGTGAAGGAAAAGCATGCTCAATCAGGGAGCTGCAGGGAGGGAGGGAGTGGTGGGCTGGAAAGGTGGGCAGGAGCCCTGCAGAAGAGTCTTTGCTGTGACCATGTGTCACCACAGAATTGGACACACAGATGTGACATATGCGACTTTGTGTTGTGAAAAAGAGCCACCAGAGGGTACAAAATGAATGCAAGAGGGGATGAGATTTGAAGCAGGGAAACCCCTTTTAAGGGTCATAGGTGTGCACCAGGTCCCAAGCAATGCCTAAATTCCTGCTACTTTCTCTACTGGCAGTGAGCTGTTGGGCAGCTCACTGACCACTTTGAGCTCCTTCCTTGGGGAAAGGAACAAATGATAGGATAGAGCACCTTAGACACTTTGGTTGCAAGTGACCCAAAGGCACCTTGAACAAGTTCAGTCAAAAAGAATGAATAGGACGTCTCACGTTGCAGGAGGTCCTCAAGGAGGCAGCAACACTTGGGGCTGGGAGGCTGTCTCCCCACCTTTCTCAGTTCTGCTCCCATGGGGATGCTGGTGCAGCCCTTTAGGTTGCCTCCCCACTGGCAATGCCTGAATCTCTTGTTTGAGATCCAGTTGGACAAATCCTGGGACCTTGACCAGCCTGGAGCAGGACACTCTTCCATCCACTGACAATAGGGACAGGAGATGAGATGCTGTGATCAGCTCCGTATCGGTCTGATGGACACTCTTAAGGGAATCACATGTGAGCAGGGAGGGAGGCAGCTGCTGGAAGTGGTGGTAGCTCCCATTCAGAACTCAAGGCTATAGGGTGAGAAAAGAATTTTATGAAAATATGGGTGCAAGTCTAAGAAAAGGGGGGAGATGCTGGGCAGGTAACACACTAGCTCAGGGTGGGCTCTCTCTGGAGCACACCCATGTCTTTCTTCCCACTCAGGCAAGCATCTTTATTTCTCTCCCCTAAACCTTAAGGACAAACCCTAAAGGCAGCTTGTCCCGAGCTTACCCTCTAAATCTGTCTCCAAGGCCCCCTTCACTGACTTCTCAGTGAGCTAACAGCAGCCTCTCCTAGGCTCACTTCTTTTCTATAAAGTTTCTAGGGAACCAAAGCAAAGCACTGCATATGCTCTCCCCTGTTGCTTCTTCTACCCTAAGCCCTTCCTTTGTTTCACTGTCCCCAGCTTTAATCAATGTACTCTCAACAATAAACAAACAAACAAACATTAGGTTGGCACAGCAAAATGTTCTGGAGATGTAAAACATACAATTCTGGGATATTGTTCACCCTTTGACAGTGGTCCTTCTTCAGGTTCATCTCATGATAGGGACTTCATAAGCATGGTATGGAGTAGTTGATGTCAGCTACTGAGTTTGTGGATAGTTAGCAGATATGTGCAGGGGAGTCCGAGTGTATCAGGAATCAGGTCTAAAAGCCCACATTACATGGAATTGACACATGACCAATGTAAACCTTCAAACCTCCCGCGGCCACGCCATGCTGAGAAACTACGTACTGTCTCTCAGTAAGTTTGACAGAATCACCTTCCTCCAAGTTGGAACAGGTCGCTGTTTTCTTTGGTCAGACAGCAGAGGAAGCACTTGGCTTTTATGGAAGAGCCACGCTTTACGAAAAACTGCGTTAACATTGAACCCCGTTCTGCCTGGCGAGATGCTCAGGCAGGAACCCCAGAGTCCAGCCTGGGCCCTCTGGGTGTGGGCTCACGGATGGAAAGGCAGGTGGGATTGTTTGTGTTACTTAAATTGTTATTTTTATCTTCCTTAGAACTGCCCTGTTCACTACAGACTCTCCAGTGCTTCTAACCCTGCTTGTGCATAGGGGGCCCACACGAATTGTGTGCTGAAGGAATGGTATCATTGCACAAGACACTATGCATGGTACTTAAGGAGGGACATAAGGAGATCATTGAAAGTGGTCCTTCCCTCCAGACACAGTCAACATAATGCAGGAGTTAAAGTGTGAAATGCTTGGACATTCTAGAAAAGACACTAATACCAAGCAGGAGGTGTTAACTGTCAGTCATTCATAGAAGAAGAAACAGTTCTGGTGGACTCTTAAAGGAAGTAGTCCCTTTCTCTAGGGACAGTCTCCTGCCTTTCATTCTAAACTCCATTCTTTTTACTTCTCCATTCCCCCAGACATATGTCCATGTTCCTGCAGCCTGGAGCCAGTTCAAACCCAAGGATTTACTTCAAATATAGTGTGCTCATGCCTGGAGTGGCTTCCTAAGGACTCGTGGGCTCAGAGTGCCTGGAACCAAGAGGAATTCTAACACTGGCTGACAATAAGTTAATTTCAAAGCCAATGTTGTGTTTCTCTTCCCTGAGTTTGGGGAAACCTGACATCGTGAAGGTGGTCATAACAATTAGATCTTGACCTGGTGACTTCCTGGGGGAAGGGGCCTTACATTTCTCCCCCCCCCCCGCCATGGCCCACGTCAGTGGAGTAAACCGTGGGCTGCCCTGCTGCCCTTTTAAATGTGTGATCCCTAGTTCTAGAACAGAGCAGGAACAGCCCGTTCTCTGTTCTTATAAACACGTTAATCCGAGTGAAGACTCTTTTCTCTGCTCTCACAGGCAAGAGAGGAAAAAAAGGGCCTTTCACTCCTCCTGAGCTGCTCTGGTCTGGGAAGATTTTCTTTGCTGATGGCTTTAGACTCATGCCCTGATGGGGACCGTGTAACTGGGATCTCCGGGGAGCCTCAGGCCAGCAGGTGTTTAGTGCATGCAGGGAGGCAGCTGCTGGGGGCACCACTTACATCCTACATGGAATACACAATTTATTTTATTATACACAGAAAACTTAGAAAGTATGCATAAATAATTATTGTCCACAGGAGATATTCTTCCAGACTTAAATTGCTCTATGTATTTATAGATATGCAAGCAAATACAAAAATAGGGTTGTTATCATTTTATGACCTGCTTTTTTTACTTTCACTATGTCACAAACATCTTTCACTGTTAAGAAACACAGAGTTGCTACATTAATTTTTATGACTATATAATATTGTGCCATGATTTATTTAATAGTATCCTATCATTGGGCATCTAATTGTTTGCTAGTTTTTGCTCTTATACTAGGTAATGCTATAATAAAACATTTTTGAATATGCTACCACACATAATAAAAATTATTTGATAATTTTTTAAGGGAAGTTCTTAGAAGTAAGGTCAGAGAATCAAGGGGCATGCAGTGATGGGAGGGTCACCAGTGGGGCACACACATTTTTTTTCTTTACTACTCTAACATCTTGTGTCATTTTAATTTTTGACTTGTAGAGAATTTGACCAATTTTTATATATTTAATGTCTCTTCAAATGTCTTCTTTTGGGGATTGCTTATTTGTGGAAGATTTAATGTGGAGTCAAATGACTCCAATATACAAGTTCAGACAGTTTGGAGCGTGCTAGTCATTCATTTCCACCTTCTCTTTCCTATATTTTTCAACTTTTCTTGAGAGCTCATTTGGAGGTTCTAGCAGGGGAGTGCGCCACTGATATACACTTCGCCGACGCCTGGTCCTCTCCTTTAGTTGGGAAGGTCGTCCTCTTTGGCCAAGGGTGCAGCTTCCGGAGGGATGACCATGGATCAGTGAGGGAAGAAGAGGACACCCGCCTCGCCAGCCAGATCAGTGGAATCGACACTGGTGGTCCATGGGGTGACAGATGTCACAGCCAGATCGCCCTCACACCCTGTGTCCACCCTTTCCTGCATCTGATCTGTGTTGTCTCGCCCCTCTTCTCCCACTGCACATTCAATCACTGGGTCATGGTCCCCCGGCCTGTCCCTGCTGTGGCCTGTGGCCAGCACAACACCCCCACACCCATCTGCTCCAGACATTTCTCAAGACAGGATTTGGCTCATGTTTTAATTTTATGAACAGCTTAGGCTGAGGGGTTAACAATGAGTAAAGCACAAACGCCACTGTCCAGAGCTGAGCATCGCATCGGAGACTCTACATGTGTGTGTCACTGATGCAAGGCCAACTCTGGGATGGTCATTCACGTAAGGGACATGGGTCTGGAGGAGAGCACATTCATTTCAACTCTTGGATCTCCAATGATTTCCTAAAGACATTGGGGCTTGAGGGGAGAGGTATTTCAGGCAGAACAAACAGTATAATATGAAGGACAACCACTTATTAAATAACTGCCATGGGCCAGGTTGCATGTCATTGCTAATTCTCCCACCAGCTATGCACAGGAGGTGTTATCCTCACTGCTTTACAGCTGGAGAAAGGCTTAGTGAGGTTAAACAACCAGTGCCAGGCTGCTTTGGTTTTGTCAGAATGAGGATTTGAACCCTGCTCTGTTAATGTTTGCTTTGTGTAAAAGCAAAGTTGTGGGGTAGAGTGTGCAGAAGATGGGATTACTGAGGGCTAGAGGCTGGGGAAGGGTGGCTGGTGCACAGGGCTGAACTTCAAAGAGCTGCGAATGAGCTGGCCAGCGCCTGCAGTCCCCACTGTCCTGCAGCCTAATTCAGGCCTCACCTCCTCCAGGAAAGCTTTCCTGACGTCCTCAGTTTACCTAGATGTCCACCCTCACTCCCCCACTTGTAGGTGTGACCCTGTGCCTTCCTTTCCCATGAACTTAATTACTGTATACGAATGTCTACTCATGGGTTTCTGTTCGACAGTAAGCTCCCTGAGGGTGGGGTCATGTCTGAGTGCCTTTGCATTCCCAGTTTGTGAGGCAGAGAAGGAAAGAGTCGGTGGAGCACTGGGTGTGGAGAAGAGAAAATGAGTAGATTTGAGGCAGCCAAGCAGCATTTGTCAACAGGCGATGTGCTGAGGGCAGGCGAGGAAGAAAGCTCTGAGGATTTAGCCTGACTGCAAAGAGGGAAGACCTGTCCCCCAGCAAAGGGGTGTGGGAGAAGCAGTTGGCTGGGTGATCTCGCCCCTCCCACAGGGTGAGAGTCAGGGAAGGGGGAGAAGAGGCGGCTCTATAAGGCCATGAGTCTAATGCTGGCAGGACCCATCATAAAAGTAACATGGACCGAAGGGAAACGACCTTGGCTCTGGGCTGAGACTGTCTGGGTCCAAATTCCAACTTTGCCACCTAACCCCCTGGGGCCTGGGGCCATCCACAGAACTGTCTCTGTCTCAGTTTTCCTCCCTGAGATTACACCAAGCTCAAATTTTGAATGAATTATTCCATTGCGATATAGACCACGTTTTTAAGAATCCATTTATTGTTGGGTATTTGGGCTGTTCCCACATTTTGGCTATCACGGATAGAACATTTGAATACAACTATCTGTCTGAGTCCCTGTTTTCAGTTCCCTGAGGTATATATCCAGGAGTGGAATTGATGGGTCACAGGATAGATAACTCCATATGTCGCTTTTTGAGTGACTGCTAGACTTTTTGCACTGTGGCTGCATCATTTCCCATTGCTACCAGCATCATATGAGGGTTCCAACTTCTCCACATCCTCACCAACACTTCATTTCTGCCTTTTTGGTGATAACTATCCTGCTGGGTGTGTGAAGTGGTTTCTACTTGAGGTTTTTATTTGCATTTCCCTAGTGACTAATGACACTGAGCATCTTTGCACTCACTGTGTGTTGTTGAACCAGAGGCGGGACCCGGTGTGACTGCCTTGTCTGAGGTTGTACTTCACAGGAAAAGGCACCTGGACAATGTGATTCCTACCCTTGGTTTCCCCAGGTTGTGGGGTTGGTTTTTAGCACCCTGTTTAATTTCCATACGTGGCAGGGGCATGGGAGCTCACCTTCCTCTGTTAAAGAGGTGCTTTAGTCCCTGACGCAGAGTGAAGATAAGTGAGAAAGGGAAGAAACTAAGAGTGTAGACTCTGAAGCCAGATTATGGGGGTTCCAGGCCTTGGGCTGAATGAGTCAGTGCCTCTGTGCCTCTGTTTCTCGTCTGTAACTGAGTTCAATAATAGGAATGGCCTCAACAGGTTGTTGTGAAGATGAGATGAGTTAATATTTGAAAGCCAGTACTCAGTGAGGGTCTGCTGCTATTATCCCGGCATTCTGTGTTTCAGCTTCAGCTGGACACAGGCCACTGAGCTCGTGTTTGTTCTGCTCGTTTCACCAGCCTCCTCAGGGGTCTTTATGGACCACCTTCCATTTGAACTACATAAGCACTCTCTCATCTGGTGTTTGTCTGCATCAGTCTTTAAAGCAAAAGGAGTGTGGGCTCCGTTAATGGCTCCTCTTGTATCTAAGCACGACTTTGTTGAAACTCTTTATGGACTGTGCATCTCTGATCATCACACATGGGGCCAGGATCACAGAATGGGAGAAGTAGAGCTTGAAAGGCCAGTTTTGCCCCACAGACCACGACTGCCTGGTCACTGAAGACAAAAAGAAAAACCTGCTTCTCGCTCTGGCTGGTGTAGCTCAGTGGATTGAGCGCAGGTCTGCGAACCAGAGGATCTTGGTTCAATTCCCAGTCAGGGCACATGCCTGGGTTGCAGGCCAGTTCCCAGCAGGGGACGTACTAGAGGCAACCATACATTGATGTTTCTCTCCCTTTCTCCTTCCCCTCTAAAGATAAATAAATATAAAAAAAACAAACCCTGCTTCTCTTTCAACTTGGGCCTTGTCCCATGGCCACTGAATCCTGCCCCGACCCACACCACAGTGATTTTCAGTCCCTTTGGCATGAGCTCGGCCACCCTAACCCCAACACTTCTGGAAATCCTCCTAGGGAAGGTCATCTCACACCTTTCCTAAGAATGGCTTCTTCTGCCACATTCGTGGTTCCTTATGCTCCCTTGATTCTCTTACCTTAAGAAAAGTATTCAAAGATTTTTTTTGTGCTTGTTTTGGCAGCAGATATACTAAAATTGGAAGGATACAGAGAGAATTAGCAAGGCTCCTGAGCAAGAACGACACCCACATTTATGAAGTGTTCCATAAAAAAATCCTTTTTCTCTCCCCATGATACTTGCGCACACAGGTCAGGTGAGCACACGGTAAGACAGCAGCCACCCACTAGCCAAGAGAATGGTCCTCAGGATGAGCTCTGCCTTGCCTGCAGTTTGCCTTGGTCTTCCTAGCCTCCAGAACTTTCTGTGCTGAATGAAGTGGAGAACAGACTAAAGTTGGGCAAAGTAGGAGCAGGAGACAAGTCAGAGGCTTATATATAATAGCTAAGGAAGCAGGAAGGGTTCCCTTCTCCTGAGTGATTGAGTTGAACACCTGTGAGTTGGGACTCCTTATTGTGAAAAAGAGGAGCAGTTACCTCCAGATGAAGCCTGGAAAGGAGAGTGGAATCAGAAAAGAAAAGGAAGTGTTTCCACAGCCTCTGGTCCCACTCACAACACTGGTCGTTTTGGTTAAGTGTATCAATTTTTAGTCAGTTTTGGTTACAACATTTAAAGTTAAATAAAGCATCACAATATCCCAACAAGAAAAATCTTACGCAGTAAAGTTCTTACTTTGGGGATGAGAAAAAGTCAGTTTGAGTGTCTCCTTTATCCATTTTCTAGCCTTTTTCTAGCTCAATGAGCACAAACTGTTTTAGATGGCGGGAAGCATTCTAGCCTGGGAGAGAAAGCCAGGTGCTGAACAGCATGTAAGGCAGGGGGAGAGCAGTATTGCTGGCTGGGTTTGAGGGTGCATCTGGGACCACTGGAAGGAGCCGGTCATGCTCATGGCAGGAGCGGTTAACCACTTTGGGGTGTGGACAAGAAAAGGGGTCTCAGGGAAAGCAACCTCACAGAGTGATCTGATCATAAATTCCTAACTGGACAGCCATGCCCCAGGCCTAGAACTTTATAGCAAATGTTTATCTTTGCTTTTCCTCTTTAATCTCAGATGCATAAAAGAAAGTGCAAAACTTATTCTCTAGAGCATTTGAGATCTTGCTTCCCCATAATTGTCATCAGTTTTGACTCAAACTCTTATAAGAATTCTCTACAGGTTTGGGTGTTCCTTACATCAACAAGGATAACCTAACCCTTTCCTCCAGCTGCAAACGCTCTGGTCCAAAGCCTGGCTCCATACCTGCAGCTATGTCCTGTCTGCACAGTGGGGTTAAGTGAAGACGTTCTGTGGTTAACGCGGTGCCACACAGGCTTTGATTGGCTTCAGGAGAATGTTAAGCAGACTCTTCCCGTGATTGACCCAAGAGAGTCCAGACTGTGCTCTGAATTCAATGGATATGAAAATGTTTTTGAGACGTGGAAAATCCTGCCTGAAGAATGAGATCAGAAAGAAGACTCTGGGGCATTTCAAGATAGGCCCAGGACACACCCGGGGCTCCCAGCTCTGGAGCCCAGAGCTTCTTCCTGGGCCTGTCAACCAGTCTCCAGTTTGGTGAATCAGGGGTGGGGGTCGTAGGTTTCCAGCCCATAGCTTCCCATTCAAACTCGTCTACCAGGCCTCACCTCTAACTACTTACTGGTTTAGAGGAGTGACTTGTTCATATGTTAGTCGTGCCTATCCGCATGCTGTATGTCAAGAATGACCAATAAAGAAGCATTGGAGACGTTGCTCCCTGACTCAAATACAAGTTGAGGAGGCTTGTGTGGATCATGAGTGTTCCTTTCTCTAAATGAACACCATTCTGAGTCTCTAACCTTCCCTCCCATTGGCTGGCACAATGCCACTGAATCACCTGCACAAAGAACCGCCGTCTGAGCGTGGCTGAAGGCCGTGGCACTCTGGTAACAGCCTGGACATTTTACATCCGTAAAATGAGGATTTGGACTTTGAAGTAGCTGCTTACTTCTGTGTTTTTTCTTTTCCTCTCTCAAGGATGGATGTACTAAATCTCTAGCCAAAGGCATACGGATCCTTTCTCAAGGCCAGCCCGTCAAGATCTCTGAGGTGATCAGCACACGATCAGGTGTATGGCATCAGCTTGGAGTTAGTTTTTAAAAATTGTACTCCCTTTAAGTAATATGTTGTAAAACCCCCAAATTCTGCTTATGCTTTTAAGTCCAGCTGACAACAACTCCCATTATTCTATTTATAATGCTAGTTAATTTTAACAGTATCTTTTAAAAGGACTTTTTCAGTTTTGTTAATTAAATATCCTCTATATTTTAAACAGATTTATACATTTAATATATTTGGTTTTATTTATAAGCACTGCAAATACCTAACAATTAGAACATTCCCAAACACAAACAATTCTAATAAGTATAATAAAGGAAACAAAAATATAGTGCATCTCAACTTCTCATAAACATTCCAGTATTATTTACAAACCTAGTAAAATCTTGAATCCAAACAATTACTCAATTACTCACTTTAAATTGGAATCAAGAGACTGATATATTAGATTCTTTAATGCTAACTCCTCTTATTGCAAACACACAGGATGCCCAGTATACACAAATTGTTGCAAAACCTAATTGAGATGTATTAATAATACTTTATTTGAACCCTTTTCGAGGTCAAAAGACATGTACTCATGGAGGAAACAGCCAAGTCGAATCAGCAGGTTGTCGTTCTGTCCTCAGTGGGCTGAGATGACTGCGCACAGGTTTTCCTGTGGGCATGGGGTCCTCGGGTGCATTCAGTCCTCTGACCAGAGCTCCAAGTCTGCAGGGGGTTGGAATCTCGGGGGTCAAGGTGTCCGCTCCCCCAAGTCTCTCACCTGCCCCGAGTCTGTAACTCCTTACTCCTAGGTTGTGTCACCTGTTTATTGTCTGATGATGTCCGGATTTCCCCACCCCCACGCAGTCTCCTGGTCTGTTAGGGCCACGGCTCAGATAGCTATTAAATGGCACCTGGCTGGAATCTGTGTTTCTTTAATGGCTTTATCTAGCTCTATACTCAGAAAACAAAAGTCATACTAAAGCAGCAAGTTGGATGGACAATGTTACTGGGAGAGGGGTACAGGTGTCTTCTGTGTTCAACCTCCAAAATATCTTAGCTATTGCCACTACCCCAGTATCTGGCATGGGGAAGGGACACGGACCCTTCATCCAGAACCACAGGTCTGTATTCTCTGTTGGGGCTTCCTCTCTGTCTTTCACCTACAGGACCCCTGGTCCTGGGAAATTTTCAAGGTGCAATGGTGAGTGGGATCACTTTACTCTCCTTAAACTCCCGGATCACAAATACTTTGTTTAAGTGTCTGGAACCTCAGCTGTGACCTGGTGAGAATTGTCCCTAGATGCAGCAATGGGAGGTTGTATCAATTTGTGTTCAGGCTGCTATTCCTCAGGTGTGTGAGCATGGCTCAGCAAAGGTGGCCTGAGGACCTTGGAGTCCAGAGGTGTTCTGTTTTCTACCAGGTGTTAGCACTGGGGTCACGTGCAGGACTATTGGTAGCCTGCCCCTGCCCTGGAGTCTCCACTAGGCTTATTTCAGCCACAGCAGACACTGTGGGCTGCCTGCAAACTGCCAGTTCCCACCAGGGTGTCAGTGTCATGCCTCATTCATAGATGACCTTGGAAAAGTCATTACTTTCCTCCCCACGGCCAGTGAGAGAGCTGGTTGCCAAGTGTGGAAACTCCTTCCTTAGCTTTGGCAGGAAGAGAGCGTGCAATGCAATGGCTCTTGTGCCCTGAATGCCTACTGGGTGCTGGGCACTCCAGGGAGAGGGAGAAACCGAGATTCAACCCTCATTTAAGGAGAGCACCTGGCCTAGCCAGGCTCACACACGCTGTGAGGCGTAAACAGCAGCCATGTTCCCTGGGTTGCGCAGAGCCGAGTGCCCCTTAGTACCGATAGGTGTTCAGAGGGAACAGTTTCAGGCCATGGAGCTCTTTCTAGTAGCATCTCATGAGATCTGTTCCAAGCGGCACACCTGGGGAAACAATGCTGTATGTTTTTTTTTGTTTTTTTTGTTTTTTTTTTTTACGTAAGTGCTTGAAATCATGTATGGAGCACAGCTTGGGAACTAGAGAAGCCGTGGTACCCAGAGCAGGCTCTTCTGGCCACTCAGAGGGGTGAAGTGGCAACAGTCCTTGTAGTGTTTATAGAGAAATGGTTCAATCCAAACGTTTGACTTTTGGCCCCCCCGAGAACAGGATACGTGTCCTGGTTACCTTCATGTCCTCAGTCCAGCATGTGGCATCAGCTCAGAGTTTGTTTGTCCTGTGACTTCTTGCTGTCTTGTTACAGGCAAGGATGGCATTGGACAAAGAGATCATGTGCTTTCCCTACTTACACATGGAATACCACCTTCTCAGTGGTAGCCCCAAAGGCTCGGCCATTCTAGTGTTATTTTTTAAAGTTGTCGTAAAATACACACCACATAACATTTACCATCTTAAAAAATTTTACCATCGATCTTTTTCTTAAATTTTGAGATTAGGTTCATTAAAGCTGGGGACAGTGAAACAGGAAGGGCTTAGGATAGACGAAGTGACAGGAGAGAGCCCAGCCTGGGCTGCTCCGGCCCCCTAGGAGTGTTATGGGAAAGAAGTGAGCCACGCTGGGCTGCTGTCAGCTCAGTGAAGCGTCAGGGAAAAGGCGGGCTTAGAGACAGGGCCAGGGGTTTAGACCAGGATGAGCTGCCACTACCCATTGCTCCTCTCCCTGCAATCTCATGGAGACCCCCAGAGTTTAGGAGATGCAGGCCCGTGTGGGAAGAAGATGAGGCTTTTTAAGTGTACAGTTCAACAGTGTTAAGGACATTCACATTGTTGCGCAGCCAATCTCTAGAACTTCTTTGTCTCGCAAACCTGAAACTTTGTACCCACTAAACTCTAACTCTCTACTCTTCAATTCTACACCAGCCCCTGGCTACCACCATTCTACTTTCTGTCCCTATGAACTACTCTAGGTATCTCATATAATTGAAATCATGTAGTATTTGTCCTTTTAAAATATTTTATTTATTCATTTTTAGACAGAGGGGAAGGGATAGAGAAAGACAGGGAGAAAAACATCAATGTATGGTTGCCTCTCACTCACCCCTTGCTGAGACCTGGCCTGCAACCCAGGCATGTGCTCTGACCCAGAATCGAACCGGTGACTACCGGGTTCACAGATTCGTGCTCAATCCACTGAGCCACACCAGCCAGGGCAGTATTTGTTCTTTTGTGACTGGTTAATTTCACTTAGTGTAATGTCCTCAGGGTCCATCCATGTTGTGGAATATGACATGATTTCTTTCCTTTCCAAGGCTGAATAATATTCCACTGTATGTTTATACATATTACATTTTATTTATCCACTTATTTGTTAACAAACATTTGGGTCGCTTCCACCTTTTGACTATTGTGAAGAGTGCTGCTATGAACATGAGTGTGCAAGTAACTCAGGAACAGGAGATCCTGTTTTTAATTCTTTTGGATATATACTCAGAAGGAAAATTGCTGGGTCGTATGCTAGTTCCATTTTTATTTTTTAAATATATTTTATTGATTACGCTATTACAGTTGTCCCTTTCCCCCTGCTTTATTCCCCTCAGGCCGTACTTCCATTTTTTCCAGCATTTTTCCCTTTTAGTTCTGTCCATGGGTCATATATATAAGTTCTTCGACTTCTCCATTTCCTATAGTATTCTTAAACTCTCCCTGTCTATTTTGTACCTACCATTTATGCTTCTTATTCTTTGCATCTTTTTCGCATCTTAAACTCTCCCTGTCTATTTTGTACCTACCATTTATGCTTCTTATTCTTTGCATCTTTTTCCCCATTCTCCCTTTCCCTCTCCCCACTGAGAACCCTCCATGTGATCTCCATTTCTGTGATTCTGTTCCTGTTCCAGTTGTTTGCCTATTTTGCTTTTATTTCTTTTTTTTTTAGGTTTGGTTGTTGATAGTTGTGAGTTTGTTGTCATTTTACTATTCATAGTTTTTCTCTTCTTCTTTTTCTTAGGTAAGTCCCTTTAACATTTCATGTGATAAGGACTTGGTCATGATGAATTCCTTTAACTTGACCTTATCCTAGAAGCATCTTATCTGCCCTTCCATTCTAAATGAAAGCTTTGCTGGATAGAGCAATCTTAGATGTAGGTCCTTGCTTTTCATGACCGAGTACTTCGTTCCAGCCCCTTTTTGCCTGTAAGGTTTCTTTTGAGAAATCAGCTGATAGCCTGATGGGAACTCCTTTGTAGGTAACTATCTTCTTTTCTCTTGCTGCTTCCAGAATTCTCTCCTTATCTTTAATCTTGGATAATTTAATTATGTTGTGTCTTGAGTGTTCCTCTTTGGGTCCAACTTCTTTGGGACTCTAAGCTTCCTGGATCTAGAAATATGTCTATTTCCTTCACAAGATTGGGGAAGTTTTTCTTCATAATTTTTTCAAATAAATTTTAATTTCTTACTCTGCCTCTTCTTCTGGCACCCCCATGTTTTGGATGTTGGAACGTTCAAAATGGTCCCAGAGGTTTCTAAGCCCCTCCTCATTTTTAAAAAGATTTTTAAAAAGATTAAAAATATTTATTTATATTTAGAGAGAGGGGAAGGGAGGGAGAAAGAGAGGGAGAGAAACACCAATGTGTTGTTGCCTCTCATGTGGCAACCCAGGCATGTGCCTTGACTGGTCATTGAACCAGGGACCCTTTGGTTTGCAGCTTGCACTCAATCCACTGAGCTACACCAGCCATAGCCTCATTATTTTAAAATAATTATTTCTTCATTCTATTCCAGTTGAGTGTTTATTTCTTCCTTCTGCTCCAAATTGTTAATTTGAGTCCTGATTTTCTTCCTTTCACCATTGGTTCCCTGTATATTTTTCTTTCTTTCACTGCTGCCTTTCTTTTGCAGCTGTACTCAATTATTTCTTTGAACATCCTGATGACAAGTGTTTCCAACTTTGAATCTGATAGGTTGTCTATCTCATTGCTTAGTTCTTTTTCTGGAGTTTTGATCTATTCTTTCATTTGGGCAATATTTCTTTGTCTTCGTGTACTTGTTACATTGTAAGGGGAAGAACCTTAGGTATCTGCCAGGGCAGGGCAACCCACTTCACTGTGTCGGGGGAGGGGTCAGAGAGGGAACAATGCCGCTTGTTTGGCTCTCGCCTCACTTTCAGTCACTACCCCCCTTCATACAAGCTAATTGCGCCCTTTCAGGTGCTTCCCTGGTGCTGATTCCTGGATGGTTGGGCTTGTGTATGTTCTAGGACCACATCGGTACCTTCAGTGAACTCTCCTGTGAGACTGGCAGTTTATCCCACAGTCTCAATCCCCCAACAGATTTTTATAGCCAGAGGTTTTGAGGCTTTCATTTTCTGCACTGGAAGCCTGGTTTGTGTGGTCTGTCTCGCTGCCCAGTTGTTTCTCCTGGTTTATCCACACGTGAATGTGGGACTGCCCAGTCAGCCAGTTGCCGCCTTGTCACATTTCCTTTCTGCCCCAGCTGCCCATCTCCGCCCCTCCCACCAGTTTGGATGAATGTTTCTTTTTTAATTCCCAGGTTGTGGGAGTTCCATGCAGTTTGATTTTCTGGCAGTTCTGGTTGTTTATTGTTTTTAGATTGGTTGTTATTCATCTTTTGTTGTGCGAGGAAGTGAAGTGTATCTACCTATGCTCCCATCTTCCATTTTTAATTTTTTGAGGGTCCACCATACTATTTTCCTTAGTGACCGAGCCATTTTATATTGCCACCAACAGTGCACAAGGGTTCAAGTTTTTTAAACAGCTGTTTTAAGATTTGTGTGTGTTCTCTAAACAGATCTCACTTGAAGTTGAAAATATAGAAACTTTTCATTCTCTTCTCCTTTCCTTTTTAATCATGCCTCCCAAGTTCTCCAGCGTGTAACTGGTTTGACAGCAAATGAATATGATTTAGGGAACTGAGTTAATGAGAAAATACTAGAAACCCTAAGGCTGATTAAGAAATCTATTTCAGCTTACAAGCCTCCACTGCTAGGAAAAGCCCGCAACTGTGCATTGTCCTCCTGTCCACCATGACCTCTTTAGCTGGCATTTCACTGACCTTTGACGTTACCTGATTCCACCCCCATCCCACATATATATTATTTCTTTTCTTCTAAGATAAAGCATTCCAAACTGACATTTCTTCATTGAGAATAGACCACAAGTGCTGCAATTGCACACACTTCTCATTCCGTGGCTCTCTGAGTTAAAACCCAGAGGCATGAATGAAATTTGCTCCCAAAACTTGGTCACAGAGAGGGAGATCTGGCCAACCCCTCCTCTCTAGAATGTGCTTGAGTTCTCAGTTGCATCTATAGCAGGTAAGCAGAAAGGGTTCCTGGGCTTTCAGCTGGAGGCGGGAGTGTCCTCAGGGACAGATTCCATGTGGTGGTGGAACAGGAAGTTGGAGCAGCTGGAGGAACTGTGGTCAGGGAAGGCCCCTGGGGGCTGCAGCTTTTACTCTAGTTCCTTCCGTGACAGCCGTGTTCATTTCTTCATTCCCTGGCAGGTTCTGCCTTTCCCAGCTCTCAGTCCCCCTCAGGAATGTGAGGGCAGGATCGGGCTCCAGAGGCCCTTGTGAGAACAGTGTCTTAGGTCCACTTCCAGGGATTGTGTGAGGCCCCCAGCAGTAAATCCCAGATACTTGGAAGATGCCGTTGTCAAAGTCAGAGCAAAAGGGTAGAAAATAAAAGGCAGCTTCTGGACAACAGAGGTTTCTATTTATCCCTTTTACCCCCTGAAAGGGTAAACTTTCCACTGTCACTTTAAGCCAGAAGAAATGGTGTTAGAGGGTCAGATTAAAGTTGTGTATGTGTGTGCGTCAGCCTCAATACTTGTTCTTTTCTCAACATGGCCGATGTTTGCTTTCTCTTCTGACTCTCCAAGAGCGGCCAGATACTCTGAGAGGTTCGTAGGGCGAGTCTAGTGGCATGGGGTGCCTCACATACTCTTCTGATCTTTAGTAACATTTGCATACAGGTGAGCTTGCTCGGAGCAAAGCCTCCAAAGGCATGTGAGTGGGAAATCCTTTTCTCTTCTAAAGTTTCTTTGGGGGGTGGGGGAAAACTTCTTTAATGCACAGAAAACTTGGTAGAGCATGTTTTGATTTTCCAGGTGATATTTGCAGAGCACAAAGGTAATTCAGGCCAACATTTATTGAGCACCTATTGTGTGCTTAGCTTTATGTTAGGTTTGAAGCCTAGGACTACTAAATGAATAAGGACACTTGTCCTCAGATATACAAAAAACTGGCTGCAACACAGTAGGTATTAGTGGTATAATAATATATATAGGAGCTGGCACAAAGTTCCTAAAACCTTCAGAATTTCTGGAGTGATGGAAGTGTCTTTTGTGTTTGTAATGGGGCTCTTTCCACCATACCTGAGTTTATGCTAATGAGGCAACACTGGTGGGTACTCAGTTTTGAGGGAGGGCTGGCCACTTTTAGAGGATTTGAAATTTTCAGCTACCCCCTTCCCAACCTCCGGAGCAGAAGGGAGAGCTGGAGGTTAAGCCCAATCTCCTGTGGTCAGTGATTTACTCAATCATACCGACACAACTAATCTGCCATAAAAGCTCTTCAACTTTGAGATTTGGAGACCCTCCAGGTTGGTGAACCCACTGAGATGCTGGGAAGTGATGTGACTGGAGAGGGCATGGAAGCTGGCTGCCATCTCCCAGTGTCCCCTCATGCCCGGTGTATCTCTTTATGTGGTTTTTCGTTTGTATCCCTATAAAAACTATGCTTGTATACTTATAAGAAACTTGTATACTTATAAGAAACTGTAAGTATAGTGTTTACCTGTGTTCTGAGTTGTTCTAGTCAATCATCAAAGCTGAGGAAGGGATGGTGGGAGCCCTCAAGTTGCAGTCAGCCGGGCAGATGTGTGGGCAGCCTGGGGTCCTTGCTGGCAACTGGTGTTTGAAATGGGGGGCATCTGGTAGGACTGAGCCCTTAACCTGTCAGGTCTGTGCTAACTCTGAGTAGTGTCAGAACTTAAAATGAATTGTAGGACACCCAGTTGGTGTCAGAGAATTGAGAACTGTTGTTGTAAAAACCAAACAGTGTTATAAACAGGGACTCTCATGTTTTTACTGACATTCTACCATCCTTACTGTTAGGCTGAACCATGTGAAATGGCCTTTTTTGTAGGTCAAACTAGCTGAGTCACAACAGCAGGTCAGAGGAGTCACCTAAGGCAATCCCTTCACCACTCACAGTATGGAGTAGACACAATACTAAGTGCTCTGTGTGTATCCTCTCATATGTCCCTCATAATACTCTTGAGACAGGTACTATTACTCCCAATTTACACATAAGGACACTGAGGCTAATGGTGTGGACCTAAGACATTTCCAAACTTGTAGAGAATTTTTACGAGTTTCTTTGAGCCAAACTGATGAGGATTGCTGAAAGCAAAGTCTCAATGGGTTGAGCAAATGCCCCAGAGAATGGCAATTTTGCAGCTTGTTTTATACACTTAGAATCAAAGGAGGAGACATAAGGAAGAGGAAGAGGCAGTGCTACATGAAATCCACTGGTGGTGGTGGGATAAAAGGGCAGGAAAAAGCCATGCAGGAACTCTCTGGGACTGGACAAAAAGTGAGACAGAGACGCATCTTCTGTTTACATTGGTGGGTACAAGATGGTTAATGATTCACATTTGTCACACATAGAAATGGTATGTGGGGAACAAGATAATGAGTGTTCTGCTGTCTCCTTTGATATTGAGGCAGGCCAGTAAGAAACTAGGAAAATTCCCTGGCACGTGGAATAGGAAAACTGAGACAGCTGAACAAAACGGCAGAGCACTTTACCGCCAGACTCAGGTCAGCTCCCCAGAGATAACATCCAGGCCTCAGTTGTATTTCAACCCTGGACCCAGAAAAGCAGCAAAACCAGGTGGGCGTGCCGGGACCAACCGCAATGACTAATGACCCCAGTGTCAATGACTCATGACACTGACCAATCAGAGGAGACCAGGACCCTGAAAGGGCACATCTGGGAAACTGAAGAATATTCTCTTGAAACCCTCCCCTAAGATTCCCACCAGCAAGACAGAGATAAGAGCCTCAAGACAAAGGACTCAGGGTGTGAGCTCTCCCTTTGGGTGACAGCTCCGGCCATTCCCTCTCCCTTCTTCTTCCCTCACTCCTTTCCCCACAGGCAGGAGTCTCCTAAACTATAAGGCAATAAGCAGCTAAAAGTTTATTCCAGGCTAATCCCCTGAACCTCTCCCCAAAGCCCTCTTCTCTCTGACTTCCCAGTGAGCTAGGGCAGCCCAACACAGGCCGTCCTGTTGCTTCTATGCTAAGTTCTTCCTTGTTTCACTGTCCCCGCCTTTAATAAACGTACCCTCATAGTCATCTGGACTCATGTTGTGAAGTCTTTCCTACACGAAGTCCGGAGACCACACACTACCAGCTGGCCCTAAGCAGACCCGCTCAGGGCCAGGTCCCCTGTCCCGTAGCAGTACCAAAGGTTATTCCCTGGGGGTCTGAAGCAAAAGATTATCCTGACATTTCAAAAGTATGTTATCTTAGATGCATAAGCATAATGGATAAGGCTCACTTAAGGTAAAGACTGAGCTCTGTCACGGAAGCTACAGGACATGCTTACCCTACATGACCTGTTTTTTGTTAGGAATTTTTATGTTCGGATCATTTAGGTCTCTGGGTTTGTACGCCTGCCATGTGGGTCTCCCCTGAGCTTGTCAGGTTTAGTGTGTGGCCCTTTTTTTGGTCCACACCTGTCATATGTCCCTCGCAATACTCATGAGACAAACACTATTATTCCCACTTACACATGAGGACACTGAGACTAATAGAGATTAGGAAAAGGCCCAGGCTCGAAGGCGTGTGAGGCGCAGGGCTGGACTTGAGCTCCGACAGTGACCCTGAATGTGTTGGTTTCCCAGGGCTGGCAAAACAAAGCATCACACACTGAGTAGCTGCAACAACTGGAATTTATTGTCTCAAAGTTCTAGAGGCTAGAAATTCTAAGTCAAGGTGTTGATGGAGTTATTTCCTCTTTGGGGGCTCTGAGGGAAGGCTCCTTGCCTCTTCCTACCCACGTCCCTGCAGGTGATCATGGTGGTCCTCTAGGTAGCCTCATTACCTGGTCTCTGATTCCACCATCACTGGCACTCTCCCCATGTCTTCCCTCGTTCCCTCCCTCCCTCCCATCCTTTCTTTCCTTCCTTCCTTCCTTGGCATTGGAGAGGGCTCTAGGGTGGTTAAAATGCTACCTAGTGGTGGCAGGGAGAGGCTCAGGCAGAAACCAAACCCCAGAGGGATGCAGAGGGCCTCTGGGCTCTGGGCTCCAAAGGCTCCTAGTGCTTGAAGCTGACCCTTTCAATGAGACACTCGCCCGGCCCAGCCTCAGGGCCAGTCAGGTGTAGCCCATCTTCTTGATGGGTTTCATCTGCTCATAGAGGAGGTGTTCTTCAGGAAGCCAGGAAGAGATGAGGGTCTGTGTGGGCAGAACCCAGGACCTGCAGATCCGAAAGGGCCTGGGTCAGGTTCTTCCCAGGACCATGGCAGTTTCCGTGGCATCCTGAATGTCACCCCACTCATCTTGGGACGGTGTCAGCATATCCTGGAAGAGAATATGGCCCCACACTGGTTTTACATCTTCAAGAGCTAATGGGAGCTCTTCTCCTCAGCCAACTCTCAGAAAAAGGAGGCCAGAGAGAGAGGCAGGTATAGGTCTGCAGATACTATAGGCCACCGGAGGGTGGCCAGGTGGTTGATGAGGCCTCCACCTCAGTGGAATAATTCTGACAAATTTGGGAGCTCATGGTTGCTGGGCAATAGGTAGGTAAGCTCAAATATGGTGTGTTGGTTGGTCTAGGTGCCAAGGATGGCTGAGATGGTTCCATAGGTGGTGACTGGAAAGAGGTCTGGAGGTGGTTGAAGGCTGGAAGGAGTGTCCCTGGGTCGGATCTGTCCAAACGCTGTTGAAGCAAGAGACAGGTGAGGTGGGGGGCTGCTCAGGGCACTTCCTTGGTCCATTTTCTTAAAAGAATGCCAGTGATTGGATTTAGGGCCCGGGGATCTAATATGACCTCATCATGATTACATCTGCAAAGATCCTTTTTGCAAAACGGTCCTATACACAGGAACTAAGGGTGAGGATGACATCTTTTGGCGGGGGGACATGAGTCAACTTACAATACCGAGCTCTTAAATGGGAACACTATAGCTGCAAGACACTGTGCACTTGGGTGGGGGTCAGAACCCCCAGCTGCCTGCCGGCCTCCTGGACCATGCAAAGAGCCGGGAGGGCTGGGGAGACACATACCTGTAGACAGAAAGCCGGGATGGAGGAGCCAGGCACGGGCTCTGCTGCCGTGCGGGAGGGGAGGCCTGCCAAGTGGCGTCCAGGTGGACCACCCAGGGCATGTGAGCAAGGCATGGGGGCATTTTTCATGGCTGCTATGAACACACATCTCTCCCTACAGCATGGTTTAAATCACCTTGACAGGAAAACCTCAAACTTAGATCTGGGCTGGAGATGCTTTGTTTTTCTTGTTAATTGATTCTCTTGCTTTTGGCTAGTGGTTAGAAAGATTTCCACAATTGCAGCTAAACAGCTTGTGAGAAGCTCCTAGAAGACATCTTAAGTTGTCTACAGAAGTGGAGCAAGTTAAAGGAGACATAATTACTCAGGGAGGAGGATTCTAGACTAGTGATGGCACATTTTCAGTAAGAGAGAGTCATGTAAGTGTTAAAGGCAGTGAAATAACTACTGTAATGTAGGTACAGCAAGCCGAAGGGAGAATCATAATTAATAGTACCTGGAACTGTGATTGCGTGCTGCCTGGTGTTTCCTGGGGGAGCAGGGAGTGTGGTGATGTCCCTCCTGGCCTGGGGCCTGTCAGAGCAGTTCTTGGTACTGAGCTCAGTACTGGAGGGACTCCCATAGGAGCCTGTTCTGTTGCACAGATTGGTAAGAAGCTTACCCATCTTTCTGGCACATGGACATGTGCATTTGAACTAACATGTATCCATTTGGTGATACTGAAATGCATTTTGTGTTTCCCTGGGGTTCTCATGAACCACTGCCTGAACATTTAAGCAAGGCGTGCTTCTGAGGCCAAGCTGACAAAATTGGGAAAGAAAACAGCTTTCACTTAGGAGGACCTTTTCCTTTGGTCGCCTGAACAATTGATTCACCTGAGTGCCTGCTGGTGAAAGCTCCCTGTCCTATCTGTCAGCATTGCCTTCACCTTTGGGCTGTGGCCCCAGGACTGGCCACACAGACTCTTTTCTTGAGCCAGACTGAGGTTGCTGAAGTGTGACTCAGACTGGAGGTTAGGTCCAGGCAGAGGAGATGGTTGTTTCTCGTCTGGTTTCTCCTTGGGTGGAGGAAGTTCCCCTCCTAATTTTGTTCCAATGTCACCATTCATGACTTTTTTCCCAGCTGCTCTCCCATGTTCCCCAAGTTTGGGTCCCGGGACCTCCTCATCCCGGGTTTCCCCCCTCCCAGGTTCACTCACTTTATAGCTTCTCTGCAGAGGACTGCAGAGTCTTAGCCCTGGCCTCTTTCCTGGGAACAGAATCTAGACATCCACCTGTCTGTCAGTTATTGTCATCTCCAGGGCAAGGTTTCTGACATCGGATTCATGGCTCATTCTGCTGCTCACACTTATAAACAACCTGGCTCCTGACGAGTACGCCTGTCATAAAAGTCAAGTCCCCTGTGCATCTGTCGTCAACCTTATGGTCCACATACCCTCTGGGCCCTCTCTTCCTGTCTCTTCCCACTGTCGGGTTCCCCTCCTACTGGCTGGACTCCCGCCCTGGCTTCCATCCCAACTGGTGTCCCAAGATTCTTTACAGCGCTGAACTGACTCTGTTAACCTCACAACTCTGCCGTGTAGCTACTAGAAAATTCCCCAGGGCTTCCCTCTTCCCTGTTAAGTGAGGCATACCCATTCCTCCTCCTGGAATGAAGGCTATTTCAAGATGGGACTTCTTTAGGGAGAGTGTGTCATTCTCTGCTCACATCCTGTTTGAGGCATGAGTATAATCTTGTTTTTTCAATCTCGGGTCTTTCTGGATAGCCTGCTCCTTGGCACGGCCCAGCTCATGCTCTTCTCCTCCTGTCGCATCCCAAACCTTCAAGACTAACATCAATTGCCACCGCCTGCCTCCCCACCTTGCTGAGCCCTCATCATACTCTGAGGCACCGTTTGTATCATCTGCACAGAAAGATACTTGGATCTGACCTTGTGAGTTCACTGTAGGCTACTTGAGTCCCTGGGAGAGGCCTTTGGGCCTAGATGCTGGCTATGCCTCCTAAACTGCCTGTGGGCCAATGCTGACCATCTGCTCCGTGGCCCTGGGTCCCAGCCCAGCAGGCCCACCACAGCCTTGCTCTTTCTTCCACTTTTAAAATCAGACACAGGCAATAGATTTGACACAGAAAGAACTACCCTGCTTCCTCAACCCCAACTGATTTTATATTTTGTTGGAGGCAAAAGGAAATATCCAAGGTTCAGCTCAACACCAATTTGGAAGTATTTCTGCCCGTTGGAAAAGAAATCTTTGAAAAAGACATTTGGCTTCTTTTTTTTTTTTTTTTTCACTTGGGAAAAATTTGAAAGGTATAGCCTTTCAAGGAAACAGGATACTTTAAAAAAGAAAAAAAAAAACACAAAACAAAACAAAACCCAGCCTGGCTTCACACAGTGGAATCCTGTCAAGCCGACCTAATCTTCTGTGACAGGGCAGCAGACCTGGTAGATCAAGGGGCAAAACAATGGTTGGAATTCATCCTTGCTGGCTTCATGATTCCTGGGTCCCACTCAATATGATTATCATTAAGCTGGTTGAAAGGGTCTGTGTGTGTGTGTGTGTGTGCGCGCATGTGTGTGTTAGCGAGTGGAGTGTGGAGGGGAGAGAGAAAGAGGGAGGCCGCACTCTCATGAGCCAGTTCTAGCTGGGGGACAGATGTAGTCTAACTAGGGGTCAGCCTTGAGCCCACTGGCTCTGGACATTCACCTGACTGGGCCAGATGACAGCAAAGAGAACATATTCAAAGCCAGCGTGAATGTTAAGGTGGGGGGGGTGCGGGTGTAGATGAATAATCATCAAGAACAGCAACCCTGGCAATTAAGTGAGCAACAGCAGTACAGAGGCTTGACGGGAAGAGAGCTCATGTTCGGGGGGAACAGCAGTCACCAGTGCTGCATTATATACTGAGACTGTGATGCTGAGATGAGTGACTACAACATGGTGGCGGCCTGGACTCCTAACCTTGTGTTAACTGTCTCCCCTTTCCAACTCCACAGCCAGAGAATCTGGACAACGTTCAAAGGAGAGCCACAGATGTAATTAAACTAGGTTGGGGCATGGACATTGAAGGCTTCTACAAAACAAGTTAAATGAATTACGTTTACTGAACTCAGAAATGGACAACCTTACAAGGGCAGTAACAAGCAAAAATAGAAATAGGTTTAAATTACCAACACATGAAAATAAAATTAAACACAAGGAAGGAGTTTCCTTAGTCTTGGGATGGATAAATCCCAAGATTTAAGTCTTGGGTCACTAAAGCAGAACAGATTTCTCTAGGCTGGTTTGAGTGTGCTTGGGGCTAACTCAGGCAGACCTGAATCACCTCGGAGATATGTCTCTGCCCACACTGCTGTAAGACTTTTAAAGTACTTTTTAAAATTCAAAATGGAAGATGAAGAAGCAGCCAGTGCCTCAGTTGTTTCAGTGGCCTCAGGCTTGGTCATCCCTGATAAAGAAAAATTCAAACATAACGTGAAGCTGTTCCTCATAAAGACCAGCAATGGGCCAGCGGCTGTGAGCCAGGACGTTCCCGTACGTGACTGCAGATTTGATCCACACTGCAGCCGCACACACAGGGCGTGGGTTTCTTTCTATTTTCCCACTTTAGCATAAACAAACGCCTGATAAAGGGTGGGTGTAGTCTAGGCAAGTCTGAGTGTCTGGTGTCCTAAGCTGTCAGTGTTGAGTCTAGAACACTGTCCTGTTCAAGCACTTCTCTTTCAAGAGTGATGTGGCACAGAGAAGAAAATAATAAAGTTTTCCCTTCAACACTGCTGATAACTAATAAATCACAAACTCAGTTGTATGTAAGTTAATTCTTTAAATTTAATCAGTCTTTTATAAAACTTCCCAATTAATTAGTAAAAGATGGCTTATTTTAATAGCCTTAAACATTGGTCACTATTTAAACAAGACATTCTAAAAAAAGCAATCACATAATAGTTTATAGTCATTTACAAGTGGATGGTATACATTTAGATACAGAGGTAGAAGTTCACCTTTACGTTTCACTAATACACATTTACCAAATTCAAGGCACAAAATAGTTTGCTTTACAAAAAAATACTGTAAAAATGTCATTTGCTGTTGTACAAGGTGAATAAAACTTTCAAAAGAATCTTTACACCCTTCCATATGTACTCCATGGTATAAGATTTTCTCCCCTCACTAATCATAGTTGGCACAAAAATGGAGATTTTTTTAAGTTCAGAAGTTCCCATTTTTAGAAATGCTTTCTTTGCAGAGCTGCTATGTATCCTAGATAAAAGTCCACCCAAAGAAATGAAACAGCAATTTCCCAAGGAAAGGGCACTTTCTGTACGCAGCAAAACTCAAAGGTAGAAAATGCATGATCTTGTTTTGGATAACTAGGTCTCCAGAATAACCAATACTTAAGGAAAGATTCAGAGGCAAATTTTAAATATTTGGCTAACACCTTAGTCATTATGACTTTCAAAAAGAGACCTGATCACCTTACTCTAACAATCGAACATCATTTAATTCAAACTGATGGAGATTTCAAAATTCCATTTCAAAAGAGCTATACACACAAATATCACGAAAGAGCCACAGAGACTTTGAAAAACTGAAACAGAAAACATGAAAAAACAGAGCATTATCAGTCCTTGAAGTTGCAAGGGTGTCAACTTGGCTAGAGTTTAATGACAAGAATTAATTAACTCTATGGGAATTAAGAAAAGCCGCACATGTGAAACACACTGTAGTTATCATCTCCAGGCTTTCTGCTCATTAAAAAAAATAATGGTCGTCTGGAGACAGCACACAGTGCTTGTCTAAAAGAAAAGACTGGTCTTAGGGTTCTGCCTAAAAAGGACCCCGCTGGCAACAACATGACCTCACTTTTGCTGATCACATTTTCCAAGTACTCTAGTCGGTAAATTTACACTTTATTTTATTTTATTATTTTATTTTCTTTTTTTATTTAAAAAAGCTGATTTAAAAAAGTCAACACGGATTTAGAATCCAGAGAATGTCAGTAATGCTGATGTGCACTGAACTGAAACATCCTGATCGTCTTCTGAGAGAAATGATGTTCCACACAAAAAAGATTCTTAGATTCCATTTTTTGCTTCATTATTGTTTGTGGCTTGTTTTCTTTGAGCAATAAAAGGGTACATACACTTGTCCGCTCCTAGGAACCGATACATGCACACAACTGCTTCAAAAGGGAGGATGCTGAAAAGGAAAGCAACAGTGGTTAGCTAATGTGAGATGTTAATTAAATTACGGGGGTGGATATGGGAAGACCGGACCCAAGGGGGACCCCTCAGTTACCTCTTCATGAAAGTCACGATGTACATGAGGCGCGGGGTGCAGATCATGGGCTGGTCGGTGAGGATGGCCCTCATGGCTTGCTGTACACAGTAATCGGGCTTCAGAGGGGGCAGAAAAGGCTCAATTTCTTTCCTGGAAGTTATATAATTAAAAAATGCAATTAAGAATGAACACAAACTAGGCAAGACTGAAAACACATATTGGAACATTAACAGTGATGTTACTTGAGTGACAAAGGTTTTGGGTCCACTTTGTTTACTTCACTGTGCTTTTCTGTATTTTCTAAATTTTTCTACTGTGAATGGACCTAGCCCAGAAAACAAGTTAAAGAAAAAAGGCAAAATTGGTCTGCTTTTCTGCAAGGAGTCAAGTTTTAAAAATGCCTCAAAAGGTATTTCAACTTACTTTTTTTTCCTTTCAACATAAAAAGAAAAGGGTGTTTGGCATAACAAACACTAAACCCAACCAAGATGCCAAACTTTTAGTATTCAGTGTGGTTCAAATAATGGTGTGAAAACACTGGCATAGCCTTTCTGAGCGAAGTAAAAGTCAGCTACATGCTTTACCGGGTGCCAGAATAGGGAGAAGCCAAGGTATTTTCTCTAGGGCTCTGACGTGAAGTGCATGGAGACATCTACCTTCAGCTGAATTCAGTAAGTTACATGTTGCAATAGCCTAATTTATACCTTTTACTTTTCTTTGTCCCGCTATGGCTTTGGACACTGGCTGTAACACTAAATAGGAAACAGAGCTCCTCAGACCCCAGCAACTGATTCACACACACACACACACACACAGAGGAAAGGAGTCAGGCCGACAGTGCAATGACTCAAATCCCCTTCCACCTATTTCACTGCTTGGTCAGGTTCAGGAGGTGACCAACAGGGAATTGGTTCGGTTATCTTCCTTTGCCTTTCAAATTCATTCAAGCAAAGATTTTAAAGTAAGCATGTCTTCACAAGTACCTTCTTAATGATTCATGGAGTTGTTTATTTTGCTTAGCTCAAGTCAGATGTGATCTGACACTTATATCCCCATATGCCTCCTTTCAAAGTGGGTGGGTATTTCATTTCATGTCTAGTAAACTCAGTTGTTCCTTCTCATTCTGTCCGAGTGAATCTCGCTACATACACTCTTTGTAGAAAGGAAGCTCCCAAATTCAGAGTCTAACTCTTCTGTGACATTGACATTCCAACACTGGTATTAAAGAAATAAAGTATCTCCTAAAGAAGTGGCTCCTAAGGAAAACCCTGGGTATCTACGTTTTCTTCTTGAAGATGTACGGAAGCCATGTTATGTCTGATGTTTCTAGACTGACTTCTGCAAGGTGATACCAGTGTGGCGCCAGACCCTCGCTTGTTAATCCTTCTTACCTCAATTTTACAAAGCCTTTGGCCAACGAAAACTACAGGACGACTGTCAAATAACAGTCGAAGTGCAAGGCTGACTATGTTTGAGGATCCAATTTCACATATTCTCCGAATATGGAAAGGCGATTTTTAAAACAGCTCTTTATCAGTAATAATATATGTTCTCACCAACCTGATTCGGCAGCCTCTGAACATGCCTGTGTCTACCAGGTAAGGGCAAACCAACGTTGTTTTAATTCCATCCTTTTCAGCAGCCTTTAACTCGTGGCTCAGGGATTCATGGAAACCCACGACTCCAAATTTACTGGCGCAGTAATCCTGAGTTGAGGGAGAGAGGAGGGGAATGTGCTAAGTACATGCAGATACCAGACCGAACCCAGGCTTCCTCCCTGGCCTATTACTCTGGTTACATGTTTGCTACAAAAGGTTACAGGTGACTAAGCAAAGAAAAGGAAAGCGTTTTAAAAGACAGATATCTGATGTGGTTCAGTGCAGAAATAATATTTTCAAAGCAATAGCAAAAACAGATGAACACTTTTGCCACATCGACGACGTATCATATTACTTTGGGGAAGTTACCACAAAGGACTCTACAAAAGCCAATGGGCTAGAGTTAAAAATGGAGAGATTCACTTTGAAGTGTCTGGAAAATTTACAAATGGCCTCTTGTTCAGCAAAGGAAACTGAAAAACAGTTTGTTTAAATTAATGCTAGGAGAACAAAGGCGAGTCTAGCTTAGGTTATAAGTGGTTATGATCTGATTTTCTTTTTAGGATGAAGTACAAATGAAAATAACTTTACTTCGTGAACTTAAACTAGAACTTAACCTGCGGAAACATAGAATAATAAAGTTCTCCATTACCCAACTTTAAATTTAGCAATGACTGCAGAAGCTATCTATTATTCTGTCCCTTTGCACACTTTTTTCCTTTTGTGTATTTGTATGGGGTGATGCTTTCAATGTTAATGCTACAACCACCCACAGGACAAACAGCACGGAATAACACACATCCACATGCTTTATCATTTGAATACGGTGAAGAACAGGGTTTGACTGGGGCCAGTTCCACAAACTTACAGTGCATGCCCCCTCACATCTGCCACAACCATCTCACCTGATGAGCTGACACGAGATAATAGCTCACTTTTGGTAAGTTGACCAAAACGGAAGGTCAGCCCTGGCTGGTGTGGCTCAGTGGATTGACCTCTGGTCTGTGAACCAAAGGGTTCCAGGTTCAATTCCCAGTCAGGGCACATGCCTGGGTTGTGGGCCAGGTCCCCAGTAGAGGGTGCGCGAGAGGCAACCACACACTGATGTTTCTCTCCCTTTCCCTCTGTCTAAAAATAAAATAAAATCTTTAAAAAAAAAAAAAAAAAAAGAGGGTCAACCTTTCGCCTCATCTATCTGCTCCCTGTGGCACTGTTCTGGCTCTCTACGGCTTTGTTCTTGACCCTGGATCTTCCCATCATCACCAGTCAAACTGCTGGTGGGAATGGGGCACGCTGAGGACTGGCGCGGCACCTTCTCTCCCCGCTGCTATTAGGTCACACCAGACGGCCCCGGGCGCCCAGGCAGAAGGCTTTCAGGAACATCCGAGCAGCAGCTGCTCTCCTTAGGATTTAGGGGGGTCAGGAGATAGAGCAACTGAATGAAGGAAGTGCTTTGTAGCTGACAAACCTCAACTCCGGCAGTACTGAACAATCCCAAGGAACTTGCAACCGTCACAATATGACCGTGATTAATCTCCAGCATGGTAGGAAGAAAAGCCTTTGTGGTCTGAAAGAAAAGTGAGGTTCAGGCTTCAGAACTGACATTAAGAGTTTCATCGAGCCCTAGCTGGTGTGGCTTGGTGGGTTGAGCACTGGCCTGCGAACCCAAAGGTTGTAGTTTGAGTCCTGATCAGGGGACAATCCTTGGTTGTAGGCCAGGTCCCCAGTTGGGGGCAGGTGGGAGGCAACTAATCCATGTTTCTCTCCCTTTCTTTCTTCCTCCTTTTTAGAAATGAATAAATAAAATCTTTTAAAAAAACAGTTTCACCTAAAACCCAACCCAACATCACAGAACAAAATTTTGTATTTATCAAAAACAGAAGATCCTTCAAGCGTCTGGTTAAACTTGCACCCTGTCTGGCACGGCAGGCCTATTATCAGTCGTGACCAATGAGACTGTAACAGAAAGCGCTTTGAGGACAATGTCCAGATGAAAAGAAAACCATTAGTGTGAGGCTCTCTATCACCTTTTAAGGTATAGCTATCTGTTAACCCAAACGATCCCAGTCAGAGATCTTTTTATGCTCACGACTTGACTGTAGCTATCTTGTGGTCTGTGAGGAGCCTCCAGCCTCCCCACAGACAGAGTCTTGTATTAACGTTTTCCCAATAGTTACGTCAAAATAGTGATAAACCCATGAACGAAGGGATGTTCCTGCATCATATTCTAGCACACATAGAGCTTTATTGCCAAAGTGCACTAACAGAAGACATTCTAGTATAGTAAAAAAGCTGGGTAAAAGTACAGAATCACTTTAATGAAAACTGTGTCACAATGGTAACTCTGTATTGATAAAAACTTCTGAATGACCACACCCTACGATAGGGTGTGCTGGGGAGTGACTTTCCCAGAGGCAGGTGACCGGCCACTCAGTGTAACAGAGCTCAAGGACAAATTCCAGGGCAGTGGACTCCAGCAGCATGGATTTCTTACTCACAGCTCTGTTGCCTTCAGGATACAAGGCTGTATTTTTTTTTTAATTACTTCAAATTGCTTAAGATGATCTATGAACTACTCTACCAGGCTCCCAACAGTTTTATAACCTGCTTCTTAAAAGAAAGCAGCAAAGAGCAATCTGTCTACCGTTGAGTTATAGCCTATTGCCAACACAGCTTCCCATGATTTATGAAGTTAAAAAACTCAAACGCTATACAATGGACTTTAAGAATAGCTGCATTCCCTTCTCAGAGAGTTTCCTGTTAATGGGTCACTGAATTTTTGCAAAAACATCTAATGTGTTATGATAATTTTTGTATGTTCAGGATCAAAAAGTCATTCCATTAATCTGAAGTTTTTCCATGTTCCAATACATGACACATACAATTTGCCAAGTGAATCTTGGTGACACATCCTAAGGTCCTCCCTAGTCTGACTCCTGACCAGTATTAACACCCCTTGCCCCCCAACTTGGACCCCATTGGTCTGGGCCAGGGGTGTTACTGTTGTCACCTATGTCACGCTTATTCTCACCTGTTTTCCCCTTGACCTCTTCTCTTCTCTGACAATCTATCCCAAATGCCCTCCTATGTAATTCAAAGTATAATATTCATCACAGATTTACATAGCCTCTTATGCCTGAAAGTGTTCTTGTCACTGGAGATTCCCAATATTTCTCTATCAAAAGTAGTCAGGGTATTAAGTCTTTATCTAATTTTACTCTATTCACCTTGACTTTGTCCATATTTAAGACTTACATTTGGTAACATTCACTATAACATGTTTTATGGTAGTTTGATTTTAATTGTTTTCATATGTCTGGTTGCCCTGACTGGGCTGGAAGATACAGACTCTTTCAACTATTAAGGGAGAATTACTACACTGTGACCGGACTATGGAAAAAAGTGATCTGACTCCTCACATACCTCACAGACCCGCCACAGTGCTGCACAAACGAGAGATACATGTTTCAGCTTGATTTTACTTCTTTGTGGTAGTAAGCGGGAATGGTTAAGGTCATAACGATTTTGGTCTATCTGAGAGCCAAAAAAAGGCAAGTTGTGGTACTTGAGGTCATTACAGGTTCACCTTTAGGCTCTAGAGCTTACATATAGCCATTGTATCACAGAACTGAAATAAGGTAGCATCGCAAAGCAGCTTAGGTATTCCAATCTAAACTAGAAAACCTTAAGCAATCAAGTCCGTAAGTGTTCTTTTAAGTATCTAGTTATGATTGTCTCCAGATTAGTTAAAAAGTATAAAATTTATTCTTGATGTTATTCAGAAATCATTTTTAAGTATTAAAAGTTGCTTAGTTTTGAAAGATGAGTATATATTTAGAAGGGCCATACTGTGAAGTTCTTAAGTACAAGAACTCAGTGTTACATCGCAGGAAATTACACAGTGTAAAATACCAGTAACAACATGCTGCTTGGTGCCCTCACTGTGACCATCTGGTGGCTCACTCTAATGACTGCCCATACTCATGTGCCACAGCCTTGCTACCCACTTCTAAACAACTAATCCAGGCCCCAGCACCATATAGAAGTAGGTGACAGAAGATTAACACATTCCTAACAGTTTTTAAACTTTAATTTGTTGCCAAGTTTCTGAAACTGATGAATGTCTTCTCCCCTGAAATTAGTCTGGTAGAGTTAACTTATTTATTCAACAAGCATTTCTTGAACATCTGCTACATGCAGGTTCTGTATTCTGATCTAACCAGTAATAGGAAAATGACATCGGGTCCCCTTCCAGTCTCTATGCAGAATTTATACTCAGCAGCACTTAACTGTGTTAAATCAGAACATCAAATATAAAGCAGTTCTAGTTTATCCCTCACTAAAGCAGGGTCTTATGATTCATATTCAGTAAAAAAATGTCATTTGGCTCTCTTCCTCTTGCACCCTCGCCAAAGTAGTTCGGAGGGACATTTAAGCTCCTGGTTTTGTATGTAAAGGAAAAAGAAAAAGAGAAACAAAAGAATCCAAATAGGTCTAAGTGACAAAGCTTTTCCAACTGTGAGATGTAAACATATTTTTCATGGAAATATGCTTCATTTTAAGTAGCTAGTAAAGTGTAACATAGGTTTGTTTTAATCTGAAGGTTTCTTTTTGGAGGAAGGGGATAGTTTAGAAGAAAGTAGTGTCAGATCAATGTCTTGTTTAAAACACGTTATTTCTTGCCTGATCAGAGACAGATCTGGCCTGTATGAATGAAATCTAACGTGTCACCGTATTTTCTCACTCCAAGACAAAGGCCTACATTCTCCATTCAGAGAGACTTACCAATTACAGGTCTAAGACTACAATTACTGTGACAACTACAAACAATGTTGGGAAAAACGAGGCTCTGAAGAAAGTGAGAAGTGAAGTAAGCACCCAAGGCCAAAGTCGGCCTCAGAATCCAGACTGCTTGTCTTTCAAAGCTGGTGTCAAACACTCAGCTCCTACTGTGCGCCTGGGACAAGAACATTCATACAGGGATCGCTCAAGTTTCTTTTTAAACCTGAGTTTTCAAGGGTTCACCCTGGAGCCTGATCCACGTGACTGAGCACTAAGGCTGTTAATCATTTTCTTTGCTGCCTGAATGGAGGCCAGCAATTACTGCTCATGCATTATTTCCACAACCAAACTCCTGCCTTATGTCTGGAGCACATTACCAAATAAACTTTGATCAACACGAATTCTATCCCTTCCTTTACAAGAAAAATGCTATGAGTGGCTAGAAAGCATCACACTTTCAGGAATTTTCCCAAGTAACCTGACTAGTTTTCTTTTCTAATTACTCTTGCCCTCAACAGTCTGGTAGATGACATCTGAGATAGCACAGCATATTCTGTCCTTGACACAGTCTGACAGCACACAGAAATCTGGCACTTCATAATGAATTATTAATGTATGAGATGGGGACCAGCGAAAGGTGAAGTGCTAGTTGCCATGACACCAGTCAGTTCAAGCTAAGGCTCGCGATCTTTCACTTTGTCTCCAAGAGTCTTCAGCAGAACGTAAAGGACACATTTGAAGTGCATACCCAAACAGCTTAAGTGTAAATCCACGGCTGTGCCACCACTGGAGAATCTGAGCGGCGTGGCTCAGACAACTCACTGAACACCAGACTGCTCTCATTTCTCCCCTGTAGGGATGGGTTATGTGGACTGGGAGCTGGCACCTGATAAAGGGACCCCTAAAGGAAGTACAGAGTTGGTTGGTGCCAATGGTGGTTGGCAAGGTTGGCTAGATGCTTAACCTAAGTTAGAGAATTACACTCTGCCACCATGTCCTGTTACTCAAATGTCTAAGAAACAGAGGAGGATATCCAGTTCCTTATCAGGAAAACAGGATTGACGATCTTGGTTTCAAAGTCAGTAACCAATGTATGCTAATTTGTCTGTTCAGTGAAAGAATTTAGAGTTGAAATAGACCTAGGGGTTATCTTACCTTGAAAACTCTTAATAACAGCCCCTGGCTAAAAAGTTGTGGAGCGACACCTTTGATTACCCATGATAAACTTTTATGACCAGACTCCAATACCACGGTCTGCCACCAGCTGACGGGGATGCTGTGTGACTTAAAACAGAAGGAACAGGGACACTCACACGGACACGGACATTCCTACGGAACATAGTCAACAAGTCTAGTATCGCCATAGCTCCTCAGGGGTCCTCTTCAAAGAACCGGGCACTTAGAACAAGGCACTTTGAAAAATAACTGTAAAGGTCGTATTTATAATATAAACAAGAACTTCTTGAACAGAAGTGTGACTGGATATAGACATGACATGTTGTATCTCGAGAAATCTTTGAATGTTAAGTTTACACCAAGTTAACTTCCAACAATCCCAGCTATCCACATCGTTCCTGGTGCTCTACTGACAGACTGCAGCGCAGAGCCTGTGGCTGCAATGTCAAGACAAATTAGCCCAGAGTTAAACAAAAGGGAGAATGTGAAGAAGTGTGGTATCTGGCAAAGCCTGACTTTTAAAAGTGCGAGACTGATGATGACATTTTAAAGGTGCAGGTAAGATGCCCAGAATGTATTCTCCATATTTGCTAGCAAGTCCGAGTTAATGGGTATGAAGAGGAAAGTGAAGTTAGTTTCTCACAGCGGGAAAAAGCTTCATACTGTATTTCTGTGCATTTGTGCATTTTTACAACTGTCCTGTGGTCAATTCAAGAAAAGGCATATTTTAAAAGAACTGTTTTGAAGTGTTTATCTCTCATTTGAACATCCAAGAATCAGAGCACACATTCTAAAGACCCACAAATCATATTCTGATGGGGACATTTTAATACCATCAGCAGTTATATGTATGGTACAGTTTTCTGATAGCTAAAGGTTTTTAGAATCTCCAAATAACAGCAATACATACAATTAAAAATTATACAATCAAGACACCACTGAATAAAGAACATCCAACTGGACATCCTTAGGGTGCCCACCCTCCAAGAGGTTCAGCAGCGCTCGCTGGGGTGTGCTGCTGCTTCTGTCTGTGCTGTTACCAAAGTGACTTATTTTTGTTAGAATCACAAAGGACCATATTGCTTATTTACAAGGCTAAAATGACATCTGGTGGCACTCTTTGCTGAAAACTCAGATCCTGCTCCTGGAGAACTACGATTCAACAGTACCAACTACTGAAGGCACTGGAAATGTAGTGAACTGTGTTACAAAGGTCACCAGGATAAACCAGACACTTACAATGATGACATACCTCCAACCTAACCTGGGAAAGGAACCTATGGTTAAATATATACTCTTCATGCTGTAGATTTAAAGGTATCTGCTTAATGAATATACTGACCACCAAACTTTAGACATTTCACTTTGACATAGAAAATGCTACTTGAAAATTTTCATTGCAAAATTATCTTCAACTAAAAAGTAAAACCTGAATCTATCTATGCTACTAATATACTATGCTACTAATAAAATATAATTATTTTAGATACAGTCAACAGCACAAATTCTGAAATTCATGTAACTGGATCCTGGCTTTTTTCTCTTTCCTATGTAGATGCGTTTGTAGACAGAAAGGGACAAATTGTGCAATGGAGCCCCAAGATACTGACACCTAGAACTATTCTGTCTTAACAAAAAGTCCATCAAAATGTACATCAGACTGATACAAGATATTCTGTCTGTAACTATAGAGGAGGGACATGAGAAATGTCATAATTGTCAAACACGTACCATCTAATGTTCTTTTTTTACGAGTGTGTTGAGGATGCAGGATTAGCTACACATTTGCAGGCAGGAGTTAATCCTTAACGCTAACACACAGGTCCACTCCCAGAGCTGCCCTGCAACCAAGAAGCTAATAAAAGAGCGCAGCTTTTCAAACCAACACCTAGATGATGACACCACGAATTATTCAGCAAAAATAAGTGCTTCATTGCCTTACCACTGCTGAAGCATGAGATGAGTTTTCTACCCCAAGGCAGAAACTCAGATACCACCATTCCCTTACATTTTAGAGAGCACTATAGAGAAACACTAAAAAAGGAGGTGACTTAAAACTCACACTGCTTGGAAAGTACACTGGCCTCTGGAGTCCAGAAACCACATGGTCCTGACTGCCAATCACTTAACCTTCCTCATTCCTTGACCTCTCTTGACTTAACTCATTTGTGCCATGAAAAGGAGGTCGCCAAGTTTCTTAGCTCGAAAATGTTATGATGATGTATATCCAACAATTCTTTCTCTAATTCCTGCCGTGCTTTCAAAATACAAGTTGTAACACTGAGGTATTACTTGCATGAGACTCTCGTAAATGACTCAGTGAGGTATTACTCCATTAGTGTCAGCATCTGGTGAGCAGTAAAAATATCTATTCATCAAACATGTATATGTTGTCATGCCTGTGCCTAAAAATACTGTAATTCAAATTCATGCCTTTTCTATGTTAAAAAATCACAATTTATCTGCAAAATGATCATCGCTTTTCTGTGTTTGACTTTAGCCAATGGAAGCTCAGTGTCCTAAAAGAAACTGTGAATCCTGAGCACTGTTTCTGCAAGGCTGTTTTCCCTGACCCTCCCCCTGGCTGAGTTCCAGATGATCAAAGGAGTGTTCCAGGATCTCCCTCGAGCTCAGGCCCCTCCCCCTATTTAATAACTCTTTATAGAATAATGAAAATAGCCCACAAAATTGCTGCCAAATCGTTGGCTGAACAACAGGTTGTCATTAATCCCTTTGCTTTGCCCCATGCTCAAATCACATCTCAGAAACTGTAATAAAGACAGATCTTCCAAAGGGCAGAGGTTTTGTTCTGCTCTAGTGACTGGTAACCACTTCCATGAGGCATGAACACGTGCACACAGGCTCGCCCCTGCTCAGGCTGCCTGCGGCGGCGGGGCCCTTGCCCACTCCACCCTCCGACAGCCCAGCCCAGCATGGCCCCCGTGATCACCTTCCATCATCCATTGTGCTTCATACCTGTAAACAGTTCAGATTCTTCTGTTTTCTACTTTGCTTACTGTAGAATCTTTTTAAAACAATTAAGGTCTTAACCTAAATAAGAAATATCATCAAAAGTATATTCCTGAAAACTTACTTTATTCTCAAGTAGGCTTTGTCACAACTTAAAATCTACTCATTATGTGTGAGGGTCTATAAAGTACTGTTACTGTATTAGGCATGTTAAATAAATTTAAGGATTACAGAAACCACCTTTTCTATCAATCAGTGGTTCTCAACTTAAACTACACATGGAATCACCTAAGGGAAGTTGTATTTCGGAGGCCCCAGCTGCATTCCAGGCTACTTACACCAGGGAGAGACTGAGGCATCAAGAGACATTTCCAGGGTGACTCCCAGGGATGTAGCCAAATGAGAACCAGTGTTCTAGAAGATCTCAATCCCAGCATCAGTGACATTTTGGCTGGGTAGTTTTGTCATGGGAGGAGCTGTCCTGTGCATTGCAGAATGTTTAGCAGCATCCCTGACCTCTACCTACTAGATGCCAGTAACAACCCCCCAGGACTGACAAGCAAAACTGTTTTTAGATGTTGCCAAATGCCCAAGGGGGAAATTGCCTCCAAGACAGAATCCTCTCTGGAAGGAACATACACATTAGCAAATCAAGTCCCTTATCATCTTGCAATTTTTTTCTAAGCTCTAATTCTTACATTGTTATGACACTTTTCTAGGTTTGGAAAAGATTCTGGGCTTAAAAAAATAACAACTTAAAATTGGGCTGAAACACCCATCACTTTTAGCTTATATGTCAATACCTTCAAACCACCACTCCACTGTTAAGAAAGATCTTCCAGCTTTAATAAATGTATCCTCATAGGTAAAAAAGAAATAAAGGAGAAAAGAAAAGAAAAAAAGAAATCTCTCTGAAGGACAATAATGCCAACTACACATCAGGGGCCAGGAGTGAAGGAGCAGGATTCGAATCTGGTGAGGTCCCCTCCCTCCTCTAACCTATTTCCAGACAGCCATTTGATCCTGGGCAGGAAGAATGGGGCAATTCAGTGCACGGTCTTGACTCTGTGCATGATACTTATGGTTTTAGAAACTCCATCCTGGGCACAGTGACCAAGGGGAACAGTGACAAGAAAGCACTTGGATATTTTCTTTTAGACACTGGACTGGAACCCAAATCAAAGAATTAACCCTTAACTAGGGTGGACCCCAGAGTACACGGACTGCCATTTTCCTAGTCTACAAGGTTCCTAAAGGGCTGATTACCTCGGGGTGGGGGGTGGGGGGAAAGGTATGGGGAAGGAGAATATTGAGAAAGTGGGAAGGGAAATAAGTATTTGAGAACAGTTCTTTCTCCAACTTTGATGTGAACAGATTAACTGGAACCTGAATCAAACACAATTTCTGACCCAATAGGTCAGGGAGGGTCCTGAGTCTACTTTCTAACATGTGGCCATCTGGGTGATGCTTCTGTTCTGGACCACAGGCTGAACATCAAGTTCCAGTATAAGCCAGAGAATCTGTCCACTCCAAACCTCACATGGTTTCAGGTCAATTTCTCCTACAAATTCAGAAAAACAGGTACTGGTTTCTCTGCTCTCTATCCTACTCATGTTTCTCAAACCAGGATGTTAGTGTGTTCCTCACACTCTTCTCTCAATAATGTTTATCAGATGAAGGCCGGTCAAGTCAAAGCCAAAAGCCCCAAAACTCTGAGGGATGACTGTGGGAGTTTACAGACTACCTGTATGCATATTAGCCTTGGGTCCATTTTTAGTAGTTAACAGGTCCCTCTGCTGTGGTCTGTGACTGTTCATGTCTCCCTCTAAATTCATGTTGCAACCTAACTCTCAAGGTGAGATAGTATTAGGAGGTGGGGCTTTTGGAGGTGATTAGGTCCAGAGGGCAGAGCCCTCGTGAATGGGATTAGTGCCTTTGTAAAAGACCCAGAGTTCCCTTACTCCCTCCACCGTTTGAGGTAACAGCAAAGACAGCTAGTTGTCTAGGAACTAGGAAGTGAGTCCCTCACCAGACACCAAATTTGCCAGAGCCCTCATCTTGGACAAACTTCCAGAACTGTGAGAAATACATTTCTTTTGTTTATAAGCCACCCAGCCTATGGTATTCTGTCATACCAGTCTGAAAAGACTCAGACATCTCTGTCCACATTAGAACAAGCTTTCAAAACAAGACCTAGAAGCCTTCAAAATCATTTCCCCTCATCCGCAAAGGCTTTGAAAGCGTAGCTTTCAAGACAGGAAATTCAGACTCTTTTAGCCTCAGCATTTATCTTTTTCATTTTTCACATTTGCCTTTCTGAAGCTTTCATGCTTTGGTAAGCTTATGAGAAAACCCTACCTAGGAAAAAATTACCCCTTTGAAAATCTGATGCTTGGGCATTAAGTTTGGATACCATCAGCCGGCCAACACTGAACAATTTTGGAAAACCATGATTAGCATTTTCAAAGGCAAAGCTGATGGAGTTATCTGGAATTCTGATCCCATAAGATTATTATGTAACAGAATAAAGATTTTACATTTTCCAGGAGATAATAAGCTTAAAAATAAAACTAAACTAAAACCACACTGTTATTGACATTTTGGTACCAAATATTAATATGTAAAGAGCTTTGTTCAGCCAGCCCTTGTAGAAGAGCCTTTTTTTATCCACTCCTTTTCACATCTCGTTTGTCAATGTTGACATGCACAGGAGGAAGAGGAGGAAGGAAGCTGGGTGAGCATGGATGCACTGTACTATTTTCCATGAAAACTACAGAAAGGCACAGAAAAACACATCAATTGGGATGTGGTAATAAAATTTTAATGTGGTATTCATTCCTTAGTCTACAAGTTTACATGCTTGTCTAATTTATGGAGCAAACTTTCTGGAGATATTAAGCTAGAGTTAATTAGCCATTGCTAAACTAACCATGCTAATAAAAAACAATCAATATTTGAAGGTGGATTCTCACATTATACAACAGGACAAAAGCAGATGTGACTCACAGGCAAATTTAGGTGCTTTGAACATGTAGCCCAGGGAAGTACAGCAGTTCCTTGAACAACGTCGCTTCATTTGACATCATTCATTAATACTGATGAGATGCTTTAGGAAATTAACTCTTGTTTACATCAATTAGCCGGTGGTAAAGGTGGTTTTGTTATATGTCGTTTTGCTTAAAGTCACAGAACCTACTGACATAAGTGAGGACTTACTGCACTTTGTAGAGGTTCCAAACTAAAGCCCTAGGAAGAGGGTCTGAGTCTTTGCTTCTTTGTTTCCCAGGGGTGACCTTGGATATGTCCCATAACCGATCTTGGTTTATTCCATAAAAATGGAGATAAGCTCTACTAAATTCAGAATAGTGTGCATGAAAGGGCTTTGTAAAATTTAAGTGCTATATAAAAGTACAGTAAGTGCACACAAGGTTCATTAAACATATACTTATAGGCTCTTTTGGTTATAAGTGCTATCTATTCTTGGTTATGTTGTTTTTTCGCGTCCCTGCCATTCCTGGTTCTTACTAGTTATGGTTCCCAGCCTCCCTGCCCTCCACACAGCATCAGACCACACTGCGGGCAAAAACCCATCCTGACCACTACAGGAAGCCTCAAAAACGCATTGCTGAGTGGTTTGTTCAGTCACCTTTGCCGCCTTTTCCCCCAGTGCTGGAAAACACCAAGCACTTTCCCATGACACCCCTTTCTAATCCTTTTCTTTAGTCTTGTTTTACTAAGACCAGAAAACAACTGTTTTAAAATATAAATTACGATGCTTGACGGAGAAGTGCCCAGCAAATGTAAAAATAGTAACAGTTGATACAGAAATATTTTTTATAGCTGCTGTTGCCTCTTTTCCAAGAGACTGTAGAACTACCTTGTTTTAAGAAACCGTTGAGAAATCAGTTGGGGGTAATATGTTAATTACAGTTTGCAGGTGGAAAAATTCAGGCTTTGAATTTTAAGTTTCCCTTATCTTGAAAATACCCATGGACTTACATTACACCACACATATTTTCCCAGTTACAATGATTTCAGAAGTGTTTGAGCCCCACTGGTTAGAATCACACTAAGAGGGTGAACCATATTAATATAAAAAAAATTCCAATACTAAGCTATTTGAAGGAAAAGCAAGAAATTCCAATTTTATGCAAGCAGCAAATGAGAAACACTGTGGTTTCCCCAAACCAAAAATCGCCCATGTTCTCAATGTTAACATGGCTTCCACCTTTCACACAGCTTTGTGTGATCTTTGAAAGTTTCACAGACCAAGTAATGTTTTGTTTCCAAATGTGAAGTCATTGTAAGTGGCTTGTCAGTTGGGCTAATTTGACAGCACTCAAGGTTGCAGCAGTAATTGCCCTTACTTGTTAAATATTCTAGCAGCATTTGCTGAAGTGTTGAAAGTTTTATGATCATTATGAGAGGATATTCAATTTTCCCCCCCCTTGGTTCACTTAATTTTACTTTCAGAGCATTTAGGAAAATGGTCTCTGACAGGTGTGAACTTGAGTTTGAGAACTGACAAAGGAAAAAGGAAAAAGGAATAGGCCATGCAGTGTTAAGATCAAGTAAAAGATGTTAGCATTCCTGCTGTTGAAAGCATCCCTTCCAGGGCTGAGATGACTCAAGCTTTTGTAAACCCAGAGATCCAGGTGACTGGAAGTGGCTGGCCAAGTGTGTCAGGGTCAACGTGATGTGACCCTAAGGCCATGCTCTGACAACCTCTACTCTGAACGGTGGTGTCTAACACAGTGTCAGGTCACAACACAGTGAGGGCCCCTCGGCTGCCCTATTATGGAGACCAGCTGCCTGCTCTGTCTATATATATTCTCAAAGAAAGATTTCATCCTCCGAATTATTTTCCAGGTATGCTTACCAGGAGTCTGAGCTTAAAAGGAGTGTTTATGTCAGTTAATGGAAACTGTGGGAGGTGTTAGTTCTTTGAGTATCTAACTAAGATAGTAAATTTTGAGATAAGAAATCACTAATTAACCAAGGGAGATTTAACACATTTTTATCCAATCCCTGGAGCTATAGGCTTAAAACACTGGATTCAACCCATTCAGTGGAGGCAGGGGAGAGTTTCCTATTTCCTAAGGACTCTCAGAGTTTGTCACACTTCAAAGATTAGCTACAAAAGGCCCTTTATCTTGGGAAGATTACTGTGTGTAGAAGGAAATCCACCCTGCCAGTACACCCCCTAGTGGAATTTCAGCATAGTACAATTTGGGGGGGGGGTCCCAAAACATCCTGGGTATTGAGGACTTAGCACAAGCTGAGATGGACTTTCTCATGTCCAGATGGTGTAACTGCACCACAGCCCTGAGCCTTTGCATTTATCACTCATTGAGCATTCCGAAACAAGCAAACACACAAACTTCTACCCATACAAACAGCTATCTGGATTAGACAGAGGCTAACTGGCTACTTATCGTAGTTGAAAAAGACTTACTTGTAATTTCCGAGAGACAGAAATTTTAGATGAATCTGCTATCCATATCCCTTAACTCAAGAAAAACTTAAATGAAAAGGGGTTTCCTACTTAAAAAAAAAATGTATGCTAACTCCCAAGTGAGATTATTAAAACTGCTTGAAGTATGGCCCTGGCTGGTGTAGCTCAGTGGATTGAGCACGAGCCTGCGAACTAAAAGATCTCGGTTTGATTCACTGTCAGGGCACATGCCTGGGCTGCAGACCAATTCCCAGCAGGGGATGCACCAGAAGCAACCATACATTGATATTTCTCTTCTTCTTTCTTTCCCTCCCCTTCTAAACATAAATAAATTAAATTAAAAGCTTGAAGTAATTTTCTGATTGCCACATCTTCAAGGATACAGTCAAGTTACTAAAGTCAGTTCACTTGAAAACCTGAAGAATGATTAGGGTAAAAACAATGTTAAAGGAAGAGAACTGAGGACGGGGGCAGTTGAGCTTTCAGCCATTGGGTTTGCAGCTTCTCTCCAGGCCCGAGGGGTCCAATCCTGCAGTGCGTGGTGAAGGACTGCTATGGACAATATCCAGGCAGTCAATAAATGTCAGCATGAGCACTGGCTAAAGAATGCTTCCACTCTGACATGACCTATAGATTAATTCCTACCTGCTCAGATAATGGCTAAAGCCTTGGATGTAGAAATAGCCAGAAAAAAAAAAAAAGAATAAATACCAACTTTGCTTCCAGGAAATGAGATGAGTAGCACACAATTCAACAAGAGGACATTCCCTGAACCAGGAATTTGAGATGATTCTGCAAGGACTGGTCCTTAATATATAAAGATTCTAGTCACTCAACATGAAAACATGATTGTGTTTGTTTTTCTTTCCCAGGAATAGGGATACATTTTGTCTGAACTATTTAACTTTGTCTCCCAATAAGACAGGACTCAAATGGCAGAATAGGTCAATGGCCGGGGCTCCTTCAGGGAATAGTGAGGTGTCCAGCCCTGCTGGACCTCAATTGAGGGTATACCAGGGAATATTTAGGTGATGAGCTTGAAGGCAGGTGGAAATTAGCCCTGGGAGGTCTAACTGGCAGTGTGAATGAACCTGGACTTCATGATGTGAACACAAATAGTCAAGCAAGGGTTTAAGGTCGGTTCCAGTCAGTAGGACCTTTAAACAGGCATGTCATAAACTCTAGTCTGCTTAAGTTATGACCCTAGGTTGGAGAGGAATTGCTGGAAACAGGGAAAGACATTAGGAGACTCTTTCCAGAGCCCAGGCGAGAGGTGACAGCAGCAGAGTGGAAGCAGGAGTGGAAAGGAGAGATCAAAATACACGGAAGCAAGAGAGCAGCCAGGACTTGGTGACCCATGCATGTGTGCAGGATAGACAATTAAAGGTACTGCTTGTGTCACCACACCTGATACTGGCCATGCTTGGGGATACAATAAGGGGCAAAACAGTAATTCGGTTTTCAGATTTGCTGATATTCGAAAATGCGTGGAACAGGCAAGATAGTTGTGTGAACTTTGCCACAGAAATCAGTTGAAGCCATTGAAATAAATAAACTATCCAGTTAGAAGTGCACGGTGAGAAGAGGTCTGAGCATGCAAGGCTGCAGAGTCATTACATTTTGGATGCAGGAAGGCTAAGAGGATTGATGGGAAGAGAAGCAGGAGAAACTGGGCTTATCATGGAAGCTAAAGCATGGAGCTTCAAAGAGATGGTCAACAGGGTCACATTCAGCAGGAAGATCAAGCTACACATTGCATGTGGCGACTAAGCAGCACTGTTATTTTTTCCTACAACACTGGTTACTTAGTAATATCTTCTAAACAATTGAGATAACAAGAGACAGATGAGAACATATATCAAAGATGTTGGGGAGATTTTTATAGAATGGTTCCCTGCTCACACCAGTTATGTAAAGTGACATTTTATCATGTCATAGATATTGATTTCTGGTAGTAGTAGACATGGGCCCAGCATGTAATGTATCAAATACAATAAAAGTTCAATGAGCATGTGTACATATTTTGTGTTAAGAAGGCTATGACATGACTTTGTTAGGTACACAGTCTCAGGTACCCTAGTAGTTACTACCTAAAGAGATGTTTTACTCAATTTTTAACTGTGACCACAAGAATTAATAAGACAAAGTAGGCTTACCCCACATCAATTTAAAGTTCAGTTCAAGACAAAAAAGCCTTTATTTCTGAAGCTCAAACATTTGATTTTTATGCATCTATCTATTTAATAACAAAAGCCAAACCTAGTATAGACTTAAAAGGGACGTTGGGCCTTGGCTGGTGTGGCTCAGTGGACTGAACACAGGCCTGTGAACTGAAATGTTGCCGGTTCAATTCCCACTCAGGGCACATGCCTGGCTTGTGGAAGAGGAAACTGATCAGTATATTTCTCACACACTGACATGTCTTTCCTTCTCTTTCTCCCTCCCCTCTCTCTAAAAATAAATAAGATCTTAAAAAAAAAAAAAAGCCTTGAATGGCAAGTTTTTAGGGTTATCCTAAGACAGGAAAACAATGCTCTATAAAAAAACATAGTCTAACAATTTTTTAAAGAATTCTTAATATCATGATTTGGAGAAGGAAGCACTGGATATATAATTTTATATGAATAATCTAGAAGTAATTAAAAAAAAATCTAAATCTAAGAGGCTGTGAACAAAACTAGGTTTCTCTAACCAGAGAACAGAATTATAGTATTTGAGATTAAAATCTAGTAAATCACAAAAAAATCTTGAACATTAATGATTAGGAACCATTCATGAGATATTAGGTACTAATGTCGTTAAGTGCTACATTACTCAGATCTACTAGTGGGCTTTTACTTTTCCTGGATGGATTTTAACTAAATAGACTTTAGACATTTGGATATAGATAAATGCCAAATTCGGTAATTAGTATTTTAAAACTGTGAAACCTTTTAAGTTAAGTGGTCTATTAATTAACTACCAATTATCTTGTCTGACTACCATATCAATAGAAGTAAATTACAGACTAGCTATTTGACAGATTTAGTCCTTTGCAATGCAAAATTTTTTCAGAACATAAAAGGCCTGCAGCTAAATGCTTCTGCTTCCCCCTTTTGGTTAATCAGGGATCAATGTGCTGCTCACGTAGACGGGCCAAAGGACTTTACCTTTTAGAAAGGGCAAGATTCTACTTCTCTTAGACAAGAAACAAGCGAAGCCATGTCAATGTTCTGGGAAAAACATGGGTTTGCAGCTCCTATGTGGAGGCCAACTTTCCATTTTTCCAAGAAGACTAGGGAGGTATTTTCAAGCTTTTGCATCTCACCAAATACAGAAAGCCTAAGATGGTTTTTGTGGTTATGGCAAACAAAGTGCATTGATTGTGTACATTCTCCATTGTCTTGTCCTCACCATGAATGATGCACAACAGATTATGCTGATTAGGACCTACGCCAAATCTATTGCTTCTTAACTGGTAACCAAGAGAAGGTTCCTAGGAGAGTTGAGGATGGAAGACTACTGGAGGATGAAGAATCACAGCAGACTGGAGGGCTGTGCAGAATAATGTCAGGTACTGAAAAAACTGCCAATGTGCATGAAAATAGCAATAAGCAAGGAAACAGAGTGGGGGGTCTTCTCCTTGAGGCCCAGTCATGGGGAAATAGGAATAGTTGCCAGATATTCAACTTGAGCTTAATTCAAATTGGCATATACATACCAGCTCTCTCAAAGTTACTAGGCTCACATCACTGAGCAGATTTAACACACTATGGTATTACATAGTATATTAAAAAATGAGCATACAGGTGGGGCAAGGAGAATGGAAAAATTATTTAGGAAAACAAAAAGAGATACAAACAATAATGAATGTGAGCCAGCCCCACTTTGAAATCTCATCAATCTTACCCAGCTTAAATTAGTCTAGCATAACGTTTACCTTTTGAAATTTCAGAAGATAGACTCATGTGAGCATTCTCTGAATAGGTCATCTTCTAAATGTTTAAGAAGAAGCCTCGCCTTTATTTTGAAACTTCTACTGAGTGACTTATGAGTAGAGATCTGTGCCAGGTGGGGGAAAACAAACAGATGCACATAACAAACTGCCTTCAGATGGCTTGCCACCTACGGCAGGGTTTCAGAGCACAAGGTATGAAAAATTATATCAAAGAACACATACTATACACCAAAGCCTGGGAATGACAACAAAGGCTGCAGGAGATCCATGGTGGTAAGAGAAAAGGCTTCAACAAGTCATTCAACTGCAGCCTCATAGGAAAACAAGAGGTTGGACAAGACGATCTCTAAAGACCCTCACAGCTCTGATATGCAAAAATGCCAGAAAAGGGTTGGAGTGGTAAGGGAAGGTTATAGGAAGAACTTGAGCTAGGCCTTCGAAGGGAGACAGAATGGGGAAGAGGGCCTTTCAGGCAACAGTGTGAGGAATGGTTTGGAATTAGCAGCATCCACAGCGTTTTGGTGGATGTCCACATGACACCCACATGGTTTTTTATTTCACTGCACATGTCTTTAACTCTCTGTCAGGACTGCATACTATTGATTCTATGAAAACAGACAACTGCTACTTAAGAGTCTGGCTCAAGAAGATCTGTTCAAATTACCAAACAAGTCTTTGCTAAGCTGATCTGCTTTTTAAAACATTTGGGGCAGCATCTTTTCCCCACCTGGATACAGTAGAAAAACACAGTGGTTATTTTTCTGGAAGGGGAACAGCAGGTGCCAACACTGCACGTCTCTGAACTAACCATGAACATTTTCCTGAGAAGACTACTGGAATGAAGCTCAATTCAGGTGGCTCTTAGGCCATGTAAATCTCCCCCACCAAAAAAATCACTGTAAGCCCTGGCTGGTGTAGCTCAGTGGACTGAGCACAGGTCTGCGAACCAGAGGATCGCGGTTCAATTCCCAGTCAGGGCACATGCCTGGGTTGCAAGCCAGTTCCCTGCAGGCCAGTTCCCAGCAGAGGACGCACTAGAAGCAACCATACATTGATGTTTCTCTCCCCCTCTCCTTCCCCTCTAAAGATAAATAAATAAATAAATAAATAAATCACTGTAAAAATTATAACCATTCTTCTTGTACATTTTAGTTACTAGATCTCAACTTCTTAAAAGGTTTCTAAGTCTTGGCAAGAAGTTAAAAATTCCAACTTGAAAATGAATTTTCTGATTCAATATTGAAAATAAATTCTTAAGCTCAGATGCTTGGGAGAAAAACAGCTGGAGAATTCAGGAGCCTCCCATATTTTAATATGAAGTGACGTCATTACTGTCAAGGCTTCCAAGAACTCCCTAAATTGTGTAGTTAGGCAACATCTCAAAGCCAAAAGGCCTTTGGGAAGGTGATTTCTTTCTTCTTGCTGTATAGATTCAGCTCCTCAATAATTTTGCTATTGCAGATTTAATTTTTCTCCTTAGTTAGAAAGTAGCCTGATGTTTAAGGTACAAGTACATTAACTGATGTGCATTTTCCAAGCTAAAGCTATGGATTTTCTGTGTTTAACACATTCTAAATTAGCTCTTATTTCATAGAATGTTTAGAGGTCAGAAGCTGCTTTCCTCTTGTTAGTATTTAACTGAGAGTCAAATGGGAGTTCTTTAAAAATCTGATTCCATTTGAAATTTTTTACAATTCAACAAAATAATCATGCAGAGAAAATAGGCAAGAGGGTTAAACTTTAGCGTATTCTGTGTAGGTAAATGTTTCTGGGTTCAGAAACCAGGCAACATCCCAGTCACATGTTACCAGAAAAGACCAGTCCTGGTGTCTTTAATACGACTCATAACTAGACTACGGATGGCTGAATATCTGTTTAAGGATAAATAAGTTGAGTAAAATCAACTCAGGTTTCTATAGCAGCTTCATCCTTATCATCTTCAAATATGAAAACTCCAGTCCACCTGCAAATTAGGTACATCTTTTATTTCAAATGGTGATTGTTTTACTAAGAATAATAAACACACAAGATTCTTGATAAGCTGTACTGCCCAGTTTGTTCAGTTGCACTGGCCTTTCCTTGTCTCACCCCACCCCCTTCTCCACCTGCCACCTGTTCTTGTGGACCCCGAGGCAGCAAGGACTTTTATTCAATCCCCACCCACGCTGCACCCAACACACACACACATATACCCCCTATGCACACACAAGCACACTTAAATTCCCCCAAACTGTATCTGGTCATTTCTTTCCTCCTGTAAAACGTAAGTAGTTCACATCATTTATATGTTCATTTTTAGAGGTGTGGAAATGAATTAAATAAACTTCATGTTTGAAAATAAAACATACAAACTTCTTCCAGAATCAAAAAAATGGTTTGATGTTCAAGGAGCAACATTTGAATTGTAGTTCTAAAACCACATTAAGTTTTTAAGCAGTCGCTAAAAAACTAATGAGGTTTATTGTGACCTATTTAGGAGAAACAGTTCTTTGTTGTGTTTGATTAGAAGGCTAATCCGCCTATGGAAAAACAAAACAAAACATACCACCCTCTTTCCTTACCCTTTCTTTATCAGATCCTATCTGTCTACAAAAGTAAAGGGGAAATATTATGGAGGAAGAAAAGCATAAAGTGGATTGACAATGTACAGTTACAAGGAAGGGTTTCACACCTACCACTATTGAATCATTTCAGTTGAAAGACTGAGGTTAGTTTTGCCTGCCTTCTCATCCTTAGTTGCTATAGTCGCTCTCAGGTTCTAACCATCATCTAGAAGCTGATATGATTTAAGCTCCTGGTCCACCAGACCTCACAATCCTCCTGCTCCTATATAGTGACTCTGTGGTCCTATCAGGGTGATTTCTGTTCTAAGAGAGGCATCTTCTAAGCTGAGATGTACTCCAACAGAACAAGGTCACAGACCCTGAGATGGTCAATGGATGTTAAGTGCCTTGCCAGGGTGGCCTGACCGCTCCCAGTGGACCACAAATGCTGATCTCAGACTCTTTGGCACTTCCCAAAATGTGGCTGAGCAGTAATTTGGAAGCCTAAACTCTGATTTTAGGAATTCATAGGAACAAATGATGTTTTACAAACTCAACAGAAAGTAAAATAAACAAACCCAGGATTTTATGCTTCCCCTTGTTATTTTTATGGCAGTCTTTCAAACTAGTTCAAAATGTTCAGTCCTCTACCCTCACAAGAAACACTGAATTGGGTGGGTGGGGGGGAGCAAACAGCGATTTAATAGTAACTGGTGTACGATGTAATTCACCATGGGGAATAGTGAGTTAGAAGGAAGCTTTGTGAAGAAATGTGCAGATGGCTTTCAGGCTGGTACTGAAGTCTCTCTCCTTCCCAAGCTTCTCATTGAGGAGGGCCCAGAAATGAAAATAAGGATGTTTATATTTACCCAGAAGTGTGCGTGGCAATTGACCATCATGGTTCTCTCAATGAGCTCATCAGGACATTCCAGGAGGTGATGCCCAGAGACCACACCGGCATTATTGACCAGGACTGAGACCTCGCCAACCTCCTTGCGGACCCTTTCGGCTGTCAGGTAGACATTCTCCCTCTTTCCCACATCACAGGTGTAGGTAAAAACCTGCAGGTTACAGTGGGGCAGAATTTCTTCCTCACCATTCCCAGCTGTCCTCAGAAGTCCAGACGAGCAGCAGCGGGGGGGGGGGGGATGCAACAGGGGGTGGGGGGTTGTAAAACGTAAGTCACGTGGTAATCAGTAGGACAAAGATCACACAAAACAAAAATACTACAGTGAGCTTCAAATTTCTAACACTGCGAGGCTTGCCAATGACTGAACTTACAGCTGCCTTCCTCCCCTAGAAGTCTTGGGGAATTAGAGCAATTTGCTGGAGAACTTTGCTTAGGGGAAAATCATGTAACTGTGACAAGCCCAATACAAGTCAGACCTCATGGGATCAGCTTCCTGGAGCTAAAGACACCTGGAAAGAACTGATCTCAGCCCAGAGAGTTAACACCCCTCCTCCCAAACACACACACTACACTCTTCCTTTGAGGGGGTGGGGAGTGGCCAGAAGTGGCTTTTACTCTTTAGTAGGTGCACCCTCAAAAATAAAAACTCACCTCAAGGCTCACAAATTAAAACTGTAATTAATCATCTGAATTCATTAAAAGCCAAGAAATGAATCTAAAGTTTTTCATGAAAAGTGGAGGTCACTGATGTGTTCTAACCAGCACAGCACCCTCACACAAATCAAGCTCACAGGTAAATATGCCGTTTTAGCACACAAGAACTCAATTAAAAAACCAAAACCTCTTTCCTGGAAAACAAATACCACTATCTCTTAGAGGTTTTGGCAGAGAGCACAGAAATCTGTATTTACTCTGCCCTCCAAACCATTGTTGAAGATGTAACATTTTTGACCTTTGATTTTCTAACCTAAAAGGTCAGTGCCAATAATTTTGGCGACAATGATCATCACGGGGTAGGAGTGGTGCCCAAATTAATCTTCCCTGTATAGTTCAATGTTTTCCCTGGAAATAAAAAATTTTGTCAAAAAGCAAGGGTGATTATCAAATTTCCTGAACCAGTACTTATGGTTGCTTATTGTTCCCACTCTGATTTATTTTTAAAGTCTCAGATTCAGGCCAATTCATAAATATACAAAAATGCAGATTTCCTGAGGTTACCAAAAACACGGAATAAATTTACAAAAAGGCTTAAATCCTTCAAGCACTTTGTCTTAAGAGGCAGAGCATCTTTCAATCAGGCAAAGTATGTAACCAAAGCACTTATCTCTGGTGAAACATTGTAATTATTTTCTCATGGTTAAAGTTATAGTGAAATCAGTGCTGCCCCTAGTCTAAGAGGTTCAAACCACATTAACATATATACGTGCTTCCATCGACTCTAAGTACTACTTTCCAAATAAGTTTCCCATCGAAAGGCGATGGAGGCATTTCTTTAGGATTCAAACCTGTGAAAACAAGTTCCTTCTGCTTTCCCTGTCCTCAGAGGGCTCAGGAAACCCCACAGTCGTCCCCAAAGGAATAGGACCTCCCTTACAAAAAGGGTTTGGCACATTTTCCCCTTCTAAAATACAGATCATATTCCTTTATGGAGAAAAATCCACTCGCATAAGTCCGAGTCGATGTGGGGAGTGGTTATCTTTCTCGAGAGCCGGCTGACCATGACAGTGGGGTTTCGGGGCCCTCCCGGGTGGGCGCGGGGGCGGGGAGGGGCTTAACCCAACAATGCTGGGGCGCAGGTCCCAGTTACCTTGCAGCGCTGCGGCGTCCGCCGCCTCCAGGTCGCGGTAGATGTGGCGCACCATGCCCGCGGTCTCCTCATTGCTCTGAGTGTTGATGTCCCAGAGCACTAGCAGCGCCCGACGACGGGCAAACTCCAGGGCAAAGAGGCGGCCCAGGCCGCTGCCGGCGCCGGTGATCAGGCACACCTGGCCTGCCACACTCTTCTCCTTGGGCCGCACCAGCCAGCGCGCTGCGGCCAGCACGAACGCCCAGAGCACTTTGAAAGTGACCACGAAGAACTCCACCACGATGTTCATCGCGAAGCCCGAGGCAACGCACGAGCCCAGCGCCCACGTTTGCGCCCACCCCGCGCCGGACAGCCCGGCTCCCCACCCGGGAGAGTCTGTAAGAGCAACCGGTACTAGAAGCCTGCGTCCCGCGCCCGTCCCCGAGGTGCCCGCTGGGCTGGAGTCCGAGCTGGAGTGCGCGGGGTCACTCCCGCCCGGGCTCCGCGCGGCGGCCCCGGGCTGTGCCTTCTGCGGTAGCTGCCCGGGCTCCGCGCCTACTGCAGGCAGCAGCCTGCCCGTCCCGGAGCGCCCTCCCGGCCGGCGGGTCCCGACGCTGCGGCGGTGACAGCCGCGAGTTAGGCGGCGCGCGCTGCCCTCATGGCCAAGCCGCCGCTGCACAAGAGTTCCCGGAGCCGGCGCAGCGACTCCTTTTCACCCGGGGGAGGGGCGCGCGGCGGAGACTACACGGGCCGGCTGGCCGCCGCGGGAGTTGTCAACTTGACCCAAGTTGCGAGAGGGTGGGAGGGTGGGGTGCGGGGCAGCGGGAGCGCCGGGAAGGGGCAACTCGCTCGGCGCAGGCGAGCGCTGCCCAAACGCTGGCAGCTGCCCCCGCGGTGTCGTGTCCCCCTGCCGTGCACTCCCTGCTGCTGTCACTCGGTCACCCGGCTCCGCAGCGAAGCGCCACTTGCAAGTCAGAGCGCTCCCGGCCGCCTCTGAGCGGGCTCCACGCTCTGCGCTATATAACCCTCGACCGGGACGAGCCAGCAGCAGCATCTGCCCTCCCTCCGCTCGGCCCTCCCCGCCCCCGGGTGCACCCCGCCCCCGGCCCAGCCCCCAGCCCGCCAGCCGTCAGCCGAACCGCGGAGGGGCAGCCCCTCTCACATGGCCGTGGCCGCAGCTTCCAACCCTCGTCACACCTCCCTTCGCGGCTCACGCCCCCTGCCGTGGGGTGTCCCGGCCTCCGCCTGCCAGGCCCGGTAGTTGGCAGTGCCCCGGCCATCCTCCTGTGGCCGTCCGATCCTCGCTGTCCCAGTCTCACCACTTTCCTTAACCGTGGGACACTGGACGGTTCCACCTGCAATCAGGCGCTGCCGAAGACAGCCCCTCGCTCTTGAGGAACGAAAGGACCTCGGCAGCACGGCAACTTGGGGTGCCGGAGGCTGTAGCTGGGTTTGACAGAGCAGAAAAGGCAGTTAAAGCCGGGTCTCCGGAGCGTCTTGGGAATCGCAGATAGCCCTTTGCAATGTGGGCCAAAAGATTGTCATTTTCTTTGGCTGGAATCACGACCGCGGTGGCTGCCTACAGTCCCGGCCAAGCGTTGCCCTCCCACCGTGTGGGCAAGGGAACTGATACATGCTGGGATTTGTAGTTCACACCCCGGCAGCGTGTTATTTGCGTACATTAGTGATTGGAATTTGTGCTGTACTGGGTTAAACGCGGCCTGAGGAGTAGGACCCCGAGCAGACAAGGTGTCAGCGTTCTTTGCTCTTGTTGCTTAAAGAGTCTAACTAATACATGCTTTTTTTCCCCCTAAAATTTTATCCTGAACTTGATCCAAAGAGGCTGAATAGGGCATTCGTTAATTTTGCGTCTGCAAGTTTTCAGTTCCGACTTCTTTTCTGGCTTATCCTGGAATACCTATGAGTCGTGGGGCTTCACTCGCGGTCTTTAAGTGAACAGTGCGCATGCGCCAACTTCCTCTTTTCTTTTTTTTCCGGCTGGAACCATGGAGGGCGCCGAGTAAGTTGCTCTTTCATCCTTAGAGAATCCTCTTCCATCCCCGAGATCGGAGACTTTTTGGCTCACTGTCTCGTAGTCCAACTGTAGACTGTATCTTTGCCCACTTATCTGTGTGTTTATGACGTCTTGTGACATTCGTGGTGGCCAGAGGCAAACTTGGGATGCAGCAGGCCTTGGGGCGGAGGTTTGGGAATTATTGGAAACGAGGGGAGGTGTGAGAGCTGAATATGTGTGGAATCAGCTGGTTGCCCAGTCCACTATGACATGAGTTCGCACTTGGTTGGTACTTGGTCTAGGCGTTCCTGCCATTGGGCCTTTGGTCTCAGCATGTGGAGCTTGAGGCCTAAACCAGGATGGTACTGGGTTTTCTTTGTTGTTTTCTGGAGTTGAATTACTTTTTATTTTGGGGAAGTCTAAAAGTTAGAAGTTAGAAGTTTGTTAGAAGTTTGGGGATCAGTATCTCGAAGTAGTTTCTCATTGTCGTGGGGAGGGAGGCTGGGACTGGGCTGTCTTTGTGGCTGTCGGTTAAGTAATGTCGCTGTTATAAAGGTGGTTGTTAATATAGAAATTCCCTAAAATCTGCATCTCGTGCTGTAGCAGACTAGAACAATTAAAGGTACTAGTGTTAGAGCTAATGATAATACTACTGTTAAGTGACGTTCAGTATGGTGCAGTACTGTGAGCTTTGTGAAGTATTCATGTTGTTTATGAATACTAGGAAGAAGAAGAAGGTTCCTGCTGTGCCAGAAACCCTTAAGAAAAAGCGAAGGAATTTCGCAGAGCTGAAAATCAAGCGCCTGAGAAAGAAGTTTGCCCAAAAGATGGTAAGGAAACTTTTTTGAGGTATTTACCCTGTAAGAAAAGGCTCTGGGGTTGAAAAGGAGGAGGGTGTTAGTCTTAACAGGAGTTTTTTACTTCATCTGCTGTACCCAGTGAGCTTGGTTAGCTCCTCAAAGTAGCATCTCAGATGAAGGTGGCATCTGCTTTTCAGAATGTTAGTGCATATTGGCAAGAAAAAAGTTGCAAGGGAAGATTAGTTTTTTTCTGAGAAAATGGTATTGCGAATTGTGTTTGGGAGCTGAAAATCAGATGACTAACCGATCATTCATTTTCAGCTTCGAAAGGCAAGGAGGAAGCTTATCTATGAAAAAGCTAAGCACTATCACAAGGAATATAGGCAGATGTACAGAACTGAGATTCGAATGGCTAGAATGGCAAGAAAAGCTGGCAACTTCTATGTACCTGCAGAACCCAAATTGGCGTTTGTCATCAGGATCAGAGGGTAAGTTTGTTTTTTTACCACAGTCTGGTTTTGAAGGGAAAACTATACAATCCCAGCAAAATCAAACATTACTTTGGAGGCCTTGGTTCTGGAATAAAAATACTTTGGGGGTAGCTTGAACAAGGAGGCAATATTTTAATGGTTTAATTGGAAGACTTGTGCCCAAAGCTCCTATCCGTTCTCTAATTGAGCACTGGGCTTCAGTTCAGTGTCCTTGTGATGAAGTTCGAAAGTACTAAAATGTAGACTTGTGTTAACTAAGAAATGGTAAAAGGGTCAGAGGAAGTTTAAATGTCATAGGTTTGTGTCTAAAGACAATTTACTTTGAAAAGGAGGCAAACTGGGAGTGGTGATACAAAAATTTATGTAAATGAGGAAAAACACCAGTGGTCTTGGTAACACGAAAGGATTTCTGTCTACTTAGGTTGGACTTGTCCAAAATTTTAATACTTTCTTATTAATAAAAATTCTTATGCCAAATGAATTTTTGGTCTTTATTTCACTGCAGTATCAATGGTGTGAGCCCAAAGGTCCGAAAGGTGCTGCAGCTTCTTCGCCTTCGCCAGATCTTCAATGGTACCTTTGTTAAGCTCAACAAGGCTTCAATTAACATGCTGAGAATTGTGGAACCATATATTGCATGGGGGTAAGTCTGTCTTTTCCTTTGATTTCTGTTTGGTAAATTGGCTACGTTAGCAAGATGAATTTTAGGTGTTTTGACAATAACCATATTTTTTGGTCATTTATTTATGTTTGTTTTTCATATGTCAGGTACCCTAACCTGAAGTCAGTAAATGAATTGATCTACAAGCGTGGGTATGGGAAAATCAACAAAAAACGAATTGCCCTGACAGATAATGCATTGATTGCTCGATCTCTTGGTAGGTTCTATCTCTTTGAGGAAAAGTTTGATATTAGATAAATAAGTTTATGTTTTCTAGTGTCTTGGCGGCCCTGTGTTTTTCTCTTTTTACTATTGATTTTTTAACTGTTACATCCTATGTATAACTGTGCTTGTTGAATACTTTAAAGTTTAATAATATTTAAAAACTTAGTTCTAATCATCTTAAATAACTGTAAAATGTTCAGGTAAATATGGCATAATCTGCATGGAGGATCTGATTCATGAGATCTATACTGTTGGAAAACGCTTCAAAGAAGCAAACAACTTCCTGTGGCCCTTCAAATTATCTTCTCCAAGAGGTGGAATGAAGAAAAAGACCACCCATTTTGTAGAAGGTGGAGATGCTGGTAACAGGGAAGACCAGATCAACAGGCTTATTAGAAGGATGAACTAAGGTGAGCGACTTCTTGAGAAGTTTCCTTAGTACTATAGTAAAAGTGGTATAATCTCAAGTGTTTTCTCCATTAAATATTGAATAGGGTTTGGTTGAGTTCTAATCCATATATTTAGGTGGAGGGGTGGGGTGGGAATCAACCATCTCACATGATTACAGTTGGTTTGGTTATTCCTTTTGAGGATATATATGGAGGGAAGAAAAAGCCTGGTTTTCCCTACTTAAAAAGAAATGGGATTGGTACTTCTGTATAATTTTCTAGTTTATGTTAATTCTTAGCTGTTAAAGTGGTTTCTTTAATAATAGTTTTTGTTTTTGTTTTTTTTCTCCTTTCAGGTATCTACCATGGTCATTTTTGTAATCTGGTCAGTTAATAAACGGGAACTGCTTTAAAATTGACATATATTATGTTGTCTTGGTGACTTTTTTGTTAGCCTGTTTCTGATGTCCCTTAACTATCATGGCACCACTTGCTATGTGATAAAATTAAGCCAAATCAAAAACCATTGCATCCAAAACTTACGATCCAGTTTGTAGCTTATAAAAAACATTTCTTGGATTTGAGAAAGGGATTCCTAAATCCCTTTTGTACAGATCCCTTTCTATATGAAAGGGGTTTTATTTCTACAATTTTGAATTGTGCCATTGAGGTAGCCTTTTGCCTAGTTCACAGGCCTTTGTGCATTGTGACTTGTAGGTAAGGTAATAAAAGCAACTTATAAAAATAAGTTATTGCCGAAATTCCATTTTTCTTTTCAGGCTTTGGCTTGCCTATAGAGTACCATGTAAATGTGTTTTCATATTCTTGTTTTGTGTCTTTTGTCCATATTTTGGTAAGTTTTCTGTTACATATTGTATATATTACGAAGGAAGAAATTAGTGTCCACTGATCTGAGTTATTTTGGTGCGCCTAAATTGAAACTAGTGAGCAAAAATTTTAAATAATGAGTTCTGGTATTTTATGAATTATATTCTATGTTTTGCATGTCATCTTACCTGATTAGTGAACTGAAAGTTTATAACATAAAGTGTATGTACAATAGCTAACAATTTTTTGTAGTCTTCAGTGATTGTACCAAAGGTATGGTGCATATGAAACAGATGCCCTGTTAATTCTTTTGATACTTTTGTGCCAGAATCATTACTTTTTTATATTTGAAAGTCGCTGGACAAAATATATCTAAGAATTTCTTTAAATTCTTCGGCATGGAAGCTGTTTCTCTTGCACTGGTGACTTTAAAGTCAATAAATTCTGGAGAGAAATTGAGGTCTTTTATTTACTTTTAAAGAATACATTTCTTTATTTTAGAGGGGAAGATAGGGGGAAAGAGGGAGAAAAAACTTGATTTGTTGCCTCTTGCCTGTGCCCTACCAAGAATGGAACTGGTGACCTTTGACTCTGTGGGGTGATGGTCAACCCACCAAGCCATGCCAACCAAGGCAAGGTCCTTAAATTTATAAAATCAGTGTTTCATGTCTGAGTGTATAAGCGGTCTGCAATAAAATTTTGTGTCTTAGTAAACAGTTGGATAAATGTACAAAAAATTAGCATACATTAATCTGTAGATGGAGCCTAAGAGTGGGTTTGGAAGTTACCTATTTCCATCCCCCTCAGCCTTTGCTCATCCAGTATCTTGAAAGGTAGAAGTGACTCAGAAGAAAGAAAATTTAATTATCGTATAAAGTTGTATATATGGCATATTGCTAACTACCTAGGCATGGGTAGGTGGGTGAAACTAAATGATGTAGGAATTGGGATAGTAGTAAGTAGAAGTGCAACTGTCTATGGGTGGTGGCATTTAAAACAACTCTCCTTAAACAATTTTTTTAGAACAGTATTAGATTCACAGTGGATTGAGGTTAGATATACTAGTCCCCCTTATCCACAGGGGATATGTTTCAAGGCCCCAAAGTGTGTGCTGGAAGCAGTGAACAGTACTAACTATATAGTATGTTTGCCTTCATCACAGGATCGTGAAGGCTAAGTAATGGTTATAAAAATATTTTGTGAACAGTTCAAACCAATTGAAATGCAAGTTAATGCCTTATTTTATTTAGCCTTCCTCTCCTAAAAGTCCCTTCTACAAGGGACCGTCAGCTAGAAAGCTTAACTAACCTTTCTGAAAGTCCGGGTCACTGAATAGATGCTACTTCTACACTCAGCCTCACATAAGTACATTACTACCATTTGTGCCCTTCAGAGTGCCAACTTCATTGGCTGTCTCTGTCCTTCAGCCTCATGTTGCTTAGAAGCTTCCTCTGGTAGGCTGGATCAAGAGTGCTGGCTCAGGAGACAAACTATTTGGGTTCATATCCAGCCTTCACATAATAGCTCAATAAATTATGTCAGAGCCTGGCTCAGAGTGCTAAGTAAGTGCTATTTTACTGTTGTAAAACTTGAGCAACTATCAGGGGCATACAATGAAGAGGAGCCTCTGCTTTCAAGTGCAAGTATAATGGCCAAGGTAGAGCACATATTAAGAGGTAAATGCTATAGGGACATCTAGAATGTGACAGGTTCTTGGGGTCTTGGGGAACCACCTCCAGGGGAAGGTTGACAACTTTCTGCCCCTGCCGTTTTCCTTTACAGATTTGGTATCAAACTGGCCAAAACATTTTCACACACCTTCCTTCTCTTGGGCAGTAAAACTTTTTAAGGCCAGCCTTTTTCATCATACCTAGTACCTGACATGTAACATAACACAGGCATAACTTCATTTTATTGGGCTTCACAGATGTTGCTTTTTTTTTCCTAAACAAAGCTAAGGCAAGATCCTCCACTAGCAAAAAAAGATTCCAACTTTATTGTGGTGGTCTGGAACCAAACCCTCATATCTTGAGGTATACCTGTAGCACTAAGTATGTTTCCTATAACTGCTATAAATCACCACAAATTTTAAGTGATTTAAAATACCCAGATTTATTGTCTTAACAGTTTTGGAGCTCAGAAGTCCAAAACGCAATTCATGGGGTTTAAGGTGTCAGCAGGCCTGCCTGCCCACCTTCTGAAGGCTCTACAGGAGAATCAATTTCCTTACCTGTTCTAGAAGCCACTTGCATTTCTCAGCTCATCATCCCTTCCGTCTGCAAAGTGCAGTTTCTGCTTCCATGTTTTCATCATCTCATTCCCCTGGCCTCTCTGTTACAAGAACCCTCGTTATTACATTGAGCCACCCAGGTAATCTAGGGTAACCTCCCCATTTCACACTTCGTAGTTTCAATACATCTGCAAAATCCCTACATAAGACAGCATATTCTCAGGTCCTGGGAACTAGGACGGAAATATTTGGAAGGGCTATTTGATCTTTTTGGCTCCCACGTATATTTTTTCTTAGAGAATGAGAAGCTTCTAATGTAGGGTCTTGGCACTTGTTCTTGTGTCTGGAACACTCAGCCCTCCATTCTGCACTTGGTATTTTCATTATGGAAAAAGGTCATCTTTGACATGTCTCTTCATAGAACTTTTTTTCCATAGCGACTCATACCTGAAATAACTTTCTATTTACTTATCCGAATCACTCCTTTCTCTGTTTTAGAACTTTTAACAATGCTTGGTGCATTGTGTGCCAGTTGCTGCTTTCAGTTAATCAAGCTGCCTAAAGGGCAATAGCCATTTAAAATATTGTATCTCTACTTGGCACGTGTAGTTCTGGCATGTTGGATGGGGAAGGGAGTGGGGGCTGGGATGTGGATTTATGAGTTTAATTGTGTAGGGATAATAGTATGTGAAAATGAGCAACATGTTAGGAGAACATAAGAGATGTTCCACAAAGGTAGGCTTTGGATGCCCAGTTATGAAACCACAGGAACCAGGCATGGAGTTTGGACAGAGCTGTTGGTGGGAGGTGAGATAGCAAGACCCAAGCAGACCAGTTAGTAAACTGGATAACCTGTTGAGTGCAGCACCAGGAACTGAATTCCTAATTGGTTTTGGAATGGGCCCCAGACATTTTCCCTTTAAGTTCATGTGTTTTCAGTGTGCCTATTCATTTAGGTAAGTATATCACTATCACAATTATTGAGACGAGTTAACTTTCCTCCCTCAGGATAACAATCGGTGGCGGGGCTGAGTACTATATTTTGCTGAGTACAGTGCACACTTTTTTTGCCCAAATTTTTTAGGGAAAAATAAGGATGTGCATTATACATGGGTACTAATTCCATACCTACGTGTTTTTAATTTTTTATGCTTATGAGTTAAGTGTAAATTCTAGAAAGCAATAACGATACCTGTATATAAATAACCTGGTATATGATAATTGGTTTTATATATAATTAAAATTGAATTAAAAATTAAAATTTTTCCTGAAGGTTCGGGCCAAAAACGTGGGTGCGTATTATACATGGGAGTGCATTCTACATGGCAAAATATGGTATTAGTTTCCAGGTCTAATTTGAGTTGGTGTTCTTAAGGGAACTAGGAATGGTTAGTATCATGAAAGCAGAAAAGTGACCTTGAGAGAAGTTTCAGAAATTTTGTGAGATCTGAAACCATATTACCAAGGCAGAACTTGCAGCCTTACTGAGTCAAGAAATGAAGGCAACAGTATAGCTTCTAAGAGCCTATTGTGCCAGTCGGGGTGCTAGGGAGAAGACACAACCTAAGCTTTCACCCAAGAAGCCAGACAAAGGAAGCGTAGAACATGGAATTCCAGCGGACGTGGGGAGGAAATTCAGGGATGATTCTGTAACTTAAGACTGGCCTAGTCAGGTATTACTGGGCTGTTTGAAAGGTCTAGACTCATCAGTACTCTAGAGACCCTCGTTTGAATCTTAAAAATGCAACTCAGAAATGAAGGTTGCCAGCCTTGTCCAACTGTACACCACCCAACCTGAAGTGCCTAGCGCACCTTGTATGCCTCGCGGACCTTGTGTCACGACTGACTCCGTTTTACGAACCCTGTTTCGGCATCATCTGCCCACCCCAACTCCTGTAGCTGTGACCACAAAGCTGGCAGTAGTACCGAGTAAGTCCTGGGGGTGGAGAGGGTACGAGCGTCTCCTAGCCGCCCTTGCGTCACCCTGTTGCAGTCTCAACTCACCACCCTTTTCCCATGAGGGCCTGCGGGCCTGCTGACCGAGTGCAGCGGAAGTTCTGGGCGCCTGGCAACGGATGCGCGTCAGACGGGAGCAGCAGCCTCAGGAGTTGCTGTCAGCAGGCGGGGCGCAGAGCTCCCCAGCATCGCAGGGCTGCCTGCCTCCGAGCATGTTCGCCTTGACAGCGGTGCCCGAGCAAGCGCGCGGCCGCCGGGCCTGCACCGCCCAACACCCTGCCAGGTCCCGGGGCTCTACTCGGAGCGCTGCTGGCTGCCCCGCTTCCCGCTGCCCCCGCTGCCGGAGGCTCAGACCTTGGTGCCACTGCCCCCGGCCCGGCGGGCGAAGAAGTCCCTGCCCTCCGTGGCGGAGCTGCGGGGACAGTGAGTGCAGCTGGAGGGCTCAGGGACCTCGCCCGGGCAGGGATTGTAGGGAGGCTGCCCCTTCCCAGGAAGGGAAATTAACCTGGAGAAGGAGTGGATCACTCCAACTGTTCTCCTCGAGATGACCTGCGAGGAGGCTGGGGTGGAGGGCCGGTCCCAGGCTGCTGCGCAGGGTCAGGGGACTGAGAAAGGAGAGTGAAACCAGGGAGGATCTCCGCCAGATCTGTATCTTTCCACACACCTCCCTTTCTGGTACAGGCCAGCACCCACAGCCATCCCTCCCGGGACACAGCGCGCAGATCCACCCTCCAGCATTTCACTGAAGAGGAGGGAGGATGTGTTTGCCGTCTCCCTTTCTCTGCCCTGCACTTGTACCCAGCCATGTGGATGGAGCAGGCGTGGGACACTGACCATGTTAATTAGTTAGCTCTGGCCCCATTTTCATTGCTAATTTTGCTTTGTACTATTTATGATTTACCCATAATTGGTGTGTTTATTACTGTTTTCACTAAGGGTTAAAAATACTGGAAAAGATTTGTATGATGCACGTCGTCTGTTCTAACGTACTCCTCATTTCCTCTACAACCTTTTTGGGGTGCAAAAGGTTGCATACTGTGAAGCCTCTTGCTAGACAAACGCAATTTTGCAACCATTTTCCTGGTAGTGTTCTCCGAAGCACCGAAATCGTCGTATTGAGTTTTTATCCATATTGCTAATAATGAGTCAAATCTCCAGTTACAATGACATTTCTTCAAAAATACTTCTGACGTTTCTTATTTTAAATGCTTACATTTTGAAATTACATTATAATACATAAAAATTTCTCGTTCAAACAGCACAGGAATTTGAGGTGAAAGCCCTCTCCACTTTCTATTCTTTATTTGCTAACATTTCTTAGAGTTCATTTAGTGTGTATCGTTTCATTTTTTTCCATTTGTTTTCTGATCATCAATGGAATAATATATGGATTATTTTGAGAAATTGCCTTTTTCACTTAAGATACTGCAAGTACCTATCATATCATTTTACTTAATTTGCATTGAGTACTTCATAGATGTATCATGTAGATGTGTGATCATATGGTGTGTATACACACACACAATAATTTAAGTAACATCTTGCATTAAGATTGGTTCCAACTTTTCCTTACTTTAAACACTGCAACAATGAATATTCTTAGACATGGTAATAGTTCTACAAATGAATTCCTTGAAGCAGAATCACAGGATCAGGTGTATGTATGTATGTTAAAAAAAAAAAAAAACTTGGTGGAATCTTGCCTTCCAAAAAGTCTTTACTAGTTGACATTTCTGTCAACAGTGTTTAGAAAAACCTGTGTTGATCATTATTTAAAAACAGTTAAAACAATAACTTCCACTTACTGTTTATACATGCCCAGCACTGCACTGAACAGTTTACATGTATTTTAAAAGTAATCCTCACTAACCCAATGAGAACCAGACACTTATTTTCTTCATCGCCCTATGGTTATGCAGCTATTGAAGGACAGAGTTAAGATTAAAATCCAAGTTCATTTTACTCCAGTGTTCATGTTCTTTGGTCTGAAATTCTGGTCAGTGACTGGGAATTGCTTCATTGAATTGTTTGAGCATTAAATGGGATTGTGTACTTGGTGTTAACATATTACTGGTAGTTCTTTTCTCTACTTCTGTTGAATTGGACAGGGTACAATGCTTCCTGAGATTCTGGTTCCTCTGGATCCTCTGCTTCTTCAGTCATTTCTCTGCCTCTTTTCTTTATCTTCCTGCCTTTGTGTATATTTTAAAGGAAACTGGCTTTTTTCTCTCTCTCAAATTTCCTTTGGCAACTTTACTCCAGTCTCTGGCCTTAATTCTCACCAGTAAATAGATAATTCTTAATTTTCATTTCCCAACCAAACCTATTGTCTTCAACCCCTAGAACTTAGATCCAGGTTATATGTCCACTTGGATGTTCTGGAGGCATGTTATCTCAAACTGAGCTCCTTGTCCTCCACCTCCAGGCCAGCATTTTCTCTTTGAGAATAATTCATGGTTCTATAAATTCTCTTAGTCAACCTATCTCATAGCCTACATCATCTTTTTTTCCTTGTTGAACCTCCTAAAGCCAATCAGTTGTTAATCATGCATAACCACCTTGGCCAGCATTAAGATGTGTCTGTGATCTTTCCCCAGTCTACCATTTCACTGTTTCTCAGTGCTCTTATCTGGACCATTGTCTCCATTCTCTGTGGCACCCTTCACATTTGTATCTTTCCCTGGAATGCCTCCACCCACATTTCTGCCTGTCTGAATTTCATTTAAACATTATTTTCTAGTGTCTCCCAAGTCTTTTGAACCTCTATATGAAAGTATTATTGCCCGTATTTTAACTCCTAAAATATAAGTGACATCTACAGGGTCTGTCCAGAAGGAATCCAGCCATGCAATATGAAAAATAGAGACATTTCTTTAAGAAGATACAATATACAAGAAACATTGTTCATAGGACGATGAGACTGCAGTCCCCTTCAAAGTAGGCATCTGGGACCCCACACAGTTCTCTTAATCTCCATCAGCTGCCCTGTTCTATTTTCCTGAATCTCACTGACAGTCTGAAGTCTCTTCCCTTTTAAAGGTGATTTTAGTTTTGGGAAAAGCCAGAAGTCACAGGGCACTAAATCTGGGCTGCAGGGGGTTTGAGTCACCTGGGCGATTTGAAGTTTTCCCAAAACCTCTGTACAACACGTGATGCGTGAGTGGGCGCATTGTTGTTATGAAGCTGCCAATCACCAGTTGCCCAATAGCTGCAGCCTTCTGAATTATCTGAATAGTTTCTGCAGAGGAATGTTCAAGTTTAATGCAAAATAGGATGCAGATTTGTTGTTCTACTCAGTCATTTTGAATACGATGGCTACATAGTACATGTGCTCACTCAATGGTGCCTACCACCCCCAGTGATTAGTACAGTGAAGTTGCCATTGTTCATGCATGTACATTCCAGTCCACTCTTCTCGGCTGCCAGGTTACACCAATGTCACATAAAATGTTCTCGTTCTCTTAACAATAGCTGGGCTTTTTCCAGACAGACCTCATTGTGTGCATATGTATATGTATATATCTGCCCCAATACTGTTATTTCATGTATTGTAGCTGTATGAGTGGCTACTGTTTTTCCTTTTGGACAAGAAATTCTATGAAGGCAGGATTTCTATTTTGGTGCCCTTTGTACTTGTCAAGTACATGGCACACTGATGTATACACAGAACATGCTTAATGAATATATTTGAGTAAGTGAGCTAATGCATTCACTTGGGATTAAAAATTGCATATATTAGAATATTGCTAGCTATAGTGACAAACAGACCTCAACATTTTAGTGGTTTAATGTATACAGTACTTCCTCATTCATCTCATGTGCACATCTTTGGGATATGGGGACCCGGAGAAAACCCATGCAGACATGGGGAGAGTGTACAAACTCCACACAGACTATGGCCCCAGCCGGAATCAAGTGTTTTTCTCATCTATGTGATAATGAAACAACTTTAAACAAAATGACATCATTTGATGACCTGGTGTTTTTAGTCAGCAGGCAGCTTTCTTCAATGGGTAGTAGGATCCATTCATCAGCACACTGCTGTTACCCAATTGCAACCAGAAGAAGGGGAAGGAGAGAGTGTGGTGAAAGCAGACTTTCATAAAAGCTTCCTGCAGAAAGTGTTCACCTTACATTCTCCCACATCCCAATTCCAGAAAGACAGCCACTCCCTAGGAACAGCTTTGTTTTCTTGAGGAGCAAAAATTCTGGTAGGCATTCAGCCTGCTCTGCCACAGTTCATTTCTACTTATCAAAAGCTGTGGGACTTAGCTTGAACATCCTTGCTCAAAAACAAAAGCAAAACTCTCCTACTTGCCTTATCAGGTTAGCAAAGGGTCTGTTGTACTGCAGAAGTCCAACATGGGTTTATCATTACTAGTTATCATAATGAACTATAATCACTTACTTTGTTCCCCCAATATACTGAAGGCTTTTGCATTTTAATTATTTTTGTATTGTCAACTTCTAGCACAATGACCGGCATTGTAGATAAACAACCAGCTTTCTCAATGATTCTACAATTTTTCTTGATGTTCCCTGGATAATTCTTTTTCTTGAAGCTAAAATTTAAGATAATTTTACTATCAGCTATTTGATATTAGGGTTATTTTCGGCCTTTTTTTATTATAAAAAACACAGGATTTGACATTCTTGAAGATAAATATTTTTCTGCATCAGTGATTCAGAATTGATGGATAAATTCCTGGAAGTAGAACTGCTGGGTCAAAAGTTTATAAAATTATAAGGACATATATATCTTGCTAGATTGCTCTCTGGAAATGTTATAAAAATACATATACTGAAACCCATGAGAGTGCCTAGTTCCTTGTACCCCATCTTATACCACTGAGTATTAAAGAAAAAAATTCTCGTCATTTGATTGGTGAAAGTGATAGCTTATTATATTGCTTTTATTGGCATACTAGTGAGAATGAACTTTATTGACCATTTGTATTTTTTTCTGCAATGAGTTATCTGTTCTTAAACTAATTCTCTATAGGGTTCATTATTTAGATTTCTAAGTATCATTGTACATAAAAGAAATTACATTCTTCATTTCTTTATATCTTCATTTGAAAAGTTATTCTGGTAACTTCTGGGCAGAGTGAGCTGACAAGAAAGGGAACCCATTCTGCTTCATTATATTTCCAATGTGGGCAAAATATAATAAGGTAATTTATAGATATGTGGCTAAGCTAGGAACCAAAAGAAGGAAAGGCCCAGGTGCCAGAGATGAAGGAATGTTCACACAGGAAGCCACTGTTGAGCATCTGCTGAAATCTGGAAGTCACAAAGGAGTACTGTTTCTGTTACTATGACTGCATCACAAATTTCTCCAAAACGTAGTCGTGGAAAACAACCATTTATTGTACTCATGGATTCTGTGGGTCAGGAATTCAGACAGTGAACAGTAGGGACAGCTTGGCTCTGCCTCATCATGTCTGGGCCCTCTGACAGCAGGTTTGAAGGCTTGGGGCTGGAATCACCTGAAGGCTCATTCACTCCCATGTCTGGTGGCCGATGCTGACTGTGGACTTAGACCTGAGCTGTGGACGTCAGCTGTAACATTTACATGGTGTCCTCTTCCTACCACCTGGATTCCTCACAGAATGGTGGCAAGGTTTCAAAGGTGAGTACCCCAAGAGAAAAAGCCAGAGGAAGTTGTATCACATTTTATGATCTAGCTTTGGAAATCACACAGACACTTCTACTGCATCTCATTTACTGAGGAAGTTAGTTTCAGGGGGGGAACCACAGACTTCACTTCATGAAGGAAGAGTGTCGACATTACATTGAAGGAAGAACATGTGGTATTGGATATGTTTCAGTGCAGGATATGTTGAAAAACACAACCTGCCACAAGAACCTTGACATTGAGAAGATAACTAGAAAAATACCCTCCATTGGCCTGAGGAGGCTACAAGGAAGTTTGCCAACCACTTGAACCCAGAAAAGAGTAAACAGTGTCATACCCTGCACAGCTCAAGTCTGAGGTCTGAATTCACAGGACTTTCCAAGAAATTGTCATATTAGTTGGTCTGGCACCTCTGAAACCCAGGTCTAGGCAGACAAATGGAAAAAATCTCTCTCTATAGCAAGGTTTCTGTAGCTCAGGGGACACTGGACTCCTGTAGATAACAACCTCTCTAAAGATGAGCTTACAGTTAAAGATTACAAATTATATAAGGTAATGAACCATAAGAAAGAAAACATGGCATATTTAGCAAATGGGAGATTTGTGTCTCCAAACTAAAACAATAGAACATGATGGAAAAATTAAATTAATAATATTCAAGGAGATGAAGGTATGGAAACCAAAAGCAAGAACAGGGAAGTATGGAAAAGAACAGGAGAGGTCTAGAGTTGCACATTCTGATTTTGCTGATCTCATCCTTGTAATGTCATGTAGTATGTTCTTTTGCCCCCTGCCTGTCCTCTAAATCAGTGTTAGATCTGAAGGCTTGATCAAAGACAGGTTTGACTTTTATTTTTCAAGAATACTTAACAGGCATTGCTCCATTGGGAGGTACTTAGTATTCATGTCATGAGTTCTTTTTTTATCTGAGCTGCCATTGATTATCCTTGCTGTATCAGTCAGGGTTCTCAGGAGAAACAGAACCAGTGTATGTACAAAATTATTTCAAGGAATTAGCTTATGCACTTGTGGGAGTTGGCGGGTAAATCCAAAATTTGAAGGGCAGGACAGCCAGCTGGAAACTCTCAGGCAGGATGATGCTAGAGTTTTGTGGTAAAATTCCCTTTCTCAGGGAAAATTCAGTTTTATTCATAAGGACTTTTAACTGATTAGATACAGCTCACTTAGAATTTTGAGGCTCATCTCCTTTACTTAAAGTCAATTGACTGTAGATATTCACTACATCTAGAAATACACCTTCACTGAAACACCTAGATTAGTGTTTAATTGGATAGCTGGCTATCAGAACTTAACCAAGTTGACACAGAAAATTAACCATCACAATTGCCAAGATCCATGAACTAATTAAAGTTATAAGACTGGTGATGTTTTAATATTATTATTCCATCATTTATTATCTTCGATACTCTATGAAGAAAAACTTCGCTATCATTCATTTGATATCAAATATATCAAATATTTGATCCTTATATGTAGTAGGTTTCGAATCAAGTTGATTCTTTAGTATCCTCCAAAGATGGTCAGTGTGGTGTTTTTTAAAAAGTATCACAATACATTTGCATATTCTGCATATTTAATATATTTTAATTTATTGAATTTAATATTCTTATTAATGTTTACATTCTCATCTTTGTTCAACTGGCACCTCTTCAAGTTCCTCATCCTTCCTAATATTGTGAATAGCACCAGTCTTGCACAGCTCCCAGGTGTCTAAATGCTACTACATTTTCTTCTATCCAGTTGGCTCTCTGGAATCTCCTTTGTCCTGGGTTTAGGCTCCCAGTACCATTCACCTAGGGGATTGCAATAGTCTTGTAATTGGCCTCCTTGCTCCCATCTTTCTTTCAATATTGCTGAAGCTGAAACAATATTGAAATCTGAATTTTAAAATCTTAGGTCTAATCCTTCATCAGCTTCCATTGTTTGTGAATATGATCTCCCAAATAAGTTGCCTAAACCTCAAGATAAATAAGATCCATTGGCAAAGAAAGTCAAATTATTATTACATATATACTATTTTAAATTTGAGAAATTGCACCTACCATTCAATAGGTGCTTGTTGAACACATTAGAGCAGGGGCTAGCAAAGTTCAGTAAAATATATAGGCTTTGTGGGCCACTGTCTTTGTCGCAACTACTCCGCTCTGCTCTGTGGCCTGAGGGAGCAATAGAAAATATGTAAACAGATGGACATTGGTGTTCCAATGCGGATCTATTTACTAAAACAGGTGGCAAGCTAGATTTGTCCCTGGGACCATAGTTTGCTGACCCCTGGATTGGAGTTTGGAGGAGCAGTAGCTCAGTATTCACCAATTGAGTGCTAACATCGACTTTACAGAATGTACCTGTTATGAATAATGAGAATTGACTTCATTTTCATTATATTTTATCTGAAATGATTTTGTTGATTTGTTTACTTAATATCTGCCTCTCTCACCTAAGTTTTGGGAGAACAGGCACCCCATGTGATTTGGTTCATTCTTACATCCTTATTGTGTGACATGATTGTCATTCAACATATTTTGTTAAGTGCATAAATGAATGGATGGACAAATAATGAATAGAGAACATTTCATTAACATTTTCTTCTGAACTAGGTGAAAAAAAGATAATATTAATTTAAACATTTTTGGAATATTTCTTTAAAAATAGTTAAATGCACTCACACTTTGGGGTGCCTTTGAAAATATAGTAATTATTTTACAGCTCTTTATTTTAAGCAATTAATTTATCTCAATCTCCAGCCTCTTTACTATTTGTGAAAGCATTTGTTTTGAGTGAGTTTTTTATGGCCTGCCCTAGAACATAGGTACTTTGTTCTTTTTTATCATCTCTTTCTACATGTTTTTTTAAAAGTCTTTTTTGTTGTTGTTCTACGAGGTATCTTTAATTTTTCTCTTTCCACCAGAATTAGATGGTTGACCAAGTTTCCAGGAAACATAAGATCAAAAACATTTGGTTTTTAAAATTATTTCTGCACATTCCCTAACTTGTATATTCTTGCAGCTGTGGGCTTCCCACCCCAACCCCAACTTTTTATTATGGAAAATTTCAAGCATAAACAAAAATGTAGAGATAATAGTATAACGACCCCTCATGTATTTATTGGGTGAATGTTTTCAAAATATTTAGTTTTAGAAAACCCCTCTTCACCTGGCTTGATACAATGCCCAGAAAGGCATTTATTGTTAGTCCATGGTTATTTCTACTGTCTTGGAAGGGATGCTTCTAAGGAGAAGAGGGTCTACCTTGGAGCAAAAACAAAGCTGTTAGGTCATCTTCACCTTTATAAGTAAAAGGAAAAAATAAGGTCTTAGAATTGAGCCTGGATTTTAATTCTAGTAGTCTTTTAAGACTTTCAAAATTTAATTTACTCTCTATTTTAGTTCAGATTTATTGTCATTTTTTTATTGTTGTTGCCTTTCTGATTATCTTGTTTTCTCAAGTCTTTAGCAATAAACACTGTGAAATCAAGAGAGTTCAAGAGCATTGAAGAAAGAATGAGCTACTCTTCTTCCACTGCTGCTGGGAAGGAGGACAAACCCCGGTGTAGAGAGGGTGCTGGCAGCCATGGAGAGTAAGGGAAGCAGTGTGAGCCTCTGAGCAGCTGCAGGGAGGGACAGTGGCCTAGAGCAGAGGACTTGGCATGTCCCATTGGAGATGCCCATGTGGGCCCTTGACATGGTGCTGAGGTCGTGACTTCTCTCTCTGCTGTCTCTGCATTTCCTAATGCTCTTTACCCCATCCCGTAGCCCATAACTGTCTAGTTCTCACCCTCGTCTGTAACTCCAACACTGCCATTTCAAGGGCACCCAAGATCTCACCACTAAGTCCAGACTCTTTCCCCTTTATTCTCATCCTATTTTTCATGTCCCAATAAGTAACCTCTCCAGGATTTGACACAGGTGGCTCGATAGGTATGGAAATACTTCCTAGGAGACGCTAACCTCTCATCACTCCCCCATCTCCGAGGCAACCTTTGTGTCTCCCTTCCTTTTCTCTCCACCCTCTTTCTCCTCCTTCCCTCTTCTCTTACTTTTCCTCTCTCTTCCCACATTCTCTTCTCTCCCCTGCTTCTTGCTGCACACCTATGCATGGGGATACACACATGCCACATTGTCTCTCATTTCATATCTTTTCACATGTGTTTCCTCTACTAGGACTCTGTATTGTTTTCCCTTTCTACCACTTATTGCCCTGCATGCCTAGTTTCCTTGTCCGTGTTTACAGGACTCTAAGCTCTTCGAGGGTAGGAACTGTTTTGTTTATCATGTTTCTCCAATGCCTTGTGCATTTCCTGGCACAGAACCAATCCTTAGTAAATATTTTGTATGAATGAATGAGCACAACACAATCTGGGTATCTGTAATCTGTTGTGACCATTGGAGAAAATGAATATATGCCTTGCTCATGGTTGTATCCTCTTTAGAGTTTAGTAATGCCTTGCATAAAATAAATACTTAATACTTATGATTAAATTGAATATGTAGTAAATAAGCTGATACATGATTATTTGTCTGTGTCTGTGTCTAGAATAAAAGTAATGGCTATCCTGAGGATGTGTTTATTTTTCCATGGAGCGTAGAAATTATCTTTTTCTTTGGACACAAATGCATTTTATAATGGTGATAATTTAAATTTTTTAAACTTTATCATGGTAAGAGCACAATATGAGATCAATCTTAACATAAGACTTTTAAGTGTACAATATGGTATTGCTATCTGTTGGAACAATGTCACACAGCAGATCCTTAAAATGTATTCATCTTGCTTCACTGAAACTTTATACCCACCAATTAGCAACTTCTCACCCTACCCACCACACACACCAGCCCCTGGCAACCATCAGTCTAGGCTCTTAGGAGTTTGTTTTAGAGACCTCATATAAATGGAATCATGCAGTATTTGTCTTTCTGCAACTGTCTTATCTTACTTAACATAATGCCCTTACAGCCCATGCATGTTGTATATTTCAGGACTTCCTTTTTATGGCTGAATAATATTCCATTGTATATCTGTACCTCATTTTTTAAATTCCTTCATTTATTGATAGATATTTAGGTTTTCTCTACATCTTGGCTATTGTGAATATTGCTGCAGTGAACATGGGAATGCTAATATCTCTGTGAGATACTGATTTCTATTCTTTTGGATAAATACACAGAAGTGGAATTGCTGGGTTGTATGGCAGTTCTAGTTTTAATTTTTTCAGCAATGTCCATGTTGTTTTCCACACCAGCTATACCGTTTTGCATTTCCATCAGTAGTGCACAAGGGTTCCAGTTTCTCTATATGCTCCCTGATGCTGTTGTATTTTTCAAAAATTTTTAATAATAGCCATCCTTACCGGTGTGAGTTGATACCACATTGTGATTTTGATTAGAATTTTCCTGATTGTTAGTGATGTTGACCATCTTTTCATATGCCCATTGGCCATTTGTATATATTCTTTGGAGAAATGTCTGTTCAACTCCTTAGCCCATTTTAAAAATAATGTTATTTGTTTGTTTGTTTGTTTGTTTTTTGAACCAGGGAGTTGTAAGAGTTCCTCATGTATTTTGGATATTAACCCCTTATCAGATATATGATTTGCAAATATTTTCCCCAATTTGTAGATTACCTTTTCATTCTTTGTTTCCTTTTCTGTGCAAAAAGTCTTTAGTTTGATGTATTCCACTTGCCAATTTTGCTTTCATTTCCTGTGCTTTTGGTGTTATAGTCATAAAATCATGGCCAAAACCAATGTCATGAAGCTTTCCCCTGTGTTTACTTCTAGGAGTTTTATAGTTTCAGGTCTCGGGCTTAAGTCTTTAATCCATTTTGAGTTTATTTTTGTGCTTGGTGTAAGAAAGGATTCAATTTCATTCTTTTGCATGTGGATATCTAGTTTTCTCAACACTCTTTGTTGAAGAGACTATCCTTTCCCTATTGTGTATTCCTGGCACCCTTGTCAAAGATCAGTTGACTATATATGTGTAGATTTATTTCTAGCCTGTGCACTGTTCTTTTGGCTTGTATGTTTGTCTTTATGACAATATCACGTTGTTTTGATTACTCAAAGTTTGTAATGAATTTTGAAATCAGGAAGTTTCATACCTCCAGCTTTGATCTTCTTTCTCAAAATTGTTTTGGCTATCTGGGGTTCTTTGTAATTCCATATGAATTTTTTTATTGGGTTTTGGTTTTTCTTTTACTATTTCTTTTAAGAAATACCACAGGGATTTTGTTAAAGATAACAGTGAGTCTGTAGATCATTTTGGGTAGTAGGGATATTTTGACAATACTAAGTTTTTCATTCTATGAATATTGAACGTCTTTCCATTTGTTTCTTCTTTAATTTCTTTCATTAATGTTTTGTAGGTTTTCAATGTGTAAGTCTTTCTCTCCCTTAGTTAAATTTATTCCTAAGTATTTTATTAAAGTGATGCTATTAAAAATTGGACTGCTTTCCTACTTTCTTTTTCAGATAGTTTGTTGTTAATGTATAAAATTACAGGTGATTTCGGTTTGTTGATTTTGTATCCTGCAACTTCACTGAATTCCTTTTTTAGTTTTAACATTTTCTTTTTATTTGTTGGAGTCCAGGGCATTTGATGCATTTAAGATCATGTCCTCTATAAACAGCAGCAATTTTTCTTTTTCTTATTCAATCTGGATGCCTTTTATTCCCTTTCTTTCCTAATTTCTCTATGTAGGACTTGCAGTACTATGTTGAGTAGAAGAGACAGGAGTGGGCATCATTGCTTTGTTCCTGATTTTGGAGGTAGAGTTTTGAATTTTTCACCATTGAGTATGATGTTAGCTCTGGGCTTTTCATATATAACTTTTTATTATGTTAAGATAATTTCTCTCTATTCTTAGTTTGTTAAAACTATTTTCTATTGTGAAAGGGTGTTGAACTTTATCGAATGTTTATTCTTTTCCATTGAGATGCTCACATGGTTATTTTTATCTTTCATTCCATTATGTGGTATAGCACATTCATTGATTTTTGTGTATTTAATGCATCCCAGAGATATATGTCAGTTGGTGTATAATGATAATATATTTGAGAGAATCCTAAGCATTTTCTTGTCTTGTACATGATAGCTTGTTGTTGAACTTAATTATTTTTATATTGACAAATATCTATAACTCGGAATTTTAATAAATTCATTACAATATACAAAAGAAAAAATGCTTGCTGCATATTTTAGCTATATTCTTAAAGGTCTCTTGCTTTAAAATACCAGGAATCTGTATTTACATATATAAGTAAACTTTTCATTTAGGTCTATGGAAAACAAATTAGAAAACATATTTGTCTCTGTATTAATTTTTCTTCTTCTTTAAATTTTGTGTCCCAAATCTGGATCAGCATCTCACTTTCATCGTTGCTGTTGAAAGAAGAAAAAATGCCTGTGCTATCTCCGGAAATCAAAGTCCAGACTTCCAGTGTCACCAAAAATTCCCTTGAAAATTATTTTCTCTTTGAGAGTAGTTGGAGGAAAGCAGTTTTAGAAACACAGAAGTTGAGAAATGGTAACTTCAATTTTACTTAAGAAAGAAAATACAGAAATAGTGAATTTGAATTTACATGTATATTTTCAAAGCAATAAGAGATATTTATAATTTTGTAACACTTAAGTAAGGATAGTATCTTCAGTTTAAAGAAAAGAAAAATGGAAGCAAATTAAAATTAATTTGCTTAATGTAATTCTATAACTCATAATAGAAATGAATTTTAAAGAACTACTCTCAATATTTTTAAATATGTTTTATTTGATATTAATGCAGTGCTTTTTCTGTTGGATCATACTATTTTTCATGAATAGTGTTTGTTTTTAAATACCTGAAGTTGGTTTTTATATTAAAAAAACCCCTCAAATCTAGGGAAAGGGGATGGAGGGAGGTAAAAGAGGCTAGAGAGAGGATAAATGTTGCTGGAAGGTGATTTGACTTTGGGTGGTGAACACCCCATACAGTATATGGGTAATGTATTATAAAATTGTACCTGTATAATTGTATTAATCAATGTCACCTCAATAAATTCAATTAAAAAGAAAATAAATAAAAGTTTACCCCTGAAAATAAACCCCCCAGAAATCCACAAATCTTTAACAGCACCTTTTGTATTAATAATTCTAACCAGAATTGTCTCCCTTCCTTTCCTTCGAAAGAGTCTTATATCCTATAGTTACTCAATGAAGACTAATTTGAGAACTTTTGACATGTAAATGAGTGTATTTATAGCTTTTCTCCCTAATTTCAAATTATAAAAGTATTTTTTAAATTGATACTGAATTCTGCCATTAGCTTTATTGTTGGAGATATAATTCTTAAAAATAGCAAAATTCAAACTCCTTAAGTATTTCATCACTTCTGGTTTTGAATGTGTTGCTAGAGTTTTTCAACTTCTTCACTAGATTTCCATTAAAGGTACTCAGAAGACACCAGTTTATCTGTCCCCTACCCCCAGATTTAATTGCTGAAAAGAGAATCTGTATATTTTTTTGATCAAGAGAAACTTTTTTTGTTTTTGAAAAAAAAAATCAAAGGTTGCAAAATAGCATTTCGAGTATTAATATCATTCCAGTCCCATTAAATTTTTTTTTTCATTGCTGGGCTAGACTTGCCTAGTAGAGAAATCTTTAAAAACAATTCTCTGTGTTTACCTTAATGATCAACCAAACATTTAATCTCTTAATCTATTTTTTCCCTTTTGTGTCCTTCATTTTGAAAAAATTTTAAAATAATTTGATAATCTCTTTGTCCAATAATATGTGAGGTCAGTGGAAGAAGAAATCTTGGTGCTTCAATATTGTTATTTATAGATTTGGTGTGGAATTTTGTAGAGATATAGTTAAAATCAATGCTTGAAAACAGAATACTTATATCTCATTGCTAGCTCAGATGATCATGTATTTACACATCTTGATTTTTTACTTAAAAACAGGAAGGTGGAAAGATTTAAAGTAGCAGTTAACATAAGACTCTTGAAAGTGCTTTTAAACTCTTTTCAATGTGAATGTATGTAATATTCCAAGAATTCTAGTTATATCAAATCATGAAAGCAGAAAACTGGGAGATTTATGAAACTGTCCTTTTTTCCTTATTTTGTCTTAAACTGTAACTTAATTACTTTCCCTGCAGGAATTCAAGGTATATTATTGGGAGAGATGCTAGGCAAAGTACAGTAGCTTAATTTTCTTTACTTAATGATTGATTTAGTCTATTTTATTATGCATTATAGTATGTAGGAAAAGAAGATAGATACACTTAATCAAGAAATAATGAAGATGGTTATGATACTCCTTTTAATTAGAATACACCAGAGCATTTGGTCTAGAAGAACTCAAAGAACATGTCAAAGAGCCATATTTGCCAGAATTGCAAAGTTGCCGAAAAAGTGTGAGTTCATCTCCACCAGAGCTTCGTAGCAGACGGCTGCGTGCTGATACCCAGTTGCCTCCAGTCAGGTACATTATGTCTGCTTAGATCTCCTGAGTTGAATATGTATTTGTAGTAATACTTCTGCTTGTAGAGGTCTTTCTGGCCAGTGAATCCAATTTTTTCCTGTTTATTAATTTTTTTCACAAAACGTTTAATTTTGTAAATTTAAGTTAATGATTTTTTCAGCTTGACAAGTAGGTGCTTTTCTCAGCTTTTAAGTGACATTGCCAGAAAGGATTTAAGGACTTTCTTTGAAAAAATTTTTATTGCTCTAGTATAGATTGCTCATAGAATATTGGATTTTTTAACAATAAAAATAAATGAACTCTGCAATATTAACAGGTTTCGTTATCCTTAATACAGAACCTTGTGTTTCATTTCTTATTTAAAGTGCTGTAAGGTGAGATTCTGAATGAGATGTCAGTCTAATAAAGAACCTGCATGATAATCAGAAATGAGTTTGTCAGCCAGAATACTAACATTTAAAAATGTTATTATAAATACCTTTCCAACTGTAAATCAGACTGACGTACTGTTAAAAAAAAAAACCTTTCTTCAAAGGCATGTATGTATGTATTGGTAAGGCAGTATTCTGTTTGGTTTCTGCTTTGGTTTATTTATTTATTCATCAAGTATTGAATGGCCAGCCTGAAAAAAAGATGATGTGTTTATAGCAGTCTGATTCGCAGCTTTCTTCAGGGGACGATTTGTATTTTCACGTAATGACCTTTCAAGTCATCCAGTTATATGTAGCACACATGTACCAGAATTTGAGAATCTATTTCTTGAGTTTTCCACTAGCATTATTGTTCTTGTTAATTGCTCTTGAAATAAATCCAGGTGATATAAATAGAAAACTAGAACACACTAAATATGAAAAGTTGTGATTAGTTTTTACCTAAATAAGACCTTGCAGAAGATTTGAGGAAAAGAGAAAATTTACCTATCCTAACATATTCATTTTTATTTTTTAGTATTTTCTTCTATCCTTCTTAATATTCATATATTTTATTTTGGTTGTGATTTTAGTGTACTTACAGTTTTTTATTCTGCCTGTTTCATATACACACATAGTGAGATATATTTATGTCACTACATAATCTTTAGTTACTGTCAAGTAACTGAATAAATAAATATATTATATTTCACTGGACCAACTATAGGTCCATAGTTTCTTTTTCTAATTTATTTGGTTTTTTTTTTTGCATTACCATTTATCTGCCTTATATTCTCTTCCACCTCCACCCCCACAATCACCACACTGTAGTCCATGTCCATGAGTCCTTTTTCTTTTTGGCTCTATCTCTTCATCCCCTAAATCCCCACCAGCTGTCAGCCTGCTCTCTGTTTATGAGTCTGTTTCTATTTTGCTTGTTAGTTCAGTTTGTTACATAGTTTCTTTAAACTGTGTTTAATAACATAGTTTATTTAAAATTTCCTATTGCTGGACTTTTTCACTTTTATAAATAACATCACAATGAACAATAGCACATATAAAGTCTTTTCCATCATTTTAAATATTATCTGAGGACAGATTGCCAAGATCTAAAAATATACAAAGCAAAATTGCTCTTTCTGAAGTGAGATTACAGTGAAATAAGAATCAGAGTTGGTAAGAAAGAGTTGCTAGTAGAGCTGATGGTAAAAGTAAAGGAGACGGATTGGGAAGGTTGTAGAAAGAAGAGGGCCCACTGGAAGCCAAGTATAGAACCTACTCAAGGACCATGTTTCTATCACCAAGACATCTGGATCCGTGATAGCTTGCTCCTGTCATACATCTAGAAGTCATAGCCCTTGGTAGGGAAAGGAGTAAGAATGTGGGCGGTGGCCTGTGGCAATGGACTTGCCTCGGTACAGATCAGTCTTCTCAGCCTTCTTTTAATGTGTATAATCATGTTAAAAGGAACAGGAAGCCCAGAAAACACCCCCGGACTAGTCCACTCTGCCTCTAAATTTTCAGTCTTTATGTTGCTTCCTACTGTTTTCATTCTGTATCAGTTTTTTTTGTTCATTTGCAGTTTGGATGTTTGTAAAATGATTCATCAGCCCTGGCTGGTGTGGCTCAGTGGATTGTGTGCTGGCCTGTGAACTGAAAAGTCACAGGTTCAAATCCCCAGCAGGGCCAGTGACCAGGGTCATGGCCAGGTCCCCATCTGGGGGTGTGTGAGAGGCAACCAATCAACGTGTCTCTCACATATCAGTGTTTATCTCCCTCTCTTTCTTCCTCCCTGCCCCTCTCTCTAAAAATAAATAAAGTCTTTAAAATGATTTACCAACATTTCACATTGACTTGAGTGTGAATTTACTTCAGGATAATTTGAATATATTGGGTTGACAAAAGAGTTTAGTTTTTTCCATAAAATAAAAGACATATTTTTCATTTACACCAATAACTCTATTGATTTGGATATTTTGAGTATGTTGGCTGTCTCCTGCATGGTAGAATGTTGATTGTTCTCAATTAATGTCTTGATTTGTCTGTATCAATTTCAACTGGTCTACCCAACCATGGAGCATCATCCAGCAAGAAATCTCCAGCATGAAACCCCACAAACTACTTCTGACATGTTCAGTCAGTCACAGCACCTTCATCATACACTGCACAAATCTTTTTTTTGCATTTCAGTTACATTTTTACCTTTTTTGATAAAATAAAGGATGATACACCAAAATTGTTGCTTATTTTCTTCTATCCTCACTATTAAAATGGCTACACAAAAATTTCACCAATTTTGATGTTTAAATTTTTTTATTACATTTTATTGATTATGCTATTATAGTTGTCCTGATTTTTTTCTTTTTGCTCCCCTCCACCCAGTGCTCCCTACTACCAGAGGCAAACCCCACGCCATTGTTCAGGTCCATGGGTCATGCATATAATTTCTTTGACTACTTCTTTTCCTATACTTCACTTTATATCCCCATGGCTATTCTGTAACTACTTATTTGTACTTCTTAATCCCCTCACCTCTTCACCCATTCCTCCATATAGCCTCTCCCATCTGGCAGCCATCAAAATGCACTCCATATCCATGATTCTGTCTCTGTTCTTGTTTGCTTAGTTCTTTTAGATTGAATTGTTGATAGATTTGTATTTTTTGCCATCTTAATGCCCATAGTTTTGATTTTCTTTTTCTTAAATAAGTCCCTTTGATATTTCTTATAATAAAGTTTTGGTGATGATGAACTCCTTTAGTTTTTTCTTGTCTGGGAAGCTCTTTATCTGCCCTTTGATTCTAAATTATAGCTTTGCTGAGTAGAGCAATCTTAGCTGTAGGTCCCTGCTTTTCATTACTTTGAATATTTCTTGCCAATCCATTCTAGCCTGCAAAGTATCTTTTGAGAAATTAGCTGACAGTCATATGGGTGCTCCTTTGTAGGTAACTAACTTATTTTCTCTTGCTGCTTTTAAGATTCTCTCTTTACCTTTAATTGCTGATACTTTAATTATGTTGTGTCTTGGAGTGGTCCCCTTTACATCCATCTTGTTTGGGAGACTCTGTGCTTCTTGGACTTGCCTTTCTATTTCCTTCACCAAATTAGGGAAGTTTTCTTCCATGATATTTTTCAAATAGATTTCAAATTTCTTGCTTTTTCTCTTTTCCTTCTGGCACCCTTATGAGGTGAATATTGGTCCACTTGAAGAAGTTGTTGCAGAGACTGCTTGTATTATCCTCATTTATAAAAAATTCGTATTCTTCTTGTTGTCTGATGATTGGTTGTTTTTTACTTCCTTATGTTCCAAATCATCGATTTGATCCTTGGCTTCATCCACTCTACTGTTGTTTCTTCGTAAATTGTTCTTTATTTCAATTAGTGTATTCTTTGTTTCTGGCTGGATCTTTTTTATGCTGCTGAGATTCTCACTAAGTTACTTGAATATCCCTATAACCAGTGTTTGAACTCTGCATTTAATAGATTGCTTATCTCCGTTTCGTTTAGCTCTTTTTTTTGGAGTTTTGATCTGTTCCTTCATTTAGGCCACATTTTTTTGCCTCCTTGTTTTCACAGCCTCATTGTGTTTGTTTCTATATATTAGGTAGAGGCACAGCCTCCGCTATTAACCAAGCTGGGTACCTGAAGTGTGCTAATACACCCTCCTTTTGTTGATGAGCCTTGGTTGCTGTTGGCAGGTCAAAGAAAGGAATTTACTTAGGCCAGTCAGCTGCAAGGATTGGCTGTGACCACTTACCACTAACCTCTGCCCTTCATGGAGGATCGTCTATGCAGGGACAGGTTGGTGGTGCTTCTACATGATCTGTAGCTATCCACTGGGGGCACTGGCCCTGGGGCTTCTGGGGTGGTGCAGGCCAATGTCATCCCCAACCTGTGTTTTGCCTAGGGCCACCCTGCCTGAGCTATAAAGCAATCTGAGATGGCTATTATTTGTGCTGGGCTTGGAGATTCCCAGTCAAAGTCAAGCTGTGAATCTAGGCTGGCTTCTTCTAGTGCTGGTCCTGGGGCTCACTGAGGCCAGCTGTTGCTTATTTAAGAGGATTTAGGAAGTTGTGCAGCATGAGCCAAGACTAGTTATTCATATGGAAAAGCATCTTGGGTGGGCCTGTGAGTCGGGTGCCATGAAATCCCGGGGGATCTCCTATCGGGTCAAATAGTGTTAGCCAGGTTGAGGGAATCTCAGATATGGCACCAGTTTACTGGGTCTGTGGCTGTATGGGGGAGGTTTAGAAAAGGGACAATGGCATCTGCTCACCTTGATGCTAGAAACTTCAGTTTCTCCCAGTGTGCCAGTAGTGCCTTTCAAGCTGCTACCCCGGTGCTGGAGCTCAGAGGGAGTGAGTGTGAGTAGGTGAGTCCATGTGTGGGTGCTTTAAGAGAAACTGCTTGGGGATCCAGAAGTTTCTTCCACCAACTTAATCCCCACTGTTTTTTCCAGCCGGAAGTTGTAGGGATTTATCTTCCTGGCACTGGAACCCTGAGCTGAGGGGCCTGGTATGGGGCTGGGACTCCTGACTCCCATTATATTGCTCCCAAATTTTTATCCACCACATGTGGGTTTGGGATCAGCCCATTCTGCATCTGAGCCCCTCCTACCAGTCTGGATGGATGTGGTTTCTTTAATTCCATAGTTGTCAGACTTCCATTCAGCTCAATTTCTGATGGTTTTGAGTGATGGTTGTTCTATATTTTAGTTGCAATTTTGATGTGGTTGTGCGAAGAGGTGAGCCATATCTGTCTATGCTGCCATCTTGACCTGATCAGCTTTTTTTCTTTTTTATTTAAGTATTTTTATTGATTATGCTATTAGAGTTTTCCAATTTTTTTCTCCCTTAATCTCCCCTCCACCTTGCCTCTGCAACCCTCCAGCATTCCCCCCTCTTAGTTCATGTCCATGGGTTGTACATATGTTCTTTGAGTCCTCTGTTTCCTATACCATTTTTTATTTCTCTCCATTATTTTATGCTACTAATTATGCTTCTTCCTCCCTGTACATTTCCCCCCCTATTCCTCACTCCCCACTCCCCACTGAAATCCCTCCATGTGATGTCCATTTCTCTGATTCTGTTCCTGTTCTAGTTGTTTGCTTAGTTTTTGTTTTAGTTTTCTTTTCTTTTACGTTCATTTGTTGATAGTTATGACTTTGTTGTCATTTTACTCTTCATAGTTTAGATCTTCTTTTTCTTAGGTAAGTTCCTTTGATATTTCATACAGTAATGGCTTGGTGATGATGAACTCCTTTAACTTGATCTTATCTGGGAAGCACTTTATCTGCCCTTCCTTTCCAAATGAAAGCTTTGCTGGATAGATTAATGTTGGATGTAGGTCCTTGCCTTTCATGACTTGGAATACTTCTTTCCAGCCCCTTGCCTGCAAGGTTTCTTTTGAGAAATCAGCTGATAGCCTTATGAACACTCCTTTGTAGGTAACGCTCTCCCTTCCTCTTGCTTCTTTTTGGATTTTATTTTTATTTTTAATCTTGGGCAACTTAATGATGATGTGCCTTGGTGTGTTCCTCTTTGGGTCCAACTTCTCTGGGACTCTCTGGGCTTCCTGGACTTTCTGGAAGTCTATTTCTTTCTCCAGATTGGGGAAGTTTTCCCTCATAATTTGTTCAAATAAATTTTCAATTTCTTGAAGTTGTTCTTCTCCTTCTGGAACCTCTATAATTCAGATATTGGAACATTTCAGGCTGTCCCAGAGGTTTGTAAGACTCTTTGCTTTTTTGAATTCTTATTTCTTCAATCTGTTCCTATTGGATGTTTATTTTTTCTTTTGTCCCAAATCATTGCTTTGAGTCCTGGTTTCCTTCCTGTCACTGTTGGTTTCCTGAATGTTTTGCTTTATTTCATTTTGGGTGTCTTTCATTTGTTTTCTCATTTTTCAACCAAGCTCAATCAAATCTGTGAACATTTTGAATACCAGGGCTGTAAATTCTCCATCAGATAGGTTGGCTATGTCCTCATTATTTAGTGCTCTTTCTGAGGTTATGCTCTGTTCTTTCATTTGGGCCATATTTCTTTGTCTTGGTGCACCTGACAGTTATAAGGGGGTGAGGACTTAGGTATTCACCAGGGCAGGGCGACCCTCCTTGCTGCACTGTGGCACTTCCTCTGGGGGAGGGGCCAGAGAGGGAACAATGCAGCTCGACTGCTTGTCCCTAGAGCACTTTCCAGTGGATTCTTGTGTGAAACTGGGAGTTTCTCCCACTGTAGCAACCAGTGTATCAACTCTGAGTCTCAGTTTCCCCTTAAGTCAGCCCTACAAGTTCTCCCAACTTGCCATGGTTTTTCTCTACCCACGGCCTGCATGGTTTGCCACCTTACTGGTCTGGTTATTCTGATTGATTTTTTCTTTAATTCCTAGGTTGCTGGAGTTCCGTGCAGTTTGATTTTCTGGTGCTTTTGGTTGTTTATTAATTTTATTTTAATTTTTTAAAATATATTTTATTGATTATGATATTACAATTGTCCCATTTTCCTCCCTTCACTCCCCTTCTTCCTGCTCATCCCCTCCCACCCACATTCCCCTGCTCTATTTCATGTCCATGGGTCGTACATATACTACATTTCTTATACTATTTTTATCTTCCCCTGTCTATTTTCTACCTACCATCTATGCTACTTATTCTCTGTACCTTTTCCCCCTCATTCCCCCTCCCACTCCCCTGTTGATAACCCTCCATGTGATCTCCATTTCTGTGGTTCTGTTCCTGTTCTAGTCATTTGCTTAGTTTGCTTTTGTTTTAGGTGTGGTTGTTGATAATTGTGAGTTTGCTGTCATTTTATTGGTTATATTTTTTATCTTCTTTTTCTTAGATAACCGCTTTAGCATTTCATATAATAAGGGTTTGTTGATGGTGAACTCCTTTCACTTGACCTTATCTGAGAAGCGCTTTATCTGCCCTTCCATTCTAAATGAAAGCTTTGCTGGATAGAGCAATCTTGAATGTAGGTCCTTGCATTTCATGACTTGGAATACCTCTTTCCATCCCCTTCTTGCCTGTAAGTTCTCTTTTGAGAAATCTGCTGACAGTCTGATGGGAACTCCTTTGTAGGTGACTGTCCCCTTATCTCTGGCTGCTTCTAGAATTCTCTCCTTCATTTTAATCTTGGCTAATGTAATGCTGATGTGCCTTGGTGTGTTCCTTCTTGGGTCCAACTTCTTTGGGACTCTCTGAGCTTCCTGGACTTCCTGGAAGTCTATTTCCTTTGCCAGATTGGGGAAGTTCTCCTTTATTATTTGTTGAAATAAGTTTTACATTTGTTGCTCTTCCTCTTCTCCTTATGGCAGGTACCCCTATAAATCTGATGTTGGAACATTTAAAGATGTCCTGGAGTTTCCAAAGCCTCTCCTCATTTTTTTGAATTCTTGTTTTTTCATTATTTTCTGGTTGGATGTTTCTTTCTTCCTTCTGGTCCACTCCATTGATTTGAGTCCCAGTTTCCTTTATTTCACTTAGCATAGCCTTCATTTTTTCATCTAATTTGCAACCGAACTCAACCAGTTCTGTGAGCATCCTGATTACCAGTGTTTTGAACTGTGCATCTGATAGGTTGGCTATCTCTTCATTTAGTTGTATTTTTTTCTGGGTCTTTGATCTGTTCTTTCATTTGGGCCATTTTTTTTGTCTTGATACACCTGTTATGTAGTAAGGGATGGGTCCTTAGATATTCACCCTGAGGGAGGGGTAACCCATGTTGCTGTGCTGTGATGCTGTATGTGGGGAGGGGATCTGAGAGGGAACAATGGCACTTGGCTCTGCTCTCCCTGGCTTTCAGTAACTTCCTCCACTTTCCACGCAAATTGGGCCCTTCTGGTGCTGATTCCTGGGTGGGTTGGCTTGTGTATGTCCCAGGACCCTGTGGGTCTCTCCAAAGTACTCTCCTGTGAGGCTCGGAGTTTCTCACTGCTGCCTCAACCCTCAGAGGTGTTTTCAATTAGTGGTTTGAGGCTTTATTTCCTTGCACTAAAGTTCTGGGTTTTTCAGTCAGTCTTACTCCCCAGTTGTTCCTCCTGGTTTATCTGTGTGTGAGTGTGGGACTGCCTGCTTCACCAGCTGCTGCCGAAGCCTTGCCAGCCAACTGCAGCCTTGCACATCCTGCTTCACAATCTGGCACTGGGCCGACCAGCTGCCACCTTGCCTGCCCCGGTCCTCCTGCCACTGCATTGCCATGAGTCCTCTTCATGCGTCTGTCTTTGCCCATCCTACTGGTCTGGATGAGTGTGTCTTGTTTAACTCCTTGGTTGTTTGACTTCCATACAGTTTGATTTTGTCAGTCTGTTGTGTTTTTTTAAAATTGTTATTGTCTTTCTTTTGGTTGTGCAAGGAGGTACAGTGTGTCTACCTATGCCTCCATCTTGGCCTTAAGTATCCTTATTGATTTTAGATTGGTTGTTATTCTCCTTTTGGTTGTGCAAGGAAGCAAAGGGTTTCTACCTATGCTTCCATCTTGGCCAGAACCTTGATAAGCTTTTTTTTACATATGTGCTGATATGACAGCTGTCACAATGCAATCTAACAAAATTGTTTAGAATGAAGTTAAAGACAACTAAGTGCTACTAGAGTCATCTTATAGAAATAAGCAAATGAACTTTTTGGCCAACCCAATATTATAATTATGTTTTGACAAGTGTTCTTCATATACAAAGTAGAAGAGTGGGGTTAAGTGCCATGTGTTAATGAATGTGTGGCAAGCATAAATGTTATTTATCTTGCCTGTCTTTGACACAAATGTCTCTATTTTAGCCATTCTGATGAGAACATGATGAGTTGCCTGCAAGTATTTTATCCTCCTCTGCATATTGCCCCACACTCTGTGAAAGAACGGTGTTGGCAAACCAGGGAAGTGCTAATTTTTGTTTCTTTTATTTACAACCCTTACCCTCCCCCCACATATGTAAATATTTGATTTTAAAATGCTGATAAAAGTCTAATGGTTCTTGAAAATTTGTTTAATGATAATCAAAAATTTTCAGTGAATCTCAAGATACTCTCTGGTAATATTACCAATAATAGTAATTTTAGAGATGAATAGTATTTGGACTGACTTCTGAAGTTTAATGTAGTTACAAGAAATTTTAAATTCTTATGGACCATCTCACCAACAGGAGATTCGATCATATGTTTCCTCTAATAACCTATGTATTATCTAGGTTTATTCCAGAAGGAACAAAAGCTAATAAAGTCAAAATTCAGACATCGGTGATGAATAGGTGAAAGTGCACAAATAAGTGAGTTGGTTAGCTGGCATATCCAGATACCCTATTAATCTAATCTTGATGCTCTTCCTTTTAGCATTCCCTCAATCATGATTAGTGAGAGTTAGGATAAAGACAAACTGAGATAAAGATGGGAAAAGTTTGACATAATACTCACCCACTGGAAAAATTTATTAGTAAACACTGAGGTATTAAGTTGGTTTGTATATGCTTCTGATTAGATTAGTTATGATGGAAGGAGTTTTGTTTCTTTAATGTTTATTTAATTTCCACATGATGTCCCTCAACAAGTAAGTTTCACTGAAAGCATGCTTCTTGACTCCTAATGCATTTTGAAAATTAATGTGCCCTGGATTTATAGAGAAGTGATTTTACAAAAATGTGCAATTTCAGGATAAAGAAGACTAAGGAGATCTGCACTGCTGTACCACTTCAAGAGAGTGAGAAAGGTAAAGTGGGCTCATGTTTTTCTCCCACCACATTCTCATGCTGAATATTAACCTTTTTAAAAAACTTCCTTTCTCTCTACTGATTTGTCTTTGTTTTGTTAATACTTCTTTGAAGAAGCTTTATTTTATAAATTTAGTGGATATCATGTTATATATATATATATTTTATTATCTCAGGACCCTGGGGTAGGCTCTACTCATCTCCATGTGGGCCATTGCAGTAGCTTGCAAACTAGTCTGGCTTGGGATTTATGACCTTTGAAATCATTCAACATTGCAGCAAAAGCCTAACATTTTGCCCTCTAATCACATTACTTCCTTCTTCAAACACAATGCCTCCTCATTTCCCACAGACCAAAGTATGAGCTTCTTAGCTTGGCATTGAACCCTTTACTATCTTCACCTACTTGCCTTTCTGGTCTTATTTTCTAATTAATTTTTCCTGAATTCTGTGTATCTATAATATCCAACTTTAGAAACTAATCTATATATCAACAGTATGTGTTTAAAAAAACTGCTATTAAAATTGATTTATTTTAAGGCCTTGGTGACTAAGATGGTTTATAACACCAAAGTGTATTTTCATCTATTTGGAGTATGAGTTTGCTCTTTGAAGCTTTAAATTCAAGCATTCTCACTTCTATATTTCTGATATGTTTGGTCAGAATTTTGTTTTTCAAAAACACACTGAAAAAATCTGTTGAGCCAGGTAATTATGCTTTGAGTGATATCTAGAATATGATGGAGAATTTTCTGGCAGCTCTGACATCTAGACTTACTATTTCATCCCTAACTTTCATGTGTTAGAGATCACTGGGGGCTTTATACCAAGCAAACAATGTGGCATGCAACATATGTATTTGTCTAGCATTTAAGTTCTTCAACAAATTCTTACTCATTTCCTGAAGTAATTTTATCCAAAGTTAATGGTAAAGATACTTGACTCTCGAAGTCTAAAGTTTTATACTTTCTTGTCTTTGTTGATTATTATATAAGCCAGGGGTTTTTCAACAATTACAGCACTTTGTACCAGATAATTCCTTGTTGTGGGGTCTGTTCTGTGCATTGAAGGATGTTTAGCAGCATCCCTGGCCATTATTCACTAGATGCCACTAATAGCCCCCAAGCGTGGTCATTAAAAAGATCTCCAGACGTTGCCAAAGTTCCTTAAGAGTGGCAAAATAACTCCCAGTTGAGAACCACAGGATTAAGTATAACATCTTTAGCATTGTATGTTATTCTACTATTTCTCCTTCATACTGTCAACTATTTCCTCTCTTACCTATGTGTAACAATTATTTTGTTACTAGTTTAAAAAATTTTAAACCTCACTTATTTGTATGATATTCAGAGTTATCTTCATCACCTCCATGATTTTCTACTTATGGATGAATGGAGGTCAGAGCACCTCCAAAGAAACCCAACCACTGAAATCATTGAGGAAGACTTTTGTGACATTATTAGCAGCAGTCAGAATTGACTTGTGAGGAGCTTTGCAAGTTCATTCTCTGGATATTCATCGGGTTCAATGTTCATGAACTTCTTTTTGGATATGACCTTTCTCTGAATTTTTATATATTATAAACAACTTCTGTGATCAACAGGCAGCATAAAATAAAAAATATAAATGTTAATCTAAGCAGAAGGCATTCAATTGCATCTTGGCCCAGATGAACATCAGCCTGCCTGTTTTCCAATAGGCCAAATTTATGGCTCTTAGGATTGGGTGGTATGTCTTACTTACCTTTACACCTTGCAGTGCCTACACCAGTTTCTGTAACATGTTGAGTGCTCAGCAAATACTTGTTGATTTTCCTTCAGTCATGCAAGTGGGCAGTTCATTCACTCATTTACCAAATGCGAATTGAATATATACTCTATGCCAGGCATTGTTCTAGGTGTTTGGCTTTAGGCTATATCCCACAACAAAATGAGGGTCCCTGCCCTTGTGGAGCTTACATTCTAGTGAGAGAAGATAGCCAACCAACATTAACCATAATAAAGAAGACCATTCCCCACTATGTCAGAAGGGGAAAACGTAATAGAAATAACAAAATAGAACAGGAGAAAGGAGATCAGGAGATCTGAGGTCAGGACAGGTTTAATGGGGAGGGCATTATTTGAGCCAAAACTTGAAAGAGGTGAGGGAGTTAAACTCCTAGGAAACAGTTATTCTCCTGGAGCAAAGATCCCAAGCCAGGATGATATCTGACCTGTTGGAAGAAATCAGGAGTCGAGTGTCCAGGTAAGAGGGGTGATATTCGACCGTGTAGGGCCTTGGAAGGGACATTGTATCTAACTCTGATTGACAGGAGGAGCCCTTGAATCATTTCAACAAAAAAATGATTTTAATGTGAGCTGATTTAAGTTTTTTTAAAAGATTTTATTTATTTATCTTTAGAGGGGAAGGGAAGGGAAAAGGGAGAGAAATATCAATTTATGGTTGCCTCTCATGTGTCTCCTGTTGGGAACTGGCCTGCAACCCAAGTATGTGCTCTTACTGGGAATTGAACCACATTTGTTTGGTTCGCAGGCCCGCACTTGATTTAAGTTTTTAAAGGATCATTAGGTAACTGTCATCTCTTTTAGTAGTTAGACCTTTTTAAAAAATGGCCCATTGACCTTCCACCTCTATCTGTGATGAAATAGCTTTATCAGACTATTTTACCACTGAGAATTAGCATGAGAGCTAATTATTAAAGAATATAAAAATATATTTTATAAGAAATAATGTAAAAGTAATATATACCTGTTATTCGTATAAAATAATAAAAACATTAAAAAACAACTGCTTTAAGGTATCAAGAGCTATCATTTCCAATAGGACTTGAGAGGCTGAGATAACCACAGAGAAGTGAACCTTAAATTCTGTGCACAGTTTCCCTCCAGATGCCTATTCCAGAGTGGCATGTCTGCTGGCTAAAACAGCTTTTTGGAGACAAAAGAACTTAGCAGAGGTTTCAGGATGTAGCATTTACTGGGGGGACAGCAGGGGAGTTTAAAGACTACCCAGGAAGCCCTTAGTAAACACCTAGGCTCTTGGTTAAAACTCCTGAAGGGCCACACACTGTAAAGGCATCCCGGGTAGAGTCTAGCTTTAAAACAGACTACAACCCAGACTTAACTGGATTAGAGGGACTGCCTGGCCTGCCAGGAGAAAATGTAATCTCTGGAAAACTGAAGGTGAACCTGAGCCTTACAGGCACACCGTTTTGGTCATTTGTTTTCTTTGGAGGAGTCTTTTGATATTGATTCAGTCATTTTAATTTTAGGACTTTTAAGGTATTCTAATTCTTCAATCAATATTGCTGTTATATTTTCAAGAATTTTTTGCGTTTTGTCTGTTTTCAATTGTATTGGCCTAAAATTTAGTCTTTGCTCTATCTGTACTTCTATTCCTCTTCTAATATTATTTGTTCATTCTGCCTTGTTTTCTTGATTAATATCACCACTTTTCATTTTTATTAGTCTTCTCAGTGAAGAACTCTTTTAAAAAATCTTACTGTAAGTTTGTTTCCTACATCATTGATTTCTACTCTTTTTTTATTTTTTATTTAATCTTTATTGTATTTTTTTTTTACTATCATGTAGTCCCCTTATACTCCCTACCCCTGGAAATCACCACATTCTCCTCTTTTTTATATTATCTTTTTTTCTCCCATGTTCTTTGAGTTTATCCTTTTCCTAATGTGTACCTTATACCTAGGTTATTAACTTTCAGCTGTCTTTTCTAACACAGCATTTTAGAATTTTATAACCATAGAGAGGTTTGTACCCTAAAATTTCTCTTTTGCTTCACCACACCAGTTTTATAATATTTTCTTTATCATCCAGTTAAATGTTTATTATGATTTCTTTTTTTGATTGATGAATAATAAAAATGTCTATAAATATCTAAATATTTCAGAATTTTTAGTTTGTCTTATCGGTAACAACTTCAACTAAATTTTATTGGTCTGTATGATAACAATTCTTTGAAGTTTTTTGAATATTGCTTAATATCTAGAATCTAGTTCATTTGTAGCTAGAGGATCTTTCTAAGATCAAGTCCATTGCAGTGCTATAAACAGGAAGGCTGATCATATTCTTGCCCTCTACTCTCTCTCTCTGAACTTCCCACTCATGTTACACACTCAAATAAAAACAAACAAATATACAACCCCCAAGTACCTTGGAGATTTTTTTAAATTATATTTTATTGATTACACTATTATAGTTGTTCTAATTTTTCCCCCTTTGTGCCCTTCCCCCCAGTAACCCCAATTCCCTCCAACAATCTACCCCTTAGTTCATGTCCATGTGTCATGAATATAAGTTCTTTGGCTACTACTTTTCTCAAACTGTCCCTAACATCCCCCTGTCTATTTTGTACATACAAATTTGTACTTCTTAATCCCTGTACCTTTTACCCTATTCTTCCCCTTCTCTTCCCAACTGATATCCATCCAAATGATCTCCATATCTATGATTCTGTTTCTGTTCTACTTATTTGCTGTTTGTTTTTTAGATTCAGTTGTTGATATTTGTGAATTTATTGCCATTTTAATGTTCATAGTTTTGATCTTCTTCTTTTGGTTAAATAAATCCCTTTAACATTTCATATAATAAGGCCTTGGCAATGATGAACTCCTTTAGTTTTACCATGTCTGGGAAGCTCTTTATCTACCCTTCCATTCTAAATGATAGCTTTGCTTGACAGAGTAATCCTGGATGTAGGTCCTTTTTTCATCAATTTGAATACTTCTTGCCAGTCCTTTATTGCCTGAAAAGTTTCTTTAGATAAATCAGCTGACAGTCTCCTGGGAACTCCTTTGTATGTAACTATCTGATTTTCTTTTGCTGCTTTTGAGATTCTCTCTTCATCTTTAACCTTTGGCATTTTTATTATGATGTGTCTTGGTGTGGTTGGTCCTCTTTGGGTCCAACTTGTTTGGGACTCTGTGCTTTCTAAAATTGTAAATCTATTTCCTTCATCAAACTAGGGAAGTTTTCATTCACTATTTTTCAAATAAGTTTTCAATTTGTTACTCTCTTTTCCTTCAGCACCCTTATGATTGGCATGTTGGTATATTTGAAGATATCCCAGAGGCTCCTTAGCCTATTGTGGTTTTTTGGATTCTTTTTTCTTCTTGCTGTTCTGTTTTTTTTATTCTTTATGTTCCAAATCATTGATTTGATTCTCAGCTTCATTCACTCCCTGTAAATTTTTGTTTATTTCACTTAGTGTAACCTTCATTTTGCATGGGTTTTCTTTATGTTGTTCAAATACCCAATGAGTTCCTTAAGCATCCTAATAACCAGTGTTTTGAACTCTGCATCTGATAGATTGCTTATCTCTGTTTCATCTAGTTCTTTGTCTGGAGTTTTCTTCTGGTCTTTTATTTGAGCCATATTTCTTTGTCTTCTCATTTTGCCAGCCTCCCTGTGTTTGTTTCTGTGTGTTAGGTAGAGCTGCTTTGACTCCCTGTCTCAGTAGCATGGCCTATTGTAGACAAGTGCACTGGTAAGTTGTATGGGGCAGAGCATTAGGTAATTGCCAGGGCAGGGCAACCTGTGTCACTGCTCTTTGGCTCTGTATGGGGGAGGACTAAGAGAGAGGACAATTTGGCTGCCTAGCCCGTGAAGTTTTGTCCAGGAGGAAGCTGTTTCCTGGTACTTACCCTGTTTCCAGTCACTTCACTTTCTCCCCATATGCTATTGGTGCCGTTCTAGCTGTCGCCCTGGTGCTGAAGCCCAGAGGCAGTGAGTCTGCATAAGTTCTAAGTCTATTGTAGGCCCTTTAAGAGGCTCCTTAAAGGACTCTGAGAATCCTGAGAATCCTGTAGTTTCTTCTGCCACTCCAACCCGCACTGGTTTTTACAGCCAGAGGTTATTGGGATTTACCTTCCTGGTACTAGACCCCTAGGCTGCGAGGTCTGGTGCAGGGCTGGGGATTCCTTACTCCTGAGGTATCCCTTCCAATTTTTATCCATCACACATGAATGTGGGACCACCCATTCTATGTTTCCATACCTCCTACCCATCTGGATGAATGTGGTTAATTCCTTGGTTATGGGACTTCCATTTGGCTCAATTTTCTGATGATTCTGGGTGATATTTGTTTTGTAGTCCTTGCAGTTTCTGCTGTGGTTGTGTGAGGAGGCAGACTGTGTTTATCTATGCTCCATCTGACTTAATCTTTAATAATTATTTATAGAGAATGAATTCCATAGTCATACCATGTTTTTGAAGCATGTTATAGGCACAGATTTAGTTTTATATAATTAAATGTAAACATTGCAGGTTTTTTAGTTAAATATTTTTTGAGATGGCTTATTACAGTCATTAAAAAGTAATTAGTGAAATTTCTGTTTCAAAACACTCATAGTATTTGATGGTCAGTTGAGGAATAGACATTTTGCTTGCACTATATTTTAGAGAATGCATTGTGATTATTTGCATTTTAGTAGCTGATTTTTTTCCCTCACAGGTTTTAGCTTCAGTGATCCTCTCGTTGGAGCACCATCTCAGTACTTACAGAGACTTTCCAAAATGGCCCTATTAGAATATGATACCATTGGTCATGAAACAACCAGAAAGTCAAAAAAGGGTAGGAAACGAGAGCTGCGAGACTGCTGGTAACTCATGCTGTGTGGTTCTTTCTTCACTGGCTTTTAAGGCTTATACTTTCTTCCTTTCTTTTTCTTTCTTTTGGCACATGATATGATATGGAATGTTACATGTAACAGTGGAAATGTAAATAGGAAATAAATATGTTATGTTACATAAAGAATAACTTGTTTTGTTAGCATTACAAAGAAGCATTTATCATTTATGCAGACATAAGCATAAGAAAATTATATTTCATGAATTTTATGCACATTAATTATATTTTTTGACTCAACTTGAAAAATGTTTTTTGAGTGCCTGCTTGTACAATGACCTTCGCTGGAAGACACAGAAGATTTTTTTTTAAAAAGTGACCTCTTCTAGTTGGAGATAAAAGTGGCCAACTGAAACCCCTCCTCTTCCCTGCTTGAGTTTGCAACTGTTGTGACGTAAGTATTCAAACAAATGAAGATGAAAATATTAGTTTTGCTTTCTGATAGAACCTGGAATGGAAACCCTGGCTTAGATGTGTGTCCACCTCCCGACAGTGAACTTCAGAACTGGCTCAGTGCACAAACGCAGGCAGTGCTGACAAGCTCAGGCTCACCTGCTGAGTCAGGGCCTCCATGGCCAAGCAGACAAGGTTTTCCACTGTGTAGACAGACAGGTTCCTGAGGAGTAAGGGGATGGGGATACACTTGCTCCTTCTCTGTGAGGAGGAGGAAGGTCAAGCTCAGGAGTACTGTGCTTCTCTATAAAGCCTGAGGGGTGAGGGAGGAGTGTGTGTCATTGCACCTATCTGAGAAACCAGGAGAAATCCAGGCCTCCTGAGGCTGTGCTCCAGGGAGAGTGGGATCCAGGAGAGGCACAGAGTGTCACAGATGTTCAAGAACAGGGAAGTAGCATCCAGTGGGAAAGCTTCATGGAAGATACAGTGTTTGAAATGGAACTTAAAGGCAGGAAAGATGGTGGGAGAGGGCATTTCTCGAAGGATGGAATAACATAGCTGAGGTACCCTGTGCATTTGGGAGTGACTGACATGGTCGAAACACTGGGTAGTAGAGGGTGAGTGGCAGAAGTCACATGCCTACAGGCACCAAGCCAAGGACCACATTACTGATTCAGTGAGATGAAGGCTGCCAGACCTAGGGCACTCACCAGCCAGCCCCAGCCCTCTGTGTCACCTGGGAATGAAGGCCAGCATTGCCAGATATTCCAACTTTATATGAGAAGCTAGACTCCAGATTTGTATGTGAAAACTTCCAATGTGTAAATGTTAGCAACTAATATGAAATAAGGAGCTAACTCAAAATTTATAAAGCCATTGTGTGGGCCAGAGAAAGTTGCATGTGCAAGTTAGGGCTGGCTTTGAGGGGGCATTCATTTCTGCAACCTCAAAAAGGTAGGGCTTGAGATAACCAGACGAGATCTGGTAGAGAGCCTTAGATCAAAGCATGAGTTTATATTTCCTCATTTTCACAACAGGAGGTTTTGAGAATGAAAGTAGATTATTTCTTTTGTAATTTAGGAAGGTTCATCCAGGTGTAGTTACTAGGCTAGATTGTGATGGGAGGAGCCTGGGCACAGTGAAACCAGTGAGGAGATGTTTATAAAAATTGAGGTAAGAATCTTTGGTGGAAAGGTACAAAGAGGACATCAAGGGGAATCACCTAAGATTAACTGACTGGACGGACATAGGGTATCAAAACAGGAAGAGTCAAAACCAGCTCGTTTCCAGTTTTAGACCTAAGATTCTCTTTTGCTAGTTTTAGGGAATAACAAGATGAATTCAGTTTCGAGCATATTCAGTTTCAGGTTCCATCAAGACATCCATAGAGATGCCAAACAGGTAGTTGAAAGCAGGCATGTTGTTCTGGAAAAAAGATAGTTGACTAGAGTTAGAACTTGGCAAAACATGTATTGCAAAGGCTGAGTTTTCCTGCTAAAAATTTAGAAACAAAAGAGAGCCCATCCCCCAGAAGGGATGGGAGGAAACAGGAAGAAGATAAAAATAGAAGAAAAAAGAAAGCATTACAGATACAGGAGAATGGACATATTTCATGTTCTTGCACACTTTACATTACTATATAAAATGCACTGTTAATATGTATGTGTTTGTATGCATTGGCACAATGCATTATGCATCATGTAGTTCCTAGGGGGTAACTACATAAACTTACATGGAGATGCTTGTGCTTAGATACAAATTTTGATTGCAAATGACTTAGTTATTACCTGTACCTTTTATATCTTCTAGTTACCCTTTCCAAGTGTGGTTAATGACTTAAGAAATGGGAAACAGGAGAAAAAGTCATCTCAAACAAAAATTTGATGAGCTCTTTTTTTTTTTTTTGTGACGAGCACTTATAAACATTGGGTTGGCCAAAGTAGTTCATTTTTTTTTCCTATAAGATGGCTTCAGTAGTTCTTACTTGTCTTTAAATTCATTCAAAACAATTTTGTTAGATTGTATTGTGACAGTTGTCATATTAGTGTGCATTTAAGAAAACTTAACATTAGTGAGTTTGTGTGTAGTCATTTTAATATTGAAGATAGAAGAAAATAAGCAACATTTTTGGCACATTATGCTATATTATTTCTAGAAAGGTAAAACCACAACTAAAATGCAAAAAAAAATTGTGCAGTATATGAAGAGGGTGCTGTGATTGATCAAACATGTCAAAAGTGGTTTGTGAAGTTATATGCTGGAGATCTCTTGCTGGATGATGCTTCACAGTTGGGTAGACCAGTTGAAGTTGATAGCAATCAAATCAAGACATTAATTGAAAACAATCAACATTCTACCATGTGGGAGATAGCCAACATACTCAAAATATCCACATCAATAAAGTTATTGGTGAAAATGGAAAATGTGTCTTTTATTTTATGGAAAAAAAACATATGGACTTTTTGGCCAACCCAATACCTTTAATTGTCAAATGGGTTTCATCTAGTGAGGTCCTACTATGAACTGTAAACATTTAATATTATTTGTAAACCTTACAATTACCCTAAAAAGTAGATGGGTGATATTATTTCTGTTTTGGAAATAAACAAAAGATGTTTGTTTTACACTGATCTCAAGCTAGAAAATAGAACTAAATTCTCTATTTTCTATATAACTAAGCTCCAAAGCTTATATATATAAACTTAATGAAATTTTTTAAAAACTTGACCTTAGTTGATACATCATGGTTTAGTTACATATAATTTAGGGGAAGATAGTACTTGCACAGAGGAAAATATTTTGTAATGTTGAGTTCCTGACTTATGACGCCAACACATCTTGGAGCATTTATACCGGTAGAATAAAAAGACCCCCTCCCCCATGAAATAGTTTGACTCAATTCAGTTTGAAAAAGGAGTGGAATGTTTATTTCTTTTTAATAAATGAGATAGGCTGACAATAATTAATCACCTTTTTTTGCCTTGGGTTGAATTTAATTTAACTTATGTTTTTCATTAAATCTTTTTTTTCTTAACCCACAGGCTCCACTTCCCTTCATTGCATTTACTCTTTTTGTTTCTCATGAATGTTTTAGAAAAAACTACCATGAATTTTGTATTTTGTTCCTCATGAACTTTTAAGAAAAAAACACCACTGCTTAATATTTAGAATCACTCCCAAGTAAGATAAACCCACAATAAAGAGATAAGGATGAAATGCTAAATTCTGATATTGTAGCCACCATGGATTTAAATTTGTGTTTGGCATTGAAGATAATCTTGTCAGAAATGATCTTTTTTAGAAAATCCACTTATATAAGCCATATCAGTCATAATCTTAAGAAACTGCATTATGATAAATACTTAGGATGGCAAGACTGAGTCTTGATTCTAGGATGAGAAAACAATTCTTTACAAAGAATAGTTACTTAAGTGAAAAATAAATCATTAGTCAATAATAGTTTCAAAGACATTTCCTAAGGCTTACTGCCTTTTCTCTAGTTCTAAGCTCATCAGACAAGGGCCTCTAATTTGTCATTTTGATTTCTGAGTAAACATAGTCACCAAAAAGCAGGTTCCTTCTCTGGATGACAATAACTAAATTTTTTACATGTTCACTATGTACAGTATTTAGCATAGCTAAATACTTTTCATCTAATATCTTACTGAATCATTCCAACAATCCAACTGGACAACCCAACTTGTTCTCACTCCATTCCCCTGAGTGACTATTATATATCTCTTTTCTCTTCAGCTCACTGGCATCTTTACACAACCTGCCACTCTTAGCTTATGGCCTTCCTCCTTATTTCCTTGGGTATGTAGCAGCCATCCAGAGAGACCTCCCATTCACTCATCCGGGAACCTGCTTGCCTCTGTGCCCCTGCACTACTGCCCATGCTCCTGAGAGCAGCCCCTCACTTGTGCACAGATGTCATCATTCCCCTCTTGATGCAATCATTCCACCAGTTTAAAAATGCTGCAAAATCTGTCTTAACCCTACATTTGATCTCTTGTGACCTGTGTTTCCTTTTACAACCATACTAGCAGCTTCTCCTCAGTCTCTTTAACAAGATCATGCAGCTAGTGAGGTGGCATATCTGGGATTTGAACCTTCAAAGGCAGAGACTACTTACCCATTTTTATGTCCCTAGTACTTGGCACTGTGCCCAGAATGTCACTCAAACTGAGAAGTATTTAATTATTTTGTGAGAAAGATTGCAGAGGTAGATAGATAGAGGTCAGTTGGGGATGAGACAGTTGAGACCAGAGACACTGGACTTTCTAGTCAACAAGAGGGAAACATGATCATTACTGGAATTTCTGAAGAGTGGGAACAGGTAAGAGATCCTGACAGGTAAACTTTGGTTAGCACCTGAAAGAAGAAAATTGGGTCTAGTCAGGCAGGTGCTGTCTTCAAAGGCTAGCAGCCTAGAGTCAAATAGCCATTGCCTGGTTGGCAGTGAGGAGCCAACCAGGGAAACAGACACTAAGACAGAGGTGAGCACAGGGAGTTTGCTGGCAATGCTGTCAGGTGGAGTTGCTGAAAAGCAAGGCAGCCTCAGTGAAAACCTCAGCTAAACCCATGCGGAGCTGTGGAGCTGGAAAAGGCCCTGAGAGTCGTCAAGCCTGAAGAAAGGAGATTTCACCTTCACTAATCCCATCCCTCTTTCTACTGGTCAGTCAGTCATTGGAGATGAACTGCGGTTGGGGAGGGCCATGACCCTGGGCGGGGTGCTCTCTCCTGCTGAGGGAATTCCTGAAGGACTCAGCTGACAATGCCATCAGTCACAAACACCCCCAGAGCTGGGGGACAAGTGCTGTGGTCCAACCAGGGAGATCTGGGTGGCATGTCACAGTAGCCACTATCCCTCTCCCCAGGGAAACCAAAGTATTAGGTAGGGAATGAGCACCCATGAGTGGAGGAAGAAGGTGGTTTGACCACGTGCTGGTAAGGCTCCTGCTAGGAAATGGTTCCAGTGAAGAGATTTCATGGACAGGGTCAAGGAAGCAGACCAAATTGTGAGGAACCTGAGACTACTGGTGGTGGAAGGCTGTTGCCACCCTTGGGGCTAATGGGTCTAGGGAGGGAAATAGTGTCACCTGAGCCAAATGGGAACAGCAGCTGCAGTCACAGGGGACACCACAAGGTGCACCATGGAAGTGGATGTCTCTAACCTCTTTTTACCACTGCTCTCTACTCCCCCCCCCCCCCCGGTGCCCTGCATCAGCCAATCCCAAATGAAAGTTGGTTCATAACAGAGCCTGGAGGAGGCATTCCACAGGACTCATCCTCTTGGCTCAGAGCAGGATGAACACAATGGAGAACAATCAGCAAAGGGAACAAGTTAAAAACAATCCAGGATTAGAACTTGGGGCAAAGAGTGAGATGCTGCCCTGCCTTCAAGCCTTTTCTACTGACCAAGACTGAGGCTGACCTAGAGCCTGGGATGGAACTGAGTTTTAGGTAGGTCACTGATGTGAGGCTCAGACCCAAAAGTACAGGGGCAAAGTTGAACAAAAGATGGGGTCTCAGATGGAAAGACTTGAGGGACTGAGAGGAATGGAGGCTTGAAGGGTAATGTAAAGCTCAAAAAAGCAAGAAATCCACCAAACCCCACAGAATTCAGAAACCATTTGACCTTCCTTCCACTCTCACCAAACCCTGCTGGGTTTTTTTTGTTCCTGCTGAGATCTCCAATACCGGGTCAGATGGAAGACCTGATCGTCTCCCAGTGGCATGTGGACAAGTGAGCTTGAGGAGGGCAGTTTGAATGCACCATGCAGCTGAAAAGCCTGTGCAATGTCCAGAGGGGAAAGGAAGGAGCAGGAAACCTCAAAGTGAGGGAGCTGGACTGGATGGGGATGAAATAGTCATAACCCACCACCTAAAAATCAACGTCTGATAATGAACATACATAGAATCCAAATGATGGTGGCAAATATTTGTTCCTTTCCCCATGCAGTCAGCTTAAATTAGGTGTCTGGGAATTCCCTTCTGCTCCCTTGATCTCCTCTTTCTGTTTTTAATCCCTGTCACCTACTTCCACCCCATCCCTGTCCTGACTCACTCCTGGGGGTGGGAGGTTCAGGCTCTGAGAGTATTTTTTTCTGAGATGAGAAGGCGGAGGCTTGTAAACAGTCCTCCTCATTAGGAGTAGATTGGGTCTTTTATATTCTTCACAGAAGAGCATCTGCAAAACACACAGCTCTCTGGGTAAATGGACAACCCCCTTAATGCTGCTTGGCCTCCTGAATGCAGGCCAAGTCCCCTACCCACCAGGAGTGAGGCCAGGAAGGAGGGGGAGAGGGAGATTGAAAGCTCTGTCCTTCTACACTGGAAATAGTGAGAATAACTATTATTCTAGTGACTCATACTGAGTGGGTGCTCTATGCCAGCTATATATTAGATGCTGTAGTACTGGCCTCCCTCCTCCCCAAAGGTATGTCCATGTCCTAATCCCCAGAACATGTAAGGGTGACTTTATTTGGAAAAAGGGTCTTTGTAGGTGCCGTTAATTTAAGGATTTCAAGATGAGATCATCCTTATTAATTTACAGGTGAACCCTAAATCCAATGACAAATATCCTTATAACAGACACAGAGTGGCACAAGAGAAGAGAAGATCATGAAGAGAAAGAAGATTGGAGAGGGAGAGATGCAGCCACAAGCCAAAGATGTCGTGGAGCCACTGGCGGCCAGGGGAGGCCAGGAGTGATGCTCCCTGGAGCCTTTGGAGAACAAAAGGCCCTGCGGATGCCTCAGTTTCAGTCTTCTGGCCTCTGGAACTGTGAAGGAAATAAATTCCTGTTGTTTTCAACCACTCCACTTGTGATAATTCTTTTGGTGGCCCTAGGAATCTAAACAAATGATTTCCATGCATCCTCTCTAATCCTCGCTGTGATCAGCAAGGTGAAGGTACTATTTTCTCATTATATAGACAAATAAATTGCAATTTGAACCTGATCTTGCCTGAATTCTGAGTCACTGTGCTCTCCAGCATGGTCCTATGTCATTGCTAATGTCTTTCCAGTTCAAAAAGTGTCCTTCTGTGTTTCTGGCTTGTGAGTAGGCCCTAGCTTGCCCCACTCAGACCCGTCCATTAGCAACAGTTAATTGATGGGCCATTGTGTTGGCCAAAGATTGGGCTGTGGCTACAAAGTCGATTGTCATTAATTCCTCCTTCTTCACCCCATTTAGGGCCTGAAGCTTCAGGGGAAGAACAGTCGAGCATAACCACCTAGGGAAATAAGTAGAAATATTATAGAACCCTAAGTAATAGTTTAAAATTTTCACAATAACTGTCAACTATGAAGTGATTTGTGGATTACCAAGCCCTTCCACTCATGTGATTTCATTTGAGCCTTGGAAGATGAGGTTATGATGAATGATTTATTGCATGGATGAGGACAACGGGGTTCTCAAGTCAAGTGGGCCCCTCGGTGCCATGTGGTTACTGAGAGGCAGCTCCCTACAGCACCCTGTCCGTCCTTGAGGTCCACTGTAGATTCGCATAGTCAGTCATGTTATTTCAAGTGCTTAACATTTATTTGTTTTTTTCTATCTGGATTCTTCTTCCTTAAAAATAAGGGAGGATTGCTGACTGGAATTATGAGGAGCTGGCTTCTGTGTGAACAGGGTTTTGGTGTTGAATAAATGAGTGATGTCAGCAGAGAGCCGGAGCGAGAAGAAGGCTGAACTAAAACCTGCTTTAGAATAAATATTTGTGATTCCTCGAGCAGTTCTTGTATCTTAATGTATGGCTTTTGCAAAATGCTTACAGTCAGTAGCTTGATTGATGCTCATGTTTAAAGAAGAGTAGAAATGGCCACCAGTGCCTTGTGATTCCACCAACCGTATCCAACTAAACATAAAATGTGTGAGTTCATAGTTACAGGCACAATCGACTTTGTTGGAATGCAAGTTGATACCTATACAAAATGGATTTGTGAGAGAAATACATTTCATTTACTGAGAGTTTTGCTTGTGCCATGTTTTTATCTGAAACTAAAGGGATATCAAAGGGACAACTCTACAAACCTGAGTATAATCTGAGATGATGTGAACATGAAGAAAGACCAAAAATGTATCTTCCAAAAACTGGCTCTGGTGAAGTAATGCCATTAGACACCTTATCCTAAAATAGACAATTTCTGCAGAAGCTGACACATTTAAAGTCTATGCTTATAGAGCACAGGTGGCAAACACAAGGCCTGTGGGCCCAATCTGACCCTCTACCTTGTTTTATCCAGCCCGACACCTTGTTTCTACCTGATGGCAGTGCCAAGCTCTCACTTAAACTTTAAGGAGTAGTTACATTTATACAGTCTTAAAATTACAATCAGCCCTTTGAAAGTAAACTCGAGGCTGATGTGGTCCCTGGTGAAATGGAGTTTGACACCCCTGTATAGAGTGTTGTTTTGGCCATAAGAACAAATGAAGAGACAGCTCTGGCTCATGATAAGTCAATTTTATTTAATGTTAATATATTTTAGCAGATTAAAAATATTCACAAGTTGATGTACACATTAGAAGATTTGGCATACCCTTGAAACAATTTCTGATAACTATCCCTTCCTCCAACTGTGGGGCTTGTTTGTATGAGGGGGGATACAAAAAAACCTGGAATTATTTTCCAGAGTGTGGGCCCCTTGCAGTACAGGCTTCCCTGATAGGCGCATGTTCTAGGAACCCATCTGTATCACTGTACTAGCTGGCATTGTTGTGAGAGGCTGAGTTCTGCTCCAGTGAATTTTTTTGAAGACTCTTTGAATGCATTTATCCATGTCATGATGGGCGATTTATGAGTGCATCTGCCTATGCTGCACTGAGTATTCAGCAGTTTTGAGCCAAAAATAACATGGCCCCTATCCACCTGATCTTGCCCTGAGTGACTTTTTTTTTTTTTTTGCTTCCATGGGTGAATAAAATCCTCAAAGGGAAACATTTTGCTGATGTGGAAGAGGGGAAACAAAAAAGGGCAGAAACACTAAAAGGCATCAAAATCAATGAGTTTGAAAACTGTTTTGAGCAGTGGAAAAATATCTCACTAGGTGTATTACATCAAATGGAGAGTGCTTTGAAGGTTACTGAAGTTAAGCATGTAAGAATAAATACACAAATTTTTATAAGTAGATTCTGTTTTTTGGGGGTCTGCATAAATTTTAGGCATATGAGGGGCATAACAATTTAGGCATAACATAAAATTTACTCTCTTCATCATTTTTAATTGCATAATTCTCTCAACATTAAGTACATTTTCATTGACAATCTTGAGTTCTTTTGGTGTTTTGTTTTGGACTGCCTTTCTTTCATGTCTCTCACTTCACTTTTCTTGGCTTGACATTTGATATCCCAACACATAGGCAAAAAATTCTGAATCTTTGTACAAAATAAAGAAAAGCATGACCCCATATGGTACCTGTGGTAGGATAGCCCCTCAAAAACTTCAGGGAGAAATTTTGAGGACTTCTTGTCAAGATGGAGGTGTAGGTGGAAACATTGTGCCTCCTCGCACAACCAAGTTTAAAGACAACAAAGTTTTAGTAACAAAAACGTAACTAAAACACAGAAAATTGACCTGTATGGCAGAGTAACAATGAACCTTTCAGCCAGACAGGTAAGAGGGGCGGAGTCAGAGGCTGGCAGAGCGGGGTCAGGCAGGAAAAATCACCCAGACTGACCCAGGAGCACAGGCGGCAGTTGGCAGATCCCAGGCCTGGCGTGGCAATGGGCAGACCCAGTGAGGGCACAAGGCCGCTGGCTGACCGCGGTCCACATTTGTGTGCAGATAAACCAGGCTAGGGAACGAGCAGTGAGACAGACCGTGCAGGGTAGGTCCCCAGCAATGAAAATTAAAGCCTAAAAGCACCAATTGGAAAAACTTTCGGGGTTGAAGTACTGGGAGAAGCTCCCAGGCTCACAGAGAGTTCGTTGGAGAGACCCACAGGGTCCTGGAGGATGCACAGGCCCACACACCTGAGAGCCAGCACCGGGGGGGGGGGGACAGGTTTGCTTGCAGGAAGCAGCAGAGGAGACCGAAATCCAAGAGAGAGTGGAACAAACGCCATTGCCCCTCTCTGACCCCACCCTCCATACAGCATCACAACCCAGGGACTGGGCCACCCCACCCTGGTGAACATATAAGGCTATGCTCCTCATACATAACAGACGCAACCAGAGCAACACATTATGTCTCAAGAGCAGCTCAAAGCCCCAGAGCCAATAATTCTAAGCAACCAAGAAATAACCAACCTATCAGACGCACAGATCAAAACACTGGTGATCAGGATGCTCAAAGAATTGGTTGATTTTAGTCACAAATTAGAGGAACAAATGAAGGCTAAACTAATTGAAATGAAGAAAAATGCACAGGAAAACAATAGTGATGGAAAGGAAACAGGGACTCAAATCAATGGAGTGGACCAGAAGGAAGAAAAAAAATTACCAAACAGAAAAGAATGAAGAAACGAATTAAAAAAAAAAATGAGGAGAGGCTTAGGAACCTTCAGGACATCTTTAAACGTTCCAACATCCAAATTATAGGGGTAACAGAAGGGGAAGAGGAACAGCCACGAGTGGAAAACTTATTTGAACAAATAATAAAGGAGAATTCCCCCAATCTGGCAAAGGAAATAGACTTCCAGGAAATCCAGGAAGCTCAGAGTGTCCCAAACAAGTTGGACCCAAGAAGGAACACACCAAGGCACATCATCATTATATTAGACAAGATTCAAATGAAGGAGAGAATCCTAGAAGCAGCAAGAGATAAGGGGACAGTCACCTACAAAGGAGTTCCCATCAGACTGTCAGCAGATTTCTCAAAAGAGACCTTACAGGCAAGAAGGGGCTGGAAAGAAGTATTCCAAGTCATGAAATCCAAAGACCTACATCCAAGATTGCTCTATCCAGCAAAGCTATCATTTAGAATGGAAGGGCAGATAAAGTGCTTCTCAGATAAGATCAAATTCTAAGAGTTTGTCATCACCAAGCCCTTATTATGTGAAATGTTAAAGGGACTTATGTGAGAAAACGAAGATAAAAAATATGAACAGTGAAAGGACAGCAAACTCACAGTTATTAACAACCACACCTAAAACAAAAGCAATCTAAGTGGACAGCTAGATCAGGAGCAGAACCATAGAAATGAAGATCACATGGAGGGTTAGCAACAGGGGAGTCGGGGGAGGAGGTACAGAGAATAAGTAGCATAGAAGGTAGGTAGAAAATAGGGGGCAGGGCAAGAATAGTAGGGGAAATATAGAATCTAAAGAACTTGAGACACGTGGTCATAAACTAAAGGGGGGAATGGTGGGGGAGGAGGTGTGCAGGGTGGAGGGGAATGAAGGGGGGAATAGAACAACTGTAATGGCATAATCAAGAAAATATATTTAAAAATAATAAAAAATAAAACACAAAAAATAAATAAATTTTGAGTCCCCCCCAAAAAAAAACTTCAGTGAAGTGAGCTGTTGAGGCCTTACTGTTTTGTGCTCTACAGCTGTGGCAAGAGGCCCTCTTGTCTGGGCTGAGGTCAGAGGGTGGGGAGGAGGGAAGGTATTAATTTTCCAGGAAGAAATGGAACATTTTTCTCTTTAGAAGATTAGGTCTTCCTTAACACTAGGGGAGCAAACAGATTTTTTAATGCATTGGGACCCTTCTATGGTCCAACTCTAACTGGTGGGCCATCAGGTTCTATGGTGGCAGAAGAGGTGAGAAACAAGCTCTTTTGTGTTGGAGGACTCTGATCCAAACACATGGAAAGAGAAAGGATAATGGGTCTCTGTATCCTAAGGATCAGATGCTTGAGTTCCCACTTGATACCAGTCTGAGAGTTGGCATAGGGCCCAAGATATTTGGGGCTGGTGGATGTCTGTGGCTAGAAAGAGTGATTAGACCAGAAGATCCATCCATCTGAACCCCACAACTTGAGAAAAGAGTCAAGTTATCATCACTTCACTGCTGACGGAAATCGGTCTCGGAGAAGGAATTGCAAGTTCTTGGGGAGATGTAGGGACTCTGAAATTGTTTATATAGACCAGACAGGGCTGAAAGCAAATAGAGTCCTAGGCATAGACTGACATGAAAACTCAACACACAGCTGCAGTCTTCTAAGTTGCCTGAGAACATTCACCAACCCTACAGTTGAATTCATCTGCCCCATCCTATGTTTTGGCAAGTTTATCACAGTCCAGCTTATGCATGCCCTGAGAAGACTAACAGGTGTGGCTATGGCCTGAGGTCCAATTCAGGAGCCAGAAAGGTGTCCTTGGCGTCCTGAGTAGAGTCCCACATGGTTGGCTGGTTGCAGAGATCCACGTCTGTGTTTTCAGAGCAGTTGTGGATGTGGAGTGTGGGAGAGACTTCTTTGCGAGTCTCCCCGAGTGCCACGGACACTAGTGGATATGGCTGAGTCATGATGGGATCTGTTTGGTGGGGAGAAGTGAGCTGTGGCCAGTTTCCCAGGGGAGACAAAGGCCAGCAGCGGCTAGTTTCTCCCAGGAGAAAAAGGCCCTGAGCCCCCTGCTCCATTGCCTTTTATTGGTTTGTAATACACAGGAATACAGGGTGACAAGGATCAAACAGTAGATAACATTTCAAAGATATATGAGGGCTTCAGAGTCTGAGTCAGTGTCTGTCAGGAAGAGAGTTGCAGAAACTTTGGGAGACATACTCATTTCCTCTCAGACCCTTGAATGAAAGCACTCTTAGCAGAGCAGATTTCACAGGTTTATCAGCAAGTCTTTGTGATGCTAGATTTCCCCCCAGGACACACTCTAGCAAGGCAAGGAGCTGCACCTCTCCCCATCAGGTATTCAGGCTTAAGGGGATTAGAGCCAGGAAGCACTTCTCCCAGAGAACATGGGGACTCGGGCTATGTCCAAGCTGGGGGGTGAGGGCCCATTGCTCTTTGTTGCAGCCCCCCTCCCCCCAGTCCTTCCATGAAGGCCTCCCAAGTGATTGAGTCTGGCTTAGGTTGCCCTCTGCTGTGAGGGGTCTTACCCGTCATTAACTTCTGACCAAGTTTTGGGGGCAGGGAGAGGAAACTGAGGCAGCGTATGCTACCAGAGACAGGCTTTGTCTCCTGTGGCTGGCATTCCAAAGGTCATCTCTCACCCTTAGCCACGAGGGTTAGAGATACAATTCCTAAAACCAGGCAGAGCGGTCTACAACAGTGGAGTATCATGGACCTCCCAGCAACATGGTGAGTATCTTTAGCAGACCAGACGGAGTTTGTGTGAGAATATAGGTAGACCACATGGGCTCTGATGCCAGGCTACCTGTGGTCAAATCCCAACTCTGAAACCTGATAGATGTTTTAACTGTGGTCAGGTTTCTCTGCCTCTCCAAGCATCATCTAGAAAATGAAGATGTAAAAGAACAAAAATAATAATGACGACTACCTTTTAGGAATATTGGGAGAGCTAAGCAAAATAATATGTCTGACACAAAGTGCTTAATTATGTTATTTTAATTCATCAGGCAAAAGCCTTGGAGTGTCAGGTGATGTGGGAAACAAAATACTCCATGGAGAGAACTGTAACCTGAGAAGGGCTGATCAGCCACCCTTCCGGGCCTGGAGGAGGTGGCACCAGACACAATGACCAGGCCCTGGTTTTCTTTTCAATCCTGGAAGAAAGGGTATCATTTTAATAAGATGAAAGGAGGATTGCCAGATCCTGACAACATCACAGGCACTGCTCTGTGTCCCCACTGTCTCTGGGATGTCTGAAAGAACTGGATGAAGGACTCTGCGGTGAAGGGACCACACCGGAGCACTCCACAGAGTCCTCCTGGCTTTCCTCAGAGGAAATGGACATGGGGCCAGGAATCTTTCATAACTGCTAATGTTCCGATTGGGTGGTAGTGCAAAGTGTGTTTAGCAAGACTTTTCTGAGCACTTCTGAGCTCTGTGCCACCGGGGCAGTGGGTCTGATTTCTTAAATTACCTGGTAACAGTTTACAACTTTGACTTACGGAAAAATGAATATGCCCCTAGCTCCACTTTTGAAAGATAATAAGTAAATCCTCATACCAGTGTTTAAATAAACATTGTTATATATTCTCTTAAATAAACTTTTATACTAGTCCCTTCCTTTCCCCTTTACTTTCCAAGTAAAGGACATCAATATCCAACTCTTGTGCTTATTATTTTTGTTCCAGAAAACAGCACAGAATCTTGGGTTCCCTCCTACACCCCTTTTGACAGCCCCATAATGGTTTCCTGCTTCATTTGAGTGTTTTTCTCCTTTGTTCAGAGACTTAGTGTCCAGTGTTTAACACTGGTGCAGGATACACACACACATTGCACATAAAATCAGCCATCAGTGAGTGACTTACTATATTTTGCCTCCACCTTGGAAACAGCAGCTTTCATGGTCTTCACCCTCCCGCACCCCACCAACACCAGTTGTCAAGGAAGTGGTACTGGAACTCCAAGACCAGTGAACCATGAGGTGTTAGGTTGCTAAGACAGAGTGTGACATTTCCAAGAAGACCTGTGAGTGAGGAGGTCCAAAGCAGGTGACATTTAGTGGATGCACAGATTAGTAACTACCATTGTCATCTGCCTGATTTATAGCAGATACTAAGTAAATTTCATTTTTTTCATTTTATTTATTTCATTTATTACTCACAACAGCCCAATGAGTCAGGTATTATTGTTATCATTATTATCTCCATTTTTTGATAAGGCTCAGGGAGATTAGGTAACTTTTTTTAAATAATTTTTCTTTATTTAGATACTAACCAAATAAACCACTGTTTATTTTTTCATTTATTTTTAAAATATTTTATTTATCTTTAGAGGGGAAGGGAAGGAGAGAGGGAGAGAAATATTGTATGGTTGCCTCCCATGTGTCCCCTGCTGGGAACTAGCCTGCAACCCAGGCATGTGCCCTGACTGGGAATCGAATTGTGGTTGCTTGGTTCCCAGGCCGACGCTCAATCCACTGAGCTATGCCAGCCAGGGCTTCTTTTTTTGATTAAAAATTTATTTATTTATTTTAATTGTTGTTCAAGTACAGTTTTCTATCTTTTACACCCATCCCACACCACCCACACAGTGCTCCCCACCTCCCTCCAATTTCTACCCCCCCTAGTTTTGTCCATGTGTCCTTTATACTTGTTCCTGTAAATTCTTCCCCTTTTCCCCTGAAATAACCTCCCCTCTCCCCTTTGGTCCCTGTGAGCCTGTTTTCTATTTCAGTGTCTTTGGTTTGTTTTGCTTGCTTGTTTGTTTTGTTGTTTAGATTCTCGTTAAAGCTGAGATCAGATGGAATTTAGCTGTCACCACCTTGCTTATTTCACTCCACATAAGGCTTTCTAGTTCCATCTACGATGTTGCAAAAGGTAAGAGCTCCTTCTTTCTTCCTGCTGCATAGAATTCCATTGTGTAAATGTATCATAGTTTTTGGATCCATTCATTTACTGATGGGCATCTAGGTTGCTTCCAACTCTTGGCTATTGTAAATTGTGCTGCTATGAACTTTGGGGTTCATAGGTTCTTTTGGATTGGTGTTTCAGGGTTCTTAGTGTATAATCCTAGCAGTGGAATTGGTGGGTCAAAAGGCAGATCCATTTTTAGTTTTCTTAGACTATCCCATACTGTTTTCCATAATGGTTGCACCAGTCTGCAATTCCACCAACAGTGCACTAGGGTCCCCTTTTCTCCACAACCTCTCCAAAACTTGTTGTTTGTTGCTTTGTTTATGATGGCCATTCTGGCCAGTGTAAAGTGGTATCTCATTGTGGTTTTAATTTGCATCTCTCTGATAGCTAGTGATATTGAGCATGTTTTCATGTGTCTCTGGATCTTCTGTATGTCCTCCTTAAAGAAGTGTCTGTTCAAGTCCTTTGCCCAGTTTTTAATTGGGTTGCTTGTCTTCTTAGAGTGGAGTCGTGTAAGTTCTTTGTATATTTTGGAGATTAAACCCTTGTCTGAGGTATCATTGGCAAATATGTTTTCCCATACAGTTGGTTCTCTTTTTATTTTAATACTGTTTTCTTTAGCCATGCAAAAGCTTTTAATTTTGATGAGATCCCATTTGTTTATTCTTTCCTTTATGTCCCTTGCTCTAGGGGACATACCAGTAAAAATGTTCCTGTGTGAAATATCTGAGATTTTCCTGCCTATGTCCTCCTCTAGGACTTTAGTGGTGTCACAGCTTATAAAGTCTTTTATCCACTTTGAATTTATTTTTGTGTATGGTGTAACTTGGTGCTCAAGTTTCATTTTTTGGCACATAGCTGTCCAGTTCTCCCAATACCATTTGTTGAAGAGGCTATTGTTACTCCATTTTATGTTGCTGCCCCTTTTGTTGAATATTAATTGACTGTAGAGACTTGGGTTTATTTCTGGGCTCTATGTTTTGTTCCATTGGTCCATGTGCCTGTTTTTATGCCAGTACCAGGCTGTTTTGATTACAGTGGCCTTGTAATACAGTTTGAGATCAGGTATTGTGATCCCTCCTACTTTGTTCTTCTTTCTCAAAATTGCAGCAGCTATTCTGAGTCATTTATGGTTCCATATAAATTTTTGAAGTGTTTGTTCTATGTCTGTGAAATATGCCATTGGTACTTTAATAGGTATTGCATTGAATCTGTAAATTGCTTTGGGTAGTATAGACATTTTAATGATATTAATTCTTCTGATCCATGAACACAGTATATGTTTCCATTTGTTTGTGTCTTTCTTGATTTCTTTCTTCAGCGTTGTGTAGTTTTATGCATACAGGTCTTTTACCTCTTTAGTTAGGTTTATTCCCAGATATTTTATTTTTCTTTTTGCTATATCAAATGGGATTTTTTCTTGATTTCTGCTTCCGCTGATTCATTGTTAGTATTTAAAATGCCTTTGATTTCTGGATATGACTTTTTAACCCACTGTTTTGCCAAATTCATTTATTAGGTTGAGCAGTTTTTTTTGTGGAGTCTATAGGATTTTCTAAGTACACTATCATGTCATCTGCAAATAGTGACAGTTTTGTTTCCTCCTTTCTGATTTGGATGTCTTTAATTTCCTTTTCTGGTCTGATCACTGTGGCTAAAACTTCCAATACTATATTGAATAGAAGTGTTGAAAGTGGACAACCTTGTCTTGTTCCTGATCTTAGTGGAAAAGCTTTTAGTTTTTGCCCATTGAGTATGATGTTGGCTGTAGGTCTCTCATATATGGCCTTTATTATATTGAGGAATGCTGCCTCTATTCCCACTTTGCTGAGTGTTTCTATCATAAATGAGTTCTGTACCTTATCAAATGTTTTTTCTGCAACTCTTGATAGGATCATATAATTTTTATCTTTGCTTTTGTTTATGTGATGTATTACATTTACTTATTTGCGGATAGTGAACCATCCTTGCATCCCTGGGATGAATCCCACTTGGTCATGGTATATAATCTTTTTAATGTATTGTTGGATGTGGTTTGCCAATATTTTGTTAAGGATTTTAGTGTCTATGTTCATCAGGGATACTGGCCTAAAGTTTTCTTTCTTTCCTGTGCCTTTATCTGGTTTTGGGAATTAGGATGATGCTGGCTTTGAAAAGAGTTTGGGAGTCTTCCATCATTTTGAATTTTTTGGAATAGTCTGTGAAGAATAGGGATTACCTCTTCCTTAAATGCTGTGTAGAATTCTCCTGTGAAACCATCTGGTCCAGGGCTTTTGTGTGATGGGAGTTTTTTGAATACTGCTTCAATTTCTCCTGCTCTTATTGGTCTGTTCAGGCTTCCTGCATCTTCACTGAGTTTTGGAAGATTATATTTTTCTAGAAATTTGTCCATTTCACCTAGGTTTTTAAATTTCTTGGCATACAGTTCTTCATAGTAATTTTTTACAATGCTTTGTATTTCTGTGGTGTCAGTTGTAATCTCTCCTCTTTCATTTCTAATTGTGTTTGTTTGGGTCCTGTCTTTTTTTCTTGATAAGCTTGCTTAAAGGCTTGTCAATTTTGTTTATTATCTTTTCAAAGAACCAGCTCCTGGATTCAGTGATCCTTAGAATCGCACTTGTAGTCTCTATGTCATTTAATTCTGCCCTGATCTTGGTTATTTCCTTCTTCTGCTTGCTCTGGACTGTCTTTGTTGTTGTTCCTTGAGTTCTTGTAGACATAGGGTTAAGTTGTTTGTTTGAAGTGTTTCTATCTTTTTTAGGTAGGCCTGTATCGCTATGAACTTCCCTCTCAGGACTGCCTTCCCTGCGTCCCACAAATTTTGGGTTGTTGTGAGTTCATTTTCATTTGTTTCCAGAAGCTTTGTGATTTATTCCTAATTTCATTCTCGACCCAGTCATTGTTTAATAGCATGCTATTCAATCTCCATGATTTTGGGTGTTTTGGGTTTTTTTCCCTTGGGGTTGGTTTCTAGTTTCAGTCCCTTGTGGTTGGAGAAAATGCTTGGTATAATTTCAATTTTCTTGAATTCGTTGAGGCTTGTTTTGTGTCTTATAATGTGGTCTGTCTTTGAAAATGTTCCACATGCATTTAAAAATAATGTGTATTTAGCTTCTTTTGGATGAAGGGCTGTATATATATCAGTTAAGTACATTTGATCTAGGGCATTGTTCAATGCCACAATACCTTTGTTGATATTTTGTTTGGAAGATCTGTCCATTTTTGACATTGGGGTGTTAAAATCTCCTACTATAATTGTGTTGCTGTCAATGACTTTCTTGAAGGCCTCTAAGATTTTCTTTATGTATTTGGGTGCTCCTGTGTTGGGTCCATATTATTTACAATGTTAATGTCTTCTTGGTGGATTCTTCCTTTGAGTATTATGAAGTGACCTTCTGGGTCTTTTTTATGGCCCTTTTTTTGAAGTCTATTTTGTCTTATAAGAATATTGCTACCCTGGCTTCTTTTTCCTGTCCGTTTGCTTGGAAAATTCATTTCCAGCCCCTCACTTTTAGTCTGTGTAAGTCTTTTGTCCTGAGGTGCGTCTCTTGTAGGCAGCATATGTATGGGTCATGTTTTTAATCCATTCAGCTATTCTTTGTCTTTTGATTGGAGCATTTAATCCGTTTATGTTTAAGGTTATTTTTGATAGGTACTAATTCATTGCTATTTTTATACCTGTGTTTCTCTTTGTCTCTCTCTTTTCCTTCCTTTTCTTAGAGCAGTCTCTTTAGCACGTCTTGCAGAGCTGGTTTGGTGGAGGTGTATTCTTTTAGACTTCTTTTGTCTTGGAAGCTTCTTTTTTGGCCTTCTATCTTGATTGAGAGCCTTGCTGGGTAAAGTAGCCTTGGTTGCAGGCCTCTGGTTCTCATTACTTGGAATATTTTTTTTGCCATTCTCTTCTTGCTTGGAGCATTTTCATTGAAAAGTCAGCAGCTACCTTATTGGGGCTCCCTTGTATGTTACTTCCTGTTTCTCCCTTGCTGCCTTTAAGATTCTTTGTCTTGGAATTTTGCCATTTTAATTATGATGTGTCTTGAAATGGGCCCCTTTGGGTTCCTCTTGATTGGGACCCTCTGTGTTTCCTGGATTTGTGTGACATTTTGTCTCATCAAATTAAGGAAGTTTTCCATCATTATTTTTTCAAATAGGTTTTCTATCCCTTGCTCTTCTTCTCCTTCTGGTATTCCTATTATATGGATATTATTACATTTCATATTGTCTTGCATTTCTCTTAATTTCTCTTCATTCTTCTGAGCCTGTTTTTCTTTTCTTGCTCTTTCTGGGTGTTTTTTTCTACTTTTCCTCCATGTTGCTGAACCAATTTTCTGCTTCATTGATCCTGCTTTTGATTCCTTCTACTGTGTTCTTCAGTTCAGAAATTGTCTTCATTTCCTCTTGGCCCTTGCTGATAGTTTCTATTTCCTTTTTCATGTTAATATAGTTTGCAGTGAGTTCATTGTAGTTTCCCTGTAGTTTCTGGTAGCTCATTGTGAGCTCATGGAGCTTCCTGATAACCACTGCTTTGAACTCAGTATCTGATAGTTGACTTGCCTCTATTTCATTTTGCATTCTTTCTGAGGCTTCCTCCTTTCCTTTCATTTGGGGATTGTTTCTTTGTCTTCCCATTGTTTGTGAGACTTTTCTTGTTAGCTTCAGCTTCTTAAATTAATCTGTTCTTGCTCCCTGGGTTCATATTGTGAACTTCTGTGGTATAATACCTGTGAGATTCAGTTGTATAATCTCCTTGATCTCCCAAGCTTACTGGTCTTGGACTGTTGTTTAAGTTGGCTCTGTGTTTGTCCTTGGGTTTTGATTGTTTTGGGGTCTTTCTTTGGTGGGTCCTTCCTACCAGCTGGTTAACTGAGGGTCACTCTCTCTATCACCTCTTGTATTTTGTTGTGCTGGTGTGGGCAGGTTGTGTTGAAGCTGGTTCTTCCATGTGTACAAGGTTTTGAGGATTCTCTTTTGATCCTGTTCAGTTGTTTGTACTGGGTAATTTCTCCACTATTTAGTTGTATTTCCAGATAGCTCCTGGAATGAGGTTTGTGTGGTTTCCACTCCCTCCTTCACCTTCTTCTGCTGTTATCTGTTGGTGGTTCCTTTGTTGTTGGGTTTCCTCTTTTAATGGGTATCCTAGTGTTCACTGCTTCAACCTACTCTTTTTTGTGATCAGTTGGAGGGGGAGGCAAAATGGTTTATGACATCAAGAGAGTATTCTATGATATTTACAGTAGCAGCCAGTAAAGAAGAGATAGGAGATCCTTTGGCTATATATAGCGTTAACCATGATTTTCCACCCAACTAGCCACTTTTTAGAAAGGATGGGCAGAAGATAAGTTTTTTGTTGGGGAAGGAAGGTTTGTGAGTTGGATCTAGAAAGCAGTGAGATTGTGGGAGGTCATATTCTGAGGTAAGGTGAGAGTAAAGGATAGTAAATAGGTGTAGTGTGTGAGAGAATAGAGTTAACCACTAAAGTAATAGAGTTCAGGAAACTGTCAAGTGGGCTAAGATCCAGGAGGGGTGTTGTGAAGTAGTTACAATTAAATAGAGCAGCTATTACAATAATAATGGAGCAATAATCATATGGCAGAATCTATGTGATCTTGATAACAAGAATAGGAAGTGTAGGACCCAGAATAGTGTGCTAATGGGACACAAGTGCAGTGAAAGACAATAGATTAACAATACACTGTGAAAGAGAGAACAAGGGAAACTAGTCAATGCAATTTAACCAGCCCAGTGAAGAAGACTGTACAAAAAGAAGAATACAAAAAGACTATGAAAATAGAAGATGTAAGAATAATGAAAAAATAATAATACAAACATGCAGTAACTTGCAGGTCCTCTGTAATAGCAAAGTGAAATTTGTCTCACTGTCTCAACTTTTGGGATGTCCCCTCTTTGGGTCCAACTCTGGTCTTTTCACAGTTCCAGGGTTTTTTGTCTCACTTGTGGGTGTTTAAAAAAAGCAGGAAAAGGAAGGAAGAAGTGATAAAATTGGAAAGAAAGGAAGAAGGAATAAAACAAGAAAGAAGGAAAGAGAGGAAAAAGGTACTGAAAGATAAAACAATAGTAAAAAATTAAAAAATAAAAGATTATTAAAAAAAAACCAACCTCTTGTTGGTTTCAAACAGGCCAGACCAGTTTTTCTGGTCTTGCTGGCTGCAGCAGGCTGAGGGGCAGTTGGTATGGCTGTTCTCCCTTCCTGACCTGCATGCAGCACACTCTCCCTAGAGCTAGTCTGGAGCCTTTCCCTAGAGCCTAGGGTGTGGGATCGAGGTCTTCCTCAGAGGCTCTTTCCCCAGGGGTACTGCTGTGGGCCGAGGTGCAGGCACTTGGTCAGGGTGCCTCTGTCCTGTCCCAGTGCTATGGGGGTGCACAGGGCCTTCTGTGAAACCTTCTGCACAACCTCAGGATTGCTCCCTGGCTGGGTGAGGAGTAGGCTGAGCCGCTGTTGCAGAATTCCCCAGTTTTTCTTTTTGAGAAATTCTTCCTACTCAAGCCTGCCACTCTGTACAGCCCAATTCTCCAGCCAGACTGGTGACTATCAGGGTCAGTGCACATCATGTAGGGTTCTCAACTCTCCCAAGCCAGTGATCACAGGTTCCAGGGGTGATGACAGCTCCTGTGTGTTTGCCTCTTTGTCCTTATTCCCCTCTCTGTGACTTCAAGCAACCAAGTCTCTCCCAGTGCTGCTTAAACCTTGTTTGGCTGAGGAGGGAGGGAGCAGTTGACCCACCTCTCTGCCAAAAACTCTGTGGCAGGCCCTCTGCTCCCAAGGAGTTTGTGGTAGACCCAGTGCCAGGAGGGCATGGGTCCTGGGGCTACAGCCACCCTGGTCCCCATGCTGGTCCCTGGGACCTTATTGTCCTGAAGCACTCTCCTTACCATCTGGTTTTTCAGTGTCCACTACAATTTTTGGTCTCTTATTTTCATATATGCTGGGTTACTATTGGCTGTTTGCTCTGTTCCTCTGTAGATCAGCTAGGTTTTTCTCCATGTGTAGGGGGAAGTGGAATCTGTTCCCACCTACTCTGTTGTCATCTTCCTTCTAGGTAACTTTCTTGAGGTCCCATAGATAATGGCAGAACTGAGATTTGAACCCATGTCTCTTTTACACAAAACCCATGCTCTTAATCATTATGCTGCATACCAAGTGTAGGACCATCTGTGGAGTTATAAAAAATTGAGGCTTCTCTTTTCAAGCTGCTTGCAGTTTAGAATGAACTGGAGTGTATGCAATTGTATCTCATTGCTACACCTAACTGTAGCTTCACTATTTCTTTACCAAACAGAACATATGTAGCATCTGCTTTTTTCATGCAAGGAAAAGTCACACTGGTAGATTCATATTCCAACCTATGGCTTAGACTTACTTTTGCCAAAGGATTTATGGGGGGGGCTTCACTATCTACTCTGTAAGCACAAAGGACAAACTTGGTGCAGTACCACCAGGTGAGGAGGAGACCTTGAACAGGGCAGGCTGGGCACAAGGGAGTCATTTGGCTTGTGAGATATTGCAGACGAATCTCAATATTTTTATTAAATGAAGAGTAGTTTTCTCCAGGTGTTGCCACACCCTGGAGTCATGGGCCCCCAATTATTGCTGATTTATTCCCATCAGGGAATTATTCACTGCTTCCATAGTTGTGCTGTGGAAAATAATAGGTCAGGGTGTGGGATACAAATTAGGAACACAGAGCTGTCCCTTTGGCCTTTTTTGGGGGGAGGACAAACCAAGAGACAACTGATTCTAATACTGAGGTCCAAGTGCAGAAATGGCAGTGGGTGGAAGGTTCTGTTTGAGTACAGAAGTCAGAGGGACTAATGGTGCTTGCAAGACTTACAGGAGATTCTCCACATCTGGAGAAAGCTTTGCTAAGTGGAGAAGAGAAAAAAGGTCATTTCAAGTCGGGAACAGTATGGGTTGCTGGTATGACTGTGTATGTCATTACTGCAAAAAAATGGGAAATTTGTGAGTGGTGGAGAAGATGTGGTATATCGAGAGGTAGGAAAGTCAGGGCCCCGTAAATAAGGCTTATGACAAAGATATGCAGCCAATCTCTTCCTGTTTTTTAAAGATAAAAGTGGGAAAGAAAGCCTTGCAGTATAATATTCATGACCAATCTTTTTAGAGAAAGGCTCACATTTCCAAATATTCAAGAGAAAAATAACTCCTTTGGGTCACAGTCAGTTTTGGGCCAGTGAGTTCTCAGAACTCTAGAAATAGTCCTTCCACAGTGAGAGAGGACAAGATTGATAGTAACCTATGTCGCTTAAGAAGTAACTCTAGCAGATTGGAGTGGGAATTTTGAATATTCTCCTGATCTTACAAAAAAATTAAAAAAACACTTCAAGATAAAATAGGACAAAGAGTAAATCCATAGAAGTTTTTGTTTCCTTACTATTATCATCCAAGTAACTTCCATGGGTAAGTGTGTGCTGGGCAAAAAATCCACTGAAGAATTATTTGCAACTACTTATAAGTCTGCTCTATTTCACAATTGGATGTTTTCAAATGGGCCTTCATAATGAACTTCAAGTGTTAGTTCATAATTAACTAACTTAAAGGACTTAATGCATTTCATAATTCATAGGTGACACCCAATTAATGTTGACTCTTAGGCATGTTAGAAATGTGAGAAACTACAGCGAAAAAGAATTATTTTGAGAATGTGATTTGGAGTGATGCTAAGGCAGCCAAAAAACTCTTGGGTGAAAGAAACAGCGGGGTCCTGGAACCCCAGCACACCTGCTCACAAAGTTTGAGCAATTTAGAGCTTTCATTTCATGTTTGGTTCTCTGAGTCTTTCCCAGAGGATGAGTTCTGTCCAGTTCTGTGTCCTCAGAGAAGAAGTTCTGAAACAAGGGAAAGCCTGTTGCAACTTAACCCTTCTCCTTCAGTGTTTTGAGATCATTATTTGTATATGTTTTTTCAAAGGCCTTTCTTTTATAATAGTAGTATTTCATACTTTTTTATTGTTCATAATAATCCCACGAGGTATAGCGCTTAATATTCATTGAAGATGAAAGAAAGCAATGCAGGTATTATCACTTTCAGATACCAGGTAAGTTCAGCTGTAAGCAGAAATTGAATGAGGCCTCTTATTCCTTGTTGCCGTCATATTACAAGGGATACACATGGTATGAAATCCCTTTCAGCAAACCCGGTATCTCTCTGTTTAGATAACGCTGATCCCTTTCACCCTCAGAGACAATGGACAGAGATGCCAATAGGAGGAAAAGCCACCAGTACTTAAGCAGGGCCTCACAAACTGGTAGTGCCTTGGAAAAGGTCACATGGTCCATTCCAGAAACTAACCAGGCCATGGGGAGTCACTCCTGCTCACTGAGCTCATGGCAACTGACACAGAAATCAGATTTCCAACTGTTGGTCCACAATGAGATCCGTAACTGCCATGTGGCATGAATGTGTCAACTGTCCTTTCCCCCTCACATGTTAACATCCCTGGCACAGGGATTCCTTTTACAACCACCGTCAGCCAGACAGCAGCTCTGACATAGTTGCTGTCACCCACAAATAGAGAAATTTGGTCATTTCCTGTGACATGTCTGGAGAGCTGCAACCATTGATGCTTTGGTCAACAAGCCAGGGAAGACACTTGGGGTAAGGAATCTGAATCATGATTCCTGTTTGAAAACATCAGTTAACATCAATCTGGTAAAATCAGGAAAACACTAATCAAAACCCTCAGAGTTGGTGTTGGCAGCCTGAGAAACACTTAGAAGAAAATTTGAATAGATTTCTTAGTATAGCATTCTTTATTTTTCTCATAGTCTTTTATTTAAAAATGGTTTACACTTACAGGAAAGTTAAACATAGTTCAATGAACACCTAGATTTTTCTGTTCACATCCTTTTGAGACATTTGCTTTATCTCCCTCTCCTGTGTTTTTGGAGTATTTTTGTTTGTTTGTTTATTTATTTGCTGGATCAGTTTGAAAGTGATGTGCAAATAACATGACACTTCACTCCCAAACACTTCAGCATGGGTCTTTTATTCTGTTTGTCGCATTGATGAACTTAATGTGATGGTCTGGTTTCTGACCCACGGCCCTTCAGAAACAGCAAGTTGAAAGAGAGTTCCCTGGGGGAACGGGCTCACAGTGAGGAGAGACTCCTGACAATTTTACAACAAAGGACAAACCAGAAAACCTATTTCTTAGAAAAAGCTAGAAGTACAGCAATCTGGAAAACAAAGACTAATTACTCAATAACAGAATTAATTTCCATATTTAAAGAAAAGACTAACATATATTTAAGATTTACAGAAGTGGTTGCCTAGAGCTGAAAACTATTGACTCTCCAAGACACTGGGCTCCCCAGAGTGTCCAGATTAAAAGAGCTTTAGTGTTTAGTTGTATCAGGACATTTTTGATGCATTAAAGATTTCAAATATGATTTTAAGTAATGACATTTATTATGCCAGTATGTCTAGTATTATAATTTTCATTAATTTTAGCTTGATAGCATTCTCCTTTAGGAGAAAATATTATACTTTATAATCAGCAAGAGAAAATGTACTTTATTAATTTATTTATTTTTGAATTTTATGTTTCAATTACGGTTGACATTCAATATTATTCTATATTAGTTTCAGGTGAACAGCATAGTGGTTAGACAATTATATAATTTATGAAGTGATTCCCTCCATAATTCAAGTACCTATTAGGTTCCATACATAGTTATTCCAACATTATTGACTCAATTTTTAAAAATTACTTATTTATAGAGATAGGGGAAGGGAAGGAGAACAAGTGGGAGAGAAACATCAATGTGTGGTTGCCTCTCATGTGTCCCCTGCTGGGGACTGGCCTGCAACCCAGGCATGTGCCCTGAACTGGGAATCAAACCAGCAACTCTTTGCTTCACAGGCCTGTGCTCAATCCACTGAGCTATACCAACCAGGGCTGACTCAATTCTTTATCAGTATGTATCTTTTAAGAACAAAGATTTTTAACCACATATCATTTATCACACTCAAGAAATTAACATTGATATCCTAATATCTGATATATAGCCCATATTCAATTTTCTAGTTTGTATATATATCGGTTTTATTTTCTTTTAAGAAATACTACATTATCAACAGCATTGAAGGTTGAGAATGACATTATATAGGAAAAAACACAAACATCAAAACATCTGATTCTAAAAGAGATTCAACAGATGCAGACACCAAGTATGAATAAATTTTAGGTATTACTTTAGCCATTTATTTCCCTTACATTTTTCTTTTCATGTATCCACAGACTTGATGCATGATACAGTCTGGTAAATATCTAATTAAGTAAAAAATCATCTAAATGATTAAAGGAGAAGTGGTTAGAAAGACTTGTGTTATAGTGTAATGGACAAAATTGTTTTTTTTTTGCAGGACATAAAATAACAGTGCACCTTACATATGATGAAATACTTTCAGTTGGAGGTTCCAAGCCCACAAGAAAACATGCCGGTTCATGAGCTCAGCTGAGAGTCCTGAGTGTGATGGTTTGCACACTTGATGCCCAGTGGTCAAGTCAGGAGCGCTCCCTCTCTGGGACTGAAAGGCTGAGGCATCCAGCTGACTCTCACTCTCCTCCTCCCCTTTAGGACTTCAGGCAGGTCTCCCAGCCACTGTCTGTGGTCATTTTCTGTCTTCAGACTGGTTTCGACACAATTCAGTTCTGCTTTCACTCCAGCTGGACCAGGTGTTCCTAAGTTGCCCCTGTCTGAGCTACGATCTTGACACTACTTTCCATTGGCTAATCACAGCCATCTCACGTTTATCCTTCCCCACTCTGCGCTTCCCAGGCACACGGGTTTCTGCTTTCTGGGCTCGCCTTCACTATAACCTTCCAATTACTGGCCACAAGCTAATCTCTGCCCAGTTGTCCTGGCTTCTACTCTAAAACGGTTAGAGAATAAACGAACAGACAAAACAGAAGCATTTGAGAGTCTTGAGGGAGAGTTGATGGGTCACTGGCCGGTGGACCAGACATCCATTCCTGTCCAATAGGTGTATGCTGGAGATGAGGTCATGTGCAAATGTGATCACTAGGCTACATCTTCAGCAGAGGCTCTGGGTGCTGTGGGGAGGAGCAGGAGCTGGGCTGGGGCAGGCAGTTAAACCTGCCACTCCAAACATTACTAGGAATTTGTTAACTTGGCTATTTTCTTTTAATATTTTCCCCAATCTGATAAAAGATGTTGGACATTTAACAGGCTATGTGTAAGTATGTATGTATATCTAAAATTAGTTATTAGTGAACTTTTCCTCTGGACTGGGTCAGCTTTTATGGGATCTCTTCTCTGGCTCCTTGGTGATATTGTTTGTCTCTCTTTCCAAACCTTCTTTTCCTCTTATCCCTGCAATAGTCCTGCCTCCTGCTCTTCATAGACTAGTATAAAATGTGTATCTTCTTCTACCTCAGGACAATCCTAAATACCATCTCCTAATTAATCTCTCCAAAGTACATTGCTATTATATTACTCTTCTCTTGGGACTATACTATGGTTCCCCATTGGTTTTGAACCCTGGAAAACTCAGTTCACTTCTTGAAACCCTGTTGTTTACTATAAAATGGTGCAATAATACCCACCATGTGGGCTGTGTCATGACTACAGGTGATGTCCACTAATGCCTGGGACAGGGCCTGGCAAAGTGTGGATGCCCAACAAATGTTGGCAGTGTTTCCTGAGTCATCATCACTGCCACCAAGTCCCTTTAGAACATCCCTCTGATCTCTCTGTATAACCTATGGCTTGTGCAATGAGACTGAAAGATGGTGGGACTGGTACCTGGGAGGTGTGGGCCTGGCCCTGGGCCCAGAAACGGGTCACTGCCCATGTGCTTCGCTCTTTCCAGCCCCAGAGCAGGCCTCGGGGTGCAGCCTGTTGTTTCTGGCACCTACAGGTTGCCTCCACGGTGCTTATAATGGGCCCCGCGTTTTCCTGACCCTGATCAGGGTGCCTCTGTGACACCTTCTATAGGCTTGTCACCTCAAGATGAGGACTTATGAGCCCTATGGCTCTCTCCAACATGGGACTAGGAAACTGCAGGGTGGGAGATTAGTACCAGTCAGTAAATGCTGATGAGTATGAGTTTGCACCAACTAATCTCAACCTTGGTCTGGCTCCCTAGATACCAGTGTTTGCCACCCTTCTTAGTTACCAAGAACAGAAGGACCCTCACTTGCCCTAACAAGGCATTGTTGTCAGGTTATCATAGAGACAAGAGAAAGAAAAGAATCTCACCATAGGGCCCAACTCATGAGCACCAAGAAGAACAGGGGTTTACCCAATGGTTATGCTTTGGGAATGGAAAGACCCAGATAATCTGTGTCTAGGTTATTCTGTGTCCCATCAGCAGTATGGGAAAACTGTTACCATGTCCAGATAGTCTCTGTCTTTGTTTCAACAATTTATTCAACTTCTGCTCCTTCAGCCACTGTTCAATCCTCTTTGTACATTTCCTGTTCAAATTCCACAGAGTAGGATTTGATTAATCTTGTGTAATTCCTGATGGGCAGTTTTGCCACAAACTACACACCAGGTACACTGTAGGTTCTGGATGGGTGGCTCAGATCAGATGCTCACTCTGGTCCAAAAACTTGTGGCCAGAGTGAGGGTCACAGGCATGAGCTGGGCATCCATGGAGCAGACCCTCTGGAACCACTGAGGGTGTGTGGGTTTTGGGAGGGTTAGCTGGCTCCATTCACCTTGTTTCTTCCTCTTCCCATAAAAGACATGTAATCATACCCAAAGTTTACAGAAACTACAATATTGTAGTTGGGGAAACAAAGCTATTTCTTTTTTGAAACCATCCTGAATTTTACCCATTCCCTTTCAATTCACACTCCACACTACTGCTAGGGTTCTCTTTGTAAATGCATGTTAAATCTCATCACCACAAAATCTTCTACAGGCTTTTCATCACCCTCAGGCTGAAATCACAACTCCTCAGCATGATTTTCAAGACCCTTATGATCTGGCTGTCTCATGGACTCATCACCCCTTTCACTCCACACTGCTCCCTTCCCCACACAGAACACACACACTCTATGATGATGTAGACCCTTTGCTTTCACCATATTGAAATTTTGCAGTGCCCTGAATGATCATATTCTCCCCTGTCTAAAGAGGTCACTAGGACACTTTCCCCTCTGTCTTTTGAATAACTTCTACTCACCGTTTGGGACTCGGTGTCAAATCTCTTGAGGAGAACTTCCTCTACACTCCAGAGATGACTTGGATGCCCTCTGTCCTGCACCCACAGCGTCTGACCACACAGAGTAACTCGCCACATCACTCTGTGACGTTGATGTGCTTCCTTGTTCTCTCTACTCTTTGAGAGATGAGACTCACTGGGGGCAGGGCTATATTTTATTCACTGTGATATCTTCACATTTTGTGGCAGCTCAAAAATTATTTTTGGATGACATGAAAGAATAAATGAACAAATAAGTGAATTTTCTCCAAGAAATGAAGACCATGACCATTGGAATCTTGACTCCCAGCCCTGCCTCACTAGCTGAGTGACCTCTTTGGGGCTGAACTGTTGTAAGATGAAGGGTAGGGGTTGAGGGTAGTTGGCCTGCAGTCCAGCTCTCCAAGCTTTAGACTCTCAGGGACCTGTGTCCAAACATAGGACCATCCACAGATGTAAATGGAGCCTCCTGGATCAGGACAGCTAGTTACCAGAGAGATGGGATGAGATGTTCTTCCTCCCCACAGACTTCTATGTTATAAACAGGACAGTTCAGCAGCTGCTTCTTCTTTAGTGTTTTTTTAAATATAAAATGGTACCTTGATTCAATGCATTTTCTCTAATTAGTCTTTAAAAAAAAACAAGGCTTGAACTCTGTGATTTAGGGACTAGCAAAAAGGGAAAGGAATATGGTTCTGCCTGCATCTAGACTTTCTAGCTGGGCTGTAAGTCTCATTCCTCGTTCCTCTTTTTTTTTAACTTTTATTTTGAAGTATTTTTAGATCTTTTCTATTTGAATCCCTTTCCTGATTTTGAGTTTTTCTTTTCATCAAAAATTAAGTGCTCTGGGACAAAAAGTGTCCCAAAGACTTTATTCTTTCTAATAATTGCATGAAATTTTTGAAGGAACATGAAATAAATGGATCACCCAAAGAATCTGCATTTTGGACAAAATGTGGCTAAATTCATTGCCATCTTCTTGGTGAATATGCCTCTTGCCAGAATGTGTTGAACTGCTGCCCAAGCAAGTGATTTAGTTAGTTGTTGATTCCAAACCCACTGTCTTTTAAGTTTAATATTGGTCTGCCTGGTTACCATGGCCAGGAACTTCGTATAGAAAATAAAGATGAGGTGGGTTATTCAAGCACCCCTCCAAGGCAGACCTTACCTTTGACTGGGTTTTATGTGGATACTCTCTCCCCGTTATGTGTTCCATAGCCCTTGCCCTGCATGCCAGAGCAGAGTTATTGGCAGGGGAATGTTTACTCGCCTTCTGGGGATAAGTTTTTAATCACCTACAAAGAGCAGTTGGCCTCCCCTAAAAACACTTCAATAAAGTGGGACTGGGCCTTCAGTGGGCTCAGCCCTCCTCAGCCCCAGGCATCCTTGGGCCAAGATGCACTGAAGCCAGAAATGGAGGTCAAAAAGTTAGTAAGCATTGGCACGTCTTGCTGGCTGGCTTGCTTGGTGTATTCTCATTACAACATAGGTGAATGTTGGCTAGCTTCTTCCCGCTTTTATAAGTACTGCCATGCCCGTTTTCATTCCTTTCCTCTCTGCCTGCTTCTGCGAAGATGGCTATGATGGAGGCTGGGCCAGCTGAGGTCACTGGTAGAACTCTCAGTGTGGAAAAGGGATTCCTGGTGTCCTAGATCCCAGACAGTTAGAGCTGTGGGTGTGCAGCGTGTTGCTATGAAATTGCCCAGGCGCTGGCCAGCTGGACCATGACAATCATGGTAAACCCTTCCCTGAATCCAGCTCGTCTGAGAGGGCTTCAAACAATGGCTGAGCTGTGTATCCACTAGATGGCACAGTGACATTGGGCACACACACCACTGTGCTCAGGGTCTCCTGGACTCAACCTTCATGGATTCACCCTTCCTGGCCTGATCATCCCTGAACAAAAGCTGAAGAATAGTTAAAGCAGGGAGCTGGGAACAAACTTCCTAAAGCTCTGTATCTTGGATCTATTTCTCTGAATCTTTATAATATACATTGTGAAAATTGTGTGGCTTTTGTGAAACTTTGGACAGTAATTAATGATGAGGAAATACAGAAATACATAAATGCTTGATTATGTAGGAGAAATGCCACTTAGAGTGGATCTAACCATCTCTGATATGTAGAAAATATATCTTAATAATTCGGAGGAAATATACAGCTTAATGAGCTCTTATGTTATACCAGGAATTGTCCTTAGTACTTTATCTGCATTAATTCAGTTAATCCTTGTAATAACTTATGAGGTAGGTGCTTTTAACATACTAATTTTTCAGTGAGGAAAATTGAGGCACAGAGAGGTTAAGTTACTTGCTTATAGTCACAGAGCTATGAAGTGCTAGACTTGAGACTTAAACCTTGAGTTTTGGTTCCAAAGTTCATGCTCTCAGTGACTATGCTGTCCATGAAAGAGAAGTCTAGGGAGCTCTGCAAAATAAGCTTTTATGCTTCCTCATTGCAAGGAAAGCAAAGGAAAGCATAGGAAAGAGCTGAGGTTCTAAGCACCTTCCTCTCTAATATCTGTGCTATGATGTTGCTACACTGAGCTGTCCTTGCTACAGGTCAGTATATCATATTCTCAGGTTCCAGTTCTATAGCAAATGTCACTATCCTTAGAGAAATATTGCTGGAATAGCATATTTTTGTCTTTCTATTCAGAAGAACATTGCTTTAAAAAATTCAGCTCTGGCTATGTGGTCAGTTGGCTGGAGCATCTTCCCATATACCAAAAGTTTGCAGGTTCAATCCCTGGTCAGGGCACATACCTGGGTTGCAAGTTTCACCCCCAGTTGGGATACATACAAGAGGCAACCAATCGATGTTTCTCATATTGATGTTTTATTTCTCCCTCTCTCTCTCCTTTCCTCTCTAAAATCAATGAAAATATATTTGTATGAAGATTTTAAAAAATTTTGCCTATTCATTCTCATTCTAGTTTTCATTTATAGGTAGAAAAATTAATATGCTAAGTCATTTATCTGCTTAAGGATACATAGGCTATGGCTAGAAAATTAATTCTGATATTAATTCCTCCATTTATTTAATGATGTTGACCAGCATATGCAACGTGCCTGGTCCTGCAGTTAGAGAGTAACCCAGGCAGGCCGTCCACTTCACATCACTCAGTCAGACAGAGGAGCCACGTGCGTAAACACACCATGGAAAGCCATGCTGTTGTGGCTGTAACAGAGCTTTGGACAATGGAGGGTGGAGGTATCAGAGCAGCCTTCACAGAGAACAGGACCCTTGGGCTGAGTTGCAAAGGATGCGTAGGGATGATCCCCTCATCAAACACTGTGTTCCCAGGGAGAAAGAACACAGCATGTTCAAAATGGTCAGATTTTGGACACTGTGGGAGATAAGCCTGGAAAATTCCCAGAGTTCCATTCACCAAGTTCTCCTGAGCCAAAGTTGGAACTTTATTCTACAACCAATAGAAAGCCACTGTGGGCTTGCCTGGAAGGGAACAGTCTGAAGGCTGAATGGGCAGTGACTACACTGGATGCAGAGTGAGTTGGTCCTTACCATGGCGGAGGTGTGCTGGGACAGTGAGGGTGGGCAGCCAAGTGGGATGAGGGGAAAGAGTTGTTAGGGAAATCTCTGAGACACTAGAAGTAGGACCTTTATTTATATACACAGGTATAAATTATTTGCAGCCAGCTCTCCTCCATAAAGGATTTGGGGTTGTGCCTCAAGGCTTGCTAATCACATAAATGCAGGGGCTGAGGGACAAGAAGCATCTAGCAAGACTCCCAGTCTCAGGGTTGGACAACCAGGTGGACAGGGCACCACTGATCAGTAAGAGACGTGGAAGGAAGGAACCCATGCCTAGGGTGTTATGCAACAATTAATTTTAAATGTATGACCTTTGAAGTGTTGTGGACAATCAGTGTATTGATGGAGGCCAAGACTTTGAGAGTGGGTGTTATTTCAGACTCTGATAAAAATACAATCCACTTAGTTGTTTCTAAATGTTTGGCTTTTTAGTGTCTCAGAGATCCGCCTGCATTTTTTCACTTTTCACCAAAAGTCGAAATATCATACAGACAGATTTCTTCGAGAGTAATGATGGAACTGAGCAAAGAAGACAGAGTCTCCATGTTTGTTTTACTCTGCCTTTGCTTGTGCCCAGAGTCTGTGCACATCTTAACCTCAAAGTTCTTCCCAAGAGCAAGTGAGCACTGGTGTAGAGGACCCAACCTTGAGATTCCAATCAGTTTATTTAAGATTCTACACAACGCTATGGCTTCAACACTTGAGTTACAGTCTGGCTTTTTGAAGCACTACAAAGAACATGCATGCTTCCTTGGCAGGTGAAGTAAGGGAGGGGACCAGACCAGCTTCGGGCTTGTGTTTATTTTAAAATGGCGTAAATGTTTAAAATATGATATGTAAACTTGCTTTTCACTGTAAACAGATTTGACAGGTAACCATTAGGTTTATCAGGGATGGAGGAAGCTCTGAGTGGTTTTTTTGAGAGACAAGCAGAAAAGCCACTTACTCAATGGTGTGAAGGCAAGGTGAGTTTGTTTGCCATCTGCTCCAGCTCTGGTGAGATGGAGGAACTGGGGGCAGTGGGGCTGCTAGTATGTGCTTGAAATTCAGTGGGAGATACCTTGTTCCTCTTGGGGCTTTTGCCATGATAACAAACAATTCCCAAATGCAAGTGGCTTATACTGGCAATTGTTCAGTTCTCTGTAATGCTACAGGAGAGCAACAGATTGGCTAGGGCTCTGCCCCAGGCTGGGGGAAGACTCTGGGTCAGCTTCTTGCATCCTCCTGTTCTGAGACCCAGGACTCAGGTGCATTTCCCACCTGCACCATGCGGCTTTGTGGCAGACACAGCAGAAGTATAAGAAGCTGAGCCATGCCATGCAATCTCACTTCCCTGCTGCTCAGAGATGGCTATGTCATGCTGACTTGTATTCCCCTGGCCAAAGCAAGTCACATGGCCGAGCCTGAGAGAATGTGTTACAGGGAAGGAGGAAGTGAATACTTGCATAGTAATACTTTCTGCCACAATTATTCATTCATTCATCACATATCTATTGAGTGCCAGCATTGTGTTGGAGATTGATCAATAGAAACAGATCTGTTCCTTGCTCTCATATAGCTCACAGTCCAGTGTGGGACACAAATGACAAAACCAGCAATATCAGTAAAGGCTGAGTCTAGCCCCAGATATAAGACCCCTCACAAGGGAAGTGAGGGCTGCAGAGCAGAGGATGCCACAAACTTTTAGGGATGAACCACTCTAGAAGGTTTTACATCAAGGCCTAAACAAAATTCTTCCATGGGTGGGGGGAGGGGAGTGGTAGTGGAGTGGTTCTGTTCTTGAAAAACCTCCTCAGATCACTGGACTTCTGGGACTTGTTAGGACCTTCTTTGCTGAAATGGTGTCAGGCCTCAGTGTGACCTGCCTTGACACATTTGTTCCACTTGCCATCTGCAAACCTGGCCCCACCTGGCTTCTCAGTCTGATCATGTCCTGAGTCAGTAAAGACTTAAACAGATCCAGCTCTGTATTTGAGGGCTGAGGCTCAAGTTACCCTTGACTTTTTGTCTCTCTGTGACCAGCTGCCCCAATTTTGAAAACTGATTCTTGCTACATTCTTAAGTTTTCTCTCTAACTTCCTGAAGTCTTCCATACCCTCATGTCCCAAGGCTTTCACCCAGTGACTTCCTTTATACCCCCAGCTGCAGGGTTAATAACTCCACCACTTCCTCAACACCTTCACAGAAGGCTGTCTTTCAGAAGACTCTTGCTTGTGGGTGCTGTTCCCCTTGAACTCAGAGCCAGGAAATAAGCAGAGGTTTCTCTTATTCCCTTGTGTGGCTTCCTCTACTCTGACGTGAGCTCTGCGCTCCTTTGAAAGGAGAAATTCTTGGGTACATACACGTGGACAGCTCTCTTGGGGTCGGACAATGACTGTCACTTATCCCCATATTCACTGCTCAGTACAACCGAAGTGTTGTGCAAGAATCAAAGGGTGGCCCATGCATACAGAGTGCAGCTAACACTCAGGGAGGGTTTGGCTTTGAAATATGGTAGACTGAGAGTTTCCATCAATGACTCGTTCAAATTTACTTTTGATATGAGTTCTTGGCATCAAGAACAGCGACCCTGGGCATTGGAGTCCAAGGTCGCAGGTGAATATAAATACACCCCAAGGCTCTAGAGAAGTTTACACTGAACTAGTTAAGTCTGAAAGCAAGGTAGCCAAGTGGGGAAATAGCTCAAGTGCCCTGTCTGGAAAGCTTTACTAAGATTTATTTGGAAAGTTATGGTCTCTCCAAAAATGAATCCACAGATTGCCTTGCTCTGATTACAAAAAGAATGTTGAGGTCTTTATTAACCATTCTTAAAGAGATTAATTAGGTAAATTTCATTACAGTAACACCAACTTTCTTGGAAAGAAACCATCCAACTTCAGAATGACTTTGAGTTTATATCTGGAAACTAAGCAATGTTAATGTTTACAGTTGAGAATGTGAAACATTAGGTTTTAATAGGTGTTGATGTCATTCTTGGCATCCTGCAATGATATAAAGTACTCTGAGAAGAGGTAACACATTGTTAAATGGAGCCAAAATGCAAAGAAAGAAGTTGAAATGTACACATGCTCACTGTTCAGTCTGGCCTCCCACTTCCCCACCTGGCACTTGCCGTCTGAGCTGAGCCAGAAAATGGCAGTTGATGTGCCCTCATCTATCACAAGGGTCTAGATAGAGAAGGAACTTCTCCCTTCCTGTTTAGTGGTGTAATGCTCTACTATTTTCAAAGAGCAAGAAAAAGAAGTCAGTTTTATTCCTGGTTCTGCCACTACTTGTTGCCTGACTCTGGACCAATTACCCTCTCTGGGCCTCAGTTTCCCCATGTGTAGAGTGAGAGTCTAGACTTACTGGTTTCCAATCATGAGCATAAAACTCTGTTTAAAGAATAATTCCTCCCTCCATCTGGGTAGATTGTCCAAGATGTGGCAATATGAATACCCCCACGTCAACCTCCAAGAGGATCTGAGAACTTTGGGGCTGACTCCTGAAACCTGCCAGGGGGAACGTTCAAGTCCTGAACTGGCCTTGTGACAGTCAGGGCGCAGGACAGTTCTGAGACTGCCTCAGACACAGAATTGTATAAAAACTAGCTCTTAGGACCCTCTGCCTCCCCACATTCCTCTGTCTTCTTTCTGCTTTTCTGGATTTCAGAGTGTCACCATATGTATTGAATTCTGTCACTACCCAAGAGGGGAAGAGTAAGAATCTTACACAGAATTGCTAAATAAAGCTCAAATATGTTAGGTAAATTGACATTGCCAGGCACAGTGTAAAATTTCTCTTATAGTGCCAGGAAGGAGGGCATCTCTCTGTGATCTTTTAGTATCCCTAAGTCATTCCACATGACAGCCTCAGATAAGTAGATTACTTTGTAGGAGTTTCACAAGCCCCCAAATGACCTATATGGCTGATAGTCTATAGTAGTTAATTTGGTTCTGTAGTGGGCCTTGAGGACCTGGTTAACATTTTTGTAGTCCTCTGGACTACCACGTGACCTAGTATTGTACTAAACTGGACTTTCTACTTACAAAGTCATAGGGTACTTCTCCCCAGCCCTTCCTATATCACCTCTTCTTTAAAATGTTGTGTGGATGGAACTTGAACAACCAAGGGCATGTCTAGGACTCCAAGGGCCCCAGACAAGATTTGCCCCAGCCTGGAGGGCCCATGGGATCCTGGCATACTGTGGGAGGTTTGGGCTCCCAAGAAGGCCAAAATGTTGGGCACTTTCGCACTGACTGCCACACACCCTCAAAATACTGTACTCTGTTGTGGACTCAACAACTTTAGAGTAGTAAGAAAAAACAACACAGAAGCTCAGAGCGGGAAACAGGAAGATGACAACTATGAGGGAAATGTTATTTCATGCATGATGATGGGAAAACTGGGTGAGCACTCTCTGGGGGAGGTAGTCAGGGAAGACTGGTAATCATCTTCAAACACATAAAGATCATTTACATTTGTCATCAAAGAATAGCGGTGTGGATAGCCAGGAACAAGAAGAAGAAAGGCCAGGATGATAGGAAGGGACAGGCGTTAACAAGAAATGTGATAAAGAAGTGGGAGGATCTGGGCTGTTTTTCTATGAGTTGGTCTGAGAGTCTCAAAACTCATTTGTAAACTCATAAAATTCCATTTTCCAGATAATACAAGCCTTTGTAGGTTAGATTGTAAGTAATCATTCAAGGCATCTAGCTCTTTCAATTGCCTGAAAACACAGGATCTATACAGCAACTTTGGAAACTTGTCTATTTATTCACAGAAGGCATGGGAGATATCAAAAGAGAACCCGCACCTAATATCCTCATGTGATTTTTGCTACAGCTTCACAGATTGATGTGGCCACTTTTGAAGGCATTGAGTGGTACCACTACCCCACAGCCATTGCCCACATGTGGGCACTGATGCCTTCATCTGGGATAAAGGTCCTTTGATAGCTTTTGAGCTGCCAGTACTTCAAGTGCATGTCTGTAGGGCAGTGAGTAGAAGGTTTTCCATGCTGTCTACACAGATTCTGAAACTTCAAACCAAGTCAACTTGGGGAAGTGGAGCCCAAAGCTCTGAGTGCACTGTGAGGAGCGGACTAGCATGGATGGGGCACATTGCAACATTTAAATACTTTGACTAAGTCACTTATGGTTCTAGTGATGGACATGCAGGCTGTATTATTAGTAAGGGCATTTGCATTATTAAATCATAGTACAAATCCTTTTAACAAATGATTATTTCCAAGGACAGCAGGCCATTTGCTCCCCATAGAGGAGAGAACAATGAGACAAGGAGATGCAGGCACATATGTTTGCTCAGGTGTATTCAAATGGCTGAGGGAAGGCTGTCCTACCAGTCAGAGTGGGAGAGCCCAGAATGGGTCCCAGAAAGCTGTCACCTTCCCTCCTCTAGAGCCCTTGTTAGCAGAGGGAATTCTCTTGTGAATAATGTTGAATTCCCTGATGGGAATGGAGAGACTAGGTCAGACCTACACATTAGCACTTGCCCCGACAACTCTCATTCTTAACTGAAGGCCAAATAAAATCCACCTATAGATTTATGGAAAACGGCATTGAGTGTGAATAAGAGCATCAGAGAAAAAGGGAAATATTTTATCTGTCCACTTCAGCAATCTAAAGGGTGAGAGCTGGGAAACAGGGCAGGCCCCTTAGACAAGGGAAAGCCCAGCTCTGCTCCTCTCAAATATTTCTGAAACTATTTACAAGATGGAGCTAGCTGTTCTTTCAAGCTTTGAGGATTCTAGGCTCACATCAGTGTTTTTTAAAAAGGAATGTTTTGTATTTGTCTATAAATTAAATAGGAACAATGTGCTCTGTTCCATTGGCCGCTTGGGAAATGAGATGAGAAAAAACAAGACTGTTTCAATGTCAAAGGTCTAAGCCAAGGCTGAGAGCTGCTTTTGCTATGAGTTGCCTGATTTGCAAAATGGATAACTGGTATGAGTGTGTGAAAGTGATAGACGGTGCCACGGTGGGCTCAGCACTGTTGTGACCGGAGTCACATGACAACATGCTATGGCGGGATGGGCAATGGATGGGAGAGTCCCGAGTTTGCATTCCTGCCCCGTCCTCATGACTCGGGCCTGGTGATCCTAGACAAGCCACCCCAAGTTCTGGGTTTCAGGGGTTTTTTTTTCTGTGAAAAGGGGCCATTAGAATACACCAGAGCTTCCTAAATGTCAGGCCATTTGTGATTAAGCAGCACATCTTTATCCCACTTGTACTTTTATATAAATGTTTTTCTTTTACAGTAACTTCTTTTTAACTATATAAATGTATTTAAAAGGTGATTTTATATTTTACCATACAGGGAAAGCTGCCCCACTTGCCATAAATAGAAAGTAAATGCAAAAGTAAGTACAATGAAAACAAAACGATATTATTAAATTCTAGTGAGTAACCATTGCTTGCCAAAGTCTGCCTGAGGCTTGCCTGCTGTTTATTAAAAAAGGAGATTAGCAAGTGTTAAAAAAGTGTTAAAGTTATATTAGCCCCAAACTGATACTTTTTCTTTGACACAATCATGAGAGTTGAAAGGAACTTGAAAGAGTGGGTTACTGTTTTTTAAGAAAAGTTTTAATTTAGAACTATAATTTTAAACTTAAAGAAAAGGTAAAAAATAGTTCAAAAGAACTTCAGTTATCTTTTATCCAGATTTACTAGTTTTGAACATTTTCTTCATCATATTCTGAGTCTGTCTGTCTGTCTGTCTCTCTCTCTCTATATATATACACACACATATGTATATACATATATATTTTTTCCCTGAACCATTGAATAGGCTGCTTACTCCATGCCCTTAATACCCCAGAATGTCTTTCTTAAGAATAAGGAGATTCTCATTTTATAACCACAGTATACTAATCATAGTCAGGAAATTTAACATTGATGCGATATTTCAACCTAACCACAGGCTATAACTCAATTTTGTTAGTTGACCCAATAATGTCATTTATAGCATTTTTTTCCTTCAGTACAGAAATCTATTCAGATGATATATTGCATTTAGTGTTTGTGCCTCTATTTTTTTTTAAAACCTGGAATGGTTTTTCAGCTTTTCTTTGTATTTCACAACTTGACAGATTTTTTAAGAATGGCAGGCTAGTTACTGTACAGATTGACCTTCAATCACTGGTTACCATAGAAATTGACCTTCAGTTTCTGGTTGCTGTATAGGCCAAACTTCAATTTATGGATTGTATAGACTGACCTGTAATTTCTGGTTATGTTACAGATGGACCTTCACTTTCTGGTACTGTATAGACCAACCTTCAGTTTCTGGTATGTAGAGTAGATTCTGGAAAGACTGGTGTATTTCTGATCGTGTTATTCATTACCACATCCATGTTCCTATGAAAGCATCTCTTGTGTAACAGTGAAAGCCACCCACACTTGACTGACACTGAAAAAAGTGATCTCCCCGGCAGTTTTTAGTTCTGAAGAAATCCAGACACGGGCATTAACCAAATCACATTATCTGTAATAAGTCACATCTTCTGCAGTATTTCATGTTGTTTCTAATGGTACCAGATGTTGCATAAATAGCCTAGAAATTAAAGAGAAGCTCTTCTTTCTGACCTCTCTCTGTCTCTGACAAGGGTTGATAGTGCCTTTTATCCAAGAATCAAGCATGGCCCAGGAGAGAGGGTAAAGAGAAAAAAGAATGCACGAGTGATGTGTACACTAGATGGTTGTAGCAGTAATTCCTGCTCACCGTGACCGCCATTGTGAACAGACATGGGAAATAAGCTATAGGAAAGAGATCATCCTTGATGAGGAGCTATTTGAGAGGAGAAGTCTCCAAAATCAGTTTTAGAGGCTAGAAGTATAAGTCAAGCCTGCTGCTTCTTTAGTATATGAAGTATCTTTATAAGTTTTTTTAAGTTTAGAGAAAAACAATCTTGGAAAAGCGTAGGCAATATAAAGAATTTGTTGGCTCCCTTGTTGACTTCAGGAGTGGCTAGATTCAGGGGCTGAAATGACATTATCAGCAGTGTCAGCCCTGCCTTTTTCTATATTAGCTTCTTACTCAAATAAGCTCTCTCTATTTGGATAGAAAAAATGGCCCTTCTTAGCTTGCATGATGATTACAATCTCAGAAGGAGAGACCCTCTTTCCCAGCACACAGATTAGTCCTTCAAAGTGGACTGTGGTGGGAAACCAGACTGTCTGTGCATCCTTGCAGCATCTGTACAAATATTAATGCAGCAAGTCTAATATAATCTAGATTCTTGAGCCTGAGAGCCGGAATGGGAGCTGCTGATCCTTAGTTCTTTTAAGTGGACTCTGAATGACCACACACACATAGACATCATAATAAAGCAATAAAATAAAAGCATACACATAGTCATTGCAGTAGAGCACAGCAGGGAATTATTGGAATTCTTCAAAGAGTTTAGAATCTTGGGTTTTGAAAACTGCTGCAACATTGCAAATATCAACAAAGTTAAAAACAGGAGTTAAATTTTAGTATTGCCACATTTGACCAAAAAATACTATTTTCATGTGAAGATTTGGATGAATCAATTATTAATAAGCAAGGTAATTTTACAACTGATTTTTCTTTGTAATTATAGACACAGTGATGGAATGTATAGGAACTGTCAAAGGAAACATCAAAATGCCATATTATAAACTTGCATTTAAATTAAATTCAGACTTACACAAAACTAATTACTTTGAAGGATGAAATATTTTCAGGAAATTGTTTCTGCAAGAATCATCAGCTCCAGATATACTAAATTTTGTATTTTGAAATAATTAATCAAAAATGTATTTTGTCATAGACTATAAACTACTACAGTAAAAGTGGTGTTAGGAGTTTTCAAGGATCAGGAGCATAAAATGGAGTAAAAATAGCCTTTTCAACAAATGGTGTTGGGAGATCTGGACAACTACATGCACAAAAATGAAACACAATCACCAACTTACACCATATACAAAAATTAACTCGAGATGAATAAAAGACTTAGATATAAGTTGTGACACCATAAAAGTCTTAGAGGAGAACATAGCAAGGAAAATGCAGTGATATTTTCACTAATTTGTCTCCTAGAGCAAGAGACATGAAGAAAAGAATAAACAAATAGGACTACATCAAATTAAAAAGCTTCTTTCTGCACGGCTATAGAAAATATCAGCAAAACAAAAAAGGAATCAACTGTATGGGAAAATATATTTGCCAATGATACCTTGGGCAAAGGTTTGATCTCCAAAATATATGAACAACTCACACTACTTCACTCAGGAAGACAAACAATCCAATCAAAAAATGGGCAAAGAACCTGAACAGACACTTCTCCAAGGAGGGCATACAGAGGGCCCAGAGACACATGAAAAGATGCTAAGCATCACTAGCCACTAGAGAGATGCAAATTGAAACCCATTGATACATGACTTCACACCAGTCAGAATGGCCATCATAAAAATCAACAAAAAATAAGTACTAATGAGGTTGCGGAGAAAAGGGAACCCTAGTACACTGTTGGTGGGAATGCAGACTGGTGCAGCCACTGTGAAAAACAGTGTGGAATTTCCTCAAAACACTAAAAATGAAATTGCTTTTTGACCCAGCACTTCCACCCCTGGGATTTTACCCTAAGAATCATGAAAAACCAATTCAAAAGAACCTATGCACTCCAATGTTCATAGCAGCATAATTTACAATAGCCAACTATTGGAAACAGCCTAATGCCAATGAGTGGATGAAAAAACTGTAGTACATTTACACAATGGAATACTATGCAGCAGAAAGAAAGGAGGAGCTCCTACTCTTTGTGACAGCATGGATGGATCTGGAAAGCATAATGCTAGGTGAAATAAGCCAGGCAGTGACAGACAAATACCATATTGATCTCACCTATAAATGAAACCTAATCAACAAATGAAACAAGCAAGCAAAGTATAACTAGAGACATGGAAATAAAGAACAAACTGACAGTGACAAGAGGGGAGGAGGGGAGGTGCATAAGGGGGGAAAGAAGGGGAAGGGTCAAGTCAAGGAACATGTGTGAAGGACCCATGGACAAAGACAACTGTGGGGAGGATTGAATGTGGGGGTGGGTAGGAAATGGGAGAGTAATGGGAGAAAAATAGGGACAACTGTAATTGAACAACAATAAAAATTTTTTTTTAACTTTCTCAAAATTTGAATTTATAAAAAGCAGATAAGTCAGCACTCCTTTGGTTACTTAATAAAAAAAGTTATCTGTAATCTTAAATTTGTTAGGAACAATTGTCATCATTTTATATTCAATTGATTGAAATTATGTTGCTAAAAGCATAAATTTTGAGGATCTAATAAGTGAATTTTCATAAAAGTAAGTTAAAAACCTTAAGTTCAATTAAGACATCTCATTGATGAAGTATTATGCTATTTAAAATTGCAATTTATAAATTTAAGTTTTTATTAATATATTACTATTAATACCCTATAGTACATTTGATGAGTAATAAAATATTTTAAAAGAAAAGTGAATTATATTTTAATACCTTTAACTGCAGTTTTTCCTTCTGCTTTGTAAATTAGGGACCCCACACTTTGAATTTTCATTAGGTCCCACAATTTATGTAACTGGTCCTGGTTAATGGCTGTACTTTAGAGGCAGATGAAGCTGGGTAATGTAGTTATGGGGGATTCCATCCTGGGAAGGAAGGTTTTGTAATGCAGGAAACCAGTTAGTTGGTCAGGAATAACAGAGTATCAACATCCCACCCACCTCATTGGCCGCCAACCCATTAACCATACTTATGGTCTCTCTTGGTTTGGGTGGGCCCAGCAGAGTCTGAGAGAAGATTAGATGGGTTACTCCCACAGTTTTAAGGAAATCTCAGAGAATTCAAAAGGACACGGTGGTAGATCAAAGTGAAACTAGCTGTCTCCTAGCTCTGTGAGGGATGGCTTCCCAAACCATGCATGCTCCTTGGCTCCGGCTCAGCTCTCTCACTGCCTCTGGCACCTGCCTGCCTCTCAGAAGCTATTTCTGTTCTCAGGTGCTTTCCTAATGCTCTGTTTATTTCACCTAATGTGTAAGACTGCAAATATTTACCTTTCTCAAAGCTAGGTCCCAAGAAACTCTCATTGATTTGAAAAGGTTAGTCATTTAGTCTCATGTCATTTTTGTGCTCACTGAATGACCATGGGTAGTCCAAGAATTCTCCACTACAAATATTCTGAAAGGAGAGGAAGAAGAAGAAGTTTATCTGAATTGAGCAATGAATTTGAACCTGTAAATCAGAGAGCTCCCCTGCAAAACTTGGCAGAGATGAATTTGCCGTGTCAGGATCTTTCTTTTTTATGCCCCAAAGAATACCATGGACACATGTGTGTGGATGGTCAGTTTCCTAGAATAAGTCTTCCTATGTCTCATTCCTGTCTAAAGATAGACCAGCAAGCCCCCAGGAAAGCATGGGGACTACATAAGGAATGACCAGTCTTGCATCACTGGAAAGAGCCCATCGAGACACCACATGTTACTGTTTTAGGGATTGCTGAGACCAAGTCTTCTAGTTTAGAGATAAGAAACCTGTTCCTGAGAGGCTGCTTTGTTGGCTGGACGTAGAGTTGGGGTCTCCTGAGTCCTGATCTAGGGCTCACCTGCTTCTCCTCCACACTGCTCCACCACTGCCAAGACCAGGACAACAGAGGTGCACGAGTGGCCATCTAGTGGGCATAGAATGCCTACTCATCCCCATATGTGGTGACTTCTTGGTCTGGAGCTGTCGTAGCAGGGGACACAAGAAGTGAAGGACGAGACTCTTGATATTTGACTAAAATGTTTGGGGTAAGTGAAACAGGGGGAGGGAATCCGAAAATTGCTTCAGGCCAGGACCGGGAAGGTAAGAAAGTGAGTTCGTATGCCATTCTTGTGTAATAGAAGAAAAGGCATCTTACTTCAGCATCCCAAGAAATCAGTGCATATGCCTGTGTGTGTGTGGTATACAGTTTAAGAGTGATGGTTGTGGGATTATGCTGCTTGGCTCAAGTCCCAGCTTCATCCCTTATGAGTTGTATACTGTGGGCAAATCAAGCCATGTCACTTTTCTAGCCCTCAGATTCCTTACTTATGAAGTATAGGGAGAACTTTAGCAGTAACTTCATATGGACATTGTAGGATTCAATGACATATCTATGCCAAGCACTCAGATAAGTTCCTGGCTGTTGGTAAGTGCCCCATTACTGTGTGCTGTTATCACATCAGACAACATCTGCAACCCATGCTTTTTGGGCTGTCAATTTTCTGGGACCTCTGCACATGAAGTAGGTTTCTCACCTGCTGTACACAGAGCTAACAGATTACATGTCAACACTATTGTGCTTAGAAAGGGACAAGCTCACCTAACAGGCCCACTCCTCTGTGGAGAGTAACCCCTCCTTCCCCTCCACCTTAAATCTGCTTCTGACAGGGCTTGACTTCATCAGATGACTGCCTGCCACAGCTTCTAGCCCCATCCCTACATGAAAACATTCTCTTTCTCTCAATAAGGACTCTTGTGTCAGAATTTCCCTATGAAATATATATATCTTAGAATTAATTCCTCATAGTAGACTTTTTAAATTAATCTCCACCCAAGGATATGTTTATTGATTTTAGAGAGAGGAGGAAGAGAGTTAGGGGAAAGGAGAGAGAGAGAGAAACATCAATGTCGAGAGAAACATCAATTGGTTGCCTCTCACACACAGTCTGACCAAGGATCAAACCACAACCTAGGTATGTGCCCTGAGTGAGAATTAAACCTGCAACCTTTTGGGTGAATCAAACCTGCAACCTTTTGTGTCTGGAATGACTCACCAACCAACTGAGCCACCAGGCCAGGGCTCATAGATTTTCTTAATAGAAAATACTGGACAACATTGTAGGGGTTGACAGTGGAAGTGGGGGTTGGTCTGAGTGAAGAAGGATAAAGGGGGGAAACTCTAATAGAATAACAATACAAATTTTTTTAAAAAGATAAACCAGAAAATCTTTTCCCTTGAGTACAACAAGATCACTACATTGAATAGAAAATTTTTATTCATCCACAGTATAAGGAAACCAGCCTTGTTCCTCGTTTCCTCTTTCCAGCGACCTCATGGGCCTCCTGAATTTTTTGATTTCATAGGTTGGTGATTATAGCTATGGAAATCAGTAGTTAGTAATGTAGGCTGCTCTGAACACATGGGGCACCCAGTGTCCAGCCTTTGTAAAACTCCAGGGGAGGTAGGACCCCAGAGGGTCAGAGGTCATGGGGCTCTGGGGCTTCAGGAAAGATTCCAGCCCGAGGCGGCGTTGAGTGATCAGCAAACAAGAAACCCAGAGGAAACAAAAGCTCACACTGAAAAATGGAAGAAAATGCTATGGTGGCTGGAGAAGCTGTGTTCGCTCACCAGGGGCTGGGCAGCAGGAGCCACTGTCCAGGTGCAGTTCACAGTGAAGAGCTGTGCCCACAGCCACCTGCCTGGGCTCAGACAGTGGAGGCATCCTGTGGGGACTCTATGTTCAGGCAACCTTCCGAGCATCCACATCTCTGGTCCTAAAGGACTCTTGCTTCCCACTGGCCATTGCTCTTGGCAGGGCAACCCCACTGGGGTAGACTGCATGTCCACACTGACCTCTGGGTTCAGGGCAAGTTTTCAGTAGTTCTAAATAGGTGAGTGGTGTAGGGTTTGGGATAATCCTGGTGGCTAGGACTGACCCTTATATTATGATGTTGCTTCCTCTGAGGTGATCAGTCAGGTCCCAGACTAATGGCCCCTGACCGAATTTGTGACATTTTGAGTTGATAACTTTGTAACATTGTTGCCTACTTCTTGGCAATTCACTTGCTGACTTCCTCCCTCACCCAAACACTCATTCTGACACCTGACCAACGGTTTGCTACACAAAGATGGAGAGGAGACAGAGCCGCTGTGATCAGACTTGGATTTAATGTCAATAACTCTTAAGTGTTTGAGAAACTGTGATGATTAATTTTATGCATCAACTGGCTAGGCTACAGTGCCCAGGTATTTGGTCAAACATTATTTTAGATGTTTCTGAGAAGGTATTTTTTAGATAAGATTAACATTTAAATCAGTAGACTTTGGGTAAAACAGATTACCCTCTGTAATCTGGGTAATTTTGGCAGGCCTCCTCCAATCATCCTTCATATTTTTTTTGGGGGGGGGAGGTGGGACTGACTCCCAGATAAAAAAAGATTTCTGCCAGCAGTTTGCCACTGGACTGGAACGGCAGCGCTGATACTCTCCTGGGTCTCCAATTTTCAAGCTTACCCTGTAGGGTTTGGACCTGCCAGCCTCCACCGCCACATTGGCACAGGCTAATTCCTTAAAAATTGCTCACTCTCTCTCTCTGTGTCCCTCCTGCCCCCCGCCCTCCTGTTTCTGTTTCTCTGGGGAACCCCGACTAATAGAAGAATCCAGTCTCTGTGTTGTGGCCTTCTTGATGACTTTGGAATTTTAGTAAACAACTTTTTTTTTTCTGATGAAAAAACATACACTACGGAAAGATAGAAAAAAAACCACCCAAGTAATATGAAGACAGCCACTGTAAGCATTTTCTTTTCTATGCACATATTGGCATGTATACTCAACAAAACTGGAATCACGAGGCTTTATTCTGGTTTTTGAAAAAATAATATTAATTGTAGGCATTTAAATAATGTCATTAAAATATATGATGTTTAGGGCCTTCCCACTGGTCTGTTTTTGTTGGAAATTTAGGTTGTTTACCTATTTCTGTTATAATAAATAGCTCTGTAAGGAAAGGTTTTATACATAAATCTATGTCTGCCTCTGATTATTTCCTTAGGGAAGAATCCTGGAAGGGGAATTACTGAGAACTCTGGCCTCATAAATGAAAGAATTATGAAAAATGGAAGGGGAAAATGCAATAAATTAAATGAATTGGGTTTCTTGATTCATGTTAACTGAGAAAATAAGAAACACCTGACCTCCTCCAGGCCTGAGCCTGTGGTCATCCACGTTACTCAGGGAGGCCTGCAGCCCTGCAGAATGAGACCGGATTAGGAGCAGAGCCTGGGTCTGGGCCACTTCATTTCTCTTTGCAGCCAGGAGCTCCTGGGCAAGGCCCAGACATGTTTTGCTCCCAGTTCTTTTTGAAAAGTAGAGATTTATAGTAAATGCCCTTCCTACCTTATAAGAGTTCATAAACAGACATCCATGGCACATCTGTGAACTGCCCTCTCACCCACCTGGCTTCTCCTCCTTAAGAGCTAGGTGGACGCATCTTCCTCTGGCAAGTCTGTTTTAACTTGCCAAGGAGAAACAGTAGCCTCTACTCACACTTTCTCCAAACTCTTTTCTAGTGTATATAATGTAGAATTGTAGCAATTTGTTCACACTTCTGTTCCTCCAGCTAGCCTGTGAATAATACTCATCTTTTCTCCCCACTGGTGCTTAAGTGAGTGTAAGGCATGCAGAAGGTGTCCAATTAATGCTGACTGATGAAACTAGAAAGTGCTAAATGAACATGACACCCTCCACGACCATTTATTAAGCACCAATAATGATGTGGCTCTGAACTCAGGGCACTCATACTACAGTAGAGCCAATATAAAAAAGATTCGGACTTCCGCCAAGATGAAGGCATAGGTGGAAGCACTGTGCCTCCTTGCACAACCAAGTTTAAAAACAATAAAGTTTTAGCAACAAAAACACAGCCAAACCACAGAAAATTGAACTATATGGAAGTCTGACAACTACAAACCCTTCAGCCAAACCAGTAAGAGGGGCAGAGCCAGCAGCAGAGTGGGGTCAGGCAGGAAAGATCCACCGGACAGACCTGGGCACGCAACCCAGGCAGGCAGGCAGCCGTAGACGGATCCCAGGTGTGGAGTAGTGGGTGGACCCACTGAGGGCACAAGGCGTTGGACCCACTGAGGGCTGACCGGGGTCACACATTCGAGTCCGCAGATAAGCCGGTGAAGGAGCGGGTGGTGAGATGGACTGTGCAGGCCCCACTGGTGGGAAGCAGCAGAGGGGACTGCTATTGTCCCTCTCTGACCCTGCCCCCACATACACAGTCACAACCCAGCGACCTGGGTGGCCCCACCCTTGTGAACATATAAGGCTCCGCTCCTCATATGTAACAGGCACGAACAGATCAAAACATGACTCAAGAACAACTCAGAGTCCCAGAGCCATAAATCTAACTGATGAAGAAATAGCCAAACTTTCAGATGCATAGTTCAAAACACTGGTGATCAGGATGCTCACAGAACTGGTTGATTTTAGTCACAAATTAGAGGAACATATGAAGGCTAAACTAATTGAAATGAGTGGAAATGTACAGGAAACCAATAGTAATGGAAAGGAAACTAGGACTCAAATCAAAGGAGTGGACCAGAAAGAGGAAAAAAATGACCAAACAGAAAAGGATGAAGAAACAAGAATTCAAAAAATTGAGAAGAGGCTTAGGAACCTCCAGGACATCTTTAAACATTCTAACATCCAAATTATAGGAGTACCAGAAGGGGGTAAGGAACAGCCACAAGTGGAAAACTTATTTGAACAAATAATAAAGGAGAATTCCCCCAATCTGGCAAAGGAAATAGACTTCCAGGAAATCCAGGAAGCTCAGAGAGTCCCAAAGAAGTTGGACCCAAGAAGGAACACACCAAGGCACATCATAATTACATTAGCCAAGATTAAAATGGGAGAGAATCCTAGAAGCAGCAAGAGATAAGGGAACAGTCACCTACAAAGGAGTGCCCATCAGACTGTCAGCAGATTTCTCAAAAGAGACCTTACAGGCAAGAAGGGGCTGGAAAGAGGTATTCCAAGTCATGAAATCCAAAGACTTACATCCAGGATTGATCTACCCAGCAAAGCTTTCATTTAGAATGGAAGGGCAGATAAAGTGCTTCTCAGATAAGATCAAATTCTAAGAGTTCATCATCACCAAGCCCTTATTATCTGAAATGTTAAAGGGACTTACCTAGGAAAAAGAAGATAAAAAAGATGAACAATGAAAGGACAGCAAACTCACAGTTATTAACAACCACACCTAAAACAAAAGCAAACTAAAAGGACAGCTAGATCAGGAGCAGAATCATAGAAATGAAGATCACATGGAGGGATAGCAACAGGGGAATGGGAGAAGGAGAAGGGGGGAGAAGGTACAGAAAATAAGTAGCATAGATGGTAGGCAGAAAATAGATAGGGGGAGGGCAAGAATAGTATGGGAAATATAGAATCTAAAGAACTTGAGACACGTGGTCATAAACTAAAGGGGGGGTAATGGTGGGGATGGGGGGTAGGGTGGAGGGGAATGAGGGGGAATAGAACAACTGTAATGGCGTAATCAATAAAATATATTTTTAAAAAAAGATTCAAGGCAGCAACTGCTAAGAATCCAGTTGCAAAGCACTGTGAGAGCTCAGAGCAGAACAGGGAGCCAGCACTGAAGGCTGTGGTGGCTGAGGAACACTTCTGGGACCAGAGTTGGGTCTCTGAGAGATGCTGGCCTTAAATGAGGGGAGAAGAAAAAGATATTATCCCAGAAAAGGGAACTGAGTTAGCAAAGGTGATCCAGTGTGTGACTGTATAGTCAGTATCTGGAAGGGACACTTGTTGAGTGAGTGACTGAGGATAAGGTGGCCGAGAGTGCCTTTCCGCAGGCACTGTCGATTTTGTCAGTGCAAAAATATCACGTTGCCCAATAAAGATCAATGGAGTGTCTAATCAATTCCTCATTTGACAGATACAGGTATGAACATGGTTTAGCTGGAGTTCCATAATGCTGTGTATTAAATTACAGGCCTGTGCTTCATCCGCCCCCCTCCAGGGCCTGCCCGCACTCCCTGTCCCTGCTCCCCCATACGGGACCCGCTATGCCCCGCCCCACGCACACACGCCTGTGCCCCCATCCACGCATCCACCCCGGACCTTCAGCAGACAGGGTCAGATCAGCTTCCATCAGCAAGAGACTTGCAACTTAGAGGTGTCCAGCTTAATTCCCTACACAACTTAGAGATGTCCCCCAGATTTTTTTAATGCCACTCTGCTCTGATCTGGCTGACATTTGTGTGGAAGTCACATTGTTTGCCAAAGACTGGGAATCAGGAATTGACAATTTTATCACAAAACCATCAGTGAATTGGCAAGTAGTCATGTCAGACAATATATTTTGCCTTTCAGCATCTTATTTTAGGTAAGAGATTCCAACCTGACTCTGAAAATCATGGGCCACAGAATGACATTTGTCAATGCAAGAAACAGCCAAACCTGTAAGAATTTTTATGAGTTTATTTGAGCAAAATTGATGACAATTGCTGGGAAGCCACATGTCAACAGATTGAGAAGATGCTCCAGAAAATGGCACCTTTGCACCTTATTTTATACATTACAATCAAAAGAGGAGGCATAAAAGAGTTACATGGAACCCACTGGTGATAGATTGGAGACAGGAGAAAGCAAAGCAGAGAAATCTCTGTGACTGGATAAAAAGTAAAAGGATAGACCCATGCTTCTTTTACATAGGTGGGTACAGGGTAGTTAACAGTCCACAATTAATGTGATAATAATAACAATGAGGGCATTTGTGGGCTTGGTTTGTGGTTGTGCCCCAGTGGTTTGGAAAAAAAGGAAGTTATCTTGACATTCTAAAAGTATGTTATTGTAGGTGTGAAAAGACAATAGACAGGCTTCATTAAGGTAACGATGAACTTTTGTTAGGGAAGATTCTAGTCTAGGACATGACAACCCACCATAAACTGGTTTTAGTTAAAAAGTTTTAATTTCAGGCCATTCTATATGGTTACTTTAGCTCTCTGAGTTTGTAAAGCCTCCCCTGAGCTTTTTGGGTTTAGTATGTGGCCCTTTTTGTCCACAGATTTTTTTTCAGTTAAAATTATGTTCGGCTGTGCATAACACATAAGAAGTCTGGAGCAACGTAGTCCAGAGTTTGTAGGTTCACTCCACTGTCGCCAGAGATACAAAGTTTTTCTCCTATTACTCTCATCTTCCCCTTAGATGTGGCCAGCTTCTTCATGTCCAAGATGCCTGTGGCAACTTCAATGGTCTCAGCCACTTGCCAAATGGCAGGGTGGAAGAAGGCAAGGGAGAGGGTGCAACTTCTTCCCATTAGAGAATTTTCCGGAAATCCTACACAGCACTCCTGCTTACACCTCACTCTCTGTAACTTAATCAGATGGCCACACCAAACTAGAAGGGAAAATGGGAAATGTTGCCTTGTAGCTTGGTCTTGGTGCCCTGCTAAAAACCAGGACTCTGGTCATTTGAAAGAGAAGAAGAAGATGCTTATTTGATAGGCAAATAATAATCTCTGCCACAAACTTAACTGCACCCATCGTTATCTTCAGCTCACTTTAGAAGCAAAGCAATGATCCAAATGAATGGAAGTAACATACAAAAATGTCACCCATGTGAGGGAAAATGTGATCTGTGTTCTGAATCTGAGGCTGCAATATTTCAGAGGTGTTAAATCAGAAGCTTGTAGTCCTAGTGAGAGGACTGATGTATCTACTACTCCCGCCTATACATAATATAGACTCTATACCTCAGAAATCTGATTGGATTACTGGGGAGGAGTAGGGAGGATCCATACGAGGAGGCTGCACCAGGCAATGGTAAACGGTCAGGGGTGGGATTGGCTGAGAAGCTGAATGACTTCAGAGCACATAGAATTATGGGCTGGAAGATGTTGTTTTAGTTTGTGAACTAATCTTATGGAAAAAAGGTAATTAAAAACTAGTAAGGGAAGTGATAAGGGAACTCAAGAATTAAAGATTTTAGCCTTAGTTGATAGGCTTAAGTGACTAATGAATGTGGAAGCTGTTATTCCAAAATTAGGTAGCTTCTGAAGAAAGACTCCTTTCCTTTTTCACCAAATCTCTGCCTCCAGAATTTTTTCTAGAGGGTAGCAGTAGGCAGCAGGACTCCACTTGCTGTTCAGTAATATACCAGGCATTGAAGGACAAATACCATAAAAACAAAAGAGAAAGAGGGGGGGACAAAGGGGGGGGAGAGAGGGAAAAAAAAGAGAAAGAGGGGGGTGATGGAATAAAAAGAAAGAAAAGAGGGGGGGGGGGGAGGGAGGGGGGGGGGGGGGGTTGTTTTATATTATTTTATATATAAAATATAAAACATATTTATGTTTATTTCCTTAAGTAGGTAGGGTACTCACTAACATCTAAAGAGTTACCTTTGGTTTTGCAAATGTAATAATTTATAATGCTTGCATTTTTCAGATTCAATTAAAACTTTAACTTTATCTATTGTGAAATATACATAGAGGAAAGGTGCATAAAGCATAAAGGCAACTGGTTCTCTAATAGAGCTTATGAATGCTTCTGTTACCAGAAAGGGCACTGGCCCTGAGCAGGTCTGCCTAGGGATGGCTAGTGGTGTGTGGGTTCTGACATTCGGAAAACATTTCACAGTATAAGTCCAGTGGTTTTTAGAGGATGTTTATTAGAGCAGGGGACAGTGAAACAAAGAAGGGCCTAGAATACAAGAAGCAACAGGAGAGAGACTAGATGGGGAAATGAGACTAAGAAAGGGTGATTTAGCTCACTAAGAAGTCAAAGAAAAGGGGGCCTTGGGGACAGGGTCAGGAGCTCAGTTCGGGACAAGCTGTCACAGCCCATTGCTCCCCTGGTTGCAAGTCTCTTGGTGTTCCATAGAGTTTAGGAGATGCACACTAATTGGATTTCTAGTATCTATCTCTCTGAGTAGGATAATTTAAGCTATTTACCCTCTCATTGGGGAGAAGTACAAAACCATTTAGTCTTGTCTTCTTGGTTACAGAAGACAGGATTTTGCAATTTACCAGATGGCTGTAAACTGCTAGACCATTTAACTGTCTCAGTTTCTCTATTCCATTTTTTCCTGGTGTTTTTCCACTGGACGGCCTTGTTCTGTTTCAGGACAGTCATTGAGGTTCTATTACCTGCTGCATAGAGCCATAACTCTGAAGACAGGAGTTTGGTGAAAAGGAAAGGGGTTGTTTATTTTAAGGTTACATAGTTTTGGAATGGTGGTAGGTTTCCTCATCAGGGCTCTGATTCCTTTAAAATACTCATAGACAAACAGCCCTTCCACCTTTGGCCAGAGCAAGAATGAGCTCAAAATTCTTTTTCCCACTCTTAGAAGTACCATCTTTTATGAAATGTAGATCATTGCAACAGGATTATCTAGGTGCCTTACCAGGTTCTTGGTCACAGTTCTTGGCGCAGCTGTTCTCTGTGCAGGAAGGGTGCAGAGGCTTGAAGACTGGCCATGCGCTTTTCTGGAAACCTGCAGGTCTCAGGAACACAGGCTCCTTGTGAACAGCAGGTTAGACAGGGGAGGGGAAAGAGCTCACACAGAGCTTCTGCTTCCAGGTGCACTCTGTTTAATAGGCACCCCAAATCCCACAGGCACTGGAAGCTAATGGGAGTGTCCAGCTATTCAAACAATGAGGGCAAGCATTGGCCCCGTTTGCCTTCACCCTTCGTCCAGCCACCATGTCGCCCAAGGGCAAAGTTTCCAGTTGCGCATGCTCTGTACAAGCTCTCTTCTGCTGAGTCCTGAGCTCCCTCGCAGTTTCCCCAGGTCTGGCAGCCCCACCCTTCACTGGGAGGTCGAGTGGCTTCCAGTCTTCAATTTAGCCTTGGGGTCTTCTCCCCACCCCTTTGTCAGCCACACTTTGTTACACTGGCTTCCTATCTTGTCACTCTTCTTCATACATTATTGTTTCACTTGATCTTGTTCATAATTCTATGAGAAAGAAAAAAGAGCCTACAGGCTTTGAAAGCTTTTAGTCTTTCAAAAAAGAGCCATCATTCATATTTCAGAAATGAGGAAATAGGAAAGAGCCTTCCCAAGGTTCACAGCCAGAAGTGGGTTCAGAACTTGAACTTGTGCCTTCCATCTGCTCCCATGTGCTTTACCCACTGTGGCCTCACACAGACTGTGGAAATCCTGTGACATTTGGCTAGAGCGGAAAGAGGTAAGTGTAACCTTCTAAAAAATTATTGGTAAGTAAAAATGAAAGGAAAAGAGTAGTCGTCACTGTAGGTATTTAAACATAAGATATCCCAAGAGCTATGGAGTAAATGCTGCATGAATTTCCTTGGAATAAACAGTGTCTGGTAAGAGGAATGTGCCAAACCACTCTCATAGATTTAAGATTTTACTATAAATGAAATAAAAGGAGAGAGAAAGGACACATCTTTGGCAACCCTTTCTCCTTGTCACTATTTTTGGTTCCTTGTCTAAAGAAAGTTTTAAAGATTTCCTTGTAAGGGCAAGAGAAAAAAAAACATGTTATGATCTCATGACCTCCAAGGAAACAACCATGAGTGAATATTCCTTGTCTCCAGCATTTGGAAAGAATTGGAAGCAGACTGTGAAATCTTCCCACCCACCCACCCACAAATGACGCACACTGATGAAATCACTCCAGCAATTTCAAAAGTGGTCTCTGGGAATCATTTACCTCTATCTTACAGATACGGAATCCCCCCTGAGATTTGAATAAAGGGTGCACCCTGAGAAGGAGATAGCCTTTCTTCCTTAAGTAGGCATTGGAGCCGAGCCCTTATGAGAGATGTTTGGTGATATGTATTCAGTTCTCATAAACTCTTTCATTTCTGGAATTTCTTCTGGGTGGTGGAAAGAAGAGAAGAAAAAAAGAGAGTATCTTGCTTCCATGTATTTGGAGATTGCTTATAATTAAGTAAAAAAGTTTCTGAGCAATAAAGAATCGAGAATAATTTTTCTTTTACAAAAACTATTAAGCTCACCCAGCTCATTTATTTATTAAATACATACTCGAATGAAGTTTATTGAGTGCCATGTAGGACTTTACAAATATGAACTCATTTAACACTCTTAACAACCCTCTGAGGGAGGTATTCTTTCACTAGTGAGGAAAGTGAGGCACACAGGTTTAATTAACTGGACCAAGGTCAAGGAGCTTGTCAGTGGGCCCAGGGCCCATGCTCTGAGCCACCTGCATTTTCTCAACTTCCTGAATACAGAAATTCAGGAAGAAGGTCTCTCTGAAGAGCACAGGTTATAATAGGATATTTATTTGGTTCAGTGCCTTGTGTAGTACATCACTAAAAAGAAAATGCCATGTCTCTCTGCTACTGCTACTATTTCTGACAACTAAAATGGGATTTTTCCCACACCAAACACAGGGCAAGATTTGAGGGAAGCTGGGATCTTCTGTGCCCTCTGTGGGTGCACCACCCTCCCAGCTCCTCTACTCTGTCCCCACCTCTGAAGCTCTGAATCCTTTTAGCTACTGTCTTTTATGGAGGCATTGTGACTCAGGCATGATTGATTAAATTGTTGGTCACTACTGATTAATTAAAACTCAAGCTTTACTCCCTTTCCTCAATGTGGGAGGGGCACTGGAAGTCCTAACCTTCTAATCACGTGGTTAATTTCCCTGGAAAACAGTCCCGATCCTTAGGGGCTTTCTAAAAGTCACCTCATTAACATAAACTAAGGTCTGATTAAAAGGAGCTGGAGCAAATAACTAAAGACACTCCTTTCACCTTTATCACTCCTGAACAATTTCAGGAACAAAACCCACATCTTTTAAGAAAAGACACTCCTTCTTCCAGCCAAGATGGAGGTGTAGTCAGATACGTTTTGCCTCCTCGCACAACCAAAAGAAGGACACCAACAAATTTAAAAACAAAAAGTAATCAGAACTGCCAGAAAATAGAACTGTATGGAAGTCTGACAACCAAGGAGTTACAGAAAAAACATTCATCCAGACCAGTAGGAAGGGCAGAGATGGGCAGCCAGGGTGGAGAGGACTTGTGGCAAGGTGGCAGCTGGAGGACCGGGGAGGGGGGCAGGGTGAGATAGTGCCTGGTGGACTGGGTGGTCCCACATTTTCATGTGGATAAACTGGGAAGAAGAACTGGAGAGCGAGACAGACCAAGCAACCATGGGTTCCAGTGTGGGGAAATAAAGCCTCAAAATCTCTGACTGAAAAAAACCTATGAAAGTTGAGGCGGCAGGGGAAACTTCCAGCCTTACAGGAGAGTTTGTTGGAGAGACCCACAGGGTCCTGGAACATACCCAAACCCACCCATCTGGAAAATAGCACCAGAAGGCCCCAATTTGTTTGTGGGTAGTGGAGGAAGTAACCGAAAGCCGGCAATAGCTAAGCAAGCTGCATTGTTCCCTATTGGACACCTACCCCACATACACCACAGCCACAGGAGTTGCCCCATCCTGGCAATTACCTAAGGCTCCACTCCTTACTATGTAATAGGCTCTCTGAGACAAAAAAAAATATATATGGCCCAAATGAAAGAACAGGTCAAAGCTCCAGAAGAAATACAACTACGCCATGAAGAGATAGCCCACCTATCTGATGCACAGTTCAAAATACTGGTAATCAGGATGCTCAGAGAGATGGTTGAGTATGGTCACAAAATAGAGGAAAAGTGAAGGCTATGAAAAGTGAAATAAAGGAAAATGTACAGGGAACCAATAGTGAAGGGAATGAAACTGGGACTTGGATAATTAATTTGGAACAGAAGGAAGAAATAAACATTGAACCGGAACAGAATGAAGAAATAAGAATTCATAAAAATGAGGAGAGGCTTAGGAACCTCTGGGAAAACTTTAAACGTTCTAACATTACAAATCATAGGGGCACCAGAAGGAAACGAGTAACAGCAAGAAATTGAAAACATGATGGAGAACTTCCCTAACCTGGCAAAGGAAATAGACTTCTAGGAAGTCAGGAGGCCCACAGAGTTGCAAAAAAGTTGGACCCAAGGAAGCACACACTAAGACACATCATAATTACATTACCCAAAATTAAAGATAAGGAGAGAATCTTAAAAGCATCAAGGGAAAAGAAAACAGTTACCTAAAAGGAGTTCCCATAAGACTGTCAGCTAATTTCTCAAAAGAAATGTTGCAAGCAAGAAGGGGCTGGAAAGTATTCAAAGTCATGAAAGTCAAGGACCTACATCCAAGATTGCTCTATCCAGCAAAGCTATTATTTAGAATGGAAGGGCAGATAAATTGCTTTCCAGTTAAGGTCAAGTTAAAGGAGTTCATCATCATCAAGCCCTTATTATATGAAATGTTAAAGAGACTTATCTAAGAAAAAGAAGATCAAGAATATGAACAGTAAAATGATAACAAATGCACAACTATCAACAACCGAACTTAAAAAAAACCACTAAGCAAACAACTAGAACAGGGATAGATTCACAACAATAGAGATCATATGGAGGGTTAGCATTAGGGAAGGGAGGTGGGGAGAATGGGGGAAAAGGTACAGGGGATAAGAAACATAAATGGTAGCTACAGAATAGACAGGAGGAGGTTAAGAATAGTATGGGAAATGGAGAAGCCAAAGAACTTATATGGATCACCCACGGACATGAACTAAGGTGGGGAATGATGGTGGGAGGGTGGTACAGGGCAAAGGGGAATAAAGGGGAGAAAAAAATGGAACAACTGTAATAGTATAATCAATAAAATATATTTTAAAGAAAAGAAAAGAATAGACACTCCTTTCACCTTTATGTCTCTGGAGCTGTTTCAGGAGGCAGATATGAAAACAAAAATCTGCCTTATTATATCACAATATTACAGTGGCAGAATACTCAATTAATAGTTTCTAAAGGAAAGAAGGAAGGAAAGAAAGAAAGAAGGAAGGAAGGAAGGGAAAGAAGAAAATAAAGCGGAGGGAAGGGAGGGAGGGCAGGTGGGAGCATCATTACAAACCAGGGAGAGAATACTGGTTTGAGCATTTTCTCAAAAGGATGGTGTTGCTGAGGATGAAACTCTATTTGGTCTTCAGTTCCCTCATCTCTTTCATGGGTATTATCATGGTAAACCTGAGTTAATTATAACTTATTTGTTTATAAATATATATATTGAATCAGGTAACAGATGTCAACATACTTTAAAAAACACACTGACCCGTTTTTGCTGTGGCTCAGTTGGACCCTGTCCCACAAAGGGAAAGGTCACTGGTTTGACTCACAGTCAGGGCACATGCCTGGGTTTCAGGTTTGGTCCCCACTGGAGCACATACAAGAAGCAGTCAACTGATGTTTCTCTGTCACATCGATATTTCTCGGTCACATCAATGTTTTCCTCCCTCCCTTCTCTCTAAAAATAAGATAAATAAAAAATTTAAAAAGCTAATATGTACATGAAATACTTTTGTAATGATTATGATCAAGCCAGCTCATATGTTTCTGCTTTCAGTTTTTCCTTACTCAACCCTTCATTTAACTTTGGGCTAAAAAAAAAAGAAGGCTCAAAAAACTAAAATTCTCATATTCTCCAGAAGTCATTAGAACCAGCTACTAATCTTTTTCCCTTTGGCAGAACATTCCAAATATTACACCACTCCCCCAAATGCAAAACATTCATTATTATAATGACACCTTCATACAAAAAACACTTTCCAAATGGAACTCATCCAAAATCTTCAAGTACACTAATCTTCAAAGCTTGAAAATGTTTTATTGGCTTGCAAACGTTCAGACCTTCTGTTTATTTTGAGTGTGAGGCTGCTACACCTTATGATTATCTGTTACCTGCAGAAGTTTACTTACATGAAGCTTCATTTTGTTAGGCCCCTTCCATATTAGCTAGTTCTCAATCACAAAGTAGGAGTCATCCCCTTTGGGTCTTTTCTCTTCCTGGGAGTTTCAACCATAGACAGTAAAGCCACATCAGAAGAGGGTTAGTGCTGGGGGAGGGACTCCCTGGATCTATGAAAAAATACAGGTGTCCAATGGAATCTATGTTCAGAGTCAAATATGACTTTTGGGGGCTTATCTCTCTTTTGTTTGTTTCGTCCACATCTCTATCCTGCTCCCTCAGTTTGGATAATGAAGATACAACCTTATTTTAAATTCCTCCCCATCCATTCATTCTTCAACCTATTCTAACCAGAATTCCACCCACGTCACTTCATCAAAACTGCTCTCAGTTGCCTAAGTCAACAAGCATTTGAACATTTCATATTCTGGGAAAACAGAGACAAACAACCAGCCCCTGACCTTGAAGATCTTGTTGACCCCTGGAAAAGAGAAAGGTTAACAGTGTAGCAGACATAGGAAAGGCTTCAGCAGGGGTTTTGGGGAGTACAAAGGGCACCTGCTGAGATATCTGCACTGTCTGAGATCCTGACATTGGAATCTGATTGTATCCCCCATAGGTCTCTTGCATTTCTCATCCCATCAGGCTGTCTGCTTCTCAGAGGACACAGATGGCACAAGTCACCACCCTGCTCTCAGGCATCTGCTTTTAAGGAGATTTCCTAGCGGCAGTAGTGTCAGCCAAGTGAGTGAATGTCGGTGAGTGGAGCTGCAGGATTGGTGGCTGGGTTTTGGGAGCCTTCGTGTGTTATGGGACTATTGATGGCTTATTTCCAAGGCTGCTCAGGACAATGCAATTTTTCTCTCAGCAGATGTGCTCATGTTCTACTTGGGTTAATATCTAGCAAGTGCCACAGGCTGTGGTAAGGGCCAGGGTTTTGGAGTCAAATGGATTGGTTTCAGATCCTGAATCTGCCATTTACTGGCTACGTAACTTTACCTCCTTGTAAACAGAAATGGTAACACTCACTGAGAAAATAAATGTAAGGTGTGCAGCATATAGTAAGTGCCCCAAAGTTGCCACTCATAATAGCATTATTCTTCTGCCTAAATTCAAGAAATATATCAAAGACATCTTTCAGACGTACTAATATGAGAGGAGAATGATGAAACTAAGCCTTCTTTTCTACAAAAGAGCCTAGATGTCAGAAAGGTAGCTAGATTTTTGTTTACTTTTCCTAAGGACACTTCCAACTAAATAGCCTATCATTTATGTAACTGTGGTCACTCATTCAGTGGATATAACCACACAAGAAGCCTGCCCACTGACCTGGGCCTGCTGGTGCTATAGGTGGTCACCACAGCCCAGATGAGCCATAGCTCAAACCTACTGAACCTCCCAAAGAATCAGAGTCGTACTTTGTACAGGTTTCTGAGGCCAGCACATAGTTGTTTCCTTTAACCTGTTCCATTAGTAACTGGGCTCTCACCTGGCCCCTGCTTGTTGTAGAGAAGTGATTTCATTTGGATACATGATAATGTAACTGGACAGTGAAGGTAGACCTGCTCTGGGGGGGATTTACTAACCCCTGTCACCCTGCTCCCTGTCCCCCTTTCTCTGATGTCCGTTCATTTTTTAAGTATTGTATTATGTCTTGGGTGTCTGTTCTTAAATGTCCTGTTACTAGCAGCCAAGTCATGAAATGGAAAATAACCTTAATCTCTTCCTGAAGAGGAAAGGGGAAAATATTTCTGAAATGGAAAAAATAATAAAGGAATAGCTTCAAATTATTACCAGTGTTTGGGAAATTTAAATCATGGCAAAGTCGAAGGTATTTGTATTATTTTTCACATTAAAATGTTTAAAAATGAGTGAAGTCTGTAAGATTTTGAAAGAAATTTCTATCCAGAGACCATAAAGACTGGAGCTTTGGCAGAGTTCTTTTAGACACCTGAATCCATGATAATGGTGTGTAGTTGAAAAAAAGGGTTAATATGCTTTCAAGGTAGATTTCTTGTTGTTTTTGAGTATGGGATGGCTATAGAATGTTCCCATTCTTATGCATTGCAAAATTGCCATAGAGAAAAACCAGGCCCAGGTGTCTGAATAATTTTCTCTAATTAGCAAATAATTCTACACAATTTATATAATGATGAATCAGATTAACAGTTAATTCACAATTTAAGTGAGCAAATTTCTGTCCCTGAAACGAATGTGTTCTATAGACTAAATAAACAATTCACTGTTTTACATGCTTTGAGATTAAAGTTTGCATTCCAGAAAATTTATTTAACTTTCAGAATTATCCCAGAAAAAAAAAAGAAAGCCCATGAAAGTAGGGTAAAATCTCAGACCCTGACTTATCAGTGACCTAAGTCATTTGTTTTTTCAAAAAGATTTCATGATAAGGAGCCTGGGGGTTAGAGGGTTGAGGAGATTTGCCCTAGGAGAGCAGGTTGGGGGTAGGGGGCAGTGGCCAAGGCTCTCCTTTGAACTTCCAACACTGGAGGGCTTTTTGGCCTTTTGTAGTGCTTCTCAACAGAACCTGGCCACTCTTAAATTTCTCTTCTGAACTCTTCAAACGTGTTGTCAAATAGTTTCCACTCCTCGATGATTCCCAACCATCGTCTGAAGGAGGTCAGCATAAGTACAAGGTGAGGCAGGAAACAGCCCAATGGAAGAATCACACAGAAATTCAGGAAGTTTTACATAGACTTGGTGAAAAACAAGGTAAATAGACTTGTTTGTTATAGGATTCTTTTTAGAAAGAAGTTTGAAGCTTGATGGATTCCCATTTGAATTGAGTTTATTGACAAAAAGACTTCCTATGAAGAGGCCCTCACGTTTTGTGGAAGCAGCTTCTGGGTGAAGGACCCCCACCCTCTCTCTGGGGTTGTCCAGGCCTGTCCTGGTGTGGATGCTTCCAGCCCAGGCATCGCAGGGCGCTCTGGAGTCACCTCTGGGCAGCATTCCGTGGGTTCAGGAGGCTGTGCTCCTTTTCATGTCTCCTGAAGAGAGCAGTCACAAGGGAAGATGCTCATGAAGTCTTTTTGTTGGTTTTGACTTAGCGTGTTGAACACAAAGCAAGTGACCCCCTAGGCTGAATTTACAGTTCCCAGTTCCCTCTGAACATCTGCTCCCCAGTAAAGAACACTGTTTGGATCCCAAATCAAATCCAAACAAAATCCGCATTAAGGAAAAGAATCTTGTATTTTCTTTTGTCTTTTTGAATGTCCCCTTTTTTCTTTTACTGATCTCTAAAATCTCCTGTAATCTCAGGGCTCACAGTGAGTATTTTCATTTTGGACTCCAATTTTCAAAGGAATTTGTCAGTTGTAAATTTGTTCAGCATAAGGCTGCTTGCTGCAGTATTCTGCTTGATTCATAACCCAGCCAGCTCACAAGAACTGATGATCATTTGAATCCAGTACAATTATCTCTGGGAGGCCATCAGGGGAGTGGTTCTCAACCTTTTGTAGGGAACATCTTACCAACTGGTGGATGAAATAACCTGTTCCTATCATTATAGAAGCAAAAAAAATACCACTTTTTCCAAAAAAGCTTTTTCATACTGACATGCATTCTGTCAGTGGCTTAGAACTTTAATGAAAACACTGCTCCCATCCAACTCCTTCCCTGGTTTCACAGTCCCACTCAGTTTCCTTTTCAAACACCTGGTCTTTTCAAACATCACTCCCAAAGTCCTCCCCAACACCCACCTCCTGGAGTAGAAATCATAAGTTCCAGGTATCAGCTGTACCTTTCCAGGTTATCACAAACTGCAATCTTGTTCAGTGCATTTAGCCTTTCTAGCACAAAGTTGGTACAAAGCCAACTAAAAACAGTTGGCTACTCAGAATGGGGGACAAGGAATGGGCTTAAGTGGTTTCTGACTGAGTCTTGGTGGAGCTTGAGAATTTGCATTTCTCCCAAGCTCCCAGGAGCTGCTGATGCTGCTGACTTGGGAGCCACATGTGGACAGCCTGTACTTCTCCCCTTGAAGCCCTAAGCAGGGGTGTCCAATCCATGGCCCACGCGCTGCATGAATGGGGCCCAACACATAATCGTAAATTTACTTAAAATCTTTGTTTTGCTCATTAGTTTTTGTTAGTGTTTGTGTATTTAATGCATAGCCCAAGACAACTCTTCTTTTTCCAGTGTAGCCTGGAGATGCCAAAAGTTTGGACACCCCTTCAGCCTCTGCAGTATCCTATTTTATTTACTCGACCGTCATTTGCATCATTAGCTTGAGAATTCCAGATGAGAAAGAGGACTGGAGTGTGTGGGTCTAAGGAAGCAGTGATCACCTTAGGCACCCACATGGCAGCTTGCAAAAGGCATTTCTATTCCCATAAGGGATAGGCCCATGTCAGAGAGGTCGGTATTCAAGAATGTAATTAGAGATAACAACACTGGGCTGGTTATACTTTTCATGGGTTGGACTGAATCAATGGCCCCTCACTCAGTGCGTCAGTGACCCTTGGCATAGAGCTAAATGGAACAGTGATTTCAAGTGACAACATTGATCTTGATTTAAACCCAGCTCAGGAATTCGTATTCTCAGATTTCACTGCATGTCTGGTATGGCACAAATTCTTCCGGGTTTCTTGTTCTAAGTGGAACTTTTAGAACTGGAAATAGTTCTATATGCTGAATGGAGTCTGACCCAACACCAGGCACAACCACAGGTGACTGCTATTGGACATCCTGAACCTGATGCTGAATGAGGTAGTTGGGGAAGAAGGGACAGCTATACTCTGCTATTCTTCAAAGTACATTCATAGTTTTTGTCTTATCCTGTCTCTCATAAATATTAATGACAAAGCTGGGAAGACAATCCAGGTTTCCTGAACCTTTGCCCATATCCTTCCCTTCCTCCTCATGCTGCTGGAGAGATAGAAAGAGAGAGAGAAGAAGAAGGAGGAGGAAGAAGAAGGAAGCTGATGCAGACCCTGGCTCATGGGGTCTGCCACATTGTGAATGAGACACTAGAAATTCATATGGACTACCGAGTCCTGTGGAGAAAAAGGACAGCATGGCCACTCTTTGAGAGAGAGAGGGCGAGAGGGCCAGAGAGCCAGTCCCCACCTGGACTGATTTTTATTGCTTTTCTGGGCATTTACTATGCACAGGTTCGATTTAGGTGGTTACCTTTTACAGAAAACAAAGGAGGATAATCACATCACAGAAGGAGGATATTTGCAAATGCAGAGGGGAAAAAAGTGGTTGAACTGGTTATACTCATCCCTGGAAGGTTTAGCATGGATTTTAGGAAGTTACAGTAAGCACTTGCAGTTTCAATTCAGGGTGAGGGAGTTTTAGCAAAAGCAAGTCTCAAAGTGGCCTAGGTACATTGCAGGCCGGATTCCCCATGGGAGAACCTATCCATGGGCATGGGTCCTGTGCATCTTTTAGTAGGAGCTGGGCCCATGCCACACAGAACAGTCTCCTATAGGAAGCAGAAAAGCATAAAGCAAGGAAGGTAAGGAAAGGAAGGAAAGAGAAAAAAGCAGAAAGGAGAAAGGAAATCCCTGAAGCACCATAACCTTCCATGTCAGTGAACAGGATTAATAGTCTTCTTCCCCTGGTACAAAAACATCTTTCTAAGCCCAAGAGAAGTGTGGGCTGTCCCAGGGTGGTTGGCATTATGGAAAAATGTGGTCTTGTCCTTTCCCTCCTTTGAGCAACAGCAGTTTGACTCATTCCCTCCACCTCTTTCTCTCCCTGACAGGGAAACAGGATCTGAGACAGTTATGTCTGCATGTTACCTTGTGGTGTCCACAGCCCACACTCAGGGTTATTCTTGGAGAAAGAAATGGCACAGACATGCTGACCATCACTTATCTTTCAGGAGTCCCACAGAATCCCTAGAATTATTGTTGATAAGACCAGATGGAGGCCTGAGAGAACAGAAACTGGGAAAACAACCCAACTTTTTCAGTGTCATCTAAACTGTTATAGAATTTAGATCAGAACACCTTTCCAAAGAGAAGGTAGGTCAATGTAACACCACCTGACTAGTGAAATGGTATTTTTTCAGGAAATAAAATAAGATCAATTATGTAAGTATGCCGTAACAACTATTAGTATGTAGAAGTGAGATACCTGTCATACGTTTTGTTTCAAATTTTAGCATCAAGAACCATCTCACTTTGTTCAAGGATCTCTTAGTATTCATCCATGCTCCTCCTATTCCCTGTACCCACAAAGATGTCTCTCAAGGTCATTAGGCTCCTGACATGGCAGGTGGCACACTGCAGGTGCTCAATAAGTGAGTAGGGAATGCATGAGATAGGGAGGTTCTGATGTTGGGAAGGGCAAGAGCAGAGGCTACTTGGCCTTTTATTCAGTGAAACATAGGAGCCATGGATGTGATGGATGATGGTTAGAGTACATGATTATCTACACTCTATGCTGTACACACACCTGAAACTAATACAGAATAACATTGCATATAAACTGTAATTAAAAAAGGACATGGCCCTGGCCAGTGTGTATCGGTTGGTTGGAGTGTCACTCTGTACACCAAAAGGTTGGGGGTTCAATTCCCAGTCAGGGCACATCTCTAGGTTGTGGATTAGATCCCTAGTGGGAATACAAATGGGAGGTAACCAGTTGATTAGAGTCGATGACTTAAAGATGCCTCAAAACTATGAAATTCCAAGACTTCTGGCCAAGATGGAGGCATAGGTAGATATACTTTGCCTCCTTGCACAACCAAAAGAAGGACAACAACAAATTTAAAAACAAAAACCAACCAGAACTACCAGAAACTCGAACTGTATGGATGTCCAACAACAAGAGTTAAAAAAGAAACATTCTTCCAGACTGGTAGGAGAGGTGGAGACAGGCAGCCAGGGTGAAGAGGATGCTTAACAAAGGGGTGGCTGGAGGACCAGGGCAGTGAGGTGGCAGCTGGTGGTCCCACATTTATGTGCGTAAAAACCAGTGAGAACAGCAGGGGAGTGAGACAGATCATGCAACCCAGGGTTCCAGTGTGGAAAAAGAAAGCTTCAAAACCTCTGGTTGTAAAAATCTGTGAGGATTGCAGTGGTGGGAGAAACTTCCAGCCTCACGGGAAAGTTCACTGGAGAAGCCCATAGGCTCATAGATCATATACAAGCCCACCCGCCTGGGAACCAGCACCAGAAGGGCCCAATTTGCTTGTGGGTAGTGGGGGAAATGACTGAAAGCTGGCTGAGAGAGAGCAAGCAACATTATTCCCTCTTGGACCCCTCCCCCACATACACTGCCAAAACGCAGAGACGTGGGTTGACCTGCCCTGGTGAATACTTTAGGCTCTGCCCCTTACAATGTCCACTGAGACATAGAAATATGGCTTAAATGAAATAACAGATGAACACTCCAAAAAAGCAACTAAGCAACAAAAAGATAGCCAACCTATCAGATACAAAGTTCAAAATGCTGGTAAAGATGCTGGGAGAAATGGTTGAGTATGGTTGCAAAATAGAGGAAAAAATAAAGGTGAAAAAAGTGAAATAAAGAAAAATACACAGGGAACCAGCTGTGAAGGGAAGGAAACTAGAACTCAAATGAACAGTTTGGACTGAAGGAAGAAACAATCAACCAGAACAGAATGAAAGAAACAAGAATTCATAAAAATGAGGGGAGGCTTAGGAACCTCTGGGACAACTTTAAACTTTCCAACATCCGAATCATAAGGGTGCCAGAAGGAGAAGAGGAAAAGCAAGAAATTGTAAACTTATTTAAAGACATAATGAAGAACTTCCCCAATCTGGCAAAGGAACTAGACTTCAAGGAAGTCCAGGAAGCTCAGAGAGTCCCAAAGAAGTTGGACCCAAGGAAGCACACACCAAGGAACATCATGATTACATTACCCAAGATTAAAGATAAGGAAAGAATCTTAAAAGTGGCGAGAGAAAAGGAGACGGTTACCTACAAAGGAGTTCCCATAAGACTGTCAGCTGGTTTCTCCAAAGAAACCTTGCAGGCAAGAAAGAGGTGGAAAGAAGTATTCAAAGTCATGAAAGTCAAGGACCTACATCCAAGGTTACTCTATCCAGCAAAGTTATCATTTAGAATGGAAGGGCAGATAAAGTGCTTCCCAGAGAAGGTCAAATTATAGCCAAGCCATTATATAAAATGTTAAAGAGACTTATCTAAGAAAAAGAAGAAGATCAAAACTATGAACAGAAAAATGGCAACAAACTTGCAACTATCAACAACTGAACCTAAAAAACCAAACAAAGAGACACTAAGGAAACAACTATTACAGAAAGAGAATCACAGAAATGGAGCTCACATGGAGGATTATCAGCCGGGAGGGAGAGGGGGAGAATGGGGGAAAAGGTACAAGCAATAAGAAGCATAGATGGTAGGTACAAAATAGACAGGGAGAGGTTAAGAATTGTATGGGAAATGGAGAAGCCAAAGGACTTACATGTACAACCCATGCACATGAACTAAAGTGGTGGTGGTAGGGGGGGTGGGAATACTGGTGGGCTGCTGCAGGCCAGAGGGGAAGAAAAAGGAGGAAAAAATGGGACAACTGTAATAGCATAATCAATAAAATATACTTTAAAAACTATGAAATTCAATAATTTTATATACTGAGGAAACTTCAGAAATTATTAAAGATTTATAGTAAAGTCAGGGCCTAATAAATATCACTCTTGTTTTTATTTTAAATATTCTTAGTTACTGAAATTCTTTCTCAATACTACCACTGAAAACCATAATTTCTGATAACTCTTACTATGGTCATAACTTAGTTCACAAAATTGAAAGGGCACTTTCAGAATTCCAAAAAGAAGTTAACTACTTAAAATGCAGTGAATGCCAGCAAAATAACAATTGTCTTGACCCCAAGTATGTAGTAAAAACTATCAAAACTGAGGCCTTTCAAATCATTCCACAATATCATCTATCAATCTGTAAGCTCTGGGGGAGCAGGGCTCATAGAATAAATGGTTTCCTGTGGTAATAATGTTGGTTGCTAACAAAGGGAAAAAGTAGTCTGAAGTTCTGCAGACAAGGAAAAGAGGAAGATATGAAAAAGAGCAAATATCACAATGAAATAAAAAGAAAACTGGAACAATATTAGACTTCTAACAACTACCATTGTTTTATGCCTCAAATACTACCAAATACTGCCAAAGAGTATCACCAATCTTTGCAAGATTCACCAGGTTCTGTGGTCTTGAGGAAGAGCATGGGGCACTTATGTAGCACTCTGAACCTTAATTCACACCAAAGCAAAAGCTACCTAGGCTCATTTGGGAGTTTCCATATCTGTCATAGTTCCTGGGGGACTGGAAGCTGGAATTGACTCAGAAATATTACATGTGTTTCCGGAAAGGAAGTCGAAAGAAATGATATTATACATGAGAAGTTACATAAAAGTCAAGTATTAGCCTGTCATAGCAGAGGTAGCCTCGTCTGATAGTTGATAGCACTTTGTATCAATCCGTGAACAATTTGCAGATCATACATGGGGAGTGCATCTTTACAAGGAGGGATGAAGTTGTCACCACCTGAACCCACTCATCGGTTGGCACCTCACACGGTGCTTCCAATGTCTATGAATGCATTTTATCATGATTAAGTACTCTTATCAACAAGTATGAACTCAAATTTAATCAAGCTTTTAGATCCAACTTCCATTTTATGGGAACTATGAGGCATAGAAGAGCCAGTTACCACCGTGGGGAAGGCAGTGGAGAAATTCAGAATGCAGGACCTTCTACGGTATATCTGGCCCATCTTCTCAAAAATTCTATGGCATGGGGGAAAAATGGTGTGTGGGCTGATGGGGAAGAAACCATTGAAGATTGTAAGAGACTAAATAAGGGCACAGGGCAAACAAATGCAGTGCATGAACTTTTTTGGATCCTAATTAAACAAAACAACTGTAAACAAACATCGGGAAAGATGATTGGGGGAATTAAAATGTTAGATGACATTAAGGAATTACTGTTACATTTTCCTAAGTGCGGTATTCATGTAATTATTAGGTAAGAAACTGAGCTTAATTTTTAGGAAGTTATGCTAAACTACTTAGGCATGAAATTGCCTTTTAAATTAACGGGTTTTTATTTGGACATGGTATCAATAGATTCCCTTTGCGATGAAGTCAGTTTGAACTGAGCTGTCTTAGCAGTATGTTTGAACACTGCTAAGTAATCCAGTGGAGAGAGAAAGATTGCTGGTTCAGGAAAAAGGAGGAAAATTTCTGGCGTGATGTCTCCAAGCAGTCAAAGAGAGTTGTGGTCTAACGCAGGGCCAGCTTCTCAGTGGACCCACGCCAGCACACAAGTGTCGCTACTGATCCCTAAGAAGTTAAGTCCAAAAGTTGAGAGAGTACACACTTTGAGACTTTAATAACAATTTGACAGAGTAATTTTATGTCCATTGAATCTAATAATCTAAATGAGGCTTATAAAAAAAGATGGATTTTCTATTATTTTTAACCAGAATCATAAGTGACGAGATATTTATTATTTCAATGTTACTGTTGCCAGGGCTTCTTAACCTGGGTCCTCGGATACATCTCAGGAGGTCTGTGGACCCCTTGCATGGTGTGCCACCTGGAAGTACACACAGGTACACAGACACATATGAACACATTCATATACACATCATACATTTACTGCACACATCTGTCAGTAGCTTTCATCAGGTCCTTGGAGAGGCACATGGCCCCCAAAATGTTGAAGAACCCTGGCCTCAGAGTTGCCTTAGAGGAATCCTCCCTACTTTTCCTAGAGTTGCCTCTGTGGAACTCCCCCCACCACCAGGTCTCCAGATTTTAAATTAAGCATTTTAAATGCTAATTCTAGTTCTCCACGTTAGTGTGTCCAAATCACTTGTAGTCATTTAAGTACAAATGTCCCTCATTGTTCTCATCACTCTTCCAAAAAAAGATCTCTTAAAATAAACATGACAAGGAAACCAAGCTGCCTCCATGACAGAGAGGCTCCCTCGCACCCAAGTCAGGTGAGGGGCAGGGCTGTAGGGAACCTTCTACAGCCTCAGACACAAGCACTTAGTTCCTGCCAATTTCAGTTCCACCAGGTTGGCATGCTCCATTTAACAATTCCTTTTGGCTTAGCTACTCACCACAAGATTAACTGTTTAAACAAATTCCAGAGAGCCCAACAATTATTACTAGTGAATTCCAAATCAGATCATCCAGAACTACAAAGGGCCGCAGGATGTTTCGGGCAGAAAGAAAAGTGGGCGGAGGTGCGAGAGAGAGCAGATTCTTTCCCATCGCTCTGTTAACTCGGATCCGAAAGTTATAATTTATCAGGCACTGGACACAAACACCCATCATGCACATTTAAAAATACTTCTTGGAGATGGTTTGAACATTAATTTCATTGTGGAGTATTACTTTACATTAATATCATATCTAGCAAAGACTTTTCAGACCTCTACCCTAGTGTATCTGAGTGATGATGCAAATGTTGTGACTATTTCCCATTTTCCCAAATGAGTAAATTAAGGCAAACTGGAACATATAGGTTTTTTAAAAAACAATAAGACTGTGCTTAGAAACCAGATGTTCTGAGATTATTGTTGGACACTCATTTCCAAACAACCAGTAAGCTAACAGATATAAAAACTTCCAGGAAATAAAGTCACAAGAGCCCATATGAAAGCCACACAATGTGTTCTAAGATATCTGAATGAGATATAACCAGAATGGGAAATAGATCCACAGTTGTGAACCTAAGGGTCCGATGAGAGGGTGACATGGCCATGGGCAGCTGAAGGTCCCCAGTGGATGCAGTCCTTGTGGGGGGACAAGGGCCAAAGGATCTTCAGGCATTGGGATGTCCTCGGCAAAGACAAGGGAATGATTTTCCACCATGTTTCTAGTGTCCAATCATTAGCAGTCAAATGCGGCTGAGCTGGTCCCTTTCTGCCAGGTCAATTTTCCCTGGAAGCTGGTTCCATTATCCTGCTGACTTAAAGATTCCTACTCTAATATCACTTATATGTGAAATCTAAAGAACAAAATATACAAACCAACAATAGTTGAAGCAGACTTATAGTTACAGAGAATAAACTGATGAGGCCAGAGTAGAGGGGGTTAGGATACTGGGTGAAAAGGTAAAGCGATGAAGAAGTACAGGAGTTATGGCCAAGATGGAGGCATAGGTAGAAACCCTTCACTTCCTTGCACAACCAAAAGGAGGATAATGACCAATCAAAAATCAATAAACAACCAAAAGCACCAGAAAATTAAACTGCGCGGAGCTCCAACAACCAAAGAATTGAAAAAAAAATCAGTCAGAACAACCAGAACTGTAAGGTGGAGGACGGTGGGGCTGACTCAGAAAAACCGCAGCGAGGTGGTAGACCAGGCAGGCAGGGCTGACTGACGGTGAAACTAGACTCAGAGGCAGCTATGGACTGCTGGGGTTGCTACAGTGGGAAGAACTCCCAGTCTCACATGAGAGTCCATTGGAAAGTGTGCCAGAGACGAGCCGATGAGCTGCATTGTTCCCTCTCTGGACCCTCCCCCACAGGCAGAGCCACAGCTGGCAAGGAGGGTTGCCCTGCCCTGGTGACTACCTAAGGCCCCACCCCCTTGCAACTTATCAGGTGCACCAAGACAAAGAAATATGGACCAAATGAAATAACAAAGCAAAACCTCAGAAAGAGAATTAAGCGATGAGGAGATAGCCAACCTACCAGATGCAGAATTGAAAGCCCTGGTAATCAAAATGCTCACAGATCTGATTGAGCTTGGCCAAAAAATGAGAACAAAATGAAGGATACCCAAAATGAAATAAAGCAAAATACTGAGGGAACCAACAATGTCAGGAAGGAAACCAGGAGTCAAAGTAACAGTTTAGAACAAAAGAAAAATGTAAATATCCATCAGAAACAAAATGAAGAAATAAGAATTCAAAAAAGTGAAGAGAATCTTACAAACCTCTGGGACAACCTGAAATATTCCAATATTCGAATTATAGGAGTGCCAGAAGGAGAAGAAGAACAAGAAATTGAAAACTTACTTGAACAAATAATAAAGAAAAACTTCCCCAATCTGGAGAAGGAAATAGACTTCTAGGAAGTCCAGGAAGCCCAGAGAATCCCAGAGAAATTGGACCCAAAGAGGAACACACCAAGGCACATCATCATTAAGTTACCCAAGATTAAAGATAAAGAGAAAATTCTAAAAGAAGCAAGAGAAAAGGAGAGAGTTACTTACAAAGGAGTTCCCATAAGGCTATCAGCTGATTTATCAAAAGAAACCTTGCGGGCAAGAGGGGCTGGAAAGAAGTATTACAAGTCATGAAAGGCAAGGACCTACATCCAAGATTACTCTATCCAGCAAAGCTTTCATTTAGAATGGAAGGGGGTAAAATGCTTCCCAGATAAGGTCAAGTTATAGGAGTTCATTATCACCAAGTCATTATTATATGAAATGTTAAAGATACTTATCTAAGAAAAAGATGATCAAAACTATGAAGAGTAAAATGACAACAAACTTAAAACTATCAACAAATGAACCTAAAAGAAAAGAAAAACAATGAAAATAAAAACTAAACAAACAATCAAAACAGAAACAGAATCAGAGAAATGGACATCACATGGAGGGATTTCAGTGGGGAGGGGGAAGGGAGGAAGAGGGGGGGAAATGTACAGGGAAGAAGCATAATTAGTAGCATAAAATAGACAGGGAGAGAGAAAAATAGGAAACAGAGGACTCAAGGAATTTATATGTACAACAAATGGACATGAACTAAGGGTGAGGGGGAATGCTGGAGGGTCGTAGTGGGGGCAAGGTGGAGGGGGCATAAAGGGAGAAAAAGTTGGAAAAATTGTAATGGCATAATCAATAAAAAATACTTTTAAAAAAGTACAAACTGGAAGTTACAAAATAGACATGAGGATGTAAATATAGCATAGGGAATATAGTCAATAATATTGTAATAACTATGAATGGTGTCATAGAGGCATTTGAATTATTGGGGGAACACTCTGTAACCTATATGAATGTCTATCTATTGTACACCTGAAACTAACACAAAGTAGTGTTGAATGCAAACTTTAATTAAAAAATAAAACAATAAAAAATTTCTACTGGCCTCATATCTAAAACAAAGCTCCCTCGAATAGCTGTAGGATCAGCATTATATAAAATATGGACAACTTAAGAGGTCGTTAGTAGACTTGGGGGTAAGAAAAAGGGAATCAAGGCATGTGAGACCAGGAAGGGACTTGAAAAGACGTGGTTCAATTTTTTCATCTCTCAGGTGAGGGAACTGAGGCATAGAGAGATAAAGCAATTCGCCAAGGGGACACATACTTTCTTTATAGATAGGGAGGTGATAATATGTTAACGAATTATTTTCTTCTGCTTATTCTCATGTTTATGCTTAATTTAAATATTTCTATATTTCCAATGGGCTTTAAATATTTAAAATTTGTGGTCTTCAATATTGGAGTAAATAAGAATTAAGTGTTGGTTTTCATCTCTCCTGCTACATACTAGTTCAAATAACCAAATATTCTTTATAGGTAGATTTCTAATAAAAAAAATAGTACATGTTAAATACCTCAAAAAGTGTCCAAAGTTAGAGCCTCACATGCAGAAAAGTCTTAGGGGCGGCTACATTTGTGTTTCTGCTGTGTAAGGACTGCTGAATATGGCTGGCTGATTTTTTGTTTGTGAGTGCATTTCATAGTGCATTCCATCTCTACAATACATTTGATTTATAAACTCTAAAAATAAGACATACTTTAGAGAGAGACGTGGGCTTGGTTGGAGTAAAAGTCATGGAATAAACAATCTCTTGCAATCAGTAACATTCCAAAATCAGTTTCCAGGGTGATTATCAAGCCAAGAACTGTAAAAACCATTGTTTTAGTACTTTGCACTGTACAAATCAATCCAAGAGAGAGACAGAGAAAGACAGAGAGAGGAGCCTTACTTCTAATTCAAGGATATATTTGTTTGTTTTTCAACTCCAAGGTCAATGTTCCAACCATATGCTTCCTTTAGAAACAATGAGGTGTTGTATGGTTAGAAGGGCATCTTGCTTCTTTTTCTTCTCTTCTTCCTTATTTAAATTAACTTTTATTTTAAAATTATAATACACAAAAATGCACAAGCATTATAATATATCGTGTACATACATAAACATTAAAACAATTTAATTGTTAACATTTATTTTTTTGTCTCTTAAATGCCTTTTAATCTATAGGTTTTTCACTCCATCTTAAGCTGGATATGTTTAGGAGTTGTTAATGTTTAGGTTGTTATTTTGAATTTTAAGAATTAAAAAAATAGAAGCATATTGACATGCAGAGAAAACTGTATCTCCATCAATTTCTCTTCTGACAAATACCACGACTGTCTTTGTTTCTGTTGGCGCCAATGGCAAAGCACCATGCCTGAAGTAAACAAAACCTGATGTTTTTACAGAGTTATGGCTTTGAAGGATTGTGCCAACATTCTCAAGAAACAAAAGTGCTGAGTGAAAGCACCAACCAGGGCTCCTGAATCATCAAAAACGGGTGTTTGAGGCCTACTTTCCAATGGGATAGTCATTCCACAAACATTTATTGAGTTACAGCCAAGTGCCAGGAGCTGGATTTCAAAGGTGGGAAGGATACAGTCCCTGACTCATATGAGGTCCTTGTCCCACAGAGGAGACAGATAAACCAACAGTGAAATCTCACACTGTAACATGTGCTGAAATGAAGAAATAATAGGAATCACAGACAATTTTATGGGATGCTTGTCAGGGCATGGCACTGGGCTAATAATGTCTGTGGTGCTAAGAAGATGTGGAGAAGGGCCAGGAGTAGTGAGAAAGACATAAAAAAGGAAAAAAATGTGACCTGTGGCAGAAAAAATGCTGTGGTGTGGTAGAAGAGAAAAAGCCCCAGTCAGACCGACTTAATGTCCTTTTATTTCTGTTACCTCATAAAACCTAAAACAGCAGATATTTCTGACTCTCACTCAGGCAATCAAAGAAGGGAGAGTCTGGAACAGACCAAAATGTCCGTGGAACAAAACAGCTGAGAGTTTAATGCCCTTTTTCTCCACAGCAAAATGTTCCAGATCAAAATGGCTCTGGTGTCACTGTGGTTGTTGAAACAGTCTCATCGAACAAACATGGCTTTAGGGTTTACAGAATTGGGGTCTGAACCCTGCCTAAGCCTCCTGGGGGGTCTGGCAGAGTGTGGCCCCAGTAAGTTTCTTCCTCTGTAAAGTACAACTGAGAAGACCTACCTGCTTTGCCAGGCTGCTGCAGAGATTAATTGAAAGATAGATGAAGAATGTTTCTTAGCACATGGTGCTCAAAGTTGATAGCCATTATTATTGTCAGTTATTATTTCATTATTCTCTAGCCTCCAGGTGATAGCTCAACACCTTGACACCTCTGTGTGTGTGTCCTGGGCATGGACCACAAGGGATCAGCCTACAGAAGAGTGTCTCAGCTGTGGCACTATTTGCATTTAGACTAGATGACTCTTTGTTGTGTGATTGTCCTGAACATTGCAGGGTGGTCAACAGCATCCCTGTTCTCTCCCCATTAGATGCCAGTAGCAGCATCCTTATGATTAAAAATGTTCCCAGACATTGCCAAATGTTCCCTGGGGGCAGGGTAAAAATCACTCCCCTCCCCTCCCCTTAAGAACCCTTCTCTACAGATTGGTCTTTTATTTCTGCTGTTGCCAACTGAGTTAGTCATGGGGAAGGTAATGGCACTTAGCCTGTGTATATCTACTTTGTATTAAAGACTTCCAACATCTGCCAAATCCAAACAAAAACTTACTTCAAAGGACAGACCTTGCCAGTGTTATCTGCAAGCTTCCATTCACACTCTTTGTACTATAGTGCTCTTGGTTTTTTGAAGCCAAAATCCTGTTTCCAGAACTATCTCACTTTTCAGGCTTTCTGACCCGGCCACTACTCTATCTGCTCCCTTCTCTGCATTTGTGCACGCTGACATTGGCATGGTCTCATCCCCTTTACCTTGTTGGGCTCCTTTTCTCATTTTTCCCAAGTGGACATTCTTAACCTTTTCTTGTTCCCCAGGATGTCTCTTTTGTCCACTTCCACCCCAACTGAAAGAGCCTCCCACATCCTTCCCGCACAATCAGCCAGGCTCTTTCTTACAGATCCTTTTCCAAGCTCTACTCTGGAGGGACATCTTCCCTAACTCTCTGTCTAGCAATCTCTCAGCAGCTTTCCCATGACCATTATCTATCCACCCCTCTATTCAGAGTCAGTGAAACAGACTCTGAAAATAGCATCATTCGATAACACGCCTAGTGGAGTAACATGCAGTTTTATTAAATGCAAGCAAAGTTGCTGCTCTCTGTCCGTGTTTTGAGCTGTATTTGCACAGCTGTTGTGAAGAATTTCATAGTTGTCTTTGACACTTATCTTGGTCAAATATCCACTTATTCCAGGTCTACTGATATTTCAAAAATTCATGTCTACACATTAGATGATTGGCTGTTTACAAAGTCCACTTCATATCCAACATGAACCATGGACTCAAACCTATGCCTGTGGGCAGTTTGTTCTCAAACTGTACTTCAGTAGTTTTGCTCTCTGCTCTGGTCTAAATCAATTTTGATTCCCAAATTCCTCTGTTTCTAGCTCTCTAGTTTATAATAGCTCCTTACAGACCTCCATTCTTGCTAAATAGATACAAATAATTTTTTAATGAGAGAAAAAGACTTAAAGGGATAGGAAGCGAATAAAGGGGTGAAAGTGGATAGGGGAATGAAGGTTCATGTTTTTGGTTTATTAATGTATTTCATTGAACCAATAACATCTTCAAAGACTACTGAGCATAGTTTTAGGAAGAAGTTTGGGCACATCTTGTGCTTAATAAATCCAGTTACAAAAAAGCCTTACTCGGTAATCAGCCTGGGCTTTCCTTCTGTATTAAAATATAAAACAGACCACTGAAATTTTTAAAAATTCCCTGGTGAACAAATTTTGGTATCCTGGTTTTCATTAAGGTTATACCTGATGATGCATCTATGAGTCATCCAGCAGGTTCAACCCATTTTCTTGATGTAAATAAAGGGAATGGGCAGTCCAGGGTCTCACTTAATTGAATTTTGGTATTGGCATTTCTAAGGCTGGACACCTATCCCTCATATGTCCTCCACCATTGATCTCATTTGTTAGTAAAAATTTATACAGTTTTTCAGTGAAATTTTCCTATTTTACCCCTAAGGAGTGCTTATTTTTTGTCAATGCCTTTTCTGTTTACTGTTGGTAAATTTTTAAGACTCTCAGCATGCTTTCTACTCTCTTGAGAATATTGTAGTTCTGCATCAGCAGCTCATCTTCCTGTGCTAATAGCTCAGCAAAACTCTAGAGTTAAATTGACTCAAGAACCTTTTAGACACCAGTAACAGGGCAAAAATTTGAGCTGAGGACTACCTCAAACTAATCTTATCTTACTTCAACTGATGCCCATCTGACTGCGTTTAAATCCCAGCTCTGCCATTTTCTAGCTACGTGATTTGGAGCAAGTTACTTTATGCTCTTGTGTCTCTATGAAATCTGTTTCATAGGATTCTCATATGTAAGTTGGAGATTGACCTATATTATACCCCACTGGAATCTTTTTTCTCCCACTAAGTAATTTGTTAAGATAAACACCCTTCCCTGTTCCTCTCACCCCTGCACAAGACAAACAGGTGTTCTAATTCAGTGATTTTCAAAATATTTTTATGTCCCTCAAAAAATGTTGAAAAACTTTGTAACCCTCATGCTTAAAAATTTTTTGACAGCAAAATATTTTGCCAGTGATGTACTTTGATGCAAAAAATGCAACTTCAACTATAATACAAATATTGGTACTTAAAAATAACACCATTATATTACTCCTCTAAATATATTCACTGAACTACAAATACCACAGTTATTTTATAACTACTGCCATCCATCTGTAATACATGGAAAAACTCTTTTCTAATGGTGGGAAAGTTTGCAATGTTCCTTTGCTTTCTCAAACTTGTACTTCCATCTCACTTCTCCCATAGAGTTCTACCATAGTATCTTATTATGCCTGAAAGTTTTATAATCACCCTATCATAATGTTTTACAATAAAAATGTGCATATAAATTTAAGTGCTCAGGTGTTCCATGTCTCTAAGACTGCAAGTGTTAAAACTTTATTCTGGAGTGAGTTATCAAATAATAGAATTCAATTGATCAAAACAATATCCACATATGAAGAATTTTAATAAATAATTATTAAACATACAACATTTAGGTTTTTTTGTTGAAAATAATGTTTTTTCTTTTTTTATTTAATTATTGTTCAAATACAGTTTTCTGTCTTTTACTCCCATCCCACCCCACCTCCCTAGTGCTCCCCACCTCCCTCCCATTTCCACCCCCTTAATTTTTGTCCATGTGTCCTTTATACTAGTTCCTGTGAATCTTTTCCCTTTTCCCCTGAAATTCCCTCCCCTCTCCCCTCTGGACACTGTCAGCCTGTTCTGTATTTCAGTGTCTTTGGTTATATTTTGCTTGCTTGTTTGTTTTGTGGTTTAGGTTCCCGTTAAAGGTGAGATCATATGGTATTTGTCTTTCACTGCCTGGCCTATTTCACTCAGCATAATGCTTTCCAGTTCCATCCATGCTGTTGCAAAGGGTAGAAGTTCCCTATTTCTTTCTGCTGCGTAGAATTCCATTGTGTATATGTACCATAGTTTTTTGATCCATTAATTTACTGATGGGCACCTAGGTTGCTTTCCATCTCTTGGCTATTGTAAATTGTGCTGCTATGAACTTTGGGGTGCATAGGTTTTTTTGGATTGGTGTTTCAGGGTTCTTAGGATATACTCCTGGCAGTGGAATTGCTGGGTCAAAAGGCATATTCATTTTTAGTTTTCTTAGAAAATTACATACTGTTTTCCATAATGGTTGTACAAGTCTGCAATCCCAACAACAGTGAACTAGAGTCCCCTTTTCTCCACAACCTCTCCAACATTTGTCGTTTGTTGCTTTGTTTATGATGGCCATTCTGGCCAGTGTAAAGTGGTGTCTCATTGTGGTTTTAATTTGCATCTCTCTGATAGTGATATTGAGCATTTTTTCATGTGTCTCTGGATCTTCTGTATGTCCTCCTTGGAGAAGTATCTGTTCAAGTCCTTTGCCCACTTTTTAATTGGGTTGCTTGTCTTCTTAAAGTGGAGTCATGTGAGTTCTTTGTATATTTTGGAGATTAAACCTTTGTCTGAGGTATCATTGGCAAATATGTTTTCCCATACAGTTGGTTGTCTTTTTAATTTAATACTGTTTTCTGTAGCCATGCAGAGGCTTTTTATTTTGATGAGATCCCATTTGTTTATTCTTTCCTTTATGTCCCTTGTTCTAAGGGACATATTGGTAAAAATGTTACTACATGAAATATCTGAGATTTTCCTGCCAATGTTCTCCTCTAGGACTTTAATAGTGTCACAGCTTATATTTAAGTCTTTTATCCACTTTGAATTTATTTCTGCGAATGGTGTAACTTGGTGCTCAAGTTTCATTTTTTTGCACGTAGCTGTCCAGTTTTCCTAACACCATTTGTTGAAGAGGCTATTTTTACTCCATTTTATGTTACTGCCCCCCTTTGTCGAATATTAATTGCCTGTAGAGAGTTGGGTTTATTTCTGGGCTCTCTGTTCTGTTCCATTGGTCTATGTGCCTGTTTTTATGCCAGTACCAGGCTGTTTTGATTACAGTGGCCTTGTAATACAGTTTGGTTTCAGGTATTGTGATCCCTCCTACTTTGTTCTTCTTTCTCAACATTGCAGTTGCTATTCTGGGTTGCTTATGGTTCCATATAAATTTTTGAAGTTAAACATACAATGTTTAGTTTTATTGGAAATGTGTTTCAGAGAGCCTCCAACTTTTTCCCAAGCACATCCTAAAACTGGTGACTATAAGCAGTCAAGTAAGTTCCAGGAAGGGGGGTGTTTTTCTCTTTGGGGATGGAGCTGAGTGGTAGCAGGTGTGGGAAAAGAGTCCTGGACTTGCACCTGAGGCCTGTCCAGAGGCTACCTTCTGCATGTCACTAACTTCCTTTAGTCTCAAACTGAATATAATACAAAACAAGTTCTGTTTCCTGCCCAGAGTTGTAGAAAGGTTCACCTAAGATAATGTAAAAATGCTTTGTGTGCATTAAAAACAAAACAAATTGTTAATTACTAATTATTAGTTAAAGAGGGAAATGCCCATTCTAAAATGCTGGCCTCTGAGGGACGGAATTTAAATTGCAGTTTGATAATTATAATGTTTGTTCAGTCTGACCTGTCTGGTATCACTCTAGGCTTATTGGTATCCAACATATTAAAATAAATTTATTTTTCTAAAGAAAGATATAAGGGTCTTTTAGGAATCCTTGAAGTAATCTTAAAAATAAAATTAAAAGGATTCCTATAAGCCTAAATAATTTAATGTTCACTCTTGTGGGAAGTTTGCTCTCAGCCCTCAGCGAGGGCCTGGAACCCAGGGAAGGCGACCCACCCACTCCTCACCTGTGAAAGAATTTGTGAGTCACAGAATCACACCCTGTGTGCACACAGCCAAGCAGCTTCTGGTTTTAAGGACTTTTCATCCTAGGCTCTTTGATAAAATAAGAGTGAAAGAGTGATCTCTAAAGAGTAAATAAGGAAATAAGCAAGTGGGGGAAGGAAGGAAAAGAGACAAAAATGCAGCATGTTTGAAGTCTGCCCATCTTGATTCCATCAGTGAAATCCCTGGAGAACGCACAAAGTGAGCTGGGCCAGCTTGCCGTCTGGCGGGGAGGGTCCGGGCAAGGAGGTGGAGGTGAGGTGGAGCACGCTCTCCACTGACAGATCCTGTGTCTCAGCTGCACTTTGAAGTTGACCTGAACGGTCCTTTCATCGAGTTCTCAATATCGCTGTGGCTATAATTTAAACTTGAAACAGGAACAAAGTGTTTTTAATATTGAGTAAATCCTCTGTTTAGAAGAACATATTCTTCCCGTGCAGATGGCTTCTCTCTTTTCTTCCGGTCTTGGTGGGGCATGTAGTCACCACTTTTCCCACACAAAGTTTGGAAAACCATCACTCCGTAGAGCAAGTCAACAAAACACACACCAGGAGTAACGGTGGGATCTGAACAATTACAGTAGCATTTCTGACGGTTCCCTCCCTCCCTCCTTCCTCCCTCCTTTCCTTTTCTTTCTTTCTTCTCTTTTTTTAAAATTAAATTTATTGGGGTAACATTGGTTAACGAGATTATATAGGTTTCAAGCATGCAATTCTATGATACATAATCTGTATATTGCGTTTTGTGCTCACCGCCCAAAATCAAATCATCTTCTGTTACCATGTATTTGACCCCCTTTATTCATATATATATATGATGTACCTTTCTGTTCATTGAAGCTTCTTTTCTTTTTATCTTGGAAAAATAATTTTATTCTTTGGTTTTCTTACAGTACTAATGCAATAATATTGCAGGTATAGTGTTCACTACAAAACATTAAGAAAAATACAGATAAGCAAACACAAAAATCAAAATAAAAACATACAGATCACTTCCTCCAAAAATTATCTCAGTTAACATTTTGGTGGAAAATTTTCTAGACTATCTTTCTCTCACTTCCTGTGCAACTTGGGTCAAAACTGGGTATCTTATTTCTCTCAATTTGACCCAGTTCTAAAGAGACTCTTCTATTTGTCTACTTTAGTTTTATCTACGAGTGTCTAACTCTTGAATCATAGACTACAATGAGATTTTCAGATCAGGGTTATCTGAAGTCAGAACTAAAGTTTCTGTTCATGAGAGTGATTTGGGGTTAAAATTTAAAGGGTCTGAGAAAATGCTGAAATCAGAGCTTTTTGAGCATACTTGTCTGATCTTGACCCACATGATGTGATTGAAAGTGTGAGATAAGGTAACTCTCAACATATCCATCATAAGTAGCCTCCTCCCTTGCTCTCTCTGGCCCCTACACTTTCCAAGACATTATTCTTTGCACTACAAGAATTCAAGAAAGATTCTCCAATAAAAATGTGCCTGCTTGTAGTATCACACCAACTTCTACCAAGCATTTAATAACACCCCACCTTGTAATATGTCCCCAGTTTCTGCAAAGAGAGGAAGGTATAATTTGGGATGGAGGAAATGAGGGAGAATAGAGAGTTGTGGGCAGGGAAGGTCAGAAAAAAATTTGAGGATAGGGAATTCCTCCCGCACATTCGATGTTCCAATAACAAGACCAGAAATCTACTGAACTTAGTGCATTGCATGTACATGCATGGGAAGGATGGAGGGCGGATGGATTTTTGTAAAGATCCAATACTCTTCAGAGTTATGAGGACATGAGATGAAATATAACAGGCTTGGGCAGATGGAAATTCAGGAACAGATGTCCCTCTCTTCCTTCTCTGCCTCTCTTGTTCCTTTACCCCTCAAGCAGCATCTTTTAATTGCTCACTTGCCATTTGGCCCCAAATGGTCTCTGGCCCTAACATCACAACAGTGCTGGTCTGGTGTTCACCACAGTTGACAATTATTTCTGTGTCTCAATTCAAATCCCTAGAGTATCGACTCCCAAATCTGACTGATCATTAAAGTCATTTGAAGCTTTATAAAACATACAGATTCCTGAGATTCCGTCCCAGATGACTCAGTGAGAATTTCTGGACAGAGAGTAGTAATTTAGTCCATCTCTGTTTGGGCAGACTCTGTCATAGCTGCTGATTGGTTGCCCAGGAGAAAGGTGTACTTTCAAGGCCACTGAGCTGTGGCCAGGGGAAATGAGCTTCAAGAGGCACAAGGGGTCACCTCAGGGTTGTGATGGGGTATTTGCCCCATGTGGGGTGTTGTGTAATAAATAATAAACATTTATTACAAGGATCTTTCCAATTTATTATTGATTTGCCTTTAAGGGGTTATATGAGGTCTGCCCAGAAAACATCCAGACATTAATAATATAAGAATGGTTTGTACGACATTGTTGTAACCTGGCATTCAAGGAGAGTGGACTAGAATGCTCATGTGTGAACAATGATGACTTCACTGTACTACTCAATGGGGACAGTAGATACTGTTGAGGAGGCATGGGTACTGTGTGACCATCACATTCAAAATGACTGAGAGAGCAGAGCAATGAATCTACATCTAACTTTGTGTTAAACTTGAACATTCTTCCATGGAAACTATTCAGATGATTCAGGAGGCTGCAACTATGGGCACTGGTGATTGGCAGCTTCATTATAACAATGCACCTGTCAAGGTATCACGTCTAGTGCAGAGGATTTTTTTTTTTTGCAAAGCATCAAATAACCTAGATTACTCAGCCCCCCCCCCCACATCCCAGATTTGGTGCCCTGTGACTCCTGGATTTTTCTAGAACTAAAAGCACCTTTGAAAGGGAAAAGATTTCAGACCATCAGTGAGATTCAGCAAGATACGGTGGGGCAGCTGATGGATACTGGGAGAACTGTATGAAGTTACATTGTGACTATTTTAAAGGGGACTGAGGTGTCATTGTCTTGTGTACAATGTTCCTTGTATCTTGTATCTTCTTCAATAAATGTCTCTAATTTTCATACTACATGGCTGGATACCTTCTGGACAGACTTTGTGTATTTCAAGAGCATATGTATATATCAGGTCATGCTCTCTCCATTTGAAAATCCTTCCACTGATTCCCTATCTTTTTAGAGAAAAAATGAAGATCTTTAACATGGAGAGAAAGGCAAAGGTTGAAACAGATTTTTAAAAAACATGGGAAAATCTAATAACAAAATTCAGTAACTGGGGACCTAGTTTCCGGGTAGGATTCTGCCTAATCCTATTAGTCTTGTTAGTCTTCTGGGCTTAGTTACCTGACTGTAAAAGTATGTGGTTGAAGAAAATGATCTCTAACTCTCTGAACTTTAACACTGAGAGATTTCTTGGGTTTGCACCACTAATTTTGGGACAAGAAATCATTCCAGGGTATGGAGCAAGATTTGGTTGGAGCAACTTGGGTCATGAATACATTCACCTTATATTAATAGATAAGAAGTTAAAGTAAGAATTTAGTGGTCATAAAGTACCTGTGTGCAAGATCTTTATTTTTAAAGACTTTATTCATTTATCTTTAGAGAGAGGGAAAGGGAGGAAGAAATAGAGGGAGAGAAACATCAATGTGTGGATGCCTCTTGCATGTGCCCATTAGGGATCTGGCCCTCACCCCAGGCATGTGCCCTGGCTTGGAATCGAACCAGCAGCCCTTTGGTTCACAGACTGGCATTCAGTTCACTGAACCACACCAGCCAGGGTGCGATCTTGACAAAATTGTAGTATCATAGACAACAACAACAAACAGAGCAAACATGTTCCTTCTGGTTTATGTTGCTGTAATCAAATGGTTCTAGTGAAAATCCGGATTTTCACTAGAACCATTTATGGACTATCCTTTCAAAAGAACAGTTTTAAAGCCTGCTCAGGAGTGTGCCCAGGTTTTAGTTTGGTGAGTGTATGACGAGTGCTGAAATAATTCAGTCCCAAACAAGTGTGAGAGTTGGTACAGGTGGAAATTATGTGAAATGAGCTACCATGAGAAAATTACACATTTCCATAGGTGACTGGTCACCCTGTAGCTTATAGTGGTCATCTGCAGGTAGATGAAATAGTGTGTCAACAATTCACTGGTTGAATGATTATAATGACTCTTGTAAGTTGATGAAGAGTCTTGAATTGCCATTTAAAAAACAAATTTAGAAATACATCATTCATTTCCACTGGGCAACATGGTGTCCCTGAGGTCAAAGGTGGCATCCATCACCTGGGCCTAATTGAGCCTCTGACAAATTCAGCCTAATCCACAGTGGTAGACAGAGGCCCATGGTTGGATGGAAGACTGTCCAAAGGCTCTTTCACCTGATGTGCCAATTGAAACTTCCATCTGCTTTCCAGTTTGCACACAATGTTCTAGAACGTCCTTCTCTTCTGCAGGCTAGCTATTCTCTCTCATTATTTAACCTGCTAATAAAATTCACCTTTACCAGGAATGCTGCCTTTTCTTCTTCCTGGGTGGATAGGGGCTGATGACTTCTGATTCCCAAGACTTAAGTAATACTCCATCCTCTGTATTGCCATAGCATCTTATAAATGACACTATTGGAAGACTTAAGAGTGTTAATGTCCCCTTGATGGCATGTTTCTTTATAGGAGATGTCACGACTCACTTGTGTTTGTACCTCATATCTACCACATCAGCTAGCACATAACTGTTACTCAAAAAATACTTAGAGAACAAGAATTGAAAGAATGAATAAAAAAGAATTGTATCAATGATTGAGGTGAGAATAGTTAACATCTTATAAAGACCTTTACTTCAATTTATTTCGTAGCAGTTAAATTACTACACACTGACAATGAAAATATAGCAGAACACAACACGATTTGATTTTAGTAATTGAAACAAGAAAACACTGTGTTGGAAATAATTATTTTAAATCGTGGTGCTCAAGGAAAAGAAGACAAACTAGCTTAAATAAAGGAAAGTGAGAAAGTGAGGACCTTCTGAAGAGAGACCCTGAGTGATTTTAAGGGTTGCTCACAGCTCTCCCTGGGTCAGGGTACATGTCAGAGCACATGACTTCCTTTCCCTAACCACGCCCATTCTTATGTGTTCCCATCATACACAGGAGAATTCATAGGCTGGCAAGGTTGGGAGGAAGGGGGAAGAAGAGGGGTAGAAGAGACAGTGAGAATAAAAGATTGCCTCGAGGTATCTGAGACAGAAGGGAGTTGTTATACGTTGAATTGTGTCCCCCGCAAAATTCATGTTGAAGTCCTAATCCTCAGAACTTCAGAATGTGCCCTTATTTGGAAGCAGGGCTATTGCAGATGTAGTTAGTTAAGATGAAGTCATTAGAGTGGGCCCTGATCCAATGTGACTGGTGTCCTCATAAAAAGGGGAAATTCAGACACAGAGAAACACGTGCAGGAAGAACACCATGTGAACATGAAGATGGCCATCTACCAAACAGGGAGAGAGGGGTGGGACAAGTCCTTCCCCCACACTCCTCAGAAGGAAGCAACCCACCGATATCTTGATTTGGGACTTTTGGCTTCCAGAACTTCGAGACAAGAAATTTCTGTTGTTAAAGCCACCTACTTTGTTATGGCAGCCCTAGAAAATTAATATAGGAATGAATGAGAATGTGTGTTTACGTGTAAAAGAATGTCCTGAGACAGAATGAACTGAATCGTGAGCTGTGAGATAGGGAGGGATGTAGAGGATGGCTGCTGGAAAACAGTTCTGAGGACATTAATTAGTTCCGGACCCAGCCAACAGGTGGCGTCCTTGATTGGAACAGCCTTCTGGGTGGGAGGCGGAAAGACCCTGTGGGTCTTTCCAATTTGTCAGATACTTGCAAGCGGAGTAGCCAGGACGAGTTAATTGCTGGACTTGAAGATGACTGCTAATTGTGTCCAGCATCCTCTGTGATTCTTGGAAGTCTGAAAACAGGGGCATGGAATATATTTCTGGTTGTTGTAATCTAGACAGGTGTGCCTTGTGGTATGTGGGCATGGAATTCAAACTTTTGCTACATCTGATTAAAATGCAAACTCTTAGAGAGTTTGTGACTGTGGTTGTGCCATTACCTTTGCATAGCAGCATGTAAAGTTAGAAAATGGTGGTCCTCTGTGACAATAATTTTATCCTTTTAAACTTACTAAAAAGAGACATTTTTCTTGAAAATTACATTTTTAAGCCAGTGGTATATGCAAAATTTGTACTTACATTTATTTAAAATTTTTAGGCATGATCTTGTTTACTTCTTAGAATATTAACTAACACACACACACATAACCACCAGTGACCAAGAAATAAGAATATGTTTACAAAGCACTTTTGTGTAAGAGCCCTGTGGGATATTCAAGGTAGATCTTATTGTCTCTGTTTTGCAGATGAGGAAAACAGACTTGTTGAGTTTAAGCACAAGTAGAAAGTAGCAAAAAACACCCCCCCGAAACCCCCAAACCTAAAATTATGTCAAAAATAAATTGTCATATTTGTCTCATATGCCTCAATAAAATAAGATACATTAAGTATTTAATATAGTTCCTGGCACCAAATAGGCCTTTTGAAATGGTAGCCCCATTATTTTCTATAAATAATAGAATATCTGGAGGCATATCATGCAAAAAGCAAGTTTTCTCTCAAGCGAATGTCTAGGATCAAGGTCAAAGTCAGAATATGCAGCCCTGGACTGCCTTCACACCCACACAGGACTGCCAGGCACGTCAGCAGGCTCACTCCCTTCCCACTTTCTTCTTAGAACTGAATGTGGCAGGAACATTCCTCTCCTTGGAGGGGCGCATTTCTCCCCGGCTTGCTGTGTGGCAGGCACTTCTTAGGGCTTGGTGCCCTTTGCTGACTTAGTGGGAGTTTTGCATGTAGGAAGGAAGAACAATTTGCTATAAAGATCCCTGCTGTGAAGCGGAGGTTATTTTATCGTAAAAGGAGCAAATTACATGACTTCTTTAATGTCATCCAGATGATTTCCTACTTTTCATTTTTTAAGCTTCGCTTACAATTTTGCAGAATTTTCTAGAAGCATAGGCTTGGCTCTATCCATAGCAGCAACTGTTTATAAACAATGTTTGAGGGCATGGGTTTTCTGGCTGTGCCTTTTTTAATTTCAGAATTCCATTTTCTATGAACCCCTTACATATGGATGAGTGTCGTGCAGTTTACAAAGTGTTTGATGTATATTATTAGTTCATAGAATGTTAGAGCAGGATGCACTGAGTAGGGGTCAGCCAGATATTTTCTATAAAGGGGCAGGTAGTAAGTATTTTAGGCTTTGCAAACCATACAGTTTCGATATGTTACAACTACTCAGCTCTGTGCTTGCAGAGTGAAAACAGCCACAAATAACATGTAAATAATGGGCATGGGCTGTGTTCCAATAAAACTTCATTTATGGACTCTGAAATTTGAAATTCATTTAACTCCACATGACTCAAAATGATCTTTAAAAAAATTCCCTTAGCTCACAGGCTCTACAACAATAGGCATAATTTTTCTATCATCTCTCCTTGAACTGGAGGATTATAGTCCGAAAATGTGTTGAATCTGCTGGGGACCTTATATAGAGCTTCTCAAGGCCCTTCATTTTATAGATAAGATTCTGGAGCATAGAGAAATGAAATACGTTTCCTCAAACTCATACAGCTAGTGAGTTATGGTGACAAAAATACGTTTCCCATCTCCTGATTCTGAAGTCATATTTTAAAAAGCCATGTCATTCTTCAATAATCACCGTGATTGATACACATCCACGCAAGCATTATGATGAACTTGTAATTAACTTGTGGACATGTCTGTCTGTCTCCAAACTAATTGGCTCTTCTGATCTCAACTTGGAGAGAGCTGGACTCTGCAAAGTGACTTCCTCAACTGCATTGCTCACTCTGTACCATTAGGATCAGATAAAACAGGCAAGACCTCTCTCATGACTTATAATGCTACATAAGCTGAATATTAGGATTTTTGAACTAAAAGGGTCCTAGGAGATTTTCTTGGCTCATACCTTCGAATTACATGAGAGACAGTGAGGTCCAGGGAGCCTACATGAACTGCCCCAAAGCCACCATCGGCAGGACCTAGAAGCCAGGTCTTTGGACCCCCCAGTGCAAAACTGTTTTAATTGTACCATATGGCCTCACACAATAGTTTTTGTAAAGGAATTTTATTATTCAAAATTAAAGTATGCTTTTGTGTTAAAGCCCAGAGAACAAATATAATAATTACCATTAATTACCAATGCCTTCTTATATATCAGGATCTGAACTAGACACACAAACACTATCTAATCCTTTCTTCTTTGTCCCCATTTTATGAATCAAAAAGCTTGAAGAGTTTACAATAATTTCTTTCACGTCACACAGCTGGTAAGTAATAAAGCCACAGTTGAAAATGACTTCTCTTTTTAAAACCTAAGCTCTTCACTTTCCATGTCACCTCCGTTGGGTGCTTTTGTTTTAAGCCACAGAAACTGCAATAAACTGACATAAATTATAAGGATTTATTGAGGCAGGGGATTGCAAAGGGGAAGTGTCACTTCCAGTGTCATCCCCGGCTCCGGCTTCTCTGGCTTGTTGGAAAGCTCTCAGGCCGGCTCCAGCTCCATGCGTCCTCAGTCACATCCAGGAAGGGCAAATGTGAAATGGAATCATCTGTCAAGCACATGTGCTGATCCTGGGCTCTCTTTGGACCACTCTCTGGACTGGTCTATAGAATGAAGATGGAATTAATCCTCACAGCCCATCACCAGAGCTGGGAGTGAGGTTATTGTACCTTAAATGAACCGTCGTCACATAAAGGAGAGAGGGTGGTCCCTCTGGAAAGGAAAATCAGGGGGACTGTTAGAAAAAGAGGGGAAGAATGAGTATTTCACAGGCAACCAATGCATTTGCTAAGCCACCTCGGTATTCACTTCACGTTTGTTTAAGTGATTGGGTGAAAGACACACAACTGGCAGCCTAAACCTCCACGGTGGTGTCCCTGACTACTTACTCTAACATTCTAGGAGAAGAATTGCTCATGTAAGGTTGTGCACACTAATCTTAAGCAAAAAACTTTGGATTCCTGCCTGCGCTTCAAGCATTGTTAAATGAATGGGCGTCATCAGCCTAAGGCAGGACCTTCCCAAAAGGTATATGAGCATTTCCTAGGGGCTAAATTTGCAATTTCTAGGGGAAAAGTACAGGGACAAATGGTGGCTCAGTCCTATCTTTATAAGCAAAATTCAGTCTTCTCATCTGCCCCCTCCAGAGTCTGCACAGCAGACTCCCACCACCCACCACAGCACTGGCAGAGACTGTCATGTGCCTACCATCTCCATGAGATCTCAGTCTCCCTAGGGAAGGACTGCTTCTCACCCATCTTCAGCCCTCAGCCCATAGAGGGCTGGGCTCTCTGAGCTTCCCCTTCAACCAAATCAGAAAATTAACACCATCCTCATTGGATTATTTGTAGTATCGGGCTGATGAAAGTGTCACTTCTTTCTAGTTTTTATTCATTCTAAGATGCTCATTTTCTCATATTTTAACACCTCTGAAACTGAGATCCATTCCTGCAATGAACTGAATATTTGCGTGCCCTCTAAATTCCTATGTGGAAACCTAATGCCCAAGGGGATGAGACTGAAAAGGGGGAATCTTTGGGAGGTACTTAGATCATGAGGCTGGAGCCCTCACGAATGAGACGAGTGCTGTTATAAAAGAGACCCACAGCGCTCCCCAGCCCTTTCGCCACGTGAAGTTACAGCTAGAAGGCACTGCCTGTGAACCAGAAGGCAGGACTTCACCACACACCCAATGTGCCAGCACCTTAATTTTGCACTTCTCAGCCTCCAAACGTGAGGACAAATTACAAACCACCCAGCTTATGGAATTTTGCTATAGTGTCCTGAACGAACTAAGACAATCCTGCAATCCTGCAAACACTATACTCTATCTCAGTATTATATAGAATAATGGTGAATCTTACAATTAAAGGTGTCAGATAGGCAACAAAATACGATATTATTAATATCCAGGCAATATTCTGCCTCTGACCAATGCCCAGAAAACCTGTCTAAGAATCAACTATTCAGTTTGTCAACCTCAAGAGACTCCCTTTACATTCCTGACAGCATCCTGGATGCCTTTAGTCACTCCCCATCTCACGTATATTTTAAACGTATCCAAAATTTGTTGCAAATTATTTTTATTTTCATTTCCACATATACTAGTTACAGTATTTTGTACAGTGCTTAACCCCACCTGTCTTTTACTTTTAATTACCATCTCACCACCACCCCCGAGCCTGAAGTCATGGGAAGAATTGCACTCATTCTAGTCCAGTTTGCCACTAATTAGTTACAAGTTTAATTCCTGTCATCTGCAAGATGGGGGTGCCAATTTTGCAAGGTTCAATGTGATCACATATGTGGATGTCCTTTAAGATTACTGCATTCTGATGGACAGAAAGAACCTTCATTCCCCCCTGTAATTTGACCAGTCTTGGACAGCTTCCAATAATAACACTTGAGAAGAAAAGGGTGTCTTTCAAGGTGTGTTTGATTACTTCCTATATTCGCCCACGTGATCATGATCACTGGGATGATTTCTGCTCTGAAAACTTCTACAAGATATGGAAAAGAAAGTGACAAACTTACATTTGACTGCATCCAGTTTCCAGAAAGAATGGGAGCTCCCTTGCTTTAAATGCCAGTGTCCCCCTGACTGGGCTGCGTTCTGGCAGGAACTGCTTCCTTTGCAAAGGCTACTATGGGCTCCTTATCTTTAAGTTTTCAAAACAGCACAAGTTTTAACTTGAGACTGTTAGTTTCTCTCAGTGTGACTTTTCAGAGACAAGCTCCCTTCTGTGTTTGACATTAAAGTAGTAATCATTTATTTGTGGTTTTTGTCTTTTTCTTTTTAACTTTCTGCTTTCCCTTACTTTGCACACTGTTAAAACTGAGCTTGTTGTTTCCTTGGCTTTAGGCTTAAGTTAATAGAGTGGGAGTGGGGCAGACCTTATTAGGACACTAATAATTACTTAGCATTCACTTTGTGTCCAGCTTACACACATGGCCCCATTTCTGTAGACATCTCACAGCTATCTGAAAGGGTTAGTGTTTTGTGTTTGAGGAGAAGGCATTGAGATGATTTGTCAGAGACTGTAACACCAAAACTGAGTCCAAGCTTCCTGAACACAGACCCCCAACCTTTTGCTTTTTGTTTTGGGGTTTTGGTTTTGTCTTGGGATAAGAGAAGAAGACGTGAAAAAAAAAATATTTGAGCCAGCATTTGGCATTGTATTTTCAATTCTCTTACATTGGAGAGCATCTTCTTCCACTTTCTGCTTTATTCTTGAAATTGAACTTGTCAGTGAATCATTTTCCTTTACACTTTTTCTGGAACAATTCCAGATTTTAATGGCATTACAGAATAAGTCTAACTAAAGGCATCCCATAAAGCAGACAGCCTTGGGGAAGAAGTGAGGGATAAATTACATGAATGCTTGGTACAAAGCTGCTATTAAAATCTACAATACAGGTAAAAGGTAGAGGGTATAATTTGCTGAAAACGCTATTTAGTACCAACAACCAAGAACTAAAAATATTTTTAAAGTATATATATTATTTATTTAAATGAAAAACATGAGAGACTTAAACAGGAAAACTAAAATAAATTTTCTATGCTGATCTTCATTTATGTAAATAATCACAAAGAAAGAATTTCTTTTTTGACTTGGGAGTGTGTTTCTTTGGATGATGGAAAAAGATTACATTCTCATTGGTCAGACTTTGTGATCAGAGTTCCTAAGTCACAATTCTTATGATGTATTACTTTTTTTTTCATTTCACAACATACTTGCTTGTTTCTAATGTTTGATTATTGTATTGTTTTTCTACTTTTGCAGTAAAGTTTTTTCGACATTGTTACTTTTCTCTCTGAAGAGTCAAGAAAATTCCTCTTTGAGAAGTTTTTGTAAGAGGAAGGAAAACAAGCTTGTTTGTAGATGAATCAGGTTTCATAGATACAGAAAACTTTGTGGTTTTGCACAAAAAACATAATGTTTTAAATGATTTAAGAACATAAATGAGAATGAAACTTTCGGGATAACTTTTGGATAACAAAAAAAGGTGCAGAAAACATATTTGGAGGGAAAGATGGAAGAAAATGTGTATGCAAAGTTAAACTAGCACTTTATAAAAGCGGAAGGTATTTTTGAGACATTATTAAGCAGAATGTCTTTGGGTGAGTCTGCTTTAACAGCACCGTTCAGATTTGATTTCTCCTTCCCGCCACATTTTTTTATTGTTCTTCTATTACAGTTGTTCCAGTTTTTCCCCCTTTGTCCTCTGCCCAGCCCCCTCTTCAGTCCATCCCCACACCGTTGTCCATGTCCCTGGGTCATTCATACATATTCTTTGAGTAGCCCCCTCCCCTTCTGCCCACGATCGTCCCCCTCCTCGGCCCCCTCTGGCCGCTGTCAATCTGTTCCATGTTTCCAGGTCTCTGGTTCTATTTTGCTCCTTGGTTTATTTTGTTCATTAAGTACTACTTCAGTGAAGCACAGTGGCATTTGCCTCGGGTAGGGACATCCCGTTATAAAATGCTGCAGTAAGAAAGGTTGCTTCTTCAGTCATATCTCGATCTCGAGGGCCTCTGTGGCCGCGACTGGTGACCCGGGATAAACGCAGTGAGGGCATCGGTGGGCGAAGTCATGGTGAGCGGCGCGCACTGCGCTTCTGAGACCCCCTTGTGCACAGGGAGCGCGCTTCGTCCGCCGCCCCGACAGTGACGATGCCCACTCGCTCACGTGTCCCCAGAAGTTAGGAAGCCGAATTTGTTGCCAGGGTAGGTGGGCCTGGCTGTTGGGACGCTGGGATCCCAGAGCACCTGCTTCTCGGCTCGCTCCCAGATGGTCCCGGTGGGTTGGAGCTGGTGCCCCGAGCGCTGACTGCGGGGCGCCCGGGGAGAGTGCGCCCCACCTGGGCCGGGGAGGCCGCAGCACCCGCCCCCCCGCCCCCGGGAGGGGCGGTGCACGGGGGTGGAGGCTGCGCTCCGGGCAGGGGCTGGCCGAGCTGCGGGTGGCCGGCCGCTCCGGATGCTCGGGGTCCCGGCTCTCCGAGGAGGTCAGCCCTCGTTACGAAGGTCTGTGCTTCGCCCGCGCCGCGGAGTGCTGGCCATGAGAACCCTGTGGCTGGCGCTGTGCGCGCTGGCGGGGCTGTGGCCGGGGACCATGGCCGGATGCGTGGAGACTGGGCGCTGCTGTCCCGGCCGCGACCCCGCCTGCTTCGCCCGCGGCTGGAGGCTGGACAGGATCTACGGGACCTGCTTCTGCGACCAAGCCTGCCGCCTCACGGGGGACTGCTGCTTCGACTACGCCACAGCGTGCCCAGGTGGGTGGCAGGGCCGAGGGTGGGGCGCCGGCCATTCGCCCGCAGCCTAGAGGCGCACGATCACGCACCAAGGAGCGCAGCCCGTAGCCCCTTTCATTCCGGTGGGTCCAGTTCCTCTATCCCGGCCCTCTCCGATCCCTCCCAATCCCAGCTCCTTCCATCCTAGGGTCTTCCAGATCCTTCCATCTAGGTATACCCAAGTCCATCCTGGAACTCTCCGTCCAGCCCCTTGTATCAGAGTACACTCAGCTCCATCTGCCCAGGGTCGTCCAGCCCCTCCACCTATGTGCACCTCAGGCTCTTTACCATAGGTGCCTCCAGTCCCAAGTATCTAGACATACTGCTCCAAAGCACCCCCCTCCCGCCAGAATCTGGATGGAAGGTGCTGGGGCCCTCTCTTCTTGAAGGGTTCGGGGTCACAACTCTGCTGGGTGAATTCTTCCACTCAGGAACTCAGAGACACCTCCCACCTGGAGAAATGGCACCGACAGGTCCGGGGCACGCCCCTGGACCAGGTTCCACAGCTTGCTTTCTGTTAGTCCTCAGGCATTTTAGGGGTAGGTGAGGAGTGATGAAGAGAAGAACATGTAATGATCCGACTCAGTGCCCAGGGCTTGCTCTGAGAAGGAACTTTTCTGCTGCAGAAGTTCTTGGAGAACAGCTGGCCTCACCTCCGGACTCCGGACATGGCAGCGTACATAGCCGTTCTCATAGGAAGGGGTCCATCTGCTCTCTGAATTCAGTTTTATCGAGAGAGCTTGATAAAGATTTTTATCTCAGGGTTCCTATTATGTTTTATTCCTTCTGATTTTCCTTTAGGATCAAACTTTTTCATTTCCCACAGTATCTGGTATGGGCTCAATAATTGTTGATTCAATTAAGTTAAAAGGTAAAGGATGAAACGGTGAGAGAATCCTAAAGAATACGGTGTGCCCTGATAGAAGCTGGCTCTGGCAATCAAAGTAGCCCTGCTCTCTGTTAATCACATCCCCCCTACAGGCCGTATAGATGACCTCAAGGATCCTGGGTTTGTGGGGTCCTAAGCATCTTCCTGGAAGAGTATCCTGCAGGGCTGTGTCATTCCCTGGACAACCGGTGCCTGGTAGAGTCACACCCCTTCTGCCCCTTTCTGCAGGAAGAGGTCACAAGTCCATGTCTGAAGGTCACCTGGGCCTATTGCTGAAGAAAGAACACAGTCGAAAAACATTAGATTCTCTTTTTATCCTGATCAAAAACTAATGATTTACCTACCACATTGATCTTTTTTTTGATAAGCTTCTTTCCCTTTCCTGTTCTAAAGCCAGGGTATTTTACTACCAATATGAGGTGATGTGTCAGTTATTTAGAAGGGGACACCTGTGCCCTTCTCGGTAGCCCCATCTTACCCAAGCCAGTTTTCCTCAGTCACTTGGATCTCCAAGTGAAGCCTGTCCGCTGTGGCAGCCTGTCTCACTCAGCCCTCTCTCAGGAGGTGTTTACCTGTATTTCAAGGGTAGATACAGAATTCTTGTAGTTCAGATCACATGCTCTGGGAAGTACAGGGACCCAAAGATGATGAAGGCACACTTTCTGCCTCCTAGAAGGTCATAGTTGAGCAGGGAAACACACGTACAAGACCGTGTGCAACACGCTTAGTGCCCAAATAAGGGACCTGTAGGCTAGAGAAGAAAACCTGAGAAGACCAGAGGAATTCAGAAAGACTTTTTCCAGAGGAAGTGACCAGCAAACCTACCTCTGCAAAATGCGGAGGTGCATAAAAGGGGAGGGGATTCTAGGAGGATTCCAGCAGTGACCTGTGGGTGTCAGCTTTTTTGTGCCAGGCACTAAGCAAGTCCCTGAGACCAGCCTGGCAAATAGGACAGATTTGGTGAATGCACTTAGGTACGGAGATTCGGGCCTAGAGAGTGCTTGGGAAAGGCAAGGCCAGTGTCCTAAGAAGAACTGGCTTTCTACTGAGCACTAACACCACTATAAGCAGTTGCGGAATCCTCAGAATCTTTATTTGGTCAAAAATAAATCCCTGATTTTCAGCCCAGGAAGTAAAAATGTTTTTTTAAAAAAGACTTCATTTTGGAGTGGGGATTTATTGAGTAAAGATTGGCAGGCGACCTTACCATCCCTGGAAGGACTCAGGATCCAGCCTAGTAGAAGACTTGGGACTGAAAAGGCTCCTTGTTAGTCAATTCTCTGCACCTGGAGCTTTCTGGGGGGAAGGGAAGAAGCAAATAGAAACAATTGGAAGGTGGCCACTTGGTGAGACTGAGCCTGCTGACCCCTCAGAGCTGAGGTGAGAGTAAGGGCACCACGGAGCCCTGGACGAGTGTCACGACTGAGCTAGCGGACTCTGGGGTTTCGAGAGGCAGAGCTGGCCTGCATGAGCATCTCACCTCTGCAGCAACTGAGACTGCTGGGGACTCTGCCCTTATTACTAAGTCACCATGAAGGGACGGGGGAGTGAGAGCCGAACCAGGCTGCCCGATTTCAGGGTGCCATCAGCCACTTCTGTGCATGCCAACTCACGGCTATTACTCATTCCTGGGTAAATCGAGGCTCAGCAGCGCAGAGCACCCAGCTCCTCTACAGACACAGAACGATTCTTCGTCCTAATGTGGTGTTACCTGTTGATGCTCTCAGAGCCTTTTTGACTGCAGTGACATTAAATATGAACAGAAAGTGGAACTGTTACAGAACTTACCATGCCTTACTCTATTCCTTCTGACGTTTTAATTTTGAAAAACACATCTTTTTTGGTATGGCCAAAAGATGAAATACTGAAATTTCTTTTTCTAAATAGAATTTGTTCTCATTAAAAGTAATGAGTTATTGGATCTATAGAATTACTAAGCTGCCAAAAAATCTGTTCTGAACCCAATTATCTAAAAAATTCTTGTAATAATGATGGCATGGGTTTTAATACTAACTATGCATCTCCCCCCAACCCTCCCCCCCCAAAAAAAAACCACAGGAAATTCTCCTTTGGCCTGATCAGGGATGGGGAGAAGGGGACAGGTAGAGGAGGGGGACAGATGCACATATTACCTGTCCAGGGCCAAACTTCTGGGAGGGCTGTCTTGTCGGGCTCAGAACACCTCAGTCTCTAATTCATCAGCTTGGTTCCTGATCATGGAAATAGTGGGTTGCATTGGATCTTGGATGAGCAATTTAAGGAAAGAGGAATAATTAACCCACATGGAGAGGGACAAAAACTGAGTAGCCTATATGGGCTAATCTGTTCTAGGTTTATAGAGAATGTAAAAAACTAACTGGCCAAACCTGATGTCATATCTGGCTGGAGGAAGACGGGGCACTGTACTTGAAAACATGGGCTTTGTAACTCACTCAAAGCAAGGATATCGCAGTGTTTGATGATTTAGAAAGGTGAGGCTTTACTGGAACCACAGGGGCCAAGAGACAGCGTGTGGCTTCCCCTGCCCTTATCACTGCAGAAAACACGAGCAGGGCCGGGCACCAGTCAATATTCAGCAGGCAGGATTTGGCTGCAGCCCTGGGTGTGCAATCAAATAGGGCGAAGTTGTCAAGGCCTACCCAGCATTCACTCTGTGCCAGGCCCTCTTGTGGGCACCTCACAGCTCCAAACTGACTTAGGTCTCACACCCACCGAGGTTACACACATACCTCAGAGATATCGTGGGTTTGGTTCCAGACTCCTGCAATAAAGCGAGTCACAATGAAGCAAGTCATAACCTTTTTTTTGGTGGAGGGTCTTGCCTTCAATTTTTAAAAAAATGTGACATCTGCAAGGCACTATAAAGTGAAATGCAGTAAAATGAGGTATGCCTGTATACCTCACTTTAGGGCCAAGGTATTCGGGGAACCAGGAGGTTAAAGGTTAGGCAATTGGTCCAAAATCATACCACTAATAAAGAGAATTTGACCCCATGAACTGTGGATCCACAACCCACACATTATGTTTTTGGTCCTCGGAGAAATGAGGCCTTATGAGAAGCTGTGCACATACTTCTCAGGGTAGGGCCCAGATAAATCCTGGTGGAGTGAGTGAGCCTGCTCTCTCCATCAACCACGTATTCCTTCAGGGCAAGAAAGTGTGCCCTGCTCCTTTGTGCAATCCTTGGTGGTGTCTCGGAGCCTTGATAACGTTTGTCAAAATGTATGAGCCCTCCTTCCACCTAGGGGACGCCAGCTGTGGCTGCAGAGGGCACTGCCAGCTGGGGTGTATCCACATGCCCTTTTAAAACTAGCATTTTCTCCCTTGACTACAAAACGCATGTTGCAGAAAATTCATAAAATATAGAAGTGCACAAAAGAAAACAACTCACCCAGACACTTACTATCCAGGAAAAGCATCTTTATCTTTTAAATTTGCATCTCCTTTTTTTCTGGGTTTACATGGTACATAAAATTTCATTTTTCAAATGAGGCAGCCCATTTCATTGTCTTGCCAGCATTTCATGCACTTGTGCAGTTAATGTCTCAAAAGGGGGAAAACCCCCTACTGGGGGCTAGATAACATGGTTTCTGCAAGAGGAAAACAGTACTTGCTCATTTTATTGGAGCTTTTTTCAGGGGGTAAATAGTAACTTAGACAATGTAGTCTCACTTGACAAAGTTTCACAGGAAAGGGTATACATATGGAGGGAGAATAATGCAGATAACATACATTTAAAACTATGTCGCCATGGGATGTGTATGTGTGCGTGTGGATAAGGGGCTGTCTTTTTCTTCCTTAGAATGTCAGGAAGCAAAAGCCATACATAAATGGCACTGCTGTGGGCAAAGTGTAAAAAGGAATATTTCCTCAGGAGTGAATGAACTCCACAATGTGAGAGAGAAGGCACTTGATCCTGGGTGGCCTTTAATTTTGAGGTGGCAGAGAGCCAAGGAAGCAGGGCCAGATTACAGAGGTGAGTGTGATTAACCAAGGAGACCCAGCCGCATGAGAGTAAGAGCAAGGCCTTCCACTAAGAAGAAGTAATTCAAACTATATTTACGTAGTGAAGGACTGTGGCTGCCAGCTTAGTTCGTTGCTGTGTGTGTATTTGGCATCATCAAGAAAAGCACTGGAGAAAAATATTTTTTAAATTACCCTTCGGTATTTTAAAGACTGAAAATAGTGTGTCTAGTTTTGGCTGCCACAACTCACTGAAGCTCAAAAGTGCGCTGGTAATGTTGAGAGTGAAAGCGTCAATAGGAAGATGGTCCAGAGCCAGAGTCATCAACCTGACAATGTGTGCCGCAGGGAAGGGGAGCCGCTGAAGCAGCGGAAGTCTCTAAGTGGCACCGATAAGATAGGCACGGATATTTTTTGCACCATATTCTGAAATTCTTGAGTGAGGGAAATTTGGCTCAGATAAAAAGAAAAACCACTTCACACTAAAGATAATAAAATTTAAGAAACTTGTTATGTTCCAGATGTGGTACTAGCAGGAGACTGGAATGGGCTAGAAAAAATTTGAAGACGTGGGGCTGCCAGGAGAAGCTGGGGTCTCTCTAACCTGAAGGTGCAGGAGGCGGTGCTCCTTCCAATGACCGGCTTTGAGGCCGCCATTGCCAGGAGAGCACAGCCAGCTCTGGGCCAGGTGAAGAATCTCATGTTTTGGGCTCTGGGAGTTTCTCCTTTCCTTCGCACTCTGGGGCCTCTGTCAGTGCTGTGGCTTCTAACTAATATGAGCAGAGCAGAGTCTATTTCAATGTAGAACATTATTTAGGAACTTGCCCAATGCCATTCATTCATTCATTCATTCAGCAAAACTTTTTTGACTATCTACCAAGTGCCAAGCTCTAGACATGAAGTGAAAAAACTCAAGCACAATAAGCAACAAAAAATAAATATGTAATGATGAGTCATAAAGCTGCTTGAAAGCAAGCGGCACTGAGCTCTGAGAGGAAATGATTTTGAGGGGTGTGTGTAGTGGGGGCTGGAAGATGATTTAGCCAGGCTGGCCCGAGAAGGACTCCCAGAAGGGGAACTAATTCATCTGGGACCTAAGGATGAGCCGAGCCCAGCCATGCCCAGTGTGGGAGGAACATTCCCGGCAGAGTGAACACACAACAAAAGTTTCAGAGTGTGAAAGAGTTTGTGTCTTCCGGGGTCAAGCGGCCTGGTGGCTGGAGCTTGGCACAGAGCCAGTGGGGGTAGAGGACTCCAGGTGGGAGTGGAGCGGCAGGCACAGGTCAGTCACACACAGCAGGGAGTTTCAATTCAATGGCAAACCACATTTAAAAAAAGCCACTTAAAAGTGTTTTTTAAAAAAGATCAGTGGTAATTTTTTTTAAGGTCATGGCACATCGCTGTGGCTGGATACCCTGTTAGGACATGTTAAAAATGTGCCCTGCTCTTGAGCCCAGATCTGTCACTGAAATATATAACTTACTTTTCTGTTCTTGGCCTTTCTCCCTGTGGCCATGGTAGAGACGTCTGATAACCAGAAACTCTTGAGGAGGGGGGACTAGCTGGTGCATCAGGAAGGACTTGCTAATTCCTTATATTCTGGATCTTTCCATTAGCTCACTTCACAGCAAGATGAGGGCCATAGGTGCCCACTGGGCCGAAAGCAGGGACCCGGGCATCTACTTCATAGTCCTGGTCTCTCTTCTGTGTCTGCGTCTTTGTCTCTGCTCTGCATTCCCTTGTTATGCTTCTTAAAATCACCTCCCAAATAAATGGCTTGCATTCAAATCCATGTCTCAGAATGTGCTTTTGGGGAAACTCAACCTGAATATTACACTGAGTTTAAATAAAGAAGAAGAAAAAAAGGGCTTACCAAGCTTCCTGGGACAATTAAATCTAGGCTTCCGTCCCCTAAAATAATGTCATCATTTTAAGACATCAGGAGGCTGTGACAAGCTTGGAGTCAAAGGTAATCACACTGCTCACTAGGAAACAGCCCGTCAGGCCCCAGTAATGGTGAATGAAATGTGAAGATTGAGAAAGTCAGTTTCGAAGAAAATAATATTTTGATATGCTGTATGTAGGTGTAAATTAGATATGCTTAGTGGGATGGGGACAAGAACATAGGATAGTTCAAACGGGAATTTTTATCCTGTGGTCTAATATATGACTCATGGTAATAAGCCTGTCCAAAATTTCCATACTTCCCTTGACCTCCATGACCAGAGATTGCTTGTGATTTCAGTGCCTTCCAGTCCAAATCATCAAACGTTCACAAGTTAACCAAGCATAGATTTTTTGTGTGTGTGTACAGATAGGAATAAATACCTCAGATTAACCTTCTAACTCAAAATATTTTGTGGAACAGCTTTTGTTAATGCTACAGGTCCACGAAAACTTGTTTCCTTTTGTGTTACCATGAAGCCATCAAGATGTTGTTCAGAGCCCCAGAATGTTCAGATTCTCTTTATGAGGCTGTTAAAGTCATTGATCAGAAAAACGGGACATAGAATTTTGCCGAGGACTAACTTTAACCAAATAGAAACAACAGTTGATTCAATTATTCTGTGATTTGAGAGTTTTCACTGTGGGTCAAACCCAGTAAAATAAACAAACACTGGACCAGAAATGTCGAAGAAATACTGGGAGACAAAATTCAGCCCTATAGCGCTCCCCAGTGCCATCTTTTTCCTCATGGGAAAAATGTGACCTTAGGCCATATTATAAAATTCTGTCATGTCAGAATGTTAATCTTTGAAACAAGTGTATTTTTTAAAAAGTATATTAGTAAATCTTATTTAAGTCCAAACATAAGTGCAGGAATAGCTAGATTGAGAGATGAAGAGATTTGGGTGGGAAGAGAGTTATTGAAAGAATTAAGGACAGAAGTCCTTTTCACCCAGCTCCTAGCCTGGCAATCTCTTTAAATGCCTCGTTCTGTGGGCCAGTTTAATCATGGCATCCTAAATGTAACAAGGGAGGGGTCAACAAGAGATGACAGGAGCAGGAAATGACCCATTACTGCATTTCCAAAGGATGTGTGCATGGTGGATATGGGGAACAAACTCTAATGTGGCTCACTGTTGCTTTTTCAGGTAGTTGACCCAAGTCACGTGATACCTCTGAGTTTTTAGATGATTAATAAAAGCATATTATAAAACACTTTGAAGTTTTTGAATTACTGAAAGGTGGTTATGTTGGGTGTGACCCTTTTCCTTCTTCAGTTTTCAAGTACAAACCGTCGAGTCCAAGCTAAGATTTCAGAGAAGGCGGGGTGCTTTTTCGGTGAAGCCTCCGCAAACTTGCAAGTGTGAGGGTGATAGGGAAAGTGGGTCACATTTTGTGGGAAAGGGTTTTGGCATCTAGTTTAGAGGTACATACATTTTCTTTCTTGTCCTTTCTTGTATTTAATTTCAAGTCCTGACATAATTCAATTAAAACACTCATTACAGTCCTTTTATAGACTCATTAGGACTTTAAATGGGAAAGCTAAGTGTGTGACTACATTGACTTCACAGTCATGGTCAGGGAATTAATGCTCCAGCCAGACTCTTGCCCTGACTTGGCCCCTTCATGACCACCAGGGTGCTTTTCACCTCGGTGGGCCCTAGTTGCTCATGTCTACACTCCGGCTCTCATAGTTGATGAGTCGATGAACCATGAGGGTGAGAATGAGCATCCAGGAGCAGCCGAGAGTACAGAGGTCCCTCGGTGCGGGCCTAAGCCTGAGTCTTCCAGAGACACGTTGGCTGAAATTCACTGGGTAGGTGATGGGATTACTGGTGCTACAGTGAATATTTATTACTGTTACAATAAAAAACATTCCGGGCAGGAGAGGATAAAGTTACAATCAAGGAAAAACCAAAGCCAAGATCTAAACTAAGCCGCGAGTATGAGGAAGTACCCTAAAGGAATGGTCTCTTTACTTAGGTGTGTCCTTGGCTCAGACCCACCTCCGTGGTCCTCGAGTCTCTGCCTGCCTCTGAGAGGTAGCCGGTTATCAGTTAACCATCAGGGCAGTGGCGTCAATGTCAAAGGGGGGGCCCTGCTGAGACCTGGTGTCCCTGCAGACACAATTCAAGTGGGCTGGACGCCGCTGTTACCTGGGAGGGAGCAGCCTGGCAGGCAGCTTGCTGGGTTCCCTGGGTGACCGTCTCCTGGTGCTGTTTTTCAGCTCGCCCATGCATCGTGGGGGAGTGGAGCCCCTGGAGCGGCTGTGCGGACCAGTGCAAGCCGATGGCCCGTGTGCGGAGGCGCCTGGTTCAGCAGGAGCCCCAGAACGGCGGCATGCCCTGCCCGGCTCTGGAAGAGAGAGCCGGCTGCCTGGAGTACTCGACGCCGCAGGGCCAGGACTGCGGGCACGCTTTCGGTAAAGACGGAGGTTTGCACAGTGCTGCCGCCTTTGTGGTCTTGGATGACTCTCCGCGCGCTTGGTCCCCTAAAGGGTCAGGTAGTGAGCAGGGAAAGTTCCACGCTGCAGCCACTGGGGTGGGCCAGTCTGTGGGGAGTAGATATGAAGCTCAGGAAATGCCTGATAAAGGAATCACCGGTCAGCTGCATACATGTCCCCCAGCCCTATCCCTGCTATTTCCTCCCTGTGTTTATAAACCAGGGGTGGCCCCTTCTCGTGCACAGACTCAGTGGTTTTCAGCAAACTCAGTCACGCTGGTGACACAGGCGTTCAGGCAAGGCGGTGATATTTCACACAGCAGAGTGAGTGTCTGGTAAGGATGACTCTAGTTCACTTTTCACTGTAATTTCTGTTTAATCACCAACATTGACATGCTCATGAAAACAGGAGAGACATTATACATTTCCCAGTGATGATAGAATTATCCTCTTGAATCACCTGCCTCTGCTCTCATGCCATCTAGATTGTGGCTGATGTGATCAGATCTGTGACTTGAAAACATCCTTCTGGTTGTGGGGTGGTCAGTTGGAGGTGCCAGGAGTCGGCTTCTTAGTGAGTCTGGAGCCACATGAAGCTCACAAAGAAATAAGCAGAAAGGCCAGTATCGATGTTTTGATCTGAGTGGAACCTGATAGAGCAAAGCACTGATTCCCAGGAGAGTGGAGATCATATTTTTTTCATAGGAACTAGGAAAGTTTCATGACAGCATGACCTTCATTAAACCATCATGTTCCCTTTTGCATGCCGCAGGCTGCATGCCAGGCCCTGGGGGGCGGGGAGGGCAGGGTTACAATGGTGAGGGAAGCTGCCAGGGAGCCCACTGATGTGTCTAGATAGGTCACTGTCCAGGGGGAGGCAGAGATGCTCATCTGATCATCCTGGGAAATTAATCTCAGAAAATTACAACTGCAGTTTGGTCCAGCTGGTCCCAACCACATGAGAGGCGTAGACCTAGGAGTGTGTGTTAGCTGACTGCCTCTGGTTCTCAGGGTGCAGAGAAGCCACAGAAGTGGGGGGGGGGGAGGGACCTCCCTGAGGATTGGGGATGAGGCTGAGAGACCAGCATGGTGAACCAGATAGTCAGGGAGAGGGGGTTTAAGAAGTCTGAGGCCGATCTAGGAAAAACGTTTGAACACGAGAGTCAGGGTTTCGTGACAGAGAGGTCCAGAGGCTGAGCTGTAGGGACCGCCATCCAGAATGGAAGGAGAGGCGTCAGCATGCCAGGGCTTGTGTGTCCAGTTGATGTCAGCTGAGTGGCATGACCGGGAGTCTTGGGTCACAGAGCTGTGAAGGGCAAGGGCTTTAACATATTGGGGTCTTGGAATCACAAGAGAATAGCTTACAAATGGCCAGCAGATGCTGGGTGTAGTTTCACAGGACATGCAAAGCAGGCCAGGCCTAAATAGCTAAAAATCTGCTTGTTTGGCTATTTTTAAAACAATTGTGTATAGAAAAAATTGAGTTTGAAGCCAGTAGGCTTTGGAGTTATCAGGTTTCAGCCTGCTGTGAGGAAGTAAACAACCCTTGGCCACCTTTGGCTCATTTATGGAACATAGAGAACAGAGAGCAAGGTGAGAGGTGAGAGAGGACCCCCCGGCCTTGCTTCCAGTGGGGGGCCTTGGAGGGCCTTGTTGAGGATTCTGGTCTTTATAGGAAAGGGCCTGGAAGGCCACCGGGATGTTTTCTGCAGGGGCCGATGTGATCAGATGTTAATTTAAAAAGGTCGCCTTCGTGGAGGTGAAAGGAAGGGTCAGGTGGAGCCTCCCGTGGACATGGGTGTCACAGTGGGCTCACGGGGACATATTTTAGGGCTCACAGAATTGGCCACAGCACAAAATCACATTCCACTCATTACTCTGCAGAAATGCTGCAGACACAGCTCAGGAGGGAGTCATTGTTGGACATGACTGATTTTCTTTTGATGACTTTGGTCATCAAAAAACCTATGGTCGTTCTATCAGGAAAAGCAGCTTGCTCCATTCATTTACTGCCGAGTTTGACTGCTAGAAGGTAGTCCTTCAGCACATCCAGTGTTGCACCTGGCTGGCACAGACCCTTCTCAGCCTGGCTGGCACAGACCCTTCTCAGCCCTGGAGGGCCTTCTAACGGGACCGTGCAGGTCACAGGGAAGGGGACAGGAGGGTCACAGAAGAGAATGCTATGAAATGTGTGTCAAGGGCACCAGGCAGTATGAGGTCCACACCCTGCTTTCTGGGGTTCTCTGTCTGGAGATGTCCACCCATCTCTCCTCTGATGGGGCAAAATCCATAGTGCTTCCTACCTCCGATGTCCCTGCGTTTCCAAATTACCCCTCTTGCCCATGTCTTCCATCAAATCCTACAATAGGGTTTTAAGAAGCAGGAGTCTTCTTAGGTGACTCCCCAGAAGGTGTTAGTGACTCTGATCCAACCTCAACAGAAAACAGCTGTACCTAATGGCCTCCTTTCTCGATATGGTCAAGCAAAATCTCTCAGCTTGGAAGAGAGGAGAAATCTTTACTTGAGGCAGGGCCATTCACCACCCTGTCTTTGCTCCCTGATGTCCACTTTTCAGCTGGGAGGTCAGTGATGGCTCCTGTTGTTACCGAACAAGAGGTCCAAGGGAGGGGCATTACAATATTTGGCCCACCTAGGGATGCCCAAAACTGCTATACAACAGGGGCCCCTCCCGAAAACAAAATACTAAAATCTACTGGGCCCTTCTGTCCGCCGCCAATTGGAAAGACATCTCTTAATGCCAGAGATTTGTGAAAAGGAAACAAAATGTTTATTTAATGCTATTCAGGCCTAATGCCTCCACTAAAATATTAAAGTCCTTTAGGGTATACACCTACACCCACACAGCACTCCCTTCTCCCACTGTCCCAACTCCGGGTACCGTAAATCAGGAAAAGAGCACACGTCTGTATTGCAGGCTGCTGGCACCGTCAGCTGTGTCACTGTGCAGGATCTCGAGTTAATCCAAAGTACTGTGGTACCCTCTCATGGTCCACTGGCAAGAGTCCTTTGTACCCAGTTCCAGTCAAAGTCTCTCTTGCTTTTTCAGGCCCCTCAGCCAGAGGGGGCACCCCAAAGCCGCGTGGGCCTCTTCTACCAAAGCTGTGGGAGTCCGCACTCCACCAAAAGCATGTGGCTTTCTTCTTCACCTGGCTGCAGGGATCTCCACTCTGGCAAAGCTGCGTGGTTTTTCCCTTTCACCTGGGAAAGAGGGGGTCCGCACCCTGCCAAAACCACGTGGCTCCATCTTTCACCTCACCAAGAGGGGGTCCTCACTCTGCTGAAACCGCGTGGCTCTCCCCCCATCTGGCCAAGCGGGGACCCTTCATGTCTTGGAGCCAGTCTTTTCCAAGCTCCCACACAGGCACTCCTCACTCCAGAGCGCAGACCCTAGTTCCCATCTTGAGTCCTCCTAGTTCCATCCTCAGTCCCTGGCTCCAAACTTGGCCACAGATATTTAACATATCTATGAAACCAGTTAAAGGTTATAGATATGTTAAATAATCATTCCAGAGGTTAGCTGCAAAACTGTTGCTATGCAAAACAGCTCTCAATGGCCTGGCTCCATTCATCCCTTCCCCCTGGGGGGGGGGGGCGGTGAGGACATCTTATATGTCTCTCCAATATTTCTATAAACTTTGAATTCTGGACACCTTTCTAAATCTTTTTTTTTTTTTGGGGGGGGGGGGCCCTGGCTGCACCCTGTATCACTGTCACAAGCTAACCAGGGAGAACAGAATACCTCAAATATTCCAGTTCAGCTGGTTCCTCAGTGTGATTTCAGACCAGCAGCCTCAGCCTCACCTGGAAACTCACTGGAAATGCAGGTTCCTTGGCCCCCCAGACCCACAGTCACTGGAGCTGGGCCCAGCTCTCTGCGTTGTAGCAAGGCCTCCAGGAGATTGTGCTGCTCATCAGAGTGTTCTGTGGAATACACGTTGGTAAATGGTGGACTGCTGGGGGTGGGGGAGGAGGGAAATGAGAGAAGGTAATGTGAAAATCCAAGGGGGTGGATTCACCAGGCCCCCCAAGCCCGTTTTCACCCCAGCTCCTGTGCCTTCATTTATGTGTTTCCTTAAGATTCCCTGAGCACCTGTGTCATCCCAGCACTGTGCTGGATTTGGAGAGGTGCAAACTTGAATGACACATATCACTGTCACTCAGAACTCGAGGTGCTGAGTCAGCACCATGATGGACATGAAGGTGGGTGAGGAAGTGTTGGGGAGGGGCGCCCACCTCTACCTAGGGCTCTAGGTCCTGCTCCACGGCCACCTGTGTGCCTGTTCTTACCTGCCCCTGCAGGCCTCCTGTTCACAGAGCAGGAGCCTTCGTTACATGGCTCACTGGCCCTCACATTTGTGTGGCAAAGAGTCTTTCTAGACATTGATTCAGTCTTCAGGGCAATCTTGTAAGAGAGTATTTGAGTTTTCTGTGGCTGCAGAAACAAATGACCATGAGCTTAGCGGCTTATGAGAATGTGAATTTATTATCATAAGAGTGCCGTGGGGTGGTCATCCAACGCAGGTCTCGCTGGGCTAACCCAAGTGAGCGAGCTGTGCTTCTTCCTGAAGGCTCTCAGCGGGAGTCCCCTTCCTCGCCTTTTCACGGTTCCTGTCATTAGGGGTAGAGAGCTTAGTGGGACTGCAGTCATGTGGAAAGTAAAACTTGTAGGTGATGGACTTGTATATTTAGCTGAGGAGATTTCCGAGCAGAATGTTGAAGGTGCAGTCTGGTTTCTTCTTGCTACGTGATAGATGGAGGAAACAACTCATCATCTCAATGGAACAGGGCTTAGTGAACTGGGAAATTCTCAGCCTCACAATATGGCAAAGAACACTGAGAGAAGAGATTCATGATCAGAAAGCATGTTCTAGAGAAAAACACCAGGGTGTGACTGGATCACTTTTTGTCAATACCTCAGAAAGTTATGGATAAAAATTACCACAACCTTAGTGAGTTAAGCAACAGAAATGCATTAGCTCACATTTCTGAAGCCAAAAGCCAGACACGGCCTCACTGGGCTGAAAAGGGTGTTGCTAGGGCTGCCTTTCCTGCCCTTTCCATCGTCCAGGGCCGTCCACATTCCTTCCCTCATAGCCCTTCTTCCAGCACCACAGCCTCGCTGCATCTCTCTGTGTCTTTCCTCCAAGGTCCCATTTTTCTAGGACTCTCTTCTGACTCTTCATTTTAATGGGGCCCACCCGGACAATCCAGGATAATCTTGTTTTAAGATCAACCGAGTAGCACCTCAGTTCTTCTTTGCCACATAACATAACATCTTCACAGGTGTGGGGCATTGGGACGTGGACATCCTTGGGGGCCATCATGCTGCCTCCATGCAGGTAGAACAGCAGCATTATCCTTGGTTTGCACAGCAGGACATCGGACCTCGGAGAGGTGAAAGGACTAGCAGAATTCAGTCCTGGATCTCACGGCTCCAGATCCTGTGGGTTCCCCCCACCTCTGCCCCACACTTGGTATTGGTTTGCTGTTAACTGTTATCATTAGACCTAAAATTGCAGTTATAGATTCTGGTAATCCTAAATAGAAACATAAAGGCCTTGCTAGGCCAGTGAATGAAACGAGATCACAGAAGTGCTCTTATTAATGATCAAGTAGCGATTGCACTTTATCTGTTTCATGGAAAGACTATTTTGACTATCTTTTTTCATAAAATACAAACCCAAAAAGCCATGTGACCGTATCTGTTGCACATACTGACAATTTTTATATGTGTTTTCCTCCTGCAAGGAGATGAATGTGCATTATCAACTGTATGCTTGCAGGCTGGTGTCATTGGTCAGATTTGTATTCTATTCTGTTTTCCATGAAATCTTCAGAGTGGGAGTTCTGAGCCTGCTGTTGTGACTCCCCACTGTGTCAGAGGGCTTTATGAAATTCTCAAAACAAATTTAATTTACTTTCATGTTCAAAGTATGTGCAGTACCACCTTTTAGAAGTGGAAGTTGTTGCAAAACCCAACAATGGCAGGTTGATGGGATGCCAGGGAAGTTGGCAAAGGGCCTGTCAACAAAGAATCTATTACATTTGAACATTGTTGCCAGGAAGGGAAAGGAGGGGTACTACAATTTATTGAATCTTTGCTCCGCGCACCCAGCTATGGGCTTCCACACATGAGCAGAAGCAGGACTGAAGGCAAAAATAGTTTCTAAATTACTTACCACTCTTCCTGTAATGACAGTTGCACTTGTGGGGGAGATTACGGCACTGGATCGGAGATGTGCAGGCAGTCTGGCTCCTGGTCCACTTTCCCGAGGACTCACGGGAGGAGGATGTGCCCTATCAGTAGGGCGAGGGGTCAGGACACACAGCACACAGAGTGTAGGGCTACCAGGCTGTTTTTATCAAGAGTCGTAACCACAGAGGCTTGACACTGACTACGGACACTGGGTCTCAGAAAAACAGAAGCTACCTTCTCTGCTGGGCCCTTGCTCAGTCATTTACTATTTATTTTCCCTTTAACTTCTGGGAGCCCCTGGTTTTTGATGAGGAAACCTCATCAGAACACCTCTTTACAAAACTTTGGTGAAGCTCAGTAACACAAAATGTGGAAGCTCGTCCTACATAAGCAGGCCACAGAGGTGCCATCCTGTGATGGGCGTTAATCTGTGCCCAGTGCCCACGGCATTCTTGGGCCATAAGCCCCCAGCCCACCCATGCCCATTTCCTACTTTTGGACTTTGTGATAAGGGACAGAAAGGGGAAATAAAGTAGAATGTAAGTAATTCATGGGAAATATGCCTTATAGAATAGTGAAATTTTGTGGTCAGCATTATAATAGAGACCGTGGAGCTCAGCAATGAGGAGCATGGTTTAGAGACGAGGCCAGGTACTCCCCTAGTTAAACAGGAGCCCTGAACACATTTCTTCCCCTCTCTGTGCCACAATTTCCTCATCTGTGACATGGGGAAATAATAGGATCTACCTCAGAGGGTGTGGTGAAAATTAACTGAATTAACACATGTAAAGTACTTTGCATTGTGCCCAGAAACTTAGACGTGCATGATTGTTAGCGTTTATTTCTATTATTCTAAAACATTTCTGAGGACTTTATATCAGCACCTCTAGGCATATACTTGCCCTCTCTTTTCTAACCTCATTTTTCCCTGGGCTATGCATTCATGTGTATGCTTATGAACTTTTGTGACACTATATGCAATACAAATTAGGAGATCAAGTAAATGTTTTGAGTAAAGAAACACACCCCCAAAATATTATAATTTACCTGGTATAACGCTACCCATTCTTCACTTAGCAAATAAACACATACATTCATCAGAAGAACAGAAATGGAAATAATGATACATGGGAAAACTAAAATCCTTTAGAGTGTCTGTGTTTCTGATCATTAGATCTAAGAGAAACAGAGAGGGATCCTGGCATATGTGCATTCATTTGTCCTTTGGATTGTCTGTAGATTTTGAAATTCAAAAGCTATGGTAATATTTAGAAAGCACGATTTGTTCTCTTTGGCAAACAATTAAACATCTTAGTGCAGCAAGAAAGAGCCACGCAGCTGGGGTGGTAGGGCTGATGCAAGATGTAGGAAGTTTTTTACTGGAAAGATTAGGCATCAAACCGTAGGAGACGAGGGTAATCCTGCAACTGTTAGGGGCAAGTGGCTGCCAGGTAGTAGGCCACTCTTGTCTTACATTCCCTAGTAATATAAAAGTGTCTCCTTGTTAAGAAAATCTAGAACAGAATTAAGGCTGCCATCCTGTGGCAGTAAGGAGCCAGGTAAAATGAACATGTAAGCCTGAGGCATCAGTTTTGCACCCTGTATTCATGTTGATGATGACTTTCACATCCAAAAGCCAACACGAGCTGGTATGTACCCTTCCTGGGTCGGTCCCATTTCTGAAATGAAAGGGAGGAAGGATTTTGTTGAGTCATTTTAGCTGCAAGGCTCAGTACAAGAACAGAAGACCATGGGGGAGTAGGACCCATGTGCCTTGGTGGCAGTTTTGGGACTTTATTCATTTGCTCATTGGCGCACTGCACACACACTTATTAAGTGCATAAATGTGTAAGGGCCACAGTGATGAATGAGGCAAAGCCTTGTCTTCCTTGAGTTGACAGCAGAGTGGAATCCAAAGCTTATCTACAGGTGCTACACAGAGTGACAGGTGCTTCCCTGGACTTAGAAATGAAATAGGAAGGAGATACACAAACAAAATAAAATTACAGAAGGAACAGAGGTGGGGAGAAAGAATTCCTGGCTCCTTTTCTGTTCTCCTACCTAGAGCATCAGAGTTGGGGTAGGGTGGGGGGAGGAGAGGGAAGAGGAGAGGATGACTCAGGCCTTTCCTTCCTCAGGTGGGCAGAGGGAGAGTGCTGCGCTGGCTGGTACCTGGCACACCCTGGCTATGCATTTGGCAGCGAAGCTTCCAGTCAGTGTTTACCAGAAGACGTGGGAAGCACTCACACTTCCTTCCTTTGCTTTTTCTGTTTTTTTTTCCGCATTTCTTATTTTCTCTGTCTCTGGTCACCATTTTTCCTTCTATCCCCCCTTTACTCTCTTTGGTCTTCTTCCTCTCTCCTTTCCTCCTTCACTCTCTCCCTTTCATTCTTTTACTTGATTCTTCCTATCTTCCCCCTTTCTATTGTATTCCTCTACCTTTCATTTTAAAAAAATATTCTCTCCCTTTGTATATTACATCATGTCTTTCCTTGGTTTACCACCCCCCATAATTTCTTACCTCCTCTGGGCTGTTCCTCTGGGCCCTCCCTTTTCAGTGCTATTATTGCTGCAGACAGGGCCAGTTCCCCAGGCCTGCAGTCCCTTCCCCACTCACCTGTGTGCGCACAAATCTTTACCAATGGGTCCTGGGGACACAGGAATGTAGCCACTCTTCACTCCCTGCTGGTGTGCCACAGGCCTTTGGCTTGAAATACAGAGCACTTTTGACAGATTTGAAGCCAAGTTTGTCAAACATTGCTCTGAGTACTTTAGGCTACATGTGTTCAATGTTAATTTGTTTTCTAGTCCCTGCCTTCATAACTACCTCTGCATTCAACAAAGAGAGAACAAGACAAGCTGTCTCCCCACAATGGTCTACAAACACAGAGGACACTGGGTAATCTGATTTTTTTTAACTTATGTTTTTTTTCACTTGACCACAGAGATCAACATGGTGTAATGGGTTTTCCTCTGTTACTTGTTCATTGCCTTTGGGTAAAAATGATTCTACCATGGAGTTGGGAAAGTACTCAGTACCTCCTTGTTTTTGCTGGCCTTTAAAGATTTCTCTGTCTCTGAGGTCTAATCTCTAAAAAGAAACATGCTATATAAAAATGAGTTGATATTATTGTCACTCACACTAAGGGGGCTCCTCTTATAGTCTTCATGGGCCCACGGACTCCAGCACCACCTCTGTTTGGTGAATTCAAAAGTGGCCCCAACCTGAGCTCTGTGGATTTCTATTATCTGCAGGTAATAGACTCATGGCACAGGCTGGGAGGAACCTCTGTGCTCACTACAAGTCTACTCTTCTGTCAGAGCAGGGACACCAGGCAGTTGCATGTTCAAATCCCTACACTGCTGCTCAGCAGCCACCTCAGCTTTTTTGTCTTGAAAAATGAGAATATCAATACCTACCACATGGGTTCTTACAACAATTTAATTAGAGGGAAAAACTGAAGAGAGAGATATCTGGGTTAAGCTGTCTGAAGTTGACTGAAGCTGCATCACAGGATTTTCTACCTCAGGACTTTAAGTTACCTGATAAATGATACTTACCATGTTAGAGATCTTCACTGAAGCAGATGCTCCAAACACTGTTCTGTTATTGCTCATAATTCTATACGTGAAAAACTACCCCATTTTAGCATAGTTAGAACCTAAAATGCAACATTCAGCGTTGCATTTCTTATGATGTCTTATTTCCCCAAAGAATTATAAAAATTGTGTTGCTTTTAAGAACAAGACTGAAATATTCACCCATGTGTGGGGCCCTCAATCTAGTCACATATAGTGTTAGAGTTTTCCATAGCTCAGTAAGAGGTGACAATAGTCTCTGTCACAGAAAAACATGTTTTGCTTCCCATTTCCTTTCACCTGTGACACCCACTATAACTGTGATGTCTGACTTCAAGTGAAAACTCATGTCATTATCCCAGACCCTGTAGGTGAGCTGGGTGGGGAATGTAGGGAAGGCCCTGAGAGCATCTGTGGGGCTGGTGCTGGCCTGGCCATCAAGGATGAGCTCTCCTAGGACTCACATGTTCTCAGGCTCAAGCAAGGTCTTGTTCAATTTATATAATTCATTAAAATGTCAGCAAAGTTGACTTCCAGCCAAGATGGAGGCAAAGGTACATACACTATGCCTCCTTGCACAACCAAAAGAAGAACAATGACAAATTTAAAAACAAAAAACAACCAGAACTGACAGAAAATTGAACTGTATGGAAGTCTGACAACCCAGGAGTTAAAGGAGAAATATCCAAACTGGTAGGAAGGGCAGAGATGGGCAGCTGGGCAGAAAGGACTGGTGGCAAGGCAGCAGCTGGCAGACAGGGTGAGGCAGTGGCTGGTGGAGCAGGTGGTCCCACATTTGCATGAAAATAAACTGGGAGGAAAACTGGGGAGCAAGATAGACCGTGCAACCTAGGGTTCCTGAGTGGGAAAATAAAGCCTCAAAACCTCTGGCTGGAAAAACTGGTGAGGGTTATGGTGGCAGGAAAAACTCCCAGCCTCACAGGAGACTTCGTTGGAGAGGTCCACAGGGTCCTAGAACATACACAAACCCAGCCAGGAATCAACAGCAAAAGGGTCCAATTTGCTTGTGGGTAGCAGAGGAAGTGACTGAAAGCCAGCTGACAGCTGAGCAAGAGCTATTGTTCCCTCTTGGACCCCTCCCCCACTGACAGCATCATAACACAGCCACTTGGGTTGCCCTGCCCTGGTGAACATCTAAGGCTCCGCCCCTTACTACAAAACAGGTGTGCTGAGAAAAAAAAAGTGGCCCAAATGAAAGAACAGATCAAAGCTACTGACAAAATACAACTAAGCAACAAAAGATAAAAAACCTATGAGATGCACAGTTCAAAACACTGGTAATCAGGATGCTCACAGAAATGAGCATGGTTGCAAAATAGAGGAAAAAAATAAAGGCTATAAAAAGTGAAATAAAGGAAAATGTTCAGGGAACCAACAGTGATTGATAGGAAGGAAACCAACACTCAACAGTTTGGAGCAGAAGGAAGAAGGAGACATTCAACAAAAACAGAATCAAGAAACAAGAATTCAGAAAAATGAGGGGAGGCTTAGGAATGTCCAGGACATCTTTAAATATTTTAATATCCAAATCATAGGGGTGCCAGAAGGAGAAGAAGAAGAGCAAGAAATTAAAAACTTAATTAAACAAGTAATGAAGGAGAACTCCCATCTGGCAAAGGAAATAGACTTCCAGAAAATCCAGGAAACTCAGAGAGTCCCAAAAAAGTTGGACTCAAGGAAGCACGCACCAAGGAACATCATGATTACATTCCCCAAGATTAAAATGAAGGAGAGAATCCTAGAAGCAGCAAGAGATAAGGAGACAGTCACTTGCAAAGGAGTTCCCATCAGACTGTCAGCTGATTTCTCAAAAGAGACCTTACGGGCAAGAAGGGGCTGGAAAGAAGTGTTCCAAGTCATGAAATCCAAAGACCTACATCCAAGATTACTCTATCCAGCAAAGCTATCATTTAGAATGGAGGGGCAGATAAAGTGCTTCTCACATAAGGTCAAGTTCAGGAGTTCATCATCACCAAGCCCTTATTCTATGAAATGTTAAAGGAACTTATCTAAGGAAAAGAAGAGAAGAACTGTGAACAGTAAAATGACAACAAACTCAATACTATCAACAACTGAATGTAAAGAAAGCAAAACAAAAACCACAGAAATGGAGATCACATGGAGGGTTATCGGTGGGGGAGTGGAAGGGGGAGAGAGGAGGAAAAGGTACAGAGAATAAGTAGCATAAATGATAGGTAGAAAATAGATCAGGGGAGGTTAAAAATAGTATAGGAAATGTAGAAGCCAAAGAACTTATAGGTATGACCCATGGACATGAACTAAAAGGGAGGAATGTGGTTGGGAGGGAGTGTGCAGGGTCGAGGGGAATGAAGGGGGGAAATGGGACTGTAATAGCATAATCAATAAAATATATTTTTTAAATGTCAGCAAAGTGATCAAGGACTATTTTCCTACTGAAATGTGTTTTTATATACACAATTTAGTAGTTAGGCTAGATAGAGTACAGGATATCCAAATTTCTGCCTATTCATGTTGACCAGATAATTCAGTCATGGACTGAAAAAGAGCTTCAAGTTTCACTACAGTTGTCTCTTGGATACCATCATAGATCAGTGAATGAGAACTGTCATAAGGTGTTCTATGACCAAAGTGTGACCTGTGCAGATGTCCTTGGGGATGACAAGCTTCCTAAGAATTTCTGTAGCAGCTGGCTACCTCTAAATACAGTGAATGACACATGGACATAAACTAAAGAGGGGGAATGTGGGTGGCAGAGGGTGTGCAGGCTGGAGTGGAGTGAAGGGGGGAAAATGGGACAACTGTAATAGCATAATTAAGAAAATATATTTAAAAATATATATATATATACAAATACAGTGAATGAAATTGGTCTTTTTTTTTTGCTGTAGATACTGTATGGAGTTCAAGACCGAGTCACTGACACATCACTGTGCCCTGGAAAACCGTCCCCTGACACGATGGATGCAGTACCTACGAGAGGGGTACACAGTGTGTGTTGATTGTCAACCTCCAGCCATGAACTCTGTGAGTCTCCGTTGTTCTGGAGATGGCCTGGATTCTGATGGGTAAGCGTGGGAAGTGGGTTGAAAGACTTTTCTTTCTTTCTATTTTTTAAACATTTTATTTATTTATTTAGAGGGGGAGGGAAGGAGAAAGAGAGGAAGGGAAACATCAATGTGTGAGACACACATCAACTAGTTGCCTCTCACATGCCTCCAACCGGGGACCTGGCCCTCAACCTAGGCATGTGCCCAGACTCGGAATTGAACCAGCAACCTTTCAATTCACCAGACAGCACTCAGTCCCCTGAGCCACACCAGCCAGGGCCAGGACTTTTTTTGTTAGTCATTTGGAGAGATATGTGCTCTCCATGTCCTAGACAGCTGACCTGTAGGGGGCATAGCAAGGCATGGCATGGACAGTCAAGCATTGAATGAAGAGACCCCTCCTCCTTGCCACTCTAGAGCCCAAGGCTCAGTTCACACTGTGGAACTTAGAGGCTGTTCATCAAAAATGAGGGATGAGGGGGCAAATCTGGATATTGGGGTTCAGGCTTAGCTCCTAAATGACCACTAAAGACCTGATTGCTCCAAAGCCCATTTGTTTTAGAATTTCTTAGGATGGTGACATAAAACATGCAGATTTTTGCCCTGGTAGGGGAGTGTATGGGAGGCAACCTATCGATGTTTGTTTCTCTTTCTATTTCCTTTCTGCTCACTCTAAAATCAACAAACATATCTTTGGGTCACTACTGAAATTAAATTAAATTAAAATATAAAATAAGATATACAGATTTCTGAGCCCCTCCTGAATCTGAATTTTTGGGGAGTAGATTTTTAACAATCTCCCAGGTCAGTTGTTAGCAGATATTTTCTGTATGAGGCCAGATGATAGATGTTTTTGGTTTTGTGGGCCAGAGGCTCTGTCACAAGTACTCAACTCTGCATCAAAATGTAAGCTGACACACTATGTAAGCTGATGAGCTGGGCTTTGTTCTAATAACTCTGTATTTTAGTAAACACCAAAATTTGAATTTCATATGATTTTCATGTATCCCAAAATATTATTTCCATTTTCATTTAACTCTTTACAGTGTCTACAGAAAAGCAGGGGGTGGGCTAGATTTGATTCATGGGCGGTGGATCCCTGACCCCTGCCAAGATGACTCATTCCACAGCAGGTTCAGAAGCACTGCTCAGTGGAGTCCTAAGATAATGATTGAGATTGTGGTGGGCTCAGCTTTGCGAGGTCATAAACTACAGAAATCTATAGATTTTCCAAAAGAACTGACCCTTGAAAACATTTTAACATCTTGAAAACTATGCAAGTCCTATACTCATTTATCAGTTAAATGTGGTAACACTGTTTGTAACTAAGGAAAGGGTAGACTTCTGGGCATGGGTTATGATTTTAAGTATGTCAGATGGAACTGGTAAAAATACAGATTAGAAAGTAAAATACGGACTTTTCCAATTACTCATTATTCCCCTGTTGTGTTTTAATGCTTAATAACTTGAATTTTCATTTGTTAGTCACTTGTACCTAACAGTCTCTGTATTGAGTACACCATATGAACAGTAAAGTGGGTAAGGAATTCATATGAAATAGAAACTTAATATTTACACTTATTATTTTTCTGAATACCTCATCTATATCTTGACTTGAAATTAATTTATAATCTAATTTGTATCCATAAAGTACCTTAAACTCTGGCTGAGGTTCCACTGACTTTAAAAATAATAATTTCAGCCCTGGCTGGTGTAGCTTGGTGGATTGAGTGAGGGCCTGTGAACCAAAGGATTGTCGTTTGATTTCCAGTCAAGGCACATGCCTGGGTTGTAGACCAGTTCCCAGCAGGGGATGCATGAGAAGCAACCATACACTGATATTTCTCTCTCTCTCTCTCCTTCCCTTCCCTTCTAAAGATAAATAAATAAAATCGAAAAATATTATTATTTATATTGATATTAATAAAATATAATATTTTTATTATTATAAATATATAATTGCAATAATCCGGCTTTGCTCTTTCCACATCTCCCATTTTTTTCATCATGGAATCAAAGAGGTGAAAAGGATTACAAGAAATTATTTTGTTTAGACTCCTCTAATTTAAATATACATGAAACAGAAAGCCATTTTCCTTTATGTAGCACTTCATATATTCGGATCAAGTGACAGAAATGAATACCTTAGATTACTACACTCTCAGCACAGGGTGTCCTCAAACAGGGATAAGTGGTAACTTGTTTTGATAGAACCCGAAGAAGGGGAACTTGGTTTGTGATCGTTTTTTAAAATTTCAATTTACAATGTACTTCAAAATCTAAAAACAAAAACAAACAAAAAAACTACCTGGAGTTTTTAGTTTTAAGAAACCTTCAATGTATAATTTTGTAAATTAGCATTTCCTTTGGTTTGCTTTTAGTCTAGTAACATTTTCAAAATATTGTTTCAGAAATCAGACTCTCCATTGGCAAGCAGTTGGCAATCCTCGATGTCAAGGGACTTGGAAAAAAGTTCGGCGAGTAGATCAGTGTTCATGTCCAGCTGTGCACAGTTTTATATTTATATAGATTGCAAGGTAAATATTACAAAATCTGTGTGTAAACATTATAAATATTATCAAGTACGTTCAATGCTTCATAAACCTTCAAAAATTGTGTGGCCAAATTTTTGAACATCACTGCCACACTCTGACGTGGAGAAAGAAAATTGAGGGACCAGTTCTCAGTAAACACAACACCTTTGTTTTTATTTATACTGAGTTGCGGACCCACTGTAAAGTCTCCTGTGATTTTCTGTCCTTGACCTTCCACACAGGGGCCCCTCATTCTATAGGCGGCCCACGTACCACAAAAATACATGTCTATTTGCACTAAAATTACTAGAACACGGTCCACTTATTGGTGAATAAGTTGTCATTTAAGGTTATGCTTTCAATTGCATTTTCTCCTTTTCTGTAATCTTCAAAGCTTCTTGCTTTAAAAATGTATACATATATATGTATACTCTTACATAAACATTTCTCATATATTATTCCACAAATTCTGAAATGATTAATTTCAAGCAAATTTTCACAAATAATTTTCTACAGGACAAATTGTTTAAGATTTAACAAGCATTTTGTAAGAAAAAAAGAGCTATGCTAAAAATACTTTTTTGAATATTCTTCAGTTAATTGAAAAGATCAACTGTTCACTCTGGATCACTATGAGTTCCTTTAAATGTTATACTTTTCATAATGAGAAAGTTTGGCACCAGTGAATGAAACAATTGTTTTAATTATGAAAATTCTACCATCATTAGTATCTAAGATTATTTCCATGGCTAAAGCCTGAAGCTGACTAAAACAGTCTTTTAGATATCCAGTGTCAAGTTCAGTTGTAGTAAACTTATTACAATACTTGTTTTCTATTTTGTGAGTATTCATTTTATGTTTTGAGTAGATGGCAGAGGAATAGATTAATGAAAGCTGGATTTTATTACAAATACTCTGATCTCACTTGCATACACACATAATATTAGTCTTATTTAATGGTAGGAAAAATCTACGAACCAGAGACCAAGTGGCTTGTTTAAGCACCTGGGACAACAGGTCATTCTGCAAGCCAGCCACAGAGCCAGATATCCGCTTCTCCTGCCGAATGAACCCAGCTTTGATGAAAAGCTGAACTGTGTCAAAGACTGGGCTGTAAAAGCTAAGCCCTTTTCATTTTTGAAACAAATTGTAAATTCAGGATATTTTCTTTGGAGAATTGAATCTGAAGATTTAAACTATATGAAATTCCTTCAGTTTCATTTGTATAAAATATTATTAATTAACAAATGATTTACTAAAATACATATTTCTTGGTACTTATTTTGTGATGATAGGATGACAATAGCAAACTTAATAGAAATGGAAAAGTGCCCAATATTTAATGCTGAGAGTAGCGATATTCCTGACTAAATATTCATTTAACTGTCAGAGTTGTTTTTGTAGTAAATTAAATTCTTCAGAAATTAATAATGAAAATTTTGCATCTCTTCAAGGTGAAGATTTCAACTATCAGTTGATTACTAACATTTTAAGACAATTTCTAACATTTGTAAAACAAGGTTTTGGAAAATATACCTGGGTCATTTTCAATGATGCTTAAAATTTTTGTACTGGTAAATAAACTTTTTGTTCACATTTTAAAAAGCTCTTTACTTGTTTGATTAGAAAATACCCAAAATTTCTGGGCAGGACAGTGACTGAACAAAATTTCACCAAAACAAATGAACAAATAAACCCCTTCAGAATTAGCAGGTATAAGTGTGACGACTCACAGTAATAAGGCCACGAGGTATTTAAGACTCAATATGTTATAACATTTAACATATTTGAATTATACAAAATCAATTTTTTACCTTATACCTTCAGTTTTTAATGCACACTTATTAATTACCTTCATATTGTACAACACTATATATATTTTTTAAGATTTTATTTGTTCATCTTTAGAGAGAGGGGAAGGGAAGGAGAAAGAGAGGAAGAGAAACATTAATGTGCAAGAGAAACATATGGATTGATTGCCTCTCACATGCCCCGAACCAGGGACCTGGCTTGCAACCTGGGCATGTGCCCTGATCAGGAATCAAACAGTGACCTTCCAGTTCACAGTCCCTTGCCCAATCCACTGAATCATACCAGCCAGGGCTACAATAGTATATTTTTATAATTCCTATTTTTGAGAAGTTTATAGGCTAGAGTTAACTATTAATAATGGGTTTGAAAAGCTTGTTATTAATTCTAGCAAAGCCCAAGGAAACAGTTCAGAACTGAAACATGTAGTCCAAGTGATTAATGAAGAAGCAAAATTTTTATTTTCAAAGTTAGAGATCGAAGTACTTAAGACCTCTTTGGCATCCTTTTTCAATGAGTACCTTACACTTAGGGTTCTTTCCACAGGTACTATACAATGATTTACAGTCCCTAGATTTCTGTAACAACTAATTTTCAAAAGTGCATGTGGAAAGTAATTTGAAAAAAAATAAATGCACCCATTCAAAAAAGAAGGGGAAAGGAATGAGGGATGGTGATCATTTTAAAAAGTTGAAAAATAAGCCCTGGCTGTCGTAGCTCAGTGGATTGAGCATGGGCCTGCAAAGCAGACAATCACGGTTCGATTCCCAGTCAGGGCACATGCCTGGGTTACAGGCCGGTTCCCTGCAGGCCAATTCCCAGCAGGGGACGCACAAGGGGCAACCATACATGGATGTTTCTCTCCTCTCTCTCCTTCCCTTCCCCTCTAAAGATAAATAAATAAAATCTTAAAAAAAGAGTTGAAAAATAAGTTCCAAAAAAGGTGAATTTTAATCATACTGTTCTCTTTCTGGGGTATTTCTTAGGATGTTTTTACTCAGCAATGTTGCCGAGTAAAGAGCAATAAAGAGCAATAGTAATGAACTGTTTAGCTCTAGTCTGGCATAAAAATCTTAATCAGCTATCTTTTCCAGGTAGGCACAAAAATGATGCAAAGTAAACCTGGTTTTGCCCTCTAAGTTTACTCTACTGAAGGTTCATACCTATAACTGCAAGTTGATTTAGAAAGCAAAGATTTGGGCATTCTGACATATAAGCAGTCAGGTAAAGATACTTTTGAAACAGATATTAATACTTTTGAAAAAGATATTGAAACAGAAATGAAATTTCTAGATCAAGATGACAGCTGGACACATACCTTTATCCTCTCTCCTCTCCCAAGTCCCATTAAGATGACAGGATTTATGAAAGAATGGGTTCATAAAATAGATGGGGGGGCATGGAAATCAGCCCAGAGATTTGGAAGAATTTTTTTGAAGATTGAAAGCAAATAGGAGTCTACTGATAGATAAATCAGAAGAGGGGCCCATATACTTTAGAACATATAGAAAAGAAGGCAGAATCAGGGGTAACAGCTATTCTTCCTGTGGTGGAGAGGTCCTGCTGAGCAACAAATAAGATGAACTTTTTAAAAATCTTAACCCTGAAAGACAAATCTGTGGAATTTAAGTCTGGAACTCAAACGCAAGGGTCAGCAAAACTACAGGCTAAATCTTGCAGGCTGTCTGTTTTGGTAAACATAGTTTAGTGGAACAAGCCATGCCCACTCATGTACACATTCTTGCCTAAAGCTAATTTCAAGCAGAGTTAACAGAGATGGTACAGTTCACAAAGCCTAAAATAGTATGTCTGGCTATTTACAGAAAAAGTTTGTCCAGCCTCTGGCTTAGAGCATTGACATTTAATATAACTATGGATGTGGGTGGATTCAGATGTATTTGTTTTCTGTTTGCACATGTGATTTTGTTTTTCCTCTCTCCTTTTTTGCTCTTTTAGATTATTTGAATAATTTGTAATATTCCATTTTAATTTGTCAATTTGGCATATATCTGTATTTTATCACTAGAAGTCCAATGCACTATCCATTGTGCCACAGAGCCCACTGAATTTTAAATGGTTTCAATATCATAGCTAACTTTTTAATTTAAGGGTTAGTATTATTCTTAATATCACACTTCACGTAAATTGGAGCAGCCTTGCAGCAATAACTGAAAATAACTTTGAGAGACAATATAAACAGACACTAAATAGACATTGTATGACAACTGATCCACAACCTCTGCACCAACCTGTCGAGGATGCCAAAGCAAACCTCTAAAGCAATCCACCCAGACAGTCAGGACTTGGTTGATGACTGCCAACATCCCTATTCTTTGTCTCCATTTCCAACTCAGAATGAATTGGAGAAAGCACATCCCCCCGCCCAAACAATTGTACCAGGTGCCTGCTGCTAGCTGGCCAGCCTCCAGCTTCTTCATGCCCATGGCCTCTAGTCAGAGCCAGCCTGCCTTCTCTTTGTGGTTCACTCCAAAGCCCTTCCACTACAAATCTCTGCCCACCGGAGTCTCTGCCAAACCCAAGGGATGATGGGGTTGCTATAGCAAGCTCTGAGTACCACAGCAAACCTATAGTATATTTACACAATAGAATACTACCTGGCCGTAAAAAGAAGGAAATCTTACCTTTTATGACAGCATGAATGGACCTGGAGAGTATTATGCTAAGTGAAATGAGCCAGTAAGAGTACTATATGATCTCATTCATAAGTGAAATCTAATAAAATAAACCAAAAAATAAAATAGAAACACTCATAGATATAGACAACAGTATGGTGATTACTACAGGAAAAGGGGGATGGGGGAGGTAGATGAGGGTATGGGGGGATAATGGTGATGGAAGGAGACCTGACGTGGGGTGGTGAACACACAACACAACATACAGATAATGTGTTGTAGAACTGTACATCTGAAACCTGTATCATTTTATTAACCAATGTTACCCCAATAAATTCAATTTTTTAAAAGAGAAAGCTCTGAGTAAACAGCCTGTTTGTTCTCCTTGCTGAGTGGTCTTAACTTATTCCTATAACTGAAATGCTCAACAATGTAAAGAATAAATAACTATTATATAATCATATAATGTGTTAGTGTTTAGAAATGAAAATGAACAAACTACAGCTACATGTAACATACATACATTGAATGAAAGAAAAAAGAGCAAAGGGATCTCCAGCCAAGATGGAGGCATAGGTAGACACATTGTGCTTCCTTGCACAACCAAAAGAACAACAACAAATTTAAAAACAAAAAGCCAATCAGAACTGACAGAGTTTCTAACTGTATGGAAGTCTGACAACCAAGGGGTTAAAGAAGAAACATCCTGACTGGTAGGAAGGGTGGAGACAGACAGTGGGCAAAAAGCACTTGAGACTAGGCAGCAACTGGCAGACTGGCAAGGCAGCAGATTGCAGACTGGGCAGTTCCACATTTGCATACAGATAAACCAGGAGGAACAACTGGGGAGCGAGACAGAACACGCAACTCAGGGTTCCAGCACAAGGAAATAAGTTCTCAAGCCTCTGATTGAAAACACCTGTGGGTTTTGAGGGAGCAGTGGGAGAAACTCCCAGCCTCACAGGAGAGTTCATTGGAGAGACCCACAGGGTCCTAGAACATACAGAAACCCACCCACATGGGAAATCATCACCAAAAGGGCCCAATTTTATTGAAGGTAGTGGGAGAAGTGACTGAAAAGCAGCAGAAAGTGAGGCAAGTGGCCCTGTTCCCTCTTGGACTCTTCCACACTGAGAGCATCACAACACAGCAATTTGGGTTGTCCTGCCCTGGTGAACATCTAAGGCTCTGCCCCTTACTACAAAACAAGTGTGCCGAGACAAAAAAAAAGAAAGAATGGCGCAAATGAAAAAAAAAATGGCCCAAATAAGAGAAAAGATCAAAGCTCCAGAAAAAATACAACTAAATGATAAAGACATAGCCAACCTATCAGATGCACAGTTCAAAACACTGCTAATCAGAATGCTCACAGACTTGGTTGAATATGGTCACAAATTAGAAGAAAAAATGAAGATTCTTCCTAGTGAAATAAAAATGTACAAAGAACCAATAGTGATAGGAAAGAAACTGGTACTCAAATCAACCTTGTGGACTAGAAGGAAGCAAGAAACATTCAACCAGAACAAAATGAAAAAACAAGAATTCAAAAAAAAATGAGGAGAGGTTTAGGAACTTCCAGGACAACTTTAAACATTCCAACATTGGAATCATAGGGGTGCTGGAAGAAGAGGAAAAGCAAGAAATTGAAAATTGATTTGAACAAATAATGAAGAAGAACTTCCCTAATCTGGCAAAGGAAATAGACTTCCAGAAAGTCCAAGAAACTCAGAGAGTCCCAAAGAAGTTGACCCAAGGAAGCACACACCAAGGAACATCATGATTACATTCTCCAAGATTAAAGACAAGGAGAAAATCTTAAAGGCAGCAAGAGAAAAGGAGACAGTTACCTACAAAGAAGTTCCCATAAGACTGTCAGCTGGTTTCTCCAAAGAAACCTTGAAAGCAAGAAAGGGCTGGAATGAAGTATTCAAAGTCATGAAAGGCAAGGACCTACATCCAAGGTTACTCTATCTAGCAAAGCTATCATTTAGAATGGAATGGCAGATAAAGTGCTTTCCAGAGAAGGTCAAGTTAAAGGAGTTCATCATCACCAAGCCTTTATTAAATGAAATGTTAAAGGGACTTATCTAAGAAAAAGAAGATAAGAACTGTGAACAGTAAAATGACGACAAACTCACAACTATCAACAACTGAATTGAAAGAAAGCAAAGCAAAAACAAACTGAGCAAACAATAGAATAGGAACAGAATCACAGAAATGGAGGTCACATGGATGGTTATCAGTGGGGGAGTGGAAGGGGGAGAGGGGGAAAAGGTACAGAGAGTAAGTAGTATAAATGGTAGGTAGAAAATAGACTGGGGAGGTTAAGAATAGTATAGAAAATGCAGAAGCCAAAGAACTTATATGTATAACTCATGGCCATGAACTAAAGGGGGGGGGAATGCAGGTGGGAGGGGGCATGCAGGGTGGAGGGGAATAAAGGGGGGGAAATGGGACAATTGTAATAGTATAATAAATTAAATATTTTAAAAAGAGCAAAGAATACATTAATATGTCACTTAGTGTCATTAAATGTCTCAGGTCAAATAGGAAAACAAGATATTCTCCTGCCTTTGTAAATTGCTTCTGAGCTGGGGTTGCTTGTTCAATGCTTAGCCAGGCTACTACTTAACTCTGCCTTAGCCTTCACCTCCAGCACATGTGAAGCCCAAAAGATCCTTCAAAGGTGGAGGCCTAGGAACCCCACAGGTCTTTTCTGAGACTGCATCTAATTCTGGGCATGTACAGGCCTTCTAGATTCCCTGGTTTACTCTGGTCCTTCAGAGCCCTCATCCCCATCATCTTCCTTTGTAGGATTTCTAGTCTGTCTGCTGCTTGCCTTCTCTGCTGTCCCTGACTTCAGGTAACAAGCTGTAGGTAATGTTTTAAGGCCGAGAATTCAGAGGGTGCAAAACAAAGGCAAGCCTCTGAATTAAATCCCCAAACAGGTCAAAACAAACAACCACAATTCTGAGCACAAGATCTGCACTGCCCACTCTGGCACTGCCAAGATTCACCAAGTAACGAGCTGCTGTCCTCATAAGCAGAGTAAGTCAAAACACCAAAATCTTATCAAATTCAGTGGTGTCTTTCTTCATAATACTCCATGATTGTTTTAGATTTTGATTAGATTTCAGTTACAAAAGTCAATTCTACCAGTTTTTTACAGTTGAATGATTGCTTCAATAGAAGGATTTTTGGAGCTCTCTATTTCATTTTCAGTGATGTCAATATGTAACTTCTAAATGACTACATTTTAGAAATAGAGGACAGATTAGTGGTTGCTAGGGGTTAGAGGAATGACGGAAGAGGGACATGAAAGGCAACAGGACTGATCTGGCATTGAAGCTGATCAGTACCTTGCCTGTGGTGGTAAATACACCAACCTACACAAATGATAATTACTTAAAATTAAATACAGTACAAGTAAAACTGGGTAAATCTGAGTAAGATTGGTGGATTGTATCAATATTCTTTAGGTTTACACATTAATATTGGGAGAAACTGGAACAAGTGTACCAGGTACCTCTGTATTATTTCTTACAACTCCATGTGAAACTATAATTATCTAAAAAAATTTCAATTAAAGTAATTCAGAAGATTCAGATTTAAGATGTTTTAAAAACATTATTCATTTTATTTTGCTTTGCCTTTGTGTCCAGAAGATATGTGATAAAAATCTGCATTTTAACTAAATCTAAAATAGCTTTTAATAAGTAAAATTCTAAATAAGAAAGCATCATACCATAGTACAATTGGTAGTAATCTTTTTTTAGTGGCACATAAAAATAATTGAGCATCTTATACTTAGTGACAATTTAGATTTGATTATTTAAAAGAAGTTTTTATTGATTATGCTACTACATTTCCTCCCCTTTATTCCCCTCCACCCTGCATAACCCCCATCCCATCATCACTTCCCCCCTTCAGTTCATGGCCATGGATCATACATATAAGTTCTTTGGCTTCTGCATTTTCTATACTATTCTTAACCTCCCCCTATTTTCTACTTACCATTTATGCCATTTATTCTCTGTACCTTTCCCCCCTCTCCCCCGCCACTTCCCCACTGATAACCCTCCATGTGATCTCCATTTCTGTGATTCTGCTCCTATTCTATTGTTTTCTCAGTTTGTTTTCGTTTTGCTTCCTTTCAGTTCAGTTGTTGATAGTTGTGAGTTTGTTGTCATTTTACTGTTCACAGTTCTTATCTTCTTTTTCTTAGATAAGTCCCTTTAACATTTCATATAATAAGGGCTTGGTGATGATTAACTGCTTTAACTTGACCTTCTCTGGAAAGCACTTAATGTGCCCTCCCATTCTAAATGAACTTTACTGGATAATCGTGGATGTAGGTCCTTGCCTTTCATGACTTTGAATACTTCATTCCAGCCCTTTCTTGCCTACAAGGTTTCTTCGGAGAAACCAGCTGACAGCCTTATGGGAACTCCTTTGTAGGTAACTGTCTCCTTTTCTCTTGCTGCTTTTAAGATTTTCTCTTTGATCTTGGGGAATGTAATCGTGATGTTCCTTGGTGTATGCTTCCTTGGGTCCAACTTCTTTGGGACTCTGAGTTTCCTGGACTTTCTGGAAGTCTATTTCCTTTGTCAGAGTGGGAAAGTTCTCTTTCATTAATTTTTCAAGTAAGTTTCCAACTTCTTGCTGTTGCTCACCTCCTTCAGACACCTCTGATTTGGATGTTGGAATGTTTAAAGATGTCCTGGAAGTTCCTAAGCCTCTCATTTTTTTGAATTGTTTCTTCCTTCTGCTCCAAACTGTTCATTTGAGACCTGGTTTCATTCCCTTCACTGTTGGTTCCCTGTACATCTTTATTTCACTTTTCATGGCCTTTAGTTTTTCCTCTATTTTCAACCATACCCAACCATTTCTGTGAGCCTCCTGATTACCATTGTTTTGAACTGTGCATCTGATAGGTTGGCTATATTTAATTGCTTAATTGTATTTTTTCTGGAGCTTTGATCTTTTAATTTGGGCTGTGTGTTTTTGTCTTGGTGCACCTGTTTCATAGTAAGGGGCAGAGCCTTAGATGTTCACCAAGGCAGGGCAACCCAAGTGGCTTGTTGTGATGCTATCAGTGGGGGAGGGGTCCAAGAGGGAAGAATGCCATTTACTTGCCTCTCAGCCAGCTTTCAGTCACTTCCTTTGCTACCCACAAGCAAATTGGATCCTTCTGGTGCTGATTCTGGGGTGAGTGGGTTCATGTATGTTCCAGGACCCTGTGCGTCCCTCCAACAAAGTCTCCTGGGATGCTGGGAGTTTCTCCCGCCACCACAACCCCCACGAGTTTTTTCCAATCAGAGGTTTTGAGGCTTTATTTTCCCATTCAGGAACCCTGGGTTGCACTGTCTTGCTCCCCAGTTGTTCCTCCTGGTTTATTTGCATGCAAATGTAGGACTGCCCAGTGTGCCAGCTATCACCTTGCGGAGAGTCCTCCCAGCTGCCTGTCTCCACCCCTCCTACTCATCTGGGTGAATGTTCCTTCTTTAACTCCTTGGTTGTCGGTCTTCCATAGAGTTAGATTTTCTGTCAGTTCTGGTTGTTTTTGTTTTTAAATTTGTTGTTGTCCTTCTTTTGGTTGTGTAAGGATGCACAGTATATCTACCTATGCCTCTATCTTGGCTGGAAGTTAGATTTATATCATTATTGCCTGTTTGAGATGAGAAAGTTGACTTACAGGTCCATTTTGGCTCATGAGGCTTGCTTTGACACTGACCATCAAAATGTCTTCCATAAACAGTGGCAGTAATTAATGTAAAAAATACTGAATCAGGAAGCATATAGTAATTACCTACATTTCTGTTTACTACATGTATAGGACAACAAATTCAGGAACAAGGGGGAGGTAATGTACAATGGAATAAGAAATCAAACAGATTACAAAATACTATCAACTGTAGTTATGCGACTACATCAGTATTTTCACTTGTTAAATAAAGCACATGCAACTCAAAATGCTAAATGACTATATTAGTTTTTGTCCAATTCTGTAAAGAATTATATGTTGGTGAAAAATCAAAATTATCTTGTAAGGTATGTATGACCTTATTTAGTATTTATCAGAGGTGTGAAAATGATCATGGTTAATATCAATGTAAGCCATTTACAGAGCATCGTTTAGGCATGCTGTTGATATATTAAAAATATCAGAAAATAATATTATGGCACCAGGTTATAAATAAGCTTATTTAAAACCATCTTTGTCAAAGTTTTAACATTGGAACAAAAAAAGCAAATGTGTCTAAACTATACATGAAGCAAATCTTGTTAATAGTACTTTTGTCCTATGGGTATTACTATTAAAGTTTTTTTCCTTTACATAAAACTACTAAAAGGAAAATTTAAGTATCTTACAACTCAAAGATTACTTTGTATCATTCTATAAACATAGTAATTACTTTATCAAAGCCCTGAATATAAGGCCTATTAGTATTCACTGATTTAGAAACTTCACTTTTATGTGGATGTTTTGGAGTTGAAGTCAGAATATAAACACAAAATAGGTTAAATATTTCTTCTCTTACCAGGTTTTCATTTCTTTTTTTTTATTGGTACAGGATTTGGGGATAAAGGTAGTGAAAACATCAGGGTTGACATATTTACATTTTACCAAGTAAAAGGCTCTTAAAGAATACAATGAGGGCATATTACTCATAACACAAATCCTCATATTAATTAAATGACTAAGAAAAATACTGTAATGCTTTAAACAAAAATTTTAAGATGTATCTATGACCACCCAGTTTCAAACAAAACACGATGATCAAAATATTTAACTGTCCTTTTATCAAGCTTTTACATATTCAGTTGTCACTGTCTGAGCAAATCAGTTTTAGCTTCTTCATAGTCCTCCATCTGTCTTTTAACATGACACTTGTTCGATTGTTGAATTTATAATGTAATAGTATTTTAGACCAGTTTCCTTCTCCATATTTCCTCACGCCAGATCTCAGATTCTTGTCTTCTTCCCAAAGCCATACCTTTTGATAAAAAATAAACAAATGGTTATTCACAGAAACGATTCTTTATAGTTTTAAAATGAGGAACAATGGACAAATAACATTAGTTTCAGGTGCACAACGTGATGCAATATTTGTATAAATAGTGAAATGACCACCAAATTAAGTCTAGTCAAAGTCCATAATAAGTAGATAAGAAGTTATTCACAGAAACAATTCTTTAAAGAACATACCTACAATAAACAGAACTTGTTTTTAATCAAAATAAAATTAGTTTGTTAAAGATGGAAGAATTCCTGTATACATTTCTTAGACTTATATAAGACCTCATATTTACCAGAAAAAGATTTTTAAGACCCTTTACTATTAGTCTTCATTTTACTTAAGTGTACTATGGCTCATATGTTCAAAATCAGAGATGCAAAGTAACAGTTAAACACCAACCCAATTCATCTGGCTTTAAGCTCCCACATGTTTTTCTATAATTGTTAGTAGCTTGGCATTTACTAATCCTATATATCTCTGAAGAGAATGTATGAATATTTAATATTTTACTGATGAACTAAGTGAAAACCCTGTTCGATGTTAGTCAAAGTATCCTTGAAAACTCAAAATTTCTGTAACATAGGTTTTGAAAACACAACAAAGGCTAACTAAAAATAAACTATTTTATTTTTGACACTTAAAAAAAGGAAATAAGGATCAAACCCTTGTCTGAGGTATCACATGTAAATATTTTCCCATAGAGTTAGTTCTCTTTTCATTTTGCTGATGTTTTCTTTAGCTATACAGAGGCCTTTTATTTTGATGAGATCCCATTTGTTTATTCTTTCCTTTATGTCCCTTGCTCTAGGGGACATATAGGTGAAAATACTGCTGCTTGAAATATCTGAAATTTTCCTACCTATGTTCTCCTCTAGGACTTTTATGGTGTCACAACTTACATTTAAAGTCTTTTTATCCACTTTGAGTTTATTTTTTGTGTATGGTGTAAGTTGGTGGTTTTTTTTTAATTTGCCAAATTCACTTACCATTCACTTTACAAAGAGTAATTTTATATACACAATATAATTTAATTTTCATCGTAATTGTATAAGGGAAGTGATACATCCCCACTTTATAAATAAACCATCACAAATTGAGGTTAAATTCTGGAACAAGAGTTACAACACATTTGCTATCCTCCGTCAGACCCTCCTGCCATAGTGCCCTGCCTTCCTCTTCCCTGGAATCGAAAGCCTTGAACCTAAATCATCTCGAATGTGACCCTACTCTTTCACTTTATTTTTTAAGTATGTTTTATTACACTTTTACAGTTTATTATACATTTTATTACACTATTAGTTTTCCCAACTTTCTCCCCTTTACCCCCCTCTGCCCTGTACTCCCCAACCCTTCAGCACCCCCGCCTTAGTTCATGTCCATGTGTTCTCCGTTCCGTATACCATTTTTGACCTCTCCCATCCATTTTATGCCTACCAATTATACTTTTTCTTCCCTGCACCTTTCCCCCCCCATTCCTCCCTTCCCATTCCCCACTGAAAATGCTCCATGTGATGTCCATTTCTCTGATTCTCTTCCTGTTCTAGTTGTTTGGTTAGTTTTTGTCTTCACTGTTTTTCTGTATTTTAGGTTCATTTGTTGATAGCTCTGTTTGTTATTTTACTGTTCATAGTTTTTGATCTTCTTCAATTTCTTAGATAAGTCCCTTTAACATTTCATATAATAATGGCTGCCATATAATCATAAACAGGAGCTGGGTTTTATTAAATGCTTATTTTTAATACTGTTTTCTTTAAAAAATTTTATTTATTCACTTTTAGAGAGAGGAAAGGACAGTAACATCACTGTGTGAGATACATCGACTGGTTGCCTCTCACACGACCCCAACCACCCAGGCATGTGTCCTGACTGAGAATCAAATTGGAGACCTTTTGGGTTGCAGGTGGGTGCTCAATCCACTGAGCCACACCAGTCAAGGCTGTTTTCTTGTTTTAATCTGAGCTATATTACTTTCAATAGAGATCGAAGTTGATATTTGATATAATACCAACACCTATATTTCTCAACAAATAACTAATATTCCCTGCTTGATTCCTGTTCAGGTTTCTGAGTGGAGCAAGTTTAAGTGGAGTTTCCAGTGGATCACATATGGCAGGGGTGGCAAACTATGGCCAAAATCCAGTCCTGCACTGTTTGTATAACTCAGGAGCTAACAACAGTTTTCACATGTTAAAACCTGCTTTTAAAAAAGAAAAAGAATAATATGTGACAGAAACTGAACAAGGCCTGAAATATTCACTGCCTAGCCCTTCATAGGAAAAATCTGCCAACCTCTGACCTAGAAGAAAGTTATAATTTTGTCCGTAAAGGTTAACATTAAGTACTTGTTGTTTTCTTCTAGTAAAAAAGAGAAATTCCAATTTAATATAGTTTCTTTGTGACTATGCCTTATTTTTTTATCTGAATGTTTTTATGCTCTCTGCTTAATTTCATCTATGATTTAAAGGTGAAGGCTAAAACCCATCATATGAAACAAGTGATCATACAGCAACTAATAATTATGCTTTTCAAAAGTTCAGAGCTTAAAGAAGCCAACTCCTTTCCATAGATGGAGTTGAATGAGTCACACAACTTGTTCATCAGTATCAGGTCAAACAGAAAACAAAGGGACAGTAATATTTCACAAATCTTTTTTTTCTTAAAACTTCATTTTTTCACTTTACATATTTAACTTACTGCACTATTTGTATTCATAATGACACACAGCTAACAAAGAGTTTAAGATGAAATATTTCAGGACCTAAACAAAAACTGAATCCTCTGTGCTGTTATTCTTTTTTTTAAATTAAAAATAAAATCAATTAAAAAATCCTAACAACCCTGGTCATGCCGATAGCCATCCAAAATACAAAGAGCATACAACAAATTAAAATGCATCATTTTTCTTTACTAAAGCTAAAAAGTTATATAAATATTTTTGTTTTTAAAAATTATTTGGGTGCCATTAGTTAATAAAATTATATAGGTTTCATGTTTACAATTCTTTAATACATCATCTATATACTGCATTATATGTTCACCATTCAAAGTCAAGTGTCCTTCTATCACCATATACTTGACCCCGTTTTACCCTTTACTCGCTCTACTCCTCTGGTCACCACCATTCTGGAATTTACTGTAGTCTGAGTTTTCATTTGTTTTGATTATTCATTTGCTGCTTTCAGTTTCACACCCCACATGAGTGAAATAGTACTTTTCTATTTCACTTTGTATAGTGAAATAGACTATACAATCAATAGAAATTGATTCTCAAGATCCATCAATGCTGTCACAAATGGCTGTATTTTCATCTTTTTTACAGCTGAGTAACAATCCATTGTATATATTTATTACATCTCCTATAGCCAATCATCTGTTGAAGGAGAAGTCAGTTGTTTTTATGTCTGGGGCACCATGATAATGGCGCAGAAAACAAAGGGGTACATCTTTACAGATGTTTTCAAATTTTTAGGGTTGATATCCAGAAGATGGGTTGCTGGGTCATATAATAACCACTCTTATTAATTTTCTGAGGAACCTCCATAATGTTTTCCACAGTGGCTGTACTAATATATAGTTCTACCAGCAGTGAATGAGGGTCCCTTTTTAGACTCCCTTTTAACCTAACAATTGTTATTTCTTGTCTTGTTGATTACAGCCATTCTAACAGATGTGAAATGGTATCTTGTTGTGGTTTTGATTTGCATTTCCCTAATAGCTAGTAAATTTGAGCATCTTTTCATATATCTGTTGGCCATTTGTATGTCTTCTTGGGAGAAGTGTCTATTCAAGTCCTCTGCTTATTTTTTAGTTGGGTTAATTTGCTGTTGTTGGGTTATATGAGATCTTTATGTATTTTGGATATTAACCCCTTATCAAAGGTACTGTTTACAAATATCTCCATTTGGTTGGCTGCCTTTTTGTTTTGTTGATGGTTTTTTGTGCTATGCAGAAGCTTTTTAGTTTTATATAGACCCATTCATTCATTTATTCATCTATTCATATAGACCCATTGCTTTTATTTCCCTTGCCTTTGGGATCAAATTCGTAAACATTAAGACCAAGATCCATAAATTTAGTACCTATGTTTTCTTTTACATATTTCATTGTTTCAGGTTCTAATTTTAGGTCTTTAACACATTTTGAGTCAATTTTTGTGTATGGTGAAAAACAGAAGTCATTTTATTTTTTGCATGTGGTTTTCCAATTTCCCAGCATAATTTATTGAACAGTCTTTCTTTTCTCCATTGTATATTTTGTCAACTTTGTTGAAAATTATTTGTCCACATGTATGTTGTTTATTTCTGGGCTTTCAATTCTATTCCCATGGTCTGTATGTTTTTATGTCAGTACCATGCTATTTGATTATTATTGCTATGTAGTACAGTTTGAAGTCAGAGATTGTAATACCTCTTTTCTTTAAACCTGAGGATAGCTTTGGCTATTCATGGTCTTTTGAGGTTCCAGGTAAATCTGATAGGTTTTTTATTCTATTCTTTTAAAAATGTCAGTGAAATTTTGATGGAGATTACATTAAATCTGTATATTGCTTTGGGTAATATGGCCCAAACCATGTTGATTCTTCAAATTCATGAACATGGAATAACTTTCTATTTTTTGGTGTATCTTCTTCAATTTCTTTTAGAAATGTCCTGTAGTTTTCAGGGTATAGATCCTTCACATTTGTTAAGCTTATTTCCAGGCATTTTATTCCTTTTATTTGCAATCACAAAAGGAATTGTTTTTCATTTCTTTTTCAAAATTCCATTGTGAGTATACAGGCATATAATGCATTTTTGTACATTGATTTTGTATCTTATAACTTTATTGTAATTGTTTCTAATAGTTGTTTGGTGGTCCTTAGGGCGGTTCTATATAAAGAATCATGTCATCTGCAAAATGTGACATTTTCTTGTCCTGTTCCTCATCTTGGAGGAAAAGCTTTCAGTTTTTTACCAGTTAGTATATTGGCTGAGGATCTGTCATACATGGACTTTATCATGTTGAAGTACTTTCTGTCTATACCTCTTTTATTATGTTAATGATAAATCACTGTTACATCTTGTGAAATGCTTTTTCTGCATCTATTGAGATAATCATAGGATTTTTATCTTTTACTTTGTTGATGTGGTATGTCACATGAATTGATTTGTGTATTTTGAACCATCCTGGTGGCTCTGGAGTGAACCCCATTTGATCAAGATGTATTTTTTTAAATCTATTGTTGTATTTGATTTGCTAGTAGTTTAGGAGTTTCACATTTTTATTCATTAGAGATACTGGTCAGTAGTTTTCTAATTTTGTGTTATTCTTGCCAGGTTTCTGTTATCAGGGTAATGCTGGCCTTTGTTCATTGTTTCAATTTCATTAGTGTTGCTCAATCTATTTAGACTTTTCAGTATTTATAGTACTTGCCATTATATACTATTATGGAAAAAAGTTTTTGTTGCTGAAAGGCATTTACTTCTTTAATAAAATAAATTTACAAAAGGAAGGCTCTTTTTTAAAAAGATCCTCACCCAGGGATAGGTTTATTGATTTTTCTTGTGTTTATTTTATTTTTTATCCTCACCCAAGGACGTTTTTTCATTTGCTTTTTAAAAGAGAGAGAAAGGAAGGGAAAGAGAAAAAATGCAAGACAAGCATTGATTTGTTGCCTTTGTATGTACCCAGATCAGGAATCCCAAAGGCAATCAAACCCACAACCTTTTGGTACATGGAACAACACTCCAATCAACTGAAACCCTGGGCGAGGGATCTCTTTTTAAATTGTGATGAGGCGAGCAGATAAACCTTTTGTCTGTTTAACAGGCAGGCGCAGCAAATAGACACTGTCCAATCAGGCACAGACTACAGAAATACAAATTTCTAAAGAACCTAAATCTCAACACAAAATAAGATAAAATCTGTTACTCATCTGAAATAATCTGTCTCCTGATAAAAGCCAATAGTTTAGAGCTAAAAGTAAAACCAGACAGTAGTTATATCCAGAATATTTTTATTTTAGCATAATAAACAGTGACAGACAATATCACCTATATTGCCTTCCTTAAATTATGTAGTTGATATCCCACATAGTATTTTGACTACAAAGAAAGTAATAACTTTTGTCAAATATATCCATAAACAACACCTACAATTCCATTTGCAACTGTTGCCAGAAGCACTATAGGGAAAGACCAATTAAAAGTATGAGTTAGATAATGCAAAATAATATTGAATGTACACTGTAATTAAAAAAAGTTAAAGCAAAATAAAACCCACAAAACTCTTAAAAAGTCAGTATGAGGTAGAAATCCAGCTTTTGGAATAATGTGTAAAGAGGCAGAAAATATTACAGAATAATGTGTAAATATTACTTGTATAACAACTGCCTCAGCTGGAAGAGCTGCCTCAGACTTTTATTGAGAAGGAGTCTCTAGGGAAACCTAAAGACAACACAGGAGCTAAGAAAAAAGTATATTTTAGTTACTACCACATATACTTATGGAAAACAGTAAATAAAATGTAATTTCTCATCAGATGAATACAAAACCTCACACTAAAAGCCAATTTACCTCAGTTCCTATTATCTGACAGTTATGCCCAGCTATTAACAAAAAATTATAAGGAACATTCAAAGGTGAAAAACACAGTCTGAAGGGACATAGCATCAGGCTCAGCTATGGCAAAGGTTTTGGAATTATAAGAGTAAGAATTTAACATAACTATAATTAATATGCCAAGGCTCAAGTGGACAATGTAAAAACAGATACATAAATGTAAGCAGAGATATAATCCCTAAGAAAGATTCAAAAGGAAATGCTAGAAATCAACAACCTGATAACAAAAATGAAGAATGCCTCTGATCAGCTAATCAGCAGACTAGACATGGATGAAGAAAGATCAGTGAACTTAAAGATATGTTCATAGAAACTCCTCAAATTGAAGAGCAAAGAACTCTCCGCACATGAACAGGCCTGGCAGAGAGTCACACACTGGATTGCTGATACCTCTGACAGATTGACCAGGGCCAGTCAGTCACAAGCAGCATTTGAAAAAGGCCTACACCAGAGTCTTTATAGATCCACCTAATATATTAAAAAAAAAAAAAAAAAAAAACAACAAAGAAACAGCCAAAATGGGAAGACAAAGAAACAGACACCACAAGAAAAAAAAAGGATAATTCTCCAGAAGAGCTAGATAAAACTAAGGCAAACAATTAACAATAGAGAATTTAGAATAAGGCTCATAAGGATACTTGACAGCATGAAAAAACATAAGAGAGGACCAGTCAGAAATAAAGAATGCAGTATCTGAAATAAATAATACACTGGGAAAAATAAACAATAGGTTAGATGAAGTAGAGGACCCAATCAGTGATTTAGAAGATGAGGTAGAAAAAACCACCTGGGTAGAGCAGCACAAAGAAAAAAGAATTTAAAAATAATGAGGATTGCTTAAGAACCATTTTGGACAACATGAAGTGTAACAACATCCACATCATGAGAATACTAGAAGAAGAAAGTGAGCAAAGGATCAAGAACCTATTTGAAGAAATAATGACCGAAAACTTTCCTAATCTGGTGAAGGAAAAGCCATACAAGTCTGGAAGCTCTGAGTCCCAAATAAGTTGGACCTACATTGAGACACATCATAATTAAAATGACAAAGTTTAAAGACAAGGAGAGAATTCTAAAAGCTGCAAGAGAAAAGCAAGTAAGTTACATTCAAGGGAGCACCCATTAAACTGTTATCTGATTTCTCGACAGAAACATTTCAGGCCAGAAGGGAGTGGTATGAAATATTCAAGGAGATGAAATGCAAGGACCTAAAATCAGGGCTACTTTACCCAGCATGGCTATTATTTAAAATCAAAGGATAAATAAGGAGCTTCCCAGATAAGAAAAAAGTAAAGCAGTTTGTTAATACAAGATTAGTACTATAACAAATGTTAAAGGACATGCTTTAAAAAGAACAAAAAGAGGCCCTGGCTGGCATAGCTCAGTGGATTGAGCACGGGCCTGCGAACCAGAGTATTGAGGTTCGATTCCCAGTCAGGGCACATGCCTGGGTTGCAGGCCAGTTCCCAGCAGGGGACGCATGAGAGGCAACCATACATTGATGTTTCTCTCCCACTCTTTCTCCTTCCCTTCCCCTCTCTTGAAAAATAAATAAATAAAATATTTTTAAGAAAAAGAGAAAAGAAAAATAGAACATGTCTAACAATAACATGGCAGTAAATATGTACTTATCAATAATCACCTTAAATGTAAATGGCTTAAATGCTCCAGCCAAAAGACAGAGGGTACCTGAATGGATAAGAAAACAAGACCCATATACATGCTGCCTCCAACCGACCCATCTCAGATCAAAAGATACACACAGACTAAAAGTAAAGGGATGGAAAAATATATTTCATGCAAATGGAAAAAAAAGCTGGGGTAGCAGTACCTATATCTGCAAATAGGCTTTAAAACCAAGGCTACAGTAAGAGACAAAGGATACTACATAATGATAAAGAGAACAATCCAACATGAGGATATAACCCTAGCAAACATTTACACATCCAACATAGAAGCAACTAAATATGGGAAGCAAATCTTGATGGCCATAAAGGGAGAGATTGATAGAAATATAGTCATAGTTAGGGATTTAAATATCCCACTGACTTTAGTGGATAGAAAATCAACAAGGAGACAGAGCCTTAAAGGACACACTAAATAAAATGGATTTCATTTGATATCTTCAGAGCATTTCACCCCAAAGCATCAGAGTATACATACTTTTCAAGTGCACATGGAACATTTTCTAGGATAGACATGTTAGGACATAAAACAAGTCTCAGTAAATTTAAGAAGACTGAAATCATATCAAGTATTTTATCTCACCACAATGCTATGAAACTACAAATCAATCACAAGAACACTGATAAACATGCAAAGACATGGAAGCTAAATAACATGTTGTAAACAATGAATAGGTCAACAAGAAGATTAAGGAAGAAATCAGAAGATACCTTGAAACAAGTGAAATTGAGGATAAAACAATCCAAAATCTGTGGGACATTGGGAAAGCAATCCTAAGAGGAAAATTCATAGCATTACAGGCCTATCTCAAAAAAAAATAAGAAAAAGCTCAAATACTTTACACTTAAAAGAAACTTGAAAAATAACAACAAAGTCCAAAGTGAGTAGAAAGGAAGGAGATAATAAAGATCAGAGCAGAAATAAATTAGATAGTAAAACAAAACAAAAACAAACAAATGAAAAAAAAACAGATACAAAAGATCAAGAAATCCAAGAGATACTTCTTTGAAAAGATAAACAAGATTGACAAAACTTTAAAAAGACTCATCAAGAAAAAAGAGCACGGACCCAAATAAATACAATCAAATGAAAGAGGGGAAATAACAACTGACACCAAAGAAATACAAAGGATTATAAGAAAATATTCTGAACTCCATGACAACAAAAATCTATACCTTGGCACATCATATTCACAAAGCAAAATACCAAAGAAAAATTATGTAAAACTATTTGTGGCATAAGGTTAGCCATTCCCCATTCTCTTTTGGGAATTCGCCCAATAGCAAAAATGAAAGAAATCCTAAACTCTGATAAAATTAGAAGACCCCTTATGATCTGAACCATAATATAGGTGAAAGGAATACATTATCAGTGGAAACTGACAAAAGGTATACAAAGAAGCATGGCACAGGCACACAGTTTACAGATTTCAGACAGCCTGTGAAGTACACTGTTCCAAAGTAAACACATACTGAGGTGCAAACCCTAAATCCCTGGTCTGAAACAGCAAGAGCCTCCCTCAATCTGAAATAGCTCCAAAAATAGAAGTGATGAGGTTAAATAAAGAATCACAAGATAAGCAGTATGTGCAGGAAGCAAAGTAAAAGTAGTTTTTGCTTGCTCACTTGGGGGAAAAAAGCAAGGCTTAAAAAAAAGCTTTAATCACAGGAGATATTCCTAGTAGCCTTGAACTTGATGTAGGATCAAGTTCTCTAAAATCTCAGTGTGAATCATTTGCAAAAAGCCTATCAAGGAGCCTGGACTGGTGCCGATCAGTTGTCTGAATGTCATCCTGCAAAATGAAAGGTTGCCGGTTCGGTTTCTGGTCAGTGCACATGCCTGGGTTGTGGACCCAGTCCCCTGTTGTGGGAGTGAAAAGGAAGCTGATTGATTTTTCTCTCACAAACTGATGTTTCTTTACCTCTTTCTCCCTTCCATCTCTCTAAAAATAAATAAATATAATCTTTAAAAAAAGCTTAGAAGAAATAAATCATCTTAATACAGGAGAGTAAGAAAAAGGTACCGGATCACTTTCTACTTCCAACCATGATAGAACAAGGACCAGATTTATGCACCTGCTGTAAACAACTAAAACACTAGACGAAATACAGGAAACAACTGTTTCAGACACTGGACAAGATGGCACAGGACTATATTCACTGAGAGAAATAAATGAAGTCAGTCTTAAAACTGACCCAGCTTAACTTTCTGAATAGAAAAATTCCATACCAGATGGTATCTTTTTTTTTTTTAAACACAGAATAACATTACCTGAATTGGACCTCTATTAGGCAAATATAAATATAAAAGAGAAAATATGTGGATTTAAGACCCATCTTACATATGAACTGAGTTTATGACAGTATCACAATCATTTTAAACAAATGTCGTATCAATACCCAACTTAAGACTATTTTTTAGCCTTGGCTGGTGTGGCTAAATGGATTGAGTGCCAGACTGCAAACCTAAAAGTCACTAGATTCCCTGTCAGGGCAGATGCCTGGGTTGTGGGTCAGGTCTCCAGTTAGGGGCATGTGAGAGGTAAATGACTGATGTTTCTCTCACACATCAATGTTTCTCTCCGTTTCTCCCTTCCCCTCTCTCTAAAAATAAATAAAGAAAATCTTTAAAAAAACCACTTTTTGAGAAAAGATGATTTTAACAATGTGGGTGAAGTATTTTTTTTGAATCTTTTAATGGGCAGACTGGTCAATCTAAGATGGCAAAATGAAAGACAGCCAAGAAGAAACATTTTATACTCAGGATTTGGGGGGGGGGGCGTTGAAGAGAAATAATGTGAAATAATCACAATTATTCAAGTTATGACTTTACTGTCCATCAAGTATCATTTTAAGATAATAAACAAATACCTGTCTCTTCCTAGAGCGATGATTTTTAGAAGTTTCTGGCTGATTGTTTAAAACACTCATTCTCTTTCTTTCGGTCTCTTGTTTGTCTTTCTGTGTCCTTCTTCTACCTAAAAGTAGGAATACTGCCATCAAAAATTGTTTTACATTAAAAGAAAAAGAGGAATTATATATTTAAAGCCACCATGAAATTCCCACTTATATTTTTAGCTTTTTTTAAAGAAAAAGAATTCTATGTGCTTAATTTTTCTCCCCCTTCAAATTTCAAAACAGCACGGTACAGTCCCTCCCTCTTTCTTATTCAGAGTTCAATAAGACAAGAAATACATGCATCTGTAACTGAAAAGAAATAGAACTATAATTATTGAAAGAGAATTTTTTATACAGAAACTAAAAGAATCAACGAATAGAATTAAGAAGAGTTTAACAAGATGGTTAGATAAATAATTATTTGACTGTTTGATCAATAAACAAAACTCAATAGTATTTCTGTACATTAGCAACAATTAAAATATGTAATTAAAAACTAAAGATACTGAAAGATAATATTCACAATATAACAAAAAAGATAACATTCTTAGGGATAAATCTAGCAAAAGTAGTCAAGATCTATGTATAGTTAACTTAAAATGTTTTACTATATATGTGTGTTTGTATACACATTATAAGAAAATATATATACAGAGGACAATATAAATAGAGAAATATCCACAGAAAGACAATTATGTTAGTTGTCTGAAAATTATCTATTGTTACAATGCAATTTAAATAAAAATTTCAACAGGGTTTTTAGAATTTAACACTATTACTCTAAAACTCTATGTGTTAAGAGAGGTAGTCCATCAGGGCCCTGAAAATCCCTACAGCTTTTGTGAATGTACAAGGATTGATTATTCATTTCCTGCTACCAAGTAGTTTCCGCGGTTAGTAAGACAGGCAACGAAGTAGGTCAAAGGAACAAATTTATTTTAGTTTAGAATTATAATTCTTAGCCATTTTATAGCAATAGATGTAGAAAAACGTTGGAACTCCAGCAACATGAAGCAAATATTTGAGTTTAACTTTACCGTCTTTAAAATGAGGATGATGATATCTATGGATGTAAATATTTTTGAGTTGTAATTTACAAGTATTAGCTAATAGAGGCCATGTTATCAGCTATCAACTATGAATGTGTTCAATTAATATTTACTGCAGTGTTACTATGTGTCCAGCATCAAGCTGGTACATCTATGATTTTTATAGTGATCAGTGTATTTAGGTATGAATCAACAAGGTTTTAAAATCCCTACATAACTGTAGTATCTACAATATGGTGTCAGTTCAATAAACATTGATTGAATGCATACATGGTAAGAAGGAACTTTTAATCAAATTATAATTTAAAATAATGACAAAAATTATGGACTGTTTTTTAAGATTTTGGGTTATTGTTGCTTGTTTCTTAAATCAATCTAGCAATGCCTTTAATAAGGATAATAAATTCTGAATGCAATGAGGATGGCTAGCTTCTATATGCAGTTAAGTTTCACTGCAGTGTTGTTGGCCATGAGTTCAATGTTAATGAACATATTATATATATTAAATAAGGTATCTTTTAACAGAAACACATAAAACAAGGCTATGTATTGACCAGTTGACAAAAATGGGTGACCAAGAGGCTCCAAGAAACCTACCCCTATACTGCCCCATGATGTCTCATTATTCACTAATTCAGTACTCGTGGAGCCTTCCTAGAACATAACTACCGCAAATAACAAGAATCAATTATATTTATGTTTTAGACAAGTAACTATGTCAAATTGCTACATAAAGTTTAAATAGAAAAGTAGTGTACCATTATACCAAAGTACTCTAGGTCATCAAAGCTCCAGAAAAAATACAACTAAGCGATGAAGAGATAGCCAACCTATCAGATGCACAGTTAGAAAACACTGTTAATCAGGATGCTCACAGAATTGGCTGAATTTGGTTGCAAATTAAATGAAAAAAAAAAAAAAAAAATGAAGGCTATGCTGTGTGAAATAAAGGAAAATGCACAGGGAACCAATAGTGATGGGAAGAAAACTGGGACTCACATCAATGGAGTGGACCAGAAGGAAGAAAGAAACATTCAACCAGAACAGAATGAAGAAACAAGAATTCAAAAAACTGAGGAGAGGCTTAGGAATCTCTAGGACATCTTTAAACATTTCAACGTCTGGATTATAGGGGTACCAGAAGCAGAAGAAGAGCAAGAAATTAAAAACTTAATTAAACAAGTAATGAAGGAGAACTTCTCCCATCTGGCAAAGGAAATAGACTTGCATAAAGTCCAGGAAGCTCAGCGAGTCCCAAAGAAGTTGGACCCAAGGAAGCAGACACCAAGGCACATCATAATTACATTCCCCAAGATTAAAATGAAGGAGAGAATCCTAGAAGCAGCAAGAGAAAAGGGGACAGTCACCTACAAAGGACTTCCCATCAGACTGTAAGCAGATTTCTCAAAACAGACCTTACAGGCAAGAAGGGGCTGGAAAGAAGTATTCCAAGTCATGAAATCCAAAGACATACATCTGAGATTGCTCTATCCAGCAAAGCTTTCATTTAGAATGGAAGGGCAGATAAAGTGCTTCTCAGATAAGGTCAAGTTCAAGGAGTTCATCATTACCAAGCCCTTATTATATGAAATGTTAAAGGGACTTATCTAAGAAAAAGAAGATAAAAAATATGAACAGTAAAATGACAGCAAACTCAGTTATTAACAACCACACCTAAAACAAAAATAAAAGCAAACAACTAGAACAGGAGTAGAACCACAGAAATGGAGGTCACATGGAGAGTTATCAATAGGGAAGTGGGAGGGGGAAAGCGGGAGGAAAGGTACAGAGAATAAGTAGCATAGAAGGTAGGTAGAAAATAGACAGGAGGAGGGTAAGAATAGTATAGAAAATGTAGTAGCCAAAGAACTTATATGTATGATCCATGGACATGAACTAAAGGGGGGTATGTGGGTGGGAGGAGTGTGCAAGGTAGAGGGGAGTGAAATGGGACAACTGTAATAGCATAATCAATAAAATATGTATTTTTAAAAAGTACTCTAGGCTAGGCAGTCAGAATAGCTAACTTTCTAACTTAGCTACCACTTCTAATTAACTCTGTCCAGTCATGACATTTAATCTCTTTGTGCTTCAGTTTTCTGAAGTGTTTTTGTGTGTTGTGGTGACAAGGTCAAAGATTGGCTTGCTTTGAGAACACCTCAATTTTCCACTTTTAAAACATTAATAAGAGTACTCACTTTTAAGAACTTTTTTTCTTTCTTCTTCCTCACTAGAATCTTGTTGGTGGCAATCATGTTGTGAGTTAGATAAGAAGAGATTCTTGTGAGACCTAAAGGAAACATCAAAGCTTGTAACTGGTTCCATAAAGACTAGAAAAGCCATGGAAAAAGGGAGGTGATTTGTCTCCTCTGTTCTTGGACATTCTTCTACTTTGACCTGTTTCCTTCCATGTTCTCCTGGCTTAGTGTTCCACCTTAACCTATGGCCTTTTAGAGTTTTGTTATCATACTTCTCTTTCTCCCACCACCTACTTTCTCCATCTCATTTACTCAGTAATCAAGATTCTTTTGGTTTTCCAATTAAACAGATCAAGTAAAAGAAATTTCAGAGTGTAAAGCATTAACTTTCATTCTCTCCTATGGCTTATAAGTTTATTTCCCCAAAGAGAAATTCCAAAATTCCTTTATACAGAATGGCAGATACCACTTGATTATCTTTATAACTTCAAAAAAAAAAAGGCTTTTTTTGAAAGGTAAAGGCTGTTTGGAAATACTGGATGTGGCATAATTTTTTGGCAACCCTAAAAAGTTGGTATTATTCCAGTTTTATAAAGGAGCAAACTATGATGATAAAATAGTTAAGCTCAGGCAGCTATTTTATCACCACCTAAAATCAATACTTTCACCCCTGTAAGTGCTGTATGCAGCCTGCTAATCCTTTCCTTCCCTCTCGAAACTTTCTCCTGTGCCCTCTGGAATGCCATTTATAGCCTCTTCACTTTGTTCAACACATAGCTCTCCCTTGGGGACAACATTTCTATCCTTTATGGCTTTCACAAGTAGAGACTGACTTACTCTTCCACCTTCCTTGAGCCATAGGTTCCCAGAGGTGGGTCTCCTGTAAATAAATGCCACTTTCAGGATCTTGCTTCCACAAAGACCTTAGCCTGTGAGAACTTAGGCCACTGAGGTGTACCGCCCACTACCACTGATCAGTCAATCACCATCCTTCCAAGCATTTCTCACCATTCACAGATCCCTCGGTTCCTAACTACTGCTTTTATCATGAGTTATTTCAGAGTCCCCATAGATAACCCAACAAGCTCCTCCCCATTCACGTAGACTTCCTGCTCTCTAAACATGTGACATTGTCTGTTACAGCATGTATAGTAGGTTAAATGCAGTTTTTCAAGTAATTTCATAAAATAAAATTTGTAACATTCATCAGAAACGTTAACCTCCAACCCCTCCTGCCTCAGCATCATATTCTTGTTTCAATGGCAGAGGAAGAATTTACTAAACATCTGCTTTAAGTTCAAGTGCTCCCTGAGTGTGTATTCTAATAAGGGCATTGTAGGGACAATGGGAAATAACTCAGGGTCCCAGAGGCAGGTCTCTAGAGAAAAAATTTTAAGAATGCAATAAAAAGAAACATTTAGTAAGAATAGTACTTTCCACAAGTCAATTTAGTAAAAATTTCAATTTGTACAAAGTATCTTTGAGAAAGAAATTCTGCTACCATTGGGACATATATTGTCCATTACAACATGGCTAATTTTTGCCAGATATGCTTACCAGAGATAGTAAATCAAGCTTTCCCAAACACAATTTAAGCAGAATCAATGCTGTAATCAAGCATTCATAGTGTCACTCTTTAAAAAACTCCTCCATGGATCTCTATTTCTATTCAAGTTTAATTTCTTGTCCTCTTCACCAGCCTCTAACTGAATTTTTTAAAAAATCCCTCCCCTTTGTGACAGTTAAAATTAGCTCCCACAGACACTGCAGACCTCATACCACCATGGACTCGCTGCAACTACTCTCTCCTGAAACAACATTTCCTCTTCCAATTACCTGTTAAAATGTTAACCACCCTCCAAGGCCCAGCTCAGTGCTCACACATCCTTGAAGGTGTCCATATCAAGTCTTTCAGCATGTGAGTTCACCTTCAACCCAACGAATTATGTAATGTCTGCCACTGTCTCATTTCATCTATAATTGTTATGGTCTCAAATAGTTTGTAAACTTTATCAGAGCAAAATATTTATTTCATCTAGTACTGATAGCATAAGGTCTTCATGTTTCCTAGCATTTGTCTGACCTCCCAGTCACAATTCTGATTCTATTTGCTTCCAAGATGCTTGATTTCTGATTTCTACTTTGTGCCTAGTTTTGGTTTTGCCCTGTGTCCAGCCCACTACAAGTTTTATTGTATGACTAGTAATGAATGAGGTACCAAGGATACAAACCCCTCAAAGAATTCTCAATCTAGTGAGAGATACAAATAGGTAAACAGATAAGTTACTATCCAAGGTAAGTCCCTTTACATAGGTGTGACTTGATGCTATGGAAGCACAGAAGTGACAACTCTGGTCAGAGAGCTAAAGAAGACTGTTTTATAGGTGATTTTTGAGCTAGACCTTGAATGGCAAGTATTTTCAGAATAGAAAATAGGAAATTCAAAATTGAAGCAAGGATCAAGGCATAAAGAAGCTTGTATTTCAAGATGAGGGAGAAGTTCTGGTTGCTAGAAAGTATGGTATATGTGGACGGGGAAGGGTTAATGCTTAGGGACAAGGTTATTTATAGGGGGGAAAAACCAAAACAGAAAGGTGCTATGTAAGGCTTTATAAGCCATGCCAGTAAGTCCTAACTCATCTAGTAAGAAATTGAAAGCCAATAGAGGTTATTAAGCTTAGAAGTATTTAGACAGACTTGTTTTCATGGGTAGCTAACTCTGGAAGTTATGTTATGAATGGATTTGTGTGGTAGAAAGCTATGCAATAATCTAGGATATAAATGATAAGAAAGGATAAGTTAGAGAGACATTTCTGATGTGGGATTCACAACACTTGGGAAGATAATTGGATGTACAATGTGAAGGAAAGTCAGGGTACAGAGAAATGAGAACAAGAATTCTGTTTTACACACTGATTTACTTTGTATCTAGGAGACATTTGAAATAGTGTATGGTACTACATAAGGAGGGGACATAAGACATGTTCATTATCTGTAAGAATAATGGTAAGTTTGAATTCTGTTTTATTTTAAAGTAGTATTACACGAGGCAGAAAGACTGGGCCACACGAATGTATTAGGTCTTAGTATTGCTAAACTCTGATTTCATAAACAACGTGAAACAACTGAACCAATAAAAATAGTATCTGTACTTCACAAAATGTGTCTTAGAAAAACTAAGTGAGAACTAGCACTTTAGAAGAGATTTTGGGGAGATGACAGTGAGGAGCAGATCCTGTTCTGATAGCAGGCACAAGAGAGATTATAAGACGACTGAGCTCAGTCCTGAGGTGTGATCCAGGCCACATCCACAGAACTTGGACCCAAATCCCCACCTCTAAATAAATAGTTAAGATGGGGAACCTGCCCTGGCTGGATGGCTCAGTTAGTTGGAGCGTCATCTCTTACACCAAAAGGTTGTGGGTGCAATCCCCGGTTAAAGGCACATACCTAGGTTGTGGGTTCAATCCCTGGTCGAGGCATGTGCAGGAGGCAACTAATCAATGTTTCTTTCTCACATAGGTGTTTCTCTCTCAAATCAATGATAAAAAAACGAAAACGAAAACAAAAACAAATCTTTGGGTGAGAATTTAAAAAAAAATGGGGAAACTTCAGCATTCAAGTCAATGGTCCCAAGAAAAAAAAAGTTAATATTACATCCATTGCCAAATATATCCATCCAGAGACCATAGGATGAGTATTTGGCCTTGGGTTAAGGGTGGAACAATAGAGAGAATGGGTCACAGATTCACCAGAAAGGAAGATCTTTATAATGGTTGAGTTTATATTATTGATAGGGTTAGCTTCTAAAGCCAAAGCAAAGGTAAAATCAATTTTGTAAAAGTTAACCTTACAAACCCCTTAAGAAGAAATAACTCTGGAGACTGAACTCTGGTCTCCCAATATGTATGACTGACACAGCGGTTTCCCTCCAGCACTGGAGCAAACCGACCAAGCAGGCTGGCTTACCCTTACAGATGTATGAGCAGTGTCTTAAATACTAGAATACTCCTCAGTACAAACAGTCACATAATGTGGCCAAGTGGGACCTGAGAACTAAGTGGCACAGATGATTTAGGTTTCCAGCCTCAGTACTGTTCCAGGGCACAAATCTACTGAGAACGGTAAATATCACACTATCTAAACCGTGTATTTTCACTACTCTTGCTTTAGAGTAGTGAAACATATAACAAAATTTTGCATAAGTCATGAAACAAAATAATTCTGCACACTCTGAATCACCAAAAGTTCATCATCATCAAGAAAATATACTCAATGTCCAATAATTATTTTTATTAATAATGGCTCACTTGTATCACTTTTACATAAAGATATTACATTCATATGATAAAAAATTATCAATGGATTTACAAACCTTTTGCCTATATCCAAATCAGCTTGAGTTTCCATGTCAACGTCAGTACCATTAGGCTTCTCTTGAGGAACTGTTCTTGCTCTTTTACTTTCTACTACTTTTGCTGCTGCCTAAAAAAGGGGATTGGGGAGAGAAAGAAATGCTTTAAGCCATTTTAAACAAAAAACATTAAATTAAAGCGAATTCTTTGATAGTTGTAACGAAAGTACCTATTCACAAGCCAATCAAGGGCACTACGCAGCTATTTGACCCAGTAACTGACATTACCTGCAGCTACTTTAGATACCTGCTTATGGAGATCTTTTCTTGTAAATCTATGTTATACACACAATGTTCTCTTGGCAATTTTAAGATAAAAGGTCACTTTAAAAAATCCAGATATTTTAAAATAAAAGTACCCCAAATTAATCAATGCTCCATCGTAACACATTAAGTTAAAAATTTCTAAGGTCAAAACAGAGGCTAATATGTTATAAAAAAATTTAAAGGCTCCTTTTCAGTCTAATTGAACTTTTTCCAAAAATATGCTAAAACTTTTTATAAAGTTTAATTAAATTTAAACAAAATATTTTTGCTTATTTCTTAACTCATTCTAAGTTTCCTCTCTCAACTTTTTATTTTGAAAACTTCTTCAACTCTTATTTTGAAAAGTTATAAAAATACTACAAAGATCACTGATAAACCCTTTAGGTTCACTAATTCTAACTCTGCCACATTCTTCTACAAAAACCACTAAACAAAATTCTGATTTGTTTTTTAAGGATTTCTATTTTAACTATTGTTCTTTATTACAATAATTTCTCCTAACTTTCTGAAATATGCATACCTTCATTAAAAATGTTGATGATTTTTCATCAAGCACATAATTCACAAAACTCTTAATTTTCTCCATCATGCAGTTATAGCTGAAGTGTTGAAAAAGGGAATGAAATGTATCTTTCTGAGAGATTATCTTAAGCAATTTCCTTTGTAAAGGCTAGAGAAAACAGAACAACACGAAAATCACGAATAAGATACTAGAAATTTTGTCATATATTAAAAAGATCAATTTATAAAAACAAACTCAAAGACACACAAGATTTTAAAAAATCTAATGTTCTAAATGGCCCACTGATTTATTTTCTTTTTAATTTAAAAATACATTTCACACACATAATAAAGGACTTAAAATATTACAAACCTGAGGGTGCAGTATCAAATTTAAGAAATAAGATAGCATCTGTCTAATTACAGTCCTTGTTTATAATAAAGTGGGGGCAGAGAACCCAATAAATGTATCAAGCTTTCTGCTGCAATCTGGAGTGTTATACCCTAGGAACAGGAGCAAATCAGAGACAGACTGAGCCTTTCTAAAACTATGGCTGACGGCCAACTTGGCTCAGTACCTCAAGGGATTAAGGTGATTATCCCCCAACTCTATATATACCAGTAAATGAGAAGATGCTCACCTGCATTAGTCACCAGGGAGACAAAATTAAAACTCAATGTGACACAGTACATATTTGCCAGAATGACTAAAGAGAAAACCACAGATAAGGTCTGTGAAGCAACTGGAACTCTCCTGCAATCGTAGAGGAACTGAGATAATATAAAATTATCTTTGGAAAATTATTCGGCAGCATCTACCAACACTATGTTCAAATCCTGTAATCCATCAGTTCCATTCCTAACTATACATTTTACAAAAGACATGGATAAAGGAATGTAATAGTCCAAAACTGGAAAATGACTCAAATGTCCATCGACAGTAGAATAGATAAATTGTAGTATATTCCTACAATGAAGTAATGAGAATGAACAAACTATTATAAGCAATGCCATGGATCAATCTTACAAATCCAAACTTGCTATATGATTCTATTATAAAAAGTTCAAAAAAAAGTAAAGCCGATCTTAGATGTTATGAGTCAGGCCAGTGGTTGCCCATGAGAAGGTAGGAGGGACAGGGACTGGAGGATGGGGGTGCTGGGATCTTCTGATTCATGATTTTGGGGGCTCATCATACAGATGTGTTCCTTTTGTGAAAACACACCTACTTATACATTTATGCTACATGTACCGTACTAGAGGTATGCTATTGGTCAGTAAGTTCACAGAAAAGCTATCTTTTCTTTGATTAAGCTTACTTTACCCTGATAGCACTTTATTTTTAATATTCAACCTTAATGTTACACAGAGAAACAAAAATGACCAATGATCACATAATAAACCGTGAGAAAAATAAGCAAGTTTTAATGCCTTCCTCATACCTGCGTTGCCCAATATAGTAGCCACTAGCTACACATGGCTACTGAGCCCTTAAAATGTTTAAGCCCTGAAATTAAACAAAAATGTAAAATACATACTAAGTTTTGATGACAGTACATAGAAGGAGTGCAAAATATTTCATCAATACATTTTTATACTAATTAAATGTTTAAAATGATTTTAAAATATTAAAAAAATAGTGGGTTCAATGTTATTAAAATTAATTCCACTTGTTTCTTTCTAGTTTTTTAATGCAGCTACCAGAACATTTAAAATCACATATGTGACTTGCATTGTACTTCTATTGGACAGCAGTGTTCTATACACCGTTCTTGTTCTCCTCCTACGTTCTTTCAATTTTCCTCATTCCATACAAATAGTTCTAAAATTCTGCTTTTAATTTAAACAATTACCGTATGTGAGCCATCAAATATTCTTTCAAAGACTTCTTCTGCTTCCTTAAAATTGCCACTTTCCATGCAAACAGCTATAGCCTAAAAGATAGGATGACAAATATATATCTTACATTGCTTTTTGAAATACTCAATTGTTGTTTAATACTGAAATAACTACGGTATTTTTCCAACTATAAGATGCACTCCCCCCCAAATTTGGGAGGAAAAGGGGGGTGTATCTTATAGTCAGAATGTAGCTTACCTGGCTTGCTGTGTGGAAGGGGGGGTGGCAACCTATGTTATTTATGTTATTAAATATTCTACCACATTTTTTGCTTCAAAAATTTTTTTCCTATTTTCCTCCTCTAAAACCTAGGTACGTCTTATGGTCCAGTGTGTCTTATAGTCCAAAAAATTTGGTACTTCATTTAAAATATTTTTATGTAGTTTATATGATCTTACCTATAAGTGGAATCTAATCAACAAAACAAATAAGCAAGCAAAATAGAACCAGAGACACTGAAATAAAGAACAAACTGACAGGAACCAGAGGGGAGGGGGGAGGGAAATAACAAGGGAAAGATAGGAAAGGGTCCTCATCTAAAAACATGTATAAAGGACCCATGGACAAAGATAAGGGTGGGGAGGGTGGTGGAGGGAAAATAGAGGCAACTATAGTTGAACAACAATAAAAATAGAAAAAGTGACAAAAATAAATACAATTTTTTTTCTAATTTAAGAATTTTGATTTGATAAATTATCTAAAATATTTATCAAAGATAAAGTAACTTGTTTGAAAAGACATGAAAAATTTCATATATACTAATAAATACGCAGCACTGCATCTCTAATTTAGGTCAAATTAAAGGCAAGTATTAGTAAATAAATTAGAAGCTACACTACGTACATTTAGGACACACTTAAGTATTTTGAGCAAAAGGGAAATGAGAGGGGAACTAGATGACATTTGTGAAGATTAGGATATATAAAATCTGCTAGAGAGGATACCTGGAAAGTCTCTAATAGAAACCTAGGAAGCCAGATGCTTTTCAGTAATCATTTTATAAATTCCCCTTTTTGATACCATATGTGGTAAGATATGGGACCACTATTACCATCTAAGTAGCTTTATAAACTTGGACAAATTATTTAGCCTCTTGATGACTCCTTTTCCCTATATGTAACAGGGTGGAAATAAAAATACCTACTTCATAGGTTTGTTTTTAGAGTCAGAGAGTTTTATATGAAAATACTTAGAATAGTACCTGGTAAATAGTAAGCAATATAGTACATGTTTGTTGTATGTTTTATGGTAACCCACTTAACTTTTCACTGGTATATTAACAAAGGCCTGCTTCCACTAGAAAACCCCCAAATTGGGATAACATGACAAATCTCCTTGCCTTGCATTGAAATTCTTTAAAAAAGAAGCAGTCATTTTCCTGTCCATTCTCTTCAGGTCTTGATTCTACCTGATAGTCACTATATTATCAATAATTAATTTGTGGAGAGGTGGGATACAACCTGAATTTTCCCTCCTACCCAACAGTAAAACATTTTTTTTTTAATGTGGAAAAGTTAATTTTTCTAACAAAATTCCTCTTAGAAAAACTTTTCTCTGCTCTAACATCTTTGAGTGGTGTTTTTGGCTTATCACTCTTTCTTTTAAAGTTTTACTGTCTTTAAAAAAAATCCTCAACTGAGAATGTGTATTATTTTCTTTTTAGAGAAAATGGAAGGGGGAGAGAGAGAAAAATATCAATGTGAGAGAAAAACCAATTGGTTGCCTCCTGTAACCACCCTGACCAGGGATCAAACCTGGTACGGTCAGAGCAGCCTAGGTATGTGCTCTGACCAGTAATCAAACCCACAGCCTTTTGGTGTACAGGATGATGCCTCAACTAACTGGGCCACCTGACTAGGGCTGGCTTATTACTCTCTAATAGGCTACTCCTGAAACTCTCTCTACATAGTTAAAACTTTACATTCTCTTGATCACAAAAATCTGTTGATGTTTTAAATCAAATATTCTACTTTTTTCATATTTATAATCTTTAAATAAAAACTGAGAGGGCACAAACCTCAAGTTTTTCAAACTGCTTAATGGTCTTTAAATATATGTGGCACATTTTCCTAAGTGTGGACAATAAATACGTAGTTGGCAAACACTGAGTCCTAGCTCTTAGAGCTCATGTCAAGACTATAAACCAAAGGTTTTCTAAAGGAAATGATTACATTAAATTTTACTCTGGGTTTAGTGCCCAACTTCTATTAGAGTGGCTCTTAATTTCTTTAGATGTTGTATTTTCATTTTTTAGTAAAGTAGCAAACAATGATAAACACACAGTAATACTCATACCTGAATTTTAATTAAATTCTGTATTTCTTCATGAAATTTGTCATGTTCCTTTTCAATTGAATCCCAAATCATCAGGGCTGATTCCAAGGGTGTAATTCGTTCATCAGTTTCAAACTGTGCATCTTTTAAAACCAGAACAAAAATAAATAACTTCGAAAGCTAAGTAGAACCTTACTTTGTCACTTAAGAAAATTCATTTATTTATTTATTTACTGAATGTGTACTACCTGCTAGGCAGTGCTCTTGCATATACCTGTTTAGGGAAGTGATCTAATATTCCAAGTTAATTTCCTTATTAAAATCAACTTTAACAATGGAAAAAGCTAGATGAGTTTACAGAACATTTAAAGTTTTTCTTTCTTTTTTTACAAAGATTATTTATTAATGTATTTTTAGGGAGTGGACAGGGAGGGGAAAGATAGGAAGAGAAATATCAATGTGTGTTTGCCTCTCGTGCACCCCCCTGGGACCTGGTTCACAACACAGGCATGTGCCCTGACTGGGAATCGAACCAGTGACCATTTGGTTCACAGGCCAGCACTCAATCCACTGAGCCACACCAGCCAAGCTATTTAAAGCTTTTCTTTACTAAAATATTAATTTGATAAGCTAGAATAGATTATACACTGCATAAGGTGTCATGGTAACAGAATTCTTAAATGGTTCATAAGTCTAACTGCATCATAACAAACCTCTAGAGCACAAAATTTGTTTATTTTGAATTTGATTTTAGCATAAACTACTTGAAATTCTTGTTATATATTTTGTGGTTATTTTAAATAAGATCTTTCAAAAAGTTATTTCTCTACCAACATTTTTCCAATCACCAAGGCTTTAAAAACCTAGCCTTAGCTGGTGTAGCTCAGTGGATTGAGTGGTGCAGAGGGTCACCGATTCAATTCCTGGTCAGGGCACAGGCCTGAGTTGTGGACCAGGTCCCCAACTGGGGACGTGTAATAGGCGATCACACATTTTTGTTTCTCTTCCTCTCTTTCTCCCTCCCTTCTCCATTCTCTGTAAATAGATAAATAAATCTTCAAAAAATACCTAAGGAGTCACTGTTTTATTCCCTTTCTCATCACCATATCCTGCATCTTGCAAAACACAGTATAGTGGTTTCAGAAACTTGATTTTGGAGTTTACTCCAGACTCTATCATTACCTCTTTAGTGCTAAAAAAGTTACTTCACCTTTCTAAGCCTCACTTTTCTCACCTACAAAATGGTGAAAATAAATATTGTCTCATAGGACTTATGTAAATATTTAGTAAGATAGTATTTGTACTACAGAATTTTAATCAGGTTATTCTGATCAAAGATTCACAGTGGCTGGTAAACTACTTAGTAAATTACATACAAACATCTCAATCTGACATTTAGATAGAACCTTCACTATAATCTATAATCTACACGTATAATCTATATAATTCATTTATTTAATAAATATTGACCACTCCCTATATGTAGATGCTAGACTAAAAACTAAAAATATCTTAGTGAATAAGACAAAGTAGATATTCACTAATAATTTGCTAAATTATTAACACATAATTTAACTTCAGAGTGATATGGGCTAGTAAGAAAAAAAAGGTACTAGGAATCGAGAATGATGGGGCAGGGGCTCTTTCAGACAGAGAAGTTAGGAAAAGCCTCTTTGAGGAAGTGACAGTGGGGCCAAGATCAGCATACTGTGAAACAGAAGCAGCAAAGATGTACAGGAAAAACACTCCACAGGGCATAGCAAGTACAAAGGCCCTGAGGAGCTTGGCATTCAAAAGATAGGAGGTCAGTCTGCTAAGAGTAATAGTGGGCAAATAGGACACATGTCATCAGAGATGACAGGGGGAGGAAGTAAATGTCTGTTTCAGAACTTCGAATGTAGAATGAACAAGGCCTGCTGGTGGATTGGATGCGGAGTGTGAGAAAAACAAGGAACTCTCTCAAACTTGAGAAAGGTTTTAACAACTGGATAAATGGTGCTGCCATTTACTGACACAGGAACCCTTGGTGAGGAGCAAGTTTCGGGGAGTTAAGGATGCAGATCACTTCTACTATCCAAAAACGATAAAAACAAACAAACAAACAAACAAACAAACAAACAAACAAACAAACAAAATACAAGACAAGACAAATAAAAAAAAAAGACTTCTATTATCCAGGTAACCTACGGTCCATTCTTCAAATAACTCAAATGTTTGTTTTATATAGAATACTGTTTTTACATTCTTATGAAATCCATCAATCCTTTTAGGTTTAGAGCAAACTCTACCTCATTCCTGAATTCTGTCCTTACTCTAGCTAAGTGACTAGGAGATATCTTTTCTCTAAAATCTCTGTATGGTCATTCCTATCTTTGTTATACTGTGCAATGTTTTTTACTTACACGTATTTCAACAATCCTATTAGCATTTAAGTGTCTTGAAGGCAGAAAACCTCTCATACTACAATGCATGACGATTATATTTGAAATTTTGAGGTTAGGAGCTACACAGTATATTCCTCTCAAACCCTGTACTTTCTGGTACCCTAGTAGTTCCATGGCAACTATGTAAAAATAAACATACCGAAGAGAACTGTGAAAGGCACATCGATTTTTTTCTTTTGCAAAATTAGAGGAAGCATGCAATTTAATACTAGCAGTTTCCATGATTTCTACTTTACTTCCTGTAGTCCTCTCCTAATTGTTTCACCAACATTTTTGATATAAAAATATATTCACTCATATACTAAGTCTCTTTCTAGTCCAGGCTCTGTGCCAGGTTCTTAGAATACAAAGATGAAGAAGAAAAAGTTTCTGCCCTTGTGGAACTCCCATGCTATGAAGGAAGACATGTAGACAAATCTATGTGACTAGGACTTTACTAGAATCACACAGGGTGGGGAAAAGTAGGTTTACAGTTGTTTGTATGGAAAAAAGACAGTAACTAATAAATAATACAAAAATAAACTCTGTGTTTTGCATATTCTCAACTATAAGCCCACTTTTCCCATATATTATGCCAGTGGTTTTCAACTCTAGGTATACCTCCGAATCATCTGAGGAACTTTTAAAAATTACTGATGCCTAAGCCTACCCCAGAGAATGATTTAATTAGTATAGGGGAGAGGTCATGCATCTCTATTTTCTAAAAACTGTCTAGGAGAGACTAGTGTATTTGAGGCAAAGAGTATTAGATCTAAGAAGGGATATTTCTTTAGAAAATATCTCAGCATTCTTATGAAATGTTCTCATTTCCCTTCCTCAAAGAGGAATCATCTGAACTGAGTCATTAAATACAAACAGAAGATAACCAAGAGAAGAGGACAAAAATGGAAAGAAAATATTTCAGAAGATGGAGCAGAAGACAAGGAAGGTGTACAAAAGATATTCAAATTCCTAGTTAATATTTTATGTGTCAGGCACTGTGCTAAGTGCTTAACATCCAGTATCTCCTTTGTTCACACAATTTCCTTAGCAGAGTACACAATAAAAAAGGGGCACAATATTATTAACCTTGTTTTTTAAAGGAGAACCCAATATCTGCAAACTTTACACAGCTAGCAAGCAGTAGAAGCAGACAGCAGAACCCTTAAAAAGTACTATGTCTTAACAAAGGTACATTCCAGGAATAACAAGACAGCTGGTATGAGCAAAGTACATGTAAAGCATGAAGTAAAAATGCAAAGGCAGATTGCCTAATCCTTGTTCATTTCATATCTGCTTTCTTTCTTTTAACAGCTATCTTTCCTAATAAGTCCCAACTGACATTACTAACCCCTGTCACTAATCTATCTGCCTTCTTTCTTATAACTGAGATATAAAATAAATGTTTATGTTAGATCTTCAAAAAATTTACAGTGTAACCTTTCAGGTAGGATATGGGATACTGCAGCAGGCCAACACTCCCACAACTAGAAAAAAACTGGATAAATTGCAGTCGTGTCACTATGGCATGGGATAGCTGCAGAAGCAATGAGGACATGATGAACCACAGTTCCAATGGGAGAGGTGAGGTGTCCTGAGGTGAGCTGACGCTTTGTAGCATTTTCTTTCCTGAGCTCATTTGCTATGCAGGCCGAGAATCCAGTGTATTTCAGACAGAGAGATTTTACCGGGGGTAAGAGAAATGAAAAAAGCTTCTGGTGGTTTCCTCGGGGCTAGCTTGGTGGACTGGAAACTAGAAAACCTGAAAACAAATGTTTTTCCTCCACAGAACATTTGCTGAGTTCTGGGACAGTGTAGGAAGCTGGGTGGAAAGGTAGGGAAATCTCCCAGAGTTGCATGGATCTTAAGATATAAAGTTTCATAAAAAGAGAAGCAAAAAAACATTTCCTCTTCACGGCATTTGCCATATTTTAAAGCTATGTGGGGCAGAAGACTAAAGCTAACATGGTAGCCCCCAGCTATATGCAATTATTTAGCAGTTAAAATACGCTAGTCCAAACTGAGATGTGTTTTAAGTATAAAATACACACTAGATTTCAAAGACTTACTGCAAAAAAAAGGGGGTAAAAGATCTCATTAACATATTTTATATTGATATGTTGGTACATATTTTGGAAATATTGGGTTAAATAAGATATTGCTAAAATTAATTCCATGGTAATTTATTTAATGTATCATCTTCTTTATGATTATAAAGTATCTGCCATCATTGTCTTGTTACCTTTTTTGTCCTGAAATCTGTTTTGTCTGATACAAGCATGCTATACCTGCTTTTTTCTGGGTGCCATTTGGAGTATCATTTTCCAGCCCTTCATTTTTCTAAATACTTTACTTAATGTTGCTATTGCAAAACTTTCCATTACATATGAGGCCCACTATATGCTTGTATTTCTATCAGGCAGTGTTGATGTAAAACAAGCAATAAAAAAATGCAAAAGGATATGTATAGTTGAAAAATCCATAAGTAAATTAAAATGAAATTTAAAATGCATCTCACTTGAGTCCGTTAACAGTGAAATATATTTATTCTTGGTAACAGTCTCTGGCCTATTGTATCTAAGATACACTCAAAACAGGATTCTGGTGAATTTAAACTATGGGGGTCACACACAAAATCTGAGTTTTGTACACTCTTTTTTGGGGAGGAAAGGAAGGAGGGAAAATAAGATATACTGAATAAATGCTGTATGTGAAGCGCAGCTGACCACTGCAGAATATTTGGTTACATTTAACTGCAAAACAACTCTCTTAACAACCATCTTAACTTACTGTCTGCACGGTTAGAAATTCTCCAATTGTGTCCATATTAGCCCGTTTTTTCCTTCAGCAACAGGCCCAGACCCACCTATAATTCTGTCTTTCTCACATCTCCTCTACCTCTAGTCCTGTACACTTATGAGTCCTGGCACTGACTCCAGACCTAACCAACAAAGCATATATATTACACGAGCCAGATGGATTAGTGAGGGCCTTGGGAATAGTATTAATACACTGGGATTTCATGTAATACATGTTCATAAGTAAGCAGTTTCATGTGAGTACTGCCTACTGCTTGTATAAGCATTGTACAAACCAATATAAATATGTAACTATTTGCATCAAAAGATCCTTTAAATGACTATGGTATAATATTCACCATTATCGATAAACTGAATCAGGCATGTCCATTAGAATCTAAAATGAACTTTGGGGACATGGGACAGAGACATTATAGCTGTAAATCATTTCCCTTTTATCAGTAAGTGCTGAAATCAAGTAAGAGGTTTCAAATATCATAGTTGCTAGTAAAAAATGGAGTGTGCATAACAGGATGAGTCACACAAAAGCAGTCAAAGAACATATATGTATAATCCCTGGATGCAGACATTGTGGTGATGGCCAGAGGGAAGGGGAAGTGGAGACTGGGAGGAGGAAGCCAAGGGGGGGTGGGGACATCTTTAATAGTGTCAACAATAAAAATAAAGAAAAACATTAAATTACAAACGTAAATTAAAATCTCCAACGTACAGTCTGTGACGCGTGGGACCCTGACAACAGCATCAGAATCACCTGGGAACTTACAGGATCTGTAACTCCAGGGCCCCTCAACAGTCCTATTGCACATCCACAGAGGGGAAAGGGACTCAGCATTCTGGTTTTTTTTTTCCAACAAGTTTTCTAATAATTCTGAAACGTGCTAAAGTTTGAGAACCAATGCTCTAAGAATATAGGGACTATAGTTCTTTTACTTGCTTTAGAAATCCTTGTGTGTAGACATACATGACAAATACATATGGGCAAACACTCAAAAACAAAGGACAGCTCTCCTCCATTTCTCCTCATTGTCTTACTTTAGACATGGATTGAAATATTTCCAATATAAGATAAAAACACATATTTACCAAGAGCTTTTCCTGCTGCAATTCTTGTCAAAAATTGACATATGTATACAGTTCTTAATTGATAAGCTGTTAGACTGGATAATCCATGAATAATAGCTGAAAAAGAAAACAGTGAATTTTATTAAAACATTAAAAAAATCCTTGCTCTGACTTGTGTGGCTCAGTTGGTTGGGCATTATCCCAAAAAGTGAAAGGGTACTCATTTAATTCCAGTCAGGGCACATGCCTGGGTCGGGGCTGGTCCTCGTTTGTAGTGCATGCGAGAGCCAACATATTGATGTTTCTCTCCCTTTCTCCCTACCTGCCCCCTCTCTAAATAAAAAAAAATAAAATCTTAAAAACAAACAAACAAACAAATAAAAGAGTCTCCACTAGCCTTGCAACCAGGGGAGCAATGGGCAGAGGCAGCTCATCCTGGGCTAACCCCCTGAACCTGTCTCCAAAGCCCCGTTTTCTCTGATTCTGCACTGAGCTAATAGCAGCCCCACCAAGGCTCATTTCTTTCCTATAACATTTCTGGAGAGACAAAGCAGTTCCACCTAGGCTCTCTCTTGTCCTAAGTCCTCCCTATTTCACTGTCCCTAGCTTTAATAAACATATTCTCAAAAATAAAAACAAAAATCAGAACAAGAAGACAGGAATAAACACTTGTAAAATAAAGCTGGTATTTCATATGTAGAACAATAAATATTTAAAGCTACTTTCACAGGTAGCACTTAATGGAAAGGAAGCTACAGATGCAAATTATAAAATGTGTCAAGTCACTATCTGGAAGCTTATTCTGTGCCTTCAAATTTGTAATATTAGAGGAAACATTTTATATTATTTCTGTCAAGGTTTCGGTGAAGTGAGTCTGTTCAGTTTCCGAGCTTTATTTTAAAAATGTATTTATTTATACTAATTTCCCAAATATCTGAATACTGACCAGATGTTATAGTAGACAGTGAGTATATACAGTGGTGAGTAAACCATAATCCTGGACCATGGAGCAATGAAAGACAAATGAGTGAACAACTAAAGTAAAAATGTGGAGGAAACTGAAAAAGGTTAAGTATAGAATGCTATGGAAGCATATAACAAAGAAATGTTTTCAGGGAAGTCTTCTCTACGGAAATAATGTTTAAGACCTAAAGGTGCCATTATATAATACACCACCTAGGACAGACTTGGTATATATAAAAACCAAAAAGCAGTCCAGCAGGCACTAAGCAGATAAGACAAATAAATCCATTTCCTCAATTCTAAAATGCCATAATCTTATAATATACCAGCAATTACCGAGGGGGAGAAGGGGAGTGTGCAAATATAGCCACAAGATATTAAATAGGATTCAAAAACAGTGCAAAATTTAAATAAAATTTAAACACAATTTATTCAATATTTACTGAACATCTACTTCTAGCCAATATTAGGAACTGATGACTGAATGGTGAGATATCCAGCTGGTCCCTGCCCCTCACGATGGTTTTAGTCTAAAACAGCACAAATTAAACTCTACACACCATCATCCTTCTGCACAAAAAAACCCCTACTCTGATTGAACCTAGCTACCTGCTTCTTCCATACCTGTGCCAAACACTGCTGGCAGAAAAATGCATTAGGAGGGAGGATCTAATAACTATCAACAATAACACTATATTTAAGCACTTATAACACCAGGCACTACTCTAAGTACTTTATACCAGTGGTTTTCAACTGGGGGGTGATTTTGTCTCTTAGAAAACATTTAGTGTGACAATAAACTCAACTATTAACTACTGAATCTAAAATAACAAAAACAAAGCAAACTAGAACAGGAACAGAATCACAGAAATGGGAGATCACACGGAGGGTTACCATCAGGGAGTGGGTAGAATGGGGAAAAGGGCACAGGGAATAAGAAGCATAATTGGTAGGTACAAAACAGACAGGAGGAGTTAAGAACAGGATAGGAAATGGAGAAGCCAAAGAACTTATATGTACAACCCATGGACATGAACTAAGGTGGGATGCAATGCTGGAGGGAATGGAAGTACTGGGTAGAGGGAGATAAAGGGGATTAAAAAATGGGGTAGCTGTAAAAGCATAATCAATAAAATATACTTAAAAAAAAAGAAAACATTTAGCAATGTCTGGAGCCTTTTTGGTAGTCATGGGTGGAAGGGGGTGCTAATGGCACCTAGTAGGTGAGGTCAGGAGTGCTATTAAATATCCTATAATGCACAGGGGCACCTGCATCCCCCCATGCCCCTCAATCCTCATGCACACACAAAACAAAGAATTATATAAGGAGCAAAGTGTCATAAGTGCTGAGGTTGAGAAACCTTGCTTTACACATATCCTTTCATTTGGTTCTCTCGACAGCCCTCTGAGGTCATTATTATTATTACCACCATTTTACAAGTTAGGAAATCAAGGTACCAAGAGAGTAAGTACTTGCTTCAGGTCTTACATCTATAAAGTAGCAGAACCAGGAATCAAATTCAGACAATTTACTCTGGAGTTCATATTCTTAATCACTACCCTGCAGTCCGCAGTGCTTCCCACGGTAGGAGACAGGTTAGAAATAAGAATCTGGAAAAGGTGTCATCTGACAGGTGTGAGAACAATTCTGGGTTGGAATGAGAGAGCTAAGAATTTTCTAGACAGCATCAGGTTGTACATTTTTTACACTAATGAAAAGTATAGTAAATGAAATTCTATAGATGAGATAAAACAAGTCCCTTCAGTAAAAAAATGGAATACAGAGACAAAACAATGCTCACAATTTGCTTATCTTCCACTGATTAGCACTATAACTTGAAAAACAGTTCCCTTTTTCTGGGATTCTGTGCCCTTAACCTGAATAAAATCGAAGTGGCCTAGATTATTTCTCTGGTCTTGAGCTAGAACCTTGAAAGGGGTTTTTGTTTTTCATAAATTTATTTCTGAGAATGGTTTTAAATGTACAGAATTATTGTGAAAAACAGTAGAGGTGCCATATACCCTCTACAGTTTCTCCTATTATTTTTTTAAAGATTTTGTTTACTTATTGTTAGAGAGGGGAAGGGAGAAAGAAAGAGGGAGAGAAACATCGATTGGTAGCCTCCTGCATACCTCCAAAATGGGGACCTGGCCAACAACCCAGGCAGGGGCCCTAACTGGGAATCGAACCAGCAACCTTTCAGTTTGCAACTTGGTGCTAAATCCACTGAGCCACACCAGCCAGGGCAGTTTCCCCAATTACTAACATCTTATATTAGTTTGACATCTTACATATGTTAATGAACTGACATTGATGCACTAACTGAAGTCCATGCTTTATGCAGATTTCCTTAGTCTTTACAATGCCCTTTTTCTACAAGATTCCATCCATCTAAGGCACTGCATTACATTTAGTCCTTAAACATTCCTTGGTTTTGATGACCTTGACAGTTTTGAGTACTGTACTAGGATATGTCTGATTTTTTACCCCTCATGATTAGACTGGAGTTATGGGGCTTGAGGAAGAAAACCACAGAGGTAAAGTTTCATTTTCATCATATTACATCAAGTGTACATATTACCAAGTATCACTGCTGAGGCCTACCTTGATCGTCTGAGTGAGGTAGTTTATCAGGTTTCTTTACTGTACTTTACTCTTTCTTTCCCTCCCCATCCTGCACTCTTCAGAAGAATGTCCCTGTGTAAAGTCCCCACTTAAGAAATGGGTGGTCATGCTCTACCTCCTTGATGACAGGGTAGCTGCATAAAATACTTGAAATTCTTCATGGGAAATCTGCCTCTTCTCCCATTTATTTAATTATTCCATCATTTATTTACATCTGTATGGGCTCATGGATATTTATTTTATACTTTGGGTTATAATCTAATACTTTTTTATTTTCCTTTTTTTATTATTTATTTTTTAAAATATATTTTATTGATTATGCCATTACAGTTGTCCCATTCATTCCCCTCTACCCTGCACACCCCTCCCACCCACATTCCCCCCTTTTAGTTCATGTCCATGTGTCACAGGTTCTTTAGTTTCTACATTTCCCATACTATTCTTGCCTCCCCATCTATTTTCTACCTACCCTTTATGCTACTTATTTCTGTACCTTCTCCCTGCTTCTCCTCCTCCCACCCCCATGTTGCTAACCCTCCATGTGATCTTCACTTCTATGGTTCTGCTCCTGATCTAACTGTCCTCTTAGTTTGCTTTTGTTTTAGGTGTGGTTCTTAATAACTGTGAGTTTGCTGACCTTTCACTGTTCATATTTTTTATCCTCTTTTTCTTAGATAAGTCCCTTTAACATTTCATATAATAAGAGCTCGGTGATGATGGACTCCTTGAATTTGATCTTATCTGAGAAGCACTTTATCTGCCCTTCCATGTTAAATGAAAGCTTTGCTGGATAGAGCAATCTTGGATGTAAGTCTTTGGATTTCATGACCTGGTACACTTCTTTCCAGCCCCATCTTGCCTGTAAGGTCTCTTTTGAGAATCAGCTGACAGTCTGATGGCAAATCCTTTGTAGGTGACTGTCCCCTTATCTCTTGCTGCTTCTAAGATTCTCTCCTTCATTTTAATCTTGGGTAATGTAATTATGATGTGCCTTGGTGTGTTCCTCCTTGGGTCTACCTTCTTTGGGACTCTGAGCTTCCTGGACTTTCTGGAAGTCTATTTCCTTTGCCAGAATCGGGAAGTTCTCCTTTATTATTTTTTTTTCAAATAAGTTTTCCACTTGTTGCTCTTCCTCTTCTCCTTCTGGTACCCCTATAATTCGGATGTTGGAACGTTTAAAGATGTCCTGGAGGTTCCTAAGCCTCTCCTCCTTTTTTTTGAATTCTTGTTTCTTCATTCTTTTGTTTGGTTGTTTCTTCCTTCTGGTCCACTCCACTGATTTTGGTCTTGTTTTCTTTCCATTACTATTGGTTCCCTGTGCATTTTGCTTAGTGTAGCCTTCATTTTTTCATCTAATTTGAGACCAAAATCAACCAGTTCTGTGAGCATCCTGATCACCAGTGCTTTAAACTGTGCATCTGATAGGTTAGCTATCTCTTGGTCACTTAGAAGTATTGGCTGTGGGACTTTGAGCTGTTCTTCTGCTTGAGCCATGCTTTGGTCTGTTTGCATCTGTTACGTATGAGGGGTGGAGGCTTAGGTGTTCACCAGGGTGGGGCAACCCAAGTAGCTGGGTTGTGATGCTGTATGTGGGGGTGGGGTCAGAGAGGGAGTAATGGCACTTGTTTCCCTCTCCCTCAGATTTCAGTCCCTTCTGCAGCTTCCTACAAGCAAATTGGGCCCTTCCAGTGCTGGTTCCAGGGTGTGTGGGCTTGAGTACATTCTAGGATCCTGTGGGTCTCCCCAATGAACTCTCCTGTGAGGCTGGGAGCCTCTCCCGGCACCTCAACCACCAAAAGTTTTCCCAGTTGGTGCTTTTAGGCTTTATTTCCCATCAATGGGGCCATGAGTTGTGCGGTCTGTCTCACTGACTGTTTTTAAACCTGTCTGGTTTATCTGTGCACGAATGTGTGTCCGCAGTCATCCAGCTGCCTTGTGAGCCTTACTGGGTTTTCCTCTCTTGCCTGCCCGGGTCACTAACCACCACTTTTTCCTGCCTGGACCCCTCTTACTGGTCTGGATGAATAGTTTGTTGTTGTCGGACTTTGGTACAGTTCAATTTTCTGTCTGTTTTGCTTGTGTTTTTGTTTCTAAATCTTTGTTGTCCTTAAATTTGGTTGTGCAAGGAGGTTCAGTGTTTCCACCTACACCTCTATCTTGGCTGGAAGTCCCTGGGGAGTCACTCTTTATTTTCTTATCCACGTTGTTTCAGCTTTAGCCTTTAGGGAGCTCTTGCACTCAGTATCCCCACCGATATGGGTATTTTTGCTTTGTCTTTAGCATTTCCTTACTTTTTGGCACAAAAATACTCCAGGTTCATCTTGTACATTTCCTGTCCCATTATTATAATCAGGCCATTTCTCCAAAGAGATCTGGTTCCCCTTATGGGTAAACAGTATTGGGAACCAAGACTTGAGAGGTAGGTGTACTTGTTACGAGGGGTACACTGAGCCTATAACTTTTCATCTAACAGAACAAGGAAATTAATGAGAATAGTACCTGTGTCCATACATTTATAAAAATATGCATATGGCCCTGGCTGGTGTGCCTCAATAGGCTGAGTGTTGGACTTGGAAAAGAAAGGTTGCCTGTTCCATTCTCAGTTAGGGCATATGCCTGAGTTGCAGGCCAAGTCCCTTTTTTGGGTCACGGAGAGACAATTGATCCATGTCTCTCTCACACATCGATGTTTCTCTCTTTTTCTCCTTCCCTTCCTCTAAAAATAATTAAAATCTTTAACAAAATATTCATCTATAAGTGGAACCTAATCAACAAAACAGGCAAGCAAACTATAACCAGAGACATTGAAATTAAGAACAATCTGACAGTAACCAGAGGGGAGGTGGGCGGAAAAGGGGAGGGGTTTTCAGGAAAATGTATAAAGGACACGTGAACAAAACCAAAGGAGGGTAGGATCAAGGGTGGGAAGTGGGGATGGCTGTGGTGGGTGAGAGTGGTGGGGGGAAAATGGAGACAAGTGTACTTTAACAACAATAAAACAAATGTGGGGGAAAATGAAATCAACCCAATAAAATTATCCTCTGGTGAGGATTTAAAAAATATGCAGATGTATTTCTATATATAGCCATCGATATCTATTTTAAGCTAAATGAGTTCATGCTGATGTTTCCAACTGAAATTCATCACCATGTAGATAATTCTAGTCTCTTCCCCAAAGAGGACTTTTTAAATAATTCTAATTATGGTGCACTGGGATCATTCCAGGACTTATCTTTTGTGACTTAAATTAATGGCTCTAGTGGTATCTGTGATAAGTCAGAGGAAAGATTCTTGAATTGGATGATAGGACATGGGTCCAGGACACCCTTTAAAAGGGGTTAAAAACTATCAATGTTTTAGGTTGCTTAACTAGTTTACTTTTCTATACACTGAGATTATTTGCCTAACTCATGGGATTGACATGAAGACGAACTGTATCAATATAGTTTTCTTAAGTATTTCTATTTAGTATTTTCTTGGGACTGCATTCAGCTGCAATAAGTTGAATGCCAATTCTGTAATAAATACTAGAGCATCTCTAACTGCACAGAAACTTCAATTCTTTAATATGACCTTTTCTCCTTTCTTTCTTTGTGATTCAAACTGGCCTCACTGCCCCTAGAAGTGTTGCAGATGTGGCTGCTGTGTCACATTTTTGTCATTAGGTGGCATACACTCAGCATTCTGGCTGGGATCTGGATGATCAACAATCTGACACTTAGAGAAAAAAAATAAAACTGGCCTCCCTCAGCATCCTGATTCACCTGCCTTCTTCTCCCTTAATCATTGAGCCCTCAAGACAGTGAGGTCCTGGCTGGCATCAAATAAACTTAGGAATCCATCAGGTGGCTAACATCAGAACCAGAGGCACTGATCAGCGACCCCTACCCTAGCATTCACCAAACAAGAGAGACCACAATCCTAACTTTTCCTTAATCACCTTGATTAATAATGACCCATGGCTTGGAAGCAATTGGGAAGCCAGGTATTGGAACATTAGCTCATCTGCTTTCTGGCTTGGACCACTTTCTAAAAACAAACCCTTACTTTACTTTCCTTGCTGCAAACTTGTTTATGACTTACTGGGCTTTGATACAAGCAGGCAAGCAGACTCCCTAGTACGGTAATGCATCTTTCCTGTTACCATTCAAAACGCCAAGGGCAGTCTTCTCTATGTCTTTGTTCATCATTTACGGGCAGCAGATTTCATTGACTGTTACTATCATTCTGAACCCTACAATACTGAGCAGCAGGCCAAAAGCGGTTTAAGTAGCTCACAAATTAACAGAAAACACCGAGGCCTAGATCACTTGGAGATCACAATGACTGCAGACTGCCATATGAGAAATACCTGAGTCGAAAGAAAAAAAATATTATGCCAACAAGACAAAAGGAATTGAACACTGGGTTGGGTGCGATTTTGTACATTTGAACTCATTTAATCCTGTATCAACTCTAAACAGGGTCTTATTCCTACTTTTCTCAGAAAAACTTAGAATCGTAGAAAAACTGAGGAGCTGACAATAGGCGGATGCAAAATTCCAGCAAACAGTTCAGTCACGCCTTTTGTGCCGATCCCTCAGGGGGTCAGCGCGGCAAACTAGGCCTCGGCCGGCCGCCCGCCCACCGCGTACCCGGCACTCACCCTCGGCGCTGTCGCGCGTCCGGTGGAAGTCCTCGGAGCGGTCGTCTCGGAAAGCTCGGCAGAGAGAGAGGCAGAGGAAATCCAGCATCCAGCCACCAGCTACCGCCTCGACCTCCGCCACCGTGTCCGCATCCTTCTCTTCCTCCGGGGCCCCCATCTCAGCCTGACACTCGAGCAGTTCCTGGCATTCGAATGACTCCTCATTATCGTTCGCCCTTTCCCACAGCAGCTCCTCCGAGGGTCCCGCATCCTCCCCGTCTGCACGCCCCCGGGAGCTAGGAGACCCTCCGGCACTACAACCCGCCATATTCCAACACTGGCGCGGGTTTTGCTGCTTTGAACACTGAGCGACGATTGGCTTGTGGTGGAGGGAGGGGGGTGGTGCCACGGCAGACTCTTCCGCTGGGGATTCACCAATCACACCTCCAGGGTGGGCTAGCGGCTCGAGCCTGATTTTCGATTGGCCTAGACTTGTCTTGCGTGGGGAAGTTAATTTCCTGTCACTAGAGCGCCGGGCTTTTTTTGGTAAAAGAGGTAACTCCAGGGTGGGAGCCGGGAGACAAGCCTAAGACCTGAGTGATTGGAACTGACTCTGTTATTCTAATACTTTAGACCCTAGTATTCACCTAACACTCTACTACGCGAACCCAAACCAAAACTGTTAAGACTGTTTTATATTCGTGCTTCTCCAACGTTAATGTGCATCAGAATAACCCCCCAGGACTTGTTAAACACAAGTTGCGGGGCTTCACCCAAGTATCAGTTCTATAGGTCTGGCTGGCTTCGGGTCCCCGAATTGGCAATTCCAACAAGTTCCCAGGTGATGCTGCGGGAGCTTGTCAGGGGACTACATTTTGATAATCACTACGCTAGAAAAGAAACAAGCTCTACAATGCAGCTTATTCTGAACTTTGAAATTTATCTACAATTTGGTGGTGGTGGGGAGGATGGTTATATTGTGTTTCTCTATGTAGGTGATAGTACACGAGTTTATTCACTTTATGGAAATTCACTAAGCGTGATTTATACACTTTTCAATAATGTGTGTCACATTCGAATAAAAAGTTTACCTTAAAAACCTTACTGTTTATAACACAGCCAACATTATCAAAGCCTTTATGTGTTTTGAATGTACACATTATTGCCTCAAGGCTATAATTTAAATGTTGAGTCATTAAAGCACTTTATTATAGCCATTAAGAAGTCTTAGGTTGGGCCCTGGCCTGGTAGCTCAGTGGTTTGGAGCACTGTCCCCATACACCCATACACCAAGGTTCAGGTTCAGTCGCGGTCAGGGCACATACACGGTCATGGCACATACACGAATCACCTAATGCACAATCAGTTAAAAAATAGAATGCCTAGGTTGAAATGTCTTCTACCTGTTACCCACAAGCTATGTGCCTTAGACAAATTATGCCTCACTTTTTTCTTCTGTGTATTAGGCACAATACTAAAGCCCCCATCATTGGCTTATGGGGAGGATTAAAGGGCTTAATAAATGGAAAGAGTTTAGAAGGAAGCCAGGAATATAGTAAGTGCTCCATTAATACTAGCTGAACAAACAGGACATCTGTGCTACCTGAAAAGAGGGTGATGAGTGAGAAGGGATGCATTCTTCAGGCTCTAACGGTCCCATAGAAAGTCCCATTTTTAAACAACACAGAGGAATAGGGTCTAAGGGAGTGAGGGTTAAGGTGCATTATGAACATAGCAAAGAAACCCCAGGTTTCCAAAGTGAAACTTTTTTTTTTTGTCATGCAAGGCTCTCAAATGGGGCCTGCTTCTTCCTTTCCTCCATGCCTCCTCTTCTTCTTTCCAGTAGGGAGTTAAGGGATTTTCTTAAGTATGTCAACCAATTCATTAAAAGCCATCAAGTAAACATGGCATATTTTTCTGTGGTTTCAACTTACTGAAAAATTTAGGGAAGTGAAACATTTTTTCAATTATGTATAATGAAGTAGAATTTTTAAATGCATATTTTGACTAGGATTTGATCATAATAATTAACAAAATTTGTGTTTAGGGTTACTTCTAGCTATATACTGCATTCTCTGGCCTCTTCCCTTACTGGTATTTTGCTGAAGGGAAATTAAGAAACTGGACTATTTGGGTGGGTCTAAAAGTTATTTTAAAATTCCATCCCAGCAGAAGGTCAGTAATGTAGAGTTTTATTGGGTTGTGGGCCAGAAAAAAAGGCCTGGAGTAGGAGGTCTTTTATTTTTAAAAAATGTAATTTTTAAACCTGCCCATCAGGATAGATGGCAGTTATTCTCCTGAAATAGTTTGACATTGCTTTCATCAGAAAACTCAACTGTGATTAGTGTGACCAGATGCAATAAAACTTATAATATATGAAGTTCCAATAACACTTTAGCCATATATATTTTAATTTAGTGGCATGATAGATAAATCAAACATATAGCACTTCAGTAAAATTTGTATGTATTTGGTAAACACTCTGTGATGGGGAATTTTTTTTTGGCAGAAAAGTTGTAAGGTATCATTCCTTTCATGATTGCTTTTAAGGAAGCAGATACTAGTAGGTCAAGGTAAATGAAGGGGTGGGTGAAAGGAATAATCTTGAGTTTGATGATTTTGAAAGTCACCCTTTGGGTAAAATTAGGAAATTATATGTCTTGCAAACTTGAATTTATACAGAGAGATGTGGTCAGATTACTGGGGAGGAGCAGAGAGGGTCCATAGGAGGAGGTGTCCCAAGGCAATGATAAACAGTCTGGGAAGGGGTTGGCTGAGAAGCTGAATGTCTCCTGTGTGCAAGGAATTATGGGCCAGAAGACTTAAACAGAAGGAGGGCAGAGACTGTCTCTCTTTCTTCTCCTTGAGGATGCTTGGATGATTCTGCTGTACTCACCTATGTTTCCCAAAGGATGGTATTTTAAATGAGAAAAGGAACTCTGAGAATAGTCTAGGATTGGTCTGGCCTGGAAAGGGTGGCAAAGTTATTTTTCTTTGGGGGTTCTAGAGGGAATGGTCTCTGGGGCAGGGGCGTGCCATTCTTCCAAAATTGTGTAGCTTTTGTGTCTTATGTTGTTTTAGTTTGTAAACTAACCTTATGGAAATTAGATACCGTATTTTGCTGTGTATAATGCACTTTAGTACATGAGTTAGTACGTGGGTAGTACTAATTCTGTATCTATAAAAATGTTTTTCATTCTTTTATTTATGCTTATGCATTAAAAGTGCAACTCTAGAAAGCAATAGTGATATCCATATGCAAAATAATACCCTGGAATACAATAATTGATTTTGTTTCTAAATATAAAGCAATAAAAAAGTGAATTAAAAAATTAAAATAAAAGATTTTTTTCCTGAAAGTTTGGGCCCAAAATGTGGATGCACATTATACATGAGAGCACATTATATATGGCAAAATATGGTAATTAAAAACTAACAGGGCAAATGATAGAGGAACTGAAGAGTTAAAAATTTTAGCCTTAATTGATAGGCTTAAGTGATTTAAAGCTGGAACTGAAGAGTTAAAGATTTTAGCCTCGGTGCGGGCGATTAGAGCCGTTGCGCCCCTTCGGCGGACGCGCGGCGGGGGGAGGTTGGGCCAGGGTTCCAAACCCAGGATTGGACCTAGTGAGCAGCCCACCGGGTGAGTGACTACGGAGGAGTCAGTGGGGGAGGCGGTGGCAGCGAGTTGACTGTGGGTGCCCGGTTACGCGGGGTGAGGGAGTGAGCGGGGACTGGCGGCAGCGCCATTTCCCCCCGCTCTGACCACGCCCCCACATACAGCGTCACAACCAAGCGACCTGGGACTCCAAGGCGCCGCTTCTCTCACTTAAAGGGCCAGAACAGACCAAAAATGTCGCAGGGGGACCTCAAAGTCCCGGAGATAAATCTAAGTGACAAAGAAATAGCAAATCTCTCAGACGCACAGTTTAAAACACTGGTCGTCAGCTTCCTCACAGATCTGGTGGACTATAGCCACAAATTAGAGAAACATATGAAGGCTAAATTAAGGGAAATGAATGGAATTCCACAGGAAACCCATAGAGATGAAAAAAAAACTGGGACTCAACTCAATGGAGTAAACCAGAAGGAAGAAAAAAATGATCAATCAGAAAGGAATGAAGAAATAAGAATTCAGAAAAATGAGGAGAAGCTTAGGAACTTCCAGGACATCTATAAACGCTCCAATATCCGAATTATAGGGGTACCAGAAGGGGGAAAGACACAACCACCAGTGGAAAAACTATTTGAACAAATAATAAAAGAAAATTTCCCCAATCTGGCAAAGGAAACAGACTTCCAAGAAATCCAAGAAGCCCAGAGAGTACCAAAAAAGTTGGACTCAAGAAGGAACACACCAAGGCATATCATAATTACATTAGCCAAAATTAAAACGAAGGAGAGAATCCTGGAAGCAGCAAGAGCTAAGGGGACAATCACCTACAAAGGAGTCCCCATCAGGCTGTCAGCAGATTTCTCAAAAGAGACCTTACAGGCAAGAAGGGGCTGGAAAGAAATATTCCAAGTCATGAAAACTAAAGACCTACAACCAAGATTGCTCTACCCAGCAAAACTTTCATTTAGAACGGAAGGACAGATAAGGTGCTTCTCAGATTTCTTTTTAGAATATAAAAAAGAAAAAACCACACAAAAACAAAAAAAAAAAAAAAAAAAAAAAGAAAAAAGGGAGGGGGGAAGGAGAAGGAAAAAAAAAAAGGTAAGGAGAGGGGGGGGGGGGGGGGGGGGGGGGGGGGAAGGAAAAAAAGAAAGAAGAGGAAAAAAGGGAGGGAAAAATATGAAAAAAAAAAAAAAAGGAAAAAATAAAAAAGAAGAGGGGGGGGGGGGGGGGGGGGGGGGAGAGCAAAACAAAAAAAAAAAAAAAAAGATTTTAGCCTCAATTGATAGGCTTAACTGACTAATGCATGTGGAAAACTGTTATTCCAAAATTGTGTAGCTTTTGCATAAACACTCCTTTCCTTTTTCACCTCTGCTTTCAGAATTTTGGACTGGAGGACTTAGGACTGGAGGCCCACCTCTTCTTTCTCTCTGAGAATTAAAGTTAAATAATTAAAGAATTAAAGCTCCCATGCACATCAACTTTTGCTTTTAAGTGCCTAGCTGTATGAAGGCAGCACTGGGTCCTTCCATTTAATGACTTGGGATGTCATAGCACATTCAATTATTCTTCCTCACAAGAAGATTATTTCAAATGGAAAAAGATAATTTTACCTTGTTTAAAAGAAGATAACTGTCCAGGCGGTGCCAAGTCACAGGCATCTCTTGAGACAACTAGCACAAGCAAGAGGAAGCCCCATCACAAGAAACAAAATTATGAATGAGCTAGGGTACCCTGCCACCAACAGTAACATTGGCCCCACCACATACACACAATCCATGTGCAGGAAGGTAACAAGAAGTACTGAGCCTTGGGGCTGGAGGTGGGTAACTTCTCCTGGAGCTTGGAGTGTTGTACTTGCAAAACAAGAATTATTGATGTTGCCTGAAAAGCATCTGACAATGAATGAACTCTAGCAAAGAATTGCATGGTGCTCACTGACAGCACACCTGGTACAGACAGTGGTACCCATCCCACTGGTCACTGCCCCTGGGGGCCAGGCTGACTCCTGAGGAGGAAGAGATTTTAAACAAAAAACGATCAAAGAATATTCAGAAGAAATATGATAAAAGGAAAGAGAATGCAAAAATCAGCAGTCTTCTAGAAGAGCAGTTTCAGCAGGGTAAGCTTTAAGACTTAGGCCAATGTGGCCGTGCAGATGGTTCTGTGCTAAAGGGCAAGGAGCTGGGGTTCTAGCTGAGGAAAATCAGGATTTGGGAAGACAAATAAATCCTCTTTTCTCCTATCTTAGCTCGTGATAAAGGTGTTTGATAGATAGATAGATAGATAGATAGATAATTGACTGATGAGAGAAATTATTTAGATTTATTTCAGGTCCCAGTTGTTGGAGTCAGGAATAAATCTGAGTTTTTCTTATGCCAAAGGACCATGAGGTTTTCCTTGAAAGAGAATACTCAATCTGTGGTCCGTGAAATTTCTGAATAAAGAGAGCCACTCTCTGCACCCTTTGGGCCTGGCTGGAGTCTTGGAAAACCATAAGGAGAGGAGCTTGGTAGAGTTCAAGTGCATCAGCATTGGCAGGCAATTGACTTAAAGGGGTGCTACATGTGGTTCTTAGAATTCTTGATAAATCTCATCTACATATCATGGTTCAGAGCAGAGTCAGACTGGGCTTGTCTCCTGTCCCACTACTTAGTAGCGGTGTTACCAAAGCAAACTAGTGAATATCTTTATGCCTTGATTTCCTTCTCTGTACAATGAAGGTGACCACAGAAGTTTCTCATGCAGTTGCTGTGAGGATGAAATGACTTAAAGAAATCACTTAAAAGGGCATCTGGCATATCGTAAGTGCTGGATAATATTAGCTCCTACTGATTTTCTCCATTGTGCTGATTTTCAAATGTTTTTGTACAGAATCCTTTTGACAAACTTTATCTTCCTATTTCCATTATGAGTAATCATATTTTATTCATCATTTTAAATCTCAAAGTTTTGTTTTTATATCCCCAAGGGATGGGGGCATCATCTCTCTAACAGGCCAATTGGAACAGTAGAAAAGTGTAAAATTTCAGAAAAAGTATAAATTTCAGAAAGGTATATATATTATGGATATTTGTAATTCCATTTATGTAAAAATTTAACACTTGCAACACAATATCTTTTATTATATATAAATATATTCATATGAAGGAGAAGTATATTCATGAGAAAGATGAACACCAATAGTGCCACCTTGAGAGGGGAGGAGGGAACTATTTTCAAATGTATGAGGTGGTATGCCCCACTAAAATCGAATTATTTTCTGGAGGGTGGGCCCCTCACAGGCTTCCCCTACTAGGTGAGTGTTCTAGGAACCCATCTATAACACTGTAACAGCTGCTGTTGTGAGAGGCTGCGTTCAACTCCAGTGAATTTTTTTGAAGATCCTTTCAATGTGCATTTGCCCAAGCCGCACTGAGTGTTCAGTAATTTTTGACCCAAATCAGCATGACCCTCATGCCCCACCCTCCCTATTCACTCAATTTCACCCCAGGCAACTTATTTTTTGTTACCCCAGATGAAAAAAGTCCTCGAAGGAAAACGTTTTGCTGATGTGGAAGAGGTGAAACAAAAACAGCAAAAGCACTAAAAGGCATCAAAATTGATGAGTTCAAAACTGTTTTGAGCAGTGGAAAAAAACATCTTGATAGGTGTATTGCATTAAGTGGAGAGTACTTTGAAAATGACTGAAGTTTGAACATGTCAAAATATATACACATTTTTTTACAAATAAATTCCAGTTGTCTTTGGGTCCCCCCTCATATATATTGCCTTACTAAGAAAAAAGACCCGAGGTAAATATGGCAACATGTTAAGATTTGATAAGGTTGGGTGGTGGGTATTTGTTTATTCTATATTCCTTATAATTTATAAGTTTGAAATATTGCATTAAATCTTTTCAAAAAAATTATTGATGCTAGAGAGAAAGGAAGAGAAGGAGGGAGAAAGAAACAAACATTGACTTATTGTTTGACTTAATGCATCTTTTGCTGTGTATGATGTACATTTTTGCCCAATTTTTTGAGAGAAAAATAAGGACTCACTTTATACATGAGTAGTACTAATTCCATATCTATATAAATGTTTTTTTAAGATTTTTATTTAAAAAATTGAATTTTACTTTTATTTATTTTTTATTATATTTTATGGATCATGATATTACAGTTGTCCCATTTCCCCCTCTTTATTCCCCTCCACCCTGCTCACCCCTCCCACCCACATTCCCCCCTTTTAGTTCATGTCCATGGGTCATACATATAAATTCTTTGGCTTCTCCATTTCCTATACTATTTTCAACCTCCCCCTGTCTATTCTGTACCTACCATTTATGCTACTTATTCTCTGTACCTCTCCCCCTCTCTCCCCCTTCCATTCCCTCACTGATAACCCTCCATGTCATCTTCATTTCTGTGATTCTGTTCCTGTTCTAGTTGTTTGCTTAGTTTGTTTTTGGTTTTGTTTAGATGTGGTTTTTAATAACTATGAGTTTGCTGTCATTTAACTGTTCATATTTTTTGTTTTCTTTTTCTTAGATAAAGAAAATAAAACATTTAACATTTCATATAATAAGGGCTTGGTGGTGATGATGAACTCCTTGAACTTGGCCTTATTTGAGAAGCACTTTTCCTGCCCTTCCATTCTAAATGAAAGCTTTGCTGGATAGATTAATGTTGTATGTAGGTCCTTGACTTTCATGACTTAGAATACATCTTTCCAGCCCCTTTTTGCCTGCTAGGTTTCTTTGGAGGAATCAGCTGACAGTCTTATGGGAACTCCTTTGTAGGTAACTGCCTCCTTTTCTCTTGCTGCTTTTAAGATTCTCTCCTCATCTTTAATCTTAGGTAATGTGGTTATGGGGTGCCTTAGTGTGTTCTCCTTGGGTCCGACTCCTTTGGGACTCTTTGAGCTTCCTGGAGGTCTATTTTCTTTGCCAAATTAGGGACGTTCTCCTTCATTATTTGTTCAAATAAGTTTTCAGTTTTTGTTCTTCTCCTTCTCTCTCTGGTACCCCTATGGTTTGGATGTTGGAATGTTTAAAGATGTCGTGGAGGTTCCTAAGCCTCTCCTTATTTTTTTCAATTATTGTTTCTTCATTCTATTCTGGTTGAATGTTTCTTTTCTCCTTCTGCTCCAAACTGTTGATTTGAGTGCTGGTTTCCTTCCCTTCACTCTTGGTTCCCTGTACATTTTCCTTTACTTCACTTAGCATAGCCTTCATTTTCCCCTCTAATTTGCAACCATATTCAACCAGTTCTGTGAGCATCCTGATTACCAGTGTGTTTTGAACTGTGCATCTGATAGATTGACTATCTCTTCATTGCTTAGTTGTATTTTTTTTCTGGAGCTTTGATCTGTTCTTTCATTTGGACCATTTTTTTTTTTTGTCTCAGTTCACCTGTTACATAGTAAAGGGCGGAGCCTTAGGTGTTCACCAGGGCAGGGCAACCCACGCTGTATGTGGGGATGGGGCCAAGAAGGAACAATGCCCTCTTGCTCTGCTCTCTGCTGGTTTTCAGTCACTTCCTCTGCTACCCTCAATCAAATTGGACCCTTCTGGTGCTGATTCCCCTGTGGGTGGGTTTGTGTATGTTCTAGGACCCTGTGGGTCTCCCCAATGAACTCTTCTATAAGGCTGGGAGTTTTTTCCACTGCTGCCTCAAACCCCACAGGTGTTTTCAAAGGCTTGAGGATTTATTTCCCCAAGCTAGAACCTTGGGTTGAGTAGTCTGTTTCACTCCCCAGTTGTTCTTCCTGGTTTATCTGCACATGAATGTGGGATCTCCCAGTTCAAAATCTGCCGCCTCGCTGGGTCCTCCAGTTGCCACCTCGCAATGAGTCCTCTCTGCCTGGCTGCCCATCTCTACCCCTCCTACTGGTCTGGGTGAATGTTTCTTCTTTAACTTCTTGGTTTTCGAACTTCCATACAATTAGATTTTCTGTCAGTTATGGTTCTTTTTTGTTTTTTAAATTTGTTGTTGTTCTTTTTCTGGTTGTGCGAGGAGACACAGTATGTCTACCTACCCCTCCATTTTAGCCTTGGTCTATATAAATGTTTTTAATTCTTTTATTTATGCTTATATACTAAAAATGTAACTCTAGAAAGCAGTAATGATATCCATATGCAAAATAATACCCTGGAATATGATAATGGGTTTTGTTTCTAAATATAAATAAATAAAAAATTGAATTAAAAATTAAAATGAATGATTTTGTCCCTGAAAGTCTGGGCCAAAAATGTGAGTGCACACTACACATGGGAGCACATTATACATGGGAGCACATTATACACAGCAAAATACAATGTTTATGCATTCACTCATTGGTTGATTCTTGTATGTGTCCTGACCAGAGATCAAACCTGCAACCGTGGCATATTGAGATGATGCTCTAACCAACTGAGCTACCTGGCCAGGGCAATAAAATTTGTTTTTAAATATAAATATTCAGAGTTCATTTGGGCCGTAACAAATCTACATAACAGATTTGACCAGCACTGCCTTTCCAAAGTAACCAGTCCCTTGACTAAACAGACAAATTGGCTTATTTTGTCAGCTCTTGTGATATACTTAGTCTTCCCAGTAGATTGTGATATACTTAGTCTTCCCATTATGTAATGAAATATTTGGTTAAACAATAGAATATATAGCATATTGTCCCTACATAAAGTTTTTCAATATCTTAAAAAAAACACCTATGAAAACTGTTCTTGCTAACCCAACTTGCAAGTCCCATATGCAAAAGAGCTAAATACAAGGTAGGATGTGGACCAGAGATGCTAACAATTACATGTATGTACTATTTCCTGTCTAGGTTGATCTGAAACTAGTAGGTACAGATAAATGAAGACACTTGTCTGGAGCAGGAAGTGTTAGAGAAGAGAGAAAAACAATCTTTTTCAGGCAGAAATTGGGGCTCTATTATCAAATTATCAGTGATAAATTTTACCTAGAAAATGAGAATGATTTAAAATCTTAGTTGGATTAATTTTGTTGCCAAACAGAATCTATCTGTGTGTCTATCTATCTACGTACCTATCATCTACCTTCCTACTACCTGTCATCCATCCACCATCCATCCATCTATCCATCCATCCATCCATCCATCCATCCATCCATCCAATATCATTAGTTGCCGAGATTTGTGCCCTTTAAATGTGTTATGCGCTTGATAAACTATTTCTGTAGTTTATTCTCAAATGCATTCTTACCTGGTAGAGCAGAGTGTGTGTGGTGGTGTCTTCAGGTGGCAATGGGCCCTTCCAGGAGACCCTTCCTTTAATTACAATGCATTAGTGGCCACCTACAAAGTTACTGGTGAATCTGACATGAAGAACTTTTATAATTTCTTAAGCCAGTAAAAATAACACTAAGCATAAATTGGAATTCTAAGATTATAATGCAAGAATATAAAAAAGCACATTTATTGAACCTTTAATGACACTTCTGAAATAAATGTAAGGTTTGAATTCATTCATCAGAGTAAAAATATGTATTTAAAGAATCAATACATATGTTACATAGCTATAGTGCTTACTAGGAATTTTTTTCAGTAGAAAATTGCCCCAGGGGCAAAATATTAGAAAAATGTAGATAATAGCTTTTATTTCTACTCAGAATTACTATATTACACATATCAAAAATTATCCCAAGGAACTGTCACCAGGCCATTGACATACTAAATAAAATAATGATGGCAACTGGAAATTTCATAAGATGATGGTTTTCGTTTTTGTTTGTTTAAGATTTTATTCATTTAATTTTTTAGAGAGGGGAAGGGAAGGAGAAAGAGAGGCAGAGAAATAGCAATGTGTGTTTGCCTCTCGTGCACCCCCTATTAGGGACCTGGCTCACAACCCAGCCATGTGCCCTGGCTTGGAATTAAACTGGTGACTCTTTGGTTCACAAGCTGGCACTCAATCCACCAGCCAAGGCAAGATGATGGTTTTATATTTCTGTGTAACAAATCATATCCAAGCTTAATGAGTTAACAATAAGTCATTTGTTTATCTCCCAAACCTGTAATTTGGACTTGTAAGGACAGATCTTGCTTCCTCTCTCTCTCTCTTTCTTTCTGCCATGTGAGAACACAGACAAGAAGAAGGCTCTCACCAAGGAATGAACTGTACTGGTACCTTAATCTTAGACTCCCAGCCTCCAGAACTGTGAGAAATAAATTTCTGTCATTTAGCCACTCAGACTCTGGTATCTTGTTATAGAAGTCTGAACTGACTAAGATTACTAAAGGTATACATTTCTCTTTTTTGGTATTTTGTGTGCTGATTATTAAAATATTCTAGAAGTGTGGTGTTATCCCTGGTTCTAGAGAGTTTTCACATTATTTGCTCTTATTTAAAAAGCTGCTTCATTATGAATTCACCATCTTGACATTTTTGTTGAACCTCATTTGTTGAAGCAATACTCAATGTGTAAATCCCTAACCCAATTAAAATAAATTATTCTCATTATAAAACAAAGAATTGGACCATTTACTTTTATTTTATTCTGCCCATTATTCTCAGTGTACAAATTCATGATGTATAGACATAACATCTTTTCAACACATTTTTGATCTTCCATGACTATTGTCTAATTTTTAGAGCTGCTCAATTTCCTTTCTGTGCCTGTTCACCTCAGTGAAACCTCTGTTTTGTGGAAATACAAATTGCTGCTATTTTTGTGTGCTTTATTTTGTTTATCAATGTTGCTGTTGTGTCCCATCAGAATAAAACAAGTATTTTAGACTTCCGCCAAGATGGAGGTATAGGTGGATGTGCCGTGCCTTCTCACACAACCAAGTTTAGGGACAACTAAATATTAGCATCAGAAAACACAACCAGAACACGGAAAATTGAACTTTTCGGAAGTCCATTAACAACAAATTCTTCAGCCCGACCGGTAAGGGGCGAAACCGGCATCTGGTGAGGGGTTGCACAGGAGGACTGGGTCGGACCCGGGCGCGGAACCCAGACGCGCGAATCCAGATGCACGGGTTCCAAACGCAGGATTGGACCTAGTGAGCGACCGAGCAACCCACCAGGTGAGCGACTGCAGAGGAGACAGTGGGGAGGCGGTGCTGTGTGTTGACTGCGGTTGCCTATGCGCGAGCGGACAGGCGAGGGAGTGGGCGGTTGGACCGGCCAAGGCATAGGGGGTGCCGCCATTTCCCCGCTCTGACCACGCCCCCACATACAGCGTCACAACCCAGCGACCTGGAAGTCCAAGGCACCGCTTCTCACATTTAAAGGGCCAGAACAGACCAAAAATGTCGCAGGAAGACCTCAAAGCCCCAGAGATAAATCTAAGCGACGAAAAAATAGCAAAACTCTCAGACGCACAGTTTAAAACACTGGTCATCAGGATCCTCATAGATCTGGTTGATTATAGCCACAAATTAGAGAAACATATGAAGGCTAAACTAATGGAAATAAATGGAATTCCACAGGAAACCCATAGCGATGAAAAGGAAACTGGGACTCAAATCAATGGAGTGGACCAGAAGAAAGCAAATAATGGCCAAACAGAAAAGAGTCAAGGAGCAAGAATTCAAAGAAATGAGGAGAGTCTGAGGAACCTCCAGGACATCTTTAAACGCTCCAATATCCAAATTATAGGGGTACCAGAAGGGGGAAAGACATAGCCACCAGTGGAAAACTTATTTGAACAAATAATAAAAGAAAATTTCCCCAATCTGGCAAAGGAAATAGACTTCCAAGAAATCCAAGAAGCTCAGAGAGTACCAAAAAAGTTGGACTCAAGAAGAAACACACCAAGGCACATCATAATTACATTAGCCAAAATTAAAATGAAGGAGAGAATCCTAGAAGCAGCAAGAGCTAAGGGAACAATCACCTACAAAGGAGTCCCCATCAGACTGTCAGCAGATTTCTCAAAAGAGACCTTACAGGCAAGAAGGGGCTGGAAAGAAATATTCCAAGTCATGAAATCTAAAGACCTACAACCAAGATTGCTCTATCCAGCAAAACTTTCATTTAGAATGGAAGGACAGATAAGGTGCTTCTCAGATAAGACCAAATTCAAGGAGTTCATCATCACCAAGCCCTTATTATATGAAATGTTAAAGGGACTTATCTAAGAAAAAGAAGTTAAAGAAACATGAACAGTGAAAGAACAACAAGCTCACAGTTATTAACAACCACACCTAAAACGAAAGCAAACTAAAAGAACAGCTAGATCAGGAGTGGAAACATAGAAATGAAGATCTCAAGGAGGGTTAGCAACAGGGGAGTGGGAGGAGGAGATGGGGGGAGAAGGTACAGAAAATAAGTAGCATAGACAGTAGATAGAAAATAGATGGGGGGGGCAAGAATAGCATGGGAAATATAGAACCTAAAGGACTTGAGACACATGGACATAAACTAAAGGGGGGTAATGGTGGGGATGGGGGGCAGGGTGGAGGGGAATGAAGGGGGGAATAGAACAACTGTAACAGCATAATCAATTTTAAAAAATAAATTTAAAAAAAACAAGTATTTTAGATGCCTATCTTCACATTGACTGGAAGTGTGAAGTTTTAAAAATCCTAGTTTAAGCCCTGATCAATGGCTGGGCATCATACTGCAAAATTCAAGGTCTCTGGTTGGATTTGTAGTCAGGGCACATGCCTGGGATGTAGGTTCAGACCCTTGTTGGGGCACATATGGGAGGCAACCGAATAATGTTTCTCTCTCATATTGATGGTTCTCTTCCTCCCTTTCTCTTTCTCTTCCCTTCTCTCTCAAAATAAATAAATTTTTCTTAAAATCTTAGTTTAAGAAACAACTGTAAGGAACAATTTTGTTTTTTAAAGCAGAGCTTAAAGCTTTGCCCCCAAATATTTTAAACTATCATTTAAAAGTAGTCCCTCCTATAGATCTATCCCATAAAATATGTCCTAGACCATTTCCTCTAGAATCCTCCACTATTACCATGACAACTTACCAAAGAAGGTTTGGAGGACTATGGAAAGTGAGTTTTTTGTTCTCATTTTCATTTTTATAAAAAATATTTTTAAAGGATATGACTTCATTTAAAAACTTGTAAAGACTTTGCAGAAAAACAAATATTGTACCTTTGAAAAATAAAGCTACCATTTCTGAGTATATCCTATGCAGATAATTTCATCGAAACCTCATAACAACCTATTGAGTACTTATTATTATTATCCTTATGTAGCAAACAAGAAAACTTGCCTTATGTTGCTCATCTTGTTAGTGGAAGAGCTGTAATGAACTTTGGGCAGTGTAGTTTTAGAGCAGCTATAATGAACTCTGGGCCTGTGCACTTGACCTATATGTATACCTAGAGATTGTGCAGTTGCTCTGTGCCTCTAGCAGTCAAATGGAGTCAGAACTTTGGCCACTCTGTGAAGCTACCATCACCCTGTGTGCTTGGTGCTTAGACTTATCACTGGGGCAGGAAGCCTGGGGGACCCAGACCAGATGAACTAACCAGGAGCCAGGTGGGTGAGTAGTTTTTTCTCATTATCCTTTGCTATGCAGAATGCTACCTTGAAACTTAGTGGCTTAAAACCAGCACAGCTATTACTCCTGATTCCATGGTTAAATAACCTGGACAGTCTTGTCTGAGGTTACTCATGTGTTCACAGTCAGCTGCTGAGAGACAGTTCTAGAGAGCCTCACTCACATTTCTGGCTGGAGTGCCTTGGCTCTTGTCCACGTGGCCTCATGCTCCACTGATTTAGATAGGTTTTTCCAGGATGGTGATCTCCATGTTTTAAAAGTGTGAGAATTGAAGCTGCAATGTCTCTTGTGGCTTAGAACTTTGGGCAATGTTTCTTTTGCCACATTCTTTTGGTTAAAGGCCTCTACCTCTTGATGGGAGGTGTAACCATTTTACATTCCAGGGGGTCATAAACACAGGATAGCATGGCTTTTTCAGGGCTATTATCATAATTACCATCACAGTATTTATATATTGGCTATATACTGCTATATGGAAAAATCACCCTTAGACTTAGGGCCTTACAACAAGAACCATTTTATTGCTCACAAATCTGTGGGTCAGGAGTTCAAGCACTTCTAATGGGGTAGCTTTTCTCTGCTATCCGTGTGTGCTGACTGGGGCAGCTAGCCTGGCCTGGAGGCCTCCTTAAAGCCTTGGTGAAATGTTAGGTACCTTATCAGGGGTGACTCAAAACACTGGGGTCTGGCAGGCTCTTTTTGCTTATGGTGTCAGATGGATCGTGCACATACCTAGTCATTAGTTTATGTGTGGGCTTTCTTCCACCTGGAGTCTCCTGTAGAGCCTATCTTCACAGCCTCTCTCTGGTGTGGGAAATGTCAGACTTCTTTCCAGGCAGGGAGAAAAGAGGGAAAGCAGATGCTCTCAAGACTTCGAAGGCCCAGACCCAGAATAGCACAATGACCCTTCTTTTATGCTTTTCCTGTCAAAGCAAGCTGTAAGGTTATTCCAGATTCAAAAGTGGGCAAGGAGACTTCACCTCTTCATAGGATGGAGAACATGTATGGACAGAATTGAGAGTTGCTGTTGATAGCTATCCCTGTGAACAATGTACAAGAGTGTTGGACTGTATGTGGAAAAATGAGAAGCTGCATCAGAGGGTTAGTCTTGGCTGTTGGCTACCAAAACAGTGTTGGACCTAATAACCAAATGTAAGATAAGGCTGGTATACATAGGGGAAGTTCAAAGGTTTCTTTAGCAAATCAATAGGGGACAATGTATGGACAGCGGTTGAGAAAGTAGGTAGAATCCATTCTGCATATGACATTTTCATGCTAGCTGGCTAGCGTGAGATGATCGAACAAATGAACAAAAAACCTGCTACAACATCTGCAGCCAGAGGTTTAGCTGTGGCACAGGAAGCAGCATGAAGGGTCCATGTGTCTTCCCCCAAAACATTTTGCTGTGATGAGACTAACGTGGAATTTATCCTCCCACTGGAAGGATGATATCATAAAATACCCCTTCCAGCACCACTTGGGCAGAACCCAGAAGCAGATGGCCCAGCAATATGGAAGCTCTAATTAGGGAGAGAAAGCTGTAGGGCCACCAAAATAGAAGGAGACATCTTTTCTTGCTAGTAACTAAGCAGTTGCAGGCAATTTACGGTGTTTTGAAGGAAAATAAAGGCTTTTTGTTTTTGTTTTTTGGGTCTAGGTGTGCTCTACAAGGTCCGGGTGAAACTCGATTACTCCAAGTGCTTTAAAAAAATCTATTCCACATGGAAGCATTTTTAGTTTTGATTTTTAAAGATTTTGAACAACTTCTGACATTCCCAACCCTGGCAGAATGGAAGGTGACACTAACTTTCAATTTTATGTATTTACTATCCTGTGGTCCATACAGACTCTCTCTCCATTCCCAAGGGCTGGTATTATTAGGATAACAGCAACAATGATAATAAGTCCTTATTATCATTGTTGCTGTTATCCTAATAATACCAGCCAATGATAATAAGAACTTATTATCATTGTGCCTTTTTTTCAAAGCATACTCACATTTATTATTAGTTTTATCTTATCTTGTCTCACTGGTGGATTTGGGTTTCCTATGGCTCACAGAACTCTGGATAGACTGTGAAGAATCAAAGGCTAACAAAATGGTGTCACTCCTATCAATTTCCTTTTAATGATTTGGGCACTTTATTATGTTCTTCTCTAGTTCAAAAGTTCACTGTTTTTAGTGAAAAGCAAAAACTTCCTATTTGGAAGCCAGAATTTAACTAGAACCCATAAGTGCTAATCCTGTTTTTCCATTCCCAAGAGTCATTACTTGTATTCGTCTGCATTAATGCACAAAATGAAAAGTGGTGGTAGTATCTGTTTAATTAGGTTTAACATTTAAATTTGTATGTCCAAAGATTATTAAGGTTTATTGGGAACTAATGAGTATGGTGCTCTTTGGTTGGTTGTCTCACAGGGAAAGAGAAAAAGGAATGGGTTTGCCCCTGCTAACTCTCCACATTTTCATCAGAGTCTAAAATGCAACTAGAGAATTGCTGCTGGTCTTTTTTCTATGATTATGACTATAATCCTATATTGCTTTTATATTTTGCAAAAAATAGCAGCTAACTTCATTTGACCTCTTTGCATCTTGGTTCATCTGAGCAAAGACAGCACTTCACTTTTGTTAAAGCAACATTCTCCTCCACAAATCTAAATCAGCCCCAACTTTCTGGCAGGGATTAAACTGTTAATAATACTTTGGGTCTTGGAATTGCTCAGCCTATTTTTAAATATCACAGCCTCAAAGACAGTGAAGACAATTTCTGAGAGCCAAGGAACTGTCCTTTCCTGCCAGACACCCTCATTTCCTGGTCTGCTGCTCCCATCTTTAGTGATGCTGTGGTCCTTCAGAGGGTGGCTCGTTTATAAAACAGCCACATTCACAAAGTTTCCAAAATGGACTTTGGTACCAACAAAGAAGAAATGGCTCTTTGGAGAATAGTGGTTGATTACCTGTTCAGTGAGAGCAAACTTTTCCATTAATACAAAGAATTTTTAGGCTATTTATAAAATTTCTTTCAGTGCTTCAATTTCTGGGAACTTCCCAGGACAATTTCAAGTCAGTGTAAGAGAAAGTTCAAAGCCCCCAAAATGTTCACAGGAGGTGCTTTTAGAGGGACTTCTGGAGCAGAAAGTTCTTAGCAGGAGGGAGAAAGCAGCCAAGATTTTGCACAGCCATTGAAGATCAGCATGGCATGGATGTGCCCCCTTGCCTCCCCTCTTCATTTTCCCTTATTTTGTGAATATTTCTCCTGAGTCTTACGCTCCAATCCTGACCAGTGGTAAATAGCACGGGCACTGTGATCAGTATTAAAGAAAAGGAAGTGAAGATGAGCCCAGATGCTGCTCTCTCATCTCTGTTCTGTGCATTTCTAGAATTAAATTATTCTTTAATACCCTGCACTCCAGCTGCAGCCTCTGCTACTAAGCTGAATACAAAGAAGTCCACAAAGTACAAAAAATTGATAGCAAAAAATCTGTTTCCTCCCTAATTCAGCCCTCAACCCCCACCCTCTTTCCCAGAGGCAGCTAAAGATACCATTTTCTATGTTCAGTTATGTTGATGTAAGAAACCTCCAAACCTTTAGGGAATTTTTATAGTTTATTTGAGCTAGAACTGATAAGTGCCAGGAAGCAAGATCTAAAATGCTCTGAGACGGACAGTTTTGCAGCTTTTATACATTTAGAATTAAGAAGGGAAGATCAGGAAGAGTACATGGAGGTAGGAGGGAACAAGGTGGAGATTGGATTACAGGACAGTTAATGAGAGTATGTGGTTATGCCACATCCTCTTTAGGGTGGTTATGCCTTAGAGGAGTATAATTTCTTACATTTCAAAGGTGTGTTAACCTAGATGCACAGGAACAGTGCACAGGGCTTGCTTAAACACCTTTAACTAGAGAAGTTATGTGCCTGGGGCATGTCTACCCACCAAGACCTGTCCAGGTAGGAATTTATGATTAGGTCACCTGTGAGGTCACTTTCCCGGAAACTCCTTTATCATGCCTATGCTAGGCTGTGGTGAACATTCTTGTGTGCACATATCTTTTTGCTCATATAGAAACATTTCTTTAAGATAAATCCCTAAAAGGTGTATTACTAGGGCAAATCAAATTTTCATGTATCAAAATGTTTTTATTAAATTTATTGGAGTGACATTGGCTAATAAAATTACATGGGTTTCACTCATACAATTCTGTAACACACCATCTGAATATTATATTGTGTGTTTACCATCCAAAGTCAAGTCTCCTTCTATCACTGTTTATCCCCATTTACCCCCTCTACCTCCCACCATTCACAAATTTTCATTTTTAATAGATATTACAAATTTTTCCTCCAAAGATGTGTACCAAGGTACATTCCACAAGTATGAAAATGCCAGTTTCCTACACAATGGCCAAATACTTTGTATTTGTGTTGGCCATTTTAATTGTTACTTAAAACAAATCTCTGCTCCTAGTAGGAGAAAAATGATATTTAATTTTTGTTTCATTTGCGTTCCTTTTGAATGAAGGTAATTTCCAGGTTTTTGGAATTCTTTTTGTGGTTGCTAACTATTTTTTCAAGGCATTTTTCTATTTTTCTCTTGGGTTGGTTCCTTTTTTACTGATTTGAAAGAGCTCTTTATAAATTAAGCAAGTTAGCTCTTTAATGTTGAGATGTGATTACTTAAAGATGAGAGATAAAATGGGATTCCTATTTAAACCTCTAGGTACTTTGGTAAATGACTTTATAGTAAGCATTAAAAGCAATTTCTTGCTAAAAACTAGTATCACATAAAGGATATTTTCTTGAATTATAGTTAGAAAAAATTGAAATCAAAATAGAAAAATGTCTAATGTTAGTCATGTTTCTTTTTTAAATCACTGGCATTTCAGAATTAGTTTATTTCTACAATGAATAAATGTTCATGAAATTACATTCATCCTTAATAAGGCATTTCACCACAAATTAATTTGTTCATGCAAATTACAGTGATTCGTTTGTGGGAAATTCCAGGACTTTACCTTTGCATCATGTCTAACACTTACTTTCAGATATTTTTTGTAGTAATTCTCTAAATAATATTTTTGCTTCAGCACAAAATGTAGATATGTGATTAATATAATTTAAAAAATGTGTTTTTACAAATTGCTTGCTTCCACTGCCCTCCCCCCAACTAATTTGTCATCTGTGTAAGTGGATGTGGCGACAATTTAATGAACACAATTTACCACAGAGTTTAGCAAAAAATAAATTTGATTCTAGAGCACCACAAATGATGCTCCAGAAATGAGAAGGATTCTGAAAGGTCATCTGGTTTGTCCTTCATTCAGACAGGTTTGCACTTTCATTAGAGCTGGGCGCGACTCTTGATTGTAAAGACATCCTGGAAAGAAGATCTCACCAGCTGTCTCATTATTGCTAATGTGAAGCATCCATCACTTGTGGGAAATTTGTCTGAAGGACATCTAATTTCCTTAGACTGGAGTTTATCCCATTTCTTTAAATGAGTCTTCAGTGATGACCACATAAGATTTCTGTTAACCTACTACTTCAGAGAAATGAAATTGAAGGAGGTGGTGGTGTCAGGCTCCTGGAACAGGGTCTGGCACAACATAGGCTCTCCAAGTACATTAGGGGCCATAAGTATTATTATCATGGTTATCTCTGTATCAGACAGACATCATCCCACAGACATCACCGTCTTTGTCTCTCTGGTGATAAAGGAACATCAAGTATTTTGGGGATTAGCAATGCCGTCTTTGTCTCTCTGGTGATAAAGGAACATCAAGTATTTTGGGGATTAGCAATGCTGACTGCCTGGTAGTGGTGGATTTGGGTATTGCACCCTGAGTCTGCACCCAGGCTTATTCAGGAGGAGTGCCTGTTAATGGCTGGCATGGGTAAAGAGAGGGGCATGGGAGGAAGAGCCACACTTGTGCTGGCATGGGAATTTACCATTCTCATGGCGATAACTGCAAGCTCTTTGCAGGTAGTGACCCCATCTTATTAGTCTTGGATCCTTAGGACTTAGCACAGTGCCCAAGCTCAGAAGACAAAATATGTATAGAATAATTAAATGTTGACTCTTATAAATCACTCAGTAAAATATTTGTGTTATCATATGAGTTATTCCTGTCTTCCAATATGGTCTTATAATTTAAAAAATTTTGTCCTTCAACATATTGCTGTTTCTCAGGACAGCCCTCTCTTTTTCATCTGGCTCATTGTCTTTTATTTGGCTAGAGAAGTCATTGTGATTCTCTTTTGAAGGTGCTTGAAGTTCACCCAGGCTATTTGTGAGTTACAGAGGCCAGGAGTAAACTGAGTTCTGATATTTCATGCTCTGTGCTGATGCTTCCTGCCATTATGCTGGCTTTATATGTACATGAGCAATGATAGAGTTCAAAGTCATGTTAGGGAGTCATAATGTTTCAGACCGTGGAAGCAAAGCCTTTTTGTACAAGACTTTGTCATGATCAGGACCACTTTGCAAATTGAGCTCTAAAGTTCTTGCTTCAGGAACTTTATATTCTAGCTCATAGACAACTGTCAGAAGAGTCGTGAGGGTTAAGAAATGAAAATTCTGGGGCTGGAGTAAGGATATGCTCAGTTTTGGCTCCAGCACTCTCTCTGCTATTCTGCAACTGCCTGAGTCACACTGTTAAACCCATCTGTTGACATGAGGTTGTATATAAGAGAAGGTGGGAAGGGAGGAAGAAAATCTTTTTTTAGTTCTCTTTATAGAGTAGATGCCATGCTGTTAGCCCCCTCCCGCCTCCATTTTTTTCTGTGGCCCTAATTGTGCACACACTGTGGGATCTAGGGGTGGAGGGTGAATAGGGTAGGCTGGAGCAGAAAGAGGAGACCATACCAAAGGAGCAAGAATTTCAAATTCAACCTGGTCAACGAGGGGAAGGAGATGAAGGCTGCCTTTATTACATTTCTCTTGGGTTAGTTGGAGTTATAAGAATGGGTGACTTCTCCAAATTATTTTTTTCTCTGTGCCCTGAACTTTTAGAAAACAGGGTTTGGGAAATGGGGTGTGGTGGATGGAATGGAGAACCTTGTGTTGGAGAAGATTTACATTCCCTTTTGTGGCTAGATCACCCCTTCCCCAGGTGCTGCCGACTCTCTTGGATGACCAGAAAATCCTACGAACTTTTTGATAGGAATTGCTGCTCCTGGGTTGTGCAGTGAAGCCTGGAGGGTGTGGGTGCAGTAGGCTTTAGGGGATCCCTCTTTCCTCCTGTATGGCTTTCAACTTTGACATTAGCCTTCAGCAGAAGGGCTCCTTGTGGCTGAATGGGCAGAAACCATGTTGTTTTTTTTCTCATTCTCAGAACCCAGCACTGAATTTCTCTGCACCACCAGCCCCAAACTCTTATGTACATAAAAATGCATCCTTTATGTGCATTTTTCTTTTCTAAATGAAAAGACAACCAGAATGGGGCCTTTTTGCTTTAGGAAGATGCTTGGCACTATCTGAGCTAGAAAGGCAGAGGGAATGAGTGGAGGACAGTGTCAAAGAGCCAAGGGTGTGCCCCTCGTCCCTGTCAGTGCTTCCCCTCTGTCATTAGTGCAGGAGTTGGGGGTAAGGAAACCAGGCGGTCTGTAGTCACAGCTGCGTTGGGCCACAACATCACTGGCTACATTTTACTTAATATTTATAGCCATCTCTTATTAATTTAACTCAGGCGAGCGTCCTTGGCTTGAAGAGCAGAGAAATGCTGTTGAGAGTTGCAGTTTTTCTGAAGGTATCATCCTGGAAAGTTTTCAGTGATAAGCCAAAGTCTTTAAGTTAAAGGCTGCAATGTACAACCCCAGCACTTTATTAATGAGAGAGAGAGAGAGAGAAATTTCTTTGATGGAAAGCAAGAGCCAGCACTGACCTAAACAGTTGGGTGTCCAAACTCTGTAGCCAGACTGCTTGGGTCCAAATCCTGGCTTTACTAGCTGTGTGACCTTGGGCAAGCTACTCGACTTCTCTGTGCCTTGATTTCCTCATCTGTGAAAGGGGGGATAATAATAGTGGTATGAGGATTAAATGAGCAAATATATGTGTAGGACTTGGCACATGGTAAGTGGTCAATAAGAGTTTGTTAAATGAATAAGCCTCTTGCCTCACTATCTGCTAACCTCATACTTTGGAAAGCATGACTCAATTGGCAGTCTTCTCATTTGCCTCACTGGTCAGGCAAGACTGGGTATATAATTGGTGACGTAAAGCAAAATGAAAATACTGGGCATCTTGCTAAAAAAATCATCAAGAATTTCAAGATGATGACACCAGGGCATTAAATTAAGTACGGGTTATCCTGAGCACCTGATTTCTGCATACCTGCACAGGTCGCATACCCAAGAAGCTGGCCCTAGGGTCGGGAGTTAGGACTCAATTTACCCAACAAGGACTGTACTGAATTGATTCTAGGAATGACAGTGGGAGACTATCTCGAAATTCTTTGATGAGCCCATCCCAGAGTTTTAGAGAGGTGGTCTGTCCTGAATTTTTAAAAAATATGAACTGAGTGATGTTCATCCATAGGCTGGCTAAAAGGGTTCATTTGAAAAAGAGAGTACTTTGAATGGCAATGCATCCAATTTTCAGTTTTTCCAGACTTAGAAGTTTTTTCCTACACTTTCTTCAGAAGCTCCCTGCTCAACAGTCAGTGAAGCAGTGTGAAGGAGCCATGGTTGCTGGGTGGTGGGCACGTACACCATGCTTAATGTGAAGTGACTTCATGCAGAGAACTGAAATGACACAGATGATTCATTTACACATTTATTTTCTATCTTGCTCATTCTACCAGACTGAAATGGAGAACAATGCCAGCAATTTTATAGACATTTTGACATAAAGTAAACAAGTATTTTGATGTTGAACAATTATACAGACTACCACATGCATTTAAGTATGCTGATTGGTGCAGAAATATTGAGTTGATCAGCAAAACTACTAATACAAAATCACATCTTCTTTTCATGGAGTTAAAATGCAGCAGGTATGGGGACATTGATTCAGACACCATTAAATGGGAGAGAAAGGCATCGTCTTAATGGTGCAGGATGGACAGCTGAACAAATATCAGTATGTTAAATCGTATCCTCTTTACAAAACTGAAATCAAAACACTTTGTTTGCAAATATAACAACAAAGTATGTTCAGGCAGATGAATGAGACTAGACAAGACTTACCACTTATGAATAAGCTGTAGCTTCTACTGAGGATTTGTACTGAAAGTATTTCCACATAGTGTAAGATGAAACACTAATGTGTTATGTGAGTGGTCAGTACAGGATAACTCAACTGAGAAACCTTAAGAAATAAAATACTTATTGTGCTTCTTTTCCCCTGCAGCATTCAGAGCATTCGCAGAGTAGGATGAAAACCCTCTCAAACATTAATAAAAGTAAATGATGCCTCATGTGACAGTACCTATAAATCTAATGCCATATGTAACTTAGAAATAGGAAATTGTATTACTTAACATGTATAGAGGTTTTAAGAACTATTAACTTAATTTTTAATTTCTGATAGTCTATATTCCCTAGATTTAAAAAATAGATTTAAGTGTTTTTAATCTGGAAGGTGTGAGGAACTTAATAGAAGCTATCAAAATCTCTACAACTTGAGAGAAAATAGGTTGTATATCAACCTTTTCTATAGAGAAACCACCCATGATTATTCTCAGTGAGGCTTCTTATGTGCGTCAATTACTCAGTGTTATAGCTTCACTATAAGTTTTTGTAACATTATTTTGTGAATCTTCACAGAGTTTTCCTGAGTTTCACAATAAGATTATAATTCTAACATTAAACATTGAATTAATGAGTTTTTGGAGTTAGGCATTTTTGCTTTAAATAATACATGACTCTAGGTAACCAAAAAAGCAGATCACTCAGGCTTCCCCTCCTGATCCCAAACACACTTGTGTCTGCGTGTACACACACATGGCCTTCCCAAAGCCTACCAACTTAAAAATACATCTTAAACTTTAGTTCCCCATTTAACTAATTTGAAAATTTGCCTTTCTCTATGAATTTTTCCTTTTTCTTTCTCTTCCCCTCTCCCTTTATCCCCTCCCTCTACCCCCTACAATGCTGGTCTTTAAAAGTCTATATATGTATTAATTTTGTGCATAACCTAAGTTCAGTTTTGGGAGACCAGAATGAAAATAATATATACTCTGACAACTGGACATCACTGGATGGATCACTTCTGGGTTGTATATCCTTTGACTAGCAAACAGAGCTCATGTCGGACAGGTGAGCATTCACCACCGTACCCTGTGTGTGTTTTACACAGAGTAGTGGTGAAAGAAACCACTTAAGATAGGCCTCTATTGGCAATGGGAAATAATTTCAGCCACTATCTGGGAAAGCCAGTTACTATTTCTATGCACTTTGCTAGTAAGCAACATTTTTTAAACTGAATTACCTGACATATTTAGACTGCAGATGTGATATAGAGCTTTATAGTACAAGTTTGAAAAAACAGCTAAAATACTATGTCACTACTTATGATGAAGAACGCACAGATAAAAATGATTCAGACAGTGAACCATCTGCACTAAAGCCATAGCTGTGCTACCTCAGACCTCTTCTGGGCTAGATGTGAAGTTAGCAGTTCACAGATACTTTAGTACCGTGGTCTGTGTACATGATACTGGAACATACTATGTTGACAGTAAGATGACACAGTCACGCTGGCAGCTTTTAAATGCAGCAGACATGGACAGTCAATGTTGAATTTTCATATAAGCTACGTAGAGACAGGTAATAAATACGTGTAGTAAGCTGGGTGGGCAGTATAATGCTTTATTTGAGCACTATTTACTAAGTTAGGAACTTTATTTTTTTTTGAGAAATTGAGTAGGAATACAGTATTTATTAGGCTATAACTAAATGGTGAGAAGATCTAAACTGTCATGCAGTTATGCTTTAGAAAATGAATTATTTTTTAAAGAAAAATGTTGATCGAAACCCCAAAATGTGTTATAGCAGTTTTCATAAAATTCCTAAGCAAAAGCAAAAACAAAAACAAAAAACTCAAAACCTAGAAAACCCTCATTAAAATCAAAGTCTTCTTTTCAGTTTATCAATCATAAATACTGGATGTTGTAAGGTAAAATTTTAGCATGTCTTTAAAATTCCTTTGCAGATTCAATGGAAGATCTTCTCAAAGCCAGTCTGTCTTTAATATCATAGTTAGTTGTGCCCCAGGCTCCACTGTGACCCCCTGATTGGTTGGAGCAGTTGCCTCTGGTCAGTGCAAGGAGTCTATGGTGTGCTCCATTAGAGACCATCCTGGGTCATCATCACCCTGCTCTGATGCTTCCATAAAAAATCAGGGCTCTATCTAAATATTTGTGACCTGGCATTTTACCCAAATTGAAATAGAAAATGAGCCTCCGCCTTTTCTTGGTCAATAAGATTTTTTTTTAAAAAAAGAGATTTTGTGTATTCATTTAGAGGAAGAGGAAGGGAGGGAATAAGAAAGGGCGAGAAATATTGATTGGCTGCTTCCTACACGCACCTCAACAGGGGATGACCAGGCCTGCAACCCAGGCATGTGTCCTGACTGGGAATCAAACCAGTGACCTATTGCTTTGGAGGATGATATACAATCAACTGAGCCATGCCGACCAGGGCTGGAATACTTTTAAAAAGAAAAAATACTTTCTATTTTTTTAGGTATTGTGCTAGATGGTTTAACTATACCATTTCATTTAATTTAGAATACTCTTTTAAACACATATTTATAGTAAAATGAGAAATATTAATTTCAAATGACCACTTAAAGATATTTTTATATGAAAGAACTTAAAAATATATATTAATCCAGGTGCTAATTACTTCTAATTGGATGTACAGCAAAGTATAATTTTTCAATATGGTCTCTTTAAAAAGGAAGATTTTATTTATTTATTTATTTTTAGAGAGTAGGGATGGGAAGGAGAGAGAGAGAGAGAGAGAGAGAGAAATATCAGTGTGTTTGCCTCTCATACACCCCTACTGGGGACCTGGCCTGCAACTCAGGCATGTGCCCTGACTAGGAATTGAACTAGTAATCCTTTGGTTTGCAGGTCTGTGCTCAATCTACTGAGCTACACCAGCCAGGGCTCAATATGACCTTCTCTTCATCCCTAATATCTTCTATTAAAGTTTTGTTTAAATTGCTACTATAGTTTTGGCCATGAACCATATAAAAACTATGAGGGCAGTATTGGTCATTCCCAGTTGAATGTTTATAGCCATTGAACCATTGCTAAAGGCTCAATTTGGTCCTGCCTTTGACTCAAAACCTGAAACACTATGATCAGGCAGACCCCAGGGAAAGATAACTGGTGGATACTGCAGACTCTTGAGGAACAAAAAATCCAGATGAGCAAGATGTGAGGTTTAATCAAAAGAATATGTTTCAAAACCAGGATGGAGACACTTGATAAGAAGGTGGAAGGGAGAAGCCCAGGCCATTTCCACAAAATGGTTTCCATGGTACCCCAGGGCACAGTAGGTAATATTAATGAGTTGTCCAAAAACTGTGTTCTCTAAACACATTTGTCCACTTATCCTCACTTCTTCAAACAAAACAAAGCAAGCAAGCAAGCTGACACACAGCAATGGTACAAAACAGAAAAGCTTTCAGATTGAAAGCAGGGTGAGAAGAAAAGGCATAGTAATTACCAGTTAAATGCAAGGTTATTAAAAATGCTTCAGTGTGCTAATGGAACCTTACATTTGCTCAATAAACCTTCTTTATACATTCACTGTTGAATTTTTAATGGTTTAATATCATACCTCTTTAAAATTGCATAAGTCTGAAACTTGGCTATTAAATGACAAACCTAGTGTTTTATAAGTTGCAGGTTTTCTTCCCTGTCCCTTAACTTGGAACTAAATGTGAAGATGCTACCAATTCTGTAGTAATATTTTCATAGCATATGTATCTGTTAATTCTGGAGATAGCATTTTGCTGGATACGTAATTCAGGTAATATTAGTACATATTACTTTATCTGTATTTGTTTTTTTTATTAAAATGCTCTTAATTTCAATTAAACATTATGATGTGGTTGTTATTTGCAGGTTAAAATCATAGCTTAACCCATATGCTGCAAATAAGAATGTTAGAAGCATCTTGGTTTAAAGATGGTAGAAATCTGACTGTAATAGAGTTTCTGGCTAGCACCCACAGATGTCTCCTGGGAGTTTGGGAACCATCTGTTTTGTTTTGTTTTGTTTTGTTTTGTTTTCCAGAGTCAATTCAGGGGCATTTCAGCTTCTACTTGTAATCTCCAGTTAGAATGGAGACTGTGGGTTTTGTAGTTAACCCAATAGCTTTGTTTTAACAACAAGTACATGATTCTTTTTTAAGAATATCACTATTATGAGTTATCTTCTAGCTTCCCATTAGTGGCAGAAAGGTCAAAGTAGCATGTATTGTGTATCTAGAGTTCCTAATAGGACACTGTTAAATATTCGACTAACCTTGTGGGGTTTTGTTTTGTTTTGTTTTGTTTTTTGATGGAGGCAGCAGGCAGGAATATTCTGAAAGTGCCCTGTGAAGGGTAATAACAGTTTTATCAGGCATTTTGGAATAAGAAAAAGAAAACCGGGAAATGATCACTGAAAAAAGTCTCGGAGGTATGTATGACTTTGGCTGCACGCTGCGGGCATAATGGGAGGTGGGAAATGGTAGCAAATTTGCACATTCTTGTTACCACGTCCTTTCTCGGTAGACAATTCTACTATCTCTCATGCTGACCACTAGAGGACGCTCAACACGGATCATAAAAAACGGGATGGCGGGCTCCTGAAATTGTTTCTGAATCTGTGCATTTGCCTTTTTTCTGTTGCCAATATTCTGTGTCTGTTTTCCTGAGTTTTGATTTTAAAAGTCTATTTTAATTGGCTTGTACACTATCGCAAATCCTTTTCAGTTTGAAACAGAGCAAAAATATAACTGAAAGAAACATTGCTCAGCCATATCGTGTGGACTCAGCTACACTCACAGTAGACGGGAGATAAACCGCATGGCTCAGACTGGCATTAAGCTAACCCCAGGCTGGTATGGCTTCTGTCACAGCACATAGGCTAGTATTGAAAAAATCCAACATATCAGTTAGGGGAGTATAAAACGATTATTTTCAACATCATTTTTGCTAGAACCATATTTCTTTTGGCTGAAGTGGGTAATAATCTACATCGAAATAAGTTGTCACTATATTTCAGACAGTTGCTGTAATTTTAAGCATGGATATTTGGAAAGCTTATGTGGTGGTTATTCCAATTCCAGATTAAGGAATTAAAATATATCACTGGAGCCTGAGGAGAGGAGTGGATTATAGAAATTCTCAGACAACAAACTCAAACATATTGTCATGCTATCTCAGTTTACCCTGTGGAACTAAATTTCACTTTGGGATGTAATTTCTTGAAATATGAAGCCTCTGCTAGATTGAAACTGAAGGAATGAACTGTATATAAATTAATTTCTGGAATTTGGTAGACAAACAATAAATGTTTGCTGAATGAAATATTTTATCACAGCCATTTGGAAGTATCTGTTGGATGATAACAAATAATTTCCTTAGGAGAGAAATTAACATTAGAGTTATGGTTTCAGTTGTAAGTTTCATATCAATAGTAAGTGTTTGGTCTAAATTTTATACAAGCATATACAAATATGTAATACAAATTTCTCTGCTTACCCATGTGCTTAATTTACTTACATATTTTTTAGTCTTTCTTCCTTTTTGCTACTCTTTTTTGCTGGTCCTAGGTTGTCTTACTATTAAAGAGATATTCCATGCCCTCATTTATTATTAAGTGTATTTATAAGTTAAACCATTTTGTACATTAGCAAGGAAGAGATTGTGATTTAATGGTGATGGTAAATAAAGATTTATGCAACTAAGTCAGACCATTTTCAAAAGGCCAGCAGAAAAAAAGGTTATTAAAACCACTAAAGAATAACATTATATTACAATAAGTACTAACTTCAATAATACAGAATGTTCACCAAGATTCTGGAGTTGGGGCCTTTTCTCTTTATTATTAGGCATGGGTGTTTGAATGTTTAAATTTTTAAACTTAGGTTTTGTATCCTTCCCTCCTTTCTTGGTGAGGATGGTGGCAGTAGAAAAACCCCAATATATTTTCAAATTCACATGGACCTAGTGAATAAATCCCTTGAGTCAAGCTAAATTGTTTTTGGATACTGAATTTTAAACATTTTCCATGTAAAATTCAGAGGACTAAATAAAAATAGTGGTACTTTGCTAAAATGTTGCCTACAGTCAACAGGAAGTAAGGAAAATCATTAAAACATGTTGTTTTTAACCATATAACCATCTACATACTATTAAAATATAAAGTTTGTTACAGATTTTCATTGGTATTGAATTTCATTCTAGTTATTAGTTATAGACTGTTACTAGTTATTTGACAAGCAACATGTTGAATTCAAAAATTACTTTTCCTTGACCTTATCTGAGAAGCACTTTATCTGCCCTTCCATTCTAAATGAAAGTTTTGCTGGATAGAGCAATCTTGGATGTAGGTTCTTGCCTTTCATGAGTTGGAATACTTCTTTCCAGCTCCTTTTTGCCTATAAGAAGGGGCTGGAAAGAAAAACTTGAGAAATCATCAAGCTTTATTATATGAAATGTTAGAGGGACTTATCTAAGAAAAAGAAGATAAAAACACGTACAGTAAAATGACAGCAAGCTCACAATTATTAACCACACCTAAAATAAAAACAAAAACAAAAACAAACTAAGCAAACTAGAATAGGAATAGAACCAAAGAAATGGAGATTACATGGAGTGTTATCAATAGGGGAGTGGGAGGGGAATGGGGGGAAACGTACAGAGATAAGTAGCATAGATGGTAGATAGGAAATAGACAGGGGGAGGTAAGAATTGTATGGGGAATGTAGAAGCCAAAGAACTTATAAGTATGACACATGGATATAAACTAAAGGGGGAAGGATGTGGGTGGGAGGGGTGTACAGGGTGGAGGGGAGTGAAGGGGGAAAATGGGACAACTATAATAGCATAATCAATAAAATATATTAAAAAACCAAACAAAAATTACTTTTCAATTTATCAGAGTAAAAAAGGACAACATACAACCTCATTCAACCAGACTAACAATTTATCTCAAGTGTAAATCTAAACTGTGATTAAAAAAATTCTGGATCAGACTTCCATTTACATCACCCATTGTTTTCTTAGGAAAAGTTTGTTGGAAGTGCATTTCACTTGCTCCTGTCATGCACTTTCCTGGTTTGATAATTGAGTGATTTTTCCATACTCAGAAGAGACATTTTTCAGTAACTGAAATTATCCTTACTCTGGTTGTAAATGGGATAGGCAGGAAGCCCCATGAGGCTGGGGCAGCACCCAAGCACCAAGCATACTGCCTTCTGTAGAACATAGGGGTACTCACCTAGTGTTTAGTAATATAGGGGTACTTATCTAATATTTGCTGAATGAATGAACAGTAAAATGACAAATCTGATTACTTTTGAAATTAGACTAGAGGTAGTTATAAAGTTTACTTATTTTTTGTTTCAGAAAATCAAGTGGCTTCCTTTCGTCCTCTGCCTAGTGTGCATGTCATGTTACATCATGAGCTATGGATTCTCTTCTTTAACGGGCATGTGTATCTTATGACCAAAATTCTGAAGTGGCAAACATGTGTGCTAAAGATGCATTTATCTGTGGTCACTACCATTTGGTCCGATTCACTGTTGCTTTAAACAAACTTTTTGACTATAAATGCACTTCTAGTTTTACTTATATAATTTCAGGTATTAATAGACAAAAAAAAAAACCCTAATCAAACATACTGTGGTATAGTGGAATGCCTAACTTGAAGCCAGACAATGTGAATGAGGCTAAGGTCTATGATTTCCCAATGATCTATGTGAACTTGAGCAAGATATATAACCTCTCTGGTCCTTCACTGATAAATAATATTATATATATTTCAGGAGGTTGTTATGAGGATTAAGAGCAATAAGAAACGGTAAAGTATTTTACATACATAAGGCTTTTTTTGCTATTCAAATTCCGAGAGATAATAGTTGAATTGTCTTTCCTCAGCCTGTGTCTACATGTGAGACTGTTTTGACATGAAATTAATGGGAACAGACACTTAGACCATATTCTCCTTGTTACCACATCTAGTGACATCAGGACAACGGTTTTTTAAATTCTTGCTTCAAAGCAGTTAGCTGTGCCAGAGTGGAGACATTTCCAGTGCAAGTGTTTATAGACTTACTAGGTCAAGTCCAGGGACTTACTCAGTATGTCATTCCTGTATCTGTGATCCAACCAAAGACATTTATCTATGAACCCATTTCTATCCTTTTAAGATTGATCTCAGTCTTGGAGCTAAACCAAACTTGGGGCAATTTGCACTGGTTGTTAAAATAGCCCGAAGAATCAAAGTAACCATTCCAGAGACTGTATTATTTTGAGTTCATTCAAATGGTTTCTAATGATTGGCATTTGTCCCTGGTCACTGACATAGTACTGAGGAGCGCACTTTTCTAGCAGCAGAAACCTTCAACCCCTCAGGCAACAAGTCTATGTTCCCCCATCCAGGCAGTGTTTCTCAAACTGGGGAACAGCTTCCGTGGGGTACCAAAGAGGTACTAGAAGTTATGAGCATAAATTTTACTAGTTGATAAGTAATATAAGACATAATTTGTTTTATATTGAAACATGCTATAGAGTGAAATGCAGTAGTATTTCCATGAATTTTTAATGTAAAACATAAGATTTTAAAAGAACTCTGTGCTTGGTACATTCCCAGACTGTCTCAGGCATTCACGTTCATCCTCTGTGTCAGGTGCGGTTTGTTGACAAGGTTTAGGAAGCGCTGCCCAAGTGCATTCTGGGAGCCCTCAGTTCTCGAACTGCCTCCCTGTAAAACACCAAAGTCAAAGTGTTTTGAGAGGAGCATTTTATTTTTTCCTAGCTGAAGACCTTTGGCTTGGAGGGGTTAAGAATTGAAGGTTAGGCTTTCTATAGTATATTCTTGACAATTTTTTAAAACTTAAAAAATATTAATGGGGAAAAAGTTTTTAGCAAGAAATGCTTCCAGAGGGGAATGCTTAGGATTTCTAACAAAGGGATGATTTCTAGTATGAAGCATTCTGGAGCAGGGTTCTCAGAAGAAGGCCTGGTGGACACATGAAAGGTAGACATTAGTGAATTGTCAGAGCAGTAAGACAAATCCACTTTTACAGACACATTTTTAAAATTTGTGATTTGACAACATGGAGACATTAGAAAATAATTGCTTCAAAAGATTTGATATAAAAATGGTTTGCATAACTTATTTGCTATTCCTCTAACAGCAGATATACCTGTTTGACTTGAAAAACTATATATATGTATATATATACACACACACACACACATATATATACATATATACATACATATATATATATATAAAATTCAAACACTCTAGATTAAAAAAACTGACCAACAGTTAGTTTTAGACACTGAAATACTAAGTATGAGTAATATAAATATCAGTGATTAAGGGCCATAAACTCTTAAAGGTTATGTTTTGAAGCAAACATGAAAGCCATGAAGAAATTCTAAGCACAGTAAAAAAAATGTTTAAAATCTTTTTTAGCAGTTGGGTTGCTTGGATTTCAATTAGGATTAAGATTTATTTTCTTAACTGAGATATAATGACCAGATTCTGTTAATAAAGAACTGTTATTCCTTAAGTTAGATTCTAAATATATGGGTTGTCTTTTCCCAGTGCTTTTTAAATTTTAAAAATAGAATAAAATTTATAATATTTTCTTCCTTTAAACAAAAGGTTGTGCTTTAAATCTGGCCCAGATTTTTCCTATTCCCCTGCACACACATACACACTACATTATGCTGAGGCAAAACCTGGGCATTCCTGAGAGACCAATGAGTCATTAGAATTTGAAGGCTTAAGGGAGCTTAGGAACAACTGTGTCTTAGTTTTTATTGGGGCAAAACTGAGACCAAGAGGAGGTTTTTGAGGCTTGTCCAGGATCACACTTCTGGTAGTTGTATTATCTGGAGCCCGAGCCTTGATTTCCTGTGAAACAAAGTGGATTCAGATGACCCAGGTCCTAGCACAGACTTTCCCAGCAAGGCAACCACCAGCAAGTGCTTTCCTCCTCTGGACTTCACTGTTCTCGGTAGGAAATTCTGGAAGTGGTTTCCACAAGGGTAATCCTGACCTCCCTTGGAGATGCTGGAAATGTGGAGAGGTGTTCCAGTTCCTGCAATTACTGGCGGGTGCGGCTCTCCCAAAGTGGAGTGTGCCTTTCCCCCATTGGGAAATCCTGGGGACCCATTACCAGGTCAGGGTGCCTTTTATGGTAACTCTTTTTCAACACCAACTCTGTGTATGAGGAGGAAGGGGATGGAACTCTCACTTAAGTAGCTCTGCTTTTAGTTTGTTAAAGTCACTTTTTGGAATTCCCAAGTGGCATATCTACATTTTATCTTTACATGTTTAGCTAGAAGGGATTATGCTGGATACAAGTGGAACATACAACATCTTTAGATGGCCAATATACATTTTTTTAAAAAAAGAACCCCAAACTGACTTCCAAATGTGGGGTGCCATTGAAAAAGAAGTTTAGCTGTATGATAGAACTTTTTCCATGTTTTTGGGTTTTTATAAAAGGAATTTTGGTAATAGGGTATGTATGGCATGGTATACAACTAATTGTCAAAATTTCAAGCTTAAATTCCAAAAGTTGATATCTGGTCATTAAATCTTTCTTGTGTTCATGATTTATAAATGAAACCATAAAAGCAGGAGCAGAAAAGAAAACTGTGCTCTGGGAATTATATCACAAGGAAATAAAAATACTGTATTCCTTTCAACAGATGTACTTAGAAGAGCTTTATAACCCAAAGCAAGATATGGGAGATGGTTTAAGAAGAGGTTGCAAATTTGCAACAAGGAGTCTGTACCGCTCCTCCAGGCAGTAGCTATGAAGGAAGTACCTGTGTCTCAGAAACTTCTTTCCATAGGTTCTTGACATTTTTTGCATCCCAGGCCCCAATATTCACAAAGTTAGGCATTTTGCAAGCTCAGAGCACCTTGCTCCTCATGATTATGAATGCATGCAGTGACATTTCATCCTTTCATGTGCAAATTCTAAAATTCATTGTAACAGAATAGTAGAAAGTTGAAAATCTGTCTACAATTTGAAATGAAAGGATCACAAATGTCAGACATTGCAGAATACTGGTTCCTAACAGAGCCTCTTTATTTGGTCACTGTTCCTCAGTCATTTTTGTTTGTTACAAAATGCAGTCTTGACTCTTTGTTTAAACAGTACTTAAACTAAACTGCTCATGCCATGCAAAAATAACATTTTATGCATTTTTTTGAGGGGGAGCTTCCCATGTTTTAGTTCACAGGCATTATTAACTGCATTTTTAAGAAACAAGTTTTTGTTTAAATTTTATTGCTTTTGTAACTAGTCACATGCTGGTTTCACGTGTTGAACAATAACCTGTATCTCCAGGGTTGGAATGAATTTCTGGGGCAAACAAGTGGTTTTCCATCTTACACCCTTCTTGACTATTGTCCTTTTTAACTTCAGCCACAGCATGGTAAATGTCTTGCCTACAGTTGTGACTTGTGTCCTGGGGAGAAGAAAAGCCTGCACAGGCCTCTTCTCTTAAAGGGTCTCTCCCATCGCTAGGCTTATCTGCAAAGCAATTAGGGCTGGAGTCAGCCTGCATGTCCTGCCTGGTTCCTTGGAGCTCTAAGAAGTCATTGTCTTCCTCAGTGTCCACTTCCGTGAAGCTCCTTCTTTCTCTTGATGAGAAAGGAAAGAGTTTCTGCTTGGGAAACCGAGGGGTTGGCCCTCTGGAAGGTCCCTGACAATGTGCGGAGACCTCAGCGCCCAGCAAGGGTCTGTCTCCTTGTGGGGGGTTTTCTTCTAACAGGATGGTACTGATGAGCTGTGGGGTGGTGATAGGAAAGTCAGCTGCCGTGACTGGCAGTGGCCTGGCTGTGCTGGGTGGGGTCTGTGGGGCATTGCCTCTGTTTTCCTTAAAATTCACTTTGAGCGATCTGGATTTCAGTGGGTGGCTGCCTTTCAGTGAGCTCTTGGGGCTCTCCGAGGCATTGTCAGATGGCACAGCACTGTGGAGTCCACTATGGGAACTGATGGCATCGAGGTTCCCAGTTATATCGACTGGGACATATTCTAGGGTAGCATCCCGGGCTGGAGGGCCTTTCTCTCTAGTAAGTGTTAGGAAAGGGGGGCCCCTGGCTCTTTGGTGCTCCTCTGTCCCTGTGAGGTCAGGCGGGAACTTCATCTGCAGGTGAGAAGCAGAGGGTGGTGGCAGGGGCGATCTCTCGGTCTCGGTGAAGTCGGTGGCACAGCTGGTGAAGCTGTCGATGCTGGAGGTGCTCTTCATGTCCACAATGACCTCGGTCTGCACCACAGCCAGCTGCTCCTGTGGGCATACCACCTCCTCCATCTCGATCTCTTCTTCATAGGCAGACGGCCTCTCTGGCTGTTCCAGGCTGTCCGCATTGGGGTGAGAGTGAGGCTGTGTCTTGGTTATTTCATTGTACAGCATCTCCAGTTTCTGGGCACTCAGATGTTGTGGGCTGGAGGCAGAAGTGTTGTTCAGCTGCTCATGGGAGTCTTTTTGACTAACTTCCTGGTACTTATTTTCATAAGACTTGTTGGAGCTGGTTTCCGACAGAGCCTTCCTGGCCCACTTCCACCGGCTGGGAGATAGATGATTATCATCGGTGGAGTCCTTTGTTTTGGCTGATTCTCCTGCCTTCTCCACAGCCACATCGATCAATTCCATACTTCGAGCAAAGGCATCTTTTAAGTTCATAGAGACGATGCTCCCATTCCTTTTGGCTCGCTCAAGAGCCTCCCTCCTTTTAATTGCCTTCTCTTGGCGTTTCTGCTCCTTGTAAAACTCAGAAAAATTGTTTACAATAATTGGGATTGGAAGGGCAATCACCAGAACCCCAGCAATACAGCAGAGGCCACCCACAATTTTCCCTAGTAACGTTTTTGGGTAGATGTCACCATAGCCTACAGTAGTCATGGTGATGGTGGCCCACCAAAATGATGCCGGGATACTGGTGAACTTTGTAGCATCTTCATCCTTCTCAGCAAAAAACACCAGGCTGGAAAATATCATTATTCCCATGGCCAGAAACAATATCAATAAGCCCAACTCGTTGTAACTCCGACGGAGGGTGAAACCCAGAGACTGCAGGCCCGTCGAGTGCCTGGCGAGTTTCAGGATCCTGAGGATCCGCATGATGCGGAAGATCTGAACGACGCGCCTCACGTTCTGGAACTGCAGGACACTCTTGTTGGACTCCGTGAGGAAGATGGTGACATAATATGGCAAGATGGCCAGCAAGTCAATGACATTGAGTGGGCCTTTAAAGAACTTCCACTTATTTGGTGAGGATAGGAAGCGTAAAAGGTACTCCATGGTAAACCAAGCAATGCACACTGCCTCCACGTGTGCCAGCTGGGGATTGTCGTTGGCTTGTCCAAATTCATCTGTTTCCTGAAGCTCTGGTAGCGTGTTGAGAGACAGAGCAATGGTGGAGAGTACAATGAACAGGATAGACACGATGGCCAAAATCTGGAAAAGAGAAGAAAGTGCAAATGAGTGAATCTTCTTGGTTGAGTAGGCAGCTGGGAAACATGGATTTACCATTCTTTAAAGGATATAGATTGCTCAAAGATATTCCAAGAAGGTCACTTTACAACCTGAAATTCCTTAACCAATACCAATATTCACTTTTTACCACTTAACTTCACTCAGAAGCCTAATGTAGTACATACATTTAAATTCTAGGGCCTAAGTAATTTGAAAAAAATCCATTCTTCCCTTCATTGCCCACTGTTCTTAGGCATATTTCTGGGAGTAACCACCACTGGGAATAGTTTTGGGGGAGTAATCATCTATCCTGTCTTAGTTATGGGTAATTTTTTTCTTTTAACACCCTGCTTTGTGTTTTCTGAAGTGAATCATCATACATGCTGTATAAGCTGGAAGGGATTCATGATTTCTAGAAGTTTTATTCCGCAACTAAAAACATGAATGCAGACCTACACATGGAGAGATAATAATGGCACTTGGGATGACAGTGTTTCTCTTAGAACAAATACTGTTTATATGGTTAGCACTGAGGGCAAAATTGACTCAGGAGAGCCTTTATCCTGGGATGTGTGGACTCTGGGCAGCCTCATGTGGGAAAGGAAGATTATGAGCCAACTCCATTCAGTCCAGGAAGGTTTCATGAAGAAGAGCTTGAAGACTGTTCATGGTGATCTGGCCGTGGGGCAGACACTGTAGGCAGAGGAGCAGCAGGCAGAAGTCAGATGTGAAAGGAAAAAGGATAGCCCACAATAAGGAAAATGAGGGTCCAGTGACTGGGTTTTACAGTCAGACATTCCCAGCTTGGATCCTGGCTTTACTGCGTACTGTATGACCTTGGGCAAGTTATTTAACTTCTGTGTTTCACTTTACAAATCTGTCGAATGAAGCCAACAATCATAGTTATTTCATGGTTGTTGTAAAAGTTCCTGCCATTATTAGAGGCTGAAATGAGCAGAACTTTGGTCTTGAAAGACGAAGGCCAATAACAGATAAGTGGAAAATCTGTAAAACCATGTAAGATTTAGACAGCCCACTTTGGATTTCTTTATTGGAACCCAGTGTTTCAGGTTGATACGACAGGTGTGGAGGTTAAGGTTTGAAGGCAGTGGAAGGAAACACTTAATTTGCTTAGTAAAAACATTGTGTACCTAGAGCACCCAATTCCTACTTAGGTAGACCCCCTTACCTAGTCAGGTCTGGCCTGGTTTCATCTGACATTTGCCAATGATCTTGGAAGATGTCATTGATCTCAGTTATTGTTTGTACCTCTGACAGTGACTGCTTAGACATTCAATATCTAGCACACATTTCAAAAAACAATGATTAAACATCTTGAGGCCACGCAGATTAGTAAACATTAGGCTATGAAAAAAATTTATCTCTTACTGACATCAGGATTTCTGAACATCTCCTGCTCTTCTTTCTCCCTCTTCTATTTATCCGTCTAAGTTTCTCTACTTCTGGGCCATTCTCCTTACCTTTCCCCTTTTCTCCTCTTATGACTTATTTATAGTTTTCATTTTTTCCTTCCAGCTCCTAACTTTCTTTTGAAATTGCTATAAAGTAAAACCATGGGATAATATATTTTAGAATGTGTTACAGATATTAAATACAGATTTATCTCTCTTTAAGCTAAGGAACAGTATTTAATCATTAGTTCTTTTATATTTTCTTTTCAAACAAAACTAAGTTAAGTACTTTTTACTTGAGCATACTTCAGAGTTTCCTTTAAAAATGCAGGTCAATGTATTACAATAAAGGTTCTGTTCACCTACCCTAGGAGACTGTGAAGGTTTAGGAAAACCCATAGATAATGGACTAGGAAGTCTGACTAAGGACAAGTTAGGAATGCTCGCCTAGAATTTCTACCCTCAAAAGCCAATGACAAGGTGACATTTATAATATTTTGTTACTAAAATATACCTTAGGAAGCACTGGGTCAGATCCCCTCCACTCATTAAGCTCTTACCATAAAGGACTAGATCCTTCTGTATTTTCTAGGAGGTCACACTGTTGCTAATATACTTTTGGGTATTATAAGTACTGAGATGACTGCCATGACCCTTGTACTGACAATCCATATTCTAGATTTTCTACGTCATCTTATTTCTTCACCTGACCATTCTGAATGCATGTTACTAATGTTTATCACTTCACAGAGCAAGGAGAAAAACAGAAATACAAATGAAACCATTCTATTACCTTTCAACCTTTTGGACAAAAAACAAAGTGGACAGTCCAAGGTGGACCTTCAGATTCCCTTGACTTAACAATCAGAGCTAGATTGTAGGTCATTTTACTTTGGTCGCTAATTTTGGGAAATAATTAATGCAGTCTGTGGTCTAGTTGATGGCAACTTCACAAATATGGATGCCTTCAACACCTGGAAATGTACTAGAGTGCACTCTTGAAGAAAAAAAGAGAATTGCTAAAGCAAAAAACAAACACTCCAGCCATTAGGGAGCCCATATTCATGTTAAAGAAACCATGAGGTTTTAAAGCACATTACTTTCTGTCTCATGTTCACATTCAATCTGTCAAAATCCATTTGCCCCCAAAGTAAAGAAATGACTTATTTTAAATATCTTGTGAAACTTAGAGTTCTTCCAGAAAATAACCCCTTAGACAGATTTTTTCAATATATACCAAGGATGATATGTGATGTAATAAGCCAAATGCAGGTTTATTGTCTTATTGCAGTTTTTTTTAACACAATAAATATAACAAATGTGAATTTTTGCTGTAGGCTACAGGATACACTTCCAAACATGGAGATTTACTTTAGTACAGCAAATCCTTATGGAATTTAGGTATTGCTTCATTTATCATAACTATGCAGGAGTTAGGTTTTTAATCCTGTTAACTCCAACAACTAGCCTCTAGAGCTGGTGGTTTCTCTCAGCTCTAGCAAATAGACTTGTATTTGTATATAGCAAATGAAGCAGCAATTCCAAAAAATTATCTGGGTGATGCTGATCAGACCCCTTGGTGATCCGGATCAGATCATTTCCAGAGTTTCTTTTACCTCAAACATTTGGTGATTATGTTTATAAACTAAAGCATTTTGCTAATCCCAATCATGCCCACAAACCCAACCCAGGACAATGCACACCTAGTCCTGTCACTAAGATTGAATTGCCAAAATACAATTTTGTTGCTTAAGAAATTCAAATGGCAAGGCCTTGAAAAATATCATACTGTGTATGTTCCAAGCAATTAGTTACTGGGAATAGGCATTATTTCTGGATAAAACTTTTCTTCCCTTTTGAATTGTCTTGATAATCTTTTAAATTCTCTGTTTAGACGTAGACATTCCCGATCATGGGGAGGGGGTTAGGAAAAGGGCCCCCAGCATTTATATTAAGAGGTACCAAAAGTTGATTGTATTGATTTCTGTTTGTGACAGGAAGTCAGGCAGTAGGAGACTTGCCTCAATTTACCAACTTGCTGATTTTATTTCCTTTCAAGATAACGGGTGTTTTGTGCTGGAAAGAATGCAGGACAAGGAATTAAAACACATGCTCACATCACTGGCCATCAGGACCAGCTAGCTCCCACTTCAAGCCTTAGTGACTGTACCCTCAAAATGAGGTGCCTCACACTTGCTTGCCTGCCTCCAAGGTTGTTAGGGGTCAAACCAGATCCTGCACGTGAAGCACCCTATTATATGGAAGGAGAGATGAGAATGAGAACAGCTGGGAATGTGTCTGGAAAGGGCTTTGGCCATAACTGGGACAAAATAAATAACACAAACTGTTTATTCCCCATTGAAATACAACTGCAGACCTCTTTAATGTTCATATTTTCAACACTTTCAACACATTCTCTCACTTAAGCAGTGGTTTCCATGAGAAACCAGATGACTGTAGCTTATTCACCTTAGTTTGGAACAATTTAGTTTGCCAATAGTATTTAAGAGTTGGACTGAGGTAGGGGTTGGGGTTGAAATGGGTGAAGGGGGTCAAAGGGTACAAACTTCCATTTATAAAAGAAATTAGCCCTTGGGATATAGTGTACCATGTGGTCACTAGAGTTAACAGTACTGTGTTATATATTTGAAAATTGCTAAGAGAGTAGATCTTAGAAGTTCTCATTACAAGAAAAAATTGTAAATGTGTGTGGTGACGGATGTTAACTAGCTATGGTGATTATGTCACAATATATACAGATATGGAATCATTGTATTATACACCTGAAACTAATTCAATGTTATATGTCCATTATATCTCAATTTTAAAAGATTTGGATTGAGATTGCTTCAGGTGAACTTGACCTTTCTTAAGTCTTACAATATGCAGAAAGTTTTCCAGCTTGGGTCTCTGGGGTGATAATCTGCTTTATATTCACTGACATTCATCACTCTACAAAACCACATGGAAACTTCTGTGCCTTGCAATGAAGGTCAGTGCAGGTAGTTTCACCCCTCTCCCCTAACCTCCCCTCCCTCCCTCCCTCCCTCCCTCCCTCCCTCCCTCCCTCCCTCCCTCCCTCCCTCCCTCCCTCCCTCCCTCCCTCCCTTCCTTCCTTCCTTCCTTCCTTCCTTCCTTCCTTCCTTCCTTCCTTCCTTCCTTCCTTTTTGCCTTCCTTCCTTCCTTCCCAAATACATGCTGAGAGGTGAAAGTGAGTGAGTTACAACTCCTAACTCTTCAGCAATTCCTGCTTTATCTTCTTAGTGGGGTATAATGCATTTAAAAAATCCTGATCAGCAATAAAAAAGAACATGGGGAAACCAGGCAACAAAAATTTTCAGGAGAAAATCAGCTTATTTAAGTTGACAAGAAGAAAAAGTCCTGCAAGAAGCATCATGTCTACTTAACACACACACACACACACACAGAGCACAGCACAGCGGCATTTTTGACCCTATAAACCAAAAGCCGAACCATTTGTTGAAGGAAGAAATGAGGAGTTGGTGGGGAGCTTAGGGGGTGGAGGAATTGAGCAAAAAGGCAAAAAGACTCATGCACATGGACAACAGTGTGATGATTGCTGAGGGGACAGGGGTAGAAGGGGAGTTAAGTGGTAATAGAAAAAATTCAATAAAGGTTAAATTTTAAAAAAAGAATCTCATGGTTTTCATTTACCTATCTTCTATTTCTAGCTCCTTCTCAGCAGACTTCTGGACGCAGCAAAAATGCTTTGATTTGCACCAAAGGAAGAACCATCTTTCACTGTAGTTCTAGCATCTGGATTCCTTGAACAGACATGCTCTCCTCTAAGGCTGGTGGCCCTTTGTTCACCAATAGTCATTTCTTCTCTCAGATGTTTCCATGGCTATCCAAGGACAAATGAGATTCCGTGCTTAAGAACTCTCAGCTGATTTGCATAACAGTACACATGTGAAAACTGACTTAATTATTCTGGCCCTATGGGCAACAGGAACCCAGGAGTTCAATTCCTGCCCACCCCCCCATTTGTGAGCTGTTGAATGAGAGGTTTCCAAAGACTTAGTTATCCTCATACAAGTTAATTCAGCCCTAAACCTGCATAAAGCCTTTCATTTGTGGGTGGTATGGGTGGTGGTGGGGTGAGAATGAATCCAGTTCTGCATATTACCAAGTTCTTCTTTTGGTTTTTTATTCTCACATACAAAAACAATTCTTTGAGAGGAACATTTCTGGTTATCTTATGACTAAAGATAGTGCTTTGATATTTTCTCAGTATATCCTGAAATAAGCTTTGTTTCACTACTCATGATATATTTCTGTATTTGAAAGGATTTGATTTTAAGAAGTAAATCATTAGGCAGAGGCTTGTGAAGGGAACTTTAATATTTGTAGTAATTCTATAAGAAGGGACCAACAGAGACATGGGGAGACCTTTAATCTTACACCCACTCCAATGATGAGGCAACCTCTTTTTAGTTAATTTGTTCTTATGGAAGTATTCAGAGCCAAAGAGCAAAGAAACAGAGACTGGGTCAGCTTGGAGGAACAAGAAGTCACTGCCTCTTATCCCCTGAAGGGCAGAGATGATGGCTCGGCTCTCTGTGGACTGTTTAACTCCCCTCCCAAGAAAACACAACATAAGTGCTTAGACTCTTCAGCGTGTGAATGATAAGCCTGGGGGGAAGGACACATTACAGAATGATAGGAGTGCATTCTTTCACCAGAATTTAATTCAACTTAATATCTCGACCATAAAAAATCATAGAGCACCCAAGGTATAAGAAATCTTTGAAATACTCCATTTTTTTACTTCATAGGTAAAGAAATAAATCTTCAGGGAATCTAATTAGGGAGGGAGGTAGTTATAATATGGGACTTAGCTTTTCTGGGACTTCGTATTCCCATTTAGATAATGTGGACAATTAATACTATATGGCATTATACTGAGAACTGTGATGGTTAAGTTTATGTGCCAACTTGCCTAGGCTGTGGTGCCCAGTTGTTTGATTAAACACCAGTCTAGAAGTTGTTGTGAAAGTATATTTTAGATGTGATTAATATTTAAATCAGTAGACTTTGAGTAAAGCAGATTTCCCTACATAACGCAGGTGAGCCTCACGAAATAGTTGAAGGATTTAAGAATGAGCCCTGGCTGGTGTAGCTCAGTGGATTGAGTGCGGGCCTGTGAACCAGAGTATTGTGGTTCGATTCCCAGTCAGGGCACATGCCTGGGTTGTGGGCCAGTTCCCAGCAGGGGACACACAAGAGGCAACCATACATTGATATTTCTCTCCTTCTCTCCTTCCCTTCCCCTCTAAAGATAAATAAATAAAATCTTAAAAAAAAAAGAATGAAGACAGGTTTCCCAGAGAAGAAGCAATTCTACCTCAAGACTGACACAGAAACCATCCCTGAGTTTGCAGTCTGCTTGGCCTGATCTGTGAATTTTAGACTACAGATTATTACAACATCAACTCTTACCTGAACTTCCAGCCTGCTGTCTTCTTGCCCTGTGTATTTCAGACTTGCCAGCCTTTACAATTGCATGGGCCAATTCCTTAGTGTGTGTATGCCTCTCTCTGTGCACATATCTACCTAGCTCTACCTATCTATCTAATTTATTTTATGTATGTGTACATGCATATATATTATATATTCTATTGATTCTGTTTCTCCATATAACTCTAATACAAGACCAAATAAGATAAAATACATGCTAGCACTTTGCAAGGTATAGATTGCTAAAAATGTTAATTATTAAGTTATTTGAGGACTTCCAATTCATACATCTACTCCCGTTGGGCTATAAGAAGAATCCAATTCCTTATTCTGTGTGACCCCAGTGCTTAGATGGTGGTTGTTTCAACATCCTACATTCATGTGCATGGCGTCATTAGGAGGGCCATAAGACAGATGGTTCTCTTACTTGGTGCATACTTGGTGCAAATGAATTGAGAAGAATCTAAGTTGGGCTTTTCTTAACAGCTGCCTACCTTCTAAGGTGCTGCCTCTTCTACTTAGATGAGCTGAAGTGAAGGAAGGTGAGCAGAGGGAAAATAAAGATTAACACATATTACTTTCTAAAGTCATACATAAATGGTTAACTTATGTTAATTATATGCCATCTGGATCCATCCCCAGTGCAGTGTGAGGAATCGGTAACTGATTCTGACTTTGAGACCCTTGTAAAGATTCTGTTTTAGTTCCATGTGTTTTTTCAGCTAGTTTAATCATTCTATTCCTTATCAATTACTCTTGGTGGTTGAATTGGCTTGAATTTCCCCTCCAGCCAGGCTGGGACCCTCGCTGCTTCCTGGGCATGTTGGCCCTCATTCCCCTTCGCCCCACTAGTCACTACCTCCTCCACCATCCTCCATCTGCCCACATTCTGCCACTTCCCATGCAGCCCTCCCTGGGCCTCCAGATCCCAAGGTGGCCTGTCCCCTCTGGATGTTTGTGGCCTTTATTTCCTGGGTTGACCAAATGCACAGAAACTGTCAACAAAGGTTCTTGTGGTTATTGGAACTCACATAGTCCCCCTTGGCGGCCTTGTCTGTGCTCAGCTGCCTCTTTGAAGGACTGTCAGATTTAGGAAATAAAAATACAGATGCCCAATTATATTTGAACCAGTTTCTTTTACAGGACAAGCCTATAGTAAAAAAGTATTTGCTATTCATAGGAAATTCACCAGGCATTCTGTACTTGGTCTGGAAAATTTACCTCCAAGGCATGTTGACCCAGAAGATAATCCCTGCTCCAGGCTGGCCCAGGCAGATTCTCCTCCTCCTGGAAATCTGCAGTTTGATCTCGGAGACCTGGAGATTTGGGGCTGCTGAGATGGGTGCACATTAATGGCAGTATTCCAGAAGGAGGAGTGACAAGCTCACATTATGGGGAGTCTCAGTTTCTGACTGAATAGTACTTCTCAATACATTGTCTCTCCTCTACCCTTTAGCTTAAGTTGGCCAGAGTTTTGATCAGTTCTGTTCCATCCATAAAACCTTAGAACCTTCTCAAATAATAATTTGATGGTTTCATAGCAGATAGTTTTGTTTCTCAAACACAATCCTAGAATTACGGAAGACAATTATTACACCTCTTCTACAGAATTTCTTACAGTGCCTCACACAGAGCAGGCACTTCATAATCTACTTTGAATAAAAAATAACCCAGACTTCTGGCCAAGATGGAGGCACAGGTAGACACACTGTGCCTCCTCGCACAACCAAAATAAGGACAACAACAATTTAGAAACAAAAACCAGCCAGTACTGATGGAAAATTGAACTGTATGAGAGTCTGAGAACTGAGGAGTTAAACTAGGCATATTCATCCAGACCAGTAGGAGGTGCAGAGTCGGGTGGAGAGGGGTCCCAGCAAAGCTGTGGCGGGCAGACTCAGGTGAGCAAGGCAGTAGCTGGTGGACCCAGCGAGGTGGTGGATTGTGGCAGGGCATGGCGCACAATGCAGCTGGTGGAATGGGTAGTCCCACATTCACATGTAGATAAACCAGGCAAAACTGGGGAGCAAGACAGACTGTGCAACCCAGAGTCCCAGCGCAGGGAAATAAAGCCTCAAAACACCAATTGAATACACCTGTGGGGGTTGAGGAGAAACTCCCAGCCTCACAGAAGAGTTCATTGGAGAGACCCACAGGGTCCTAGAACGTACACAAACCCACCTATGTGGGAATTAGCACCAGAAGGGCCCAGTTTGCTTGAGGAAAGTGGGGGAAGGGACTGAAACCCAGCAGAGAGCAGAGCAAGCACCATTGTTCCCTCTTGGACCCCTGCCCCACATATAGCATCAAAACCCAGCGACTGGGTTACCCCACCCTGGTGAACACCTAAGGCTCTGCCCCTCACTACATAACAGGTATGTCAAGACAAACAACAACAAAAAAGAGATGGCCCAAATGAAAGAACAGATCAAAGCTCCAGAAAAAATACAACTAAGTGGTGAAGAGATAACCAACCCATTGAATGCATAGTTCACAACACTGGTGGTCAGGATGCTCACAGAATCGGTTGAATTTGGTCACAAATTAGATTAAAAAAATGAAGGCTACGCTATGTGAAATGTACAGGGAACCAATAGTGATGGGAAGAAAACTGGGACTCAAATCAGTGGAGTGGACCAGAAAAAAGAAAGAAACATTCAACCAGAATAGAATGAAGAAATAAGAATAAAAAAAATGAGGTTTCTAAGCCTCCTGGAGATTTCTAAGCCTCTCCTCATTTAAATGTTTAAATTTAAAGATGTTGGAACATTTAAAGATGTTCCAGCATCCGAATTATAGGTACCACCAGAAGGAGAAGAGGAAGAGCAACAAGTGGAAAAGTTATTTGAACAAATAATAAAGGAGAACTTCTTCAATCTGGCAAAGGAAATAGACTTTCAGGAAATCCAGAAAGCTCAGAGTCCCAAGGAAGTTGGACCTTAGGAGAAACACACCAAGGCACATAATAATTACATTACCAAGATTCAAGATAAGGAGAGAATCTTAAAAGCAGCAAGAGAAAAGGAGGCAGTTACCTACAAAGGAGTTCCCATCAGATTGTCAGCTGATTTCTCAAAAGAGACCTTACAGGCAAAAAGGGGCTGGAAAGAAGTATTCCAATTCATGAAAAACAAGGACCTATATCCAAGATTGCTCTATGCGGCAAAGCTTTCAGTTAGAATGGAAGGGCAGATAAAGTGCTTCTCAGATAAGGTCAAGTTAAAGGAGTTCATCATCACCAATCCCTTATTACATTAAATGTTAAAGAGACTTATCTAAGAAAAAGAAGATAAAAAACATGAACAATAAAATGACAGAAAACTCACAATTATTAACAACCACACCTAAAAAAACAAAAATAAAAGCAAACTAAGCAAACAACTAGAACAGGAACAGAACCACATAGAGGGTTATCAACAGGGGAGTGGGAGGAGCAGAGAGGGGGAAAAGGTACAGAGAATAAGTAGCATAGAAGGTAGGTAGAAAATAGGGGGAGAGTAAGAATAGTATGGGAAATGTAGAAGCTAAAGAACTTATAAGTATCACCCATGGACATGAACTAAAGGGGGTGAATGTGGTTGGAAGGGGGTGGGCAGGGTGGAGGGGTATGAAGGGGGGAAAATGGGATAACTGTTACAGCATAATCAATAAAATATATATATTTTAAAAAAGAATAACCCAAAAAGAAGGGAGAAGTCCATAGGCCTAGAGAAAATAAGAATGGATCTTGAAGAATCCAAATATTTTTAATCACCCAAGAAAAATAAGACAGGTTTTTAGTCATTTTCTGTTGCTTCTGAATGACCCAAAGTTAGCCTAAAGGTAACCACCAATAGAATTTAACAGTAGAAATTCACATTATAAATTGCTCATTTTGTGGTAACAGACCAGTGACATAATCTTTCCAAGTCCAGTTCAGTAACATAATCTTTTCAAGTCCAGTCCAGTAACATAATCTTTTTGAAGGTTTAAGCTCTATACTTTTTCTTAATTCTTTCTTTTTTTCATTATGCTGAGAATATTGCTTTGTTAAAATCTTATTTTTTGAGAATCCTGCTTTTGACTGCACATCAGATTGGGACTTCACCCTCACAGAAGGGTATATTTTCTTAATAAAAAGTACTGTAGTCCTGACCAGGTGGCTCAGTTGGTTGGAGCACTGTCCCATACAACAAAAGATTGCAGGTTTGATTCCCCATCAGGGCACATGTGAGAGGCAACTGATTGATGTCACTCTCTCTCTCTCTCTCTCTCTCTCTCTCTGATCAATGGACATCCTTGGGTAAGTATTTAAAGAATTAAAGAGAAAGAAAGAAAAAAAAAGAAAAGAGAAAGTGCTGTATTCATTCTACATCACTTTTTTTTTTATTGCAGAGTATGACTTGGAACCTGAAGTTAGTCCAACCAGAGAAGGAAGTAGTAGTTCCATGTATAGATCCTGGTAGACTCAGGCTTGTCAATAAAGTGTGAAACCCCCCAAAAGAATTAGTAATGTAAGTTATTTATTTAAAATTATTTACACTCATGTACACCCACACAAGAATACATACAAATACACTCATTTATCACTCTTCCATGTAGCTAGAAGTAAAACATCACAGAAAAGTAATGAAACATGTCATTAAAATATATACTTAAGAATGTTGCATATTCCATTTAATGTTTATTTATAAGTGTAATTGTTAAAATACCTTTTCTATATAAATACAAATATTAGATTTGTTCAGACCTAGAATAAAAGAAGCTTTCCTTTTTTTTTCAGTTCTTATACATTTTCTAGTTGTGTAAAATGATAATTCATGAGAACTTCAGGGAGAAAAAGATTTTGAAAACTTAATGTTTTGAACTTAGAATATTTACAGTTTTATCCAGAATCCATAACAGTCTTCCTTTTCCTTGTGGAAAAATGTTTTCATTGCTCTAAGAAGAATTGAAATCATACATCTTTTTGAGGGCGAGACCTTAGAGGACTGGAGGAAGTTTCTAACACAGAAAAGGGGATCAAGGCTGAGAGGAGGTACCCAAGGGCTTCACAGCCCAGAACATGGTTTGCTCAGAAAGTTCCAAGTAATTTTGCAATGACTGGGCCATCCATAAGAGGGCATGGCATAGAGGAGTCCCTGGTGATTCCACAGTTAACTCCAGAGAGTACCAAGAGAGAGAAAAGAATGTGAAGGATGACTCCATCATTTGTGCAGTGCACAACTTTCACATCCTTGCAAAAGCCCTGGTCTCAAGGAGTCGAGTAGCTTGGTGTGATTGGATGCAGGTAGAGGCACAAATATGAGTGTGGTTGGGGCCCTTCTGGGAAATTAAGCAATGGAAAAATTTTGAAGAATACTCAATGCAACGACAATGAAGAATTTGGTGGACTTTCTTCCAAAGACCAGTTTTCCCAAAATGTGGTCCTCAGACTTGCAGTATCAGCTCATGTGGTACCTTGTTAGAAATGTAAATCCTCAGGCCCTGCTCTGATATACTGAGTCATCAACCTTGAGGAGGGTCCCAGCAATCTGTGTTCTAACAAGTCCTCCAGGTGACTCCAATGCTTGCTAAAACTCGAGGAATAAAAGCCACTGCCAACTCTTGGCTATTGTAAATTGTGCTGCTATGAACATTGTGGTGCATAGGTTCTTTGATATTGATGTTTTAGGATTCTAGGTGCCCATCAGTAAATGAATAGATCAAAAAATTGTGGTACATATACACAATGGAATTCTATGCTGCAGAGAGAAAGAAGGAGCTACTACCTTTTGCAACAACATGGATGGAACTGGAAAGCATTATGCTGAGTGAAATAGGCCAGGTGATGAAAGACAAATACCATATGATCTCACCTTTAACAGGAAGCTAAACAACAAAACAAACAAGCAAGCAAAAAAAAAAAACAAAGACAAATAGAGAACTAGGAGATAGAGAACTTGAAATAGAGAACAAGGGGATAGTGACCAGAGGGGAGAAGGAAGGGAAGTTAAGGGGAAAGAGGGGGAGGGATTTGGAGGAACAAATAGGAAGGACACAGGGACGAGAACTAAGGGGAGTGGAAATGGGAGGGAGGTGGGGAGCAAGGGGCGGAGGAGGCTGGGATGGGAAAAATAGACAAAAAACTGTACTTGAAAAATAACTAAATAAAATTAATTATAAAAATAAAAAAATAAAAATAAAAGCCACTGCCAGATTTTAAGCAAGGAAATGGAGGCTCAGATCTGCATTTTGGAAAGATCACTAACCGCAACATGTGTGACTGACTGGGGTAGGGGTGCAATGGCAGACAAGAGATGTTTCTACTGCAATGCAGTAAAAAAAGAGGTTAGGTTATAAAAATATTCATGATGTGGAATCTCAGCCTTACTTACTACGGAGTTGGACGTTCAGGAGTCTCTCATGTTTGTGACTAAGTTTACCAGGGAGATTAAGAAGCTCTCACATATCTCCATTACTATCTCATTCAGATAGAAAACTCAAAATGATCCTTGACTTGCATCATCATTTATTTCTGAGAGTAATATTTCTTCATATTACAGATATTCTAATAAGAACTTTAGGTTTTGAAATAGAAATAGAGATACTTCTGCCCTGGTTGGTGTGGCTCAGTGGATTGAGTGCTGACCTAAGAACCAAAGGGTTGCTGGTTTGATTCCCAGTTAGTGCAACATTCCAGGGTTGTGGGCCATGTCCTCAGTAGGGGGAATGTGAGAGGAAACCACACACTGGTGTTTCTCTCCCTCTCTTTTTCCTTCCCTTCACTTCTCTCTAAAGATAAATAAATAAAATCTTTTAAAAATAGTCTTAAAAAAAGAAATAGGGATATTTTTGTCTTGGAGTGAAACAACAGTCTATTATCCATGAAAACATTATGACACACACACTCTATTATTTGCCAGAACTAGTCTCTTTTATAAAATTTTACTTAAGTGTATATTCAGAAGTTACATGGGCCAAACATAAGTTTAACAGCCCATTTATACTAGCTGCTCCCTGAAAGTATGCTTATTTGTTGAATTATTTCTCCAACCCACTCCAACTTCCAATTTCTGCAAGGAAGTCTTCTAAATTTCCTGAATTAAAGTGCCATTAAAAACTGGCTTTGTTCCTTAGATACTTGGTTGGACTCATCAGCTCATCAATCACCATTAACAGAGAATTGCCAGAATTTATTGCCACTATTATCCCTATATCTAAAAACAATGTCTCAGAAGCTTCAAAGAAAGAAAAAACAAAAGCCCTAGTGCAATCATTACTTTTCCTTTTAAAGAATCTCTGCAGTAAACCTCTTCTGAAAAGTAGTTTTGAGGTCAACGTCATCAAGACCACATTATAGAAACGCCAGCAAACAGAAGACCTGCAAGGGCCTCGCTGAAATGCTGCATCTCTGCTGAGGAAAATGTTTGATGGAAGACAAGCTCAGTGGTCACTGAAGACAACTTGTGATTCACTTTATGTTTGCTTGTCGTGGCGGGCTGCTGTGCTGTTCCAGGGCCAGCAAGCAGCCGCAGCTCATTGAGGGCTTCTGCCACATGGATGACAGGGGCTCTTCGTGATAGGAAGCCAAACATCACAAACGAGGGCCTTTAATAGAGTCCAGTTTAGCTCCTTTTGACAGCTGCGGTTGGGGACCATGATTTCAACAGCCTCTAGTGTTTCTGTACTTAGTATGAACTGAGGAGGTATTTACTAGACAGAGAATAAATGCTTTTTATAGCTGTAGAAAATGGGGACATTTTCTACAATCACATAGACATATCCCATTATCTGTGTAGAGTCATTTCTATCATGAAGGCTACTTAATTAAGGCCTCGTCAATCAGAGTGTGATCCTCAAAGCAGCAGCACTGGGGAGCTTATTGGAAATGCAGCACCTCAGGCCCACCTCAGACCTGCTGAACCAGAGTCTGTTTTCACAAGAATCCCAAGGGATTAATACACACATTTAAGTTGGAGAAGCTCTGTCCTCAAACACAAATGCATTTAGAGGCTCTTCCCTAAATTTTTAACCTGTGGATCTCAGTTCTTCAAACGGCGTCAGTTGTGAGGCCTTGTGGAGTTTTTTCAACACTAGTTAGAGGTTCTGGGTGGGGGGGTGCAATTAGCTGAAAAAGACCTCACAGGTGATGCTAGAGTGGTCTCTAATCCCACGTAGACTTCCTCTCCCAGACTGGGGTTGACAGCTATTGCTTTAAACACCTGCACATAAAACAGTTCAGCTTGGCAGTACAAAGAATGATGGATGGGGAGTCAGAAGACTTGACCTTCTTTCTGGGTCTGTGTTACAAGACCAACTGCAGGACCTGAGTAAAGACATAGAGTCAAGGTTTCTTCTCTTATGACCAGGGCTAATCATGACGATTTTATTTACATGAATAGACTGTAGTGATGAATTGTTGATGCATGTGAAAGTGTTTTGTAAGTTATATGATTCTATATAAATGCCAATATTTTCATATGAATTACAGAGTTTGGGGCAGAATTATTAACTAGTATATAATTTTACAGGTCGAAGAACTTTTTTCTTACAACTTACAGTTGGAAATTAGTGCATTCTTTTCTTCAAAATGTCCATTAATGCCCGTTTCTGTGGATGCTGGTAACTGATCTACAAGTTACATTACTAGATTAATGCCTAGTCCTTTTGGAAAGTCAGCATTCTGGACTGAGTACTGTCCCTCCAAAATTCATGTACATCCTGGCCCTCAGAATATGACCTTATTTGGAGATAAGTCTTAGCAGATGTAATTAATTAAGATAAGGTCATATCTGATCAAGGTGGCTGCCAATCCAGTGTCCCTAAAAGAATGCCATGAGAAGCACAGAGACACACACAGAGAGAAGAAGTAACAAAGGAGGCAGAGATTGATCAGCGTGGTGCCCCTAGCAGCCAAGGAATTCCAGGAATTAACACTAAGCCCCGAAACTGGGGAAGTTTTGGCAAGGAAGAATTCTGCCTTAGAGTCTTTGGAGGGAGTGTGGCCCTGCTGACACCTTGATGGCCTCCAGAACTGCAAGGGAATAAATTTCTATTGTTTTAAGCCACGTAGTTTGTGGTATTTTGTTACCAAAGTCCTAGGAAACTAATTCAGTCGGGTTCTATAACTTGACACATGGTCTGGTCTTTCATGAGGGGTGGGGATAAGAATGCTCAGAGCCAAGGCACACATGCTCTTCAAAAGTAAATGTAATGTGATTTGAAAAAAGAGATGGAAGTCATAGAGGTTTTGAGCCCTAGTCAGCAGGAAAAACAGTTTAAATTGTGAGAAACTAAATTCTATTTACTGTTGCAAGTAAGTAGTTATGATTTGTTAAGTAGGTAATTAATACCTGTATTCCAACTAGCAACCCAATAGAAGTTAGAATATGTGGGTCCATGAGCTGTAGAAGTCATTTATACCAGAAGGATGTAGGAGAAAGATAAATAAGGAAATACTACAAAATAACGGATTAAACTGGTAAAGTTAGCAACAAAAAAGTTCCTAGTGCTGGCAAATTTAAAAACTCAAATTTTAAAACCCTTCTTCTGGTGGTAAATTATAAATTAAAAGTGCTGGGGATTCCTTTGCTGTTGTCTATATAAATGAATTATGAAATAAAAAGCACCAGTGAGTGTACTGTGTATCCCAGTTTCTGTTATTCAAGCACCTAGTACGCAGGTCCCACCTAAGCTTGGTGACAGCTATCTATGAAGAGCTACTTAGAATAGTATTTTTCTTTTACTTTTCAATTACAGTTGACATTCAGCATTATTCTGTATTAGTTTTAGGTGCATAGCATAGTGGTTAGATAATACATAGTTTACAAAGTGTTCCCCCCGCCCCCGTATTTCCAGTACCAATGTGGTATCATATATAGCTATTACAATCTTATTGACTGTATTTCCTTTGGGGTACTTTAAATACCCATGACTATTCTGTAACTATGAATTTGCACTTCTTAATTCCTTCAATTTTTTCACTCAGTCCTCTAACACCCCTTCCTTCCAGCAAGTGGCCATCAATCTGTTCTCTCTACCTATGAGTCAGAACAGCACTTTTCAAACTGTGAGTAGCAACCCCTTTGTGGGTCATAAGTCAATTCTGAGAGTCATCATCAGTACTTAAAATAAAAGTGAAAATATAGCAGAAAATACCAGGAAGGGTAAGTAATATTTTGTGAAAAGTTTCTTGATATATATACACACTGGATCAGAATTCCTATGCCCATATAATAATAACAAGAATGGTTATCAGTAAATTGTAATTATTATTTTACTTTAATGATCCATACAATCACAACTTGATCCTAAGTTTTCCCAAGCTAAGCTTTGGATAATTTCCATCAATGGAAGAGAAGATAGGTTACCTTCCATATCCCCCCAAAGGATAGAACTCTTAGTCTTTCAACGGTACTCTGACTTCGGACTTTGATGAGTTATCTGCCTACATATAGCTTCTGTTTATATTCACATTGATCCTTTCTCAGAGTTAGATTTCTGACCTATTATTTACTATGTTTTGCACTGCTGTTGTTATTTCGGTTTTGAATAGATTCATGATATTGCCTATGATATAAGCTGGGATAATAAAGTTTCATTACTTACTAGCAAATCTATTTAGCAAATCTTTGTTTTAAGTTTATAAACATTTGCTATAAGAAAATGCCATATACTAAATTGTGCCTAGTCATTACTGCCATGGTAGGACATTTTAATTAATCTCTGAATTAAAAGTTAAATCTTTATAGAAGTAATTGTTAGAGAAATATGAATTAAAACCACAATGAGATATCACCTCACACCTGTCGGAATGGCTACCATCAATAAATCAACAAATAACAAGTATTGGTAAGGATGTTGAGAAAGGAGAACACTTTTGCACTGTTGGTGAGAATGCAGATTGGCTCAGCCATTGTGGAAAGCAGTATGGAATTTTCTCAAAAAATTAAAAGTGGAACTCAGCAATTGCACTTCTGGGAATTTATCTGAAGGAACCTGAAAACTAATTTGAAAGAATGAATATGCCCCTATGTTCATTGCAGCACTATTTACAATAGATGAGATTTGGAAGCAGCAGCTATGGGACATTTACACAATGGAATACTAGTTGGCTGTAAAAAAAGAAGATTTTACCCTTTGCAACACCATGGATGGACCTGGAGAATATCATGCTAAGTGAAATGAGCAGTTAGAGTGGAGTCTAAGGAACAAGCTGACCTAACAAGCAAAATAGAGACAGACTTATAGATAGAGAGCAGGCTGACAGGTCCGGCAGTGGGGGCTGTGGGGTGCAGGGGGGTTGGTGAGTGGAGGAATTGAACAAAAAAGAAAAAACTCATGGACGTACAAAAACAGTACGATGATTGAGGAGCGAGAGGAGTAAGTAGGGTGGAATAGGTATAAGGAGAATAAATGGTAAAGGAAAAATACAATAAAAATAAACTATTAAAAATTTAATAGAAGTTAACATTATTGATAGACCATTGATTGATTATATGACTTGTCTCAAAAAAAAGACTCAACTTTTGATTAGGTAAATGTTTATTTATCACATAAGAGTGATATATGACAAATAGTTAACATTAAAATAATTGATTCCATCTTTTCAAACCAAAACCTTAGTTGGTATGTCATGTTATTTCTTTAAGTTAATGGTCTTTTCTTTTTAATACTCACTGAGGATATGTTTATTGACTAAAGAGAGAGACAGAGACAGTGAGAGAGAGAGAGAGAGAAAGAGAGATATAAGAGGGAAACATTGTTTGGTTGCCTCTTGTAGGTGCCCCGACCAGGAATCAAATCTGCAACCAACTGAACCACCCAGCCAGGACAAGTTAATGGACTTTTTATTAGAAAGAAAAATAAAAGGACCAGCATTTACAACTTGGAATGGATATAAACTGTAATTTCTTGGAACAGCAATGTTGATGGTTGTGCTGAAGTCCACAACCACTGTCTACTTCTGCTGGCTCCAAGTTACAGTTCAGAAGGTACAGAGAGTCCAAAGATGCTCCATTGGTAAAGTTTCTTTTTAAATACGTGTGTAATAATGACAGCCTGACACTCATGTCACTGTAGTACAAGGAAGACAGCACTAAACCAACACATGTGGGCATGCCACAAGCATGTGTCAGTGTTGCCATGGGTCAGGGCACATGGAAGCATAAAGGACCGTCCTGCTAGTCTAGGGTTATGTCTAGATAGTTTATCCTTCACTCATATTTCTACATACACCCTGAGGTAAACCAATTTTAAATGTGTTTTCTTTCAGTAAACCAGCTATGACAATTTATACTAACAAAGTGAACTAGAACCTACTTGAATAGGTTTTAAATTTGTTTTTTCACTTTTTGTTTTTAATACAAATGCCTGACTGTGTTATCAACCTGCATGCATGAGAAACTGGCCAGCCCAAGCAGTGTATTCATCATTAGCAAATGAAACTAGAAGGAGTCCACTAAGTGCTTCCTTATAATTAAGGTAGTGCAAGGATTTATACTGTAAAACTGATGTGTAGCTTGATCTTTAAAGAGCAGGACCACCAACCAATTATGCAGATACCATGTGTGTGTGTACAGAAGGTATTTTTGACATTCAGTTTTACTACATAGAAACAGAATGAGTAAATTTTTTTGCAAGAGGTAAGTAAAATATTCTATTTGATTCTCCTAGAGGGAAAAAAGGAGTTGAAAGTAGGTCTTGCTGTGGCAGTCATCATCTGTATGAATTTTTCATAGCTGACTTTTCCATCTCCATCAATATCTGATTCCCTGATACGATGAAGCATATGCACACATACAAACACATGCATTCATCTACTTCTTCATCTATTAGTTCTTCTTCTAAGCTTGTCATGGCATGACATAGTTCTGCCACATTGATGTAACCATTGCCATTCTTGTCAAAGACTTGGAACGTCTAGTGGATTTCTACTTCACTGTCTGTATCTCTCATTTTTCTGGCCACCATGGCAAAAAATTCTGGGAAGTCAATGGTGCTATTACTGTCAGCATCCACTTCATTGATCACATTCTGCAATTTGGCTTTTGTTGAGTTCTCATCCAGTGGCCTCATGACAGTGTCAAATTCCTTGGTTGTGATGGTACCAGAATCATCTTTGTCGAATAGAGAAAGAGCTTCCTTGAATTCAGCAATCTGTTCTTCACTCAGCTGATCATCCAGGGTGCAAGGGAAGGTGGGAAGAGCAGAGGGAGGTAGGGTGGCTGCACCAGTGGAGGGGCTATGATGACAATGGTGTTTCTGCTGCTGCTGATGCCATGGCTAAGATGCAGGGTGCACTGGGCTCTGTGCTGCTGCACTGCCACCTGGGCCACCGCCCAACTGCGAGTAACAGTGCCATGTCTGTGAGACTGCCAGCACAAAAATCCTTAGGTCATGTTTTGGATTCAAATTCCAGTTCTGTCATTCACCCAGCTATGAGGCATCTATTCTTCAGGCAGTAGAGCTGATAAAAATTAAGGTCAGAGCTTAAATATATATAGCACCTGGTAGGTGCTTATTTAGTGATGGCTACTGCATGTATTCAACAGTTCCCACAGAAGACATGTCTACAATGGTTCCTGGTCAGCAAGGCAAAGTTCAACCACCAGAATATTTAGACTACCTATAAAAATACACTGATGATATGACACATGTCTAGATAAATTTTATATATTCCCAAGCGTTCTCATGTTTAAATTTCATACTTTTTAGGTAGTAGTTTGTCAGTGGTTGACTTACATGTAGTCACCCTGTCGCAGTGTCTAGCCATGGCTCATTTCCTGTTATCTATAAAATATTCACCAGCTGTAAAGAGTTAGTGGGAGGTCAGGTGTGAAAGCTGTCCCACACCCTCTCCTTCCAATGGCAGGAAAGAGTGTCTGCTCACATGTCTATGTTCTGGGTGGCATACAACTATTTTGAATCATCTTCTAAAAAGAAATCTCTCTTGATCTCCATAGTGGAATCACTTCCTTCTTTGGTTTTCAGAATGGGTTTTCTGGAGCTTAGGGTTCTGTGGATATGCCTTAAATGGCTGGTGCTGAAAGATGACAGTGGACAGGGACGTGGAAACCCCATTTGTGCTGCAGATCAGACAGAGCTGTCCTTCCATGCAGTGCTAAAGATGCTAACATGAAGAGATGAATGTTTTTCATAGAAGCATTTTGAGGCTGGTGGAACATATGCACACATACAAATGCATGCACTTGTATATATAACCAGCTATATCTCTCCGTTGTAGGTGATAATACTGATAAATATTGTGAGCTATGGTTGAAGATCTGGTAGAAAGGACCTACATGTGATTGATCAAAAGCCCTTTCTTTACTAGTCACAAATAAAGGGCTATTTTATCGGTGACCACAGGTGTTGTTTGCAGAGTTGGTTATTGAGCACAGCTTTTTGTTTTAGACTTCTACTCCTTCTAAGTGACAGGCAAGTTTGTATATGCCAAGGTGCTAAAATTTGACCTTCCCAAACAGGCAGAAGGCATGAACAAACACATTATATTCAGATAGCACATAAAACAGCAATCCAATGAGCTTCGGCTGCTGCCAGCCAGCTGTACCACATTTAATGGCCTCTAGGAAGCTGAAGGTCTGGGCACCAGGAGAGAGGGAATCATCAGTTTTCTCATAGTACCAGAGTACTCTTTTATGGTTTTGGATCATTTACATAAACATAATAAAATATACAAAATTCATTTTGCCACATTACTTGCAAACTGGTTTAGAATTCCTCAAAAAGCATTTTCTAGGATTTTGTCCAGGTCTCAGCACTCAACCCGGAGAGTGCCCACTGAATATGTGTGTTGCATACATAAAATTTTTATGTATGCAAATGCAAATCCAACAAATGCCATCTGTGACCCTTAGAGTTTCTCGATCTGATTTCCTGAGACATTAAGCTTTCCACATAAATAAAAGAGTTAACATAATAATAATAGTAATAAAAACCCTATGGTGTCATTCCCATAGCCCATTCTCTCTTTGCATAAATAGGTGTTTGCTTCCGAAAGTCTAAGCAGACATGAGAAAAAAGGCACCAACAGATGATGACTTAGCTCCATTGCAAAGGACACAACTTTGATGCTCCTTGATCTTTTTGCTATAAAGCTCATCTCCTAATGAGATGGTTGGGAGATTGTCAGGTACCATGTAATTGTCAGAGAAACAAAAACACCAATATTCACAATACAGATAGGCTGAAGAGAGCTAACTTGCTCTCTGCAAAAACGGTGATGAGAAAGGTTGAAAATAAGAACATAACTGCCCAATTGTACATTGGCATCCCAGGCCAGTCTGGGAGACATGACATAGCAAGGCAGCTTTTATTTACCCTGGGTTCGTGTCAGCCTGCTTCTTCTTCTACCCCCTGCACCTTCTGTGACCCTTGCCTGCCAGGGCCAAGTTCTCAGACTCTGTGGAGCTGCTCAGGGCTCCCCAGCATGCCACTTGCTGTGGCTCCCCTCACTTCCTGGTCCCCCTCTTTCTCCATTGAAATATCTGTCCAGCAGCCTCTCCCTCCGCTGCCTGGTCTACCAATCTGATTCTATTGTGAGGGTCAGATAATATCTTATTGCAAATGAATGCATTCTTACTAACAGAATTTCAGGCAACGATAATAATTTTGATTTGCTGACCCTTTAAACTATACACAAAACCTTCACCTATTATGCTCAATTGTGCTGATATTACTGGAAAAATATGTTTTGGTATAAGAAACCATCATTCTGTCAAAAATTATCACTTAACTAAATGGTATTAAATGTACATATTTTCATCATCTCAACCCCATTGGCAGAATAAAAATTCTGCTTGAACTGAAAACTGAATACTTGGCCTTACTCATTTTAAATAGACGACTTATTGACTAGGTCTCAGGCTTTTAAGTTTGCGATTTATTCTTTATTTTTAATAAAATGACCATATGCTCATTTAAGGATAGTACAAGTAAATTCCCTCTCATTTATATTGTCTGTTTTTTGGCTTTTTTTTACCTGAACAATATAATAAGGGCAAGATCTTACATATTAATGACTGCTTTTAGCTAACTGATTATAGTATTTACTCTCTAATTCCACTGAAAGTATATTCGGTTCTAAATTCAACCTTTTGATTGCTGGTTTCTCTTAGCATAGATGGGTTTATTTCATTTTGATTTACTCACTCTCTGAACAGTTAAATCATTTCTCAATGTCAGCACTCATCAAAAATGTCTCACAAGGAAGTGCTTTCCTTATTAGCTTAACGATTTACTGTTTTGCATGTCTAGATGCTTCCACTGCAATCAACAATCTTTTATATTAAACTAAACTTTTACAAAAGCACATGGGAGTGAAAGTGATTTCAAATTAACCTGTAATGTCAACAAATTAATATGATTTCTTTGCACAAGGTTTGAGGGGTTCACAAGATCTCATGGATTCTCTCCATGGGTCTCCTGATTTAGTGAGAGTTTCCTGGGGCCAGTCCCACACTTCCAACCTCCTAGAATATTTCCAGGAGGGTGGTATTTCCACCTACATATCATATCTGCTGGTCTCTCTAATTCATGACATCATCTTCCACTCCACCTTCCTGCAACAAATCCCTCTTGACTGTTTTATTTGTATTAGTATTAGTTTTATTTCTATTTAGTTCATTTTTTTCACCAGGAAACTACAGTGTTTTTTCCCTGTTTTAATATTCTATGTCTATACCTACATTTATATATAACTCTTTATTTAAAGCTCCACATCCAAGTCCCTAAGTTCTAGTCATTCATCCTTCAAGATTCTTTTTTCCAATTTGTCTCCTCCTGCCCCATTAATTCAGCCCCTTAACTTTTCATTCCTAAACAACTGCATTCCTAAACAATTAAACTCTAATTGTTCAACTACCTCTTAGTTTGTCTATTTTCTTTCTGGGGACGAAATGGATGTGGGAGAAGAGGGAATCCAAGGAGTGGAGGGTGCTTTTGTTGCCCTTACCCATTTCACTTTCCCAGTGGCTTCCTCTTACCATCTTAGAGATCCGTTATGTGTCTCATGACTAGACTACAACTTATCAATGGTCAGGGCAGATCTGACTGAGAGCTTTTTCTTGTGAGCTCCAAACACAATGTGTGCTTTATAAATAAAATTTAATCAACAGTATTCATGAATTTATTTTTGTCCAGTGAGGCATCTCAGTAACTGGCTACCTTCTCAATGCCCATGTACACATCTCATTATCTCATTCTAAACTCTCTCACCCCCACAGATGACACTCTCCTGTTTGGGTCACTGGATGGCTGAGTCACTTTTGTGTCATCCACTGCACTTCCATGTGGACAAATTTTCTGTAACTCCAGATTCCACATTGAAACTAAAACAAGCAAAATAAACAATTGCACACCAACAACCCAACTGAGAACTGTTTGTTCTAAAGCTATCAAGGCTTTTCAATTATACGTGGTTATGGCTAGGGAGTTCAGTAGCTTTGAACAGAATCCAGAGTGTTTTACCTGATGGCACTAAAGCAAACAGGTGATGTTGCCATCCCCCAGCAAATTTTCTCCTCTCCTACACTTTATTTTCTTTCATTTGTTTTCCCAATTTCTTGTCTCTGAACTTTCTCCTAGACAAAATTTAGAAAAGTATTATTTTCAAAATACAATTCCACCTTCAACCAACGGACATGGTATAGGAGAGAATTCAAATGAATACACATTCATGAATTTTTTGAAGGCAGAGTGTCACCTCTAGGCAAGCAAAATAACATCTGAGCTCCCCAGAGGGACAAAAACATGTCATGTGAGCAGACAAGGTCTGATTCCTGGGAACATCCAGACTGGATGGGAAGCATCTGACTACCTGAGACACTAGAAGGATGAGCGTCTTGGCTCCTGGCCTCTGAGATGGGAATGCCTTGTGGGAGAGGCCTCTCCCTCACCTATCCTTGGAATGCATGTGTTTAATCAGGGTCGCTTGACTTGAAATGGGAGTAATGGAGGGCCCCAGGGACCCTTTGCCCAGCCTGGTGTTTCCTTTACCCAAGCACACTGAATGACGCAGGATGCTAAAAAGTAGCTTGGCATGCCTATATAGATGAGTAGCAACCCTGTGCTTGAGTTGTTGGATACATCTCACTTTTTTCCTTTAAAAATATTTATTTTTTTAGAGAGAGGGGAAGAAGGAGAGAGAGAGGAACTATGATGTGAGAGTTGAACACTGATCGCTTGCCTCTCATATGTTCCCTGAACCCACAACTCAGGCATGTACCCTGACTGAGAGTCAAACCAATGGCATTTGGCTCTGTGGGGATGATGCCCAACCAACTGAGCCATATCAGTCAGGGGTCACTTTTTTGCTTTTAAAATGTAATGTTCTGAGGGAAGATACTGTATCTTACTATCATACTGTTCATATCCAATACATATAAGTAACAATGAGAATCACCATCTTAAAATAAATGATGGAAATTTATGAAGTGAGGTTTATTCTTACCAGTAGGTGTCTCTGTCCCATCATGCTCTCCCCAAATTTGCCTAGGTTTCTCCCGGAAATACAGATGTTACATAAAAGGCTTCTCTTCTTTAGAAATTATATACTTTAAAGAGAAGATATAAAATGGCTTCTCTTTTTATTTGTATTCACTTCCACTCTGAATTTGGACTTGCTTTGCTGCACTGGTTGCTGATAATGTTGTCAGGAGTTTTCAAGATACTCCCTTTTCATTCTTTGGTACTTAAATCAGCTTTCTTGCTAGGCTTCATCTCACTCCAATTAGTGGTGCATTTCTGACCAAAGTAAAAATAACTAAATTTCTAGGTATGTGAGGCTTCTCAAAAGGTCAGATTATTTCTTTTAAACATTTTATTCCCTCCCCATTAATGAAGGTCTGCTTTGAATGTCCTTGGGAGTTGTCTCCCATGTTAATTTCCCAGAGATGAGAGGCCTTGTGTAACTATGTACCCTCTGGCTCCAGACTACCTGGGTCCAAGTCTTGACTCTGCTTCTTATTACTTGATTAATCTTCTTGGAGCTACTTACTCATTTTATGCTTTAGTTTCCCACATATAAAAGGGGATAAGGAGGATACTAGTACTATGTGATAAAGTTGTTATAAAGAATGAATATAATACATCCAAAGTGGTTAGAACACTACATGGCACGTGATAGTGTGCATAAATATCTTTTATATCTACAGGATATATATGATACCTATTCATAAACATGACAAATAAAAGCTAGTTCCCACTTGGCTTAGCTGAAATGAATTGACAAGGTTACTAGAAGGGGTGTCCAACCTGTGGCTCGGGGGCCATATGGAAGGACTTTTTTGCTTATCAGTGATGGCGGATATCACAACATTTATGCATCAGCCTTTTTTGCTCATCAGTTTTTGTTAGTGTTTGTGTATTTAATGTGTTGTCCAAGACAACTCTTTTTCCAGTGTGGCTCAGAGATGCCAAAAGGTTGGACACCCCTGTGTACAGGGCATATGTGCACCTTCTTTGTGACTCGTGTCTCAAAGGCTGTGAAACTGCAAATACCGTGCAGGTTTTCCCTGAAGTTAGTTGTTCTCACTGCCCCAGTACTCCCATAGCAGAGAACCATCAGCCAGCTTCCATCCACCACAACCCAGGAAGCTCCTTTCCATGTGGAGTTGGATTTCATGCTTTGAGATGTTCCAAACACAACTTGAAAAATGGAGAAAGTGAGATTAATAGGGAATACATCAATGTGAAAATGATCCACCATGAAGATTCACAAAATGATGCACAAAAATTTTAATGAAATAGCCCAGCAGCTATCCTGATTTTCCAAGCAAGATTTGATGAGGGTATAAACTACATGGAGAAGATGTTTAATAGTAACAACCAAGCACTTACAAGTATCAGCTCTTCCTTGTATCTCACACATTTTAAGGTAGGTAGTATAATCATCCTTAGTTCACAGGGGGAAGATGAAAGGCACAATAGTTAAGGCCATGCACAGTGCTAAATATTTGGCATATGTTGATTCATGTTGTCCTCCTTATTACAATATCAGCTGATGGTACTGCTGTCCTCATTATAAGAAGTGGAAAACTGAGGCACAAAGAGATTAAGTAAGTTGCCCACAGCAGGCAAGTGGCAGAGCCAGGATTTGAAGCCAGCCAGTCTTGCCCAGAGACAGCTCTGTTAAAGAAAGAATTAGTGTGGCAGCTCTCAAACTTGAGGTTGAGTGAGAAGAATCACTTACTGCAAGTCATCCATTGAGAAGAAGCTGAAAATTGGAGAGGACTGTGACTGCCTAGGACTGCCTGGGAACGCCTGGCTAGAACGGCAGTGCTGGCTCGGGGTGCACAGCACAGCAGTAGTCAATAATACTGTAATAACCACGTGTGGCATCAGACGGGGGACCACTTTGTAAGCTACACAAGTGTCTAATCACTGTGTTGTATACCTGAAAGTAATATAATATTGTACATTAATTGAAATTAAAAAATAATAATTAATAATTAAAAGTTATTTGCATGATAAAAAGGCAGTGCTGGCCAAGGAGAAGGGACCTGGCTCTGGTTTGATGAATGTGTCTATACACTCTTGTCTGAAAATGAATCATTTGGTCCCTGTTCCCTTGCCTGTTGAATTTCCAGGTGAAAGGCTTTGAATGGTGTGGGCCTGTGTATGAATGAGTGTGTGTGTATGTGTGTGTGTGTGTGTGTGTGTGTGTGTTTGAGGGGAAAAATTGTTGCTAGGTTTCAGGGTGAAGGTCCTAGCACAGATTAACCAACATGTCCACACAAAGATAAGTAAATCTGAGTGCCAATCCGGAATCTGTGTGCTTTCTGTGTTGGTGTTATTGGGAAAGGACGGCTGGTTTCAAATCCACGGAAGTCATTGCAAAGACCCTGAAATTGGGCTTAGAGATGTAGGCTGTTGTCAATTTCTGTTCAAGAGAGACTTTTTAATGCTCTAAGTGGGAAAGCGGATTCTCCCTACGAGTGCACATACAATACAGAAAACTGCCACTGATGCTATATGGGGTTTAATTCCTTTTCAAAAAGTTTTGAGAACAGAACAAAGACATTATGTTTATATGGTGTATTTGAGAAGTCTCCTGTGTAGGACACAACTGTAGAATGATCATTTTTCTGTTCCTATGCTGGCACCTGACAATGCCTGGTGTAAAGCTAGAATGGGGCATCCACCTGAGGCCCTGAAGGTCTTTTTGTTCCACACTGAACCAGAGTGCTGGGGCAAAATCTAATTTCTACTGTCAGGAAACATTTTTAACTTGCTCTTATGCCCTGTGCTATTTTTAATAAAGAGTTTTTGAATACTAAGTAATGGCTCATATCTAGCAACTTCTCTCAACTTGCTGTATCTTTTGCCCTGCCCTTCAATTAAACTGTTGTTTCAGGGGTCACTGATCCTACCCATCCAAGAATTCAATGTCACTTTGCAGCCCTTACTTTTCTTGACTCATTGGTATAATTTTACTCTACCGATGGATTTTATTCTTGAGACCTTCCTTTCCCTGGGTTTCCATGATGTTACAGCATCTCTTCATTTTCCTCTTACCTTCTTGGCTGCTTCTCAGTATTCACTGCATATGTTCTTTACTTATCCTTTCAATGTTGGTATTCTTTTTTCTATTCTATTCTATTCTATTCTATTCTATTCTATTCTATTCTATTCTATTCTATTCTATTCTATTCTATTCTAATTCCATTCCATTCTAACATTCTATTCCATTCTATTTTATTCTAATATTCCATACCATTCTATTCTAACATTCTATTCTAGTTTAGTCTCATTCCTCCCAGTGGTTCCAAATATTATCTATGTCCTGATAGTCTTTGAATCTACATTTCCAAGGCAGATAATCCCACTGCTGCTGCCTCTACCACTAATGAGTTATTTGAGGCTGGATGCTTTACAACATTACTTCCTTTGTGTCTCCCCCAAATCCTGTTAAGTAGGTAATATTGTTACCCCAGCTTTTGATGAAGAAATACTTTTTGTAATGTAATGTCTAAGTTCACACAGCCCCTAAGTGACTTGCACCTAGGTCCTCACTGACTCAAAAGCCCGTGTTGCTGTGGACTATGCTACCTGTGAATGACCATCAAAAGACTACTGGAGTCTCTGCCTTTAGTTCCAGATCTGTCCCATGGATACCTTTTTACTAAACATCCCTTAGACAGAGGGACATCCTCTGTCCCTCTCTCCATCTCACAGTGATGCCAGCATTCTCCATGTTTCCTCTCTTCTTCCCTTCTCACCCAATCAGTCCCCTAAGCCTGATAATTGATCTCTTAATTACCTTCCCTATCTATGCATTACTCTTCTCCCCTTTTCCCATTCCCTGAGTGTGAGTCTCCATCATTTCTTGCCCAAATTAATGCCTCGGCTTTTGGACCCTACGTCCTGCTCCTTTGAGTGTACTATCCACACAAGTACCAATCAGCATTCTTAAATACAAAGCCATCTTCCCACAACCCTCACTGTAAAGTTTCATCCTGACGTGGACTGTAAGGCACTGTGTTATCTCGCTCTTGCCTATTGTCCAAGACCTTGCCCACCTCCTGCCCCATTTGCCTCATCCTCTACTCGCATCCCGGCCTTCCACTCTAGAATTCTTCTCCTCCCTCTCAGAGCCCTGCTCTCTCTTGTCTAGGAGGCTGTGAAAATGCTGGTCTCTTTGCCTGGAATGTTCTTCTACTTCTCCCCCATTAACTCCTCTCCTTATGTGGTTTGTAGTAAGGTCAAGTGTTCTTTGAAACTATGTGTTCCTTAGGACCAGCTCGGATGTGTCTCCTCTGTGTGCCCACAGCTCTGTGTGGTTCTCCTAGCCGGATACTCACCACACTGAGCCACCCCTGCTCATCTGCTGCCGATTGCTCATGAGCCCCCAAGTTTTGCAAAGATAGTGCCATGTCCACATCCTCCTTTCTCCGCCTTCCATCCCCACTTCCTGGTATATGGCGAATGCTGAATGAATATTGGTTGACTGTCTGACTAAACCTGGAGTGCCTGTCTTCCTGACACTGTCTCAAAAATGGCCAGGAAGGAACATAGCAAACTGTCATTCTGCTTGTACTGTCACACATGTCAAGTCCATTTGGATCAGCCCTTGGCTCAAGGAACCTTTTGCCATGCGGGTCCCTGGTCAAGGGGTTTTATGAACCAGGCCCCACTCTCTCTACAGGAGGGGGATCATCTTTCGGAAGGCATTCCTTGCAAAACTTATTACTCTTCTTAGGAAGCATAGGGATGGCTGAGCCACTGTGATTCATCCCCTCACTCTTGCTGCTCTGCAGCTGCTGCCTTTGTAAACCCCACCATCCATGACCATGACAGGGGCCACTGCAGCACTTTCCTGCTCTTTTTGCCTATGGATTCCCCTTTCCTCAGCTGTCTCCTTCCTGTTGCCTTGGGGAGCTTCCAAAAATACTTGGCTGATCATTGTTGTTTCAGAATCTTGGTTTGCTTCCTATTGCCTACAAGATAACATTGCAGCACTTTAGCAAGGCTATTGATAATTCTTCCCCACACCTAATTTTCCATGCTCATCTATGCTCATTTTTCTATAATAATCTATGAGCTCTTGGAGGGAAGAAACTATGCCTCATTCATCAATCTATCTATTCATCAATCGCCAATTAATTCGCCAATTAGATAAGCCTTACTGTGTGCCAGGCACAAGAATAAATTGGTGATTACAGTCAGACATGAATCCTGTTCTCAAACTGGGGATATAAGCATTAATAAAATAATCAATAAATGAGTTTATTTTATAAATAAATGTGTTCTATGAAGGCTGAGGTTCTATATAACAAGGAAGACACCTAGACTGGGGGTCAGGGATGCTTCTCTGAGGAAGTAATAGTTTATATGAAGGATAAGGAAGAGTTAAGTAGGGGGAGCATGTGAGACAAGTTTATATTCCTTCACTGTTCAGAGCTCTCCTTCAGTGCACAACACAGAAGAGGCACTCAGTACGTATCTGCCGAATGAATCAGGAATGGTGGGAAAAAACACCTAGGAAAATGTCAGTTTAGACTCTGTCCTACAAGAAGTCTATAAACCAAGTTGTGCTGTGAGACTCCAGGATGTGCCTGAAGAAGAGATAAACATCCTTTGTTCACTTGGAGGATGACAGTTCCTCTAGACAGGCGTACAAGGTCCAGGGTCTTAGCAGGCTGCAAAACAATTGCTTCTCACCTCAACTCAGTTGGAAAGGTAAAATTGAACTGAAAGTTAAATGAAGAACTGATTAATTCCAGACATACGCCTTGTCACAAAACATCCAGGGGACGCTAGGATGAAACTTTACAATATGTCCATTGGGTGCATAGACAGTGGGGAGGCCACCTGGGGCTACCCTTCTATCTAAATTACCAAATTCAGTGGCATGTCAGTACACAGAGTTCCTGATGCTTCAGGCCCTACCTTTGGCATAGTCTGATTTTTCAGCCCTTTACACACAGCTTTAATTTGCTATTCATGAAAATTTTTGTGTTCAGAGAATCCAAGTGAGTTTTGGATTCCTCCAGGTCAAATTTCTTTTAAGTTTGCATGATGCCTTCTTCAGGCAGGGACTTGAAGCAGGGCATGTCCAGTGCCTTGGACTGACTTTATCTGCTCAATCCACCTTCCCCTTTGCAGAAAGTACAGCATTGCTTTTTAAATATATAATTTAAAATAGTGTATTAAAATTGCAACTTGCTTTTAGTTATTGAAGGTGCTTCATGGTTGGTTCAGTTTTTGTAAATAAAAGTAGCAAGGAACATGCGCATATACTTATCAACAATTACCGATTTTCACTTCCAAGCTAGGAAACAATGATTTGCTTCTCTGCTATTAATGGAAGCATTCTTATGGTGGTACTGATTATATCTGGGGTTAGAATATAAGGAGATATATCTTTGTAATCATAGACACTAGTAGTCATAATTGCCTGGGAAGTCCTTCAAAGACAGGAAATATGAGATCATGACTGGTAGTTCTGGTGGCAAAAGTCTGATATTTATAACAGAAAGCTTAACATTAATTAGAAAGTAATCAAATGACAAGGCAGTCTTTGCTGTCGGGAAAGATATATTTTAAAAAGTCAAAACATTGTGAGTCACTCTCTTACAATGCAATTCTTTGTTTTGTCTCTACCTGGTTAATTTGCAAACCAACTTCTACTCAGAGAGGAAGTGATTTTTACATAAAAAGCACTGGAGCAGCTTTCTTTCACTATACAGTTTGAATTCTACAGAGTGTCTTTTAAACTCTTGAATATTTTGGTTGTAAGGAAGCTGAAACACATAATTTTCTAAATTATCTTGTTTACTTTGACCTAATCCAATGACTAACAAAGATAATCTGAACCTCTGCCTGAACTGTTTTAGATACTAGCTAGCATCATAAGATCTACAGGGGAATAAAAGGCAAACGATTCATTGGCTTCTTAAAATAGGAGGCTTAGATTAAAAACTGTAAAACACTCAAGAAATTAAGGCATCAAAAATGAATGCTTTTTAGTGGCAAAGAATGAGCAAAAGGCATAATGCCAGGTTCTTTTTCTTTCCTCCCCTAAAGCTTCTTTAAATACAGTGACAGAGTTACTTTATACAGACCTATAGCCCAAGGAAATTACTTGAAAATGCAAATGGTAGCTCCAGGGCTTCCTGATAACTTAATAAAAGCATCAAAGGGAAGAAAAGAGAAAATTGAATGGCAGCTTGCTTATGATATTGGAGGACAAAGGTCTTACTGAGGGTGAATCTTGCAGATTTGGCTAGGAATTGCCCCCGCCCAGGGACAGTGGCCCTGAAGGATCCGGAACTCCTTTACAACCACCCCTTAATTTGCATCTTAAATATTTTAAATTAATTCCAGATGGTCTGGTGGCTTTTGGTGAGCACAGGATACCACATAAGTATTTGCACTGAGCTGAATAATCAGTCTTCCTAAAGTTCTTGGATTTAGGTTAAGGTGGGGCAGTTGCAACAGACTAAGGCATCTGACTGAAGGCCCTTTTGCTGGAAGCCAGCCTACCTCACACACAGAGCAGCTGAAAAATCCACTTCCTGATGGACAGTCAATGACACGCCAAAACGCCTGTGCTCTTGGTAATCAGAGGCCATAGCAGAGGGCTGCAGTCAACTGCCCTAACCCACCCCTCTCACTCTGCATAGGAGTCATCATTTTTCTTCTGCTGGAAGTTTTCTTTCTTATAAAATGCCTCACACCATTAAAATTCACTTAATGTTCTACTCCACTTACAATTTTAGCATGTCAATAGTTCCCTAATGTTCAGAGTTATATTTTTATTTTCTGCATTACACTTCTAAAGCCTTTCCTTAAGTTCCATCCTAGTGGCTAATGTGGAAAAGAGAACTCCAGGATCCTGATAACTGGGAACCTTTTAGGTGGCTGGCTTAGAGGGAGAAAAAAGAGAGGAGAGAATTTTCAATAAGGGTCTGTGAATTCAGCCTAAGAGTACATTTCATCAGTCCGCACTGAACTTTACACATATGTAAATATCCTCATTTTTAAAAAGAAACTTTTAAAGACATAATGTCTTAGACTATTTAAATAAACCATTTGTTAGGACTGGAGTCAGAAATCCATGGAAATTGAGGTCTATACTTGGCAGATGTTTCATGGTTAAAAGACAATCGTGAGTAATTCTCCAGATCTTGGGGAACAGTTCAGTTATAGCTACCTCCCATCCATCCACTCACCCATCCATCCACATAAAATTTCCTTCCTTCCTTCCTTCCTTCCTTCCTTCCTTCCTTCCTTCCTTCCTTCCTTCCTTCCTTCCTTCCTTCCTCCCTCCCTCCCTCCCTCCCTCCCTCCCTCCCTCCCTTCCTTCCTTTGTGTGTTTACAAGATACAAGAAATACAAAAGTGAATATTACAAGGTTACTCTAGATGCTGTATTCTGGTGAGAGAGAAGGAGGAAGGAAGGAGGGGAGCAGGAGGTAATGTAATGGGGAGGTCTGGCCAGATCACTGGGAGTTTAGAGAGAATCCCTGAGGTGGTGAACACCTGCTTTCTCCAGAGAAGGGTGGGGCCATAGGAGGAGACTGCTAGGCAACAGTAAACAAGCTAGTGACAGCATGCATTGCCCCGAGCAACTGAGCAGCACAAGCCAGCACTTGACACAGCAGAAGGATGTTTGTACAGAGTGGCTCTTGGCTAGCAAAACACTTGGACAAGGGAAAAAGTCTTTCCTAAGTGCTTCTAGCATGTGTGGGATTTTGGGCTGGGACTTTAAAAATAAGGTGTGTGTATGAACTCATGCTCTTTTTTTCCCCACTAGCCTGGTCAGGGGTCTAAGGCCTGAGTGTTCTGGGGTGGTGGGCCCTGGAGACCACTTGACAAGGTGACAAGCCCCACACCCCACCCTGTACAAGAGATGGTGGCAGCATGCCTATGCCTGGCCAAGCTCACACAGACTTGAGAAAGGTGCCTGAAGCTGGACTGTGACTAGGAACTAGCTATCATGCTGCAGGTACCTGTGCATCACAAGGATGGTATTTTTAAATGAGAAAAGGGATTCCAGGCCCAGCTTTGAACTCATCTGGCAGAGGGTGGAAGAGTATTTGATTTTGGGTGTTTTAAAGGGAATGAACTTTGAAGCAGAAGCCCACTATTCTTCCAACATTGCATAGCCTTTAAATAAAAGACTTTTTCCCCCTCTTTCACCAAACCTCTGCCTCTGGGGTTTATAGGTGGCAGGCAGCAGAACCCTATGTGGATGTACAACAACACTAATAGTGCCCAACTTGTGTCTCTACCTGCTTGTGGCCACCCTCCCCAACCCCCGCCGAGAGGAGAACTGTGGGGTTTTCAAGTCTCTGGGAATTTTTCTCTGCATGCTCTCGCAAGGTGTTGGCTGCTTAGATATACCTGGCAGGTGGAAAGAAAATGGGTCTGGCAAGATGATAGATTCTAAGAAGGGGTGAGGATCACCTGAGTTTTGGGGCTGTGAACTAGGGTCTTGGTGTGGACTGGCTGAGCTTTGGGGAGGCCACTGCCTCAGCACCACTGTTTGTGAGATCAGTTGGCAGAAAATGTGCTTGTGAGCACTTATTTTTGTATAATGGAGCTGGGGAATCAGGTCCTGCTTATATGTTCCCAGTTTGCCTGGATTTTCCTGGTCATAACATTAGGCCTGCTATACCTCCAGGCCAACAGGGGCTGTGTTGGCTCCTGGAGGGAGCCCACTGAGTAGAATTCTAGCAAGCTGGAGTATGTACAGCCATTATCCAATGTCTAAGGAGCAATTGGTTTATTATTGCAACACTGTGTGTCCTATGTTTACCTTAAACCATGGGGAAAAACGGCCTCTAGGTGGTTCTCTACATTACTATGTCATCATGCAATTGGAACAGTATTGCCAATGGTTAGACAAATGGGATAAAATCCACTATGTCAAGGCATTTGTGTCATTGCTTAATAGAGTTTCACCAGGGACAAAGAATTGCTTGATGGTGCAGAGAAGAGAAGTAGCCTCAAAACCTCTTCCTGACAGTAAGACACAGAAAGAAGAGAAGAATGAGGAAATAAGTCTTGATAATGCCATGAACTCAGTGGACACAGGGTTGGCAGCAGGATGATCTCCTCTGTTACCACTCCCTCTACTGCTACCCCTGAAATAGGGCTCAGAGAGTCAACGGCCCCAACCCTATATGACAAGGGTTAGATCTCCCCATCAAAGACCCAACAAGGCACCCAATAAGGCCAGGGAATATAGGAAGGATCCTCATCTGGTGCAGTTCCTTTTGAGGCAATATCTTACAGGCAGACTAAATCAAGTAGGTCAGGCTACTGGATACTATTGGGCCCATATTTTGTTTTCCACTTCAGACACACTGAATTGGAATTCTAACCCCTCATATAAAGAGGGTCCTCAGAAAATGGCAGATCTCATCACCTTCATTTTTGCCACTCACTACCTAAACTGGGCAGATGTACAGGCTTTCCTTAATATCCTGCTGACAGTGGATGAAAGGGAGTTGGTTATAAATAAGGCTGATGAAGAGGCTCAACGTCTCCACCAAGAGAATCCCAAAAGGACCCCCAACCCAGCATGGACAATTCCCTTCTTAGAGCACAACTGGAACCCAAATAATTGGGACCTCATCCTACTGGAACATTACAGAAGGTGCATGTTGGAAGGGCTTAGAAAGGGGAGCCCAAGCAAATGAGCACGATTATGATATTGGCTATTCAACAAAGATCAAATGAGGATATTTCTGAATTTTTAGAAAGGATCTATCAGGCCTGTAGAAAGCACACTGATGTTGCGGACCCAGAGGCACCAGAAAATGTCCAGATGGTGAACATGACTTCAATTGGGCAAAGTGCCTCCAATATAAGAAGGAAACTCCAGCATTTAGATGGGGTATTGGGAATGAAGCTCTCCCAAATGGTGGACATAGTTTTTAAAGTTTACAATGCCCAGGAAGCAAGAAAGTGGGAGCAGGTCATGGTATTCTTAGAACAGTTGGGGGAAACCAGGAGAGATGGAACCTGAGAGGAAGGAGAAAAGACCTACTAGGCACCAATCAGTGTGCCCATTACAAAGAGGAGGGCCTTGGATAATGGGCTGCCTGTAGGTCAAAAGGGAAAACAGAGGATAAAAACCCCGCATTAAATTCTAGGATAGAAAGGGGAGTCTGACGAGAATGGGAGGCCCAAGGGCTCCCCTAGACCTCTCCCAACCAATTATTATTTCACCACAGGAGCCCTGGGTATGTTTGATGGTGGGAAACAAGCTAATTGATTTCCTTGTAGGTACAGAAGCTTCATAATCAGTGCTAAATAACAAAGATAACCAAGAAAAGTTTGTATGCAGTAATGGTTACTGGAATGACTGCATAATTATAAAACAGGTGCTCCTTCAATCACTGGAATGCCAGCTTGAGGGTCAAAAGCTCATGTATAGTTTTCTCTGCATGCCAGACTTCCCCATTCCATTGCTGGGCTGAGCATTTCTTTGTAAACTGCATGCACAAGTGGCCTTTTCTCCTGAGAAGCAGCAATTGTGTGTAGAAGTCTAGCTGAAAAATGCTACCCAGCTCCAGGCACTCCTGACTTGCCCGGAAGGCCCCAGAGGTAAACTCTGCCCAATCAAATCAATGAACAGGTTGGTCAGTCTGTTTGGGTGGACAGAACCACAGGTGGAGCTGTTAACATCTAACCCATACAGGATACTCATCCTGTGGTGCCCAACCCTGACATTCTGTTAGACAACCAAAACGTTGCCTTACAGACTACCACTCCCTTGAACTTGGACATCCTGCTCTCAGGCTCAGAGAGACTCAGCCATCCAGCATGACTGCTTGGAAATCATTGACCAAGTTTATTCCAGCAGGCATGATGTATTGGACCAGCAGTTGACAGCACCAGACTGGGACTCCCACAGAGATTGGAGCGGCTTCATGGAGAATGACTAGGGAGGAACTAGGTTTGGTTCTCCTCATGGCATTCAAGGTAACAAGGGACTGTCATCCATTTCAGAGATCTCTCAGAAGATTGGAGAGGCATCTTGAACATCTTGATCTTTGGAAAGACTGAGAAAATGAATCACACAATAAAGAAGACCCTGGCAAAAATATGCCAGGAAATGCACTTGAAATGAGACCAGTCATTCCCTATTGCCTTGCTCTGAATTAGGGAAGCACCCAGAAGTGGGCTTAAATTGAGCCCTTTTGAAATAGTTTATGAAAGACCCTTCTAAATCTCTGTTTTTGGAGTGCCCCCTTTAGATCTGGAGTGTGAGTCAAAAATTAAGCAATATGTGCATTTAGGGCAAACACTAACAATTCCACGTAAGCTTGCTCATTGAGGGTCTGCCTATCCATCTGATGAGTCCTTACACCTACTCCAGCTGGGAGACCAAGTTTTACTAAAGACCTAGAAGACATGGATAACATGGGGACTGCTTGAGGAGGCCTTGGACCCTGCTGCTGTGATTGATACTGGAAGGGAAAGCTGGACATGCACACCTGAAAGAGATTTAGAGTTCCTGTTTTGGAAAGGACAGCAGCTCCCAAAGCCAAGTCCTTTCCTTCTTTTTTGTATTTCCCAGGGGGTGGCTTTCTCATCAAATTTACTCTGCTGGGGTAATGGCTAGCTACCACCCAAAACCCTATTACATAATAAGGATTTAGCAAGGAATAGGATCAAAGGCCTGTGTTTATGGAATGTGTTTGCCAATCTAGGGACTTTAGATGCCTGATATAAAGTTAAAATATGATCTTTCCAATTGTTAAAAAGGACAAAGATTGAAAGTGATTTATGGTTATTTTTGAAAGACTATAAGGTATATAGAAGGTTATGAAAGTTTTAAACTTGAAAGGAAAGAAACCTCAATTCTTAGTTACAGCTATTCTGTGCTTGCTTTCTGATCTTGTGGGGACCTGATTTGATCTTTGCTATTTTTTGTATATTGGGAATCTTTTGTCTCCACTCTTTGGGGCCGTGTGCCATGGTGCTGGCTGGGATACATAGTGGGATGAGAGGCCATGTCTCTGTTGTGAGATCAGTTGGCACACTGATAGGCAAGAGAATGTTTCTATCAATGGGGCTTTGGGCCATTTGGACTTAGGAAAGGTCATCTGTGTGATGAGTTGGTGTGACTGGTCGGTGTCAGACAAGATTCTAAGGCTAGGTTTAGTCTCCCCCATCTTTGCTTTAGGTTAAATTGAAGTTCCTGAGAGTTAAAACTTCACATTAAGTTGGAAAGTAAGTAATAGAAGGTAAGAAGCATGGAGATGCAATTTTGGTGGATATTTGAAGGACAAGAATCTTCCTTTTTACTTTGTATTTTTCTCCCTACCTATCCCTCCAGAATCTGTCATTCTTTATAAGTGCATGATGGCATAAAGTTTTTTTGCATAAAATGAAAGACCAGTTGCCAGTGGAGGTTTTGTTAACCAAGACTCTGAGTGGAATGTCATGCCTGAAGGAGGCATGCCTGGACTCTGGTAATTACCAGAAAGCCCTGAGGAACTGAAATAGACTTTCAAAGCTAATGAAAGGCCACTGGAGAAATGGCAGTCTTTCCAGGGAAGGAATGAAGACTTCTTTCCTGAAAGATGGCAAAGAGGAACCTTAAGACACATTGGGAACCTCAAGACACATTCAAGGATTTGAGGAATATAGGTACTTCAGGCAAAGCTGGATGGCAGTGGTGGGGCTTGGCTTCTGTGCCTTGAAGGACTGACCAAAGCTCAATCTAAAGATTTCTTGTGTACATTCCAGCAAATCAGATTTAGAGAACTATGTGATCAATTGCTTATGTGAATAAACAGGAAATATTAAAACCAGATTTAATGCAGTCCCTTTGATGACAATGAGGGTGATCTTAAGGAGAAAAATTGTGTTTCAAGGGAAGTCACAATATTCAATTTTGGATATTGGACTCTAGTGCAGCAAACTGTCTTCAAAGTCTTGTTTTCACTATGATATCGAATGGGTTTCTACATACAGATGTTACCTCAACACCTGATGAACATCATGGAGATGTTCAATTGATAGGCAAACAAAGTTTGTCAAATTCTCACTGTTTAATGTCATTCCAGCAAATGACTTGAAGTAGGACATCTTGAAAGACAGTCTTGCAGACTTAAAGACTGGTTTATGATTTGTTGTGTAAATTAACCTGTATGCTCTTCCTTCCATTTTAATAAGGCATAAGCCTATGACTTCATTACTTGGGTGATTGTTTACACAGTATAGACCTCACTTAAGAAGCCCATCACCACCTCCTGAGACTTAATGGTTTGGCTGTACTAAATGGTTGAGTTGGTGAAGTATGGAGTGATCTTTCAGCTTTGCTTAAAAATGTTTTCTTTTGTGCCCTAATGCTTTAGACAGAAAAGGGCTCGAAGTGTGAAAGGGGGGAAGTCCTAGAATATTTCCCCTCAGCCTGAATTAAACATTCAGTAAAAGGGCTTTGGACAGTTGTGACATGCCTTGCACACCTTCCTCCAAAAGCCACTCTTTCTTAATCTGGGACATTATGGAGTTAATCCCTACCTTGGTTATGGTTCTGACTATGACTTCTAACCCTCTTGCCAAATTTGTGACCTTTAGGATATTACAAGGATGTCAACTTGTCCAGCAATGCCATCCTTTGGACATCATACATGCTGCTACCCAGGGATAATCCACTGACCTGGACTTTGCAAGATCATTCTCCCTCATGTGAAGGCCTCCCTCCACCCCAAACCCTCTTTTTTGTTATGAACCTTTGGACAAGGGCATACATAGATAAGACTATGTTCTTGGCTGGCAGGAAATAGCTACAGAAGAATGAGACTTTCACCCATTTGTTTTTGTAAGGTGATAAGGTCCAGAGTGTTAAAGAAGAAAATTGTAATGGGGGGGGGCGGGTGTTGACCAGACCACTGGAAGGCAGAGAGACTCCCTGAGGTGGCAAAAGCCTATCTAACCCAGAGAAGGGAGGGGCCATAGGTAGAGACTGCCCAAAGCAACAGTAAACAATATAGTGCCAGTGTTTGTTGCCTTGGCAATGAAGCAGCATGAGCCAGTGTGTGATGCAACAGAAGGTTTGCACAGAGTGTGTATCCAACCAGTGAATAAGGGAAAAAGACTGTCCTATGTGCTTCCAGTGTGTGTGGGATTTTGGGCCAGAACTTCAAAAGTAAAGCGTATGCAGGAACTTACACTCTTTCTTCCTTCTTACTAGTGGAATCAGGGTCAGGGGTCTGAATGTTCCCAGAACAGCAGGTGACTGTGGGGCTAGGCAACAAACCCTGTGCCTTTCCTTGTGGGAGAGGTAGTGGCAGCACTGTTGACCTGCATAGCACTGCATGGCACCCCCAGCCAGGTGCACACAGATTTGAGAGAGATGGCTGAAGCTGGACTTTGACCAGGGACCAGCTATGCCGCCTGGATGATCCTGCTGTGGCCACCTGTGGAATGCAAAAGATGGTATTTTTAAATGGGAGAAGGGATTCCAAGTGCAGTCTTGAACTGATCTGACAGAGGGTGGAGGAGTATTTGCTTTTGGGTATTTTAAAGGGAATGGGCTTTGAGGTAGAAGCCGATTATTCTTCCAAAATTGTATAGTCTTTAATAAAAGACTTCTTCCTTTTTCACCAAACCTCTGCCTCTGGAGTTTATGGGGGGGGGGGGGCAAGCAGCAGAATTCCATGTGGCTGTATGGTAACAGTAAGGGGAAAGGTATGGGAGACATTTGAGCAAAGGATTACAATATAATGTGATAATTTTCAAGTCTAAATTTACATAAAATACTATGAGGAGAACATTGGCAAGAAAATCTCAGATATTTCACGCAGCAACTTTCTTACTGATATGTGCCCTAGAGCAAGGGATATAAAGGAAAGAATAAACAAATGGGATCTCATCAAAATAAAAAGCTTCTGCATGGATAAAGAAAACAGTATTAAAATAAAAAGAGAACCAACTGTATGGGAAAACATAACTGCCAATGATACCTCAGACAAGGGTTTAATTTCCAAAATATTCAAAGAACTTACACGACTCCACTCTAAGAAGACAACCAACACAATTATAAAATGGGCAAAGGACTTAAACAGACACTTCTCCAAGAAGGACATACAGAGGATGCAGAGACACATGAAAAGATGCTCAATATAGCTAGCTATCAGAGAGATGCAAATTAAAACCACAACGAGATACCACTTTATACCAGTCAGAATGGCCATCATAAACACAGCAACAAAAAACAAGTTTTGGAGAGGTTGTGGAGAAAAGGGGACCCTAGTGCACTGTTGGTGGGATTGCAGACTGGTACAACCATTATGGAAAACAGTATGGGATATTCTAAGAAAACTAAAAATGGACCTGCCTTTTGACCCAGCAATTCCACTGCTGGGATTATATCCTAAGAACCCTGAAACACATCAATCCAAAAGAACCTATGCACCCCAATGTTCATAGCAGCACAATTTACAATAGCCAAGAGCTTGAAAGCAATCTAGGTGCCCGTCAGTAAATGAATGGATTAAAAAATTATGGTACATATACACAATGGAATTCTATGCAGCAGAAAGAAAGAAGGAACTCCTACCCTTTGCAACAGCTTGGATGGAACTGAAAAGCATTATGCTGAGTGAAATAAGCTAGGCAGTGAAAGACAAATACCATATGATCTCACCTTTAACAGGAAGCTAAACAACAAAACAAACAAGCAAAATAAAACAATGACACTGAAATAGAGAACAGGGGGACAGTGACCAGAGAGGAGAGGGAAGGGAATTTCAGGGGAAAAAGGGGAAGGATTTACAGGAACTAGTATCAAGGATACATGGACAACAACTAAGGGGGGTGGAAATAGGAGGGAGGTGGGGGACATGGGGGGCTGGGATGAGAGTAAAAGACAGAATACTGTAGTTGAAAAATAATAAAATAAAATAAAAAAGAAAATGAAAAAAAGTACTATGGGAGCACCGGTAAAGAAGTCCCTCTTTTTTAAAGATCAAAGCTGCTTAGAGGCGACCAGGTAAACTAAATTTATTTCTTTGTTTCTTTCTCTTGTCTAATTGTTAAAAAAACTTTAAAGTGCCCAAGATCATTTCGAGGTGCAGAAGAAAAATGGGGAGACATTAATATTATACAATCTACTTGGGATGATTGAATATTGGACAATCCACTTGGGATGATTGAATTGCAGAATCTAAAAGTATCTATACACACTTAAAAGTCAAAATTTAATCATGTGTCTTAGTAATACTATACTTATCTATAAGCACATCAATATTGAGTAAAAATAATTGGCAATAAAACTAACTTATGTATACAAAAGCAAATAGTTTCTATATATACATAGAAAGAGCTAACAATAGAAAAAATGGTATAAAATAAGAAATGAAAATATCTCATCAACTCTCTACTTCTCGACACCTTTTAAAAATAACCTGTAGATCTATTTTTACTTATACTACTCATATGGGATTAGGCCTGTTTTAGACTGTGGTTGTTTCTATTTCCACATGCTTTTATCTTTCCTATTAATGTATCCTGAAGGTAAAAGAGCTTTCTTTTATGTATCAAAATACTATATAAAATTGAGGGTTTTTTTAAAAAAAAATAAAAGATATATTTTTCATTCTTAAATCAAGAATAGGTAAAAAGAGAAACTGATGTGTTATTCATCTGATCAGAGTGAACGGTCTGGCTTCTTAGATGTTTAGCTTTCATGGGGAACATTGTCTTTTAAAGATAACCTTTGATTTAAGGTCATGAAATATTTGAGAGATGTTGCCATCATTTGAATCTCATTCTGTGGCAAGAAACTGCATGGATTCCCCCAAGTAGTTTTAAAAGGTCAACTCAAGAGTTTCACTATTTACCTGGAAAATAATTTGAAACCAAAATAGTTTCAGACTAGATGGGTGAATATATCTGAGTTACCTGAAATTCCATAGTCATAGAAACCTGATTTTTAGAGCTAGAAGTAAATGAAGAGATAATCCAGAACCATCCTTACATCTAAAGATGAAGAAAGAGGTGCTTGCTCAAGGTCACAGGCAATGAACATAAGTAATAGGAATTTGAAAAACTCTGACTTCTCGATTTATTCTTTATATTTCTTTCTACTATATAGTTCTTCACAGAGGGATAAATATAAGCTACAGGGAAATAAATATGCCAATTTCTCTTACTCATCAGCCACCAGAGACAAAATCACAAAACAAGTCATGAATACTGTCCCAAATGCTAACAATAGATATCATTAGTATCTTCAAACCACATTGTCTCCTAAAAATTGGTGTTTTCTCTATAGCAATTGGGTTATTCATTCATTCGTTCCTTTAATAATTATCTTATGAACTTTAGTTATATGTTAGATAATGGGCTCTATCAGACTGAAATGATAGCAGACATTTCCTCCAGTAACCAAAGAATTTGGTTGATTCCAGCCCTATCTCAGAGGACTTCCTTTTTCCTTTTAATGCCTTTACTTCTCAGCTTCCCAACCTTGTGGCTTAACTTCAGTTCTCTTCCAATTCATCTGGCAACTCCCATGGCTTTGGCTAGGGCCTTGCTATCACCTGGCATTGCTCCATATCTGAAATCACAGACTCTAAAATTCCACTCTGATCATAGCTTTGTTTCCATCTAGCTTTCCCATTACTCTTCTCCCACAACAACTACCTTTGATGCTGCATCATGATCTTTGGTCTCTTTCTTCCAACTTAGATCTTTCATAGCTTTATTTCCTCCCTCATCCAGCCTACACTCCATTCTTTTGCCAATTTCTTCAATTCCATTGACCTCCCTGCTGTCACCCTTACCGTGACATAGATTCATCCAACAATTTGCCCTGGTAATTTCCTGTACTTGGCCTATGGACCCCTGTTGAAGAAAGTTGCTTGACTGATAGCTCAGAGAAAGCTGAAGACCAGAGACTGGGCTGAGCCCTCACTAACTACTAGACAGTCCTATCTTATCTCAGCTCCCTCTTCAGCTATTCAAAAACTTCCCTGCTTCCCTTCAGACAATACTGCACACCTACCTCCTTCTCTATTTACTAACAACCTTGTCTTCCAGTTCCACAGAATAAGGAAGCACCAGGCTTGAAGTATATCAAATGCTCACCCATCTTCTCCAACCTAACACCATTTGCACTTGGGAAAGCCCAGTGGTACGATCTCTCTGAAAGAAAATTTGGCAATGCCCAGAAAAAGTGCTTATACATTGAATCAGCAAACCCACTTCAAGGAATCTATCTGAAAGATAAAATGACAAAAATACAAAGTGAACTAAACACAGGCTATTCATTCTAACACTGTTTGTAGAAGAAGAATAAAAGACTGGAAACTTTCCAGATGTCCTTCAGGCCCATAAACTATGGCACATCCACAATGGTTCCTCAGACAGCTGTAAAAAGAAATAAATGGAGCAGCTCTCCACGAACTGCAATGAAGCAACTGTCAGTATCCACTCAGTATAAAAGGCAGAAGGGTGCAGAAGAAAGCTGTACTATGCTACTTTGGTTTTTTAAAGGTGCTGAGGATAGGAAGACACCTATATATCTATAAGCATTTGCTTATATTTTTAAAAAAGCAATAATGGGTGGTGTTCTGACTCTCATATTAACTATTGCCTAGGTGTCCCAGGACAGGGTTCTGCCTTTTTCTTTTTTGAAACCCTGCTACATTTCTTGCCAGTCACTTGCCAAAATGCACTTGATCCTGCCATTCCCCTCGGGCATTCTGCTGCACCCTCCTCACAGCATCTCCAGAGGTCTGTGCCACTCTGGAAACGTGCCCGCTCTGTCCTCACGTGGCTGCCCTCTGCATTTCCCCAGCCCTCTCTGACTCCCGCTCCAGATAAGAGCAGTGCACAGGGCAGAAACAATGAAATGAATAATGGTTTCAAAAGCAACCTACAGGCACTCAGGACTATTAAAACAAAGTCCTTACAAACGAATCCTATATTTTGTGTTTCCTGCACTGAAGCACAGAAGTTCTCAGCTAAAGCAGTTTCCCTTCATTCGGGCAAATTACTTTCCTGGAGTAAAGATGATAAAGTCAGCAGAAAGGCTTTCACTTGAAGTCTGTAAATTAGAGAAAGCCTGGAATAAATTTATCAGAAGCCAAGCTCATTGTGACATGAAGGAAAAACCCTTAGAATTCAGTTGGCTTGGCTTAGTGCTGGGTCTATAGTTTATCTTTAGGAAATCATTAATGAGTATTTGTTGAATTTCTACAGTTTTTGTAAATTTGTCTGAAAAGCAAAGTAATGTTCAAGAGCTTCATAGAAATTTATTTAAATTTAAATAAATTTAAATTTAAATAAATTTCTATGAAGCTCAGCAAAATTGAAAAGGAATGTAAATGAGGAAGAGAAACTTCAGGCTTGGTTTGATAAAAACCCTCCTTAATTTCAATACGTTTGATAAGCATAGTTTAAGCTAATGTTGCTCTGGCCTCCATAATGCAGTCCAGGGAATAATTAGTCCACACAAAATAAGTGGTTGGCTTTTCCATGGCAATGGTGCATTCTGCCTGGAGTTGTAATCTGTCAGACACCCTAGCAGCTACAAAAGAATCCTCTTCAATTCCCTCCTAATTTATGAGTCCCCGTTAGGCATGCAAATCCTCTTGATTCCCATAGAGAAAATCCCCATTAAAAAGAGAATTTGAAGTAGGAAGTGAAAAAGAGATAAGACAGTTCCCAGGGTCCAAAGGCTGCTTTTAGAAAGCCCAGGCTCTCAGAGGTGACTGCCTTTGAAGCACAGAGGCCAGGACACCTGTCTTTCAACAAGGGTCTGCCCATGGTGTCCTCCATGGCCCAACAAGTCCTCCCATATCTGAGAACAAGTGCATCCAAGAAGTCAAATTGCAAATGAAGAATACAGTATCAGGGTGGGAATTTCTTTTACTGGTGGGATTAAACAAATCCCCACCCAAGTATATCTTCATTGATTTTAGAGAGGGGGCGGGAGGGAGAGAGACAGAGAGAGAGAGAGAGAGGTGGATGTGAGAAACATCAGTGGGCTACCAGGGATAGAACTCACAACCTTTGGCATATGGGATGATACTCCAACCACCTAAGCCACCCAGCCAAGGCCCTATGGGATTTTTATATTGATTTTCTGTGTTTAGGATTCATATAAAACAGCAATCCTTGCTCCCCAAGCAATAATACTTTCAAGGGTGAGATCAAGGCAGCCCACATGAGAGAAAGTGCTAGAAAGGGGAGTTTTAGATTAATGAATTGGGGTCCAGCAAATGGTTAATCTGAACAATTAGGATCAAGCCCCAAGCTTTAGTTTTGCATGGCTGTGCATTTCCGGTCAAGGAGCTAATTTTCAGTGATTATCCACTACTATTTTTAATAGGTTCTTAAATAAAACACTTAATCTTGATCTATGAATATGCACATGAAACAAGGGGGAATATTCCATGGAATATTCCATGGATAATTCAAACTGAAGATGACTTATACTTCAAATATCTGAATAGTGGCAAAAGCTGTTTTTCCAAATTTGATGTTTAGGTAATGTCTTGCTTTCTCTACTATCTGCCGAACTGGTTAAGGTGGGATCTGGAGGGCTTAATCATTCAGCTTTATTGTGACTATTTGGGTGTCAAACACTATAGTTAATAACTTTCTTGTTTTCACTTGATTTTGTATTGTTTTATTAGTTTTCTATTATCTATAGAGTGAACTCCAATAAAAATTTAGAGGGGCACTATATTCTGGGTATAAGGAATTTATAAAATTGACAGGTGTGGTGTCCGTCACAATATAGGGGCATATTTGGGAAGACCAGGTAATCTTCTATATTAAAATGACACAATGAAAAAGTTTGGTCTGGAATTTTCCTACTTATTGTATCATCTAAGTGACACAATGTGTATAAATCACATTTAAATCACATCTAAAATCACATTTTCCATAAGACTGTTCTAATTTCCTAGCCGTCCAGAACCACACCCCCCAAAAAAGTTTTGAAAATGCCCTTTGGAGATGAACAGATAGACAATAAAAGGGAAAAGGAATAGGGAAAAGGAATTTTCTGGTCTTGATGTCTGTACCAGACTGACAATATGCATTTCTCTGAATGACTCATATCTTGACTTTTTCTTTATAGTGACAGAGCTGAAATTTAGAAGAACCTTCAATTAAGACACTATATCAACATCCATCATTTGGAAGCAGTACTACAAAAAACAATTTCTAACTCCTAAATACAATGCTTTCTTTTGAAATATTTTTTGGATCACTGAAATTAGTGTAATAATTTTGTGGCTGACAAAATTAAATATATTAGAATAAACTTTATCTATTCCCATAAACACATATCTGCACTCATGTATAAATGCATATTTCGTAAGTATGGAGATTCACACATAATTTTGAATCAGAAAGGCCACTCTATTCAACATCTCAGTGATCATCAGAGAGCTTTATTTATTGTATTCATGAAATGTCATTCAGTGTTGACTTTGTGAAAGACGCTGTGCTTGTAGATGAGGTGGACACAAAGGTGAAAAGTGCATGTCACATCTGTCCCAAGGAAGGAAAAACTTCAGAGGGACAAATGACACACCTACAATCAATCCCCAGGGCAAGGAATACAGGAAATGATATCCTCCCAAACTACTTTATATTCCAGGAAAACCGAGACAGTGTTGACCTTCTGGAGGAGAGACCAGCGGAAATTTATCATCACAGGCGATCTTATTAAATATCAATAGTTACTTAAGAGGACTTTTGAGCTAAGTTTCTCTTAGGAGCACTTAGCAAAACAAAACTCCACCAGACTATAGATTATGCATCATTATAACTCCTTTCAAAGATCCGAGGAATTTTACAGAAACTTATTTTGGAAACGTGGAAAAAATAAAAGCTCAAGGACATTATGCCCTGCTAATTTTACGAGTTGTAATTGACAACTTAAATGGCATTGCTTCAAATTAGGATCAAAATCAGCAGCCATATTAATTAGCCCAAACATTTTAAAATTTATACAGAAATAATTAAAAAACACTCTGTCCCCTTTACTAATTTAGCAGGCTGCTGGCCATGAGTGCTGGCCCCAAAGATGATGAGTTTTGCTTTGTCTTATCTTCTGCAGAAGGTTTCCTATCACAGGCTTTCCAGATCAAGATTTGTATCCTCTGTGAAATCTTCAGCCTGTGGCTCTATGTTTATCTCTCATCTTCACCTCTTGGACTTCCTAACTTACTTCACAAGGTAGAGCTTTATTCTAGTCTATTGGTTTCCTATTGCTGCTAAAACAATTCATACCAACTTAAAAAACACAGATTGATTATCTGTCCATTCTGAAGTTCAACACAGGTCTCAGTGGGATAAGATGTCAGTGTTGATATGGCTGTGTCCCTTTAGGACACTCTAGGGGACAATAATTTCTTCTGAGTTTTCCACTTTGAAGGACTCTTGTGATTACATGGTGCCCACCTGGACAATTCAAGATAATCTCTGTATTTGGAGGTCAGCTGATTAATAACTTTAACTCCATTTGCAGCCATAATTCCCTTTTGGCACAAAACATAACATGTTCACATGTGCTAGGGATTAGGCTACAAACACCTGGGAGGGCTATTATACTTCCCATCACATTTATCATTATAGAGGGCTTATAAGTATCACTTTCTAAGCACTTTCTAAAGGTGTTTGGGGCAGGGTCTTATGGATTACAGGGCAGTTTATTATCTCAGTACTCACAGTGAAGAGATGTAGGAAAATAAAATGTGAAGATGCTCACCTGAATACTTACAATGCTTCACAAATGTTTCTCCTCAACTCTAGGTTCCATCCACCCCTGTGACCTCACCAAAATAAGGAGTTCAGGTGCTCCAAAACAAACAATACAAACCCACTTTAAGTCAACTTAAAATTCTTGAGAAAGAGTCAGAGTTTCATGAGCTTACGGAAAGTGAAGGAGACCTGCTTGGCTCACATTTGAGGCTACTGGCAAATGGAGTTGAGGCTGGATAACATCTAAATAAGAGGAACTGGGGGGACACTGCTGCAGGTGCTTTGCAAGGGAGGTCCTTAAAAAGACCCAGGAATGGCCCTGGCTGGTGTAGCTCAGTGGATTGAGCGCGGGCCTGCGAACCACACGATCGCGGTTCGATTCCCAGTCAGGGCACATGCCTGGGTTGCAGGCCAGTTCCCTGCAGGCCAGTTCCCAGCAGGGGACGCACAAAAGGCAACCACACATTGATGTTTCTCTCCCTCTCTCCTTCCCCACCCCTTCCCCTCTAAAGATAAATAAATAATAAAATATTAAAAAAAAAAGACCCAGGAAAATGTCAAAATACAGCCTCTTTAAGGTCAGACTGCAAGGGGAAAAGTGAAATGAGGAGTGATGTGATGTCACAGAACTATATATTTATAACCAGCAGGTAGTTCCTTCATTCTTTGTTCTAAGAAATAGTGTGCAGTCACAACTGTATACACTTACAACTTAAAAAAATGTCAAGCATATCATGTCTTTCCTCTTAAAAGGCTCTCATTGCTTCCTCTCACATTCAGAATAAAACCCTTACCCAGGTCTGCAAAGTCCCACATGGCCTTTCACGGGTTCTCTCTGACCCATCTCCTCCACTCTCCACTGTGACCAGTGTCTCCGACACAGAGACCCTTGCCAGGCTCCTTCCCACCTTTGGCATCTTTGCTTGTCTTTATACCTGCAATGCTTGTCCTGCAGATTGTCACATCACTGGCTCCTTCTTGTCATTCTGATATCAAGTTCAAGGTTACCTCCCCAGTGAGACTTTCATCATCCATCTACCCCAAACCCCTTATTTCAATTCCTGGTGGAGCACTTATCACTCCTGGAGATTTTTCTTGCTAATCAGATAGTTAGCTCCAAGAGAGCAACAAAAAAGTGCTGATCCGGCTTACTGCCTTATCCTCAAAGTCCAGACAGAGCCTGTCAGAGGGTGGGCTCAGTAATTATGGGTAGCATGAAAAATGGACACTGGGTTTACACGACTTTAGCATTGTGTCATTTGGCTTGGACACCTCTGGGTTCAAAACTGATTTGAGAATGTTGTCAAATTTACTTTGTTCTCTGTGAACCTTTCTATTCAATATCAATATAGCAAAAACAGTTCGATCAAGCTATTCAGCTTTTAAGTTTGTATAACAAATATATGGATTGAAAAAGAAACTGGTTAGATATTTGGGTATTGTGTAGATATTACCTAAAACTCAACATTTTTCCTGTGTTATCTGTGAGGTGGCCAAAAAAAGTGTAATAATAATATGATGAGTTACTTTGACCTTAGCTGTTTCAATTAATTGTGATAAGCAAGGTACACAAAGATTGAATAAGGTGATGCATATATAAAAATATTTTGCACAGCTCATTTAGTACTATTATTATTTTGTGAAAGGTATTACAATATGATTAAATTTCCAGTCTGAATTGTGCTTACCACTATTGTGGGTTTTCTATGTTAAGAGGTAGGAGTCTCAGAAATGCAGGTAAAATATCTAAAAATATGAAATGCATAAAATCACATAATAAGGCACTCTACACAGTTGGAAAGAACAAATCAAAGATATATTTTCTGCCCCATGCTGGAATAGAAAATAAATTTAGCATAATGGGAATTGGGACATGAAACATATTTATCATGCCCAGATAGCAATCTGATGAGTGTGAGGTTTTTTAAATAAGAAGAATAAATGTCAGGGCAGATAAATCTATCACAAAAGTGAACAGAATTCATAAATAGCAAATGACATTGAGCCTGGGCTGTCTTGTTTTTTGTCAACTTGCATAAACCTTTTTCCTTTTATCAGCCCTCAGATCTCAATCGCACACATTCATCATCCTAAAGCCAAACCACATTTTCTGGCTGTGCAGTAGTCCAGGACAGAATCATTAAGCATTCCCTAGGGTTGATCAGCTGGCGCAGCTCATCATTTCAGAAGTGAGATGTTATCATGCCATTTTCTTAAGCACATTGGCTACTTTTGAAGATTATTTTGCATACTCGTTTAAACTGTAATTTAATTTAATTTAGAGCTGAATGGCTGTGTGTCCAGACTACAAGATGGTAGAAAAAATTTTATGGGCAACAATTTTCATAGGGGGTTTAGAAAAAATTGAACAAGAATTAAGTGAGACATAGAGTTAGGAAATGAGGGGGTGTAGGAGACAGAAGGGAGCAGAGGCTGGGAAGTCTTGCAGATGGATTCAAATCTTGGCTTGGCCGTTTTGCAACAATATAAGCCTTGGCCAAGCTATGCAGCCTCTCAGAGCCTCAGTTTCCTCATGGATAAAATAGGGATAGTCTGCCAACTTTTCAGACTGTTGGGGGTTCATAAGGTGATTTATGTGACACACTTGACATGAGCCATGTACTTGGTTTTCCCATGCAGAAAATGAAAGAAAATGATTATCAAGCAGGCTTAGATGTTTGTGACAAGGTGTTTTGCTAAAAAGGTCATTTTGATTTTTCATAGTGCTGGCCCAGCTGGAGGCTTCTCGGTCTGGCTGCCACTCCCAGTGATGTGGGTCCTGTCCTGTGGTCACCACTTCTGGAGCCTTCTGCCCTCTTCCAAACACACTAGATGTTCTATATTGGTTTCCTGTGGTTTCAATGTCACTTGTTTATGGCTTAAGTAAAATTCTCTTTTAATTATATTTTATTGATTATGCTATTTCAGTTTTCCCAATTTCTCTCCTCAATCCCCCTCCACCCTGTACCCCCAACCCTCCAGCATCCTCCCTTAGTTCATATCCATGGGTTGTACATATACATTCTTTGAGTTCTCCATTTTCTATACCATTTTGACCTCTCCCCATCTATTTAATGCCTACCAATTATGCCTATTTGTCCCTGTACCTTTCCCCCCATTCCTCCCCTGACCTTCCTCACTGAAAACCCTCCATGTCATTCTGTTCCTGTTTTAGTTGTTTGCTTAGTTTTTGTTTTCATTATTTTTCTTTCCTTTTTTTTTTAGGTTCATTTGTTGATAGCTATGAGTTTGTTGTCATTTTACTGTTCATATTTTTTATCTTCCTTTTCTTAGATAAGACTCTTTAAGATTTCATTTAACAATGGCTTGGTGATGATGAACTCCTTTAACTCGAAGGAGTTACAGGAGCGCTCCTAAAGGAGTACTTCCTTTATCTAGGAAGCAGTTTATCTACCCTTCCATTATAAATGATAGCTTTGCTGGTTAGAGTAATCTTGGGTGTAGGTCCTTGCCTTTCACAACTTCAAATACTTCTTTCCAGCCCCTTCCTGCCTGCAAGGTTTCTTTTGAGAAATCAGCTGATGGTCTTATGGGAACTCCTTTGTAGGTAACTCTTTTCTTCTTTCTGCTTTTAAGATTGTCTCTTTGTCTTTAATATTGGAAACTTAATGATGATGTGCCTTGGTGTGTTCCCTTTTAAGTCCAACTTCTTTGGGACTCTCTGGGCTTCCTGTACTTTATGGAATTCTATTTCCTTTGCCAGATTGGGGAATTTTTGCTTTATTATTTGTTCAGATAAGTTTTCAATTTCTCGCTGTTGTTATTCTCCTTCTGGCACCCCTATAATTCGGATATTGGAACATTTCAGGTTGTTTCAGAAATTCCTCAGCCTCTCTTAATTTTTTTGGATTCTTGTTTCTTCATTCTGTTCTGCTTGGATGTTTATTTCTTCTTTTTGTTCCAAATTGTTGCTTTGAGTCCTGGTTTTCTTCCTATCATGGTTGGTTCTCTGAATACTTTGTTTTATTTCATTTTGGGTATCTTTCATTTGTTCTTTCATGTTTTGACAAACTCAGTCAGATCTACAAGCATTTTCATGATCAGGGCTTTAAATTCTCTGTGGATAGGTTGGCTATATTCTCCTTGCTTAGCTCTCTTTCTGAGATTTTGTAGTGTTCTTTCACTTTGGGCCTATTTCTTTACTTGGGGCTCCTGATAAGCTGTAAGGAGGTGGGGCCTTAGATATTTTCCTGAGGAAGGGAAAGCCTCCTTGCTGCACTGTGGCACTGCCTGTAGGGGAGGGGCCAGAGAGGGAATTGTCAAGCTCGTCTGCTTCTCTCTAGCACACTTTTCAACAAACTCTTGTGTGAGACCGGAGTTTCTCCCACCACAGCAACCACAGTAGTCCATAGTCCCCTCTGAGTCTCAGTTTTCCCTTAAGCCAGCCCCTCCCATGAGCCACAGCCAGCCCTGCTGCATGGTCCGCAGCCTCACTGCGGTTTCTCTCCATCTGCTGCCTTACCAGTTTGTTTGTTCTGGTTGATTTTTTTCTTTAATTCTGTGGTTGTCAGAGTTCTATGCAGTTTGATTTTCTGGCACTTCTGGTTGTTTATTGATTTTAGATTGGTCGTTTTTCTCCTTTTGATTGTGCGAGGAAGCTAAGGGTCTCTACCTATGCCTCCATCTTGGCCAGAACTCTTCCTAAGTAAAATTCTTTAATCTACTTTTTTATGACAGAGACCAAAATATGTTGGTCTTAGAAGTAAAGTTCTTTTGATCTAAGAATGAAATAAATTGTGTCAGGATAACATCGTATCAGCTGTTGTCATTGATAACCACCAGTCATTTATTCATCGAAGTGCTTGTCTGTATTTGAAGTGTGAAAATGGATCACAAGGCCCCAGGTTGCCTGAATTTTCAGTCATGGCTTTTTTGGTACACACATTGGTAAGGAGGTAAGTCTTGTCTAATGTAAGCTGAACAGTTATCATTTCAGAGAATTCACCATATGAACCCTGTCTATTAATACTTCTGTTATCACATCCTTTTGCTATTAATTTTCTTCCTTTCTAATTTTTGCTATATAAGCACATATGATTATTTTAAAGATAGGGATGAAACTTTACTCAGGATCTTGACAATTCCTTCGTACCTATGACTACACTGCCAATGTAAACAGTAAATATTATCATCTCCAGCTCCACATCTGTGCTCCTTGATTCCCCCTCTGCCATTGCTGCCACACTCCATACAGTTCCAAGAAAAGAAAATGCATCTTACATTAAAAATATGTAAGCAGCATGTGGTTTTACCACCACTAAGATTTTGTTTGTTTGTTTATTTGTTTGTAGCAGTTTATTTGTTAGAGCCAAAATTGGAAACATTCCAATGCTCATCAACACATGAATGGATAAACATCCTGTGGTATATTCACACAATGGAGTACTACTCATCAATAAAATGTAGTGAACTATTGAAACATATAACAACATTGATGAATCTCAGAATAATTATGCTGAGTGATGGTGATCATTCACCATTGGTTTCATGGATAGGAATAAACCTATCAAATAATACACTTTAATTATATACAGTTTATTATTTGTCAATTATACCTGAACTAAGCTTTTTTTAAAAAGTGAGTGAACTACTAGTACATGTACAACAATATGGGTGAATCTCAAAAACATCAAGCTGAATGAAAGAAGCCAGACACAAAAGACTACATGCTGTTTGATTTCAATTTATGTAAAACTTTAGGAAAGAACAATCTAAGATATAATAACAGAAATCAGAAAGATTGTCTATAGCTGGGGATGAGGGTGAGGATCGACTGGGGTGGAGCACCAGGGGGCTTTTTGGAATGATGAAAAAGTTCCACTTCTTTGTGTGGCTGTTGTATACAGGATATAAATTTAACAAAACCCATTGAAGCCTAAAATGGATGCGTTTATAGTGGGTAAATTATACTTTGACCAAGTTTTTTAAATAAAGGTTTTATTTATTTCTAGAGAGAGGGGAAGGGAGGGAGAAAGAGAGGGAGAGAAACCATTGATGTGTTAGAGAAATATTGATTAGTTGCCTATTGCATGACCCTAACCGGGGACTTGGTCCTGAACCAGTGAATGGACCCAGAGACCTTTTGGTTTATAGGACAATGCCCAACCCACACCAGTCAGGGCTTGATAAAATTGATTTTTGAAAATTATTTCCAAATACTCTTTCCCAGGTAGCTACTGGAGGGTTTCCTCCACTGGCAATGTCCCAGTCTCTGGCACCATCATTAAGATTTTTGTATCAGTGCATGAAATTGTTGTTTCATTTCAGTTGTGTTTGTACATGACATATTAGCCTTAAGGAGAGGTGATGGTCCTGGTTGCTGTTCCTGCTGAACTCTCAGTTATATGGAGTCTGTCTCCTTCTACATACCTACATTGGCACCGAGTACAACAAGATTTGTGCTAAGAGTCTCAAGGCGGGAGAGCTGTGCTTGGCATTCCTGAGGGTTCTCCAGTGCAATCCTAAAATGCACATAATGGGCTGCTATTGTTGTGAGTTATTTTTCTGCAGTGGATTATAATCTACAGCAAAGGGTTTAAATTTATGTAGACAAAAATAAGGCTGCTTCCAGCATTATTTATGGGCAGAAGGAGTGGAAGCAGTGAAATGTAATGGAAGGAACATGGACTTTAAAGTCAGAGGTGGCTCCTTCACTTCTTACTGTCTGATATTGGCACATCTAACTTCTTTGGGCCTCAATTTCCTCATCTGGAAAGTGGGTTTGTGGTGTGGATTAAGTAAAATAACACCTCCTGTAGAGAGTAGGTGCTCAAGGTTGACATATAGCCACTTTTTTTCTGCACAATTTTGGTGCTGTGATTCCTGTGGTGACTGGTGGCAATGGGTGTGGCAGGTGGTGACAGATTTCAGGGTGGTATGATGGGACTGGGCAGAAGGCCTGAGCTTCCTAGGCATGAGGAGCACTGGATTGGTGGGCAGAGACTTACTGGTCTGAGTTCTTGTCTGTGCCCCGCCACACTTGCACCTTCCTCAACTAAAGTGTGGTCATGTCTGCTGCAGCTGCCAATGTCTCAACCTCCCCACAGACTCAAAGCTCTTTCAGTGCCTCCTCTTGTCATTTCTGTAGTCCCAGCGCCTGACACTGTTGGGAGGATGAATGAAATGACTTCTAGGTACTAGTGTTTGGGTAGATTGGCCATCTGTGGTTACTTTGCCACAGAGAATGTTCTAGAATGGTATAATCTGAGTCTGCCCCTTTGACAGATGATTAGAGAACTTGCTCTTCATCCCTCTCTTTTCCTCTCCTTTCTAAGCCTTATGAAGAAGAAAAAAATACTAGGATTGTTTGGTTAAGAGTTCTGTATTTATCTCTTCATTTTATTTATTGTTCATATGTTTAATTATTTTTCTTTTTATTTAGAGAGATATGTTTTCCATATTGAGTGAGGCTGGGTGAAAGTGTACCTTTAGTGTAAATTCCTATTTATTGCTTGGTGTCCTGTGTGGTTTTTTAGCTGTATAATGAAGGTCTGCATTTAGGGATGCTGGGAATAGTTCCAGTGAGATGTTGTGAAGGATTTTACAAACATGAAATGTGGTACAGACCCTAGTACTACACAGCCCTCAGCCTCTGTCTCCCACCAGGAGCACGTGGCACTGCCTGTCAGGTGTCAGGAAGCCCTCAGAGACAATGATTCTTCTTGTGCTGTGGAGCTTTCAGAGGAACCCAGGACATTCCCATCAGGTTATACATCCTGCGTAGATTTTCTGAGTCCCAGAGTTAGTGTTATAGAAACTGCAATGTGTGAATCCCAGATTTCATAAGAGCAGTAGCAGCAGCAGATGGCCAAAATGCTTCTCTAATTCACTGAAAACCTGCTCCAAGAAGTGAGTTCTCCCTGTACTCATCACATTGCTATTTTTTTATATATACATGTCTTCTATGCCTTCTAAGTAAGAAGACATAGAAGACAGGAAGAGATACAAGCTCATGATTACCTGTGCTCAGAGGCAACGGCAGTCTCTGTTCCATGGCCTTATGGGGGAATCATGATAGAAGCCTCTGTTACTGAGGCACAAGGAGCTTCATTTTATTGTTTTCAAGTCTGAAGCTTCTTTGATAGCTAGGTGGGTATAGTTTACCTTTATGGCCATGGACTATTTTCTTATTTAAAAATGCATAGCTGTGTCAAAAGCAATAATTAGCTTGAGTCAAAAGCTTAAGGAGTTGCTTCTGCCTTAGTTCTCCATGAATCTTATGTATCAAAAGCCAAGTTTCTTCAGTTACTTCTAAAACACCAAATCAACAAAACAAACAAGTGAGCAAAATAGAACCAGAGACTTGGATATAAAGAACAAATTGACAGTAACCAGAGGGGAGGGAAGAGGGGGCCAATGAGGGAAAGAAGAGGAAGGGTCAAGTCAAAGAACATGTATAAAGGACGCATGGACATGGACAACGGGGTGGGGATTGACTGTGGGAGTGGTGGGGTGGGTGGGGCGGGGGGGACAATAGTGGGAGGAAATGGGGACATCTGTAATTGAGCGACAATAAAAAATACCTTTCATAATCATGACTGTGATTCTAAGTAGATTAGAAAATTGACTGGAAATCAATCAAGAAATCTTTATTAGTATACTTCTTTCTGCAAAACACTTGATTACAGTGTTAAGACTCTTCTTCGAAGGAGCTTAAAATCAGGGGAGATGAGAGACACAATTGGTGTGAAGCCAACTTATGTTTACTGGGTGTGTCTTCCAAATAGCATACTTCCAGCAACCAGGGAACAGGCTGAAGAAAGATTGTGATGGGGTGTCCCTCCCTTCTGCCTGTTCACATCTCCTGGGCACAGAGAAAGTCCAGGGCCCTGGTCTAGGTCTGGGTTTCAGAGCTAGACTTTATTGGGTGAAGGACTTGGGGCAGGATTGGGCTGGGTCCTGCCTGTGGGCATGGGGCAAATCTAACAGGGATGGCCAGTTAGGTCGGAGGGTAAAGTGTTAGGAAAGCAGAGCTGGAAATATCCCTGGGAGTGACAGTGTGCCCTGAAAGGAAGCCTTTTATCAGAAGACTACAGCTCTTCCCATAGGCAGGGGCCAGAGCAAATTCACTGAGCCAGTTCAGTGGCTCTTAATCTGAAGTTCTGTTCCCACTCTTGGCTAGAGATTGAGCACATCTTCTGATCTGCTGAGCAGCAGGTGTTTGTTTGCAATTGGACATCTAAGAAGATCAGGAACCATGTCAGGCCCCCATTCATGCAACCAGTAGATTAAACTTATTAGATACTTTGATAAACTTCCTTCTCTTTGTGTTTTTAAAAAATATTTCTCATCCTGTGTTAGTTCTTGGAAGGTTATTCACTAAATAGTCAAAATTCATCACTAGCATGATCAACTTTCAGACCAACATCCAGAAAACTCAGTAAGATGTGGTACTGGATGGCATGAGTATTTGACAAATAGGTCCTTCTGGGGTAGAATGAGGCATATGGTAAAGCTGTCTTTTTGTTTTCAGGGCCATGGTCAGCATCTAACTCAGCCCCCTCATTCAATAACTCAAAAAACAGTTAAGAAAATTCTCATGAAGTTGGCTTAGGATATCTCTGTTACTAGTACAGATCAACCAAAGGCAGACCATGTCCTCTGCCCTGGAGAGCTTGCACGTGGAAGCAAATGCCCTTGGCACTGGGCAGAGCCTTCTGGTCCAAGCAGCTCCAGCTGGTGGAACATGCGCCTTCCCTTGAAAATTAGGGCCCAGTGTCTGTTTAGTACAACCTTGGTTAAGCTGTCAGACTATTCTTTTGTCCCTCTTCAGTGTCACTACATAGGTATTGATTAATATTTACCCAATGTTCAAAATGTGCCAGCTGCCACTGTGATGAAAGTAGCTAATTATCTGTGGAAATTGCTGTTACTTTGTTTAGCTGAAAGAGTCTGGGCTACTTGAACTTTCCGAGGCTGTCTGGATGTCATTGCCCTGGGGTAGAACCAAGGGCAATTACTCCCCTAGGGCAGTGCCAGCTCTAGGCTTTGCAGGGGCAAGTCAAATGAGCTCAGAGGTTCGGGCAGCACTGTTTGCCTCCTTCAGAAACCTGCTTTGGAAGAAAATCTCTCTTTCTGACCAGTGAAAAGTAGGCAGTGAGGATTTATGCTTTTTAGCTAGAAAGATGTTTTATATCTAAATCTAACTTCTTCGGGCAGAAGTCTAGGAGAGGAAGAGATCTTTTGAAGTAGAACTTCGGGCCAGGATCCAGAAGATTGTCACAGGAAGGTTTTTAGTTCGCCTTTGATCTTTATGCTCTGGGAAAGAAAAAGAGAAACTAAAACTGGGCAGGCTTTAGGGTAACTGAAAAGTGTCAGGGGCTCTGAGGGGCAACAAGTCCATGATTTCTGCAAGGTGATAATGCACACTGAGGACGGTGGGCAGGCTGGATGGGCAGGGTACAAAAATGAGGAGGACAATGAAGGAGCTTGCTGGCTTTCTCTAGAGTTAAACAAAAGAATATATGAATAAATATCCAAAAAAAGTTTTTCTTTCAGTAAGTTTAATCTAAACATTTAACAATAGACAAAATTTAGCAATTAAAATTATTTCTGATATTGGAAAGGATTATTTGTGGATAGGAAGGCAGGAAAGGATAAAGAATTTTTTCTTCCAAAGCAGATAGCTTAGGAGTCAGTGAACTGGTAATTTACCATCTCAGAGATCCCTGAGGTCCATAAACACAGGAAAAGATGCTAACCTCTCTAGTAATCAGAAAAAGAGAAATTTAAACAATGAGACGTCACTTCACTCTCATATTGGCCCAAGTTAAAAGCCTTGACAATGCCAATAATGAGAAAGATGTAGAAAGAGGAAGCTTTGCTCTATGGCTGCTGAAAGAGCCAAAGCAGTGCGAACATTTTGGAAAAGGATTTGGCAATAAAATAGAAGTGAAAAAGTGTGCGACATATAATCCCACTGCTAGGCATATAAAGAGAGTTGTACTATATGTGTGTAGGGAGAGAGATAGAAGATCATTCATTGCAGCATTGTTGATAATAATAATAGCAAATGGGGAACAATTTAAATGTTCATCAAGAAGAGATAAAAATCAATTACAACTGTCTTTCTATAGAACACTACTCAGCACTTAAAAATGAACCTGTACCACTATGGGGAAGTAAAATACAGCGTAGGGAATATAGTTAGTAATATTGTAATACTGTGTATGGTGCCTTATTGGGGGGAATCACTTCATAAGTTATGTAAGTATCTAACCACTAGGCTATACACTTGAAATTAATCTAATTTTGTACACCAACTGTAATTTAAAAGTCAAAAATTAATAAAAATATAAAACACAAATGACCCTGTGTCAAATAGTTAAATCTAAAAATGTATTTAAATGATGCAACGGAAAGATAATTTAGGCTGCTGACTACTTCTGGGAAGTCCGAGAAGAGCATGGAACCGAGGAGACACAACTGTACTATTTTAATTCCTTAGGAAAAGAAGACATGGAGCTAAGTAGCAAGGTGTTAGGTTTCAATAAAAACGGAGTGGATGACTTCGGTTGTCTCAGTTCTTTTCTATAGATCTCAAACAATTGATAAAAAGATGAAAACAAAGGATCAGTAACAAATGAGTAGCTTTTATGCAATTAGAGTGAAATGCAGCAACCAAGGCATTGAGTAAACTGAGACAGAGAGGGACCCTGCAGCCAGGCTAGTGTGGATGCAAAGGGCTGCACCCTGATAAGACAGATCACAGACTGCAGCAGACTGTGAGGCTGGCTGGGGCCAGTGAGATGCCTGAGGAAGGACTGCCAGCCGGAGGGACCTGCCTAACTTCCATCAGGTGCTTGCTGGTGACTGCACCCCATTAAATCATCGCTCTCTCGTTTTACCACACAGTTGTCCAAGTTTTTTTCTCAGTGCATTTCTTTGTTTTTATTTATTTTTAAGAATCTGGTATTCTGAGATAAGGAAACATTTTTATGCTTTGTAAATTGAATGAAGTGGACCCTCTCGGCAGCCACATTCTCAATCATCTGACCTCTCAGAGAGTAGCCCTGATGGGGAACCTAGCTTCACTTCAGGCTGTAATAAGGGCTTGGAAACAAAAATGCCTTCTACCACACAGTGCGGCACTATCAGAAGTATAGCAAGGGCAGAGGCAAGACTTTGGGAGGTGGAGGGGACAGTGGGGGACAGTGATACAGGGTGCAGCCAGGGGGCCCCCCCCAAAAAAAAGATTTAGAAAGGTGTCCAGAATTCAAAGTGTATAGAGATATTGGAGAGACATATAAGATGTCCTCACCGCCCCCCCACCCCCCCAGGGGGAAGGGATGAATGGAGCCAGGCCATTGAGAGCTATTTTGCATAGCAACAGTTTTGGAGCTAACCTCTGGAGGAATGGTTATTTAACATATCTATAACCTTTAACTGGTTTCATAGATATGTTAAATAGCAGTGGCCAAGTTTGGAGCCAGGAAGAAGGAACTAGCAGGGACTCAGGATGGAACTGGGAGGACTCAAGATGGAACTAGGAGCTGCGCTCCTGAGAGAGAAGGAACTAGCAGAGACTCAGAATGTAACTAAGGGCTGCTCTCCTGAGTGAGTGGACTGGGACTCAGGAGGACGTAACTAAAGTCTGGACTCCTGAATGAGAAGGTTGTGGCGGGGACTGAGGATGGAACTAGGAGGACTCAGGATGGGAACTAAGGTCTGCTCTCCGGAGTAAGAAGGGCTTGGACTCAGAATGTAACAAGGGGCTGCGCTCCTGAGTGAGAGCGCCTAGATGAGAGCTTGGAAAAGACTGGCTCCAGGACACGAAGGGTCCCCGCTTGGCCAGATGAGAGAGAGAGAGAGCCACGTGGTTTTGGCAGGGTGCGGACCCCCTCTTTCCCAGGTGAAAGGGAAATACCACACAGCTTTGCCAGAATGGAGATCCCTGCAGCCAGGTGAAGAAGACAGCCACATGCTTTTGGTGGAGTGTGGACTCCCGCAGCTTTGGTAGAAGAGGCCCACGCGGCTTTGGGGTGCCCCCTTTGGCCGCGGGGCCTGAAAAAGCAAGAGAGACTTTGACTGGAACTGGGTACAAAGGACTCTTGCCAGTGGACCATGAGAGGGTACCACAGTACTTTGGATTAACTCGAGATCCTGCACAGTGACACAGCTGACGGTGCCAGCAGCCTGCAATACAGACGTGTGCTCTTTTCCTGATTTACGGTACCCGGAGTTGGGACAGTGGGAGAAGGGAGTGCTGTGTGGGTGTAGGTGTATACCCTAAAGGACTTTGATATTTTAGTGGAGGCATTAGGCCTGAATAGCATTCAATAAACATTTTGTTTCCTTTTCACAAATCTCTGGCATTAAGAGATGTCTTTCCAATTGGCGGAGGACAGAAGGGCCCAGTAGATTTTAGTATTTTGTTTTGGAGAGGGGCCCCTGTTGTATAGCAGTTTTGGGCATCCCTAGGTGGGCCAAATATTGTATTGCCCCTCCCTCGGACCTCCTCCTGTTGTTCGGTAACAACAGGAGAAGGCCTCTGGAGTGGGAAGTGGCTACAGATTTAGTGATTGTTGCCACTCAGTGTAATAAAGGTGACCATCCTCAGATTTTCCAATTTGCAGGAAGATAAGAATCTAGACTTTTTTAAATGTGAAATTTTCCAATTTTGAAATGTTTTAAACATTTCTTAAAATATTGTGTAGGACAAAACAACAACAAAACATAAGCAAACCAGATCTTGTGGGTCTCTGCTAGAAGACCATCATCTATGGTCCTTGGAATCCATAGAGAAAGCAGGGGGTTGCTGGATCCATGCTCTGATCTCACTACTGCCCCCTACTGAAGAGGAACTATAAGTGTAGGCAGTAACGAAGCAATCTGTCTCGAAAGTTGCTATAGTCAAAAGTAAGACAAAGATGGGCCATGTGACTTAGTGAAATCCAAACAGGACCACTGAATGAGGCAGATGGAGCCATGGTCATCACCTTGCGATGGATGTGACCTCATTTTACACCCTCCCTTTTTTGCCCCCTCCAACCCTCTCACTCACTTTCATTCCATGGGTGACCCCCACAGGCAGGTGAGCTTTTTAGTTCCTTTATAACAGCTTACCGCAGATGAGAGAACTGGGGACCAGAGGGGTGAAGGTGTCACCACACTGCGACATCTGAGAAATCAGCCCACCTGGGGAGGGCAGTGGTGCCTCAGGAATTTGATGAGCATGTACTGATTGTCTCAATGACACCTGGATGCTTTACTATGTTATTTTTTAAAATGTTTTTATGTTAAAGAAAGGAGATTGTAGACTCAGAAGAAATTTCAGGTTGTTATAGAACTGCTCTTATTCAATGCTATAAAAAGGAACGGCACATGTCTCTAGCCTACTGAAATGATAACTGAGTTTTATTTCTGGAAAAAGTACTTTTCATCTTGTAAAAATTTAATAGCCTCTGAGTGACAGGGAGTTTCCAAGTGGTTGTCACTGGCTTTTCTCCGGCTGCAGCAGAGGGAGAAGTGAGGGCCAGGGCTCCCTGCTTGGAGGCGGACAGGCAGGCAGAGGAAGCATCCCGTCTCTTGTGTGGGTGCTACCACTTGACAGCCAGAACCTCTGAGCTTGCGGCCTGCAAAGGTAGCCAGACTATAGGTCTTATTGCCAATATTAACCATGAACTTCTGTGGAGTTGTACTTTCAGTTTACTGATGTCTGAGTGTCTCCTTTATGTCTTCCTCTAAGATTTGGAATGAGCAGAGATTTCCTTCCACTTGGTGTTAATATAAAATGATTGTACATCTGATCATTTCTCTAAGACCCAAAGTGGGGCTTCTCAACCTTGACCGTGTATAAGGGTCATCTGGGGCTTTTTGTTAAAATGCAGATTCTGATCCTGTGGGTGTGGGTGGTTCTGAGATGCTATCAGGCTCCTAGGTGATGCTGATGTTGCTGGTCCATGGACCAAACCTTGAGAAGCAAGGGAGGATCAAGGCCAGGAGGGGGAGGAGCGAGTGGGAGGGAGGAGACACCTCTTGTTACAGTGAGGATGTGCCTGTCCTCTTCTTGCAAGGGGTGGGAGGGTGTTCCTCGCCAGGCTGCGGCTGAAGATGCAGCAAGAGCCCAGGAGGAGGACAGGTATGTTCTCTTGTGGAAGAAGATGAGTGTCAGCAGTCATTGCTCTCAGGATGATAGGTCAGGGGGCACTGAGCATCAGATCAGGGGGCACTGGTTGGAAGAAGCTCCTTGGACTCAGCACATTATCAGTTATGTGTTTGCTTTGAAGATGTTTCAGGTTAGGCAACTGACAGAAAGGATGCAAATGCTGTTTGTCCCAAGAGTTTTCCTCATTGTAGATCGGATGGGGTAAAATTAAGTTCTTGAGGGCCAGGCCTCTTGGCTTGAGTCCCTGGCACACAGATGGTGTCACAGTCAGTGACATAAAGGTGATGAGGGCCTCCAGCCACAGGATTGTGACAGATGTTGTTTGTTCCGGGCAGCTGACAAGAGCCTCATCAGAATGTAAACATTTCTTTTGTGCAACTGATCCTATCCCTGCTCTGCACCCACCTCTGAGTGTTTCTGACGATAAACTATGGATGGGCAGTGCTCTGCTGTGCTCCCAGGGCTGGACCTGCCTGCTCTTACATGCAGCTGGAGAGCCCTAGGTGAGGACCTGGGTGGACAGCAAACTGGCTGAGAGTCAGGACGCCCGAGTGGGTGACTTCCGCTCAGCAGCACCTCAGACACACCATGAGAGCCTTTCAGTCCATGTTCATCAGTGGCCTCATTTTAAGGCACCATCAATAACTGTGGAATGTCTCCAACTAATTCTGATCACTCCTTAAGGTAAAGGCACTTTGCCTAAGATTCTTCCTAAGCAATTTTGGGCAGTGGCAAAGATATTGTTTTTTAAAAAATGAGAATTGCATCCTATACAAACTCAGGAAGAAAAAATTAAATGAAAATATGGTCTTCACCTGAAAAAGGAGCAAATATTCCTAATTCATTTTAAATTGAAGTTATGAATGAGCACAAGTAGGCGAGCCTACACTTGCCCCGATCTGCTACAGGAAAACAGGAAATTCAACAAATGTTATTCTTGGGGAGAAGTTTAAGTCTGTAGGAGGAAAGACTCTGGCTCACCTGAAGGTAGATGGGCTAACAGCTATCACTTGGCCAGGTACTAGGGACTAATGCAAGCCTCCAAATCCCCAACTGTACCACCTGCCATGTGACCTGCAGAGGAAGAGTTCATTGGCCTTTGTTCTAAATGAAAAGACTCTTCAAGGAGGGACTCCCCATCACATTCTGAGGATCGTGAATTTGCATCATCATCTCCCTCCCCGAGACTGTGTCACCCAATGTCACCTCATTCTCTTCTGCCATGCACCGCTCACCTGGAGTCATAGGTTTTCATTCACTTGTTGGCCAGCCTGGCCTGCTAGAAGCCCTTGGGGAGGACAATAACATTTGTGAGGAGCTGCTCCGTCCCAGGCACTTCTGTGTATTTCACCAGATCTCACTCCAATGGTCGGGGCTAGGGGGCACTGTTTTAAGGATTCCAACTATAAGAAAATAGCACTGAGGTTAAATTTTTAAGTCAAAGGCTGCCTGGCATGCCTGCCATGTCACAGCCAGGTTTCAAAGTCATGTTGACTCTAAGACTAGTGTCCTTTTATTGGCTCTGTTAAACAGTAAAGGGGGTGCTCCCTGACATTTGGGCACGACCTTGTGGTCCACAAAGAGACGAAGCGGCCTTTACCCACGTGCGTGCTGCGTGGTCTCCCTCTAAGGATTAAGAGGAAATGAATATGCTGATTTACTCGCCATTCTGCATACTTTCAAGTTTGGATTTTAAGAAATGAAGGTTTCGAAGACAAAGTCAACACTGAGAACTCTATCTCAGCATGGTGGGTTGTGGAAATGGCTGGGGTGTCTGGGAAGACAGCAGAGCTTAGCTTTGTGCTGGGCCAGGTGTGGGTGCTACCCATTCAGTGCACATAGCTGAGCCTGAGGGATTCGCTCAGTCAATGAACATTTACTGGGCTTCTGCTCTGTGCTTGGAGAGGTTCTGGGGCTATGAAAGGAATATGCAGACAGCTCCTTTGTTTGGAGGAGACAGGAGCATTCAAATACACCCAGAACAGAAGAATAAAGCTGGCACAGGCAGACTTGTGCTGGGCAGATAAGCTCCAACACCCCTGATATTTTTTTTTTTTATTTTTATTTTTTTAAACATTTTATTATTTATTTATCTTTAGAGGGGAAGTGGGGGAAGGAGAGAGGGAGAGAAACATCAATGTATGGTTGCCTTTTGTGCGTCCCCTGCTGGGAACTGGCCTGCAGGGAACCGGCCTGCAACCCAGGCATGTGCCCTGACTGGGAATCGAACCGCAATCGTGTGGTTCGCAGGCCCGCGCTCAATCCACTGAGCTACACCAGCCAGGGCACCCCTGATATTTTAAAAGATTCTATGTCAGAACTGTCTTTTCTTCTTGATAGTTGAATTGCTTATGTCCTTTTACGCACAGGTAAACATTTTTTAAAATTTTTTATTGTATTTTTTCCATTACCATTTAACTCTCTTATACTCCCTCCCCCTGCAATCACCATAGGTAAATATTTCTCCATTACATTTTAAAAAATTTATGGATATTTTTAGAAAGAAAGGGTGGGGATGGAGGGGGAGTGCTGGGGGAGAGAGAGAGAAACATCAATTTGTTGTTCCACTTATTTATGCATTCCTTGGTTGCTTCTTGTATGCGACCTGACTGGGGGCTGAGCCATTAAACATTATGTATTGGGACAATACTTCCACCAACTGACCTACCTGGCCAGGACTAAATGTTTCTGTTTTAAAAAGCTGTTCTTTGTTCCATATAAAACATCTTGCTATTACCAACTGTTATGTACCACTCATGACAATTTACTAGTAACGGTCATTTTCTGGATGGATATAAGTCACAGAAATCTCACAAATTATAAATTATTTTCACAGAAATAAAGCCAATTAACATGCCAACAAGTAAGTACCTCGGACTCTCCAACTGCATACACCACCACCACGTTAGAACTGATGGGAAAGTATAAAACTGAGCAGAAGGTGCACATCAAAGAAAGTCACCAAAAGACATATACCTTTTAAGGGGTGATTAGATGTTTGGAATCAGCCTTTTCCCATAGAGCTATTTGCCTGAGAAAGATGGTCAGTACCCTTTCTGCTGAGAACCTTGGTCAATTATCATCACAGCTGCACCACTTAGATGCCAATTTATACCCAGACACTGCCAAAAGAAGCAATTTTCACAAAATGTACCCACACTAATTCTCCAAAGACACTCTGTTGTAACAGGCAAGTGGTCACAGCTTCGAAGACTCAACAGACTGTGTGATGCCAACGGGATGGCCTGAGGGTTCTTTACACACAAGCACATTGTTTTTGAACACCTTCCAAAGCCAAGGGAAGGTGGGAAAGGACAGGTCCCAACAACAGAAACTCCTAGATCAGGTCATGATTCTCCTTCCAGGTGCACTGGGCTTGTAGGATGATTCATACCAGCAAGAATCAGGAGTGGAATTCCTAAGTCTGATTTGATTAAGATACCATCTGATCTTATTTGACTGTATCTCCAACAATACAAATGTATATTTTCTAAAGCATTTGCTAGTTGTATGTTCAGCAACACACATTTAAAATAAAAACATGGCCCTGGCTGGTGTGGCTCAGTGGACTGAGCTCTGGCCTGCGAACCAAAGGATCTCTGGTTTGATTCCTAGTCAGTGCACATGCCTGGGTTGCAGCCCAGTTCCCCATTGGGGGCCATGTGAGAGGCAACCACACATTGATGCTTCTCTCCCTCTCTTTGTCCCTTCCTTGCTCTCTCCAAAAACAAATAAATAAAAAATACAGTGCATAGTTTATTAGTTAATTCATTCAAATAATCTGTATTGAAAGCACTGTTTAATTTGAGAGTCTTACTGGTATGAATAGCAAAGGAAGAGTTTACAGGAAAGAATGAAATTAAGAATGTTTCAGCCTGAGGAGAGATTCAGCTACAAGAGCAAGTCCTGGTGTTTGCTTAGGGCAGATGCTGACAGAGTAGGATGGAGCGAATTCTACTTCCCCCAACACATGGGAGAAAGCCTGGCCAATCTACAGAGGAATGGAGCAAACAACCAACAGTACCCCAGCATATATGAAAATTAGAGACTAGAAAGTGTAGCGGACACTGAAAAGCCAGATGGTAAGGAGACAGTTGCAGGAAAAGAAGGTCCCAGGGACCAGCGCGGAGACAAGGGCAGCGGCAGCCTTGGCTTGCGCCTGGCACCTGGCACCAAAGCTACCATGGACTCTTTGGGAGCCGCAGGCCTGCCCCAGGGTCCTTGGGAGAGAGCCCGGTCATCTGCTCCCTCCATCCCTGGCCAAGCAGGGTTTGAGCAACACTGGGAAAGACCTGCTGCTTGAAGTTGCAGAGAGGAGAATAGGACAAAGAGGCAAACACACAAGGGTTGTAATCACCCGTGGAGTCTGGTTGCCAGCTTGGGAGAGTTGAGAGTCACAGTGTCGGGCCCTGACCCTGATAGTCACTGGTCTGGCTGGAGAATTGGGCTGTACTGAGTGACAGGCTTGAGTTGGAGGAATTTCTCAAAAGGTAAAACTGTTTGGGGGATTCTCCTGTGACAGCCGCTTGGCCTACTCCCCACACAGCCAGGCGAAAGTCCCTGTGTTCCCCCACAGTACTGGGAACGGTTCCGCCCAAGCCTGCAGGACCCAGGCAGCCTGGATGGGCACATGCACCTGCACCCCAGCCTGTGGCAATGACTCCGGGGAAAGAGTGTTCTGAAGAAAACCTGGATCCGCTGCTTGGGGTGCTGGGGAGAGGCACCAGACTAGCTCTTGGGAGAGTGCGTGCAAGAATGGCTGAGTACACACGGGGAAGGGAGAAAGGCCACACCAATCACCCCTCAGCCTGCTGCAGCCAATGAGACCAGAAAAACAAGTTTGGCCAGGTTGAAACCAACAAGAGGTGTTTTTGTTTGCTTGTTGATTTTTAAGTTATCTTTTTAAAAAATTTTATTATTGTTTTATCTTTCAATACCTTATTCCTCTCTTTCCTTCTTTCTTATTTTATCTCTTCTTCCTTTCTTTCCAAACTTATCTCTTTCTCCCTTCTCCTGTCTTTTTCTTTCCTTTTTTTAACCCACAAGTGAGACAAAAAAACTTGGCACTGTGAAAGGACCAGAGTTGGACCCAAACAGGGGGCATCCCAACAGGTGAGACAGTGAGACAAATTTCACTTTGCAATTGCAGAGAAACTACAAGTTATTGCATAATTGTATTATTATCTTTTTCCTTATTCTACATTTTTTATTTTAATAGTATTTTGTATTCCTCTTCTTTCTGTATAGTCTTCCTTGCTTGGCTGGTTATATTGTATCATTTAACAGATTTCCCCTGTTCTCTCTTCCACAGTGTATTGCTAATTTACTGTCCTTCACATCACTTGCATTCCTTTAGCACACTACTCAAGGTTCTGTACTCCCTATTCATGTTACCCTGATCACATAGAGTCTGTCATATGATTGTTGCTCTAATATTATTGTAAATAATAGCTGTTCCATACAGTTGTAAATACTTCACAACACCCCTCCCAGATCTTAGCCCACTTCACAGGAGGAAATTTCAGGGGAAAAGGGGGAAGGATTTACAGGAACTAGTATAAGGGACACATGGACAAAAACTAAGGGGGGTGGAAAGGGGAGGGAGGTGGGGAGCACTGTGGGGGTGGGGTGGGATGGGAGTAAAAGACAGAAAACTGTACTTGAACTATAATTAAATTTAAAAAAAGAGCAGATCCTGTTGGATACATTCAACCGAATTCAATTTCCATGCATTTACTGAGAGACTATTATGTATCAACACTGGGATGGGAAATGTGGATACAAAAACACAAGGTACCTTTTGAAAGACTGCAATCTAAGACTCTCACATGTTGGTGAAAGTTTTGGATCATTGGCTACAATCTCCTTCTCATATAAAATATTCAATATTTTTGTCTTGTGCTGTGTTTGTGATGCTTCTCACCATTATGTACAGTAGTGGAGACTTTAGTGTTTCAGCTGTTGAAAGCTTTGCCAGGCATTCATTCATTCAATAAGCATCCACCAAACAGCCTTTGTCTGCCAGGTACTGGCCACTTGCCTCGACATAATTTTCAGCTTTTTTGGTAACAATAATTTCTGCATGTAATGCTTTTAGCTGCAATAGACATGCTTTTACATCCATGATCTCATTTGTTCCTTCAGCAGTCCTCTGAGGTTGGCAGGGCAAATACTAAAGATGATGAAACAAAGACTCAGAAAGGTTACTGCCTGGCTCAAGATCAGAAAGCCATTGGATAAAAACAAAAAATGAGAAGCCTCTTTAACTCTATTTTAAGTTTTTCTATATAGCACAAACTTGCTGTTACTAATAGCTATCATTTTCTTAATGCTTGGAAGCAAGCAATAGGCAAACTATTTTGTATGTATCTCATTTAAACCCACATAATGACAATGTATGAGGAAGCCAAGACCTAGATAAACTAATTTGCCCAAGCTCATATAGCCTAGAGTTTAAAAAAGTGACATTTCAGCCATTACCCTATACTGCTTCCCATTCTGGGACACCCAGTATCCCTTTTTAAAAAAATTATATTTTATTGATTATGCTATTACAGTTGTCCTGATTTTCCTCCCTTTGCCCCACTCCACCCAGTGCCCCCTACTCCCTCAGGCAGTCCCCCCACCATTACTCATGTCCATGGGCCATGTGTATAAGTCCTTTGGCAACTCCATTTCCTATACTGCATTTTAAATCCCCATGGCTATTCTTCAACTCCCTATTTCTAGTTCTTAATCCCCTCACCTCTTCACTCATTCTACTCCTCCCTGCTCCCATCTGGCAACCTTCTGGTAACTACTGCTTTTCTCTTACAGCTTTTAAGATTCTCCCTTTAACTTTTGGCATTTTAATAATGATGTGTATTGGAATGGGCCTCTTTGCATCCATCTTGTTTGGGACTCTCTGTGCTTCCTGGACCTGCATGCCTATTTTCTTCACCAAATAAGGGAAGTATTCTTTCATTATTTTTCAAAATAGATTTGAAAATTCCTGATCTTTCTCTTCTCCTTCTGGTACCCCTATGATGTGAATGTTGGGCATCTTGAAGTTGTCCCAGAGATTCTTTACACCATCCTCATTTTTTTGGATTTTTTTTAATTCTTGTTGTTCTGATTGGTTGTTTTTTGTTCCTTATGTTCCAAATCATTGATGTGATCCTTGGCTTCACCATTCTATTCTTGTTTCCCTGCAAATTGTTCTTTATTTCAACTAAGAACAATTGAAATGTGTCCTTCATTTCTGACTGGATCTTTTTTATGTTGTTGAAGTCCTCATTAAGTTCCTTGAGCATCCTTATAGCTAGTGTTTTGAACTCTGCATCTTATAAATTGCTTATCTCCATTTTGTTTAGTTCTTTTCCTTGACTTTTATCTGTCCTTTCATTTGGGCCATGTTTTCTTGACCCCTCATTTGGGCAGCCTCCCTGTGTTTGTTTCTATGTATTAGGTGGAGGTGCTTTGACTTTAAGTCTTGGCAGTGTGGCCTAATGTAGTAGGTGTCCTGTGGGGTGCAGTGGTACGGTCTCCCCTATCATCCAAGCTGGGTACTTGAGGTGCTCCCTTTGTTTGGGCTGAGTACACCCTCCTGTTGTAGTTGGGTCTTGGTTACTGTTGTAGATTAATGGGAGGGATTTACCCAGGCCAGTCAGCTGCAAAGATTGACTGTCACCACTTATCACCAACCTTCACCTTCTGTGGAGGAACAGCTATACAGGAGCAGGGTGGTGATGCTCTGGTATGGTCTGTAGATGTCCACTGGGTGCATTGGCCCTGACGTTTCTTGAGTTGTGCAGGCCAAAGTCAGCCCCCTCCTGTGTTTTGCCTGGGCCACCCTGCCTGATCTGATCTGTAAGGCAATCTGAGATGGCTGCTACTTGTCCCAGTTTTCTTCTGATGAGTATATAATATGGGGAATGTTCAAGTTCTCCCTGATGAGGCCATCTCATCAGGAAGATGAGATGGTATCATGTGCCCAGGGCTATGATACCTCTGGAGGCCCACTGAATGTTTTTATTTTAAGTTCATTTAAAATTGGAAGAAAAATAGATATATAACTAATATATAATAATGAATCCAGACAGGATTATTACAATACAGTTGTAAAATATAATTTCTAATATTTTTTTCAGTGGAGGAAGGAGCTCACCAAGGCAAAACTACCTAGAACCCTTGAGGGTCAAAAGGTAGCCCTGCTTCATTGCCCCCTTCCTAATCTATAAACCCACCAAGAAGGTCTGTGAGTTTTCCTTGTGCCTGCTTCTCCCTCCACACCCCCTAGCTTGCTCAAAGGCACACAACGCCCATTTCTCTCTACCTCCCAAGGCCCCTGAAAACTGTTGCTGTCATCACCCACAGAGCATGCAACTAACCATACTCAGTTCTTCCCTCTCGGCTGCTCCCGGGCCGGTGTGTTTACTTACTGTGACAGCAAGAGAACTGGTCTTGGCTTAGATTGGAGGGTCACCTTCCAGGGTGACCAATTTCTATGTTGAACAACCCTTCCTGCCCCCATTTCTGGCCACCTGCCTAGTAAGTGAGTATTTTGAAGGAAAAAAGAGACAATGTTCAACTGAAGGGTGATTGGATTATTGACGGGTAGTGATCATATTGGACATAGGGAGGAATCACATTTCAATCTTCAAGGGCCTGGATGGAGCCATCCATGGATGCAGATGAGCATCTTTTGCTCCACAAAGGTTACAGTTACCCTAAGACCCAGCAATTCTACTTCTAAGTATATAGTCAGGAGTAATGATAATATACATCCACATGAAAACTTATATTCAATTGTTTATCACAGCATTATTCTTAATAGCTCAAAGGTAGAAACAACCCAAATTTCCATTAGCTAGAAATGCATAAATAAAATGTAGTATATCCATGCAATGAAATTATTATTTGGCAATCAAAAGAAATAAAGTTCTGATACATGCCACAATATGAATTAATCTTGACAGTATGCTACATGAAGAATTCAGTCACAAAAGACTATAGTATTGTATATCCTTTTATATGAAATGTCCAGAATAGGCAAATCTATAGAGATAGAAAGGGGGGGTAATGGAAAAAAAGGGGGGATGGTCATCAAGGAACATGTATAAAGAACCCATGGACAAAGGCAGAGGGGGGCAGGATTGAGGGTGGGAGCTGGGGGTGGGGGGGAGTGGTGGGAGGAAAATGGAGACAACTGTACTTGAACAACAATAAAAATATTTTAACTGAGAAAAAAAGAGTAGATTAGTGTTTGCCTAGGGCTGGTGAAGTAGATGGAGAAATTGGGGCATGATGGCTAAGGAATACAGAGTTTGTTTTAGGGATAATGAAAATATTCCAAAATTGATTATGACGACAGGTACACAACTCTGAATATGCTAAAAATCACTGAATTGTACATTTTAAGTGGGTGAATTATGTGGAGTGTGAATTATGCCTCAATAAAGTTATTTAAAAAGGCACCAAAGTATATTGAAAACTTACAAGAAAGCAGTACTGCTTGATAATGTCTCACACTAGAATTCTCCTCTTTGCTTGCCATTCCCTGAGGACTCTCTGGTTGGCAAACCTCTCTAGCCTGTTTCTTCCTCCTTAGGGACCTGGAGAGACCCAACACTTTTGTGTCCCAGACTCTTGATGTGATTTTGCTTTTTTCCTTAGGAGACTCATTCTTTACAAATGGAGGCATTAATGTGAGAATTAAAGGATTTAGGGCTCACCTATGAGGACATTTTGCAGGAGCAATCATATTAGGATTTGTGTAATCCTGTATCATTGATGGAGGAAAACAAGATTAAAAATCCCATTCTTGAAACCAAGAGTAATTTACACGACATAAAGGTACAGCAAACAGAGAACATTATTCCCTTGCAGAGTTTGCATTTGTTCAGGGAAGGTTACCAGGGAGTGGGCCACTCACACTGGGTAAAACAATCTGTATGTAGGGGAAGCCACAAGAAAAGCAGATTCCCTGGAGGTCCCATTCTGTTATGACTTTGTAAGGCCGCCGGTTACCAGAGTAGTTCCAGTGGGGTGCCTTACAGATCAACAGTGACAACTAGCTTGAAAACTCATATTTTGCCTGCCTTGTTTCCAAATCTTTTCTTGATAAGCTTCATTTTACTAAGGGGCTGAGACCTCAGTATTAAGCTGTGGATCTTGGCTGCCAATTAAGTTCTGCAAAGTGGAAAAATTTTTGCTTAGTCTCTGTAGCTTAACACTTTAAAAATGCCATAATGAAAAATAACAACTTCAGTGGAAAAAAAAGGCTAAGAGTTAAAGTTACTCCCTGAGCTAAGCATTTTCTGGCAAAATACTCTTCTTTTTATAAAAATTAGTGTAGTGTTATCTTTAATGAACTTGATTATGTTTTTAAAGACATCTTAAAATTATATATTTCATAAAAATTATTAGGCTTATGCAATTTAATTTGGCTAATCCTTTTAAAATGGGAACTATAAATTAAAATGAAATAATAACCATGTAAACTTATGTGTGCCACCACTCTTTCTGCTAGTTCAAAGCACTGTACATACATTATCTTATGATTACTTATGCATGTAGAAAGATAAACTAGCAAAATTCTCAGTTTTAACATTAAGGCCAAACCAATAAGGTTTAACAACTTTTCCAACATAACTTTTTAAAATTGAATTCATTGGGGCGACATTGAGTAATAAAATTATATAAGTTTCAAGTATAAATTCTATAACATATCATCTGTATATTGAATTGTGTGTTTACCACCTCAAGTCAAGTCTCCTCTGTCACCATTTATTACCCCCTTTATCCAGTTCTACCTCCCTCCAACCCCCCTCCCTTGGCTAATCATCATACTATTGTTATGTCTTGAGTGTTTGCTTTGTTTTTCTTGTTTGTTCATTTGTTGCTTTCAGTTATATCACACATATGAATGAAATCATATGGCTCTTGACTTTTTCCCTCTGATTTATTTCACTTAGCATGATATCCTCAAGACCCATCCATGTTGTTGCAAATGGAATTATTTCATGTTTTCCTAGGGCTGAGTAGTATTCTACTGTAAGATTTTCTTTTTTGATGAGCTTAGTAGAAAGATTGAGGGCACTGTGGCCAGACAGATACAAGTTTATTTCCCTCCTGCAGGCACCACTTGCTACTATATAACCTTGAGCAAGTTACAAAGCCACTCTGAACTTCATTTTCTTCATTACAAAATATGCTGTTGGGAAATTTAAAGTAGATGGTGTATGCACAGGGCCTAAAATATTCTAAGTTTTTGATGTAGAATCTCCCTCTAAGTTTAGTGCATCTTGATAATTGATTCAAATCCAGTCTTCATCTCACTAGGATCAACAAAATCCTCTATTTTTTTCTGACTCTTCATTCTTCCTTGCCCCTTTGTCTATTTACCATCCACCATCATACTCCAGTGTTTCTATCTCACCTACCCACCTCCATCTCCAGGCAGACACTCTGCCACTTCTTCCCTGATTCCAGTCATTGTAACTGACTGCAGCCAACTATGTCACAGGCAACTGTGATTGTAACATTTTGACTCTTTGGGATCTGCCTCCAACCTGGCCTCCTCTCCAGACTCATCAACAACCATAACCCTTAAGTTCTACTCTCCACTCATAATGGACTTCCTCCACTTTCTGGAAGGTCTATTTGCTAGAAGCCAAGATCACTATATGCTCTCTTAAATTTGGGTCTTCCATGTGTTTTCTCCTTTGCCTGGCTGTTCTTTCACTCTCTATTCAACTGGTCAACTCCTCCTCCTCCAGCTCTTGCCTTAATTATCCTTCCTTGGGAAGGCCATCTCGGAGCCCCTGGACCATGTTTCATTCTGTTTAAAAGCTCCTGCACCTTTCACTACACATATCACAGTCTCATTAAATATCTGACTTCCCCAAGAGGTTACATGCTCCTTGAAAGCAGTGATTGTGAGGTCCTAGGGCCCAGCACAAGGTCAGCACATAGTAAGTGCTTGATAAGTGTTTAGTGACCAAATGAGTAAAAGAAAAAATGAAATTAGATTATATTTCTCAATAAATATATGTTAGTCTTTGATGTAAAGGATGACCATAGGTATTAAAGAGAATCATGTCTTTCCATCTATGTAATTTACAGCCATGTTTTCACATGTTTCTGTGCTGGAAAAGGGGGCAGGATCCTTTGTTGAATTTCAGTCACTCAGTGATATTAATAAATTGATCAAGTGAGGAAAAACTATCATGCTGATTCTGGGAGCAACAGGAGAAATATTGCTAGACAAAATATTCAAGTTGTTGGCTTTTCCCTTCTGAAATATTAACACTATTTTTCAGAATTAAAAAAGTAATAATCTCAATGCTCTTTAACTGTATCCAACTATCTCATATGAACCTGTAGTTTTAGAACCATGAAGTGATCCATGAGAAAATACTGACTTTTTAAAGTGATAATACTACTCTAGAAAGATAATACTTTCTCTAGAATGTAGAAACTGGTAAAAACATTTTATCCCATCAGCACAGAAAACCAAATTAGAGAATTCAAGCCTCAAAATTCTCAGACAATTGACTCCTGCAAGGTCTTTGCACTGAGGCTCATATTGGTTCTGTTTGACTTGTAGTCAGGTTTTTGTTGTTATTGCTGTCTCACCTGGGTGCTAACTATTCAGATCTACAGGTGGGGGCCACTAGCTGCATGTGGCTACTGAAGACTTTAAATATGAACAGTCCCAGCTGAAACCTCTTTTTAGTGTAAAATATACACTAGATTTCAGACACAGTGTGAAAAAAAGAATGTAAAACATGATGATAATACATTGTTTATATTGGACTAAATAAAATATATTATTAATGTTAATTTCACCTGCTTATTTATTTTTTGAAAGCTTAAAAGGTTGCTTGCATTACTGTATTTCCATTTGACAGCACTGGTCCAGATTCCTGGACAGTTCCTTTGATGAATCTGGAGAGCAAACTGGTTCACTGCCTGCTTAGTTACATCCAATAATCTTTTTTCTTTGGCAAAAGTTATGCTACCTCCTACATATATAGAGAAAAAAATACAGATCATGTATTTGCCTTTGTGGAACTCCCACTCTAGTCTAGTGGGGCTATTGATAGATAACTGAATAATTTTAATAATACAGAAAATTCAATGAAGAATATGGAAAGATGCTTCTGCCCCAGAAGAGGAGCAGAGAACTGTTTTTTTTTTGGGGGGGGGCAGTGAGAGGTTAAAGCTTTCTTGGGGAGGGGCTCTCAAAGCTGAGTGTTGAAGATGAGGAGGGGCCAGAAGCTAGAAATATTATGGTGTGTGCCATTTTGATGGAAATTTTGGTGAAACCTAAAGCATTCTAGAGTTGCTGAAATGTAAAGATGCAGAAGAAATCAGAGAGAGAGTTCAATCTTGGAGGGCTCTGTATGGAAAACCAAGTTATGTCCTGCAGGCAGGATCAACTTCTGAAAGTTTTAAAGCATAGCAATGTCAGGCATCTTACCTAGAAAGCTACAGTGGAGAAGAGGTTTAGTTTTAATAAATGCAGCTGTATGATAAGTTTCTAACTGGTGGGAAAGCAACTCAAGATTTACCAAGGGTGGCCTTTGAGAGGCAGATGTGATAGAGGGACTAGTGCAATGGAGCTGAGAGATTTTGGTGGCGTCCCTATGGAGAGAGCCTGCTGGCCCTAAAGTGAGCGTACCCCTTGCACGCAGTGGACACAAAATGCATTTTCATTGGATCAAGATGACTCCTAATTGAGTGAGCTCTTCCCTTTTTCTACCTTAGCTTCTCTGGGTTATCACGCTTAGATTTAATGCTTGTCTTGTCATCTTAGGTCCTCTGACCTTCCTTGTGATGTATTGATCATGTTCCCTCCTGCCAAAGTGCCTTTCCATGTGCTAGTCTCTCTACGTGAAATGCTCTTCCTCTACTTCCTCTTACTTCTTCAATGTCAACTTAACGATAACTTTTTTGGGAAATCTCAGTTAACTTGGAGTTTCTCAACTTTCACTTTTCTTATGGCACCTGTCGCAGTGACATATACTCATTCTCTAATGAAAACCCATCTCTACATTGCCATCTATATTGCACTTTAAAAGGGGAGGCATTCTTTATGTTTCTGCTAACCACATTCTTAGCACAGTGTTTCTGCACCTAGCAAAAACTTGATAAACATTGAGTCAATGAGTTCTCACTCCTTAGTTTAAGGCATTGTGGGAATCTGAAAAAGTACCAATCCTGGGGTCAGTCCTTATGGAATATCCCAGTTTCCAGGCTGAAAAGTAATATCAAAAGCCAAATTTTAAGTACCTTTCTCCTAACACTTTAAAAAGTATATAACTGACACTTGCATATTATCTGAATTATATTTTCCCAGTGAATGTGTAGGAACCTGAGATCTTCCTCATTTTTATTGTTATTGAACAACATTCAAAAGGTAACAAGATTCAGTTTAGGGAATGCTTTAATAGTTTTCCTGCTTAACATTTATCAGTCCAGGAAGCAAGTAGTTGCTCTAAATAAATATCCTATAAATAAGTAAATAAACATCTCATCAGAATCGAAGCAAATAGCCCTTGATATTTTAAATTTAATTGAAAGGAAATGTCTTAGACTTACAGGTGAGTTGCTGTCATTTTCTGTTTATAATAAGAGAATAATATTCCATGAGTAGTAAGCACGGAAGCACCCATAGATAGTGAGGAGGGTGAAATAAGGAAGTTGAATATTGTGGAAGTATCTATCTACTTGGATAAACAAGCAAAACTTCAAATGTAAAGATAAGTAGAACTTGGAAGCAACCGGGAAGTTCTCTATTCAAGTCAGGCTTATGTGAAGATGCAGAGAAAAAATTGGGGCACTTTTAGCATTGCAAGAGTTGGCGTGGTAAATCCCAGAGAATTTTTAAAAATCAGCTTGTTCCTGTTGGTTTTAGTAATAACATTGACAATGGCAATATCTAACATTTGCTTAATTCTTTCTGGGTTACAAAGTACTTTATGTAATGACAGAGCACTTAATTCTCACAATAATTTTATAAGTTAACTATTATTCTCACTTTACAAATGAAGAAACTGAGGCTGAGAGGTCAGGAATAACTTAGGCCAGGTTCCCTACAGCAGAGCCTACACAGGCTTCCTGTTCAATGATGTCCTGGAAGAGGGCTTTCAGAAGGGAAGTGAGGACAGCAGGAGGAAGTAAGGGAAAAGCCATGTGAGAACATGGTCTCAGCAGGACAGCAGCTCTCAGCCTGAGACCACAGGAAGCTCTGGAGCTTGTGATCACTGAGTTGGTCCCATCTTGAGCACGGTTGCTGGTCTTTTCTACTCTATGCCAAGGCTGTCATTGGCCACAGGCTGCCCTGGGTGGAGATGGGGAGCTGATGCACAACTTCCTGGGCAAGCAGCTCCTCTTGGCCTTCCACAAATAGGGGAGAGCTTGGCCCTGTGAGCAGCTGACACTCAGAGCAGCAGAGGATGGCTGCGTGGACCTGGGAAGGGGGATCTCATTGAGGACAAACAGTTTCTATTATAGCAAGCAGGTTGCCCAAGAGAACACAAATTGTAAGTGTCAAATATGCTTTGAAACCAAACCTACTGATTCCAAACTTAGTTCCTTTTCAATAGAGTTTAATAGAAACCAATGATTTCACTTTATATAAAAAAAAGCCTATTGCTATATGCAGATGTGGAATTTGTCGACCACACATTAGTGCAAACACTCTCAAGATAGTGTTTTGATGTTACTGATCATATTGTGTTATTGAGAAAACATTTTGATCACAGACTTATTTTCTGAATTCTATGGATGTGAAATCCAGAAGTGATTAATCCATGTTACCTAAAAAACTACCTGATAGAACAAGAAGCTGAACTTTAAAAACTGCAAATGTCCAACCTTATAAAAACAAGGGTGACTAAGTAATCTGTTGATAACTGGTTCACTGTTGTACACTCATTTATAGATTATTTTTTTGCATGGAGAAATAAGACTGAAAAGTTAACTATCAAATTCTATTGCAGTATCTCCAGCATCCCATGCAGAGGATTACAAATGAGCCAGTTCAGCTGTAGATTATCCACTGTAGAATATAGCTATTGATTGCTTTCCTTTCCCACATAAATATTTAATAATGTGTTCTGCTATAAAACTAAGATTAATGTAATAGACCTACAGGGCTTGCAATATTTCAATTGCACTTTGTATCATAGCAGCACAAGTGTAAATAAAGCAGTAAATGTAATGGAATATGTAATGTTTCTAATAAATAGTATAAATCTCTTTTTTGATTAGTAGAAAAATAATAGAAATAGTCATGAAAAGCATGGTATGATAAGGGAATGAGAGCAATATTTGTTCTAAAAGTCCCATATGGGAAGGAAAACTCATTCGAAAGTATTTTAAATATTGTCTTCATTAAAGTTGAATCTGTAAGAACTGACAGCTTTTTAAATTAGTGTAAATTGGTTAGTAATATTTTCGAGTGCCATGCTAGGGAACCTTAAAGAAAATATAAGATACTGCTCCTTCATTCAGTTTTTAAGGAACAGAAAGTTATCTTGAGAATAAGATTTTAAGATGAATGGTGAGTATTAAGTTTTGTTGCCAGAAATAAGATCTTTCTTCATGGTTTTCTTGACAAGATTCCAACAATAAAGACATTGTGAGGTGAAAAATCTGGAATAAATTTTATATTAATTTACATTATCAAAAGCATCATGTCCAGTTGAAAAATAACATGAGCCACAGGTGTTATTAAATTTTTTCTAGTAGCCACATGAAAAAGAGTGCAAAGAAACAGGTGAAACAAAACTAAATAATGTATTTTATTTAACCCAATATATCTAAAGTATTATCATTTAAACATGCAATCAATATAACACTTATGAAAGATATATCAAAAAGTCTGTTTTTTTCCCCATTAAGTCTTCAAAATCTGGTGTGCATGTTACACTTCCCATACACCTTAGTGTGAAGCGGCCACATTTCAGGTGCATAGTAGCCATGGAGGCAGCAGCTGCTGGACTGGACTAAAGAGAACAGAGATATGATCTGCTGGACTTAAACCTAAGACAGCTCTCTTCCCCTTTTATAACAAGTAAGGGTGTTGGTTATGCACTCTTTTAACATTAGAGAAAAAGAAAAAGAGTTCTTTGCTTCCTATATCACTTGTTAGCACCCCCCCCACACACACACACACCAGATTTTCTCCTATCTAATTAAGAGTCTGTAAAGACAGTGGGGAAAGTTCTGCAACTCAGCAGCATGAGGCTCTCTGCTAAAAGAAAAGAAGAGAAAGAAGAGGCCTTCACTCCCTTCGAGTAGACATGAGCTTTCTCCCCCTGGCAGACAACTACTTTCTGAACAAATCATACCACAGTACTGTTGGAGCTCTGTGCCTTCTGGGAGCCACATATCCTCAGTGCAGAGATGTTCGAGGGGATCCCTGTAGGGACATCAACTTATCTGCTCTAGGAGGGTTCATGTCACTTATTAGAAAGTTACCAGAGCTCAGCTGAGCCAAACTAGTTTTGGAAGGAAAGATCTTGCTCTAGTATCTGTGTCTAAATCTTCAGGGAGATTAAGGTCCCTTCAAATCCTCTACGTAAAAATCCATTCTGAACCTTGAATTCTAAGAACAATGTAAAATGAATAAGTAAGTGTAATAAATTGCTAACTAATGTAGTGCAAACACTATCATTTATGGTCCTGCCTTTAGTTGTTTCAGATGGCACATCTTTTGTCTGCTAACTAGACTTCATCGTAACCCATCCTGCTCAGTCCCTAAGTACTCAAGGATATATAAGGCAGTGAGTGACAATTTCCTCTGTTTAAATTTTTCTTTCATTTATTTATCTTTAGAGGGAGAGGAAAAAGAGAGAGAGAGAGAGAGAGAGAGCTATTTGTTCCATTTATGCATTCATTGGTTGTTTTTTGTATGTACCGTGACCGAGGATCAACCCACAACCTTGCTGTTACAGGATGATGAGCTATCTGGCCAGGGAACAATGAATGTCCCCTGTTCAGATGTTAGTAGAAACAAGGGGAAGTGGAATTTTCTGTCATTCACTTTTGGAGACGTTCTACCCTATTCTATTTTTAAAAACAGTATATTTGTATGTTTTATAGGCTCTGCTGCATTAGCTTCAGCTTCTAGGAAGATCATCAAGCTTGGTGATCATTTACTCTGTTTATGGGATGCACTTTAGTGTCTGAGTCTGGCTGCCATGGTTTAGTGCCAATCACAGGGGAGAGTTATCTATTGTAGACTTACACGGGAGGATGATGAGAAGGGCCACATGGGTACAGAATTAGACATAGCCGCAAATACAGGTTTCCCAGTCAAAAGACAATCAAGTGACTCTATCAACAACAAATGACTGTAAAGAAGGAGTTTTTAAGATTGACACTCAGAGAAGTTCTGCCTTATATCATAGACACACACACACACACACACACACACACACACACACGGGAAATGATGTGAATAATTAGCTTCTTCCGATTCATGCCGTGTGTTAACTTTGTGCACCTCATTCACCCAGGGTTATAAAACAATTCCACTAAAATGTCCTCTCTAGCACCACACATTAACTGGAGTCTGGCATTTATAAGACTGTGTGGAGGTAATTATACATCATCAAAGTCTCCAGCAAATGATTTCTTTTTATAAAACAGAATCTGAGTTTTGTACCACCATTACTGGCTCTCATAGACAGAGGGGATTTTTGTAATTTATTAAGTAGAAATGGCAAGAAGAATCATAAATAAGTACAGCCTTTAGATTATTCAAAATTAGATCTATATGCAACTATATCTGAAAATGTGCTCTTACTACATTTAACATTTACTCAACAAACATTTGCTTGGTGTCTATAATGGTGCTTGATGTTGAGACATAAAGACAAACTAAGTAAGGTCATTGCCCTCAAGATGCATAAGATTCTGTTGAAAAGTGCTCTGTGTTGTAGATAAGTAGATCTCAGTGTAGCTCAATGGCTGGGCTTTGGTCACCAGAACACACAGCACTGTTAGTTATTAGGTTGCAGATTTGAAGTTTCAGGTTTTTTGCAGACTGCCCCCAATCCTCATATTTCACGGTGGTGATACTAGAAAGACAAAGTTGTCTTGCACTATTGAAGAACTACTGGATAGCAGCAGAGCTCCTACTTTTAAAAAGCAGGCATTTTTGGCCAACTCTGCTCCAAAGTAATCAAGAGATTTAACTTTCTTACTTTACTTGTCTATATGTTTTCACTGTAGGGGGATTTTAAAAAGTAAGCAGAAGGCTGGTTTGTATACTCTATTTTAAATGATGATGGACAGACTGAGTAAGAGAGCTGTATTTAGGAAAATGGATATAGTCATATCATATGTGTGCTTAGATTTAGAAAGAAGACTGGTAGAATTAATTCCAATGAAATTAAAATAAATTATGATTAAAATACTGTAAGAAAGAATTATGATGCTGGTGTGGGAAAACCCCTTTTTTGTGGCTAAGAAAATGAGAATAATAAATATTAAGTTGGGCTTTAAAATAAAATATGTGTGTACTGCGGGTATATACTAATGACAAAGATAATGAAAATGCTGAAAATTTACAAAAGAATATTAGACATAAAAGTAAAATGTGTAATGGTTTTATAATGTTAGGTGTTTTTAATATCGATTTTTTGGACAGTGTACTGAAAACATTTTTTGTAATGTAAGCCTTTTGAAGGTAGAAAGGGGGTTCTTTTCATTACTGTATCTCCAGCATTTAGCACAGTGTCCAACTTTTAATAAGTTCTCAATAATCATAGAATGACTACGTGAATGAATCAATCAATAAATGACTTCAATAATACATTTGGAGAGAAGAGAAATGAAAGTGGCAGTATTTATACCGATTAGGTGTTTTGCCTTGTCTTGTTTTAGGTGCTTTCCACAGTAAGTCACAGGTCAGTCCTCTAAGGCAGTGCTGCTCACAGCGTGGCCACAAGCCTGTGCCTATCTGTGTCCATCTGCAAACTCTCACCAATTCACGACAAGATAGTTAAGTACAGAAATTAAGAATAAACACTGAGATTTAAAAAATATTTTATTTATTTATCTTTAGAGAGGAAGAGAAGGAGAGAAGGAGAGAAATATTAATGTGTGGTTGCCTCTTGTGAGTCCCCTGCTGGGAACTGGCCTGCAACCCACGCATGTGCCCTGACTGGGAGTCGAACTGCGATCATGTGGTTCGCAGGCACGCGCTCAATCCACTGAGCTATTCCAGCCAGGGTCTAGCACTGAGATTTTTATAGCATTCTGACATTGCCCAAATATCCAAAAGTACGATCATATTCACCCCAGTGTATTTCTATTGTTATTTACAAAAGTATTGGTCCATAACAAATTGGATATTATAAAAAAATCAGAAACTGCTCCTTCAGCAAAGCACTGCTCTGCTGAAAAGGAAACCAAGGTTGAAAAGTCAAGTCACTCGTACAGGCTGGCATTGTCAAAGCTGAAAGCTCCGATCTCTTTCGTATTTGAAAAACAGATGTATCTCCTAGTTAAAGGCTTGATTTTATGACCTTATGTTTATGGATAAAATCTGGTCATTTTTCTATATTCAAAACAGAAATTGAGCCTCACTGGGGTCAATAACAGCCTCTGTAGCAGCAGCAACATTTAGGATTCAAGCCAGAAACAATGCTCTGCAGGCAGAAGCATACACATGGAATAAAAGGGAAGGGGGATGCTTTCTGCAGCATCCTGTGGGACAGGCCTGGCTTATGATATATGATGGGGAGAATGAATGTTAAGGGAGAGAGAATTTCATTTACTTCCCAGAGAGATCTCTTTTCTAGCCTCAATCTCTGGCTGCAGCAAAGATCAGAGGGTCTGTCTATTTACGGTAAGATGGGGACTGAGCTGACTAACTGGGCTTCACGGAGAAAACATGAAAGATGCCCATTTGCCTGGAATCTCTGAGACATGATGGTAAATGTATTGTTTCTTATTTTGTGCCTTCTCTTTTTTGGAATATCACTTTCTTTTTTTTAAAAAAATATTTTATTTATTGATTTTAGAGACAAACAGGAAAAGAGAGGGGAAAAACATTGATTTTTTGTTCCACTTATTTATGCATTCATTGGTTGCCTCTTGTACATGCCCTGACTGGAGATAAAACTTGCAACTTTGGCATATAGAGATGACACTCTAACCAACTGAGCTACCCTGCCAGGGTGCTTGACAATCACTTTCAATTTGTATTTTCTTCCATTTGAGCAAAGATAAATCCTAGTGGCCTCCCAGGACATCAGGGATTTCTAGGTCAGTAACAGCACATGATTCTATCATATGAAATGAAAATTTCATATTTTACATATTCTAAGTGATCTCCCTTACCCTTGATTGGTTGTACAGATGTGAAAGGAAATGCATAACCTTAATGTAAGAATACTGAATTTATGAACATGTTCACAGATATCTAGGAAACTAAACAGTTAAATAGCAACCAAGGTCTGGAAGCTCTTGTTTGCAAAAGCTCTGGGAAATGCTAGCAATAAGACTACTGGATGATGCCTGGGAGGAAGACCTCCTGGGAGGTCCCATGCTGGTCAGAGGCTGAAAGACCACTTGGGGGCGATGTTGTACAGGGCACTGGGGGAGTGCTTGGCCAGGGCAGGAGATCATTGAAGGTGGCTTCTAACATCAGACTCTTCCTCAGGGAGCTGACTGGTATGTTGTTTCTTGAGTGGAACCCTAATCCGACTCATGGAATCACTTCAAATTTTAAGCGGGAGCCTTTCAAAACTCAGCTCAGGATGACTTCCCTTTATCTTTCTTAGCCTTATCACTGCAAAGTATAACGCATAATTTGTTCAATAGCACCTGCAGGAATTATTGAGCATTTTTAGGTGTGTTTTCATGTTTTCCTTATTAGATTATAATTTTCTCAAAGGAGCAGATAATATCTTACTCATCTTTCTTTTGCAATGCCTAACAAGTTACATGGCAAGGCACACAGTTGGTATTCAAAAGATGTTGGTTGAATGGAAGTGGAATCTGAAACTTAAAAACTAGGAGAGAAAAATCTTGGAAAATCATTTTTTGCCATTTAAATAATGCTAAATTATTTAACTTTAAAATAAAATGACTATGTAAAAATGTGAAAATGTTTGTTACAGAAATCAGAGAAAACAGAACAAAAATATTATGTAAGTCATTATTTACCTAGGAAATATATTCATTTGGTAATAACAAGGAGAAATCACACAAAATGGGGAGTAATTGTATTTGGATTATGAGCATCTTATTGTAAAGGGTCATTTTTTACTATTATCTATATAATTATATATAATATATTATTTTATATATACAAATATATAGTTATATACTATTATACATATATTTTATATGTGATATATCAATAACTATATAGCATGTAGTTATAGATATAAATGATGTTACATGAAAACATAAATATATACAAAATAATACATTGTTTCAATTGTTCTAAATAGTTATATTAAATTACCTTTATAGTAAAAATAAAGAAGAGACTTCCAGCTAAGATGGAAGTATAGGTAGACACACTGGGCCTCCTCACACAACCAAAAGAAGGACAACAATTAAAAAACAAAAAACAACCAGAACTGACAGAAAACTGAACTGTATGGAAGTCCAACAACCAAGGAGTTGAAGAAGACATATTCATCCTGACTGGTAGAAGGGGTAGAGACAGGCAGCTGGGCAGAGCGGACTTGCGGCAAGGCAGTGCCTGGTGGACCCAGTGAGGTGGCGGATTGTGCAGCGGGGTGCACAAGGCTGCAGGTGGCTGGCAAGGCAGCAGTGGGCACACCTGGCGAGGCAACAATTGTGGACTGGGCAGTCTCACATTCTCACCTAGATAAATGGGGAGAGGGATGAACTGAGCAATCCAGGGCCCCAGAGTGGGGAAATAAAGTCTCAAACCTCTAATTGAAAACTTGGAGAAACTCCCAGTCTCACAGGAGAATTTGTTGGAGAGACCCTCAGGGTCCTAGAACATACACAAACCCACCCATATGGAAATCAGCACCAGAAGGGCCAAATTTGCTTGGGGAAGGGGAGAAGTGACTGAAATCTGTCAGAGAGTGGAGCAAGCACCATTATTCCCTCTCAAACCCTCCTCATATACAGTGTCACAATGCAGAGACATGGGTTATCCTGCCCAGGTGAATACCTTAGGCTCTGCCGCCCACTACGTGTAACATGCACATCAAGACAAAAAGAAATGACCCAAACTAAAGAACAGACCAAAATTCCAGAAAAAATACAACTAAGCGACGAAGAGATAACCAACCTATCAGAGGCACAGTTCAAAACACTTGTGATCAGGATGCTGACAGAATTAGTTGAATTTGGTGGCAAATTAGATGAAAAACAATGAAGGCATTGTGAAATAAAGGGAAATGTACAGGGAACCAATAGTGATGGGAAGGAAACTGGGACTCAAATCAATGGTATGGACCAGAAGGAAGAAAGAAACATTCAACCAGAATAGAATGAAGAATCAAGAATTCAGAAAAAAAGAAGGAAAGACTTAAGAACCTCCAGAACATCTTTAAACGTTCCAATATCTGAATTATAAGTGTGCCAGAAGGAGAAGAGGAAGAGCAAGAAATTTAAAAGTTATTTGAATAAATAATTAAGGAGAACTTCCCCAACCTGGCAAAGGGTACAGACTTCCAGGAAGTCCAGGAAGCTCAGTGAGTCCCCAAGAAGTTGGACCCAAGGAGGAACACACCAAAACACATCATAATTACATTATCCAAGATTAAAATTAAGGAGAGGATCCTGGAAGCAGCAAGAGAAAAGGAGACAGTTACCTACAAAGGAGTTCCCATAAGACTGTCAGCTGATTTCTCAGAAGAGACCTTACAGGCAAGGAGCTGGAAAGAAGTTTCCAAGTCATGAAAGGCAAGGACCTATATCCAAGACTGCTCTATCCAGCAAAGCTTTCATTTAGAATGGAAGGGCAGATAAAGTGCTTCTCATATAAGGTTAAGTTAAAGGAGTTCATCATTACCAAGACCTTATTATATGAAATGTAAAGGGATTTATCTAAGAAAAAGAAGATAAAAAATATGAATAGTAAAATGACAGCAAACTCACAATCATATCTAAAACAAAAGCAAACTAAGCAAACAACTAGAACAGGAACAGAAACATGGAAATGGAGATCACATGAAGTTATCAACAGGGGAGTGGGAGGGGGAAAGCAGGAGAAAAGATATAGAGAATAAGTAGCATAGTGGGTAGGTAGAAAATGGAAAGGGGGAGGATAAGAATAGTATAGGAAATGTAGAAGCCAAAGAACTTATATGTATGATCCATGGACATAAACTAAAGGGGAAGAATGTGGGTGGGAGGGGGTATACAGGGCAGAGGGGAGTGAAGGGAGGAAAATGGGACAACTGTAATAGCACAATCAATAAAATGTATTTTTAAAAAAATGTAAAATAATATAGAAGAAATCATAGGGTAATGCTTAAAAAGTTCAATTACTTTGAAAACTATTTTTGGCTAATATTATTTTATTTAAAAAACACAATCTTTTAGAGTCGATGTCAATAAGCAATTTTTAAAAAGTGGGGGAGGATATTTTTAGGTGTAAAAATCTTCTTTTACATTATTTTATTCCAAGTCATCACTTTTATTCAGCAAGTTTTCAAAGAGAAAAATAAAACATTATTTTTACTCTTCTAAATTTTTAGTTCTTTTTATAATTAAAAATGACTTTATTCTTTTTTTAAATTACAATTTATTGGTTATGCTATTATAGTTGTCCCTGTTTTTACCCCTTTGTTGCCCTCCATCCAGCATCCCCCACCTCCTCAAGCAATCCCGACACTGTGGTCCATGTCCATGTGTCAGGCATACGTATTCTTTGGCTACTCCATTTCCTATGCTGTACTTTATATCTCCATGACTATTCTGTAACTACCTCTTTGTACTTCTTAATCCCTTCACCTTTTTTGCCCAACCCCCTGACCTCCTCCCATCTGGCTACCTACAAAATGTTCTCTGTATCTATGATTCTGTTTCTGTCCTGCTTATTTTTTATTTTGTTTTTTAGATTCAATTGTTGATAGATATGCCTTTGTTGCCATTTTATTGCTCATATTTTTCATCTTCTTCTTAAAAAAGACCCTTTAACGTTTCATATAATGTTAGACTGGCAGTGATGTACTTCTTTAGCTTATTCTTGTCTGGGTAGCTCTTTATCTGTCCTTTGATTCTAAATGATAGCTTTGCTGGGTGGAGTAATCTTGGTTGTAGGTTCTTGTTTTTGATCACTTTGAATATATCTGAACAATCTCTTTTAGCCAGCAAAGTTTCTTCTGAGATATCAGCTGACAGTCTTATGGAGGTTCCCTTTCAGGTAACTAACTGCTTTTCTCTTGCTGCTTTTAAAATTCTCTGTCTTTAACCTTTGGCATTTTAATAATGATGTTTGGGTTCATCTTGTTTGAGACTCTCTGCACTTCCTGGACTTGTATGTATATTTCCTTCACTAAGTTAGGAAAGCTTTCTGTCATTATTTTTTTCAAATAGGTTTCCAATTTCTTGCTCTTTCATCTCCTTCTGGCACCCCCATGATGTGAATGTTGGTATACTTTACGTCAGAGGCTCCGTACACTATTTTAATTTTTTTGGATTCTTTTTTCTTCTTGATGTTCTGATTGGGTGTTTTTTGCTTTCTTATATTCTAAAATTTGATTCTTGGCTTTATTCAATCTACTGTTGATCCCCTGTAAACAACATGTTCTTTATTTTAATTAGTGTATCTTTCATATCTGGCTTTTTTTAATGATTTCCATGCCCTTTTCTTTATGCTGGTAAAGTTCTCATTAAGTTCATTGAGCATCCTTATAACCAGTGTTTTGAAATCTAATCTGATAGATTGCTTTTCTCCATTTTTTTTATAGCTCTTTTACTGGAGGGTTTTTTTTTTTTTTATTCCATTTAGGCTGTGTTTCTTTGTCTCCTTATTCTGGCAGCCTCCTTGTGTTTGTTTTTATGTATTAGGTAGAGCTGCTACATCTCCCAGACTTTGTAGAATGGCCTAATATAGTAGGTTTCTGTAGAGTCCAGTGGCACAGCCTCCCCTATTACCCAAGCTGGGTAATCTAGGTACACCCACTGTGTGGGTTGTGTACACACTTCTGTTGTAATTGAACCTTGATTGTTGTTGACACATCCAAGGTCAGCCACCACTTGTGTTTTGTCCAGGGTCACACAGCAGAAGCTACAATGCAAAATGCAGATGGCTGCTATTTGTGCTAGGCTTGGAGGTGTCCAAGTGAGGCTAAGCAGGTGACGCCAGGTGATGGCTGCTGCTAGTGCCAGGTCTGAGGCAACTTAATGAGAGGTACTGGGCTCACTGAAGCCAGACACTGCTTGTTTGAGATAATTTAGGAAAATCTGAAGTATCAATATTGGATTGTCCTCCAAATCGATATTCCAAATTCACATTGGCTTAAAAAATTTGGAAATTTCATATGAATCAAGAATTTTTTCCTTTCATTAAAACTTTAGAAAAATTACATGTATGCAATTTTTTTTCATTTTACAAATTATTATTCATTTTATTGTATATGTAGACTTAAATGTAGATCTACAAATTTAATGTGAAGTTACTGTACCATAAAATAGCTATGGCATTTACTCTGAAGTACTTGATGAGTCAGCAGGATGATACATTTTCTAATGATAATATTAACACCACTAATTAATATAATTTAAAGAGGGAAGGCCAGTATGAATGTGTAAATCAAACCCCATAAACAATTCTAAAGAAATGCAGCCATGTTGTTTAAATATCATTCCAGACCCAAACTTTGTTTTTTTTTAGAATTTATTTCTTTATTTTTAGAGGGAGAGTAAGAGAAGGAGAAAGAGAGGGAGAGAGACATTAGTGTGTGGTTGCCTCTCACACGCCCCCTATAGGGACTTGTCTTGCAACCCAGGCATGTGCCCCAACTGGGAATTAAACTGGCAATCCTTTGGTTTTCAGGCTGGCACTCAATCTACTGAGCTATACCAGTTAGGGCCCAAATTTTGTTAATAAAATATTTTATAGCTTTGGTTGATTCTTGGTAAGTGGCTTCTTTAATAACTAAATTAAAAAATGTATGAAATTAGTATAGCAAATGTCTTAAAGTGCCTGAAAATATTTGATTTTCAAAGTCTGTGACATTTTTCCTTGCTATGGGATTATCATGGAATTAGTAGATCTTGCTATGCTATTAATTATCTCAATAACATTATATGGACTAGGGCACAGGTGGTAAACACAAGGCCCTGGGCTGAATCCAGTCCTCCACCTTGTTTTATTTAGCCTGGCCCCTTGTTTCCACCTGGTATCAGTGCTGAGCTCTCGCTTAACTATTAAGAAGTAGTTACATTTATACAGCCCTAAAATTACATTTGGCCCCTTGAAGGCAACCGCAAGGGTGATGTGGCCTCCAGTGAAAATGAGTTTGACACCCCTGGACTAGGGAGTGAGATGGTAAATCTTAAACTTCAAAGTGTTTTATTGTTTAAAAATCATGAATTCTTTATTGGTGGGATTATAAATTAAAAAGATTTCACTCTGTATAATTAATACCTTCCACTCAAATAACTTGAGTTCTGGGAAGATTGAGAAAAGTCTGCCCTGGTTGGTGTGGCTCAGTGGATTGAATGCTGGTCTGTGAACTGAGGGGTCACTGATTCCATTCCCAGTTGGAGCACATGCCTAGGTTGTGGGACAAGCCCCTGGTTGGGGGTGTGGAAGAGGCAACTGATAAAATGTGTCTCTTGCACATCGATGTTTCTCTCCCTTTCTTTCTTCCTCCTTTCTTCTCTCTCTAAAATAAATAAAACCTTTAAAAATATTTTTAAAAGGAGAAGTCTGACCAATGCAAAGGTCAGGGCACAACTTCTAAGGCTGGTGCCTGTTATTTGATTGAAGAATTTGTCCAGGGACCAGGGAATTCTAGTGTGAGAAATCACTGGTAATTGTTAAAAATCCAGATTTTGAAGAAATATATTTAAAAATAAAGAGCATCAAAATTATGCCAGCAGTCACCCTAGGCATGATGGTTTTTCAGTCAATAAGTAGAGCTACAAGAGCTCCTAGCTGGAGAACATACCCAAGAAGGGCCAGTTGCCATGAAGCTGTAGGTAAAATAATGGATGTGGCTGATTTGAGAAAGACCCATGAACCTCAGATGGCCCCTAGATGGTGAGGAAATGACAGTTATACAGTGTTGTCCTTGAGATCTGCAGCCCAGAGGCTACTTATTAGTAAGGATTTCTCTGGTTCCAAGAGTACTAGGGTGTACAATTTTAAATGCATCAAACAGATAAAGGAGGGCCCAGACACCTTTTCATAGAACTAGAAGCCACCATCTAGAAAAATGCTCCAATGTTAAGTTAGTGCTCACTCTGGAGAAGTGTTTTATTGAGGCCCAGCTTGAATATGAAGTAGCCACAAAATTAGAGAGCATTTGTTTGCTCTCTAGCAATGTTTTGGATAGTGAAAGCAGAATAAGGTGATAAACATGCAATAGAGTCACATTTATACACACTGGCATAAGGTAGCCATATGTGAAAGGGATACCCTAACTTGTAAAATTTCTAGGAAACAATAAAAAGTCCAAGAAGAAAGAGTAATTTAGGTTAGCACTGTCACTTTTAACAAGCACCTGTCTGCTCTGGACCATAGTAATAAGCATGCCATGCCTCTTGCGAAATACCTCTATTTTTGGATTTTTTTCCTGAAGAAACATTATATTCCTGGCTTTTTCATTGTCATTGTTATTTCCTTTGCTATAAGGTAATGATAAAATAGGCTTTTAAAAAAGTGAAACAAGAAAATGTAGCCAAATGTAGTCTGTTAAAGCAAAGCAAAATTATAGCTGCAATGCGACAATTTTGGACATCTCACTGATGTATTTTTTGTTTGAATACTGGGTTCTGTTACCTCTTTCAGAGGTATGTGGCAAATTCAAAAGGAGAGAAACAATGAAATGTGAATAGTAATGGAATAAATTTGGTGTTGACATTTTAACTTAAAATTTAGAGAATTATTTGAGCAAAACATCCCCATTGAAAATTTTGCTGCTATACTCCAACATTAATAAAGGATGGTATATTAAATATAAATTGTTAAAGGAAGACAAAAAGGCAGCCAGCCTGAGGCCAATGTACACCGTCAAGGCCAAATATTTGATACTTGGATATTTGAGGATCTGTTAATGCTCACAGCACAGCACCTTTTGAATATAATGACTAATGATAGGATGCTGAAGGAACAAATGAGTGTGTGAGTGAATGACTGTTTTCCAGATGTGAACTTGTAATGATTAGGAGAGAAGGTTTAAATTTTGGATTTGATATGTGCAGTTTGTGTATCTACACAAATCCCACTAATCAGATAATTGAAATTTCAACTTGTGCCAATTGTGATCTGTTCTTTTTAGTTCTCTTATACGTCCAAAATCCTTGGAAGTCATAGATATGGGAACTCTTTGCATGGGCAACTTCAGGGTAAGTACAGGTTTTTTATTTGGAAGTGCTCTAAGTTCCTTCAAGTCTAGTTTGCAAGACTCTTGGTGCCACTGTAAAAGACAGAGGCTATTAGTTTACAGCCTGAGTTGTGATAAAGAAAACACGGTCTTCAGAACTCCCTGCACTGGGCACTCTCCATCTTTCTCTCAGCATCTTGGAGCTTATGCTTAGCTTTTTGTTTTTTTCTATTGCTTTCTCCTTCCTGACAAGGCAAAGTGGTTTCAGTTTAATTTTGAGACTGGTGAGGTATACTATTTGTTCCTATAATAAGATATCTTATTTGTAAATTAAATTAAATAACTTGAAAAAAACCATTATACTAGGCTTTAATGTGAAGTCTCAGTAGCATACTTAGAATTTGAAATATTATGAACAAAGTGGTTTTGCTTAGCATTCACCTGGTTAATCTGTCCTGCATGCACGCTTCACTCACTTAATTTTTTCCTCCTAGTATTTTGGGAGCTCTCAATTACTCTTCAAAGATACAATTGTTCTTAGAATATGAGCAATGAGTCTCACTAGCAGAATAATCACTAGAGACTGGCAGGATCCCCTTTGTCCTACCTATGCTCCATTCATTAACACTGGCATAATTTGGAGGAATTAATTGTCCTGTTTGCTTGGCAGTATGCAGAGTGGCATAAACAAGGAGACAGTGCTATATTTTTTTTTTCTGGCATGACTCCCTGAATTATATTCAAAGATGGTGATAATTAAAAAATACTCATAGTAATTATTTCCCTGAAATATCCCTGGGGGCACCTCACTTCATTTCCTTCATAGAATTTCATGCATACATTGGGTGCATCCTTTATATCCACTAGTGTTCTGGACTCTGAGCTCACTCCACTATTTCTGGGCCAAAGATGCCTCAGGAAAGTCACAGCTCCTTGGAAGATGCTCTAGGACCGGCTTGAAGTTTGTGTCTGAGGACTTCCACCATAGGATTTTGGTTTGCTTCCACCCCACATCAAAGACTTTAAATTATTTGGTAAGTGCCTATCAGTTGGGCTTAATAACAAGTCCTTCAGAATAATGTTTCCTCGGAGGTCAAGTCACTGCTGGCCCTCATATCTTTTCAGACCTGATTGAAATTCATACCCTGTCTGCTTCAGATGTTTCCTCCTATGAATTGTGTTTCTTTCCTGTAGTAATGCTCCTCCAAATATTTCCCCAATCAAAATTCCAGAGTCATCTCAGAGTATGTAATTTTCAGAATCAGATGTGTTTTCTTGTATTTTCTCACCATTATCATGAGATACTTTTACCACCTTGACACCTGATGGAGGGAGGAACAAGAAGATCCTAAAGGGATCAATACAAAATTAAAAATTTAAGATACTTGATTCATGTACAGTTCAAAGATGTGTCACAAAGACACATAAATAAATATATAATTAGAAATAACTAGAATATAGGGAAAACTGAATGATTCACAAGGCCATGAATGTTTTTCTCGGGTATTATTTAAAAAACCCCTGGGGAGAAAAATGCTTTTGTGTAAAAAATAGCTGGTCTCTATCAAATGTGTAACTGAGGTCACTTGGGTAAAACAACATGTCCTGATATGACAGAATACAAGGGTCAAATGAGAGTCTGAGAAAAAGACACAAAGTTAAGGCGTCATAGATCAATGGGTTGTCCACATAGTCTGCTTCTGCCTTCATTCTAACTCCACTGATTGACAGACCTTGGCTTCCTGACTACACAATTCCTTACTTTTTCATCTTCTGTGGGTTTCTTCTGAGCTCCACTTCAATCAGCCCAGGAGGGACTCCTAAGTCCCCTTCTCACTTAGAATTGCTCCTCAGCAACCACAGAAGCTCCATGTCCCAGCTTTTATCCTTCTACACTTCTCCTGGACAGCTCCCTGCCTTCCACACAATTATTTTTTCTTTCTTTCTTTCTTTCTTTTTGTATTGGACCTTTAATGAGGAAAAAATATATATGGAGCTTAAGAACATTGTGTGGTGTGTCACTGGGTCAAAATGGGGATACAGTTTATAAAATTAACAAACAGGAATATACATAAACAAAGATATACACAGTCACAGTATGAAAAACTAATGCCTGGCACCATTAAGTCTCGGTTTCCTCATCACTCAGCAGCATGTTTGGGATCCTGTGGGTGATGGTAAACATATGTCCAGACTCTGGGCATGGCAGGGTGCCCTTCATCACCTCTACCTCCAGCAGTATGTAGTGCATCTCCCTCAGAAATGTCTCACCTTGCTCATACTCCTGAATCAGCTCTGTGGGCACCTCATCCAGACACAAGGTATTGGTCACTTCCTGAAGCACCGCCTACTCTACCTTGGGTATCATATGAGCCACAAAGTCAAGGTTAAACTCCACAAAACTCCCAATTTTGAATGTAATTATAAACTTTTTAATTTACTCCTACCCCTCAGTGCAGCAGCCTTTTTGGCTTTATTACTGTTCTCAGGTCTGAAACTATATTCAAAGACGTCAGTGGCTTAGAATTCCTTACCTGCTAGACCTTATCCTACCTTCTACCCTGAATAATTTCTGCCATTTGCTACTCCTGTTCCAGCTCTCACAGAGCAGACGGACACAAGTCAGAGGCATAGACTGTTCTAATTTGCTCCACCAGGAAGTCATGCAACCTCTCTGTCTTCCGCTGGACCCTTCCCACTTAAAGCAATCCTTTCGTCTACTCCCTGCTGGCAGTGTGTTGCATGACCCATGTAGCTCTCTAGAACTTATGAAACCTTTCAACATCTTCTGCATCTCACTTTGCCACCCTCCAGCCCTGCACCATCCAGGTATGTATTCACTTGGCCTCATTTCTTCTCCCCGCCCATCCCCAAGATAAGAACATTCCAGTCAAAGTTCCTGAAGCTTTCTACCTTTCTTCTTTAAAATTTTACTGTACGATGTCCATTCTTTTCTTCCTCTCCTCTGCTCTAGATAGAAACAATCTCCTCTCCCTTCCAAACTAATATTTCCTTCACTACACTTGATTCTAGCTCTTCCAACTCCTTCAAGAAACTTACCATTAGTTATCTTTTATGATATTCAATATTTCCTCTTCCAAGATTGACTTATCATCTACTTACCTTTGGGAAACAATTCTCCAAGGGCCTCTTGTGTTTCTGCACATCTCTAAGCATAAGCACAGCTGCCTCTGATCTGGATTATTATCCCAAGGATATTTGTAGAGCATATGGCCTTGGAAGATAGAGAGTATCTACCCTCAAAGAAAAACATAGGTTTGCTAACTGTTTATTATAAAATATTCAGGATCCTCAAACCTAGGGCTCTTTTCCTCTAGTACAATCCATGCATTGCCTGGCCTTCTCCCATGTCTCCCTGTGGGAACTGGGCTGGGGAAACAAGAACAGCAAATGCTGCTACTCTGGAGACCACCATCTCTGGGAATGATCAAGTGTGACTCCCAGTGAGTACATATCTGTCACTGGAAAGTGCAAGATCACACGAGGGTGGCTTATAACCTGAGCACATGGCTCACCACTCACGGCAGTCAGACTGACCACTAAAGGCATAAGAACCATTTGTGACCTGATCAGTTGTCAATGCAGAAGAAGGTTAAGAGGACTTCTACTATATTTAAAATTGATGCTTATTTTATGACATTGATGTATAATAAGGACAGCAAAACAGAAATTGCTTGAAACCCAAACCCAAATGGGTCGATATTTGAGTTATAGCTTTGGGATGCCTGGGGGTTTTATTCGAAGTCATAGAATTTCTGATCTCCACCTCTCTTCAAATGAAGTTTAGACAGTTAGGCAGTGAGTTTCATAATGCCACTCAATTTTTCATTGCTTTCTTTCCTGCGGTGTCACCAAGCAGAAAGAAGCCATTGTCTGGGTGAGATTAAATGGTGTCTAAAGCATGAGACAAGATGGCATTGATGATCAATTGTGGTGTGACCTATGGCAGGACAGAGGTGTGCACGGTACCCGCTGATGGGCCAGATGCCTGCCCCGGTACACAGAAGACTGAAAACCAGTCCATAAACCAAGAAGGATCATTGGTATATGTCAAAATGTAAAGTTACCACATATCTGGATTTAGGAGAATAAAATGAAACATGGAAGAACTTACTTTTGGATTGAGCGGGATGGGTAGTAATGAGAACTTGACAAGTAGTTCTTGACAACAAGGGGTTGGTTGTCTTGTTCTAGTTCATATATAATGTCCCTGGAGTCCCTTTCATCAGTGTGAATCAGCACTAGGCCAGGTTTTGAATGTCCCTGTGCAGTTCTCTTTGGAAAGGTGCGTTGTGATGAAAGAACCTGCGAGTGAGTGAGCACGTTTCCACTCAAGTGCATAACCTATGTTTTTGGTTACCTTCTGAGGAAGGTTGAGGTCTCCCTCCCTTCTCCAACCTCCTTTTCAGCAAATATGTACAAAGACATTTTTCAGCTCTAAGAATTTCTATAGTTACAGCAACATGTGTGGGAGTATGTCATTTGAAGGCAAGGAGACTATGATGAAGTGGGTGGGTTGTGTTACAATAAAAACAGAAGAAATAGTGAGGAACAGAAAAAATACAATTTTGAAGAACACTGGATAGTCTGAGCTGACAAATAGTAGCAATTTTTTGGCAATAGATCATGGAATAACTAGGTTTCTTTTTTATTTTGCTTTGTTTTAAGCAACAGTTTCTTTTCCACCTCTCTTTCCCTTCTTATTACCCTCAACCCTCACAAAGAATAAGAATTCCTGATGCAATTTCTCACTTTCTGCCCCTCAGGATTCGTCTAAGGATGTGCATCCATATCACTGGTGACAAAGGCTCAATGCATAAAAAGAATCATTTCGACATTTTAATTTCAAACAGATACATTATTTTGGTTTTGTTTATTTTAAATCATCTAGGCCTGGAAAAGGGATTACAAAGCCAAGTGGAACAATATATTAAAAGGTAATATATTTTTAGTAGAAGGGATGGGTAATCTAGAAGCAGCAACTCTGGGGTGCAGTTCCAACCCATCATTTAACAGCATTGTGACCTGAGGCGAGTTACCTCACTTCTGCACTTCTCATACTGCTCATCTGTGTGAGGGGAAAAACAAGATTTTCCTTATACAGATGTGCTGAGGACTTATGAGAAAGTATTTTTAAAATTTCTTTTGGAAACTATGAAAGACTGTGCAAATATTAACTGCCCCTCATTATTTTATCTACTTATTACACAGAGGATCTTTGAGTACTGCACCAGGGAATACAGTTCTGACAATATTAGCAGGTTTCTATCATTCTGAAGATTTCGATGGGGCCCAGTCTATCCATTGTCTACTAATGAAGTAATTTCTGCAGTCTAGACTGCTTTTACAAAGTAATATAAAGAGTTGGATAGTTACTGAATTCAGCTAAATGTAACATATTTTGTGAGGATTGTCATGTACATAAGTACTCTAAGACTACTTTTAGTAATAATAATTTAGGCCTCTAACTTCCTTAAATTTTGGGGAATATATCTGGGCGGTATTATCTAAAACAAATGACTGACGCAACTTTTCACTTTCAATGGATGCAATTTAGTCACAGGGACAAATATTCAGAACCTTCTCTGCGAAGAACCATGATGAGGCAAATAAAATTATAATGACTGCCCTGGCTGGGTGGCTCTGTTGGTTGGAGTATCATCCTGTACACCAAAAGGTCACAGGTTTGATTCCAGAGCACATACCTACGTTGCAGATTAGATCCCTGGGATGGGTACATATGGAAGGCAACTGATCAATATTTTCTCTCTCCCATCAATATTTCTCTCTCTCTTTTTCTGTTACTCTGTCTCTGTCTTTCTTTCCCCTTCTTCTCTTTCTCTAAAATCAATTTTTAAAAAAAGAAAAGAAATTACAGTGACTCACAGGAGGAAGCCAACAAAAAGTGGCCTCAGAGTTAGAGTCAGACAGAGAAATGCTAATATCACCTGGAGATATGAATACATGCAGGTACACCACCCATGCATTAATGTCTAATAATTATACACACACACACACACACACACACACACACACAACTGTTTTCAAACTATCTAAAATCCTAAGCATTGGGACTTTTGCTTAAGTAGTATAGGCTTAAAGTATTACAGAAAGGGTGACAACAGCATCCTCATTCTTAGAGAGTTTGGAAAATGAATGATCTTAGCTTGACTTGAAAACTAGAAAATAGAATATATTTTTAAGCTAATAAAATTTTTTAAACCTTTTGAAAGTAGATCCATAGAAAGAGCAAACAGATGGAAGCCCATGTGCATGTTTTGTACCATGTCCAGGGCTTTAAAATTGGATGAACACTGAAACCCTGCAGGAGCAAATCTGTCCTTTCTCAGGTAAAATCCTGTGAGATCAGGAGAGCTGATCCAATAAAACAAGCACATTGAAAACCTCCAGAACCCCTGCCGACTTCTCTGGTGGGGTCATATGATAAATGGCCTCCGAGTATGGTTAGTAATCCATTTTTATTGGTGAATATATACATAATACTTCCAGGATGTTTATTACTATAACAACCAAGTACTCAGGATATTAGACCAAAATGAAAATTGTACTGAAATACTGTAAACACTATGTTATTTTGCCATATGGTCCCATCACATTATTTAACAAGACATGATAAAAACTTAAGGCCATGAATATAATTTGATTATATATTTTTTCAATAATACTTAGACCTCCTCATGGAAAACTGGTTAGAAATAAACTTGCACTTTTTGGATCTTGTTTGTCCCTCATATATTTTATATTATTCCTCATGTCAACCCTTTTCTTGTTTTATATGGTTGCAATTAAAAAGGTATTTTGTTGAAGAAAGAACAAAATCCACTGGAGTATGAGCATGTGGAAGAGAAAGTAATCTCACCTAGGGAAGAAACAAGGCCCATCTTAGGCTTGTATCCCCACCATTTGGCACTGTAACTTAGTAATAAATATTGAGTAGATATTCATAAGTGTTTGCTGAATGACTAAGTGAATGAATGAATAAAAAGTTGGAGGTTAGGGTCTCTTTGCCACTCTTGGGTGTTGGTATAACAATTAAAGGTATTATCTCATTTGCCCTTTTTTTAAAGGTCATTGCTAAGAAAATGTTTGGATGGAATTTTTCATCATGGCAGAGTACATAGGTTTAAAAGTTTTCTATGATGTATTTTAAAGGGTAGATTCAGTTTACTGGTTTAAAATAAATTTGATGACTATGAATACCTCTTTAAATGCTTTAGAAGTGCTAGTTACTGTTTGGATAATAATTTATTCATTTAATGACTACAGACATTTATATGCCAGATACAAGAGTTTCAAGGATGAACATGTTAAATCTCTTCAATTGAGAAGCTCAGACATTGGAGAAATTATTAGAACTAACCTGTATATGGACAACGAGGTGGTAAGTTCTATAATGGGGGACACCCTGGAAACTGAAAAAATGTCTCTTTACCTGGATTAAGTGTGAGAAGCAGGAAGGATTCAAAGAGGCCTGAAGAATGAAATCACTTCATGTTCAGGCAAAAGAATGAGAGAGCATGGTGTGTCCTGAAAGGAGACATATGCAACGTGGCCAGAGTAGAGGACTTACATGTAGGAGAGAAGGTTGGGGATTAGACAGGGGGCGAGTGATAGGAGATGAGGCCAGACAGGCAGCAAAAAGTAAGAGGCAGAGATGAGCTGCAGGGTAACAACATCTGAGAGGTTCACCTTCTGCACTGCTAAGGAAGCAATACTAATGCAACGGTGTGGTTGTTCATGGACAGGGAATGTAGTCTGAGTTTCCCCAGTGTAATTTAGGTGAAAGCGCCTTGAAATTGCTAGGGGGTAAAAAGAGGTCTGGGATTGCTAATGTTATTAGGTCAACCCACCCATCAATTATTTAATGGATTACCTGAAGAAAAATCTCAGTGTGAAGTTGATTTCCCAAGATACATTCAAGTTATTTCTCTTCTCTCTCTTCTCCCCTGGAGCAGCTGGTATGTGCTCAGAGGATGCAAACTAAGTTCACAAATAACCAGCTTCCCTCCCCTTCAGATATCATAAGAAGGTCCACCTTTCCCTGCTAAATCAGGTGATATAGTCTAACACCAAACTGATTAGTAGGTTATCTTGATGGTAGAGATATGCAAGCTAAGTTCCCTTTGTTACGGTCACCAGCCAAAATGTGACTGAATAGAATAGCAGAGAAATGTTTAAAGCTGTTTGATGTTTTTCCTGAATCATTCCAATACAAAACAAATACAGCAGAGAATGAAAAAGCAAAACTAACACAAACATGCTATGTAGTTATTATTCTTGCTTACAATTAGTTATAGATGTCAGAGAAATTGTATAAAGGGAATAGGCAGAGATATATGTGCAAGTTATATCCTAGAGCACTTTGGGTTTTAATTCTCAGTGTTCAAAATTGCTGACTAGTCAGATAAAAAATTTAATTTCTTTTAAAACATGTTTTTCTCCCCTGAAACATCATTTCCCAATAGGAAAGAGACTTCAAGGAGCCATTTTTTTCACCCCATCCTCACTGTCTTTTATTTTGTTTAAAAAGAAAAATCTCTAAGGACAGAGATTTACCATCCTTGGTAACCTAGATACACATTCCCAAAAAATATCTAAATTACTCCTTCAAGGTACACTTTAAACTTATTTCCTTTTATTGTTTCCTCAGTGAAGTAAGCCGTCTGCAATCCTTGTCATATGCCTGCAAACTGTTCATAGCATCCCCCAGTCTTCTCTTCTTCAGTTGAACACTCCTCTTGTCATTCTTTATTGTTCATAAATATCAACATTTCTATTCTGTTTTTTCTTTTGTTAGGATGGGATTTTCCAATGTGTGGACTTCCTTCCCTAGCAGGATTTGTGCTATGTGGAATCTAGTCGGGGAAGAGTCAACAATTTGCAGTTTCTACTTTCTATATTCCTCACATGCAGATGTCAGAATTAGACTCTTCTCAACTCAGCTATGACTGAAGTACCAAAATGATAACTACTGATATCAAAGTAAATGTAGGAAAAATTTGCATGTTAAATTTCTAGAGAAAATTCATGAGTCTAAGGTTCATAGCAGACAAAAATCTTTAAAACTTTAAAAAAGTTCTTAAGAAGTCATGCCTTTTATCACATAGAAAAGTTAAAACAGATCAAGGTGTAAAAGAGCTTAAACTATAAAACTCCCAGAAAAAAACAGAGGAAAAGCTTTGTGGCATTAAATATGGTAATAAATTCCTAGATATGACACCAAAAACACTGGCAACAAAACAAAACTAAACAAAAAAGATGAGTTGGACTACATCAAAATTAAAAGCTTTGGTGTACCAAGGACATTATCAACAGAATGAAAAGATAAGTGATGAAATGGGAGAAAGTATTTGAAAATCATATATCTGATGCTAGAATCTATAAAGAACTCTTAAAATTCAATAACAACAAACACCCCAATTAAAATGTGAAATGGGCAAAGGATTTAAATAGGCATTTCTCCAAAGAAAGTATACAAATTGCTAGTGAGCACATGAAAATGTCACTAGTCACTAGGGAAATGCAAATCAAACCCACAATGAAATACTACTTTAGATTCATCAGGATAACTCTTGTAGAAAAACAAAAACAAAAACAGAAAATAAGAAGTGTTAGGGAGGACGTGGAGAAATTCTAACCTTGTCTGCTGTTGGTGGGAATATGAAATGGTGAAAAACATCATAGCAATTATTTTTAAAGAGTTAAAAATAAAATTACCATACCATTCAGCAATTGCACTTCTGAGTATATACTCAAAAGAAGTAAAAGCAAAGACTTAACAATGTATTTGTACATTCTTAGTACCATTATTCACAATAGCTAAGAGGTGGGAGAAACCCAAATGTCCATTGATGGATGAATGGATAAAGAAAATGTGGCATATGAATGATGACTTTCCAGAAGATACCCAGCCATGCACTATGAAAAATAGAGACATTTATTGAAGAAGATATAAAAAACATTGCACATAGGAAAATGACATCTTAGTCTCCTTCAAAGAAGGCACCTTTGGACCTCACACAGTTCTCTCCCAGCATCATTGTCAACTCCAGCACGATGTTCCTTCTGCTGTGGTAGCAGAAGCCACAGAACAAATTTTGCCAGGACACTTTTCATGCCAAGATCCTGCATCACAATCTTGGATGCAGTAGTTTTTTGAATCCCTAAATCAGCTTCCAGTTTTCACACCGTCAGTCACCAATCTTTGTTGTTTGCTGCCAGTACATGTTCAACATCTCAGGTGTTCTGCTTGTTGCAGGCCTTGCAGAACACGATTCACTTTCAACAGATTCTGGACCATCTTTGAAGAATTTGTGCCACACTTTTATTTGTATTACACTCATTGCATTTTCCCTGAAAGCCTTCTGAATCATCCAAATAGTTTCCATGCAGTAATGTTCAAGTTTAATGCAAAATTTGATGCAGATTTATTGCTCTACTTGCTCAGTTATTTTGAATGTGATGGCCACACAGTACACATGCTCACCCAACATCATTTATGACATTAGTGAAGTCATCATTGTTCATGTATACACATTCCAGTCCACTCTCCTTGGCTGCCCGGTTACCTTAATGTTGTGTAAACCATTCTCATTACATTAACAATGGCTGGACTTTTTCCAGACAGACTTCATATACATACAATGGAATATTATTGAGCCTTAAAATGAAATTTTGGCACATGTTATACCACAGAGCCTTGAAGACGTGCTTAAATCACAGAAATGACAACTATTGTATGAATCAATTTATATGAGGTTCCTAGAGTAGACAAATTCACAGAGACAGAAAGTAGAGTTGTAGTTACCAGGGGTGAGGGGTACAGAGTTTCATCTGGGGAAGATGAAAAAGTTCTAGAGACAGACGATGGTGATGGTGGGACAAGAGTGTGACTGTCTCTAATGTCACACAACTGTACATTTAAAAGAATATTGTGTAGCAAACATGGAAAATGTTTGTGATATACTTTTAAGTGATAAAAATTAGAATTCAAATACTTAAAAAATTATGTATGTTTATGGGCAAGAATCATATAGTAGTTAAAAACTTCAAAGAAGAGAAAGGAAGAGAGCACAAACCATGCAAATCATCCTTTTTTGTGCTTCTTTCTCAGCACAAATCATGCAGTGAACCACCAAGTCTTTGCCTCAGAGTTTCCCCTCTTGAATATATATCACACTTGTGCCCTTTCCTCTAGCTTCATCTCCACTCCTCCTACCAGCATCTCATCCTAGGATACTGCACCGGCCTGCTCACCAGTCAGTCTCTCTACATCATTTTTCCTTGCTGCAATCCATTTACTGATCTAATCATGTCACCATCCTCCTTCAAACTCCCTGGGGATGTCCAGCTCATTGCAAACAGCCTCTGTTCAGGGAGAGCTGTGTATTCTCCTATCATAATGCTGACACCTTTGCCTTTATGGCACTTGCCATATTCTACATTTTTTTCTGGTTAATTTATCTTATATTCCCTCCCTTCTAGTAAATACGTTGGTGGGCCAGTGCCACACACCTGGAGAGTGCTTGGTATCTATGGATTGAAAGAAGTAACAATCTATTTGCAAAGATAAAATGCAGACATGAAAAAGTAGAGAACAAGTTTGAAGCAAAACCCACTGATTCTGTGACACAGGCTGTATAAGTTGTTGTATGGGCTATTCTTCTCTTGCTTGGAAAGAACTGAGTACTGTCACTGTCTCTCATCTTCTCTCCACCTCTACCACCCACCTGAATCCGTTATTCATCATTTTGACAATTCAACCTTTTTCTGCTTCCCTTTCACCACCTTGCCCTTCACCTCCTACCATTTCAATCTCCAATAGCAACCACAATGAAATGAACTTTTTCAAGTGACTCTAAATCAGATTACATCATTTCCCAGTTTGAAATTCTTTAGTGGTTTTCTGTCAAACTTAGAATAAAATCCAAACTTAGCATAGGGTCCTCCACTTCAGACACTTTCCTAGTCCTCTGACCTCTAGCTCTTCTGTGTGGCTGGAGTAGTCTTTGCCAGGATCATCCCAAATCCTAGGTCCTTTCTGTGTCATTCACATCTCAGCTCAAATGCCACCACCTCATTTTCTTGACCACCCAAAGACTACCCTTCATGAGAGTTATCACTGTGGGATAATTTCTGGTTAATGCATCTGTGTGCGTATGGTCTGTCCCCACTGTCACCCTCCCACTGTGAGTGAGTTCATTGGAATATGGCACCCTGTCACCATCTAAGTCACAATTGTTTCCCAGGTCCTAGACCAATGATGGGCTACTAAAAAGCAGGTATGGAGTATTTGTTGACTTCACAAGTACTCCCTCAGATTCTGAGCAAGTCATTTTGCAAATGCTTCATCTCCACTTTCATGAACATGTTCTCACCCTCACATGGCATCTCTGCAACTTAGGAACCTCTTCAATACTCCACTCTTGCTCATCATTCATGATCCTCCAGACTCAGGGACTGCCACCATGAGTCATGCTCTGTAATTCCAAGCACCTCGAGAGTATGTGATATTTTTCAGTGTGAGCTGAAGTTTTTTGCAAGTGCTTCCCTGTTGCCATGGCAAATAAAACCCAGCCACACAAAGACGGTTTCTCCACTGCTCCAAAACTTTCTGCACAGACACCACCCCCTACATGGGCCCAGCAAAAGACCTTGCTCATGGCAGGCCCCCTGTTAATGTGGATCAGAGTTCCACATTAACATTTGAGTTTGGACTTGGATACTTATAATGCTCTGCTTCTAAGGACGTTGTCAAATGCTAGTTTCCAGGATTTCAGAAACTTTGCAATATTCTTTGTCAGAAATTAAATTCTCGAGAGGCAAACACCTGTAATTTTTCCTACCCATAATAACAATTATAGTTCACATTTATTAATATTTACACTCACTGTCTCACTTAATTCTAAGAACCATGAAGGTGGCAGGTACTATAATTACTTCCATTTTACAAATGAAGAAATGGAGTCTCGAAAAAGTTAAGTCAATTACCACAGAGAACACAAACATAAGACCAGACAAAAACCTAGACATGACCTGGGGGGTCAGTGACTTCACTTTCACTCCTGGAGGTTCCCAGGAAGCCTACACCAGTTCTTCAAGGATCCCAGGGGAGCTCACATCTTGTAGCTGTTGGTGGTTCATGATCCAAATGAAGCTATATTTTTGCCTCCAGAAGTTCCATTGAATTTTATGTAACATAAGTAATATTCATTCTCTCCACAGACCCTATAATATTCTGCTCATTTAGAGGTAGCCATTTCATTTGGCAAACTTAACTGAGACATTAAAATGCACAGTCAAATGTATTAGAACCTCAGGAGTTGCTTGAATCTGCTTTCTGAGTTTGGCTTGCTTTGGGCCACCTTGCCCCACTCCTCTCTTGTGTTTATCCCTCTGGTATGGGGAGGGAGGCAAGGGAATAAGGCAGTTCTTACTTGAACTAGCTTCCCTGAAAACTGGCCAGTTCTCCCTGGCCTGGCAAGTGTTTAAAAGCTGACTCTCACTTGGTGTGTTCATGACTTTGCAGCGCCCCTGCTGGGTTCTCTTGCAGTGGCCCACTGGTCCCTTCCCAGGCTTCTCTCATCTGCCTGGCTCATGTGTATCTGCAGATCATTGCTATTGGGGTCTTCTTGCCCCTGAAATAGTCCTGCTCCATGGTATCTAAGAAAATCCAGCAACTCTACCTTCTCCTGGGACTACAGGCACACTAAAGAGTTCACATTCAATATTATTTTGTATTAATTTCAGGTGTACAGCATAGTGGTTAGACGACCACATACTTGTGGCAAAGAAACATCAGTGACTGCTTATAGAAGGCACATTTAATGGAACTACCATATTTTCAAACTATAAGACACACCTAGGTTTTAGAGGGGGAAAATAAAAAATAATTTGAAGTAAAAAATGTGGTAAAATATTTAATAACATAAATAACATAATATTTCACCAGTGTAAATGTAAACAGAACTCAATAATAGCACTAACAATCATTATTCCTCCCAAATTGGGGGGAGTGCATCTTATAAATTGAAAAATATAGTACACTTTATTAATGATTTCTAAGTTTTTCCACTTCCATGCACTGTGGGGCTCAGGGTGTTTGTGTGTGCTGCGTTTTAACTGAGTAATAAGTCTGTTGGAGTGTAGCTCCTTACTTAGAATGACTATACCAGAAACAGAGATCATTAGCTTTAAATTCTTTAACAAATGATGTTCTTTCTTTTTTTTTAAATTTTATTTATTTATCTTTAGAGGGGAGGGGAAGGAGATATGGAGAGAAATATGAATGTATGGTTGCTTCTCATGTGTCCCCTGCTGGGAACTGGCCTGCAACCCAGGCATGTGCCCTGACTAGGAATTGAACCGTGATATTCTGGTTCACAGGCCCGCGCTCAATCCACTGAGCTACACCAGCCAGGGCAATGTTATTTCTTTTTTTTTAAAGAATATTTTATTTATTATGCTGTTACAGTTTTCCCAATGTTTTTTCCCTTTGCCCTCTTCCATTTGGTACTCCCCTTCCCTTCAGCAATCATTCTGCTTCCTTAGTTTATGTCCATGGATCACACATGTAAGTTCTTTGGCATCTCCCTTTCCTATACTATTCTTAACACCCCCCTGTCTATTTTGTTCCTACCAATTATACTTCTTCATCCCTACACCATTTCCTGCTTTCATCTTCTTTCTCCTCCCAGCTAATAAGCCTCCAAATGATCCCCTTACCTATGATTCTGTTCCTGTTCTGGTTGTTTGCTTAATTTGTTTTTGTTTCTAGATTCAGTTGTTGATAGCTGTGAGTTTATTGTCATTTTAATGTTCATACTTTTGATCTCCTTTTTCTTAAATAAGTGCCTTTAACATTTTGTGTAATAATGGCTTGGTGATGATGAATTCCTTTAGCTTTACCTTGTCTGGGAAGCACTTTATCTGCCCTTTCATTGTAAATGATAGCTTTGCTGGGTAGAGTAATCTTGGTTGTAGGTCTTTGTTCTTCACCAATTTAATACTTCTTGCCAGCCCCCTCTTGCTTACAAAGCTTCTTTTGAGAAATCAGCTGACAGTCTTATGAGAACTCCTTTGTAGGTAACTGTCTCCTTTTCTCCCGCTGCTTGTAAGATTCTCTCTTTATCTTTAATCCCTGATGTTTTAATTATGATGTGTCCTATTGTGGTCCTCTTTGAGTCCAACTGGATTGGGACTCTATGCTTCCTGGACTTGCATGTCTATTTTCTTTGCCAAATTAAGAAAGTTTTCTTTCATTATTTTTTCATACAGATTTCCAATTTCTTGCTCTTTCTCTTCTCCTTCTGGTACTCCTATGATTTGAATGTTGGGCATCTTGAAGTGGTCCCAGATGCTGCTTATACTTTCCTCAGTTTTTGGAGTCTTTTTTTCTTGTTCTGATTGTTTCTTTTTGTCCCTTATGTTCCAAATCATTGATTTGATTCTCAGCTTCAGCATTCTACTCTTGTTTTCCTATAAACTGTTCTCTATTTCAATTAAGAATAATTGAAGTGTGTCCTTCATTTCTGACTGGATTTTTTTATGTAGTTGAAGTCCTCACTAAGTTCCTTGAGCATCCTCATAACCAGTATTTTGAACTCTGCATCTGATAGATTGCTTACATCTTGTATGGTTCTTTTCCTGCACTTTTGATCTGTCCTTTCATGTTTCCTTGTCTCCTCATTTGGGCAGCCTCCCTGTGTTTGTTTCTGTGTATTAGGTAGAGCTGCTTTGACTCTAAGTCTTGCTAGTGTGGCCCAATATTGTGGGTGTCCTGTGGGGTCCAGTGGCACAGCCTCCCCTATCACCTAAGCTGGGTGATCCAGGTGCACCATTGATGTTGCCTGAGTCCACTCTCCTCTTGTAGTTGAGCTTTGGTTGCTGTTGTTTGATCAATGGGGGGGATTTATCCAGGCCAGTCAGCTACAAGGGTTGGCCATGACCACTTTCCACCAATCTCTGCCCTCCATGGAGGGTCGGCTGTGCAGGAGGAGGGCAGCAGTCCTTTAAAGTGGTCTGTAGCTGTCCACTGGGTGCACTGACCCTGGGGTTTCTTAGGTGGTACAGACCAAGGTCAGCCCCAACCTATGTTTTATCCAGGGCATCCTTCCTGAGCTATACAGCATTCTGAGAAGGCTGCTACTTATGCTGGGTTTGGGGATTCTCAGGAGAAGCCAAGCTGTGAAACTAATTTGGCTGCTGCTACTGCCTGGCGTGGAGCTCACTGAGGCCAGCTGTTGCTTGTTTCATAGGATTTAGGAAGTTGTGAAGCATGGGCCATAACCAGTTATTCATATGAAAAAGTGAATATGAATAAATTCACTTGGGTCGGGCCATAAATTGGGTGGGGCAGAGTCTCTGGGAATCTCCCAGGTGTGTCAAACAGTGTTAGCCAGGTTGATGAAGTCTTAGATATGGCACCAGCTGGCCAGCTCCATGGGAAGAGGGCTCAGAAAAGGGACAATGGCTTATGCTCACCCAGGTCCCAGATATTTCAGCTTCTCCCAGTATGCCACTGGTGCCCTTCAAGCTGCCACCCTGGAGCTGGAGCCAAGGGGCAGTGAGTCTGAGAAAGTGAGTCCATGTGTGGGTTCTTTAAGAGGAAATGCTTGGGGCTCCAGCAGTTTCTTCCACTAACTCAACCCCCACTGGATTTGCAGCCAGAAGTTGTGGGGACTTATCTTCCTGGCACTGGAACCCTGGGCTGGAGGGTCTGGGCTGAGGGGCTTGGACTCCTCACTCCTAAGACATCTCTCCTGAATTTTTATACACCCCACACAGATGAGAGACCAGCCCATTCCATGTCTGTGCTCCTCCTACAAGTCTGGGTGGATGTGGTGTCTTTAATTCTCTAGTTGTCAGACTTCCATTCAACTCAATTTCTGATGATTCTCAGTGATGGCTGTTCTGTATTTTAGTTGTAATTTTGATGCAGTTGTGTGAAGAGGTGAGCTGCGTCTTCCTACATTGCCATCTTGACTGGAAGCTCTCTGGATGTTTCACATTTGTGCAAGACTTAAACAGCTGTATTACATAGTTATTATTACCTCTACTTTTTAGTAGAAACTGATGTATAGAGCAACTAAGTATCAACCAAAGTCATCTGGCTTGAGAATTGGAATCAGAATGTGAATTTGTTTTTGAGGGTGGGGGTGAGCAGCAAAGTGTTACACAGATCTTTTTAGTTATGTGTTAGAGTACTGACAGTATTAACAGGACTAATAATTAGTCATATTGAAATAATTACTATATATTTATTTAAGAGTTTTTACAAGTAGATCAGGTCATCTCACAGATAAACTCAGCAATTCTAATAGTACTACCCCCACTCCTCACCCCATGAGTTCAGAGGCCAAGATGATGGTTCTTGGTACAGGATGAGAATGTGAATAGGAGGGTTCAGTGAAGACTCATGGTTCAAAGGAAGTCATAACAGGACAAAGTCATTAACCTTCTCTGTTCTGTTCTGTTCTGAGGAATAATTTCTGTTGTTGAGAAAATTACTAAAAGAAAGATGAACACTTTAGAGTTAAACCATTGCACAATCCAATGAGAAAAGGTGAAAAACAAAAGGCTTAGAAATCTGATCAGTCACCATAAAAAAAGTTGAGAAATTATGACAGTTTGCTTTTCAGAAGAGCAGAAACCCTTCACACCAAAATCTAAGACAGTATTGACTAAAAAGTTGGATTACTCTGCTTGTTCCAAAGACATTACAGAAAAATAGATGACTACTTGGGATATTCTGCCACATCCTTTTGAGGGATCAGGGTAGGCACCACCTGTTCTTCAGTTTCTACAGGCTAGGCCTTGAATGAACCTGCTCAGTGAGCAGGAAGTCAGGGGAGAAGAGCGCAAGGCTATTTTAAGCACCACTTGCCATAGTCTTAACCAAGGTTTTGCCCTGTGAATCACAACTTGTTTCTTTGGAAATGTAAAGCCACTGAGAAATTGACATAAGCATCAACTTTTTTATTCATTCAAAACACTCTGCAGTCTTCTCCAGGGATGTTTTTCTTTCCCCTTGGAAGTTTTTTTTTACAGACTATGTTCTCTGTTAGGATCTAACACACCAGGGTATATGAAAATTGGGTTTAAGAATCCTCTAACTTTGATATTTGCTGAATTTGTTGACCTCCTCACTGTAGCCAAGGTTAGGAGTAGAAAAGCCCTCAGCACATATACAAAGTCCTGGACCTTCTCTGTGTGAAAGATCCCTGTCAATCTGGCTTGTTTCCCATAAGGAAAGGAGCGAGCCACATATTTAATTTTATTTCTTCTTTAGCAGAGGTTTTAAAGTTAAGATGCCCCCCAGAATCTATCATGAAAGAACTCCATTAACAAAGATCAAGAGTTGTGGTTTTAGGTGAACTTGGTAGGGTGTTCTTTAAGGAAGAGACAATATTCATGAATTCATATCATGAAACTATCAAAATCTTTGGCACATCTATACAGTCGGATCGAACCGTTTCACAGGCACATTTCCATTGAATTTATCTGCTGCCAGGCTACTTGAGAAATTGCTGTATTTGGTGCGTATTTTGAACTAACTGCTTCAAAACCTTGACAATATGTTTAGTTTGCATAAATCAGGCAAAACATATTTTGTTTTGTTCAGCCTGCTCTGAACTTTCACAGTTATTTCATTATCTGTTCAGATGGTCCCTCAGCCTTGCTTCAACTGAAAGGGAAATTGTAAATGTTGTTAAAATAAAACCCGGCAGCACTGGCAGCTGTGTGATTTGCAAAGGACCCAGGTTCAGGGATCTAGCTGAAATCCAAGAGGCTTATCTTCACTAACTTCTCATGGTGATGAGCATTACAATTCATCACATTTTGCAGAAATCTGTCCAAACTTCTCTCATTAAGGACATCTATTTTCATTTTAGAAGGATCCATCTTATCCCATGTTCCCTTCTTGGTCTCAAGCACTGCTGATTCTAAGTTTCTAAGTTTCTTCCTATTTATAAAATATTCTAAAATTTGACTTTCTTATAGTGATAAAATTTTGAGTCATTTAATTATGGCAACTTTATCTTCCTTATATTCCTACTCTCATTATTGTCTTTTACAGTAAATTCAAAATAACCATACTCGAATCCTTTTTTTTACATTAAATCTTTTTCTCCATATCTTCATTTAGTTCTCACAAACTTTTGATATTAAGTTTTCCATGTTTGGGTTTACTGTAAAGATTTTAGGGAATTCTTCATGCCCTTTCCTGACCTTCTTCAAGGACAGAGTTGGCCTCATTCCCTCTTTTGCTCTGTGGAATCCTTCCTGCAAATTTTCCTTTTGACTAATAAACTTAATAGAATAAGACCAGATGTCAACACAATCGGGTGTCCTTTCTTGTCTTTTCTTTCTGTAATTGTTATTCAAGTACAGTTGTCTCTATTTCACATCCTTCCTCCCCCAACCCAGCCATCCCCACCTCCCACCCCTGCCATTTCCACTTCCCATCCTTGATCCCCTCATCTTGGTTTTGTCTGTGTGTCCTCTATAGTTGTTCTTAAAAACCTCCTCCCACTTTCCCCCCATTATCCCCTCCCACCTTTCCTCTGGTTATTGTCACTTTGTTCTTAATTTCAATGTCTCTGGTTATATTTTACTTTCTTGTTTCTTTTGGTGATTAGGTTGCACTTATAGGTGAGATCATATGGTATTTGTCTTTCACTGCCTGGTTTATTTCACTTAGCATAATGCTCTCCAGTTCCATCCATGCTGTCACAAAGGGTAAGAGCTCCTTCCTTCTTTTTGTTGTGTAGTATTCCATAATGTAAATGTACCATAGTTTTTTGATCCATTCATTTACTGATGGGCACTTAGGCAGTTTCCAGCATTTGGCTATTGTAAATTGTGCTATGAACATTGGGGTGCATAGGTTCTTTTGGATTGGTGTTTCAGGGTTCTTAGGATATAATCCTAGCAGTGGAATTGCCAGGTCAAAAGGCAGTTCCCTTTTTAGTTTTCTGAGAAAATTCCATGGTGTTTTACACAGTTGCTGCACCAGTCTGCATTCCCACCAACAATGTACTAGGGTTCCCTTTTCTCTACAACTTAGCCAGCACTTGTTTGTCGATTTGTTTATGATGGTCATTCTGACTGGTGTGAAGTGGTATCTCATTGTGCTTTTCATTTGCATCTCTCTGATGGCTAATGATTCTGAGCATCCTTTTATATGTCTCTGGGCCCTCTGTATATCCTCCTTGGAGAAGTGTCTGTTCAAGCCCTTTTCCCATTTTTTAATGGGGTTGTCTCCTTTATTTTAAAACATAAGATATGAAGGTTAAGATTTGAGGATTAGTCAACAAATGACAAAGAAATTTTTAACCTAGACCGAGTCTCTGTTTGTTCATTTATTCATGTCTTCCACAAATACTTAATAAATGGTTCAGGTGCTATGACAAGAAATGGAGATACAATACAGGGCAATGGTTAAAGGTCCCTGCTTTCTGTAAGTGCATGATATATGAGAGATAGAAACAAATCAACAGCATAACAATGATAAATGCTACTAAAAGAGAAAGTATATGTTATTGTATTATAGTTAATATTTTAAGAATAGGAAATTATAAAACATAATTTTCCTATCCTTTTATCTCTTACATCTGAATACATTCTGAGGATGGTTGACACTAACAGTTAAAATATCCATCAGAAATAATTTCAGAACATTCCAACTCTTCTGCCTCTTGGGTCTCATTTCCATTTTCTTTCTTTCACATCCTAAAAGGAGGATACTTTCAGTATTGCTTTAGTGGGTAGAGATGACTGTCCCTTTTACGGAGAAAATTGTTAAAGAGTTCCTGAATCCCAGTGGAGAAGACATCCCACAAATGTAATTTTTCTATCCTTACCCAAGTGCATTTTTTTTCACTTTCCTGTGTGGGGCAGGTAGAGAGAGAGAGAGAGAGAGAGAGACAGAGAGACAGAGAGACAGAGAGAGAGAGACAGAGAGAAAGAATGAGAATGTGAGAGAAAAATATTGATTTGGTTACTTTCTCATATGTGCCCTGACTGGGAATCAAACCCATGAACTTTTAGTCCATGGGACAATACTCCAACTAACTGAGCCACACCAGCCAGGGCAGACATTCCACAATTTAAAGTGCACATTTTTGCAACTCCTTCTTCAAGACCTTTAATTTATTATTTAACAAGGAATTCTGCAACCACAATAAAAAATGTGTCTCCTTTCTCTGCTTTGCTTAATTCTTGATTACTTATTATTGACCTTCTGATTGACTTGTTTAATTTTTAGTTCTTGCTATAGTTCAACCCATTGTTTTCCCTGTAATCTTTGGTTCATTATCTTGCATTATTTATGCAGAACAACTATTATTTGACACACATGAGGATTTCACTTATTAGAACTATGATGTACAGAGCAAAGAAGCAACATTAGAAATTGAAAATAATTTAAAAACCTAAAAGAGTGCATCCTCATAATGTTAGGACCTTGCCCAGCATGAATTTAAATGACACTTGGCTTCAGTAGGGCAATTTTATCCTCTAAATAAGTGAAATATTTGGCTACTTAAAAACTTTCTATTCCTTTTATTATTTTTATTTATTAACTTTTAGAGAGATTGTGCACGTGAGAGAGAGTGAGAGAAACATCGATTTGTTGTTCTACTTATTTATGTATTCATTGGTTGTTTCTTGTATATGCCCTGACCTGAGGTTGAATCTATGACCCTGGCATATCGGATGCTGCTCTAACCAACTGAGCTACCTGGCTAGGACTAATTTTTTCAAAAAAAGATGAGTCTTTAATCAAAATTAGCCAAAGGTTTAATAAGAAGTGAAATTAACTTTCATTTGTGGCTTGCACAGAATGGTTAAAATGGTAATGATAGGAATTAATAGGTATAGATGAAGATGATAGAGCAAAAATATCTATGCTGTTGTATGTAACACAGTTTGTCAGTACCTCTAAAACCTGAACACTTGCCTGTACTACAACCTAGTAATTCCACTCCTAGGGATCTACCCAATAGGAGGATAACAAATATCATGGACAAGAATGCTTATACCAGTAAAAGAATTCATAATCATACCAAACTGTAAGCTATCTAAGTGCTCATCATTATAAGAATGAATAAATAAATTGTAGTGTATTCATAGAGTGTAATACTATGCTACAATGAGAACTGAGTTAACATGCTTCAACATAGTTGAATTTCACAGACCTAACTATTGAACAGAAGAAACCAGATACAAAAGAAAGCATATACTAGATGATTTCATTTATATCGAGTTCAAAAACAAGCAAACATTGCAGGAGAGTATGCCTTGGGGAGGTAGTTGAGGGGGCTGATGTTTACATGAGTGTGTCTAATTTGTGAAAATTAACCATTACCCATTTTTTATCTGTTGTACTTTCATATATGTGTACAATTCTTTACTAACATTTACAAGGAAAGAGAAAGAGTAGGAGAGAAAGGTGGAGAGGACTTGGTGATGAGACCCCTAATTTTGTTGTTTGTATCATGGGTAGACACAGACAAATGAGTAAATTTGACAAAGTTTACCTTTTACAGACCTTTCTCTCCCTTTTGTGACTTTCTTATTAGTGTCACTCACAAGTGGGAACCTTACAACCTGTACTCTATGTTTTTCTGCATTCAAATTACCATAAGAAACAGATAAACATCAAGCATTGCTCTCCAGTATAAACTTAAATGGTTGTTTAATCTCTCCAGGGGGCAGCTGCATTTTAAGCCTTACAATGTTTCTTATGTGAAATGAGACATCTTGAGTCACCTGTTAAAGGAACTTCAGCAGCTGGAGGCAGGTTTTGGGGGACAGGGCTTCTGGGATCACACTGGTTAGGCACCTGCTTGCTGTTCTCAACACTGGTTGAACATAGTTCACTGTTTTCTTTAAAAAGCCATTCTTTATATTCTCATATCTCATCTACATACTTTTGTTATAGAAACATATACATTCATTTTAAAATATATTATTGACATTATACTATGAGTTCCCTGGAGATTGGGACCATGTTTCATTCACCTCTTTGTTTCCAGTTACCAAGCACACTGATGCCAAGTAGGCATTCAATCAAGCCTGCTGGGAATTTTACATCATCAAAAACCATCTAGTTCCCACATAATTTCTACTTCTCTAAGACATAAAAACGAACAAATCTTCCAAATTCTTTATATTATGCTTATACAACATTGATACTAAAATCTGACAAGCACTGCACACACACACAAACCTGCAGCACAACGAAACTTATGCAGAACAATGTAAAAATCTTCTATCAAATAGTAGCCACAAAAATCCAGTAACACATTAAAATAATAAAACTCTATGACTAAGTAGAGGTTATTCCAGGAATACATGGATGGGTTGGTATTAGGAAATGTACTAATTCATCATATTTATAGACTTAAGAGAAAACATATGGTCACCTCCATAGACCCAGAAAAGGTAGATAAGTACAGCAAGTATTTCTTATTTATAAAACATTAATTAAAGTAAGAATTGATAGATACTTCCTTGAAATAATAACATCTCTATACCTTGTTGTCCATCCATCCATCATCCATGTCAGCCAAAAATCTGGCATCAAAATTAATGGAGAAATATAAACAGCATTCCTGCTAATGTTATACATGAAAAAACCCACTGTTACCACTATTGTTTAACAAAATTAGACAAGATATAGAAATTAGAAGTATAAAAATTGGAAAGCAGAAGGTAAATCTATTATTACATTTAGAGAAGCTTTTTTACCTGGAAAACCCAAAATAATCAATAGGAAAAAGCATACAAACAATGAGAGAAATTAGTAAAGCACAATGTCAATTAATAGAAATCAATAATCTTTATATATAAATACAAGTTAGGAGATATAACAAAAAATGACCCAATTTAGAATAGCTCTCCCAAAGATGAAAGTTACAAGGAATGTGAACAGGTATATGAAAATGTTAAGACATATCTGAAAGACACAAAGTAAGACCTTGACAAATGAAAAGAAATCTCATATAGTCAGGATCCATATATGGCAATGGAAAGCTGTCTATTCCCCATAAGGAATTTATAAAGTTAACATAATCCTAAGAAAACATCAGTGTTTTTAAAGAAACAAAAGTAGCTGATTTTAAAGTTCATATAGAAAAACAAATAAGATGAGCCAGGAAAATTCTGAAAAAGAAGACACAGTAAATGGACTAGCTCTATTAGATGTTAAAACACATATAAAGCATTCATAATTAAATCAACATGGTACTCGGGAAGGGTAGGAAGAAGTGAGGGAAATTCCTTGACAAATGGAATAAGGGAAACTAAGACAAAATAATTAAATAAGGACAAACAATTTTACCAATTTACAGCCAGCTTATAAGTCACAAGGGTTTATCTTCCCTAATAGGGATATTTAGGGGCAAATACTTTCTTTATACATCCCAGACCATCCTGGGGCAGACTGGCCTTGGTCCCCCCTTTGATGATGTTATTTAAAAAACAAAATTAATGGATTTCTGGTAAAGATAGCAGCATAGGTAAACAGGGTTTGCCTCCTCACACAACCACATCAGAAATCAAGTTCAATGGAAGTCTCACAACAATGGAATTAAAGAAACTTCATCCATCCAGACTGGAAGGAGGGGTGGAGACATGGAACTGGTTAGTCCCACATATATGTGTAGTAGATAAAAATTCAGGAGGGGTATCTCGGAAGTGAGAAGTACAAGACCCTCACTAGGGCCCCCAGCCCAGGGTACTAGTACCAGGAAGATAAGTCTGCATAACTTCTGCCTGAAAAAAAAAAGCAGAGATTGAGTTGGTGGAAGAAACTTGTAGAGTCCCAAGCAGTTCCTCTTAAAGAACCCCCCACACAAACTTACTCAGACTTACTTCCTCTGAGCTACAGTATGGAGGTAGCATCTTGAAAGGCACCAGTGGCATACAAGGAGAAACTGTGGTTGGTGACATCAAGGCAAGAGCTGGGGGACAGCTTTTCCCAGATAGAAAGGTGGGCAGAGCCAAAGAGCTGGCAGGCAGGTGCCATATCTGAGACACCACTAACCTGGCTAACACTGTATGCCTCACCTTGGAGATCCCCTGAGGCTGTGTCCCACCTAACTTACAGCTGTTAACAGTAGCTTTTCCATATAAATGGCTGGTCTTGGCTCAAGCTTCCCAACTTCCTAAATCCTTTAAAACAAGCAACAGCTAGCCTCTGTAAGCCCCCAGCCCTCATACCTCTTGCTAAGTGGCTTCAGGCCCAGCACTAGCAGCGGCCAGCCAGGATTCACAGCTTGGCTTTGCTTAGGAATCTCCAAGTCCAGAACAACTAGCAGCCATCTTTGATTACTCTATAGCTCAGGCAGGGTGGCCCCAGGCTAAACACAGTTTGGGGCTGACATTGGCCTACACCACCTGGGAAACCCCAGGACCTGCACACCCAGTGAACAGCTACAGACCATGTTGGAGCACCACCACCCTGTCCCTGCATAGCTGACCCTCCATGGGAGGTGGAGGTTGGTGGTCAGTTTTCATAGCTAATCCCTCAACTGACTGGCTTGGATAAATCCCTCCTATTATTCTGCCAATAGCAACCAAGGCTCAACTACAAGAGGAAGATGTACTCAGCCCACACAAAGGGTGCACCTGGAACACCCTGCTTGGGTAATAGGGGAGGCTGTGCCACTGGACTCTACAGGACACCTCGTATATTAAGCCACACTACCAAGACTTAGAGTCAAATCAGTTTTACCTAATACATAGAAACAAACACAGGGAGGCTGCCAAACCAGGAGACAAACAAACATGGCCCAAATGAAAGGACAGACCAAAAGTCCAGGAAAAGAACTAAACAAAATGGAGGTAAGGATTCTATCAGGTGCAGAGTTCAAAACACTGATGATAAGGATATTCAAGGAACTTAGTAAGAACCTCAATAGTATAAAAACATTCAGTCAAAAATGAAGGATTCACTAATTGAAATAACAATTTACAGAGAAACAACATTAGAGCAAATAAAGACAAGAATTAAATCAATGACTTGGAACATAAGGAACAAAAAACAACCAATCAGAACAACAAGAAGAAAAAATAATCCAAAAAAATGAGGATAGTATAAGCAGCCTTTGGGACAACATTGAGTGTTCCAACACTCGCATCATAGGGGTGCCTGAAGGAGACGAGAAAGAGCAAGAAATTTAAAACCTCCTTGAAAAAACAGCAAAAGAAAACCCCTCTAATTTGTTGAAGTAAATAGACGTGTAAGTCCAGGAAGCACAGAGAGTCCCAAACAAGATGGATACAAAGAGGCCTATATCAAGACACATCATAATTAAAACATCAAAGTTTAAAGATAAAGAGGGAATCTTAAAAGCAGCAAGAGAAAATAAGTTAGTTACCTGCAAGAGAGTTCCCATAAGACTGTCAGCTGATTTCTCAGGAGAAACTTTGCAAGCTAGAAGGGACTGGCAAGAAATATTCAAAGTCATGAAAAGCAGAGATCTACAACCAACGTTGCTCTACCCAGTGAAGATATAATTTAGAATTGAAGGGGAGATAAAGAGCTTTACAGACAAGAAAATGTTATTTATCACCAAACCATTATTATATGAAATGCTAATGGATCTTCTTTAAGGAAAAGAAGAAAATCAAATCTATGAACAATAAAATGGCAAAAAATACAAATCTATCAACAAGTGACTCCAAAAAGCAAACTAAGCAAACAAGAACAGAGATAAGATCATGAACATGGACAGCATTTTGATGTTTGCTGGATGTGAGAGGTTATGGGACTATGAAGTACAAATAGCTAGTTGTAGAATAGCCATGGGGATGTAAGTATAGTATAGGAAATGGAGTAGCCAAAGAACTTATATCCATGACCCATGGACATGAACAGTGATGTGGGGATTGCCTGAGGGAGTAGGGGGCTCTGGGTTGGGAGGTGCAAAGAGGGGAAAATTGGGACAAGTACAACAGCATAATCAATAAAACATTTTTTAAAAAACAAAATAAAAAAAATAAAACTCACCAGAAATTAACCCTGACCCCTCTATACACCTTTTGATGAATCAACATATTGAAGAACATACCTGGAAAGCTAGTGAATATTCTGTCAAAACCCTCCCTTGAGATGTCCCCTAGGATTCCTGCTGGCCAAGGAAAATAAAAAGCCTCAAGACAAAGGACCCAGGGGTCGCCCTTGCTAGAGCATACCCATATGCTGTGTCTCTGCTCTTTTTCTTCTAATTCTAAGGGACCCCATGAGGCATGCTACCAGGGGAGCAAAGGGCAGTGGCAACTTGTCCTGGGCTTACTCTCTGAACCTGTCTCCAAGGCCCCCTTTACTCCGACTTTCCAGTGAGGCAACAGCAGCCTGTTGTTTCTTCTACCTCAAGCTCTTCCTTGTTTCAATGCCCCCAGCTTTAAAAAAAAAAACCTACTCTCAAAATTACCTGAACTTGTGTTGTGAAATCTTTCCTGCAAGAAGTCAAGAACCTACACCACTGGCCAGCCTGAGTCAGACCCAGACCCTGTCCAGTAACACTACAAGTGCATGAATAGATAGGCCAATGGAAGAAGGTTAAAATAAACCCAGATCCTATTACTTTTATGTCATTATATATGATAAATGTGGCATATTTGGGATAAGGAGTTGCCATATGGAAAAGGAGAGTTTTATCCACTTTTTATTGCAGAATACATTCCAAATGGACCAAAGATTTAAGTGTTAAAAATAAATGAAACCATAAAAGTTTTATAAGAAAAGGTCAAAATACTTAAGAAAGGAAAAGTACATTTTGTTTATTAATTTTTTGACAATCATTGTCTTTATTTTTTATTGTATTTTCTTCTGTCACCTTTTATCCCCATTATATCCCCTTCCACCTCCACCTACCCAGATCCCCTCTGCAATCACCACACTGTTGTCTGTGTTTTTGAGTTCTTGGAAAATACATTTTAAACTTTGACTCCAAATCAGGAAGGTAAAAAATAGATGGAAATCCCTTCCATATCCAGGAATGTGTGTGACTTGTTCCACATAACTGAAGCTATTTCTTTTTTTTATTTCTTTAAGTAAGATGTTATCTGAAAAAGAAATGGTTAAAAAGGTAGAGTAATAGGTAACATAAATATGGTTTGGACAGGTGTCTTTTCACAAGATGATGATGCAAAAAATCATTTCTCTGTGCTTTTATGGTCTAGTTTGACAATTGTGACTATACAACAAAAAAATCAGGCCATAATTTTACATATCACAACTTACACAGCTGATGTCATGCCCTTTTGACAGACTCTATCAAATTTTAAATATTTAAGATTGTTCACAAGAGACATGTGGGCTTTAGGTTGGGATGTGCTTTCCCTATTCCAAGCACCAAAGTTGTCTGATATCAAGTACGTACCAAAAATTTGAAAAATAATCTTTTCTTATGGAAATCCTTTTAATAAATAAAGAAAAATTTTGGGAATAACTACCCTGGAGGACATTCTTCAAAAACTTGGAAATAAAGAACATGTTTGTTCTTCAATAGCTACGTATACTATAAAATTAACACAGCTGGTCTCAGCATCCAGGTATATCACATTAAAGACACTGGTAGAGTAGAGACAAGACTTAACCATACCTGATGGAAGGTACTTCTTTATGTAAACAAGAGAAAGAACTGATGTGTCCATCAGAGGAGAACTGTCAGCAGTGGACATTTGGATAAAAAAGGATGGGGAGATCAAGTCTGCACTGGAACAGAGCCTTTGAGATTGCTCTGGGTTCCTTTCCCTATGATGATGGCAGCCACAAGTCCTGGTTTATGCCTTGTGTTCTGGTGCAATTATTTATAGTGCTTTCTTTCATTCTCAAAATAAAATGGATTATACATTATATGGGCATACTGTCCATAAACCTTCAGCCTTCTCAATCCCATCTGTTTTCCATGGTGCCGAACCTTTCCTGCTAAGTTCCTTCAGAGTGTATGGTCTATTCTGATTTTTGATTGGCACCTCCCCAAGCTATTCCTCCTGCCCCAATGGCATCTGCAATGCAATTGATGTATGCATCCCATACATACCTAGACGCTAGGCTTAGGGGACGGCTTGATTGCACAGGTGAAAACCATCAAAGTAGGCATGAAGGTGAGAGGGAAATGAGCCAATGGGGTTTTAGGGTTCTGGTCCCAGCGACAGTAATTAAAAGAATGAGAAAAGAATACTAATGTTAAGTACAAAGTAGTACTTAATATTAGTAGTACAAAATTAGCAGTTACAAAATAATCATAGGGATGTAAAGCACAGCATAGGAAATATAATCAATAATATTGTCATAACTATGTATGGTGCCAGGTATATACTAGAATTATTGGCAGGGGGGTCACTTTGTAAATTATATAAGTATCTAATCCCTATGCTGTAGGCTTCAAACTAATATAAAATGATATTGAATGTCAACTGTAATTAAAAAATAAAAAAATGTTAAAAAATACTAAGACTGACAATAAAAGATATAAATAAAGATGAGAAACAAAAGCTAATAACCCTTGGAAAAGGCATTAGGCAATTATTTCTTTTTTAAAAAAGGAGACAGTTTACAATTGAAGACTGGCATTTGTTAGTAAATGTTCAGGTAGAAGGTCTGATTGCAGCCCTGGGAAACCCCAACATAGTGGAGAATCTAGAGCTTTTAGGATCTTTGGGGCTTCCTTAGGAAGAAGCATTCTTGCACATTGGTTGCCCTTGCCAGAGGTATGACAGAGGGCATATTCAGGGGGCAATATTAGCATTATGAATGCATTTTGAAAAACCATTTCTCTAATAAATTTGAAAGAAGAAGTCTGAGTTTATCTCAGAGACCAATGTCCCAGAGCTAATCAGCCTTACTTCCTCCTCCAGGGTAATGGAAGCTTTTGCTGCATAGTGTTGCCAGGGACAGGAGTTACAGCTAGTCCAAGTTTAGTTTTTTCTTTTTGTTCTTTTTAATTTAATTTAATTTAATTTAATTTAATAATTTAATTCAGTGATAATTTGTAAATGCCACATACACCATTGGGAGAAAATAAAATTGATAGGAGAAAGGACAATGGATTTTGATATACTAGAGCAGAAACTGGTTAGGGATATTGGTAAAAATGTTTGTCTTGGAAAAGAAAGAATATTTGAGTTTTGAGCTTTATCTCCACATGGAATAGAGTATCATCCCCACCCCCTTATGTAGATTAGAGCATTTAGAGTAAAATACTGAATTGTGATTTAGTAGATTTAAAGGCTGCTTTTCTGATTGCTTAAGATGCCTGATGGGTCACACAGGTCATGGATAGAAAACCACTTCATACATTTTTCAACAAATATTTATTGAGCACTCAGTTTTGGTCAGGCACTGTGCTAGAATAGCAAGCAACATTTGTCATGGTACTATCCTCAATGACCTTAGAGTTTAATGTGCAAAATAGGCATTAATCAAGTAGTGATCCAAGTAGATATAAAATTATAACTGTGTGAACAATTAAAGAGACCTGACCTTTGGGAAGTTGTGAATAGGATCCTTAGCAAGGTTAGTATTTCCAAGCCAACGTACTTGGCGCTATTCAGGTATAAAAGGAGATCTGATGTAGATTTAGGGTCAGAAAGTTTCCCTTAGGACATGACACTGGGCCTGGGGTAAGTAGGCAATGCCTAGGTGAAGAGCAGGCTTGGGGTGGGGGTGGGGAAAATGTCAAGCACATGGGGGCTCTATTTTCTCATTAAATAACCTAATTCTCAATGGTATTGAAAAATAAGTCTCAAAGATCCTAAAAGCATATAATGACTAATATTTTCTAACTGCAAACACGCTCCAAAACTTTTTCTCACTTCATAAATGAAGCATCTGGATGCTAGATCACATTCAAGGTTAGTACAGGAAGTAGATAACAATGAGTATTCTCAGGCACCATACTAGGCAGTTTTTTAAACAGTGACATGAAACGGATCATTTGATAGTTCAAACATTTGTTGTAATCTAAAGATTTTTATTTAGAAATATGATGCTTTAAAAGATATTGATATTATTATTGCTTAGATTTAGATATACTTCTGATCAAAGCATATATCCTGAAATATATCAACAATGAGCACAGAATTCATCTGGTAGAATTCATCCTATTCATGCTATTGGAGCTCATATTAGATGATTGTTTCAGAGCAGAACTAGTCCCTGGTTGTATAAGATTTCATGAGGTTAAATGGAAGGATGTACTTAGCCAAATCAAGGAACTCTGACACATAAAGATTCTTGGCTCTTGTGGAACTTGTATTAAAACAGTTGGGAAGGTTAGCATCAGGGAAATTCTCATGGCAGGATATTTTAGCAATCTCCAGTCTTTCCATTAGTGCCTCTGCTTTACTAACTAGGTTTGCCTTTCTGTTTCCTTCTCTTTGCTTTTTAATTTCTCTCAAAGCTTCTTACTAACTCAATTCCCTTCATTTTTACCTAGATTTCTTTCTTTCAGTTATTATAAACTCACAGAGAAGTGGCTACCTTTCCCCTGCCCAGATGCTGTCTAGATGGTGGTTTCCTGGGACACAGTGAGCAAGTCAAACACAAATCTGTCTGTACAAGCACTTAAAAGTCAGACCTCACCTCTGTGATGCTCTGAGTAGGTTCTCAAACAAGGTTAGTCTGACATGTGCAAAGTTAGTCTATGTATGGTAGTCTGATAGAGGCAGGAAAGAACAGAGCTGGCCCCAGAATCAGGCTAAATATCTAGGAGTAAATGGTGCTTGCAGAAGCCATCTGTAAGGTCTATCTTAGCAGGAAGCATAATAATAACTCACACCTGCAGGGTGGTTCAAGTTTACAAGGGCTTACTCACTTAAGAGTCTATTGTATGATTCTCTCAACTACCCTGGAGCCCAGAAAACAGCTTGCTCATATTGGCTTGCACGCAGTATATGGTTCATATACTTCATCTCAAGAGCTCTTTTGGGAGCAGGCATGTTTTGAGATATAGGACATAACCTACACCATCTGCATGCTGTGAAACCATATCTCTGTAGCTTCCAAAAACAGCTATACATCTCCAACTGGCTGTTAGTGTGTGCAGATGCAGGCCTGGTAGCTGTGTTAAAACTCCCAAATATTTTTCCCCCTTGGGGGTCTTTGCAGTGGGCTGTACCATCTCTTGGAAATTTCTCCTCCTTTTCCTTTGTGGCAGACCTCATTCTGGTCACAATTAAAACATGCCTGACTCAGAGAAAGAGAGAGATCTGTAATCATTCTCTTTGGAGTGTGAGCTTCCTTCTGCTATTCTCTCTCTCATTACTCAGTTACTTCCACAACACACTTCTAACAATCTAAAATTATTTTGCTGATCTCTTTGTTTGTTATCTGTCTCCCCCAAATGGAATGCATGCTCCATGGGGGTAGGGACCAATCCTTGTCTACCATTGTGCCATGATTACTGTACCTGGTATAGGTATACTCTAGGCCAGGGGTGTCAAACTCATTTTCACTGGGGGCCACATCAGCCTCATGGTTGCCTTCAAAGGGCCGAATGTAGAGCTCCTTGTCCCTAGTTAAGAAGCAGTTACATTTATACAGTCCTAAAATTACATTAGGCACTTTGAAAGCAACCAAAAGACTGATGTGGCCCCCAGTGAAAATGAGTTTGACATTCTTGCTTAGGCAATCAATAAATACTTGTTGAATGAATGAATTAAATATTCTAACATTTCTCTATTAAGGATTTCACTGAAGTATATCTTTGATTAAAATATTCATCACTTTTTGTTAGTTGGAAACCAAATAAAGTAAAAGCATGGAGTACACAGAATCTGTCTCTGCCATTTTACAAATGACAAACTTGAAGACCCAGAAGTTGTGCTTTTCCCAAGGTTAGAGCCAGGACTAGAGCTGGATCAGTTTTCCTCATCCAGTCCAATACTTTTCCTAACACACCTTGACCACTCACAGAGAAGGACAATATTTGTAACAGTTCTGATGGTCAATCTCCTTTTGCACAAATGTCACCCTTGTCAGCTTCGTGCAAGTGGACTAAAGGGAAAGCATTTATTCCATGGAGTAGTTTGTAAACTCAGAGGACATAATGATGTTGGTAGAGCTTGACAGCAAGTGTCAGCACTTTGGTTGGTTATGTTTATTTGAAGAACCAGACTGCAAATGGGTTTGTGATTGAGAGGAGCATGAATCAATCTGGTAAATGAGGAGTAAAAAGAGCTAATTTAAAACAGCAGTGGGTCAATAGATTGGGCCAACTCTACATATTACTGTTTTCTAAAACCTTTATTTGCAGCAGGAATAATTCTTAAAAACATAGCAGTATGCAGGAAAACAGATCTGTATTCTACGATAATGTTCTTAAGTTCTGTCTTCTAATTCCCTTAGGGGTCCACATCCCCATGTCATCCTTAGAGAGCAAGAACAGTAATAATCTCTTTTGCATGGCTGTTTGATTTCAGATATGATAACTCTAATTAGAATCATGGCCAAAGGGAGAAAGCTTACCTTTGAGAGTGGACAGATATCTGAGGAAGACAGCTCTCCTTTAATATAGTTGATCTGTTGAACTTTATTTTATTTTTCTACTTTATGACTGTAAGTTGCTTGGCTTTTGATGCTGATGATTATGATGATAGGCAGATAAATAGATGACAATGACTGAGCAGCTAAAATGTGTGGCACTTCTCTGAGCACTTCATAGGTATTAATCTGCAAGATCCTCACAATTATCCTTATTGTGAGGTAAGGACCCCCCCCCCCTTTACCAATAAAGACATTGAGCTAGTACGCAGTGGAGCTGGGATTTGAATACAAGAAGTTCGGTACCAGTGCCCAGCAACATAATCACTGTAGTGTCTCACCTTTAACCTAATGGTTTGAAGTTGGTATCCTCATCGTAACACTTATTCTAAGAAGCAAAAGACCCAGCCTTCACACAGCCTTGGGATCCAGAACTTATTTTCCAATCCTCCCACATGCTCAGATCCTTAGTTACCCCCCATCCCCCACCCCCACCTGGGCCCCTGGCTCTGCTCTGGAAAGCAGGGCCACTGGGTTTCATCTTAGTATTGCCAACCATTAGGATACGACTAACAGATGTTCATATAGTGTTTGTTCAATGAGTTAATGAGTTTTTCAAATTAATTGCAATTCCTTTCGTTTTATTAATAAAGTAGCAAAGCCCCACAAGTCATTTTCAAATGTTATGGTTTAATTAGTAGTTAATTTGACTTAACCTGGGAGGGGGAAGGCAGCATAAAGAGTAGGAAGTAGAAAAGGAAGGACAATATTGGCTAAAACCTTTGATGAGAGCACAATCAAATACTAACACCAATCTTCATCAGCAGGCGAATTGATTTATTTTTGCTGTTTCTATGCATGAACTCTCCCCCATTGTGATTCTATTTCCAAGAGACCATCAACAGTTTCTGTGTCCTGATGATACTTTATAATTCAAACAGACTAGACTTTCTGGGTTCAATATTACATCAGAACAGTGAGTAAAGAGAATAATGTTCAGAGATATGTAGGGTTTAAAATAAAAGGAGGGAGGGAGCAAGACAGGTATACTTGCTTTTATGAGATGCTTCCCTGAACTACTGAGGAAGCTTCCTAAAACGTTTACTTATATATTTCTTTCTTTCCTCCCTACCATCTCTTCCCTTTTCACATATATATGCTACAGTTCACATTTGATCACATCACCCTTCTTTCTATTTAAAGTTCTTCAATGGCTCCCCACTGTCATTAGGATAAGGGTGACTCCGTAGGTGGCCCACAGATCTCAACTAGACTCAACTTCCTTTCTAGATCTTTCTGAAACTATGTGCACTCATCTGCTCTTACTCTGGTCATACCAGTCACTGTTTTTTCCTGGAACATGCCATGCACATATGCCTTTGCACTGAGTCATGTCTGTCTAAAATGCCTCCCTCCCAGCACACACATCCTTCTCCGGCTAGGACAGAAAAAGAAAGCTATTTCTCAGAGCCAGACCTACTCAGTTTCTCCTTCCTGCTTTTCCTGCCCCTTCAACCCTGTTATCAGAGCAGCCTGCTGGGAACACAGTTTGCCACTGCTCTTTCATGCTTCCTGATTCACTCTGCCTTTCCCAAATACCCCATTGGCCTCCAGGACCTGGCTCTCATTCACATGTCCCTCAGCATTGTGTCCACCTGTCCTTACACCAGAAGTATTCATCCTGTTGTCACATCTACAGGCACTCAGTTTTGCTCCTTGTCTTCCAGACCTGTGAGCTCACAGGATTATAAAGAGTCAGAAGAGATAAATAATATTTACTAGACAGTCCCAAGTGCCAGGACTTTTCTGGAAGCTTGATATGCTTTTTAGCTTTCACAGCTGCCACGAGTGTTATTATACCTGATCTACAGGGCTGTGATGTTGGTGGTTCAGATAGGGTGCTACCTTGGGTTTCTAGTTATGAATTATCTAGAGTGGCTGTCATACTTCAGGGATTTTTCAGCCATCATGGAAGTTTGGAAAAATGTTGTTGAGATACTACAGTCACAAAACAGACAGAGTATGGGTATTTGGTGCAGTCAGATGAAAGAACAGAAGGTGACTCAGGGCATGTCATAGGGGATGGACTGTCCCCAAAAGACTAAACAGAGAGCATGGAGTCACCCGCTTGCTCTAACCTCCCTGGTGTCAATGTTGTCTACTGTGTGCTGCCCTTGCTTGTCACATGTGCCCTAAAGTGAACAAAGAGGTTTCTGGCTTATTTATTTCCATAAGTCAAGACCACAGCCCCAGAGCTACAGTTGCCAGCAGTGATCATGTGCATCTTGGCAATGACCACATTTTCCTAGGTCACATGACTTTGTTCAAAGATTTGGGTGATAAACTTTAAGGGCATTTGGGGAGAAATGAACCTCTTAATAAACATCAATTCTCAGTGGATGATGTTTCAGAGGATCTACCACCTTCATCAAAAGAGCAAAGAGAAATGTTTTTGATGTGAAAAAGATGGAGAAGGAAGCTGTGACATTTCTACTAATTAGGTCATTATTGCTTACCCTGGGTCTAAGCACTAACCAAAAGTGAAAGCCATAATGGACGACTCATCCCCATTAGAGGCGTCCAACATGGCACTTAACAACAGCAGCAATAATAACGTGGGTCCCTGAGAAAAGGACCGAATTCATTAACGCACTGATGTCAGACTTCAGAGTAGCTTTTAGTTTCAGGCTTTCAATCATTGTCATCCCCAGTCGAATATAAACAAACAAGGATCTAAGGGAGGGAGAATGGCCCCACAGCATATTGCCCAACACAGAAATGACCTAAGGAACTTCCTCTAAGTTGATTAAAAAACAAAATGAACATCTGTTCTCAGTACACTGCAGAACGTATTTAATTAAAACCAATATAATCTCAGCATGATAGAAGGAAGGCCAGTAACACTTTTGAGTTATGTCAGCTCAGAGATAATATCTAAAAAGAAACAAGGGTTTTCCTCTCCATACATGACTTTGTAGACCAAAGATGATGCTCTGTGTTATTCTAATAGCAGTGACTCTGCGGGTAGTAACCATCACTGTCAGTAATTACGACCATACATGCACACATGTAGGGGTTATTTGTCATCTCAGAGTCCTTGCAAATTGCCTTATTTGCCTTAGAGGACTTAAACCACTGCATCAGTTACTGAAAAATATTCATCCCTGTGGTAGTACCTAACAGCTGTTTGATATCAAATAACAACAATACACAATAACTGAAGAGAAGTGTATGGAATTCTGAAGCCAATTAAAATGACAGGGACAAATTAGGAAGGAGGAATGTAATTAACCAAACAGATATGGGCAGGCTAACAGGGCTAATAATAAACTCATCTTTTACACAGATCTAATAAGGAAATCAGTTACTTAATTTTCCTTTTACATGTTAAGTTTTGGCCTCCTTTGAGGCTGGAGGAAGTGGTTAAGATGCTTCTGTATTTCTTTGAGCAAATGTGTGGAATGGAAAAGGACATGCTGCTTTCTTGCTCTGTCATAGCCCTCATTGATCCATTTGAAAACTTTTGTTTCAAGCCTGACTACCAGCTGCATTCCTTAGATACCTTTTCTGATGTGCTCAGATAAAAGATAAAGAATCTCCTACTTGGTGGTCTTACTGTCTTGATCTCACCTCCATGAGAGCCCTCATTGTAGTCACTCTAGGAGATGGTTTACTTCAACTGTCTTCCTCACTAGACTTGAGGGCAGGAGTCATGCCATTCATTTTTGTATATCCAGTGCCTCAATTTATGCTTGATCAGTATATTTTGAAGTCAAGAAATGCTCCAGAATAAAAAAAAAGGAATCCTAAAAAAACAGTAAGACAACAGAATGATCTACAAAAGTGAGATGACTTATTATCTGACCTTCGAAACTTAGGTTCTAAAACCTAAACTAGAGTGGGTAAAAATACCCAAATTCCTGAGGGGTTCATCTAAACAGGATTCAGAGGAAATCAGTGACCATGATCTATTCTTTTTACAAATATAGAAAAAAATGGGCACTTATGTCAGTAAAGATACCTTAGGTTTGGGGGACGAGCATCTAAAATAGGGTATATATGATTACCCAATGTGCTATGTAATATTTCTTTTTCAATCAAGCAATGGCATCTTTTAAAATCAAAGTACTCCTGCAGGGCTCAGTATTGGTCCCACCCTCTCCAGCTCCAAAAGGGATCAGGCTTGCACTGTTTTTACCTGAGTGGAAACAACAGGGATCCCAGGATTCAAGGCAGGATTTTGCCCTTTTGTGTTTTGGGCTAGTGAGAAACCATCTCACTCAGAGAACAGAGTGAATGTATTGTGTGGGAAACTTTGCAAAGAGCTTCCAACACCAATCTCAGTTGGAATAAAACTTTGCTCTTTTAGGAAGACTGAAAACCTGCAAAGAATTTTTCACTCAGATAGTATTCTTGTTATTGGAAACCAAATACCAGAGCATCAGGAGCTATGTTTATTACCAGTAACTCTAAAAGCCACATCATTCTACAAAGTGTCGTTTCAGAAAGAGAACCCGAAGTTCTATCTGTTACAATAATAAATACGACTGCAGCCAACTGCATCCTTGCATTTCAGGATTGGACAACAAAAAAAATCTATTAAAAAGGTAGTACAGATTGTGTCATTGGCAAGAGTTAATAATTGAATCCCAACAGACAAATTAAGCACTGGACCTTTTATGAGTTCTAGGGTCATATTTTCTCAAAAATGGAGCCTTGGAGAGCAAGGGACACAGATTCAAGTGAGTCTTTGGGGAGACTTTACAAACTTGCATAAGCATTTATCCCAGAATAAACAAGCTACCTCAGAAAGCTTTGTATTATACAAAATTCAAACTTACTCTATCACTAAAATTTGTTGGCCAAGGACATAGTGTCCCATAGATAGGGGTCAAACTCCGTAAACATTCATGAATTATAGTTGAATAATATGAACAAAAATAGCATGTTGTATTTTTCATGGAATAAATTAGATTGCTTTTTTGAAGGAAGGTGTTTATATTCCAATGACATAATGCTTCTGCCAAGCTAGGTTCCTAAAGGTCTGTTTTTATACTGCCCTCTTAAACCTATGAAGACACTGACAGTGACCAGAGGGGAGAGGGAAGGGAATTTCAGGGTAAAAGGGGAAGGTTTACAGGAACAAGTATAAAGGACACATGGACAAAAACTTGGGGGCGTGTGGAAATGGGAAGGAGATGGGGAAGGCTGGTGAGGGTGGGCTGGGATGGGAGTAAAAGACAGAAAACTCTATTTGAACAACAATTAAAATTAAATTAAATTAAAAAAAACAAGAGCAGAGAATGATATGACATTGGGATACCTACTACTGAATTTAAAGGACTCTTAACAGTCTGCCATATTTTTCAAAATAAAAGCTATTATTTTGAAAAATAATTGTTTAAAAAAATCCATGAAGACATGACAAAAAGCAAAACAAAATACACACACGCCCAAGCATACCACTCAAGGTGTTCCATGGGTAGTTGGATAGAGCTTGATTTTATACCTAAATACAGATAGCTCTGATCATTTCAGTTCCATGCTCAAAATATTTCAGTTTAATGCCTACAGATGAACCCTAAATTCATTACTTTGGTTTTCACACTGGTCCCAGTGCCTTCCTGTTCTCCCAACGACACCACTGCACCAGGCAGAGGGACTGTAGCATTTCTAGAAAAGCATCCCAACATATAAACTTTCCTGTTTTAAGCATATAGTATTTACAGCTCCACTTACTGAAATTCTATTATCCTTCAAAGCTCATATTGAATGTAGCCTCACCTAAGAGTTCTTTCTGACTTAAATTAATCTTGATCCTCCCACAACATTAAATTTCTTTTTCAATTATATTTGTGTATGTTTATGTCCTGAGACACCACCCCAGCACACTGCCTGGCCATGGGTCTGAGTACATATTTGTTGCTTTCATATCACTGCCCTTCCCTTCCTAGGTTTTCCTAGGTTATTATCTCTATAGATACTTGACAGACCTAACACTCTATGACTCTATGGTCATAAAAGTTACTCTCTTGGCTGATCCCTTGCCAATTTCTTTATAAGTTACAATGTCGTTTTCCAGTTTATAAAACATTTGAAATGCTAAAGAAATTGGTTTCATCAGTGTTTTGAAAGTACAGCAAATCCTCACTTAATGCTGTCAGAAGGTTCTACAACTCAAAGCAAAATTATATACAAAAAAGCCCCCACAATTTCACCATAGGCTTATTGATGTAAACAAAAGAGTTAAGTTCCTATGACAGCTCATTAATGCTATAATAAAATGATGTTGAACAAGATGATATAATTAAAGAACCTGCTGTAAATTATTTTTGTTTGAATATCACTGTGTTTTGTGAAGTTCTGAAAACCAAACATGTATTAGAGAGTAATAATAACATGTTTTTGAACAGTGTGTTTCAGTTGAAAAGAGTTGAGTCCTTTCCACATATGTGCTAGTTATTTAGTTTGTTAAACTGAAGATCAGGATGAAAGTATTGTTACTTTCATTTTTTTAGTTGAGGAGCTAAGGTTGATTTGTTCCATGCATCAGCACTAAGTTTGCATTAAGGTCAAAGTTATTCTCTAGTACGTTTCATCCAGCTCTGTGACTTGTGCAAAACAAGTGTGATGATGTAGCTAATGGGCCATCCATAAAAGCTAAGAAGATGGTTATGGGCCATTCTCTCCTGGTCTGTTCAGGGTACATGTAGCCTGAGTGTTTGTCTGCATTTTGAAACTAAGGCCTGTAACTTAGAGAGTTGTGCCTAAGTCCCCCATTGGAATGTCTAACACTGGGATAAAGCTGCCACAGAGATGGTACTATATTGGTAAAGATGGCTCTGGAGGAGCTTTGCAGTCAAACAGGCTGCAAGACGAGAGATAGTGAGAGATTCTCTTCACTTGTCACTTCCTTGACCCATTGGATAATCATCTGGGAAAATGCTCATCCTGTGCCTCTTCCCCTAAGAGACCATTCCTAGTAGGAATCTGGCCTACATATCAATTCACTGGAAACCTACCAGATCATCTCTGCTATTAGGGCAAGTCACACTGCACTATGGGGTTGGATAACATAGGGAAATAGAAATGGAATAGCAATGGGTTTATGTGGTAGGGGTGCAGAGAAGAGATGAACCATGGACAAGGAGGAGAAGACCTTCTTTATTCTACCAAAAAACCCCCACTATTTATTACCATCTCTGACCACCAGGATTCCCAAGTTAGCAGAGCTGGGTTTTAGCATTGGCAATTTTGAGGTTTCAGGTGAAAGGCAGAATAAAGGAAAAAGTCCACTGTCACAAGCACTTATTGAACTATTGAACAATTTGAGAAGCAATGCATTATGCTCAGTAGTATGGTAGATATGATTAAAACAATACACAAAGACACTGCCTTCAAGAAATGTGAAGTTCAGTGGGTGTGTCAGGGCATTCTTGCTGGGTTCATTGAAGAATCAAGTGCCTGTTTTGAATTACCAAGTCATTGAGATGCAGAAACTTGGGGTTTCTGTGGGGAGGATACATTTAGACTGAGCCTTCAGAGTTCCAAAGCCGGGGACTATTGTCTTCAAATTTATACAAATGTAAAAGATAGAGGTTGTTTCTCAGGATCAAGGGCAAATGCAGAATTAACACAGGTTTTCCAACCTTAACCCATCAAAAACCATTCTGAATAAAATACTTTGAAAGTGTTCAGTGTATGAATATTAGTAAGGGAAAAGGTGTGGGAAAGAAGGAAGCAATATTGTAGACAACAAAGGCGTACGGAAAAGGAATCTAAAATGGTTAAACATCGATATAAAATTTAAAAACTTTTGACCATAAGCAATTTTTAAAATTGGAAGACAAAGGGAGCTCTTTCAGCTGTTGACCCGTCCATTCCTCCGCAATGCCCCAGAGGATATCCATGAAATGTGCCACACCAGCATCACAAACAGCCCCTGGGAGCTGTCATGTACACACAGCAGTTGGCATAACCATAATCTAGTCCAGGCCATGTTATTGTAAGCCATGTGGATAATTGGTTTCACAGAGCTAAGCTTTGTCAGCATGGGTTATCCCAGATGGCTGGGAAAATACTCTAAACCTGGCAGGTGCTAGATGTCAAATCACACAAACTTCATGGCATTTTTAAGCTACTCCCATTTGTAGCACATTTTCTTGGTGACAAAGTTAAAAATATAAGTCAAAAAATAAACCAATCAAATGGATAGAAGTTCAAGGCTTATCTCTCGAGATCTCTAGTGAATGCAGGCCCTGCTGCAGGGGAGGGGGCTGTCCTCTGAGCACAGGTCCTGGAGCCTCCCTACTGATGCCTGGATTGTAATTGAGGTTACTTTTTTATTACACTCAGCTTTGGGGTAATTTATGTCAATCTTACACAGATCGGGAAGGAATAGAGACCAGAACTTCAGGTTTCTGAGGTGATAAAATAGGCAGACTCATTCCACTGTATAGCTACTTCTCCGAAGCCTTTGTGGGGACTGTGCTGATAAAATCTTCAAAAAATTTTCAAGAAATGTTTAATAATAATCCTTGCAATTTCAGGGAAACAAGGATTCTGCTTTAGAGGTTACAAATGTCATTAATAGCATCACCTGAATCATGAATAAGGAGCATAGTAGGACCTGAAGTTTTCATTATCATATCATATCATATCATATCATATCATATCATATCATATATCATATCATATCATATCATATCATCATTACCAACCTAGAGAAGTCATGATACCACAATAACTAGAACTATTTGTAACTTATAAAGCACTTTCACACACTCGATCCCAAATGACCATCAGCTTCACCTAAAAACATTTCCGAGAAGATTTACCAAACTCTCTGCTCAGGAAATGTCAGAAAAGAACTTTCTGGTCACTGCAAAGGGCAACTGGAATTCTTTATGTAAGACGTGCATGCACACTTAAGAGCACACTTTTTTAGTATATAGTTGAGAATTTGGTGACAAACCAAATTTCTCATATAATTACTTTAGCCACAATAAGACCTAAAATATTTCTGTTTGGCTTGTTTATTCTGTAAAAGAGATAAAAAAACTATTTCCTTAGTATTCATTTACAAGGGTGTTTAATAGGCTATTTTGACTGTGTAATTTTTAGTAAGTTAAAGTAAATCTGATTACATCAACAAGGTACATAAATCCTAACATTATTATCTCAACAAAATGTCCTAAATATTTATAAATTCTCCCATAGCACCAGCAAGAAGCTGAAAACCCCAATTACTTTTAAATAGGATATGATCCATTTTCTAAAACTGTCCTAAAGTCACAGGAATAGCGATGAAATAACAAATTTATTTTCTGTATCTTTGGAAAGTTACCAAATTGCTGGATGTACAATTACCATCAGCCAGCTGTTTGCTTCAATTAAAAAGGAGCAAACACATTTATCTCTATATCCATTTATAAATTACATCATCTCTTGCATTTATCCCTTGTGTATTTGTGATGAAAATCCAGAAAGATATGAGAAATTTCATATTTCAGTTGTACAGAGCAAGCTGAACCTGTGATGATTCAAACACTGTTTAGCTCAATAGCTCCAAACAGGTGGTTACCCCATGACAAACAAACCTGAACAAATATTTCCTTTAGTAAATATTTCCTGGTGGCAGAAAAGATCATGGATCATAAATGTGACTGCTTTAATGTAAGGCATGCCAGATGGAGCCCTCAAAGGGTGCCACCGATGATCTCTTTATTACAGCCGAGAGGGAGCTTCACTGCAGGTGTGCTTTTTTTTTGCGGGCATTACACTCTAGACTGCAAGTTGAACAACAGCTTCTGAGGGCTCCATATTCCCATTTCAGTAATTTGGAATAGAAGACTTACCTTCTTTCCTACTTTAACGTAGAAACTAATTTAGTTATTGATGCATCATCCTACGCCTGTCTGAGAGACTCCTGCTTGCTTGCTGTGTGAAGAGTAACAGAAATGTGCTACTCTTTATCGTGAATATGAATAATGGTTGCACAATAGGTTTGGGTTTTACATGGTATATATTTATTTTTAAAACATATTTTATTGATTATGCTATTACAGTTGTCCCATTTTTTCTCCCCTCTGTTTCTCTCTGTCCTGTATCCCACCTCCTGCCATCATTCCCCCACCTTAGTTCATGTCAGTGGGTCATACATGTAAGTTCTTTGGCTTCTGCATTTCCTATACTATTCTTAATCTCCCCCTGTCTATTTTCTACCTACCATTTATGCTACTTATTCCCTGTACTTTTTCCCCCATTACCACCTTCCCCTTCCCTACTGATAACACTCCATGTGATGTACATTGCTGTGATTCTGTTCCTGTTTTAGTTGTTTGCTTAGTTTGTTTTTGAGGTTTGGTTGTTGATAGTTGAGTTTGTTGTCATTTCACTGTTCATATTTTTTTACCTTCTTCTTTTTCTTAGATAAGTCCCTTTAACATTTCACATAGTAAGGGCTTGGTGATGATGAACTCCTTTAACTTGACCTTATCTGGGAAGAACTTTATCTGCCCTTCCATTCTAAATGATAGCTGTGCTAGATAGAGTAGTCTGGGACATAGGTCTTTGCCTTTCATGAATTTGAATACTTCTTTCCAGCTCCTTCTTGCCTGTAAGGTTTCTTTTAAGAAAGTAGCTGAGTCTTATGGGGAGTCCTTTGTAGGTAACTGTCTCCTTTTCTCTTGCTGGTTTTACAATTTGCTCTGTAGAGTAAATGGAAGCAGTCTGGCTTCCTCACCCAGGTGTCTGGGTAGCTAAGGGAAGCAGTATTTCCATCACCTTGAAGGGGTCTGATAACCAGTGTTCTCATAACCTTGAGATTGGGCCCGAAAAACTGTTCCCATAACATGAGGTGACTTTGCATGCGCAGAATTACGTTATGTTATGTAATGTTCTGACAGTTTTCTGGCTTTGTTCCCCTCTAGTATTCAAACAGGTAGGGAATCCCTGCTGGGGGGTGATGATAATGAGACACTCACAAGGGGACAGGTGCCATGATGGGTGCCAAGCTGGGGAGCAAGGGCCACCATATGAGACATGCAGACAGACATGCAGCTTGCAGCGTGTGTGACTCACCCACCTGTGAATAAAGGCATGCCAGACATCCCAATGGCTCTGTGAATATTTTTCCATCTGCATGAATACCATGAACTTACCTGGCATTGAAGGGTGGCAACACACACTCCTTATCTTTAATTTTGAGTAACGTGATGATAATGTGCCTTCATGTGTGTTTCCTTGGGTTGAACTTTTGGGGGACTCTCTGAGCTTCCTGGACTTCCTGGAAGTCTATGTCCTTTGCCAGATTGGAGAAATTCTCCTTCACTATTTTTTCAAATAAGTTTTCAGTTTCTCGCTCTTCCTCTTCTCCTTCTGGTATCCCTATCATTCACATGTTGGAACATTTAAAGTTTTCCTGGAGGTTCCTAAGCCTCTCCTCATTATTTTGAATACTTGTTTCTTCATTCTGTTCTGGTTGAATGGATAGTTCTTCCTTCTCCTCCAAACCATTGATGTGAGTCCTGGTTCCCTTTCCATCACTGTTGGTTCTCTATACATTTTCCTTTATTTCATTTTTCATAGCTTCCACATTTTCCTCTACTTTGTGACCATACTCAACCAATTGTGTGAGCATCCTGATTACCAGTGTTTGAACTGTGCATCTTATAAGTTGGCTATCTCTTTATAGCTTAGTTATATATTTTCTGGAGCTTTGATCTGTTCTTTTATTTGGGCCGTATTTTTTTTTGTCTTGGTTCACCTGTTACATAGCAAGGGGCGGAGGCTTAGGTATTTGCCAGGGCAGGGCAGCTCACATTGCTGCACTGTAGCACTGTATATGGGAGAGGGGTCCAAGAGGGAACAATGTTACTTGCTCAGCTCCCAGCTGGCTTTCAGTCAATTCCTCTGCTAGACACAAGCAAATTGGGCCCCTCTCATGTTGACTCCCAGGTGGGAGGATTTGTGTACATTCTAGGACCCTGTGGGTCTCTCCAACAAACTCTCCTGTGAGGCTTGGAGTTTCCCCTGCCACCTCAACCCCCAGGTTTTTTCAGTCAGAGGTTATGAGGTTTTATTTCCTTACACACTGGAACCCTAGGTTGCGCAGTCTTGCTCCCCAGATGTTCCTGCTGGTTTATCTACGTGAAAATGTGGGACTGCCTGCTCCACCAGCCACCACCTTGCCATGAGTCCTCTCTGCCCAGCTGCCTGTCTCTACCCCTCCTACCAGTCTGAATGAATATTTCTTCTTTAACTCCTTAGTCATCAGATTTCCACAGAGTGAGATTTTCTGGCAGTTCTGGTTGTTTTTTGTTTTTAAATGTGTTGTTGTCCTTCTTTTGGCTGTGTGAGGAGGCACAGTATATCTATCTATGCCTCCATCTTGGCTGGACCTCTACATGGTATATATTTAAAGCACCACATTTTAAACATTTTTTCACTTCATGGCATACGTAAACTAATTACTAAAATTCTGAATCACACTAAAGTACATATTTTTTGCAGATCTGACAAAAATAGTTATAATTTTGATTCATTCATACTGGATGGCTATTCTATTGGCTGTTGTCTTTTTTTAATTTGACAGTCTAAGGGAAAAGAGGTCAGTGCCCCTGACTAAATAGTCAGCATTGCATGTTTTAAAAATTCTTACAGTATATCAGTTGAAAATCACTGCCTTAGAGTCATTTTCAGGAATTTGCATTACCTTACCTTTTTACACAGTTCACCTTTATATGAAACATTTAAGGACATTTGAAAAATAAAATTCTAGTTCTATTTTGTTTGCTTTGAATCTGAAGACCTCTGATGACTAAATGACTAAACTCAAGGTAACTATAAAATGACTAAGCTCAAGATTACTGTAATCTGTCTGATTTCCTGTCACTGTTGAAACACTTTGTGTGGTTTGTGGGTTACTTCAAGAATTGTACTCTCCTTTAAACAAAGTAACACTGCTTTAAAAATATCAGTATTCCTTTCACATTACACAAATTTTGATGGAATCTCAGACTCACCACAGAAAATATTTAGATTATTTATTTCATAGGTCTTTTGGTGGAGTGCCTCCTCTAGTCCTCAAGCAGGTCATTTAACTGATTAAAATTTCTAGCTGAGCCCTTAACTACTCTTTCTTACATATCAACTGTCCTAGGTCCTGTTGAATTTTTAAAGGCCAAAAGAAGTAGAAAATATGTAAAATTTACTGAGTTACTGTGTGTCTACTTTGGGATGTATCCACTTACTCTACTTGGCAAAGAAATATGATCCATATGCTTTTTTCTGTGGTGGTATTAAACCTCTAAATCTCACTTATCTCTTAATGAACTTGCATTGAATACACACACACACACACACACACACACATCCCTTTAACGCACTTAGATATTTTCAGTCTAGATCTATTTTGCCAAATGAACCCATGAACTTGGAGCAAGAATCTTAATGTCATTAGCAGTGTTATCTCTGGTAACTATATTTCCCAAAGCCAAATCAGTCAAAGATTTTTCCAGTGGTTCCTTCTCTCTTCTACCTGCAACTGCATTTTGAACTACCTGACTATTTCTTTCTCTTGACCCACTTTGGCTGTTTTCTCTCTCTCCAGATGTTCTCAGGCAGTCTTCATGATTTTTAATAGTTTCTATGCAATTGTCTTCTAAGCTTCTACATTTGCATCTTTAGCTTCCATCTGGAGTTGAGCTCATGAATCTTATATTCAACTGTCTACCTTATATCATCAATTAGCTGACAGACAAGTTGAACAACAAGTTCTTAGGGTTTACATATCTATATTTTAGTCACTGTGCCCTTAACCTGCTCCTCTCCCAGCCTTCTCTATCTTGGTAAAGCATACCTTCATCCACACCTTTCAATCTTAATCTTAGGAGCCACCTCCCCTCCAATCCAGTAAGTGTGGTTGACCCTATACCATATGCCTATAACATGCCCAGCCTGACTGTACCTTTCTACTTGTTCCAGACAAGGACAAAGCACCACCCTCTCCTTTCTGGAATACTGCAATCGCCTCCTCACTGATCTCCTTCCTTCTGATCTTGCTGTGCCTATCATCTCCACTCTTCTTTCCACTACATAGTGTCATCTCCTGCTTAGTCATTTAGTTAGTGACTTCTCATTACATGTGGAATAAAATTCCATGTCTCTTTATTCTGTCTTTTAAATCCTTACCTAGTGGATCTCAATTCTTTCTGCACATTAGGAGCACATGGAGAAAACCAATGGTGAAATCCCAGAGATTCTGAATCAATGAATCTGGTGAGGGCCTAAGATCTGTTTTGTTTTTTTTTTTTAATGCCCTAGCACAGGGGTGTCAAACTCATTTTCACTGAGGGCCACATCATTCTCGTGTTTGCCTTCAAAGGGCAGAATGTAATTTTAGGACTGTGTAAATCTAACTATTCCCTAACAGTTCAGTGAGAGATTGGTGCTGCTGCCAGGTAGAAACAAGGCGCCAGTCCGGATAAAACAAGGAAGAGGGCCAGATTTGGCCCACGGGGCTTGTGTTTGCCACCTGTGCCCTAGAATGTACAGCTAGGGTAGAAATCATTGCCTACCTAACTGGCTGTCTATCTTCTTCTATGTCCATGTCTTTTCTGATTCTTGCTTTCCTTCTTGATGTTCTACCTCCAATGGCCTTGACGCAGCCCATTGCTGCCTTGGGGACGTGCTTTTTTTTTAACCTAATTGACTTCTGCTGCAAAACGGTAAACATGGGTAGGTGGTCACTGCCAGGCACTCCTAGTGGTTTCTCTTTTTCTTTTCTCTCCCTGAATTACAGTTACACTCCTTAGTAGGATTGTGCCTGGCACACAGCCAGTGCTAAAGAAGTGTTTGAAAAGTCTGTTGTGATTGATCAATTTTTTGAGGTGGACAAATTTGATTGTAAGCCCTACAAATTATCATCTAAACATGTTACTCTTAGTCCTCTTTCTCATTTTGCATGGAAACAGGGATCAGTTTTGTGATTTCCCAAACAGGTTACCAAACCATAAAAGTGGGAGAGTGAAAGACTTGTGAATATGCTGCTGTCTCTCAAATGATTATCAGTCAGCAGTGCATGAATCAGAGGAGCAGCCTTGTAGTTTTGCCTACTGAAAGGGTCTCTGTCCTACTGGGGATGGCTTCCTACCCAGTCTACAGTGTTTGTTCTAAGGAGGAAGTGAAGCCTGGATCCAGTTGCTCCTTGCATCTGGTCAGCATCCCACTCATGGGCAGATAAGCTACATGCAAAGGGCTCTTCCTGCTTCTTTGCTTAGTTTCAGTACTCTAGCCCTCTCATGTCTGAAACTTAAAGAGAGAGCTTCTAATGAGTCTAAAACTTTGCCTCATATTAGCCACCCTGAACATCTCAGTCAAATTTGGGGAATCTCTCCCTCTCAACACCCCAGACATGCAAATCTTTGGGAGGAGTAATTTGGTTCCTATTTCTTACCCTACCTGCTTTTTGTTTAGTTATGAAAATGTACCCACAACATGTTTTCTTTATTCTGGTAGGATAAATCAGAAAATTAACAGATTTATAGGACACTTTAATTGACATTGACAGGAAAAGCATCTATAAAAACATCCTGATTTTGATACTCCTTAAGAAAAATATTTTATAAGACTTAAAAAATATTTTTACTAAGGCTTTTATATCAGTTGGACATATAATAAGCCTAGAAAAATTATATACAGATTCAAAATATGGACAAATTTTATCATTGGCAAATGAAATAAAACTTAAAAAGAATGTCTGTAAGTGCTTTTCAAAGGCCTTAAAAGTTAGATTATTTGACCCTTAGAAGGATATTATTAGGAATATTAGGTATAATGGGGAAAAGCCCAACAGTGCTTCCTTGATCCTGCTTTCCTACTGGTTACCCTACTGCTTCCCTAGCGATGAAACTAGGCTTCCCCCAGTGCCCAAGTTCTTTAAGAACATGTTCTTCATCAGAGGCTTCCATTTCATCACCTTCCATCACCCACTGCAAGCTCAAGTTTATATTTCTCCTTATATTCCACTGAAGACATTCCAGCAATGTCACCAGGGATTTCCTAATTATTAAATTCAAGGAATACTTAAATCATCCTCACTTAACCTCTGTGGCTCTGAATCCTGTATCCTTCTTGAATTTTCTTAGCTTCCAGAATGCTACTCTCCCCTGGTTCGCCTCATACCTTCTGGCCTCCTGAGGGTCTTCTTCATCCACTCTGGCTTCTTTTCCCTTGATCTGTTTTCCTGGGGGCTGGCTTCCATTTATTGCCTTGACTTGAACAATTGCCTACACATGGGTTGATAGCCTACCAACTACCATTTCTAGCCTGGACTTCCTTCTTTGGAGCTTTAGAACTGCATTTCAAATTGTCTACAGGTGACATTCACTCATATATCCCACAAGCAACTCAAAGTAGGGCCTCCCAAATGGAACTTGTCCTCCATCCAGAGCCCGAGCCTGAGCCCGAGCCCAACCACCTCCGTTTTTCCCTCTCATTTCACAGCATCATATTTCACCTAGTTCTTTGAGTTAGAAACCTGGGAGTCATTCTTGCTTTTTCATTTGACTTAATTTTTCATATATGATTAATTGCAAACTACTGCCAACTACTCTTAAATATATGTTTTCGACATTCTTCTCCCCAGCTCAACTCCCACTTCCTAAGTTCAGATCATTACCACCTCTTGCTCAGACAAGTGTAGTGGTAAACTGGTCTTCTTTCAGAGTGTTGCAACTCTGAGACAAAAGCCTCCCCATCCCAGCATACATACCTTCATCAGGGTGACCTAACAAAATGAAAAGCTTCTCTAATTTTACATTAACTCACCTGTTCAAAAAACCTCCAGGGTCCCTTGCTGTCTTTAGGCTAAAGCATGACTTTCTAGGTCCTTGTCCCTTAAGGTGGCCTCACATAGGGCCATTCCCAACACATGTCCTACTCCCCATTCCTGGGGAAGCTGTGCTCCTTCATGTCTCGCAGCCTTCCTACATTCTTGCTTCTTCCTCCTCCACCTTGACAACTTCTACTCATCTTTCAAGATCCAGATCAACAGTAACCTCTTCTATTAAGCCTTATGTGGCTCAGAGAGATTTGGATATTCTGTGCTCCAGGGCAAAGAGACAGTATAGACCGTGGTCATAAAAATGCCCTCTGAAATGAGACCCAACCAAGGTCCTAGCTTATTTTTACAGCTGTAAGCCCCCAGTAAGACACCTAATCTTCCTAGACCTGTAAAATGTTGACAACCACAGTACTTAATGCAGTAATTTTCTAAATGTTAGATGAAAATAATGGATATAAAACACTTGGCATGGGAACTGGAATATCACGATGACCACATAATAAACAATAGCTGTTACTACATTTTTGTGGCATTTAACAACAAATAGCTATGTACTATGTTTCTTGTTTATTATAATTACTTATTTATAAGTCTGCCCTTTCCCCAAAGCCTGTGAGCTACTTTAAGGTGATGTGCTAGGAACTATTTCCTCTGAATTCTTCGGGGCTGGCATAAGTAAGTAAATCAATGAGTTTTTCATGAATAAATAGAACAAATGAATGTAATATCAAGTGGAACAAGCCTGTCTTTGCTCTTTGATATTTACCTTATCCAAAAATCTCATACTAGTTAGTTGAACAATGTCATTTAGTCCTTAATACATCCTCATGGAGCAGGCAGATGATGGACTCATTTATAATTACATTTTATGTGTGGAGTTAGAGAAAGGGAAATTAAATAACAACTACAGTTTTATACAGTGGATCAGTAGAATTAGACAGGGGACTAAATGTTCTGTTTGTCTCCTGAATCTGTCACTGTGAACTGAAGCATGTTCTCTTTTTGGGGTTCTTCCTACCTGACAGTCATTTCTATATCCCAAAAGTGCTTCTAAGTCCCACTTGTTATAGTTAGAGTAAAAATACATTGGTTATTAGGAACTGAATTGTGTGCCCGTTCCAATTCATATGTTGAAGCCTTAACCCCAAATGTGACCATATTTGGAGTCAGACCCTTTAAGGAGATAATTAAGGTTTAGTGAGGTCAGAGAGATGGTCCTAATCCTTATATGACACACTAGGCCTCACTGTCCTCACCCACACATAGAGAAAAGGCCACGTGAGGACACAGCAAAAAGGTGCTATCTGTATGCTGAGGAGTGAGGCCCCACTAGAAATCAACTCTGTGCTGGCACCTTGGACTTCCAGCCTCCAGAACTGAGAGAAATTAATTTATTGTTGTTAAAGCCCCTAGTCTGTGGTATTTTGTTATGGCAGCATGAGCTGATTAATACCACCTGGGTTATAATAAAATATACAAATTCATATTGTCAATTAAGGGCTTATTGTGTTGTCAGACACTAATGCTATGTCAAGTCCTTAATATGCATTCTCTCATTAAATCCTCTCAACAAATTTAAGAAGGAGATACTATTATCATCACCATCTTGAAAAAAACCTCCATAAAACTAAAGAAAACAAACAAGTCACCCCCCCCCCCCAAAATCAGAGTAATCAACTTTCCTCAAGGCACAGACAATAAGAAGTGTCAGATCTGGACTTCAGGGTGCCTGTCTTCAGAGCCTACGTACTTAACCGCCATGCTGTATAGTAAAAACAAATTATCTGACCTGAGTGAGAATAGTCATTAATGGTCAATAAAAAATTAATTAAAGCAAGAATATCAGAAAATATGTAATTTAAAATGTCATTTTAATGTGAAATCCATTTGCCAATATTTCACTAAGGGTGGGAGAGAGGAGGCAAGGCAATGCTCACCGCTTTGATGCAGATTATGCAACTCTGCATTATCTTTTATTCATAAGCCATACTTTCTAATGCATTGTTGATAATCTCCAGTTTGAATTCCTTCCAAGTGCAATGGATCCTTAAAAACCCTGCTAAGCAATTTGTGTGAAGATCAATCTAGATTTTTATATTCCTCCTCTCCCCAATCTTTTAAAGTTGCCATATCCACACCCAATTCAAAGGATGTTTTTTAACCACACAACCTTACTGAAGCCCTCTAAGAAACTCGCTTTAGTTTTCAGAAATGCAACAGTCCATTTTTACTGTAATTGTACTTCATGGGTTTATATTCTGTTCAATTAAGTTGCATAAATTCAATAATCTCAACTGGATTAATATATTGAGGAGAAAATACAAGAGACTCTTAGTAATCAAACAATGGATTCAGAGAGAAGAGGAGGTGAGTGGTCAGTATGATCTGGAATGGATCAGTGTCTGTTAGAAGGGAATGGAGAGCCTTGGTTAATCTGGCTACTGGGTTAAATTGAGTAGTTTAAGAGAGCTTCTGCTGTAGTGATATGACCTCCCCTTGGTATACTTTTAGAAAATAGTGCCACATTCATTTAAACTTCATATTTTAGGTTTAAGCTTAGTGTTTTCATGGTTGTTTTTTTCATGACAGTGTTTTCAAGACTTTCTGTTCTTGTACAAAGTATTTATCATTTCATGGTTTAGTCCATGTGTCAATGAAAAGTTAGATTCATTTTCTAACTATGATTAGAAGCAAAGATGATGAGTACTTCCTAAATGGAATGGGATAGTTTATAGTTAGGAATTTATTAGTGTGGAAAGTATTATCATGCAGCAATGAAATATAAGCCTTAGGCATTGATTTACTATCATTTTCACCTGGGAATTAATATAAAACACTACATCCCAGAGCTCTAGGGTAGGTGCTCAGTAGACACAGTAAAAGGAAAAGGGGAAATGAGATGCCTGTTTAGAAGTCTCTTTTTCAGATGATGGAGTATTACTTTCATCCATTTTTATTCCAGTGACTTCAAGACCATTTTTATTTTAGGACAGACATAATCATTGTAAGATGTTCAGAATTAAGCAAATCCAGGCTCTTAGGAGATAGCTTCAAGCTGTCCTGGCCCTGAGGAAGCCCAGCTGACTGATTACATAAAATAATCTGCTCAGTGAATCCAACACAGGAGGTGTGGAGATAGCAACACTCCGTGGTCATTCATAGCCTCAGAGCTGAGCCACAGCTGAGTTTATCTAATTGTAGTACAGCAAGAGGAGATAAGACCCAGGAAAAATGCTGCAGTTCCAGAAAAAAACATTGCAACCAGTCTTGCCTTACACAGAAACTTAGGGTGGTTGTTTGAACACTTGCTACACATCTAGGGAGAATGCAGTATCTTCTGGACATATATAAAAAGTAAGGAGTTGGGTAGATTCTTACACATTGGTACTCTTCCCCAGAGTGACTCAAATTCATTGAGCAACCTTTAATAAACCATATAATATATACTTCTCATTATAAAATTATAGCTAATTCATTTGTCATAAGACACCTTAAGGATTTATTTCAGCAATTCAGAGGCAAAATGAAGGCTTTTTAAAAACTCTGAATATCTAACTAAATAATTATTAGTAGTGAAATTTGAATATATATAATTTTCATGTGTATACATATCTATATTTATCAAAATACAAAATATAGTGTGCTATACAGTTCATGCTCTGTGTATCATCAGGGACAAATGAGACATTTTAGATAATATGGCTATGTTAACTTATACTACAATATTATTTTGTGCTTGTAATAGCTGGCATTAAAATTAAAAATAATTTATGATTTTATGAACAGATACACAGTGAAAATGTGAATAAAGTCTTCTTGCTTTGTTTGTTTGTTTTTAAGGTTTTTTTAAACTCCCTTTCACATTTAATTATGAACAACTTTATTTTTGCAGAAAATTAGTGACCTTTTGTGTCTGCAAGTCACATTTCAATATGGAAATACTTATGAATTTAAAAATAAAATTGCCCTTTTGAGTATGCTGGTTATGGGAAAAGGTCTCATTAAATATAAACTCCATGTTGTGTCTCATTTGACACTTAAATCCATGGCTGACACACAGGAGGCATTCAATAGTCATTGACAGAATGCATCACATCTTCTACATTAAGTCCCAGAAGCTGTTTAAATCATTGGCAAAGGGAAATCATTATGAGGGTCTGTAGAAGTGAAGTTACTTTACTTGAGGGGACAATAGACCAGAAATTTTGGAAATACACCAACAAAACAAATGACTTATTATTCATGGCAGGTATCTATAATCACATGAAACAGGAAAAATACCTGATTAAATGGTACCATCTTTCCTTAGGGCAAAAACACATTTCAATTAAAGAACAGGGTTAAACTTGAGCCATTATTCTTTGTGGTTTTATCTGAATTGTTAACTGGATTAATGTTATTTTCTTCCCTAAGAATAGGGAAAAGGGAGCAAACCTCTTTCTCATATTTATTTCTTCAGTGCCTCCCACCATCCTCCAAGACAAACTTGACAGTCATTGGAAAATGCAAGAAATGGCTAACACAAACTAAGGTCTCAGTTATTCAGAGCTCATTATCCAACATGTGGGTTGTTTATAATTCCCTTTATTTCTACATTGCTCCCACATGTTTTTCTTAGGAATAAAAATGTAAGGAAGTTAAACTCCTATCAATAGAGTTTCTTTTTTTAAATATTTATTTATTTATTTATCTTTAGAGGGGAAGGAGAGGGGGATAGAAACATCACTGTATGGTTGCCTCTAGTGCATCCCCTGCTGGGAACTGGCCTGCAAGGAACTGGCTTGCAACCCAGGCATGTGCCCTGACTGGGAATTGAACCGCGATCCTCTGGTTCGCAGACCTGCACTCAATCCACTGAGCTACACCAGCCAGGGCTAGAGTTTCTTATTAGTTACCAGCTTTGATAAAATGTTTGGTGTAATTAATTTCTAGAGTGAGTTTTGGGATTTTCTGTAAATTTAAGTAATTCTTAGCAACCACTTAGATAGTTGCAAAGCCACAATCCCCTCATATTGAAAGTGGTTTAAATTGAGTGACATTGGATTATGATGGTGTCTTTTTTTAATACTCTAAAGCTCTAAGTAGTTATAAGTAATGAAATGTAGGCTAACATATTGATGGTTCCCACGTGTAGAGCACACAATGTGTTTTGGCAATATAGCCTAACACAGTCAGAAGTTTAAGGTTCCGGTCCCCTTAAGCAAACCTGAATTCTGCATTTACTTACTGGAATGATCAGGACAGGAATATTAGGATTAGTTAAATTGTCTTTCCTTGCAGTAGATCCTGGTTTTCTGTAAAAGCCAGCAATCAAACCAGTACTTATAAAACAATGTGGTAAGTACAATGGTGGAGGCTACAGGAAGCATTATAATGTTACAGTGCTTAGAACTGGTTACTTCACCTGGTTTGGGAAGGTGAGGGGAGGTTTCCTGAATGGCAAGTGACTGGACTTTTAAAGGATGCTATAGCTTTTCTGGAAGACAGACAATCTTCTAGGTAAAACATAGCATATGAACAGGGTCAAGGAATCAGAAATATTATGATGTATTCATAGAAACAGGAGTTTGTTCCTACTCAGAGTGGGACTAGAAGCAAATTTTATAAAAACTTTGGACCATCATTTCTCATTTGGCCACACTACTATGTGCATGGCTTACAGCAGTGAACATGAAGCAGGTCTCTGCCCTTAGGGGATAGTGGAAGCAAAAGAGTAACTTCTAATACTGATAGAGTCTTTGAAGAGAACAAAAAAGGTTAATGAGATAAAGAGTCAGGGGATATGAGAAGAATAGACTTTTAGAGAGTGGGTCAGCAAGAGCCTCTTTGAGGAGGAGACATTGAACCATGAAGACCCAGGGATTTCCCTGGATTACTGCAAGTGGAGGGATCAGCAATTGTAAAGCCCTCGATGTAGGAATGATCCTGGACATTCAAGTACCTGAAAGATGAGTGGTTCATCTGAAAAACAGTGAGATGAGGTAAGAAGGGATGAGGATGGTGGGAGTGGAGACTTTCAGGACCTCATGGCCCAGGGTAAGGGGTTGGATTTCATAGGAAGTCACTTAAGAAGGGGAGTGATGTGATCTAATCTATGCTTCAAGAAAGGTTACAATGGCTGTTGTGTGGGGAATAAATTATGGGGGAGGGTTGGAAAATAGAAGCTGAGATCCCTTGTGGGAGGTTACGAATGATGGTGGCCTGACTCTTTTGTGAAGTGAGGACAATGGATCCGCAAAGATTCATTGCATTCTGCATTTACTTACTGGCATGCTCAGGACAGGAATATTAGGATTAGTTAAATTGTCTTTCCTTGCAGTAGATCCTGGTTTTCTTTGTAAAGTTCTTAGAGCTATTGCAGGAAATAGTTCTGTAAGACACAATGTCAGATGTATATATATTGAAGAGTAGATTCAAGCATCAGATGGTATTGTGAAATGTAAACTTTAAACTTTCTTAGAAGTTCATTAGCTCTGAATCTATGCCCATTTTTATGCACAGTTGAAGCATTCCATCTCTTATTTTACAATGATAACAATTGCTTGAAGGATTCTTAAACTAAAACTTGTAGTAAACTCAAATGTACAGCATAAAAATAAGTCAGAGGGAGAAGAACAAATTAATAACTAAACATTCTCCTCACTCTGTCAAGGTCAACAGAAATTTTTCAATATGAAATTGAACTTCAATTTGAATATCACTCCTAGCCAGCCGGACAAATACTGGGGAAATTACTTAAGTGAAATTGGTCTTAACCATACATTATACAGAAAAATGTGGATGAGAAGAGCCAGTTAGGCTCTTGGAAGGATGGCCATCTCATAAAAGCAATGGGTTATAACAAAGGATTCTAGGCTTGGGGTCTTCTCAGAGGGTTAGAGAGACAAAATTAAAACAAAGCATTCCTCACACACAGTCCCAATTCTTTTAATCAAATCTAAATAATTAACTGGACTGACCTGGAAATCTTAGTAACACATTAGTAGTAGACACAAAGGGGGTAAGTACATTAAAATTTTTCTTAACATCTTACACCAACACATTGTGATTTAAACACAATGGTAATCATTAAGAAACTTAAGTTCAAAGGGTAAAAAAGAAATTCTTAATTATTTGAGACATATACAATCAATTCAAACACTAATGCAAACAGGTTTAAAACCTGATCCCAAGTTTGGGAAGCTATTATCCCAAGTTTGGGAAGTTCGAATGCTTTAAATTTACAGATGGCTTTCTACTTGAGAATATTTATATTTTTCAGGATCTAAGTGATATTTCCAGTCATTTTACAGAAGAAATAGAAGAGAAGAAATGAAAATTGAAGTGAGAACAATACATTAACCATGCAATTTAAAATACAATGATTTGAACATAAGGACCTTGCAGATATTTTAGTCTTTCTTAGTCAAACTGGCTTTACATTTTCAATTCCCTCTGAGTGTACAGACAGTCAGAAGTCATACAATAAAGTAAGAATGTTTGGCTTGAGTGGGGAATAAAAACTATTTGGCTCCAGCTCTGACTTTAAAGACTAGACTCCACTTATAGCTTTGGACATGATTACATAACATTTCATGCAAAAGGCTCTGATTTAGAGTGAAATGGCAGCTTTATCCATAGCAACTGCTCAGAAGAAATGTAGGTCCATCCTCTCACCCACAGTAATTGGAAGATGGGTGCTAGATAAATCTCAATAACATTCACACACTAAACACATAACCCTGAAAAGTAGTGGAGGACATTGAAATACTGGGTTCATAGGAAGCGGTAGTCCATCTTCATATAGTTCTCATATGTTTAATTTTGTGCTGAGCTGAGAATATTTAGCTTGACTTATCCTCTAGATCATTCCATCACTGCAGTTTCCTGTGTCTTGCTCTGGCACCTTTTTCTCATTTATCTGTAATTTGATATTCCAAAATTGTCAAATCACTCTAGAGAAGAAGACCTGTACAGATGGTTAAGATTTTCTGAGAGCCATACAAGTCACCAATTCAGGATTTTCACATCCAATCTATGGACAGAATTCTGGAAAAGGATAAATAAAAATGAGTAGGATCAGAATTGGAGCACCATGTCTAATGTATTTGGAAACTTTCCTTTTCATGTCCTACTTGGGGAGCCCAGGCAGCTGGCTTTAATTCAGCCTGAAGACAGAGTGCCAGCCTGCCTGGCCTGGCGGCCTGGGAAACAGGAACGTTCTGTGTTGAAGGTGCCCTCTGTGCAAATCTCTGTGGGGCTGGAATTTTACCCTTTGTTCCTATGGTCACCACTGTGGGTGCGGATAAGGGTCTTTCTCACATAGAGACCATTGCCTTTAATTAATGGGAGCAAAATTTATTTTCATCACTTCTCCACAGAATAGACAAGTAATAAAAATGCTGTGTTATCCTTTGTTTTGCAGACTGAGGGTGAAGCCCACTGTTCTCTTCCTGAGCTTCCTATACCAAAGTCTTTTTTTAAATTAAATCATTTTTTAATTGTTATTGCATCTATTCAGGAAGCAACAAGGCAAGTTGTGAGTGAGCCACCAGCCAGGTAGGTGTTGAAAGCTTTCCAGCAGTGTGTGTGCTTGCTGCCTGGGGCACAGGGAATCACCGCATTGCTCAGCAACCCAGCTGCTTACAACAGGCTTCCCAGGTAGGACAAGGCTGCTTAGCATTACCTGCTCTGCAGGTAGTCTTGGCAGCTATGTTTCAAAGGGAAGGTGTCAGCCAAACTCTACACTTGGCTTCTCAAGTGAATCAGTGGGAAATTAGGCTACAAAGTTGGCTTAGAATTAGAATATATCATTTTGTTATTGTGAACCTGACTGAATCTGAATTATTTCTAGAGAAAGGAGATGCTGAACTAGTCATCATCTAATATCCCTTAAACAAAGAGATGCGTATTTCACCCTCCTTCAAGGGAGGTGAAATAACTCAGATGAACCCAACCAAAGCCTTGGCAGGAAACCAATGGAAATTAGTTTCTTTTCATTAATTTTCATTTTCCAGGGCAGCAGAAACAATACTACCTCTGGGTAAAAATTTATTCTTTGTTTCCATAATTAGAAAACTAAACTATTTAACTGTTGGCTGGAAAGGAGAGAGTATTAATTATAAATATTTCATAGCAAGTGATGTTGGAATTATCATATGGCCCACCCCTGAGAGCTAGTAACTCTCACAGATACTATTTTAGACAACTCATTTTTAGTCTAACATTAGTTTATAAGTATAAAGCATGAGAATGTCGGCTGATGATAGCCTGTGTTAAAAGAGACAGAGAGGGAATTGGGAAATAAGGCCAAGTTTATTTCAGATGTCTGAAATAGGGTTTTTAGTATAGGAGAAGACTTTAGATGAAAGTGCAGTATTGGAGTTTCCTTCTGAAGGAGTAACAAAGGACATGCCCAATCACTAATCAATGGCTATAGAGATTCCCAAAAGACTATACCAGTCAACTATTTTGAAGAGTTGTACACGTAATTTTTTGTCTTAAAATTAGGCAGAACGCCGTGCATTACTACTTTGTCATTTTGTACTCCCGACCACTGAACCTGGGTCTAAGAAGTGAATCAGATATTTTAAGTTCGACATGCATGTGCACACACACACACTATTTTTAACAGTATTTCTAATAATATGGCCATATTGTATACTCACTGATCACTTTTTAAAAATCTGGGCTTCTAGAAATTCTTGGAAAAAAACATGGTGTCAATAATGAACTGGGTCAGTACTTTTTATAACACCAGTTTTATAGACTGAGAACCAGAGACACTCAATGTAGGTGACTTTTCTAAGACAATAACATTGAATTCATGGGCCCCTGACTTCCAGTCCCTGGGGGATGCCTGGAATGACTCAGCCTGTGAGTCCAGACATCTCAGTCCTCTCATAATTTCTCTCATTTCCAGTTCCCAAGAGGATCAAGAACTTTCATCCTCCCTCCCCCATATTCTCCAAATCCGAGAGTCTCAGTCTTTCATTTGCCAAGTGCCAAATTAAATGATTTCACACAAAGCCTTAGTAGCACTTTGAAAATATACAAGGCTACAATGATAACAAGCACAACATTCTTCAGCAGTCTGTTAAGCTTTGTGTTTATGTAGCAAGATGTCACCTCTAGGACCTTGCCTCATTGGCATATCAATGCACTACAAGAAGAGGAAGAGAGAAGATGCTACTTCAATGACTAATAGTGGAATTCTTTAGTGTCCCAGTGCAATGCAGATTTAATGTACTAAATAAGTTCATCTTCTTTGCTTTAAGATGATTTCCACATTTCCAGTGAATCATCTGAAATCTATTCCATTTAAATTATATACATCAGCGATTTTTTCTAATCCTTACCCAAGAATATGCTTATTGATTTTAGAGAGAGGGGAAGAAAGGAAGAGAGAGAGGAGAACCATTAATACAAAAGAGAAATATCGATTAGTTGCCTCTCATATGCATCTTGACCAGGAACTGAACCCATGACCTTCTAGTTTATGGGAAGATGCTCCAACCAACTGAGCCATACTGGTGAGGGCCATCAGTAATTTTCAACCAGTGTGCTGCAAGAATTTTTAAAACATGTAATGTCTGACTATTCAGTCAGGGGCACTGACCTCTTTTTCCTTAGATTGTCAAATAAAAAATGACAATAGTCAACACAACAATAGCTGTTCGGTATGAATGAATCAAAATTATTCCTATTTTTGTCAGAGTGGCAAAAAATATATTTCTTGATGTGACACAGAATTTTAATAATTAGCTTATGTGTGCCATGAGATGAAAGAGGTTGAAAATTACTGACATATATATATATATGTCATATACATGTACATATATGATTAAAGAACAAACGGTAAGTCACAGAACATTAAAATGAGGATGGAACCTCAGATGTCATTTGACTCCCCTGTCATTCTAAGGTCGATCAGCTGGCTTGAGAGGTGGTGGTAGGGGGGTGGGGGATCTCTCTCCTTAACCATAGGCCTTTGACCCAAGGCCATGACCTAGAACTGATTTCTAAAACCTGGATGAACATGCACTGATCTCTGAACAGTATGTCACACCTATCCCCCCAGAAAACTTTTCTTGGCCATGTTAGATTGATCTCCCTCAGGCCTAGCCCCCAAATCCCCACCCCACAGAGGTCTGCAAAGGACACTGGTTAGCAGCAATCCTAGAAGCAGAATAAGATGTAGTGAATGAGCGGTCCTACATTGAAAAGCCAAAAATATTCACCAGTGGGGTTGGTAACATCCTCCTGAGATCCCAGTGCCCACATAAACCAAATACATGTAAATAAGGATGAGGATGAATAAAGAGCAGTATGTTTTAAAAAACAAAGGAACTAATTAAACGGTGTTTAAAGAAGGGCACAGACTGGCATTCTGTAGTCTAAGTTGTGGCCTTATCTGGCTATTCTCACCTATATGGCATTTTTAAAAAACTCATTTGAACAGACACTTAATTTTCATCGCCCCTTTTATTAATAAAAGGCTGGGGGGTGGGAGGAAGGCATGGTGGTTTTGTGCTTTTGCTCCAAGGCTGAGGGGCGTTGCCACTGGATTGTTTACTGTGAGTCACAAAGTCAAGTCACAAAATCAAGTCACGCATCTGTGTTTTTTTAAATATCTATTTACTTAAAGGGAGAACAAAGAACATGTTTTTAAAAATACATGCACACAGCTTGTGACTAAAGGGAGAGCCTCAGTTCTTCTTAGGTCACACTGTTCCTACTCTGAAGGCATGTCTTGAGCCTTGTCATAAGTGAGGCTATGACAGGGCTGAAGAGTTGGCAGCCTTGGGCCACAGTCTGGCAGCAGGTGGCTTTGCTCCATTAGCACAGTATTTTAAAAATTGGAATTTGATGGATTTTTGACATTGCATACATTCCCTCTTTTTCTTTGGGGTCCACCCCCACCTCCAGATGTCAGCTGGACCAGTCCCTGCAGGACTGTTTTCAGACCCTGTTCCTAAAAGGGAAGGGAGGTTGAGAAGGCCCTGACCCCTAGCAGGGGAGGGCGGACCTTCCCCATCCTTTCTCTGCCAGGTGAGATGCTCCTCCCTGCTCTCCTCTGTGTGAGGGTGGGAAGGGAGGTGAGATCTGTTGGACAACCCCCTACTTGGTGTCAGGATCAGGGAGGAGGGACTTCACATATCCCTAGACACTTCTCCCTGAGGTGGCCTCAGGTACTTAAATTCTCAGCAGTTGTTAATGTGCTACTACTCCATTTTATCTTTCTTTTTCTAAAAAATTACTTTATTGTTGTTCAATTACAGTTGTTTGCATTTTCCCCCCACCCCAGCCAAACCCACTTCTCTCCCTTGCTCCCACCCTCCCCCTTGGTTTTGTCCATGTGTCCTTTATAGTAGTTCCTGAAAACCCTTCTCCCCACCGTCCCTTCCCCTGTCCCCTCTGGCTATTAAGATTGTTCTTAATTTCAATGTCTCTGGTTATATTTTGTTTGCTTTTTTGTTGTTTATTATGTTCCTGTTAAAGGTGAGATCATATGGTATCTGTTCCTTACTGTCTGGCTTATTTCACTCAGCATAATGCTCTCCAGTTCCATCCATGTTGTTGCAAAGAGCAGGGGCTCCTTCCTTCTCTTTTCTCTTTCGAATGCAAACTGGTGTGGGTTGTTTTCTGTCTCTAGAGCCTAGTACAGTGGATTCCCTGAGCCACGGTGATAAAGAATTTCAACAGACCTCCACAGAGGAGGCATTAGAGTGAATTAACACTGCACATTAGTAATATCTCACATTGTTATATTTGTGGTTTCGTGTTCTCCTGAACACACTGCCAAGTAAGTATAACTCAGGGAAATAAAAATGTATAGTAGAGCATGAGAATTCTCTCATTTATATGTTAATATGAATTTAAAAATTGAGATGTAATTGACGTACAATGCATTGGTTTCAAGTGCACAATGTAATGATTCAATATTTGTATATACTGCGAAATGATCACAGTAAGTGTATGTAAAATCTGTCACCATACATAATTACAAAATTTTTTTCATAATGAGAAATTATCAGATTTAGTCTCTTAGCAACTTTCAAATATGTAATACAGTATTATTAACTATAGTCACGTGCTGCACATTAATGAATTTTTTATACATAATTATAATGACAGAAGGTGAGATGAATGTGAAAAAGGAATGGTAAGTAAAACAGCAGAAATAGTCTCCTTGGGTTCACATACAAGAAAAGTAAAGAGAACAATATCACCATAAGTGCACACTCTGCAGTCAGACCAGGTGAAAATGCTGCCTTGAAGACCCACTAAACCTGTGCCTGACTTCAGGCATATTATTCCTGATGCCCTGGTTTCCATATCTATAACATGGAAATAATGACAGGGACAATTTCATAGGGTTATGAAGGACTTAATTAAAAATCCATGTAAAAACCCTTGGCATAGTAGTAATAATAAGCCTTTGGTAATTTTTTATTACTGTGATTATTGCTAATATTTAGTGTAACTCACAAGTTTACTTGCATGATTGCCTTTTAAGAATTTCAGAAGCTCTATTTCACACAACCACATTTTTACTGATATGTCCCCTAGAGCAAGGGACATGAAGGAAAGAATAAATAAATGGGATTTCATCAAAATAAAAAGCTTCTGCACAGCTAAAGAAAACAGTGTTAAAATAAAAAGAGAACCAACTGTATGGGAAAACATATTTGCCAATGAGACCTCAGACAAGAGTTTAATCTCCAAAATATATGAAGAACCTACAAGACTCCACTCTAAGAACACAAGCAACCCAATTACAAAATGGGCAAAGGGCTTGAACAGACACTTCTCCAAGGAGGACATACAGAGGATCCAGAGACACAGGAAAAGATGCTCACTATCGCTAGCTATCAGAGAGATGCAAATTAAAACCACAATGAGATACCACTTCACATTGGTCAGAATAGCCATCATAAACAAAACAACAAAAAACAAGTGTTGGAGAAGTTGTGGAGAAAAGGTGACCCTAGTTCATTTTGGTGGGATTGCAGACTGGTACAACCACTATAGATAACAGTATGGAATTTTCTCAGAAAACTAAAAATAAATCTCCCTTTTGACACAGCAATTCCATTGCTAGGATTAGATCCAAAGAACCCTGAAACACCAATCCAGAAGAACCCATGCACCCAAATGTTCATAGCGGCACAATTTACAATAGCCGAATACTGGAAGCAACCTAGGTGTCCATCAGTAAATGAGTAGATTCAAAAACGATGGTACATTTACACAATGGAATTCTGTGCTACAGAAAGAAAGAAGAAGCTCCTACCCTTTGTAACAGCATGGATGGAACTGAAAAGCATTATGCTGAGTGAAATAAGCCGGGTGTTGAAAGACAAACACCATATAATCTCACCTTTAACAGGAACCTAATCAACAAAACAAACAAGCAAGCAAAATATAACCAAAGACACCAAAATAGAGAACAGGCTGACAGTGACCAGAGGGGAGAGAAGAGGGAATTTCAGGGGAAAAGGGGAAGGGTTTACATGAACAAGTATAAAGGGCACGTGGACTAAGGGAAAAACTAGGGGGGGTGGAAATAGGATGGAGGTGGGGAGGGCTGGGGGTGTTGGGGTGGGATGGAAGTAAAAGACAGAAAACTGTACTTAAACAACAATTAAAATAATAATAATAATAATAATAATAATAATAATAATTTCAGAAGCTTTACAAAACCACCACTCCGAATTCTTCAATTTTTCACGAATTCTCTTGTCTCATATCAATAGTAGCTCAGACCTTGGGAGGAATTAATGATTTGGTTTATACTTTAAGTAATTACTTTAGCATAAAAATGTATCTTAGCATATTGCTCTATACTTTAGGTCTTAAAGTTCTTAGGTGCAAAATTAATTGTAAAGATGAATAACCTTTGGAAAAATAAAATTAAACTGACAAGCTCAAAAACACTTGCTATGAGGAAAGATTTTTACCAAACATCTCAGATATTACCCAAATAGTAAGATTTACATTGTCAAGAATGGCTTGGGCAGGCTTTAGTTCCTTCTTCCCAATTGCCATCAGCACTCTGAAAGCCATGTCACATAAAAAATAATCAATTAAAGTAAAATCTTCATATACTTTCTCTATGAAGGAATTCTGGAGCCACCCTCATGTAATATGTGCTAATAAGAAAATGAATGAGTAATTAAATAGTAAAATTTGGATCAAGTTCTCCTCAGGAGGCCCAAATAGCCTCAGCAGGGCTTTCTCTGGGAATTCATGAAGATCTTTGACAACCTATTAATTACAGTTGGCAAGACTGGGTTAGATTATACTTTTTTCCACTCTAATAAAAACTCAGCCATTTTTAACCACACAGGCAAAGATAGAGAATGATGTAGTTGGCAGGCCGGACAGTATCACACAGGCCAGGGAATTTTCATGATGCTCAGCTAGCTCAACAGGGCAGCCACTGAGTGGCTGGCTCTTGCTATCAAAGAGTTCATGTGGTTTGTTCAGTAGTAAACACACTTGGGCCAGGAAAGATGTTAAAAATTTATATCTTTTGTGTTACCCTCCAGATTAAAACATAGCATGGTCCACCTTCCATTCATTAATTATGGCTGATTGTGAGAACTGACTGAAGAGGAAGGTAATACAAACTTGCCTTGAAGTGCAGCATGAGCTAGACTTGCCACCAGTGCCCCCAACCTATGGCCATTTAGAGCATTCAATTTAAGCTAATGAGAGGGATATTCTTGAACATGAATTTCAGAACATTTTAGCTGACTGACCTCTCAGAAATAGGCACTGAGGATGGAGCCTCATCAAACAGACATGTGTGGACAGAACATTATTCACCCTGGCATTTATGTTATATGGACAAACAAATGTATCTATACTACAACCTCCTAAATTATGCAAGTATGAAACATGAGGTCTTCCCAGGAGGTATCCAGGCATGTAATGTGGAAAATAGAGATATTTACTGAAGATACATGATATAAGAAACATTGTACATAAGACAATGATGCCTCAGTACCCCTCAAGGTAGGCACCTCGGGACCTCACACAGTTCCCCCAGTTGCCATCACCTGTGCCCTGTTGTATTTTCCTGACTCTCATCGACAGTCTGAAATCTCTTTCCTTTTGAAGGTGATTTTAGTTTTGGGAAAAGCCAGAATTTGTAGGGCACAAAATCTGGGCTGTAGAGAGGCTGAGTCACCTGGGTGATTTGATGTTTCACCAAAAACTCTTCAGGAGATATGATGCACGGGTGCGTTGTCATAATGAAGCTGCCAATCACTGGTTTCCAGTAGCTGTGGCCTTCTGAATAATCTGAATAGTTTCCATGGAAGAGTGTTCAAGCTTAATGCAAAATTTTATGCATATGTATTGCTCTACTTGTTCAGTCACTTTGAATGTGATGGCCACACAGTACACATGCTCACTCAATGGCATCTACCACCCCCACTAACTAGTACAGTGAAATGATCACTGTTCACACATGTGCATTCCAGTCCACTCTCCCTGGCTGCCAGGTTACACTGATATTGCATAAACTGTTCTCGTTATATTAACAATGGCTGGGCTTTTTTTGGACAGACATCGTATGTTTAGAGCAAAAAGTGAATCCTGTATTTATGTTCCACTAGCACACTATTGAAGAGTCCAGAACAGTGAAAAATATGAGAGGAAATAATCTGGGCTCAAGAACAAAAATGGATTTCTAGGAAGTCTAGAGGGGGAGAATAAAAATAAGACAAACAATAAACAATAAAAACCGTGAAACTGAAGCACTGAATGGCTAATCATCGACTTCTCATCTTGGCATTCCTCAAGCTTTGGGAGCCTTGCCCACTTAACCCAGTGGTTCTGGACCAGGGAAAATTTTGCCTCTCAGAGGACACTTAGTAATGGCTGAAGACATTTTTGATTGTCATGATTGTATGCTAATTGCTGGAGACCAGGGATCCTGCTTAATATTCTACAATGCACAGGATAGTGCCCACGACACAGAATTACCTCAGCAAAAATGTCAGTAATACTGAGGCTGAGAAACTCTACCTTAACTCCTACCCATGGGTATGACCTGTCCTGGATTTGGGCTAATGCTGTCCTGATCAGGGTCCTTAGCCAGTACCTTAGTGGCTCAAGAGCATCAGCCTTTCAACTTCATTTACTCTGCCCTTGAACGCCAGTGCCTGACTTTTGACCTCTCTCCCTATCCCATGTGCTTGAGTTCTTTCTCTGATCTCCTGACTAATGTTCTACCTAGCTCATCAGAAAATGTGGTTTTAACTTCTCTCTGAGACCTTCAGGGACTGAAGTTAGATCCTGCTCTCTAGTCATCTGGTCTGGGACCTGGGGACTGCTGTGAGATCTTCCTGGCGCCACCTACTTATCTGCTTCATTTTCTGCTCTCGGGCCTTCCTGAAGTTTGCAGTGATTGAACAGGCTTATCTCTTAGATGTCAGGGCCTAAGTTTCCTCTTTATAATATTATGTCAAATGGTCTGCTCCTTCTGGCTCTCAGAATGCCTGGCTTTTCACCATGCCTAGACTTCCCTCAAACCAAATCCACCAACATCCTTATGCTTGTACTTGCCCATACCTGAGGTCTCCCTGGTCTCTGTCCTGCTCTGTCCCTGCCAGGCCTGCCTTATCACCCACTCACTGAAACCCACTATTGAAGAACCTAAAATCCCCATCTCAAGCTCACCCTCTTATCATACAGCAACTTATGCTGACCTCCCCATAATTAATATATATCAGATACTAGTTTCTATTTAGAGAAACCAGAGAAAAATAAGCTTCTTTAAAAATCAATTCATTTAATAATATACAATTTTGAATGTTGATATGGTAAAAGTAGGAATCTACAGTGCCAGAAAAAAAATAGAGGAAAACACTTTATCTGCAAGCAAGCAAATTAAATATTTAAGAACATGCTACAAAGAAAAAAACTAGATGATTTTTAAATGAGTAGTTCTGTGAAAAGAGGCTTAGGTAACTATTGATGTTAACTGTTGGAAAGGTTAATTATATATCATTTTGCCCTCTTTTTATCATCATAACTTTGGGTAATGTATCCTTTACTTCATTATACAGCTTATGTCCATCTCCTGTGTAATAACTGCCACCAGAGATGACATTTCTGGAGAAACCACAAACCAGCTAAAGTTAGTTCTGCTCCCGTCTCTCAGTCTGGGGGCTTTTTTCTTTGAGACAGAAATGTAGCTGAGTTCCTATCACAATGAAATGTTTTTAAAATATCATTTGGACAGACATAAGAACATGCAATTTCCTCAGAAGTTAACACATGCTGCCGAAAGTGAATGTCATAGTTGTGTGATTTGGCCAAGGACTCAGTTCAGAAGCTTTTACACACAATGAATACACATGATTATTTCAGTGTACTGCATCTATATCGATTTCTGAAGTGAATCAAGCAATCTCTCTGGCCCTAGTAATAATAACAGAGATCATTTATTGAGCACTTAATTGGTGCAGACTAGTAAAGCCTTTTATATGGATTATCTCATTTAACTCCCATCATAGTTTTATGAGTGTTATTTTATGAGTGTTATTTTATAGTGTTATTATTATCTTAACTTTACAGATCATTAAGTAAAACTTCAAGAAGTAACTTGCCCAAGATCACATAGCTGCTGAGTGACAGACACTGACAGGTTTAAATTTAGTTCTATGACTCAGCTCCAATACTCAACTGCTATGCTACCTTCCTTGCCATTAATATTGAAGATTTTATTTATATCTCATGGTGTTTTGGACCACTTTCTTGCTCTGTTTAACAAATAACAGTGCTCAAACTTTCCTTCTTGGAGCTAAGGTCAGGCATTACAGAGAATTCTCTTAAAAGATCTTTTTAGTTAGAACACACACACACACACATACCTATGTCTTAATACTAGAAATGATTAACTATCATTAAGGTGTTTGGACACATAGATGGTATATGGGGACTCATAGGTGGGTGTCTGTGTCCTGACCCCGTTACCATAAGAAGAATACTTGTTACTATTTTCTGGGCTATCCCAGGACTGCCAATGAAGGGACATCTTTGAGTTGTAACCATGAGAGAAAGCTGTGGGGTTTTTGTAGCTGCAGTGCTCCTAGAGCTTCAAGGGCTACTCCCTTTCACCTAAGGGTAACTAATAAGGGGACTGACCCCCAAGTGATAAGAGTGGGTTGGCCTCTGATAAGGTACTGGTAATTTCTGGAGAAGTTATTTCATCACACGTTGCTTTCCATTTTTCTCAGGGCAAGTGCTCTAGTATAAAGAAGGAAGGATGCACTGTGATTAGGTACCTTAAAGTGGGAAATTTCCCATTTAAAAAGAAATGTAAGCACCTGAGGCATAGAGAAAATAAAAGGTCTATAATACTGGCCAGTGACACCAGACCTAGGACCACTTCTTGCCAAAGAAGATTCCCAAAAAGGACTTGAAACCTCTCAGGAATTTGCTAAGCCACCTCTGCCTAAGGTCCTTCGCTGGCTGCCTCTTACCCACATGCTGAGGGCCAAACCCACAATGGGCATGCAGAGCTCTTGACAATCTGACTGCCTTTCCATCTCATCTTCAACTACTCTCCATGCTCCACACACACTCCAAGCCTCCAGTCCAACAAGATTCCTACTGTAGATTATCCCCCTCCACTCCACTGCCCTTTACCTTCTTCCTGGAGTGCCCTTCCCAACTTCATGGCTGAGCTCAAATTTCCTGCCAGGCATAGTTAAGCATCTGGGCTGCTATGTTTCCATTTTGCCTTGTACAGGGGTGGGCAAAAGTAGGTTAAATTACCAGCCATCATTACCTAAAAGATAAATAATAAGGATACAAAATAATAACAATAATAATATGACAAAAATACAAATAAAATAATACAATAATTAATAAATAACACAAAAATAAACCTGTATTTCATATACTCTCAACTATAAACCTACTTTTGCCCATCCCTGTGCATATCTCTATTACAGCATCTACCATATTGCTGTATTGGTTGACTTTCCTGTCTGTCTTCCCAGGTGGACTGAGAGACTGGACAGAAATTATGGTCAATTTACCTTTCTGTCTCAGAACCCAGCACACACAAGTACTTAATCCATGTTCAGTGAGTGGTGAATTAGGCTTTTAAATTGTCCAGGACATTAACAGTATTCAGCATACATATCTACCTTATTTGGTTTTCAGTGAATCATTTAACATATGAAATATTACTATTTTCTTTTTTTCTGTTATTTAATATTCAAGGGAATGAGAAGAGTGCCATGACAGTCCAATGGGGGAGGAGCACTATTTTTAACAAATGGGGCTTGGGACAGCTGGGCTTTCACATGCAACAGAATGATGCTAGGTCCCTTCCTTGTACCATCCAGCTCAAAATGGGCCGATCACAGACCTGAATGTATTAACTAAAATTGTAAAATTTTTAGATTAAAACAGGCACAAAGCTTTGTGAGCTTGGATCAGGCAACAGTTTCTTGGATATGAGACCAAAAAGCACAAGCAACAAAAAAATACAAATAGATACATTGAACTGTAGCAAAATTAAAAGCTTTTGTGCTGCAAGTAATACAGCACAAAATATATCAGGGAAGTGAAAAGACGACATACAGAATGGAATAAAATATTTCCAAATCATATACCTAATTAGGGACTTTTATCCAGAGTATATAAAGATTTCTTACAACTCAGCATTAAAAAGTTAAATTATCCAATTAAAAATTAGGCAAAGGTTTTGAATATACATTCTCCAAATAAGATATATAAATGGTCAGTAAGCACATAAAATGATGTTCAACATCATTAACCATTTAGTAAATGCAAACCAAAACTACAGTGAGGTACTACTCCAGACCCACTAGGCTGGCTATAATAAAAAAGACAAATAATAGCATGCTAGTGAGGATGTAGAGATAATGAAACCTTTATTTATTGCTGGTGGGGATGTAAAATGAAGAGCAATTTGGCAGTTTCTTAACATGTTAAACATAGAATTCACCACCTGATCCAGCAATTTCACTCCTAGAGTAATGAAAACACATGTCCATATAAAAACTTGTAAATGAATGTTCATAGCAACATTATTCACAATAACCTCAAAGATGGGTCTTCCAAATACCGATACATGGATGAATGGATAAATATATTTGGTATATCCATACAATGGGACATTTTTGTTACATACCATGTGGTATATCCATAAATGGGACATTATCTGATAATTAAAATGCATATACTATTATATGCTACAAAATAGATGAACCTTGAATATATTGCAACATTAAATGAAAAAAAAAGCCAGATCACATATTGTATGATTCCACTTATAAGAAGTATAGACAAAAAGTAGACTGAAGGTTGCCCAGGGCTGGGGAGGGAGAGGAGGAGGAGTAAGTCCTTAATGAATATGGGATTTCTTTTGGGGATGATGAAAATGTTGTAAACTTAGATTGTGGTGATAAGTGTACAACTATGTGAGTATACAAAAACCATTTACTTTTATACTTTAACTGGGTGAATTTCACAGTTATAAAATAATATAGATGTTTAAAATACCCGAAAGAATGGTGGTTGAACTATGAGCCCTGCAGTTTTTCTCCCTCTTGCAGCTCTTCCCATCCCGAAGGTACTCCCTCTTGGCCACTCCTACCCTGACTGTTGGAAAACAGTTCTCCTACATCTTCATCCTCCTCCTGGAATGTTGTCTTCACACTCCTTGCCTTTGGCGAACAATGACTTTGAGTCAAGGGTCTCTCCAACACCATCTCAGATCAGGTGCTGGTCCTCTATTACACAGCAGTGAAGTTCACTGTATCCAGCCCTTCTCCTGTCTCTGTCCTGTGCTCTGACAATACTCTGGGCTGTGCCTCTTTCATGGAGTACTCTGGCATCTAGCTCATGGTCTTCCTTTCCACCTCAACCCCTGGAATTATCTCACAGGATCTCATTGCTTCTTCATCATGGCCCTGCTTCCTCGGGTACATTTTTGTGGGACTGAAGGACTGCAGTATGCCTGAAATTTGTAAACAAAACAAGGTCTCTCCTACGTTGGTGCCTTTGTACACACTGCTTACTCTGCCTGCAATTCTGCTCCTTCTCACAAAGTCCTGCTTCTTCTCCAGGGGTCACTCAAACCTCACCTTCTCCATGAAGCCTTCTGTGTCTGTTTTCTAGCAGTGTGTAGACAGGCCTTCACAACAGTAATGACTGAGTCATCCTACAGTACATTCTTCTTGGTATTTAATCATCTAGCATTAATTAATTGAGTACTGAAGTTGTGCCAGGCAGTGTAGAACTTCAGTGACTCGACCATATACTTAAATGTTTAAAGGACTCCATTTTTATCATTGGCAAACATTGGCATTGCTTGCAGACATCCAATTCCCCATGACCTTGCTAAACTGTTCCTGAGAAATAGAAGTTTTGTTTATAAATAATTACAACTAAATGGTGCCTCCCCTTGTGATTCATATCAAGCTCATGGCTCTCTGTTTTATTAAACACTCTGTATGGTGAACTCTGCCATATGATTCAGTTATAGATCTAGAATATTTAAATCTGCTCAACCCCAGCTAAGCCACTGGGTTTTAGAGAGGTACATTTGTCAACAGGTTGCCAGGTATGCCCATAAATCAGTGTTTCTAATAATTTAGTTTTATATTAAAATCAGAATTGCCTTGGTGGGGGCACTTCTGATTTTAAAACACAGATTAACAAGCTTCCCTGAAAGTTCTGATAACACAGGTGTCAGCTGGGCCCAGGAATCTGCATGTTCATAAGCAGTAGGTGCTGATGGGCTGTATTTTGAGATGCACAGATCTAGATCCTTTAGGTCCTACTCCCATGCTCACACATACCATCAGTGAGAACAAACCCTTTTTCAGTTACTTCCTGACAGCAGACTCTCAGCTTTAGGGCAGCAGAGTTCCAAGCACAGCTTGCTGAAGAGCATTTTTAAAATACACTTTGAAAAGCCTTGACTGAAGATATTTACTGTTACCAAACAATCTCTGTACCTAGACTCCAAACATTGTCTCATACTAAACATAATTCAAAAAAGTGTTTTCTGCATATAAATTGATAAGCTTTCTTTTGCTATTAACATGAAAATTTTACCCACTGTAAGTATGTATGTGTATATCTACACCACAAAACTATGTTTCATTATTTGCTTTTCATTCTTTCTCATTTTTTTCCTTAGCTACTAGGAAACAACGTCAACTTTTTGGTGTTCAATTGAAGAAACATAAACACCAAATTATGTATCCTTAGGCCTCCTGGAGCAGATAAGCATAAGCATAATAATAATAGTTCACCTTTATTGAGCATTTTCTATAGGCTAAGTACCCAATATATCTTTATTTCATTCAATCCTCTAAGAACTTTATGCATATTTAATCAAACAAATCATGTATATTCTTATTTACATATGAGGAAGCTGAAGGATACAGTCTCTCTGAGCAAGAGTAAGGTGCACAGTGGTGGATGACCCTGGGTAGGAGAAGGATGACCCTGGTAGGAGAAGGGAGGGCTAAGTGGAAAAGGGAACTTGAAACAATGGAATTCTGCTAAAAATCATTTTCTTCTCAGTTTTGGTTTTGAGTAATACTAAGACAATTTATCCAAACATGTCAGCAGATCACACTCAGATTGCTGATATGACTGTCCTGAAATGGGTGCAGATGTCACATCTTTTGTGCTTCAAAATTAAAAGCATGGATAAAGGTTTTATGGCCTCAGAAACACAGAGCCCCTCTCCTGACCACTTTCTGCATCAGAAAGTCACATCTGTGAAGCAGGCAGAATCTCGAAATGGTTTTCTAATGCAACTCTGGTGACATGGTTGTACATGTTAGTTTACTGCAGGGGGATGACATTATTCAAAACTGTCACTGGTACTACATCGCATTCCACACAGAACCTACAGAAGTATGAACACCTAGAAACGTAGGAAGTAGGGCCAGTTTAGACAAATTTTTGTTTTAGACATTTAATTTAAATCTAACTTCTGGTGATTTTATGACTCTGGTAAACTGATGACTGAATCGACAAGTTATTTGTGCTTTACAAAGGGATTATATTTTTGCAAGTAGATCTCTCCTGAGAGTTGTACAGGCTGTCAACAATAGAAATATCAGAATATGATTTCTTTCTTTTGCAATAGCATTTTATTCTAAAATCAAAGCCACAGCTTTCATAGCTAATGGATTCTGTTGGTATGCATTCATTGGCTGTGGGGAAAATCATTGCTTGAACCAGGTTGCTCCAAAGAGGAACGACTAAAGCAAGCAAGATGGCATTCTTGTCAAAGCCACCTCACATTCCAGTTGATGCATTGTATTCTAGGGCTGATAGCTGAAGGCTAGAGTTTTGACTAATTCACTTTCCTTTCATTATAAACATTCTCTCTTCCCTGAAGGTTCCAGCAATCACTCCAGCAAGTATTGGACCTTGATGAAAGGATGCTTATCATTTGGTGGCCACTGTATGTACAAGAGAGAAAGAACTGCTTTTGTTTTCCAGATTTCCTTATGTATTGATGAAAGGGGCTCATTTATGAATGCATACAGTTCAACAGAGCTCAAGGCTGTATTTTGCATTTCTCTTTCATGGACAGGCAGTGAGGTAAAGGAAGCTAATGTACAGTTAATCCAAATCAGGACACACACTTCTGAAGAATCATTTCAAGGTGCTCAATGAGCCAGTACTGGACACAGAGCCTTCAGGTCCACTTCTGCTCTAGATGGTAGAAGCCAGAAATTACAGATTGACCACTCTCCTCACAGCTGAACTATCATGGCCACTTGGAAGCTTACTCTTTAGGCGCTGTTGTTAATAGTCGAGCCCATTTTTGAGACTCCGAGGTTTTGCAATAGTTGAAACATCCCAAGATATGCAGTGGACAGTTTGATATCTGGCCACCAAATACAGTTGGGAGGAAGGGAAGAGTGGGTGAAAGTTCCACTAAGAATCGGCTCTGTGTTGTACAATATAGTGACTCCAGTTACAATACTGTGTTATCTATTTGAAAGTTGCTAAGAGGGTAGACCTTGCAAGTTCCCATCTCAAGGAAAAAAATTGAAACTCTGTGAGATGATGGATGTTAACTAACCTTAATATTGTAATTGTTTCTTACTATAGACATATATAAATCATTACATTGCATGCCTTAAACTTACATAAAGTTATATGTCAATTATATCTTAATAAAACTGGAAAAAATAAATTCTCTTCCTGTTAACTTAAAAAAAATTGGCTTCGTGCAGCAGGGAAGTGATAAGTTCTATATTTATTTCCTAATTCTGATTAAGATATGTGGTCAAACACGGTCTGACAGAAATTACTGATGTCCCTGAGTCCAGGACTTGGGTATAGTCACTTTGAAGTCTACTTGAGGCCAATACTGCACAGCTCAAAGTAAAGTCCTGCCAACACTATGTGAATCTTGGGAGGTAAACAGGAGACTGAATTCAGTATAAAATATTCACCTGAGGCCTGTGCAACACCTGCATATACTGTGAGTTACTGACCTGATTTATCCTAATAGGATAGTTTTCATGCTTCAGTGTGCATCAGTATTTGCTGGAGGGCTTGGTAAACAACTTGCTGGATTTCTGATTTCTAATCGTGAGTTTCTGACTCAGTAGGTTTGTGTTGGAGCCTTAGTTTCCAGGTGATGCTGTTGTCACTGATCCAGGGACCAAATTTGAGAATCACATCCTGAGACCTTCCTTGTCCTACTTGAAAAAATAAGGATTTCTATAAGGCCTATATTATGTAAGTTGTTTGAATGTTTACTCATGAAAGGGAAAGAGAGAAACAGTTATTCAAAAACTCCTGTGTGCTAGATGCTTTCATACATTACCTCATTTAATGCTCACAACAACCTGAACATATAGGTATTATTATCTCCACTTCCTAGTTAGGAGTATAGAGGCATGCAGAGGTCAGTTCATTTGCTTACGTCCCTGAAGGTAGGAAGTGCTCAGGCTAAGATTCAGGCTGGTTCAGTCTGGCTCCAGAGCTTCCATGACATCCAGGCCTTTCCTTACACCAGGAAGGATCATATAAAGCCCCCAGAGAAGAAAAGCCAAGCCTAAGACTAAGTCAAGGCCTGCATCTGAGTTGACTGTGTGGACCACTGATGCATTTGTTTAGGCAGTTTGTCCAAATTTCCAATGCTGCAGCCCAGCCATCCTGAATTGCTTTGTTTCTGCTGGCAACATTGGTAATCTTATCTGAATTCTGACTGCTTTGCCTCTGGACCTTGGCACTGATCCAGGATCACTCAGGCATCCAGTAATACCTCTGGCCTTTGAATAACTGACTTATCCCAAAAAAGCTCCTGGTGAGTACTCTCAGGAATATAACTGACAATGGGCTACCTGCCCATGACGATGCCACTTAGAGCTGGGGTGAAGCTCCATCCTACCCTCCCTACCTCGACTGCTTCCAAAGACAAATATGGTGTTTCGCTCACTGTAATAACGGTGTGGATCACAGCATTCCAGATCAGCCATGCTGTAGTTTAGCTAATGCACACTATGCAAAGACAGAAATACACGTTCTGTTCAAAGCCTGGCACACTGTGGTTGCATAACTTTAGGTGACCATGGTAGGATAGTTGGAGCCAAGAACCAAATTTAAATTCTCATGACCATCTATTAATATTTATTGAATGTCTAGAAGAGGCAGGCTCCTTTGCATGACTCTTCAAAGATTATCCAGGTTTTTTCCCTCATAAATTCTCATTAAGATATTTGATGTCTTAATGTCCAATAAAAATATAGGGAGATGGCATTCTTTATTCCTCTGGCTGAATTTCACTTCCATATTTTATCATGTAATATAATGTCATAAGATAGAATAAATGTACCTAAAATGAAAATTTTTCTATTAAAACTAAAAAGATTCATATCCCCCCTCTATCCTGCCAGCTTTTTTACATATAGCAGGATAAACAAGGCTCTGTTCAAAACAAGAAAAAGCAACCTCTCCTCCTGCCCCCACTATACCCCCCCAGCCCCAACATGACAGTCTCATTAGTTCAGACTAACTTTATTAGAACAAAGGAGAGAGAACCCTAAAAGTTTTCTTGTAAAATATTGGAACAATTTTATCCTGCCTTCTAATGATCTGGCAGACCCAGGGCATGTAATCAGGTAGTCCAGTTAATAGCACTTGGCATATTTTAAGTAAATGTCAAACCAAGTTAGTTTGTGAAGTTCTGCTTTTTCTCCATTAAAGGAAGGCCTATGGGAAATAACCAATGTTCTTTCTTCAAAAAATATGGAATTGTGGGCCTTGATTTTTCCAGCAACTGCCAATTCAATCACTATTGAAATATGTTCTCACAGCCCCAGTACCTCTGGAACCTCTGCTGCTCCCACAATGAAAAGAGAGTAAAACATTCTTCTTGCAAGAAGGAAATGGAAACTGAGAGGAAGGAACTCAGAAGAAAGAATGATGTTCTTGAGTGAAAGAAGCAGGAGAATTCACTCTCTGAAAGCAGAAAGTGCTATCTAGGCTTGGGTTAATTTTCATAGTTGTGAGTCATTCATTAGCTATATGATTGAATAGCTATATTTATACCTCTGTTTATGAACATTGTTTCTGCACTCATTTGGCTCATTCTTTCTCCAGCCTCCTCAGCCACCTGGACCCAGGATTTCTGCCACACCTGTCTGACAAGATTAACCTTAAAAGGCTATTGGTGTGCTCTTATCCCAGGCTGCCAAGCACATATGGCGACAATAACCCAGAATCAAGGGATGATACCACTACAAATTTCTAGTCTCCGATTTCAATGGGATCACTCTTTTATTTGTCCTTCATCAGCTTCTTTTTCTATTCTCCTCAGTAGCCATTCTAAACCTTTACTGTTTTCCTCCAGCCTCTTTGCCCAAATCCTGTTCCCTTTTGCTTAACAGGCACCATGAGGACTGCTCCATTCAGAGCAGAGAGCAAGAGCGATTCTGCAGTGGGCAGTCTTGCAGCTTTATGACTGACCCAGGTGATGGCTAAGAAAGGCTTGGCTCCAGGACTCTCCTCACTGTACCTTTGATTGTCCTTCCATATCATGTGCATTCCACAGGGCTGCACATCTTGGCTTAGTAGAGAGGTCTTGGCCCTACCTGTAACTTGAACTTGAAGACTACTTTTGATTTCCTTAACTTTGAAACTCAGAATTTCTCAGGATGCAGCCCACATGCATTCCTTGGATCTTTTTCCTGGAAGACTAACTTTTTCTCTGTGATCAGCATCCAAACTTCAGCACCAGCCCCCACTGTACCCACCCTGGCCTCCTACAAGAAAAGGTTTAGATGAAAATGTCCTTATACCATAGTTTTCCTTATAGAAATCTTCCTTGTTTCTCTAAGCTCTCATACAAAAAGGAAACAAAACAAAGGAGTCACTCTGGCTCAGAGCTCCACCATCTCTAGGTACCATTCCTTCTCTCATTCAGGATCTGTGATGTATCAATTATGCATCTCTCGTCCTTGGTACTGATTCCTCCCCCATGGCTTATAAACACACATACACTTCCTTCCCTGAATTCTGCATTCTCCTCCAGCCACTCTTTCCATTTACAGCCAATTTTTCAGAAGAGTCATCTATACTTACTTGCTGTCTTTGTGTCTTTATTCCTCACTTCAGCCTCACTGTGGTCAGGCTCCTGGCCCCAGCACTCCACTAAATTGACCTGGCCTAAGTCACTATTGACCTCCACACTGCCAAATTCAATAAACACAATACTTGATCTAGCATTACCATTTGACCTGCTCATTAGTTTTCTTCCTGAAACTGTGTGTTCCTTTGTATTTTGTGACACTCTCCTGGATCTCCCTCCATCATTGGAACTCCTCTGCCCCATACACATGGCACTGGCTATGGCTCAGTTCGTCCCACCCTACCTGCTCTCCTGAGACAATGTCATGGACTCCTGAGCACCTGACACTTCCATAGCTCCAAAAGCCCATGCCATTCAACATGTCCAGCACCCAAATCATTTTTTCCTTCTCCTGCTTTTCCTATACTGATTTAATAGAACTTGAAATCTGGGCCTCATCTAGACTCCCCCCTCTTTTATTTCCTGCAATTTCCCCAAGCTGTGATGAGTTCACCTTTCATGATTGCTCAAAGCTGCCTTACCTGGTATCGTCATACCTAACTGTTTTTACTCTCTCTTTCCCAATCTACTGCAGTGACTTTATAACTTAGCTATAGATGGGGCCAAGTGCGATAGCCAAATAAGTAACATAACTCCTTTATTCTGCTTCCTATTAAGCCAGTGGTTTTAAACTTTGGCCAAACATTGGAGTCAAACATTTGAAATAAAAAAATTATGATGTTGAATCCTCTCCCCAAACATTCTGTTGTAATTAGTCTTGGGAAAACGTAGCCAATGGAATTTCAAAAACTTCCCAGGTGAAATGTAAATGTTCAATCAAGATCCAGAGTCATGACTCTTAACCATTTTCCATATGACTGTCCTTTCATATAAAGGATACAAAAACCCCAACCTATATGCATGTCAGATACTAGTGTAAGATATCTCACAGGTAACAGACAGAGTGGAGGATAACAGGGTGGGCTGCAGGGACAGAATGGGAGCAAGGGCTAGAGAAAGGGAAAAAGCAGCAATGACAGAACGTGAGGGGGAGCCACTGACCACAGCAACTGACAGCTCTTCCTAGAAGGCTACTACCTGCTGCTTCCCAGATGCTTCAGGGTGTGGCTGTGATGGAAAATCCCCTGCTGTGCCTCCACATCATGATGGACTGGGCCTTTTCCTGGCATTTACAGGGAACTTACACTGTCCACTTCTGGGCTGAGACCATTGTGAGAAGATCCAGAACTTTGTGACAGTCAGCTGGAAGGTCGCATCCCGTGCACAACTGCTGAAGGCTACAGAAGACATTTTCCTCAGATGGACTGGACCCTGGGACAGGCTTCCTCAGCCAGCCTCTGCAGACTGAAGGTGCTGCCCATCCCTCCTTGGCTTTACACTGCAGGCACACAGCTGCTGTAGTAAGGGAAGAGCTGGGCAAGGTGAAGGAACGGTTTTCCTTCTCCCTCAACTCTCAAGAATGGAAGCTTCTTCCTGGCTCAAGAAAGCCAGAATCTTTGCTTTATAAAACAAGCAGCCATCTGTGCTTGTAAGCACATTGAGTACAAAATGACAACGAAGACTTCTAACTCATACTGACTTGGTATTAGAGGTTGAATTGGTGTCCCCTAAAATAAGAACTATAGAAGTCATAACCCCCATTACCTGAGAACGTGACATAATTTGGTAAAAGAGTCTTTATGCAAGTAACCAAGTTGAAATGGGTCATTAGGGTGGGCTGTAATCTAATATGACTGGTGTCCTTATTAAAAAACAAGGAAATTTGGACACAGAGATAGACTCACACAGAGGGGAAATGCTATGAAAATACACAGGGAGAAGGCCATGTGTAGATAAAGAATTAGTGATACATCTATAAGCCAAGGAACACCAAAACTTGTGGGCAAACCAACAGAACCATTCTTCTACAGGTTTCAGAAGGAGCATGGCTCTGCTGACACCTTGATTTTGGATTCCTGGACTCCAGGTCCACACAAAAATAAGTGTTGTTTTAGGTCACACAGTTGGTGGTACTTTGTTATGCAGCCCTAGGTAACACTATCCATCACCAGAGATATGGGCTCTTTGAGATCCATTCTAGCTCAGGAACCATCTGGAGCTAGGTGTTCTGTTCTGTTATCTGACCTTCTCTTGACCTCTTTCTCCACAGGCTGTTCTCTGCAGACATGAGTTACCTTCTCACCCCACACATGGTCTCTTCAGCACTTTGGCAGAATTCTGTGGAGTACAGGTTCAAAGATTTACTCATTAGTCTCTGCAGACAGGACTGCTGCCTTATAAACGATCCTAGCTGCCATTTAATGCCTAGCTACTATGCATTAGATCTTCCGTGTATTATCACTTTCATTTCCACATTAGGCCATAGGTAGTCTCATCTTCATTTTAGGATACAGATTGAGGTTCAGAGCATTAACTTTGCCATGGTAGCCAGCTAATACAGGGCTGGGCAGGTCTTGGAGTCTAGCCCGAGACAACCTGGTGGCTAAGAGTTTGCCTGCCTCACCATGGCATGCTGCCTCCTGGGCCTGATAACTTCTCCAGGCCTGTGATGGTACAGACCTTGCTTCATATTTTAGCAGCAGGGGTCTGTGGGCATCTCTCTGATGAATAATCAGTGACCCCAGGCTTTTAGGCACAGGCTCTCTGGTTTAGCTGGGCCTTCTGCTCCAGATGGATCTTTCTTGCAGCCGTTTCACTTGGTAAATGAGCCACAATCCCATTCTAGGCCCAAGGGACACAAACTCTGTCCATTCTACCTGGTTTTTAATTGAATATGTTTACTAACTATTGAGTTTTAAGAATTCTCTACACAATCTAAATACAAGTCCTTTGCCAGAGTTGATGATTACAATTATTTTTTTTCCCAAGAGAAAGAGTCTGATGTCCTACAGGGGCTTATAATCTCAGAGGGCAAAATGCCCTTCTGACTGCAGCTCCGTTCCTTCTATCCCTACGGTTGGGGTCAGGGTGCCCTTTCCCAAGGGATCATGGCCGGGCCAACCTGAAGTCATTGTTCCTCTTTTTATTTTCTTTTTTAAAAATATGTTTTATTGATTATGCTATTACAGTTGTCCCATTTCCCCCGCTTTATTCCCCTATGCCTTGCACACCTGCTCCCACCCGCATTCTCCCCTTTAGTTCATGTCCATGGGTTGTACATATAAATTCTTTGGCTTCTACCTTTCCTGTACTATTCTTAACCTCCCCCTGTCTATTTTTTACCTACCATTTATACTACTTATTCTCTGTACATTTTCCCCCTCTCCCCCTCCCACTCCCTTGTTGATAACCCTCCATGTGATCTCCATTTCTGTGATTCTGTTCCTGTTCTAGTTGTTTGCTTACTTTGTTTTTGTTTTTAGGTTTGGTTGTTAACAACTGTGAGTTTGTTTTCATTTTACTGTTCATATTTTTTATCTTCTTTTTCTTAGATAAATTCTTTTAACATTTCATGTAATAAGGGCTTGGTGATGATGAACTCCTTCAATTTGACCTTATCTGGGAAGCACTTTATCTGCCCTTCCATTCTAAATGAAAGCTTTGCTGGATAGTGTAATCTTGGATGAAGGTCCTTGCCTTTCATGACTTTGTATATTTCTTTCCAGTCCCTTCTTGCCTGCAACGTTTCTTTAATAAACCAGCTGATAGTCTTATGGGAACTCCTTTGTAGGTAACTATCTCCTTTTCTCTTGCTGCTTTTAAGATTCTCTCCTTATCTTTAATCTTGGGTAATGAAATTATGATGTGTTTTGGTATGCTCCTCCTTGGGTTCAACTTCTTTGGGACTCTGTGATTCCTGGACTTCCTGGAAGTCTATTTCCTTTGCCAGATTAGGGAAGTTCTCCTTCATTATTTTTTCAAATAAGTTTCCAATTTCTTTCTCTTCCTCTTCTCCTTCTGGTATCCCTATGATTCAGATATTGGAATGTTTAATGTTGCCCAGAGGTTGCTAAGCCTCTCCTCATTTTTTTGAATTCTTATTTCTTTATTCTGTTCTGGTTGGATGTTTCTTTCTTCCTTTTGCTCCAAACTGTTGATTTGAGTCCCAGGTTCCTTCCCATAATTGTTGGTTTGTTGGTTCCCTGTATAGTGTGCTTTGTTTAATTTTGAATAGCTTTCACTTGCTCCTCTATTTTTCCACCCTGTCAACCATACCTGTGAGCATCCTGATTACCAGTGTATTGAACTATGCATCTGATTAGTTGGCTATCTCTTCATCACATACTTGTACTTTTTCCAGAGCTTTGATCTGTTCTTTTATTTGGAGCATTTTTTTGCTCTCGGTGGGGGTGCCTGTTTTGTATAAGGGGCGGAGCCTTAAGTGTTCACCAGGGTGGGGTGATCCACATTCCTGTGTTGTGATGCTGCATGTAGTGGAGGGGTTCTATGGGGTCCTATAGGAATGTTCTAGGACCCTGTGCGTCTCTCCAAGGAACACTCCTGTGAGGCTGGGAATTTCTCCCACTGTTGCAATCCCCACAGGTTTTACAGCTAGAAGTTCAGAGGCTTTCTTTTCCCAGGCTGGGACCCTGGGTTGCATGGTCTGTCTCACTCCTCAGTTGTTCCTCCCAGTTTATGTGCACAGAAATGTGGGACCACTGGGTCCTCCAGCTGCTGCCTCGCTGTGCTTCCTCTTCACCCTGGCTGCCTGTCTTCACCCCTTCTACAAGTGTGAATGAATACTTGGATATTGAAAAAATTTCTTTTAGGAGTTTCATTGACTCAGATGCCCACAAAAGAAAAAAATCAATCATGATGTGATTCACAGTCATTGAGTGGTCTCACTCAGCCTCTTCTAGAATAATTTTTCCAGGTTTCAGGAGGGACTTCAGGTCTTAATAGTGTGACCACACATAAACTTTCTCTTCTAGGTTTCTTTGCCTAATTTTGGTTTAGTTGGCTCATGGATACCCCTTCCAACCAATGCACCATGTGTAGGGCAATATATGAGACAATAAATGTCAATTTATTCAGGAAATAAGAAACATAAACTGTTGATGGGACTAATTACAGAACTAACAACTAAGGGCCTGGTGCATTGGAAAAATAAATAATTAAATCAGAAATAAGTATTTCAAATCAGTTCAGTGATGATGCCAACACTGATTATTCTTTAGATCTCTAAGTGATGTGCAAAAGTCAATGGGACACAATGCTGATGAAAAAGGTATAGCCACTTTGGAAAACAGTTGAAATTCTCTTGTGCAAGTGAGTATAAACATGCCTTGTGACCCAGGAATTCCACTCCTGAATATAGGAAAGAAACTCTCATACACTTGTGCCAGGATCTAAAATAACTGACTTGAGACAAAACAAATGTCCACTGCTAGAAGAACATATAAATATATTATGGTATATTTACACAGGGAAATACTACACAACAGAGAAAAATGAATGAAGTTCAGCTCCATGCCACAAAATGGATGAATATTAGATTCATAATGTTAAAGAAAAAGCAAGTTACAGAAGGCTATGTACAATATAATATCACTTTTTAAAAGATTTTATTTATTTATTTTTAGAGAGAGGGGAAGGGAAGGAGAAAGAGAAGGAGAAAAACATCGATGTGAGAGAGAAACATTGATGTGAAAGAGAAATATCTATCAGTTGCCTCCTGCATGCACCCCAACCCAGGAATGAACCCAAAACCCATGCATGTGCCCCAGATAGGAAGTGAACTGGCCATCCTTCACCTTGTGGGATGACGCCCAACCAACTGAGCCACACTGGTCAGAGCTGGAGTAACTTTTATAAAGCTCAAGACAAGCATAGTAAGCAGTGTGTGGTTTAGAGATGTGGCTATAAATGAAAAAGCCATTGATGAACACAAAATTCATCATAGCGGACACCTGTGAATGTGGGGAGGCAGGGAAGGAACATATAGGTATTATTGCTGATAGAGTATTGCTAATACTCTAGATCTCATATTGGGTGGTGAGTTAATTTATTATGATTTTTTAATGTACATATATGTCACCTTTTTGTATGTATACATATTAGAAAAATATTTTTACCATATTTTTAGAACTATAAGATGCATCAGATGGACCATAAGACACACTTAGGTTTTATAGGATGAAAATAGGAAAAAAATTTTGAAGCAAAAAATGTGGTAAATATTTAATAACCCATGGTCCCGCTCTACCACTGCACCCCCCGCCCCACAACAAGCTGGGTAAACTACATTCAGACTATAAGATGCACCCCCATTTTCCTCCCAAATTTGGGGAGGAAAAAGTGGGTCTTATAGTCAGAAAAATGTGGTAAGATATATCATGGTTTTAAGGTTTAAAATGTTACTTCCCTTGTCTAAATAGTTCCAGGAAACAAATAATAGGTTGGATTCTAAGTATTTCTATTTATACTTAAAATAGTTTTTGGCTCCTTTACTGGTATGGGGTCAAGGAGAATAATATTACCTACGGTGTCCATAAAAATTCAATGATCTTTTTTTTTAAAGATTTTATTTATTTATTTAGAGAGAGGGGAAAGGAAGGAGAAAGAGAGGGAGAGAAACATCAGTGTGTGGTTGTCCCTCACATATCCCCCACTGGGGACCTGGCCCGCAGGTGCCCTGACTGGGAATTGAACCAGTGACTCTTTGGCCACAGGCCTGGGCTCAGTCTACTGAGCTATACCAGCCAGGGCTCATTTCTTATTATAAAGCATACATATTTACCAACTAAAAAGAATCATGTTTTTATGAAATTTCACAGAAAATGCCTGGTCAGACTAGAATCTATGAGTGAACCAGAAAAGGCCTTGGGTGATTTTAGGTTCAGGAGCACTTTACACATCATAATAAGCCATCATAATAAAACTTTGTATTATATTTATTTAGCTTCTAATTTCTAAAATAAACCAAAATGAGCCTGCTACTGTATAAATTCAGTAGGATTGAAATATGTATATATTATTCATTTCAGCTTAGAAGCTACCCTTCAAGGCACAGCCATCCCCTAGGAGGTCTATAGGTCTTTCAAATAGAAATAGCATAAATCATATTCATTTTAAATGAAGACAATCCATGTGTACTATTAATCAGCATTGCTTATTTGTTCTAATATTCTGTTTACTCTTTTCCTTAATGTTTTAAACCTTATTATTTATGGGCGCCACCCTGTTCTCTACTTTTCATTGTAATTTCACACTTGACCAAAGGAAGGGGAGCTGAACAAAGCTGTTGATATGTAAATAACAGCTTTGAAGAAGCAAGTACCAGATTGTTCCTGAACAGAAGAAAAATTGTAGTTGCTTTAGATGAATGTTTCAATATATAATTTCAATTGCTTTCTAAAATAAAAAGTGTAGCATCTAGCTCTGAGCTTCACATGAAGAATAAAAGTATTATAGTTGGCTGACAATTGTCAAGATCATTTCCTTTACTTTTAAAAATAATTTCTATATTTTTCCAAAAATCAGTTAAAATTTCTTTCTGTGGTTTCAAAGTCTTTGGACTTGCATATTCAAAGGATTTTATTTATAAATCAGAACCTAAATAATCTCTAATCCAGAAAATAAATTAGTTTTTTTTTTTTGCAAAACAGGAAGGTAGATGCATTAATAATAATTAAAAAGTGTCCTTTAGGGGTTTCTTAAGATGGTGATGGAGTAGGGCGGAGCAGATACCAGTTCCTAGTACAAAAGGGAGAGAAACCTGTCCGATTGGAGGAGGAGAAGCCAGCAAGCCAGCAGTTGCCAAGTGTAAATGAAAATAAGGGACCAGAAACCTCCACAGTCACAGAGGAACCAGGCGGTAGGGAGACAGCAGTGGTACAGTAGTCTTGGGACGGAGCAAACAGGAACAGCAGGGATCTCCGCCAGTGCATGGTTGGGGGACCAGCGCCCAGCGGCGAGTGCCCAACAACCCCTGGGCCAATGTTCAGTTCCCGGAGGGCTCCCTCCCTGGGATTCTTCTGTCGGGGCCAGCCAAGTGGCCCAGGCAAAAAGGAGTGGAAAGGATTTCAGCCTGCACACAGTTTGGGGGACCAAGAGCCCAACAGTGCATCTTGGGCAAGTGCCTGACGGTGCCTGGGACAGCGGTCAGCGCCCAGATGGGTTCCTCGAGCCGCTCCCTCCCTAGGATTTTTCGGCCAGGGACCTGCCAAGTGACCCAAACAGAGAGGAGCAGAGGGGATTTCAGCCTGTACACAGTTCGGGGGTCCAGCACCTGGCGCGCTGTGTGTCTGGGCGAGTGCCTGACGGTGCCTGGGACAGCGTTCAGCACCCAGATGGGTTCCTCGAGCTGCTCCCTCCCTAGGATTTTTCGGTCAAGGTTGGCCAGGGGATCCAGACAAACACAGGAGCAGAAGGGATTTCAGCCTGCGCACAGTTTGCGGGATCAGTACACACCACGCAGCATGCCATGACGTGCGCACAGAGTTTCTAGGTTGGCGCCCAGTCCTCAGATCAGCTCTCGGCTTCCAGTCCACACCCCTCGGACTATCCGGAAGCCCAGGTCCCCAGGTGCTGAGGGGTCCTGGGGAAAGAGCTGAGACCCTCAACCCCTGCCCTTTCCGGCCAAGCAAGGTGGGGTACCAGGAGAGACTTGTTTGATAGAGTTTGCAGAGAGGGTGCTGAGGACAAAGGGCCCCAACCAAGGATTCTGTGGTTGCCAGCCCAGGAGATCTGATAGGTACAGCGTGGGGCTCTGAATCCAGTAGACACAACAGCCTGGTCTGCTCCACACCCAGCTTGGCAGCAAACCTGAGATTGGGCAGAGGGCCTAGAGCTTCCCCACAGAACAGGGGCAGGTCTGTGATCAGTCCCGAAAGAACCAGGCAACTTGGCCGGCGCAGGCACCCATAAGCACTGCAAACCAGCCCATGGCGGTAACACCTGGGAGGGGAGCCTGTGAGGAAGTCCTAGTTCCCCATTGTAGGGAGCTGGGGAGAGGAGCCAAGTGTCTGGCTCCTGAGAGAGGGTTGGCAGAAAAATCAACCCTCAGCCAACTGCAGCCAGAAAACCGGTTCGGCTAGTTTGAAACCAATAAGTGACATTTCCTTTTTTATTGTTGTTTTGGGTTTTTTTTCCTCTTTATTTTATTTTATTTTTATTCTTTTTTTTTTACTTTTCTTTCTGATTCCATTCCTTTTCTTTATCTTTTTGCTTTTTTAAAGTAATCTGTTATTTCTTTTAAATTGTATTACTGTTTCATCTTTCAATACTTTTGTTCTCTTTTCTCAGATTTTCTGTTTTATTCCTTCTTCTTTTCTTTCTAAACTTACTGCTCTTTCTTCCATTCCCCTACCTTTTTTTCTTCCTTTTATTTCTTTCCTTGTCTTTTCTTTCTTTTACCTGCAAGAGTCACAATCAACTTGAAAATATGAAAAGACCAGAGCTGGACCCATAGAAGAGGCCTCCCAATAGTGGAGTCAGAGAGACAACTTCCACTTTGCTGTAGGAGAGAAGCCAAAAGTTGCTGCATATTTGAGTAGGTGGAAGCAGAGAATGACAGGATAACTGAAATAGACTGCACCACTGAAATTTACAGGCATTCCACCACAGAAGTTCACACCATAAACCCAGAGAGTCAAAACAAATTAATCTAAGAAGTTGAGGTTAACAAGAAGAGTCTCAGAAACAATGGGAAGACAAAGAAACAATCCCCAAACGAAAGAAAAGGAGGAACCCTCAGATAGAATGTTAGATGAAATAGGGGCAAGTCAACTATCAGATACTGAATTCAAAGCACTGGTTATCAGAAAGTTCAAAGAGCTCACAACGAGCTACCAGAAACTACAGGGGAGCTATAACAATCTCACCACGAACTATATCAACATGAAAAAAGAAATGGAAACTATTAGCAAGGGCCAAGAGGAAATGAAGAATACAATTTCTGAATTGAAAAACACAGTAGAAAGCATTAAAAATAGGGTAGATGAGACAGAAGATCAGATTAGTGAGTTGGAGGACAAAGTAGAAAGCATCTCACAGAAAGAACAGGAAAGGGAAAAGAGGCTCAGAAAGAATGAAGAGGGATTAAGAGAAATGCAAGACAATATGAAATGTAATAATATCCGAATAATACGAATAGCAGAAGGAGAAGAAGAAGAACAAGGGATAGAAAATGTATTCAAAAGAGTAATGAGAGAAAATTTCCCTAATTTGATGAGAGAAAAAGTCACACAAATCCACGAATCACAGAGAGTCCCAATCAAGAGGAACCCAAGGAGGCCCACTTCAAGACACATCATCATTGAAATGGCAAAATTCCAAGACAAAGAGAGAATCTTAAAGGCAGCAAGGGAGAAAAAAGAAGTAACATACAAGGGAGCCACAATAAGGTTATCCACTGACTTCTCAATGGAAACACTCCAAGCAAGAAGAGAATGGCAAGAAATATTCCAAGTAATGAGAAACAGAGGACTATAACCAAGGCTACTTTACCCAGCAAGGCTCTCAATCAAGATAAAAGGCCAAATAAAGAGCTTCCAAGACAAAATAAGTCTAAAAGAATATGCTGCCACCAAGCCAGCCCTATAAGAAATACTAAAAGGACTACTTTAAGGAAAAAAAAGAAAAGAGACAGACAGAGAGGAACACAGGTACAAAAATGGCAATGAATAAGTACCTATCAATAATACCTTAAACATAAATGGATTAAATGCTCCAATAAAAAAACACAGAATAGCTTCATGGATAAGAAAGCATGACCTGCACATATGCTGCCTACAAGAGACCCACCTCAGGACAAAAGACCATCACAGACTAAAAGTGAAAGGTTGAAAACAAATTTTCCAAGCAAATAGACAAGGAAACAAAAGCTGGGGTAGCAATTCTCATATCAGACAAAATAGACTTCAAAAAAAGGGCCATAAAGAGAGACCCAGAAGGTCACTTCATAATACTCAAGGGAAGAATCCACCAAGAAGACATTAACATCGTAAATATACATGCACCCAAATATATAAAGAAAATCTTAGAGGAATTCAAGAAAGATATAGACAGCAACACAATTATAGTAGGGGATTTTAACACCCCACTATCAAAAATGGACAGATCTTCCAAACAAAATATCAACAAAGACATTGCGGCATTAAACAACACCCTTGATGAAATGGACCTAACTGATATATACAGAGCCCTTCATCCCAAAGAAGCTAAATACACATTCTTTTCAAATGCACACGGAACATTCTCAAAGATAGACCACATGATGGGACACAAAACAAGCCTCAACAAATTCAAGAATATTGAAATCATACCAAGCATTTTCTCTGACCACAAGGGACTGAAATTGGAAACCAACCACAAAGGAAAAAACCCAAAACACCCAAAATCATGGAGACTGAATGGTATGCTATTAAACAACGAATGGGTCAAGAATGAAATTAGGGAAGAAATCAAAAAGTTTCTGGAAACAAATGAAAATGATCTCACAACAACCCAAAACTTATGAGACACAGTGAAGGCAGTCCTGAGAGGGAAGTTTATAGCAATACAGGCCTACCTAAAGAAAACAGAAACATTTCAAACAACCTTACTCTATGCCTGCAAGAACTTAAGGAACAACAGCAAAAACAGCCCAAAGCAAGCAGAAGGAAGGAAATAACCAAGATCAGAGCAAAACTAAATGACATAGAGACTAGAAGCACAATTCTAATGATCAATGAATCCAGGAGTTGGTTCTTTGAAAAGATAAACAAAATAGACAAGCCTTTAAGTAGGCTCATCAAGAAAAGAAGAGAGAGGACACAAATAAACACAATCAGAAATGAAACAGAAGAGATTACAACTGATACCACAGAAATAGAAAGGATTGTAAGAAATTACTATGAAGAACTGTATGCCAAGAAATTTGAAAACCTAGGGGAAATGGACACATTTCTAGAAAAATATAATCTCCCAAAACTCAATGAAAAAGAAGTAGAACACCTGAATAGACCAATAACAGCAAAAAAAATTGAAATCAAAAAACTCCCATCACACAAAAGCCCCGGACCAGATGGGTTCACAGGAGAATTCTACAAAGCATTTAAAGAAGAGCTAACCCCCATTCTTCACGGACTATTCCAAAAAATCCAAAAGGATGGAAAACTCCCAAACTCCTTTTATGAAGCCAGCATCATCCTAATCCCAAAACCAGATAGAGATACAACAAAGAAAGAAAACTTCAGGCCAATATCACTGATGAACATAGATGCTAAAATCCTCAACAAAATATTGGCAAATCGCATCCAACAATATATCCAAAAGATTATACACCACGACCAAGTGGGATTCATCCCAGGGATGCAAGGATGGTTCAACATTGGCAAATCAGTAAATGTAATTCATCACATAAACAAAAGCAAAGACAAAAACCACATGATCATATCAATAGACGTGGAAAAAGCTTTTGATAAGGTACAACACCCACTCACCAAAGTGGGAATAGAGATAGCATTCTTCAATATAATAAAGGCCTTATATGAGAGACCTACAGCCAATATCATACTCAATGGGCAAAACTAAAGGCCTTTGCACTAAGATAAGGAACAAGACAAGAATGTCCACTTTCACCACTTCTATTCAGTATAATTTTGGAAATTTTGGCCACAGCGATCAGGCAGGAAAAGGAAATAAAAGGCATCCAAATAGGAAAGGAGGAAACTAAACTGTCACTGTTTGCAGATGACATGATAGTACACATGGAAAATCCTATAGACTCTACCCAAAAACTGCTCAAACTAATTAATGAATTTGACAAAACAGCAGGATAAAAAGTCAATATCCAGAAATCAAAGGCATTTTTGTATACTAACAATGAATCAGCAGAAGCAGAAATCAAGAAAAAAATTCCATTTGATATAGCAAAAAGAAAAATAAAATATCTGGGAATAAACCTAACCAAAGAGGTAAAAGACATGTATGCAGAAAACTACACAGCACTGAAGAAAGAAATCTTGGAAGACACAAACAAATGGAAACATATACCTTGTTCATAGATTGGAAGAATTAACATCATCAAATGTCCATACTACCCAAAGCAATATACAGATTCAATGCAATACCTATGAAAGTACCAATGGCATATTTCACAGACTCAGAACAAACCCTTCAAAAATTTATATGGAACCATAAACGACCCAGAATAGCAGCTGCACTTTTGAGAAAGAAGAACAAAGGGAAGGATCACAATACCTGATATCAAACTGTATTACAAGGCCACTGTAATCAAAACAGCCTGGTACTGGCATAAAAACAGGCACGTAGACCAATGGAACAGAACAGAGAGCCCAGAAATCATCCCAACTCTCTACAGTCAATTAATATTCGACAAAGGGGGCAGTAACATAAAATGGAGTAAAGATAGCCTCTTCAACAAATGGTGCTTGGAGAACTGGACAGCTACGTGCAAAAAAATGAAACTTGAGCACAGACTTACACCATACACCAAAATAAATTCAAGGTGGATAAAAGACTTAAATGTAAGCTGTGACACCATTAAAGTCCTAGAGGAGAACATCGGCAAGAAAATCTCAGATATTCCACGCAGCAACATTTTTACCGATATGTCCCCTAGAGCAAGGAATATAAAGGAAAGAATAAACAAATGGAATCTCATCAAAATAAAAAGCTTCTGCGTGGCTAAAGAAAACAGTATTAAATTCAGCAAGACAACCAACTGTATGGGAAACCATATTTGCCAATGATACCTCAGACAAAGGTTTAATCTCCAAAATATACAAAGAACTTACACGACTCCACTCTAAGAAGACATCTAACCCAATTAAAAAATGGGAAAAGGACTTGAACAGACACTTCTCCAAGGAGGACATACAGAATATCCAGAGACACATGAAGAGATGCTTGATATCGTGAGGTATCAGAGAGATGCAAATTAAAACCACAACGAGATACCACTTTACACCGGTCAGGATGGCTATCATAAACAAAGCAACAAACAACAAATGTTGGAGAGGGTGTGGGGAAAAGGGGTCCTTAGTTCACTGTTGTTAGGATTGCAGACTGGTACAACCATTATGGAAAACAGTATGGAATTTTGTCAGAAAAATAAAAATCAACCTGTCTTTTGACCCAGCAATTCCACTGCTAGGATTATATCCTAAGAATCCTAAAACACCAATATCAAAGAACCTATGCATCACAATGTTCATAGCAGCACAATTTACAATAGCCAAGAGCTGGAAGCAACCTAGGTGCCCATCAGTAAATGAATGGATCAAAAAATTGTGGTACATATACACAATGGAATTCTATGCAGCAGAAAGAAGAAGGAGCTACTACCCTTTGCAACAGCATGGATGGAACTGGAAAGCATTATGCTGAGTGAAATAGGCCAGGTGTTGAAAGACAAATACCATATGAGCTCACCTTTAACAGGAAGCTAAACAACAAAACAAACAAGCAAGCAGAATAAAAACCAAGACACTGAAATAGAAAACAAGGGGACAGTGACCAGAGGGGAGAGGGAAGGAAATTTAAGGGGAAAAAACCGGAGGGATTTGGGGGAACAAGTATGAAGGACACAGGGACGAGGACTGGGGGGGAGGAAATGGGAGGGAGGTGGGGAGCACGGGGCAGGGGGTGACTGGGATGGGAAAAATAGACAAAAAACTGTACTTGAAAAATAACTAAATAAAATTTTAAAAAAAGGTGTCTTGTAGAGAATCAACTCATTTATGCTGTGGAACTTAAGGTAACTAGATTCCTTTTATTTAGCCACTTATCATTTATTTGTGGACCATTCTCTATTGTGAGACACTGAGTACAGTCCCAAGGTGCCTAGTAGAGTTTTACAATTGAAAATGTGGTTCAGGGAAGAGCAATATTAACAATTTTTGAAATGTTTAGAAATGTAGAAACTTATACCCATCCAGCCTACTGAATCTGTACTTTATCAAGATTCCCCAGGGTCTCAGAGTTATCAGATTGAGAAAATAGACAGGATGCCCAGTAAAACTGCAATTTCAGGTAAAAAAAAAAGTGTGTGTGTGTGTGTTTATTTATTTGTTTGCTTGCTTATTTATTTATTTATTTTAGGGCAGGTTGTCCCAAATAATCACACAGACCATATTTATCCTAAAAAATTATTTGTTGTTTATCTGAATTTAAAATTTAACTGGTGTCCTGTATTTTATCTGGCACCCTAATAGGTAATTGTTATGAACATTAAAGTTTGACAAACAGAGTAAGATCTGTTTTTTTTCTGAAGGAATTTAAACACTCAGCTTAATTCCAAGGCTTTACCAATTACATAAGTTATGATAATGCTAAACAAAATTTAAAAATAATCTCGATGCAAAAGTTCATAGACCTACGAATAAGAAATACATTCTAAACCCCATGTAATGACGACATTTTCTAGTTTCTGTGTTTGAAGCTTTGTTTTTGACTTTAGGGCCTTGCTGACCCTGGAGGGCTGTTTCTCCTGGGGTGGGCTTATTCCTAGAAGCAGCAAACAACCTGTCTGAGAGTGTACCTTTACACACAAAGTAACCAATCCAGAGAGCACACCAGCAGCCACCCCATTATCCAGGGTTCACATTCTGCATCACTCTTCCGCTCTCAGCACTGCAGGGCCAGGACCCAGACAACTCAGAGCAGCCTCTGTTCTTAACAGTCAGCTAAAATTATTCAAAGCAGCCAGTCTAAGCCTGCTTACCCTGCCTCATCTAGTCCTTCCTGTAGAAATCACAATAAAGACTCTTTTTTTTAATTTTTGTTTTATTTTATTTTATTGATTGTGCCATTACATTTGTTCTATTCCCCCCTCTGTTCCCCTCCACCCTGCACACCCCTCACCCACCATCCCCCCCCTTAGTTCATGAACACGTGTCTCAAGTTCTTTAGATTCTATATTTCCCCTACTATTCTTGCCCTCCCCCTATCTATTTTCTAGGGAGAAGGAGAAGGGGGGAGAAGGTACAATAAAGACTCTTGATCATACTTCCTCCACGCCCTTTGCCTCCTGACTGACCCTGCTTCCTCCTATGGCCCCGCGTGCTATGCTATGCCTCCTGCTTCTAGGGATCTGTGAGTATAAAAAAATCTTCTCTTTCCTGACAAGCATTTCTGTGTCTGCTCTGCATGTCTTACCCTATCTGATTTAAACAATCCCAGGTAACCTTTTAAACACACACCACTAACACAGTAAAAATATTGTTTTTCCTGGAACTGTGGTCAAATCAAGCTTCCCTTGGAATAGACTGGAATGGTGGGAAAGAGCATCAAACTGAGGCTCCAAGATAATAAATTTCAGCTACAAGAAAATTCAGTTTTCTGGATGGTAAGTCTACACAATGCTTGGAAACATTTGGGTGATTAAATTTTGAGACTTTTTATTCAGAAGTCAGCTGTCATGCAGCCATCATCTCCCACAGAGCTCTTCAGGTCAGTGCAGGTCCAGCAATCATCCCGAGATATATTGAAGCTCCTTCAGAGAGTGGTGTAATGATTTTGAGGCTACACTTCACAGCTGTCACACATGTTGAGAAATAAAGAAGGCAGACTTTCTGTGCACTGTTCAAGGTCATCTGGAAAACCGGCACACCAGGACATCCATCTCCAAGCCTATTACGTGGTCAGACAAGAAGTTATTTACATTACCTTCCCACTGAGTCACCCAGTTTGTTTTCTTCTTTTGGTGCTTTTTATGTTAGTAGACAAAGGAAATTTGGAAAATCTGACAGCAGCCTTGGATTCTAAATGTTAAGGACATTGAGGTTTTATTAATGACCGCTCTCAGTTGGACAAAAGAACAAGCTTTTTTTGCCCCACTATTTTTCATAATATTTATGTTACTTTCCCAGTTAACACTTGCCAAGTGTAGACACATATGTGCTCATTAGAGGCGAAAAGAGAGGGGAGAGAGTAGAATCATGACACCTGTCAGTGAGGTGAGCAGCAAACAGAAATGCTGCCTGGAAGGGGTATGTGATGCTTGGAGGTGGGCAACATGAATCTGTAACAGCTGTACAATGATGCCCGAAATTACACAACTCCAGTTTGCTACAGAAATTCAAGCAATGAGTACTGCTTCTTCCTTACTAAAGTATTGTAATCAGAGTTTTACACAGGACTGGCACACAGAATAAGCAATTGTTTACAAAGCTGGTTTGAGGAGTTCTAGCATGCAAAAAAGAATTTGAGCACTCGGGATGGGGGCTGACTATACCAAAAAGACCAACCCCTTGATTAGGGGGTTGAGGCTTTGAGCCAGGTAGTACCTCTGGGGAGTTAAGAGTGAGTCTGGAGATTGAGTTCAACTTCCTAGCCTATGATTCCAGCAATCATGCTTACTTAACAAAACCCATAAAAACTTTGGACAGTGAAGCTGAAGTGAACTTCCCTTGTTAGCATTTCTCTGCACATTGTCACACATCAATATGTTAAGAGGGTAAATGCATCCCTGAGGACAATGGGAGTTTCAAATTTGGAATCCTCCCAGACTTTGCCTATGTGTCTCTTCAAATTTGTATCTTTCTGATCTAATAAAACTGGAATTAGAATCACAGTACTTCCAATGAGTTTAGTGAGTCTTTCTGGTGAATTATCAAACCTAAGAGGGTAGTGGGAATGCCTTCAGAACTAGAGTGGCCTTGGGGACCCCCAAATTGTGGCTGGTGCCTGAAGTGAGGGCAGATTGCAGAGGACACTGCCCTTAACCTCTGAGCATCTAGGAATATGCATGCCCTAATATGGTCATATCCATTCCCTCCCTCATTCCTTCCCTGCTAGTGAATGCAGCACATATTTTAGGATACAAAATTCCTTATTGTACGTTTATTTACTAGTGCAGTTTTCTTGCTTACTTCACTCCAGTTTTGCCAAGGACTTGCTTAGTTTCTTTCACAGGGTGGGGTGGGTAGTTGGCACCAGATCTCTCTGGATGGGAGCCGAGTAGGGACCCCAATTTTCACATTTAATTGAGAAGGTGAAAGCAAAAGCTGTGCTAGCACAGTGTTGCCTGGCTTTTGCTTGCATTGTTTCTTAAGACCCTGTTAATAAGGTCAAGGAGCTGGATAATGCTGGTGGGGGCTGCAACAGGGGACACACAAATTGAGAAGGATCCTATGGGTCAGCCTACGAGAGATTATCACGAGCAGAAGAAATTCAAATAACTTTCATGGCCAAAGAAGCCAACATCTGACCTACCCCTGTGACTTTTCCCTGTCATTAGGTTCTAGCCACACTAGCCTTCTTCCTACCCCTCAGCCACCTGACTTTGTTCTTGCTTCGGGTCCTTGGTACTTGGTTTCTCTCTGGACTGCTCTCTCTTCAGTAACTCATATGGCTGCTCCGTCTCAGCTCCAACATCACTTCCTCCTGGAGGGGTGGTATCCTGGCCATGCTTAGTAAAGCCCCATCCTCAGCTCCACCCTGGAGCACCTTCCTAGCCTATTCCTTGATGTATTTTCTTTGGAGCATTAATGCTACAGGTATTATAGTAGTTATTTATTGGGTTACAATTTTGTTTCCTGTTTCTACCTCTTCTCCCCACACACCCCTGACATAAGGTTGATACTGGCTCATGGAAGAGCAACTGGCAGCTATTAGTGAATAAACAGCAGAATAGGAAGCATTCACCAGGTGCTCCTCACTGTGGAAAGTGGTATGAGACCTAAAAGAAGCATGTAAGACTCATATCCTCTGTAAAGGAATTATGGAAACTGAGTTCATACACACACAAAAGAGAGCACCCTAGCCATCTCTGTGGAGGCTTCTGTTCTCAGACAGGTGTTGTTCTGGGTCCTGCCTTGGCCTTCTCTTTTTCCCGCTTCATGGACTTATCCATGCCAAGACTTCAAACAGTATCCTTTTGTGGCTGATTCCTAAATTTCTCCCTACAGTCTTGACTAAAATGTAATATGGTTGTTTCTTTTTTCTTTTATTTTTTAAAAATTAACGTTGCCTCCCAGGAAGCATATACTGAATACAAAAAAACAAAAATAGCATAAAAACTGATAAAAAAAATTTAAAAAGTATAGGAAATTAAGATTCAGGGCCTCAAAAGTTACTCACATTACAACATGAAATATAAGGCTATATTAACTAGGGGGGAAAGACTTAGAGTATAATTATTTTCTTGTATTACTCTTAGTGCACAGTTTTATCAGGATTTTTATTAGATATGATTGATAAGTTTTAAAGTAGAGTTGGATCTGTGTAATAAGAAGTAAAAATTATTATTTGATAAGGGAATGGTATGTAGACATATGTCATAATTTAGCTCTAGTGGAAGACAGAATAAATACCAATAACTGCTTGCCTGTCTCAGAAGAAAAAATGCAGAAAGCAAAAAGTTTATCCAATTTAGTGAATTAAAATTTATCCAATTTAGAATCAAATAAAAATGTCATAGGCCTAGTGCCAAAGCATATTCTTTGACTGGCATTTGTTCAACACCCTAAATTTAATCAGCTATAATTCCTTTTTTAAGTACCATCCAGTATAACCTTCTGAAACAGAGGCTGTGATTTTGAAGGGCGATTGACCTTCCATCTGGAAGATGGAACAAAACCTCCTTGGAATATTTATTCTCTAGACAAGCAAAACATTGTTTTCAATATGTTCAACATGTACATGAGAAGGTACGAGTTACAGTTGGGGAGGACATAAAAATAGGTAGCGAGGTGTTTGGTGTTTTCACTGTGGGCCATAACTGTTTACAATATTGCCAGAGTTTTAACTTGTGGATAGGTAACTTGAGTCTACTATTTCATAGGAGAGAACCTTAGTATTTCTTAGAATTGTAGTATGTCAGAGGTAAAAGAGACCTTCTGGAACATCTAGCTATAATTCAAGACCTTCATTTTACAAATGAACAGACCAAGAGATTCACTCTAATACTAGTGATGACTCCCTGCAGGTCTTACGTGGCACCATGTCCTCATTTATTCCTCTCACAAATATTTATGGACATGGACTGCACTTAATTCAAGATAAAATATGACTTAGGACCTTCAGATTGTGAGACTGACATGCTGCCAACTGTGCTACAGTCAATGACATTATAATAACTGTGCATGGTTGTCAGATGGTTGTTAGACTTATCAAGGTGATCACTTTGTAAGTTACATAAATGTTTAATCACTATGTTATACACTTGGAACTAATGTAATATTGTATGTCAACTATAATTAATAAATAAATTTAAGAAATAAAATATGGCTAAGATATGTTATCTGCCTAAAAGGTGCACATGGTAGAATGACACATACCCCATACCATGTTTCTAGTCATAGGAACACACCGACTGAGCTGGATTCCACCCCAATCCCAATGGCACGCATTTATAAATGCTGTGAAAATGTAACTATATTTTTGAAAAATGTATAGCCAAATTTGAAAGAGCTTATGGTCACATTAATAAAGACACAAGCTAACAATTGTGGGTACTCAGCCTGGACATCCCTGATAAGAAGGGGAGGAATGAATGGAAGTTGGGACAAAGAACCCTACATAAAGCCAGGCTCCTGTCAAAAATGTCCTTTGTATACATGAGAAGATAAGAAACTCTCTTCCCATACAAGTGCCAAAGAGGACATGTATGAGTGCTAAATTACTTGTGGTATGGGGACTTAGAGGCCATTTCTTTTTTTTTTAACTTTTTAAAAATTTAATTATTGTTCAAGTACAGTTTTCTGTCTTTTACTCCCATCCTAGCCCCCCCCCCAGTGCTCCCCACCTCCTTCCCATTTCCACCCCCCTTAGTTGTTGTCCATGTGTCCTTTATACTAGTTCCTATAAATCCTTCTTTTTCCCCTGAAATTCCCTCCCCTCTCCCCTTTGGTCACTGTCCGCCTGTTCTCTATTTCCGTGTCTTTGGTTATATTTTGCTTGCTTGTTTATTTTGTTGTTTAGCTTCCTGTTAAAGGTGAGATCATATGGTATTTGTCTTTCAACGCCTGGCTTATTTCACTCAGCATAATGTTTTCCAGTTCCATCCATGCTGTCACAAAGGGTAGGAGATCCTTCTTTCTTTCTGCTACATAGAATTCCATTGTGTATATGTACCATAATTTTTTGATCCATTCATTTACTGATGGGCACCTAGGCTGCTTCCAACTCTTGGCTATTGTAAATTGTGCTGCTATGAATTTTGGAGTGCATAGGTTCTTTGAATATAATCCCAGCAGTGGAATTGCTGGGTCAAAAGGCAAAAGGTCCACTGCAGAAAGGGGGATTAGCCAGTCAGAGAAGCAACAGGCCAGGTTATTTTTGCCATTGGCTTTAGAATTTGGTATGGTAGGATGGGAAGTATCTCCCATGATAAATAAAAGTTCCCAGGCTGTACCAACCATGGGTATAAAGTTTTAATTTCTACTACCTTATGGTGTCAGAAATCCTAAGGAAAGACAATCTCTACCTAAACTATTTTTCACGTGTGAAAACAAAAATAAGTCCACAAGAATTATCATTATAGGCCCGTATTTGAAAGAATTACTAAAAAATGTACATCCGGAAAAGAAAAGCTGCACACATAATAAAGAAATGAGATTCAAGGATCTGTGGTGAACAAATTCATTTTAAACTGTGCAAGATCTAAAGAAGTTTTAATTGAAATCACAATCACAATGCAATGTAAGCACAGAGTAATAAACATATGAACATATGAAATAAATGGAAGCAAAGACAAGAGTCACTAATTCCATCAGAAGACTTAAGAAAGAGGAGACTAAGGATTGAAGGATGACTAGGGATTTAGCAGGTAACAAGGAGAAAAGGGAGCATTCAAAGGTAAATCTCCCAAGTGCGAAGGTATATGGCATGTTGCACAAACCAGGCCTTTGTTGAGACGTGGTAGAAGAAAGGCAGGTGCTATACTTAGTCTCTTCCTCTCAAACCAATGTCATCAGATTAGCTTGTCTGAAAAATCAAGATTATAACCAGAACTCTTGGGGAGATATAGAAAATGTGAAATCACAATACAATAATACCAAATTTCATCATTTTGGAGCTTTACTGCCAAGATTACTTTAACAGTAATTTTACTCTTTTAAACACAACTCAGCTCATTTCTTTTCCTCTAGATCCCACGGGATTTTATGATCCTGAGATTCTGTTTAAGGAGAAAAAAACTTCTGGCCAAGATGGAGGCATAGGTAGAAACACTGTCCCTCCTTGTGCAACCAAAAGAAGGACAGCAACAAATTTAAAAACAAAAACAACCAGAACTGACAGACAATCAAACTGTATGGACATCAGACAACCAAGGAATTAAAGAAGAAGAATTCACCCAGACCAGCAAGAGGGGCAGAGACAGGCAGCTGGGGTGGAGAGGACTCGCAGAAAGATAGTGATTAGCAGACTGGGTAGTCCCACATTTGTGTGCAGAAAAACTGGGAGGAACAACTGGGGAGTGAGACAGACTGCGCAACCCAGGGTTCCAGTGCAGGGAGATAAAGCATCAAAATCTCTGACTAAAAAAACCTGTGGGGGTTGAGGCAGTGTGGGAACCCACCAGCCTCACAGGAGAGTTCCCTGGAGAGATCCACAGGGTCCCCGAATGTACACAAATCCACCCACCTGGGAATCAACACCACGAGGATCAATTTGCTTGTGGGTAGCAACGGAAGTGACTGAAAGCCAACAGAAAGCTGAGTAGGTGACATTGTTCCCTCTTGGACCTCTCCCCCCAACACAGCACCACAATGCATCAAGTAGGTTATCCCACCCTGGTGAATACTTAAGGCTCCAACCTTTACTACAAAACAGGCCCGCCAAGACAAAAAAAAAAATGGCCCAAGTGAAATAACAGATCAAAGTTCCAGAAAATATATAACTAAACAATGAAGAGATAGCCTATTTAAAGATACATAGTTCAAAACACTGGTAATCAGGATGCTCACAGAAATGATTGTGGTCAAAAATAGAGGAAAAAGTGAAGGCTATGAAAAGTGAAATAAAGGAAAATGTACAGGGAACCAACAGTGAAAGGAAGGAAACCAGGACTCTGATCAACAGTTTGGAGCAGAAGGAAGAAATAGACATTCAACCACAACAGAATGAAGACACAAGAATTTTTAAAAAAATGAGGAGAGGCTTAGGAACCCCTGGGACAACTTTAAACACTCCAACATCTGAATCATAGGGATACCAGAAGGAGAAGAGAAAGAGAAAGAAATTGAAAACTTATTTGAACAAATAATAAAGGAGAACTTACCCAATCTGGCAAAGGAAACAGACTTCCAGGAAGTCCAGGAAGCTCAGAGAGTCCCAAAGAAGTTGGACCCAAGGAAGCATACACCAAGGCACATCATAACTACATTACCCAAGGTAAAAGATAAGGAATCTTAAAAGCAGCAAGAGAAAAGGAGACAGTTACCTAAAAAGGAGTTCCCATTAGACTATCAGCTGATTTATCAAAAGAAACCTTACAGGCAAGAAGGGGCTGGAAAGAAGTATTCAAAGTCATGAAAGGCAAGGAGGGAATTTCCTACATCCAAAATTACTTTATCCAGCAAAGGTATCATTTAGAAAAGGAGGGCAGATAAAGTACTTCCCAGATAAGGTCAAGTTAAAGGAGTTCATCATCACCAAGCCCTTATTACATGAAATGTTAAGGGAATTTATCTAAGAAAAAGAAGATAAAAAACATGAACAGTAAAATGACAACAAACTCACAGTTGATAACAACCAAACCTAAAAACAAAAACAAAGTAAGCAAACAACTAGAACAGGAACAGAATCACAGAAATGGAGATCACATGGAGGGTTATCAGTGGGGGATTTGGAGGGTGAGAGAGGGGGAAAATGTACAGAGAATAAGTAGCATAAATGGTAGGTAGAAAATAGACAGGGGGAGGTTAAGAATAGTACAGAAAAGGTAGAACTCAAAGAACTTATATGTACGACCCATGGACATGAACTAAGAGTGTGATGCAGGTGGGAGTGGGTGTGCAGGGTAAAGGGAAATAGAGGGGAGAAAAATTGGGACAACTGTAATAGCATAATCAAGAAAATATATTTAAAAAGGGAAATTAAATGTTTCATTTATTGAGGCAAATTTTTTCTACTTCAGTAACCAGAAGTACTGCAGCTCACAGTCAGAAAATGAATCTGAAAAGTGATCATATTTTGAGAAAAATATACTGATTAAAGACAGGGAGAGCCCTGGCCAGACAGCACAGTTGCTTAGAGCATCGTCCTCATATGCCAAGGTTGTGGGTTGAATCTGCATCAGGACCCATACAAGAGCAAACCAATGAATGCATAAACATGTAGAACAACAAATCCCACTCTCTCAAATCAATAAAAAAAATAGTGAGCAGTCCAAGATATCAAATAGCATCCCTAAAATAAAGTTATAATACACAGAATACAATAGCCTATTGAATGGTCCAGAATTCATTTTCCTCTTGTTGCAAATGCTACCTTTTAGATAAAAAAATACTTAGTCACATAAATTCTAAAATGCTTTATTTAGTTGGAAGGACTGACAAATGTTAGATCTGGAGACAATTAAGGTAGGGACTTAGGATTTGAAGACCGGCTGAGGGATTTTCTTTAACTATAGTAGCATTCAAAGGAGAGTGCAGGGCTGGTTGCACACACTGAGGAGGGTTAAATTCATGCTTCTCTTGTGAGCCTTTTTCTGTTCTATGCTTTCCTTGTAGCGGCCATTAGTTATGGGCCTCACATATGTTCCCAAGGAGAATTTGTTAAGAAGGATTTTGTAACATATTCTTATTAGTTCTGAATGACTACCAAAGCTTCAATAAAGGGTCTTTTCCTGCCATATTCACTGTGTAGTAGTGGACAGTAGTGTCAATTTCTTATTGAAGAACTTGAGGCATTATCTCGTGAGGCTGGGAGGTAAATCTTGATCTGGGGCATTCCAACAGTTCTAGTGTTCAGCACATAGATCCCTGCTTATATTTTCTGGACATAAATCTGTTTCTAAACCTATGTTTCAGAAACTGCTAACCTATTTGCTCTTTTGGATCAGTCTCCATACGAATGTTACCTATTTGGTGTGACAATTTCAAATACTATACAAATATGCTGATTTCCACCTGATCTGAATTAACCCACCATTTGAATCTTACCTAGCCTCAAAGAATATCAATATCTAACAAATGTAAATAGAAAAAATGAAAAACATGAGCTCATAAGGAAGTTTTGTATTTTGTTTTCTTTTGTAAACGGGCAGAGTCTGAAGCCTTCAGAAGACAAGTATTTATAAAAAGCTATTCATAATGTCCCTAAATTGTTCCCAAGTACAGTTATCTAGAAGTAAATGTGCTATTCCAACCAAACAATCAGCATTTATTTGTTGAATGCCTTTTCCGTGTACTGTATTGTACCTCAACAGTGTGATGTGGTTCCTCTCCTCTTTGGTTGAAGAGACAAGATCCCTGTGAAACAACTGGGAAGTAAAGTAAGGGTGATCTGTGTGGTACAGATAGAACTGATGATTGATTAACCTTTCTGGTTTTTTTTTTTTAAGAATAATTAACTTAATTTTTTAAAGTATTTTATTTATGTTTTAGAGAGGGGGAGGAAGGGAGAAAGAGAGAAATATCAATGTGTGGTTGCCTCTCACATGGCCCTCAATGGGGACCTGGCCTGCAACCCAGACATGTGCCCTGATTGGGAATCAAACTGGCAACCCTTTGGTTTTCAGCCCATGCTCAATCCACTGAGTTATGCCAGCCAGGGCCCTTTCTGTTTTTTTTCCTAAGGATCCATTTTATCTTTAGGACAAAGTCCAAATCTTTTACCAGTTTTAGGGAACCTTTCTATTTGGCCCCTGCTTACTTTTCCAGCCTCATCTTTTGGCACTTAATTCCATGAACTCACAGTGCCACCTCTATCAGGTCATATGCAATTTTCTGGACTTTTTTTTAAACCCAAGGCCATTTCTTCTGCTTGAAATTTAATTCACACTCTTTAGCTTCATTCCTACTCATCCATTTATAAGTATCCTCCACTGGGAGGTCTTCTCTAATCCCTAAAGAGTTTTGTGCCCCTCTCATTTGCTTCTATCATATGTCTGTATCTAACCCTATGATAGCAATTTCACATTATATTGATATTTTATGTATTTGTCTAATTCCTTCAACACCCTAGTTTTTAAAATGAGGACAAGGATCCATACTTCATTTACATTTGTGTCCGTAGTGCTTAATTTGAAACCTAAACATACATAGTGCTCAATAAATATTTGCTGAATAAATTCCAGTGGAGAAGATGGCAGATAGCAGGTAGATTTTCTCTCATACAGTTGAAAGAGTGACTATAAGAAAAGAAATTATAGAGCATGGTAGGTAGAATGATTATGGAATGATACCTATGAAAACATATGGGAGGTAGGTGAAATAAACTTATCCAGTGAATCTCATAATATGCTTTAAAGTAAGGACCTATCACTGATGATACTTGAAGGAAAAATTTTAAAAATGGAAAACAGATTTTTTAATTTTAACAAGTGGTACATCTGGAATATGTAACTAACTTGAAAAACTATTTTTTCTTTCAAAAAAAACTATTAAAGTTAGGAATGATTATCCATAAAGAACACTTTAAGGTTATATCGTTTACTTTCTAAAGTGATGTCAAAATGAAAACCACATCTTTTGCCATACTGTTCTTAGATGTCTCTATTGAAGAAACATTCTTTGTCTGGCTTGAACACAGATGTAATTTAATAATATGATAAAACTATTTTTAGCTTAATTTTTTGTTCTTTGTGTTTTTCTATTGCCAGGGATGCTCAGAATTGACTCTCTTTGCCCTGGTACTGAGTTACAAAATGATGCCAGAGCAACCAATTACTTTGAAATACCATATACCAGCTGTGTACAATCACAGCAGTACAATGATAACAGGGGTGAGCACGGAGTTGTTTGTGTTTGTCCCAGAGATTGGTATGGAGGGCATGTGGGTTGTTTATGACACCACACCATAATGTGCCTGTATGTCAAATAACCAGGGGCTGAGCTCTGAGATGCAGAAGTAACCACTGGGGGAACAGCTGGTGGATGTGTGTGGGAGTGGAGTGGGGATGGATGGCAGTTGAGGAGAACTGTTCTAGTACAGTCTCAAGGACACACAGCAACCTGGATTTCCTCTCCTCAGAAGAAATCTCAGTACTTGATTGTTACATAGCTAGTAACTTATATCACTGTTTTTCAGATTTCTTACTTTTGGTGATACTATTACTGCATTTTAGAAGTACCTCTATCAGGTGCACCTCAAAAATCTAAGTGAGCTGAGGGATTTTCCTGATTTTCAAAATGGCAGCCCTATACCCACTGTGGACTTGGACCACACATACAAAATTAGAATTTTCAGACTATTTATACCAAACATATATCCCCTTACTCAAGCTGCCAAACTTTAAACAAATATAATCCTCAGAGATTCTTTAAAGAGTTCTCAACTTGAGGGCCTTCTGAGGAGTGGAGACAGGGTATCCAAAGTCCTGGTATGGACAGAAATTGTTTATTTTCCTTGAAAAAGGTCTGTGATGTCCATCAACTTCTCAGAGGCCCCACTAACCCTCAAAAAAGAGTTAAAAGCCTTCATTTACAGAATAACTACCTATAGTTCCTACACTACAAATATAAATCATTTGGTTTTATTAGAAGTTTGTACCCATCTGTACAACTCATCCTGAACTCTGACTGTGGGTGGGAAGTCCTTCTGGGAGTTGATCGTCAAATGCTTTCTTGATTGCTTATTCTATTAGAAGCGATTTCTCATTTTGTTTCCTGATGTGTAAAGGGCAATTGTCTAAGTTGCCTTCTTAGGTAACACCTGCCAGCCCCAAGTCTGCTTCCTTCTTTCCCAAATGAGGACCTGATCTATGACTCATTAATATCACCACAGCTTCCATGCTGCCTTCAAGTTGGCAATTATAATAGCTGAACCTAAACATTGAATCTGGCTATCTCCTGTAAAGCATCACAGAGAGGACTTCATTCTCTTTAAATATTACTACTGAGAACATGTGCCTGTAACTAATTTGCATTAATAAACACTAGCTAAGTAGGCATGTTTACAAACTGTGAAAGTATAACCTCTTCCCATAGTAACTCAGAGCTGGAGCCAAGATTTTAAGTGAAACAGGCAATTAATTTTGACCATAGTGAGGCTTCATCACTTAACATAGTTGGCAAAATCCAGATATTAGCTATCACAACTAACAATCCTTATTTAGAAAGCAAACATGCTGTTTTTCATTTAGCTCAAAAATTATTTGCAAACTCAACTATAATCCAAACTTGTGTAGGAATCACCTGGAAGCATCATGTGATTTTTTCATAAAATTTCTATCATGCTTAAATATCCTAAGAAAATAATTTTTACAATTATAAAATATATTTTAAATCACTGTGGTTTCTTGTATGCCTAATTATACAAAGAAACACAAACCACCATATCAAAAAAAAACCAATTGTAACTATATTTCAGATACTGCATGATTATTAAACTGTTTAGGTAAATATATAAAATTATATATATTTAAATACAAGTATATTAATAAATATTATACATATACATATATGACACAGGACTTCACATATGCTGAGTTTTCTCACAGAAATCTCTGACATTAATCAGAAATAACTAACCATATACAGTGTATTAATTTGGCTTCTTTTTGACCATTATTTTACTTCGGCTTCAAATTTTAGTCATATATGCTGAGTTAATTTAGAACATATTATCCCTATATTTTGTCACTTATAGACTTAAGAAGAGGAGACTGAAAGTGCTGGCTGGAAGCAGGGCGATGGCAAGATGTGGATCTAAACATCAAACAAACTCTTTTTGTTTGTTTCAAGCAGGGCATTTTGTCTGAAAAATGCAGGGAAAATCCATGGTTCAGTAGAGAATGAGCATTAACATTTGTCATAGTTCCTTAATAAAAAGGGTGGACCATTTTAAGTTTTAATAAGTGAATCTTATTTTATTAAATTTTGCCAGTAACAACTCTTGGAACTGAGCCAAGGTAACTGACCAGTCCTCAGTTCTCCTTCATGAATATGAAACAAGACAATTCTGGTTAACAACCTCATATCTGAACATCTCAAGGGCAAATATAATTCAGAATTCAAAAATTTTTTAAATGATGGAATGGCAATAAGGTGCATACAGGGAATGCAGCATAACACTGCTGACAGGAAATCCAAATCAATATGTATGTTCTGAAATTTTTCCATATTCACATTAAATTGTGCAATTGTACGGTAAGGAAAGGCTATTCATAGCCTCACATCAATTCAGAACAAATTATGTCGTCAAGTGAGTTTTGGTGCAAAACTTGGGAAGCCATTTCAGTCTTCACTGTTGCTGGGGTGTTGTTTTTGCAGGCTGAGTATCGTGCCCTGTATGGGAACATGGAAATTGTTTCTCTAACATATATTCTTTAAGCAGAGTCAACGATAAAACAACTTATCTACCAACTTACAGTGTGATATACTGGGAAGCTGTTTTAACCATGCAGAAACTTCATTTCTTTAATATGAACCTCTTTCTTTCCTTTTGATTCAAACTGGCCTCAGCCAGGACCCTTCCTCCATCTCCCTTAGGGCATGCCCTCTTTTTCCCTTGCATGACCACTCCCTTAATCATTAAGCCCTTAGGATAATAAGGCCCTGGTCAGCATTAACAATTTTAGGAACTAAACCTATTGACCACAGAGATGGGGTTTTGGTCAAACTAAAGATAACATCTACGTCTCAGTTGCTGTGTTTCAGCAACCCCACTGACCACAGCCTTGTGAAGTGTGAAGGGATGCCATGGCTGACATCAGGACCAGATCCACTGATCAACTACCCCCACCCTAGCAACCAATCAGTAGAGACCATCATCTTAACTCCCTTAGTCCTCTATTTAATCCATCCCCCAAAGCCATCAGGGACCCAGGTCTTTCAGTACTAGCTCACCTGTGACTCCAGGCATGGCACCATTTTCTCAACTAATAAACCCTTACCTTCTTGGCTGCAAACTCCTTTTTCTGTCTATTGGGCTCTGATCCACACAGGCAAGTGGACCCCTTTAGACTGGTAACACTGATTTCTGTGAGACCTGAACTTTTCCAATATATGTAGTATATCTTTTTTTAATAATTTTTTGAGATTTTATTTATTTATCTTTAGAGGGTAAGGGAAGGAGAGAGGAAGAGAAACATCAATGTACGGTTGCCTCTCATGCATCTCCTGCTGGGAACTGACCTGCAACCCAGGCATGTGCCTTGACTGGGAATTGCACTGTGACCCTGTGGCTCACAGGCCCATACTCAATCCATTGAGCCAAACCAGCCAGGGATAATATCTGCAATATATCTTAATGGCAACCATTAAGAACAATTTTGATGGCATCTGAGTAAACCAGGCAATAAAGGATAGGCAATCTGTTTAGTAAATGACAACTATGCATTCCATTCTTACACTATTCCTATTCACAGACAGTGTCATTACTGCTCCCAGAGGACATCCAGGCAGGATGTCTTCTTGTTTCTTTCCTTAATAAATTAAATAATAAAATGATCTGGTCCAGTGTGTATCAGCACATGGAGAGACCATAAAGAATACAAAAGCTAGCTTCGTTGGAGCAGAAATGGGCCTTGGACTTCGAATTTTTATCAAATATTCTGGAAGAATCTGATATACAGTAAAACTTGAGAATTCCCAATCTAGACAATAATACCTTGTTACATTATAACCTGATCTCTTTTTTTTAATTGTATGGGAGACCTTTCCTGAAGCTGAATATAGGCCGATATACAGAATCTTGTGGAAAATGGGAAATGATTGCCATTTTTTAGTAAGATAAACAATGACTTTCACGAGTAGAATAAGCATTGCTGGAAAATGATATGATTCCAACTGCTTGTAATCAAAGTACTTGTAAAAGCCTCAGTACTCATCTATAGCAAAGCACAGAAATAATGAGAAAGTCACCTCCTGGTGAATGATTCTAATTCGAACAAGTGCAAAATATTGTGTTTTAAAAAGTGCAACTGCCCTCCTGGATGCTACTTAAACACTGTGAAGATGGTAGGTTGGGAAAGCTGCTGACGTGGTAGAAAGCAACTATAATTTTGACTATGAATCATGGTGATGCTCACAGGAAGAGTGTGACAAGGAGACAAAGGGGCCCTGATGTCCATTATAAACCACTAAATTGCCTTCAGATAAATGCATCTTGTTCCTTGAGGAGAAGCCACCTATCAAATTTCCCCTGCAGCTGGCTTTGTTCACAGTCATGAAAATGCAGTTGGTACAGTATAAGCTGACTAATTCATAATCACAAGCCTATGTGGACCACCTGCCTGCCTTTGGGGTGGGGAGAACAAGGGAGAAAAAATTCCTACTTTTCTGAAATGGCTGAGCTTTACCCAAAACTATTAGAAATCTTGTTACTGCAAGATGCTGTGTACACTGTGCAACCAGGTGTCCCCTCCAGCACACCCAGAAGGCTCACACCTGTTTCCTCTTCTAAGAGGTAACCACCCCAGTGTGGGTGTTTAGTCCTGAAGACTCAGAGGTGATGGCCATGAGTTTCATTCAGTTTTCTTCTCTGGGAGACACACGTTTACATATCTGTGCATTGGCTTTGTATTGGAGATGCTGTAGTCAAGTGTTGGGATGGTAATAGTCCCATTTGGGCTCTTAAAAATAACTTTTCAGTATGACAATACAGGTAGGAAATGTTCAGACAATCCTTTAGAAATATTTTTAGCAACACCAAATGATACAGAAATCCTACTCTTATATCAGTCTGTAACTTCATGTAAGTGCTCTTTGAAGCCAGGGAACTGTAGCTGAACCAGTCCAAGTGATAAAAATGGGAAATGTTTGAAATGGTTAAAGTCAAGGTTTCGTCCTAAGAATGAAGGGGACCGGCTGCTGTGGTGTACTGATGTTGGCTCTTGTTTTCCTCAAAGCTGCCTGTCCAGGTTCACGTGAAGCCTAGACTGCCAATCTGAAGCACTTTTGAAATGGTAATAGTGTGTTTGCAGTGATGGATAAAACCCCATTATGCTGAATCTAGGCTACAGCTGATAATGACACCACTTTTACATCTTAAAGGAATGTCTGACTACTAATCTAAATGTTGTCTATTCCAGATTGCAGATGACAAACGCTCCATAAGCAATCTTACAAGTCAGTTCAGCAGCCTGTGACAGGATGGGGGAGAGCTGCCTTTAAGAAAAACCGGCATCTATAAAAAGAGCTGGATCAGAAGTAGACGCTGATCACACACCCACTGTGGTTAGGCTGACAAAAATAGCCACTCGCACAGATTCAGTTCACTTCAGTGTCAGGCTTCCCCTTCCAACCACCCTGCCTCCCACCCCTTCAGCTCCTTAAACGATTTCTGGGGTGTGTTCAGTGTTCATAGCAGGTGCCTTAGAGTCATTGCACCAGATGCAGGCTGCTGCGTGATGCAGGCTCAGAACACTCTTCCCTTCCTGGCTGTTCTAACAACCACCTTCCTGGGAAAGGATGGCTTTTTAGTGCTATCATGTAGAATGGGTTCACGGTGCCTGGCACTGAACTGAATGCTTTAATACATGACTTCACTGAGCCCTCCAACAGCCCTGTACACTGTCATTATTATCCTACCCACTGTTATAGCTCTAATAAATAACTTGGTTAAGGTCATGCATTAATTAGTGGGAGAGCAAAGTCTAACCCTGTGTCAGACGGCAGGCCTGTGCCCCGGGGCCATTACGCTCTGCTGTCTCCCACTATGGTGAAGAATGGGAGATTCTCACATGTCTGGTTTAGTACCCTCTGAGGGATAGATAGGCCAATTAGCCCCATTCCATCCCCCACTTCAAAACCAAACCTCATATTTTAGTATAAATGACTTGCATTTTTAAAAGACAATACAAGGCAAAGGTAAAGAAATAAAGGGACGCAGTTTTGCTAAGCCCCCATTTATTTAGAAACTGAATACACCATGAAAACACATGGCTTACAGGTAATGAATGGAGTTTGAGCTCTCAGCATGACACCCGTGCACATTAAACAACAATACGTTTAGCATTTGCAGAGCTGATCTCTTCACCTCTCTCTCATCCCTTCCTCTCTATTTTCCCTCCCCATTATCTCTTACTGATTCATTTGTCCATTTATTTTTCAATTCTTCCTTCAGTGCCTTTAACAAATTAGGCACAGTGCTGACAGGTAAGTAACAGGTGACATGTATTTTGACAGGGACATCAAACTGAGTTCTGTCTTGGCACCCAGGCTGGGTGGTCAGCCCAGACTTAGAGGGTACAAAATGCTCTTATATATTTTAATAATATGCCTTAGGTTTACTCTCAAGCATGGCTAAAAAAATCATTAGATGGAAGTCACTCTTATAGAACCTGTTTCTTCCCCCAAGTCCAAGGAATCATCAACAACAGGTCAACATCCCAGTTGCTGTATGTATGAGCCTGGTAAGAGGTTCTAAGTACTACCTTAGCTAATCAGTCCTTATGGTTAACATCTTTTAAAATAAAATCTAGTTATCTAGTAGGCATCTCAATTCTGTTAGTCATATTTTCCTGTAATGTCTAAATGTCAGAAAGGTAGAGTGACCAGCATGATGTGAGCAAATGTTTCCTGGAGGCCTGTGGGCTGCCCCCCACAGTTAGAGGTAGGTCAGAGTCAAGACTGGCTGTGGGACTGTAGCTTGTCACACAAAGGAAGCTCTGCCCCACATTCACTTGTAAGCCTGAAGTTTGGGTTGGTAGACTGATAAACTGTCTGTTCACCATTCTAGCTAAGGAGTAGAACCTTCTAACTAATGACCTGCAACTTGAACAGACAACTGTGTGAGCAAGTAAAAAACAACTCAAAGGCCAACACAATGAGAGAAAAAGAAATTTGTGGGAAACAAAGAAAACAGCTTATACCAGACAGAATCAACTCCATGAGTGTTGCTGCCATGACTTTCAACTGAGGCATTATTTTTTGTGGCATCTGAAAGGGAAGAATCAGCAGGGAGCTCAAATCTGTGTGAAAACTTCTATCCCACATAGATGAATTAAGTAAACTCACTGATGCTACCCGATGCCACGTGACTTCAGCAGAGACAGTCTTTAGGCAGCTGGTTCCCAGTAAGCCAAAGTGGCCCCAGACCAACAAGATCACCATGGCAAGGATCCAGCTTACCAGGCATGAAATTAAGGAATCAGAGCTTTTGAAGCCTGTGGTCTGTTCATATACAGAACACTTTTTATTAGAAGTTCTGTGACATATATTGGTATATGATGTGTTTTTCTCTCCTCTTTTTAGCTTGTTTCTTACATTTATACTGAGAAGAGTTGACCTTACTGTCTCACACAGCCCAGATGCTGAGAAAGGTTAAAAGGTATGTTCACACTCAAACTGAGCACTGCTTCTCACTTGTAGCGCTACACTGCAATACAATATTTATCCTCAAGCAAGTGGCCTTGTTCAAATCAGCTCCTAAACAGGTACCTTTTATATGAAGCATTTGTCTTCATCTTATTTGTGAATTATTTTTACAAACATAGTAATACTTGGCTAATGGGAAAACTCTCCTGGTAGTTACTTCCATGTTTAACATACAACAACGATTGATGTTCAAAATGAGTACCACAAGATCCTAAAATGCCCTTTGAATCATTAAAAAGAAAATTACATTCTGCCCAATACGGGCTTTTGTCTTCTGTGCAGTGCATTGTATGCTAATTAGTAAGTGAAGAGTTCATTGATATAGAAAATGACTTTTCTGCAAGTAAAATGTTTCATTCTCTAAAAATGTAGGATAATATATGTACAATGCAAGGTGTTTTCATCTTATTCTCTCTGTTCATTTCTCCTTCCATCCAATCCATCATTACAGCCCGATTCTTTAACGTGCAAGCCTCTGACCGTTGACCAGAGTTGCCCGAGTAGCACATGTCACTCTGGCAACCTGGGACGGAACGCCACAGAAGGGTGGATGTGGGGGGAGGCTTCCACATCAGGAAATAGAGCTGGGAAATTTTGGCTTCCTGGTCAGAAAACCTCCATCTGGCATCACTGCTTTTATAAAAGAGAGCATCCCCTTTTGATATAAAATTTCCAAATCGTTTATAGTTCAGAGTGGTTTGTTTTGGTCAGAGTTACCTAAATAATTTGATAACAAGATTTTAAGAAATTGGTGAAGTTGGCTATTCTTTAGAAGTTCAAATTTGAGCTTGATTATACCTTAAGATTCTGATGCTTTAAAAAAAGGATCTACTCTATTTTTTCTCTCTACATATTGTATTTTATGTAGATGATTTAACACTGCCATTTTATCTGTGGAGATTCAGTCCTGAAAGGAAAAATATCTAAAATAGAACTAATTGCTTTTTTCTTCAAATTTCACTGTTCAGTAGAAAGGAAAAAAATGACATTAATTGTGAAGAAACCAGGACAAACGAATTAGATTGTGAGTTATTGCCTTATTATTCACTCAGTAAGGCTTTGCTGGATTAATAAAAGGGCAATCACAACAGGTAAAATTTAATCAATCATTAAGATAAGCATTATACACTCAGTCCTTTCTTAATATGGTTTTAGCATTCAATTGACATTTCACTTGATATTAATACAAATTAATCTAGAGTTTCTAGAGGCTATTTTAGTCACCCAATTTAAAACGTATTGAAATAAGTTTGTAATGGTTGGTTGATGCTTAAAAATAATGCCAATCTGAAGGAGAGATGTGTCAAAAGCGAACCCATGAGTGTACTTGGGAATCTAGTCAGCCCCCCAAAAGCTCAAATTTCCCCCCACTGTCCAGGCAATTCTGAAAGTTTTATTGTTAATGTATAGTACACATTACTATACTATAGTATATATATATATATATATATATATATATATATATATATACACACACACACACACACACATACACACTATATATTTATATACTATACATTACTATATATAGTATATTACATTACTATATAGTGTAATACATTATACTACATGTATACATATATGTATATGTATATATACACTATATAGTAATGCATATTACATAAGTATATAGTGTATATATATGTACTATAGTATAGTAATGTGTACTATATATTAGCAGGAGTAGACAAAACTCAGGGTTTGCCTATGTGGGGTGATGTCTGGGGGCATCAAGGAGGAACCTTGGATTAAACAACATCGATTGTAAAAAAAGCACCTGCAGAGCCAGCAGCAAAATTTCTTTCCTCTTGGTTACTAAAGATTGAAATTACCATATTAAATGTTCATTCTTTGCCCCAACCCCATTAAGATCCAAATATTCTTAGGAGATAAAGTCACTGGACATTTTTGTAATTCATAAAAATTTTTCTTCCTGAGAAGTTTGGTAAGGGAGGTAGTGTTCCAAAATATCCTGGTATCAAGTGAGACTTTATAGGACTGCAGTTCACTGGGAATCTATCTCTGTCAGTGGAAAGAAACACAGAGTCCCCACGGCTGATCAAGATAATGGCCTCCCTTTCAGTTTGCAATTAAGATCCGTTTTTAACCTTCAGGTTCCTCTATGCCTAGAATCTTGGAACTGAAGTTCACAGTAACACTTACAATTTAAAAATAGAAAGTGGACCAATGCAATGGTATTCACCTTGAATTCTTTGAACAATAACACAAGGTAAAAGAGTAAGTTTGTTATTCTTTCAGCAATGCTCTGTGTGGTTTCTTATCTGGCAAACTCATGCTATTTCCAGGTTCAGCTTAAATGTTACTTATTTTCTGTAAGTTCTCTTGTATTACTTTCCTTCTTTCCCCACACCCCCTTTATCTCACAGCTAAAAAATTCTTACTAATTCAGGTATTAACTAAGGTACAATTGATTTTTTTCCATGGCACTCTGTTATGCCCCCATTGTGCAAGGGCTCATCCTATACATAACATCCTAGATATCTGCCTACATCGGTTGGTTCCAAGAGAATATGGAATCTTCTAGGACTGCTCTTCATTTTGTATTCCAGTGGAGTACAGTGCTTGTAGTGTGATGCATGCAGGTATACCTCAAGGGTTTGTTCAATCAAGTGTTTGTCTTTCTCTAACCTTGCCCAAGAGATCATCCATTCACCTAGCTCTTAAAACAGAACACATTATATAAGTGTAGCAGGGAGTTACTTACACCAAGGAAATAAGACCAGAAAGTAATTTTGACAGTGACAGGGGACAATCCCATTTATGACACTTCTTGATCAGTCTGTTCATGAAGAATAGCTAAGCTAACACCACCAAGCTAAATGAAAGCATTATAAATCATATACATTTTTGACCCAAATACTTAGTCAACAATACTTGGAATTAATGTTTACTTCCTCCCTCCTGATTTAAAAGTGAGCAGTAATTCAGGAGAACAGAGATAGCAGAGACATTTCCAGAAGTCCCAGGGAAATGAGAAAAGAACTGACCTCCATTCTTTGGTGTGGTTTCTCAACTGCAGCATGGTTCACAATGACAACTGCCTCAAGAAAGAGACTGTGTTTCATTTTCTACAGTTTTGAACTGTTTTTCATGCTTCCCGAAGTAGTCCAGTTTTCCTTGCATTTGAGGATAAATAATCTTGGGAATTAAACAAAGTCTAGAAATGGACAAAAGGTACTGCTAAGATGATTACTTATGTGCATGCTATAAAAGAACTGCTTTAAAATAACTACTTCTTACATTATGGGTCTAACACATGTTTGGTGTCCTGCTATGTATTTTCCAGTCTTGCCTATTTTTTCTTGTGACTTAGTCTGCTCTGAATCTGTAGGCTACTATCCATGTCACACAAAGTTTATGCAACTCAGGTATTTTTCCAGGTTTACGGTCACTCCATATAGCTCGTGACAAAGCAAGCAAGCAAGAATAACTGCCCACAAAGGTTTCAACCACAGCCTTGCTAAATAGGTACAGATGTTGCCAATATTCTCAAACAAGATGGCAGGATACGAGGACTTCTCCCATGCTAAGGGTTGGAGGTCACCTAGCAAATGAAGAGACTGGCAGCTTTGCCTGGCCTTTGAATGTAAGCTGTAACAATGCTTCCATTTGAAAATGGTACAACACAGTCACACAGGTGTCCTAGCATAACGAGCTGTGTGATGAAAAGAAGACACAGATGAGGGCAAAAGTCTTGGTTAATGAGCCAAAGGAAGATAAGGTACATGTCCCTGTTTCTGAGTTTGCAGTGTAATTGCTAAAATATTTGATAACTAGACAAGTTTTCAAATTGTGCACAGACTAAGTAAATGGGTGAGTGTGCTGGGGATTTAAAGTAGCTCCAGGGGGAGGTGTAAAGAAGCCAAGTCATACCTTTGAAGCAATTCATTTCTGTTTAAAATATTCCTCTTCATTTCATTTCAATTGCTAAAGATTTCTCTTTAGCTCATTAAAAAATCTTTCTGTTTCTTCTTGTTAAAGATTTCCTGGTTCTTTTTTAGCTTACTAGTCTTTTCATCCAATGAGAAAAAATACCAGGAAAGTTGGCAAGTGAACAGCAATGAGACCAAAGGCAAAAAGAGAGGAAAACAGAGCATTTCCATTAGGTGGGGTTCATGTTGCTACTGAAGCTTTGAACTCTGTCACAACATCAGAGTCTGCTGGCCACAGATGTGAGCTCTCAGGTGAGGTGAGGAAAGACTACAGGTCTGAGAAACCACCTCCTGCATGGCCACTTCATTTTCAATGTCAGTCCCCAGGGTGGGTGTCCGCTCATTCATAACAACAACAAAATTCTCTGAAGTTATTTTTTGGATTACAGAAGTAAAATATATTAAAAAAACCAGAATTTGCAAAATATAGTGAAGCACAAAGAAAAATTAAAGAAAATAACCTGTAATTCAATCACTTGAGACATTTATTCACATTTTGGTATATGGCCTTGTGTTTTTAAAAAAGATGTATATGTATATGTATTGATTTTTATAAAAATAGTACCATATTTAATAATTTATAGATTGTGTTTTCCTCTTAAATATGAGAATTTCCCTATAACACAAATCTCTTACAACTACACAATAATCTACATATGGATTTACCATCATTTATTTCACCAATACCATAATCTTGGGTACTGTCTTAGTCAGCTTAGGCTGCTGTAACAAAATATCACAGATTGTGAGGCTTAAACTAAGGAAATTGACTTTCTCACAGTTCTGGATGATAGAAGTTGGACATCAGGGTGCCAGCCTGTCAGGTTCTGGTGAGGTTTTCCCTGGCCAGTGCACCTAGTAGATGGTGCCTTCTTGCTGCATCCTCACATGTCAAGAGGGAGAGACAGAGAGTAAGCTCTCTGGTATCTCCTCTTAGAAGGTCACTAATCCCATTTGCTTTCCATTTGCACTACTAAAATAATGTTGTGATAGATATCCTTGGGCATATATATCTGTGAATATGAAGACCTCTTTCCTTGGCATAAATTCATAGAATTGTTGGATAGAAATCCATGTGCTTTTAGAGACCTTTTTCCAAATTAACTTAGGACAATCAAATTATATCTTCAGTCCATTCAAAAGCAGTGCAGTTCACAAATAATTATTATGTGCTTACTAAATGTGTATTACTGTATGTAGATAGTTCTTGCTCCCAAGGAATTAAAAGTCTGGGAAGAATGATGAAAGGGTCAAGTAAAGCAACCATGAGGGTCGAAGAATACTTATTTCCCCCTGCCTTCTACAGAACCAGTTCACTTCAGCAGGATACATAAATTTGTCATTTTTTATACCTATTGTCTGTCCACCTTCTAGAAAGCTTATAATGCTCCTCCCAGCAGAGGAATGAGACCACTTCAAGAGTGCCACTCGAGAGTGCCAGTTGAGTTTTCAATGCCAGTTGAGTTAAACTTGACTTTCAGCTGGCCCCATCACAAGAACCCCTACTCTTTTCTTCTCTTACATTGTCAATTGTGAATTCTCTGGCTCAGGGCCTGGAACTATTTCAAATGACAATGAAAATATCCTTCATTAAATAGAGAAAGAAGACACAATATATGCATTCACCACAAATACTCCATTCTTAGAAACAAGAAAATAGTGAAAATGTCAAAGTATTTAATATTTCTTGCCTACATTTTAACTTTGGAAAATCTTGTGTAGGGGAAAATATTGGTGCAACCAAACATTTACTTTTTTCTAAAATATGATTTGTTTTAATAGAGAAGAGATTGATTTTTTAGAGATATTAAGATATATAAATCTTAGAAAGTAATCGTAACATCACCAGGGTTAAAAAAGTAAGAGAAAAAAGGAACATGTCTTTGGTGCTAAAGCACTCAAACTTAAAACATCTCTCTACATAATGGAGGATTTTTTGTGAGAATGATAACCTGTGACTTCCCAATACAGAGAAGAGAAAGTAATATTGTTTTACTTATTGTGTGTTGGGTATTCTGCCTTATTATTTCACTTGTATTATCTTAATAAACTGCTTTTATTTCTCACAACTGCCTTGTGGTAAGGCTATCAGATTTAGCAAATAAAAATATAGGGTGCCCAGTTAACTGGAATTTCAATACATGACACATAGTATCTTAGTATAATTATGTCCCATGCAATATTCGGGGCATACTTATACTAAACATTGCTATTTATCTGAAATTGAAATTTACCTTGGCATTCTATAAGTTATTTGGCAACTAGAGGTCAGTATGGTAATTCACATTTTACTTTCCAAACTATGGAAATGAGATGGCCAGGAAAGAAATCTAAATAAAGGTGGCACTGTTTTTCTTTTAAAAAATCCAGACTGCACAAATTAAGGTGTTACCTCCCCTGCAACATTCAGTTTTAAAATCTGACAACATATTTGGCTTGCTTTCTTTGTCTTCACTTTGATTTAAGTTTCTCTAAAATGATACATCCTGTTTTCCACTTCTAAGCCAAGGCTCACATTAAATGGAGAAACAGCTACACAACTGGCATTGAAATATTAATTTGTTGAAAGATTGATTTTCCTGGCCATAACCACTCACTCATATTTAATTTACAGAACTGCAGATACACATAACCATACAAAGAAGACAGTGACACATGATATCCTCATGCAAGATTATGGAATACAACCATAACACTATGACAAGAAGGCAGAGAGCAAGTTACAAGGCAAGGGGCTAATTGTGAGCAGAAAAGGGGAAGCTCTGCCTTGTAAGGGAAAGGTACTGGAACCTGAAGAAAGGAATCAGAAATGGAGTCTCTTATCCCCAGGCATAGAATGCAAACATTGTGATCAGAGGGTGAGGAGTTAGTCCTGAGCTGCCCAAGTGAATGGCTACGGAGAGTGATCAAGGTATAAATACATGCACACAAGGGACTCTAACAAGTCACATCAAAGCCCTGTGACCTCTTTAGATAACTGCCAGTGATAGAAACTTGCTTCAGAATGTGGCGTGGCTGAATGTCCTAGGGAGGGCTAGGAAAATTCTGCCATTCATTGTTTCTACTCAAGAGAACTTTGCAACTGACTTGGGATTAGAAAACATGACTAGGACCCTGGGCCTTTTGTGTGTTGGGCTGCTACACAGTGAGAATAGTGAAGCAGTTCCATCCAGAATCCAAGACTTAGTGTGTGCCATGGGCTTAGCTACCTTGCAGAGGAAGGACTGACATCTGGAAACCAAGTCAGCTACCCAAGAGAAGGCAGACCTGACTGGGGCTCCAAGTGCTAGGTTCCAGGGCTCCAGGTTCAGGTGGGCTGTGTTGAGGACATTCACTTCCTGATTATCCAATCACTTCTTTGGGGCCATGAGGAGGGAGCAGAGACTGAGGTTTATAAAGGGGCAGTTTTTATAATGGACACTGAGAAAATCAAGATGATTTGGGGCAGTGGAGCTTGGCTTTTGAATGAATGCTAAAGCTTTTAGTTTCTTCAGCTCTAGGCTTACTCCATTTTACATATGTTTTAGTTAAAATAATAAATATCATGCAAAGAATTCTCTGTGTGTTTGCTTCAGAGTATAGAATGGGAAGATTGGGCATCTTTTAGACTATTTCCTTTAAACATGTTTTCCTGTTATATTGTCTAATAAAATTCATTTTCCTGGGGTTTTCCTCTTGTCTTTTTACCTCGCTCTTTTTCCATTAGAATTTATTTTTCCTTTTCTTTTATTTATTTTTAGAGAGAGGAGAAGGGAAGAAGAAAAAGAGGGGGAGAAACATCAATGTGTGGCTGCCTCTTACCCACCCTGTACTGGGGATCTGGCCTGCAACCCATGCATGTGCCCTGACTGGGAATCAAACTGGTGACACTTTCACAGGCCTGTGCTCAGTCCACTGAGCTACACCAGCCAGGCCTTCTTTCTTCTATTTAGTTACTTTCCCTCCCCTCTGCCCTTCTTTCCTTCTGACTCTTTTGTGCAACTAAAATACTACAAATGCTAGCTGCCACCACCTCCTCATGACTTCTCCCTGGAATAATGTGACTGAGCAGGAGCAAAGGAGGAAAGTGTTTAACCCTCAGGCTCCAAAGCTTCTTTCTGCTTTTCAACTAAAATGAAATCTATGACAGGACATTTATAATGACTTAGGCAGATAGAAAATCAAAGGGTAATTCTCTTTTTTCTTAAAGAAAATATATTTTCATGGAAAACCCCAGTCATTTTATGAACCAAAAATGGTAATTATTAAATAAATTTATTTAGTAGTAGATACAACAGCATATTTTTAGCACAAGAAGTCTGTGATGAGAGGAATGGCATTATCCTCCACATTTTGAAACATTAATAAGTTACATGGTTTAATGCCTGGCATCCCCAAGAAAATGTGGTTCCAGGGAACAGGAGAGCAAGGGCCATGTCTTCCTCTGTTTCCACAAGATCTGGCTGATACCATGGGCTATGAAAAACTTGAGAGTAAAATAAAAAGGCATTCAAACAGTGATTTGAGAGAAGATTCCATTTATTCCTTACTGTCAGGCATTATTCTAGGTGGATGCTACATCAGCCAAAAAAAAGAAAAGAAAGAAAGAAAAGTAACAGTGGGGCCTGTCACACATCTCATGTCTTACATTACTACTATTGCCATAATCCGTATCTTAACATTTGAAGGGCTCAAATCCACTGAGAAGCAGGGAAAAATTCAACTTACAACCTTTCCCATTTACTCTTATCTTTGAACCTCAGGTTTTCTATTTGTAAAAACGGGGAAAATTCACAACAATGCTCACCTTACAGATTTGTCGTCATAATGAGTAACTTCCTGACCAGGTGGCTATTAAACATTAGAATATTGAAGCACATAAAACTGTAGTGCATGTACTATCTCTGGCATTTAATAAACTTTCAATAAGTGACAGCTATTGCTGTATTATTGTTACAGAAGAAAACCTCATTATCCGAGGCAATGTTAGCTCAGGTCACAGAACAGTCCATGGAAGTGTTTGGCTTTCTGAGATAAGTCACTAAGCTAACTGTTCTTTTTTCTTTTTTAAATGCATGTCACAAGATAAAAAAGGGTTAGAAACTTCCCACTGCAATGTTGGAATCAATGAGGAAAACATTATGATCCATTCTACCAGCAAGACCGTGGGGAAGCATTATAGCTGATGGTGCACTGGGTATGTCTTTAAAAGTGTAGACCTTCTCCTCCTCCCCTTCTCTCCCCCTTCCCTTTCTAGATTGAACTTGTTTACATGAGTCTACACAATGTATTATGAATTATTTGTTCTTCCTTTTATGAATAGCAGTTATCATTAAATAAAAGCCAATGAAAAGCATAGTTGAGCACATACAATAATATAAGTAATATATAAATAACCAATTAGGACAAAAGTCGAGCTAGTTAAATTCTAAAATGACCCTCTCAGGAGCTCAGTGGTTGGTCTTTGTGCTGTTCTCTCTGTTAGAAGCACTGCTCACCTCCCTTCTTTGCCTGGCCAGTGCCTCTTCATCCCTCAGGTCACATCAAAAATATTTTCCTCTAAGGGTCTCTTGTGGTTATTTAAGAATGAGTTAGGGTTTCCTTCCTATATTCTTCTAGGCAAACTTTATCACAGACCTTATGAAAAGTTATTGAAGTTGCCCATTTACAGATCTGACTCTTCAGTGTGCACATACAGACCACAAGGGGAACTGGGCCACATCAAGGGCCTGGCATGGGTAGGCCGTGTGACGGTCATTAGTGTTGTTCACAGATACTCTTGGACCTCTGCCTGCTGGGTAGAATGGTACCTCCTGGCCCACTGGTGGTTCTGCTGGGCCATGGAATATGCTCTGGCCAATTAGCAGGGAGTGAAAGTGAGTGGCATCACTTCTGGACCAGAGAAATCAATCGCCAGTGTGTGACCCTACATAGCATTATTTCCTCTGCCAATGGCACAGTCCCCAGCTGTTCCATCAGTCAGGATCTGTATAAGGAGGGTGCTGAGTAGAGCCCATAGCTGACTATGATGGACACATACAAAGAACAAGAAATGAATTCTTGTCATTTCAGACCACTGACACTGTTGGTTATTAGCCCATCCTGATTCAGGAAGTCCATAATATTAATGAAAAAACAAAGAAGAAGTAGTACTCTGATCTCTCCATCTGCCCAAAGAGCCTTGAGAGACCTTCTAAGCTATTGCTTCTCTTTTGGGAAAACCTATAATTTAAATTTAGCCTTTCCTTAAAATCTCTAGAGATAACCAGGAATATGTGTGGTTGTTTAATAATATCTTGATTAGGGAATTCTTTTTTTGTATCTCACCAGGGGGGTGACATATGTATGTCCTTGGAAATACTGGAGGGTCCTCTGTGGTTTCACTGTGCACATGACTGGCTCTGATACATGGTGGCCAAGCCCCTGGCAACTCAGCTCAGTGTGAGTCTGACTGTCCTTATGGCTGTTAGGAAGTGCACTGCTGCCATCCACTCTCCCCATAGTATCTGCTGTTTCTCAATGCACACACACAAACATACACATGCACACATGCACACTGCTCTTTTCCTATCATTCAAAAATGCAGAGCCTGCTAATAACTAAGGCCACATTTCCCAGACCTGCTAATAACTAAGGCCATGTTTCCCAGGCTAGGCCATTATTGACTATAATTGCCCATGTCTTTGGATGTGCCATTTATCCTTTCCAAATACTGGCTTCTCATTTTGAGTTATGATAAGACTTGAAAAAGACTACATATGAGAAACTAAGTATTAGAATAGTGGAATGTAATTTGATGGAAGCCCAAAGGCATGACTGCCCTCAAATGGGCCACATTCCTCTGTGTTAGTATCTTTGAGAGGACTCTATGAAATTAAGAAAGTCATATTTGGGGATGGAGTAAAATTAATCAATTATTGCCCTAAAATATCTGCCAGCTGATGTGGTCCCAAGTACACTGGGGCACAGGATTAAAATATTTGGATGGTAGAGAAGGGTTTCAATAGACTTCTGGACAGGTGAGCTCAGACTCAAGGCCATGAACATCTAGGTATTGGGTTATCAACAGGGTTAAAGGGAGCAAAGCTGAAAGCTCTACTTTATACCTTCATCCAGGGTCACTGGAGCCATTTCCAGTGGAACCACTGAACTGCAAGAGGCATCTCTAGAAGAAACATTAGACCACTTTGGGTACAAAGCAACTTACCGAGTGGTTCCACTACCATCAAACATAACCACAGGTGACAAGACAGCTGAGAGACTAGTTAGTTAAGGAAGTTAACTAAATTTCAATATATTAAAAAAATTAGTTTGGGGTATCTTCTTTTGTTCTTACTGCAAGCCGATGAAGATTTAAAAAATGAGATTGTTCTTTATCTTTTTTTTCAGTAGAAAAGAAAATACTGTTCATATTTCTGTTCATCTAGACATTTAACCAGAGTGGTTAAGCTCAAACCACTGGCTGCTTGATGAAAACATGTGAAGAGACAGTAAATAATATCAGAAATTGGAGAGAGAGATATTATCAAAGGTAAATGATGTGTTATTTTTCAGTGCCTTCCACTTTTTATTAGCTGCTCCTCAATAACCTGGCAGGGTTTCTCCATGTCAAATGTTTTGCTAGTTAAAAGGTCTGCAAGTTAGAAAGGTGATCCCGGGAGAGAGTCTAATTTCTAAAACCTCTCAGGTCACTAAGCCTACGAATAAAAATAGGATAGACATCAAAATAACGTTATGCCAGATTCTCATTCCTTAAACTATGTCAGAATTTTGGAAACACTCTTTCCATTTTTCTGAAGCATAAAGTCAGAAGAACATTATGAAGTCCAAAGAGTGGAACCAGGAAAACCATTGGATCCTATGAGTCTGATATAGAACAAGTCTGTATTTGCTTCCTGACTGAGGGGAGAGAGAGAAGGGAAGATTCGTGGAGATACTGAAATCAAGACTGAAAGTAATCACTCTTCCCTCTATTAAAGTGTCTGAATAATTAACACTGGTGCAGAAAGGATTGCAGGGAGATTTGAGGCTTGTTCCAACCCTTGATGACAGAAGCATAATTCTAATGTACAGCAGATGGCATTCCCCGAAATCAATGGCAACTTCAAGTCTGTACTCAATTATTGATTCTTCACTGTCCCAGGATGAGTCGTTTTAGGTGACTTCAGCAAATTAGAACAGAACTGTAGATGCACTTCCACCATCATTTAGCTGTTTCTTCTATAGCCACACTATTGAAATATGTGCTTTCCAAAGAAAGAAGAAACTAAACAAAATAGACAACCTAAGTTCTATTTTTCAGAATAAGATAACTTTTTTCTTACTCTCTGTGCTGGAAGTCTTTCACTTGCCCCTGAAGTCCACTCTCTACCTTTCTCCATTTTGCTTTGGGCCCTTAAAGGTTAAATGAAATAACTAAAACAATAGGTTCCTTCCTCCTCCAGGTTCCTGCTGGGATTGGCCCATGGGGCACATGGGCAGGACCCTGGCTGAGGCGGTTTGTGATATCACAAGTGGTCTTGCTAATTCCCTCACCAGGGACTCTGCCCTGTTGGTGGTTCTCTCCACACAGTCCTCTGTGTGTCTGCTTTCTGGTTTTCTTAACCCTTTTGGCCTTGAGGTGGGAACAGAGCCCCACTATTACTGCCTCCTGGGATACCCCTCACCCTGTTCCACCTTTGGAGAAAGTCCCCTTGTTATGCTGTCTTCAAATTGCTGGCTGATACCTTTAATTTCTCCGAAAGTGAAAAAGTGCATTTCCCAGACTACATCATAATGATCTGGAAAATGGGAGAAAAATAACCCTGAACAGGAAAAAAAATTAAACCTCATTTGTGTCCTTTCTTATACAAGACATACTGCTTTTAAGTGGTTGAGGTCTGGATGATCTCTTCATGGGACGTGGACTGTTGGTGGAACTTCTGCATGTGTGACAAGTGTGCCCATGTGGCATGTGCCTGTAGAAGGGGGTTAGGTTTTCTGAGAATCTCTCATGTCACCAACACACCATGCCCCCTCTTGTTCCATTCTGCATTCTGGGAAATGGAGATAAGAAGCAAAGCAACCAAACCAAATGACAAAGTGATGGTTGAAGATCAATGATCAGTTAGCTAAAGAAGAGAAATATAGGAAAAAATAGGAGGCTCCTGCAGAACATTGACCAACCATTATTCTTCCCTCCGGAGTTCCCAAGAAGAATTTAAATGGCAGCATAAGGAACCTACATTAGAGCCTTCAAAAGAAGCCATTTTCTGTCCATGAAAGTTACCGTCTTTAAAGACTAATACCATATGATCTCACCTATAAGTGAAACCTAATCAACAAAACAAACAAGCAAGCAAAATAGAACCAGAGACATTGAAATAAAGAACAAACTGACAGTAACCAGAGGGGAAGGGGGAATATTGGAGGAAAGAAGGGGAAGGATCAAGAAACATGTGTAAAGGACACATGGACAAAGCCAAAGGGGCATAGGATCAAGGGTGGGAGGTGGGGATGGGTGGGGGGGGGAAGTACTGGAGTAAATGGAGACAACTGTACTTCAACAACAATAAAAAAGGGAAAAAAACCACTGAAGTGGTTTAGTAGAGAAAATCATGAAATTTATTTCTCTGGATGTCATTAAGATTTAGGTACTTCTGTCTCTGAGAGGGTTTAATTCTGCCTTTTTGAAGGCAAGGTTTGAGATTAAACAACTTGTCAAGGTCCCTTCTTGGCCCATAAAGTGCTAATCAGAATGCACCGACATTTACAAGGTAATGGCAGAAAGGGGTGCCAAGCTGGCATTAAACGAAGAAGCCTGGAGGTGATCATGGGAAGACAGCTGCACCAGAGGCAGCTGAATAACAAGCAGCAGGCACCTGAAGGAAACAGACTCACGTGTGAACACACAGAGACAAGAGCTGTGGGCAACATGGCAGCAAAACAAGGTCATTTCTTTAAAAAAATTTTTGGCAAGTGTGATTATGAAGCAATGAGACCCAACTGTTATTTAACACTTTTGTAGCAACTCTGTTCATCATTCTCCTTCAAAAGGGGGCTTTATGTAATACAAAACTATCAATGTATTTTCTTATTATGCATGAGACTATGGAAAAACAGGTCATGATTATTTTTCTAGCTCATGAAGTGTTAATGATATTGTGCACAGATGGAAACATTCAGGGGATAGTAAAAAAAAAACGCACTATAGAAACAAACACTATAAATCCCAGTGCCTGTGTGCATGAGGACAAAGCTGGCACCATGATACTAATTGGTAATTTATCCCTCTGGGGGTAACTAAGAAGTGATCCTGATGCTTGAAGAATTCAGTCACCTTAAAAAAAAAAAGGCCATTTACTCAATATGAGTCATTTGTGGACTGCACTTATTTTTTACTTCAAAAATTGTGGTTGGTAGTTTGAAACCCACAATTTCAGCCAAAACCTTTGATACACTTTTATCTGTAATCATAACTAAATATCAATATTTAGCTATCAAACCAATGCTACATATTATTTTTAATTTTAAAGCCATGACTTTAGCTAGTGACAGGGAGAAGGGCCAGAGTCTTCAGAAGGCTTTTGAGGCTCATTTCAATGGATCCCTCATCCCGTGCTGACCAGACACAGGCTCCACTGCTCAGCTCAGGCTGGGCACTGGTGATTGGTACCATCAGTCCTCTTTTGGACACTTCAGAAGCATAAACACCATTGTGTCCACCTTTTTCCTAAGCAGAATCTCTTGGACTGACTCTTTTCCTTTCCATTTCTAGGAGGCCTAGCATCCAGCTGCCAGCCCCATGTGCTCTCAATCCCCAGCCAAGCTTTCCCTCAGTTTCCTTCAGATGAATCTAGAAGCCTGTCTCCCAGTTTTCCCTGACTGTGGAGGGTCCTCCGCTAGAAGTTTCTGTCTGACATACTTCCCTCTCTGGCCATGCCTGCTTTGGCTCCTCCCGACTGACTGGGGAGTCACAACATAATAGGAGTGAAATTTCTGCCCATCCTCTAACCAAGCCCCTAAATACATATATCCCAGGCAGACACTGGGTCCCTGTCTTATCCCTGTGGGTGTGATTCTGCATAGTCCCTCAGACTTGGTCTTTAAAGACTAAGCTGCTTCTTTGCACTCCTCCTGTCAAGGGGGCTGGGGTGCCAGTATCTTCTGTCAGCCATTTTGGTAACAAACACCTCATTCCCATGCTCCATACACCAGACAAACCCACCCGGATGCCTCTTAAGATTCCTCCTCCACACTGGTCAAGACCTTATGTTATCTACTAACACCCATAGGTGCTCTGGTCTACATGGCTTGATTGCTTTCCCCCACCCTCAAACAAACTCTACTTTAGTGGGCTCTTGCTGTCTGTTTAGCCAGCCTCCTACCAGAACACCCAGTGTTAAAGTAAGTAAGTGATACCTGTCCATCACGGTCATATTTAGAGAACTGGAATAACATACCAGTGAAATTTATTTATTTGCAAATATAGTGTCTCAGAGGTTGTTGGTCTTTTCTTCCCTTATTTCCATTAGGAAGACCTACCTTAAATCCCTTCTAAGATTTCATTTTACTCTGTCTTTACAGTCTATCAGAAAAACTGAATTGTACCTTGTGTGGGAATTTTGTAATGGACTTGGTGAGTGCGGAGTGTTTCCTACCTACATCATCTAGTGAGAGGATCACCAGGATGACTTAGACAACCTTAGAAGGCTATATACAACAGAGAGGGGCCAGCTAAAGAAACAGTTTCCAGGGATAATACATTTGCAGCTAATACTTCACTGGTAAATAGCCAGAGCTTCAGTCTCTATGAATTCTTTATTTTTCTTTAGATTTTATTTATTCATTTTTAGAGAGAGGGGAAGGAAGAGAGAGAGGGATAGAAACATCAATGTGTGGTTGCCTCTCACATGACCCTCACTGGGGACCTGGCCCACTGCCCAGGCATGTGCCCTGACTGGGAATTGAATTGGAGACCCTTTGGTTCACAGCCTGTGCTCAATCCACTGAGCTATACCAGCCAGGGCTCTGTGGATTATTAGGTAAAGGACAGATTGAGGAATTGAAAACAAATGTCAAAGGGATTCACTGGCATAGATAGAAAGAGTCCTTCTCAGCTAACTAGTATTTAAATCACCTTTAGATTTCTTACCTTTTACATCATGTCTTTAGATCCAGAGAGCCCTGCTAGATCCCTCATCTTTACAGAGAATCACTTAAAAGAGTAAATTTATCTCGAAACTTACTCCTTATTTTTGGGTGCTGGGTGCGAGAATCCTTCTGATGGCTGAGGTCCTTCACAGGACACAGTGCTCGTCCTACCCATACCCCAAGTTCAAGATTGCTCAGCTGTTACACACACACAGAACTTTCTCTGATTCTTAGAGATGGAGATATAATAGTTGTATCATTTCAGTAACTCCTTTTGGACTGAGGGTTCCTAGCATATTTTTTAGTATAATAATACCATCTATTATTAGTTGCTTGAGATTGGGCAATTTACTTGCATTTCTGAACTTCACATTTCTCATCTATAAAATAGGGACACTAATACAACTCATTAAATGAGATAATATTATGCTAAAATATTCTATAGACAATAAAGGATGAGTCAAATGTTAGTAGTCATTATTTGCATTCCGCTTTGGTAGTGCCCTACAATCTTCATACAAAAGGTTATTTGCTCAATAAATGCCATTGACTAAATGACTGATAAAGTAATTTGAACCTGAACTCCCTCAATTAACTCTAGTAGCAAAGGTCTGTTTTTCACAGTCATTGACATTATCCAAGAATAGATTTTCCAGCTGTAAGTTTTACATGGGGGATGCTTCCCCTCTGGCAGTAACTGTACACTGAGAATTCAAATGCACACATCAATCTTTGGCCTAGTTCTGGAAACTTATCTACTATATTTAAAGTTTTAAGCACAGAATCAAAGGCAATATACTTCTTAAAATGACATTAATAGATTTATGTTTGGAAGCATTATCTACTTCCCATGAATAACAAACTTGAAACCAATGCTCCTTCCTGGAGCACATTTTCATGGGTAGTTCTCAGGGAGTTTAATAACATCATACCTCTTACTTCAGAACTACCCCCACAAACAATTTTAACTACCTATGACAGTCAGATTTTTTTTGGCTGTTCTTTGTAGCGAATGCAGGAGCATGGCCCAGCCATTCCCCCACATTCCCCCCTTCATATGCTGGAAGCAATGGCAGCCAGCAGCAGCTCTCAGCTCAGACTCTCACTGGGGAGTGTCCAGGATGAAGACAGTTGCTTGGTCCAAGATCATGTCTCTTCTGCAGACTGTCTGTACCCAAGGAGTGATCCAAGTAGAGGTATAAAGGCCCTGTCCCCTCATCCCAACTGTTGACAACACTGGAGGGACATCCAGCTCCAGAGTAACCAGTAGGATCAGCTGAGGAATATAGTATGTGTCCTTCTTTCCATGCTCCCCACAGGTGTTGGGCCCAGGGTCACCTTCTAATAAGTTAGTGCTTGTGAATCTCCATCTTGCAGATGCTCTTGTTAGGACAGGAGGAAGTGCATCTGACATCCTTGATCAAGCTGATGCTAAGCCCTCTCCCTCCAATAACACCACAACTGAGCTTAGATTCATGCATAAACAGCGCAGCTAGGAAAAGAAATGCCTTTAGTTTCCATACCCTTCTCTCACTGGCTTAGGATGAAGTATTTATTGATATTTACTTATGAGCTCTCAATTGCTGTCCCAGCATGATAAAAAGCAAACCTGAAAGCTTACTTGATAGAATCAAGCCAGGGAAGTGGTTTTTTAATACTCTCCACTGGCCCAGAGATGGGGCAAGGTCACCTAGGAGGAAAAACAGCCCCACAAGGGCTGCATAGCTTTGGGGGAATGATCCCTGAAAACCTTTGTATGCTTCCTACAGGACCCCCTAGCATTACTTCATAAACTGGGTGATCCAAGTCCCTCCTGATACCTTCTTAAATTTCCTCTAAGGTATAACAACCACTCTGCCTCACAATTCTCATCCAGGTCTGTGTCCATCAGGCTGGAGGGACTCCTAGAACAGAATTCAACATTTAACAGCTCCAGCTCACTACTTTTCTAGCAGATTCTTGGCAGAAGCCGGCTTTTAAAGTACACGAATGGCACATCATGGTTCAGTTTCTCCACATCATTTCTTTCTCTCCAAGAGCGTTGGCCTGATAAGGTCAGCCCTCTCTTCCTCTCTGATGCGCAGGGAGGCCAACATTTCTGAGCTGTCACTCACCAAGTAATTGACTGAATGCCCTATTTTTCAGACTCTGGGGAAGAGAACACAAAATGAAAACAAAACTGGACTTATCCCTGCAACAAATACGCAACCAGTCCACATACAGATCACATTCATAATTTTAGGACACCAATAAGAGGAACAGGTACAGACCATTCTGGTGGCACAATGTATTTGGTGTCATTTGAATATGCGCCTTTCTGTTTGTATTCAGAAATTTCTTTCTTGGTCTCAGTGGGAGAGTTCCCTGTAAGATGAGGAGCTGGAGGGTGAGGAAGAAAGTGGGTTAGTTGGAAATCATAGCAGTCTGAGTAAGTTCCTCCACATCAGACAAGCATGTACATAAAACCTAAATCTAGGAAGTTAACTTATGTTTGCTTTTTTAATGTATACGACTAATGAGGTCATGTTCCAATGCAGTGCAGGCTGGGCTTTTGACCTTATGGATAACAAATGCCAACATGAAAATTTGCTTAATGTTTCCCATTTGCTAGGTATTTCATACCCAAATTAGGATAATTATTGAGAAAATTGAAAATGATAGTGCCCCAAGGGGAGAGTTGAGAGGACTATAGGGGAAAAGGATAAAGGGTTTGCAGGAACAATTATAAAAGACACATGGACAGTAACAAGGTGAGGTGGAAACAGGGGAGGGAGGTGAGGAGGGCTAGAATGGTGGGGAGTAGTGGGGGGAAAGGCAGAAAAATTTACTTGAACAACAATAAAAATGTTTAAAAAAAGAAAAATGCAAAAAAAAAGGATAAATGATGTTACTTTGAGATCACCAAGGAAAGAAAGAAAGAAAGAGAGAGAGAGAGAGAGAGAAAGGAAGGAAGGAAGGAAGGAAGGAAGGAAGGAAGGAAGGAAGGAAGGAAGGAAGGAAGGAAGGAAGGAAGGAAGGAAGGAAGGAAGAAAGAAAGAAAGAAAGAGAAAATGAACACCTTGGAAAACCAGAAAATTTAAATGACTTATAATCTCATCTTTCAGAAATATTATTGATATTTTGGATAACATGTAGGATGTTTGTATGTATGATACTATATATCTATTCTATATGAAAAAGTACTGTTTTGTAAGTTTTTTAATTAAGAAGTGGTTGTACTGTTTTCCCTTTTATGTGCATTTCATGAATTATTTAACCATTCCCTCAACTACTGGGCATTTAGTGTTTCCCATTTTTTTGCTATGACAACCACTGTCAATAAACATCCTTGTAGCTGAATCTGCATATGTGAACATAAGCATGCATATTTCCTTAGGATGAATTCTTAGGAGAAGTGCTGAGGAAGGTCCTTTTCATGTTAATTCTGTTTTCTCTGCTCTATCCTCTAATGTAGTCTAAAATGTGTGAAAAGTGGAAGTAGGAGGAAGTTCAAAAACCTACAAACAAGGCCAGGTATAAAGTAAAATGGCACCACTCACCCTGCACCTATGGAGTACAAAAATGCTCTTGCACACAAGGCAATGAGGATGCTGGAGGCTGGTGTTACTAACAGATAACTTGGTCATGAAATGGCTTCCATTTTTTTGAGATATGCTTACTTTTACACAAGTGGAATTTCTTAATGAATGTAAAAAAAATGGTTATAATCACACTTTAATGTGCTGCTAACAGTGCTTATTCCACAGTGAAGTTTAGTTTTAATTTGAAACGTGCTAGAGTGGTAGTTCTCAGCCCTTAGCATCAACAGGGAGGAAGGGCTTCTTAAAACACGGATTGCCCAGCTCCAAATTCAGGTTTACAGATATCTTCCCTGAAGTGGTGCAATTTGGGGGTGGGGCCTTTGGGAGGTGATTAGGTCTTAAGGGCAGTGTCCTCATGAATGGGGTTGATGTCTTTATGAAAGAGACCCAACTGATGTCACCCAAACCCTTCTCGTTATATTAGAAATGGCTGGGCTTTTTTCTGACTGACTTTGTATACACCTATACACAGACCCCACACACACCACATAAACATATACCACAAACACACACACCACACATCTCACATACACACACACACACACACACACACACACACACACATACCTCCAATGGTTTCATAACATGCTGAAATTGAATGCTTCATAGGAGACATGGTTTTCTGGAGAAACTTCTATAGTCTTTATCAGGTTCTCCAAGCAATTCATGTTGTTCTTAATTCCAAAATATGAAACCATCCCTTCCCTATCATGTCAGACAACTCTCATGCCACCTAGCATATGTAGTCTAGTTACTCCTGCTCAGGCTCCCTGCCAGATTCTAAACCCTTTCAGGGAAAGGTCCCTGTCTGATTTGCAGCTGGGTTCTTGCCAAAGCACTTAGCATGGAGAGAGCCCTTAATAAATATTTACTGTAGGAAGGAAAGAGTAGAGGTAGAAAGCAGCAAGAGAAACTTCAAAGACCATCAGATTTATTCCCCTCCCCTGACAAGTTCACGCCAAACCATCTCCAACAGATGACACTGCAAGTTCCAGCTGCCACATCACTGTAGAAACATCCCTTTCTTGGTGCAGTTTGCTGCCTACCACCTAGGACCACAGCTCAACCCAATCTACACAGTCTTTCTGTGCCACTAATTTAATGTGTCACCTTGTACCACTAATACTCACTTTGCAAGAGACCTTGGAAAATACAAAACAGACACAGAAAGCATTAAGCAATTAGGATGAAGTAATTGTTGGAATGATTTGGCTGTCTATGTTAAACGATGACCAAAGTTCTGCTTCATTCATGGTTATGAATACACTGATGTGTCAAAAATTGGTTCTAGGAAATATATTGAATAAGTTGAATTAGTCAAGAATAGATATATTATACCAGGAAAAAAGACTATTTGGTAATGCTCTTGTTTAGTTTGCTGATGGCTCTGCCTTTGTTGCTTAAAAGAACATTTCCTCTGAACATAAGATCTTTGTATGGATGAAGGAAAAGAGGCATCCAATACAGATTAAGAAGGATCCTATTTTTAAAAATGCTCAGTTTTTAGATTACTTGATTACCTTTTAAAATCCATCATCTTTGAAAACACAGACTGTATTCTCATTATCACTTGCACATAGGAAAATTCTTTCACTCTCTAGGTATATAGCTACTTGAATACCTGGACTCTACTTTTTGAAGCAGATATTTTTATTGTATTGAGGTAAACTATTTCCAGTACTAATAGGATAAAATTTCCAGGTAGAAGAAACATCATTAAATATTCTTTTACCTTCATTAAAATGTGAAATCTTTATTTCCTCAGTTCCTTCTCACAATTGGAGGAGACAAACAGCGGAGACAGTAGAAGAGAGGTTGAATGCTCTCTGACACTACCGACCTGCACTTGTTGGACACTTGAGGCCAAGACCTGTGCTATTTACTTAGCATTGAGTATACCATTTACTCCTCCCATTACTCTCTAAACTCAGCATATTATTAACCCAATTTACATATGATAAAATAGGGGCTCATAAAGATAAAGTTAATTATTCTGTTTTATGTCATAAAATTAATGACTGATGCAAAAATGTGTATCCGTATTTTCAGGGGGAAAATATACAGTTATGACCCTGAAACATAGTTCAATAAGTTAAATGAATGAAACATTTATTGACTTTGTTTCAAAAACTCATATTTTATCTTTTTTAGAAAATGGATACACAGACACTATATGACTTTTTTAGTAAAAACAGCCACTTTTGTTACTGATTGCTTGATCCAGACTGATAATGTAGGTAACATGCAATATTAAAAAAAATACATTTATCAATGGCTCATACTCATGGGTTAGTATGTAATATCCTCTTTTGTTCTACCCAACAAGATTTGAAAACACTTCCTTTTTAAAATGTCTATGTCTGCATGGACGCCACCATCATCTTCTGGGATGCTTTGATAGAAATTTTCCATACACAAACAAAAAATGTTATTTAAAAACTGCTGCTTCATTATGGACTTATTTTTGGTCTTTAGAATTTTTGCTTAAGGCAGGTTTCTCTTTAACTTGTAAGAACACCTACAGGGAACAAACCCTGTACATAAGTCCTGGTGTTTCTGAATACTGCAGTGAACTTACTATATGAAAGGCAAAAGGAAACACATACATTTGAGCAGACAGATGTGGACGTATCACTCATGCAAACTTGTCAATTTGACTCTAAAAGCCAGTCTCTTCCTGGTCACTTTATGCAAAGCAAAGAGCTTTGCATGCCTGCGAGATGATATTTTAGGAAATGACCTTTATAGAATAAATAAACAAAAATTAAATTAGGCCTAAAGTGCTGCCATATCCTTTAATAGTTCATAATTGAGTTATGCTATGATCATTCCTCTCATGAGGATGACAAAAATGCACAAATTTAATACTACTTTTCTATTTTCTTTCCCAATGTACATATATCATTTGATCCTCAGGCTAAACATTTTATGTTATGTTTGCAATAGTGATCAATTTGAATGCAAGTTTTACTGTTGTTCAAGAAAGGGGAAAACAGAATGTTGAACTGTAAACTGCAGTAGTGTTTCAGGGGGAAACCTAAATCTAGGACAAATTGCTGATTTTTAGGTAAGCCGAGTTGATGTTTCTTGTATGTAGGGGAAGACAGAAACAAGAGACAGTCTTACTCTCTCCTTTCCATGGTCCTCTGGTTTTTCCTTTCTCTTCTCTCCGGGGACATCCTGAACTGAAATCCTGCTAACTATTGGAAGAAGCAGGCTTCCCCACATAAGGTTAAACTGGCTTAATCTTAAGTCATTCCAAGAATACTTGTGAAATATTATGGATTGCCTATGTATTTCTAAGCCTGGGCCTGATCTGAGACAGAATGAGTGACATTTTGTACAGGAAGCTGATGCTTTTTTTAGTACCTAGAGCTTGCCCTCTGTCTGGCTGTGGGCTGGTCATGCAGGTTGACAGAGAGTAGGATTTATGCTTCTTGTGTGACATGTTCTCTCAATAAGTCCTAAAGGACCTTGACCAAGGGCACAGAATGGACAAAGCCTTGTGTTGTCAGGTGTACCCTCAGACTCGACAACACATATGACAGCAGGGTTCTGGGAAATAGCCAGGCACAAAAGGAGTGATCTCCAGTTTGTGCAGAAAACAGGTGCAAGTGTGGGGTTAGGAAAGTGCTGTGGCAGCCACGTGTTCCCCTGGCCCACGCACCCTGCCCAAGGAAACACAGATCCACATGCCAGTCGTCCGCAGCTCTGCCGTGACAGGATCAGTCAGCGGCACACAAGATGCAGGAGTGCCAAAGGTACATTGCTCTTCATTTATTCAAATTAAACAGGACAGCTAATTATGGTGACCAAAAGAGGGCTGCCAGTGCTAATGATATCATAATATCATGATAATGACAGTATTCATTTTTTCATTGTCAAAAGCAAGTTACATAATTTCACACCAGCAAAAAGCCTTAGAGTAAGAGTAAACAAAACTCCTAAGGAGCACATCACTGGCATTACTAGTCAGTTTAAGGTTTTTCAAAGAACCAGGCTTGTTCTTAGTTTACACCTTTGCAAAAAATTCCCGGCAATAACAAAAAGACTTCAGTATATTTAAAAATCTGGCAAATAATAAAATATTTCATACCAACAACCCCAAAATTAGGGGGAAAAAGGAAGATGGAATATAGCATCAGAAATAAAACAGAAAGCTGTTTTATATAATTTGTGAGATAATGTATGCGGGGTGGGATGACATGTATGAATGGGGAACACTTTGTGGGTATAAGCCCAGCATTTAAAAATCCCAGTGTCTCTTTAGCCCAAAATACAATCCTTGGATGTTAGCATAATTAATGTTAGGCAGGGGACAGTCCAGATAGCTGGGGGTGAAAAACTTTCACAATAAAAATAAACCATACTGTCAGGGGAAACATGGGGACCTGTGTAACAGGGTGTAGGCTAAGAGGTCTCAGAGACACCCCCACACACACACAAGCCTAGCTGGGGGATTGGAGACATGGAGCAGGGCCATTGAGAGTTACTTTGCATATGAACAGCAGGCTAGCTTCATAGCCATATGCAAAACTGCTTGTTTTGCATATCAACAACAGCAGGCTAGCTAGGGAGATGGGCATGACTTTGACCCATGATGTAACTGGGAGGCACTTCCTCCCTCCACACTATAGCACCTGTGCAAGAGCTTGGAGATGATTCGCTCCGTACCTGCCCAGATTAATTATGGCAGCCAACAAAGGCAGAAAATGCGGGAGGGCTAGCAGGTATAGCTGACTGTGGGAGGAGTCAGAAATGGAGTTACAGAGGTTTCAGGCTGGGATTAACAGAAAAGGCAGGCCCCCATGAGGGAGACAATGAGAGACCATGTAGGAAGAAAAGAGCTGAAAGACACCAGTTGGTGTGGCTCAGTGTATTGAGTGCCAGCCTGTCAACCAAAAAGTTACCAGTTCAATTCCCAGTCTAGGGCACATGCCTAGGTTACAGGCCAGGGGCACAGTCCCTAGCTAGGGGCACATGAGAGGCAGCCACACATTGATGTTTCTCTCTTCCTCCCTCCTTTCCCTTCTCTGAAATAAATAAATAAATAAAATCTTTTAAAAGTGTGTGGGGGGGAGCATGACAGGACTCTCACTGGTGGGCCATGAGAAGGTACCACATGGTTTTGGATTAAGAACTGGAGATCCCAACGGGGCCAGGTGGGCTGGGATGGGAGAAATAGACAGAAAACTGTACTTGAAAAATAACTAAATAAAATTTTTAAAAAGGAACTGGAGATCCCAGAGACACAGTTGATGGTGCTGGGAACTGTGGGAGACCTGCCCAGCCGAGCAGTGATTACTGAGAGGACCTGGGAGAAGTGAGCTGTGGATGTTTGTTCTTTTTCTTCTGGGAGACGGTACTTCTGATTGTCGTGTTCCAAGACTGGCCTGACTGGGCAAAGAGGGGAAGGCAGGACTGTGTGTGTTTGTGGCTGTTTTAAAGTGACTTTGAAATTTAATGGCAACATTCCACTATTACTATAAACCTGTATAACTTTTGAACAAATAGTTCCTTTCCTTTTCACCAAACTCTGACATTGAGAACCACAGTTCCTAATACCTGGTGGCAAGCAAGAAGAACCATGGTACATAAAAACCCCTGAGGAGGTAGTTTGTTTTGGTAACCCCCATCCATTCTCCCCACCAAGCAGCTGTTGCCAGAATGGGACAAAGTTTCTTAAACTACCTCTGGTAAAGGATCTGCTTCCCCCCACCCCAGTCTTCCACAGACTGATAAGTTTTTAAAATTATTTTTTAAATTCTCACCTGAGGACGTATTTACTGATTTGAGAGAGAACAGAAGAGAGAGAGAGAGATGTGGGAGAGAAACATTGATTGGTTGCCTCCCATACATACCACAACTGGGGACTGGACCTACAACATTTTGTTACATGGGATGATGCTCCAACCAAATAAGCCACCTGGCCAAGGCACAAACTGATACTTTCAGTTAATAGAAAATTGAATTTTAAAAAATCAGACCCCCCCCAATACATACAAATTGACCCCCCCCCAATTTTTACAATTAGATTCAGCAGACATGGTTAAACTCACTGTCCATTTCTATATTCATTTCATCACAATCTTGTGACAAACAACTAACTTTAAATAGCACCAAAACAGGGAGTTAGGGATCTTTAGTTATCTCATGTAGAAATACTAAAATTATGGGAGGAAAAAGGCAGTGACAGAAATTAGCTGGAACCCAGCATCTATAAACATTAATGAGAAGATGAAGACATCATAACAGTATAAGCTGCCAATAAAGTTGAAGACCAACTCTGGAGACTCAAGACACTTCCAGGTTTCCTGTGAAATCACTGAGCTTGAGAATTCTGAGGCTAACAAATGATGAAGGAGAGCTGCAGTACTTGTAGCTGCAAAGTGTAAATTAACCTGTGGCACCGGCAGGGGGTGAAAATGATTGCAGCAAACAGATTAGCTCCTCATGCATGAATACAAGGAGCAAAGAGATTCAATTGATCAGTTAGAAGGCTTACTACTTCTGCTACTTCAGGATCTAAAAACAAAGGGTTTTGCCATTAAATGCAAATAAAATGATATTAGTGCAAGTAGGTAGGACTTTTCTTCTTACTGCAACTTCAACACTGGCATTGTGAGAGGAATTAAGTCAACTGGTCATTGGTCCAAAGTGATAAAATATGTCCTTCATTTTTATTCTGTGAGAAATGTAGATGCCCAGGGAGGCACAGAGCTCAAATGAATATGCTAGAGATGGACAGACAATAGGGAAGACTAAACTTATTTTTTTAAATGTCAAGTTATATAAGCATTTAACTCAAGAGGAAAACAGATTAAATGCCCCTTGTCCTGGGGTAGCTGAACCAGCTCCATGGATGTAGCAAGTTCAGGGTCTGTCATGGATCTTTCACACACAATAGGCATCCTACTACCCTCATGAATCCTACACATTCAGTCGTGTTATTTATAGGAAGATGAAACCATATACTTTTGCAAATGTGAGTTTCAACCACTCTTCTCGGAGAGAATTTTGTGAGAGCCCTATCTATTATTTTAAAAGAAACTTAAACAGTTCTGGATGCTTCATGATATCTGAATTAAACAAATAAACAGAGTATCCTTTTATAGTTTTAATTTAAGGAAGTACAGCTATGCATTTGGTGGCACAATGAAATAAAAGGGTCACATTCTATTTTGTGGTAAATTGTTAAAAGTCCTGTCAATTTGTGAAATTAGGTACTTCCTGAAATGATGGCTCAGGCCAGTAGGGCTTGGTTACTGACCTCACAAAGATTTAAGTCCATTGGGGGTGAAAGACAAACCAAAATTTATAGGAAGGGCCTTGTGCTGTGAGAGACGCAGATGTGTGTAAAAGGCAGACTTTTTAGGATTGTGTTAAAGGGAAACAAGGACACATTTTTGGCTTTATTCCCCTGACAGAGGGTTCTTCAGCTTCAACTGGTCTACAGATGCTGCGATGGTAGTTAATTTGACTGATGAGAGTTGGTAACACCAGTGATGTGCTTCTTGGGAAGGAAGGAAGCTAATTACTGAATCATATGGCTGCTGTTATTGATAAGTCTCTTTTTAAAGAAATCAACATGTTCCACTCATGTCTATTTCTACACGGTGACCACCCATGGGAGCAAGTGACTTGCAGAGAAATTTTTCCCATCTGCCAAAGCTCAATGAATGCACAAAACAGGATAAGTTGGCTTCAGAAAAATCTCTCTTACAGTGTCCTACAATGACTATGTAGCTTTAATTGGTAAAAAGCTGAACTTTCTTTTTCACATCTGGGGAGAGCTTTAATGTATACTTATTCATAGAATGAGAAATTTCAAGAAAAATAAGTTTTGTTTTAGTGTCACAAATAAAAGAAGTTGAGTCCCAGTCTGGTTTCCAAATATAAAATAAAAAGATTTTTAGGTAGCAATGCAAAACATGAGCAAGACTCACAATCAGAAACATTTTTCTTAATTCTAAAGTTAATATTATTTTTTAAAAAAGAGACATCCCAAGTGTCCATCAACCAGTTAATGTATAAACAGAACATGTTATATTCATGTAATGGATTTCTATTCAATAATGAAGGAATGAAGTGCTAATATAATCTATGCAACTGAATAGAACTCAAAAACTTCATACTAAGTCAAAGACCCCAAACACAAAAGATCTCATGCTGTATGATTATTATGAAAGTGTTCAAAAAAAGGGCAAATCTATAGAGACAAGTAGTAGACTAGTAGTTCTTCAGGGCCAAGTGTAGGAATGGGGAGTTACTGCAGATGGGCACAAGTTTTCTTTTAGTGATAACGGAAATGTTCTAAGATTAGGACATAGTAATTGCTATACGTTTCTGCAGATGAACTAAAAATCATTGACATATACAGTTAAAATGGGTGAATTTTATGGTATATAAATTTTATCTGAATAAAAGAAGTCATTCAATACATATTTCTCAATGAGCAATTAAATGAAATGAATCACTTTTAAAGTAAAATTTCTCTATAGATGAATTTGTATCTGTATTCATCTATATATCTATCTTTCCTCAAAATGTTAAGGTTATTTATGAAGATAATGTACTATGAATTAAAGAACGAATGCATTGAATTAATGAATGCAAATAATTAAGAATGAATGTAAAGAATGAATTAAAGAATAAAATGTCCCCTCTCTTTGTTTCCTATGGTAATTACAGTCTAAAGTAGTTAATTAATCCATTTATTCAATATTTATTTAAATATTTATTAAATGAAATGCAGAGTACAATGGGCCCTGGTCTTTGCCCTCAAGAACCTTATGATTTGGTGGAAATACAGACAAATAGTAAAGAATTAGAGTAAAACATGGTGAAAACTATGACAAAGACATAGGTAGAGTATTGCAGGGGTGATGATTTTCAACTCAGCCTAACTAAGAAGTTTAAGTTGCATTTAGGGAGATGATATAGGTCAAGGAAGACAGACATTCAAGCAGAAGGAACCACACGGAGATAAGAAACAGCAGGATGGACTTGGGAAAGTTGAGTAGGTTCTGGGGTTAGAGTGATGGGTATGCCCCAGAAATCAACCAGAAACAAGGCCAGAACGGTGGACAAACACTAATTCAGAAGAGAACTACCATGTCAAGCTAAGAATCTCAAAACAAGGTCTTACATTTTTTTTAGCCTGAAAGTTCTAGGACCCAGGAAGCATTTTGAGCTGGTGAATTTCAGAAATGTCATTTCAGTATCAGTGTGGAGGACAGACAGGACATACCTTAAAGGAGAAGCTACACAAGAAGAGCAGTTCTCCACCACCTCTTGGGGCTCAGTCTTCCAGGTTTCCAGACTTTGTTCCCATCTCCAGTAACCAAGGTTTCCGTTGGCTTTTGATATTTGCAAACTTCCTCTCATAGGCTCTGGCCTCCATGCCCTCTCCAGTCAGGACTTCTCCAGGTGCCCTGCATAGGAATCTCACTCTTCCCTAGGCATACTAGGGGTATCCAATCTGCGGCCCAGGGTGGCCAAGAGTGCGGCCCAGCGCAAAATCATAAATTCACTTAAAACCTTTTTTAATTTTTGCTCAGCAGTTTTCACTAGTGTGTGTAGCCCAAGACAACTCTTCTTCTTCCTGTGTGGCCCAGAAATGCCAAAAGGTTGGACACCTCAGGTAGAGAGACCCAGCTCCCAACCACAGCTGCTCATCTGGCTCCCAGGGTGGCCAGCTGGCCAGGGGAAGTGATGGTATCATATATCGTATTTTAAAAGATATTCAAGTATAAAAAAGTGGGCCAGCGTGTCCATTTCCAAGGCCATTACATCTTTCTAGAATACAATATTTTAGAATTATTACTGTTTGAGGTCAAAATAAAATTATGAAACAAAATTTTAGTTTAAAAGAATCAATGAACTCTTTAACTATCTGGAACAATATAATTCATGACCCTAGACTTAATGGCACAAATACTTAGATTATGGGTTGTTTTTGTGCTTTCATTTCTGCAATCTTACTGTTAATGAGTTCCAGTGCTGCAGCCCCTCCCCAACAAGAAAATCACACACCCACTCCAAGGCAGCACACTCACTGGAAATTACAAAGAATACATGTCTTACACAGCTTTCTTATCACTCACTGGGAGAAAAAAATATCAGGTCAAGCTTGAAAACTGGCCAAATGTGAAATATGCACAACATAAAATTATGTTTTAGTGAGGGACCTTTTCTGTTGTCACATGGGCTGTCTAAAATTCCCAGTGGTTGATGACAATAGAGCTGAGGAAAAACACTAATCCTACTCCTCCCCAAATGCTCGTAAAGCCATAAGAAAATACCATAAAAACATTTGCATTGATTAATCAGCTTTAAAATGGCTTTGTTTTAAGGAACAGATATTCTAAAATGTTACTATCAAGAACCATTAACATCAAAGAGTGAATTGAATCATATTCATTCATTTCCAAAATTTATAGAGACATCATTAGCTCTCTGTCACTGAGAGAGGATGCTTTTTATTATTCTAAATAGCAATCTCAAATGGCTTCACACATAGCTTCCTCAGTAATTGATTCCATCATGTGGATCAGACCTCTCAAGGGAATTCCACTGAAAACTTGTGACATCAGCTCCTCATTTTTCTATGCCATCAAATGTCCTGGAGACTAAAGTAATTTTAAGGTGGCTATTTAGGATATACACTTAATTCTAAGTATTGATCTGGGTAAACATGATATGGGTTTAATATCTCAGTTCTGTGCCTCAGGGTTCTGTTTTTAAGTGAAATCACCTGAGATATGTAATTTTGGGGGGGACAAGGTTGGGTGGGCATCATTTTCAGCCTCAGAATATTACTTATCACCCAGTGACAAGAAACAATTTCCTAGTGGTCATTACAGAACATTCAATGATGTACTGTGTTTGAGGTTAACTTTATTTTTAGGTCATTTATTATGCTGGCAAAATAACTTATTAACTGCTTTTTTTATACCAACTTACTGCCCCATAGCTTTGCTTCTTATTTTCTTCCAAGTTTCTTAGATAAGAAGTTTCCAAAAAAGAATGATCATATATTGGTAACTTGGAGAAAGCCTGAGTTTATAATAGTACCATGATCAAGATATTTGTGGAAAAGGCTACATGACTACAGTCTCACATCACAAACTCCATTTAAGGGATACAGCATTTTTCTGCGTAAAAAATCAAGGTCTTGAAAAAGTAGTAAGTGGAAAAATTTTGAGTTTCAAATAGGAAAAATACAATCCTATAGACAAAGTATAAAATAAAAAGGACTAACATCAGAATTCTCTCTCATGGGCTATACTTCCAGCATCTCAAACTACTTTTGTTTCCACAAACGTACCCAAATGCCATGATCTCTCTAGCATCTGGACCTCCTTGCACTGTTGTTCCCTCACCCTTCTCTTTCTGAGCCTGCCTCATCCCCTCGCCACTCACCCTCAGGTCTCAGCTTAAACATTGTTTCTCCTGGGTTACCTTCTTTGAACCCTACATTTAGTTAGGTGCTCTTGCTATGTGCTCCATGATCCTCTGGACCTCTAACGTCAGAACATCCACCATTCCTCATTTTTAATACTGTGCATCTCTCTTCCCCTGTGGGCTATAAGTTGGCCAGATGGAGCCATGTTGGTCCCATTCAATGGTATCTTCACTTCCCAGGACAAGACATGACATATAGCAAGACATCAAATAAATAATTGTTAATGAATTCTTAATAATTTCCCCAGGCTTTATGAACATGCACTTTGTAATACCATTTTTAAAACATAGAAGAAAAAAATGACATTGCCAAAAACACCATAAAAGAATACTACTCAGCCAAAAGAAAAGATGAAATTCTGCCATTTGCAACAACATGGATAGACCCAGAGAATATCATACTAAGCAAACAATATAAATCAGACAGAAAAAGTTAAGAACCACATGATTTCACTTATATTTGGTATATAAAATTAAAAGCAACACATGAATAAACAAGAAAAACAAATATACAAAAACTCATAGACAGACAACAGTATGGTAGTTACCATACGGAAGGGAGGTAAGGGGTTCGTAAAGGGGTAAGGGGGCCAAATATATGATGATGGAAGATGATTGGACTTTGGGTGGTGGGCACACAATACAATATACAGATAATGTATCATAGAAATGTACATTTGAAACATATATAATATTATTAACCAATGTCACCTCAATAAATTTAATTTTAAAAAACTCTAAGAATATGGGCTGCTGATTATAAGAGGTGTCAAAAGCCCAACTAATTCTCTCCTGAGATATATACATATCTGTATGGCCTTTCACAGATGGTTTTTAGTCAGAAGTTTTTTCTGATTTGTAAGACGGGCATATTAGGTATTGACACCAACATGTGGGTTTCAGAACAGCAATGGAGTCCTATCATACCTCAGAGAAATGTTTCTTGCTTTTCTTTACCTTTGTGAAATTATAATTTTTTGTAACTTGGACACCTCCTAAATTTATTTTGATATAAGTTATTTAAAGATGAAGAATCCTTCCCAGAATGCTAAGGAATAAAGATGACTGCATTTATTCATAGGATAGAAGTGCAACAAAGGTGACATTTATTTCTAGTTTTTTTTCAATTTATTGTGATGACATTGGTTAATAAATTTTGTAGGTTTTAGGTATAAAATTCCATAATACATCATCTGTATATTGTATTGTGTGTTCACCGCCCAAAATCAAGTCTCACTCTTCTTCCATCACCATTTATCCCCCCTCTTTATATTCTTCTTCCTCTTAAAAAGTGATATTCAAATTACATTGTGTGGACCTCAAAAAAAAACTTGAATACAAATGTGTGAGTATCTAGCAGTAAAGACATATCTCCTATATGTATTCAGTGACTTCCTGATTTGCACACTCTGAACATAATTCAGCCAGTCCAGTTCTTAATAAATTCTAAGCCTTTATGTGGAGGCTGGTTTCAGCTGTTGGTCACTGATCAAATATTCTCTTTAAATCTCATATTAAAGAGCTCCCCAAGGCACCAGGATGTACTGTACTAGGGACATGCTTTTTTTAGAGAAAAGGTTTATTTGAACTGCTCCAGATTTAACAAACCTACTTATATTTGGAGGGTAGGTAGGGGTCAGGCAGGGATAGATGGCAGTCCTTTTTCACAGCTTCTCTCCTTTCTCCTGCCTCTTAAATATCGGGATTCCCAAAGACTCTGACTTTGTCACTTTCTTACCCTTTGTCACTTTCTCCCTAGGTAATCTTGCTTGCATCTCCTATACACACAGGTGACTGCCACCTCCCTGGCCCCAACATCGGCTCCTTACCCAGCAATGCCTCCTAGGCTATCACCACCTGGATGTCCCAGAGAAATATCAAGTCAACATGTCAAAAGTACAACACCTTATTTTTGGATTTTTCTTAGTGACCACACCATTGGCTTAAGTCAGAAACCTGACAGCCACTCAGAATTCTAATTCTCCTTCATGTCTCATGGACAGTTGGGCACCAAATCCCTTACATTTGGAGTATCTCTAGAATCTGTCTCTTTTTAACTACACTATGGCTGCTCTTAGGCCAGGGATTGCCATTTCTATGGTCTAATATGTGAATTTCCTCCTTCTCTATGCTCTCCATCTCTGTGTTCCCCCAGCATCCTGTCCATAGTTCCAATAGTATGTGCCTCACACTGTAGGAGGAATGGCACCCACCTGGCTCCCTTTATAGCAGGCATCTGCTCTTTCTGCCTGTGCAGAGTCCAGTCTTTCTTCTTTTGGTCAGAGAACTTTGGAGGGCTTCATTGGGCCTGTCAATAAAGGCACCCTGCCCTCCCTACCCAAGGCATGGTCTCCTGACCAAGTCAGGTCAATTGGAAGCTTTTCCCATAATTTTAACTGGGTAAAATGACCACACATGAATAAGAGGTAAAGATAACTATTCACTTTGGTAGTGGTGCTTTGGTGGAACTGCCACTAACTCCACTTCTACATCCTAGAAATGATCCTAAAATTTATTTCTTTTAACCCTTTAATTTTTATTTAAGTTTTTTACAACAGCCCCCACCCAAAAACTCTAACTCAAAAAAGGAAAAGACTGATGTGTCTTATAAAGCAAGGGACATAAAGGAAAGAATAAACAAATGGGACTTCATCAAAATAAAAAGCTTCTGCATGGCTAAAGAAAACATCAGAAAAATGAAAAGGGAACTAACTGTATGGGAAAATATATTTGCAAATGACACCTTGGACAGGGGTTTGATTTTCAAAATATATAAAGAACTCACATGACTCTACTCCAGGAAGACAAACAACCCAATGAAAAATGGGCAAAGGACTTGAACAGACACTTCCCCAAGGACACACAGAGGGCCCAGAGACATGAAAAGATGCTCAACATCACTAGTCATCAGAGAGATGCAAATTAAAACCACAATGAGATACCACTTCACACCAGTCAGAATGGCCATCATAAGCAAATCAACAAACAACAAGTGCTGGCTAGGTTGTAGAGAAAAGGGAACCCTAGTACATTGTTGGTGGGAATGCAGACTGGTGCAGTCACTGTGGAAAACACTATGGAATTTCCTCAGAAAACTAAAAAGGGAACTTCCTTTTGACCCAGCAATTCCACTGCTGGGATTATACCCCAAGAATCCTGAAAAACCAATCCAAAAGAACCTGTGTACCCCTATGTTCATAGCAGCAAAATTTACGATAGCCAAGTACTGGAAGCAATCTAAGTACCCACCAGTAAATGAGTGGATTAGAAAATTGGCACATTTACACAATGGAATACTATGCAGCAAAAAGAAAGAAGGAGATCCTACCCTTCACAATAACATGAATGGAACTGGAGAGCATATGTTAAGTGAAATAAACCAGGCAGTGAAAGAAAAATACCATATGATCTCACCTATAAATAGAAACTAATCAACAAAACAAACATGTAAGCAAAATATAACCAGACACTTTGAAATAAACAACAAACTGACAGTAACAAAAGAGGACAGGGGAGGAGTATAAAGTGAGAAAGAAGGGGAGGGGTCATCAAGGAACATGTATAAAGGACACACGGAAAAAGCTAAAGGGGCATAGGATCAAGGTTGGGAGGTGGAGATGGGTTGGGAGGGGGAGAGGTGGGGGGCAAATGGAGACAACTGTACTTAAACAACAATAAAAAAAGAAATATCAAAAGAGCTTTTCTGTTATACTAATATCAAGTTCAAATGATGAACCTTTATTATTATTTATTATTTTCACTCTTCTTTTTTCAAGTACTGAAATTGGCTGTTAACATTTTCACTAATGTTGCCAGTCATACTCTCTGAGGGGCAATGGAACTTCATAGACCTTCTTCACATGAGGCTGCTTTTAAAAGAATATATGTAGAGAGAGAGAATATATATATAGTCTGTCCAGGAAAAGTTCACCCATTGTTAATGAGAATGGTTTGCAATAAGAATGGCAGCCAAACAGAGTGTACTAGAATGCACATTAATGAACAATGACGACTTTACTGTATTCCTCATTGGGGATGATAGATGCCAGTGTGAGCATGTATACTGTATTGATGTCACATTCAAAATGACTGAGTGAGTAGAGCAACAAATCTGCATCAGATTTTGAGGTAAGCTTGAACATTCCTCCACAGAAACTGTTGACATGATTCAGAAGGCCACAGCTACGGGCAACTGGTGATTGGCAGCTTCATCACAACAGCACACCTTCTCATGCATTACGTCTCGTGTAGAGTTCTTTTGCCAAACATCAAATCACCCAGGTTACTTAGTCCCCTTACAGCCCAGATTTGGTGCCCTGTGACTTCTGACTTTTCCCAAAACTAAAATCAGTTTTGAAAGGAAAGAGATTTCAGACATCGATGGGATTCAGGAAAATATGACAGGGCAGCTGATGGTGATTGGAAAAACTGTGTGAGGTTCTAAGATGCCTACATTGAAGGGGACTGAGGTGTCATTGTCCTATGTACAATGTTTCTTGTATCTTGTATCTTCTTCAATAAATGTCTCTACTTCATTATTGTATAGCTTGGTACCTTCTGGATAGGCCTCATATATATATACATATATATATATATATGTGTGTGTGTGTGTGTGTGTGTGTGTGTATGTGTATATATATATGTATATAGATATAGATTCACTAAATTTCTAGCTGAGGGGAATCATCTGATTCAAGGTACTCATTCTTTCCCTGAGTAAATGAGGACCAAAGTCAGACAGGTGATTTCATCAAGGACATACATCTGCTGAACAGATAAGCCAAGTGGGACCTCTGTCCCCAGGTTCCCCTTGCTTAATCTCAGATGACACTTTGCTGCCTTTTTTACCTGGCTCTTTGCTCATTCACTTTATTACTGTTGGGTAGATGCCAGAATTAAACAACAATATCAACAAAAGTTGTGTTTATCCCCTAGACTAGGTATATAGATATTAATTAATCACTCCAGGGTCACCTATGTCTCAGATATGGTGCTCCATGGCAGTAGTTGTTGGGGAAAAGGCCCAGTGTAAGTGCCTTGCTTTCATAAGTGAGAGTTATTTTCACAATGAAAAATGCTGTTTCTAATTCTGGAGGAAAGCTCTGTGTCCTTTCATTGGGAATTCTCCTAGCAATAAGCAGAGCCTTCAAGATAGGAGCACTGAACCTTCCAGTGATTTTTACTCTCCCATTTGGAGTACACCATCCTGGGATAAAGGAACCAGTCATTGCAGAAAGAAAGGCTGGCTATTACCATGTTCTAGTCCCCAGTGAAATGCATTTGTATGTACTTCTAGAGAAATAGCCTGCGGGGTTCAAGTGTTGCCCCAGTCTCTGGCTGCATATATGTAGATATGAGTCAGTTAGGTTGAGTTTTCTGGGAGTCTTTTCCCTTCTGGTTCCAGAACAGGCAGCTTATGCTCTGTGCTGGCACAGGCTTGATGAAAAGTTAATGGAAATGGTCTCCTTTGCACAGAAGGTAAAAATGTGGTTCGTGGGTCTGTTTGTTGCTCTCCCCACTCTGGCTCTTAAGTCCAGGTTGCAGGTCTTAGATCTGCTTCTACTCAGTTGTAGCCCTTTTCATTGATGTTGAAGAGGTTTCCCCATTTGTCTCTGCTTTCCAAAAGTCTCCAGTGATTCTGCACTTTTTCTGGGATCCTGTAGGTGCAGTCTACCTTCAGCATGTTCAACTGTACCCTTAATTCTCCTTCTCAGCCCACAAGGAAGAACATGAATGCCCATACCTTGGAAAGCCAGAGAGGCAGCTCATTGAGAATGCAGACTTTCCTAGGCAGATAAATGGATTATGTTTGGCATTGTGTCTTTTCCCAGAGCATCAGCAGGGTTGTACAAAGTGTGGCATGGTAGATAGTCCTGGGCCACAAGAAAAACTGACCTTTTTACTAAAGAGAAGACTGAGACTAAAATATAGTGCCTTAAGATCTCTGATCCTTTAGGTAGTACTCTTTTGAAAACAATCTGAATCCAGGGGTTAAGACTTACATTCTAAAGTCTTTATTTCTGGCCAATTAACCAATATTGGAACTCACAGGCTGTAACGAAAAAGACTTGAATTTTCCTATTTTCTCAACATCAACATGTATATTTAGTGTTCTTGAGAAAATATGTTAGTATTACCTGGTCTGATTATATAATTTTTATATGAAACATAGTCCTTTTAGAGAATAATGAAAGTTCAACTTTTCAAATATACTAAGTTTGGGCCATGTTTTAAATGTTGCCTGGAAAGTGACTGCACCACCTAACATACCCGGTTCAGTCTCCTGAAAATCTCCAAACAGCTTACTGGGCAGTTACAGACCAAAGCAACAGAATATCTTATACATTCAAAAATCACATAGTAACTTTTTGCTTTTTAATTATTACATTTATTATATATTATATTCATATGAATTCTAATTGTCATCTGGGCAGATTTGACAAATATATTATCACAGAGATAAGAGGGCTTCCCAATTATGTTTGCTTCATGTTTATTGTGTATCCATAACATGTTAAATGAAAAATTAAGAGTCACATGGTTTACAACTGATGAAACAATAAGCTGTATCCCTGCAAACATTTGTCCTTTCCTTCTTCCTGCCTTTATTCGTGCTGGCTCTTTGTCTGTAACCTCTTTCTGCAGGTGTTTCTAGGTGTCCTCAGGCTTAATTCCTTGGAGTACAGTCCTCAGTAAACCCCTAAATGTATTGAAGCTAAAGCTGTGTCACAGTGTTCTGAAAATTTATGTCATTAAAATCTTATTAAGCATTCAATATTATTAAATTAAGTTTTGTGCAAAGGTGGGTGATGCCATAGTGAAACCTGTATATAATAAGAGCTTTCAGGGTTTAGTTGCATTATCGATCTTGGCTTAATAGAATAGGATGAATAAAACAGGACCCATTACACACTGATGCATCATTCCATTAGAGACAAGGACTGGATCAAATAGGAAGTTATCAGCTGCCAAAAGCATCTATACGTTCAGAGAGTAGCCTTCCTAGGCAGTTGGGTTCATTCAATAGCTGTCACAGCCATACCTATCAAGGAAGGTCAATTCTGCTGTTCTCTAGAAATTGTGTAGTGAGTCCCAGATCAGGAACTGAAACTGATGCCTTGTCCCAGGGGCTACTCAAAGTCACAGAATTAATAAGGGTCATCTTTACATTTGAGGATTCAGGAAAAAATGTGAACAATTAAATTGAATGCATTTCACAATATTCTATGACAAAACATAAAAATTCCATGGGCTTATTAAAAGTAGAATGTAAAATTCCATAATTTTGGATAATAAAAATGAACCACTTTTGAATAGTTGTTGACTTCTTTGGTCTACACAGCCAGACCCCTGGGAATATCTGCTGTTATTCTCTTGTATTAGAAGTATTTCAATCGAAAAGCTTGAGGAAAGCTGATGTAATGCACTACATGTTATAGGCCAAGACCCAGGGAATCTAGTTATCATGTGATGAAAGGCTCTTGCCAGACATGAAAGCATGACCTATTATTAAATATTAAAAGAAAAAAGTTACATTTATCTTATGTGAGCTGTGAACAAATAAGAATATTGTCCATGCCTTAAAAGCTGATGTTCCTTGTGTTGTACTGTTTTAACTTGTTTAACTGAGGTTTCATAATGTACCATGGATCTTCTAAGTCATAATTTAGTTATCATAGTTTGGATAATGTGTAATCTCAATCCCTTTATAACAAATCTTATGGGAAAATTTTATAGTAGAATCAATTTGGGCAAGGATGATAGCTCAAGATTAAAAATCTAAGTCCTAAAGACAGCTATATATTTAGCCATCCAAAACCATTAACCATATGATGAGTGCTCATTTAGACACCAAAACTAAAGGGAGTAACACCGCAGGAGACTAGGTGGATATAGCATAGCATCAAATGGAATACAGAAACACCAGGCTACATGTGGTAGTGTAACCTTACCAGGCTAATCCTGGATCAATAAACAATACATTCAACTTATGTTTGTGAGCTAGGATCTGTTTTAATGGCTTACAATACAAAATGAAGTTCCTGACTTCATGACTTTTTTAGTGTTTTTTTTTTAATAAAATAATTAAGAGGAACAGAAAGTGATGAGCAAGGATTTGGTCATGGAAGACTCTCCAGTCAGATGACATTTGAGCAGAGATTGGAAGTGAGGAAGACAGTATGTTACCATCTAACAGGAAAACCTCCAAGCCAAAGAGAACTTCCAATGCAGGGGCTTTGAGACAGGATCATGCTTGGAAAAAAACAAACAAAACAAAAAGCAAGGCCAGATGGCTGGAACAGAATGAGTGAAGAGCAAATTACATGGAGCCTGTAGGTCATAGTAAGGACTTTGAATGAAAGTGATTTTAATCATTAGAGATGATGCTATGGTATGCATTGAAAGGATCATCTAGGCAGTGATGTGGAGAGTAGATTACAGGGCAATTATGAACTCAGTATGTTTTTCATTAGGAGACTGTTGCAATAAATGAGGTGAGAGACATGGGAGGCTTGCACAGGAAGTGGAGGTGGTAAAAAGTGCTTGGATTCTGGCTGTTAGAGAGGTAAATCAGTAGGATTTTCTGGGATAATGGATGTGAGGAGTAAGAAAAAGAAAGGATTTAAGGATGTTTCCAAAATGTTTAGTTTACATAAAGAATGGAGTTGCCATTTATAAGACTGGGGAAGAATAGATTTGGGATACAAGTTTACTTTGAGAAGCTTAAAAGATGTTTAGGAGCATTCTTGACTTCAGAGATGAGAAGTCCAACCCCATGGCAAATATGGAAGTCTCAATATAGTGATATTTTATTTAATGCCAAGAGGACTGGATAAGAATGAATGTAGATTCAGAGCATCTTAAGAGGTCTGATGACCGAGACTTGGAACACTTTACTACTTGTTTTTATTACAGCTTTACTGAGCTATAACTGAAACACAAATGTTGAAGGGCAACAAAATGAGATGAAGCATCAAAGGCCACTGATAAAGAGTGGCCAGTGGTTAGGAGAACAAACAGAATGGTGTCCTGGAGGCCAAGTGGATGCTGCTGGTGGATGAAGTGAAATACTGTATTTAGCTATGTATAACACACACCCACATTTTTGGCCCAAACTTTCAGGAAAAAACAATCTTTTATTTTAATTTTTAATGTACTTTATTTATTTATATTTAGATATTTATTTTTTGCATTATAAAGGAAATTTAGCATTTATTTTAAACATATTACAGTACAAGAATGTAACAAATAATTACAAAACACAAGAACAGATAAATGGTACAAGAAATTTTATGTACTTGTAACAAATTTATGATATTTATACATCATAGAAGGCCAAGAACTCTTTGTCACTATCAATATCAGAAGTATCATCTTCTTCAATCTCGACATTACTAGTGTCTTCTGAAGAGTCACTTTCCTCATCCTAGTCAATTTTATCGTCCTCATTTCCATCCATAGCACTGCAGATGCTGCATTTTTTGAACAATTTCACAGCCACTTCCTTCCTGACATCATTCCATGATTTTAGGATCCAATCACAAACCTGGATGATGGATGCTTTCTTGATTCTGCCTGTAGGAGTTAAATCATTACCAGCTGACTATATCCACAATGTCAGCTCTTTCTTCATTAGGGCCTTAAAGGCCTTGTTCACTGACACATCAAGAGGTTGCAGTTGGCTGGTTGGCCTACCAGGTATCACAGCAAGTTGAGTTTAAAAGTCTGCTGCAATTGCTTTTGCACATTGTGAGGTATTGGCTTTGAAGTGGTCAAAAACAAGCAAAGTTAATTTTTAAAGTAATCCTCCAGGTCTTTGTGACCAGAATTTGTTAAACCAGATTTTCATGCTTTCTTCATTCATCCATCCTTTTTCATGCATGTGGACAATTAACTCCACTTGGAATCTTTTCTTTTGGAAATGTTTTTTCTTTTAAAGATGATCATAGGTGGTAGTTTTGTACCATCTGCACGACAGGCTAGAACAACAGTGAAATGCATTTTCTCATGACCACTAGTTTTAACAGCCATGGTCTTTGCTCCTTTGTTGTCCACAGTTCTGTTGGATGGCACATCAAATGTGAGTGAAACCTCATCTATATTGGCAATTTGCAACAGCTCAAAGTTGTAAGTCTTTCAAAGATTGTAATATAAGAATGAAATTCCAAAACTTGATTCTCATAGGCTGATGAAGTTTTTGGAAAAGTTTTGTTCATGTCCTCATGCTCAAACTTTCTCCCTTCATCAAGTTAAAGCACGATTTAGGTGTCCCTGAGAAATCATCAATGCTTTTTTCTTGTTCAATCCCTTTACCTTCCTCTGGTATCATTTTGGTTGAAACAGAGATTCCTGTTTGGCAGTGCTCCAGAATCCAAGTCTTCACCTCCTGCTCCGCCTCCAGCCACTTTGGAGGTTTCCTTCCCACTGCCTTCTTCTGTCCTGGCACCTTAAGAAGCTTTTCTTCCTGTTGCCTTCACAATCTGATGACACTCTCTATGAGAGAAGGTCCAAAGTATCTCTCTGCAGCTCTGTTGCTATGGTTTTTAGCATATTTAATACTTTTAGCTTAAAGCTTGCAGTGTATGAAAACTGTCTCAACATTTTCCAAGAGTCTTTCCAACAATTTCTTCCACCTAAAGTGTATGAAGAGAAATGTCACCCCGTTTAACCTCTGGTAATAACATCAGTATCACCTATCTTATCCAGTGGATAAGAGTCAGCATCATCTATTTTATCAAGTGGGTAACAATATGTAGCTCTTGGTTACATTTCATTGAATCATTGGCCAAAACTGCTTTGGTTGCAAGTTCATCCTAAGTTCAACAAAATCAATTATTGTATTCCAAAGTATTATTTTGCATATGGATATCATTATTGCTTTCTAGAGTCACACTTTTAATGTATAAGCATAAATAAAAGAGTTAAAAACATTTATATAGGTACAGAGTTAGTACTATCCATGTATAATGTGCATCCTTATTTTTCCCTAAAAAATTGGGCAAAAAAGTATGCACCATACACAGCAAAATACAGTACATACCAAGCTATGTGCTCTGTATTTAGCAATGTAGGGGTCAAAAGCAGTTGTGATAAAAGCATAAATGGATTTCCAAAGAGAGTGGAGCAGAAGAAGTACAGATAAGGTGTATAAACAATATCTTCAATGATTTTCCTGTAAGAGGGAGCAAAGAAACAGGCATAGCTGGAGGAGGCTTACAGTAGGCCTATATGCTGATGGGAACAGTCCACTTGGAAGGGAAGATGTCATAATGCTGGAGAGGACAATGGCTTTGTAGAGGGAGGGGTTGGAATCTGTATCAACTTCCTGAGGCAGCTGCAACAAAGTACCACCAACTCAGTGGCTTAAACGTTAGAAATGTGTTGTCTCACAGTTCTAGAGACTACAAGTCCAAGTCAAGGTAGCAGCAGGGCCATGACCCTCTGCTCAGTAGGAAAGTATCTATTATTCCAGGCTTCTCCTCTAGCTTCTATTAGTTCCTTGGTTTGTGGCACATGAATCCAATCTTCACAGTACATTCTCCTTGGGCAATGGTGTCCAAATTTTCCTTTTATAAATTCTCTCATCTATTAGATTAGAATACCGCACTTATCTATCATGACCTCATCTTAATTAATTACACCTGCAACAATCCCATTTCCAAATAAGAGCACATTCTGAGTACTAGGGTTAGGACTTCAACATATCAATTTTGGAGGGCCAGAACTCAACCCATGACAGTGCAAAGTAGAGAGGCTGGTGTTCATAAGAGTGGTAGGGGGCAAGCAGAAGATGTTTATGGGGTCAGATGCAGGTAGAGGGTTAGCTGTGGTGGTGGTGGAGCTTGTAAAAGTCCTCTTCTGGTTGCTTATATTTTTCTCAGGGAAATAAAAGGCAACATCAACATCCTAGGTTAATCTCTACTTGCTCAACTAACCTAAGCCTGCTGAATACTAGCCAATTAAATTATGAGTTCTGCCAGATTTAAATGTGAATTCTATGATACAAAATAAATCTGTGCAATTCAGCAAAGCTCTAACTGCAATTATGATTTAAGAATTAAGGAATTATGACCTAGTGTGAATATGAAAAAGGGTCTTATTCTACTTAGAATGGTAGATGAGTGGATGTGTATACATTGGATAATGGGAAAGATAACAAGCACAAGAATATAGAAAGCAGAAAGAACAGATCAGAAACAGAACCTCTATTCAGAAAAAATATGGTGGAATATTAATGTGGATTTTAATAACCTCAGAACATAGGTACAACAATTTTATTATCCATGGTAACTGAGGACACTGGTCATTAGCCTCAATAACTTCATGATTTAAATTAACGGTCTTCAAGTTCATCATGTTAGGCAATTGCTGCATTTGATTTTGCAATGGAGACACTGGCTATTGAATACTGTCATGTCCTCACATTCTGAATCTCTAAATCTGAAGAAGTTCCATGCATAGGTGAAGACTGGGTTGGGAAGGTAAAGGAGATAGATGATGCGAGCAAAGACGATGCAACTGGTTTGGAAGGTATATCGTTTTTTTACTGACAATATCCCTCCTTTAAATGAATGTTTCCAATGTTACACTTTTCTGAGGCTTAATTCTTCTCCAATACACTCACATAATTGTTGTTAGCATTTGTGTCATCTTGGTGTGTAATGAGGGATACTGGAGATAATATACCATATAGAATGATCTCATTCCATAAATAAAAATAAGACTCCAGATTACCTAACTTCTGCAATGAGCTTTCCACTAATGTCAAGAGAAAGGGCAGGAGTAAACCAAGGGTAATATATGACCTGCAACCACCTAAAACTCTAGGCACAGGGAAATGAAAAACATCTATTATAGTGTCAGCCTGTTCATATCCTGGCAAAGAATTTTTCTTATTGCATATTTGTCCAATTTTTCTCAGTATTGCTTTGAAACATATTGAGCAAAGACTCTGCTCATTTGTTCTGTCAGGAAATTCATAAACATAAGAGCATTGATTAAAAAAATTCTTGGCAAGGATACTTAAACACCTTTTATTAAGTTTCCCCCCATATTTACCTACCTATGCCATTTTGATTTTTGATTAAAAAAAAACCAATCCTTTTTTTCACATTTTTCTCTTCCAAAATGTGTTGACTGGTGTTGCATCCCCCAGTGGTCATTTCTACCTTTGTTGTGTGCAAGCAAATGGAGTGGCTAAAAGAACAAAGAGAGTCAACTCCTCTAGCAAAGTAAAACCACAGCAGTTACTCTTGAGTTGTTTTCTGAGCCTGTTTGATTTCTCATATCCATATAATACAATTTTTGCTTATATGCCAGAAAAAAATACTTACTTTTTAATTTTCAATAACTTCATCCAATGCTTGATGATAGCAATGAGTATCTAACAATTTTCTAACAATAGCAATGAGTATCTAACTTTTCTAGCAATTATTTCAACCCTTCAGTATTCCTCTGATGCCTCTGTGCTGCCAGCAATTTTAGAGCTATTCCCTTATAGTTTTCAACTTACAAACATCCTTCTCTATGAGTCATAACTCATGGTGCTTATTTCTATTCAAAACATGTATTAAATACTCAATATGTGCCAAATGCTAGGACTGCAAATCCAGCACCAGCGATTTAAGCCACAATTGTCCTTATTCATAAAGAGAATTACAATTTTATCATGATGATATTGGTAAACTATCTTTAAATTTATACTGACCTTTTCTTTGATAAGTAAACAATACTGATGAATAAAAAGCATTATGTTTGTAAAGTTGAATTATTGTACAGCATGTCCTCAAGAGCCTAAAGTTGCAAATGGGAAATAACTAGATTCAAATCCATTATATAACTCTTCCAAAACCTAAGTAGAGCTTGGTATGTTCTTGATCTTGGATAAAACTTGAATCTTAAAATGTTGTTAACATAAGTGGTATTTGGCAAGCCAAACGAAGAAAACTCAGAAGCTTCAGTGAAAATAAGAATCATACTTTTGAATTCTAATGTATTTAATTATTTAAAACAACCTTTGTAGGTAGATACTATTATGGCCATTTACAGAAGAAAAAAATTAGGATAAAAAAGGTTAATTAACTTGTCCCACAGCCATGGATGGGCTAGAGATTTGGACACATGACTCTGACTTTGGAGTCCATGACCTTATTATTATAATACCACATCATGTTAGCTTCACGCTAGGTTTTTTTTTTCTGTAGAGATGGGAAATCCAGAGACTGAGGGAAAATATCCCAGAACAATCATAGAATATACCAACCTCATTAAGCTACCATTTAACAAGTTTTTCTATTTCATATTTTCACTTTGATAAAATATACCTAACATACAATTACCCTTTTAATCATTTTTAGTTTTACAGTTTAGTGGCATGAAGTACATTCACAATGTTGTGAAATCATTACCAGAGTTCACCTCTAGAACTTTTGGAAGTTCTAGAATGGAAACTCCATTAAATATTAACTCCCCATTCTCCCCTTTCCCAAGCCCCTGTAATCACTATTTTACTTTTGTCTCTGTTAATTTGACTATTCTATGTACCTTCTCTAAGTGGAATTGCACAATCTCTGTCCTTTTATGCCAGAGTTATTTCACTTTGCATATTTTTCTAGATTCATTCATGTTGTAGCATGTGTCAGAATTTCATAATTTTTTAAAGGCTGAAAAATACTCTATCATATGTATATACCACATTTGGTTTATCCATTCATTTGTTTATGGATATTGGGTTGTTTCATGAATAGTATCATTATAAATAATGTTGCTGTGAATACTGAGTCAATGTTTGAGTCCCTGCCTTCAATTCTCTTGAGTGTATACCCAGAGATGGAATTGTTGGACGATATGGTAGCTTGGTGTTTAAATTTTTGAGGAAATGCCACAGTGGCTGCATATTTTACATTCCTACCAATAGTGCACATTTGTATACATCCTTGCCAACACTTATCCTCTGAGTTGTTTTTTTAATAAGGCTAACTAACAAATTTTTAAATTGCACTCTATTGATCACAGTGTGTATGGTATGACCTATAAGAACATGAAGAATTTAAAAGGTTATGAGGACCCCAATGCCACTAGGAACAAGAAACTTTTTTTAAAAACAGAAGACTTTAGAGACCTTGGAAAGAGTTGTCATTAAAAAAAAGAAAGAAAAGAAAAGAAACATCTTTTACTAGAGATAGTATCAGTGAATAGTAATAGGACCAATTATGACAAAAAATGCATCTTAATTGATCACAAATGCCCAAAGCATTGTGGTGTCCCTACAATTGTCTCTCAAAGAGCAATGTGCCATTGTCAAATTTTGCTAAACCATCCATAATTTGGGACGTGTTAGCATGTTGATAATTGCTACTTTGGAGAAATAGCCCATGTTAATTTCCTGAGACTGTGGTGAAAATAATCTATGCTAATGAGTTTGAGGGAAATGAGTGAGTTGAGCACTACCTCTTTTATGGTTCTAAGTAAAGACATTCCATTATTTTTCTAATTCATTTAACTGTATTAAAATAATAACATTATAGCAAAGTAAACTTCCCAGGATACCTTTGATTAAGACTACTGGATCCAGCTGCCTGTAGACATAAAGCAAACAGAAAACTATTACAATTGAAGTATGGCACATACTTCCATACTAGGGAATCTATGAATCTGAGAACTGACCTCATATAATGCCGCATAACAAACAATAATTGAACATTGGCATAATGGAATAGCCATTTATTTAGCCCATGAGTCTGCAACAACTTAAGGTGGCAGAGGTTTATTTGATGAGAGCTAGATTAGCTCACCTATCTAAGGATCACCTGACAACTGGCTACTCTGGGACAGCCACACTCAAACAATATGGGGTACTTGGCCCTGTCTTGCCCTTCAGTAAGCAAGTGTTGCCATTTTCTTTTGATCATGGCAATGATGTAAGAGAGGAAAAAGACAAGCCACTGTAGTTATTTTTAGTGGGAATTTATTTTTTAAATCATATTTTATTGAGGGGGGAGGAAGATGGCAGTGATATAGGTAGAGGCTGAGCCCACTTGCTTGTGCACCCAACTGGGATACCTAGCCAATCTTTCAAAGAACAAAGTGAACAGTCAACAGAATCCCAGCTGATATGAAGTCTGGAAACCAAAGTGTGCTGTTATAGTTGTCCCAATTTTTCCTCCTTTGCCCCCACTCCACCCAACACCCTCCACTCCCTCAGGCAATCCCCACACCATCATTCATGCCTCTGGGTCATGCATATAAGTTCTTTGGCTACTCTATTTCCTATACTGTATTTTACATCCCCATGGCTATTCTGTAACTACCAATTTATACATCTTAATACTCTCATCTCTTCACCCATTTTCCCACACCCCCTCCCATCTGGCAAAAATCAAAATGCTCTCTGTATCCATGATTCTGTGTCTGTTCTTTTTGTTTGCTTAGTATATTTTTTAGATTCAATTGTTGCTAGATATGTATTCATTGCCATTTTATTGTTCATAGTTTTGATCTTTTTTTCTTAAATAAGTCCCTTTAACATTTAACATAATAGTGGTTTGGTGATGATGAATGCCTTTAATTTCTTCTTGTCTAGGAAGCTTTTTATCTTTCCTTGATTCCAAATGATAGCTTTGATAGGTAGAGCAATCCTGTCTGTAGGTCTCTGCTTTTCACGACTTTGAATATTTCTTGCCAACACATTCTAGCTTTTAAGTTTCTCTTGAGAAACAGCTGAAAGCAGGAACTCCCTGTATGTAACTACTGCTTTTTTCTTCCTGCTTTTAAGATTGTTTCTTTAACTTTTGGCATTTTAATAATGAGCTGCCTTGGGATGGGCCTCTTTGCAGCCATCTTGTTTGGGACTCTCTGTGCTTCTTGGATTTGCATGTTTACTTTCTTCACCAAATTAGGGAAGTTTTTTTCATTATTTTTCTAACAGATTCACAATTTCTTGCTTTTTCTCTCTTCCTTCTGGTACCCCTATGATGAAAATGTTGGACCTCTTAAAGTTGTCTGAGACTCCTTATGCTATCCTCATTTTTTAAATTCATTTTTATTCTTGTTGTTCTGATTGGTTGTTTATTGCTTCCTTATGCTTCAAAGTATCTATTTGATTCTCAGCTTCATCACTCTACTCTTGTTTCCCTGTAAATTGTTCTTTATTTCAATTAGTGAAGCCTTCATTTCTGCCTGGATCTTTTTTATGCTGTTGAAGTCTTCACCAAATTCCTTGAGCAACCTCATAACCAGCATTTTGTACTCTGTATCTGATAGATTGCTTATCTCTCTTTGATTCAGTTCTTTTCCTGGAATTTTGATCTGGACCCTTCATTTGGGCCATGTTTCCTTGTCTCCTCATTTGGGCAGCCTCCCTGTATTTGTTTCTATGTGTCAGGTAGAGCTCTTTTGACTCTGTGTCTTGGTAGCATGGCCTAATGTACTAGGTGTCCTGTGTAGTACAGTGGCACAGCCTCCCCTATCACCCAAGCTGGGGACTGGAGGTGTGCCCTTTGTATGGGCTGAGTACAATCTCCTGTTGTACTTGAGCCAGTTGACGGGAAGGATTTACCCAGGCCAGTCAGCTGCAAGAATTGGCTGTAACCACTGAACACCAGTATCTGTCCCCCCTTGGAGGATCAGCTTGCAGGAGCAGAGTGGTGGTACTCCAACATGGTCTGTAGCTATCCAGTCAGTGTGCAGGCTCAGGGGTTTCCTGGGTGGTGCTGACCATTGTCAGTCCCCACCTCTTTACCCAGGGCCATCCTACATGAGCTATAAAGCAATCTGCAGGTGACTGCTACTTGTGCTGGGCTTGGAGGTTCCCAGGAAAAGCCAAGCTGTGAATCTAGGCTGGCTGCTGCTGGTGCTTGGCCTGGGGCTACTTAGCAAAAGGTATGGGGCCTAGGGGCTCTCTGAGGCTGTTTGAGAGGATTTATGAAGTTGTGAAGCATGAGCCAAGACCAGTCATTGATACAGAAAAGTCACTGTTAACATAAGTTGGGTGGGATGGGGTCTCAGAGGGTCTCCAGGGTGAGGCAAACAGTGTTAGCCAGGTTGATGGAGTCTCAGATATGGCACCTTGCTACTGGCTCTGTGGCTCTGTGGTTCTGTCAGGGGAGGGTTCAGAAAAGGAACAATGACCTCTGCCTGCTTTTCTTTCTGGGAAAAAGCTGTCCCCCAGTTCTCATCTTGATGCCAACCACTTCAGGTCCTCCCTGTATATCAGTGATGCCTTTCAACTGCTATCCTAGTGTTGGAGATCGGAGGGAGTGATCTGAGTAAGTTTGTGTTTGGGTTCTTTAAAGGAACTGCTTGCGGACTTCCACCAAGATGGAGGCATAGGTGGAGATACCGTGCTTTCTCACTCAACCAAGTTTAGAGACAACAAAATATTAGCAACAGAAAACACAGCCAGAACACAGAAAATTGAACTTTTCGGAAGTCTGATAACAACAAATTCTTCAGCCTGACCGGTAAGAGGGGTGAAGCCAGCAGCTGGCGGAGCAGGGTTGCACAGGAAAATTCGGTCAGATGGACTCAGGTGCGTAGAACCCAGGCATGGGGTTGCAGCGGGTGGACCCAGTGAGCAACCCAGTGAGTGACCAGTGGACCCAGCTAGGGCTCAGGGCGGCGAGTTGACTGTGGTCACGCATTCGTGCACAGATAGACCAGCGAGGGAATGGGCAGTGAGATGGGACCGAGCAGGCCCCAGTGGCAGGAGGCAGCAGAGGGGACCACCATTTCCCTGTTCTGACCCCGCCCCCACACACAGCATCACAAACTCAGTAGCCTAAGCGGCCATACCCTGGTGAACACCTAAGGCTCCACTCCTCATACTTAACGGGCACAAACAGACCAAAAATGGCTCAAAAAGATCTCAAGGTCCCGGAGCCCATAACTCTAAGAGACGAAGAAATAGCAAAACTTTCAGATGCACAGTTCAAAACACTGGTCATCAGGATGCTCACATAACTGGTTGAATTTAGTCACAAATTAGAGGAACATATGAAGGCTAAACTAATTGAAATGAAGGGAATTGTACAGGAAACCAATAGTGATGAAAAAGAAACTGGGACTCAAATCAAGGGAGTGAATCAGAAGGAAGGAAAAAATGACCAAACAGAAAAATATGAAGAAACAAGAATTCAAAAAAATGAGGAGAGGCTTAGGAACCTCCAGGACATCTTTAAATGCTCCAATATACAAATTATAGGGGTACCAAAAGAGGGAAAGGAACAGCCACTAGTGGAAAACTTATTTGAAAAAATAATAAGGGAGAATTTCCCAATCTGGCAAAGGAAACAGACTTCCAGGAAATCCAGGAAGCTCAGAGAGTCCCAAACAAGTTGGACCCAAGAAGAAACACATCAAGGCACATCATCATTACATTAGCCAAGATTAAAATGAAGGAGAGAATCCTAGAAGCAGCAAGAGATAAGGGGATAGTCACCTACAAAAGAATTCCCATCAGACTGTCAGCGGATTTCTCAAAAGAAACCTTACAGGCAAGAAGGGGCTGGAAAGAGGTATTCCAAGTCATGAAATCCAAAGACCTACAACCAAGATTGCTCTATCCAGCAAAACTTTCATTTAGAATGGAAGGACAGATAAAGTGCTCCTCAGATAAGATCAAATTCAAGGAGTTCATCATCACCAAGCCCTTATTATATGAAATGTTAAAGGGACTTACCTAAGAAAAAGAAGATAAAAAATATGAACAGTGAAAGGACAGCAAACCCACAGTTATTAACAACCACACCTAAAACGAAAGCAAACTAAAAGGACAGCTAGATCAGGAGCAGAACCACAGAAATGAATATCTCATGGAGGGTTAGCAACAGAGGAGTGGGAGGAGGAGAAAGGGGGAGAAGGTACAGAGAATAAGTAGCATAGACAGTAGGTAGAAAATAGATGGGGGGGGCAAGAATAGTATGAGAAATATAGAATCTAAAGAACTTGAGACACATGGTCATAAACTAAAGGGGGGGAATGGTGGGGGTGGAGGGGTGCAGGGTAGAGGGGAATGAAGGGGGGAATAGAACTGTAATGGCATAATCAGTAAAATAAAAAAAAGAGGAACTGCTTGGAACTTCAGATGTTTCCTCACTGGCTTTTTGCGGCTAGAGGTTACGGGGATGTATCTTTCTGGTACTGGAACCCAGGGACTGGAACCCTGCTGTGGGGCTGGGACGTCTTACTCCTGACATATCCCTCCTGAATTCTTATCCACCACATGTGGATGTGGGAACAGCCTGTTTCAAATCTCCACTCCTCCTACCAGTCTGGATGGATGTGCTTTCTTGAATTCCATAATTGTCAGACTCACATTCAACTTAATTTCTGATGGTCCTGAATAATGGTGGTTCTGTAGTTTAGTTGTAATTTTGAAGGTGCTTGTACAAGGAGGTGAGCCATGTTCACCTATGCCATTATCTTGATCAGAAGTCAGGCCACTGTATTTTCAAGCTTCTGCCTATGACAGAGCTGTTAACATAACACTGACCAAGGAAAGTCCACAGAGCTTTCAGCATCAATGGCAATGCAATTGTACTCTGCTTTCAAAGGGAAGAACTGTGGGTTATATGCAAAGAAACTATACAAAGAGGGGTGAAAGATGAAGGTATTAGGCTAAAAGTCCAACATATTCACCTTCATATTCTTAGGCTATGATGGAATTTTCTTATTATAGTAGTTGGGGCAGGGTCTTTCTCTCTTTGGCCCGATCACAAATCCCACAGCAAGTATCTTCCTAATCTATAAGAACTCCAGGGAAATAAGAATCTAATGCAGAGTAGCTATTCAGTGAATGAACGAATTGATTAACAGAATAAAAAGTTCTGAGGTATGTAGTGTTCAACATGGTAGCAACTTGTAACACTGTTAATTAAGGTAAGAAGAATGTGTTTTGTGATTTTTCTACATCAATACTTATTTTTCCATGCTGAGGTAACTGCCTCTGTTTTAGCCAACAAATATGAAATGTGCATTTCTTGTGCAAAACACTATGGGATGAATTTAGGAATTTGTGTGTTATCACTCTAGTGAAAACTCAAAGGGTAAGGTGAAAAACCACTCTCCATCCCTGTTTGGAACTCTGTAAGATGCATAAAATAGCTTTCAGATTAGAATTATCTGTGTAAGCAAGGATGCATTCAACTCTGAAATGCCACCATTTTATTATTTTGGATACAAATAATAGAATGCAGAGAAACCCAGAATAACAGATGAATTTAAATACAAAACAGGTCATATCCATTTGTGGTTGGAGAATAAAGTCTTCATGAGGGAGGTAAGAACATGTAAAGTACCTGCAAAACTTTAAAAACCAATGAGAGCAGTGCAGGTGCAGAGGTAGGTGAGGCTGGGCATAAAGAGGGCCAGGAAGTGGTCCAATTTTGCTGGAACTAAGGTGGGAGGTAAATGTGAACAATTGGTGGGAGATAAACCTGGGAAAGTGGGTTGGGTCTCTATTCTTTATGGCCTTGAATAACAAGCCAAAGAGTTTGTAGCTATTTCTGCAGACATCTCTGCCTTAGAAAGATTAATCTAATAGTACTGTGCAGAACTGCCTTCTATAGGGAGAGAAGGTGGGCAGACAAGTCTGTAAGTTATTGAAATTGTCTTGGTGAGAAGATTTAACTTAGGGGGATGGTAGTGAGAGTGGAGAGGCTCTGACAGAGAGAGGGTTGTGAGTAAGAGGAATAGCCCAGCATCTTACCCATTAAAACTTTTTTTTTTAAATAGGAAGCCAGTCCAATTACATGCCAAGTTTATATATTCTACAGTAAATGGTAGTTCTCAAAATTTCCCCCAAATTTTCCACTACAATGAATTTATTCCAAATCCAAATTCTGCCAAAGACAGAGACATTGTCATAGTAATTAGTCTTGGAAGTATCACCGGAGTCATAAGAAGCTCAAATTGACTTATTAAAAAAAGCTGTAACCACCCATTAGAAGTATTTTACTGGTCTTTCACTTTTCAGCAGGTTGAACTGGCCACCTGGCTGGGTAAGCAAAATTTTATCTCTTGATTATTAATGACATACTCTTGAGTTGGGACCATCAACACAAGGAAAATAGAATCCAGGCTTTCAGAGCCACAAGCAGTTTCAAGGTCATCTTGCAATCTCCCTATCTGAAGCTTAGTGAGCTATATAGTCAAGTGATCCAGCTAATCAGTTGTAGAACTGAGATCGGAGCCCAATTCTCTTCAATATTCATCTGAGCCTCTTTGTAGGATACTAATTAGCAGCAGATACATTCATGGCTGTTCATATATTTAAGTCAAAATTCTCAACCATGGCATGTTCAACTATATAATAAAATACTTGAGGACAAGGAATAGCAGATAGATAGTAATGCTGATATGAAGAAGAGTTAGGTGATCAAAGAGGAGGCTGGAAACATTGGCACTGCCTGAATGACAAACCAAAGGATTTTAAATCCCTTGAAATAAATTATATGAAATCATGTAGTCATGGAAGGTTTTCACATCTGCACTTTATTTAAAAGTACTATATCAGAACTTCCTGTCAAGATAGAGGCATAGGTAGACATGCTTAGCCTCCTTATGCAACCACAAAGATAATTACAACTATATCTCAAAACTAATAACAACCAGAACTGTCAGAAAATCAAGCTGTGTGGAGCTTGATTTAAACCAAGGATTTAAAAAAGCCATATTCATTCAGATGGGTAGGAGGAGTGGAGTTGCGGAGACAGGCACAAAAGCACAGAGATGCGGTGTGGCCTGGAGAGGTGGCACCAGCAGAATGGGCAGTCCACGTTCACATGTGGTGGAAAAAAGTCAGGAGGGATATGTTGGGAGCAAGGGATTTGGGCCCAAGGCCAGACCACACAGCCCAGAATTCCAGTGCCAGGAAGATAAAGCTCCGTAACTACTGGCTGTAAAAACCAGTGGGGGTTGGGATGGTGGAATAAATGGCCAGATTTTCAGGAGAGTATATTTATTTAAAGGACCCTTGCAAACTTAGAACATACACAAACCCACCCACTCTGGGATTCAAACATGAGGGCAACAGCTAAAAGGTTGTCAGTCACATACAGGAAGTGGGCGAAGTGATTAGAAACAGGGCCAGTACCATGCAAACCTCCAGAAGCCAAGTAGCAGCACTGTCCCTTCTCTGAACCCTCCTCCAACACCGTGCCACAAAGTGGTGAGGTGGGCTGCCCCACCTTGGTGAGTACGTAAGGCTTTGCCCCACAAAATTTACAGGTACCTTTTCTAAGACAGGTAGTCAAAGCAGCTCTACTTAATGCACAGAAACAAACAGAGGGAGGCTGCCAAACTGAGGAGACAAAGATATATGGCCCAAATGAAACAACAGAACAAAACCCTAGAAAAGGAACTAAGCAAAATGGAAATAAGAAATCTATCACATGCAGAGTTCAAATCATTGGTGATCAGGATGCTCAGAGAACTCATTGAATAGGGCAAAAACATAAGGAAAGAAGCGAAGGTTACACTAATGAATGAAGAAAAATATACAGGGAACCAACAGAAGAGTGAATGAAACTGCTAATCAAATCAATGATCTGGAACTCAAGGAACAAAAAAGCATTTGATCAGAACACCAGGAAGAAAAAAGAATTAAACAAAACAAAATAAGGATAGGCTTAAGAACCTCTGGAACAACTTTAAACATACAACATCCAAATCACAGGGGTGCCAGAAGGAGAAGAGGAAGAATAAGACATTGAAAACTTATTTGAAACAATAATGAAAGAAAATTTCCCTAATGTGCCAAAGGAAATAGTCATACAAGTGCAGGAAACACAGAGAGTCTCATACAAGTTGGACCCCAAGAGGACCACGCCAAGACACATCATAGTTAAAATGCCAAAGGTTAGATATAAAGAGATAGTCTTAAAAACAGCAAGACAAAAGCAGAGAGTTACCTACAAAGGAGTTCCCACCAGACTCTCAGCTGATTTCTAAAAAGAAACTTTGCAGGCTAGAAGGGACTGGCAAGGAGTATTCAAAGTGAGGAAAAGCAAGTGCCTACAACCAAGAGTACTCTGTCCAGCAAAGCTGACATTTAGGATTGAAGGGCAGATAAAGTGCTTGCCAGACCAGGTAACACTGAAGGAGTTCATCATCACCAAGCCTTTAGCACATGAAATGTTAAAGAGACTTATTTAAGAAAAAGAAGATGAAAATATTAAAATGGCAACAAGTTCACAACTATCAATCACTGAATCTAAAGAAACAAACTAAGCAAACAACTAGAACTGGAACAGAATAATAGATATGCAGATCATTTGGAGGGTCATCAGTGGGAAGGGTGAAGGGGGAGAAAAGGGGAAAAGGTGCAGGGATTAAGAAACACAACTGGTAGGTACAAAATGTCAAGAATAGTACAGGAAAAGGAGACACCAAATAACTTATATGCATGACCCATGTACAGGAACTAAGGGGGTGGATTGCTGGAGGGAAGATGGGTACCTAATAGAGAGGGGCAAAGGGGGAAAATTGAAATAACTGTAATAGTATAATCAATAAAATATACTAACAATTAGTGAACAAGTATACTGACATGAATAATTCTTCTAGAACATGGAACGGAGTGATAATCTGGGAAAACTATGAGAGAAAAGATGAAAAGTATGGAGGACAGAGTGAGGCATGAAGTGTCTATATAATAGGAGTTTCAGAAGAAAAACAAATGAGACAGAGAACAAACTATTATCAAGAAAAGACTTGAGAATCAAATTAGAAAAGCTTCAGGGGCTAACAGGACTAGTGAACGAAGAAGAGACATACCTATGTCCTGAGAAATTACTAAAACAAATAGAGGATCTATAAACCTATGATAATTTTCCCTTAAAGGAAAGGTAAACAAACAACAAACACAGTTTGGCCATGATTGTTGACAAGCTATTTGCAAGATTATTTAAGGGATCAGAAAATACTCATAAGACTTTGAATAGAAGGGTGGAAATTTCACTAGTCACATCACATGCATCATTTCATGTCATTCTAAATGATAGGATGGTTATATCAACCTCAGACTTACTCCTTTCTTGTTTTTTTATTTATTCACTCACTACCCATAATTGCTGAGCCTGCAGTGCTAGATGCTGGGGATACATAGGTGAATAAGGCATACTCCCTGCCCACAGGGAGTGGAGAGTCAGGTGAGAGGCAGATAACGGCAATAGATATGGTCTGCGAGAGACCAAGGAAGGCTTCTCAGTGGCAGAGATCTTGAGCTGGAAATCAGGGAAGAAGGAGTGTTATGGACAGAAGCAGCACCATGTGCCAAAATACAGAGGCAAATTTGTTTTAATTTAACTCTCATAGTCATGGCCTTTCTTTCACTTCTTCACCCCTGTGCTTTTAGTTTTGCAACACTGGAACACCAGACCAACTATTTTTTAGGAAAATTAACATCTTTGTTCATAGTTTCAATGACCTTCTCCATATGAAGAGGTGCACATATTAGGCAAAAGGTTAAAAAGGATAAAGAGAGGACAAGTATCTTTTTTTATTGTTGTTCAAATACAGTTGTCTGCATTTTCCTCCCATCACTGCCCCCACCCCAGCCATTCCCACCTCCCTCCCCTGATCCCATCACCCCCTTGGTTTTGTCCATGTGTCCTTTGTAGTTGTTCTTGAAAACCCTCCCCCACTTCCCCCCATTATCTCCTCCCACCGCCCCACTGCTTACTGTGAGTTTGTTCTTAATTTCAATGTCTCTGGTTATATTTTGCTTGCTTGTTTGTTTTGTTGATTAGGTTCCACTTAAAGGTGAACAGATGAAAAACATGGTATTTGTTTTTCATCACCTGGTTTATTTCACTTAGCATAAAGCTCTCCAGTTCCATCCATGCTGTTACAAAGGGTAGTAGCTCCTTCTTTCTGCTACATAGTATTCCATCTTATAAATGTATCACAGTTTTTTGATCCATTCATTTACTGATGGGCACTTAGTTTGCTTCCAACATTTGGCTATTGTAAATTGTGCTGCTATGAACATTGCGGTGCATAGGTTGTTTTGGATTAGTGTTTCAGGATTCTTAGGGTATTATCCCAGCAGTGGAACTGCTGGGTCAAAAGACAGTTCCATTTTTGTTTTCTGAGGAAGTTCCATATTGTTTTCCACAGTGGCTGCACCAGTCTGCATTCCCCCCAACAGTGCACTAGTGTTCCCTTTTACCCACAACCTTGCCAGCACTTACTCTTTGTTGACTTGTTTATGATGGCCATTCTCACTGGTGAGTATCTTAAAGACAAAGCATTTTCCACCTCTGGCAGTTCACTATCTCCAGAGTTGAAAATTTTGATATAAAATATATCGACCATCTAATTCATTCAATAAGCACTAAGGCAGAAACCATGCTTACTCTATGGCTTATGCCTTGCTGAATTGGCTGTCAGCATTCAAATCATAAATGATAATAATGGCACACAAATGCCAGGAAAGGCAAGAAGGCAAAAATGTTAACTTACCCAAGTTGTACACAGATATTTCCTCTCAATATCTAGATAAACTCTCCAAGGTTGTCTTGTGATATGAAAAAATGAACTATATAGTCAATTTACCATTATAATGAGAATCTTAGACTTTCACAGTTTGGGCTTTTCCTAAGCATTATGCCTTAAATTTTTCACATCGTATTATAGGAAGTTTCATATTAAAAAATAGAAGCAGATTGTCCTTTGCATTTGTGAGAAATTCTTTTTCTCTGTGGAAATAGGAACACATACTATGGAAGCAATTTTTCAGTGCAGATCATAGATTTCCTTGTTTCCCTTCATTCTTTCTCATCAATCCCAGCTTAGGACCAGCAGCTGACTCTCATTCTGAGGATGTCTGAGAGAAGAGTCACATTGCCTGAGACGCAGAAGCTGATAGTCTGCATCCGTGAGCACATGTGGGACAGAACCCCCAGCCTCTAACTGGTCACTAACCATGGGCTCTATTTTATTATGGTAGAAGACCACTCTGTATATTTTCAAGTTTACTTAACTAAAACTAAATAAATATGTATTGACTGCCTTTGATGTTCCTGGGTAGTGTGCCATATACTAGGCACACTACAAAATACATAGATTGAAGCATACTCCCTACCCAAACACACAGAAAGATTACAATGTCCTGGGAAAGTGGTCAATTATACAAGGATTTTGCAAGATTGTGTACAATTAAAGAAGTACAAAGTATTTTGAGGGTTTGTAGGGGAAAATTATAGGAAAGAATCGAAAGTAGATTCCTACAAAGGAAACCAGTAAAGATAAGATTTTAAAGATGAACGGGTTTTTTTAAACCAAAACTTATTTAGTTAAATATATTAATTTTGAGTAAATTCAACCCCACTTACATAGAGATAGACATCAAGTTTCAAATGTCTCCAGTTCTAAATTTGTTCCTTGTTCTGCCAGTTCTGTCACTGAGTCTTTGTGAAGCTGTCCCTTCTGTGCAGGTAGGAGAGAAGAGACCTTTCAGGAAAAGCCTCGTGGCTGTCTCAACTTCTTACCAGAACTAGATTAGGCTCAAGATCCATTTCACTCATTTGATCTTATCTCCATTTGCCTTGCGAATTGCATTTACATTTTAACAGAATCAGTGCTATTTATAGTGTTTGGTAGAATTAATGTATCACAGGTCAGTAAGACTTCAAAGTATATGTAATATTTTTGTTTTGAATGTAACAAAAATGTTTAACTAATAATGGTTATAGAAATAACTGAATAAAAATATATCTTTCTCATTTCAAAGAAACCTCATACAAAAAATGGAGAGATAAATATATCCAAGAGACTCTGGTTCAGAGTGATGTGTATAATTTTGGAAGTGTCACTATTATAAACAGAAACTTCTCTCAGTTTTGAAAAAAAATCTAATTGCCTGTGGCAATTTTGTGAGAATTTGTTCTTTCATATAGTAGAATCATGTGACATGTTCTCATTCAGATTTTGCACAAGAACTGAAAATAATACAGTACTTTTTAAAAATATATTTTAGTGATTATAGTTGTCCCATTTTTCCCCCTTTGCCCCGCTCCATTGGGCACCCATCTTCCCTCCAGCAATCCATCCCCTTAGTTCCTATACATGGATCATGTATATAAGTTCCTTGGCATCTCCTTTTCCTGTACTATTCTTGACATTTTGTACCTACCAGTTGTTTCTTAATCCCTGCACCTTTTCCCCTTTTCTCCCCCTCCACCCTTCCCACTGATGACCCTCCAAATGATCTGCATATCTATTATTCTGTTCCAGTTCTAGTTGTTTGCTTAGTTTGTTTCTTTAGATTCAGTGATTGATAGTTGTGAACTTGTTGCCATTTTAATATTTTCATCTTCTTTTTCTTAAATAAGTCTCTTTAACATTTCATGTGCTAAAGGCTTGGTGATGATGAACTCCTTCAGTGTTACCTGGTCTGGGAAGCACTTTATCTGCCCTTCAATCCTAAATGTCAGCTTTGCTGGACAGAGTACTCTTGGTTGTAGGCACTTGCTTTTCCTCACTTTGAATACTCCTTGCCAGTCCCTTCTAGCCTGCAAAGTTTCTTTTTAGAAATCAGCTGAGAGTCTGGTGGGAACTCCTTTGTAGGTAACTCTCTGCTTTTGTCTTGCTGTTTTTAAGACTATCTCTTTATATCTAACCTTTGGCATTTTAACTATGATGTGTCTTGGCGTGGTCCTCTTGGGGTCCAACTTGTATGAGACTCTCTGTGTTTCCTGCACTTGTATGACTATTTCCTTTGGCACATTAGGGAAATTTTCTTTCATTATTGTTTCAAATAAGTTTTCAATGTCTTATTCTTCCTCTTCTCCTTCTGGCACCCCTGTGATTTGGAAGTTGGAACTTTTGGAGGTGTCCCAAAGTTGTCTTATGCTCTCAGTTTTTTTAATTCTTGTTTGCTTATTTTGTTCTGGTTGATTGTTTATTTCTTTCTTATGTTCCAAATCATTGATTTATACCCCAGCTTCCTTTCCTTCACTGTTGGTTCCCTGTGGATTTTTCTTTATTTCACTTTGTATAGCCTTCATTTCTTCCATTATGCTTTTGCCATATTCAGTGAGTTCTCTGAGCATCCTGATCACCAGATTTGAATTCTGCATGTGATAGATCTCTTATCTCCATTTTGCTAAGTTCTTTTTCTGGGGTTTTGTTCTGCTCTTTCACTCTGGTCATATTTCTTTATCTCCTCAGTTTAGTAGCCTTCCTGTGTTTGTTTCTGTGGATTAGGTAGACCTTCTTTGTCTCCCTATCCTAGCACACCTGTTACATTGTATGGGGCAGAGCCTTAGGTATTCACCAAGATGAGAGAACACATTTCACCACTTTGTGGTGTTGTTTGTGGAGGAGGTGTTGGAGAGGGGACAACACCTGCTTCTGAGGCTTGCTTGGCACTTGCCCCATTTGCAATCACTTCACCCCCTTCCTGTATGTGATTGGAGCCTGTCTATCTTCTGCCTCTGTAGTGGTTTGCAGAGTGGGTGAGTTTGTGTTCATTCTAGGATCATGCAGGCCCTTTAACAGACTCTCCTGAGATATCAGCACTTTCTTCCACCACTCAAACCCCCACTGATTTTTACAGTCAGAAATTATGAGGCTTTATTTTGTCAGCACTGGTACCATGGGCTGTGTGGTCTGGCCTGGAGTTAGGATCACTTACTCCCAAGGTATCCTTCCTGATTTTACCCACCACAAGTAAATGTAGATACACCACAAGTGAATTCACCAGATTTTATCCACTACAAGTGAAGTCTGCCAGCCGCCTCACTGCCACCACACCATGTCTGCTGTGCCCCAGCTTCCCATATCTGACTGATCCTCCTACCCCTCTGGATGAATGTGGCTTCTTTAAATTCTTGGTTGTCAGACTTTCATACAATTTGATTTTCTGGCAGTTCTAGGTGTTTTTTGTTTTGAGGTGAATTGTGATCCTTCTTATCATTGTACAATGAGGTGAAGCATGTCTATCTATGCTTCCATCTTGAAAGGAAGTCTCTCACTAATTGTTTTTAAAATATGCATTCTTAGTTTACTTCCTTTTAATATAAAATCTGTTTATTAAGGCAAATGGCTGAGGAACCTGAAAAAACAGGAAATGATATAAAGATCTAAATTATTAACAAACCTAGGTATCTATTATCCTCTCGATGACCATTTGATATGTCAAAAATATTTTAAGTCACTTGGGCCTTTAAATAGCACTTCTTTTTTATTTTGTATTGTGTATCAGAATTTAATTACATTTACTTAGTATCAACTACTTGCCTCAATTTGTATCTTGCACTCCTTTAGATATTGTGGGGATACAAAAACATATAGTACTATATATCTGAGGTGCACGATAATCTTTAATCTTTATATTTTACACTAAAATGTAAGATAATCTTATAATTTGGGAAGCCTGAGATATGCCTCATGATGATATACATGTCTACAGAGACAGCTGGAAATATGAAGTGGTCCCAGTGAAATGCCTGGATTTGCTCTCTTTGGAGGATAACATGAGCTGTGGGACAGAAGCACAAGGAAGACATCAGGACCTAAAGTGAGGGCCCGGTTGGAGTTCTGGTTTTGCCTCTTACTAGCTGGGTGACCTCATTTTATCTGCCTATGAAATAGAGAGCATTATACTGACCTAATTGGGTAATTATGAAAATTAAACAAGATGGCACACTCTTCGAAGTAATTTGTGATCTAAGAAGTGCATTCTGTAATCTTATCTTAATAGAATTTTCTCTTCCTCCTGTAACTACCCAAATTAGCATTTATGAATTATTCTAAGTTAGAAACAGAGAAAAAAGAACCCAGATATCTTCCTCTTCAAAATGTCAACCCTAAGACCAAATTAAACTTCTCTGTTTGGAAATAACCCTTTCCAATATAAATCAGCAAATATATACTACAAGCCAGACACATATGCCATACACATACAGCTTTCTTTAAAAGATCAGGCAGTACAGATTTTAGGCTTTGTGGGCCACACGGTCTCAGTCCTGACCCTCAACACTGCTATTATAGCACAAAAGCAGCAACTGACAATGTGCAAACATATGGGCTTGGCTGTGCTCCCATAAAACTTTACAGAAACAGGTGGCAACCCAGATTTGGCCAATGGAACAGTTTACTAACACCTGTGTTAGGTGATGCTGAGATAACGAAGACAAAGTCCCTGACATAATGGACTGGATATTCTAGTAGGGGCAATAATCAGTAAACAAAAAATAAACAATATACAATGAAATGGAAGACGTTATTGAAGTGCCATAAAGAAAAGTGAAAGAATAAATGAATCAAGAGGAATAAGCAGAAGCTATTAATATTTTATTTTTATTTTTATTTAAAGATTATATTTTTATTTTTATTTAAAGATTATATTATTATTTTTAGAGAAAGAGGAAGGGAAAGAGAAAGAAAGTAAGAGAAACATCAATGTGTGGTTGCCTCTCACGTGGCCCCTACTAGGGACCTGGCCTGGAACCCAGGCATGTGCCCTGACTGGAAATTGAACCAGTGACCCTTTGGATTGCAGGCCCACTCTCAATCCACTGAGCTACATGAGCCAGGGCAGGAGCTATTAATATTGTATATGGGAAGGCAGAGAAGGCCTCTCTGAAGAATTATTATGTGAGAAGAAACTGGGATAAAGTGAAGGAGAAACGTCCTGTCTGCCAGGTTAAAAAATAGTCAAGGAAATCACAGAAGATGCGAAAGCTGTCATAGATTATAGTGGTTTGAATAGTGACTCTCTAAGAAACACATCCAAAAGGAACTTTAGAATAGGACCTTACTTGGAATAAGCATCTTTGCAGATAATCTTAAGTAAGGGATCATGAGATTATGCTAAATTAGGATGAGTCCTAAATATAATAACCAGTCCTTATAGGAGAAGAAAACAGGAAAGAGACAAAGGAAAGAGAGTGAAGACCATGTGAAGACAGAGGCAGAGATTGGAGTCACAGAGCTATAAGCCGAGGAACATCAAAGACTGCCAACATTCACCAGAAGCTCAGAGTAAGGCATGGAACACATTCACCCTCCCTGCCTCCAGAGGGAATCAACACAGCCAACATCTTGATTTCAGATTTCTTGTCTCCACCACTGTGAGAGAATAAATTTCTGTTATTTTAAGTCACTCAATTTGTGGTAATTTGTTAATGCAGCTCTAGGAGATGAATGCAGATGGAAATATGCTTGGTCTGTTCCAGGAACAGCAAAACCAGTGTGTCTAGCTAGAGCCAAGCAGGCAGAGCCAAAAGAGGTAATCAGGGCAGATATTCATATGTTTAATGGCTGACCTGACAAGGGCACCCATCAATCAGAACAGATGACCATCATTAGGGCCTGCCTGTGCATATAGAGATGTTTTCAACCTGAGAGCTTGGAGGAAAGGCTAGGGAGACAGGCAGAGGTCTGATTTTAGTGAGATTTTTGCACCATAGAAAAGAGTTTGGATTCTACTTTGATGTGTAAATGGACTTTTTTGGGAGGTTCTTAGCCGGGGAGGGACATGATTTAATGTCTGATTTTAAAAAGATCATTCTAGATGCTCTGTGGGAAAAAATGACTATAGTAGGAGGATAACAGAAGAAGCAGGATAGTTAGCTAGCTCTTTCCTGACTCAGGGCTGCCACACAAGATTCTACAGGCTTTGCACAGCACAATCTCAGGGGTGCCATTCACAATGTAAATATTGTATATTTGTCACATGACATACATATATGTCACAACTGCTTTCCAGCAGAGGCAGTAATATGTCTTCTTTGGAGAAGACAAAGCAGTATAAAATGGCAATATTGCAAGAGATAAAGTCTAGAGGAAGTAATGACTTTTCCAAATTTGCACAAGAGCACCGTGGGGGCTAATTATGCTTAAGCCTTGAACTAGTGGTGAGAAGCATTGAGAAGAGGTCAAACTCAAAGTAGATTATGGAGGTAGGATTGATAGACTTGCTGCCATTGGGAGTGAGATAGACAAAAGAGTGAAGGACAAAACATTATTTTTTTGATGTGAGCCACTGAGTGATATAATTTACCCAGACGGGACAAACAGGTGAGTTTGTGTAGAGTAGGGAATGGACTCAGGAGTTATTTTTTTTCTATTACCTTTGAAATGCCTGTTAAACATCCAAGAGACCATGTAAACAGGTGCATAGACTGAACTGGGAGTTCATTTCTGATAGACTCTTCCCTGGCATTATTATATCAAGAAATAATGTAATAAATTGATGTTACCTTTCCTCCTAACAATGTTAGGTTGACCATATGAACTGGATGCAGATCTAATGCCCGAAGACAAAAATGAAAGCATTCTTCAAAAGGTGCTTGAAGTTGACGATGACTATCTAGTAAAATTTATAGTGGATGAACCACATCTGGGCCTCCGGCCAAGTCACTGCTGAGCCTTTCATCACAGGTTTGTATGGCTCAGTGCTGCCTCCATTGACTTCAGGGGGCAGAAAGTTTCTGTGGATGTTAATGTGAAGTAATCTTTAACAGTAGGGGTTTAATGAATTGTTTTAGTGTTGGATGATAAGTACTTCAAATCCATAATTTCACTTCACCCTGCCTTTGTTAGCCAACAACATCTTAATTGAAATGCAACTTTTGAAAGAATTATCAAGAGAAAATTTTTATTATTCCTTTGCCCAAGCAGCCTCCCTTGGCCCTTACTGAAAAATTATTTACTTATGGAAATAATTATATAATCAACCAGATGTCAAAGTGAATCTTAATAGAAACTTTTAAATATAATTACTTACATAAGCCTTGTAGAAAATGAAATATAACATATAATATGTTTCCTGAGTAAAATCAAAGTATGTTTATACTGAAAGAAAGCATTAAGCTTTTGTTTTGTTTTGTTTTTTTCTCATTCCCTATACTCTTTTCATTGAAGTTTTTTCAATGAACCCAATGGTGTTTCTTCAATGCCTCCCACATGGAAATTCTAGGGTTGGGAAAATGAATGTCAGTTTTGACACCCAATGCTACCTTGAAGTTCCTAAATGTATCAGTCTACTAATTAGGTCCTGGCTGACATATAGTAAATACAAAAGTGTCTCTTGGGTTACTAGGGTTGGGTCATTTCTACATCTATATCTACATTAATTTCTCTGACTCCCTCATAGGTTAGAGACATCGACAGGTAAACTCTTTGGAAAGCAGGATAAATAAATGTTGACTTTCCCTTTAACAGAAGCAACAAAAATATCCTCTAAATCCTGAAACTGGTCTTTTTCAAGAAAATGGTTATAGTTACACTCACTCATCAATAGTAAATTGGTGACAAGTTCTTAGGATGTGGGTTGCACAGATGACATTAGAGGGACCTGCTGGGTGGCAATCCCTGGCAATCATGTCGTCATCAACATGATCTTGAGCAAGTTACTTAAACTCTCTGAACCTTAACATCCTCATCAGTAAAACAGAAATTGTTGCAAAGATTAAATGAGAAAATGTACTGAGAGTGCCTAATTCAAAACCAGAGCTCTTCCTACATCATTTCTATCTCTGTCATAAAGAGCCAAATGGGCAGCAGCAGAGCTGTTAGGTGAAAGCAGTCAGTAAGTGGGAGTTACAGGATGATCCTGAGGCAATGGGGAGATTCAAATCCCAGGTTTGGATTATAGAAAAGGGTCTCAGTCAGCTCAGAAACTTGGAATTGCTGGTTCAATGCATTTTTTAAAATAAAAACAGGCTATATATAAAACTGGTTTATAGGCAGGGGCTAAAAATAACTATGAGATGTTACCTACTTTTCCCCATGAAAAATATACTTATTTAAGGAACTTAATTTGTATGTGATTTCTTTAGTTTAAGGATTCCTAAAAATTGTTTTTTCTTTTAATGACTCTACTCATTTAGATAATCCATAGTAACATGAAATGGGTTAGAAGCCAAGACCACTCTTATTTAGTCCCTCCTTTAGTGGGCCTTCCAGGTTCACTGCCTTCTCAAGACCAACTAATGAAGAACAGACCTGCCACTAACAGAAGAACCACTTATTTACTTGGTTGGTGAAATGCAGATGTAAATAATTCTTTCAGTTGCAAATCATGTTCTGCCCCTTGGAGTCATTCCAGGTAACTCTTAATCATTTTATTTGATCATGTCATATTTAGAACTGTTCGATGCACCCACGAGAAGGAAAAGATCACAGTGCTTGGAGGTTTGCTGAGATTCTAACAGGATCTAGTCTAGATGCAAGCCCGGGATGTTTTTTACAGTACCCTGCTTGGCACTGTTGACTCCACACTTCCATCATTAAAGCATTTATTCTCATTGATGGTTAGTGGGAAATACAGCTTTTAAAGGGCCCATGACTCATCTTCCAATCTCCCTCTTGCAAATCAAACACTATTGAACCCTTTAAATGAATGGGAGGTGATGCTCCAGCATCTCAGAGTTTAGAGCAACATAAACAACAGACTCAGTGTTGAGTGACTTCACAATAGAAACCCATATTTACAAATCCAATGTGGTGTATTTCTGGAAATTATGAGTGAGAAGATGTCAAGAAAGAACAATTTATTCCATTCTGTAAAATACAGAGGAATAGTAGAAAAATATTAGTCTTAGGCCATCAGATATGATAAAAACCTCTTTTTTAAAAAGTAGACAAGAAAACTGTCTTTCATAGAAAAATACAACAGACACAATTTTATATTATGTACCTAACTGTAAAGACAAGAAAAGTATATAACACAAGGAAAAAACAAATTAAAAAAACCCTGCATAATGTAAAATTTCATAGGAGAAACAATGTCAAATTAATTAGGTAGCAAACATTTCTTATAAAGTAAATGAATATTTATATTAGTATTTACTTTTTTCTTTTTAAAATTTCTATTGTATTTTTTTCATTACCATTTAGTCCCCTTATACTGCCCTCCCCACAGCAATCACCACATTGCTGTCCATGAGTCCTTTTTGCTCAATCCCTCCACCCCCTAACCTCCTCCTCACCCAACTAGCTGTTAATCTGTTCTGCATTTATGATTTTGTCTTGGTTTTTCTTGTTAGTTCAGTTTGTTCATTAGATTCTACATATGAGTGAAATCATATGGTATTTGTTGTTCTGACTGGCTAATTTCATTTAGCATAATGTTCTCCACGTCCATCCATACTGTTGCAAAGGGTTAAATTTTCTTCCTTTTTTACAGCCAAGTAAAATTCCATTGTGTAAATGTCCCATAGTTGTTTTTTTCCCACTCATTCATTGATGGACACTTGGGCTGCATCCATATCTTAGCAATTATAAATAATGCTGCGATGAACATAGAGGTGCTTATGTTCTTTCAAATTAGTGTTTTGGGTTCCTTTGGATATATTTCCAGAAGTGGGATTGCTGGGTTAAAAGGCAGATCCATTTTTAATTTTTTGAGGTATTGCCATACTGTTTTACAAAGTGCCTGCACTAGTCTGAACACCCACCAAGATTGCTAAATGGTTCCCCTTTTTCTACATCCACACCAGCACTTGTTTTCTACATCAACAAACCAGCACTTGTTTCTAACAGGTGTGAGGTAATATCTCATTGTGGTTTTAATTTGTATTTCCCTGATGATTAGTGATGCTGAGCATTTTTCATATGTTTCTTGGCCATGTATCTGTATGTCCTCCTTGAAGAAGTCCTTCAGGTCCTTTGTCCATTTTTTAATTGGGTTGTTTGTTTTTTGGTGTTGAGTTTTGTAAGTACTTTATAAATTTTGGATATTAACTCTTATCAGATATACTGGTGAATATGTCCTCCCATTCTGTGGGTTGTCTTTTTATTTTGTCAACAATTTCCTTTGCTGTGCAAAAACCATTCAGTTTGATAGAGTCCCATTTGTTTATTTTTCTCTTTTGTTTCCCTTGCCTGGGGAGATAGATCTCATAAAAAATTTCTAGGAGCAATGCCCAAGGTTTTGCTGACTGTTTTCTTCAAGAATTTTTGTGGTTTTGGGTCTAGCATTAAAGTCTTTGATCCATTTTGAATTTATTTTTGTGTGTGGTATAAGAATGTGATCTAGTTTCATTTTTCTGTATGTATCTGTCCAATTTTTCCAACATCATTTATTTTTAATCATTATTTTATTGTTGTTCAATTATAGTTGTTTGCATTCCCCTTCTCTACTCCCCCCATCCCAGCCAAAGCCACCTCCCTCCCTTTCTTCCACCCTCCCCCTTGGTTTTCTCCATGTGTCCTTTATAGTAGTTCCTGAAAACCCTTCCCCCCACTATCCCTTCCCCTCACCTCTGGTTACTGTCAGATTGTTCTTAATTTCAATGTCTCTGGTTATATTTTGTTTGTTTTTTTCTTTTGTTGATTAGGTTCCAATTAAAGGTGAGATCATATGGTATTTGTTCTTCACCACCTGGCTTATTTCACTTAGCATAATGCTCTCCAGTTCCATCCATGGAGTCACAAAGGGTAGAAGCTCCTTCTTTCTCTCTGCTGCATAGTATTCCATTGTCCAACACCATTTATTGAATAAACTATCTTTAGTCCATTGTATGTGCTTGCTCCTTCTCTTAAATATAAACTGACTACAAAGATGTGGGTAGATATCTGGGCTCCTATTCTGTTCCATTAATCTGTGTGTCTATTTTTATGCCAATACTTTTTCTGTTTTAATTCATACCCTTTAGCAAACCAAATACAGCAATGAATCAAAAAGACAATACACCATGATCAAGTGAAATTTGTTCTAGAAATGCAAGGTTGGAACAACATTCACAAGTCAATAAATGTGATTCACCACATAAGCAAAATGAAGGATAAAAAACACATAATCAGATGCAGAAAAAGCTTTTGATAAAATCCCATGCTGATTTATGATAAGAACTCTTAATAGAGTGGGAATAGAGGGAACATACCTAAACATAATAAAGGCCATATATTACAAACCCACTGCCAGCATCATACTCAATGGGCAAAAACTGTAAGTATTCCCCTTAAGATCGAGAACAAGACAGGGATTTCTGCTTTCACCTCTCTTATTCAACATAGTACTGGAAGTCTTAGCCATAGCAATCAGCAAGAAAAAGAAAGAAAAAGCATCTATATTGGAAAGGAGGACGTAAAACTGTCTTTATTTGCAGACAACATGATACTTTACATAGAGAACCTCAAAGATTCCACCAAGAAACTACTAGAACTGATACATGAATTTAGCAAAGTAGCAGGATACAAAATTAATATCCAGAAATCAGCTGCATTATTATATGCCAATAATGAACTGATAAGAAAAAAATACCATTTACAATTGCTTCAAAAAGAATAAAATACCTAGGAATAAATCTAACCAAGGATGTAAAAGACCTATACCTAGAAAATTATAAGATACTGAAGAAATAAATTGAAGAAGATACAAATAAGTGGAAGCACATACCACATTCGTGGATAGGAAGAATTAATATCATTAAAATGTCCATACTGCCCAAAGCAATCTATAGATTCAGTGCAATTCCTATCAAGATTCCAATGACATTTTTCAAAGAACTAGAACAAATATTTCAAAAATTTATATGAAACCACAAAAGGCCCCACATAACAACAGCAATCCTGAGAATGAAGAACAAAGTTGGAGGAACCACGCAACTTAATATCAAACTATACTATGAGATATTTTCTGTTGATTCTTAGGTATGACTACTTGGCCTAGTCTTCTATCTGCTTAGAAAGCTATTGGGACAAGATGTCATTTTTAATCAGAAATTTCTCTCTCCTTTTCTAATATGTATTATTCCATTTGGATTTTTCTAGATTGACTAATAAATCTTCTATCTTATTTATCAGGAAAATTCTGGCTTGTGATCTGAAAGTGGTGGAAACTGAACACATTCATGAATACCCATGCATTAATAGTCATTTGTTAATATTTTACTCAAAGTGAATTTCTATTATCTGAAAAAATAAAAAATAAAATATGAATAATATAGTCGGAATCTACTGGCATCTCTAATTCATTTTATGCAAAAATATTATTGTATGGTTTAAAAGCTAAATCTCATTCTTTTCATCACAAATTAAACCACTGATATTTTCTTTCAGTGCAGGAAACCATTGACAAGATGTTCACCAAAGACAGGTCAAACCTCACTCATGATGTTCACATCAAATATGATACACAAGAAGTAAAGAATACCTTAAAATCAAACTTTTCATTGCTATTTCTGTATCAGATACTATATTCCTCTCTATGGAAACAGGACATCTTTTTTATGGAAACAGAGCATCATAAGTACAGAGAACCTGGGCACGAACACTCCATCCAAGCTACTGCTTGAGACATCTGACACACTTTAGCCTAGCTTCTTGCAACCCAAGGTGATTTCCCTGGGACAACCCAGCTCCCTTCACGTTCCTTTCTGGAAAAGCTCAAGGCTGTAAAAAAAAAATTTTACTGTTCTTCTGGTCCACAAGCTTAAGATAGGCCCATGAATTCCCTTTCTTGGAGCATTTACTAAAATGGACTTACATTCTAACCCCTTTACTCTGTCCCTTTGAGATGTAGATGTATTTCTCCACCACAGGAGTGTCTATAATGAACAAAATAAATGAACAAAATAGAAACAGAGGCATGGACACATAGAAAAGACTGACAGCTGTCAGAGGGGACACAGGAGGGGGCACTAGATGCAAGAAGGTGAAAGGATTAGCCAAAGAACATCTATGTACGACCCATGGACAAGAACAATGAAGTGGGAATTTCCTAAGGGATGGGGGCTGGTTAGAAGTGGGCATAGGGGGAAAAACTGGGGATAACTGTAATACCATAAACAATAAAATATCATTTTTAAAATGTAAAAAAAGAATGTATCTGTGCTGTTCCCAATTGGGAGTTGGGGGAGAGTGCCTGAAAGCCTTGCCTCTGAAATGTAACCATCAGGAATGACAGGACCTGGGTCACTGTGAGAGCACAGAATACTCACTTTGTCTCTCCTTGAGCCTGCTGTGTGCCCCATCCATAATCCCTCATTCCCTCTTTAAAGCACTAAGTCACACTTGCATGATTCCGAATGAATGGAGACCCCTCTATCCCCTGCCATCAGCAGTTACTGAATAAAATCTGCTTTCACTGTTTGAATTAACCTCCAGCTTTGTTTATCACTGAGCATACCAAGCCCTCCCTTTTTCATTAAAATATATAATTCCTTTCATTAAAACATATATTTTTGGGTAAATACCAAAACTTTAATGAATGTATATGATTTTTTAAAAATCCTAATTCAAGGATATGTTTACTGATTTGAAGGAGGAAGGGAGGGAAGGATGGAGGGAGAGACAGACCAGACATCAGTGTGAGAAACATTAATTGGTTCCTTTCCATATGTTCCCTGACTGGGAATCGATCCCACAATCTTTCAGTGTATGGGATGATGATCCAAGCAACTGAACCACTCAGCCAGGGCTATGCTTTTTAAAACAAACTGAACAGTAATATGTTTGTTAATACTGAATCAACTTTTAAATTTCTATTAATTTCCTTGGCATGGAAAAAGTTCTACCAAACTTGATGGATGTTATTTTTAAGAAAGAGGAAAAGTAGTGTTAAAAATTATTCAAACAATTAAGTATCCAAATAGGAGGAATTCATCAAGAAATGACAGCATGGTTATTAAAAAGAAAGCTATTTCCTCTCCCTTACTAGACAGTGCTGGGCTGGATGCAGAGTCAGCTTTTGTAGCAGAGTTTGCTTTGCCACCACAGGTTTTTAGAACTCAGAAACTATTTCAATACATGAAAGGTTTTCTTCAGGCTGCCAGCCCCATGTCCCCTGTCAGCTTCATTACTGGGCAGAAGGATGTGAGTGTGTTCATGGCAAAGACACATTGTGAAAATCAGTAATCCTCAGTTTCATTTTTAGCTTTTCCATTTATTTACTGAGTGATTTGAGGTTAGTTAACCTCCTTCTTTTTAGAACTTTTGCCAAGAAAATAGAGTCATTATAACCTTCCTTAGAAGATTTCAGTAAAAAAAAGTGCTTTCTTTTTTTCAGTATTTATTTAGTAGAGATATTAGTAAATTGAATTTTTTTAAATTTTATTCAGTTATTTTTCAAGTACAGTTTTTTAAATTTTCAATGCTCAAAATAACATAACATTTCAGCTTTTTCCCCCACATTGTTATTGTTGTTGAAGTACAGTTGTCTGCATTTTCCCCCACCACTCCCACCCACCCCAGCCACCCCCACTTCCCATCCTCGATCCTACCCACCTTTGGCTTTGTCCATGTGTCCTTGATACATGTTCCTAATAAATACCACATGAACTCACCTATAAGTGGAACCTAGTCAACAAAACAAACAAGTAGGAAAAATATAACCAGAGACACTGAAATTAAGAACAAATATTTTTTTCATAAAATGTACTATTATTTTGTATCTCTGTGATCTTTCTAAGAATTCCAAAACCTCTGTCAAGAACTGTTGGAATGTGGTAAATAGAAGGGGTCATTTTCTCAAAATTTGCACTAACTTTTTAAAAGTAAGAAAAGTTGCATAACCCAGACTGTAAATTATTAAATGTGTGCTTATACCTGCCTTAAATTCTCTCCCTCAGTCTGCAACCCCCTTGGGACTTGTGGAGCCCCCAATTTCAAGGTACAGAAGCAACATGTTGGAATGACTTTTAAGCAAATTGTGTTATATACACAACATAAAATTTACCATTTTAAGTGACCTATTCAGCAGCATTACGTACATTACAATGTTGTACAACCATCACCAGAACTTTTCATCATCCCAAACTAAAACTCCATACCCACTAAACACTGACTCCCATTTCCTCCCACCCAGCCCTCAGTTATCACCACTCTACCTTCCGTTTTCATGAGTTTGACTACTCAATGTCCTCGTATGAGTAGAATGGAATGTCACACATTTGTCCTTTCATGTCTGCCTTATTTCATTTGGCATAATATCCTTTAGGTACACCCATATTATAGCATACGAAGGGGGACCCCCCAAAAATCCAGAATTTATTTATTAAAAATTAGGTATTTATTCATATATGTTTAAATTTCAGTCACCTTCCAAGCACCCTCTATTTGATGCAATACACCTATGTTGGGAAGTGCCCTGCCTGGTTTCAGGAGCTGTAAACCTCCCATGGATAGGGCTGAGTGAGCAACCTTTGGACTGTGAGCCACTAAGGAGACAAAGCTTATCTCCCTGGCAGGAGCTCTGCTTCTGCTTCATCCATCTCTGGCCCCCAGTGCTTGGTCGGTTAGTCAATGACAGGTAAGACCCCTCATAAGGGGGGCAACATAAGCCAGACACAATCACTTGGGAGGCCCTTGAGGAAGGACTCGGGGGCTGCAACAAAGAGGGAGTGATGGACCCTCAACCCCTGGCTATTCTGACATAGCCCGAGTCCCCATTTCCATCTGGGAGAAGCGCTTCCTGGCTCTAATCCACTTAAGCCTAAAAACCTGTGACTGGGAAGGTGGTACAGCCCTTTGCCAGCTAGATCAGGTCCTGGGGTGAGTGGGCATAAGAAAGAATTTGTAAAGTCCTGTGAAGCCTGCTTTGCTGAGAGTACTTTCATTCATATGATAAGGGTCTGAGCAGAAACTGAGTATGTTTCCCAAAGTTTTTGCAACCCCCTTATCTGACAGGCACTGACTCAGATTAAGCCCTCAGATTTCTTTGAAATGTTATCTATTGTTTGATCCTTGCCACCTGACATTGATTGATGAGCTTTACCTGTATTCCTGTGTGTTATGAACCTAATAAAAGCCATTGAGGAAGAGGCTCTTGGTTCTTCTTTGAGAGATTGACCACTCTCCTCCCAAAGCAGATCATGCCTTGGTAGTTTTATTTTCATCTGTGGCAGATGAGGGGACTTGCGTGCAAAGTTTCCTCCACATACCTATCAAAACATTTTTTTGCACTGCTCAAAACAATTTTAGAACTAATCAATTTTGATGCCTTTTAGTGTGCTGCTTTTTTGTTTCATTTGTGCCATTTTTTGTTTCATTTCTTCAACATTGATAAAAAATTTCCCTTTGAGGACTTTTTTCAACCAGAGAAATAAAAAAAAAAAAGAGAAAGATTAAGTAAATAGGGAGGGTGGGGCATGTAGATAACGAAGTTTGTGGTGCAGGGGGAAAGCCTATACTACAAGAAGCCCGCCCTCCAGAGGATAATTTCATTATGGGGGGGGGAGGATTTCCTTCCTTGTTAAGACTAAGTAAAGGATTTTCTTAAGGCAGTAAGTACTTGACCATTGGCATTTTAGTCGATGTTCCCAAGGGTGGAAATCTCATCTCATTCTGAATAAACTGTTCAGATAAGGTTCACTGGACAATGAAGTAATAAATTTTAAAAAGAAACAAGAGTACCAATTGGAGAGCTAAAGAATTACTTTTTGATCCATTTTTGGGGTGATGTATAACCACTTTCTGAATATTGTCTTTCTGAAGTTTCACCATGTGACCAAAGCAATGCTGAAAAATTTATGAATCAATTCTTAAGCTCCTTGAAAAAGTTCAGTTCTAAGATACTATCACTATATCCCTCATAAGAAATAAGAACTTTAGGAAAGGTGTATATATCTTTTAATTAGACTTTTTAATTATCTATAGATTATAAAATGTTAAACACCAAATATCAACAAAAATACAAACACAAAACAATATTTAATCAAACAGTAATGTTAATAAATAGTGTATTAACACACACATTTGAATTTATTATGCTATTTAAATGCATAGATAATTTTCTAATATATGTATCAGATTATATTAAACTTTTATATCTAGGAAAATAATAAGAAAACAATTGATTCACACCTCAAAAATACTCCCTAACTCTACCTGGTAGATCTTTTATCTGTGTTTTAAAACAAAGATGAGTAGATTATTTTGCCCAGCTGGCCACCACCAGGGGCAGCTGCTTTGCCTGGTTGATGTTGTTGGAATTACAGAACATGACTTATCTGGTCAGGATAAAGGCACAAGTAAACCTGCTTCACCTCCTTGTGCAAGTACAAAAAGAGATTACAACAAAACCACAAAACAAATATCACCTAGAACCATCAGAAAAATCAAACTGTATGAGAGTCCAACCATCATGGATTTAGAGGAGCCACAGTCATCCAGATGGGTAGGAGGGGCAGAGATGTAAAAACAGGCAGAGAGACACAGAGAAGCAGTGTGGTGCAGAGGCAGTGGGATGCTGGCACCACATTCATATGTGGTGGATAAAAGTTTGGAGGAATACCTTGGGAGTGAGGGATCCTAGCCCCAGGTCAGACCACACAGCTAAAGGTTCCAGCACCAGGAAGACAAATCCCCATAAATCTGGCTATAAAAACCAGTGATGGTTGGAGCAGTGGAAGAAACTGTCAGATTTTCAGGAGACTCCTCTTAAAGGGCTCACATGAACTTAGGACCCACCCATTCTGGAATTCAGAACCAAGGCAACAGCTGGAAGGGCACCAGTCACATAAGAGGAAAAAGTGAAGTGACTGGAAACAGGGCAAGTACTGGGAGACAGCTTCCATCCAGACAAACCTCCAGAAGCAAGGCAGTGGCACTGTCCTCTCTTTGAGCCCTTCCCCACAAGGAATCACAAAGCAGAGAAGCAGGTTTCCCCACCCTGGCAATCTGCCAGATAGAACCTAAAGTTCTACCTATGCAATTTATAGGTGCCTTTTCAACAATAGGTCATCCTAGTAAGACAGGGAGTCAAAATAAATCTGCCTAATACATAGAAACAAACACAGGGAAGATGACAAATTGAGAAGACAAAGAAATATAGCCCAAATGATAGAACATAATAAAACTCCAGAAAAAGAACTAAACAAAAAGGAGATAAGCAATCTATCAGACACTGAGTTCAAAACACTGGTTATAAGGATGCTCAAGGAACTCAGTGGGTACTTCAACAGCATAGATATGACCCAGGTGGAAATGAAGGATAAACTAATTGAAATAAAGAACAATTTATAGGGAATCAACAGTGGAGTGGATGAAGCCCAGAATCAAATCAATGATTTGGAACCTAAGGAAGAAAAAAAGCATTCAATCATAATAGCAAAAAGAAAAAAGAATTTAAAAGAGTGAGGATAGTCTAAGGAGTCTTGGGGACATCTCTAAATATACCAACATATGAATCATAGGGGTGCCAGAAGGAAAAGAGGAAAAGCAAAATATTAAAAATTATTTGGAAAAAATAATGAAAGAAAACTTCCCTAATTTGGTAAAGGAAATAAACACACAAGTCCAGGAAGCACAGAGAGTCCCAAAAAAGATGGATGCAAAGAAGACCACACTAAGACATGTATGTCATAATTAAAATGTAAAAGGTTAAAGACAAGGAGAGAACCTTAAAAGCAGCAAAGAAAATCAGATTGTTACCTACAAAGGAGTTCCCAGAGGACTCTCAGCTGATTTCTCAAAAGAAACTTTGCAGGCTAGAAGGGACTGGCAAGAAGTATTCAAAGTGATGGAAAGCAAGGATCTATAACCTAGATTACTCTACCCAGCAAAGCTATCATTTAGAAGGAAGGGCAAATAAAATGCTTCACAGACAAGGTAAAAGCTAAAGGACTTCATCATCACCAAGCCCTTATTGTATGAAATGTTAAAGGAACTTGTTGATGAAAAAGAAGATCAAGACTACGAACATTAAAATGGCAATAAATTCACAACTATCAACAACTGAATCTAAAGAAACAAACTAAGCCAACTAGAACAGGAATAGACTAATAGATATGGAGATCATTTGGGGGGTTATCAGCTGAAATGGGAGGGGGAGAATGGGGGGAAGGGTGCAAGGATTAAGAAGTCTAAATTGGTAGGTACAAAATAGACAGAGAGAGGTTAAGAATAGTATGAGAATTGGAGAATCCAAAGAAGTTATATGCACAACCCACAGTCATGAACTAAGGAGGGGATTGCTGGAGGAAATAGGGGTACTGTGGTAAGGGAGGAAAGGGGGAAAATGGTGACAACTGTAATAGCATAATCAATAAAATATATTAGAAATAAAATAAAATAAAGATGAAAAATCCTGCTGTCAACATGAATAAAAAAGCTACACCCTAACATACCAACTTGTAACCTGTGGAACAGGGTGTATATTGAATGCTAATGACAATAGTTGGAAGATTCATCAATGCCCTGTGTCACTACTAATTAAGAAGGTGATGCTGTTGACGGGTCAGGATCTAAAACTGATAAACACAGGAGAATTACTGGTTTAATTTCATGTTTTGTTTTCTATCAGGTGTGGTCCAGTTCATGGGTGCTCGTGGCTGGCCATCAGCAGCATCAGGACACTAAGACCACCAGGCAGTTGAGCTGACAGGATGGGGCAGTTCTGCACCCATTCAGAAGTTCCAGCTAAACATGGCCAGCCATACACTACTGTGAAACAGGAGCCCAGAAGCTCTGATATCAAGAAGAGGTGAGCCAAGTCAATAAAAGCAAGCTATATATAATTCTTGTTCAGGGCAAGAGAGGGATATAACAGCTTTGTTTCTAGGCCTTGCTAAGATAGAATTGATGTTATGATATTTGTAAAAATATGATGCACTTGGAATATAAAATGCACCATTGCCATCTTGTAGCTGCTCTTATGAAGAGTCCAGCAGTGACCCAGGGGTCCTATAGATGAAATAGTCTGACCATAGGAATATGGTGTATGACAAGGAGCCTGTAAAACAGCAAGGGGAAGACATCTGGCATACATACCCTGTATATGAAACACCAAGTCCTGGGGGTGAGCTCCTGCCTCCGTGGAGATGAGCCCACTTTCCTAGGTAGCAGATGGGCTGTAGGATTTGGCATTATTGCATATAAGACAGTATCAATACTGGTGTGGTCCTGATTAGACTCTTCTGAGGGTCCATCAGCAATGGATCACATTGTGGTGTTATACCTCAATTATATTCCACGGAGATCATGAATACAAATTTTTTTCATTTCTAATCATATAAGAGTATATGAAATACTGACAGTTTGATTTCCTTTACTATAACCTACAGCATTCCTGTCTCTACAACTTCAGCTCAGGCCCCTGGCCTACCAGAGGACAATCGAGTCTGTCACTAAACTTGGGACTAGCCAACCTGGATTTGAGTCTTGACTTCCATTTCTTTTGGTCAAGCCAGTCCATTTCTCTAGATAAAAATTTCTTTATTTACCGAGCAAAAGAAACAAGCTCACAGGCTTCTGTAAAGACAAAATGAGATAATGTGTATGAACAGTTCAGTGAACACCTGACACAAAGAAAATACTCAGCAAATCTTAATTGAATTGTAAGCTGATACAGTTAGAGACCAAGGAAACACTTGACGCATATTTAAAATGACATTTAAAGTGATAGCTATCTACTTTATATGCAGAGTACTGCTAATAAGATTCCAGTCTAAGGCTGTGTTTATATTTTATAGACAACTGTGTGTGGTTTCTAATATGGCAACATCCAAAGCTTGTCCTAATGCTGCAGAAGTAATGGTATTATTACTATGGGGCACCATCATATTATATTGCATGTTGAGAAAATTTCATCCCTTGATTTTTTCCCCTTTTTGTAGTAAAGATCCCAAATTGTACCATCAGGACTGGTCAAACTTAGGCTAAATTGTATAGGATAAAAACCTGGTAAGTAACCTGTTAGTCCCATCAAACAGTATAATTCAGGGGGAAAATGAAACAAAATAAAAGAAACCACTACTTCTTTAAATAGCATTCATAGGAAGAGAAAGAGGTACAAGATTTTCAAAAAACAGGGTTTAATGTGGTTGGCATAGTTACAGTGCACAGGGGTAATTAAGTTTCTGGTATGAATTATTGTTTCTGGAGTATGAAAATAATTGGTTCATGTACCGCATGAAACCTACTTTCAAAGAACAAGGCATTTTATACACAAACGTAGGTTGCAGATTCTAATGTTACTATTTATTCACTGCACACACATTTCAATGAATGAAGGGCCATTCCTTCTCCAGATGTTCAAAGCAGTAAATTTACTGAGAAAAAAAGTTATTTCCTTTGATTCGTTCCATTTAAGTCAATTTCAAATTGTTGGGAACATGAGAGAAAAGTTTATGTGACATCCCTTTCTACACATTTCTGCCAGGTTCTTATTTTCCTTGAGTCTGGTTGGTGTTCTCCTAACAAGTTTTCTCTACAAGCCTCTGCTCAGAGCAAAGAGAAATATTTCCACCAGATGTATTCTCCTTTCTTCATGCAAAAGTCCATTAGTCTTCAAAACTCAGTTCTGTATGGGAAATGTCTAGAGTGTCTGTATCTTCCACTAGGGATTCATAGCATAAAAGAGTATTTTCCAGGTGGGAAAGCCTAGCAGTGATCAAAAGTGATACAAATCTGGAAGGAAAAGATGAGTAGACCTCAGAAACGTGCCCTTCGTCCTCATCAAAGGTCAGATGAACACACCTCTGCAGAGTGACTATGCCACACCCCACACTGCAGAGGAATCATCCTTCCTGAGGTGCATCTGAGAGTTCAAGCCACTCTATGAGTCAGATATGCAAAATGAGCAGAAAGGAACTTTAAGATAAACACAAAATGTTCTCAGTCTAGATTGATACAGGGTGTGAGGTGTGCTAGACTGTCACTGTTGTTCTGGAAAGATCAGGAGGCTTCTGGTTCCATATTTTAAATTACTTTCTGGAGAGTTCTAGCCCATCACACACAATTAAATGTGATGATGCTTAGTACAGTGCCTGGCACACAGAAGAAGCTCTATAAGCTCCTGCCTTCTGTTCTTCTTTCCATCCTTATTTCTACCTCCCCTTCCCTATTTCCCAAACTGAGGGTGGGAGACGTTTTGTATTAGTTGTAGAAAGAGTACATGGACAGCACCCTTTCAGTGATACTGAAAACACAATTAAAGCATGCTCTTGAACTAGAAGACAGAACAGCCCTTTCAAACTTGGCATATATGAAAAGGAATATAAAGTTCTGGTAGGCTAGTTGAAATTCTGTCAGGCTCAAAAGCCATCTATCTGAAAGTCAAAATAGCTATTTCTTGACAAAGTGAAAAGCTTTCAAACGTGCCTTTTTTCTGGTTTCAAGTTCTCTATATTCAGGCTTATTTCACATCTAATTTTTTCAACAGAGTACTTCAAAATATATCTCAATTCTATTGGCCAAAATGCTACACAAATCAAGGCCAAAAAAATGTTGAACAAAGAGGTCCTAAAATTGCAGAACAATCAAGTTCTTTTATCTCCATTTTGCTATTTTGGTATCTGATTTTGCAGAAGACAAACAGGGTGCTATTAAAACAGACATCAGTATGGTGGTCACCAGAATAGAGGAGAAGTGGGGAGATCAAAAGGGTAAGAAGGGTAAAATATATGATGATGGAGGGAGACTAGAATTTTGTTGGGTGAGCACACAGTGCAATACATAGATGATGTATTATAGAATTGTATACTTGAAACTTATGTAATCTTACTAACAAATGTCATCCCCAAAACTCAATTAAAAAGTAATAAATTTTTAAAATAAAAAATTAAAATATAATTCTTTATTGTCTAGGTGGGTTTTCAGAGGAGATAGCCATTGTTACATCTCCCCTCTCCCTTCATGGTCACTGAGTATAGAAGGTAGAGGTGACTCCAAAGCTCCCAGGTTCTGAATCATATAAGGAAGATTCAAGACCTTATATAAGGTCATATAAGGAAGACACGTGGGTTCTTTTCTCATGTGTATTAAGACAGTCTCCCTTCACTAAACTGTAAGTTCTTTAAGTCACTTCATACCCCAATCTTTTCTCTTTAATGATGGGCTGCACCATCTAGAATAGTGCTGTCCATTAGAAATAGAATGTTAGTCACATACATAATTTAAATTTTCTAATAGTCACATCTTAAAAGGTATAAAGAATTAGGTGAAATTAATTATAACAATAAATTTCATTTAACATAATACATCCAAAATATCATTAGTTTGATACCTAATCCATGTTAATTAGTAATGAGATACATTACATTGTCTTTTTTGCACTAAGTGTCTAAAGTCAGGAGCCTATTATACACTTACAGTACATCTTCACCCAGACTAGACACATTTCAGGTGCTCAGTAGCCGCAGTAGCTAGAGATGCCATAATGGGCAATACAGATTGTTTTTCCTCTCCACATAACTAAATCCCACTTAAACTAATCAAGGTTCAATTCAAATATTGGGCTTTCACAATCCTGCTTTGAAAATGTGATTTTCTCACAACAAACTCACAGTTATTAACAACCACACCTAAAACGAAAGCAAACTAAAAGGACAGCTAGATCAGGAGTGGAAACATAGAAATGAAGATCTCAAGGAGGGTTAGCAACAGGGGAGTGGGAGGAGGAGATGGGGGGAGAAGGTACAGAAAATAAGTAGCATAGACAGTAGATAGAAAATAGAAGGGGGGCAAGAATAGCATAGTAAATATAGAATCGAAAGGACTTGAGACACTTGGTCATAAACTAAAGGGGGGGTAATGGTGGGGATGGGGGGTATGGTGGAGGGGAATGAAAGGGGGAATAGAACAACTGTAACAGCATAATCAATAAAATTTTAAAAAAAGAAAGAAAATGTGATTTTCTTCTGGTCAAGATGGTGGTATAGGTAAACACAGCTTTCCCTCTTGCACAACCACATCAAAGTCACAACCAAATTATAGAACAACCATCATTCAGAACTGTCAGAAACTGAGCTGAATAGAAGTCCTACAACTATGGAATTAAAGAGGAAACCACATCAAGACTGTTAGGAGGAGCAAAGGTGTAGAATGGGTTGGCCCCACACCCAGGTGTGGTGGATCAAAAAAAATTGAGAGGGATATCTCAGGAACAAGGGGGTCCCAGCCCCACAGGGGGAAATGCAAGCATAGGGTTCCAATTCCAGAAATATGTCTCCATAACTTCTGGCTGTAAAAACCAGCTAGGATTGAGGCTGTTGAAGATAGAGTCTGCTGGCTTTGAGGCAGCTCCTTACAAAAGGCCTATGCACAGACTTTCTCAGACTCACTCCCTCTGAGCTCCAGCACCAGGGCAGCAGATTGAAAGGTATCGGAGACATATGGGGAAGAGCTAAATTGTCTGTCATATGGACAAGGGCTGTAGAACAGCTTTCCCCCAGACAAAAGTGCTAGCACAGGCCATTGTTCCTTTTCTGAGCCCTCCCCCAAAAGAGGCAGGAGGCAGGCACGATATCTGAGTCTCCATCAACCTGGCTCACTATTTGCTCCACCTGGTGTTTCCCTGAGGCCCTGCCCTACACAACTTACAGGCCAATCCAAGCTGTTTCCTATGGCTTTTCAACACAAAGGGCCTGTCTTCAGATTTTCCTAAATTCTCTCAGATAAGCAGCATCTGGCTTCAGCAAGTCCTGTCTCTCTTGCTAAGTGGCCCCAGGCCTGCCAATAGTATTAGCTGGCCTTGGTCCACAACTTGGCTTTGCCTGGCCACCTCCAAGCCCAACAGAGGTAGCAGCCATTTGCAAATAGCTTTGTAGATTATGCTGTGTGACCCCAGACAGAACACAGGCAGTGGCTGACCTTGAATGTGCCAACAGCAAGCAAGGCTCAACTACAAGAGGAGGGTGTACACAGATCACACAGTGGGTGCACATGGAATACTTGGCTGGGGTAATAGGTCCAGGAAAAGAGCTAAACAAAATGGATTAAAGCAGTCTACCGGATGCAGACTTCAAAACACTGGTTTAAAGAATGCTCAAGGAAATTAATGAGGACCTCAACAGCATAAAAAAGATCCAGTCAGAAATGAAGGCTACATTAATTGAAATAAAGAACAATTTACAGGGAATCAATAGTAGAGTGAATGAAGACAAGAAACAAATCAGCAATTTGGAACATAAGGAAACAAGAAACAACCAATCAGAACAATGAGAAAAAAGAATTAAAAAAAAAACAAGGATAGTGTAAACAGCCTCTGGGACAACTTCAAGTATACCAACATTTACATCATAGGGATTCTGGAAGAAGAGAAAGATCAAGAAATTGGAAATCTACTTTAAAAAATAATGAAAGAAAACTTCCCTAGTTTGGTGAAGGAAATAGACATACAAGTCCAGGAATCATGGAGAGTCCCAATCAAGATGGACCCAAAGAGACCCACTCCAAGATGCATCATAATTAAAATGTCAAAGGTTGAAAATAAAGAGAGAATTTTAAAAGAAGCAAAGAAAATCTGACAGTTTCCTACAAAGGAATTTCCATAAGTCTGTCAGCTGATTTCTCAAAAGAAACTTTGCAGGCTAGAAAGGCTAAATATTCAAAATGATGAAAAGCAAGGGCCTACAACCAAGATTACTTTAACTAGCAAAGCTATAATGTAGAATTGTAGGACAGATAAAGAGTTTCCCAGACAAGAAAAAACTAAAGGAGCTCATCAACACTAAACCAGTATTATATGAAATGTTAAAGGGTCTTATTCAAGAAGAAGAAAATAAAAAATGTGAACAATAAAATGACAATGATTACATATCTATCAACAACTGAATCTAAAGTCAAAATAAACAGGCAGAACAGGTACAGAATCATAGATACAGAGAATGCTTTGAATGTTGCCAGATTGGGGGGAGGAAATGGGAGATAGGTAGAAAAGTGAAGGGATTAAGAACTACAATTGGTACTTAGAGAATAGTCATGGGATGTAAAGTAAAGTATAGGGAACAGAGTAGTCAAAGAATATGTACTCAGCACCTATGGACAGAGAGAATGGCTTGAGGATTGCCTGAGGAAGTGGGGAAGGGCATCTGGCTAGAGGGGGGGCAAGGGAAAAAATTGGGACAACTACCATAATAGTATAAAGTATAATTTAAAAAGAATGGGAACATTGAAAAAATAAAGTACATAGTTTTTAAGAAGTTGAAAATTCACTAAGTATTTCTGGTTTACAGAAGTATATGTGTGTAGCTGCCATAGCTTCATATGTCATATCTGGTGTTACAGTTAGTACTCCACACTCATCCAGCTCTTTGCTCTGGCCACTTTGGTAGTGCTTTACATATATTATTTTATCAACTTTCACAATTAGCTCATGAGGTATAATTGTGCTCAATTTACATATGAAGAAACTGACTCTTAGGTAGCCTAACCAAAGTTATGCTGCAAGAAAGAACCAGTGTCAGCATTCAGGTCTAGGCATTCTGATCACAGACTTATAGTGCACTCTGGTCATCAGACACTCATGGTATTCAGATGACTCAAGGAGCACCTAAGGTATCCAATTTCATTGGTTTCTAAAGTCACATGATATAAAAAGTGAAGGTTCAAGGACTGGAAGCATAAGTAATTTAGAGTAACTAAGCAAGGAGAGAAATGATAGATCAAGACATCCAGAACATCCATTTCTTTTGCCTGACATAGAAACATACAATACATATTTCTCTCTGGGGTGAAAAGTGAAGAATTAATAATATGGACTTCATTTAATCCACCTTCAAGTCCATTAATAATGTGGACTTGAAGAATTAATAATATGGGTGGTTACAGCAAAATAAGTATGTTGGAAGGTGCTTTGTAAAATGGGACTTTAGGAATGTGAAAAAATGAATTCATGTACAAGAAGGGAGCAATTAAGTCTTTTATCACCAGGAGAAACTATTACCATCAAAATAACCATCCCGAAATTAAAGCATACAATGGTACTTTGATTCAAAGTTTTACTGAATAGAAAATTTTTGTTAGATTGTAAAGGGAATTTAAGCAGTTTCATCTATCAGTGTCATTATACACGGTAACTCTGGTTTAATCTCCTGCACTTCTGCCTCTGCCTTTAAATTTCTTTTCATTCTCATGGTCTCTTTACCTGTATCCCCTCCACACACATCTCCTCTTTTGACATAGGACTATGTATAGGATAAACACTGTGTAAGTTACAGAGATTATGGCTGGGGAGGGCACTGAAGACCAACTTCTTCTACTTTTATTCCTTCTTAACTGGTCTTGCACCATTTATAATGTAAAATTCAATTAATTGATTACCTGATAACAGAATCATTTAAAAGACCTTAGGTGTATATGCACCCCAATGTTCATAGCAGCACAATTTACAATATCCAAGAGCTGGAAGCAACCTAGGTGCCCGTCAGCAAATGAATGGATCAAAAAATTGTGGTACATATACACAATGGAATTCTATGCAGCAGAGAGAAAGAAGGAACTACTACCCTTTGCAATAACATGGATGGAACTGGAAAGCATTATGCTGAGTGAAATAAGCCAGGGGTTTAAAGACAAATACCATATGATCTCACCTTTAACAGGAAGCTAAACAACAAAACAGACAAGCAAGCAAAATAAAAACAAAGACGCTGAAATAGAGAACAGGGGGACAATGACCAGAGGGGAGAGGGGAGGGAATTTAAGGGGATAAAATGGGAGGGATTTAGAGGAACAAGTATAAAGGACACAGGGACAATAACTAAGGGGGGTAGAAATGGGAGGGAGGTGGGGTGCATGGGGGAGGGGTGGGCTGGAAGGGGAGAAATAAACAAAAAAACTGTACTTGAAAAATAACTAAATAAAAATTAAGAAAATAAAATAAAAGACCTTAGGTTTATACGATAAAATTTTCTACCAAAATCATGAATAGTCAATTGGTCCATAGTGAAGTCCATCATAATGTAATATTAATAGTTTATACACAGTAATTAAACTCCATCTTCCTAATATATTTTACTATGATCTGTTTTATAGGCTTTCTTATATTTTCTCATCTAGCATCTGATTTTATTGAGCTTTAAAATGGAATTTTTAATGGTTTTTATTTCTTTATTTTTATTTTTTATTTTTTTCAATATATTTTATTGATTATGCCACTACAGTTGTCCCATTCCCCCCCTTTATTCCCCTCCACCCTGCACACCCCTCCCACCCACACTCCTCCCCTTTTTAGTTAATGTCCATGGGTCATAAGTTCTTTAGCTTCTACATTCCCCATACTATTCTTGCCCTTCCCCCATCTATTTTCTACCTACCATCTATGCTACTTATTCTCTGTACCTTCTCCCTCTTCTCCTCCTCCCACTTCCCTGTTGCTAACCCTCTATGTGATCTTCATTTCTATAGTTCTGCTCCTGATCTAGCTGTCCCCTTAGTTTGCTTTTGTTTTAGGTGTGGTTGTTAATAACTGTGAGTTTGCTGTCCTTTCACTGTTCGTATTTTTTATCTTCTTTTTCTTAGATAAGTTCCTTTAACATTTCATATAATAAGAGCTTAGTGATAATGGACTCCTTGAATTTTATCTTATCTGAGAAGCACTTTATCTGCCCTTCCATTTTAAATGAAAGCTTTGCTGGATAGAGCAATCTTGGATCTAGGTGTTCGTATTTCATGACTTGGAATACTTCTTTCCAACCCCATCTTGCCTGTAAGGTCTCTTTTGAGAAATCAGCTGACAGTCTGATAGCAGCTCCTTTGTAGGTGACTGTCCCCTTATCTCTTGCTGCTTCTAGAATTCTCTCCTTCATTGTAATCTTGGGTAATGTGATTATGATGTGCCTTGGTGTGTTCATTCTTGGCTCCAACTTCTTTGGGACTCTCTAAGCTTCCTGGATTTCCTGGAAGTCTATTGCCTTTGCCAGATTGGGGAAGTTCTCCTTTATCATTTTTTCAAATAAGTTTTCCTCTTCTCCTTCTGGTACCCCTATAATTCGGATATTGGAACATTTAAAGATGTCCTGGAAGTTCCTAGCCTCTCCTCATTTTTTTGAATTCTTGTTTCTTCCTTCTTTTGTATTTGGTTGTTTCTTTCTTACTTCTGGTCTACTTCATTGATTTGAATCCCAGTTTTCTTCCCATCACTACTGGTTCCCTGTGAATTTTCCTTCATTTCACTTAATGTAGCCTCCATTTTTTCATCTAATTTGTGATCAAAATCAACCAATTCTGTGAGCATCCTGGTTACTAGTGCTTTGAACTATGCATCTGATAGGTTGGCTATCTCTTGGTTGCTTAGATGTATTGGCCCTGGGGCTTTGATCTGTTCTTCTGTTTGAGCCATTTTTATTTTTGGTCTGGTTGCACCTATTATGTATGAGGGGCAGAGCCTTAGATGTTCACCAGGGTGGGGCAAAGCCAGCGTAGTGATGCTGTGTGTGGGAGAGGGGTCGGAGAGGAAACAATGGCACTTGCTCCGTGCTCTCTTGGATTTCATTTCCTTCTGCTGTTTTCCACAAGCAAATTGGGCCCTTCTGGTGTTGGTTCCCAGGTGGGTGGGCTTTTGTTGTCCTGGGACCCTGTGGGTCTCTCCAACGAACTCTCCTGTGAGGCTGGGAGTCTCTCCCAGCACCTCAACCCCCACAGGTGTTTTCAATTGGTGTTTTGAGGCTTTATTTCCTGGTGCTGGGGCCCTGGGTTGCAAGGTCTGTCTCGCTGTCCATTTTTGCCTGGTTTATTTGCGTGTGAATGTGGGACCTCGGACAGCCAGCTGCCTTGCACACCTCACTGGGTCTGCCCATTGCCACCCTGTGCCTGACGTCTGCCGGCCACTGCCTGAGCATTGGGTTGCCAGCTACCACTTTTTCCTGCGCAACCCCTCTCTGCAGGCCGCTGACTTTGCCTCTCTTACCAGTCTGGATGAATGGTTGTTGGACTACCGTACAGTTCAATTTTCTATCAGTTCTGGTTGTTTTTCTCATTTCTAAATTTTTGTTTTCCTTAATTTTGGTTGTGTGAGGAGGCACAGTGTGTCTACCTATGTCTCCATCTTGGCCGGAAGTCTTTAATGAAATTTTTAATTGCTATTCCTCAGCATTATTATTTTCAGCACACTGGACTGAGTGCTGAAAACAGTACTTCTGAAAGGTCAGGATATAATTTTCTGAAGGACTTCACTCTGATAAGGCAGGACAGACATGGGTTACTTAATTTCCATGACATGCTCTGACATCAGACCACTGACGACTGAAATAAAACCCAGCAAGATGAAGGACTGGACCATAGGTACAATTTGCTGTTCATTCGTTCCTGATTCCCTGATTTGTCTGTTCCATGAGAACAAGTGTAGCACTTCCTACGTGTCTGGTGCCAGAGACAGACATGTTCTCACCACTGGAGAAGTCACTGTCTTACAGGAAACCAACATACAAAGAACATGCTTAGGCATACCAGCAAGAAAAACCTAGAATCAGAGTTAACACTTGCTCTTCTTTGAACAAAGTACACACCACTCTTTTCTTCCACTTCTTGCCTAGCAGGACCAAAGAGCCCTTTTATCACAGGTCTGGGCCACCGCCACACCACCCTGAGGCTATAACTCTAGGCCTACACTGCAATGTTTTCTATTCAACTGCCTTTGAAAACAGTAAAAAGTCTATGATGTTCTTATGCACTCTTGGTCCTGTCTTCTTTCTCTGTCATTAGCTCTCCTTCACCTGACATTGTGCATTCTAGCTAGTCTTTTGGGTTTCTACTCCTTATTTTTATGTTTAAGTATATTCTCTGTTATAAAGAATAACAGGGAAAACTCTATGTGAGTAGTTCTGCATGCCAGCTACACATTAGATTAACTTAGTGCTTAAAAACACTCCATACCAGGACCTCTCCCCTGAAATTGTTTCAACCGATGGCCCCAGCATCTCCATTTTTTCTTTTTTTCAGATTTATTGAAATATTATTGATATACACCACTGTATAAATTTAAGGTATATAGTATAATGACTTAACTTACATATATTGTGAAACAATTATTATAATACATTTAGTTTTCAATTCTCCCTTGGTGATTCTATGAAACAGTCAAGATTCCAAAATACTTCTCTAGTTAGTAGTTATGAAGCTTAAGGAGCCAAACTTAGATGAAGTCACAGCCTGGCAGGCAACCCTGCACAAACCTAGGTAGAAAAGAGCCTTCTCCCTGCCCCAGGAAGAGCAGTAGATCTGGGCAAGGGGGCAGATGAAAGAAGCTATTTGTCAAATAATAACACAAGGCAACCCTCACAGTGGGAGGTGGTGAAAACTAAAACCCAAGAAAGAAAATGTGAAATACTACCAAGTTTTAAGACAAATGACTGCATGAGAGCCAGAATGTGTTTCTCTGCCTGAAGGATTGTGGCTGTCTCATCAACAGATTGGGGGCCTGCTAGTTATATTTCTGAGCTTCCACTGTGGGGGTAGGGGAGAGCAAGCTCACCAACAGTCATCCTGGGTCAGAACCAGAGGTTGTATGGCCTAGTGCAACAGACACCAGCTGGGGAAGGTCACATTCATCAGCTTCAAAAGCAGGGGCCTAATCCTGAAAAGTCTAGCTTCATTCAGAATTATAATGGGTTTATTAACCAAAAATTACCAAAAAAATTAAAAACCGATTCATCTTTCCAGTCTGTGCCATCAGGGAAGGTAGAAAGAAGGAGATTTCTAGGGGATAATTTGGACACACTGGGCATGCCTAGAGCCAATAATGACAATTCAAAGAAGTCACAATGATCTACAAAATTTGGTGATGGATTTAATACTGTCCCCAGTTGGCCTTGGAGGTACTTTCTTCAGGCATTTATCCTCTAAAAGCAAGAAGGGTGCTTCTACTTGGAGTTTTTCCATTTTGGAAAACAATGAAATGTAGTGGGAAAAGTTCCAGGCTCTTTCAAAATAACCACATGTCCTAGCATGTTACCTAATCTCTCCAATACCATTTCTTCAACCATAAAATGAAAAAAAATGGCACCAATGGCTGCTGAGTTTCTTCCATCTATAAAAGACTATGAACTGATTAAAACTGGATTTTGCAGGAGTTTGAGGGCACTGATGGCTTGTGTGTGTGTGTGTGTGTGTGTGTGTGTGTGTGTGTGTGTGTGTGTGTGTTTAAAAGGCAGAAATTAGACAGCAGATTAAGATTTTAAGGCTGATTTAGAATAGATGTATTTGCCTTATCAAGCAAACTGTACCATAAGAAATACTCATTAAAAGAACTCAGGTTCTACAAGAGTGGTTTTCTGGCACGGCTAATGAGATTGTCACATGGTTATTTTGGAGAGAGGCCCAAGAATTAGCAACACTGATGAAGTTTAGTGGCCAGTACCCTTGGTGGAAATAGTTTCTGGGGATTAAAGAACAAAAAAACCTCCCTTCATGGTAGTTTTACAATCTTTTGTAAGTTTCCATATACAGTCTCTACAGGGGAAAACTTCAGGGTACTCACTGTAGCTTTTCAGTAATGTGAAAGATAAAAACAAAGGGAAAAAAGGGAGGTAACAGAAGAATGGGTTCTGATCCATTTCTAAGCTCACAGGATCTTAAATGGTCCCTTACAGAATTCTGAACAACTGAGGTAGGAACCTCCAATTCCTACCATGGGGAAAAGGGTGGTGATTCTAAACAGTGAATGGATTTAAGCGTTAATATAGGCTAACTGCTTTCCTTTGGTTTTCTGACTCAGTCTTCACAGTTATATGAGACTGGCATTGTGATTATCCCACTTTGCAGTTGAGAACACAAAGGCTCTTTGAACTGGCCCAAGTCTCAGAGTTGGTAAGAGGGGAAATCAGAAAACATCTACCCACAGCCCTTTAGTTTGTACCCCTCTCTATTTACTCCTAATTCCATAGTTTGTTCATTTCTCCCTTCCTTTCCTTTCTTTTCTTTTTCCTTTTTTACCCTCCTCAATTACCTTCAGATCTGGACTCTAGTAGACTTTTCAGCATCTAGTCTACTTTTGTTCCTCAAGGTTCTGTTATGAGGCTGATGGCCAGTCTTTGTGACTTGTATGTTTAACAGTTTTGCAGGCAAGTGCACAATAGTGCAACTCATCTGTTGCACTGGAATTTATATGTAAAAGAGATGAATAGAAGAAATAATTGGAGAGGTTTTCCAAGGCTTCCAAGAGTAGGTTATTTAAAAATAAAAGTAAAACAAAGGGGGAGAGAGAGACAGAGAGGCAGAAAATGGATCAAACAGTGACATGAGCACTGGGGCGTACCTCTCTGCTTATTATCACTAGCAACACTGCATGCATCTCCTCATTCCTATCTTTCTCTGATCCCTGCAGCCTCCCAGCCCACACACACACACTCAGGCTCAGCTAAAAGGAAAGAGTGACAAGACTGTGTCACTCTGGATGGATTGATAGCTCTAATTTCCCTATAAAAAAAGATCTACTCTGAAAGAGAAGGGGAAAATGTTGTTTATAAAAGCAATGAACTAAATTGTAAAATTCTTTAGTACAACTTGTCAAGCAAAAACAGATTAACTCTCTTCATACACAGCACTATAAATAGAGTAAGACTTTCTTTAGAGAAAGACTGTTCTTTGCGACTGATTTAATCTAGTGATACTATTACATACTGGGTTACTCCAGGCCACATTGTGCAGTAGACATACCTTCAGTACCTTTGGTTATTGAGTCAAAGGCCTTTCACTTTCATGACCTGGTGATATTGGCAGAAAAGTGTCAGTGCCAGACTATTAACCACGTCAAGCCACCCCAACAAGCATAGCATTGCAATTCAAGCCACGTGTTTGCTTTGCAAATGCACCTTCCAGGCAGCAGCACCAGCCAACCCTTTCCCTTCCAACTCAACACTGTCTATGAGGACCTTCTATAGGAAAATTATCTGGGAAGCAGATATTTCAGTACTCAGAAGACAGGGCTTCAGTCTATGGCCTGACAGAGTGTGTCAGTGGCAGAGAAGGGTCAATACCTGATTTTTATAGCTCCTTGTTCCTTCCTCATTTTGACTACTTTGTTTATTACTTTGAACTGAAATTAATACCTGATCTTTTATAATTTAAACTGTCATGACAAAAATGTCTCTGAGAGATCAAGAGATTTGACTTCACTTGTGCAAGGGAGACCACCATAGTTACAAAGAGCACAGTCTTTGGAGTCAAAGAGAGCTAGGTTGCCTCTGCTTCTTAGTAGCTGTGTGACCTTGGGCAATTCACTTAACATTTCTGAGCCACAGATTGCTAATATACAGTAAAACAAGGATCGTAATATTCCCTACAATAATATTACCTGACTGTGGTAAGGACCGATGATATAAAGTATTCAAAGCATTCAATAAATGTCACTGTAATAATATAATAATATAAATTATGACTTAATCTAATAAAAATGCAAGAATTTATGCTAACTAGAAGAAAATTATATCCTCTCCATAGTTCACAGTGGATGCTTGTCTGCAAATAGACTTCTAATATAGAGGGAAAACCTAGTTTGCTTGCTTTCAGTTAATACCTTTTAGTAGTATGTACATATTTACTATAGTGAGTTGGACTTCTGTTACTTCTCCCCTAATGACTACTTCACAGACTCTTCACATAAATTGTCCTTTTGCCTAAGTTAACTATAACCATAAGAGGTAGGTCCCATATTCCTTGTTTACAGAGAAGCAGTTTCAGACATACTGTGTCATAAGCCCAAATTTGTGCAAAGAACCAGGATTCAAAGCCATGTCTTCTGATTTCTCTGCTGTTGCCTTGGGTTTTCTTAACATCAGAAAACTTACAACAATAAAGACTAACCTTCCCAGAGCATGTACTTGTGCCAGGTACTGTTCTAATCATTCAGATATGCAAATTTAAAATACACAACTGTATGAAGTGCTACTCTTCCCAGTTCATAGGGGAGAAAACTGAGGCACAAAAAAATAAAGGATTTTGCCCAAAGTGACACAGCCAGGAGGCAGAGGCTGGTGTCATGAGTCTGACCATTTCTCCCTGAAGCCTGCACTGTTCAACATCAGGCCCCAGAGGAGATACTGATTGTAAGACACTTCCAGTCAAAAGAAAGCAGCCAGGAGTCATTCCACTCTGAATGTTTTGTTGACACAGACTTATCTTTCTTTTTTATATTTCACACCCAAAGGAAGTGTTACACCTTTCCTCATAGCTAAACATGGTAGTGTGTTTACCAGCCTTTCAATGAACCACATCCTATAAAAATAGCTAGAAGCAAGCCTGATACTATTAGAAGTAAAGAAATAAGACTGAAGACCCAGAAATGTTCCCCCCTATCGCACAGTGTGATCTCAGTGGCAGAGAGAGAGAGAGAGGCACTCGTCATTCAATTCTGGGGCTCCCAGAATCCCAGGAGGATCCCATGGAGCTCCTTTGGGGCCTTTTTTGTCAATCCGGTAGACTCAGCCGAGTGACAGGATAAAAGTCACTGGGAAGACAGTTCCTTCATTCTGATGGTAACCAAACCTAATCTTGATTCAGAATCTCACAGAAACTGAATAATAGCACTTTACAAGCACTCTCAAATCTTTTCCATCTTGAAGGTGAAAGATACGATATCTGCCCCTTGGGTGTTGCCTCTGCCTACCCTCAATCAGGATTTACCTCCAAAGGGGAGAGAAGGCCTATTCAGGTCCAGTCTTGCCAACACAGAGACAGGCAGCACCTCCCAGGAATACCCTGCACTCATACCAAGCTTCAGGCATCACAAGCATTATGAAGGGATTAGGTTCCCCTTACAGGTTTGAAAGTGGAGCCTGTGCTATACACCCAGCAAGACCTGGGGGCAGCTACACAAATGCTAAGATTCCACTTCACACTACCTGGACCAGCTCCCAAATACAACAAAAGCTAGCATGTTTCTGGGATCCCCAGGAGTACCAGGTGGCTTAAAAGAGATGTAGAGGAGGGAGAGAAGTGGGGAATGTTTCAGTCTAGCCCTAGATGTCTTCCTATCAATACACATTACTAGACTGCCTTGTCTCATTCTCCAATTATATATCGAACACTTTTTTTAAAAGATTTTATTTATTTATTTTAGAGAGGAGAAGGGAGGGAGAAAGAGAGGAAGAGAAACATCAATGTGTGGTTGCCTCTCACATGGCCCCCACTGGGGACCTGCCCTGCAACCCAGGCATATGCCCTGACTGGGAATCAAACCAGTGACCCTTTGTTCACAGCCTGCGCTCAATCCTCTGAGCTACACCAGCCAGGGCTATATATCAAACACTTTCAAGAAATTATCTTCCTTATGCTAACCTGAACATCAAGACCCTATTTGGATCCAAATATTAACTTGATATAGTCTCTTATAAATTTATTGTTCTCTTTAATTAAATTTGAGTTATTTGAACTAATGGCAGTATTCTTAGTTGTGCTTCTCCTGCTGAGGGAACAAAGTATCATTAAAATTATACTTAACTCCTAAAGCCAGACAAGAGAGAAAAGTAAAACTGAATTATTTGACTTTCCCAGGAATATAAATATATTTAACCTAGAAAACACAATTAGTTTAGGAAAGAAAATAATCCTCAGGGAAGAACTTCATCCATTCTGTCATACACTAAGTTCTTGCCATGTAAATTGTGGCCTACAGACTTGCAGAGGCTGTGTTATCTGGTTAGGAATGCGGAATCCAAGGTTCTATTCCAGACTCAGGTAATAAGAATGTGCATGTCTGCCAGATCCCTAGGTGATTCACGAGCACATTGCAGTTTAAGCAGCCCTAACGCCCACTCTCTGAGTGCCTCTGTGCTGTGATCTAGTCTGTGAAGAGAAAGGTAGGTTCCCCACTCCCATGTCACTAGTGGGAACCTCCTTTGGTTAGTTCCATAGCATTCCCTACATGTACTTATACTTGAGACTGAACTTCAAGTTTGCTTCAAGTTTTCTAACACTTGGATCAAGCCCAAGAACTCTTCTAAACTTGAGCCAGATTGAATGGGTAACCAGAAACATTAGACTGTACAGCAAGATAGTAATTTACCTGTAATTTGAACAGTCATGAAAAATGGGTATATTATAAACTTCAGAAAGTCCCCACATATTTCTCTCTGACTCCCTGGCTTTCGACTTTAGGAGAGAGGCTGGGTGACCAGAATGTACACAGACCTTTTGTTGGGGCTGCAGCATCAGGCTGGGCATGTTGGACACTATTCATGCCTCCAGTGCCATGTTCACAGCATAGTTTATGCATGTTTTGTCTATGAAATGACTTAGTGTGAATATTCTGAGCTATTGTAGCTTGATCTGGAAGTAACATGGTGGTACCCAGATAAAAGATTACATTTAAATTCCAATTTTACAGTAGAAAGAAATGACCCACCAAAAGGGTCTCCCAAGTGGAGAAGAGAATGCACTCGCAAAGGCCAAGTGCTGATCCCTCAGCACTCCAAGGGAACATAGAGATGCAGAAATTCAGGTTAGAAAGAGGGAACCACAGAAGGTATGCTTGCAGCATGGTTTCCCAAAAATATCCTTGTTCTAATTCCTGCAGCCTCAATATATTAAGTTACAGGACAAAGATTTTGCAGATGTCATTGAGGTTACAGACCTTAAACAGTAGGGGGATTATCCTGGATTGTCAGAAAGGGGCCAATCTATCACAGGAGCCCTTAAAGGCAGGCAATTTTCTCTGGCTGCAAGCAGCAGAGATGAAGCAGGTGAAGAAGCCAGAGAGACTCAAAGTAGGTGAAGGATTGGAGCAGCCATTGCCGGTTTGACGATGTCAGGGGCACTGAGACAGGGGATGCGGGTGGCCTTGAAAAAGGCTCCCACAGACACAAAGGAAGTGGGGGAAGCCCCAACCACATAGCCACAAAGACCTGATTCCTGCCAACAACCCGAATGAACCTCCAGAAAGGAACGCAGCCCTGCTGACTCCTTGATTTCAGCCTTGTGAGACCCAGAGCAGAGCAATCAGCCAAACCCACTGGACTGCTAACCTGTAGAACTCAGATAAACTGACGATGTTTTAAACCACTAATTTTATGGTAATTAACTCTGGCAGCAATAGAAAACAAATACGGAAAGTATTAAATACAAACCTACTGAATTTAACTGAACTGAATTAATCAAGATTAAACTTACACACGGAGATTATGTGTAACAAAATACTGTCGTTGTTGGGAGAGTCTGGAGCCAGCCTGCTCACCAGGCCAAGGCCCTAACCTCACAGTGGGGCTCTAATTTGGATGTTATTCAACAGCAAATGTATTCAGGAAGCAGGGCTAGGTCTGTTCCCTGATGTTGACCCTAAGAAAAATCCACCAGCTACCAAATATTAGCTCATGTAAGGATACAGGGCAGATGCAAAGGTGAGAACCTCACTGTCTGAATGCCACTTGAGCCCTGGCATCTATTAGCATGAGTCCTGAGATATCAACCTGAAGAATCAAGTGGGCACAGTGCTTTAGGAACTATATTCTTGGAACTCTCTCAAAGTGTTATTTTGATGCCTGGTTAGCCCTTTTAACCTGGAGAAACCTGTAAATCTGCTGAACCACCGTGAAAGGAAGTGCTTCAAATAATGTCAGCCACACCTTCAGTACACAGCACACACACGCCCTAACAGGGGCACAGTCCATACAATAAAGGGCAACAAAGTTAGATCTACACAGTGTTACACAGGGGCTTCTAAAAAAATCACTGTGTTGTGCAAAATCACACAATAAAACTTACAGGACTCATGAGAAAAATAGATGCTCAGAAATTTCAATAGACAAATGTTGAAAACAAAGTCACCTAAAGAAAATGGTAGCAGTTTCACACATGTTAAGTAGTTCATAAATACCACCGTAAACATAACACTTTATCTTGAAACTATCTAGAATTTGCTTGTAAAAGTGGGCAATGGGAGGACTGCAGTTGTTGTCATATGATAATAAGGTTACCTATGATAGAAAATATAATTAGTGTACAGAAAAATCTAAATTTAAAACCTGCAGAAAATGTTTTTAATATCTGTTAGTCACTAAGCTAAATCCTTCCTCCCTTTTTCTTTACTCCTTAGTGACCTCCTTCTCTAGATTTAGCACCTGGGATCCCTATATTTTTGCATCCTCCTCTGTATAACAACCTGCTTTTATGAAACAGTGAGATAAACTTATTCATACTAGAGTATACATGACTGATAGGGTTAAAGGACTAGGAATAATTTTATGGTGATGAAAGCTTCAAAGTAAAGAACATTAACATGTATTTTCAGATATTAGGCAATATCAAACTAATGAAGGACCTATTAGAAGTACATTGTCTTCTAAATACTTCATAAATAGCACATAAGGATCATATCAGCACAAAAGTCCCAAGTGCCCCACTTTAAACTGGTTGGGTAAGGTATGGCTATGGTATAAGAAGATGCATGTCAAAATTTCAGTTTCTCCTCAAAGTAGTTGTTTCAAGGAGTCATTCAAGGCCCATCCCACCACCTCCAAATATCTTTCGCAGGGTGGTTATGAGGAACAAATGAGAAAACATGGCTCTGGCAACATGCTGATCAGATCAATGGGAGGCAACAGGCATGGCAGTGAGGGTGCCTGGTCTGCAATCACAATGCCTGGATTAAAGTCTTGGCCCCAGCACGTCCTTTTTGTTAGAACTTGGGTGAGTATCTCAGGCTCTCTAAGGTTCAGATTCTTCATTCACCCAATATTATAATACTTTTAAGAAAATAAAATTAAGTACTTTTCAAAGTGCTCCGCACAATGTCTAGACAAAGCTAGTGCTCAGTACGTGTTATTAATAACAATAAAAGTAATTCAATAACAACTAGCTCTATGAACACTCTCTGTACATCAAAATATAAATGTCGTTGGGTTTACCTCTATATAGGGTCCAGAAAGTTTTGTGGTTGAGTGTGGGTAGTAGCTTCTATCGCTCGTGAGATGGACAGCAATTTGAACATTTCACCTAAAATGTCATATGGTATGCTTGAGTGTGAGATTTTTATGTTACAGAATCACATGCCTATGGTTTTGTAATAAAAAGGGGGCATTATTTGTGTCGGGCCCTGTATAAAAGCTGTCCAAATAGGTTCTGGATGTGATGGGTTACTTACTAATTTCAAAAGATACTTAAGTCTGTTCCATAGCATGTGGCTTCAGCTTTGTGATTTACTGAATAAAGAGCAGGCTCCTGGTCTCCCAGGAGACTAGTAGTCCTAAACTGCTGAACAATGACCTATGTGGCAGGATAGAGCCATGTGCCCACACATGCTGTGCTGCACGTAAAGCCAAGTAGCCTTGTACAGAGATTCAAGCCAACACCTTGCCCTCCATACCACTCTGGCCTGAAGAACAAAACTAATGTATGCACTATGTGAATAAATATGACTTCAGTCTTCTGAAGATGCACAAGACTTCTAGGCTTTACTTTAGACAATAGTCTTTCTACAGAAATAACATTGCTGGGCTGGTTTCGAAATTGCTTTTTTTATTCTGGTGACTTTTGGCAGCTTTGTACTTAATAAGCTTTGCAGTAGCTTGCTTTTGAAATGGCTACATGTGCTGTGTGACCACATTCTCAGGGCCTTGCAAGTTCTGGCATGAAGCTGGAGCTGCAGAGAACTCTCCTCCACAGCTGACAATGGCTCTGTCACATTCCTTCCCTGAATAGTATCACCTGGCAAGTCAATGCTACCATTTGTTCAGAATAACTTATTTTCTCCTTTGGACCAAAAATAAAATCCTCAAATGTAAAATATCTACCACATTGGAAATGAAGATTTAAAGCAATTTGGATTTTCTTTCTCATTTATCTAAGGCTACTGAGCTTTTTACTTTGAAATTACACTTGAGATGAATTAAAGCTTCTAATGTGTGTATGTTCTAGATTTAATTCAAATGCCCGCTTTCTTGGGGCAGGACTTCACTTTGCCCACTGCCCCATTTCCAACATCTAATATGGGGGCTTGAGTTCGTTTCCTATTTCTATGTGAATGAATAACCACACATGGGCAATTAAAACAACAAACACCTAACGTCTCCCAGTTTTTGAGTCAGGAGGAGTTCATACGGCTTGACTGGATCCTCTGCTAGGATCTTACAAGGGCACTATAAATGTTTTAGCCAGCACTGAGGTCTCCATTGGAAAAAAGGTCTGCTTTTCTGAGCAGAATTCAGTTTCTACAACTGTAACACCGAATGCTTTGGTGTCTTATCAGGGGTCTCCTGGAGGCTTCCTGAGCTTTAAGAGGCTGCCCTGAGCTCCCTGACATAGGAGCCGGGTGGCCCCCGACATAGGCAGGCTGCGACATAGCAGTTTGCCTCTTCAAAGCCAGTGATGCTATGTCATGCAATCACATACACGTAACATGGATATCCTTTGCTGCACTCCACTGGTTAGAAACAACTCCCAGGTTCCACCCACACTCAAGGGGAGACATGACATGAGGTGGCAGTTATGGGGCCACCCTGAGCATCTGTCTGTCAAGTGCTCCATATGATGTGTTCATCAAATAAATGAACGTAGAACCACAGTATGTAATTAATATGATCAGATGGGGTACATTTAAAGTTTTGAGTCCTTTATTTTACTATAATCAGTAAATATTCAATACCTTCTTTAGTTAAAAAGAACACATCTCTGAGTAAAACAATTTGTTAAAAGCCATCTCAGGCTTATACATTTAGGGAGAGATTGTAAATGTACCACAGAACCATAACAATATCTTTTTTGTTGAAGAGAGTGTTTCTGGGAGCATGAAGGAGTGATGTGCTGTGGCAGTGACATCTCAGTCAAGGAAGAGGCACGGAATATGTGCTTCCTCCTCCAGGCAGTTTTCCCAGGTTTTATGAGCCTGCACATCATTGGAGAAGTTTCCTTTGCACTGTCCAGTTCCAAAGGCTTTGATGCAGACACTAGTACAGAAAGCCAAGCACTCAGCACATAAAATAAAGACATTTAGGAGGTTAGCGTGCATTTGTAAAATAGTTCATGCTTAAGTATTTTACTAATCCAAACATCGGATTGATTTAAATATTAGAGTGTAATGAACAGAAACAGTAAGAGGCATGGGTGGTTAGCTCTGTGTCTACTGGTGCCTTACAGGATAAGCTATAGCCCAGCTTAACCTCTGTGTAATGAACAGATGCTTATACACTGATGAAAGGAAGGGCTGATCATGAGGGCACTGAGGGAGAGGTGGCTGAAGATGACACTTTATGCAAATGAGAGACTGTCTCTGGGGCCAGCCAGAGTGGGTGTGACCCTTCACAGCTGAGCCCTCAGGGATCTGACTTCTCATCTATAAAATAGGGGCAATAACAGACCTGCTTCTGGTGCTTGTGAGAATCAGAATACAGGTAATGCATTTGGAATAGAGCCAGGAAGATAACATCATCTTTAAGATTTAGTATTATTTGTTAGAAAAAAAGATTTAAACTTATCCAACCACTAAAGTGCATGCAAATACCTTCTTTCACAGAAACACAAAAAAATGGAGAAAAATGTAATTCATGCTGATATCCTTAGATGAAACTACATTAATACATCATTACCAAGAGCCATTTTCCATTTTTCCTTCCAAACCAACAACTAAATGTAGGGTCCCTGTTCTGAAATGTTTCAAATGGGTCATCTTGGTAATCTAGTCTCAGTATTCTGTGTGCAGGAAGCCTGTACTCATACACAAGGTTCATCACTCATATCTTCCCCTAACAACCTATCAACCTTCTTTCCATTTGTAAAATCTTTTTTTGTTTTTCATTGTACCCTGAAGGGTGTCCAAATGGCTCAGGCTCCAAAGTCTTCTATTAGAACAAACCAGTAACTGCACATCATGGCCCACATTCTCCACCCACCCTGTCATTTCAGTAAATGACACCTCAGTCCTCTTCCCCACTCCTTCCTTCATGTCTGCTTCCTCGGCCCACAGATGCCTCCCACTGCCTGGAGCAGCCGTCCTGGAAGCTAACATTGAGATCCGTACCAGCTAATGTTGAGATCTGTACTCTTGGAGTCCTATCATCTTCAGGAGGGCAAATGATGAGAAATGCCCTAAGTCATAACAGGTATCTACGATCTAAGTTGGTAAAAGGAATTTATTTTCTTCCTTTAGCTTTGATAAGAGGTTCAGCCAATCAGTACAGCCAGAGAAAGGTAACCTCCACAATGGCTGACTTTGGACGACTGGAACAGAACCTTTTACACCAGCAAGGCTGCAGTGGCTTCACGATGAACCAGTCAGTCAATGAGGATGCACCAAACTACATTTACAAACCTCCTGTTTCCTTCTTCTCACACCATTCTGATTGCTGTAGAATCAGAATGCTGAGCCCACCCCCTAGTTTTATAGATGAGGAAATACAAGCTCAGGGATATAGTGTCTCACAAGAACCCACCTGACGAGTTCAAGTATGGGTTGAACCGGTCCTAGTCATGAAAATGCTAGGATCCTGGGCTCTTCGAGCTGCACACAACACTCTCACTGGTTCCTCTGACATGAAGCAACATGTATCGAGCACTTCAACAGATAGGGGTCTGGAATGAATCCACTTCAAATCAAATTCTGCTGCTTACAAATTATGCCACAGTTACCATTCCCATTCAGGACAGATCAGCGCAACATTAGGAACTCTTAGATTCTTATACAGTCCTTGGGGCATCACCTGTAGACTAACTTTTAAAAAACAACACAGTGGGATTTAATCCCCTAGATTATTCAAGTCCCTCTTCAATAGAGTGTAATGAACTTTTAAATTTTTTCCTGAAATATTCATATTAATAAATTAACCATTTTTGGAGCCTTGACACAAGAGAAAATGGCTTGTATCCCCATTTCAATTTACATATGTAGGAAAATGTTTCTTCAATCACTTGTCATCAAGATATTATTTACTCTTAGACTTCTTAGTAGATCATAATCTACTATCAAATTATTTCCACTGTTATATATGATGACAGATATGTTAATACATGTTTGAATGTTCCCTATTATTGGAAGGTCAAGAAGTGCTTCAAGTAGTCTCAACACTCTTGGATAATAATGAGAGAATGTGAGGCATTATTCATCAGACTCGTTACAGAGGGGCAGGGCTCTTCTCATTCCGAAATCATTTATAAATCATATTTTAAATGTTTACAATCTGTTGAAAACAGGCTTACATTTCTACTCCTGCTTTGTACAACAAAACAAAGGCCAAAGAAAAGTCTAAGGCATGTTTCTTTTCTTTGCATATTCCCCGAGGATCACAATGATGTCATATTTATCACTTTATCACCAACACTTCACAAAGAGCCTGGCAGTGTGATGTTTATTCACTATGCATTAACAGTTGAATGATTTATTATAATAAATTATAGATGCTTCATACAAGTTTATGTTTTAAAAGGTAAACTTAACTATAAATCATTTGTCTAAGGGCCAAGTATAGCAGATTAAAAATGTTGAAGAGGGAAATATTACTTACGTGTATGTTTGGAATTGTTTTATTTTATTTTATTTATTTTGTTTTATTTTTATTGTATTTTTCCATTAGCATTTAGTCTCCTTATACCCTCCTCATCCATACAATTACCACGCTGTTGTCCATGAGTCCTTTTTCCTTTTTGCTCCATCCCTCCACCCCTAATCATCCCCTTAGCTGTCAGCATGTTCTCTATCTATGAATCTGTCTCTATTTTGCTTGTTAGTTCAGTTTGTTCATTAGATTCCACATATGAGTTAAATCATATGGTATTTGTCTTTCTCTGACTGGCTTATTTCACTTAACAGAATGTTTCCAGGTCCATCCATGCTGTCACAAAGGGTAATTTTCTTTTTTACAGCCAAGTAGTATTCCATTGTGTAAATATCCTATAGTTGTTTTATCTACTTATCTACTGACGGGTACTCGGGCTACTTCTATATCATGGTGACTGTAAATAACACTGCAATGGACATAGGGTTATTTCTTTTGATATTAGTTGCTTATGATCTTTAAAATTATGGTTTAGGGTTTTTTTTTTCAGATAAATTCACAGACATGCAATTGCTTGGTCATAAGGAAGCTCCATTTTTAAATTTTTTGTGGTATCTCCATACTGCTTTCCACAGTGGCTGCACCAATCTGCATTCCCACCAATGGCACACTAGGGTTCCCCTTTCTCCATATCCCACCAGCACTTGCTGTTTAGTGATTTATTGATGATAGCCATCTGACAGGTGTGAGGTGATAGCTCATTGTCATCTTAATTTTCATTTCTCTCATGATTAGTGACACTGAGCATCTTTTCATGCCTATTGGTCATCTGTGTCCTTTTTGCCCATTTGTTAATTGGATTGTTTGGGGGGAGTTTTGGTGTTGAGTTTTAAAAGTTCTTTATAAATTTTGGATATTAACCCCTCATTAGATTAGATGCATCAGCAAATATATTCTCCCATTCTATGGGTTGTCTTTTTATTTTGTTGATGGTTTCCTTTGCTGTGCAAAAACTTCTGTCTTAGTCTGATGTAGTTCTATTTGTTTATTTTTTTCTTTTGTCTCTCTTGCTAGAGGAGATATATCAGAGAAAAATATTGCTATGAGCAATGTCGGAGATTTTACTACCTATGTTTTCTTCTAGGATTTTTATGGTTTGGGGTCTGACATTTAAGTCTTTAATCCATTTTGAATTTATTCTTGTGTGTGGTGTAAGGAGATGGTCTAGTTTCATTTTCCTGCATGTATCTGTCCAATTTTCCCAGCACTATCTATTGAATAAACTATCTTTAGCCCATTGTATATACTTGCTCCCTCTGTCAATTAATTGACTATAAAGGTGTGGGTTTATTTCTGGGATCTCTACTCTGTTCTATTGTCTGTTTTTATGCCAGTACTATGTTGTTTTGATTACTATGGTCTTATAGTGTAGTTTGATACTAGGTAGCATGATTCCTCCAATTTTGTTCTCTCTCAGGATTGCTGCTGCTATTCAGGGCCTTTTATGGTTCTATATAAATTTTTGTTCAGATTTTTAAAAGCACAGTCCTATCAAATGTATGAATACCAGCCTTCAACATTTAAGTTAAAGTTTATTTTTCAATGAATTTCAAAAGATGTTTAGATTATGATCTAGATTTCATAAGATCTAGGAATCTTCATAAAATCTTTTATTTGACTTTTATAATTAACTGAAGATTTTAGTCTAAATTTTATTAAAACTGTGGGGTTGCTACTGGGTTGTTTCTATTAAAAAAGGAAGGAAGGAATGCTAATTAGAAGGAATGAAGAATAATATTTGAGTCAAGTAATGTTGTTACTATGGTATAAACACACACACACACACAAAAACATTCTGGGAAGCAACAGAAAGAGCCATTAGCTGAACTTATGATCTGTCCCCTCTTTCTATTTTTTTGAGTAGAAAAATCTGGAAGCTGAGATGCAGGCAGGGTGATGTGATCATGTCAGGTATCTCTGTTGCTGTGTCTTCTAGCAATACCACCAGATGGCAGAAGCTCCTTGGTATGTAGGGGAAGTCTTCACTGACATGCTGGGTTGAAATCATTTGGATCAAATAAGAAATTCACATCAGAAAGGGTTAAGAGATACAATGTTCACATGATGCTGGGATTCTTTTGAAGGGCACATTCATGTAAGTTTGCAGTTTTATTTCTTTCACCAAAAGGAAGACCCATATGTAAAGAATCACTTATATCAATATTTCTTGTTCTAGAATATTCACATACAAGATGGCTAGATTTCTCAGAAAAACAAAAGTATCAGAAAGACAAAAGTCCAGATATTGTGAGAATAGGGAGGAATGGGGAATTGTTTAATGGTACAGTTTCAGTTTTGCAAGATGAAAAGTGTTCTGGAGATTGGTTGTATAACAATGTGAATGTACTTAACACTATTGAACGATGGGCTTAAAAATGGTTAAGATGAAATTGCATGTTATATGTAATTTACCACAATTAAAATGAAAAAGTCCAGGTACCACAGCCACTTCTGTGTCTAAGGGCCTAACACAATCAACTGAATTAATATATATAAAATATAACCCTGGAGGGCCAACAAGCTTGGATAGCAATGCTTTCAAGAGAAATGTTTGGATACAAAGTGACACTGGGCTGGACCACAGACTAACCACTGAAATTCCAGTCTGCCTTTGCTGCACTTAAGTTCATCTGAACCCCTTTCTTTCCAGTGTTTGGGGAGTCATCCACTCATTCTAGTTAGCACTAATTGGTACTATATAGTTACACTGCAGAAGAGAGACTCAGGATTGAGTCAGCACAGACAATCAACCTGCCTGCTTCTTTACAGACATGCCTTACCAGTTTGTGCTGCGAGAGCTCTCTGGGCAGAACATCTAAACGACATGTTATATTTCCTTTTGCATGGTGGCATTGTATTTAACTGTTTCCCAGTACAGGAACGAGAACACTTTAAAGCAGGGCTGCTGAATAGAAATATATGATTTAAAATGTCTATGTCACATTTAAAGAAGTAAATATAAACAAGTGACATTAACTTTAATAATGTATTTCATTGAACACAATAAAATAATTTTACATAGCAAAATTAAAATATTATCTCTATGCAATCGATTCAAAAATTCTTAAAGGTTTTATCTGTTTATTTTTAGAGAGGGAGAAGGGAGGGAGAAAAAGAGGAAAAGAAACACTAATGTGTGGTTGCCTCTTGCGTCCCCCCGTCCCCCCTACAGGGAACCTGGCCCAGGCATGTGCCCCGACTGGAAATCAAGCTGGCAACCCTTTGGTTTGCAGGCTACCACTCAATCCACTGGGCCACATCAGCCGGGGCTCAATACAAAATTTTTGAATTAGATATTTCACTTTTTCTTTTTGCACTAAGTCTTTGAAATACGATGTGTACTTTACACTTGTAACGCATCTTCAGTTCAGGTTGGCAACACCTGAAGTGGTTGGTATTTACTACACTGGACAGCACAGCTCTAAGTATCAACACATTCAGTGAATAGATGATTAAATCCTTTAATATACCATGCCAACCCAATGTCTCTGAAATTCGTTTCCATCTCACTTTTAATGCTGCAGCCTTGAAGATTTTTTTAGTTACCTAAAACTCATCTGATTGTGCCTGTATGCCATGAAAACGTAGAATAAATCTTTTTTAGGGGGTGGGGATATAAGATTTAGATGAAATAAAATTTGAAGACAAGGAAAAATGGTTTTGGAAGATGAGTAAATAAAATTCTTTCACTACACTGACTCAGTATCAAGTGCAAAACAATAAGTTATTTTACTGAAACCATATTTTATTAATATCTAGTTTTATCAGTGAGGTGAATGCATGACAACACAGCAACCATCATCTGTATATTTAAATTAGTATCTAGGATAAATTCATTGCCAGAAAAGAAGAATTTTTCCTACCCCAAAGGCACAGGACCACAAAATAAACCCGTTGGCTTTGGCCTTGGCCCTACAGCTCTGTTTCTGGGTCCCACACAAACTTAGGGTTCGGACGTCAGTGCTTCGGGACCGTTTTCTGACACTCGTTGCGCAGCTCGCAAGGCTGGTGACATAATGCCAGTCTACACTGCCATCCTGGCAGGTATTTTTAGCTTCCTGTCACAGCTGCAGCAACACTAGGCGCTGGGTGAGAAACAGCCGCGCGTGGAGGTCCAGGGTGGAGGCCGCAGAGGGACCTCGGGATGACCGGCGCCCGGGGTCCCTGCTGAAGTGCTGCCCCGGGCGTCCCCGGGTCGTCCTCGCACATATTTATACTCCTCGCTGAGGAGCCCGAGAAGCTTAGATAATCTTATGGTGTGTGTTTTCTAAAAAAAAAAAATCTGTAGACAGCACTTGCCCAAAATCGCTCTATTTTTAATTGGTTGTTTATTTATTTCTGGAGGCGCGTAGGGGAATTTAAAGTCTGAGAAAAGCACTGGATGGAGAGTGGAGAAGTAAGAGGAAGGCGTGAAACCCCGACCAGGGAGACAAACAGGGTCAGTGAGTGACGGGCACAGTTCTGGAGCCTCATCTGTGCCCTTTCCTTCCCTCTCCTCCAGCTCTCTCTGCTACAAAGTGTCCTGTGTCACCTTCTGCCTGCGACCTGTGTACCCTGCTTTGGACCAATTTTGAGGCTATTGCTTTGTTTCCTCAGCTTTTCCTACACCGTTCCTCTCCCTGACTAATCAAACCTTACCTTAAAGCCTCCTGCTTTAAGATAAGAAACGCTGGCTGCCACACACACTGCCAAGCGGGTCACCTAAGGTTCCAGTGCTGCTCTAACCCTCCACCTTTCTTAGATGATAGGCTCTCTCCTGGCATCTGAATGCCATTTCAAAAGATAACACCTTTGTCTCTGTTTCCAAGAGAAAAGATGTGTGGTTAGTAATGGGTGTTACAGATAAAAGAGGAAGATAGCAAAGGCAGGATTTGAAATGGAGGCAGGGCAACATTATTTTAAGAAAGCAGGGCTCTGGGACCAAATCAGGTTAATTGATTCCTTCATCCAACCTGGGAGAAGGCGGGGAGGTCTTTCATCTTTGAATGGCAGGTGCAGCTTCCATGCCCTGAAATTTTTGTTTGAACCTTGCTTCCAACACAAAGCAGCAACCAGAGCATTGATTAATATATACTAGAAGAACAGAAACACAACAATGGACCATGAAAATGGTTCCTTGTGATTAGTGGGCATTTTTACAATAAACCCTCAATTAGTCACTATTTCACTGGCTACTTGGAATCCATTGGCATAAATCACATTAGAGTCAAAACATGGACCAGGGTGTACAGTCACAGAACTTCGGGAGATGAAGAAACTCTGGAAGTCAATAAGGGTTGCCTGAGAGCTTTTGAGATTCACGCGAGGCCTCCCAACCCTCCTCCATCCTCAGTGTGAACTAAAGGGCAGGAGACAGAGCCCGGCAGAAGCTGCGCCCACACCATCACCCCCTCTCCATACATTACATTTCTGTCTGTACCAGGCATAGCATTAGCAGCTGGAAAGAGCTGTAACCTAGACAGAAAAATCCCCTCTCATAAACCTTACGTTCTAGTGAGAAGTAGAAGACAATAAACAAAGTGGAAGGAGGAAAATCCCAGACAGTGGTACCTGCTATGAAAATAAAACCAAACAATGTGATTGAATAGAAAGAGGTTCCTTTATATCAAGTGGATTGTAATGAACTCTTGGAACAACATTAACTATTTAAATGAAAACCTGAATGAAAAAAAAGAAAACCTTAAGAGCTATAGAATTTTACACTGAGACATACTGGAATATGCCTGACTTCAGTGGTGAAAAAACTCAATAAACTTTGGAGTAAAGAAAAAATCCTGATGAAAGTGACTCTTAACATTCAGGAGGTTATACACAACATTGTCTTGTTCTTAGCATCCACTCCTCATAAACATACTACTTACACAACCAAAATTCGTATTACTTCAAAATTACAGCTCTGTTTCCACTCCGGAGCTAATTTTATAGCTATTCTAAATTTCCATTTGGAAGTTTAAATGGCCAGGAAATGGAAGATGACAATTTAGAAAGGTGCTACAAATAACGGCAACAATGATGGACCAGCATCTATTCTGTGCCCAAACCTGCATTTTACTGCGTGATCTCACCAAGTTGTAAGAATTACAGTCAGATGAGAGTATTAATTTAACAACAAAAGAAATCCAGTGTCCGAGTCAATAACCTGCCATGAATTCATAGGGCTGTGAAGGCACAGTGCAAAGTGAACCCAAGTCCAGTCTGCCTCTGCCTTCACCATCATGCACTGACCCTTCAGACAACGACAGATGCTTCAATGGTGGGAGCAAAACTAAAGAACTATATTAGATATAAATTAGAAGGCATGTCCTTCCTGTTTGGCACCTAATCAGTGTTTAATAACTCTATTTTTAGCCAATTGACAGTGCTGGGAGAAGAGGCTGTGAGGTCACCCGAACAAGGGCTGCTGAATGCAGCCTGTGCCCCACATGCTCTCCCAGGAGCCAGGCTGGCCTGTAGCAGTGTTGCGACTGTACGTTTCCCACACTTCCTAGCAGGAAGACAGGCAGCATTTCTACAGGAGAATTCACTGCCACCCACTCAGATTAGATCGTCCACATTTACACTTTGCGTTGGTGTCACTATCTCAGTAGCAGTGTGAGAGTTTAAACTCATAAGCTCTGCATGCTGAGAACAGAGAAGACCTGATCTGAATTACAGCAAAAGCTCAAGAACTCAGGACGATGTTATTTCACTCTGGGCGTGAAATTTAAATGTGCACCATCTGGAATTTACCAGGAGGGAAAAGGAACTCTACTCGTGGGATATTCAGTGAGCCCACCGACAGCAACTGACAAGTCCTCTGACCAGGCCAGGTCACGTGGCCAGGGCGTCAGTGTGTGCATACGGTTAACAGACCTCCCAGAATGGCTGCAACAGGCCAAAGTGGATTGAAGTTGCTGACTACCGGCTGGGCACACTCCACAGATGGCCAGATCATAATACCTAGTAAAACGCAGATTTGACGGAAGGGGGGTTTTATTTTTACGCTTTTTTTCCTTCTAAGTCAAACCCTGCAGAAACATGAAGCTAATCGGAAATATTTTTATACCCACAAAACACAAACCTTTATAGTCTGTGACTCAGCATGTATTGGATAACAGTATGAAAGGTATTTAAAGCATTTTTTTCGAGGAATGTGAGTTCATAGTTATTACAGGCAGAGCAGCAGACTCCCTAAGGACTTGCAGAGGCCAGAGGCAATGGCCTGTTTTTTCCTTGTTCCAACTGAATTCAGCTGGAAGATAACTGCCTGTTCGATGTCCACTGTTTTCACTTTTATTTTCAGCTTATCGTTGTAAATTCAGATTCACTCCAGCCACAGCGTGGAAAATACTCTGATGGTGCCGTGGGACAGAAACAGGTTAGTCCACGAGTAACTATGAAGCAGGTCTTGCTCCACTGTTTCTGGTTTCCTTCTGCTCTGTAACTATGTGTGTGTGGGGGGGTTGTGAATAAAATAACTTTATAGAGACATTATTTCAACAAAGGATCATACCTTCTCACAATACGATCATGTTTAGTATTCCAAAAAAGTGTCAGCCCTGACTGGATGATTCAGTTGGTTAGAACATTATCCAGTACACCAAAAGGTTGCAAGTTTGATCCCCAGTCGGGGTGCTTATGGGAGGCAACAAATAGATGTTTCTGTCTCACATCGATTTTCTCGTTCTCTCTCTCCCTCTTTCTCTCTCTCATACACGCACACACATTTCCTCTCTCTCTAAAATCAATAAAAATACATCCTTGGGTGAAGATTTTTAAAAAAGTGTTAAAACACTGAGAATCTAACTCTGAAATCTACAGAAAAGAACATTCCAGCTTCTTTTATCACACTGCACTTTATATCAAGTAAGTCGAAACTTGAAAAAGCCCAGGAGTTCTAAAGACTGAAATAATACCCACCTCCGAAAAAAATCAATGATCTCATCCAGCAGTGTTCAGACATCCATGCTACCCCTACAAAGCCCAAGGCAACTGCTTCTGTTTAACTTGTTCTAGACTTTGACCCTGATGGCTGGCTTCCTGGCACTGTCTGCTTCAATGTATTGAGCTTTACTAAAGAGACCTGAACCAGAATTAGGTTTTCAGCTGCATGTGTTTCTAACTCCTATATCATATCCCACAATATAATTTACTTAAAAGACATGGGAAACTTAAGCAGGAAGAAAGCAAGGCAAAGATTTTACCAGTTTGAAATAATAAAGAAGAACTGGAAGTGATGTCTTATTCTAAAAATTCACCAGCAAGTCTTCAACAAAGTTTCATTTCCTGTGTTTTCAAAGAGTATGTTGCTTACGTTTACATTTATCAAAAGTTCAGTAGAGTGAATGTTGAGTCACCTGCAGGCAGGACATGCTTTGCTCTTCACCCAGAACTCAGCATTGCCAAATCCTTCAATCTTAAAACAATACATAAATTTGTATTTGCTAGTAAACTAAGTTGGGGTAGGGCAATAGTCAGGCTTCCCATGACAATACTTAATGGTTGGAACAGCATGAATTGAGAAAAGTCACAGAATGTATTGAGTTTAAGTTTTAAGTGAAATGTAAAGCTGATAACGACATTGCATGGGACTTGTTATTTGAGAACACCTGCCCTCTGTGTAGCATTGTTAAGGTTGATGTGCTCTCTTCCATTTGAACTCCACCACAGACCATCTGGCATTATGACTTCTACTCTAAACAATTGTTAACATTTAGCTTTTAAACATGTTCCAGGCACATATATTAAGTAATTAATACCCATTTAATCTTATCGCAACTCAGCTGTCCCCATTTGCAAATGAGGAAAGGGGGGATTTGAAAAAAATAAATGTATTTTTTTGGACAGCAAGCAGACGGCCTAGGATATTAAGTCCATTTGGAGTGAGGGACTGCCTGATATTTTCTATTCCCATAGATAACAAACATAAAGCAAAAAAGCTGAAATTGAAAGAACCCTACTGTGGTCTTTGTGTGCTGCAAGGTGTAAGGTACATTCAAGAGAAGGTACATTCCTTCCACGCCCACTGTAAAGAGCCACCGTGCCACACAGCAGGGCAAAAGTTTGCACATGTCCTTTTGCCTCGTCATTGTTATCCAACAAGTCGTATGCAATTCACGTGCCAGGGAACCCATCTTATCGCAGAAAGTCTAGCCCACAGAAAAACGGCATATTGCACAATATAAACATTGTCTGTGACTAAAATAAAATGGGAGATGCTGACAGATTCAGACATCCATGGTCACAAAAAGCCAGGAGTCACAAGCTTGAAAGCAGTGGGGCCAACTCTAATCCCATGGTAGCATTTGGCAACAGAGTGACCCCATTCATATTGAGAGACTTCTTTAGTTTAGTTACCTTCGTGAAGATATTGGCAAAAATAATAGAGTTATCTATTTTGGAATAACAATCAAATTTAAAACTGATATTTTAGCCCTGACTGGTATGGCTTAGTGGATTAATCACCAGTCTGCAAACCAAAGGGTCATCCATTCAATTCCCAGTTAGGACACATGTGTGGGTTGTGGGCCAGGTCCCCAGCAGGGGGAGCACAAGAGACAACCACACATTGTTGTTTCTCTCCCTTTCTTTCTCCCTCCCTTCCCCTCTGTCTAAAAATAAAATAAATAAGAAATCTTTTTAAAAAACCCTGATGTTTTAAGGTCGCCTATCTGCATAAGTATCAGAAGTTTTTAAGAAAATATTGATAATATTCTGAGAATTGAAATATGGTTTCAGTTTTAAGATTAATAGCACATAAGGTACATTTCCCCTTTATCCAGTGCTCTTTACTCACTACAAAATGACAAGATACATACATTTATAATAATCTCAACACGTACCCCTTTATTCCTTGAGCCTGACTGTTGTTAATCAGTATTGGTGATGAAAGCAGTATTCTAACAGTAGTTTCTTCAACCCAAGGCCATCCTGTGAAGTCATTACTAATTTGAGGCAAATCTGATCTCATTGGATTGACCTAAGTCACGCTGTTTGTTACCCCTTCCATGAGCCAAGCTGCCTGTCTTATTCTTGCATATTTTAAGTTACCAAAATCCTATGTTATAGAAAACCACTTGTCTTCTGAATTTACTCTATGTAATCATTGATTTGTCTTCATTTTCCTTTAGAACAATTTCATTTTTAATTTAACAAGGTTTTAATTTTTTATCCACATTTTAAAATGGGCTAACAGTATACTTTACAATGTATGGTTGGTTGTGAAGATTAATAAGTTAATATACTTGTAAAATGTTTAGAATGGTGCCTTGCACATAGAAAGTGCTATGTAATTTTCAGTTATTAGTACTATTACAAACATGTAATAGGAGATTACATCCTTATTCTTTTGGTTAGGCATGTTTTCTTTTGAAATTTTAAGAAAGAAATCAATAAATTCATGTGTATGCTTTTAAAGTTAATAGTTGGTAAGCACAAACAAGAAAAAATATGAAGTAAATTGTATCATCATAAGTTCAATTGCTTAAAGTAAAGATTCTGTTTTAAAGTTGTTCTGAGCTCCATCCATGCTGCCTCAAAGGTTAGGGGTTCCTTCTTTCTTTCTGCTGCATAGAATTCCATTGTGTAAATGTACCATAGTTTTTTGATCCATTCATTTACTGATGGGCTCTTAGGTTGCTTCCAGACCTTGGCTATTGTAAATTGTGCTGCTATGAACATTGGGGTGCATAGGTTCTTTTGGATTGGTGTTTCAGGATTCTTAGGATATAATTCTAGCAGTGGGATTGCTGGGTCAAAAGGCAGATCTATTTCTAGTTTTCTGAGAAAATTCCATACTGTTTTCCATAGTGGTTGTACCAGTCTGCAATCCCACCAACAGTGCACTAGGGTTCCCTTTTCTCCACAACCTCTCCAACTTTTGTTTGTTGCTTTGTTTATGATGGCTATTCTGACCGGTGTGAAGTGGTATCTCACTGTGGTTTTAATTTGCATCTCTCTAATAGCTAGCAAAAGCATTATGCTAAGTGAAATAAGCCAGGTGTTGAAAGACAAATACCATACCATCTTACCTTTAGCAGGAACCTAATCAACAGAACAAACAAACAAACAAAATATAACCAAAAACACTGAAATAGAGAACAGGCTGACAGTGATCAGAGGAAAAAGGGGAAGAAATTTCAGGGGAAAAGGGGAAGGGTTTGCATGAACAAGTATGGGGGACACATGGATGGAAACAGGGTTGGGTGGAAACGGGAGGGACCTGGGGAGGACTGGGGGGATGGGCTGGGATGGAGTAAAAGGCAGAAAACTGTACTTGAACAACAATTAAAATAAAAAAATAAAGTTGTTTTGAGCTGGGAGTGCAGTTGCCTGTGTTATCAGTTAATGAAGAGACCCCACTGACTTAAGAAGGAAGACTGGGCAGTTAAACCCCTGAAGACGAGGGGTTTATATTTCAGCACATCTACTTGTCATGAGATGGGGTTTGCAGTGCTTTGAGAGTCACATTTTCTCTTCCTTCCAACAACTCACCACTCTGATCTTTTTCTATTCACTGATGTGTAGATTTTTACCCCTGTTGTATTATTATAACACTATGGTCAGAAAAGCCACCCAATTCTTTTCAGATATTATTGATTTATTGTACTTGAACAGGGACAAGGAAAGCTGTTTCTGGTTTTTGGAAATAAGAAGATATCCAGGGCCATCCCTTGTGTGATTCCTGGGGAGCCAGGAACACATTCCTTGTGAAGAGCAGAAGAGCGGCCCTGGATCCCAGATTCCAGGCAGCTGGTGCTCTGGAGCCGTGTGATGTGGCGGCACTGAGCTGTCTATGATGCTGTATTCAACTGGGGACCAGGATGAGAAACGATCTAGTTAAATGCACATAAGCTTAATGCTCAATGATCTAAAATGTTTTACAGACATTCCAAGTACTGAAAATAAAATTATAGTAAACTGTGCCTAATTGACATTGTAGGATAAAATATTAAATATTTCTTTCTTGCTCTTTTTGCTTAAAAACAGATTTTGCTTATATTCCAAATCCAATTTTATCAGTATTTACTCTAATTTATGTTCAAACACAAAGAAAAGGGTCACTACAAAATACTAATATTATTTACTGTGAGTAAACTCCTGCACCTAATACAACAAAAACAGTAAAATACAAGAGGGTACCCCACAAAAAATGGAATTATCTTCTGGAGGGCAGGCCCCTAGTACAGTTCAGGCTTCTCCCACTAGGTGAATGTTCTAGGAACCCATGAGTGTCAGGTGCAGTTGGTGTTGTGAGAAGCTGCATTCGGCTTCAGTGAATTTTTTTGAAGATTCTTTCAACACGTTTGCCCATTTCATGATGGGTGATTTACAAGTACACCTGCCCACACTGTGCTGAGTGTTCAGCAGTTTTTGACCCCAAACAGCATGACCTCTGTGCCCCACCCTCCCTATTCCCCAGATGTCAGCTCAAGCAACTTATTTTTGTTTCCCAGGATGAAAAAAGTCCTCAAGGGGAAAGGTTTAGCTGATGTGGAAGAGATGAAACAAATAAACCCAGCAGAAGCACTAAAAGGTATCAAGATCAACAAGTTCAAAAACTATTTTGAGCAGTGGAAAAAATGTCTCAATAGGTGCATCAAATGGAGAGTACTTTGAAGGTGATTGAAGTTTAAATATATAAGAATAAATACACAATTTTTTATAAATAAATGCTGGTTTTTTTAGTCCCCTCCGATGCAGAGATCTATTATGCTAACATTTTTCTGACACCAAAGAAATACAGATTTTTCCCTTAGAGGGCAAATGTAACAGTAAACTTTTGAAAGATAAATGTTAACTAAGGACTTCCGCCAAGATGGAGGCGTAGGTGGAAACACTGTGCCTTCTCTCACAACCAAGTTTAAAAACAACAAAGTTTTAGCAACAAAAACGTAGCCAAACAACAGAAAACTGAACTATACGGAAGTCTGACAACAACAAACCCTTCAGCCAAACCGGTAAGAGGGGCAGAGCCAGCAGCAGAGTGGGGTTGGACAGGAAAGATCCACCGGACCTACCAGCGCTCGACCCAGGCGGGCACTCAGTGGGTGGATCCCAGGTGTGGAGTAGCAGCCGGCGGACCCACTGAGGGCGCAAAGCAGTGGACTCACTGAGAGCTGACTGTGGTCACACATTCGCATGCAGATAACTGGAGAAGGAGCGAGCAGTGAGACTGAGACAGACCACGCAGGCCCCAGCAGTGGGAAGCGGCAGAGGGAACCGCCATTGTCCCTCTCTGACCCCGCCCCCACATGCAGCATCACAAACCAGCAACCTGGGCGGCCCCGCCCTGGTGAACACTTAAGGCTCCGCTCCTCATACCTAACAGGTGCGAACAGAGCAAAACATTATGGCTCATGAAGAACAGCTCAAAGCCCCAGAGCCAATAACTCTAAGAGACAAAGAAATAGCAAAACTCTCAGATGCACAGTTCAAAACACTGGTGATCAGGATGCTCACAGAACTGGTGAATTTTAGTCACAAATTAGAGGAACATCACAAATTAAAAAATATGAACAGTAAAAGGACAGCAAACTCACAGTTATTAACAATCACACCTAAAACAAAAGCAAACTAAGAGAACAGCAAGATCAGGAGCAGAACCATAGAAATGAAGATCACACGGAGGGTTAGCAACAGGGGAGTGGGAGGAGGAGAAGCAGGGAGAAGGTACAGAAAATAAGTAGCATAGACGGTAGGTAGAAAATAGATGGGAGGGAGGGCAAGAATAGTATGGGAAATATAGAATCTAAAGAACTTAAGACATGTGGTCATAAACTAAAGGGGGGAATGGTGGGGGAGGGGTGTGCAGGGTGGAAGGGAATGAACGGGGGAAATAGAACAACTGTAATGGCATAATCAATTAAATATAAATATATAAAAACATAAATTTGCTATAGAAAAAAGTATAAAGGACACATGGACAAAAACTAAGGGGGGTGGAAATGGGAGGGAGGTGGGGAGTACTAGGGGGGGCCTGGGATGGGAGTAAAAGACAGAAAACTGTACTTGAACAATTAAAATAAGTAAATTTAAAAAAAGAAAGATAAATGTTAACTAAAATTTTATGAATCAAATAAACTTTTAAAAATGCTCTATGAGTTTGTTTTCATCATTATTCTTTTAACTGTTTCACTTTAGAAACAGTTATCACCTAATACTATGTGATCATACATGGGCATGCACTACAACTGTGTGAGGATGTGAGTGGTGTGTAAGATCCGTTTGGTCTAAAGTTATACCTCCATCATAGAAAATTACTTGTTATATATAATCGCACCATATTGTGAACTGTTGAGTAAAATAGCCTGTGTGCCCATCTTGTTCCTGTTTATAGCTAGGCTGTGACATGATTTTACCTGATAACTGGAAGCTGAGCCACATCATGAAGCTAAGAACAGACTCCCAGTTTTGACTAATTAAGCTGACAAATAGTGTCCTACGTATGGCCCCTCGACTTATGTCTCATCCTTTCCTTTTGGAAACACTTTCCCATCTTCAACCACATTCCAGTGGTCACTCTTCATTATTCTCCTTTACTTTCTCCTCTCCCTCTGCTCAACCTCTCAGCGTTGGTAATGCCTGGGACTAGTTCTGGGCTCCCTTCCCCTCTGTATACACATGTAGCTGCCAGGCTGCCAGTAACAAGCATCTCCAACTTACATCTTCCCCTTCTCCATCTCGAGGTGCATTACCCTCATCTGAGGCATTGGAACCTCTCACTCTCCTATTCTAATAGTCTCTCAACATCTTTTCTACTTCTACTCTCACCACTGTACAGTCCACTTTCCATATAATCAGTCGAACTGATTTTTAAAAATATAAACCAGATCTCATCACACCCTGCTTTAACACCATCTTATGTTGGCCCATTGCAGTCAGAACCCAGTCCATCCTCCTACCCCTGGTGGCACTGCTCTGTGTCACCTGTCTTCTTCCCCTCTCTCTGATTCCTGTCACCTTTCAGTCCCAGCCACTCCTCTTTCTCCTGGGAATGCCCACTCCATGTTGCTGCAAATATGCACAAGGCAGGCTCCTTCTCTGAGGGGCTTCCTTCAACTACACAATCTAGTGCAGCCACCCAGAAGTTTCTACTGAACCACTACTAAGTAGCTCATCCTTATCTGAAAAAAATTCAGGTTACTACCTTTCTGCCCTCATCAGGATATAAGCTCTCCATCAGAGCAGAGTCCTATCTGCTTAGTTCACACAGAAACATTAGTCCTTTCTCCTCTTTAATTTTATTTTTCAATTACAGTTTATATCCACTATTTTTTGTATTAGTTTCAGGTGTACAGCACAGTGGTTAGACAACCATATGATTTACAAAGTGTTCCCCCTGATATTCCTACTACCCACCCAGCACGATGCGCAGTTATTACACACAATTGACTACACTCCCTGTGCTGCACTTTCCATCCCTGTGGCTATTTTGCCACACCAATTAGTACTTCTTAATCCCTTCACCTTTCACCCAACCCTCAACCTTCCCTGGCAACCATCACTTTCAGAAACACTAGCTCTTTGAACAATACCTGGCACATTGGAAATGCTTAATAAATACTGGTACTTCTTTAATAAAAATGAATGAATGAATAAATCAATGAATACATTCCTGCTTATTTACTGGACCAGTCTAAATACATCACTTTTCTTTCATAACTAGAATTTTAATTTGGTAAATATGTGATGTTCAAAATGTATTAAAAAAAAAGATTAAATTTTATTTTTAGGATTTCATATTCTTATTCAAGCTTGTTTCATTCCTACATGAAGTACATATACAGTATGAATCTTCTCCATTTTATAATAAATAAACTTTTTAAAAAAAACAATTATCCAATGTAGAAGTGACAAATATTCAGAGTCTAGGCAAGACAAATATTTTTATAGCTATATCTGAACTTTTTTAAACTTGATCATTTTCTAAATAGATCATAAAGTAAAAATCACAAAAATTGTATTTTATTGCTCATTGTATTATTGTTAGATAAAGATACATAGTGTTTTATCTTCATTATTCTTCATACATTTCAATATTTTTGCATGTGCCAGGTCACACCAGCCTGGGAATGCAGTAACAAAGAATGAGTCATTATAACAATAACAATGAAATTCGCCAGCTCAGTCTCCAATAAATACACTTCGAAAATGTCAGCCCTCCACCTCTCTCCCCTAAATTGCTACATTTAGAAACAAGGGATCCTTGGGCAGCCTTGCAACATCTTGAGAAGGACAGTCCTCTCTACTTTATGAAGCCCACCTTCCTTCCTTTTTCTTCTTTTGTGCCTCTCTTTAGTCCCATCCATGTTCCTTAAACTCTGTCATTCAACCCACTCCAATGGTTGCTGCTCCTCTTGTTGCCTTGAACACTTGTCACCTCTTCAGCATTGCTGGCAGCACTGCCCCACTCTGTTGGAAGGAACCCAGAAAGGAATCCAGAAAAGACCAGCAGTGGTTGAGACAGTTCTTCACTGGTTCTTTATCTTTTCTCCTTGCACAGTCCATTGTCCTAGAACCAATTGTGCCCTGGTCTCTTCTCTAGCCAAATCTGCACTCTTGGCCATGTGACCCCATCTTAAGTCTCCAGCACTGGTCCCTTTGGCCCGCCCTGCCAGACATCAAACCTCAGCTTTTCTCTCACATCCAACCCTTGCTTAGGTACTCATTCCTCTTGGAACCCAGAACCCAGCTCTCATTTCAGATACCCTTCATCCTCTAGTGTTTAGACAAGTGCAGAATGTCCACCTCCACTTGTTTGTATCTCCTCTCTCTGGAGAGCACCCCCAATGGTCTACTCATGATCTCTCCTCCCTGGGTATCAGACCTTCCTGCAAATCACATGCTGGCCAAACTGACCAACCCACAGCATCAGAAGGTACCAAACCCATAGGGACTGTGGAGCTGAGGACCTGTCTCTGGATGCCTCCAGGTTAAAGATTTAATGTTCTGTTTGTTTCTGATTATAAACTAATAAGCAATAATTAGCATGATAAGTATTAGTAATAAAGTAATAAATTGCCATTATCCTGCCATCCATAATCAATAACATTTTGATTATTTAATATTACATTATTAAATATTCATCAACAGCATACAGGACTCCATGGATCAGTCACTACTATGTAGCCATTCCTCTACAACTATTTCTAGTTTTTCCTGTAACAATAATTCTGTGAAAGAAGTAGTTGGATCTAATACTGAGTGAATTTCTTATTATTCCTTAGGATCAATTCCTAAAAATAAAACGACCAGGTCAAAGAATACAGACATGCTTCTAAGTTATTTTCCAGAAAAATAATACCAATTTAACTTATTCTGGGGGTCCTGTTTTGCTGCATACTCACCAGCATTAAATCATTTATTCTTTTATTTTTTTTTAATCTTTGCTACTTCACAACTTGAATAGTAGGTCATTTCAATTTACATTTCTTTGGTAATACTTTGGTTAATTTGTAAATTGTCTTCAAGGCCTTTGTCTTTTTTTTTTCTAGAGAGAGAAATATAGGCACAAGAGAGAAACACTGATCAGTTGCCTTCCCTACATGCCTGGACTGAGGACTGAACCTACAACCCAGGCATGTGCCCTGATCAGGAACTGAGCCCACAAACCTTTGATTACAGGAGGATGCTCCAACCAACTGAGCCCAGCTGGCCAGGGCTTTGAGGCCTTTGTCTTGTTTTTCAATTGGTGGAATAGCATTCCTATTGTTGTCCTAAAAACATTAAGAATATGACATTTTTATCGTTTCTATTACAAACCTAGTCTAAAAATTACAATTTTATACTGCTATAAAAATAAATCCCATTTAATTAACACCCTTGTCTATAACAGTATGCTCACCTGCCATCATTAGCATCTTTATTGAGTCATACATTTTGACAAAGTTAAAATCAGAAAAAAAGATTCACTTGCAACATTTTTCCAATGTCTACAAGTAAATTACTTTGTGTGTGATATAAAAGGTTTGCCCACAATATTCTTAAAGCATTTTTCAAAGCATTAAAAAATACTCTACTAAAATACACCTCTCTTTGTGTATGGACGCAGCATCTAACTGCTTAAAGATGCTCCTTTCTTTAGCAATGACTAAGAAAGCTGTTCTTATAAGACCACATGGCTTTCTGGAAATCCTTTTCTCTTATTTTCCTAAGAAAGGTCTTTAAAGCTGTGCAGTAGTTTTCTCCATAGTTAAAAACTCTTCACATCCCAGGCATGCAGTAATAACAGAAGTGGGCCCAAAGAACAAAATCAAAAGCTGCCACCACCATGAAACCCGTAATGATATCATGTGGTAGAGTCCCCACTGTAGCTGAGACACTGGTCAGCTACTTAATAGCCAGACGACTGTGTGGGCAATGCTGTTACCTGCACATCATCCCCACTGTGCTGTGTCAGCCTTGCTAACAAGCACAGCAGCAATGTGACAGGGTGATGCATTTCTTCCTGACATTTCCCCCGAGCGACTTTGTACAGCCTCCTTCTATTAATTGCCTTCATCACCTAGTCTTGTGCTGCAAAGACTTCCTTACTGCACATTTGAGAAGCATGCACACGGTGAACCACACATAGGGCAACTGGCTGTCTCAGAAGGGACAACACAACCGAGAGAAATAAAACATTCTAAGCAAGACTGCTGAGTTATGAGAATAAGAGAAAACCCATTTGGCATCAAGATGCAGTTATGGAAAGCTTGTCAAGAAAGTTAAAGTCATTTTCTCCCCCTTCACAAAACAAAGAGAAGGTGTGATTGATGGCTAGTTCATAAAATAGTGAAAGATACATTTTTTAAAAAATGTGTCCTTCTATTCAGCATTCCAACCCCTCATAGGGTTGACTTTTGGAGTTTAAGTGAAAGGACACAGAATTAAAACCAGGAAAGTACTTTAAGGAAAAAATGCAAAATCAATTGCCAAAAATGTTCATTTAAACAAGTACTAAGGGATTATTTAATACATCCAATTAATTGAAAACCATTTTTGAGCAATTAGTATGTTCATGGCTCTTTGTTGGGTGATTTTGAGGAAAAGTACATAATTCTGTCATTTTTTGAGGACCTATTTATGTGTAAGACATACATGAATTCTAATTTCCACAACAACCCTGCAAAATTGCTATTATTTGCCATGTTTTATATATTTTATAGTTGAGGAGTCCAAAGCTGAAAATCACACAGTGGCTCTTAAATGTCACATCCTGAACTTGAACTCAATGTTTTTATTTTTTCTGCTATGTCACAGGGCTTCTCAGAGTAAGGTATAAAAACCAAGCAAGACATGATCTCCAGCCCAGGGGAAGACACACACATAAACATTCAAAACAGCTTATAGACTAGAGAACTTATTGTGTGCAGATGGTGTTTTAAGCAGTTACTACATCTTGACTCATTTAATTCACACAAACCCTCTATTAAGTAAGGCTGATTATGTCCATTTTAAGGATGAGAAAACCAAGGTACTGAGACAAGGGAGGTAACTTGCTGAAGGCCTTAGAGCTAGTGTGTTAATTCCTATGGTGGTCCTAACAGAACACCACAAACCAGGTGGCTTAAAGCAACAAATATTGATTCTCTCACAGTTCTAGAGGCTAGAAGTCCAAAATCAAGGTGTCAGTAGGGCCATACTCTGGAGAAAAATCTGTTCCGTGACTTTATCTTAGCTTCTGATGCTGCCACAACCCTTGGCAGTCCTTGTCTTACTTGTCTCTGCCTCTATTGCTACATGGGGTTCTATGTCTCTTCACATTGTCCTCCCTTGTGCTCATCTGTCTCTGTGTCTCCTCTTCTTATAAGAACACTGGTCATATTGGATCAAGGGCCCATTCTACACCAATATAACCTCATCTTAACTAATTATATCTGCAATGACCCTATTCCCTAATAAGGTCACAGTCTGAAGTTCCAGAAGGATATGGATTTTGAAAGGATGCTACTGAACCCTGCACAGTGAGTCAGTTGTGAAACTAGACTCCCTCTGGCTGAGGTCTGTGTTCATGACCACTGTGCTCCAACACCATTGCAACCACACAGGAATGAATATCAGCAAAGGCATTTCAATATTGCCAAACTAGCAGTGTTTTGGGAGTGTGGGGCTGGTGACATTGGAATGGAATCTTGAAAGATGAATAAAACATCCACTTTTAGGCAGATGTGGGAAAAAGGAATCATACTTGAGGAGAAGAGCACTGTTAAGTAAAGTACATGGTCAGAGAGGGTGTGCTGCCCCTGGGAAACAGCATGCCTGGGGCACAATGGAACGAGGCAGGCAATGCAAAGGTGGGGAGAGCTGCAAAGGGAGTGGTGGGTTTTATGCCTGGAAGGATTTTGGGCCCAAATGGTAGAGGGTCTGTGTGTCAAGCTGAAGCATTTGGACTTTGCCTAACAGAGCATTCAAGCCATGAATGAGAAGTAGTGACACATGATAGGTGCTTTTGGTAGTGGTGGCAAGGATGCAATCAAGACAGGGACACCAGTCAGGAAGCTACAGATAGAATACCCACAAGCTAAGTGTGAGAGGTCAGACTCAAGATTGTCATTTGGTTGGCTGTAGGAGTAAGGGAAGGATGATATATATATTAGGTTTGCAGGAGATGTGGCATCACAGTCAGTGACTAGCATGCTGGCTTTGTTTGATACACGTGACCTCAGAGGAAACTCAGCTGACCCAAGTGTGGCATATTAAAGATACCCATGAATTCTTTGATACTCTTGTCATCTACAGGGAGACAATATTTTTGTCTCCTTTCCTTGGTGAGTTCCATGACGTTCTGGAAGGACGCTCTGGAAGGACGCTCTGGAAGGTCATTAAAAGCTTTGTGGCTTCCACTTGGATCTCTTAGAAGGCTCATTATTGGAAGCCTGAGTTGCCACATAAAAATTACAATTATCCTACTGGAAAGAGAATATGGCAAGACTCAGAGACTACACGGCAGAGAGAAGACTACATCCTGCCTGCCTTCCAGCTGCTCCCACAAAGGTGCCAGACTTATGAGCAATGAATGACCAGCCAGCCCCCAGCTAAATTCTACCAGTTGACCTCAGTTTATGTTACCTGACAATGAAGAAACCAAGCCATGTCCTGCCTGAACTGCCAACCCACAAAATTGTGAGTCAGAGTAAAATGGTTATTCCTGGAGCCACCATATTTTAGGGTAGTTTAGAAAAGATAGCTGGAACCAACCCATAAATGAGGTAGTGTGATTCATTTCATTATCTTTCACAGATGTTATGTAAATCAAAATGAAGAAATATTGATAAGAGTGACAGAAATTTAAATAACTCAAAATGCACATTCATCCCTTGATTAAAATTCAGTAGGGTAGCAAATATTCTAGCAGTGATACAGCAGTGGGTATCAATGGAAAAAATTCTACTTCTTGTGTTATGCCACCCACAGGAAGGAAGGAGGGCACCTTCTTAAAGTTATCCTGGCACAATCATAACAGACCACTTGGTTTCTGATATGGATATTCTGAGAATTGAATGCCAAGATTCATTTTCTCATGATAGGTTTTCAAATGGCTGGAGCTGCCTAATATCAGCTATTAGTACAAAGAACAGAGCTTCAAAGCTAAATAGAACACTTTGCATTTCAGGAATGATAACAAAGCTTTCCCAGTGCTTCTGCTCCCCCCCACACAGAGTGAACAGAACTGTTTCTGTGTTATAGCATTCTGCACTGAACAGGCATTTCCAGCTACCCAGGTCAACAACCACACTGGCATCTATTTCAAGAGTTAAGATTTACCTTACTAGGATAATATTCCTATTTCCAGTATTTGGTAGCATGATGCCTGAATATTGCCTTTAAACACTTCACAGTGGAAGTTAAGTCAACAGTCAAGTTACAACGAGTTCAATCTTTATCTGGCAATTGATGCAAGGTTTAATCTCCAACTCCACATGACTTTCAACCTACAGAAATTTAATGTGCCATGTAGATATCACCACTAAAAAGAAGCCAGTAAAGTTCATACTCGGAACTCCCTATATATTAAAATGCCTGTGCCTCCAATTTTGCTTTCTTTTCCAAATGTACATGGTTCACAATTTTCCTTTCCTCTAAGTCACAGGAGGCAAAATGCTAATGACAGAAGTCTAATGACAGTATTTCTTGTACCTTCCCCTGGAATGCACATTGACAACTTAATTTTCAAAGCTTTATCTTTGGGTCATTTTGTGTAAAAAATGCTGACTAAGGACAATTGCTTGCTGGTAAATATAAGGCCAATGTAATTGACAGAAAATGTGAAATTTAAGTATATCAACTCCTATTGAGAGATAAAATTATGATTAACTAAGAAACATTAAATAAAATGCCCTTAATAATTTCCCAACTAAAATATACATAGAATAATGAACAAATTTGCTGATACTTTTTCTTTATAGGCAGTAATACAATTTTAAAAACATAATAAAGGATCTGTTGTGACTAGAACATATTCTTTGGGTTTCTGTGTGCATGTATGTTGTGTGTATGTGTGTTTTGATGTTTACGGGTTAGTCCTACAGGCTGGCAAAGTTAGGGATGAATTTTAGAGCCCTGGATCCAAGACAACTTAATCTTCTCATATGAGACCAGAACAAACAACTTAACCATATTATGAGGGCTGAGCCCTACCTTTCTATCCAATATAGTTAATTCTTCACTTAACAGTGATTTGAGGAAGAAAATGATCTAACTCTCTGTTAGGTTTGACATTCAAGGAGCTAGGACAGATGTGAAGCAAGACAGCAAAGCCAATTTCTATATTGCATGGGCAAAGATATTTCCACTGAGTCATTTCAAGATATTTTTATTTTTAAAAAATGTTCACAAAACTTTCTTATGGTGCCCTAATAACATGTTACTGCTTTAACTAAAAAAAAACAGTAAAGAGATTCTAGACTTCCATGTTTTGTATGAAGTAGCTTAATATTGTCATTGATAAAAAGGAAAACATGCCAACTGCAGGCAATGTGAATAGAAACTCTGCTGCATCAAAGTGTTCCTGCAGTGTCGGGGCAAGTGGTGCAGGCAGTAACATCAGCAGAAAGTCCTCAGGAGGCAAACTACTGTACATGCTGATTCTGGCATCACACCTGAGCATCATGTATGTGATATGTAGAAAATTCCAGAAAGCAGGCATAGCTAATAGCAAAAGCAGATGAGTTCCTTAGCCCCACAGAAGAAAATACATAACACTCTGAGTTGCTTTTAATAACCTATGTTTTGGAGTGCTTCTTTATTTTTATAAATTGAGTTTGCAGAGCATAAAGCAAAATACCACTGAAAATCCTCTTTGAACAAGGTAACTATAAGTTATAAATAGAATGGAATTTCTTGAGCTTATTAGCAATGGCTTTCAGGCACCTGTATATGTAATATTATGCAGGTGCCAAATATTAGAGATTTTGTGGTGAGGGAAGTAGACACATTGCTTATTCTTTAGACCAGGAGCAACAAACTTTCTGGAAAAGCCCTAACAGCAAATAGTTTTGGATTTGTGGGACATAGAGTCTCTGTCTCAACTACTCAACTCTGCCATCACAATGCAAAAGGAAACATAAACATAAACATAAACATAGTATGGCTGGATTCCAACGAAACCTAATTTACAAACAGATGGAGCTGAATTTGGTCCACAGGCCATTGTTGGCCAACCCCTACTCAAGACTGTTAAACAAGCAATTCCAATGTAATGTGAAATGGGCCAGACACAGGATATACAGGATGTGATGGGCACACAAACGGCAGGGACACTGCACACTCTCCGGGAGGCCAGTGAAGGCTTATCAGAATGAATGACATATGAGGTGAGGATTTGAGTATGAGCAAAAGTTAGCGAGAAAGACTTCAGGAAGAAGAAAACAAAAGGCCCAGACACAAGAGAGGCACATGATCCATTTGAGGATGACCTAGTAAGGGCTGCAGCAGGGTGGGCAATGATGGGCCAACACAGGAAGGCTGCATCAGGAAATCTGTAATTGACACTAATGGGAAGAGGGTGGTATTTATCCAGGACAGTGACAGGATGACACTGAATCATTGTTCTATGAAATAGCAGCGCCCTCAGGAGCTTTTGGGCTATAAAGAACAACCCCCTTTCATTAAATGGTCCCAGGTTGCTAAGCTTTTCATAGTTTTTCTGTCTCCTCTGTTGTCCAGGTGTTTGTCAACCATCACTTCTGCATAATGTGCATACAGTGGGGAAAGTTTTTTCTAATTTCTAATTTTCTGTTTTTAGTCTAGATGACTATTTATTCAAATGCTTTAAATTTTTTATTAAAAAAAGACTAAGTAGCACTGACTGGTGTGGTTCATTTGAAGCATTGCCCCATAAACTGAAAGGTTGTGGGTTTGATACCTATTCAGGTCACGTATTTAGGTTGCATGTTCAATCCCCAGTTGCGATGCATACAGAAGGCAACTGATCAATGTTTCCCTCTCTCTCTCTCTCTCTCTCCCTAAAGGCAATGAAAAAAATGTCCTTGAGTGAAGATTAAAAATAATAATAAAAGTAAAAAATAGAAAGAGTAAGTAAATTGGCTGAGTGAATTATTTTATAAGTACTCTGCAGGGCAGAAACGGAAGACTTCTATCCTCTTACCTTAGTTGGAATCTCTGAGTCAGTGATCCTCAGGTAAGGAAAAATACTGCCGTATTAAGAGTACATAGCTTAGTGAAATCTGTACACATATTCTACTGACATATTCATCCAGAAATTTCGGCCATTATCAAAGGGAAATTCTGTGCTGCAACCACCAAACTCAGTTACTATACTTTCTTATTTCTATAATCATCAAAATATATCTGAAATGTCAGCTACCCAGCCATAACATCCAAAACTATACATTATAAGCCAAAACAGTTTAAAATTTTTTCTGCCTGACTATATGTGGTTTAGAAAATGTATTCTTGGTAACCTGGACCAGAGGATATATACATTTGAATAATAATGGGAGCAGGGATAAAGGGGACCAAACCACTTAGCTTCTTGTGATAGACTTAAATTTTGAACTCTTGAAATTGAAAACACCTTAAACTTTTAATCATAAGAAACTCATTTTATCTTTTTATTTCCACTTTCAAATTCTTTAGAGGCTATTAATTATCAGTGGAGCTGAGTCATATGCAATATCAATATGAAGTATATAACTGGATTATAATTTCCTTAGTTAAACTCTAAATCCCTTAAAAGCAAGGTGGATTTTATTCATCTTTCTATTTCCTACAGTGTCTGGCATAATATCTTGCTCAATTAATTACTGTTGAGTAGATATAAGTGAAACAATTTTCATGAAAACTTACTGAAAGATTTGTATTAACTAACATTATACACAGAGATTTCCTTTTCCCTTCAATCTGAAAAAAAAGAACAAGTTTCCATTTGCTTCCTATAAACCCAATAAACAGAGCAAAGCCATTTGGCAGACTGTAGCTCATTCAATATTTATGAAATTAACCATAACCCGGCAGATTCGATCATTTTAGATGTATTCACAATTGATCACTGTACAATCAGTCAGCCTTGGTAGAAGATCATGGCTCCAGATCAGGAAGGGGTTATTAGAAATTCACTTAGACCTGAAGCGGTCCCTAACCCCTACGGACCCACATCTGACACCATCCCCTGAAGGATCACCCAGATGACAGAGTTGTCAGAGCACAGTTCCAATCCCCCATCAGTTCTCAACTATTTCTCTGCAGTTGTCCAGGAATTAAAACTGAAATAGGAGCAGAAAGCAGCTACCTTAGTTTTTGCTGCTAATATCCAGCTCAGAAGTGACACATTCTTTAAAAGTCTATCTTTTCTCCCACTGAATTGAATTTTTAACATCTTTCCTTTTTATCACTACAGACTCCAGAGCCCATTTTTGCCTTTCCACAGCCAAATATACATACATAATACACATACACACACACGCATATATATATGTAATATGCTTCTACTTCCCAGTTTACCTTGAGGATGCACTTAAATAATTTAATGAAACTGTTTCCATTCCATAAGTCATATTTCTTTCAGTGTTTTGCACTTTAAAGTACTTCTCCTGCCACAGATATTTAGGGCTCAGCATATGCATCTTTCTAAATGTAAATATTATACAAACTTTAAAAGACATCAACAACCATGAATACTAAATATAGTAGCTGTCATTGTTTAATTTAAATTACAACCACCAACTATCAAGCATGCCAAATACTCAATGCAATCAAAGGGAACTTCCCTTTACATGTTGTCTTCTCTTCTGACAGCTTTATAAAAGAAGCCCAAAATAAAAATGTATAAATTTCAAAGTAGCTCAAATTCAAAACTTTTTTTATTTAGTTTTGTTCCCTTGGATTCTTATAAATGCTTATTAATAGACACAAACTTGCATTTTCCTTCAAGAATACAAGACAAAAATGACTTTTGTGGATATTTTAGATTTTGCCTCAGAATGTTAGCTTATGCTGCTATAACAAAAACAAAACAAAACCAACAAAATCTCAGAAGCTTAATAAATCAACAGAATCTCAGAAGGTTAATACAGAAGTCTCATTGCAATAAACTTACACAAACCTTCAGGGTGTTCTGCTCAGCGGAGTCACTGAAAGACCCTGGCTGGTGTGAGACCCACTCACTACACGTCTCCATACTCTCCAAGACAGGAAAAAGGAAATGCACAAATTGCAGTGTCTGCCCAGAAGTGACACCCACTTCAATGTGTACATTTCATCACCCAATGCAAGTCATACAGTCATGGATCGCGTGAAAGAAATAGTTGTGAACAGTCCTAATAACTACCACAATCTTAGGTAGACCAAAAATAAAATCAGTCTCAATCTCTCTCTCTATCCCTCTTCCCTTCAGCCCCCACTACGCGTGTATGTACATATATATTACAATATAAGTGTAAGAAAAAGAAATATCATTCTCAAATTCTGTATCAGTGTAAGCACTCACTTTACTATTAACTCTATTTTCTCTCTTTTAAAGTGAATAAGAAAAACAGAGTCATTCTTAATCCAAGTACGCATGTCATAATTTCCTTACCATGAAAAAAAGAGAGACAACTTTTGGGTAAATTTTACAAATCAGAAAATTTCTATATACCAGAGTAAGAGACAGATGAATAATCCATTGAATCTTTCACTTTGGCTCACTAGCCTCTAAATATATCCAGTACTTGAGCAGATGGACATAGCATAATTCAATAATAATGTGAATCTCTTAAGCCAAAATGTAAATTTCTTATGCTCTAAGTTTTAAGATGTATACTTTGATGTAGCTAAATATTCATTTTAAGAGATTATCTAGTTCTTAGTTACATAAGCTTATGTAAGATTATTCTCAGTGATACTATTCTTATAATTTAAAGGCTAACCTTAGAATAGAAAAGGCTTTACATGAAATAATAACCAAAATCATTTTATTTCACCAAACATCTACTGAGTATCTACTAAGAACCATGCTACCTACAAGGAGTCCAACGTTGAATGAAATACGACTATGATCAATCCATTGCTTATCAGGTCTGATTACCCATTAGTGAAATTTTTCCACTGTATATAAGACTCCTACATTTCTTGTATCTTCTCCTTAAAATCTTGTGAATTCAAGTCCATGAAAACAAAGAAATTTGAAGAGGAGGAAGTGGATTAAGAAATAGAAACAAAACTGCTGACTTTTCACTGATGACTATACATATGGTGGGATTCTATGATTTTTTTATTTAGGGTTATTAGAATAACTTCCACTTCCATAGCAGGTAACAAACATATTTAATTTCTATTACATTTCTGAATAAGCTCCTAAAAAGGCTTGTTCTCTATGCCCAGCAACTTGGAGCTCAGTTCCAGGCTATGAAGATATTTTAGGTTGTTTTATATACTTATAAAGAAACCTTTGGGCTCCAAAACCACTAATGCCCCATTGGATACCCTAAAAGGAACAATTGAGTATCTGGCTCTTAAAAAATGTGTGCATATGTGGGTCATCAAATCTGAAACCACCCAGCCAAAAGACCTTCTCAATCTCTGAATACCTACCAAACTAGGTCTACTGAATATAAAATTTTCTCACACTGGAGAAGTGCACTTAGGAAGTACAATGGTTAGAAGAGATTGTCAGAGAAGTTATCTAAAAAGAGTTATCTGAACAAAAGGTGTTTTTAAGCAAAAAGGCAAAAGGATATTATTCAAAAGTTGAGTGAAACATTTTCATTTTACTTCTCCCAAGATGTGATGCATACTTACCAAAGGTTTTCCTCTTCCTTTTCTTTATTAGTCCTTTGTCATACATCCTAACTTTAAATCAGAACCAAAGGTTTTAGCTACCATAAATAAAGAGCAATGTCAATGGGCATGTTACGTTAAGCTGCAATTTTTGACTTTTGTTTTTGGTTTCACTTAAGTATATCGGGATCTACAAATACACATCCTGAAAACCAGATGGAAGACGAAACCTCAAGGTTTTTCTTGATCTTAACACTTATAGGAAATAGGAACATGCCATTTCTAGGACTTCATAAAAATGCATTTATCTTTTATCCATAGCAAATGGTTCACTTTCATTAAGGTTTTTTTTAAATGAAAAGTTAATGTTATCTCTTATAAACTGCAAGGAAAATACCAAAAGGTATCAAAGGAATCATTTGACACAAATCAACTTGAAGTGTTACCCTATTCTAGTCCCTGCTACATGAACATGGAGCTCATTACACTCTGTTAGAAACTGATTTCTGAAAGTATGCATATTTCATGGGCCATGTTGTATGTATGTCACATGATATGCTGGTTACCATGGCGAAATGAGCTTTTCTTTTAAGAGAAACAACAGTGCCCTTTTTCTCAATGGTATTAGATCCATTCTGATTCCAATGTTGTTTCAGAGAGGAGCTAGAGAAATGAAAGCAGCAGGAAATAGAAACCATCTCAGAAAGACAGCTCTGTTCTTCTATTGCTTTTGGATTTAGTGAAATTCAGATGAATAACAAAGTAGATTCTCAATTATCTGAACATAGAACTGAACTCTGCTGGCATTGTACCACATGACACTCAAAAAGCGGATAATTCTCACATGATTAAATTAGAGTTAAAATTACTATAAAACTTTGAAGAGTAAAATTAATGACTGGGTGGTTATGGCTCATACTGGAATTTAATCCAAGGATTCTCAATTCTATCACTCACAAACACCTACTTTGAAAAACATCATTTTGTGTAGCCTAATTTACAATACTGAAATAAAATTCATGGGTAATTTAACTTACCTACACATTCACTTAAAAAAAATCACTGTAAGAACTCAACTGTAACCTACAAGAGACACAAGGAAACTAATTTATGACAAAGTCATATGTGTTTCTATAAGGTAAATGCTCACACTGGACAACTAGGATGAAACAGTCACATGCCTGCTAATCACCATCAAAGCAGTATCTGCAAATCTGTGTTATTAGGGACTGAAGAAGTGTTCAACATCTCCTATAAAATTCAGAGCAAAAGAAAGTACAGTTATATACATTTATACTTCATTGTGTTTCTGAAAAATTCAACATTTAGTAAAACAAGGTTTGTTCTGGTCAGTGTGGCTCAGTTGGTTGGAGCGTTGTCCCATATACCAAAAGCCACGGGTTTGATTCCTGACCAAAGCACATGCCTAGACTGTAGCTTCACTACCCCGTCAGGGCATGTGCAGGAGGCAACAAATTGATGTTTCTCATATCAGTGTCTCTCTCTCTCTCTCTCTCTCCCCCCCTGGCCCCTGCTATTCTGTCTTCCTTTCTCTCAACTTAAATAAAATTTTCCTATAAACCTGGGTTTAAAAATGCACCAACATGACCTCTGGACAAGATGGAGGCATAGGTAGATATGCTTTGCCTCCTTGCACAGCCAAAAGAAGGACAACAACAAATTTTAAAATAAAAAATAACCAGAACTGACAGAAAATCTAACTGTTTGGGGGGTCTGACAACCAAGGAGTTAAAGAAGAAACATGCATTCAGACTGGCAGGAGGGGTGGAGACAGGCAGCCAGGGTGGAGAGGATGTGTGGCAAGACAGTAGCTAGAGGACCCAGTGGTCCCACATTTGCATTCGAATAAACAGGAAAAACAACTGGGGAGACAGACAGACCACACAACTCAGGGTTCCAGCACATAGAAATAAAGCCTCAAAACTTCTGCCTATAAAAATCTGTGGGGGTAGCAGCAGCAGGAGAAACTCCCAGCCTCACAGGAGAGTTCATTGGAGAGACTTACAGTGTCCTAAAAAGTACACAAGACCAGCCACCTGGGAATCAGCACCAGAATGTCCCCACTTGCTTGTGGATAGTGGGGTAAGTGACTGAAAGTTGGCAGAGAGCTGAGCAAATGGCACTGTTCCCTCTTGAACCCCTCCCCAACAATGCAGCCACCTGGGTTGCCCTGCCTGGTGAATACCTAAGGCTCTGCCCCTTACAACATAACAGGTGCAGCGAGACAAAAAATACGGCCCAAATGAAAGAATAGCTCTAAACTCCAAAAATAAATAGAAGTGAGCAATGAAGAGATAGCCCACCTCTAAGATGCACAGTTCAAAACACTGATAATCAGGATGCTCACAGAAATGGTGAGTATGGTTGCAAAAGAAAGAAAAAAGTGAAGGCTATGCAAAGTGAAATAAAGAAAAATATATAGGGAACCAACAGTGAAGGGAAAGGAAACCAGGACTCAAATCAACAATTTGGAACAAAAGAAAGAAAGAAGCATTCAACCAGAACAGAATAAAGAAACAAGAATTTTAAAAAATGAGGAGATGGTTAGGAACCTCTGGGACTACTTTAAACATTGCAACATCTGAATTATAGGAGTGTCAGAAGGAAAAGAGGAAGACAGCAAATTGAAAATTTATTTGAAAAAATAATGAAGGACAGCTTCCCCAGTCTGGCAGAGGATCCCGGCCCCTACCTACTCAGTGCCAATAGGATTACAGTTACAGAGACAACCTCCCCCAACACCACCACCTCTCCCTATTGAAAACCACAGTTCTAAATTACATATTCAATTAAAAGAAAGCATATACTAAAACGCTAAGATGCCCTGGCTGGTGTAGCTCAGTGGATTGAGCACAGGCCTGTGAACCAAAAGATCGTGGTTCGACTCCCAGACAGAGCACATGCCTGGGCTGTAGGCCAGTTCCCAGCAGGGGACACATGAGAGGCAACCATATATTGATATTTCTCTCCCTCTCTCCTTCTCTTCCCCTCTAAAGATAAATAAATGAAAAAATTTTTTTAAAAATCTAAGAGTATATATTTCAAAAGTCTCCCCTTACCACAAACTTTTAAAAAATTTAGATATAATTGACATATGACATTAGTTTCAAGGAAACAACATAATGGCTCTATATTTGTATATATTATGAAATGACCACCATAGTAAAACTAGGTAACATCCATCACCATACATAGTTGCTAATATTTTTTCTTGTGATGAAAAATTTTTAATCATTTTTTATTGTTGTTCAAACACAATCATCTCTGTTTTCCCACCACCACTTTCCCCCACCTCCCACCCTCAATCCTTTCCCACTTTGGCTTTGTCCATGGGTCCTTTATACATGTTTCCTGATGCCTCTTCCTCTTCTTTCCCCCCATTATCTCCCTCCTCCCCACCCCTCTGGTTATTGTCAGTTTGTTCTTTATTTCCACGTCTCTGGTTATATTGCTCACATATTTTGTTGATTAGGTTACAGTTGTAAGTGAAATCATATGGTATTTGTCTTTGATTAGCTGGCTTATTTCACTTAGCATAATGCTCTCCCATTCTATCCATGCTCTTGTGAAGGGTAGGAGCCCCTTCCTTCTTTCTGCTGTGTAGTATTCCATTGTGAGGAAAACTTTTAAAAATATATTTCTTTAGCAATTTGCAAGTATAAAATATAGTACCTACCATAGTCACATGCTGTACATTACATTCCAGGGCTTACCATACCACAAATTTTGACTCAAAGCAGACAAAAGACACAAACACAGTCCAAGGTACATATAAACCTTCTAAGGGAATCAAGCTCATTGATTTATTTACCTGATTTGTTCCATACGGATCCATTCCAATAAATTCTGAGGAAGGAACACTCTCTACTTATACATCCAGAGTCCCCTACTCTTGCTGCTGCCTATAGGTAATAAACTGAGGGTGCTGACCCTGGCTGACCACTCCATTTAGCTACCCTTCCTTTCTAGAGTTTCTTGCCCTCTCCTTGTGGGTATGCTGTCTTCCTAATTTCCCACTGACCCCTACGTAGGTCAGTACACACAGTGGTGCAGTCCACAGAATCTGGAATCAGGCTACTGGTTCAGACCTCAGTTTAACCATTTACCCACTACATGAGTTGGGGCATTTTCTTATTTTGTCTGTGCCTCTGTTTCCTCACCTATAAAATGAAGTTTTAAAAAATACCAATGTCTTAGGCTTGTTGTGAAGACTAAGTGACTTAATCCATTCAAGTGCTTAACATAGTGTCTATGGGAGAGTAAGGGCTCTGTCATCGCTGGTCCCATGGTCTGATGAACCTGAGGATCTCAGAAACCTTAGACTGGAAAAACACTTATAAATTTAAAGTCATAAACTGTAACATGTCCCATTATGAAAATCTACAACGAACACCTTTCAGGTTTAAAATATGTGACTGTGTTTCACAGCGATAGTTCTGTTCTAACCCAGTAACCAGGAAAGTAGCCACATGAAGCATAACATTGAACTTTCCCTTGAATGTGGATGGATTTTAAAATACATTCTCTTTTGGGTTTTAATTTTTTTATTTTCACCTGAGGACATGTTTATTGAGTTTACAGGATGTGCCTCAACAGGGAACACAGGACTGAACCCAAAACCTAGGCATGTGCCCTGACCAGGAATTGAACCTGCAACCTTTCAGTCTACAGGATGATGCTCCAACCAACTGAGCCACACCAGCCAGGGTTTCTTTAGGGTTTTAAATGAACCATTTTAGTAAAGTTAACTTCTGCTCTAGCTTATATATACGAGCTTACTAACAAATAATATTCAGTCCTATTTTTCCTACTGTAATTGTAACAATTTTAGCAAATGTAAAATGACTTCAAAATAAAGTTTTGTTCTCATTTGGGGTTTACATTTTTAATATACTGAATGCTAAAAAGGTGTATTAGATGTAACAAATTCATTCATTCTTTCACTGAGTCAATCTTTACCGAGAACCTACCATGTTCTTGTCACTGCAGCAGGAACTGGAAATAATACACTAAAAGATACAAACCCTACTTTCAAAAAGCCTTCAGTCTCTGGAGGCAGACAGGCTCTCACACATAGGCTGTCACTCAGTGTGAAAAACATTGTGAATCTAGAAAATACAGAGCTGCAGCTGTGCTGATGAGCTGTTTTCAAGGTTAAAATATCAAGATTTGTTATTTCTTCACTGTTCATTCTGTACATACTGAGTGAATTCCTGAAATAAGTAAAGAACTGTTTCTTTCTTCAAGGCAATGCACTGTAGTCCTTAGTGAAGTAGAAAATTTAATATTTTATCTTTGCTATCCATAGATTATAGTACAATAATGAGTGAGAGTACCCACAACTTTTGAGAGGATAATACTTTTTACCTATTCTGTAGAGTATAAGGGTGGTAATTCCTGATGGCTAGAAAATTTTTAAAGTGACCAGTGGAAGTGACTCCTAGCCCCAGGAGTCAAGGAGACTTTAAATCAATGTGACATGATCAGAGTGTTGACTGCAGTCTGCCTCTGTGTTCAATGATCATTTATACTCTGTGGATAGCATGGGCCACTCAAACCAGTGTTTGAAGTTTGGAAATGCCTTTAGTTTTGTTTCTTAAACTCTCTGAATTTTATTTTTTCATCCTCAAAAGTCAGAATAAGATAATCAAACTCATAAGATTATTGTATGGCTAAAATAAGAGAACCTGAAAAGCATTATGGTAGACAATCAATGCCTCCATCTTTCCTAGACATCTCATATTTCTGCATTCTCATGTCATCATGACCCTCAATTTGCTTAGTTTTTTCTATCAATACTTTTTTAACTGAGTGGAAAAATTACAAAACACTCAACAAATGCATTTGTTTCAAAAACACTATCATTTCATAAAATTGTATCATTTTCAAGAACTACTTAAATTACCTTACAGCTTATATGCAAAAAGAAAAATCCCAATCTGCGTACTACCTGGAACTCTATCCAGAACCTCAACAATAAGAAAGAAGCTACAAATGGAATAGAGCCATTCCTCAAAGACAGTCTTTCAAAGTAGAATAGAACCACAGCAATGGGCTCTGCATTGGTAACTAGCCCCACCAAGTATTTCTTTTTTCTTTTAGTTAAATTCATTGAGGTGGGCCCCAGCCAGGTAGTTCTGTGGGTTAGAGGATCATCTCTGTATGCCAAAGTTGTAGGTTCAATCCCCAATCAGAGCACATACAAGAGATAACCAAAGAATGTATCAATAAGTGTAACAACAAAGTGATGTTTCTCTCTCTCTCAAATCAATAAATAATAAATAAATGACACTTTTCTTGAGTTACTTTGGTTAATAAAATTATATAGGTTTTAAGTGTACTATTCTATGATACATTGTCTATATGTTGCATATTGTGTGCACCACCTAGGTGCACACATTCCATCACCATATAGTTCACCACCCTTACCAGCTCCCCAACTCCCTTCCATCTGGTAACCACTACACTGTTTTCTGTGTCTATGAGTTTCTGTTTGCTTTTCTTGTCTTTTATTTATTTTTTGCTTTAGTTTTATATCCCACATGAGTGGCATAATATGGTTCTTGATTTTTCTCTCTGACTTATTTGGCTTAGCATGATATCCTCAAGGCCCATTTGAAATATTGCCATTTGCTATAGGACTTTCCATGTACACTATCATGTCATCTGCAAATAATGACAGTTTTGTTTCCTCCTTTCCTATTTGAATGCCTTTTATTTCCTTTTCTTGTCTTATCACTGTGGCTAAAACTTCCAATACTATATCAAATACAAGTGGTGAAAGTGAACAATCTTGTCTTGTTCCTGATGTTAGTGGAAAAGCTTTTAGTTTTTTCTCATTGAGTATGATATTGGCTGTAGGTCTCTCATATATGGCCTTTATTATATTGAGGAATGCTCCCTCTATTCCCACTTTGCTGAGTTTTTTATCATAAATGGGTGTTGTACCTTATTGAAAGCTTTTTCCACATCTATTGATATGATCATGTGATTTTTGTCTTTGCTTTTGTTTATGTGATGTATTACATTTACTGATTTGCAAATAGTGAACCATCCTTGCATCCCTGGGATGAATCCCACTTGTTCATGGTGTATGATCTTTTAACGTATTGTTGGATGTGGTTTGTCAATATTTTGTTGAGGATTTTAGCATCTATGTTCATCAGCGATATTGGCCTGAAGTTTTCTTTCTTTGTTGTATCTTTATCTGGTCTACCCCAAAACTGCTCAACCTACTAAATGAATTTGGCAAAACAGCAGGATACAAAGTCAATATCCAGAAATCAAAAGCATTTTTGTATACCAACAATGAATCAGCAGAAGCAGAAATCAAGAAAAAATCCCATTAGATATATCAAAAAGAAAAATAAAATACCTAGGAATAAACCTAACCAAGGACATAAAAAACCTGTATGCAGAAAACTACACAGCACTGAAGAAAGAAATCAAGAAAGACACAAACAAATGGAAATATATACCATGTTCTGGACTGGAAGAATTAACATCATCAAAATGTTCATACTACCCAAAGCAATTTACAGATTCAATGCAATACCTATTAAAGTACCAATGACATACTTCACAGATATAGAACAAACACTTCAAAAACTTATATGGAACCACAAATGACCCTGAATAGCAGTTGCAATTTTGAGAAAGAAGAACAAAGTAGGAGGAATCACAATACCCGATATCAAACTGTATTACAAGGCCACTGTAATCAAAACAGCCTGGTACTGGCATAAAAACGGGCACACAGACCAATGGAACAGAACAGAGAGCCCAGAAATAAACCCAAGTCTCTGTGGTCAATTAATATTTGACAAAGGGGGCAGCAACATAAAATGGACTAAAGATAGCCTCTTCAACAAATGTTTTGGGAGAACGGGACAGCTACATGCAAAAAATTGAAACTTGAGCACAGACTTACACCATAAACCAAAATAAATTCAAGGTGGATAAAAGACTTAAATATAAGCTGGGACACCATGGAAGTCCTAGAGGAGAACATGAGCAGGAAAATCTCAGATATTTCATGCAGCAACATTTTTACTGATATGTCCCCTAGAGCAATGGACATAAAGGAAAGAATAAACAAATGGGATCTCATCAAAATTAAAAGCTTTTGCATGACTAAAGAAAACAGTATTAAAATAAAAAGAGAACCAACTGTATGGGAAAACATATTTGCCAATGATACCTCAGACAAGGGTTTAATCTCCAAAATATACAAAGAACTTACATGACTCCACTCTAAGAAGACAACTAACCCAATTAAAAGGTGGGCAAAGGACTTGAACAGACATTTCTCCAAGGAGGACATACAGAAGATCCAGAGATGCACAAAAAGATTCTCAATATCACTAGCTATCAGAGAGATGCAAATTAAAACCACAATGAGATACCACTTTACACTGGTCAGAATGGCTATCATAAACAAAGCAACAAACGACAAATGCTGAAGAGGTTGTGGGGCAAAGGGGACCCTAATCCATTGTTGGTAGGATTGCAGACTGGTACAACCACTGTGGAAAACAGTATGAAATTTTCTCAGAAAACTGAAAATGAACCTGCCTTTTGACCCAGCAATTCCACTGCTTAGAATTATATCCTAAGAATCCTAAAACACCAATCCAAAAGAACCTATGCACCCCAATATTCATAGCAGCACAATTTACAATAGCCAAGAGTTGGAAGCAACCTAGGTGCCCGTCAGTAAATGAATGGATCCCAAAACTATGGTACATATACACAATGGAATTCTATGCAGCATAAAGAAAGAAGGACCTACTACCCTTTGCAACAGCATGGATGGGACTGGAAAGCATTATGCTGAGTGAAATAAGCCAGGCATTGAAAGACAAATACCATGTGATCTCATCTTTAACAGGAAACTAAACAACAAAACAAACAAGCAAGCAAAATATAACCGAAGACACTGAAAAAGAGAACAGGCAGACAGTGCCCAGAGGGGAGAGGGGAGGGAATTTCAGGGGAAAAGGGGGAAGGATTTACAGGAACTAGTATAAAGGACACATGGACAACAACTAAGGGGGGTGGAAATGGGAGGGAGGTGGGGAGCACTGGGGGGGGTGGGCTGGGATGAGAATAGAAGACAGAAAACTGTACTTGAACAACAATTAAATTTAAAAGAGAAATATTGCCATTTGCAATATTTGCAAATGTTTGTCATATTGCAAATGGCAATATTTCATCTTTTCCTATGGCTGAATAGAACTCCATTGTATATTTGTACCACATCTTCTTTATTCAATCATCTATTGAAGGACAATTTGGATGTTTCCACATCTCAGCCACTGTCAATGATCATAGGGATGCTATTTCTAAGCAGTTGATTTTTTTAAAGTTTTTCTGTTCTGCAGTGAGGAGGGAGGGGATGGAAATGTAGGAGTTCAGCTGCTGAGCCTAGGGTATCTGGCAGTGTGGACAGCTCTCATGCTCCACACAGAAAAACATCAGTATGCCACTCTTCAGGAATGCTGGGTTAGGAGCTAGGACTAGATAGAAATGCCATACTCTTTTCAATGTTTCAAACTACTGCCCTTGAAACTGTTAGTTTCCTTTCTTTTTAAAAAAAATATAGATTTAATAAATATCGAATGACAAATTCAAACAAATATCAGCTTAGTTAGCTGAAATAAGGTATTTTCCAAACCTGCTCAGGAAAGCCCAGTAAGTCTCTGTTTTAAGAAATCATATTTTATCATAACCATTTACATATAAAAATCTTACTTTTTTCAAACTGGTCATATGCTTCACACCTTGCCACATTATAACCCTAATTTGAGTATTACAGAGAGAGAAGAACATGAAACAGGAATTCCAGCCCTCACAGGGCTCAGTTCAAAATCTAACTGGGGACACGAACACATATTGACAGAAGATTCAATTAAGAAAACACAGATAACTAAATGCATGATGATTCCTTGAAACTTCATTGATTTAAATATTATGCACCATTCCTAGGAGATCACTTGCAACTTTTCTCCTTTTTACATTGAGTTGATTACAAAGCTTGATTATACCCCAGTTGGCCTGGGACACAAATCATCACTAACAATGACAACAAATCCCCTTATTGAGTGCTTACTTTCTGCTTCACATTCTGCAAAGCCACAGGCCATGGCTGAAGCCATTCAAGACTCATCAACACTCCCTGGGCCTGACTGTGATTCTTTGTGCTCCAGATGAGGAGTAAAAGGCAGGAGATGCTTACTCCCAGGAAGGCCCCACAAGTCCTTGAGTCCCAGAGCTATGGTTTCAAGGGTGAGACTGCAGAGGCTCCTCATTACCAGCTCACCCCTTCTAATAATACAGAGTAGGTGCCAAGAGAGATGGGCAGAGAAAAGGGGCAGCAGCTCTTGTGTCTTCAATGACTCCAACCTGAAGCTCCCAGTGGTAGTTTTTGTCAAGAGCCAGAGACCACAAAGCAAACACCAAAGTGTGTCCCACAATTTGCAACACTAAATGTAAAAGACCATGCTTTTTGTATACAGTAGAAACAGTGATATTTTACTTGCTCTGTGAATCAAAGTGACACAGATAGTTTAGATACTTGCTGTGGCTTTCCTGCAAGATGGTCCATGCTCCCTTGTAGTGAGCAGGGCTGGCTTATCACACTGTCAGTAGGTGGCCCTTCACAAGATAACCTCAATGTAGTTTAAATTTTAAAAACATATTTTCTCACTTCCTGTAAATCATTACCACTATTTGTAATTAGTGAAGGATTATAAATGTGTATATTTATATACCTAAATATAAATACATATATTCTATTTATAATAAAGGTAAGAGGAAAATAAATTCATCCTTCCTTTGAATCAAATTTAGTCCTGGGAGTGTGGTGGGAGAAGGCCTTTTGACATGTAAGCCTAGAGCCTTACTCTAAGAACCAGAGTCAAATAACGTCCAGAAACTCCTTAATTTTGGATTTTATTTCTCTGTGTTGATGGAGTTCCTCGTTTGTCTGTATCTGAATTTGCTTTTCTTTTTTAACCTATACTTGACTATCTTCAATGATTGACTTTTTTTTAACAATCCTTTTTAGATGCCCATAAAAAAAGGTATCTGGAGTTACCTATACTTGATTTTATTTTTTTCCTAAATACTCCTTTTTTTTTAGACAGCACCAAACAAGTTAATTAATTATAAGAACTGCTGAAGACAAATCTACAACAACTAGCATTTTTAATGGTATATACTTATGAAAGAGGTTTTGGGTTTTTTCCTGGGCTATCTATTAACTGATGAAACCTAAATATTGACAGATAGCCATTTTTCTCCATAACTTAAAAAAATGGGTAGGTAGAAAATTTACCCATAAACACTAGTTTTAAAATGAAAGGCACAGTAGGTAAATCTTCTGAATGTTTTGTTGAATAGATAAATACTCATTCACTCTATATAATTTTACCACTGACTATGATTCAGCCTCTCTCCATAATTATTACAATAGTCTCCAGCTTCACCTCTTCCTCTTGCTAAAGTCTATTTCAACACCAGAGCTTGGGTGAGCTTGTTACACTGAGTCAGATCCCCAGTGCTCAGAACTTGCCCCTGGTTCCCCCTCTCTCCTGGGGAAAAGCTGCAAGAGGTAACCTCTCCCAGCTAAGAGGTAACAAGGGCTCCCAGGATCCGGATGTCCCTCTGTGCCCCCACATTCATTGCACTGCAGCCTCCTTTAGTAGACCAGGGTTTCTCCACCTCAGCAGTACTGCTGTTTTGGACTTAGATGGTTCTTTATCATGGAGACTGTTCTGTGCACTATAGGATATCAGCAGCATCACTGGCCTCCACCACCTAAAAGAAAGTAGCACCCCTCCCCCAAAGTTGACACCAAAAACTTCTCTTGACACTGGCAAATCCTCCCTGAAGGCCAAAATCACTCAAGTTGACTGACAGTCAAGCTTTCACCACTGCCTGAAACCCTCTCACTAGATACCCACAGGGCATATTCACATCTTAAGAACTTTGCTCAAAAACAAACTTTTCTGGGAAGCTTTCCATGGAAAGCTCACTTGAAATGCAAACAGTCCTCAGGCACTACTTAACCTTGTCTCTTGCTTGATTTTCCTCCATATCACTGATCACTCTTTAATATGTTACAGTTATTAATTGTTTTGTTTAACTGTCCTCCCCTCTAGAATGCAAATTCCATGGTGGCACTAGGTTGTGTCTATTTTGTTCAAGGTTGGATTCCCAGCATCTAGAACAGAGCCTGGGGCCTTGTAAATATTTGTTCAATAAATGAATGGTCATCAAAAGAGCTGACCATACATACCTCCTCCTATTGCAAAGGACTCTACTTAGTGAAGGACTATAAGTCTTGACTGCAAAGTTCAGATTTTATGTAATTTCATTCTTTTTATTTATCTTCCTACTTGCTTCAGCATTAAGAATGCTCAAAGGCTCTTTCCCTCCTCAACCAACAATAGGCACTTGTGTCCGATTTATATGTTAATATCTCATTTCCTCTTTATTTTCTATCCACACTTCTTTTTCATCTTTTATGTATCAGTCTATCTATATATCCATCAATCTGTCCATCTACCATCTAGCTATCATTTATCTAATCTATTTAGTCTATCTTTCCATCTAGTCTGTCTGTCTGCCTATCTATCTACAATCCATTCAGTCATTTAATATCCTGCCATGTTATATATCTCTGTAAGATGCATTAAATAATATAGGAGACATGAGACTTGGTAATACATGTTCTTAGTTAAGAAGAAAAGATTTAAATGCTAATCTCAGTTTTAAATATCAGAAATTTTGATTTTGCAGGAACTTTTATTTCTCTAAAATGTGTACATTGGGAAACAAATGCTGTGCCAAATACTTGTCTCAATCTTAAGTTCAACAAATGTAGTTCTTTGTGAAACTCTAATAATAAAACCTGTTTTTTATGAGCAATAACATTCTTCTAATCACTTACAAGTTATAGCATTTCTAACAAACTTGAGAGTTTTTGAACTCCAGCATGGAAAGTATTATAGCTGAAACTACATTTACTTTGAATCCAATTCTCCCTGAGACAAATAATTATTTACTATCATACATATTACTGTTAATGCATCATAATGACAGAGATTTAGAAAATCAATGATCTGTGTTCAATTTCTTACCCCACTAATAGATACTTAGATAAGAAATATGAGCCAATGAGATCAACCGGAAAGTGCAAGGTGATAGTCCGATCGCTTCCCTCTTCCAAGGCAAAGGCACTATTTGTGAACGAGAACAGAGCTATTTATAGCTGCTCAACCTCCAGGCAGTTATATTATTGTAATATCAGTAATTAACACAAAGGCGACTATCAGGAAAGAGCAACAGATACAAATGCTATATGGTAATCAAATTTTGGAACTGTCTGTTCATTCTTTTTAATTTCATTGTTTCCATTAATAGAATCTATTTCCTAAAATTTGGCATTTTTAAGATTCAAATTTTCATTTGTATTCAACTTCCATTTATCTAACGTATCATTGTCACAAAAATTTGGACAAATGAATAAACATTAATTAGCTGCTTTAAAGGTGTTTTAGTTCTAGAAATAAGATGGAAATAGTTTGTTACCTATAGTAAATGTTATCTTCATAGTCTAATTAAATTATTTAAAGTACAACAGAATAGTAAATATTTTTTAATAAATGGTCTTGGTAATAGTTAAAAGTGAATTATTTTGAGTAATAGTGGTAATAAAAATTATAACTCTAATATGTGGTATATTCCACACGTGCTATATATCGGAGAGTCAGCTAACTAGCTCATTTAATCCTCACAATAATTATACTGAGTGCAGATTAGAATCCACCCCACTATTCCCCTAAGAATCTAAGATTCAGCAAAGTCACCAGTTTGGTGAAGTAGCAAAGCCAGCCCTCCACTCCAAGTCTGTCTTAACCCTGAGCCTATGCTCCTCACCACAGTGTTGTCCCACCTCCCCAGTAACTTTCCACTAGCAACTAACAGGTACAGACCCAAAGGTCACCCACCTATGACCTTCTGTGCAAGTGCAGACTCTCAGGTAGGCACCAAGCCAGGGCAGTAGTACATGGCCCTCTCTCACCCTCCCAACCCAGTCCCACTGCTGATAGCTTCCCTAACACCCCAACCATGCATCATGCACCTGAATCTCTTTCTTTTTGCCATTGTTTATATTTTCTCCCCTTCTCAAAATTATTTTTCCATTTCTTCTATTTGATTTCCTCTTGTTTACAAAGCTTTCCCTACCTGTTAAAAATTCACATAATTAGATCACTCCTCTGAAATTCAACATACCACACAAAATGGAAGCTTACTCAAATTTGTGGATGTATCAAGAATATTTTCTGACTGTTTTAAATCTATCAACTTCTCCTATAAAATCTTGTGATCTCTTCAAATATTACTTTTCCTCTGGTGGGTGCACAAATAATTAACAGCAAAACTGAAAATATATTTTACCTTGACAATTTCCATTTGCAGTAGTATTGAAAGAATTAAATTAAAGTATCATTAAATTATACTATAATGTTACTAAAAACTGAGATATAGTCCTTTGCCCACTTTTTAATTGGGTTTCTTGTCTTCTTGGAGTGGAGTCATGTGAGTTCTTTGTATATTTTGGACATTAAACCTTTGTCTGAGGTATCATTGGCAAATATGTTTTCCCATTCAGTTGGTTCTCTTTTTATTTTAATACTGTTTTTTTAGCCATGCAAAAGCTTTTAATTTTGATGAGATCCCATTTGTTTATTCTATCCTTTATGCCCCTTGCTCTAGGGGACATATCAGTAAAAATGTTGCTATGTGAAATATCTGAGATTTTCTTGCCAATGTTCTCCTCTAGGACTTTAATGGTGTCACGGCTTATATTTAAGTCTTTTAACCATCTTGAATGTATTTTGGTATATGGTGTAAGTTGATGCTCAAGTTTCATTTTTTTTCACGTAGCTGTCTAGTTCTCCCAACACCGCTTGTTGAAGAGGCTATCTTTATGTTGCTGCCCCCTTTGTTTAATATTAATTGGCCATAGAGATTTGGGTTTATTTCTGGGCTCTCTGTTCTGTTCCATTGGTCTATGTGCTTGTTTTTATGCCAGGACCAGGCTGTTTTGATTACAGTGGCCTTGTAATACAGTTTAATATCAGGTATTATGATTATACTGAGTGAAATAAGCCAGGGGTTGAAAGACAAATACCATATGATCTCACCTTTAACAGGAAGCTAGCAACAAAACAAACAAGCAAGCAAAATAAAAACAAAGACACTGAAATAGAGAATGGGGTGAGGGAGGCGGGGAGGACAGTGACCAGAGGGAAGAGGGGAGGAAATTTCAGGGTAAAAGGGGAAGGAATTACAGGAACTAGTATGAAGGACACATGGACAACAACTAAGAGGGGTAGAAAAAAGCAAGGAAGGAGCACTGGGGGGGGTGGTCTTGGATGGGAGTAAAAGACAGAAAACTGAGGACTTCTGCCAAGATGGAGGTGTAGGCAGAAACACTGTGCCTTCTCGCACCACCAAGTTTAAAATAGACAAAAAACTGTATTTGAAAAATAACTAAATAAAATTTAAAAATAAGAAATTTATAGATTCCAATAAATAAATAAATAAATAAATAAATAAATAAATAAATAAAAACAAAGTTTTAATAATAAAAAACTCAGCCAAAACACAGAAAATTCAATTAAACGGAAGTCTGACAACAACGAACCTTTTGGCCAGACCGGTAAGAGGGGTGAAGCCAGCAGCAGAAAGGGGCTCAGGCAGGAAAGATTCACCGGATCGACCCAGGCGCACGACCCAGGTGCACAGACAGCCGTGGGCAGACCCCAGGTGTGGAGTAGCAAAAGGCGGACCCACTGAGGGTGCAAGGCAGCAGGCTGACCATGATCACACATCCACACACAGATAAACCAGCCAAGGAGCAAGCAGTGAGACAGACCAGACGTGCCCCAGCTGCAGGAAGCAGCAGAGGAGACCGCTATTGCTCCCCTTTGACCCCGCCCCCACATACAGCATCATAAACCAGCGACCTGGGTGGCCCCGCCCTGGTGAACACATAAGGCTCCGCTCCTCATAGTAACAGGTGCAAACAGAACAAAACATGGCTCAAGAAGAACTCAAAGCCCCAGAGCCCATAACTCTAAGCAATGAAGAAATAGCCAAACTTTCAGATGCACAGTTCAAAACACTGGTGATCAGGATGCTCACAGATCTGGTTGATTTTAGTCACAAATTAGAGAAACATATGAAGGCTAAACTAATTAAAATGATGGGAAATGCACAGGAAACCAATAGTGATGGAAAGGAAGCTAGGACTGAAATCAAAGGAGTGGACCAGAAGAAAGCAAATAATGGCCAAACAGAAAAGAGTGAAGAAACAAGAATTCAAAAAAATGAGGAGAGGCTTAGGAACCTCCAGGACATCTTTAAACACTCCAATATCCAAATTATAGAGGTAACAGAAGGGGTAGAGGAAGAGCCATGGGTGGAAAACTTATTTGAACAAATAATAAAGGAGAACTTCCCCAATCTACCAAAGGAAATAGACTTCCAGGAAATCCAGGAAGCTCAGAGAGTCCCAAACAAGTTGGACCCAAGAAGGAACACACCAAGGCACATCATAATTACATTAACCAAGATTAAAATGAAGGAGAGAATCCTAGAAGCAGCAAGAGATAAGGAGACAGTCACCTACAAAGGAGTGCCCATCAGACTGTCAGCTGATTTCTCAAAAGAGACCTTACAGGCAAGAAGGGGCTGGAAAGAGGTATTCCAAGTCATGAAATCCAAAGACCTAAAAACAAGATTACTCTATCCAGCAAAACTTTCATTTAGAATGGAAGGACAGATAAGGTGCTTCTCAGATAAGACCAAATTCAAGGAGTTCATCATCACCAAGCCCTTATTATATGAAATGTTAAAGGGACTTACTAAGAAAAAGAAGATAAAAAAGATGAACAGTGAAAGGACAGCAAACTCACAGTTATTAACAATCACACCTAAAACGAAAGCAAACTAAGAGGACAGCTAGATCAGGAGCAGAACCATAGAAATGAAGATCACATGGAGGGTTAGCAACAGGGGAGTAGGGGGAGGAGAAGGGGGGAGAAGGTACAGAAAATAAGTAGCATAGAAGGTAGGTAGAAAATAGATAAGGGGGAGGGCAAGAATAGTAAGGGAAATATAGAATCTAAAGAACTTGAGAGATGTGGTCATAAACTAAAGGGGGGAATGGTGGAGGAGGGGTGTGCAGGGTGGAGGGGAATGAAGGGGGGAATAGAACAACTGTAATGGCATAATTAATAAAATATATTTTTTAAAAAAGACAGAAAACTGTACTTCAACAATAATAAAATAAAATAAACAAAAAAATCAGGTAATTTAAACTGATTCAATTAATATAAAATTACTTTAAAATAAAGGAAATAGAAATAAAAAAGTGAGATATAGTAAGATCAAAGGATTTAACAATGAAAAACTCTTTTATTCTTAGCAGTTATCTCATTAAAATTCTGAGAAGATGTGTACAAGGCTTAAAGTTTTCTTACATACCAAGTAGCTCTTCAAACAGCAATTTTATAAATTTTTAAATTGAAATGTCAAAAATACTTCTTAAGTGACTGGGCAATTTTGAAAGGAGTTGACTAAGGCTCTTTCTGAAAATCACACTAGAAAATTCCATCAGTACAGTTTAAAATATCAGAATAATATCTGAAAACACCTGATGGCCGAGTGGCATGCTAATAGTGAGCAATTTTGTGATAAAAAGGAATGCCTCACTTCCACTTAAAAAGCTCAAATTAGAAATTTCCAAAAAACATTCTTTGGGTTACAATAAAAGTTAGTTCTTGTAAGTTGATACTATTATGATTCTTCAGCTTTTGTAGTAAAAATAAAGATTCCTGAGCTCTCTTTTTTTACATTATGTCATTAAGGATTCATTTTTTTCAGACTCTCATGCTATTTCTATATAATGACACCATGTTGTCGATCTGTCCTGATTCAAATCTTGGACTTATGGACATTTTGTGACTTTTGCTGACCAATGAGATAACAATACTTGGGCCAGATGTCCTGCAAAAGGTGGCTGGTCGAATGTGAAGAAATGACCCGTGCGTCCTCCAGAGAGGACAGAAAGACTGCTCGCACCTGGGGGCCAGACAGCTCCCTCTTCCCCCACTGACACACAGGCTACATTTTACCTGTGAGCTACCATATGATGCAGCAATGCCTCTTGTGGGTATCTAACTCAAAAATTTGTACACGCTATTTTGTGAATAGTTTTAACCCAATAAATCCAATTTTAAAAAAAAGAGTTCCCAGAACCAACAGCTCAGAGAAAATGAGCAATCTTAGCAAAACACAGCATCTGAAGCTTGCCTTTCAGCAGCACCTGGACTTTCTTTACATAAAACTCTGCGGCACACAGAGCAGCCTACATGAGACTCTAGAGGGAGAATTTATATAATGTAAACATGGAAAACCCACATGCACGACTCTCAGCCTATTTCAGAAACATAAAGCCATTTTAAATGGGTAAGATATCCAGCTTCCTTTAAACTGCCTAAAACAAGCCTAGGTCTAACCACTTGGGATGAGGTATTCAACCTCTACCTATGTTGTTTAATTTTCACTGGGAAACAGAAATACTGTGAAACATTTGGTTTTGCTGTGACACCTGCCCTCTGGTGCCATTCTGTGGCAAATGCTATGTGTTTGTTTTGGTGCTTGCCAAGAATTGCACTGGGTGGTAGGAACTGAAGACGAAGAGATGTGGTCTGTACCTTCAAGGGTGATGGCCTAGCTGGGGAGATGAGCAGAGCACAGAGAGAATCTCTAGATAATAAATGAACCAAGAGCTAGGGAAAGACAGAGAGGGGAGTCAGGTGGACATCACAGATAAGGGACATATGAGCTGAGAGACAGGAAGGAAAGAAAAGGAGCAAAGGGTGATCCAGGTCAGGAAAGCAGTGGTTGTCAGAGTGTGAATGTGCCAGTGGTGTGCAGGTGTGGCTGCAGTCAGTTTACAAGGCACCCTGATGCAAATTAGAAAAAAAGATGTCCCCTCTGGATAGACATAACGTCATAACAAGAGTGCTTGTTGAATGTGGTAACCAAGCAGAATTCTGTCTTTAGGATAATCTAGAAAAACTGAAGAATTATGTACAGTAAGTCCTTACTGAATGTTATCCATAGGTTCTTAGAACTGTAGTGAAATTACATATAATGGAATCAATTTTTACCGTAGGCTCATTTATAGAAACAAGAGTTGAGTTCCTACAGCCTCTTCTTATCAACACTATAATGAAACGACATTGGACAAAATGGTTCACACAAGGACCTGCTGTTTGAGGAGTGATAAGGCACATGGTTGGCCAGGAAGGTTGCAAAGAGTCTTACACGCAGTGTTGAGGAGTCTGAATGAGACTGTGGAGAATGGGAAATCACTGAGCTTTAGAGTTCAGAAGTAACTCAATCAGAGGCATGTTTGTGAAAGGTAATTCTCTTGGCTTCATGGGGGATATATTAGAATTAGGGGGAAATGAAGTGAGAAATTCCAGTAAGTGACATTGCTGCAATCCAGTTGTGGGATGATTGAGACCTAGATCAGAGCAGCGGATGCAGCAGTCCCCAACTGAGTAAAGAAAAGAATGGGATAAGTGAAACGAAAGGGCCTGCAACAGAGACAAAGTACAGATTTAGTGGGAAATGGAAGCTCAGTGATTGTCATCAGAGTTTGGTATTCCAAAAATGCTTTTATCTGTATGCTGAGTTCAAGATGGAAAACACTTAGGCTGAAATTTATGATTTGTCATTGTCCTGCGTGACAGCAAGGGAATACTGTAGTATGATGATTTTCAGTCATAAACCAAAGTCTGCAGTGGACACTGGATAGTGACAGGAATATTGGACAATGATGATACAGGAATGATAAACACAACTGGAGAAGAAGAATCGTGGGAAATCCAGGCTTTTGAGAGACTAGCGTACATAAACCCCAATATGCCACATAGTGATAAACAATAGATATGAATTTGATATTTCTGGGTGTCATCTCTCTAACCTGCAAAATGTGATTAATGATGTCTTTTTCAAAAGGTTGATAGAAAGTAGTGGAAGGCCAAACATGGCCCCTGGGCCAGATCCAGCCAGTTGTCCAGGTGAACTAGAACCCAGCTGCGTCCACTGTTTCTGTGTGGTATATGGCTGCATTCACACTATAACAGCACAGCTGAGTGGTTTCAACAGTAACCTTATGGCCCACAGAGCTGAAAATATTTATACCTGGGTTATAGAAAACGTATGCTAACCTCTGCTGTGAAGGGTTGATATGAAAACCCCCAAGTTCAATGGATGTCACACAGCATATGCTCAATATAAATTCTTTCCCTCCTGACCTCCTTTAGGGAGGTCATACTACTTATAGAAAGGACAAGAAAATGTGCCTCTCATATCATGACTCTGAACTGCAGAAAACAAGTTCATTGTTTCCAGGTTGTGAAGGAAGCAGTCTTGCTTGACAAAAACTTCCCTTAGAATCAGAAGACAGACTGGGAACACTCTGATGATGTTAGGAAGTTATGTCTATACCTCACAGAGGACTTTGAAAACAGAAGCTAATATAGCCTTGTGAAAAGCATCTGTCACTGTATCAGGTATCAATTAACCACAGTTTCTTTTCCCAGTGTCAAATTTCTGCTCAAATCAGAAGGCTCTGGGGATAATGGCAACTATTATGAGGGACTGGAAAGCAGAACCGTCTTAATTGTCATAGCCAGAGCTCATGGATTAAAGGAGGCTGACAGTGGGTAAAGAATCAGATATTTTCAAATGGAGAAAAAAAGTACTAGTTAGATAATGATTTTAGAGTCTAGAATTTAAAAGTCTACCTACTCTTAGACTCTAACGCTTTGGGATAAAGAAAAACAAATGGCTGGTTATAAGTTAAAGATAAAATAAAATCCAACTTTTAGGTTTATTTACCTTCTCTGATTTTGACTCTTTACTATATTCAATTTCACTGAAATTCAAATAGATATCATTTCATGAAAATTTTTAGAACCAGGATAAAAACAAATGTGAAATCCAGTTGCAGCCAAAGAAATTCAATGGACAATCAATAGTTGCTCATATATAGCATGGTAACTATAGTTAGTAATACTGTATTGCATATTTAAATGTTGCTAAAAGTGTAGCTCTCAAAAGTTCTCAAAATAAGAAAAACATGTTTTATAACTATATATGGCAATGGATATTAACTAGACTTATTATAGTGATCATTTTGAAATACATACAAATACTGAATCATTATGTTGTATAGCTGAAACTAAGGTAAAGGTGTAGTTCAGTTATACCTATAAAAAACCAAACCAAGTTGTTCAATGAAGTGTAACCAAAACATCCCCTGGTGGGGAGGGCTCTTGAGGGAACAGGAGGGTTGTATGTGAAGCAGGACAGGGTTTCTTTTGCATCCTCTGGAAGGGCTGACCCAGGTAAAGGAGTTGAGAAGCAGATGTGGAGGGAGAGAAAAACAGGAGGTGGGCCTCCTCATGCAGACAGAAAAGAAAATAAGAGCTTGAAGAAGTAATAAAAGTATTTCTTTGTTTGGACCAAGTTACAACGAGAAAGTAATTTTCCAAGTACCCACTTGTATCAGTATGGCGCCCTGTACAACCTCTTCTACACTAAAAGTATTCCGTGAGGTCACCCCATCACGGCTAGGACAACATGTCTGATAAAGAGCAGCACCCTGTCATCTAACCTCCAGACTCAACTTTACATGTGTGCATAAAAGTTCAAGCAGGGAAGACAAGTTCGTCAACACAACGGCGTATGTCAGATAAATGTAAACCCAAAACAATTTTTTTAAGGTTTTAATTATGTTTAGAGAGAGGGAAAGGGAGGGAGAAAAAAAAGGAGAGAAACTCCAATGTGTGCTTGCCACTTGAGCTTCCCCTACTGGAAAACTGGCCCACAACTCAGGCTGATGCCCTGACTGGGAATTGAACCAGTGATCCTTTGGTTCTCAGGCCAGCACTCAATCCACTGCACTGCACCAGCCAAAACAATTTTTTTATTTCTTTCCTTAAGCAAATATATTGTTCAAATATACTTATCAATTTGCTAACCTGTAAGATACTTCATGCATGATCTATATGCAAAACTTTGAAAATAAATGTGTGTGATTAGCACTTTGTAAATACTCTATGCAACTTAAAATATTTATAATGGATCAAGAGCTAGACATGAGTTTGAAAAATTAAGAGCAGTGCATAAAACAGATTTCTGCTTCAGATTTTAACATTACAATGCAATTACTTTACTTATATAATGCAATAATTCTCACACCTGCACAATTCATTTAAGAAATATAATAAAATGTGGTTGCTTTTTTACATAGCAAGTATGTAACAGCAAATTTATGTTGTACTAAATTCTAGCCTACTATTTCATATTTCCTTTCATTGCATTTATAGTTTATTTCATCTTTGGCATAACAAATTACCACCTTTTAAAAAACATTATTGCCTAGCAATGTTTTTCTGCCTTTATACTAAAAACTGCATTGAAATGTAACAGGTTGCCCATCTTAAGAACATTGTGCAAGGCTACTTGCTAGTCTCCCAAAGTGAAAATTCCCATTGTATTGATGAAATACCTATAATTTATCATAGCACAAATCTGCTACTATTCTTTATAGATAGTGGTGCCAAGTTATTTTTCATATCAACCAAATTCTGGTTGAAACTACATGTTCAGACATCAATGCTCAAGTTAGCTCCATATAAAATGTTACCAGAGACAAATGTAGCTCTCAGAATTAAACTAAAATTTGATTTTTTTAATAAAAAATCCAATTTGAGGCACAATTTGGTTGAGGACGCAATTTAAATGACACCAGTTAGACAACTTCACTTCAACATCCAAAACTGCATTCTAGGTTTCATATTAGTTAAAGATGTAACAGTGATTATAAGGCTGGGAGTCTTTGAGTCAAGTGCAGACATCCCGAGGTTGGCTTTGGTGAAGGATGACACAATTGAGCAACCCCACTCAGAGCTGTGTGGATTGCTTGGCTGTCCTTGGCACTCCTGTGGTGCAGGCTAGAAAAGCTATTAAAAGTGGCATTCAACACTTGTGGTTGTGTCAGGAGTGACTCAACAAGATGTAAGTAAAAGCCTGAAATCCAGAGTGGCAATGACCTCTAGCATCCTGAAATAAAATCCTGGGAGATGAATGGAAATACTTCTTTCTGCTATTTTGCACCATTAGAGCACTTTCCATGGACTTCATGTCTGATCAGGTTCTTCCAAAAGTTTATATTCTGAATGAGCTGCCTAATGGATAACAAAATTGCATCAACCCTGAATTAGCAAACACAAGTTTCAATTCATTGCATTTTGTTCAGGTTGGTTATAATAATATAATATGCTGTAATAGAGAGGTGGCAGTGTGTAGAAGTAGCATGCATCTCACAGTGCATATGAGTAATATCTATTTTACACACACACACACAGGAGCAGAGCTGGTTCAGTACCACTCTGTGAGGTCTGCTGCTACCTGGTTCACCCACACTAGACACAGAAACTTGACTACGAATACTATTAGTTAGATCTATCTACTTCAGGCTTTAGCACTACCCAGAGTCCTTTCAGTTAAAGGATGTACTACCCCCTCTGGGTAGTACAGATGATTTAAGGCCAAAGAACCCATTCATTTTATGCATTAGCAAAGGACTTAATGTAAACATAAATATATGCAAAGACAAACCAAATATACATAGGTGCAAATATGGTATAGTTCTGATGTTAGCTTTTAGTGCTCCCTAGAATTGTTTTAGAGGGATAAAAGCAAAATCTTTCTCTTCTACTTTTCCATTACCTGCCTCTGTGCTGGTCACTATACTTCTCTGTTCCAACTGGTCCATGTCCCCTTCTTTATTCTAGATTGTTTATACCTGTATATCAAGGCTGGTCTAGCAAGTGAAGAGAAGTCTTGGTCCCTCAAGTCCTTCAAAGTTCTGATTGTAAACTATGAAGTTATCATCAACTATATTTGAGGAGATGGGGGGGAGGTAAGTTGGGTGAAGGGCTGAATGTTGCTGAGATACATGAAGTGCAGCATGCCTCCTGTGTCCATACATGGAACATGCTGGCTGTCACAGCTTGGGGACTCTTTATCCTTCTCTGTCCCTCTGCAGAGAAGGATAAAGAATTAATGACTACCAGGGTGCTGGTGGGCAGGGCAAAAATAATTTTCAGGCTGACTGCTACCTTAAAAAACTTCTCTCACTCTTAGCCTATCTAAATAGGATATTTTAAATAATGGGTGTACCCTGAGAGCTTTACCAATTTCTACCATACCATATAATCTTTCCAATAAAATACAGAAATACTTAATGAAAGTTGGTATATGTGTCAATAAGGAGCAAACAACAAATCAGGTTAGGCTAACACTGCTGGATGGCCAGCTAGGCTTATTCACTATCAAAGTCACTAACTCCTACTGACCAACCCCACACTATACAGAATTCAGATTGATGCCTCAGGACATCACAGATGATTGAATGTCAAGAAACTCTGGGGTTATTCTCAAATACAATAAAACCACCTATGCTAAATCAGTGCACAAACCGAAACATCTATTGTAATCTAATGTTACTTCATGAATTATATATTAGTCAGTGGATTTTTTTCCTATGTAATCATGCTTTGATCAAAAAGGAATTTTTACTCCAGTAATTCTTTTAACATAAACTTTGTTAATTATTTTTGAAAATATCTTTCTTCATCAGAATGGTCAATTCACAAGGATATACAAATTGACTTTCTGTGTTAAAGACTCTTACCTTGTGTCAGTTAGCAAAGTTTACTAAAGTTAGCAGAGAGGTAAACTTTTCCATTCATGAATACATCTTTGTTATGAATTTCAACTTCATTTTAAATTGTAAGATTATCGTTTTTAATTAAAATTATTCAAATCATTTTGCATAAAGTATTCCCTAGTATAACTATGACAATATAAAATGTACTTCTTCTAGTTCTATTTTTTGCTTTGAATCCTTCTACTGTTATTTTATTTGAATTATTAGTGTAAATATTTTTAGTGAGTTGCCTATTTTGCAACAAATAAAAGTGTAGAAGAATAAAAAATAAATGGAATGCCCAAAGCTTATTTTTTTATCCTCTCCTGAGTGAAGACATTTTTTTACTGCTTTTAGTGACAGTAGAAGGGGGAGAGAGAAACACCAATGTGAGAGATACATTGGTTGATTGCCTCCCAAAGCACCCAGACTGCAGCTACTCCATGCCTGGACCATGGATTGAACCTGCAACTGTTCAATTATGGAGTGACTGAACAGTTGCAGTCACTAAGCTAAGGGAGACCAACCAGGGTGAGAATGCCCAAAGCTTTTTCTTCTTGATGATTCAGTGCACGTAATATTTATCATTCAATATTCAATATTTTATATGTAATATTTAATACTCAATAAAATAGGCTAATTTGACATTCCATAACAAATAATTTTATATTGACAGGTTCTCTGGGACAATATTCATTTTGTTCTATATATCAAGTATTTCTGTAAAATATAAAAGCACTAGTAAAAGGAAAAAGATCAGGGGCATTCAAAATAGCATCTTGTAGAGTTCAGTTCCAGTGCAACTAACTGCTATAGCTACACCACATTATAATGCTGACAGTTAGAAGGGTGTCCTGATACTCTCTAACATGTTGGGGAAAAGTTAAATCGTAACTATATAAATAAATATGGATAAGGCAACAATGAACCATCTCCTTGAATAATCAAATCAGTGAGAAGACTGTATTTTCGTGCAATTATTAGACAAATTTACAGGACAAAGTTCTATTCAACAACATAAATTTGTCAAAGTCAATAATATTGAGATGTTACAAAGATCAAGGCATAAACACCATGGGAATTTCCTTATAAATTCTTAGAATTTGGAAAGTATTTGGTTTTCTTCTTTTTTAAAAATGAGAAATAATGATAAGAACACTTAATCTAAAACATTATTCAAATTCTTCTCAAGTTTTCCAAAGTAGAATGTGTTAAATATTGTGACCATTTATTCATAATACTTATGCTTACCTAAAATAGTACATCATTCACTTTAACAAGTTTCTCACTTGAAATAAAGAAAACAAATCTGTTAATAACCCAAGCAGTGTACATGGGTTTTCATAAGCAGAATATTTCAATACTGCCAATGTACTCCATTTTGTGGTAATAGTAGATAACAGAAAGAACTCCTTAATTTATTCCTTTGAAAATGCTAACTTATTGAGATCTAAAAATCAAGCTTTAAGGGACTCTGAATGTCTTCTTTTAATATTAATGAAAACCAAGGATTTTTTTTAACAGAGATGAAAAATTGCTTGAAAATTAAGACTGGCCCTTTCAAATGTAACCAAAAAGCAAAGAGGAAATAAAAAGTGGATGATTATTGGATAGATTCTCCAATGTAAGATCACCTTACATGTCTTTTCTTCCACATGTAAGGTGATCATATAGCTTATTGTCCAAAGGGGGACACTTTCTAAGAGTGAAAAGAGATAATGCTAATAATTAGCCTGGGACAAAAGGCATTAACCAGGGCATCTTCATCAAAATCAGGATGCATGGCACCCTACATAAGGGGACATGCTAGGTGAGCTTTTCATCAGTTTCTCCCTCTTTCCTTACCTTTGTCTCCCTGATCACATGAGACCAAGTGCACAGAGTGGTGCATTTTCAGGATGCCTTTCAGGGAAAGCAGAGAAGCATGGATCTAAAAAGAGGACCACAGGAGCTAAAGCACAGAATATTTGAGGCATTTTAATCAAAACCCAATGTTTTCTATCTTCTCTGTTTTCTTTTTTATGCTTACTTTCTTCCAAGCTCTCAACAAGTTGTCTGCATAGATTATATATTCTAGAAAGAAAAAAACATCTCTAAGCTATATAAACATCCATAGACTGGCCCAGTTTTATGCTACACCCTGTGAGCACCTCTAGACTATTATGCCACCCATGTTTCATGTTATGGGAAGAGCACAAACAACCTAATCTGTACAGTGGTCTGTAGAAAGGAAGGAGCAAGATGGAAAGACAATAAACAGCATGACTGGCACATACACTAGGCCACTGGCAGTCCTAGACAAGAGCTGGGGTACTGCTCAGCCCAGAGGTGCCTTGATGGAGGGAGATCTCTGTGAGTGCTCATCACTATATCAGCTCATTTTGGGGTACCAATTTATGGTTTTAATGGTTACCATTTTGTTTATCACTAAAAAAGTCATCAGAAAGCTAAACTGGGCAGCATCATTTGCTTCACAATGTGTATTTATATATGCACAACTTGTGAAAATTCTGTTCTTAAACTAAAAGGAAATAATCTATGGATCTGTGGAAATACCTTTCTTTTTTTCACTCAAAGCATTAGGATAACTATAAATAGAATGGGAATGTTCTGCATTCTTTTCCTGTTGGTGAGTACACAGGAGGTCTTGTTTTATTTGGATTCATTTTCATTTTACTATTTCGGTGACTTCAAAGACACACACTCTAATTCAGTTAGAAGAAGGAATGTGGTTCTCAATTGGATACCCAAGCAGGCACCATGGCCTGGCAAACTCACAACATTGACCTCTGGCTCTCAGAAAGCTGGAGTTCCACGGACAGAGTCTGTATATCCACCATAACCAGCTTCCTTCTTGATCCAAAGATGAGTAAGGTCTCCAACTCCAACCCTTAGTCATCTTCCCACACTTGATTTAGGTACTGCACTGCACCATGCCAATGGCGAATGTGGGGGTGTGTGGAGGTGATGAGCCAGAGGTATGAAACCCAGTCATTCTTCCCCTCCCCCACTCTATGCATTTTCCATAGAATGTTCCTGCCAAGGAAAGTAAACTGGTTCTTGTGGGGAGGGGTGAACAAATCTTAGATATTACAATAGTTGGAAGCCCTCCAAACTCCACTCCACCTGACAAAATCTTATTCCTTAGTATTTAGTTTCTCTCTTTAGGAAGAATTTAAGTTTAACTCAATTTTTCTTCTTAGGGGGCCATTAATGAATAAAGGTTGAGAAATAATTCTCTATCAATCTTTGTCCCATTCCTGAGTGAGGGAGGGGACAGGGAGGGTTGGAGTGAGACAGATGGGGGAAAATGTAAGAAGTGGAGTCCTTAGGTAAATAAGCAGTAGCTGTGGATAAATAGGGAGACCGGGGAGAGGGAAGCAGATAATGCCCCACACTGAGCCCTGGACCCTGGCCCACAGGTGCTGAGTGGCCTTCACTGTGCTAGCTCAGATGAACAGAAATGTCTTTCTTCAGATTTTGCCTCATATGGTGCTTATTAAGTAAGAGTTGCTTACAGTCTAGCTTCCTGATCTGACACTTGGCATGGGCCTCTTGGCTGGCACTGTCCTGAACATCATGTTCATTTATGTGCCCAGGTTCTTAACTAGATTTGCTTAAAGACCCAGCTGACTTCCTTTGTTCTTGACCTTTTTCAGAGATCCAGAGTGAGGGTGCTATAGGATACCAAGGAGTCTAGTTCCTTTCAGTTCTCAGGCAGCTGTGCCCCTCCTGGTAACTGTGTCCTTTTACAGGCTGATCATGCTGCATACCATGATGCCCAGTCTCTCACACACTTTCAAACACCTGATTGACTGACATCTCTGTGGGCAATATTCAAAGACAAACAGCTACTGACATTCCTTTGGGCAGAGGCCAAAAAGAGAAGAAAAATGTTTCCAATCCGGAGGCTGACTAAATTGCCCTGGGCTGGAAGATGTACAGAATTGAGTCAAATTCTAGTTCACTGCCTAGGAAACTGGCAGCCAGGTAAGCCCATCTCCTGCCCTTGCACATTCTTGGGAAAATCACACCAGAGCCAGCAATGCCATGTCATGGTAACCCAGAAATCTGTGCCAGTCAGGTTTAAATTCTGCACATTACCTCTATGTGAGGGTATATATACAAAACATACACAGTCACACAGGGTGAGGATCAAAGTTTATCACACAGACATAAACTTGTGTTGAATTATCAGATCATACCAAACCACAAAAAAATTATAAAATAACAATACCTATTACAGCCCTGTCAATATTTTGTTTAAAAAAAGTAGATTTCATGGCATTTTGTGTATGTAAAAATGTTATTTTCTTAAATATAGACATTTCAAATATATCAAACTTTAAACTCTGTTTTGGCACTTTTTCAGTTACTAATATACCAGAAAGTTCAATCTATAGAAGTGACATCAAGAAGCATGTTTTCTAAGAGCCAAATTGTTATTGTCAAGATCACACCCCCCAAAAAAGTATGACAGGCCAATAAGCCCTGCAGTAACTTTGGGTATTACAGTGAATGCACACAGCATGGCTCAAGAATTATTACTTAATTGACTACTGAGTATTCACTCCATGATAATGAAGTTTTTCTTCCGATGCAAAGGATTTGGCAAGCAATCTCATAACTTTTATACTTTATTACAGAGATATTATAGATAAATGATAAAATACAGAAAAGCCAAAAGAGAAAAAGCGTCAAATGTTTTCAAGGATATAAAAATCCCTATTTAAGCTAAAAGAATGTTTTAAATTCTAGAGAGAAGGGAGTATCTTTCTACATGTATACGTTAATGTCTGCCGTGCACAGAGAGCATTCTATGTATGTTCCACTCAATGACCAAACTGAATGAGTAATAATTGAAAAGGCAAAATAAACAAAATTCTCCTCCAATGATCTTACATCGTAAGCGGGTTAAGAAAACACAGAGATTACAAGCATTCCAGCAAAAGAGCTTTACAGTGTAAGTAGGATCCTGATGTGGCCATAACGTTAATAGTGAGGGCAAGAGTATCATCCCACTGCAGCTTTAACAAAACGATTGTTCCAACTATTCCTTATTTGTAAAAAGACTACTCACACAAACCTAGCGTTAGCTCTCCCATCACCAAGAATTATTCTGGAGAAATACCAACTTATAGGACTTGAAAGAGTAAAGGAAAAGGTGGTAGATTATAGAAGGCACCATACAGAGCTGTTTTTAAAAAGGTTCCAAACCTCAGACAAATGAACAGTGCTTTCACTAAACCACTATATATTCAAATGTAAATATTTTCCATGATAATCCACCATTCAAACAGAAAGAAAAATTCAGATTCTCAAGTAAACACACACAATCCTGCATGAAAATTTAGTAAAGGCTCTAATTACCTTAGCAAAGATTTGCTTATCTCAATTAATAAATTTATTAATTATATAACTACATAAAATTTTTCAACCCAGTATCCTTAACTGCTAGGTATAGTTTGTAGGTAGATATTTGTGCATACATAATTTGAAGGCAGTTTAAATCACCTGTCTGATGCATAGGGGTGTATAATAACATATTGTAACAATACATTATCAACATTACCTTCTTAGATATCAAGAGATAGCTGCTTCTTCTAAACATCTAGATTAAATGAACTCCCTCATCTGGGAAATCAAGTTATTGACCCTAGTCCATCCTTACTAGAAATTCTTCAGAAAAAAATATGTATATGTTTTAAAATTTTTCTATAGTAGGAATTAATTTTAGATATATGTTAACAATGCTGTTATAGGCAAATAAACCACATTAATCTTTCCAGTTTTCTTTTATTTAGCTGCTTATTTTCACATATTTGGCTAACTCCCTCTGGAACCCTTGGTGTAAGAATGATTTATCCCTCATCTGCCTAATGGCTTGAGAGAATTAATTTAAAACCCAAAATATTCCTTTAAATCCAGAGCTTATCTCGTTCATCTTCAAAATTCACTCCATATTTTTAGGAGTAACTCAAATATATAACTAAACACTTGACATTGAAAGAGCAGTAACCTTCAAACCAAACCCCACAAATGTAGCACATCTATTTCTTTCGTACAGGTAAAACACAGGGAAACAAATTATTCAGAGCTGCAAAAAGACCTGATTAAAATGTTTCATTTGCTGGAAAATGTGCATTTCCTTATTTGGTATAACAGAAATAGTTTATTTCATTTAGTTCTATGTTCTGGCTGGAAAGTAAAATGTCTTTAGAAGTCGACAAGCAAAACAAACGTGTCGAACAAGAAGATTGATGATTGTCTATTTCCATTACTTGTTTGTCACAGGTTATCATGTGAAATCTTAATTTCTAGCCAAAGGTACATAATGCACATTATAGTTCTGTAATCTTTACTGTTTATAAGAATGATTAATTGAAGAAACCATAATTTAAAGAATTCATATGAGGACACTCTCTTTATATTTCATTTTCATATAATATGCATAAAATAGCAATACTATATTTCTCAGCTAACAATGACTCTTTTTACTTTTTCTAATAATTTGTATTGCAATGTAGAACTAAATGTATGGGATGAAAACTCAGTTTGAGCTAACTCCCAAAGCTCCAAAATAGAGCTAGATAAACAGAAACGCACAGTTGAATTAAATACTGAAATTACCAGCAAAACAATTTACTCTGAGATTTGGATAAATGCAGGCACAATGGAAAACACTTCATTTTAGGCAAACACTTTATGAACTCTGAGAGATTGTGATACGTCACCTGTGGAAACAACTTTACCCCAATAATCAGAAACATTGTCGGAGTAGTCCTCACAAGGAGAGGTCAGTGGGAGCATCTGGACGTTGACTCATGCCCTCTAGAGCTCAATAAGGCCGCCCCTTGCTCCTGTGAGGGGCTGCCAGCCCTCTGAGCTACAGGACCCTCTCCTCTGCATCTCCAGAGAACCAAGCCAGGGGGCACCTCCTCCACTTTCAGAGACAACACCTTGCCTTTACTTAGGGTGGGGGCCAGGCCCCAGCCCTTTGCAAGACTCCATGCCTGATGGATATGAGTTGGTAACTTCTCTGCCTCTAAGTTATCAACCCACAGTGCAGAGAAACCAGACTCCCCCACACTTGTTGCCCAGACCTGTTCCTACATAATAATACATATGGAAGACTAATGCCATTTGAGGACATTACACAGGCAGAATAACTCTATGTGACTAAAGATTTTGGAAAGAATCTTTCCCTGTCTCTGTAGCCGCCATTCTGTTCTGTCTTACCAAAACATCTTCAGTGACGATCACACCCTCCAAAGGCAACGCCTTTCCTGACCACACACAGGAAAGCAACGCCAGGCTTTTCTTACCTTTGCAGCCACCGAGGAGTTGGGTTTCTCCAGCAAGTCCCACAGCTTCTTCCTTTTCTCAGGGCAGCAGGTGTTATCAAACTCTTCTCCTTCCCGCTCTCGCATGGTCTCTGCCTCACGCCTCAGTTCTTCATTCATTTGCTCTTTCTTTTGGTGATACCTGGCTTGGCAACAGGACTCCAGGTAGATCTCATCAATACCCCAGTAATCAAGCTCCTGACCAAAAGACAGAGCACACATTTCTTCCATCATGTGGAGTTTCCCTGTCCGGTAGAAATTTAAAATGGAAGTGAAGGCGCCTGGATGCCGATCAAAGAAATACTCATTCTCATTCAGATTGTAGTCATCGCACACCTCCAGGAGGCTCTCGTGTGTGTTGCAGTCCCGCAGCTTCCCCAAGCGTGTCCTGGGCAGGCGGTCCAACGTTCTCCACAGGACCTCATGGTTCAGGCCCCCCACGTTGATTTTAACTCTCCGTGAGCACGTTTTGCTCCGAATGATGTCCACAGGTTCTGGTGGAAGGGAGAGTGTTGACCTTGAAGCCTTCCTGTTTAAGCCCGGGGGCAACTTTTCTGCCATTTTGAACTGAACACAGCTGTGGAGCCAGCGTCTTCCACAGAATGGGCCGTGGGAAGGTCAGAGAAAGTGACATACCTCTGAGGCAGGCATTTCCACGGCCACACTGGAAAAAAAAAACAACCACCATTTGGTTACTCGCAATTTTCCTAAAGCATTTCCTCTTCTGTGTGATCACTCTGTTATTTATGCACAACCTGGAGGTATAATATTAATATTGTGCATCTAAGTGGGAATATAAATCTTTGTTTTAAGGTACAAGACAGAATGAAAAGACAACACAACGTACTATGCAGAACTGGCTATGTATTCAATTTAATGAACCTATGGGTTGACAGTTCCCAAATTTGTCACCAGAGACCCCTTTCTCAAGCTCTATACTAGAATATTTATGTGCTGATCACCTCTTCCTAGATAAACCAGATACTTTGAACTAAACTGACCACGCCTCCAAACTGGCTACACTGGTTTCTGTTCCTTCTTCACCACAGATGTGGCCCTCCACACCACCATGCCCAACCACCCAAGATAAAACTCTGAGGAATCCTGATCCGTCCATCCATCCATATCCAAATCAGCAACAGGTGTTAACTAACTGTACTTCCTAAATGTGGAAGCCCTCCACCACCACTGCCCAGTTCCTGTTACCCTTGAACCATGATGCCAATTCAAACTCTCAGCACCTCTCACCTGCATTTTACATCAGCTTCTAAACTGGATCCCAAACCCAGGTTTTGTCTACCTAAAGCTCATTGTCCACACAACTACTAGAATAATTCTTTAAGATACAAACTTGATCTTACCACGCTTTAAATCCTGCAAAGGCTCATCATTACTGGCAGTGCAAAGTCCATTTGGCCCTTTGAGATCAGGCCTACCTCTCCACCCTCCCTCGTCTCTTCCCTCATCACTATATGCCAGCCACCCCAGACTACGCACATGATTCTGTCTCAAACTCCTGACTTCTCTTTATGACTATCTGTTGCTTGCTCTTCCAGACTCAGCTCAGACATCACCTCCTCCAGAAAGCTCTCCATGATATCGCTCCACTAGATGTTCTCTGTGAATGTCTCCTCTATTTCATCATGCCACTGCAATAACCCCTTTCCCACGTGATGATGGGTGCTCTTAAAGACAAAGACTATCTTCTCTCTTATTATATTCTTATCACTGAGAACAGTGCTTACATATTGTGAGGGTTTAATAAATCTTAAATAATGAATCCATTCTTTGTTTTCCAGAACAGAGTTGACAAAAGATCTAGTAGGACTAATGTATGTAGCCAGAAAAACTCATAAATGGAATTATTTGGATAACTTGCCTAAAAACCATCTATGTTTATATGTCTGTATGGATATAAGCATTCATGTATGTGTGTGTGTGTGTGTTTGTGTTGTTCCAAAGTTCTTTTCACCTTGTACCAATTCTTTAAGTCATTACTGCTCTAATATTCCCTCTTGTTGGTCCAGTGTTCCTTATTCTGATCTACAGCAGCAAGCATCTTCTTATGTAGTCATTCCCTATAGGTTTTTGAAGAAATTCACAGAGCTTCAAGCAATTCACCCAAAATACCACTTTTAATGAAAACATAATGTTTCACAAAGTCAGAGGCTTATACCAAAAGGAAAAAGATTTTAGATTTAAGAGTCCTTATAATTAGAACTCTCTTTTAAGATACCCATCAATTTCTGCATGTTTCTGGTTTCTCCACTTCTATAAGTTAAAAATTATTTCTCCATCTGGCAACCAAGTATCCTCTCAAATGAATGTAAGTCAAATTTATGAGAAGATATAGATGGACTATATAAGAAGTACTTCAAATATAGTCAATAAATGTATTCGAATTGGGAGTTTTTTCAACTAAATATGTCCAGAAATATTTTAAGCATATACATTCACAGTTTATTGCAAAGATGCCTACTTTTACAAAATAGAATTACAATGACTGAGTAACTTAAATTCTCCGAATCTCAATTTCTAAATCTAGAAAATAAGGGTAATAGTATCTACTTCACAGGCAATATTATGACAATTAAATGAGATGGTTTATGTGCAGTGCTCACCACACAGAGGTATATCAGAGTAGAATAAGAAAATTCTTTCTCCTTTAAGTTTGGTTTCTAATCACTGGCAGAAAACTGAGATTAAAAGTGATACTAGTATCTAGTCAATAAATGCTAGCATTACATTTTTCCTTATCCATATGTTCTATCTTCTCAAGTAGATTATAAACCTCTGAGGCCAAGAACTGTTGTTCCCACCTTTTCTTTGCAGAGTACTGTACCTACACATAATAGGCACCTCATATCATGCATCTCTGATGCCACTGATCCTCATGTATTCAGGTGACAATACACTATATATATTAAAACAAAATTAAGCAGCAATATTAGGGTCAGGCAAAACTGATGAAAATATTAGAGAGGTGGCAATTCCAATGATGAATCTAAATGTCTCTTTGCCATTAAATAACTTGGTTGTAGGTGCCAATAACATCTCAGCAATCCCTACAAATTATGTGAACAGTCTCTGTGAACAGTAAGCAAGAAAGCCAATCCATTTTAACTTGGCTACAAATAAACATAAAGTGAATATACTCTTTAAGAAATATCACATCTTATACTAATGTAAAGAACATGAATGGTTTTTGAATTGATTATATTATCAGATAAGGGCTTTTCCAGAAAAAGTGAGAACAAACTCCAATGTGATGCAAAAACCTCATGTCTGTGCTCAAGGGCTTAGTGTCACTTTCTTTCTTGTAAGTCATTACTAAAAGTATAAATGCTACATCATGGTCACCGGTAGGTCACCCTTTCTCTTAAATAATTTCACACTCATGACTTAAAGTGAATTTTCCTTTCTGTAGAGCATGTGTTTCAAGAGAGGAAAGGTCATAAGAGTTAAATTTCAAAATATCTTCTTTACTGATCAAGAAATTTCTATTATAAGAAATCCAGTGTTGATTACAAATCCCACAATAAAAGACAGACTGAAATTCAATGCCCTTTCTACAAAGCAAGGGTAGAGAAACTCAGAATAAGAAAATGTGGCCTGTTGATTTGATTTTCCCAAAACCTAATGATGATGTACTCTGATTATTGTAGCTACATTTTTTTATTCTCCCTTGGCAGAATGTTCTGCTTGTTACCTGATAAGTGGAGGCTCCAAGGCATTAAATTCTCGAGCAGCTGAAGAGCTGTGAACAGTGCACAGCATAAGCCCAGATCAGTAGTGCCTTCGAAACTCACTGGGCCTTCCTGCCCACCTGCCTGTCTGTCATTATTCTCCCTTCTCTCTCTTTCCCTGTGCTTTTTTCTCCCACTTTACCCTGTCTCTATTTCCTCACACACTGTTTATCTTTCTTCCATTCTTCTCTCTCTTCTTATCCTGTTCCCTAGATCTTTCTATCCTTACAGCCTCTTAACCAACCACAAAACCAAGCTCTGTATATTCAGACTTGTACATACTTTACAAAGTTCTCTACATCCTTGTCATGAAAACCTCCTGAGCTGAAAATACCATGTATTTCTCTCTCCAGAAAAATACCATGTCTCTCTCCAGAAAAAGAGAGAAACATCTAAACTGAGTTGTTTTTTCATGAGAGGTTGTATGAGATCACCAAAGGGAGCTCTGCTCTGAGGCTCAGGACCCTGGATCCAGGTGGACTGACCTCTGCCTCCCTGTCTCCTTTGTGATTGAACTTCATTTCCCTCACCCACTAAACAAGGGCATTTCCATGCCTGCAATTATTTGCTTTGCTATGGCACTTGCTGAATTCTTTCCTCCCTATGATTCTGTGGCCTTCACCAACCTGTCCCGCCAATCACCATCCTCTTTTAGATAGAAATAAACATCATGCTATCTCAGAGTACATGAAAATGTTCTTTCCTGTCTAGTTTCTTAAAAAAAGGTGTTTTTCATATTTCATTTCGAGAACCCTTTGACATTTATCAGGGCTTGAAACAGACTACCTTCAAAGCATCATAAAAGTTTCATTTATTTTACTTAGTGTTTAGTTGCTTTGCTATATTTTAACTTTTCACTTTTAATATATGTTCTTTCTATCATACTAATTTTACTTCTGACAACAAATCTGTCAGCTCCTGCTGGGTTAGGTATCATAACTTGCCATTCTTAAGAGCTAGAAAATTTGTTTTTAATTTTAGTAGTAAAACTGGATATGATGCTATATTTTCTCACATATAGTTTTATAGTGAAATCCGATAAGAATTAATCATGTAGTTCAATTTAGTACATAAGTGTAATACAAAAAGTAGTAATTCACTGTGTAGATGTTATGCAACTTGTAGAATTTATATAAATAAAGTCAGTTATAAACAGAACACACATTTTTATGTCCAGGACAGAATCTCAATGACTCTTTTCTTTGGGCAGTTTGTTGATTTATTTCACCTCACTCGATTCATTGAAATGCAAAGTCAAGCTTGCGAGAGTCCAGTGCAAATGTGTAAACATCCCTCCATTAGGCCGTTAGAGAAAAATGCCACTCCTTATACAGTAAACAACAACAAACATTCTGAATTTGCACAGCTGCACCATGCTCCTACCAGCAGCGTGAAATTATGCTGCCACCCATTTAGGGCCAAACCTGACAAAACACAACTTTCTGATTGTGGCACCATAATTACAGCTTGAGGCTGCAGGTTTGTAGGCAGCAGGGGGAGGGGAGTAATATAATCTCAAACATACTACCATTATGTCATATACTGACACTTCCTCAGTGTGGCAAGGCAGGATAAGTCCCATGTATGATCCTGTAAAGATGAAAAGTAGATCTTTCTAAAGATCCAAGTGTTTAACATTTCGTTTCTCTGTTGCTAGTACATGCTGAGCAGTATTTGCAAACAAGCAGTTCTGAGACCTTTAAGTCACTCTATGTATTTCCTTAAATTTTCATGTATGGTTTTAAGTAGTAAGTACATCGTTTTTTCTAACAGCTATTTTTGTTTCAGAGAGCCACAAAGATTATTTGCAATAAATGTGTGGAGAGTAAGGCACTGAAACTGTTAGTTGGATAATCAATGCTTTGAACAAAGTTAGTACTCCTTGAAATTTTAAAAAGCACCTCCAGAATTTACTAATAAAAAACTATAAAATTATAACAAGTGAAAAACAACCACATTTATTTAAGAAAGATAGGTATTATTTTAAAGTAAGGCTTTAAAGAAATAAAGTAAGGTTTTAGAAACTCTTAGCTATCCTAAGAAATTCAACAAACCTGCTGAATTACTTTGTTTTTTTTTTAATTTTTTAAAATTTTATTTAGTTATTTTTCAAGTACAGTTTTTTTTTCTATTTCTCCCATCCCAGCCCCCCTGCCCCATCTCCCCACCTTCCTCCCATTTCCTCCCCCCTCCTCAGTCCTCATCCCTGTGTCTTTAATACTTGTTCCTCAGAATCCCTCCCCATTTTCCCCTTAAATTCCCTTCCCTCTCCCCTCTGGTCGCTGCCCACTTGTTCTCTGTTTCAGTGTCTTTGTTTTTATTCTGTTTGCTTGTTTGTTTTGTTGTTTAGCTTCCTGTTAAAGGTGAAATCATATGGTATATGTCTTTCAATGCCTGGCCTATTTCACTCAGCATAATGCTTTCCAGTTCCATCCATGTTGTTGCAAAGGGTAGTAGCTCCTTCTTTCTCTCTGCTGCATAGAATTCCATTGTGTATATGTACCACATCTGCTGAACTTTAGAACCTGGCCAGAACAGCACGGTGATTACCAGAGGAAATGGGGAAGTGGAGGAAGGTAAAGGAGGATCAATGGTGATGGAAGGAGACTTGACCTGGGGTGGTGAGCACATCATACAATATAGAGATGATGTGTTGTAGAACTGTACATATGAAACCTACATAGTTTTATTATCCAATGTCACCCTAATAAATTCAATTATAACATTAAGGAATTTTATACTGTGCATTGTTTTTTAACATGTCAAATTCTAGTGATAACTAAAACATTGTCCCTGTCTTCAGAAAGGTGGAAGGTGGTATTTTTCTGTAGTCAAAGGCTGCTAATATCAATGTGTTCCTCGATTTTAGCACAATTGTTTACTCCTTAGATTAAAAAAAATCCAGGACTTTTATCCTTGACATAACCGATGCTTTTTTTAGATACACTCAAACAAAATCCTAAAAGCTTTCCTTTCGGTGGTCAAAGGAAGCATTGTGTTGCAGTAAGAAGAGAAGATGACAAGTAATAAGTAGAATATGTAATATGAGTATCTTTCAATATCATAGATGTCTCCAAACAACCAAATTTATAAATAAACTATTTTATTTAGACACATTATATAATTTTTATTCATCAGAATAGAGAATTATTTAAAGAGTTAGATCCTATATATGTGTTTGCTATAATTACAGAATAAAACATTCAGTTTGCCTTTAGAAAAGTGACCTTTATAAGACATAACCAACAAAAAATCCTTCTGTACTCTGAAAAATATAATACTGATGTTATAATGCATCTTACACATTTATAAACTACCAAATATAGTTGTTACTGAAAATTTTCAGTCTGTTTCAAAACACACACAAAAGGCTCTAACTTTTATATGAGCATTCAGCCATTCAGCTCCTGGAGGGTTTTCTATCCTGAAGGTGAACGTGCCCTTTACATGGGCACTAAGAAGTGTTCTTTTCACTGTCTCCTTTTGCGAAAGTCTTCCCAGTGTCACAATGGAGTGAAGGAGGCGGATACAAATGAAAAGTTATGAGAAAAAATGAAAAAAGGCAATGAAGAGGGAAACCATTGGTGCCACTTGCAAGGGATGTGGAACGAGGCTGGGCCACCCTGTAACATCCTGATTTTTTAAAAAAATCACAAGTTTTGCTTGCTACCTGGTGTTCTATGTGGATAACACAATCTTCTATTTGTGTAACTAACTTAAATTTCATATTCTTCTTGGTGTCTTGTCATATTAGTTAGATTAGGCCTCTATGAAACTAAATAAAATGTTTACGAAGTTTGGACAGGATTTGAGCATTTTGTTGGTTTTCTTCCAATAAAATTAGCTTTTAGATCATGGGATGATTGGTCTAGAGTGTTCAGTAGTAAGATTCTTGACAAGGGATGATTCTCAGCTGAGTTCCATTTGACAGTAAAAATACACTTTCCATTTTCATTCCAGCCCCTCCCTTCTCCATAATCAACACATTATAGACAATGTAGCTTTTTAGAAGCTCAAATACTGAAGTCTGATTTGAGATTAGTCTCTGTGACTTAAACATTATACCATGCTTTACATATCCCCATGTTTGCAGAGTAGAATCACATATCACGGCAGAAGGGAACTGGGGTCTGATCTGGTCCAATTTCTTTATTTACAGCTTTGAGAACTGAGGTCATGTGACTTGGCTGACCTCTCGTAATTACTGAATTTGAACTAGAATCAGATCTGTAGATACCTATAGAAGTCTCTTTCCATTATGCCCATTACTATTCTTTGCTTTTCACCTTCTAGTCAAAAATTTTAAAAGCTTTTTTTTCTTTGTGTACTCCCATGTTAAAATATCGATTCCAACTACATGCATTAAACTGCATTATCTCCTAAATACTGTTTGTTTCTTTAAAGAGCAATGGCTGTAGGCCAGCAACTTGACCATTTTCTAAAGAAAGGTGCACTTCATAGAATCGCTCTCATGACCTCTGCTTCCCTAGCACCAGTTTTTATGGTACCTCCCTCCTTTTACTCCTGACCCCTCCAGCCACTTCTGCACACTGCATCCCCAACACCAGCAGATCAGGGCCATCTCCTGTAGAAGACACTCCCACACTGCCCACCCTCTGGATAAAGACACAATCCAAAGACTGTAAGGTCTGTCCTCTACTTACCTCTACCGTTCTATCACCCACTTTGCTCCCTCTCAGTCCTCTGTTTTACTTTTTCCTTTCTTTACATGTGCCAATCTCTCCCCACCACAGGGAATCTGCATACCTATTGCCCTCCTCTTCATCTGCTGACAGCAACTCAGGGATCACATCTTAGATAGCCCCATGATTTCCTTGATTATATAATAATCCTCCTGTTTTAAGAACTTATATATTCAATATATCAGCTGCCTTTTACCTGGAGCACTTGTCACAATAGTTTTATATTTTTGGAGATGAGCATTTTGATTATTTGCTTAATATCCAATCTCCCTACTAGCCTTTAAGTTCCTTGAGGGCATGGATCACATTTGATCTTATTCCTTATTTTATCCCAAGTGCCTGGCATACAGTAGACACACAATAAATATTAGCTGAATAAAAAAGTAAATGCTCAGTTTTCTATTTTATTTAAAAATCTTTTTTCTCTCATTCCAGCTACCTCACATTACATGCCACTCCCAAAATCCAATATGACTTTCATGTATAAAATGCTCTTTTCCACATTCTCCATGTGATAAAGTCTTACTCATTACTAAAGGTCAAGAACAAATATCTTGTCCAGGGAGAATTAATCTCTTCTGCCACAATAGGCTAGAAGTTTGTTCTATACATTATAGAACAAATGTTTTTCTCATTGTAGCATAACTATTCACTTAGAATTCTTCCCTATTTGTTCATTCTGCAAATATTTATGAGGCCTTACTCTGCTGGAGGCACAGCCTCTGACATCATAAAACTTATCTTCTAATGGAGGTAGATAGACATTCTATATACAAATACACCAGCAACTAAGTATGACTCACAACAGCTACAATGGAGAAGAAGGAGATACATGTGAGCTTTAACTGAAAACACATTCTTGGCTGTGAGTACTTAAAAGTGACGAATATGTCTTGTCCATATTTGCATCTTCGGTACACAAGTGCTTAAGAAATGTTTGTGGATTACCCAAAAGAACAAATGATTGAGTGAATGATGAATTTCAGAGCACTATTATTCTTTTTGTTTTGGTTAATATCATCAAATATCAGATTATTGTGGTGACTTCTAATTCGCTTAGTTCTTCTGGCCCTGATTTGCCCATTTTAACAAGGCCTGGGTTCAAAATAAGAGCTAGATTTACTGGAGCTGTGCATGGAAGAAGTGATGAATTAAGTCTCACCAATAATTACTTGCCAACCTCAAATGGAATATGTTGCCTCAAAACACCATTGGGCCTAGTAATATTCTAGCAGATCCCAGGTAACCACCAACAGGGAGGCACAGAAGCAACTTCTACCCTGTTGAGATAGTGACAAGATTGCCTCCAAAGTGCCTTCTATCACTGAAATTCTAAGGGTCAATGAGTTTTTTGTGTGAATACCTCATATCTACACATTCCCTTGGAAAGATGACAAACAGGAAAAAGTTCAGGCTTGTAAATTTCTTAAGTTTAAAATTTGACAAAAGTGAATTTCTATTTCTCAGCTTCCACTCACTCCTAGGAAAAATATTCAAGCCAGCAAAACCAATATGATAAAATTTCTACCAATAAAAAAATAGAGTAATGAAAAACTATCAAAGTTAGTGAATCCAAATATTAGTTTAAAGGTGACCTTATACTCTTCAATAATGACCTTTTTTTCTAAGGAATATAAGTATTGCTGTATGAAGACTTTAAAATAAGGACAAAGTTGTCAAAGAAATGACCCTACAGTAATGGAAATACAGAGCAGTATTTAGATCAGGAAAATAACTTAAGGTGAAGGGCAGAAATTTTCCCACTGTATTCAAATCACAATAAGTAGGTGGCCACATTTTCAGACTCAAAGCAGACTATTGCCAAAACTTACCCCAAGATACTGAGTGTAGTCACATCCATCAGTACCTTTCCTGACTGAACATATTTTTTAAAAATGTTTTCTAGATTCTAGCATGAAAAAAATACAGTGTCTAACAAATCAATGGGTTCCTTCATTAATGGAACAAATTTTAAAAATCAAAACATGTCACAAGTATTTTTATGTTTGATATTTTTCAGTTTGTTAAGGAGGAAAGGGAAGAGGTTCACTGAACTATAGACATCCAACTCCACGTCCCTCATGAACAATGTTTTTCACTCACCCTGTCATCAGTGAGGATCATTAAACAACATTTATTAACATCCATCTGTGAATGGCACTTTATAAATATTCCTCCTCTCATCACTGCCCCATTCGTAATCTACCATGTGTCTCTGTTGGGCAAAATGCTAGGAAGCTACAATGATAATAAATAATTAATGGTAAGAACACTAAGGCAGATGGATAAGATGACCTACTGGCATCTATGAATCTTAGAATGTTAAAATTTACTGCTAATAATTTAATTTAGCACAATTTTGATAAGCAAATACCAAAGCATTTGATAAGGAAAATGAGCTCAGTGTATTCCATCAACATTTTTTAAAATAAAAATGTGAAAATTAGGGACCACAGATGGACTGACTGAAGCCCCAAGTTCATGTGACTTGTACCAGATGATACAGACTTGAAATAAATAATTCAAAAAAGCAGTGTGAAATAATCATAAAAATTATGATTACAGTAGTATAATAGGGAATTTTATTTTGGGCCTAGAGTGAAAATATTCAAAAATAAAGAAGAGACAATTTTTTCATTGAAAGAAGTAGCTCAAGCTCGATTAAAGACGGAGAAATCATAATGTTTCCCCCTTTTTTCAGTTCTTCTTTAATGCCATTATATTATTTATTTTTTCTTCAAGGAAAAAACAAATTCTTCTAGATTTAGAGAAGGTGATATCTGAAGCACTCAACTCTGCAAAGCCCTCTGTAGTCAGGATTCTAATAAAAGAACATGCCTATATAACAAAAGCCATGGGTATATAAAGAAAGCCATGGCTATGGGATTCAGATTTGCGACCTGACCTTTACTTCACCTTAAGATCAAAATGTCCACAAGTAGAAATTATATTTCCTAGAAGGTAGAGATAGTACTGGAGTTGTACCTAAAAAAAGAGCCAGAGTTTTGGTCTTTGTGAATTTTGTTAATAATTATCATTTTTACCACCTACAACATAATGAGTGATTAGTACAGCATACAGCCACTGGGCTTATCCCATTTAATCCTCATAACTAGAATGCTCATTAATTCTCAACCACTTGGGGGTCAGTATTTTGTCTTTTATTTACAGAAAAGAAACTGAGGATCAGAAAGGTGAGTTCCTTGCTCAAGATGACACAACTAGGAAGTACCAGTTCCGGGATCCAATCCAGCATTATCTTAATTCAAAGACCATGTTCTTAACTTCCTATGATGCTGGCAATTTTCCTTGAATGGCAGGATTTTAGAGGCCTCAGAATGATAAATAAATGGAAATATGGGACCAATATTGAGCAATATTTTTAGCATGCTACAGAAGGAAATAATGAACCTATTTAATTCATGTACCATTACATTGATTCCTTGGCCTGAGTGGCATGCATAAAACATATTAAAAGATCATAATTTTCCATGGATGGAGATGGTATGGTTGGGAACTCTTCTGGCAATTCTAAATTTTTAAAACTAAACTAACAAATGTTAGTATCTGACTTTCAAAACCAATGCTATTAGCTTCAGTATTGGAGATTTATAGTAAAGATACATGCTTAAATAGCACCTTTTAAATGTTGAAAATATAAAATTCACACTATTTGGAAGGACAAAACTGGAAGATGCAAATGATCTTCCCAGGGTCCATTCAGCATAAGGGCTAGAAACCACATCTCCTGTTTCTGAAACCATATTCTTCCCACTAGCCCTTGGCACCTCAGGGCATCCAAAATTAATTTTAAAATAAAAACAATGTAAGAGGAAAAAATGTGAATCAAGAGCAATCGAGCTATAGGTATCCCCTGCTTTTCAAAAATGCACTTTGCAAGCCACTGGTTCTCTGAACTGTTTGTGAGCAGCTGTTTTTCATCTCAATTTATTTTGTGTATTTGTTAGCAAATGTGTCCTGAGGTGATTGCTCCTTCACTTTACACCATTTTGAATTACAAAAGGCTTCATAGGAATGCTCTACTTTCAGATAGTGGGAAACACCTGAATCTCAAATCCAGTTAAACCTATAAATACTAAAGAGTTGAACCTAATTATTGATAATTCCTGACTGCACCTCAGTCTGTAATTTCTACTATTCCAGTAAGGGCCAGAATGGAGAAAGATCATGAACTATAAATAACACATACTGATTTAGAGCCACTATCCCTTTCTCATTCCCTCCATTCCTTCTGAAACAATGCATTACTTGGCCACAATTAATTGTACATTGAGTACAGAGGGTATAAAATTGAGTAAAGTGGCTCTTCCTCTCAAGGAACCTGTAGAAATACTACAAAGAGGACATATGAAGGGCCCAGACACATATGAAAAGATGCTCAGCATCGCTAGCCATCAGAGAGATGCAAATTAAAACTGTAATGAGATACTACTTCACACCGGTCAGAATGGCCATCATAAACAACAAACAAGTGCTGGTGAGGCTGTGGGGAAAAGGGAACCCTAGTTCACTGTTGTTGGGAATGTAGACTGGTGCAGCAACTGTGCAAAACAGTATGGAATTTCCTCAGAAAACTGAAAATGGAACTGCCTTCTGACCCAGCAATCCCACTGCTGGGATTATATCCTAAGAACCCTGAAACACCAATCCAAAAGAACCTATGCACCTCAATGTTCATAGCAGCACAATTTATAGTAGCCAAATCCTGGAAGCAACCCAGTAAATGAGGGAATTAAAAAACTGTGGTACATTTACACAATGGAATACTACACAGCAGAAAGAAATAAGGAGCTCCTACCCTTTGTGACAGCATGGATGAAACTGGAGAGCCTTATGCTAAGTGAAATAAGCCAGGTGGTAAAAGAGAAATACCATATGAGTGGATTCTAATCAACAAAACAAACAAGCAAACAAAATGCAACCAAAGACATTGAAATAAAGAACAAACTGACAGTCACCAGAGGGGGGCAGAGAGGGATAATAGGGGAAGGGCTATCAAGGAACATGTATAAAGGACACATAGACAAAGCCAAAGGGTGTAGGTTTGAGGGTAAAAGCCGGGGATGGGTGGAGTGGGGGGGCCTGGTGGGGTGAAAATGGAGGAAACTGTACTTGAACAACAATTAAAAATGCTTAGAAAAAATACTAAAAATAATATTATAGAAATTTTTGGATTTGTGCACCTATGTAAAGCATTTTACCCAATGTAAAGGAAGTGAGAGTTATAAAATACCACTAAATGATGCAGATGCCTAAATTTGGGGGCTTTGTAGAATATAATCTTCATTTACAAGAGCTACAGCCTTAGCTACTATCATTTGGAATGTTAAAAGATCTTTGAGAAATTAAATGAATTAATGAGTTAAATGAATTGTTTCATTAATTTGTTTGAAAATACTTATTGAGCACCTACTACATATCAAACACTAGGTTCAAAATCTTATATAATTCCTTAAAAATGGCTCCACAGATGAAGGATAACAGTCTTACAATTTTAGATTATTATGTTAAACTTGTCTTATTAGATATAAGATGGTGATGATAATGAATGTTCACCCTTAGCTTTTGCTATGTAGCAAAATTATGAAATGTGTTTTTAATGGATGTAGCATACATGTTATGTTTTTCTGACTTCTATTTGAATTAAAATGGCTTAAAATATCAGGTGGAATGCTTTAACTCTAGTAATCTAAAAACACTTTAATCAGAAAACTGTTTTATATTTAATTAAAGTATATTGTTGCTTATTTTTCTTCTAACTCTGAAAAATGTTAGCAAATTGTTCACTACGTATTCTGATGCTACAATAATTTAATATCCAAGAAAACTTAAACCAGATTTGTTTTACTGTTCTGTAAATAAGTAAATTGAAGTAGATAATTTCTAAGATTCTCATAGTATCTACTTACTGATTTACCTCATTTTCATGCTGAAATTCAGCCACAGGCATACCATTTAGCTTGGAAATTTCTTAAATTACAGAACAATCATGCCAGACACACAGCCTGTACGAACTCAGAGTAACCCAAGACTTGGATTGTCCCTGTGACATCATATTTTTCCCCATTCAAACTATGGAGTGGTTTGATAATCCCTTGGGTTCCTAAACTGATTGAGGTTGGTCTGAGCAAGGCCTGATTTAATTCCTACACTCAGTTATGTGCTCAGAAGAGTATCCTAGGGGAAAAGAATCGAGTTCTAAAACAGAACCGAAGACATTCTGATCCATCTCTAACTCTGTCTGAGAACCCCAAAAATACTTTATAGGGAACTCATCCAAGCCCAATCCCTGGAAGATATGACTAATAATTTTTAACAATTTAAAAAGGGTGTGTGTGTGCGCACACATGTACATATACACATGCATCCAACTTAGGTCAAGTTGTCCAATCTGTCTAAACATCTGATTTTTTTAACCTGTAAAACCAAAGGAACATACTAATGATCTCCAAAACCCTTGCCAGTTCCAACATTCGGTGACTCTTCAAGTTAGATCCCTTTTTTCCACCCATTCAAAATGGTAGATAATCAGACAAAAATTTTTAATAAAAGAGAGTACATTTTCAGTTTAAAGTAGAGGTTAAAAATCTAAATGGCATATTGTAAAGAAAAAGTTTATGTTGGATATGAAGTTTAAAGAATTTAATAACAATTGCTAAAATGGGGAAAAATTAATGTGAACCCAATGCCTTAAATAGAAATATATATATATAAATATGTATATTTATACATGCATTTCTGTCATTGTAAGCAACCCAACTCAAAGTGTTTGCTCATCTTTAACATTCATGCACACCCCTTTCCATAAAAAAAAAGGTAACTAATCCTGAGTAAATTGTGATAAACAGAATGTAGCATCTTGTTGTGGTTAAAAACGTGAGGACATTTTCAAAGTCTATGTGATATTGAAGGGCTTAAAGACAGCCTACTCTCATGGCCAACTGGCAACTAGTTGCCATAAAACTACAGAAGCAAAGTGATCCTAACAGAATAAAATTGCTTTGTATTATTTTTAGCATGAAGAGAATTGTTAATATATTTAGTATTCTTTTTTATTAAATATATAACCTATACAAATGAACATATGCAAATGTACTGGGTAGGGAGAGTGGATACAAGAAATTGGAGTAAGACATCACAAGTGGTCAGTGAATCCAATAACCAGGTGGAAAGAGAAGCCAAAGTCAACCAGCATCACTGGTCATATACAGAGTAACTGTGTTCCAAGGTGGTGGCCAAGAACACTAAAAAAGGAGGCATGTTTTCATGCAGGCTTTATCCTTTTCTTCTGGGAGAGGAAAACTTGATGGTCTTACAAATTAAAATATGGTGATAGATATTATGTACAATTTTCTAGCAATGTTTGCAAAGTAGGTCAAAATACATCGATTTCAGGAGAATGTATATAACATTGTCTAAACAGACCTTAAAGAACATACCATTTGGAGGAAAAAAAGTTCCGAACAACTGAAGGCAATATAAAATAGCATACAGTGAACTTAGGAAGCACCACAGACATAGCAGACTCATTTCTATTAAAATGGGACCCAGGTCAGTACATGTCATCATAAGTCTAAAAATTACAACTGGGCTCCAAAAGCTAATAATTCAATATCTCAATTTTTAAAAGTGGGTTTTTTGATGATTAAGAACCTATAATCTAAGAACATTCAAGATGGGATTCTAACTGAGGAAGGAGGATATAACAAGAAGAAGAAGGAAGAGGAGGAGAAGAAGAAAAGAAGAATGTCAATAAAGCAGCCAGCTTAAATCCACATAATAAATACCTCTATAACTCATTTAATAATAAGCATAAAAATAAGTCATAAGAACTTTGGTAATTCTTGTGTCTTTTTCCCAATTTTAAGGTATTTAAAGCTCATGTAAGCATTTAATTTTTATAAATATTTAGAAGAACCTGATTAAGTATTTGTAACCAACACATTTGTCTCTAAAACTTTAACCTGAAAAACTTATGTTTTAATGTATTAGTTGCATAAATAATGTCTAAGAGTTTAGAGTTGTGTTATCCAATGTGGTACGTACTAGCTACATGAAGTACTTAATTAAATAAATTAAAATTTAAAAATAAATGGCTCCCTAGGTTTTAAAAAACTGGCAAAAATCCTTACTAAAATGCTCTAATTCAGCTGTATACATTGATTACAAACTTAATTATGTGGAAAACCAAGCATTTTGCTGGGCTTGAATGAAACCAAAGCCAAGTTTAAAAAGTAGCTTTTCAATAGTTTCTAAGATTTCTGTGTGCACTCTTTCTACAGGGCCTAATAAAAATACTCTCCTTAGATTTAGAAGAAACTAGGATTCCAAATTTAAAATGACATTTATCTCAAAAGTAAATTAAAATTTAATGATAGCCTGATTAATAATTGTGATTGATGAACTGGAGACATTTAGCATGAAAGCCCCAAGACACATTTGTTCTAAACTGTACAGATCAGAGAAAAAGACTAAAGATGAACCATCTTCTTTCAAATGTTTCTTTAATGTTATATTTCAGAATTTTGACTTCTAAACACCACTTTCTCACCCTGGTATTATCTTACTGGATGGAAAGCCTTTCGTTTGTGAAAAGCAAAACAAAAAATTCAAGAGGTCCAGACAGGGTAACTTTCAAAGGCTTAAAAGCAACTATGATGTTATCTTGGCGATAACTATTTAAAAAACAGTATAATACTTTACATAAGTATTGAAATTATTTTATCTTATAAATCTCCAAAAATGTATCAGTTGACAGGTCAAGAGCTATCATCATTTCAGAGAATTTTTTTGTTTTTGTTAATGATCTGCTCTGATAAAACAGCTTTTGTAAACAAGCACAAAAGAAAAGAAATCAATATGCATAAGAATAGGAACTTGTAAAAGGACACAGTGTTGTAGAGGTTAGAAAGGAAACAAGAATACAGAAAGAAGGTGAGAGAGAAGGGGAAAAGGAATAAAGAAAAATTTTAAAGATCTGTTTGGGAAAAGTGGGCATGGGAAAGCATTTAAGGTCACATTACACAGATACTTGCAAAGATAATGTTCTACATTTGTATATTTTACATTTTGCACAGTTCTTATAAAGAAAGAAATGACTTCAAAAAGAATAATTCCTATGGACAGAAGCAAGATAAAGTACATACAGATCTCTTTACTAGGATGTTCCTAGGACATACTCATCAGAGTCAAAATAAGCCTTGGACTCCAGAGATAGCTTACATGCTTATATATGGTTAATTGGAGGCAAATGTTGGTCGTAAGGGGATTTCTAGAATTTACACCATTCTGCTTTTGGAACATAGGGCTTCCTAAAGTAGTAATTCACGCTAATGATAGTCCAGGTCTTCACTGTCTGGTATCACAACCACTAGCCACAGATGGCTATTTAAATTTAAATCAAATTTAAAATTTAATTCCTCAGTCTCACAAGTCCAACAGCTTATATGGCTAATGACTACTGCATTGGGGAGCACAGACAGAAACTTTTCTATCATTACATTAAGTTCTATTGGAAAGCACAGGCCTAGACAGCCTTCCTGTCAAGTTGTGAGGCTGGGTTGTATTCTGAAACAGAGATATAGGGGGGAAATTCTACTGGATGCACCTTGTTATGCCTTGTTTGTACATCATTCCACCAGCTGCTTCTGTTCTGACATTGGTAGCCCCTGGACCAGCACTTACAAACTCTGCTTCATCGCAGAATCTAGAACACTCCTGGCCCTTGTCAAGAAGAATGCAAAGAATGTGTGAGTACGAATGTTTCAGGGGCATGGCCAGGCACTCCATCATCAGGGAAACTTGCTCTGACCTTCCTTCACCCCACTCTGCCTGCTGTTCTTGGTAACTGCACTCCAGGTGCTGCGTTATAACCTGAGACCTGACATAGGTCCCCGCTCCATCCATTCTTTCACTCACTGATTCCACGAATACAATGAGCACCTGCTATGTGCATCGAGAGTATGGATAAAGTAGTGAGTAAGAAGGACAGTCCCTTCCTTTACTAGCTTCCATTCTCACACAGGAAAACGTCAGCAAATAAGTAATTACCCACAATTCAAAGTTAGAATTCGGGTAAGTGTTGCAAGGGATAATGTAGGGTGCAAGGAGATGAGAATAATGGAGAGACCCACCATATTCTAGGTGCCCAGGAAGGCTTCTTTTAGCAAGTGACAGTTGACCTGACATCAGAGGCATGATTAAGTTAAATAGATGAAACTGGGGAGAGAAGGTATCTCAATCAACTATGTGCATGCACAAGCCTTATGGCAAGTGAATCTTAGGTAACTAAAAGAATGCCCAAAATTGTAGCAGAAAAGGGCAAGTGCACCTGAGATGGGCAGGGCCTGACTGACCAGAGCCTGTTATGAACAACACCCTCCCACTAGTAATGCTTTGGAAGATGAAAAAAGAAATATGGTAACCTTCAAAGTAGAGATTTAGGCCTTACTCTAAGAAAAGTGGGAAATCATTTCAGGGTAGACCAGGAATATAATCAAACCTGCCTTTTGTAAAAAACAATCAAACAACAACAACAAAAAAGGGCAGATGGACTAAGAGAACAAGAACAGAAGCTGAGAGTCCAGTTAGTAAGCTTTCATGGGTATCCAGAAACTGGTGGTGGTAGTTTGGTGTTCACACAGGGAAAGGGCCTGTCCCCCATGTCCGAATTCCTGTGTTGAAAATGTCACCATCATGCAGTTTTCCTTAAAACAGGCCCCTGCTAGTTACCGAGGGTAGATATCTTCTTAAACTCATGTCCACAAACTATAGCATCTCAACCTATGAAGCTGGATCATCCTAATTCTGCCTGTCCCACCTGCCCCTTCCTGCCTAAATCTCCAAATACTGCCTGCTCCCAGACTCCCCTCCCCATATTTAGCTGGGACTCCCCCTGCCCCAATACTCCTCAAATCTAATTTCCTGCCTCTTTAAATTACCATCTGCCCCATTTCCATTCTCCCGAGATACCATGTTTTCCTACCTGTCTGATCTCCATTTAAGACCAGTTTATCCTGACATTGCTGAGTACCCACTGTTAGAAAATAAAAGGAGAAAATGAAAAAAGAATCCAAATGCCTCAAGTCCTGAAGTCTGCAGAAAATAAACCAGGTGACCAGAGCATAATGCCCCAACTCCACCAATTTAGCACACCACAGCCCACATGCTGCTCCTCAGTCTTTCGCTTCCAGCAGCCTTGACTTTGTCCATCACCTTTCCTTTCCAAATAGTTCATAAAGAATAATCGATTGTCTGGGCTTAGGGTAGACCCACCCCACTTGGCTACTGAGGTTCTACGTTTGCTTTCAGAGACATTTTACTTCCTGTGAGGGTCAAGACCGATTTTGTTTAACCTGGTGACCAAAAAAGAGTGCATTGCATGTGAAAATACTTGAAAAATATTTGCATGTCTTTTTTTAAAAGTTGGCTACAATTTATAGCCAGTTGGGCTATGTATGAGAAAGTGTTAGGTCCTCGGAGCCAAATAACTGCTGCTTTGTTTCAGAAAAAACTATAATGTAATGTTATGGGCTATTATGGGCAAGCCCTCCTCTGTGCTTGCACACCAAGTCCACTGGCACCTTGAAAAGGATACAGGGAAAATCCTAATTGAAGGGATGTGAGCAAAAGTCTAGAGGAAGGGAGATGCCGAGCACATGGCTGGATCCCCAAGGAGATTTGGGCCAGTGAGCAAACCATTACAGTGAAAAATGGAAAACACTTTTCTAGGAGCAGTGACATCTAACACTCAATTAGAATTAGTTTCTGGTTTATGGTATAATTACCATCCTTTATCCCAAAGCACTTAGGCAGAGTCTGTTACATATAAGAGCTACAAGCGATGCTCAAAAAATGAAGGAGACATGTGGTAGTCCCAGGAGTCCGGGTGGAGAGCCAAAGAGGAGACAGGAGTGAAGCAGGGTAGGTGCCATCATAGCACAGATCAACCAGCCAGTGAATGGAATTCAAACATTTTTCCCCCTTATTTATTCTAGAGGAAGATGATTATGACAGGGATGGCTGAATGTCTACCTAAATGTATGCTTCACCTTTGTGAGAGAAAGTTGTCACTGAGAAACTCCTGTTAAGCCAAGGATGACATCTCCCAGCCCCCCCTGCATCTAGGTGGGCATTTGACCAGCTTTTATCAGTATAATGTAAACAGAAGTGTTGCTGTCATCACTCGTGAGCCAAGATGTTTAAGAAGATGTGTCTTTTTATTCCCTTTCTCTCCCCACATACCTTTCTCCTTCTCTCTCTCTCTCCATCTAATTGTTATGTGAGAGAAATAAGCTTTTGTTATGCGAAGCCACTAGTGGTTCAATTTATTACAGCAGCTATCATCATCCTAACTTGTTCTGAAATGATACCTTGAACAGGGTGCTGACTTTACAAAAATCTAAATATGCAGTGTTGGCCATTGGCAAGGAAACAGATGTAGAAGACCAGAGGTCTGGAACCCTATTATGCCATGGGAAAACTGAACTAATTTAAAGGACAGCGTTATGGGTCCAGGGGAAATGGCTGGCAAGAGCTAGCATGCTAGGGTGTGATGGTTGCTCCTCACTGCCTATATCAAGGTATTACAAGAAAATGGATGGGGCTCAGGGAAGAATTTGCTACTTTGAGAACAGAAATAAGGGTGAATAGCCAAATGCTAGAAAGGCATGAGTTTCAAGTTGGAACAGTCCACTGCTTAAGGGAATCTAATGCTAAGGAATAAATAACACTGCAAAAAAGTATTGAGTACCAGATGTCCATTAAGACTTCCCAGTTAGATAAAGTAACTCTGCCTTGCAGCAAAAATCTAATGAAGTTACCCTACTATGCCACCCCACCCTGTCGTTACAGGTGACTGCAAATGACAACTTGAGACATGGGTAATTGAAACATAAGCAAAGAAATTGAGTAGGCCCAAGAATTATGAATAGTAGTGAGTAGTATAACTGACAGCAAATAGGTGAGAAACTTACAAAAAATTTTGAGGGAATTGTATTGACAAGTAAATTGGGAGCCTAGCTTAAGGGGGAAAAAAAGAACAGAAAAGTGACTGTAAAACAACCTCGAGGCATCCAAACTTGGACCAGCAAGAAGTGGGCTAGGAAAGTTATATAACTTCCATGAAGGACATACTTCTCAATACTCACTTGTGATGTGGCCACAGAGTATAATGGAAAAGAAAGAAGCTCCCACAGGGTGGCCATGGCTACCAAAAACAAAGAACAGAGGGGTTCTTCCGAGACAGCAAAACCTGGGTCTAATAAAACTTTCCCTCAGTGCCAGAGCCAAAGGTTTTTAACAATGTCTGCTAGGATTTCTTCCATGTTATGAAGCAAAGACTACTGTGTCTCCATTCTTCCCATTTCCAAATTGGAATTTTGAATGCAATTATTCTGTATCTGGTCATCATTGTATGATGGGAGGGCAATAACCTGCCTTTTAGTATAAAAGTTTCTGGACAAAAAGGGGCCATATCCAGATTTAATGGTGGGGGGTGGTATGCAGAGTTTAGCATTACCCATAGAACCTGGACTTTGAGATGTATGCTGTGACCAAGGGGAATTCAGATAGTCTCCTAGCAGTGAGGTTTTCCTACATGTGGCCAGATAGAGAGAATATGTTAGAAATAGCTTCTTAGCAAAGTTTATTCTCCTCTTTCTGTGACGTAGAAATGTTGCTAGGAAGTGGCTACCCAGCCAGGGGTTACATAGGCCCCTCTTTGTATGTAGATGGAGCGATGTCATTATCTGCCCAACAAAAAGCAAGGTGTGTTACCTCCTGGATGTGCCTTCCCTATGCTCATTTCTTCCATAGCTGCCAGCTAAATGCAGAGAACTCCATGCCCTTAGTGTAATCAGAATTTGGATCCCCAATTCACTACATGGAACATACACATTGGACTCTCACATGAGCAAACACTAAACTACCACTGAAATGTAAAGGCCCTTTTAGAGAAGCTTGAGTTATCTCAACTAATACAATGATCTTTGAAGAAGAAAGAGTGAGTCTTAAAGCCTGCTATTATGACTCATGTTAAGGGCTAGAAGAGTATTTCCTTTTCTCATTGGACATCAATCCTGGTCCTTATCCCACTTATGTTCCTCAGCAGTCTCTCAATTAGTGTCCCAGGCATCAGTCTTTTCTTATAACCTGTCTTTCTCATGCTAGCTCAAGGACTGTACCCCAATGAAAGTGGATCATGTCACACTATTTAAAATTACAGTTGACCCTATCACCTGTCTTACAGGATAAACTCCAAATGACTTTGTATTGCATACATCACCTTTTGCATTCGATCCCCAACCTTCTTCTTCAGGCAACTACTCAGTTCTTCTTCAGTCTGATATCCCTTCGCTTCCCTAATTACCTGCCACACCCTTTGTATTGTGTAACACTGCTTTGCCAATGCTATTTCCTCTGTCTAGAATATCATCCCTCTGCCTCCTTTTTAGCCTTGAGAATGTGCACCATTCTCTTAAAAATTATCTTAGGTGTCACTTTGTCTGTGAAGTCTCATCTGTCACTCCCACATAGAAAATGAAACTCTTAACAGTTATGATCTGATTAGCCAGCCTCATATACTAGGCCTACTATTAGGATATTTCTAATGTTTAGTGATCTATGTGGCTTAATTCTGTTGCTGTTTATTTTATTATTTAGTCAGCCTCTAAATTTATGTCCTTACTTACTTATATCTTATTTACTTAAGAGCTCTGCTTTTTCAAAATGGTCCAATTATACATTACAATTAGATTGGCTTCCTTCAATGGGAGGATATAAACATAATCAGTGTTGCTGAATGAAATTAACACAGTCCATTTGAGTGAGTTTTCTCAAATTGTTAAGTATTTGGAAGGCAAGGTCCAGGAATGCAAGAAATTCTACAATGTGGGTAGAAATTCTGTGTCCTACATGATTTTCACACTTCTCACCAAACGTACATAAATGAAAAACTTATTATTATCTACGACTAAATTCTAACCCTGTTGTACATGGGAATTCCCTAGGAATGTAACTACCATATTTGGACCTTCACCAAGATTTACTCAGCATTTTGGAAAGTCACACCACCAACTATAACACTGCTTATGATAACTTATTCACTAACACAACATACACTCAACGAATGTATTTACTTTGTTCTTGTAAAAATAGCCAAATTCAAAAGTGTCACCAATATTCAGATAAATAGTTTCTCTTAACTCCAAATTTACACATATTCAGTAGCAAGCATCTAACTACTTTATTACAACTTTTAGTGCAGTTATCCTCAAATGTATACATGCTATTATGCTTATGTTTTCATTACTGCTCTCCTTTATTTCTTCTAGTACAGATAGAGCATGTGTATTGATATTTAAAACATTACACATGTGGATAGGTTATATTATCTACAAAAATAATTTCAGGAAAGTAAAAGGGATATTACAAAGCACTGCTTGTAAAAGGGAGTCACTGGGTCTGACTGGGCAGAGGATCAGGACTAAATACACCCGGGAACTCAGAGAGACCATTTTCTTTCGCATGGGAAGTTGCTGTTAGTCAGCTACTCAGTTCAATTGCCTTTCTGCTTCTCCAATAGCATTTATGACATCTTGTTATGATTTATTTGTCTATGCATGTAGCCAGCAAGTGCAGATGTCTCACTCAGAATTACGTTCCTAATATCTAGCTGAGGGCTTGAATCCTGAGAAGATATGCAGACCCCACCTCTCATGATAGAACTCTGAATCAATTATTCAACATTTTACATATACCAGGATTATAAAGCTTTTTCCATTCTGCCTAATGTCAGAGTCAGTTACGTCCAAACTCTGTTTCCTCTCCTCCCTGTGGGCCTAGGCAGTACTGTGGTCACCTCCATACTCCACACAGAAGAAGCAGGTAATAAGTATTATTTAAATGAAATTATTCCCCAGGAATATTGTTACACATAATGGCTGTGTTTTCAGTGCTAATAGTACTGTACTTCAGGTATATTATTGATTAAAAGGGCATTTGTAGATTGGTCTGATGATTTAAACATCATTTAAAGTTCTGTTTCTATAAATGTATTATTACAAGTTCCAAGAGAACAAGCCATTAAAGTCAACTTTTATGCTGCAAGCCAATTGTAGGTTGAGAGTTGTCTGTATAATGTGACAACCTATGAGACTTAGTAGTATCTGCAGAAAAAAATATCATCTATTGTGAGGTTGTATCTAAATATTTGATTGTAAGGCATCCTGCAGGTAATATTTGGCCATTTTACCTTCTAAATTTAATATGGATGGTATTTTTCACATAAAAAGAAGCAGCAATGGCTATTTACAAAGAACTTGACTTCTTGATGAAAAGCTCAATAATTATTTGATTTATGCTTATATGACTTTGTTACAGCTGTCATTTAATAAAATAAATGCAATTTAGACAATATACTAGAAATAAATATATTAAGTAACTATTCCAATTTCTATTTATATATTGAGGATACTTTTTTCTAAGAGGGAAAAATTAGGACATGGGGAAAAGAAAATTATGTTGTAAAACTAATAATTTTCTCTTTATATGTAAGCATATAATTCTAAAAATAATAAACTTTAAAAATTTTATAATACTGTACTCTGTTCAAAGTAAGCACATTTTAAAAAACTTAAAATGAAAATAAACTAAACTATTATTAGAAAATGATCAGTCAGATTATCTGTCTCAGCCACCCTTACTCTCTGTGCTCACTATAAGGGTCATACTTACTAACATCTTAGCATTCTGAAAAAAATCTCACCTATCTTTTAAAAATAGGCCTCTAATTAAACTGCCTTCTTATTTCTAATTTATGTTGAAAATTTGGGGTTTTTTCTCCTATTTAAAACAAAGTCCCTACTTTTGACCTTTCCCAAGTATCCCCTCTACTAATAACCGTGGTACCTTTTAATAGGAAGATACAGCTCCAAATAAATCTAAAAGCTGCACATAGCTTTTCTTATTTTGCCTGAGATCACACTTATTAATACTTCTTAATATCGTAGTGATGAAGTGGAGCCAGAACACCTGAGCATGAGTTTGAGCTGGACCGCACCATTTATTTCCTATGCGACTGTACACAAGAAAGTCTTTGTACTTTAATTTTCATACCTATATAAGATTATTAGTGATAGCTGCCTCAGAGGGTGTTCATGAGAACTAAAATATTTAATATTTCTAAAACATGTAAAACATCTGACAATAATAATGATAAGTTAATTTTATTCACATAACTATAATATTAATATATAACATAAATATTTAAAACAATGTTTCAACTTAACTTTAATAAGTTATCATTATTATTGTTTTCTATAATTCCCCAAATGCATAGACTGTGATGCATTTTCATGATCCTCTTCATGAATCTGCCTTAATTAATCAAGTATGACATTATTAAATGCACTTCGGTATGCAAAAGACCTCAGATTTTGAACTATGTATGTGATTCTTTAAATACCTATTCAAGTTTTACTCTCTATACTATAAAAAGTCCTTGAGGGGCAGTCACTATGTCTTCTACCTGTTTTGCAGTTGTTACAGTCTAATCAAGCACTCTTCACTTTATACATACTAATGAGTAATAGATGAATTAATGAATGAGTGTATACATGACATTAAATCAGACAGCACAGATACATACAACTTAACCTACAGGAACAAGAGCTCTTCCCTTAAAGATAATACAGCAGTATTTGGCTTACTGAGCCCTTGGCCTCGAACACTTGACCTTCTGCCTGACAATCTGCACTTGCAGTAAAAAGTTGGCAGAAATACATATTAAAGAAGCACAAGTAGGAAATAAGCAATGAGCAAGAATGGGCTACAGATCTAGATTATAAAGATACTTGTAGTATATGAGTAAAAGATTGAAAATTGTGCTCCTGCATAAAGTTGACTTTATTATTTTTGAGAGTATAAATCCATTAACTCTTACCTTAAAAAATACTCTAACATTTAAAAAAATTACATATAAAGCATGTGTACTCTTCACTTTTTTGAAGCCCCTGTGAAAATAATAGAGGCATCATGACTGTGTGCAAAATCTACCTGACAAAAAAAGCAAATCTCAAATAATATTTCATTCTGAAATAAATAGAATGTCTTAACCTTTTATGTTTATCATCGAATGTACATAAGATGTCCTGTCAACTTTAAGGATGTTCCTTAGGAATTAGTCTCTATGGAATAGAAGATTTCAAGGAACTAATTAATTCCTTATAAATTATCAAGAAAAATGCATTAGGTCAGAATGAAATATATATCTTGTAGGTTCCCTAGAATTTACCAGTAATTTAGTCTACTTTTATAATATATATGCATGTATGTCAATCTCTCAAAATACCATTTCAAAATGCCAGACATAAATTTAAGAAAAATATATTTTCAATGTTTAACCAAAAATTTCCACCAATATGCAGGCAGGTAAGCAGAAAACCTGGACAGATATGCTTTTAAATGGCCAAATATGACTGAACCCATCACCTGTTGTTTCATTTTTCTAGCAGTCTCACTTTTGTTACCACACTAGAAATTAGAAAAGTGAGTTCATGTTCACCGTCATTCCAAGGCATCCACAATGAAACTTTAAAAGCCAAACAGAAAGAATTGGGTAGAAAATAATTTTTGCTAATCCTTTCTGAATATTCAGAAAACACGTATGCTTAAAAAGGTGAACTGTGGTATTTGGAGAAAAGTGAAATTGGAAATCATTTCAACTGATGCCTGGGTTGATTCTAGAAAAACAGGAAAGAAAAGAGACACTAACATTCTCAAAGTGGCATGCAATGAAGTTAGCTTCTGGAGTCAGTGTGTGTTTGTGTATGAGGGAGAGTTGGGAACACTAACGAGAGGTAAAGGTGAAGGTGAAAAGGAGGAAGAAACAAAGACAACTGCCAAGTGATTCACTCCTTTCTCCAAGAGTCTGAACAGGGGCAGGAAAGGCAAAAGAGGACACAAACAGAATTCTATTGGTGATGAGGAACAGTTGGTCTGATCCTGTCAGAGAAAAAGGATCATAGTATTTACTTTGGGAAGGCATTTTAACTCTTTTAAGTGAAGAGGACCATTTTCATTCAGTATGGAAAAAAGTTACTTATGTATGCCAATTTTTCAGAAAGTCTATGGAGCCATATAAGTAAGCACATTCTATATGACCTACACTAAAAATCATCACCTCTAGCAGCAATTAATGCATTACATATGCACAATGTGCCAAATTACTGAACTGTTTAAGTTTCAGCTAATTTAAGAACCAACAATTCTCTGGTCTACTTGTCAGTAAATGATATTCGTGTATAACAGCTGAGCTGTGGACAACTTGGTGTTTGCAGACACACACAGAGACATACACACAGGTCTCTGAAGAGTGAGATAAAGTAAAACTTTATTTTATATAATTTTTTAATGTTACCCTCTTTTAAAAAATCTTTCCTCTAAGTTTCTCAGTACTGACAAGTTAGATTTTAGATCTTTAACTGGAATTTACCTTTCTTTTGTCCTGTGAAATGTAATATCTATATCGATACTTATTAGTAAATATGCCGAGTCCTCTGTCCCACACAATACTACATATTTTGAAACAATAGCAAATTCTTACTTTTCCTTTGAGCTGAGATTAAAAAATCATATGCCCAACAAAATCCAAAAACCAATCACTGCAAAAACAGAAATGTGAAATGCTATTTAAGATATTGACATTATTGCATAACTTGATTAGAAGGAATGTTGAACCTGCATAAAATTAAGCCCGGGTACATCTGTGCACCCTAAATTTTCTGGTGTAATCTTACATCCATTACTATAACACTTGTATAGTCATAAAGGATGTATATATAAATGTCATGTTTGTGCATATTGCACATGGACAATTTTTATGAATGAATACACAAAAATGCTCATTATTCGAGAAAAGGATTATTTTGAAAATGGTCATTAAGCACTGGAAGGAAATGATGAGGCAAATGGTTGGTGCCATTGGGGACTGTATTCCCTAGTCCTCTAGCCCTCTGTGTTGGAAACAGCCATGGGCTCTTTCTTTAGAGACTCCTTCTCTCTCCCAGGAACCCTGCTACAGAATGCAGAGCGTGCACTGTTTGAAGAATAAAATGCACGCATGGTTCTGTGTTCTGAGGGCTGTTCATAAATCAGAGACACCACATTCCCTAAATCCGGTCCCACAAGTGTGTCCATGTGAGTGTGGCATTTACCAACAAATGAACAGAAGGCAACAGAGCTCATCTCCTAGAAATAACATTTCCCAGGCGGGCGGCTCTGGAGGGGCTAACACTTGAGCGCCTTCCTCTAGGGGACGAAGCCTTACGTTAATACACCTCTCAGGGCTAAGTCGTCTTTGTGTGTTAAGTCCACTGGGCGCCATACGGCAGTTTCCAATTCCTTTAGCAACTCAAATATGGCTAGGATGCCCGCGATGATTCGTTATTAAAGGAAGACCCCTTTGGGGAGCAGAAATGCCACCCCAGTCCCCCCACTTACCTAGCTCCCACAGACCCGCTCAGCGGGGGACTCGGGTGCGGGCACCACAAAGGGCTGTGGGATTCCCCGCTCCCGCCGGGGCTCCTCTCCCTGCGACGATCCCCTTCGCCAATGATGTGTCGCTGGAACTCCCCCTCCCCTCCACGGAGAGGAGGGTCTCCCAAGCTGGCTGGAGCTCCCGGCGTCTTCCCTCCTCTCTTTACATCCCTGACTCTGGTTGACGGTATCCACTAGGAAGGCTCAAAGGAGAGACAGCAGGAATAAGCTAAGGAATCCTTAAGAACAATAATCTTCATCGATCTTCATCCCCCTTTCCCACGCGGGTCCCCCTCCCCCTGCTGCCGCCACCACCACCGCCTCCCAGCTAGAGACGCCCAGGATCGAACGGGAAAAATAGAGCCGGGCTGAGCTCCGCGCGCCAGCCGGGAGTTATCGCTCTCTCCCAGGGCCCGCTTCGGTGCAGCGGGGCCGGAGGCGGAGGGTGGTGGGTGATTGGTGGGTGTGTGTCTGTGGCGGAGCCAGGAGAGGCTGGGCTCCGGAGGCTAGGCTGGGAGCTCAGGGGCGCCGGCTCGGCGCGCACACCCGCCCGCCGCCACCCCACCTAGTGCTCCGCCTCCTCCCTGGCTCCGCGCACCCACGGGCTGAAGCGGCCACCGCCTTCTTCTCCGACTCCTCTTCCTGGGAGCTCTGGGCTCTCGAGGTGGGCGGCGGGCCCTGGTGGCGGGGCAGCGCAGCGGCCGGGCACTGCCGGGGACGCCTGGATTGAGCCCAGCGGCACAGGAGCTGCGCGCTGGACCGTGGACAGCACCCGGGAGCCCTGAATGCGCCGGGGAAGGCACCGCCCACACCTCGGGGGCACCTCCCTCTCCTCCAGCGCGCAGCTACTCCCCGCTGCCCTAATCCGACTCCACACCCACCTGCTTCCCTGCGAGGCTCTTGTTCTGTCGAGCGAGAGGGTCCGCAGCCCGTCGGGCGCTGCGCACAGGGCGGCCGAGAAAGCCGAGGGCCCCCCCGCCGAGGTGCGCTCCAAGGGCTTCGCGGGATTGCCGGGGCCCTTCTGTTTTCAGCTGTGGGCTCTCCCGCGTCAGCCCCTCCAAGACCCCGACGCAGGAACCTCTGCTGGACCCAGGAATTCCAGTGAGAAGAGATCGCTCCTGTGAGATAGGGCCTGGAGGATTTTCCCGAAGGAAGCAGGGGAAACTAGGAACGCAGAGAGGACCTGACTTTCCTCCGAGCACCTCTACCTCCTCTCGGGGCGTCACCAGCCCCAGTAACCCTACTTTCCTGGGTCTGTGGGAAAAGCCAGGTTGGTGCGAGCCTTAACTCTTGCTTCCCCCGGGGGCGCTATTCGCATTCAGGCTCTCTTTGCTTTGCTCGCTCTCCCTGACACCTGGAGAACTGTGCCAAGTTCCTCCCTGACGCGGCCTCCCGTGGACACCCAGATCTTTCCCTACCTTTAGGGCGTGGTAAACACAGGATGAACTTGAAATAACATAACTGGGCTCTCCGGGTTCCTGACCCGTGTGCTTTCTAACAGGTACAAGGTGGAGACAGCGGGCACAGTTTTCAGGAAAACAGAGATACTTGAAACACCTTTAAAAAAAGAACGCAGGCCATGTTATTTAAAGCTGGGGCTCCCTTCTGAGTTTCTTTAGGCCAAGAAAGAAGGCCATTGAAGAAGGTCCAAATACACTCTGTTTCCAGCTCTGACGTGCACTGGAAAGCACTATCATGAAAGGTTCTCAACATCTTGGTTTCCTGCCTCCCTGCGGGCCTTACTTTGTGCTGGGTGGTCTTCTCAGACACTAGAAGTTGGGCCTGGTATTTTTAGTATAGAAGTTGGCCCTCAGATGCCATTGGCCTCCGCCGCTCAGGAACCATACTGGTCCTCTGCTGTCCTTGGGCCTTTTGCAGCTTGAATACTATAAAGAGGAAGATGACTTCCAAATTCCCAAACCTATTTCCAAGCTTCAGCTCCACAGTTCCAGAGACCTGTAGGATGTCCCCTCCTTCAACTCCACTCTTCCCACCCTCCCATACATTTCACATACTTCCTGCAGATTACTCTCTCCGAACCATAACCCTCCCCATATCATTTCTTCGTTCAAGCATATTTGCCAGCTTCCCATTCCCTACCAGCAGCCCCTGTACACTCAACCGAGTCTCTCCTGGAAAGCTCCTCTCCAGGCCTAACATGCAACTCATTCCACAGCACTCTGAGGCGCACTTCATACTCAGCCTCCATCACCCTATGCCTCTTTGACCTCTATTGCACATCGTGGGAACTATCTTTTTAAAGACCTATCACCTTCTGCTTCTTACAGAATATGATCTTTCTTTGTAAATGTCTTACAGCTTTAAATAAATTCCTCCAGGATGGATTCCATATCACTTTGTTTACATTCCTTACCTCTCACCCCCAGAGCCACACATGTTAAAAGGTACCTATTCAAACAACAAACTTTTCACAGGCACGCGATATTTATTAAATGAATGGAATTTTCAGAATAGTTAAATTCTAGTAGTCTAGACAGACTACTTAAGATTAACTTAAGCTGTGCCTAAATTTATGCAGCATGATCTTTCATTAATTTTATGTGTGGTGAAATCCCCTCTCTTTACTAGCCATACATTAACATTACTGACCACCTTTTGAGAATTTAATTGTTTGACAAGTATTCGTTTTAAAAAAAAAATTGTTACCTTAAATTTCCACTATAGTTTGGAAATCTGAATCCATTTTCCTAGGAAGTGGACACAAGGTAAGAGGGCATTTTATCTATTGACTAAAAGACGTTGCTGCTATCTCCAGATTTGGAAAGTAGGGTGTTAGGAATAGATTATTCATAACACCTGAGTGTGTCTGTAAGCATGCAATGAGGTGGAAAAACAGTCTTTGGAAATAAAATCTAATTCCATTTACTAAATTACTTATAGATCAAATGGGTTACAGAGAATAACCCTTAGCGTACAAATTGTTTGAAATAGCTGAGTTCTCCATATGCACAGCTTGAATTCCAGATACCTTCCAAGACTTTTGTGTTGATCAGCAGCATGTGGTTCTACTGCCTTTGTATGTATAATTTCATATTTTTCCATTGTTCCTCAAAGGAAAAATTAAAATGATCTAGCTGAAAAGACAGACATGTTTTTGCATTGCCCCTTTAAGCCATCTTTTTTAAACCTTTATTGATATTTGTGGAAATGTTCCTTTTCCTTGTATTTCAATTTCCCAGATTTGCCTTTAGATTTGATGAAATTATATTAATATAAATGGGAGAAATGTCTTCTTAGTATATCAAAATGCTTTGCTAATAATGCTTGGTAAAATACATAAATTTAATATAAATTTAACCTGAAATGCTCTTATGCATAGAAGTAGATACGAGTTAGATGAAGAATGCGTTTCCTCATACATCATAATGTTGGTGTATTGGAATTTATGTGGATATACATACACAACATCAAGCATAATCAGTTTTGGAAATTTTTTGTTGAATAAAGTATTTAAAAATATTTATTATATTCTACATAATATCATTATGAACTATGCTTTACCTTATCAGGTTGGAGTTTTCACTGGCAATTGGAATTTCAGAGAGAGGCTGTATAGATTGAAACAAAGTAGTAAAGGTGAAGGGAATGAATATATATTAAATGTTAAAAGCATAAAGGTAAGAATTTACAAATTTTTAAAGGCTCAAAAATTAGAGATGGATTTGAACACATTTACAAGCCAAATGGAAAGAAAGGTAATGGAATATTAAGTAAAACCAAACAAAAAACAACAGCCAGTTTTATAAGGATTATTTAAGAATGACTGGAGGGTACCACTGGGAGTGGGGCCTTTGCATCAGAATGCAGTGGTGGGAGGAAGGTGGCAGGGTTTTCCACAAAGTGCGGCAGGTGGAGAGCACAGGCATTCATCTGTTGGGTGCACCTCTTGACAGTCAGAGTCCCAGAGTCAGTACCTGCTTACTTGGAGACAACATGACCAGTGCCCATAGTAAGGGCACAAACCTCTGTGACAAGCTGGCGGGGCATGAGCCTCAGCGACCTGAATGAGGAGGTCTCAGTCAAGGAGATGGCTGCCCTCCCAAAGTCTACCATAAACTGAATCTGTCCTGCCATAAACTGCCTACTGCACCATCAGCTTTCTGTGTCCGTGCATGCCTGGTACAGCTAGACCAGACTAAAACAAACTACAGCAACTGCCATGACTTTGGCCATCTGGTCAACCTCAAGCACCTGGATGTCCTAAACAGCAAGTTGGTCACCTGGCTGGTAGCTTTGCTCAGCTCAAGGGCCTGAAGTGGTTGGACTGAAAGACAACTCCCTGGATCTTATCCTGGCCAAAGTGGCAGGGGATTGCTTGGATTAGAGGGAGGGTCTGCATTGTAAAGACAGCATTTACAGCACAGGAAGCCCACAGAGGCCACAGTGCCTGAATTAGAGCCAGAGGCAGAGAAGAAGCATGTGAAGCAGTGAGCCCAGGAGACTGGGGAGTACAAACTGTGCTGTGGGAATGGGCATAGAGAGGGGTATGGTGCCATCGAAGCATCTAAGCAGGAGCAGAGAAGAAACCTGAGAAGCAAATAAATTGGGCCCAGCAAAGTCAAGCTTTGGGCCCTGGAAACACACATGGTCCTGAGCTGTACTGAAGCTGCTGCCAGGTGGCTGGCAGGCTGGTGGTATGCCAGGTGACCAAGCTGCAGCAGCCCCTCTGCACCAGCATGATCACCATCTACAACAATGTGGTCCAGGTCTGTGTAGCCACAACATCCTCCAGTGGGAAACTGATTCTCAGCAGGGAGCTTGTCCTTGACACCTGCTGCCTCCCAGCCTTGGAGCTTGGATTCCTGTGGAAATGGGTTCTGCTGGACACAACCTCTTAGCATCAGACCTATCTGCAATCTCAAATGGCTGCCGATGGGTACTTGAGACCTTCTTTTGGTAAGGTTTATTTGTTCCTTGGAGTTCTCTGGTGGCATAAGAAGTGGGAGATGGGGAGAGGAAAAAACCTGCATGCCTAAAGGAATAGGCTTAGAAGTGGAGAGAAGAAAACACATAGCCTTTTCTAGTTGTTATACAAAACTATATAAAGGCAAGGCTCATGTCTACTAAGTGGTCAGCTGTCACTACATTTATACTTTTGTATGCCACAAACCCTTTCTTTCATTGCTCCCTGGGTATCTGGGACAGATCAGGAGGCAGTGTGCTATTAAGGATTAGGGGCATACCATACTGAGCAAATCTAGCCTGAATGGGACAGACAGGCATACCTATTTTCTGAAGGACAGACATTTAATGACATACAAAACCTCCAAAAAAAGACTTCGAGACCATCAGATCCAATAGAACATTTGCAGATGAGAAAACTGAGGCATCCTGTGACTTGCTTGTCATCTTACATCTAGTTTAAGAAAGCTGAACTCACATTCTGGTATCCTTTATTTCCTTTCCATCATTTTGCTCTCCTTATAATGTCCTGAGAGAATAGAACACATACCAGAATTGGGGATCTCACAGTCACAGTATGAATCTTTCATGTAGACAGATTCATGGCCCACAGATAGAATTCTCAGAGCCATGAGGATCTTGGACAATTTCTGTGGAGTCCTGCCCAAGCCTATGTGGCTTCATAAAATGGGGAATGGTGCAAGATCCTTGCCTTGACATTAGAGCATTAACTCCCCAGCTACCAATAAACAAGGTGGACCCTTGCAAAGCCACACTGATACAGCCTTGTTAGTAGTTGGTGTGATCTCCAAGGCAACCTGAAAACTCAAGCATCATAGAGGCTGAAGTGTAGAATTGTTTGATTCTAGACCCAGAACTACGCCAATGGCGGGAAGTGGATCAAGAAGCAGCATGGCATAACAAAGTTGTTAGGAACTGTCATGACTAGTGCTAATAAGGGAAGGACTGCCATTCTCTTGTCTGCCAGACTAAGTGTTTTCTTGCTCAGTGGCCTCCTTTGTCTCATCTTTCACAACAGCTGGATGAAGGGATCAGAAATGACAGTTCAATGCTGCTCATTCACTGAAATCTACTGATCAAAAGCTCTTTGCCTCTCCCACCTGGAGAACAAGAGACTGTCATGGTTCCAGGATAAAGAGGAAGAATCCAGCTTTTTAGCCATAGGGGCCCAATGACTTTTCTCTTCCAAGATTGGTCTGCCACATAGGCCCACACCTTACTGGGAACCCCTACACATTTCTTTAGCATTCCTCTGAGCTCCAGAGCCATTGCTGCAAATGCTTTATTGAAACTAAACACATAGCACAATAAATAAAGTTGAGAGAATGCAGAAGGTGACCAAGTGATCATTCCCCATTCCCAAGCTGGTCAAGGCAGCCTCAGTGGGTCAGAGGAAGACTGGAGCATACCCAGCCTGGTAAAGCCAAGTCATCTGGGGCAGTTCACTCATCTTCTTGAGATTTAATGCTCAGCTTCTTTGGATTTTTACAACTATTAAATACATGTCTGAGTAGTCAAAAAATGATTCAAACCCCATTAAAAATATATAAACATACATGTAAATGTGTGGGGTGTGTACTTGAAAAGGACATACATTAACAAGCTAAAGGGGTAATCTTCAAGAGCTGGAAGTCAGGTTCTGTTTTATTTGGTATAACCTGGTTATACAAAAAGATGGGTAAATATTAATCTTTATTAAGTATCATTGCCATGAGGACACTACATTTTTAACAATAAACCAAATATATATGTAGGTCAAGACTACACTTCTTTTTATAGGAGCAACCACTATGATGTTTATCATTATACAAGAAATCAGCTACTGAATGGATAAGAAAACATGACCAGAATATATCCTGCCTACAAGAGACCCACCTCAGAACAAAAGACCTGCACAAACAGAAAGTGAAGGGTAGGGAAAAATATTCCAAGCAAAAGGACAGGGAAGAAAAGCCAGGGTAGTAATATTTATATCAGACAAAAAATTCAAAACAAAGGCTATAAAAAGAGACAAAGAAGGACACTTAATAATACTCAAGGGTGGAATCCATCAAGAAGACATAAACAATGTAAACATATATGCACCCAACATAGGAGCATTCAAATACATAAGGAAAATCTTGGAGGACTTCAAGAAAGATTTCATTTTACTGCACCATGCTTTATGGACAGCACCATGCTTATAGTAGGGGATTTTAACACCCCACTTTCAACAATGGATAGATTTAAAACCTCACTGCCAAAAAAATAAACGAAGATATTGTGGCACTGGACGATGCTCTATATCAAGTGGACTGAATTGATACATACAGAAATTTTCAGCCCCAAAAAGCAAAATACACATTCTTTTCAAGTGCACATAAAATATTTTCAAAGAGACCACATGATAGAATACAAAACAAGCCTCAACAAATTCAAGAAAATTGAAATCATATCAAGCATCTTTTGGGATCAAAATGGCCCAAAACTAGAAACTAAACTCAAGGAAAAATTCAAAAACAGGCAAACTCATGGAGACTGAATAACATGTTATTAAACAATGAATTAGTGAACAATAAGATCAAGAAAAAATCCAAAAGTTTCTAGAAAAAAAATGAAAACGAACACACAACAATCCAAAACCTATGGGACACAGCAAAGGCAATCCTGAGAGGAAAGTTCATAGCAATACCAGCCTACCTAAATAACACAGAAAATTTTCAAATAAACAGCCTAACACTGTTTCTACAAGAACTGGAGGAAGAACAATAAACAGAGCCCAGAGTTAGTAAAAGGAAGGAAATAATCAAGATCAGAACAGAATTAAATGACATAGACATAAGACAACAACTCAAATGATCAATACATCCAGGAGTTGGTTCTTTAAAAAGATAAAAATAATTGACAAACCTCTAACCAGACTCATCTAGGAAAAAGGCAGAGGGCCCAAATAAATAAAATCAGAAATGAAAGAGGAGAAATTACAACTGATACCACAGAAATAGAAAGGATTGTACAATAGAAACAACTATGAACAACTACATGCAAAGAAAGTGGACAACCTGGGTGAAATGTACAAATTTCTAGAAACATATAATCTTCCTAAACTGAATCAAGAAGAAACAGAAAGCCTGAATAGACCAATAACAACTAGTGAAACTGAAGAAGTAACAACAGCAACAAAAAAACTCCTGGCACACAAAAGCTGTGGACTGGATGGGTTCACAGGTGAATTTTACCAAACATTTAAAGAAGAACTAATTCCCATACTTCTCAAACTATTCCCAAAAGTTCAAGAAGAGGAAAGATTCCTAACTGTTTTTACAAGGCCAGTATTATCCTAATCCCAAAACTAGGTAAAGACACAGCAAAGAAAAAAGACTACAGGCCAATATTTCTGATGAATATACATGCCAAAATCCTCAACAAAATATTGGTAAACCACATCCAGCAATACATCAAAAAGATCATACACCATGATTAAGTGGGATTCATACCAGGGATGCAAGGATGGTACAATATACTCAAATCAATAAATGTCATACACCACATAAACAAAATGAAAGACAAAAGTCTCATGATCATACCAATAGATACTAAAAAAGCATTTGATAAGGTATAGCACCCATTTATGATAAAAACACCCAGCAAAGTAGGAATAGAGGGACCATACCTCAACATAATAAATGCCATATACAAAAAACCTACAGCCAACATCACACTCAATGGGCAAAACTAAAAGCTTTCCCATTAAAATCAGGAACAAAACAAGTGTGTCCACTTTCACCACTTCCTTCAACACAGTATTGGAAGTTCTAGCCACAATGATCAGACAAGAAGGAGAAATAAAAGGCATCCAAATTGGAAAGGAGGAAGTGAAAGTGTCATTGTTTGCAGATGACATGATAGTGTGCATAGTAAACCCTATAGACTCCACCAAAAAAGTCTACTTGACCTAATAGGTGAATTTGGCAAAACAGTGGGTTACAAAGTCAATATTAGAAATTGAAGGCTTTTTCACATACCAACAATGAAATATCAGAAGTGGAAATTAGGAAAAAGTCCCATTTACTATACCAAAAAGAAAAACAAAGTACATAGGAACTTAACCTAACCAAGGATATAAGAGACCTATACTCAGAAAAATACACAATACTGAAGAAAGAAATTAAGGAAGACACAAATAAATGGGAGCATATACTGTGTTCATGGATTCAAAGAATTAACATCATTAAAATGTCCATATTACCCAAAGCAATCTAGAGATTCAATTGAATCTCTAGAATACCAATGGCATATTTCACAGATCTAGAACAAATATTTAAAAAATTTATAGGGAACAAATCATGACCTCAAAGAGCTTCCGTGATCTTGAGAAAGAGAACAAAGTAGGAAGGATCACGATTATCTATAAAAACTATATTACAAGGCCACTGTAATCAAAACAGTCTGGTACTGGCATAAAAACAGGCACATAGATCAATGGAACAGAATAGAGGCCCAGAAATAAACCCTTGTCTCTACTGTCAATTAATATTTGAGAAAGGGGGCAGGAGCATAGAATGGAGTAAAAATAGCTTTTTCAACAAATGGTGTTGAGATATCCGGACAGGTACATGCAAACAAATCAAACCAGACTATGAAATTGCAACATACACCGGAATAAACTCAAGATAGATAAAAGACTTATAAGTCATGACACCATGAAAGTCCTAGAGGAAAATACAAGCAGTGAAATTTCAGATAGCCTACACAACAATAAGTGAATATTCCATGTGAATTTTAAAAGAATGTATAGTTTGCTTCTTTATGGGGGAAGGATCTGTATATATTAAGTCCATTTGATCTCCAGTGTCGTTCAGTGCCACAATATCCTTGTTGATTCTTTACTTGGAAGATCTGTCCATTATTGACAGTGAGGTGTTAAAATCCCCTACTATAAGGGTGTTGCTATCTGTATCTTTCTTGAAGTCCTCCAAAAATTTTCCTTACATATTTAGGTGCTCTTATGGTGGGTGCATATATATGTTTACAAGGGCTCTATCTTCTTGATGGCCTATTCCCTTAAGTATTATGTAATGACCTTCTTTGTCCTTTTTATGGCTTTCATTTTGAAGTTAAATGTTCTGTGTACATACTAGATATTGCAGTTGAGACATCTGTAAACTTATTTCTTTAGACAGTACTGCTTTTGCTTTACTTTTCTCTTGCCAAAGAAGCATAATATTTTCTGCAACCAAAAAGTCAATGATGACTGTCCCTTAAATGATACCAAGAACCCTCAATAGTATTACTGATGATTACTTCTTTCTTAATTTTATTTATGTTTGTGGGTAATTTCAGATGGCTAATGTCCGAATTTGAACTGAATTATCTTTGCTCCTTAAAGCCACACAAAACTTGGTGCCTAATAATCTTTGCATCCATCATCCCAGCAACCCAGCCAGCTAGGGTGCCACAATCATCTGTTTCCACACCTGAATATAAAAACACAAGGCAATGTTTCCACATAGGGTCATTCTCACTATCATTTCCTTGTTGGTCCTTGGGCTCAAAGAAAAATGCATTCTTTTGTTTTGCAACATTCTACTCAATTTTTTTACCTACTGTATTTAGTTTAACTTGATGTAATGCTATTACTTTTTTCCTGTAGTTGATGTTGTATTATACATTTAGTAAAGAGTCAAATTACATTATTTTGTCTTATGGGATTTGAAATCTGCCAATATTGGGATGAGAAAAAGAAGAAAAGGACAAGAATTGAATGAACCCACCTTAGAAGCATCAACTGCATTTGTTATTTTCTTTGTAGCTACAGTCAGCCCTCCTCTCAAATGGAGTCAACTCTGACATTACTTTATTGTTAAACTCCCATTCCACTATAAACATAGACCTGCATCTTAATTTTTCTTTGTCTTGTGGGGGGGTGCAAGCCATATGGGATATTTTACCAAATCTGACTGTACGCTGTTATCTATGAAATTAGACATATGTCATTTTTAATATTTTACATTCATTTGGTACTTCATATCTTATAAATTATATTTATATATTTAATCACATTCAATCCCCAAATAAATTCTGTGTGAAGGTAATTGTTAATTCTGTTTTACAGATTAGAAAACAGAGGCTCATACATGTAAAGGAATTTGCCTAGGATCATACAGCTATTCATTGTCAAGGCCAAGATGTTAGCCCAGCCTTCTGAAACCAAGTCCATGCTTTTGCAAATATCATGCACCTACTCTCCTCTCTGGTTATTCCACATATATTATAATGGTGACAAATTAAAAAGAGATCAACAAGTCACATGACTCTCAGTTCAAATGTTTTAGTATGTCTTATTAAATATTAAGTAAAAAAATAGTCCATAGCTTGATAATTAAGTTTTTCTTCAGTGTTGCATCAACCTACAATGTCAACACTATTACTCTGTAATCTCTTTTGTGCCCTTTTGCTCCAAAAGGAGCAACTGAGCAACTTGTTTTCTAAGAAATGTTAAAATGTAAATCATTACAAACACTTTTTGATTAATTATGACAAGTCTTCACCGTGGGTAAGCTGCCTAGAGGACACAAAGGAAAAAGAACTCACATTTATGCAGTGCCTTCTGTGGTTGATATTATTACATATATTATTTTAACTTACCTTTAAAATGACCTCAAAGATGGATATATCCCAGTCCTTTTTACAAACAAGAAGCCTGGGGCTTAAAAAAAATGAGTAATTTGCCCATTCTCATGGAAATGTCTGGAGCTCATTTTGAATTTCATAGATTATTGTAAGTTCAAAGGTAGTGGTTTTTATTTGTTTTTTACCAAATTTCTCTCAATTTGCTGGTCATCTAATTAGAGAAATAGATGACCTTTGAAACTCTCTATAAAAAGTAATTATGAGATAGAGTTTAATACATATGTTATATCAGAAGTCAACTATAATACATGATAGATGAGAGTATGTCTAGTCTAAATGCTACCATTTTCTAGGATAAATGAGTAGCAGAGGATGTGTTCCAGTGAGAAGAAAACAGAAACTCTCTGCCTAGACTAGTCAAGAAAGGCTTCAGGGAGTAAGTGGGATTTAAGTGGGATTTTTAGGAATTCAGATTGGTGGAGAAGGAAGGAGAGGCTATTCCAAGACAAGAACATGGTGTGTTTAACAGTGTGGACCCAGGAAAGGCCAAGTCTCTCTGAGGGATGGTGATTATAGGAATATGTGTGAGGAATGAGTGTGAAACATGGGGTAGAGGACTGAACCTCAGGCTAACGGGTTAAAGATTTATTCTATAGGCAGAAGGGAATCATTTTTAAAACCCAGGTGTGATGGGATGATAGTAATGTTTTGGGAAGGTAAACATGGGTGGAAGAAAATTGACACTGGAGGGAACTGTGGGAATTAGACAAACTATGAGGAAATGTGTGTACATATGTTTGTGTGTGTATGTGTTGTGTGCTCACAAGACTGGGTTAGGAGACATGAAAGAAAAGTCAGCAAGATTTGAAAGTAATTGAATGTGGGAAGAAGCTGAGAATGGGTTAAGATGGCTGCCAAAGTTTTAATGCAGAAAAAGGAGAGAATAGTGGATCCATTAGCCAGCAAAGTGATCAAGAAGAGGTACTATTTCAGATGAATTAATTTGAGGTGATGGCAGAATATCCAAATGAAATGATCCAGTGGAGAATTAGAAATATAACATAAATTGCAATTATCAAGGGTTTAAGTGTGGTTTTGGGAGTCAACTGCATGTAGATGAATGACTGGTCACCAAGGGAGAAAAAGACAGGAGCATCAGGGAGAAGGGTGTGGCTGACTCTGATTCTGGCTTTCCTGATTTTATTATTTCCATGTAACTTTCTAAGGGGGAACCTAACTTGTGGTGGAAATAATTGCATATTTTAGCTACTAAAGCTGCCACTTTAGCTGTTTTGGATATAAAATTGTTGATAAAGTGTCGATGAGGGACGGTTCCCTTTAAACTTTGCTAAATCTGAAAATTCTTAAGGAAAAAAATAATGGCTTTGTACAGAAATCATTTACTCCGAGATAGGTAAATTTTCATTTAGATATATGGCTTATTAGAATTTTAATTCTCTAAATCATACATTACTCTAGGATATAGCAATAGGCAGTCTAAGTATTTCATAACATTGTTTCTGACTTGATATGACTGTATATTTTCAATATAAAATGAGGGCCCAATATGTATTATATAATGTACCATATTATTTAAATGATCAAATAAAATATCACATTTATTAGGTGCTCATTACATTAGCAAGTATCATCAGGAAATATGTTCTAATGCACATTATTTTTCTTGAGGGTATGAGAAAAGAAGCTCTTTATCATGAGCAAGTTATATTCTTTAAGTCTAAGTCTCTTTTTTTGTTTTGTTTTGCTTTGTTTTGTTTTAAAAAGAGGCTTGCTATATTTGCTACTTAAAAACAATTTTTCATATCATAAAGTGTATGTTTTAAAAACAGAAAATTTGATTATACTTAATCTCACTCTTTTATTGTATTTGTCATTGAATATAATTTTAAAGTTACCTCCAGTCATATTTATATCATCATTCTCTAGGCACAAGATTTCTGTAACTGTTTCCTTGTTACTACTTTAGTTGCATAATTGTAACATTTTTGTGCCTACCTTCTTCTTTAATCATTTGTGTTAATATTTTCCAAATTTCCAATTAGAAATTTCTTTTCTAATCTGGCCACATTCTTCTGGTAATAAAATGTACAGAATCTACTGTAATTTTCCTGGTCAAATCTTAACAGAGTCATTTAAATGTTGACAGTCACATTTTTAAAAGAGGGATGCCAGGAATATTTTATAGCTCAGCAAGCCAAGCAATGGCATCGTCTGTGGGCACTCAAATCTCCTGCTTCAGGGAATAAACTGGAGAGTTTGTAAAGAGGCAGGAAAAGTGTTTCTTCCTTCCTCCACATTTGCTATTTAACTAACTTAATTTAGTCACTCCATTTTTATTGTTGTTATTGTTATTGTTGTCAACTTTTGTTTGCATTAGTTTCCAGTTCTATAATCATTGGTAATTGCCATGGGCAATATAAAAAATTACATAAGCCAACAGGCTGACACTATGTTGTAAGTCTTAGGCCTGGAAACTCTCTTGAGCTTGTAGTTCTTAAAAGATAAATTTCATTTTGTGTATTATATAGGAAGACATTCTTCTTGAAACAAGAATTTCATTATATTGTATATGGTGCCCTTTAAAATTTCAAATGAATGATGTGTAAAATGCTGAATTTTAAAAGAATTCTCATAGGAATACAAGAAATGTTATAAAACAATGCAATTGATGATAGAGAATATGATGGGGCTTACATTAGATTTCCTTTCTGTCAATCATGATTAAAGGCAGTTGTCACGATTATTGCATTCAGCCATTTAAAAACAATAGAATAGAATGCCACTCTCTTTGTGTGTGCTATAACTAGCTAACCTTTCTGGTACCAGTGATGCACACCCACAGCTAATTTTAGGAGCTGGTTTTGAAGATAAATAAAACTATTAAAAGAGAAAAAAGAGAAACCTTCTAATGTGAGTGGGATTTGAAGCCCCTACTGCAATTAGCATTAACCACAGAAGGGATGTGGTTCTGATTTTTGTTGCTGTGCCTAGGAGAGGTCAGTTTTCTAATGAACTCATTTTCTTATGTGCTGGAAAGAAATATGAGAGCATGAGTCATGGCAAACTTAAAGATCATGAAGGCTGGCTTCTTTAGTGACACCAACATCTTTGTCAACACAGTGCCACGTGACCTAATCAATTGCTGAGACAGCTTGAGGATTTCTTTGATAGCAGACATAGAAAGTCCATGGCTTTCATGCTAATTGAACTAATTTAAGAGGCAACTTTTCATGTTTGATTCCTTTGTCCATATCTGGTTATCACTGTGAGCAGTGTGACTTGCTAGATCAAATGTAAAATATGATAAATTCTAAAATCAAGTTGGCTCTGGGTTAGCTATGCATAAGGTGGAAGTGGGAAGAATAAGAAATCATCATTTCAAAACTTTCATTTTTGTATTATAAATTCCAGTCAAAATCACCTGTCTTTGTGTTCTAAAATGCATACCTGTGTTTATTGAATTTTTTACTAAAAAGGAATAATTAATAAACAGAACCTAACACCTAAAATGCACACTGAAAATATTTTACCTCAAATAATATATATGATATAATATGCATTATATAAAGTAAAATATTGAATGAGTGTCATAATTAGCATACATATTCAATTCCATAAACTGAAAATTTATTAGTAGTTTTCAGGCAACCTAAAAATTGGAGTTATTAAAAAATAGCATTCTTTCATTTCAAAAATAAGTAAAATGTACTTATTTTTCAGTTTGTATGCCTTCCTATTTGTGTTTACCAATTTTGACTAGTTATTCACATCTAGTCATCTTTAATAGTAAATGCTTTTCAATAATTACTATATTAAGTTCTTGATATAAATTTAATGACTGTATAATGCCAGGATAGTTTTTAAAAGCTCTGATTTTATATTTATTACAATTATATACTTTAGAATAAATTTAAAGCACAACTTTAATTAGTAGTTAGAAATAATAATTATGATGTTATGGATCCTAGTAATGATCAATATTCCCACTTGATATTGCAAAGAAGATTTTTAAGGCACAAGAGTGCCAACTACAAGGAAGACCAAGAAAGAAGGCAGCATTACTCTGTCATCATTCTGAGAACTGCTGGCCCTTGTAGAAATATACCTGTGTTGAATGCATTGGCAGCTCAGGGTTCATTCTCCGAAGGGAACAAAGGCCACAATTTAAACCCAATTCCTTTGTTGAGTTCTGGATTCACTTGGAAATTTCTCAGAACAGATTATGGGTAACTAATTTAATTTTGCACACTGAGGCTGTGATCTTGGCTTCTGACAGGCAAAGTCATTGCCTGGCTAGGAGGAACATGTTATATCACTATATCCACTTTTTGCTTTATAATGAAGTGAAATGTGGGGTTGAGAATAATGCCCTGCTATTTGCAAAGGGGGCTCCTTCACTTGAAACTGGTTGCATTTCCTCTGCTGTTGGAGATTACCCATTTTCTATTTATACAAAATAGAATTATCTAATCCCTGTAAAATATTTAGCCCTGTGCTTGACATGAACTAATGCCTCAGTAAAATTTACTTATTATTACACAACACAAGTACATCACACAGAAGAGACTCCAATCTAACTAAGAATCCTTAGTTCCATCATGTCTCAAAATAACATAGTTAAATATTTTTTTACCTAGCATATTTTTGAATTTTTTTTATTGTTGTTCAAATATAGTTGTCTCTATTTTCCCCCCCACCACTCCCACCCACCCCAGCCAACCCTACCTTCCACCCTTGATCCTACCCACCTTTGCTTTGTCCACATATCCTTTATTTTTAATTTTTTTAAATTTTAATTGTTGTTCAAGTACAGTTTTCCATCTTTCAGTCCCATCCCAGACCACCCACCCAGCCCTCCCCACCTCCTTCCCATTTTTACCCACCCATATATCCTTTATACATGTTTCTTGTCAACCCTTTCCCCATTTCTCTTCCTTATCTCCTCCCACCTCCCCTCTGGTTACTGTTATTTTGTTCTTAATTACAATATCTCTGGTTATACTTTGCTTGCTTGCTTCCTTTGTTGATTACGATCCACTTATAGGTAAGATCATATGGTATCTTGGTATCTGCCTTTCACTGCCTGGCTTATCTCACTCAGCATAATGCTCTCCAGTTCCATCTATGCTGTTGCAAAGGATAGGAGCTCCCTCTTTCTTTCTACTGAGTAGTATTGCATTATGTAAATGTACCACAGTTTTTTAATTCACTCATTTACTGGTGGGTGATCCACTCATTTACTCCCAGCACTTGGCTATTGTTAATTGTGCTGCTATGAAAATTGAGGTGCATGGGTTCTTTTCAACTGGTGTTTCAGGAGTCTTAGGGTAGAGGCCCAGCCATGAAATTGCTAGGTCTAAAGGGAGTCTCATTTTTAGTTTTCTGAGAAAATTCCATATTGTTTTCCATAGTGGCTGCACCAGCCTGCATTCCCACCAACAGTGTACCAGGGTTCTCTTTTCCCCACAACCTCTCCAACACTTATTATCTGTTGATTTGTTTATATGGCCATTCTGACTGGTATAAAGTGGTACCTCATTACGGTTTTAATTTGCATTTCTCTGAAGGCTAGTGATGCTGAGCATCCTTTCATACCTCTATAAGTGTTCTGTATATCATCCTTGGAGAAATGTCTGTTCAGGTCCTTTATTCATTTTGTCATTGGATAGTCTCCCTGTAGTGGAGTTGTGTGAGCTCTTTATATATTTTGGAGATCAGACCCTTCTCCAAGGTATCATTGGCAAATACATTTTCACATATGTCTGGTTCCCTTTTCATTTTGGTGATATTATCTTTACCCATGCAGAAGTTCTTAATTTGATGTAGTTCCATTTGTTTATTCTTTCCTTTATATCCCTTGCTCTAGAGGACATATCAGTAAAAATATTTTTGCATGGGATATCTGAGATTTTTCTGCTTATGTTCTCTAAGAGCATTATGGTGTCATAACTTATATTTAAGTCATTTATCCGTCTTGCATTTGTTCTGGTGTATGTTGTAAGTTGGTGCTCTATTTTTTTTTCTTTTTGCATATATCTGTCCAGATATCTCAACACCATTTGTTGAAAAAGCTATTTTTACTCCATTCTATGCTCCTGCCCTCTTTCTCAAATATTAATTGACAGTAGAGACATGGGTTTATTTCTGGGCCTCTATTCTGTTCCATTGATCTATGTGCCTGTTTTTATGCCAGTACCAGACTGTTTTGATTACAGTGGCCTTGTAATATAGTTTTATATAGATAGTTGTGATCCCTCCTACTTTGTTCTCTTTCTCAAGATCACGGAAGCTCTTTGAGGTCATGATTTGTTCCCTATAAATTTTTTAAATATTTGTTCTAATCTGTGAAATATGCCATTGGTATTCTAGAGATTCAATTGAATCTCTAGATTGCTTTGGGTAATATGGACATTTTAATGATGTTAATTCTTTGGATCCATGAACACAGTATATGGTCCCATTTATTTGTGTCTTCCTTAATTTCTTTCTTCAGTATTGTGTATTTTTCTGGGTATAGGTCTCTTATATCCTTGGTTAGGTTAAGTTCCTATGTACTTTGTTTTTCTTTTTGGTATAGTAAATGGGACTTTTTCCTAATTTCCACTTCTGATATTTCATTGTTGGTATGTGAAAAAGCCTTCAATTTCTAATATTCACTTTGTAACCCACTGTTTTGCCAAATTCACCTATTAGGTCAAGTAGACTTTTTTGGTGGAGTCTATAGGGTTTACTATGTACACTATCATGTCATCTGCAAACAATGACACTTTCACTTCCTCCTTTCCAATTTGGATGCCTTTTATTTCTCTTTCTTGTCTGATCATTGTGGCTAGAACTTCCAATACTGTGTTGAAGGAAGTGGTGAAAGTGGACACACTTGTTTTGTTCCTGATTTTAATGGGAAAGCTTTTAGTTTTGCCCATTGAGTGTGATGTTGGCTGTAGGTTTTTTGTATATGGCATTTATTATGTTGAGGTATGGTCCCTCTATTCCTACTTTGCTGGGTGTTTTTATCATAAATGGGTGCTATACCTTATCAAATGCTTTTTTAGTATCTATTGGTATGATCATGAGACTTTTGTCTTTCATTTTGTTTATGTGGTGTATGACATTTATTGATTTGAGTATATTGTACCATCCTTGCATCCCTGGTATGAATCCCACTTAATCATGGTGTATGATCTTTTTGATGTATTGCTGGATGTGGTTTACCAATATTTTGTTGAGGATTTTGGCATGTATATTCATCAGAAATATTGGCCTGTAGTCTTTTTTCTTTGCTGTGTCTTTACCTAGTTTTGGGATTAGGATAATACTGGCCTTGTAAAAACAGTTAGGAATCTTTCCTCTTCTTGAACTTTTGGGAATAGTTTGAGAAGTATGGGAATTAGTTCTTCTTTAAATGTTTGGTAAAATTCACCTGTGAACCCATCCAGTCCACAGCTTTTGTGTGCCAGGAGTTTTTTTGTTGCTGTTGTTACTTCTTCAGTTTCACTAGTTGTTATTGGTCTATTCAGGCTTTCTGTTTCTTCTTGATTCAGTTTAGGAAGATTATATGTTTCTAGAAATTTGTACATTTCGCCCAGGTTGTCCACTTTCTTTGCATGTAGTTGTTCATTGTTGTTTCTTACAATCCTTTCTATTTCTGTGGTGTCAGTTGTAATTTCTCCTCTTTCATTTCTGATTTTATTTATTTGGGCCCTCTGCCTTTTTCCTAGATGAGTCTGGTTAGAGGTTTGTCAATTATTTTTATCTTTTTAAAGAACCAGCTCCTGGATTTATTAATCCTTGGAATTGTTTTTTGAACTACGGTGTATTTACACAATGGAATACTACACAGCAGAGAGAAAGAAGGTACTCCTACCCTTTGCAACTGCATTGATGGAACTGGAAAGCATTATGCTAAGTGAAATAAGCCAGGCAGTGAGTGATAAATACCATACGATCTCACCTTTAACTGGAATATAATCAGTGACAAAAAAGCAAACAAAATATAACCAGAGACATTGAAATTGAGAACAATCTGACAGTAGTCAGAGGGGAGGTGAGAGGTGATAACAGCAGGCAGGAGGGAAGTGTGTTCAGGCACAACTATAAAGGACACACGGGAAAAAACAAGGGGGAGTGGAACAAGGGAGGGAGTTGGGTTTGGCTGGGGTTGGGGGAGTGGTGAGGCGTCAACACAGACAACTGTAATTGAACAATATAATAATTTTTAGAAAAACATTGTTTTTTTGCTTTTTGTTTTTTGTCTTTATATCAATTTGATTCTGCTCTGATCTTGATTATTTCCTTCCTTCTGCTCTCTCTGGGCTTTGTTTCTGGTTGTTCCTCTAGTGCTTGTAGATGTAGCATTAAGTTGTTTAATTGAGGTTTTTCTGCTTTTTAGGTAGGCCTGCACTGCTATGAAGTTCCCTTTCAGGAATGTCTTTGCTGTTTTCCACAGGTTTTGGGCTGTTGTGTGTTCATTTTCATTTGTTACCAGAAACTTTGATTACTTCCTGATCTCATTGCTAAGCCATTAATTATTTAATAGCATATTATTCAGTCTCTATGTATTTGAATGTGGTTGAGTTTATTCCTTGGGGTTGATTTCTAATTTCAAGCCATTCTGATTAGAGTAGATGTTTGATATGATTTCAATTTTTTTGAATTTTTGAGGCTTGTTCTGTGTCCCACCTTAATAATATAAAATGTAAGTTAGGAGATGGGGTTAAAATTGAAGAGATGGAGACAAACTGGTATATCAATATTTTGATCTTTTAGAATAAAGGTCAAGAGATACTGGCTGTGGTTTCGGGCTAGGAAGTGGAGGTTTAACAAGCCATTTAAAATTGCAGAGGTATCCAACAGAAGTGTGAGTAGTGATAAAGCACAGGGCAGTGAGAAAAAAGGGGATGTGACATAGGGAGATATAGATGAGAAGTAGAAAGTCAATACACACTGTCTAAAAAAGTTGTAAAACCACAAACCGATGAGTGATAAGCACTAGTGAGCAAGTAAAGAGGTAGTTGAGACATCTTGAAAGAGTAAGAAACAAACATTTTTAAAGGGTTGCTTCTTAAAGAACAAACTAGTGGATTGAAATGATGGAGTAGCAGACACTTTATTTTAAGTACTTCTGTTTGATTTTAAGATATCTTGTTCTGATAGTACAAAGTAAAATGCAAAATATAATGCCGAATAAAAAGAAGATATGAGATCAGATTAGAATACATATATTAGAATAATTTATGATATATGGTTTGATTACAAAATATTACTCAATTTACTAAAGATTCAGCAATGGGCTTCTTTAAATAATGATGGTACCATCTGAGTTTCCTTGTTAGTCTATGAGTACAAACTGCTTGGTGAAGATCTTCAAGCTAAAGTGATGTAAGGAGGGCTATAAAAACTCACCTGAAAGCATGTCTGAAATTAAAATGTAAATTAAATTATTTTCTTTAAAGATTCAGTTTATAAGTAGTTTATTTGTGCAGTGAAAGCAGTTAAGCCTCGGCTGCTGTGGCTCAGTGGATTGAGTGCTGGACTGCAAACCAAAAAGTCAGCAGTTCGATTCCCAGTCAGGGCACATGCCTGGGTTGCAGGCCAGGTCCCCAGTAGGGGGCGCAGGAGAGGCAACCACACATTGATGTTTCTCTCCCTCTCTTTCTCCCTCCCTTCCCCCTCTCTAAAAATAAATAAATAAACTAAAAAAAAAGAAAGAAAGCATTTAAAAATTCTGAGCTTATATCTGAGTCTATGAACATAGTAAACTTTTACTGTTCCCGAATCCTAGTATCTGACCCCTTAATCTACCCTGGAAAATACACCAGAATCAGGATATGAACTACAAACTTCTTAAAAGACAAAATCTCCATGTCTCAGTATTTTACCCAGAAAGCTTTTCAACCACTCCTGTTAGATATGTATGATTAATATTGATACCAATGTATACACACAATCCTAAATAGGGAGTGTGGCTTAGCCAATCTCTATGGACAGAATTCTTTAAAAAGTAGGCAGAAAGGGGAGTGTAATAGGAGATACTTGACATCATCAAGAATTACTACTAATAGCAAAAGAAGAGACTTTAAAAAACTGGAACATTAAAGCAGCTTCAAGTCCTTTAAAAAATAGCCATTGGAGGCCATTTGGTTTGCTGACAAACTACCCCACAGACCAGAAACCCCTGAGAGATGGTACAACTTCAATGCTGCTGCAGCTAATAACAAATTGCAACCTATAGGTTGATGAGTCTCAAATCTAGATTTCTCACTCCAACCATTCTTCTGTGCTCTAGACATACTTATTTAACTACCCACAAAATGTCTCCAGCTGGGTGTTCTACAGGCATTTCAATTCCTCATCCACATTCTCTTTTGAAAGCTGCAATCCTCCTGATTTCCTCTCTCAGCGGCACAAATCCTGGTCTCTATCTGCACTGTGAACAGCTGCATGGGTTTATGCAGTTTTCTCTACTTGACTTGTCTTTCTCACACAGATCCCAGCTGTAGGAAATACCTGGCAAATACCTACTTATTTGCAAGACCCAGTATTAGAAGCCTCACATGCTGAACAGAGATTTCCAGTCCTTCTTGGGTTCCCAAGGGCAGTTCATTGTGCTCTGTGTAAACAGACATTTCTTATGCCTCTAACAGTCTATTACTCAAATCCTTCTACTAGGTTGTAAGTCTCTAGAGGTACAATCTGTATCTTACTTGCTATTGTCACTTATTCCCAGGCCCTCAGTATCTGCTTCATAAATGTTTATTGAGCAAATGAATGAGTTATGTATAATATATCAAATTATTTTTAGTAAGAGCAAAAATATTAATAGGCAATTCTTAGAGGAAGAAACACAAATGGTTAGTAAACATACAAAGATGCTCAAATTTATGAATTGTTAGGGAAATGTAAAAAACATTTAAAATAATAATAATTTAGATTTCCAAAGATGGAAAAATTAATAACTCCTAGTGCTGTCCAATGTACAATGCAACTGGAATTCTCATACACAATTTGTGGGACTATAATATATTATAATTCTTAGTGCAAACAATTTGGTAATTGTTATTAATGTGTAGAATGAATTTATTATTTGACCCAGAAATCTCACTTCTGGGAATTTATCTGAGAGGAACAAAAGTATAGCAATTTGTTATGGAATCATTTTAGTAGCAATTTCTCAACAAACAAACAACTAGCAAGCAAATAAAATGTCCTGAAGATCTAGTTAATAAGGGAATCAGAAGGGATCAAAGTATACATCCATAGTGTGGAAAAATACAGAAAATAGAGTAATCAACATATATTGACTTGAAAGAAACTGTCTACAAGGTACTGAGTCACAAATAAGTTCCAGAATATGATAAATTTTAAATATATATGGATATATTCTTGCATAAGCAAAATAAAAACATGAAGAGATTAAATGGTCATATTTGAATTTTAAAATATCTTTAATAACTTTAATATATTAAAAATAAGAGAAAATGTAACTGACACACCTGTCTACCTATCACTTAGTATAGCAAGTGTCAATATTTTGACGTATTTGTTCTAGCTCTATTTTTACAAAAGGAAGAAAGTGTCATAGACAGAGCTAAAACCATTTTGCCCACATTCCTGTTCCCACTTTCCCCAGAGGTAATCACTGTCTTTAGGTGGGGATGATTCCTTCCTGTGTATGATTTTATAATTTACTTGTGAATATATGCATTAATAAATAACTGAGGTCTCTTTTTATGTGTCTAAGTTTACATATATGGTATCATTTTTATGTATCATTCTGCTATTTGTTTTTTATACTCAACATTCTTTTCCAGCATTATCCATGTTGATGTAGTTAATTCATTTTAATTTGCTATAATGTATAGCCATATCACAATTTACTTATTCTTCCATTGATGGAGATGAATGATGCAATGAATATTGTTGTTTATATATTCTTGTAGGCATGTGCCAGTCTCTGTAGACTATGTATCCAGAAGTGGAATTATAGGTTCACAGTTGGAATTGAATAGATCAAGTATTTATCTCCACCATTTTATTCCTTGACTGTGTTAGTGTTATAGAATCTTTTCTTATTTATTCACTCAGTAACTATTCTTAAATTTTAAATATGCATGTTTGACTCTAAATAGTTAATAATAATCAAAAGTCTGAGTTCATCTTGAACAATAGAAGCATCTTAGAATACTTGGTCTTGAATTATAGCTCTTCCTATCTTCTACATCATAGCTATGAAATAATTCAGTTTCACCCCCTTTTTAAATCTTCTCACTCCAAATTAGTTTTTACTATTGTTCTTACAGTTAATGTTTACTTAGATTTACCTAGATGTTTTCTAATGCCTTGCTTTGTCCCTGTTTGTTATAGCCCCTTCCCTCCGTGTCAATTTACTTATTCCTAAAATACATCCGTTAGTATTTAAAAAGATTTATCTTAAAATGTACTTACTTTTTAAATCTAATTCTTTTTTAATTTTTATTTATTTATCTTGGGAAGAGGAGGGGAGGGGAGGGGAGGGGAGGGGAGGGGAGGGGAGGGGAGGGAGGGGAGGGAGGGGAGGGGAGGGGAGGGAGGGGAGGGAGGGGAGGGGAGGGGAGGGGAGGGGAGGGGAGGGGAGGGGAGGGGAGGGGAGGGGAGGGGAGAAGGAGAGAAATACCAATGTATTGTTGCTTCTGGTGCATCCCCGGCTGGGAACCGGCCCCTGCTGGGGATTGGCCTGCAACCCAGGCATGTGCCCTGATGGGGAATCAAACCGCAATCTTTTGGTTTGCAGGCCCGTGTTCAATCCACTGAACTACACCAGCCAGGGCTTAAATCTAATTCTTAAATAATAGTTTCGATAATTTTAAAAATCAAAGATGACCACTATTTTCTCTCAGTGGTTATCTGAGAGAAAGTATAGCAATTTGTTATGAAATCATTTTAGGATATCCATATCCAAAAGGTATGGATATTCTACCTTGAATATCCATACCTTTTGTTTTTAGCCTCTGTTGTCACTGAGAAGAAAACTATCAACATGATTTTTGTTGAAAATCTTGATTTCATTTATGGTTGATTTTTAACAGCCTCCTTAGTGTTTTTATGTTTCATACCCTGACTGTGAGTTTTCCAGGTGCATATTTATTTTTATTCATCATAAGTAGACTAAGTGTGTTTTCTTTAATCTGAAAGGTTTTGTTTTACATAAGTTCTGGAAATTTATTAGTTGTCATTTCTCTTAATATTCCGATTATTTCACACTATTGTTCTTGATTCTTTCATCCGTGTCTCTTAATAGTTGTTTCATACTTTCATCTATTTCTTACTGTGCTGCATTGCAATAAGATTCCTTAATGATATTCTAGTTCACAAATTCTCTCTTCTGCTATGTCTGATTTATTCACTAAGTTTTCAACAAAAATAATTGAAATTTTCATATCTAAATATACTTTTTCAGTATTTAAGAAAATATGTTGTATTTTCTCATAATGTGCTGCTTTTTATAATGTTTCAACTGAAAAACTTTTAACATTCTAGATATAACTACTTTTGTGACTTTATACCTACTGACATTCTGAAAATCTAACCTGTCTCTTTCTACTTTCTATTTACTCTTGCATAAGGTGGATCATTTCCTTGGACATCTTGTAATTTTGGAAGGTGAGTTCATTATCAGTGGCAATGTCTTTTTCTGTGAGAATCACATGTATTTTGGGCTGAAGCTTGCTGCAGAGTGGTTGTGCATTTGCTTCTGGCTGGTGCCCCAGGTGTTTTTTCACACCAGTCAGTAATGCATGTAATTGCTTGTCTATTTTATTAGTGTTTATATCTATATACAGACACATATGGATATAAATACATATGTTTATGGGATTATGGTCATTATGCACTTAGGTGAAAAAGAGTAATGTAAGGGAAGGCCAATTATTTCCACACTCTATCTAATACATATTAAATGTTCATACACTCCAGTCCATACCCTACATTCTAGTTGTACTATTTACATTATGTTCTTGTAGGACCTTTTAAAAAATTAAAAATTTTCTTAGATTTTACCTGATGTCCCTTTTCTGTTTCAGGATTCCACCCAGGATGCTGCATTACTTTTAAATTTCAGGTCCTCTTAGGTTACTCTGGCCTCTGATGGTTCCTTATTTTTGATGATCTTGAAAGATTTGAAGGGTTCTGGTTGAGTATTTTGTATAATGTACCTCTATTGAAATTTTTCTGGTGTTTTTTTTAATTATCAGACTGGGGTTATGGGTATTGGTAAAGAGGACTCCAAAATAAATTAAAGAAGAACCATTCTCATCATATCATATCAACATGACTTATCACTGTTGAAGTGAATCTCAATCACTTGACCAAGGTAGTGTTTGTAAAGTTTTCCACTATAAAGCTACTCTTTTCTCACTTTCCCATACTGTACTCTTTGGAAAGCAGTCACTGTGCACAGCCCACACTTACAGAATAAAGTATTATGCTTCACTATCTTGAGGATGAAGTCGTTATATAAATTATTTGAATTCTGCAAAGGAAATTTGTTTCTTATCCATACTTTTATTTTTTATTGATTTTAGACAGAGAGAGTAAGTAACAGAAAATGAGAGAATCATAGATTTGATGTGTCCTTTATTTTTGCATTTATTTTTTAACTGAAAAAATTATTTTAATTGTTGTTCAGGTACAGTTTTCTGTCTTTTACTTCCATCCCAGCCCACCTTACCAGTGCTCCTCACCTCCCTCCCATTTCCACCCATCCTAGTTTTTGTCCATGTGTCCTTTATACTTGTTTCTGTAAACCTTTCCCCTTTTCCACTGAAATTTCCTCCCCTCTCCCCTCTAATAACTGTCAGCCTGTTCTCTATTTCAGTGTCTTTAGTTATATTGTCCTTGTTTTTTGTTTTGTTGTTTAGGTTCCTGTTAAAGGTGAGATCATATGGTATTTATCTTTCACCGCCTGGATGATTTCATTCAGCATAATGCTTTCCAGTTCCATCTATGCTGTTGCAAAGGATAGGAGCTCCTTTTTTCTTTCTGCTGCATAGAATTCCATTGTGTAAATGTACCACAGTTTTTGATCCATTCATTTACTGATGGGCACCTAGGTTGCTTCCAACTCCAGGTTATTGTAAGTTGTGCTGCAATAAACTTTGGGATGCTTACGTTCTTTTGGATTGGTGTTTCAGGGTTCTTAGGATATAATCCTAGCAGTGGAATTGCTGGATCAAAAAGCAGATCCATTTTTAGTTTTCTAAGAAAATTCTATACTGTTTTCCATAGTGGTGGTACCAGTCTGCAATCCCACCAACAGTGCACTAGGGTTCCCTTTTCTCCACAACCTCTCCTACACTTGTTTGTTGCTTTGTTTATGATGGCCATTCTGACTGGTAAAGTGGTATTTCATTATGGTTTTAATTTGCATTTCTCTGATGGCTGGCAATACTGAGCATCTTTTCATGTGTCTCTGTATCCTCTGTATTATCTCCTTGGAGAAGTGTCTGTTCAAGTCCTTTGCCCATTTTTTAATTAGTCTGCTTGTCTTCTTAGAGTGGAGTTGTGTAAGTTCTTTGTGTATTTTGGAGATTAAACCCTTGTTTGAGTTATCATTGTCAAATATGTTTTCTCATACAGTTAGTTCTCTTTTTATTTTAATACTGTTTTCTTTAGATGTGCAGAAGCTTTTTATTTTTAAGGGATCCCATTTGTTTATTCTTTCCTTTATGTCCCTTGCTCTAGAGAACATATCAGTAAAAATATTCCTGTATGAAATATCTGAGATTTTCCTGCTTATGTTCTCCTCTAGGATTTTAACAGTGTCACAGCATTTATTTAAGTCTTTTATCCACCTTGAATTTATTTTGGTGTATGGTGTAAGTTGATGCTTGAGTTTCATTTTTTTTGCATGTCCAGTTCTTCTAACGCCATTTGTTGAAGAGGCTATTTTTACTCCATTTTATGTTGCTGCCCCCTTTGTCAAATATTAATTGACTATAGAGACTTGGGTTTATTTCTGGGCTCTCTGTTCTGTTCCATTGGTCTATGTGCCTGTTTTTATGCCAGTAGCAGGCTGTTTTGATTACAGTGGCCTTCTAATAGTTTGGTATTAGGTATTGCGATCCCCCGACTTTGCTTTTCTTTCTCAAAATTGCAGCAGCTATTCAGGGTTGTTTATGGTTTCATATACATTTTTGAAGTGTTTTTTCTATGTCTGTGAAATATGCCATTGGTACTTTAATAGGAATTGCATTGAATCTGTAAATTGCTTTGGGTAGTATGGACATTTTGATGATGTTAATTCTTCCAGTCCATGAACATGGGATATGTTTCTATTTTTTTGTGTCTTACTTGATTTATTTTTTTAGTGATGTGTAGATTTCTGAGTACAAGTCTTTTACTTCTTTGGTTAGGTTTATTCCTAAGTTTTTGGGAGGGGTTTGCTATATCAAATGGGATTTTTTTCTTGATTTCTGCTTCTGCTGTTTTATTTTTGGCATACAAAATTGCCTTTGATTTCTAGATATTGACTTTCTATCCTGCTGTTTTGCCAAATTTATTTATTAGGTCAAGCAGTTTTTTGGTGGAGTCTATAGAATTTTCTATGTACACTATCATGTCATCTGCAACAGTGACAATTTTGTTCTGTCCTTTCCAATTTGGATGCCTTTTATTTCCTTTTCTTGCCTGATTGCTATGGCTATAACTTCCAATACTATATTGAATACAAGTGGTGAAAGTGGACAACCTTGCCTTGTACCCGATGTTAGTGGAAAAGATTTTAGGTTCTGCCCATTGAGTATGATGTTGGCTATAGGTCTCTCATATATGGCCTTTATTATATTGAGGAATGCTTCCTCTATTCCAACTTTGCTGAGTGTTTCTATCATAAATGAGTGCTGTACCTTATCAAAAGCTTTTTCCGAATCTATTGATATGATCGTGTGATTTTTATCTTTGCTTTTCTGTATATCATGTATTACATTTACTGATTTGCAAATATTGAACCATCCTTGCATCCCTGGGAAGAATCCCACTTGGTCATGGAGTATGATCCTTTTAATGTATTGTTGGATGTGGTTTGTCAATATTTTGTTGAGAATTTTGGTGTCTATGTTCATCAGTGATATTGGCCTTAAGTATTCTTTCTTTGTTGTGTCTTCACCTGGTTTTGGGATTAGGATGATGTTGGCTTCATAAAAAGAGTTTGGGAGTCTTCCATCATTTTGGATTTTTTGGAATAGTCTGTGAAGAATAGGGGTTAGCTCTTCCTTAAATGCTTTCTAGAATTCTCCTGTGAAACCATCTGGTCCAGGGCTTTTGCATGCCAGGAGTTTTTTGATTGCTGCTTCAATTTTCCTGCTCTTATTGGTCTGTTCAGGCTTTCTGCTTCTTCTTCATTGAGTTTTGGAAGATTGTATTTTTCTAGAAATTTGTCCATTTCACCTAGGTTTTCAAATTTCTTGACATATAGTTCTTATAGTATTTTCTCAAGTGCTTTGTATTTCTGTGGTGTTAGTTGTAATCTATTCTCTTTCATTTCTGATTGTGTTTATTTGGGTCCTCTCTCTTTTTTTCTTGATGAGCCTGCTTAAAGGCTTGTTGATTTTGTTTATCTTTTCAAAGAACCAGCTCCTGGATTCATTTATCTTTAGAATTGTGCTTGTAGTCTCTATGTCATTCAATTCTGCTCTGATCTTGGTTATTTTCTTCCTTCTTCTAGCTCTGGGTTATCTTTGTTGTTGTTCCTCGAGTTCTTGTAGGTGTAGGGTTAGGTTGTTTGTTTGAAATGTTTTTATCTTCTTTAGGTAGGCCTGTATTGCTATGAACTTTCCTCTCAAGACTGCCTTCACTGTGTCCCATAAGTTTTTGGCTCATTGCATTTGTTTCCAGAAACTTTTTGATTTCTTCCCAAATTTTATTCTTGACTCATTCATTGTTTAATAGCATGCTATTTAATCTCCATGATTTTGGGTGTCTTGGGTTTATTCCTTTGGGGTTGGTTTCCAGTTTCACTCCCTTGTGGTTGGAGAAAATGCTTGGGATGATTTTAATTGTCTTCAATTTATTGAGTTTTTGTGTCCTATCATGTGGTCTATCTTTGAAAATGTTCCATGTGCATTTGAAAAGAATGTGTACTTAGCTTCTTTGGCATGAAGGGCTCTGATATTTTGTTTGGAGGATCCATCAATTTTTGACAGTGGGGTGTTAAAAATCCCCTACTATAATCGTGTTGCTGTCAATATCTTTCTTGAAGTCCTCTAAGATTTTTTTATTTATTTGGGTGCTCCTAGGTTGGGTGCATATATATTTATTATGTTTATGTCTTCTTGTTGGATTCTTCCCTTGAGTATTATGAAGTGACCTTCTGGGTCTCTCTTTATGGCCCTTTTTTTGAAGTCTACTTTGTCTGATATGAGTATTGCTACCCCAGCTTTTTTTCCTGTTTGTTTGCTTGGAAAATTTGTTTCTAGCCCTCCACTTTTAGTCTGTGTGGGTCTTTTGTCCTAAGGTGGGTTTCTTGGAGGCAGAATATGTGTGGGTCATGCTTTCTTATCCATTCAGCTATTCTGTGTATTTTGATTGGAACATTTAATCCATTTACATTTAAGGTTATTATTGAGAGGTACTTATTTATTGTCATTTTTATACCTGTGTTTCTCTTTGTCTCCCTCTTTTCCTTCATTTTCTTAGAGCATTCTCATTAGCATGTCTTGCAGAGCTGGTTTGGTGGAGGTGTATTCTTTCAGACTTCTTTTGTCTTGGAGGCTCTTTATTTGGCCTTCAATATTGATTGAGAGCCTTGCTGGGTAAAGTAGCCTTGGTTGCAGGTCTCTGGTTCTCATTACTTGGAATATTTCTTGTCATTCTCTTCTCGCTTGGACCATTTCCATTGAGAAGTCAGCAGCTAACCTTATTGGGGCTCTCTTGTATGTTACTTCCTTTTGCTCCCTTGCTGCCTCTAAGATCTCTCTTTGTCTTGGAATTTTGCCATTTTAATGATGATGTGCCTTGAAGTGGGCCTCTTTGGGTTCCTCTTGATTGGGACTCTGTGATTCCTCGATTTGTGTGACTTTTTGTCTCGTCAAATTAGGGAAGTTTTCCATCATTACTTTTTCATATAGGTTTTCTATCCATTGCTCTTCTCCTTTTTCTGGTATCCCTATTATATGGATATTATTATGTTTCATATTATATTGCCTTTCTCTTAATCTCTCTTCATTCTTTCTGAGCCTCTTCTCCTTTTCTTGCTTTTTTGGGGTGTTTTTTCTACTTTGTCCTCCAGCTTACTGATCTGACCTTCTGTTTCATCGATCCTGCTTTTGATTCCTTCAGTTCTGAAATTGTAGTCTTCATTTCCTCTTGGCCCTTGTTGATAGTTTCTATTTTCTTTTTCATGTTGATATAGTTTTCAGTGAGTTCATTGTAATTTCCCTGTAGTTTCTGGTAGCTCATTGTGAGGTAACGTAACTTCCTGATAACCATTGCTTTGAACTCAATATCTAATAGTTGACTTGTCTCTATTTAATTTAGCATTCTTTCTGAGGCTTCCTCCTCTTCTTTCATTTGGGGATTGTTTGTTTGTCTCCCCATTGTTTGTGAGACTCTTACTGTTAGCTTCAGCATCTTAAATTAATCTCTTCTGGTTCCCTGGGTTTATGGTGTGAAGTTCTGTGGTATAATACCTGTGAGATTCAGTGGTGTAGTTTCCTTGATCTCCCGAGCTCACTGATCTTGGGCTCTCATTTAAATTGGTTCTGTGTTTTGGGGTCTTTCTTTGGTGTATCTTTTCTACCCACTGGTTAACTGAGGGTCACTCTGTCCACCACCTCTTGTATTTTGTTGTTCTGATGAGGGCAGGTTGTATTGAAGCTGGTTTTTCTATGTATACAAGGTTTTGAGGACTCTCTTTTACTCTTGTTCAGTTGTTTGTACTGGGTAGTTTCTCCAGTATTTAGTTGTATTTCCAGATAGGTCCTGAATTGAAGTTTGTGTGGTTTCCACTCCCTCTTTCACCTTCTTCTATGGTTATCTGTTGGTGGTTCCTTTGTTGTTGGGCTTCCTCTTCCAGTGGGTATCCTGGTGTTCACTGCTTCCACCTACTCTTTTCTGTGATAAGTTGGAGGGGGACAGCAAAATGGTTTATGATAGCAAGAGTATTCTATTATATTTACCCTAGCAGCCAGTAGAGAAGAAATAGGAGATCCTTTGGCTATGTATAGTGTTAACTATGATCTTCCACCCAACTAGCCACTTTTAACAAAGGATGAAAAGAAGATAAGACTCTTGTTGGGGAGGGAAGGATTGTGAGTTTGATCCATAAAGCAGTGACATTGTGTAAGGTCAGATTCTGAGGTAAGGTAAGAGTGAAGGATAGTAAATAGGTGTAGTGTGTAAGAGAATAGAGTTAACCACTACAGTAACAGAGTTCAGGAAATTGTGAAGTGGGCTAAGATCTGGGAGGGGTGTTATGAAGTATTTACAATAGTATGGAACAGCTATTATTTACAATAATATTAGAGCAACAATCATATGACAGAATCTATGTGATCTGGGTAATAAGAATAGGGAGTATCAGACCTTCAGTAGTGTGCTAATGGAACACAAGTTAAGTGAAGGACAATAAATTAGCAATACATTATGAATGAGAGAATAGGAGAAACCTGTCAAAGGATACAATGTAACCAGCCAATCAAAGAAGACTATACAGAAAGAAGAGAAATACAAAAACACTATTAAAACAAAAGATGTAAGAATAATGAAAAATAATAATACAAATATACAATAACTTATAGGTTCTTTGTAATAGCAAAGTGAAATTTGTCTCACTGTCTCAGCTGTTGGGGTTCCCCCTCTTTGGGTCAAACTCTGGTCTTTTCACAGTTCCGGGGGGGAGGGTTTTGCCTCACTTTTGGGTAATAAAAAAAAGGCAGGAGAAGGAAGGAAGAAGAGATAAAATTGGAAAGAAAAGAAGAAGGAATAAAACAAGAAAGAAGGAAAGAGAGGAAAAAGGTATTGAAAGATAAAACAATACTAAAAATTAAAAAAAATACAAGATTACTTAAAATGAAACAAAAAAAAACAAACAAAACAAAAGAACCCTTCTGTTTGTTTCAAACTGGCCAAACCATTTTTTCTGCTTGCTGGCTGCCGCAGGCTGAGGGGCCATTGGTATGGCTTTTCTCCCCTCACGATCTGCACTCAGCCAGTCTTGCTCGCACTTTCCCCAGAGGCACCCTGGGTTTGGGATCCAGGTCTTACCACTGTGGGCTGGGGTGCAGGTGCTTGCATGCTTGGCCACGCTGCCTCAGTCCCATGGGTTTGGGCGCACACTCATCCAAGTGCTATGGGGGTGCGCAAGGCCTTCTGAGTAAACCTCCCCACGACATGGGGATCATTGCCCAGCTGGGTGGGGAGGAGGCCAAGCAGCTGTTGCAGGGGAATTCCTCAAACAGTTTCTTTTTTAGAAATTCCTCATACTCAGGCCTGCCTCTCAGTATTGCCCAATTCTCCAGACAGACTGGTGACTATTGGGGTCAGTGCAACTCTCAACTCTCCCAAACAGGGTGTCCACAGACTCTGTGGGTGATCACAGCCCCCGTGTGTTTGCCACTTTGTCCTTATTCCCCTTTCTTCAACTTCAAGGAACCAGGTCTCTCCCAGTGTTGCTCAAACCCTGCTTGGCCAGGGAGGGAGGGAACAGTTCGCCCAGCCCTTTCCCAAGGATTCTGTGGCAGGCTGGCAGCTCCCAAGGACTCTGGCAGACCAGGCACCGGGTCCTGGGCTGCAGCTGCCCTGGTCCCTGCACTGGTCCCTGGGTCCTTATTGTCCTGAAGCACTCTTCTTAGCAATTGGTTTTTCAGTGTCCACTACAGTTTTTGTTCTCTTATTTTTATATATGCTGGGGTACTGTTGGCTGTGTGCTCTGTTCCTCTGTAGATCGGCCATGTTCTTCTCCTGCGTGTAGGGGGAAGTAGAATCTGATACATCCTACTCCGTTGCCATCTTCCTCTCTGTGCATTCATTTTTTGACTTTTGTATGTGCACTGACTGGGAGTTGAACCTGTAACCTTGGCATATTGGGACAGTGCTCTAACCAACAGAGCTACCCAGCCAGGGTTTCTCCCTACTTATTTATTTATTCCTTAATTTTGTGTCAGTATGGACTTATACATACTTGTTTTATAATAGAATATTTATTTACTTTGTTGCTCATATTGTTGCAGCTATGGCTGTTGTTGTTGGGAACTGTTTCAATATACTCCTGTATTTTTTTGACACATTCCTTTCACTTTTGATTCTTCTGAGCACTCTCTTAGTTTCTAGCACTATAAGAAGATACTCTGGGCTCATCTTGTACATTCCCTGCCCCACTCCTAGAATCAGCCATTTCTCCAAGGTTCCCTGATTCCTTTTATGTATTATAGAACTAGAGAAATCAAGATCTCGGCACTAGGTGTTGCTATTGGGTGTTGTTACTTCTAGGACCTCTCAGTTGACAGAGTAAGGAATAGATATGTACATACAAATATGTATCTATTCACATACAAGTGTATCTATATATCTTCCTGTATTTATATTATGCTAAACATTAATTTCATACTGATGTCTCCAATTCTAATCTATTATCAACTTAAATCATTCTAGCCTTTTACCCTTGCTTGTCTGTAAAGTCCCATTCCATCAGTGAGAAAGCTGGCTCTCACCTTCTGCTATCCATTTACTTAATTGTCTGCTTTCAGTACATATGTATAGTGGTTTCAGTTTATAGGCTTTTATTGACGAAAGGTGAAGCCAATTATTAATTCAGTACCATTATGGATTTTCTGAAGCAACAGCAATAAGCATTGGTATATTTCAATACTATTATTAGTGCTATTTGGAGAATGTTAAGAAAATTGAAATGATAATTTTTTGTCTTACATGCAAATAGATTTTATTTGATTCTACAAAGATTTGCAAAAAGGATTCCATATTGACAGGTACTGATGAAGGTATGAGTGGAATGAAGGGACCCTTCAGAAAAAAAACATGTGGTGTAGGAATTCGGCAAGTGCCTACTGTGTGTCAAGCATTGTTCTGAGTGTTGGGGAAATAAAGATGAGAAGGATCCATTTTAAGAGCAGATAGTCAAGAAGTAGACACAGAACTAGAGAGAAACACATAGTTAGAGTCTGATAAGTATGTAGTTAATTATATTGGTTAAAAATACTTGTATAGCCCCACCTGGTGTGGCTCAGTGGATTGAGCATGGGCCTGTGAACCAAAGGGTTGCTGGTTAGATTCCCAGTCAGGGCACATGCCTGGGTTGCAAGCCAAGTCCCCAGTGATGGCCACGTGAGGGGCAACCACACATTGACATTTCTCTCCCTCTTTCTCTCTCTCTTCCCCTCTCTACAAAAATAAATAAATAAAAATTTTTAAAAATTGTATAAGCAAAGGGGAGGAAGAGAGTACTTTTTACTGGGGAGAAGAAAGAAGGCTTACAGAGCTGTTATTTGATCTGGGCCTTGAATATAAGCACAAATTCAATAGCAGAAAGAGATAAAGAGGATCCTGGGCCAAGGAAACAGCACACACTAAGGTACAAAGGTGTGAAAGTATACACTGTTCTTAAGGCATCCTCAGTATCCTCTTTACCTTCTCCTAATCATTTTCAATTACCACTTAGTAACATTATTCTTGATAAAAAATAAATATAAATAATTAATGGGGGTTTATGCTTTGGAAACACGGTGACATTTTTAATAACTGCACTACCTCCAGTGTGGAACAAAAAGGGCAGAAGTGAGTGAGTGAATAGTAGCATCATCAGAGAATTAGCTTCTTAAAACAACAGACACAAAGATTACACCTGAGGAAGCAATGGAATAATTAGATTTTTGTCATCTCTTGGGTCTAATGGAACAAATCACTTCATTTTCACTTGAAACTGGCCCAACAACTAACCATATTTTTTAAATGTCATAATATTTATCACACCCTTTCTGAGTATATGAGCCACAATACAACATAATCACCTCCAAGTTATATGAAAATAGAGAATTTTTTTCTTTTTAGGTGTTAAAATCAGTAGTACCAAAACTTAATTCAATTTTGTCTAATTGAGTCCATTACACTTAACAAATTGGTTTGTCCTATTTTTACAATACTAGCCTTCATCTCCCTATGTGAGCATTATGCTCACATATTCCTTCTCTTCATGGTTACCATTATCACCAACAATAGTTTCTTATTATAGCACCCAAGTACCGAACAGCATTCTAAAACTAGAGCCATACACTGTAAATTCTTCATAACATCAACCCATGATCACAAGTTTTTTTTGGTGAAAATACCATCATTAATTTCAACTTTACTCCAGAATTTTAGGTTTAAACCTAGAATATGCAATAGCATGGAGCCTAAAAGTTTTAAATAATAGTAAGGTTAGTACCAAATGTCATCCCTTAAATTATAATAAGGAAAATGAACTCCATGCATAAAGGAAATGCATTTAGAACTTGGAAAATTCTTCTGTAAAGATGAACTCAAAAAAAAAGTATAAGAACTAGGGGAATTGACAAATATTACATGTATCTATATATGCCTCCAATAACAAAATGTGAAACTGATTTGACATTATTTGGAGTATACATGTTTTTATTGGTATCAAGAATTTGATTTAGCTAAAGGGATTTGCTGTGCTACCTGACATTTCCTGGGACTTTGGGCCCCTACTCATGCCTGCAGTGATTGCATGCTGGAGCCCGCTGGGATGTGCTATGTTGCTGCTCTACTCAGTTACCCCTGGACCCTCTTTAGCATCTTCCTGCTTCACTGTGCCTGGGTCCTACTTGATTGCTCCTGCAACTCTCTTCAAGAACCTATGGCCTTTAAGCAGACTCATCAAGAAAAAAGAGAGAGGGGACCCAAATAAACACAATCAGAAATGAAAGAGGAGAGATTACAACTGATACCCCAGAAATACAGAGGAATGTAAGAAATTACTATGAAGAACTATGTGCCAAGAAATTTGAAAGCCTAGATGAAATGGACAAATTTCTAGAAAAATATAATCTTCCAAAACTCAATGAAGAAGAAGCAGAAAGCCTGAACAGACCAATAACAGCTGACAAAATTTAAATCAGTGATCAAAAAACTCCTGGCATGCAAAAGCCCTGGACTGGACAGTTTCGCAGGGGAATTTTACAAAACACTTAAGGAAGAGCTAACCCCTATCCTTCCTTCACAGACCATTCCAAAAAGCCCAAGAATATAGAAGACTCCCAAACTCTTTTCATGAAGCCAACATCATCCTAATTCCAAAACCAGATGAAGACACAACAAAGAAAGAAAACTTCAGGCCAATATCACTGATGAACATAGACGCTAAAATCCTCAACAAAATATTGGCAAACCACATCCAACAATACATTAAAAGGATCATACTCCATGACCAAGTGGGATTCTTCCCAGGGATGCAAGGATGGTTCAATATTTGCAAATCAGTAAATGTAATACATGACATACATAAAAGCAAAGATAAAAATCACACGATCATATCAATAGATGCGGAAAAAAGCTTTTGATAAGGTACAGCACCCATTTATGATAAAAACACTCAGCAAAGTGAGAATAGAGGAAGCATTCCTCAACATAATGAAGGACATATATGAGAAACCTACAGCCAACATTATACTCAATAGGCAAAAACTAAAATCTTTTTCACTAACATCAGGAACAAGACAAGGTTGTCCACTTTCACCACTTGTATTCAATATGGTATTGGAAGTCCTAGCCACAGTTATCAGACAAGAAAACAAAATAAAAGGTACAAAAATAAGAAAGAAGGAAGCAAAACTGTCATGCAAATGACATGATAGTGTACAGAGAAAATCCTATAAACTCCACCAAAAAAACTACTCTACCTAATAAGTAAATTTGGCAAAACAGCAGGATAGAAAGTCAATATTCAGAAATTAAAGGCATTTTTGTATACCAACAATGAAATATCAAAAACATAAATCAGGAAAGAAATCCCATTTAATATAATAGCAAGAATAAGTACCTAGGAATAAACTTAACCAAGGAGGTAAAAGACTTGTACTCAGAAAACTACACAACATTAAAGAAAAATATCAAGGAAGACACAAACAAATGGAAGCATGTACCATGTTCATGGATTGAAAGAATTAACATCATCAAATGTCCATACTACCCAAAGAAATTTATAAATTCATCACAATCTTTATTAAAGTACCAATGACATATTTCACAGATATAGAACAAACACTTCATAATTGTATATGGAACTATAAATTACCCAAATAGCTCCAGTAACTTTGAGAAAGAAGAACAAAGTAGGAGGGATCACAATATCTGACAGCAAACTGTATTACAAGGCCACTGTAATCAAAACAGCATGGTACTGGCATAAGAACAGACACATAGATCAATGGAACAAATTAGAGAGCCCAGAAATAAACCTAAGTCTCTATGGTCAGTAAATATTCAACAAAGGGGAAAGAAGCATAAAATGAAGTAAAAATAGCCTCTTCAATAAATGGTGTTGGGAGAGCTGGTCAGCTACATGCAAAAAAATAAAAAATAAAATGCAATCATCAACTTACACCATACACAGAAATAAATTCAAGGTGGATAAAAGACTTAAGTATAACTCGTGATACTATAAAAGTCCAAGAGGAGAATATAGGCAATAAAATCTCAGATATTCCAGGCAGCAATATTTTCACCTATATGTCCCCTAGAACAAGGGGCATCAAGGAAAGAATAAACAAGTGGGATCTCACCAAAATAAAAAGCTTCTGCACAGCTAAACTAAACAGCATTGAAATAAAAAGAGAACCAACTGTATGGGGAAACATATTTGCAAATGATACTTTGGACAAGGCTCTGATCTCCAAAATATATAAAGAATTCTCATGACTCCACTCCAGGAAGACAAACAACCCATTAAAAAGGACCTAAACAAACACAGAGACATATGAAAGAATGATCAGCATCACTAGCCATCAAAGAGATGCAAATTAAAACCACAATGAGATACCACTTCACATCAGTCAGAGTGGCCATCATAGAGAAATCAACAAGAAACAAGTGTTGGAGAGGTTGTGGAGAAAAAGTAACCTTAGTATACTGTTGGTGAAAATTCAGGCTGGTATAGCCACTTTGGAAAACAGTATGGAATTTCCTCAGAAAACTAAAAATGGAACTGCCTTTTGATCCAACAATTCCACTGCTGGGACTCTACCCTAAGACTCCTGAAACACCAATTCAAAAGAACCTATGCACCCCAATCTTCATAGCAGCACAATTTACAATAGCCAAGGAGTGGAAGCAACCTAAGTGCCCATTAATAAATTAGTGGATCAAAAAACTACAGTACATTTACACAATAGAATACTGAACAGCAGAAAGAAAGGAGCTTCTACCATTCACAATAGTATGGATGGAACCAAAAAACATCATGCTAAGCGAAATAAGCCAGGTGGTGAAAGAAAAATATTACATCATCTCACCTATAAGTTGAACCTAATCAACAAAACAAACAAGCAAGCAAAATATAACCAGAGACATTGAAATTAACAACAAAATGACAATAACCATAGGGGAATTGCAGGGGGGATAATGGAGGAAAAGGAAGGAAGGGTTTTCAGGAACATCTATGAAGGACACATGGACAGAGCGAGTGGAGGGGTAGGATCAAGGGTGGGAGGTGGGGATGGTTGGGGGTGGGGAGTGAGGGGAGGGGAGGTAATGGAGACAACTGTATTTGAACAACAATACAAAAAATAAAGTAAAAAAAAACATAACTAGGAACTCAAGTTGTTTCACCTGGACATCTTAGAGTTGGACGTGCCTGGGAACTTAACCATTCTCTCCACCAGCTGGAGCAGCCCAATTACTGAAACATAAATATCAAAGAATATTTTTCTTCCTCAAAATAGAGCAAACTTTATGATGTTATTTACACTTTAGACCTCCCTGCAGGATTAGGCTGAGCTTGGGGATTGTCCTCTGAAATCATGTCTTTGTTTGTCATTTGGGCCCTACAACATGGAAAGTCCCAAGATGCAGGAAGGATCAGTTTTGAGATAAAAATTCCACATGGAGTCTTTGGGAAACCACAATCAGAGTGTCACAGCACAGACCCTTGGGTTCTGGAGCAAGGCCTTGTCATCTGTAGCAGAAACAATATATTTGAAAAACTGCTCTAGACCCTGGTAGAGATGGAGGGTCTGAACCATGACTGTGTGGCCCAGGATTGCTTTTATCAGATAGGTGCTGCAGACCCACCAAGACTTAAGGCTGGAGGGCTCAGTTGCAGTTCACTTTTGAATAACAAAGGTGACAGGTCTGAGTTCAAGCTCAGGGAGTCCCAAGACTTATCACTTGCACCAGTGCTTCTCCCCTAGCCTGTGTCTGTTGCCCAATGGGGGCCATACACTTGATGGTGGAAAAGAATTCAGCTTGATTCATGGCATACTATGTTGGTGAAAATGGAAAATGCAATGCTATTGCAATATAGTTGCACTTAGGGATGCTTCTGTAAGGTAATGGTGAGTGGAGGCCTCTTATATACCATATGGTCATCCACTCTGTGCTGAAATAAAAGTGCCTGTGGTCAGAATTTAATTGTACCTACAGGTGGTGGTGAATGGCTTAGCTTGTTGTTTAGGGGGCCAGAGGAGTAAGATTGGAGGATTGGGCACAAGGAAGTGTATGAAGAAGCATGTTGATAGACTACTGGGAGTAGGCATGAGTTTAAGGATCTTGGTATCACATATTAACATGCACTGGAGAGCATCCAAGGCAGAAGAGACACTAGCCTACAGGTGGACTGAATAATTAGTCCAATAAATGAGTCAATCTCTGTTGTTGGCTACCCCAGTGCTGTGCAGGGAGTTCACCAGTGGAGTAGCCATGGTGGAAAGGAGAGTGTTGGACATGGACTCATCACCATGGGTGCTCTCTCTCACTAAGGCCAACATATCTACTACTGCTGCTGGATGTCCAACTCATGAGCCACAAAGACTGACTTTAAGTCTCTAATACATTATCATCTTTGAAGAAACTAATCAGCTACTAGGTGACAAGTCAATTACCTTGAAAAGAGCTCTTCTCTCCTGAAAAGACTCAATGATTTTTCCTTATTATAATTGAATTTCATTACAGGTATGAATTTTTCTTTTCCTTATGCATTGTCTTAGCCTGTATGATCAATCCTAGGACTTGCAGAGTATCTGGTTTACTGACAAATCATAGGATTTCATAAATCATTGCCTCCAACTTTTATAGACAAGGAGGTACAGCTGTGGGGTATAATTATGGGATCCATGAGTCACACCTCATAATACTACAGAAGCTACTAGACTGACAGATATTTCCTTTAACAGTTTGTTATTTCAAAAGTGTAAAGAATATCTGGTCTTCAATGCCCTTAACTCCTTGAGTTCCACCCACTTCAATTCAGTTATTCTACTTTAAGAGCACTACCCTAAAGTAGTAAAATGAAACACACACATTTTTGATAAAAATGTTTGTAATGACATTACTGACAATAGTGAAAATTATCATTTCAGTAATTATAATGTTCAAAATCAGAGAAATGGAGAGGTAAAATAAGGCATATATGTGATGGAATATTATAAAATCATTAAAATTATTTTACCAACAATTTCTAATGACATGGGAAAATATAATTTTAAAGAAAATGCTTAAAATATTTAAGAAATTTTTAATTAAAAAAAACAAAAAATACTTGGCCTGGCAGATATCAACATATGTTATAAAGCTAGAGTCATTAAAATAATGCAGAATTTATGCAGAGATCTGCAAATATTAATAAAAACAATAGCTGAAAATTTTATTATATGCTTTATATTGATCAGAGTAGCAGGTAAATATTAACTCACTTAATCCTCACAACAACTATAATGTGAAGTACATACTAGTACTATCTGCATGGAAATGTTAAATGTCTTGCCTCTCTGGAAATGAGTAACTTAAAACAGACCCACCTTTGCGTGCTACCTTGGTGTGTGACAGAGATGGTATTCTAAGTCAGTGGGCAAAGACTAGACTATTCAGTAAATGGTGTTAGACACATGGCTTTCCACATGGGAAGAAGTAAAATTAGCTTCTGACCTTATCATATACCCTATACACAAACACATTCTAAAACACTGAAAATTGTTAGACGAATACATACGAAAATATAGTGATGACTATATTTATTGATCAGGGTCTGGGCAAGAAACAGGTGGTCAGTCAAAAGTACCAACTGAAGAGAGTTAATGACTGGTCTATTACAAAGTTGTAGGGATTATAATGAAAAACCAGCATGGGATGACAGAACATGTTGTGGCTGGCAACAGCAATCAGTGGTAACTGTTATAGTCCCTATGCTGGAGGGGGAAGGGGAAAGGAGTGGTGATGGAGACCTGGAGCTGCAGAAAAGGGCCACTCAGCAGAGCTGAACCAACCATAGCTAGGGGAATGCAGTCATTGCCAAACCTTCACACAGCAGGGAGAGAAGTCAGGAATCTAGATAGCAAGACTTTCCCTGCTTCCTGTCTTGTGTTCTCCCAAAGATGCCTCCCACTAGCAAAATTCAACTGGAAGGTCAAGGCCAAGGGACCCCAGCTGACAGACTATAGAAGTGACTTTTGAGAGCACAGAGCAGAGAAGGGTGGAGGAGAATTAGGAAGGGCAAATGGTGCATATCCAATACAGTGACTGCCAAGAGAGGGCTTTTTGGGATAAAGCCTAAATTAGAACAACTCTTAGAGAAAAAGATTGATAAATTTGACTATGGTCATATTTAAGACTTGTATGCTAATTCAGTTTAAATGGCAAATATCAGATTGAAAGAAAATAGTTGAAAATTCATATTCCAAACATATATATGTACGTGTAGGTGTGTGTGTACCAAATGTTGGCAAGTGTGTGAAGAAATTCTTTTCCATCACTGATGAATTGGCACAACCATTATAGGGAGTGTAATTTGGCAATATAAATAACTATTAAGAATACCTACAATCCAGCAATTTTTCCACTAAAAATATTGTCCAGATAAATTCTTGCAAATGTGCTCCAGGAAGTCATATTTCAAGATTATTCACTGTAGTGTTTTTTAATTGTAAGAGAAAAAATGAAAAGAACTAAATGTTACTCAGAAGGAATGAAATTGTGGTATAGTCTTGTAATGAAATATTATCTAGCAGTTAAAATTCATGAGCAGTACATCCACTTTTGACAATAGGATAGATTAAAAATAGGTTGAGTGAAAAAACTGAGCTGAAGAGAGCTTTAAAGAAATATGGTAGCATTTACACAAAAAAGTAGAAACAAAATAATGTAATGCAAATGCGTATGTAACAAAAATCTACAATATTGGATGTGTCACATTTTTCAAGTGTTTGGCTCTGGAGGGGGTGAGGAATATGGACCTGGAGAGAGAGAGTTTAAAGTCCTTCAATTTATTTATAATGTGTGCCAAAACCCACAAAAATGAATTAGACTGAGAATACTACAATGTTTATAGGCAGCAAATCCGCAGGGTGGTACTTTGGGCAATAATTTTCCTACTCTTTAGGTTTTTCTCCATTTTTCAAATTTTCTAAAATCACCAAGTGTTACTTTTATAATCACAGCCCCCTGCCTCCCATTTTTTAAACCACCCTTGTATTAGGAACAATCATGGCAGCTCCACTTTAGAGGGAAACTGAATGGCGGTCAGCATGGAGTATGAGGAAAGTCTGGTCATCCATACCTAGTGCTCTTCTCTAGTCAGCTAAAAGCCACCATGAGCTTGAGGACAGATAATTTAAGATGCTTTGACTTCAGCAATGCTTACAACTCCCCTTATTTTGTACTCAGCATACTGAGAAAAGAGCAACTAGAGTCATGATTTTCATTAGAATTTTCCCAGGGTTACATCCAGGTTAATGAAATATTTGGGTGAAACAACACCAGTGATTTTGTTAACTATCTAAGGCATGAGCTCTATTTTTATACATGTTCAAAAATAAAGATATTTGCTACTCTTTCTAAATTTATTATGCTCTAATTTTTTTCTCCTCTCAAAATTTTCTCACTCTACCCACAATCAGATCTTTTAAAAGACCTCCTCCTTTTCCTCCTGGCTTCTTTCTCATTGGTCATTTTTAAATCAATCAAGACAAAGGCAGTATGTTACAATATGAGTAACAAGGGATTTGAAATTGAAAACCACGTGTTTGAGTGCAAGCTCCACTTCTAATTATCTGCATACTTTCAGCAAATGAGTGTTTCCTGAGACTCAGTTTAACTCTGAATTGAAAATTGTATCACCTGGACCTCAGATGAATGACCTCACCTGAATAATCAGATCACAAATGTTCATGTGATTTGTAAACTATAAAATGTCAAAGGAAGGGCTTCCAGCTTTCTTGAACTACCTGGGCATCTCCAGTATGTAACCAAAGTGTGAGGAGGGAAAAAGGGTCTAACCATATCCTTCAAGGACTCAGCAAATCATTAATCTGTGAGCATGCACATAGGATATGCTGTTCCTCCAATGATCTATGACCCCATAGATCCTAGATAGGAAGACCGCAAGTCAATGATCTTCTATTATACTTCTTGCCCTAAGCCCCATCCATGCATTCAGCTGCATACTGCCTCGCTCCACACCAAATGAAAATGGGCAGCAATAATAGTCATTCACACACACAATTTTATAAAGCATTTTAGTATACCTCAGGCACTGTTAGAGGCCTGGTAGTGAGCACATGGATGAGTAGATGAATATTCTTGTCCTTGTGGAAGGAAAGCAGCAATAAACCAAACCAATGCAGAAACTATGTAGACTATCAGAAAGTGATATGTGCTATGGAGAACAGTGAGGCAGAGGCAAGGGCATGGGCAAGGGAGGAAAGGGTTGGGCTGAGTCTTTAAACAGGGTGATATGGAGACCTGGACAAGGTGCCTCACAGACTTCCATGGACAGGAAGTGTGTGTTTGTTTTCTATTGCTTCCATAACAAGTTATTCCAAATCTTACAGTGCAAACAATGCAAACTTACTATCTTGTGGTTTCTGTAGGTCAGCAGCATGGGTGGGCTTGTCTGGTTCCTCTACTCTGGGTCTCACAGGGATAAAATTTTGGTACAGGCATGGCCTGGACTCTTATCTGTGGGCTATGGAGGAGAATTCACTTACCAGCTGACTCAGGTCTCGCAGATTCAGTTCTTTGCAGTTGTGAGACTGAAGTCCTCATTTCCTTGCTGGCTGTCAGTTGGAGTTTTGCTTAACTCATAAATGCCACATGCATTCCTATAACAGCAGAACAAGCCCTTTTCATGCTTTGAATTTCTCTGCCTCTTATCTTTCTGTCACAGTTCTGCCTTTAGCCAGAGAAATTTCTTTGCTTTTAAGGGTTTATGGTGTTAGAGTGGTGCCTAATCTTACTACTTCAAGGTCTCTCGCCTTAATTTCATTGGCAAATCTCTTTTTCCTATATAATGTAAAATTTATAGGTTCAGGGATAAGGATGTGGATATCTTTGGGGGGACATTCTGGCTGTCACAAACTTCAAGGGCCCCCGATGCTGCAGCAAGGCAGGCCCATTTCTGGGACATATGGGACTCATCAGACAGCTGTCTTTGGTGGGAGGACTCTGTGAGGGCTTCATGGAACCTTCCTGCATGGTAGTCTAGATGTTTCCACCCAATTTTCCTTCCCTGTGCCCTTTGCTAGAGTCAGACTTGAATCACAGAAGTTTCCTCTAATAAAAAGCCATGTACATTTAGTCCCATCTTGGTGTCTACCAACTGAAGAACCTGGACTAACGAAAGTGGTACCACCAGTGGTCCAAGAAAATAGGCCAGTATTTCCTTGGGGACTAGGACCTGGCTCACCCACTGCCCAAGAGCAGGTGGAGAGGATGCTATCTGTGCTGTTTTGTAGATGGGACACGAGTAGTCTATGACACAAAGGACTATCCATTGCTGAAAATTTCACCTGTGGTGACTTGCTACCATGTCCTGGTGGGAATCAGAAGGCTACAGCAGTTGAACATATAGGCTCTTGTAAAATATTGGATAAGCCATTGTACCTACAATGACATCAGAGTTGGTCAGTTATTGCTAAGTCTTATCCACACCATACAGAAGGATAATAACGAAATGAGGTTGTCAACAGTGTGATCATAGAGCCTATTCTGTAGCTTACAAAGAGGCTTTTACCTACTATAGTGCAGGGCAGACACAGCTGAAGAAAGGCTGAAGACATCATTGTTAGAGCTGCCATGATGTTTGAAACCTTGGCCAAGGCAGGTCCATGCAGCGGTCAAGGGATCCTGAAACATGTGATGGACACCACCCTCTTTCCCCAGAATCTGTGGGCTCACAGACATAGCCCATTCTTTCTTAATCAAAACTAGCACTTCGGTTTTGCTGGAAGATGATGCAAAAGCCCTTTACCCACAAGCCAGGGTAGTCTTGGACATTTCCACCCCAACATTCTTCTTTCTCTACTTCCCTTGAGGCTAACTTGGTTCTCTCAGCCTTCTCAAATGCCCCTGACAGGTGTTTCTCTTAATGAAATTTTTGCACACCTGCCCCCTTCTTGGTGTCTACTTCTTGAAGGATCCAGATAAACAGAGGTGATTGAGGAAGCCCTAAGTGGGAAGGTGATGTTTGAGCAAAGACATGAAGAAGATGGAGACAGTAGGCCATGAGGGAATTTGGGAAAAGAACATTCCAGGTGATGCTTTCCAGTTCCACCTGGAATGTTCTTTTCCCAAATTCCCTCATGGCCTACTGTCTCCATCTTCTTCATGTCTTTTCTCAAACATCACCTTTCCACTTATGCTGAGCAAAATAGGCCAGGGGTTGAAAGACAAATACCATAGGATCTCACCTTTAACAGGAAGCTAAACAACAAAACAAACAAGCAAGCAGAAAAAAAAAAAAAGACGTTGAAATAGAGAACAAGGGGACAGTGACCAGAGGGGAGAGGGAAGGGAATTTAAGGGGAAAAAAGTGGAGGAATTTGGAGGAACAAATAGAAAGGACACAGGGACGAGTACTAAGGGGGGCGGAAATGGGAGGGAGGTGGGGAGCACAGGGTGGAGGGGCTGGGATGGGAGAAATAGACAAAAAACTGTACTTGAAAAAAAACTAAATAAAATTTTAAAAAAAAAAAACATTCCAGGTGAGGGAACAGAAGTAGCAAAAGCCTTGAGAGGAGGCTTCCCTGCTGTACTCTGGTCGCAAGGTAACCAAAGGGGGAGGGGAAGGGAAATAACATGGGAAAGAAGGGAAAGGGTCATCAAAGAACATATATAAAGGACGCATAGACAAAGCCAAAGGTGGGTAGGACTGAGGGTGGGAAGGGGGTAGGTGGGGTGAGGGAATGTAGTGGTGCCAAAATGGAGACAACTGTATTTGAAGATTAATTTAAAAAATGATAAACAAAAAGAAAGAAAGCCAGTGTAGCAGGGGAGGCAGCAGTGAGGACTGGTAGGAGCAGGCAAGGTCAGGGGTAGGTAAGTGAGGGGCCTTTACTCCAACCGAGAAGGAAAAAAACTGAAGTATTATGAGGAAAGGAATAACATGATCCAACTTCAGTTTTAAAAGGATCTTTCCTGCAGCTACTTGAGAATTACATTGGAGGCAGGGCAGAGGTGGCAGCAGAATTATCAGTTGAAAGACCATTATTGCATCCAGTTCAGATAATAGAAATGGCCTAGGGTCAAAATGGTGGGAGTGATAAGTATCTGAATGTATTCCAAAGGGAGAGGCAACCGAATTGCATGAAGGACAGGGTGTGGGACATGAGAGGAAAACAGTAACAAGAATGGAGGTACTAGCAATGAAACAGAGGGGAGCAGTTGCAGCTGGCATAAGGAGATAGTCAGGAATTTTGGACATGTTAAGTTTGAGATATTTATTCAGCTCACTTGTGGAGAGGTCAAGAGGCAGTGGGTTTATGAGTCTGGATTTCAGGGCAGAAGTCTGGGCTGGGGACATAAATTTAAGAATTGTAAGCAGTAAGATTATATTTAAGGCTATGAAACTAGATGAGCTCACCAGGGAATGATTATGGATAGCAAAACAGTGTAGTTAATAAAATCATATATAAACAAGGGGGCTTATCTTACACCTGAATGTCAATGTTCAAAAAAATACCAGAACATCTGTTTTTCTCTGAACAGAGAAATTTCTCTGGATTTAGCCTGAGGGGAAGCAACTTATTTGGATTTCTGATGCAAATTCTAAACTTGTTCACTACTATACATTTCTGCCTAAGAATCAGTAAAATAAGTTTTTACATCCAGTTTTCCTGCTTGATTAACAAAACGAAGAACCAAATATGTTTAGGAGTAAGTAAAAAATATTTTACATACTTATTCTATAGAACTGAAAACTAGTATTAGGGCTGGAGGTCAATTTGCTTATTAAGTTCATTTCTCTTTATACTTTATACTTGAATTACATTCATCAGTATTTTCCATTGTCTTCTATCTCTGCTACATTAAGATTAACTAAAATCTGTTTTCTTTATCCTATATATTTTTAAATTGTGTTAACTATTTTGATTCAAATAGTCTTCACTGAGTTTTTGCAGGGCAATTTCCTTCATATTCTTCACTAAACAATGCAAATGAAACTTTCTTACTTCCATTACTGGAGCAAAGATTCACCCAGCAAGTATATTCATGCTGTGCTGCATGTAGCATGGCTAAGGGCACACATCAGAATCACTGTTGCTCATCTTCTCTTAGTTCCTTCAAAACAGAGCAGATAATGCCTTGGTTCAGTGTCTTTAGAGACCCATGAATGTTCTGGGCTAGAAGAAACTACTTTGCCTTCTTCTCCCTGTATTAGGTTCCTAGGCAACTGCAATCAATTCCCATAAGCTCAAAACAGCAAAAATTTATTTTCTCATGGTTCCTGGAGGTCAAAAGTCTGAAATCAAAGTAGTGTGCATGGGCCATGTTCCCTCAGAAGGTTCTTGAGAAGAATCTTTCTCTCCTCTTCCAGCCTCTAATGGCTGCAGGTATTCTCTGGTTTGTGGCAGCATCACACACACTCTCTTCTGTCATTATGTAGCTTCTTTCCTCAGCATCTTTGTGCCTCAAATCTTCCTCTCGTTCCTCTTATAAGGATACCAGTCATTGGATTTAAGGTCGACCTAAACCCCTCACACGTCAGTTCCTTGTATCATTTTATGCTCCACGTTAATTTCCATCTGTCATTGACTCTTCAAAGGCGTCATAATTCTTCTTTTAAAAAACAACAGCTTAGGACAGAAGGATTAATAGAAAAGTCTGTGGTCCCTACTTTTGCAGTTGGTCCAGAGAAGCCACAGTTATATTCTATTATCTCCCTTTTCTACCACCCATTTTATAATTTCTTCATTTCTTACTTCATAGACCACTCTGGTCTATTTTTATTGCCTGGTGTAAGAATGTAGACTTTTATTTCTGAGGACTCTGAGCTTTTGGTTAGCTTGCCTTGGTCAGCTGTGTTTGTGGCAATTGCCTACTTGGTGTTATAATATGTATGGCAATAGCAAGAGATGTTTTGGTAAATCTACCATGGTTCAGGCATACACTCCCTGGCCCCATTATATATTAGCGCCCTCCGCTTGTCATGATTTTTATGGCTGATTGCTTGGTAAGCATTACTGCTTTCTGATCTATCACCATGAGGATCTCAAAGTGCTGGACGAGAACTGAAATCTATAGATAGCTGCAGAAGTCTCTTTCCATTACATCTCACCTCATCATTCTTTGCTTTTCACCTTCTAGTCAAATTTTTAAAAAGCTTTTATTTCTTGGTCTACCCCCATGGCAAAATGAATGGTAGTAATCTCACTTTAGATTCAGTGGAACTGTTGTTTATCCCCTGATAGAAGTATTATTCACAGCTTGCATATGCTCATTTCATTTCTTTTTGAGACTTTAAAGTTTTTTGGATACTTTGTATTGCTATGTTTTCAAGTTCACCAATCTTTCCTTTTGAAATATGTAATTAACTTTTTATACAATCTAATGTACTTCTTAAAAATACTCTACATTGTATTATCTTAATTTTAGGAGTTTAATTTGCATGTTTTGTATTGGAAAAAGAGAGTTCACCCTGAGTAAAAGAAGAAAATCTTCAGGGATCTTAAATTCATCTATTCACATATGCCATCTCATTTTTGGTCCTTTCTGATGGGACCAAAATACTAATTAGTTCAGAAAATTTCTCAGCCTTGTGCATCTAAATGTTGCAATTTTCAATATGTGACAGAAATGAAAAATTATCCTATGAGTTTTGAAAATTATTTTATAGATGTAAAAGAAAACATTGTATAAATTTCATTGTTCATTTACATGTTAGTAATCCTTAATGAATCAATTGATGATTATAATCAGATTTTGGCAATAAAGTAAACTAAGCTGAGAAATACAGACTTCTTTCACTTATGATATACTTAGATCTTAGAAATATTATGTGAAATACAGTAATATGTCCTACACTTCCTGCTTTTCCAGGCAAAACAGAAAGTAAATAACATTGTCTTGTACATAAGGGATAAAATTACCAATTGTAATACTTCTGTATATTTGTATTCCTTTCTTATTTTTTACATTTTGTAAAACTCAAGAATGCTAATTGAAGTTACTATACACTTTAGGAAATTGAAAAAGAGAGATACTTTAATGTAAATATTTGCTCTAAAAGAGTGAGAACAAGCTAGAACAGCATAGTACACAAGCCCATATAATGAAGAAGAGAAACTAGACTAGTGAGCCATGATTAGAGCGTGATATTTTTAAATATACAAAAATATGAATAATGAATATGAAACCATGAAATATTTAAATGGTTTTTAAAATAATTTTTAGTGATGGCTGTATGATTGATTTGTAATGTTCTCTCTGATGCAACACAACCACTATTAATGTAGGCAATGATGTTTTTCAAAAACCTCAAAATAATTACCCTCATCACATACTTTCAATAAATATTCTTGCCTCACACATTTTTCATAGTGTGCAGCCATGATATAGAGAAATGACATTTACTATAACAAAAGAAGCATACCTCTATATATGTCAGCATGTATAAGACTATTATTAAGCTCCAAGCACTATAGATAGAAACATCTCTGTTATAGGCAAATATTTATTTAAGAAAAATGCTATTTGTGATCTTTTAATTAGTCTAAGGACTTACCTTAATTTGCCAATTCTATTGCAGGCTGCATGGAAGATGATTAACTGCAGACAATTTGTACTGTAAATATTTGCATTCAATCTACTAACAACTTTTCCAACCTTCGAAATAACTATAAAAGGATAGCAGTTTTGATTGGGCATTATTTTTTATTTTTTAATATATTTTATAGATTATGTTATTACAGTTGTCCCATTTTTTTCCTTCATTCCCCTCCACCCTGCACACCCTCTCCCTCCCACATTCCCCCCTTTAATTCATGTCCATGTGTCTTAAGTTCTTTACTTTTTACATTTCCCATACTATTCTTGCGCTCCCCTGTTTTCTGCCTGCCATCTATGCTACTTATTCTCTGTACCTTTCCCCCCTCCTCCTCCCACTCCCCTGTTGCTAACCCTCCATGTGATCTCCATTTCAGTAGTTCTGTTCCTGTTCTAGTTGTTTCCTTAGTTTGTTTTTGTTTTAGATGTGATTGTTAGTAATTGTGAGTTTGCTCTCATTTTAGTATACCTGTTTTTTATCTTCTTTTTCTTAGATAAATCCCTTTAACATTTCAAATAATAAGGGCTTGTTGATGACGAACTCCTCTAATGTGACCTTGTCTGAGAAGCATTTTATCTGCCCTTGCATTCTAAATGAAAGCTTTGCTGAATAGAGCAATCTTGGATGTAGGTCCATACATTTCATGAGTTGGAATATGTTGAGGTCCAAAACAGATGTTGAAAAGGGACAATCCCAAATGAGCCCCGGATAAAGTTAGGCTGACCAGGAACTAAAGTTAGGCTGACCAGGAGCAGGGAAATTTTTACTTCCTAAAAGGGCTAACCACCAATTTCCCTAATAAGCCAATGGCAATCAGCTGCTTAGAGCTAGCCAATAGCTAACAGCCACATCTGCATCTGTTCAAAGCTTGCTTGCATACCCCTATATAAGGACATAGCTGTAAGCGCCAGGGCGCGGCTCTCATCTGCAGCTCTCCTGAGCATAGTGTCCTCGGACACTCAGAGAGCTCGCCCCTGCGCAGGTAAAACTTGGCCAATAAAGTAACATCTTGAAAATTCTGAAAGTCTCCGAACCTCTGTTTCTCGTGACGGCGGATGCAACAGAATACTTCTTTTCAGCCCCTTCTTGCTTGTATGGTCTTTTTAAAGAAATCAGCTGACAGTCTTATGGGAACTCCTTTGTAGGTTACTGTCTCCTTTTCTCTTGCTGCTTTGAGGATTCTTTCCTTCATTTTAATCTTGGGTAGTGTAATTATGATGTGCCTTGGTGTGTTCCTCCTTGGGTGAAACTTTTTTGGGACTCTCTAAGCTTTCTGGAAGTCTATTTTCTTTGCCAGATTGGGGAAGTTCTCCTTTATTATTTTATTCAAATAAGTTTTCCACTTGTTGCTCTTCCTCTTCCTTTTCTGGTACCCCTATAATTTGGATGTTGGAACATTTAAAGATATCTTGGAGGTTCCTTAGCCTCTTTTCATTTTTTTAAAATTATTGTTTCTTCATTCTATTCTGGTTGAATGTTTCTTTCTTTCTTCTGGTGCACTCCATTGATTTGAGTCCCAGTTTCCTTCCCATCACTATTGGTTCCCTGTGCTGAGTCATTCCTTATAATGAAGAGGCAATATTTACCAGGCAGAGCAATACCCTTGAAGTGGAATTAGCCTGAGGGGAAGCAATAGCCTTTTCCACAGGAATTACTACCCCCTACCCTGTGGAGCTTAAGTTGGGCAGCTGGAGCCTATTTTGGAGAGCAAGGCTAACTATTCCTTGTAGGAAGAGTTATCTGAGAGCTCTGAGACTTTCGCTGACCCTACCCTGGGCACAGTGTTGGTAAAAGCTTCCCTTGGTGGGCAACTGGCTTTCTATACACACTCAGTACAGCAGAGGGATCCACAAGTTATGGATCACTGATAGTTCCAAACAGGTTGTCCAGGGCCAATCACAGCAGTGTCTGACAAAGGCCTGAACCACAGTCTTTGCAGATATACCCACTACATAGAAACAAAAATGGACCAGCAGCCAAAATAGAAGACAACAAATGAAAAAACAAGAGAATTCCCCAGAAGAACTAAATGAAATGGAGGCAAACAATTTTTCAGATAGTGTAGAGTAATGATTATAAAAATACTTGACTTCCGGCCAAGATGGAGGCATAGGTAGTCAGGCTCTGCCTCCTCACACAACCAAAAGACAGACAACAAGAATTTAAAAATAAAAAAACAATGAGAACTGATAGAAAACTGAACTATATGGAAGTCCAACAATCAAGGAGTTAAAGGAGATGCATTCCTCCATACTGGTAGGAGGGGCAGAGCTGGGCAGCCAGGCAGAGAGGACTCACAGCAAGGCAGTCGTGGGAGGACCCAGTGAGGCAGTGGATTGCGGACTGGGTGGTCCCAGACTCATGTGCAGGTAAACCAGGAGAAACAACTGGGGAAAAGGACAGACAGCACAACTCAGGGTCCCAGTGTGGGGAAATAAAGCCTCAAACCACTGACTAAAAACACCTGTGGGGCTTGAGGCATAGGATAAACTCCCAGCCTCACATTGGAGAGACCCACAGGGTCCTAGAACATACAGGAGCCCACCCACATGGGAATCAGCATTAGAAGGTCCCAATTTGCTTGTGGGTACAGGGGAAGTGACTGAAATCCTGCAGAGAGTGGAGCAAGTGCCATTGTTCCCTCTCAGACCTCTTCCCCACATACAGATCACAACCCATCAAAGTTGGTTACCCCACCCAAGTGAACGCCTAAAGCTCCACCCCTCACTACATAACAGGCATGTCGAGACAGAAAAAAAAATGGCCCAAGTGAAAGAACAGATCAAGGCACCAGGAAAAATACAACTAAGTGATGAAGACATAACCAATCTATCAGATGCACAGTTCAAAACACTGGTAATCAGGATGCTCATAGAACTGCATTTGAATTTGGTCACAAACTAGATGAAAAAATGACGTCTAAACTAAGGGAAATAAAAGAAAATGTACAGGCAACCAATAGTGATGGTAAGGAAACTGGGACTCAGATCAATGGAGTGGACCAGAAGGAAGAAAGAAACATTCAACCAGAATAGAATGAAGAAACAAGAATTTTAAAAAATGAGGAGAGACTTAGGAATCTCCAGGACATCTTTAAATATTCCAACATCTGAATTATAGGGATACCAGAAAAGGAAGAGGAAGAGCAACAAGTGGAAAACTTATTTGAATAAATAATAAGAGAATTTCCCCAATCTGGAAGTCCAGACTTCCAGGAAGTCCAGGAAGCTCAGAGAGTCCCAAAAAAGTTCCACCCAAGGAGGAACACACCAAGGCACATCATAATTACATTACACAAGATAAAAATGAAGGAGAGAATCCTCAAAGCAGCAAGAGGAAAGGAGACAGTTACCTACAAAGGAGTTCCCATAAGACTGTCAGCTGATTTCTTTAAAAAGACCATACAAGCAAGAAGGGGCTGAAAAAAAGTATTCCAACTCATGAAATGTATGGACCTACATCCAAGATTGCTCTATTCAGCAAAGCTTTCATTTAGAATGCAAGGGCAGATAAAGTGCTTCTCAGAAAGGTCACATTAGAGGAGTTCATCATCAACAAGCCCTTATTATTTGAAATGTTAAAGGGATTTATCTAAGAGAAAGAAGATAAAATTATGAACCATAAAATGACAGCAAACTCACAATCATTAACAACCATACCTAAAACAAAAACAAAAGCAAACTAAGGAAACAAGTAGAATAGGAACAGAACCACTGAATGTAGATCACATGCAGGATTATCAACAGGGAAGTGGGAGAGGGAGAGAGGGGGAAAAGGTACAGAGAATAAGTAGTATAGCGGGTAGGTAGAAAATAGAAAGGTGTAGGGTAAGAATAGTATAGGAAATGTGGAAGCCAAAGAACTTACATGTATGATCCATGGACATGAACTAAAGTGGGGGAATGTGGGTGGGGTGGGGTGTGCAGTGTGGAGGGGAGTGAAGGGGAAAAAAGGGACAACCGTAATAACATAATCAATAAAATATATTTTTAAATTGAAAAAATACTAAATAGCCTGAAAAAAAGACACAGAAAACATAAAAAGGACCCATCAGAAAAAAAGAATGCAATGTCTTAAATAAATAATACAGTGGGAGGAATAAATAGTAGGTTATATGAAGCAGAGGATCAAATCAGTGGTATGAAAGACAAGGAAAAATGCCTTAGCGCAGCAGCATAAATAAAAAAATAGTTTTTTAAAAAATGAGGACAGCTTAAGAAACCTTTGGGACAAACAGAAGGGAAACAACATCCACATCATAAGAACACCGAAGGAAAAGAGGTTGAGCAAAAGATTGAGAACCTATTTGGCTGAACAACCTCCCTAATCTGGTGGTGAAAAACACACACTGGTCCAGGAAGCATAGAGAGTCCCAAACAAAATGGATTCAAAGAGGGCTACACTGAGACACATCATAATTAAAATCGAAAAGCTTAAATTAAACAAGGAGAGAAACCTAAAAGCTGCAAGATAAAAGCAGGTATTTACCTATAAGGGAGCTCCAATCAGACCGTCATCTGGTTTCTCAACAGAAATATTTCAGGCCAGAAGGAACTGGCATGAAAATTTTAAGGTCATGGTAAGTGAGGACCTACAACCAAGGTAGCTCTACCCAGCAAGGCTATCATTTAAAATTAAAGTCAAGTATTGTGACCCCTCTTACTTTGTTCTTCTTTCTCAAAGTTGCTGCTACTATTTGGGGTCATTTATGGTTCCATATAAATTTTTGAAATGTTTGTTCTATATCTGTAAAATATGTCATTGGTACTTTAATAGGGATTGCATTGAATCTATAAATTGCTTTGGGTGGTATGGACATTTGATTATGTTAATTCTTTCAATCCATGAACACAGTATATTCTTCCATTTGTTTTGTCTTCCTTGATTTCTTTGTTCAATGATGTGTAGTTTTCTGAGTACAGGTCTTTTACCTCCTTGGTTAGGTTTATTCCAAGGTACTTTATTTTTCTTGTTGCTATAGCAAATGGAATTTTTTCCTGATTTCTGTTTCTGATATTTCATTGTTGATGTACAAAAATGCCTTTGATTTCTGTATATTGACTTTGTATCCCAATGTTTTACTAAATTCACTTATTAGGTCAAATAGTTTTTTGGTGGAGTCTGTAGGGTTTCCTATGTGCACTGTGATGTCTGCCTTTTGACCTGAAAATTCCACTGCTGGGATTATACCTTAAGAACCCTAAAACACCAATTCAAAAAAATCCATGCACCCCAATCTTCATAGTAGCACAATTTATAATAGCCAAGTACTAGAAGCAGCCTAAGTTCTCATCAGTAAATGAGTGGATCAAAAAAACTGTGGTACATTTACACAATGGAATACTATGCAGCATAAAAAAAAGAAGGAACTCCTACCATTTGTGATGGAATGGATGGATCTGAAGAGCATTATGCTAAGTTGAATAATCCAGGGAGTGAAAAACAAATGCCATACGATCTCACCTATAAGTGGAACCTAATCAACAAAACAAACAAGTAAATAAAATATAACCAGAGACATGGGGGAAGGATCATCAAGGAACATGTATAAAGGACACATTTTATATATATATATATAATTATATATATAATTATACAATTATATATAATTATACAATTATACAATTGTATAATTATATATACAATTATATAATTATACAATTATATATATATATATATATATATATATATATATATATATATATATATAATTGAAGGAGAAAAATGGCCTTTCCAGACAAGAAAAAGCTCAATGAGTTTGTTAACACCAAACCAAGACTGCTACAAATTCTAAAATAATTTAGAATTACAATAATTTATTTAAAACAAATTCTTAAATTTATCATATGAAGACTTCTCTCTGACTAAAAATCAGTGACAAGAAGAAAACTGAGAAATACACAAAGGCATGGAAGCTAAATAACATATTATTAAATAATGAATGGTTCAACATTGAGATCAAGGAAGAAATCACAAGATATCTTGTAACAAATGAAAATGAGAACACAACAACCCAAAATCTGAGGGACACTGGGAAAACAATCCTAAGAGAGAAATTTATAGCATTACAGGCATATCTTAAGAAACAAAAAATAGCTCAAATAATCTAACTTTACACTTAAGAGAAGATGAAAAAGAATAAAGGAAATAATAAAGATCATAGTAGAAATAACTAAAATAGTCTTAAAAATGATACAAAAGATAAATGAATCCAAGAGCTGGTCTTTTAAAAAGATAAACAAGATTGACAAACTTTTAACCAGACTCATCAAGAAAAAATAGAGAGTACCCAAATAAATAAAATCAGAAATGACAAAGGAGAAATGATAACTAACACCAAAGAAATGCAAAGAATTGTAAGAAGACATTATGAACAACTATATGTCAACAAACTGGACAACCAGGACAAAATGGGTAAATTCTAGAAGCATATGATCTTCCTAAACTAAATCAAAGACTCTGAATAGACAGATTAGACCTACTGAAATTGAAGCAGTAATCAAAAAACTCCCAACAAACAAAAGCCCTTGAACAGATAACTTTACAGGAGAATTTCACCAAACATTCTGAGAACTAACACCTCTCCTTCTTGAACTATTTCAAAAATTTAAGGAAAAGGAAAGACTCCCAACTCATTTTATGGGATCTGTATTACACTATTTCCCAAACCAGATAAAGACACTACAAAAAAAGAAAATTATATACCAATATCCCTGGTGAACATAGATGCTAAAATCCTCAACAAAATTTTAGCAAACTGAATACTACCATACATTAAAGAGAGGACCTACCATGATCCAGTGGAATTTGTTTAGGGAATGCAAAATTAGTACAGCATTAACAAATCAAAAAATGTCATATACCATATAAACAAAATGAAGGATAAAAAACAACATGATCACATCAATAGATGCAGAAAAAGCATTTGAAAAAATCCAGCACCCTTTTATGATCAAAATCTCTCAGCAAAGTGAGAATAGGGAGAACATACTTAAATTATAAAGGCCATATATGACAATCTCACTGCCAGCATCATACTCATTGGACAAAAACTACAAATGTTCCCCTTAAGATCGGAATAAGACAGGAATGTCTGCTTACACCTCTCTTATACACATAGTACTTAAATTCCTAGCCATAGCAATCACATGAAAAAAATTAAATAAAAGGCATCCAAATTGGAAAGGAAAAATTAGAACTGCCTTTATTTGCAGATGACATGATACTGTACACTAAGGACCCTAAAGATTCTATCAAGAAACTACTAGAAGTGACTAATGAATTCAGCAAAGTAGAAGGATATAAAATTAATATCCAGGAATCATTGGTATTTTATATGCCAATAATGAATTATCAGAAATGGAAATTAAGAAAATAATCACATTCATAATTGCTTCAAAAGGAATAAAATACCTAGGAATAAGCTTAATTAAGGATGTAAAAGACATGTACACAGAAAATTATGACACTGAAGAAACAAGTTGAAGAAAATACAAATAAGTGGAAACAATTACTGTGTTCATGGATAGGAATAATTAATATCATTAAAATGTCTGTGCTCCTCAAAGCAATCCATAGGTTGAGTGCAATTCTTATCAAATACCAATGATGTATTTCACAGAACTAGAACAAATATTTCAAAAATTTATATGGAATTACAGAAGGCCCCTCACAGAAACAGTGATCCTAAGAAGAACAAAGTTGGAGGAATCACACTACCTAATATCAAACTATACTGTAAGGCCAAAGTAATCAAAACAACATGGTACTGGCATAAAAACAGACACATAGATCAATGGAACAGAATAGATAGCCCAGAAATAAACCCACACATTTACAGTCAATATTTGACGAAGGAAGAAAGCATATACAATGAGCTAAAGATAGTTTATTCAATAAATGGTGTTCAGAAAATTGGACACGTACATGCAGAAAAATGAAATTAGACTCCTTCTTATGCCACATACAAGAACAAATTCAAAATGGATAAAACACTTACATGTTGGACTCAAAAACCATAAAAATCCTAGAAAAAAACATAGGCAGTAAAATCTTGGACATTGCTCAATGCAATATTTTATCTGCTATTTCCACAGGCAAGATAAATAAAACATAAATGGGACTACATGAAACTAAAAACTTTTTGCACAGCAAAGGAACCCATTAACAATTTAAAAAGACAACCCAAGGAATGTGAGATTATATTCACCAATACACCTGATAAGGGGTTAATATCCAAATTTTATAAAGAACTTATAAAACTCAACAGCAAAAAGACAAACAACCCAGTTAAAAAATGGGCAGATGATCTGAATAGACACTTCTCTAAATATAACATACAGATGGTCAATAGACATATGAAAAGATGCTCAATGTCTTCAATTATCAGAGAAATGTAAATTAAAACCACAATGAGATATCATCTCACACCTGTCAGAATGGCTACCATCAATAAATCAACAAACAACAAGTGTTGGTGAAGATGTAGATAAAGGGGTACCCTTTCGCACTATTGACTGGAACACAGTTTGGTGCAGCCACTGTGGAAAGAAGTATGCAGATATATCAAAAAATTGAAAATAAATCTGTCTTTTGACAGATCTTTTGATCTCCTCCTGGGAATATTTCCAAAGAAATCCAAAACACTAATTCAAAAGAACATAAGCACACCTATGTTCATTGTAGCATTATTTACAATCACCAAGATACAAATGCAGCCCAAGTACCATCAATAGATGAGTGGATAAAACAACTATGGGACATTTACACAATGGACTACTCATTCAGCCATAAAAAAAAAGGGACAGTTTTACTCTTTGTGACAGTGTGGATGGACCTGGAGAAAATTAAGCTAAGTGAAATAAGCCAGCCAGAGAAAGACAAATACCATGTGATTTCACTCATATGTGGAATCTACTGAACAAACCAAACTAAGAAGCAAAAAGAGGCAGATTCATAGAGCAGGATGACAGCTATGGAAGGTGGGCGGCTTGGGAGTGGAAGGATGGAGCAGAAAGGAAAAAGGACTCATGGACATGGACAATAGTGTGGTGATTGTGAGAAAGATATAAAGGGACAGATGGTAATGGAAAAATACAATAAAATATATAAATATAAAAACCCTAAGTAAAATAATAGCAAACTAGTGATGTTTAAAAGATTGTATGCCATAACCCAGCTGGGTTTATTCCTGGACTTCAAGGATGTCTAAACATTAGAAAAATCTTTATCAATTATTGCATTACCAGATTGAAGGAGGAAACTCATATGAGATTTTAAAACATGCATAACAGACATATTTATTCATATAAAAAAGCAACTTCTTAGTAAAATAGGAATAGAGTGCAAACATTTTTTGTCTATGCTGCAGCATTGGAAGCATTCCATTTAAGATTTTTTTAGAAGACAACAATATTTAATACCACCATTTCTGTTTAACAGTGCACTCAATCAAGTTCTTAGCCAGTGGAGCAAAACAAGAAAAATAAAAGATTGTGGAAGGAAAAAAACTGATCATGTTAACAGATAATAGAATCGCATCCCCAGAAAATAAAAATAGCACCCATAAATAAATTGATAGATTAATAGTAATAATAGATGTCTGAATTTTCAGTTTTCAGTCCAGCATGTAAAAAGCTTGGACGTCATTATTCCATTCTCACAACAAGTAAAAACTGATCAAACAATTTCTGCTTAATAAAGATTTTAATAAATACTTCCCACTATATATTTTTCATTTATTCATTTTTTTAAACAACTAGATTTCAGATCCTGTGTTAGGGCTTATCTAATTTAATTAGGACAACAATCCTCCTATTTGGTATTATTGCATCCTTACTTTGTTTTTTATTTTTGTTTTTGGTGGTGTAGATTACTATAATGCTTGGTATGGAAAAAATGCTTAGTAAGTGATAGCTGGTAGCATTACTATATGCCCTCTAGAGGGAGATAATAGGCAGCATAATTAGTAAATTGTTGGACTCAGGTCTGATTTCAAAGTCCAGGTATGTTTCCAGTATATTTTCCCATATAAGCCTTGAGTTCAAAGGAGATGTGCTCAGAGCATTCCTTGTTACAGAAGTTGAACTTTTATATTCATGATCATGAAATGTATTATGTTGTGAAGAGACAAGAAAAATGGCAGCAGGCTAGAAAATATCATAGTGCTTTTCCATATAATGAGGATAATTGCTGTTTTGTGGATATTTTTTTGTTTCCATTTCTGTGTTTATATGTATAATTATGTAAAATATGATTCTTACTGTGGATTGCAACATTTTTGAAAGCCTGTGAAGAAATCATTTTGTCCTACTGACTGGACTTCTAACAAGACTAGGAGGTGTGAATCTGACACAAAGAACTTGGGTGTCTATTCTGCTGTCCTACAAATAATGGAAATATTCATGTCTCCCAAACTGATTTTCAGAAGACTTCCCATGTTCCCGGGCTTGCTGAGTGGCTCTTCCAACCCACAACACCCGGCTTATTATTCTGTTTCCCTCCATTATCTTGGCCACTACTTGACATTTTAGGTCACCAGTGTCATCTTCAAGTAAAGCCTCCTGGCTTTTTCAGTTTCTAACTGTTCACAATTCCTACCCCTGAACAGAAAAGTGAACTTTCTAAAGGTACATTAGAGAGTGTTTCCCCTCTGCTCACAACCTTAGTGGCTTTCTTTGTGTTCAAATACAGTTCAAACTGCTTTGTACAGTGGACAGTATCTTATCCCTGAAGCCCCATTTCCACTTCTTTGGTCAGATCTCTTTCACTCCCTCCCCAGTAGAAACCACCACCATGAACTGTTTGCAGTTTCCCTGCCACACCAGATGCTCTGTCACCTCAGCTACCTGCCACCCACTGATCTTCTCTAGCAAACCAAACCTGGGCTATAGTACTCGGCACTTCCCCTTTCGCACCATGCAAAGTCATTGAATTGTACTGTCCTGTTCATTCCTCCTATCATGGCCACTGGCCAATTAGCTCCTTGAGGACACAGAGTCTTGTTCATCACATGGCCCAGTTCAACACCTGACCCAGTTCCTGATGCAAACTTGATTTTCAGGTTGATTGAAAATATGCATAGGCAAATAAATTTGAAATAAATAATAAAAAGTCTGAAATATTTTGGATTGGATCAGCTATAACTAGGTATGCAAAGCTTATCCCTCATTAGTTAGCTTCTCTGAAGAGGCACCTTTCAGTGATAACAGCAGTTCTAAAATCATCCTCAGAGGTGTATAAATAAACAATGGAATTATGTAGTGGGACTTGTTTAATCTTTTCCAGAACCATACCAATCATTATCAGTGTGTGGAGGACTTTCTCCACTGTAACATTCCCTTGAACACAATAGCTCTGGGCACTCTGAAAACTATCACTCAGGTGTGCTATTCCTGCCAAATCCAACTACTGATTAGCTGGAAACTTGGACCAAAAAGAGTGCTCATGGACCAGGTGATACCCTGTGTTCTGTTTGTTGAAAAGAAGACACAAGCTGCAACCTGTGGATCCCTGTATTATAATTATTGCCATAAAAGACAGGTACACAATACCTTCTCTAAGCAAGAAATCAAATATGATAAATATGTTCTTTACTTTTGGATAATGAAACAATAGGGGAGCCAAACCTTACTCAAAGATACAGTGCCTCCAACTTGTAAAAGAGTTTACAATGTATAAAGGTATGTATTAGAGAAGTCTCTAACACTCTTTGAAACAGAAAATTACTAAGATAAGCAAACACTGTTGTGAATACAGAAAGGCAGAAAGAGATGAAGTGTCAAAAATAAACTATTGTTACAGCATTAGAAAGATAGGAAACATGATTTGTAGCACAGCCAAGTCTAATCAGTAATTAGAATAATTAGTGACTGACTTAAATATTCAATTTTAGACTATTTGATTTATTATTTTCAATCCTCACCCAAGGATATTTTTATTGATGTCAGAGAGAGAGAAACATCTATAAGTTGCCTCCCAAACACACCCCAAATGGTACAGAACAGGCAACCTAAGTATATGCCCTAACAGGGGATTGAACTTGCAACACTTTTGGTATATGTGGCAATGCTCCAACCAACTGAGCCACCTGGCCAGGGCTAGACATATTCAATTTACATTCTTTGTTTTGGAAAAATTGGAAAGCAAATCTTACTGTGAAATAATACAATAAATAGCATGATTATTCTGTGAATAATTTCTAAAATCTGTAATAATATGCTATAAATGGTTGGAAGGAATCATTTTGAAGTTTTGTAAATGTTACTTCTTGGGAGAAAGTAATTTTAAGGTTTAATTATACTTTCACCAAATTCTGAATATTTATTGAGCACCAACTGTGTGTAAGGCAATGTTCTACACTCTTGAGATACACAGTAATCAAAACAAGTTCTCATCCCTTGTACAGATTATATTCTGAGGGGAGGCAAGACAGACAATGAACAGTAAACATAAGAAATGAGAGTAAACAATACAGTATAAGTTAGAAGGTGATGATACTCTGAAAGGAAAAGAGAAGAGGACAGCAAGCCAATTCACTGATATTTTGAGTAAATTGGTCAATTAGGTGCCATAGAAAGCAAGAATTAAGCAAAGAATGGTTGGAGGTGAGGGAGCTGGCCATGCAGGAGCATTCTGAGCAGAGAAAACTGCCAGTGAACACTTATGATATTCAGGGAACAAGGAGGAGGCTAGAATGACCAGCAATGGTAATTAGTTTATTGGTTAAGCTAATGCAATGAAATCTTAATGGTTAATCAGAGCAGAAATTTACATATACTTATATACAGGCCAAGGGGAGGAGAGAATAACTCCTTCATTCAGAAGCTCAGGCTGATGGCGGCTCTGTCATCTTCAACATGTGATTTTTCAAGGTTATTCTGAACACTGTTATCCAGTATGCAGTTGAAGAGAGTATAAAGAATCATAAGAGGTTTCTATAGACCACAGTTAGGGCATCTGAATGCCCATATGCCATTGCCAGAAGTCAGCTGCGTGGCCTCACATAAAGCCATGCGACTTTGCAAATGTAAGCCCACTGAGTGCTGGAACACAGGAAAAAAAGTCAGAGAGGAACAGGGGACAGATCACATGGGCTAGACCATTAGAAAGACTGAGTTTTACTCTGAGTGAAATGAGAAGAATTAGAAGGTTTTAAGAAGTAATGTTTTACTTATTGAGCTTCTAAATTTTAAAATAGCAGGCATTTGTGAAACATTTGTAAATATATAGTTTATAACCTTACAAGATAAGCACTCCTACTATTTTCATTTTACAAGAGAGGAAACAGAAACAGAGATTTGGTAACTTGCCCAAAGTCATTGAGTTGTAAGTAATGGAGCTCCATGCTTTTAAGCACCCTAATATTCATGACCTAGATCAGGGGTGTCAAACTCATTTTCACTGGGGGCCACATTGGCCTCGCGGTTGCCTTCAAAGGGCCAAATATAATTTTAGGACCATATAAATGTAACTACCCTTAACAGTTAAGTGAGAGCTAGGCACTGCCACTGGGTAGAAACAAGGTGCCAGCCAAATAAAACAAGGTTGAGGGCTAGATTCCGCCCACAGGCCTTGTGTTTGCCACCTGTGACCTAGATAATTTCCAGGGTTTTGCGGAATCCTCAAGGAACAAGAAGTAAATGTGGTTTGCCTGTTTTGGGCCCTCACGTGCCCAGGAGCAGCCTCTTCTACTCCTCTAGGTAAACATGTGGTGCTTTCGATCTCTACCTGGGCCTGCCCTCCCTATTAATACCTCTCTTCCAGAAGGATGATGGACAAAAGCAATAACCATAGTGTGTGCCTTTGTGTTTGAGTGGAAAAGTGATTAAAAAATGAAGGGAAATTTAACTAATAACTCAAAGACCTCTGCCTTATACTAACTCCCCACTATCTTCTTCCTTTTCATTCTCCTTATTTCATAATAACTGATTAACTTCTCTCACCTAACAATATGGAACATTTGCTTTAAATCAGTATAAACATTTATTTATTATCATTGACTTAACTATAAATTCATAATTTAAATTATTTTTGTGAATATTTTCAGTAATGACATCTAAATGTTGGAGAATCCAGCCATCAGCTCACACAGACTACTAGCTTGAAAACAAAGGGAAGTAAGCCCTCTGGATATGTTTTAGGACAAATATGTTTCATAGTTTATGGAATATGTTTTATTCCATAAGAGAGTGGGTAAACATTAATTCTCTCTCATAATCAAAAGTGCTAAAGATATCAAAAAATAAATATGATACATTGTTCATTTCCTGGATAACTTTTAAAAATAAAATTCCAAGGGAAACATCACGCTTAAGTCTGTGCTAAATACCAACAGATAGAAAAAAATTAAACAAAGGAGACTAGGACAAAACAGTCACATGAAATGAACAGTCACCTAATATGAACACTACATTTTAAAAATACTAATTTTGAGATTAGGAATGGGTACTAAAAGGTATCTCTAAAAGCTGGTTATAAAATAATTAGCAAGGTCAGATGATACTTCCCATCAACTCTCCATCAAATAAGTTTATGTTTTAGAGTTGACTTCTACAAAAAAGCTCAATCAGCAATTTCATCTCTCAATAAGGTGTAGTTATATAAAGAGAACAATTAATGGTCATTGCTCAGATACTATTTCCTTTTTTTAATTTAATTATTGTTCAAGTACAGTTTTCTGTCTTTTACTCCCATCCCACCCCACCTCCCTAGTGCTCCCCACCTAGCTCCCATCTCCACCCCTCTTAGTTTTTGTCCATGTGTCCTTTATACTTGTTCCTGTGAATCCTTCCCCTTTTCCCCTGAAATTCTCTCCCCTCTCCCCTCTGGTCCCTGCCAGCCTGTTCCGTATTTCAGTGTCTTTGGTTATATTTTGCTTGCTTGTTTGTTTTGTTGTTTAGATTCCTATTAAAGTGAGATCATATGGCATTTGTCTTTCAACACCTGGCTTATTTCACTCAGCATAATGCTTTCCAGTCCCATCCATGCTGTTGCAAAGGGTAGTAGCTCCTTCCTTCTCTCGGCCTCAAAGAATTCCATTGTGTAGATGTACCACAATATTTTGATCCATTCATTTACTGATGGGCACCTAGGTTGCTTCCAGCTCCAGGTTATTGTAAGTTGTGCTGCAATAAACTTTGGGATGCTTACGTTCTTTTGGATTGGTGTTTCAGGGTTCTTAGGATATAATCCTAGTAGTGGAATTGCTGTGTCAAAAGGCATATTCATTTTTAGTTTCCTTAGAAAATTCCATAGTGTTTTCCATAGTGGTTGTACCAGTCTGCAGTCCCACCAAGAGTGAGCTAGGGTCCCCTTTTCCCCACAACCTCTCCAACATTTGTTGTTTGTTACTTTGTTTATGATGGCCATTCTGACTGGTGTGAAGTGGTATCTCATTGTGGTTTTAATTTGCATCTCTCTGATAGCTAGCGATATTAAGCATCTTTTCATGTGTCTCTGGATCCTCTGTATGTCCTCCTTGGAGAAGTGTCTGTTCAAGTCCTTTGCCCATTTTTAAATTGGGTTGCTTGTCTTCTTGGAGTGGAGTCGTGTGAGTTCTTTGTATATTTTGAAGATTAAACCCTTGTCTGAGGTATTATTGGCAAATATGTTCTTCCATACAGTTGGTTCTTTTTTTATCTTAATACTGTTTTCTTTAGCCATGCAGAAGCTTTTAATTTTGATGAGATCCCATTTGTTTATTCTTTCATTTATGTCCCTTGCTCTAGGGGACATATCAGTAAAAATGTTGCTGCGTGAAATATCTGAGATTTTCCTGCCGATGTTCTCCTCTAGGATTTATGGCTTATATTTAACTCTTTTATTTTCTTTATAAAAACATAGAAATTCACCTCTTATAAGCTGGAATGTTAGTGACTATTTTCAGTGTGTGTCTGGAAATGCTAAAACTTCCTTCTGAGGCCTGAATCAAGTATTTAATTGTCATTACTTGCATACATTGGCAGCATTGCAAGGATATAAACAGTGTGCTTTCATTACATTCATACATTAATAAGGGAATGTCTGATTATTGGAAATGGCTTGGCTTAAGGGTAGACAGTAAATCTAATGAATATAAGAATATGCTTCCCTTTACCAGCATAGTCTTACCAAGGAGTTAAAAAATTAGGATATATTTATGGAGCTTATAACAGTAATGAGCCTCATGTAAATGAAATTTATTGGTGATCTTTAGTAACCAGACACAAATATAAATAGGAATTAAATAGTGTAACCTCAATTTTCTTATTTTAGGCTTGAATGATGAAAAATGTGTACATAAACATAAATATCAAAATCTCTACTCCAAAACTAGAGTATAACAGATAACATATTAAGGTTGGGAAACATGATTAGAATTTCTGTGTATTTAAACTTCATTAATTTAATTTACAAGGTCTGTCCAGAAAAAGTCCAGTCATTGTTAATACAATGAGAATGGTTTGCATGACATCAATGTAACTTGGTAGCCAAAGAGAATGGGCTGGAATGCACATGCATGACCAATGATGACTTCACTGTACTAGTCAGTGGGGATAGTAGACACCATTAAGTAAGCATGTGTAATGTGTAGCTCTTGTATTCAAAATAACTGAATGACTGGAGCAATGAATCCATGTCAAATTTTGCATTAAGCTTGAACATTCCTCCCTGGGAACTATTCAGATGATTCAGAAGGCCACAACTGGCGATTGGCAACTTCATCACGACAAGGCGCCCTCTCATGCATCATATCTCATGCAGAGTTTTTTGGTGAAACATCAAATTGCCCAGGTCACTCAGTCCCGCTACAGCCCAGTTTGGCATCCTGTGACTTCTGGCTTTTCCCAAAACTAAAATCACCTCTGAAGAGGAAGGAATTTCAGACCATCGATGAAATTCAGAAAAATACAGTGGGGCAGCTGATGGTGATTTGGAGAACTGTGTGAGGTCCCAAATGTGCCCACTTTGGACGGGACTAAGGCATTCTTGTCCTTTGTACAATGGTTCTTGTGTCTTGTATCTTCTTCAATAAATGTCTCTATTTTTGATATTACATGGCTATTTTTCATATTTCATGTTGTTATGGCTTGATACCTTCTGGAAAGACCTCATATATATGCTGTACTATTTATAAATTAGTGTGACAGTAAATGTGCATCATTTATAACTACATATATTTGGATTATCTTCTCAATTTTTTTAAACTGATAGGATACATAATCTAAAAATAGGAAGATACAATATTACATGATCCTCTTCTTATTTTTGTAATATATTGGTCTGTTTAGCTATTGAATATGTCAATAAAGCAAGTAAGCCATCCTAAAAGGAAGAAGAGAGTAAAAATTAAAGTAGAATAATTCCAGCTCCACGAAATGACAGAGAGCACTCTCTGTACATCTGTGGTAGACTCACCAAGACAGCTACCACCTGTAGCCTAGGCTCAGCATCTCTTGCTTTCTGCCTCTAGGTCTTCCCCAAAACCATGGGAGCCTTTTCATCCAGAAGTGGGAGGACAGTGATATCTCTGGGAGCAACCCTCAACTAATGGGATCCAGAACCTGTGGTTGAGCCCCACTTCCTATCCTTTGGACTGAATTTTCAGAGGTTCAGTCTTTTTTATTGCTTTTCCTACTTACCCATCTCACCCTCCTCTCCTCTCTCTCATTCTTGTTTCCTAGGGTCTCCAGCCTACTTCCAAAGCACCTGCATCTGAGTTCTTGCCTCAGGCTCAATTTGAGGGAAGAATCTGAACTAAGATGTTGTTTTAACATAGTTTTATTAGTCACAATATTGAACTTATATTGAGGTTGTTATATTTCAATGTAACAACTAAAATATTCCAGTAGATTCAGAAATTATTGTGAAGGAAAAACTTGCTCAGATCCTCTCATTTTTGAAAAATCTAAATTAGAGAATGAGATATATATTAAAATTTTTATTTAAGAGATCAAATTGAGAAGAAAAGATATGAACACACAGGAACAGATAAAAGGCAGAAAAACATCGTGTTTAAACTTTCAGTTTCCGCTCTAAAACAAAAATTGATTGGAGAGATTGTGAGATTTAAAATTATTGCTGCCATGGTCATTGCTGCTCACCTGGTTGAAGTGTCATCCCATAGACCCATGGATCACAGGTTTGATTCCAGTCAGGGAAATACCCAGGTTGCAAGTTCAATCCCTGATTGAGGTGTGTACAAGAATGCAACCAAATAATGTTTCTCACATCAATTTTTCTCTCTCTTTCTTCATCCCCCTCCTTTTCCTTCCCTCCTTCCTTTGCTCCTTCCTTTTGTCTCTCAACCCCCATTCCTCTATCTCTGAAAGCAGTAAAAAAAAAAAAAAGTCCTTGGGTGAGAATAAAAGAAAAGAAAAAAACTATTTCCAACAAGAAGTGGTATTAAATATCAGGAAAAGGCCATCTATTTCTGTAAGATGAACCTGGCAAGACTCTTCGTCATCAGTTAGAATGAGACAAACAGTCAAGGAGCTCCATGCCTGGTGACTCTAATTATCACCAAAGTGTTCTGTGGGACTACTTGGTTATAGTTTGGTTTCTAATTTCATACAACTTAAATAAATTTCTTTCATTTGAAATTTGATCATGAATAAACATTGGGAAGAATCATAAAAATACTGTATGATCAGCTACTGGCAGACTTATAACACATTCATAACAAAAATGTAATTTATGAAGTAGAAATTCAGTTTACCAATACCATCTCACTTATTTTCATCCAGCCTATTAATTTAGTGTAAAAAAAAACCCAAAATCTCACCACTTCACAATTTTCCACTTTTAATTTAGAAAAAAAGTATATATATATATATATATATATATATATATACTATGTGGAAACAAGTTTCATGGTCAAAGTACATCTGTTCTGTTAGTGAGTCAATATTGGCAACTATTGGGAATTTTTTATTTGACAATATGAGATGATGAAATTATGATTAAATAACAATGCAAACATGAATTATAGGTCCTAAGGAGTGTTTATGTAAGCATGTAGTACTTCTTTGCAAGATTAACCTAATAAACCCTAACTAAATTGTAGTGAAGAAACTAAACTAATTAAGTTTCTAATTAAGAAACAAGAGTAGCTGTGAATAGAAAGCATGATCAGCTCTCAACAGAGGTTTCCAGTCAAGATGGAGGCAGGTGGACATGCCTTGCCTCATTGCACAACCATAAGACAAAAAACCAACTTTTTAAAAACAACAAACACCCAGACCTGCACAGAAGTCCAACAACCAAGGATTTAAAGAAGCTATATTTATCCAAACAGGTAGCAAGTGTGGAGACAGGGAGTTGGGACAGAGAGGACTCAGTGTGGTGGTGGCGAGCCCAGGGCAGAGACATGGAGAGGTGGCCAGGCAGTGGGAGCCAGAGGAATGGGCAGCCCCACATTCAGGTATGGTGAATAAAAATCAGGGAGACACCTTGTGAGTGAGTGAGCCCAGCCCCAGGCCAGACTGCACAGCCCAAACCTCCAGCACTGGGGAAAAAGAAAGCCTCATAACTTCTAGCTATAAACCCAGTGGTGGTTGGAGCAGTGGAAGAAACAGCCGGTACATATGCAAACATACCCACCCTGGAAACCACAAACAAAACAGCAGCTAGAAGCTCAGCAGTTGTATACAGGAAGTAGGTGCAGTGACTAGATACAGGGCAAGGGCCAGGCAAGCCCCCAGAAGTCAGCCACACTGGCATTACCCCTTCTTCAATCCCTCCCCACACATGGAGTCATGGTTGTTCCACTCTGGCAAATACCCAAGGTTCTGCCACATGTGACTTGACAGTGCATCAAAATGGAATCAAAGCAGCTACACCTAGTACACAGACACAGGGAGGCTGCCGAAATCAGGAAACAAAGAAATATGGCCCAAATGAAAGAACCAAAGAGAACCCCAGAAAAAGAACTAAGCTATGTGAAGATAGATAGCCTATCAGATGCAGAGTTTAAAACGCTGGTGGTCAGAATGCTTAAAGATTTTATTGAATACAGCAAAGGCATAAGAGAAAAAATGAAGGCTCTACTAAGGGAAATAAAGAAAAATCCACAAAAAACAACAGTGAAGGAAAGGAAGCTGGGATTCAAGTCAATGATTTGGAACGTAAGGAATAAATAAACATTCAACCAGAACAAAATGAAGAAAAACAGAATTCAAAAAAAGGAACATCTATACGAAGACTCTGGGACATCTACAAAAGGGCCAACATCTGAATCATAGGGATGCTAGAAGGAGAAGAGAAAGGGCAAGAAATTGAAAACCTATTTGAAAAATTAATGAAAGAAAACTTTCCTAATTTGGTGAAGGAAATAGACATACAAGTCCAGGAAGAAGAGAAAGTCCCAAACAAGTTGGACCCAAAGAGGTCTACACCAAGACACATCACAATTAAAATGTCAAAAATTAAAGATAGAGAATCTTAAAAATAGCAAGAGAAAGGCAGACAGTTACTTACAAAGGAGTTCCCATAAGACTATCAGTTGATTTCTCACAAAAAACTTGGTAGGCAAGAAGGGGCTGGAAAGAAGTATTGAAAGTCGTGAAAGGCAAGCACCTACATCTAAGATTACTCTACCAGCAAAGCTATCATTTAGAATTAAAGGACGGATAAAGTGCTTCCCAGATAAGATAGAGCTAAAGGAGTTCGTCATCACCAAGCCCTTATTACATGAAATGTTAATGGGACTTATTTAGGAAAAAGATGATCAAAACTATGAACATTAAAATGATAGCAAACTCACAACTGAAAAAACTGAATCTAAAAAGCAAACTAAACAAACAACTAGAACAGGAATAGAATCATAGATATGGAGATTTATTTGGAGTGTTATCAGTTGAGAAGGGAAAGGGGGAGATGAGGGAAAGGGTATAGGGATTTAGACACATAATTGATTAAGTACAAAATAGATCAGGGTGATGTTAAGAGCAATGCAGGCGATGGAGAAACCAGAGGACTTACATGCATATCCCATGGACATGAACTAATGTGGGGGGATTGCTGGAGGGAAGTGGGGGACCAGGCAGAGACAGACAAAGGGGGAAAATTGAGACAACTGTAATAGCATAATCAATAAAATATATTTTTTAAAGAAAGCATAATCAATTTAAGACATGTAGGACATGATCAATGTAAGACATTTTACATCTACCCTTATAGGTTCTTGACTGAGATTTCTAATAACAAAGACAGATTAATAAAGCTCAGTAAGTCACATGATGAAATAGTACATTTTGAGGTGGCATATTCTGCTACCCTTCATGCAGCAACCATGGTCAACTTCGAATGAATGATCCTTTTAGAAAATGATAGATTGTAAAATCCAACTGTCCAGATGTGGATGTACACTGTGGGTTTCAACATTGCCAAGCTTTTTATGGCAGCCACACTAAACTGTAAGAATGTGCTGTTAGTTTATGTAATCTTTAATAACCCAATGTGCTCCTTGGAAGTGATTTAATTGTATGTAAAAATGAATATCTGTAGAAATGCATATCATCTGACTAAAGAAAGAATTTCTTTAGTTTATTTAGAAATAAACTAAAGAAAGAATTTTCATTTGATATCAAGTCTCAGCCCGTTACAACACCCTCACAGCAGGGAACAACTGGTCATACTTTTAGAATCACTGAGCTTCAGACAATAAATCTAGAATCTTTAGCTATGGGGTCTTTGCAGCCTCGCTACAGAAAACAGAATGTTGTTCAAAGCTTTGTGTCTTATCTGTTCTTGCTTTCCATCTTCTGTGGTTATATTTTAATCTTTCTCATATCTTTGGCTCTTTGCATTTGCACACTGCTGAGTGGGAGATAGTACCCTCTATCTATTTTTTAAAAATAAGACTCCTCTTTTTATCTTTAGTGAGCTGTGCTTCGGCTGTCTTCATTGGTGCTGGGCATAATTTTTGAGGGTTTCTTTAACTCCCGAATTGCACTTACTGAACTTCTGTTTAGTGAAAACATAAAGGTTTCCCATAAATCTCTGGCCTCCTTATATTAGGGGGAGCCAGGAAGAGTGGTGCAGCAGTAGAATCCTGACCTCACTGCAGCATATTGTCTCTACACTTGTTGGCCGGCTTGGCCATCCCTACCATTCCAGTCTCAAAGCCCGTTTTTAGTTGGTTCTAAATGAGATCCTCAAGTTCTTATGTAGAGGACAAAATTATATTTTTAGAATATAAATTTATAAATAATTCCATTTTAACACTTTGGGTTATTATTTGTAGTAGTAGTAGTAGCCAGTATTTATTCCAAACTTACTATTTACTAAAACCTTTAAATGTGTTGTTTCCTTTAAACTCACACATGTAATCGTATGAGGTAGAAACAAATCTTTTTTTGCATTTAAAAAATACAGAGTTTAACTATTTTTCTAACAGTACTTAAATTTATCTACAGTATATGGTGGGGGAGGTTAAAAGTCTAGTTAAGAAAAGATATCATACAAACCCTAATTGAGGGACATTCTACAAAATACCTACTATTACTCCTCAAAGCTGTCAAAGTAATGAAAAACAAGGAGACTTAGATACTGTCACAGAGCAAAGGAGACTAAGGAGACATGAGAACTAAATGTAACAAGGCACCTGGATTAGATTCTGGAACAGAAGTTCATTAGTGGAAAAGACAGTGACATCAAAATAAAGTTTGAAGTTTAGTTTAAAATATGTACCAACGGTAGTTTCTTAGTTTTGACAAATGTACCATGATAATAGAAAATGTTAACATTAAGGGAAACTGAATGATGGGGGTAAGAAAACTATAATCTTTGCAATTTTTCTGTAAAAATATTCTCAAATAAATATATTTTTAAAGAGCACTGGAGAATTGAAATAATGATCTCTGCCCCTACCCATTACCCATTGTAACAGTGATAATGTCTTCATCTGCCTGATACCTGGAGGTGGAGTGTGCTTGAAGCAGGATGATAAAAGTGAGCCCCTTGCAAATCAATGTTTTTAGAATACCTACCATATTCAGGAAATGCCAGGCCCTCTGTTTCCATTTTAATTTACAGCTTTTATTTTTGTCTGTAGGAGTTTTTGACTGTTTGTTGCTTTAACAGAGTCTTTTGAATAGTGGAAAAAAGAGCTGCGGGAAATTGTTCTCGTTCAGATCCTCTTCCTAATTTTTACATTCCGAACTCTCAATGCTGCCACATCCTGGTATTTAGTGAACATTAGTGAAGATAAATATTTCCAAGCCTATCCTTCTTCACGAGGTTCCCAGGGGATATAATTATAGTCCATATGCTAGCAAGTGGAAATTTGGAGAATTTGAAGGGCCCCTTCCTTCCAGAAGGGCCCCTGCTCATCACTGCCATTCAAAGCTCTTTGAGAACTGGCCTGGAACAACAGCTTAGACTAATGGCTCAGGGGAAAGCTAATGGCTCAGGCGAAAGCTTCCCCCCTTTTCAAGGCCAAGCTCAAATCTTACCAGAAACTGAAGTCACTAGACCACTCAAGTGTGACATGTATATATTTAAATTTGTGCCTAAAGTACCCCAAGTTCAACAATGATTTCAGATCAAACAAATCTCCCCTCACTTCCCACGGCGTGTGGGTGCCTGGCTGGTGTGGCATTTTGCTTCTGCAGAACCTTCTGATCCAAGTTTGTCGGGGAAGGAAAGGCCCTGAGGGTCCTGGGAAAGTACTTGGGGTAAGTTTAAGGGGAAAAAAAGGGAGGTATTTGGAGGAACAAATATGAAGGACACAGGGGTGATAACTAAGGGGGGTGGAAATGGGAGGGAGGTGGGAGCACAGGGCGGGGGGGGGGCTGGGATGGGAGAAATAGACAAAAAACTGTACTTGAAAAATAACTAAATAAAATTATTTTAAAAAATAAAAATAAAGAAGGGACGTTGGAAAGAGACTTTACTTTGGACAATGGACACATGATGCAGTGTGCAGATGCTGTTTTGTTGAGTTGCACACTTGAAACCTGTATGGTTTTTGAGTGAGTGTCAACCCAATAAGTTCAATTAAAAATAGTGAAAATATTTTAAAAGAATGGATGTTGGAATCTTTTGACTTTTTAAATTTTTTCTATTCTAAATCTAAATGCTGTGTTTTTCCTCCACATCAAGGTACTGGTTCATATGCTGACATACTGACATTTTCATGCTTTTATTAATTAACAATTAATGCCAAAAGTGAGGAGATGGTTTTGCAAAGAGGCTGATTAAATAATACATAGTCAAACAGCCGAAAAGCCGGAAACCCAGCAGGCAGGAGAGGCATGGCAAGCAATGCCCCAATGAGTGATTGTTCTTGTTCAAATCTTCTGTGTATGAAAACTTGTCGAGCAGTTGTTCTTGGATTGATACTAGTAGGATTAATACATTTTTCATCAAGTTCATGAGAAAAAAATTTTTAAGCAGAAGATTTAACATATACTTTTATGTCAGTTTCAAACAATGATGAGGAAGTTTCTCTCCCATAGTAATAAAAGGGTGAAGGGTTTATAGGAACGACTATAAAGGACACATGGACAAAAACAAGGGGGGTGGAAATGGGAGGGAGGTGAGGATGGCTGGGGTGGTGGGAAAGGGTGGGGGAAAAGGCAGAAAACTGTCCTTGAACAACAATAAAATTCAAAAGTATTGAATAAAATAAAAATAAAAATATTTATACACTTATAATAATCCAAATAAATTAGAAACTTATAAATAAATATACTCTACCATTTTATGATAAAGCCCACTTACAAAGAATGCCACTAGGTGGGTGGAATCTATGGGGGCCAATTAGACCTGTTACAGTCCCACTTGTTGTTGAACAGTCGTGCAACCCAGGTAACCACTCTGAATTTCAGTTTTGCTATTTATAAAATTGAAGTGGTAACACATCTTTCACTGGATTCTAGGGCTGACTAGATAGTTAACTGGATATTTTGAGATGCTAACTTTTCTCTCTTGGTTTTGCCCTGACCTTTACCTCCTCATCTTGCTTCCCACTCCCACAGTGGTTGGCTCACTTGACAACCAGGCAGGTAGGGAAGGAGTGAAGCAGAAGTAGCCAGCAACTCTACCTGGACTTATGCTTCCAAAAACGTAAGCTTCTACACGAGCTGAAAAGTTTTGCAAAGGGAAGATGAGGAAAGGGTGTAGACAAGGAAAGGATCGAAAGATGCTTGGAGAAAGAAGAATTTCTCTTATTAAACAATACCCTGCAAGTGCCGGAGTAGCAAAGAGGTCCATGAATTTTTAATGCAGGTGATGTTCATGCTGCTCTCTGAAAGTTTCCATTGGCGCAGCAACACCACATACAGGAATGGCTGCAGTGTGGGTGCAGGCTGAGGACACCCCAGGAAACCTCACAATGGCTCCTTGTGCCCCCAAACTAGCCTAGAAGCAGCTGAGAAGTACTAGAGGTGAGAAGCCAGTTGGGTTGGGAGCATGCTCCAAGTTTCAAAGGGAGCTTGTCAAAATGTATGCTTGATGAGCAAGGGTCCCAACTCCATTTCCCCAGTATCAAAATTCTGGGGCTGGTCAGGGAGAAAACCCAACATTGCCTGACATTGTTTCCTGCCAGTCAGAGGTATGGGCATTAAACAATTTTTAATTGATTTATTTAAAACAAAGGTATAAAATATTGCTTGCATGTTTGAATATATGGAATGAGATTCTTACCCACTTCACATGGAAAATATTCAGTATTAACTGAAGTATGTAGAAGATGCTCAATTAATATTAGCTATTATTATTTATTACCTGGCATTAACAATAAAAAGGATAAGGTAAAATAATGGAATTGTGCCATAATACATTAAAAAGGAGATGCAAATTTTAAATAAAATGCATTGTACTATTGAGTTTAATATCTTGAGAAGATTATAGATTTTATTTTTAAAAAATGTAACAGACCGTTATATTTAACAGTGTGTTATACTTAATATAACTTTGAGTTCCACCCATAGGGTTGAAATGAGTGAGAAAGAGAAAAAGAAAAAAATAATGGCCCTGGCCAAATGTTGGTAGAATAGAGGGTGGGAGGTGGGGATAGGTGGGGTGGGAGGATGGGGAGAAAATGGAGATTGCTGTACTTCAACAACAATTTTAATAAGATCTCCATTGTAATGATCTACATTTGGGTGCAAAATAAAAAGATAGTTTACATAAACAAAAAACAGAGACTTGCCCCCATTGGGTGGGTGACTCAGTTAGTTGGAGTGTCATCCATGCACCAAAAGGTTGCAGGTTTGTTCCCTGGTCAAGGCACATACCTAGGTTGAGAGTTCAATCCCTGGTCAGACCATGAATGGGAGGCAACTGATTCTCTCTCTCTTTCCCTTTCTCTTTCTCTTTCTTGTTCTCCCTCTCTCTCCTCCTTTCTCTCGCTAAAATTAATAAACATATCCTCAGTGAGGATTAAAAAACAGGGACTAGCATCCACTCTTCCATAGAGTAATTCTAGAAATGAAAGAATTTTTTATCCACCTTAACATATGAGTGAGCTATACCCAGCCAGAACCAGTAAAAAAATCCTAGAAACTCTATGGCTCTTGATGTTTGTTTATAGAGTTGGATAAAAAAAAATTCCCAAGGTGTCAACAGAGAATAATTTAAATTCTGCCCTGGCCAGGTAGCTCAGTTAGTTAGTGTCATCCCAATATACCAACATTACAGAGCACATGTAAGAAGCAATGAGTGCATAGATTAGTGGAGCATCAAATCTCTCTCTCATGTGCTCTTGCTTTCTCTCTCAAATCATAAAATTTAATAAATCATAACTAAAACTTTCATCTGACATTAGTCACCAACTTTATTATATATATTTTTTATTTTTACTATAAACAATGGTCATGCTCTGGCTGGTGTAGCTCAGTGGATTGAGCATGGGCTTGTGAACCACACGATCCTGGTTTGATTCCCAGTTAGGGCACATGCCTGGGTTGCAGGCCAGTTCCCAGCGGGGGACTCAAGAGAGGCAACCATACATTGATATTTCTCTCCTTTTCTTCTTTCTTTCCCCTCTAAAGATAAATAAATAAATAATCTTTTTAAAAAATGGTCAAACTCAGGTTCTCTGAAATGAGATTATTACTTTAGCTATACTGAAAAAGATTTAGGACATAAAAGGTTTTAATATTATTTTTCAGTTTTAACAAGCTTACAGGTAATTTTTTTCCAATTTTAATTTTGCACAGCACTTAATTGACTTGGCTATAGTATATAAATGTGTGTATGTCTGTGGGGGAGTGGCTAAAAGAAAAATACACACATACCCATATAGTAAAATAGTACCCTAGCATGTTATAAACATGTTGCCTCTTTTATTCAAATTACTTTTCTTCAATGAATTTTTTGTTGATCTGACTTTATCTGTATAAATTATGAGAAAGTAAATGTCAAGTGTGATTTGCCTTATCTGCCCCAATGCTGTATAAACCCAAGGAAAAGAAGAAAATCAGGTAATGTATTCTGAGGGTAGAGACTTAGCCAGGTGGCTGACCTTCCTGCCCATCCTTTGTTCTGCCATATTGATTGGAAGCAGCACCTTAGAGGAAGAGGCTTTAGATCTTTTATCATTTTCTGTCTCATTTCCTCTGTGCTTTGCCTTTTCTTGGTAATTGATATGGTTGGTCTACCCAAAGGAACTTTTGAGCACTGGGCACAGATTTTCATATCCAAAAATAAAAATAAAGAGCTTCCAGCCAATTCCACTGGGTGGGGATGCTCAGTACAGTCAAGTGGGATGTAGCCACACAACAAGCATGTGTTCAGTTGATAAATGTGGCCCTGCACTGATGCATTTTGCTTCAGTGCTACATTTGGAACCAAATACAACCTTTCCCAACTTAGCAATTTTAATTCCTTCCATTAAACTCTCCATGTTCATCTCTTTTGTTTTTTTTTTACCATCTGTGCTCAGTTTTCTACCATAAAATTAATATTTTTGCTAAACTAATCAGTTTTTCTTAAAAAAAAGAAAATAGACCCTTTTCAAATCCCCCAAATCCTGTAGGAACAAAGCTAAAATCTGAGTTTCTGTCTCCCTTTGACCCTGGTTAGCAAGTGAATTGTGGCCACACATGATTAAGATATTATTGTTTCTTACCAATTTTATAGACATGTAGTTCCTGCTTGAGTTCTTTAAAACATATTAAAGAGATTATGGCTCATTTTTCTGCACCAAGGATTTGAGGTTCATAATTGCACCAACTAGCTGGTAGTCTAACTCCCTAATATACATTTTATACATTCAAAAACAATTTGTTGATATAATTAATTAATAAATGAAGACTGCATGTTTCGCTGGATTACACTTATTTTTTTTAATGCTTGACACAGTCCTGACCCATGTGGCTAAGTTGGTTGGGTGTTGTACCACAAACCAAAAGGTCGCTGGTTGGGGCACATGCCTGAGTTGCAGGTTTGGTCCCCAGTAGGAGCAGGAATGCATACAGAAGACAACAGATCCATGTTTCTCTCTCACATCAGTGTTCCTCTCTCTCTCTTCTCCTCTCTGTATAACATCAAAAATCAAAAATAAAACTTAATAATATAAAAATAAAAATAAGTGCCTGACACAGGTCTAGCACATAGTAGGCATCTGATGTGAGGAAAAATTAACATGCATATTTGAATAACTGGATAAAATCACTCTGTTCATAAATGTATTGACTCAATAATTTTTTGTTGAGAAATTACTCTTTCCTGAGGATGGTGCTAAGAGTGGTAAAAGAGGCGCAATCTCAGATCCTGTAGAGTACACACTCTGCGTGCAATAGATGTTAACCCAATATTCACATTTAGGACTATGTGATGGGGAAATTACTTTGAGAAAGTAACCTTGTTATATGAGAGAGCATAACAAAGAAAAATTCTGTATGCCTAAGATATACCAAAGCTCAGGAAAGACTTTTTTTGAAGAAGAAGTCATGTTTCTAGAAATCTGAGACCTAATAGGTAAGCAGGAAATATAGTTGGGAAAAGAGTATCACTGATAGACTGATCTTGACAAAATGTCTACCCCAAATCTAATCTTTAGGAAGAAATCTATTAAATTCAGATTGTGTGACATTCTTAAGAATACAATGTTGGGGAAAATGTGGGCAGGCAACTGATGGCTAAGATAAAATTGAGTTCCTATTATAACTACTGGCATTAGCTAGCTATTGCTGTGTAAAATATTACCACCAAACCTAATACCTTAAAACGATAATAAACATTTATAATTTCACACAATTATAAGACTCAGGAATTCAGGAGAAGCTTAGGTGTGTGATTCTGGCTCAGGACTCTCATGAGGTTGCAGCCTAGATGTTGTCTATTGTTGGGCACTTGGGTTGCTTCCATATCTTGTCTATCGTAAATAACACTGCAGTGAACAGAGGGGTGCATATATCTTTTCAAATTAGTGTTTCAGGTTTCTTTGGATATATTCCCCGAAGTGAGATTGCTGGGTCAGTAGGCAGTTGCCTTTTTAAGTTTTTGAGTAGACACTTAACTGTTTTCCACACTGCTTACACCAGTCTGCATTCCCACCCACAATGCATGTGGGTTACCTTTTCTCCACATCTTCATCAACAATTGTTATTTGTTGATTTATTGATTATAGCCATTCTAACAGGTGTGAGATGATATTCATTGTGGTTTTTAATTTGTATTGCTCTGATGATTGATGATGTTGAGCATCCTTTCATATGTCTATTGAACATCTGTATATTTTCAGAGTTTATTCAGGTTCTCCGTCCATTTTTTTCTCAAAATTAGATTGTTTGCATGTTTGGTATCAAGTTCTGTTGAGTTCTTTATAAATTTTGGATATTAACCCCGTGTCCATCAATAGACCAGTGGATTAAATAAAAGTTGTGGTACATGTATACAGTAGAATATTATTCAGCCATAAAAAAATGAAATGGACCTAGATGTATTGTGCTAAGTGAAATAAGTCATAAAGAAAAAAACAAACACTATAAGATTTCACCTATATGTAAGATCTAAAGAACAAAATTAATGAACAATTAAACAGAAACAGACTCATAGAGAACAGACTGATGGTTTCCAGAGAAGAGGGGGTCTTTGGAGGGCTAGATGTAAAAGGTGAAGGAATTTATAAATATAAGTTGGTAATTACAAAATAGTCATGGGATCTAAAGCATAGAGTAAAAATATATAGTCAATAATATTGTAATAACTATGTATTGTGCCAGATGAGTACTTGAAATGTGAGAGGGATCGCTTTGTAAATTATATGGTTGTCTCACCACTATGCTGTACACCTGAAACTAATATAATATTTGATAGATACCAATAACTGTAATTGTAAGATAAAATTTGAAAAAAGATGTCCAGAGCCACAGTCACCTGAAGCAAGGTTAGCACAGGGCAAATATGTTAGGCTTGGGGGCTCCATCAGTCTGTGTCACTTCTTCCTCTTTTTCTTCCTATTATTGGCATCATTATCATCATTATCCTTCTCCTTCTTCCTCTTCTTATCCTTCTTCTTCACCTTTTTTAAGAATGTATATCATTCTTGGCTTAAGTGCCTCATAACAACAGGCCATGCCAGGGATTTGGCCATGCACTGTAGTTTGCTGATTCTGATTATAGCTGCCAGACACAGTTCCAACAGTGTCTCATTCACAATTGTTGGCAGGAAGCCTCAGTTCCTAACTATGTAGACCTCTCCCACATGACTGATTGAGTGTTCTCAAGACATTTGGCATCCCCCAAAACAGATATCCAAGAGCGAGAGTAAGGAAGATGTCACAATTCCTCTTATGACGTAGTTTTACATAAGGACAGAAAAATTTCCCCTTCTTCCCTTCTAGATTTTTTTGGCTGGTCTAATAATTAAATTGACATAAAACAGATTAATAGGAGAAAAACAAATTTCATATGTGTGGGAACACAATACAAATTACGAGAGTCATCTGTAGTCAGATAACTGAGGATTACATGCCATCCTGAGATAAGGGTAGGGATCTGGGGCTTTGAAGGGGATGAAGACAATTCACAGGAAGATGAGAAGAACAAATGTTTGCTAAACAAATGTTTGCCATGCCATAAAAACAAGTGTTTCTGACATAAAAAGTTGAATCTAGTGATAGCTCTCTTCTGGTATAGGCTCTCTATCTAAATTCTTTTAGTCGGTTAAGGCGGAGGTAATAAACTCCCCTTGCATTTCTTAGGCCCCAGTGTCTTCAGCTCAAAATAATCCCCATATCATTTATGGCACATTCTGGGGTAGTATATTCTACTTCCCCTTCACCTGGAATTCATAAATGGTCACTCCTGCTACATGTGAAGAAAATCATTAACTTTGGCTCCCACTCAAGAAAATGACCAGTCTTTCAAGGGAAGGATTCTCAAAAATGTGTGGACAAATTTTAGAACTACTGCACCATTCTTCTTTCCTGTGACTCTCACCATACTCCTAATGGTGAGGAAAAAGTTAAAAAACAGCACTAGGCATTAAAAAGATGATCTTCTTTATGCTAATAAGTTTTTATATTTATGAATAAAAGGTAAAAAACACTCAAAAGAAAAGATCTCTTTTAAAATATCTCTAGTATTGAGAAATATCTTTTTTCCATAATTTTATTTAGTTATTTTTGAAGTACAGTTTTTTGTCTATTTCTCCCATCCCAGCCCCCCTACCACGTGCTCCCCACCTCCCTCCCATTTCCACCCCCCTTAGTTCTTGTCCCTGTGTGCTTCATATTTGTTCCTCCAAATCCCTCCCCTATTTCCCCCTTAAATTCCCTTCCCTCTCCCGTCTGGTCACTGTCCTCTTGTTCTCTATTTCAGTGTTTTTGTTTTTATTCTGCTTGCTTGTTTGTTTTGTTCTTTAGCCTCCTGTTAAAGGTGAGATCCTATGGTATTTGTCTGTCAACACCTGGCCTATTTCACTCAGCATAATGCTTTCCAGTTCCATCCATGTTGTTGCAAAAGGTACTAGCTCCTTCTTTCTCTCTGCTGCATAGAATTCCATTGTGTATATGTACCATAGTTTTGGGATCCATTCATTTACTGATGGGCACCTGGGTTGCTTCCAGCTCTTGGCTATTGTAAATTGTGCTGCTATGAACATTGTGGTGCATAGGTTCTTTGAAATTGATGTTTTAGGATTCATAGGATATAATCCTAGCAGCAGAATTGCTGGGTCAAAAGGCAGGTCAATTTTTATTTTTCTGAGAAAATTCCATACTGTTTTCCATAATGGTTGTACCAGTCTGCAATCCCACCAACAGTGAACTAAGGACCCCTTTTCCCCACACCCTCTCCAACATTTGTTGTTTGTTGCTTTGTTTATGATAGCCATCCTGACCAGTGTAAAGTGGTATCTCATTGTGGTTTTAAATTGCATTTCTCTGATAGCTAATGATATTGAGCATCTCTTCATGAGTTTCTGGATATTCTGTATGTCCTCCTTGGAGAAGTGTCTGTTCAAGTCCTTTTCCCATTTTTTAATTGGGTTAGATGTCTTCTTAGAGTGGAGTCATGTAAGTTCTTTGTATATTTTGGAGATTAAACCTTTGTCTGAGGTATCATTGGCAAATATGTTTTCCCATACAGTTGGTTGTCTTTTTAATTTAATACTGTTTTCTTTAGCCATGCAGAAGCTTTTTATTTTGATGAGATCCCATTAGTTTATTTTTTCCTTTATATTCCTTGCTCTAGGGGACGTATCGGCAAAAATGTTGCTGCATGAAATATCTGAGATAATCTTGCCGATATTCTCCTCTAGGACTTTAATGGTGTCACGGCTTATATTTAAGTCTTTTATCCACCTTGAATTTATTTTAGTGTATGGTGTAAGTTTGTACCACAGTGGTCAGACAAGAAAAGGAAATAAAAGGCATCCAAATAGGAAAGGAGGAAACAAAACTGTCACTGTTTGCAGATGACATGATAGTGTACATGGAAAATCCTATAGACTCTACCAACAAAACTGCTTGAACTAATTAATGAATTTGGCAAAACAGCAGGATACAAAGTCAATATCCAGAAATCAAAGGCATTTTTGTATACTAACAATGAATCAGCAGAAGCAGAAATCAAGAAAAATCCCATTTGATATAGCAAAAAGAAAAATAAAATATCTGGGAATAAACCTAACCAAGGAGGTAAAAGACCTGTATGCAGAAAGCTACACAGCACTGAAGAAAGAAATCAAGGAAGACACAAACAAATGGAAACATATACCTTGTTCATGGATTGGAAGAATTAACATCATCAAAATGTCCATACTACCCAAAGAAATTTACAGATTTAATGTAATACCTATAGAAGTACTAATAGCATATTTCACAGACATAGAACAAACCCTTCAAAAATTTATATGGAACCATAAACGACCCCGAATAACAGCTTCACTTTTGAGAAAGAAGAACAAAGTAGGAGGGATCACAATACCTGATATCAAACTGTATTACAAGGCCACTGTAATCAAAACAGCCTGGTACTGGCATAAAAACAGGCACATAGACCAATGCAACAGAACAGAGAGCCCAGAAATCAACCCAACTCTTTACAGTCAATTAATATTGGACAAAGGGGACAGTAACATAAAATGGAGTAAAGATAGTCTCTTCAACAAATGGTGTTGGGAGAACTGGACAGCTACGTGCAAAAAAAATGAAACTTGAGCACAAACTTATACCATATACTAAAGAGAAATACCTTAAAGCCAAATTGGAGTTGACTTCCAAGTTTGAACCAAATATAGCCTGAGAACTGGTAAGAAGAAAGAAGGGTGAGTGAAAAGGTTCCTCTTATACCTGTTAACACTGCAATTAAAATCACACCGTTGTTTTGAGACCCAGTGACTATAATGTATATAATACCATCTAGAACACAGAGTGCACGTAATAGGTAGTAATTAAATCTGGTATTATTTCAACAAAGAATAATGGCCAGTATTTGAACCTCTATGACTCTGGAATGTCCATTGAATACTAGCAGGATGAGATCTTATCTTCACATCCTAATTAAAGACATACCACTATAAAATAACTGATGGAAGAAGCAATGTTATTTTGTCCTTGTCTCAGTGGACCAGTTGCATTGAAAAGTGTGCCAGCATTTACAAATGGACTAGAAAATGAGTATACACACCCTGTGTCCAGAGTGTGTGGTCTCTGAAGATTATGGAGCATCAAGAATTCTAGAGCCAGTAAGCCAGTACTAATTATGTTAAAATATTGGAGGGTTCCCTGGCTGGTGTGGCTCAGTGGATTGGATGCTGGTCTGCAAACCAAAGGGTTACCAGTTTGATTACCTACCAGTCAGGGCACATGCCTGGGTTACAGGCAGGGTCCCCAGAGAGGCATGCAAGAGGCAAGCACATATTCATGTTTGCTTTCCCTCTCTTTCTCCCTCCCTTCCCCTCTCTGTAAAAATAAATAAATAAAATCATTAAAAAAGATATTAGAGTGTGAACTTAAAGCAGACAGTATCCAATTACCTTAAAAAACACATATATAGTTTTTCTTAGCACTAGGCAGAAACACAATTATTTTCTATGTTAGGGATTTGAACAGTAACATTGAAATGACAGTGGTAAAGTGAACCACTCTGTCAAATTCTTTTGAAATTGTCAATTCTCATGTAATCGAACAATGACCATTGGAGCATAGGCATCTTGACATTAAAGCCTCTCTTGATTATTTCACCATGTTTAAAAATTATCAACTCCAAAGCATAGTAAGGCCAGTAATTTGTCACATGTATATCAAGTACACTTGAGTTCTGGGGAGGAAGGGAAACCATTAGAATTGGATGTGTAAGGTTTCTATAATTATTACAAGGGAAAAACCTTTCTCCTTGAGGAAATCAGCAATTACTTTTTAATTTATTTTTCTTTTTATTCATTCCAGAGAAATTAGAAGGGACAGAGGAAGATAAACATAGATATGAGAGAGAAACATCAATTGGTTGTCTCGCATATGTGCCCCCACTGGGGACCAAACCCACAACCCAGGCATGTGCTCTGGACAGGGAATTGAACCCACAGTCTTTTGGTCTGCAGGTCAATGCCCACCCAACTGAGGCACACCAGCAAGGGCAGCAATTACTTTTTAAAATTCTTTTTAAAATAATCTTACGAGAGTCTCATATAGCAAAAGGCACTAGTTTCAACATTTCACAGATTTTTCTAAGGTTGTTTGGAAGCAGGAAGCAAGAAATCATCCCTTTGATACAAGTCTTTACAGTTGAGTTAGTCACAATAGGCTATTGTGATATTCAAAATTGAAATTATTTATCAAAGACAAACATCACTGGAGTGACATGATAAATTTAAGCTGTTTATATATATGTATATATAAACTTTGGATTTGCTGTGTGTGTGTGTGTATCTCCAAACAAAGGTGCATTTTCCTCCTAAAATAATGAGCAACAGTTCCATTTTGGTAACAATCAAAATGGTAACATTGCTTCATTTAACTGCTCAAACATGGTGGTGCTAGAAGAAATTCATAATTGACTGAGGTTTTTTGGGGGAAAATAAAAGAGCATTTTAAATAAAATAATTGAAATATAAAAACAGGAAATGTTTTTTACTCCAACAATTTTCTCTTCAACTTGATGATTTTGTCTCTAGTAACTGCGAGGTGGTTAAAATAGTTGGAACCAAATTTTCTAGACATCTTGGAGAAAATGAAGCTGAGACTGTTGAGATGGCTGAACAGTTGAATGTTGTCAGGGGAATTTGTTCCATCACTGACTTGTCTGTTTTGGGGTTCCTGCTGCAAACTAAAATCCGAGGGTGACTGGTGGAAAGCTTGGGGAAGAATTCCTTCTTCCCTGAAATTTTTAGCAAAGGAAGCATTGGTGATTTTTGTTTTGTAAAATTTCTTTTCCTTTTAAAATGCTTCTGTTTAACAACACATGGTTATGCATATTAAACTCCCATTTCTAAGGATAGTTTTAATATCAAAGCTTTAGTAAGCTCCCAGGGAGAAAAGGCCATCATGGGGTTATGTTAAGGCAAAAGGCAGAATAGCATGGCCTAAATATTGCTCACACCATCATGGGCCTTTCATGATAAAGTGCTAGTATGTCATAAAACAATGGTCTGTGACAACACTATGCATATGAGTCCTGATTTTCAGACTAAAAAAGAGTTTGGATTTATATTAAAATGTTTTCATGGTTATCACAAGTAATGGCAAACTAAATAGAGAAAAGGAAAGAAAAGCCTGTGAATGGGCTTTATAAAATATTTTCTAAAGCTCATTTAAATTTACATTACCAGTCCTTGGAAGCTACAGAAAACTTGATAAATGGAGACCTTACTAAAGTTAAATTGTAGCTAGTTTGAAACAACATCATATATTTTATAAAATTATTGCTTGTCTTTTCTGTAGATAGCATCTGTATACAGGGTCCAAGATTAAAGAAAAAAAGAGGTGAAAATGTACCTCATAGAGAACTGGAACACTGTAAGTCATTTCATTCTGAATTCTTGAAGAGTGTAAATTTCAAACTTATACAGCATTTGCAGCTGTGCTTAGGAAATGGTGAATTTTAAATATATGTATTCTTATCATTGAATTACCCATAAAAGATATGTGAAGAGAACAACCTGATACCATTACAGCTTTGTCGTTTCAGCATTATAATAAGAGAAATATCAAATTCAGTGAAAAACTAATACAATAAATTCTTAAATAGTAATGCCACATTCCAATGATTTTATTTTAAATATTAAAACTAATGCCCTGTTTTGACTTCTGGTCAAGATGGAGTCATAGGTAAATATGGCTTGCCTCCTCACAAAACCACAGCAAAAATTACAACTAGACTACAAAACAAGTATCACCCAGAATCATCAGAAAGCAAGTTGTATGGAAGTCCAACAACTAAGGAAATGAGGAAGCCATATTCATCCCGACAGGTAGGAGAGAGAGAAGCAGAGATATCTGGAGATATGCAGAGAGGCACAGAGACAGAGAGAAGTGGAAAAATATGAAGACACAGAATGGGCTTTCCATACCCACATGTGCCAGATAAAAACTGGGAGGGATAGGACAGGAGTGAGGGATCCCAGCCCCACACCAGACCATTTATCCCAGAGTTCCAGTGCCAGGAAGATAATTTTCCCATAACTCTGCCTGTAAAAACCAGTGGGGGTTGGGGTGGTGGAAGAAACTGCAAGATTCTCAGTAGTCTCCTCTTAAAGAGACTGCAACAAACCTAGGACTTATACAGGTATACTTCCTCTGGGCTTCAGCACCATAGCAACAGCTGGAAGGGGACCCATGGCATATGGGAAGAAATTGAAGTGTCTGGCATCAGGGTCAGTGCCAGGAGAAAGCTCCCTCCTGGACAAAACTCCAGAGGCCAAGCAGTGTCATTGTCTCCTGTCTGAGCCCTGCCACACACAGAGCCATAGAGGGACAATATGTGCTGCGCCACCCTGGTTATTACCTAAGGCTCTACCTCATCCAACTTACCAGTGTGTTTTTCTACAATAAGCACACAACTAAGACAAGTGAGTCAAAGAAGCTCTACCTAATACATACAGCTCTAACAAACAGAGGGAGGCTGCCAAAATGAGGAGATAAAGAAATATGGCTTAAAAAACTCCAGAAAAAGAAATAAATAACTTGTAGATAAGCAATCTATAAGATGCAGAGTCCAAAACACTGGTTATTAGGATGCTGAAAGAATTCATTGGGTACATCAACAGCATAAAAAAGATCCAGGCAGAAATGAAGTTTATATTAAGTGAACTTTTTAAAAAATTTACAAGGAACCAACAGTGGAGTGGATGAAGCCAAGAATCAAATCAATGATTTGCTGCTGGTGGACCAAATGACGCAATCAATGCTTGGGCAGGGACAGAGTGAGTGGTATCACATTTGCATGTGGGTAAACCAGGAGGAACAACTGGGGAGCCACACAGACCACACAAGCCAGGGTTTCAGTGTGGGGTAATAAAGCCTTAAAATCTCTAAAGAAAAAAAAACTGTGAGGGTTGCAGCAGTGGGAGAAAAACTCCCAGCCTCACAGGAGAGTTCATTAGAGAGACTCACAGGATACTAGAACATACACAAAATCACCCACCAGGGAATCAGCCCTAGAAGGGCCCAAAAAATGACAAGAAACTTTCTTAACTTGGCGAGGCAAAAAGTCACACAAGTTCAAAAGCACAGAGGGCCTCAATCAAGATGAACCCAAACAGGCCTTCTCCAAAACACATCACAATAAAAATGGCAAAATTCAAAGACAAAGAGATAATCTTAAAGGCAGCAAAGGACAAACAGCTAGTAACAAACAAGAGAGCTCTGATAAGGCAGTCAGCTGATTTCTCAACAGAAACACTACAAGCCAGCAGGGATTGGTATGAAAAAACAAGGACTTGAAATCAAGACTCCTCTATCTAGCAAGGCTCTCTTTCAAAATGGAAGGAGAAATAAAGAACTTTCCTGACAAAAAAAAAGGCTAAAGATGTATTGTTCCATTAACAGGCATTGCAAGAGATGCCAAATGGATTGTTTTAAAAAGAAGAAGAAATAGAGAGACAGAGAGAGAAAGGAACACAGGCACAAAGGGAAAAAATGTCAATGAACAAACACCTATAAATAATAACATTAAATATAAATAAATTAAATGCCCTAATCAAAATACATGGGGTAGCTGAATGGATAAGAAAACATGACCCGCATACATGCTGTCTACAAGAGACCCACCTCAGAACAAAATATCTACACAGGCTAAAGCAAAGGGATGGAAAAAATATTCAATGCAAATGGACATTAAAAAAGCTGGAATAGCAATTCTTATATCGGGAAAATAGACTTCAGAACAAATTCCATAACAAGAGACAAGAAGGTCATAGCTAGAGAGAGAGGGTTATAAGGGGACTAAAATGTAATGTAAAAAAATAGAATAAAAAATTTTAAAGAAAGAAAATAAAGACTAAAGTAACACAAAAAGAGGTCACTACATAATATTTAAGGGAGTGATCCAACAAGAAGTTATAAGCCTTGTAAACATTTATACACCCATTATAGGACCATTTAAATATATAAAGAAAATCCTGGAGGACTTTAAGAAAGAAATTGACAGCAATACAGTCATTGTAGGTGATTTTAACACCATACTGTTAACAATGGATACATCTTCCAAACAAAATCAATCAGGATACTGAGGTATTGAACAATACTATAGATCAGGGGTGTCAAACGCATTTTCATTGGGGGCCACATCAGTCTCATAGTTGCCTTTAAAGGACTGAAATAACTTTAGGACTGTATAAATGTAACTACTCCTTAACTATTAAGAAATCGAAATTACATTTGGCGCTAGTCTAGACATCTAATGAACCTAATTGATATTTACAGAACTTATCATCCCAAAGAAGCAAAATACCTGTTCTTTTCAAACACACATGGATCATTTTTAAAGATAGACCACAGGGTAGGACACAAAACAAGTCTTAATAGATTCAAGAAAATGTAATTTTTGTAAAGCATATTCTCAGATCACAATGGCTTGAAACTACAAACCAACCTCAAAAAAAAACCCCACAAAATCTTTCAAATACATGAAAGCTGAATAACATACTATTAAATGATGAATGAGTTAATGATGAAATTGAAGCTTTGAGTGGGTTAACAATGAGCTTTGAAAAACAAATGAAAATGATAACACAACAGCCCAAAACCTATGGGACCCAATGAAGGCAGTCGCAAGAGGGAAAATCATAGCAATACAGGCCAATTGAAAGCAGAGAGAAAAATCTCAAATAGAACAACAACAAACAACAGAACAATTAGAAGGAAAGAAATAATCAAGATCAGAGCAGAATTAAATGACATACAGACTAAAGAAAATTAAAATTCAATGAATCCAGGAGGCATTTCTTTGGAAAGATAAACAAAATCAACAAATCATTAACCAGACACATCAAGACAAAAAGAGAGACAACCCATATAAACAAAATCAGAAATGTTAGAGGATAAATAACAACTGATATACCCAGATATACAAAGGAGTTTAAGAAATTACTATGAACAACTATACACCAAGAAGTTGGACAACTTGGATCTATGGGCTCTGGAGTCCCCATCAGACTGTCAGCAGATTTCTCAAAAGAGAACTTACAGGCAAGAAGGGGCTGGAAAGAGGTATTCCAAGTCATGCAATCCAAAGACCTACAACCAAGATTGCTCTATCCAGCAAAACTTTCGTTTAGAATGGAAGGACAGGTAAGGTGCTTCTCAGATAAGATCAAATTCAAGGAGTTCATCATCACCAAGCCCTTATTATATGAAACGTTAAAGGGACTTATCTAAGAAAAAGAAGTTAAAGAAACATGAACAGTGAAAGGACAACAAACTCACAGTTATTAACAACCACACCTAAAACGAAAGCAAACTAAAAGGACAGCTAGACCAGGAGTGGAAACATAGAAATGAAGATCTCAAGGAGGGTTAGCAACAGGGGAGTGGGAGGAGGAGATGGGGGGAGAAGGTACAGAAAATAAGTAGCATAGACAGTAGATAGAAAATTGATGGGGGGGTAAGAATAGCATGGGAAATATAGAATCTAAAGGACTTGAGACACATGGTCATAAACTAAGGGGGGGTAATGGTGGGGATGGGGGGTAGGGTGGAGGGGAATGAAGGGGGGAATAGAACAACTGTAACAGCATAATCAATAAAAAAATTAAAAAAAGAAGTTGGACAACTTGGATGAGATGGATAAATTTCTAGAAATATACAATCTTCCATAATTAAATCAAGAAGAAGAAAACCTAAATAGATCAGTAACAACCATTAAAACAACCAATTTTAACCAGTAAAACAACCAGTAAGAACTCCTGACATACAAAAGTCCTGGACCAGATGGCTTTACAGATAAATTTTACCAAACATTCAAAGAAAAAACTAACATCTATTCTTCTCAAAACATTCAAAAAATTCAAAAAGAAGGAAGACTCCCAAACACTTTTCATGAGGCCAGTATTATCCTAATTTCAAAACCAGGTAAAGACACAACAAAGAAAAAAATTACAGGATAATATCACTGGTGAACATAAATGCTAAAATCCTCAACAAAATATAGGCAAACTGGATCCAGCAATACATTAAAAAGATCATACACTGAGACCCATTATGACAGGGGGGTAAGTGGAAGCTACCAGCCTGCTTCCCAGGACCAATCTGGAATTACACATAAATTGTAGAGAATCATCCTGAATCACCAACTGAACACTAGCTGAAGAGAAGCCTTAAAACAATAACAAGATGGAAGAAAACACTTCACCACAACAAGACTGGTAGGGAGTGTGGAGGAGGAATGAGGGTGCTGGCTGGGTTCCCACAGGTGGCAGCTGAAGTTCTGAAGGGATATGTTACTGGCTGGGGGGTTCCCCCCTGAGAAATGTGGATTCTAAACCCCAACCTGTGTTCCCAAGCCTACAGCACCAGAGCCACAAAAAAACCTCAGGTAACATCCAGTTGTGAAAAGCAGCAGAGATTTTGTCTGCCAGGGAGAGGCACCTGGAGATGCAGAGAACCTTTTAAAGAACCAACACACAAAATTTTGTTTGCAGCCACTTATCCTGGACCCTGGAAGAGGAAGGACAGGGTTGACTAGAGATGCATGAGGAGAGTCTGGGGAGAGAACTGAAAAAAAAGCCCCCAGGATTCCTGTGCTGAGTCATCCCACATACTGCAGAGGCCATCGTTCTGAGTCAGAGCAACCCCTACAAAGTGACATCAGGCTGGAGAGAAGCAATGGCCCTTCCAGAGAAATTGCTCTGCCCACACAGGGGAGCTTTAGCCAGACTGCTGAGTACAGCTTGAGGCTGTATCACTGATGAAGTTTAACAACTCAAGCAGATCAATGGGAGATCTGGAATATAGCTGATCCTCCATCAGACCTGGTGCTGATAAAAGCCAGCCTTAGTGTGCTGGTTCTTCTTGCACACAAACCCTGGTTCTTCCTGTACACAAACAGGCCCAGCAGAGGGAGCTACACAGCCAAGATAATTGATAGCTCCTAACAGGTTGCCCAGGGCCAGTCACAGGCATCAGCGGAGAAAAGCCTGTACTAGAGCCTTTGCAGATCTACCTAATACCTAAAAGCAAATACAAAGAAGCAGCCAATGTGGAAAGACAAAGAAACAGACCCCCCCAAAAGAACAAGATCCTCCAGAAGAAGAACTAAATGAAAAGGAGACAAGCAATTTATCAGATACAGAATTTAGATTATGATTATAAGAATACTCAGAAGCATGAAATAGGACATAGAATCCATAAAAATGGACCAGTCAGGAATAAAAAATGCAATATCTGAAATAAAAAATACACTGGAAGGAATAAAAAATAGGTTCGATGAAGCAGGGGTTTGAATTAATTATTTGAAAGACAAGGTAGGAAAAACACCCAAGCAGAACAGAAAAAAAGAATGTAAAAAATAAACAGCTTAAAAAACCTTTGGAACAATATGAAACATAACAACTATGTATCATGGGAATACCAAAGAAGAAGAGAGTGAACAAGTAACCAAGAACCTTTAAGAAATAATGACCCCTTAATCAATTTGGCTGCTGCCATCTGGGGCATGATTCAGCAGCAAAATCCCAGAGACTACTCTCTCCTCTGTCTCCCCAAAGCTTCCAGCCCCAGTATCTCCTCAGGTGTCTCTAGCCCACTCTGCCCACATTTTTGCCGAAGCCATGGCACCACAGTTTTGCCAAAGCCATGACACCTGCCACTTGTAGAAGTTCCTATTAGGGTCCCATTGACTCACTTTACAGATGTCGGAGGAATGGAAGTCACACTTCCCAGGACCAGTCTGTAATTACAACTCAATTGTGGAGAACACCCAGAACAAACAACTGATCAATAGCTAGAGAGAAGCATATAACAATCAAAACCAAATTATATCCAGAGAACCAGCATAAAAGGCATGAAGGACATCCCAACAGCATCAAGTACAGATGATGAAGGAGACTGCACCACTGTATCTCACAGGCTTCCCATGATAGAAGTTCACACCACAAAGTCAGAAAGTCAAAACAGATCAATTTAAGAAACAAAAGCAAACAAGAAAAGTCCCACAAACAATGAGAAGACAAAGGAAAGGAGGAATTCTTAGAAAGAATGCTAAGTGAAAAATATAAAGGCAACTCAACAATCAGATACTGAGTTCAAAACAGTGGTTATAAGGAAGCTCAATGAACTCAGTGTGAACTATGAAAAACTACAGGAAAATTATGAGGAACCGCTGCAAATTATATCAATATAAAAATTTACATAGAAGCAATTAACAAGGACCAAGAAGAAATTAAGAGTACAATTTCTAAATTAAAAAACACAGTAAAAGGAATCAAAAGCAGACTTGATAAAGTAGAAGATCAAATCAGTGAGAAGAAGAGCAAAGTAGAAAAAAACTCCCAAAAAGAGCAAGAGAAAAAAAAAGACTGAAAAAGAAGGACTAAGGGAAATGCAGGACAACATGAAACATAATAATATCTGTATAATAAAAATACTAGAAGGAGAGGAAGAGGAGCATGGAATAGAAAACCTGTTTGAAAAAGTGATGATGGAAACCTTTCTTAATTCAATTAGAGAAAAAGCCAGACAAGTCCAGGAAGTAGAAAGGGTCCCAATCAAGAGGAACCCAAAGAGGCCCACTGCAAAACATATTATACTTAAAGTGGCAAAATTTAAAGACAAAGAGAAAATCTTAAAGGGGGCAAGGGAGAAACAGGAAGTTACATACAATGGAACCCTGGTAAGACTAGCAGCTGACTTCTCAATGGAAATGCTACAAGCCACAAGAGAATGGCAAGAAATATTCCAGGTAATGAAAAACAAAGGCCTACAACCAAGACTACTCTATCCAGCAAGGCTCTCAATTAAAATGGAAGGCCAAATAAGGAGCTTCCAAGACAACAAAAAGTAAAAGGATACACCTCCACCAAACCAGCACAGCAAGATATGCTAAAGGAACTGCTTTAAGATGAGAAACAAAAGCAGTGATAGAAAGAAACAAAGATGCAAAGGGAGTAAAATGTCAATGAATACATACCTATCAATAATAACCCTAAATGTCAATTAATTAAATGCTACAATCAAAAGACATAGGGTAGCTGAATGGATAAGAAAACATGACCCACATATATTCTGCCTACAAAAGACCCACTCAGAACAAAAGACCTACACAGACTGAAAGTGAAGGACGAAAAAAAATATTCGATGCAAACAGACAGGAAAAAAGTTGGGGTAGCAATATTTATACCTGAGAAAATAGACTTCAAAACAAAGACTATAAAAAGAGATCCAGAAGGACACTTCATAATACTCAAGGGAAGAATACATCTAGAAGACATAAACATTGTAAATATATATGCACCAAACATAAGAGCACCCTAATATATAAGTTAAATTTTAGAGGACTTCAAGAAAGATATAGACAGCAACACGCTGATATTAGGGGATTTTAACACCCACTGTCAAGAATGGATAGATCTCTCAAAATATCAACAAGGATATTGGGGCATTAAATAATGCCCCAGATCAAATGAACCTCACTGATGTATATAGAGCCTTTCACCTCAAAAATCAAAACACATTCTTTTGAAATGTACATGGGACATTTTCAAAGATAGACCACATGATAAGCCTCAACAAATTCAAGAAAATTGAAATCATAGAAAGCATCTTCTCAGATGAGGGCCTGAAACTGGAAACCAACCTCAAGAAAAAACTCAGAAACATTCAAACTCATGGAGGTTGAATAGCATGCTATTCAACAATGAATGGGTTAAGAATGAGATCAAGGAAGAAACCAAAGTTTCTGGAAACAAAAGAATATGAACTCACAACAATCCAAAACCTATGGGACACACCAAAGGCAGTCTTGAGAGGGAAGTTTATAGCAATACAGACCTACCTAAAATAGACAGAAACATTTCAAATAAACATCCTAACCCTACATCTACAAGAAATGGAGGAACAACAACATAGAAAGCCCAGAGCAAATAGAAGGGGGGAAATAACGAAGATCAGAGCAGAATTAAATGGCATAAAGACTAAAAGCACAATTCTAAGGATCAGTGAATCCAGGAGCTGGTTCTTTGAATAGATAAACAAAATCAACCAACATTTAAGCAGTCTCACCAAGAAAAAAAGAGAGAGAACACAAATAAGCACAATCTGAAATGAAAGAAGAGAGATGCTGCTGCTGCTGCTGATGATGATGATGGTGATGATTAACTGACACCACAGAAATACAAAGGATTGTGAGAAACTATGAAGAACTAATGCTAAGAAATTTGAAAACCTAGGTGAAATGGACAAATTTCTAGAATAATATAATATTCCAAAACTTAGTGAAAAAGAAGTAGAAAGCCGAAACAGACCAATAACAGTTGGCAACATTGAAGCAGTAATCAAAATACTACCAGCACACAAAATCCTGGCCTGGAGGGTTCACAGGAGAATTTTATGAAACATTTAAGGGAGAGCTAACCCCTATCCTTCTCGGACTTTTCCAAAAAATCTAAGAATATGCGAGACTTCCAAATTTTTATGAAGCCAGCATCATCCTAATACCAAAAACTTGATAAAGACACAACAAAGGAAGAAAAATACAGATCAGTACTGCTGATGAGCATAGACACTAAAATCCTCAACAAAATGTTGGCAATCTGCATCCAGCAATAAATCCCATTAAAAAGATCATACCACGATCAAATGGGATTTATCCTATGGATGCAGGGATGGTATGATATTCACAGGTCAATAAACATTATATATCAGATGAACAAAAGGAAAGACAAAAATCACATGATCATATCAATAGATGAAAAAAAGCATTTGGCAAGGTACAACACCCTTTATGGTAAAAACAGTATGGTGGGAATAGAGGAAGCATTTCTCTTAATAATAAAGTCTATATACAAGAGACCTACGACCAACAACATATTCAATAGGCAGAAACTAAGAGCTTTCCCACTAAGATCAGGAACAAGACAAGAATGTCTGCTTTCACCACTTCTATTCAACATAGTATTGGAAGTCCTAACCATAGCAATCAGGTAAGAAGATATATAAAAGGCATCCAAATAGGAAATAGGGAGCAAAACCATCATTGTTAGCAGATGACATGATACTGACATAGAAAACTCTACAGACTCCACAAAAAAAAACTACTCAATCTATAAGTGAATTTGGTAAAACAGCGGGATACAAAGTCAATATGCAGAAATTAAGGCTTTTTTGTACACCAACAATGAAATATCAGAAACAGAAATCAGAGGGGAAATCCCATTTGCTACAGCAACAAGAAAAATAAAATACCTAAGAATAAGCCTAACTAAGGAGGTAAAAGACTTATACTCAGAAAACTACACAATACTAAAGAAAGAAATTAAGGAAGACACAAATAAATGGAAGCATACACCATATTCATAGATTGGAAGAACTAACATCATCAAAGTGTCTATATTATCCAAAGCAATTTATAGATTCAACACAATCCCTATTAAAATACCAATGACATATTTCACAGATATAGAACAAACACTTCAAAAATTTACGTGGAACCATAAATGACCCTGAATAGCTGCAGCAATTTTGAGAAAGAAGAACGAAGTAGGTGGGACTACCATACCTGACAACAAACTGTATTATAAGACCATGGTAATCAAAACAGCATGGTACTGGCATAAGAACACAACATAGATCAATGGAATAGAGAATAGAGAGTCCAGAAACAAACCCAAGTCTCTATGGTCAATTAATATTAGACAAAGGGGGCAGAAACATAAAATGAAATCAAAATAGCCTTTTCGACAAATAGTGTTGGGAGATCTGGACAGCTACATGCAAAAAAAAAAATGAAACTCAACCACCAAATTACACCATACACGAAAATTAATTCAAGGTGAATAAAACACTTAAATATACCATATTTAAGCCATACCATATTTGTAACATATTGTACCATATGATATGGTACCATACCATAAATATACTGTATTTGTCATACCATAAAAGTCCTAGAGGAGAACATAGGTAAAAAAATCTCATATATTTCATGCAGTGATATTTTCACCAATATGTCTCCTAGAGCAAGGGATATAAAGGAAAGAATAAACAAATGGGATTTCATCAAATTAAAAAGCTTCTGCACAGCTAAAGAAAACAGCATTAAAATGAAAAAAATCAACTATATGGGAAAACATGTTTGACAATGATATCTCAGACAAGGGTTTTATCTTCAAAATACATAAAGAACTCACGTGACTCCACTCCAGGAAGAAAACCCAATTAAAAAATGGGCAAAGGACCTAAACAGACACTTCTCCAAGAAGGACATACAGAGGGTCCAGAGACATATGAAAAAATGCTCAGCATCACTAGCCATTAGAGAAATGCAAATTAAAACCATAATGAGATACCACTTCACACAGTCAGAATGGCCATCATAAACAAATCAACAAACAGTAAGTGCTGACGGGGTTGAGGAGAAAAAGGAACCCTGGTGCACTGTTGGTGGGAATGCAAACTGGTGCAACCTCTGTGGAAAATAGTATGGAATTTTCTCAAAAAACTTAAAATAGATCTGCCTTTCGACCCAGCAGTGGAACTGCTGGGTTTATACCCTAAGAACCCTGAAACACCAATCCAAAAGAACCTATGTACCCCAATGTTCAGAGCAGCACAATTTACAATAGCCAAGTGCTGGAAGCAGCCTAGGTGCCCATCGGTAAATGAGTGGATCAAAAAACTATGGTATATTTATACAATGGAATACTCTGCAGCAGAAAGAAAGAAGGAGCTCCTACCCTTTGTGACAACGTGAATGGAACTGAAAAATATTATGCTAAGTGAAGTAAGTCAAGTGGTAAAGGAGAAATACCATATGATCTCACCTATAAGTGGAACCTAATTAACAAAACAAACTGGCAAGCAAAATATAGCCAGAGACATTGAAATTGACAACAAACTGACAGTAACCAGAGGGGTAGGGAGAGGGAAATAATGTGGGAAAGAAGGGAAAGGGATGTGTATGAACATGAATGAGGGGCCCATGGGTGGAGCCAAGGGGGTGGGATTGAAGATGGGAGGTGAGCATGAGTAGGGCGGGGGAAAGTGGTGGTGGGAAAATGGAGACAACTGTATTCGAACACCAATAAAAAAAGAAAAAAAGTAATAACCTAAAATTTCCCTAATCTGATGAAGGAAAAAGACACACAAATCCAGGAAGCTCAGAGAGTCGCAAACAGGTTGGACTCAAAGAGGCCTACACTGACATACATCATAACTAAAAGGCAAGGCTAAAAGACAATGCAAGAATCCCAAAAGCTGCAAGAGAAAAGAGTGTAGTTTCACACAAGGGAGCACCAATTAGACTTTCATCTGATTCCTCACAGAAACATTTCAGGTGAAAAAGGAGTGGCATGAAACACTCAATGTGATGAAAAGCAACCACCTACAAGCAAGGCTACTTTATCCAGAAAAGCTATTGTTAAAAATTGAAGGAGAAATAAGGAGCTTCCCAGAAAATAAAAGTCTAAAGGAATTTAACACCAAACCAGTACTGCAAAAGATGTTAAAGGGCTTTCTAGAAGAAGTAGGAGAAGAAGGAGGAGAAGGAGGAGGAGGAGAAGGAGAACAAGGAGGAGAAAGAAGAAATGGAGGAAAACAATCTAACAATAAAATTAGGCAATAAATACATATCTATCATTAATTACCTTAAAAGTCAATGGCTTAAATATTCCAACCATAAGACATAGGTATCTGAATGGCTAAGAAAACAACACCCATATATATATGCTGCCTCCAAGAGACCCACCTTGGATCAAAAGATATCAACAAATTAGAAGTAATGGAAAGAAAAAAATATTTCATGCAAATTGAAAGGCAAAATAAGCTGGCATAGCAATACGAAATATCTGCCAAGTAGAGTTTTAAACCAAGACTATAGTAAGAGACAAACACTATATGATGATAAAGTAAACAATCCAAGAAGAAGATTCAACATAGGACCAAATCTTGATGAACATAAAGGGAGAGAACTACAGAAATACAGTGATAGTCAGAGATTTTATCTCCACATTTACTTCAATGGATAAATCTTACAGACAGAAAATCAACAAGGAGACAGCAACCTTAAACAGCACGCTAGAGAAAATGGATTTAGTTGATACCTTCAGAGCACTTCACTGCAAAGCAGCAGAATATACAAACTTTTCAAGTGCACATGGAATGTTTTCTAGGATAGACCACATGTTAGGACACAAAACAAGTGTCAATAAATTTAAGAAAATTGAAATTATGTCAAATCTCTTGACCACAGTGCTATGAAACTAGAAATCAATCACAAGAAGAACACTGAAAAATACACAAAGATGTGGAAATTCAATAACATGTTATTAAACAGTGAATAGGTCAACAAAAAGATCAAGGAAAAAATTAAAAGATACCTTGAAACAAATGAAAATGAGGACACAACCAAGATGTGTGAGACACAGAGAAAGCAATCCTAAAAGGAAAATTTACAGCATTACAGGCCTATAACAAAACAAAAAGAAGCAGCTCAAATAAACAATCTAACTTCACACCTTAAGGAACTTGAAAAAGAACAACAAGCAAAGGCCAAAGTGAGTAAAAGGAAGAAAATAATATAGATCAGAGCAGAAATAAACAACATAGAGTCGAAAAGTGGTACTAAAGATCAGTGAATCCAAGAGCTGGTTCTTTGAGAAGATAAACAAGATTGACAACCAGACTCATTAAGAAAAAAAGAGAGAACATCAAATTTAAGAAAAATCAGAAGTGAAAGAGGAAAAATAACAACTGACACCAAAGAAATTTAAAAAAATCATAAGAAAATGTTATGAACAACTATATACTAACAAATTGGACAACCTGGACAAAATATATAAATTCCTGGAAGCACACAATCTTCCAAAACTAAATCAGGAAGAATCTGAGAATCTGAAAAGACATGTTACATTTAGTGAAATTGAAACAGTAAGAAAAACTCCTTAGAACAAGGTCTCTGGACCAGATGGCTTCACAGGTGAATTTTACCAAACATTCCAGGAAGAACTAATACCTCTCCTTCTCAAACTATATCTAAAATTTCAAGAGGAGTGTAGGCTCCCAAGCTCATTTTATGAGGCCAGCATTATCCTAAATTCAAAACCAGGTAAAGACAACACAAAAAATATATGATTGTAGGCTAATATCCCTGTTGAACATAGACACTAAAATGCTCAACAAAATAGTGGCAAACCAAATACAGCAATACATTCAAAAGATCGTATACCATGGTCAATTGGAATTTATGTAGGAAATGCAAGATTGATACAACATTTGTAAATCAAAAAATGTGATTAACCGAATAAATGAAATGAAGGATAAAAGCCACATGATCATATCATAGATGCAGTAAAACATCTGATAAAACCCAACACCCATTTATGATAAAAACTCTCAATAAAGTGGGAAGAGAGGTAACAACCTAAACATAATAAAGACCATATATGACAAACCCACTGCTAGGATTATACTTGACAGGCAAAAGCTATGTGTTCCCCTTAAGACTGGTGACAAGACAGGGATGTCTGCTTTTGCCTCTTTTATTCAACATAGTATTGGAAGTCTTATCCACAGCAATCAGACAAAATGGAAAGGAAGAAGTAAAACTGTCATAATTTGTAGATGACATGATACTGTGTATACAGAACCCAAAGATCCACCAAAAAACTACTAGAAATGATAGATGAGTTCAGCAAATAGCAGGATAAAAAAATTAACATTTAGAAATCAGTTGCATTTTTATATGCCAATAATGAACTAACAGAAAGGGAAATTAAGAAATCATCCTATTCACAGTTGTTTCAAAAAGGATAAAATATCTAGGACTAAACAATTAAGGATGCAAAAGATCTGTACTCAGAAAATTATATGATACTTAAAGAAATTGAAGAAAACACAGATAAGTTGAAGCACATACCATGTTCATGGATAGGAAGAATTAACATCTCAGTGTTCCCCCAAACAATCTATAGATTCAAAGTAATTCCTATCAAGATTCCAATGATGTATTTCACAAAACTAGAACAAATATTTCAAAAATTTATATGGGACCACAAAAAGCCCCACATAGCAATACCAATTTCAAGAAAGAAGAACAAAGTTGAAGGAATCACCCTACCTAACACTTACTATAAGGCCGTAGTAATCAAAACAGCATGGTACTGACATAAAATGGAACATATTGATCAGTGTAACAGAAAACAGAGCCCAAGAAAAAAAAACGATACATTTATAGTCATTAATATTTGACAGAGTAAGCAAACATTTACAACATGGTAAAATAGTTCATTCAATAAATGGTGTTGGGAAAATTGGACAGATATGTACAGAAATATGAAACCAGACCACCTTCTTAAGCCATACACAAGAATAAATTCAAAATGTATTAAAGACTTAAATGTTAGACAGAAAAGCATAAAAATTTGAGAAGAAAACATGGGCAGAAAAATCTTGGATGTTGCTCATAACAGTATTTTATCAAATATATCTCCCCAGGCAAAGGAAACAAAAGAAAAAAATAAACAAATAGGACTACATCAAGCTAAAAAGTATTTGCAAAGAAAAACATCAACAAAATAAGAGGACAACCCACAAAATAGAGAACATATTTGGTGATACATTTCACAAGGGGTTAATGTCCAATATTTATAAAGAACATTCCAAACTCAACATCATAAAAACAAATGATCCAATTAAAAATAGGCAAAGGGGATATCCAAGACAGCAGAGAAGTAAATAGAAACTACACTAACCTCCCCCAAGGACCAATCTGGAATTACAACTAAATTATAGGAAATCATCAAGAACAACCAATGGAACAATAGCTGGGGAGAAGTCTTATACCGCAGACAGACAGATGAAACCACTTGACCACAACATGACTGGTATGGGGTGTAGAGGAGACATGAGAGCATGAGAGGGCTGGCTGGGCTCTCGCAGGTGGCAGCTGAAGTGCCAGAGGAAAAATCAGTGGCCAGGGGGTTCCCCTGCGAAGAGTGGAATCTAAACCTCAAGCTGGGCTCCCCAGCCTACAGCACCAGAGCTGGGAAAGGAACCCAGATAACATCCAGTTATGAAAAGTGGCAGCATTTCTGTCTACCAGGGAGAGACAGCTGGAGTTACAGAGAGCCTTTTAAAGAGCCAATGCATAAAATTTCATTTGTAGACACCCTGGGCTCTAGCAGAGTGGACTTGAGATGCTGGAGGAGAGTCTGGGGTTGGTGGCTCTGGGGAGAGAACTGAGAGTGGAGCTGCCAGGATCCCTGTGCTGAGTCATTCCCCATACTGCAGGAGCCATCTTGCTCAGGCAGGGTAATCCCCTCCAGGTGGCATCAGCCTGAGGGTAAGAATTGACTTGTTCAGTGGCATTATTCTGCCGCATTCTGTGGTGCTTAAACCTGACTTCTGATTACATATTGACTAGATTAACAATGAAAGGAGACATGCACAAACTGTTGATTGCTGTAGCCTCAAATATGTTGCCTCAGGCTAGACTGGGACACCATCTGACATCACCAAAGGCAGATCCAGAAAGAAAAAACAGTGAGACGAACTCCGCCAGGGTCTTCTTCATGATTTGCATTATTTTCTCTCCTGCATAGCTTTTTAAAAATCATTTCTTGTCCCTCAAGTTGATGCATATTAAGTCACTAGTTTTTTTAAAATAATTTCAAATCTGATATGCTCCTCCCCTCTCTTACTCCATTTTACCTTCCTCTTTTCTCTTCTTATTTTCATTTTAAATTTTATCTTCTGTCTTGCTACGAAACGTTTCCATTCCATACTCTTACTATTCCCCCTTCCAGCCTCTCAAAACCATCAGTCATCTCACATTCTTTTTTGCAGTCATAAAATACCCTTATTCTCTCTTCACCTTGATCAGTCCCTGCTCATTGGTTGTGGATATGGTTATTGCTGTTATTGTTGCATTTCTCCAATTTTATTTTTATATCTTCATTACTTTTGTATTTCAAATCTCAAATTTTACAGTTCCCCTCCCCTACTCCATTTTGTCTTCCTCCCCCCTTTTCTTTCTTTCTTTTTTTTTTTTGTTTTAAATTTTAATTTCTCCTTGTCTTAGCCTGGTTTTCATTCCTCACTCTTAGTATTCCTTCTCCCTCTATGATCTCAAAATCACTTCTCTTTCCTCTAGAAATCTCATAAGCTTTTCTTTCTTTCTTTCTCCCCTCTTATTCTCCTCCTACCTATGTTAATCTTTGCTCATTGTTGTAAATAGTGCCGTGGTAGATCTTTTTCTCCAGTTTAGTTCCTATTTATTTCTAATTCTCTCTCTCATTATTTTTTTATTTTTTTTATTTTTATTTAAAACTAATACTATACAGTTCCCTTAACTCACTCCATTCTGCCTTCTACCCTCCCTTTTTATTTATAGTGTAAATTTTTCTTTCTTTCTTTCTTTCTTTCTTTCTTTCTTTCTTTCTTTCTTTCTTTCTTTCTTTCATTTGTTCATCTTCCCTACTCTTATTATTGCTCTTCCCTCTACCCTCTCAAAATCATTTTACTTTCAATTATTCATCTTATATTCATTATCCCTTTCTTATAATAGTCTTAACCTCTTTACACCTTTACTAATAATGGTTCCTTTGGTGTTAATAGTGTGATTGTGGGTATGAGTTAATATTGCAGGTGTGGGTTTAGTCTCTGGGCTGTTTGATTTTGTTGTGGCATCACCTGAACAATAACATACAAGATGTGGTGGAGTGACTCAGTCAGCCAGCCAGAGGGAAGGACCCACCAAAGAATGACTAACAATGATGAAAACCCACTTACAACCAGACAGACCCCATAAACAGTGTAAAGGACATCCCAAGAGCATCAAGTTCAGGAGATCAGGGATACTACACCACTGAATCCCACAGATCTCCTACCACAGAAGATCACACCATGAAGACAGAGAGTCAAAGCAGATCAATCTAAGAAGCAGAAACAAACAAGAAGGGACACCTAATATGGGAACACAAAGAAACAATCCCAATCAAAAAGAAAGGAGGAATCCCCAGAAACAGTGCTAAATGAAATTAAGGCAAGCAAACTATCAGACAGAGTTAAAAATAATGGTGATAAGGATGTTCAATGAACTCAGTGAGAAGAACTACAAAGAACTCTAGGGAATCTACAAGGAACTTACTGCAAACTACACCAGTATGAAAAACAACATAGAAACTATCAATAACAGCCAGAAGGGAAATAAGAATACAATATCTGAAATGAAAAAATATACTAGAAAGAATTAAAAGCAGGCTAGATGAAGCAGAGGATCAGACAGGGAGCTGGAGGACAAGACAGTGATATTGGCCTGTAGTTTTCTTTCTTTCTTGTGTCTTTATCTGGTTTTGGAATTATGGTAATACTGGCTTCATAAAAGGGGTTTGGGTGTTTTCTTCATCTTTAATTTTTTGGAAAAGTTTGAAAAGGATAAGAGTTATCCCTTCCCTAAATGTTGGGGAAATTTGCCTGTGAAGCCATCCAGTCCCGGACTTTTGGATGCCAGGAGTTTTATGATTACTGCTTCAATTTCACTAGTTATCAGTCTATTCAGGCTTTCTACTTCTTCTTAATTCGGGTTTGGGAGTTTATGTTCCTAAAAATTTGTCCATTTTACCCAGGCTTTCAAATTTGTGGCATATAGTTCTTGATAGTAAGTTCTTACAACCCTTTGTATTTCTGTGGTATCAGCTGTTATTTCTCCTCTTTAATTTCTGGTGGTTTTTTAAAATTTGGATCCTCTCTCTCTTTTCTTGATGAGTCTGCTTAAAAGCTTCTTGATTTTGTTTATCTTTTTCAGAGAGCCCAGTCCTGGATTTACCAATCCTTTGAATTATTCTTTTAGTCTCTATATCATTTAATTCTGCTCTAATCTTGATTATTTCCTTCCTTCTAAATGCTTTGGTCTTTGTTTATTGTTGTTACTCTAGTTCTTGTAGATGTTGGGTGAGGTTGTTCATTTAAAATTTTTCTATCTTTTTTAGCAGGCCTGAATTACTTTGAACTTCCCTCTCGGGACTGCCTTTGCTGTGTCCCATAAATTTGGGGTTGTTGTATGTTCATTTTTGTTATCAGATACATTTTGATTTCTTCCTTGATTCTATTATTAACCCATTCATTATGTAATAGAATTTTACTCAGTTTCCATAAATTTGAATGTTTTTAAGTTTTTTCCTAGACGTTATTTTCTAGTTCCCAGCCATTGTCATATGAAAAGATGCTTGATATTATTTCAATTTTCTTGAATTTGCTGAAACTTGTTTTGTGTCCAAAAATGTGGCTGACTTTTGACAATGTTCCATGTACATTTGAAAAGAATGTATATTTTGCTTCTTTGGGGTGACAGATTCTGTATATATCAACTAAGTCCATTTATCAAAAGTATTGTTCAAAGCCATAATATTTTTCTTGACTTTTGGTTTGGAATACCTATTCATTGTTGGCAATGGGGTGCTAAAATTCACTAACTTGGGGTTGCTGATGTTGGTATCCTTCTTGAAGTTCTTCAAGATTTTCCTTAAATATTTGGGGGCTGTTATATTGGGTGCTTACATGTTTACAAGGTTTATATCTTCTTGATATGTTATTCCCTTAACTATTATGAAGTAGCTTTCTTTGTCTCTTTTTACAGCCTTTGTTTTGAAATCTTTTTTGTCTGATATAGGTGTTGCTACCCAAGCTTTTTTTTTCATCCCTGTTTGCTTGGAATAATTCTTTTCATTCACTTTCTGCCTGTGTAAATGTTTTGTTCTGAGGTGGGTCTCTTGTAGGCATAATAAATGTGGGTCATATTTTCTAATCCATTCAGCTACCCTATGTCTTTTGATTAAAGCACTTAATCCATTTACATTTAAGGTTATTATTATTATTATTATTTTTAACCGTCATATTCGGCTTTATTATATCAAAGGAGAGAAGGTCCTTTTCCCATTACAATTTTTACTTCAGAGACAAAACTGTATACATAAATGATGACCAAATATACATAATTATTACTATTAGCTCTAAAAGTTCATCAGTAAAGTATTGTGATGTGAGGTAACAAGTTTTCATTTCTGTATTTTGTAATAGATTTTGCTTATCTTGTTAGAGGTTTGCACATCTAGAACTTGCTAAAAAACCCAAACACGGACAAACTACTTGTAATTCGAACCTTGAATGAACTGATTCAAACAGGGTAAATCTATTCCGCGTTCTCTGTGCTGCCACTGATGAAGAAGACTAAAGGGCAAATGAAATCGTGGCCACTTCCAGAGTTCGATCTTCTATTTGCTTTAACCATTTCACTGTTATTTATTGATCCATTCAACTACCTACTTATTTATTCCAACCTAATTTGTTCCACAGAGCATTTAAGATCAATGACAAGAACACAATATGAAAATCAGGATCAGGAAAAATAAAAATGTTAGGTGACTGAAGTGGGAGGGAGAAGTTAAAAGATATATGGAATAGTAGTTCCTACATAATTATTTAAGTGTAGGCTGGTGTTTGTGCTAGGATTCTTGGTGGAAAAAGCAAAAATGAAAATGTAACAGATACGATGTTAGTTAGCTATTTATTACCTATACCAAAAACCTCTCAAAATAAACACTTGACACTTGGCTCTGAAAGGAATTCCTTACTTTACATGAGAAAAACTCAGTGATGTGGAGGACATAATCCTACAATATATTTTTCCAACAGAACTGCAAAACAACAGAATTCTGCAGTTTTTAAGGGATATTTTTGTTTCATTCTTCCCTCTTTAGTTTCTGAGCAATACATCCTTTGTCTATCCTTCCTGGGGTTAACATAAATATTTTTTAATATTAAATTTTATTTAGTTACTTTTCAAGTACATTTTTTTTATCTATTTCTCCCATCCCACCCCACCCCCTGCCGCGGGGGGGTAAGGTTATTATTGATATGTACTTATTCATTGCCATTTTTCCCTTGGTACCTGTGTTCCTTCCACCCCCGTCTCTCTCTTTTTCTTCATCTTCTTAAAGCAGACCCTTTAGCATCTCTTGCTGTGCTGGTTTGGTGGAGATGTATTCTTTTTCCTTTTTGTCTTGGAAGCTCCTTATTTCCCCATCCATTTTAAATGAAAACGTTTCTGGTTAGAGTAGTCTTGGTCACAGGCCTTTGCCGTTTATTGTTTGAAATATTTCTTGCCATTCTTTTCTGGCTTGTGGGGTTTCTGTTGAGAAATTGGATGATAGCCTTATCAGAACTCTTTCGTTTGTCACTACCTGTTTCTCCCTTGCTGCCTTTACGATTCTCTCTTTGTCCTTAAATTTAGCCATTTTAATTATGATGTGTCTTGGAGTAGGCCTCTTTGGGTTCATCTTGATTGTGGCCCTCTGTGCTTCCTGGATTTGGGTGACTTTTCTCTCATCGGTTGAGGAAGTTTTTTGTTATAACTTTTTCAAACAGGTTTTCTATCTTTTGCTCTCTTGTTCTTTACCTGCTATCTCTATGATATGAATATTATTACATTTCATGTTGTTCAGCAGCTCCCTTAACCCATTCTCATTCTTTTTTAATCTTTTTTCATTTTGTTGTTGCCTAGAAATTTTTTCTGTCTTGTATGACCATAGATGCTAAAATCCTCAACAAAATATTGGCAATCTGCATCAATCAATACATTAACAAGATCATACATTATGGTCAAGTGGGATTCACTCCAGGAATGCAAAAATGGTACAATATTTGCAAATCAATAAACATAATACATCACATTAAAAATGAAAGACAAATACCACACAATCGTATCAATAAATGATAAAAAAGCATTTGATAAAGTACAGCACCCATTTATGATAAAAACACACAGCAAAGTGAGAATACAGGGAGAATACCTCAACATAATAAAGGCCATTTATAAGAAACATACAACCAACATTATACTCAATGGGCAAAAAATAAAATTTCCCCCCTAAGATCAAGCACAAGACAAGGGTGTCAACTTTCAGCACTTCTATTCAACATAGCATTGGAAGTTCTAGCCACAGTGATCAGACAAAAAATAAAAATAAAAGGAAACTAACATCATCAAAATGTCCATACTATCTAAAATTATTTATAGATTCAACACAATACCCATTAAAGTACCAATGGCATATTTCACAGATATAGAACAAACACTTTGAAAATTTATATGGAACCATAAATGACCCTGAATAGCTGCAGCAATTTTGAGAAAGAAGAGTAAATCAGGAGGGATCACAATACCTGATATCAATATGTATTACAAGGCCAATGTAATCAAAACAGCCTCATACTCACATAAGACAAACACATGGACCAATGGAACAAAATAGAGAACCCAGAAATAAACCCAAATCTCTAAGGTCAGTTAATATTCTAAAAAAGGAGAGCAGCATAAAATTGAGCAAAAATGCCTCTTCAATAAGTGGTGTTGGGAGAACTGGACAGCTACTTGCAAAAAAAATGAAATTCAATCACCAACTTACACCATATACAAAAATAAATTCAAGGTGGATAAAACACTTAAATATAAGTCATGACACCATTAAAGTCCTAGAGGGGAACATAGGCAGGAAAATCTCAGATATTCCATGCAGCAATATTTTCACTGATATGTCTCCTAGAGAAAGGGACATAAAGGAAAGACTAAACAAATGGGATCTCATCAAAATAAAAAGCTTCTGCACAGCTTAAAAAAACATTAAAATGGAAAGAGAACCAACCATATGGGGAAACATATTTGTCAATGAAACAGCAAACAAGGGTTTTATCTCCAAAATATACAAAGAACTCACACAACTCCACTCTAAAAAGACAAGCAACTCAATTAAAATATGGAAAAAGGATTTGAACAGACACTTCTCCAAGGAGAACATACAGAGGGTCCAAAGATACGTGAAAAGATGCTCAGTATCACTAGCCATCACAGAGATGCAAATTAAAACGACAATGAGATACCACTTTACACCAGTCAGAATGGCCATCATAAACAAAGCAATAAACAACAAGTGTTGGAGAGGTTGTGGAAAAAAGAGAACCCTAGTGCATTGTTGGTGGGATTGCACACTGGTACAACCACTATGGAAAACATTATGGAATCTCCTCAGAAAACTAAAAATGGAATTGTCTTTTGACCTGGCAATTCCACTGCTAGGATTATATCCTAAGAACCCTGTAAAATCAATCCAAAAGAACCTAAGCACCCCAATGTTCATAGCAGCACAATTGACAATGGCTAAGTGCTGGAAGCAACCTAAGTGCCCATCAGTAAATGAATGGATCAAAAAAGTATGGTACATTTATACAATGGAATTGTATGCAGCAGAAAGAAAGAAAGACCTCCTACCCTTTGCGACAGCATGGGTGGAACTGGAGAGCATTATGCTAAGTGAAATAATCCAGGCAGGGTAAGATGAATACCATTTGGTCTCACCATTAACAAGAACCTACTAAACAAAATGAACAAGCAAGTAAAGTATAGCCAAAGATGTTGAAATTGAGAACAGGCTGACAGTGACCAGAAGGTAGAAGGGAGGGAATAATGGGGGAAAAGGGTGAAGGGTTTACATGAACAATTATAAAGGACATATGAACAATAACAAGGAGGGTGGAAATAGGGGAGGGAGGTGAGGAGGGCTATGGTGGTAGGAAGTGGTGGGAGGAAAAGGCAGAAAACTGTACATGAACAACAATAGAAATATTTTTTAAAAAGAAATAAGTGGAGTCTAAAGTGGAAAGGAGGAAGTAAATTGTCATTATTTGAAGATGACATGAGCATACATAAAAAACCCTATAGGCTCCACCAAAAATATATTTGACCTAATAAATGAATTTGGCAAAATAGGATACAGTGTCAATATTCAGAAATCAATGGTAATTTTTTATACACTAACAATGAAATATCAGAGAGAGAAACTAGGAAAAATTATATTTACTATAGCAACAGCAAAAATAAAGTACATAGGAATAAACTTAACCAAGGATGTAAAAGACCTGTACTCAGAAATCTACAGAGCACTGAGAAAGAAATTAAGGAAGATAAATAAATGGAAGCATATATCATGTTCATGTACTGGAAGAAATAACATCATTAAAATGTCCATGCTACCCAAAGCAATCTACAGATTCAATGAAACCTTTATTAAAATACCAATGACACTATTCAAAGATTTAGAACAAATATTTCAAAAATTTATATGGAACAAAAAATGAATCAGAATAACCTTAGCAATCTTAAGAAATAAGAATAGGAAGAATCACAATACCTAATATCAAACTGTATTACAAGGGCACTGTAATCAAAAGAGTCTGGTACTGGCATAAAAGCAGACACATAGATAATGGAACAGAATAAAAAGCTCAGAAATAATCCCACATCTCTACGATCAATTAATATTTGACAAAAGAGGCAGGATCATACAATGGAGTAAAAATAGCTTCTTCAACAAATGATGTTAAGAGATCTAGAAGGGTACATGCAAAAAAAATTGACCATAGAGCACCAACTTACACCACCCACCAGAATGAACTCAAAATGGTTAAAAAACTTAAACATAAGCCATGACACCATTAAAATTCTAGAGAAAAACATAGGCAATAAAATTTCAGATATTGAGCAATATTTTTACCAAAGATCCTCTAGCAGGGGTGTCCTACCTATGGTCTGTGAGCTGCATGTTGCCCAGGATGGCTCTGAATGTGGCCCAACATAAAATCGTAAATTTGCTTAAAACTTTTTTTTGCTCATCACTTTTGTTAGTGTTTGTGTACTTAATGTGTAGCCCATGACAACTCTTCTTCTTCCAGTGTGGCCCAGAGATGCCAAACAATTGGATACCTCTGCAGCAAGGGAAACAAACGAAAGACTAAACTAATGGGATTACATCAAATAAAAAGCTTCTTCATGGCTAAAGAAAACATCGTGAAAATGAAAATGGAATCCTCTGTATTGGAAAACATATTGGCCAGTGATACGTTGGACAAGGGTTTAATCTCCAAAACATATAAATAACTTATACAACTCAACACCAGGAAGACAAACAAACCAGTTTAAAAATGGGCAAAGGTCCTGAATAGACACTTCTCCAAGGAGAACATACAGATGGCCTATAGACATATAAAAAATGCTCAACGTAAGTAGCCATCAGGGAGATGCAAATTAAAACCAAAATGAGATACCACTTCACACCGCCAAAATAGTTATCATTAATAAATCAACAAACAAGTAGTGCTGGTAAGGTTGTACAGAAAAGGGAACCCTAGTGCACTGTTGGTGGGAATGCAGACTGATGCAGGCACTGTGGAAAGCAGTATAGAATTTTCTCAAAAAATTTAAAATAGAACTATCTTTTGACCCAGTGATTCCGCTGCTGGAAATATACCCTAAGAATCTTGAAACACCAATTCTTTTTTTAACATTCTCTTTATTGTTGTTTAAGTACAGTTTTCTGCCTCTTCCTCCCAGTCCTCCTCACCACTCCAGCCCTTCCCACCTCCCTCCCCTGTATCCACCCCCACCTTGTTATTGTCCATGTGTCTTTTATCATTGTTCCTGCAAACCCTTCACCCTTTTCCCCTATAATCCTCTCCCTTCTCTACTCTGGTCACTGTCAGCCTGTCCTTTCAGGGATCACTTCTATAGTTTGTTGAAACACCAATTCAAAAGAACCTATGCACCCTTACGTTCATAGCAGCACTATTTTCAATAGTCAAGAGTTGGAAACAGCCTACGTGTCCATCAGTAGATGAGTGGATAAAAAAAAAATGGTCGTACACATACACAATGAAATACCATGCAGCAGAAAGAAAGGAGTTTCTATCTTTTATGACAGCATGGTTGGAACTGGAGAGTATTATGCTAAGTTAGTCAGTGAAAGACCCACACCGTATGATCTCACTTATAAGGAGAATCTAATGAACAAAATAAACCAATCAACAAAATGGGGCAGGGATTAACAATGGAATCGGGGGGTCAGGCTGGGTGGAGAGTGTCAAAGAGAGGAATAATAGGAACAACAGTAAATCATAAAAACAAAAAATAAATTAAAACTTTTCGAAAACTTATTAAAATAAATAAAAAGAAACAAAGGACTCAGAAATAACCTTTGACCTTTCCACTAACTGCCTAAAAGAATTTAGAGAATCTGCTTTAGAAAGGAAGCCATCATCATGGATACCTGTAGTTTAATATAAACTATTGTATGATAGGGAGACCTAACAAGGTCCAAGTTTAATCAAAGTCCTCTCTGTGTTCCATTGTTAAAGATGGCTCAGCAAAAATTTGTTTACCAAACATTGGCTTTTCCATCTCTATATAAATTGTCTTCCTGCCCTTTGAAGCCACAAACCACAGCTCCCTTTCTGCTTACCTCAAGAATGGCTTATAAGTTTGAATTGACTTGTCTGTCCTCTAATCATATATTGTTATGGTACCCTACCATACATAATACATGATAAATTGGTCATTTTCTCCTTTTAATTGTTTTATGTCATTTTAATTATTTGATCACCCAGATGAACTAAGAAGAAAAAGGGAAATTTTTCCTCTCCCCAACTACCAAAGGTCACTCAAGAAGTAACAAATAACATGAATAGCATTTTATCCACTAAAATAATTGAATTTGTACTTGAAAAACCTTCCCGTAATGAAAATTGCAGGCACAGAGTTCTTCACTGGGGAATCCTACCAAATGCTTAAGGAAACAATAATAAATATTCTATACGAGTCTTCCAGAAAAGAGAACATAGAAGAAAAAATGTTTTAACAAAATGGTAATGGACTGACTCCTGCTATATGAGAAAAGAGTAATGCCTCATGAACTGTTGGGCTTTACACGAGGAATGTGAGGCTATTTCAACATCCTCAAATCAATATAATTTACCATTTTAATAAACCATAAAAGCTAAATAAACCCTGTGCTCAACTCAACAGATACAGAAAACTAATTTGAGAAGATTCAAAACCCATTCATCATAAAAATTCTCACTAAACCAGAAATAATAGAAAACTTCTAGAACCTAATAAAAGTCATCCATGAAAACTGACAGCCAACATCAGACTTTAATGGTGGAAGACTGACTGCTTTTCCTCTAAAACAGCAATTTTCAATCTTTTTCATCTCATGGCACACAGAAACTAATTACTAAAATTCTGCAGCACACCAAAAATATATTTAGGCTGATCTGACACACACACAAAAAAGATAGGTATAATTTTGATTCAGTCACACTGGATAGCTATTGTTGTGTTGGCTGTTGACATTTTTTTTAATTTGAGAATCAAGGAAAAGAGGTCAGTGGCCTTGACCAAATACATATCGCATGTTTTAAAATTTTTTGCGGCACACTGGTTGAAAATCCATGCTTTAAGATCAGGAATGATGCAATAGTATCCATTCTTATCATTTCTATTCACATTATTTTGGCAGTCCTCAGAGAAGTAAAGCAAGAAAAAAATAAATAAAAGGATACAGATTGAAACTAAAGAAATGTGTGTCTTTATTTGCATATGATATTATCTATGTAAATAACCCAAAGCATCTACAAAAGTGCCTCCAGAATAAAAGTGAATTCAGCAAATTCACAGGATACAAGATCAATATTAAAATAATTGTACTAACAGACTCATAGATCGAGAGCAGGATGATAGCTATTAGGAGGAGGATGTTAGGAGGTAAAGGGACTGAGCAAAAAGGAAAAAAACTCATGGATATGGGCAACAGTACAAGGGATTGCAGAGGGCAGGGGGCTATAAGGAGCTTTAAATGGTAAGAAAAAATACAATAAATTTTTTAAATAATTGTTTTTCTATATAGCAGTAACAAGCAGTTACAAATTAAAATTTAAAAATTCATATCATTTATAATAGCATTAAACCAAGAAATACTTAGAAAGAAATTTAACAAAATATGCATAAGACAAAATCTTAATAACACAAACATTACTGAAAGAAATTAAATAAGTCCTAAATGATTAGAGAAATATGCTATTTCACACATCATAAAACTTAAAATTATTAAGATGTCAATTCATCACTAATGTCAATTCTCTGATGGGTTGTTATTATCAATAAGACTCAAACCTATAGGACTCAGTACTTTCACTTTTGGCCTCATTTCCTGCTACACCTTCATCTCTTCTCCACACTCACTTGAGCCACACTAAGCTCTGACCTGTCTGGAGGCAGACGCTACAGAATTGCTGTTTGAAATACATCCCCTCTTTTTCCAATTTGTGTCAGTTAGGTATGCTTTCAGATGTGAAATAACACAAAACCTGACCAGAGTGGTTTGGACAAGTCCAAATGTATTTCTTTTCACTTAGAAGGCTAAAAGTATGAAGTTCAGGGCTCATAGAAATTTAACAACATGGGCTTTCTACTTCCCTAACTACTTCTCCAAGGCCTACCGGCTTTCGCCTCCTCTGCATCATCTTCCAGGCATCACATCTGTGTACAAGGCAGAGTCAAGAGGGAAAAGTCAACGGTGGCTTTCTAACCCTAAAGCTTCATCTGCTCATTTCAGGAAAGGCTTCCTTTATACCTCATTTGACAGCTTGAACTGGTCATGGCTAAGAGAACAGGTATTACTAAGACAGGTTTAATCAATACTGATACATCCCATGGGACCAGGGTAGAGGCTAACTTGCCTTAAGATTAGGAGATCTCTGTGGGGTTCTTGAAAAAATAAGATTCTGTTTTCAGAGAAGAGGGTCATGAATGTGGGTCTTCCGTTCCTATCTAACTTCTACTCATCTATTCATGGCCCAAATGAAATGGTAATTTCTCTATGAGGTGTTCCTCACCTTGCCTCAAGCAGGGTGGTTATTTTGCCTGCTATATTCTAAGAAAACTTGGAGTTTTAATTCAGCAGCATCACTTAACATAATATCCCTGGGATATCTATCCCTTGGCTTATTTGTTCTTCTTGTCCTCTATGTTCTTCAAGAGCAAGAATTGTCCAAATTATTTTCTACCCACAAGGGCAAGCAAGACTCATACCTAGCACAGAAAGTGCCCAGTAATGTGTTAAATAGAAAATTGGACTCGTGGTCCTAAGAATTAGAAAGCCTAGAATATTTTCAATTATGTAATGTTAATAGTTCACATTTACGTGGCACTTTCCATGTGCTAGACACTCTCCCAAAGACTTTAAATCCTGATACAACTCCATCAGATTATTATCCTCAGTTTACAAATGAGAACTTGGGACACATGGAGCTTAGGTAACATGTATGTGGTCACATATTTAACAAGCCATGGAGCCAATTCAGCCCTAGAGCTAATGCTCTTAACCACTATGCAATGATCAGCAGAAACCTTCCCTGAACTTGAACAATAAATTTATCACTCAAAGAAGCAGGATGAAATTCATCAGAATGATCTAACTGTACAGAAATCTTATTTGGAAAAAATATGGGATATCATAAAACCACAGACTTTTATAATCATGTAATCTAACTTTCTAACCCATAAAACCCATCAGCCAACAAGTAACAAATACTTCAGGGCTTACCAAATACTGGACACTGGAAATATGGTGGTGAGCAAAATAAGTCTAATGAAATAAATGAATGTTAAATTATTTTACAAATATATAAGTGAAAAATAACAATAGCAGTAGCACATGAATATTAACAACACATTGAAAGTGTAATGGGAGTTACTAATTTAGATGGATTTATATTATGAAGAAATATATCATGAGGAAGTAAATCCTGAATGATTAATTAATGATTATCTCAAATGACAATGCTACTTGCAAAATTAAAAATGTTAATTTCACTGAGGCATGACCAATTTTAGTTACAAAGCTGTTTCCATTGAGGATTTGAGGTAGCATCTCTTTTAAGACAGCTTATGCTGCATGCCTCAACGATCCTCATCACTCTCTTCACAGAGACTGTGATCAACAGCTCTCTGCCCTGTGCAGTCATGACATTTGCAGGATCATGAATAGAAACATAAAAAATTTAGGGGGAACTCCAATTCATTGTTGGTCTACTCTAACAAAGCGTTCCCTTACATTGAACTACCATATCTACTAGAACTAGGATTCTCTCAGAGTTACATGGAATTAGCACAAATTAATGGTGAGTCTTCTGTAAATTTACTATTTGAGGAAGGCCATGTTCTTGCACATCCAGATCATCTTGTTGGAGTCCTAGAGTTTATTGGACTTGGGAATCCTGAATTAATCTACTAAATAAGCACTTAAGAGTCTGAAGTATCTACCTAGGAATATTAACTTAGTAACAAACAATGAGAATTATCTAAATATAGCAGTCAGCAGAACCAGGGTATTTTCTCCCAGTAAAAAAAAAAATATATATATCTAAGAAGCCACATTATAGCATGATAATGAGAAGTGTGATGAAAAAGCCAGAGGGGCGAGAGCTGGCTAATTCTAAGAACTGAGCAATTCTCCTCCTATAAAAATTGTCTTGAATCATCTACTCTTCATCATCTCTCCCCCTGCTCAGCTTACATATGCATCATTTCTTTACTGGACTTTTTATTGCAATGGCCCATCACTGTCATATGAATCAGAGTGAATTCACTGAGACATAAATCTCTGCCTGAAATCCTTTTATTGGCACCCCATGCTTGCAATAATGCCCCAGATCCTTTCTATGACCTTTAAGCCCCTGAGTGATCCAGACTCCGCCAACCACTCCAGCCTACTCTCTTAATCACCCCTCATTCACAATGAACTATCTCATTTCCTCTCATGCCCACATCTGTCTCACATTCAAGAACACTGTTCACTATTAACAAACCATTTGCTGCCACAGGATCCTATCCCACTAATATCCAGGATAATTCTAATGGATGCATTGAAGATTAGCTGAGTCCTTACTCCCTCTAAAAAGCCTTCCTTCTTTACTCCCTCTTAAATCTAGCTAAGTTTCTCCTGTTATATTCTCCAATAGCAATCTTCCCCCTCCCCCAATTTAATTAAATGTCTTTTGCACTCTACTACACTGTTCATGAAGCCTAGGGTGACAATGATTCTCTGAAGGGTCTGAAAGGGCAGAAGCTGCTGTTTCCATCTTATTATTGTATCCCTGGTACCCAGTAGAATGCATAAGATACTAAATAGCCTTTTGTGAAATGAATGTATACATTGCAATATTCATTAGTATCAACTGCAGATTAACTGATCATACATTTTTATGAACACCAAGGAACTTAATGGTCCACTTCTCATGGTCTTTCCTCAGTCCAATACAAAATACAACACTCAGGCTGTTCTTCAGTAAAGAAAATTTATTTCTTTCCCTCAGATGAAATATTCTATATAATATTTTAGATAAGTTATTGGCAGTAGTAAGTTTATAGACAGGTTCTTACTCTCTTCTGAAACAAGAAATCAATGAGCATTTTGAATATGATTTGTTGCCATTTATTAAGGTCACATTCTGTACTTTAAGTAATAGGATCTCCTTGCCATCACACCTGCCAACAGGTAAGATTAATGCATTCATTGCCACCATAGTGGAGTCAAGGCTGATTCCTACCATTCTGATGTCATGAGGGGAACTTTAATCAGAAACAACAAAAACAAGCTAGGAAGGAGAAGAATGCACTTTAAAATAATGGAAATTAGTTCTGAATCTGGAGTTTCATTAGATTTCTTAATACTTATTCCTCAGTGGCTTTCCCCCTTTGCTTTCAGAGGAAATCGGGTGCGTTCAGGGTGGTATGGCCGTAGACATCCCCCTTTGCTTTCAGTATAAAAAATAAAAAGGAAACTAAGTTTAAGAGTAAAGAGAGTTATTTAACTGAGATTTCTGTTTTTAATCCCCAGGACAAGTCATAGTAATTCCCTATGATACCTACATATGAGCCTCCAACTTGTTTGCAAATAACTACTCTGTAGCTAAATCAATTCTGGAAACCTTTTCTCTTTAAAAACAATATTTTTAAATTTTATTTATTTTCAGAGAGAAAGAGAGGGAAAGAAACATCGACTAGTTGCCTGTTGCACACCCACAACTGGGGACTTCAACTGCAACACAGGCACATGCCCTAACTGGGACTTCAACCAGCAACCTTTTGGTTTGCAGGCTGGCACTCAATCCACTGAGCTACACCAGCCAGGGCTGGGAATCTTTTCTTATAAGCTTTGTAATTGTGAAGTCTTAGAGAGAATAAATAGAGTGTTTTTCTAAGTATTTTTTACCATAATGAATCCCCTTTACAATTGGAAGAACAAGTTTTCAAAATGTCAACCTAGCTAATCATTATTTTAAGGTCATATATTAATATCAAATTAGTTGCTCATTTTCTGATTTTTTTATGTTTTGTAATCATTTACAAATTTTACTGTAGATCATGATCATGATTTTCTTGGCAGAAGCAATGGGAGCATATGTGGTTTTAAAAAATTGCTGTGTTCATTTCTTCTAGGACTGTCCTTAGGTTTCCGGCAGAGATACTTGCTTATATTTCAAAATTTGAAAATCATCAAATGTTTACTAAGAAATTTCCAAAAGTACAGTACTCTAGAAAATACACTTACAGAATTTTTGTTTTACAGCCAATGAATACAGAAATAAGTGGAAGAAGAAATCAATGTTTCTCTGTGTGTGTGTGTGTGTGTGCCTCTCTCTCCCCTTCCTTTCTCTCTCAAAATAATAAAATAAAATAATTTAAACATTTTCTATTTTAATCAATTATTGCTGAGAAAGCAGATTATTCTAAAACTCCAGGAACTTACTATAACATATGCGTTATCCTATCCTAATACAGAGGATCTGTGAGGTGACCTAAGTCTTCTCATTCTGAGATCCAGGCTGAAGGAGCAGTTGCTATTTGGGATGTGCTTTTGTCTGTCACTGGCAGAGGCCAGAAACTCAAGAGGTTGAGTCCAGTCATGCACTTGCTTCTCCTGAGCTAGAGTGCAGGCATTTCAAGTCCCATTCCACTTGCCAAAGCAAGTCACATGACTCAACCCTGAACCAATAGGACAGAAAGCTGGAACTTTCTCACAGTTGTGACCAAAGTGAGTCACTAAGGAACATAACATTCATACCTTTGCTAAATATCCCAACACCATTTCTGCTAAAATTTTCATTGCAGAATGTTTTTAGGAACAGCTACTTTATTATACAGATTTCATTATAGTATACATACAATTTTAGATTTTGAGTATTTGCTCTATGTCATATTTTTGGTGAAAATTATCTTTAATGACTATAGGGTTCTTTTATTTTATTAACTCATTTTTTAGAGGGGGGAGGGAAGGAAAGGAGAGAGGGAGAGAAACATTAATTAACATATGGTTGCCTCTCATGCATTCTCTGCTGGAAACCAGCCTGCAACCCAAGCATGTGCCCTGACTAGGAATCAAACCACAATCCCTTGGTTTGCAGGCCCATGCTCAATCCACTGAGCTACACCAGCCAGGGCTGACTATAGTCTTTTTTACTATGCAAAATGATCATATTGCTACAATTTGGCCACTTAAGTTTCTATAATATTTTATCTTATACTAACCACTAACAGTTATGAAAATCTTGTGATTTTTTTCTTTCTGGGCATATATTCCTTTACTTTGATTACATGTCCAAAAAATAATAACTATATCAAAAATGATAAATTTAGAGTTTATGAATTCGAGTTAAAACAACTGGACTACTTTCTGTAAAAAAAAAAGTTGTCACAACCCCAATACTTCAAAACCTACAGGGGAGAATGTGCTAAGTCAAAATACCATCTAGACCTCATGACACCAAAGTAAATTAAAAGTCTTTATTGCAAAGCTGCGTATATTTTCAAATGAAAATAGAATATTTAAGGAGAGAATAAACTCTAAGTATTTACTTAGTTGATCACTATCTGTATATACGGAATGCTCACAAAAGCCTGAGAAATGAAGTCAGATGAAGATTCAACAGGAGTCAAAGATGCCTCTCTTAAGTACAGTGTTTCTTTTGTTGGAGCTGAGAGATAATCCAAACATTCTGTGACTCTAGAGGAGTTGCCCATTTCTTGGTGCATGGAAGCAAGTCTCACGTTCTTTACATGTGGAGGGAACTCCATGCAGGAGCTGACCACTGGGTGCAGCACAGACAGGAGGATGAACACCCCAGCCCAGGCAGAGGACTTAGCCCACTGGCCTCAGGGATCCTCGGGTGGACAGTCTGCTGTTGGAGAGGCCTGAGTGCAGAGGAGTGAACAGCGCTGCTTTAATACCCAGGTCCCCTGTCAGGACTTGGCTCTCGGCCTCCTAGCACTTTGGAAAAGCTCCTTGTGATGCACTGATTTTTCACAACCTCTTCCAGGGACTTTTGCTTCTTGAGCTTCTGAACCATCTTCCCTTGCCTTAGCATTTGCATTTCCTTCCCTTCAGTCAGTGAACCAGGGACCTCACTTCCTGTCTCAGCATCAAGAAGGTCATGGCCACCTCTCTGCAAGTGTCGATGAGTCTGGGTATGTGGAATGACTCTCACACATGCCTGGCACTAAGGATTGTGCAATCCCAACACAGTCTTAACTCAACATGCCGAACTTGTCATTGAGTTGGCATTTCTCCTGGATTTGTGCAGCTAGGACTTTTGCCAGCTGCGCTTTACATCTCACAGATAGTCAACTCTGAACAGACCAAACATGTTCAACAATAAAGTATAAGACCTAGCAAGAAGCCAGTGACAGGTGGGCATGCCAATATCTCCCACTGGAGGACGTAGACAGTGAGCTGTGGACTCAAGCCATCAGGCAGCAGCAGCTCCAATGCCACCTCTCCCAGCTTCCTAAACATTGGCCCAAAACCCATCTCCACAGAGGACCACAGACTCTCCCAGGACCATGTGCACAGGGACCAGGTGACACGCCAACATCCCCCCACCCCAGGAACCTAGCCAGCAGGAGCAACCCTGATTGGTCATAGGTGACATCGCTATGGTAGGGGATTTGTAAGTAAACTGCCCTCGTCTCCATGACTACCAAATAATTATTCTCTTTCATTTCTACCTGAATGTTTTTGTATCAGTATACATTAAAACAGTTAAGATAGCAATTTTATGGGTAGGAGTTAATAAATTTTTTAAATTTTGTATTTCTGTGTGGTATCCAACAACCCTACTATGTATGCAGACATGCCTCATAGATATCATGGGTTGGGTTCCAGGCCACCTGGACAAAGCCAGGACAGCAATCAAATAAGCTGTAATCTTTTGCCAGTGGAAGGTCTTGCCTTCAATTGGTAAAAAAAAAATAATAATAATAACATCCACCAAGCACAGTAAAGGAGAGCTCAATAATACTAGGGAGGTCCATACTTGGATCATGCTTATTAAAACTTTTTTTTAACTTTTCAACTACAGTTAACATCCAATGTTATAATTTAATTGATTTTAGAGAGCTAAAAGAAGGGGAGAGAGAGACAGAGACAGAAACAGAGAGAGATCAGTTTTTTGTTACATTTATTGGAGCATTGACTGATTGATTCTTATATGTGCCCTGAGGTGGGATTACACTTGCAATCTTGGCAGTATCAAGACAACATTCTAAGCAACTGTGCTAACCTGGACAGGGCTCCAATATTGTATTAATTTCAGGTATATGGCACCCTTGTTAAGCAATTAATATAATTAGTGTATTGACCTCTCCGTAAGTCTAGTACCAACCAACTTGGCACACATACATAATTATTACAATGTTATGGACTGTATTTTCTGCAGTTTACTTTTTATTCCACTGATTATTTTGTAACTACCAGCTAATACTTCTTAATTCCTTCACATTTTACATCTAACTCCATAACCCTACCAGCCATCTGAAAACCTGTTTGTTCTCTGTGTCTATGACTTTGTTTCTATTTGAATTTTATGTTTTGATTTTTAGATTCCAAACAAAAGTGATAGCATATGGTATTAGCCTTTCTCTCTCTGAGTTATTTCACTTAGCACAACACCTTCTAGCTCCTTTAGTAAGGTCACAACTGTTCAGATTACATTCTCTTTTTTTTTACATTCTTTTTTAAATTTTTTTTATTATTAATGTTCCAATACAGTTGTCTCCCTTTTCCCACCACCACTTTTCCCCACCCTACCCTCCTCCACTTCTGATCCTCAATCATACACCCTTTGGCTTTGTCCCTCAGTCCTGTATTCATGTTTCATTTAAGACCCTTTCTCTTCTTTCCCACGTTATTTTCCCCCACTCTCCCATCTGCTTACTATCAGTTTGTTCTTAATTTCAGTGTCTCTGGTTATATTCTGTGTGCTTGCTTGTTTTGTTAATTAGGTTCCACTTATAGGTGAGATCATATGGTATTTGTTTTTCAGTGCCTAGCTTACTTCACTCAGCATAATGCTTTCCAGTTCCATCCATGTTGTTGCAAAGGGTAGGAGCTCCTTCTTTCTTTCTGCTGCATAGAATTCCATTGGGTGAATTTATCACAGTTTTTTGGTCCATTCATTTACTGATGTGCACCTAGGCTGCTTCCAGCACTTGGCTATTTTAAATTGTGCTGTTGAACATTGGGTTCTTTTGAATTAGTGTTTCAGGGTTCTTAGGGTATAATCCCAACAATGGAATTGCTGAGTCGAAAGGCATTTCCATTTTTAGTTTTTTGAGGAAATTCCATACTGTTTTCCACAGTGGCTGCACCAGCTTGCATTCCCACCAGCAATGTACTAGGGTTCTCTTTGCTCCACAACCTCACCACACTTATTTTTTATTGATTTCTTTATGATGGCCATTCTGACTGGTGTGAAGTGGTATCTCATTGTGGTTTTAATTTTCATCTCTGTGATGGTTAGTGATGCTGAGCATCCTTTCATGTGTCTCTGGACCCTGTGTATGTCCTTGAAGAAGTGCCTGTTCAGGGCCTTTGCCCATTTTTTAATTGGGTTGTTTGTCTTCCTGGTGTGGAGTCATGCCAGTTCTTTACATATTTTTTAGATCAAACCCTTGTTTACGGTATCATTGGCAAATATATTTTCCCATACAGTTGGTTCTTTTTCATTTTGCAAATGTTTTCTTTACTGTGCATAAGCTTTTTAATTTGATGAAATCCAATTTCTTTATTCTTTGGTTCATGTCCCTTGCTCCAGGAGACATGTCAGTGAAAATATTGCTCTGTGGATTATCTGAAATTTTCCTGCCCATGTTCTCCTCTAGGAATTTTATGATATGATGACTTATATTTAAGTCTTTTATCCATATTGAGTTTATTTTTCTATATGGTGTAAGTTGGTGGTCCAGTTTCATTTTTTGCATGTAGCTGTTCAGATCTCCCACCACCATTTATTGAAGAGGCTCTTTTTACTTCATTTTATGTTTTTGCCCCGTTGGTTAAATATTAATTGATCATAAAGACTTTGGTTTATTTCTTGTCTCTCAATTCTCTTCCACTGATCTATGTGTCTCTTCTTATGTCAGTCCTCGACTGTTTTGATTACCACAGCCTTGTAATATAGTTTTCTGGTGTGTATAATGATCCCACCTACTTTGTTCTTTTTTTTCTCAAAATTGCTGTGGCTATTCAGGGTCATTTATGATTCCATATAAATTTTTGAAATGTTTGTTCTACATTTGATATGTCATTGGTATTTTTATAGAAATTTCATTGACTCTATAAATTGATTTGGGTAGTATGGACATTTGATGGTGTTTATTCTTCCATTCCATGAACATGGTATATGCTTCAATTTATTTGTATCTTCCTTAATTTCTTTCTTCAGTGTTGTGTAGTTTTCTGAGTACAAGTCTTTTACTTCATTGGTTAGGTTTATTCCTAAGTATTTGGGGGGGGGGGGGTTGCTATAGTAAATGAGATCTTTTCCCAGTAGGTTTTTTGCTGGATTCTGTAGAGTTTTCTTTGTCAGTATCATGTCATCTGCAAACAATGACAGTTTTGCTCCTTCCTTCCCTATTTGGGTACCTTTTATTTCTTCTTCTTGTACAATTGCTGTGGCTAGGACTTCCAATCCTATGTTGAAGAGAACTGGTGAAAAGAGACAACCTTGTATTGTTGCTGATCTTAGTGAAAGAGCTTCTAGTTTTTGTACGTTGAGTATTATTGGCTGTAGGTCTCTCATAAATGGCCTTTTTTATGTTGAGTTATGCTCTCCCTGCTTCCACTTTGCTGAGCATTTTTGTCATAAATGGGTGTTGTACCTTATCAAATACTTTTTTGCATCTATTGATATGATCATGTGATTTTTGTCTTTCCTTTTGTTCATCTGATATATTATGTTTATTGATCTGTGGATATTGTACCACCCTTGCATTCCTAGAATTAACCCCACTTAATCATGATGCATGATTTTTTATGTATTGCTGGATGCCATTTGCTGATATTTTGTTGATGATTTTAGCAACTATGTTCATCAGTAATATTGGCCTGCAGTTTTCTTTCTTTGTTGTGTCTTTGTCTGGTTTGGGGATTAGAATGATGCTGGCCTCATAAAAAGAGTTTGGAAGTCTTCCACTATTTTGGATTTTTTAGAATGGTCTGAGAGGTATAGACATTAGCTGTACCTTAAATGTTTCATTAAATTCTCCTGTGAAACCATCTAGTGCAGGGCTTTCGTGTGCCAGGGATTTTTTATTACTGTTTCAATTTCACCAACTGTTAGTATGTTTATGTTTTCTGCTTCTTCTTCATTCAGTTTTGGAAGTTTATATTTTTCTAAAAATTTGTCCATTTCACCTAGGTTTTCAAATTTCTTAGCATGTAGTTCTTTATAGTAATTTCTTACAATCCTTTGTATTTCTGTGGTATCAGTTGTAATCTCTCCTCTCATTTCTGATTTTGTTTACTTGGGTCCTCTCTTTCTTGATGAGTGTGCTTAAAGGCATGTCAATTCTATCTTTTCAAAGAACCAGCTTCTGGATTTATTGATTCTTAGAATTGTTTTTTTACTCTCTATGACACTTAATTCTGCTCTGATCTTGGTTATTTCCTTCCTTCTACTCTTCTGGGCTGCCATTGTTGTTTCTCCAGTTCTTGTAGATGTAAGGTTAGGTTGTTTATTTAAAATGTTTCTATCTCTTTTAGGTAGTCCTCTATCACTATGAACTTCCTTCTCAGGACTGCCTTCAGTGTGACCCATAAGTTTCAGATTGTTGTGAGTTCATCTTCATTTATTTCCAGAAACGTTTTGGTTTCCTCCTCGAACCCATTCTCAACCCATTTATTGTTTAATAGCATGATATTCAATCTCCATGATTTTTAGTGTTTTTGAGTTTTTTCCTTGAGGTTGGTTTCTAGTTTCAGGCCCCTGTGGTCTGAGAGGATGCTTGGTGTGACCTCAATTTTCTTGAATTTGTTGAGGCTTGTTTTGTGTCTGATTATATGGTCTGTCTTTGAAAATGTTCCATGTTAATTTGAAAATAATGTGTATTTTGCTTCTTTGAGATGAAATCTTCTCTATATATCAGTTGAGTCCATTTGATCTAGGGCATTGTTCAATGTCCCAATATCCTTGTTGATATTTTGTTTGAGAGATCTATTCATTTTTGACAGTGGGTGTTAAAATCCCAAACTATCAGTGTGTTGCAGTCTATATCTTTCTTGAAGTCCTCCAAGATTTTCCTTATATATTTGGGTGCTCCTATGTTGGATGCATATATGATTATAATGTTTATGTCTTTGTGATGGATTCTTCCCTTGAGTATTATGAATTGTCCTTCTGGGTCTCTTACTATGGACTTTGTTTTAAAGTCTGTTTCTCAGATATAAGTATTGCTACCCCAACTTTTTTTTCTGTCTATTTCCTTGGAATATTTTTTTCAGTCCTTCACTTTCAGTCTGTGCAAGCCTTTTGTTTTGAGGTGGGTCTCTTGTAGGCAGCATATGTGTGGGTCATATTTTCTTATCCATTCAGTTACCCTATGTCTTTTGATTGGAGCATTTAATCCATTTACATTTAAAGGTATTATTGATAGGTACTTATTCATTGCCATTTTACTCCCTTTGTACCTTCATTCCTTCCTCTCTTATTTTTTTTCTTTCTCATCTTAAAGCAGTTCCTTTAGCATGTCTTGCCATGCTGATTTGGTGGAGGTGTATTCTTGTAGCTCTCTGTTTTCTGGGAAGCTCCTTATTTGGCCTTCCATTTTGAGAGCCTTGCTGGATAGAGTAGTCTTAGTTGTAGGCCTTTGTTTTTCATTACCTGAAATATTTCTTGCCATTCTCTTGTGGCTTGTAGCATTTCCATTGAGAAGTCAGCTGCTAGTCTTACCAGGGTTCCATTGTATATTACTTCCTGTTTCTCCCTTACTCCCTTTAAGATTCTCTCTTTGTCTTTAAACTTTTCCATTTTAATTATGATGTGTCTTGCAGTGGGCCTCTTTGGGTTCCTCTTAATTGGGACCATCTCTTCATCCTGAACTTATGTGACTTTTAATCTCATCAAATTAGAGAAATTTTCCATCATTACTTTTTCAAACAGGTTTTCTATCCCTTGTTCCTCTTCTTCTCCTTCTGGTATCCCTATTGTATGAATATTATTCTGTTTCATGTTGTCTTACATTTCCCTTAATTCCTCTTTATCCTTTCTGATTTTTTTTGTCTTTTCTTGCCTTTTCTGGGAGGTTTTTTTTTTTTTTACTTTGTCCTCCAGCCCAGTGATTTGACCCTCTGCTCCATCCAGCCTACTTTTGATTACTTCTACTGTGTCCTTTAATTCAGAATTGTATTCTTCATTTTCTCTTGGCCCTTGTTGATTTTTTTCATGTCCTTTTTATGCTGATATAGTTTTCAGTAAGTTCCTCATAATTTCCTTGTAGTTTGGGGTAATTCTCGCTGAGCTCATTGAGCTTCCTTACAACCATTGTTTTGAACTCAGTATCTGATCATTGACTTGCCTCTATTTCATTTAGCATTCATTCTGAGGATCCCTCCTGTGAAGGCAACTTTGGCAGCAAGCCCCCCCATCCACCACAGATTAAAGTAACACTACCAAGACATGATCTGCTTGAGTAGGAGAGGTGGCCAATCTCTCAGAGAAGAAAGGCCAAGAGCCCCTTCCTCAATGGCTTTTATTGGGTTGTAATACACAGGAATACAGGTGGTAAGGATCAAACAGTAGATAACATTTCAAACAAATCTGAGGGCTTAGTATGAGTCAGTGTCTGTCAGGTAAGGGGGTTACAGAAACTTTGTGATACTCATTTCCTGCTTGGACCCTTAACATATGAATGAAAGAACTCTTAGCAAAGCAAGCTTCACAGGACTTTTAGGAAATCTTTCTTATACCTAATCACCCCAGATCCCGCTCTAGTGGGGAAAAGGCTGCACTGCCTCCCCCATCACACGTTTTCAGGCTTAAGTGGATTAGAACCAGAAAGTGCTTTTCCCAGAGAACATGGGGACTCAGGCTATGTCAGAATAGCTGGGGGAGGGAAAGGGTCCATCATTCCCTCTTTGTTGCAGCCCCTTGAGTCCTTCTTCCATGATGGCCTCCCAAGTGATCATGTCTGGTTTAGGTTGCCCCTCCTCTGAGGAGTTTTACCTGTCATGGACTATCCTACCATGCACTGGGGGCAACGGGAGGAAGCAGAGGCAGTGTTCACTACCAAAGACAAGCTTTGTCTCCTTGTGGCTCGCATTCCGGAGGTTGCTCGCTCAGCCTTAGCCATGGGAGGCAGTTACAATTCCTAAAACCAGGCAGAGCAGTTCCCAACTCCCTCCTTGCCTTTTGATTGGGCATTCTTTGTCTTCCCATTATTTGTTGGACTATTCTTGTTTTCTTCTGCTTCTTAAATTGATTTGTTTTGACTTTTTAATTTTGTAGTTTGAACTTCTATGGTAGAAGACCTGTGAGATTCAGTGGTGCGGTCTCCTGGATCACCTGAACTTGATGTTCTTGGGATGCCATTTGTGCTTTTTCTGCTGGTTCTCCAGATGTAATTGGGTTTTGAATGTTGTTGGGTATTTCTTTGGCAGGTCCTTCCCTCCAGCTGGTTGACTGAGGGTCACTCCACTCACTACATCTTGTGTGCTGTTGTGCAGGTGCTGCCAGAACTAAACCACAAAGCCCACAAAACAAACCTACATCGGTAAGTATAACTTCCCCCTACAATCCCACTATCAACAGTAAATGAGCCAGTATTCATAAGGGTATAATGAGATTAAGACTATTATAAGAAAGGAGAGTGAATATGAGATGACTTACTAAAAGGAAAATGATTTTGAGAGGGTAGGGTGGAGCACTAATGAGAGTTGGGAGTTGGAGCAATGGAAGAAAAGAGAGTAAAGTTTACCTCATGAATAAAAAAGGTAATGAAGAATGTGGAATGGAGTATGAGAAGGGAAACATATAATATTAGGTTTAAACAGAAATTAAAATAATATAAAATGAAGTGAGAGAAAGAAAAAGGAAGGAAAATAGTAAATAATTAATAAAAATATAGGAGTCAAATTGGAGAGAAAGATCCACCACAGTACTAACAACAACAAACAAGCTAAAATTAATGTAGGTAGTATGAGAATAAGAGGAAAAAACAAAACAAAGAAAAGTCTAAGAGATGTTTAGAGGAATGGGAAGTGATTTTGAAATGATAGAGGGAGTGGGAATACTAACAATGAGGAACAAAAGCCAGGCTAAAAAAGGGAAGAATTAAAATTTGGGATATAAGGGAAAAGAAGAAAAGAGAATTAAGAAAAATAAAAAAGCAGGGTGAAAGAGAAATAGAAGAAAATAAAAAGAAAAAACTGGCTAAGATGGCAGAATTAAAATTTGAGACAAAAAGATGGGCAGGAGAGGGACCAGTAAAATATGATGTTTGAAATACAAAAGTAGTGAAGCTCTAGAGATAAAATTGAAAAGACAATGCAATAACAACTACCCTACCCACAACCAAATAGCAAAGATTATTAAAGGTGGAGAGAGAACATGGTCTTTTTAAGAGCTGGGCAAAGGGATATAAAATGACCCTTGACAAGAAAATAGCTTTTGTGTGTCTGGATGGGAAAGAAATAGTAAGAATGTGGGATGGAAACAAGTTGTAGCAAGAGAGAAAACAAAATTTGAAATGAAAATAATGTGAGGAAAGAAGTTAAAATGGGCTAAGAGAGGGGCAAAATATTTGAATTGAAATATACTGCAGCATAAAATCTAGTGACAATATATACAAACTGGTTGGACAAGAAATGAATGTTATAAATCTATTCAGGAAAGAAAATATCACAAATCATGAAGAAGACCACAGGCTCTCATCTCAGTAGCCTCTCATATTTACCACTATTTTTTTCTTTCTGGATCTGCCTCTGATGATATCAGACCTTAGGCAGCCTGTTGGATACTTCCAGTGATCTGCTGTCCGTGGCTGTCTCCTTAAATTGTTAATCTGGTCACTCTGCACTCAGCAGTCAGGTTTAAGCACCATAGGGTGGGGCCAAACCTCTACTGGTGTGGGGGCCATTGTCTCCACTCAGGCAGCTGCTGCTTGAAGGGGATTTGTATGCCTGAGCAGGATAGTTGCTGCATATAGGGGTTGGCTGAGCACCGGTCCCAGCAGCTACACTCTTAGTTCTCTCCCCAAAGCCTCTGTCCCCAGTCTTTCCTCAAGTCTCTCTGGCCATCTGTGCCAGTGATCTACTGTTTTTAGCTATCTCCTTTGGTTTTTCATCTGGTATTTAGGGCTCAGCAGTGAGGCTTAAGCACCAAAAGGCCAGGGAAGAGATCCTCCTGAGGTTGGGGCTATTGTTTCCCGTCAGGCTACTGCCACTGGAAGGGGAGTGGTCTGCCTGAGGGGGAAAGCTACTGCCTCTGGTGGATGACTCAGCACCGGGACCTGGCATCCTCTCTCTCAGTTCTCCCCCCAAGGTTTATGTCACCCATTTCTCCTCAGGTGTCCCCAGCCCACTCTGCCCCCACCTTTGCCAGAGCCCAGGGTAAGTGGCTGCTAATGACAATTTGTGTGTTGGCCCTTTAAATGACTCTTGCATCTCCAGCTGTTTGATCTGTCTCTGCAGCCCTGCTGCTTCTCCCTGCTGGTTGTTATCTGTGTACATTTTGGACCCTGATGTTCTAGGTTTGGAATCCTAGCTTAGGGTTTAGACTCCATTCTTCTCCAGGGATCTAACAGGCCACTTAATTAACCCTGTGGTGCTGCCACCTGGGGTTGCACCGTCTGCCTTCTTGAGTCTCTACTACACTCCTTACCAGACAGGTTGTGCCAAAGCTGATTATTCTGTCTGTCTGAAGTTATATGGCTTCTCTCTTGCTATTGCTCAGTTGGTTGTTCTAGGTGGTTTCTCCACAATTGAGTTGTAATTCCAGATTGGCCCTGGGAGGAGTTCAGTGTGACGACTTCCATTCACTCCTACACCATCTTTCCTCTTCAGATTTCATTCCTTTTTGGCCAATAATATTCTGTTGTTTGTATTTACTACTTCTTTATCCATTCATCTTTCCATGGATGTGTAGATTGTTTCCATATCTTGTCTATTTGAAATTTTTGAAAGGGGGGTATTTGAAAGGTATTCTGAAGGTATTTGAAATTTTTCTTTGTCTTATTATAGCCATTGTTTTAAGCCTATTTTGTCTGATATAAATTTTGATACCTCAGCTTTTTTTTTCATTTTCAGTTGCCTGAAATATCTTTTTTCACCCCTTTACTTTAGTGTGTGTGTCTTTTGCAGTAGGTGGAGCTCTTGTGGGCATCATATATATGAGTCTTGTGTTCTCCATTCAGCCATCTATGTCTTTTGATTGGAGCTTTTAACCCATTTACATTTAAAGTTATTATTGGTAGCTGTGTAGTTATTGCTATTTTATTACTCATATTTTAAATCTTTTTTCCTTGTTCTTAAAGACGTCCCTTGAACATTTCTTGTAATACAGTTTTAGTGTTGATGAACTCTTAGCTTTTTCTTGTTTGAGAAGCTCTATATCTCTACTTAAATTCTAAATGATGGTCTTGTTTGATACAGTAATCTTGCTTGTAGTATGTCCTCACTTTTCATCTATTTAAATATTTCTGTTGAAAAATCAGCTGAGATTTTTATGGAGCTCCCTTGCCCATAACTAACTGCTTTTCTCATACTGCATTTAAGATTCTCTCTTTGTCTTTAACCTTTGGCATTTTAATTATGTGCCTTGGTGTGGGTTCATCTTGTTTAAGACTTTATGTGCTTCTTCAATATTTATGTCTTTATTTTGCCAGGTTAGGAAAAATTTCATTCAATATTTCTTCAAAGACTCTTCAATCTTTTGCTCTATCTCTTCTCTTTCTGATATCCTGATAAATGTTATGCTGATGTTTTCCCAGAGGCCCCTTAACTTATCCTCATTTTTATTTATTCCTTTTTGTTGTTGTTGTTGGCTGTTGTAATTAAATGTTTTCCACTACCTTGTCTTCCAAATTGCTGATTCGATTCTCTGCTTTACCTATGTACTCTTGATGTGCCCTTATATATTCTTTGTTTATGACTGGTTCTTTTTTTATGTTTTTTATCTCTTTGTGTAAATTCTGACTGATTTTACCTATTCTTCTACATTTATTGAACATCCTTGCAACCAACGTTTTGAACTCTGCATCTGGTAGATTGCTTTCTTCCATTCTGTTTAGTTCTTTTTTCTGGAGTTTTCTCCTGTTATTTCATTTGGGACATGTTTTTTGTCCCTCATTTCAGCTCCCTCTTGTGTATGTTTCTATGTATTTGGTAGATATGCTATGTCTCTCAGTCTTGGCAAGGTAGTAAGTATCTTTAAAGGTCCAGTGATGCAGACTTCCTGGTCACTTGAGCTGGTTGTTCCAGGGGTATCCTTTGTGTGGGTCATGTGTGCCCTCCTGTTGTACTTTAACTTTGATTGCTGTTGGCATGCCAGTGAGTGGGACTGACCCTCAGACTGGCTCCTTATGAGGACTGACTTTGACTACAGTGGTTGAGCTGTTGTGTGGAAGCCAACCCCACTAAATGGGATTTACTATAGTAGACCTCTGGTACCTGCCAAGTCAACCCTTTGAGTATTTGTGGACACAATTGGGTGGTTCTCTGGTGTGGTCTGAAGCTGGTCACCTGGTGTATTGGTTCTGGAGATTCCAGTGCACACCCAACTCAGCCTCCACTTGTGCCCATCCCAGAGCCACCTTGTAGGGGCCAAAAACTGGTTAGTAGCTGCCTGTGCTCAAATTGGAGGCTTCTGTGAGAGGCTATGCTGCAAATAAAGGCAGGTTGCCACTAGTGCTGGGGTCTATTTACAAGAGGTACTAGGCATGCCAAGGTCAATCACTGCTTATTTGGGGTTTGTGAACCTCCAAGAGATCTTGGGAAAGTCTGCACTGTGGGTTGAGGCCAGAGCTTGTGAGGAACAGCCACTAAAAAGAGTCTGGGTTGATATGAGAGTTATACAGGGTAGATTCTCAGGGAATCACCAGGGTGAAGCAAGTTTCATGGAGACTCAGATTTGGTGTCCATCTGCAACTGCAGCCTGGGTTGGGGAGAACTCAGCAAAGAAACAAAGATATTTGCCAGTAGATTAGTTCTGGAGAGATCTATCCTTCCATCCCTCACCCTGGAACCAGACAATTCAATTTATTCCCTTACATTCCTGGCACTTTTGGAGCTGCTGCCCTAACAATGGAGCTCAGGGTGAGTGAGTCCATCAGCGAGTAAGTTGTATGTAGGCCCTTTAAGAAGAATGCATGGGACTCCACAGCCCTCCATCTTGCTGGGTCAGAATCCCCACTAATTTTCACAGCCATGTGTTGAGACTCCTACTTCCAGTACTAGTGGTCTGGGCTCCCATCCGGTTTAGGGCTGGAACCCCCTCATTCCTTAAGGGGACCTCCACAGCCAAGATATCCCTGCTTCTTAAGCACCTCACATGGGTGTGGGACTAGACTTTTTCACATCTCTGCCCCTCCTACCACTCTCAGGATGGCTTTTCCTTTATATCCTTCGTTGTAGTTCTGTTCAGCTTGTCTTCAATGGTTATCCAGGGTGGTTGTCCAATAATCTAGTTTTAATTTTGATGTCTAGTATTTTAAACTTGTTAAATTCTTAAAATTTCTTAGATTCTAAAGGGTTAAACCACTGAGGGTTTTTTAATTAATTGATTTTACAGAGAGAGAAAGGGGGAGAAAGAGAGAGAAACTGCCAGTTGTTGTTCCACTTATTTATACATTGTTTGGTTGACTCTTATATGTGCCCTGACCAGAGATGGAACCTGCAACCTTGGCATATTTGGGTGACACCCTAACCAACTGAGCTATCCAGCTAGGGAAAATCACCAGAAATTGAATTACCTTTATTATTTTTAGTTATCATAATCTGTTCTCCTGACACAAGTCCATGGTTTAATTTTTCTTTGTAAGTACAAAAAGAACTGAGAAGATTTGCACAAATCATTCCAAATAAAAAGGCAACCCTCAGAATGTTCCCTGATTTCATTGACTAGGAGAGCCAACATAATGGCTAAAGGACCTATGTGGCTCAGAATTATGTAATCTACATTCACTGTAATTTGAATTGTGAGGGGCATGACCAAATATCACATAGTACTGTGGCTGAATTTAATATGAGGTAATGGCTGCTGTGGATTAAACATTGCTCTCAAGAGTAATTCTACAGTCAGGGTGACCTTTACCCTTAGAAGATGACTTCCCCCAGAGAGGACAAATAGTAAGGCCTGAGAACAACTGGCTGCTCCAGAAACACTGTCATGGGCACCTCACATTTAGTGGGTCAATTTATGGACCCTGGAAGAAGGAAAGCTCTGCAAGTGCTATAAAATCTGCTGTACAACACTGTACCTACAGTTAATAATACTGTATTATGCATTTAAAAATGTCTGAAGTGGATAGAGCTCAGATTAATTGTTCTTACAAAAATAACCACAGTATAACATAGTAGCAGGAGGAAAATTTTGGAAGTCATGAATATGTTTATTACCCAGTCTGGACATATATAAATGTCAAAACTCATCAAATTATATACTTTAGATTTAAAAACTGATAAGCAGTGTTTTTGCACAACAATTATACTTCAATAAAGCTTTTTAAAATTTTTTCTGTCTGCTTTGCAAATAACTGTTGGTAAAATCTTCACTGTATTCTAGTGGCTCAGATGGAAAAACATTGTCTTTACATGCTAGAACAAGACTTGTCCTTGCTGAACTCAGACCTAAGGATTCTGATTAATGAATCATGTCAATCTAGAAGAGACTTTTCCTGCTGTTATAGATCTTTTCAGAAGCTCCCACCCATTCCACTTCATCATCTGGTCATTTTTATGATCAGAAGCTTGCTTGGTATGAGCTATACAATTTGTATTGGATTCAAGAAAGCTGACTGCCCAGTGGCTAGCACTAATCCCACAGCAAAATGAGACTGGCCAATGGTATTTTGTGTTCTCACACAGCCCTCCTCACTCTAAGGCAGATCGACTCTAGGCTCTATTCACAGTAGACAGTTGTTGGGACACTACAAAATTTGTCTCATTATTGCATTGGCACATCTTAAAATGCCCCACACTCTAGAACTGGGAGCAGAATCAGTGGAAGCTACTATGATCTCTTTTTTTCATATCTGTAATTGGACTGCACTTTGATTACCTGAAAAAATTTTGGTCTTTTCCTTTCAAAATTATAATATGTCCATAAGACCAAATACTCTTTTTTTTTTTCATCGAAAGCCAGTTTGCTTTCCCTTATTCCTGTAAAGGAAATAAAAAGTTTTTTGTGCTTTAACATCATGTGAAACTAATGAAGATTCACTCCCAGAAGCAAATTGTGCCCCATTCCAACTCATTCTTCTGTATGTCCTTCTGGCTACTCCTTCCAACTTGTGTCATCCTGTTTATATCATCAAGCTAGTAAGCAGCCCTTGTCTTGTTCTAGAAGGCAGAAAGAGCCACAGTGCTAAGCATGTGGTTTTGTGCTTAACCATTATGTTATGCTCCCTCCTAGGCTCATATTAAAATTAAATGAGAAAATGCACAGAAAGCATTCTCCATGGCACACAGTAAGAGTTTAATAAATGTTTACCACTTCTGTGACTTGTAGTGTCTCATTAGGTGTCATATTCACTGAAAATTCTTCTTGCTATGACAGCTATGGTCATCTGAGAGTTTAGAAAGTAAGGCCCTAATAGTAGATTTTGGTAATGAAATCCTTTATACACAGAGTATAAAAAAGGACTCTGAATCCTAACCCACCTTCACTTCAGGGCTTTGTTTAGAATTCCTCCAGGCATCTAACTCTGGACCATGTGCTTCTCAGCATACATATTGCACATGTTATGCAGCATGCAAACTAAACTCTGTCCCCCAATATCCAAACCCATACAGCATGAAACATTGCAAAAGGCAAACAGTTACTCCCACTCCCGTAGCTGCTTTGTGAATCTCTAATTATGGATCTGTTTGAAAAGCCTGCATATTGATTGCTCTGTTAAACCACTGCTAGTAAAGGAAACAAGAAGGTGGTGGCTTAAAATGTATGTCTATATCTTGAGAAAGGGCTTCATCAGAGATTTTTTCCAATGTGATCCCTCCTCCCCTACCAGAGATGAATTGCAGCCCCTCTGAAGCTGACCAAGATGCCCGGCAGGGATCAAGTACTCACAGGCATAAGTGACATGGGAGGCAAGGCCAAGAGAGCCTTGCTTCCCTGGGTTTAGGGAACTGATTCACAAGGAAAGAGTTTTGGAAAGGTATGATGCCAAAGCCTTTATGTGTAAGAACACATGTCATTGCTGAGATGATAGAAGAGGTATCTGATGTTTAAGCAAGGAAATAAAGCCAATCAAAAGAGTACATCCACCAATTTCCAAAACAAAGTCAGCTTTCCTTCCTAACCACAGACTTTTGTTTTTGTAATCATATTTACAATGATCCCAGCTGATGGCAGAGGAAAAGAAGGTCAAATCTAAAGGACAACATTGATTAGGCTATGGTTCTTTTTTTTTTAATTTTATTTAGTTATTTTTCAAGCACAGTTTGTCTATTTTTCCCATCCCAGCCTCCCCCGCCCCTTGCTCCCCACCTCCCTCCCATTTCCACCCCCCCTTAGTTCTCGTCCCTGTGTCCTTCCTATTTGTTCCTCCAAATCCCTCCCCCATTTTCCCCTTAACTTCCCTTCCTTCTCCCCTCTGGTCACTATCCCTTGTTCTCTATTTCAGTGTCTTTGTTTTTTGTTTGTTTTTTTTCTGCTTGTTTGTTTGTTTTGTTGTTTAGCTTCCTGTTAAAGGTGAGATCATATGGTATTTGTCTTTCAACCCCTGGCTTATTTCACTCAGCATAATGCTTTCCAGTTCCATCCATGTTGTTTCAAAGGGTAGTAGCTCCTTCTTTCTCTCTGCTGCATAGAATTCCATTGTGTATATGTACCACAATTTTTGGATCCATTCATTTACTGATGGGCACCTAGGTTGCTTCCAACTCTATTTTTTAGACCTGAATGTCACAGACCAATGTCTTTTATGGAACTCTCCTACATGCTGAAGTGATATATTATAAAAACAATCACAGAATCCAGGCATGCTGATGTTAGTGAAATCAATGACTGAGCACATTATTTCAGATGTTCATTCATTTACAAAGGATGTGCTCTTTGCATGGGAATGTGGCAATAATCACCATCTCTAGATGGGCAATGTAGCCTCAGCCAAGTAAAGTTATCTTCTCTATTATAAAATGGAGGTTCTCCATTCATTTACTGGTCCTTTCTCAGGGGCTTGCTACTTACGGACATCAGCATTTCCCACTTAAAGCTTTCAACCAGTTTCATATGTGCTTGGTTTTCAAAGGTTCCTTCTAGGGACATTTAAATGTTTCCAGCCATACTGTGTCTATGGTTATGAATATTACATAAATGACCATAGCATACAACTATACTTCAGCTTTCTTATTACTCTCATTTAGAAGTCACAAACTTGTGTCCATATATAGATCATAGACATATTTGTCCAACACAGTTATTTTCGATTTGAGACCATATTTTAAAATTAGAAGTTGTACCTCCCCTCACTATATAACAGGTGGCTGAGACAAAAAGAATGGCCCAAATGAAAGAACAGATCAAAACTCCAGAAAAATACAACTAAGCAACAAAGAGACAGCAAACTTATGAGATGCTTGCAAAATACAAGAAAAAATGAAGTCTATGAAAAGTAAAATAATGGAAAATTTACAGGGAATCAACAATGATGGGAAGGAAACCAGGACTCAAAGCAATGGTGTGGAACATAAGGAAGAAATAAACATTCAACTGGAACAGAATGAAGAAAGAAGAATTGAAAAAATGAGGAAAGGCTGAGGAGCCACGAGAACAACTTTAAATATTCCACCATCTGAATCATAGGGGTGCCAGAAGGAGAAGAGAAAGAGCATGAAATTGAAAGTTTATTTGAACAAATTATAAAGGAAAACTTCCCCAATTTGGCAAAGGAAATAGACTTCCAGAATGTCCAGGAAGCTCAGAGAGTCACAAAGAATTTGGACCTAAGGAAGCATACACCAAGGCACATCATAATTACATTACCCAAGATTAAAGTTAGGAGAGAATCTTAAAAGCAGCAAGAGAAGAGGAGACAGTTGCCTACAAAGGAGTTCCCATAGGAGTATCAGCTAACTTCTCAAAAGACACTTTACAGGCAAGAAGGGGCTGAAAAGACATATTCAAAGTCATAAAAGTCAAAGACCTACATCCAAGATTACTCTATCCAGCAAAGCTATCATTTAGAATGAAAGGGCAGATAAAGCACTTCTCAGATAAGATCAAGTTATAGGAGTTCATCATCACCAAGCCATTATTACATGAAATGTTAAAGGGCTTTATTTAAGAAAAAGAAGATTTAAAAAATGAACAGTAAAGTGACAACAAACTCACAACTATCAACAACTGAATCTAAAAAACCAAAACAAACAAATAAGTAAGTAAATGAATAAATAACAAAAACAAACTGAGCAAACAACTACAACAGGAACAAAATCACAGACATGGAGATCATTCAGAGGGTTATCAGCCGGGGGCAAAAGGGAGAATGGTGGAAAAGGTACAAGGCTTAAGAAGCATAGCTGGTAGGCACAAAATAGAAAGGGGGAGGTTAAGAATAGTATAGGAAATGGAGAAGCCAAAGAACTTATATGCATAACCCCTGGACATGAATTTAAGTTGGGGGTATTGCTGGAGGGAAGTGGGTACTGAGCAGAGAGGGGCAAAGGGGGAAAATTTGGGACAACTCTAATAATATAATCAATAAAATATAATTTAAAAAGATAATGGACACCTCTGTAAATAAACAAAACTATTCCCTACACACTCACACACACACATACACAAAGAGAAAGGTAGAATTTAAATAAAATTAACCAAAATTTCCATGTGCTTTAAATTCCAGAGTGAAGTGGCATAATCAACATCAATGATGATGCTTCTGAAGATATTTCAGCTGTGAAGGCCCTTAGAAAATTTAATCTTACTAATTCCCTAGTAAACCAGTCCTACTTATATAAGAAATATTTATTCAAGGGTTTTATATCAGTTTCACCTGCTAATCATTTACAAGAAGAAATGTAAATGGTAGAGAATGATTTAAGGGCAGAGGCCACAGGAACACACACAGTACATTTTCCCACAAGTAAATGAGGGAAAACTGTATCTTAGACCTTCCTACCCACCCCCAGTATGACACAAAGAAGAAAGTTTTGCACAGTAGCAGTTCATGTGTTTTCTAGATTTCTGGTCACCTTAATATAGAATGTAAGTTTTATTTAAATACTTTTTTCAGACCATTAATGATACATTTAAACATTTTGAGTTCTTTATAAGAAGATTTTACAGTATCTGCTCAAATATTCCTGGTTTTTAGATAGTGCAGGTACAGGTGACTAGTATAGTAGCTGATATATCATAGGTCACAGGTGGCAAACACAAGGCCTGCAGGACAAATCCAAACTTCTGCCTTGTTTTACCCATCCTGGCACCTTGTTTCTACCTGGCAGCAGTGCTGAGCTTCTTGCCCCTAGTTAAGGAGTAGTTACATTTATATGGCCCTAAAATTACATTCAGCCTTTTGAAGGCAACTGCAAGGTTGATGTGGCCCCCAGTGAAAATGAGTTTGACACCCCTGTCATAGGCACTGAGATAAAATGTGTCCATAGGTGTCAGGTAGGTTGTAGTAATCACTGAGTTATAGCAACAGGTTAAAGCAAATTTCTGGCACTTGAGAAATGCTACAAAAATAAAGCTAATTTTCCAGAGCTGATTTGACAAGGCTCAGACTCTAAACAGATTAGGTTTCACATGACAGAACGATTGAATTGATTAAGGAATACCGACAACAGAAAATGGTTTCTGAATGGCACAAAGAAAACTGTGTGGCCACCCTTCAAGGCCACACAGGTTCCTGGTATTCGTGCATATGGAAAAATACTCACAGAGCCCTTGGGATGTCCGGCATGCCTTTATTCACAGGTGGGCAAGTCATGCATGCTGCAAGCTGTGTGTCTGTCTACATGTCTCATGTCATGGCCCTTGCTCCCCAGCGTGGCACCCATTGTGGCACCTATTGTGGCACCTGTCCCCTCATGTGTCTTTCATCATCATCACCCCCATCAGGGAGTCTCTACCTGTTTAAGTACTAGAGGGAAACAAAGCTGGAACCCTGCCAGAATATTACATAACATAATTCTGTGCATGCGAGCCCACTTCATGTTATGGGAACAGTTTATTGCACCCAGTCTCAAAGCTATGAGAACACTGGTTATCAGGCCCCTCCAAGGCTATGGGAACACTGCTCCCCTTAGCTACCCAGACACCTGGGTGAGGAAGTCAGACTGCCTCCACTTACCCTACACACACTCTCTCTCTCAAATCAATACATTAAAAAAGTTTTTAAAGGATGATCCTTTTTCTAAAGGAGGGTAAGGGATGGAAAGATCACACAAAAAGGAAAAAAGATGCATGGACATGGACAACAGTGTGGTGATGGGGGGCAGGCTATAAGGGAACTAAATAGTAATGGAGAAAATACAATAAAAATAAACAAACAAAATTATTCAAAAAAAGAGATCCTCCAAAGGATAGAGCATATCATTTTGTAATGTGTTGCAGATGTGCCTTGTAAGAAGCATTGTGTTATTATTCAGCATCATTAGATTTTACTACAAAATGCAATATATGGCCTTTGTCTAAAATAAAGGAAGGTTTTAGATTATAGCTCCCAAACATTACCATGTATATTCAAAGCACACATTGTGTGGAAAATTTATCCCTCCTCCATACTTCTTTCTATCTGTCACTAATCAGGGACTTTCTATTAAACTTTTGTTTAATAAAATTAAGGAAATTGGTATTTTTGTTCTTAAACACTTATTGAGATTTTATTATGTGCCAAGCATACTTTATGTAAACATTCTTGATGGATTAGAATACAAAACGTTAGTGTTGGAGGATATGTATAATATCCATAAGAGCCACAAAGTGGAATATATACATGGAATATAATCCTTGACATTTTGTAGCTTCAAACAAAAATTTACTTTATCTAAAGATTGTAGAGAGAGGAATAATTAGGTAGGGCTGATTTTATGGTATGCAAACCATATAGTCACACAGGGACCTACACTCAGAGGGGCCCTGAGAGTGGCTTAAAGCTCTATTATTCTCTTGAAATTATTAATAATGTTTGGACATAGGTCTCAATATTATCATTTTGCACTGGACCCTCACAAATTACAGAGCCAGTCCATTTGTCAGATCTCATTCTGAGATATGTCTATATCTATAGCTCCTAAATGGAAGTGCTCTTCCCACCAAAAAAAAATGATCTAACTTCTCCCTCAGCTTAAGTTTTTCTTTTCTTTGTTCTGATGACCAGTTATTACAAGTCATTCTGCAATAAATTTTTCAAATTATTTATTTATTTATTTATTTTTAGAGAGAGGACAAGGGAGGGAGAGAGGGAGAGAAACATCAAGGTGTAAGAGAAGCATTGATTAGCTGTCTCTTGCAGATCACCAACCAGGAACCTGATTTCAACAACCAGGAGCCCACAGCCCAGGCATGTGCCCTGGCCAGGAATTGAACTAGTGACCTTTCAGTTCAACAGTCAACCCACTGAACCACACCAGTCAGGGCTACAATCTCTTTTTTATTCTCCTGTAAAATCAGCTATGCATATTTATATAAGATGTATTGTATGATAGTGGACAAGATTGGTCTTGAGCAGTTACTTTTCAGCTTTCTCTCAGTTCCCAGTTAAATATTTTCTTCTTCATCCAGTGACTTAAAGAAAAAGCAAATACAACAACCAAAAAAATCTTGCATTTTCTGAGGGAAATACTGTAGACATCAAGAAGCAAGAAATTTATCTATCCTTTCATCCAACCATCCATCTAACTACCTTTTATTAATGTTTTGTGTAACACACATTTATTAATACATACCTATTATGGAAGAACCTAAGAAAATGGAGCCCTGTACCTGAAGTGACTCATAGCTTAATAATACAGGGAGAGTCTGATATATGACACTTTATTGCATTGTTTAATGCAATGCAATAAAGCATTACAGAATGTGAATTAATTGTGAATGTCGAAAGCATCTTTCCTTCTAAGAGTCCTCAATACTTATCCCAGCACTATTTATTTACTGTAGCTGAATTTCTCCACAATTCAATATGGGCCATGAGTGAAGAAGTCCAAAAAGAGCACAGTGGAAAATGGCAGAGTGAGGATGAGGACACTCTTTCATGAGTGGAGAACATAGGAAGATCATGGAGAGGTAACCCTTTTGCTGAAGCTTACAAGGTGAGGGTCCTGTGTCTGAGATGCAGAGGCAGAGATTTAGTTCAGGCAGAAGGAGTAGTATTTACATGGGCCTAGAAGAGGGTGGGTCTTTGCATTGCCCTGTGTCAACCATCCTGGAGGGGCCTGACCTTGGCACAGATTTCTCCACTACACAAAGGGAAATGCCTCCACTGAGATGTAAACTCATAAGCTTGACTTCATTAGTAGGGACCCATACTATTTCAGCTACCCAATCTATCAAACAAGCACACAGCAATCTTTCAACACAAGTATGGTTTATAGCTAGACTCACCATTTGATCTGAAATATATTCACTGTGTAATCCAAGTATTATTTGCCATGGAATCCCCAAATCCTTTAGAATTGTGGGTTAATTTTAAAGTTTTTAAATTAAAATGTTTGAAGTTTCATTCAACATATTGCAAGAAATCAGACATGGTCTACTACCTTCCAAAGCACACAGACATGCCAACACTAGGAAATCCTGGTACCTTTCTGCCACTAGTTCCTGCTTTAATTTTTTTCCATTGAAATATAAGTCCCTCTCATTTTTCTGTTCCTATGGCTTGTCTCTTTTCTGCCCCAAAATAACCTTAACATGCATTATAGATTCATTTACTCTTGTGTGTCCAAACAACCTAAAATACAGTCTGCTTTTTGTAGCATAAGTTTAGTGAAGCCTTGTGGATATGAAAGGCAGTTAGACTACAGTATGGCCCAAAACTACAAAATGGGTGATAATGGTATCTCTGTTCTTTAAAATCATTTATTGTCCCACTCCCCTGTTGCTGACCCTCCATGTGATCTTCATTTCTATGGTTCTGCTCCTGATCTAGCCGTCCTCTTAGTTTGCTTTCCTTTTAGGTGTTGTTGTTAATAACTGTGAGTTTGCTGTCCTTTCACTGTTCATCTTTTTTATCTTCTTTTTCTTAGGTAAGTCCCTTGAAAATTTCATATAATAAGGGCTTGGTGATGATGAACTCCTTAAATTTGATCTTATCTGAGAAGCACTTTATCTGTCCTTCCATTCTAAATGAAAGCTTTGCTGGATAGAGCAATATTGGATATAGGTCTTTGGATTTCATGACTTGGAATACTTCTTTCCAGCCCCTTCTTGCCTATAAGGTCTCTTTTGAGAAATCAGCTGACAGTCTGATGGGAACTCCTTTGTAGGTGACAGTCCCCTTATCTCTTGCTGCTTCTAGGATTCTCCCCTTCATTTTAATCTTGGCTAATGTAATGATGATGTGCCTTGGTGTGTTCCTTCTTGGGTCCAACTTCTTTGGGACTCTCTGAGTTTGCTGGATTTCCTGGAAGTCTATTTCCTTTGCCAGACTGGGGAAGTTCTTCTTTATTATTTGTTCAAATAAGTTTTCCACTTGTGGCTGTTCCTCTTCCCCTTCTGGTACCCCTATAATTTGGATGTTGGAACATTTAAAGATGGCCTGAAGGTTCCTAAGCCTCTCCTCATTTTTTTTTGAATTCTTGTTTCTTCATCCTTTTCTCTTTGGTCATTTTTTTCCTCCTTCTGGTCCACTCCTTTGATTTGAGTTCCAGTTTCCTTTCCATCACTATTGGTTTCCTGTGCATTTCCCTTCATTTCAATTAGTTTAGCCTTCATATGTTCCTCTAATTTGTGACTAAAATCAACCAGTTCTGTGAGCATCCTGATCACCAGTGTTTTGAACTGTGCATCTGAAAGTTTGGCTATTTCTTGGTCACTTAGATTTATTGGCTCGGGGGCTCTGAGTTGTTCTTGAGCCATGTTTTGATCTGTTCTTGCCTGTTACAACATATGAGGAGCTGAGCCTTAGGTGTTCACCAGTGTGGGGCCACCCAGATCGCTGTTTTGTGGTGCTGTATTTGGGGGTGGGTCATTTATTGAACCCATCGCTGTTCTTTTATTTCCTGTGGCTGTCTTCCTGTCCAGGCCCTTTGCCCACCGCTAGTTTGTTTTTCCCTCTCTGCCCTCCTCTCACATTGGTCTCACCTCCTCTTCTCCAAAGAACATTGGAAATTTCAAGTCCCTACTTGATTATGCAAAGAAAACCAGATCCGTGTACCATGTACGTTTAAAGAGTAGGGCACAAGAATTCCCCAAACAAATCTGCATAGCGTCCTGTCCTTCCCAAGAACTTGCCAACGTCTGAAATTCCACTCTTCTCTCTCCACCTCCTCCAGCAGTCTCCACAAGTAAAATGGAGAAGTGCAAGAATTTTTATTCCTGGTGATATAACTCATACTGGAATAGTAGCTTATTTTTCTTTCTGTAATTGACATTGATATGTATATGTTGTATACCTTGATAAATAGCTGTATACATTGGTAAAGAGTTTTGTGCAAAGTACCTCATGTGACAGTTTCTATTTCTGATTTGCTTGCATATACAGCAGAAATGGCGTGTTTTAAAACAATCCCAGTTTAAATCCTAGGGTTTAAAACAACCCTAGCCTATATAAGGCACAGGGCCTTATATAACTATCTCTATCACTATGGTTATTCCATTATAGTGTAATTACCTATTTAGGTAATTATTTTCTTAATAGACTGTGAGTGGCTTCAGGGTAGGAACTAGATTGAACTTACCTCTATCCTCGATGCCTAATACCATTTCTAGCACATAGGTGATGTTCAATAAAATACAATATTTGTCAAATGAATCTGTGAATGACCGGTATTTAAAAGGCATCAAGATAAGTCTAATAGAAATTTAGTGGAATATCCCAATAAAAATCAGACATCATTCAGAAAGAAACTATTCTGGTAATCACTTCAGGAAATGGGTTTGTACTAGTGTTTGAGTAATCATTAGGTTAATCTTATCCTATCTCCTTACATTTCATTATTTTGAGTGATAAAAACTTCTCTGGTTCTTCTAATTACTGATAACTGCTGATAAATGCAGAATGCCTATATCACTAACTGATGGAAACTTCCCTAGAAACATGTACTATTTTGATCTCTTAAAAATAAGAGTATTGTTTACCATTTTCTCCGATGATAGTAAGAGGCTAGAAAAGAAAAGGCATGAAATATATTGCCAGGCTCTTCTAGGGACAAGGAAGCTTAGACCTTAAATAATGAAACTGTGGTCAGGTTTAGAGCATGAGGTTTCTGGAATGTAGTAAAAATGAGCTCATGGACACATGCATTGCTTTCCCAGATGCCCATCGCTTCATGTACAGATCTGCAAAGTGAACTGGAAATTTTAGCTCGGTCTCTTCCCAGCCCCCCATTCCAAAGTGCTCAGATTAAAATGACAATAATTATGAGATGGCAAAGAACAGAACATTTTTAATCAACAAAGAAAATTTAATCATATTTTTAAAATAAGACAATTTCTCTGAAAACATCTATCTTTTATCATATGTTGGTATACTCAGCCTCCAGAAATTGAGTTAACAATGGCCAGTTTGGGGAGGCACTGAGGCATGTGTTTGAAGACTGAACACATAGCTGTGGGCTCCAAAGGTGAAGATAAGCTCTGTCCCAGTCACTTGCCTCACTGTGACAGAAATTTTGCATCAGCACCACCTGGGACAGCAGGTGTGGTCAACTACCAGGCTGATGGCAGAACACCAGTCAGAGGCACTTTTAACAAACAGGCATCCTTTTTCAGACATAAAGCAAAGTAGCTCAGAAATTATTTATTTCCCCCTAAATATCATCTGATTAGGATAATAAAACTTCTTATCATTAACTGGGGTAGGAAAACATGCATTGTGATCATTAGGACCATTGTACACATTCACACTGTGGCTTATCCTGCTATTAACTTGGGCAAGTTATTTCACCTCTCCACTTCTCAGTTTTGCCATCTGCAAAATGGGATGCCTTTATTACAGTGTTTGGAATAGGATAAAAATAAGAATATATTTGCATAGCACTTAGCATCATGCCTGGCACAGGGAAAGTACACAACAATTTCCTAGCTGTCTGTATGAATAGAAAGAAAAAAAGATGGACATATAAATACTTCCTTAAAATTTGACATAAAGCCACCCAATCTACTTATATGAAATTCTTAAATTTCTTTAATATTTATTTACTATATATGGCACTATATGCAATATTTATTCATGTAATATAGCCAAGGTAAGAAACATCTCCAATGGAATATAAAGTTTGTAATTAAGACCTGGCTTCTCCATTTACTAATTTTGTGAGAATTTGAGCAAGCCACTTCTGAGTTCCACTTTCTATACCAATTAAATGTGGATGATAATGCCCATCAAAAAGTGTTGTTGAGAAGTTTTAACCAAATGCAATTTTATCCTGTCCTAGTAGGTCATTGCTCTGAGATGCAGTGACAGGTCAGTGCAGCTTGCTTTGCTCTACACACACTGCATGTAGCTTGTCTTCTCCACTGCTGGCCCTACTGCCCAGCACAGACTCCACACTGGCCACAGGTACTGGCTGTGGACCCTACACAGGGAAAGGTGTGTGACTCAGTGGCAATAACTTCTCACAGGCCTCTCCAGAGGCTCTTCCTTTTTGGTCTCATTTTGGCTGCCAGGCAATATGAAGTTCATGGTTATGAATTAAAGGGAGAATTTGTCTCCATAATAACAAGACTGAATTGTAAACAACATCTGTCACTAATTGCCCATCCACCATCCACTCTCCTCTGAGACTGAGATAACAACGAGGTGAGTATGGGCCCTTGGGGAAAGCTTTGTACTGAGTCTTATGATGATTTATTTTAAAAGAAGTAACTGCATCCCGGTTTCAGATTTTTAAATGTTTGAGCTTTTCTAGAATCCTTTACCACTCAAGTGCTGTGACCTGGGTTGGAGGGGCTTTGGGGGAGGGAGCTCATGGAAAATGACGACCCCCCTACCCTGTGTTAGTTCCCAGCGTGGGTAGAGGGCGCTCTCACCACCAACCTTCCCCTGTGGATACAAAATGCTCTGGGAGGAATCACCGGACCTTTATATCCAACCACTGAATTCTAAGAACCCCCTTCAGACCGTGGGGCTGATTTGGGTGAGGAGTTTGTCAGCCCTGGAGCACACCCCCTGTGAGTGCAGTTGCAGCACATGTGGCACTAGCCTGAGCACTAACAATGCTCCCTGGCACTCCCAAACACCAGAAATTCAGACTGCAAAATGTGCTTCTACTTCTGCCCCACCCCTGATGCACCACACCTGCCTCCTGCCTCTTCCAAATGGAGGTAATGAATTGTGCAGAAAAGCACTTTGGAAGTGTTCAAGAGAGCAGTGCCTCGGCCATCAATGAGGTAACATGGAAACAAAAGGTTTAAAGCTCCACTAAGAATCCCCTGAGTCACCCGCTTCCTCCCTTCTTTTAGTCTGCACCATGCAACTCAGCTCAGTGGGTTTCTAAATCGTTCAGTTAATTTTAGCTGTTTCTAGATAGATAGCCATACTGTAGGTGAATCATCAGGAAAATTGAGGATATGAGTAAATAGCACACTGCTCTATTGTGAACCCCTTCATCAATGTTTTAAAGAAAAGACAGGCAGGGTAGCTCTTCATTACATAAGTGTTTTGGGGATGATGCAGAAAAACATACACACATACACACACACACACACGCATGCACATGTGTAATGTGCAGCAGTAATTGATGATGAAAAAAGCCACTTTCTTTTTGTTCATATTTAGCTTTCTGTGTCTTTACTTTCTCAAATGTAAAGAACACCTATATTTGACTCTCCAGAAAGGGATTTATTACACAATTCTGATGTTATTTTTCTCTTCTTGAATTGACTCATCACCATTTTCGGTGCAAATGAGGAGGATCTGTGTATCGTGAGAGTGTAAATGTGACTAACAGTAAAAAGAAAGTGTTACTTGTTCCATCTATTTCAGGGAATACAACATGAAAAAATATTGCCTCCTTTGTTCATGATCTGTGGTATCAGCCTGTCCCTATTCAGGAGATTTTATTGTTTTGGATTAAGGAATCTATTTTGTAACCTGTTATTAAGCCAAACATCTTCTCCACATTCTTGTTACAAAGGGTTGTATTTTCCTGCCCATCCTACCCCCACTTGGCTTTGCCTTTGATGCAATTAGAACAATAGAACTGAATTTTTAGCTGCAAAGAATTCAGAACCAGACTTCTACCATGCAAAATGGCATTCAACTTGAGTTAGAGAACTGGAAAGATGAGTAGAATGCAAAAAAGATGTCCTGGTATTATCACCCAAAGGAATGTTTTAATTGGTTATTCATCATTTTCAGAAAGCCAGAGAATTATGTTCCAGTTAGATGTAAGGTAGCTTCTCCAAAATTATACACCAGATATCCTCTTTTATGTATCTTTGTATCCTTCATGATGTTTTCACAGTGAGTTTTGGTAGAATGTAAATAAACAAATGGATAAAACAATGGAATTGAACTTTTGAAAGTGAGGTGTGGAGACAAGAAAAATAAGATGTGAAGAGAATAATATCTTTTATTAGTGAGATCAGGTTTTCTCAGCATATTGGCAGTTTGGACAAGACATTTTTTGTTTCCTTTTTGGGGCAGGGATTGCTGCACTGTGCACTGTAGGTGGTGGGGAGTGGGGGAAAAGAAAGTAGGGAGAAATCATTACTAGTTGAGAACCACTGAGTCAGAGAATTAATTTCTTTTTACCCACAGGAGCTGAGAATAATCAGAGTTCTTTAAGTGCACATGGCTCAGGATGTACATGTAGAGTCATGTTACAAATAATAACATTATTATTAAGAAATTTTAGTTCCAAAAAGTATTTAAGGTATGTCAAAGTATAGAATCCTGATTATATGAAAGTATATTGTTACCAAGTTCATTATGTTTCTTAGAACCATTTTTCTAATTGGTGTCAGGTATACAAGATATACCATGGCAAACTTTGAACACACAGCCAGTAGATTATCATTCAGATCATTCAGGCATTTGCATGAGTAGTTAGACCATTACCACTCTCTCTAATAGCAATATGGTTGGAATAGAATGTAAACTCAGTGACAGAAGGCAACTTCCCCATTTTTATGAGTGTGAACCTACTTGATAGGATTGTGCCAGATGTAAGGTAGGCACTCAGCAAATGTTAACTGGATGAATGAATGAATGAATGAATGAATGAGCTTCTCCTTCCCAAATTTACTGCCAATTATACTCTTCTGTATTGACTGAGCCCAGATTATAGATTGAATATTATCTGTACTTTTAAAAAGATTATTGTAAGATACAGTATGAACTTTTTATAGTATTTTAGTTTTCCATCTATGAGTGGGGACCCATCAAAATGGAATTATCTTCTGTCAGGCAGGCCCCTTGTAGAACAGACCTCCCTCATGAGGTGAATGTTCTAGAAACCCATCTTTATCAGTATACCAGCTGGCATTGTTGTGAGAAGCTGTGTTTGGATTCAGTGAATTTTTTTGAAGAATCTTTCAACATGTTTACCCACTTCATGATGGGTGCTTTATGAGCCCATCTGCCTACATCACACTGAGTATTCAGAATTTTTTGGTGAAAAATGACATGATCTCTGTGCCCCACCTTCCCTAGTCACCCAATCTTGCCCAAGAGAATTTCTTTTGTTTCCCTGGATGAAAGAAGTCCTCAGAGGGAAACATTTTGCTGATGTGGAAAAGATGAAACAAAAAATGGCAAAAGCACTGAAAGGCATCAAAATCAACAAGTTCAAAAACTGTTTTGAGTAGTGGAAAAAAGGCTTGATAGGTGTATTGCATCAAATGGAGAGTGCTTTCAAGGTGACTGAAGTTTAAACATGCAAGAATAAATGTACAATTTCTTATAACTTCCATTTGGGGGGGGGTCCTCCCTGTATACATGGAACTTACAGTGTTACAGGTTTCTTCTACAGTTGATTGTTTACTCAATAATTACTTTAAGTAATAGTTTTATAATTGAAGAAGGACAAGCACTTGGGTAACACCCATGTCACCACTTTCTCCCAGTAGTATTCTAAGTCTGCCTGGTTACTTACTTGGATGCTAAAAAAATTAATGAACTTGTTTATTTACCAAAAAAATCTAATGCAGTTTACAAATCACTCTCTTGCAAGAATTTAAACCCAAATAAATGAAATGAGTTTAGGAATGTACATATTATAATATGAACCATAGTTACTGATATATTACTAGATTATGATATATGAAATTGTTTTTGTAATTCAAAAATTGTCAAATATACTTCCATCCAACATAGAGGTGTAAATAGATACACTTTGCCTCCTTGCACAACCAAAAGAAGAACAACAGAAAATTTAAAAACAAAAAATAACCAGAACTGCCAGAAATGTGAACTCTATGGAAGTCCAAAAAACAAGTGGTTAAAGAAGAAACATTCATCCCAAAAGGTAGGTGGGGCAGAGACAGGCAGCCTGGGTGGAGAGAACTCACAGCAAGTCAGCAGCTGGAGGACAATGGTGGGCGAGGCAGCAGCTGGCATACTGGCATCCACATTTGTGTGCAGATAAACTGGGAAAAACAACTGGGAAGCAAAACAGACCATGCAACCCAGGTTCTACTGCAGGGAAATAAAGCCTTAAAACCTCTGACTGAAAAAACTGTGGGGGTTAAGGCAGCAGGAATAACTCCCAGTCTCACAGAATAGTTTGTTGGAGAGACTCACAGGGGTCCTAGATGTACACAAAACCACCCACCAGGGAGTCAGAACAAGAAAGGCCAAATTTGCTTGTGGGTAGAGGAGGAAGTGATGGAAAGCCAGCTGAGAGCTGACCAAGCAGCATTGTTCTCTCTCAGACCCTTCCCCCACATATAGCACCTCAGCAAAGTGACTTGAGTTGCCCCACCCTGGTGACTACCTAAGATTCCACCTCTTACTATGTAACAGGCTCACCAAGACAAAAAATATGGCTGAAATGAAAGAACAGATCAAAGCTCCAGAAAAAAATACAACTGAGTGCTGAAGAGATAGCTGACCCATCAAATGCAGAGTTCCACTGGTAATTAGGATGCTCACAGAAATGGTTGAGTATGGTCAAAAAATGGAGGAAAAAGTGAAGACTATGAAAGGTGAAATAAAGGAAAATGTACAGGGAACTAACAGTGAAGGGAAGGAAACCAGGACTCTGATCAACAGTTTGGAGCAAAAGGAAGAAATAGATATTCAACCACAACAGAATGAAGACACAAGAATTAAAAAAAAATGAGGAGAGGCTTAGGAACTCCTGGGACAACTTTAAACACTCCAACATCTGAATCATAGGGATATCAGAAGGGGAAGAGAAAGAGAAAGAAATTGAAAACTTATTTGAACAAATAATAAAGCAGAACTTACCCAATCTGGCAAAGGAAACAGACTTCCAGGAAGTCCAGAAAGCTCAGGGAGTCCCCAAAAAGTTGAGTACAAGAAAGTACACACTAAGGCACATTATAATTACATTACCCAAGGCTAAAGATAAGGAGATAATCTTAAAAGCAGCAAGAAAAGAGGAGACAGTTACCTAAAGGAGTTTCCATAAGACTATCAGCTGATTTCTCAAAAGAGACCTTGCAGGAAAGAAGGGGTTGGAAAGAAGTATTCAAAGTCATGAAAAGCAAAGACCTACATCTAAGATTACTCTATCCAGCAAAGCTATCACTCAGAATGGAAGGGCAGATAAAGTGCTTCCCAGAGACTTCCGCCAAGATGGATGCGTAGGTGAAAGCACTTCACCTTCTCACACAACCAAGTTTAAAAACAACAAAGTTTTAGCAACAAAAATGCAGCCAAACCACAGAAAATTGAACTACATGGAAGTCTGACAACAATGAGCCCTTCAGCCAAACTGGTAAGAGGGGCAGAGCCAGCAGCAGAGCTGGGTCGGGCAGGAAAGATCTACCAGATTGACCCAGGTGCACTACCCAGGTGCGCCAGCAGCCATTGGCGGATCCCTGCTGTGGAGAAGTGGGTGGACCCACTGAGGGCAGACCGTGGTCACACATTTGTGTGAAGATAAACCAGTGAAGGAGCTAGCAGAGGTGAGATGGACTGCGCAGGCCCCAGCGGCGGAAAGCTGCAGAGAGAACCGCCATTGTCCCTCTCTGACCCCACCCCCACGTACAGCATCACAAACCAGCAACCTGGGTGGCCCCACACTGGTGAACAACTAAGGCTAAGCTCCTCATACATAACAGGCAAGAACAGGTCAAAACATGGCTCAAGAACAACTCAGAGCCTCAGAGCCAATAAATCTAAGTGACCAAGAAATAGCCAAACTTTCAGATGCACAGTTCAAAACACTGGTGATCAGGGTGCTCACAGAACTGGTGGATTTTAGTCACAAATTAGAGGAACATACGAAGGCTACACTAATTGAAATGAAGGGAAATGCACAGGAAACCAATAGTGATGGAAAGGAAACTGGGACTCAAATCAATGGAGTGGACCAGAAGGAGGAAAAAAATGGCCAAAGAGAAAAGGATGAAGAAACAAGAATTCAAAAAAAATGAGGAGAGGCTTAGGAACCTTCAGGACATCTTTAAACATTCCAACATCCGAATTATAGGGGTACCAGAAGGGGAAGAGGAACAGCCACAAGTGGAAAACTTATTTGAACAAATAATAAAGGAGAACTTCCCCAGTCTGGCAAAGAAAATGCACTTCCAGGAAATCCAGGAAGCTCAGAGAGTCCCAAAGAAGTTGGAACCAAGGAGGAACACACCAAGGCACATCATCATTATATTAGCCAAGATTAAAATGAAGGGGAGAATACTAGAAGCAGCAAGAGATAAGGGGACTGTCACCTACAAAGGAGTTCCCATCAGACTGTCAGCGGATTTCTCAAAAGAGATCTTATAGGCAAGAAGGGGCTGGAAAGAAGTATTCCAAGTCATGAAATCCAAAGACCTACATCCAAGGTTGCTCTATCCAGCAAAGCTTTCATTTAGAATGGAAGGACAGATAAAGTACTTCTCAGATAAGATCAAATTCAAGGAGTTTATCATCAACAAGCCCTTATTATATGAAATGTTCAAGGGACTTACCTAAGAAAAAGAAGATAAAAAAGATGAACAGTGAAAGGACAGCAAACTCACAGTTATTAACAACCACACCTAAAACAAAAGCAAACTAAGAGGACAGCTAGATCAGGGGCAGAACCGTAGAAATGAAGATCACATGGAGGATTAGCAACAGGGGAGTGGGAGAAGGAGAAGGGGGGATAAGGTGCAGAAAATAAGTAACATAGATGATAGATAGAAAATAGATAGGGGGAAGGGCAAAAATAGTATGGGAAATATAGAATCTAAAGAACTTGAGACATGTGGTCATAAACTAAAGGGGGGAATTGTGGGGGAAGGGTGTGCAGGGTGGAGGGGAATGAAGGGGGGAAATAGAACAACTGTAATGGCATAATTAATAAAATATATTTTTTAAAAAAGTACTTCCCAGATAAAGTCAAGTTAAAAAAGTGCATCATCACCAAGCCATTTTTATATGAAATGTTACAGGGACTTATCTAAGAAAAAGATAAAAAATATAAACAGTAAAATGACAAGAAAATCACAACTATCAACAAATAACTTAAAAAACAAAAACAAACTAAGCAAACAACTAGAACAGGAACAGATTCACAGTAATAGAGATCACATGGTGGGTTTTCAGTGGGGAGGGGGATGGAGAAAAATGGGGGAAAAGGGACAGTGAATAAGCATAAATGGTAGGTACAAAATAGACAGGGGGTGGTCAAGAATAGTATGGAAAATGGAGAAGCCAAAGAACTTATATGTGTGACCCATGGACATGAACTAAGGTGAGGGAATGATGGTGGGGGGTGGTACAGGCCAAAGGGGAATAAAGGAGAGAAAAAAATGGGACAACTGTAATAGCATAACCATTAAAATATATTTCAACAATTGTCAAATATGGCAACATCATATAGTTCAACCAAACAGATGCTGAAATCACATGTACAGAGAGAGAGAGAGAAAACAAAACTACCTTTTAGAGATATATCAGAAAACAGCAATGTCAGGAAAGGAATTAAGACCAAGTGTTTTTAGAAAACTTTCTCTGCATTAGCTCTGAACTCCTCTGCAGGGAAGATTATTACTTTATTACTTCATTTGGGGATGACTGAAATGCCTAAATTTAAAATTTGTGCTAGGTAAATTTATACCCTCCTTTCTTAGTCACTCCTTTTCTACAATTTATACCTAGCTTATTGACTATCCATATGAATTAACAACTAGAAATACTGGAGACAAAATGCACTGTATAACTAAGTAATAAATACTTTTCATTTCTACAGTACACATAAAATGATGTTTCTATGACACATTTTATGTTTTGTTTTGTTTTGTTTTGTTTTGTTTTTATCTTCAGGCTTTGGTAAAACCATAGGTATTTCTCCAGACCAAATGCCTTTATAAAATGTGTTGTCTCTAGAAAGAATATTTTTGAAGTGCAAGGTATGAGGAAAATTAGTTATCCTGGGACATATTTGATACAGGAATTACTCTTTATTGAAGTTGATTATTTATTTTTTTCATATGGGATTTGTTTACTTTATAATTATAAGGAATTTTCCTTCTACTAGTTTTATGACCAAAACAATATGCTTATAAAACAACCACCAAACAAATCAAAGCAGAGCAAACTGACAATGATCAGAGGAGTGGGAGGAGGGGGTCACAGGGAAAAGAAGGGGAAGGGGCAAGCCAAGAAGCGTATGTAAAAGACCCATGGCCAAAGACAACAGTGGGTGGAATTGAATGCGCGAGTTTGGTGTGTGTAGGGCAGGGAAGAGTAACAGAGGTTAAAGGGGGACAACTGTAATTGAACAACAATTAAAAAATGAAAAGAAAAAGCCTACTACCAATTAAGTAAAAAGGTGTTGATGAATCATTTTCTGCAAACGTTAGGAACAAGCCATTCCTCAATGGTAACAATAGATGAATCTGAGTAGTGAAACTTAAAAAAAAGTAACAAAAGATATCTTAGTGATTGCCCTCTAATTGAACATTGTTACTACTAGTGATTGATTGTAATGTCACATTTGACTTTTTTCTCATTGCTATATTAAGCCCAAAGAACTTTACTCCTCCTCACCAATACCTCAATTCTTTAGGCATTCAGAGATACTCTTCAAGGACAGCCACATACTCTCAGATTTTATAGCTGTATGGTTCTCGGTTCTCTCCAGAACATTAGGATAACATTGGAAAATGTCATAGTACTGATATTGGACCTGTAATTTACCTGGATTTTGCTCTTCTACTCTTTGGCATGGCTATTTCTAAGGCTGTGTAACCTTCAGAATTTGAAGGCACATTTCTCCACTTTATCCTATCTGATTTTGCTATATTATGAAGTATTTGGGGCAATTGATTAGAGCTATGGTTATCAAAGTGTCATTCCCAAACCATCAGCATCAGCACCACCTGGCAATTTGTTAGAAATGCAAATTATTAGTATCACTGCAGATTTAGTGGGTAAAAATTAAGGAGGTGGCACTCAGCACTCTGTACTCCTACAAGTGTCCACATTATTCTGATGCTCACAAAAGTTTGAGCATCACTGTATTGGAGATATATTTTGGGGAACTAGAGTTTTGACCCTCCTTGGAACAAAAACTTACATTGATCAATGAGTTATAATTTCTTATTCTTCATTTTTTTCTACAAAGTACCTGTTTAATTAGAGTAACTGGGTGGGAAGACTAAAGTCTGTTAGAAATCCACAGTTGTCATCAACGGAGTAGTCCTGATTAAATGAGTCAATTTCTCACTCATACACAGGGACACTGTGGAATTCCTAAGAACTTCAACTAGAATAGTGTGTAGCCCCCTCCCTAAACAAGCTTGGAAGAGATCTGGGGTAGGAGCTACCTATCCATGACATTCTATATGTTTCAGCTTCTGAAAGTATTTGAAATTCTGCAGAATATTGTGGCAAACAGCATAACTATGGTGTGTTGTTCCTATAGATAAATACTGGAAAAGATAGATTTATTTCATTTTGTTTTTTAGCAAAACACCTTGCTAAGCCATTTAATGGTGTTGTGGGGAGAGGGATAGGCCTAATAGAATAGTCAGGAAAATGAGAGATTGAAGCAAAAAACCAAAATTATTTGTGTAAGAAAAGCCAACATTTTAATTTTTAATTTTTTATTTATTGATTGATTTGAGAAAGAGAGAAACACCAATTCATTGTTCCACCCATTTATGCATCCATTGGTTGATTCTTGCATGTATCCTGACCAGGGATCAAACCTGAAACCTTAGCCTATAGGGACGATGCTCCAACAAACTGAGCTATCCACCCAGGGTGAAAAGCCAACTTTTAGCAACAGTCCAGAAAAAAGAAGTGAGGCCCAGGGAGTGGACAGCACAAAGCCAGGTTATGAGAGGATATGTGAGAGCCAAGGAGAAAGAGGTGGCCAATAAAAAGTTATAGTAGCAGATCCAACCTAATCAAAGGGACATCTAATACATATTAAAATGAAAGTTACCTGTCATGCTCTGCCAGGCTGTATTCTTCTCCAGGATTCTCAAACTGTGGTGACCAGACTGTAGTGTGGCCCCCACGTGATCATTGCTTCTTGATGCTCATGCCCAGAGATATCCCCCTCCACTTGGAGACCTATGACTTGCTTCTAAACAAAAGAATATGGCAAAGGTGACAAGATTGACCTGATTGTGTGTACATAATTATGAACCTGATTGTAGGACCTGTCTTGCTGGAGTCTCTCCCTTTCCCTTGCTGAATCTGAAGTAGCAAGCTGCCGTGTAGGGAGGCCCACATGGCAAAGAACTGTAAACAGCCTCCAACAGCAAGCCAACAAGACACTGAAGTCTTCAGTCCTACTGCTGCAAGGAACTAAATTCTGCCAACACCCTGAGTCAACCTGGAAGCAAAGCCTTCCCCAGGTGAGCTTCACATGAGACCACCATCCTGGCCAGCACCATGGTTATAGCCTGTGAGACCCTTAAGCAGATAACTCAACAAAGTCATGCTTGGACTCCTGGTGGTGATTGGAACTCTCATTTTAAATATTTGAGTATGCATTTAAAGAAAAGAGGAGACTCCACTTATGGGTTTAGATCTGAAACACTGTTGCTGATAGGCAGAATAGATGCACATTACTGAGGAGAAAGTGTAATAACTCTCTAATAAAAAAATGAATTCTCAGGCTATTTACTGATTAAAGATCTGAAAGAGGTCCCGATTCTCTGTCAGCAAAGTTTAGAAAATGTAAGAAAGAGGGGTATATTTTTCAGGGAACAGCATGGCAAGCAGAATCTCACAGCAAAATTCTTCTGAGGAGGCAGATGGATGAAGGTAGGAGACAGTGTGAAGAGGACTGTCCACTCACAGCTCCAAGGTTGGGACAGCTGGTCTCCCACCTCTAGTCAGATTGCTTCCAGAAAAGGTTCTGAGTCCTGATAGGTAATCAGATTTGCTCATTTCCTGGAGGTAGGGGACAGAAGGTCAAGTTACATCTCCTCTAAGACTTAGCCTACCTGCTACAGTCTCTCAACAACAACCCCAAAACAGACAGTAGTCTAGAGACTGTTCTTATGTCAACAAGAAGCATGGAAGCTCAGGTAAAGAAGAAGGCAGGCATATTAAAAGACAAAATATAAATACAAAAAAAACATATTTAATATATTAAAAGACAAAATATAAATACAAAAAAAAAGAAGAAGAAGAAGGCAGGCACCTGGGTTCCACAGAGTCATTCTATACCTGTCAGTGAAGGTAGACTCAGTGTGGTTCTTTTTCAGCACTACGAAGAACAGGCATTACAGCCCTCCTCTGATGAATGGAACACCAGCTAGATTTTCTCCTCAAGGTTCTGGGTCCCAGGTACTTGAAAGAGAGATCTGCCAATTTTACAATTATATAAGTTAGAAAAAACTAATGTCAGGGTATAAACTAAATAAAGCAATAGTGTTTAACCAGAGAACAGAATGAAACAGCAGTGAACAAACTACATAGGAAATGAAATATCAAAAGAACATGACTAATATTTTCCATTATCTGGGCAGGATCTCAATGGCCCAACCTATATATTCCTGAAGGTAAACAATTTTAAGCCATGTAATTTAGGGTGTGAAATGTAGTGTAATGACCCATTCTCCTCCCCAAATGATACATCTAGATAATTAAAACATAGGAGACATTTTAGAAACTCTAAATGTAGATTTCGTCTATAGCTTTATGAGCTGTGATATATTATGACCTAGAACCATGAGGCAGTTCTTTCTCTAAGAAATGCTGCAATGAAAGTAATGTAAATAGGCAATACATAGAAGCAGAAACATTGTTTTATTCTGTTATTATCATTAACATAGTGACTGAAATAATTTGAAATCAACAACAGATATATCAGTACTACCTTGCAAGGTAATTTTCTATGCTCAAAAATTAATAAACAGCCTGATTTTTGGTAGTTTTAAAATTTTATATACTTTTTTACAAGAAGAATCTTTTGAGAATGGTATGTGACTGAATAGTAATGTGAATTAATCGGGACCTTAACTTCCCTCTCTAGTCAAGAAGAATCATTCTTTTTTAACCTTTACATTTATCCTATAGTTCCCAAGTGTTATTCAATTCAACAGTACTTAATCTTCAGGACATCCCTGTAAGGTAAAGTCGTGTTATTAAATGAGGTACAAAAGGATTTAATGATTTGGCCCAAGTTCCATAAAAAATCGATGCCAAAGGGCAGGATTAAAATGTAAAATGTAAATTCAATGGACCAATTTTCTCTCTGGACACAGGTTTTTTTTTTATAATACACTCATAAAAAATTTTGGAAGTTGACAATCACCTTTTGAAGGTATCCTTGTCTTCTAAAAGATAAGATAATGATAGATTGATATAAGACTTGGTGAGGAAGTAAGTCATTTCCTCAAAGAAGAGAAATAGTAGAAAATGTCATTTTACAGCCAAGAGTAAGTATAATCAGAGTTGAGAAGACCTGATGCTATTCTTCTGTAATGATGACCTGAAGTTAGCTAGGGATGAGTTAAAGTAAACAGCAAGGGGACAAACTACAGTATGGTCAGAAAGGCGTGCTGCTATCATCCAAGCCCCTTGATGGAAAAGCAGTGGGAGAGTAAGTGGTTTCTAAGTCTATGTTCATTTCCTAGGGCTTCTGTAACATAAAGTACTATCAACTGAGTAGTTTAAAGCAGCAGAAATTTACGTTCTCATTGTTCTAGAAGCTAGAGTCCAAAATCGAGGTGTCAGCAGAGTTGACCCCTTCTTAGGACTCTGAGGGAGAATCTGTCCCAGGCCTCTCCTAGCTCTGATGGTGTCTACCATCCTTGGTGTTCGTTGGCTTGTACACACATACTCCAGTCTCTGCCCCATCATCACATGGCATCCTCCCTCTCCAGCTCTCTTCACTTGACTTTCTTTTTATAATGACACCAGTTACGATGCTGAAGGCCTCACCTAAATGATCTCATCTTAACTTGATTAAATATACAAAGACCCTATTTCCAAATAAGGCCACATTCACAGCTACTGACAGGTCTTCAACATATCTTCTTGAGGGAAACAAATCAACCCATATCAAAGGCCAAGGAGTGCAACAGAATCTCTGAACAAACTTTTCATGAAAACCTACAATTTAAATTAATCTCATCAAAACTCTCGATTATAGATGTGGCAAGATAATGAAGATAAAATTATGGGCTGCAGGTTAGTGACTATGCTACTAGCCTAGCACATGGCCCATCTTCCTTTTGAAGAGACTAATGATGATCACTGTTAAGTCTCATATGCTTTGACATGGGCATGTCTGCCTTTGGGAGGCACCACCCTATGTCCATTCCTGGGCCATTTATGGAATAGGTTGTAACTTCTTACAAAAAATAACTCTTCTGCATGTGTGGAGATTGTGAAGTATTGCTTTATTCACCTGAATATCCCTCTCTTGTAAGAAGGGTCCTTTTTGCCTACCAACCCCTCACATGCCAATTCATCTCTTAACCCCCACCCCAGGAAGTGCAAACAGGACACAGGACACTGCTGCTCTGGGAAGACTCTGTCACAGAGAAATCATTAACATCCAAGTATAGAAACTATTGTGAGAACTTGTTTACAAAGGGATGAGGACCCCTATTTGTGAAGAAGACTTGTTTTTAAACAAATTATGCCAAATTGAAATTATTTATTAATAAATCCTATTACTATTTCAATAATGCTCTTTCCATTTAGGAAATTGATTCCTGATAGAAAAATTGTTATTTGTGACCATACATTTTCAAGGAACTTTGTCTTTTCAAGAGTAAGAGGACCACTGATTTAAACATATAAGTTGTTTTTAGATTAACATTGACCCTTTGTTTTTTAAATCCTCTATAAAAATTTGGTGTATTTTCCAGGAAGTTTCATCCTGCAATTGATGGAAGAAATAACTTTTAAAGAAATACAGAAAAAGAGCAAAAAAAATAGTATTTCAAGATATTATCTGTAGTTATTAGAAACAAATGGAAGAGCAATGGGATATACTCAATATCTTCTTTTTTTTAATCCTCACCTGAGGATATGTTTATTGATTTTAGGGAGAAAGGAAGAGGGAGAGAGAAAGCAAAAGATTGATGTGAGAAACATAAGTCTGTTGCCTTCTATATGTGCCCGACCAGGGATTGAACCCACAACTTTTTGGTGCATGGATGATGCTCTAACAAACTGAGCCATGTGGCCATGGCTGGAATGTATTTTAAAGTGCATGTTTTAAGAAGGACATCATTTGCCTTTCATATATTTTTCTTTTGCATTAGCTGTGCAATATTTACCAGATTCACATATGTTACACTAAAATCAATGAAATAATCTCATTCCTTTCCTGTGAGATAATCTCATTCCTGTGGCCTATCCTGCTTGTTTGTTTTTTGATCATGTCCTTGTTACCTTCAGATACCCAGACATTCGGAAGTGGATGGAAAACAAGTCTTTGTTCTTCAACACCCAGCCCATGACCTCATACAATACAATAAAGTCAAAATTCATTATCTGTGTTAAGTTTTTGTCGTTATCCAGAAAAATAACACCACAACTTTAATTCTAAAAAATATTGATATAGGTCAGTAAATAGTTAACTTAACCCTAGAAAGTTTATTTTTTTAAGATAAATGTGAATTTTTGAGTCTTGTGAAATAGAATTATTAATTAGAAAAATTCTTACCACTGGGTCTATCTGGGGTAAAAATAAAGAGAAGAAATATGACTGGAATTACTAGATATAGAAAGAATTTAGAAAGAAAAAATGAAAGGGTTGCAATTTTCTTTTTAATCTTGGTGAATAATGCTATTTACAATAGAAGTGAAAATTACATTATTCTTGAAGTAAGAGAATTGCTCACTTCAGATATGTACTCTGCTTTATGTCTGGAAGTTTCAAGGATATATTGAAAAGGACTCCCACCACTAAAATTCTTTTTGGGGGGATGAGTGTAGTGGTGAGGACAGGAACGGGGCTGGCTACTCAGATGAAGGAATAATGAAGGAATAATAATGTTAACATCAAGGAAAAACATTATTTGAAATTTCTGGTCCCCTGCTGGAAATTTTAATTGATTGCTGAAAATAAATTAGACATGGCCAATTTGCTTTAGGTCACAGTCTTCATTAAAATGAGGATATATTCTTTAGTTTCTTTGAGAATTAGGGAATTTTCAATTCCATGAGAAATAGTGAGATTATAAATTTACTTAAAATACATTGTGATCCATACCGGAAAGTATAAATGATATTTTTTGAAACAGTAAACAAACAATTTGGAAAAGAACAAAATGTAACAGAACCAGGAACAATACTAATGGTGCTATTCTCAATTTTTTGCACAATCTTTCACTTAAGCATTTAACAAATTAGTTACAGAGACGACTTGTTCTTGGGATTCAGCACTGTGTATTGGAAATGATACAGAGCTGCATTTAGTGCCCAGACACTTTCTGCCTAACCTTAGCCACATCTCTCATAACTGTCTTCCTCATAATTGTCACCGTATTATTGCTGTCTTCACTGTCACCATCATTAGCACATCAGATGTCACCTCTGTAAATACAGCTTCTGTGAACTGTCTTTATGTAATTCTCTTTGTCACTACTGTTTATCTTTCTCTGCATTTTACACCCCTAATCCTGCTTTAAGTTTCTTCAGGGTATGTTTAAAACTAAAAAATTGTATTTTTCTGCCCAGGTTGGGTGTCTCAGTTGGTTACAGCGTCATTCTATACACATACACACATCATGCACACGGTTTTCAGGTTCAATCTCAGGTCAGGGCACATAGTTAGGTTGCAGTTCGGTACCTGGTTGGGGCACATACAGGAGGCACCAATGGATGTTTCTGTCTTACATCTATGCTTCTCTTTCTTTCTCTCTCTCTTCCTTGCTCTCTAAAATCAATTTTAAAAGCATATTCTTGGGTGAGGATTTTTAAAAATTGTATTTTCTGTTTAGATGTTCCCTACAGCTACATTGGAACAGGGTGTCTGGGTGTCTGCTCCGGCCCGCGGAGCAATCAACTGGGGCTCGACCACCTACCTAGAACAAATGAGTTGAGGGGACAAGAGGCGCGAAGAATGGCAGCAAGACAAAAGATTCTGATCAAGCTGCAAACTTTATTTTTCCGAACTGGGTATATATATAGGGGGGAGGGAGAGGAAGGAGATTAGGTTGCTTGCTATTGGCTAGCTTGAGACAAAGAAGGGCCCGCTTATTGATTACTTGGGTGCAACTGGTACTCATGGACACCTCATGTGCCTGTAGCCGATTGGCTCGTGGAGCGCACAGGTTCCTGTAATCAATGCAATGTTTTTAGCTAGAAGCCAGGTGTAAGGTTCCCAACAGGTGTCCCCATGTGTTTTGAGTGCCCAGATGAGTTCCTGACATGTCGTTGAGCCTCAGTGTGTACTAGTTAAGTGAATAAAATGTTATTTATCAAACACACATACTGCCACATTTATTCACATGTTTTACTATGTGCCAGGTACTTTTCTATGAACAGAGGGTAAGCAGAAACCAAAGAGGCAAACTCTGCTCTCAGGAACTCATATGCCAGTGAAAATAATAATAAGCAAGATTTTAGAAAAGTAAGTTATGTAGTATGTTAAATAGTAATAAATACATAGGAGAAAAGCAAAGTTGAGAGATAAGAAAATTGTGGGTATAGTGTCATCTGAATCAATATTGAAAGTGAGAGAGAGATTCATGTGGATTTGATAAGAAGAACAATATAGGCAAACAAAGTCTAACATGAAAATGAACCATGCAAGAGGATCTCGGCAGGAGGACAGTGTAGAGAAAACAGCAAGGCAGGAAAGGAATAGTAGGAGATAAGGCAGAGAAGACACATTCATTCTGAGTGTGATGGGAAGCCACTGGGAGACTTTGAGAAGAGTGACAGAAATGACAGTTGTAATTTAGAATATGTAATGTACAAAGGCCACAGAAAGAAAATCAGTTATCTTGGCAATTTCACCTAGGTCCTGTGGCTCTGCATGCCTCCACCAGTCATACCACCTTGCCCACCTTTTATCCATTAGGTAAAATTCATTTATTCGCAAATATTATAGATTTCTGCATGTTGCTCAACACAATACTGTACTTAAAAACACAACAATAAATGAGAAAAGATTTTTAAATGTATAAGTTTGATCAGCCAATAAAGTTTAGTATTTGAATTATTTGATAAACTATTTATAGTATTTAAAAGATAGCTAGGGGAGGAATTAGTGTGCAGCCTTGCTACAATATATTATCTAAAATGCTCATTTTTCAATAAAACATTATAAGAGATTCAAAGAAGCAGGAAGGTGTAACACATACTTGGGGAAAAAAAGTGAGCAATAGAAATTGCTTTTGGGAAGAACTCAAATGATAGACTCAATAAGTACTTAAGAAGAATAAAGGAAGCTATGTCTCAAGATTTAAAGGAATGTGTCATGACATATCATCAAATAGAGAATATCAATAAAAAGATAAAAATTATTTAAAAGAACTAAGTGGAAATTCTGGTATTGAAAAGTACAATAATCAAAATGAAAAATTCACTAGGAGCTCAACAGTACATTTGAGCTGGCAGAAGAATCAATGAACTTGAAGATACATCAATAAAGAGTATACAATCTAAAGAAAAGAGAGAAAAAAGAATGAAGAAAAGTGAGCACAAGGTCAGAGAAATGTGGGCCACCTTTAAGCATACCAATAAACACTTAATGAGCTCTAGAGGGAGAAAAAAGAGGAAGAAGAAATATTAGAAGAAATAATGGCTGAAAACCCTTTAGATTTTTTGAAAATTCTTTTCTATACATCCAAGAAAGTCCAAGTAGGATAAATGAAGAGAACTACATCAATATGCAATGGAGTAAAAGTGTTGGAAAGCAAAAATTTTTTTGAAGTCTTGAAATAGTAAGAGAAAAACTCATCATACACAAGGGAACTTCAATAAGATTAATAGCTAACCTTTTTTCTCCTTTTTATCCTTATCTAAGGACATGTCTATCAATTTTAAAGAGAAGGTAAGGTGGGAGAGATAGAGAGAAAGAGAGAGAGAGAGAGAACATAGATGTGAGAGAGAAACATTGATTGCTCTTTGCACACACCCTGACCAGGAATCAAACTCACAGCCTAGGTATATGCCATGACTAGGGATTGAACCCACATCACTCAGGTGCATTTGACGATAGTCAACCAACTAAGTCACCTGGCTAGGGCTGATAGGTAACTTTTAATCAGAAGTAAAAGAGACTAGAAGGCAGTGGGATGATATATTTAAAGTGTTCAGTGTATTCAAGAATCTTATAGCTAGCAAGAATCTTATAGCTAGCAAAAATATCTATTGAAAATATAGGCAAAATGAAGACATTTGCAGATTTTAAAAACTGAGAAAACTTGTCACTAGCAAACATACTTTACAAGAAATACTAAAGTTCTCCTGAAAGAAAGCAAATGATATGAAAATAATTTGAATCCACAAGAAAAAACAAAAAATACTAATAATGGTAATCATGTAGATAATTATAACAAACAAGGTAATTGCATATTTTTCTAATTTGTTCTCTTAATTTCAAAATCAAATGCATAATATATTTCATATCTCATAACTATATTTGTTATATTTATTTAATTTGAAATTTTATTATAGAATATATGTTCTATATTTGCCAATAACAGAATAAACGAGACAGGGAGAACATAGCTGTATTAAAATGAAGAAATGACATCAAGTTGTAACTCAAATGCACAGAAATAAATGAACAGAAATGGTATATAAAAAGTTTAAAAGAACTTTATAAATACATACTTTTTCCTTCTCTCAACTTCTTTAAAGTTAAGAATTAAGAACATAAAATAAAATTTAAATTAAGAACATAAAATAAAATTTTAACAATGGATTATTTGCCTTTTAACATACATACACAGTATATAGATAACAATAATAGTACAAAAAAGGAGAAAGGAGAGGGGCTAACTATATTGAAGTAAAGTTTCTGTATTTCACTGATTTTAGTTACTGTAAATGTGAAATAGAATGTAAGATGCATATTATTATGAGCACTAGATATACCGCTAAGAAAATATTTTTAAAATATCATTACATATTTTTCTTTTTTAAAAATTATTGTTCAAGTACAGTTGTCTTCATCTCACCTATAAGCAGAACCTAATCAACAAAACAAACAAGCAAGCAAAATATAACCAGAGACAGTAATAAAAACACAAACTGACCATAAATTATTGAAATAAAAAACAAACTGACAGTAAAAATTATTAAGGGAATTAAATGGGCTGGGCTTCCAAGATGGTGACGGAGTAGGATGGAGTGGATTCCGTTTCCCTGTACACATGGGAGAAAATCCTGGCCAATCTACAGAGTAACAGAGCAAACAGCCAACAGTTCCCCAGCATATATGAAAATAAGGGACCAGAAATCATAACCGTCACGGAAAAACCAGATGGTAAGGAGACAGCTGCATTAGAGTAGAGTCTCAGGGACTGGAGCAAGGACAGCAGTAGCCTCTTCAGCCGGAGCTTTTGGCACACAGTGCCCGGAGCCCAGTGCCCTGAGCACAGCGCCTGGCGTGCCTCGGCTGGGCTGGCTGACGCCCAGCACTCAGGCCCTGCTACCAGTGCATCTCCAGTAGAGTCTTTGGGAGCCCCAGGCCTGCTGAAGGGTCCTTGGGAGAAAGCTGGGTTATCAGCTCCCTCCCTCCCCAGACAAGCAAGGTTGGGCACCGGGGGAGACTTGTTTGCCAGAGTTTGCAGAGAGGATGCTGAGGACAAAGGGCCAAGATCAACTGCTGACTCTATGGTCTCCAGCCCGGGAGAATTGAGAGGTGCAGAGTGGGACTCTGACTCCAATAGTCGCTGGCCTGGCTGGGGGGCTTAAACTGTGCTGAGAGGCAGGTTTTCTGGAGGAGAAAGTTCTTCTGGGACAGCTGCTCGGCCTGCACCCCACCCAGCCTGGCAGCAAACCCGAGGTTGGGCGGAGGGCCTGGAGTTCCCAAGCAGAACTGGGAGGGGTCTGAGCCCGAACCCACAGGACCTGGGCAGCCTGGCCTGCGCACATGCATCTGCACCCTGCAACCCAGCCCACAGTGATAACCCCCGGGGAAAAGAGTACTGTGAGGAAGACCTACATCCTCTTTGTGGGGCGCTGGGGAGAGGCACCGGGTTGGCTCTGGGGAGCCAGCCTGCTGCAGCCAGAAAAACTGGTTTGGCCCATTTGAAAACAAGAAGAGAAGGGTTTGTTTGTTTGTTTTTAATAATCTTTTATCTTTTTAATTTTATTATTGTTTTATCTTTCAATACTTTTTTACCCTCTTTTCTCTTTTTCTATTTTATTCCTTTTTCCTTTCTTTCCAAACTTATTGCTTTTTCCTCCCTTCTCCTGCCTTTTTTTTTCTTTTACCCACAAGCGACACAAACAACTTGGAAGTATGAAAAGACCAGAGTTGGACCCAAAGAAGGGGCATCCCACCAGTAGAGACAGAGAGACAAATTTCACTTTGCTATAGCAGAGAAGCCACAAGTTGCTGCATATTTGTATTATTATTTTTTTATTCTCACTTCTTTTATATTTTAATAGCATCTTTGTATTCCTCCTCTTTCTGTATAGGCTTCTTTGCCTAGGCCGGTTATATTGTATCATTTGACAGGTTTCCCCTGCTTTCTCCTCCACACTATATTGCTAATTTTCTATACTTCATGCCACTTGTTTTCATTTAGCACACCACCCAAAGTTCTATACCCCCTATTCATGTCATCCAGATTACATAGAGTCTGTCATATGATTGTTGCTCTAATATTATTGTAAATAATATCTGTTCTATACAACTGTAAATACTTCACAACATATCTCCCAGATCTTAGTGCACTTCACAGTTTCCTGAATTCTATTACTGGAGTGATTAACTCTATTTGCTCACACACTACACCTATTTACTATCTTTACTCTCACCTTACCTCAGAACCTGACTGCCTGCAACCTCACTGCTTTCTAGATCCAACTCACTAGCCTTCCCTCTCCAAAAAGAGACTTATCTTTTGTCCATCCTCTCTTAAAAGCGGCAAGTTGACTTGAAGATTACGGTTAACACTATATGTAGACTGAAGATCTTCTATCTCTTCTCAAGGGGCTGTGACTGTAAATATCATAAAATACTCTCCTGCTGTCATAAACCATTTTGCCTCCCACTCCAACTGATCACAAACACCAAGAAAAACCCCAGATGAGTAGGTGGAAGCAGAGAACACCAGGATAACCAAAGGAGACTACACCACTGAATTTCACAGGCATTCCACTACAGAAGTTCACACCATAAACCCAGGGAGTCAGAACAGGTCAATTTAAGAAGCTGAGGCTAACAAGAAGAGTCTCACAAACAACGGGAAGACAAAGAAACAATCCCCAAATGAAAGAAAAGGAGGAAGCCTCAGAAAGAATGTTAGATGAAAGAGAGGCAAGTCAACTATCTATTGAATTCAAAGCACTGGTTATCAGGAAGTTCAAAGAGCTCTCAATGAGCTACCAAAAACTACAGGGGAGCTGCAATGAACTCACTGCAAACTATATCAACATGAGGAAGGAAATAGAAACTATCAGAAAGGGACAAGAAGAAATGAAGAATAAAATTATTGAACTGAAGAACACAGTGGAAGGAATCAAAAGCAGGATCGATGAAGCGGAAGATCAGATCAGTGAGTTAGAGGGCAAAGTAGAAAAAAACTCCCAGAAAGAGCAAGAAAATGAAAAGAGGCTCAGAAAGAATGAAGAGGGATTAAGAGAAATATGAAATATGAAAGATAATATCCGGGGGGGGGGGGGATGCTTGGAAGATGGCGATGGAGTAGGACAGAGCAGATTCTAGCTCCCGTACTCGTGGGTGAAAATCCTGGCAGATCTATAGAGAAACAGCACAATAAACCATTGGTTACCCGGTATTTATGAAATTAAAAGACCAGAGATTGTGACCAATACTGAAACACCAGACAGCGGCAGAGTCACCTACGGGACCTGGGACACATGCGGCCCCTGTGCCGCTGCCGTAGCAATGGGCCTGGGTGCTGGAGGAGTCAGCTACAGAAGCCGGGACACTTAGCAGTGGTAGGCAACCAGCGAGGGGACCAGCGTGAGGACCAGCATGAGAGTAGGTGGAGATGGAGAACATCAAGATACCTGAAGGAGTCTGCACCACTGAACTTCACAGGTATCATACCACAGAAGTTCACACCATAAACCCAGGGAGTCAGAACAGATCAATTTTAGAAGCTGAGACTAACAAGAAGAGTCTCAAACAATGGGAAGATAAAGAAACAATCCTCAAATGAAAGAAAAAGCAGAAACTTCAGAAAGAATGTTAGATGAAATAGAGGCTAATTAACTATCAGATAGTGAATTCAAAGCACTGGTTATTACGAAGTTCAAAGAGCTCACAATGAGCTACCAGAAACTACAGGGGAACTACAATGATCTCTCTGCAAACTACATCAAAATGAAAGAGGAAATAGAAAATATCAGCAAGGGACAAGAGGAAATAAAGAATACAATTTCCAAACTGAAGAACACAGTAGATAGTTTCAAAAGTAGGATAGATGAGGTGGAGGATCGGATTAGCGAGTTGGAGGACAAAATGGCAAGCATCTCACAGAAAGAGCAAGAAAATGAAAAGAGGCTGAGAAAGAATGAAGAGGGATTAAGAGAAATGCAAGAAAATATGAAACATAATAATATCCGAATAATAGGAATACCAGAAGGAGAAGGAGAAGAACAAGGGATAGAAAACGTATTTGAAAGAGTAATGAGAGAAAATTTCCCTAATTTGATGAGAGAAAAAGTCACACAAATCCAGGAATCACAGAGAGTCCCAATCAAGAGGAACCCAAACAGGCCCCCTTCAAGACACATTATCATCAAAATGACAAAATTCCAAGACAAAGAGAGAATCTTAAAGGCAGCAAGGGAGAAAAAGCAAGTAACCCCAATAAGGTTAGCTACTGACTTCTCAATGGAAACACTCCAAGCAAGAAGAGAATGGCAAGAAACATTCCAAATAATGAGAACCAGAGGCCTACAACCAAGGCTACTTTACCCAGCAAGGCTCTCAATCAAGATTGAAGGCCAAATAAAGAGCTTCCAAGACAAAAGAAATCTAAAAAAAACATACCTCCACCAAACCAGCTCTTCAAGAGATGCTAAGAGAACTACTTTAAGGAAAGGAAGGAAAAGAGACAGAGAGGCACATAGGTCCAAAAATGGCAATGAATAAGTACCTATCAATTATAACATTATATGTAAATGGATTAAATGCTCAAATCAAAAGACACAGAATAGCTCAATGGATAAGAAAGCATGGCTCACACATATGCTGCCTACAAGAGACCCACCTCAGGACAAAAGACCAACACAGACTAAAAGTGAAAGGCTGGAAACAAGTTTTCCAAGCAATCGGAGAAGATAAAAAAGCTGGGGTAGCAATACTCATATCAGACAAAATAGACTTCAAGAAAAAGGCCATAAGGAGAGACCCAGAAGGTCAAGGGAAGAATCCACCAAGACATTAACATTGTAAATATATATGCACCCAACATAGGAGCACCCAAATATATAAAGAAAATCATAGAGGACTTCAAGAAAGATATTGACACCAACACAATTATACTAGGGGATTTTAACACCTCACTGTCAAAAATGGACAGATCTTCCAAACAAAACATCAGCAAAGATATTGTGGAAATGAACAATGCCCTAGATGAAATGGACTTAACTGATATATATAGAGCTCTTCATTCCAAAGAAGCTAAATACACATTCTTTTCAAATGCACATAGAATATTTTCAAAAATAGACCACATGATAGGACACAAAATGAGCCTCAAAAAATTCAAGAAAACTGAAATCATACCAAGCATCTTCTCTGACCACAAGGGACTGAAATTGGAAACCAACCCCAAAAGAAAAAAAAAACAAAACACTTAAAATCATGGAAACTGAATGGTATGCTATTAAACAACAAATGGGTCAAGAATGAAATTAGGGACGAAATCAAAAAGTTTCTGGAAACAAATGAAAATGAACTCACAACAACCCAAAACTTATGGGACATAGCCAAGGCAGTCCTGAGAGGGAAGTTCATAGCAATACAGGCCTACCTACAGAAGATAGAAACATTTCAAACAACCTAACCCTACACCTACAAGAACTCGAGGAACAACAAGAAAGACAGCCCAGAGCAAGCAGAAGGAAGGAAATAACCAAGATCAGAGCAGAATTTAATGACATAGAGACTAAAAGCATAATTCTAAGGAAAGGATCAATGAATCCAGGAGCTGGGTTTTTTTTAAGATAAACAAAATAGACAAGCCCTTAAGTAGGCTCATCAAGAAAAGAAGAGAGAGGACCCAAATAAACACAATCAGAAATGAAAGAAGAGAAATTACAACTGATACCACAGAAATACAAAGAATTGTAAGAAATTACTATGAAAATTTACATGACAAGAAATTTGGAAACCTAGGTGAAATAGACAAATTTCTAGAAAAATATAATCTTTCAAAACTGAATGAAGAAGAAGCAGAAAGCCTGAACAAACCAATATCAACTGATGAAATTGAAGCAGTAATCAAAAAACTCCTGACACACAAAAACCCTGGACCAGATGGTTTCACAGGAGAATCCTGCAAAGCATTTAAGGAAGAGCTAGCCCCTATCCTTCATGGACTATTTCAAAAATCCAAGAAGATGGAAGACTCAAAAACACTTTTTATGAAGCAAACATCATCCTAACCCCAAAACCAGATAAAGATACAACATAAAAAGAAAACTTCAGGCCACTATCACTGATGAACATAGGTGCTAAAATCTTCAACAAAATATTGGCAAACTGCATCCAGCAATACATTAAAAAGATCATGCATCACTATCAAGGGGTGTTCATCCTAGGGATGCAAGGATGGTTCAATATTTGCAAATCAATAAACATAATACATCACATAAACAAAAGAAAAATCACATGATCATATCAATAGACACAAAAAAAGCTTTTGATAAGGTACAACACCCATTTATGATAAAAAAACACTCAGCAAAGTGGGAATAGAGGGAGAATTCCTCAATATAATAAAGGCCATATATTAAAGACGTACAGCCAACATCATACTCAATGGGAAAAAACTAAAAGCTTTTCCACTAAGATCAGGAACAAGACAAGGTTGTCCACTTTCACCACTTCTATTAAATATAATATTAGAAGTTTTAGCCACAGTGATCAGACAAGAAAAGGAAATAAAAGGCATCCAAATAGGAAAGGAGGAAGCAAAACTGTCACTGTTTGCAGATGACATGATAGTATACATGGAAAATCCTATAGACTCTACCCAAAAACTGCTCAACCTAATAAATGAATTTGGCAAAACAGTGGGTTAAAAAGTCATATCCAGAAATCAAAGGCATTTTTGTATATGAACAATGAATCAGCAGAAACAGAAATCAAGAGAAAAAATCTCATTTGATATAGCAAAAAGAAAAATAAAATATCTTGGAATAAACCTAACTAAGGAGGTAAAAGATCTGTATGCAGAAAACTACACAGCACTGAAGAAAGAAATCAAGGAAGACACAAACAAATGGAAACATATACCTTGTTCATGGATTGGAAGAATTAACATCATCAAAATGTCCATATTACCCAAAGCAAATTACAGACTCAATGCAATACCTATTAAAGTACCAATGGTATATTTCACAGACATAGAACAAACACTTCAAAAATTTATATGGAACCATAAACGACCCCGAATAGCAGCTGCACTTTTGAGAAAGAAGAACAAAGTAGGAGGGATCACAATACCTGATATCAAACTGTATTACAAGGCCACTGTAATCAAAACAGCCTGGTACTGGCATAAAAACAGGCACGTAGACCAATGGAACAGAACAGAGAGCCCAGAAATAAACCCAAGTCTCTACAGTCAATTAATATTCAACAAAGGAGGCAGTAACATAAAATGGGGTAAAATATCCTCTTCAACAAATGGTATTGGGGGAACTGGACAGCTATGTGCAAAAAGATGAAACTTGAGCACCAGTTTTGTGTACGCCATACACCAAAATAAATTCCAGGTGGATAAACAACTTAAATATAAGCTGTGACATCATTAAAGTACTAGAGGAGAACAATGGCAGGAAAATCTCAGATATTTCATACAGCAACTTTTTTACTGATATGTCCCCTAGAGCAAGGAATATAAAGGAAAGAATAAACAAATGGGATCTCATAAAAATTAAAAGCTTCTGCGTGGCTAAATAAATCAGCATTAAAATAAAAAGAGAGTTGACTGTATGGGAAAACACATCTGCCATTGAGACCTCAGAGAAGGGTTTAATCTCCAAAATACACAAAGAACTTACATGACTCCACTCTAAGAAGACAAGCAACCCAGTTAAAAAGTGGGCAAACAACTTGAACAGACATTTCTCCAAGGCGGGACGTAGAGAAGACCCAGAGACACATGAAAAGATGTTCAATCTCACTAGCTATCAGAGAGATGCAAATTAAAACCACAATGAGATTCCACTTTACAACAGTCAGAATGGCCATCATAAACAAAGCAACAAACAACAAATGTTGGAGAGGTTGTGGGGGAAAGGGGACTCTAGCTCACTGCTGGTGGGATTGCAGACCGGTACAACCATTATGGAAAACAGTATGGAATTTTCTCAGAAAACTAAAAATTAATCTGCCTTTTGACCCACAATTCCACTGATAGGAGTATATCCTAAGAACCCTGAAACACCAATCCATAAGAACCTATGCACCCCAATGTTCATAGCAGCACAATTTACAAGAGCCAAGAGTTCGAAGCAATCTAGGTTCCCATCAGTAAATGAATGGATCCAAAAACTATGGTACATTTACACAATGGAATTCTATGCAGCAGAGAGAAAGAAGGAGCTCCTACCCTTTGCAACAGCATGGATGGAACTTGAAAGCATTATGATAAGTGAAATAAGCCAGGCGGTGAAAGACAAATACCATATGATCGCACATTTAACAGGAACCTAAACAGCAAAACAAACAAGCAAGCAAAATATAACCAAAGACACTCAAAAATAGAGAACAGGCAGACAGGGACTGGAAGGGAGAGGGGAGGGAATTTCAGGGGAAAAGGGGAAGGATTCACAGGAACTAGTATAAAGGACACATGGAGAAAAACTAAGGGGGGTGGAAATGGGAGGGAGGTGGGGAGCACTGGGGGGATGGGCTTGGAAGGAAGTAAAAGACAGAAAACTGTACTTTAACAATAATTAAATTAAATATATTTTTAAAAAGGAATTAAATGTTAACTTTGAAAATAATCTGCTTAATGCAAAAGAAGGCAGTAAAGGAGGGCAGATCAATAAAAGAGATGAGACATAATCTACATGGCAGATGTAAATTCAAACTGTCAATAATAACTTTTTAAGTGAGGGGATTAAACAAGCCAATCAAAAACATAAATTATTGGATTGGCTTTTTAAAAATATAATCTGAGTATATGTTGTGTAAAGGAGACATTTTAACTTAAAAGATACAACATAGAATGAAAGTAAAAGGTTGGAGGAAGACATAAATGGCAAACATAAGCGAGCTGGGGTGGCTCTTTAACATGAGACAAAATATCCTTTAAAAGAAAAAGTAGGGATAAGCACACAGACTTCTACTATGTCCAAAATCCATCAAAGCAGAAAAGGAGTCAGAAAGAAAAGAGAACATGGCAGGAGAAGTGACAATAACACGATCAAGTGTAGTGGCTCAAGAGGGAAGAGAGTCAGGTAAAGCCTGGAAAGTGTTCACTTGACTTTTACATCCAAAATAAGAGGTGAAATACTCTTTTGTTGTCGTTCTTACCGTAGGATGAAGGAAACTAGGAAGAGAGATCAGAATTCACTGGTTTGTGGGCAAAATGGGGTGAACAACTGCAAAGGTTATAGAATATTCTTTAAGTGTGTCTGGCTATGAAGTGAAAGAGAAAGAGGGTATTCCTAGGAAAGTTCTGAATATATCCTTATTGTTTTCTGATCATGGAAGTAATACATGCATATTTAAAAATTCAAAGATATGGTAATATATGATGAACAAGGAGACATTCCCTAACTTTCAACACCAAGAAATAGAGCTAATGTAAATTCTTCCTATTTTGTTTTATGTATTTATTATTCATATAAGTGTAGCCATGGTTCTCCCTGGAAAAAAATTAAGTGGCAGGATATGGGTGAAAATGGATGTTCCTACAACAAACCAAATATCTTTTAAAAATGTGCTGTAATTCAAATATAGTGATGACTAGAAACCCATAGTCAGTGGAAATTGTGGATGGATTAGATTTTCTAGGGGGACCTGTACCTATGTACAAAGTTATCCATATATTTTGTCTCCATCTGGTCAATATTACCTGTCTGGGAGAGGTCCACTGGTTGGTATAAGGGAACAGAACTTGGCCTCCCTGTATGAACATGTGGTACCTTTTCCTATTTGAAACACTTACGACAGGGTATAATGATGGCCTGTTTTATTCTCTGCCCTGTGAGCTTTTTTGTTTTTTGAAGGCAGTGACCATGCTTGATACTGTGTCCACAGAACATAGATAAATAGATCAATGCTTGTCACCATGATGTGGAACTCAATTATGTTTGCTCATTGAATTATTGAATGAGTAGTACATAGTCACTAAATATGTATACACTATGGCAAAGGTATGCATGTGTGTGTGCACGTGTGTATGTGTTTTGTGTTTGGTGTTGGCCTTCATAGTTCAATGTTATATCTAATGGTTCTGATTCATCTAAATAAATTATACTGTGGGAAATGAATATTGGAAGTAAATGTTGATTTCTAAACAAGTAGGATCAAGGCATCAGAAGTGATTGAAATTCTAAATCATCACTTCAATCTTTAATTTCTGTATATGTAGTATTAAAATAGTTTGAATGAGGCAATAAATATAGGTTGTGATATAAGTATCCAGAGCATATATTCTTTGATCATCAGTGATTGATTAACTTCATACAAACCAAACATATTAAATTGAAATACACTTCATTCCTTTTCAAATTCCAGTTTAATTGAATTACAAAGTTAAATTTTATGTGAACTAAAAAGACCACTGGAAAGGCCAATATAATTAAAATTCAATTAATATCATACATATTTTTGGAGTCTACAACAAATTATCCATTATGTTTTGGCAATGAGTAAATTCCCATTTGCTATTAAATTAGCCATTTACTTCCTTTGTTCTCAAATTTTAAAATTGACTAGCAGTCTGATTATATTCATTTCTTAGTTGACTCATATGTACATTTTTCATTCATAGTTTGTGTGAGATTCTTCCATTAATACTTATTTACTAAGGCTTTCAAAGTATGAACATTTATAGGTCAATTCCATTAGAGAAATAATTGGGTTCTTTGCCAACATCAGAGCACAATAAGTGATTGTAAATCAGCCTTTTGAACAAGAAAAAAACTAAAATAAAGTGCCTACAATCAAAAAAGAGTTTGTATTTGTTTTTAGACTCTCCCCACAATAATAAAAAAAATTCCAAGACTCTGATTTCAGTTTCTTAGAGTCAAAATAGACCTTGGGCATTGATTTGATTTCACAATGATTTAGGTTAGAATGACAACATTTGGATTAATAATGCTTTTTAGAGTAAATTGAGTAATTAAAAATGCACTTATAATGAATAAGTGTATATTGCTTACTATGTACTTACTACATATGTTGTCTCATTTAATACTGTACTTATTTACATAATTAATCTGTGAGAGATATACAAGGGGTACCCCAAAAAACAAGAATTATTTTCTGGCAGGCAGGCTCCTGAAGTAAATAAAGCCTTTCTTCGCTAAGTGAATGTTCTAGGAACCCATCTGTATCAGTGTGCCAGCTGGCGTACTGGTAAGAGGCTGCATTAAGCTTCAGTGAATTTTTTTTGAAGACTTTCAAAACATTTGCCTATTTCTTAACGGGTGATTTAGGAGTGCACCCGCCCACGCAGCACTGTGCGTCCAGCAGTTTTTGACCAAAACCAGCCTTACCCGTGGTCCCCACCCTCCTTATTCACCCAATCTCACCCTGAGCAACTTTGTTTCATTTCCCCTATGAAAAAAGTCCTCAAAGGGAAACATTTTGCTGATGTGGAAGAGGTGAAACAAAAACTAGCAGAAGCACTAAAAGGTGTCAAAATCAATAAGTTCAAAAATTGTTTTGAGCAGTGGAAAAAAGGTCTTGATAGCTGTATTTCATCAAGTGGAGAGTACTTTGAAGATGACTGAAATTTAAACATGTAAGAATAAATTTTTTTATAAATAAATTGCATTCTGAGGAATCCCCACTGTATTATTGTTCCAATTTTTCACATAAAGAAAGTAGTGCTCATAGAACAATATCTTGCTGCCTAGCAATATAAATGAGTTATAAAATCACATAGTACTCATTTGCCTATCGAATACTATTTTCTTTCCATAGCTTTGCTCTGGGCACAGTTGCTCAAATTGTTCAAGGCTAGAGAATCCTCACAAAAATTTTGAAATCAGATTACATATTGCCAACTCAATATTAGCTCAATAGTTTTAAAACTAAACATTTATCCAATTATGTCTTGCACTTTTAGTAGTAATTTCACATTTTAATTACACCATCATATTAAGTAACTTTTTTATTTATTTTTCCCTTAAAAAATGTATGTGAATGTGAATCTATGGACTTTGGGTAGAAAATCTCCTTGGGCTCATGGCTGCCCATCAGATAGTTTTGCAAAGAACAGCACTGTGACAAGTATCTTTTTTTTTTTACTTTTTTTATTGTTCAAGTACACTTGTCTCCATTTCTCCCTCACCAATTGCCCCCATCCTAGCTATCCCCAGTTCCCACCCCTGATCCAACCAGCCTTGGTTTTGTCCACGTGTTCTTTAGAGATGTTCCTGAAAACCCTTCCCCCTCTTCCCCCCTTATCCCCTTCCACCTCCCCTCTGGTTATTGTCAGTTTGTTCTTAATTTCTGGCAAGCTGCCTTGCTTTCTCTGCTACCACACTTGATGAATCAAAGTGCCAGAGGTAAGCAGAATTTCTTTTCTTTTTTTAAAATATATTTTATCAATTATGCTATTACAGTTGTCCCATTTTTTTCCTCCCCTTTATTCCCCTCTGCCCTGTACCCCTCCTCCCACCATCCTTCCCCCACATTAGTTCATGTCAATGGGTCATATGTATAAGTTCTTTGACTTCTCCATTTCCTATACTATTCTTAACCACCCCCTGTCTATTTTGTACCTACCATTTATGCTTCTTATTCACTGTACATTTTCCCCGATTCTCCTCTGTCCCCTCCCTGCTGATAGCCCTTAGTGAGATCTCCAGTTCTACAAGTCTATTCCTGTTCTGGTTGTTGATAGTTTGTTGTGATAGTTTGTTGATAGTAGGTTGTGAGTTTGTTGTCCTTTCACTTTTCATATTTTTTAACTTCTTTTTCATAGATAAGTCCCTTTAACATTTCATATAATAAGAGCTTGGTGATAATGAACTCTTTAACTTGACCTTATCTGGGAAGCACTTTATCTGCCCTTCCATTATAAATTATAGCTTTGCCACATAGAGCAATCTTGGATGTAGGTCCTTGCTTTTCATGACTTGGAATACTCCTTTCCAGCTCTTTCTTGCCTGCAAGATTTCTTTTGAGAAATCAGCTGATAGTCTTATGGTAACTCCTTCAGGTAACTGTTTCCTCTTCTCTTGCTGCTTTTAAGATTCTCTCCTTCATTTTTTTAAAGATTTTATTTATTTATCTTTAGAGGGGAAGGGAAGGAGAGAGGGAGAGAAACATCAATGTATGGTTGCTTTTTGTGCATTCCCTGCTGGGAACTGGCCTGCAGGGAACTGGCCTGCAACCCAGAAATGTGCCCTGACTGGGAATCGAACCACGATTGTCTGGTTGGCAAGCCCACACTCAATCCACTGAGCTACACCAGCCAGGTCTCTCTCCTTCATTTTAATCTTGGCTAATGTAATTATGATGTTTCTTGGTGTGTGCTTACATGAGTCCAACTTCTTTGGGACTCTCTGAGCTTCCTGGACTGCGTAGAAGTCTATTACCTTTGCCAGAATGGGGAAGTTTTCCTTTATTATTTGTTCAAATAAGTTTTCAATTTCATTCTCTTCCTCTTCTCCTTCTGGCACCCCTATAATTCTGATGTTAGAATGTTTCAAGTTGTCCCAGAGGTTCCTAAGCCTCTCCTCATTTTTCTAAATTTTTGTTTCTTCATTCTGTTCCAGTTGAATGTTTATTTTTTCCTTCTGCTCCAAACTGTTGATTTGAGTCCCAGCTTCCTACCCTTCACTGTTAGTTCCCTGTACATTTTCCTTTATTTCACCTTTCATAGTCTTCACTTTTTCCTCCATTTTTTGACCATACTCAACCATTTCTGTGAGCATCCTAATTACCAGTGGAACTCTGCATCTGATAGGTCAGCTATCTCTTCAGCACTCAGTTGTATTTTTTTTTCTGGAGTTTTGATCTGTTCTTTTATTTCAGCCTTATCTTTTGTCTTGGTGAGCGGGTTACATAGTAAGAGATGGAGCCTTAGGTATTCACCAGGGTGGAGCAACTGAAGTCACTGTGCTGAGGCACTATATGTGGGGAAAGGGTCTGAGAGAGAACAATGCTGCTTGCTCAGCTCTGAGCTGGCTTTCGGTCACGTCCTCCTCTACCCACAAGCAAATTGGGCCATTCTGGTGCTGATTTCTGGGCAGGTTGATTTGTGTACATTCTAGGACCCTATGGATCTCTCCTGTGAACTCTCCTGTGAAGCTGAGAGTTACTCATGCTGCCTCAACCCCCACAGTTTTTTCAGTCAGAGGTTTTGAGGCTTTATTTCCCTGTAATGGAACCCTGGGTTGCATGATTTATCTCACTCCTGGTTTATCTGCACACAAATGTGGGACTGCCCACTCTGCCAGCTGTTGCCTCTTCAGGTCCACCAGCTGCTGGCTTTCCCACCCCTGTCCTCCAGCTGCTGACTTGCCATGAGTCTTCTCCACCATGGCTGCCCATCTCTGCTCCTCTTACTGGTCTGGGTGAGTGTTTCTTCTTTAACTCCTTGGTTGTCAGACTTCCATAGAGTTAAAAATCTGGCAGTTCTGGTTACCTTCTGTTTTTAATTTTTTTGTTGTCATCTGTTGGTTGTGTGAGGAGGCAAAATGTATCTACCTATGCCCCTGTGTTGCCTGGAAGTTCCCTCAGTATGCAGAATTTCTAAGTGGGCCCACCACAGATGTTATGCTCTAATACCCAGACCTACAAATATAAAAATATATCATTCTTATGATTACATTATATTATGTGGCACTATTGAACTCAACATAGGGAGAGTATCTGGGTGGGTCTACTCTGATCACATAAATACTTAAAAGCAATGAGTTTCCCCTAACCGGTGGCAAAAGCAAAAAGTAAGAGAGATTCGAAACATGAGAAGGACTCACCATGCCATTGCTGGCTTTGTGGATGGAGAGGACCATAATGAGGAATCCAGGAAGCTTCTAGGAGCAATTAACAGCCTTTGAATGATGGTTGGTGAGGAACAGACCCCTCTGCCCTACAACCACAAGGAACTGAATTCTTCTAACAACCTGAATGAGCTTGAAAATAGGTTTTTCCCCAGATGTTCCAACAGGATCCCGGCATGGCTGACACACTGGCTTTAGCCTGGTAGGCCCAAAGCAAAAAGCCCAGTCAAGCTCTCTGAATTGTGATCTACAGAACTAAGAGAGAATAAATTGGTATTGTGTTAAGTTCCAAATTTGTAGTAATTTGTTATGCAGCAATAAATAACAAATAAAGATGAAAATTCCCCCAATTCCTTTCCACCGAACCTCTAACTGATCACCATGAAAATGCAACCTGCTATAGGCTGGCTTGTTCCCTCTCCGCCAAAAGTGGCAATGAATTTGCTTTGTGCAAAATTCAATGGTCACTCAATATCTTAGAAATATTTGTTATTGCTGCCCAGGCTCTTTTTTTTTTTTTTTTTGGCTTTTACCCCATTCTACTTTGTTGGTTTTCTACACAGTCCCACAGTTTAAGACTACTCAGATCTCTTTGAAGAGGAGTCAAGACCACCTTCCTCCTGTGGGCTTTAGTCATCATGGGAGAAACATACACCTCATCATTGTCCTAGGTGGGAAGTAGTCCCTCTTATTGTGTTAATCTTCCCTTGCTCTGCCTTCAGGGTGGTTGGTCATCCCCTTCGCCTTAAGATCTTTTCAAGTGTTCACTGGATATCAATCTCTACCTCATTTGGGTACTGATGGTCATATGCCAAGCTCTCTGAGTAGTATTATTGCAGCTCCTCTCACTAGGGAAAACACCCATCTCCACTCACCCATAGCAACAGAAGGGAACGCATACTCAGTGACAACCCTAATCAAAGAAATCTACTTGTGCCCTCAAATTCCTTCTTTTACGTGTTTTGGAGGTGGATGATCCACCTTTACTGGCACAATAAGTATCACAGTGTCTTAGCAAGTCCTGCAGAACCAGAATGACCCCTACATTTCTTTTTCAGTTCCTGGGGTCTATGCTAAAATTAAACAGCAATAAAAAGAACCACTAACACTGCATTTTATTTATTTTATTTATTTATTTTAGCCCTCACCCAAGGATATACCCAATGATTTTAGAGAGTGGGGAAGGAAGAGAGAGACATCGGGAGAGAAATGTCAATGTGAGAGAGAAACATCGATCAGCTGCCTCTCACACATGCCCTGATGTGGGGCTGAACCCTCAACCTAGGCATGTGCCCTGACCAGACTTTGAACTTATGACCTATTGGTTCATGGGACAATGCTCTAATGAACTAACCAGAGCCAGTCCTGCATTTTGAAGGATACATTTGTGTCATATAAGGGTAAAATATACAGGTCCAGCAGAAGTAATGCCTGCTTGACTGTGGTTGGTAGGATAATACTATGAGTGTAATAATTTATAGTTTTAATTTGAAATTTTCACCTAAAATGTTATATGGTGTTGTTGAGAGTAATATTGTTATGTTACATAAACAGAATTACATGCTTAGGATTTTGTAATGAAAGATTTTATAATAGAAAAGGGGCATTACTTGTGCCAGACCCTATATAATACAATCCATTCATATATTGGCTTTGGATACATTTCTTAACATATTATCAGAGATCTCTGCATGTAATAGGACATGTAAACATAACAGAGACATTGCACTAAATATATTTTACAGTTCTGAACCAATAACATTATACTATGTAAAATATGTCTTTCCTTTAAATAAACTCTAATGTCAAGATACTACACACAACAAAAAAAAATACACTAGTATCTTAATTAAAGCATATTTGGAAAAATTCACTGCATGTGACTATTGTGCTTGATTCCATAACATTCATTCCAGCCAGCTGGCTGGCCTAAGCCAATCATGGCAGGTCCGTTCCTCTTGCCAGTAAGTCATTCAAGAATGGGCACATGACCAGTGAGGCATGAGAGAAGGTCTGCAGGGACTTCTAGAACATTTTCCTGGCTCCAAAGAAAGACCACAAGGAAAAGATGGTCTCTCCTAAATACTGTGTCAGAATGAGAAAAGTAGAATTGCTATTCCTGTATTGCTACCAGCCCAAAGACGAAAACCGAATCTGGGAATGCTTGAAAAGAGATGGAAAGAGCCTGGGTCTTTGAAGAAGTCACTATTGGAACCCATGTACTTATTACTTGCAGAAAAAACTATTCTATTGTAACATGTTTTGAGCACCAATGACATATGAGATCAATAAGGACTCTTTAGAGTGGAATTTATGCAGGCATACCCAGGAAGAAAAATCAGAAAATTTAAGATAAATATAAGAACACATTTAGAAAGAAGAACAGAATCTACCTTTAAATTAGGTCTTATGGAAGGATAATTTTGGTACTGAAATTAAGATACCAAATGAGCTGGGACAGAAGCAGAGACTCAAGAAATACAAATGGAGTCAGAATTTAAAGGTGGGGTTACTTTCTTGCATTAAATGGCTGGTGACCTCAAGCAACAAGAAAGTTCTTAATTGGCAACACAGAGGTGTCAAAACTTCAGTGTCAACACAGAGAATTTGTTGAACCAGGAAAGGCCTGGAAAATTCTAACCACCTTCTTATATGAAGAACAAAGGCCATTACCCATCTTCTCAATTGGCAGGTAACTTAAAACACAAGAGAAGGTAAAAAATAATATCTGTCTACAGGTTTTGGGTTGGGGGATTGTAATTATATAGTCTAGAACAAAGTCAGAAAACCAGAAAAACTCAAAAACACGTGGACAAGTACAGAACATCCCTTTATCTCATCAGTAAGCTACTTCACATGGCAGTGGTTTTATTTCAACATATTCAGCAAAAATAAGATAAGGTGTAAAAGCCAGAATTTTATAATCTAAATACAAATTTATTCTTAGTGTTGCTATTGAATTGTAAGTCTCACCTGCACCAAAAAATTTAATTATTGATGTGATGTTGGACATATACCATTTTGTACATATACTGTAGAAAATTATCTCATTATTCCAAACCCTTCCTTCAAAACCAAGGCTAGAGGGAGTCCAATGTTCCATACACATGTTAAGAATAGATTAAATTTTAGAAATCTAGAAGTTGAGCTTTAAAATCAGATTAGCCAGAGCTCAAATACTAGCATTGACACTTTCCCAGCTGTGATCTCTGAAATGTTATTCAATCTCCCAAGTCTGTTTTTTCCTCAGGGAAATGGAGATAATTAATGTCTCTCTAAGAGGTTTGTTTTAAGGCCTGAAGGAGGAAAACTATGGAAATTGCTAGTCAGATAGCCATAGCATAACAAAACAAGTAATGTCATTTCTCTTTCTTTTCTTTTTTCTAATAAGGACTTACATTGGAGAGGGGGAAATCACTGAGGGAATGAGAGAATATTAGTGGGTTAAAATGCATTTTTCACTAGGAAGATTTACACTTAAGATAGAGCATTGAAATACCTAAGGATAAATCTCCCTAAGGGATGTTTATTACAGTGGGACCACAGGAAGTCTGAAAATTTTCACTTGGATGAGAATTCTGCATTAAGATCTTAAAACATTATACTACTTTTAGCTGAAGTATATACTTAAAACAGATAATGTCTTCCACACACTTAGAATCTTTTCTGTATTTTGTTTTTTATTTACTGACTTTGGAGAGAGAGAGAAGGGAGGAAGAAGAAGATCAAAACATCGATTTATTACCATATGATTTCATTAGATTCCATATGTGGAATCTAATAAACAAACTGAACTAACAAGCAAAATAGAGACAGACTCATAGATAGAGAGCAGGATGAGAGCTATTGGGGGAGGGATAGGGGACGTTGGGGGGGGTCAAGCAAAAAGAAAAAGTACACGTGGACATGGAAAACAGTGTGGTGATTGTGGTGGAAAGTACCATCGATAAATCAACAAACAAGTGCTGTCAAGGATGGGAAGAAAAGAAGCCCTCATTCACTGTTGGTGGGAATGCAGATTGGTACAGCCACTGTGGAAAGCAGTATGGAATTTCCTCACAAAATTAAAAATGGAACTGCCTCTTGAGCCCACAATCCCACTTCTGGGAATTTATCTTAAGAATCCTAAAACACCAGTTCAAAAGAATATATGCACCTCTATATTCACAGCAGCATTATTTACAATAGCTAAGGTTTGGAAACAGCCCAAGTGCCCATTACTAGATGAGTGGTAAGAACAGTACCACTGCTTTTTTTTTTTTTAATCATGATTGCATACTACCTGGTTGTAAAAAAAAAAAAAAAAGAAGGAAATCTTACCTTTTATGACAGCATGGATGGACCTGAAGGTTATTGTGCTAAGTGAAATAAGTCAGTCAGAAAAATACAAATATCCCATGATCTCACTTACATGTGGAACCTGATGAACACAATAAACTATGCATCTACCGATGGGTACTTAGGCTGTTTCCAAATCTTGGCTATTGTAAATACTACCATTATGAGAATAGGGGAACTTATGTTCTCTCAAATTAAGGTTTTGGGTTTCTTCACATAGCAGTACTCTAGGGCTCCCTTTTCTCTACATCCTCACCAATACCTGTTTGCTGATTTATTGATGGTAGCCATTCTGACAGGTGTGAAGTGATATCTCATTTTGGTTTTAATTTGCCTCTCTGAAGATTAGTAATGATAAACATTCTTTCATATGTATTGGCCATCTATATGTCCTCTTTGAAAAAGTGTCTGAAGTTGTTTGCTCATTTTTAAATTGGATTGTTTGTCTATCTGGTGTTGAGTTGTGTGAGTTCTTTATATATTTTAGAAATTAACCCCTTATCAAATTTATCATTGAGAATCCCATACAGTGGGTTCTCTTTTTGTTTTGTTGGTGGTTTATTTTGCTGTGCAGAAGATTTTTATCAATAGTTTGAAGCAGTCCCATTTGTTTATTTTTTCCATTTGTTCCCCTTGACCTAAGAGACATACTGACAAAAATATTTTTACAAGAGATATCTGATATTTTTCTGCCTGTTTTTTCAATTTTTATGGTTTCATGACCTACATTGAAGTCTTTTATCCATTTCAAGTTTATTACTATGTATGAAGTAAGGTGGTGGTCTAGTTACATTTTTTTGCACACATCTGTTTAATTTTCCCAACACCATTTATTGAAGAAACTGTCTTTAATCCAGCATGGGTTGATTTCTGGGCTCTCTGTTCTGTTCCATTGATCTATATGTCTTCTCTTATGCCAGTACAGGCTGTTTTGATTATAATGGCTTTGTAGTATAATTTGGTATCAGGTATTGTGATACCTTTAGCTTTGCTCTTTTTCAAGATTGCTGAGGCTATTTGGGGTCTTTTCTTGCTCCATATACATTTTTTGAATATTTGTTCTAGAAGTGTGAAATATCTCACACTTAGGAATTTTAATAGGAATTGTGTTGAATCTGTAGAATGCTTTGGGTAGTATGGAGATTTTAATGATGTTAATTCTTCCAATCCATGAACACGCTATGTGCTCCCTTTTATTTGTATCTTCCTCAACTTCTTTCTTCAATGTTTTATAGTTTTTCAAGTACAGGTCTTTTACCTCCTTAAATTTATTCCTAGTTACCTTATTTTTTGTCATTGTTGCAGTAGTGAATGAGATTTTCTTAGTTTTTCTTTTTGGTAGTTCATTATTGGTGTATAGAAATCCATCTTTTTCTGAATGTTAATTTTGTATCCTGTTACTTTCACCAAATTTATTTATAGCCCTAGTAGTTTCTTTGGTAGAGTCTTCAGAGTTTTCTGTGTACAGTATCATGTCATATGAATAATAACAGTTTTGCTTCCTTTTTTCTAATTTGAATGCCTTTTACTTCTTCATGTCTGATGGCTGTGGCTAGGACCTCCAGCACCATGTTGAATAAAAGTGGTAAAAGTAGACATCCCTGTCTTATTCCTGATTTAAGGGAAATGCTTGTAGTTTTTTACCATTGAGTATGATGTTGCCTGTGAATTTGTCATATATGGCCCTTATTACATTGAAGTATATTCTCTCTATTCACACTTTGCTGAGATTTTCTGTCATAAATAAGTGCTGGATTTTATCAAATGCTTTTTCTGCATATGTTGAAATGATCATGAGATTTTTATCCTTCATTTTGTTTATATGGTGTATCACATTTATTGAATTTTTGGTATTGTAATATCCTTGCATCCCTGAAATAAATCTCCCTTGATCATGGTGTATGATCATATTAATATATTGCTGGATCTAGTTTGCGAATATTTTGTTGAGGATTTTAGCATCTATGTTCACCGGGGATAATGGCCTATAATTTTCTTTCTTTGTAGTATCTTTTTCTGGTTTTGGAATTAGGATAATTCTGGCCTTGTAAAATAAGCCTGGGAGTTTTCCCTCCTCTTGAACTCTTCTGGAATAGTTTAAGAAGGATAAATGTTAGTTCTTAAGTTCTTTATACACTTACTGAGTGAGTAAATAAATGCTAACACTTCATTACAACAATTGCAAAAGCAGGAGATGTGTTTTCTGTGCAAAGCACAGAAAAACAAAGATGATTGGAATTTTACATAATTTGTGGATCTATGTAAAACTAAATATATCTTAAGTTTGTTTTTGTCAAATAAATGCTTATTGTTTATATGCACCAGCCAATGTTTGGGGGATAAAAGTGCCAAGATAATTATGACATTACTCTTATTTTAAAGTAGTTCAAATCAAATTATTAATTTCATGTTTGGTACCAAAGAAAAATGCCTTGAAATTTTTATCCCTTATTTGTATATTTGATAGCATTAATCCATTCATGAGTATGATACAATTTTAGATGGCTTTCTTACTCTAACTTAAGATATGATAAACAGTATTGCCAATAAAATAAAAGATAAAAACCAATACTTTTTTAAAATTTTGTTTAGTTATTTTTCAAGTACAGTTTTTTGTCTATTTCTCCCATCCCAGCCCTCCCACCCCATGCTCCCCACCTCCCTCCCATTTCTTCCCCCCCCCTAGTAAAAACCAATACTTTTTTTAACAGCTGATTTCCACATACTATATGGTTTCATGAAATTACACATTTGGTATCATGGGTTACAAAATTAGATTGCTGAGGTTTGGTAGTTATCTGTTCATATGCTTATTTTGTACTTGTCCTTCCAGACTTTCAACACTGAAAAGCACTTTTTTCAATACTCCTTTGGTTTTTGAACCATGATTGCCATCAGGTGGGAGAATATGGCATTGCATTAAGTCGAAGAAAGACCTTCCTTCTATTAACAATAGAATTATTGTTAATATCCATATCAATATTTATATTAAATTAATTTTATATTTATAAACTATCGATTTACATATTACAGATTGGTGTTTATATAAATATTAACAATGAATATTTAATGATATTGGATAACTAATATTATAAGCATAATCAAATTTTTATAATTACTTAACTACCTAAAATTAAACTGCCTAAAATTAAATCGTTTGTAATAGTGAATTACAGTAAAAATTAAGTCCTTTAAAAGATTTACTATTGTAACAAATCTTGGTCCATATACACAGGCATTGTAACTGGTTAGGTTACATGTTTCATGCTTACATTGCTGTGTTCATGGTCATACAATGTGAATCTTTTACATTCTTCTTCATTTATTACAGCTAGATGAAGATTATTATTTGGTAATTCCCAAGTTTTCATCTGTTCTTCATGGTTCTCTATGGAAGATCTAGAGAGGTTCCTGCAAGTTCATTTTGGTCCTGCTGCTCACTGGATATATGTATTGAGTCATTAGTCTTTCTTCTATTTTTCCCCAGAGTTCTAATCGAAGGTTCAACCATTTCTACAGTTCTTAAAATGTTATTTAGATGAATAAATGATTGGGTGCATATGCAACTCTTATAAGCACTTCTCCTAAGTTTGAACTAACTGATGTGCTATAGAAATTTGAGCTTATTTCTAAGAAGATTGGAAAGATAAATACTTATAAATGCATCTGATTCCTATGCACAGTCACCAACAACTTGGCACCTGACAGGGTCAAGATTAATAAATGAACAAAAATAATGTTTATCCAATTATTGCATGGTGGATATCATTGACTAGTATAATTAGAAAGATGCTTTTTAGTTTTACAGAGAGAATCTTTGCCCTAATCCCTTGTGGGAGGGACAGTCTGTCTCTTTTTTATGAATTCTTCAAGGTACTTCTCAATGTAAATCATTCTTTCTAGCAAAATATACATCAAACTATTTCCAAATCCTTGCCTCCATTAGGTGTGAGATTATGATAAAACATCTCCCATGACTGGACCAGAGAAGTAAAGTTTACTATGCAATTTGTATTTTCATTTCTTTTGGGGTTGATACAGGGTGCAGCCAAGAGGGGAGCCCCAAAAAGGGATTTGGAATGGGGTCCAGAACTCAAGGTGTCCAGGAAATATTAAGATGTCCTCACCCCTTCCCCACCACAGGTGTGAGTTGGAGGAAGGGACAAATGGAGCAAGGCCATTGAGAGCTGTTTTGTACCTCAACTGTTTTGCAGCTAACCTCTGGCATGGTCATTTAACCTATCTATAACTTTTAACTGGCCGCATAGATATGTTAAATAGCTGTGGCTGTGCTCTGAGCCTAGAGAATGGAAGTGACTTCCACCCAAGATGCAACTGGGGGCAGGTCCCCCAGGTTACAGCGCCTGCGTGAGAGCCTGGAGATGATTGGCTCCACAACATGGGGCCACACCTGCCCAGGCTCATGACAGCAGCCCAGTAAACTTGGAATGATATGGGAGTGCTGGGAATGCAGGCAAGTGTAGCTGATTGTAGGAGGAATCGAAAGGGGCTGCAAAGGAGGACTGGTGCAGGGATTTAAAACTGAGACATGGCAACCATTAAAGGAGAGAGGACCACACGGCTGTGGCAGTAGAAAGCCACATGCTTCTGGCAGAGTGGGGACCCCCACAGCTTTAGTAGGGGGAACCACCATGTGGCTTTAGCAGAGAATTGCCACTTGGTTTTGGCAGAGTCGCGACCCCCACGGTCTCCCAGCAGCTCTGGTGGAGGAAAGAACCATGCAGTTTTGGCCAGAGTGCAGACCCTTGCAGCTTTGGTAGAAGAGGACCACGTGGCTTTGGGGTGCTCCCTTTGGCCTCGTGGCCTGGGACGCAGGAGAGACTTTGCCTGGAAGAAGGGTGAAAGAACTCTTTGCCGTGAGTTGGCCATGAGAGGGTGCCACATGCCTTTGGATTAATTGGTGATCCTGCCTGGACAGTGACAGCTGATGGTGCCAGCAGCCCAAAACATGGACCACAGACGTGTGCTTCTTTTCCTGAGTTACAGTACCACGAATTAGGGCAGGGGGAGAAGGAAGCACTGTGGGCATCTGTGGGTATCCAAAAGGACTTTGATATTTTAATGGAGACATTGGGTCACTACTTTAAGTCTTTATAGCTTTAAATTAACCTTTCCTTTTCACAAATCTCTGGCATGAGGAACCTGGGGGTTTCCTTTTTGTAATAGTATATCGCCCTTGTCCCCCTGTGTTCAGTAAGTTTTTGGCATCCCTGAGTAGGCCAAATATTGGCCTCCCCCTTGGACCTGTGTTCTGTAACAGGGTGAGTTTATTTTCTTGTTATTTATGTGACTTGTTTTGAAAGGACAGTTTTCTTAAAGTATATTTTGGGGGGAACTTTTGAAATTCAATTCCATTAAAACCCATTCCTTATAAACCACGTTTTTTACAATTTCAGAACTGTTTTTATAATGTAGCATCTGATCAATTCACATTAGAACTGGTAGTGATGACTGTTTAGTTCTTTCCTTGGAAGATGATAGCCTGAAATTTAAAATGCTGAAGTAGACATTTTATCTGATTACTCAACATCTGACTCATCTAAATTAACCAGGTAACTGTACATACTCTGGCATTATTCTCAGCATATTACTACAATTAGTAATGGTTTTAATTTCTCCTTTATGTTGGTTCTCTCTTTATGTGATATTTTTCTCTGATTTTTTTCTTAAATCAATATGTCCCTGTTTTCAAATGTGTCTGCTCCCTGATCTTTGATTTGTTACATAACTTAGCTCAAGACTGTTTTGAGTTAATCAGAAATTGCACAATGATAAAAGTTATCTTTCATATTCAATTCTTTGATGTGTCTCCCAAATTTCTTTATAATGTGTTTTCTCTCTACACTGTACAAAGAAAACACTCACCTGCTCAAGCTAATGATCCTACTGAATCAGTGTTAGGGAGGAGCCCTGTCGGTCCACATACTCATGGTCCCCATACTCATGGAAAGGAGCTGAGACAGAGGCTATTACATGACAAGGCTACCTTGGAGATCTTGGAAATTGTGTATTATATAGAACGCTAACTCAGGATTAATGAAGTAGTCAAAGAATTGAAAAAAAAGAAAGATAAGCTCATCTCAAAAACTGTTTTAAAAAACAGAACAATCTGCTTTATATTTTTCTGGAGGGGAATCATGTGGATGAGCCCACACACTGGCAAGTAAATTCAATCCTTCCAAATGAGATAGGAACATTCGTGTAAAAATACAACTATCTAGGTAGCTGGCACAAACTAGGGGAGGGAGGGCATGTACCTTCTCAACAAACGCAGAAACAAAACCCACTGAAGCCTACAACCAACAAAAAAAGGAGAACTATTCAAAATAGTATAAGTTTTGGCAGGGAAGTCAAATCCACACCCATTTTTTATTGCTTACATTTTTATGAGGCATTGACAAGTGTAATTCTTATTATTACTTAAAATAAAAATTAGAGCTGACCCTTGCACAACACAGGTTTGAACAGAGGGTCCACTTATATACTTTTTTTTTCAGTAAATACTCCAAATGTATTTTCCTTATGATTTTTTAGTAACATTGTCTTTTCTCTAACTTACTTTGTTGTAAGAATAAAGTATATAATATCTACAGCACACAAAATATGTGTTAGTTGACTGGTTATGTAATTGGTAAGGCTTCTGGCCAACAGATGGGTATAGTAAACTTTGGGGAGAGTCAAAAGTTTTACATAGATTTTTGACTGCAGGTGCTGGCACCCCTAACCCCCTTGTTGTTCAAAAATCAACTGTACTACAATCAGAAATCATTAGTGAGCACTTTCTGTGTGCCTGCAGACACTGAAGCTGCGTAAGAGGCCTGCGATTATCTTCTGTTGCCTCAGGAAAAGAGATATAAAGATAGTGGTGCCAAGGTGAGGAGCAAAGGCAGAATAAAAACAACTTTTAATTGACATACAAATTTGTTGGGTTTCTCTGTCTCACTTTTAAATTCTGACTTACGATCAACAAAACTGTAAAAATGAAATACAAAGCAATTAGAGAAGGCTGAGTTGTGATTTATTCTCTTATATTCCAACAACTATCTAGTTAGAGAATAGAGAATACATATTTTAGACTCTTCTTAGGTATAGGAAAATGGGGAGAAACACAAAATTGATTCTCATATTTCAAGTGACAGTTTTTCAACATTCTACAACTGGAACTCCTGTAGAGTAAACATCATCAAAAATGTTTTGAAATTTCAAATGTGCTTGAAGTCTGGACATCTCTGAGTGCTAACTGCTTTGGTGGATGATGGACCATAGGTTTGAAGTAGAACTTGGGGCAGATGAATGGCTTCATAAAGTAGCTGCCTGAGAACTGTGAAGAGGAAATGAAGAATGCAAGGTAGGCTGGAATCCACCCATTAACACAAGAAGCAGGGAACCAGGGAATAGAGAGGCCTAAGGAATTTGGAGGCAGCAGGCTCTGCAGTCTGGCATACAAATCTCATATAATGCTTAGTGTGCTTGGGCTATGGTAGAAACTGATAGAGGTGGAGTTTATGTTGATTAACATGGGGCTGAAATCATGAGCCTTTGTGCATGAGCACACTACAGACAACTGAGTCATGTAAACAAACTCAGGCAAGGGTTACCATGGAAAAGGACCCAACTGAGAACATGTTGCTCCGTGGGCCTTAGTTTGGTGGGTGTATGTTTCTCTATACTATAAAGACTGGTCAGCCGTGATTTCCTGCACTTTTTGTGCTAAGCCAATTTTATAACGGGACAATTAATAAAATTGGTAAATGTCTTAGGGTAGTTCACAGGCAAACAAACTCATAAGAGGATGGATAACAGTCTGTTCACTGGTTTTCTCTAAATAGATATGGTGAGTCATCCCTTCTCCTTAGTTTACCATCTGCTATGATTTAGAAATCAGCCCTAATTTAAGCAAAAATTTACTTTATTCATTTCCTTACTTGGATATTCTTGCTTATGAGAAGAACTGGCCTTGGATTCATACATTTATTTCTTGTTGTATGGGATAAACCATTTTTTCTGAAAGCTTAATTCTCTCGTAAACCAGGTAACCTAGTAAGAAGTATTAGCTCTTTAAGATTGAAATGATAAAGCCTAGAATGCTAAATTTTTCTTTAAGATTTAAGATTTTGTTTGGGTTCAAGCCAAATGCATCAAAGAACTTTAGATTATTAACAGCCATGTTGTATATCATGTATACATTCCATGCTATAGCATGTATATGTTATCAGATCAAAATGGGCACTATGAACCCTACTGGGTTTATAACTAAGTTTAAAGGCAGCACTAAGCATCAGAGCCACCTCCTTACCATTCTGTTCAGTTCACTGACCTTGGGAAATTTAACAAATATGTAAACATTATAAATTAATATGGTCATAATGAGAAGATGAACTTGTTGGTTACTAAATTGAGGTTCCTTTTGATTAGAAATGGTCAGGGCTATACTGGTCAAAAATTTTGCTGATAGTACCCTGACTGGGTGGCTCAGTTGGTTGGAGCACCATCCTATACATCAAAATGTTGCAGGTTTGATTCCCAGTCAGGGCATGTATAAGAGGCAGCCAATTGACGTTTCTCTCTTCCTTGCTCTCTCTCTAAAATCAATGAACATGTCCTCAGGTAAGAATTTTTTTTTTAATTGCTGATGGTTAGGCCTGGCTGGTGTAACTCAGTGGATTGAGTGCAGGCCTGTGAAGCAAAGAGTCTCCAGTTCGATTCCCAGTCCGGTCACATGCCTAGGTTGCAGGCCAGGTCCCCAGTAGAGGAGCACATAAGAGACAACCACACACCGATGTTTCTCTCCCTCTCTTTCTCCCTCCCTTCCTATCTCTCTAGAAATAAATAAATAAAATCTTTTAAAAATTGCTGATGGTGACTGAAAAAATTTAGTTAAATCCTCTAACTGTAATCCTTGCGCTAACTTTCTTCTGAAAAGGCCATCATCTCTGTGATTTGTTCCTGATTATTTGGAGAGTTTAGTCATGGTACACAGACTGAAGGAGCATTGCTCAATGATTCAAAGTTACTCAGTGAAATTTTAACTGATTTTATTGTACACCAGTGCATAAAAGTAGGTTAATAGTAATAGTAAATAGTACACGAATAAATAAATATATAATAAGATAACTGTAAACCTGCTTTTGCACACCCTGTATGTTAATGGGTTGTCATGTTGTTATCTTGGAGTAAAACTTTCAAATCAAAGAAAATAATTTGTATCTTTAGCCAGACTGCTCACTCAGGCCTCAAAGAGAGATAGAAGGGTGTGAAAAGTATACCACCCAGTGTTCCTAAACATCAGGGAGTCATAGTGATGAAGACACAGAATTTGAAATGAGCTTGTTTTTCTTGAGAGTTGTGCCAGGAGCTTTATATACCTTGTACCTGTTACACTTTTGCACAAAATTTGGTAGGGGTTTCAGCAATTGTAACTGGACAGAGGAATGGGCACAGTGGAACCAGAGAAGACACTAAATAAAAGTACTTAACTTCCCCCAAGTTCCCCTACTTCAACGGAATGCGCATGCAATAATTAACGCCTGCAAACATGGTCTCATTTATGGCCACAACAATCTGGGGAGGGTGGTGTCTGTCTCATTTCGATGTTAAGCACCCACGAAAGTGGCAGAGCTAGTCCTGGAGCCAAGGACTGTGTGACAGCAGGCCTTGCGGTCTGCACCTATGAGCTATCATCAGGAACGGTGAACTCAAGGCAAAGCCCTGGACAGAGCCCAGCAGTATCACTACCAGAGACCAGCCCCTGGTCTGGTAAGTGACAGTTCCTTGAACCGTGCCAGGCGCCTGAAAGTCCTCAGTTAATATTTGCTGCCTTTGTTTTCGCTCTAACCTTCTGTACACACTGTTGACTATACTTCCTAAAGCTTGACTTTTACCAAGTTATTCCCCTACTAAAAATCTGAGAGTTGGGAACAACATCAAAATCGTGGAAAGTAAAGTGGATAAATTATTGGATATTTATATAATGAAATACTAAATAGCAAAGAAAACAACTAAACTGCAGCTACATGTCACCTCATAGATGAATATTATGGCAATGTTGAACAAAAGAAACAAAACTTAAAACATTTTTAAAGGATAAGTCACTTCCTAAAAATCTAAAAACAGAAAAAATAGACTACACTTTTTTAAAGAATACAAATTTAGGTATAAAATATAAATGAAAGCATGTGGACTGCTACTGTAAAAAAGAGGTTAGCTGTTACATGCGGGTGGAGGGAAGAAGCTGTGACTTAGAAGAGCAACGTGGGAGGCTGCTGAGAGTCCAGGGACATTTCTGTTTCTTGATCAAGGTGGCAGTTACTCGGGAGGTGGCTTTTTGTTACGTATTAATTTAGGGTGACACCAGGCCCCAACCCATGCCTGTCGTCTTGGTGTCACTGTTAATAGCAGCTCAGTTGTCTCCGTGTCCCAGTTTAGCTGACATATACAGTCAGGCTAATGAAAATGTTTATTTAAATCTTAGGCACTTGATTTGGTGTGTAGTATAATTCACAGTAAAAAAATATTTTTTAAGAAAAAAACAATTGATATGAGAGATATGTGAACTCATGTCTCAAGTAGCATTCAAAACTAAATAATATCTATAATATGATATTACATTATTATTATTATTATATAAGAATATTATGTAATTTTTTTCACCTTCCTAACAACTCTGTGAAACAGGTGCTATTTTAATCCACATAACAGATGAGGAAATTGAGGCCTGTAGAAGTTGAGTAACTTGCTCAAGGCCACACAGCTATGACGGTTCCCGAGTTCAAATCCAAGAAGTCTGACTCAGCAAGCATCCTGTCACTTTCTGTAAGACTCTACCTGTCTGAGCACTACCACACAAAATGAGTGTCATTTGACTTTGTGGTGGTCTCTGGTAAAGTGCACTGTTGCTTTAAGCAATATTTCCCCATAAGTAATAATAATAAGTGTGTAAATGCATCATATCTTTGACTAACAACTCATAACATATCATAGATCACGATTTACAGCACTTTGGGAAACACTCATCTGGCTCAGTTTCTAGGCCTTCCTATTCTCACTTCCTGATTTTTCCTCTTAGTTACCTGCACAGACCTTCTAATTGCAATCTTCCTCACATTAAGTATCCACCGCAACTTTCCCTTCCTTTATTATCTTCAAATCTTCCCTGTCACACAAACTACAGTTCCACATCTTCCGTGAAAACCCCAAACTTACTGTCCCAAACCCCACTGAAGTTCTCTCCCTTCAAAACTCCAATGTCCATTATTACTGGGGTTAAGGATGAGTACAAAGCAGGAATTTGCCCTGTAGATTCAGGGCAGCTACTGAGACAAGGAGGGCAGAATGCTGGGCAAGTCTGCATGGGTATGTGCCAGGCTGGTCCAATAGCTGCCCTGCGTGCAGGTTGAGTCTGTGTTTGCAACTGGAAGAGTAGGCTGGGCACTTGATGGACACAGCTGGCTGTGGGGAGCCTGTGCCTGGTGCATTGGGAAGATTGTGATGGTCTCAAGGTTCCAAAGCAATGAAGGGAACCTTGACAGCAAGGACGGTGCAGCCCAGCAAGAAACTGGCACATCCCAGGAACAGGGCATTTAAGGTCAAAGCACATGCAAAACTCAGGACTTTGGAGTCCACCAGTTAAAGTCGAAACCAGAATGTAAAGTATGGTGGATGCTTCTTGGCAGATTCCTGGTATCTTAAGTTCACCGTACTCCTTTGCAACTTGGCACTTGCTGCCTTGTGTTAAAAATTATCTGCATAAGTCTGTTCCCCCAGCTCAATTCTATGGCACTAAAGGATATAAATCATGTGTAGTCCAGAACTTCTGGAACAATGTAGCCCCATCTAGACCTCTCCGGCCTCACTCCAGCCACTCTCATTCCCTCTGTATACTCCAGCTTCCCTGGCCCTTTGTCCGTTTCTCAAATCTGACAAATTCTTCTGTCCTAAGGGGACTCACAACAGGGTCCTCTTCTCCTGGACCAGCCTGCTCTTACCCTAACCCCACTTCACTTTTGTCGCCTAATAATTCTGCTTTCTTGAGGTCAGGGTTCAACATCACTGTGACTTTCTTGCCCAGATAATGCACTCCTTTGGTAATTGTGTTTCTATCCTAGAACACTAAATAATAGGTACTAAAACCAACAACTCACTTGCCTTGTGGCAGGCACTATGCTAAGAAATGTAACTTGATTCTTAAATCCTGACAACAGGGCTGAGAGGAGATCTATTATTACTAGCATTACCATTTACAAGTGGAGAAAACAGAGGCATGAGTATTTCAATAGTTCTGCAGGATAAATGGTAAATATCTGAACCGAGACAATAATTAGAGGGCCTAAAACACAGTAAACTTTGGTAAATAGTTTGTTGATTATGCCTGGTGGTACTCAGTGAAGGTAGTGAGGGAATAGCTGTGAACAAAAGGTTCTTTTTACCTGGGGCAACACCGATGATCCCAACCATCTGTTCATTTTATTTTTCATGAAATAAAAAGGATGAAAATTATTTTTCTAGTTTAATGGGAAAAAGAATGGTGAGGTCTTTCAGGGTGTCCAGGAACTATCACTCATTTTATTTTCAAGTTTTTTTAAATTGGTTCTTAGAGAAAGGCCAGGGGAGAGAGAGAGACATCAACTTGCTGTTCCACTTATTTTTGCATTCCCTGGTTGATTCTTGTATGTCCTTTGACTGGGAATCAAATCTGCAACCTTGATATATCAGGATAATTTTCTTACCAACTGAGCTACCCAGCCAGGGCCTTGGGTTTTCAATTGACTATATTGCGGTTGCTTTGTACTACCTAGAAAACATTTCCCTTCATACCCAGTTTTGTTGCAGGTGGTAAACATCTCTGGCAGACACTTGTACCAAAGCAGCCCTCAATGCTTTGAAGCCTCTTTGCTTAGGTCAGTAGTTCCCAAAGTGTGGTCACTCGACTGGCATGCTCACTGGAGACTTTTTAGGATACTAATCCTCAGGCTTCCCCCAGACCTACACAATCAGAAACCCTGGGGGTGAGGCCCAGCCATCCGTGGATTCACAAGTCCACTGGCAGGTTCTGATGCACCTGAATGTTTGAGAGACACTGCACGAGGGGCAGGGTGAAGACCATACCTCAGACATGATCCCCCAAGACAGTTTGTTCCCTTTGTTTTTGAGTCCCATATGTTTATCATCAGCTTTCCCACCCAGAATACCTACACAATAATTTATTGTATTACCATCTAGAAGTTATTTGACATTTTAAAACTCTGGAGTCTATGAATAATATAACAGAATTCTAAGATCGTCTCTCCAGTTTCCAATTTGGCCCTGCTTGCAGCTGGGATTTGGGGCAACTAGTTTAGCCCTTTCCACCTAAGTGCCTGGTGCTAATCACGTAGAGGTAGCATCTATGGCATGTCTATCACTGCCTTAGCAGACCCAGGTACGAAGACAGTAAAACCAGTAAAAAGTGTTCCCTCCTCAATGTGAAAAGTCCTAATAAAGAGAGCTTCTTTTCTTTCTAGTTGTACCTTCACCTGGGTAATGACTTCTTCGGAGGCTCCACCTGCACAGTGAGCTGCTATGGCCTGTGCCCCTGCACCTGCGGAGACTTGCGCTCAAGCTGGAGCCCTCACCACATCCTTCTTTCTTCCCAGGCCTCAGTCAGGGCAGCAAGGTCTTAGCAATATTTCTCAAACTGGCAAAGTGCAGTACTACTTCTATACAGGGATTTTGTTTTGCACATAATGCTGTCATAAATGGAGGGTCCCCATATGATAACTGCACAAATCTAAAGGCCAATCTGGCCTGAGGTAAGCTTGTAGAAACTGTAAAGGTCAAATATCTGCTTACCCAATACCATCTAAAGTCCAAAGCCGTAAAACCCTTTCTCCTCTAACAACCTTTCTTTTCCAAATTTTCATCTTATTGTTATGGATGTGGGGAGAGAGACCTCAGTCAAGAGGCTCCCCTCCCAGCCTCAGTTCTTGTCTCACTTGCAAGGCACTAATTCAAGCGAGAGACAAACACATAGAGTAGAAATGAGATAGCAAGTTTATAAATGAAATACATACATGCACAGGGCTGTAAGCGAACACATGGTTGGCCTAAATGTCCACATATAGAGAAAAGAAAGTTGTTAGTAAGTTTGTTAGTAAGGTTGTTCTATATTCACACTTGAGCCAAAGCTAAAAGTGGGTGCTTATCTAACCTAAGTATGCCAACTATTAGGGTTCAGAGCTTATATACCTTAGCTATCTTTCATGTACCCCTCTTTCTCCCTCTTCTAAATCTTAGAAATAATGTACAGCTACAAAGACTTTCTTTCTCAGTTAGTTCAGCTTTTTGTCTTAGTGAAATTGTTATAGAAGCTCCCTTTCCAAGGACAGAATCTTGAGGACCACTCCTCTTCCTGTAATGATTCCTGCTTGTGATATTCAGCACATGCCACAATCTTAGTGAGATTGTAACAGAAGCCCCTTTTCTCAGCACAGTCTCACGGACTCTCCCCTCCTCCTGTGCTGTTTTGCTTGCAATGCTCCAGGCACCTGGAAATCTTATCAAACTGAGCTCAGGACTGCTGAGTTAATTGGTGACACATGCCTTCGGTCTGATTCTAGCCTCCTGTATTAAGTTACTTGTTAGATTGTAATGGCAGGGGCCCTGACTTTGTTTCCCTCTGGCCTCTCATTCCCAGCTGCTACCTAGCGTTACCTTTATAGGTTTCAATGTTTTTGTTTCATGCACTAAATATTGGGAATATCCAATGAGACCTGAAATAAAAATGGAACTGGAAAAGCCTGTCACCTACTAGACCTGATAAGCAGAGACAGGGATTGAATCTTTATGGGCACTTTATTCAAATGGCCAGAGATCTGAGAAGATGATGGATTGTACCCTAAGAGACAATCTTGCATTATCTTTCAAGCCAACCTTTTTTATAAGGGGGTAAATGTGTAGATAAGGGGTCTGAAATTTTAGGGGGAAAGTGTAGGTAAAGGATTTGAAATTCAGGAAAGAGGTTAATGAGATACAACCTGCAGTCTGGGAATTTCACTAACATCCCTTCCTCCACTGACCAGTCATTTTCTTTAACTGTGTCTTGTGTCCTGGGTGATTTTCTTTATCTGTGTCCTGGCAGTGGACCCTCTCTCCCTGCAACACAATGGCTGAGATCCCACCTTGATTGCTTGCGTTTTTTTCTGGAGCACAAAGGTCAATCGCTTGTGGTCTCATAGAGTCTGGGTGGGCCATACCTGCAGTTCCTGAAACAATAGTTTTTTACATGCATTATATAGTAGGCTTACTAGTTGTTATTGTAAACTAAAATTTTCTAACTCCTGAGTCCCCCATCAAAACGCACACTTTATCCCAGCTCGAGAGCTCAACAAGCTGAGATATACAACACAAGGACATGAAACATTACCACAAAGGTAAAGCTGGAGAATGTAGCTTAGTCTGGTGGCCAGATGTACAGCAAAGGGGAGCCAGGTTCCAGGGCAATGCCTACCCTTGGAGGAGCACACAGAATGAAAGCAGGCACACACCTCTCCTCCCTGCTCCAGCAGGAAAAGGGGCAAAGCACATTCTGTTCATTTTTCCAGAAATGTGTGCCCCTCCATGTTGGTACTTATGAGCTAGGTGAGTCCTCTGCCTTCCAAGGGAGAGAAAGGAAAGGGGCCAGGAGTTGCAAACAGGCTCCTTCAAGGGAAGGAAAACAGTTGCACTGGTTGTCCCTTACAATGAACAACAAAACCTTTTAGAAAAATTGTTTCCATGACTTATACAGGCTATTTCTGTAAAGTGTGGAGGACCTGCCTGTGCAAGTTACCAAAAATCTATTTAAATATGCTTTTAAGTTCTATCCAAAATTTAAAGGCCAAGCACTTTAAGAAACAGGAACTTTTTGAGTCAAAACTTTTATCACTGGGTAATTTATAAAACTGCACAGAAGCCAGCAGATTAAAAAAAAGTTTTTCAAAAGGGTTCAATTTCAATGAGTGGGAGAAGGGTTAAGTGGAAAGAAGTTTCTATTTTCCTAATTGGAAAAGCAACAATAATTAAGGGATTGATTCTGCTGTTGCCTTTCATTTTACAGCTGTAGCAAAGATGAATGAAGCCTAAACTAGCTTTTTTCTCTTAAAAAAGTGCAAGTTCACTGAATACTTACATTCGGCTATTGAGTTTTTAAATGAATTTAATGTTGCAAATTTACCAACTGTAATCTATCTGCCTTAAATATATACTACCTTACATTTGAAAGGAATTATTTTCTTTTTTTCACTTTCCTTCTTTTTTCTTCTTTTTTTTAATCCTCACTCTAGGATATGTTTATTGGTTTTAGAGAGAAAGGGGGAAAGTGGGAGAGAGAGAGAGAGAGAGAGAGAGAGAGAGAGAGAGAGATGAAGGAGAAACATTGATCAGTTGCCCTTGTACATGCCCTGACTGGGGATCAAACCTGCAGCCTTTTGGTGTATGGGCTGATGCTCCAACCAACTGAGCTTCCTGGCTAAGGATAAAAGGAATTCGTCATAATAGTTTCATTTTATTACACTCTAATTTTATAGAACTATGATAAATGTTGCTTAGTGTGAGTAACAAGAAAGCTAACAAGTTTCAAGATGCAATTTTTAAACAGTTTACTTTTTAAAAAAGATTTTATTTATTTACTTCCAGAGAGAAGAGAGGAGAGGGAGAGAAATATCAATGTGTGGTTGCTTCTTATGTACCCTCAGCCAGGAACATGGCCCACAACCCAGGCACATGTCCTGGCTGGGAATGGAACCAGTGACCGCTTGGTTTATAGACCTGCACTCAATTCACTGAGCCACACCAGCCAGGGCTACTTTTTTATAATAAACCAAAGAAAATACTTCGAAAATTGATTGCATTATGAAATTTTTTGACAAGCTTAATGATTCAAAACAATCTATAATTCTTTGTTGCACATTTATATGCTCCTCTCACTTTGGAATGACTTTTTAAAATGTCAATGACTTCCCTCAAATTTCCTCCCAAGCTGATGGATGTAAAAAAAAGCCACAAAGGGAGTTTCATTCCAGATGGAGGCGTAAATAAAAATGCTTCACTTCCTTGCACAACCAAAAAAAGGATAACAACCAATTTGAAAACAATAACTGCCAGAACTGCCAGAAAATCAAACTGCATGGAAGTCCAACAACCAAGGAGTTAAAGAAACATTCATCCAGACCAGTATTGAGGGCAGAGACAGGCGCTGGCAAGGCAGGGCTGGTTGACTGGGAAACCAAAGACTCATAACCTCTAGCTGTAAAATCCTATGCGTGTTGTGAAGGTGAGAGAAACTCCCATTTTCACAGGAGAGTCTGTTGGGAAGTGGGGCTAGAGTAGAGTGAGCTAGCAGCACTTTCCCCTCTCTGGCCCCTCCCCTACAAAGAGTGCCACAAGGCAACAAAGAGGGTTGCCCCGCCCTGGCAAATACCTAAGGCTCCTCTCCCTTACAACATAACAGGTGCGCCATGACAAAGAAATATGGCCCAAGTGAAAGAACAGATCAAAACTCCAGAAAAAGAGCTAAACGACAAGGAGATAGACAACTCATCTGATACAAACTTCACAACCCTGGTAATCAGGATGCCCCAGAATGTATTGAGCTCAGTTGCAAAATGAAGGAAGAAATAATGGCTATACGAAGTGAAATAAAGAAGACTATAAAGGGAACCAAGAATGAAGGGAAGGAAACCAGGAATCAAATCAATGATTTGGGACAAAAGGAAGAAATAAACATCCAACCCAAACAGAATGAAGACACAAGAATTCAAAAAAATTAGGAAAGGTTTAGAAACCTGTGGATCAACGTTAAGCATTCAACATCCAAATCATTCAAATCATGCCAGAAGGAAAAGAGGGAAGAGCAAGAAACTGAAAACTTATTTGAAAACATAATGAAGAAGAATTTCCCTATTTTGGTAAAGGAAATAGATTTCTGGGAAGTCCAGGAAGTTCAGAGAGTCCCAAAGAAGTTGGACCCAAGGAAGCACACACCAAGGCACATCATAATTACATTACCCAGGATGAAAGATAAGGAGAGAATCTTAAAAGCAGCAAGAGAAGAGGAGACAATTACCTACAAAGGAGTTCCCATCAGACTATCAGCTGACTTCTCAAAAGAAACCTTGCAGGCAAGAAGAGGCTAGAAAGAACTATTTCAAGTCATGAAAGACAAGGACCCACATCCGAGATTGCTCTATCCAGCAAAGCTATCATTTGGAATGGAAGGGCAGACAAACTGCTTCCCAGATAAGGTCAAGTTAAAGGAGTTCATCATCACTAAGCCTTTATTATATGAAATGGTAAAGGGACTTTTCTAAGTCCCTTTAAGAGGGACTTAGAAAGAAGGGACTTAAAAAAAAGATGATCAAAAATATGAGCAGTAAAATGACAATGAACTGACAACTATCAATAACCAAACCTAAAAAGAACAAAAACTAAGCAAATAACCAGAACAAGAACAGATTCACAGAAATGAAGATCACATGGAGAGTTATCAGTGGGAAGGGGAAATGGGAGGAATGGGAGAAAAGGTAGAAGGAATAAGAAGCATAAATGGTAGGTACAAAGTAGACGGGAAGATTAAGAATAGTCTAGGAAATGGAGGAGCCAAAGAACTTATGTGTATGACCCATGGACATGAACTAAGTGGGGGGTAGGTGGGTAATGCTGGTGGGAGTGGGGTGCCGGGTAGAGAGGGGACATAGGGGAGAAAAAATTGGGGCAACTGTAAGAGCATAATCAATAAAATGTACTTTAAAAAAACAAAGCCCTGAACAGGTCCAGAAGATGATGCATTGGGCAACAGGTAATGTGTAAAAAATAAAAAGAATGAAAGCCACAAAGGAACATCATTCAGCAAAGTACTAGGTCACAGTTGTAGTATGATTCTAAAATCTGAAGGTTTTTAGTTTGCTTTATGGAATGGACTTAAGCATTTGAAGCCTAAATACACCTAAGAGTGTGTCAATTTGAAAACCTCATGCCCAAAGGAAAAGCAACTTTAATGAAATGAATGGGAAAACCACATCTCTCTTTTCGTTAGTACCCCCACCCCCGAGGAAGGAAGTGATCATCTAAATCAGGGGTGTCAAACTCATTTTCACTGGAGGCCACATCAGCCTCACGGTTGCCTTTGAAGGGCTGAATATAATTTCAGCTCCTTAACAATTAAGAAGTAATTACATTTACACAGTCCTAAAATTATTCCAGCCCTTTGAAGGCAACTGTGAGGCTGATGTGGTCCCCTGTGAAAATGAGTTTGACACCCCTGGTCTAAATGTAACATCTAACTGCAATGCCTTAGGGTTAGCAAAGTTTTAACTGTTTTGATGTCTGACCTAGAAGGGAAATACTGAGAACACAGAGCAGGGGTACTGAGAACAAAGAGATGGGTTACACCTGCATCTGCACTCTAACCTGTCTGTACATCTGAGACAGGCATAAATCTCTTGGGGCCTTTCCATCTGTCCTCTTATTGGCACCCCCATAATTTCACAATACAGTGGGATCATCCTTGTGTAATGCCCTCCCCTTAAGTGCATACAGGATTTAGTGGCTCCAGAGAAGATGAAAAAATGATCCAGTTTCATTTTCTTTTTTTTAATATATTTTAATTATGCCATTACAGTTGTTCTATTTCCCCCTTCATTCCCCTCCACCCTGCACACCCCCTCCCCCAGCATTCCCCCCTTTTAGTTTATGACCATGTGTCTCAAGTTCTTTCGATTCTATATTTCCCATACTATTCTTGCCCCCCATCTGTTTCCTACCTAGCATCTATGCTACTTATCTTCTGTACCTTATCCCCCCTTCTCCTTCTCCCACTCCCTGTTGCTAACCCTCCATATGATCTTCATTTCTATGGTTCTGCTCCTGATCTAGCTGTCTTCTTAGTTTGCTTTTGTTTTAGGTGTGGTTGTTAATAACTGTGAGTTTGCTGTCCTTTCACTGTTCATCTTTTTTATCTTCTTTTTCTTAGGTAAGTCCCTTGAACATTTCATATAATAAGGACTTGGTGATGATGAACGCCTTGAATTTGATCTTATCCAAGAAGCACTTTATCTGTCCTTCCATTCTAAATGAAAGTTTTGCTGGATAGAGCAATCTTGGATGTAGGTCTTTGGATTTCATGACCTGGAATACTTCTTTCCAGCCCCTTCTTGCCTGTAAGGTCTCTTTTAAGGAATCCTCTGAGAGTCTGATGGGGGCTCCTTTGTAGGTGACTGTCCCCTTAGCTCTTGCTGCTTCTAGAATTCTCTCCTTCATTTTAATCTTGGCTAATATAATGATGATGTGCCTTGGTGTGTTCCTCCTTGGGTCCAACTTCTTTGGGACTCTCTGAGCTTCCTGGACTTCCTGGAAGTCTATTTCCTTTGCCAGATTGGGGAAGTCCTCCTTTATTATTTGTTCAAATAAGTTTTCCACTTGTTGCTATTCCTCTTCCCCTTCTGGTACCCCTATAATTCGGATGTTGGAACATTTAGAGATGTCCTGGAGGTTCCTAAGCCTCTCCTCATTTTTTTTGAATTCTTGTTTCTTCATCCTTTTCTCTTTGGTATTTTTTTCCTCCTTCTGGTCCACTCCTTTGATTTGAGTTCCAGTTTCCTTTCCATCACTATTGGTTTCCTGTGTATTTCCATTCATTTCAATTAGTTTAGCCTTCATATGTTCCTCTAATTTGTGACTAAAATCAACCAGTTCTGTGAGCATCCTGATCACCAGTGTTTTGAACTGTGCATCTGAAAGTTTGGCTATTTCTTGGTCACTTAGATTTATTGGCTCTGAGGCTCTGAGTTGTTCTTGAGCCATGTTTTGATCTGTTCTTGCCTGTTATGTATGAGGAGCGGAGCCTTAGTTGTTCACCAGGGTGGGGCCACCCAGGTCACTGGTTTGTGATGCTGTATTTGGAGGTGGGATCAGAGAGGGACGATGGCAGTTCCCTCTGGCAGTTCCTGCCGCTGGGGCCCACATGGTCCATCTCACTGCTAGCTCCTTCACCAGTTTATCTGCATGCTAATGTGTGACCGGGGTCAGCCCTCAGTGGGTCCACAGCCTTGCTCCTTTAGTGGGTCCAATGCCTTGCACCCTCAGTGGGTCCTCCCACTTCTCCACACCTGGGATCCGCCCATGGCTGCTGGCGCACCTGGATCTCCTGCCCAGGTTGGTCCGGTCGATCTTTCCTTCCTGACCTCACTCTGCTACTGGCTCTGCCCCTCTTACTGGTTTCACTGAAGGGTTCGCTGTTGTCAGACTTCCGTGTAGTTCAGTTTTCTGTGGTTTGGCTGCGTTTTTGTTGCTAAACTTTGTTGTTTTTAAACTTAGTTGTGCGAGAAGGTGCAGTGCTTCCACCTACGCCTCCATCTTGGCAGAAGTCCCAGTTTCATTTTCAAGATTTGATTATAAAAGATTGGTGCTGAACACGTGAGTCACTTAGGCCAGTGTTGAATTGGTCTCTCTCTCGTACCTGGGAAACAAGTGTTTATGCTATGAGTTGTCATTTGCTGAGACCTACATGGCCTCCATCTAATGGAGACCAGCAGACAAACAAGAAGTCAAACCTCCAAATCGCACTTAATCTTGCTGGTACCTCTGAAGTAAGCTCAGAGTCTGAGTGAAGCAGATTTTCCTGCAGTTAAGGCAGCAGCCACACAAAACAAAAAGACATGGGCAGAATCATCCCTTGGGCAGTGCTGGTCCATAGAAATTGTGAGAGAATATGTGTTAGTCAGAACACTGACTGCAGGGTAGGGTTGTTGCTACTCACATCCAACAGTGCCCACACCAGGTCCTGGTGCTGCAGTCCTTCTACTCCCCCATCTTTTCCCAAGATCCTTGCAGCTACAGTGACCTCTCTTTTAATCTTCTCACTGTCTAAACACATTCTATTTCCCAGTCACTGCTCAGCTGTACCTTTATTCAAGCAAATATCCCCAAAGCTCAGCAAGGCTGGCTCCTTCCTGACATGCAGTTGGAACTTTAGATGTCACCTCAGTGCAGCCTTTTCAGATCCCATCTCCTGGTGCTCCCAGCACTCCCAATGTGCCCTACTGTATGTCCAAGTGGTACCTGTTCCTTTGTTTTAGCTGTTTGGTGAGTAGATTTGTCCATCTTGTTCTCCAGACTGTGAGCACCTAGATGGCAGAAAAGTTATTCATTTGTTTCTGCACAGACACAGTTTACATGCTCAGGGTACAGTTGCTGAAGCAAGAGATAAGAGAACCCATCTCCCTGATACCAGTAACCTGGCCAGTGCCAGCAGATGCAGACAGAAGAGGCCTCAGGGGAAGTGCAGCTCTGCCTGGGTAACCAGGATAGGAGGAACAGATTTCCCCACCCCAGGGGCAGGACATGGCCTGAGGAAGTCATTGGGCTAAGCATGCACAAGGCTAGTAAGGGTGATTGGTTGGCTAAGGGAAAATCCCTCCTACTCCCTTGGGTTGGTGAAGACCTGTCAGTCTAGTCTAGGAAAAGATGGGATTGTTTGGGATGGAAGGACCCTCCTGAAGCATGCAGAAGTCAGAGCACACACCTGGCCCACAGGGCTGGCTCATATAAACTGAGGGAAGGGAAAGACATGCACTCTCTCAGACCCACCGCACACACTTGGACCATTGTGCTTTGCGGGACCTGTGGGCTCTGGAAGCAATGTGGCTGGGTGGTGGGTGCCAGGCCCTGCAGCCAGCATGAGGGAGCCCCCACGAGGCTGGCTACAGCAGTTGGCAGCAGCTCCAGCCCCTGGTATGAGAAGCAGCAGGTGGTGTCAGCTCCACATTTGGGTCTCTTGGAAGGTGCCTATACCCATACTCCATCTGGAACAAGCCAAGACACGTGGACAATCATGCTGCAGCCACCCGCAGCATGTTCTGAAGGATAGTATTTTCAAATGGGAGAAAGAACCCTGGGTGTAGTCTTAGACTAGTCTGGCAGAGGGTGGCTTGGTTTTTCTCTGTGTGGTCTGGAGGGGATGGGCTCTGAGGAAGCCTACCATCCTTCCAGATTGTGTAGTTTTTTGGAAAAAATATCTCTTTCTTTTTCTCACCAAACCTCTGCCTCCAGAATCTGCCTATGAGTGTGGTGGGAAGCCAAACCCTACTTTCTGTTGGGTAACATTGCCACTGACCAGCTTATGTATTAGGAAGGGGTGCTAATTTTAAAAAAGGAAATTCAGTCTGAGCAGGGAAATAGGCAGAAAGGGGCTAAGTCATTCTCCTCCAGTTGCTCCAGCTACACCCACTGGACACAGTATGCCCCTGGTAGTGAACGCTAGCCCTGCACCTCAAGTATGAAACCTCCAGCTTCAAATACACCTCTGAGAGATTCCAAAGCCTGGGTTTTCCTGGTCTCTAGGGGACAAAGGTGCAGGACCTGCAGAATCCATGGGGTTTTAAGAGGGACCTCAGAAGCTACCCTTGTTGTCTTCCTTCCTGCATTGCTCTGGGATGTCATTTATTCACAAAATCTTCTCAACTGGGCTGGGTTGGTAATTTGTGTTTTAATTTCAAAAAAGGGCCAATACATAGGCCAGGTGGTCTTTGTTCCGTTTCAAGGACAAGCAGTTCAGTTCTCTGCTACCGGCTGCTACAGCCACAGTTCTCGACTTTTAAGATGCTAACCTTCTGTATGCTCAGAAAAATCTTCAGACTATAGAAAGCATATGATGCCCTGACTGGCTCAGGAAATTGAGTGCCAACGTGAGAACCAGAACGTCACCGGTTTGATTCCCAGTCTAGGGCACATGCCTGGATTAGAGGCCGGGTCCCCAATAAGGGGATGTGTGAGAGGCAACCACACATTGGTGTTTCTCTCCCTTTCTTTCTCCCTCCAATCCCTTCTCTAAAAAAATAAATAAAATCTTAAAAACAAGCAAACAAAAAAAACACATGACAAGGTCTGTTCAGAAAAGCCCAGCCATTGTTAATACAACGAAAAATGGTTTGTGCAACATCGATGGAACCAGGCAGCCAAGGAGAATGAACTGGAATGAGCATGCATGAGCAATGATGTCTTCACTGTACTAGTCAGTGGGGGCAATAGACACTGTTGAGTGCAGTCACATTCCAAATGACTGAGTAGAGCAATGAAACTGTATCAAATTTTGCATTAAGCTTGAACATTACTCTGCAGAAACTTTTCAGATGATTCAGAGGACCACAGCTATGGGCAACTGGTGACTATTGGCAGCTTCATCACAACAATGTGCCCACTCACATGTCACATCTCACGCAGAGTTTTTTGGTGAAACATCAAATCACCCAGGTGACTCAGCTCCCTACAGCCCAGATTTGGTGCCCTGTGACTCCTGACTTTTACCAAAACTAAAATCACCTCTGAAAGGGGAGAGATTTCAAGCCATCAGTGAGACTCCGGAAAATATGACTGCAGCTCATTGCAATTGGGAGAACTGTGTGAGTTCCCAAGGTGCCTACAATGATGAGGACTGACGCCTCATTGTCCTATGTACAGTGTTTCTTGTATGTTCCTCAATAAATGTCTCTATTTTTTCATACAATATGGCTGGATGTTTACTGGACAGACCTAGTGTCCACATCTTTGGAAGCCTATGGGGGTCAAGGATGGAGAAGCAACATGAATATTTCTGAGCCTTTGGAAGTCTTAGGGTTTTCTACTATAAGCTTTAAATTTTTAGACATGTAAATTGATAACTCTTCTTTAACAGCTTTCATCTTGAAGATGAGAAAAAGGAAGAAGTTTATCCTCATTGTTTTTATCCAAAGTTGAAGATTTCGGGACATGGGCCTTTTTCTTCTTCTTGCCTTGGATTCAGTTCTTGTTCAGGCTGACCACTGAGGCCTTGAGAATTTCCATGTCTATCATCCTGGATTCTCAACATCTCCCTTGCTATAGAACACAGGTGGCAAACACAAGGCCCACAAGCCAAGTCCAGCCCTCCACCTTGTATTACATGGCTCAGCACCTTGCTTCTACCAGGCAGCAGCACCGAGCTCTTGATTAACTGTTAAGTAGTAGTTATATTTATACAGTCCTAAAGTTACAGTTGGCCCTTTGAAGGCAACCTCGAGGTTGATGTGGCCCCCAGTGAAAATGAGTTTGACACCCCTGCTGTAGACCCTTGACATGTTTTAGGAGACCATGTGCTGCTAACTCCTGACAGAGTTGTCTCCAAATTATTCCTTTTGGGGGGCTGTGTTACCTGCCCAAGCATCACATTTTCTCTGAACAAATGCCTTAATGTAGCCTCCTCTGATGTGGTTGGTTGTGTGTGGGTGTGTGTATCAGTGTGAATCCCCACTGGAAGACACCCTACATGGGGTGCAGTTGGCTGAGGTCCTGGCACCCGTCATTCCCAAATCTAATTCCATGGACAGAGTTCCACCTTTCCCTGGAAGGCCCACATCTATCATTCATTTAAGGACTTGGCCAAACAATAGTTTTGGCCTGTTTTTGCATTTCTCAGGGCCACAGTTTTCCAACTGTACATTGGTGGGTTGAAGAAGGAAATGCTCAAACCTGAATCTATCCTAAAGGTGGTTCAGGGTCTCAACTCTCTGTGACGAGTGTTGTGTTGGCTCCCAGAACACAATCTGGCATTTTGCAAATGGTAGACGTACTACTCCATTGGCTCTAGAAGCTCTTCTGCCTTGCTCCAAGGAAAGGCTTTAAGCTTCACTTAATTACGTGCGCAGAGAAAGAAAAGGTAGCACCCCAATAAGAAACTGAGGTATGGCAAATACTGTGCTGGGGTCCAGACCAAATACTGTGCTGGGGTCCAGGCTCGGCGGGGTTCAGAGTCCCTGAAGGATGGATGGCACAGGTGATGAATGAAGAGTCAGAAACCCAGTTGGATGCCGGAGAACAGCCAGTCTCTGTGGGTCTGACCAAACTCACTGAGTTTTATTTAAGCTTTATTTTTATAGAGATTGTAACATAACATTAAAGGAACAGGTGCATGGCATGATCAATTAAGCAGAAAAGATTAATGCAGAGGTAACTAGAAAAAGTACAGAAATTCCATAGATCAAGTTATGTTAAACAAAGTTTATTTATTTTGACCAGGAGAGTCATTAATTAGGCAATTAGAACTAGCTGTATGTACAGAGCTTTAGATGTCTTATTATTTATTAAAGTTCTTATAATTAGGCATGGGGCAATTATTCCTACGTGCTTAGTTTGTAATAGTTAATTAACTTGTCCTACTTCTTTTATCTGTCTAATTCTACTTGATATATATTTTTGTCTAAGGTACAGGAGAGGCTATTACTCCATCAACTTTTAGATATTCAGGGGCTACTTCATTAGGAGGGACTTTGTTCTCTGGCCAAGAAATTATTTTGTATAACTTCATTGGAATTATGTGGATCATTGACCCTGAAATGCAAGTGTCTAAAAATCCCACCACCTATTAATCACAAAAACAAACATGCAAGGAGAGATAGACAGTACATGCAGCCACAGTTGCCTCTGCTGTGCAGATGCATCTCATCTGTCCTGACTGTGTGAAGGGATGGCTGCTGGTCAACTCCAGACAATACTGGAGGGTGACACAGATGTGAAGCAGGCGAAGCTCAAAGTCTTCAAAATCCCATGGAAATTGTCACTCCTAAATCTACAATGATGGATACAAAGGTGTATCCAAAGAATATAAAGTGACATTTCCAGGTTCACAACATGATTCAATGCAAATCTAGTAGTTCCCTTACAACTGGAATTTTCTATACTCAGGGGAGTGTCAGGATAACACAGGCATACACAAGACAGAGTTTCCTGTCGTTGTCATGGGAGAGAAATGTGGATGTGGATGGTCTCTGCTGAGCATTGTCAGTTCACCATAACAGGAGGCCATCATCTCTCTTTCTACCCGAGCAATTACTATCACTGTCCAACCTCAAGGCTGTGTCTTGGGACCAGATAGCTGCTACATCAGCAGCCTGAACTATGTCTACATTTTAGTTTATGCTGCATTACTATGTAACTCATCAGTTCTACAGCAAATCACTACATATGATTGCAAATCCATGTGCTGGGTGGATGTTGACCTGGAAAGGCTGCCTTTTTTTATGTGGGTATTCTGGAAATAATATTTCTTCCACCAATAGTTTTCTCCATTACTGAGACATCCATGCCTTCTGCATCTATCAGCAGAATTGAATAAAGCATGCAGAAATGCATGTGGGAAGATTTCATGAGCAATGTCTGCAATAGAACATACCAGTGTCTTTCCTCTTGCACTGACAACAAATGACACTTTGATGTGGCCCATGGGAGGCTGGGAGAAGAAGTGCCATCAAAGGCCCCAGAGAGGGGAATGGATTTTGGTGGAGAGCTAGTGTTCTCTGCCACAGTAACTCATTCAGATTCATAGTGTTTTTAAAGCCAGTAATGAGTATTTACTATAAGCCATACTTAGGGCTGAAGTGCAATTTTATTAAGCAGCAGTCGGCCTTGAGAAGCTTCACACAGAACAAATACTTAAGATGTGATGTGATGTGCTTGTCACCCTGGGGAAAAATGATTAAGCTGACAGGCTGTGGAAGTTCAGTGAGTAATTCTAGATTTAAAAGAAGTCTAGAGGTGACTGAAGGTTATACCCACTTTCGGAGAAAAAGGAAATTTGGTAGATAGAAGAGAATGGCAGCAGGAACAATAGAAGTAGGTCATTCATGTATATTTTAAAGGGAGTATTATGCAGCAATGAACTATATATTTGGTAGAAATCAAAAGGGATAGGATAATTGTACACACACATACACACACTAACTCTCTGAAAAACTGACCAAAATACAGACTGAGGCAAAAGTAGGTTTACAGTTGTTTGTATGGAAAATAATATCATAATAAATAAATAATAATACAAGAAAATACTGTTTCCCATGCTCACAAGTGGAAACCTACTTTGCTCTACCCTATAGAGGGTGATTCCATTTTTAAACACTCTCTATGAATTTAGATGGCATAAAGAATTATGGTGAGTTATAAACTTCCCATTAAAAAATATATTACTGTTGACATGATTGGGAGGATTTCATAAATATGCTTTGCTTTTCATACTAATATATTTTATAGCAGGCACACAGAGCTTTGAGGTAGATGAGTTATTCCCAACACTTTTTCTATTTACTGCACCTGGAAACTGGCCTATGTTTTTCACAATAAGAAATATTAAGACAATAACTTATAATAAACAAACCTCATGATGATTGAATCTTACAGAATGTAATTCAGTCTAAAGGCAAGCTTGGAAAAAAATCTCAGTTTAGTTGGAATTTTTTAAGTATATTTTACTGATTATACTATTATAGTTTTCCCAATGTTCCCCCTTTATCCCCTTTCTGCCCTGCACCCCCTCCCTCCAGCATTCCCTCCCTTCATTTATGTCCATGGGTTCTACATATAAGTTCTTTGAGTTCTCTGTTTCCTATACCATTTTTTTACTTCTCCCCGCCTATTTTGTGCTACTAATTATGCTTCTTCTTCCCTGTACCTTTTCCTCCCCATTCCTCCCTTCTCGCTTCCCACTGAAAACCCTCCAGGTGATGTCCATTTCTCTGATTCTGTTCATGTTCTGGTTGTTTGCTTAGTTTTTGTTTTCATTGTTTTTCTTTTAATTTTTTCTTTTTTCTTTTTATTTTTTAAGTTCATTTGTTGATAGTTGTGAGTTTGTTGTTCTTTTACTGCTCATATTTTTTATCTTCTTTTTCTTAGATAAGTCCCTTTAACATTTCCTTTAATAAGGGCTTGGTGATGATGAACTCCTTGAATTTGATCTTATCTGAGAAGCACTTTATCTGCCCTTCCATTCTAAATGATAGCTTTGCTGGATAGATCAATCTTGGATGCAGGTCCTTGCCTTTCATGCCCTTGAATACTTCTTCTCTTTCTGGCACCCCTATAATTCTAATATTGGAATGTTTCAAGTTGTCCCAAAGGTTCCTAAGTCTCTCTTCATTTTTTTGAATTCTTGTTTCTTCTTTCTGTTCCCGTTGGATGTTATTTCTTCCTTTTGTTCCAAATTGTTGATTTGAGTCCTGGTTTTCTTCCTTTCATTGTTGGTTCCCTGAACATTCTGCTTTATTTCACTTTTGGTATCCTTCATTTGTTGTTTCATTTTTCAACCAAACTCAGTCAGATCTGTGATCATTTTCATTACCAGGGCTTTAAATTCTCCATCAGGTAGGTTGGCTATTTTCTCCTCACTTAGCTCTCTTTCTGAGGTTATGCTCTGTTCTTTCATTTGGACCATACTTCTTTGTCTTGATGCACCTGGTAAGTTGTAAGGGGGCATGGCCTTAGGTATTCACCAGGGCAGGGCAACCCTCCTTACTGCACTGTGGTGCTACCTGTGGGGGAGGGGCCAGAGAGGGAACAATGCAACTCTCCTGCTCATCTCTAGTCCCACTTTCCAAGGGCCTCTCATGTGAGACTGGGAGTTTCTCCCACTGTAGGAACTGCTGAAGTCAACAGTGAGCTCTGAGTCTCAGTTTCCCATTCAGTCAGCCCTACCTACTTGGTCCATCGCTTTGCCATGGGTTCTCACTGGCTGCCACGTTACCAGTTTGGTTGTTCTGGATGACTGTTTCAATTCCTTGGTTGTCGGAGTTCCAAGCAGTTTGATTTTCCAGCACTTCTGATTGTTTATTGATTTTATCTTGGTTGTTATTCTTCTTTTGGTGCGAGGAAGTGAAGGGTTTCTGCCTATGCCTCCCTCTTGGCCGGATATAGTTGGAATTTTACTTCAGACAGAACCCTGAGCCCTGCAGCACTTGTGCTATTTTTCCTAGAGCCACCAGGGGGCAGTGCATGTCTACTTGGGACCAGGACACTGTTTCCCCTCTAAGATTTTTTCATCAGAACGTGTTAGCCTTCTTCAGAATGTGTTTTCTAACTTTAGAGAATTACTTGAAAAAATATTTACTTCCATATTTTCTTCAATTTCATTTGGAAAATTATAAAAACCCACTACCAATACTAAATACCAGGTGAGCCGCTGAGAGGAAGATGTTGCTTGTGACACAAAGAGATTCGTGAAACGATGTGTCCAGCCTGTGTCTGTATTCACCTCTGGTCTTTTCTCCTCCCATCCTCTCATGTGAAAACCTCTGTGCAGAGGTAAATGTGATCCACTGTGTAATGTTTTAAAGGTATTTTTCCATCATGTGAACTCTTTTGTGTGTGTGTGGTATAAATCTTTGAGTAGCTAGTAGATTTATCATAAGACCACTGAATGTCACTAAAATTCTGGGAAACACAATGAATGTGTTGGGCAAGAAATGTCACTGGAATTCTGTCCAAGTAAGAGACCTGTTCAGCACAGCCATTGTTTGGTCCACACTGCCCACTACCTGGTGAACATGACCATGGTCCTTGATATCCTAAAACACCTTCAGAGTCAGTTAAAGAATAGTTACAATTTTTGTGGAAGAGAGATAATATTCTGGAATTTTGCCTACAACACATCCTCATTCTCCATGGTACTGTCATTGCACTCAGGCTTCTGTGAGCAGAGTCCACACCTTGGTTCTGTGAGTATTTGGAGCCCCTTGTCCAGCACATGAGAATGAAGACATTCTCATTCCATTCTGTCATATAGTGTACAATGGGGAAATTTAGGATACAAGATGACAGTTTTGGAAATGTGTTTAAAATGGAGATCTGCAAAGCCATTCTGATTTGGGTAATAATGACTGAGCCCCTGTGTTTCGTGCCAGGTCCTTTCCAGGGATAGTCCTTCCCAATGCACCCCTCAGCCAGGGCAGGCCCGTCCCAGACTTTACTCAGAATCACCACTCTGCATTGCCTTCTCTTTCTCTTTCTGGCCCCCTTGACTGTCTTGGTAGGAGGTTATCTTCTCCAGGCCTAATGGTGCACCCCAGATCTTCTTAAAGAACCCACTGAGTCTCCTTAGGTCAGCCTTCAGTCACCATGCTGTCTATTCTACCACTACTATGAGTTGTGTGTCTCTCACAACTCCAAGTAAGAGACAGGATCTGCTTTGTGTTTCACACACACATACACACCCTACACAGTCAGTTCAGTCCTTCAACAATGAAGAAAAAGACTTGATACCTTGAGGGTGTCATCAGTTTGTGTGCGTGTCTGTGTCTATGTGTGTGTTTTCTAGGTACCATGATCAGGATTTCCAGGAAAAAAAGAGAACCCATCTGGCGATGAATAGGCAAAAGCTTCCCAGAACATTCAGATTTCTAATTTCCAGTGCCAAACCTATGGGAAGGGATGGAGCCTTTACCTGGCAGGTCAGAAAATACTCTTACTTTAGGAGTCTGCTTGAAATGTGCCCTGTCCTGTTCCTACCTCTCTGTGGGCATTGGTTTCCCAAGTATTAAATGAGCAATAATATTTATTACTGCATAAGCATGAGCTCAGCATCATGGTGTCTCCAGCTGAGTCCAAGATAACTGGGATGTCGGCAGGTGTGCCATCTTTATGTTTGCATATGATTTTCCATAGTTCCTAAAAACACCAAGCATATCCAAAATCACACTTTGAGGACACAGCACAAGATTTGTATCTGGGTGTGAATTCTGACCAGTCTGTGGTCCTGGACAAAGCATAAATCTTTTACGGCCTTTCTCTTGTCCACTCAGTGTCTCTCCATGACTCACATTCTGGGGTGGGGCACATCATTGTGTGGTATTTGTACCTTGAGTGCAGACCAGATTTAGTCACTCCAGAGAATATGGTAAAGTGACCCAATGTCATTTCCAACTGGAGTTATAAAAATTCAGTGTCAGAACTGAGGGTCACTCAGACCTATGTTCTCTCTAGATTTTTCTCTTAGAACCATCAACCTGGAGAATGAGCACCTATGGAATAAATTTCTATTTGGTGAGACCCACATGGCCTGAATCTAAGGCAAACTAGAAGACAGAGAGAAAGTCAAGACTTCAGTTTCCCCTGAATCTAGCCAATAACCTCTGTGCTCACGTCATGAGTAAAGCAGACCCTGCCATGGCTGAGACTACAGTGCTCCAAAAATGAGATTCTGGCAGATGTATCCACTGAGTCATTCTATATTCCTCATGCACAGAGTGTGAGAGAATGTGTGTGTCTTGCTTAAGAGATTAAGCGTGGGTAACATTGTCCCCCAGCAGTAGGTGACATACCCAGCCATGTCCACACCAGGCCCTGGCCCTGCCCTCCTCTATCTTCCCGCTGCCTCTTTCCAAGCTCCCTGAAGCCACAGTAGCCTTTTCTCTGACTTTATCTTTGTCACGACACATTCTTTTCCCCATTCTCTGCTCAGTTCTGACTTTTTTCAGGCTGAATAACCCAAGACCTGTGCAAGGTTGTTTTTCTTGCCATGCTGCTGAAAATATAGATGTCACCTCAGTGCAGCTTTTAAGACACTCTTACCTGGTGGATTCCAGCACTTCTGGTGGTGCCGTTTTGTATTTCAAAGTGGCACTTGTTTCTTTATTTTATTTGTTTTTGTTTAGTGAATTTGTCGATCTTGCCCTCCAGGTTGTGAGTGCCTGGTAGGCAAGAATGCTGTTAATTATATTTAGTACGGGCATAATTTGCATGATCAGAGCACAGTTGCAAAAAAAAAAAAAGATATGAGAGGATCCATCTCAACACTGACCAGCTCAGATATTGAGAAGAGCTGATGATATTAGGAAGAGAAGTGCAGTTTGGGTAGGGGCAGGGCCATGGGCAACAGAGTCAGGTGACCATCCTGCTCAGGTTGTTCAAGCTGAACCAACTAACACAGATGCCCTGGTAGTCATCACTAGCACTGTACCCTAAGAAGAAAAACTACATTGCCCAAGTCACCTCTGAGGGTCTCCAAGACAAGGGTTTTCCTGGGGCTCAGTGGACTAAACATCAGAACTGCAGAACTCAGTAAAGCTTTCAGAGGGATCTCAGAAGCTTTTTTTTCCCATTATAGTTTTTCCATTTAGTTCCCTTTATAACCTCTCCCCGCCCTCACCCCCAATCACCACATTCTTGTCTGTATCCATAAGTCCTTTTTCCTTTTTCCTCGATCCCTCCACGTGCCCCCCTCACTTTAGCTGTCATTTTGGCTCTCTAGCTGTGAGTCTGTCTCTATTTTGCTTGTTAGTTCAGTTCGTTCATTAGATTCTGTGTATGAGTGAAATCATATGGCATTTGTATTTCTCTGAGTGGCTTATTTAACTTAGCTTAATTTTCTCCAGGTCTATCCATACTGTCACAAAGGGTAAAACTGTGTTCTTTTTTATAGCGGAGTAATATTTCATTGTGTAAATGTCCTATAGTTGTTTTGTCCACTCATCTACTGATGGATACTTGGGCTGGTTCCTTATCTTGGTGATTATCAATAACAACTCGCTGAGTATAGGGGTGCTTATGTTCTTTTGAATTAGTGTTTTTGATTCCTTTGTACATACTGCCAGAAGTGGGATGTCTGGGTCAAAAGGCAGGTTCATTTTTAAATTCCTGAGGTGTTTCCATACTGCTTTCCACAGTGGCTGCACCAATCCACATTCTCGCCAACAATGCAAAAGTGTTCCCCTTTCTCCACATTCTTGTCAACATTTGTGGTTTGTTGATTTAATGATGATGATCATTCTGACAGGTTTGAGATGATATCTCCTTGTGGTTTTAATTTGCATTTCTCTGATGATTACTGACGTTAAGTATCTTTTCATATGTCTGTTGGCTATCTGTATGTCCTCTTTGGAAAAGTTTCTATTTGGGTCCTTTGCCTGTTTTTTAATTGGGCTGTGTTTGGGGTTTTTTGTTTGTTTGTTTTGTTGTTGCATTTTGTAAGTTCTATATAAATTTAGATATTAACCCCTTATCAGATGTATCAGCAAATATGTTCTCCCATTCTGTGCATTGTCTTTTTTTTTTTACATTTTCCTTTGCTGTGCAAAGGAAAAGCTACATTTTTAGCTTAATGTAGTCCCACTTCTTCATTTTTCTTTTGTTTCCCTTGCCTAGGGAGATATATGTGATAAAATATTGCTACAAGTTATGTCCTAAATTTTGCTGCTTGTTCATTTTAGGATTGTGCTGCCTGTGCTTTCTTGTAGGATTTTTATGGTTTGGGGTCTAACATTTAAGTCTTTAATCCATTTTGAATTTATTCCTGAGTGTGGTATAAGAAAGTGGTCTAGTTTCATTTTTCTGAATGTATCTGTCCAATTTTTCCCAGCATCATTTATTGAGTAAACTGTCTTTAGCCCATGTGCTTGATTCCTCTGTTGAATATTAATTGATTTTTAAGGTGTGGGTTTATTTCTGGGCTCTCTATTCTGTTCCATTGACCTGTATGTCTGTTTTTAATGGCACTACCATACTGTTTTGATTACTATGGCCTTATAGTACAGTTTGATATTAGATAGTGTGATTCCTCCCCCGCATTGCTTTAAAATGTCTAGTTCAAGCCCTGGCTGGTGTAGCTCAGTGGATTGAATGCGGGCCTGTGAACCACACGATCGCAGTTCGATTCCCAGTCAGGGCATGTGCCTGTGTTGCAGGCCAGTTCCCAGCAGGGGATTCATGAGAGGAAACCACACATTGATGTTTCTCTCCTTCTCTCCTTCTCTTCCCCTCTAAAGATAAATAAATAAAATCTTTAAAAAAGAAAGGTCCCTACATTATCAAAACAATCAAAATAAAAAATAAAATAAAATATAATGTCTAGTTCATTCACAAGGCCTCCTCATCAGTGATTTTGTCTCTTACTCCAAATGAGGTTCCAGGGCACAGACCGGGTGGTCTTTCACCAATACACAAAATTAGCAGTGCAGTGCTCTGCCACCAGCTGCTGGAGCCCTGTGTTCAATTTCCAAAGCAGCAAACATTTTTATTCTCAGAAGAATCTTTAGAGCATAGAAAGCAGACTCCCTGGGAGCCTAGGGAATCATGGAAAGAAAAATGCTAGTAACATTCCTGAGCCTGTGGGGCGTGGGGATTTCCCAGTATATCTCCCTTTTTTTTTTCTCTGAGCAGGGTCCCTGCTTAGGCAAAACCCTGAGTACTTGGATATCCTCGTGTTTATTATGTTGACATCTCCCCCTTTTTATGCTATAGACCCTGGTCAGGTTTGGAATACCAGATGCTGCTGTCTTGTGGCAGAGCTGTCTACAACTTATTTCTTCTTTTGGCATTGTCACCTGCCCAAGCTTCACTCCTTCTTCACCATATACTTTGATGTCCTTCCCTTTGATGTGAGTGGTTGTATGTTCAGGTCAGGTGGGCTGGGGTATTGGCCACTTTCATTTTCAAAGGTAATTCCATGGGTAGTGTTCAGCACTCCCCTGAGAGGCCCACACTCTCCTTTATTTAATGATTTGGGCTCCAGGTGGCCTTGGACTCTCCCCGCATCTCTCAGGGCATCAGTTGCCCAATTTCACAGTGGTGTGAATAACAAGAAACCTTCACACAGCCTGGAGGCAGTCCAGCTCCTAGTGATCAGAATGCCACAGACACCCTCTTGCTGTTTGCGAAGTTGAGAGGTGCTCCGATAGCTCTGAAGGCTTCTCTGTCTTGCACCGAGGAAGGGTTTCAGCCTCACTTACCTGTGTTGGCCAAGGGAGCAGAAGGAGTTCACCAAACAAAAAGTGAGACAACTGTTTATACAGACAACTGAGGCAACAACTGAAGAATGACGTGGGTGTGGAGTGGGCAAAATCTCGGGGTCTTCAGAATCCTATTGGAGATATTTCCCCTGCATCCACCATGGTAGATATGAGGACATAGCCCAGGAATAACAAGTAACTCATTTAGGTTCACAAAATGATTTAAGACAAAGCAGATACTTTGCTTAATATTGAATTTTCTTACATGGAGACAAAAAACCAGGAAGATACAAGAACAGACAAGAGGGAAATGCCTGTGGTTGTTATATGGAAGAGAACTATAAATATTGCCATTCCCTGCTGAGCATTGACTGCCCGCCCTAACAGGAAACCATTCTTTGTGTTTCTGCCCCAGCACTTATAGGCTGTTGTCCATGCTCCAGGGTTGTGTTTTGGCATCAGATTACTGCTGGAGCAGGAGCCTGCATTATGTCTACATTTTAGGACATGTTGAATTACCACATAACTCTCATGATATAAGCAATACATGCTACATGAATGTCGAGCTTGGAAACACTGCACTTTTGTAAGTGGTCATTCAGGTAAGCAGAGCTCTTCCACCATGTACCTTCTCCATTCTAAGATTTCCATGCTTTCTGCATCTGTCAGCAGAAATGGAAATAAAAAGACCATGGAGAATTACATGCAAGAAAATTGTGTTAGCCATGTTTACAATGGCACATACCAGTTTTTTCTCTTGCATTGACAATGAATGACACCTTCGTACAGCCACAAGGGAGGCAAGGGAGAGCAGTTCAGCCCTGGGCCTCCAAAGAGGTGAATGGATTTTGATGGAGAGTGAATGTTCTCTGCCACAGTGAGTGACTCCTTTAGATTCATAGTGTTTTTCAAAACAGTAATGAGTATTTACTGTATGTCCAATGCCATACTAAAGACTGAAGCGCAATTTGATTTATCAGCAGTTGGCTTGGGAGAAGCTCCACATCAAACAAAGATGACGAGACATGCTGTGATGTGCCTGGCACTCTGGCAGAAAACAATCGAGCAGAAGAGCTCTGGAAGTTCAGTATTGAAAAGCTGACTGGAGATAAGCACATGTGAAGTCCACTCTCAGAGAAAGAGAAGATATTGTGACTGAAGGAAAAGACCAGCAGGAAAAACAGAAACAGGTAATTTGTGTGTGAAATTTTTAAAGGAATAATGTGCAGCAATAAAACATATATTTGGTAGAAATCTAAAGGGATGGCATAATTGCTTACATGAAGTGAAAAATTCACTGGAGATATAGGGTGATTCCCATTTTTTTCAAATCTCTCTATCACTTTATGTGGCATTGTACAGAGGTGTTGAGGTGTAATCTTTCTTTTTCAAAACTATTTTGTTCTTGATATGATCAGTAAGATTTTATAAATATGGTTTGGCTGTTACACTAATATGTTTTAAAGGAAGCACATGGAGCTGTGAGGTGGAAAAGTTACTCTCAACATTTTTATCCTCTATTTGCTATGCTGACAACTAGGGCCTAACACAGGTAATAAATACTTCCTCCAAACCCTGGGAAGTGTGGCTTAGTGCCAGCTTGCCAACCATAAGGTTACCAGTTCCATTCCCAGTCAGGGCACGTGCCTGGATTGCAGGCCAGGTCGCAGGTTGGGGGTGTGCAAGAGACAGCAAATCAGTGTTTCTCTGGCACATTGATGTTTCTCCCCCCCATCCCCTCTCTCTAAAATAAATAAATAAAATCTTTGACTTCTAGTCTGGTGGTGGCATAGGTAAACACAATTTGCCTCCTCACCCAATCATGTTAAAATTACAACTAAAATATAGAAGAACCATCACTCAGAATCATCAGAAATTGAGGGGAATGGGAGCATGACAACTATGGAATTAAAGAAACCACATCCATCCAGACTGGTGAGAAGGGCAGAGATGCAGAACAGGCTGGTCCCACATCCAACTGAGGTGGATAAAAATTCAGAAGAGATATCTTGGGAACTAGGAGTCCCAGGCCCACACCATACCCCACAGCCCAGGGTCCCAGTGCCAGAAAGATAAGTCTCCATAACTTCTGGCTGCAAAAACCAGATGGGGATTGAGTTGGTGGAAGAAACTTTTGGAGTCCCAAGCAGTTCCTCTTAAAGAATTTACACACGAAGTTACTCAGACTCACTCCCTCTGAGCTCCAGCCATCAGAGTAGTAGTTGAAAGGCACCAGTGGCATACGGGGAGGAACTGAAGTGTCTGGCATCAAGGCATGGGGGCAGAGGCTATTGTCCTTTTTCTATATCTTGCCCCCACAGAGCCACAGGGCTGGCAGGCAGATGTAATACCTGAGACTCCATCAACCTGGCTAACACTGCTCCACCTTGGAGATCCTCTGAGACTCTGTACCACCCAAATTAAGGTGGCATCCAAACTGTTAACTCTTACTTTTCCATATGAATAGCTGATCTTGACTCATGCTTCACAACTTACTAAATCTTATCAAACAAGCAACAGCTGGCCTCAGTGATCCCCCCAGCCCCTGTACCTCTTGCTAAGTAGCCCCAGCCTGGCACTAGATTCACATCTTGGCCTTGCTTAGGAAGCGCCAAGCCCAGCACAAGTAGCCATCACAGATTGTTTTATAGCTCGTGCAGGGTGGCCCAAGGCAGAACACAGGTAGGTCCTGACCTTGGCCTGCACACCTAGGAAACCCCAGGGCCTGCACCCAGTGGAGAGCTACAGGCCACAGCAGAGCACCACCACCCTGTCCCTGCACAGCTGATCCTCCACAGAGGGTGGAGGTTAGTCACAGCCAGTCCTTGCTGCTGACTGGCCTGGGTAAATCCCTCCCAATGACCTGCCAAGAGCAATCAAGTCTCAAATACAAAAGGAGAGTACACTCAGTCCACACAAAGGGCACACCTCAAGTACCCAGCTAAGGTGATAGGGGGAGGCTGTGCCACTGTATCTTACAGGACACCTACTACATAAGGCAAGGAGTCATAGCATTTCTATCTAATGCATAGAAACAAACATGTAAGGCTACCAAAATGAGGAGACAGAGAAATATGGCATAAATGAAACAACAGGAAAAAATTCCAGAAAAAGAACTAAGCAAAATAAAGATAGGCAAGCTATCGGATGGAGAGTTCAAAACACTGGTTATCAGGATGGTCAAGGAACTCATTGGGTACTTCCACAACATAAAAAAGACCCACGCTGAAATGAAGGCTATCTTAAGTGAAATAAAGAAAAATCTAAAGGGATCCAACAGTGGAGGGGATGAAGCTGAGAATCAAATAAATGACATGAAACATAGGGAAGCAAAAAATAACCAATCAGAACAAGTAGAAAAGGAACCAAAAAAAGATGAGGATAGTATAAGTAATCTCTTGGACAACTTGAGATGTTCCAATGCAGAAGGAGAAGAGAAAGAGCAAGAAATAGGAAATCTATTTGAAAAACTAATGGTAGAAAACTTCCCTAATTTGGTGAAGAAAATAGACATGCAAGATCAGAAAGCACAGAGAGTCCCAAACAAGATGAATGCAAAGAAGCCCACACCAAGGCACATCATAATTAAAAGCCAAAGGTTAAAGAGAGAGTCTTAAAAGCAGCAAAAGAAAAGCAGTTAGTTACCTACAGGGGAGTTCTCATAAGACTGTCAGCTGACTTCTCAAAAGAAACTTTGTAGGCTAGGTTGGATTGTTGAGAAATATTCAAAGTCATGAAAATCAGGGACCTATAGCCAAGATTGCTCTATTCAGCAAAGCTATAATTTAGAATCAAACAGCAGATAAAGAGCTTCCCAGATAAGAAAAAACTAAAGGAGTTCATCATCACCAAACCATTATTATATAAGACGTTAAAGAAACTTATTTAAGAAAAAGATCAAAACTATGAACAATAAACTGGCAATAAATACATATCTATCAAAACTTGAATATAAAAAACAAATGAAGTGAACAGGAAGAACAGAGATAGGATCATGGATATGGAGGGTGTTTTGATGGCTGCCAGATGGGAGAGGGCATGGGGGAGTGAGTGAAGAGGTGAGGGGATACGGAAGTACAAATAGGTAGTTACAGAATAGCCATGGGGATGTAAAGTACGGTATAGAAAATGGAGTAGTCAAAGAACTTATATTCATGCCCCATGGGCGTGAACAATGGTGTGGAGATTGACTGAGGGAGTGGAGGGCAGCTTGGTGGAGAGGGGCTGAGTGAGAACAATTGTAACTACTAATAGCATAATCAATAAAATATGATTAAAAGAAAAAATATGTACATATAATCTTTTAAAAAATACTCCTTGAAATAATTGCACTTGGAAACTGGCCTATATTTTTCACTCTAAAAAATATTAAGACTATGCTTTGCAGTGGAACACACCCTAAAATTACTGGACTTTACAGAACGTAATTATTCTAAAACACAGGTGGCAAACACAAGGCCTGCAGGTGAAATCCAGCCCTCCACTTTGTTTCATCTGGCCTGGCACTTTGTTTCTACCCAGCAACGGCGCTGAGCTCTCACTTAACTGTTAAAGAGTAGTTACATTTATACAGTCTTAAAATTACATTTGTCCCTTTGAAGGCAGATGTGAGGTTGATACGGCCCCCGGTGAAAATGAGTTTGACACCCCTGATCTAAAAGCAAGCCTAGGAGGTGAGGTCAGATGAATGACAGCATGAGAGGTGTTCTTAGTCTCTCCCCTTGATGTTACAACAGTATTAACAGCTATAATCCAACAGAGGATTTTATTGCTCAACACATAAATGTGTCTGAGAGATCCTCACATTAAAATTTGCACTTGATCAGATTGGAGATGGGCACAAGCCCCTGGAAAATCCAGGAAAGAGATTTGATGAAGGAGGGCACCAGCACAGGCCTAAGAATAACTAGGAAAAATATTGGGTAGTTTGAAAGAAAGCCTGCTTTTTCCTGAACCCAAGACAATATATGGAAACTAGAGAAAAGACCCAGAGTGCTCCATCCTCAGAGTATGATCATGTCCTTCCTTCTCTTGGGAAGGAACCTTTTGCCTTCTTTTCTCCTAAATTCAAAGGGTTGCCATGAGACTTGCAACCAGGGGAGCAGCGAGCAGTAGCAGAGAAGTCTCCTTTTGCCTTTGTAACTTCCTTTCCTGAGTCCATACAGCTACTACTTTACAGCCTGCCTGCCATCTGTCTCTCTGACACTGTACAACCTCTTTTGACTCTAATAAATCTTGCCTCTTGCTGAAATGTCCTCCTATGCAAGTGTCCCTGAAATTATTTTCTTACAACACAAGAAGAGTCAATTTCCTCTGGTAATAGCATTGCAGAGCACATTAACTACAAACCTGAGAAGTGGAGCCACAGGATAATTTTTTTCTAAGTGACAGGCATGTACTCCTGTTTACCATGAGGAATAAATGGAGATACAGATGTAAAACCACAGAGGTCAGGCACTAAAAAACATTCTTGGGAAAACTAAGTCACAGACACATTAGTCGACCTCTCCCAGATCACCTCGTCCCCACAGATGGCAGCTGCATTGCCGGAATCACTGGGGTACAAGGGAAACTCTGATATGCCAGATGTGAACTCCCATGGCCTGCCACATTTCCCCATGGGGTTGGTGCCCTGAGACTGAGGTGACGCAGTGGCAGAGAAGATGCTCAGCTCTGGATGAAATGCAGGATATTCTCATCACCCCATGGAAATCAAAGCTAGAGTGGGTCAAAAAAATCCCCCAAATTTGTGCTTCAATGCCACCTGCTGGAAAACAGAAGAAAGACTTTTTATCAATCTACTGAAGAAATGCCAGTCATAGATGCATAGATGGAGAAGGAATCCATCAAATACCATGAATAACAATGGTAATGAAGCAGTTTGAGAAGAAAATAAAAACTTTCCAGAGAGTAAATTTAAAGACATAGATATATATGACTTAAATGACAGAATTTAAGATTGAAGTTCTGAAAAACTCAAGAAGATACGGATAGGCAATTTAATAAACCTGGAAATAAAATCAACAAACAAAATGATTACTTTACCAATAAGATTAAAACTCAAAAAAGAAACTTAAAAATAGAAACTCTGGAGATGAAGAGTCAATAAAAGTAATAAAGGATAAACTAGCAAGCTTAGGAAACAGAGCTGAGCAAATGGAGAAAAAAAATAGTGCTATCAAAGACAGAAATCTAGAAATAATGCACATAGAAGAGAAAGGCTTAAGAGTTAAAAAAATAAAAGAAATATGATATAAAAGTGGTAGGTATACCAGAAGAAGAAGAGAGGGAAAAAAGAACAGAAAGCCTATTCAAATAAGTTGACAACATATGAAAAGAACTAGATCCTCAAATCCAAAAAGCAAACAGAACACCTTATTATCTCAGTCTAAAAAGGCATTGGCACATTATATTAGACCTGTCAAAAGTAATGACAAAGAAAGACCATAACTGATAAAGAAAATTCTGTTAGATAAGCATTATATTTCTCAGTAGAAACTTTAAAGCAAGAGGAGATAAAATATTCAAACTACCAAAAAAAGAGAAATTACCAACTAAGAATAATATATGCAGCAAAGTTATTTTTTACATATAAAGGAGAAAGAAGGACTTTCTAGACATACAGAAGTGGAAGAAATTTACAACCAGAAGATCTTTATTACTGGAAATACTCAAGAAGGTTATTTTACCCGAAACAAAGAACAAAAGGATACAAATCTCTGAGTAAGCTTATTAACACACACACATTAAGCAGGATATTATAACCCTTGTTCAAAATAGGGTACTATACACTTAAATATCACATAATGATTTAAAAAGCTAAGAACATTAAAAATAGAAGAAAAATAGATACTGCAATTTGAAAATGATTCAAGCATAAATAGAGATAATCGATGACAACAAATTCATAAAAGAAAAAAGGGTAAAGGTCTGAATTTGCAAAGGAGAATGGAAATAAGGTGCATTAAGAAGACAAAATATATGGTGTACATAAAATTTACTTTTGCATAAACCTAGTGTTAACCACACAGAAGAGATCCAAAACTGAGACACATAACCTTTTAAACAAGAGGAAACAAAAGGGACAATTACAAAATACCATTAAAATAAAACAATACAAAAAAAAAAACACAGGAAAAAATGGTGACACAAATCTACCAGAAAACAAAAGATAATGTGGCTATGGGAAATTCTTATACATCAATAATTTCCTTAAATATAAATAAACTGAATTTATCAATAAAATTGCATCAAGTAACAGATTTGATCAAAGAATATAACCCACCCAAATATATGTTATGCTGCAAAGGAGACACATCTAAGCTGCAAAGACAAATACAGACTCAAAATGAAAGGATAAAAAAATGATCCCTGCCCTGGACGGTGTGGTTTTTCTGGTTGGGTGTCGTTCCACAAACTGGAAGTTCACAAGTTCAATTCCTGGTCAGGGCACATACCTAGGACATGGGTTTGGTTCCCTTTTGGAGCATGTTCTAAAGGCAACCTATTGATGTTTTCCTCATATTCATGTTTCTCCTCCTCTATTTCTTCTTCCCTTCCTCTTTCTATAAAATCAATAGTCATGTCTTTGGGTGAGGATTAGAAAAAAAGATTCTTCAAGCAAATGGCATCCAAAGAAAATCAGGTGTAGCCATGCTTTATCTGATGATAGATATTTCAAGAGGAAAAAGTAACAAGAACAAAGATGGATATTTTATAGTAATAAAGGGGATATTGCATCAAAAAGGCATAACACTTCTCCATACATATGCACCCAATAAGGGAGCACCAAAAAATAGAAAGCAGCTACTAATAGAACTATAGGGAGGAACTGACAAAAACACAGTCACTAATAAGAGAACTAAATACTCCATGAAAAGCTATTGAATAAGCCATCCAAACAAAAAAATCAATAAAGAAATATTGGCCTTAAATGTCACATTAGACCAAATTGGCATACATAAAATTTACAGAGCTTTTCATCCCAGAGCCCAAAATTATACATTCTTATCTTATGCATAAAAATATTCTCAATGATAGACCATGTACTGGGACACAAACTAGCCTTAACAAATTTAAAAATATGGAAATCATACCAAGTATATTCTCCAACCACAGTGCTTTGAAATTAGAAATCAACTTCATGTAGAACCCAACATGACAGAGGAGTAAGTGGAATCTACACTAACCTCCTCCCAGGACCAAACTGGAATTACGCCTAAAATTTAGAAAAATCGTAACGAATAAATGAACTGAACACAAGTTTGAGAGAAGCCTTATTACCATGCACAAACAGAAGAAATCACTTCACCACAATGAGAATGGTAGGGAGTATGGAGGGGGGCACAAGAGTGCTGGGCACCCACAGGTGGCAGCTGAAGTTCCAGAAGGATATTTCAGCAGTTTGGGGGTTCCACATGAGAAGTGTGGGGTCTAAACCCCAAGTTGGGCTCCCCAGCCTACAATATCAGAAATAGGAAAGGAACCCAAATAACATAATAACTGTGAAAAGTGGCAGGATTTCTGTCCACCTAGGAGAGATGGCTGGAGATGCAGAGAGCCTCTCAAGGGGTCAATGCTGAAAATTCTGTTTGCAGCCACTTACACTGGGCTCCAGCAGAGGAAGGCCAGAGAGGACTAGAGATGTGTGAGGAGAGTCTGGGACTGGTGGCTCTGAGGAAAGAACTGAACAATCAGCTACCGTACTGCAGGAGCCATCCTTTTCAGGCAGAGCACTCCTTTCCTAATGGCATCAGCCTGGAGGGAAGCAATAGCCCTACCTGCAGGAATTACTCCTCCCCACTCTGTGGAGCTTAAACCCTGCTGCTGAGGAGTACACTGGAAGACTTTTTAAGCCTAACAGAAAACCTGCAACAGAGGCTGGTATCTGGGAGCTCTGAGAGGTTAGTTGACCTCCTCCCAGGCCTGCTGCTAGTTAAAACCAGTCTTGGTGTGCAGTCTGTTATTTTTTCTACTCACACCTAAGCCCAGCAAAGGAAATCTAATGCTGTGGATTCCTGATACATTCAAACAGGTTGCCAGGGCCTGTCACAGGCAGGGTTCAACATAGGTCTACACCAGAGTCTTTGCACATCTACCTAATACATAGAAACAAACACAAACAGGCAGCCAAAATGGGAGACAAAAACAGTCTCTAAATGAAAGAACAAGAGAATTCTCCAGAAGAAGAAGTAGATGAAATGGAGGCAAGTAATCTATCAGAGAGCTTTGAGTAACGATTATAAGGTACTCAACAGCATGAAAAAAGACACAGGAAACATAAAAAAAGTCCCATCAGAAATAGAGAATGCAATATCTGAAATAAATAATATACTGTAAGTAATAGACAGTAGGTTAAATGAAGCAGAGGATTGAATCAGTGACTAGAAAGCCAAGGTAGAAAAGAAACACCCAAGAAAAGCAGCAAAAAGAAAGGAGCATTTAAAAAAATGAGGAGAGTTTAAGAAACCTTTGGGACAACATGAACATAACATGGGTGCATCATGGGAATACTAGAAGGAGAAGAGAGTAAGCAAGGGATCGTGACCTTATCTGAGGAAACAATGACCGAAAACCTCCCTAATCTGGTGAAGGAAAAAGACACACAAGTCCGGGAAGCTCAGAAAAGCCCAAACAAGAGGGACCCAAAGATGCTGACACTGAGATACTTCATAATTAAAGTGACAAGGCTTAAAACAAGGAGAGAATACTAAAAGCCACGAGAGAAAAGCAGGTAGTTACCTAAAAGGGAGCACCAATTAGACTGTCATCTGATTTCTCAACAGAAACATTTCAGGTCAGAAAGGAGTCAGAAATATTCAGAGTGATAAAAAGCAAGGATCTACAGCCAAGGCTACTTTAAACCCACCAAAGCTATCATTTAAAATCAAAGGAGAAATAAGGAGCTTTCAAGACAAGAAAAAGCTAAAGGAGTTTGTTAACACCAAAGCAATACTGCAACAAATGTTAAAGGGCTTGCTTTAAGAAAAAGGAAAAAAAAAAACAGAGGAAGAGAGTCTAACGATAAAAAAGCACCAAATACTCATTTATCAATAATCACCTTAAATGTAAATGGTTTAAATGCTCAAACCAAAAAACAAAAGGTAGCTGAATAGATAAGAAAACATGTCCCATATATATGCTGCCTCCAAGACACCTGCCTCATTAGCAGCTAGAAAAGAATGTAGGCCATTAAATTTTAATCACTTGTCCCCAAGCAAGATCTTTAAATGAAAGATCTAAAATGCTATTTTTAGAACAGATGGAAGAATAGCTGCCCCGATGGTGGTCACAGAAATCCTATTGTGACTCTTGCCTTCACCACAGATTCTATGGTCTCTTTGTGGAATTCTTAGAATCACTGTAAGCAGGGGGAAAAATACACAGATATCTGCAAAACAAACTAGACCAAAAAGTTTGATGAGAAAATAATTTTAAAAAGATTTCCCTGGTTGTCTTGGTGCTTTGGCATTGAATATTTGTTGATAAAACAAGATTGGAGAGGATTGAAAAGTACATCCCAGCACAGGCTTATCATTCTTACAGATTATTTACCTTTTTGAGTCTATTTTTTAAATTGAGAATTCCTTATAAATATACTATGTTATAAATGGTACAGTGAAGAAAATGTGGACCTTGGTGTAACACATGAGTTCTAATCCTAACACATACTAGCTGTGCAACTTCAGTCAAGTTATTTCTATTTAATAATTATCAATCCATTCATTCATTCATTCATTCATAGCAAATATTTACTGGAGTGCTTTGTATATAAAGATCAAGAAGACAGAAATGATACTACCTTACAGTACAGAGGTGGGACCAGATAATAAATAATTATAATACTCTTTTAGATTATGATTATTATAACATCTTCAATGAAGCATAGTGTCTGTAAAAATGAAGAACAGGGAGGTTCAGCCCTGGATATTCAGGGAAACTAAGGAGAGTTCAGGATTTTTTAAATTCCTTTTTTAAAATCTGAACTTGGCTTTTAAAATCTCAAAAACGTATCAAAAGCAGAAGGAATAATATATTAGACTTTTATGTACCCATCACTCAGCTTCAACAATTTTTGATAGCTCTATATGAATCAGCGTGACACAGGGAGTCAGGAGACCCTGCTGTTCTGAGGTACATATGGCAACTAGAGGGAAGGCTAATAGGAAAAGCATAAACACCACTGAAATGTTTGTGTGGAGAATAGGTTGTATGTGTGTGGTACTTGGGGGATAACAGTGTATTAGGGGATACTGGATAGGAGGCTACTGAGTAGTTTGGGCAAAAGAAAAGAGTGGCATGGAATGCAGTAGTGGTAGTGGAAAAGATGAGAGATTTACACGTGGGATGATAAGAGAAACAAAAATATTCATGAAAATTCTCAGGTTTCAGTATGAGCTACTGGGTGGATGTCACTGACACTACAGAGCTGGAGAATTCTAAAAAGCAGCTATTCTGGAAAGAGAAAAATTTAGGTTAAAGATCCACTCTGATAGGTAGTCATTGGGTTATAGGTAGAGCACCATGTAGGGGCCTAGTTACACATATAAAATTGAGATACAAGGTAGAGACACAGTAAGATGGTCAATCTGTATCAAAAAGGCTAACTGAGGCAACAATGGCAAATCTCTCGTTTTGGGGGAGTCTCAGTGAGAAGCCCAATATTCTAAATTCTAAACTAGAATTAGAATCTGTTTTCTCTTCTTCTAAGTGTTAACAGTAATAGTATTAGGAATAATGCCTATCTTAAACTAATATGTTTTCCTTTTTTTTCTCTATTACAGAGTGGACATCTTATTATTTACTAAACGTTTGTGGCTTTAGGCTTTGGAACTCAAAACATGAGATGGTGAAAGAACAGGAATTTGGGAAGAGAGAAAGACTGAAAATGCATAAATTACAAAACAATATTCTTATAGAGGCACAAAAAAGTGCTTTTGAAACATAGGACCAAATTCCACTTCTGCTCTACTATGAAGAATCTTTTCCTGATCCTTTCTTAACTTGTTTATGTAGAGGCCTGCCCAAATAAGGCTAGGGTATTGAGGCCTGCCCAAATAAGGCTAGGAAATTTTTAGGCGCCAACACCAGCTGCCCGCCAACAGCAGCCCAATCAGGAACTTTTGCCTTAGTTTGATTGAGCCAATAGCTAACCGCTACATCTGCTTCTGTATCCCTTGCTTGCTTGCTTGCCTGCCCCTATAAAAACCCAGTAGTCTGTAAGCCAGGCGCGACTTCCACTTTGGCGGCTCTGCGTAGCCATGAGACTACGATCTCGTTTGGGAAGTTCGCCCCTGCGCAGGTAAAACTTGGCCAATAAATTTACCATCAAATCGCTCTCAGTGTTCGGGGATTCCTTTCGCTCGCAACTTGAATACAACATTTGGAGGCCCCACCGAGATCTAAGGAGTGTCTCCGGAGACTGAGACTACGAAGCCCGGGTAAGTTTGCCGCGGAATTTGGTTTGGGAGTCTAGACTCATTAGAGCCGCGAGGTGGTAGGCGAGACGTCGCCGGTAGTCCACCCGCGGGGTTCTCAAGGAGAGGACGCTCTCGAGAACCGGAGCTCTTGCTCCCGCGACTAGGTCGCATTTGGTTTTTGGTTTCGTTCCGCGCCGCGATTGAACGCGCTAGCGAAGTGTGAATGAGTGAAGAGACTGTAGTGCGCCATGGCCTGTTTGTGCGTGAGTGGACTGAGTGGAGAGGAGCGAGGTGTGTGTTTCTGTGTGGGATATTGGTAGCCCCTCATCCTTCTAATCGCAGGCGCTGTGAGAAGCGAGAAAAAGGTGTCCGCGATGGGACAAGGCGGCTCCACCTCAAACACTGCCCTTGACTGCTTACTAAACAATTTTTCTGACTTTCAGAATCGCGCTCGGGGCTATGGGGGTCCACCGCCAGACCCAGAAGTCCTGCGAACTTTCAGTGAAATTGAATGGCCGTCTTTTGACGTAGGATGGCCGACGGAGGGGACTTTTGATCTGCCCCTCCTTTTCGCGGTCAGGCGGGTAGTATATGGGACCCCCCATCCAGATCAGATGATATATATATAGATGTGTGGGTAGACATAGCTACTGACCGCCCCGGTTACATACGCCGGTGTCAGTCTAATAGGCAGAGGAGGAGAAGGGCCATCTGCGTGGCGATGACACCGAGGCAGGCTCCCCGTCTGCAGACAGACAAAGGGTGCCGGCCTCAACGGGATCAGGCAGACGGGGAAAGGAAGAAGCTATACCCTGTCTTGCCTGAAGTACCTGAGGACCCGCTGTTGGCCCCTTCCGCTCCTCCCCCATATCGCCAACCCCTGCCCGACTCCGCGAGCGGGGAAAGGGAGAGAGTCCAGAGCCCTCCCCATACCCGCGGCGGTACTCAGTATGGGGGTGAAAGTTTGGCGCCAAGACCGGATGGCGCCGCCATTTTGCTGGAGACGGTCGCGCCAAAACCAGGTGGCGCCGCCATTTTGCCTCTCAGGGAGGTGCCACCGGCACCGGACGCCCCATTACATGCACCACCGCGGCTAATATATGTCCCTTTCTCAACCAGTGATCTGTACAATTGGAAACTGCAAAATCCCCCGTTTTCTGAAAAGCCACAGGGATTAATTTCCCTGTTGGAGACCATATTTAGAACCCACCAGCCGACATGGGATGATTGCCAGCAAATTTTACAAACATTGTTCACTTCAGAAGAAAGAGATAGAATCATAAGAGAAGCTGTTAAGGCAGTTATAGGAGAAGAAGGGGAAACCGCGGGGGGGAGGAGGGAAGTATTAGACATATTACCTGAGCAACCCCCAAACTGGGACCCCAACACGAGCGGGGGAAGGGACGCACTACTCCAATATCGCCGGGCTCTGTTGAGGGGGGTGAAAGCAGCGGCTAGGAAACCAACAAATTTTAATAAGGTTAGTGAGGTAGTACAAGGGAGAGAAGAGTCCCCCGCCAGTTTTTCAGAAAGGCTAATTGAAGCCTACCGAGTGTACACTCCACTGGACCCCCAGGCCCCTGAGAACAGGCGACTTTTGAACATTGCTTTTGCAACCCAGGCAGCCCCCGACATTAGAAAGAAATTACAGAAGATTGAAGGATTTGAAGGAGAAAATATTAGCAAGCTTTTAGAGATTGCACAGAAAGTATATGTGAACAGGGATGACCCAGAAGTAGGAAGAGCGAAAGAGGTAGCAAGGATCTTAATTGCAGCCCAGGTAGACCTGAAGAAAGAACAAAAGAAAGGAAAGCCAAAAGGCCAGTGGCCAAGAGTAGACAAAGATCAATGCGCCTTCTGCAAGGAAAAGGGGCACTGGAAGAAAGATTGCCCCAAACTGCGGGCAAAGGAGGCCGGTCCTGCGGTACTGCTTCAAACCTTAGATTGACGGGGCCAGGGCTCTATACTTGTTGGCTCCCAGGGAGCCCATGGTCACCTTGAATGTCGAAGGGAAACCAGTAGACTTCCTGGTCGACACGGGAGCCACATTTTCTGTGTTGAAGCAACCTCGGGGGCAGAGTCAAAAGGCAACCACAAAGATTATAGGGGCAACGGGTAAGGCCGAAGCATATCCCTGGACGACTGCCAGGATCACCAACTTGGGGCAAGGGACTATTACTCACTCCTTTTTAGTCATTCCAGATTGTCCGTACCCGTTACTTGGGAGAGATTTGTTACAGAAACTTCATGCCACTATAAGCTTTAAGCCATCAGAAACACTTGAGGAGACGAGTGTAGAGGTGACGGTCCCTCTGTCCGAAGAGTACTTGCTGGCGATGCTCCCGGACGGCGAGGGAGAAGGAAAACAGGATCCTGAAGAGACTGCAAACGCAAGTACCAGGGGTGTGGGCGGAGACAAACCCGCCTGGGTTAGCTGTCCACCAACCGCCAGTGCTGGCCCAGCTGACCAGTACGGCCCAGCCGGTCCGGATCAGACAGTACCCTGTCCCAGCACGAGCCAGGCAGGGGATTGCGGGGCACTTGCAACGCCTATTAGAGGCAGGCATTCTGAGGAAATGCCAGTCTGCATGGAACACCCCCCTCCTCCCTGTCCAAAAACCTGGGACCCAGGACTACCGACCGGTACAGGACTTGCGGGAAGTAAACGCTCGAGTTGAGACAATACACCCCACTGTGCCAAACCCGTATACCCTCTTGAGCTCGTTGCCCCCGACTCATACCTACTATTCTGTTCTGGACTTAAAGGACGCTTTCTTTTGTATACCTCTGGCCCCCCAGAGTCAGGAAATTTTTGCCTTCGAATGGAATGACCCTGATAATGGACTAACGGGGCAGTTCACATGGACCAGACTGCCCCAAGGGTTCAAAAACTCACCAACCATTTTCAATGAGGCCCTGAGTAAAGATCTCCAGGGAGTTCAGGAGAACTCATCCTTCAATAGTCCTCCTCCAGTATATAGATGACATCTTGGTGGCAGCCCAGACACAGGAGGAATGCGAATCAGCTACACGAGACCTGCTCCGAGACCTCGAAAGAATAGGCTAGCTATAGGATCTAATAATGGACCAGCATTTGTCTCCAAAATTTCACAAGAATTAGCAAGTAGATTAGGTATCGATTAGAGACTCCATTATATTTATAGGCCACAGAGTTCAGGACAAGTAGAGAGGATGAATAGGACACTAAAAGAAACTTTAGTAAAAATAAAAGAGGAGACCGGCGAGAATTGGGTAGAGCTGCTCCCTTTCGCCCTCTTCCGGGTAAGGTATACCCCATACATTAAAGGTTGGACGCCCTATGAAATATTGTATGGGCAACCAGTACCCTTAATCCCTAAGTTGTCCACAGAAGAAATAGAGGTGTCTAACTATAATTTCCTCAAGTCCTTACAGGCGCTGCAAGAGATCCGAGGTGAAGTGCGCGCCTTCCAACAAGCCCTTAATAGAGAAACCACACCACCAAGGGGAGTCAGCATTAAGTCTATTAGAGCAAGTGTTTCCATATTTCAACAATACCCAGCCTAACATAACCGAGTCCTGCTGGTTATGCCTCAGCCCCAGACCCCCATTCTATGTGGGCTTAGGGGTTAACACCACCGGGAAAGGAGAAGGGGTGCCTGAGACAAAACCCCTTCCCGAGAACCCGGACCAGGACCAAATGAAGGACTTCCAACAGTGTACATTTGAAAGTACCCTTACATTAGCAGAATTCCATGGGCGAGGCACCTGTTATTTGCTGGCGAACTATACCCTTGCAGCCTCAAACTATAGTGACTATTGCCTTAACCAAGAGCACTTGCCGGGAGACCCTAAGAATTTGACTATTACATTAGCTCCAGAAGGACTATGGTTTGTCTGCACTCAAGGTATCTTCAAGTGTCTAGTACCAACTAGCCCTGAGCTTTGTGTTAGTGCTTACATCATTCCCCAAGTGTACTTATATGGGGGAAACCCTGATTTTCTGATACGGGCCCCCATTCGAGCCAAGCGAGTCCCATTGCTAATTCCCATCGTCGCCACTATCGGTGTCGTAGGGTCGGCTGCTGTAGGAGCAGGGGCATTGATCCATGGGGAAAACAGTCTCAGGGCCTTGTCACAGACTTTCTCCAAAGACGTCTCCTTACTCCAAGAGCAAGTAGAATATTTAGAGCGCCAAGTAGACTCCCTAGCAGAAGTAGCACTCCAAAATCGAAGAGGGTTAGATCTAGTATTCCTGCAACAAGGAGGAGTATGTGCAGCTCTTGGAGAAGATTGTTGTTTCTATGCCAACCACTCAGGAATAATTAGAGAAAGTGTAAAAGTACTCACTAGACGACTTAAAAGTAGAGAACAAGAGGATGAGTCGTCCTCCTGGTATTCTTCCCTATCTAAGACTTCCCCTTGGCTAACTACGTTGATATCGGCTCTAGCCGGACCCTTGATCCTCCTCCTATTAGCCCTGACCATAGGCCCAATAATTCTAAACAAGCTCATAGCCTTTATTAAAGATAGAATAGAAACAGTAAAACTTATGGTGTTGTCTCAGCCCTATACAATCCTCCCTCAAGAGGAGCATGAGTCAAGGGTTTGACTAATAAGAAAGAGAAGGAGGGAATGTAGAGGCCTGCCCAAATAAGGCTAGGGTATTGAGGCCTGCCCAAATAAGGCTAGGAAATTTTTAGGCGCCAACACCAGCTGCCCGCCAACAGCAGCCCAATCAGGAACTTTTGCCTTAGTTTGATTGAGCCAATAGCTAACCGCTACATCTGCTTCTGTATCCCTTGCTTGCTTGCCTGCCCCTATAAAAACCCAGTAGTCTGTAAGCCAGGCGCGACTTCCACTTTGGCGGCTCTGCGTAGCCGTGAGACTACGGTCTCGTTTGGGAAGTTCGCCCCTGCGCAGGTAAAACTTGGCCAATAAATTTACCATCAAATCGCTCTCAGTGTTCGGGGATTCCTTTCGCTCGCAACTTGAATACAACATTTAAATCATCATTTTAGTTTTTTCTACAATAGACACTTTATACAGAATACTTCTACTTAGACTTTGTAACCTAATTTTGTTTCTATTCAGTGTTGAATCCTCTTTCCCATTGTATATTGTTTTAAATCTATTTCTCAAAGTGATGAGACATTTAAGTATACTCATTTGTGGGAATCTAAGGAATGGTGGCTACCCTTAGTTCTCAGATTGAGTTATCAGACCAGTTGCAAAAACGTCATCTGGGAACTTGCCAAAAATACAAGTTCTCTGGTCCCGCCCCGGACCTACAGAGTCTGAAATCCAGACATAAAACAAACCCTCTTGGTGGTTTCGCTGTCTCTTAAATTTAAGAATTTGTTCTCTGGATACTTACTTCCACCCACCCCCAGCCCCCACAGATGGTAATTAACTCTCTTTTCTCTGATTATTAACAGCTACAACCATTTGACAAGGAGAGAATTCTAAGAAGCTCTAGAATTAAATTACAACAGCCAGAGGGAGAGAGAGAACTGTTGGAGATGTTTATTTAAAGCTATACAGACTTAAAATAGTGACCCAATATCTTCACTAAAATATCAGAGTCCTTTAGGATACCCACAGATGAACACAGTGCTTCCTTCTCCCTCTGCCCTAAACTGGGGTACCATATCTCAGGAAAAGAAGTAGACTTCTATGATTCAGGCTGCCAGCACCATCAGCTGTGTCACCATTCAGGATCCCCAGCTAATCCAAAGCCATGTGGCCTACTGGCAAGAGTTCTTTCACCCTTATTCCAGGCAAAGTCTCTCCTGCTTCCTAGGCCACATGGCTAAAGGGAGCACCCCGCGTTGTCTTCTTCTATCAAAGCTGTGCTGGTCCCTATTCTGGCCAAAACTGTGTGGTCCTTCTCTCCACCAAAGCCTTGAGGGGTCCCCACTCTGGCAAAGCCCCGTGGTTCTCCTCCCCAATGGCTGCCATGTCTGGTTTTAAATCCCTGTGCCAGTCTTCCTCTTTACCCCCATTTCCGACTCCTCCTACAATCAGTTACACCTGCCAGCATTCCTGTATTATTCCAAGTTTACCGGGCTGCCATCATGAATCTGGGCAGGTGTGTCCCCATGTCATGAAGCCAATCTTCTCTAAGGTCTCACTCAGGCGCTGTAACCAGGGGAAACTGTACCCCCAGTTTCATCTTGGGTGGAAGTCACTTCCCTCCCCCTGGCTCAAGGAATGGCCATAGATAGCTATTTAACATATATATGCAACCAGTTAAAGGTTATAGATATGTTAAATCACCATGCCAGAGGCTAGCTGCAAGGCTGTTGTTATTCAAAACCACCCTGCATGTTCCTGCTTCATATGTCCCTTCCCCCAACTCACACCTGTTGAAGGAAGGGGTGAGGACAGGACATACTGTGTATCTTTCTAATATTTCCTGGACATCCTGAATTCTGGACCCCATTCCAAATCCCTATTTGGAGGCCCCCCTCTTCACTGCACCCTGTATCACTTTGACACATCGGGACCAATGGTCCTAAAGCCAATGTAAATTCTTCCAGACAACTTGCATCTTTCTACCCACTTCACCCACTTGATGTATAAAAAATGCTTGCGAACTCCTAGACAACAAACATATTGTCTTTCATGCCCTTTAATACCGTCTTTTTGCTTGGGGTTTTTGGCTCAGTAAAACTTTTCTTAAAGACTTGCAGCCTTGGGGGGTCAAAATTTTTCTTTAACACATTCCTTAAGTATTCATTATTCAATTCATAGCCTACTTCGAGTTTTCATTTTATTTTTATTTAATGTCAATTGATGCCTGACAAAACAGAGCACATATGATCTTTACTTGAAAAACAACAGTTGGAGGCTAACCCCTGGGTAAGGCACCAGCCCAGCAATTCTCTTACTAAAAGCCCCATGGTTAACTGTTGGCCAGCTCTAAGAGTGCTCTGCAGAAATCCGAGGCCCCGCGAGGAAGCTAGACCCGGAGCGTAGCGTTCCAACTAGCTGCCCGCGTAGGTGTTCTCCTTTCAGCCTAGGTTCACAATTCAGACTGAGTATTGGCCCATTTATGCCCAGAAAATATCAAACCTCAGGGAAGCCCCGCCCTACGCTAGGGTGCCCTCCAATCGTAGCGTGCGCTAGGACGCACAGCTCTGGGAGGGCCGTGAGTACAGAGAAGCTCCGCCCCTCTCCCATTTGTCCGCCAATTGCAGCGCGCGGTGGGGCGCGCCTAGGGTACGCAACGCGCCCTCCAGGAGGCCCAGCCCACGCGTGCTTGGAGTTTGGAGATGCCCGGTGGCGGTAAATTTCGCGGCTCAAAGGTGAGCTGAAGTCGGGAGCTAATGCTGCTCTGTGGGTCAGCGCGTCCTTTCTAGGTCTTCACCTCACCCGCTTGCCCGCAAGGCCCAGGGGACGCGTGGCTGGACTTGGCCTGCTAGGGGCGAAAGATGGGTGCTATGTTTGTGGGGGTCCCTGGCAAAGCTCCGGCCGGTTGCGTCTGTGAGCGTGTACTGAGCCTGTGCTGCTTTGTGCGGCTCTAAAGGTCGCTCTTCTGCCAATGTGTGCGGACTGAGGGAGTCGTGCCTTCCCAGTAGGATACGGTTGTCAGGGAGAGGATCCCTTGTAAAGGCCTGCGGTCTCAGCGATAAGGGACGGAAGTGAGACACTGGATGTGGATGGGAGTTCGATCTGGAACCAGCGTGTATTTACCCTCGCTGGTTTCGGGTTCTTTATTTGTCTCTTTTTGACTCTTGTGTGATACACCAAGACAGAGGTGGATATTGGAATGGCTCTGCTGTCGTGCCCCCCACTCCCGCAAATACCTGTTGCCACACTTTCTATTCTCTCCTAAATTTTTTCGGAATCTTCTTCCTGCTTAAGTGAGGAGAGTCTGAAGTTAACTGCTGCCAGTCTGTTTACCAACGTCTGCCACTGTGGCCATGGGGTGGGTACGTGTGTAGATAATACTGCACGAATGATATTGAAACTATTATACTTGCACACCTTCCCCCCCCATGAATTGTGTTTCTTCTGGCATGTGTCCTGTGCCCCTTTAAAGATATTTATAAATTTCTTCCTTATAAATATGCTTGTCTCATAGTACTAAAACAAAACCTTAAAAAGCATATACAGTGCCTGCTTTCTTGACTCATCTTCCTTTTACCAAAAAAAAACTTTCCTGAAAAAAATAGTGCACCTATACTGATTCAACTTCCTTGTCGCTACCAGTGACTGATTTTTGTAACTGATTTTAGGGAGTAAATGAAACCTATGTCAAACATATTTACCGATTTTTTAAATAATAAAATGGTCTATCACTTGCTTTTTATTTTTTAAAGATTTTATTTATTTATTTTTAGAGGGGAAGGGAAGGAGAGAGGGAGAAAGATGTCAATGTGTGGTTGCCTCTTGCATGCCCCCTACTGGAGACCTGGCCTGCAACCCTGGCATGTGCCCTGCTTGGAAATTGAACTGGAGACCCTTTGGTTCTTAGTAGGTTCTCAATCCACTGAGCTACACCAGCTAGGGCTGATTCTGATTTCCATCAGGTATTCTAATTTCAGAAGTAGTAACGTGTGTGGGGAAAATCAGGGGAATAATATGAAATTGTTAAATCCAGTATAACTTATTTACTTGGTCACTCCAGCATTTGACACATGTTCCACCTGCTTTTATTTATTTTGTTTATTTTGGACCATCCCTGAATGTTAGTGTACTGATTCTCTTCCTGCCTTGCTGCTGCTTATTTACTGCTTTTTACTTTCTTCCTGTCATGTTCTAATTTTTGACCCTGTGTTTTTTATCACTTAACAAGTTTGTTTTAGGCAATCTCATACATTGATGTTAGCTATCATTGCTACACAGATGTCTTTGAAGTCTGTATTTGACCTTTTCCTGTGAAATCAGTTTAATTTCAGTGTGTCATTAAGTCATTCTCGCACCCTTAGGCCCTAATAGTTCCTCCTGTGTCTTGTTGATTCAGCTTATTATTGATAGTTTGGGCTAAGTGATAGTTCGGGCTAAGAATGCTTAAGATACTTACCTAGGCCCATATTATTTATAGCAGGCCCTTCCATTAGAGGCAGTGTTGTGGATGGACCAGACCTGGTGGTTCTTATGACTGTGGATGCACTTTAGCAAAAACCATCAGGGAACTTTGAGGAACAAGGTTTATTACTCACAGGTGCTGGAGGGTACTTTGTGTACTCGAGACCCACACAGTGAGGTTGAGGAGGGGGAAGAGAAAGAGGTGAAGGAGGGCAGTCAGACCTGGGGTCTGTCTTTATAAGGGTCCCAGGGTAGGATGCCCAGAGTTCACTCTTTATTGGCTAATTTAAAGCATAAGAGAGGGAATTAGGGGACCAGAAGGGATAAGTGGGGTCATTCAAATGGTTAGTTATCTATATCAGTCAGGACTCTGAAAGCTGTACCTTCATGGGTAGGATGGCCTAATTCCTTATCTTGTTTTGCAAGTAGCTGTGTCCTGTAGCTGGCCATAGTTTATTGAAATGGATATCTTCTGAGATGGATGCCTTGGCAATCAAATCTTAATGTCAGGTACTTAAACTGCAATCAGAAAGCTTACTGGACCTGTGAACCAAAGGATCTCGGTTCGATTCCCAGTCAGGGCACATAGGTGCCTGGGTTGCGAGCCAGTTCCCAGCAGGGGACACACGAGAGGCAACCATACATTGATATTTATCTCCTTCTCTCCTTCCCTTCCCCTCTAAAGATAAATAAGTAAAAATCTTAAAAAAAAAAAAAAAAAGCTCACTGCTAGGTACTTAGTTTAGACCCTGACTTAAAATCTTAGTGTTTTTGACTTGATACTCAATCTGCCCTCTTCATTTTATCAGTTTCGAAGATAACACTTTTTCTTTTCAGTAGTTTTATTATCTATTGCTGTATCAGATTGTCTCAAAACTGAAGCAGTTTAAAACAAATGTTATTTTCTCATACAATTTCCGAGGGTCAGGAATCTGGCAATGGCTCAACTGGGTAATTCTAGTTCAGAGTCTCGCACAAGTTTCAGTCACATTAAGGGTCACTGAGACTGGAGGATTCACTTCCAGGCTCATCCATGTGCTTGTTGGCAGGTCACTTTCATAGGGCAGCTCACAACAAGGCACCTGGCTTTCCCAAGAGCAAGAAAGAAGCCCTGGTGATTTTTAATAACAATCTGAGAACTGACATAACAGCTTTCCTGTCCTAATCTATCCATCACATAATTCAACCTGGTTGTGAGAGAGGAGTATAGAGGATGTGAATGCCAGGAGGTGAGGATCATAGGGAGCCGTCTGGGAGGGTGGCTGCCACAATAGTGTTTCCCCCTATTTTTTTTAAATTTCTGTCACCCTAGGTCAGGCCTAAAGTAGTTCGTGTTTGGAGTGTTTCTGTGGTTCCAGGTAACATGTTCCCTCCCGTTCCATCTTCTGAAATGGCTTTCCCTTAGGGGCCAGTTTAATTATGTTGTTATTCCTCTCCTTAAGCATCATTTTACTTATTATTGTTTACATAATAACTTACTTTGGACTTACCCTGTGCTAAGTGCTCTATTAACTTAATTCTTTCACCAATCCAATGAAGTAAGTACTATTATTAGTCTCATCTTACGGATGAGGAAACTGAGGCACAGCAGAGAAATTAAGTAATTTGCCCAGGGTCACATAAGCAATTAAGTGAAGAAGTCAGGATTTATTCCCAGGTAATCAGCTACAGATCTTGCTTTTGTTCAGGCTCTTATCACATTTACAGCTTCCATAAGGCGGCCATGTCTTATTCCTTAACTTTTTAACTTTGTTTATTATTTATCTTCTAGGTAAAATAAACTACTATTTTCACTGTATTGTACTGTTGGGAACTGACCTGCCTGGTTTCAGAAGCTGTAACCCCCCCCATGGCTAAGGCTGAGTAAAAAGGCCTTAAGCTGCTAAGGAGACAAAAACTTATCCCCTCTCTCATATCCATCTGCTTGGCCTGGGCCGATGACTGGTTACCCAGTGCTGGGTAAGATTTCCTTCAGGGAGGAACAACCCAAGACAGGCGCAGTCTTGAAGGGACTGTAGAATAGGAGTGATGGGCCTTTACCCCTTGGCTTTGTTATAGCTTGAGTCCTTATTCCACTGTGGGAAGTCTCCTACTGTCTTGGCTACTTTGTTTCTCTGGCCTGACTCAAGCCTGAAAGAATGCCAGATAAGGGGAGTGCAGCCCTATACTATTCCAGGTGGTTCCTGGGAGCAGTCAGGCCTGAAAAAGAATGCATGAAATCCCATGAATCCTGCTTTGCTAAGGTTAATTCGTGTTAACTGTTTAGACTTCAAGCATAAAATGAGTTTGTTTGCCAAAGTTTTTTGGCCCTTTGGTGTCACTTTATCTATCAGACTCTGACTCAGAATAAACCCTTCTTGTTCTTTGAGTGTTATCTATCAACCGTATCTCCCTTCCTTGAACGTTACTGCCTGACACTATGCATTCCTATGCAACCTAAACCTAATAAAAGCCAAGGGAAAGAGGTGCTCGAGACTTTCTCTGAGACATTAGTCAACCTTTTCTCCCCAAGCAGATTTTGTCTTGGTAGTTTCATTTCATCTGCAATGCTGGGAGACACTGTGGGACAGAGTCTCCCTCATCGTACTTACTTGCCTCTTGGTATTTGCACATGCTCTTGGTTTGGAGCGATGCCATTCCGTTTTTGGCTCATTGAAAACTTAATCATCTGTCAAGACCCATCACGATTCATCCTTTTCCTTAATCCCAGTTGTAAATGAACTTTCTGTATTCCTTTGTAGTATTACTATTATAACTTCATGTCTTGTATTAGGTTTACTTTTATCTATGCTTTTATTCCCCTATAGTGTAGACATTGTAAGATTAGGGACTCTCGCCTGCCATGATCCCTTGTACATATTAGATAATGTAATAAATATCTGACCAATGAATGAAAGGAGAATTAGTTTAGACGCTTTGCAGGTATTTTATGTATGGAGAAATGTGGGGAAATACCTTGGTCAGAAGACTTTGGTACCAACCTCAGCTCTACAACTAAGCTAATTTTGCAATTTTGGACAAGTTTCATAGATCTTTCTGGATTCTTAAGATGAAGGTTGATATGGTCATGGACTAAAGTGGTAGAATTGGGAATAGTATTGGGAAAGGACTGAGTGGTAAGTTTATAAGAGGAAGATGAGATTAGGCACCTGATATTGAAAGATGAAGAGGGGACAATCAACAGTGACTCTAAGGTTGAACCTGTGAAAAAAGGGAAGGTCGAGGAAAGTTAGTTGCTTCTTACTTGATGTTAGGAGGTACAGATAAGTTGAAATTTAAGCTCCAGAGAGAAATTAGGGCTCTTGGTTCCTCAAAGGCTGGAAGTATTTTGGTTCTTTCCTCCTTCCTGCTTTTGCCCCCTCATTGTCCCTTTAGGTGCTGTGATTCTTGTTTTCTCTTTTTGCTTTGTGTTCTCCCTTCTCTTCCTAAATCGTCAAGAGGGACCACAAATACTCCCTTTATCAGTTGCTTACCTTTGGAGATTTTTGGATTCTCCCTTCACTCTCATAGTTCCTTTTGCCTCCTCAGACTGAATTATAGCTCTTCTACTTCTCTGCACCCTTTTCCCACTGAAATAAAGACTGTATCTTTACAAGATAATAAGGAAATAAAGAAAGATAGTTGTATTTTCCTGATGGCACTTTTTTCTTTAATTTTTGGGGTCCTCATCACAGAAACTTTGAAGTTAATAGATAATTTGTGAGGAGATACTTTTTGACCATGTAAATATCCTTGTCACCATCAAATTTTCTCCCACTGGTTTAAACGTTCATTGATGATTTTCTAAGTCCATTGTTTGTTGGTTTATATCAATATAGACTCATTTTTATTTTAGTCAGTAGGTCAAAATCTTTTACTGTTGTTACTAATTTGATGCTGGGATGGCCCACATTTAGCTAGTGAGAGCCCCTTCAGGCAGGCTCATGTGTCCTTTAGATACATTTTCATTATTCTTCGAACACTTTCTCACTCCCTAGTTCGAGATACTTCAGACTCATGTTGTGCTTCCCCGAGCCATCTCTGGAATCACCCATTTCTTTAGAAGAGTCAGCTGACCTGGGCTGATTTAATGTGTTAAAGAGGTAGTCTGGAGTTTTAAAAAATTGTATATAGGCTCTAAATAGACCAAATGATATTTTCCACTATTTATACTCTTTTATATAACTAAGTGAGCTTTGTCACAGCTTTGAGGGGAAATTGCACATTTATAGAAGGTAAAAACTACAGATACCTCCCATAGACCTGCTCCTACCATAGAAATTCCCCACACAGGATGAATGTGCTTATGGCTATTACATGTTAAAATACCATCTGTGTCATGACTGAATTTTAAAAAAATCTACATGATATTGAGGGGTTTTATTTATGATTTGGTGATCAACTCATAGTAGTGGACTTTAATTTGATTCCCACTGCAAATGTAAAATATTCCTTAAAATGCAAATTTAAAAACTTATGAAATGAATACATGTCTGTTGTAGACATTTGTAAACAAAACAGAATGCTTGGAACATAACTCAGTGTTATCAGTGTTGCTGGATATAAACTCCTTTCCTCACATTTTCTTCCTTTGAGTATCCTAAATATGTTACTCTGTTTTCTTTTGGTATAAAGCATTGCTGTCAACATTTGATGATAACATATTTTTTTAAAGATTTTATTTATTTATCTTTAGAGGGGAAGGGAAGGAGAAAAGGAGAGAAATGTCAATATCAATGTATGGTTGCCTCTCATGGGTCCCCTGCTGGGAACTGGCCTGCAACCCAGGCATGTGCCCTGACTGGGAATCCAGTCCCAATCCTTTGGTTCTCAGGCATGAGCTCAATCCACTGAGTTACACCAGGCAGGGCAAATGATAATGTATTTTTATTCACTTGTAAGGTATTTTTATTTTAAGTCTATTCACTAGAATATATCTTTATTGTTTCTGGGGTGGTATTTTCTGGAATGTGGTATGCTTCAATATGTAATTTCTTTTTTAATTTCAGTAAAGGTTTTTGAAATTGTAGTTTCTAATATTTGTTCTTTCCCATTGCTTTGGTTTTCCTCTTCAGGGATTCCTATTTTCTGTGTGCTGGGTCCCAAGAGAGATTTGATCACTCTATTTCTCTTGAATCCTTTCTTCTTTGGAAGGTAAACTTAAAAATTTTCTTCTCATTACCTCTGTTTCTCTTGAGATATTATCTGTGATATCTGCTTGTTCTTGAGTTGCTTCTGATTTAGTCCTTTTCTTTTTCTCAAAGTGATTTTTTAAGGCATAATTTCTGCCCATGATTTTATTGACAAGATGCTAGAATTAAAATCTTGATCCAGCTCTACCACTTACTAGCAAGTAACCTAACATGAAGAAGACTCAGCAAGTTGCTAAATATCAAGACACCTCAGCTTTCATTCATTTTTATTCTGCTTCAGGATTGTTCTGAGGAGTAATGTGTTTTATCCAAATGCACAAAATCATAGTTAGAACAATTAAAAGTATTCAAAGATAGTCATTAAGGCAAAAACCCCCACAAATATATCCCAACATACAAATTTTTAAAGTGTATGGGGAAGTATGGGATGATTTTTAAATAATTTTATTGTACTTCTTAAGTTTTGTCATTTCATTTCTGAGTTTTTGTTAGATAGGACAAAAGTGTCAAGGTCTGAATGGTTCTTACTAAATGCTATTCTTGCTAAATGTTAAAACGTAGCACAGTATTTTTCATTAGGCAACTGCAAAGAAGAAATCAGTGTGTAATTGATTAAATAGTATATATAAGCAGAGGCTAAGCCTCCCTTTGGGAAGAGGGAGATTTGGATGTGGATCTTTTGTCTCCTTTACTTGCTGCGAGTAAGTAAAACTGCCTAATGACAACCACATCTCATTCTTGAATAAAACAGCCCAGTCAGCGAACCCCTTGAGTTTGGTAACATTTTGGTAATCTGAATACCTTACTTTGCTTTGAAATACAGTAGGTGTCACTTAACGTTGCCAATAGGTTCCTAAAAACTTCAACTTTAAGTAAAATGATGCATAATAAAGCCAGTTTTACCATAAGCTATTTGATATAAATAAGAGTGGCCTATTTATGGTTATGGAAAACATCACCAGACTTCCACATAAAGACTCAAGTCTTCTAATCTTAAACATTGAAATTAATGTACATGATACATAACTTAAGGAAGATTAATAAAAACAAGTAAGAGTCTATCCCTGAAGGTCAGAGCACCAAGCAGGAACCCACTCTGCACAGAACACCCTTCTATCGCAGGGGCAAACTCACCCACCCACAGTCACCCAAACTGGGACATTCAGACTCGCCACTCAGGTCACATGCACATCTTTGGGATGTGGGCGGAAACTGGACCCCCCAAGAAAACCCTCACAGATGTGGGGAGAGCCTGCAGCAGTGGTCTCCGGCCAAGAGTTGATCTTTTTCCAGTTGATCTTTCTCTCAACATTATAATGAAATGATATTGAATCTAACATGTTATGCAAAGACCTACTGTAGTAGGTTACAGTTTTTCTTTCTGTTCGATGGGCATTATTTCTGTGCTTTCTGTATTGGGATATTATTTTACTTTTTTGTTTCTTTCTAATAATAACTGGGATTTGTCTCTGATCCGATTCTGTTGCTTATTTTTGTTTTACAGTTTTTTTCTGAATTTTTAGGAGGCAGAGTTCAAAATAGCTTTTATAACTTATGTTTTTGTAGTTTGCAAAAACATGTTTTCATTTATTTGTTGTTTAGATATTTCTTGGCTTTGTTCCCTTCCACCACTCAATTTGGACTTTTTGTTTTGTTTTGTTTTGTCTCTGTCATCCTTTGCTGCTGAACAGATTCCACTCCCAACAATTCTGTCCTCAGTGTTGGGCCCTTTCTGGGAAGGTAGTCCTAGCTGACTGGTTTTTAAGTGCCCTAGACTTCTTCACCCTTTGGATCTTGGGTGGAGCCCCTGCCCTCACCCTTCTTGAGGTACCATTCTCAGATGGCCTGCTCCACTCACTAGTGAACACCAGATGTCTGTGCGCTCAGATGCTGCTTTGCTCCCTTGCTTCTCTCAGCTTCTTGCCTTTGAGATAAGATGCCGTGCATGAGTTTGGAGGGTTGCTTGTTGATCCTCACCCACTTGTATTTTGACTTCCTTGATTGGTTGTAATTGTTTCCAAGCACTTTTGGTTTTGTTACCTCATTATTCTTTCTTTACATGGGAATTCAGAGACATTTAAAAACTAGCAGGATGACAGCTAGTTGAGGGGGGAGGAAGTGAGAGGGCGGGTGGATTGTGCAAAAAGGAAAAAGGACTCATGGACATGGGCAACAGTGTGGTGATTGCTGCCAGAAGGGGTGGTAATAAGGGCACTAAATGGTAATGGAAAAAGTACAATGAAGATTAAACGAAAAGATAAAATAAAAATTAAAATTATGCCTTTATTGTCGCCATTCCTGAATTGCCATGTTGTTCATTGTCAATTTAATGAAGTTGATTTTTTTCTTTACAAATTATAGAGAAAGAGAAATTTGGATCTGGAATACCCGTCCTTTCCAGGAGATAGTCCACTGCAGGTCAGAAAAGCAGGCCTCAGGACAGTGGGGGCAGCTGCTTCCCTCTCAGAAGCATGGCTCAGGTGTGAAGAAGGATTTCAGGATACTTCTGGAATTCCGGTAAAGTAGTTGTAAAATTGTTTAGAATCTAAGTGTGTAGGCCACTGTAATTATATTTCTTTTAATTCCCTTTCTTATTTTCTTTGAGGACACTATCATCAGTGTATTACTGTACTTTTTTTCCCTCATATTTTAAAAGATTTTATTTATGTATTTTTAGAGAGGGGGAAGGGGCGGAGAAAGAGAGGGAGAGAAATATCAGCATGATCAGCATGTGGTTGCCTCTCATGCGGCCCCCACTGGGGACCTGGCCTGCAACCTAGGCATGTGCCCTGACTGGGAATCGAACCAGTGACCCTTTTGTTCACAGCCCATGCTCAAACCACTGAGTTACACCAGCCAGGGTTTTCCCTCATGGAATTCCTTTAATAACTGTGGCAAGTTAGTATTCACCTATTTATGTCATGTAGAACCTTTATACTTCTTTGTTTGTATATGAAGGAAACCTACTGAGAATTTTCTGAGAAGAATGTTCTCAGAAGAACACTGAGCATCCTCTTCTTTATAAGAAGTATATTTATGAAATGCATATATATTCAGAATTTTTTGGCAGTGACGTATTGTAATTAATTTTTGTAAATGTAATTTTAAAATACAATATGGAGAAATACTAAATGTTAGGCAGCTTTCTGCTTAGATTCAGGAAAAGTTTATAAGTATATGAAGAATGTATGCTTTGGGAATAATTACTGGTGAATATAAATAAAGGAAAACAGAGAAGAACATGTTAAGGAGGGTATAGTTAAGGTTTTGAATATTTTACAAATTACTGTTGGTTTTTAGACCTGGCCACATAAATTACTACCTTGTTGTTGTTGTTATTTTTATTATTATTATTATTATCTGCCTATAGTCATTAGCAGCTGAAAAGAAGACTATTACAGAAAAACACCTTGAATTATTCACCAGTCCCCCAAAAGGTAATATTTTGTTGATTTCTTGATAGAAAAGGTATAAGGATAATATAGTCTCTATGATTTATTTGCTTTCTTTTAAGCTGTTATTTACATAGTTTGAATAGATTACATATTCATGTTAAAAAACATTCAAATAATGTAGTAAGATACTTTTTTTTTTCCAGAATTCTCTCACCTTTGTCACTATCTACCCCATTTTTCCTGCTTCCTATAGGTAATTATTAAAGTTTTACATGTGCCATTTTTGGGTTTGCTGTTATCCCCAGATCCTATTAGCTCAGGATCATAGCTTTAAGGTTTAAAAAAAGTTCTGATTTGCAAAATAAAATTATGACTTATACTACTTAAGGCAATGAAATTCTTACCTGGCAAATTAGGGAAAACTTTCCATTGGAGTTTCAAATAGAGTTTCTGTTGGAGTGTTTGAAAAAAATGGGGCTCCTTCTGAGTTCTGCGGTGGTAGTGTAGGGTCTGTCCTTGGGGCTGTGAGGTGGAAGCTGAATTTTCTCAGGAAGAGCGTGGAACCTGAAGATTTAGAAATTTCTTCTCCAGGACCTCTAGTTTTAGCCAGAACCTGTTATATTTGGCTACCTCCACTAAGGAGACCTGAGTGAAATTAAAGATTTTTAAAAATGTGTGTTGCTGCTGTAGTAAAATTTTAGTTAGTAAGAAAGAAGAGGGCTGGGGCATCAGCCAGCCTTGACTCTGCTGACTCAGTTACACTGTCGGCGGGCAGGGAGAGTCTTGAGTCTCGAGGGATCTCATTTGGCACATAGTATCCTGACTGTGTCCTGACTCTGTGATCTTGGGAAGCAAGCTAAACATGCCAAGCATCAGTTTCTGCATCTGGAAAATGGGACTAAGAATGTGTGCCTTATTGGGTTATTGTGAACTTAAAAATAAAAAGTAATAAAAATGCCTGGCTCAATTGCTGTTATGTTTGATGGCAAAAAGAACTATGTGAAGTGTGGTCACAGTTCTGCAGAGTGGGAAAACTGTGAATAAGAGACTAAACACTTTGAGCTATACTGTTATTTCACTAACATTTAAGAGGGTTCTTTCTTTGCAAGTGAAAATAAATTTTCTCAAATTTTTAAAGATTCGTAAAATTCTCTATTATAAAATAAACTGTCACGCATATTTTTGTAATGCCATTATCTTCTAATGGGTCTGCAGAATTTAACTTTTCTTATCAGTGCCAAATGCTGTGATTTTTCAAAGGTCAGTTAATTCTGATTTCTAAAGTATCATAATATATTGTATGGAGAAAATAATACTTTATAGATGTGACAAATCTTTCTCTGGACATTTTAAGTATAGTTAAATTCAACTTGGATTTGACTTTTATCTAATCACAAAAGAATCTTTTCTGCTGCCTTTTATCTCATTACAAAAGATCTTTTGGAATTGATTTCCTTGTGCCAGTTTAAATCGAGTTGTCCAAAAATTTTGTTTGCTTTTTCCCTTAGATGGCTCTAGTAGGTTTAGTTGTCTTTAACTTCATTCAAAACAGTTCTGTTAGATTATATTGTGACATCTGTCAGAACAGCATGCGTTTAAAGAAAATTTATAACAATTGGTGAATTTTTGTGTAGCCATCTTAGTATTGAAGATGGAAGAAAATATGCAACATTTCAACATATTATGCCATATTATTTCAAGAACGGTAAAAACAGCTGAAAACCAAAAAGATTTGTGCAGTGTATGGAGAAGGTGATGTGATTGATCAAAAGTGTTGAAAGTGGTTTGCGAAGTTTTATGCTGGAGATTTCTTGCTGGATGTCAGTTGAGTAGACCAGTTGAAATTGATAGCTATTGAATTGAGACATTAATTGAGAATAACCAGTGTTCTACCCTGTGGGAGATAGCCAACATACTCAAAATATCCAAATCAATAAACTTATTTGTGAAAATGAAAAATGTATCTTTTATTTCATAGAAAAAACTAACTGGACTCTCTGACCAACCCAGTGTTTGACCTACTATGCTGTACTTTCTACTCTGTAGAATATTCAGTATATTTTGAAAGGCTAGATTCTGTGTATAACTACTTTATTTACAGCATAAGCAGCTTGTGAAAGCAAGATAATTTTGTTAATAATTTAACAAAAGCTTACAAGTAGAAAAAGAGATTGAAGGCATTTACTTTGAACTGGCTCACTTGAAAAATGGTAGCATCTAAAGTATGAAAGGCAGGCTATTAACAGAAATTTTAGGGTGTAAAAGTAATATTTTTATCAGAGCTGGAAATCAAGTGGGAGAGTGTACTTTTGCAAAGTGCAAAAAAGACAGAGACGTGTCTCCATGTCTCTGTTTATTCACATGTAAGGACTGTGAATCAGAGAAGACTAAAGAAGGGGAGGAAGTAGAGGAGGTGGGAAAGGGTGAGAGAAGAAAGCATATGGATATTGAGCAAAGGACTTTTTGCCAGAATGTTCAAGGGAGATGGAAGAAGATAAAAACTTAAAAGGGAGCCCTGGCTGGTGTAGTTCAGTGGATTGAGCACAGGCCTACGAACCAGAGGATCCTGGTTTGATTCCCAGTCAGGGCACATGCCTGGGTTGCAGGCCAGTTCCCTGCAGGCCAGTTCCCAGCAGGGGATGCATGAAAGGCAACCATACATTGATATTTCTCTCCCTCTCTCCTTCTCTTCCCCTCTAAAGATAAATAAATTAAATTTTAAAAAAAGCAACAAAAAAACTTAAAAGGGTCTGGAACCTTTGTAGATAGTGATAGTGATAAAAAGGCAGAACTTTAAAAAATGTATTTACCAAACAAAATGAAACTATGAAGTAAACAAGAACTAATGTTTATTTTTTTCCTGAAATACCTTGCGGAAATTTTGTTACTGAGGTCAGAAGTCTGATCCTTGAGATGCATTACTAAACTTTTAAGATTTATGTTGACCTGGTTTTCTCCTTGTTGACCATGGCTTTCTTAAGGGCAGACCCTTCTCTGTTGCTCATCTTTATATCCTTAGGTATATTAATTTGCTAAGGCTGCCATAATAAAATATCTCGAAGTGTGTGATTTGAACAACAGAAACTTAATAATCTGACAGTTTTGGAGGCTAGAAGTCCAAAGTGAAGGTGTTGACAGGGTTGGTTCCTTTCAGGATCTTCCCCAAGTGTCTTGTCTTGGCTTATAGATGGCTTTGTTCTCCATGTGTCTTTTCATATCATCATCCCTTACTAAATGTCTAATTCTGTGTCTAAATGACTTCTTTTTATAATGATAACTATCATTAGAGACCATCCTAAAGACCTCACTTTAACTTGATTAACTCTGAAGACCCTATCTCCAGATGAGGTCCTATTTTAAGATGCTCGGTGTTAAATTTAATATATGAATAAATTTTAGTGTTAGACTTTTAACATCAGATGCTAACATAGTGCCTGGCACGTAGCACACACTCAGAAATGTTTACATGTGTGTAGTAAGTATTCCTACAGTCTGGCCGGTGTCCTTCCTGGAGTTTCACTGGAATGGGACATGATTTCAAGAATAACCCTTTTTAGCAAATAAAATTATTTACTGACTAATAAGTTCCTTGTAGTGGTTTTACTGATATAAATTATACAGTTAAGTGCCTATAATTCATAGGGTTATTAATTCCATGAATTAGTTATATAATCATAAGAATAGTGTTAATTTCCTTCCTTAGCCCTTTTAGGCTGTTGACAAAAATACTATTGACTGCGTGATTTATAAATAGCAGAAATTTTATTTCTCATAGTTTGGAGAAATTACCTGGAGGTAATTTGGAGGCTGGAAGTTTAGTATAAGGTGCAGAGATGGCACCTTGTTGCCTTATCACATAGCAGAAGGGGCCAGGGATCTCTCTGGGGCTTTTTTTTTTTTTAATAGGACAGTAATTCCGTTCATGAGAGCAGAGCCCTCAAAGATCTCACCTCTTAAAACCATCATGTTGGGGATTAGGTTTCAATGTGTGAATTTTAGGGAGACACATTCAGTAAGTAGCCATCCACCTCCTTTTTGATTTACTTTTCCAGGTGCAAAATAATGAAAGATTGATAATGTGTTTTTGCAAGCAACTGCATAGCTTAGCTTTATTAGCTATTTAAATCAATACAGATTTTATGTTATTCTGAACAGTTTATTTTTAATTTTATATTTTGAAGGATAGACAATTTTAGTAATGCTAGCATTTAGGTTAATTATGAACATGAATAGAAAAACAGCTAGGTGTACGCCAGAGTCATACAAAGAGAGACGGAGTTGCGTGGCTTCCAGGTGAGGGCTAGAGGGACAGTCACCAATGTCCCAGTGTTGAGTCCTCCTCTCGCATGGACCTAGGGCACTGTCTGCCCTGTGTTTATCGCAGGGTTATTTACAGTAGCCATGACATGGAAGCTATGCAAGTCCCCTTCACCAGAGTGAATAAAGAAGATGTGGTACTAATGTGTAGTGTACTGTTGCTAACTCGGCTATGAAAAGAATGAAATCCTCCCATTTGAGACAACATGGATGGAGCTAGAGGTTTATATTAAATAAAACAAGTCTGACAGAGAAGGACAAATACTGTATGATTTTACTTATATGTGGAATCTAAGAACAAAATACATGAAAAAAAATAGAAACAGACTCGTAAATGTAGAGACAAGCTGGTGTTTGGCAGGCAGAAGAGGAAATGGCCTGGGTAGAAAAGGTGAAGGAATTGGGAAGTACAAATCGGTTGTTATAAAACAAGGATGTAAAGTATAGTATAGGGAATATAGTCAATGATATTATAACTATGTAGGGTACTGGAGTTATCTGGAGGGTCACTTCATAAATTACATTATTGTCTAACCACTATTCTGTACATTTGACACCAATGTAATATTGAATGTAAGCTGTATTTGAAAAATACAATTTAAAAATTAAAGTAATATAAGGTATCCTGGTGAGAGAACTTGTCTATATCTCAATGGTATTAGTATCAATATTTTGGCTGTAAAATATCGTTTTATAAAATATTATCAATTGAGGAACTGGGAAAAGAATACAAAGAATTTCTCTTTTATAACTATATGTTCTATTATCTTGAAATAAGTTTAAAGTTTTTCTGTTAAGAGTTTTAAGTGTACTCCTGTTACCATTGTTCTTAATACAGCAAAGGAGATGCACAGAAGCATTTCTATTATACGTAAGTTCTGGTTTTGGAGTTTGTGATTTGTTTTGTTTTGGGTGTCGTTTTGTTTTAGGAAGTATTCTAGGACATTATATAGTCCATAATTATTTCAATGTTTTTCTTGTCTTTTATAACTTATTTCAAACAGTTCTTCTTTTTCTTCTTGCAATAGGGTTTCAATTTAAAGCATCTTACCCTGGTTGCACATACAATTTTAGGCAGGAAGATTTGACATAAGACATTGTCCCCACTGGCATCAGAATGTGTGTTATTTGTAATTTTGTCAAAGAGACATGCATTAAATCTCATTCTGATAACTATATTAGGTGATTGTTTTTTAATGTATTTTCTTTTTCTTTAACAGAAACAATTACATCTAAGAGTACCAGTGGGCTTACGGAAATAACTTGGAGTTCCAGTGGAAGTGATGAGTCAGGTGAAGGTAAAACACTTTTTTTTAATAATAAAATACTTTTTAAATTTTAATTGTTGTTCAAGTATAGTGTTCTGTCTTTTACTCTCATCCCAGCCCACCCAGCCACCCAACCCTCCTCACTCCCCCCCTAAAACACTTTTTAAGTGACAGAAAAGTGATGGTCATAGTTCTAGAATAGACAAGTTTTGTACCAGGAGTTTTATGTCCAGAAGATGGGTAACTTGATAATTGTGTAAGAAATCCAGTTTTTATTATGTTTTGGGTTCAATATTGGGAAAGAATTACATTCCTTTTCTGATACTTAGCATTCATTATGTATGATCTTACTGAGTCCCAGCCTTTAGGCTAAGCCCTTTAGAAATATTTTCTCATTTAATATTTCTTATAATAGCTCTAAGAGATAGGTATTACCAGGAGTACTTTTATAGTTAACAACTTATGTTTGGACGTGGTGAAAATTGGTTTGGATTCCACTTTGGATTTCTTCAGTGACAAAGCCAGTTCTCTCAACTACTTCGTGCTACACACGCATATTGCCTTCTTTGTAACTTGTTTTGGGTAAATACCGTGACAACCAATGTGTGGTAGAAGTATAGCTTACTAACAAGCTTCTGTTCTGATGGCATTTTATATTCACTATTATGTCCTGCTTTTGTGAGTTAAAACAGGACTTCTCAGCCATGACATGTTGCCCTTTGGGGCCAGGTAATTTTTGTTTGGGAGAGGAGCTTTCCTCTTCATTGTAGGGTGTTTAACAGTATCTCTGGTTTCTGTCACTAGGTAAGAACAACATTTCTGAACCAAAAATGTATTCAGATGTGGTCAGATGTCCTCTATAATACAAATTAGCCCCCAGTTGGAAACCACAGACTTAAAGTTATGGAAATCATGTTATTATACATATTTTAAAATATACAAGGGGGGACCCAAAACAACCCTGCAATTTATGTATAAAAACTGTGTATTTATTCTTACATGTTTAAACTTCAGTCACCTTCAAATTACTCTCCATTTGTTGTAATACACCTATTGACACATTTTTTTTCCATTGCTCAAAATAGTTTTTGACTTGTTGATTTTGATGCCTTTTGGTGTTTCTGTCTTTTTTTTTCTGCTTCAACTCTTCCACATTGATGAAACATTTCAGTTTGAAGACTTTTTTTATCTGGCAAAACAAAAAGAAGTCTCTCAGGGTGAGACTGGGTGAATAGGGAGGGTGGGGCAGGGGAATCATGCTGTATTTGGTCAAAAAATGCTGAACACTCAGCACAGTGTGGGCAGGTACACTTGTAAATCACCCATCATGAAATAGGCAAATGTGTTGAGTTTTCAAAAAAAAAATTCACTGAAGCTGAGCGCAACCTCTCACAGCAATGCTAGCTGGTACACAGCCAGGTTCCTTAAACACTCACCTAATGGGGGAAACCTGCACTACAAAGAGCCCATTTCCAGGAGATAATGCCGTTTTTGTTTTGGGTCCCCCATTGTATAGCTCATTGAAGATATATAAAAGTTTTTATGCTTTCAGAATAAACTTTGACTTTTTTTAACTCTTACTTTAACAGGTTACATTATTTAGTTACTTAGTTACTCAACCTTACCTTTGTACAGACATCTCCTTTAAAAGGTGATTACTTTCTCTTCTCTTGGCCATTTTGTATGACATCTGGTAACTACCAGTTGACATTTTAGTAATAGCCAGGTGAAGTGATTTCTTAAAAAAAAATTTTTTTTTGATGCTAGAGAGGGGAAGGGAGGAAGAAAGAGAGAGAGAAACATCAGTGTGAGAGAGAAGTATTGATTGGTTGTCTTTTTCATGTGACCCCACTGGGGGCCGAATCTGCAACCCAGGCCTGTGCCCTGACCAGGAGTCAAACCAGTGACTTTTCAGTTTGCAGGGTGATGCCAGACCAACTGAGCCACACTGGCCAGGGCTGAAGTAATTTTTTAAGGTTGTATGAGGTCTGTCTAGAAAAGGTCTAGCCATTGTTAATACAACAAGAACGGTTTATGCAGCATCAATTTAACCTTGCAGCCAAGGAAGTGGAATGGAATGCACTTGTGTGAATAATGACAACTTCCCTTACCTAGTCAGTGTGGGTGGTAGATGACATTGAGTGAGTGTGTATATTGTGTGGCTGTCACATTCAAAATGACTGAGCAAGTAGAGCAATGAATCCACATCAGATTTTTCATTAAGCTTGAACATTTCCTACACGGAAACTGTTTAGATTATTCAGAAGGCTGCAGCTATAGGCAGCTGGTGATTGGCAGCTTCATCACGACAATGCACCCACTCACGCATCACATCATCTTGTGCAGAGTTTTTTGGCAAAACATCAAATCACCCAGGTGACTCAGCCCCCTTATAGCCCAGATTTGGTACCCTGCAACTTCTGGCTTTTCTCAAAACTAAAATCACCATTGAAAGGGAAGAATTTTCAGACATTGATGAGATTCAGGAAAATATGACAGGGTAGCTGATGGTGATTAGAACCGTGGAGGTCCCAAGATGTCTACTTTGAAGGGGACTGTGTGAGGTCATTGTCATGTGTACAATGTTTTTTGTATCTTGTGTCTTCTTCAATAAATGTCTCTATTTTTCATATAACATAGTTGGATACCTTCTGGACAGACCTTGTATGTAAGCTAAATATTGTTATTTCAACCACATTAAATGAAATTCATGTTATGAAACTTGGTTTGTCTTTACACATCTCAGAACATATTTTCATTGTTAAAAGATATATGCTTTTTATGGATGAATAGTGAGGTATGAATTATATCTGAATTAAAATGAGAGCACAATTGCTTGTCTAGCTTTTTCTTCTCTCTTCCTTTTTCCCTTCCCTCTCTCCCCTTCCTTTATTACTTTCTGCTTTTTACCTTTAATTATCATTTATCAAGTTCTTGTTTTATCTCAGATACTTGGCAGGTTATTATGTATGTTATTTCCTTTGTAAATAAATTTATTTTGTTTCATTACTGATGAGAATTCAATAAAAAATTTGGGGTGAAAATCTGAAAATCTTTATTAATGGAGGATTGATTAAATAACTGTGGGTCAACTATGCAGTGGAATACTATATTACAGAAAAGAATGAAGGTGCTTCATATTTACTGATGTGGAAAAACCTGTCAGTTAAGTAAAAAAGCATCAGAAAGGACAAAATTAACAGCTTTAACAGGCTGAAGAAACTCTAGAAGGATGCAAAACAACTAATAAAAGTAGTTACCTGAGAACTGGAGCGGGGTAAGGGTTCAGAGAAATAGGATGGCTAGCGAGAATAGTAGTGGGAATGTACTTTTCATTGTTTTTAATACATATTTAAGTTATTGAGTAACATGGATCTTTTTTAACTACTGAGAATAAAACACATTGACTTAAAAATTAATAAAGTTGGGTTTAAATTGTATTAAGCTTATATAAAATTGAGTTTATCATTGTATTTTCTAGATGAACTACCGTGTGTTGACTGGGACAGTGACAGTGACAGGGAAGACACCAATGAATACAGTGAATTTGAAGATGGCCAGAGTGCTGTGGAAATATCAGACTCAGCTTCTCGTGCAAGCAGTCATTCTTTGAAAAGTGAAGAGAGTGTTTCTGAGCTTCCTAAGGTAAGAATGATTGTTTCAGAATTTTTTATTCTTTTTATGGCATTTATTAATCAGCCTTTTGGTGGTTTTTTACTCCTTCCTCAAGGATAACTTTTGGCTCTTAGTGGATTATTTTGTTTTTTTATCTCCTTATCTCTAGATAACAAGCTTGTAATGTACTTCTAAATATGGATAAATACGGAGTTCTCTTTTCACCTACTGCCCACAACCTACTACCCATTGAACTTTTCCCATCCCTCCATTCTTTCAGAGCAGATATATCATGGTTTGGTTAGATTAGTACTCAACATTACATACTTGTGAATAAAATTTATTTGCAACTAAGGTAGATATTATTATGATTACTTTTCCTTCACAACTCTTTATTTTCCTTACAGTTAATTATTTTGGTCTTTTATTTAAATAGTTTAATGTTTTCACCTTTGCATAGCTCTCCCCTTAAAATTTTTAGACATAGCAGGCATTTTATCAGTTTCGTTGTCTTGGAGAACTCTTTCCCACAACCTTCTAACTGCTCCAGTTTGAACTGAGCATCCTCTCTGCTTCATGGATGTTGCCGTCCTTAGGTCTCCCTTCATTCTCTTTCTGGGAATTCCCTTTACCTCCTCCTATTTGGAGCATCATAATCCTGGATTTCATGTCTACCTCTTTCTTGGTTTTCTCTCTCATTCTGATTGAGTACATCTTCCAGAAGCTTTCAAGAAAGGATTTGTGAAAGATAATTTTGTGAGACTTGGCATGTCAGAAGATGCATTTATCTCCTTTAATATGTGATTGAAAATTTGTGTAAAATTTCATGTTGGAAAAAAATTTTTCTGCGGAATTTTGAAGCCTTCATTGTTTTTTAGTTCCAGAATTGCTGTCAAGAAGGTGAAGCACCCTGGCTGTTTCTGTTGGTTGGAGTATCGTCCCGTAAACCGAAAGGTCACGGGTTCAATTGCACAGTCAGGGGACATATCCAGGTTACTGGTTTAGTCCCCATTGGGGCGCATGCGAGAGGCAACCAATAGATGTTTCTCACATCTTTCCTCTTTCCCACCCTTCTCCCCTCTCTCTAAAAAAAAAAAAATCAATAAGCATGTGTTTGGGTGAGGATTAAAAAAAGAAAAGAAAATTGAAGAAGCCTGAAGCTAGTATCACTCTTGATATTTTAAGATTTTGATTGTGCTTTGCCTGGTTGTAGTCGGGGCGACTCTTCCAAGAGACCTTTTCCAGGGAAGTGACACAGATCTGCCTGATTGCTCCAGCAGCGAGTTTTGATAACATGTGTAAACTGTTGTCTGCCTGGGGACCATATTAGTGACTCAGTGCCCAGAGTTTTATCGGCGGCTAGTAAAGTAGGCACTCTGCCCAGCAGGTACCAGCATTTCAGATTTCAAGAAGGAAAACCGGTAGTCAGCATAAGCCCTATTGTTTGCACAGTTTCAGCATAGGGAGCCACTCTTACCACTTAGGGGATGACGGAAAGCCTCCTAAAATCGATGTTCCCAGCGGTAGACAAGGATCAGCATTACAGGTAGGCTTTCAGAAGATACCTATCCCAGGTCTGCTATGTTAACTGTATTCTTCACATAATGGGTTTAAAGTTTTCATCACATTTGGAAAGTGTTTTGCCTTTTTCTTTTCTTTGGGGACTCCCAATTAATATGTATGTTAATTAGGCTGGTTAGTTATGTTATGAATCATTTTTTCACTCTGTTTTATTTTGAATGGCTTCTATCTGTGTATCTTCTGGTTTAGTAATCTTTTATTCCTTCAGTGTCTAACTGCTGTTTATACTATTTAGTGTATTTGTCATCTCTAAAAATTTGATACGAATCTTATATTGTTCATGTCTCTTCTTACCGTGGTCATATTTTCTCTACGTTTTGAACAAATAAAGTATATTTACAATAGTTTTAATGGCTTTTTCTGTAAATATATCATGTGTCATTTCTGTATTTATTACTATTGGTTGATAGTTCTTTTCACTATAGGTTTTTTTTTTTCTTTGCATGCCTAGAAATTTGTGAGTGGATACAGACTGTGAATTTTATGTTGTTGGGAGGTGAATTTTTAAAAATTTCTTCTTATATTTTGGGGCTTTGTTCTGGGGTACAGTTACTTTGAAACACTTTTATCCTTTTGGTTGTTGCTTTGTGATTTGTTAGGTGGGTCTCAGGAACTGCTCACTCTTATGTCCCACTGCTGAAGGAAGATCTTGAGTATTCTGTGTAATACTTTGAATTAGAAGCTTTTCCATTCTGGCTGGCTGGAACAGGTACTGTTTTCTGACCCTCTGTAAACTCTGGGCTTCTGACTGGTTCTTTCCCTGGCCTACAGTAGTTTCTGTACATGCACATGCTGATCAGTACTCTGCTGAATTCTTGAAGGGAGTATGTGAGGTTCTCTGTGCAGCTCTTCCTTTTCTGGTACTCTGTCTTAGAACTCGAGCTACTTTGGTCCGCTTGGTCTCTGAGCTCTCTCTTCAACTCAGGGAACCTACTGGGCTTCACCTCACTTTTCCCCTCTACTGTGTGGTTTGGAAATTCTCTCAAGAAAGTAAGGTGGGACAATTGTAGAACTCAATTTTTTGTTTCCTGACTTGAAGGGGTTACTGTTATTCTTGCCTGGTACCCAGTTTCTTGAGAACCGTTGTTTCATGTATTTTGTGTGGCTTCTTTTCTTTTCCTTTTTCATTTGTTTCAGAAGGGAGGTTAAATCCAGTACCTGTTCTGTCTCAGCCACCTTCCTGATTTCTGTGCAGTCGCACAAGTGAAAGATGCTCTTCATCATCATTGATCATTAGGGAGATGCATATCAAAACAACAGTGAGATACCACCTCACACCCATTATGATGGCTGAGATCTATAAATGGGGAGAAATGCTGAGGATGTGGAGAAATTGGAACCCTTGGTCATTGTTGGTAGTAATACAAAATGGCATAGCCACTATGGAAAACAGTTTGGCAGTTTCTCAAAAAAATTAACGTAGGAGTACCATATGATTCAGCATTTCTACTTCTGGATATACTCAACAGATCTGAAAGCAGGGACTCAGACACATACTTGTACATTGATGTTCATAGTGGCATTATTTACGATGGCACAAGGGTGGAAACGACACAAAGGCCATCAACATAAATGGATACACAGAAAATGTGTGAGCTTGTGTATACAGGCTGGGGCAAAAGTAGGTGTACAGTTGTTTGTGTGAAAAATAATGCAGTTATAAAGAATAATATAATAATAAACTTTCACATATGTAAGCCTACCTTTGCCCCACCCTGTATATGTATATATAAATGTGTAACGTGTATACATATACATGTATATATACACATAATGGGTTATTATTCAGGCTTACAAAGGAGTGGAACTTCTGCTACCTGGTGCAATGTGGATGAACCTTGAAAACATTATGCTAAGTAAGATAACCCAGACACAAAAGGACAAATACTGTATGATGCAACTTATAGGCAGTACCTAGAATAGGTAAATTCATAGAGCCAGAAAGTAGAATAGAGATTACCTGATGCTGAAAAGTAAGGGGAGTTATTTCTTAAGTGTGTACAGAGTTTGGGGTGATGAAAAAAGTTACAGAAATGAAAAAGTATGTTGTAGAAATGGACAGTGAAGGTAGTTATACAACATTATGAGTATACTTAATGCCACTGAAGCGTACACCTAAAAATGATTAATATGGTAAAATTTTTATGTGTATATCACACAAAAAATGAAAAAGCTATACTGTATTTTAGAATTTTTTGTATACCATTACAAAAAATGAAAAAAGCTATACTGTATTTTAGAATTTTTTCTGTTATTAACATACATGTTTTTGAGGACTTCTTATTGTTGAGAATACAAAAATGTTTATGAAAGAATGCCTAATGAAGAAGGCAAAATGCCATCCTGTACTTGCACTTAAATCTCAGCTCAGGTCCCAAAGGACCGCCCTGAGCCATGAGACTGCTACCAAAACACCCATGGAATACATCACCTGTAGCCTTACCAGAAATGTGTCATGACTTAAAAGTTTCTGTTGAGCTTTCATGTGAACTGGACTAGCCAACCTTTACTTCTGTAAACTTTTTCAGTGTGAAAGAAAAGGCATTTATGATAGCATGGTCTTACTTTCTTATTGTCACGTTATACTGAAAACATGCTTCTTAAAATTTTTTCTGAATATTTATTGTGGTTGTTGCTTCAGTGGTTGAACTGCCTGTTTCTTCATGTTCCTGGATTTTTTTTTTAAATCCTCGCCCTAGGATATGTTTAGTGATTTGAGGGAGTGGGAGGGGGAGAGAGAGAGAGAAAGAAACATTGATGTGAAAGAGAACCATTGATCGGTTGTCTCCTGTAAGTGCCCTGATTGGGGATCCAGCCTACAGCCTAGGTATGTGCCCTGACCGGGAATCGAAACTGCAGCCTTTTGGTATATGGGTCAACACTGCAACCGACTGAGCCACTTGGCCAGGACCATGTTCCTGGCTTTTTAAAGCAGTTTATTTCTGCTAAGGAAGGTGGGTTTCCTATGTGTAGCTTCACATCTCAGCTGACTTGTCTTTATAATTTTAAGCTTGATTTGGTATTTCATTAGCCAGTTCTATAGTGATAAGATAAAATCTTCAATAAAGTTAGCTTCAGGAATTCCTTTTTCTTGTTTTGAAGTGAAAAATGATGGATTTGTTCTCATCATAGCTTAGTGCCATCACTAAATAAAAATGTAGTATTTTACTCTGGTCAGAAACTTTAATATTCTCATCAGGGAATTCAGTTTCTGAGGAGTTTTTTAAAAATATATTTTATTTATTTTTAGAGAGAGGGGAAGGAAGGGAAAAAGAGAGGGGGAGAAACATCAGTGTGGGGTTGCTTCCCACTGGGGGCTTGGCCCACAACCCAAGCATGTGCCCTAACTGGGAATCTACCTGGCAACCTGTTTGGTTCACAGGCCGGCACTCAGTCTACACTGAACCACATCAGGCAGGGCAGTTTCTGAGGACTTTTCATTTGTTTCTCGGCTTGTTTTTTTGGGAAATTGTCTGTGAACCAGGTACTTAGTTATCCTTTGAAAGCTGCTGTAAATAATCTGAACTGTAAGAAAGAAGCACAACTATAAGAGAGAAGATACTGCTCCATGCGGGGAGATGCTGGGCGGGTGCCGGGTTCACTAACTGACTGAGAAACTGTTGCACACAGCCTTTTTAGTACTTGCAACTCACACCTGTACCTTGTTAAGATTACAAGTTACAGTATGACACAGACTTTTTAGGTAACTTTTGAATAACAAATATATATAGTTAGAAGAAGTGAATGGCAAGCATCTGTAGTTCTTCAAAATGTAAATAATATATCTCTTGGTGGTGGAGTTATTGGAGAAGCTTATTTTCTTCTTTGTTATATTTATTTTGTAATTTTGAAGTAATACAAAGAAGAACATAGCAGTCAATGGCTTTTCCCTTAAAGGAGAAAAAGAGAAATCACTTGAACCCTGGCAGGGTGGTTCAGTTGGTTGGAGCATGGTCCCACGCACCAAAAAGTTTGTGGGTTTGATTCCTGGTCAGGGCGCATACGAGAGGAACTGATTGGTGTTTTTCTCTCTCTCTTTCTCTCCCTGAGTTCCTTTCTCTTTAAGATTAATAACACATCCTTGGGGGTAAGGATTAAAAGAAAAAGAAATAAATCATTCGCACATGTACTAGGCTTTATATTGTACTAGTTGATCTATGTGTATATATTAGTTCATTCAAGCAGCTATAACAAAGTACCATAGAGTAGGTGATGTAAACTACATAAATTCACACAGTTCTGGAAGCTGGGAAGTTTCATGATCTATGCATTGGCAGAGACAGTGTCTGGTCAGGGCCTGCTTTCTGGTTCATAGAAGACTGTCTTTTCACTGTTTTCACATGGTGGAAGAAATGAGGGATCGCTCTGGGGCCTTCTCTTAAGGGTACTGATTTCATTCTTGAGGTTTTCCCTCAAAGATCCTATCTCCAAATACCATCGCTTTGAGGATTAGGTTTCAAAATGTGATTAGTTTCAGCATTCAGGTGAGAGTAGTACATTTTCCATTTGAACCTTAAAGCAATCTTGTGATGTTATAACTAATTTTAAGACAAGAAGACTGTTAGAAAAGATAAGTGATGCTACTCTAAGAAAATTACATATGTAGTAAATGTGGCAGCTGTGATCGAACCCTTGCTGTGAAAGTACTTGGTGTTGGCTTAATGCCTCAGAATCTACGTTGATTGCTTTCTCAAGTTGGAAGAAGCATGCAAATGGGCAGAACTTTGAAAGGTATGGTCATAGAAAAGAGATGACCTAGGCTTGCTTTAAAAAAGACTTAAACCTGGCTGGTGTAGCTCAGTGGATTGAGTGCGGGCCTGCGAACCAGACAATCGCGGTTCAGTTCCCAGTCAGGGCACATGCCTGGGTTGCAGGCCAGTTCCCAGCAGGGAATGCCCAAGAGGCAACCATACATTGATGTTTCTCTCCCTCTCTCCTTCCCTCCCCCTCTAAAGATAAATAAGTAAAATCTTAAAAAAAAAAAAAAAAAGACTTAACAAGGTCTTTTTAATTTTTTTTAAGTTATTTAAAAGAGACTTCTTCCATGCAGTTCCTCATTAAGTACACTTGTTTCTTTTAATACATTTATGTATTAAAACATCACATACTGCATTGTCATTGAAGAGTGACTCAAAAAAATTGATTTCTCCAAGTAGACACTGAGAGGCATTCCTATATTACAGCAAAGATCCTTTTGGATTTCTGGTCTGCCTAATTACAGTAGTGTTACTGGTAAATCTTTCTCTAAACCAGATGCTGTCCTGAATTCCATATTGGTTTTCAGTTGCCTATTGACATCTTTGTGTGTATTTTAAAATCACCGCTAAGCCATATCTTTTCTTTTCCTTTAAATGCGAGCTCATCCTCTTTGAGTGTTGTTTTGGTCTTAGTTAATGGCTTTTTTTTTTTTTTACTGTCTGAATCTATTTCATTATCAGGTCATATAGATTTGGCTTCTAAACTACAGCATCCTCAGAACTTCTGTCTTAAATCAGCCCTTTCACCTACTGTGTATATTGTTTCAGTTGCTTCATAACATTTCTTAGATTGTATCTTTTTATTAGATTTATTTTAATAAAAACTATGACCTTATCACTAACTTACTGAAACACTTTTTATGGTTACCCTTTGTGTGAAAGTCAAGGTCCAAATGACTTAACCATCCCAGTTTAGCTTCAGTTATTTAGGGGTTAATATTCTACTTATGGCCAAGATGGGGGCGTAGGTGGATACACTTTGCCTCCTCACACAACCAAGAAAAGGATGACAACAAATTTAAAAACAAAAAATAATCAGAACTGCCAGAAAATTGTATGGAAGTCTGACAACCAAGCAGTTAAAAAAGAAACATTCATCTAGACTAGTAGGAGGGGTGTAGATGGGCAGCCAGGGTGGAGAGGACTCCTGGCAAGGTGGCGGCTGGAGGACTGGGGTGGGCAAGGTGGCAGCTGGCTGAGCAGGTGGTCCCACATTTGTATGCAGATAAACCAAGATGAACAACTGGGGAGCAAGACAGACCGTGTAACCCAGGGTTCTGGCGTGGGGAAATAAATCCTCAAAACCTCTGACTGAAAAAACTTCTGGGGGTTGAGGCAGCAGAAGAAACCCCCAGATTCCCAGGGTAGTTCATTGGAGAGACCACAGGGTCCTAGAATGTACACAAACCCTCCGACCCAGGAATCAGCACAAGAAGGGCCCAATTTGCTTGTGGGTAGCAGAGGAAATGGCTGAAAGCTGGGGGATAGCAGAAAAAGTGGCATTGTTCCCTCTCGGACCCTTCCCCCACATACAGAGTCACAAGGCAGTGATGTGGGTCATCCTGCCCTGGCAAATAGCTAAGGCTCCGCCCCTTACTACAAAACAAGTACACTGAGACCCAAATAAAGGTCCAATTGAAAGAACAGATCAAAGCTCCAGAAAAAGTACAACTAAGCAATGAAGAGATAGCCAACCTATCAGATGCACAGTTCAAAATAGTGGTTATCAGGGTGCTCACAGAAATGGTTGAGTGTGATCACAAAATATGGGAAGAAGTGAAGACTATTAAAAGTGAAATAAAGGAAAATGTACAGGGAACCAACAGTAGAGAGAAGGAAACTGGGACTCAAATCAATGATTTGGAGCAGAAAGAAGAAATAAACATTCAACCAGAACAGAATGAAGAAACAATTCAAAAAAATGAGGAGAGGCTTAGGAACTTCCGGGACAACTTTAAACATTTTAACATCAGAATCATAGGGGTGCCAGAAGGAGAAGAGGAAGAGCAAGAAGTTGAAAACTTACCTGAAAACATATGAAGGAGAACTTCCCTATTCTGGCAAAGGAAATAGACTTCCAGGGAGTCCAGGAAGCTCAGAGAGTCCCAAAGAAGTTGGACCCAAGGAAGCACACACGAAGGCACATCATAATTACATTACCCAAGATGAAAGATAAGGAGGGGATCTTAAAAACGGCAAGAGGAAAGGAGACAGTTACCTACAAAAGAGTTCTCATAAGACTGTCAGCTGTTTCTCCAAAGAAACCTTGCAGGCAAGAAGGGGCTGGAAAGAAGTATTCAGTGTCATGAAAGGCAAGGATGTACATCCAAGATTACTCTATCTAGCAAAACTATTTTTTAGAATAGGAGGGCATTTAAAGTGCTTCCCAGATAAGGTCCGGTTAAAGGAGTTCATCATCACCAAGCCTTTATTGTATGAAATGTTCAAGGGACTTATCTAAGAAAAAGAAGAAGATCAAAATTATGAACAGTAAAATGACAACAAACTCAACTGTCAACAACTGAACCTAAAAAAAAAACCCAAAGACAAACTAAGCAAACAGCTAGAACAGAAACAAATTCAGAGAAATAGAGATCACATGGAGGGTTATCAGCAGGTGGGTGGGGAGAATGGAGGAAAAGGTACAGGGAATAAAAAGCGTAAATGGTAGGTATGAAATAGGGGGAGGTTAAGAGTAGTATGGGAAATAAAGAAGCCAAAAAACTTATATGCATGGCTCATGGACATCAACTGAGGTGGGGACTGAAGGTGGGAGGAGGGTACAAGGTGGAGGGGAATGAAGGAAAGAAAAAAATGGAACAACTGTAAAAGCATTATCAATAAAATACATTTAAAAAACAAGTTAGTGTTCTTTTTTAATTAAATTTATTGGAGTGACATATTGGTTAATAAGATTATATATGTTTAAGGTGTACAGTTCTTGGATACATGATCTGTATATTGCATTGTTTACCCACCACCCAAAGTCAGCTCTCCATTACCATATATTTAACTCCCTTACTCTTTAGTTTCCCTCCCCCCTTTTTCTTCTGGTAAACAGTAAACTGTTATGTGTCTGTGAGTTTTTGTTTGTTTGATTTTCTTGTTCATTTGTTGCTCTCAGTTTTATATTCCACATATGAGTGAAATCATATGTTTACCTTTTTCTTTCTGGCTTCGCTTAGCTTGATATTCTGAGGATACATTCATGTTGTTGCAAATGGCAGTATTTCATCTTTTCTAATAGCTAAGTAGTGTTTTGTTGTGGATACATACCACATTTTCTTTATCCAATCATCTATCAAAAGACACTGGTTGTTGCTATGTTTTGGCCACTGTGAATAATGCTGCAGTGAACACAGGGGTGCTTATATTTTTGTGAATAAATGTTTTCAAATTTTTGGGTCACTAACAGGACATTATACAGTAATATTGAACATATTTTGAGAACTTCTACAAATCATTAAGGAAATGACAAATAGTCCATTTGAAAATTTGGTCAAAAATAGGAAAGGAAAACCTCAATGGCCAACAAGCATGTGAAAAGGTGCTCAGTCTCACTAGTGGTATGAGAACTGCAAATTAAAAATGAGATATTACATATTTATCTGACTACCACAAAAGAAAAAAATAAGTTTGACAATGTCTAATATTTGATAAGTTCTAGTAAAGCTGAAGTGGTCATGCTTTCTGACCCCACAATTCTGTTCTTAGGTAAATATTCTTGATTTTTTTAAAGATGTAGCTTGTGGCCCATTTAGTGGCTGCTGTAACTGATTCATGACTTTAAAAAACTTACTGGAATAAAATAGATCACATTAGAAGTTTAGTAGTTAATAAGAATATTTTTATGAAGCTTGATTGGAAATTAGATTTATTAGTATTTATGTTGGATCACATTATGCAATGTATTTTTTACCTCGGTGCTTGGCCAAAAGATTTTGAAAGCCATTGCTTGAATTTTCACAAGAATGTATTTATTATAGCATTGTTTACAAGAGAAAAGCTCTGTAAAATAACCCAATTTTATATGACTATACACAAATTATGGAATATTTATATAGTAGAAAACTGTAATTTTCATTATGGAAAATAGAGAGGAGGTAAGCCAGTTGGCTGAAGAATATGTATGGTTTGGTACTACAGTATATGAATTTATAGACAGGCAAAACAGTACATATCAACGATGAGCAACCTTGGAGAAGAGGAAGGTTTTCTCTACATAGATTATTGAAGTTTCTGAGATAATTTCAGTTTGCAGCATCATTCCTTGTGGTGCAGCTCTGGAAGTGTGTGTTCAGATCTTCTGTTGCAAGGAACATAGTTGACTGATTGATGGCCTGAACTGCCATCCTTCAGGATCCATGGTTGTGTTTGTAATGGGGCCATGCTTCCCACGGTCTCAACCATTGACTGAATATTCCAGGGTTGTGCGACACAGTCATGCTGAACTGCTCTAGGGGTGACTTTAAATGGAAAAGTTACAATTGGTCTGGCCAGTAGTAAGTAGAGCTGCACTACAGTCTGAGCTGCTTACTACCCAGCCCTCTTTCCTTTCCCCTTCCCTTTTCTTTTCCCTTTCATAGTCCTCAGGCCTGCATCATAGCCTTAAAGCTCTTCTTGATATCTGCTTTCTCGCTTTTATCCTTCATAGGTGCTTCCTCCAATAAATCTCTTTTATAGCTGATGCTGTTTTGGTAGTTGTCTCTCAGGAAATTCTAACACATACCTGCTCAGGACTGTGTAGTCACATTATTTAATTCCTAATACTTTTTTACATTAATATGCAAAACCATCCTCTTGTTTGTTTAATATTTCAAGTAGGTTGAAAGAAGTAAAATATGTGATACTCAGTTTTTGAAAACTTCACCTCTGTTTATAGTTTATTGTTTGCCTTTGAATTCTTCTCATGCCCTGAGAACATCTGGGAGTGTGTGAAGTGGGCAAGCAAGCCAGGGAAGGGATAGCAGCCAATGGGGGGATCATTATCAAGCAAGGTACTGTTGTAGGCATCTGGAGCTTAGTACTACTGCCGGCAGACTCCATGAGAATTATCCCGCTAGAGGGGCTAGAGGCAAAGAAATGGAGGTGCTGGAAATTAGAAAAGAGGGCAAGCATCACTGAAGAGGTTGGAGGAGTAGGGTGTCGACAGAGTCAGTTACAATGTCTAAATGAGCCATGTACATTGAGTACATGTGGAAGATTTAGAGGGTGGAAGATTTATGTCAGAAATAGGAATCTTATACCTGTTACCTGTACCTATTACCAGAAACAACAACTTCCTTATATAAATCAGGAGGTGCTTTTTCCTCATGCATGTCTGTAGAAATGGAACATATATGGGGTGGATAGTTACTCTACAAGAGAACAAACTTTAATTCAGTGGGAAGCATTGATTATAATTCAGGTCTGTCTTGAATTGTGTGCCCAGGGCAGAGTGAAGGATGTTGCTAATTTAGGAAATGGTCTTGCCTATAAGCATGATTCCGCCAATATTCTGGAGCCAAGTTCTTCTAGTGCTATGGAAAGGCAACTGAATCCATAATAACAGCAGCGGTTAACATTATGAGTGCTTCCCTTTTGTGGGTCATTTTCTGAATGCTTTGCTACATACATTAGTTTATTCAAGCCGCACAGTAATTCTGTTTATCTCTACTTTCCAGATAAGGATTCTGAGGCTCAAAAAGATTAAATAATTTTACTGATGTTATAAAGTAAGAAGTGATTGAGCCAGGGTTCTAACTCAGACACTGGCTTCTGAGCTGTGGTCCTGGTCATTTTGTTACAGTGTCAATATTAGTAATAGTAACAATAATATTAAAAACACAACAACCTTGAGTTCTTAATATGTCAGTGCTTTGATAATTGCTGATCATGTGAGGTAGGTGTTATTTATAATTAACCCCATTTTATAGTTGATGAGGAAATAAAGACACAGCTAGTGAATAGCAGAATGAGATTCTAGCTTAATGTAGTCTGATTCCAAATTCTGTTAATTACTTATGTTATAGATTATCTACATACTCAAGTATTTGGAAGAAAACGATAGAAATCAAAGACCATAGCAATAAATTATCTTTTGTAATGTTGTGTTTTAGGACATAACAAATGTTGTTGGTTTCTGATGTGACTTTCCATATTGGTTAGTATCATTTGGGTTTTCACAATTTATTTTATCAGTGTCATCCAAGAACCATTCCTGTAGAGGGCAGCAGAGACACAATAGTGAATTCTCTTCCTGACCTACATTTTTCAGGAAGTGTGAAGGAAATTGGATTTAGGTGAACTTTGTTACGTAATTCTCATGTACTTTTTGTAGTGATTGCTATGCAAATACAGGATAATTGACCTAATAAAAATCAGGTAACCACTGAGGTTCAGGCTTTTATTGAAGGTGCCTAACAGATGAGCTGGTTACAAGAAGTTCACGTAGCTTTAGAGAGAAAGCAAATGTGGTTTTCAAATTTGGAATATGAATTCGTTGTTGTAAAATGTGTTTTCTTTGTACTCTTAACAATAGAGGTAGAACAAATGACTCAATATCTCGAAGATGGAATATAGAGAAGTTTTAACAAAATAAGAATAAACATAATTTGTTACATGGGAAGAAGTAATGTTTTAAAAAGTAATCTGGCAAATTTTGCAAGTAGTTCTAAATCTAATGAACATACTTGCAATTCTGTCTGCTTACCTTTATAAATTTGAAAATGGTACATTTAATTTCACTTTTAACGGTGAGTTAGAATATAATGATATGACTAAATATATATAAATTGCTAGTGTCTAAGAACTGTCCATTGTATACATCATATAGAGAGCTGAACTTTATCATGAATACATTTTAAGCACATATTTTAGAAATTCTCACAAATATAATTATACCTTAATTATAATTATCTTCCATGTATCTGCTATAGGCTTTTGTTTGTGGTTACCCTGAAGCCTACACAGAAACAACTTTTATTTTTCATAAGTCTACTTTCAATTGACAACTTAAGTTTGAATACATTCTGAAACTCTACATTTTTAATTACTCTGCTCCCCTGCCATGTTTTGTTTTTGATGTCACATTTTACATCTTGTTTTAATGTAGTCCTTAACTAATTAATAGTTAATTAATAGTTATGTTTCCTAGTTTTGTCTTTACTCTTCATACTAGCTAGCTTCAAGTGTGATTAATCTACTATCTTTACTACATATTTACCTTTTAACATACTTTCATGTTTTCTTTTCAGCTTAAAGAATCCCATTAACATTTCTTGTAAGACTGGTTAAGTGAAGATGAACCCCTTTAGCTTTTGCTTATCTGGAAAACTCTGTATCTCTATTTCCTTTCTAAGTAACTTTGCCAGATAGAGTACACTTAGTTGGAACTTTTTTCTTTTAGCACTTTGAATATGTTTTGTTACTCCCTTCGAACATGCCAAGTTTCTGCTAAAAAATCTGCTCATTGTTTTATGTCTTCTGTGTAACAAGTTGTTTGGATAGAATGCTGCTTTTAAGTATGAGATTTCTCACCTTTAACTTTTAACCTTTTAATTATACTATGTCTTGACATTGATTTCTTTGGCATCTCTTATTTGCAGCTTTCTGGGCTTTCTGAGTCTGGATGTCTACTTCCTCTCCCAGGTTAGGGAAGTTTTCATCCATAATTTTTTAAAGTAAATTTTATGCCCCTTTCTCTCTCCTACTTCTGGAACCCCTATAATGAGAATGTTACTCTGCTTAAAGTTGTCCCTTATGACCTTCAGGCTATCTTTTGTTTTCTTTTTCTTTTTGCTGCTTTAACTGGCTGAGTTCTAAGTTCACTAATTCTTTCTGCTGCTTTATCTATGTGGCAGGGGGCTCTGCCCACAGGGCCTCTTCAGCCAACACGGATGAGAATAAGTCTACCAAGACATCATCTGCTTGGGGAGGAAAGGTGGCTAATCTCTCAAAGGAGAAGGGCCAAGAGCCTCTTCCTCAATGGGCTTTTACTGGGTTCGTTTTGCACAGGAATACAGGTAAAGCTCATTAATCATTATCAGACAGTAAGGATCAAACGATAGATAACATACAAAGAACTCTGAGGGCCTATTCTGAGTCAGGGTCAGACAGCTAAAGGGCCATAAAACTTTGGGGAATAAACTCACTTCCTACTTGTACCCTCACTTCCTGCTTTGTTTAGAATTGAGAGCATTCTAAACAAAGCAGATTTCACAGGATTTTACATATTCTTTCTTAGGTCTGAATGCCCTAGGGAACCTGCCCTTTCCAGCACAGGGTGGCACCCACCACCGGCATTGTTTCATGCTTAAGTCATTGTTTCAGTCTTAAGTCAGGTAGAGGAAGTAAGGCAGTCAAGAGATTAGGAGGCTTTTTGCAGACAGAATGAGGACTCAGGCTGTCAAAACCAAGGGGCAAGGGTCCATCACTCCTTTTCTATAGCCCCCAAGTCCTTCCCTGGGGGTGGCTGTGATCATGCCTGTCTTCGGTCGTGCCTTCCTTGAGGAATCTTACCCAGCATTGGCCAACCAGTGAAGCATTGGGGGCCAGGCAGGGTGAAGTAAAAGAGGCAGGGGCACCGGAGATAGGCAGGGAAATAAGCTTTATCTCCTTAGTGGCTTATGGTCTGAAGGTCACTCACTCAGCCTTAGCCATCAGGGGGTTATAGCTTATGAAACCAGGCAGGGCAGTTAACAACAATCTAGTCTGCTATTGAATGCCTCCAGTGTATTTCTCAGGTCAGTTATTCTTTGGATCCATGTCTTCTATTTGTGCATTATTATATTTTCCAAGTCTCTTTTGATGTGCTTGCTATGTTAATTCATTCTTTTTCCAGGTTTGGTAGGCATCTTTATGACCATTACTTTGAACTGTTTATCAGATAAATTACTTTCTCTGTTTCATTAAGGTTCTTTTCTTCTGATTTATGTTGTTCTTTCATTTGCAACATATTCCTACATCTCATTTTCTTGACTTTGAGGTTTTTTCTAGGAATTAAATGAAATAGCCACCTTTCCAGTTCTTGAAGGAGTGGCCTCGTGCAGGAGATGAGTCTTTTTGTTCAACCATGCCCTAGTTTGTGGTTGTCCCTTGAATATTTATGCTTGTCCAAGCAGTCTGTTTTATTTTTAATTGCTCCCAGTTGTTGAGGGTGGGCCATGTGCTGTCAGTGTCCCAAAGTGAGCAACTCAGTATTTAGTTTCAGGTTGATCGGGAGCCAGATCATCAGGCGGCAGGTTGTAAAATATACAAATATGGTATTACCAGTATGGCATACACGTTTGTCTGGGTGACAGTCGCAAAAATCATGCCCTAGACTAGTGTATAAGCTTGTTTCTGGGAGATACTGGCAAGCTGTAACGAGGCACATAAGGTGTAATGATGGCATCCCCTGGCTATGTTTCCTGAGACAACCTCCAGATGTTTGCAAAACCTGAAGCCTGTTTATCACTGCAGAACATAGGCCTCTTTCACAGATGGGCTAGGGGGAGCGGTGTTTAAGTCTGTTGTTTATGCAGTACTCTCAGGGAGGTTGCCTGCCAGTAATTGTCTCTCCAGTTGTTACAGTCTCGTTGACCCAGAAACTTAAGTCATGACACCTCTCCCTGTACCCTCGCCTCTGCACCAGAGCCAGGAGGTTAAGGCGCTGTCCCTGGGTGGTACCCACAAAAACTGAGACACCGGATGTGTGAAAGGCTGCCTTCTGGGAGATACTGGTGTTGTGGGGCCTGACAGAGGGAGAAGGCTACTCTCTGAGGAAAAGAAAAAAAGATGGTGCTGGTTGGATTTAGCAAGACAGAGGAAAAGAGCAAAAATGGTGCCCGCCAACTGGAGAGTAAAGGTGGCATCTGCTGTAAAAAATCAAAGGAAAAAATAGTCTAGAGTAAAATAAAAAATACACCTGCCAGCTTTAACAAGGTAGAAGGAGAGTGCAAAAATGGTGCCCACCAACAGCTCCCTTACCCAAGAGTATCCCAACAGGCCCTGTCCCCTCAGATTGACACTTTAAAGTTAGCGTATGAGTCTCTTTGACATAAAGTGTGGGTGTTTTTCAGACAGCTGTTTCTGTGCTGGGCCCTGGCGTGAATGAGTGTGCACAAGCCTTTTAAAACATTTCTCATTTTGCTGCTGCCCTTTGGGCCTTGTGTGTGTGTATGCCTTTTTAGTTCAAAACCAAATGTTTTGAGGGCTTGTCTCAGATGCAGGTCTTAAATTTAGGGTGCCTCATTTGGTGTATAAACGTTTCACTCTTCAGGGAGAAGCTCCAGGTTTGTGAGTTTCCTTCCAATTGTCCATTCTGTACCTGGGGTGGGGTTTATTGTGAGACTGTGTCCCAGCCTCTCCCACATGCCTCAGTGTGTGTAAATCATTATGTTAGCAGGCTTTTTCTCTCTTGGTAGAAATTAACAAACTGATTACAATTCATTTGGAAATAAAAAGGACCTAGGCTTTATAAAGCAATCTTTTAAGGAGAATTACAAAGTGGATGACTTACATTACTTAAGTTCAAGATTTACTCTAATGCAATCAAGAGTAATAATAATACAATCAAGTAGTCAAGTAATGCAGTAGTAATACAATCAAGATTGTAATACTAGCATAAAGATGTACAGATGGTTCAGTGGAATAGAATAGAGCTGATAAATTATTTTTGACAAAGAAAGCTTTGGGGGAAAAGAAAGGCTTTTAAATGGATAGTGCTAGAAAAAATGGGATATTCGTATATAAAAATATTCATCTTGATACCTTACCTCACATATACACAAAAGATAAATCAACATGGATCATCTATCTAAATGTAAACGCTGAAGCCATAAAGCCTATAAAAGAAAGAGGTAGAGAATGGGTAAAGCTTTCTTTAACAGTATACAGAAAGTACCAAGTATTAAAAAATACTGTAAATTAAACTTCATCAGAATAAAAATAAACTCTCATCAAAAAACACCATTGACAGATAGAGAAAATAATACCAAAACGTATCTGTTAAGAAGTTGTATTCAGACTCTATAGAAATCCCCTACAACAATAAAAGGATGAATTAATTGGAGAAGGATTAGAATATACACTTCATACGTGATGCTGTAAGAATGGGCATTGAGCACATTTGGACTTCAACATATAAATTTTGGGGGGATACATTTCAGCTCACGGCAGTATTATAAAGAACTATTCAAACATTAAATGGAGAACTGATTTTTTTAAATCACTTTTTATTTTTGAATTACAATTGACATACAATATTATATTAGTTTCAGGTGTATACCCCAGTGCTATGTGTAGATACTGTGTGACTTACTAAGTGATCATTCTAATAAATATTGTACTCATCTGACACTATACTTATTGGAATAGTTTTTACTATATTTCCTATGATATACTATATATCCCCATGACTGTTCTGTAGCAACCAATTTGTACTTCTTAATTCCCTCATCATTTTCAGACGTCCTCCCCGACCCCTCTCCCATCTGGCAACCATCAAAATGGTCTCTGTATCTGTGAGTCTGTTTTTGTTCTGCTTGTTTGTTTATTTTGTTTTTTAGATTCAGTTGTTGATAGATACATATTTATTGCCATTTTGTGCATATTTTTTATCTCTTCGTTTCTTCTTTTTAAAGAAGACGCTTTAGCATATTCAGCAATACTAGTTTGGTGGTAATGAACTTCTTTAGCTTTTTCTTGTCTGGGAAGCTCTTTATTGTACAGCCATGTTTCTTGTATCTTCTTCAATAAATGTCTCTATTTTTCATATTACATGTCTGGATACCTTTTGGACAGACCTCATATGTCTGTTGATTCTAAATGATATCTTTGCTGGGTAGAGCAGTCTTGGTTATATGTCCCTGCTTTGAAACACTTTGAATATTTCTATAAAAAATTATTTGTAATCCTTATTCAAGGATATGTTAATCGATTTTAGAGAGAGGAAGTGGGGAAGGAGAGAGAGGAGACAGAGAGAGAAACATCAATGTAGAGAGAAACACTGATTACTTGCCTCCCATGTATACCTCTACTGGGGATTGATCTACCACCTAGGTATGTGCCCCGACTGGAAATCGAGCTTGCAACATTTTGGTGTATGGGAAGGCACTCCAACCAACTGGCCAAGGCATATTTTGCCATTACTTTTGATAGTTACACTGTATGCACAATTTTGGTTCACAGTTTTGTTTCTTTTTTTTAATTCAGCACATTGGCTATGTTGCCTCTCTGCCTTCTAGTCTCTTGTTTCTGATGAAAAGTGAGTTGTTAATATCATGAGGGTTCTGTTGTACACAATAAGTAATTTTTCTTCTCCTGCTTTTGGGCTTTTTTCTTTTTCTTTCAGCCTTTTTATAATAATGTGTCAGGATGTGAATCTCTTTGTATTTATCCTACTTGGAAGGTCTTGAGTTTCTTACATGTGTAGATTTATATATTCCATGAAATGTTTGGAATTGTAGTTAATTTTCTTGTTTTTAATTATATTTTATTAATTATGCTATTACAGTTGTCCCAATTTTTCCCTTTTGTGCCCCTCCACCCAGCATACCCCACTCCCTCAGGCAATCCCCTCACCATCATTCATGCCTGTGGGTCATACATATAAGTTCTTTGGCTACAGTATTTCCTGTACTGTACTTTACAGCCCCATGGCCATTCTGTAACTACCAATTTGTACTTTTTAATCATTCATCTCTTCACCCATTCCCCCACATCTGCCTCCTATCTGCTGACCTCCACACACTCTCCATATCCATGATTGTATCTTCCTGTTTGCTTAGTTTGTTTTTTAGATTTAATTGTTGATCGATATGTATTTATTGCCATTTTATTGTTTATAGTTTTGACCTTATTCTTTTTCTCAAATAAGACCCTTTAACATTTTATATTGTAATGGTTTGGTGACGATGAACTCTATCTTTTTCTTGTTTGGGAAGCGCTTTATCTGCCCTTCAATTTGCTGGGTGGAGCAGTCTTGGCTGTTGGTCCCTGTGTTTCATGACTTTGAATATTTCTTGCCAATCCCTTATAGCCTGCAAAGTTTCTTTTGAGAAATCAGCTGACAGTCTTATGAGAACTCCCCTGTAGGTAACTAACTGCTTCTCTCTTCCTGCTTTTAATATACTCTATCTTTAATCTTTGGCATTTTAATTATGATGTGTCTTGGAGTGGGCCTCTTCGCATCCATCCTGTTTGGGACCCTCTGTGCTTCATGGACTTCCATGTCTATTTCCTTTTCCAAATTACAGAATTTTTCTTTCATAATTTTTTCAAATAGATTTCTAATTTCTTTCTCTTTCTCTTCTTCTCCCAGCACCTGTATGACACAAATGTTGGATTTTTGAACTTGTCCCAGAGGCTTCTTATACTGTCTTCATTTTTTCTGGCTTCCTTTTTTCTTGTTCTGATTGGTTGTTTTTTGCTTCTTCATGTTCCAAATCATTGACTTGATTCTCGGCTTCATTCACTCTACTGTTGTTTCCCGGTAAATTGTTCTTTGTTTCAGTTAGTGAATCCTTTGTTTCTGACTGGATCTTTTTTATGCTGCTGAGGTCCTCACTAAGTTCCTTAAGCATCCTAATAACTATTATTTTGAACTCTGCATCTGGTAGATTGCTAATCTCCATTTGGTTTAGTTCTTTTTCTGGAGTTTTGTTCTGTTCTTTCATTTAGGCCATTTTCTTTATCTCCTTTATCTGGCAGCCTCCCTGTGTTTGTTTCTGTGTATGAGTAGAGCTGCTTTGACTCCATGTCTTAGTAGTGTGGTCTAATGCAGTAAGTGCCCTGTTGGGTCTAGTAGCACGGCCTCCCTATCACCCAAGCTGGGTACTTGAGATGTACTCTTCATGTGTGCTGAGTGCACGCTCCTCTTGTAATTGAGCCTTGATTGCTATCGACAGGTCAGTGGGAGGAATTTCCCCAGGACAGTCTGCTACAGGGTCTCATTGTGACCACTGACCACCAACCTCTGCCCTCCATGGAGGATCAGTTGTGTGGGGTCAGGGTGGTAATTCTCTGACATGGTCTGTAGCTGCTCACAAGGGTGTACAGGCTCAGGGGGTTTCCCTGGTGGTGCAGGTCAAGATCAGCCCCTGCCTGTGTTCTGCTTTGGGCCACCCTGCCTGAGCTATGAAGCAGTCTGGGGTGGCTTCTACTTGTATTGGTCTTGGAGATTCCCAGGTGAAACCAAGCTGTGACTGACTCTAGGCTGGCTGCTGCTAGTGCTAGGCCTGGGGCCACTTAGCAAGATGTACCTGGTCTGGGGGTAACCTGTGGCCAACCATAGGTTATTTGAAAGAATTTAGGAACTTGTGAAACATGAGCCTAGACCTGCCATTCATATGGAAAAGTTACTGTGAACAGCTTGAGTTGGGCTAGTAAGTTGGATGGGACAGAGGTTCAGGGGATCTCCAGGACCAGGCAAACTGTGTGAGCCAGGTTGATGGAGTCTCAGATATGGCATCTGCCTGCTGGCTCTATGGCTTTGTGGGAGAGGGTTTAGAAAAGGGGCAGTGGCCCCGGCCTACTTTTCTGTCTGAGAGAAAAGCTGTTCCCCAGCTCTTGCCTTGATGCCAGATACCTCAGTTCCTCCCCATATGCCACTGGTGCCTTTGGAGCTGCTACCCTGATCCCAGAGCTCAGAGGGAGTGAGTCTGAGTAGGTTTGTGTGTAGGTTCTTTAGAAGGAGCTGCTTGGGACTCCAGAAGTTTCTTCCACATACTCATATGGTTTTTGCAGGCTGAAGCTATGGGGACTTACCTGCTTGGCCCTGGGACCCTAGGCTGGGGGACCTTGTGTGGGGCTGGGACAACTTGTCTCTAATATATCCCTTCTGAATTTTTATCCACCACCCATGGGAGTGGGACCAGCCCATTGCATGTGTCCACCCCTCCTACCCGTCTGGATGGATGTGAATTCTTTATTTCTGTAGTTGTCAAACTTTCATTCAACTTGATTTCTGGCAGTTCTGAGTGATGGTTCTTGTATAGTTTAGTTGTAATTTTGTTTTGGTTGTGTGAGGAGGCGAGCCATGCATACCTATGTCACCATCCTGTGTGGAAGGCCAGTCTTTATTTTTTAAACTGCTTTTTTTTCTGCTTATTTCTCTCTTTTCTGTCTTTGTATTCCATATATATGTGAAACATTGTACATAGGACAGTGATGCCTTAATACCCTTGAAAGTGGGCACTTTGGGACCTCACACAGTTCTCCCAGTCTCCAGGAGACTCCTCCTCATATTTTCCTGAATCTCATCGATAGCCTGAAATCTTGTCCATTTCAAAGATGATTTTAATTTTGGGAAAATCTAGAAGTTTCAGGGCACCAAATCTGGGATGTAGGGGATTGAATTACCTGGGAGATTTGATATTTTCCCCAAAAATGCACGTGATGTGATGTGTGAGTGTGCACATTGTTGTGATGAAGCTGCCAATCACAGTTGCCCATAGCCTCAGACTACCGAATCATCTGAATAGTGTTCTTGGAGGAATGTTCAAGCTTGACACAAAATTTGATGCAGATTTGTTGAACTTACTCAATTTGAATGCATCCCCACTGACAAGTAAGTGAAGTATCATTGTTCACAGGTAAGCATTCCAGTCCACTCTCTTTGGTTGCCAGGTTACATCGATGTGGTAAAAGCTGTTTTTGTTATATTAACAGTGACTGGACGTTTTCCATACACTCCTGTCACTTGATTTTTCTCACCAGTTCCTGCTACTGAGCTGTAAAAAGACTTGGAATTTCTTGGGTGTTAGTAGTATCTTTTTTTGTGGTAATGAGTTAGGCCTCTAGATATTTTCAGGTTGGAGGCTTTCATTTGCTTGACCTTTAGTATGGGCAGTGATTTAATCAATCATTATAAATAATGAAGCTCCAATAAAAACTGTGGACACTCCAGCTCAGAGGCTTCCTGGTTAGTTAATATATCAATGTGTTGGGAGGGTAACTAATAGCACTTGATTCTACAGCAAGAGAGCCTGGCAGGTGTGCATCTGGGGCCTTCTCAGACTTCACTCTATGTGTAACTGTTACAATACATCTATAGTTGTGTCACACTTTCCTTAAATCCTTTAAATTGTGAATTATCAAACATGAGTGGGTTATAGGAACCCGTAAATTTGTGGCCAGTTATGTTGGGGACACGTGGAACTAGTGGTTGGTATTGGAAGTGAGGGCAGTGTGGAGAACTTGGCTCTTATCATTGGGGTTGGTACTGTGTTAGGGCATCTAATGTCAGAATTGAATTACAGTGCACCCAATTGATGTTACAGTAGTTGGAGTTGAAACAGTGTGCCAGTAAACAGCTTTTTCTTGTCATATTTGCATGCATCATTTCATTCAGTTCTCATTGTAAGGCTATGAGGTGGTACACTGTTCGCTTTACAGGTATAAGATTTATATTCTTAAAGAGCTCTCATAGCAGAAGAATTTTTAAGTAAAATCTATGGAAAAAATAATACTGGCATGACTTTGGTTATAGGGCTTTTGAGATACATAGACATAAGTTTTTTTGTTTATTTAAAAAACCTTGAAACTAAATAAAGTAAATATTTTACACATTTAAATCAGTAATACTATATTATGTAATGCTAAGTTTTATTTATGATCCCATTGCCAAAACTCTTCTCAGAAAAGTTTTACATTATTGCAGGTAATTTTTTGTTTTTTTACCTTAATCTTTCTATCTTAATCTTCATTCCTGGTTTGTTGTTGTTTAAATTGTTGACATACATTTTCTGTTTCTTACAGTTACCAGAGCCTCTTGTACCTTTTGTCCCTTATGTGTGTACAACTTTGTGTAATATTCCTATGTACATCCAGGAATATTTTCTAAATTCCTTTTCTAAAGCTTTATTGCCACAGTGTATAGAAAATATTAGCATGTCTTGACTGGCCATATCAGCAACTTTTGCATGAATCTTTTACTCTACAATCTATATTGCCTCACCCCATACCAGTCTGCCGCCATGCCAAAAATGACCCAAGAACATGTTCCTCACAGGCAAGTTTACTTTCCTTTAGCTTCCTTTGTCATTTCCCAAATAGTATTATCAATATGTTTATTGCAACTCTTCCTTCTATTTCATCTTTTTTTCTATATCTCACTCTTTATATCTATTTCTAATGATTCTGAAAATGCTGGTTTAAATGAAATTTTGTATTTAAGGAAACTGTTATAGAAGTCTTAACTATTTGTACTGAAATTTAGCATATGGAGGGGATATTTGCCTAGCTTGGGAGATGTTTCTATATTCTTATTTTCAGATAGAATTATTTGAATCTTAGAGAAGTGAAAGCCCAAGGACCCAGGATTGATAGTGCAGTTACTGTGTGGACTGAGGAGGTTCAGGATTAGAAACAGATTGAGTGACTGACACCTGCTTTTTTTTCCTTTGGCCTCACTGCTTTCCTTTCTGTAGATTTTCTGCCATATATTATCTACTTACAATGGGAACACAAGTTAGATCTTCTTTCTCATATTTCTAATTTACCCTCTATTGTACTTGGAAGTAAGTCCCAATTATATATTATTAAAGAGTGCTTTTAGTATATATTGTAAACTCCCTTTCTTATGTCCACTAGTATTTCACTATTTACTTATTTTTAGTGCAGATATCCACCTTGGTTGACTTTTCCTTTCTACTATTAGTCTGTACTATACTAACATAGGAATCGTGGACATGATTGTTGCATGTTCTTAAAATCAGGCTGGTCACATTTGTGAGCAGACATTTCAGAATACATAGGTAATTTATAAAATAACTTTCTCATTTTTACCTAGGGTTCCATTGGGTTGGAAATTGGTAAGATAAACACATGCCAAGGTCGTTATCCAGCCGTCTTAACTTTATTGTACTACTAGATTGATATTATATCTAATTACATGGCTGCTCTATTATCCATGTTAATTTTTCACCTAGGAAAAGTTTTTAAAGATTATTAGCGTTGTCTTATTCATTGTTCAGTTTGATCTTTGCCTTTTCCCCCCAGTTTAAAAATTACTTAATACTAGTGTTTGAGGATGTACACCTCCTTTATTGAGCTGGTTTTCCTATAAAATTTGTTATCAATATAAAAATTGGAAGATGGCATTAAAATTAAGAAGCAAATAGGAAAACTGGAAAATTTTTATTCCAGGTGTCTGAGAGCTGCATTTTCTTAGTCTGAGCTTTATTTATCATTTCCAGTGCCTATCACAGAGGTTGGCATGTGGTAAATGCTCACCAGATGTTGACTTAATAAGTTAATGAAGTGGAAGGAAAAAGAAAATGTTTGTAGGGCATTTCTTAGGTATCTCACCTGTTTGCAGCACACACTCTGATAGGTCACTGTATGTATAATGTTTTTTAAAATAACAACTCAGCCCTGGCTGGTGTGGATCAGTGGATTGAGTGCCAGGCTGTGAACCAGATAGTCGCCAGTTGATTCCCAGTCAGGACACATGCCTGGGTTGTGGGCCAGGTCCCCAGTAGGGGGGCATGTAAGGGGCAACTGGTCTATGTATTATTGGTGTTTCTCTCATTTTCTTTTCCCCTCCCTTCCCTCTCTCTAAAAATAAATAAATAAAAATGTTTAAATAAAATAAAATAACAATCCAGTAACTTTGCTGTTATCATTTCCATCATAAAGAATAAAATTTGTATGAAGAGGGATTAAGTAAATTATAACAAAGAGAATTTCGATTCCCAAGAAGAAACTCTGAAAAGAAAAGGATTATTTATGGGAATGTTTCACAGTTTTCACAGTTTGATGGCTAAGATTGGTGGTTCTAAACCTTTTTTTTTTATTTGATACATGTGAAGAGGACATTTGATATAATTTGTGATACAGTCTCAGGGCTATGTGCATTTCTGGTGCTAGTTAATTCATTCCTGACTTTATTACTCAAGAAAGCTAAGAATGTAAGAACAAGTGTGACGTGAATCTGCTCTAGTTTCTTAAATAAGGGGGCAGAAGTTTGAAACGACATTATTAATGACCGTATCTTGCATTTCTTCACTGCTGTTAGCCACATCCCATGGTATGTGGTGGAGGATAGCTGGCTTAAATGAAAGTTTAAATTTGAAAGCAGTGCTGTGACGTTTGAGAAACAGTTTTTGCGTCATACTGTTATTCTTATTTTAAGGTCCCAGGTATTAAAAGCAATGGGAAGAAAACTGGGTAGAGAGGAAATTGAGTGGATCTTTGAAGGCTCATATTTCAGAAAAGTAGTAAATATTTCAGAAAGTAGTAAAGAGATAGGGAGAGAGAGGTGTGTTTAAGTAGTATTGCAAGCTGAAATAGAGGACTCTAGGGTAGAGAAGATACGAGGTGAAATTGTAAAGATAGCTTGGGGCAAGATTGTGAAGGGGCCTGAGGATATGGTCTTAGGGGATAGGCCTGAGTGTAGCGCACTAGACTCTCACCAGTGTATGTATGTAGGTCTCAAACTCAAGTGTCTCTACCGGTCAGGCAGATAACTTGGATACGTAAAGCAGGCAGGTACAGATAGCTTGGAGTGGTAGGGGCTGTGATATAATGGAAAGAATATGTTCATGGAAAGGTAGCAACAGTTCTAACCAGTTTTTGCATTATAGGAATTTCAGTATAGTGTTATCTAAACTCTGATTGTCCATGAGGGGATAGGAATTTAGATTCATATGTGTGGTGTTCCAAGTTTTCAAGTGTACTTGTGCTATACACCTATTAGAATGACTACAGAACCCCCAAAACTTGACAGCACTGAATGCTACTGAGAATGAGGAGTAATTGTAGTACTCATACATTGCTTTTGGGAATGCAAAATGGACAGGAACTTTGGAAAACACTGGCAGTTTCTCGCAAAGTTATGGATATATTGATAAATGGTGTTAGCACCACAGCTACATACATCATCCTCCTTTCTCTTGCCTTTTTAAAACAATTGATTAGACATCCACTCATGAATAAAAATGCCTCCTAAACCAAAGGACCTGGGAGGTTTCTAGCACACCTGTGTATCTGAAAATAAACAAGGAAGACCTTGCTGAGGGCTGCAGATTCGAGAGAGTTGCAAGCAGGCCCCACCCTCACTCACCCTGTCAGGGAAAAGTAACTGCCGAGTGCTGACCTGGGCCATTGCAGCATGGCATCAGAGTGGTCTAGAGATGGGTTTGGATTCAAAGGAGAGGTAGGGATTTTGCAAAGCTTCCCTTCTCCCCATTGACAGTACATGGGGCAAGCTGTCTGGCAGCGGAGCAGGCAGCCTCTCCCATGGAGAAGGTGAAAAATAGTGAGTACCTGACCATCCCAATGTGCATGTGGTGTCTGGAGAAACCGATTTCTCAGTATCAGCACCCTGATTTCTGAGGTGGGACCTCCATGACTAGGGGAAGGGAAATGGAAGGAAGCAGGTAGGAATTTTAAAGCACCTTAAAGAAATCTGGTTCTTGCTGTCTGCCTCAGGACTTCAGCAGGAATTCTGTGCACAAGCTTCTGTGAGTACTCCACATGAGGATATCCCCACCATGTCTCAGCCACCCCCTTCCCCAAGTGTGGCAGTGAGAACAGTATTAGAAAAACAGACAGGGGTCTGTGGGAAAGGAAGGAACCACAACCTTGAACTACATCACTGCCTTCTGGAAAATAAGAGTTTTCCTGAAGCAAGTGTGGTGAGCTGTAGTGGGAGTAAAAACAGCGGTTAAGATTTCTGCCACAAGAGGGAGCAAGAAGAGTGGAGCATGATCCATATTAACCTTTGATTACCTGTGATCCATGATAAACCTAGAAAACTCCAGAGAAGCAACACCTAGGAACTCTACTCCATCTGGGATAACCAGTAAAGATACTTGAAATGTTAAAGCAGCTACACAAAAATACAAGAAACTTAAAAAAAATAAGGAAATATGCCATTACCAAAAGGTATCAATGATTCTGATAAAGAATCCAAAATAGCTGTATTGAAGAAGTTCATGAGCTACAAGAAAACTGAGAAAGGTAGTTCAGCGAGATTAAGAAAAAGATAAGAGAATAAAATGAACTCTTTACATGAAAGAAACCATAAAAAAGAACAGAGTGGAGATTCTGGAGGTTTAAGAATCCAATGAATCAGATGAAAAATATAATAGCGAATACCTGTAGCAGAGTAGAGCACATGGAATGTTGAATTAAGTGAGTTAGAAGATGAGATTTTCACAGTAACATGGAGTAAAACAAACAAAAAATAAAAGTGAGTGAAGAAAGCCTGCGTGACTGTAGGCCTCATTCAAAAGGGAAAACATATAAATAATCAGGGTTCCAGAAAGAGAAGAAAAGGCAAAGGGGACAGGAAATTAAAGAAATAATAATTGAAAACTTCCCTAGCCTGGGAAAAGACTTAGATATTCAAGTTCAAGAAGCTAAAAGTTGACCCTACTATCTCAGTACCAAAAGATCTCCAAGACATATAATGAAACTATCAAAAACAAAATGTTAAGAAGGAATACTAAAAGGCAGGAGGGGTGGTGTGGGGGGAGAATGTAACTTGCAAAGGAATCCCTAATCAGCCTATCAGCTGATAGGCTATCAGCTGATAATCTCAGCAAAAACCTTACACTTCAGGAGAGAGTGGAATGACATATTCAAAGTGCTGAAAGGTAAAAATTGACAGCCAACAATACTCTATTCAGCAAAATTACCCTTTGGATCATGAGGAGAAATAAAGACTTTCCCAAAGTAAAGCTGAGGCCTCTCTTGCAAGAAATGCTAAAAGTCCTTTAAGCAGAATCAAAAAGTCATTCATAACAACATGAAAAGGTACTAAAGTATACAACCCACTGATCAAGGTGAAAAATAGAGCCAGATTTAGAAAACTTTAATTCTCTAATAGGGTAGTTGACCACGTAACTATAGTGGAGGTTAAAGGAAAAGTGTGTTAAAAATAACTATGGCTACTGTAATCTGTTAACAGATACACAGCATAAAAAGAGGTCAGTTGTGACATCAAAAATATAAAAGGGGAGGAGTAAAAGGGTGGAGCTTCTGTTGGTGAGTTAAGTTGCTATTAGCATAAAATGACCATCTTATCTGTGACATGTTTTTGCAAACCTTATGATAACCAGAAAGCAAAAATCTAGAGTAGATTCATGAAAAATAATAAAAGGGGGAAGACAGAACATACTGACATGGAAAACCACCAATTTATAAAGGTATTGGGGGTTGGGATGGGGAGAATGGAAATACAAAACAACTAGAAAGTGACTCTTGCTGAGTCCATTGTAGGACCTGGCAGAGCTGATCATGGAGCAGCTATGGCTGCTGTCAGGACCTTGGACCCTGCCCTGAGCAGAGGGTGAGGCTGAGGAAGAGAGGCCTCCAGATGGAAGAGAGGCGTCCAGATGTGTACCAGTGGATTTGAAATGGCTTGCCAAAAGCAGAAAGAGTTTGTGAAGAGCTCTGTGGTATGCAAATGGAATCTTATAGACGCTCAGCAGAAACTTGGTACCTTATAAAGCGTTGCATAGCTTTGAGTCCATGGATTAGGAATGTACCAAAGCAAAAACATCACTATCGGAACTGAGGCAATTAATGGGGAAAAAAAATAGTGGCACAAAGAACAGTCTCTAGTCCAGAGAGAGACAGAGGGAATGTGTCTGTGAAATGTAGATGCCATTATCAAAGATGGTTTTAATAAGAGTTTTATTAATCAAAGTAAAAGAAAAGAGACTTGGTGGTGGCTTAGTTGATTGAAGTGTTGTTCTGTACACCAAAAGTTTGGGGTTTCAATCCCTAGGCAAATGCAAATGCCTAGATTGTGGGCTTGATCCCTAGTCAGGGCATGTACAGGGAGGCAACCAATCAATGTCTCTCTCTTCCCCTCTCCCTTTCTCTCTCTAAAATCAATAGAACACGTTCTTGAGTGAAGAATTAAAAGATAAACAGAAGATGGGTATAAATCAGGATCATTTATGCAGGAAGATGATAAAAAATCAGACATTTTGGCATGTTGAGTCGATGGGGTAATAAAAACTGTCTGATCATTCATACCTTGTATGTGAACAGACTACTAAGTATTGTGTTTTCATCTGAAGTTTAACAGAAAGGGGCTCTGATGGAACAAATAGCACATCAAAGTGTTGTAATGCATTTTATTATGAAAAATGATCAAAAACTGTAAGGTGGATCTGCGAGGGTGTTTTCATCCATTTTTCTAGAAAGCCAAAGGTTATTGTGAAGCGTTCAAAAATGAACCTTTCAAGTCAAGTGTTAGATCTTATTTTCAGTCACCAAGTTTTCAATTGATGACAGTTCAAAATCATGTTCCCCATTCTGGTGTTGGGTCTGTAGGTTTATTAGAGTACTTACCACAGAATCCAAGTTATCTTCAGTATTTTATCAGTATAGCTCTCTGCAGTTTAAACTCAGTAGTACATAAAAAAGCTGATGAACCAAAAGGATGAACATTACTGAGGCCATACTATTTTGTTACAAGAAAGGAACACTAAGATTAAGAATATGATTGGCTATTTTCTTGACATTTTTATGAATACCACACTTCATTTTTGTTTGGTTTTGATGATATGGTAAAAAGTACTAAAACATTTTGTAAAAAAATTTTTAATAGGTTTTTTGTTTGTTTTCCAAAGAGAGGAATGATGCCATATCTTATAAGAAGTCAAACCAGACTGTGTTTTTTTGCTACTAAATTTGCCTTTAATCTTACTGCTCTCAATTTTAGAATCAAACTATGAAAAATCTATACAAATGCAATGTTTACAAGAACTGGTTGATTTTAGGAGGCATCTGCTATAGTCTATTTTTGTGTGGGTAGGTACATGCCCTCCTCCACAAAAATGAGTAAAGATAAAAATGTACTTTAAAAAACCCAGAAAGCAAACAGTAAGATGGCAGTCATTCTAAATGTAAGTAGATTGAGTTTACTAGTTAAATGAAACAGAATGGTTGGATGGATAAAAAAATTCTTAACTATATTTGCTGCCTATAAGAGATGCATTTCAGCTCTAGACACATGCAGGCTCAACATGAAGGGATGGAAGACATTCCATGCAAATGGAAATCAAAAGAAACAGCAGTAGCCATATATATATATAATCAGAAAAAAACAGGACAATTACATGACAAAAATATAGATAATCTAAAGATATTGCTGAATTCCTAGAAAAACACACATACCAAGACCGAATCAGGAAGAAATAGAAAATCTGAACAGACCAGTAATAAGCAAAAATATCAAATCAATAATCACACTAACCAAACCCCATGACCAGATGGCTTCACTGGCGAATTAATTAATTAATGTTTGGTAGAATTAAGGCCAAATCTTCTTAAACTCTTCCTAAAAATTGAAGAGTAGGGAATACTTCCAAACTCATGAGACCAGCATTACTCTGATACCAAGCCAGATAAGGACATTATAAAAAAAGGAAATTGTAAATAATTGTCTCTGATTATCATAGATGCAAAAGTTCTCTATAAAATATTAAACCAAATTCAAGAACGCATTAAAAGGATTATAGACCATGAGCAAGTGGGATTTACCCCTGGAATGGAAAGATGGTTCCACATACATAAGTCAGTAAATGTCATACATCATGTGAATAGAACGAAAGGTAGGTCTGGCTGGCCTGGCTCAGTGGGTTGAGCAGCAGCCTGAGAACGGAAAGGTTGCCGGTTTGCTTCCTGGTCAGGGCAGCTGATTGATGTTCACTATGTTGGTGTTTCTCTCCCTCTCTTTTCCCTCCCTTCCCCTCTCTGTAAATAAATAAAATCTTTTAAAAAATTAGAATGAAAGGTAAAAATCACATGGTCATTTCAATAGATGAAAAAAAGCATTTTATGAAATACAGCATTCTCTTATGATGAAAACTCTCAACAGATTGAGTATAGAAGAAACATACCTGAATATAATAATGGCTATATATGACAGACCCACAGTTAAATATTGTATCAATTGTGAAAAATGGGAAGCTTTTCTTCTAAGATTAGAAAGAAGACAAAATGCCCAGTTACCAATGTTATTTGATGTGATATTGGAAGTCCCAGATAGAGCAATTAGGGAAGATAAGGAAATAAAAGTATCTGAGTCAGAAAGGAAGAAGTAAAATTCTCACTATTTGCAGATGGTAGGATTTTGTATGTAGAAAATCCCAGAGACTCAGCCAAAAAAACTACTGGAATTAACTAATTCAGTTACGTATGGGATATAAAATCAACATACAGAAATCAGTTGCATTTATAGACACTAATAATGCAACATCTTCAAAAGAAATAAAGAAGGTCATCTCATTTAAAATAGCATCAAAGCCAACATAATATCTAGGAATAAATTTAGCCAAGGAAATGAAAGATTTGTACAACAATCATGACAAGACTTTGTTGAAAGAAATCAAAGAAGGCACAAACAAGTGGAAGGAAAAATTGAAGAATTGATATTGTGAAATTGTCCATACTGCTCAAAGCCATCTATGGATGCACCACAACCCTATCAAAATTCTAATGGTATTCTTCACAGAAATAGAAAAAAATCCTAAAATCTGGATGGAACTACAAAAAACCTCAAATAGTCAAAGCCGTCCTGTTATGGAAGAACAAAGAAGCATCACACTTCATGATTTCAAAGTATCGAAATACCATAGTATTAGCATTTAGATAGACACATGGCAGTGGAACAGAATAGAGAGCCCAGAATTAAATCTCCACATATACAGTCAACTAATATTCAACAGTGGAGCCAAAAACACCTTTTGGGAAAGGATAGTATGTTTCACAAATGTTGTTGGGAAAACTAGATAACCACATGCAAAAAAAAAAAAAAAAGAGAGAAAATTAAAAGGAATTGGACCCATATCTTATACCACTCACAAAAATTAATTCAGAATGGATCAAATACCTGGTAATCATAAAACTTCTTGAAGAAAAACAGGGAAGAAGGTTTCAACATTGGGTTTGGCAGTGATTTTTTTGGATAAGACACCAAAGGCACAAATCACATACAAGTGCTATTGTTACAGTGGCAAGTATGTGACAGTATATAACTGTATCAAATCAATGTGTGTGTTTTAAGTTTGTATAACATTATGTTAAATATTACAATAAAGTAAATGAACACTTGTACACCCAAATGTTAAAAATATACTTACCATAAACCCAACAATCTCAATTATTGGTACTTAGCCAGGTGATTTGAAAACTTAGGTTTTCACAAGAAATTGAGCGTGAAATTTCATTGCTATACCCTCCCCATAACTTAACTTACTCATACCCTCCCCAAACTAAACTTAACCCAGATGTCCTGCATCAGGTGAATGGATGTACCCACGCAATGAAATACTTCCAGTACATAATAAAAAGAAACTGATGATCCTGCAACAAAGTGGGTAAATCTTAAAATCTGTTCACTAAGTGAAAGAATCCATAACCAAGCATATTATAATTCTGTCATAGTGGAATCACAGTGGCTGACAATGGTTAGGCTAAGGGATTGACTACAAAGGGGCAACAGGGATTTTGGGGATAAGGGAACTTCAGTACTGTGGCAGTGGGTATACAACCATGCATTTGTCACAATGAGTAGAAATGTACTCCCCAAAGAGTGAATTGTACTCTATGCACATTTAAATCAATCAAGTAAGTAAATCCGGTTAACTTTACTGAAGGGTTTGAGGAAAAAGGAGTTGACTTAAGTAACTTTGGAGTTCCAAACACTTTGGAAAAGTGTTTGGCATGCTCTGAGGGTAAAGAGAAAAACTGCTTCAGCAAATTGTGAGGATGAACTAATGTCATACCAAGAATGGTGTTTTTCAAGACCTAGATTTTGGAGTGGGACAAGAGGAGAATGTCAAAAACTAAAGGGAAAGAGTAGTGTTCTTCCTGAAAGAAATTATGTAGACTCCTGGCCAGATTCCCTTTCACTTGCCTTCTCATTTGCATCTTACCTTGTAGATGAATTAATACAACCTTTATGTGAATGATGTAACCTGTTCTGACTGCATTGCATGAGAGAACTGAGCTGTTGTCCATATTTTTCTTTAGGGCTTTCCACAGAAGTGAGTCACTACTACATTATTTCTAGCTTTACTTGTTGTATCTCCCTCAAGTACTAGCTTGGTGTGCTTTGGAATTTTCCAGGTATATTGTTAGAGAAGGAGGCACAGGAGGAGGAGGACACCAGAGTGTGGGTTCATTGTACTTGGGGAAGGGTTCTAGTGAGTGTTCAGAGAGATGTTGAAAGGAGCCCAAATGGAAAATTAGTACTTCATTTGGAGTAAGGGTAAATGAAATTACCTAAATAAATATGTACCAAACACTAGAACTCACTTACCACATTTAAATATCTTTTATCATTATATTTAAAAATTGATTTAAAATGTAAGCTGAGATTCTTTTTCGTGTAGATTTCAACACCTTTTTTTGTGTTTGTGCCAAGAACACAGTGTTCTGTTAAGTCATTCAGTGACGAAGATTGCTGGCTTGCTACCAACCAGGGTTAAGTTCATTCAGATAAGTTTCAGTGTAGATTCTGAACTAAGTGAGGGATACTCTTCTTGTTTGTGGCTTGTTAGGGGGTCTGCAGAATTAGTTTTTAAAAAATACAATTATTAATACTTTTAAGATTTCATATGCATACAGTACCTTAATAGTGATACAACCTTCTTGTCTGCTAATTGATTTTCCATTCGTGAATTGGTGAAATACCACAGCTCTCCTAACCGTACCAGACAAGTACCTAATGTGCACTGCATGGACTCTGCTGTTTCATTTAACCCTGTACTGCTAAAGGAAACATAATTCAGTGCTTTTCTCATTCAGGTATGGAATTAAAAACTGGAAAAGGTGGCTTGGAAGGAAGAATAATACAGTGTTTGATAAGGATACTTTTACCTTCATCTCTCCATTTTTAAATATATTTATTCACTCATTCTTTGGAATGAATGGTTCTTTCTTAGTCCTTTTTTTTCTTTTTTACTGTCTATGTTTCCCAGTCACAGAAATGCATGCATTGACCCTGTTGTATTCAAAATGCAGTAAGTACACAGAAAGCTAAGGATCAGAGTAGTTTTGCCCGAATATTATACACATTTAAATAATTTTTCTAAAAATATTTATGTATATGTGAGTGAACAAATGTATCTTACCTTATAACCAGGTGACTAGACCTCCAAGGAATAACCTTTTTTCCCCTACTCAGTGCACTGATTAACCTAGTCAGCCATGGTGATTAAGTTTATGCAGCTAGTGATGGTTTTAAAGAAGGCTTGCTTACCTTAGTGTCTGTTAGAATATGTGATATTTTTTTAATTTTTTATTTTTGGCTAATGTCTGGTGATCTTTCTTTGATCACTGTCTCTCTTACTCATTAATTGCCTTTCTAGAGTCTGGCAGGATTTCTGTCCTTGGCTGCTTAACATGTATTTACAGCCCAGCTGGTTAATGGATAACAGTCACAGGTCAGACTCATGGTGATGGAGTGATGGAACAGTTAGGGCTGGGAACCTGTTTTCTTCAATACAAAATAAAACAGACATGCTTTCATAGACACTTATTAAGTATTTAAAATCAAACATATCAAAAAGCTATAATATAAGTGTTCTTTGGGACATTTTTCTACCTGGATTACATTGGCTGGGCTTGCAATGAAGCTCGCGTGGAAAAAACTTTTTTTTTACCCCTTAAATCTTCCTTTGGCAAAGGAAGATTTGCACTTCCAAGGACCTCTGAACAATATTAAATATTTTTAATATGATTGAATACATATGAATTTCTCAGAAAACTTTAAAATGTTACATGCCGGAAGGAATAGACTTCCACCTTTTCTCCTTCTTCAAGAAGCATATTGTAGTTGTTAGCTGAAAGTTAGGGTTTAGGTATTACATCACCATAGCACCCTCTGCTTCCATAGTGCCCTTTCTCATAGCTCCCAGTAATCATTGTCTTATTTGCTTTTCTCCCCGTAAAACTGTAAGTTTCTTCAGGACCAGGATTATTATGAATGAGTGAGTGAATGAATGAATGAGTAGAGGGAAGACATGCAAATGGATAGTGGCAGGAATTTTTTTTTAAACTGGTGGGAAAAACTCATCTACTGATGAATTAAATACCTGTGTCTGTAGTGAAAGCATAACCAAATATAATTATTTAAAAATTCAGTTCTCATGAAAATAGAATTGGTGATATTATAATTTTTTATTCTATATTTATTTTATTAAATTTCTCTACCTTTACCAGTTTTATACCTATAATGAGGGTGAAAGGACAAAGTTACAGGATCAGAATTGCTGTCGTAGAAGAATAATTTCAGTGATGGCTTTCTCTGAATGTCCCTCAGTACTCAAGCTTTCACTGAAGTAGCTGAAAACATATAACAAAATGTGCATCATCATATAATCAGAATTTTCAACTGTGAGTAAAGTTAATAAGAGACACATTCTGCACTTCATTAAGAAAAATAGTTAAATTAGTATGTAATAAGTATTCATGATCACATGTATTAGTCATTTGAAAACCTATTACCAGGATTTTACATAATGAAATTTTTCAGTATACTGCTCTTTAATGAAGCTAATGTGTCCTAGGGTTGAATATATGGTTATGATCTGTGTAATTTATATTTCCAGAAAATGTTTTCATGAAAAACATTGAGCAGACCATGTGTTTGTAGTGGGCCGAGGCAGGAAGAGGTTGCATCCGATACCTAAAGTCAGACAGATACAGGATGGGGCAAAAGTAGGTTTATAGTTGAATGTGAAATGGAGTAGTTTTATATTGGCATTTATTAGTTATTGTATCATTTTCCATATGAACAACAGTAAAGCTACTTTTGCCCTGCTCTGTATATACAGAAAGCCCTAGAAAATTTGGATGCCGAACTTCAGTTTTTAATGATAGTAATGATAGCTGCTATTTTGTGGGTTTCTACCTAATATGTAGGAGTGCTGCAGAATATATTTTCTCATTTAATTTCCACAGTGATCCTGTTGAAATAGGTATCACCGTCTTTATGTTGCCTGTGGGATAACGTGGCTGTTTCTCAAATTAAAAACCTGCCCTGCATTATTCTGCTAGTAAACAGTAGATGAGGACACCCAATGGAATCTTTAAATTAGTTCATAAGAGAAGAGGAATTTCCTTGTATTCCACTTGTCAGTTTCAGTACTCATGTAAAAGGTTTTGATTTTTTAAAAAGGAAATTAAGGAATAGAGGGAAGAGTATTAATTTATCAAGTATATATATATATATATAGGAACAGATTAAACTTTCTATACTAATTTGCTTCTTGTTCATCTTAGATTATTCCACAAATGTCTGGGCATGGAGCACTTTGGTATTTGTATCTGAGGGAGGGAAAATGATTGCCCCATATTTCCATTTCTTGACACCCACTCCCTAGCTACCTGTTAGAACTTGACGTGTTTGTCTTGCCCGTGGGGGAGTCTGTCAGCACGCTGATGTGCTCAGTGTATACCTCGTAGTTTTATCCCATGAGGTCCTAGGATATCTATCTGAAAAAAGGACTGAGAGGAGGAGTGTAGGAAGGCTAAGGGAAGGAGGAAATTTACTTAAGTCAAACCTCTTTTATTTATCTAACTTTTACTCCCTTATTTCACTTTGAATATGGGTTACTTTTTTTTTTAGATATGATGGAGCAAGATAGCATTTATTTTCCTTTCCATACAATTTCTGGTTCTTCTTATTGAGCTGAAACTTCTGCAGAGGAAAGCAGAATAATCCTCAAACTAATTTTTAAAAAATATTTGCTTTGGTTTTATTTTTTACTTATAAAAGTGAATTCAAAGTCTGGAATTTGGACTTCTGAAAAAAATGGGGAAGGTGAGGGAGAAAAATAAGCAGATCTCTTTATTGAGCACATAGTGTTTTAAAGCTACATGAAGGTCAGTAAGTGATATCAGAGAACATAAAATATACATTTTCTTTTTTATTCACGATGTCCAAGACATGGAAAAAGCTAGTATCCTTTGACAAATGATTAGATAAGGAAGAGTGGTACATATATATATAGTGGAATACTACTCGGCCATAAGAAAAGATATACTGCCATTTATGACAACGTGGATGGATCTTGAGAATATCATAGTAAGTGAAATAAGTCAGAAAAAGTAGAGAACCATATGATGTCACTCATGGGTGGGATATAAAACTGAAAGCAGCAAACAAGACAAGCAGAAACTCATAGACACAGACATCATTATGGTGGTTAACAGAGGGAAAAGGGGAGCTGAACGATAGTAAAGGATAAAAGGGCTTAAATATATGGTGATGAAAGGAGATTTGACTTTGGGTGGTGAACACACAATGCAATGTACACATTATGTATTGTACACTTGGAATATGGATAATTTTATTAACCAGTGTTACCCCAGTAAATTTAATAAAATTTATAGATATATGTAACTGTAGTTTCAGGGGATTTGTGTGTAGTCATTAAAATATGTGTGGCTTAAGCATATTGTATTCTGACAGTATTTGCTGTCCAACCAGTTACGAGTTGCCGTCCTTATTTATCAAATCTATTAACAGTAAATTGCATTTTGGCAGACCATTTTACTTTTTTATAATAAATATTGAAAATTATTATTTATTTATTTATTTATTTTCAGAGGGGGGAGAGAGGGAGCAATAGAGGGAGAGAAATATCAGTGGTTACTTCTCACACCCACCCCATTGGGGACCTGGCCCACAACCCAGGCATATGCCCTAGACTGGGAATTGAACTGGCCACCATTTGGTTTGCAGGCCAGCACTTAATCCACTGAGCCACACCAGCCAGGGCTTAAAATTGTTTTTTCCCCAAATAAACTTTGCCAAAAATGAGTTTGTCCTATTCTCATATGTGACAGGAGATAGGACCTAAAAGATTTTCTAAATTTAAGATCATGATTTGAGGCTAGAATCCCTTTATACCTACTTCATACTATTCATGGGAAGAGAAAATGATTAAATTCATATCTTTTCTCTCTATAGTTGTCTCTAAATATGAATGGTATTAGCTTAGATTGTTTAACAAGGATTTGTTTCTCAGTTCAAGAGCACTATCTGACCCTTACTATTTCAGTGGAAAAAATTTTAAGATCTTGTTTTCATAGAATGTGTTTCTTTTTATGACTTATAGTCCTGCCCATAGATATTTACATTTAAGCAGTTAAAATGTAGGGTACGTATACACCCACATCCATACATGCATCTTACTTAATTTTCTTTGCATCATTAAATCAATTACAATAAATTTTCTGTAGTTTGTCTAGCTGGATGTAATTAGGGTTAACATTTTTATGTAATTTACTGTATTTTCATCTTAAGACACTAAATATAGAGTGACTGGTATTTCATAGACATCTGTGATAAGACTGAGGCATTGAGGTCTCTGGCACTTTTACTTTTATAAATTTTTAGTATAGTTTTATATTACTGTGGCACATTAGATGAACAGTTTATATTATCTTGGTTATCACTGTATTGGGACACAGTGTTAGTTCCAAACTTTGATTGCTTTTTTCTTTGAAAAACACCACAGATGAAGGCTTCTGCTTGTTTGGGGTCCCAGGTGTGTCAGAACATGTAAAGGATCCTGAGAAGACCTTCCTTTTTGGCTATGCCCTTGGAGCAGAAGGGAAAAGAGAGTTGATGAATACAGGATAGTCATTTTATGTCTTACCTTTTCTTCAGGGGTGAGGGTGGGTTATATATTTCTTTTGATTATTTTTCCCATTTTCCTACAAAAACAACTTAAGCACTGCAGATTAACTTGAGAATTTAGGTCACTTGACATTATGCTCTATGGATTTTATAAGTGTCCTACAATTTAGGGTTGAGGGCGTCTCATCTCTGAGAAAAGTAGTCATTGTGTGTGTGTATATGTGTGTGTGTGTGTGTGTGTGTGTGTGTGTGTGTGTATTTTTTGTGTCTTACGAATGTGTTGTGAATGGTAGTTCTGGAATGTACAACTAACCTTCTCCTCCCAGATACTCCTTTCTGCTCCAAAAAATGGAATCTCAGTAACAAGAAGCCATAACACTGGGACTGGGATTTGCTTTCATATCAGATTATATGGATGGTATGCGTGTATGTAGAACTGTTTGAAAGAGCCTGAAAAAGTTTATCACTGTATTTTACAGAAGTGAAGAGACTGGCTTTCCCAATAGAGAGGCAACAAGAAGCAGGCTCAGTTTCATTGCTCTGTGGCTAGTTATTTCTCAGTAGTCCTGAAGCGGACAAACTTTAATTCATTCTCAAATTCAGTGAGCCTGGAGAAAGTTATTTTGCTCACTGTGTTTGTCATTGATTCATTTTAAATATATAAGAACAAGCTGCAGGACAGGAGGCCCGTGAATGCCTATAGACCCAGGCGGGTGGTAAAACCAGTAGGGCCTGGAGAACGCTGCCTGAAAGGGTCACTCTGGCTGGGCATGAGGGCTCCAGCCCGCTGTTGCTGTGCAGAATGTGATTTCAGCATTGCCAGATCCTTTCAATTTCAAGAGAAGTTATCAGTATGGATCTGTTTGTGAAATCACCCTATTTCTACATGTTCAAGTGGAAACTAAAAACCAAATTTAAAAGCTTTGGAGGTTTCCCTAAACAGACTGGATATTTGATAACATTAAGGGGATTAAAAAAAATTTAGTTGTCCCTGGCTGGTATGGCTCAGTGGATTGAGTGCCAGCCTGCAAACCAAGATGTTGCCAGTTTGATTCCCAGTCAGGGCACATACCTGGGTTATGGACCAGGTCCCCAAGAGGGGGCGCATGAGAAGCAATCACACATTGATGTTTCTCTCCCTCTCTTTCTCCCTCCCCCCCAAACATAGATAAATAAAATCTTTTTTAAAAAGTAGCTGTGATAATTGTATGATGATTGTAGAATAATGAAAAGTCCTTATCTTTAGAGGAAAAAAAAACTCTGCAGGGCCAAAAACAAAAACTTGTCCACTGGTTGCCAATTTGTATCTGTGCTTTCTTTAAAAAAAGATTTTATTTATTTATATTTAGAGGGTGAGGGACGGAGGGAGAAAGAGGGGATGAGAAATGACCATGTGAGAAACATCAGTTGATTGACTGGTGAGTGCACCCTGGGGCTGAACCCACAGCCCAGGCATGTGCCCCGACTAGAATTGAATCGATGACTTTATGCTTTTCGGGATGACACTCAACCCACTGAGCCACGCTGGTCCGGGCTCCTGTACTTTAAAGTATCTTGTGGTGCCCATCTGAATTGTTCTTGGAATTGCCGAATCACAAACATAGCTTTGCATTCATGGTAGGGTCAGACTGATTCAGCCAATGTTTATTTATTGTTTATGGTGACCGTTCACATATTACTTAAGTGCTGTTTTGCTATTTAATATTAAAAATAAGTGATGAATAATACTGATAAAACTAAAAAGTATACAACTGATACATGGATTAAATTATCAGAGTTACATAAAAGGGGATACCTAAAGTACAAGTGCTGTGACCTTTTGTAGGTTTTCCTGTGACTTCAGTTTTATCATCCCTAAAGTAGGGGTAGTAGTATCCTTATTAAGAGTTAGTTGTCAGCTTCAAATGGGGCAACATGAGGATAAAAGTGCTTATTAGTAAATGGTAAAGCACAGTATGAATTTGTTATGACAATAAGTCGTTTTGTTAATACCTCAGTTCAGGGCATACTGAGCACCTTTCATCCACCTGATTTACTAGTAAGGAGGAGACAAGATAAGCATACCTTGATTTTGTTTTTTTGGATCTGTGACATACTGAACCTCTCAGGAAGGGCCTGCTTGGGGACTGCAGTAGTAGTACCCTGTGCTTAGTGAGCCCACTGTCCAGGAGAGGTTACAAGCTTAGACCGGATAAGTCTGTGGTAGGCAGACAGGAATTGAAACCAAGTATTCAGATGTGAGTTCCACACAGACCAGTGGTTCTCCTAGGGTCATCCCTTGGAGAAGGGACCAACCAGCAATAGCACCACCACCTGGAAACTTGTAAGAAATGCAGATTCTTGGGCCTCCTGTAGATCTCCAAATCAAAACCTGGAGGTGTGGCCATGCCATCCTTATTTTCATACACTCTGTAGGTGATTCTGTGATTTGAGGGTTGCTGAGATAGAGAGCCATACAGAGGAGTAGGAATGTCTGTGGGAGAGTGAGTAGCCTTGGAGCTAGTGTATTAGAAGATCAAGACCTCAGAGCCCGTGAGTGCCAGTAAGGGCAGGAACACTAGCCTGAGGCCAGATTGTATTTATTTAGTTTAACTTGGTGTGAGAAAGGAGGAACCCTCAGTCATCAGGGACATAACTGCTCCTGGACTGGTCTGAGGTGCAGCTGTCTAGGCCCAGAGGCTCCACATGCTTCATAGCCTTCTTGACAGTCTGAGGTGTAGGTCTCAGACTACACCTTGGAGTGTAGTCTGAGTAGCCACAGTAAACTGAGAACTCAGTTTACTGAGTAAACTGAGTAAACTGAGTTTACTGAGTAGCTACACCTTGGAGTAGCCACAGTAAACTGAGAAAAGCATATTGGTGGCTATGTATGAATGTGAGCATAGGTACTTCCACATCAGTAGATGTGGAAGTCGAGTGCCGTGGGGCAGTGTGGGCTGTGTGTGTGTGCATGTATGTGCACACAGCAGGGCTGGTAGTAGTACACACTCCCAGGAGGCCAGCATGGTAGAGGCCTATTTTGCTCTCCCAGAAAACATCTGTGGTGCTGTGCCTGAACGGCTGTGCAGTGAGATGGCCTCCCTGTATGGTGCTGACAGTCAGTTGTATCATCTTAAAGACCCAGGGTGGTTGTGATGTGCAGTCAAAAGCACCCATTTGAAATGCTGTTGCTGCGTGGGCGTCTGATTGATGGGTCTTCCTCTGTGCCTGTGGTCTGCAAGGCTGCCTGGAGCATACCTCACTCCATAAAGAGAGTAGGCCTAGCCCCATCATAAGTTTTTTCTCCCATTACTCTTTGATCACACATCTTTGCATGTCAGCCCTATCAGATCTCTATTATTTTTAGAATATACTTTGTCTTTTCTTCTCTGTTTTAAATGAAATAAATTAGATATACAAAAATGTAAAGAAAAATTAATGTACACCCATAAATCTATACAGCCTGAGATTTAAAACATTACAGGTAGAATTCAGGCCCTTTCCACCATCTTTATCCATGTTTTCCTTTTCTTTTTTTTTCTGGCCAGGATCATCTCATATCATTAAAATCTCTTAACCAAATGCTGTTCCATTGTCAGGTCATCATCCCACATGTCCCCTTCTCTACCAAATGATCTGACAAAGCAGTGAATTTGTCAGGGGAGTCCCATAGGCTAATTCATATGGCAAAAGTATCTCTGAAGGAATTCAAAGGCATAGAAGTTACAGTTGCTGTTTAACTTATTTAGGTAGAAGAATATTTCAAATTTTTCAATTTCTTGGTTTTTATGTTCTTTTCTTGTCTACTGCCCCAGCCTGCAGCAGTAATCTCTCAAGAAGGAAGCATAATAGATAGTTACTCATGTTATTCTTAAAAATGTAATACCCACTCTCTGACTTTTTTATTCAGAAGAGCAGAAACATGTTCTGTGCTGCATTTCAGTGCAGGGGCCACAGAGCTCACATCTAGTGGGGAGAGTGTGGTGCTGCCAATTTGCTGTCTAGGTAGTTCGTTCTCCTCTCCTCGCCCTTGCCCTCCTCCCCACTCCCTCCTCCTCTTTCTCACTCTCTTACTGGGTAACACATTTTGGGGACAAAAAGGAAGGTGGCTGATGTGCTTGTAGAGCGTCTGCTACATTTATTTGAAGGTAGGTATTTACATTCTAAATATACTTGGATCAGTTTTATTTTTCATTTTTAAATATTTTATTTGTTTATTTTTAGAGAGAGGGGAAGGGAGGGAGAGACACCAGTGTATGGTTTCCTTTTGCACGTCATTCTATTGGGGACCTGGCCTGCAACCCAGGCATGTGCCCTGACTGGGAATTGAACTGGTGACCCTTTGGTTCACAGGTTGGCACTCAATCCACTGAGCCACACCAGCCAGGGCAGGATTATTGTTTTAAAGAAGAATGTGGAGAAGGAAGAATAAGCTCTCTGTGCTCAGTTATTATTCCTGTAAAAGAATTATTCAGTTAATTACAAAATAAAAGATTTGATTCACAATGAGAGTATATTGTGCATTTTGCCTAGAATAGTAAGTGATCATATTTAATCCTGTGTAGGCTTGAAAGTGACTCCAGCATTTTTCAAACTCTTCCATGTCTTCAATGGCCTCTTGGCCATCTAGCTAAGGGTATTGTGAGCTAGTGTTCTGTCTGTGCCTATTCTGTCTTTGATCCGACCCAGAAGCTTGAGCTCTCAGTTGAAGTTCACTTGAAAAGCCATTGCTATTAAGTTAGCCTAATCTGGGTCAAAAACTATCAAAAGAACCCTGAATATTGTTCCTTGCATAACTGTTGGTTTTTATCTCTGTTTTATTGAGGTATTGTGTAATTGACATATAACGTATTAGTTTCAGGTGTATAACATTATGATTCGATATTTGTATATATCATGAAATGTTCACCACAGCAAGTCTAGTTAACATCTACCAAGCAGTGTTACTGATCTTACAACTTCAAAGCATTTTTATTTTTCTTACACGTAAGGTATAGAACCTATTTCTGCATGAGGGACTAACGCTGCTAGTTTAGGTCTGAGTTTACTTACCAGTTGACACATCCTAGGTTTTTTTGTTTTGGTTTTTTTTCAGTTCTGAAGTAGAATTCCCATTTGGAAAATAGCCAATGTACTTTTGAGGTTTTTTTCAGTTGTAATAAATCTTACACACTACAATTTGAATTTCTAAAAATGTTTCCCAGGAAGTGTTTTCAGTGGCATTTATGGTAAAGTGGGCCTCATAATCCAAAAACTTTTTTAAAATGCAGCTTCATCTTTAATAAAGTTTTGTTTCTCTGAGTTTGTGAGCAAAACTTGTCTTGGATCTATGAATATTGCAGAGTCTCAAATGAGTTTCCGGGCTTTCCCTACGTGCACATAGGCAGGTAACATGGATAGTCTTGTGTATTTTTTGTATTGAAATACATTTGACATATAACATTGTATAAATTTAAGGTAGACAAAATGTTAGTTTGATTCATTTATATATTGTAATGCACTGCTACTCTAGTTATACCATAATTACCACCTCTCTCACATTATATGCTTATTTCTCCTTAGTGGTAGAAATATTTAAGTTCTAATGTCTTAGCAAGTTTGATGATTATAATACATAATACATACTGTTGTCTGTATTCATATATTGTGTACTTGATCTTTAGAACTTATTTGCTACTCACTCTTAGTTTGTATCCTTAAATAACATCTGTCCTGGCCCTCCACCCCTCATTTCCTGGTACACACCATTTTACTGTCTGTTTTTATAAGTTCAGCTATTTCAGATTCCACATGTAAGTGATATTATACAGTATTTGTCTTTCTCTGCCTGATCTGTCTCACTTAGCATAATGTGCTTCATTTAGGTTGTCTTAAATGGTAGTACTGGATAGTGTTTACTCCGGAGTGGGCACCCTTCTGTGTACAGGTGCCACCCAGGTAGATCCTGTTGCACATGTCCTCATCTGCTCTCACAGCAGACCTGTGGCTTGTTTCCCTGGTATGTGTCTGCACTATGTATAAAAGGTATCCATAAAGCTTGGAGTGTATTACTAACATAACCTGTTCTCTTCTGCCAGAGAACCTGGATCAGGTACAGTCCTAAATATAAATGCATATTTCTGTAAGCTTCAGGCTTCTTCTGAGGTATTTACCTTTATAATTAGCCATGAACAAATTTGTTCTATTCCTGCACTTGCAGAGGTAGCTCTGCCCTAGCTTCTTTATATAGCAGGTTCACGTCGTCCATGCACCATTGAAAAAGATGGGGGTCTGCTCATCCCTGTCCCCATCTACCCTGAGTCCCCTTACCCTAATGGGCAAACACTATTGTTAAAATCTTCCAAAGATTAAATAAATGTATATGAAGATCTGTCCCTGCCCTTTATAGAGAGTATACTTGACACATAGGTCTGCACTGTAAGTGGATGTTAGCCTACCTAAATCTCTTTTTTTTTTTTTTTACCACTGTGGTACTGTGTTCCAGAGCATGGTGATATGCTCATCTCTTTAGCCATTCCAGTGTGAGTAGACTTTCCATTTGTTTCTCTTCTTTTACTTGGGAAGCAAGGTCTCTCTTATACACATACCATTTGCACATGAAACTGCATGTTTTCCAAATTCTATTCCTCTCCCTACTTTAAAGTTTTGTTAATGTGTCTTCAGTGTTTAAAGGTAGCTTATTTTCCTAGACTCTGTTTTCTGTTTACTACCATTTTAAGAATCTTAAATATAATTTAATTCAAGCATTAAAAAGGCAAAAGATTTGTGTGTTCTGAAGAGAAACTAGAGTATAATTCAAACATTAAATAAATTTACTTCTATTCAACTCTGGACAGTTAGTTGTGCTGTTACATCATTTCTGTAGAGACCAAACTGGATGGCCTACTTTATTAACCTTTATTCTAAAGACTTTGTTTTCCCAGGCAAGGAGAGATTGAGATGAAGAGATTATAAAAATGAGTGAAAGGCCAAGACTGGATATGTGGATAGATTATAGGGAAAAGTAAATATTTGTCTAACTTCTTGTGTATGTTGCATAAGAGGCTGAGGATATGAAAAAGAATGTATATGTATGTATACTTTAGACACACACAGACAAGCGTACAGAGTTCTTGATACAGTGGGAAAGGTGCGATGCACCTATTAGAGTGATATGAACCAGAGCAAGATAAGGATAACATCAGGTGGTATGACTACAGAGGACCTTGAAGCAGACTGTGGGATGAGAGGGATCAGAAAAGTCTTTGTGGAGTTTGACTCTTCAAGGCTAATCTGACTGAAAGAGTAACTGAGCAGAGGCCTGAGGCTGGGACTAGAAAGGTGAAGTGTCTAAATAGCAGATAGTGTCATATTGTTAGACCTTGGTTCTTGGTTCTCAGACAGCTGAGAAAGAATTCAGAGGCAGTAACTCTAGTTCAAGTTTATTTAGCCTTTTGGAAAGAAAGTCACCAAGGCTGAAGAAGTGAGCAAGCTGGGCTGCATGGACTCAGGAAACAAGTTACAAAGGCAAAACAAGGGCCCTTGGAGCTTAGGAAGAAGAAAGCAAAGGATACATGCCTAAGGAAAAGTGATAGGAAAGGTGTGGTTATGAGAGAGAGAGAGAGCGAGAACGCGAGAGTGAACACACACTGGGTCCTTTGCTTTAAGGGTTTTTATCTGTTTTCTAAAGGTAGGAGTTTAGCAGAGTCTCGGGGAGGATATTAATAAAATATTCACCAGCTTTCCAGTTGTGTCCTTTTAGGGTCATGGTGTCTACTGATTAGTTGGCACTATGGTAGAGAGTCATTAGACACTGCATCTGGTCCTCATGTCGGCCATGGCTTCCCTTCCTTTGATTTTGCTGCTTTTCTGGGCCTGGATGTTAACTCTAGTTTGACCAAAACTGTCTCTGTGGTCAACAGACTCAAGGCTTTGTTCCTAAGATTATTTGATGCGGATCAGAACCTCATTATCCTGAGAACTTACTGCTTCCGGGAGTGGTTATGCAAGGGAAGAGTCAGCAGGTGAGTCAGGGGGCTGGTTGAAGTATGAGTTTGGGGCTCCAGGAACAGCTGAGTGTCGGCCTTGAGTACTGCGATGAGTTCTGATACTGTTAACTGGAATAAGGGGCCGCTATGGTTCCTGAATGGAGAATACTGAAGGCAGTGTTGGCTATTCATTGGTAGTCATGTGTAGGATGGGGCCAGTGTGTGCATAGATAGAAAAAGAAGAAAATGGCAGGGAGGTCAGTTGAAGATACCAGTTGTTTCTAGTGACCCTATTCTAGACACAAATTGTACTTGAGAATGAAGAGGAGGGTGATTTAAGATTTAAGATTTCTTGTGCCAATCTGGCACTGGCACAAGAACAGACACATAGACCAATGGAACAGAATAGTGAGCACAGAAATAAACCCATGTTTCTATGGTCAATTGATGTTTGACAAAGGGGACAGGAGCATAAAATGGAGTAAAAATAGCCTCTTCCACAAATGGTATTGGGAGAGCTAGACAGGTACATGCAAAAAAATCAAACTAGTCCACCCACTTAAACCATACACCAGAATAAACTCAAGCTAAAAGGCTTAAATGTAAGTCGCAACACCATAAAAGTCCTAGGGGAAAACATAGGCAGGAAAATTTCAGATATTTCATGAAACAGTATATTTCCAGGGGCAAGGGATATAAAGGAAAGAAGAAACAAATAGGACTTCATCAATATAGAAAGCTTTTATATGGCTAAAGAAAACATCAGCAAAATGAGAAGTGGACCAATCTTATGGGAAAATATTTTGCCAGTGATACCTTGGAGGAGAGTTTGATCTCCAGAATATATAAAGAACTTGTATGAACTTAAAGACTCAACTTATAATGAGTCATTAACAAATTAACAAAAAGTGCTGGTGAGGTTGTGGAGAAAAGTGAACCCTAGTGTACTGTTGGTGGGAATGCAGACTGGTGCAGCTACTGTGGAAAATAGTATGGAATTTCCTCAAAAATCTAGGAATGGAACTGCGTTTTGATCCAGTGATCCCACTGCTGGGGTTATACCCCAAGAATCCCGAAACATCAATTCAAAAGAACCTATGCACCTCAATGTTCATAGCAGTATTTAAAAGAACCAAGTGCTGGAAACAGCCTAGGTGCCCATTAGTAAATGAGGGGATCAAAAAACTTTGGTACATTTACTCAATGGAATACTGTTCAGCAGAAAGAACTAAGGAGCTACTACCCTTTGTAACAACATGGATGGAACTGGAGAGCACTGTGCTAAGTGAAATAAGTCAGGCAATGAAAGACAAATATATGATCTTACCTATAAGTGGAACCTAATCAACAAAACAAGCAAGCAAAATATAACCAGAGATATGGAAGCAAGGAACAAACTGAGAGCGACCAGAGGGGAGGGAGGTGGGGATAAGGGGAAAGAAGGGGAAGGGTCCAGCCAAGGAACATGTATGAGGGACCCATGGACAAAGACAACATCAGGGGGGTATTGACTGGGGGAGAGCAACAAGCCAAAAATTGGGACAACTGTAATAGAACAACAACAAAAAGTGGAAAAACTGATTATTTTTATAATCAGAAAAACTGATTATAAAAACTGATGTTTTAGTTCAGTTCAGTTTGATGTCATGGAGAACATGGAGTTAAAAGAATCATACCAAGACTGAGATCTTGGAGTACTGGCTACCTGGTGATCTGAGAAAGGGGTACCTCTGATAGTGAATGTTATTAGTTCAGTAGTATCTTGTGAGGTTAAATAAGATATTCAAATTTAATTGTGTGTCTTAGTCTTTTTTTAAAAATGTGTTTTAGTCATTTGTAAAAATGAGTGGATTAAGGATAAAAAGGCTGGAGACATAGATTTGAGAGTACTGTATATAATGTTTTGGTTATTGCAGTGTCAGGACTGAAAAATAAAATCCTAGTACAGAGAAAATCCAAGCACCCTGCTTGTAATTAATGCCATAACAGTCTTTCTGGATGCTGTCAGAATGGGCAGGGTAGGACAAAATGGTGCTGAACTATAACCCAGAAAAGACCACTGACGTCAAACCAGGCAGCCGAAATGATGGGCTTTGCCAAAACAGATATCTGCATAGCAACCTGAGCCAGAGGAGAACCACCAATGATATATTGCCACTTTGCTCAAAAGGGACCAATCTCCAGCTCCCACGAAGAGAGCCAACCGGAATAAAACCCTGCCACATTCCCGGCCTGAGCGCCGCTACTTTAGCCCCACTTTGCAGACTGGAGAACCTCGTCCAGGTGTGCAAACCCCAGTGAAGCTCTGTACTGCCTAACTTTGTGGCTGATTGGCATTACTTCCTCGGAGGAGCCTAAGAAAACCTTTCAGATTCCAAGTACTGTTTTGATGCCAGGGTTTTTTGTTTTCTTTATAAATTATGATAGATAAAATTCTGAATTGACCCTATCATCCTCACTCCCTGCATAATCCCTGAAACTTGGTGGCGTTTACTCCTATGATTAGGTTTTGTTATATTGCTCAGCAAACTTTCAGAAGAGAAGTTGATCCTCTGTTGACCTGACCTAATCTCATGAGCCCTTTAAATCTATGTCTAGAGGTCAGAGTCCAAAGAAGTCAGAGTTGGAAGAGGAGAGGCATTTATGTGCTGTTGGCTGGTTTGAAGTTGGAAGGGTCCACAGGGCAAGGAGTTACTCTGGCAGGTAGGGGCTTACAACATACCCTGTCCACAGCCAGCAAGGAAATGTCATCAGACCTCCAGGAGCTGCATTCTACCAGCAAGAAGAATGAGCTTAGAATCTGATTTTTTCCAGAGCCTCCAGAAACTAAGCTCACAGCAAACACCTTGATTTCAGCTTTGTGCTACCCTAAGCAGAGAACTTGGTTAAAATGTCCAAGACCTCCAACCTGCAGAAGTATGAACTATTAAATGAATGTAGCTATAAGTTACTGAGTTTGTGGTAACTTGTTACACAGAAAACATGCGAAGTTTGTGAACAGCAGGCAGTTGAAGGGTACAGGAGTGTATGTAATCATTATGTAAACCCACACATTTAAGGTTGTGAGAATATGGGGAATACAAAGAAGTTAAATAGCTGGCAGGAAACTGGCCCCTGGTTTGTCCTAGTACATCCACAGGTTCATTTTCACTACCAAAAGCCTCCCATTTCTTCCTCTGGGAGCTCTCTGTGGATGGTTTTGGCTGGGTCTGGCTCCGTGCCCTTCTCGTATGCTCTATGGCAGTTAGTCTGCACTCCTTTCATACCACTTAGTGTACCGCCTTGTAACATTGTTCCCTGTCCATGGGCAGCCTGAGTCTTACTTCATGTTGTAGAGGAATCATCTAGCAGAGTTCTTGGTATTCAGCACATATTTGTTTAATGAATGAACATAAGGATTTGTGAAATGCTAGATGGGAAAGAAAAGACAGCTGGAGGAAAACAGGGAGGGAAGGAAGATGCATATCATAACGGGGACTCAAAAACCAAATTAGAAATTGTAGGATGATGGATATCAGTGGTCAGTAACTGAGTGAGGAGTTGAAAAGTCAAAACGATTTTGCTAGGGAGATCCCACTCCAGAGTGCAAACTGTTTAGAGTAAAATAATGAACGTTAAAACAAGATCTGAGCAGTTACAATAAAAAGCAGATCCTCAGTGCCTCACATTGTGTTGCAGAGGTGAACATACCGTGGGTCTTAATATATAGAGAAAAGTGGTCTCCATACACAGGGAAGAAAGTCATGTATGGCCTTGTGAAAATTTGTTAATGGTCTCCTTTTTGTTAATACCACTGTTAAGTATTTATAAAGCCTACTGTTGACTAAAAATATATGCAATATTCAGTTTCCTGTTTAATGGTGGAAAAAGCCTGTTCAGTGTAAGGATCAGGAAAAGAATTCTGGGCATGATAAAAAAAATGAAAAAAGCAGGAAAGTAAGTGGGATCTTAAATTCTGTTAAGTTTCTAATGTCATCATATCAAGGGGATAGAAATAACTTCTACCAGAGCTTCCTTAGGCCTGATTATGAAAGATATATTAAACTAAAAATGATAGCTTGGGCTATTTCATACAATGCCGAAGAACTGACTGATAATGTGTTCTTTGTAACTAGGATACATTTCATAGGTGAATGGAAAATAAGATGCACTTTAGGAGTTAGCCATTTTTTATATACATACTTGAAGCTTATTGGGGGATGGATTTGTATATGAAGAGGACGCTCCAGGACATCATAAAAGAAATTTGACCAGGACTCTACAGGGTGCGTATGAATGAGAATGTGTTTCCTCTGTCCCTTTCAGTTGTTGCCATTATCAGATATTACTCCCCCCCCCCAAAAAAAAAGGCTTTGTGCAAGGATTAGAGGAGAGGGGCAGCTCCTAAAAAGAAGGTAGTTAATGTAGATATGATTTGAGTTTTGTGTGTGAGCTTACCCCAAGCTTGGGGTAAGGTTTAAATTACCTCACTGTGAAAGGTTTAAATTTATAACTAATGTTAACCTGAATATACCACTTAGTGTTTTAACTGTTTTTGAAACTCCAAGTAGTTTCTTTATTATTTTCTCAAGTTCTTAAGACACTTAATTCTCCCTCTCGACTTCCTCTTCATCTTAGAAACTGCAATTTCCTTTGTAGGAACAACTTCCTGCTGAACATTTCTCTCTTTGGCCACTTCTCTCTTGGATGCCCTGTGTTTTTACCTAAAGCCATAAATGCATTGCAACACTAGGTCATTTCATCATCTTGTGAATTGAGAAAGTCTAGCAGGAAATCACAAGTTGACTGTTCTAAACACAAGCCTCATGTTTCTTGGTTGCTGTGTCATGATAGGCAGTTGGTGTTCTTAATGGCAGTTATAAAGAGGACACTTGATAGAAGAAACTTCTTTTGTAGTGATATATTTGAGTGTAGTAATATGGAGAACAAAGTTCATGTGGGAAAAAATTTTACCCTGGTCTAAAAAAGATCCTGTTGTCCAGTGATATTTTCCCTTCTGGTCATATTAAGTTCATTAATTTCCAACAGTGACTCTTTTGGTTTGTCTATTTGCTTTTATTTTTTAAGGTGTTTTGGGTTCTCTTCCCTCCCACCCCACCCAATCCCCACACTTCCCTAACAGTCCCTTTGTATAGAATCATTTCCTTTAACAGAATTCAAAGAAATCTCCGTTTGTTTTATCTTCTGTTCTCTCCTGTGTTCTGCACTGCAGATCTGTTATGTACTGTTAATCTCATCTTTTCTGTGCAGGAGCTGATATTCTGATTATTATCTCCTGAAAAGATGGTTTCCTAGACATAACAATAGGTCAGAACAGAAGTGGTTAACCTATCAAGTCAGTAGTATCTATAAATTTTGTTGTGGTCTTTAAGAGGGTCTTTTTATGTGTGTGACATCTGATCAGACAGAAATCTGTCTGCTCTCCTCCCAAAGCAGAAGGAACATTTTTAGCTTCCTCCTTTTTCAACTGGAGTAGTGATGTAAAATTTATTTCCCCTTCATTGCTGTTTAGATGGAACAGTTGACCCTAAGGCTCCCCACATATAAAGGAAAGGTGTGTTGGGGACAAATTATTTTTTTGCTCTTGTTATTTGAAGATAAGATAAAAATAATTTTTCAGGAAAGCAATATGATTAGAATTTATTTCATATTCTCTCCCAGTAAAATTTTTATGCCTATGTATACCCTTAAAACCATGAATACATAATCCAAGTGAGGCTTTGAAGGAATTCAGTCTCAAAGAAGGAGATAGGCATGTACATAAATAGTTGTAGTACATAGAAATTCAGTAATAGAAGTGGGTACAATATGTGCTGGTGACAAGAAGAAAAGCCTTCTTTAGCATATAGTAGATACATGCTAAAAGCAAGTGTAGGAAAATACTAAGTGATAGAAAATAGGTAGTGTGGATATATGAGTGCTCACTGTAAAATTCACTCGTCCTAGAATGTTGGGTTTGAAAATAAAGGCTTCATAGATGTAAGATATTTGAACAAAGTTGTTGACATGAAATATGAGTTTGCCAGGTAGTCAGGAAGAAGGAAGGGCATTTCAGGAAAAGAAATAATCTGTAAAAAAAAAAAAAAAAAAAGGAAAAAAAAACATTCTGGGGGAAAAAAGTAATTTGGTGTAGCTGAGTTATGCTTTTTTAATGGAAAAACAGTAGTAACTAAGATTAGAGAATTAAGATAATAAGGGGCTTGAATATCAAACTATTTACTTTTTATTTATGCTTGCAAAAGATAGGGAAATCTTCTCTCATATTTAACCAAACTGACATCTTTCTTGACTACATTTACTCTGTAGCTTCTGCCTTATTCCCCAGCCTGTGTGAAGCAAAATTCCCTGAGACACATCTTTAAGTTCTCTGTCTCTAATGTCTTGTCTCCATTTCCAGTCTGACTTCTGCCACCGCCCCCTACCCCATGGGTGCTACTCCCCAAGCCCACCAACCACCTTCAGGCAAACTCTCCATCTTCATTCACCATGGCTCAGCAGTAGCACTGGCACTAGTGATCATTTGCTTCTCCTTAAAAACAGCGATAAGATATTTTTTTAAGGGAAGAGAATGAAAGTCATGCTGTTTCACTTGCAGACACATATGTCTTGCCAGGTGAAATGTGTGTTGTGGTGACAGAAGTTTGAAAACTATGACAGTATATGGGTTCAGATGGGTCAGGTTGGGAGTCTCAGCTGTCATTACTTTTTACCTGCGAGCAAATTACTTAACCTTTTGGGGCCTTCTCTATGAGTATAAAAATACCTATCTCATATCGCTATAGTAATGGTCAAAAGGGGTCATGGAAATAAACCCTCTGGTACACATTAGCTTGCTTTAAAGAAAAAGGAAAACTCATTCCTAGGTTTTAACAAGTAGCTAGAAATCCTCAGTCTGGAAACTTCTGGAATGTGGTCATCACCTTTTTATTCTAATTGCTGGTATCTTTTGCCTTCTGGCTCCATCATGCTGACCACATCACAACTCCTGTTGTCTTAGTTTAGAGTACCCTGTTTTTTCCAACCTTTGGTTTCACCTGTGACATACCTGGTTATTTTCAAGTCACCTTTTCTAGTGAGAATTTTCCACTAATGCTTCTTATCCATAAACTTGAGCCCTTGCTGCCCCTGTGAATTCTCCCATGTCCCACAACTGTTGCTTCTATATTGTACGTTTCTTGAGGGCAAGAAAAATATCTTATTTTCCTTTGTCCCCAGCCTAGACCAATGTCTGGTACATAGCAAACTTGTAATCAATGTTTGATGAGTAAGGATAGGAAGGCTTACAATTTGCATAGTGTTTGCTGGGCTGAGTAAGAAAAGATACTCTCAGTGTTCTTAAGAACCTTATTGTGCTCTTTATACTCTTTCATTTAATCCTCATGATGGCTTTGTGAAATAGCTATTATTTTTATTCTTTTATACTTTGAGACTTTGAGGCTAAGAATGGTTAAAAAACTTATTCAGGCTAGTAAATATTGAAGATAGAATTTACAGCCAGGTCTGTCTCAGTCAAGTGTCAGTTCTGTACTATTGCATCAAATAAAGATGTCTTGTCCATCTTCATGTTTCCCATATTGCCTAAATTTTTCTTTGTGTGTACATGGCAGTGAATTAAGATTTTCTTTCAACTAAATAGTGTCAAAAGTGAGTCATTTCTATGCCAGGAACAATATCTGATTTGAAAGAATTAACAGTGTTTAACATTTTTAGCTGGGGTTAGATTCTGTGCTAGGTACAGAGAAAATTAAAGGGAAGAGGTACAAGAGCTAGAATTGGAATAAGAGTCTTCAAGAACTTACTCCTTAGTTAGTGATCTAATTGTGGAAAATAGAGGTAAACGTGAAAATATTCAGGCTACTGCTATAGAAGAACATATTCCTTAAATGGGATTATAAAACTTGATTAAAATTCTCCTGTTCATCAGGAAAATAGTATTTCAAATAGTGCTGTTACTTTTATAGGTAGTGATGAAAGTTGCAATCTCCTCTTACTGAAAGGCTTTTATAAAAATCATATTTTTCAAAAATCCCATAGACCAATCCCATAAATTACCAGTTTTATTATGAAAGATATGAAAACTATTATGGTATAATTCTTATTTAGGGTTCTTTAAACATTTCTAATCCAAAAAAGTTTGACTCTATAGTGTGGAGAAAATTGAACACTATTATTTAACTTGATTTTGGTAATTTGAGATTTCTAGGTTTAAAGTTTGGCAGTAGTCTAATTAAAATTTTTCTCTTTTAAGAAAAAGATAATACTTTATGTTATGTAACCTTACCAAGTAAGTACTCTACTCAGATCTAAAATAAGTAAACCATTTTGTTGATATACAAATCAGGGAGGATTTCAGTGATATTACTATTATTTAAAATTTCTACTGAATTCACATTAATATTTGATTGTATTGAAATGTAGTATTCTGGCTTAAGTTTCATTTTTTAGAATTCCAAGTTAAAAAGAGAGAATGTGAAAGATAATGACCTTTGGATATTAATAAATATGCAGGGTTACAGGTCTAGGAAAAATAAACTGTAGAAATTGCTAACCCTTCAGGTTTACTTTTTCATTGCTGTTGTTCACTGTGATAATCATGTGTTCTTCTTCTTTCCTTCTTCTTTTTTAAATAAAAGTTGGGCTCCTTTTGACCTGTGATCATCTATTCTTTTAGGTTAATTTGTTGTACTCATTCTAGGTGTGGTGCCGGTGTCTACTGAGCCATCTTCTTTTCTGTTGTTCATCTGGGAATTTAAAAACTAGGATTAGGACATATGTGAAGAAAGTCAGTTAAGTTAAAAGGGATTGTAGAACAAGAAAATGTTGGTAAACCTGACACTTCTCTAATGTTAAAATAGCTAAAACAAAACAGTTCTACTAAAACAGTTAGTTACCTTATTTTACTTTACATGTAACCTTAGTTATCTATATAAACTTCTAAAATGAAGACTTTCAAAAGCAGTTAAACATTGTTACATAGAAAATGTCCCATTTTGTATATATTTCCAAATTGATTGGATATAATCACTTTGCCTTCTCTATGTAGTTTTGAAGTCTAAATAGATTGACTTTCATTTTCTTTCTTTTTTTTAAATGTCTGTTCAGCAAAAAAAGAATAAATACAGTACCTCCTGTTCGCTCTGCTCTTGGCCACTTTGTGACAGTTCAGTTTTAGATGCTGTCCTCAGTGTTAGCTGAGTTGTAATCTTTTTATTTGTTCTGAACAACCTTATTTGCAATTATACCTAACTTAATCAAGGAGACATAGACTCAGCTTGAAGAAAGGACCTTCGAAAAACAGACAATGTTTAATAGGTGAGGCCAGGTAGAATTTTTAGCCAAAACTGGCAGACAGTTTTCAAGATATGTGATTTTATTTTTCTTCGTCTGGTTTAGAAATTTAATTCCTTTACTTTTTTTTCTTTCTTTTTCGGTTTTAGTAAAATAAATCAAGTTAATAACTATTAAGAAAACAGACTTTTAAAAGCAGGGCCTTTACTGAAATCACTCCAGTTGATTTACATTCTCAAGCTATTTGAAATTTCTTTTTTTGTTCAGTTTCTTTTAGGGTAGTTATAATTTAAGTCGAAAAGCTGTGGATGATAAAGGAAGGAATTTGTATCAATAAATTTGGGGCTCTTATAACTATGACTAAGAATGGGGAACAATAGGAAAGGTTTTTCAGTTTGACTTTATTCAAAGTTATTCATTACCCGAATGCTTAAGATTCATGCTAATACTGGTCTAATAATTTTCCCAGGAAGTTGTATTAATCCTGGGAAATTTATCATCTTACGTGATCTTGAAGTAGGAGCCTCTATAAGAAAAAGTTGGTTTCGGAATTTCTGTTATTAATTTGGGGGGGGGGTATTTTGTTAGGCATACTTTGAGTTACTTAATGAACAATACTGAATCCAGTTATTGGAAGAATTAAGTGTTTTAAACTTTGATTGTAAGAACCAGTTGCAGGAAGTTATATGGGCATTCCATAGGAAAAAAGATTAGCTTTGCTGGCTTTGAAAGACAGGCAATGGACAAGGCTATGTGGAAAGTAATATGAGCTGAGAGCAGCCCATTAACCTGTAGCTAATTGCCAGCAAGAAAGCAAGGTATCTTGATCTTCTGGCCAAAATGGCAGAGTAGATAAACACTGTGCTTGCCTCTTCCATGACCATATCAAAATTACTACTAAATTATAGAACACACCTGAAGACTAGCTCAACAGAAGTCCTGTAACTAAGGATATGAAGAAGAACCCACAATGAGAATTGTAGAAGGAGTAGAGATGTGAAAGGGGCAGGTCCCTCACCCATAGTTTGACAATTAAGAATGGGAAGTGATATCTCAAATGCAGAAGTGCCCCCTAAGGAGTAAGGGTTTCCAGCCTCACACCAGGCTCCCGGCCTGGAATACCGGTGCTGTGAACACATCTGGCTGTGAAAACCTTTAGGGATTTTTCCCAGGTGAGACATTAGGTGACTGTAGACCCAGGAGTTCTTCTTGAGGGGCCTATACTCAGATTTGTTTGCTCACAAACTCACTCTCTGGTCTCCAGTACAGGGACACCAGCTTGAACACTGCCAAGGACATATGGGGAGGAACAGAATTAACTAGCTTAAGGTTGAGAGCTAGAGGGTCAGGGGTTAGTATGACTCCCTCTGGAGACAGAAGCATGGACAGGTGCCATTGCTCCTTTGTTGAACCCCTCCCAGCAGCAGGCTCAGGGAGGCACCATTTCTAAGCTCTCCATTAACCTAACACCATTCTCCCTGTCCTGGTAATTTCCTGAGAACCCAGCCCCACCCAACTCAAAAGCCCAAACCAAGCCACTACCAGCTTTTTTTCCACGTAAGTGGCCTTTTTTGGCTAATGTCAAGGACTTTCCTAAAGTCTCTCAAAAGTCTGCAAACCTCAGACAAGCTGCAGCTAGCCATGGCATGCCCTGCACCTCTTGCTAAGAGACCACAGGCCCAGCACAAGCAACATTTGGCCTCAACTTGCATTGTAACTCCCACCAGGTGGCCCCAAGCCTGGCGTAAGCTGTGGTCAGTGGTGCCTGGAAATGTTCCTTCAACTAAGAGGGCTGCAGGACTGGCATAAGAGGCAGCTGGCCTCAGCCCACATGCTAGTGTCCACCAAGGTGTCCCTAGTCTGTCAGTAGTGGTACCAGTCTTGGTTCATAGCATAGCCTTTCCCAAACAGCTCCAAGCCCAGCAAAACTGGCAACCAATCACAGATTACTTTGGAACTCCTACCAGACGGGCCCAAACTGAACGTAAAAAGTGGCTGAACTTGGCCTGAACTGGAGCCCTGCCCAAGGGGCTCCAGAACTGACACATCTGGTAGCCAGTTTTAGACCACACCAGAGCACCATGCAATAAGCTCTACAAATGACACACCCAAAGGGTGGATTCGGCTAGCACTGCAGCCATGCTAAAGTGACTGTGCTTTGTGGGGTTAGCCACTGTACTGCAACTTCTCCATTGTAGTCACAGCCAGTCAGCCTGAGGGTCAGTCCCACCCACTGCCATGCCAAGAGCAATCAAGGCTTGACCACAACAGGAGGGAGGGCACACAACCCACACAAGGAAAGCTCCTGGAGCACAGCTCAGGTGAACGGAGAGACTGTGACACTGGGTCCTATAGGACACCTACTAATTAAAGCCACTTTTCCAAGTCTGCTATTAGCAGACTTGCCTAATACTTACAAACAAATACAGGGAGGCAGCCAAAACGAGGAAGCAAAGAAACAAATCCCAAATGAAAGAACAGGAGAAAATACCATAAAAGAAACTGGGTGAAATGGAAATAAGCAATATATCAGATACAGAGTTCAAAACACTGGTTGTAGAGATGCTTAATGATCTTAGGGGAAAAGGAGATGAACTGAGTGAGAACTTACACAAAGAGATAGAAATCATAAAAAAGGAACCAGTCAGAAATGAGAAATACAGTAACTGAAATGAAGACTAAGTTAGAATCAACAGCAGATGAAACAGAGGATCCAGTCAATGATCCAGAAAACAACATACCAGGAGACATCTAATCAGAAGAACAAAAAATAAAAGAAGAAAACAAAATGAGGATAGTTTAAGGAAACTATGGCACAATATCAGGTGAACTAGCATTCACATCATAGGGGTACCAGAAGGAGGAGAGAGAGCATGGGATTGAAATTCTATTTGAACAAATAGTGACTGAAAGCTTTCTTAAGCTAGTGATGGGAATAGACATACGAATCCATACTTTGTCCCAAACAACATGAAACCAAAGTGTCCCACACCAAAGCACATCGTAATTAAAATGACAAAGGTTAAAGATAAAGAAAGAATGTTCAGTGTACCAAGAGAAAAGCAGTTGGTTATGTACAAAAGAGCTCCTATAAGACTCTGAGCTGTTTTGTCAACACGAATTCTATATGCCAGAAGAAATTGGCACAACATGTTCAAAGCAATGAAAAGCAGAGATATACAGCCAAGATTACTCTATAAAGCAAGGTTGTAATTCAGAATTGAAGGAGAAACAAAGAGCTCTCCAGCTATTAAAATGCTAAAGGAGGTCATTAGTACTAAACTAATACTATAAGAAATATTAATGAGATTTCCTTAAGTAGAAAATAAAATGATAAAAATATTAATAAAATATCAGAAAGAAAAAAATCTCAGTGATAAAGTCAAATACTTAGTAAAAGTAGTGGGTAAATCAACTATAAAGCCAGTACAAAAGTTAAAAAGAAAAGTTGAAAAATTATGAGTAATTACAGCAGTAAATTAAGGGATGTATACATACACAGAAGAAGTTTAAAAAATGACAAAATGAGATGTGGAAGGGGTAATCTTAGAATGTATTTGAACTAAAGCAACCATCAACATAAAATAGACATCTGTAAACATTGTTTGGTGTATATGAAGCACAATGTAATTACAAACCAAAACTCTACAAGAGATATATACAAGGGGGACCAAAACAACACCCTGGAATTTATTTATAAAATATTGTGTGTTTGTTCTTACATGTTTAAGCTTCAATCATCTTCAAAGTACTCTCCATTTGATGTAATACACCTATCCAGACTTTTTCACTTGTGGGGGCAACTTTGCCAGCAAGTTCCCCCCCCCCATCCGCCACGGATGAAAGTAACACTACCAAGACATGATCTGCTTGGGGAGGAGAGGTGGCCAATCTCTCAGAGGAGAAGGGCCACGAGCCCCTTCCTCAATGGCTTTTATTGGGTTGTAATACACAGGAATACAGGTGGCAAAAATCAAACAGTAGATAATATTTCAAAGAAATCTGAGGGCTTAGTATGAGACAGTGTCTGTCAGGAAAGGGGGTTGCAGAAACTTTGGGAAACATACTCATTTCCTGCTTGGACCCTTAACAGATGAATGAAAGTGCTCTTATCAAATCAGGCTTCACAGGACTTTTAGGAATTCTTTCTTATGCCCGATCACCCTGGATCTCGCTCTAGCCAGGACGGGCTGCACCGCCTCCCCCATCACAGGTTTTCGGGCTTAAGTGGATTAGAGCCAGAAAGTGCTTCTCCCAGAGGATATGGGGACTCGGGCTGTCAGAATAGGCAGGGGGTGAGGGTCTATCACTTCCTCTTTGTTGCAGCCCCCCCACCCTGAGTCCTTCCACGATGGCCTCCAAGTGATCGTGTCTGGCTTAGATTGCCCTCCTCTGAGGGGTTTTACCTGTCATTGACTAACTGACCATGCACTGGGGGCAGGGGAGGAAGCAGAGACAAGCTTTGTCTCCTTAGTGGCTCACATTCCGGAGATGACTTATCATCCTTAGCCATGTGGGGGCATTTACAACTCTGGAAACCAGGCAGAGCGATTCCCAACATTCACTGCTCAAAACAGTTTTTGAACTTGCCAATCTTGATGCCTTTTAGTGCTTCTATAGATTTTTTTTTTTATCCTCACCAAATGACATGTATTTTTTTCATTGTTTTTGGAGAGGAAGGCAGAAAGAGAAACACAATGCAGGAGAGAGAGAGGAGCGTCAATTGATTGGTTGCCTCCCATAAGCACCTGAGTGGGGAATCAAACCCACAACCTAGTTATGTGCCCTAATGAGGAGTTGAATTTGCAAGAACTTGCAACCTTTCGGCAAAATCACAACCTTTTGGTTATAGGGTGATGTGCCAAGCAATTGAGCCACCCCAGCCAGGGCTTCTACCATTTTTTGTTTCACCTCTTTCACATTGGCAAAACCTTTCCCTTTGAGGACTTTTTTCATCTGGGAACACCAAAAAAAGTTGCTTGGGGGAAGAACAGGTGAATAGGGAGGGAAGGGAATGGGAGTCAGGACATTTTTAGTCAAAAACTGCTGAACAGTTGTGGCAATGTGGCAGGTATGCTCGTAAATCACCCATCATGAAATGGGCAAATAGGTTGAAAGACTCTTCCAAAAAAATGCACTGAGGCTGAATGTAGCCTCTCATACAATGCTAGCCGGTGCACTGATACAGTTGGGTTCCTAGAATACTCATCTAGTAGGGGAACCCTGTACTACAAGGGGCCCACTCTCCAGAAGATAATTCTGGGTTTTTGGGGGGGTTGCCCCTTTTACATAAATGAAGGATCCAAACACAACACTGTAGAAAGTCATCAACATGGAAAAGAGTAAGAAAGGAGCAGAGGAGAACTACAAAAGCTATTAGAAAACAAATAATGAGGACTTCTGCCAAGATGGAGGCATAGGTGGAAGCACTGTGCCTCCTCCCACCACCAAGTTTAAAAACAACAAAGTTTTAGCAACAAAAACACAGCCAAAACCACAGAAAATTGAACTTCACGGGAGTCTGACAACAACGAACCCTTCAGCCAAACTGGCACAAACAGATCAAAACATGGCTCAAGAAAAGCTTAGAGCCCCAGAGCCGATAAATCTAAGCAATGAAGAAATAGCCAAACTTTCAGATGCACAGTTCAAAACACTGGTGATCAGGATGCTCACAGAACTGGTTGATTTTAGTCACAAATTAGAGGAACATATGAAGGCTAAACTAATTGAAATGAATGGAAATGCACCGGAAACCAATAGTAATGGGAAGGAAACTGGGACTCAAATCAAAGGAGTGGACCAGAAAGAGGAAAGAAATGACCAAACAGAAAAGAATGTAGAAACAATAATTCAAAAAAATGAGGAGAGGCTTAGGAACCTCCAGGACATCTTTAAACATTCCAACATCTGAATTATAGGGGTGCCAGAAGGGGAAGAGGGACAGCCATGACTGGAAAACTTATTTGAACAAATAATAAAAAAGAATTTCCCCAAGCTGGCAAAGGAAATAGACTTCCAGGAAATCCAGGAAGCTTAGAGAGTCCCAAAGAAGTTGGACCCAAGAAGGAGCACACCAAGGCACATCATAATTACATTAGCCAAGATTAAAATGAAGGAGAGAATTCTAGAAGCAGGAAGAGATAAGGGGACAGTCACTTACAAAGGAGTTGCCATCAGACTGTCAGCAGATTTCTCAAAAGAGACTTTACAGGCAAGAAGGGGCTGGAAAGAAGTATTCCAAGTCATGAAATCCAAAGACCTACATCCAAGATTGCTCTATCCAGCAAAGCTTTCATTTAGAATGGAAGGGCAGATAAAGTGCCTCTCAGGTAAGATCAAGTTCAAGGAGTTCATCATCACCAAGCCCTTATTATATGAAATGTTCAAGGGACTTACCTAAGAAAAAGAAGATAAAAAAGATGAACAGTGAAAGGACAGCAAACTCACAGTTATTAACAACCACACCTAAAACAAAAGCAAACTAAGAGGACAGCTAGATCAGGAGCAGAACCATAGAAATGAAGATCTCATGGAGGGTTAGCAACAGGGGAGTGGGAGGAGAAGGGGGGAGAAGGTACAGAAAATAAATAGCATAGATGGTAGGTAGAAAATAGATAGGGGGGAGGGCAAGAATAGTATGGGAAATATAGAATCTAAAGAACTTGAAACACGTGGTCATAAACTAAAGGGGGGAATGGTGGGGGAGGGGTGTGCAGGTGGAGGGGAATGAAGGGGGGAAATAGAACAACCGTAATGGCATAATCAATAAAATATATTTTTAAAAAAGAGCATTTGAGACATTGCTTTCCAGCATTTGTAATTAGTTTGGCTCAAATAAACTCATTTTAGGAAAAAAAGAAAAGAAAGAAAACAAATAATAACATACAATACCTCGTAATAATATTTTCATTGTAAATGGGAAACCTATAAATATATATGCATCCACAAGAAACCGAATTACATAAAAAGACACAAAGTAAAGGAATGGGAAAAATATTTTATGCAAATAAGATAAAAAATACCCCTGGGGTTGTAATACTTATATCAGACAAAACAGACTTCAAAATAAGGCCTCAAACAAGACAAAGACATTTCATAATGATAAAAGGATCAATCCAACAAGAGGGTATCATTCTTGTAAACATCAGCTAACCCAAGATAGAAGCAACTGAATATACAAGGTCTGTCCAGAAAGGTAACCAGCCTTGTTATATGAAAAATAGGGACACTTACTGAAGAAGATACAAGATACAAGAAACATTGTACATAGGACAATGATGTCTCAGTACCCTTCAAAGTGCACACCTTCGGACCTCACACAGTTATCCCATTGCCTTCAGCTGCCCCATTGTCATATTTTCCTGCATCTCACCAACAGTCTGAAATCTCTTTTTTTTCAGAGCGGATTTTAGTTTTGGAAAAAAGCCAGAAGTCACAGGATGCCAAATCTGGGCTATAGGGGGCTGAGTTATTTGGGTGATTTGATGTTTTGCCAAAAAACCCTGCACAAGATGTCATGCATAAGTGGGTGTGTTGTCTTGAAGCTGCCAATCACCAGTTGCCCATAGCTGTGGCCTTCTCATTCATCTGAATAATTTCCACAGAGGAATGTTGAAGCTTAATGCAAAATGTGATGCAGATTTGTTGCTTTCCTTACCCAGTCATTTTGAATGCGATGGCCATACAGTACACATGCTCACTCAGTGGCATCTCCAGCCCTACTGACTAGTCACATTGAATTTGTCATTATTTTCGCATGCTCATTCCAGTCTCCTCTCCTTGTAACTTGGCTGCCAGGTAACATTGATGTTGTGCATACCATTCTTGTTATATTAACAATGGTTGGGCTTTTTCTGTATAGATTTTGTGTAAAGCCAATATTAACAGACATATAGGAAGAGATTGACAGCAACACACTCATGAATGGGGACTTTAACAGTTTATTGATATTGATAGATAGATCAGATAGAAAATCAAGAAAGAAACAATAGCCTTTAGTGAAACATTAGACCAGATGGATTTAATTGATATTACTAGAACACTATTTTTTCACCCAAAGCAGTAGAACAAACTTTCTTTTCAAGCACTTAAAGAACGTTTTCTAGGAAGGACCACATGCTAGACTAAAAACAAGACTCAGTAAACTTAAGTAGGAAGACAATAAGCATCTTCTCTGATCACAGTGGTATGAAACTAGAAATCAATTATGAGAAAAAAACTAAAAAATAAACACATGAAGGCTAAATTACATGCTACCAGTGAATAGGTTAACAACCAGATCTAGGAAGTAATGAAAAGGTACTGTGATACAAATCAAAATGAAACACATCAATCCAAAATCTATGGAACACAGACAAAGCAATTCTAACAGAAATATGTGGAATACAGGCCTACCTTCAGAAACAAGAAAAACCTCAAATAAAAATTGCAACCTTATGTTTATGAGAACTCAAAAAAGAATAAAGGCTCAAAGTGAGTAGAATGAAGGAAATAATAAACATCATAACAGAAATAGACAAAGTAGAAGTCAAAAAATAGAAAAGATCAATGTAACTAAGAGCTGGTTCTGTTAAAAGACAAAATTGATAAACCAAAATTGACAAACTCATCAAGAAGATAAGAGAAAGGTCCAAAATAAATAAAATAATAAATGAAACAGGAGAAGTGACAATTGACACCACAGAAATAAAAAGAAGTATAAGCAAATATTGCATACAATTATATGTAAGCAAGTCAGACAACCTGGAAGAAATGGATAAATTCATAGAAACATAAAAACTATTCCAAAACATTGAAGAGAAGGGAGAGCTTTCAACACATTTTATGCTGCCAGAATTACCCTGATTTCAAAATCACACAATGACATAGTGAAAAAAATAAAATTATAGGCCTATATTCCTCATGAACATACATAGAGAAATCTTCAACAAAGTATTTTGGATCATATTCAGCAATACATTAAAAAGAGCACATACCATGATCAAGTGGGATTTATAACTGTGGTACAAGGTTGGTCCAATATCCACAAATCAATTAACGTGATAACACCACATAACTGCTTGAAGGATCATATGATCATATAAATAGGTGCTGGCAAAACATTTGATAAAATTCAACATCCATTTATGATTAAAGCTCTCAGCAAAGTGGGAATGAAGGGAACATACCCCAACAACATAAAGGCCATATACTCAGTGTTTTCTACCAGGGAAGCACAGTTGCTTTCTCTCAGGGTTCAGTCATTTGGGTGACAGTGCTTGCTTGACTGACTGCAGGGGCCACAACTCTAGTTCCCCAGAAGTAAATCAGATGTCCATCATAAATTACATTGTTTGCAGAGTTTCTAGACAAAACAGCACAGTGTGGTCAAGGTACTGAGCATGCAAAATATTTGTATCAGAATATTCCAAGAACTCAATTCCCAGGTGCTAGTCAAGAACCATTAAGGAAAATAGGTCCTTCTGAGAATGCACTGAATTGGAACAATTCAAAGTGTTGAACTGACTCTTCTAACACCTGGTAAATGTATTCAGAAACACAATTTCTGGTCAGAAACACATACAAAATGTTTTCCAATTATAAATATTCTGCTAGTTCTATTTATAGTTATATATTAAGTCTTTTATATATATAATTTTTCTAGTTATAATTATATTTCAAGTATGTTGTTTTACTAACTTGATTATTTGTAGTTAGAATTATCTTAGTTTCAAGTAAAAATACCTGTAATACTCCATAAATCAAGTCTAGCATTACTTTATTTTTTCAGAGTCAGTAAAATCTGGTTTTATTTTATTTTATTTTTATTTTTTTAATTAAATTTATTTATTTTTTTGAATTGATTATGCTGTTACAGTTGTTCTATTCCCCCCTCCATTCCCCTCCACCCTGCCCCCCCAACCCCACCATTACCCCCCTTTAGTTTATGTCCATGTGTCTCAAGTCCTTTAGGTTCTATATTTCCCAAACTATTCTCGCCCCCCCCATCTATTTTCTATCTACTGTCTATGCTACCTGTTTTCTGTACCTTCTCCCCCCATCTCCTCCCATTCCCCTGTTGCTAACCCTCCTTGAGATCTTCATTTCTATGTTTCCACTCCTGCTCTAGCTGTCCTTTTAGTTTGCTTTCGTTTTAGGTGTGGTTGTTAATAACTGTGAGTTTGTTGTCCTTTCACTGTTCTGTTTCTTTAACTTCTTTTTCTTAGATAAGTCCCTTTAACATTTCATATAATAAGGGCTTGGTGATGATGAACTCCTTGAATTTGGTCTTATCTGAGAAGCACCTTATCTGTCCTTCCGTTCTAAATGAAAGTTTTGCTGGGTAGAGCAATCTTGGTTGTAGGTCTTTAGATTTCATGACTTGGAATATTTCTTTCCAGCCCCTTCTTGCCTGTAAGGTCTCTTTTGAGAAATCTGCTGACAGCCTGATGGGGACTCCTTTGTAGGTGATTGTCCCCTTAGCTCTTGCTGCTTCCAGGATTCTTTCCTTCATTTTAATTTTGGCTAATGTAATTATGATATGCCTTGGTGTGTTTCTTCTTGAGTCCAACTTTTTTGGTACTCTCTGGGCTTCTTGGATTTCTTGGAAGTCTATTTCCTTTGCCAGATTGGGGAAATTTTCTTTTATTATTTGTTCAAATAGTTTTTCCACTGGTGGTTGTGTCTTTCCCCCTTCTGGTACCCCTATAATTCGGATATTGGAGCGTTTAAAGATGTCCTGGAGGTTCCTAAGACTCTCCTCATTTCTTTGAATTCTTGCTCCTTGACTCTTTTCTGTTTGTCCATTATTTGCTTTCTTCTGGTCCACTGCATTGATTTGAGTCCCAGTTTCCTTTTCATCTCTATGGGATTCCTGTGGAATTCCATTCATTTCCCTTAATTTAGCCTCCATATGTTTCTCTAATTTGTGGCTGTAATCCACCAGATCTGTGAGGAAGGTGATGACCAGTGTTTTAAACTGTGCGTCTGAGAGTTTTGCTATTTCTTCGTCATTTAGATTTATCTCTGGGGCTTTGAGTTCTGCCTGCGACATTTTTGGTCTGTTCTGGCCCTTTAAGTGGGACAAGCGGCGCCTTGGAGTCCCAGGTCGCTGGGTTGTGAAGCTGTATGTGGGGGCGTGGTCAGAGCGGGAAATGGCGCGCCGCCGCCGGCCGGTCCAATCGCTCACTCCCTCACTCGCGGCGCAACCAGGCAACCACAGTCAACTCATTGCCACCGCCTCCCCACTGTGTCGCTCCCCCGGTGGGCTGCTCGGTGGCTCACTAGGTCCAATCCTGGGTTTGGAACCCGCGCGACTGGATTCGTGCGTCTGGATTCCGCGCCCGGTCCGACCGAGCCCTCCTTTGTAAGTCCTCACCCGACGCCGGTTTCGCCCCTTACCGGTCAGGCTGAAGAATTTGTTGTTAGCGGACTTCCGAAAAGTTCAGTTTTCCGTGTTCTGGTTGTGTTTTGTGATGCTAATATTTAGTTGTCCCTAAACTTGGTTGTGTGAGGAGGCAGGCACATCCAGCTAAACCTCCATCTTGGCGGAAGTCTCTTATTTTATTTTTTAAAATTTATTTAATTAGTGTTCAAGTACAGTTTTCTGTCTTTTACTCCCGTCCCAGCCCACCCACCCCCAGTGCTCTCCACCTCCCTCCCATCCCCCCACCTTAGTTTTTGTCCATGTGTCCTTTATACTTGTTCCTGTGAATCCTTCCCCTTTTTCCCCTGAAATTCTCTCCCCTCTCCCATCTAGTCACTGTCCACCTGTTCTGTATTTCAGTGTCTTTGGTTATATTTTGCTTGCTTGTTTGTTTTGTTGTTTAGGTTCCTGTTAAAGATGAGATCATATGGTATTTGTCTTTCACTGGATAGCATTTCTTTATAATATCATGGCTCTTTAAAATTTCACCAAGATAAACATTGTTTTGATTGAATTCACAGTTCAAGCCAAGTATGTTGTGAAGAGTGAAGTTTCCTGGGCTAGCTGTGCTGTTTCTAGTTTTTGTATAGACTGAAAGAGTCTGACACGTTTTTTGTAGTTCATGTTCTTGCATGAATGTCAAAGAATATTAGTGTTCAGAGATGACCTATCTCCATAATACTGTTTTAGCTCATTATTACCAGTAGAATTCCTGATAGTATATTAAAAATTATTCTTTGGTTATTGAAATAAGCATTGTGAACCATTATGCCTTTTAAATTCCTTATTACTATTTTTTATATTGTTGTTCAAGTAGAGTTGTCTCCATTTTCCTCCTACCACTCTCCCCTGCCCCACCCATCCCTACTTCTCACCCTTGATCCTACCTAATTTTGTCTTTGACCATGGCTCCTTTATACATGTTCCTTAATGACCCTACCCATTCTTTCCTTCATTATCACCCTCTCACCTCCACTCTGGTTACTGTCAGTTCATTTCATTGTCTCTAGTTATATTTTGCTTGTTTGTTTTGTTGATTAGGTTCCACTTATAGGTGAGATCATATTGGTATTTGTCTTTCACCGCCTGGCTTATTTCACTTAGCATAGTGCTCTCCAGATCCATCCATGTTGTCATGAAGGGTAGGAGTTCCTTCTTTCTTTCTATTGCATAGTATTCCATTGTGTAAATATATCATGTTTTTTTTTTATCTGATTATTTACTGATGGACACTTAGATTATTTCCAACAGTTGGCCATTGTAAATTGGCTATGAACATTGGGGTGCATAATAAACAAATCAAACAATAAGTGCTGATGAGGTTGTGGAGAAAAGGAACCCTAGTGCACTGTTGATTGGAATAAATTCCTTATTATTAGTGTCCTTGGTGTTTCACCTTTATTGAACCTTGTAGTCATGGAAAAATAATTGGACAATTTTTTAGAGATAATTCTTTTTTGCCTTTGCATATTTATAGCTTTTGAAATTAAATATACAGGATGGGGCAAAAGTAGGTTTATAGTTGTTTGTATGGAAAATAATGCAATAATAATAATACAAGAATAAACTCTGTATTCCAGGTACTCACATCTGTAAACCTTCTTTTGCTCCTTCGTGTGTGTGTGTGTGTGTGTGTCTAATTTCCCTTTGTTTTTTTGGTTGGCATTATTTTCTAGACAGAGCCTCGTATAATGTGTATAGGATACTGGTGAACAGTGTGGATTCCTGAGATTATTTCCTTAACCAGTTTTATGACTCTAAACAACTACAAGTAAATTGTTTAACCTTCCTTTATATCAGTTTACCAAGTTTGCCTTCTTTCACCTGAAAGGAATCTTGTGAGGATGATCTTGAAAAGGTGTGATTATTTTGAAGAAACATCTTTATTTGTATATAAGATATGGTCAGATGCCACCAACCCAAAATCCAGTTAGAGTCTTTTCAGCTAATCTTGGATCTAGAAGGAGACCTTGGACCTCTGAAATAATTGTTATTAGATTTGTTCTACAGTGAGTATTTTGGGTTGTTAGTAGCTCAACTCAATTGTGACCAAGTAGCTAAAGGGTAGAATCTGTATTATGTTAATCTTGTGGCGGTACCCTACCCAGGGCCTAGGATGGCTGTGAATGCGGACCAACACAAAATCATAAATTTACTTAGAACCTGTTTTTTGCTCATCAGTTTTCATTAATGTTTGTGTATTTAATGGGTGGCCCAAGACAACTCTTCTTCCGGTGTGGCCCAGAGATGCCAAAAGGTTAGACACCCTGGCTAATGTTTCTGATGTCCAAAGTTGGGTGTTGCTGTTTCCCGGCTTATTAACCCAAGGAAACAGAAGGAGTTTGTCACTTTGACAGTCAGTGAGAAAGGCTGTTAGGAGCAGATTTAGGCATTGTGGGATTGGGGCCAGCCAGCAAACAACCTTGCGTTTGGGCAGAGTGGCATCTACTATATGCAGAATGGTATTACTCATAAGTTCCAAATAATGGTTATCCACAAGAATAATTGTGAATTGTCAAGAAAATACTAAATTGTATCAACATGAAATATTTAAGATAGAAGTAGAATTATGGAACTCTTTGTTTTTGAGGGATTCCATTAACATAATTGAAATATAAAACACTTGTTAGAAGTTTCAATTCCATGAGATGCTCAGTGAAAAACTGGTTCAATGAGTTTAGGAAATACTACACATTACAGTCTTCTCTTAAGAGATCACAATGTACATGGGGCATATTAAAGGCTTCTGTGAAATCTTACCTTTTAGTTTTATTCAGCCTAGTTTATTCAAACTGATTTTACTGCAGTGCTCATTTTCTTATAATATGTATTCACATCTGATGGAACTCTTGTTTATAGGGACACATCGTAGGCCCACTGTACGGAGCTGTAAATGTGCTTCTACTGTCTTTGCATTTATCTATTGCTTTTGTTTTCTTATGGCACTTAACCTGGCTTGTTTCCTTTCAAGTCTTCTACCTTCTCTAGGCGGCTCTCTCAGTTTCTCTCATTTTTTTCTCTCCTGGACCTCCATTGTGTAGGATTTTAGTTTTTTGCTTTGAATGAAAGAAGAAAAAAAAAACCTGCCTTATAACCAGAAACCTGTGTCTTGCTTCTGGTTTAATTTGCACTCATTTTTAGAACATGCTGTCATTTTTTTGCTTCTCTATTAATTTTGTGGTCCCAGTTATGAGGTAGGTTTGAATTGGAGGACCCTTCAGTCTCCAGCAGACCAGGACAAAGTGTGCTAGTCCTGCCTGGGTCCGCCAAAAGGCGGTGTTGCAGGAAGACTCAAGGCTGTGTCTTTCTCTGAATATGTTTTGTAACAGAAAATGGCTAGGCAGGTTTTATCAAAGACCATATCTGTATTGTACCATCATACACAGTCTTCCTTAAGGAAAGAGGTACTTTCCTTTCTTGTCCTTTGTAATCACTGTAGCAAAACCACATGGCTGCTACTGTGTTTGCTGTGGAGTCATCCTGGTCTCAGGCACACTCTGCTCTTCGCTGAGCTCAGGTGTTGCTTGGTGAACTTCTCCCTTTTTCTTACAATGCGCCTTTGCCATGGCTGTTTTTTATTTTCTCCTGGGCTCCTCAGAGCAGGGGTTTTGGATTAATATGCGGTGGGATGGTGATTTGTAAACCCATGTTCTGTTGTTCTCATCAGGCTGGAATTTGGGGTTGGAAACATACTCAGTTTATGAAAGGCAAGCCAAGTGGTTTACAGAGGTGTAACCATGGGCGTAGCTTGTTCAACCTGTTTACCTCAGAAAAGACGGGTGTTTTTTTTTTCTTCAATGTGTGAGAAAATCTCTACCTTTTGTTTCCCTCTTGCTAGTCATCTCTGATTTTCATGAATAAAGTTTCAGTCACAAGAAGCAAACCAAATAAACGGTGTAAGTATAACTCCTATCAGTAATTTAAGGCTCTCTGTTGTCTAGAATTGTGTTGCTTTTATTGATTTTTTAACCCAGTAGAAGATAAAGTTTTGTTAGCAGCTGGGAATCTGACTCTTTTCATTTCTTGTGGTTTTGCTGTCCTTTTCACACAGCCAGTGCAGTTCTTGATAAATAGCCAGAGAATAGCCTGCATTGCTTAAGATGTGTTTGCCTGTGTGTGTGTGATGATTCCACTAGAATTTAAAGACCACGTGAATAATTACTTTGGTGTCCTCCCCTCCCACTGTATCCACTGTAGCCAGAATGATTCTTGATACACACATAGCAGGCCCTCAGTTAATTTGTTAAATAATTAAGTTCCATTTTAAAATTGAGGGTAGAAATGAAAGCAGTTGCTAACTAAGTTTGCTGGTTTATCAACCACCAGCATCTTTCATGCCCCTTAATTTTGAAGAGCTGTTTTGGTTTTGGTGATTTGACTTGCCACAGCTGCCATGGCCTATCTTCTGTGGGATTTTTGCTCTTTCCCCCACCTTCTACCTCTTTAAAAACATTTAGTGTTGTTGGATTTTAAAGTTCTGGTCTAAAGAACAAGTATCAATGACCCGTGGACATGGTCAACAGGGTGGGGATTGGCTGAGGGTGGGGGAGGGAGGGCAGAGGAAGTCAATGCAGGGAAATTGGGACAACTGGGGTAGAACAACAATAAAAATAATAAAATAATAAAAGCTTCTAAGCTGCAGGGCCTTATAGTTCTCTTGTTCTTTCCTTAAAATGCTACTGACTGTTCTCATTAGTAATATGACTTTAAAAAAAGGAAGCTGAACCCAGGATTAACATTTAGTAAATTTAGCATAGCCTGGCTCTCAGTGATCTCACAAGATTCTACAAGGGCAGGTCTGGGCTTAGTCAGTAATTGGGTGGGAAGCCTCCAAGAGCAGAAACCAGTGTGCTGCAGGATGTGGCCTGGGGAAGCAGGTCTGGCCCTGTGAGTCAGCACACAGCCAGCACCTGCCCCCATTGCAGTGGGTACACAAGATGTCTTCACTGAAGGACCCACCCATGCCTTCCTTCTTGCCTGGACTAAAACCAGGGGCTTGAGGTTTTTGTGGTTGCATGAAATATGAGTTAAGTGAGCTGAGGGGGGGGTTGTTTTATAATTGCTTTTTAAAGTCTTATAATTGCTTTTTTCAAGGAATGATTTTAGTTTAGTTGCTGTCATAAGTATTTAGCTACAAAGGTGTCATTTAATGATAAGGAGGTGGGCCCTGGCCTGGTAGCTCAGTTGGTTAGAGCATGGTCCCAATATGCCAAGGTTGCAGGTTCCCTCTTTAGTCAGGGCACACACAAGAGTCAGCCAATGAATGGATAAATAAATGGAACAACAAATTGATGTTTCCCTCTCGCTCCCTCCCTCTTTCTTTAAAATCAATCAATACATTTAAAAAAATTTTTTTAAATAAGGAGGTGATCATTTATTACTAATAATCTGCTGTTTCTCTTCGTGTGACCTTTCTATACATTTTAGAGTTAAAAGCTTTAATTTATGAGAGAGCAGTGTTTCTTCTGGCTAATTTGCTTCATATGTGATTGAGGTAGCTTTACCACAGACACTGCTTAATCTTGCAGTTGGACTCTGACTTCTTTTTACTTTGTTAGTAGACACAATTTTTATATAAGAGGACTCTATACATATAGATTTTCATACATAGAATTGGATTGAGATTTGATTTACAGGAAATGAGACACTTCAGTTCATGATTACCTCTTTAATTATTCAGTGAAATCACTTACAAGAATTTTTATTGAACAATAAATTCCCTACTGTTGATGGGTCTGTTGATTTATCTTTATATAAGAGAATGTGTGTGTTCTTTCTCCACACACACCTGATCTCTAGGATTATATATTTCATATTATTGTCTCTTGTTTCCCAAGTGAACTCTAAACTTTCATTTGTATGGACTTGACTGTATATCTTAAGTATCCATTGTACTTTCCTGCCTTAGGTACTTTGTTCTGTCTGTTCTCATCTTCATCTGTTAAGAATTTTCCAATCCTTTGAGACCCATTAGAGGTTTTATTTCTTCCAGTTTTTTTGCTAATTTCAGATTAGCCAGAAATAAAGGTCCCATTCTTCGCCCATTCATAACATTTAGTATGAGCCATACTTATAATTTATCTGTCTCTTTTATGTGATTTCAAGCTTTTTTAGGGAACTGCGTCTCACTGAATTTTCTATCTTGCATAACACCTTACATGTAGTATAAGTACTAAATTAATAATTTGTTAATGGAATGTTTTCTCTATTTGGAGATACTTAGCATAGTTAAGCGTCTTGGTTGCAAGTAACAGAACACAAATTTACCTAGTTTAAGAGGAAGATGAAATGTTTTGGTTTCATGCTAGTGTAGCCTGAGGAATCTAAAGGTGAAAGGTGAACTGGGCATCAGGCCAGCTATGAGATCCTCACTAGCAGGAACTCATGACCATTTGTATAGAGAAAACATTATTAGTGTCTTAGCTTGTAGTTCCCAGACTCTCTATCTTTTCATTCAAAATCTGAAGAAAATGAATCTGATTTGTTCAGCTTTGGTCAGTTGTCTACCTTAGGCTAATCATAGTAGACTCATGGCTGCTTAAACATGGGAGGCTACCCCTGTGGCTGCTTAGAGGTTGCTGGCTGTCCTCTCCATGGATGGGTGGGTGGTTCTCTGAAAAGAGGAGTCAGAAATAAATTGTGACAGATGTCTGCTACAGCAGTATTGCTAACATTTGGAGACTGAGTCGATGTTGAACACTTATGGTTTTGGTAATTGCAGGTGACTTCAGCCACAGACAGGTTAGGATGTAGTCCTTACTATTGATTTTACAGGAACTCCTCCTCGCTCATATCTTAATCTTGTCATTTGTGATATTTAATCACGAATTCAGAAGACTCCTAGTTCTGAAGTTCATTGAAGAGAAATAATCATAATATTACTTTATTATTTTATAAACATTAGCAAAATATGATCATTGCTTCATAGTCACTTTTCGAATCTGAATTTGACTACTGCAATACTTTTTCTGCTAACAAAGATTCTAATTTGCTGTAACATATTATTTCTGTAACTGGGCTATATACCTGATTGAAGTAATCTTACATGAAAATTTAAAAAGGGCAGCACTGTTTAGCCATCTAAAGGAAATAGGAAAAATATGGTAAAATATAAGTGTTTTAAAACAAAAATAATTGTCTTTATTTTGGTGCTTGAAATCCAGCATTTAAATTTAAGAAAGGTAATCCATTTCCTAAAAAAGTGATTGGGTAAGGAATAAAAATTTTTCAGGGACAATAATTTTTCCCAAGTACATAGGGTACTTACTATGTGACACTTGGGAAACCTACTACTACTACTAATAATAATGGTTAAAAAATCTTTGGATGAGAGAGTTCTGGCCAAGGTGGAGGCATAGGTAGAAACCCTTCACTTCCTTGAACAACTAAAAGGAGAATAACAACCAATCTAAAATCAATAAACAACCAAAAGCATCAGAAAATCAAACTATATGGAACTCCGACAACCAAGGAATTAAAGAAAAAAATCAAGCAGAACAACCAGACCAGTAAGGCGGCAGACTGCACAGGCTGACTCAGAAAAGGTGGCAGACCGGGCAGGCAGGGCCGACTGAAGGTGAAACTGAGACTGAAGGTGAAGCCGTGGACTACTGCAGTTGCTATGATGGGAGAAACGCCCAGTCTCACACAACAGTCCATTGGAAAGGGCTCTAGAGACTAGCAGGCAGGCAGCATTGTTCCATCTCTGGCCCCTCCCCCACAGGTAGCACCACAGTGCAGTAAGGAGGGTGCAGTAACAGGGCAACCCTCCTTACTGCACTGTGGTGCTACCTGTGGGGGATACCTAAGGCCACTGGTGAATACCTAAGGCCACGCCCTGGTGAATACCTAAGGCCACGCCCCCTTACAATTTATCAGGTGCATCATGACAAAGAAATATGGTCCAAATGAAAGAACAGAGCATAACCTCAGAAAGAGAGCTAAGAGATGAGGAGATAGCCAACCTAACTGATGGAGAATTTAAAGCCCTGGTGATCAAAATGATCACAGATCTGATTGAGCTTGGTCGAAAAATGAAACAACAAATGAAGGATACCAAAAGTGAAATAAAGCAAAATATTCAGGGAACCAATAGTGACAGGAAGGAAATCAGGACTCAAAGCAACAATTTGGAACAAAAGGAAAAAATAAACATCCATTGGGAACAAAATGAAGAAACAAGAATTCAAAATAGTGGAGAGAATCGTATAAACCTCTGGGACAGCATGAAACATTCCAATATCTGAATTATAGGGGTGCGAGAAGGAGAAGAACAACTGCAAGAAATTAAAAACTTATTTGAACAAATAATGAAGGAAAACTTCCCCAATCTGGCAAAGGAATAGACTTCCAGGAAGCCCAGAGACTCCCAAAGAAGTTGGACCCAAACAGGAACACACCAAGGGACATCATCATTAAAGTTACCCAAGATTAAATATAAAAGGAGAATCCTAAAAGAAACAAGAGGAAAGGAGAGAGTTACTTACAAAGGAGTGCCCATAAGACTCTCAGCTGGTTTCTCAAAAGAAACCTTGCAGGCAAGAAGGGGCTGGAAAGAAGTGGTCCAGTCATGAAAGGCAAGGACCTACATCCAAGATCGTTCTATCCAGCAAAGCTTTCATTTAGAATGGAAGGACAGATAAAGTGCTTCGCAGATAAGATGTAAAGGAGTTGATCAACACCAAGCCCTTATTATATGAAATGTTAAAGCTACTTATCTGAGAAAAAGAAGATAAAAACTGTGAACAGTGAAATGACAATAAACTCACAACTATCAACAAGTGAACCTAAAAGAAAAAAAAACAATGAAAACAAAAACTAAGCAAACAACCAGAACAGGATCAGAGAAGTAGACATCACATGGAGGGATTTTAGTGGGGAGGGGGAAGAGAGGAATAGTAGGGGAAATGTACAGGGAAGAAGAAGCATAATTATTAAGCATAAAATAGACAGGGAAAGATAAAAATGGTATAGGAAACAGAGGACTTAAAGAACTTACATTTACAACACATGGAACAGTTCCTTAGAATGAACTAAAGTGGGGAATAGGAATGCTGGAGGGTTGGGGGGCAGGGCAGAGGGGGATAAAGGGGAAAATTGGGAAAATTGTAATAGCATAATCAATAAAAAATACTTTTAAAAATCTTTGCTTGAGAAAAATTTTTTGATAACATTCTATCTCTGCAACACATAGATCCAAGTAATTAAAAAGTAATTGTGTCTCCTACTAGAAACATAAGGAAAGTATATAAATAAACAGTTCACTGAAGAAGAAATATGGAGTCAATAAACAAGTGCAAAGATGATAACCCTTATGAGTAATCATGAGAATGCAAATTTAAACAAGAATGAAATGCCATTTCAAACCCATCAGATGAAAATTAAAGAGTGGGAAAAGACTGAATTATACTGTAGACTGAATTATATAATTTCCACCTCCTTAACCCCCAATCAGTATGTTGAATCCCAAAGTCTTATTTTTGACAGTATTTGGAGAGGGACCCTTTGAGAAATGATTAGATGAGGTTGGGGCCCTCATGATGGGATTATTGCCCTTATAAGAAAAGACGTAAGGGAGATATCTCTCTCCCTTGCCCTTCTCTCTCTGTCTCAGATACAGCAAGAAAATGGCCATCTTCAAGCCAAGCAGAGAGCTCTTACCAGGAACTGCATTGACTAGCACCTTGATTTTGGTCTTCCCAACCTTTACAGAGATAAATGTGTATTGTTTAAGCCACCTAGTCTGTGGTTTTTTTTTTTTTGTTTGTTTGGTACCCTGAGCAGACAATGAGCAGAAATTGGTACTGAGAAGTGGAGTACTGCTGTAACAAATACCTCAAAATGAGAACATGGCTTTTGAAGTGGGTAATAGGTAGAGGCTGGAAGAGTTTTGAGGTGTGTGGTAGCAAAAACTGAGAAGGCCATGAAGGGACTGCTAAAGGTGACTCTCATGAGAGCTCAGAAATAAAAGAAGTGATTTTGATATATTTGATTAAATTAAATATGAAATTACAGTTAATTTTATCTCTTTTCATTTTCCTAATTTGGGTAACTGAGAATTTAAAATTACATATGTTTCTTGCTTTGGGAAGCACTGAAACAACTACATTTGTGAACATGGATAAATATAAAAAACATAATATTGATGAAAAAATAGGTCATTCAGACTATGTTGAGATGACACCATTTTATAGTTTTATATAAAGTTTAAAAGTTTACAAAGTAATACTACACAGTATTTGTGTGTGTGAGAGAGTATGTGTATGTGTGATAAAAATATAAAAGCAGGGTATGATTCAGGAGACAGTTACCTCTAGGAAGGAGGAACATGAGAACAAAGAGAGAGATACAGGAAATTTCAACTGCATCGTTAAAAAGAAAGTGTAAAGGAAATTTGCATCATGTTAATATCTAATGAAGTGTGATATGGTGATGATGGATAAATGCATTTTATTTCTTTTATACTTTTCTGTGTGCTAGAAATATTTCATAATAAATAGTCATCTGTAGTTTTTCAATGATTTTATTTATTTTTTAATATATTGATTATGCTGTTACAGTTGTCCAGTTTTTTTCTCCCCTTTATTCTCCTCTGCTCTGTATTTTCCCACCGTCATTCCCCTACCTTAGTTCATGTCCGTGGGTCATATATATAAGTTCTTTGGCTTCTCCATTTCCTCTACTGTTCTTAACCTCCCTCTGTGTATTTCATACCTACCATTTATGCTTCTTATTCCCTGTACCTTTACCCCCCCCCCCCCCCCCCCCCCTCCCCCCCCCCCCCCCCCCCCCCCCCCCCCCCCCCCCCCCCCCCCCCCCCCCCCCCCCCCCCCCCCTCCTCCCCTCCCTTCCCCCCCTTCCCCTCCCCACTGATAACCCTCCATGTGATCTCCATTTCTGTGATTCTGTTCCTGTTCTAGTTGTTTGCCCAAGTTCGTTTTTGTTTTTGTTTTTTTTAGGTTTGGTTGTTGATTGTTGTCACTTTACTGTTCGTATTTTTTATCTTTTGTCTTGGATAAATCCCTTTATCATTTCACATAATAAGGGCTTGGTGTTGATCAACTCCTTTAACTTGACCTTATCTGGGGAGCACTTTATCTGCCCTTCCATTCCAAGTGATAGCTTTGCTGGATAGAGTAATATTGGATGTAGATCCTTCCCTTTCATGACTTCAATTATTTCTTTCCAACCCCTTCTTGCCTGCAAGATGTCTTTTGAGAAATCAGCTTATAGTCTAATGGGAGCTCCTTTGTAGGTAACTGTCTCCTTTTCTCTTGCTGCTTTTAAGATTCTCTCCTTATCTTTAATTTTGGGTAATGTAATTATGATGTGCTTTATATATTAGGAAGTACAAGGGGTGTGTACTTCCTTGGTTCCAACATCTTTGGGACTCTCTGAGCTTAATAGACTTCCTGGAAGTCTATTTCCTTTGCCAAAATAGTTCTCCTTCATTATGTTTTCAAATAAGTTTTTAATTTCTTGCTCTTCTACTTGTCCTTCTGGCACCCCTTTGATTTAGATGTCGTAACATTGAAAGTTGTCCCAGAGGTTCCTAAGCCTCTCCTCATTTTGTCGAATTCTTGTTTCTTCATTCTGTTCTGGTTGAATGTTTATTTCTTCCTTCTGATCCAAACTGTTGAGTCCCAGTTTCCTTCCTGTCACTTATTTCACTTGGTTCCCCTTATTTCACTTTTCATACCTTTTGCTTTTTCCTCTATTTTGTGACCATACTCAACCATTTCTGCGAGCATCTTGATGACCATTGTTTTGAATTATGCATCTAGTAGGTTGTCTGTCACTTCATGCTTAGTAGTATTTTTTCTGGGGCTTTGATATATTCTTCCATTCAGGCCATATTTTTTTGTCTCAGTGTGTTTGTTGTATAGTAAGGGGCAGAGCCTTAGGTATTAGCGAGGGCGGGCCAACCCATGTTGCTTTGTTGTGATGGTATATGTGGGGGTAGGGTTCGAGAGGGAACAATGTCACTTGCTCAGTCTTGGTGGCTTTCAGTCACTTTCTCCTCTACCCACAAGCAAATTGGACCCTTGTGCTGCCGATTCCTGGGTCAGTGGGTTTGTGTATGTTCCAGGACCCCGTGGGTCTCTTTAACAAACTGTCCTGTGAGGCTGCAAGTTTCTCCTACCACTTCAACCCCCACAGGATTTTTCCGTTACAGGTTTTGAGGATTTATTTCCCCACCCTGGAACCCTGGGCTGCGTGGTATCTTGCTCCCCATTTTTTCCTCCCAGTTTATCCTCATGCAAATGTGGGACTTCCTGGTCTACCAGCTGCTGCCTCTCCTGCCCCAGTCCTCCAACCACCTTCTTACGGCAAGTTCTGTCTACCTAGCTGCCTGTCTCTGCCCCTCCTACAGTTCTGGATGAATGTTTCTTATTTAACTACTTGGTTATTGGACTTCCATACAGTTAGATTTTTCTGGCAGTTCTGGTCATTATTTTCCTTTTAAATTTGTTGTTGTCTTTCTTTTGGTTGTGTGAAGAGACAAAGTATAGCTACCTATGCCTCATCTTGGCTGGAAGTCCATTATATGTAATTCTTTTTTTTTTCTTTTTTTTTTTTTGTAATTCTTGAAATATTACTAGAATAATGTTTTTCCATTTTTGGATTAAACTGAGTAATGGGAGAGTCAATGAAGTAACTTGTCTCAAGTCACAATTTAAATAGCTGTGCTGTGATACAAAATCAGGTCTTTCTCATTCCCAAACTCATAGCTCTTCCTCATTACAATATAAAGATAAAATATAAAACTGGGCTCATGAACCTGAAGGTTCCTCTGATCTATCTTTGATTTTAACACTTCTCTCCACTCCATGCACATATATCTGTGTGAGCACACATATCATCCTCTCTCAAAGAAGATGAGTTCTTGACTGTCAGGCTGGGGCCAAAACAGCTTGTATCTGTCAGCTGTGGTTCTAAATGTCCATGTGAAGAGATGTTCTCCACATTCATTTGAGATTATGGTCTTGGGTGGAGTTTTAAAATCAAATATGCTACCAGTGATTGAGTGCCAGCCTGCAAACCAAAGGTTCACCAGTTCGATTCCCAATCAGGGTACATGCCTGGTTTGCAGGCCATGTCCCCATTTCGGGAGTGCGTGAGAGACAATCACACATTGATGTTTCTCTCCCTTTCTTACTCCTTCTCTTCCTCTGTCTAAGAATAAGTAAATAAAATCTTTAAAAAGATTAAACGATGCTAAAGTGGTGGCTTCTGGTTATCTTTTCCTAAAGGTATTGGTTATGCCTTTTACTTCATGTTAGCAATGCCTGTGTGAAGAACACATGATTTATTCTGCTGGTTAAGGCATTATTTGTCTTTTTGATTGGCTGCTGAAGATATTATTTATTACGTTTTTTGTTTGTTTTTTTGTTTTCTCCGGTCATGGATTTAGGGGGGCTGAGATGGAGCATCCTCCCTGCTGCTTCTACTTTTCTAGTAGCAAGGGGGACAGCTGTGGGGTGGGCTGTGGATTGCAGAGTTGGTGGGGCATAGGAGCATTCAGGGGGTCCAAGACAAGAGGAATTGCTGGGCAGCATGGAAGTCCCCTGCAGCAGGTGACCAGGAATGTGGAGTGGTTTCAAAGCTGGTGTGGACAGTGTGCCCCCTTTTCCAGGGCTCTGAGGAGCTTACCTACAGCCCATGTAGGTGTGGGTTGGCCTCTCTCCCACTGAGGCCCCTCCACTGATCCTCCCCTTTATCCCTAATTCCTAAGGTGAGGCACCTGAGACAAACTGAAGGGCTGCTTTTCTTCTTCCTTCCACTGGGGCACAATCCCGTGGACAGAAGCTGGTTCAGGCAGGGCCATGGCAGCTGAGGATGGTCACCGTGTGAGTGTTGATGGTCTAGGTATGTAGCTGGGCCCAGGGCCTGGAATTCAAGACTGAGGTCTATGGTCCCAAAGTCCTCTTGATGTGGGGTCAGGTGGTAGAAAGGCAGGAAGGACAAAGACTGGGTAGGGATGGGCTTGGTGCTTAGAGCTTGAGGGCATTCACCTACTTGTAGGTGCCCTTGTAGTGGAAGCCCTGTGTCTTTATCAGCTCTTCTGCTTCTGTAAGTCCTCAGTTGTCATAAACATAGGGGATGGGCTGGGGCTTTTCATGCTCGATCTTGTGCAGTAGAGGTCAGAGATTCAGGCCTGATGATGAGATTCAGGCCTGCTGAATCTCATCACTGCATACAAAAGACACCTGGTTCCCACAGAAGACATACAGGAAGTGTTTGTATGCATAGGGAAGCCTCACATTCTTATATCTGTTGTCATAGGTCAGGTCCAGCTCCAACTCCTCAGGACTGAAGAACATGCTAGGCTTCTTGGTCATCGTGTTCGTCTACATAGCCTCATTGGGCTGCACTGGGATTACCCACTTGTTGCACTTGCACTGCTGCTGGAAGATATCTCTAGTCACATCATGGAAGTGCAAACACACCTTGCCTTGCACTCAGTCGTGGCTTTGCTGCAACACAGGGTGAAGGGCATCCCATCCCACCTCTTGTTCTCCACATAGATTACAACAGCTGTGTAGGTGGTAATGGTGGACCCATGGGACACTGAGGAGTCATCCAGGTACCCTTTGGGGACCTCATCCTCTCCATTGGGATTACCCACATACTGGCCCAAGACCACATTTTTCATCTGCATCTCTGAGATACATTTCAGCACATTGACCTTTTCATCATGATGTCCTCTAAGTCAGTGGGGTCCAATTCTTCATGGCCACCAGACACAGCATAATCAGCAAGTGGTTCTCTATTATGTCCTGGATGATGCCAAATTTGCTCAAGTAGGTACCATGGCTCTTAGTACTAAAGGGCTACTTGAAGGTGAGGATGATGCAGGTGAGGTTTTCCATGTTCCAGATGGGGCTGAAAATTCTGTTAGTAGACCTCAGCACCATGAGGTTCTGGACCATCTCCTTGCTCAGGTAGTGGTCCATGAAGTAAATCTGGCCTTCACAGAATTGGAAGGAGATGTGGTTGGAATGTAGTTGGAGCCTCCGCAGGTGCCTTCTGAAGAGCTCCTCCACGGTGACACAGTTGCAGCCATCTGGCTCATGCAGGTCTCTCGGATGTTCTTGGTAAGCCTCATAGACAATGGGGACAAGACCAGGTAGAAGAGGCATTTGGCCTTTGAACCCTGGCAGAGGGCATTCATGTGCCATTTGAGGTACTCATGGGAGGCTGAATCACTGTACTGCCCAGCCACATAGGAGTTGTGGGCAAAGAACTCCCCCAGCTTGGGCTTCTTCTCAGGTGTAACTTTGAAGAGGGGCTTCCTCTGCTTGCAGATGTTGGCCACTGTGAGGTAAAAGTGAGCATAGCCCGTGATGAAGGCGTTTTTGAGCAGAAGGCCATCCTGCAAAAGATACCAGATGGTAGGGTAGATCTTCCTGGCCAGGTTGCCCAAGGAACCCATGATGTGTTTTGGACTGATGGAAGGCATCAGCTCTTCCCATAGGATCCCACACACTTGGGTCCGGCTCAGGGCCACTTCTTACTCTGTCATGATATTCTCTGTGCCTTACCGCCACTGGCACTGCCCCTTGCGCTGGCAGCCCTGGAGTTCTCTGCTGTTGCCTGCTGTTGCCTACTTTGCTGGGGACTGAGACCTGTAGGTCCATTTAACCAGTGGGGATGGGCACCTGATCTGAACTGATCACCTCAGGTGAGGTGCTTTGGTCGGGCCTCCATCTGTTGTCTTCTTCATTGTCCTTTATATAGAGATCCCCTTAGAAATCAAGAAAAATAATGCCAGAAAATAAATAATATAATTAAAAATGAAAAATTTAAAACCAAAGTGCATGTGTTAACTACTTTAGGGGTGAAAATGATAGCTAATGTTTACTGACTGCTTAATATGTTAGGTATTGTATCTCCAACTTGAGGATGAGGAAGCTGAGGTATAGGGAAGTTAAGTAGATTGACAAGGAAACCTGATAGTTAGGGGCAGGGCTGAGCTTGAGACAGTGTCAGGGTCAAACTCTCCTTTTATTGGTTAAAGACAAGTCATCTCTCTTCTCCATTTCTATGTCTGCTGCATGTACAACGTATCTGAAATTATTCATAAATTGCTTTGTATTTTTAGTTTTCACTTTTTTCATTTTGAATTTGATTGTAATTATTGCAAGAGCAAGGATGGACGTGAAAATGTCTTTGTATTAACTGGAGCAGCTTAGATAACATGTGGTTAGGAGGCTTTCAGTAGGTTCATATACGTTAGTGTCCATTGAAGAAGTGACTGCCTAACCCAACAATACCTAAAATTTATTGTCATGGATTGAGGGTAGGAAATTGCAAAGTACTACCTAAACTTTTATAGTCTTACCAATCTTAGTGCTATTAAATTTTCCACTGAAGAAATTTATTGTTGAGGTTGGAGGATATACTAGTGTCTGGAGTACACTTACGTTTTAATGATTTTAACTTCAGGTTTGTATACCATTCACTAACTTTGACAGTTAGGTATAGCCAAGCAAATGTGTCTTTTTATGCTGTCCTTTCTATCTTCAAAAGAAAATTTGTATATCCAAGCTTCTTAAAAGAATTTTGTCTCCTTTTTTCTCTTCACCTTCCATTTTTTCCTTTTTCTTAAAGACTTATTATTTTTAGATCAGTTTTAGGTTTTAATAACATTAAGAGGAAAGTAGGAATTTGCCATCGACCCCTACCATAGCCCCCTACCACACACATAGGTTCTTGCTTTATGAACATCAGTCACCAGGATTTTTTTTTTTTACCAAGGCTAACCTTATATTGACACATCATAATCATCCAAGGTGTATAGTTTACTTTAAGGTTTATTCTTGATGTTATACATTCTTTAGGTATGGACACATATATAATAACATATGCCCATTATTATAATATCATACATGGTATTTTGACTGTCCTAAAAGTCCTCCAAGTATTCATCCTACCTTCCCTATCACCACCCCTGACAACCACTGAATATTTAACTGTCTCCATAGTTTTGCCTTTTCCAGGATGTCACATAGTTGGAATCAGACACTATGTATCCTTTTTGGATTGGCTTCATTCACTGGTAATGTGCATTCAGTGTTCCTCCGTGTTTTGTTCATGGCTTGGTAGTTTTCTTTTTTTTTAGTTTTGAGTAATATTCTATTGTATGTTTGTACCACAGTTTATCCATTCACCTACAGAGAACAAACCTGTCGCCAAGTTTTTGCAATTATGAATAAAGTTATAAACATCTGATGTTTATGTGGCTATAATTTTTCAACTCGTTTGGGTAAATGCCAAGGGATGTGATTGCTGAATTATATGGTAGGAGTATGTTTCGTTTTGTAAGAAACTTCCAAATTATATTCCAGAGTTTTAACATTTTGAGCCATTTATTTTTCATACTATTTTCAGTGGATTTCTTATATCCATGCAACGTTTTTTTTTCAAATTCAAAATACTTTCTCTTCTCAAGTTAACGCTGCTTAAACGTTAATGGTATTCTTAAGATTCCAACCTGGACTTTCTCTTTTTACTTTTACATGATTTCCAAGGAGAGCTTTCTCCTCTGCTCATAAGTTCATGCACTATTACTGTTTTTTTGATTCCTGAGGTTATATTTTCATCATACATCACTTTCTTAAAATTCAGACTCATAGATCTGCTGCCTGTTGGCCAATTTTACCTCAACTATTCTAAAGGCATCACTACCTTAAAATACAAAAACCAAATTTAAGACTAGCTAGTACTCCACTCTGGTATATTTGCTCGATTTTGGGGGGGGAGGGGCAGGGGTAAATGCATCTTTCTGTACTTGTTGCCCAAACCAGATCCTTGGGGTTTTCACTGACTCTGCCTTCACTTTCATTTCTAATATCTTGAGAATCCCCAGGTGTTATATATCTTTCCTCATTTTCTTTCATGTCCACCTCTTTATTCCTCCTACCACTTACATCATCTTTATTTTTGGAAGAGCCTTAGAGTTATTTGCTTTCCCTACTTGAAAGCTTGAGTACCTTCTCTCTCCCATAGTGAAGTCTATTTAGAATATTGTTTGGATGATCATCTCATATTAACCTCTGTTTTTTGTTACCCCTGTTACAAATGCCATTGGCTACCCTACTGCCTCAGAATAAAGTCATGCCCTGCTGTGTTCTGCAAGGCCCTTCCGCAGCCTTCTCTTTTGCTGCTGTTTCTAGATTTTTCTGCATGTGTTTAGTTCTTTCTAGCTTCATATTCGTGGTCCTCCAATTCCTTTTCCCTGGAATGTACTCTCTCCTTTCTGCCTAATTAAGTTATACTACGCATTCAGCTTTAGGTGCAGATGGGATTAAAGTGGCACCTTTTTTCCTTTTCTCCTTCTCCTTTGTCCCACCTGGCATTGTTTTTTCTTGTATGTCCTCCCTGTTGAACCTGAGAAATATTTCAATTATAGTATTTCTATCACGTTTTAGAACTATTTTTTTCTGACCTCCTCATTCTGACAAAGTGCTGTGTCACCTTCATTTCTGCATGTGAATCCTTAGCACAGGTGATATGAGGTTGGGTGTTGGCATTTTTTTGCAACAGTGGATTTCAACTGGGCGTGATTTCATCCCCCAGGGGTCATTTGGCCATATGTAGAGACATTTTTGATAGTCATTGTTGGTGAGTAGAGGCCAGAGATGCTGCTGAACAACCTGACAGTGCACAATTGCCCATTACATTATCTAGCCCAAAATGGCAACAGTGCTGAGCCTGAGAAACCCTATTCTAGGATGAAATCCAAAGCTTTAGGGAACTAAATGAAAAGACATTTCAGAACAAAAAGGTGAATTTAAATTTGGAGTTCTAGAGTGAAGTGTGAAAGTTTTCATTGTCAAGGAACTCAATTTCAAACTAAACTATTTTGGTTTTTTATGGCCTATTCAGCTGTGGTCGGTGTCACATGAGGAAAACATGTGACCCCATTGCTTGTTAATGGGTTAGCAGCTGCCTACAGTAATTTAGGCATGCAACTGAGATGGTCAAAAGGATAAAGGAATTAAACTCTGAATTTGAATTTTTCCACTTACTTTTTCTTATTTTAAATGTGCCCAGTAACAAGTGACTACCCAAGCAATTTTTTTGGAAATGTGAGAATGGGTGACATCTTTTTCAAGCTCTTAAAAAGGGTGTAACTATAAAATCCTCTAAAAAGGCCAAATGTTATAAACCTTTTTGTCTTATGTAGATTAGCAAATGAAGATTCTAGTACTACCCACCACATGCCAGTGCACATGCATATACATGTACCCACAAATGATAATTCTTATGTACTGTAGCCATCTCTCTCTCTCCTTTGAAAAGATTTTATTTATTTTTTAGAAATAAGGGGAGAGTGGGAGAGAAACATTGATGTGTGAGAGAAACATTGATCAATTGGCTCTCTTTGGTGCCCTGACTGGGGACCAAACCTGCAACACACGTATGTGACCTGAGTGTGGGGAATCAAACCAGTGACCTTTTGCTGTGTGAGATGATGCCTAGCCAGCTGAGCCACGACTGAGGCATGCCAGTCAGGGCTGCCTCTTTCCTGTCTTTAGCCACGTGCCTCTTCAGTGTCAGGGACACAGCCCATGTTGAGCCATCAAAAACAGGTCTTCTCCTGAGGAACCATACCTGTATTATGAATTATCCATGTACAGAAGATCCATTTAACTAAATACAGAATTTATATTTGTAAATTTAAAATTTACAGGTGTTAAATTAGAAGGGGCTACTAATATACTGGACAGTTAGGATGTTGAAGAATAAATTGTTGCTGCCATTAGAACAACATGGGACTGAATTGCAAAACCAAGTAATGGGAAAACAAAATGTATTCCGCAGTTAATAGTTTTAGTGTGTGTCTGGGCAAAGATGAGGCACATCACAGGAGAAAGTTTTGATTCTCCTCTCCAGTTACACTATGTAACTGGATGTGAGTTTCTTTTTATAATCTAGTTTTCAGAATAACTCTTATTTTGGTAGTTAAGCAATTTGAGTAGGGGAAAGAAGAAATGTTTTAGGAAATGTGAGGAAAAAGAGGCAGTGACTTATATTCTTATAGTTTCTGATGATATTAGCAATTTGAAACTATTGCTAATATCAATAGCAATAGTCTCTGGAAAATATTATATTGAACTTGTGCTGGAAAGTATAGTTTTGACCTTTATCTTTGGGCACTCTTGATATGTTAAGTGGTGTACACCTAAAGAGGTGATTTTTTTGGTTTATTAAAAATAGTGAATATTATTTACCTCAGATTAAATTTCAAAATCCAAAAAATATTTTTTCCTGATAGGTGTTAGATTATAGTAGCTATCATCAGTTATTCAGGTTTGTGTTATTAGCTCACTTTTCAAAACTTGACTAAATAGCACATTTATTTTACTGAAGGAAAATTGAATCATGGTACTAAATTTTGTGGATTCTGTAAGATAATATCTAGCTTACAATTTATTTAATCTCATTTTGTCTCTGGTAATATGGCTTGATTCTTTGGATTTTGTGTCAAAATAGAAATTTAAGCTAGATGTTCAACGTTTACGTACAAAGTTTAAATGACTGTATTGTTGGGAACTGCTCTGTGGTTTTGGAGACTCTAGTAGCCCCACAAGAGCAGGCTCCAAACGGCGCTAGTAAGTCTCCCTGGAAAACCAGGTAATGTAGGTGGCAGGCATGATCGGATGCTAACACCAAGGGTTCCCATGAGAAATCAGGCCTGATAAATACATTGTATCCTTCAAACCAGATGTTTAAGTTCAAGGCATAAGGAGTAAACTCCTTATCTCATGAAACACATCTTAAAGACCATCTGGTATCAGCATGTCTCACAGACCCTGACCTATGACAGATCTCTATGTTCCTTCAGTTGTTATCTATAGATAATACCTGTTTTTGTAAGACTATAGCCTTTTGACATTAATTGATGAGCTATGCATGTATACATGTACACATACCATTCCCAATAAAGCCATTTGGGAGAAGGGTTCAGGGCATTCCTCAGTAGAGAGAATCACCACCCACTTCCCCACTGGAACAATAAGATTGTGTCCAGGATGACTTATTTCTCATCTGTGGCAACTGGGAGAGCTCTGTGGGACAGAGTTCTCCCACACTATATATACAAAGTTATTTAATGACAGTAATTATAAGGGAATAGAATAATAGGCATATATAAATATGGACTTGAATAAAGAGTGCTTCAAATTCAGTTGCATTTCTCTTAATTTCTTTCAGACAAGTTCTACAGAAATTTTGGAGTATTCATCAGATAGTGAAAACAAAGATGATTTGGAGAATATCTTGGTCACTGATTCAGAGTCATCTCACAAATACTACATGGATTTTGGATCAGTTGGAAGACAAGTTAAGGAAACACTGGTAAACCCAATGGTGAAATCTACAGATAACATTTTGTATACACCACAGAAACAGACAAAGTTTCTGAGGACTCCTGAAAATTCAGCAAAGAAGCAGCTTTTAAGGTTAAATTACATGTTTTTAAATACTTTTTAATGTTTTTCTGCCTTTAACAATCTAAATATCTAAAATATTAATTTAAAAATGCTTACTTGTTTGCTTGGGAAGGAAAATTGAAAGAATAGAATTTTAATTTCTATAAGCAATTTGGGACTTCCTGAAGTTCTGGAGATGATTTATGGAATTGCTCATCCAAGTTGAGCATTCAGTTTCATTTATAACCAGCTTATGTGACTGTTTTTCTTAATGGATATTGCCTGTTTGGCTTTATCAACTTTTATTGACCATCAGTATTTCAGGTGAAGTCTTAAACAATTAACACAAGTAAATGACTCTATTTTCAAGTAACATATAGTCTAAAGAGGGAAATAGAAATAAATATAGACTATTCAGATTACTTTTATGAGTTTGGGTAGTGATATTGACCAGGGAAACACTTGGAAGTACAGAGATATGTGAGAGAGCAAAGACTCATGGATAAAAACTTGGCTAGTAAGTGTGAGGGGAATACAAAGGCCAGGCCATGGAGGATTCATCACAGTGTGTTAGGATCATGGGGTCTATTAGATTGGGGGACATGACCCAGCCCTGTGTATTCCATCATCTCTTTGTGTTTTATTAAGTTAGAACAAAACAATGAACCCCCAAATGGGGATTATTTGGAGTGTTAACAGCTGTTAGTGGGAAGAGGAAGAAAGGGAAAATGGTGCAGGGGTGAAGAAGCATAATTGGTAGGAACAAAATAGGCAGGGGGATATTAAGAATAGTATAGGAAAGGGAGAAGGCTAAGCACTTAAACGCATGACCCATGGATATGAACTAAGTGGGGGAGGGTATTGCTGGAAGGAAGGGATGGTACAGGGTGGACGAGGGCAAAGGGAAAAAAATAGGGACAACTGTAACAGCATAATCAATAAAATATACTTAAATATATATAATATATACTTATATATTTATATATTTGTAAGGTGTCACATATATATAGATAATATAGAACACTTTGTGAATTTGAGAGTCATTGCATAGTAGTCTGGTAATCTTCTGTATCATTCCAAATTCAGGATATATACCACTGAGGTGAATATTCTATTTCAATTTTAAGTGATATCTTTGCTGGGTAAATTAGTGTTGAATGTAGGTTTTTGCTTTAGGAAAACTTTTTTTAATCCTCACCCAAGGACATTTTTTCATTGCTTTCAGAGAAAGGCAGGAAGAAGAGAAGAAGGGTGAGAGAGGGACAGGGAGACATTGGTGGTGCATGAGAGTAACATTGATTGATTGTCTTCTTGCATGTACCCTGACCAGAGATCAAACCCACAATCTGGGTATGTGCCCTGACGGAGAATCAAATCTGTAACATTTTAGTTTGTGGGACATGGGATAACACTCCAACCAACTGAACCACACCCTCCCGGGCAGTTTTTGTTTTATATCATTTTGGATATTTCATGTCAATCCATTCTGACCTGAAATGTTTTTGTTGAGAAATCAGCTGACAGAATTATGAGAGCTTCCTTATAGGCAAGTCGTTTTTCTCACTGCTTTTAAGTTTCTTTCTTTATCTTTAACCTTTGACATTTAAATTATGTTGTGTCTTGGTATGGGTCTCTTTGGTTTCATTTTGTTTGGGACTCTTGGCACTTCTCGGCACTTTTTTCCTCGATCAGGTTAGGGAAGTTTCGATAATTATTTCTTCAAATAGGTTCTTGATCCCCTGTTCTCTCTCTTCTTTTTCCAGTACCCCTATGGTGCAGATGTTGATACATGTCATTTTGTCCTAACAGTTCCTTAAGCTGTCCTGATTTTGTAAAGTTTTTTTTTTCTTTTTTCTGTGATTGTGTGTTTTCTCCTGTCTTCCAAGTTGCTGATTTGATCCTCTGCTTTATCCAATCTGATGTTCCTTTCTTCTAGTGTATCTTCATTTCACATATTGTATTCTTTATTTCTTACTGGTTTTTTATGATTTTCATATCTTTTTTAATGCTGTTGTAGTTCTCACTACATTCCTTGAGCAGTCTTTTTTCAACTCTATTCCTGATAATTTGCTTGCCTCCATTTCTTTTAGCTTTTTTACCAGAGATTTCTTTTCTTTCATTTGGTGAATTTTTTTTTTATCTCTCCATTGTGGCTACCTCTTTGTGTTTATTTGTAAGTATTAGGTAGATCTGTGGTGACTCCTTGTCTTGGTAGGGTGGCCTTATGTAGTATTTGTCCTGTGGGACTCAGTGGCATAGTCTCTCTGATCTCTTTAGCCCGTTATTCCAGGAATGACTCTTGTATGGATTATGTGATCTCTTTTTTATAATTAATTCTTAATTGCTTTTGGCTTGTTCATGCGTGGGGTTGACCTTGAGCCTGGGTCATTGTGAGGATTGACTTTAACCACAGAGTACAAGCTGCTGTGTATGTGCTGATTACAGGATTCAGAGTTCAGCTCAGTAGGGTATAGTGTCTACTAAGATCCCCTTTTGGATATGCCACTTGTTAAAGTAATTGGATTCTGCTCTGATGTTGTTTGGAGCTGGCCACTAAGTGTATTGGTTCTGGGGCCGCTTAATAGGGACTGTGGTACAGGCCAGTGTCAGATACTGCTTGTTACTGGCCCTGGAATTGTGTTTGGAGCTTAAAGGAATTCACATTTTATTCATGCCTCTGCTTGGGTTGTGTGTGCTTGGGAAGGCCCAGAGTACATACCAAGGTCAGCTCCCACCACCAGCAGTCCTGAGGGCAGATGAGCAAGTCCCAAGGAACTTGAGATCTGTAACGACCTACTTTTGTCTGCCGGCTGGCTGATTCACTTACTGAAAGAACCACTGGCAGTAGTTAAGTTGCATGAGGGAGGTTCTCAGTGACTGGTATTCACCCGACTGATAGCGGTCCAAATTCTGTACCTGTGATTGGTCTGATGCCACTAGCAATTATTCCCAGGTATACCAATCTAGCTACTACCTTCTATGTGCCTGTAGATTTTTTGGCTAGAGCAAGGTCACAGGGAGTTGTTAAGGTGAGGCCAGCAGAATCAGGTCTAAACAAGACAAGATTTGGCTCTGTGAAAGGAGGCATATGTACCAGTCAGAATGCAAGGGGAAAATGGTCATTGTTCTAGAGGCATACAACTCAGCCTGTGTAAGATTCTGCGAGGATCTTGAGCCCAACTGGTCAGTGACTCTGGGAGTCAAGAGGGTGAGTCTAGTAAATATCTGTGAAGGGGAGGTGCCAGTCAGGCTTGGGGAAAGGTAGGAAGATTGGCTTCCCTGCCCCAGAGCCATTCAACTCAGTCTCTCCTGGCTTCTGCCCAGACCTCATCTGGGCAACACCATTAGGAGTTGAGAAAGTAGAGCCAACTGAAGCCCAGAGGGTGGGCCCAGAGGATCTTTTTTGAGAGGGAGACTCTAGTCAGGTTGATGGGTAAGTGGCTGGAATGACCCCTACTGCAAAGCCACATGATGTCATCATTGACACTGTACCTTCTCACATTGCCCAGACCTTTAATTCTTGACCCAGGAAGCTGACTCTTCAGCAGGCCCTGAGTTCCACAGGTTATGAATTCCATAAGTGGAGTTACTGCTTTCTCCCAAGGGGAGTGCTCCACTCGAGAAAAATGGCATCTGTTGTGCAGGATCATGATTCAGCAAAGGTGTCCCAGCAGCTGACTCCTCAGCTCTCTTTCTAGAGCCTCTAACCCTAGTCTCTTCTCACACAACTCTAGTCTACTCCACCCTCCCATTGTCAGAACCTGGGTTGAGTAGTTGCAAATGAGATTTTGGCATTGGTCATTTAGGATAGTGCCTTTCTATCTAGAAGGCTCCTGTCTCTTTCTGGCAGACAGAATTTTTGCTGGTTTTTATAGCCAGATGTTATGTGGGTGGCTCTTCCTAGCTCTGGTACTATGGACTGGGGAGCCTTTTGTTGGGTTGAGACCCCATGCTCCTCAGGAGGAATTGTTGAAGCTGAAATATCTCTCAGCCACTCCCTGTTGGAGTGGGGCCAGCCCTTTTCACCCTTTCCTACCAGTCTTGGAATGGCTTCTTATGTAAATCATTGGTCATACTATTCACCAGGACTTCAGGTGGTTATTTAGGTTGATTGTTCTATATTTTAATTGTAATTCCAGTTTGGTCCCAGGAGGAGATGAGTGTAACATCTACCTAATCTGCTGCCATCTAGTATGTCCTCTGATTTTTTAAATGTAAATAGATATTTACTAGAATGATTATTGTTTATTAGAGATCATGGTATTTACATTCCTAAGTTCTGGTGCATCTCTCTCTTTGGAATTACCTGCAGGAATTCTCTGGTCAGATTAGAGCAAGAGGTATTGTGTGTGGTCCCAGTATAGTTCTTAATGACAAAATGCAAGTGTAAAATACTGATTCTGTTTTAGGGCTCCAGATACTTCCACATGTAAGCAGTGTTCTTCCTCTATTTTTACCCTTTTTTACCCCATAGTTCCTACAGTTTATTTGTGTGATACAGGACTTGACTTTAACCATATCTTTTCAGATTGCATTTTGCCATTTTTCTCCTCTCTAAAGTTGTAGATTAAAGAAAACCACATTTGAAAAATAATTAGATCATTGTGGAAAGAATAACTGTGTTTTGTTTTTTTCTTGTGTTTATTATATATATTTTTTAAGTAGAGCTCTTTGAGACATTAGGTATATCATTGAGGCTAAGCTTGTGAACTCTAGAGCCAAACTGCTTATGTGTGCATCCAGCTCTGTTACACATCAGATGTCTCACCTTGTACAGATGTTTAATGCCTCAGTGACTCAGTTTATCATCTGTAAAATAAGGGTGACAGTAGTGCCTACTTTCATAGTGCTCAGTGACTCAGTTTATCATTTGTAAAATAAGGATGACAGTAGCACCTACTTTCATAGTGTTGTTTAGAGGGGAGTACACATGAGTTACTTAACATAAACAGAGTGGTATGAAGAAGAATTTATATATGTATTAAGTAGAGGTAGGCATATGTAAACTAGAAGTTCTTTGACATGTTTGTGATTATGAGAATTTTTCAAAATTTACCATTATGTATTGTACACACATACACACACTCAGAAACAGTGCTTAGAGGAAAACAAGTGCCAATAGGATAACATTGTAGGTAGTAGTGATAATATGTGTAATGCGTATTAAAATAAGATCTTTAGATTATTGTGGAAAGAATATATGGTGCAATTAAAAATCATTTTTAAAAAATCATTAGCACTAATACTAACATTTTTTTAAATGCTAGGCACTGTGGTAAGTCCTTTCTGGTTTCTATAACTATTTCCTCATGTGGCTAGTTATGTGATACTGGTGAATTTTTTAATGTCTCTGTAAACTTTGATGTGCTATCTATGAGATAGGTATTGATACCTGTTCTTTTTACCTCAAAGAGACATTATTAAAATAGAATGTGATCATTTAGTAAGATGTTCAGTGAACTGCTTCCTAATCATATATTATAACACATTAATAAATTATGTAGCATGTAGTCATAATGGTAATTGACAACTGGTCTTGATTTGTCTTGAGATTATAGCTATTTCTGAAACTGCTAACTTCTCTGAATCAAAAATAAATCCATTTAATACAGATGTATTTATTAACAAAGACTTTTATGTAGGGCCTCAATGTCCACAGTTATCAATCATCTTTTTGCAATACATGAAAATTGTTCTGTTTATTCTTGCTATGTATTTGTGATTAATACTCAGTTATCTTTTTTGTTAGTATAGTGAATCTGTACCTAAATTCTCCTATAGAAGTGTTTTACCTATTAGGATTTATTATTGACTGCACCTCTGAATCCACTACATTTGTTTTCCACTGCCTGCAGAGCAAATTACAAGTCTTTTTTCACCTCAGTGGCATAACTCATTGTATTTTTCTGTATACCTAGCACTTTGCTAGGTAGACCAGAAAACAAGTAATCTGAATGTGTTTACAGGATAAGTAAACTAAGAAGAATGAAAGAAATCAAACTGACCTGAAGTAGTCCATATTTCTAATAATCAGAAAATTGAGCTTCCAAGAAATCTCTAGAAAGTGGATTACTGACCTAGGAAGATCAGGCCTTTAGGAAGAGAATGTGATGTCCAATAAGTTAAAATTTGAATGGTTTATCTTTTTGTCTCTGGTTGGAGGGTATAAAATATAAATGTAGCAACTATTCTGAAGCTTTTCTTTTAAGTAAACCTAATACATCATAATTCATTAAACAGAGGCGGACTAGCAGAAAGACTAAAAGGACTACAGAATCGAGAGAGATCTGCCATTTCTTTGTGGAGACATCAATGTGTTTCTTACCAAAAGACACTTTCAGGTAAGGCTTTCACTGGCATCTGAGACTGTGGGTAAAAATATGCCAGTTAAAATTTTTACATTAAAATATATGAAGTTAATCACGCAGGAGCTGAAAAGTCGAGGAGTTGCCTAATGCCAATAAACACGAACCCAAAGCCCGTGGGGGAAAAAAATATATGAAGTTGATCATTACTATTTTCATGACCTTATTTTTCTTTAGGTGTCCTATAGATGTCAGAAATTGTTTCAAAAGATGAGCTCATTAGTGTAAGGTCTTAATGATTTCACCCCATAGAGTTTCTCACAGGTCAGCAGGAGACTTATTCTTAAAGATCTGGCTTTGGAGCATTGTATATTAGACCTTTTTCTTGTTACATCTAACCCAGTAGCTTACAGACTTCTGGGATTGTGACCCCATATTTAGAAGTGTATGTTATATCATTTCCTAATACACACATGACATTCACACACACACACACACACACACACAAAATACACACCCCTTAAACTAAGACTTCATAAACAATAATAACATTAGTATGTTCAGTATACTCTGCACTCACTTTTATTTTTACCTTAATCCTAGTTCCATTAAATTGATGCAGGCTTTTGTAATGATTTTCAAGGTACAGTTTAAAAGTTTCTAAGATAAGCAAATGACTGAAACTCGTGTTTTTTACCATTTGTTTTTTATTTTTAAAATATTTCACATACCAAGAAAAGTTTTTTCACCTATGAGACAATATTCTTTTTCATGGTGTCTTCCTGGGTTGTCACTTTATTTGGGGTGAGGGAAGAGGTGTGTGGGCATGGTCATCTATTCTACATCTACTATTAATAATCATTTCTCCAAAGGAGGACATTTTATATACAATAGCCAAGATATGGAAACAACCTGAATGGTCATCTTTGGGCAATTGGAAGAAGAAGTGGTACATATACACAATGCAAAAGTACTTGGCCTTGAATAGGAATTAAATCTTGCCATTTACAACAACATGGATGGACCTAGTGGGTATTAAGTCAAGTGAAATAAGTCAGAGAAAGATAAATACTGTATATTTTCACTATTTTGGAGGATCTAAAAATCAAAATAAACAAAAGAGACACAAACTCTTAAGATGCAGAGAAAAAACTGAGTTGCCAGATAGAGGAGGATTGGGTGATCTGTGTAAAAGAGCTGAGAGGATTAAGAGGTACAGATTTGCAAATACAAATCATTCAGGAGTAAAGTACAGCATAGGGAATATAGTGAATAGTATTATAGTGACTGTGTATGGTGCCAAGTAGAGTGTAGACTTATTGAGGGAATTACATTATTATAAGTTATATAAATGTCCTACCACCATGCTATTTACCTAAAACTAATATAATATCAAAGGTCAACTGTAATTGGAATTTTTTAATTAAAAAATAGTTGTCTCTCCAGGGATACTTGGAATATGCATTTTAATAGACTCACAGGTTATTTTTGCACACAGGTTATTTTTGCACATATTAGAGTGCAACATAGAACTACAACTCCAGATAGAACACTCAGTATTACTCATTTCTTTAGAAGACTTTTGAACTCTTATCTTAAAATCTTTTCCAGCTGTATTTTAGCAACTGTCTTCTCTCACAGTTTTGTATTAGAGTATTATGACATAATACCTGACACTTAGGATCCAAGAATAATTTTCCTGTTACATGAATCTATAGATCAGCCTATTATTACATTTATTACTTTGTATCTTGTCATTTTTATATCAAGGATTATAATATTAAGTAATTGTTTTTATAACATGTTCAATAATATAATGATTATTCATAATAACCATTATCATATATATATAATGAGAATTTATTTATACACACACACACACAAACTCTTACAACTTAACACTAAAAACAAAAATCCAATTAAATAAAAAAGGAGGACATGAACAGACTTTTCCCCAAGAAATACATATAGATGGCTACAAAACTCATTTGATCAGTCAGATAGCCAAGCATGCATTAAGATTGCCTAATGGTATTATTCAGGGAAGTCTATAATACACTGGCTTAGGCACAAAAAAGAACTTAATAGTACTCACAGCTTGAAAGTCACAGGGAGAAAGACCATGCTTCAGGCATGTTGATTTTGAAAGGTTGGTACATCTTCTCCATGTGGCAAATCCCAACTTCAAGTCCAGTAAAAAGAATTTCTTTTCTAACATTTTGTCAGAAATCCTGAAATGACTTTATTGAGGTAACTGAGACATGTATCCCTTCCTGAACTAATCACTGGCAAGTAGAATGTAATATAAAGCACTGTGGTAGCCCATTGCTTAACTGATTATTTTCTTTTCAAACTTATTTAATAAACATCAACTAGAACCTTTATGACTTTACAATATATTATCTCATTTTTACCTTTTAGTCCTCTTTCATTTTCTTCTCTTTATAAGTATACAGATGTGCATAATTTGACCTATGAATGATCTTGACCTGGAGTGATCACTTTTTTCATTATCTATTCATCTCTACTTCTGAACAGTTTCATTTTAATCTTTGTGTCATTCATCATTTTTAATTTACTTTGTAGTTCTGTATATTGTAAGTTTCTTTTGTTTTGTTTGAACCAGGAAAATGTGGTCTTGACACTAAAATTCTCAAACTTGATCCTTTTCCCCATTCTGCTTTTGCTGCCCTTTCTTGAAGTAATTATATAAATGGTAAGCTTGGATTTATTTGAGACTATATATAAATATTTGAATTATTAGATTTCAGAGAGAACACTTTTATTTCTTAGTGACAGAGACTCACTTTGTATTTAGAGGTTGAGGTAGGTTGTGAACTGTAGGATGGAAAAGACAGGGTGGGAGGAAAGGACAAGAGGAAGAAGACAGACCTGACTGGATTACTCATCTTCTTCATGGAGTTTTACTACAGCTTAGAAGGCCAGAAAATTGGAGGTACTATTTATATACTACATTGGTATTCATACCAGACCTTTTTTTTTTTTCCTTCCAAAAAGGTAGTATGCTAATTCTTGAGGGTTCTTAGAGATCTTCTAGTCTAAACTCTTCATTGGGGTATTAATAGTATATTAGAGGAAGAAAGTGACTGGGCCTGGTTAAAGGAAGAAGCAGAGCTAGAACTCTAGCCTCCTGATTCTCAGTGACATGCACTTTCAAAGATAACATTGAAAATATTTTTTTTACTCCTTTACCAATTTCCTCTTGATAGCGCTATTGAGGAGTAACTGAACACTCCAAATTGGGCTTTATGTGTCCAGTAGGTAACTATTTTGAATTTTGTTGAATTTATGTTCTCAAAAAATTATAAATATCTTCAAGGTGAAAGCTAGACTAGGAATAGCTTTAGTTAGGACCAAAAATTTGTAAGAAATACAGAAAATAGCTTCTGGCTATCCTCTTTTCTCCTTCCGCATTATTTTTATAGTTGTATCACATTTGGAGTTTCTGTGTCTGGCAGGTGCAATGCTGAGGGCTTACTATCGAATGTATATTAAGTCATTTAGTATTCAAAATAATCTTCTAAGACAGAGTTTGCTCTTATTTTCTAGATGAGGAAATTACAGGTTAAAGATACGCTATAGATAAGCAAGCCAAGATTTGGAGTATCTCTCAAGCCCATGTTCCTATTCACCAATCCGTACAAGTGTTCCTTAGATTGTTTGGGCTGGAGGAAGTTAGGATTAAGAAGGCAAGAGGTTAAGGCATCAGCAATATTAGAAATATTAATATAAAGATGAGTTTTATTTGGGGAAAATAGTAGTTTTTCAATGTGTAGGTCTGTATTGCATACTTGAAACAGCACTAATTGGAATTGCATAGGACATAAAGTTGCAAAGACTGTGTTAATTGTGGATCTGTGTAGGTAGGATATCGTTAAATTCTTATGATTCTGGTAGGAAGATGGCAGATTGTCTTCTTAATTATTCATATTAGTACATACTAGAAGTCACTGTACATTAGTGTCCTAGCTTCTTATTATAGTAAAATGACCAAATAAACACAGAGTTAAGAGAGTAATTTCTGGAGTTTGAAATCCAAAAATACCAAGTACAGCTGGGTATCTGAAATGAAGAGGGAAAGGATGATCTTTTCTCGTTTGGCTCATAACTGCCAAATAGCTTATTTGGAATGTTCCTAAATAGTTTTCCTTCTTAAATTTGGGGATGGAGGGTTTGTAATGATACCATGAGGGGAAAAAAAGACAAAAGCAAAATAAAACAACAAAAAAACAGAACAAAAAATTAATTTATTAATTTGATATATGAATGTGATAGCCTCTAATAGATTTTTCTCTTAGAAATCTCAAGATCTTTGGAATTTGGATTTTAGTTTTTTTAATTTATTTTTAATTTTATTTCTAATTATAGTGGACATACAATATTATGTTAATTTCAGATATACAACATAGTAAATCAACATTTCTATATTTTACGAAGCTATTGCCACAATAAGTCTAATGACTGTCACCTTACATAGTTATGATATTATTGACTGTTCCCTGTAAAGTCAATAACATTAGCCTACCTTATTTTATAATGCGAAGTTTGTACTTCATAATCCCTTCCCTTTTCCACCCAGTCCCCTCTGGCAACCATTTTTGTTCTCTGTATCTACAAGTTTGTGTTTTTCTTTTGTTTGCTCGTTTGTTTTGTTTTGGAGTCCATATATAAGTGAAATCATATGGTATTCTTTCTCTGTCCTACTTACTTTTGTTAATATAATACCCTCTAGGTCAGCAGTCCCCAACCTTTTTGGCACCAGGGACTGGTTTCGAGGAAGATGGTTTTTCCAAGGATGAGGGCAAGGTGAGGTGAGGGTGGGAGAACAGGAAGTGGAGCCCGGGAAGTAATTCAAGTGAAGCTTTGCTTGCTCCCTGGCCACTCACCTCCTGCTGTGTGACCCAGTTCCTAACAGGCCACAGAGTAGTACCTGTCCACAGCCTCAGTGGTTGGGGACTTCTGCTCTAGGTCCATCCGTGTTGTAGCAAATGGCAAGATTTCATTTTCTATATGTCTGAGCAGTATTACATTGTATATGCAAGAGTGAATACGTGAAACAGAGTTTAGTCTTGTATTTTTTATTTATTATGTTATTCTTCATATGAACCTCTATAAACCTACTTTTGCCAATCAATGTATGTACCACATATACTTTTTTCATTCATCTATCGATGGACACCTAGGTTGTTTTCATATCTTGGTTATTGTAAATAATTCTGCAAAGAATATAGGGGCACATATATCTTTTAGAATGAGTTTTTATTTTTATTTTGGACAAATACCCAGAAGTAGAATTATTGGAGTACTATTTTTAATTCTGTGAGAAATCTTCATACTGTTTTGTATAGTGGCAGCACTAATTTGCAGTTTCAACAGCAGTACACAAAATTTCCGTTTTCTGGACATTGTTGCCAACACTGTTGTTGTTGTTTGGATATAACCATTCTGACCAGTGTGAGGTAGCATCTTATTGTGGTTTTGATTTGAATTTCCCTGATAATTAGTGATATTAAACACCTTTTCATATGTTTGGTAGCCATCTATATGTCTTTCTTGGGGAAAAGTCTGTTCATGGCCTCCTTTTTTATTTAATTGGATTTTTGTTTTTGGTGTTAAGTTGTAAGAGTTTGTGTGTGTGTGTGTGTGTGTGTGTGTATAAATAAATTCTCATTATATATATGATAATGGTTATTATGAATAACCATTATATTATTGAAAATGTTATTTGCAAATATCTTCTCCCATTGAGTCCATTGTCTTTTTATATTGTTGGTGGTTTCCTTCACTGTGAAAAAACTTCTTAGTTTGATAGAGTCTTATTTGTTTAATTTTTTGTTGTTGCCTTAGCCTAGTCATATACAGAAAAAAAGTTACTAAGACTGATGTCAAAGAGTTTACTTCCTGTGTTTTCTTCTGTGAGTTTTATGGTTTCAGGTCTTTTATTTAAGACTTTAATCCATTTTGATTTTATTATTGTATATGATGAAAGAAAGTTGTTTAGTGGGTTGGTTTTTTGTGTGTGTATCTACTTGTCTACTCGCCAATTATTAAACACTATTTATCAAAGAAACTGATTTTTCCCTCATTTTATATTCTTTCCTCCTTTGCTTTAGATCGGTTAATTGACCATAAAATACAGGTTAATTTTGGGCTTTCTGTTCTGTTCTGTGTCTGTTTTTATACCACTACAATACTGTTTTGATTACTGTTGCTTCGTAATATAGTTTGAAGTTAGGAACATGATACCACCAACTCTATTTTTGTTTCTCAAGATATCTTTGCTATTTGGGGTCTTCTTTGGTTCCATATAAATTTTAGTATTGTTTGTTTTAGTTCCATGAAAAATGCCATTAGCATTTTGACAAAGATTGCATTGAATCCGTAGATTGCTTTGGGCAGTAGGATATTTTAACAATGTTAATTTTTCCAGTCCATGAGCACAGCATATCCTTCAATTTATTTGTGTCTGCTTCAGTTTATTTCATCAGTGTCTTAGTTTTATGAATATAATTCTTTTATTTCCTCAGTTATATTTATTCCTTAGTACTTTATTCTTTTTGATACATGGGATTACTCTCCTTGTAAATGGGATTATTTCCTTAATTTCTCTTTCTTTTAATTTGTCATTTGTGTATAGAAATGCAACAGATTTCAGATATTAATTTTGTATCCTGCAACTTTACTGAATTCATTTATTAGTTTTAACAGTTTCTTGTTGTAATCTCTGTTTTCTAGATATAGTCTCATGTTTATCTGGAAATATTGACAATTTACTTCTTTCTTTTCAATTGGTTACTTTTCATTTCTTTTTCTTTTAAATCTTTATTTATTGATTTGAGAGAGAGAGAGAGAGAAGGAGAGAGAAAGAAACATTGACTTGTTGTTCTACTTATATACTCATTCATTGGTTGCTTCTTGTATGTGCCCTGACTAGAGATTGAACCCACAAACTTGGCATACAGAATGGCGTAATAACCAACTGAGCTACCTGGGTAAAGGATCATATATTTCTTTCCTTGTCTACTTGCTATGGCAAGGATTTCTAAATACTATGTCCAATAAAAGTGTTGACAGAGGGCTTCCTTGTCATATTCCTGATTTTAGAAAAAAAGCTTCAGCTATTTACCTTGAATGTGACATTACCTGTGGTTTTCTCATATATAGCCTTTATTATGTTGAGGTATGTTCTTTATATGTTTTGCTGAGATTTTTTTATCATTAATGGATATTGAATTTCTCATGGTTTTTCTGCATCTGATGAGATAATTAGATGATTTTATCCTTTTTTAATATTTTGTATCACATCAATTAATTTGTGGATAGTGAACCATCCTTGCATTTCTGGAATAAATCCCACTTGATCATAGTTTTTGATATGTTTAATGTATTGCAACAATCCAATATTTGTTGAGGATTGTTATATACATATTTACCATGGATATTGGCCTATAATTTTTTTGTAGTGACTTTGTTTGTTTTTGGACATTGGTGATATTGGCCTTGTAGAATAAGTTGGAAGCATTCCTTACTCTTTTATTTATTTATTTTTTTGCAATAAAGATAGAAGTTTAAATGTTTCATAAAATTTACCTGTGAAGAAGTCTGGACTTTTGCTCGATGGGAGTTTTCTGCTGATTTACTTCTGTTACTAGTAATTGGTCTATACAAATTTTCTGTTTCTTTCTGATGTTGTGGAAGATTATATGTTTCTAGGGACTTGTTTTTTTCTTTTACATTGTCCAATAATCTGGTTTATAATTGTTCATATTATTCTCTTACAATTTTTGTATTTCAGTGGTGTTGTCACTTCTTACCTTTAGCCACCCGCTGGCTGTTAGGCTTAGTCTTTGAAAGAGCCCCAGGCATTATGTAAATTGCATGAGGCAGATATTCATGCATGAGGCAGGTATTTATGCAAGACCACTCAGGGATTCACTGAGTGGTCTTGCATAAATACCTGCTGAGTTGTCTGAGGCCACTCAGCAAGTGTCAGAGTACCTTGAGGCCATCCATCACCTTCTGAGGCCTGGGAACCTTTGTGGTGGGGTGGGGTCTCAAGGTGTTAGGGTGAAGCAGGTAAGGTTCATCAGCCTACAACAGATTATGATTTGCCAGGTGGGTGGAGAGTCTGCGCAGTAACAGTGGTGCCTGTGGTGCACTGGAAGATAGTCCTCTCCCTAAAGGCACTCAACTCAGTTTCTTTCTGTGTGTCTCTTACACTCCTTCAACTCCTTGAATTCTTGAGGGGTTTTTAAGGAAGATAACAACATCCAGGTTGGTTGTTGAAGGCAGAGTCTATAGCCAGGTTGGTTGCTGAAGGCAGAGTCTATAGCCCTGGGCGTATAGGGCAGGGCAGGGCCTGTGGGATTGTCAGGGTGGAGATAGTGCAGCTTCCTTTGCTAGTGTTGTGTGGAAGCAGGGATTAACACCGGAATGGTGGCCCTGTCAGGGATGTGGGACCATGGCCCTAGCCCTAAAGCCACACAACTCAGTTTTTCCGTGTGTCTCTGGCATCCACAGTCTTGCCCAGAATGTTTTGAAATTTTAAAAGAAACTGCAGCATGGGCCCAGTCTGTAAACTAGCAGAGCTTACCAACACAGGTGAGTAGTAGGGATTCTGGGAGTCAGGGTGGGGCTAGTATAGCTCACCAGGCTAAGGCTGTGAGGGGATAGTGCTGGACCCAGGAAGATGACATTCTCTAGTGGTGCAAGAAAGAGACTCCACAGAGGGATATTGGTGGCTGTTCCTCTGGTCCTCTCTTTGAAGCTACACAACAGAATCTCCCTGTACAGTTGGCATCCTTCAAGCCACCATTCTTCCTCCAAAGCCCAGGATGTGTACTTGTCAGCCAGTTGGTGTGCGAGTTCTTTTAAGATTATGCCTAGGTTTCCAGTAGCCTTTTTTCTCACCAGGGCAGAAGTCCTCCTGATTTCCGCAACCAAAGGTTATATGGGCTCTTCTTCCCAACATGGGGTTGAGACCCCTCACTCTTCTGGGGGCCCTTTGCAGCTGAAATATCTCTCCATATTCTCAACAGCCTGCCTATGAGTGTAGAGTCAGCTTGTTTCTTGTTTCATCTTCTCTTACCAGTCTCAACCTGGCTTCTTCCGTGTATCTTTAATTATATGATTTCTGTGCAGTTAGTCCTCAGGATATCCAGGCTGTTGTTTTATAATTTAGTTGCAATTTTAATGAGGTCATGGGAGGAGGTGAATGCAACTTCTACTTACTCTATCATCTTGAACAAAATCCTGCTTTCCATAAGTTATCATTTTGTTTTGAAATATAACACAAAAAAGAAAGTACAGAAAATGTAGATATGCAGCTTAACAAGTAGTTGTAAAGCAAGTACCACTATAAACACCAGTACTCAAATAATAGAAGTAGATGGTTTTCTATTAAGTTTAATATTTTTTTAACTGGCTACAGAAATACAGTAAATTGCCTCCATATCTCTATTTTTTTCATAGTGGGTGGTCATAATATTTTAACTTATGTTTTATTTTTGTTTTACTCTGTCTCATTTCTTTTGTTCATGTAAGAACATCCAAACGTATAGACACTTTTCATTATAGTTTATTTGAGCCAGATTGATAACATATACCAGCAAGCAAGATTTCACATGCTCCATAGAATAATAGTTTTGCTGCTGCTTTTGTGAATTTATGATTAAGGGATTTTCCATGAGGGTGGGAGAGAGCTGGGTGGGGATCCGATTAAAGGATGGTTCACAAGGTTGTGTGTTTTCTCAAGGGTGGGTTTGCTTTAGAAGGGTATTACTTCTTACATCTTAAAGGTGGTGTAACCTTTAAGAACAATGGAAAGGGCTGCCTTAAAATCCTCTTACTAAAGAAGTTACAGCGCTGGGGTGTGACCATCCACCATGACCTACCCATTTAGGAATTTATAATCAAATCACCCTGTGAGGTTACTTTTCATAGAACACCATTTTTGTGTCCACATTTTCATTCATTCATTCAAACTTCTAATAAGCAGCAAATATGTATCACTGATAAAACTAACCCTCCTAGAAATTATAATTGATTGCTTTTTTACTTAAAATACTAAAGCTTTGCTCTTTAGAAGTATACAAAACAGTACTTACTTTACACTTGAAGATGTTTTAATAATGTCTGTAAAATTCTACCTTTTGAAGTACAGTTACAGTTGGAAAATCAGACAAAAGAAAAAAAGAAACAAAGCCAAAGGAAATAAAGCATTATTCTTTAGTAATTATAAGGGAGAATGACTCCAATGAATTATTCCTTGAATAATATGTTATTGTAAATGCTTCAAAGCATTCTAACTCATATTTTTAGACCTCCTTCATAATATATTATAGTTGGAAGTATTAGTAGTAAATGCTGTAAAATTAATTGTCGAAAACTATTTAAAAAGGTCATCATTAGAAAAGGTTTGGGGACAGTATCTTTTTAAATATTTCTTTTATAAAAAAGGCAATTTGTCATAACCAAATATATATTTTCACAATTAAGACAGGGGAAATGTAAGATGGTAGAGAATTCCATCCTGAATTTAGCTTATGAAATACTAAAATGTACTTATATACCTTTGTGTCAGGAAGTGAACATTTTAATAACAAGACTGTTTTTTCAGTGAGGCAGTTTTTCAGAATGCAGAGTTCTTTGTCCTTGACCATGATTAGCTCTGGACACACTCACAGACTTGGTTTTGTAATCTCCTACACCACCACAGGTTCCCCTTTGGCATTCCTCCTGAGCTCTCCTTGTTACCAGCATGACCCTTCTACATACATTTCTGTGCTCCTGATGGAAAGGACAGCTGAGACTGTGAGAACACATCCCCAGTGTCCTTCTGGGCCACCCCAGGAGGAATGGCTGTGACACTTATGGAGTTGGCCTTGCTGGCATCTGCCTTTTTCTCACTGTTTTCAAGGGGCTTCTTTGAGGCTGAGGGGCCCCTTAAATGGGGTCATGTTCCAGACTTGCCATTTAAGTGGTTAAGAGAGGAAGAAGAAGTGTCAGGGCCAACAGTTCATGTACAGAGCAGGAAGAAGAGCTCTGTAGATATGTTCTCTATAGATATGTATGTGTCTGAACTCTTTAGATATGTATGTATTTACCTCATTTTCTTGATGCATTCTTTTCTCATAATTAAAGAGTAACTTGAGGTAGAAAATGTTTGGATGATCATTTCTACCAAAGCAGTTGGTTTATAAGGAATATCCCTTAATTTAGTTGAAAAGTAACTATTGAAGATACATATGTATAATCTAAGTCTCTTAATATTTTTGTATTTAAACTAGGAAAGAGGTGTGTAGTGAGATGTACATTTAATTTGGCCGATTTCTGACAGTGTTTTATGCTTATTAAATCTTTAGTTTCTGTGAGGACATAGGGGATTTGGGGCATAATATGACATGTTTTTACAATAAGTATGTTTATTTAAGTTTACAAAGTAAGAATGACATGAATTGAAGAGATCTTGGTAGTTTTAAGTAGTTCCAAGTCTTTAAAAAAAGGTCACTTAAATTTCTTAAACTTTTTGATTTACCACCCTTTCTTTCAGTTGAAGGGACAGGACACTGCTTTTGTCCTATTCTGTGTATATTAGCCCTGATTTGGCTGGAGAGTTTTTACTGTAGTTCCTTTTCTTGACTTCCCCTTTCTTCTGGGGTGAAGGGAGCTATGTGTGGATTATCTCCAACTTCCCTCTGGTGTATAAAACCAGAAAGCCAATTACAATGTTTAAGCTTTATTTATTTATTTTTTGTTTATTTTATATCCATAGCCACATTTCAGTGCAGCAGTAGTATTTAACATGATTCTTTGCAGTCATGGGCAAGAGGAATTCACATGCATATTCTTGGCTGAGTTATTCAAGTTAAAAACAAACTATGATATTTTGTCTACTGTTGGAGCTGTGATTTCATGTCTCAAATGACTATACTTTTCAGTAGTCATTTTAAGTGTAAGTTAACCAAAGAGTAAAGAGTTTATATTTGACTTTCCTAATGCCAAGTTATTTCATAATTTTATCAAAAATAATGATAGAACCTGAGAAATAGAGGAAGGGATACTAAATATCAGACTCAACTCTGGCTAACATATTTCTCATACCTTAGCTACTTCTGTCTCACCTTTTCACCTTCATTCCTAGAAATAAATTATTTCTTGTAAATTTTTCTACATAAAAATCTATGAAAGGAAGTTTGGTAATATAGCAGAATTAAATGATGCATTCAGGTTTCATGTAGATTTAATTAAATTAATGCTTTTTTTGTTTCTTTTTACACGAAATGAAAAATAGCTATTACACACTTTTAAGATTATTTTTGCATAGGCCTGAGGTTTAAAAAGATCTTTATTTCTCTTTTCTATTGTAAATGATCCAAAAATAAGACAAGTTTAGCCCATTCCAAATGAATTATAATGAATGAAAGTAGGTAAAACATATTTTCTATTGAGTTCCATATGTGGCTTGATAAATAAAAATTCATTCTTAGTGTTAAATTGGACCTCATTAATAACAAAAATTATTCATATGTCAGAAACTCTGTTTTGGACCTTTAGAAAAGTATGGATATTGACAAGGCAGGGTTTTCTTTGGCTTGCTCAGCCAGCTGTCATTTGTACCCTCTGGCCTAGTTCAGTATCGCTCTGGCATTTGTCCATGCTCTGAAACCTTGTGCATGTCATCTGAACCTTTTCATCAATCTAATGTTCCAAAATTTTTTGGCTCATTTTTATTTTGAAAGGAATGAAAGTTTTTACTTGGGATTCTGTTGACTGGAGAAACCTGTTTGACAGTACATGCGCAGACTTGACTTTCCTCATCTTTCAGGGGAGATCGCCAAGGAACAGTGAGTGAGCAGCTAGGTGGCCCTGCTCTGGTAACACTAATCTAAGTATGGGCTGCTTCTTATTTATCATGCAGTACAGTTTATCTCTCTCAACAGATGTGGGAGTAAATTTTTCTATTACAAAATAGGAAGCTTTTTAGCCTTCAAATAGAATAAACCAGTTCTTGGATTAGTAAAATACCTTGTAAAGTTATTAAAAATTGGAAACTGTGCTTTTGTATTGTTATAGTGATTTAAAAGAATAGCTTGAGATCTACTCTCTCGCCTCCTTCCATCCCAGTGTGACACTCCTTCATTTCTACCAGTGTATTGGCATTGTCGTTCCCAATTGCAGTCTTCTCACAGCATTCACACAGCTAGTTGCCTTTTTCTTCAAGGACAGTACTTCCTCTTGGTTTGCCTTTTCCCGTATTCATTTTTCTTCTTGGTTATTTGCTGTCTCCTCCTGGCCCTCTTCTTGTTCTCTGTGCCCTTCCTGGATAATTGGGGATCCCTGTGTCACCTCCCCCAGGATTTCTGAGAGGTCTGGTCATTCTGTGACCTGTGGCTTTCCTGGCTCAGCACCAGCCACACCTGCACCCAAGCATCCATGCATACTACCGGCCCCTCAGACCAGCATGTTCTGGTACTTGCCTTCCCTGGTCTAGTCTTCTCTAGGGCTTTCTTGTATGTATTATCAATCCATTCGTCCCCTAGATTCTGCTGATTCTACTCAAGTGAGATCTCTTCATATGCCCCATCTGCTACTAGATAAGGCCCATATTCCCACGTGCCTAGATTATTTTGTCAGTTTCCATCTGGTCTACCTGCTAGTGCCTTTTCCTAATTTTCAGCCTATCAAGGTTATCATCCTAAGAGGTAAATCTGATATCACTCTTCTGCTTTAAAAAAATTTCTTTTGACTAGCTCTTGTCTCCGGAAAAATGTTCATCACTTCTAAACTCTCTAGTGTGACGTTTTTGGTTGTTCCTGCTACATACCTGATATTGTCTTATTTTTCACTGTCCCCTTTCTGTATACCTTACACATATGCACAACACTAAATACGTTCTTCCAGTGAAAACGCTGTGTCATGATATAAGCTAAGCCTAATCGACTTTTCTTTTTGTCTGTAATTATACTTCCAGTATCATCTTGTATTATAATTATACAAAGTATAAGTAAATAATAACTGCAAAGTGCTACAAGTATATATAGGGCTTACCCAAAAACCCTGAGCAGTACTGGTAACTCAGGAAGTGTTTATGAAGTTAATAAATAAATATCAGTGATGAAATTTGAAATAATTCACAACACTAGAGTGCAAAAATGGTCCTAGTCAGTAGATGTTGATGCTGGTCCCAACTCTGCTGGAGCTAAAGGCCTATGTGGGTCACTTGATTTGTGACTCAGTTTCTCTACTGAGAAAAATTGAGTTTGTAAAGCTTCAGGTTATTTCTACTTTTAAAATTCTGTGTGTTGTTGCTGTTTTACCTTGCCTTATATATAATTCCATGTTGTAAAATCATTCTCTGTGCATATTTCAGTGTATAGTCCCTGTGAATATTTTATGTTTCTTTTACTTTTTCCATGATTAGAATTCCCTGATCTCTCACTGCATGCCTTTCAAGAGAGGCACTTTTCTCACATCATTTCATTTTAGTCTTAAACTAATTTTTCTTCTCCTTTCTCCTTTCTTCCCTATTAGTGTTTTTTACAATGTTGTTGGAAGGAGATAATACCTAAGACTAAAATACCCACTTTTGTCTAGTAGATGTGTATTTGCTGTATTTCTGTTCACATGCCCTGCTCTGGCTAATTATAGATATTGCCTATTTTGACCCAATTAATACGACTTAAGATTACTTAGCCACACTGGGGGTCGGAACTTCAACATATAAATTTTGGGGGACACAGACATTCAGTTGATAACTTTTCATCCCTAGACCCAAATTCAAGTCCTACTCAGATTCAAGCTACATTCTTTCCAGCACAGCAGCCCCAAATGTCTTAACTCATTCCAGCAGCAACTCTAAAGTCCAAAGTCTTATCTTAGTGTCATAAAATCAGGTATGAGTAAGAGACTGTAGTACGATTCATCCTGTGGCAAAATTTCTCAGCAGCTGTGAGCCTGTGAAACCAGACAGACAGCTTAATGTGCTTCCCAATACAATGCTGAGACAGACGCCGAATAGACATTCCTATTACAAAAGGAAGAAATAGGGAAGGAAGAGGTGATAAATTCCAGGCAAGTCCCCAAACTACCAAAACAAATTTCACTGGATTATAGGGCTGAAGAAAAGTTGTCTTTGGTTCAATGCTCTGCCCTACAGGTCTACTAGGGGTGGTAATGTCAACCCCTGTGGCCTGTGTTTGGCCTCTCACCCTTGTGGTTCTGTGCAAAGGCTCCACCCCTAACAATGAGGTGGCCCCATCCTTTGAATCCCAGAAGAAATATTCAGCCCTGCCCCCTCAACCTGTGGTTAGAGGGGCAGTCCTGATGACATCTGAATTAATTTCCTTTGGGGTCATTCTTCCCTTTTTTGAAGAACGATGCACATTCACAGCATAGCTATATTGCCCTGTCCTATAGAATGGAAGAGGTTCAATTTAAACTGGCAGAGTATTTGCTCATATAATCCTATAATCTCTTTATTGAATGATAGTCTAGACATACCCTTGGTGTTCTCTTCCCAGCAAACATACTTTCTCATTTTTTGCAATATGGACAGGCTTATTAGCCTTTTTCAGGTCATTAAGTTCTGCTTCATTCTTTCATCATTTCTCTCCTCTCATATTTTTACTGTAAGAAATTATAAGGACCCAACCTGTATTTCTAACATTTTAATTTTAGAAACCTCTGCTGAATGTCTAATCTCACAGTTTACAAGTTCTGTCTTCTACAAAACGCTAAAACACAATTCAGCCAAGTTCTTTGCCACTTTACATCACAGATTGCTGTTTTAGTTTGGGCTGCTATAACAATACCATAGACTGGGTGGCTTAAACAACAGATATTTATTTCTTATGGATAAAGTCTAAATTCAAGGTGCCAGTCTATTCAGTTCCTGGTCAATGCCAACTTTCTGGCTTATAGACAGCTGCCTCCTTACTGTATTCTCACATGAGGATACATTAAGCTTCCTTCTTATGAGGACACTAATCCCACTCATAAGGGTTTCATTCTCATGACCTAATTACCTACCAAAGGCCCAACTCCAAATATCATCATCTCCTTGGGGATTAAGGCCTCAACATACGAATTTTGAGGAACACAAATGTTTAGTCCAAAGTAATTGCCTTTTTTCTACGTTCCAGTAACCTTGTCCACATATCAATTTGATACCTCACCAGAATCACCTTGAAAGACCATATTTCTGCAGTGCACCTTAAAACTTCATCCTTTACCCATTACCCAGTTCCAAAACTGCTTTCATATTTTTAGTTATTTGTTACAGTAGCACCCCACTTCATTATAACAAAATCTTAGTCAGCTTAGGTTACCATAACAAAATACCGTAGACTGAGTGACTCACATTTCTAGAGGCTGGGATTGTAAGATCATAATACCACTGTGATTGGTGTCCAGTGAAAGCTGTCCTTCTGGCTTGTAGGCAGCAGCCATCTATCTGGGTGTCTTCAAGTAGTCTTTTCTCTGTGCTCAGCAGAAAGAGAGGGAGGTCTCTGGTTTCTCTTAAAAAATATGAATATTTACTTATTTGCTTATTTATTTTTTCCTCACTGAGGATAGTTTTTCATTGCTTCTTAGATAAACATTGCTACGGGAGAGAAGCATCAGTTGGTTGCTTCCTGTACATCCCAAGAAGGGGATAGTATGCTCCTGAACTGAGGACTAAATTTGCAACCTAGGTATGTGTCCTTACTGGGAATTGAACCTGAAACCTTTTGGTTATGGGACAATGCTCCAACCAACTGAGCCACACCGGCCAGGGCAGGGTACTAATCTTATCAGATTGGGGCCTCATTTTTACAACCTCATTCAGTCTTAGTTTCTTGGACTTCTTAAAACATGGAACCTTCTATCGTCAATTCACCCTCTACAGAATAGTAAGGTCAGTCCTGCAGAATGTTTCACAGTGACGTGACTGGCAATAGCACTGTGACACTGTGACCAGGTGGCTGGCATGCTGTACTGTTTGCTGATTGTTCTCATTTCTGTGAACGATGATAAAAATTCCTGGTCAGTATTGTTTTGTTTTTTTTATTTTTAAGGGTTGGGCTTCAGATTTTTGTTTCATACTTAGAATTATTGTGGCTTTTGGCAAAGAATATTTTTAACTGGGTGAAAGGCAAGAAAAAACTGGAATCGAGAAGTGAAAGCACAATTGTTTACAGTTCAGTAAGCAGTTGTGGTTAAGAAATGTATCTGTTCATCATTGCCAGATGACTTAAAATTTTATGAAGGAACATAAATTTTAAATAAAAAGTAATTGTGCTTTTTACAAGGTAAAGATGTGAATTCTTCAGAATTTAGTATTTACGTATTGTAATTTAGACCTCTCCTTACAGCTTTATGAATTTTACTGTGAAAGTATCAATAAAATGAATCTGATGACAGTTTAAAATATTTACTTAGAAACTAAAATTTTCATTTACCAAGCATTATTAATAATACAATAACACAATTAATCAGAGATCCACTTATTGAATACTCATGGGAACATAATATTGCTGAGTATTTGGGAACCATTGGTAAAATCAGTGATAGTTGTAACCTCTAAAAATAAAAGATAGTATAAGTATGTACAAATAAATACAATTCACCTTTCAGTGCATGTTAATAAAAAAAAGCAGTCAGTGGTACAGTGGTGAAAAGATAAAACATCATTTGGATTTGATGTAGGAAAATATTATTCATTTATTTTTCTTTTTAGAGCATCACTTGAATCACATTAAATTTGCATTTCCCGGGTACAGATCAATCCTGTTGAGGTAAAGGGAGGTAGGTGAAAACCATCTTGGTTTGGCAGTGAAATCAAGACTAGAGAATTAGTCCCCAAAGGTTTTTATTTGTTTATTTATTTATTTTTTCCTGAAGTTCTTTAAATCAGTTCTATTAGGGCTTATTCAGCTGATACATATTTACTGGTACAAATGCAGACATAGAACAGAGTTTATAGTTTAATAGATGAAATTATTCTTTGTATTAAATTTTCCATAAATAAGAGTGATGACATAAAGGAGAGTAATAAGCTCTGCTGGATGGAAGAGGAGAGTTTAGTTCAGAGAGTTCACCAGGGAGATGGTGATGAAAGCCTTTCTTAAAGTATGGTCTATTTTTCATCTTATTATAGAATTAATTTAATGTGTAAAGCTGTAGAATTTGAATTTAGAACAGTAAGAAGTAACAGGTAACAAGGGCATTTCTATTGCAAAGCAGTTTGGATTTTTTTCAGTGGATAGCCATTGAAGGGTTCAAGTTCAAAAGTTGCTCATTTAATTTACACTTATGACTTCCGGTCAAGATGGTGGCATAGGTAAACACAGCTCATCTCCTTGCACAACCACATCAAAATTACAACTAAAATGTAGAACAACCGTCACTCAGAACCATCAGAAATAGAGTTGAATGGAAGTCCGACAACTACAGAATTAAAGAAAACACATCCATACTGACTGGGAGGAAGGGCCAAGACACAGAATAGGCTGGTCCCAGTCCATGTATAGTAGATAAAAATATGGGAGGGATATCTCGGGAGCCAGAAGTCCCAGGCCCACACCAAGCCCTCCAACCCAGGGACCCAGTGTCAGGAACATAAGTCCCCATAACTTCTGGCTACAAAAACCAGGAGGGAATTGAGTAGGTGGAAGAATCTGCTGGAGTCCCAAATGATTCCTCTTAAAGAAGCCACACAAATTGATTCAGACTAACTTTTTCTGAGCTCCAGCACCAGAATAGCAGCTTGAAAAGCACCAGTGGCATATGGGGAGCAACAAAAGTGTCTGGCATCTAGGTATAAGCTTGGGGGGATAGCAGCATTCTCCCAGAAAGGAAGGCAGGCAGAGGCCATTGTCCCCTTTCTGAACCCTCGCCCAACAGAGCCACAGAGCCAATAGGCAGGTGCCATCTCTGAGATTCCATCAACCTGGCTAACACTGTTTGTGTCCCCCACCCCCCGCTTCACTGGAGATCCTCTGAAGCTTTGTCCCAGCCAACTTACAGGCTTGCCCATACTATTAACAATGGCTTTTCCATATGAATGGCTGATCTTGGCTCCTGCTTCATAACTTCCTAAATCCTATCAAACAAACAACATCTGGCTTCAGTGAGCCCCCAGCCCCCTGTACCTCTGGCTCAGTGGTCCCAGGCACAACACTGGCAGCAGTGAGCCTAGGTTCATAACTTGGATTCTCCTGGGAAACGCTAAGCCCAGCACAAGTAGCAGCCATCTACAGATTGCTTTATAGCTCATTCAGGGTGGCCCTGGGCAGGACACACAAGGGGGCTGACTGTGGCCTATACCACCTGGGAAACGATGGAGACTGTGCACCCAGTGGACAGCTACAGATCATGTTGGAGCACCACCGCTTTGCCCTCCGCACAGCTGATCTTCCATGGAGGGGCAGAGGTACAGGTCAGTGGTCAGTGCCAGTCTTTGCCTTTGCCTTTGCCTTTGCCTGGGTGAATTCCTTGCTTTGACCTGCTGACAGCAATCAAGGCTCAGCTACAAGAGGAGCGTTTACACAGCCCACATGAAGGGCACATCTTGACTTTTCACCTTGTGTGGTGGTTGGCTGTGCCACCAGACCCTATAGGGCACCTACTACATTAGGCCACACTACCAAGAGAGGGAGTCATACCAGCTCTATCTAATATGTAGAAACAAACACAGGGAAGTTGCCAAAATGAGGAGACAAAAAAATGTGGCCCAGATAAAAGAACAGATGAAAACTCCAGAAAAAGAACTAAACAAAATAGAGATAAGCAATCTATCAGATACAGAGTTCAAAACACTGGCTATAAGGATGCTCAAGGAACTTAGTGAGGGCCTCAACAGCATAAAAAAGACCCAGTCAGAAATGAAGGACATATTAATTGAAATGAAGAAAAATTTATGAGGAAACAGCAGTAGAGTGGATGAAGCCAAGAATCAAATCAATGAGAACATGAGGAAGCAAAAACACAGCTAATCAGAGCAGCAAGAAGAAAAAAGAATCCATAAAAAAACAAAGATAGTGTAAGCAGCCTCTGAGACATCAAGCATTCCAATATTCACATCATAGTGGTGCCGGAAGAAAAAGAGAAAGAACAAGAAATTGGAAATATATTTGAAAAAATCATGGAAGGAAACCTCCCTAATATCATGAAGGAAATAGACATGCAAGTCTAGGAATCCCAGAGAGTCCTAATCACAGAGAGTCTCAAACAAGATGGATGCAAAGAGGCCCACTCCAAGACACACCATAATTAAAATGCCCAGAGTTAAAGAGAAAATGTTAAAAGCAGCAAGAGGAAAGTTAACTACAAGGGAGGTTCCATAAGACTGTCAGTGGTTTTCTGAAAAGAAACTTTGCAGGCTAAAAGGGATTGGGAAGAAATGTTCAAAGTCATAAAAAGCAGGGACCTACAGCCAAGATCATTCTACCCAGCAAAGGTATCCTTTACAATAAAAGGGCAGAGAGAGCTTCCCAGACAAGAAAATATTAAAGGAGTGCATCATCACCAAACCATTATTATATAAAATGTTAAAGGCACTTATTTGAGGAAAAAGAAGATCAAAACCAGGAACAATGAAATAGCAAAAAATACATATCTATCAACAATTGAGTCTAAAAAACAAACTAAGGAAACAAGAACAGAGAATGATGGATACAAAGAGTGTTTTGATTGTTGCCAGATAGGAGTGGGGTGAAGGAGAATTGGTAAAGAGGTGAGGGGATTAAGAAGTACACATAGGTAGTTACAGAATAGCAACAGGGATGCAAAGTACAGTATAGAAAATGGAGTGGCCAGAGAACTTACATGCATGACCCGTGGACTTGAACAGTGGTGTGGGGATTACCTAAGGGAGTGAGGTGGTGCTTAGTGGAGGAGGGGCAAAGGGGGAAAATTGAGACATCTGTAAGAAATAGCATAATAGCAAAAATATAATTAAAAAAATTATACTTAAAAAGATAACTCTGGTGAGCCTTATGAACATACGGTCAAATGGTACCGTATTAGTCTGGGCAGGTAGTTTAGGGCTAGGCTGTTACAGTAACTGAGAGGCATCTTAATATTACGCCTGGGCTGGTGCAGCTCAGCAGTTTGAACGTGGGCTGTGAACCAAAGGGTCGCTGGTTCGATTCCCAGTCAGGGCACATGCCTGGATTGTGGGCCAGGTTCCCAATAGTGGGTGTGTGATAGGCAACCATGCATGGATGTTTTTCTTCCCCTCTTTCTCTTCCCCTCTCTAAAAATAAGTAAAATCTTTTAAAAAATAACTAAGAGGCATCTTAATTTTAATATATCCAAAACTGATGTCCCAATGTTAGTATTCTTTCCTGCCAGCAGCCCCCCTCCACATACACAAAGAAGTCTACTCATCTAGAAGTTTTCCCTATCTTAGTTAACATTAATTCTACTCTTTACTTGCTCAAGTGACAAATATTCTAGTCATTCTTGACTACTTTCTCTCATATCCTGTTTCTAGTCCATCAACAAGTATTATTGAGTCTGTCTTAAAAGTACCACTATATTTTGTTTCCAACATTTCTTACCACCTCTGTCTCCACTTTCCAGGTCCAAGCTGTCACCATCTCTCTTGGATTTCTACAGTAGTTGTCTAACTGGTCTCTCTACTCCTTCCCTTGGGTCTTTAGTCTGTATTCATCAAAGCAAGTCATATGTCTTTCCCATTGTCTTCTCATCACAGAGGAAATAGGCCAAGTCCATACATAGTGTAAAGCTCCTCTTCTCCTGGCATAAATGTTGTGGCTTGATCTCCTTTCCCTGCCACCTAGCTCAGTCATAGTGCCTTTAGTCCTAACCAGAACAGGTACAGACTTTTCTCTAAAAAGGTATAATGAACTTTTGGGGAAAGCTAAGACTTCTTTCTACTGGGAATGTCGACAACATCAGAATGCAATTATATTTCTTTTGGCATTTGGAGGGCCTAATTGACCATAATTATTACAGTGAAATCATTTGGCCTTGAGGTTAGGTATATTCTCACTCAGATGTATTCCTTAGGATTCTTGTCAGGCACTTAATTCTGTTCATATAACTGTGCTCATATAATTTGTTAGTTATTTTTAACTCTTAGAGTCAGATGATAGCCAGGGCACAGAGGTTTGGCATAGGTTTTAGGACAAACTGTGAACATTAACCTTGACAATGGAAGTGGAATTATGTGGAATTAAAATTGTGTGGCACACTGTGAAGGAGAATGTAGTAGGGTGTATAAGCCCTTTATCATTTTACAAAGCTAATAGTTCTTAGATAAATGACAGAAGTTAATAGAATAGAAAATAGAATTGAGTAAAAATATTTAAAATTTCACAAGTAACTATCAGAATCACCCCCAAATAAGACTAGATGGTACTGGATACATATATTATTTGGGGGGGGGGGATATAAAGTACCTTTCTTAAAAAAGTAAAATGTGAAATGATTATACCACGGTAATTTGAAGTTCAACAGATCTTGAGTACAGAGGCTCTGTTTGCATGGGAAGCAAGTGAACTTTAAAATCCCCTGATGTCTGTTTCTCAGCCTTGCTGTAATGTCTTGCTACCCTTCTCCCCATCTCAGTTTATGTGTCTTTGCGTGCAACACATGATGGGTGAGGACTGAGGACAAAAGGAATGGTGGGCACTTGATCATTTGGCCTGAATGAGAGAAAAGAGTACCAGTAGGACAAACACATTAAAGTAACACAATGTATTAGCTTCTTGGGATATCTGTGAAGATAAAGAGAGACATAGTAATAATATCAAGGGAAAATCCCAAATTATTGTGTGGTCAGTTTTTGGATAATTAAATGGAGCAACTTAAAGTTAAGTGCAACAATTATATTATGAAAAGTTTTCTTTTAGAAAAACTTATAGATGTTTCTCTCATCGGTAGGAGGATGACTTCATTATCTCTCACCATTTCACTTGGTACTTTCTTGTACAGCTTTCATTGGTTTCTGGAATTGTATTTCTTATATAAATATTTGTGAAAGTTACCCTCACAATATATATTAATTCATCAACCTAGACCACTTAGGAGGATTTGAGTTTGCATGCATATTAATGGACCTATACATTTCAAATAAATTATTTATCCCAGTGTTCACAAATATATTTTGTTCTTATATCATTTACTCATTTCTTTTGTGGCATCTTGATCATTTAAAGCTAAAGACATTTTTAAGAGCAGTTAGTTGATTAAATAAATCACTCATTTATATATTAATTCAGCAAATGTCAGCCTTTAAATCAAATATTTTCTATTTTTAACTATGAATTGTTTTATCTGCTAGGTGTATGTATTTCTGGAAATTTCTAGATCTTGTGGTATTTTTATGTGAATATTTCTATACCTTTTTCTTAATCATTTAAAGTTTTAGGTATTATAAATTAATGTTTGTACTTCCATTTGATCTTTGCGGCACTGTCTCCTCAGCGTTTAGTATCATGACAAGTTACCCTCTTCTTTTTAAGTGTAGCAGTCAGTGCCGAAATCCTCACTGTGCTGGCACAGCAAGAGCCTCACTGGAGATCATATCTCAACCTGATGAACTTTCTTTACATTTTAAACAAGTCCTATATTTTAACATAATAAATTAGGGGAAAAACATCATTTACAGTTTCCTATCTTTAACTGCCAGTTACCTAAGAGAGATTTTGATATTGATTTATGTGATACTCAATTTGTAAAATCAGGACTGCCAATACTCTCAAATTTTAAATGTCTCGGAGTAACTAACTTTTTCATTTCTCTTAACTGTCAAAAATGAAAATTCATATCTTTCTTAACCTATTTCATAGGATATTGTGAATCAAGTACAATAAAATTATTTTAAAATGTCTTGAAAAGTTAATAGCAATGACAATTACCATGATGATAGTGGCTTCCATTATCCTGCGGTGGACCAGCCCTGCAGTGTGGCCTTCCTCTGTTATCTCTCTTGACGGTTGTCGTGTTCTTGAGGATAGTTAGTACTATCTCCATTTAAAAATAACTGCAGGTCACCAGAGGGAAAAGGTAAGAAAAGTAAAGAAATTGTGATTAAGAAATACAAACTGGTAGCCACAAAATACTTCTGGGTATGTGAAGTACAGTATAGGGAATATAGTCAATAATAATTGTAGTAACTATGTATGTTATTCAGTAGGTATTTGAAATGTTGGAGAGAACACTTTATAAAGTATATGATTGTCTAATCACTATGTGGTACACCTGAAAGTAATACAAAATAACATTGACTATAAACTGCAATTTAAAAATAATTTTTTTACAGATGATAAGGTATTTGAGGAGTTCAAAGGGAAGGAATAGTTGCTTCTGGCTGGTTCAGTAAACGCTTTCTGGAGAGGTGATATTCTGGCTATCCTACAGCATTTATGGAAATGTCTGCTGGTACACCAGGACATTTCCATAAATGGTCTTTTATGGACCATGCATTTAATTGGAAACAGTCTTCTTTATTTGTAAAGCAGGTATTCTTTTGTGCTTAGGCTGAGAGCTTGCTTTAAGTATATAATCTGTTTTAGACTGCCTTCTGCTTTTTTCTCCCTAAAGGGGGAGATTACACTGCCTTATTTTCCTCAGGGAAGGTAGGCCACTGTTTTCTCCCTAAGGCTGTGTTAGAGGTTCTGTACGAGAGACTTCAGAGTACTTCGTGTTCTTCCCAGCCCTTTGGTGAGGTCAAGATAGTGCTGATCATTGCAGTTTACCCTGTAGCGATAGTATCATAAAGTGTATTTATTTCATAGGTTATTTGATGCTACAAATCTTGAGCAGAATTTATAGGTACTGCAGACATTGTAAGGATTTATCATAAAAATATTCAAAGAAATTAGTTAAGCACTATGGTTCATCTTAGTAATAAAGGTTTTTCAGCTGTAATACTATTTATGTGTTTCTTCAATATTTTGCCTTTTATAAAATCTGTCAGGGTCTGTGGGAATTGTAGGGTTGAGTCAGAACACCAAATACCTATGTCACTTTTTAATCAGGGCTGCACAAGTGAATAAATAGTACCTGAAGAGAGAACTAGTGCTGCTTAGGCTGGCAGCTGAGCATAGCTGAATGCTGGCCCCACAAGAATAGTCCATACAGTAACAAGAGCATGTACACAGCTGGCACACTTGATCTTGAGCAGGACAGTGGGTTGCCCTGAAGCTCTCTGGACAGCAGCTTCTGCCAGTGTGTTGATGGGTAAGAGGACTGACCTGGTATTCAGGGTTGGGTTGAGGATGAGCCCTGAATACAAGTACAAGGTTTTAAAATTCTTAAACTATATCTAAAAATGCACCTGTAACTAATGCAGCCCCTAAACCTAGGGCGTTTTCCCTTTGTTGAAAACCCCAATTTTCCACCATTCCTCTGGCTGCCTTGCCCAGGATAAATGGTGTATGTGCCAAAGTAACCTCATGTTGTCTTGACTTCCTTTCCTATTCATCAATTGAAGATGAGCTACTTTTTATTAAAGAAACACCTGTAGCAGCAGAGCAGATTCAGTATTCACTTCCTAATCAGTGCCTTTCTTTAATACTTGTTTTTAGCCCCCCATTCTCCTCTCCCATACTGACCAGCTTAGCATTGTGCTTGTTGATACCCTTTCTCCATTCCATTTCCTTCCTTATCTTAATAAATAGAAGGAGGATAGATATATACCTCAGGAATTCAAGATAGTGCTCTTGGGGAGGTTTGTAGCCATGCTGAATGTGGGAACACATAGACACTTAGAGAAAGGAAGAGATGGAAAATTTGGGGTTGTTTAGAAAATGAGAAAAATAAATCTAAGGAAGAAAGAAATGGAAGTGAAATTAAACTATATAACTAAAAACTTGACATCGTTTAAACATTAATTTTTAAATTTTTATTTATTTACTTTTAGAGAGGAAGGGAGGGAGAAAGGGAAGGAGAAACATCAATGTGAGAAACATTGATGGATTGCCTCTCAATATGCACCCCAGCAGGAGACCAAACCCACAACCCAGGCATGTGCCCTGACCAGGAATCAAACCAGTGACCTTTTGCTTTGCAGGATGATGCCCAATCAACTGAGCCATGCCAACCAGGGCTAAAAATTAATTTTTATTATTCACTATTAACCAGTTGGCTAAAGTAGTGAAGAAACTCATATTGGTGTCTTATTAGGAAGACAGTATGCTAGATACTTAACACTTTTAATCTCCTTCAATTCATTTTTTAAGTTAAAAAACAGAGTAATAGAAAAACATAAGTATATTCCCCTCCTACAATTAATAATTTTTTGTTTTTTTTTAATTCACATTTTTTAAATAACAGAAAAAATATGATAAACAACTTGGAAATCCCCTGAGTTTCTTCCCTGAGTTTCTTCTCTTCCTCTCTTGTTGCATACAGTGGTTATGGAGAGTTTTCTATATATCCTATTACTCAATATTTATATACTTTTATTAGAGAAATTCCTCAAATACAGGGTGCAGAAAAAGTAGGTTCACAGTTGTTCATATGGAAAATAATACAATAATAAATAATAATACAAGAATTAACTCTCTGTCATGTACTCACAACTGGAAACTTACTTTTGCCCCACTCTGTATTTTATGATTTTCTGTGTTTGAAAAAAATGACATTATCAGTACCATATATTGCATATCTAGTGTATCCCTTCTTCTTTTTAAGATCTCTCTGTGCTGATACATATAGATTTGGTTCACTTACATTAACTTCTGTATTGGTTTGTGCTGGGTCCAGTTTGCTGCCCTGACAAACAATACAGAGATGGACATCTGTTTAGGTTTCCTGATGCATGTGACAAGAGTTTCTGGGTACGTATCTAGGATTTCTGGGTTATAGGCTATGCGCACTGTCAACTTCATTTATCTCATTTAATTCTTTAAAATGTCAATTAAGACTGGTGGCATGATCCTCACTTTACACATGAGAAAACTCAGGTGCTGAGATGGTGTACCTCAGTGGGTTGACTGCGGGCTGAGAAACAAAGGGACAAAGGCTTGCTGGTTCAATTCCCAGTCAGGGCACATGACTGAATTGTGGGCCAGGTCCCCAGAAGGGGCTTGTGAGAGGCACACATTGATGTTTCTCTCCCGCTCTTTCTCCCTCCCTTCTCTTCTCCCTAAACATAAATAAATAAAAAAGGAAGCATAAGGATCAATTAGGTGACCATACTTCCTTTGAGTATATGGTTATCAAAAGGTTCAAGTTTTAGGGTAAAAACATGCTCTGTGAAATGTTCTGAGTTTTCTATGTGCACAAGACTATTTGTTTATGATAGAACACTATATTTTATGTTGCTTAAAATATATTACATGCAACATGCAGTCTATTTTGGTTTTTTAAAAAAGATGTTACAGTGAACATGTTAGAATCTATTTACTGTGTAAAATGTACAGACCATTTTCTCCAGGTGAAGAAAGCTAACCGAACGTGATTATTTTGTTCAAGACACTTTATTTACACTTGAATCAGATATCTTTTAGACTTTATTTTTCCTTTGTTCTTTTCTTCACCCTCCAGGTAGCAGATCTGGTATGTTAATTGTGAAAATTCTAGAGCTGCATGAAGAATGTACCATCCAAGTTGCAATGTGTGAGCAGTTAGGGGGACCGCAGACTGACGGCCCTTCTCAGGGTGAGGCCCCTGGGACTAGCCTGAAGGTTCTCTTCACAAAGGAGACCGCACACTATCTCAGGGGGCGTCCACAAGATGTCATCCATATCTACCCTCCCTGGTGAGTATAAATAACTGATTCCAGCAGTCACTAACTGACTTTGTCTCAAAAGTGTTTGTCTCAAAAATGTTATCATGAACATTTTTGTCACGTTATTATAGAGAAATTCCAGGGAAAGGAAGCCAGGATTTGCCCTAGATTTTTTAATAACACAAGCACTGTATTGTCTCTAATGGCTTGTTTGTAGAGTTTGATCTAAGGAGCATAAATAGTCATTAATAGTTTAAAAATTAATTTTAGGATATCATTTTTGTTTTCTTCCTCATAGGATATTAATTTTTACCATGAAAAGAAGAAAATCTTACTGGTGATTTCATCCCATCTTGTAGCTCTAAATACTAGTTGTGCATTAATGAGTCTCAAACTTAGTCTGGAGCCCATACCCCTGCCCCATCACCAGAGCCAAATGCCTTACTGCCTCCTCCCACCCACTTTCACCTGTGTGCTGATGGTGTAGCAGAAGCTCCTGACCTTCCCTTCTTTTCCTACAATTTTTCCCATCTCAGAAAATGGAAATAAACTTGCCGTTTCTCCAGATGTCCTCAACTCCCCTTTTACTTATAATCTCCTCCTACCCATGGGTACCACCTAACCCACTTCCAAATCCACACAGGGCCCAGCATTTCTCATTACCTCTAGTGTCATAACCATTTTCAGGTAGTCATTTTTGTTTAGATTATTACAATAAACCCTTTCATTCCACTTTTTTCCTTACTTTCCATCTGTTTCTTTTTGAGATGACTAGAGGAGCAAAACTGTATATGTGTAAAGTCATCATACTGCTTTTTGCCTAGACATTCCACAGTAGCTGCTCACCTTGTACAGTGTCAAAGCCCCTCCCTCCTGAGCTCGGGAACCTCATGTGCTAGTCCTCTCACCACCCCAGTTCCATTTTGGCTACTTGGGATTTTATCCTGGTCCTCAAATTTCATGTCACTCCCTCTATTTTCACTTCGGGGCTGGTTCTTGCCTCTCCTTGTACTGGGATGCTATGTCTCACCACCTTCCCTTGTCTGAAAGGTTTGCTGTTTTCTTATCTCCTCTAGGATTTACCTTCTGGTAGCTTCTAAAGTGGTCCTGGATCACATATCTAAAGTTGGAAACTACCTCTTTTACACCCTTTGGTCTACTTTTTTACTTTATTTTTCACAATCACATATATTAAAGCTTGTCACTTTTTATTTGTTCATTTGCTTTTTGTGTGTCTTCTGCTACTAGGTTCCTAACTGTCTCTTTTACTTCTTAGGGCTGAGGGCACCCAGTAGAACTTTGATATGGAGTGAATGAACAGTTTTCTCCTTGCCCTAACAGTGCTTCTGCTATCTACAGTCTTTTACTGTAATTCTTGGTGTTCTTTCAGCTGTTTAAAGTTATCAGAAGTCCTTACTGGAAACTTATGGTAAAATCCAATAATATCGCAAGTATTTGATTTTTTGCAGTGTGTCCTAGTTTCACCTTCTTTATCAACATACAACAGGCATTTATGTTTTAGTTTATTGTACCTCAACAAAAAATGTGTATTTAAGCTAAACTGAGTTTTCCCACAATTAGCCACAGAAAACTTGAGCATAATTATCTTTGCAACTATCTTTACAAATAGTGTGCTCTAAATCCCTGGCTCTTTTCTTTAAAAAAGCAGGTAAAGTTGTACTTTTTAGTATAACTAAAAAAAATACAACTAAAAAAAGCTAAAAAGTTCTACTTTTTAGAATCATTATGTAGGTCCCTATAGCATCGAAGTTCATCTAGATCTCCATGCCTTTAGTATGTTTTTTTCCTTCTCATTTCATTCTAACAGTATTTTCTGTATTTTGCTGTGCCTAATGCACACCCATGTTTTTGGCCCAAACTGTCAGGGAAAAAAACCTTTATTTAAAATTTTCAATTCAAATGTTTATTAATTTTTACAAACAAAATCAGTGATCATATTCCAGGGTGTCATTTTCCATGTATATATTGTTATTGCTTTCTAGAAGCATACTGTAATGCATAAGCATAAATAAATGAATGAAGAACATTTATATAGGTACAGAATTCATCCTACCCATATATAATGTACATCCTTGTTTTTCCCTCAAAAAATGGGGCAAAAGCATGCATTATACATAGAAAAAATACAGTAATTGGTTTTTTAGTAGGCATTTAATACCTATGATGCAGAATTCAAAAGTATCAAAGGCTGGGCAGTGATAAGTGAGTCTTCTATACTTTTTCCCCTAGCTACTCAATTCTCATCTCCTGAAGCAGGTCCTGATACCAGATTCTTACACACCTTCCAGAGATGGGGTATGTGTGTGTGTGGGGGGGTGTTGTAATACACTCATAAAATATATATATGCATAGATGATGAACTCACATGCTTATATGTATGTATTTCCAGTCCTGCTCAGGGCCACCTGACATTAGTTATAATGCTAACTGCAGATGGCTGCTACTGGTGCTTGGTTTAGAAGTACCCAGAAGGAACCAAACTGCAAACCAAGGTCAGCAGCACTAGTGCCAGGTCTGGGGCCACTTAGCAAGAGATATGGGGCTTACCAAGGAAAGAAAGTCCAAGCATAAGCCAACATAGGCCTTTTGTATGGAAAAGCTACTGGAAAGGATTTAGGTGGGCCTGCAAGTTGTATGGGGTCCCATCTCAGGAAATCATCAAGGCAGGATGAACAGAGGTAGTTAAGTTGATGGAGACTCAGATATGGCACTCTGCTGCTGCCTTTATTGAGCAGAGGGGCAGAGAGAGTTCACAAAGGAACAGTGGTCTCTGCCAGCCCTTCTATCTAGAAGAAAGCTGCCACTCCAGCCCTTACCCTGATTCCAGACAATTCAGTTTCTCCATGTAGGTTACTGGTGCCTTTTGAGCTACTGCCCCATAACTAGAGTTCACAGTGAGTAAGTCAAAGTAATTCTTTGTGAGGGCTCTTTAAGAGGAACACCTGGCTCTGGCTGAGATGGAGGCGTAGGTAGATACACTTTGCCTCCTCACACAAACCAAAAGGACAACAACAAATTTAAAAACAAAAAAATAACCAAAACTGCCAGAAAATCAAACTGTATGGAAGTCTGACAACCAAGGAGAATCATTCATCTAGAAGAATCATTCAAAGAAGAATCATTCATCTGGACCGGTAGGAGGGGCAGAGACAAGCAGCCAGGGTGCAGAGGACTTGTGGCAAGGTGATGGCTGGAGAACTGGGGCAGCCATTCCGGCAGCTGGGTGGACTGGGTGAGGCAGTAGCTGGTGGAGCTGACGGCCCCATATTAACATGCAGATAAACCAGGAGGAACAAGTAGGGAGTGAGATAGACCAGGCAACCCAGGGTTCCAGGAAAGGAAAATAAAGCCTCAAAACCTCTGACTGAAAAAAACCTGTGGGAGTTGAGGCAGTGGGAGAAATTCCCAGCCTCACAGGAGAGTTCATTAGAGAAACCCACAGGATCCTAGAACATATACAAACCTAATGACCCAGGAATCAGCAACTGGAAAGGCCCAATTTGCTTGTGGGTAGTGGAAGAAGTGACTGAAAGCCTACGGAAAGCCAAGCAAGCAGCATTGTTCCCTCTCAGACCCTTACTCCACATACAGTGCCACAGTGCAGTGACGTGGGTTGCCCTGCCCTGACAAATACCTAAGGTTCCATCCCTTACTACATAACAGGTGCGATGAGACAAAAAAATATGGCCTGAATGAAAGAACAGAGCAAAGCTCCAGAAAAAATACAACTAAGTGATGAAAAGATAGCTAACCTATCAGATGACGATTTCATAACACTAGTAATCAAGATACTCACAGAAATGGTTGAATATTGTCACAAAATAGAGGAAGAAGTGAAGGCTGTGAAAAGTGTAATAAAGGAAAATGTACAGGGAACCAACAGTGAAGGGAAGGAAACCAGGACTTAGATCAACAGTTTCAATCAGAAGGAAGAAATAACCATTCAACCAGAACAGAATGAAGAAACAAGAATACAAAAAAAATGAGGAGAAGCTTAAGTATCTCTGGGACAACTTTAAACATTCCAACATCCAAATCATAGGGGTGCCAGAAGGAGAAGAGGAACAGCAAGAAGTTGAAAACTTATTTGAAAACATGAAGGAGAACTTCCCTATTCTGGCAAAGGAACTAGACCTCCAGGAACTCCAGGAAGCTCGGAGAGTCCTAAAGAAGTTGTACTAAAGGAAGCACACAACCAAAGTACATCATAATTACATTACCCAAGATTAAAGATAAGGAGAGAATCTTAAAAGTAGTAAGACAAAAGGAGACAGTTACCTACAAAGGAGTTGCGATAAGACTAACAGCTGATTTCTCAAAAGAAACCTTGCAGGTAAGAAGGGACTGGAAAGAATTATTCCAGTTCATGAAAGGGAAGCATCTACCTCCAAGATTACTCTATACAGCAAAGCTATCATTTAGAATGGAAGGGCAGATAAAGTGCTTCCCAGATAAGGTCAAGTTAAAGGAGTTGATCAACACCAAGCCCTTATTATATGAAATATTCATGGGACTTAACCTAAGAAGATCAAAGAAGAAGATCAAAAACTATGAACAGTAAAATAACAACAAAATCAGAACTATCAACACCTGAACCTAAAAAAACAAAAACAAAAGCAAACTCAGCAAACAACTAAAACAGGAACAGATTCACAGAAATAGAGATCACACGAAGGGTTATCATTGGGGAGGGGGAAGGGAGGAAATGAGGGAAAGGTACAGGGCATAAGAAACATAAATGGTGTTTACAAAATAGACAGGGAGAGGTTAAGAATAGTATGGGAAATTGAGAAGCCAAAGAACTTATATGTATGACCCATGGACATGAACTAAGGTGGGGGAATGATGGTGGGAGGGATGGTGCAGGGCAGAGGGGGAATCAATAAAGGGGAGAAACAAATAGGACCACTATAGTAGCATAATAAATAAAGTTTGTTTTTTTTTTTTTTTTTTTTGAAGGAATACTTGGGACTCCATCCACCCTTGGCCACCCTTGGCCACCCTTTGTCACATTAGCCACAATCCCTGTTGTTTTTTACGGCCAGAGATGTAGGGACTTCTTTTCCTGCCACCAGAAGCCTGGGCTGGGTATGGGACCCCTTGCTCTTCATGGGACACCTCCTCCATTGATACATCCATCCTGATTTTTAACCACCACACATGGGTATGAGACCAGCCCATTTTGAGTTTCACCTCTCCTATCAGTCTTAACATGGTGGCTTGTTTATATCTTTAGTTATAGGAGTTTTGTTCAGCTAGATTTCAGGTGGTTCTGAATGATTTTGGTTCTGTGGTTTAGTTTTAATTTTGATGTGGTTGTATAAGGATGTGAGTACCTCATTTATCTACTCTGCTGTCTTCACTGCTATGATTTCTTAAAATACTTAAATTACATGTAAACCTCACAGTAGAGTACCTGCTACTGCTTACATTGAATACTTCTCCTTATATTCATTTGCTGATGACAGTTATCCTTTACAATTTTTTTCATAAGTTCTACTCGTATTGATTTTCTTACTGATGTGTATGCCTATTTTGTATAGTAAAAATGTTTCTATTTATACTATTATATTACTTGTGTTACTGTTTTCTTGTTTTCTTCCTAATACCTATGCTTGTTTACCTGTTTCATTTTTTTATTGCATTGGCTAAAATTTACAAATCAAAACTTTTTTACTGCTGTATTCCTTCATGCACAGTAGTCAGTAACTATATGATTAAATGACAAATCATCACTATCCTTAAGGATTTCACAAGACAAAGGAAGAGAAAGGTAATATAAACATGTTATAAAATGACTTTAGAAAGTTTAATAATAGAGTCCTGTGCAATAGATGCAAAAACTGAGGAGGTAAGTATGATTGATAGGCAGGTCAGTTGGGAAGTGTGTGTGTGTGTGTGTGTGTGTGTGTGTGTGTGAATGAGTGCTGGGAAGAGAACATATTCAGAGTGTCAGGTATAACTTTATGGAGTTGGTGATTCTCTATATAAGCTATGGAGGCTAAGTTGAAAAGAACCGAGGAAGGGACTGTGAAGTCATTTGAAATAGAGGAGACTGAATGAGCAAAGACCAAAAAGCCAGACTGGCATGATGAGGGGTGCATGCAGGGATATATGTAGTCCTATATGAATGAAGTGGAAATTCTGCAGCAGGAGTGGCAGAAAGTGAGGATGGAGAACCTGTGTACAATGTTATAGAGATGATATTAAATATTCCTTGTTGCCTAGGGTAGAAGAGATGTGATCTGATCCATAGTTTGAAGTTTGTGGAGGATGGCTATGTGTAGGAAGCCAGAGTGAAGGTTTCCTGGTGCATATGACAAGAGTTTCTGGGTACATGCATATCTAGGATTTCTGGGTTATAGACTATGTGCACTGTCAACTTCATTTATCTCATTTAACAACCATACCTAAAACAAAAACAAAAACAAACTAAGCAAACAACTAGAACAGAAATGAAGATCACATGGAGGGTTAACAACCGGAAAGTGGGAGGAGGAGAGAGGGGGAAAAGGTACAGAGAATAAGTAGCATCGATGGTAGGTAGAAAATAGACAGGGGGAGGGCAAGAATAGAATGGGAAATGTAGAAGCTAAAGAACTTAAGACACATGGACATGAACTAAAGGGGAGGGAATGTGGGTGGGAGAGGGTGAGCAGGGTGGAAGGGAATGCAGGGGGGGAAATGGGACAAATGTAATGGCATAATCAATAAAATATATTTAAAAAATATCATCTGAAGACAAACATGGCTGAATAATTATCATCTTTGGCCCCTTCTCCCCTGGTTTAGGGAAAACTGTTAGGGAGGGTAGACCGGTGGCCCAACAAAGGCCTCAAATTCAGTTAACCATCTTCCCATATCCTGCCAAGTTTGCCAGAAATATAACCTGATTGGAATGTACTCATGAAGGATAGTGCATTCTATCCTTTTGTTATCACACATTGTTTTGTTGATTTCTTTCCTGCCTTTGATGTATAAGTCACACCAAATATTGAAGGGTAGACTTCCATTTGTTAGACCAGTGCTTCATAATTGAAATAATCATTGTAAAGGTCATACGGTGTACTTTAAAATCACATACTGATCACTTCTCAGCCTTTTGGCTAAGATCATGTGTAGTATCTGATCTTATCAGCTGAATATCTGATACACCCTCTGTTCAATTAGGAGTACTGTAACTAAACTGATACAGTATTCTGTCCTGGCTGGTGTGGCTCAGTTGGTTGGACTGTCATCTTGTAGACTGAGAGGTTGCTGGTTTGATTCCCAGTCAGGACACATACCAGGTGGTGAGTTCAACCCCCCATTCAGGTGACATAGGAAAAGACAACCAATTGGTGTTTCTTCTACATTGATGTTTCTTTCTTTAATATAAAGATGAAATCTGTGACAATAACAGTATAAAGAAGACAAGATGGAGATATACAAGAGCTGACTAACTGTTTATATAGTATTGAACCTGAGTTGGTATTCTTCAGCCTAGATATTTATAAGTTTAAAATGTTATATTTCATCTTTTTATTAAATGGATCATGTTTTGTCCTATATTTTTCCCTCTAGAAGGTTTAGGAATTATTTCACTTATTTTGTATTGCTTAAGTGGTTATTGCTTTTTTAGCATGCCCATTGAAATATGTGTTAATCTCTGAACTTCTAAAATTAATTTCTATACCCTGCCTTACCAAAACTGCAAAATCTTAGCACATCATTATTTCCTTTTTCTCTCATTGCTTTTTATGCTTAGTCATTTAAGAATTTAGTTTTTTAACTTTGTTAATTACTATATATTTCAACTTAAAAGTTTTACTAGGGTCTTTGCTTACTACTGTTAAGCCTATATTTTATGTAGATTCTTTCTTGGGTCATATATTCATTTTCTGTTAAGCATCTTTGAACAAATCAGCTTTACAGAAGATAAATCTATTTCTGAGTTTTTGGTTTCTACAGATACTTTTGTAGCATTGCCCTTCCATTTGACTGACTGGGTATACCCAGTGCATCTCAAGATTTCTTTTAATACTCAGTTTTTCTTAAAGATTTTATTTATTTATTTTTAGAGAGAGGAAGGAAGGGAGAGAGGGAGAGAAACATCAATGTGTGGTTGCCTCTCATGCACCCCTTACTGATAACCTGGCCCACAACCCAGGCATGTGCCCTCAGCTGGGAATTGAACCACTGACCCTTAGGTTCCCTGTGGCTCAGTGGACTGGCTTTCAGTCCACTGAGCCACACCAGCCAGGGCTAATACTCAGTTTTGCTAATGAGAAAAACCATTTGCTTTTTAAAGTTATTTTTACTCTATTCTGAACTACATGAATAGTGTGATACCATCAATATTTTGAATTATGAAAAGGGTGACCTGAACATAATTGTATTAAAGTAACCACAGGTGCACTTTTTAAAAGAGCAACTCTGACACTCATTGCCATGTAGATCAATTCCTTTAATCAGAAAGAGTAAAGCAAAACCTTTGCATCTTGCTGCCTAAGAAACAAAATTGACTTAAAGCTTTTTGAAAATTTTAGGCTATCTCAAAGTCTCAAGTAAAAAAAAAAAATCCATTGGTATTTTAAACCAAAGTAAGAAATAATGTATATGTTTGTGCAAAATGCCAAGTCTGATTTTCCAAGAGCCTTGCATTACTCTAAGTAAAACTCTGTCTACATCTCAAACTGGTAGGTGTAAAGATTGTAAGTTGAGTATGATCCATCAAACTCACAGCATATCCCAACTTTACTCTTTCTCTAGAAAACAAGGTAGATAAAATTTATAGGAAAATGTTTAAGTTGAAACTAACTGCTGCTACTAGTGCATTTTATGTAGGAGAGTTAGGATTTTAACCATCTGATTTTTTTCAGCTGTAATCAGGTATAATTGACAAAAGAAACTGGAAGTTATTTGAAGTGTACATCATGGTGGTTGATCTACAATGTGAGTTTCCCCTCATCTAGTTACTTAACGTATCATCACCTCAAACCTCACATATAATTTATCTTTGGGGGATAGTGAGAACATTTAAGTTCTATTGTCAGCACGTTTTAATTTTTTTATACAGTTTTATCAACTGTAGTCTTGATGGTTTACATTAGATCTGCAGAACTTACTTAATAATTGAAAATTGCCTGCTTTTAATAACTCTCCCTGTATCCCCCAAAGCCCTAGCAACCACTTTTCTACTCTGTGTTTATGAGTTTAACTTACTGTTCTTAGATTCCACATATAAGTGACAATATGCAGTATTTGTCTCCTTCTATGTGAATATAATGCCCTCATATGAAGTTCTATTCATATTGTCAGAAATGGCAAGATTTCCTTCTTTTTCATGGCTGAAGAGACTCCATTATGTGTGTGTACATGTGTGTTTTTCTATAATGTGTAAATATACACACTTATGCACACCTTTCGTCATCCATTAATCGGCACATAAGAGTTTGTATGTATTTTGGGAGTTAACTGCTTATCAGATAAATGATTGGCAAACATTTTCTCCCGTTAGTAGGTTGCCCTTTCATTGTGCTGATGATATTCTTTGCTGTGCAGAAGCTTTTTAATTTGACATAGTCCTCCTTGGTTATTTTTGTCTTTGCTGTCATATCCAAAAACCCATCACCAAGGCCTGTGTAAAGGAAATTACCATCTGTGTTTTCTTCTGGGCATTTTATGGTTTTGGGTCTTGCGTTTATCTTTATTCCACTTTGACTTAATTTTCGTATATGGTATAAGATAGAGGTCTTGTTGGATTGTTTTGCATTTGGCTGTACAATTGTCCCAGGAACATTTATTGAAGAGACTTTTCTTTATCCAATGTATATTCTTAACTCTTTAGCTAAAAGTTAATTGACCACGTATATACGATTTACTTCTGGGCTCTATTCTATTCCATTGATCCATTTGCCTGTTTTTATTGCAATAGTTTGAAATCCAGCTTGGTTCTTCCTCCAGATTGCTTTGAGTCTCTCATGTTTTCAAAGAGATTTTTAGGATTGTTTTCTAACTTCACTTTTGGAATTATTGTTTTTAGTGTATAAAAATGTTAACTGACTTTTGTATATTGGTTTTGTAAGCTGCAGCTTCACTGAATTTGTTTATTAGTTCTGACAGGTTTTGTCACAGCAGGCAGGAAGTAGAGTCTTCTGTGTTTTCTATTTCCTTTTCAGTTTGGATGTTTTTTATTTCTTTTTCTTGCCAAATTTCTCTCAGTATGACTTTCAGTACTATGTTGAATAAAAGTAGTAAGATTTGGCATCCTTGTGTTTTTCCTGGTCTTAAGGGAAAGGCATGCAGCTTTTCACTATTGAGTATAGTATCATCTGTGGGATTGTCATGTATGGTCTTTAGTATATGCTGAGCTAAGTTCCCTCTCTTCGCGGTTTAAGAGTTTTTATCGTGAATAGATACTGAGTTTTGTCAAATGCATTTTCTGCGTCTATTGAAATGACCATATGATTTTTTACCTTCATTTTGTTAATTTAATATCAGTCTCACAGTGACTGATTTGCTGATGTTTGAACTATCCTTGCATCCCTGCAATCAATCGCACATAGTGTATGAGCCCTTAAATGTATTATTGTAGTTGGTTTGCTAATATTGTGTCAAGGATTTTTCTGCCTATGTTTATCAGAGATAATAACATATATATTATTTTCATGTGATATTCGTCTTGTTTGGTTTTGGTATCAGGGTAATTCTGGCTTTGTAAAATGAGTTTGGCAGTGTCTCTCTATCTTGTTTTTTGGAACAGGTTGTGAAGTTTTGGTAATTAATTCTTTAAGTATTAGGTAGAATTCACTGTTGAAGCCATCTGCTCCTGGACTTTTGTTTGCTGTGAGGTCTTGATTACTAAATCACTGTCTTTACTATTAATTAATCTGCTTATATTTTCTGTCTCTTCATGATCCAGCCTCAGTTGGTTGTACATTTCTAGAATTTATCCATTTTTTTAGGTTGTCCAATTTGTTGGACTAAAATTGATCCTTTGTATTTATATAGCATCAGTTGTAATGTTTCCTCTTTTATATCTGATTTTACAAAATTTATGTGAATCCCCTTTTTTTCTTTGTACATATAGCTAAAGGTTTGACTGTTGTGTTTATCTTTTTATCTTATTTTTTAAAAAAACAGCTTAGTTTCACTGATCATTTTTATTGTCATTTTAGTCTCTATATCATATATTGCCACTGCAATTTTTATTATTACCTTTAATAACATGATAACTTTGGGCTTAAACTTATGGATTTTTTGACATCTTTGTCTTTATAATGTTGGCATTAATCACGTTGAATTTCTCTCTTAGAATGGCTTTTCCTGAATTTTATTAGTGTTGGTATGTTGTTTACATTTTCATTTGTCTCAGGTATTTTTTTTCTCTTTTGATTTCTTCTTTGATCCATTTGTTGTTTGGGAACATGTTTTGTAATCTTCAAATATTTGTCAGTTTTCTTGTTTTCTTCCTGTAATTGATTTCTAGTTTTAAAACATTATGATCTGTTTTGGATAAGATTCCATATCCTTTTCAAAATAATGTGTGTTCTGCTATTCTTATGTGAAATGTTCTGTAAATGTCCGTTAAGTCCACCTGATGTAATATGTCTAAGTCCAATAGTTTCTTTCTGATTTTCTGTCAGGATGATCTGCCATTGTTGAATGTGGAGTGTTGAATTTCCTCACTATTATTGTCTTGCTATTTCTCTTCATGTGTATTACATTTTCTTCATTTCTCTAGGTACTTCTGTGTTAGGTGTGTAAGTGTTGAGAATTTTTATATCCTGCTGAAGCGATCCCTTTATCATTATATAATGAGACCATCTTTGTTTCTTCTTATAGTTTTGTCTTAGAGTCTACTTTGTGTAACATAAATACAGCTTCTTTTGGCTTCCAATTTCATGGAATATGTTTTTCCATCCTTTCACTTAGTCTGTGTGTGCCCTTAAAGCCGAAATGAGTCTCTTTTAGGCAGCATGATGTTGGGTCTTTTAAAATCAATAAACCACTTTATGTCTTTTTTTTCCCTGATCTCAATAAATTTATTTTTTCTGTAACAAAGTATGTATGTATTTATTTATTTTTATTGTTCAAGTACAGTTGTATTTACTTTCCCCCCACCATGTCCTCTCATCCCACCCATCTCCACCTCTCTTTTTATTGAAGAAATTAATCCCCTTGCATTTAAAGTTATTATTGATAGATATAGACTTAATCTTACGTTCTTTAAAATTGTGAGACTTTTTCTTTTCTTTTTTTCTTTCTAATTCTCTGTGATTTAGTGATTTTCTGTACTGGTATATTTTGATTCCTTTCATTTTACCTTTTGTGTGTCTACTATACATTTTTGTTTTGTTGTCACCATGACATTTACTTAAAACCTTTTATAGTTCTAACAGTCTATTTTAAGTCAATAACTATTGTACTTATCTTTAATACTCTGAAAACTGTAAATTTTTATACTTCTCCCTATTTTTGTTTTTAATATCACAATTTACATTTTATATTATTGTATATCTATTACAGATCATTATAGTCATATTTTTATACTTCAGTTTTTAACCTTTATGCTAGAATTATCAGTAATTTATTCACAACCATTACAATTTTAGACCATTTTAAATTAACTATATATTTAATCTTGTGAGTTTTATACTTTCATGTTACTGATTAGAGTTTATTGCGAGTTAATGAACTTTCTTTAACATTTGTTGTAGGGACAGTCTAATGATGAAATGCTGCCACTTTTGTGTGGTAAACTCTTTATCTCGCATTCATTTCTGAAGAACTTTGCCGGATAGAGTGTTTTTGTCAATAGTTACTGTCTTTCCACACATTGAATATATCATCTGCTCCCTTCTGACCCTCTAGGGTTGTGAAAAATCCACTGATAGTCTTATGGGGCTTCCCTTGTCATAACACATTTGTTTTCCCTTGTTTTTAAGATTCTTCCTACTTCTTTAAATTTTGATAGTTTAATTATAATGTGTCGAATTTTGCATCTTTGGATTGCTTTCATTTGGAACTTCCGGGCTTAGTGCATCTGCATATCTCTTTCCCCAAGTTAGGGAGTTTCTAGTCAATATTTCTTTGGTTTTATTTTTCTTTCTCTTCTCCCTGTGGGACACCTGTTACACATATATTGGTCCACTTTCTGGTGTTCTGTAAGTATCTCAAAGTATTTTCAGTTTCTATAAATCTCTCAAAGTATTTTCAGTTTCTATAAGTCTCTCAAAGTATTTTCAGTTTCTCATTCTTTTTTCCTCCTCTGTTTGAATGAATTCCACTGCCCTATATTTGAGTGCACTGATCTGTTTTACTCTTTGACCTACATTGTTTTTAAACCCCTAAATGAATTTTTCTATTTAATTATTCTATACTTCATCTCTATAATTTCTGCTTGGTACTTTGTTATATTTTCTATCTTTTTTTGATATTCTCACCTTGATCATGTAATGTTCTCTTGACCTTAGTGAGTATCTATATGACCATTATTTTTAACTCTTTGTTGGATAAATCACTTGTCTCCTTTCATTAAGGTTGGTTTGTAGAGATTTTATCTTTTTCTTTTGTTTAGAACATACCCTTGCTTTTTTTATTTTTATTGACTCTCTGTGTTAGTTTCTGTGCATTAAACAACCACTTCTCCCAGTCTTAATAAACTGGACTCTTGTAGGATATGTACTTTGTAAATCAGCCCAGCTTGAGCTCTTGGCTACCTCTCAAATCTTTGTGATTGTCCAAGCTGCTGTCTTTGTTCTTATTGGCTCCCACTATTTGAGGGTGTACCAAAACCCATCAGTGTCCCAAAGGCATGGGAAAATTCCCATATATCTGTCAGACTCTAAGAACACTACTATTGACTCTTGAACAATGCAGGTCCACTTATCACAGATTTTTTTTTTTCAGGTGACCTGTGCTGTTAAATTGCACCACACAGTTTAATTAACCCACACAGTTCAAACCTGTGTTGTTCAGTGGTCAGTCCAGCAGTTGGAAATTCACATGTGCAGAGGGCTAACAATAGTTATGTGTAGATTTTTTACTACAAGAGTAGTCAGGACTGCATTGTACAAAGGTCAGCTATATTAACCACCTACCCTTTAGCACCCTGATGGAGGCAACAGCTGGAGAAAATCAGGATGTTAAATATGCATGGGCAAGCTGTTTGATTGCCAAGATTCTTTTTTTCCATAGCTGTGACACAGAGCAATCCAAGGAGGTTATGAAAATGCCATGTGTAAGCAACCAAAAGGTTGCCAGTAAGTAGTAGCAGCTCAAAAATGGTATTTGAAGTTGAACTATAAATATTAAGTTGGAAGCCCAGCCAGTGGTCTATCCAGTTCTCCACTTGTTGCCTTCAGTTTCTCTTTCCCAGCAAGTATCTCACTCCTGTGTATCTTACCTGCCCAGTGACTTGTCACTCCTGGACCACTGCCACTACCTCTGCCCCGTAGAATTTTTGACTCTTCATGGACTTAAGTCACATTTGTTTATGTATCCTGCCTTGTCCCCACATGGATTTTCAATGACTTTAAAAATACAAGATTTCAGGCCCTGGCTGGTGTAGCTCAGGGGATTGAATGTGGGCCTGCGAACCACACGATCTTAGTTCAACTCCCAGTCAGGGCACATGCCTGAGTTGCAGGCCAGTTCCCGGCAGGGGACTCACGAGAGGCAACCATACATTGATATTTCTCTCCTTCTCTCTTTCCCTTCCTCTCTAAAGATAAATAAATAAAAATTTTTTAAAAATACAAGATTTTAACAAATGTACAAATCTACATGCAAGAGAAGCAAGGAAGCAGTGGTAAAGGAGCTGTAACTCAATTCCAAGGCTCAAGGCTCAACATTCAAAAGATTTAGTACACATAAAGCACTGATAATTCTTTTTTCTTTTTAATTATATTTTATTGATTATGTTACTAGAGTTGTTCCAATTTTTCCTTGTTGCCCCCGTTCACCCAGCAACGACACTTCCTCTGGCAGCCCCCACACCGCTGTTCATATCCCTGGGTCACGTATATAAGTTCTTGGGCTACTCCATTTCCTACTCTGTAATTTTACATCCCCATGGTTATTCTGTAACCACCTATTTGTAGTTAATCCCTTCACCTCGTAATCCCCCATAGCCCTCTCCCATCTGGCAATCATTGAAAAGGTCTCCATATCCATAATACTGTCTCTGTTCTTCCTGCTTGCTTAGTTTCTTTTTTAGATTCACTTGTTGATAGATATGTATTTTTTGCCATTTTACAGTTCATGGTTTTGGTCTTCTTTTTTCTTTAATAGGTCCTTTTAACATTTCATATAATAATGGTTTGGTGATGATAACATCCTTTAGTTTCTTCTTTCTAGGAAACCCTTAATCCACCCTTCTATTCTAAATGATAGTTTTGCTGGGTATAGCAATCTTGGCTGTAAGTCCCTGCTTTTCATGACTTTGAATATTTCTTGCCAATCCCTTTTAGCCTACAAAGTTTCTTTTGAGAAACAGCTGACAGTCTTATGGGAATTCTTCCCTGTAGGTAACTAACTTCTTTTCTCTTGCTGCTTTTAATATTCTCTCTTTAACCTTTGCCATTTTAATTATGATGTGTCTTGCAGTTGGCCTGTTTGCATCCATTTTGTTTGGGACCCTCTGTGCTTCCTGCTCTGGCATGTCTATTTCCTTCACCAAATTAGGGAAGTTTTCTTCCATGATGTTTTTCAAATAGATTTCCAATCTCTTGCTCTTTCTGTTCTTCTGGCACCCCTATGATGGGAATGTTGAAATACTTGAAGTTGTTCCAGAGACTCCTTACAGTATCTTCATTTTTTCAGATTCTTTTTTTCTTCTTTATTTTCTGATTTTCTCTGATTACTTGTTTTTTGTTTCTTTATGTTCCAAACCATTGATTTGATTCTTGGCTTCATCCATTGTACTGTTGTTTCCCTATAAATTGTTCTTTATTTCAATTAGTGAAGCCTTAATTTCTGACTGGATCTTTTTTTATGCTTTTGAGGTCCTCACTAAGTTCCTTGAGCATTTTTATAACCAGTGTTTTGAACTCTGCATCTAATAGATTGCTTATCTCCGATTTGTTTAGTTTTTTTTCTGAAGTTTTTCATCTGTTCTTTCATTTGGGCCATGTTTCTTTGTCTCCTCATTTTGGCAGCTTCCCTGTGTTTGTTTCTATGTATTAGATAGAGTTGTTATGACTCTTTTTCTTGATAGTGTGGCCTAATGTAGAGGGTGCCCTGTAGGGTCTAGTGACACAACCTCTCCTGTCACCCAAACTGTGTACTTGAGATGTGCCCTTCATGTGTGCTGCCAGACATGGCATCTTCTTGTACGTGGGCCTTGCTTCCTGTCGGCAGATCATCGGGAGGGATTTACCCAGGCCAGTCAGCTACAAGGACTGGCTGTGACCAGTGGCTACGAACCTCCACCTTCTGTGAAGGATCAGTTGTACAAGGGTATTTGTGCATGGTGGTGGTACTGTGACTTGACCTGTAGCTGTCCATTGGGTGTTCAAGCTCTGGGGTTTCCCACGTGGTTCAGGTCAAGGTCAGCCCCATCTGTATTCTGTCCAGGGATTCTTCGCATGAGCTATAAAGCAATCTGAGATGGTTGCTACTTTATGCTGGGCTTAGAGCTTCCTAGGCAAAGCCAAACTGAATCTTGGCTGGCTGCTGGTAGTGCCATGCCTGGCATCACTTACAAGAGCTATGGGTATTGGGGGCTCATTGAAGCCAGCAGTTGCTTGTTTGATAGGATTCAGGAAGTTGTGAAGCATGAGCCAAGACCTGCCATTAGTATGGCAAAGTCATGGTTAACAGTTTGGGTGGGCCCTTAAGTTGGGTGGAATGGAGTCTCAGGATATCTAGGGCAAAACCAACAGTGTTAGCCAGATTGATGGAGTCTCAGATGTGGTACCTGCCTGGTGGCTCTGTGGCTCTGTGGCTCTGTTGGGAGAGGGTTCAGAAAAGGGTCAGTGGCCTCTGACACCTTTCTGTCTGGAGAAAGCTGTCCCCCAGCTCCCACCTTGATACCATACACCTTACTTCCTTCTTGTATGTCTCTCGAGCCTTTTCAGCTGCTACCTCAGTGGTAGAGCTCAGAGGGAGTGAGTCTGTCAGTCCATGTGTGGGTTCTTTAAGAGGAACTGCTTGGGACTTCAGAAGTTTCTTCCACCCACTCAATTCCTGCTGGTTTTTGAAGCCAAAAGTAATGGGGACTTATTTTCCTGGCACTAGGACCCTGGGCTGGGGGACCTGGCGTTAGAGTGGGACTCCTCCCTCTTGAGATATCCTTCCTGTTTTTTATCCATAAAACGTGGATGTGGGACCAGACCTTTTTGCGTCTCTGCCACTGCAACCAATCTGAATAGATGTGATTTCTTTAATTTCATAGTTGTCAGATTTCCATTCAACTTGATTTCTGATGGTTCTGAATGATGGTTGTTCTATATTATAGTTGTAATTTTGATGTGGTTGTGCAAGGAGGTGAGTCATGTTCACCTATGTCACCCACTGTCTTCAGCACTGGTATTTCTAAGGTGATGATGCCCTAGAGAATTTTTCTTATAAGGATAGAATGATAGTGTAGAAAAAATAATATAGTATAGCAAATTTAAAAACCAGTTTAATGGGATCATTTCTCTTAATGTCTGTTGGTGCAAAAGCTGCTAGCATAAGAGCTGACGGCTTTCAGTGAGATTGTGGATTTTATAGTATTTATTGTTTCGCTTACCATGAGATTATTTTAATGATCTCTGAACATTTCATAAATGAGTGAAATGGGTATAAAAATATTTAAAGCTGTATGTTCAACTTAATGAAACCTAGTATCTACTCCCAGTGTGAATATAGCAGATGCTCAATAAATATTCGCTATTTAATGATTCACATTGATTGGTAATTCTTTCTACAGTACAGGTAATTTTTTAAAATATATCGTCCAGATATGCTTAATTAACTTGGCCAGTACTTTTTAGGCAATCTAGAAGAAAAAGTAAAAGTGAATTTTTAAGTTACTTCTTGATACATATTATTTCTCCTGGTTGTCTCTTGATAAATTTTAGATAGCATTGAGTTTCAAGTTCTTCTCTGACATACTTTCATTTTTTGTTTCATTCAACAGATACTTTTAGAGTGCCCAGTGCCAGGGATACAGTCATATCAATAACTTAATGGAGCCCATCCAATAGTGATAATAGTTCTGTAAGCAGCCAGCTATAGCATTGGGGTTAAGGAACAGTTTATGTACAAAGGTACAAACAGGGAGCATAGGAAGTCATGGAGAGACCCTGAAGCAGGCAGCCTCAAGAAGGTAGAGCTTTGCTGAGATCCAGAGGATAAGTTCAAAGGTCCTCCTGAGATTGGAGACAGTATGTAAAAGATTTGAGAGCAAAATAACTCATTTGAGGAAAGTGAAGGAGTCTGATAGTGGAGAAAAAAGGTTGTGACCCTGGATGATGCTAGACAGCTAGCAGCATACACAGCCAGAAGGACTTGTACTGTGTGCCAGGTGTAGACTCAGTCTGGAAAGTAGAGGGGGTAGCAGAGCACATAATTATGTCTGTGTTTCAAAAAATCCATGAGAAATAATATGAAGAATAAGTTGGGGGTGGGGCAGTGAGCTTGAAGACAAGCACAACTCTGATATGGTTCTTGCAGTGACTAGGTGAAAGGACCAGGTACACAACTCTGATATGGTTCTTGCAGTGACTAGGTGAAAGGACCAGGTGGTTGAGACTGTAGCACTGGGGACTGATTTCCCATGCAGCTTAGGAATTTAGAAGAGAGATTTAATTTTGGGGATTTGGGCTTTTATAACTACATAGACAGTGGCACCTTAGCAAAAACAGAGAAAACAGTTTCAGGATATTTTTATTTCTTGGTTAAACAGAAATCAATCAGTTGTGCTTTAAAAGTCAGTTGAGCTAAGGTGGATGAAAATGAGGAGCCTAAGAGAGATGTGTGCTTGAGTAGAGGAGGATGTTGTCTTAGTCCATTTGGGCTGCTGTGACAAATTAACATAGACTAGGTGTCTTGTAAATAACAAAACAAACAAAAAAATTTCTCACATTCCTTGAGGCTGGTAAATTCAGGATACATTTCTGGCAGTTTTACTGTCTGGTGAGTACGCACTTTTTGGTTCATAGATAGCACCTTCTCTCTGTGTCCTCATATTACAGAAGGCGTAAAGGAGTTCCGTGTGTTCCCTTTTAAAAAGGCACCAATCCCAATCATGACTGATCACCCCTTAAAGAGCTCACCTTCAAATACCATCACATTGGGGATTAGGATGTAACATGTAAATTTGGGGGGGACACAAACATTCAGCCTGTAGCAGGTGCCAGGGGCAATACCTGTGGCAGAATCGCATTTGTCCCAGGAAAGATATTTTTGCCTCACTTGAAACACACAGTTACTTGAGGTGAAGTTTTTGATGTTCTCCCTCATGAAATAGTGACATTTGTGAGTATTAGCAAGGATTCATTCCTCCATTAAGAAGAAAATCACAGAAAAATGCTCATGAAGTATGATTGCCATGTGACATCAGATGGATGCTCCAAGATTAACTAGCTATAAAATGTATGTCCGAGTGATTTACGTAAGGTTATCAGCTATAAACCTGTTTTGTGTAAGGGAATGATTAACAAATAGGGAATCTTTGATTTTCAATAATTGATCTGAAGTTATTTTTAGTTAGTAGAGGCAGTTGCTTATCGAGGTCATTCCTAGGGTAATTTAGTTTATGGGTAGTTTTTTCTCTTTGTTCATTATTTCAGTTAGGGAGGCATTCATCTCATTCCAACATGGTATAAAGTCAGCGAGTTAAAATTCTTAAAGTGAGGTGGAACAGTTCTGTTTTATTTCGCTAGGAATTACCTGATCTGTTGGGAGACCATTTCCTCCTGACTCTACCACAGTGGATGCAGCCTCTAGCACAGTGTCATAAACAGGTGTCTATAATTGAGCTCCACAGCGTGGCACACAACTTACTTCTGCTCATCAAGTAAAAGGAGAAAAAGCCGTAAGAGCTGCCACTGATTATGTTGCCAAGATTTCTTGTCCAGGTGATACAATTCTAGTGCTGAGCAGTAAACAAAGAATGGCCTGAAGCTGTCCTGCTCTTCCCAGACCAGGGATGTAAGGAGTCTAGGGCAGTTTGCCAGTATAAATTATAGGAATTCAGTATAAATTATAGCTGAAAGTTTTAAAAAGCTAACAGAACTATTATTTAGAGGAATTAAGATTTACCCATTTATTATTTTTTTTTAATTTATTTTTTTAAATTGATTATGCTGTTACAGTTGTTCTATTCCCCCCTTCATTCCCCTCCACCTGCCCCCCTCCCCACCATTACCCCCCTTTAGTTTATGTCCATGTGTCTCAAGTCCTTTAGATTTTATATTTCCCATGCTATTCTTGCCCCCCCCCATCTATTTTCTATCTACTGTCTATGCTACTTATTTTCTGTACCTTCTCCCCCCTTCTCCTCCTCCCACTCCCCTGTTGCTAACCCTCCTTGAGATCTTCATTTCTATGTTTCCACTCCTGATCTAGCTGTCTTTTTAGTTTGCTTTCGTTTTAGGTGTGGTTGTTAATAACTGTGAGCTTGTTGTTCTTTCACTGTTCATGTTTCTTTAACTTCTTTTTCTTAGATAAGTCCCTTTAACATTTCATATAATAAGGGCTCGGTGATGATGAACTCCTTGAATTTGATCTTATCTGAGAAGCACCTTATCTGTCCTTCCATTCTAAATGAAAGTTTTGCTAGATAGAGCAATCTTGGTTGTAGGTCTTTAGATTTCATGACTTGGAATATTTCTTTCCAGCCCCTTCTTGCCTGTAAGGTCTCTTTTGAGAAATCTACTGACAGTCTGATGGGGACTCCTTTGTAGGTGATTGTCCCCTTAGCTCTTGCTGCTTCTAGGATTCTCTCCTTCATTTTAATTTTGGCTAATGTAATTATGATGTGCCTTGGTGTGTTTCTTCTTGAGTCCAACTTTTTTGGTACTCTCTGAGCTTCTTGGATTTCTTGGAAGTCTATTTCCTTTGCCAGATTGGGGAAATTTTCTTTTATTATTTGTTCAAATAAGTTTTCCACTGGTGGCTGTGCCTTTCCCCCTTCTGGTACCCCTATAATTCGGATATTGGAGCGTTTAAAGATGTCCTGGAGGTTCCTAAGACTCTCCTCATTTCTTTGAATTCTTGCTTCTTGACTCTTTTCTGTTTGGCCATTATTTGCTTTCTTCTGGTCCACTCCATTGATTTGAGTCCCAGTTTCCTTTTCATCGCTATGGGTTTCCTGTGGAATTCCATTCATTTCCATTAGTTTAGCCTTCATATGTTTCTCTAATTTGTGGCTATAATCAACCAGATCTGTGAGGATCCTGATGACCAGTGTTTTAAACTGTGCGTCTGAGAGTTTTGCTATTTCTTCGTCGCTTAGATTTATCTCTGGGGCTTTGAGGTCTTCCTGCGACATTTTTGGTCTGTTCTGGCCCTTTAAGTGGGAGAAGCGGCGCCTTGGACTCCCAGGTCGCTGGGTTGTGAAGCTGTATGTGGGGGCGTGGTCAGAGCGGGGAAATGGCGGCGCCCTCTACCCGCCCCGGCCGGTCCAACCGCCCACTCCCTCGCCTGTCCGCTGGCTCGCAGATAGGCGACCGCAGTCAAAACGCAGCACCGCCTCCCTACTGTCTCCTCTGCAGTCGCTCACCTGGTGGGTTGCTGGGTCGCTCACTAGGTCCAATCCTGCGTTTGGAACCCGTGCATCTGGATTCGCGCGTCTAGATTCCGCGCTTGGGTCCGTCCGACCGGAGTCCTCCTGTGCCAATCCCTCACCAGACGCTGGTTTCGCCCCTTACCGGTCGGGCTGAAGAATTTGTTGTTAACGGACTCCGAAAAGTTCAATTTTCTGTGTTCTGGTTGTGTTTTCTGATGCTAATACTTAGTTGTCCCTAAACTTGGTTGTGTGAGAAGGCACGGCACATCCACCTATACCTCCATCTTGGCGGAAGTCACCAGATTTACCCATTTAAAAAAATAATGTAATGAAGAACTGAGCAGCATTTAGTAAAACAGTTAAAGGCTATAATGCTGAAAGCTGTGATATTTTAGTGTTTACCACTCATTTCTGTTTTAAAAATTATGCATATTTGAATTACTTGGCTTTAAAGGAAGAAAGCTAAAGGTATTTCAAACTACAAAGCATTGCCTCTCAAACTGTGCTTTTGAATAGTAAGGTAGATCATAGTAAAAAGAGGCAGTGGCCACCATCTTAAAGTGAATTCATTTCATTTGAGACTCAGGATGGAAGAAAGTAAAATAATATTTTGGAGAGTTTCTTTCCTTGTTTTAACAGTATTTGCCTGTTTTGAATCTGCCTAATGAATCAAAATGCATCTATTCCCTGTTTTTCAAAGAATTTTACATTTATTTTTAGAGAGAGGGGGAGACACATTGATGTATGAGAGAAACATCGATTGGTTGCCTCTTGAATATCCCATCTGGGACCACGCTTACAACCCAGGCACGTGCCCTAACTGGGAATCAAACTGGCGACATTTTGCTTTGTGGGACAACACCCAGCCAACTGAGCCACACCAATCAGGGCCATCTATTCACTATTAATGACACCTTCTTGGTGTCAGATAATGTGCCAGGCACAGAAGATTTCAAGAATACAAAGACAAGGCAAGCTGGATTCAACATTGAAAATAGAAGTTTAGAAAGAGATTTGAGCATTTATTTTATCTGAAATGTTATCAAATAGTGTTAACAGAATTGCTTAAATGTTGCATCTGCAACACAAACATGTATGTCCCTTAATGTGTGGATCAAGTATTTGATTAGATGAGTATGTCCTAATCTAATAATCCAAAGGGAAAAAATGTCCTGCTTTCCTATACGTAATAGTTTATGTCCTTCTGTTTAAAAGTTAAGATTTATACTTGAAACTCTCCAGCTCTTACAGAGTAAATTTCAAGCATTCTTTGTGACAAGCAGTATTAGTAACTAGCTGGCAGATGATGTCAGATATTAAAATGGTGAACAGCTTCATTCACTAAACTGAAAATCTTCAATCTTGGATTGCTATCCTTGCTGCTTTGGATTGCTATCCTTGCACCAGCTCCTGGTGCCCGCGGCTACATAGATGAGATATGAGACAAATTCACACAGACTACTGAGTCCCGTGGAGGAAAAGGGACCACACGGCTGCACTCAAGCGGGGAGTGCTTCAGAGTGGCTTGGCCACCCTCTCAAGGGGACAGCGAGCTGACCCTTGCCTAGACGGGCTTTTGTTGGGTTTAATTTGCGCAAGACTACAGGTACAGCTCATGAATTATTGTCAGGCAGCAAGGATCAAACAGTAGACAGCATACAAAGAACAAAGAACTTCTTCTGAGTCAGGGTCTATTAGCTAAAGGGCTACAAGACTTTGGGAAACACTCATTTCCTGCTCGGACCTTCACCATTTAAATAAGAGCATTCTTAGCAAAGCAGTCTTCACAGGATTTTACATATCCTTTCTTAGGCCTGATCACAGGGGAGCCCCACCCTTTCCCGCATAGGGCTGTACTGCCCTCTGTCATTGTTTCAGGCTTAAGTCAAGTAGATGAGGCAGATAGCCCAGGAATTTTTGGAGGCTTCTCTCAGACTCAGGGGAGTCAGGCTTTATCAAAGCCAAGGGGCGAGGGTCCATTACCCCCTTTCTCCATAGCACCCCAAGTCCTTCCCTGAGGCCTCCACATGATCATGCCTGTCTTAGGTCATTCTCCCTTTGGGGAGTCTTACCTGTTATTGACTAACTGATCAAGCATTCGGGGCCAGTTATGAAAAAAGGAGCAGAAGAAGCAATGCTCCTGCCAGGGAGATAAGCTTTGTCTCCTTAGTGGTTTATGGTCCAAGGGTTGCTCACTCAGCCTTAGCCATGGGGGGTTTACACCTCCTGAAAGCAAGCAGGGCGATTTCTAATACTCAGTGATCTACAAGAAGCCTGTGTGTGCTTCCACATGTGGCCTAGTTTAGATTTCAGAGTGTGACTTATCCATGCCAGCAAAGTTAATAGGTAGGGTCCAACTATCTGATTCCTGGAGTTAGAAGAATTCTTCTTCAATCCTTTAATTGTGTTTAATTAAAAGTGATTGATCTTTTTGAGTAATGGTGCTGGTTTTCCAGAAGAAAACTGCAATGCTTACATATTCACTACATCATTTGATGTCCAAACTTAAAGACTAATTTTATTAAACTTGTCAGTCATTTTCTGATGAAATGTTGATAAATGCTACCATTCTTTGTTATAAAAGCAAAAGATAAGGATACTGAATAGTTATTTCAGAATAATTGGCAGTGAGGGATCTGAGGCCAGCCAACATGTTTCTTGAAAGACATAAGAATCACCAGTGTACTGGCACTGTCTTGTGACACGACATTGCACTTTATACTAGATGGTATTATTTTCTGAGTGACTTCCTTGTTACAAACAACATCACAATGTTATTTATGAGTGAAGGATGATATAATGCTCAGTTTGGGTCATTGCATTTTATTTAGAGTTTGTAGTTATTAGAGAGATCTGGGGAAAGAGGAATATAATTTGAGATTTGTATGTATGTACTAGTGAAAAATGGAAAATTGTACTGTAGCTCTTGGATTCCAAGATTAACAGTAAAAAGAACTTAAGTTTGAGGAAGTTTTCTGGAGATGATGATAATGTTTTACATCTTGATAGTTGCTTGATTTTCACAAATGTGTGCACTTGTAAAAATTCAGTGAATATTCATGTAATATTTGTGCATTTCTTTGTATGTAAATTTTACCTATAGAAAACTTCAGTGAAATGACAGTGATTGTTACTACCCTTGCCAGTAGGTAACCCAGGCTATGGTGAAAGGTTTCTCCAGATGCTTCCCTGACATTTTCTAATGTCCCTACACACACTGTCCAGACTTTGACACACAGTCTAAGCAGATGCCACTTTTTCAAGATTGGGAGAAAGAGCTATTTTATTTAGCTAATAAGAACAAACACGGAAAGTCAGACGAAACTGGAAGAGAGAATGTGGCCCAAATGAAGGAAAAGGAAAAAACTCTGGACAAAAACTCTAATGAAACAAAGGTAAGTAATTTGCCTGATAAAGAATTTAAATAAATCATCAGGGATGCTCACCAAACTTGAGAGTAGAATTGAGGAACACAGACAGAACTTCATCATAGAATTAGAAAATAGAATAATCAATCAGAGATGAAATCTAATTGAAATGAATAATCCATTACAAACAATTGACATCTGATTAGTTAACACAGAAGAACAGATTAGTGACCTGAAAGACAGAATAATGGAAATCTTGTGATCAGAACAACAGAATGAAAAAACAATTCCTCAGAATGAGGATAGTATGAGATATCTCTGTAATAACATGAAGAGCTCTAACATTTACATTATAGGGATTCTGGCAGGAGAAGAAAGGAAAAAGTATAGAATATGTATTTGAAGAAATAATGACTGTAAGCTTTCCTGTTCTGGGGAGGGAAAAAGACAAACAGGACCAAAAATCACAGAGAGTTCTTAACAAGATAGACATGAAGAGGCCCAAACCAAGACACATTATAACAAAAATGACAAACATGAAGGCTAGACAATCTTGAAGGCAGAAAGAAGGGCCCAACGAATCACATATGTGAGGGAAACCCTATAAGTCTGTAAGCTGGTTTCTCAACATCAGGAATCAGGCTAGAAGGAGTGTTGAAAGAAAGGCACCTACAACCAAGAGTGTTGTATCCTATAATGTTAGCATTTGATATTGATGAATATAGAGTTTTTCCCAGATAAGCAAAAGCTAAAGGAGTTCACCATCACCTAAACCAGTTTTACAAGAAATGTCAATAGGCAGAAATAAGAAAATACATAAAAGAAAAAATCTCACCAGCAAAATCAATTACATAATAAAGACAGTGAATCAACTAAACGAAATCAACTCTAACTGCAGTAGATGTTTAGAGGATACACAAAACAAAAAGATATAAAATATGATGTAAAAGACCATAAAACAGAGTGGAGAATAAAAATGCAGTGCTTCTAGAATGTGTTTGAACTTAATGCCTATTACCTTAAAATAAACTTCTCTACAGATAGGTGGATATATATGAACATCTTGTTAACCACAAACCAAATACATGAAAAAATAAAAGAACCCAAACAAAACACTAAAAGAAAATGAGCAAATCTAAAGAAATAGATCAAGAGAAGAAGAAAGTAACAGAAGAAAAAACAGAAACAACTGAAAACAATTAACAAAATGACAATAAGCACTTATCTATCAATATTTACATTAAATGTAAATGGGCAAAATTTTTCCATCAGAAAGCATATGGTGGCCTAATGGATTTTGAAAACAACAGACCCATCTCTATGTTGCCTATGAGAGATAGCATGAGATTGAAAATTACACACAGACTGAAAGTGAAGGGATGTAAAAACAAACTTATGCAAACATAAACAAAAAGAAAGCTGGAGTGGTCATACTCATATTAAACAAACCAGAATTTAAAAGTACATTACATAAATATAAAGGCAGTCAGTCCAAGAAAGACATTAAATAATGATGAAGGAATAAATAGGAGTGCCTAAATATATAAAGCAAATATTAATGGACATATGGGCATAAATTCATGTTAATACAATAATAGTTGGGTGTTTTAATATCCCACTTCAATTGAATTAATGGCTTTAAATGTCTTATTAGATCAGACAGACTTAATAGACATTAATAAGACATTTCATTCCAAAATTGAAAAATACTCCTTTTCTTAAATATACATGGAACATTTTTTAGATAGATACATATTAGGCCACAAAACAAGTCTCAATAAAAGAAACATTTTCTGAACACACAGGCATTAAAATAGAAATCAACTGCAGAAGGGAAATAAGAAAAAACACAAATATTGATAAACTTCTAGAAATATACAACCTTCCAAGACTGAACCAAGAAGAAACAAAAGCCTAAAACCAGTCAGCTTTACAGGTAAATTCTATGAAACATTTTATAGAAGAATTGATACATATTCAACTCAAATATTCCAAAACAATGAAGAGAAGGGAAACTCATTCTATAGACCAACATTGCCCTGGTTTGAAAATGAAAGAGAGAAAGACATGAGAATATGAAATACAGGCCAATTTCCCTGATGAACACATATGCAAAAATCTTCAAAAAAATGCTAGTTAGTTAATTTCAACAATACTTTAAAAGATAATACACCATGATCTGGTGGGATAGTTTAATATCTACAAAACAGTGTGATACACCACATAAACAAAACCAAGGAAAAAAATTATATGATCATCTCAATAGATACAGAAAAAGCATGACAAAATTCAATATCCATTTATAATTTTAAATAAACCATCAAAACTGCATATAAAAGTAATTTCAGAAACAATAAAGACTACAGTATATATGACAACCCCACAGCTAGCATCATTATCAAGGGTGAAAAAAATTGAAAGCTTTTTCTTAATATAAGGAACAAGACAAGGATGCCCACTCTCACCAGTGTTATTCAGTGTAGTATTGTGTGTCCTAACCACAGCATTCAAAGTAGAAAAAGGAATTAAAGGCATCCACATTTGGAGGAGGAGGTAAAGCTGTCACTATTGCAAATGGCATGATAGTATATATAAAACCCTGAAGAATACTCCAAAAATTATTATAATTTGTAAATGAATTCAGTAAAGTATCAGGACACAATATTAATATACAGAAATTTGTTGTGTTTTTATATACTATAATAAAGATGAGACATTAAGAAACAATCCCATTTACAGTTACATCAAAACAAATAAAATACCTGGGAATACATTTAAACAAGGATGTAAAAGACTTGTACTGTGAAAACTCTAAGACATTAAAGAGGACACAAGTCAGTGAAAGATATACAATACTAATGGTAAATCTTAAAATAACCATATAACTCAAAGAAATCTACAGATCCAGTGCAATTCCTAGCAAAATACCAGTGGCGTTTTTCACAGAAATAGAACATATAATCCTAAAATTTACATGGAATCACAAAAGATCACTTATAGTCCGAGCAAATTGGAGAAAGAAAAATGTTGGAGCTGTCACGGTCCCTGATTTCAAATTATACTACAAAGCTGTAATCATCAAAACAGTATAATTCTGACACAAATACAGACATAGTTCAATGGAACAGAGTAGAGCACAGAAATAAACCCTCACTTATACGCTCAATTAATTTATGATAATGGAGGCAAGCATATACAGTGGAGAAATGACCATCTCTTCTACAAGTGGTATTGGGAAAACTGAACAGATAAATGCAAAAAAAAAAAAAGAGGAAGGAAGGAAAGGAAGAAAGGGAAGAAAGAAACTGGGCCACTCTCTTACACCATATACAAAAATAAACTCACAATGTATTAGAAGCTTAAATATAAGACCAGACACAATAAAACTCCTAGAGAAAACATAGGTAGTAAGCTATTGGACATCAGTCTTAGTAATATCTTTCTGGTTTGTTCCCTCAAGAGAAGCAAAAGCAAAAATAAACAATACAGACTTCATCAAAGGGCAACCTTCTCTGCACAGGGAACAGAACCATTAACAAAGTGAATAGGCAACCTACTGAATGGGAGAAGATATTTGCAAACAAAATATATGATAAAGGGTTGATATTTTTTTAAAATAAGAGGAACTCAAACTCAATAGCAAAAAAAATAAAGAATCTAGTAAAAAAAAATGGGGTGAGTGTCCTGGCTGGTGTAGCTCAGTGGATTGAGTGCAGGCTGCGAACCAAAGGGTCACTGGTTCAGTTCCCGTACAGGGCACATAACTGGGTTGCAGGCCAGGTCCCTTGTAGGGGAAGTGTGAAAGACAACCATACATTGATATTACTCTCCCTCTGTTTCTCTTTCCCCTTCCCCTTTCTAAAAAGAAATAAAGCCTTTTCAAAAAATAATTTTAAAAAAGCAGGCTTTCTCTTATACAAAAAAGGGGGGGGTGAGGACCTAGATATGTGTTTCTCCAAAGAAGACATACACGTAGCCAACAAGCATATGAAAAACCTAAACATCAGTAATCATGAGGGAAGTGCAAATCAAACCACAGTGACATACCAGCTCCCACCAGTCAGAACGACTAATATCATAAAGTTAAGAAGTAACAAGTGTTGGTGAGGATGTGGGGTAAAGGGAACCCTTATGTACTGTTGGCAGGACTGCAAAGTGGTACCGCCACTAGGGAAACAGTGTGGAGCTTTTTTACCAAACTAAAAGTAGAACTACCACGTAATCCAGCAATTCCACTTTTAGGTATTTGTTCAAAGAAAATGGAAACACTAATTCCAAAAGATATATTCACTGCACCCCTGTGCTCATTGCAGAATTATTCACACTAGCCAAAATACAGAAGCATTAAAAAAGAATGAAATCCTACCATTCGTGACAATATGGATGGATCTAGGGGGTATTGTGCTAAGAAAAATAAATCAGATAAAGAAAGACAAATACTGCATGATTTCACTTATATATGGATTTAAAAATAATCAAAACAGCCTTTGCTGGTGTGGCTCAGTTGGAAAATACTCCACAAGTTTGAGGATTCAGTTCCCAGTCAGGGCACATCCCAAGGTTGCAGGTTCAATCCCAAGTAGAGGCACATATGGGAGGCAGCCAGTCCATGTTTCTCAAATCAGTGTCCCCATCCCTCCCTCCTTCCCACTCTCCCTCTCCCTTTTCCTAAAACCAATAAACTTCTATAAATTAAAAACAAACACACACATAAAATAAAAGCAGACTCATACAAACAACATACTGATGGTTTCCAAAGGGGAGAAAGTTGGGAGGATAGGTGAAAATGGTGAAGTGAAATACTAGTTAATAATAGTGTGATAACATTGCACAGGGATAAAAAGTTACTAGACTTAGTACAGTGAATAGTCTGTTTTAACATATAAATGTTTTATTTTACTTTTTCCCTGTCTGTTTATCTTCTCATATCCTATTCTCTTTCACCCACCCTCAACCCTTCTGCAAGATATATAAATGTTGAAACACTGTTGTATGCATAAAACTGATATAATATTGTGTCAACTATACTTTTCTTTTTAAATAAACATTTTAAAAATATTTTTTATCTTGCTAATTCTTTTTTTCCCTTCAAGAACAGTTGCCTTCATTTTTCCTCCACCACTCCCCACTACCCCAGCCATCCCCACCTCCCACACTCAATCCTAGCCCCCTTTTGGCTTTGTCTATGTGTCCTTTATACATATTCCTTCACAACCCTTCCCCCTTCTCCTCCAATTAACCCCTCCAACCTCCCCACTGGTTACTATCAGTTTGTTCTTCATTTCCGTGTCTCTGGTTATATTTTTCTTGCTTCTTTGTTTTGTTGATTGGGTTACTCTTACAGGTGAGATCATATGGTATTTATTTTTCACTACCTGGCCTATTTCACTTAGCATAATGCTCTCCAGATCCATTCATGCTGTTGGGAAGGGTAGGAGCTCCTTGTGTTCAATAAACCACATAGTATTCAATAAACCACAGTTTATTGATCCACTAATTTACTGATGGGCACCTAGTTTGCTTCTAGCACTTGGCTATTATAATTGTGCTGCTATGAACATTGGGGTGCATAGGTTCTTTTGGATTGGTGTTTCAGGGTTCTTAAGGTATAATCCCAGCAGTGGAATAATCTGGTTAAAAGGCAGTTCAATTTTCAGTTTTCTTAGGAAATTCCATACTGTTTTCCACAGTGGTTGCACCAGTCTGCAATCCCACGAACAGTGCACCAGGGTTCCCTTTTCTCCACAACCTCACCAACACTTGTTATTTATTGATTTAGTTACAATGGCCATTCTGACTGGTGTGAAGTAGTGGTTTTAATTTGCATCTCTCTGATAGCTAGTGATACGGAGCCTTCATTCATATGTTTCTGGGCCCTCTGTATGTCCTCCTTGGAGAAGTGTCTGTTCAGGTCCTTTACCCATTTTTCAATTGGGTTTTTGTCTTCCTGGAGTGGAATCATGTGAGCTCTTTATATATTTTGGTGATTAAACCCTTGTCTGAGGTATCATTTGCAAATATATTTTCCCATACAGTTGGTTCTTTTTTCATTTTTCTGATGTGTTCTTTAGCCATGCAGAAGCTTTTTACTTTGACAAAGACCTATTTGTTTATTCTTTCCTCCAGGGGACATATCAATAAAAATACAGCCATGTGGAATATCTGAGATATTTCCTGCCTGTGTTTTCCTCTTGGACTTTTATGGTGTTGTAACTTATACTTAAGTCTTTTACCCATCTTGAGTTTACTTTGTATAAGGTGTAAGTTGGTAATCAAGTTGCATTTTTTGTGTGTGTAGCTATCCAGATCTCCCAACAGGATTTGTTGAAGAGGCTATTTTTATTCCATTTTATGCTGCTGCCCCCTTTGTAGAATATTAATTGACTGCAGAGAGTTGGGATTATTTCTGGGCTCCATATTCTGTTCCATTGATCTATATGTTTGTTCTTATGCCAGTACCAGGCTATTTTGATTACTGTAGCCTTGTAATATAGTTTGATACTAGATATTGTGATCCCTCCTACTTTGTTCTTCCTTCTCAGAATTGCTGTGGCTATTTGGGATTGTTTATGGTTCCACATAAAGTTTTGAAATGTTTTTTTATATCTGGAAAATATGTCATTGGTACTTTAATAGGGATTTCATTGAGTCTATAGATTGCTTTGGGTAGTATGGCCATTTTGATGATGTTCATGGAAAATGTTTCCATTTGTTGTGTCTTCCTTAATTTCTTTCTTCAGTGTTGTGTAGTTTTCTGAGTACAGATATTTTTACCTCTTTGGTTAAGTTTATTCCTAGGTACTTTATTTTCTTGTTGTTTATCAAATGAGACTTTTTTTTCTTGATTTCTGTTTCTGATATTTCATTGTTAGTGTACAGGGATGACTTTGATTTTTGGATATTGACTTTGTATCCTGCTGGTTTGCCAAATTGACTTACTAGGTTGAGTATGCTTTTTTGGTGGAATCTGTAGGGTTTTCTATGTACACTATCATATCATGTACAAACAGTGACAGTTTTGTTTCCTCCTTTCCAATTTGGATGCCTTTTATTTCTCTTTCTTGTCTGTACTTTGTGACTAGGATGTCCAGTTCTATATTGAATAGAAGTGGTGAAAGCAGGCATCCTTGTTTTGTTCCTGATCTTGGTGGGAAAGCTTTTAGTTTTTGCTCATTGAGTATGATGTTGGCTGTAGGTTTCTCTTATATGGCCTTTATTGTAGGGAACCGCTTCATGTGGTGTGGAATTGTAACTCAGACTCCCTATGGAAAATCAGTGGGGAGTGAGTGCCATGCAGGACCACACCCACAGAGTGGTTTTCCCATGGGGAATCAGGCCTGTATTGTACCTAGACTGTTATGAGACTTGCTTTTGCTAAAACTCCCTCACCCTGAATTGAAACACAAGGGCTTACTGCAGCTTCATAAAATCTGAGGTAAACCTCCCAAGTATGGAATGTGACTGGTTCAACCACTTTTCCCGTTGGTCTGTAACATCCTTCTCTTTGAAGTAATTAGTAGCATTTTTTCCTTTGTTGTCTGCAAAAGGTAATCACCTGCAGGGAACCTGTGCATAGTAAATGAGGACTACCCTCCATGTAAAGTACCCAGAAAAGCAATAAAAGCCTGTCCAGGCAGGTACCAGTGCTCTGGCCCTCTCGCCCTCTCTCAGAGAATGGCCATGCTCTGTCCCTTTTTCTCCACAGGACTTCTGTAGTTCATGTGTATTTGTTCTCTGACAGCCACAACATACACAGATCCTGAAGGCCAGCATCAGCCACACTTAATCACGTTGGGGAATGCTCCCTCTATTCCCACTTTGCTGAGTGTTTTTATCATAAAAGGGTGCTATAACTTATCAAATGCTTTTTCCTGCATCTGTTGATACGATGATGTAATTTTCATCTTTCCTTTTGTTTATGTTTATTCATTTGCATAATAAATGTAGTATAGTTGTCATTTTGTTTATCTTTTGAAAGAACCAGCTCTTTGATTTATTGATCCTTAGAATTGCTCTTTTAATCTCTATTTCATTTCATTCTTCTCTGATCTTGATTAATTCCTTACATCTATTTTCTCTGGGCTTTGTTTGTTGTTGTTCCTCCAGTTCTTGTAGGTGTAGGGTTAGGTAATTATTTGAAATGTTTCTATCTTTCTTAGGTAGGCCTCTATGGCTATGGACTTCACTCATTCTCAGGACTGCCTTCACTGTGTCCCATAATTTTTGTTCTGCTTTGAGTTTGTTTTCATTTGTTTTCAGAAACTTTTTGAGTTCTTTCTTAATCTCATTCTGAACCCTTTTCTTTTTTAGTAGCAGACTGTTCACTCTTCATGAATTTTAGTGTTTTTGAGTTTTTTCTTGAGGTTAGTTTCTAGTTTCAGTCCCTTGTGGTCAGAGAAAATGCTTGATATGATTGCAATTTTCTTAAATTTGTTGAGGCTTGTTTTATGCCCTATTGTGGTCTATATTTGAAAATGTTCCATGTGCATTTGAAAATAATATGTACCTTCTTTGGGATGAAGGTTCTGTATATATACATGTATCAGTTAAGTCCATTTGATCTAGGGCATTGTTCAGTGCCACAGTATCCTTGTTTATATTGTGTTTGGAAGATGTATCCATTTTTGACAATGGGGTGTTAAAATCCCCTAGTATACGTGTGTTGCTGTTATATCTTTCTTGAAGTCCTCCAAGATTTTGCTTATATATTTGGGTGCTCTTATGTTGGGTGTATATATATTTATAATGTTTATGTCTTCTTGATGGATTTTTCCCTTCCTTGAGTATTATGAAGTGTCTTTCTGGGTCTCTTTCTATAGTCTTATTTTTGAAGTCTATTTTGTCTGATATGCTTTTCGTTATTTGGAATATTTCCTTTTTTTTAATTTTTATTTAATTATTTTTCAAGTACATTTTTTTGTCTATTTCTCCCATCCCAGCCCCCCCCCGCCCTGTCTCCCCACCTCCCTCCCATTCCCCCCCCCCCGCCCCAGTCCTCATCCCTGTGTCTTTCATACTTGTTCCTCAAAATCCCTCCCCATTTTTCCCCTTAAATTCCCTTCCCTCTCCCCTCTGGTCACTGCCCACTTGTTCTCTGTTTCAGTGTCTTTGTTTTTATTCTGTTTGCTTGTTTGTTTTATTGTTTAGCTTCCTGTCAAAGGTGAGATCATATGGTATTTGTCCTTCCTAGAGCAAGGAATATAAAGGAAAGAATAAACAAATGGGATCTCATCAAAATAAAAAGCTTCTGCATGGCTAAAGAAAACAGTATTAAATTAAAAAGACAACCAACTGTATGGGAAAACATATTTGCCAATTATACCTCAGACAAAGGTTTAATCTCCAAAATATACAAAGAACTTACTCGACTCCACTCTAGGAAGACATCGAACCCAATTAAAAAATGGGAAAAGGACTTGAACAGACACTTCTCCAAAGAGGACATACAGAATATCCAGAGACACATGAAGAGATGCTCAATATCGTTAGCTAACAGAGAGATGCAAATTAAAACCACAGTGAGATACCACTTTACACTGGTTAGGATGGCTATAATAAACAAAGCAACAAACAACAAATGTTGGAGAGGTTGTGGGGAAAAGGGGACCTTAGTTCACTGTTGGTGGGATTGCAGACTGGTACAACCATTATGGAAAACAGTATGGAATTTTCTCAGAAAAATAAAAATCGACCTGCCTTTTGACCCAGCAATTCCACTGCTAGGATTATATCCCAAGAATCCTAAAACATCAATTTCAAAGAACCTATGCACCACAATGTTCATGGAATATTTCTTACCACTCCCTTATGGCTTGTAGTGTTTCCATTGAGAAGTCAGCTGCTAGACTTATCAGGGCTCCCTTGTTGCTTCTGGTTTCTCCCTTGCTGCCTTTAAGATTCTCTTTTTGTCTTGAAATTTTGCCATTTTAGTTATGATGTGTCTTCGAGTGGGCCTCTTTGTGTTCCTCTTGATTGGGGCTCACTATAATTCCTGGATTTTTGTGACTTTTTCTTAAATTAGGAAAGTTTTCAATCATTACTTGTCAATCAGATTTTATATCCCTTGCTGTTCTTCTTCTTTTGGTATCAATATTCTATGGATATTATTTCATTTCATGTTGTCCAGCATTTCCTTTAATCCCCCTTCATTCTTTTTGAGTCTTATTTTCTTGTTCTTTCTGGGAGTTTTTTTCCACGTTGTCTGCGAGCTTGCTGATTCAATCCTCTGCTTATTCTAGCTTGATTTTGATTCCTTCTGTTTTGTTCTTCAATTCAGAAATTGTATTCTTCATTTCCTCTCAGCTCTTGCTGATAGTTTCTGTGTCCTTTTTCATGTTGCTGTAGTTTACAGTAAGTTCCTCATAATTTCCTTTTAGTTTTTGGTAGTTCTCAGTTAGCTCATTGAGCTTCCTTATAACCATTGTTTTGAACTCAATATCTGATAGTTGTCTTGCTTCTGTTTCATTTAGCATTCTTTCCAAGGATTCCTCCTTTTGTTTTGTTTGAGGGTGTTTTGTTTGCGTGTTTTTTCTTTGTCTTTCCATTGTTTCTGAGACTCTTCTTGTTAGCCTCTTCTTCTTAAATTCATCTGTTTGGGTTCCCTGATTTTGTGGTATGAACTTCTATAGTAGGAGACCTGTGAGATTCAGTAGTACATTCTCCTCAATCTCCTGAACATGGTGCTCTTGGGATGCCCTTGATGCCATTTATGTTGGCTCTCTGGATGTAATTGTGTTTTTATTGTTGTTGGGTCATTCTTTGGTGGGTTCATCTGTCCAGCTGAGGATCACTGAGGGTCACTCCACCCACCACATCTTGTGTTTTGTTGTGCAGGTGCTGCCAAAACAAAAGTACAAAGCCCAGGAAGCAAACCTACATATGCAAAAATATCTCCCCCCTGCTATCCCACTATGAACAGCAAATGAGCCAATATTAATAAGGGTGTAAAGAGATTAAGAGTATTATCAGAAAGAGATAAATAAACTATAGTTTAAATTCTAGTGACTTAATATGCACAAACTTGTTTGTGCATAGGGTTTAGGCTGGGGATCCCAGCCTAGGGTTTAGGCCCCATACTTCTTAGGGGGATCCAACTGGCTGCTTAATTATCCTTCCGATGGTTCCTCCTGTGGGCACCCGCCAGCCCTCTCAATTCTCCACCGTACTTCTTACCAGATAGGTTGTGCCAAAGTTGGTTCTTCTGTCAGTTGGAGGTTATTAGGCCTCTCTTGCTATTCAGTTGTTTGTTCTGGGTTCTCCACAATTTAGTTGTAATTCCAAACTGGTCCTGGGAGGAGGTTAGTGTGACTTCCATTCACTCCTCTGCCTTCTTGCCTCTCTCCTAAAAAAACAACTTATACATTAGTTAATGATGTCTGTTCTTTACTTTGAAATGCATCAAATATAAATTAGACTGTATGTTAATCAAGTATAGTAAAATGTGATGATGGAGTCTAAGCAATGGGTACATAAGTATTTCCTATAAAATTATTTAAACTTTGCTGTATGTTTGGAAATTTTTCTAATAAAAATGATAGAGTAAAAGCAGTTCTTTTTTAACTTAGAGTGTTAGAAAATAGGAAAAGTAGAGATGTTTTATGGTTATAGTGTTTTGCTAGTAAGTAAGTGATGGGTGATGGTTTTATCTAGAGATGAAATTTGAAGTCAGAAAGTCCCAGGAGACAGTGGAGGTCATCGATGTGGCTAAGGACTCAGCCCCAAAGAACACCAAAAGAACTTGAAGGCACTGTCTATTTCGCTTACCACTGAGTTTCTGTTTTCTAGCATAGTACCAGCTTTATCATTTGTTCCCAATCTGTGTTGAATAATTGAGTGTTAATATAATGCATAGAAAGAAAAAAGGAACTGGTGGAGATAAGCAAGCATTTGGGGAGATAAGCATGGGTGAATAACTGCTGAGTATATGTTCCACAAGGTTGACTGTACAAAACTGAGTTTTTAAAAATATAAAAGGGACATCTCTGGAGATAGTACAGATTTAGTCCTATTTCTTCAACTTTTTAGATTGAAATATGTTTAACATATAACTTTTTGTGAATTTATGATGTATATCTTGATTTGATTCATTTATATATTGTAATATCAAAATTTTAGCTATTGTTGACACCTGTGTCACCAGTAATTATGATTTCTTCTCTCTTTTTTTTTTGGTGGAAATAATTAAGTCTCTTAGCAAGTTTGATGGTTATAATGCAATATTGTTGTCTGTATTCACCATACTGTACATGAGATCTCCAATAGTTAGGTTGAAGTTTGAACCCTTATAAAACATCTCTCCAATTTATTCACCTTCAAACCCCTGGTAACCACTATTTTACCCTCTGTTTTTATGAGTTTGGCTTTCTTAGAGTTTATACATAAGTGATATCATGCAGTATTTGTCTTTTTTTCTAACTTATCTCAATGTAATGTCCTCGGGGTTTATCCCTGTCACAAATGGGGAGATTTCCTTTCTCATAGCTGAGTGATACTTCATTTTATATATATACCGTATCTTTGTCCATTCATTCATTGATGGGCACTTAGGTTGTTTCCATATCTTGGCTATTGTGAATACTGATGCAATAAATATGGACATTTTTTCCTGATTTCATTTATTTTGGTTGTATACTCAAAAGTATACAACCTGGGTCATATGGGGGTCTTCTAAAAATATTTTGAGGAGCCTCCATATTGGTTTACATAGTGGCTGAACCAGTTCCAAACCTCAGCATACAAGGGCTCCCTTTTGTCCACATTTTGCCAACACTATTATCTCTTGTGTTCTTGATGATGGCCATTCTAACAGATGTGAGGTGATTTCATAGTGGTATTTGATTTGCATTTCTCTGATGATTACTGCTGTTGAGCAACACTTTGATACCTGTTGGCTATTTGGATTTTTTTAACGTTTCTATTTACTTCTGCCCATTTTTAATCAAGTTGTTTATTTTTGTTTATCAAGTTGTTTGCATTCTTAATGGATTTTAGATATTAACCTTTTATTCCTTATGTTATCTGCAAAAAATCATTCTATTGTATAGGTTGCCTTTTCATTTTGTTGATTGTGTCTTTTCCTTTAAAGAAGTTTTAAGTTTGGATAGTCTCTTCAGCAAATGGTTTTGAGAAGACAGGATAAACACATGCATAAAAATGAAGTTGGACCCCTGACTTACACTACTCACAAAACTTAACTCAAAGTGGATCAGATTTAAATATAAGACCCGATACCATAAAATACCTAGAAGAAAACATAGGAAAGAAGCTTCTAGACATTGTTCTTGGCAATGATTTTTTTTTGGATATAACATTATAAGCAAAAATCAACAAGTGGAACTACACCAAATTGTTCTTTATTCTTGAGGTTTTAAATTACATTTAGATATGGCAATGATCTGCCTTCCTCCAAATAGTAATTGCAAACAGTAGCACATAAGTAGCTTTTACCTGTGCATACCCATTACCATCAGCCAGGTACATGGAATTCACTTTCAATGGTATAGACCAAAGCCAACATTTGTCATTATTACTTTACTCCAAGTAGATAACATTTTGGGATGATTCTTCATGCCCTAACATATATCACCTTTAATATGAGTATTTGGTTTGTAGTTTATGTAACAGTAACAAGTTGATGTGTCAGATGGTTACTAAAGTATGCATTTCCCTTCTTTAGTTTCTGTCTCTCCAGGTTACTGTGGAGCCTAGAATTTGTAGCTCTGCCCACATTGTTTACCTCTGCCTTTTCAAATTATCTTCCAAGGCTCAGATCACGCTTTGATTGTGATCTCTATCTTCTTTCATTTTACACTTTGAGTCTCATTCTCCTCATGCTCATATCTGTCCCTCAGTTTGTCATTACTTTTCCTCTAGAGGAGAGTATCTCTTGCTGGTTCCTTTGCTTTTCATTTTCATGCACAGGTCCAGCCAACATTATGGGGCACATAGGTGCCTGGCCAAAGATCTTTTTGTTAGGTTACTGTTTGGTTACGTCTATTGAGTGAAAGAATGGAATAGGCAACTACAAGTGAGATGTGTTGTAAGAGAAGTTTATGTCAGACTCCAGTAGGACACTAAGCCTGACCTAGGTTTGGGAGGTGAATCCTAAACAATGAAGGGGAGTTAGTAAGATATCAAGGAGGAGGGCTTAGCCCCTTGATTCCTCTAACCTTCCCATTCTGGGTTTGCTTGCTCTTTTTTCCAGCTGAATCGTCATGGAGCCATTTTTTTTTAAGTTTTTCTACTCCTTCCCTTACTAAGTCCTGTAATTCTCACCATGCCAACTCTAACCTTATAAAACTTCCATTTTGTTTATGGTTTATTGGGTAATAATATCAGGAATATCAGTTTGGATGGTGTATCTGTGTTTTTCTTGTTTTAGAAGGTAGATTGTGGGTAGGGATTGAAAACATGAAAAGGGAAAGGAACTAAACATACTTGAAAGTGAATGCCATGTACCTGGCTTATGGTAATGGGTATGCACAGGTGAAAGCTACTTATTCCAAAGCTGTCATGCCAAGGATATGGATCTCAGGGCTCCTCTGAAGTAGGGCATTGCCTGTGAGGGGTGCAAGTCCAGTCCCCGGGTTCTTCAGCAGCCTTGACCCTGCCATTACCTATTTAGAGAGCCTGAACTACTTGACTTTTTATCATATGTGTGTTCTTTTTATTGTATTGTTTTATTTTTGAACAGATTTTTAAAATTATACTTTTAGATCTTTGGTCAGTTATTTCTTTTAAAGTAAGCCTTTTTTTGTTATGCTTTCTTTTACTTGTTAAAATCCTTATAGTTTATATCATCTAGCTTATAATTAACTTTACTCCCTTTTACTTTCTGCCATTTAACAGAATTAGTAGAAAATAGCATAAAAGATAAGCTGTGAAGCCATTGCATACCCCAAACACAGTAGGCTTATTGCTTTTGATTCTAATGAGCCTTGAATAAAACTCTGTTAGTAGCAAGAAGTTTGTCTCTGCTGACACTTGGGAATAACTGCCATCTGTAAAACAATTAGCCTAAAGGGACAGACCATTAAGGATAGATGGTTGCCCAAATTATTTACCCAGAGGGGAAATGAGAAGCTAAACTCCAAAGACAGGGGAACTGATAAACAATGTTTTGTCTCTGGAATAGGGATTATGAGAGGGAACCCCCCCCCCAAACTGAAATTATCTTTGAAGGTCAGGCCCCTTGTTACAGACTCCTCCTGCTAGATCAGTGTTCTAGGAACCCATCTGTTTCAGTGTACCAACTGGCATTGTTGTCAGAGGCTGTGTTGGCTTCAGTGGATCTTTCAGCGCATTTGTCTATTTCATGATGGGTGATTTATGAGCACACCTGCCCAGGAGACACTGAGTACTCTGCAGTATTTGACCAAAAACAGTATGATCCCTGTATCTGACGCTCCCTATTCACCCAATCTACCCCTAGGAGCTCTTTTTTTTTGTTTCCTTGAATGAATAAAGTCCTCAAAGGGAAACTTTTTGCCAGTGTGGAAGAGGTGAAGCAAAAAATGACAGAAGCACCTAAAAGCATCAAAATTGACAAGTTCAAAAACTTTTGAGCAGTAGAAAAAATGTCTCAATAGGTATATTGCATCAAATGGAGAATACTTTGAAGGTGACTAAAGATTAAACATATATGAATAAATACACAATTTTTTATTTAAAAAATTCATTTGTTTTGGGGTTCCCTCTGTATGTGAAATTCTTCTGTATATTCCTTTTACTAGAGAGAGGACTTCTTTATATCCAGTTGTCACAATGGTCAGTGACCCAAAATAAAATCAACAGTTGCTTCCATGAGGTTTTTGAGGCATATTATAATCATGACATAAAACCCTAAGTCTTCTTCCAATCAGTCAAGTGGCTCGTGTGCATTCTTACAAGCATGTTTAGGAGAGTGTTTGTATAGAGATGGGGTAAAGATGGAGTTATAGCTAGAGAGAGCTCTCAAATTTTGATACCCAACTTGAGCCTCATTAATTACCAATTAGAGCCTCCCACAAAAAAGTGTCAGTGCATCTTTATCAAGTTAGCAAACTTATTTATGTGTTTGTCATTTCCAGAATAATTTGATTGAACTGGTTTTGAAGAATGAATTTCTGTAGCTGAGGATGTTAAGAGTTCACCACGAGGGGAGATAGACTGAGTCCCTGGTATGTGATCTGACACAAAGAAGTTGCTAAATAAAGGTGTGGGATGAGTGAATGGACATTTAAATTCTGCTGTTCTCTTTACCAAAGTCAGGAACATAGTAGATAGAATAGTAGCAGTGATAATTTGTAATTTTTGGTGAGCACTTTCTTGCCTGGTAACTTATTTATTTACATTAACACTTTGAGGTCAAGTAAGTCAGTCCCCCTCTACACTCAGTCTGGGGAAGCTGTTTGCTTACTGCTCCTTAAAGTGGCATAGTCCTGGGTGCATTTCCCCCTTAACAGAAGGTAAATCCAACACCATGATTGTACTTCCATCAAGGCAGAACATGCTGGGAGGGAAGCAGTGACACTGGCCCTTTGTTATACTTGTGTTGTGCCTCCTGCTGTTGAGTCACCCAAGACTCAATTGCTATAGACAGGTATGGCTGTAAGAAAGCCACTATATGACTGTATAGTGCTGGACATTTAAAAGCAAAAGAATCAAAACCAGATATTAAAAAGCTGGTACTAGACACATTTATGATCTTGGATTAGAAAAGAATTGCTATAAAGAAAAGCATTAGGAGAATTGGTGAAATTTGAATATGACTTCTATTAAATAATAGTATCATAGCAATGTCAAGTTTCCTAAATATCTTTAATGTACTATGGTTTTCCAAAGGAATGACCTTGTTCTTAGGAATATATCAAGAAGTATGTAATATTAAATGACAAACTGACCCTAATGCTTATATGGAGGAGCAAAAGACCCAGAATAGTCAGTACAACATTGAAGGAAAACAAAGTTGGAGGACTGGCACTACAAAACTTCAAGACTTAGTGGAGGTAAAAAACTACAATATTCAAGACTATAATATTGGTGCAAGAATAGACAAATAGATCATGGAATGGAATAGAGAGAACAGAAACAAATCCTTATAAATACAGTCAGCTGATATCTGACAAAGAAGTAAAGGCAGTACAGTGCACAAAAATAATGTCTTCAACAAATGCCACTGGAACCACTGGACATCCACATGCAAAAGATGCAAATAAATCTAGACACATGCCTTGCATCTTTCACAAAAATAAACTCAAAATGGATTATAAACTTAAAAGTAAAAGCAAAAAACTATAAAAGTCCTAGAAGATGACATAAGAGAAAACAAAACCTAGGTGGCCTTGGGCGCAGTAGTGACTTTATAGATACAACATCAAAGGTATAATTCGTGAAAAAAAATCACTAGACTTCATTAAAATTCAAAACTTCTGCCCTATGAAAAACAATATGAAGAAAATGAGACAACAAGATCCAGACTGGGAGAAAAAAATTGCAAATGACACCTCAGATAAAGGACTGTTATCCAAAATATACAATGAACCCTTTGAATTTCACAATAAGAAAACAAACAACCTGATTAAAAAATGAGCCAAAGACCTTAATAAACACCTCAGAAAAGAAGATACACTGATGGCCAAAACAGCATGTGAAAAGATACTCCACGTTATATACTTAGGAAAATGCAAATTAAAGCAGCTGTGAGATACTACTACCCATTTATTAGCATGGTCAGAATCAGGAACACTGACCGTACCAAGTGCTGGAAAGGATATGGAGCAACAAAAACTCTCATTCATTGCGTGTGGGAATGCAGAACGGTACAGCTACTATGGACAGTGTGTCAATTTCTTACAAAACTAAACATACAGCAGTCGTGGTCCTTAGTATTTACCCAAAGTAGTTGAAAACTTAAGTCCACATAAACACCTGCACACAATGTTTATCTCAGGTTTATTGGTAATTGCCAAAACTTGGAATCAACCATGATGTTCTTCAGTAGGTGAATGGACAGATAAATTAGTACATTAAGAAAACTGAATAGTGTTCAATATAAAATAAAACAAAGTATCAAGCCATGAAAAGACATAGAAGAACCTTAAATGTATATTATTAAGTAAAAAAAAAAACAGTTTGAAAAAGCTATACACTGTATGATTCCAACTATGTGGCATCCTGGAAAAGACAACATTATGGAGGTAGTACAATGACTGCTGGTTGCCAGAGATTATGAAGGGAGGGACACAGAATTTATCAGCTGTTGGAGCAGGGTCCAGCAGACAAAGCGGCCAGCCAACCCAGGAACACAGGCAGCAGTTGGAGGATCCCAGGTGTGGGGTGGTAAGGTGCCTGGTTGACCGCAGTCACACATTCCCACGCAGCTAAAACAGTCGAAGGATTGAGCAGTGAGGCAGACCGCACAGACTAGGGCCCCAACACCAGGAGTTAAAGCCTGCAAGCACCAGTTGGAGAATCTTTCTGGGTCGAGGTGCTGAGAGAAGCTCCCAGACTCACAAAGAGTTTGTTGGAGAGACCCACAGGGTTCTGGAGGGTACACAGGCCCACACAGACAGGAGCCAGCACCAGTGGGGCCTGGTGTGCTTGCAGGAAGTAGCAGAGGGGACCGAAATCCGAAACAGAGCAGAACAAACACCATTGCCCCTCTCTGACCCCACCCCCACAACCAGTGTCACAACCCAGCCACTGGGTTGCCCTACCCTGGTGAACACCTAAGGATCCACCCCTCATACATAATAAGTGCGAACAGACCAAAACATTATGGCTCAAGTAGAAAAAGAGCTCAAAGCCCCAAGCCAATACTTTTAAGTGACCAAGAAATAGCCAACCTATCAGATGCATAGTTCAAAACACTGGTGATCAGGATGCTCACAGAACTGGTTGATTTTGGTTGCAAATTAGAGGAACAAATGAAGGCTACACTAAATGAAATGAAGAAAAATGCACAGGAAACCAATAGTGATGGAAAGGAAACTGGGACTCAAATCAATGGAGTGGACCACAAGGAAGAAAAAAAATGACCAAACAGAAAAGAAGGAAGAAACAAGAATTCAAAAAAATGAGCAGAGGCTTCAGAACCTCCAGGACATCTCTAAACATTCCAACGTCCAAATTATAGGGGTACCAGAAGAGGAAGAGGAACAGCAACAAGTGGAAAACTTATCTGAACAAATAATAAAGGAGAACTTCCCCAATCTGGCAAAGGAAATAGACTTCCTGGAAGTCCAGGAAGCTCAGAGAGTCCCAAAGAAGTTGGACCCAAGGAGGAACACACCAAGGCACATTATGATTACATTAGCCAAGATTAAAATGGAGGAGAGAATCCTAGAAACAGCAAGAGATAAGGGGACAGTCACCTACAAAGGAGTTCCCATCAGACTGTCAGCTGATTTCTCAAAAGAGACCTTCCAGGCAAGACGGGGCTGGAAAGAAGTATTCCAAGTCATGAAATCCAAAGACCTGCATCCAAGATTGCTCTATCCAGCAAAGCTTTCATTTAGAGTGGAAGGGCAGATAAAGTGTTTCTCAGATACGATCAAATTTAAGGAGTTCATCATCACCAAGTCCTTATTATATGAAATGTTAAAGGGACTTAGAAAAAGAACATAAAAATATGAACAGTGAAAGGGCAGCAAACTCACAGTTATTAACAACCACACCTAAAACCAAAGCAAACTAAGTGGACAGGTAGATTAGGAATGGAGCCACAGAAATGGAGATCACATGGAGGGTTAGCAACAGGGTAGTGGGAGAAGGAGAAGGGGGGATAAGGTACAGAAAATAAGTAGTATAGATGGTGGGGAGAAAATAGACAGGGGGGAGGGCAAGAATAGTATGGGAAATATAGAATCTAAAGAACTTGTGATACATGAACATAAACTAAAGGTGGGGGAATGGTGGGGGAGAGGTGTGCAGGGTGGAGGGGAATGAAGGGGGGAATGGGACAACTGTAATGGCATAATCAATAAAATATACTTAAAAAAGAAAGAACTAGGAACAGGGATTAAGAACAGAACAAAGAGCAGGGACTAAAATGGAAACCTGGAGATCTGGGGCAGTGGGGCAGTAGCTTAAAGCAGTTGTTCTCTGCTGTTTCATTTTGTGTTTTGGAAGAGAATGGGGTATGGGTATGCAGAGATTTAAAGTAGCCCAGTATTGGACCTATTATTTTTAAAGTAATTTCATATCAAAGTGTCTGAGCACACAACATCTTGTAAAGAGGCAGAAAGAAACCAGGCCACAGAAGAGAAGGCAGTGTAGGAGGGCTCCTGGCCTCCACCTTTTACCAGTGTGTCACCACCCCTGGATAGTTCCAAGGATTGTTCAAGCTGAAGAGCCCTTGCTCCTTACCCTAAAATTTGAAACCTGGATAACAAAACCTCTGTGCACCAGAGTTGCCCCTTCCTCATGCCACATGTGAAAATAAAGAGGACTCACAGGATGAGAATGGCCTGTGCTGCCCACACACCTAATTTTATTCTTTGCAAATAAAACCAGCATCTTCCAAATTAGGCTTGTCTACCACAGGTTTGGTTTCAAAAACTTATTAGTTTGAAAAACAGGTCAGCCATGGTATATTTTAGACCTAATGAATTCACGTCTTGCACTGGATAGTTGGAAAAATCAGTGTTTAGCATAGCATACCACAGTATAAGTGCCTAAGTCTTCATAGAGTTTCTCCCCCTCCCCCACCCCCGACCAGCTGTTTAGTTTCCTTTTCCATTTTCACTGCTATACCTTTTACTCCTTGCCTGAACCATTGCAGTGACTGGTAGCTAATTACCTACCCACTTCTGGGATCTTCTTTTTTCACAAGCACTTTTGTGTCCTACTGCGGGTGTTTCCACAGTCCTGACATAAATTTTGAAAGAATGGTTATAGCCACGCTGTTCATCTACTCAGAAATATTAGGTAGTACTTTACAGTGTACAACAAGAGAGCCTGCTTGTCAGTGTACAACTTATGGTTCCCTCATTTGACTTTCCCAAGTGCATTTTCTGTTGTTCTGTTACTCATTCTGTGGGTTAATGAACCAACTTAATATCCCCGGTATTTCCCCCTCTCATTCTGCCTGGAATGCCTTCATTTAAGACATCTCAAATTCCATTTTCTCAACAAGTCTGCCTTGATTCTTTCCAGCTGTGTGGGTTCTCTGTAGTGTTTGAATTCTTGCAGTTCTGGCGGGGGGGGTGTTGAACTAGTATCTCTCATATAGTAGTTATCATATTCTCCTTAATGCAAGAGCTATTACATAGTTTGTCCTACTCTTTACTTAGCTGTTGGCCAGTTCTTTAAGCAGGTTAACTATGGCTATGGCACAGAAGAGATCTTCCATTATAAAATTTGCAATAATTTGGAATGACATTGTAGACTTATTTATTCCATATAGGTTTAAAGTTGTTTCTTACATTTAAACCTATAGCATAAGAACACCAATGTTAATTCCTTAAATACCACGATTAGCTATTTTAAGATATTATTTAAACAGATTTTTTAAATGTATGTACTGGAAAACATTTAAGAAAAAATATTAATGCTATAGGAGTCAAAAATATGCTGTCCTTTTAAGTTTTATGCTTTATTTTTAGCACTTCAGGATCAAAAAAAGAAAATGTTAAATGTAGGCTATTCTTTCTTCCTTCTTTCTTTCTTATAACCACTTCCTAAGCATTTTTTTAAACCTACAGTTGGAAACACATATGTAATGTAAGAATTAAAAATATTGGGGGAGAAAAAGACTTTGATTTTTCTTTTTTTTTTCTCTTTCTATTAGATTTATTGGGGAGACACTAGTGAACAAATTACACAGGCTTCAGGTGTGGTGTCAGGTGCACTATTCTACAACACTTCATCTGTCCACTGTATTGTGCATTCACCACCACAAGTCAAGTCTCTGTTCACCATTTATTCCCCCTTTACCCTCCTCCACCTCTCCCCACGGCCCCTGGCAGTCACCACACTTGTCCATGTTTCATGGTTTCTTATTCCCTTACCTCCCTACCACTCCCCTCCCATTGTCTCCCCTTCCGTTTCCTCACTCTCTTTCTTAATTCCTCCACCCCAGCCACCCACCTTCTTCAACCTCATCCCTAACAGCTGTCTGCCTACTCTTTCTGAGTGTCTCTGTTTTGCTTGTTAGTCCATTTTGTTCATTAGATTCCACATGTGAGTGAAATCATATGGTATTTGCCTTTCTCTGATGGGTTATTTCACTGAACATAATTATTGTTCTCCAGCTCCATCCGTACTGTCACAAAGAGTAAGATTTTTCTTCTTTTTTATGGCTGAATGGTATTCCATTGTGTAAAGATACAACTTTTTTATCCACTCATTACTGGTGGACACTTGGGATGCTTCCATATCTTGGCTGTTGTAAATAACACTGCAATGAATATGAGGCTGTATATATTTTTTCACACTACTGTTTTGGGTTTCTTCAGATAAATTCCCAGAAGTGGAATCCCTGGCTCATAAGACAGTTCCATTTAATATTTTTTGAGGTAACTCCATACTGCTTTACACAGTGACTGCATCAATCTGCATTCCCACCAACTGTGCAAGAGGGTTCTCTTTTCTCCACATGTATACCAACCTGTTTGTTGATTTGTTGATGAGAGAGCATTCTGACAGGTGTGAGGTCATACCTCACTGTGCTTTTAGTTTGTATTTCTCTGATTATTGATTATTAATGATGTTGAACATCTTTTGATATTGGCCATCTGTATGACCTCTTTGAAGAAGTATCTATTCATGTTTCTTTGCCAATTTTTGATTTTTTTTGGTGTTAAGTTTTAAAAGTTCTTTATAAATTTAAGAAATGGAACCCTTATCAGATGTATTGGCAAACATGTTCTTCCATTTAGTAGATTGTCTTTTGTTTTCTTGATGGTTTCCTTTGCTGTGAAAAAACTTTTTAGTTTGCTGTAGTTCCATTTGTTTATTTTTTCTTTTGTTTCCCTTGCCTGAGGAGATATATCAGAAACAAATAATACTACGAGAAACATCTGAGATTTTACTGCCTCTGTTTTCTTCTAGGATTTCTATATTTTCGAGTCTAACATTTAAGTCTTTATTCCATTTTGCATTTATTCTTGTGCATGGTGTAAGAATGTGGTCTGGTTTTTTTGTTGTTGTTTTTTTTGCAATTATCTATTGAAGTTCCCCAGCACCATTTATTGTATGTTTTTGTGTAGGCCATTTGTTAATAGTTATTTTAAGAAGCTTTGCCTCTCAAACTCTTAAATAATAGGTACAAACTATTATACTAGTCCTTGGAGCAGAGGCCTTGAACCTGGTAGAAACCAGCAGGCCCAGCAGCCTCTCCAGTCACTGTGGCAGGAGTTCTACTTAACTGTGCTTAGCTTGTGAGGAATCTTACTTGTTTTTTCCTCATTGGATTTTAAGCTGGTCCATCTAGAGACAACTCTTTAAGAACACCTTTTCATCCAGGAGTTCATATTTTAAGATTTGGGTCTTTTTATATTAGTGATGCGGTATGATTTTGGTCTTTTAGTAGCTACATTTTTCTGTCTGGAATTAAAAACAACAATCTTTTTTTTTTTGAATTAACATAAAACTTTATTATTAAATTTAATATTCATTTAAAATATATTTTATTGATTATGCTATTACAGTTGTCCCATTTCCACCCTTCATTCCCGTCCACCCAGCACACCCTCTCCCACCCACATTCCCCCCTTTAGTTCATGCCCATGTGTCATTAAGTTCTTTACCTTCTACATTTCCCATACTATTCCTGCCTGCCCTGTCTATTTTCTGCCTGCCATCTATGCTACTTATTCTCTGTACCTTCCCCCCCACTCTCCTCCTCCCACTCCCCTGTTGCTATCTCTCCATGTGATCTCCATTTTTTTGGTTCTGTTCCTGTTCTAGTTGTTTCCTTAGTTTGTTTTCTTAGTTTCTCTCCTGTTCTCTAGTTGTTTCCTTTGTTTTAGGTGTGGTTCTTAATAACTGTGAGTTTGCTGTCCTTTAACCGTTCATCTTTTTTATCTTCTTTTTCTTAGATAAGTCCCTTTAACATTTCATAAAATAAGGTCTTCGTGATGATGAACTCCTTGAACTTGACCTTATCTGAGAAGCACTTTATCTGCCCTTCCATTCTAAATGAAAGCTTTGCTGGATAGAGCAATCTTGGATGCAGGTCTTTGGATTTCATGACTTGGAATACTTCTTTCCAGCCCCTTCTTGCCTATAAGGTCTCTTTTGAGAAATCAGCTGACAGTCTGATGGGAACTCCTTTGTAGGTGGCTTTCCCCTTATCTCTTGCTGCTTCTAGGATTCTCTCCTTCATTTTAATCTTGGCTAATGTAATCATAATGTGCCTTGGTGTGTTCCTTCTTGGGTCCAACTTCCTTGGGACTCTCTGAGCTTCCTGGACTTCCTGGAAGTCTATTTCCTTTGCCAGATTGGGGAAGTTCTCCTTTATTATTTGTTCAGATAAGTTTTCCACTTGTTGCTGTTCCTCTTCCCCTTCTGGCACCCCTGTAATTTGGATGTTGGAATGTTTAGAGATGTCTTGGAGGTTCCAAAGCCTCTGCTCATTTTTTTGAATTCTTGTTTCTTCATTCTTTTCTGTTTGGTTGTTTCTTTCTTCCTTCTGGTCCACTCCATTGATTTGAGTTCTGTTTTCTTTCTATCACTGTTGGTTTCTTGTACATTTCCCTTCATTTCACTTAGTGTAGCTTTCATTTGTTCATCTAATTTGCAACAAAAATCAACCAGTTCTGTGAGCGTCCTCATCACCAATCAGTGTTTTGAGCTGTGCATCTGATAGGTTGTCTATTTCTTGGTTGCTTAGAAGTATTAGCTCCTGGGCTTTGATTTGTTCTTATGTTTGAGCCATAATGTTTTGGTCTGGTGTCACCTGTTACATATGGGGGTGGAGCCTTAGGTTTTCACCAGGGCTGGGCAACCCAGTGGCTGGGTTGTGATGCTGTATGGGGGGGAAGTCAGAGAGGGAACAGTGGAGCTTCCTTTGCTCCTTCTTGGATTTCAGTCTCCTCTGCTGCTTCCCACAAGCAAATTGGGCCCTTCTGGTGCTGGTTCCCAGGTGGTGGGCTTGTGTACATTCTAGGATCCTGTGGATCTCCCCAGTGAACCCTCCTGTGAGGCTGGGTGTCTCTCCTGGCACCTCGACCCCCACAAGTGTTTTCAATTGGTGCTTTTAGGCTTTATTTTCCATTGCTGAGGCCCTGGGTTGTGTAGTGTGTCTCGCTGCCCGATTTTGGCCTTGTTTATCTGCACATGAATGTGTGTGCGAGGTCAGCCAGCTGCCTTGTGCACCTCACTCGGTTGGGTCTGCTCGATTCCTCACCACGTCCAGGTCTGCCAACCACCACTTCTTCCTGCCATGACCCCTTTCCATCAGCCTTTTACCAGTCTGTATGAATGGTTCATTGTCAGATTTCCATACAGTTCAATTTTCTGTTTGTTCTGGTTGTGTTTTGTTTCTAAATCTTTGTTGTCCTTAAATTTGGTTGTGTGAGGAGGCACAATGTTTTTCCACCTATGCCTCCATCTTGGCCGGAAGTATAAAAATTGTTTTTTAATTACATTGAAACTGTGAAATCTTTGTTTGGATTGTAAAACTTCATGCTGAATTTATAAATCACAATTGACTGTCTAATTTGCTCATTGGAGACAAAAAAATATAGGATACTAGATTCCACAGGGCTTTTGTGAGGATTAAATGATGTCATGGGACTGAAAGTCTTTTACAAACTGTAAGGCACAAATATTTCTATTAAGGGGTGTGTATGGATCTTACTGTGGGTTAGAATATGAAATTAATTGAGACTTCCCTCCCTTCACATGGACATGTAGGTCTTCCCAAGTCCATGGATTTTTTTCACTATCACTTGGTAGAAATTTGCTTGCCCTGTTAGTTTTTAGGGTTGAAGTGAGATGTTTCTTGTTTTTCAGTACACCTTTGAAAAAAAGTTGTATTTTTTAATAAATTGTTCATTTTTATGATCTCAGCATGATTTATATTTCACTCCAGTGAAGTGGAAATGGCTTAGGGATATGGGTGGTTCTTGTAACTTTCTCCATGATGAGATTGAGCCAGCCTAGTAAATTTTTTAGGTTGTAACTTTCTGTATTTAAGTAACAATAATTTTCTAAGTTATTGTTTGGAATCTTATCTAGCTTTATTTGTTTATTACATAGAGTCTGATCGAAATGACATGGTAATAACACCACCACCAAGCACTGTGTATTTTAGAGCATCCTTATAATGCCATTGGGGGCAGCAATGGACATTTTGAGTTGAGTTCTCAAGCCACTGGTGATTTAGAGTGTGTTACACTTAGCCTGCTGCTGGGAGATGTGTCAGTTTCTTTCACAGAAAACCATGTGGTGGGAATCCAGGCCAACAGAGAAAGAATCAACAAGCTAATGAATGAGTCTGTAATGTTGGAGACAGCTCTTTATCCTCTTGTAGGATATGACAAAGCAGCAAAGATTGCTAAGTCAGCACAGGAAAAGGTTCAACCTTAAAGGCAACTGCCACTGAACTTGGCTGTCTCACAGCAGAGCAGTTTGGTGAGTGGATGAAGCCCACAGACATGCTGGGTCCAAAGTGATTTATATAAATTTATAAGAAAAATATGCTATATAAAAAAATATATAAACATTTGCCGTTAAATTATATCATCATTCAGATACAGTTTGAGGAAAGTAGATGGAAATTCTAATGATTTCTTTTTGTTTGTGATAAATGTAAATTTAAGAAAAAACATTTTAATAAATATAGAGTGCCTACTCATTGTTGAATTCACTTTGGACTTGTGTAAATATGAACATGTAATTTCAGAACTTTTGAATCTAAAGTGGTAGACAGACTTCCGGCCAAGAGGGAGGCATAGGTGGAAACACTGTTCCTTCTTGCACAACCATGTTTAAAGACAACAAAGTTTTAGTAACCAAACGCAGACAAAAACACAACCAAAACACAGAAAATTGAACTGTACAGAAGTCCGACAACAACGAACCATTCAGCCAGACCAGTAAGAAGGGCGGAGCAAGCGGCTGGTGGAGTGGGGTTGCATAGGAAAAGGTGGCCAACCAAACCAGGCATGCAGACGACAGTTGGCGGATCCCAGGTGTGGGGTGGCAACGGGCGGACCCAGTGAGGACACAGGGCAGCTGGCTGACCGCGGTCACACATTCCCACACAGATAAACCAGGCATAGGAGCAAGCAGTGAGACAGACTGAGCAAACCAGGGCCCCAGCAATGGGAATTAAAGCCTAAAAGCACCAGCTGGAAAAACTTCCAGTTCAGGGTCGAGGTGTTTGGGGTCGAGGTGCCAGGAGAAGCTCCCAGGCTCACAGAGAGTTTGTTGGAGAGACCCACAGGGTTTTGGAGGGTGCACAAGCCCACACACCCAGGAATGAGCACCAGAAGGGCCCAATTTGCTTGCAGAGAGCAGCAGAGGGGACCAAAATCCCAGACAGCAGAACAAAGGCCATTGCCCCTCTCTGACCCCACCCCCACATACAGTATCACAATCCAGCCACTGGGTGGCCCCGCCCTGATGAACACCTAAGGCTCTACCCCTCATATATAATAGGTGCAAACAGACCAAAACATTATGGCTCAAGAACAGCTCAAAGCCCCAGAGCCAATACTTCTAAGTGATGAAGAGGTAGCCAACCTATCAGATGCACAGTTCAAAACACTGGTGATCAGGATACTAAAGAACTGGTTGATTTTAGTCACAAATTAGAGGAACAAATGAAGGCTACACTAAATGAAATGAAGAAAAATGCACAGGAAACCAACAGTGATGGAAAGGAAACTGGGACTCAAATCAAGGGAGTGGACCAGAAGGAAAAAAAAAATGACCAAACAGAAAAAAATGAAGAAACAAGAATTCAAAAAAATGAGCAGAGGCTTCAGAACCTTCAGGACATCTCTAAACGTTCCAACATCCAAATTATAGGGGTGCCAGAAGGGGAAGAGGAACAGCAACAAGTGGAAAACTTATCTGAACAAATAATAAAGGAGAACTTCCCCAATCTGGCAAAGGAAATAGACTTCCAGGAAGTCCAGGAAGCTCAGAGAATCCCAAGGAAGTTGGACCCAAGGAGGAACACACCAAGGCACATTATGATTACATTAGCCAAGATTAAAATGAAGGAGAGAATCCTAGAAGCAGCAAGAGCTAAGGGGACAGTCACCTACAAAGGAGTTCCCATCAGACTGTCAGCAGATTTCTCAAAAGAGACCTTACAGGCAAGAAGGGGCTGGAAAGAAATATTCCAAGTCATGAAATCCAAAGACCTGCATCCAAGATTGCTCTATCCAGCAAAGCTTTCATATAGAATGGAAGGGCAGATAAAGTGTTTCTCAGATAAGATCAAATTTAAGGAGTTCATCATCACCAAGTCCTTATTATATGAAATGTTAAAGGGACTTATCTAAGAAAAAGAACATAAAAATATGAACAGTGAAAGGGCAGCAAACTCACAGTTATTAACAACCACACCTAAAATAAAAGCAAACTAAGAGGACAGCTAGATTAGGAACGGAGCCACAGAAATGGAGATCACATGGAAGGTTAGCAACAGGGGAGTGGGAGAAGGAGAAGGGGGGATAAGGTACAGAAAATAAGTAGTATAGATGGTGGGGAGAAAATAGACAGGGGGGAGGGCAAGAATAGTATGGGAAATATAGAATCTAAAGAACTTGTGATACATGAACATAAACTAAAGGTGGGGGAATGGTGGGAGAGGGGTGTGCAGGATGGAGGGGAATGAAGGGGGGAAATGGGACAACTGTAATGGCATAATCAATAAAATATATTTTTGAAAAAAAGACATTTTGGAGATAATGGAGATTAATGGAGATAATTGGAGATAATGGAGATAATGAGGGAAATTCGATTATGGATTATGTATTAAGTAATATTAAGAAATAATTGGCCCTGCTTTAAAAAAGGCAAATAAATAAATAAAATGGTAGAGTAATTTGAAAGAAGTTAGAAAGTGAGTATGTATATATAGGACATAGTCTGACAAACCTAATAAAATCATTAAATATGAAGAAATTGCCCTGGCCAGGTGGCTTAGTTGGTTGGGCTGTCATTCTGTACACTCAAAGGTTGTGGACCCATGCCCAGTCAGAGCACATACGGAAGGGAGGCGATGAATGTTTTTCATATGAATGTTTCTCTCTTTCTCCCTTTTTTTCTCTTCCTCTCTCTCTAAGTTGAATAAATGTATCCTCAGGTGAGGATTAAAAGAAAAAAGAAATAAGATAATATTTTAAAATTTATTGTATGTTGGGCAGTGTTTAAGTTCATTTAAGGCATTTCATCCATTTAAGAATTATAATCTTAATTCATACAAAGAAAAATAAAATTTCAAAGTGAAAAAGGATTCGATTTTCTTCTGATTTAGGGATATGCTTTTTGCTCTGATGAAATGATTGAGTCTGAATTTTTGTAGGGTCACATTTAGGTGGTATGTGCCTAGTGACCTTGTAGAATGAGTTAGGAAGTCTTCTTTACCCTTACACTGTTTTGGCAGAGTTGGTGAAGAGTTGGTAGTGTATTTTGAGTGTATAATGTGCACTTTAGCCCAAATTTTTGAGGGAAAAAGAAGGATGTGCATTATACATGTATAGTACTTCAAATACCTTGTATCTGTTCTTGTGTTTTGTAATTATTTGTTACAGAAAATTCCTTGTACCATAATATGTTCAAAAATAAATGCTAAAACTCCTTTGTAATACAAAAAAAAACAACAAGTATCTAAATATAAATAAAAAATCATTGAATTAAAATAAAAGTTTTTTTCCTGAACTTTTGGTCCAAAAATGTGGGTGCACATTACACATGGGAGGGCATTGTACCTAGCGAAAAACGGTATTTCTTCTTTAAATATTTAGTGGAACCTCCCAGTGAAGCCATTAGGACCGAAGGTTTTGTTCGTAGGAGGTTTTTAAATTACTGATTCAATCTGTTTATTTGTTATAGGTCTATTGAAATTTTCTATCTCTACTTCTCCATCTTAGTAATTTTATCTTTCTAGGAATTTGTCCATCTTATTTCATTTATTTAATAATTGGCATATAATTGTTTATTTTATTTTCTTAAAGTATTTCTAGTAGCCATATTGATTTGTGTAAGGTTGGTAGTGCTTCCCCCTTCCTGATTTTAGCCGTTTGAATATCCTCCCATTTTCTTCATTCATCGAGCTTGGGTTTGTAACTTTTGATGATTCTTTTCAAGAAACTATCTTTTAGTTTTGTTGGTGTTGTTTTTTGCTTTCTGTTTTTTATTTAAATTTTTCTGCCTAATCTTTGTCATTTTCTTCTTTTCCTTGTGTTGGGTTTAGCTTGCCAACACTTTTTGTGTGTGTGTGTTTTAATGTTGAAAGTGAGGTTGACTTGTGATCTTTTTTAATATTGGCATTCATAACTATAAATATTCCTCAGAATTTTTCATCTGCCTATGTTTTCCTATGTTGTGTTTTCCATTTCATTCCTTTCAAAATATTGTCTAATTTCTCTTGTGATTTGTTCGTTGATCTGTTGTTTTGTTGTGTAATGTTCACGTATTTGTGAATTTTACAATTTTAATTTTATTGTTGTATTGATTTCTAATTTCACTCATGTGATCAAAGAAGATAGTATGTATGATTTTGATCTTTTTAAATTTACTAACCATATGATCTGTTCTGGAAAATGTATATGTGCATTTGAAAACAATATGTATTCTGATGTGAAAGTTTTTTTATAATTTTTCATTTAGTATAATGACAGCTTTTAACTGTCTGATCTTTTGATAAGGCTTGATAGAATTTTTAGTTCTGTAAGTGTAAAGGGATTAGTGTAGAATTGTATATAAATATATTTTATGGGGCCTTCCAAGTATCTTTCTTACAGTCAGTCTGGTGATTCGACACCTGTTGTTCAGGCATCATTCTGAAAGGCTAGTAAAGAAAATGCATAAGACAAAATTTTCATTTGTCAAGTCTGTTTATTATATTAACTTAAAATGAATTGTGCTAATAACATACAGTGCTTCCTCACTGAAAGAAGGCATACATTTCTACAGTAGAATGATTTAGCAATACCCAAAGGAGAGTGAAGAAAGGTGGATACTATTTTATTTTTCGAAGTGACTGTTATATCAATGCGTAGATACAGATACTATCATAATGTCAGGAATTAACTCTGACTTCAACGTTGAAACAATGAGGGCAGCTTTTACGTTGTTACATGTTTTCAGGTCAGAGGGGAAGGACATTGTTGGCCAGCTGATTTCTCACTTCTTTTGCATTAGTCCACTAATGAACAGCAAACACAGTTATTGGCATGCATTCTGTCTTGAATCATTGGATCAGCATTTTCTTTATCAAAGAAATCTGGATTAAATCTACTGTCCCAGGACAAATACATTATAATTCAGATTACAAATAAAGGGAAACCAGATTATTGAAAACTAGCTTTTTAAAAAAATAATTGACACAAAACATTGTTTAAGTCATGGGTTATAATAAATACTTCTAGTATTTATAATTCTTTCCATGTAGTCTTTAGGAAGATTTCTATAGTCTTGCTATAAAAATCAGACTAAATTCTTTGACTGTCATGGCAGGCACTTCCTAGAAAGTCTGTGCTGGTTCTAGACGTTTTTAGGGCTGCCTCAGAGAAACTATCATGTTGACCAGGTCAAAGCTCATAACCAGTCCCTAGTATGTGGCCTACTCTATTACCTTCTCCATAACAGAGAGACACAATCATAATATATTTTATGTCTATATTTGAATAATTGTGATGTTGTTACCTAGCTGGTTTATTCAGTCCCAAAGTGTTTATCATTTTGATTGTTACAGAATGATTTCTAAATGTGAACCTTATCTAGCTTATTAAGGAATATATTTGTGTTGACCACTACTAGATTTTTAGAAGAGAAGATCCCTGTTTTCCTTTAGTAACTACCAGTGTCAGAAATTCTGGCTTTTTTATAAGACAAACCAAAAAAAAATTATTTAAAGTGAAGCAGTAAGCACCTTAGAGCTATCTATCAAGGAGGTACTTAATAAATGCCTGTTAACTGATAAAATGTTGTTTTGGTAAAACTAAGCACAGGAAATATGAAGAATATATAACATTATTTGCCTGATGCACATATTCATGGAGGCACTACACTGATATATAACAAACGTTGGAAGTTCTTTCAAATTCTATGACCATCATATTTCTAGAAAATAGAATGATATTATCCAGTTGACAAGGTATATGTTTGCATTAGAGTTGGCTGAGAAGGTGTCTTATCATTTGAGTTGCCTCCAAAAGATTGTGCCATCTGGGCTTACCCTGTCTTCTGTTGAATAGACTCATACACCTGTCGTGGCCTGGAATCACTCCAGTGCTTCACTTCCTAGTTGTCTGTCTGAACGCCCTTGGAAAGTAAATGAGCTGCAATTGGCTTTTTCTTCTAACAAAAGGAAATATGAATGTTACCACAGAGGTGTATTTATGTGGCTCTTATTGCCTGTTCTGTCTAGCCTGTCAATGGCTGATCTGACAGAATTTGGTAAGAAAATAGCACTGATTAGCCAAGAAAGCATACAGTGTTCTACAAATGCAGGCATTACCCCAACTTTAAATACTGTGTATTGGTACTTACCCGGGAGAATGAGGAAGTGTAGAGGGTCAATAAAAAATTAAAACATTTATTGTAAAAAAAGAATTAAAATATTTGTACAGCTAGTGGAAAATTAAGTATCACGGTCTTCAGAAAGAGAACATGAAATGACAAAATGGTATTTCAGATTCATGGATTTGCCATGACTGAAGTGAAAAAGAAGGTCTACTGACAAAACAATAATTATAACCCAGTTTTCCAAGATGAGAATATTAGTGTTTATTCTCTCTGAATCTTCAACTCGTGTTTTTTTCACTCACTATTTGACCATATCTGTACTTAACCATATATCTTGTACATAAATATCAATGTATTTAACTCATATTCTTGAGTGCTACCCTCCTGGCTCTTCTAATGTGTCCTCTGACTCATCGTTATCTCAAATTTAAACTATGAAATGGAAAACTATACCTTACATATGGTTTTTGTACTTTATTTCTTAAACCTATTTTGCATGTGTAATCTCACTTGATTCTCATAGTAATGCTGGCTATCATCAGGGTTCACTTGTAGACTACAGAATCCAGTCTAGGTGATATAAGCAGGAAGAGTATGTTTGGTTTCTATTCACTTGGAAGTGACAAAGGCAGGAAAGAAGCCACTAGACAGTTTCAACATAAATTCTGCTGTTACATTGCCTGTCACCAACATGTTTGGCTATTCCATATCATCACACCCCTCTAATATTTCCAAACAACAGAAACAGCAACATGTTTACACCTGTTACATTACAGCCTTCCCTTAGAGAAATAACAAAGGTCTTTCTTTTTTTCCCTAAATGGTGTACAGTGATCCACCACCTACTGCGGGAGTTACGTTCCAGAGACCCCTGCAATAGGTGAAAATCCACGAAGCAGCAGCGTTATATTTATTACTTACATATATTTTAAGGCCTTATAAACTCCTCCAACACTCCTATAAACTTTTCCCACCCTCTTATTAACTTTTCCCGCACTCTTATAAACACTTCATATGCTCTTAAACACTTTTTACACTCTTAAACCTATGTAATTTTAACAACATATAAAATTCTATATGGGTCCTCATCAGTGAAGTATACTACTACAACTTGAATGATGAAGATTATGAATTACGTAGCTGTGCAGTATTGATGGTGATGAAAGTGATGACAGTGAAATGAATGTACTGCACAGCTAAGAAGAGCATTACAGCTCTTCTGAAGGCACCACTTTATCAGGTGCTTCATCAGGTGGTGCAGTATCTTCGCCCTGGGTCATAACTTCTATTTCCACTAAAATTGATCTCTTCATCCAAGTAATAAACATAGTTATGGGGAGTTGCTGGCACTGCTTTTTATCCACAGAGACAGCTTTCTCCATGCAGAAAAATGTTCTTGAGTCCAAAGCATCTCTGAAATTTGTCAAACCAGCCCTTGCTCGCACTGAATGGGGTTGGTCTGTGGGAGAAGCACCTGATGGTCCTGAGTCGAGCTTCTGCGTCGTCGTCATCGTCGTCTTCATCCTCATCACCGTGGTGAATGTCCATACTTTCCACAAAACTATCAAAGTTTCTTGGTCTTCGTCCGGATGGTGTTGGTATCCAGTGAGATATTCTTCCTGCAGTCATTTATCCACAGAGCCAATGCAGACTCCATCCTTACAATTGCCTTATTGTGGGAAGTGACCACCCTTTTTGCAGTCCTGTTAAAAGTCGTTGTTGCCATAGGCCTAATATTCTTCTCGTCTTTCTTTATGTAGTCAACAGTAGATTCATTGATCCTGTAATGGTGGCCTACACCTATGTAGCTTTTGCCTTCCTTTAACATGTCGAGACATTGCACCTTTTCTTTGATGGTAAGCATATTCCTCTGGCACTTGGGTTCACTGCCAGAAGCCTTAGAAGGCACAGAACATTTGGGTGGCATTGTAGAGCTTGAAATAAATTCAAATTTTTTGTGAAAATTTTACAAAAACACAACACCACAGAGCAACACTACGCACAGTGATCAGACCTCGATGTGAAGTGGACAAGGAGAGATGCTAAACATATGGGCACAGTGCAGGAGAGCAAACAGATGGATGCTACAGTCACTGAGCCAATCAGCACCCAGAATACAGAATACAGTGCTGTGGTTGGTCACCTTCCATTCCATCAGCCAACAGTGTGTGGTGTGCAATCTTACATTGGCAAACTTGCACAAGCAGTAGTGGTGTACTGCATTTCTATAATGTACAGTACAATATTCATCCACTGATGAAGTACACACTGTATTTTATTTCTATTTAATATTCTTTTAATGTGTTTGAATTAACATTTTTTATATTTTTATATTTTAAATTTTTAGGCAAAAATAATTAAAATTATAAATATTATATAAATACCCATATACTGCAAAATCCCACTATATAGCGAAAACTCCGCAATACAGGATTAGATATATTTTTTTAAAAACCTGCAATTCAGTGAAGCCACAATAAGTGAACTACAATATAGCAAGGGACAACTGTATCTAAAAATCTCCTCAATGTATTTATTTAGCTTTACAGTACAGGTTCTTCCCTTTAAGTTTAGGTGCTGTTCTGTTTTAGAATTCTGAAATTCTGTAACCTTTGGAATGAATTGCATGACTAATGGTACTAACATACCCTACATAAAATAGGGGAAAAGGAGGCAGAAAATGATTTAACATACAAAAATATATACATGGCAGAGTTGGAAAAGAAGAAATATGCATAGCTATTAGACTTCTCATTTCTACAAGTGGTTACTACCCATTCTGTGGTCCATTTGCCCTAATATAGCCAAAGTTTCTTGGTGTATTGACCTACACATACAGTATTGCTGGCAAAACATGGCAGAGAGGGAAGGCAAAACCAAATCTGAGTAAGTGTATATTCTGGTGAGGACAAATAATTTTTATGTTTTGATAGAAGGGGCTCAGTGTAATTAACCTACTACTGTATATCAGGTTATGCCTAAGGATTTATTGTTGTACTTGGCAAGTTGGTTATGCAGTAGTGTTAGTAGACAGGTTAGCAGTAGTAGACTGCTAAGTAGTGAGACTGGCTAAAAGTCAGTCTCAACTGGTGAAGGTTGCCTTTGCCTTTATGGTCACTTTGTGATCTCATTGAACAAGCTCTATAGTACTCTGGAGTCAAGCAATTATAGGGTGATTTATAATGTCATCATGGTTTTTGAGTCTCCTCCACTACCAACTCAGATGGGACACATATGTTTTCTTTTATTCTTTATTCAAGAGACTCATCCACATTCATTTTGCCCAAGCAGCTTGTTGCTAGTTCCTGTCTTCCTTCTACATTTGCGGTCATCCATCTAAAATTTAGTTCTTCATGGATCAGTTTGGCTTATACTGCAAGTTGTTTTTACTCCTCAGTCAAGTTGACTGTGAGATGTGCCCCCAAAGAGTAGTCCTAACCATCTAGCTAAGCAATTACGGTGGTCCGTGAGCCAGTATGATCCATGTCTCATGCAATCTCTCCTTGGCTAATGGGACCTAAGGTGTACCACATGAAGCTCTGCTTATCTATCAGGGTCTTCTCTGAAGGGAGCTGTAAAGTTCTAATAGTCTATTTCCATCCACTACCCATGTCATATCAGTCCATCTGAAAACCATGCTTAATCTTTTTCTTTTGATTGCTTGTTATAGAGATTTTCCCATGAGGCCATAAGTGCAAAGTTAAGGAAAAGATGGCAGGTGTAGCAGGAATAAGTAAAGCAAGAGTGTGAGCTTCCTGTTTGTGCAAATTACTTAGTTTCAGGTGCTAGTCACACTTGAATATGCTACATATGCAACTTTCACTTGAGGACACAGTATTCCTGGACATATATATCCATCTTTGTGGCCAGTTGAATGAGTCAGTGCCCGATTCATGATGGGTCTCATGGCCATCTAGTACAGGATGATCTAAAATAATCAGGTGTTCAGCTTCCACTAGCTGAACCAAGAGCCAATAGCTGGCCAAGATTTGTTTATTAAAAAGAAAATATCAGTAGTTACTTTAATAAGAGCATGGCTTAGAAAATATCGGTAGTTACTTTAATAAGAGCAAGACCCCCAGACCTTAGGTCCTTCCACTATTCTATTTTGGTTCCAAGTATCCCAGTCAGCCATAGATATTTCTGTTGGTCACAAGAGCAAAGGGGATAGCTGCTTACATTTTATCCTGGACTGTATGGAGAGCTTTCTCTCAACCCCACTTAATGCTGGTAGCTTTATAGGTCACTCAGTAATTAGATTGGAGTAGTAGACAAAAAGTTGGTGTGTGTTGCTTCCAGAATCAAATGAGATCTACTAAGTATTTGTGTCTCTTTTATGGTGGTGGTGGTAGTGGGTGAAAAGTGCAACAACATGTTTTCTCTTTGAAGGAAATATCTTAACATGCCCCAGATCGTTGCACCAACAAAAATTTTGCTCAGGGAACAAGATCCTGATTTTCTCTAGTGTTTATCATCTACCTTCTGACACATACTTTTTTTTATCAGGGTATCCTAGGGTACCTGTTACGTCATGTCATCTTGTTCTGTGGGACTGTAAGATGATAAAGGTTTCTAGCTGGCATAACACTAATGCAATGTGCTGACAGTATCCTGCTGCCCTGCCAAGTAGCTTTGTTTCCTTTTCTATTGGGTGAGAAACACGTGCACCCACACACTTATTTATCAAATCAGTAGCTGCATGCCACATCAGGGAATGCATTGATTTGCTCTAGTAGGAGCCACAAGTGTATGAGAAACTACAACTGAGTTTACTCCTTGATCAAGACTTGATGCTTCACTGTCATTCTCTAATGGTGATCTTCTGCATAGACTTGCCACACACAAAAGAAATTATGGCAGGAATCTCCACTCAGCATCTTTCAGGTTTTTTGATGGTAGCATTAATCTTTGTAATTCCCCAAAAAGAAGCAGTATTTTTTTTTTCATTTTAGTTTGCTATTTTGGCAGGGAATAAAAGCTTAGGAGTTTTCTTTAGCTCTAAGGAGTTCTTTTTAGTTCTAATCACAGCAGTTCTCATTACATGGATCAAAGTGCAAGTATGGGAATTCTGAGTATATATTCCATACACTCAGAATCTGGGCAGATAATCATAAAACAGACTCCATTTGTGTTTGTCTCCCACAAAGCCTTCAATTTGACCAATACAATAGAGGTATTGACTCCTTAGGGATCAATATTCGCTCATGAACAACTTCCATCCTGAAAGGTTAAGTTATTTTCCTGTCTCCTATGTACAGTTGTCCTCAACAGTAGCTCAAGATCTTTGGGAAAGGGTAGAAGGAAGAATTAAATTACATAATTATGATATTATTGAAGGGTTCTCTTCTTCAGTTAGGGGAATTAAGACTGCTTGCTCTCTTGGTCTGGGACCTAGAAGACAGGCCATAGACACCATTATACTTAATCAGACAAGGCCTGTCACGTGACCCAAAGGTCAGGTGGGAGTTTCTTGAGCTTCTCAGCTGCTTTGTCCTAGAAATCACCTCATTAATTGTCCACCACCAAATATTCCTTTGGTTCAAACCATTACTTTTGTCCTCCTGCTTACCATGTTCGTCTTGCCTCTGGACACTTATCTCTGCAGCCTTAGCTGTTCCTCACTCTCATTGAAATCAGCCCATTTCAAGGTCAGTCTCTGCAGTTCTTACCTTCCTTTCCATGGCTTCTTAGGAGGTACAGTTAAGAGGTCAATAAGCAGGATGCATGGTAGATATCCCTAAGTTTTTACATTTCTACTATCTCTGCATTTTACTGAGGCATTTCTGCCATCTATATATTATGATTTTTATTCCAGGACATTATTATGCCATATAGCAGGCAGAAAGTTTTAGTGATTTTGTTTTAGGGCCTGGGGGAGTGGCATTTACAAACATTTCAGCAACTATGATGAATTCCCAGTTTTATACTTTGAATAAATTTATTAGTAACATTACAATACCTAAGAAACAAAAGCTAGTCAAGTAATTTCTCAAAGACTTTCATGTCTGTTTTCTTATTTCCTCTTAGATAAACTTACGGGAGAAGTAAGTAGGACTAGATTTTTACAGATGAGGAAACAGATTCAGAAAAAGTAATTAATTTTTCCAGAGGCAGAACCAGGACAAGAATATATTTGTCTCATGCTCCTTCTTTACTGCACAGCACCTTAGTGGCGCACAGAGTTGTGCACAGGTGTGTGTGCACACAGTGTTTCACCCCACACACCATGCCTCTACCCAGCAGCTGTAACTCATAATCATGTTGTTACTCCTAATAACAGCATATGCTTATTAACACAATCAAATAGGACATTTTGTTGTTGTTTGGATGAATGTAAAATCAGTTTTTTTATAATAGTTACTATAATTGTTGTTTATGATTATGATATTTTTTCTAAAAAATTCTCACCAGAAAAAAAATTGCCCAAAATACAACTTATGAGGGAACTTTTCGTCTCACTTTTAATCAGAAAAATATAAAGTATCTTTGACAAAGTACTGTATGCCAACTATGTGTGCTCTTATTTGTATATAAACATACAAATGCTGAAAAGGTACAGTGTAATTGAGACATGGAAACTTGTAGTTGTACTGAGTAAAGTTTGTTGGAAATCAGTATGGAAGTATGTAACAAATTTGACAGTTGTAAGAAATTTTACACTGTATGTAGTTATCTATGCCTGAAGTTTACTCCAAGGATATTATTTAGCAGAAACAAAAAAATTATGAGCATAGCCCTGGCATTTGTAGCTCAGTGGATTGATCCCGAGCCTGTGAACCAGAGGGGGGATTACAGTTCGATTCCCAGTCAGGGCACATTCCTGGGTTGCAGGCCAGTTCCCAGCAGGGAACACACGAGAGGCAACCATACATTGATATTTCTCTCCCTCTCTCCTTCCCTCCCCTCTAAAGATAAATGAGTAAAATCTTTTTAAAAATTATGAGCATAAAACATTTTTGTAAGAGAACCCACCTTTCTTCTCCCCAAGAAACATTTTACAGTTTGTTTCATAAAGTATAGTTCATAATATAGCATGGAAAAATATTTGATATATGAAAAAAACAGTGTACAAAATATACATTAACAGCCCTGCCTGGTGTAGCTCAGTGGATTGAGCGTGAGCCTGTGAGGCAGGGGGTTGCCAGTTCGATTCCCAGTCAGGGCACATGCCTGGGTTGCAGGCCAGGTCCCCAGTGGGGGACACATGAGAGGCAACCACACATTGATGTTTCTCTCCCACTCTTTCTCCTTCCCTTCCCCCTTTCTCTCTCTCTGAAAAAAATTATATATATACATATATATACACACACACACAGACACATTAACAAATATGCTGTTGACAGACTCTAGGAAGTTACAAATGAAAATTCTAAGTAACAGGATTTACGTGTATGTTTGTGTTTTCTTGGTAATATTTGCGCCATTTACTTTCTATCTATATACAATATTTCTCCTTAGAGAAAATGCATTTACTACTGCCTTACATTTCCATGCCTCGCTGAATGGGACCTTTGTCCTTTTCTCCTGTAAGAGGGTTTGGAGCCTGGATCCTTGGGGCTGCTTAATTGAAGAAGTTCCGCCGGTTGAGCCCCAAACTATTCTGTTGTTCATCTCACCCCATTTACACATGAGTTCCTCAGGCTGGGATTTTCAACCTTTTTCACCTCATGGCACATGTAAACTAAAAAAAAAAGTATAATTTAGGTTTATTTGTACCAGACAGCTGTTGTGTTGGCTGTTGTCATTTTTTTGTTGTTTTTGACAATCTAAGGGAAAAGAGGTCTGTGCCCTTAACTAAAAACCCAGGTATCACATGTTTTAAAAATTCTTGGGGCAGCACATCAATTGAAAATCTGTGGCCTAAGGCTTGCTGACAATTGTTGGTAAATTATTTTTCCTTGTTTTCACTCTCAAGTAACAAAAAAGCTGTTGGCACGTTTAACAGTAAGTATGCCTTTAAAAGCCAGCCAGTTTTTTTTCTGTCCATCTTGAAATTATAACATTAGGGAGTTCTTGGTATGATTTAGTGCAGGCCTCAGCTGTTATCTCTTTTGAGAGGTTTTTGCTGGAGGCCGGAGTTTCCCCACAGCCCTGACCACGGAGAGACGGAATGTGGTGCTGACGTCACAGCCGCTCCTGGGAATGTTTTGCATTCCTCTTCCTGGCAGTGGTCAGGTGGCTTCCAGCAAGAATGAAGGACAACAGCTTCCAAAGAGGAAAAAAAGAGGAGGAAAAGAACAGTTTATAATCAAACTATTGTGGAGGAGGCACTTTTATTCTGAGCCAAAATTGAAATTAGAATCAGATGTATTACATTCTTACGCTGCACGAATGTTAAATACATTTATTAATGACTATAATAGCCAGGCTGTTTGGCTTTTTACTGAACTTAAATTTGGAAACTTTCTTTAAGAATTATGGAAAAACAAATGAAAATATCTACTACAGAGGTTCTTTTTCTCAAAGTATTTACATTTCCATTGTTATCTCTGTATATTACTGGCTACATCAAATATTCAAAACAAATTTAGTAGACTCTTGATATAATAAAGCAATGTTTATTGTCAGGGTCATGCAACTCTGTGATAATGTGTGCAACAGAAAGCTGGACAGTAATCGAGCTAAATTTTAGACTTAATTTGTATTTTCCTTTTTTCTAGCCACTGCAGTACCTTTACTTAAATTTATTATACTGGTTTAGCAAATCACAATTTGTATGCTTACTGGTTTAGCAAATCACAATTTGTATGCTTGTGTGTTTTAAAATAAGACAATTTTATTCCTTTTCTTAACAATGCCTTTCAGTAGATTTTTATTTATTTTTGATGTGACTGCAGTTGCATTAACAACAGTTCTCCAGTTTAAGTGAAATATGTTTGACTACTTTGTCATACATTGAAACGGAAAATTGGCTTCATGTTGTAGGTCATGTTTCTAGTAAGGAATTTCCAGCAATGTGGAGAAGTGCTGACTCACAGTATACAGTGGACCGATCCAGCTACAGTAGGGGTAGAACAGTCTTCTGAGCTCTTGGCTACAACAAGCAAAATATACCACTTTAATGTACTATTTTATTTTTAGATGTAGGAGTGGGGGTAGAGGAGAGACTGTTGTATTGCTTGGCATAAGATCCTTGCTAATAGCTTTAAAATTGGTAAAAGTTCCAGTGTTGGCAGCGTGTCTACATGTGTGTTTTTCTACAGTCTATTAGAATTTGAGAAGCAAGCTGTTTCTGTTATAGTCACCTACTGTTGTTCTCTTCTTGCCCTACTGGTGGCCCTGTGGGATGGTGACCAACTGTGGGCTGTGTAATACATCAGTCATAGTGGTGCTTGCATTTAGCATTGGTCCAGAGAAAGACATATGGTATTGTGCCTTTTATGTCTGTGATTGGAAGTCCCTGAATCTAATAGTAACAATTTACTAAAAACTTTAAATTTAGCTGACAGGAGTTAAGAGAAAAACTAGGATTTGTTACATTTTACACATCTGATTCTGGCCTGTATATTTTACATTTATTGAATTGTCCGAATCTGAAGTTACTGTTTGAGATTTCTTTTTCATTCATTTGGTTTCGAAATAACTGCTAGGTTGGCTTTCCGTAACAAAAAAAATCACCTTCTAAATACATCTCTAGTCTCAATGTTAATATATTCCAAGTGTATTCATCCATCAATTCCACAGACACTTAATGAAGAACTGCTCTGTGCCAGACCTGTGCTGGGCACTGACACTTGGAGGTGTGCTTCTTGTTCTCTATTTAGTGGGAGGGGAGGGGTTGGAAGTCCAAAACAAGGAGTATGTGTCCAAAAAGATGTATAGTGTTCCTTTACAGTTGTCATGGTAGAAATCTAAGGGTAGAACACTATTTTAAAACTAGTGTTTTGTTTTTCTTAAAGGGAAGAAAACAAGTCCTTTTTTTGAACTTCCCACAGCCCCATGCAGTGGGAAGTGGCACTCTGCTGTAGAGGCTTACCCTGTGCCTTAGAAAGTCCCTCACTGCAATTGCCTGCTGTTCTCCAACAATAAGCACAAAGTCACTGAACTTTTGTGTCTGTCAGTACTGTCTTTTGCTAAAGATGGAGAGGAAATTATTGACTTATTTTGTGGGGTGCTTATGAGGAATTATTAATAAAATGGAGCTCATACTTCAAAAATGCAAGATACTGTTCTCTACCTGTTTAAGTGTATGTTCTCTGAACACTAGCAAAGAAGACCCTTGTCAACATGTGGCTGTATTCTTCATGAGAACCACATGAATACCAGTGGGTGGTAGCCATCAGCTCTGATGCCTAGTCATTTTAAGAAAGTGATGAAGGGGCACTTAGGGCCTGTCACACTGTCTCCAGAGGATCCCTGTTGAAGACTCATAACCCCTTTGGGTGGGTAATCTACAAAGTTCAGAGCCAGAGTAATCACATATGTATTTCTTTAATAGTACTTACTGGACTTCTATTATTTATATCGTATATGCTTTCTTTCTGTTTTTCTCAATTACTTTATGAAATTCTAGGTATTATACTAACTATTTTTCTATACATAGCTCATAAGTATACATTTAATGTTTGTTGACTAAATAAGTGATGTTGCTCTACTTAGGCAAAAGTGCATTCTTTATGCTATAAACTCATACATATATTATAGTCTGTAGTATGCTTTTTTAAACTGTGGTAAAATATCCATAACAAAAATCTACCATTTTAATATTTTTAGGTGTATTCAATGGCATTAATTGCATTCAAAAGGTAAAGCAAGCATCTCCACTATTCATTTCCAGAACTTTTTCATCATCCAGACAGAAACTCTACCCATTTAATAGTAACTTCCCATTCTTACCCCTTCACCCCAGTTTCTGACCACCTCTATTATACTTTATAGCTCTATAAATCTCTGTATTTTAGATTAACTCTCATAAGTGGTGTCATACAGTATTTGTCTTTTTTGTGTCTGGCTTGTTTCACTTGGTGTAATGTCTTCAAGTCTCATCCATGTTATAGCATATACCAGAATTTCATCTGTTGGTGGACATCTGGGTTGTTTCCACCTTCTGACTATTCTGAATAATGCTGCTTTGAACGTTGGTGTACAAGTAACTTCTTTGAGTCCCTGCTTTTAACTCTTTTGGATATATACCTAGTATCCAAGTGAGTGAAAATGGTAAACACATGGTAATTCTATGTTTAAGTTTTTGAGAAGCTGTCATACTGTTTTTCATACCAGTTATACCATTTTACATTCCCACCAGCAAATGCACAAGGGTTCCAGTTTCTCAACATCCTCACCAACACTTGTTACTTTTCCATTTTTTAAGTAGCCATCCTAATGGGTGCGAAGTGGTTGTTCATCATGGTTTTGATTTACATTTCTACACTTTTAAATTCTGAAATACCTCCCTGTAAGCAGTCATGCTTATCTGGAAAATAAAAGTGTGACAAAGATAGGGAGAATTCCTCATCAACCCTTCTTCACTCCCAATGCCAGCCCTTCCCTTGCCCACAAACAGTAGTTGTTTGATGTGGTTTGTATGTCTATGACCACAGTCCACCCTTAGAGGCCCCTGCTCTCCGTGGGCTCAGACAAAGAATGGGTTGTCGTTCTACAACATATTCTCTTGCTATATCTGTACCAAATTCATTAGGTATCCAAGTGATTATGTTCACTTACACTGATTGTAGTTTTGGAAGAATCCGGCTTTTAATACAAAGGTATAATATATAGGCATTAAATAATTAGAAAAGAAAAGGTTATGAAATTATTACTGTATAGTAAGGACATCTTGAAATCATGAAATTTATGAAATGTGTGCTTATTTATCTACTTGTAATTTTATGGTTTCATTATTTAATATATCTGAACTGTATTTTGGTGTATAATGTGAGATTAGGGATCAACTTCGGTGTTTTTCCAAATAATTTTATCAGCTTTACTTCCTAAGTAATTTTCCCCCACTGATTTTAAATGTTTCTCTTACCACGTACTATATTCTACACTCTATAGGATTTATTTCTTTGTTCTATATTTCATTTTATTGACAGTGTGTAAACCTTGCCCTAAATCAGGGCCTTAGTTAATTGTGTAAATGAATAATTTATAAATAAACATGCTTGATTGGGGGACATGATCTTTAAAGAATTTTAAAAGAAAGTATATCATTAGTTTCAAAGACAACTAAGCTAGTCGACAAATACAAAGTATTGACAGATTTTTAAATTTTACCCCTTGCTCTTGTATTACCTCTTGCACTCCTCATCATAGCACAAGTTCATCTTGAATCCTGGTGGAGGGAGAGTGGTTAGCTGCCTGAACTTACTACAGACAATACAATCTTGTTGCATGGATTTTGAGTATGGAGTATCTATTACTTTGTCTCTTGGTTTTTCTGAAAAATTCGAAAAAGAAATTTTAGAGTAAAATGCCTCGTATAAAACAGAGAATCTAATGTTTATAAGTACTGTATATTGACCAGCTAGCTAATTGATGATCCCCTCACTTGTGAATAAATTAATTTAACATCTGCAAGCACCATGGATGGCCCAGGAACCTGTTCATTTCATCTTTGTACTTCCTTTGAAATACAAAGTTCCTTTGCAGTTGGCACACATACAGAGTATTTGATATGAATTGAACAAAACTTGAACTGTTGAATTTTATGCTTGTATCATGCAAGCTCTAAGAAGTCTGGCTCAAGAATGGTTTGTTCATTTTAAAACTTAAGACCCAAAATATTTGTATCCTAAATTTTTCAATTTTAGTCTCTTAGCCAGTTCTCACCTCTCTCAATCTAACCTTTGGCAACCCAAGATAGTGTGTTAAAGATGGTATGAAAATTCTTAACTTGTTCCTTTTTTAAAAAAGCTAATCATATTTAATGCTATGTGTAGGTTATTTCCTTTAATCCCTAATAAACATAAGGGAGGCATTATTATCTTAAATTGAGGTAGGGAAATTGAAGTCAGGGAGATTTCATAATTTGTTAAATGTCCCACTACTAGTGGGACCACAAAGCTGTGACACTGAGCATGCCTGACTCCAGAATGAGTGCAGCTTCACCTTGTTCTGCAGTACAATACAGCTTCCATGTAAATATGGACACAGTCTTGCTCTGAAGAAAGGTAAAAATGCTTTGCTTCTTCAGAGGAAAATGCAATATGCAGCATTTCAAGAATGAATATTGATTGGATCTAAGTTATCTTCCAGCAGAGAGGCTATTAAGAGTGCAGTATCTAAACACAGACAAACCAGATAGGATCCAAGTAGACATCAGAAGCCTGACTTTTTTCTAGAATAATGGCTCCAGGGAAAAGTTGAAGATAAAACATTATTCAGTTTTACTGTAGTGATTTGATTAAAGTTGCTTTGACTAATAAATTAGTAATAACTATATTTCACATGTATTCATTTCCTTACTACTTTCTCCTTAAAAACAAATAATTAAAACCATAAATTCCTTTCTTCAGTATTATGGAATATATACTGCTATAAATTAAGAAAACACAGAATCTGCAAGGAGGATTTTAGAAAAAATATTCAAATATTTTTGTTCTTATAGAAAAGAGATCCATTTCATATTTGGAAGAATTGTAATTAGTTTTTGTAGCTGTTATAGGGGACTCAAGACTTGGAAAATTTTAACTTAAGGAAAAAAGTTAAGTGAGTCTGGTGAGTACTGTGTATGTTAAAGCTTTTGTTTCAGAAACTACAGATAAGGCCCATCCTGGCTCCTGGGAAAACAGCTGACCTCCTGGGGCACTGCTAGAGATTACCACCTGGGAACAAGTTGGAGGCATCCAGGCTTTTGTGTTCCATTGTGTTCCAGGGGAGAGACAGACAACCACCCTCTCCTGGGAACAGCTAACTGCCCAGGACAGGAGTGTTTGTTGCAGCTTCTCAGTCTCTAAGCCCTCATCCACCTTGTTTATCCTTCCCCCACTTATAAAAGGTCAGGACTGAAAAGAGAAGGGAAGATGGTCTGTTAGGGCATGAACCCACCATCTTCTCAGATCATCGGCCATCTGAATACAGCACCCATAAAGATTCAATCGCTGTCATTGCTTATTGGGTTTGGTAGTGACAGGCAGCCTGAATGCTGGTGTCTTTTCTGGTTACAGATGGACATTTAATCAAATCAGCAAGACATGACAATTTTTTGTGTGAAGGGTATTCTTAGTTCTTGGAAATGTATGAGCAGCAAAACAAGAATTTTAGTGCTAAAAGGGCCTTTCTGTTCTTGCTGTGCCCCGTTGTTTCAGATTAAGTATGTACTTTTGCTCTCTGGTCTCTGCAGCATTCGTAATATATGACTGTATTTACTCACATACACTTCCCCTGTGTGGTATCTTTCCCCACATTTGTAAAGAAAGTATTTCAAGGCTCATATATTTTCCCCATTTGGTTGTCAGAATCAGGAAAAGCTGCTGAAGGTGGGGTCAGAGCCATTATGGAAGTGTGAGGGCTTGTGAGCTTAAAAAGGTAAGAGTAATTTTCTGCCATCCCTGCTGCCAGTGACATTAGGCCAAACACTCTCCCCCTCTACCATTTGGAGAAGTTGGGTAGGATACAGAAATTACCAAATACCACTGTGTTGTATGCACAGTATTCTTTTGCTTACTCTTTTCAAAAAGACAATTAAAAGGAGGAAGTATTTGTTGAATTTTTTAGATGTGGTTTTAAAATCTATCTTTATATTATATTTTAATCTTCAAAAAGGCTTTATTTACTGGATGTCCTTGTTTCAGATTTTTTCCCTTGCAGGTAGTAATATTTTGCTTCTGAGAAAGATCTCTATACTGTATTATTCATGAAATCTAATAACCTAATGATGTTTCTGCCATATTTTTAGTTTTTTAAAACCAGGAGGGTTTTTTTTTTACTTTTTAAAAAAGATCTTATTTTATTCATCTTTAGAGAAAGGGCAAAGGAAGGAGAAAGAGGGAGAGAAACATCAATGTGTAGTTGCTTTTTGAGTGCCCCCTGCAGGGGACCTGGCCCACCACCCAGGTACCCTGACTGGGAATCAGGGTACACACAACCCTTTGGTTCGTAGGCCAGCACTCAGTCCACCGAGCTACTCCAACCAGGGCTCTGCCATATTATTTTTTTAAAACAGCAATTAAAATAAAGACTTGGAGTTTTTTTAAAGCAAGTTGTTATTTCAGAATCAAAACCTTAATACTACTTTGGTGTATTTTTACCCACACCAAAGTTCTACTGTGTGAGTTTCCTGGTATTTAATAGAAGACATATTCCATCTTATTTAACCCTCACCAGATCAGTAAGATTGAGGCATTGCACAGAGGTGGTCTTTAGTAGGATTCTAGCCACAGATGCCAGTTCTCTGACCAAATAAAAAGCAGTGTGGACTGAAAGCCTGACTTGGGAGCAAGGCACATTTCCACTGTTCATGAAGGTTTGAAGATTGCATGTGCTTTACGGGAAAAGACCAATAGAATACAAAAGTTTCGAAGAAGTAACTTTAATAGTTGAGCTGTTTAGAAATTGCTCAGTATAACTGCCCATTTGAAATAAATGATCTAGAGTGTACATCAGTACCGACTGCAGTCCAAAGGGATGCTGTCCTTTTGATTTCTGTGCTAATTTTCTATGTTAATGATACAGATTACATTTAACCCATGATTTAAAGCAGATTGCATCTTGGATTGCCATTCTTACTCTTTATCCCATAGTGCTGTGTGTAAGGATGCCTCTCATATTTTTCTTTTAATGGTAATAATAGTACTAGCAGGCTGTAGTCTTCTCAACAAGAAGTGCTAACTTCCTCAGGAAAATGGAAGTGTGGTATACAGCATTACATAATCCAGTTTCTCTGGTGTTAAAATTTAAGTATATGAAAGCTGTTGTGAAGTCTTTGCACAGAACTGTGGGCCCCTCTGTTTTCCTTTCTTTGGGTAAAAAAATGGCATCTTTGTCCACATCCCCAAGAGAAAACACAGTGATGGCTAGACTGAGTGTCATGAAGTTTCAGGCATAACTCAGTGGTTTCGGTGTTGAACTCCCAGCACTGAAAGTTATTTTAGGGATCAGTTCATTGGAATTGAAACCTGCATAGGATTACCCAGTGAAAGAGACAGCATCCAAGTGAATGTGAATTTCAGGTAAAGTACAGGGTAAACTTACACTAAAAAGATACTCATCATTTGCCCTGGCTGTTGTGGCTTGATTGGAGCATTGTCCTATGGCTAAGGGGTTGCTGGTCTATTCCCGGTCAGGGTGCGTGTGATCCCCAGTGCAGGCATGAACAGAAGGCAACCAGTCGATGCTTCTGCCTCACATTGTTGCTTCTCTCTCTCCCTTCTTCTTTCTGAAGCAATGGAAGAATGTCCTCTGGTGAGGACTTTTTTTTTTTTTTAAGAAAAAGTTATTCGTCGTTCACCTGAAATTCACATTTAACTGACCTATATTTTATTTGGTAAACCTGGTACCTCTACTCCTAAGAATTCATATAAAATAATTCCAATTTATATAAAATAATATTTCCCCTTTAGGAATCATCTAAACCTTAAAGTTGGGAAGCTTTTACTTCATAATTACTTTTTGTATGATCTCCTACCATACATCAGATTTAAAAGTTTATAAATGACATGTTACTCATTGTTTAACATTCCTGACAGCAGTCTCTGTGGGCTTATACTGAGTTGGTCAGAAAGTCCATTTAGTTTTTCCCATAAAATAAAAGACACATTTTTCACTTTCACTAGTAGCTTTATTGATTTGGATATTTTGAGTATGTTGTCTGTCTCCTGCTATTGGTTTCTAGTGGTTAGAGGACAGGGGTGCTGTTTCCAATGCATAAGACAGCCCCACAGCAAAGAATTATGTGGCCAAAATATCAACAATATCAAGAAACTTCACACACTACTTTTGACACATTTGATCAATCACAACACTTTCTCCATACACTGCACAAGTCTTTGTGTGTGTGTTTCAGTTTCATTTTTACCTTTCTTGAAATAATAAAGCCTAATATGCGAAAATGGTGCCCTGCCTTCCTCCTTCTTCAATATTAAAATGGATGCACAAAAATTCACCAATTTTGAAAAGGTTTTTTTTTAATGCAAGCTGATATGACAGCTGTCACAATACATTCTAACAGAATTGTTTTGAATGAAGTTAAAGACAGCTAAGCACTACTAGAGCCATCATATGTAAAAACCTAAAAGAACTTTTTGGGCAACCCAGTATAATCACAGTATTATTAGGGTAAGGCTAGATATGGGCAGCAGGGGGTGGTACCCTTTCTCCACTCCACCTCCGACCCTTCACCCACTCACTCCCCTACCCCCTAAACTGGAACCATGGATTTAGGATTAGCATTTTTTTCCTTCTCAGAATGATGTCCCTGGCCAGCTACAGGCACATAAACCTTCTGGCACATTTCAGGGGGTGCCTGGGCCAAAGAATGTAACTTTCCTCATTCTCTCAGAATCTCAGAGAGTTCTCATATTATTCAAGTGGCCCAGAGAACATGAGGAGAGTTGATAGTTCATGATGTAAGAGAAGGGTCAGAGGTTGAAAGAGAGTAGGGAGAATTAAGTGTTTTTAATATCTTCTAAGACTTTAAGAATCAGTATCCAAAGGAGAAAGAGCAGAGCTAACAACTGCTACCAAACAAAAGTGCTGGCTGTGGGAATTCAAACATTTCTTCCACAGCATTGCTAATATCATTCGATAATGAAATTTAGTCTTTTTTGTAGACTTTTTATAGAAGAAAGCGTTTATTTCCGAAGGACTTCATTGAAGGTGTAAAGGCTGTGCTGTGAATTAAGGATGACACACCCTATTTTGAATTGGATTTCCTGCTAGTTCTGATCAGAGGCATTCTTCCCGGAGTAGGGTGAATTCAGTTCCAGTGTTTGCTTGTAAAACTCAATCCAGTCATTGTATTTGCAGTTTGGCTTCCTGCCTAGTATTAAAATACAGAGCAAACTTCAGCTAGTTACTCCCTATGATTCTATGTCCTCCATGAAGAGCAGGGAAAGGAGAGGGGAAAACCCAGAGGGTGACTGAGTTCATTTCCTTACTGTGCCAGAGGGCAGCTGTGTGTTGCCTTGTCATCACATGATTCTGTGGAGAATCCTGATATTCCAGTTACTGGAATAGGAAACAGCCTCAAAAAAAAAAAGAAAGAAAGAAAGAAAGAAAACGACCAAGAAAAAAAAACTGGCCTTTCTCTTTATGGTTCTAGCTTTAGCATTAGCTGTGGAATAAAACCACTAGACTATCAAATACAGGTGAAAAATAGGAGATTTTATGTTTCTCCCTCTTTTCAGTTTTGTGTATAAAGAAAGAACTTCTACGAAGAGTGGTCACAAGGCAAGAATATAGCACTTGCTGGCTGAGTCAACTTGACTCTGCCCTCTCAGTTGTCCCAGATGGAGCCCTGGCTCATGCAGGCTACCTTCTGGATGTGTGGATGAAATCTGCAGGTCTCATCCTTCTCCTCGGAGTAAGAGAAAATATGATTCAGTGTGCTCATCATAACTCCAAGCAACCTCATGGTGACATTTGGCCAAATCTGAGTGCAGATTAGAAAGGATTGTTTCTTCATTAAATGTGAGAGGATCGCGATGGATATAGTGGTACCAACCTGGGCACCCATAGGAGTAATGTATTTAGAGTGATTCCCCAGAGTTAAACTTAGGGCCTCTTAATTTGGAGAAAAAGACAAGAAGGGAGAGTGGCTCCTTCATTGGCTGTACCTGGGCTCTGCTTGCCACAAAGTACTGAATGATGCCTAAGGCTCAGTGGTACCATCTTGCTCTGGTGATAATGCAACATGTGTATCTCTTGCTGTCCTGATTTTATTCTTTAATTTTGATCAGGCCCATTGGATTAGAGCCAGATTACCTTTTTTTATACTTAATTTTATATACTTAGAAGAAATTTGAATGCTTAATTATTAATAAATTTCAAATTTATTATTAACAAAGCACTAAGAGTGCTACCTTGGTACACTTTGCTAGGGACAAAAAGAAGAATCAAAACATTTAAGACACAGATTTTGTTCACAGGGAAATTACAGCCTTCTTTTGGATAGAAACCTTAAAACTAGCAAATTGTCATATAGCAGAAGAATGTGACCATAGAAGAAATTAGGTTCCTGCTTGCATGTCTTACGGAGATGGTATATTCAGCTGCCTAATGTCCAGAGGAACCACAAGTTCAGGAATGAAGAAATGGTTGACTAGATTCCCAAAACTAAGCATAGAGTGCAGCAGGCATGGTAGCAACTGAACATCCAGGAATGCAAATGAGATATTGCTTATAGAGGCTGGAACGAAGCAATCAAAAACGGGAGTTTTGACTTCCACTTTCTGATCTGGAATATAAGAAATTGGGAAGTCATCACTCTTAATTTCATAAGAAGAAAAAAAGCTGAACAAAATCAGCAAATCTCTTAGATCCAACAGAATTTTGAGGTGATAGGGCGCACCTCTGCCCCCACAATTGAAGACAAACAAGAGGATGCAGAGATTCACACTTTCCCAGAGCAGAAACCAAGGACCAAGAACACCCACTGGAACCAGTACCAGGGAAGAAAAACTTCAGTTGCTGGAAGCTTAGTGTGGACAAGCCGGACAGTTAAAAACTACAAGGACCTCCAGTCTTAGGAGGTGGGTGGGGGTCATGCTTTTGTGAGCTTTACTTCCAGGAGCCCTACCAGATTCTCACAGTAACTATCAGAGAAGAAAATCTCCTCATGCTTCCAACAGGGGGAAGGATAAAGTAGACATTTTGAAATATGCTACAGCATCTTCTTAGCAAGGCCTGCCATCAAGAAAAACTAACAAGAGCCTAGCTTATTAAGGTTTTATCAGTGCTCAACTGACCGGAAGGGAAGGGAAATAATTCAACTCCACATGCCTTTAATCTTCCTGTCTCACCTAGGGAGAGAACAGGCTGAGAAGCAGTTGTGAAGGTCAAAGTCCAGAGGCACAACTTATGAAAAGACTGAAACCTAATTGCAGAGCTATACAACACTTCTCCTTCCCCACCACATCAGTAGGGCTCCTGTACAATAGCAGAACAATAGAATACACATGTCTCAGAACTTACCTAAGAAGAAGACTAGGGAAGTGCTAAGAAAACAGGAGAGACAAAAACAGACACCAGAGAAAATTTTTGCTCTGACAACTACAGTTACATCAAACAGTAAAGACAGAGTAACTCCTAACATGATAAACATAAAGCATCATGTTAAAGCCTATATACTTTAGTTCCTTTAACCCAGTGTATCACAGCTGGCTCTGGACAAAAAAATTACAAGGCATCATAAAAGCTATAAATTATCCCTGGCTGCTGTGGCTCAGTGGATTGAGCACCGGCCTATGGCCTGAGAGGTTGCCAGTTTGATCCCCAGTCAGGGGACGTACCTGGGTTGCAGGCCACGTTCCCCATTGGGAGTGTGAGAGAGGCAACTTGTTTCTCTCACACATCGTGTTTCTCAGCTTCTCTTTTCTCCTTTCCCTTCTCTTCAAAAATAAATAAATAACTTAAAAAAATAAAAGCCCAAAAATTATTGTTTCGAGAAAAACAGTGCAAGTAGTAGAACCACACTTAGACATTGAGGAGACATTGGAATTAATCAGACTTGGAATTTTAAAGAACTGTGATTAAAATACTAAGAACTTCAAAGGAAAAAGTAGACAACATGCAAAACAGATAGGTTCATCAATATAGTGGATAGGGCCAAGGAAAGAATCATTGAGCTTACAGAAATATCAATACAAACTTCCAAAACTAAAATGCAAAGAGGACAAAAAGAATGGAAAAAAGGAAACAATATCCAGGAACTGTGGGACAATTACAAACAGTGTTAACACATATAATGGAGATAACAGAGAAGAAAGACAAAAAGGAAAGAAAGACATGTTTGTTAAATTGTTCAGAATATAATGACTGAGAATTTCTAAAATTAATGATAGGCAACAAACTACAGGTCCAGGAAGCCCAGAAAACATTAAGCAGAATAAATGAAATAAAATCTGTACATCAGCATACTATATTCAAATGTAGGAAATCAAAGACAAATGTACCGGTATATCCTGCAACTTCACTGAATGTACTTACTGTTTTTAATAGCTGTGTGTGTGTATGGAGTATTCAGCATTTTCTATATAAATACACATGTCATCTGAAAAAAGGTGAGTTTTACTTTTTGATTCACAGTTTGGATGCCATTTATTTCTTTCTCTTACCTGATGCCCTGGCTGGAACTTCCAGAACTATGTTGTATAACAGTGGTGAGAACGGACATTCTTTTTTTTTTTTTTTTAATTTTTATTTTTATTTAATTATTGTTCAAGTACAGTTTTCTGTCTTTAACTCCCATCCCAGCCCCCCCCAGTGGTCCCCACCTCCCTCCCATTTCCACCCCTGTTAGTTTTTGTCCATGTGTCCTTTATACTTGTTCCTGTGAATCCTTCCCCATTTCCCCTGAAATTCCCTCCCCTCTCCCTTCTGGTCCCTGTCTGCCTGTTCTCTATTTCAGTGTCTTTGGTTATATTTTACTTGCTTGTTTGTTTTGTTGTTTAGCTTCCTGTTAAAGGTGAGATCATATGGTATTTGTCTTTCACTGCCTGGCTTATTTCACTCAGCATAATGCTTTCCAGTTCCATCCATGAAGTTGCAAAGGGCAGGAGCTCCTCCTTTCTTTCTGCTGCATAGAATTCCATTGTGTAAATGTACCATGGTTTTTGGATCCATTCATTTACTGATGGGGTACCTAGATTGCTTCCAACTCTTGGCTATTGTAAATTGTGCTGCTATGAACATTGGGGTGCATAGGTTCTTTTGGATTGGTGTTTCAGGGTTCTTAGGATATAATCCTAGCAGTGGAATTGCTGGGTCAAAAAGGCAAGGTGGTCCACTTTCACCACTTCCATTCAATATAGTATTAGAAGTTTTAGCCACAGCAGTCAGACAAGAAAAGGAAATAAAAGGCATCCAAATCAGAAAGGAGAAAACAAAACTGTCATTGTTTGCAGATGACATGATAGTGTACATGGAAAATCCTATAGAGAATGGACATTCTTGTCTTGTTCCTGATCTCAGAGAAAAAGCTTTCAGTTTTTCACCATTGGATATATTAGCTGAGGGTTTCTCAAACATAGCCGTTATTGGAAAAAGAAATGAAAAAAATTCCATTTGAAATTGCAACAAAAAGAGTTAAATACCTATGAATAAATTTAAAGGATGTGAAAGATCTATGCACTGAAATGTACATTGTTAAAAGAGATTGAAGAAGACATGAAGAAATAAGTACTTCATGTTTGTGTATTGTAATAAACAGCATAGTTAAAATGGCCATGTTACCCAGAGCAATATACAGATTTAATGCAATATCCATTAAAATCCAAATGACATTTATAGAGAAATAAAACAAAAAAAATTATTAGAGTTGCATGGAATCACAAATAGCCAAAACAACCCTAAGAAAAAAATGAAGCCATATATGTCACATTCCCTGACTTCAAACTATACTGACAATATACATATTGACAATAGTGACATAGTGACAATAAACAGGACAGCATGATATTGGCAGAAAAACAGACACATAAACCAATGGAACAGAGTTGAGAATGCAAGAATAAATCCACATGTATGTGGGCAAATAATCTTCAACAAAGGAGCCAAGAACATACAGTGAAGAAAAGAAAGCCTCTTCAATAAATGTTGCTGGGAACATTGGCAGTCCACAAGCAAAAGAATGAAACTACACTGTTGTTACTGTACATAAGAATTAACTCAAAATGTATCAATGACCTAAATATAAGAGCTGAAACAATAAGTTATGTAGAAGAAAACACAGGACTAAAGTTAATGGACCATGGTCTTAGACGGGACTTTATCAATTTGACCTCAAAGACGAGTGAAGTAAAAGCAAAATAAGTGAATGCTACTATATTAAAGTAAAACGCTTGTACACAGCAAAAGAAACAGCCAACAAAATAAAAAGGCAACCTACCAAAAGGGAGAAGATATTTGTAAACAACAGCTGTGATAAGGGATTTATATCCAAAATATATAAAGAACTCATGCAGCTCAACACCAAACAAAAAAAGTCAAATCACAAAACGGGTAGAGGACCTCAGCAGACACTTCTCCCAAGAAGACTTACAAATGGCCAGCAGATACATGAAAAGATGCTCAAATTTACTAGCTATTAGGCAAATGCCAAATCAAAACTACAATGACATGCTACCTCAAACCTATTAGACTGGCAGTCATCAACAAAACAAATAATGAGTATGGAGATGTTGAAAACATTTATCTATGAAGATATATGTACCTCTTTGTTCTTTGCAGCATTATTTACAGTGGCCAAGACATGGAAATGGTTGAAGTGTCCCTTTGATAGATGATTGGCTAAAATGTGGTACATATATACAATGGAATACTACTCAGCTTATAGAAAATATAAAATACTGCCATTTGTGACAACACAGATGAATCTTAAGAATATTATGCAAAATGAAATAAGTCAGACAGAAAAAGTAAAAAACCATATGATTTCACATATTTGTGGGACATAAAACTGAAATCAACAAGTGAACAAAAAAACAATAACTCACACACAGACAACAGTTTAGTGGTTACCAGGGGAAAAGAGAGGTGGGGGGAAGGTAATAAAGGGGGTTAGATAGATCAGCAGTCCCCAACCCTCAAGTTGGGGACCAGTAGTGGTCCGAAGCCTGTTAGGAGCTGAGTCACAAGCAAAGCTCACCTGAACTCCACCTCCTGCCTCGCCCCCCCCCACCAGCCCCACTACCACAGCAGGGGGAGTGAAGTTCTCCTGAGCTCCATCTCCTGTTACATGTCCCCCCCCCATCTTCCGTTGATACCAGTCTGTGGTGCCAAAAAGGTTGGAAACCACTGAAATAGATAACAGAAGAAGATTTTACTTTGAGTGGTAAACACACAATGCAATATACAGATATGTTCTAGAGTTGTACACTCTTGAAACCTATATAATTTTATTAACCAGTGTTAACTCAATAAATTTAATTTTTTTAAATGGTAAAACATCTTGAAAGAAGCCTGATGAGGGGCAAAGCAAGTATAAGAAGTAAGTACATCAGCCTCTCTTTGGAAACCATGCAAACAGGAAGATGGTGTAATGAAGGATTTAAAGTATTAAAAGAAAAACTCAGAGATAACTTTTATCTCTGCTTTGCTTTGATTACCATATTTTGCTGTGTATAATGCACACACAGGTTTTTGGCCCATACTGTCAGGAAAATAATCTTATGTTTTAATTTTTTTAGTTCAATTATTTATTTATTTATATTTGGGAACAAAACTGATTATTGTATTTCAGGGTATTATTTTGTATATGGAGATCATTATTGCTTTCTAGAGTCACACTTTTAACATATAAGCATAAATAAAAGAATTAAAAAAACATTTATATAGATAAGGAATAAGTAGTACCCATGTTTAATGCACATCCTTATTTTTCCCCCAGATATTTGGGCAAAAAAGTGCACATTATATACACAGCAAGATATGGTAATTCCTTTTTCCCCCTCTGCACACAGGATCATTTTTTTTTCTAAAGCACAGATTTTAGAAGTTGTATATTACTCTTAAGGAAAAAACTAGAAATTATGTTAGAAATGACTCTAACAGTCGTATTCCATTTTGTAAAATAAGCATTCCAGGATAAGAATAACTTCCTGAAGGAACTGGGAAAAATTTATTTCAACATGTGTCTGTTGATACCTACCGTGTGCCTATCACTTACTGCATACTACATTAGGTGAAAAAAATGGAAGATGTAATCACAATCCCTCACATACTAAAATCTTGTTGAGGAAATGGGCACATTCCACAGAAGGAAGCAGAGAGAATGACACTTGCCTATAATGAATTTGTCTAATAACTTTCCATTTTGTCTATCAACAATTCAGTGACATGACTTTTAAAGTTTTATCTTTGTACTGTTGCCAGCTAGAGTAGTATCAAATTCAGAATCCTTCGTGAGCACACTGCATTTTAATGGAGGTGATAATGGTTGGGATTCATTGACAGAGCATGTTGATTCTTTAGACTTAGTAGCTTCCCCCCTGCCCCCCCCCCCCCCCGCCCCATGAAGAGAGACTGTGGTTTTCCTTATATAGCAGCAATTTTCAACCTTTTTCATCTCATGGCACACATATGCTAATAGCTAAAATTCAGCAGCATACCAAAAAATATACTTTTGCTGATCTGACCAAAAAAATAATAATTATAATTTTGATTCAGTCAAACCAGACAGCAGTTATGTTGGCTGTTACGATTTCTTAATTTGACCATCTAAGGCAGGGGTGTCAAACTCATTTTCACCAGATGCCATATCAGCCTCTCAGTTGCCTTCAAAGGGCTGAATATAATTTTACGACTGAATAAAACTACTCTTTAACAGTTAATCGAGAGCTCGGTGCTGCCACCAGGTAGAAACAAGGTGCCAGCGGATGAAACAAGGTGGAAGGTGGATTCAGTTCCCGGGCCTTGTGTTTGCCACCTGTGATCTAAGGGAAAATGGGTCAGTGCCCCTGACTAAATAGTCAGGTACTACATGTTTTAAAAATTCTTGTGGCACACCGGGTTAGAATTGCTGGTATATAGCCTTTCTCCTCTCAGTGCACAGTAAGTGAGACATTCTTAAAGGATTGGGTATGGAGGCACTCTGTACTTGAGTTTTTAATACATTTGGTAAAAATCACAGTATGGAAAGAACATGACACTGTCACAGCAAAACAGTTGTTGTCATCTATTAAGTAAGAATGTTAGCAGTACTCTATCCACCAAACAGGGTAGTTATGAGAGGTGAATAATATAGCAGAAGCAAAATTCTTGGACAGGTTGAGGTGGCTCAGGAATTATGAGTTTTTATGTGACCCTACATAGGTGCCCATTTCCTAAAGCTTCATGGAGACCATACCCACTCCCATTACATTACTGGTTGTCAGACAGGGGCAACCTTCTATCTCTGCTGGGCCAGAGAGCAGACCGCTAATGAAAACTAATCTGTAGTCCTAGTGACCTCAAGCATAGAGCCATGTGATCTGAAGGCAGGATGACCTCAGATGGGTTCTGAGAGGGGGCTGGATGGGTGTGTGTTTTTCTGAGTCACTGGTTTAGCTTGCCAAGATTCCCAGCCAGCCTCCACCCACTCTGCCCACTCATTGGCCTCATTTTCCTAGGGAGATGCTGGGTTGATCTCTTCCTCTAACTGCAGGATGAACAGCTCCTCTCGAGCCAGAAATGTCATCTGAGACACAGATATCTATTCTGAAAAATTCCTGCTCTTTGTTTTTTGGAACACAGTAAATTCTAGTAGTATATCTGACCTTTATATTACTTGAAGAATGAAGCCTGTGGTTTGTCATAAACAAACAATGCCTATACTACATGTTGTAATTTAAACTTATATGTGAGTATTTAGGACTCCAGATTGTCAGAGGTAATTGCAGTGGTAGGAATAAAGCTTAGTGCCTTTAAATTAGATTGCTTGCACCTCCCTGACTTTGCTACTTTTTACTTCCCACCCAAAAGAACACACTCCTATAGTCTGAATGGGTGGTTTCCCAAAAGTTTCTTTCTTGGAACTTAGACTGCATTTGCCCTAAGAACAGTGATAGAAATCATTGCTTCATTCTCAGGCCAGCTCTAAAAGTCTATTCCATACTAATGCATCCTAACAGTTTACTGATAATAGAACTTCAGTTCCCCTTAACCACATTCAATACAAGCCCAGATGCTATGGAGATTTTATATATCCCTCAAGTGGGGAGAATGAGAGGGATGAGGAAAACAGGAGAGAACTCTAGGTATTTGGGTACAGGCATGTCTCAGTAGATTGCAAAAACATTCATGAACACTGAGACATAGTTTTTTTGTCTTTTTAGAGAAGATACTTATCCAGGCCAGCCACTGCTCCTCTGTTCTGAACTTGCCAAAAAAAAAAAAAAAAAGACAAGAAGATTACAAAGGGCAGATAGTGAAGGACAGTTTCTTTCATGCTAATCTGTACAGGTGTTTGGTTATTTTTTTAAATGGGAGGCAAGTCAAAAACTGGTTGTGCACGCTTTGATGTATATATTTCTCATTTTTCAAAACATGTTAAGCCACCTCATTATTACTGTGTTAAATTACAAATAACCAATGGGAAGGCACTAGAGTTGGCTTCACTTCTTGTGTACAGCCTGAATGTCACACCACATGGCTACATTATAAATTCTTCATTTTTGGCCAACATTTTATACAGTCATCTCAGTTTGAGCAACTCTGGTGTTTTACTAAAGATATCTGAGATCTTTTTATATGTCCAACAAACTTTCCAGTTCTTTAATTGGTTTAAGGAAGCCAGTTTTATACTTCAGTGCTTTTGTTGCAGGAAAGTGCTGTGCTGGGTGCAGTTCTGATATTCCTAAGAATAGACAGAGCTCTTTTCTATGACTTTAATACAAGTGTTTATGTCATACAAATGTAAATAGTATGTCATGAGCTTTTACATAGCTGCTGTTAAACACAGATTACTTTCTCTCAATGAGGAAAGATCCTCCAACATCTTAATTCTAGTAGATAATGGGCAAATTAAGGTTACACTCAGAACTTGTGGATGATTGTTGACTTTAGAAACCCAGTCTGAACTCCATGTCAACCTTCTAACAAGCCAGGGAAATATGCATTGGTGTACCTTGTGCAGCATCTAACCCTTATCTGTAGATTTTAATATCTTTTGTGGTTGCTGCTGACGTGGTTTGTTTGAATCTTTGAGGAATGTTTGCTCGTGTTTATTTCTCTAGTTTGTCACTAGCTTATCATGGAGTATTCCTATAAACAATTAGATGTGTAAAACAGAAGAAAAATAAAAGTGGCTTGGGCTTAAAGAGGTGAAAAAGATTCTCAGGTCCCAGTACTTTTTCTAGAAGTCCTCAAGTTAGCTACTTATAGTTCCATTCTTGTGGCTTTAGGTGCCAGGCAACCAAGCTTAGCCTTCTCTCCAACTTGCTGCTGTCCTCATACATCTAGCACTTCCCTTGGGACTCTCAGTTTCCTGAAAAGCCTCAGTTTCAGCCAAGCAGTTTAAACTATATAGACAATTTAGCACAAATCTCCTGGGTTTGCTCTGGGATAAACGTCCAAGAAACTCAGTGGAATCGCTTTTGCATATTACACCAGAATTACACCAACATGTTCATTATGGCTGTCTGCCAACTAATTTTCTCCCTGTTTTTCTGATTTTCCCTAGTTTTTTATAATGGCCATTCATGACTTTCATAATCAGAAAAAATTCTTTTTTTCTTTGCTACACTCCTGTCCTGTCTTTATGTGTAACTTGAAGTAATCAATCTATTCTTAAATCCACAAGTACTCCTATATTACCACTTTAAGAGTTAGTATCTGCATGTGTTTTTCTTCAAAGATATAATAATAAGCATTTCACTTTAAATAGTTCCTCTAGAGTCCTTGCTGTGAAATAAAACTGAGTCAGTGCATTAGCCTAGAGGGTGTCCTTTCTAGGTATATTGCATTAGATAGCTTAAGTTAGAGTTAGATCCAACCCAGCTTCTCAATTTCTGGCTTTATAATCTTAGTAAATAACTCTGTCTCCACTTCAGTTTCCCCAACTTTAAACTTGTGAAACTAGCAGCACCTGCTTTGTAGTATGGGAATAATGGTTCACTGGGTACAGCACGCAGAACGTCTAGCAGGCTGTCTGACCTGGAACACTTGCTTCATAAAAGTTTTTACTGCAGTTTTAATGATGGCATGAACAGTACATGCATTCAAGTCAAACGTGAGGTATGCTCCCATGTTACACTATAATCATGGCCACTTAAGGACAGGGACACATTCTGAGAAACTCATTATGTGACTTTGTCATTGTGTGAACATCATAAAGTGGACTTACACAAACCTAGGTAGTATACTACACCTAAGCTGTATGGTTTAGCCTATTGCTCTTACTGTGAAGCTGTATAGCATGTTACTGTACTAAATACTGTAGGCAGTTTTAACATAATGGTAATTGTGTATCTAATATCTAAACATATAAAAAGACACAATAAAATACAGTATAAAAGATTTTTTTTAAATGGTGCTCTGGTATAGCACTTACCATGAATGGAACTTGCAGGATTGGAAGTTGCTCTGAGTGAGTCAGTGAGTGAGTGGTGAGTGAGTGTGGAGGCTGAGGGCATTACTGTAAACTACTGTAGACTCTGAAAAAAAATGTACACTTAAGCTACACTAAGTTTATTTAAAATATTTTCTTTCTTCAATAATAAATTAACCTTAGTTTACTGTAACTTTTTTACTTTAAAAACTTTAATTAAAGACATTGTTTATTCCAAGTACATCACTTAGTTTTCTATCTTTGAGGAAACCTAGAATATTTATTTAATGTTTATTCTTGTTAATTGCCTGTGAGCTAAGTTTATTTTCCCCATTTGAAACTAAAAGAGTTATATTTGTATAACTAAAAAGATTCCCTGCTATTTGTATTTTGTGCATTGTATATTGCAACTAATAAACCAAAGAATCAGCGTATATATTAGGTGCATGTACTATATTTAAAAAGCACAAACTAAGAATGATAAATTATGCATATAGTTTAGTATTTGCTAATTTACTGTACTCTTTTCTTATGTATATGTAAAGAAGTGATAGTGATTATGAATTCAATTTGAGTCAAGTTAGAAACCATATGTTTTATGTATTCCCCTCTTACCTGTAGCTTCCTCCCTCCAGCATTCCCCCACCCCTAGTTCATGTCCACATATCATACATATAAGTTCTTTGGCTTCTCCATTTCTCATACTATTCTTAACGTCTGTCTGTTTCGTACTTACCATTTATGTTTCTTATTCCCTGTACCTTTTCCCCCATTCTCCCTCCTCTCCTCCCTGCTGATAACCCTTCATGTGATCTCCATTTCTGTAAATTTGTTTCTATTCTAGTTGTTTGCTTAATTTGTTTTTGGTTTTGGGTTTTTTCAGGTTTGGTTGTTGATAGTTGTGAGTTTGTTGTCATTTTACTGTTCATAGTTTTTTGTCTTCTTCTTTTTCTTGAAGTCTCTTTAACATTTCATATAATAAGGGCTTGGTGATGATGAACTCCTTTAACTTGACCTTATCTGGGAAGTACTTTATATGCTCATCCATTCTAAATGATAGCTTTGCTGGATAGAGTAATCTTGGATATAGGTCCTTGCCTTTTATGACTTGGAATACTTCTTTCCAGCCCCTTCTTACCTGCAAGGTTTCTTTTGAGAAATCAGCTGATAGTCTTATGGCAACTCCTTTGTAGGTAACTGTCTCCTTTTCTCTTGCTGCTTTTAAGATTCTCTCCTTATCTTTAGTCTTGGTTAATGTAATTATGATGCGCCTTGGTGTGTGCTTCCTTGGATCCAGTTTCTTTGGGACTCTGAGCTTCCTGAACTTCCTAGAAGTCTGCTTCCTTTGCCAGATTAGGGACATTCTTTATGATTTTTTCAAATAAGTTTTCAATTTCTTGCTGTTCCTCTTCTCCTTCTGGCACCCTTATGATTCAGGTGTTGGAATGTTTAAAGTTGTCCCAGAGGTTCCTAAGCCTCTCCTCATTTTGTTGAATTCTTGTTTCTTCATTCTGCTGTGGTTGACTTTATTTCTTCCTTCTGGTCCAAACCAATTATTTGAGTCCTGGTTTCCTTCCTGTCACTGTTGGTTACCTATATATTTTCCTCTATTTCACTTTGCATCACCTTTACTTTTTCCTCTATTTTGTGACCATATTCAACCAATTCTGTGAGCATCCTGATTACCAGTGTTTTGAACTGTGCATGTGATAGGTTGGCTATCTCTTTGTCACTTATTTGTATTTTTTCTGGAGCTTTGATCTGTTCTATCATTTGGGCCTTCTTTTTTGTCTTGGTACACCTGTGATGAAGTAAGGGGCAGAGCCTTAGGTATTTGCCAGGATGGGACAACCCATGTTGCTGTGTTCTGGCACTATATGTGTGATAAGGATCCAAGAAGCAACAATCCCACTTGTTCAGCTCTCAGCCAGCTTTCAGTCACTTTCCCTGCTATCCACAAGCAAGTTGAGCCCTGCTGGTGCTGATTCCCAGGTGGGTGGGTTTGTGTATGTTCTAGGACCCTGTGGGTCTCTCCAACAAACTCTCTTGTGGAGCTGGGAGTTTCTCCCACCACCTCAACTCCCACAGATTTTTTTCAGTCAGAGGTTTTGAGGCTTTATTTCTCCGCACTGGAACCCTGGATTGCACAGTCTGTCTTGCTCTCCAGTTGTTTTTTTCTGGTTTTCCACACACGAATGTGTGACCACCTGCTGTACCAGATGCCGCCATGCCCACCTCAGTCCTGCAGCTGCTGCCTTGCTGCAAGTCCTCTCAGCCCTGGCTGCCCGTCTGCACCCTTCCTATCAGTCTGGATGAATATTTCTTCTTTAACTCCTTGGTTGTTAGACTTCCATACAGTTTGATTTTCTGTGGGTTCTGATTATTTTTTGTTTATAAATTTGTTATTGTCCTTTTTTTGGTTGTGCCAAGAGGCAAAGTGTATCTACCTTTGCCTCCATCTTGGCCAGAAGTCTCTGATCTTGGATAATTTAATTATGATGTGTCTTGGTGTGTTCCTCCTCTCTGGGTCCAACTTCTTAGAGAATCTCTGAGCTTGACAAACTTGTATGCCTATTCCTTCACCAGATTGGGTAAGTTTTCTTTCAATAATTTTTCAGTAAATTTTCAATTTCTTGCTCTTTCTCTTTTCCTTTCAGCACCCCTGTGATTTGATGTTGGAGAATTTAAAGTTGTACCAGAGTTTCCTCAGCCTCTCATTTTCTTTTTGAATTCTTGTTTCTTCATTCTGTTCTGGTTGTATGTTTATTTTTTCCTTTTGTTCCAAGTCGTTGATTTGAGTCCCAGTTTCCTTCCCTTCACTATTGTTTCCCTGTACATTTTCCTTTATATCACTTTGGATAGCCTTCTTTTCTTCCTTCATTTTGAGACCATACTCAATCATTTTTTGAACATCCAGATTACTACTGTTTTGAACTCTGCATCTGATAGATTGTCTATCTCCTTGTCACTTAGTTCTTTTTCTGGAATTTTGATCTGTTCTTTCATTTGGGCTAAATTTTTTTTGTCTCTGCATGCACCTGTTATGTTATAAGGGTTGGAGCCTTAGGTATTTGCTAGTGGGGCAACCCTTCTTGCCGTGTTGTGGTTTTGTATGTAGGGGAGGGGTCAGAGGGAACAATGCCACTTGCTAGGCTCTTGCTACTTTCATTCACTTCCCCCACTTTCCACAAACAAATTCTGCCCTCCCGGGTGTTGCCCTGGTGCTAATTCCAGGGTGAATGGATGTGTGCTTTCTAGGACCCCATGACACCCTCCAACAGACTCTCCTGTGAGACTGTTTGTTTCTCCTGCTCCCACAACTCCCATAGGTTTTTGCAGCCAGAGAGAGGTTTTGAGGTTTTCTTTTACCACACTGGAACCCTGAGTTACACAGTCTGTGTTGCTCCCCGGTTTTTCCTCTCAGTTTATCCTCACTGGGAACATGGGACTGCCTGGCCTGCCATCTGCCACCTTGCCCTGCTGATCTGCCAGCCATCATCTTGCCGCACATCCTTTCTGCCCCAGCTGCCTGTCCCTGCCCCTGCCCCTCCTACTGGTCTTGATGAATGTTTCTTCTTTAACTGCTCGGTTGTTGGACTGCCAGTTTTCTGGCAGCTATGCTTGTTTTTTGTCTTTAAGTTGATTTTTATCCTTCTTTCAGTTGTGTAAGGAAGGTAAACTTGTCTACCTATGTCTCCATCTTGGCCAGAGTCCTAAAGGGCTTTTAACTTAATATGGCCAAAGCACTGATACTATACATTTGCTGTAAAGAGAATTATAAGAGTTTTATTTTTCTGATACTAAAAGTTACTTAATAAAGACTTGTTTCCATTTTTAAAAATTAAAAATAATTAAATAAAAAGGTTACTGCCAGGTCAACAGTCTTTGTCAGATTACTATGAATTTCCATATTTCAAAGTTAATTTGTTATCAAGAATATGTTTTGAATATTTTTATGTAAAATTGAGTTGAATATTTTAAAAAGCATAAGAAGCAGGCGTTAGTTGGCAAACAATAAAACATGGAGTATTAAACTTGAGTAGCTAATAAAAATACTAGTATTATAATACAGATAAATTAAGGATTTGAAGTACTTTAAAGGGTGCTTCAAATCTGCCTGTAAATAAGAGAAAAAATAAGTGAGCAAAAATACCAAAAGTGTAATGCTTGAAATCGTAAGTATATTTGTACATTTACCTAATATAGTTGCAAGTAGAGCAGAACAGCTATATTAATGGTTTTTATTTATTTTGATGGAATAATCCTGCATCTAGCATGGGTTCGTTCACTTTATCTAAAGGAGATCAGAGCCCTAGACTGTGTGGCTCAGCTGGGTGTCATTCTGTGAAGCAAAGGTTGCTGGTTCAGTTCCAATAATGGCACATGCCTGGGTCGCAGGTTCTGTCCCTGGTTAGGGTGTGCTTGAGAGGCAATGGATCAAATTTTCTCTCTCACATCCATGTTTCTCTCCCTTTTTCTGCCTCCCTTATTTCCAAAGATAAATAAAATAAAGTGTTTTAAAAAGATAGAGTTGAGAAAAATCGCCTTCTTTTGGGTTTGCTTATGTGTGTGTAAATAAGGGCCCTTTGCAGATTAATTGCTCGTAATTAGCCAAGTGGCCCTGCCAGGGAGGCAAAGAACATTTAGAGCTATCAAAGTCAGTGAGTTAACCCTCTTTTTAAGAGAGGGCTTATATTAAGTAAAGAAAATATCCTTTTTTTTTTTTTCACTTGAGCTAAATAGAATAATAGAGGGTTGAAATAAATTGCTTTATTTTATTTAAATAAAAGCTAATCATTTGAATAGCTTTGAAAGTTGTAGTGTTTTGTTTGTTCATTTGTTTGGTCAATTTGGTTTGTTTTTTTATGGCCAACGAGGTTAAAGTAAGTATTCACTTAGCTGGAGTTATTCTGTTTTCAATTCAGTTTAACCTTAATGGCCTTAAACAAGACTTTATGTTGGGCAGAACATAGTTCTAATATTGGTATGCTTACCTATAAACTGAAAAGTTTTAAATACACAACAAAATTTTTATCTAATGCTTTTTTCTCCTTAATTTAGTTATTACAATAATACTGCATTATCATATTTTTCAAATTAACTTGAAGGGAAAAGCTGGAAGTTTGTGACATCTTCCATCCATCTGGCTGTGTGAAGCGTATTTACAGTTGTACCCGGACAGTGATGGGCACTACGCCCCAGCCCTACACTCTTATTTTCTTACAGCCTTTTCTTGGTCTCTCCCTTTGTCTCTACCTCTGTTTCTGTCTGTTCTCACATTTTTTCTTTTATTATTTCTGGGTAACCATACCTATAGTCTATAGGCTTAAAATACTAACATTCCAAATTTAAATAGACTGTGTGGAAGTATGCTAGAGACTAAGGAATGTATCTAGATTAGGATAAACTACAGTCTTGTAGAAAACATGGGCCTAGTTCTTGAAATAGAATGATATAGGATTACAAGCTTTACTATAATTATGTGGTGTACATGTTAGAGAGGTAAGTTGAGCCTAGAACATACTGGGTTGGCCAAAAAGGTTCATTTGTTTTTTTCTGTAGGATGGCTCTAGTAGTGCTCAGTTGTCTTTAACTTCATTCGAAACAGTTTCGTTAGAACGTATCATGACAGCTGTCATATCAGTGTGAGTTTTTAAAAAGCTTAGTAAAATTGTTGAACTTTTGTATAGCCATTTTAATATTGAAGATGGAAGAAAATGTGCAACATTTTCAGCGTATTTATTCTTTATTATTTCAAGCAAGGTAAAAATGCAACTGAAATACAAAAAGGATTTGTGCATATATGAGCAGGGAATTTGAGCAGGGAAATTTACGTAACACGTTTTACATAAAGCTGAAATTTATGTTTGCATAGATAGAACTGATAATTTGGACAGAAATTAGATATTGATAATCTTGTTACTATATTAGGTGTTTTTTTTTAAATAAAGGAAATTCTTTGAACCATTACAAGCTTAAATCAACCATGGTTATGTTCGGGAATTTTTTGTTTAGAATGAATAACAAATATTACAGAACTTATATTTTTAATGAACCTTTTTATTTTGAGCTACTCATGGTTTTCCATCTAAGAAATACTATGGAGATCATTCATATCCTTTTTACCCAGTTTCCCCCAGTGTCAACTTCAACATCTTACAAAATTATAGTGCAATATCACAACCAGGGTATTAACATTGACAAGGTCAAGATGCAAAATAATTCTGTCAGCACAGGACCACTCATGTTGCACTTTTATAAGTGTATTAACTTCATTCCCTTCCCCTCTTTCCTCCTATTCTTAAACTCTGGCATCTACTATGTTTTTCATTTCCTTAGAGATATAGTTGGGTTTTTTTTCCACTCAGCATGATTCCCTGGAGATTAATCCACATTGTTGTGTATATCAGTACTTCATTTCTTTTTTATTGTTGACTAGACTACATGGTATAGATTCAACAGTTTTTTCAGCTGTTCACTCAGTGATGATGTTTAGGTTGTTTCTAGTTTGGGGGTATTATGAATAAAGCTTCTGTGAACTTTCCTATGTAGGTGTTTGTATAAGCATAAGTTTGTATCTCTCAAATAAATGCCCAGGAGTGCAGTAGGTTGTATGGTAGTTACATGTTTAGTTGTGTTTTCTTTTTAACTGCCAAATTTCTCCACAGTGGCTATGCATTTCTCACCAGTAAACAATCCGGTTTCTCTATATCCTCACCAGTATTTGGAGATGTTACCATATTCTCTTTTAGTCCTTTTGGTGGTGTAGAGGCACCTCATTATGGTTTTAATGTGTATTTTCTTAATGCCTAATGATACTGAATATCTTTTCATGTGCTCATTTGCCATTCTTATGTATCTTCAGTGCTTGTTCATAACTGTTGTCCATGTTCTAATTTGGATTGTTCATTTCTTTTTCAGTCTTCAGAGTTCTTTAATATATTGTAGATCCTAATCCACTTTTGTATATGTGGTTTGCAAATATTTTCCCTGTATATTTTTCCTTTTCATCCTCTTAACAGGGACTTTTTCATAGCACATTCTTTTTTAGTTTCAATGATGTCCAGTTGATCAATTTTTTATTTTATGGGTAAAATTTTTAATCTCACATTTAAGTATTCTTTGCTAAGTGCTGATACTGAAGATTTTCTATTTTTTTTCTAGAAGTTTTATGGCTTCGTAGTTTACATTTACGTATTTCATTTTTCCAGCTTTAGTAGTAAGGGGTAATCAGTAAGTAAAAGTTGTATATATTTAATATATGCCTCACCATACATAGTTACCTTTTTGTGTGTATGGTGAGAACACTTAAAATCTACACTCTTAGCAAAGTCCAAATGTACAATATAGTATTATTAACAACTGTCACCATGCTGTACATTAGATTTTCAGGACTTACTCACTTAATAACTGAAAGTTTGTACCGTTTATCAAACATCTCCCCATTTTTCTCACCCACATCCCCTGACAACTACAGCTCTACTCTCTGCTTCTAGTTCAACTTTTGTAGATTCCACATATAAGTGATATTAGATAGTATTTATCTTTCTGTGTCAGGTTTATTTCACTTAGCATAATATCTTCTAAGTTCTTCCATATCCATGCTATGGCAAATAGCATGATTACATTCTTTTTATGGCTAAATAATTTTTTGTGAGTGTGTATGTACTATTTTCTTTATCCATTCATCCCTCAACAGACAGAAATTGTTTCCTTTTCTTGGCCATTGTGATTAATATTGCAGTGAACATGGGAATGCAGATCTCTTTGAGATGCTCATTTTATTTCCTTTGGATATATACTCAGAAGTGGGGTTACTGGATCCTGTGGTAGTTGTGTTTTAAATTTGTTGATGAAGCTCTGTATTGCACCAGTTTGCAAAAGTATACAAGTCTTCCCTTTTCTTCACACCTCAAAAACATTTACTTCTTACCTTTTTGATAACAGCGTTTGTAACAACTGTGAGGTAATATCTCACTGTGGTTTTGATTTGTATTGCCCTGATGATTAGGTGTGGAGCACATTTTCATATACCTGTTGGCCATTTGTATGTCTTTTTTGGAAGTATGTCTATTCAGACCCTCTGCCTGTTTTTTAATCAGGTTATCTGGTGGGGGGCTTGCTCTTGAGTTGTAGTCCTTATATATTTTGGATATTTATCACTTATCAGAATATGGTTTGTAATCCTGGCTGGAACTGGGCCATGGACTGATTTAGGATCTACAGCTGGAATTGAGGTCACCAGGACTGTTCCTAAGTGACAAGGGGGTGTGGTTCTTACTAGGTCCCCTGGCAGATGGTGCTGGTGGCAGGACCAAGGTCAAATGGGGCTTGCAGCCCAGTTTAATGGGAATGATACTGCTTTCAAAGTCTACAACCAGTATCACAGTTGGCATATCCGCCACCCAGGCATGTGCCTGCATTCTCAAAATGGCCTTTTCAATCTTGGGGGCCACCATGGTTTTACAATCTTCTACCTGAATCCCATGCTCCTACAAAGGCATGTTAGGCTAAGGATGACTGCCAATTGTTGGTGTGGTGGAATGAGAGGAGGGACCTCCCATTTTGCCATCTTGCTGATGGCTCATATAAGCTTATGCATATCTGCAAAAAATCTTGCTGGGATTTTGATAGGAATTACTTTAAATTTATGTATTCATTTGGGGAGAATTGACATCTTTATGACATTGAGTCTTTCGATCAATAAATATTGTATGTCTCTCTATTTGTTAAAATCTTTGATTTATTTCATCAGTGTTTTGTAGCTTCGGCATGTAAGTCATGTGCATGTTGTGTTAGATTTATATCAAAGGTTTTTGGGGGTTTTGCAATTATAAATGATTTGGATTTTTAGTTATGGTGTTCACATGTTCATTGAGAGTATATAGAAATATTTGACTTTTGTGTTTTGTTATGACCTTGCTGAACTCATTTATTAGTTTTAAGCATTTTGTTGATTCCTTATAATTTTCTACATGAGCAATCATGTTATATGCTCATATTCTGTCTAGTTCTATGAAATATTGAGAGATGGGTGTTGTAGTTTTCAACTTTAATTGTGGATTTGTTGGTTTATCCTTCCACTTTCATTAATTTTGCTTCATGTGTTTTGAATCTTTGTGTTTTGGTGGACGTATGTTTAAGATTGCTCTGTTGTCTTGGTGGACTGACCTTTCCATCATTAGTTAATGTCCCTCTCTATCCCTGATAATTGTCTTTGCTCTGAATCCTGCTTCATTGGTATTAGTATTCCCTTCTCCACTGTATTTGTATAAATGTTTACATGATGTATTTTTCCTATACTTTCATCCTACCTGTATCACTCATCCTAACCTATATCTTTATATTTGGAGTGAATTTATTGTAGATAGCATTTGGATAGATCCTGTTTCATAGTCCACTCTGCCAATCAATCTTTTTAAGTGCTTTATTTAAACCACTTACACTTAATGCAATTATTAATATGTTAGAACTAAATCTACCTTTTTATTTTTTGTTTTCTCTGTGTTTCTTTCTGTTTTCTTTTTGCTGGCTTCATGTGGTTTACTTGAACATTTTTTAGAACTTCATCTTGACATACCTATGTTTTGGTACGTGTCTCTTTATATAACTATTTTATTGGTTTCTCTAGGCATTACATTTTATATGTAGAACCTATCATAGTCTACTAGGTCAACATTTTGCCAGTTTGTGTAGAAATCTTATATCCCTTTACTGTCCTCATTTATAATATCATTGTCTTAAATATTTCCTGTGAATGCATTTAGACATATCAGTATTACAGTTTTGCTTCAAACCAAAAAATTTTTTGAAGTCAACAGAAATAGAAAAGCCTATTGTACTTACCTATATTTTCCACTTATATTTCTTCCCACAGATCTTGAGGTTCTGTTTGTGTTTTTTTCAGTCTGTGTTTTCTTTGTTCATACTGGCTAATGCCTATTATTTTACTTTCAAGTTTACTGATTCTTTTCTCTGTCCCCTCCATTCTACTATTGAACCCATCCACTGAGTTTCTTTTATTGCTGTATTTCTTACTGTATTACTGTATTTCTTACTGTATTTCTTAGATTAGAGCTGTCAGAATGTATGATGATTTTTACTTGTAAATAACATTTATTTTAATGGGTAATTCCTTGAGCCTATTGATGGTCTTTGCCCACGCCCTGCATTTCTCCTTGAGGCACCCTGAGACATCATCTACCAGAGTAGGACGACCTGAGGGAGTTCAACCCCAGGTACTTAGATGGTCTTCTTTTATTAGCCCCTCTCTTGACACAGAAGTTTCAGTGGAAAGGTAAAAGTGGATCCACTGGCAGTCACTATTGAGCATGTGAGGGCAGCTGTCACTCACTGGGCTGACTTGATTTTACCTGCCCACAGCAGGCAAGCCATTGCTCTTTGTATTCCTGATTTAGCAAGAACATGAGGGGAATCCAGCTTTGCAAATAAAATGTTGTATTTTTTTTATCCCCTTCCAGGCAAAAGCTTATTATCCCCAGTGGAAGTTGCCCTGTTATTCTGAGTACTTATTTTTGTCAGAAAATTGTTGCCAAAGAAGATGCGAGAACAACACATGAAGTACACGGTTGGAACACACCCCTTCCAAGAAGAAACATCACTTTGGCCCAGATGTTTAGATTTAATTGTCTAACAAATAATTCACCCGAAAGCCAGGTAAACTTTCATTGGCTTAGACATTTTATTCTTTGTAATAATGTTGGATTTGAAAGGGTTATAAATGAAGATATTTACCTTTGATCTTCCTTCAAATATTGAGCAAATATATAGGCAAGAGTATTTGTTATTATGACTAAAGAAATTATGGTTCAGTTCAGTATTATGGTGTTTTTATAGTATTTCATCTTTTTAATGATGTATTTTTAATCTTTATTCTAACCCATTAAAATATATGAGTGTTCACTTTTCTGTTCTTGTAATTGTCTAAGAATCTTGTTTAAGCCCCCTTTTTATTATTAAAAAGATTACATTTTTCTTTTTTACAATATCTATTCCTTGGAATAAAAAGCTGCATAAACTTGAGATTATAAACTGGAGACAGATTTTTGGAATTTTATTGGCCCTAACTCATGATTATCTGCCAAGATGAACTTAGAGAACCACTAAATTTCACTTGGAATGGGCACAGAGTGCACTCTTGGGACCCCTCCAAGGTTTGTGGCTCACAGGGTACCTGCCTTAGGTCACCAAGTTACCTGAATCAGCACTGAATGGAATGCTGAGACTAACTGTCATCGTGAGGGAACATAAGAAAGATAGGAAAGCAGACAAATTTTCATCCTGTTTTGTATATATGTAAACAAGCAGAATCTCCCCTTAATTATCAAAAGAGTATCTGGAGGGAATTATGTGAAAAGGAGGGCTTTCTAATCAGTTTAATTGTACCTGATTTAAAATGTGGCTCAAAGTACATTACTGCTTCAAATTCATGATATAAGTTTTCGCCAGCAGTGATGATGAAGCCACTATGATGATGGGTAGCATAGTGGTTAAGAGTATGGACTTTGAAACCAGGTGTTCTGGTTCAGTCCTGCCCCAGCCACTTTCTTCTAGGTGACCTTGGGCAAGATATTTAATTTCTCTGTGTCTCAATATTATTATCTATTAAGTGGTGATAATGATACAGTCTACCTTTTTGGTTTGTTGTAAATTTAAATATATTTGTTAAGTAAGGACAATATATAAAGAAAAGTTCCTGAAATAGAGAAATCACTCTAGACATGTTGTTTTCTTATTATGATGTTTAACATTGTTATAAATGATTGTCACAATGCTATGTGAAAATGCACATACAACAGGTACTTAATAATACTGATTGCTAGTCATTCTTTTATATTGTTTTTAAGTTTGTCCTGTTGTGATTGTTACCTCGTCCTGTTTAGATTGTTTCTAAATTACCATGAGATAGTTTAATAACAGGACTTTCTACATGTTTCAAAGCCCCAGTATGGTCTTTTTTCCAATGATAAGAAAAACTCTGTCATTTCCATGTTACTCTGGCTCACCTTGGCCTTCTTGGCAGTACTAGTTACCTGGCAGACATGGAGTTTCTTGGTTTTTTTATATTTATCTATTTGTGTTGTATATTTATTTTTATTTTAGTGCTGTGCATGTACATCAGAGGATTATCTAAGAATATCATTATTCGTATGTAGTGTACCATCATAAGCCACACTGAACTTACTCCCTTTTCATGTCTTGGCCAGGTTATGAGTAGTAGTCTTACCACCATGAGGACAGGCTGGACCCACAGGCATGAGGAAGCAAAACAGCACTTTTCATCTCAAGTACCCCTGACAGATTCTCTCCTGGATACTGCAGAAAGCCAAGGAGCTGCCACATGGTCAGGAGTTAGAGTCCCAGTGGTGGTACAGAGAGTTTACTCTCTTCCCTACAGGTGTCAGCAGGGGGGTGCATCAGCTGCTTCCCTCATCTCAGACCCACCGAAAGTTCGGTGAGTAACAAAATTCAGGCATGGGGCTGCCTAGAGTTAAGTAGAGGAAGGAGAGGCTCTTCCAGGAACAATTTCTTGGTTGCATTCACCATGTACATCACTTGTTTTTGTTTGTTTCTTGCATCTAAATTTGGGACCATGGTGTGACAAAGGATTCTGTCTACATCAAAAGTTCTACTAAAATAACTTAATTCATTAAATTTATCAGTGTTAGTAGTATTTTGGTAGAATCTTTAGAGTTCTCTGTATATAGTCTCATGTCATCTGCAAATAATTGCTGTTTATTTTTTCCTTTCTAATTTGGATGCCTTTAATTTCTTCTTTTGTCCGATTGCTGTGGCTAGGACTTCCAGTACCATATTGAATAAGAGTAGTGAAAGTGGAAATTTTTGTCTTGTTTCTAATCATAAAGGAAATGCTTGTAGTTTTTGCCTTTGAGTATAATGTTAGATGTGGGTTTGTCATATATGGCCTTTATTATGTTAATGTATTTTCCCTCTGTTCCTACTTTGCTGAAAGGTTTTATCATAAATGGTGCTGGATTTTATCAAATGCTTTTTCTGCATCTGTTAATATGATCATGTGATTTTTATCTGTATCATGTTTATTGATTTGTGGATATTATACCAACCTTGCCTCCCCAAAACAAACCCCCCTTGATGATGGTGTGTGATCTTTTTAATGTGTTGCTGGGTCCAGTTTGCTAAGATTTTGTTGAGGATTTTTATATCTATGTTCATCAGGGATAGTGGCCTGTAATTTCCCTTTGTAATGTCTTTATCTGGTTATAGAATTGTGATAATCTTGGCCTCATAAAATAAGCTTAGGAGGCTTCCCTTCTCTTGAATTTTTAGAAGTTTGAGAAGGTCGGTATTAGTTGTTTTTTGAATGTTTGGTAAAATTCATCTGTGAAGTCATCTGGTCCAGGACTTTCATTTGTTGGAAGTTTTTTATTACTGCTTCAATTTCACCTGTTATAATCTATCTATTCAGATCATCTGATTGCTTCTGATTCAGTTTTGGGAAATTGTATGTTTCTAGGAATTTATCCACTGTCTAGATTGTCCAATTTGTTGACATATAATTGTTTTTAGTATTTTTTTACGCTATTTCTTTGCTGCGAGTGATTATTTCTCTTCTTTTCACTTCTGATTTTATTTATTTGTGTCCACTCTTTTTTTTTCATGAATCTGATTAAATGTCAATGTTTTTTATCTTTTAAAGGAAACAGCTCTTGATTTTATTGATGTTTTTAATCTTATTAGACTCTGTTTTCTTTGTTTCTAAGCTGTTTTTTATTTCCCTCACCCTACGTACTTTGGGCTTTGTTTGTTGTTCCTTTACAGGTTCCTTTAACTTTTCAGGTTCCTGTAAAGTTAGATAGTTTATTTGAGATTTTTCTAGTTTATTGAGATATGCCTGGAATGCTATGAATTTCCCTCTTACAACTACTTTCACTATTCCATAGATTTTAAGATGTTGTGTTCTTATTTACATTTGTTTCAAGTTATCTTTTGGTTTCTTTCTTGATCTCATTGTTAATCCATTCATTGCTTAAATAACATGTTATTTATCTTCCATGTCTGTGTGTTTTTCAGTTTTGTCTGGTGAATGATTTTTGGTCTCATACCATTATGGGCAGGAAAATAAAAATACTTGATATGATTTCAATCTTCTGAAATTTACTGAGACTTGTTTCGTGGTCTGTCCTAGAAAATATTCCATGTGCACTTGAAAAGAATGTATATTCTGCTGCTTAGGGGTGAAATGCCCTGAAGGTATCAACTTTATCTATCTATTCTAGTGTGTTAAGGCCATTATTTCTTTGTTAATTTTCTACTTGGAAGATCTGTCCATTGATGTTAATGAGGTGTTAAAATTCCCTACTATTACTGTTCATCTCTCCATTTATGTCCATCAAGATTTGCTTTATATATTTAGGTGCTTTGTTTGTTTGTTTGTTTGTTTGTTTGTTTTAGGGTGGAGAGGGAGAGAAACATCAATGTGTGGTTGCCTCTCACATGGCCCCCACTGGGGACCTGGTCTACAACCCAGGCGGGTGCCCTGACTGGGATCTGAACCGGTGACCCTTTGGTTCACAGCCCACTCTCAATCCACTGAGCCACACCAGCCAGGGCTATTTAGGTGCTCTTATGTTGGGTGCATGAACGTTCAGAAGGGTTATATCATGTTGTTGAACTGTTTCTTTATTATTATGTAGAATTCTTTGTTTTAAAGTGTATTTTTGCCTAAGTATTGCTATTCCAAATTGTTATCTTCTTTCCGCTTTCATGAAGTATCTCTTTGCATCTCTTTACCCTTAGTCTGTGTGGTTTTTTCTTTAGAGTTGAGTCTCTTCTTGACAGCATATATCTGGGTCATGTTTTCTTATCCATTCAGTTACCCTGTCTTTTAATTGGAGCATGTAAGCCACTTATATTAAATTGATTATTGATAGGTACATATTTATTGCCATGTTATTATTTTAACTATGTTCCTCTGGGGGGTTTTTTCTTCTTAAAGCAGCCATTTTAACATTTCTTACAATAGTGGTTTGGTAGTAACAAACTTCTTTAGTCTTTTCTTGTTTGGAAAGCTGGGAGCTCTTTATTTTTTCTCCAGTTTTCAATGGTAAGCTTCCTGGGTAAAGCAGTCTTGGTTGTAAGTCTTTGCTTTTCATCACTATTTCATGCCAATCCTTTCTGGCCTGAAATGTTCCTGTTGAGAAATTAGCTGACAGTCTTATGGGAACTACCTTGTGGGTAACTGTCTTTCTCTTGTGACTTTATGAATTTCTTTTATTTTTCACATTTTTCATTGTTGTTCATGTACAGTTGTTTCCATTTCTGCACCCCCCATGACCATCCCCCCCCTTCCCAGCCATCTCCACCTCCCACCCTTGATTTTAATCCCCTTTGGCTTTCTCCATGGGTCCTTTATATATGTTCCTGGCAACCCTTCCCCATTTTCCTATCTATTATTCCCTCCACCTCCCCTCTGGTTATTGTCAGATTGTCCTTAATTTCAGTGTCTCTAGTTATATTTTGCTTGCCTGTTTGTTTTCTTGATTAGGTTTCACTTATAGGTGAGATCGTATGGTATTGTCTTTCACTGCCTGGCTTATTTCACCTAGCATAATGCTCTCCAGATCCATTCATGCTGTTGCAAAGGATAGGAGCTCTTTCTTTCTGCTGCATAGTATTCCATTGTGTAAATGTACCATAATTTTTTGATCCATGCATTTACTGATGGACACTTAGGTTGCTTCCAACACTTGGCTATTATGTGTCCCCATGAACATTTGGGTGCATAGGTTCTTTTGAATTTTTTTTGTCTTTAAACTTTGCCATTATAATTATGATGTGTCTTCATGTAGGCCTCTTTGAGTCCATCTTGTTTAGGACTTTTTGCAATTCCTGGACTTGTGTGGATTTTTCTTTCCTTCACAAGGTTAGAGAATTTTTCAGTCATCATTTCTTCAAATAGGTTCTCAATCCCTTGCTCTTTCTCTCCTCCTGTTACCCCTATGATGCAGGTTTGTCCCCAAGATCCCCTAAACTATTCTCATTTCTAAAATAAAAAAAATTTTTGCTCTGATTGGGTGTTTTTTTCTGTCTTGTCTTCCAAATTGCTGATTTGATCCTCTGCCTAATCTAACCTACTGTTTATTCCTTCCAGTGTTATTTCAGATATTGTATTCTTCATTTCTGATTGGTTCTTTTTTGTTGTTTCTTTGTCCTTTTTCATGCAGTTGGACATCATTAGAACCATTACTTTGAACTCTCTATCTTGCCTCCATTTCATTCATTTAGCTCATTCACTAGAGATGTCCCCTGTTCTTTCATTTGGGGCCTTTTTCTTTGTCTCCCCATTTTGGCTGCTTCTTTGTGTTTCTTTCTAGGTATTAGATAGATCACTCATGACTCCCAGTCTCCCTGGGTAGTATATGCAGTAGGTGTCCTGTGGAGTCTGTTGGTGCAGTCACCTTTATCTCCTGAGCTGGGTCCTCCAGGAATGTCCCTTGTGTAGGGTATGTGGGTCCTCTTGTTATAATTAAGTCATGATTGCTATTGGCCTGTCTGTGCATGGGATAGACCCTTAGGCTGGCTAACTCTGAAGTTCAGCCCCAGCCACAGCATACAAACTGCTGTGCAGATGCTGACCACATGAAGCAGGACTCACCTCAGCATAGTTTGCTGCCTGCCAAGATCTTTTCAACATGCTGCCTGTGAAGCTTATTGGATCCTGCACTGATATATGAAGCCAACATTGGATGTGTTGGTTCTGGGCCTCTTAGGAGGGACTCTGGTATGGGCCAATGTAAGACACTGCCTGTGACTGGCCCTTCACATCCTTTTTGAAGCTACAAGTGATCCACAGTTTGTAGCTGCCTCTGCTGGGCTTGGGTACATGCAAGAAGGGCCAAGCTGCACACCAAGGCCAGCTTCTACAGCACCTGGCCCAGGGACAGGCCCACGAAATTCCCAGGGCACCCCAATGAGTTCTGCCTCCACCTGCCTCTGCCTGACAGTTGCTTATTAGGTTCAGTCATTGAAAGAGCCTCTGGCTGTACTCCTCAGCAGGGTGTAATCACAGGGTGGGGCAAGAGGGAGTCCAGAGGGATGGGGCTATTACATTCCCCCAGGCTGATGCCACACAGAGGGCAATGCTCCACCTAAAGAAGATGGTGTCTGTGGTGTCAGAGAATGACTTAGCACAGTGATCCTGGCAGGTATCCCTTTAGCTTTCTCCCGAGAGCCAGTAACTCCAGACTGTCCTCACACAACTCAAGTCTGCTCCGCCTCCCTCTGCTGGAGCCCAGGGTGAGTGGCTGGGAACAAAATTGTGTACATTGGCCCTTTAAGAGTATGCCTGTGTCTCTAGTGTACTCAGTCCCCGTAGCCAACAAAACCCTACTTCCTATCACAGCTATATGTTATGTGGGCCCTTCTTCCTGGCTCTGGTGCTCTGGTCTGGGAAACCTGGCTTAGGGTTTAGACCCCAGTCTTCACAGGGGGAATCCTTGCAGCTGAGATATCCTTCTGGGACCTCAGCCACTGCCTATAGGAGCCAGGCCAGTCCTTTTTGCATCTCTACCCTTCCTACCTATCTTGATGTGGCCTTTTCTGTAAATCCTTTGTTATAACACTTTTCTTCAGCTAGTCTTCAATTGGTTGTTCAAGATGACTGTTCTATAATTTAGTTGTAATTCCAGTTTGGTCCTAGGAGTTGGTCAGTGTAGCTTCTAACTAATCTGCTGCCATCATGGATCTCTAATCATCCATACTATTTTAATGGTACCTTCTGATGATTTAGAAGGAGCAACAGGAAACACTTCTGTGTTAATTATGAATCCTCTTCAAGTGGAGGGTACTTGATCTGAAAGTAATATGAATTTTTAAAAGTCTCCTTTAGGTGTGAACTTAGAGAATATTTCCTTTGGATCATAGAATAATTTTATTTTTGTTTTATTTGAAATATGTATGTGTGTGAAATCCATTATATCACTTTTAAAGTTTTTACTAAGACTTGAACTGTATAAACCAAGTCTTGTAGTCTGTGACTTAAATCTGTGGTAAGTCTAAATGGAATTACCTGAGGCAGTATTACATTATACAAGGTTTTGATTTGCTTTGCTTTTTATGGTATATGCCCAGTATTAGGTTTTGGAGAAGGTAATACTGAGTAAGCTAGGCAGTGAGAATCTTGGTAAAGCTTTCCCAGACCAGCACATAGAGAACATACTCCGAGGAGATGGGGACAGCAGGAACTGAGTCACAGTGATAAGGAGGAGAGATAAAACTGACAGTAAGGTTGCTTCCTTGTGAGTAATCACAAACAACATGCACCTCAAAGGTTGTCCCTCCAGCTCCTTCAGTGGTACTGGTTTTACTTGTTGAGCAAGTTGGAAGCTAACATCTGGTGAGTTGCTGCCAGAGGTTCCCATTATGAAACTTTTGATTTGTACCTTAGAACACACACTAACACTATGCTTGTGGTGGATTGAAAGAAGGCCAGGCATAAACTTCAAAAACAAGAAAACATTTAGTTATTCAGATATAATGAAATGCATTCTTCATGATATGTTTCTTATAGTACACACAAAAGTATATAATGCTGAGTCTAGAGTCCCTTTTACAGATTCAGAAACTGAGCTTCAGAGAGGTTCTTATTTGCTGACGGTTATATAGGTGGACAAAAGGAAAAATGTAATGAGATAATAGAATCCAAAAATCACAAGGTTGTAAAGAATATTGATGTCAAAAATGAGGAAAATTGGGTTAGAACCAAGCTTTGTTTAGATTAAAGCTGACTCAGGGGTTGAGTCATCCTGGGTCAGCAGAGAAGTGAAAGTGCCCAACTGTGGGAAGAATGAATTGGATAGTACAGGAAAATGAACTTTTGGACAGAGGGCCATTGCATTTGGCCTTGGGTTTGAGGACAAGGCTTCAGAGATGACTTCTGGCTACATAAAGTTCTGTTGTGTAACTGATCAATAATATTTTCTGGCTTTATTTGCTAGTTTACAAATCAAATAATATAGAAGGAAAATGCTTAACTCTCTAGTCATTGTTTGCTAATGGGTATATAAAGAAAAACATTATTAAATTATCTGTCTTGGAGAATTATTTAACAATATGTTTTTAATGTAGACTTTTTTATACATACATATGTAATATGTACATGTGAGAAAACATTATTAGAAGTCTTAGCATATACCTTGCAAGATTCTTTTCTTTTCTGTTTGCAATTTCTACCCAGAATGTCTTGATCATAGATAAATTTGGGTAATCCCCTGTGTAACACATTTGAGTTAATCTTGTCCAGAGGCTTGAGTGCAGCAGACACAGAAGGGAAATGTCACATTGACCTCTTACCACTGAAAGTAGCTCTAAGTTTCCTCTCTTGTCACAATCCGCTTTACCCCAAAGATCTTTGTAACTATCAGTGAACTGAAAGACAACATCGATCACTATGTGTGTTCTACAAAGTGTCAGAAATTACTAGTCAGAAGAAGTTCTGTGAAAACCTAAACAACTCTGTGTTATGGTGTACTCTTTTTGCCGCCATACTAATTTCCCTTCCCTGCACAAACCAGGGCCAGATGATTTGTGATGAAATACTGTGATGAGTTTTATATTTAACTTCATTTAGAACCTTAATTGTAGGTGTCAGTCTCAACCTGTTCTTGGTGCTCCAGCAGTATCCCTTTTCTGTAAGAAAAGATCAGTAAGAGCTTATTTTTTGATGGCCAACAGCATAATTCTTGCCAGTTTTGAAATTAAAGGAAACATATTTGAAACCAGCTGGTCCTGAACCAGGTCCGATAAATTCTGTCAAAAGGCTCATGTCCTCTGAGCTGTGAAACATTATAAAAAATATACTCTAAGATTTCATAAGTACAAGATGTAAGAGTGTCCTGTCCATTGTTGAAGGTCACTTCTTTTAATTCAGGCTATTAAAGAAAGCTATTCTACCAGGTTTCTCAAGGTGTTGTAAGTCACAGTAACCAAAACTAACTTAAATTTCATAAATCATTGAAATCAAAGGTAACAGAAAGCCAGTATGGAACATACCCCATAACCATTAAGCTAGGTGAAGGATTCAGAAACCCAAAACAACTTTACCTAGATCTACTACCTGTTGAATGAATATTAAATAAATGCATGACCAATAAAACCATAGGCTTTTTTAGCAGCAAGGGCACATTGGTCTTGGGCATAATTTATAGTGAAGGAAACTGAGGCAAAGAAGAAGTATGTGAATTTCCTAGTGAGTCCCTACCTCATGGCAGAACAGAATCTAGACCAGTGATTTTCAGTTTTTTCATCTTAGGGCACACATAAACTAATTGCTAAAATTCTGCAACATGCCAAAAAATAAAATTTTTATCAACCTGACAAAAAAATAGGTGTAATTTTGATTCATTCATACCAGATGGCTATTGTTGTGTTGGCTGCTGTGTTTTTTATTGACAATCTTAGGTAAAAGAGTTCAGATCCCCTGACTAAATAGCAGGTAGTACATGTTTGAAATATTCTCGCAGCACACTGGTTGAAAATCACCGATCTAGACCATATTACTTTGCTCCCTGTCCACAAAGATTGTCATTAACCACTGCCTTTCATTCTCCCATTTTGAAACATTTATTTCCTATCTCCTTGAGACACATAACTTAGAGACAAATAATTTAATTTCATCCCTTAGAGATGCATTATCTTTCTTGTCTGTTACTGCAGAAATATTTGTAATGGGAAAGTTCATCTTTTGTAAGGACACAGAACTTGCTCAGTGTTCATACATTTGGACAAAAAGCTAGAAGGAAAGAACCTTCGCTTAACAGTTTCATGGTTAACTTGAATTATAGTTTAATGGAAATTCATTGAGCTGAACTTGGGAAGCACATTTTCCTTTTTCTATACCTTGATGTTCTAGTCACTGTCTAAATCTTTTGATTCTTCTTTTAGTCTCTCTTATTTTTTTTTCCTCCTTTTCACTAAGAAAAAACCCCCACCATTGGCCTGGGCCACGTTCTAGGTCTACAGTGGTTAACAGAACCAGATATTAGCCTTGCCACTCATGGAGTCCCACACAAAACAATTAAAAACAAATACATTTATGATTATAAATTGTGATAAGTGCTCTGGTAAGAAAAACTAGAACACCGTGAGCAAGCCCAGTGAAAAAGGGACAAAATTTAGTTTAGAGTTTTCAAGGATGGACATTCTAAGACAGTATTATTTAAAATGACACTTGAAAGATAACTGCATGTTAGGTAAAAAAGGATGAAAGAGAATTGCACGTGGAAGAAAGAATAACCCTGAAAACTCCCAGAGGTGGGAGAAGACCATGTGGCCAGGATGCATGGGCCAGCAGGAGAGCCCAGAGAGGCGGGCCAGCCACAGCCATGCAGGAACTGTAGTGTTTGCCGTGGTTGACCACTGACTCAGGGTAAGGTTTACCTGTTGGAGAGGCAGCTTCAGCTGTTGATAGAGAATGGTTTCAGAAGTGGGGAACATGGGACAGGGTCCCAATGAAAGCAGAGAGACCCAGGCAGAGGCTACCCAGGCTCCTGAATCTCTGAATCTCCTGTAGTACCACTGGGAAATACAGAAAAGGGTTCCTTTTCTAGATGCTTGTGGAAGTGTGGTACGGTAGAAGGAAACATTAAGAATTATCCTCAGTTTCATTATGTGGTGGGTTGATAGGCCATTTACTGGGAAGAGAAAATTGAAGTGAGAACAGGATTGGAGGGAAGCTTTTAAGAATTCAGTTGGGAGTGATTTAGTTTGAGATTCCTATGAGACACCCAAGAACAGATGTTAGAGGAAAATGTTGGATATACAAATCTCAATTCAAGAAGGATTTTGAGTTGGAGATAAATATTTGGGGTTTTCAGCCTGGTCAGTGTGTATATTTTATGTATACTTATTTATTTGCTAATTTGAATATGTTGTATTTGTCCATGGTATTAAACTCTAGAGGCACTAAAGGCCATGCAGTGAAAGGCAGATGCCCCCAGCTCTCCTTCTTATAAGTGGTACCTCCTACCCCTCTTTGCAAGCCCTTCGAGAAGTGTTCTGTCACAGCTATTAACTATCTACAGCCAGGACAGTAGACAAGGTCACATTAGGGAAAAAGTAGACACAAACAGAAGAGACTGAAGAGGAAGGACTAGTGATACCAGAGAAAACCCAAGTGAGTTGTGGCAGGCACTTAGGATGGGGGGTTTTCCATGTGTGGGAGGGGACAGCTAAGTATGGTGCTGCAAAGAAGCCTAATAAAACCAGGACTGAAAACATGTGCAGTAGATGGCTGAGGAGTAGGAGTTCCTAGGTAACTTTAGGAACAGAGGTGCAGGAAAATGGTGAGGATGCAAGCTATGGAGATAAGAGTGAAAGGCAGGCAGGGGGGACAGGTTTAAGAGCAAATGTTTTGTTGATGCGTAAGGGATTGAGAATATCCAACCATGAAACAAAACTACAGTGAGGGCATTTCTGTCCCTTGTTTCCAACATAAGTACCATTTTTCTTTTAAGAATGCATTGAAGTGTAGAGGCAGTCTGTTAATAGAGCAGAAGGTCTAGAATCAGACTTTTCTGGGTTCAAATGCTAACTTTACTACTAAGCAGAGAGGCTTGGGGCAAATTAGTTTCTTTATTTGTGAAATTAGAATTATACTTATTATACTTTCCATAATACAGGTTTATGATGAGGATTAAATGAGATTATGTATGTAAAGAGTTCAGTGTAATGCTTCCCATATTATAAACACTCAATAGGGAATGGCTCACTAGCTCTTTAAAAGCAAGTGCAAATACTTAACAATGGTAAAATACTGATAAAGAACATTGTTATAATACTAGAAACCAAGCAAAGAAAAGATATCAAATTACAAATTGTCGTTCTGTATTAATACTGAATTTGTTGTCTGGTTCAAGTTTGAATGATACTGATTCTTACATCTATACTATTGGCCACCCTCACCTTCATCCTACTCATCAACAAGGAGTTGGTACCCATTTGCTTTAGAAAACAAACATTTATGTAAATTTATGTGTGAAATATGACCACTCATTAGAGCCTTCTAAATTATGGAGTTACAGAAATTGCTCTGTAACAACCACGCTGCAAAAAAAGTACCCTAATGCTGGGTCCAATGTAAATGGTGCTGGTAAACATGACTGGTGTATTTTTATCTTTGCTAGAGCATTAAAGACATCCCAGAGTCCTAATGTTGAAAATGGCTCAGTATTAAAGCAGAATGAGAAACATGAACTAGTAGTGAATGTGATGGCTAGAGGCTTTTGTAATGATTAGCATTTGTATTTGTTGGGTTAGTAGAGAAAGACTCATATATTAAGCATGCTAGGTATATACCACCAGATACTACAAGTATCTGTGGAAGGATTTATTTATTTATTTTTATTTATTTTTCAAAAGAGGGGAAGGGAGGGAGAAAGAGAGGGAAACATCAATGCGTGGTTGCCTCTCACATGCCCCCAGCGGCGGATATGCCCTGACTAAGAATCAAACCCACAACCCTTTGATTTACAGGCCTGCCCTCAATCCACTGAGCTACATTAGCCAGGGCTTAATACTATTTTTAAATAACTATTATAGCTATTTGTATTATAATTAGCTATAAATGTGTCAGTCTTTCCTATAAGGTTGTAAATTTGCAGGTAAGGATTATGTGTATCAGTTGTAGTAATAGTTATTATTGCATCTTCTGCAAAACTGTGCCTATTATATACCATATTTTGCCATGTATACTGTGCACTTTTATGCCCAAATTTTTGAGGGAAAAATAAGGATGTGCATTATACGTGGGCAGTACTAATTCTATATCTATTTAAATAAATGTTTTTAATTCTTTATGCTTATGTGTTTTTTTAATGTAACTCTAGAAAGCAATAACGATATCCTTATGCAAAATAATACCCTGGAATACAATAATTGGTTTTGTTTTTCAATATAGGTATATAAATAATTAACTTTAAAAATTGCAGCAAAAGATTTTTTTCTTGAAAGTTTGGGCCAAAAACCTGGGTGCGCAGTATACATGGGAGCACATTATACTCAGCAGAGTATGGTTTGTTCCTACTTATATTTCAGTTAATGTCCCTAAACATATTCAGTCTTTTTTTTGGCATTATGACATTTGGCACTACATTGTGTTTGCATATCATTTCTCCCTTCCACATGACATAAAATGGATCCTTTTCTCTATCCTTATCTCTTTTCTCAGCTCTTATCATTTTATTGGTCAAGTGTCAGGGTACAGCTAGCTGACTGAAATTTAAATGTTTTGGACTAGAATCAGAGCTGTAGATAATTCGAAAGCAATATGTCCATGTTCTTAAATACTCTGTAAACCAACCCATATCGTTAGAGCCATCTTCTCACCTACATCTACCATACCTTGAATATGTATCCTTAATGAGCTTCTCGATAATGTGAAATAGTAATGAAAGTTCCCATTTCATATATGCAAGGTCTATCCAGTAGGTATCCAGATATATAATATGAAATACAAGAAACATTGTACATAGCACAGTGATACCTCAGTCCCCTTCAAAGTAGGCACCTGGCAATTATTCCCAATTGCACAGTTCTCCCAATTGCCATCAGCTGCCCCGTCATACCTTCCTGAATCTCACTGACAGTCTGAAATCTCTTCCCTTTCAAAGGTGATTTTAGTTTTGGGAAAAGCCAGAAGTCACAGGGCACCAAATCTGGGCTGAAGTGGGCTGAGTCACCTGGGCGATTTGATGTTTCACAAACAAACTCTGCATGTGATGATGACATGAGCAAGCACGTTGTCATGATGAAGCTGCCAGTCACCAATTGCCCACAGCTGCAGTCTTCTGATTCATCTGAATAGTTTCTGTGGAAGACTGTTAAGGCTAACATGAAGTTTGTTGCAGAGTTGTTGCTCTACTCACTCAGTCATTTTGAAGGCAGTGGCCACACAGTACACATGCTCACTCAAGGGTATCTGTCTCCCCCACTGACTAGTACCTTGAAGTCAGGATTGTTTATACATGTGCATTCCAGTCCACTCTCCTGGGCTGCCAGGTCACATCGATGTAGCACAAACCATTTTCTTTATATTAACAATGGCTGGACTTTTTCTGGACATACCTCATATGTGAAAACAGTCATAGACTTGAAGGAAAAAAGTCAAAAGGAGTAACAACAGCCTGCTAATATAAGTATAGACAATTATGAAAATAAAATTTTCATAACAGAATGAAGATATAGCAAAGACTAATTTTCCAGACTTATAGCCAGACATGGTATATGCATCCATAGTTCTAAGTTTGCATCACAACCTGACCTGGGTGATTTTCTAGCATTTGTTACTCATCAAGATCAATGATTTCAAGGTGGCCCTATATAAAAGGCATGGAATTTTTGCCTGTTCCTGATTTCCTTTCCCTGGAAACATTTGTTTCTGAAAGAAGCTGGAACCCTCTAATGTTCTGAACACCCGCCCTCCTGAGCCTGCAGCTGAAATCTGAAGCAGTACTGTGGTCACACTAGAACTTTCAGATTAGCCAGATTGCAGCTCTAGGATGTGGTCTTCTGAGATGACAGTGCAGAGAAGAGCCATAGGACACAAGCACACAGCCTAGCAACAGACAGGGTGAGATCAAATGTGAAACCTGACTTGAATTTCTACTCTAGCTATGCTGCTACACCTTGCTGTCCCATTTCTCCATTTTTGTCTCTCTCAAGTGGCCTATTCTGCCTGGTCTTCTAGCTGCTGCTAGTCCCAGAGCACTTGGGGCATCCAGCTGGCAATCTTGGCTGGCTCACCCTTGGCTCATTTCTTGGCTCTATAGTTCTAATTAGCTTAAGCCAAATCGGCCAGCCCCATGCTTCACAGAAAATTTGAGCAAATGGAACTTCCAAAACAACTCTTTGAGAGAGTATGCTTCTTCATAAGAGATACTGTGATACATGAACAGGTACACTCCTTTCTTCCAGACCGATTAGCCTGGCAGTGATGTTACAAATGTTCTGAACCATCACATTTATTAGCATAGATACAAATAAAGTAACAGATACATGGCATCTTGACAGGCACTTGATTTTTTTTTTTTTTTGAGAAAGTAAAACTCTTTATTTAGAAGCTGGAAACACATATATATTTTCAGGATTGACTTTTCCCCTATAGCTTTTAAGAAGTATCATTGGCATTGTTGTTTTCCATGGAGCAATTTCATTGACACTGTTTGCTTCTTTTCTTTTACTTTCTTTTTTTTCTTGTTGTTTACAGTTCTCTCCACTTTCTCCCCTCCCCCAGTCCCTCCCATCTCCACCTCCCACCTTTGATCCTACCCATCTTTGGCTTTGTGCATGTGTACATTATACATGTTCCTTGATGACCCTTCCCCTCTCCTCCCATCCCGTTATCCCCTCCTCCCTCCCCTCTGGCACTTGATTTCATAGTGAGATTAATTACCATGCATTATGCATTGCAGTGGTACTTGTTAGTGCCCTCAAAACAAGCCCATACTTTTTTTAAAATTTCACTTCTCCCATTGGATAAACTGAGGTCAAGGACTATGACTCACCTGATTTTGGTAGTGGACCATGACTATAAATGACACTTAAAATTAGGTGTATATGGGGGAAGTAGTGGCCAAGTGAGTAGCTGAGGAGGTGGTATAAGGTTGTGTATTCTTTTTCTGTCAGGTTCACAGAAATGTACACACATACTGTTGGTTTTTCTAAGGAGGCTAGCGAGATAGAACTTGCCAGGACTCCTCTTTAGGAGAGAGGTGATGTCTAATCCACCAATCTCGTAGAAAGTAAGATGCTTGGACCTCAGGTCCCTGCAGAGTATTCCCTCTTTAAATAAGCAGGGAAGAGTGACGAAAGTAGGGACACTCAGGGAAATGGCAAGGGAAGCATAAGAGCACCTCTTGAGTGAAGATGTTAAAAAAAAACCACACATCTAGTTGACAATGATTTTAGCATATTAAAGCATTTGTTACAATTAATGTAGAACTAAAAGAGGTAAAGAAAAAGTTAAGCAAACACAGGTAGAAGGTGAAAGAATAGAAATAAAACACTGAACATTAAATGTAGCTTTATTATCTGAGATTTGAAGGGGGAAAAAAGAACAGAGTCACCCAGGGGAAGCTGGCAGTGAGAGGTTTTTCAGGTCTTCAATAGCTCTGTTGCACAGCTGCTATGGGAGGTCCTCAACCGTGTGTCCTAGCGTACCATTTTATTTTCTGTAAGTGCATGACTTCCTCTTCTCTCCTGTGGAATATGAATGCAGGTGTCAGAAGCTCCTGCAGGAGGAAACAAGATGAGAAGACCAGACTGTATTGGTGTGTTTGGAAGTGGGAAGAAGAAAAAATAAATGTCAAAATCCCTTGGATGTCTTACCACTTAAATAAATGTGGGAAACTTAGAGATGGCTTATTCAACTCTGTACCTCAGGTCTTTGCACACAGATAAGTTATAACATAACACTCGCTATCCAAGAAAACCACAGACATTGAACAGGAAAAAACTGAAGGTCTTTAAGGACCAATCTTCCATGAGCTAAAGAAAACTGGAAAACTACAATGACAGTAAGGACAGTAAATCTTATCTTTAAAACTTTCGAGTGTAAGTAATTCCAATTTTTATTCTGTTCATCTCTCCAGAAAAGACTAAAATGAGACTTCCCAAAATGATATACTTTGCACAATAGTTACTATATATTAGGTAGCAAGTGTCATTCATCATGATGAATGACATCATGGTGAACTATCTGGCAGTTTACCTTGATGTTTAAGTTTTGAATTTCGTCCACGTGCTTCCTAAAGAAGAGTATCTGGTGTCTGTTTCAGGAGGTGGGCGGAAATCAGAGGCGAGTACAGTCTGAGCTGAGATGCAGCAGTGAAGCCCCATCCCTTCAGGCTGACTCTCTTCTGTCCTTGAGGTAGCTAGCTATAAATTACCTGTCTCCTCTGGTTGAAGAGAGTATGCTCAGTTCACATTTAATAAAATCAAAACAAAGAGCATTTTCATATTGACGTAGATGTCTCTTTATGAATAGACTACCTAGAAATTTACATAAAAGTCTGTTTCCAGTCACTGCCTCTGGGGAAGAAATGTATGCTGTGAGACAGTTTCCCTGAATGCTAGTTAGAACGTGTGATTTTGATATGCACACATTACCTTTTCTTTTTTGAGGTGAAATTCACATAACAAAATTAACCATTTTAAAGTGTTAGTACATGCACACTGTTGGAGGGTATTGCCTTTAATTTGTAAGAAACACAGTATCTGCGAAGTGTAATAAAATGAAATGCAATAAAACAAGAAGTATGCTTTGGGTTTTGGGTTAATATGTGTTCTGGGATTTAAATGTCTTTTAACACAAAAATGTTACAGAACCATGGAATCTTATTGTTGTATGGGCCCTTAAATACTGGTTGCAAATTATTGATTTGCTGATTTATTGTCAGCTACAGCAGGTTTGAACTTCTGTGGTGGCAGATGTACTGCTCTGCCACAGCCCATTTGTGTTCTGCACAGGTCTCACTCCAAGAAAATTCTCTCCCATCTTGAGTCTAAATCAATCTTGGATCTTCTGACCTTTGGAACTGATGCTTCCCCTTGGGATCATGCATAACTGATCTGTTTATTTTAATGCATGGCAGCCCCGAAATATGTATATTACACACATGGTACATGGTTCTTGTCATATCCTAGTTCTCCTCATTAATGAAAGATTCTGAAGTTCTGGGGCATGGTAATCCTATGTTTAACTTATTCACCAACACTTATTTTCTTTTTTTAAAATAACTAATAGGTGTGAAGAGGTATTTTTACTCTTTCCTTTCTAATTTATTTGTCCCTTTTTTTTAAACCTTACTGCTTTGGGCAGAATTTCCAGCACAGTATTGATTGGAAGTAGCAAAAGCAGCCATCTTTCTCTTGTTCCTGAGCTTAGGAAGAAATATTTAGCCTTTCACCATTGAGTAGGATGTTAGTTATGTTTTCCATAAATGCCCTATATCAATTGACAGTGTTCTGTTTCTAGTTTGTTGAGTGTTTTTAACATGAAAGGATGTTGAATGTTGTCAAATGCTTTTTCTGCATAGTCTAATTTAACATTTTTTGTATTATCCATTATACAGTTAGCACTCAGAAGTCATGCTCATGTGATCATTTAGTAGAGAACATGTTATAACCAAGTTAAGATAATTGCTTTGATGACACTGATCAACTCATGGGTAGTACCGGTACCTTATAATAACAAAATAATTCTAATTCCTTTTTACCATCCCTTGTATCATTACAGTAATTCCTTTCACTTATATATAAGTATACATAATCACACATTTACACACATAAGATATATACATAAGCAGACAATCAAATACATTGTTGCTAATACATTTTATTTTGAACAAATTATCTGTTAGATCAGTTAAAAATTAAAATCAGCCCTGGCTGGTGTGGCTCGGTGGATAGAGCGAGGGCCTGTGAACCAAAGGATTGCTGGTCTGTTTCCCAGTCAGGGCACATGCCTGGGTTTCAGGCCAGGTCCCCAGTAGGGGGTATGCAAGAGGGAACCACACACTCACTGACCTTTCTCTCCCTTTCTTTCTCCCTCTCTTCCGCTCTCTAAAAAGAAATAAATAAAATCTTTTTTAAAAGAATTAAAATTAAAGTTTTATTTTACCTTCAGTGATTTTCATTTCCTTATACTGATCTGAGTTTCTGACCTATGTTCCTTCTCTCTAAAATAATTTCTTTTCTATTTCTTGCAAAGCAGTTCTACTGGTAACAAGTTCCCCAAATTTTTGTTTGCCTGAGAAAGTCTTTATTTGTCCTTCATTGTTGAAGGGTAATTTCACCAAGTCCAGACTACTAGATTGGTGGGTTTTTCCTCTCAACACTTTAAATATTTCACTACACTTTCTTCCTTTTTACAGGGTTTCTGAAGGGAAGTCAAATGTACAATAATTTATAGCTGTGTTCCTCTATAGATAAGGTGGGTTTTTTCCCTCTAGCTTGTTTTAATATTTTTTCTGGGTCTTTATTTTTTTTTAATTTGAAAGTGATATAGCTAGGTGTAGGAGGTTTTTTTTGTTTGTTTGTTTTGTGGGGTATTTGACCTGCTCGATGTTCTCTGGACTTCCTGGATCTGTGGTTTGATGTCTGACATTAATTTGAATGTTGTGCCTCAGCTGAATATGGAGATTGGAGGTGATCACAGGACACCCTGGTCGGTCATTAGTTGCATAAGCAGGTGGCAGTACAGGATTGAATCCTGGGGAGTAGGGGTGGTAACATATGAATTACCACCTGCACAACAGGTCAATATGTCAGGCACTGAGTGTCAGCACTGCATGTCCAAGGCTACCCTTCCATATAGCAGCAAGCTCACTGAATAACACTTCCCATCTTTTTAATAACATAAAAGAATGCCAAAGCAGTCCCTCGATTTTCAGTTGATGCTGCAAGTAATCTCATACATTTAACAGCTGAAGGAGGTCAAAACTCATGATATTATGAAATAACCCAGGGACTCTGTTCATTTTATTCTTGGTCATGCTCATTTAGCCATGTGTAGTACAAGATGGAATACAGTTGTGGGCCCCAGGACACAAGTTCTGTATGCCACCAAGAACTGTGGCCTGAAGCAAGCTAAGGATTCTGGGTGTCAGACCAATCATCTGTGAGAGGAAAAGGGGCTGTGGAGAAAATCACCACAGCCCCTTCTAGCACTAACTGAAAGTGTGGACTTTTTATAGCTACGTAAAGGATTAAAATAGCGATCATTTCTTTATCAAAAGATTGCTTCATCTTAGAAAGTAAGTCACTTAATAAGGAATAATTTCTGTTTACTTAAGAATTTAAAATACCTGAATGTATTAATTTATCTCAGGTGTAATGATACATTTTTGTAACAGAAACCTAAGTACTCAAAGTGTATGTGTGGCTGTATGTGGGTGTGCATGCAAGTGCTTAAAAAATTGCTGCAAGTATTCTAGCTCTGCTTTTCAAAATTTTCTCTGCTCCCTATTTGTTAAAGAACTAAATCCAAGATCATCCGGAAAATTGGCTTGGTGCACTACTAGATCATGTGATTCCTGCCCTCCCCCTAACTCTTGCTCAGTGAGTCCCTGTACACACTGTTCAGTAAACAACTCAAGAGAACCAGGGCCCCAGTTCATTCACAGAGTATTTGGAAAGGGCTGTCTTTGTGTGGCTTTGACTTACTGACTGAAGTGGAATGGGGAGTTAGCACTTGTGTTTTCACTAGTTCTTTTTATAGCATTGAACCAGCTGTAGCTGGTTCACATTAGCCTGGGCCACCTATTAGCATATAGGTCTCTTATGCAGAATAAAGGGCTTCTGATGGAAACATTTTGTCACTCATGGTACTTCTGACTGTGTTTACCTAAATTCAGTCTGTTATGGGGTATAATTTAGAATGGCTCTGTTAAAATACAGGAACCCCTGGATGCTATTGAGGTCCATCCTTGAAAACAACAAACAAGGGAATAAAAAACATGGGTAGCCTACCCTATTAAACTACCCATTCTTTCCAGATTGAGCTTCCTTGGATCACTCTTTTTAAAGAGAGCTATATTTTCCCATCCGTGCTTTAAAAAATAAGAGGACAAAGTTGTTTTTCTTTTAGCCATAGCAAAAAATCATCTTATAGGACAATACTTTTCACCCCATGCGCCACAAGAATTTTTAAAACATGCACTACCTGAGTATTTAGTCAGGGGCACTGACCTCATCTCACTCAGATTGTGAAATTAAAAAAATAATGACAAGAGGCAACAACAATAGCCATCCAATGTGAATGAGTCAAAATTATACCTATTTTTTGTCAGATGAGAAAAATAGAATATATTATTTGGTATGCCACAGAATTTCAGTGGTTAGTTTATGTGTGCCACAAGATGGAAAAAGTTTCTATCTCACTGTTACAGGAGATAGAAAATAATCTGTCCAACCATGTACGGATAAGTTAAACAGAACTGTTGATATTGCTATAGTGTTCCATAGGTTGAACTCTGACTAAAGGCAGTTTTAACTTTTTAGGAATCATTACTAGCTCTATAGAAATCAATGTATGTATTAGAAAAATGGAAATGGGAAATGAAAACCATTTTGATTCATGGTTAGTACTGTGTGTTCCCTGTTTACCTCCTCATCAGGATCCACTTAATATCCGGTGGTCCATTTGTACTGTTTTCTGATAAGCTGGTGTTTAAATTTTATTTGTACAGAACATGTTTTAAAAAAAGGAATGAGTTGATGAAAAAATCTTTGACTTTTCAGAGTTCACAATTCAAATATTCAGAACCAACATACAGTTTTTATTTATAATTGTAGTTTATGTTTTGAAAGGCCAGTGAAATTCAGCTCCTTGATTTCTGTGAAATTTACACATGACAGTCTTTCTAATTACAGAGTCCAGAATGTAGCCATCACCTCAGGATGATCTGGCAAAACTGAACGGCCAACTGTTTTATTGTTTTAGATTAGTTAAGTGATGATAACCATGAGCATTTACAGTATTATTTTTAAATTGCCCCTGTGAGGTTTTCAGAGAGAACTGAATGTACTGCCAGATATTTTTGCAGGAGTCACAGATGTAAGAGAGAATTTTACACACACAGACACCCTTGACAGCACCCAAACGGAACACATTTTCAGTTAAACTCTTTGGAATGGACTACTTTTTTAATGGAGGAGTATAGGGAACATTCCTTTTCACAACTTTTTTTCATTATATACCATAAAATATTTACATTTTAATTCAATTGAGACATGTCCTTTACTGTGATTGACTCTACTGATCATGAAATAACAAATTGAATGACCATCCCATCTTTTTTGAAACAGCAAAATTTGAAATTTGAGAGTTAACACATGGTACTCAGGCATGGGCTAGGCCTGGCAAAAGTCAAAACACAAGGAACATTGCTCAACATTATACTCTTTCACTGTTTGGGTTCACAGATCATCTCGTGCATGAAATAATGTGACCATTTAAGTGATAGCCTGGTTCATTAATATTTTTAGTGTAATTTTAAATGCTAAAAGCAATATAGCGACATCCAAAGAAAGTTTCAAAATTTGCACAAATAGAAAAATTACTGTAATTCCACTTCATATATAATCACTTTCTATTACTATCTTCTAGAGTTTTTTAAATATTACTCTTTAAAGTTGAAATCATGAAACATTTTGTTCTTTGCCCAGAGAATGTCCCCAAACTATAATAGTCTTTACGCCCTATGCACAAGAGTCAGTGTGATTCAGGGAGGGAAAGAAGGGGACTTGGTTGGGAACCTACAATATGCCAAGATCCTGTGTTTTTATTTGAGGAATTAATTAACTAAAGCTTCCATGCAGTACTTGCTGGTGATGCTCTGCACAGCAGTAATGGAAAAGGCCAGCACCTCGAAGAGATGGTTGGTTGTGAGTTTTCTTGTTGCTTAGAGTGGTCTGCTGAAATGGCAGGAAACTGAAGACTCATCTCAGGCTGAGCTAGAACTAGAAACCAGGTTTATCTGGCTCTTGAGCATTGAAGGCAGCTTGCTTTGATAAATGTTTGTGGCCAAGTTATTTCATATTCTGTAGCTCAGTAGAACAGTGACCATTTAGAACCACTGGTCATAGTACAAGAATGGTTATTCTCATTCATTAATGGAAACCTATACTATTACAGAAAATAGAAAAGTACAAGTAATATTTTCATTTGAAGTATAAGCAATTACTGTCAGCTTTGCCTGTAAAGAACCCACCTGTGGAAACAGGTGTCAATAATCAAGTGTTCAGAAAATTAACATTAATAACATTATATCTTGACGTCAAAAACCATTTTTTTGCAAAACATCTATTCAATAATTAGAAAATTTCTCAGACTCTTTGATGAAAGTAAATACTACTGAGCATTTCATTGTCACCTCTTGCTTTTCCTGGCTGATAGCTAGCAATGAAAAAGACTATAATTTTTTTTAATGAAAAGGATAACAAAACCAACAGGGCCATATAAATTAGAAGAATGTGACTATCTATTGTTAGACATCCATGCCATGCTGCCTAGGGTATATCAGATGATGTAGAAAGATTTTTCTTTTCCTTTTTAAGACCAGACATAGAAGTGATTAAAAAAAACAGGTATGAATATCTTGACAAGTAGATCTCAAACATGAAATAAGGAAAAAAGGTATAAATGAGAAGGAAGAAATATCACTTCTAGTAAGATATCACTATAGAACTATTATTCATATATTTTTAAAGTAATGTGTTACCACTTACATCATACCCCAAACAGAGAAAGTCTATCCTTTGGACTGAGTCCCTGTATGTCCTTTTCTACCTCAGACCTGTGGACAGATCTTGCAGTGAGTGAAAGCAGTTCACATACAGCCAAGGAGGGTCATGTCTGGGGAATTCTCATCACTATCCTTTGTGAACAAGCATATTCTGTTTCTGAGTCTCTGTTACTATTATGTATGTTTAAACTTCCTTTATGACCAAATCAAAGTTGGGATCAAAAAGTGCCCACTTTGAATCTCACTATTTCTTGGGCCTTGTTGGCAGGTATATTTATGGTGGAAAAAATAGTAATTTTTATTTATTTTTTAAGTTATATTTTATTGATTATTCTTTTAAAGTTGTCCCACTTTTTCCCCTTTCCCCTCCTCCAGCAAGCACCCCCTCCCCACTCTCTCAGGCAATCGCCACATCATTGTTTATGTCCATGAGTCATGCATTTAAATTCCTTGGCTACACCATTTCCTATACTGTACTTTACATTCTCATGGCTATTCTGTAACTACCTATTTATATTTCTTAATCCCCTCACCCTCCACTTCACTCATTCCCCTATACCCCCTTCCCATCTGGCAACCATCAAAATGCTCTCTATATCCACGATTCTATCTTTGTTCTTCTGTTTGCTTAGTTTGTTTCTTAGATTCAATTGTTGATAGATACATGTTTATTGCTCTGATCTTCTTTTTCCTAAATAAACCCCTTTAACATTTCATGTAATAATAGCTTGGTGATAGTGAACTCCTTTAGTTTTACCTTGTCTGGGAAGCACTTTATATGCCCTTCAATTCTGAATGGTATCTTTGCTGGGTAGAGCAACGTTGGCCTTAGGTCCCTGCTTTTCATGACTTTGAATATTTCTTGCCAATCCCTTCTACCCTGTAAAGTTTTCTTTTGTGAAATCAGCTGACAGTCTTATGGGAACTTCCCTGTAGGTAACTAACTGCTTTTCTCTTACTGGTTTTAAGATTCTCTCTTTATGTTTAACTTTTGATATTTTAATTATGATGTGTCATAGAGTGGGCTTCTTTGCATCCATCTTGTTTAGGACTTCCCGTGCCTCTTGAACTTGCACATCTATTTCCTTCAGCAAATTAGGGTAGTTTTCTTTTATTGTTTTTTCAAATAGATTTCCAGTTTCTTGTTCTTTCTCTTTTCCTTCTGGCACTTCTATGATGTGAATGTTGGAACACTTGAAGTCCCAGAGTCTGCTTATACTATCCTCATTTTTTTAGATTATTTTTTCTTCTTGTCTTGATTGGTTGTTTTTTGCTTCCTTATATTTCAAATTGTTGATTTGATTCTCAGCTTCATCCACTCTACTGTTGTTTACCTGTAAATTTTTCTTTATGTCAATTAGTATATCCTTCATTTTTGACTAGATCTTTTTTATGCTGCTGAGGTCCTCACTAAGTTCCTTTAGCATCCTTATAACCAGTGTTTTGAACTCTGCATCTGATAGATTGCTTAACTCAATTTTTTTTCTTTTAAATAAAAAGGTTTTTTTTTTATTTTAAAGCAAATAGTGAAAAACTAGGTGGCATTAAAGAAAAAGAAAAACAAAAATTCACTTAACTAGTAAATTGATAAAGTGAATAACAGTAAAAATAAGATAAACTAACAAGTAACAAAGGTATAAAATAGTAAATTGATTAGATGATTACTTAATTGTTTAATTAAAAATTAGAACACTGAGCAGCACTTGGTTCCAGGAAGTTCCTAGACATTGGATTGGAAGCCAGAGAGAGAGGCGGTGGCTGCCCAGAAAGTTCTTGCTGATCTGGTTTCTCTTTCCTGCCATATCCATCTTTTCTTTTCTTTTTTTTTTTTAATTTTTTTATTGATTATGCTGTTACATTTGTTCTATTCCCCCTTTCATTCCCCTCCACCCTACCCCCCATCCCCACCATTACCCCCCCTTTAGTTTATGACCATGTGTCTCAAGTCCTTTAATTCTATATTTCCCATGCTATTCTTGCCCCCCCATCTATTTTCTATCTACTGTCTATGCTACTTATTTTCTGTACCTTCTCCCCCCTTCTCCTCCTCCCACTCCCCTGTTGCTAACCCTCCTTGAGATCTTCATTTCTATGTTTCCACTCCTGATCTAGCTGTCCTTTTAGTTTGCTTTTGTTTTAGGTGTGGTTGTTAATAACTGTGAGTTTGTTGTCCTTTCACTGTTCATGTTTCTTTAACTTCTTTTTCTTAGATAAGTCCCTTTAACATTTCATATAATAAGGGCTTGGTGATGATGAACTCCTTGAATTTGATCTTATCTGAGAAGTGCTTTATCTGCCCTTCCATTCTAAATGAAAGCTTTGCTGGATAGAGCAATCTTGGTTGTAGGTCTTTGGATTTCATGACTTGGAATACTTCTTTCCAGCCCCTTCTTGCCTGTAAGGTCTCTTTTGAGAAATCAGCTGACAGTCTGATGGGAACTCCTTTGTAGGTGACTGTCCCCTTAGCTCTTGCTGCTTCTAGGATTCTCTCCTTCATTTTAATTTTGGCTAATGTAATTATGATGTGCCTTGGTGTGTTTCTTCTTGGGTCCAACTTCTTTGGGAGTCTCTGAGCTTCCTGGATTTCCTGGAAGTCATTTTCCTTTGCCAGATTGGGGAAATTCTCCTTTATTATTTGTTCAAATAAGTTTTCCACTGGTGGCTGTGCCTTTCCCTCTTCTGGTACCCCTATAATTCGGATGTTGGAGCATTTAAAGATGTCCTGAAGGTTCCTAAGACTCTCCTCATTTCTTTCAATTCTTGCTTCTTGACTCTTTTCTGTTTGGCCATTGTTTGCTTTCTTCTGGTCCACTCCATTGATTTGAGTCCCAGTCCTTTTCATTGCTATTGGTGTCCTGTGCAATTCCCTTCATTTCAATTAGTTTCCCCTTCATATATTTGTCTAATTTGTGGCTATAATCAACCAGTTCTGTGAGGATCCTGATCACCAATGTTTTAAACTATGTGTCTGAGAGTTTTGCTATTTCTTCATTGCTTAGATCTATAGGCTCTGGGGCTTTGAGATCTTCTTGCGCCATTTTTGGTTTGTTCGCGCCCTTTAAGTGTGAGAAGCGGCGCCTTGGACTCCCAGGTTGCTGGGTTGTGATGCTGTATGTGGGGGTGTGGTCAGAGCGGCGAAATGGCAACCCCCTCTGCTGTTTCTCACAGCTGGTGAGGAGCAGTGCCTTAGGTGGTTCACCTGGGCAGAGCCACTCAGAGTCACTGGGTTATGATGCTGTATGTGGAGGTGGGGTCAGAGCAGGGAAATGGCAGCACCCTCCACTGCCGCTTGCTGCGGGGACCCACCAGGCCCCGGTCCAACCGCCCACTCCCTCGCCTGTCCACCCGCGCACAAATGCGCGACCACAGTCAACACGCAGCCCCGCTCCCCCGCTGTCTCCCCCGCAGTCGCTCGCCTGGTCGTTCGCTGGGTCTCTCACTAGGTCCAACTCTGCGCCTGGATTTCGCGTGCCGGAGTCCGCCTGACTGAGTTTTCCTGTGCAACCCCGCTTCACCAGCCGCTGGTTTCGCCCCTTACCGGTCAGGCTGAAGAATTTGTTGTTAACGGACTTCCGAAAAGTTCAATTTTCCGTGTTCTGGCTGTGTTTTCTGTTGCTAATATTTAGTTGTCTCTAAACTTGGTTGTGTGAGAAGGCACAGCACATCCACCTATGCCTCCATCTTGGTGGAAGTCCCCTAACTCCATTTTGTTTAGTTCTTTTTGTGGAGTTTTCATCTGTTCTTTCATTTGGGTCATGTTTTTTTGTGTTTTTTTTTTTGTCTCTTCACTTTGGCAGCCTCCCTGTGTTTGTTTCTCTGTATTAGGTAGAGTTGTTATATGACTCCTTTTCTTGATAGTATGACCTAATGTAGTAGGTATCCTATAGGGTCCCGTGGCACAGCCTCCCCTGCCACCCAAGCTGGGTACTCAAGGTGCACCCTTTGTGTGGGCTCAGTATATCCTCCTCTTATAGTTGAGCCTTGGTTGCTGTTGGCAGATCAATGGGAAGAATTTACCCAGGCCAGTAAACTGCAAACACTGGCTGTGATCACTGACCACCAACCTCCACCCCCCACGGAGGATCAGATATGCAGGGACAGGATGGTGATCTGTAGCTGTCCACTGGGTGTGCAGGCTCTACGATATCCCAGGTGTTGCAGGCCAAGCTCAGCCCCCACTTGTGTTTTGCCCTGGGCCACCCCACCTGAGGTATAAAGCAATCTGAGATGGCTACTACTCGTGCTGGTCTTGGATATTCCCAGGAGAAGCCAAGCTGTGAATCTAGGCTGGCTGCTAATAGTACCAGGTTGTAGGGAAACTTAGCAAGAGGTGTGGGAGCTGGGTGGGGGCTTACTGAGGCTACATGTTGCTTCTTTGATAGGATTTAGGAAGTTGTCACATTCACATGGAAAAGTTACAGTTAAGAGTTTGGTAGGCCCTTGAGTTGGGTCTCAGGGGATCTCCAGGTGAGGCAAACAGTGTTAGCCAGGTTGATGGTGTCTCAGATATGGCACCCACCTGCTGGCTCTGTGGGGGGGAGGGCTCAGAAGAGGGACAGTGGCTTCTGCCTGCCTTTCTGTCTGGGAGAAAGTATCTCCCAGCTCTCACCTCGATCCTTGATGCTTCAGTTCTTCCCTGTATGCCATTGGTGCCTTTCAAGCTCCTACCCCAGCATTGGAGCTCAGAGGGAGTGAATATCAGTAAGTCCGTGTATGGATTTTTTAAGACGAACTGCTTGGGACTCCAGATGTTTTTTTTCCATCTACTCAATACCCACTTGTTTTTCCAGCCAGAAATTATGGGGCTTTATCTTCCTGCTACTGGAACCCTGGGCTTGGGGACCTAGTGTTGGGCTGGGACTCCTCGCTCCCAACATATCCATCCCAATTTTTTATCCACCACATATGGATATGGGACCAGCCCATTCCACATCACCCCTTCAACCCATCTGAATGGATATGGTTTCTTCAATTTTATAGTTGTCAGACTTCCATTCAATGCAATTTCTGACAGTTCTGAGTGATGGTTGTTCTATAGTTTAACTGTAATTTTTATGTGTTTGTATGAGAATGAAAGCCATTTTTATGTACCAGTAGTAACTTTTTAAGGGTTTTATTTACTGTTTTTTAAAGACAAGGGAAGTGTGGGAGAAAGAATCGGAGAGGAATGTCTATGTATGAGAGAAACATCGAACCAGGTACCTTTCAATTTGCAGGATAACACCTAGACAAGTGAGCCATTTCAATCAGGGCAGAAACAATAGTAATTTTAATTACTGTCCAACACAGAGCCCACAGGTTTATTTTGGTAGTGAATGCTATAATTTTATTCAGTAAAGTTTTAATCTTTTTGTTATTTTTGGTGGTTTTTTAATCTTTTTTTAATTAAAATTTTATTTAAATAATTGTAGGGTCACATGTAGTTGCAAGAAACAACACTGAGAGACCCCATGTGTATCCTTTACCCAGTTTTCCCCAATGGTGATGTTCTCTAACACTGTAGTTCAGTATCACAGCCACTGTATTCCGTTGATACCATTGACCTGTCTTGTTCAGATTTCCCCAGTTTTACTTGCATGTGCCTGTACTTAGTTTTATGCAATTTTATCACATATATAGGTTCAGGTATGGACCACAATCAAGGTACTGAACTGTTGCAACACCACAGTGATCCTTCTTTCTGCCCTGTTATTGCCACATCAACTTCCCTCCTGCCCCACATCCCTCCAAAAGCACTTCCCACTACCCACCTTCCTGCCCAAGCCCCTAGCAACCACTAATGTATTCTGTTTCTTTTCATTTTCTCCTTTCAAGGATATTATGTAAAATATATAAATATACACAAAACCTTTTGAGATTGTCTTTTTTCACTCAGCATAATTCCCTAGAGATTCATCAAAATTGTTGCATGTGCCAATAGTTTCTTTCTTTTTATTGCTGATTAGTATTTCACGGTATAGATATACCACAGTTCGACTTAACATTTGACTTAACATCTTGATTTTACATTTTGGTTACTATGAGTGAAGCTACTTTGAACATTCATGTACAAGTGTTTTGTGAACATAAATTTTTATTTCTTTGATGAACGTCCAAGAGTGTGTGCTCAGTTTAATAAGAAACTGCCAGACTGTTCCCGGAGTGGCTATGCCATTTTTACATTCCCACCAGCAAGATATGAGTGACCTTGCTTCCTCAACAGTATGTGGTGTTTTCAGTGTTTTTTATATAACCACTCTTGTCTCTATATTTAGTCTTAAGCTAAAAGTTTTAGATTTCCAGTGTTTTTTCCCTTTCCACACTTGGGAGCATATCTCAGGAGCTTGTCAGTGTAAGAAACACCCAAACCTATAGAGAATTTTTGTAAGAGTTTGAGCCAAAACTGACATTTGCAGAGGAGCAAGATCTAAAATGCTCCAGAGAATAACATTTTTGCAGTTTATTTTGTGTGTTTGAAATTAAGCAGTGTATGTATGAAAGACTAATTATAGGAGGGTGGGAGAAAGCAAGTCAGGGATTGGATTACAATATTATGTGCTCTCTTGAGGGTGGTTACTCCTTAAAGGGGTATTACTTCTGGCACTTCAAATTAACCTAGATGCACAAGAACAGTGGATGGGGTTTTACTTAAGAACCCTTTGCTGAAGAAGTTGCAGGCCTGGACCAGACAACACACCATGACCTGTGCAGTTAAGGAAGAATTTGTGATTTTTTTACAGCACCCATTTTTATTCACATGCTACTTAAAAAAAAAAATCTGAGTGTGTCTTTCTGTAAATCCCACTAGACTGCAAACTTTATCAACAGAAGACATTTCATTCTGGTTTGCATCTTTAGCATGGCCGGCAGGGCCTGGCACAGGTTAGACACCAAGTTGAATAGAGAGGGGGATGAGCAGAGAAGGTGCTTTTTACTAAATGCATTCATCATTACATGAGTTAGTATTTATTAGGCGTGTTCAAGGTTCATGGCTGTATTATGACTTGGAAAAAACATAGTGAACTTAAGTTAAAAATAATCTTAAGTCTAGTCTAGATTATCAGCTACATCCTAGATGCAGCTAAAAACAAAGAAGAAAGAACTTTTCTAAATACAAAAGTAAGAGGACTTCCAGCCAAGATGGAGGCATAGGTAGAAATACTGTACCTCCTGGCACAACCAAATTTAAGGACAACAAAGATTTAGAACCAAAAACACAACCAGAACAGACAGAAAATTGAACTGTACCGAAGTCTGACAAACAACAAACCATTCATCCAGACTGGTAAGAGGGGCAGAGTCGGCAGCCGGCAGAGAGGGGTCATGGCAGGAAGAGGCGGTGGTTAGTGGACCTGGGTGCAGGGAGGAAACAAGCAAACCCAGTGAGATGTGCAGGGCAGTTAGCTGACTTCGGACACATATTTGAGTGCAGATAAACCAGGCAAAAAATGGGCAGTGAAACAAACCTCGCAACCCAGGGCCCCAGCACAGATGGAAAAAACTCATGGGGGTGGAGGTTCTGGGAGAGACTCCCAGCCTCACAGGAGAGTTCGTTGGAGAGACCCATGGGGTCCTAGAATGTACACAAGCCCACCCACCCAGGAACCAGCACCAGAAGGGCCCAATTTGCTTGTGGGAAGTGGCAGAGGGGACTAAAATCTGAGAGAAAGCAGAAAAAATGCCATTGCTCCCTCTCTGACCATGCCCCCACATACAGCATCACAACCCAGCCACTGGGTTGCCCCGCTCTAGTGAACACCTAAGGCTCCGCCCCTCATACATAACAGGCGCAATCAGACCAGGCTCAAACAGAAGAACTGCTCAAAGCCCCAGAGCCAATACTTCTAAACAATGAAGAGATAGCCGACCTATCAGTGCACAGTTCAAAACACTGGTGATCAGGATACTCACAGAACTGGTTGATTTTGGTCTCAAAATAGATAATATAATGAAGGCTATACTAAGTGAAATTAAGGAAAATGCACAGGGACCAATAGTGATGGAAAGAAAACTGGGACTCAAATCAATGGAGTAGACCAGGAAGAAGAAAGAAATAACTAAACAGAAAAGAATGAAGAAAAAAGAATTCAGAAAAATGAGGAGAGGCTTAGGAACCTTCAGGACATCTTTAAATGTTCCAGCATCTGAATTATAGGGGTGCCAGGACAGGAAGAGGAACAGCAACAAGTGAAAAACTTATTTGAACAAGTAATAAAGGAGAACTTCCCCAATCTGGCAAAGTCAATAGACTTCCTGGAAGTCCAGGAAGCCCAGAGAGTCCCAAAGAACTTGGACCCAAGGAGGAACACACCAAGGCACATCATAATTACATTAGCTAAGATTCAAATGAAGGCGAGAATCCTAGAAGCAGCAAGAGATAAGGGGACAGTCACCTACAAAGGAGTTCCCATGAGACTGTCAGAGGATTTCTCAAAAGACACCTTACAGGCAAGAAGGGGCTGGAAAGAGGTATTCCAAGTCATGAAATCCAAAGACCTACAACCAAGATTACTCTATCCAGCAAAGCTTTCATTTAGAATGGAAGGGCAGATAAAGCGCTTCTCAGATAAGGTCAAGTTCAAGGAGTTCATCATCACCAAGCCCTTATTATATGAAACGTTAAAGGGACTTATCTAAGAAAAAGAAAATAAAAAATATGAACAGTGAAAGGACAGCAAACTCACAGTTATTAACGACCACACCTAAAACAAAAGCAAACTTAGGGACAGCCATGGAGCCACAAAAATGGAGATCACGTGGAGGGTTAGCAACAGAGGAGTGGGGGGGTGCAGAGAATAAGTAGCATAGATGGTGGGGAGAAAATAGATGGGGAGGTCAAGAGTAGTGTGGTAAATGTAGAATCTAAAGAACTTGTGACACATGGACATGAACTAAAGGGGGGAATGTGGGGGGAGGGGTGTGCAGGGTGGAGGGGATTGAAGGGGGAAACGGGACAACTGTAATGACATAATAATAAAATATATTAGAAAAAGAAAAAAATAAGAGAGAAAACTGTTCATATTTTGACTCAGTGTATTAATCCAAAGGAAAACCTCCACCCTGTATACACTGAGATCAGCACCGATGTTCATTAAAGTCACTGTTTCTCTTTGAGCATCATGTCCTGGCCTGAGCTGACAGTACCCAAACTTCCTAGCCCAGGACCTGTGGCTAGCACAGCCAATTCACTCCTAGTTCATGGAGCATTTGCTGACTTACTGTTCAGAAACATTTGTCAACAAGATCATGCCTGTTTTGTGCTTTGCCTGTTTCTTAGTCCCACAGTAATGAGGTAAAGGAATATTAAATAGTTGAAGGAAATGTTTGCTATTCATGTGGATAACTAACTAGTTTCCAATGAATCTCATATACCTTGCTCCAGGAAAGCATGTATATCATCAGGTAACACTTTGCTTGCGAGTGAAACCCTAAAATTTGTTCTGTGATCAGTTAAAAGAACTGTGGAGTCCTGGCTGGGTAGCTCAGTTGGTTAGAGAATCGTCCTGATAAGGGCACATATGACATCAACCGATGAGTGCATAAGTGGGTGGAACGGTCAAGTGTTTCTCTCTGTCTCTCTCTCTCTCTCTCTCTCTCTCTCTCTCCCTCCCCCTCCCTCTCTCCCTCTCTCTCCCCCCCACTTTCTCCCCCCTCCCTGTCTCAAAAATCAATCAAAAAAGAAAAAAATGAACTGTGGAAGAACTAGAATCAACCATCAGATATTTAAAAACCAGATTACCCTAAGAAGAGGTTGTTTGGGAGAAGGTGCCTCTGACCTTTGGGAGGGAATAGGAAGCCAAGGTGCTCACCCACTTCCCGTACCAGTGGGTGAAAATTAGCGGACACCCTTGTTGCCTTTCTGGGTGGCTTTGAGCAAGACAGCCCACCCACAAAGGGAACTATTTCCCTATTTGTAAAGAAATTTAGTCAGAAAATCTTTCTAAGCAATTGGTGGATGCTATGTTAAGAAATGAGGTTAAATTTGAAAATGTAGTAAGTTGGAAATACATACTAGTTTGAAAATAGTAAAATCATCATTCTTTTTTTTTTAAGCTTTGAATTTTATTTTGTTTTTATTTTATTTTATTTATTTATCTTTAGAAGGGAAGGGAAGGAGAGAAGGAGAGAAATATCAATGTATGGTTGCTTCTGGTGCATTCCCTGCTGGGAACTGGCCCCTTCTGGGAACTGGCCTGCAACCCAGGCATGTGCCCTGACGGGGAATCGAACCTCGATCTTTTGGTTCGCAGTGCCGGGCACAATCCACTGAGCTACACCAGCCAGGTGAAAATAGTAAAATCATCATTCTGATCAAGAAAACTATTATCCCATTATGGTATAGACTTTAAACTTAACACAGTACTGTATGTCAATTATATCTCAATAAAACTGAAAAACTGAAGTAAAATAAATAAAATAGAGCAGTATTATCCCTTCCCAATGTACTGATTGCCAAACCTCTACTGGAGGCTTCAGCTTTAGAGCTAGGGGTACTGAAGATGACATACCTTTATCATTATCTACATAGACTAAAATAAGGTCTGACTCAGATATGTACTACTTTTTGAAGGTATGTAGATGTGATTTTTTTCATTAACTAAAGTTCTTTATTCACATTCCTTAGACTTTTATCTAATGTAATTATTCTGTCGTAGAATCTCGTCCTGGCTACCACATTACATTGAGTAGACATATCTCCTTAGACTTCTCCTGGCTTTGGGCATTTTCTTAGACTTCCCTTGTTTTTGATGACCTCGACAGTTTTGACCAGCACTGGTAGGGATCTTTTACAATCTCCTTCTTTGTAATTTATTTGATTGATTACTCAATATTAGACTGGGGTTACGAGTTCTTGGAAGGAAGATCACAGTGATAAAGTGCGGTTTTTATCACATTATACCAGTATGCCTTATCACTGTTGATGTTTTGCCTTGATCACAGTTTGTGTCAGGTTTTCCACTGTAAGGTCACACTTTCTCCCTCTTTCCATCTTTGGGAGGAGGTCACTATGTAGAGCCCACATTTGAGGGATGACGAGTTTTGATCCCTCTCTGTGACAGGAGTAATTATTTGGAATTCTAATGCATGGGAGATTTATTTCTTCTCTCCCACTTATTTATTCTAATGCACACAAGGGGGGAGGCAAGAAACCCAGAATTTTATTTATAAAATATTGTGGGCCCTGGCAGGTGTAGCTCAGTGGATTGAGCGCAGACCTGCGAACCAAAAGATTGTGGTTTGATTCCTAGTCAGGGCACGTGCCTGGGTTGCAGGCCAGTTCCCAGCAGGGGACACACGAGAAGCAACCATACATTGATATTTCTCTTCCTCTCTCCTTCCCTTCCCTTCTAAAGATAAATAAGTAAAAATTTTTTTAATTGTGTATTTATTCTTACATGTTGGAACTTCAGTCACCTTCAAAGCACTCTTCATCTGATGTAATACACCTATCAAGACGTTTTTCCTATATCTCAAAACAGTTTTTGAACTCATCAATTTTGATGCCTTTTAGTGCTTCTGCTGTTTTTTTGTTCCACCTCTTCCACATCAGCAAAACATTTCCCTTTGAAGACTTTTTTCATGCAGACAAAAAAAAAACAAGTCTCTCAGCGTAAGATTGACTGAATAGGGAGTGTGGGGCATGGAGATTGTGCCGTTTTTGGTAAAAAATTGCTGAACACTCAGCATAGTGTAGGCAGGTGTGCTCATAAATTACCCATCATGAAATAGGCAAATATGTTGAGTCTTCAAAAAACTTTCACTGAAGCCAAACACAGCCTCTCACTTCAACACCAGCTGATACCCTGATACATATGGGTTCCTAGAACACTCACCTAATGGGGGAAGCCTGTGCTACAAAGGGGCCTGCTCTCCAGAAGATAATTCTGGTTTTGGGGGGGTCCCCCTTTATAAATTATAGAGAGATAGATATAAATATGTATGTGTATGCCTATATATTTGTGTATATATATATGTATATAGATATAGAGACTCATGAGTATTTATTTTATACTTTGTGTTATAATCCAGTGCTATTTTATTTATTTTGTTACTCAGACTGTTCCAGCTTTTGCAACTGAAGCTCTTCGGTTGACTCCCTTTTTGTCTTTGACAAAGTCCCATCATTGTGGGTTTTCTGTTTTGTTCTGTTTTGTTTGTTCTGTTTAGTTTTGTTTTGAGTAATTTCTTACTTTCTGGCACTAAAAGATGTTGCAGTCTCATCTTGTATATTTCCTGCCCCACCCCTAGAATCAACCATTTCTCCAAGGAGCTTGGATTCCTTTTATTGGAGAATGGTTTTAGATACCAAGAAATGCAAAAAGATTAAGAAAATACAAGTTCATTTTAAAGCATTATAGAGTTGATACTGGCTTCACTAATCATGGTCAGAGGCTTTAGAAATAGGAATGCTCTGTTTTGGAATGTTTAATATGTAGCTGTGACCACTGAGAGGGATTATCTACAGCCCAAGGAAAAGATCCTACTCCCAAAACTGTTCCAAAGATAGAGCTTTCCCTAGAAATTGTACTCACTTAGCATTTCTTTGTTGTCACTCCGACAATTTTCAGTATCACCCGCAACCTAACTGTCTTTCCTTGGATGGCACTTTGATCATTCACTGTCATTATGAAGCATTTCTGGAGGACCCAGTGTAGAATTTCTTCTGTCAGCCTCAGTGACTCTCTGTGCCATTCCCAGTCCCCAGAGTGGGTTTCTTTCCTCCTTTACTTCCTTAACTGGGGTTCTTCACTACATGCCAGCAATGTCATATAAAACACAAAGGGTGTTTTTAGCATTAGTAATTCTATTTTTATGAAAATTTGGGAATATTTTGGTTATGGTTTTTTTAATATTTTATTTATTAATTTTAGAGAGGGGGGAAGGGAAGAAAGAGGGAGAGAAACATCAATGTGTGAGAAATACATTGCTCAGTTGCCTCTCTCACACCCCCACAGAAACCTGGCCCGCAACCTAGGCATGTTCCCTGATGGGAATCGAACCAGCCACCTTTTGGTTTGCAGGTCAGCTCTCAACCCACTGAACCACACCAGCCAGGGCTTAGTTGTGGTTTTCTAATGAAAATAGTACTAAGCAATAAATAAGTGGAAGGAAGGATAAAATAATCTGGGTGTACCCTTCCTTTGGTGTATAATGTCACTGATTTTGGCAGTTTTGCAGGACAGATTTCATGCAGAAATTTTGTATTTCTTGACATTTTTATAAATAATATTTTCTTGCAGATTTTTCTCTAAGTCATTACAACAATTATAGAGTAAAAGGCCCTGGTTCAAGAAAATTATTAGGTCTCTGCTTTCAGGGGACTTCTTGGCTAATTAAGTGAAATGGTTCCTTCCTGATTTCACCTGTCAGAAAGAGGTACAATGTTTCTACAAAAGTGAACACTATGTTTTCATGATTTTGTTTTTACAGTTTTAGTTGTTTTAGATTAATCCAGAGAAGAGTGTATGAGGTTCCCTTACCACACAATTCACTTCTCATTAAATCGGCGTATTCAAGGGATCAGGCAGGTTCAGTGAGTTACAAAGTGTACTCCATCTGACTTAAGAGGAAAGATGTATTAAGGGATTCACAATGCTTATAGAATCATTGGGAAAACTGAGGAAACAGACTCTATTGAACTTTTAAGACTCTCAAAGCAGCACTGAAGAGCCAGACCACTACGGGAGCTGCTGTCTCTTCCACAACCAGATATGGAGCGCTTCAGCTCTGTGCTGACTCCATAGCCACAGCTGGCAATAGGGAGCTGCATGATTAGGAAGTTGTTGCTACTACTTCCAGCTCTAGAACCACTCTCTGGCTACAAGCTAAATCAACAAACTAGATTCCTCATTCCTGCCATTTTGACACACCAAAGCAACTGGTCAAACCCTGAGATTTTTGTTGATTGTATGCCTGCTAGAAGCAGCAAAATCGAGCCTTCTGCTGCCTTTGATTGGCAAATTCAGTTATTTCACAGACTCTAGCTGCAAGGGAACCTGAGATGTATAGAATTTGCTTCCCAGCCTTTGGAGTTTAGGACAGCCCATACAAAGCAATTGGAAGCCTTCATATTCACTAAAAGAGTTAGAAAGAACTCAGTAGGAAATGAGAAATACGACCCTAGCCAGGTTATTAGAGCATCAGCCCGATACATCAAGGGATTTGCGGGTTTGATTCCTGTTCAGGGCACATACAAGAAGCGACCAATAAATGCATAAATAAGTAGAAAAACAGACATATCTCTCTCCCTCTCTCTCTGTCTCCCTCTCTCTCTGTCTCAAGTCAATAAATAAAAAAAAGAGAAGTAAAAAATGTATGAAAGTTGTAGAGGACAACAGCAAAGCCCCATAGTCCTAAAATTTTGTTTTAGAATGTCATTATCAATGGAATGCAAAATGTACAAAAATCTAATTTTATCTTTTAACTTAATGATCTATATTAAAAGAATTCAAAGTCCCAGAATCTCTGGTTACATTACTTGATAATAAATATTAAAAGTATAAAATTTTATGCTATGGACTACAACTATTGAGCTGTGATTTAAACAGGAAATTTAATTAGTAGAGGCTAAAAAGTGGGTATGTATAGTTGAGGTGCACTTTAAATATTTTTGAAATAAGCAAATATTAGTGCAAGTAATTCCATACATTAACAAATTAAAAAAAACTAATGAATTTTGACTTTTTTCTGTGCTGTTTGCTTCTCCAGTGCATAAACTTGTGTTATTTCTAAATATTTCTATTTCTGTCTTGTTACAAAGTTTGTCATAGATTCATTTGTGCTTCGTAGTCGAAACAAAATTCAATTCAACAAATTTACTTGAGTGCCTTCTCACTTTTTAAAGGATAGCCATTATCTTCTAAGTAAATGCTCACTGATTAGGGTTATTAAATAGTAAGTGTGGAAGAATGATAGTACTGAGGGCTTAATAGTTCTTGGAACTTTTAAATAGAAAGTGTTGGTAGTTAAGCAAGCAGAAATGAATGCTATATGTGGTTGAGAGCTTCTGTTCAGCATTCAGCCTCTAAGAGGATATGGTCAAATCCTCAAGAGAGAATGGGCTGAATGAAGTCTGGGAACTCTGCCACCAGCCAGCACAAAAGCCCTGCAGACTGTCTCAGCTTTACCCAATCCAGCATATTTAACAGCTGGGTTAGAAGATAACAAATTCCCCAAATAGCTTCTTGCTCAGTAGTGAACTGAAATGGTAGAGGGGGAAACCAGCATTTTGGGGAGATCTAACTCAACCTAACCATGAGCTGCTGGGGCCTAAGAGCAATGGCAGACCTTAGAGCTTTGCTAAATGTGTGGCGGCGACAGGCTTTGGTGTGGTATTCTGACCTAAAATGGTGTCCGTGCATGTATTAGTGTGGTTTCTGAAGGCCATGCAGTGTGTGGTGAGCAGTGACATTGAGAGGTAAGAAACTGTCTTGTGACTGATGTAGCAGCTGAGAAAGTGACCCCACAGCACCACTGCTCAGCATGTCAAGGCAGCTTTATCATTGTCTCTGAGACCTCCCATAAATAGTAACTCTGGTAAAGTGTTAATGTTTATCTTATTTTAAAATGGTCATTGGTAGGAGAGGAAACTTCAGTGAAGATTGAAAAAGCAGTTTGGAGTTATATGAGTCTGTTCATGGAAGACTGTGAACAAAAATGTGATTTGGGGGAAGGCAAGGACATGTGCAGATATTTCCAGTCTTTGTAAATTTGGGAAATTATAAAGGTCTTAGAATGGATCTTATTCATGCATGAGGATTTGGGCATATTGAATCTTGTGTATTGAATGTAGGATACTCTCATTTATTCTACTTTTTTCTACTGAAGTCAAACCTTTTCTAGTATATTGTCTTCTTGACCAACATCTTGTATATGTCAAGGTTTATAAAGGCCTTAATATGTGAATATATATGCAAACTGAGGTGCTTCTCTAAAGTGAAATTTATTTTAAACCAAATTCAGCCCATCTGCTTATTTGTGATATAAAATACTATTTAGATGATTAAAGATACAAGATTATTTTTCCATTCTGCATTATGGAGTGCTGTTCTGTGAACTTCTATAACTGTGATCTTCTGTTTTAGAAAAAGCTGCAATTGAATGGTTAATGAATGTTTTCTGTATATTATGTACAAAAAAAGCATTAACATGAACAGCATTATTCCTGCTACAAACAAAATAGTAATTTAGCTGTATGCTGTCATGACCTGTATAGCAATACTTAACATATTTTTAATTCATTAGAGGTTGGGTTTTTTCCATTATATGTTTAATTCAAATATGTAAATTTCTTGAGGTCATTCATCATAGTGACACGTAGATGTCGCTTTTTAATTGCACTGTTTAAACTTTAAGCACACTATCACTAGAGGCTTCGAGTGTAGTGTTCCCATTCTGGGACTTGCGGGCTGCATTCTCAGTCTGTCCTACTTACACTGCAGGCACAATGCTGGTGCCTGGTCCTTAGCAATGGTCCTGCTCGCAGAAAAACTGAGTCACATGGCCCAGCCAGTACTATGAGGATTACCAATGAGGAGGAACCCCGCAAATCACATTCTCCACTGTCAACCTCCCCAGGCGCCCCCTAAATCTCACACCTGGCAAGGTAGGAGAGAGCTAGTACAGCCAAGCACAGCATAACTCCAAATAGCGTTGCCTCTCCTTTTTGCTGAGTACTCAAAAGACATTTGCTATTATTATTGGACATAACGTTGTTCTGTGATATGAAGTGACTTGGCTGGTGATGTCAAGGTTACCTTGGAATGACTACTCAGGGAAAGCCCAGGAAGGAGTCCTTTGAGGTAGGACCAGAATGAAGAGATAGAGCCAAGCATGAAAAGCTCTGGAAGACACTTTATTCAGACAAAGAGATCAACTATTGCAAAGAAAAGGATGAACTTGGAGTGTTCCAGGAGCAGAAAGGAAGCTAGCGTGGCTGGGGCTTAGTGAACCCAGGGGCTTAGACAGAAGACAAGTGCAGAGGAGGAAGCAAGAAGCTTCATTCCAAGAGTGTTGAAAAGTCTTTGGGGTTTTAAGCATGGAGTGGATGTGATCTGATCTATACTTTGAGAAGATCACTTACTCAGGCTGCTCTAGGTCAAATGAAATGTAGAGGCACAAAAAAAAATTCGAACAGGAAATGAGTCAGGAGGCCATTTCAGGAATCCGTACGGGTAAGACTGGTCACCTGGATCAAAGTGCTAGTGAGAAAGTGGTGAAAAGTAGGGAGAATCAGGATCTGTTTTAAAGATGGAGTACACAGTCCTTACTGATGATTGGATGTGGGATGATAGAAAGAGGGGAATCACCCTAGCTGGTGCAGCTCAGTTGGTTAATGCATCATCCCATAACTTAAGGGTTGCAGGTTCAAACCCAGTCCAGGCGCGTATTGTTCCTGGTCTGGGCATAACATCAATGGATGCTTCTCTCTCACATTGATGTTTTTGTGTCTCCCTTCTCTCCCTTCCTCTCTCTCTAGAAGAAATGGGGAAAAAATGTTCTCAGGTAAAAAAAAATTTTTTTAAAGAGGAATATCAAGGGTAATTATGAGGTTGTTGGTTTGATAGTGGTCTCAGTTACTGAACTAGGGGTGATTTGAGGCGATTTAGCAGTGGAACTCTTGAGTTCTAAAATGTCCTTGTTGAGGTAGAGGTGCCCATTAACACTGAGCTGGCGAAATCAAATTGGATATGAACTTGCAATGGAGGAGAGAGATCAGGAAATAAAAGTCCAGCACTGTGCCCGGATAAGAGTTACCTTGTTTACTCTACGCAAAACCACCATAAAACAGGCAACATTCATGTAAGAAGCAGAAATGAATGAAAGCCACTTTTTTAATTAAAAGGTTTTTGCCCACTGAATTAATACCAGTGGAACAAAAGAAAAAGTCTCAAGTGTATATAGGAACTTAGGAAATAATGTATGTATATATATTTCAAAGCAGTGGGAAAAGGTTAAGACTATTCAATAAATAGTGTAAGGGCAGCAGGTGATCCATATATAAAAATATAAAATAGCACTCTCATCCTACAGCAGGATAAATTCCAAATGGATGAAATATTTAAACATAATGGGAGGGAGGTGGGGAGCAAGAGGCGGGGGAGGCTGGGATGGGAGAAATAGACAAAAAACTGTACTTGAAAAATAACTAAATAAAATTAATTAAAATAAAAAAAGAAGTATTTAAACATAAATCTAAAACTATAACAGTTTTAGAAGAAATTATGAGAGAATTCTTTTGAAGTGGAAGTTTTTTTTCTGACTGTAATTTAACATTCAGAAGTTTCCAAAGAAAATATTAATACTATTAAACCTGCGTGATAAAGCCAAAAGTTAAATGGCCAACCAGAATATTTTTTGTAATCTCTATTACAAAGAGGAAATCTCTGATACACAAAGTGCTCACTGAAATTAATAGAGAAGAGCCAAAAACTCAATATAAAAATTAGCAAAGGATATGAACACATAATTTATAGAAAAAGAAACATGAAAATGTTTAATGTCTCCTAATAAATAAATATAAATTAAAATAACACTATTATTATTAAATTTGCAGCTATCTAAAACTTTAGTAACATTTGTTTGGTGAGGCTGAGGGCAAAACAGCACTCACACTGGTGGAGAGAAAATAAATTGTTATTACTCCATAGAGAAGCCTTCAGTTGTGTGTGTGTGTGTGTGTGTGTGTGTGTGTGTGTGTGTGTATGACATGCATGCCTGCATGTGTTGTTTTTAAACATTAACTCTATGACCCAGCACTTTCATTTCTTGAAATTTTTCCTACAGATACACAGTATATGTATGAAATACAACATTATTATTTGCACCATTGTTTGTGATAGCAGTAGGGGACATATCCTAAATAGTCATCATTAGATGATTAAATTATGCCCTATTCATAAAGCAGATTCCATGAATTTATATGGAAAAAATTATGACAAGGATTAATTACAAAAAGCAAGGAGAAGAATTGTATTTGAAATGTGCTGTATTCCTTCAAGATGCACACACACACACACACACACACATACATGCACACACACTCTGGAAGGATATATAAAAACAAGTACCAGAGATTATCTGTGAAGGGCATATAGGACTAGGAGAAAAATGGTAGGGGAACTTTTCATCATATACTCTGTATACTTTTACAGTTTGAATTACATATTATCTAGAAAAATTATAGGACTTCTTATACACAGTTATTGTTCTTAGAATTTTTAAACATCATAACTATTTTAGAAAGTACTATGTAACATATACCAATAAAGATATACTTTGAGTATTGCCAGCCAAGATGGAAGCTTTCCTTCCTCACACAACCAAAAGAAGCATAACAATCAATTTAAAAATAAAATAAACCAGAACTGCCAGAAAATCAAACTGCATGGAAGTCCAACAACCAAGAAGTTAAAGAAGAAATAATCCAGACCGGTAGGAGGGGCAGAGATGGGCAGCCAGGACAGGGAGGACATGTGGCAAAATTAAAAATTCACACAGTGTTTTTTAACTTCAGAAGGAAAAGTATTTTACAGTTGAGAAGCCTGGCAGACACCACCTTAATTGAGTAATAAAAGTGAACATCATCATCAGTAATAGGACATATTGAACTATTGTGCCAACTCTTTCGAAGAATATCACATCACTTCTGTTTTATTCATACCAATGATACATAAGCTGGATCTCATCATGAGAAAATATCAGACAAATCTAGACTGGGTGTTTATATACTACAAAATTACTGTCCTATCTCCTTCAAAAATATCAAGGCCATGAAAGTCAAGGAAAGACTGAGGAACCCCTTCCAAATTGCAGAGAATGAAAGGGATTGACAACTGAATGAAACACATGACTGAATTATCTCCTTTTGCTACAAAGGACATGACTGGAACAATGAGTGAAGTATGAGGAGAGTCTAAGAATTAGGTAGAAGGATATATCGATGTTTGTTTTATGGTTGTATAGGAGCTCTATAGGAGAAAACCCTTGTTTACACGAACTTACTCTCTATGATTCAGGGCGGGTACAACATGCTTTGTGCTATATTTAGAAGTTTTAGTAAAATTGAGATTTTTTTCCAAAAATTTCTAAATTATCACAAAAGTGAATAGGAGGTGAGTAAATAGAAGTAAGTGAGGCCCATACTTTATAGATGGTTGCCAGGAACAAGGGCAATGCAGGCCACCAGCTGAAAGGAGACTTCTCTGAACTTTCAAAGTGTGCTGGTCCATTAGTCTACATACAGGAGCTGGTGTGCAGAGAGTGAACAGTAGAACAACTGGTAATCATTGCAAAACAAAGACCTGTGGGCAGCAAGTGCCCTGTGTACCCAACCAGGTAGGAAGATGAGACTGGGTGAGAAGCTGGTAGGGCATTCAGTCCTGTGGACTGAGGTAGGTGGGCTAGAAATGGAGCAAGTTTATATGGGAGAACCTCTTCTCTGACAAAGAATTGTCTTCTGAAAGTGACCCGTGTGCATGGTTTACTTCTTGAAATTGAAATTACTCCATTTTAAAATATCTTAAAACAATTTAATATTTCTCAGTGATATTGTTCCTAGAACAGGTATTCCTAAGATTGCAGAAGAATTTACATAATTACCATTGATATTTGAAAAAAAAGCCTTGTGTATGTATGTCTTCTGCCTAGGTAGTTGGTGTTTTATTTGGTCAGAGCAGGTAGAACATATACCTATACTTTATTCACTCGATGATTTATAAGCTGTTGCATTAGATAAGACTGGTTTCTAGGCCAGTTAGTCATCTTAGTGTGTGAAACCCTGATTCAGAAGCAAATCATCTCAGAATGATCAAGCAAACACTGTCTTGTGTTGGGTCTGTAGGCCCGGTACAGTAGTGCCTTTACCCCTACGTTCCTTTACTCTCAACTGGCTTTCTCAATGGAACTGCAGAATCCTAAAGATTATTTGAGTGACCATCTTCTCATTTCTCCCAAGATTGCACATAACTAGTGCCATTCTAGATGCACAGGAGAATCATTATCCATTACAGGAAGGACAGCCTTAGAGTTTGGGGTCCTAATTCCCTCACACAACCCTGGTCATGAGAAACTATGATGACTGTGGTTTGTCCAACATACTTTAATATTTGGTGATGCAGAGGAAACCATGGGACACTGTAACTTGCCTGTGGCACTAACAAAACATGTGCCCCATGATTGGTGCCTTGTTCTTTACTCTGCACTCGGCTGCAGACACTTGTGTCTTCAGGTTACATTGATGAGTAGGCATGAGAAAATGGGAATACCAAATAACACCTCTTTGAGAATAAGTTGTGGAATAAATGAGAGGAAATAAGACTACATTCTGCCCAGGGCTGCTGATTTGATTTGGCACAGTCTTAGCTAAGCTCCCTCCTTCCCTTACTCCCTCTCTCCAACCTTTCCTTCCTGTATCTTGTTCTAATTTAGAACTTCACTAGGACATCAGTATTTCCCTTCCTACTCCTGCAGTGTAGCAATGTAGAGGTCTCACTTTGTGAATTACCTGTATAAGCAATTTTGATACCTGTTATTGACTTTAAGGGTAGGACCTACATCATATACCTTGTATTTCCACAAAGCCTGAATAAATAGCCATCAATTAATTCTACTTGGTGCACCAAGTGTACATGTATACTGATCATCTGTAATGCATAAGGCTCTGAGCTAAGGGCTGTTATGAGTATATGAGAGAATAAGATATATGATCTCTATCCTGAAGAAACTTTTGGCAGAAAGGAGAGAGAAAATATCTGCTCAAACTTTTATAATACAGAGCAGAATGTGACAAGAACTAAAATAAAGGGAAAAAATAAAGCACTTTGAGCACAAAGAAAAATAAAGAATTGTTTACACTATTGCAATGAGAGAAGTCTTCATGAAAGACGTGGAATTTGAATCTGATTTTGAACGTGAATGTTCTTAGATAGGTAGAGGTGCCAAAAAATACTAGGTTATTTTAGAGGAACTAATGGGAGTCAAGACTGAGATGGAGAGTAGGTTGCAGGAGTTTGATCTTCTTAGACTACACATGTGCCAAGAGACAAGTAGGAATCATTGGAACACCTCTGAAGGTCCATGACTAATTAAGTGACATGATTAACTCTGTCTGTTAAGAAAGCTTACTTTAGCAGCAACCTGTAGGAAGGGTTAGAAGAGGGAAGGAATGAGGTTAGGAGACTGGTTGGGAAGTATTTGCCTCATCCATGTAGGAAGCAACAAAGGTCACAAGCAGAACAAGACAGTGATAACAGGAGTGAGGAGGAATGACACTAGCATATGGAGGGAAAATGGATAGACTATAGCAACTGGATGTGAAAAAAGGAAATAAAGAATACCCTAAAGTTTTGAAACGGAGTGGCTGAGAGCCTGATGAGGCCACATTACACAGAGAGGGAACATGCAGGAGGAGGACCAAGTTTGGACATAGAGCTTTGTTCATAGAAGACATAGAGCTTTGGCAGTCCTCTGCATAATGATGGCAAAGTAATGGAACTAGATGAAATAAGATACTGGCCAGTTGCATTTGCTTTGTATTCTCTGGACCTAAAAAATACAGCAGCCGTTTCAGTTTGTGTACCCTGGGGAGCATGGATGCATTCATACCACTCTTTGCCAGTGATAGATAAAACTCTGATTAAATCGTCTCCTTTAGAGCATTCGGGCTATTTCTTTCTTTCTTAAATACCTACACTTATATAGCACGTTATTTATTTTCTTTACGTATTCCTGGCATGATGTACACATTCTTTAAAAAGTATAATACTTTACATTTTTGGTTAACTGCTTTGTGACAGGGATGACAGACAGTTCATTGGGTAAAGAATGGTAATTCCAACAAATGTCACTGAAACAACTGAATATCCATATGCAAAAGAATTGAATTCACTCCTACCTCACACTATAAGCAAGAATTAACTCGAAACAAATCATGCACCTAAATGTAAGAACTAAAACTCTTAGAAGACAACAGTAATATGTCTTTATATTAGGCAATGGTTCCTTACATATAACAATAAAAACATAAAACAATGAAAGAAAACTGCATAAATGGGACTTACTTAAAAGTAAAAACTTTTGCATTTCAAAGGATATCATCAAGAAAGTAAAAAAACAACACTGCAAAAGGGAGAAATTTATTTGCAAATCAGGTGTCTGATAGGGAACTTGTATCTAGAATATATAAAGAATTCATTCAGCTCAACAACAAAAAAATAACCTAAATGTATGGTCAAAGGATTTAAACAGACATTTCTCCAAAAAGATATACAAATAACTAAGAAGTACATGATGATCAACATCATTAGTCATTAGGGGAATGCAAATAAAACCATAATGGGATACGACTTCACATCTACTAGGCTGTCTATAATAAAAAAGACAGAAAGTAACAAGTGTTGACAAGGATGTGGATGAATTGGAACTTTCATATTCAGCTTGAGGCAGTGTAAAATGGTGCAGCCACTTTGAAAACAGTTTGGCAGTTTCTCAAAAAGTTAAACATAGAGTTAATCTATAATCCAGTATTTGCACTCCTAGGAATATACACATGAGAATTGGAAACATATGTCCACGTAACTTCTACAAGGCATTCATAGCAGCATTATTTGTAAAAGCAAAAACAGTAGGAACAACCCAAACATGCATCAGCTCATAGATTGATAACCAAAATGTGATATATCCATATAGTGGAATATTATTCAGCAACAAAATGGAATAAAGTACTGACACGTGCTACAACATGGATGAACCTTGAAAATGTACTGTGTGAAAGAAGATGGACACAAAAGGCCACCCATTGGCCCTGGCCAGTGTGGCTCATTTGGTTGGAGTGTCATCATGTAAACTAAAAGTTCGTTGGTTCAATTCCCAGCCAGGACATATGCCTAGGTTGCGGGTTTCCTCCCAGGTGGAGCACATTCTAAATTGATATTTCTCTCTTGCATCTGTGTTTCTCTCCCTCTCTCTCTCCCTCTCTCTCTCCCTCTCTTCCCCTCTCTCTTCCCCTCTCTTCAGGAAAAAACATACACACACACACACACACACACACAAAGTCATGCATTGTGTGATTTCATTTACATGAAATACCTATCTTGGCAAATCCATGGAGAAAGAAGGCGGACGTTGCCAGGTCCTCAGGGAAGGGAAGATTGAGGAGGCCGCTTAGTGGATGAGGTTTCTTTGAGGGCTGATGAAAATATTCTGGAACTAGATAGTGCTGATGGTTGTAGAGCATTGTGAGTGTACTTAAGTCTTCTGAATCGTATACCTTAAAATGGTTAAAATGGTAAATTTATAATACATGTGTTTCACCACAATAATGAATTTTACCATATATAAATTGTCTCAGTAAAGCTGTTATAAAAATAAAAGGCATAATAGAATGGATTAATCACCAAGAAACTGTACTGAGGGGAAAAAGCCATTCACAAAGATTATATGGTGGATAATTCCATTTTCATGCCATTTTGAAATGACAAAATTTTCGAAATGGAGGACAGATTAGTGACAATTTGAGGGATCCTTTTGATGATGGAACTGTTAGTATCTTAACTGTGCTGGTGGCTATAGGACAGCGATTTTCAACCCTTTTTCATCTCATGGCACACATAAAGTACCTACCAAAATTCTGCAATACACCAAAACATATTTTTTGCCAGTCTGACAAAAAATAGATACAATTTTGATTTATTCACACCAGACAGTTACTGTTATGTTGGATGTTGTCACTTTGTTATTTGATAATCTAAGGGAAAGATCAGTGCCCCTAAGTGAAGAGTCAGGTACTACATGTTTTAAAAATTCTTGCGGCTCACTGGTTGAAATCGCTGGTAGATCATCCTACACAGGTGATATAACTTCATAGCACTAAATGCACATATACACACTAGTACAAGGCAAACTGGTGAGATGTACTGAAGGGTTATATTAATATCAATACTCTACTTGTAATATTGTACTGTTGTTTGCTGGTAAATAGTACATAATTGGGGGGAAATGGGCAGAGGGTTCATAGGGTCTCTAATATATCTTACAGGTATATGTGAATCTCAATAAATATTTTAATTATTATTATCCCAATAGATATTTCCATTAATAAAACTGTGTAAGAATAGCTATATATATTTTTGAAAACTTGTTTTACAGGCAGAGTTCTAGTAACATCTAAAATGTACCCATCCTGCTTTGGTTTGTCATGGTCATGCTGTTCTCTTCATGAGAAATAAACACAGTCAAAGTCCAGGAGGGCACCTGTTATGTCAGCATTTTTATTTGTGTCTTCCTTAAAGATCAAGCTTGCAGCAGGTGGTTTGGTTTGGTTTGGTTTGGTTTGGTTTGGTTTGGTTAATTTCAGAAATTCAGTATTTTCCAAAAATAGAGAGGATGTATCAGTGTAGAAAAGACCTGTTAAAGGCTTTTTTTGGCATTCTTTTAGTTAAGTCACTTTTAAGCAAAGAAAGATTTGTATTTCTTCCTGTTGTCTGATATTACAAAGTTCACGTGTCACATTTTTATTTTTAGCAAAGAGAAAATATGATTTTTAAATGGATAAAAATCACATTCTGGGTAAATGATCCCGTTAACATCCCGTCATGTAAAAAGATAAACAGCAGGATTAACTGTTTACTTTAGGAGTACAGTCTGGTTGTTTTTCTGGAGGAGAACACAATGTCCTGCTGTATCTGTTTCCCGTCTGCCCTGCGGGTTGGTGGAGCTGGGGAAAGGCCCTCCACCCACTCAGCTCTCTCTCTCTCTCTCTCTCCCTTCTTCCTCTTCTTTCCCTTTTTAGTGACTCTTTCCTCTCATGTTCACGTTCAAACTCCCTTCTCTTCTCCCCATTCTCCCTTTCCTTTTTTCTGTCTTGCTTTTTGTTTCTCACTTCGTCTAATTTCTTCTATTTTTTCCCAAAATTGAGGCTTAGTAAGAGATTATAACAGAGAGAAAGATCCTTGTTGATCTTTAGAGGCTGCTTAAGTTGACACTGACCTAGAATAAAATAGCCAGTACTGACTGTGATTCCGGGAATTCTTGGTGGACTGCTAAGAACTGCTCTCATAACTCATGTAAACATCCCACGTGTTCACTGGAATCTCCTCTTTCAGTGTACATGCATACGCACACATCTGCTGTTTCTCTTTTCTTGTGTGTCTATGAAATTGAGTTACTGATTCAAAGGGGGAAAATGAATATTATTTTGAAAGGGTGGGAAAGAAGCACTTAATACAACAAAAGAATTCAATTACAGTTTCACTAAAACTCTACAGATGAACAGTTTTTACTTTGTGTGCTTTGTTCTGTTGCTTTTACAGAGTAACAATACATGTATTGATATTTTTAGAATTTTTAAAGTATTCTGTGATTAGTGTGATGTACTAGTGAGCTAGTAAGAGAAGGAAAAATATTCTTAAAGACAAATATTAACTCCATAATGGACTTTTATACTTCCAGCGTGATATGACTGACTGAGCAGTGAACCTCTTATCGGTATTATTTTATGTTGCTGGGAATGTGCTGGAATGTAGTTTCATTTGGCACTGATTTTAGTCAGTTCTTCCAACATGGTGCAGGCCTCACCCTTGTAGCTCAGAAACGTGTAGAATCAGGTTCCTGCCGAATGGTTCCTTATGGCTAAAACAAGCGATGCTGCCAGAACGTTGTACCCTTGAACTACTTTTTGCCTCCTGCCTTTTTTTCTCAGCTGGGATGGGTAGAGCATTGCTGGCTGGGGGTAGGGGCAAGCTGAAGACACTGGATATTTTAATGATCATTCATTGCTTTACCTTACAAACAAAACTGCAGCAGCTGGATGATGAAGGCAGCGTGGCAAGGCCAATCACAAATTGGTTGCACGTGTGACAGTATCATTTCTGTGTGGGATGGTATGCTATCAAACATCTTTCCCTAAGCCCCTTCACACAAGAAGATTACCCTTTTTATAAAGGTCCACACACCAGCTTACAGACTTATGAGAGCTAGCACACGATAAGAGAAAATCATCTTCTTGTCAATGAACTCCATTTGTAACAAAGTAGAGTTTCCTGGTGGGTGAAGGGATCTAAGATTTTGAGCACAAATTAGGTGCTGCCATATACAGGGGGATGAAACAGATTAAAGTGATCTGGACGGTACAGGCTCCAAGCAGCCAGGAGCCTGCACCCATTAGCGGCAGAGCCCAAAGCAGCCTCTCCTCTTCAGGCCAGCTGTTCCCCTGCACCACATGCTTAACATCATACAAATGGGATGAGAAGTTTTATGTGGATAAGGGTATATGTTTTAGGCATGGGTATAACATTGATCTTAAATAAGTGACATTCACTTGAAAAATTGCTTATCCAAGAATTTTGAATGACAAACTGTGTCATGAAATGAATGCAGTTTTGAGGCTCCAATTCTAACCACAAACATTTTACTTCCTCTCTGTAAGACATTCTTCATTGCTCTTGTAGCATGTATCTAAATTAATCACTTCTAAAAATAGCAGTGCCCTCTCACATGAGGCATAGGTACCACCAACACAGTGTTCAGTGCTGCATAGTGTGTGGAAAGTCTCATGCAGCCTAAGCCCTACCTTGCTCATCGTTGGCAGTAGGGAGTTTGATATGAACTGAATGTACATTTCGCCTTGTCCAATGGGTATTCTGTGCCAAAAGAGCGAAAGGATGTATTAACCCTGCTTCCCAAAGTGGGAACTTTTAATACTGGTCATCAAATAACCTCAAAATGCCAATTCTGACCTCAACATGGATTGGCTAGCAGCCAAGTTCACAGTATTTCAGAGCTTTCTTTAAAAGTATATTTTACTGATTTTCCCAGTAAAATTGCAGTTTTCCCAATTTTCCCCCTTTATGCCCCCCACCACCCTGCACCTCCCAGCCCTCCAGCCTTCCCACTTAGTTCATGTGCAAGGGCTATACATATAAGTTCTTTGACTTCTGTGGTTCCTATACCATTCTACCTCTCCCCATCATTTTTATGCCTACCTACTATGCTTCTTATTCCCTGTACCTTCCCCCCATTCTTTCCCTCCCCCTCTCCACTGAAAACCCTCCGTATGGTGTCCATTTCTCTGATGCTGTTCACTCTTTGCTTAGTTTTTTGTTTTAGTTTTTCTTTTAGGTTCAGTTGTTGATAGTTGTGAGTTTGTTGTCATTTCACTGTTCATAGTTTTGTATCTTCTTTTTCTTAGATAAGTCCCTTTAACATTTCATATAATAAGGGCTGGGTGATGATGAACTCCTTTAACTACACCTTATCTGGGAAGCACTTTATCCGCCCTTCCATTCTAAATGAAAGCTTTGCTTGTTAAAGTAACCTTGGATATAGGTCCTTGCGTTTCATGACTTTGAATATTTTTTTCCAGCCCCTTCTTGCCTGCAAGGTTTCTTTTGAGAAATCAGCTGATAGTGTTATGGGAACTCCTTTGTAGGTAACTCTCTCCTTTCCTCTTGGGGCTTTTAAGATTCTCTCTTTATCTTCAATCTTGGGTAACTTAATGATGATATGCCTTGGTATGTTTCTCTTTGGATTCAATTTCTTTGGGACTCTCTGGACTTCCCGGACCTCCTGGAAGTCTGTTTCCTTCACCGGATTGGGGAAGTTTTTCGTCATTATTTGTTCAGATAAGTTTTCAGTTTCTTGCCCTTGCTCTTCTCCTTCTGGCACCCCCATGATTGGGATGTTGGAAAGTTTATAGTTGTCCTAGAGGTTCCTAAGCCTCTCCTCATTTTTTTGAATTCTTGTTTCTTCGTTCTGTCCAGTTGGATATTTATTTCTTCCTTTTGTTCCAGATCATTGATTTGAGTCCTGGTTTCCTTCCCTTCACTCTTGGCTTCCCTATATATTTTCCTTATGTCATTTTGTGTAGCTTTCATTTGTTACTGCTCAATCAGTTCTGTGAGCATCATGATTACCAGTGTTTTGAGCTCTGCGCCAGATAGGTTGTCTATCTCCTTGTCACTTAGCTCTTTTTCTGGAGTTTTAATCTGTTCTTTCATTTGAGCCATATCTCTTTGTCTCAGCACACCTGTTATGTAGGAAGGGGCAGAGCCTTAGCTATTCATCTCATCAGGGCGGGGCAACCCATCCAGCTATATTGTGGTTTTGTATGTTGGAGAGGGGTCAGAGAGAGAACAATGCCATTTACTCAGCTCTCACCCCACTTTCAGTCACTTTCCTCGCTGTTCACAAGCAAATTGAGCCCTCCTAGTGCTGATTAATGGGGGGGTGGGCTTGTGTACATTCTAGGACCCTGTGAGTCTCTCCAACAAACTCTCCTGTATGACTGGGAGTTTCTCCTGCCACTGCAACCCCCACATGTTTTTACAGCCAGAGGTTTTGAGGCTTTAGTTTTTCTTCCTGGAACCCTGGGTTGTATGGTCTGTCTCATTCCCTATTTCTCCCTCCTGGTTTATCCATACTCGAATGTGGGACCACCCAGTCCACTAATTTGCCACATGTCCTCTCTACCCCACCTGCCCCTCTCCATCTCTCCTACTGGTTTGGAAGAATGTTTCTTAAAACTCCTTGGTTGTCCAACTTCCATCCAGTTCTATTTTCTGACAGTTCTGGTTGTTTTTTGTGTTTAAATTGGTTGTTCTTTTTCTTTTGGTTGTGTGAGGTAACAAAAACCACCAACCTGTGTCTCCATCTTGGCTGGGAATCTCTGATTATTTAAATTTAAAATGATTAGAATTAAATAAAATTTAAAAAGCAGTTTCTCTCTTTAGCCACATAGGAAGACTCAGCAGCCCCATGTGGCTAGTGGTTACCACATTAGACTACATAGATATAGAGAATTCCGTCAGCACAGAGAGTTCTCTTAGACCACACAGTGCTTTAGACAGAAAGTCTCTTTCTTTTGCTTACTACAGCAGTGTGTAGACCAGTTATACCTTCACTTGAAATATGATGGAAATTTAGCTCCAGAAATTAGGCTGGTAATTCTCCACTTTTATACATTTAAAGTCATATTTGTGTCAGATATGTTTGTATATTCATTTAATTGTATTTTTAGAGTTTTCTTATTTAATTTATAGTCCTGGGCAAGATACTAAACCTTTTTCAACTTCTGTCTTCTCTGTGCTAAGTAAGACTAATAAAAGCCTAGCTCTTAGGCCTTTTTAGGATAAGACAATGCAAATAGAACAGGGCTTGACACTAACCAACTGTTATCAAGATAAATTTCTATCTTACATACAGTATGAAAAAAATTAATGTTTGTATTTTAAGTTTCTAATGTGGGGAGTGATTATTGCAATAGATAACTAATATAGTAACTGATCAGTAAAGAAGACAAAAAGTTAGTAAAGACAGAAGATTTGAAAAACACGCTTTGTCACTTCCTGGACTTTTGGCTAAGATCAAGTGAAAAACACACGTAAGTAACTTACAGATCATGTATAAAACCCTCTACTTAACAACTAGAGCATATGCATTTTTCTCATTTGAAACGTTCATAAAAACTGATTATGTGCTAAGGACATAAAACAAGTCTCTAAACATTTAAAAGAATCATTATTACAGGACACATTCTCTTTAGTGTAAACAAATTAGAGTTAACAACAAAAATATATGTTGTAAATGCTTATAGAAAAAGAAAATTTAAGTCCAAATAACTCATGGATCAAAGAAGAAATAATAATGGAAAATTTTAAATACCTAAAACTAATAAGTACTAATACTAAATATCAAAATGTATGTGATATTATAAATTAGATATTTAGAAGATATTTTATAGTTTAAACAAACCACTTAATTTTATTTCAAGTACCAGGAAATGACTTTATTGAATTCACTACTGTAGGTTGTTTTCCCTTTCTTTTTTTATTCCTGTTTTGCATTTTTTTTCTTTTTATAAAATTTATTGTGGTGACATTGGTTAAATACAGGTTTTAAGTGTGCATTTCTTTTTTTAAATTTTTTTTATTTTTTATTTTTTATTTTTTAATTGATTGTGCCATTACAGTTGTTCTATTCCCCACCTTCATTCCCCTCCACCCTACCCCCTGTCCCTACCATTACCCCCCTTTTAGTTTATGACCACGTGTCTCAAGTTCTTTAGATTCTATATTTCCCATACTATTCTTGCCCTCCCATCTATTTTCTATCTACTGTCTATGCTACTTATTTTCTGTACCTTCTCTCCCCTTCTCCTCCCACTTCCCGGTTGCTAACCCTCCTTGAGATCTTCATTTCTATGTTTCTGCTCCTGATCTAGCTGTCCTTTTAGTTTGCTTTTGTTAGGTGTGGTTGTTAATAACTGTGAGTTTGCTGTCCTTTCACTGTTGATCTTTTTTATCTTCTTTTTCTTAGGTAAGTCCCTTTAACATTTCATATAATAAGGGCTTGGTGATGATGAACTCCTTGAATGTGATCTTATCTGAGAAGCACTTTGTCTGTCCTTCCATTCTAAATGAAAGTTTTGCTGGATAGACCAATCTTGGTTGTAGGTCTTTGGATTTCATGACTTGGAATACCTCTTTCCAGCCCCTTCTTGCCTGTAAGATCTCTTTTGAGAAATCAGCTGACAGTCTGATGGGGACTCCTTTGTAGGTGACTGTCCCCTTAGCTCTTGCTGCTTCTAGGATTCTCTCCTTCATTTTATTTTGGCTAATATAATTATGATGTGCCTTGATGTGTTCCTTCTTGGGCCCAACTTCTTTGGGACTCTCTGAGCTTCCTGGATTTCCTGAAAGTCTATTTCCTTTGCCAGATTGAGGAAATTCTCCTTTATTATTTGTTCAAATAAGTTTTCCACTGGTGGCTGTGCCTTTCCCCCTTCTGGTACCCCTATAATTCAGATGTTGGAGCGTTTAAAGATGTCCTGGAGTTTCCTAAGACTCTCCTCATTTCTTTGAATTCTTGCTCCTTGACTCTTTTCTGTTTGGCCATTATTTGCTTTCTTCTGGTCCACTCCATTGATTTGAGTCCCAGTTTCCTTTTCATTGCTATTGGTGTCCTGTGCAATTCCATTCATTTCAATTAGTTTCGCCTTCATATATTTGTCTAATTTGTGGCTATAATCAACCAGTTCTGTGAGGATCCTGATCACCAATGTTTTAAACTGTGCGTCTGAGAGTTTTGCTATTTCTTCATTGCTTAGATCTATAGGCTCTGGGGCTTTGAGATCTTCTTGCGCCATTTTTGGTCTGTTCGCACCCTTTAAGTGTGAGAAGCGGTGCCTTGGACTCCCAGGTTGCTGGGTTGTGATGCTGTATGTGGGGGCGTGGTCAGAGTGGGGAAATGGCGACCTCCTTTGCTGTTTCTCACAGCTGGGTGAGGAGCAGCACCTTACGTGGTTCCCCTGGGCCGGGCCACTCAGAGTCGCTGAGTTATGACGCTGTATGTGGAGGCGTCAGAGCAGGAAATGGCGACGCCCTCCACTGCCGCTGGCTGTGGGGACCCGCCGGCCCCGGTCCAACCACCCACTCCCTCGCCTGTCCACCCGCGCACAAATGCGCGACCACAGTCAACACGCAGCCCTGCTGCCCCGCTGTCTCCCCCGAGGTCGCTCGCCTGGTCGCTGGCTGGGTCTCTCACTAGGTCCCACCCTGCGCCTGGATTCCACGCGCCTGAGTCCATCTGACTGACTCCTCCTGTGCAACCCCGCTTCACCAGCCGCTGGTTTCGCCCCTTACTGCTCAGGCTGAAGAATTTGTTGTTAATGAACTTCTGAAAAGTTCAATTTTCCGTGTTCTGGCTGTGTTTTCTGTTGCTAATATTTAGTTGTCTCTAAACTTGGTTGTGTGAGAAGGCACAGCACATCCACCTATGCCTCCATCTTGGCGGAAGTCCCTTAAGTGTTCATTTCTATAATACATAATCTTCATATTGCATTGAGTGCCCACAAATCAAAGTGAAATCATCATCCATCGCATTATACAAATATTTGACGCCCTTTACCTTTACTACTCCCCCACCCTCCTCACCTTTGGTAACCACCATACTCTTGTCTTTGTCTCTGAGTTTTGTTTGTTTTTCTTATTTATTTGCTGCTTTCAGTTTTATAACCCACATGTGAATGAAATCTTGTAGTTCTTAACTTTTTCTGACTTATTTCACTTAGCATGATATTCCTAAAGTTCACCATGTTGTCACAAATGCAGTATTTTGTCTTTTCTTATGGCTGAGTAATAGTCCATTGTAATAGCTATATACCACATCTTCTTCATCCAGTCATCTATTGAAAAAAACTTTGGTTTTTGCCATGTCTTGGCCACTGTAAATAACACTGCAACGAATGTAGGTAGGGGTGTGTATGTCTTCAGGAATAAATGTTTTTAAATTTTTAGGGTAGATACATGGAAGAGAGTTTGCTAGGTCATATGAAATTCTGTTCTTGATTTTTTTTGAGAGGGAGAAAGAGAGGGAAGGAAACATCAATGTGCAAGAGATACATCAATCACTTGCTTTGCACATGCCCCAACTGGGGACCCAGCCCACAACCCAGGCATGTGCCCTGACTGGGAATCAAACTGACTACCTTTCAGTTCTCAGGCCAGCATTCAATCCACTGAGCCACACCACTCAGAGCCAGTTATTAATTTTTAAGGATATTTTTATTGATTATGCTATTACAGTTGTCCCAGTTTTTCCTCCTTTGCTGTCCTCTGCTGGGTAACACCCTTTCCTCCAGGAGTCCCCCACTTAGTTTATGTCTATGGGTTATGCATATAAGTTCTTTGGCATCTCCATTTTCCATACTATCCTTAACATCCCCCTGTCTATTTTCTTCCTACCAATTATGCTTCTTGTTCCCTGTACCTTTTCCTCCATTCTGTCCCACCCAGTTGTTAACCCTCCAAAATCTGATTCTGTTCCTGTTCTAGTTGTTTGCTTTGGTTTTTTTTAGATTCACTTGTTGATAATTGTGAGTTTGTTATCATTTTAATGTTCATAGCTTTGATCTTCTTTTTCTTAAATAAGTCCCTTTAACATTCCATATAATAAGGGCTTGGTGATGATGAAGGAACTCCTTTACTTTACCTTATCTGGGAAGCATTTTATCTGCCCTTCCATTCTAAATGATAGCTTTGCTGCAAAGAGTAATCTTGGTTGTAGGTCCTTGCTTTTCATCACTTTGAATACTTCTTGCTGTTTCCTTCTGGGAACTCCTTTTAGGTAACTCTCTGCTTTTCTCTTGCTGCTTTTAAGATTCTCTCTTTATCTTTAACCTTTGGCATGTTAATTATGATGTGTTTTGGTGTGCTTTTCTTTAAGTTCAACTTGTTTGGGACTCTGTGCTTCCTGGACTTGTATGTCTATTTCCTTCACCAAATTAGGGAAGTTTTCTTTCATCATTTTTTCAAATAAGTTTTCAATTGCTTGCTCTTCTTTACTCCTTCTGGCACCTCTATGATTCAAATGTTGGCACTTTTGGAGATATTCCAGAATCTTCTTATTCTCTCCTTCTTTCTTTTTTTTCCCTTGTTTTGTTTGTTTGTTTTTGTTTTGTTTTAATTCTTGTTTATTCATTCTGTTCTGATTCATTGTTTCTTCCTTTTGTTCTGAATTGTTGATTTGAACCCCAACCTCCACCCCTTCACTGTTGGTTCCCTGTGGATTTTTCTTTATTTCATTTAGTATAGCCTTTGTTTCTTCCCTTATGCTTTTGCTATATTCAGTGAGTGTTCTGAGTATTCTTATCACCATTGTTTTAAACTCTGTATCTGATAGGTTGGCCATCTCCATTTTATTTAGTTCTTTTTCTGGGGTTTTGTTCTGTTTTTTCATATGGACCATACTTCTTTTTCTCCTCAATTAGGCATCCTCCATGTGTTTGTTTCTATGTACGAGGTAGAGCTACTTCAACTCCCTGTCTTGCACACCTCATAAGTTGGATGGGGGAGAGCCTTAGGTATTCACCAGGGTAGGGCAACCTACTTCACCGCTTGTGGCTCTGTATGTGGGGAACGGGTCAGAGAGGGGATAATCCAACTTTCTGGCCACTAGAGGCTTGCTCAGCACTCACCCTGCTTCCAGGCACTTCATCCACTTCCTGTATACAACTGGCTCCCCTCTAGCTGCTGCCCTGGTGTTGGTTCCCAGAATAGGTGGCTTTGCGAACATTCCAGGACCATGCAGGCCTTTTATACAGACTCTCCTGGGAGACTAGCAATTTCTTCTGCCTCCCCAACCCCCACTGGTTTTTATAGCCTGAAGTTATGAGGGTGTTTTTCTTGGCTCTGGAATTCTGGTCTGTGCAGTCTGCCTGGGACTGGAAGTGCTCACTCCACAGGTATCTTTCCTAATTTTTATCCACCACAGATGAATGTGGGATCACCCATTCTGCCACCTGCCACCAGCTGCCACCACCACCACCACCACAGCCACCTTGCCTTGCCACTGCTGCCACACTGCATCCTCTCCATCCTGGCTGCCCATCTCTGCCACTGCTACTGCCTGCGGGAATATGGCTTCTTTAAATACTTGGTTGTCAGACTTCCATACAGTTTGATTTTCTGGCAGTTCCTGGTGTTCTTTGTTTTGAAGTCAGTTGTGATCCTTCTTATGGTTGTGCAGGGAGGAGAATCATGTCTACCTATGCTTCCATCTTGACCAGAAGTCCTCTGCTCTTAATTTTTTGAGGAACCTTAATACTGTTTTTTTAGAGGCTATACCAGTTTACCTTCCCATCAGCAGTGAATAAGGGTTTCTTTTTCTTCACAGCTTCTCCAATACTTGTTTTCTATGTCTTCTTTATAGCAGCCATTCGACAGTTGTAAGGGAGTGTGTCATTGTGGTTTTGATTTGTCTTTCCTTAATGGCTAGGAAGTTGAGCATGTTTTTATATATCTATTGGCCATTTGTATGTCTTCTTAGGAGAAGTGCCTGTTCAGGTCCTCTGCCAATTTTTTAAATTATATTGTTTGTTTATGTTGTTGCTATTGAGTTGTATGAGTTTTTAAATACCTATTTTGTATATTAACCCCTTGTCAGAGCTGTTGTTTACAAATACCATCTCCCATTTGGCTGGTTGCCTTTGTATTTTGTTGGTAGTTTCTTTTGGTATGTGAAAGCTTTTTAGTTTGATATAGTCCCATTCATTTATTTTTGCCTTCACTTCCCTTGCTTTGCTGTCAAATTCATAAAATCATCTCTAAGAGTAAGGTTCATAAGTTTAGTACCTATGCTTTCTTCTATGTAATTTATTATTTCTTATATTTAGGTGTTTTATCCATTTTCAATTAATTTTTGTATATGAGAACAAACTGTAGTCTAATTTTATACTGATGCATGTGGCTTTCCAGTTTGCCCAACACCATGTATTGAAGAGACTTTTTTTTCTCTTTTGTATGTTTTTGGCTCCTTTGTGAAAATTTATTTGTCCACATATATGTGGGTTTATTTCTGGGCTCTCAATTCTGTTCCATTGGTCTGTATGTCTGTTGCTCTGCCAGCATCATGCTCTTTTGATTATTATCACTTTGTAGTATAATTTAAAGACAGGGAATATAATACCCTCCACTTCATTTTTTATTCTCAGGATTGCTTTGGCAATTCAGGGTCTTCTGTGGTTCCTCTATGTCTGTGATTTTTGTTCTATGTCTTTAAAAATTGTCATTGGTATTTTGATGAGGATTACATTAAATCTGTATGTTGCTTTGGGTAACATGGACATTTTAACTATGTTGATTCATCCAATCCATGAATGAGGAATATCATTCTATTTCATTGTGTCTTTTTAAATCTTTTTTTAATAGTGCTTTCTAGTTTTGCATACATATGCCCTAAGTTTACTTCTAGGTAGTTTTTTTCTTTTTGGTGCAACTGCAATTTAAACAGCTCATTTTAGAATGAGCTGTTTAAAGGCTCAAAATAAATGAGCTAAGCCTCTAACATAGTTAAAAATAGAATATTAAGAAAATAGAAGGGAGAAGATTGTAAACATACAAATAGAAATTAATAACAGAAACAAACTCATAAATGCAGAGAACATTTTTATGTTTGCCAGATAGTAGGGGAGTTGTATAACTTGGTGAAAAAGATGAAGGGATTAAGAAGTACAACTTAGAGGAGCTTTAGGAAGATGGCGGTGGAGTAGGACAAAGGATTTCACTTCCCCCCACGCACTGGAGAAAAACCGGGCAGATCTGTGGAGGAGCGCAGCAGACAGCCAACAGGGACCCAGTGTATAGGAAGGTAGGACTCCAGAAACTGGAGCGGACTCTGAATGACCAGACGGTGAGGAGAGACAGCTGCAAGTCAATAAGGTCTGAGGGAACAGCGCAGACGCCCCAAGCCCTCCACTGGGCTGCGCCCGGCCAAGCCACTCCAGGGCCCAAGCCACTCCAGGGCTCAGGCCACACCAGGGCCCAGTCCGTGCCAGGGCCCGGGTTGGTCCGCCTCAGTCTCTGGGAGCCGAAGGCTGGCTCAAGGACCTCGGGAGAAAGCCAGTCACCAGCCGGGTGCAGTTTGAAAAAACTCCCTACCCAGCCAGACACAGTTTCAAAAACTCCAAAAGAGATCTATTTGCTTGGAGTATCAATCAGGGAGAGGAGTGGGTATGAAGAAGCAAAACAGAGAGCTTCGATCACATGTGGAGTCTGTGGACTCCAGCTTGGGAGAATTGAGAGTCACCCTTGCATCCCCCATTGCACTGGGCCTGAGCCAGGTCTGCTGGGTCTGCCGTGGACTCTGGGAGCCAAGGGCTGGCTGCAAGGCCTCTGGGAGAGAGCCAGTCACCAGCTCCCTCACTACCCAGCCAGGCGCAGTTTGAAAAATGCCAGGAGAAATCTGTATGTTTGGATTGTCAGAGAGAGGAGTGGGTATGAAGAAGCAAATCAGAGAGCATTGATCACATGTGGAGTCTGTGGTCGCCGGCTTGGGAGAATCAAGAGTCGCCTTTGCAATCCCACATAACACTGGGAAGGGTTTGCGCCTAGGCCAGCGGGACCAGAGAAGCCTGGCCGGGAAAGTATGTCCACACCCCAGGTCAGGACTGTCAATCCGGGGGAAAGTCTGCTTTCAGTGGGGCGCTGAGGAGAGGATTTTGGAAGAGCAATCTTGAGACCTGCTGAGTTCACTGAGAAGGGAGAAAGGCAGAACTAATCGACCCTCAGACTGCTGCAGCTAGTGTGACCAGAAGAAAAGGCTTGACCAGATGGAAACCAGGTTGTTTTTTTCTTTAAATAATCTTTTACTTTTTAACTTTATTATTGTTTTCTCTTTCAGTACTTTTACCCTCTCTCTTCTTATTTCTTGTTTTATTCCTTCTCCCTTTCTTTCCAAACCTACCACTTTCTCCTCCCTTCTGCTGCCTTTTTTTTCTTTCTTTTCGATCACCTCCCCCCCCCCCGAAGTGAGACAAAAGACTTGGAACAGCGAAAAGACCAGAGTTGGACTCAAAGTGGGGGCATTCCAACAGTAGAGACAGAGAGACAAAATTCACTTAGCTATAACAGAAAAACTACAAGTTACTGCATATTTGAATTTTTTTCATTATTTTTCATCATTATTACATCTTTTATTTTAATAGTATCTCTGTATTCCTCCTCTTTCTGTATAATCTTCTTTACATTGGCTGTATATATTGTATCACTTGACAGGTTTCCCCTGTCCCCTCAACCATACTATATTGCTAATTTACTGTCCTTTACTTCCCCTTGCCCAGTTAGCAAACTGTTCAAAGTCCAATACTCCCTGATCTTGGTACATCATAGATTCTGTTGTATGATTGTTATTATACAACCTAATATTATTGTAATATTATTGTAAATAATACTTGTTGCATGCTGTTGTAAATACTACACAGCACCCTCCCCCCCAGATCTTAGCCCACTACATTGTTGCCTGAACTATAACACTGCAGTGGTTGACCCTGTTCTCTCTCACACTACACCTATTTACCATCCCTTATTCTCACCTTACCTCAGAATCTGACCTCCCTCAACCTCACTCCTTTCTGGATCCAAACCACAAGCCTTCCCTCCCCAACAGGAGCCTTACCTTCCTTCCACCCTTTCTGAAAAGTGGCTAGGTGGGTTGAAGATTACAGCTGTCGCTATACATAGTCATGGGAGCGCCTATCTCTTCTCTACCGGCTGCTACTGTAAATATCATAGAATACTCTCCTGCTGACATAAACCAGTTTGCCTTCCCCTCCAACTGATCACACACACACAAAAATAGAATAGGTGGAAGCTGTGAATACTAGGATACCCAAAGGAAGAGGAAATTGAACAACAAAGGAACCACCAACAGACAACAACAGACGAAGGTGAGGGAAGAAGTAGAAACCACACAAACCTCAACCCAAGACCTACCTGGAAATGCAACTAAACACTGAAAAAACTTCACAGGGCAAACAACTAAACAAGAGCAAAACAGAATCTTCAAAACCCTGTATATGCAGAAGAATTAGCTTCAATGCAACCCACCCTCACCAGCACAGCAAATTAAAACAGGTAGGGGACAGAGGGTCCATCAGTTCACCAGCTGGTGGGAAGAACCCACAAAAAAAAAGAACCCACAAAAGACCCAGAAACAACAAAAACCCAAAGACAAACTCAGAGCCAATGTTAAGGACAGCCCAAGACCAGCGATCTGGGAAGATCAAGGAGACTGCACCACTGAATCTCACAGGTATTATACCACAGAAGTGCACACCATAAATCCAGGAAGCCAGAAGAAATCAATTTCAGAAGCTGAAGCTAACAAGAAGAGTCTCAAAAGCAATGGGAAGACAAAAAAAAAAAACAACCCCCTAATGAAAGGAAAGGAGGAAACCTCAGAAAGAATGTTAGATGAAATAGAGGCAAGTCAACTATCAGATACTGAATTCAAAGCACTAGTTATCAGGAAGTTCAAAGAGCTCAAAATGAGCTACCAGAAACTACAGGGGAGCTAAAATGAACTCATTGCAAACTATATCAACATGAAAAAGGAAATACAAACTATCAAAAAGGGCCAAGAGGAAATGAAGAACACAATTTCGGAGTTGAAGAACACAGTGGAAGGTATCAAATGCAGGATCGATGAAGCAGATCGGATCAGGGAATTGGAGGACAAAGTAGAAAGAAATGCCCAGACAGATCAAGAAAAGGAAAAGAGGCTCAGAAAGAATCAAGAGGGATTAAGAGAAATGCATTACAGTAGGAAACGTAATAATATCCGAATAATAGGGATACCAGAAGGAGGAGAAGAAGAATACCAAGGGATAGAAAACCTATTTGAAAAATGACAATATGAAAAAGTAATGAGGGAAAACTTCACTCATTTGATAACAGAAGAAGTCGCACAAATCCAGGAAACACAGAGAGTCCCAATCAAGAGGAACCCAAAGAGACCCACTTCAAGGCACATCATCATTAAAATGGCAAAATTTCAAGACAAAGAGAGAATCTTAAAGGCCGCAAGGGGGAAAAGGAAATAACCTATAAGGGAGCACCAATAAGGTTAGCAACTGTCTTCTCAATGGAAACACTCCAAGCAAGAAGAGAAAGGCAAGAAATATTCCAAGTAATGGGAACCAGAGGCCTTCAACCAAGGTTACTTTATCCAGCAAGGCTCTCAATCATGATAGAAGGCCAAATAAAGAGCTTCCAAGACAAAAGAAATCTAAAAGAATACACCTCCACCAAACCAGCTCTGCAAGAAATACTAAAAGGTCTGCTTTAAGGAAAGGAAGGGAAAGAGGGAGACAGAGAGGAACACAGGTATAAAAATGACAATGAATAAGTACCTATCAATAATACCCTTAAACATAAATGGACTAAATGCTCCAATCAAAAGACATAGAATAGCTGAATGGCTAAGAAAGCATGACCCACACATTTGCTGCCTACAAGAGACCCACCTCAGGACAAAAGACCTACACAGACTAAAAGTGAAAGGCTGGAAACAAATTTACCAAGCAAACGGACAAGAAAAAAAAGCTGGGGTAGCAATTCTCATATCAGACAAAATAGACTTCAATAAAAGGGCCATAAAGAGAGACCCAGAAGGTCACTTTATAATACTCAAGGGAAGAATCCACCAAGAAGACATTAACATCATAACTATATATGCACCCAACATAGGAGCACCCAAATATATAAAGAAAATCTTAGAGGAATTCAAGAAAGATATAGACAGCAACATAATTATAATAGGGGATTTTGACACCCCACTATCAAAAATGGACAGATCTTCCAAACAAAATATCAACAAAGAAATTGCAGCATTAAACAACACCCTTGATGAAATGGACCTAACATATATACAGAGCCTTTCATCCCAAAGAAGCTAAATACACATTCTTTTCAAATGAACATGGAACATTTTCAAAGACAGGCCATATAATAGGACACGAAACGAGTCTCAACAAATTTAAGAAATTTGAAATCATCCCGAGCATTTTCTCTGACCACAAGGGACTGAAACTGGAAGCCAACCCCAAGAGAAAGACCCAAAACACTCAAAATCATGGAGATTGAATAGCATGCTATTAAGCAACAAATGGGTCAAGAATAAAATCAGGGAAGAAATAAAAAGTTTCTGGAAACAAATGAAAAAGAACTCACAACAACCCAAAACTTATGGGACACAGCAAAGGCAGTCCTGAGAGGGAAGTTCATAGCAATACAGGCTCATCTAAACAAGACAGAAACATTTCAAACAAACAACCTAACCCTATACCTGCAAGAACTTGAAGAACATCAACAAAGACATCAGCCCAAAGGAAGTAGAAGAAAGGAAATAACCAAGATCAGAGAAGAATTAAATGACATAGAGACTAAAAGCACAATTCTAAAAATCAGTGAATCCAAGAGCTCGTTTTTTGAAAAGATAAAAAAGAATAGATAAACCTTTAAGCATATTCATCAAAAAAGAAGAGAGAGAACTCAAATAAACACAATCAGAAATGAAAGAGAAGAGATTACAACTGATTCCACAGAAATACAAATGATTGTAAGAAATTATTATGAGAACTGTATGCCAAGAAATTTGAAAACTTAGGTGAAATGGACATATTTCTAGAAAAATATAATCTTCCAAAACTCAACAAAGAAGAAGCAGAAAGCCTGAATAGATCAATAACAGCAAATGAAATTGAAGCAGTAATCAAAAATCTCCTGAAGCACAAAAGCCCTGGACCAGATGGTTTCACAGGAGAATTCTACAAAGCATTTAAGGAAGAGCTAACTCCTATCCTTCACAGACTATTTCAAAAAACCCAAAATGATGGAAGAATCCCAAACTTTTTTTATGAAGCCAACATCATCCTAATCCCCAAACCAGATAAAGATACAACAAAGAAAAGAAACTTCAGGCCAATATTGCTGATAAACATAGATGCTAAAATTCTCAACAAAATATTGGCAAACCGCATCCAACAATACATTAAAAAGATCATTCACCATGACCAAGTGGGATTCATGCCAGGGAGGCAGGGATGGTCCAATATTCACAAATCAGTAAATGTAATACATCATATAAACAAAAGTAAAGACAAAAATCACATGATCATATCAATAGATGAGGGAAAAGATTTTGATAAGGTACAACACCTATTTATGATAAAAACACTCAGCAAAGTGGGAATACAGGGAGCATTCCTCAATATAATAAAGGCCATATATGTGAGACCTACAGCCAACATCATATTCAATAGGCAAAAACTAAAATCTTTTCCACTAAGATCAGGAACAAGACAAGATTGTCCATTTTCACCACTTCTATTCAATATTGTATTGGAAGTTTTAGCCACAGTGATCAGAAAAGAAAAGGATATAAAAGGCATCCAAATCAGAAAGGAGGAAACAAAACTGTCACTGTTTGCAGATGACATGATAGTGACATGGAAAATCCTATAGGCTTTACCCAAAAACTGCTTAAGCTAATAAATTAATTTGGCAGAACAGCAGGTTACAAAGTCAATATCCAGAAATCAAAGGCATTTTTGTATACCAACAATGAAACAGCAGAAGTAGAAATCAAGAAAAACAATCCCATTAGATATAGCAAAAAGAAAAAAAAAATCTAGGAACAAACCTAACCAAGGAGGTAAAAGACCTGTATGCAGAAAACTACACAACGCTGAAGAAATAAATCAAGGAAGATGCAAACAAATGGAAACATATACCATGTTCATGGATTGGAAGAATTAACATCATCAAAATGTCCATTCTACCCAAAGCAATTTACAGATTTAATGCAATACATATTAAAGTACCAATGACATACTTCACAGATATAGATCAAACACTTCAAAAATTTATATGGAACCATAAACAACCTGGAATAGCAGCTGCAATTTTGAGAAAGAAGAACAAAGTAGGAGGGATCACAATACCTGATACCAAACTGTATTACAAGGCCATTGTAATCAAAACAGCCTAGTACTGCCATAAAAACAGGCACCTAGACCAATGTAACAGAATGAAGAGCCCAGAAATAAACCCAAATTTTTATGGCCAATTAATATTCGACAAAGGGGTAGCAACATAGAATGGACTAATAATAGCCTCTTCAACAAATGGTGTTGGGAGAACTGGACAGCCATGTGCAAAAAAATGAAACTCGAGCACCAACTTATACCATACACCAAAATAAATTCAAGGTGGAAAAAGACTTAAATACAAGCCATGACACAATTAAAGTCCTAGAGGAGAACATTGGCAACAAAATCTCAGATATTTCATGCAGCAACTTTTTTGCTGATATGTCCCCCAGAGCAAAGGACATAAAGGAAAGAATAAACAGATGGGATCTCATCAAAACTAAAAGCTTTTGCACGGCTAAAGAAAACAGTATTAAAATAAAAAGAGATCCAGCTGTAGGGGAAAACATATTTGCCAATGATACCTCAGACAAGGGTTTAATCTCCAAAATGTACAAAGAACTTACATGTCTCCACTCTAAGCAGACAAGCAACCCTATTAAAAAATGGGCAAAGGACTTGAATAGACATTTTTCCAAGGAGGACATACAGGAGATATAGGGACACATGAAAAGATGCTCAATATCACTAGCTATCAGAGAGATGCAAATTAAAACCACAGTGAGATACCACTTTACACCAATCAGAATGGCCATCATAAACGAAGCAACAAACAAGTTTTAGAGAGGTTGTGGAGAAGAGGGGACCCTAATCCATTGTTGGTGGGTACAACCACTGTGGAAAACTATGGAATTTTCTAAAAAAACTAAAAATGGACCTGCCTTTTGATCCAGCAATTTCACTGCTGGGATTATATCCTAAGAACCCTAAAACATCAGTCCAAAAGAACCTATGCACCCCAGTGTTCTTAGCACAATTTACAGTAGCCAAGAGCTGGAAGCAACCTAGGTGCCTGTCAGTAAATGAATGGCTCAAGAATTTATGATACATATACACAATGGAATTCTATGCAGCAGAAAGAAAGAAGGAGCTCCTACCCGTTGCAACATCATGGATGGAACTGGAAAGTATTATGCTGAGTGAAATACGCCAGGTGGTGAAAGACAAATAGCATATGATCTCACCTTTAACAGGAAGCTAAACAATCAAACAAACAAGCAAGCAAAATATAAGCAAAGACACTGAAATAGAGAACTGAGACAGTGACCAGAGGGGAGAGGGGAGAGAATTTCAGGGGAAAAGGGGAAGGATTTACAGAAACTAGTATAAAGGATATATGGACAACAGCTAAGGGGGTTGGAAATGGAAGCGAGCACTGGGGGGATGGGCTGGGATGGCAGTAAAAAACAGAAAACTGTACTTGAACAATAATTAAATAAATTTTTTAAAAAGAATAATAAAAAAAAAAGGAAGTACAAGTTAACCCTGGCTGGTGTGGCTCTGTTGGTTGGAGTGTCACCATGTAGACCAAAAGGTCACAGGTTTAATTCCCAGTCAGGGCACATACCCAGGTTGCAGGTTCAATCTTCAGTTTGGGTGCATATGAGAAGGCAACCAGTTGGTGTTTCTCTCTTACATTGATGTTTGTCTCTCTCTCTCTCTCCCCCCCTCTTCCTCTCTCCCCCCCTCTTCCTCTCTCCCTCCCTCCTTCCTTCCCTCCCTCCCTCCCTCTTTCCCCTTCCTCTTCTTCTCACTCTCTCCCTCCCTTCCTGTCTCTTTAATCTTGAGTGAAGATTTTTTAAAAGTTCATATTGATAGTTTCAAAATAGTCATGGGGATGTAAAGTGGAGTGTAGGCAATATTGTGAATAATATTGTAATAGCATTGTATGTATGGGGCTGGGTGGATACTAGGCTTACCAGGGTTTTCACTTTATAAATTATATGAATGTCTGACTACTATGCTGTAAACCTGAAACTAATATAAAATAGTGTGGAATGTCAACTGTAACTGACAAAGAAAAAAATTTTTTTTAATTTTTTTATTGATTATGCTGTTACAGTTCTATTCCCCCTTTATTCCCCTCCACCCTACCCCTCATCCCCACCATTACCCCCCCTTTAGTTTATGACCATGTGTCTCAAGTCCTTTAGATTCTATGTTTCCCATGCTATTCTTGCCCCCCCATCTATTTTCTATCTACTGTCTATGCTACTTATTTTCTGTACCTTCTCCCCCCTTCTCCTCCTCCCACTCCCCTGTTGCTAACCCTCCTTGAGATCTTCATTTCTATGTTTCCACTCCTGATCTAGTTGTCCTTTTAGTTTGCTTTCGTTTTAGGTGTGGGTGTTAATAACTGTGAGTTTGTTGTCCTTTCACTGTCCATGTTTTTTTAACTTCTTTTTCTTAGATAATTCCCTTTAACATTTCATATAATAAGGGCTTGGTGATGATGAACTCCTTGAATTTGATCTTATCTGAGAAGTACTTTATCTGTCCTTCCATTCTAAATGAAAGCTTTGCTGGATAGAGCAATCTTGGTTGTAGGTCTTTGGATTTCATGTCTTGGAATACCTCTTTCCAGCTCCTTCTTGCCTGTAAGGTCTCTTTTGAGAAATCCGCTGACAGTCTGATGGGGACTCCTTTATAGGTGACTGTCCCCTTATCTCTTGCTGCTTCTAGGATTCTCTCCTTCATTTTAATTTTGGCTAATGTAATTATGATGTGCCTTGCTGTGTTCCTTCTTGGGTCCAACTTCTTTGGTACTCTCTGAGCTTCCTGGATTTCCTGGATGTCTATTGCCTTTGCCAGATTGGGGAAATTCTCCTTTATTATTTGTTCAAATAAGTTTTCCACTGGTGGCTGTGCCTTTCCCCCTTCTGGTACCCCTATAATTCGGATGTTGGAGCGTTTAAAGATGTCCTGGAGTTTCCTAAGACTCTCCTCATTTCTTTGAATTCTTGCTTCTTGACTCTTTTCTGTTTGGCCATTATTTGCTTTCTTCTGGTCCACTCCATTGATTTGAGTCCCAGTTTCCTTTTCATTGCTATTGGTGTCCTGTGCAATTCCATTCATTTCAATTAGTTTCGCCTTCATATATTTGTCTAATTTGTGGCTATAATCAACCAGTTCTGTGAGGATCCTGATCACCAATGTTTTAAACTGTGCATCTGAGAGTTTTGCTATTTCTTCATCGCTTAGATCTATTGGCTCTGGGGCTCTGAGATCCTCCTGCGCCATTCTTGGTCTGTTCGGGCCCTTTAAGTGTGAGAAGCAGCGCCTTGGATTCCCAGGTCGCTGGGTTGTGACGCTGTATGTGGGGGCGTGGCCAGAGCGGGGAAATGGCGACCCCCTCTGCTGCTTCTCACAGATGGGTGTGGAGGAGCAGTGCCTTAACCTGGGCCGGGCCACTCAGAGTCGCTGGGTTATGACGCTGTATGTGGAGGTGGGGTCAGAGCAGGGAAATGGCGGCGCCCTCCACTGCCGCTTGCCGTGGGGACCTGCCGGCCCGGTCCAACCGCCCACTCCCTCGCCTGTCCACCCGTGCACAAATGCGCGACCTCAGTCAACTCGCAGCCCCGCTGCCCCGCTGTCTCCCCCGCGGTCGCTCGCCTGGTCGCTCACTCGGTCGCTCACTAGGTCCAACCCTGCGCCTGAGTCCGTCTGGCCGAGTCCTCCTGTGCAACCCTGCTCCGCCAGCCGCTGGTTTCGCCCCTTAGCGGTCAGGCTGAAGAATTTGTTGTTAATGGACTTCCGAAAAGTTCAATTTTCCGTGTTCTGGCTGTGTTTTCTGTTGCTAATATTTAGTTGTGTCTAATCTTGGTTGTGTGAGAAGGCACGGCACATCCACCTATGCCTCCATCTTGGCGGAAGTCCAAGAAAAAATTTTTAAATAAAACTTAAAAATCGAAAAAATTAATGACATAAATGAAGAAATAGTGGATAAACAAAGCCAAAAATTAGTACTTGGAAATGATTAATAATAATTTCACAGAATTCATAAGTAAAAGAAGATATAAATAAATAATAGTAAAAAGGAAAAAGTAGGAGCATCATCTTCATCAGGGATTAGAAACATAGTAAGAGGATACTATTCCATTTTTTGATAATAAATTTGAAAATATAGACAATATGAACAAATGTAGAAAATATAACTTACTAAAATGTCTTAATTAAAATTAGAAAGCACAAAGCAATTCAATAATCATTAAAGACATTGACTTGCTAGTTAAAAATCTTCCCTTGGGTGGGGAGAGGGTGGGGGTAAAAGGTGGAGAAGCACTGGAGCCAACCAATTTTATCACTAAATTCTTTCAAACTCTCAAAAAAGCAGATCATACAAATCTTATACAGATTTTTCAAAGAAAAAAAAGGAACACCTGTCAATTCATTATTATGAAGCTGATATAAAAATATTGATATTACATCTAATATGAGGTGTAAAATTAAAGGTCAGTATCACTCATGGACATAGATATAAAACCCAAGACAAAATATAGGAAATAGATCCTGGCTTATTTCAGCAGTAAAATATTCCTTTAACAATTAAAAAGCTATAAATCTCATTTACCACATTAGCTAAGGAGATAAAAACATACAATCACTTCAGTTAATACAGAAAATGAATTTGATAAAAATCTAATACCCATTCATGATTCTAGAAACTTCCCAGCAAACTAGGAATCCTTAACCTGGTAAAGTATATCTAACCAAAAATAAAACACCCCCCCCCCCCAGAAAAAACTGCCCTGGCTGGTGTGGCTCAATGGATTGAGCACTAGCCTGCAAACCAGAAAGTCACAGTTTTGATTCCAGTCAGGGTACATGCCTGGGTTGCAGGCCCAGTCCCCATTGGGGTACGTGTGATAGGCAACCAATTGGTGTTTCTCTCCCTCTCTTTCTCCCTCCCTTCTCTCTCTAAAAATAAATAAAGAAAATATTTTAAAAAATGAAATAGCAAACAGGGCCATATGCAGTCTAGGCACAGATCTAACAAATGTTGTTCAATAACTATATGGAGGACACTATATTTACAATATAGTTTGTCTATATTTATAATATAGATTGTCCTAATAACCTGCAAAGAAAAGACTGATCTGTTTGTTCCAGATACTGTGCAAAACCCATTATCACTTTAATTCTCACAATAGCCCTCTAAGTTAGGTTCCCTTATTCCCTGTTTAAATGAGTGAATTCATACTAACTGTAGTTAGCAACTTTTTTAAGGCCCCAGAGTTACTAACATGGTCCTGCCTCCCTGGGAAGCCATTTGCATTCCCTTGAATATGATGAATTTATGGAAAACACATCTGGTGATTCAGGAAAAACAAGTTGAGGATGGAGCTTTTTTTCTGCTCAGACCTGTCACACTGGCACTGAGCAGGAAGCAGTGACAAGTGGGTGGAATTCTGTGCTTGCTGCTGATAAGCTAGCTCTGGTTTGGACTGTTGAGTGCCATAGTTCAAATCCAGTTGAACCAGTGCAGACAGTGACTACACCTTAGGCCAGAGCCATTGTGTTCCTGAGCCTTAGCTATGTGAGTACAAGGCAGGAGAGCTTGCGACTGGGCATGGACAAAAGGGAGAGAAGATCAGTAATAACTCATCTCTAGGTCAAAAGAATAAATAACAGCACTCTTATTTGATTATTTGAGATAAAGGCAAATGTCAACAAATTTAAAGCAAAAGTCCCTTATCAATACAAGCTATCAGAAATTCTTTCTAGCTTTATAAAGCAAAGATTTTTGAATTCATGTTGACAAACAGTAATGCTTACAAAACAGTGTGGGTGAGATGCATCAGCATAGTCAAGCAGGCATTAACTTAATTGCATGGGAGTTGGGCATAGGACTGCCCTGGTTCTGCCTTTGTAGGGCCTGGGGCTTCCTGCCTAGGAAATGGAACCTGATCATGAAGGATTTGCCTGTCTGTCTAATTAGACATGGAACAAAGAGGTAGGTCAGGCGAGGAAGTGAGCAGACCTTTGAGGAAAAATAAACATTGAAGCACTTCCCTCCAAGAGGTTATAGTATGGAAATGGTCTATAGCAGCAGTTTTCAGACTTTTATTGATGAGAGAGAGAGAGAGAGAGAGAGAGAGAGAGAGAAACCATCAACGTTAAAACATCAGTCAGTTGCCTCACATATCCATCCCAATGCGGGACAGAACTGGCAGCCTAGGCATGTGTCCTGACTAGGAATCAAAGCCACAACCTTTTAGGTTTACAGGACAATGCTCCAACCAACTGAGCCACTGGGTTATGACCTCTGCCTATTTTTTAAATTGGATTGTTTGTTTTTGTAGTGTTGAGTTGTATGAGTTTTTTATAAATTTTGGATTACCCTTTATCAGATATATTATTAGCAAATATCTTCTTCCACTCAGCATGCTGTCTTTTCTTTTTGTTGATGGTGTCCTTTGCTATGCCAGAACTCATTTGTTCAATATAGTCCCATTTGTTTATTCTTTCTATTGTTTCCCTTGCCTGAAGAGATGTATCAGAAAAATATTGCTAAGAGAGATGTAAGCGATTTTACTGCCTATGTTTTCTTCTATCAGTTTTATGGTGTCAAGTCTTATATTTAAATCTTTACTCACTTTGAGTATATTCTTGTATATGGTGTAAGAAGATGGTCTAGTTTCATATTTTTGTGGGTATCTATTCACTTTTCCCAACACCATTTACAAAATAGACTGTCTTTACCCCATAGTGTGTTTTTGGCTTTATCATTTATTAATTTACCATATAGGCATGGGTTTATTTCTGGACTTATTCTGTTCCATTGATCTGTGTATCTGTTTTTCTGCCAGTACCATGTTGTTTTGATTACTATAAGCTGGTAGTACAGTTTGATAACCTCCAATTTTGTCCTTCTTCAAGATTTTTGTGGCTATTTGGGTTATTTGTGGTTCCATGTAAATTTTGGGATTGTTTGTCTTAGTTCTGTGTAGTATACCTTTGGTGTTTTAATATGAACTGCATTGAATCTATAGATTGTATTGTGTAGTATGGATATTTCTATAATGTTAATTCTTCCTATTCATGAGCAGATACATGCTTTTATTTATTTGTATCTTCTTCAGTGTCTTTGTTGTGTATCTTAATATTTTCCAAATACAAGTCTTTTACCTCCTTGACTAAATTTACTCTTAGATATCTTATTTTATTTTTTGATGCAGTTATAAATGGGATTGTTTCCTTAGTTTCCCTTCCTGATAGCTCATTATTGGTATATAAAAATGCAACAAATTTCTGAATATATATTTTGTATCCTGCTACTTTACCGAAATCATTTATCAGTTCTTGCAGTTTTTTGATGGAATCTTTAGAGTTCTCTATATACAATATCTTTTCATCTAAAATAATAACAGTTTTACCTCTTCCTTTTTTATTTGGATATCTTTTAAATGTTCTAGTTGTCTAATTGCTGTGGCTAAGACTTCCAGTACTATTTTGTGTAAGAGTGATGAAAGTGAACATCCCTGTCTTGTTCTGGATCTTAAGGAAATGCTTTTAGTTTTTCACTGTTGAGTATAATGTTGGCTGTGGGGTTGTCATCTGGTCTTTATTACACTGAGGTATATTTCCTCTATTTCCACTTTGCTAAGAATTTTTATCATAAATGGGTGATGGATTTCATCAAATGATTTTTCTGCATCTGTATGATCATTTTTATCCTTCATTTTGTTTATGTGGTATATTATGTTAATTAATTTGCAGATATTGAACAAAACTTTCATCCCAGTAAGGAATTCCCTATAGACCATGGTGTAGTATATTTTTAGTGTTTTTTTAATTTGGTTTGCTATTATTTTGTTGAGGAAATTTGCATTTATGTTCATCAGGGATATTGACCTGTAATTTTGTTTCTTTGTAATGTCTTTATCTGGTTTTGGAATCAGAATTATACTGGCCTCATAAAGTGATCTTTTTAAAAAATTTATTGATTATGCCATTATATTTGTTCTATTCCCCCCCTTCATTCCCCTCCTCCCTACACACCCCTCCCCCACCATTCCCCCCTTTAGTTCATGAACACATGTCTCAAGTTCTTTAGATTCTATATTTCCCATACTATTCTTACCCTCACCCTCTATTTTCTATCTACCATCTATGCTATTTATTTTCTGTACCTTCTCCCCCCTTCTCCTTATCCCACTCCCCTGTTACTAACCCTCCATGTGATCTTCATTTCTATGGTTCTGCTCCTAATCTAGCTGTCCTCTTAGTTTGCTTTTGTTCTAGGTGTGGTTGTTACTAACTGTGAGTTTGCTGTCCTTTCACTGTTCATCTTTTTTATCTTCTTTTTCTTAGGTAAGTCCCTTTAACATTTCATATAATAAGGGCTTGGTGATGATCAACTCCTTTAATTTGATCTTATCTGAGAAGTACTTTATCTGCCCTTCCATTCTAAATGAAAGCTTTGCTGGATAGAGCAATCTTGAATGTAGGTTCTTGCCTTTCATGACTTGGAATACTTCTTTCCAGCCCCTTCTTGCCTGGAAGGTCTCTTTTGAGAAATCTGCTGACAGTCTGATGGGAATTCTTTTGTAGGTAACTGTCCCCTTATTTCTTGCTGCTTCTAGGATTCTCTCCTTCATTTAAATCTTGGTTAATGTAATGATGATGTGCCTTGGTGTGTTCCTCCTTGGGTCCAACTTGTTTGGGACTCTCTGAGCTTCCTGGATTTCCTGGAAGTCTATTTCCTTTGCCAGAATGGGGAAATTCTCTTTTATTATTTGTTCAAAGAAGGTTTCCACTTGTGACTGTTCCTCTTCCCCTTCTGGTACCCCTATAATTCGGATGTTGGAATATTTAAAGATGTCCTGGAGGTTCCTAAGCCTCTCCTCATTTTTTTAAATTCTTGTTTCTTCATATTTTTCTGTTTGGTCATTTTTTTCTTCCTTCTGGTCTGCTCCCTTGATTTGAGTCCCAGTTTCCTTTCCATTACTATTGGTTTCCTGTGCATTTCCATTCACTTCAATTAGCTTAGCCTTCGTATGTTCCTTTAATTTGTGACTAAAATCAACCAGTTCTGTGAGCATCCTGATAACCAGTGTTTTAAACTGTGCATCTGAAAGTTTGGCTATTTCTTAATTGCTTAGATTTATTGGCTCTGGGGCTTCGAGTTCTTCTTGAGCCATGTTTTGATCTGTTTGTGCCTGTTAAATATGAAGAGAGGCGCCTTTGGTGTTCACCAGGGTGGGGCCACCCAGGTGGCAGGTTTGTGATGCTGTATGTGGGGGCGGGGTCAGAGAGGGAGCAATGGCGGTCCTCTCTGCTCACCTGGTCCACCTCACCATTCGCCCCTGCCTGTTTATCTGAGCACAAATGTGCAAGCCCACTGCCCTGTGCCAGGGCCTGTGCGGCCTGTCTCAATGCGCGTCTCTTCACTGGTTTATCTGCATGCAAATACGTGACCTCAGACAGCCAGCTGCGCCACGCCTTCCCGTAGCTACCCTGCACCTGGGATCCACACCCTCGGCTGCTTGGGTACAGCCTGGGTCGGGGATCGTTTTTGCCCGACCAGCTCTGCTGCTGGCTTCGCCCCTCTCACCAGTTTAGCTGAGCGTTTTGTTGTTTTCGGACTCCGTATTGTTCGACTTTCTGTGATTTGGTTGCGTTTATTGTTGTTAAAACTTTGTTGTTTTTAGATTTGGTTGTGTGAGGAAGCAAAGTGTTTCCACCTAAGCCTCCATCTTGGCAGAAGTCTCTATAAAGTGATCTTGAAAGTCTTCCTTCTGCTTGAAATTTTTAAAAGAGTTTGAAAAGGAGAGGTATTAATTCCTTTTTGAGTGTTTGGTAACATACACTTGTGTGTAGCCATCTGGTTCAGGATATTTGTTTTAGGGGAGTTTTTATTTATTACTGCTTTGATTTCATTGGTCCCAATTGTCCAATTTGTTGTTTATAATATTTTCCTATACTTTCGTTTTATTTCTGTGGTGTTAGTTGTCACTTCCCCTCTCATTTTTCTTTTTATTTATTTGAGTTCTCTCTTTTTTTGATGTGTCTGGTTAAAAGTTTGTCAATTTTGTTTATCTTTTCAAAGAACCAGCTCTTGGTTTTATTAATTTTTTGTATTTTATTTAGACTTTTGTTTATTTACGCTGACTCTTATTTTTTCCTTCTACTCACTTTGAGCTTTGCTTGTTTATTATTTTTAGTTCCTTTAGGTGTAAGGTAAGATTATTTGAATTTTTTTTTCTGGTTTCTCGAGATAGGCCTGTGTTGCTATGAATTTCGCTCTTAGGACTGCTTTCACTGTGTCCAATAAATTTTAGGTTGTTATTTTCATTTTCTTAAGGTATCTTTTGATCTTTCTGATTTTAATGTTAAATCATTCATTGTGTAGTAACTTGTTATTTATCCTCCATATATTGATATGTTTATCAGGCATTTTTGTACTTGATTTCTAATTTCATACTTTCGTGGTCACAGAACATGCTTGATATTATTTCTGATTTCTTAAAGTCCCCTATTATGACTGTGTTATTGTCAGTCTCTTCTGTATGTCCATCCATGCTTGGTTTATATATTTAGGTGCTCTTGTGTTGGGTGTATATATTTTTACAAGGCCTATATCCCCTAGTTTGATCAACACCTTTTTTATAATATCGTGTCCTTTTTTTTCTCTTATTATAGCCTTTGTTTTAAAGTCTGTTTTGTCTGATATAAGTATTGCTGCCCCAAGGGCTTTTTTTGTTTATTCACAGTTGTACTAAATTATATTTTCATCCCTTAAAGTCTTTGTGTGTTTTTCAATCTGAAGTGGTCCTATTGTAGATAGCACATAGAGGTGAGGGGAAAAGTAGGTTTACAATTTTGGCTGTGGGAAACACAGAGTTTATTGTTATATTATTATTTATTTATTTATTGTTGTATTATGTATTTGTCTTATTATTTTATTATTTTGTATCCTTTATTATGATTTATCTTTTAGGTAACGATGGCTAGTAATATAAATTACTTGTTCCTCATTCTGTATATATGTATCTTGTTTTCTTATCAGTTCAGCTACCCTATGTATTTTGATTGGAGAATTTAATCCATTTACATTTAAAATGATTATTGGAGATCAAACTTTTATCCAAGATATCATTTGCAAGTATATTTTCCCATACAGTTCTTTTTTTTTAATTTTGCTGATGTTTTGTTTAGTTGTGCAGAAGCTTTTTATTTTGATAAAGTTCCATTTGTTTATTTTTTTCCTTTATGCCCCTTGCTCTAGGGGACATATTGGTGAAAATATTACTGCATGGAATATCTCATATTTTCCTGCCTATGTTCTCCTCTAGAACTTTTATGGTGTCAAGACTTATATCTAAATCTTTTATCCATCTTGAGTTTATTTTCTATGTGGTGTAAGCTAGTGGTCGAATTTCATTTTTTTATTTGTAGCTGTCCAGATCTCCCAACATAATTTGTGGAAGAGGCTATTCTTACTCCATTTTATGCTTCTGCCCCCTTTGTTGAATATTAATTGACCATAGACACATGAAGCACCTACCCTTTGTGACAGCAAGGATGAAACTAGAGAGCATCAGGCTAAATGAAATAAGCCAGGCGATAAAAGACAAATACCTTATGATCTCACCTATAAGTAGAACCTAATCAACAAAAGAAGCAAGCAACCGAAATATAACACCAAGACATTGAAATAACAAACTGACAGTAACCAGAGGGGAGGAGAGGGAGGGGTAATGGAGGGAAACAGAAGATGGGTCATCAATGAACATGTATAAAGGACACATGAACAAATCCAAAGAGGGTAGGTTCAGGGGTGGGAGGTGTGGGTGGGCGGGGCAGAGGGACATAGTGGGAGAAAAATGGGACCAACTGCACTTCAACAACAATAAAAAAGAAAAAGAAAGTGATTATTGATAGGTTTGTATGTATTGCCATTTTGTTCTTTATAATTATGTTCCTCTTTTCTATCTTCTTAAACACTCCCTTTAACGGTTTTTTATAATTAACTGGTTTAGCAGTAATGAACTTCTTTAGCTTTTTCTTGTGTAAGAAACTAGCTATTTATTTACTTATTTATTTAAATTTTAAATCATAGCCTTGCGGGTAGAGGTGTCTTGATTGTGTGACTGTCCTTTTCGTCACTTTGAATATTTAATGCCAATCCCTTCTGGCCTGAAATGTTTGCATTGAGATATCAGCTGACAGTTTTATGTGCACTTCCTTGTAGGTAACTGTTTCTCTCCTGTTGCCTTTAAGATTCTCTCTTTGTCTTTAAACTTTGCCATTTTAATTATAATGTGTCTTAGAATAGGCCTCTTTGGGTTCCTCTTGTTTGGGACTCTGTGTGCTCCCTGGACTTGTGTGTCTGTTGTTTGTTTTTTTTTACCAGGTCAGGTTCAATTTTCAGTCATTTATTCAAATAGGTTCTCAATTGTTTGCTCTCTTCTGGTACCGCTCTGATGCGGATGTTGTTAAGCTTTCTGTTGTCCCATAGGTTCTCTCTTTTTTATTGTATTTTTAATTTTCTGATCGAGTCTTTTCTGACTTCTCTTCCAATTTACTGATTTGATCCTATGCTTTATCTAAACTGTTTTTAATTCCTTCTAATGTATTTTTCATTGTATATGTTGTCTTATAATTTCTGACTGGTTCCTTTTATATTTCAAGTGTACAGTTCTGTAATACATCATCTGTATATTGCATTGTGCTCAACACCCAAAGTATAGTCTCCTTCTGTCACCATATATTTGACTCTCTTTATCCTGCCCTACCCTCTTGTAAGTACCATATTGTTGTCTGTGTCTATGAGTTTGTTTGTTTATTCGTTTGTTTGTTACTTCCTTTTATATCCCATGTATGAGTGAAATTATATGGTTCTTGTCCTTTTCTGTTTTACTCATTTCACAAAGATACTCTTGCAAACCAGGAGGATCCTGTGGACCTGGGAGACTTAATCAGGAAGTCTGGACTACGAGGCTACTCCCTTTTGTCAAGGCATTGTTTAAGTTCATAGCTTCATATTTGGCTTTCCTAATCTTCATCATCTGTTCTTTTCCAACATGCACTTTTTAATACAGCCTTTTATTTAAAATAGTTTTGTTCCTCACAAAACTGTTTATTTGGTGGTATTATTTACTGAATTTTATTTCAGGCTTCAGGAAATTTTTTCTGGGAATGTGTCGTTTCATGGTAAATAAAACTACCTATGCCTGAATTATGAAGCAAGAGGACTGGAAATGCAGTCATATATAGGTTTTTATAACTATTGCCCTATGGACTTAAAAATTGGGGGGCATCTCATCATGTCACTGGATATCTACCAGGCCTTTGTTTTACTGCCAGCTAGAACACTGGTTTTTATTCTGTTGGGATATTTGTGTCTGTAAATACGCACCTTCTCAGAGAAAACCCCTTATTATTATTTTCAGCATAATGTTACAGTGAAGCTTTTCTCAATATTGAGTGTCCAAGCAAAACATAGTAGCTGTTATGGAAGACAAGGGAAGTAGATGCTCTTTCTGGAAAACAGTAATGTATTTGATTCGAAAGGATGACCTTCTTTGTGTGCTTTTAAACCTTATTTGGCTTTAGTTTTATGGCCAAAGAGAATTGTCTCCTATATTTTCCAGTTAGTGATCAAACACCTACCTGTACAAATCTAAAAAAGTGTATGTGGAATTCAACTTCATTAATCTTGGTTCATCCATTTAGGAAGCTAACTACAATGGATTTCTAGTGAAATCTTGATTTCTGTATTGAATTAAAGATTGCCTCCTAAAAGAACAAATGTGAATGCTTTTTTGTAGAATCTGCCTTCTCGTGCAAGATGCCTATGGAATGTTCAGTGAAGTGCACTTGGAAGAAACCACCCTTAAGGACAGACATTTGGAAGGGAAGTCCTGCAGCCTAGCAGGAATGAAAGTTCTACAGAAGGCCACCAGAGGAAGGTGAGGACACATTCTAATAGCATCCTGTTTGCTGCAATCTGGTTCTTTCTTTTCTTTTTTTAGATTTTATTTATTTATTTTTAGAGAGAGGGGAAGGGAGAAAGAGGAGAGAAACATCAATGTGTGAGAGGACCATTGAGTGGTTGCCTCTCACACATACACCAGCTCGGGACCAGGCCCACAACCCTACAACCCAAGCATGTGCCCCAACCGGGAATCAAACCAGCAGCCCTTCACTTTGCGGGAAATGCCCAACCAACTGAGCCACACTAGTCAGTTGCTGGTTCTTTAATTAGTCTTTTATATCTAATTTTATTTTTAAAGACAGTAAAATAGGATTTGGGAGTTCTCCTGTAAAACAAGGCCCAGGTTTAGTGGATCCCATAAAGTACTTCTGGAGGCGGTGGGGAATGATAATTGACAATAAAAACAATTATGCGGGTTTAGCAATTCATAATTTTACTAAAATTAAGATTTTGTAATATTATATATATATTTTTAATTCCAAAGATTTATTTTCTGTATATTTTCCTAGCTCTACCAATAAGGCAGCTTTATGTGAGTTTACTTAAATGAAATTTTGTAAAGAGGCATCATAAAAACTAAACTCTTACCGCTTCTCGGCCTTTTGGCTAAGATCAAGTGTTAAAAGCTAAACTCTTAAGTTGTTGCATATTTTTATTTTCGTAGTTGAAAGCTTTGTTCTCTGTCACCTTTTATGTCTCCTCATCCTAAATTGATGTTTTGGATAGGCAAAGGTGGAACAGCACAGAAACGTGGCCCACACTGTGACTGTGCTGTCTCTAGTAATCATCTTACTTCTGTCACATAGAGCGTTAGTGTAAGCCATGAATTGGGGATTTTCTCAATCTTCTTGTAATCTCTCTTTCCTCAGATATTATATTATCATGACTCGATGTTAATGTTTTGTTTAATTATAGTAACATCTGAGCATATAACAGTATCTGTGGGACACATTCTGATTTTAAAGCAGTTATTGATAGCATCTGTCAGAGGTTTATATGATGACCATTCTGATCATCATTCTAAATTGTGAGCATCTGCTGAACTTTTCTCCTGACCGACCTCTACACATACTCAGCTTTCCCACGGGCCTCTCATCTGTCTTTTCCTATGTCTGCACAGATGGGTGATGGCTCTGCCCATGAGATTGTTTTTTGAAAGATGGATATATCATAGACAGATCCCCTATAAGCCCTGGGGAGATACAAGACTATTTTATTGATTCACGTGGATTTGTTTGTAATAAATGCTTTCTTTTGTTTATAAAGGGGTAACTGTATTATAATATAATCACCTTATAGATAGGGGCAGGAGGGTGGTACCCAGATATTTGGAAAACATACTAGACATGTGAAAAGCTTCGTTGGGTCATATGAGCTGTATCCTTATTCAGGCTGAACCTCATTTTAGTCCTCAGAATCCTAAGCATCTAAAAAGACTAAGTGTAGTTATTGTAGAAGATATCACTGCCTTGGCATTGACCTGACAACATAAACCCCATCAGGGCCATCTAGGAAGTTGTCTTCCTTGACATGAGCTATACACATGAGCCTCTCACCTGAGCACATCGGCTCAGGATACCTGTAGGCTCCTCATGGCAGGACAGCTGTCAGGTTTCCTGGTGTGCTGCAGGCCAAAGGGAGACTGCTCTGCTCCAGGAGATACTCTTCTTGCTAAAAACTAAAGGACATAACTTCTTTTGGAAATACTATAGCCAGGACTGGACTTCAGGGGTCTTGGGCTCTGTAAATTTTGTTCTTTTATCATTATGGGTACCTAATAATATTTAATTTAGTTTTTTGTCAGTAACACTGGAAGTTTTACTCCTATCTACAGTATTACTATAGGAAATGTTTTTTCCATGGGAAATGCACTGAGTAGTTCAAATTCATTTACAAACAAACTTTTGGAAGCCACTCCTTTTCTAAGTTGGTGACTAAATATCTGATCATTTTTGTTAGCTCTGGACTTCTTCATCTTTGATATTATTTTGTCATGCATTCATCCAAATAAATAATTAGATTGTCTTTTTGTTCTTTTGGAGGCTGTATTTTTTCAAAGCAAATTATTAAATAGTTTTGGAATGCTGGGTGTTATCATTGCATATTAGTGATGTCATCTGTTGTCAGTCAGTCATCCATCAGTGGCCCAGTAAACACAAATTGTCCCTTTTTTTTCCCCAAATTACTGTGTTTCTTAGCAACTCTCATAAACCTTAACAAAATTTACTTTTCATAAACTTTAATAAAACACACTTCCAAAAATTCAAGCTAAAGTGATTAATTATATAATCCCAATGTCTAAGACTGAAAATAATTTTTTGGCCAGTCAGAGGAGGATAGTAGTATGTTTAGGCTAAATCATGGAGTCGTTTAGATCTTGGCTACCAGCTTGCCTCTGGTCCACAGTTATAGTGACAGAAAATCACTGCTCCCAACAATGGCTTTGAAGTGGACTGGGGACCTCAGAGCTGGTCAGTCAGACCAGCTTGCTGTTGGACTGCTCTACAAGGAGCACAGTTATGTCTACCTGCCTCATTTGGAAAGGTTCACAGAAAAACAGCCATCATACCTTTTGTTTCTCTAACATATTGTTGGAGTTGAGTATTTATACTGACTGGTTAAAGTAAGAAGAATAAAAAAACATAGCCTAGATTTAAAGGAAAAAACTAGCATTTTCAAAACAACCTTTGGCGTGCTTGCTCAGCAGGATGTGGAGCTCCGCTTATGCTTTCCTTACTCCAAAGTGAGGTTCCCTGATATTGACTCAGCAACGCTCCTAAGGCGTTTCTCAACCTTTGTCCTCTCAAGTGGCCTGTGCAGCGGTTTAGTAGGTCAGACAAGCTGAAAAGTAACAGTCCATTGGTGTCATTCTATGTACGAACTTTATCGTTTTATTGCTGATTATTATGTTCTTTTATTTTTATGTGATAAGGCAATACTGGGTGATGGGGAGAAACTTCCTGAAATATATTAACCCTATACATACAGAAAATATAGCTAGCAAAATTTTTTGGTGAGGGCATTCAAAGTCCTGCTAGTATTTATGTCTAAAATTATTAAAACTACTAATCTCTGTCTAAAATATTATTACTTTATAGGTGTTATGTTATTTAGATCTCTCGAATGGCCCTTTAAGAGTAGTGTGTTGGAGGGAACTTTATTACAGAGCTTAATCAGTAGTGACTGTACACAGAGGGCTCTACCCGAATGTTGAGAATGACAAGGAAGCAGTAGGTACCATCTTTGGCTTTGAATTGCATCTCTTAGAACAGAAAGCCAGACAGCCACAAGTAGTAGCAAAGCAGTTGATGCTTCAAGTGATGAGATCTTAACTGGCTCCTCTCAGAAGGTTTCATGAAAGGAGTGAGAACAAAGGCTTTAAACATCTTGATCTGGCAGAAGGAAAAGTTCTCTTCAAATTTGTAAAATGCTACCTATGAAAACATAAGAGTAAGATTTGGAAAGATGTATGCAAAAGAGGAAGAAAAAGGCAATTCACTGGTTTATTATGTGAATATTCAGTGCTGTGGTTGCTGCAGCATTGAGCTTCCGTGCGGGGTTTCAGGGATCTGTCCTAGACCAGAATATATTGAGGTATAAAGTTAGCTGGATAGAACTGAAAAAGCCTTAAGCCCTATAGAGATTGTGCATTGATCCAAAAAAAGATTAGGGTCACTAAGACCCTAAAAGAAAAGAAGTAATAAAAATGAAAATGAGCCCTGGCCGGGTGGCTCAGTCGGTTAGAGCATTATCCCCATACACCAAAAGTTCATTGGTTTGATTCCCAGTCAGTGCACATACCTAGGTTGCAGGTTTGATCCTAGTCAGGTCATGTATGAAGGCAGCTGATCAGTGTCTGTCTCTGTGTCTCTGCCTCCCTTCCCCTCTCCCTCTAAAATCAATAAAAGCATATCCTCGGGTAAGGATTAAAAATTTTTTAATGAAAATGAAGTGAAGATTACCCTACTGTTGTAGCTGTGATAGATTTGACATAAAGGGAGAGATTGGGGCAGGGCTATGGGTATGGAAATTTCTGCAGCAGTTGAGAGAAGAAACAAGGACCAGTTACCAGTTGATTTTGAATTTCTGATCCCTGTAGACAGCTCCAGTGGGAACTGTGGCAAATGCCAAGAATATAAAATAGACCACTTCCTCCAAGATCTCACACACCAGCAGGACTAGACCCAGAAAGGCACCAGTGGGCAAGTGCCCAGTACAGAGAACTGTGGACTGATAACAGCCACCTTTGAGGGAGGCTCCAATGGTGGGTTAAGATTTAGGAATCCTGGAAAGAATAGGAAAGGCCTGGGGCAATAAACTAGAAAGAGGAAAGGAAGGACAGCCTCCATTGTCTAAACCTTTTTTTGCCTCTCTTGAGAAAGTGTGACCACAAGGAGAGCACTGCTGCCTGGTCAGTTTTGATGACATTAAGGGTTGCACATTTGGGAGGGGGTGTATTTTAGAGACTGATCCAGTAAATGGTTATTGTTCAAGTATCAGGTTTTGTTTCAGGGTAACAAACAAAATACCGGTAAATTTTTTAGTAGAAGCCAAGCTCAGTAAGCATGCTCAAAAACTAACCCGAAGGTTAGGAAAATAAAGTCCCTTAGATGTCCTCATCCCAATCCCTGGCTGCTCTACTTGTGGCCCTTGGTCCCACCACTCTAGCAAGCTCTGTTTCCTGGGCCTACAACCCTTTGCTTTTCTCCTGGGCCTTATTTAAGCCCCACCTTTCCCTCACAGGCCTTTGGTGCTCCTGCATTCAGGCTCCCGGCACTGCCTCCTCTGTCTCCTACAGCACTTTCCGCTGGATGGCTCCCATCCTTTCTTCACCAGGGTACCCAGTGTCATAGTGCTGGTCATACAGTGGTGCCTATGCCCAGGACTATGTGGGGATTACCACCAGAGAGGAACATTTTAATGCAAATAAGGGTGATAACACAAGCTTAAAAGTCCGAATGTGTCCAATTCAAACATAAACAATTATATAAGAAGCTTTGGGGTGGCTCTCCCTCACTGGCCTGTGCTGTTTGCCCAGCTCTGAGTCATGCCGATTTACTGACACACAGACCTTGTTTCGATCATTGTGGCAACCCTTTGCATAGTGCAGATCATCAGTAAATGTTGACATCAGTGAGGATGCCTAGTGGCCAGTATTTCAGTCTGGCCTGCCAATCGTTAGGCTCTTAAGGGCAAGAGCTGTTTCTTGCTCACTGTCATATTTCTTGTATGTAGACTCTGATGGCACCCCCATCTTCCAGAAGAGGACCTGGAACAGAGGTGAGCTGTTTGGCCCAGGGTCGCACAGCTGGCAGGGGTCACGCTCTGAGCAGTGGGTATCAGGGTGTTCAGTCTCCTGTGAAGATTCACACCTTCCCTCCAGCTGAGGGTGGCCCCGAGTGCACAGAAGTACATAGAAGGGAATCATTAGGAAGAGTTCAACACTAGTCGACTGGACTGGGTTAGGGTTATCATTTCAGACGCTCCTTTAACAGGAAATGTATAGTGGTGAGAGCTCTCCTTGGGTAAGAAACTTCAGTAGTAATTTCCTTCCTTTGATTTTTCTCTTTACAAAAAGGCCACCCTTTCAAAGAGCCACATACTTCCCTTAGGGTTTAAGGTACAGAATCTCCTTGCTAATTACTGTGGTTGGAAAGCCCCTTTTGAAATTAACATTCTTAAGAATTCCTTTACGATTTTGAATAATGAAAATGGTCCTGGTGGGTACAGCCACTTTTCTGCAAGGAGAATACCACATCACTGAAAGAGAATGTACTAAATCTTGAAAGCAAAGATGTGCAAAGAAACAAAGGATGCTCCCCCTAAAGGAGCACCAGGCTATTAATCCAAGTCCTTAATCAGTTTAGTAAGTACATTTTATGTTTTCCCTATGGGTTTTATTGTTTTCTTTTACCAGTGCTTCTTAATACTAGTATTTTAAATCCAAATTAAATCTTTGTGCTGTTTTTTAACAGTAGGGTTTTGGGGGACTGTTTGATCTCTAACAATGGTATAGGGAAACATTAAAAAAGTAAGACAATACATGAAGTATAACTCTCTTCAAGATTGTGTTATTCCCTTTTCTGATAGTTAATACTTGAACATCAACTTTTCTTGGTTGTTAATACTGGATTGGCCAGAGTTCATTACGTTTTTAAGTAAAAATAAAGACACGTTTTTCATTTCCACCAATAACTTTATTGAACAATGTATTCACCATTTTGTTCTACTGTCTTCTGCCATCTTTCAGGCAACTTCATAATTCCATTTTCCCAAAACTTTTCATCTTTTTGAACAGAGAACTGTTCCAGGTGTGTTTTGCAGTCTTCCAGGGAATTAAATTTTTCCATTAAGAGAATTTTTAAAGACTGAAATAAATGGAAATCTGAAGGTGCCACGTGTGGTGAATACAGCAGATGAGTCAGTGATGCGGACATGGGCCCACAGTGTCCGAGTCATTATGGATGAAATGAGATGTTCACCCGGGCTACCGAGTCCTTTGTTGGAAAAGGGACAGCATGTCTTTTTCCCTTGCCGTGACCAGCCTTTATTGGGTTTCTCTGAACATTACATGATGTCTTCATTTACTGTGCACAGATTGCTTTAGTTGGTTACCTTTTATAGAAAACAAAGGAGCCAATGCCGCTAATCACATCACAGAAGAGGGATATTTGCAAGTGAAAAGGCAAAAGTGGTTGAACTGATTACACTCATCCTTGGAAGGTTTAGCATGGATTTTAGGAAGTTACTTTGCAGTAAATGTTTGCCACTGGGGGCTGGGCCCACACCACACAGAATGGTCTCCTACAAATCAGAACTCCCCAACCAAGCAGTAACAGTTTTTGCCTGGTCATTATAGAAACACATAGTCTTCTATTACCCTGATGGAAGATGATGCATGTTCTGTTGAATAATTCCAGACGCTTTTCATCAAGTACCACATTCAGTTGGTCTGATTGGGAGCAGTACTTGTTGGAATGAATCATTTGGTTTTCTGGAAGGAGCTCATAATAGAGACCTCTTTTCCAATCCCACAATATATAGAACATCACCTTCTTTGAATGAAGACTGGCCTTTGGTGTGGGTGGTGGTGGTTCGTTTCGCTTTGCCCACAATTTCTTCTGTTCTACACTATTGTAAAGTATCCACTTTTCATCACCCTCCAAAATTTGTTTTAAAAACCAAACATTTTCCTTACAGTTAAGTAGAGAATTGCATGCAGAAATATGGTCAAGGTTTTTTTTTGTTTTGTTTTGTTTTTCACTTATGTGGAACCCAAACATCAAAGCGGTTAACACAACCAAGCTGGTGCAAATGATTTTCAGCATTTGATTTGGATATTTTGAATGCGTCAGCTATGTCCTGCATGGTATAATGTTGATTGAAATTAATATGTTGATTTGACCTCTATCAACTTCAGCAGGTCTACCTGACCTTGAGCATTGTCCAGCGAGAAATCTCCAGCACAAAACTTTGCAAACCATTTTTGACACATTCAATCAGTCACAGTGCCTTCTGCATACACTGCACAAATCTTTGTGTGTGTGTTTCAGTTGTGTTTTTGCCTTTCTTAAAATTATAAAGCATAATAGCTGAAAATGTTGCTTATTTTCTTCCATCTTCAACATTAAAATGCTTGTACAAAAATTCACCAATCTTAATGTTTTTTTAAAATGCACATTGATATGACAGCTGTCACAATACAATCTAACAAAATTGTTTCAAATGATGTTCAAGACAACTAAGTGCTACCAGAGCCATCTTATGGAAAAACCTAACAAACTTTTTGGCCAGACCAATATTATGTATGTTGGTTTTATGTTTTGATGTATTTTCCTCTTGACATTACTTTTTACAGGATATTTTTGTGTATCTATACTGCCCATACCCTGTTATTTTGCTGCTATGGTGTTCTCTAGTTTGAGGATAACCAAGTGAATACTGCTGACAATGGAAAGAGTCTTCACTTCAAATTAGGAGACCGAGATTGTACTACTTGCTGTGCTACTTACTGGTACCTGTAGATCCTGCCCCTAATTTATCTGAAAATTAAAAGACTACACTAAATAACCTCTTAAAGAGCCCATTTAAGTTTGAGGTCATTCCTTTCCCTTTCACAGTTAGAATGGTATCCTTTTATTTTTAGCTTTGTACACATAGATACTTCTTTAATTTGAACATCTTTTTCTTAAAGGAAATATTGAACATACTGTTTAAACAATTTTCTTACAGATAAACTTGGAAATTTACCATCTGTCTGCTAGGTGTGTATCTTTGAGTAATTACATAATAAACATTGTCGATGTAAGAAACATCCAGATCTGTAGAGAACTTTAGTAAGAGTTTATTTGAGCCAAATTGACTACATATGCCAGGGAGCAAGATCCCATATGCTCTGGAGACTGACAGTTTTGCAGCTTCTTTTATGCATTTCACATTAAGGAGGAAATGTAAAGAGACTACATGGAGGTGGAAGAAGGCAAGTAAGGATTGAATTATAGGGTAGTTAGCAAGATTATGTGCTTTCTTGTGGGTGGTTATGGTTTATTTCAAAGATGTATTAACTTAGATGCACAGAAACAATGGAGATGGCTTGCTTAAGACAGGATAAGCCTTTTACTAAAAAGTTATAGGCCTGGGGTGGGACTACGCACCATGACCAGCCCAGTTAGGAATTTATGGCCAGAGCACTCTGTGAGGGCATTTTGCATAGAACCCCCTATTTTTCTGTCCACAACATAATTGAAGCATCTCCTTGTAACTTCTTGTAATAAAATAATGGGTTCTAATCATCTAGACTGTGACTTATTTTATTTTAATTCTTGTTCAAGTACAGTTTTCTATCTTTTACGAGTCCATGTGACACTTTTTTAACAGCATTTTAGAAGGTAAGCTCTACAAAAATTTCTTTGGAATAATTACATTTTAGGAAGATAAAGTCTATTTTTCTAATTATTGTTTGCTTCATCAGTTTATATTTCTGAGTGTTTTTGTTACTGTTGTAACCAAACAGGGGGCCAAGGGGGCGCAATATTTGGCCCACCCAGGGATGCCAAAAACTGCTACAGAACAACAGGGGCCCCTCCCAAGGACGGTATACTAATACCTACTGGGCTCGTCTGCCCACCTCCAGAGGAAAGACATCTCTCAATGCCAGAGATTTGTGAAAAGGAAAGGAAAGGTTTATTTAAACCTGTACAGACTTAAAGTAGTGACCCAATATCCCCATTAAAATATTAAAGTCCTTTAGGATTTTAATAAATGCCTACAGCGCTTCCTTCCCCACTGCCCTAATTCGGGGTATGGTATCTCAGGAAAAGAAGCACATGTCTGTGTTTCAGGCCACTGGCACCGTCAGCTGGGTCGCCATCCAGGCAGGATCTCCAATTAATCCAAAGTCATGTGGCACCTTCTCATGACTTACTGGCAAAGAGTTCTTTCACCCTTCTTCCAGGCAAAGTCTCTCCTGCTTCCCAGGCTACACGGCCGAAGGGAGCATCCCAAAGCCGCATGGGCTTCTTCTACCAAAGCTGCAGGGTCTGCACTCTTCCAAAATCGTTTGGCTGTCCTCTCACATGGGTAAGAGGAGGTCCTCACTCTGCCAAAACCACGTGGCTATCTCTCTCACCTCACCAAGAGGGGGTCCTCACTCTGCCCCAAACTGCATGGCTCTCCCCCATGGCTGCCACGTCTGGGTTTAAATCCCTACGCCAGTCCTCCTTTGCAGCCCCATTTCCAACTCCTACAATCAGTTACACCTGCCAGGACTCCCATACCCTCCCAGCTTTACTGGGCTGCCATAGTGAGTCTGGGCAACTGTGACCCCATGGTGTGGTGCCAGTCAACTCCAAGCTGTCACAGGGGTGCTGTAACTCGGGGGACCAGCCCCCAGTTACATCCTGGGTAGAAGCCACTCCCTTCTCCCTGGCTCAAAACTTGGCCACAGCTATTTAACATATCTATGAAACCAGTTAAAGGCTATAGGTATGTTAAATGACCATTCCAGAGGTTAGCTGTGAAACTGTTGCTATGCAAAACAACTCTCAATGGCCCTGCTCCATTTGTCCCTTCCCCCAACTGACACGGGACGGGGGGGGGGGGGGGGGGGGGGGTGGTGAGGACATCTTAATATTTCCTGGACACCCTGAGCTCTGGACCCCATTCCAGATTCTTTTTTGGGGCCCCCCTCTTGGATGCACCCTGTTACACTGTGAAGTAACAATAATTTTTATTAGTGATTCTATTCAAAGATTAATAGAGATCATAACTTCTATTTTTCTTTTACAGGAAAAGTATTTTTTGAAATTTTAGGTCTTAGTCCCAAGTCAGGCAAATCATGATTGCAATGTATGATCTAAGACTGTTTATTCACTTCCTTACATATTTGGTTGATTAGGTTCAAATCTCCTTACTAGTAAATGAGATTAACTGCAACACCATGCTGGTGGATACAACATGTTGTATGTTGTATCCTCAAAATAACCTGTCAAAGCAAATATTATTTTATTCATTCAATAGATGAAGAAGTAAATATTCATCAATATTGAATGCTTTACTCTAAACCCACTTTTAAATGGCTACAGCAAATTCTGCCTCTGTTATGCCATACTGAAGCAGGGTTGCGAGGCTCAGGGTGGGTAGTTCATGCCCAATCCTTGATTAAGAAATAAACCCTTCCCATGTGTTACTCTGTGTGACTGGGGTGGAGCAGGGCTGAGGGCGGGCACGAGAACCTCCCTGCTGCCGGGTGCTGCTCCAGTACAACACATACCCTCAGCAATGCCAATTTCAGAACAGAACTTCTAACTTTGCTTCCTGCCCAGGTAGTGTGTGGAAGAGGTCCTGTGCAGTCTTTCCATCTGCCCACATTTAATGTTCATCTGTCATTTTAACTACCCGAGATTCTGTGTATGTGTGAAATTGTTCAATAATGCTTACTAAATTGATTTTTGCATCCTGCATTCTATATCATGCCAACATTTTATTATAAAAAGAGACACATGAATTTTCTAGCTAAGTTTGGCAGATTGAAAGACAAATATGATTGTTTGTTAGTAGGGGATAGTATTTACCATATAAATGAATAGAGAGATATATTAAATTATAAATGAACAGAGAGATGTATTAAATTTTTTAAAAGAATGTTTGTATCTGTCAAGAAATATGAGATGATAGATTTTGTGTGGAATTGTGGGTGTTCCTGCCTCTACACCGTTGAAATAATAAGTACCACTTGGAACATGAGAAAAGACTAAGAATTGTCTGCAAAGTTCCAGAGAGCAACGTGTTGCAGGAGTTCCTTATTTCCCATGCAACTGAGTGTATGTGTAATTTCCTGCTCAGGCAAAACAGACACATGCAAAGAACTTGTATTATACAAAGTTGGGCTAGTTAATATTTTTACATTCAAAATCTTGAGAAAGAGTTGAGATTAGGAAGGACATATTTAAATATAACTAGCAACTACCATATATCCTGTAAAATGTGAAGCATTCCAGAGTTACAGATTTATTCTACATATTTATATAAATTTAGACACAGCTTTAAAGTAGCTAAAGGAATAGACACTAAGGAATGGTACAACAGGCTTTATTTCAGATGTGTGTTTTTCTTTTTTCAGTTTCTCCAATTATCTACAATTTGAAAAGATTCCGAGGAAAGTGATATATTTTTCTTAGTGTTTTAGACCATGTTCTCCTTAGCTTCCATAATGCTGAGCATCAGCACAGTCTCTGTGAAGGGCTCTCAGCCTTCCCAGACTCACTCCCATGGGACTGCTGAGGCAATCCAGCAGCATTCAAGGCTCACCCTGGGCACGGGGGGCACACACACAGGGGGAACATGGTCCTGATGCCTCACGTCCTGCCTGTCCTAAATGAGGAAAAGGAAGAGCAGGCATTCCAAAATAAAGGTTTTGAGGATTGTCTAGCTTTTTCCTGGCCTCTCTTTGCACCTTTCTCCCAGCCCTGACACTGTTCATTGAGTCCTGTATGAGCTTCTCAATAAAGATGACACCATTACTATTTGATTACAGAAGTCCCCAGCTTTTTGTTTCTTGGAAACTCTGAGATGTGTCTGGGTGAGAGCTGCTAGAAAAGAGAAGAAAGTTAATGTTTGTAGCAAAATCATTAAGCAAAACTGAGAATGTATTTCAGATCAGGGTTAGATGTCTCCTTGATGGAGACCACTGTCTTAAGTTAATTATATTTATTTAATAGTAACTTCATTGAGATGAAATTTATATCACATAAAATTTATAATTTACAATTCACTGTAAAAAGTACATAATTCATTGGTTTTCATATTCACAGAATCGTGCAACCATTACTATCTAATTCCAGAACATTTTTATGACCCCATAAAGAAACCCTATGCCCATTAGCCCCTGAAAACACTAATCTGCTTTCTGCCTCATGGATTTGCATACACTAAACATTTCGTGTAAATGGAAACATACAATCTGTGGCCTTTTGTGCTTGGCTGCTTTCACTCGGCATCGTGTTTTCAGGATTCATCTCTATTGTGGTCTGTCAGTACGTCGTTCCTGTTTACAGCTGCCTGATGCTCCACTGTGCCAGGTTTATTTATCCATTCATCAGCTGACAGACATTTGGGTTGTTTCCATTTTCTGGTTATCATGAGTAATACTGCTGTGAATAGTCATATACAATTTTTGCATGAACCATAAGTTTTTAGTTTTCTTGGGTAGGATTGCTGGATCAGTCCAAAAGTTTGGATTGCTGCCAAACTTTTCCAAAGTCACTGCCCCAGTGATACATTTTAATCATGGGTTATCTGGTCTTGTTAGGGTCTCAAGGTTTCAGTGCCTTCTGTGAATTAGCGATCTTCTGGGGCATTTAGTAATGTCTGTTCTAGTAAACCAAACCTTTGAGGGAAATGCATTTGAGTATTAAGGTAAATGTTTAATTCATTCAAGGTTGTCTTTGTGTGTATAAGGATGACATTAACTGATATTAAGTGACATAAACTACCTTCTGGAAGACATTCTGTTTTTCTTAAATTATGTCTAAACTCTATTTCCAACTAGCAAAGAGCCTGATGTTACATTAATTAAATGAATGAGTAATATTAGGTGAAAGAAAATTTGGTGGAAGCCATAGATTTCTTAAAAATGAAGCCTTATGAAAAATGTTCAAATGAAAGCACTGAGGGACAACTTGCTATGTAGGAGGTACTAGGGTAGTTTATGACCTCACTGTGCAGTACCAGAAGGTGAGACTGGAAGAGTGGTTGTGTAGCCCTGTTAGCACAGACCCGTGCACCTCCCCTCTTTCATCCAAGGGTTAAGCACCTCTTTAGTGCCAGACCCTCCTCTGGGCATGAAGGAGTCCATGGAGAACAGCCACAGAGCCTGCTCTCAAGAGGCTACCATTCTTCCAAGGATACAAGCCACAGTAACCACACAATCCCATTTCAGATGGCACGCCCTAGGAAGAGAATATGAGGTAGGGTTCCTGGGTAGGCAGGAGCAACTTCAGACTGACAGTAAAGACCCCATGGTCCTGCAGGGAGACAGTCCCACACGTGCACAGCTCATGCTTCAGAGTGGACTCCAACACAGCGTGGGCTGTTGCACCCAGCTTCACACCTAAGGCAATGCTGTGAGCCACTACCATCCCCAGTCCCACCCCAGCAGCAGGTTATCCTCATGAATAAACAGCCTACTATATGATGAAAGCACTGTCCTGGCCATAGTTCAGTTGGTTAGACCATCGTCCCGATACACCAAGCTTGCAGCATTCAGTTCCCAGTCAAGGCACATGTAAGAATCAACCAGTGAATGCAGCAGTAAGTGGAACAACAAATCAATGTTTCTCCTCTCTCTTCTTCTTCTTCCTCTTCCTCTTCTTCCTCCCCCTCCCTCCTTCTTTCTTCTCCTCGTCCTCCTTTTCCTTCTTCTCCTTCTTTCTCCTCCCTCTCTCTCAAATCACTAAATTTTTTTTAAAAAATGTAATGATGAAAAAGCACTATGTAACCCTGAAGATACTTGACAGTCCCTCAGAAGAAAAAAGGCTGGGAAAAGGAGATAGTCTTTTTTTAAATATTGCATTCATTTTGGGTCTAGGAAGTGTGCAGTGATGGTTTAACATTTCCTTATTCTCTGAGCATTTCACCTGTACCAAATGAGACTAGTCATGGTTAGTCAGAAAGGTGAACTGTGCAATGTGACTTAGACACTCTTGCTTTTCTTTAAAGAGAGAGGATACTTTGTTCCAGTCTTCTTTCCCCTGTAGCATAATTCATTCTATTACTGATGGTTCTTCTCTCTTCTTTGGTTACTTATAAATTTTTCAATGATTTCTTTGACTTTCTAGTTTCGCTTTTTTCTCTCCAGACTCCCATTCAACTGTAGCCTCCCTCAGCCTAGCCGAGAAACACCTTGGGGATAAGCCCAGCGTCCCCAAGTGTACGTGCAGACACCCCCTACCCCAGCAGTCCCAGCACTACCTCCTCAGAACAGACCAAGGCACCGTGGCCGTGAGGCTGTGCTCAGCTGCTCTTCAGCACAGCTCTGCCAGGGCTCTCCTATTACCATTCTCACTTCCAGGCTCTCCAAGGAGGCTGTGATACCCTGCAGCAAACAAGAAATAACTTTTACCCAAAGGATACCTGTCTTGAGAAAGTTGTAAAATGTCAGCAGTTTTTCTGCAATAGTTTGACCTGGAGTTGGCTCCAGCCTCTCGCTCCTGGTAGCGGCCCCTAGAACCTCTGTGCTCTCCCACAGCATGCTGTGTGCACGGCACGACCCTTCGTGGGGCAGACTGACACTGCCTTGCCAGCCTTGCGGTGGGCAGTGGAGGGCGTGTGGTGGCTATAAGGTCTCTGCAGCAATACTTTTTATCTCTCTGAGGCTAAACTACTCTGTGTTGCTAGAAAGTGTAACCTTGAGCCAAGTCAGTTAACTTGCTATGATTTTTATCTGCACAAATAGGGTTAGCATGAAACTTAAATGTTGTATGTGTAAAATGCTTAAAAGTCCTTGGCCCATAATAAAATTCTAAGTAATCATTAGTAGCTGTTGTTATTCTCATATCTGGATTTCCAAGAGTTAATATTTTCCCAGAAAAGAGGATTTTTGGGTTTTTCTAGGACTTCTAGGGTGATTTTGAACACACATAAATACTGTTTCATTCTTAAATATTTTCTGTATAACCATTGTGATGACTGTATATTTCATTGTGCTAACGTATTATAATTTAATGAACAATCTCCTTTCTGTTATTTTGAGTCAGGTCTGAAGGTGTGTGTGAGAGAGAGATACTCTTTTCCATCTGAATTGCCACTTATTCTGAATGGTGGCTCCTTGGCATTAGGGCTGGTGTCTGTTAAGCAGATCTACCTATGACCAGCTCATTGACCAGGTACTTAATAATTGACTTTTAGTGATGAATACTTTTGATAGTATCTTCTCTTTTTCCAGGACAGCTGGACTTTTCAGTTTGATTGACACTCTGTGGCCTCCATTGATGCCTCCGAAAGCACCAGGCCACAGCCAGGCCTGTGAAGAGGTAACCTCAGCATTCAAGGAACTCTCCCCTGGTCACCACCAGATGAGCCAGGACCCAAATTCAGACCCACTCACATTCCGAAGTCCAAGCTCTGGTTGCTTTTCTTGCTGGGCTGTAATATTCTTGAGGTTATTTGTGGTGGTGTTTTTAAACCATAATCATTAGGGTCAACAATTAGGGTCTTAGCCTCATACTATACAAGACACAGAGCACCCCCCCAACCGTTTCAAATGACCACTTAGAGCAGAAACTCAAATAACCTAATAAACAGAATCCATGGACATTCATACAGCCACCAGGCTAACCAGGAACTTCCATTTTCCTGCCTCATCAAATTGTTTATGGAAGTTGCTCACAAGTAGCAAAATTGACTAGATAAAACATGTCCACTCTTCTCCACCTTGAACCTTGTCCACCAGGCTGGCCAGTACTTCCTTGAGCCATAGTTCCCAAAGCTGGAAGTTGGGGGTCATCTTATTTGTGTAGCAACTGACACCTTAACAAAGTGCTAAGACTATGACTCTGTATAGTACTAAATAGACCAGCAAAATTGTTGTCCAAAATGCCCATTTCCAATTTTTAAAAAAAATCTGTGGCACATTTACACAATGGAATACTATTTAGCCATATAAAACAAGGAAATCTGAGAGTTCTGGCCAAGATAGAGGCGTAAGTAGAAACCCTTCACTTCCTTACACAAGCAAAAGGAGGATAACAACCAATCTAAAATCAGTACACAACCAGAAGTGCCAGAAAAATCAAACTGCATTGAGCTCCAACAACCAAAGAATTAAAGAAATAGTCATCCTAAACAACCAGACCAGTAAGAACCCCTGACAAGGCCGCAAACTGCACATGTGGGGCCAGCTGACGAAAAAACCTGGGCGAGCCAGCGGGCCATGCGGGCAGGGCCGGCGGAAGGTGAAACAGACTCAGAGTTGACTGTGGACCATGACAGTTGCCCTGTGGGAGAAACTCCCAGTCTCACATAAGAGTCCCTTGGAAAGCAGGCTAGAGATGAGCAGGCGGGCAGCATGGTTCCCTCTCTGGCCCCTCCCACACAGGCAGCACTGTGGCACAGCAAAGAAGGTTGCCCTGCCCTGGCAACTACCTAAGGCCCCGCCCCCTTACAACTTAACAGGTGCACTGAGACAAAGAAATATGGTCCAAATGAAAGAACAGAGCAAAACTTCACAAAGAGAGCTAAGCAGTGAGGAGATAGACAACCTATCGATGGAGAATTTAAAGCCCTGGTAATCAAAATGCTCATAGAACTGATTGAGGTTGGTCGAAAAATGAAAAAAAAAATGGTAGATACCCAAAGTGAAATACAGCAAAATATTCGGGGAACCAACAGTGACAGGAAGGAAACCAGGATTCAAAGCAATGATTTGGAAAAATGAACATCCAATCAGAACAGAATGAAGAAACAAGAATTCAACAAAGTGAAGAGAGACTTAGGAATCTCTGGGACAACCTGAAAAGTTCCAATATCTGAATTATAGGGGTGCCAGAAGGAGAACAACAGCAAGAAATTGAAAACTTATTTGAACAAATAATGAAGGAAAACTTCCCCAATCTGGTGAAGGAATCAGACTTCCAGGAAGCCCAGAGAGTCCCAAAGGAGTTGGACCCAAAGAGGAACACACCAAGGCACATCATCATTAAGTTACCCAAGTTTAAAGATAGAGAATCCTAAAAGCAGCAAGAGGAAGGGAGAGAGTTACTTACAAAGGAGTACCCATAAGGCTGTAAGTCGATTTCTCAAAACAAACCTTGCAGGCAGCAAAGAGCTGAAAAGAAGTATTTGAAGTCATTAAAGGCAAGGACCTACATCCAAGATTAATCTATACAACAAAGCTTTCATTTAAAATGGAAAGGCAGATAAAGTGCTTCCCAGATAAGGTATAGTTTAAGGAGTTCATCATCACCACGCCATTATTTTATGAAATGTTAATGGGACTTAGAAAAAGAAGATCAGAAATATGAACAATAAAATGACAACTCACAACTATCAACAAATGAACCTAAAAGAAAAGAAAAACAATAAAAACAAAAACTAAGCAAACAACCAGAAGAGGAACAGAATCAGAGAACTGGACATCATGTGGAGGGTTTTCAGTGGGGAGGGGGAAGGGAGGAATGGGGGGAAATGTACAGGGAAGAAGAAACATAATTAGTGGGCATAAAGTACACAGAGCGATAAAAATAGTATAGAAACAACAACTTATATGTAGAACCCATGGACATGAACTAAAGGGGAGGAATGCTGTAGGGTTTGGGGGAGCAGGGCAGAGTGGGGATAAAGGGGGGAAAATTGTAATAGCATAATTAATAAAAATTACTTTAAAAAAAGGGTAAGGAAATCTTACCCTTTGTGACAGCATGGTTGGACCTGGAGAGCATAATGCTAAGTGAAATAAGTCAGAGAAAGACAAATACCATATGATTTCATTTATATGTGTAATGAACAAAACGGACTAACAAGCAAAATAGAGACAGACTCAGAGAGAGAGAGCAGGCTGACAGTCGTCTGGGCCAGTGCTGGGCTGGGGTGGCTGGGGTGGAGGGATTAAGGGGAAAAAAAGACAACAGTATGGCTATTACCAGAGGGAAAGGGAGTTGGGAGGAAGAAGAAGAGGGTAAAGGGGTTCTAAATGGTGATGGAAGGAGACTTGAGTTGGGGTGGTGAACACACAATACAGTATACAGATGATAGAACTGTACACCTGAAACCGATACAATTTTATTACCCAGTGTCACCACAATAAATTTAATTTTTTTAGAAAGCCCATTTCTAGATTAGTTGAAAGGAAGAATGATGTTTTCTTCTCATCATAAATGATGTTTTCAGTATATTCTGAACAATAAATTTCTAAAATGAAATCTTGAATTGGGAATAAATTTAAAAGCACAAGTTTTTATACTTGGTTTTTAAGAAAAACAACATAATCTTATTTCTTACATAGAAATTTATGAGCCTTGCAGAGATATTATGCACCTATGAGTAAATATGTATATATTAAGGACTCAATTTTATACTTGATTCTTTTAACAATACATTCACATTCTACATCTGCCTTCATTTCAAACAGGTAAAAAGTCACCTTCCTCTTCCTAGCTTCTGTTATATCCTCACTGCTCATCCAAATCTGGGACAAATTGATATAATTGAAGATCCCATTTCTAAACTGTACAAACCTCCAATTCCTCGCTTATTAAGAGAAATTCTCCAGGTAATGCCTTTGTTTTTAACAAATTCTTAAATTACTTGTTTCTGTATTTGCATGTTTTGTGTGATGTTATTAATCTTTTTCAATGCCTTTCCAGACTGATGATCTTGGTACCCGTTGCAGTTTCTATGCCAGAGTGATTTATCAAAGACCACTGGTAATCTCTTCATCTCTCTTTTCCTTCTTCCTCTTCCTCTTCTTTTACTTCTTCCTCTTCCTCTCCCCCTTCTTCTCCCTCTCTCTCTCATAACATGTTTAATGCATAAGGTGTTATAAAATTTATTAAACGATTGTTCATCTCTCTTGGAAACTAATGGAGTACCAAAATATAAAAGTATTTTAAACATCCAGTTATGCATGCTCTGTTCTAAAGAGGTAATAAATCCATTTCTTGAGCAGGTGTGGTTTGCCAACCACTATGTTAAGTACTGAGGTATAAACTGACCTGGGGGTAATCCTACTCTAGAAGATTCTCAGTCTAGTAACCCTAGTTCCTTTTGGACACATAGGCACATAGTAGAAAAGAAAGAGAAGCTGATATCTCAGTAATGTGGTGAAGTAGGAATGTCGGGTTGAGCTCAGCCACTTCTCAGAACTAACTGTTCAGCAGTTCTGAAAGCCTTAAACTCCTGGAGAAAATCCTGTGGTCCCTGGGAGGGCCTGGGCAGTTCTAGGTAGTGGCAGCCTAGTGGAGCATGCTGTTTGCTTCCTTGCTGTTCAACAAATCACCTAAGAATAGACAAGAGAAAGAGATGTTTTTGCCAAGTTTTACATATGATATAAGTTGCACAGGAAACCTCTGTTGGACCTTAACTAATAGAGGAACATCCGTGTCTCAGTCACCTGAGAGATGGAACATCCCATTATTCAGCCCCTGTTTTTCTTTCTTGTTCACCTTTTAGTCATTTGAAAGCTAATTGGTGCCTCTTCCAAGGAATAAGAGAGTTACTGATATTAGTCATTCAACAGTGCTCCTTGTGAGCTATCCCTGCATCTGGCTCAATAGCAATGAGGACTGGCTCCGTCGAGATCAAGGTCTGGTCCCCTGATAAATCTCCGACTTTCTGAGTTTGAGGCAGACTGAAGGTTGACTGTACACACCTATTATTCCTATTATTCTAAAGTTAATTCCAAATTGTGGGACTGGGACATAAGGCAGTGGTTCACTGTGCAGCTGCTGTTTAGGCTGCAGGTAGAATGCTGACCTCAGGGACAGTAACAGCAATCTCATGGTGGTTATGTCACATGTTCTTGCTCACAGAACTTAATCCACCCACAGCCTTGCAACTGAGACCAGAGGTGAAAGATAAAGAAAGTGGGTGTCAAGTACTCACACCATGACCAGACCTCAACCACCCACCCCACTGGGAGCCCTAGGGCAAGACAAACTATAGGCCATCTGGTCCCTTCCTGTTCCAAGTTTCCCAAAGAGAAATAGGCTCCTATCAGTTCAAGTACAGCCTGCCTGCAACCATGCCTTTCAGTGGACTGTGTACCATCGGATTGGTAATACTTAGGAAACAGTCAAGGATTCCGAACCCAATTGAACATATTATGCAATTCACTAAAATTCTTTATACCTCCTGTTTTCTGCTTTTGTGGGAAAGAAAATCACCAAGAATCAACTTCCTCTGGGAGGAGATGAAGTAAGCTAAGTCCTGGACCCCCTTTGTGGTTAAGCAGACACATTCTGTAGTGCAAGTTGACTTTTAGAATAGCACCATGAGTCACTGAAAGAACCTGAGTTATCAAAAAAGATTTGGTTGTATTAATATTATACTAATGACTAAGTCATGAAAAGTATTTTTGTACATAACTTTTGTTTTGATTATTCAAAAATTTTGGGTGCTCAATAGATTGCAAAAATATATATAGGGAGTTCCTATGCACCCTCCCCTACACCAACCCACAGTAACCATGGTACAACATCAAAGCCAAGACTGATATTGGCAGAATTCATGGAGCTTGTTCAGATCTCACCATTCATACATGTGTGCATGTGTATGTGTAACTTTTATCAGTTTTGTCACATGTGTAGCCTTGCATAATGTCCACCACAATCAGTATGCCCAGCTGCACCACAGACTTTGTAATGTTCCCATTATGGCCACACCCACACCCATCATCATCCCCTCACCCCTGGCAACCACTGATCTGTTCTCATCATTGCGGTTATGTTATTTTATGATGGTTACAGAAACAGAAACATACAGTATAGAGGGGTGGGTAAAAGTAGGTTTGTAGCAGTCATAATACAAATAAATAATATAATAAATAATAATACAGAAATAAACTCTGTGTTCCACATACTCACAACTGTAAACTACTTTTGCACACTCCTGTATATCAGTATTCATTTCCTAAGCCTAATGTGGAAAGTGCCAAGAACTAGATCACTTAAAACGACTGAAAAGTATTGTCTCATGCTTCTGGAGGCTAAAAGTCTGAAGTCAAGGTATGGGTATGACTGTGCTTCCTATGACAGTTCTAGGGGTCATTCCTTTCTTTCCTCTTCCAACTTCTGTTGTTTGCTGGCAATCCTTGACCTTCCTTGGCTTTAGATGCATCACTCCAGTCCCATGGCCATCTTTACTCTGTGTCATCACAAGGTCTTCCCTCTGTGTCCAAATTTCCCCTTATATAAGAACATGTGTTACATTGGATGCCCTATAATAATGCTTCAACATGGTTAAATTAAGAAGTTTGTTTGCATCTGTCTATCCTTTTGGTGAAATGCTCATAAATGTCTTTTGCCCATTTTCTGTTTGGATCATTTGTTTATTGTTGAGTTTTTAAAGTTCTTTATATATTTTATATACAAAGCCTTTGTCAGATAAATGGTTTGTAAATATATCTCAGGATCTGTAATTTGTTCTTTCATACTTTCAGCAGGGGTGTTTGTTGGGCAAAAATTTCTAATTTTTATGTGGTCAAATGTATGAACTTTTTTTTTTTTAGGGATCCTACTTTTGTTGTCAAGTTTAAGATAAGTCAAGTCTCTTTGCCTAGTGCTAGATCCCAAAGTTCATCTTTTCTAGAAGATTTATAATTTTACATTAAGTCTATGATACATTTTGAATTGGTTTTTGTATGAAGTATGTCATTTAGATCAAGGTTCATTCTTTTGCCAGTGGATGTCCACTTGTTCCACTGTTTGTCTGTTGATAGGCTATTCTTCCTTCATTAAGTAGCTTTCTCAACTTTGTCAAAAATTAATAGAGTATTTTTGTGTAGAAGAGATTGTTTTTAATAAAACTTTAGCAGTAAGATTGATAGTACTGGTATGAATTAATTGGATTTTTGTGTGTTTTTTGTAACTAAAAATGCAGGTTTGGCTTTCTGCCACAAAAGCCAAATTTGTGAGGCAGGTGCTGGTGCAAAAGGAGCAAGGGTTTATCAGGTGTCATGTGACCTGGAAGAATGGCAAGCCAACAGTTCTTACAGGGATAGGTCAGAGAGAGCTTTTTTCCCCTTCCTGGCTTTTGGAATACTCAGGCCCTGTAGCTTTTGGCTTCATGTATGAACCTCCCCCTGTGCCATCTTGGCCAATGGGAGAGACTGCCCAGGGCTCTAATTGTCTGTGGCAACATTTTTAAATCATTTTTTATTGTTTTTTATTACAGCTCTATGGCAATATTTTTACAGAGGATATTATTATTACTGACTTTGTTCATAACCCAATGATAAAGATGATTTGATATCTTTTGGTTCCATTAAGACGTTTAAAAAGAGACAATAAGCTAAATCCAGGCTATTTACAAAGAGTATCAAAAATCTTTGAAGACTATCAGAAAAACTCAACTTCAAATAATCTTGTGGAAATAAATCTTTACCCCTCTTGACATATCTACCATTTTTTAAATATGATTTTGTCATTTGTTCCTAAAAAATTCTTTATAACTCCAATGTGTTAAGACTCTTTATAACACCAATGTCCAGTATAGAATCATGTATTGCATTAATTGTCATGACTCATTCATCCCTTGAAATGGAACATTTCATCATCTTTGCTTATCTTTTAGGACTTTGATATTTTACAAAAATAGGGGCCAGTTACCTAATTGAATGTCCCTCCATTTATTTTTGCCTTATCTCATGAATGCATTCATATTATGCATTTTTGACAGGAACACCACATGAAAATACCATGTTCATATAAGAAGGCATGTGGTCAATTTGTCCAGCGTTGTGATATTTTATCAATTGATAAAGATGTTATTTTCCAGGTTTCTCCACTCTAAAGTTAACTGATAAATATTTCATACTAATAACAGTCTAACAAATATTTTGCAGGAAGATACATTGAGACTATATAAATATCTATGTCTTATCAATATCTTATGTCTTATGTCTTTTACCCACTTGTTTTAACACCCATATGATTCTTGCCTGAATTATTACTCTGTTAGTGGCCAAATGGTAATTTTCTAATTCCAGCATTCTCCTACATTTAAGACTTAGCATTTGGTTATAATTAGAATCTTTTCATTTCCCTGATTTATTTATGTATTCACTTATTTATATCAGTGCAGATCAGTGGATTGTAACTTTTACTGTAGTTTATTTTAAGACCCAAACTTTGCCAGATTCAAGCTAGCTCCTGTGTCCTTTGGATAAAATCCTCCGTTGAGTACTTCCTTATTTTCTGACACAATAAGATGTTTCAAACTAATCTTGTGGTTTTTGTGCCCTGGTTGGTTTTAAAGGAGAATGGATTTTTTTTTTCTTGAGAATGACATAAGGCAAGATCTGGGTGCTTATGTGGGCTCAGTACTACTGGGATGTCATTGGCCCTCTCACTGGACAGAGCAAGGAGGTATATATGGGTAAAGTCATGCACACATAAATACAAATCCATATCTATTTCTTTATATCTATCCATCTATCTCTGTTGTGATTTTACATCAATATCTCCAACTGTAGACTCTTATGACTGTAGACTCTTATCTCAGAATTGACTCTAGAGTTTTCTATTTCCATATTTATTCAACAATGAGAAACATGGCACTCACTTTGCTCGATTTAGCTTACTCTGATTTCCTGTATATAATCAACCTCCCAACCATGTGAGCTGCCTCCTCCATGCAACCCACAGCTCCTGACCATTCAAGTCACCTTCTCTGTCCAGTCCTCTCCATTAGCCATGTGGAGTCCTCATCCTAATCACACCATCCACGCCAGCAAAGCCAGATGAACCTCACGCCAACCATGTTCTCATGGCCCACCCCCTGCTGACCACCAAGGTCTTCCCAGCCAAGTCCTTGGCCCCATTTCCATCTACTGAATCCTAAATTCTGATCAACGATAAGGGGCAGGATGCCATTTTAATGAACTTGAGAAAGCATTATAACATTTGCAGAAAAGAAAAAATTATAATGAAAAAGAAAATTAAATACTTTTGCAAATCCAACAAATATTTGATAGTTGCTTTATACCAAAATCTGAGGGCACATAACATGTAGTTCTGTTACTGTCAGTTTGGGCTCCTGTAACAAAATACCATAGACTGGGTGGCTTAAACAGCAAACATTTATTTCTTACAGTCTGGAATATGGAAGCCCAAGATCAAAGTGTCGGCATGGTCAGGTTCTTAGGGAGCGCCATCCTCTTGGTTCACAAAAAGACATCTCCTTGTATCTTCTCAATGCAGAGAGCCAAGAGAATAAGCAAGCTCTCTCAGGTCTTTTCTTTTAAGTCACTAATCCCATTATGAGGGCTCTATTCTTGTGACTAATTACCCCACAAAGGCCCCACCTTCCATTACCAATACATTGGAGGTTAGGGCTTCAGCATATTAATTGGAGGGTGGGGTTTGTAAACATTCAGTGATAACATTTTCTAACCCTTAGGAAACCGACATTTAGCAGGAGAGAATGTATATGCACTAAATATTAACATTGTGCTAATTAGCCTTATAGGCGTATGAATGTGGGATCAGGAGGCAAAGAACAATGAATTCTTCCTAAGTCAGAGGACAAGTAGAATAGTTAGTGCCAGGGAAGGGCAGTTGTATGACAGCAAAGGAGCCCTTTAAACAGGTTTAAGGTTGGGGCTCACAGGGCACAGCCATGTCAGTGAGGGCTAGTAACCAAGGCATGAAGTCTGTTGTATGCTTTTAAATATTTGTTGAAATGATGTTAATGTAAATATTAGTCATCTAACGTAATTGCCTTTAAAAATAATTTTGGATATAAGAATAGCTGTTAAATTAATAGTCTTATCTGTGTCTCGTAGCTAAACAGTTTGCTTCTTCTGGAGCAAAGGGAGATTTGGTTGATGGTGACTGATGCCACCCTGCAAGTGCAGGATGAAAATAACTCTGGCTTCCCCAAAACCCTGCCGGTCTGTGTGACCCCCTCATGTGTGCTGGGCCAGGAAATCCTGGAGATGCTCACCGAAGCTGCCCCTCACGTCTTCTTCTTCAGAGATGCTCTCCGAGACCAGGGTATGCTTTCTTCTTCTTGACAGCTTTGATCCAGTGGTGACAGAGATTCTATAAAATGGCTTTGTGGCTTCTAGATGCCTCTGTCTTGCTCTGGAACCACTAGCCCCTTCATTAGGTCTACTGCGGACAAGGCATATGGAGTGGAATAGGCCCATGGAACTGACCCCTGTCATGGCCTCCTGGACAGAACCAGAATCCCTTGCAGTGCTGAGGTATCATTGGTCACTCATGGTTTGTCTGTTGGTGGCACACTTGACAGATGCAGAAACCACTTAAAGCCATTGCCTAAAACATTACTTTTTTAAAACAAAAAGCTACAAATTATAAACATGTGTGCTTAAATCAGTTGGCTCCTTTTTCAAGGAATCAAACTAGGATCCTGCCTCAACTGTATATGTATTTTTTTATTTTATTGAGGTATAATTTGCATACCATAAAATTCACCTCTCTAAATTGAATTTGAATCTAGTACTATGTGTTTTTTCAGCCTAGCACCCTGGCAGCTTGGGGGCCTCCTTTCTGCAAAGTGCATGTGTACTGGCCACAGTGAATGGAGCCACCAGTTGTGCCCCTTGGCCCACATGGCTCCTGGGAGGCTAGCAAAGGACACTGTCTTCACTGGCAGGGTAACTCCCTTCTCTCTTCAGTGGTTCAGTCATCTGAAATGTGTCTGTTCACAGGTCGGATTGTTTGTGTTGAACGCACCGCCCTCTTGCTTCCAAAGCCCATTTTGGGTGTGGCTTCCATGGCTTGCTCCTGTGAGCTGGCTGGCCCTGTGAAGCTCGATGAACTGGATTCTGTTACTCAGGTCAACTCCATTTGCAGCATTCAAGGTGGGTAGTCAGTCTTACTGGAAATGGTATTTATACTTTCTGAAAAGTTACACTTGTCAATGAATATTGGTTGAATGCCTGACATGTTCCAGACATTGGCTACATAAGGAACAAAATCATAAGTTCTTGACTCTCAGATTTATAGTCTGTATAGAAAGATGTAAGTCAGATATGTACACAGCCAAATATGGAAGGACAGCATTCCAGGTGTCCCAGGTGCTTCTTAGTGGCACCTCACCTTGTCACGGAGGCCACTGAAGTCTGTCTAACAACAGGAACCTTTGGCCGAGATCTCAAGAGGAGGAGGGAACTAATTAGGTGAAGGGGTGGGTTCAGGAAGATACCTGGTGGGGAAAAAAATAGGACTTATAAAGGCTGCTGACAGGATAGAGTGGGTGAGCACTGGTCTATAAGGAGGCAAAAGAGGCATCTGGGTAGAGGCAGTGACCTGAGACCAAGCTGGAGGGGCCAGCTCTCCCAGGCGAGTGAGCTGCTCTGTCATCCTGGCAGAGAGACAGCAGTGTCCGATGTCCATCTCTGCAGAGCAGAATGGAGGGGCTAGAGCCTTGGGTAGTAGCCAGTAGAAGGGTGAGCACCAGTCCACAGAATAAATCCAAGAGTAAATTTATTTAAGAGGGAAATTGACATGTTGGATAATGAATTTAGTACAGCGGGTACAAGGCATATGTGGAGGGCAAGAACATTTGTGATAACCTCTAAGATTCTGGCTTAGATGACCAGGAGATGGTAGTCCAATGAAGTAGAACATCGTGAAAGAGCTTTGAGGGGATGATCTTAGTTGTGTTGTGTCTTGGAGAATTGAGAGGAGATGTTTCAGTAGCTGGTTGGATATATGGGTCTGGAGCTAAAAGTAGCATTAATACTTTATTTTTTTAATTTATAAAAATTTTTAGTGATAAAAGTAACACGTGCCCATTGGAACTAGTCAAAGATGAATGAAGAGAAAGGTGATGATCTCCCACCACTCACCCACCATGCTGAGGAGCATACATGCTCTTCAGTTGGAGCATGTATGACTTTGCAAAATGAGATAGTTTGCTACATGTTATTCTGTCTCTTGCTTTCCTCACTTAACTCTCTAGCAGGGATGACCATCAGGTAGTAGATAGAGATCTAACTCAAGATATTAATAGTCTCGTAATATTCCCTCAAATGAACAAATTGTTCCTGCACCGATGGACAATCCAATGTGTTTTTCTCTTCTCTTTTGCAATTAATTATAAACAAGGCTGAAATAAATGTTTTGCCCTACATCAGTTCCTACTGATATCTATATGCAGGAGGATTTCAGGGTCTTGGGGTTCATATATTTTTAAGCATCTTTTTTTAAGGGAGGGAGAAAGAGAAGGAGAGAAACATCTGTGTGTGGTTGCCTCTCACATGCCCACTACCATGGACTTGACCTGCAACCCAGGCGTGTGCCCTGACTGGGAATCGAACCTGTGACCCTTCAGTTCACAGGCCCACCCTCAATCCACTGAACTACACCATCTGGGGTTTTTAAAGCATCTTTACTGAATATAATTGACATCACAATTCACTCACTATTTTCATAGAGTCACAGGGTTGTGCAACCATCACTACAATCTAATTTTGCAACATTGTCATCATTCCAAAAATAAATGCCATACCCATGCTGTCTCCCCATTACTTCTCCCCTTTCCCAAGCCTTCCCTAAACCCTGGTCTTAGGAAAGCACTGATCTCCTTTTTGTCTCTATAGATTTTCCTTTTTGGATATTTATGTGGTCTTTCATGATTGGCTTCTTTTAGTTAGCATAATGGTTTCAGAGTCATCCATGATGTAGCATATATCAGTATTTCATTTTGTTTTTGTTTGAATATCTTAAGTTCTGGGTCTGTATACAGGAATGAAATTGCTAGGTCATATGGTAACCCTGTGTTTAAACTTATAATGGAATGCTGAAGTGTTTTTGCAAAGTGGCCACACTATTGGTCTTTGTATCCTTAAAATTAAAAGATAGCCCTGGTCAGGTGGCGCAGCTGGTGGGAGCATTGTCTACACCAAAAGGTTGCAGCAGGTTCAGCCCAGATTGGAACACACACAGGAAGCGCCTGATCAGTGTTTCTCTCTCTCCCCCTCCCTCCTCCTCTCCCCATTTCTCCTTCTCCCCTCTCCCTGCTCCCCTCTCCCTTCTCCCTTCCTCTCTCTCCAAAACCAATAAGCATGTCCTCAGATGAGTATTTTTAAAAAGATGAGCCCTGGCTGGTGTAGTTCAGTAGATTGATTGCTAGCCTGTGAACTAAAGGGTTGCTGGTTCAATTCCCAGTCAGGGCACATGCCTGGATTGTGGGCCAGGTTCCCAGTAGGGGTGTGCAAGAGGCAACCACACATTAATGTTTCTCTCCTTCTCTATCTTCCTCCCTTTTTCTCTCTCCAAAAATAAATAAATCTTTAAAAAATAAAATTTAAAAAAAAAGATATTACTAAATTAATTTCAAAAAAGTATACAAAAATTCACACTTCCAGAAGTAATGTCTCAGAACTCTTGTTTTCTTCACTCCTGCCCACCACTAAATTTCTGAATCTTTTTATGATTTTTATGAATAGCAAAATTAATGACCCCACTGTTGCTTTAATTTACATTTCTGTCTGCTTGTGAGACTGAGTACTTGTTCATTATATTGAGGCCATTTTGATTATTTTCTCTTCTGTGCATCTTCTTGTAAAGTTAGTACCAAAACATACCTTAGATTGTGATTGGATGAGGAGAGGTGAGAGCACTATATAGCCTAGTGGTCCTGAGGAAAGTAGACTAACAAGTCACCTGTCATCTGGGTCCTCTATTTTCTCATCTGTAAAACGGCTAAGAGAATCAACTTTAAAGCGTTGTTGAGGATTAAATAAGATAATGCATGTGAGGCTTTTGGGGCTTAAAGCACTCACAGACTAGTGGAGAAGCTAGATATCTTAATGTTTCCATTGCAACAGATGGGGATGGCTGGCTGAGGGCTTGGAGGGCTAGAGCAAACAGTGGATGGGTGGCCTTGGGATCATTAGGATTTTCCAGACAGGTGGGTGGGCATATGGGAAGCCCACAGAGGTGCCTAGAGCACTTATAAAAGCTTTATGTGCTGGAGGAGAGGTATGGTGACCATGGGACAGGGCTGGATCTGTATAGCTTTGCTTTCCCCAGCCATGCTAAAGGGGCTATAGGATAAACTTTCTTTCTTAAGTAAAGCGACGCTGTGAGCATCACAGATAGACTATGGTCCTGAGCAGGGACTGGTTGTTGGCAGGAAGATGAATTGCACAGACCCAGAATTGTGGAAGCTGAACAGATTCTGCAGACTGCATGCAGTGACTCCTCCTGGCCCACCTGCACAGTGTACCTGGGCAGGCAGCTGGGCTGTGAGGAAAGCATGCAGCGTGGACAGGCGCCTCATGGCTAATACACTGCATGCTCCTCAAGAGCTTGTCCACAGCCTACCACCCTAGAGACTTCCCTTCCACCCTCATTCTGCTTGTTGGTTGCTACCTGTTCTCCTCCCATCTGCTCAACTCTCTCAAGGCCCAGGATTGGTCATGGGCTGAAAGGAGAGAGAAGGATGATGGAGCAGCTCCCCAGCATTTTCTCTGCCCCACATCTAAAAGTCACTGCCATACCCCACACTAGTTAGGTCGAATGGGAGCCTATTATAAGAACTATTATAAAAATCAGCATGACCTACAGCATGATATTATGAGAAAATATGTACCTGAAGAGCTGGCTTTCCCAGAGGTAGCTAACCCATCTTTATAAACTCGGTCTTAACTATGTCCAGTGGGTACCACAAAGATGTAAAAAGAGGAAAATAATTTAGATACTTGGAGAGAGAGAAGACCTGATTTTTTTCTAGATTCTAAAGAACTTCATACTTTTTAAAGAAATAATCTAACTTCCGCCAAGATGTAGGCATAGGTGGAGACACCATGCTTTCTCACACAACCAAGTTTAGAGACAACAAAATATTACAACAGAAAACACAGCCAGAACACAGAAAATTGAACTTTTCAGAAGACTGATAACAACAAATTCTTCAGCCTGACCAGTAAGAGGGGCGAAGCCAGCAGCTGGTGGAGCGGGGTAGCACAGGAAAACTCAGTCAGACACTCAGGTATGTGGATCTCAGGATAGGGTTGCAACAGGCGAACCCAGTGAGCAACCTAGTGAGCCACCCAGTGAGCGACCAGCAGACCCACTGAGGGTGCAGGGCAGCGGGTTGACTGTGGTCGCGCATTCGTGCGCAGATAGACCAGCCAGGGAGTGGGTGGTTAGACATGACCAAGCAGGCCCCAGTGGCGAGAGGCAGCAGAGGGGGCCGCCATTTCCCTGCTCTGACCTCGCCCCCACATACAACATCACAACCCAGCATGGTATTATGAGAAAATATGTACCTGAAGAGCTGGCGACCTGGGTGTCCCCGTCCTGGTGAACACCTAAGGCACTGCTCCTCATACTTAACAGGCACAAATAGACCAAAAATGGCTCAAGGAGCTCTCAAAGCCCCAGAGCCCATAAATCTAAGCGACGAAGAAATAGCAAAACTTTCAGATGCACAGTTCAAAACACTGGTGCTCAGGATGCTCACAGAACTGGTGAATTTTAGTCACAAATTAGAGGAACATATGAAAGCTAAACTAATTGAAATGAAGGGAATTGCACAGGAAACCAATAGTGATGAAAAGGAAACTGGGACTCAAATCAAGGGAGTGAACCAGAAGGAAGAAAAAAACGGCCAAACAGGAAAATATGAAGAAACAAGAATTCAAAAAAATGAGGAGAGGCTTAGAAACCTCCAGGACATCTTTAAACGCTCCAACATCCAAATTATAGGGGTACCAGAAGGGGGAAAGGAACAGCCACCAGTGGAAAACTTATTTGAACAAACAATAAAGGAGAATTTCCCCAATCTGGCAAAGGCAATAGACTTCCAGGAAATCCAGGAAGCTTAGAGAGTCCCAAAGAAGTTGGACCCAAGAAGAAACACACCAAGGCACATCATCATTACATTAGCTAAGATTAAAATGAAGGAGAGAATCCTAGAAGCAGCAAGAGATAAGGGGACAGTCACCTACAAAGGAGTTCCCATGAGACTGTCAGCAGGATTTCTCAAAAGAGACCTTAGAGGCAAGAAGGGGCTGGAAAGAGGTATTCCAAGTCATGAAATCCAAAGACCTACAACCAAGATTGCTCTATCCAGCAAAGCTTTCATTTAGAATGGAAGGGCAGATAAAGTACTTCTCAGATAAGGTCAAGTTAAAGGAGTTCATCATCACCAAGCCCTTATTATATGAAATGTTAAAGGGACTAATCTTAGAAAAAGAAGATAAAAAATATGAACAGTGAAAGGACAGCAAACTCACAGTTATTAACAACCACACCTAAAACAAAAGCAAACTAAAAGGACACCTAGACCAGGAGCTGAAACATAGAAATGAAGATCTCATGGAGGGTTGGCAACAGGGGAGTGGGAGAAGGAGAAGGGGGGAGAAGGTACAGAAAATAAGTAGCATAGACAGTAGGTAGAAAATAGGTGGGAGGGCATGAATAGTATGGGAAATATAGAATCTAAAGAACTTGAGACACATGGTCATAAACTAAAGGGGGGGAATAGTGGGGGCAAGGGGGTGCAGGGTGGAGGGGAATGAAAGGGGACTAGAACAACTGTAATGGCATAATCAATAAAAAATTTAAAAAATAATTTATAGGTGGGATTTGTAAAACATAAAATTGACTATTTTAAAATGAATGATTCAATGGCATTCAGTCCATCCACAGTGTTGCACACCCACCTATTTTTATATTTTTTTATTTAAATATATTTTATTGATAATGCTATTACAGTTGTCCTATTTTTCTCTCCCCTTTGCCCTGTAGCCCCCCTCCCACCATCATTATTCTCCCACTGTAGTTCATGTCCATGGATCATACATATAAATTCTTTGGCTTCTCCATTTTCCATACTATTTTTAACCTCCTCCTGTCTATTTTGTAAATAACTATTTACACTTCTTATTCCCTGTACCTTTTTCCCCATCCTCCCCCTCCCCACTGATAGCCCTCCATATGATCTCTATTTCTATGAATCTCTTCCTGTTCTAGTTGTTTGCTTAGTTCATTTTTGGTTTTTTTTAGGTTCAGTTGTTGATAGTCGTGATTTCACTGCTCATAGTTTTTTATCTTCTTTTTCTTAGATAAGGCCCTTTAACATTTCATATAATAAGGGCTGGGTGATGATGAACTCCTTTAACTTGACACTCTCTAGGACATACTTGATCTGCCCTTCTATTCTAAATGATGTCTTTGCTGCATAGAGCAATCTTGGATGTAGGTCCTTGCTTTTCATGACTTCAAATACTTCTTTCCAGCCCCTTCTTGCCTGCAAGGTTTGTTTTGAGAAATCAACTGATACTCTTATGGGAACCCCTTTGTAGGTAACTATCTCCTTTTCTTTTGCTGCTTTTAAGATTCTCTCCTTATCTTTTATCTTGGGTAATGTAATTATGATATGCCTTGCTGTGTGCTTCCTTGGGTCCAACTTTTTTGGGACTCTCTGGGCTTCCCAGACTTCCTGGAAGTCTATTTCCTTTGCCAGATTAGGGAAGTTTTCCTTCATTATTTATTCAAATAAGTTTTCAATTTCTTGCTCTTCCTCTTCTCCTTCTGGCATCCCTATGATTCAGATGTTGGAACATTGAAAGTTGTCCTGAAGGTTCCTAAGTCTCTCCTCATTTTTTTGAATTCTAGTTTCTTTATTCTGTTCTGTCTGAATGTTTATTTCTTCCTTCTGACCTAAACTGTTGGTTTGAGTCCTGGTTTCCTTCTTTTCACTTTTGGTTCTCTGTACATTTTCCTTTATTTCATTTTTCATAGCCTTCACTTCTTCCTCTATTTTGTGACCATACTCTGCGTATTTCTGTGACCATTCTGTTCACCAATGTTTTGAACTGTGCATCTAATAGGCTGGGTATCTCTTCATTGCTTAGTTGTGTTTTTCAGGGGCTTTGATTTGTTCTTTTATTTGGGCCATATTTTTTGTCTCAGCACACCTGTTATATAGTAAGGGGTAGAGCCTTAGGTATTCACCAGGGTGGGGCAACCCACGTTGCTGTACTGTATGTCAGGGAGGAGTCCTAGAGGGAACAATCCTGCTTTCCCAGCTCTCTGCTGGCTTTCATTCACTTTTGCCGCTGTCCACAAGCAACTTGGGTTCTTCTAGTGCTGGTTCCCTGGCGGGCAGGGCTGTTTATATTCTGGGACCATGTGGGTCTCTCCAACAAACTCTCCTGTGAGGCTGGAAGTTTCTCCCACCACCTCAACCCCCACAGATTTTTTCAATCAAAGGTTCTGAGGCTTTATTTCCCTGCACTGGAACTTTAGGTTGCACAATCTGTCTCATTCCCCAATTGTTCCTCCCACTTTATCTGCACACAAATGTGGGACCAACCGCTCCACCATCTTCCACCTTGCCTGGTCTTCCAGCAGCCTTCTTGCTCTTCCACATCCTCCAGCCACTGCCTTGCCCCAAGTCCTCTCCACCCTGACTGTCCGTCTCCATCCCTCCTACCAGTCTGGATGAATCTTTCTTCTTTAACTCCTTGGTTGTCAGACTTCCAAACAGTTAGGTTTTCTGGCAGTTCTGGTTATTTTTTGTTTTTAAATTTGTTTTTTGTCCTACTTTTGGTTGTGTGAGGAGGCAGTGTTTTTGCCTACACCTCTATCTGGTCCAGAAGTCCATCTCCTACTTTACATTCTGCCTTTACACATGGCAGTGGCTTTGAATACAAAGTGGCACTCTATTTTTTGGTAACAGGTTAGTTGAGATATGATCATTCTGTGTTGTGAAATGCACAACTCTGTTTCTTCGTGTGTCCACGTATCTGTGCCACTGTCCCTACTCTGCCTAGTCCCTGGCAGTCACCAACCTATGTTTTATCTCTGCAGACTCGCCTGTTCTGGACATTTCATGAAATGAAATTGTATAATATGTGTTCCTTTGTTTCTGGCTGCTTTCACTTAGAATATTTTCAAAATTCATCCACTTGTAGCATTTATCAGTGCTTCACCTCTTTGTATGGCCTAATTCTCCATTACGTAGATATACCACATTCTGTTTTCCCATTCATTGGTTGATGTCCATTTTTTTATATTATAAATAATCCCGCTATGAATATTCATGTAAGTCTCCTGAGTGGACATATATTTTCTATTCTTCTGGATACATTTATTTTGTTTCTATATGGTTTTTCTGTTGGTAGTCATCATAAATAGAAATGGAAAAATAAAACTAGGAAGAATGTGCAGTATCTCTGTGCTTAGGAAAAGACATCTATAAAAAGTAACCCCATCCCAAACAATAGAACTGTGAGACTGAAGAGAATCAGGAACTCTGTGTCCAAATAAAATGATCAAAGGGCCTTGTCAGGAAAATACAACCCACAGTAAGAGAACTCCGTTGCCCATTGTAACCTCTCCGGAGAGAGACAGTGTTGATGGGGCATCTTCATGGACTCTAGGAAAGGGAAACTCACGAAGGAGAACTTGGCCATCTCACCAGTGGTGCCCATGGAAGGCCACCTGGGCTTCTCTGGCTGCCAGGTGCTCTGAGTTGTGGGGACAAAGAAGCCCTTACCTTTCTGCCTTCACAACATGGTACATGCAGAATCTCCTCATTGTCCCTGTCCTCTCATTCTCTGGATGGCACAGCCGACTCGGCACCTGGCCTCCAGCATCTTGGTCGCCAGGTAGAAAGCATGATCTGAAGAGGCTGGCAGTGTGCACTTAGATGGTATCCCTGAGGCCCATTGTTTGCCTTTGACACACCGTTTGCTTTATCCTCTCTCTCAAAAGGGTTTGCCTGTCACAGCAGGTCTTAGATTTTGGAATACAAAAGGAGCTTTCCTCTAGGTGGACAGATACATCATGCAGTAGGCCGTGCCTTAGGCATTGTGGTGTGGCGGCAGCTCCTGGGAAAACTCATGAGGCTCAGGGATCCTTGGGCCCCACTTGACTCCAAACAGAATCTTCATGTAAGGGATGAAGACTAAATATTTTTTAAGCACACAATAGGCAATTTGATTTATCACAAATCTCTATTCCTGGTAGCATAAAACAAACTTAAATGGCCCAGGAATAGGGTTTCAGATCCTTCAGTACCTAAGCAGTGGAAGGAGAGCCACACAGGATCCTGTACATAAGACCGTTTGCTAGAAATGATATACTTACCTCCAAATCTTTTTGGGCTGTATTAAATATATCACTTCTCTAAAGTTAGGGACCCTGCAGACAGGGGCTGCTATCACCAGCCTTAATGGCAAATATCTGCATGGGCATTGGTGTGGTGTCTGCATGCCTGACGCACTGAAGAGCCAGAGCACCTGGAGCTCCCCATGCTTCAGTCCGCCCCAACCAAATTGCCAACACAGGAGCATCACTCCCTGGGTCTGAGCTTTTATTCCAAGGCTTGATCAGTGTATGTGCACTACTCATGCCATGGTTCTTGCTTTCATTATGCATTTAAAAGGATGTGTCAGTTATAACTGACCCTTCCTCATCTGTCCATTGCTCATTCTGCTCCCTTCCCAACTTAAAGCAAAGAATTCAGTAAATAGACTGCCCCACCCCAACCCTGTGGCTAGAATTTCCCAAGGTGATACTAGTGGAGAAAGAGAATGGTATTTCTAAACAGTAGAGCAAACAAGCTCCAGTTGGCTTACATATTTCCCTTGTATTAAAATGAAAAGTTACTTTTTTTGTGTGCCCTCAACTTAAAAATTGTTGAGATCCCCATTTCTAATTAAGCCAGTTCTGTTAGGTACTATTTCCTTTGTCAATCACTTAACAGATATGTTTAAAGCATTTTACTTATCTCTGGCTCTCTTTAAATAGAGAAACATTGGAGAACCTCACAGCTGAGCGCTCTGTGTGAAAGCTGAGGCTAGTGGGCACGGAGGAGGCAAGTGCCGAGAGGGAGGTGGTCTGCAGGGCACAGAGATGGCACTGAACACAGGCACTGTTGGTTTCTCAATTAGCTCTAGGCCTCTTGCAGCAAGTCAGTTGATAAATGTCCTAGAAACCACATGTGGCTCCTCTGGCCTGAGCAGGGAGTTGGCACCACCATCTTAAAGTGGTGTAGAAGGGCCGTAAGTCCCTGTCATGTCCAACCAGTCTCACCGTGGCCATCAAGGCCAATAACAGGGAATTCACTTTCACCAAGAAGCCACAGCCAGCCAGGACGCTGTCCTGACCAAGAGGAGTTACTCTGGGAGCAGTCTGAAGTGGCCAGGGCTAGGGCCCCCACACCCAGGGGAGCCAGGGTTCACTGTTTGTGTCATACAGTTCTGTTAGTTTCGACAGATCTATATTCTCATGTAACCACAATTTACAGTACCATACAGAACAGTTTCAGTGCCCTAAAAATCCCCTCTGCTACACCCATCATGCCTCTCTCCCTATCCCCTCCCTCTACCTCAGACCTTGGCAACTACTGATCTTTTGACTGTCTCCATAGTTTTGCCTTTTCCAGAATGTCATACAGTTGGAATTACACAGTATACCGCTTTTTCAAATTAGCTTCTTTCATTAGCTGTATGCACTTAAGATTGGTTCCTCCATGTCTTGGTTTGATAGTGCATTTCTGTTTATCACTGAATGATATTCTATTGTCCAGGTATACCACAGTTTATCCATTTACCTACTGAAGGATACCTTGGTTGCTTCCATGCTTTGGCAATTATGAATAAAGCTACTGTAAACATTTGTGTGTGGGCGTTTTTGTGGACATGTTTTCAACTTGTTTAGGTAAATACCAATGAGTGCAGTTGCTGCATCATGTGGTAAGACAATGTTTTGCTTTGTAAAAATTGCTAGACTGTATTCCAAGGTAGCAGCTATTCCATTTTGTATTCCTACCAACAATGCATGGGAGTTCCTGTCACTCCACATCCTCAGCAGCATTTGGTGTTCGCAGTGTTTTAGATTTTTACCATTCTAATAGGTGCATAGCAGCATTTCATTGTTAGTTTTAATTTGAACTCTCTAATTACATTTAACATTGAGCATCTTTTCACATGCTTATTTTTCATCTGCATATCTTCTTTGAGGAGGGTCTGTTAAGGTCTTTAGCCCCTTTCAAATTGGGTTGTTCATTTTCTGATGATGAGTTTTAAGAGTTCTTTGTATATTTCATCCTTTATCCAATACATTTGTTGCAAATATTTTCCCTTACTTTGTGACTTTTTTCAGTGTCTTTTGCATGTCAGAAGTTTTTCTTTTAATGAGGCCAGTCCCACATAACTTTTTTTCTTTCATGAATTATGCTTTTGGTTTTATATCTAAAAATTTATAGTCAGACCCAAGGTCACCTACACTCTTCTGTTTTCTTCTAGGGGTTTTATAGTTTTGCATTTTATATTTTTAAGTCTGTGATCCATTTGAGTTAAATTTTGTGAAAAGCATAAGGTTTCTTTTAAGACTTATTTTTTTCTGCATGTATATCCAGTTCTTTGAACACTGTTGAAAAGTCTGTCCGTTCTCCATTGAAATGCCTCGGTACCTTTGTCAAAGATCAGTTGATCGTATTTATGTAAGTCCACTTCTAGGCTCTGTTTTCTGGCCCACTGATTTATATGTCTGTTCTTAAACCAATATTATACTGTCTTGATTACAGTAGCTCTGTTGTACAATATAGCTTCAAGTTGGATATTGTCAGTCTTCTGGTCTTGGTTATTCTCCTTCAATATTGTCTTGGCTATTCTAGGTCCTTTTGCTTTCCATATAAACTTAACAGTTTGTTGACATCCACAAAATAACTTGCTTGGGATGGTTTTGAATCTGTAGATCAACTTAGGAAAAATTTACATCTTAATACTATTGAGTCTCCCTATCCCTGAATGTGGTATATCTCTCTGTTAATTTAGATCTTTGATTTCTTTTAGCAGAAATCATATGGATCTTATAAATACATTGTTACATTTATACCTAAGTATTTTATTTACTTTAACATTAATGTAAATGGTGTTGTGTTTTTAATTTCAAATTTCACTTGTTCACTGCTAGTATATAGAAAAGCAGTTGGCTTTTGTATTTTAACCTTGTATCTTAAAACCTTGAAATTGTTCTGTAGTTTTAGTTTTTTTGTTAATTCTCTGGGATAGTCTACATAGAAAACAATGTGACCTGTAAACAAGGACAGTTTTTTTTCTTCCTTCCCAATCTGTATACCTTTTATTTCCTTATTTTATTTTATTAGGTAGGATTCTCAGTACTGTTTTAAATAGTAGTGAAAAGGGACTTTGTTGCCTTGTTCTTAATCTTAAGGGGAAAGCATTTACTTTCTCACCATTAATCATCGTGTAAGCTGTAAGGTTTTATTAATTTGTGTGTTGTTTTATCTGCTAAAGATGGTATCTCTTTATTCCATACATTGTAAGAAATAGGTATTAGCTCCCCTATCCTTTTCTGCAGTCTTTTTTCCACCACCATACAGTTGTTTGGGTATATTGTTGAGTGATAGTCTATAATCATAAGTAAGCCTTGCACACTTTGTCTGGAGGTTGATTCTCAAAAATGGAAACCAATAATGGTATTTTAGTATGATTATATAAGTATTTTCACTAAATCTTATGAATAAAAAAGGGGTTATGTAATAAATCTGACAAGTTCTATGACCAAAATAAACCACAGAGGGTGATCTGGTTGTAAATTCTTAACTGGGCAGATCATGCTGGGTAGTCATGTCCCAGGCCTATAATTTCTGAAGTAAAAGGTTTATCTTTGCCTGAAGCCAGCCATTGTTCTTGTGCATCTAGGTTAACATGTCTTTGAAATGCCAGAGTAATCTTCATTTCCAAGCCCCTCTGAGGCATAGCCATCCTCAAGGGAATTCATGATCTTCTTGTCTGTATACATTCTCTATTACTGTAAATGTCGAATGTTAACTATCCTGTACCCACCAATGTAAAAGAAGTATGGATCTCTCTTTTTACTTTTTATCCAATCGCAGAAATCTCCCCACTTTGCTTTCTCCCACTTTCTTAAACTACCACCGATAGATTTTATATAATCTTTCTTGTTCCCTCATTTGTTTGATTCTTTTTTTATTTTTATTTGTTTTATTGTTGTTCAGCTATGTTTGATTCTAAGTTCATAAAATGAACTGCGAAGCAGCCATTCTCTGGAGTATTTCCTTAATCTGTTGAAAGTTTGCTTCTGGACATATCCTCAGTTTGGCTCGAATAAACTCTTAAAATTTTCTATAGGTTTCGACATTCTTACATGAACAATGGGAAATAGTATACCACACTTGTATTTCCTTCTTGTATGATTTTTTGTGGAATTTTATGTTGACCTTTATTGTCCTTGCATTGCCTGCATTGTATTGTAATTTTTTCCAAATCCTTAAAAATGGTGACCTTAAAAAAACCCTTAAAATATCCTCTTTAGTTTCCCTCCTGGAGCCTTCAGATCCTCTGAGCCAGTCTTGACCAGCTCTGCTTTCAACTGTTGTCCTGGGCTCCCCTGTATTATTCATTTAGTCTTTTTTTTTTTTAAGAAAACCAGTGAATGTACATCAATGATACTTCAGAAGAACTTGTGTGTCACTGGATTGTTTTATTTACAGTAATTGATTATGACTTGTAATTTTTTATATAATATATTTTACTGATTATACCATTACAGTTGTCCCATTCCCCCCCTTTATTCCCCTCCACCCTGCACACCACTCCCCCCACATTCCCCCCTTTAGTTCCTGTCCATGTGTTGCAAGTTCTTTAGCTTCTACATATCCCACACTGCTCTTGCCCTCCCCCTATTTTCTCCCCACCATTTATGCTACTTATTTTCTGTACCTTCTCCCCCCTTCTCCTTCTCCCACTCCCCTGTTGCTAACCCTCCATGTGATCTCCATTTCTATGGTGGTGCTTCTGATCTAGCTGTCCTCTTAGTTTGCTTTGGTTTTAGGTGTGATTGTTAATAACTGTGAGTTTGCTGTCCTTTCACTGATCATATTTTTATCTTCTTTTTCTTAGGTAAGTCCCTTTAACATTTCATAAAATAAGGGCTTGGTGATGATGAACTCCTTGAACTTGACTTTATCTGAGAAGCACTTTATCTGCCCTTCCATTCTAAATGAAAGCTTTGCTAGATAGAGCAATCTTGGATGTAGGTCCTTGCATTTCATGACTTGGAATATTTCTTTCCAGCCCCTTCTTGCCTGGAAGGTCTCTTTTGAGAAATCCTCTGACAGTCTGATGGGAACTCCTTTGTAGGTGACTGTCCCCTTATCTCTTGCTGCTTCTAGGATCCTCCCCTTCATTTTATTCTTGGGTAATGTAATTATGATGTGCCTTAGTGTGTTCCTTCTTGGATCCAACTTCTTTGGGACTCTCTGAGCTTCCTGGACTTCCTGGAAGTCCATTTCCTTTGCCAGATTGGGGAAGTCCTCCTCTATTATTTATTCAAGTAAGTTTTCTACTTGTTGCTGTCCCTCTTCCCCTTCTGGCACCCCTATAATTCAGATGTTGGAACATTTAAAGATGTCCTAGAGGTTCCTAAGCCTCTCATTTTTTAAAATTCTTTTTTCTTCATTATTTTCTGTTTGGTTGTTTCTTTCTTCCTTCTGGTCCGCTCCATTGATTTGAATCCCAGTTTCCTTCCCATCGCTGTTGGTTCCCTGTGCATTTTCCGTCATTTCACTTAGTGTAGTCTTTATTTTTTCATCTAATTTGCAACCAAATTCAACCAATTCTGTGAGCATCCTGATCACCAATGCTTTGAACTGTGCATCTGATAGGTTGGCTATCTCTTCGTCACTTAGTTGTATTTGCTATGGAGCTTTGATCTTTTCTTCCATTTGGGCCATTTTTTTTTGTCTTGTCACACCTGTTATGTATGAGGGGTAGAGCCTTAGGTGTTCACAAGGGCGGGGCAACCCAGTGTCTGGGTTTGGGTTGTGATGCTGTATGTGGAGCAGGAGTCAGAGGGGGAACAGTGGCGCTTGCTCCACTCTCTGCCATATTTCAGTCCTTTCCGTCACTTCCCCCCAAGCAAACTGGGCCTTTCTGGGACTGATTCCCATGTGAGTGGGCTTGTGTACTTTCTAGGACCCTGTGGGTTGCTCCAGCGAACTCTCCTGTGAGGTTGGGAGTTTCTCCCAGCACCTCAACCCCCGCAGGTGTTTTCAATTGAGGTTTTGAGGCTTTTTTCTCCCATTGGGACCCTGGGTTTTGCAATCTATCTCGTTCCCCAGTTTTGCCTGGTTTATCTGTATGCATGTGTGGGACCGCCTGGTCCACCAGCCGCCATTTGTGCCATGCCCCTCCACAATCCACCACCTCACTGGGTCCGCCACCTACTACCTTATGCGCCCAGGGTCCACCAGCCATCACTTTGCCATGACCTAGCTACCCCACTTCGCCCCTCCTACCAGTCTGTATGAATGTGTCTACTTCAACTCCTTGGTTGTTGGACTTCCATACAGTTCAGTTTTCTGTCGGTACTGGTTGTTTTTGTTTCTAAATTGTTGTTGTCATTTTGTTTGTGTGATGAGGCACAGTGTATCTACCTACACTTCCATCTTGGCCAGAAGTTGAAATAAATTATTTTTTTTCCTAAGAAGAATCAAGGTTATGGCAGCATGTTCAATGAAAATTACTTAAGTCCTTCACATTCATCACATCTGTTTTTCAGGTAATCTAGAAGTATCACCCAAGCATTATATTATACATGTATTTCATTAAGCAGAAATAAGACATGTTTTATTTTTCAGCAAACCCTCTTTTTGTCATACAGGCATATTCTCCCCAAATTAATTGTATTATAATGTACAAAATTTAACTTTTTATTTGTAGGAGCTTCCTTATTTTACCTTGGAAAAGCTGCAAAGGCATGAGAGCAGCAAAATGCTTCTCAGGACTTTGTATTTTGAACTTTTTATATTTACCTAAAACTCCAGGTAAACTATAAACTTTATAGTTTATAAATAAAACTATCTTAGCCCCACATTGTAATACTTATTTAAGAAAGTCTTTTGTGTATACATGTAACACAAAGATGGAAAACTGCAAATAGTTTGGCAAGAATTTGGCAAACCACAGGAAGAAAATAGTGCTCAGGGAAATGAGAACATTGCAGTGTCTTAAAATTGAAGAGATTGATGGATGTCGTTCAAATTTCTCATCTTCTTCTTTCACGTATTTTAAGTTGAGTACTTCCAAAGAACCTTTGCATTTGGTCTCCTTTTTTATTAGCTCATCAATTTTTCTAAAGCATCCTGGGTCAATTAGACACAACTTCTAATTGTTGACTATAATCTTCACTTTGTGTAACCTTGATCTTGAGCTTTTCTTGAACCTTTTTTCCTTCATTCACTGGAAGAATACACATAAACCAAAGTCTCACATGAGCACATTCTATCTTCATTTTCTCTTTTAACTGCTTTGTTGTTTCCAAAGCTTGCTGTTTTATACTCTTGTTGGTTTAGACAGGGTAGTGGGTGTCCTTCATTGCTCTCTGATGAGGATAACAGTTTATGGTCTCTTTGTTTCAGGGTTCATACATTTGTCAGTGACAGTAGTGGCAGTATCCCTGAACATCTGCTCCAGGGGCATGTGCTGATCTTTATCTGGTACTAGAGCCCCACCTCACCACTCTCCCCACTGCTTTAGTGAAAATCTGCTTAGAGTTCAGTCTGGTCATCTGTTCCAAATACACTGATGAGGTCTTCCTTCTTTGCATCCTGACCTTTAAAAACACAAATACTAGGTAAGTCTGTAGAACTTCATCAAGGTCTTTTTCTACTCCACTTGGCTAGCCCTTGACTTTGTTTTTGTAGCAGAAAATTTCAAAATTTCCTTTTGGTATGCAACCTGCATGCCACAGTCACATTGATTAGGCATATCTGGTCAGTGGAAGTAAAGATCAGCATCATAGCTGCTCATAGACATTGGGTCCAATGAACCAAAACAGACCCGCACAAAGGGCCTGAGGGCTACCTGTGCCTCCTTGGAACAACCTGGTGGCATGTGACACAGAAAAGGTTGGTAGAGTGCAAGGCACTGACCAATTCAGCGTACCACCAATTTGTACTTCTTAATCTTTTTACCTTTTCACACAGCCCCCAACACCCCTGCTGTCTGGCACCCATCAGCTTGTTCTTTGTATCTGAGTTTGTTTCTATTTTATTTATTTTGTATTTTTAGATTCCATGTATTAAAGTGAAATTATATAGTGTTTTTCTCTACTTCACTTAGCATAACATCCTGTAGGTCCATTCATCTGTAACAAATGGTAAGCTTTCATTCTTTTTTTATGGCTGAGTAATATTCCATGGTATATATGTCCCACCACATCTTCTTTATACATTTGTCTTTTGACTGTAGTTTTTAATCCATTTCTATTTAAAGTACTTATTGAATATAGTTATAACCATTTTACTGTTTTCTGATGGTTTTGTACTTATTTTCTGTCCTTTTCATGTTCTCTTGCTTTCTTCTCCTGATTTTATGACTTTCTATGGGAAATTATGTCTTTGGATTCCTTTCTTTTTATTTTTTGCAAATCTCTTGTGGATTTTTGGTTTGTGCTTACCATGTGTTCATATATACCAAGCTGTGCTTATAGCAGTCTGTTTTAAGTTAATGGTCAACACATAACATTTTACTCACCCCTTCCATGTTTATGTTTTTGTCATTGTTAATTTCTTTTGTGTGAGTTTATATGTATTCCTTAATTTCCTGTTATAATTATACATGATCTTTTAACTTTCGAACTAGCTTTAGTGTTGGTTGTCCCACTGTTTTCATTATCTGTTTGCCTTTGTCAGTGAGGATTTTTTTCTCCACAGTATTTTCTTATTCATATATTTCTTTCTTCTTCTTAAAGAAGTCCCTTTAACATTTATTGTAATACTGGTTTGGTGATGATGAACTCCTTTAGCTTTTTCTTATCTGGGAAACTCTTCATCTCTCCTTCAGTTCTAAAAGAGAGCCTTTCTGAGTAGAGTTGTCTTGGTTATAGGTCCTTGTTTTTCATCATTTTGAATAAATTTGTGCCAGTCCCCTCTGGTCTGCAAAGTTGCTGTTGAGAAGTCAGCTGACACTCTTAAAGGAGCTCCCTTTAGGTAACTAACTGTTTTTCTCTTATTGCATTTAAGATTCTCTCTTTGTATTTAACTTTTGGCACCTTAATTATTATGTGTCTTTGTATGGGCTTATTTGAGTTCACCTTGTATTAGGACTCTTTGCACTTCCTGGACTTACATGTCTTATTTGCCAAGTTAGGGAACTTTTCAGTTTCATTTTTTTCAGTTTTATTTTTCCAGTTTTATTCCCTTGCTCTCTCTTTTCTCCTTTGGTACCCCTATGATGTGAACGTTGGTACATTTGATGTTGTCCCAAGAGCCCTTAAACTATTCTCATTTTTAAAATTTTTTTCTTTTTGCTATTTTGATTGGGTGTTTTCTGCTACCTTGTCTTCCATATCACTGATTTGATCCTCTACTTCATCTAATCTGTTGTTGATTCCATTGAACATATTATTCATTTTGGTATTGGTATTCTTTTTACTGGTTCTTTCTTATGTTTTCTATCTCCTTTTTTACGATTTCTGTCTCTGTTGAAGCACTCACTGAGGTCATCTGTTCTTCCCTTAAGTTCCTTGAGCATCTTCATAACCAGTGCTTTGAACTCTGCATCTGGTAGATTGTTTGCCTCTATTTTGTTTAGCTTCTTTTCTGGAGTTTTGTCCTGTTCCTTCATTTGGAACATGTTTCTGTGTCTCCTCATTTTTGGTGCCCTCCTGTGTCTGTTTCTGTGTATTAGGTAGATCTGCTCCATCTCTAAGTTTTGGCAGAGTGGCCTTATGTAGTAGGTGTCCTGTGTGGTCCAGTGGCACAGTTTCCCTGTTCACCTGAGCTGGGTGCTCCAGGGGCGCCCTTGTGTGGTTTGTATGCTCTCATAGTTAAGCCATGATTGCTGTTGGTGTGTCAGTGGGCGGAATTATCAGAGCAGGATTTACTTTAGTGGGGTTCTGGTGCCTACTAAATCTGCCCCTTAGGGGTATCATTTGTGGAGCCAAATGGATGGTGCTTGGGTATGGTCTGAAGCTGGCCAACAGTGTGTTGGGTCTGGGGCCTCTTGGGAGGGAGTTCAGTACTGCCAAGTTCAACCTCTTCCTGTGTCCAGCCATGCTCATCTGCTAGGAGCTGCACAGTATTCTGCAGTAGGTAGCTGCCTTTTCTGGGCTTTGAGGCTCCTTGAAGTGGTGATGCTGTGAACAGAGCCTACCTGCTACTAGTGTTGGGCTGGGGCCACTAAGCAAGAGGTAGGTATGGGGCACGCTGAGGCCAGCCACTGCTTATTTGGGGTTTGTGGACATCTGAGAGATTTTAGGAAAGTCCACAGCACAGGCCCAGGCAGGGTACTATAATTGGGTGGAGCAGGGTCTCAGTGAGCAGTGTTATTTAGGTTGATGGGCATTCAGATTTGGGAGAGGACTTGAAGAAAGGAGCAGTGGCGAAGAAAGGAGCAGTGGCACCTGTAGTTACTTTAGTCTGGAAGAGAGCTGCCCCTCCAGCCCTTGCCCTGCAGGCACAGAGTTCAGTTCTTCCCCATATGTCCTTTGTGCTTTCTGAGCTACTGTCCCCTCTCTGGAGCTTAGAGTGAGTGTGGGCATGTGAGTTTGTGCTTAGGCTCTTTAAGGTGATGCCTGGGTCTACAGCAGTCTCACCTGGATTGAGTTCCTGCTAATTTTCACAGCCAGCTGTTGTGGGAACTCCCCTTCCCAGCACTAGTGGTCCAGGATGGGGAGCCTGGTGTGGGCTGGGACCACTCACTCTTCAGTGGGGACCTCCACAGGCAAGATACACTTCTGATTCTTCACTGACACACTTCGGCTTGGGACCAGCCCTTTTTCTTCTCTGCCCCTCCTACCAGCCTCGACTTGGCATCTCCTTTATATCTTTATCTATTAGGACTTTTTCCAGCCAGTTTTCAGGAGGTTATTACATAATTTAGTCGTAATTTTGATGTGGTGGGAGGAGGCAAGCATGGCATTTACCTATTTTGCCATCTTGACCATAATGGTGGCTTTATAAATCTCTCCTTGCAATTCTGTCCGTCTGGTTCACATCATTAAGCACATACATATTAAGAATTGTTATGTCATCTTAGTGAGTTGACCCCTTTAACAGTATTTAATGCCCGTCTCTGTCCCTGATAGTTTCCCATGCTCTGAAGTCTGTCTGAAAGGAGCATAGTAGCTCTGCTTTCTCTTACTAGTGTTATCAGGGTATGTCTTTTTTTATTCCATATACTTTTCATTTCCACGTGTCTTTTTATTTGCAGCGGGTTTCTTGTAGACAATATAGATTTGGTTCTCTTTTTTTCCACACTCCGATCGTTTCTTTTAATTTGTATATTTTGATCACTCACATTTAAAGTAAATGTTTGTTTTTCACACTCTCTCTTTTCTCATTTTTTGCTTTCTCATTTTAATTGAGCATTAAAATTGAGCATATTATTCTATTTCCCCTCACTCTCATTGTATAAATTATACTTTTTTTTAAAAAAAGATTTTTAAAAATTTTTTTGAGAGAGATGGGGAAGGGGGAAGAAAGGGAGGGAGGGAAACATCAGTGTATTGTTGTTGCCTCTAGCACACCCCACACTGGTTATATGGCCTGCAGCCCAGGCATGTGCCCTGACTGGGAATCAAACCGGCAATGCTTTGGTTCATGCAGGCCAGCGCTCAATCCACTGAGCTACACCAGCCAGGGCCCAATTATACTTTTTAAAAAAAGTCAGTGGTTGCCAAGAATCATTAGTATACACTTAAAACCAATCAAGTCCATATTCAAGTAACACTGCCCGACTTCAAGGGCAGTACAGGCCCCTTACAGCAATATTTTCGATGTCTCCCTCCCATTCCTCCTACTTCTGCTGTCATTCACTTCACTTATCCACAAGATGCAGTCACTGAATACATTGTCGTTATTTAAACAAGATGGTATCCTTTAGATCAATTTAGAATAACAAATGGAAAAGATTTGTTTTACCTTTATTTATTTCTTCTCTAATGCTCTTGTTTATGTTGTATGGATGCAGTTTCTGACCAAAACATTTCCCTTCACATATCACCATTTTAATGCAGAGTTCCCTGTGGGTCCCTTTCTGAAGCTGTGTCACCAGCCTGTGGGAATGTCCAGTTGATATTTAAACAAGAGTATTCATCACAGTGCTGCCAGATCCTCTGATGAGCACCGTTTACCCAAGGATTAAGAGAAAACCCCAGCTGTAGAATGTTAAAGTTTAGCCCAGCTTCCCATGCAGGACTGTGCCAGCCATGACAGAGGCTGGGGTGGTGACCAGTTCCCACTGATGGACAGAGGGTCCCTGCCCTACTCCCCAGCCGCCTATGCGCTTGCCCACATCTGACTTCGGCAAATCTGCAAGTCCCGTCTACTCTGTGAAGTAACAGTAGCCCCTTCTCAGCCCCCAGCCTTGCCCTGTTTTGCCTGCTCCTGACCCAGACAGTCCAGTGACAGCTTGTCCAAAGTCCAACACCAAACAGATGCTTTCACCATCCGCTCAAAATCCATGCTAGGAATGGGCAGCTCTCAGCAGCAGCTAAATCAGCTAGGCATCAGGGTCTCAGGTAGGGCCTGGACTTTTTAGAACATTGAGCATGTTCGCTGAGCAGGGCTTGAACAAATTCAGAGTATGACCCTGTGAGTCAGTCACTCACTGAGAACTAACCACATCTGTACACCTGCTCTGGCGGAAGCCTTTAAGTGCTCCCAGGAAAGAGCCTCCAGGAAGGGTGGCACTTACTCCACTCCACTCCACCCCACTCCACTCGGGTCACCAGGCCTTCTCACTCCCAAACACCAGCTCCCATAGTATTTGCTGGAGTGAAAACGTTTTTGCAACATTGATTTCATCTTGCTTGCATCGCTCACCAGTTCTTTATATATTGTGTGTTAATGGGTGATGATCTTGCTTGCCGCCGTGGGAATTAATGCAGCAAGTACACACACTTCTCCCTGGATAGTGGTGGCAAAGTCTTGTCAGAACCAGGTTTTGGTCTCTAATAAGAAGACAAAGGTTCTAGGCCCAACTTCTTTCAGTCAGCCAAAAAGCTGGGGAGTAGTGTGTTGCAGAGACTTAAAAGCCACTGAAGGAAATTTTAAACCTGGCCGACAGTGCTGGGAACAGCAGGCTGTCCAGAGCATGCAGCATCTACGTGCCCCTGCTGGTCAGTGAGAAAGCACTGAAGTGCTTCCAACAGGACCCTCTGAAAGAACCTTCTTAAAAAGATGTTTTAATAAATATGTGATAGACCTTTCCCAAACCTAATTGTAAATGATTTCTGTAAATTAGACAAGGACAAGATAAAGGCTTTTCATAGCAAATCGCAGTCAAGCAATGCATATAGTGACACACTCATCAAACTCTAAACAAAAATTGCTTTTTTTCCTGATGCTTACTTATTTAAGTGAATGTTCTAGATAATAACAGCTTCATAGTGTACTTACCAGTCATCCCTGGAATTCGCTTAGGGTAGCCAGAAGGGATTTCCATCCATGAATAGATCACAGATGAAATAAATTTCCTCTGCTCATGCTCTAATTGGAAGGAAATTGCTTAAGTCTGTAACACCCAATGATATGCTGGGGTAAAAAGGAACTCTGGTTAATAGGTGTCTTCTCTTTTATTAATTCTTTTAGCAGACACTTGCCAAGTACTGCTGTGAGCCGGACTCTCTGCTGGGCACTCAGGCCCGGGGGACGGGAGCCACACACCTTGGCCTCCTTGCTCGTGCCTTTGCCTACTCTAAATTAGTCGGCATTCCTTTCTGCCTGTGTTATAAGCCCTTACTACACCATAATAGGACTTTAATTTCCACCCCTTTAACTTGATTAGATTTGCAAGGACAGTCAAAGAATTGTCAAAATCAAGATCTCTTGTTTTTATTTTCAGAAAGTCATTCAAGTATACATTGCATGAATGTATTTTTAATAAATCAAGTCTACTTAGTTCTCATAATTCTGTTTTATTTTCTACAGATACATTTCCTTCTAATGCTTGCTCTAGTGGGGAGTAAAATTCTTCCCCACAGCAGATAGTGGGAAGGATGACAGGAGATGTAGGTCACATCTTACTTGATTTCCAAATGTCTGATTTCACCAGTTTTCAACAAGGATGGTCTGTGATTTGACAGCATATCTACAGTGCTTCACATTCCAAGAAAATTAGACCATCTCAGTCTCCTGCTTACAATTAGTCACTGGCTTCTCATCCTTCCAAGACCAAGTCTAAAATCCTCAGCAAGACCCTGGATAATCACAGTCTGTTAACTTTAGAGCCATTTCACCTGCCTGTCCTTCATGCCTGTCAAGCATCTAGCCTCACCGCGGGATACAGTGTAGGCCTGCACCCCCAGCCCCTCCTGCAGCCCTGTCTCAGGTCCCTTCTTTTATAAAGCCTTTCCTAACCCTAAAGCCCACCTAGTAGGCCTCTCTTCTGCACCTCTGAAGGGTCTTTTCCATTTCTCAATTTAGCATTTATTTTATGCTATTTTTAGTAGACTACTTTTCAGAGTAGTTTTAGGTTTACAGCAAAATTAAGCAGGAGATGCAGAGATTTCCCATATTTTCCCTGCCCCCTCACATGCCTAGCCTTTCATATTATCAACTCCCCCCACCAGAACTGTACATTTATTACAATAGATAAACCTATTCTGACACATCCCAATTGTCCAAAGGTCATAATTTACATTAAGGATCACTGTTGGCGTCACCCTTTCTTGGGGTTTAAACAAACGTATGATATGTATACAACATTATACTATCGTACAGAATAGTTCCACTGACCTAAAAACCCTCTGCGCTCCACCTATTCATTATTCCCGCTCCTTTAACACCTGGCAGACATTGTTCTTTTTACTGTTTGTATAGTTTTGCTTTTTTCAGAATGTTATATAGTTGGAATAAGCTTTTTAAAACTGCCTTCTTTAACTAAGCAATATGCATTTAAGTTTTCTTCATGTCTTTACATGGCTTGACAGCTCATTTCTAGTGCTGAAAGGTACTCTGTTGCCTGGGTGGACCACAGTTTGTTTATTCATTCACCTACTGAAGGACATCATGGTTGCTCCCAAGTTTTATCAGTTGTGACTAAAATTGCTATAAGCATCTATATACAGGTGTTTGTGTGAACCTAAGTTTTCAACTCATTTGGGTGAATACCAAGGAGCGTAATTGCTGGATCATAGGGTAAGATTATATTTGATTTTATAAGAAACCACCAAACTACCTTCCAAAGTAGCTAGCTGTACTGTTACCAGATGGGGGGGCCTGGGCCTGAGTGGGTCTGCCTGGGGCCCGCCAGTAGTGTGTAGTCTCCTGGCTTCATGTAGGAAAGATTTCACAGTGTGAGTCTAGGTGATTTTGAGTGTTTATTAAAGCCGGGGGCAGAGAAACAAGGAAAGGCTCAGCACAGAAGAAGCAACAGGGGACTCTAGGCTGGGCTGCCTTAGCTCACTGAGAAGTTATTGGAGACAGGTTCAGGGCATTAGCCTGGGATGAGCTGCTGCCGCCCATGTCTCCCCTGATTGCAAGTCCTGGGGTCCCTTAGAGTTTAAGAGATGTGTGCCTGTGAGGGAAGAGGGGAAAGGGAAGAAGAGATGGCATGGGCTGCTCCTCAAAAGGACAGCACTCTGGGGCCTTTGTCTTGAGGCTTTTATCTCTCTCTTGCTACAGGGAATCTTAGGGGAGGTCTAAGAGGAAGGTTTCAGCAGAATATTAGTCAGTTTCCCAGATGTGCTCTTTCAGGGTCATGGTGTCCGCTGATTGGCCAGGGCCAGAACAGAGGGTTGTTAGACGTTGCAGTTGGTCCCAGATGTCGCCCACCTGGTTTTGCTGTTTTTCTGGGTCTATAGCTGAAACACAACTGAGGCCTGGACATTATCTCTAGGGAGGTGACCTTCTGTATCTGACTGTGAATCGCTTGCCCATTTTGTTCAGCTGTCTCAGTTCCCGTATTCCACTTGTCCTGGACTGTCTCAGTACCTTTTTTCATCCCCACCAGCAATGAGTGAGAGTTCCTGTTACCCACATCCTCACCAGCATTTGATGTTGTCTGTGTTCTGGATTTGGGCCATTCTAATAGGTGGGGAGTGGTATGTAATTGTTTTAATTTACATTTCCCTGATGACACACGATGTTAGACACTTTTTCATATGCTTATTTCCCATCAGTATATTTTTTTTTGGTGTCTGTTAAGGTCTTTGGTCCATTTTTTAATTAGGTTTTTGTTGTTATTGTTTTAAGAGAGAGAGGGTAAGGGAAGGATAAAGAGAGGGAGAGAAGCATTGATGTGAGAGACATTTATTCATTGCCTCTCATACATGCCCCAGCCGGGAACCAAACCAGCAACCTAGGCACATGCCCTGACTGAGAATCGAACACACAGCCTCTTGGTTTGCGGGAAGTCGCCCAACCAACTGAGCCACACTGGTCAGGGCCGTATTCTTAGTCTTGACTTTTAAAAGTTTATTGTAGCGCTGTTGTAGCCCTAATGTAGTCTATTGTAGGCCAGTGTGGGTCAGTTGGGACATCATCACATAGACTGGAAGGTTGTAGGTTGTGAGTGTGGTCCCCGGTTGGACCACATACAAGAGGCAGCCTGTCTCAGTGTCTCTCTCTCCCATCAAGGTTCCTCTCCCTCTCTCTTTCCTTCCCTTATTCTCTCTCTATAAAGTCGGTGGGTGTGTCCTCGGGTAGAGGTAAAAAAAATTATATACTTTCAATAATCTGTCCTTTAACAGATATGTCTTTTGCAAATATTTTCTCCCATATTTGAAGATATTTTTGCTCATTATTTATCTGTTTTCCCAAGATGGTAGAGGCTGTGACATAAGGATCGTGGCATTCATTTTTATGTGTCCAGTGCTGCACGTATGTCCCACACCAGGCAGCATTGTGTACATATTTGTTTTTGGAAACAGAAATCACAGAAGCGGGAGTAAAAAAGGAATAGGAAACCAGAGAAATCACAGATTCGGAGATACTAACAAAACAATAAGAATATTTCTTTTCACTTATCAAAGAAGTGGAAAACAAGATAAGGAATTTCATTGTGCCTGTTGCGGAGGTGAATACGTAAAGTGAGAACAGCAGGCAGTGCAGCGAAAGTGGCACTTTGTGAGTGGACGGTAGTAGTGTGAACCAGAAAGACCTTGTGGGAAACACCTTCTGGAAGGGTGATTCACTCTTGGGCATAGTAATTCTACTTCTAGGAATCTATCCTAAGGAACGGGTCGCAGTACAGAAAAGGCCTTAAGTAGAAAGATATCTATTGCCTAACCACTAAAGGAATTTGGAGACATAAATTTCGTATACGAAGTGTGGTTGAGGAACTAGGAGGTATCACCTAAATGGACTATCAATAAGATAGATCAAACTATTTTTTACAAGAGCTATATAGCATCCTAAAAGGTAGAATGTTTTGTGTATAATGATTTCAATACGTGCACATCTGGGAAAAGAGTAGAAAAGATGAGGTGAAAATGAAAACACTTGGTTAGGAAGTGATATGGGCAGGTTTTAAAACTTTTTTTTAAAGATTTTATTTATTTATCTTTAGAGGGGAGGGGAAGGAGAGAGGGAGAGAAACATCAATGTATGGTTGCCTTTCGTGCCTCCCCTGCTGGGAACTGGCCCACAGGTAATCGGCCTGCAACCCAGGTATGTGCCCTGACTGGGAATCGAACTGCGATTGTCTGGTTCGCAGGCCCGCACTCAATCCACTGAGCTACAACAGCCAGGGCTTAAAACTTATTTTTTATTGTTATAATTGTGATTATTCAATAAATGTAAGTTATAAAAATCTTAGGAATGTTTATATAAACTCATAAGTGATCAAAAGTTCTGAGGCACTTGGATACCATGTATGTCCTGAGGAGCAAAGAGAAGCTGGGGGGGCAGACCCCACCTCTGAGACTGGCTGTGCTTTCTTTTACTTGGGCCTAGGCACTGTGGTCGGTGTGGACGAGAACACTGCTTTCTCATGGCCTACATGTGACCTGTGTGGCAACGAGAGATTGGAACAGAGTCCAGAAGACAGGTAAGGGGACAGTGACTGGCCTGAAAGACCCAAGGGCAACAGCAACCCCCAGGCCCCGGATTCCTACCGCCTTACTGCCTCAGGCCAGCTTCCACTGCACCAAGGGCCAGGCATGAGCTCTGAGAGCAAAGCCAAGTCCACTGAGCTGCAAGGAGCGCACCTCTTGATGTGCACCAAGACGCTGTGGTGCACATCACCACCTAACAGTGTATTTTCTTCATAACGTGGATTTTGGCTGTTCCTTGCAGCTCCTGTCATGAAAGAGAAAAGAGCCAGGTTTTGTCCTTAGCTTGCTTATTATTGAGAGAAAAGAGAAACGCTCCAGGTAAACATGAATAAATAAAACTAAGTTGGTAACTGTACAGCGTGTCCTTTGCAGGGGCACAGGTTTTTCCAGATACCAATGAACAGCTACATAAGCAGACACTGCTTCCCTGCAAGTGTTACTGCACCCACTCCCTAGGGGCCTGGGGTCTGAGGCTGGGTGTAGAGTCAGTTCTCTGAGTCAGTTCTCTGGCCCCCCAAGTTGACTGTATCACATGATGAATAGAAAGGGGCTCATTACTTTTCTGCTGCGTAAGAAGCAAAGGGCAGGTGTCTCCTTGATGCCTCCTGGGTTGATGGCATTATGTGTAAACGATTTATCCCTGGATTGTATTTAAGAAACAAGAGCAGTGTAAATCATAGGTTTACTTGATGGTAAGAAGGACCATAGATACTGATGATTAAAAGCAGGTTTTCCTGTTCCGGCAAATAGGAATCCCTGACTTCTTCTCGTCTGACAGAGGGCTTCCCTTTGCTTCATGGGATGTTAGCTGTCATCCTCTGTGCTCAGCCTGAACGAGGCTCCCTTGCCTTAGGGTCCCTTCCCAGGTGTTACATGCCCACCAAGCCATTAGTCAGAAGCTGAAGGAGTTGATGCTTATCCCTCAGAATAGGCTGAACCTTGGGCTTCTTCCGGCCTATTTAAAGAACTTGGCCTTTGAAAGTAAATCCCATTTTCTACCTCAGCAATCATTCGTGTTTAGAATAATGCCTGTCTACTGTTAGATTCTTCTGATTTGTGGATTTTCGCATCTTACCTTCCCTGTGTGTTTCCAAACAACAGAGGCACCTTTTCCTGTGCAGTCTGCTGCCGTGTGGTCGCTTGCCCTCTTCTGAAAAGACACCTCCAGGTCTTTCTGGACTGCCCCTCACGACCCCAGTGGACAGTGAGGGTCAAGGTAGGAGCTGATCCAGGAGCCCATGTGCATCCCATGTCCACTGCATGGAGCCACTTGGACTCACTGGCTGGGATACTGAGCATCTGTTGCTCTTTCCCTGGGTGAAGGGGAAAAAAAGGTGAAGGACTCATCCTCAGGAACACAAACTTTTTATGTCTGTGACTTTAAAAGTCACGTTTGACTTAAGGCTTTGAGATTAGAGCTACTAACGAGAAGACAGGTGGTTCATATTTAACATACTAATTTCAGGACATGAGTGTTTGTAGCATGAGCACTTACACAGCAGCGGGATTTTTGAACCCAGCCCTCTTCTGTTGTTGCAGCTGACGCAGAGCAGTATCTCTTCACTCCTGAGGTTTGCCGCCTGTGAGGATGGGGTAAGTCCAGGGACACCCAGCACAGCTGTGTGTCCTTATGCTCGTAAGCCCTAGGTTACCAGATCACCCCCCAGATGAAGACCCCTGTCCCATGTACTTTCAAGTACAATTGTCCCACAGTGTAATGGTGCACATGCTAAGTGTTTAGACCATCCTGAGACCTGAGCAAGTCCTGCTGCTGTTATTCACTGACAAACGCCCATGCCTACCAACGGGATCTTTCCTATTTGAACCTGAGGTTATTTCCTGATCATTCTTACAGTAGCTACATGAATCTGTGCCCCTGGCTTTGGATTATGATAAGACATTATTGAGATTTCAAGTTCTACTGCCATGGTTTCACATTAATGTAACAGAATTATCTGAGAAACACACATTTTTTTTTAAGTTTGGGTATTCAGAGTCTGCGTAACTGGTAACTTTACAATCATTTCTTAGGCCCAGTTTGCCTTCCCTGAGAGTTACTACAATGTAACTCAGTAAAGTGGTGTGCTCCTCCAAGAAAACCACCACCTGAGTATGGCCAAAGATAGTTTTCTTCTTCATAAGAGTCGGCCCTCATAAATGAGAGCAGTCTGTCCTTGAGAAGCCACCTGTGTCTTGTCAAAGCCATTTAGAAGCACAGGTGGCCCATGGAATTGCTGAACCCTAGACGAGTGCACTGGGGTGGTGACAGGGCACCGCTTCCCAGGCCACAAAAGGTACCTGTGACCGTGTTGGGGTCCACATCTAGGTAGAACACCTCGGCTGGCTCACAGGGTTATGGTGAAAGGGGAGGCTGATCTACAGAATCTCCGATGGGTTCCCATGGCCCAGTTCCGGCCCTGATTCCAGCCAGAATCTGAGCCTGATTTGATCCATCCTGGGAGGCTGCCTTCCCAGCACCTTGCCATCAGCTGTCCCACCCCATCCTGCACCTCAGGAGGGGCTGGCAGCTTCAGGACGTGGAGCAGCGTTTTACATTCTTTCCTGTAAACCGTGACCATCAGAGTTTGGATTAAATCGGAATGTGGCTAAATCTGTGAACAGAATCTTGAGAATCACTGGTCTGGCTATGGTTCCAGACCAGTGATTCTGGAATCACTTGGATTCAAGTTGATTTCAGGGTAGAGTCACCTGTGGAGCTAAAGCGTTTCCGGCTCCCTCCCTGAGCATGTCTGTTCAAACCAACTTGGTGACACCTGCCCCCCGCTCCAGTGCTAAACAAGGGGTTGCTGTGCCAACAGGGATTGAGGTCTAGACCTGGCTTCAGGAGGGCTTATAAACAAGTGTTCCCTAATTGTTTAAAAGGAAAATGTCAGATCACAATTGACCAAGAACTGTGCTCATTACTTTTCCTACATGTTGCTTCATTTAATCTTCCCAACATCCCAGTGTCAAAGAATCCACATTTAACTGTGAAGAAAACAAAGAGCGAAGGGCTTATCGCCACTGTTTTTGGTGGATGCAGAGACATCCCACAGAGGGAAAGTCACCCCCACAAGTGACCACCTAGCAGAGTTAGTAGCCAATCCAGATTGAGAGGTGGGGTGGGGGTAACAGACCCTTGTGTGTGTGTTTCTCCTCTTATTGAAGTTTATTTAATGGGTGACAAGTTAGCAGTACCTGTTGGCTGATTCCTTGTTGCCGCATCTGTCAGTCCCTGGAGGAAAGAGGGAGGGAAGAAAAAAGAAGGGCCTAGTGCTGGGTAAGTCTGATAGATTGGAGATTTCCAACAGGTGCTAGAGATAACAGAACTGGGTTATCAGGGAAATAACATCTGTAGAGAATGTTGGGGGAAGCGCTGGTAAAACTGCTTTAGGAGAACACATAGCAAAATGAACCAAAACCCACAACTTAAACTAAAACCAGCAACGCTTGGAGATGAAGTGCACCTCACCTGCTACTCCACACAGCAGGACGGCACAGTGCTTGCCCTGCAGTTCCGCAGGACCCTACCTGCCTCTTCGTGCCTGCACCTACCCGAGAGAGACCTGGTGCCTCCTCTAGGAAGCCTCCGGTGACAGACAGCCTTTGACCACTCTGCCTTAGGGACCCGAAGACCAGGAGGGAACCCTGATAGAAATCCTCTCTTGTTTATTTGATTTCCTTCTGATTGAGGCTGGCTTGTACCTCCCACACATTAAACTTCTCACCTGCAATGCTCTTTTGTAAAATACTGCACGAGCTCAAAAGAGCATGTGTGTGAACTTGTATGTGCACATGTGCATTGGATGAGGACACTGAGTTGTGATAGCCTCAGGTTCTAACTTTGCAGGTGTTGCATTATCAGAGCTGACACCAGAAAAATGAAGGTAAACTCCAAGCATGAGGTACATTGTAGTCAACTCCTTACCTCTACCCTGAGCTTCATTCACCGTGGATAATCAGCGCTTTACATCTGGCCAGTGTGGCTCAATTGGTTGAAGTGTCATTCGATAAACCAAAAAGTTGCAAGTTCGATTCCCATTTGGGGGCACGTAAGAGAGAGAACCGATTGATGTTTCTCTCTCACATCAATGTTTCTCTCCCTTTCTCTCCCCCTTCCTTCCCCTCCCTCAAAAATCAATAAGCATGTCTTTGGGTGAGGATTTACAAAAAGGACTTATGTGTAGACCTCAGCCATGAGTTTTCCAGTCTGGATTCTGTCCGTTTTCTGGGTGAGAAGCACATTTGCCAAAATCCAAAGAATTGCATTAGGATTTTCTATGAGAACCGTAACTCCATTGCCTTGAACAAGGCACTGCTTCTGGTTAGGAAACGTGAGTGTTAAGTTCTGTGCCTTCATTTTACTGTGGTCTCACTACAGAAGTGAAAACAATGGAATTGGCTGTTGTTGTACATGTCAGTTCTCAAAGGTAACATGACAGTGATACAAAACTCAGAGTTTGTTTCCTTGGCTTTAGGAAAAGTTAAAGGAAAATATATTCTGCCTTTTAAAAAGAGAAGCACATTTGCACATAGGCACATACACATTTCTGTGAGAGTACACATGGTGGTTGTGGTGGTTTTAATTTCCACCAAATATACACCAGTTATAATTTAATCTGTTTATAAATTATAGTAGTCATTATTGAAGACTGTAGCCACCAAACATGGCATTTTTAAAAGTGATTTTGCTGACTTTGTTCAAGTCAGAATTCCATACTTTTACCCCAAGTAAACATGCAAGGCCAACTAAAATGGTAAGGGACCAGAAAGAAGCTCGCTGTCCTATCTCAGTCTTCCCACCCCTGAAGGGTGACCTTTCACTATGCATCACCTTGTGCCCTCTCTTCAGACTGGCAGCCTTGCAACTCTGTCCTGTTCACTGCCATTTCTTCACTGAGATCCCCATCGTGGGCTCATAGTAAACCCTCAGTGAATGATCAAGGGCGTGGACCATAATGTTGACATCTATGTCCCATGTGATCCCAAGCTGCAGGAAGGCCTTGCCTACCACTATCAAGTTAGATACTTTTAGTTCCATCATTTCACCTGTCTTGACCAGGAACTCTCACTCCCTATGACTCCATTAAACTACTCTGTTGACCTTACACTAACTTTTTGTACTAGGCAACCAAAACTTTTTTTTTGAGAGAGAGAAAGAGAAACATCAATTGGTTGTTCTACTTACTTATGCAAAAACCATTGGTTGATTTTTATATGTGCTCTGACCAGGGATTGAACCCGCAACCTTGGCATATCAGGACAATGCTCTAACAAACTGAGCAACCCAAACTCCACAAATCACATTGAATAGGTATTTCACACCATGCATGCCTGTCGTACAGACAGGAAAATGAAAGTATCCCAGTGAGTTGATGTTAGAGCGGTGTTCACACCCCAGACTGCATGCTGATATTTATTGCTTCAAATAAACCATCTCAAACCTTGGTGGTTTCCCCACTTACCTGTACACATACCTTCAGTTTGGACAGGGCTCTACCAGGACAGCTCATCTCTGCTACAGTGGCATCAACTGGTGCCCCAAAGACTGGGCTGGAGTTACAGAAGGTCTTCAGACCCCAGCTAAATGTGCTCAGACCTGCCCAGGCTCTGACCAGCCACCCACACAGCCTCGACCCCCTCACAGCATGTGGCTGGGTCACAAAAGAGGCAGGCAGAAGAAGCTGGGCACCTTTCTTTACCAAACTTGAGATGTACCCACTGTCCTGTCTGCTGCACTCTTTTCATGAGAAGCCAGTCGCTGAGTCCAGCCTAGACCTAATATGTATATGTTCAGCACATATTGAACAAAGCTATTGTAGAGATTCCTCAAGGGTCTTGCTCAGAGAAGTGAGATATACTCCTGATATTACTCTGCAAGTGGCAGCAAAGGAGTTTCTCAAAGATCACATTACTTCTAGGGCTTCAGTCTCCCATAAGCCCAGGGATGTCATTTTACCCAATGCAGCCTCTTTATTTTCAGCCCCACCACCACCTGAGAAAGAAAATGTTCTGAGTTTTGATCTAGGGAGACTAAAGAAGGCACACTACACCTTCCTGGCCTAGTCATCTGGTACAGCTGCTGCCTGGTGCCCTGTGTCCATCTGGAGATGAAACTTGCCCAAGATAAATTAATCATCATAAGATACTCATCAAACAATGTAAATGAAAAGCTTTCTGCATACAACATAGAGGTATTTAGCTCAGTGTAACTGTAGAAGAAAGAGTATCCCATTAGGAGGGAAGTTTGGGGCAACGTACTAGAAAATCCTTTGACCAGAAGTGTCGCCAGATTGCAGAACTGTCCCAAAGGAAGTGGGAGATAGCTGCAAATAGCTGCAAGCATGATGCATGCCCAGCCCTTAGCATTCGCAAGTAATGAACATCCTTTTGTAGGTCTTTCCCCAACCTTCAGTTCCTCTCCTAGGACAGCTAGCTAAGAGATGATTATCATTACATTCCCTAACAAACATCAATAAGATATTTTAAATGTTCTTGTGTAAAAACAGGATTCAGTTATCAGAAGAAAATTATTTCCTTCACTTGCCCTATAAATGAGCTTTTTATCACAGCCCTTTTTTCCCTCCATCTCCTTACCATTGTTGTCCTCAACAATTTAAAGAGTGGAAAGTCATGGACTGGGGAAGGGCCATCTCCTCTGCTCTTTGGTGTTCTGTGGTGTTGGGAACAGAACGTGCAGGTCTAACTCTTTATGCTTTAACCAGCATGCCTTTTCTCACTGCAGAGTTATGAAGTGGAGAGTGTCATTGGAAGGAAGGTGGGGTTGTTAAATTGTTTTGTCCAGTCCATAACCACCCACCCGACCAGCTGCATTGGATTGGAGGAAATCGAGCTTCTGAGTGCAGAAAGAGCCTCCTGAGATTACCATGGGTCGTAGGAATCTGAAGATTGCAGTGTGGCTGCAAGGGTGCTGGTGGTGGTTTTTGGTAGTTACTTGTTAACTGTGTAAAAAGTGAGTATATTTTATGATCTTGAAATGGAATTTAAGATTTCTCAATGGCACATGTTAATAAAATGTTGTAAACTATAAGTCAAAACACTTTTTGTACAGTTATATATTATTACCTTTTTGCAAACTCAGGAACATAACTGTTAATGAAACTTACATAAGCTAGAAGTCTTCATTTTGTATTTATCTCAGGCAAGAATATTAATGTAGCGAGAAAAAAATTTCATTTCCAATTTTAAAGTAAATTTTACCACAATTCAACATGTTTTTCTTATACTATTTGTTCTAACATTCCCCCAAAGAATACACTGCAAAGCTTAAACCTTTGTCCTACATTGTTATATTACCGTTCTGCAATAAATGTCCAACCTAAGCATTTTGCACTTTTGTTTTTAACTTCAGTATTTGGGGGGGGGGTATTCTGGGGAACTTTTGTCAGGGCTTAAAATGTTACCCATAAAGTGTAAATAAGTTAACTAGTGTGATTATTGGTATACTGAACAGAGATATAATTAGCTCACTCTAGATAGGTCTGTTTAATCGTACTGGATACTGCGCACAAAGAACCAAGATCACAGACTAAAAGAGCAGATTGTTAACATTTGTTTTGTTGGCAGAGATCTAAATTAAATGTAGAACCATGAATTAATTAGCTTTGGACACTAAAGACTTTGTTTTCTTCTCCCTTATAATGATATAATCATAAGAGGTCATAATTAATTACATAACATAGATGTACTAGCCAAGACAAGAAAGGGTACCTAGTAACCACTTTCGGGGAAAGGAGAGGGCTTTATTTATTTATCCAGATTAAGCTTTGAAACATTACCATTACTGGCAAAATAGCCGGTTTTAAGTAGCTTTGTGGCTGTCCTTTTCATCGACGACATGACTATTTTGTATCCACACGCACTTTGAAAATCTACTTGCAGCTGTCCATGAGACAGGAAAGTGAAAGCAAAGTCCCACGAAAACCAACGATAATTCAAACATGCTTTTAGAATCATGTGAGCCATCCTTTACCCCCTCAACCCTCGAGCAGCCAACTAATGTTGGGGAGCTGTTCAGCTATTCTCTATAGGGTCCCAGATCAGCTGCAGGGCCAGTCCTCCAGCCAGTACCCTCCCCAAGTCAGGGTACTTTTTTCGGAGAAATTTGCTAGCTTTACGTGAGTCTAGTCGTACTTCGCTGATCTTAGGCAAGTTAAATAAAACATATGGAGGCAGACTTTGGCATGTTTCAAAAGCAAAGCAGACTTTCTCTTCTAAGGAACTCGGTTCCCCGTCGGGGATGACACACCTGGATCCCATACGGCCTTCCAGGTCCCGAGCTGCACACCAGGTACTGGAATGCAAGGGTGCATGCAAGGAATCACCTTAAATACAGGAATCAGGGTGGTTTAAAATGCTGCTTTATTCTTACAAATACTGTAAAAATTAATATAAAAAAAAGTGGGCATGCTTTCCTCTTATCTACAATACAAAGGGTTGTCTTAAGTCTTTTTTTTTAAACAAATGTACCTTAGCTGCATCAATAAGAGTAAGATGTAGAAAAGGCTACCATTATAAAAATAATTTAAGGGAAAATAAACATGTATAGCTTCTCTCGAAGTTCAGTGGTAGCCAAGTCCAGGCTGGAGCTTCCTTTCACTCACACGTTCCAAAGAAACTGTAGCCGGCGCCTAGTGGCTCTCGCAGCGTCCGTCGGGTATGAGGTATGGGTTGTGGTGAGTCTCCCCGCGCCCCAACCCCGGGTACCAGCGTTACCGGCAGTCCGAGGCCCCAGCTGCCGACATAAAGGAAGAGCTGGGCAGCTGTTTGAAGAACTGCCGGAGGCCAGTCAGGTCCCGCGTGAGTTGCTCCACGCGCTGGTGCAGCTTCTCGTTCTCGGCCGACAGTTCCACTAGCTTCTGCTGCATCTCCTGGTTGCGCCGCTTGGCCTTGTCCCTGCTCTTTCGCACCGCGATATTGTTGCGCTCTCGCCGCTGTCGGTACTCCGGGCTGCCGCGGTCGGGGCCCCTCTTGCCGGAGGTCTTCTCCCGGGCCTGGCTGGGCGCGGGGCTCGGCCCCGGGCTGCCCCGTGGCGGCTCCGGCGACGTGGGTGGTGTTGGCTGCCCAGCGGCCACCAGGCTCACCACGGTCTGTGCGCACGCGGCCACCTGCGCAGGCAGCAGTGAGCCAGGCGAGTCGCTGTCGCCCCAGTCCGGTTCGCGCTTCAGTGGTCGCGGGGCTGCGTTACTCGGAGTTCGTGTGAGGTTCCCCCCAGGCAGCAGCTCCAGCGGGCTCGCTGTGCCCGTCCCGCCTGTCGCGCCCGTCGCGCCCGTCGCGCCCGTCTTGTGGTTGCTGTTGAAAAGGTCGGCGAAGAGCTCGTCGTGGCACAGCTCCAGGGTGGGCACCGCAGCCATGGAGTCAATGTAGGCGCTAAAGTCTATGGCGCTCTCATCATCGTACATGGCGGGGACAGAAGCGCTCGGCTCGGTCAGGCGGGCCGGCTTGCCGGTCCTGCCAGGCTCGTAGAAGGGCGCAGGATCCGAGGGCCATAACACGCTGCGGGCTGGGCCGTCTAGGCTGAAAAGGGCAGAGCTCATGGCGGCGTCCGGCTCGGCCGTGTTCTAGCGCAGCTGTCACCTCGCTAGGTCCGGCTCCCTGCTTTTTCTAGGCCCGCTGACGCACAGGCCCCGCCCCGGCTCCAGAACCGCGGGGCTGCCCCGGGGCCCCGGGGAAGGGGAGCAGTGAGCGGCAACGCGTCCTCCTAGGAGCAGGCACCCGGTCCGGAGCCGCCCCTCGAGCCTTCCCTTGTGTCCCTCTTCCTGACTACACACCCCAGAGCTCCCCGTACCCACGCAGGAGGGGAGAGGTGTGTTTCCTCCCCGCCCACGGAGTGTGGGCCCGAGCCGTCCTGCTGGGAATGACCCTCCCTCTGCCCGCCCCCAGGGTCCTTCTCTCCTTCCTGTTTGTGGTGTTGGGAGCCTCCACGTTCTTCTGAGCCCGGAGTAAAATCAAAACCTGGACTTAGCTGTAGTGACCGGTTCCCATAGTCAGTGAGGGGGAGTCCAGGGGAGAGCGACCCGGGTAAAGGGACAGAGCTAGGAGACCTTCTCCAGACAAGACACCTCTCGGCCCCGAGGCTGGTGCTTCCTGACCCAAGGGGCAGCAGGACGGGGCCAAAGGAGGTGAAGAAGTCGAATCGTGGCGCTCGAGCTGCCGGCCACCCTAAACGCTGTTGGCTGAAGCCCGGAGTTGGCCAGGTCCAGCGGCAGTTCCTGGACCCCGCCGGGAACCAGTGGCCCCGCTCTCAGTCCACACTCAGCCATTTCTTCCAGGTCTGCGAAAGCAGTGCCATCTTGTGGCGGTAATGCTCCTTCGGTCCTGTTTTTAGTTCCAGTCTCTTGAACTTTCCAAAAAGTTCTTTTGAGTCTAAAGCACTTGGAGAAAGATAAGATTTATACTAGCAGATCTGACAGGGTATTAAGTTGCTAGCTCTGCACATTGTCAAATGCGTGAGATTTAGTATGGATTGTCTTCACTGGTTAAGTTTCCTTCAGTTTAGGGCAGGCATTTGTACTCAATTCCATTTATCAAATCACTACCCCTATGCAAACCTGGACTCCATCTCGCACCTCTTCTTGCCTTCGGCTTCTCATTCACCATACCTTGGGTCCAAACACTAAATTCTCCACAAACTCCTGCCGGAGTTTCTGCATTCAAGTCCAGAGATAATTTCCAATGATATGCTATGGGGTATTTAATAGGCTTTCTAGAAGGACAAACATACTGCTTTAGAATTACCCAGAAAGAGTACACAGTGTTGGTGCTATACCATTAATTGTCCCTTAAGAATAGAAACTAAGATAACTTACAGTGTGGGTTAATGCACACCTGGGTTAAAAGAGCCCTACTAAAATATCACTTACTAAAATTGCCCTCTATGACTTATTTTAGTCATATTAATCATTTCCTCATCTGGTTTCTCAGGAAAAAAATCATCTCACATCTTGCCAAAATTTTTTTTATTGATTTAGAGAGAGAGAAGCATCAACTTGTTCCACTTATTTATACATTCATTGGTTGCCTCTCATATGTGCCCTGACTGGAGATTGAACCCACAATCTTGGCATATCAAGACAACACTCTAACCAACTGAGCTACCTGACCAGGGCCATATTGCCAATTATTAAAGGCACAATTTTTCATGTTTTGTTGAAATCAGGATGTATGTGACAATCACCATTGGCCAAGGTGTCAGTTACAATGTTTGGTATTATTGCCTGCATATGGGTTTCAGTGGGTAGGAATGAAATCTTTAGGGATAATAGTGGAAAAGCACGCTTTTAAGAGATTCTGCATCACCAACTCTCTTGATGGATAGAGAGCAGTATTGTATATAAAACCTAAACATCAACAATACTAATTTTAAAAGTGATTCAGATCGGGCAGTGAACATGAAGAAGTCTAAGAATATCTTAAGCAGTATGTTTGGCTTATATTTTCCTGTTTACATGTGCATGAGAATGATATATTATTAAAATCATTGTCTGAAGGAGTTCTTTATATAAGTACAAAATAGTAATTTTAAGAATATGAGAGGAGCAAAGTCACTAACAATGGTGGAGTAGAGTTCTATCTCCACAATAACTACTGACAAAAACTGTCAGAATTGGCTTTGATAGAGCTCTAGAATCTGGCCAAAAACTTAATCAGAAGAAAGCATAATGAAGAAAGAATCTGCTGCATTGCAATAAGAGAGCACTGTGGCATTTTAAATTGCCTGCTTTTTGTCCCCCATTCCCCAAGTTGCTGGCAGTATGAACTCCAGGACTGCATTGCTGTTACCAGGGACAGCAATGTAGACTCCAGTTTCAGCAAACTGAGGTTGGGTGTTTGGACATGCCCAGTCACTCCCTGTCAGATCAAAGCAAGGGTAACATTTGGGAATTTGCGGAAAGCACTTAAGAGCAAAACTACTGGCTATAGAAGCCTAGAGCAAGCAATAGAACGACTAAAAATCCTAGGAAAGAAGAGCTTGGAAAAGGAGATAGGTGGAGACTAGGGTTTTTAAAAGCTCCCACATATACTAGGAAATCAAGAAGACCACATGCATACTCAGAAAAGGCCCAAGAGATCCACAATCTCTCACTCCTGGCTGACCTTAACTCTCCACTCATTCACCAAATGAAAGCTAAGGCAGAATTATAAACAGCCTGACCAAGCTTAGACGTTCTAAATACATCAGTCTTTAGAAATTGAAGAGGCTCAAAATGCTTAAATTACTACTGTTAAATGCTATCAGTATTAGAAAAAGCAATTCTATTTTTTTCCTGCTTATCATAACATGGAGTGGCTATAACTCCATTGTAATGTGGGACCATTTTTGGATGCTCCATATGGAGCAAGATACAGGGCAAGAACGGTACTCCAAATTAAAGTCTAAAACAGTGAGAATGGTTTTTGAGCAGTGCTATCTAAAACAAAATGAAGCCCCAGCTGGTGTAGCTCAGTGGATTGAGCATGGGCCTGTGAAGCAAAGGGTCACTGGTTCGATTCCCAGTCAGGGCACATGCCTGGGTTGCGTGCCAGGTCCCCAGTAGGGGACACATGAGAGGCAACCACACACTGATGTTTCTGTCCCACTCTTTCTCCTTCCCTTCCCCTCTCTCTAAAAAAAATAAATAAAATATTTTTTAAAAAAGCAAAATGAAGTTTCAAGTAAAATATATATATATTAAAATACACATCTATATATCATAAATATAAATGTAATATTTATATATTATATATAATTTACATTATATAGTATTTACATATAAATCTATATAATATACAAATATAAACACAAATCTAATATTTATATTTAATATATATTTATGTTTAATATAAATACATAGTATATATTTATATGCATTATGTTATACATATAGTATATGACAGTATATGTTTATATATAAACCATATTTATAGCTTATAAATTATATACTTGTATGTTTATAATTATAAATATATAGCTATATATGAACTATATATTTATATGTAAGTAGTATATACGGTTACATATTATATAATATGTATAAGATAATACATATAAATATATACTATATACTTATATTTGTACATAAAATAATATGTACTGTTATATATTATATGTGTTTAACATATTACATATAAACATGCTATATATTTAATATATAAATATATAAATATATATTATATACAAAACATTAATACATAAAATATATGTAAAATGTATAATATATATGTTTATATTTTATTTATTTTATGTTTTATAGAAATATATTTATAATGCATGATATGTAAAATATATAAATATATATTAATAAATGTATATAAAATATTTTTCTTACTTTGGTTTCATGGATTTTAAGGTAACTATTAATATACCAACTCACCACCAAACCAATGAGGCAGATTTCAGTGGCCACACCCAACAAAGAATAGACATTATGAAAATAGTATTGAAAAGTCACAGAACAAACAAAAACAGTGAAAGCAAACATAAAAAAACATGAGGAGAGGAGAAAAATTTGATTTCCAGAACTGCCAAATTATACTGTTCAAAATATAACAACAATAATATATGAGGCCAGCAAAAAATGAGAGAATATGACTCATTCACAGAAAAGAAATAAATAGAAAATGTCTCTGAGGAAGTTCAGATATTGGCTTAGTGGGCAAAGACTAACTCAACTGTTTTAGATATGCTGAGAGACCTAAAAGAAACTATGGACAAAGAACTAAAGGAAACCAAGAGGATAACATATCAAATTTTAAAAAAAGCAACAGAGGACCTGGCTGGTGCAGCTCAGTGGACTGAGTGCTGGCCTGTGAACCAAAGCGTTACTGGTTAGGTTCCCAGTCAGGGCACATGCCTGGGTTGTGGGTCAGGTTCCTGGTTGGGGGCACATGAGAGGCAACCACACAGTGATATTTCTCTCTCTTCTCCCTCCCTTTCCCTTTCTCTAAAAGTAAATAAATAAAATTTAAAAATAAAAACCAACAGACTTATAATTATCAATAAGAACCAAATTTTAAAGCTGAAATTAAAAATTTACTAGAGGGTTACAACAGGAGGACTGAGCAAGCAGAAGAAAGACTCAACAATTGACTATAGGACAATTAAAATTATCTAATCAGGGAAACATATAAAGAAAACCATGAAGAAAAGTGAACAGAGCCTGAGGGACCTGTGACATACAGTCAAACAGATTAGCATAAGCATAATAAGAGTCCCAGAAGAAGAGGGAGAGAGGAGGGTGGAGAGAATACATGAAGAAATAATAACCAAAAAATTTCCAAATTTTATGAAAAGTTTGAATCTATACAACAAAGAAGCCCAACAACTACCAAGTACAATAAATCAAAGAGATCCACACCAAGAAAGATATGGAAAGCCAAACACTTGAGAGTGAAGCAACTCATCACAGCAAGAGATCCTCAGCAAGATTAATAGCCAACTTCACCCCAGAAACCAGGTTGGCCTCTAGAACTAGTGTGATAGAAGACAAAGATGTCAACAGAAAATTATATATCCTGCCAAGATGGAGAAATGAAGAGATTCCCAGATAAACGAAAACTGAGGGAGTATTTCACTAGTAGGCCTCCCTTACAACAAATACTAAAGGGAGTACTTCAGGCTGAAATAAAAATGCTAAACAATAAATCAGAGGCATATGAAGGCTGGTGACAGTAACTACATAAATAAATGTAAAAGTCAGTATTATTGTATTTTTGGCTTGTAAACCTTTCTTTGGTTTTAAAAGAAAGTATGTAGGAATAATGTCAACAACATAATGGCATAAGACATTCCTCCTTTTTATCTCCCTTTTTAATCGATGAGTTAGGCATTCATACACAAAAACACCTTGGTGGGTCCTCTAGGACTTGGCACCTTATTCTAAAGGACCCAGGAAGCATCTCACTCATCAGTGCAGCTGATAAAAGACAAGCCTCTCAAACAGGCTACACAACCAGCGAAGCCAGTGAAACAACCTAGACCTCTCTCACTACTGTCAGGCAAAAATTGGGTGAGTGCTGAAGTAGGTGCTCATACATGAGAGAGAACTTGCAGAAAACCAGTCTTCCTACAGGGAGAATTCAGCACACCACAGAGGGGGCAAAAAAGAAATAAAAATACAACTTTGGTTGCAATGGAGGCACTAAGAGAAATTTTCCCAGTAATGCTCCTCTCCCCAAAGAAACAGTGACCTGGGTGATTTGTCTGGCAGAGGCAATCTGTACTGCAGGAAAATGAAAAGCAGTAAGTGAATGCCTGTTTAGCCTAACCAAATGGGACACAGCTGGAGAAACTCACTTTACTCTACCAGCACCCAGAGTGCTGAAGTGGAAGCTCCATCTCTGGAGGGAGAGAGGCTTTCGGGAAAGAAGCAGATAAGGATTTCAAAAGTTGCCATGAAGGCCTGGCTCAGTTGGCTGAGCATCTTCCCACAAAGCAAAAGGTCACCAGGTCTATTCCCAATCAGGGCACATGCCTGGGTTACAGACTGGCACACTGCAAGAGGCAGTGGATGGGTGTTTCCCTCCCTCTCTTTCTCCCTCCTCTTCTCTCTACAAATGAATAAATAAAACATTTCTTAAAAAAGATAGGATTTCAAAAGGTTTTAATGGGATTGTACTCATCAGAAAGTCTACTCATAAGCCTCTGTGCCATCCCTTGAGAATGTCCCTACCATATAGAAAGGCAGCCCTAATATGTTGAGTGCTAAATCCATACCTCCCTATACTCTGATACTGGCTTTTAAGCACACTCTTGACTGTGACTGCAAAAATGTGCTCTGGTAGACAAGAAGCATGCTCAGAAAACAGGCCACAGTCAGTTTGCTAAGAAGAAACTATAAATTTCAGCTAAAGCTCTATCTCCTAGGAAACAACAAAGAGGTTACCAGTACCAAATTTGTGAATGGTAAGAAACAAGGAAGACATAAATATTCATGCATGACAGACAGCGAGAAGTATGGAGCAGGTTCACCTTCACAACACAGAGAAAAAAATCACAAATAACAATACGTTGAACATAACATCCTATCCAGTGAAGTCAATGAGCACAGTTTAGGATATGTCTACCACTTCAAATGTGAAAGTACTGATACATAACTACAAGGAATATGAAAAATTAAGGAAATATCACCTTAAAAAGGAGAGTTGTCCAGCAACTGAGCTCAAAGGCATGGAATATTGTGATCTGATCATTGAAAACAGTGGTTATGGGGAAAACTCAACAGGTAACAAGAATATTCAGAAAAGGAAACTCAGTGAAATCAGAAATAAAATATATGAATAAAGTAAGTTATTTTTCAAAGAGATTGAAATTATCAAAAAGAACCACACAGAAATTATGGAGCCAAATAAGTAAATGAATGAGATGAAGAATGCAGCAGAGAACAAAAATAGTTCACTGAGAACACAGAGAAGAATAATACAGAGAACAAAGACCAAAAATGGATCCATAGAAGGGTCACAAGGCTAACACCAACAATTGAGAAACAAACAAATTTTATTTTACTATCCTATAGAACTTGCATTTTATTATTTTTATTACTATATTTTTCAATATTTTTATTTCTTTTATTTGATTATTATTTTTTATTTCCCCTCTTTCTGTTTTAGTTTTCTTTGGTTTGTTTGTTTAATTGCATTGTTTGGCTGATTTTTCTTGTTCTCTCTTTCATATTGTATTTTAATTTTTCTTCCTTCACTTCATTTGTATTCCAATAATACACTATTCGTGGTCTTTTGCTCTCTATTCTTTTTATTTAGATCATATATTTCCTGTCATATTGTTGTTCCAGTATTATTGTAAATAATTGTTGCTCCATATAATTGTAAATACTACACAGCACCCCTTCCAGGTCTTGGCCCATTTCACTATCTTCCTGAGCTTTATTACTGTTGTGGTGAACTCTATTGTCTCACACACTATGCCTAGTGTCTATCCTTTACTCTCACTATATCACACCATCTAACCTCACACAAGCACTCTGTTTTCTGCATTCAGTTCACATTCCTTCTACCTCTAATGAGTCTTATCTCTTTTTTACCTTTTATAAAAAGTGGCTAGTTGGGTGAAATATCACGGTTATCACTGTACTCCTTCTACAAAGGATCTCCTGTCTGTTTTCTACTTATTGGTACTTTAAACCCCACAGAATACTTTCCCACTGTCTTAATTCATTTTGCCTTTGCCCTGCCACTGATAACATACAAAATAAGGTAGGAGTTGTGAACACCAGTAAACCCTCTGGAGGAGAGAACCCACCAACAAAGAAACCAACAACAGATAAAACCCAAGTACAACAAGAAAGCCCACACAACCAGAAGAAAGTGAAACCCTAGAACATCTAGGCAAGGATATCAGAGACCACACACTGAATCCCACAGAACTCCTACCAGAAGTTCACTCTACAAAGATAGCTGGCAAAGCAGAGCATCAGGAAACACAGAAACAAACAACAACAGTCACCTAAAATGGGAACACAAAGAAAGAACCTAAAATCAAAAGGAATGGAAGACTCCCCACTAAAAGACCTAAATTAAATAGAGGCAAGAAAACTATCAATATAGAATTCAAAAGCATGGTTATAAGCATGCTCAAGGAACTCACAGATAACTATAAGGAACTGAGTGGGAACTAAAACAGTATAAAAAGGAAATAGAAACTATAAACAAGAACCAGAAAGAAATGAAGAATACATTTTCTGGGACTTCCACCAAGATGGAGGCGTAGGTGGAAACACTGTGCCTCCTTCCTTGCACAACTAAGTTTAAAGACAACAAAGTTTTAGTAACAAAAATGCAGCCAAAGCATAGAAAATAGAACTGTACGTAAGTCCAACAACAAGGAACATTCAGGCAGACTGGTAAGAAGGGTGGAGTCAGCAGCGGAGGGGGGACAGGCAGGAAAGATCTGTTGGTCGGACCAACCCAGAAGCACAAGCAGCAGTTGGCAGATCCCAGATGTGGGGTGGCAACAGCTGGACCCAGTGAGGATGCAAGGCAGCTGGCTGACTGCGGTCACACATTCCCGTGCAGATAAACCAAGTGAAGGAGCGAACGGTGAGACAGACCACTCAGACTAGGGCTCCAGTGACGAGAATTAAAGCCTGAAAGCACCAATTGGAAAGACTTTCGGGGTCCAGGTGCCAGAAGAGGCTCTCAGGCTCACAGAGATTTCCTTGGAGAGACCCACAGGTTCCTAGAATGTACATAAGCCCACACAGCCAGGAACCAGCACTAGAAGGGCCCAATTTGCTTGTGGGAAGCGGCACAGGGACAGAAATCTGAGGGAGAGTGGAACAAGTGCCATTGCCCCTCCCTGACCCTGTCCCCACATACAGCATCAAAACCCAGCAACTGGGTTGCCCTGCCCTGGTGAACACCTAAGGCTCTGCATCTCATACATAACAGGTGCGAACAGACCAAAACCTTATGGCTCAAGAACAGCTCAAAGCCCCAAAGCCTATAATTCTAACTGACCAAGAGATACCCAAACTTTCAGATGCACAGTTCAAAAAACTGGTGATCAGGATGCTCACAGAACTGGTGAATTTCAGTCACAAATTAGAGGAACAAATGAAAGCTAAACTAATTGAAATGAAGGGAAATGCACAGGAAACCAATAGTGATGGAAAGGAAACTGGGACTCAAATCAATGGAGTGGAACAGAAGGAAGAAAAAAAATGACCAAACAGAAAAGAATGAAGAAACAAGAATTCAAAAAAATGAGGAGAGGCTTAGGAACATCCAGGACATCTTTAAACATTTCAACATCTGAATTATAGGCATACCAGAAGGGGAAGAGGAAGAGCCACGGGTGGAAAACTTATTTGAACAAATAATAAAGGAGAACTTCCCCCAATCTGGCGAAGGAAATAGACTTTCAAGAAATCCAGGAAGCTCAGAGAGTACCAAAGAAGTTGGACCCAAGAAGGAACACATCAAGGCACATCATAACTACATTAGCCAAGATTTAAATGAAGGAGAGAATCCTAGAAGCAGCAAGAGCTAAGGGGACAGTCACCTACAAAGGTGTTCCTATCAGACTGTCAGCAGATTTCTCAAAAGAGACCTTGCAAGAAGGGGCTGGAAAGAAGTATTCCAAGTCATGAAATCCAAAGACCTACATCCAAGATTGCTCTATCCAGCAAAACTTTCATTTAGAATGGAAGGGCAGATAAAGCACTTCTCAGATAAGGTTAAGTTTAAGGAGTTCATCATCACCAAGCCCTTATTTTATGAAATGTTAAAGGGATTTACCTAAGAGAAAGAAGATAAAAAATATGAACAGTGAAAGGACAGCAAACTCACAGTTATTAATAACCACACCTAAAACAAAAGCAAACTAAAAAGACAGCCAGATCAGGAGCAGAACCATAGAAATGGAGATCACATGGAGGGTTAGCAACAGGGGAGTGGGAGAAGGAGAAGGGGGGAGAAGGTACAGAAAATAAGTAGCATAGATGGTAGGTAGAAAATAGACAGGGGGGAGGGCAAGAATAGTATGGAAAATATAGAATCTAGAGAACTTGAGACATGTGGCCATAAACTAAAGGGGGGGAATAGGACAACTGTAATGGCATAATCAATAAAATATATTTGAAAAAAGAATACATTTTCTGAAATAAAAAAAATACTAGAAGGAATTACAAGCAGTCTGGATAAAGCAGAGGACTGAATTAATGGAGCTGGAAGATAAGGTGGAAAGAAACACTCACATAAAGCAGCTGCATGGAAAAAGACTAAAAAAATATGAAGATAGCTTAAGGGAAGTACAAGACAACGTGAAACACAATGACACTTGAATCGAGGAATACCGGAAGGAAAAGAAAAGGAGCAGAGGATAGAAACCCTGTTTGAAAAAATGACAGAAAATTTTTCAAACCTAGAGAGGGGAAAAACTATGCAAGTTCAGGAAGCACACATTGACCCACTTGAGATAAACCCAAAGAGGCCTACTCCAAGATACATCATAATTAAAATGCCAAATGTAAAAGGAAAGGAAAGATTCTTTAAAGCAGCAAGGGGGAAACCTGAAGTAACTTACAAGGGAGCTCTAATGATGCTAGCAGCTGATTTCTTAACAGACTTCAGGCCAGGAGAGAATGGCAAAAAATACTCCAAGTAATGAAAAGCAAAGGTCTGCAACCAAGACTATTCTATCCAACAAGGCTCTTAATTATAATAAAAAGTGAAACGAGTTTCCCAGACAAAAGAAGGCTGAAAAAATACACTCCACCAAACCAGCACTACAAGACATGGTAAACAAACTGCTATAAGAAGATGAAGGAAAAGAGTGAAAGAGAGAGGAACACAGTCACAAAGGCTAAAAAAGGTATAAGTACCTATCAATAACAACCTTAATGTTAATGGATTAAATGCTACAATCAAAAGACATAGGGTAGCTGAATGGATAAGAAAACATGATCTGCACATATGCTGCCTACAAGAGACCCACCTCAGAACAGAAGACCTATACAGACTAAAAGTGAAAGGAAAAAAATATTTCAAACAAATGAACAGGAAAAAAAACTGGAGTAGCAATACTTACATCAGACAAAATAGACTTCATTACAAAAGTCATAAAAAGAGACACTGAAGGACACTTCATAATACTCAAGGGAATAATCCATCAAGAAGATGTAAACATAAATGCACCCAACATAGAACACCCAAATATATAAGGAAAATATTGGAGGAATTCAAGAAAGATATAGGCAGCAACACACTTATAGTAGGGGATTTTAACACCCCACTGTCAAAAATGCATAGATCTTCCAAACAAAATATCAACAAGAATATTGTGGCATTGAACAATGCTCTAAGTCAAATGGACTTAACTGATGTATATAGAACCTTTCATCCCAAAGAAGCAAAATACACATTTTTTTCAAATGCACATGGAACATTTTCAAAGATAGACCACATGATAGGACACAAAAAAAAGCCTCAACAAATTCAAGAAAACTGAAATCATATCAAGCATTTTCTTGGACAAGGGCCTGAAACTGGAAACCAACCTCAAGGAAACAACTTGAAAACACTCAAACTCATTGAGGTTGAATAGCATGCTGTTAAACAACAAATGGGTTAAGAATGAGATCAAGACAGAAATCAAAAAGTTTCTGGAAACAAATGAAAATGAACTCACAACAGCCCAAGACTCATGGGACACAGGAAACACAGTCCTGAGAGGGAAGTTCATACAGATACAGGCCTACCTGAAAAAGAAACATTAAAAAAAAAAACAAACCCTAATTCTACATTTACAAGAACAGGAGGAACAACAACAAAGAAAGTCCAGAGCAAGCAGAAGAAAGGAAATAATCAATTTCAGAACAGAATTAAACATCATAGAGACTGAGACAACAATCCAAAGAATCAATACATCATACGAGCTGGTTCTTTGAAAAGATAAACAAAATCGACAAAGCATTTAAGCAGGTCCATCAAAAAGAGAGTGGGGGGGGGACCCAAATAAACACAATCAGAAATGAAAGAGGAGAGGTTACAATTGATACCACTGATACAACAGATACAAAGAATCATAAGAAATTATGAACTATATGCCAAGAAATTTGACAAATTAGACAAAATGGACTGATTTTGGGTGAAATGGACAAATTTCTAGAAAAATATAATGTCCCAAAAACGAATGAAGAAAAATCAGAAAGCCTGATCAGACCAATAACAGCTGATGAAATTGAAGCAGTAATCAAAAAATTCCCAACACATAAAAGCCCTGGACAAGACGGTTTCACAGGAGAATTCTACAAAGCATTTAAGGAAGAGCTAACCCATATCCTTCACAGACTATTCCAAAAATCCAAAATGATGGAAGACTCCCAAACTCTTTTTATGAAGCCAGCATCATCCTAATCCCAAAACCAGATAAATACACAAAAAAGAAAGAAAACTTCAGGCTAATATCACTAATGAACACAGATGCTCAAATCCTCAGCAAAATATTGGCAAAATAATGCATCCAACAATACATTAAAAAGAGCATACATCATGACCGAGTGGGATTCATCCCAGGGATGCAAGGATGGTTTGACATTCACAAATCAGTAAATGTAATACATCACATAAACAAAAGCAAAGACAAAAATCACATGATCATATCAGTAGATGCAGAAAAAGCATTTGATAAGGTATGGCACCCATTTATGATAAAAACACTCAGCAAAGTGGGAGACAAGGGAGCATTTCTCAACATGATAAAGGCCATACACAAGAAACCTATAGCCAACATCATACTCAATGGGCAAAAACTAAAAGCTTTCCCACTAAGATCAGGAACAAGACAAAGATGTTCACTTTCACCACTTCTATTCAATGTAGTACTGGAAGTCCTAGCCACAGCAATCAGATAACAGAGAGAAATAAAAGGCATCCAAATTGAAAAGGAGGAAGTAAAACTGTCACTGTTTTCAGTTAGTATGATAGTGTACATAGAAAACCCTATAGACTCCACCAAAAAGCCATTCGACCTAAAAAGTGAATTTGGCAAAACAGCAGGGTTTATAGTGAATATTCAGAAATTAAAGGCATTTTTATACACCAACAACAAAAGATCAGAATCAGAAATCAGGAAAAAATCTTACTTTCTACAGCAACAAGAAAAATAAAGTACCTAGGAATAAACCTTACCAAGGAGGTGAAAGACCTGTGCACAGAAAACTGTACCACACTGAAGAAATAAATTAAGGAAGACACAAATAAATGGAAGCATATAATGTGTTCATGGATTGGAAGAATCAACATCATTAAAATGGCCATTACCCAAAGCAATTTATAGATTCAACACAATCCCTATTAAAATACCAATGACATAGTTCACAGGTATAGAACAAACATTTCAAATATTTATATGGAACCATAAATGGCCCAAAACAGCCATGACAATTTTGAGAAAAAAGAACAAAGTAGGAGGGATCAAAATACCTGATGTCAAACTATACTACAAGGTCACTGTAATCAAAACAGTATGGTACCAGCATAAGAACAGACACATAGACAAATGGAACAGAACAGAGGGCCCAGAAATAAACCCAAGTCTATATGGTCAATTAATATTCAACAAAATGGGCAGAAACATAAAATGGAGTAAAAAATAGCCTCCTCAACAAATGGTGTTGGGAGATTGGGACAGCTACATGCAAAAAAATGAAACTCAGTTACCAACTTACACCACTCACAAAAATAAATTCAAGATAAATAAAAGACTTGAATATAAGTCATGGCATCATAAAGTATGGCATCTAGTCATACCTAGAGGAAAACATAGGCAGGAAAATCTCAGATATTCCACTCAGCAATATTTTCACCAATATGTCCCCTATAGGGACATAAAAGAAAAAAATAAACAAATGGGACTTCATCAAAAATAAAAAGCTTCTGCACAACTAAACAAAACATCAGCAAAATGAAAAAAGAACCAACCATATGGGAAAATATATGTGCCAATGATACCTTGGACAAGGGTTTGATCTCCATAATATATAAAGAACTCATACAACTCCACACCAGGAAGACAATCCAATTAAAAGATGGGCAAAGGACCTGAACAGACACTTCTCTAAGGAGGACATACGGAGGGTGCAGAGACACATGAAAGGATGCCTAGCATCACTATCCATCAGAGAGATGCAAATTAAACCACAATAAGATACCACCTCATACTGGCAAGCATGGCCATCATTAACAAATCAACAAACAGCAAGTGCTGGTGAGGTTGTGGAGAAAAGGAAATCTTAGTATACTGTTGGTAGGAATGCAGATTGGTGTGGCCACTGTAGAAAATAGTACAGAACTTCCTCAAAAAACTAAAAATAGAACTGCCTTTTCACTCAGTAATTCCACTGCTAGAATTATACCCTAAGAATCCTGAAACACCAATTCAAAAGAATCTGTGCACCTCAATGTTCATAGCAGCACAATTTACAATAGGCAAGATTTGGAAACAGCATAAGTGCACATCAGTAAATGAGTGGATCAAAACACAGTAGTACATATACACAATGGAATACTACACAACAGAAAGAAAGAAGGCACTCCGACACTTCTCAACAGCATGGATGGAATTGGAGAGCATTATACTAAGTGAAATAAACACATTGGCAAAAGGCTTTGTAGTCTTACCTATAAGTGGAACCTAAACAACATAACAAACAAGGAAGTAAAATATAACTAGAGACATGGAAATAAAGAACAAACTGGCAGTAACCAGAGGGGAGGGAGGAGGGATATTATGGGGGATAAAAGAGAGATTATGACATTTATACATGTCAAGGAAGGTGTATAAAGAACCCATGGACAAAGAGAACAGGTGTGAGGAGGATCAAATGTGGGAGCTGGGGGTGAGTAGAGAGGGGAGAGTAATGGGGGGGAAATGAGGACAACTGTAATTGAACAACAATAAAGAAAAGAAAGTCTTTACACACACACACACACACACACACACACACACAAATAAAATGTACTGGGGGATGAGGTAACCTGCCACCAGGCATATTGTTTCTCAGGCACCCTGGGAGGTTCTCCCTCACAGGTCAATGTCAGACACTGCCTGTGATTGACTGTGAGTTATCCATTTGGAGCTATACAGCAATCTATAGTTTGTGGTTTCCTCTTTGGGGCCTGTGTGCATGCAAGAGAGGCCAAGCTATATAGCAAGGCCAGTTTCTACCAAAACTGTGATACTGGGAAGGTCTGCAAAAGACCAAGACACTCCAATATTTGCTTCCACCTGCCAGATGCTCCACTTCAAACTGAGTCAGCCTGGACTTCCTCAAACGCCTTCCAAGAAAGTCTGCACAGTGGGTGCTTGTTGGCCACAGCTAGCAGTCTCCTCCACAGGGCCCCTGCTTGGTAGAACAGAGCCACTAGAGCTGGGGGGTTGGGTCTAGCAGATCTCCCATGAAGGTCAACATTGATCAGGTACACAGGGGGGTGAGGGGGGAAGAGTGGCTCCAATGCAGTCACACAACTCAGTCTTCCCTTTTCCCTGTCTTCCATACCCACTGAGTTCACCCAGACTTCATCAAGAGTTTTCCAAGAAATTCCACAGCACAGGCCTAGGCTGGCTGTAGCAAACAAACTATCCCATAAGGGCAAGCTCATCAGGGTGGGGTTATAGGCAATTGGGATGATAAGACCAGTGGATCTCCATGGGGGTGGGGCTCCAGTGAGGATTTGGATAGGGAGGTGGCAAAACAGCCCTGTCCCAGAGCCATACAGCTCAGCTTTCTCCAAGTCTGTCTTTGACACCCACTGAGTCTACCCAGTCCTCCTCAAGAGCTCTCCAAGAAGGTCCGCATCTTGGACCCAGGCTAGACACAGCCAACAGAGTCCTCTGCTCACGTTTACCACTTCTATAGTATTAGAGGTCCTAGCTACAGCATTCAGACAAGAAAAATGCATCCAAATTGGAAAGAAAGAAGTAAAACTGTCACTACTTGCAAATGGTGTGATAGAAGTGGAGGGGACTTTATATAAAGAACTGAAAAAAAACTACTAGAACTGATAAAAAATTCAGGAAAGCATGAGGATGTAAAATACTCAATAATCAGTTACATTTTTATACACAAATAAAAACACTTGGAAAGAGCAACTAAGAACTCTATTCCATTTACAGTATATCAAAAAAATACCTATTAAATAAATTTAACCAATTACGTAAAAGACAATTACTCAGAAAATTATAAGATATTGAAGAAAAAAAGATACAAATAAAGGGAACCATATACTGTGTTTGTCAGTAGGAAGAATTAATGTCATTAAAATGTTCATACTACTCAAAGCAATCTCTATATTCATTGCAATTCTTATCACAACATCAAAGGTATTTTTCAAACTCCTATAACAAATAACACTAAAATATATATGGAACCACCCTGCAGAGCCACAGCAATCACTGGAAAAAAACAATAAAGTTGGAGGTATCATGCCATCTGATATTAAGGTACTACAAGGCTATAGTAATCAAAACAGCATGGTACTGGCATAAAAACAGACACGTAGGTTAATGGAGTATAATAGAGAACACAGAAATAATCCCATACTTATATGGTCAATTAATACTTGACAAAGGAGCCAAAATTTACATGGAGAAAAAGACAATCTATTTAACACTTCTCCTATGCCAACAGACATGTGAAAAGACATTCAATGCCACTAATCATCAGAGAAATGGAAGTTGAAACCACAGTGAGTTATAATCTCATACCTGTCAGAATAGCTTATCATCAATAAATCAACAAACAACAAGTTTTGGCAAAGATGTAGAGAAAAGGGAACCCCTTGTTCACTGTTGGTTGGGTTGCAGGTTGGTGAAGCCACTATAGAAAACAGAAGTTTCTCCAAAAAGTAAATATGGAGTTGCCTTTTGACCCAGTGATTCCATTTCTGGGTACATATTAGAAAATCCCAAACACCAACTTGAAAGAATAGATGCATCTCTATGTTTATTGCAACATTATTTACAATAACCAAGGTACGAAAGTAACCCAAGTGCCAATCAACAGATGAGGGGATAAAAAAGGCATGGTGCATATACATAATGGAATATTACTTGGATATAAAAAATAATGAAATTTTTACCATTTGTGTCAGCATGGACAGACCTAGCATGGTCAGCATGCTAAGTGAAGTAAGTTAGTCAGAGTAAGAAAAATACCATATAATCTCCCATGAAGATTCTAAAGAACAAAATAAAGAAAAAAAAAACAAAATAGAAATAGACTCATAGATAGAGAGAACAGACTGATGGTTGCCAGAGGGAGGGAGGTTGTGGGAAGGTGTGAAAAGGTGAAGGATTTAAGAAGTACAGGTTGGTAGTTACAAAGTAGTCATGGACATGTAAAGTACAGCATAGGGAATATAGTCAATGATATTGTAATAACTAGGTATGCTGTCATATGGGTATTTGAAATACTAGAGGGATCACTTTGTAAAGTGTATCATTGCCTAACCCCTACACTATATACCTGAAACTAATACAAAATAATATTGAATGCAAACTGCATTTGAAAAATAAAATAAAGTAAGATTTTAAAAAGGCAGACTATTCAATAAATGCTGCAGATAGATAGATAGATAGATAGATGAAAAAAAGGAAACTAGCTGACCTTTTTACACTATACAAGACAAACAAAGTGGATTAAAGACTTAAATGAACAAATGGTACTACATCAAACTAAAAGGTTTTTGCACAGTAAAGGACACCATCAACAAAATAAAGACAGTTTATTGAATGGGAGAAGATCTTCACCAATGACATGTCTAATAAGAGGTTATTATTCAAAATATATGATAAACTCACACAACTTAATACCAAACAAACCCCCCCAAACAATGCAATTTAAAAATTGGCAGAGGATCTGAATAAATATTTTTTCGAAGAGAACCTATAGATGGTCAACAGCTTTTGAAAAGATATTCAACATCACTAATCATCAGGACTTCCACCAAGATGGAGGTGTAGGTGGAAGCACTGTGCCTTCTTGCACAACCAAGTTTAAAACAACAAAATTTTAGCAACAAAAATGCAGCCAAACCACAGAAAACTGAATATACTGAAGTCTGACAACAAGGAACCCTTTAGCCAAACCGGTAAGAGGGGCAGAGCCAGCAGCAGAGCTGGGTTGGGCAGGAAAGATCCACCAGACCCACCCAGGCGTGTGACCCAGGCATGCCAGCAGCCGTGGGCAGATCCCAGGTGTGGAGTAGCAGGTGGACCCACTGAGGCCTGACCACAGTCACACATTCGAGCACAGGTAAACTGGTGAAGGAGTGAGTGGTGAGACAGACCATGCAGGCCCCAGTGGCGGGAAGTGGCAGAGGGAACCACCATTGTCTCTCTCTGACCCCACATTCACAAAGGGTCAGAAACCAGAATACAGCGTCACAAACCAGTGACCTGGGTGGCTCCACTCCTCATACATAACAGGCATAGGCATGTTTTGTAAACAGGCATACAAAACATGGATGTTACGAATCCATGTTTTGCTCCATAACAGGACAGATCGAAACATGGCTCAAGAACACCTCAGAGTCCCAGACCCAATAAATCTAAGCTATGAAGAAATAGACAAACTTTCAGATGCACAGTTCAAAACACTGGTGATCAGGATGCTCACAGAACTGGTTGATTTTAGTCACACATTAGAGGAACATATGAATGCTAAACTAATTGAAATGAAGGGAAATACACAGGAAACCAATAGTAATCAAAAGGAAACTGGGACTCAAATCATAAGGAGTGGACCAGAGGAGGGAAAAAATGACCAAACAGAAAAGGATGAAGAAATAAGACTTCAAAAAAAGGAGGAGAGGCTTAGGACATCTTTAAACGTTCCAACATCTGAATTATAGGGATACCAGAAGGGGAAGAGGTAGAGCAACAAGTGGAAAACTTATTTGAACAAATAATAAAGGAGAACTTCCCCAATCTAGCAAAGGAAATAGACTTCCAGGAAATCCAGGAAGCTCAGAATCCCAAAGAAGTTGGACCCAAGGAGGAACACACCAAGGCACATCATAATTACATTAGCCAAGATTAAAATGAAGGAGAGAATCCTAGAAGCAGCAAGAGATAAGGGGACAGTCACCTACAAAGGAATTCCTATCAGACTGTCAGCAGATTTCTCAAAAGAGACCTTCCAGGCAAGAAGGGGCTGGAAAGAAGTATTCCAAGTCATGAAATCCAAAGACCTACAACCAAGATTGCTCTGTCCAGCAAAGCTTTCATTTAGAATGGAAGGACAGATAAAGTGCTTCTCAGATAAGACCAAATTCAAGGAGTTCATCATCACCAAGCCCTTATTATATTAAATGTCAAAGGGACTTAGCTAAGAAAAAGAAGATAAAAAATATGAACAGTGAAAGGACAGCAAACTCACAGTTAGTAACAGCCACACCTAAAACAAAAGCAAACTAAGAGGACAGCTAGATCAGGAGCAGAACCATAGAAATGAAGATCACATGGAGGGTTAGCAAGAGGGGAGTGGGAGAAGGAGAAGGGGGGAGAAGGTACAGAAAATAAGTAGCATAGACAGTAGGTAGAAAATAGATAAGGGGGAGGGCAAGAATAGTATGGAAAATATAGAATCTATAGAACTTGAGACATGTGGTCATAAATTAAAGGGGGGAATGGTGGGGAGGGTGTGCAGGATGGAGGGGAATGAAGGGAGGAAATAGAACAACTGTAATGGCATAATCGATAAAATATATTTAAAAAAAGAAAACAGAAAATGCTTTTAAGGCCAGTGTCTTAAGCAAAAAAAAAAATCACTAATCATCAGAAAAATGCAAATTAAAATTAAAATGAAATATCACTCACACCTGTCAGAATGGCTATCATCTATAAATGAACAAACAACAAGTGTTGGCAAGGATGTGGAGAAAAGGGAATCCTCATTCACTGTTGGTTGGATTGCAGATAGGTGCAACCACTAAGGAAAACAGAGGTTCCTCAAAAAATTAAAAATAGAACTACTTTATGACAAAGTGATACACTTTTGGGTATGTATTTAAAGAAATCTGAACACATTAAAAAAGATATGTATGCACCCTTATGTTCAATGCAACATATTTTACAATAGCCAATATATGAAAGCAACCCAAGTGCCCGTCAATTCACAATTGGGTAGAGATGGTATGTATATATTGTACAGTGGAATGTTGCTTGGCCATAAAAAGAAATAAAATATTACCATTTTTACAACATGGATGGACCTAGAGGATATTATGCTACATGAGATAAGTCAGACAAAGACAAATACTATGTGATTTTACTTATAAATTAATAAACAAAACAGAAACAGCCTCATAGATACAGAAACAAAGTCATGGCTGCCAAATGGGATGTTGTTTGGGGGACTGGGTGACAGGGTTTAGAGATTAAGAAGTACAAATAAGTAGTTACAAAATAGTCATGGAGAGGTAAAGTACAGCATAAGGAATATAGTCAGTACTATAGTTATTGTAATAACTGTGTTTGGTTCCAGACAGGTGTAGAATTATCATGGGACTTACTTTGTAAATTATGTGCAGGATACTGTGCTGTACCCTGAAATTTATATAAAATAATATTAGATATAAACTGTAATATAAAGTTTAATAAATATATTTAGCTGTCAATATATATTAACAAATATAGCAGTTAAATATAAACTTATATTTATATAAATATAAGTAGAAAATATAAATTTTTCTTTATTTTATTAAAAACAAAGTAAGGAATAACTTTACCTCAGGCATGAGTCTGTAAATGTATCTTTTTGATAATGTTGTTGTTGCTGGTGATGGTTGTTGCTGGTGGTGACAGTGGTTGAGGTTTTTTTGGTTTTTGTTTTTTTTAGAGATAGCGGAAGGGAGGGAGAAAGGGAAAGAGACAGAGAGATATCAATATGTGGTTGCTTCTCACATGCTCCCTACCGGGGGACCTTGCCCACAACCCAGGCATGTGCCCTAACTGGGAATCAGACCAGTGACCCTTCGGTTTGCAGGCCAGCACTCAATCCACTGAGCCATACCAGCCAAGGCTGGTTGAGGTTCTTTTTAAATTGATTTTTAGAGGAAGAGAGTAAGGTGGGCAGAGAGAGACAATTGATTTGTCATTCCACTTATGCATTCATTGGTCGATTCTAATATGTGCCCTGACCAGGGATCAAACCTGCAACCATGGTGTGATGATGTTCTAACCAACTAAGCTACTCAGCCAGGTAGTGGTTGTATTTTTGTTTTGTTTTGTTTTGTTTTTATTGTTCTAGTTTTAATGTTTAACTGTTGCTAGGAAATAATTGTGGAATGATAGCTTTATTTTACTTTTGAAAGGCAAAAAAAAAAACATAACTAAGTAGTTTCTCCAAGGAATATTTGAGACCTTTATGTCAACATTTATGTAACAACTTATATAATTCTCAATTAAATGTACTCAAATAAAGTAAAATAGAAATGTAGAATAAAGATTGATAACAACACTTGAAGAACACAATACATCATACTAGTCTCATGGAAATATACAGAAATCTTTACTGAACAACAGCAGAATACACATTCTCCTCAAATGTAAATGAAACATTTTTCAGCATAGATAATATATTAGGCCATAAAACATCAAATAGCTTTAAAATATTGAAATCATGCAAAGTGTCTTTATTGAGGACAGTGGATTGAAGCTAGAAATCATAACACAAGGAATACTGGGGTATAAAGAAGAAAGTGAAAATTAACTTTCTGTTAGGAAACCAATGGATAAAAGAAGAAAGTATAGTTGAAATGAAAAAAAAATTAAGATATATCCACACAAAAATACAATGAAAGCAGTGTTCAGAGGGAAATTTATAGCTATAAATGCATGCCTCAAAAAAGGGGGGAGCCCTGGTGGTGTGGCTCACTTGCTTTGGGGTCATCCCCCAAAGCAAAAGGTCATCGGTTCAATTCCCAGTCAGGGCACATGCCTAGGTTGAGGGTTTCGCCCTTTGCGGGGCATGCAAGAAGCAACCAATTGTCATTTCTCTCTCACATCGATGTTTCTCCTCCTCCCCTCTCCTCTCTAAAAAAAAGTGAAAAGAGGAAGATCTGAAATTGATCATTTTATACCTTAAGAAACAAGAAAAAGAAAATGAAAAACATTTAACTAGGCTGACCAGTAAAAGAAAAGAAAGACTCCAATTACTAAAAGCAGTAAGAAAGTGGAACATGGGAAGGTCTTGGAAATCAGCCAGATGGCACAATAGGATGCCTGGGACTTTTCTTCCCGCCACAAACACACCGTTTCAGCAACAATTCTTGGATAAATTTCCTATGTGAAAAACCAGAAACTAATCAAAAGTCTCCTGTACCCCAGGAGAATACAAAACCAAGTTTCTTAGGAATGTTTAAAACAACCTCTTGCTAGAGATCCTGACCCTGGCACAGCACCGTATGATTAAAAAGGGGTCCCTGGTTTTCAGCTTTTCTCAGCTGAAGGAAGGACTCGATGCGTATATGCAGTGCCCCAACTTTTCTGAGTAGGCTTCTGAGGAGACTGGCTTCTATCTTACTAGTCATGGAGTCCCGAAGAATCAGGCACAGTCTAGCTGCCTGGAGGAATAAATAGGTGGTGGCTTGGGTTGAAAGACAACATTCATTCTTTCCCTTGCTCTGCACAGAGTGAGTGAATAAAAATGTCTAGCTCTCAGCTTACCCCTTGGGGAGGCTAAGCCTTGATCTATGCATTTAGCACCTCAACTTTGCTGGTGCATTCTAAAGAACTAGCATTTATCTCTCCAGTCCTGAAGCTCTGAAGCATTTGGCAGTCTATCCAAATAGTGGAGAACGGAGGTACCAGCTTGAGCTGGTAAATGTTATAGACTGCCCCCTCCTGACTGTACAAAGAAGGCAGAAAAATACCACATATGCCTCAGAAGGAGCAGGGAAAATGCCCATCTCCCAGTGTCTCCCTAGAAGGTGCTTAACCACATACTTTCACAGCCTACCCTGGGTGTCCAGTTTCTAATGTTCCTGCATCAGGGGCTGACTGCAGTCCTCCTTTTTGGGACACTGACAGGTCTTGGCACACCCTCAACTACTATGGAAGCCATGAGGAAAACAAAGAGGACATGGATAACTACAAAAGCTTGAGGCACACTGAGGAGCTTGGGCTGGGCCAACCATCAAGGTTTATCTCCTTCATGAAACCATTCTGTCAAAATGATGAGAGGTGGATGTTTTATCTAATGCACGGAAACCAACACAGAGTTGAAGAAAATGAAGACAGAAAGAAAAGGATACGTTCCAAACAAAAGAACAAGATCTTAATAGAGATCCATACAGAAATCTTAATAAAATGGAAAGTAGTGACTCACTTGGTAGATAATTCTTAGTAACAATCATAAACAGACTCACCAAGGTCAGGAGCAATGCATGAACAAAGTGAAAATTTCAACAGAAAAAAATGGAAAGTACCAACCAGAAATTACAGATCAGAAAAATATAAGTAAACTAAAAATTCAATAAAGAGGTTTCAAAGACTAGACCAAGCAGAAAAAGTGATCAGTGAACTCAAAGACAGGGCAGTGTAATTTATCTAACGAGAAGAGCAAGAATAAAAATTAAAAAGGATGAAGATGGCTTGCAGGGCTTCCCAACCCTAGGCTGTGGACTGGTACCACCAGTCCATGGTCTGTTAGGAACCAGGCCACACAGCAGGAGGTGAGCAGCAGGCAAGTAAGCAAAGCTTAACTTGCATTACCACCTGAGCTCTGCCTCCTGTCCCCCACCTCTGCTGTGGAAAAATTGTCTTCCATGAAACTAGTCTCTGGTACCAAAAAGGTTGGGAACTGCTGGCTTAAGGGACCTAAGGGACACCATCAAACAAAGCAATTAGTACATTATAGGAGTTCCATAAGGAGAAGAGATAGAGAAAGGGTCAGAGTTTATTCAAAGGAATAATAATAGAAAACTTCTTTAAAATAGGGAAAGGAACAGATACCAGATTCAGAAAGTCCAGCCACTTCCAAAAGCATGAACCCAAAGAGAACCACATCAAGATACATTATAATTAAATTGCAAGAAGTTAAAGACAAGGAGAAAATTTTAAAAGCAACTAGTAGAAAGTAACTTATTACATACAAGGGAACCCCCATAATATTATCAGAAGATATGTATTTTATTTATTTATTTATTTATTTATTTATTTTTATTGATTATGCCATTACATTTGCTCTATTCCCCCCTCCCTTCCCCTCCACCCTGCATACCCCTCCCCCACCATTTCCCCCTTTAGTTCATGAACATGTGTCTCAAATTCTTTAGATTCTGTATTTCCCCTACTATTCTTACCCTCCCCCCTATCTATTTTCTATCTACTGTCTATACTACTTATTTTCTGTACCTTCTCCCCCCTTCCCCTCCTCCCACTCCCCTGTTGCTAACCCTCCCTGTGATCTTCATTTCTATGGTTCTGCTCCTGATCTAGCTATTCTCTTAGTTTGCTTTTGTTTTAGGTGTGGTTCTTAATAACTGTGAGTTTGCTGTCCTTTCACTGTTCATCTTTTTTATCTTCTTTTTCTTAGGTAAGTCCCTTTAACATTTCATATAGTAAGGGCTTGGTGATGATGAACTCCTTGAATTTGACCTTATCTGAGAAGCACTTTATCTGTCCTTCCATTCTAAATGAAAGTTTTGCTGGATAGAGCAATCTTGGTTGTAGGTCTTTGGATTTCATGACTTGGAATACCTCTGTCCAGCCCCTTCTTGCCTGTAGGTCTCTTTTGAGAAATCAGCTGACAGTCTGATGGGAACTCCTTTGTAGGTGACTGTCCCCTTAGCTCTTGCTGCTTCTAGGATTCTCTCCTTCATTTGAATCTTGGCTAATGTAATTATGATGTGCCTTGGTGTGTTCCTTCCCGGGTCCAACTTCCTTGGGACTCTCCGAGCTTCCTGGATCTCTCGGAAGTCTATTTCCTTTGCCATCTTGGGGAAATTCTCCTTTATTATTTGTTCAAATAATTTTTCAACTGGTGGTTGTGCCTTTCCCCCTTCTGGTACCCCTATAATTCGGATGTTGGAACGTTTAAAGATGTCCTGGAGTTTCCCAAGCCTCTCCTCATTTTTCTGAATTCTTATTTCTTCATTCCTTTCTGCTTGATCATCTTTTTCTTCTGTCTGGTGTTCTCCCTTGATTTGAGTCCCAATTTTCTTTCCATCACTATTGGTATCTTTTGTATCAGCATTCATTTCAATTAATTTAGCTTCCATATGTTTCTCTAATTTGTGACTAAAATCCACCAGTTCTGTAAGGATCTTTATAACCAGTGTTTTGAACTGTGCATCTGAAAGACTGGCTATTTCTTCATCACTTAGGTCTATCGGTTCTGGGGCTCTGAGTTGTTCTAGAGCCATTTTTGGTTTATTCGTGCTGTTTAGTGAGGGGAGCGAAGCCTTAGTTGTTTACCAGGACGGGGCGACCCAGGTCGCTGGTTTGTGACGCTGTGTGTGGGGGCGGGGTCAGAGAGGGAGCGATGGCGTTCCTCTCCGCTAGCCCAGCGCATCCAGACACTCAAATGCCTCGGGCTTGCTTATCCGATCCTAATTTTGCGAGCCTGCTGCACCGCGCGGGTTTCCCTTCTCACTGGTTTCTCCGCACGTAAATGTGCGCGACTGAGTGACCCACCGCGCCTATTCCCTGTGCGCTCCGGCAGCCAGCTTGCTGGCGATCGCTGGCGCGCCCCGCGCACCGCCCCGGGAATTTTTTCTTGCTAACCTGCTCTGCTTCTGGCCTCGCTCCTCGTACCGGTCCAGCCGAGTATCTAGTTGTCCTTTGGACTCCGTATTGTCGATTTTCCGTGTGGCTTGGTTGTGACTGCTGTTAAAAATAGTTGTTCTTAGATTTGGTTGTGCACAGAGGCGAGGTGGACCCTCCACCTACTTCTCCATCTTGGCGGAAGTCTATTTATTTATTTTTAGAGAGAGGAGAAGGGAAGGAGAAAGAGTGGGAGAGAAACATCAGTGTGTGGTTGCCTCTCATGTGTCCCCTACTGGAGACCTGCCCTGCAACCCAGGCATGTGCTCTAACTGGAAGTCAAACTGGCAACACTTTGCTTCACAGGCCCATGCTCAACCCACTGAGCTACACCAGCCAAAGCAGAAAAAATATTTTTAAAAATATATATTTTATTGATTATACTATTACAGATGTCCCATTTCCCCCCCTTTATTCCCTTCTGCCCTGCATGCACCCTCCAACCTGCATTCCCACTTTAGTTCATGTTCATGGTTTGTACATGTAAGTATCAGAAGATATTTTTTTCAGCAGAAATCCTGCAGGCCAGAGGGGAATAGCTCAATGTGTTCAAGTGCTCAGAGAGAGATACTGCCAATAAAAAGTATTAAATGCAGCAAAACTATCCTTCAGAATTGAAGGAGAGTTTTCCACTCAAACATAAGCTGAAGGAATTCATCACCACTAGACCAGCCTTGCAAGAAATGTTAAAGGTAGTATTCTGAGCTGAAACAAAAGGGCACTAATTAGTAAGAGAAAAACATATAAAGTATAAAACTCATTGGTAAAAATTAAGTATAAATTCTTACTCTAATATAATAGTTATCTATAACTCTAGTAGAAAGATTAAAATACAAGAGTATTACATCCTTGCATCCCTGGGATGAATCCCACTTGGTCATGGTGTATAATCTTTTGGATATATTGTTGGATGTGATTTGCCAATATTTTGTTGAGGATTTTAGCGTCTATGTTCATCAGTGATATTGGCCTGAAGTTTTCTTTCTTTGTTGTATCTCTATCTGGTTTTGGAATTAGGATGATGCTGGCTTCATAAAAGGAGTTTGGGAGTTTTCCATCCTTTTGGATTTTTTGGAATAGTCTGTGAAGAATAGGGGTTAGCTCTATTGCTTTGTAGCTCTAAATGCTTTGTAGAATTCTCCTGTGAACCCATCTGTTCTGGGGCTTTTGTGTGATGGGAGTTTTTTTATTACTGCTTCAATTTCTTTTGTTGTTATTGGTCTATTCAGGTTTTCTACTTCTTTTTCATTGAGTTTTGGGAGATTATATTTTTCTAGAAATGTGTCCATTTCCCCTAGGTTCTCAAATTTCTTGGCATACAGTTCTTCATAGTAATTTCTTACAATCCTCTCTATTTCTGTGGTATCAGTTGTAATCTCTCCTGTTTCATTTCTGATTGTGTTTATTTGTGTCCGTTCCCTTCTTTCCTTGATGGGCTTACTTAAAGGCTTGTCAGGATGGCTATCATAAACAAAGCAATAAACAACAAATGTTGGAGAGGGTGTGGGGAAAAGGGGTCCTTAGTTCACTGTTGGTGGGATTGCAGACTGGTACAACCATTATGGGAAACAGTATGGAATTTTCTCAGAAAAATAAAAATCGACCTGCCTTTTGACCCAGCAATTCCACTGCTAGGATTATATCCCAAGAATCCTAAAACATCAATTTCAAAGAACCTATGCACCACAATGTTCATAGCAGCACAATTTACAATAGCCAAGAGTTGGAAGCAACCTAGGTGCCCGTCAGTAAATGAATGGATCAAAAAATTGTGGTACATATACACAATGGAATTCTATGCAGTAGAGAGAAAGAAGGAGCTAGTACCCTTTGCAACAACATGGATGGAACTGGAAAGCATTATGCTGAGTGAAATAGGCCAGGCATTGAAGGACAAATACCATATGATCTCACCTTTAACAGGAAGCTAAAGAATAAAACAAACAAGAAAACAGAATAAAAACAAAGACACTGAAATAGAGAACAAATGGGCAGTGACCAGAGGGGAAAGGGAAGGGAATTTAAGGGGGGAAAAGGGGAGGGATTTTGAGGAACAAGTATGAAAGACACAGGGATGAGGACTAGGGGGGAGGAAATGGGAAGGAGATGGGGAGACGGGGCGGGGGGGGCTGGGATGGGAGAAAAAGACAAAAAACTGTACTTGAAAAATAACTAAATAAAATTAAAGAAAAAGAGTATTACAAATAACTGTAAGTACAATAATTTGTTAGTGAATTCATGATGCAAAGAGATGCAAGTGGTGACATCAAAAACAGAATAGGGGAGTCAGGAAGCTTTTATATGTCTTTGAAGATATTATGAGCTTAAAATAGATTATTATAAATATGCTTTATGTAAAGCTCATACTATCCATAAAGCCAAAGCCTGCAATAGATCTCAACAATGTAACTTTACAATTCAAGGTACAACCTAAGCCCAAATTTAACAGAGGGAAGAAATAAAGATCAGAGTAGAAATGAATTAAATAAATAAATAGCAATGGAAAATATCAATAAAACTAAAACTAGATTTTTGAAAAAATAAGCAAAATTGACAAATCATTAGCTAGACTTACCAAGAAAAAAAAAGGGAGAACATTCAAATAAATAAAATCAGAAAAGAAAGAAGAGACATTACAACTAATATCACAGATGTATAAAGAATCATAAGAGACTACTATGAACAACTGTGAAACAAAAAATTGGATGACCTGGGAGAAATGAACAAATTCCTAGAAATATACAACCTACCAAGACTGAATTAAGAAGAAATAAAAAATTTAGTTAGATAAGTTACAAGTAAGATTAATTTAGTAATCAAACACCTCCCAAAGAACAGAAGTCTAGGAAAAGATGGCCTTTCTGGTGAATTCTACCAAATATTTAAAGAAGAATTTATTCCAAGCATTCTTAAGCTATTCCAGAGATAGAACAGGAAACACATCTAAACTCACTTTATGAAACCAGAATTACCCTAATAACCAAAACCCACAAGGACATCATAAGAAAAGAAAGTTACAAGCTACTACCCCTGATGAATATAGATGCAAAATCTTCAACAAAACACTAGTAACCAAATTCAACAGTATTTTGAAAAGAATGCAAGTTCAATACCCTCACCTCAACCAATGTGGTAAACCACTTTAACACAGAGAAGGATAAAAATCATATTATCATCTCAATAGATGAAGATAAAGCATTTGACAAAATTCAATATCCATTTAAAATTTAAAAACACACCTCTCAACTAAGTGCATCTTTAGGGAACATGCTTCATCATAATAAAGTAATATCTGACAAGCCTATACACCTAACATTATCCACAGTGGTGAAAAGTTGAAAACTTTTTCTCTAAGTTCACAAGCAAGACAAGGATGCCCACTTTTGCCACTTTCATTCGTCGTAATACTGGAAGTTTTAACTATAGCAACTATACAAGAAAAAGAAATAAAAGCTATCTAAATCGGAAAGGAAGAAGTAAATTGTCTTTATTTACAACATGATTTAGATACACAAAACCCCAAAAAGTCTATTTTAAAAAATCGTTAGAAGTAATGAATTCTGTAAAGTTGCAGAATACAAAAATCATCTTAGAAAATCATTTGTTTTTTCTATCTATTAACAGTGAAATACTTGAAAAGGGAATTAGGAAAAAAATCCCATTTATGATATCACCAAAAAGAATTAAATACTTAGGAATAATTTGAACTGTAAAAGTGAAAGACTTGATACTAAAAGCTACAATTATGGAATTAAAGAAACTACACTCATCCAGCCTGGTAGGAGGGGCACAAATGCAAAATGGACTGGCCCCTCACCCACATGTGGTGGATAAAAATTTGGGAGGGATATCTTGAGAGTAAGGAGTCCAGCCCCATACAAGGCTCCCCAGCCTAGGATTCCAGTGCCAGGAAGGTAAGTCCCCACAACTTCTGGCTCCAAAGAAGAGTGGGGATTGAGTTGGTGGAAAAAACTGCTGAAGCCCCAGGCAGTTGCTCTTAAAGAACCCACACACAAATTCACTTAATCAGGCTCACACCCTCTAAGCTTCAGCACTGGGGCAGCAGCTTGAGGCACCAGAGGCATAAAGTGAAGAATTGAAGTGTCTGTCATGAAGGTGAGTGAAGGCCACTGTCCCTTTTCAAGACCCACCCTCCACAGAGCCAGTGGGCTGGTACAATACCTGAGACTATCAATCTGACTAACACTATTTGACTTGAAGATCCCCAGAGAATTTACCCCACACAACTTACAGACTCGCCCAAGATGCTTTTTCATATGAATGGCTGCCCTTGGCTCATGCTGCACAACTTTCTAAATCTTCTCAATCAAGCAACAGCTGACCTCAGTGAACTCCAGGCCCAGCACTAGCAGCAGCCAGCCTAGATTTATAACTTGGCTTCACCTGTGAATCTCCAAGCCCAGCACAAGTAGCAGCCATCTCAGATTGCTTTATAGCTCAGGCAGGGTGGCTCTGGGAAAAACACAGGTGGGGGCTCATCATGGCCTGTACCACCTGGGAAACCCCAGGACCAGCACACCCAGTGGACAGCTACAGACCATGTAGGAGCAGCACCACCCTTCCCCTGATCCTTCATGGAGGGTGGAGGTTGGTGGTAAGTAGTCACAGCCAATCCTTGAAGCTGACTGACCTGGGTAATTCTTCCCATTGATGTTCCAACATTAATCAAGGCTCAACTGCAAGAGGAGGATATACTCAGCCCGCATGAAGGACACACCTGGAGTACCCAGATTGGGTGATGGAGGCTGTGCCGTCGGACCCTACAGGACACCTACTATATTAGGCCACACTACCAAAACACAAGTCAAAGCATCTCTACCTAATACAGAGAAACAAATGCAGGGAGGCTGACAAAACCGAGAGACAAAGAGGCATGGCCCAAATGAAAGAACAGATCAAAACTCCACAAAAAGATAGAAACAAAATGGAGATAAGCAATCTATCAGATGCAGAATTCAAAACACTGGTTATAAGAATGTTCAAGAAACTTAGTGAGGACCTCAGCAGCATAAAAAGGGTCAAGTAGAAATAAAGGATTCACTAACTAAAATACAGAACAATTTCCAAAGAAACAACAGTAGAGTGGATGAAGCCAAGAATCAAATCAATGATTTGGAACATAAGAAAACAAAAAACCAATCAGAACAACAAGAAGAAAAAAAGAATCCAAAAAAGTGAGGATAGTATAAGCAGCCTCTGGGACAAGTTCTAAAGATCCAACATTTGCATCACAGGGGTGCCAGAAGGAGAAGAGAAAACAAGAAATTGGAAATGTATTTGAAAAAATTATGAAGAAAAAATTCCCTAATTTGGCAAAGGAAATAGACATGCAAGTCCAGGAAGCACAGAGAATCCCAAACAAGATGGATGCAAAGAGGCCCACTCTAAGACACATCATAATAAAAATGCCAAATGTTAAAGATAAAGAGAGAATATTAAAAACAGCAAGAGAAAAGAAGTTAGTTACCTCTGGGGAAGTTCTCATAAGATTATTAGCTGATTTCTCAAAAAAAAACAAAAACAACAAACCACAAACCTTTGCAGGCTAGAAAGAATTGGCAAGAAATACTCAAAGTCATGAAAAGCAGGGATCTACAGTCAAGATTGCTCAACCCAGCAAAGCTTTCATGTAGAATCAAAGGGCAGATAAAGAGCTTCACAGATAAGAAAAAGGTAAAGGAGTTCATCATCATTAAACCATTATTATATGAAATGTTAAAGGGACTTATTTAAAAAATAAGATAAAAACTATGAACAAAAATACATATCTATCAACAATTGAATCAAAAAAGAAACACACTAAGCAAACAGGAAGCATAGAGACAGAATCACAGGTACAGAGAATGTTTTAATGGTTGCCAAATGCCCAAAGGGTGTGGGGGAATGGGTGAAGATGTGAGGGGACTTAGAAGTACAAATAGGGACTTCTGGCCAAGATGGAGGCATAGGTAGACACACGGTGCCTCCTCGCACAACCAAAAGAAGGACAACAGAAATTTAAAAACAGAAAATAACCAGTACTTACAGAAAATTGAACTGTATGGAAGTCTGACAACCAAGGAGTTAAAGTAGACATGTTCATCCAGACTGGTAGGAGGGATGGAGTCAGGCAGCAGGGACCAAGAGGGCTCCCAGCAAAGCAGCGGCTGGTGGACCCAGCAAGGACAAATTGTGGAGGGGTACGGCACAGCACAGGCCACATTCACTCACAGATGAACCCAGTTAAACTGAGGAGTGAGACAAACCGCACAACCCAGGGTCCAGGCACGGGGAAATAAAGCCTCAAAACACCGATTGAAAACACCTGGGGTGGGGGCAGTGAGGTGCTGGCAGACACTCCCAGCCTCACAGGAGAGTTCACTGGAGAGACCCACAGGGTCATAGAATGTATACAAACCCACCCACATGGGAATCAGCACCAGAAGGGCCGAATTTGCTTGTGGGAAACAAGGAAGTGACTAAAATCTGGCAGAGTGGAGAAGCGCCATTGTTCCCTCTCTGACCCCTTCCCCACATACAGCGTCACAACCCGGCAATGTGGGTTACCCTGCCTGGGTGAATATCTAAGGCTCCACCCCTCCCTAGGTAACAGGCATGTCAAAACAAACAAAAAAAATGGCCCAAACAAAAGACAGATCAAAGCTCCAGAACAAATACAACTAAGTGATGAAGAGATAGCCAACCTATCAGAGGCACAGTTCAAAACACTGGTAATCAGGATGTTCACAGAATTGGTTGAATTCGGTGGCAAATTAGATGAAAAGATGAAAGCTATGCTAAGTGAAATAAAGGAATATATACAGGGAACCAAAAGTGATAGGAAGGAAACTGGACTCAAATCACAGTGTGGACCAGAAGGAAGAAAGAACATCCAACCAGAAAATAATAAGGAAACAAGAATTCAAAAAAATGAGGAGAGGCTTAGGAACCTCCAGGACATCTTTAAATGTTCCAACATCTGAATTATAGGGGTACCATAAGGGGAAGAGGAAGAGCGACAGGTGGAAAACTTATTTGAAAAAATAATAAAGGAGAACTTCCCCAATCTGACAAAGGCAATAGACTTCCAGGAAATCCAGGAAGCTCAGAGAGTCCCAGAAAAGTTGGACCCAGGAAGGAACACACCAAGGCACATCATAATTACATGACCCAAGCTTAAACACAAGAAGAGAATCTTTCTCTTTTTTTTTCACGTCAGACAAATAGTACATCTCTTTAGGACTCAATCTGCTGAAAGAGAGTCTTAGAAGCAGCAAGACAAAATGAGAGAATTATCTACAAAGGAGTGCCCATAAGGCTGTCAGCTGATTTCTCAAAAGAGACCTTACAGGCATGAAGGAGCTGCAAAGAAGTATTCCAAGTCATGAGATCCAAAGACCTACATTCAAGATTGTTCTATCCAGCAAAACTTTTATTTAGAACGGAAAGGCAGATAAAGTGCTTCTCAGATAAGGTCAAGTTAAAGGAGTTCATCATCACCAAGCCCTTATTATATGAAATGTTAAAGGGATTTACCGAAGAAGATAAAAAGCATGTACAGTAAAATGACAGCAAACTCACAATTATTAGCAATCACACCTAAAACAAAAACAAACTAGGCAAACAACTAGAACAGGAACAGAAACACAGAAATGGAGATTACATAGAAGGTTATCAAGAGGGGTGTGGGAGGAGGAGAGAGGTGGGAAAGGAGAATAAGAACAGAGAATAAGTAGCATAGATGAAAGGTAGAAAATAGGGGTAGTGTAAGAATAGTATGGAAAATGTAAAAGGCAAAACTTGTAAGTATAACATGTGGACATGAACTAAAGGGGGGGAATGTGGGTGGGAGGGGGTATGCAGGGTGGAGGGAATGAAGGGAAAGTGGGACAAATATAATAGCAAAATCAATAAAATATATTTTTAAAAAGAAGTACAAACAGGTAGTTACATAATAGCCATGAGGATGTGAAGTACAGTACAGGAAATAAAGTAGTTAAAGAACTTACAAGCATGACCCATGGACAGGAACAATGGGGGGGGGGATTGCCTGAGGGAGTAGAGGGTACCGGGTGGAGTGGGGAAAGGGAAAAAACTGGAACAACTGTAACAGTATCATCAAAAAATATAATTTAAAATACAGATCTTCCACACAACATTGTATCTCATGTTGTGCTTTTTCTATGATAAAGTATAATAAGAAAAGAAAAATAGTGGAATCAAATATAATTTCCTCCTATCCCCCAAAAAAGCAAAAAGCAAAAGAAATAAAGTGGAACATTACTATAGATATAAATGAACATAATTATAAAAGAATAAAACAAACAGTTATACACTAACAAAAATGAATCAACCTAGATGAAACAGACAAATTCCTAGAAACACAGAAACTACCAAAACTGGCTCAAGAAGAAATAGAAAATCTGCATAGACCTGTAATATGTTTGTATCAGTAATATAATATAGCTCAACAAAGATAAGCCTGGGGCTAGATAGCTTTGCTAGTGAATTACACAAAATATTTAAAGAAAAATTAACACCAATTCTCCAGAACTTTCAAAAAGCAGAAGACTAAACACTGTCCAACTTGTTTGAAGCCAGCAGTACCCTGCCTGATACTAAAGCCAGATAAAGATATTACAAGAAAAGAAAATTACAGAACAATATTCTTATTAATACAGATGCAGAAATCCTCAACAAAATATTAGCAAAGCAAATCTGGTCACCTTTAATGCATATTATACACATTTACCAAGTGGGATTTATTTAGGAATGCAAGGCTAGTTCAACATATAAAAATCTGTCAACTGAATACATCATATTAATAAATGAAGGGGGAAGCCACACGATCATCTCAATGCAGAAAAACCATTTAAATAAAATCCAACACTTTTTCCCTATTAAAGCACTCAACAAAATTGGAATACAAGGAAGTGTTACAAAGTGAGGGCTCACTGCCCAATGCACATAGAAATCAATGTTATGATATTGACTTTTGAAAAAAGAAAGGGCTTTTATTGTGAGGTTGATCAGAAAGGAGACAGGAAGCAAAGCTCGTCTCCCTGATTGAGGTTTTGGAGTGGGACTGATGGATTTAGGAAAGGATAGGCTAGTATGGGAAAGCACTGGTGGCCCAGGTTTCAAATGCAGGGCTTCAGCCCCACACCTTTCTAGACAGTGGACCCTCCACCCTCTGCTTCTGAAAGGACCCTGGTGATGGGGGGTGGAGCTTAACTTTGGTTCCAGGTGTGATGGAAGGTTAGCATTCTCTCCTCTGCACATGCTTCAACTTGCATGGCTTACAGTTTTGTTGTGTTGTCCCTTAAAAGCAACTCCATATCTTGTTGGAAACAGGATAAGACTAATTTGAACTGGTTCTGCAGTTATGGGAAGTTCCTCAAAATGAGCAAGAGCATTTATGAAAAAGTTACAGCTAAAAATGTTTATTGTGCAACACAAAAGCTATTCCTCTAAGTTCAGGAAGATGGCAAAAATGTCTAATATATACATAATCAAACTGTTCTATTTCTAGCACCAACTCAAGGTCCTGGATGATAAGAAATATTTATTGAATGGACAACCTTTAAAACATTTTTTGTTTCAACTGTTTCTTTTTATTTTTTATTGACTTTACTGGGGTGACACTGGTTAACAAAATTGTACCAGTTTCAGCCACACAACTCTACAATACAACATCTGTACATTGTGTTGTGTCTATTACCCTAAGTCAAGTCTTCATCCATCCCCATGTATCCCACTGTACTCTCCTCTACCACCCCATCCCTCCTGTCAGCCAGGCATCAACATGATGTTGCCCAGGTCCATGAAGTTTTGTTTCAATCCTCACCTGAGGGTATGTTTATTAATTTGAGAGAGAGAGAAGCATTGATTGCCTCCTGTATGTGCCTTGACCCAGGGTTAAACTTATAACCTAGGTATGTGTCCTGACTGGGAATCAAACCTACAACCTTTTGGTGTATGAGATGATGCTCCAACCAACTGAGTCATCAGGCCAAGTTCCATGAATCTTTTGTCTTAAAAATGTCTGCTTTTGACATTTTTCTAAAAAAAATTACTTATTTTTTAGAGAGCAGAAAGGAAGAAAGAGAGAAAGAAAAACATCAATGTGCAAGAGAAACATTAATTTGCCTCTCCCATGTCCCTAACCCAAATGAGGACCTGGCCTGAAACCCAGGAATGTGCCCTGACCTGGAATTGAACTGGCAACCTTTTAGTTTGCAGGTTGGCACTCAACCCACTGAGCCACACCAGCCAGGGCTGCCTTTAACATTTTGATATAATATTGTTGGATGTTCTAGCTAGAGCAATTAGACTAGAAAAAGAAATAAATTGCAAACAAATTTGAAAAGAATTAATGTTCACATTTAAAAATGCTAAATGTTTCTCCATTAAAACATGAGGCTGTAACTTAGAAGAGGAAAACAGTCCCAGGAAAGATTCAGTTCCAAATTGGCTAAGCATAATATTGGTATGTTGTTAGTCTTAAAATTATTGTTTTGTATTTGATTAATGATACTACCACATTTTGGGGGGAGGTTTCAAAAAATTAGAAAGAACAAGAATTTAAGCCCTGGCTGGTGTAGCTCAGTGGATTGAGTACGGGCCTGTGAATCAAAGGATTGTGGTTTGATTCCCATACAGGGCACATGCTTGGGTTGCAGGCCAGTTCCCAGTAGGGGACGCACGAGAGGCAACCATACATTGATATTTCTCTCCCTCTCTCCTTCCCTTCCTCTCTAAAGATAAATAAGTAAAATATTTTTAAAAAAGAATTTAAAATTTAATAATGCAGAAAATAATTCTTGAAAGTGTAAGGAAAAAGTCTCTTTTAAAAAAGCAAAATAAGGCTTCTTGTCACCTAAAATGCCAGTCACCTCTATTTTTGTTAATTACAGCATTATTTACAATCACCATGATATGGAAGCAGCCCAAATGTCCAAATCAGTAGATCAGTGGATAAAACGACTATGGGACATTTACACAATGGAATGCTACTTGGATGTAAAAAAAAAAAAGAAAAATTTACCTGTTGGAACAGTATGGAAGAACCTGGAAAACATTATGCTAAGTGAAATAAACCAGTGAGAGAAAAACAAACACCATGTGATTTCCCTCATACGTGGAATCTAATGAACAAAATATAGACAGAAAGAGCAGGCTGACGGCTGGTGGGGGAGGTTAGGGGATGGATTGAGCAAAAAGGAAAAAGAACTCATGAACATGGACAACAGTGTGGTGATTGCTGGGTACAGTGGGGTATAAGGAGACTAAATGGTTTTGGATAAAAAATATAATAAAGATTAAATTTTAAAAAGTGACTTAAACTCAACTGGGTATCACCTACTTTTATTCTAAATGCACCTGCCCTCCTTGTTCTATGCTCTGCTCTTCCTCACCACCATCTTGGAATGACTGGGGCTTCCTTCTTCACACTAGTAACCAGAAACTAGTTCACCACCTTTTTCCCCATTTTTTATGACAGTAAATCCTTTTTTAACTTATATATTTTGTTGTTCAAGTACAATTGTCTCCATTTTCCCACCATCACTTTCTCCGCCTCACCCACACCCACCTCCCACCCTCAATCTTATCCCCCTTTGGCTTTGACTTTATACATGTTCCTTGACTACACCCTTCCCCTTCTTTCCCCAATTATTACCTTCCCCCCTCCCCTCTGGTTACTGTCAGTTTGTTCTTTATTTCAGTGTTTCTGGTTATATTTTGCTTGCTTGTTTGTTTAGTTGATTAGGTTCCACTTATAGGTGAGATTTTTATAAGAACCATGATTGAAATTGACATATTAAATTCTATTCTTGTCACTAGGTTAGCACTAGAATAACCCAATATAAGAAAACTAAATGTAATTTAATAAAGAAAATGGTACAGAAAAGGAACTGAAATGGGTGAAACAAAGGAGCAGAGAGAATGTCATACTCAGTACCCAACTGTTCCTTTTCACCGTGATTCTCAAGTGTTTGGTACCTGTAATAGCAAACACCTGTCTAGTCTGAGGGGAGTAGATGACAGTAGATTGTGACTGTATCATAGCAAGCATCTCAAAGGCAAAGTTAAACTAATGACTTGATTCAATATATTAATGAGGTGAGGACCTTATTGATAATCTTTAATAACCAGCTATTATGAGTGCCCGTCATGTTATTATTCACCTGTGACTAAAGATATTTTTCCCAGAATTATCCTTCAATCTCAAAGCATGCAAATACAAGGAGGTGAGCCCTGACCAGGTGTTTTAGTTGGTTGGAATGTCATCCCATGCACCAAAGTTTGTGGTTTCAAAACCCAGTCAGGGCACACACCTGGGTTGTGGGTTAAATGCCAGGTTGGGGCACATATGAGAGACAACCAAACAATGTTTCCCTTTCACTTCGATGTTTGTCTCTCCCTCTTTCCCTTCCTCTTCCTTTAAAATCAATAAAATATATCCTCAGGTGAGGATTTAAAATTTTTTAAACACAGGAAGGTGAGGTAACTCATAGGAGTTCTGCAGAGAATATGCTAGAGCTCTGCTGTCCAGGGTAGTGGCCATTAGCATCATGTGGATAGGTGAATTAACTATAGTCAATCCTCATTGTTTGCCTATTTTATATTTGCAAAAATTCACTTAGTAAAATTTACTTATAACCCACAAGAAGATACTCACAGCACTGTGGTCATCTATTGACATGCACTGAGAGGCAAAAATTTTGACAGGCACATGTTCCCAGTGGACATCAAATAAGGAAAACTCTGCCTTCTTGTTTCAGCTCTTACACTGTGAAAAAAAAAGTGCCCTTTTGCAGCCTATTAAGTGTCAGGTTTAAGAATTTTTGTTGGTGATTTCACTGTTTCAACTTGCCCCCATGCATAGTGCTGAAGTGATGTCTAGTGTTCCTAAGCACAGGAAAATTATGATGTGCATTAAGAAAAAAATGCACATAGGAGAGAAGTTTTGTTCAAGCAGTTATTGTACTTTGGGCCATGAATTCAAGGTAAATGTGTTTTTTTTTTTTCAGAGTGAGCTGGCTTTCTGAAAAGATAAACAAAATTAATAAACCTTTACCTAGACTCACCAACAAAAAAAGATAGAGGACTCAAATAAAATCAGAAATGAAAGAGGAAACGTTATAACTGATACCACTGAAATACAAAGGATTGTAGGAGACCACTATGAATAATTATATACTGACAAATTGGACAACCTAAAAGAAATGAACAAATGCCTAGAAACACAAAACCTGTCAAAACTGAATCAGGAATAGAAAATCTGAACAGACCATTTACTAGTAAGGAATTTTCTGTAATAAATGTTTATTAAGCCCATCTGGTCTAATGTGTCAGTTAAGGCCAATGTTTCCTTTTTGACTTTGTATGTGGATAATCTATCCATTTGCGTGAGGTGTTAAATTACTACTATTATTGTGTTGCTGTCTCTTTCTCCCTTAGGTCTGTTAATAGTATATATATATATATATATATATATATATATATATATATATATACACACACATAAATGATAAATGTTAGGCCATCTTGATGGATTTTCCCCTTATCCATCTTTGTCTCTTGTTAGCACTTTTCTGGCTTGAAATCTATTTTGTCTGGTATAAATATGATTAGAACCACTTCCTTTTGGATACCACTTGCTTGAAGTATCATGTGGGTCTCCTGAAGGGTCTCCTTTTGATTTGTGAGTTAAGTCCATTTACATTTGGATTGATTACTGATATATGAGAATATACTACTTTTATTTTATCTTTTGTTTGCTCTATATCTCTATGTTTTTCTCTTGTGTTTCTGTCTATTTTAATTCAGTGTTTTTCTGATGTTTTCCTCTGTTTCCTCCTTTTTATGTTTCATGTCTCTGATCTAGATTTTTGTTTTGGGGCTACTATAAAGTTCATATAAAACATCTCATAGATAAAATAGTCCTTTTTGTTCTGATAGCATCTTATCTTCATTTGCCTATACAACTTACATTTTTCCTCCTTCCTTTTTATATTTTCAATCATAAATTATTCCTTTTTGTGTTGTCACCAAATTGAAGTAGCTATAGTTTTAATGCTTTTTTCCCCTTTAACCTTTATGCTATAATTGTTTAACAGTATATTCTGTAATAGAGTTGTAGTTTTCTGATCTTGTCTGTTCATCCACTTACTCAGAGTTTTCTGTACTTTTGCCATTTACCTTTCAGTAGAAGCTCCTTTCAATGTTTCTTGTAAGGAAATTCTTGTGGTGGTGAACTCATTCAGCTTTTGTCTAGAAAAGCCTTTATTTCTCCTTCATATCTGAAGGATAACTTCCCTTTTCTTAAGGATAGAGTATTCTTGGCTGGAAGTTTTAATCTTTTAATATTTTGAATATGTTATTTCATCTTCTTTTGGTTTGTAGAGATTCTGCTGAGAAATCTGATAGCCTGACAGGTGGCCCCACTGTATGTTACTCCACTCCCTCCTGGCTGCCTTGGGAATTCTTTCTTTATTATTGACTTTGACACTTTTAACATAAAGTTCCTTGGAGAAGGTCGTTTTGCATTGGGGTAATTGGGTGTTCTATTACCTCTCTTGCTTGTATGCCCAGCGCCTTCCCCAGATTGGGAATGTTATCTATCTATTAGTTTTTCTTTTTTTGTTTCCTAAAATGCATTTATTTATTAGTTGATACATGAATCATGATTACATCTCTGGAAGAATATTAGAATATTTTGTTCATATAATGGTGAGAAAAGATGTGAAAAAGCACCCCACAAACTATTAAAAAAAGTTTGTGTGTGGACACCATGACAACAAAAGAGAACTATGATGATAGCTAATGTTTATTGAGCACCTAGATAGGAGGCAGCCTTGCTAATCCTCAGGATGCCCCAAGAAAGCATCATGGGAACCTTTGTAACAAATGAAATAGAGGCTTGGTGAGGGCCTAGGTAGCAGTTGCAAACCCAGGATTCCAAACCCAGGATTCCAAACCCAGGTCTATGAGACCCCAGAGCTGTGTGAAATCTTAAACCCTGCTCTTGTTGTTCCCCCAGCCCCCCTAGTTGTGTATTGTCTTGATATGTGTATTTTATTTTCTAATATATTTTATTGTTTATGCCATTACAGTTATTCGATATTCCCCTGCATTCCCCTCCACTCTGCACACTCCTCCCCCACCATCCCCCCTTTAGTTTATGGCCATGTGTCACAACTTCTTTAGATTCTACATTTCCCAAACTATTCTTGCCCTCCCCCTGTCTATTTTCTACCTACTGTCTATGCTTCTTATTCTCTGTACCTTCTCCCCCCTTCTCCTCCTCCCACTCTCCTGTTGCTAACCCTCCATGTGATCTCCATTTCTATGGTTCTGCTCCTGATCGCTAGATTTGCTTTGTTTTAGGTGTGGCTGTTAATAACTGTGAGTTTGCTGTCCTTTCACTGTTCATATTTTTTATCTTCTTCTTCTTAGATAAGTCCCTTTAACATTTCATATAAAAGGGCTTGGTGATGATGAACTCCTTGAACTTGACCTTATCTGGGAAGAACTTTATCTGCCCTTACATTCTAAATGAAAGCTTTGCTAGATAGAGCAATCTTGGAGGTAGGTATTTGGATTTCATGACTTGGAATACTTCTTTCCAGCTCCTTCATGCCTGTAAGGTCTCTTTTGAGAAATCTGCTGACAGTCTGATTGGAACTCCTTTGTAGGTGACTGTTCCCTTGTCTCTTGCTGATTCTAGGATTCTCTCCTTCATTTTAATCTTGGCTAATGTAATTATGATGTGCCTTGGTGTGTTCCTTCTTGGGTCCAAGTTCTTTGGGACTCTCTGAGCTTCCTGGATTTCCTGGAAGTCTATTTCCTTTGCCAGATTGGGGAAGTTCTCCTTTATTATTTGTTCAAATAAGTTTTTCACCCATCGCTCTTCCTCTTCCCCTTCTGGTACCCCAATTTGAATGTTGGAACACTTAGAGATGTCCTGGAGGTTCCTAAGCCTCTCCTTTTTTTGAATTCTTGTTTCTTCATTCTTTTCTGTTTGGTCATTTTTTTCTTTCTGTTCCACTCCCTTGATTTGAGTCCCAGTTTCCTTTCCATCACTATTGGTTTCCTGTGCATTTCCCTTCATTTCAATTAGTTTAGCCTTCATTTATTCCTCTACTTTGTGACTAAAATCAACCATTTCTGTGAGCATCCTGATCACCAGTGTTTTGAGCTGTGCATCTGATAGTTTGGCTATTTCTACATCGCTTAGAATTATTGGCTTAGGGGCTTTAAGTTGTTCTTGAGCTATATGTTTTGGTCTGTTCTTGCCTGTTATGTATGAGGGGCGAAGCCTTAGCTATTCACCAGGGCGGGGTGACCCAGGTCCCTGAGTTGTGACGCTGTATGTGGGGGCGGGGCCAGAGAGGGGCAATGGCAGTCTTCTCTGCTGCTTCCTGAAAGCTTCTGGGGCCTGCATGGTCTGTCTCACTGCTTGCTCCTTTACCTAGTTTATCTGCGCGCAAATGTATGACTGTGGTCAGCTTGCTGCCTTGCGCCCTTACTGTGTCTGCCAGTTGTCACCCTGTACCTGGGATCTGCCAACCTCTGCCTGCACGTCTGGGTCGGTCTGGCCAATTTTGTGCAACCCTGCTCCACCAGCCACTGGCTCCACCCCTCTTACTGGTCTGGCAGCAGGGTTCGTTGTTGTTGGACTTCTGTACAATCCAATTTTTGGTGTTTTGGTTGTGTTTTTGTTACTAAAACTTTGTTGTCTTTAAACTTGTTTGTGTGAGGAGGCACAGTGTTTCCACCTACACCTCCATCTTGGCTGGAAGTTCTATCTATTAGTTTTTAAAATAGGCTCTCTGTTCCCTTATTCTGGAATACCATTGCCTTTATAATGTTTTATCTAATGGAATTGGATAATTCTAGTAGAGTTGTTTTAATCTTAGTTATTTCTCCTTTTCCACCTGAAAGATTTCTATCTTCAAGCTTGCCAATTCTCTCTTCCACATGGTCTGCTTAATTTCCAATGCTTTCTAATGCACTCTTTACCTCATTTATTGAGTTCATTTCCAGAATTTGTTTTGTTCTTTTTTGTTTCAATGTTTGCTATAGTACTCCTGTTCATTAATGTTGTTCCTGAAATCACTTAACTGCCTTTATGAGTTTTCTTGTATCTCATCGAGTTTCTTTGTGACAGGGATTTTTGAATTTTCCATTATTTAGATCACAGTCTTCTGTGAATTTGTATTTGGTTCTGAATTACTTCATTTTTGTGATGCTGAGTTACTGACATTGCTCATGGTGCTGGATTAATTGTTTCTCTGCTGGGACATTTGAGGTAGTGAATACCTTTCATATTTAGTTATAGCTTTGTTGAAACAATTGATCAGGTTGGTGATAAGAAGCCTCTCCCCCAGCCCTGCCCATCAGGTTGCATTAGAGCCTAAGTTTTTAGTTTCTCTTACCTGAGCTGACACATGTTTGAAGGCCACTGGGCACTTTTCACCACCTCTGTCAGAGGTGTTGCAGGTGTCCTCTCCATTGTAGTTTGTACTTCTGGGTTGTTAGTGATACTGCTGTGTGGCACCAGGATAGAATGTTTACAGCATTTGTGGCTATCACTGTCAGGGTTACAGGGTTAAATGTGGGGCTCAGGGAACTGCATTGTGGCAGTGGGATGGGTGGGTGGGGGAAGCTGGTGTTGAGAGCTCTACCACCACTGCTGCCTAGATCCCTGCAGCTGGTGGTGTGGCCCTGCTGCAGTGGGAGGAGGCCAGGCACATGTGCTGCTGCTACTGTCCTTCCCCTTCACTGGGCCAGTGGTGTGGGGACTGGAGTCTCAGCCATCTCCACCACTGCCACTGTACTTGGCAGGGCTTGCTCATCTGCATGGAAGCCAGAGAACCAGAGTCAAATGCACTGAGCCATCTATTTCCCCAATTCTGCCTCCCCTATGCATTTCAATTCGCCCACCTTCAGATACATAATGCATAGACATCTGTAGGCATCCTAGTGTGTGTGAAGAAAAGTCTTTGTTGAGTTATAGATGTCCTTCTTTTTGTAGTTTGAAGGGAAATAAAAATAGGAGTGTCTTACTCTGCCATGATGATGTCACTCCTAAACAGGGTTTTAAAGAGTTATTTTAGAGAATAACTGGAGAGTTACTCTAGAAAATGTTCCAGAGAATAACTCCTGATTCTCTGGGCCTGATCTGGGGCAGCATGTCCTAGTGCCAGTGACTTTCTCACTGCACATTATGGATCTTGGTGTGAAAGTATTACCTCCCTCAGTTGTAAACTCTTTGCAGTTGGCTTCTCATGATTTCATCTTTGTGCTTTACTCAGTGATCTCCAAATAGCAGACACACACAGGAACTCAACTGTAGAAGTCTTGACAATCAAAAGTAAAAAATGATAATCTGAGTGGTATCATGGAAAATACCTTGGCGGGGCTCTCTGAAAATTCACATCTCCACCAAAGCAACCAATGGGCTGGCCACAAAATGATAGAATCTACATTTTTGGAAGTCTGGATTCTCATCCAATACTTATGGAAACAAGGGAAGATGCTTAAGAAAGAAAGAAGCTGTAAAAATCTGACAAGTGTTGTAGTGCTTTTGTTTACTTCCCTACCACCTCCACTCCCTTCCCAGCTTTCAGAAGTGACCACAGGGACCGAGCCACATGTTCTTGCTGTGGCTCACTGGTGCCAAGGGAGTGGGGTGGAGTGGATGCCGATAGAACCTTGTTCTAAAAAACACTGTGGTTGTGCATTTTACCTGAGGGACTAGCACTGAAACTTCCTTTTGCTTTGCCTCTCAGCTCAAGCAGCTTTCCAGGATGCTGTGTCAGAACACTTAAAGACCTATACTACCGATGGGTTTTGGGGGAGGAGGGGAAAATGGGGCAAGTAGCAGATAGATCCAATAGTCCACTTAGAAGCAGGCTGAAGAGTATCCTTGAAGTTAGAACAAGGGCTTTGAAGGTCTCTCATGTGCATTGTAGATGCCGAGCCGTGACACATGTAAGGCCCAAGAAAACTTTAAGACTTAGCCTACAGACAGTCCTTGGACTATACATAAGGAGGTGGTGAAGGCTATCACGAAGTTGTAGAAAGCCTTGCCAAGTACCCCCATTCAAAACCAACCTACAAAGTGAAGGAGGTGTTGATTTTTTCATTCTTTTTGGTGCCAGGTGTTTAAGGTAATCTGTCAATTGGTTCACTGCTAAAACAGTGAAACAGGGATTTTGGTGATCACACATGACAAGAAATACAGTCTTTGCAAAATAAAAAAAAAGTTTGGAAAAGCCACTTAAAAATGGACAATTAGCCCTGGCTGGTGTGGCTCAGTGGATTGAGCACGGGCCTGTGAACCAAAGGATTGCGGTTCGATTCCCAGTCAGGGCACATGCCTGGGTTGCAGGCCAGTTCCCAGCAGAGGATGCACGAGAGGCAGCCATACATTGATATTTCTCTCCCTCTCTCCTTCCCTTCCGGTCTAAAAATAAATGAATAAAATTTAAAAAAAAAAAAACAATTACAATCCTCAGTAAACTGCAGGGAGGAAGGAAAATGTGATTTCCAGAGTCATTGCTTTATATTCTGAATATCCAAATCTCAACAAAAGATTACAAGGCTTATAGAGAGACACTGGTAAAAGTAACTATATAAATACATATTGGTTTGTAAGTTTTTGTTTATATGATTTGAAAGACAAATGCATAAAATAATTATAAATCTATATTGATGAGGATACATTACACAGTCATAATTTTGACACCATAAATTGAGAGAGAATGGAATGTTAAAGAAGCATAGTTATTGTATGCTATTGAAGCTATGTTATTATCAATTCAGTATTGCAAGAATCCAAGGAAAAAAGACAAAACTTAGGATTATGGAGAAGATGGCGGTAGAGTAGGACAAAAAGGATTCAGCTTCCCCCCACGCATGGGAGAAAAACCTGGCTGATCTGCAGAGGAACATAGCAAATAGCCAACAGTGACCCAGCATATAGGAAAATAGGACTCCAGAAATTGTAGTGGACATGGAAAGACCATACGGTGAGGAGACCATTGCAGGTCAGTAAGGTCTGAGGGATCAGCGCAGAGGCCGCAGGCCATGGCTGCCACCTCTGCTGGGCCAGGCGCCAGGGGCCCAGGCCGGGTCTGCCGTGGACTCTGGGAGCCGAAGGCTGGCAGCAAGGTTCTTGGGAGAGAGCCAGGTCATCAGCTCCCTTCTACATGGCCGGGCGCAGTTTGAAAAAATGCCAGCAGAGACCCGTTTGATTGAAGTGTCAGAGAGAGGAGGGGCTTTCATCACCCCTGGAGTCTGTGGTCTCTGACTTGGGAGAATTGAGAGTCGCCCTTATGTTTCCCCAAAGCACTGGGAAAGGTTCGCATCCAAACTTGTGGGACCAGGGAAGCCTGGCCAGGTACACACGCCCACACCCCAGCCCCTAGTGGTGATTCCTGGGGAAAGAGTGCTCTAAAAAGAACCTGGATTCCCTCAGTGGGGCCCTGGGGAGAGGCGCTGGTCTGGATCTTAGGAGAGTGCTCATGAGACTGGCTGAGTACACCAAGAAGGGAGAAAGGCCATACCAATTGCCCCTCAGACTGCTGCAGACAGTGAGACCAGAAAAACTGGTTTGGCCAACTGGAAACCAACAAGAGGTGTTTTTTTTTTTTTTTTAATTTAAGTAAACTTGTATTTTTTAAACTTTATTATTGTTTTATCTTTCAATACTTTTTCCTCTCTTTCCTTCTTTCTTGTTTTATTCCTTCTTCCTTTCTTTCTAAACTTACCGATTTTTCCTCCCTTCTGCTGCACCGCCCCCCAAATGAGACAAAAAAACTTGGAACTATGAAAAGACCAGAGTTGGACCCAAAGAGGGGGCATCCCAACAGTAGAGACAGAGAGACAAATTTCACTTTGCTATAACAGAGAAACTACAAGTTACTGCATATTTGTATTATTTTTTTCATTATTCTTACATCTTTTATTTTAATAGTGCCTTTGTACTCCTCTTTCTGCATAGTCTTCTTTGCCTTGGCTGGATGTATTGTATCATTTGACAGGTTTCCCCTGTCCTCTCATTCATAGTGTATTGCTAATTTACTGTCCCTGACTTTACCTGTGCTCCATTAGCACATTACTGAAGGTCCAATACTCCCTTATTCTTGGTATCTCATAGATTCTGTCATATGATTGCTGCTCTAATATTATTGTAAATAATGGCTGTTCCATACTATTGTAAATACTACACAATACCCCTCCCAGATCTTAGCCCACTTCATTGTTTCCTGAACTATAATACTGTAGTGGTTAACTCTATCCTTTCTCACACTATACCTATTTACCATTCTTTATTCTTACCTTACCTCAGAACCTGACCTCCCTCAACCTCATGGCTTTCTAGATCCAACTCACAAACCTTCCCTCCCCAACAAGAGCCTTATCTTCTTTCCATTCTTTCTAAAATGCAGCTACTTGGGTTGAAGATTATCGTTACCACTATACATACCTAAAAGTCTTCTCTACTGGCTGCTACTGTAAACATCATAGAATACTCTCCCGCTGTAATAAACCATTTTTCCTTCCCCTCCAACTGATCACAAGAGTAGGTGGAAGGGGTGAACACCAGGATACCTACCCACTGGAAGAGGAAACCCAACAACAAAGAAACCATCAACAGATAACAACAGAATAAGGTGAAGGAGGGAGTGGAAACCACACAAACCTCAATCAAAGACCTACCTGGAAATAAAACTAAACAGTGGAGAACCTACCCAGGGCAAACAACTGAACAAGAGCAAAACAGAATCCTCAAAATCCTATACAAACAGAAGAACTAGCTTCATCACAACCTGCCCTCAGCAGCACAACAAATTAAAACGGGTGGTGGACAGAGGGACCATCACTTCACCAGCTGGTGGGAAGTAACCACAAAAGAAAGACCCCAAAATAACCGAAACCCAAAGACAAACTCAGAGCCAACGTTAAGGACACCCCAAGACCAGTGAGCTGGGGAGATCAAAAAACTACACCACTGAATGTCACAGGTATTATACCACAGAAGTTCACACCATAAACCCAGAAAGCCAGAAAAAAATCAATTTAAGAAGCTGAAGCTAACAAGAAGAGTCTTCAAAACAATGGGAAGACAAAGACACAATCCTCAAATGAAAGGACAGGAGGAAGCCTCAGAAAAAATGCTAGGTGAAATAGAGGCAAGTCAGCTATCAGATATTGAATTCAAAGCACTGGTTATCAGGAAGTTCAAAGAGCTCACAATGAGGTACCAAAAACTACAGGGGAGTTACAATGAACTCACTGCAAACTATATAAACATGAAAAAGGAAAAAGAAACTATCAGCAAGGGCCAAGAGGAAATGAAGAATAAAATTTCTGAACTGAAGAACACAGTAGAAGGAATCGAAAGCAGGATCGCTGAAGCAGAAGATAGGATCGGCCAGTTGGAGGACAAAGTAGAAAAAAACTCAAAGAAAGAACAAGAAAAGGAAAAGAGGCTCAGAAAGAATGAAGAGAGATTAAGAGAAATGGAAGACAATATGAAATGTAATAATATCTGAATAATAGGGATACCAGAAGGAGAAGAAGAAGAGCAAGGGATAAAAAAATCTATTTGAAAAAGTAATGATGGAAAACTTCCCTAATTTGATGAGAAAAAAAAGTCACACAAATCCAGGAAACACAGAGAGGCCCAATCAAGAGGAAGCCAAAGAGGCCCACTTCAAGACACATCATCATTAAAATGGCAAAATTCCGGGACTTCCACCAAGATGGAGGCGTAGGTGGAAACACTTTACTTCCTCGCACAACCAAATCTAAAAACAACAAAGTTTTAACAACAATAAACACAACCAAACCACAGAAAATCGAACAATACGGAGTCCAAAAACAACAAACAGCTCAGCTAAACCGGTGAGATGGGTGAGGCCAGCAACAGAGTGAGTTGGGCAAAAAAGATCCTCTGACCCGGGCAGCACACAAGCAGCCAAGGGCGCGGATCCCAGGTGCGGGGTAGCTACGGGAGGACCCAGGGAAGGCACGGCATGGCTGCCTATCTGTGGTTCTGCATTTGTGTGCAGATAAACCAGTGAAGAGATAGGATTGAGACAGACTGCACAGGCCCCAGCACAGGGCGGTGGACTTGCACATTTGCACTCAGATAAACAGGCGGGAGCGAGTGGCGAGGCGGACCAAGCAAGCGGAGAGGACTGCCATTGCTCCCTCTCTGACCCCACCCCCACATACAGTGTCACAAACCACCGACCTGGGCAGCCCCGCCCTGGTGAACACCTAAGGCGCTTCTCCTCCTAAGTAACAGGCACAAACAGATCAAAACATGGCTCAAGAACAACTCAGAGCACCAGAGCCAATAAATCTAAGCGATGAAGAAATAGCCAAACTTTCAGATGCACAGTTCAAAACACTGGTGATCAGGATGCTCACAGAACTGGTGGATTTTAGTCACAAATTAGAAGAATAAATGAAGGCTACACTAAGTGAAATGAAGGAAAATGTACAGGGAACCAATAGTGATGGAAAGAAAATTGGGACTCAAATCAAGGGAGTGGAACAGAAGGAAGAAAATGACCAAACAGAAAAGAATGAAGAAACAAGAATTCGAAAAAATGAGGAGACCTCCAGGAACCTCCAGGACATCTCTAAATGTTCCAATATCTGAATTATAGGGATACCAGAAAGGGAAGAGGAACAGCCACCAGTGGAAAACTTATATGAACAAATAATAAAGAACTTCCCCAATCTGGCAAAGGAAATAGACTTCCAGGAAGTCCAGGAAGCTCAGAGAGTCCCAAAGAACTTGGACCCAAGGAGGAACACACCAAGACACATCATAATTACATTAGCCAAACTTAAAATGGAGAGAATTCTAGAAGCAGCAAGAGATAAGGGGACAATAACCTACAAAGGAGTTCCCATCAGACTGTCAGCTGATTTCTCAAAAGAGACCTTACAGGCAAGAAGGGGCTGGAAAGAACTATTTCAAGTCATGAAAGGCAAGGACCTACTTCAAGATTGCTCTACCCAGGAAAGCTTTCATTTAGAATAGAAGGGCAGATAAAGTGCTTCTCAGATAAGGTCAAATTCAAGGAGTTCATCATCACCAAGCCCTTATTATATGAAATGTTAAAGGGACTTATCTAAGAAAAAGAAAATAAAAAGTATGAACAGTGAAAGGACAGCAAACTCAGTTATTAACAATACCACCTAAAATAAAAGCAAACTAAGAGGACAGTTAGATCAGGAGCAGATCCATAGAAATGGAGATCACAAGGAGGGTTAGCAACAGGGGAGTGGGAGGAAGAGAAGGGGGGAGAAGGTACAGAGAATAAGTAGCATAGATGGTAGGTAGAAAATAGACAGGTGGGGCAAGAATAATATAGAAAGTAAAGAATCTAAAGAACTTGTGACACATGGACATAAACTAAAGGGGGGAATGGTCTCTATTTTCTGTGAATAGAGAGTTTCACATCTTTTCCAATATGAATGCCTTTTCATTTCTTTTTTCTTGCCTGAGTACTTGGCTGGAACACCCAGCACAGTATTGAATAGCAGTAGTGGAGGTGGGTGGGCATCCTTGTCTTGTTCATGATCGTAAGGGGAAAGTTTTAATGTCACCATGATGTTAGCTGTGGGCTTTTATAAATGCCTTTTATTGTGTTGAAGAGTCTTTCTATTCTCAGTTTTTTGGATGTTTTTATCATGAAGTGATATTGAATTTTATCAAATGCTTTTTTCACATCATTTGGTATAATTGGTGGTTTTCTCCTTTGTCTATTAATGTTTATTAATACATTATATAATTTATAATGTATATTAATACATTATAGTTTGTCTATTAATTGGTATAACTGTGGTTATTTTCTCCTTTGTCTATTAATGTTATATATTACAGTGATTGATACTTAGATGTTAAAACAGCCCTGCATTAGTAAGATAGATCTCACATGGCCATGGAGAATAATCCTTGTAATACTGTTGAGTTCTGTTTTCTAGTATTTTGTTGAGGATATTTGAATCAATATTTATAAGGGATACTGCCATCTAGTTTTATGCTGGAGCCTCTGGCTTTGGCTTTGATGATTCTACTGTTTTTCTTATTTTGTTTATCTGTGCTATAATCTTTATTATTTCTTTAGTTCGCTAGCTTTGGAAACTGTTTAGTTTGTTCTTCTTTTTCTAGTCTGTAAAGTGTAGAGTTACATTATTCATTTGCAGTCTTCTTTTTTTGGAATAGCTGTGGTTTTGCCTCTCCTCCTTGTTACTTTTTTTCATTTTTTAAAATATTTTATTGATTATGCCATTACAGTTGTCCCATTTCCCCCCTTCATTCCTCTCCAACCTGCACACCCCTCCCCCACCATTCTCCCCCTTTAGTTTATGTCCATGTGTCACAAAGTCTTTACGTTCTATATTTCCCATACTATTCTTGCCCTCCCCCGTCTATTTTCTACCTACCGTAAAAGCCCACAGCTAACATCATGGTGACTCTAAAACCTTCCCCTTACAATCATGAACAACACAAGGATGCCCACCTCCACTATTGCTATTCAATATTGTGCTGGGTGTTCTAGCCAAGTACTCAGGCAAGAAAAAAGAAATGAAAAAGCATTCAAATTGGAAAAGATGTGAAACTCTCTATTCACAGAAAACACAATCCTATATATAAAAAACCCTAAAGAGTACATAAAATAAGTACTATAACTAACAAATTAATTCAGCAAAGTTTCATAAGATCAACACACAGTCAATTATATATCAGCAGTAAACAATCTAAAAGGAAAGTTAGGAAAAACAATTCCATTTGCAGTAGCCTCAAAAAGAATAAAATATCTAGGGATAAATTTAACCAAGGAAACTGAAAAATATACCTATCAAAACCAGTAAAGATTATAAAATATTACTGAAAGAAATCAAGACATAAATAAAAGATACTCTGTGTTCATGGGCTGGAAGACTTAATATTGTTAAAATCTTGATACTACACAAAACAACCTACAAATTCAATGCAAGCCCTATTAAAATTCCAAGGGCTTTTGCTTTTCAAAAGGCTAACCCTTACATTCTCCAATTCTATTATGTTCAAAAAGAGAAGTGCAATCCCGATAGCAGTGCTCTGGCTTCAATTCACAGCCAATATCCTGAAGTTCAAAACATACATTTTAGTAGAAGTTACTGGTTGCTGATAAATAGTAGTTCAAAATTTCTTGTAGGTCAATGAAATAATTTTTATTTCTCTTAGGAACAGTTTTAAAGTTTTTTAAATCTGGCTAGATTTAAACTTTTAAAAAAGTTTTCTTGTTTATTCTATGACAGTGTCCCCATTTCCCCCCTTTTGCATGCCTCCATCCTGCCCACCCTCTACTCCCACAGTCCACCCCCACCCTGCTGTCCATGCCTGTGTGTCATGTGCACATGTTCTGAGATGACTCTGTGATGCTTCTTTCTGCCATTCCTCCCACCCCCCAGCAGCTGTCAGTCTGTTCCCTGCTTCCATGTCTTTCTTTCCCCATTATTTTTCATCCTCTGTGCTCTGTGCAGGCACTGCTGGATAATGAGACAGTGATTATGACATTGCCCGTGTCCCAAGGGAACTTATGACAGAGATGGTTTTAGTTTGATAAAGTAGTCAAATTAATATTCATAAGCATGGGTTCATTCAAAACTTTTTCATTGAGTTTTTAATTTTTATTTATTAGTTTTAGAGAGATGGAGGTCCCCCACCCCTCATCCCCTCTGCTAATTACCCTTCTGTTGTGTGTGAGCCAGACCAAATATCTTTATTCAGTAAGACTCACAGGGTTGACGTTTGGAGCGTAACTATGTGTCAGACATTAGCCCCTAAGTGTGTAATGAGGACATTTATTATCCTGAGCAATTGTACCAATGTCTGAAGAACACTGTCTATTGGGACTCTTCCTTTTCATTGCGTGCTCATTGTGTGCTCACGCTGACAGCATTTTCAAGCAGACAGCTTTGAAACTGGACTCATACACCCAGTCATCTTGTAACAATGAACCTTTAGTGACATAAAAAGTAGTTGTCAAACAACAGGATTTCCCATAATATGAAAATTTAGTTAATGAATATATCCCACATTTTCAGGATAAAAGTGCAAATGATGGTTATTTAATAGACTTGTTTGGACTGTTTTTATGCTGTAGCAAAATATTTTTACTAGATCATGTATATACTGGGTTTTCACAAACAGGATCACTTACTGTTCCTTAAAGATGAAATCTCTTTGAATAGATACTATTTGTTGAGAACACAGGCATTTATTTTTAACACCATAATGCATTCGATCTGTCAGTAACAGAGTAAATTTGTCAAGTGATATAACATTTTATAAGATGAACATTTTGCTTTTGAAACTGCATAAAAACTATACACTAATTTGGGAAAAAACTTTAATGTTCCATATTTTTAAGACCATTATTTTTCAAAATCACACAAGAATTTCCAGATATAAATGTTTGAAAACAACAATAAAAAGAAGTTGAAGGCAACATGAAAACAGTCCCAGGTGGTAGAGGAGAGACAGAGATTCTGTGAATGGAAAGAAAGCCATTTTTTGTATTTCATAATTTGATCTTGCTGTTCTAAAATGCATGTTTTCTCTTCAAGGGAGGAATCCATTTCTATAGGCATTTATTTGATTTTCCTGGAATTGAAATGCTTAGTGCCATTCCTATAATCATACCTGGAACTCTTGAAGTTATCCTGAGTTTATCTATCTGCCCATTGTGGTTCAGAACAACAAAAGTGAGTGCTAAGACTGTTTTTTTTTTTTAAATCTGTCTTAAATATTCTCTCTTCTAGAGAACAATTCTAACATAGATGTCAAAACTAAAAGAGAATAAAATGAAAAAAGAAAAAAAAACCTCTACAAAAACATCCTACCATATCAAATGCAATCATATCTAAATATGATAAGCTATAGCCACAGCTTTACCTGTTATCATTATTCCTGCTTTGCCAACAGAACGTAATAATGTATCAGTTGAGCAGTGGGCTTTTACTTAGTGAATACATTCATCACAAAGTCTTAGTGATGAAGTTTATGGGTGTGATTTCCAATGTGCCCTAATTACCAATGAGAATCCTGAATGGAATGTTCACATATACCATTTATCAAAATAGCTGGTTTATCTAAGTCACAGCACTTGTAATATGCTATAATCTTTGTATGTGTATGAGCCTGGGTATGTGTTTTCTATTAAAAGTCTATTATAACACTAACCTAATTTTTTATTATAACCCAAACACTCATTCATTTCAATGTTCACTTATTCATCATGATCTTAATAAACTTCTGCTTTAAGACTGTATCACTAATTAGATTTCTTCTCTTTGGTGCCTAAGGAAAATCGGCTTATTGAAAGTTTACGAGATTCTTTAAACACTTTCATGTTTTTTATCTGCTGACTCCTACAGACCTCACATCCAGGGTTCCCATCCTGCCCAAGTTCTGCCGAGGATGTTGGGGTCTGTTGCCTGGTCAATCAAGCACTTCACTTGAACCTCTTCTGAGAGCCCACTCTCTGGTTCCTGGGCACGGATGTTGTGATCCTTGCTTCCTCGAGCTACAGCCACAAAATCATTGAAGGCAGGTGCCTTCTCATGGCCCAGGAGTAACTCCTCACTGGAAAAAATGTTAAAGAAGTTGAGAAACACAAACCATGCATTATTTTTCCTTTGTTGCCTGCATCCTAGCTACTAAATATTCCCTCTCAGTGCTTATTGAATATTTGTTTTTCATAACCATGAAGTTAAGATTCACTGTGTAGAAAAATAGAACATGAATAATGCTGCTGTTAATGTTTGTCTACAAGTTTTTGTGTCATCCATACTTTCATTTTTCTTGGGTATACACTGAGGAATTGACCTGATGAGTCAAATGGTAGCTCTGTGTTGAAATCTCTGAGGAGCCGCCAGACTGCCATTTTACCTTCCTACCAGCAACACATGAGAGCTCCAACTTCTGCACATCCTCACCGACACTGGTTAGTTTCCGTTTTTTATTAGTGGGTGTGAAGTGGTATCTCTTTTGCAGTTCTCTGATGGCTAATGATGTTAAATATTCACTTGTAAAATAAGGATAATAAGGATAATACCACAGGCTAAATGTAAAGTTCTCAGCACTTTACACAGCATTTAGTAATTCAATAAATGGTAGAACCAAGTGTTTTATTTGTTTTTTCCACAAATGATGATCTTACCAAGTAATAACTGCTGGATTGGAACCTGCTAACTTTCTCTTAGCATAAGATATTTTCTGCCGGGGATACCAATTTTTTTCTGTTACATTTGTGTTTTGAATCCATGATCCTCCTTTTTTCAGCATTTTCTGTTCAAAATTCTAAAGGAAAAGAACATGATTTTTTTTTTTAACTTACAGTAACAGTATATATGACCACATTGGAACAGATTAAATAAGTAATGATCTTAAAACAAACAAACATCTCTATAACTGGGGGGAGCTCTATAGCTTCTAATGGTAGCACATATAAGGGTGACAATGATCTTGAGGGGCAGTAGTTCGGCTTAACACACCACTCTCTACATAAAGGGTGCCATTGCTAAGCTTCATTCTTTTGGGGCCATATTATAAAGAACACTTGATATTTAACAAAGAACATTTGTCTTTATGATCAAGAAACACCTCTTGTTGAAGAGACTTTAAATTAAAAGCTGTCTCCTAGAAAAACTGAACCCTCCATCAAAGGGTCCATGTTTCCTTTCCTAGTTAGAAATATACTCTATTTAAATAACAGTTGTATCCAAATAAAGGTATGTTTTTTATTTAGTTTTCAGGCCAAATGATCCCAAATGTTAATTTCAAGAAATGCTGTAAATAACCAGGTAAATATTTCAGTAAACATAATTTGATGCATTTCAATCATGAAAGTAGATGGCGCATCAGTAACCGGTGTACTGTAATGAACATGAAAGTGCATATAAACAACCCTACCTTCCAGTCGAAGGAAGGTTCCTTCACAAACACATCCATGGTGGCAGTGAGTAGGTCAGGGTGTGAGCGGAAGGCTCTCAGTGCGTGCACCATGACACTGTACATAACACCTGTTTCTTTCATTGGTAACATCAGATTGATAAACTGGCGAGTTAGCCGAAAAGGCATCAGCTCGGGGACTGGAAGAAACTAAAGAGAGAAAAATACATGCAAGAAACAGAATATATTAACTAGAAACTTCAAAATAACAAGCACAAACAAACCATCTCCCTATAGTTACTGTTCACATTTAGTGACAATATGAACAACTCTTTTCTGAAAATCAGCTGCATAGATATAAATTTACTGTGCACAAGAGGAACCAACAGAAGCATCCTTGCAATGCAGAAACCGATGTGCAGAGGACCAGCCTGTAGAGATCTAGAAGTGCAATTTAAAACTTTCAGAGTTCAGAGAAAATATTCGTATCATGTCTTGTACAAAGGTATATTGATTATGGGGCTTCAAAAAACTTCCTATATAGTCTTCTTTTTCATAGGAACTCATTTCATTCTTAGTTCTGATTACATAATTTATCATCGCACCCTCCATAACCTGTCTGAACCAGGACAAAATGAAGTTGACAATATCCCTTTCTGTAAGAATGTCAAATTTAATATTCATGGTAAAACTGACTCAACTGATATGTTATTTCTTCTTTAAAAACTATCCATTTCCATACTATGCAGCCATAGAAAAGAAGGAGCTCTCACCTTTGCAATAGCATGGATGGACCTGGACAGTATTATGCTAAGTGAAATAAGCCAGTCAGAGAAAGACATATACCATATGATCTCACTTATACATGGAATCTAATTAACAAAATAAAACTAATGAACAAAATAGAAACAGAGGCATGGACACATGGAACAGACTGGCAGCTACTGGGGACAAGGGACTGGATGAAAGGTGAAGGGATTAGCTAAATAACAGACATGCATAACCCAAAGACACAGACAACAGTGTGGTGATGGCCAGAAGGGAGAGGGGGAAGGGTGGAGGCAGGCAAAGGGGAGGAAAATGGGGACATCTGTATTAGTATCAACAGTAAAAATAAAGAAGGGGAAAAAACTATCCATTTCCAGAGGGTATTACAAAGTCCCATAACAATTGTAAATAGCCATGAACAATGAGAGCAAGATGAGCATACCTGAGTAGCTGATCCAAATGCATGCCCAAAGTCAATTCCGATCATTTTGCCTGTCTCCATGCTCACCATGAAATTGTTCAGATGTCTGTCTCCAATACCCAGAATCCAGTGGCTAATGCACATCAGAGCATGAGAGCTGGCAAAGTGAGAGCGGAGTGCCAGAAAGGCCTCTGGGCCCATGCTCATCTTCAGGAAGGCGCGCCTGGGACAGGGAGACACAAGTCTGTGGGCTCTGCTGCCCTACCAGAGGGCCGATCAAGACGGCAGTTCACCGGTACTTACTTTAAAAGACCAGCTGGCACTCTACTTTCTCTTCTTCTAAAAGACGAGACTGTTTCAGTACGACTAGCTTTCCTATGATTTAATAATAGAAAACGTCTGATTAGAACAATCTTCTTGTGACTTGAAACGTAAAATTCTTTGTTTGCATTGAAGCTCAGACATCAAGTAACTGGAGTTTGACCTCTGAGATAAAGCTTTCTAAGAAACAAAAGTATCTATGTAACTCTGAGAAGCATGAACTAGTTATTAAAGGGAAGAATCAAAATAAACTTACTTATACATTAGCATGTAAGCACCAATATCATGTTTTCCAGATACCTTTCTCAGCCAGTCTCTATATTCAAACGGTGGTGCTTTGGGATCACTAACAAATAGGAAAAAGGGAATCCGCATTAGGAAGATATTTAGCATTATATGATTTTACAGGCAATGATCACCAAGAATTCATTGAAAAATAGTGAAGAGGCAGGAGAAATAAGTATGACTTTTAATAAGTATGACATTTAATATTACCACTGAACCCATGTTACTCTGGATCTAGAATTTCAACATATCATTATCCATTCTTAATTTCTCCTAAAGAAACCAAAGCTATTTCCTGTGTAAAAATGCAGGCACAAAACAATCAGATAAAACAATCTTCCCACTTCATACAGAGAGAAACAAGATGACCTAAACGTAAGTGTTTAACGACCTTGGCAAATGGTTCAAAAATCTTGTCTTAGAAAATAACCACAACAAGATGATAGTACTACACGCAACATTTGAAGTAGGCAAGGAATGTGAAGCCAGATTAGCACTTCAAACAAAACACTACAGATTATTTGTTGAAGACAGACAAAGTCTGTTTCTGTCATTATTTAAAACATTGCCAAACTCTTTTTCTCAATTCCAGTATGGAGATATTTACACAAAATCCATATGAAGAACAATAAAGTGTTTTTTTAGATGTTAATGGATTTGCGTTGAATTTGAAAAGCTTTTTTCAATAATGCTTCATAGGCCAAAGGCAAGTATGCAGGTAGCTGGAAACAATGTGGTATTTGTATGCTTGGCGACTTTTTGACTTTTGGGTCAAAAGCTTTAACAAGTTTTCCTAAAACAAACAAACAAACAAACAAACCAGAGAAAGAACAATTTTCCAACATATTACTTAATAGTTCAATCATTTAAGTTGAATCTTTTCTGAGTTGCTACTAAGTTAATTTCATTAATAGATATTCAATTTTTAGCTAAATTCTCTCCTAGTTCCAACTGGGATGAAAATTGTTACTTTGAAAAAATGGGGACTTGCAGCCAAGACTGGGGTGTAGGTAGAAGTACTATACCTCCCTGCACAACCAAATTTAAGGACAACGAAGATTTAGAAACAAAAACACAACCAGAACAGACAGAAAATTGAATTGTACCGAAGTCTGACAACAACAAACCATTCAGCCAGACCAGTAACAGGGGCAGAGTCAGTGGCTGATGGTGAGGGGTCCTGGCAGGAAGAGGCGGTGTTTGGCAGACCCAGGCATGGGGAGGAAATGAGCAAACCCAGTGAGGCATGCAAGGCGGTTGGCTGACTGGGCACACATTCGCGTGCAGATAAACCAGGCAAAAAATGGGCAGTGAGACAAACCATGCAATCCAGGGCCCCGGCAATGGGAAATAAAGCCTAAAAGCACCAACTGGACAAACTTTTGGAGTCGAGGAGCCAGGAGAAGGTCCCAGGTTCACAGAGAGTTTGTTGGAGAGACCCACAGGGTCCTAGAACGTACATAAGCCCACCCACCTGGGAATCAGCACCAGAAGGGCCCAATTTGCTTGTGAGAAATGACAGAGGGGACTGAAAACCAAGAGACAGTGGAACAAGTGCCATTGTTCCCTCTGACCCCTCCCCCACATACAGCATCAAAACCCAGCAACCAGGTTGCCCCGCCCTGGTGAACACCTAAGGCTCCGCCCCTCATACATAACAGGCGTGAACAGACCAAAACATTATGGCTCAAGAAGAACAGCTCAAAGCCCCAGAGCCAATAATTCTAAGTAGCCAAGAGATAGCCAACCTATCAGATGCACAGTTCAAAACACTGGTGATCAGGATGCTCACAGAAATGGTTGATTTTAGTCACAAATTAGAAGAACAAATGAAGGCTACACAAAATGAAATGAAGGGAAATGCACAGGGAACCAATAGTGATGGAAAGAAAACTGGGACTCAAATCAAGGGAGTGGAGCAGAAGGAAGAAAGAAATGACCAAACAGAAAACAATGAAGAAACAAGAATTCAAAAAAATGAGGAGAGGCTTAGGAACCTCCAGGACAACTCTAAATGTTCCAACATTCGAATTATAGGGGTACCAGAAGGGGAAGAGGTAGAGCAACAAGTGGAAAACTTATTTGAACAAATAATAAAGGAGAACTTCCCCATTCTGGCAAAGGAAATAGACTTCCAGAAGTCCAGGAAGCTCAGAGACTCCCAGAGAAGTTGGACCCAAGGAGGAACACACCAAGGCACATCACCATTACATTAGCCAAGATTCAAATGAAGGAGAGAATCCTAGAAGCAGCAAGAGATAAGGGGACAGTCATCTACAAAGGAGTTCCCATCAGACTGTCAGCTGATTTCTCAAAAAGAGACCTTACAGGCAAGAAGGGGATGGAAAGAAGTATTCCAAGTCATGAAAGGCAAGAACCTACACCAAAGATTGCTCTATCCAGCAAAGCTTTCATTTAGAATGGAAGGGCAGATAAAGCACTTCTCAGATAAGGTCAAATTCAAGGGGTTCATCATCACCAAGCCCTTATTATATGAAATGTTAAAAGGGACTTAGCTAAGAAAAAGAAGATAAAAAATATGAACAGTGAAAGGACAGCAAACTCACAGTTATTAAGAACCACACCTAAAACAAAAGCAAACTAAGAGGACAGCTAGATCAGGAGTGGAAACATAGAAATGGAGATCACATGGAGGGTTAGCAACAGGAGAGTGGGAGGAGGAGAAGGGGGGAGAAGGTACAGAGAATAAGTAGCATAGACGGTAGGTAGAAAATAGACAGGGGGGGTAAGAATAGTATGGGAAATATAGAATCTAAAGAACTTGTGACATATGGACTTGAACTAAAAGGGGGAATGGCGGGGGAGGGGGTGTGCAGGGTGGAGGGGAATGAAGGGGGGAAATGAAGGGGGGAATGGGACAACTGTAATGGCATAATCAATGAAATATATTTAAAAAATGCACACGGTATTACAGCAAAACTAAGCTACTTGCTGTTCGGTAGTAAGTGGTTTAGTTTTGTTTGGTGCACATGTGATAAAACTCCATCAGGAGGTCAGAAGAAGAAAAAGCAAAAAACTCAGAATACAGATCTCCGTGAGGGCAGTGGGGTGGGGTAAGGCAGGATCCCAGGAATCTGCAAAAGGTATTGGTAATATCTTGGTTCTCAGGCTGAGTGGTAGGTTTATAGGTATTCGATTGATAACTCAGTTTCTAACTCACATAAGGTGCAACCATCCTTTATATGTATGAAATAGTATGTAATAAAGCATCAAGTTTAAATATAAAAAAAAAGAAAAAAGAAAAATGGCAATATGTAAAAAAAATAGCAATGATTTTTAGTAATGGGGGTTGGAGGTGCCTTTCTTTAAAAAAGGTCTAGTGGGAAGTAAAGTACACATTTCTGTATCTAAAAAGCACCTTAAACTCTGTTGACACCTATGTTTATCTTTACGTATTTTACATTAGTATCCCACCTTACTAACTGAGGCATTGGAGTAAGTGAGAGGTGAATTGCTTGTCTAAGATTCTCCTTGTTGAGTCAGGACCACTGGGTTAGCACCTGAGTGAACTTTGGAATTCACACCTTAAGTGTTCACTCCAAGAAGTAATGTTCATCAGTTTTCCTGTTTCCCAGGGAAGGCAGAAACGGTTCCAGACAAAGCACTCAAATGACTGAAACAAAAAGGTGGTAAATACTGTCTTATGTAGCAACTATAACCCACAAATAAGAATTTCATCAAAATGATTAATTTTATAGAAATTGTTCCTGACTGATGAGCATATTGCTCCTATGGAAATACTTTCAAGAAGGAATGAGAGTACAATGAAGAAAAAATAGGTCTTGAGACTGTTTGTCACTTCTTCTACCTTTATTCTATAGCTCTTCATCAAAGCTGGTCAACTGCTCTTTCAAAATGTCTTCAAAGCTGTCCTTGTTTTTCTTAACAGAAATGAACAACAAATACAAAAACCTTCTGATTAGTGATACCACCTACATGCTGGATGACAGAGCACAAATTACTTAAGCTCTTTGGGCATCAGCTTCCTCATCTATACAGAGGTGATAATAATACCTTGTGGATTTTTATAAAAAATAAATGACTTCATTTATCTTAAAAACTGAGAATAGTGTCTGCAACAGAGAAAATGTTTAATTAAATGTTAGCTGCTATTCTTATTATTTATTTTATTTTCTTCAAAATTTTCCCTTTTTTTCAAAGTTAGTACTTTTGTTTTTACTGTGGTAAAATATATGTAACTACTGTTTAGACTGCTCTAGTCCATTTCTTTTTTTTAAATGTATTTTATTGATTATGCCATTACACTTTTCCCATTTCCCACCCCTTTCATTCCCCTCCACCCTGCATACCCCCCATTCCCCCCTTTAGTTTATGTCCATGTGTCTCAAGTTCTTTAAGATTCTATATTTCTCAACTATTCTTACCCTCCCCCCTGTCTATTTTCTACCTACCGTCTATGCTACTTATTCTCTGTACCTTCTCCCCCCTTCTCCTCCTCCCACTCCCCTGTTGCTAACCCTCCATGTGATCTCCATTTCTATGGTTCTGCTCCTGATATAGCTGTCCACTTAGTTTGCTTTTGTTTTAGGTGTGGTTGTTAATAACTGAGTTTGCTGATCCTCTGGTTCTCAGGCCTGCGCTCAATCCACTGAGCTACACCAGCCAGGGCTGAACTGTTCTTCTTCAGCCATAATGTTTTGGTCTGCTCACCCCTGTTATGTATGAGGGGCGGAGCCTTAAGTGTTCACCAGGGTGAGGCAACCCAGTGGCTGGGTTTTGATGTTGTATATGAGGTGGGGTCAGAGAGGGGCAATAGCGTTTGTTCTGCTCTCTCGGATTTCGGTCCCCTCTGATGCTTCCCGCAAGCAAACTGGGCCCCCCTGGTGCCGGCTCCTGGGTGTGTGGGCCTGTGCCCCCTCCAGGACCCTGTGGGTCTCTCCAACAAATTCTCTGTGAGCCTGGGATCTTCTCCTGGCACCCTGACTTCAAAAGTTTGTTCAGTTGGTGCTTTTAGGCTTTAATTCCCAACACTGGGGCCTTGGCCAGCATGGTTTGTCTTACTGCTCACTCCCTGGCCTGGTTTATCTGAGTGTGAATGTGTGACCTTGGTCAGCCAGCTGCCTCTCACCCTCACTGGGTCTGCCATTGCCACCCTACACCTGGGATCTGCCAACTGCCACCCGTGTGCCTGGGTTGGTCTGGCCGCTTTTTCCTGTGCAACCCCGCTCTGTCAGCCACTGACCCCGCCCCTCTTACTGGTCTGGATGAATAGTTCGTTGTTGTTGGACTTCCGTACAGTTCAATTTTCTGTGGTTTTGGTTGCATTTTTGTTACTAAAACTTTGTTGTCGTTAAACTTCGTTGTGCGAGGAAGCACAGTGTTTCTACCTACGCTTCCATCTTGGCCAGAATGTCCTGACTATTTTAAAAAACCTATTCCGTTTCTTATTTATCCAGCCAGAGGCAGATTAAAGACTGGGCTAGGTGCAGCTGAGAGCACCAATTAAAAGGGGCCCTAAAATGTTACTGGAAACAGGAGGCGGAGGAAACTTAATTTGAAACAACTCAGAATCTTGTGCCTGGGTAGCAGCAGGCTTGCTGGGGTGAATCAGAGCATAGCTGGAGAAAATATTTAGACTTCACATTACCTTGTATAAGCTATTTTCTCCTCTTGTGACATGTTACTCAAAAGAAGATCCTTTAAGGTAAAAGTATTTTCAATCCATTCAATTAATCCTAATCTGAAAAGGAGAATAAGAGGTTTATGAACACAAACCCAAACTGTCTTTTCTTTAGTAGAATCAAAGAAAAATAGATTTTTTTCAGGTCAATTCTTCACTTGCTTTCTCCACATTAAGATGAAAAGCATATAGGTTTAGGGTGGGAAGTGGGAGATGGGGGTGGGTGAGGTGGGGGAAAGTGGTGGTGGGAAAATGGGGACAACTGTATTTGAACATTAACATAAAAATAATAAACAAACAAACAAATAAATAAATAAAACCATAGATTTAGAAGTGTTCATTAGTTTTGGTTAGCTCTCTGAGAAATTTTAAACATGGAATTGTCAAGTGACCCCCCCGGCCCCATCTCAACAAAATTAAACAAGGATTTGGCCCAGTGCTGGAACTTCCACTCATATAAATCTTCTTTAGAATGACGATACCCATGTGGTCATACCTGGAGGTCATGGGAATAACGTGGTATGTCTTTAACTGCATGTTTCTCTGACTACAGGCGGCATCTTGGGACAGAATGACATTCATGACCTCGAAGAGCTGCTCAATGCGTTGGTCCTGCCGCAGGTCTTCCCCACCCTTCACCAGAAAAGGGTACTCTCGCTCATCATGGCCTCGGATGATGATGCGTTTTGGTTTTCTGATAGAAGTCATTGTTTTTACCTTTAAACATTAAGACAGTATTTTTAGGTGCAGTCTGAAAAACTGAGAGACTGATCCATCATATCATCATCCAAAGGGAAAAATAAGGAGGCACACATTACTCAGAGAGAGATCTCTCTTTGAAGACAGAGTCAGGTGACATAGGGAAAAAAGAGAGAACTTGAGGACAGTGAAATATTTCTGATACTGGTTCACAATGTACTATTGTGCCCACAGAATTTCATATTCCTGGTTAAAATAATTCCTTATAAATGTGGATGTCCTTAGCAAAAAGCCATATACAACTTTCTATAATTACTTAATTTTACATATATTTGATAGTAGATACACACACATATAGTTTACTCTTAAAGTGTATATGTCCTTAAATATGACATTGGAAACATTAAGAAACTCAGTAAATAATCAGATCAGAAAACTACATACATTTGAGACTAACATAATCTAAATGTCTTTTCTTTAGTCAAAACAAATACTCTCTTATCTGAAGAATGAAGTGCCACACATTACCAGGCCTGACTGTTGGGGCTGGGGTCACAAGCACTGGCACCTACCCGCTCATCAAACCCAGCAACTCGTGCGTGGTACTCCGGCACTGGCTTTCCTTTGCCATCATACTGACCTAAGACAAAACAAAACAGCCTTACTTAGATACAGTTATTATAGAATGAGCCTCGTATTTTAAAATGTATCTATTAATCTCACTTTAAAAAGCTTATCAAACATAATAAAAATTTTTACTAAAAGTTTACATTTAAAGAAAATGGTCTTTAAAAAAATGCTATTAGCCCTGGATGGTATGGCTCAGTGGATTGAGTATGGGCCTGTGAACCAATGGTTGCTGGTTTGGTTCCCAGTCAGGGCACATGCCAGGGATGCAGGCCAGGTCCCCAGTTGGGGGTGCCTAAGGGGCAACCACACACTGATGTTTCTCTCTTTCTCTTTCTCCTTCCCTTCTCCTCTCTCTTAAAAATAAATTAAAAAACCAAAACAATGCTATTACTTCTCAATTTGACTAATGATAGAATTCCAAACAGAAAAACTAATGCATTGAGTTAGAACACTATATTATTTTAAGGATAACCAAGATGCATATTAGGAGGTTTATGTTTCAAATACTTTCCTTGAAACTTCCTGTATGCATTCAGTACACAGCTGTTAATAATAACAAAGAAAAGTACTTCTCCAAACGTTTCCTGATATCCACTAGAATGAATAACTATATTAAAACATTTTTTGGTCTTGTGAATTATAGGGTAAAGAACATGGAATGTACAAAGATTGGCTTTGAAAAATCATGCCAGTTTCATCTGAACAACTTATCTTTATTCTCGATGTCACAGTTCTTTTTCCTGAAGGTAAGTCATTTATCATTATCTCATCACTTTATATGGGACCAACATGTACATCCCAAGAAATGATTTGCATCTATACCTATATTATATTTCTGAGGAGAAGTTATTCAGGAGCAAAGCATGGGTATGTTTGGAAGAAATTACCAGTTACCATTATTATTAGATAGAAATATGAACACACATCTTGATCAAGAATATAAGAAAACTATGATCTAATTGGACACTTGGTAAAGTTTACTAAATGACAGTAATTATCAATTTTCCTAATGATAAAAAATGTAGGAAAGTTTTAAAATTAAAAAAATAACTGTCAAGGTCCTGATATTATTGTAGAAATCAAAGATTCGTGCTACAGCACTATTCTCCTTCAACTAGTCTGTCACTTCTAAAAGTTTAACTCACCAGGAATTTCCAGCTCATTTCTCAAAAACTCTACTCTGAAGTCACTCATCCAGGGGGAGCATTCTTTCAGGTTCCCAGGTGGCTTTGAGTCTTTGCCCATTTTTGAAAGTAGTGAGTTGGTAATGTCTTCAAAGTCACAAAGCTTCATTCCAGGTAGCTTAGAACCTCCTTTTCCAAAGTGTTTATCAAATTCTTTTCCAAAAGCCTAAAATTAATAGCTTAATTAAATATTAACATTTACAGTAAATGTGAACTTTGGAAAAGGTTCTAGGCTTATGAATGTTTATAATATACAAGTACCCAATTATATAGGTTTTTTTTCTATGCTTTTACAATTTATTTCCTTGAATGTTTCAACACTCAAAAACACCTGAATCCTCTCTTTGTGTTCCTTTGAAAGACAAACAGAATTAAATGACATAGAGACTAAAAGAACAATTCAAAGGATCAAAAAATCCAGGAGCTGGTTCTTTGAAAAGATAAACAAAATCAACAAGCCTTTAACCAGACTCGTCAAGGGGGAAAAAAAAAAGAGAGAGGACTCAAATAAATAAAATCAGAAACAAAAGAGGAGAAATTACAACAGATACCACAGAAATAGAAAGGAGTTTCAGAAATTACTACGAACTATATGCCAAGAAATTTGACAACCTGGGTGAAATGGAAAAATTTCTAGAAACATATAATCTTCCAAAACTGAATCAAGAAGAAGCAGAAAGGCTGAATAGACTAATAACAACTTGTGAAATTGAAGCAGTAATCAAAAAACTCCTGGCATACAAAAGCCCTGGGCCAGATGGATGACTTCACAGGTAAATTTTACCAAAAATTTAGGGAAGAGCTAACTCCTTGCCTTTCTCAAACTATTCCAAAAAATTCAAGAAAGGTAGGACTCCCAAACTCTTTCTATGAGGCCAGTATTACCCTCATTCCAAAACCAAGTAAAGACACAGTAAAGAAAGAAAACTAGGCCAATGTTGCTGATGAACACAGATGCTAAAATCATCAACAAAATATTGAAAAATCAGATCCAGCAATACATGAAAAGATCATACATTATGATCAAGTGGGATTCATCCCAGGGATGTAAGGATAGCATAATATTTGCAAATCAATAAATGTAATACAACACATAAAGAAATCAAAAACAAAAATCACATGATCATATCAACAGATGCTGAAGGTGCATTTGATAAAGGACAGAATCCATTTATGATAAAAGGCTCAGCAATGTGGGAGTAGAGGGAGCATACCTGAACATAATAAAGGCCATATATGAGAGACCTACAGCCAACATCCACTCAATGGACAAAAAAATAAAAGCTTTCCCCTTAAGATCAGGAACAAGACAAAGGTACCTGCTTTCACCATTTTTATTTAAAGTAGTATTGCAAATTCTGACCACAATGATTACACGAGAGAAAGAAAAGGCATCCAAATTAGAAAGGAGGAAGTAAAATTGTCATTATTTGCAGATGACATGGAGTACAGAAAAAATGCTATTTACTACACACACACACACACACACACACACACAAACCCCACACAAAAAATTTGACTTAATAAATGAATTTGGCAAAATAGAAGGATACAAAGTCCATACTCAGAAGTAAAAGGTATTTTTGTACATCAAAAAATACAATATCAGAAACAGAAACTAGGAAAAGAAATCCCATTTACTATAGCAACAAGAAAAATAAAGTACCTGGGAATAAACTTAGCCAATGAGGTAAAAGACCTGTACTTGGAAAACTACAGAATATGAAGAAAGAAATTAATGAAGATAGAAATAAATGGAAACATATACTGTATCCATGGACTGGAAGAATTAACATAATCAAAATACCCATACTACCCAAAGCAATCTATAGATTCAACTCAATCCCTATTAAAATACCAATGACATAGTTCATGGTTATTGAAAAAAAGGTTTCAAAAATGTATATGGAACCACAAACAACCCCAAATAGCTGCAGCAATTTTGAGGGAGAAGAATAAAGTAGGAAGGATCACAATATCTGATATCAAACTATACTACAAGTCCACTATAATCAAAACAGTCTGGTACTGGCATTAGAAGAGACACACAGACCAATGGAACAGAATAGAGAGCCCAGAAATAAACCCATGTCTCTATGGTCAATTAATATTTGACAAAGGGTGGAAGCATAAAATGGAGTAAAAAGAGCCTCTTCAACAAATGGTGCTGGAAGATCTGGAATGGTATGTGCACAAAAATGAAAGTAGACCAGCAACTTACAACATACAACAGAATAAACTAAAAATGGATAAAACGCTTAAACATAAGCTGCCACACCATAGAAGTCCTGCAGGAAAACATACGCAGTAAAATTTCGGATATCCCATAAAGCCGTATTTTTGCTGATGCATCCTCTAGGGCAAGAGAAATAAAGGAAAGAATGAACAAATGGGGTCTATATCAAATGTGAAGTCTGCATAGCTAAAGAAAATATCATTAAAAAGAAAAGGAAACCAACCATATGAGAAAACACATTTGGACTTCTGCCAAGATGCAGGAGTAGGTGGAGATGCCATGCTTTCTCACACAACCAAGTTTTGTTTAGAGACAACAAAATATTAGCAACAGAAAACACAGCCAGAACAGAGAAAATTGAACTTTTCAGAAGTCTGATAACAACAAATTCTTCAGCCTGACCAGTAAGAGGGGAGAAGCCAGCAGCCCACAGAGCGGGGTTGCACAGGAAAACTCAGTCAGACAGACTCAGGCCCGCAGATGCAATGGGCGGACCCAGTGAGCAACCCAGTGAGCAACCAGAGGACCCAGCGAGGGCACAGGCTGTGAGATGGGACTGAGCAGGCCCCAGTGGTGAGAGGCAGAAGAGGGGGCCGCCATTTTCCCGCTCTGACCCTACCCCCACATACAGTGTCACAACCCAGTGACCTAAGTGGCCCTATCCTGGTGAACACCTAAGGCTCTGCTCCTCATACTTAACGGGCGAGAACAGACCAAAAATGGCTCAAGAAGATCTTAAAGCCCCAGAGCCCATAACTGTAAGCAACAAAGAAACAGCAAAACTTTCAGATGCACAGTTCAAAACACTGGTGATCAGGATGCTCATAGAACTGGTTGGTTTTAGTCACAAATTAGAGGAACATATGAAGGGTAAACTAATTGAAATGAAGGGAAACACACAGGAAACCAATAGTAATGGAAAGGAAACTGGGACTCAAATCAAGGGAGTGGACCAGAAGGAGGATAAAAATGACCAAACAGGAAAATATGAAGAAACAAGAATTCAAAAAAAATGAGGAGAAGCTTAGGAACCTCCAGGACATCTTTAAACGCTCCAACATCCGAATTGTAGGGGTACCAGAAGGGGGAAAGGAATAGCCACCAGTGGAAAACTTATATGAACAAATAATAAAGGAAAACTTCCCCAATCTGGCAAAGGAAATAGACTTCCAGGAAATCCAGGAAGCTCAGAGAGTCCCAAAGAAGTTGGACCCAAGGAGGAACACACCAAGGCACATCATCATTACATTAGCCAAGATTAAAATGAAGGAGAGAATCCTAGAAGCAGCAAGAGATAAGGGGACAGTCACCTACAAAGGAGTTCCCATTAGACTGTCACAGCAGATTTTTCAAAAGAGACCTTACAGGCAAGAAGGGGCTGGAAAGAGGTATTCCAAATCATGAAATCCTACAGAGACCTACAACCAAGATTGCTTTATCCAGCAAAGCTTTCATTTAGAATGGAAGGACAGATAATAGGCTTCTCAGATAAGATCAAATTCAAGGAGTTCATCATCACCAAGCCCTTATTATATGAAATGTTAAAGGGACTTATCTAAGAAGAAGAAGATAAAAAATATGAACAGTGAAAGGACAGCAAACTCACAGTTATTAACAACCACACCTAAAACAAAAGCAAACTAAAAGGACAGCTAGACCAGGAGTGGAAACACAGAAATGAAGATCTCATGGAGGGTTAGCAACAGGGGAGTAGGAGAAGGAGAAGGGGGGAGAAGGTACAGAAAATAAGTAGCATAGACGGTAGGTAGAAAATAGATAGGGAGGGCAAGAATAGTATGGGAAATATAGAATCTAAAGAACTTGAGACACATGGTCATAAACTAAAGGGGAGGAATGGTAGGGGTGGGGGTGTGCAGGGTGGAGGGGAATGAAGGGGGGAATAGAACAACTGTAATGGCATAATCAATAAAATAAAAAAAAATCATGAAAAAAAAAAGAAAACACATTTGCCAACAATACCCTGAGCAAAAGTTTGATCTCCAAAATATATAAAGAACTCATATGACTCCACATGAGGAAGACAACCCAATTAAAAAATAGGCAAAGGACCTGAATAGACTCTTCTCCAAGGAGGACATAGAGAGGGCCGGGAGAGATATGAAAGGTTGCTCAACATCACTCAGTAGCCCATAAGAGAGATGCAAATTAAAACCACGATGAGATACCACCTCACACTGGTCAGAATGGCCATCATAAACAAATCAGCAAATATGTGCTGGCAAAGATGTGGAGAAAAGGGAACCTTAGTGAGCTGCTGGTGAGAATGCAGGCTGGTTAGCCACTGTGGAAAACAGTATGGAATTTCCTCAGAAAACAAAAAATGGAACTGCCTTTTCATATGGCAATTCCACTGCTGGGATTATACCCTAAGAATCCTAAAACACCATTTCAAAAGAAGCTATGCACTCCTATGTTCATAGCAGTGTTTTTTATAATAGCCAAAATTTGGAAACAGCCTAAGTGCCCATCAGTAAATGAGTGGATAAAAAACCTGTGGTATATATACACAATGGAATACTATACAGCAGAAAGAAAGAAAGAACCATGGATGGACCTGGAGAGTATTATTACACTAAGTGAAATAAGCTAGTAGGTGAAAGACAAATACCTCATGATCTCACCTATTAGAGGAATGTAGTGAACAAAACAAACAAATGAGCAAAACAGAACCAGAGGCATGGAAATAAGGAACAAACTGACAGGGAACAGAGGGGAGGCAGAGGGGGATGAGGGAGGAAAGAAGGGGAGGGGTCTAGTTAAAGAATGAGAACAAATGACTCATGAGGGACATGGACAGCAGGGTGGGGACTGCCTGGGACGTACGGGAGAGCAGTGCAGTGAAAATTGGAATAACTGTAATAGAACAACAATAAAAAAGAGAAAAATAGAAAAGATCAGAAATAATACAGCTGGTAGTGACTTCTAGTCATAAATTTTAATAAGGGCTCCAAAAACTTGAGAAAGTCATTTAACCTCTTTGAGTCCATTATCTAGTTACTAATCTACAACATTATGATAATAGAAATAATTAGAACAAAGCATAAAACAAATGGAGTAATTCAATTAAAATGAACAGTTATTAAATATTCATCACAGCAGATGAGAAAAATATAAGCATGCTACTTTCCTTAGTAAGGGTCTTTCAAGTCATTATTTTGAATCATAAACTAGTATAAACATTAGATAATTTATATTTCCAAAGCAATTATTATTATAAGTACTTACCGTGAAACATTTCAAATATTTATTTTAGACTCTACTCAAATATTTAAATTATAATTCTGGTATGAAAATAAAAAACAAGAGTTTTTACTAAATTCAGAACTAATCCCACAACTTAAATATATTTTAAATGAAATATATTCTCTATTTTAACACAATTCACTATAGGAAAATTGACATACATAAAACAAATTTCTTCTTTGATCTATGTATGGATTAAAAAATAGAAACAATCTGCAATTCTTAGAATACATGGAACGTTTGGCTATTTCCCAAACATAACTAGTACCAACAATATATCTGAATGGCTCAATACCCTTAAGATCCTCTAACGTGAAATTTGAGGCAATTTTCTTTTGGTAGATTATTATTTTAATTGATGCAAAGTATTTGTTGATTTGGTACAAAGTAGAAAATTCTGGATAGATTTTCCCAGTAACCTCAAAATAAGTATCATGCCTAGTAGAAACAAGGAAGGTAAGTTTTGCCTCTGACATTTTCCCTCAGTTAGGGCTGGAGGCAGCCCTGCTCAGCAGCAGTCGGGAAGAAATGTAAGTGGTCCACATTAAGAGATTTTCAGGGTGGAGTCTTATGGTGTCCAGCATGCGTGGAAAGGAAGTGGCTATGATTTCAAAAGCTTAACATGCAGTCTTTTCTGAGAGCTGTGTAGAATTACTCAACACACAGCAATGAACAGGACTGCTGTAGACATTCTCACACTGGCTGAGAAGACAGACAGGTGACAAACTACAGTGAAATACCTCCTCTCAGTCTGGGGTAGGGGCCAGAATCTCCTGGAGAGCAGGGTGAATTAGGGAAGGTTTCAGAAAAGAGGTACTGCTTAAATTAAATCTTTTTACAGATGATGGATCGGCCCTACTAAGTTGGGAGATGTAGTTCTAGTTTCCATTCTGCCACTTTGTTTGACACTGGGCAAGTCACCTGGTTTTCAATGGTTTCACTGTTTAGAATAAGGTTTGGCAAACTACCAGTCAAATCCAGTCCCCCTGCCTGTCTTTATAAGTAGAATTTTATTGGAATCCTGTCCGATATGACTTTCATTTACATACATCTAGGGCTGCTTTTGCACTATAATGAAAGAAGTATCTGCAATTGAAACTGGTATGGCCTACAAGCTGAAAATCTGGGTCTTTTACAGAAAAAGTATGCCTAAAAGTTTACTAGGCCACTGGTTTAGGAAAAAAGCAAACACACACTTTTCTACATATAGTATTCTGTAATTCTATAAATTTGTTAATGCTAGCACATTAGTTTTAAGTACACTTATGGTATATGTATTTCCTGTTCTGAGGCCCTTGGCATGTCCAATGTGTAGCAGTATTGTGAGACAGATTTGATATGATGCAGAGCCTAATGTTGTATGTCATAAAATGAAATACAAAGACTTATGATTCTGTCAACTTTTAGGATACATTCCTGGTCACAGTTAGGCAACGATAGCCCTGTATATACTTATTTATTCATACCTATAATTAAAACTACCCTAAGTAGGAATGACCCACCAAAATCTATACTTATCAAAACTATACTGTTCATTCCTCTAGTTCAAGTTCCCCCTTTCACACCAGGCAGAGCATTGTAGGTAGTGAAAAGAAAAGATGAACAAGACAAAATCCCTGTCTACAAGTCTAATTTACGAGGCATAAATTAAAGAGTTAAAGATAAATACAGTTTTCTACTCAGGATTTTCACCCCAAAGAACTGGTACACTGATGTTCACTGCAGCACTATTCATAAGAGCTAAGGAAGTGGAAAATCCCCAAATGTCCATCAGTTAATGAAAGGAAAAACAAAATGTGGCATATTCATATAGTGAAATAATATTCAACAATACAAAGGAATGACGTACTGACACATGTTATAACATGAATGAACTCTGAAAAATGTCATATTGAGAGAAAGAGGCCAGGCCACTTATTGTATGATTTCATTTATAGGAAATGTCCAGAACAGGCAAATTTATACAGAAAGAAAGTAGTTCAGTGGTTGCCCGGGGCTGGCAGAAGATGAGGAGGAGGAGTAACTGCTAAGAGGTATGGGGTTTCTTTTTTCAAGTGATGAAAATGTTTTAAAATTGATCTGGTGATGTTTGCACAACTCTGTGAATATAATAAAAACAATGGCATTGTACACTTTAAGGTAAACTGTAAGGTTTGTGAATTATATCTTTTTTTTCAGGTTTTATTTATTTTTAGAAAGAAGGGAGGGGAGGGAGGAAAAAAGGGAAAGATACATCAATTGGTTGCCTCTTGCTTACCTCCAACTGGGGACCTGGCCCCCAACCTAGGCATGTGCCTTGACTAGGAAATGAATCAGTGGCCTTTTGGTTGGTGGGATGATGCCAAACCTGCTGAACCACACCAGTCAGGGCTGAATTACATCTTAATAAAGCAGTTATTAAACAAAACGGAAAGGACAAAGACCCTCCTTTGCACTGGAAATTGTGGAACTTGAGAACTCTAGTGACATGAGTGCCAGGACTTCTCCTTTAGGCTAACATCCTGAGGTGTAGTGAATAAAGGCAATTTAACCAAAATTGGGCAATAAATCAGTGTGCTGAGTGCTAAGAGAGGTGTACATACATGCTTTAGACAGCAGAGAGGAAGGAATACCTAATTCTTCTTCGGGACATTTAGGAGAAGGAGGTTCAGGGAAAGGCTCTAAAGGAGAAATGGTGCATAAGCCACATTTCAAAGGGTGAGTTCTCCAGATGGAAGAGGGACAGAAGATAATTCATTCAGAGGGAGCAAGAAGCACACGTATGGTGGTATCAAATGTGGACACATCAAAGCTCATTTCCATCTCCACTTGCTCCAAGAGGCTTTTCCTCATTCACTCCAAACTGAGGTATGTTCTCTTCCTTTCAACTCTAGAACAACTTTAAAACAGGTCTCACATATCACATTTGTCTTTATGGCCCAGTTCTTTAAATACAGTATTTGTCAGTCTGTCCCTCTGAATTCAGAATCTGGGTCAATCATCTCTTTGTACCTCTGTAGCACCCAGGACAGTGCCTTGAACAGAGATAAGTGCTCAAAAATAATTAACCTATATAAAATACACGTATTTTCTTGATTCAATATTCAAATCATTCTCAGAATTTAAAATATTAAACTACATGTAACCTTCATATCTAGGAATCTGTGCATGAAGGACATCAATGTAATACAATCCCCAAGATTTTACCTATTATCCCACTTGGTATTATACATCCTAAAAATATGCCATCAATATCTCAGAGAAAGCATCAAATCTAAAGAGAGTTTGCATATTCAACAGACATTTTAAAACCAGAATAGCTAACAAACCAGAAAATATAACAAGCATGGGTCTTCACAATGATTCTATCATCATAAAGGCAGACTGCCATTTACCCATACCTGAATAAACTTCTTTCTAAAAGCCCCAAGGCCTGGAGCCTTTGAGTCTCCCAAGGCTGCATACATTCTTTCATACATCTTTTCAATGTTTCTTTTATTTACACACTTTTTTGTTAATTCAACTTTGACATCATCAGTCCAGTCCTTTTCAAGGGAAAAAAGAGAAAGAAAAATCAAGTTAGATTGTAAGTAAGTTTTCCTTAAGTTCTATGTTTCATGTGCTAGAAGATACAACATTACCTTAAAGATCATTTCAGGATTGGAGAGCTGTTCTAGAGCGTTGATAAAATCTTGAATCACTCCTCCTAGATCCAACTTATTTTTAATCCTGTAAAAAAGTTACCAAGTTCAGGCAATCAAACATTTTCCATAGATCATGGACTATAATTTACAATTATCTTTAATTATATACCTATAACCAATTATAGTCCAGGGAGAAAGCAATTTAAAAATTCTATCCAAAATCAGATGAAGGACAAAGTATGTACAGTAGTCCCTCTAATCTGTAGTTTCCATGGTATAACTTGCCCATGGATAACTGCAGTCTGAAAATATTAAATGGAAAATATCCAGAAATAAATAATTCATAGGTTTTGAACTGCATGCCAGTCTAGTACAGTGATGAAGTTTCATGCCGTCCCGCTGAGACATCAGTCATCTCTCTGCCCAGTGTCCCCCGCCCACTTCCTCTCATCAGGCAGGCACTGTGTCCTCTCACACCATCAGCAGGAAGGTGAGTACAGTGCAGCAACATATTTGTGAAAGAGACCACATTCACAGAACTGTTATTACAGTGTGCTACTGTAATTGTTTTATTATTAATTACTGTCATCAATATTTCTTTTTTTTTTTTAATTTTATTTAGTTTCTTTTCAAGTACATTTTTTTTCTCTTCCCCCCCCCCCCGCCCGGTCTCCCCCCTCCCTCCCATTTCCCCCCCCCGCCCCCCAGTCCTCATCTCTGTGTCTTTCATACTTGTTCCTCAAAATCCCTCCCCCTTTTTCCCCTTAAGTTCCCTTCCCTCTCCCCTCTGGTCGCTGCCCACTTGTTCTCTATTTCAGCGTCTTTGTTTTTATTCTGTTTGCTTGTTTGTTTTATTCTTTAGCTTCCTGTCAAAGGTGAGATCATATGGTATTTGTCCTTCAATGCCTGGCCTATTTCACTCAGCATAATGCTTTCCAGTTCCATCCATGTTGTTGCAAAAGGTAGTAGTTCCTTCTTTCTCTCTGCTGCATAAAATTCCATGGTGTGTATGTACCACAATTTTTGGATCCATTCATTTACTGATGGGCACCTAGGTTGCTTCCAACTCTTGGCTATTGTAAATTGTGCTGCTATGAACATTGTGATGCATAGGTTCTTTGAAATTGATGTTTTAGGATTCTTGGGGTATAATCCTAGCAGTGGAATTGCTGGGTCAAAAGGCAGGTCAATTTTTATTTTTCTGAGAAAATTCCATACTGTTTTCCATAATGGTTGTACCAGTCTACAATCCCACCAACAGTGAACTAAGGTCCCCTTTTCCCCACACCCTCTCCAACATTTGTTGTTTGTTGCTTTGTCTATTATAGCCATCCTGACTGGTGTAAAGTGGTATCTCATTGTGGTTTTAATTTGCATCTCTCTGATAGCTAACGATATTGAGCATCTCTTCATGTGTCTCTGGATATTCTGTATGTCCTCTTTAGAGAAGTGTCTGTTCAAGTCCTTTTCCCATTTTTTAATTGGGTTCGATGTCTTCCTAGAGTGGAGTCGTGTAAGTTCTTTGTATATTTTGGAGATTAAACCTTTGTCTGAGGTATCATTGGCAAATATGTTTTCCCATACAGTTGGTTGTCTTTTTAATTTAATACTGTTTTCTTTAGCCATGCAGAAGCTTTTTATTTTGATGAGATCCCATTTGTTTATTCTTTCCTTTATATTCCTTGCTCTAGGGCACATATCTGTAAAAATGTTGCTGCGTGGAATATCTGAGATTTTCTTGCCAATGTTCTCCTCTAGGACTTTAATGGTGTCATGGCTTATATTTAAGTCTTTTATCCACCTTGAATTTATTTTGGTGTATGGTGTAAGTTGGTGCTCAAGTTTCATTTTTTTTGCACGTAGCTGTCCAGTTCTCCCAACACCATTTGCTGAAGAGGCTATCTTTACTCCATTTTATGTTACTGCCCCCTTTGTCGAATATTAATTGACTGTAGAGGGTTGGGTTGATTTCTGGGCTCTCTGTTCTGTTCCATTGGTCTATGTGCCTGTTTTTATGCCAGTACCAGGCTGTTTTGATTACAGTGGCCTTGTAATACAGTTTGATATCAGGTATTGTGATCCCTCCTACTTTGTTCTTCTTTCTCAAAAGAGCAGCTGCTATTCAGGCTCGTTTATGATTCCATATAAATTTTTGAAGTGTTTGTTCTATGTCTGTGAAATACGCCATTGGTACTTTAATAGGTATTGCATTGAATCTGTATATTGCTTTGGGTAGTATGGACATTTTGATGATGTTAATTCTTCCAATCCATGAACACGGTATATGTTTCCATTTGTTTGTGTCTTCCTTGATTTCTTTCTTCAGTGCTGTGTAGTTTTCTGCATACAGGTCTTTTACCTCTTTGGTTAGGTTTATTCCCAGATATTTTATTTTTCTTTTTGCTATATCGAATGGGATTTTTTCCTTGATTTCTGCTTCTGCTGATTCATTGTTTGTATACAAAAATGCCTTTGATTTCTGGATATTGACTTTGTATCCTGCTGTTTTGCCAAATTCATTAATTAGTTTGAGCAGTTTTTGGGTAGAGTGTATAGGATTTTCCATGTACACTATCATGTCATCTGCAAACAGTGACAATTTTGTTTCCTCCTTTCCTATTTGGATGCCTTTTAATTACTGTCATCAATATTTCTTACTGTGCTAATTTATAAGTCAAACTTTATCACAGGTATGTATCTATGGGAAAAACAAAGTATATATGGGGTTTGGTATAATCTGAAGCTTCAGGCACCCACTGGGGGGTCCTGGAACATCTCCCTCATGACTGAAGCAGGACCTACTATATTGTATAAAGAGGTCAGAATCTCAGTGAGTTGCAAGTAAATCCTGCAAATAATGTCAACATTTTGATGTATACAATTTGATACATGGAGTTCTGAAGTTACCCTATAAAAGAAAAGGCAAGTTTCTCAACACATTTTCAAACCCTTTTCCTTTCTTTGTTTTTAAAAAATTTAGTTGCATTGCAGTTGGTTCTGTAGAGCAGCCATGGGACGGATGCCAGCAGTGGCGGACAGTGGAGGCACAGCCAACCCACTGACAAGCCATGACAAAGGTGTGTCCAACTCTTTGTTGTCTTCTTAGGAAAAAGCACTCAGTAATACAGCAAATCAGCTCATAACAACAACAAAACAACAACAACAAAAAGCCTTTGATGAAGAATGTCAACTAAAATACCATGCAATTATAAAGTATTCTTGCAAAAGTGATACACCACTGTTAGTTATGTCTCTAGTTATAAATCATCTAAAGAAGTGAAAAGAATGACACTTCAGATGTCTGCTAAATCTTAATTAAGAAGAGGAGTTTCCCAGATATTTTCAATTGAAGAAGAATGTCAAGAACTGATTTCATAAAACATCTCAATCTAGTCTATTTCCACCAATAGAGTGCTATTAACATAAGAATAGAATGTTTCATGAATAACATTCTAAGGTGAAATTTAAAAAAGCAAATTCTATAACAACTAACACACCCACAGTAAATGCATTAAACAAATATCTAAGATTTTCTATTCTTCAGAAAAAGCTCTAATTAATTTGAAGACAAATATAAGCTTTTATGTGTTTTCACCATACACACTTTTTATAAATCATAATATTTAATTACAGTAGAAATCAACCTGGTTTCTCTGTAATATTACCTTGCCACAAATTCCTTATTCTTATGACTAGTAGAAGTATCTTTGAAGGAATAGCTTTCACTGCTTATTATAAACGGGTAGACAATCGCCTGTGGATAGTTATCAGCAATCTCTTCCACGGTGCGCTGGACAGCAACGGCTTCCTCTTTGTCTAGTAAGGCCACCATGTGGCTGATCCAGCCAATGAACTGCCAGCAAGGAATGGAAGAAATCTGAAACACAGAGAGGTGTAACTTAATAATGACTACAACACTGAACATTGTTCTGCGATAAAAGTAATGTGTCAAAATAAAATGTATATACATATATCTTTATAATGAGATGTATCAAAACAGACAACTGTAAAATAAAGTCTCTTCTTCCTCAGGTCTCTCAGTTCCTATTCCACGAGAACCACTCAATTCCTCCAGATGTTTTCTATGCAAGTGCACACATATCCTTTCTTTACAAGAATGGAATCAGACTAAGCATACTGTTGCTGATATTTCTTAGACTTACCCCATTCCTTTTAATGGCTGTATGGTATTCCATTTCATTTAGCTACTGCTCTAAAATGACTTTTTAGACTATTTTCTAATTTTTGCTATAAATAAATGCTAAATCTTCTTTATATTTATGCCTCTGAATGTGCTACACACCCTAGCTATACATCCTAGAAGTAAAATTACTATGTAAACATTAATTGTAAAAAACATTGCTAGACCTCTCTCCAAAAGACTTCAAATTTTCATATCTAAAAGTAAATTATGCAAGTACCATGCAGTTTTGCTTACTATGGTCCAACTGGGTACTAGAAATATCAGGGTGAACACTTTGTACAGCATATGTTTCTCTAACCACTATGCTGTACACCTGAAACTAATATAAAATATTATTGAGTGCAAACTGCACTTAAAAAAACAACAGTACTCAAAAAAAGGAAATTAGATCGATACTTTCCAAAATCCTTATAATCATTTTTAAAAGTTCACTGTCAACCTGAAAAGGGAATAATATCTGATTTTAATTTTCATGTCTTATTACGAGTAAGGCTGACCAGTCTGTTTGCCTCACCTACATTACTCATGTGTGCATGAGTAATGAGGAATGAGCAGGGCATGTGAGGATAAAATGCATCAGCCTACACAGCTCACAGGGAACACTCAATAAAGCTTAGCCACCCCATCTCAGGGGTCTCCCCCAGTATCATAACATTGACTAAATGCCCTGTTTATTTTCTCAAAAACTGAAAAGCTATCTTTATTATATATGCATGGAGTATTATTTTAAAAAATAAAATGATAACTTATTTCTTTACTTATCTTTAAGAAAAATACATTTACACTGCGTCTCTGAATTTACTTTAATCTGCTGTTTAAGACCTATTGAGAAACCCGCTCCCATTCCAAATCCACAGGAGGGTCGGAGGAGAGGTAAAGCCCCGACAGGCGCTGGGTCTCCATAGCTCAGAGACCAGCATTGTTTAAAAAGTTACTGCACATAGCTAATAGGGTATTATGCCATCCTTTTTGAATGATTAATTATCAACTCAAAGGTTGGCCCTATTTTCCTGTTAAAAGTTTATTAAAGTCATGAAGGGGCCTTCCAGGTGGCCCTCTACTTTTTATAGATGAGGCCTAACCAACGGGAGGCAGCAGGATGACGGAGCCCTGTATGGGTGAGGGCAGCGGGGCTCACAAGCTGGTGAACAGAACCTGTTGGGGATGGCAGGCCGCTCCTGCGAGCTCACACTCACCAGCTGCTCACTGTGCATTGAGATTCCTCAGAATCCCTCTGGACATGGTGCTGCTGGCAGGAGCCACAGCCACTGGGGGGGTGGGATGCCAGCCAAAATGTACTCCTTTCTCCCAGAACTAAATAACACACTGAGCACAGGCATCAACAGGTATTACCGACCATAGCTTTGTCTCTATGGACAGTGAACTGTGCTACAGAAAATTCCCATCTCTGTTCCAACTATACCTCCTCCTCTCTTTCTTGTGGTCCTTGTTCACATATAGCATTATCAACACCCATTAAGGGAAATAAGTAAATGTGGACATTTCTTTATATGGTTTTACATTACATATGTTCTTGGAATGTAGCGAAAGTGCACGTCTATTAGAAAAAGCTATAATATATGCATTATACACATTAATGTGTTTGGATATAAACAGGAGCAGGTCTTTGAGTTCTGTAGACGAAAGATATTACCTCTTTTGTCATCAGGCTCAGGGTCTCCTCTGGATACTGTTCTATAATCTGCAGTAGTCTGGGAAACTTCAGCCTGGCTTCATTGGAATGTAATTTTAAAGCTTTCAACATTTTGTCCACCACAAGGGCTGGATACATCTGCAGCTCTACAGACTCAGCAACTAACAAGGAAGGGGGGAAAAAGGTGGTAAATATAAATTATAAATTTACATGTAATTACAGTTTTACTTTTTGGCTTCTACTTTGTAGTATGTCATTTTTTTCCTAACAACTACTTTATATCAACAAACAGCAGAAGCAATTTGGACTACAGGTTAAAGTTTCTATCTGAAAGCTGAACTTTTCTATTAGATAACCCCTTCTGCATGAAGCAGTTTGCTTTCTTGGCTGGGAACAAAAAGGGCAGAGTTGGTTATTGAATTTATTTCAGGAGCAAGAGGCAGGACACATAAAGCCAATAATACCAAAGCTATAGGTAAAATATGAAAATATAAATTAAATACATGGAAAGATAGAAGATAGTTTGTATCAGGATAGGAGATAGGCAGAACATGTTGCTTGCAGATGTCATTCCTTATTAAAAATGCAAGACTTTTCCCTTTTAAAACAAGCAAGAAACCAAAAATGTACAAAGTTCTTGAAATGTTCCATGAACATAATGTGACAATGATTTTTCTTTCTTTTGTAATTCACCTGATGCAGTCTCTTCCTGCTTGCGGAGCTGTTGGTCACAGAAATCCACCAGTGTCATGTAAGCCTCTGCTACCCCGGCTGCAGGCTGCTGGCCCCCGTTGGGAGGACAGGACTCTTCCTCGGCTGTCCGCACGGCCTCAGAAAGGTAATGAAATGCTCTCCGGTATAGCCCTGTGATCACCTAGAATTCACAGAGATCTCAGAAAACCTGTTGGTATGATGGAGGCTTTGTGGAAAAACTATTTTTCACTTGGGATGATAAAGGAAGAATACTTGTGAGTCATTAGCCGTAAAATAATAATACAGAAAGCTGGCTAAATGAAAAAGGGAGATTCTGCCCTGATTGTGAAAGAGTAAGCCATTCAAGATCCTGAGCACGTAAAATACAACCAAAGAAAAGTAAGCCAAGTGTGGGCCAGACACAGTCCACTAGTCATACAGAGAGGGCACCAAAAGTCAATCCGATTGTACAGCTGTGTCAGAAATTTAAACAGCCGTGGAAGTTGGCACCTTGTGGTCAACGTCCTGCATAGATGTCGGTAACACTGTGAAGAAAGAAGGCAAGGCTACCCAACTACAGTGAGGTGGACAATGGTGAGATAAGGAGAGGTAGTTAACTATCAAAATACAAATGATTTTAAAAAGTAGGCATTAAATAAGAAAGTGAAAAAGACTGATTTGTCCCACAAACTAGTGGAACACCTGAGTGGTGACTACTGGTGAAATTCTATTAGGGTATTCATGAAAGAACTGCCCATATCCTCCTGACACAAATTTCTCATTTTTAATGCTAAGGAAATGTATCACTAAAATACACAGGAAAAAATAAAGTATGTGAATTTTCCACTATGCATAACTTGGCTATGCATAATTATCAAATATATTAGAAAAACATTAAGCAATGTCCACTATTTATTTATTTTCTTGTGAACTTCCACAATTTATTCTTTTGCAGACTAGTGTGTGACTATTCAAATAATGGAACAAAGTAGAATAAAGGACTTTCAGAAGTCTGTACTTTCTCCCAAAGCTGTAATGTCTCTTTCTTGTTTGGTGCTTCACTTAATAACTAGAAAATGCATTGGCAGTAAGATTCCCATTTGGAAACAAGCAAAAGGGACAATTACTGAGAATTCCCACTGATTGAAATCTCTGGAAGTATATCACAAAACCTTAAAGATTAAGAGTTTAAAGTGAACATACACAAATGATGGAATATGCATTTTTCCCTTTGCAAATATTTTTTTCTACAGTTGGTTCAGTAAGTTTTCTGTAGTTTGATTTTTTAAATTTATTTTTCAGTTATGGTTGACAAACAGTACTGTATTAATTTCCAGTGTAAAACATAAAGATTAGATATTTATACCTTATGAAGGGATTGCCCCAATGTGTCTTGTACCCACCTGGCACCATACAGAGTTATCGCGATGTTACTACTAACTATATGTATTCCCTTTGCTCTATTTTCCATCCCATAAATATCTTTATAACTGGCAATCTGTACCTCTTAATCCCTTTCACCATTTACGCCCATCACCCCAAGTCCTCCCATCAGGCCATTATCAGATTATTCACTGTATCTATACATTTGTTTGTTCTGTTTGTTCATTTGTTTTTTAGATTCCATATGTAAGTGAAAGCATACAATATTTGTCTTTGTCTGACTTATTTAACTTAGCATAATACCTTCTAGGTCCTTCCATGTTGTTGCAAATGACAAGGTTTCATTTTTATGGCTGAGGAATATTCTATTAAAAAATGTACATCTCCCTTACCCACTTGTATACTGATGGTCACTCAGGTTGCTTCCACACCTTGGTGGCTGTGAATAGTGCTGCAATGAACACAGGGCACACATATCTTTTCACATCAGTGCTTTGGATTTCCTTGGATAAATACCTAAAGTGTAATTGGTGGGTCATATGGTAATTGTTTTTAATTTTTGAGGAACAACCACAGTGTTTTCCATAGTGGTTGTACCACTTTACAGTCTGATTAACAGTGAGCAAATGGCCAGTGGTATTGTGATTGGGATTACAATGAATCTGTAGGTTCCTTTGATGTTATGCAAATTTTAACCATGTTAATTCTTTAATTTATTTCTTCAGTGTCCTAGTTTTGTGAGTAATGGTTATTTACCTCCTTGGTTAAACTTATCCCCAGGTATTTTATTCTTTTTGATGAAATTCCATCAAATGGGTCTTCCTTATTTTCTCCTTTTGGTTGTTATTGGTATATAAAAATGCAATGGGTCTAGTTTATCCATTTCTTTTAGGTTGTCAAATTTGCCAGCATATAAATTTGCAGAATTTTCTTATAAAACTATGTATTTTTTGGGTGTTGCTTGTCACTTCACCACTTTCATTATTGCTTTTATTTATTTGGGCTCCCCTTTTTTTCTTGATGAGTCTAGCTCAAGTTTATCAATTTTATCATTTCAAAGAACCAGATCTCATTTGCATTGATCTTTTTTATTATTTTATTTATTTTTAGAGAGAGGGGAAGGGAAGGAGAAAGAGTGGGAGAGAAACATCAGTGTGTGGTTGCCTCTCATGTGTCCCCTACTGGGGACCTGGTCTGCAACCCAGGTATGTGCCCTGACTGGGAATCAAACCGGCAACCCTTTACTTCACAGGCCCGTGCTCAATCCACTGAGCTACACCAGCCAGGGCTTGATCTTTTTATTTTTTAAACGCATTTATTTCTACTTCGATCTTTATTATTTCCTCCCCCTATGCACTTTGGGCTTTGTTTGTTCTTCTTTTTCTAGTTTCTTTAGGTGTAAGGTTAGATCGTTTGAGATTTTTCTTGTTGCTTGAGGTGGCCTGTATTGCTATAAATTTCCCTCTTAAACCTGCTTTGATTGTGTCCTATATTTTGGGTCATTGTGTTTTCATTTTCATTTGTCTCAAGGCATATTGATTTCCTCCTTGACCTCATAGTTAATTCATTCATTATTCAGTAGCATGATGTTTAGTATCCATGTGTTTGTGTGTTTTCCAGTTTTCTTCTGGTCTTTCATCCCCAGTTTCATACCATTGTGATCACAGAAGATGCTTGATATGATTTCATCCTCAAGTTTACTGAGACTTGTTTTGTGGCCTAGTATGTGTTCTATTCTGGAAAATGTGTCATGTGTCCTTGAAACAAATGTACATTCTGCTGCTTTGGGATGAAAAAATCAATCAATCAAATCCATCTCTTCTAATGTGTCATTTAAGGCCATGGTTTCCTTGTTAATTTTGTCTCACCATCCCCCACATTTGTTTTTGCCAGTATATTTTACCTCTGTGTGTAAATCTCTTACTATATTGTATTTACACATAAATTCATACTTTTGACTTTTAATCTAATACTTTTTTAATTGGTTGAATCACTGTTTTTACTGTTTGCCTGCGTCAGTGTCCCTTTTTTTTCTGTTCCATATTTTTACTTTTGATCTTTTTTTCCCTACTTAAAAAAGTCCCTTCAACATTTATTGTAACACTAATTTAATAGTGATGTATTTGTTTAGCTTTGCTTATCTGGTAAAAAAAAATCTCCCCTACAATTCTAAATGATAATGTTGTTGGGTTATAGGTTTTTATCTTTTTGTCACCTGAGTAGAACGTGTAATTTACCTTTCGGCTTGGAAAGTTTCTGTTGAAAAGTCACATAATGATCTTACAGGAAATCCTTTGTATGTAAGTTGATGTTTTCACTCGCTACTTTTAGTATTATCTCATCATTTTTAACTTTAGGCATTTTAGTCATAGGCCTCTTGGGTTCATCTTTTCTGGGACTCTCTATGACTCCTGGACTTGGAGGTCTATTTCCTTCAAGAAGTTAGAAAAGTTTTCTGACATTTTTCCTTCAGATAGGATTTTAATTTCTTTCTATCTTCTTCTGGGACACCTATAATGTGAATGTTGGTTAACTTAATATTGTCCCACAGGTCCCATAAACTATCCTTTTTAACCTTCTTTTTTCTCTTAGCTGTTCTGATTAAGTGTTTTCTGCTAACTTGTCTTCCAAATCACTAATGTGATTCTCTGATTCATCTAATCTGTAGTTGATTCTCTCTAGTGTAGTCTTCATTTCAGTTATTGTAGCCTAAAACTCTGGCTGGTTCTTTTTTTGTGTTTTCCAACTATTTGTTGAAGTTCTCCCTCAGTTCATCTATTCTTCTCTCATGTCTTTTAATTTAGGATGTGTTTCTCATCTCCTTCTTTTTGCCAACTCTGTTTGTTTCCATATATTAGGTTCATCTGCTCCCTCTCCCATTCTTGAAAGCCTGGCCTTACATAGAAGGTGTCCAGTGGAGTCCAGTGATGTAGTATTCCCTGTCACTTGATCCACAAGTTCCACAGGTGTCTGTGTGGGGGAGTTGTATGCACCCTTCTGATGTAATTGGACATCAGTGGGTGGCACTGACCCTCAGGTTGACTGGCTGTGAGGGCCATCTGTGACTTCAGTGGATGAGCTTTCATTCTAAGGCCAATTCCACAAAGTGGGAGTCACTTTACGGGACTCTGGTGCCAGCTGAGACTTTCTATCATGTGTGTTGATAAGATGGTTTAGTGGGGCTCTGGTGCAGTCTGAGGCTGACCACTGGATACACTGGGTCTGGAGCCTCTTGGAGCGGGCTCTGGTATGGGTCAAGCTCAACCATAGCTTGTGCTATGTTTGAGGCCAATTAGTGGGAGCTATAGATTGACCTGTGGTTGGTTGCTGATTGTACTGGGCTTGGAGGTGCGTTGGAGAGCTGAGCCAACTGTTTTTTCTGCTGGTCTTAGGACCATTTGGTGGGCACTGTGATGTCAGCTAAAGCTGGATGCTGCTTGTGCTTGGTTTATGGCTACTTAGTTGGAGCTATGCTGAAGCCTGAGACTGGTCACCTCTTATGTAAAGTTTGGGGCCACCTGGTAGGAGATACAATGTCAGTTGAAATCAGTTGCTATTTGTGCTGGGCTTGGGATTACTTGGCAGGAGTTACAATGCACATTGAGGCTGCATGTATGAAGCTTGTGGAATTTTGAGTCTTCTGTATGAGCTGAGGGAGGGCAATACTCTTGTGAATTTTGTGGATTTTTGGAGAATCCTCAGAGCAAGCTAGGGAGGCTGTCCATGTGGACAAGCTGATGAAAGAAGTGAGGGTCCAGTGATAAAATCTGGTGGGGTCTCAGGGAGATATAGGGGTAGGGCAAATGTTCTCAGTTGGGTTAACGAAGAGCACAGATTTGGTAGTCACCCGTGCTGGTCCCACTGGGTGGCAAAATAGTTCAACAAAGGAACACTGGTGTGACTACCAGTGCTTCTGTTCCCTAGAGGGTTCCCTTATTCCCCAATCCTGCAGTTATCAATTTAGTTCCTATCCTATATCACAGGCACTTTCTGCCCCTGTGCTGGAGCACAGAGCAAGCGAGTTTATGCGTGGGCCCTTCGGAAATAGCAGTTCAGTCTCTCATAGCTATTTGTCTCTCTCAACATAATCCCTGCTGGTTTTCAAAGTCATGTGTTATAAGAACTCCTTTTTCCACCTCAGGTGCCCCATGCTGGAGAGTCTGGTGTGGGGCTGGGACCCCTTGGTCCTCAGTGGGGCACCTCCAAAGCCAGTCTATCCTCATTTTTTAATTGTCACACTGTGGGATAAGACTTCATGATCTGTATCTTCACTCCTTCTACCTGTCTTGATGTGGCTTTTTCTTCATGTCCTTAGTTATGGGAATTCTGTTCAGCTAGGCTTCCAGTAGTTCATAGAGATGATCGTCCTGTTATTGAGTTGTAGTTATGACTGATCGCGGAAGAGGCAAGCTCAGTTTACCTACTCTACAATCTTGACTCTGCTCTGTACCTATTATTTCTTTCATGTAGCCAGAGGTTGCCCATTAAAGACATACAACACACAAAAATAAAAGGTTCATTCTCGCAATAAACATTACCTTTTCTGCATTCTCTGAAGTGGATCCAGAAAGCTCCAAGATTCTTCTAGCCTTGCTTTCTTCAATTTCAGCAAGGCAGCTTGGCTCACTGCTGAGAGCATTAGCTATGATTCTGTAAGTTGTACCCAAGAGAATGTTATGGTGACGGAAAGCCAAAATATTTTTGCTTAAGTAGCTGGATGTGTTCTCGCCTGTTGGATTAAAACACACACAAACACACAAGATTTTTTCAGAAGTAAATAAATACCAAAAATTTAAAAAATTTCATAGTATTTTCACAAATACTATGTACAATAACTTTTTGTACAAAAAGTACAAAAGTTATCTTTTATTAAGAAATTAACTAAAAAAATCTTTGTGTTATAAGAAACTGAATTCAAACACTGGCGAGGTAATCTTGAACTAACATTAATGAAAAATGTTCTTTGTTAGCAATGAGCATATCTAAGTACACAGAGGCTAAGCAAGCAATCAAAACACTAACTTTTATTTAAGTGTCATCATTCTGCATTTAGTCAAAGCACCTAATTCTATCTGTTACAAAGAACAGGAGGTGCATCTGTGCGTATACATTAATAACCCATTGTAGTTTTTAAATTAATACTATTACCCACTGCCGATAAAGCAACAGACTGCCACATTTAAAGGTCTAGTTCTTCCCATACAGAAGCAACATTTCAAGAAATATTAAAGAGACTTCTTTAAAAAAAAGAAAAATGAATATGAAAATACTGTAAATAATTCCAACTGACAAATAAAATCAGTGGGTCAACCAAAGCTAGTACAAAGGTTAAAAGTCACAAGTAGGGAGAGCACATATAAATATAACAGTAAATTAAGGGGTACACAGAAACACACATAAAATAAGTAAAAAATAATGACAAAAACATAAACATGGAGGGGTTGAGTAACAATGATAGTGATTTTAGAATGTCTCAAAACTTAAGTGACCATCAACTTAAAGCAGACTGCTATAAAAATGCTTGGTATATATGAAGTACAAGGTAACCACATAGCAAAAAATCTAGATGAGATATACATGAAATAAAGAGAAAGGAATCCAAGCACAACACTACAGAAAGTTGTCAACATACAAAAGAACAAGAGAATAAGAAAGCAACAGAGAACTACAAAAGCAATCAGAAAACAATTAATAAAACTACATACTATTACTAATTACTTTAAATGTAAATGGGGATTAAATATTACAATCAAAAGACAAAAGGATAAGAAGATGCAGCACATATATACCATGGAATATTACTTCGTAATGAAAAAGAATGAAATCTTATCATTTTTGACAGCAAGAATGGATCTTGATGGTATTATGCTAGTGAAATAAAACAGAGAAAGAACAATACTATTTAATTTCACTCTTATGTTGAGCCTAAAGAACAAAGTAAATGAACAAAGAAAACAGAAACAAACTCATACATACAGACAACAAACTGACTGATGTTTGCCAGAGGGGATGGGGATTGGGAGACTAAATGAAAAGGTGAGGGGATTAAGAAGTACAAACTGGCAGTTACAAACTAGCCATGGGGATATAAACTACAGCTTAGAGAATGCAGTCAATAACATTATAATATTGTAATAACTCTACATGGTGTCAGATGGTACAGATTTATTGAAGAAATCACTTCATAAACTATATAAATGTCTACCCACTATGCTGTACCAATGAAACTAATATAATTCAGAATGTCAACTGTACTTCCACCAAGATGGAGGCATAGGTGGAGACGCCGTGCTTTCTCACATAACCAAGTTTAGAGACAACAGAATATTAGCAACAGAAAACACAGCCAGAACACAGAAAGTTGAACTTTTTGGAAGTCTGATAACAACAAATTCTTCAGCCTGACTGGTAAGAGGGGAGAAGCCAGCAGCCCGCAGAGCCGGGTTGCACAGGAGAGCTCGGTCAGACAGACTCAGGCGTGCAGATGCAATGGGCGGATCCAGTGAGCAACCCAGTGAGCTACCAGCAGACCCAGCGAGGGCGCAGGCCCCAGCGGCGAGAGGCAGCAGAGGGGGCTGCCATTTCCCCACTCTGACCCCGCCCGCACATACGGTGTCACAACCCAGAGACCTGAGTGGCCCTACCTTGGTGAACACCTAAGGCTCCGCTCCTCATACTTAATGGGCGAGAACAGACCAAAAATGGCTCAAGAAGATCTCAAAGCCCCAGAGCCCATAACTCTTAAGTGACAAAAAAATAGCAAAACTTTCAGATGCAAGTTCAAAACACTGGTGATCAGGATGCTCACAGAACTGGTGGATTTTAGTCACAAATTAGAGGAACATATGAAGGCTAAACTAATTGAAATGAAGGGAATTGCACAGGAAACCAATAGTGATGAAAAGGAAACCGGGACTCAAATCAAGGGAGTGAAACAGAAGGAAGAAAAAAAATGGCCAAATAGGAAAATATGAAGAAACAAGAATTCAAAAAAATGAGGAGAGGCTTAGGAACCTCCAGGACATCTTTAAACGCTCCAACATCCAAATTATAGGGGTACCAGAAGGGGGAAAGGCACAGCCACCAGTGGAAAACTTATTTGAACAAACAATAAAGGAGAATTTCCCCAATCTGGCAAAGGCAATAGACTTCCAGGAAATCCAGGAAGCTTAGACAGTCCCAAAGAAGTTGGACCCAAGAAGAAACACACCAAGGCACATCATAATTACATTAGCCAAGATTCAAATGAAGGAGAGAATCCTAGAAGCAGCAAGAGATAAGGGGACAGTCACCTACAAATGAGTTCCCATCAGACTGTCAGCAGATTTCTCAAAAGAGACCTTACAGGCAAGAAGGGGCTGGAAAGAAGTATTCCAAGTCATGAAATCCTACAGAGACCTACAACCAAGATTGCTCTATCCAGCAAAGCTTTCATTTAGAATGGAAGGACAGATAAAGTGCTTCTCAGATAAGATCAAATTCAAGGAGTTCATCATCACCAAGCCCTTATTATATGAAATGTTAAAGGGACTTATCTAAGAAAAAGAAGATAAAAAAGATCAACAGTGAAAGGACAGCAAACTCACAGTGATTAACAACCACACCTAACAAAAGCAAACTAAAAGGACAGCTAGATCAGGAGCAGAAACATAGAAATGAAGATCTCAAGGAGGGTTAGCAACAGGGGAGTGGGAGGAGAAGGGGGGAGAAGGTACAGAAAATAAGTAGCATAGACAGTAGGTAGAAAATAGATAGGGGGGAAGGCAAGAATAGTATGGGAAATATAGAATCTAAAGAACTTGAGACACATGGTCATAAACTAAAGGGGGAATGGTGGGGGTGTGCAGGGTGGAGGGGAATGAAGGGGGGGGAATAGAACAACTGTAATGGCATAATCAATAAAATAAAAAAATGATGGCACATTAAAAATAAATAAATAAATAAATAAATAAATAAATAAATAAATAATTTCTAGTTAAAAAAAAAAAAGAATGTTGACTGTAGTTGGAAAAAAACGGTCTGGCTCTTTGTCTTACTATGTAGCTCTAGAAAGGCAGCTCTAGAAAAGCAGCTCTGGTCAAGTGAGCAGCTTAGCTTGCAGAGATGTGAGAAGGAGGCATAAAAGAGAAGGGTTGTCTCCCTGCAAGTCCCATCAACTACACCACCCTGCTCATCCATGAGAAGACAATTCTGACAGATTTCTCTCAGATACATGACCACAACTACTAGCATTGCTTATTTCACAAGACTGTTACAAAGTATAATCATACTGTAACTACTAAAAAACTAGAATTATTTTTATGAGTACCCATGTTTATCTTCATATCAGCATACTTCTCTTAGCCCTCCTTTCCCCTCAAAAACCCATAAAAATATTTAAACCATTGTAAGGAAGATTTTCTGATCCTGGGATCAATAAGGAAAGACTGCTTTTCCTGGCTACACATTCCCTGAGGCCAATTCCTTGTACTGCTGAAGAGGTAAATTTGGGAATATGGTTGGGAGCATGTTCACTAATGGTGCTATGATGCACCTTTGGATATGAGGTGTCAGTGTTAGCATATCAGGTCCAAAACCCACTCAGAGGAAGTTCTTCTCTCAGTCTTAAAGGTTACATTGTTATGAAAAGAGAAAATCTGAGGAGGATAAAGGCTTTTCATATCTAATTTTTACAAGGTAATTCTTATAAAATATTAGATTCGTAATCTATGTATTTAAAAAACTTTTACTTTCAATTCCATTTTATAGATACAGAAATAAAAGCTCCAAATGTCATATTCAATAGTGATACTAAGATACAAAGTACCCTGGCTCCAAAGATTCAATTCCCAAATGTCAAATGAAGCAACACAAATAATAGTTTTAAAAGACAGAGCCATAATATAAAACAGCATTCTTAAACTTAAATAGGTAAGAGCATCTAATACCCAACAAAGAGATGGTTTTCAACACGGTCAGAATCTGCTCAGGACACTTCTGGCTCTGACTCCGGCTGTGGCTGAGTCGACAGTAGCTATGCACCCATTTCACCAGCCAATCATCTTTTGTTTTTGACTCTTTATGCAGCTCCTTCAGTAGTTTCATGGCAAGTGTGAAATTGTTCTATATAACAGAAGAGAGAAAGTGGTTTGATGATATAAATATAAATTTAGAAATAAAACTACTTTACATGTGAAGTTTTTTGTTAATAAGCCTGGTTTCCTTTTGGCAAGACACGATTCGCCTTAGAGCAGGTAATCCATCTTCTTAGCTTAAATTAAAGGATTCATGATCCACTTCAAAGCAGCCATCATGAGACCCCGCCCCCACTACCTCTCTGTTCAGAGCATACTCTGCCGTTCCCAGTTTCTCACCTTTGTGATTTTGTTGGAATACATCTCATACCTATGACACACTTTTCTCCTCTCCAAGTCCAAATCCTACCATTCCCATGGAGCCAGGTCGAGATGCCTCCTTTTCCATGAAGCCTTCCTATTCCAGGCAGAATTTCTTTTCTTCCCTGTGCTCTTTCAGCATTGTTGACATCTCTTTTCTCTGCCCACCTCATGCTGTTGTCAGTTTTAAGTGTAGTTCATGCTCTGTCACTAGACAGTGATCACGAGGGCAGGGATAATCTCCTCCCTCCTTAAGAGTGCTGGGTGTAGTTTCTCAGCGACAACCACAGTCCTCCATGTTATCCAAAACTCCCTCACCACTAAATTCTTAAACTCAAACCATCCCATTCTGACCATAAACCTGCTCTTCCACTCACCACATTCCTTCTACTGTACCTGTATAACCTACTTAAGATCTCTGGTAAATATACCTGCCTTCTTTCTGCTTTTATTAACTTTTCCTTCTATGCCCAATTAAGCCAATGAGCATTCCTGCCATTCTCTTAGTGGTACTCTCAGAGCACTGGCTTTTAGGTGTCATTTGGCAGGCGTCACACCTATCTGGAAAACCCACCATCTGGGTTAATGGAAGTGCATGCCTTCTCTGCTCTTACACTTACAGACTCACTGGAGACAATGCTAGCCAGGTTCAATGCCGTCTGACAATCCTTTCCTAGGGTGCTGGTCAGTTTTCCACATCACAGGCCAGGGTCATCTTCAAGTCTCCTCACTTTCCTCAAGTCTCCTTCCTGCTCACTAGCTGCAGCTGATGTCACCTCCCACTTCTCAGAAAAACACAGATGAGTTCTCTCCTCTTCCTCCCACACGGAAGCTCATTCTTCCTTCCTGCCCTCCATTACAACGCAACAGAGCCTCTGCCCTGAGTCCTGTCCCTGACAACCTCCACAAGGAATCTTATTTCACCAGTGAACCCTCCTCTGTCAAATCTCTCCTGATCTGTTAGTTCCTTTCATTAGGATTTAAACATCTCCAGTCTTTAATCCCCCCAAAAAATGTCCTCCGTGACCCTACTTGTCATGGTTCATTGAGGAGCAGCCTATGCTCACTGTTCCTATATCCTTTCTTCCAACTTTTATCCATCCCTCCACCCACTATAGTCTCATTTCTTTTACTCCAGTGAAACTGGTTCTCACCAAACTCAACACCAACCTCCTACTTTTATTCTTTTAAAGATTTTATTTATTTATTTTTAAAGAGAGGGGAAGGGAAGGAGAAAAAGAAGGTAAGAAACATCAATCATTTGCCTCTCGTATGCCCCCTGACCAGGGACAGAACCCACAACCCAGGCATGTGCCCTGACCAGGAATTGAACAGGTGATTCTTCACTTCACAGAACAATGCCCAACCTATTGAGCCACACCAGTCAGTGCTGAATTCTTAAAGTTACAACACTCATTTTGTTCTGAATGTTTTACTTACTTGTCTTCATCACGAACTGTAACAAAAATTTTTTAAATTTTACTGGTTACTACCAAAAAACCCCTACCTTTTTGATGCAGTATCCACATAATTATTGCACTGCAGAGTTCCTGGGTGAATGCTCTGATGGGGAATTGAATAGGTGACCTTTTGCTTTTCAGGATCATGCCCAACCAACTGAACCGTAATAGGTTACTTTTCAGTCTTTTCACACCTTCACTTTCTTTGGTACTGACACTGATGATTTCTGGCTCACCCCTGTGGTCTCACAGTTCCTTTGCAGACACCTTCTCCTGTGCTCACCCCATAACTATTGGTCTATTTTGGGGATTAATACTGGTTACCTTATCCACTCCCATGGTTTCAGTGACATGCTGATCATATTAAGAACTCCATCACTAGTATAACTTAAAAAAAATCCTCATCTAAGGACACGTTTATTGATTTTAGGGAAAGAGGAAGGAGGGAGAGAAAGAGAGAGAGAAACATCGATCAACTGCCTCCCATGTGCGCCCTGACCAGAGACAGAACCCACAACCTTTGGATGTATGGATGATGATCCAAGCACCTGAGCCACCTGGCCAGGGCACCTTTTTCTACAGAGCTTCAGATTTCTTATATACAAATTATTTAATGGAAATTGTAACTTGCTTGTTTTAAAGGCCTTGAGGATTCAACATGTCTCAAAATCAATGTAACATCTTCCCTACAAACTATTCTTCCTCTTGCATTCCCATCCACTCAGCTACTCAGTTAAAAATATGTGTATCATCCTTTCTCCTCCCAAACAGAACTATTCACCATGTCCCACCTGAGCAAGCCTTCTCATTTTTTAAAAATTGGTCCACTCATCCTCATTTCTTTAACCTCTAACCTAGATATGGCCACCATCATCTCTCACACAGGTTAATACAAAAGCTTGCTAATCCTTTGCCATTTCTTACATCCTTTCTTATGACAACCAAAGTACATTTTAAGACTGCACATCTGATCACCTTGATTACAGGGCTTTCTTGCATAAAGGTTCATAGACATTAAGGAGGGGCTAAAATTTAACCTTTGTTCCAGTCAGGAAACCAAGTACTATGCATCATTCCTGGGTCTTGTATGTTATTCCCACTGCCCTATTTTATCCTTGAGTTCCCAGCATGACCTCCGACCCCCTTCTCTGCTCTCATAAGGCTAAGTAAGATTTATCCCATGTGACTGTCTTTCTTAATATTACATATTATAATTGTTTGTTCATTTGTCCATATTTTGTTCAACATGGTATCTGTAGCACCTAATGAAGTGCTTGGTAATGAGGCAAAATTCAAATTTTGCTTCTGCTACTTTGAAGTTTTGAAGAGCGTGGGAAGGTTGAGTTGAAAAAACCTGAAGGTTTTATATCTTGTGAAAATTTAAATCATTCCTTTTCTTTCCATCTTCAACATTACTGGTATTGATAACTAACTCTACTTCGTCCATCTTTATAAGTGAATATATTGCTAAAATATTCTGGATAATTTTAAATGTCTATTTTCTTATAAAGAGAAAAATTACTAATGACTCAATTGTGTTTAAGATTAAAATTATAAAGAAAAGTTAAGTTAAAAAAGACTAATTTAAGAAAATTCTGTGACACAATGGAGGAACACAAATAGGAGTACTTACCTGTTTTCTTGCGCTCTCTATCATCTTCATTTTCATGGAAAACTTACAGCTCTTAACCAGAGAACAAATATCCTCTTCCTGCTGCTGCACTTCCATCCTGTCACTGGAATCTGCATCTCCATCCATGTCCATACTATGATCATCTGGAAGAAGAGTGAGTTTCTCCTCTATTTTGCTGAGAAAGAAACATCTACACAAAACAAACAAAAATGAGAATTAATGTCTCGTTAAAGAAATCTTTGACATGTTGAAGGTTACTGGATAGCATTCACAGAAAAAAAAATCTACAGATATTAAATGTCTGCTCATTTTCTAGACTAACTTTCTGTTTACCCAGGAATTAATTCCAATTTTTTAAGAAAAACTGGGGCCAGAGAAACTAGCATGTCTCATATTATCTCTTCCTTTTTTTTCCTTTGGTTATTCCAAAGATACAAGTCGCTCTAATAATCCATCTGCTTCTGTGTTCCTTGGCCTCTACCCAATAAACAAGGGTCCCCGCCCTCTCAAGAGCCGCTACAGTTTAACCTTCCTGTTTTTAATTATAAGAATAAGCAAGTAAAAGCAGTGTAAGTAATTAATAAATATTTGAGGAGATAAATAATGAATGACACATAAATGTTATACTACCAGTATAAATAAAGGGCCTTTGGCTCAAAGAAAGGACAGCGGGGATGAATAGGTGATGTGGATAACTTTTCACAAAATGAGGTGGACTTTTTTCTGGGCTTTGAAAAATGAATTTAATTTCAGGTGATAGAGGAGGTAAATAAGTTTCAGATAGAAGGAACGAGTTAAACAAAAGTAGAGATCTGTTATAGAGCATAAAATGTTCTTGCATCATATTGTGGAGTATGGAGCCAGGAAAAGAACCATTTTTGCTACTAATAACAGAGTTCTGGTTCTGGTATGTCAGTGTGAGTCCCTACAGCCCATGCTTTTGCTGGTAACACCTAGAAACTCTGGATAAAATGCATAGTGTAGTCACCCAAGAACTCTTGAGAGTATATAAAAGACAGCAGACTACATATTCAGGGAAGTCAAAACTGGGAGATGGTTATGAGGTTCCTGTTTTTTCTTCCTTCTTCCAGTTTTGCTACAGGGTAACAAGAGTTGTGGAGTAGTTGTTTGCTCCACAAACAACTAAGCTTGTTTGCTTAGTTGCAACTAAGCTTAGTTGCTTGTTTGCAAACATAGCTGTTTGCTTAGTTTACTTTTGTTTTTGTTTTAGGTTTGGCTGTTAATAACTGTGAATTTGTTGTCATTTTACTGTTTATATTTTTATCTGCTTTTTCTAAGGTAAGTCCCTTTAACATTTCATATAATAAGGGATTGGTGATGATGAACTCCTTTATCTAGGAAGCATTTTATCTGCATTCCATTCTAAATGAAAGCTTTGCTGAGTAATCTTGGATGTAGGTCCTTGTCTTTCATGACTTTGAATACTCTTTCCAACCCCTTCTTGCCTGTAAGGTTTTTTTTGAAAATCAGCTGACAGTCTTATGGGAACTCCTTTGTAGATAACTATCTCCTTTTCCCTTGCTGCTTTTCAGATGCTCTCCTTATTTTTCATCTTGGGTAATGTAATTATGATGTGCCTTGGTGTGTTCCTCCTTGGGTCCAACTTCTTTGGGACTCTCTGAGCTTCCTGGATTTCCTGGAAATCTATTTCCTTTGCCAGATTGGGAATGTTCTTCATTATTTTTTCAAATAAGTTTTAAATTTCTTGTTCTTCCTCTTCTTCTGGCACCCCTATGATTTGGATGTTGGAACATTTAAAGAAGTCCTGGAGGTTCCTAAACCTCTCATTTTTTTTTTTTTTTGAATTCTTGTTTCTTCCTTCTGCTCTAGGTGGATGTTTATTTTTTCATTTTGTTCCAAATCGTTGATTTGAGTCCCAGTTTCCTTCCCTTCATGGTTGGTTCCCTAAACATTTTTCTTTATTTCACTTTGTATAGCTCTCAATTTTTCCTTTATTTTGCGACCAAGCTCAGCCAATTCTGTGAGCATCCTGATTACCAGTATTTTGAACTGATAGGCTGGTTATCTCTTCATTGCTTAGTTTTTTGTTTTTTTCCTGGAGCTTTGATCTGTTCTTTCATTTAGGCCATTTTTTTGGCCTTGATGCACCTGTTAAGTAGAAAAAGGCGGAGCCTTAGGTGTTCACCAGGGCAGGGTAACCCAGGTCACTGTTTTGTGATGCTATATGTGGGGGAGGGGTCAGAGAGGGAACAGTGTCGCTTGCTCTGCTCTCTGCCGATTTTCAGGCACTTCCCTGTTACCCACAATCAAATTGGGCCCTTCTGGTGTTAATTCTGGGGGGGTGGGGGTGGGGTGGGTTTGTGTGCATTCAAGGACCCTGTGGATCTCTCCAATGAACTCTCCTAGGAGGCTGAGAGTTTCTCCCACTGCTGTTTCAACCCTCACAGGTTTTTTCATTTAGAGTTTTTGAGGCTTTATTTTCCTGTGCTGGAACCGTGAGTTGCGCAGTCTGTCTCACTCCCCAGTTGTTCCTTTAGCTCTGCCAGCTGCTGCTTTGCCCTCCCTGGTCTCCTAGCTATAGCCTTGCCGGGAGACCTCTTCATCTGGCCCCCATCTTCGCCCCTCCTACTGATCTGGATGAATGTTTCTTTCTCAACTCCTTGGTTGTTGGACTTCCATATAGTTCAATTTTGTCAGTTCTTGTTGTTTTTTTGTTTTTAAATTTGTGTTGTCCTTTTTTTGGTTGTGTGAGGAGGCACAGTGTGTCTACCTATACCGTTATCTTGGCTGGAAATCTGTTTACAACAACAAACTTAAAAACAATCAGAACTGCCAGAAAACCAAACTGTACAGAAGCCTGACAACCAAGGAGTTAAAGCAGAAACATTCATTCGGATCAGTAGGAGGGGCGGAGGTGGGTGCCAGGTGGAGAGGACTCCAGGCAAGGCTGTGGCTGGAGGACTGATGGGCAAGGTGGCAGCTGGCTGAGCCCCCCACTTTTTTCCTTGGGGTCCCATATTTGTGTGTGGATAGACTGGAAGATCAACCAGGGAGCAAGACAGACTGTGCAACTCAGGGTTCCAACACAGGAAAATAAAGCCTCAAAAACTCTGACTGAAAAAACCTGTGGAGGCTGATATAGCAGGAGAAACTCCTAGCCTCACAGTAGAGGGAGGTCTATCCTTGGAGAGACCTAAAGGGTCCTAGAGCATACACAAAACCACCCAGCAGGGAATCAGCACCAGAAGGGCCCAATTCGCTTGTGAATAGCACAGGAAATGACTAAAAGCAGGCCGAGTGCTGAGCAAGTGACCTTTTGTGCCCCTCTCCTACAAAAAGTGCCACAAAGCAGTGACTTGGGTTGCCCCACCCTGACAAATACCTAAAGATCCTCCCCTTACTACATAACAGATTTGGCAAGACAAAAGAAAAAAAAGGCCCAAATGAAAGAACAGATCAAAGCTCCAGGAAAAATACAAGTAAGTGACAAAGAGATAGCCAACCTATTAGATGCACAGTTCAAAATACTGGTAATCAGGATGCTCATAGAAATGGTTGAGTATGGTCACAAAATAGAGGAAAAATTGAAGGCTACGAAAAAGTGAAATAAAGGAAAATGTACAGGGAACCCACAGTGATGGAAAGGAAACTGGAACTCAAATCAATGGTTTGGACCAGAAGGAAGAAATAAACATTCAAACAGAACAGAATGAAGAAACAAGAATTCAAAACAATGAGGAGAGGCTTAGGAACCTCTGGGATAACTGTCAATGTTCCAACATCTGAATTACAGGGATATCAGAAAGAGAAGAGGAAGAGCAAGAAATTAAAAACTTACTTAAAAAAAATAATGGAGAAGATCCCTAATCTGGCAAAGGAAGAAGTTCAGAGAGTCCCAAAGAAGTTGGACCCAAGGAAGCACACACCAAGGCACATCATAATTGCATTACCCAAGATGAAAGATAAGGAGAGGATCTTAAAAATGGCAAGAGAAAAGGAGACAGTTACCTAAAAAGGAGTTCCCAAACACTGTCAGCTGATTTCTCAAAAGAAATCTTTCGGGCAAGAAGGGGCTAGAAAGAAGTATTCAAAGTCATGAAAAGTAAGGACCTACATCCAAGATTTCTCTATCCAACAAAGCTATCACTTAGAATGGTAGGGCAGATAAAGTGCTTCCCAGATAAGATAAAAATAAAGGAGTTCATCATCGCCATGCCCTTAGTTTATGAAATGTTAAAGGGACTTATCTAAGAAATAGAAGATCAAAAGCTACAAGGAGTAAAATGACAAACTCACAACTATCGACAACTGAATCTAAAGCAAAAACAAAAACAAACTAAGCAAACAACCAGAACAAAAACAGAATCACAGAAATGGAGATCATGAAGGGTTATCAGTGGGGAGGGGGAGGAGGAGAATAGAGGGGGAAAGGTACTAATTGGTAGGGATAAAATAGGGAGAAGAATACTATAGGAAATACAGAAGCCAAAGAATTCATATGTACAACCTATGGACATGAACTAAGGGGGGGAAGGAATGCTGGAGGGTGGGGGTGGCAGGGTGGATGGGGGATGAAGAGTAGAAACAATTGGGACAATGGTAATAGCATAATCAATAAAATATACTTTAAAAATAAAGAATAAAATGTTCTTGTTTAAATGCAAAAAGTATAAACATTACCTCCAAGAACTGCAGGAAATATAGGATTTTCAAGTACAGTAATATATTTACTAAAACATGTAATACGCTAGACCATAAAACAAGTCTCAATAAATTAAAAAAATTTTATACTGTATGTGGTTTGTGACTGGAATTATATGGAATTATATAATTCCAATGGAATTATTTTAGAAATCGATAACATTAAGGAGGACTGAAAATTCATCTATTTGAAAATTTTAAAAAGTTCTGTTTTAAAAAGAAGTCACATGAACATTAAAGTATTGTGAACTAAATAATAATGCAACCACAACATACCCAGATTTGAAGTATGCAGCTAATGTGATGCTTAGAAAGACATGTATGACTTTAATGTTTATATTATGGAAAAAAGTATAAAATCAATGATCAAAGTTTCCACTCCAAGAAACTAAAAACATAAGAGTAATGTAAGTTTAAAGAAAGCAGAAAGAAGAAAATACTAAAAATGAGACCAGAAGTGAATGGAATAAAAAACAGATAGATAATAAATAAAATTAGCAAAGGCAATAGCTGGTCCTTTGATATCAACTAACAAATCTCTACACCTAGGCTGATTAAAAAAAAAACAAAAAAACCGGAAAACACAAATATCAGGAATGAAAAAAGGGGTTCCCATTCAGATACTACAAATAATAAGCTTTATGTCAACAATTTGACAACTCACATGAAATGGAAAAATGCAATTTAACAAGACTGACACACAATAATAGAAAATTTAAATAGCCCTCCATTTATTGAAATTACATGCATTATCAAAAATCTTCCCCAAAGCAAAACCACAAGCCCATATACTTTTACTCATAAATACTTTCAAATGTTCAAATAAGAAATAAAAACAATGTTACACAAACTTTTCTAAAAGGGAGAAGGGAACTTGCCTTAACTCATTTTTATGAAAACAGCATCATCCTAATACCAAAACTTGACAAAGACAATACAAAAAAGAAAGTTACAGACCAATGTCCCACTTGAATACAGATACTACAACTCTTAACAAAATATTAGCAAATCAAAGAATATATAAAAGGGATCATTATAATGATACAGGTTATCCCAAGAACGCAATATTTGTTTCACATTCAAAGAGCAAGCAATGCAAACCACCATGAACACAAAGGAGTGGTGTCATCAAGATGGAGACACAGGTTGCTCTCGAATTCAGTCCCTCTCACAAGAAAACCAACTAACTCCTGAACAAGACACCAATGCGAAAATCCTAGAGCACAAGGGTATGTCTTACACACTCCTACAAAGAGACTGAGATAGACTGCATTCTAAGACTATGACCACATGGCCCATCCCCCAGGTCAGCAGAGCACTGTGCTGAGAGGGCACCCCAATCCCTACCCAGGAGCTTCTCAAGTAAAAAAGAGAGAGCCCAAAGTGAACATTCAGCTACCCCTGTGGTGTGGGTCACTATTGGTAGGCCCACTCAGATCTCATCTCACAAAGGACTGCAGGGAATCTGTGGGGCTTGATCACTGCAGATCAGACTGTGACATTAGTGGGTGGGGCTTACAGCAATTAGGCCTCAGATCTTGGCAGACTGAGTTCCTACTCAATAGTAGTACCCAAGTAGATATCCTAACCAATGGCTCTACTCATCTGCAGAGCCATGACAGTGGCCCATTCTGACCAGGAAACTTGGCAGGGCACAGGTCTGCTTGATTTGGGACCCCAAACAATGGGTCTTGCTAGCCTCAGGGTGTGTTTTGACAGGCAGGGAAGCTAATTTACGTAGCTCTGCCAATTGCTAAGTGTAGCTCCTGGCGTTGACTGACTGCCCAGGAAGCCTGACTAGAGCACCCCTGGTGCTCTAGCCCAGCTGCACTCGAGCAGTCAGGCCTACCTGTGGCTCTGCTCATCTTGCAGAGCCACACCCATGGTCTCGTCTGGCAGGGGACTTTATGCACAGGTCAGCCTGACTTGCGTCCCAAATAAGAGTCTTGCCAGCTTTGAGGTCTGTTCTTTGGACCAGCCCTGGCAGGGAAGCTGATCCGTAGCCACATCCACTGCTGAACACAACTTCCAATCCTGTCAACAAGAAAACTTAACCACAGCTCCTGAGATCCTATGTAGCCAACTTTGTTGCACCAACTACAGCAGCACTTGAGCAAAGAGAGCTCCGCTAGTAGCCCTGTGTCAGCTGAGCCATTATGGTGACCCCATCTGACAAGAGAGCTCAGTGTATAGTTCTGCCTGATTTCATCCCTAAACAAAGTGCAATGCCAGCACTGGGGCCAGTTCTGAAGCCCTAACCAGGCAGGAAAGATAATTTATATCCCTGCCCACCACTGAAAACAGCCTCCAGACTGGCCTAACCAGGAATCTTAACCAGAGCTCCCCAGATCTGTATAGCTCATCCTGCAACCCTTACTGCAGTGGCACTTGAACAGGGAGCCCAGATGGAGGCCCTACTCATTAGAGCCAGGAAAGTGGTCCATCAGGCTGGGAAACTTGATGCACAGCTCTGCTTACTTCAATTTCAACACGAGAGCTTTTCCAACCTTAAGGCCTATATGGTAGCCCCACATGGGCAGAGAAACTAATTTGTGTGCCTGCTTACTGCTGAATAGAGCCTTTGGCTCTGCTACCAGGGGACCTTGCAGGCTTGAGGTTACCACTCCTAATGGGAGACTGTTTGGATCTGCACTACTAAGTCTCAGACACTCCACCTGACTGAGTTCAGCTCTGCAGAGAAGGGAAGGTAGCTTAGAAATAGGACATTCAGAGTGTGAGTCCCTCGGAGGCTATTGTCTGGGGCCAGGACAAAGTGCTTAGTCCCCTCCTGTAGGCTGGGCTAGCATCGTCCCCAACGAGATACTCTTTTAATCTGTCCTCCTGAGCCTAGTGGCTCTGCCTGGCAGAGCTTGCCCCTGCAGAGGGGACAGCTGGCTGCACCCAACTTCAAATCATGATGCCCATTTCCTGGGGGAACTGGCGTTGGAAACTGGCAGAGACTGAATGGTTTGGCTCTGGAGTGGAGACCACTTTTCCCTCACTCAGTGCATGACCAAATAAGGGACCTACAAGCCCCATCCTGCTGACTCCCTTTGTCCCACCCTATGGAACTTGAAATCTGTGCAAGGGTCTGTGGGGCACAGCCAGCCTGGGCACACTTTACAGTCTTCTTTGGAAGGCTCTGGAGGAACGCCATGCAACCTCAGGTGGGCAGAGTAGCTGAGAGGTGGAGGTGGACCTCAGGGAGCTTCGGACCTTTTATATATTTGCCCCCAGCACTAAGATGGAGAAAGCTAACCTTTGTACACATATTGGCCTCTCCACACACACCCAGGCCCAGAAGATGCAGCCACAAACAGTAAAAAGTTTGGTAGCTCCAGACAAAAGCCCAAGGCTGGTTACACATAACATCTGACATTGACCTGTACCTGAACTTCACCCAAGTGGACCCAGAACCAGCAGAACCAGTAGTGGGCTTCAAACCACACCAGAGTGTAACCCAACTAGTCACACAAGCAGCACACCCAAAGGGAGATTCTGGCAGGCACCACACCCTCCTGGGAACAATTCTACCTCAGGGTGTAGCCCCTGCACAGCATCTCATATACAGTAATCAAGCTGTACCTGTATAGTCAGCCAGCCTGAAGAGTTAATTCCACCCACAAAAAGGCCAACAGCATTCAACTACAATAGGAGGGTGTACATAACCACAAGGAACATTCCTGGAGAAAGAGCTCAGGTGATGTGGAAGACTGTGTCACTGAACTTGACAAAATACTTTCACCATAAAGCCATCATAACAAGTTTGGGAGTCAAAGCAGATCTACCTACACAGAAACAAAATGGGGAATAAACTAAGTATGTCCCAAATGAAAGAACAAGAGACATCTCCAGAATAAAAATGAAATGAAATGAAAGAAACCAAAATACCAGATGCAGAGTTTAAAACAACGGTTATAAGGATGCTCAAGGGGATGAGTGAATAATCTCAGTGAGAACTTAAACGAGGCGATATTGAGCATTAAAAAGAACACAGAAACCATTAAAAAAACCAGTCAGATATAACCAGTACAGCATCTGAAATGAATAATGCACATAAACAAAATGAAGAAAAATGAATCGATCATATCAGTAGATGCAGAAAAACATTCGATAAAATCCAGCACCCATTTATAATAAAAACTCTCAGCAAAGTATGAATAGAGGGATCATATCTTAACATAATAAGGGCCATATATGACAAACCCACAGCCAACATCACACTCAAGGAACAAAGCTAAGTGTTTCCCTTAAGATCAGGAACAACACAGGATGTCTGCTTTCACCTCTCTTATACAACATAGTACTGGAAGTCCTAGCTGCAACAATCAGACAACAGGAAGAAATAAAAGGCATCCAAAACTGGAAAGAAGGAAGTAAAACTGCCATTATTCACAAATGATATGACATTATACACAGAAAACCCTAAATACCAAAAAAATAGTAGATCTAATAAATGAATTAGGCAAGTAGTAACATACAAAATTAATATTCAGGCTTCAATGGCATTTTTATACAACAATAATGCACTATCAGAAAGAGAAATTAACAAAAGAATCCCATTTACCATTGCAAAAAAAATTAAGATATCTAGGAATAAATTTCACCAAGGAGATAAAAGACCTTTTAGAAAATATTAGGATATTGAAGAAAGAAAACTGATGAATATAGAATAAGTGGAAGCATATATCACATTCATGGACTGGATGAATTAATATCATTAAAATGTCCATACTATCCAAAGCAATCTATACATTCAATGCAATTCCTATTAAAATACCTATGGCATATTTCACAGGTCTAGAAATATTCCAAAAGTTTTTATGGAACCATAGAAGACCCCGAATAGCCTCACCAATTTTGAGAAAGAAAAACAAAGGTATTGGAGGTATCACAATACCTGATATGAAACTATACAACAAGGCTAGTGCAATCAAAACAGCCTAGAAATGGCGTAAGCACAGGCATATAGATCAATGGAACAGAACAGAGAGCTCAGAAATCAACCCATGCCTTTATGGTCAATTAATATTTGACAAGGGAGGCAAGATTATACAATTGAGTAGAGAGTCTCTTTAATAAGAGGTGTTGGGAAAACTGGACAGGCACATAAAAAATAAAACTAGACCACCAACATATGACATACAGAAGAATAAACTCAAAATGGATAAAAGACTTCAATGTAAGTCATGATACCACAAAAATTTTGTAAGAAAACATAGGCAGTAAAATATCAGATATTTCTCACAGAAATATTTTTGCCAATGTATATTGGGCAAGGGAAACAAAGGAAAAATAAACAAATGGGATTACAACAAGCTAAAAAGCTTTGCACAGCAAAAGAAACCATCAACAAAATGAAAAGGGAATGCTCTGAATCAGAGAATATATTTGTTAATATTACATCTGATAAGGGGTTAATTTCCAAAATATATAAATAATGTATACAACTCAACACCAAGAAGACAGACAATCTAATTAAAAATTGGGCAAAGGATCTGAATAGACACTTCTCCAAAGAGGACAGACAGAGGGCCAACAGACATATGAGAAGATACTCAACATCACTAATCATCATAGAAATGTAAATTAAAACCATAATGAGATACCACCTCACACATGACAGAGAGGCTACCGTCAATAAATCAACAAATAGCAAGTGCTAGCGAGGATGCAGAAAAAGGGGAACCCTTGTGCACTGTGGGTGGAAATGCAGCTACTGTGTAAAACACTGCGGAGTTTCCTCAAAAAATTAAAAATGGAACTTCCTTTTGACCTAGCAATTCCACTTCAGTATTTCTGAAGAAACCCAAAACATTAATTCAAAAGAATATATGCACCCTTATGTTCACTGCAGTATTAATTACAATAGCCAAAATCTGGAACCAGCCCAAGTGTCCATTTAGTAGATGACTGGATAAAAAAGCTGTGATACATTTACACAATGGAATGCTATGTAGCTGGGAAAAAAGAAGGAAATCTTAACTTCTGTGACAGCATGGATGGACCTGGAATTTATTATGCTAAGTGAAATAAGCTGGTCAGAAAAAGACAAATACCATATAATTTCTGTTATACGTGGAACCTAATGAACAAAATAAACTAACAAGCGAAATAAGAATCAGAGGCATGGATACATGGAACAGACTGATAGTGACCAGAGGGGACGGTGGTCTGGGGACTAGATGAAAGAAGGGGAAGGGATTAGCCCAAAAACACATATACATAACCCACAGGCACAGACAATAGTGTGGTGATAGCCAGAGGGAAAGGAGGATGGGGGCTAAGCAAATATAGGCAAAATGGAGATAAATAGGAATGGAAAGACTTTGCTTTGGGTGATGGTGATGGGTGCACAATGCAGTATGTAGATAATGTTTTACTGAGTTGTACACTTGAAACCTGTATGGTTTTGTGAACCAGTGTCACCCCAATTAAAAAAATGAAAACTGTAAAGTTATTCTTGTACCGTGGTTACGTAAGAGAATACTCTTTTTCTTAGGAAATGTGCACTGATAAAAAGCAAGCGTACAGATATCCATATGTGACTTACCCTCAAATAGTTCAGAAAATAAAATGTGTTTGTGGAGAGAGAATTAAAAAGCTAACGTGGCAACATGTTAAAAATGTTAAAAACCAGGCCATCATAAATTAACAAACAAGTGTTGGAGAGGATGCAGAGAAAAGGGAACCCTAGTGCACTGTTAGTGGGAATGCAGACTGGTGCAGCCACTGTAGAAAACAGTATGTAATTTCCTCAGAAAACTAAAAATGGAACTGTCTTTTGACCCAGCAATTCCACTGCTGGGATTATATCCTAAGAACCCTGAAACACCAATCCAAAGGAACCTATGCACCCCAATGGTCATAGCAGCACAATTTACAATAGCCAAGTGCTGGAAGCAACCTAAGTGCCCATCAGCAAATGAATGGATTAAAAAACTATGGTACATTTACGCAATGGAATTCTATGCAGCAGAAAGAAAGAAGGAACTCCTACCCTTTGCAAAAACACGGATGGATCTGGAGAGCATTATGAAAAGTGAAATAAGCCAGGCGGTGAGGGCAAATACCATATGATCTCACCTTTAACTAGAACATAATCAACAAAAGAAAAAAGCAAACAAAATATAACCAGAGACATTGAAATTATGAACAATCTAACGATATCCAGAGAGGAGCAAGGAGGGGACAGCGAGGAGAAATGTTTTCAGGAACTACTATAAAGGACACATGGACAAAACCAAGGAGGAGGGTGGAAGCAATGGAGGGGGGGAGGGTGGAAGCAAGGTGGGGAAAGTGGTGGGAAGAAAATGCAGACAACTGTAATTAAACAACAATAAAGTAGTTTAAAAAAAATGTTAAAAACCAGTGAATCTGGGTAAAAGGTACATAGGAGAGTTCTAATTTTCTTGCAACTTTTGAACACATAAGAACCTATCCCCAAATAAAAAGTAAAAAGAAAGTATAAAAAATTAAAAGTATAAAAAGTAAATTAAAAATATAGTGACAAGAATACCTGTGGGATCACAGTCCTTGAGTCCTATTTACTGTGTATATTTGCACAAAATAATTCACAACTTGTCTGGATCTAATGCCTCTTTTTTTAAATATATGATTAATAACTGCTTTATGAATTACCCAGGGTTGAGGAAAACTCAGACTTGGTAAAGTAATATATCTATATCTGTATCCATATCTCTATCTATACCTGTATCTGTATCACAATTGATCAACTGATCAATATAATTATGTAATGAAGTTGGGAGGCAGGAAAGTTATAATTACAGAATAAAAAAATCATTAAACAGTATTTGCTTTGCTGCCACATCACTACCTAACATTTAGCCCTGAGACAGAAGCACATGGACCACAGCCCCTGCTGCTCCCTTGCCTCCTCTCACTGCTGGAGCATGGTCATCAACCACCCAGCACAAGATGAACTCAGAGTGACTGGGCAGCAATTCCCCAACAGGGGACAAGTGGGGTCAGAGGGCATATTGCTGACATGGAGAGTTTTTTTAGAACTTAAATGGGAAATTGGCAAGATGAGACATATCTATACTAGAATCAAACCCCACATTTTTCTAAATCACAGTTTGGGAGAAAAACAGTTCTGGCAGTTGCAGAAAATAATCTATATTCAACTCAAAAGGATCACATCTTACCGATTTGTGATGATGTCATCCCAGATATTCATTGGATCCACTTTAGCATCTGGATATCTGTTTGTCCAGGTTTTTAGAAGTCTCTTAAGGGGAACTTGAGATGATAAATTACCTAAAAATAATGTTAGAAGATATCTCTATCCAGAGCTTACTGACCAACTTACAATGTAGGGCTGTCACTAGTAAATAGAAACTTAGTTTAAATGTCTTGTTCAAATTAAAATTTCTCTTCTATCAACAGAAATACAAAGCTACCATATTAAGTATAATATATTCTGACATTAAAACTCAATTTCTTAAGGCTAAAGTGGGGAAATAAACATACAATTTTTACATTTAGTAAAGGTCTACTTCATCCACAATTCCAAAATCAAAAAAGCACTGAAAGCTGAAAAGGTTTTCTTGGGGTTGCAGCCAACTGTCCCAGCAAATCTAATCTGAATTGGCATAGGGCTACGTACACAGGGCTATGTGTACATAGCCCTATGCCAATCTTTGTATGCCATTCACATGAATATTCACTACTGACGCTAGAGATGCATGGCTGTATTTAATTATGGAATACTGCCCCAGCCTTAGTGTATACACAAGGTTACATAATAATAATAATATCCAAAACTATGTGGTTTTAAGGTCTTGGAAAAGGGATTCATAACAATTCTCATAAAATTTAGATTTCACATTGCTAATGCTTTAAAGCTTTATTTTCTTTCTTTTGTTGGTAGAAAGTAGTGGTTAAGAACACAAGCTTAAATCAGACAGTTCTGGGTTCAAAATCTGGATCTTTAATAGTTTGGGAAAATTAATCTTTAAGCCTCTATAAAATGAGGAAAAAGAATCTTTGTCTTATAAAATTGTTACTAAAACTAGATAGTACAGAAAAAAGAGATTAACATAGCTTCTGAAAATAGAAAGCACTTAATTAGTACTTTGAAAAGTATCTTTCATGCTATTCTGAATTACTTGAGACAACAATTACAATTCAAATTTATAAGGAAGTACTCCTTCTTGGCTCTGGGTGGCCTCCAAACACGGGCACCAGGGAAATAACTTACGTGGTGACGGCAGAAAGACCACTATCTGAGCACCGCAGCCTCCCCTCTCCTCAGGCCAGTGTACCTGGCAGCCAGTCACAGAACTTGGGTATCTCAAGGCAGGCTTTCTGTCAGGCAGGCATTCTGCAAACCCCTCTCCGCTTGCACACTCAACTCAGTCCCCTCCCCCAGGAGCCTTTTGCACCCCTCAGACCAGGTTCTGTCACCATGTTTCACATGGGATCCTGTACATGCCTCTGCCTTAGCCTTTATCACACCATGTTGAAATCACCCCACTAGTTTGAAAGCTTCTTCAAGAATGGCAGTCTGTTTTATTTGGCTTTGCATTCCCAGTGCCTAGAATAGTGCTTGACCTTTTTAAACATCCATTTCAATAATCTCAAAATACATATTTTTACAATGAACTCAAAGCAGTTTCTAACCCATATATTAACAATATATATACTTTCAATAAGAAAAAAGAAAAAAATCAGATGTTAAAATTTTTCCATAACTATAAAGATAAAAATAACAGTAGGTTAAAAAAAAATTACCTTGTTTGTTTATAAAGCTGATGAATTCCTGAATTTCTATTAAAGTTTGTACGGATTGCAATTTGGTGAGTCTACTTCTGTGTAAAAGCACATCAATACTAGAATAGCTCTAGGAAAAAGGCATTCAGCATTGTTATAAATCAATTTAAAACTTGAAATTTTAATATAGTGCTATAAAATGTGAAATATAGCAACTACCATACAAACACATAAATTACACAAAATGTCTCAGTGTGGTTAATAATTAGGTCATATAAGCAATTAACAACAGAAGCCAATGAACAAAATGAAGATTTTAAAATTAGGTTTTCAATCATATTTTGGTTCACTGAAATCAATAAAATCAATACAAAGGGCCTATCATTACCTCTATTTGACAATGCTCTTTTTTAAAAAAGATTTTAATTTATTTATCTTTAGAGGGGGAAGAGAAGGAGAAAGGGAAAGAAATATCAATGTATGGTTGCCTCTCGTGTCCCCTGCCAGGAACTGGCCTGCAACCCAGGCATGTGCCCTGACTGGGAATTGAACCATGATCCTCTTGTTCACAGGCCCGCACTCAATCCACTGAGCTACACCAGCCAGGGCTTGACAATGCTTTTTAAAAAATCATAATTCTATAATGTAAATTGCTAAGTATAGAAGCCAATTCTTTTTTCTTCACTAAATTTTCTCCAGTGAACTATTCAACTTTTTTAAAAAAACAAGAACGTTTAAAGAGAAAAGACAATTAAGTAACTATGCCTCCATGATCAATGTATGCCAATGATAAATGTGAGTAGGCTATATAAAACAATGACTTTAAAAATAAATATCAGAAGATTTTTCAGACAAGCAAAAAGGCAAAACAGCAGAAAATGAACAGGGAAGATCGATATTGTTTTCCACAAAGCAAGCAAACTTCTATTAAACTACTTCAAATGGAAAAGTCTGGTCTCAAGTTTTATTTTTTGTTTTTTGCTTAGCAGTGTGAGAAAAATAAAAACCTAAGGAAACAAAAAAATGAAAACTTATAACAGAAAAAAAAAAAGGATTTGAGCCCTGGCTGGCGTGGCTCAGTGGATTGAGCGCGGGCCTGCGAACCAGAGTATCGCGGTTCGATTCCCAGTCAGGGCACATGCCTGGGTTGCAGGCCAGTTCCCCACAGGGGACGCATGAGAGGCAACCATACATTGATATTTCTCTCCCATTCTTTCTCCTTCCCTCTCCCTCTCTCGAAAATAAATAAATAAAATAAAAAGAAAAAAAATGAGTAAATTGTTAAAAAAAAAAAAACATGACTTTTAATAAAAAAAAAAAGGATTTGAAAAGGCATTAGATAAAAAAACAGTAAAGAAAGATATCAGAATAAAATAGAATAAAAAAGGAAATAGGTGGTATTAATAGAGAAAATTAAAATTTCTTTTTGATTTAATTCATGAGTTTAATTATTTTAAAAATATCACAGAAATGGTACATTTCAAATTAGTATGTCTCTATTACCTGTATAAAATTCTGAATGCAATTTTCAATATAATATTTGGCTCTGTCAACATCATTTTGTAAGATGTAAAGAAGACTCAATTCCTGACTATAATGAAGCTCTATAATAGACTTCTGGAGCTCCTTATTCACAGCTTCATCAATAAATGTCAACAGGGACTGGTCATCCTTTCCTTGAAGCAGTAACTTCAGCTTGCTGCGGATCATGTATGGTAGGTAGGTCTCCTAAGGAACGTGAGAATCTATACTTGTAACTCCAGAAAGCCAATTCAAGCACACTTAATTATTTTATTACTATAATTTCTGTAGTATAACTTTATAGGGTAAGATTTAGAGCCAAAGTGATTTTTGTTCATTACTTCAAACCAAAAAACTGTGTTTTTTAAGACATGTTCATTTAAAATTGTTCAATGTGTAACCACAAAATATGCAGGAACACGTTCTATAGAAAGTAGGAACTATGTACTTTTAGCTGAAAGAAAACTGATGTTACATACAAAATGAGGCATCTTAAGCTTAGCCAAGGTAGCAGCTGTGTGAAAGGGACGAGGAGAGCCACTTGCCGAGGAGCTGGGGTGACCCTATGAGTGGGGAACTCAAGGAATTGGGATAGACCCATGTGTAGCCCTTGACCCAGTGCAGAGAAAACAGGAAATATCCTTCCATGTCATCATATCCGGGATGCTAATTTTTATTTTTAAATGCATACCATTTATTTTAAAAGGGTTAGCTACAAGTGGTAAGAGATTTAACAAAACTAAGGAGTTTGTGGGGTGAGTCAGGTTATATAAATATCCTAATGCTTCATGACCACTACTACCTTATTTCTGAAAAGTGTTAAGCAATTTCATTAATTAGAGAATTCCTGACCCTCTAAAATATTTCCTTTAGTGACAGCAAAAATAATTCTACTGACCTGATAAAATGGTTCGCCCCACATTTTATTTAGATCTGGAGGGTTCTCACTATCAACACTGACTGTAGAACAATATGACAATGATTTCCACTCAGCAAGTTGGTTATAACAGTCAAGGGAGGCACGTTCCCAAAAATCCTTCTCGGCTTCTGTGGGTTCACTGTCCACCCACTCTTGTTTATTGAGAGCCTGGCAAAGAAAAGTTTCTAAGATTATGTTACAAACTTCAAAAGAATACAATAGAAATATATTTGAAATAAGGTAGGTAGTATAATATTCACAGTAAGGACAATCATTTTCAGATTTATGATAAGGGAAGATAAAAAACAAAAGGAATATTACAGTAACAAATAAATATAAAAACCCTAACTAAACAAACACCATCTGTCTGAGAAACTCACCAATGAAGCCAATGAACAAAATGAAGACTTTAAATGACCCATAATTAGAATTAAATCAATATTGTGGGTTATTTACTACGTATAAAGTTCTTAGAATAAAAATTGTGAAACAGAATATTTACAGAAAATTGCAGAGAATTATACAACCTGAATTGCTCATTCAAGAGTCTCAAAGGTCACAGACTCTGGATTTCAAATACTTGCGAGACATCTACACTTGGGATAGCCACTGACAACTCGAAACCCAAAATGTATAAAATTGAATTTATAGTCATCTTCCCAAAACCAATTCTCACTTGCTTCTTCATAAATTTTGTACTTGCCAAAGAAAAACTACTCAAACAGAAATTATATAATACTAGCAGATACTGAAATATCTTAGTTTTATAGTATTTGGTAATTTATGAAATGTTTTCTCTCTTATTTTATAATGTTTTATTTTCTTTTTCTACTTATTGAGAGAGAGAGAGAGAGAGAGAGATTCATTTGTTGTTCCACTTATTTATACATTCATTGGTTGATTCTTATATGTGCCCTGACCAGGGATCAAACCCACAACCTTGGTACATCAGGATGATGTTCTAACCAACTGAGCTACACAGGCAGGGCCTTGATGATGCTTTCTTAAAAAGTGTGAGACACAATATTTCACACTTTGGTTATTATGAAACCATTCTCTGCTAGTTGCGTAAAATTTAAGGAATAAAGCTGGAACACTATGAAACTCTAAAATTTAAAACTAACAGTTTTTCTATCCAGAGAACACAAGTATTTAATCAAATGACATTTGCTAGAGATCAATTTTACCTCATTATACTGCTTAGCAGCTTCAGAATAATTACTTCTGGCTTCTTCTAATAACGCTTGCTGAGTGATTTGCTTTGCTCCTATCTCACTGCTAAAAATGCCACGGAGGACATCATATTCTCCAATTGATCTATACAATCTATAAAACAAATCAAGGGAAATGTCAAAATTCATGAGTATCTCAAAAATTTTAAGTATTTATTATAATAAAATGATATTAGGTCAAGATATCACATACTATATTAACTAAAAGATATCTTTTTGTTTCATAAAATTACAAAATCTTGAAAATTTTGAAGTTACCATTAGGTTTTACTACTTTAACCATACATGAGGCAGAAATTATTCTAAGGTGCATTTACAGTGCAATATGAAAATATCACAGGTTTACAATGCACAAATTATGGCACCAAATAAGTTTTTTCCATGTTAATGGTACCACTACAGTAACACTGCATACATCCACAGGTGAGCTATTTAGAATCCTTGTCTAGTTCTAAAATTTGGAAAGTAGTAAAGAACCCAGAAGTGAGTAAAAATTAATCCAGATCTTACTGCTGCTGTGCTTTCATCTGTGTTCTACGGACAATCTCAATTCTACTGACAAGTAATATTCTTATAGCCTTAATGTTTGCCGGAGCATTCTTTATCCTTAGACATTAACACAAATCTGCTTGACCCCATCAACCACATTTCTCCCTTGGTTACTTAGAATAACTAAGATATTCTAAATTAAGTGTCTAGTAAGTTTGTTCCCTTCCCCATTAAAATTTTTCCCTCCTGTAAGTGCTTTAACACAAATGTCACTGTTCTTAAATCTGCAGTTACCCCGACCAGTCAGCCAAGTGCGGCTTCCTCCTTGGTTTTTCTCCAGTTTGGTCCCTTTCCAGGTATAAAATCTTATGTGTTTTCATAAAAAGAGACCCATGAGCTCTCTCTCAGAGCCTACTGTTACAAACTTAGATAAAAATCTTACACATATGGCTCTCTTAGAAAAAAGTAAAGATAAACCTTAAACTTTAACAACTCAAGAGCCCAAGAGGAGTTGGTGGTTATAAACATTTTTCAGAAACTCGGCACAGATCAGCCTCTTGTCCAACTTACATGGCCCTGAGATGCCTGGGTCCTATATACAATAACAGAGGCAAAACCATGACTGTGACATACCAAGAAACGCTAAATCATGTTCTCAAAACTGTTTGAAGGAAATGCAAAAGTATTATATACAAAAGTATGAGAAAGTATTAAATAAAGTTAGAAAAAATATTTAAAAGTGTGTGCTTCATTTACCCAGTAAATACACATTACATGAGTTATCACTCCCCAAAAATGCTAAATATACAAAGTGTTACTTGCTGATCGCATACAGGGTAGGGTAAAAGTAGGTTCATAGTTGTCTGTATGGAAAATAATATAGTAGTTAATAAACAGTACAAGAACAAACTATGTTTTGTGCATTCACAATTATAAACCTACTTTTGCTCCATCCTATATAAATGAAAGACAGAATGCCAAGCAAGATGCACTCTCCGAACCGTGTCCTAGGATTTATCTCGCCTCTCAGAGAACTCATCGCTTCCTACTTGGTATTATGGTTAGTTAAGTATACAAGCACACACATTTCCTGCTGGATGGCTAGTTTTGTGAGTTGTGAGAAAGGTCGAATTCATATTTTAATTCTTCTCAGCTGACACAATGCCTGATCTGCTCATAGCCTAAATTTAAAGAGACAGAAATGACCATAAAACAGTGAAAAATGCAAAGAATCTGCACTTTTTTACTCTTTTTCCCTAGAACCTTCAAGATCTAAAAATCAGTGTTATAAAATAGAAGCTCAAATTAAATTTCACCTTAATCCAGCAGGCTTCTCAGGCTTCCCTTACCTGTGGTTTTGCCTGTTATGATAAAACCACAGGTAGGGGAAGAATCAGATAATGAAAAATGACATGACTACAAAATGAATTTTTTTCCTGAAATAAAGAAAATAACTGGACAAAATTATTCCTAAAAGTTTGAATCCTGATGAAAATAATAAATCCTCTATTCTGTATAACAAAGCAGCAAAAACATTCAAAATACTAAAAACTATAAGTTACAACTACACTTTATAGGAAAGTAAACTTGGTGCATAATATCCAAAGTCCAAAAAGACTGTATAATGAAATAAATTAGTCAGGTTTAATTAACCTTTCCTTGGGTGAGACACTCCTTGACATGGCAACTACTCTTAACTCATGGAATGGTACTCAACCTGAAAGATTTTTGTGTTACTATCAACTTTACTTGTTCATTTGCTGCCAAAATGAAGTCAAGATTTTTCTGTATTATTTTGGTGAAATTCACGGTTTTCCCAACAGTGTCTGGATCACAGAGCTTACTTGGCAAGTTCCATCCATCTGAGAACATCAGGAGAGAGGCAGGGCTTCCCCCGAACTCGCTTGGCAGGTGGCTCTTGAGGTACCAGGTGGAGCAAGGCCTCTTCCAGAAGGCGGATGCCCACTGGCTGCTGCAGACTGGCCAGGCAGCCCACACTGACAGAAGCTGGATCAAGGCTCAGCAAGTCTGTGTGTTGGCAACTTATTTCCTGTGAAACCACAAACACATGTAGTTATTTAACTTGTGGAACTCTGTGTCTTCACTAGTCAATAAGTCATTCTACTAAACATAAAAAAAAAGTTTTGATGTAAGCAGTGATATAACCAAAAGTTTCTTTGTATGATTCTTTTAAAATTTTTTCAACCTTCAATTTGCTCAAAGGAGCTTTTATTTTTATACTTCCATTCCAGGGATTAATTTAAAGTAAAAAAAAAAAAACAACCTAGCAAAATATGAAGATTTTAATATATACTCTATATATCCAAACAATAACTGCAGTTTCCAGGAATATTCAGCATAAATCGATGAGAAAAGCAGCTGAAACAGAAAGATTTCCTATCTGATCATCAGAAAGAGATCTTCCCATCTCTTGTCACCCAAGAATTATTATATCCCAGGACCTTCATGTTGTAACCCTCGATTTGAGCCTCCTGTAGACACCAAAACAATGTTGTCTGATTGCATGTATCTTGAGATTTATCCCTATTTGCCCAAGAGATGTCTTTCATGAGATGGTTTTAATTAATAAACTATTGGGATATCATTTCTTTATATGTAAATATATACTCATAATTTAAATGAGTTCCATAAATCTGTTTTGAGGAAGCTTGACTCTTCTGCACAATTTTTTTTAAAAATTTATTTATTTTAATTGTTCAAGTAAAGTTTTCCGTCTTTTACTCCTATTCCAGCTTGCTGACAGTGTCATTTCACTCTATAAAGAATGATTTGCTAGCCCTGACTGGCTTGGCTCAGTGGGTTGGGCATTGTCTCACTGAGGTCATATTTCAATCCCAGTTCCAGGCACATGTCTGGGCTGCAGGCCAGGCCCCTGGGTGGGAGTGTGTGAGAGGCAGCCAATCCACGTTTCTCTCATACATCGATGTTTTTCTCCTCTCCTTCTCCCTCCCTTCCTCTCTCTCTAAAAATAAATAAATAAAATCTTTAAAGAAAGAGAATGATTTGCTAAGCAAAAAACTTTAGACAATTGACTTCACTTCTTATAATTCCAAAACAGAACAAATGAAGCCTAATTTGTAAAATATTGACTGTCTCCTGGAACTAATAAAATCACTCCTTGTTTTTGACCTTTATTACATTGTAGTAGGTGAAGACAGACTGAATTTCTTTGTTTCAAATATTCCAGTTTTTTAATGGAGATTTGCATATAGAACATCCTCAGCAAGTATTTTTGTGAAAAAAAAATCAAAATTTTATGTAAAGTTCAAATAAGCAACGAATAGGATAAATGTAGGGCACCAAAATAGGATAAATGTAGGGCACTTTTTCTTGTCACTGTGTCACAAGAAAGGTGCCAAACTTTTTTTTCTTTCAGTTTGAAGGATATAGTCTGGATTTTTCTCTCAGTTTGAAGGATGTAGTTTGGATACAGCATAGACAAGAAACTCACTGAAGGAAGTTCTGGTGAGTCAAGAGCAACTCAGAGACAGTCATCCTTGCTAAAAATGAACTCACATGAATGCTATAGCAAATGTACTATGATTACATGGAGAGAGAAAACAAATCATAGTTTCAGATATGAACCCCACAGAGAAAGTCATCAAATGCTGCAAATTGCAGCCACTGACTTGTATCTGTGCTGTTTTTCCCATGGTCAGTGTCAAATTGTAAGGTCTAGGGTGGCTAGAAGTTATTTATTTACTTAATGACAGTTAATGACTTTCTTAAGTAACAATGAAAAAAACTACTTTTTAAAATAAAGGAACAAAACTAGAAGTTCAGATTTTAAAAATCACCACAAAATCTCAATGTAAAGAGAAAGTTACTTTGAAACACTGGCTGATTCAATAAAATTACTCAAAATTTATCTTTATGTGGCCAGGACAAAAACAACTAAAGAATTCTTCTTGTAGATTATAAACCAATGAAATTAGAATGTATTTAAAAAACTGTAACAGTTTCATGCTACATCAAAAAGAACAAAACAGAAAAACCAAGTACTCATCTTAGGGAATTATTACCCAATTAGTGGGCAAACTAAAGCTACTAATAAATGATATTTAAAAATATAATTTTAAAAATTATTCCATGAAGATTATTAAAAATACTACAACCAAAAAGATTTTATATTACAGACTTATTAATGATCCATGTTTTGAGTGGCAAATATTTCTTACATGAAAAGGTAGTCTTCCAAAAAGTATGTTTTAGCAAAATTCAGAGTTTGCCTACATTAAGTTCTCTGCTCAAACCACATTGCCTTTGAAAGGCTCTTTCTGACACTATTCCTAAGTAGTGTGTATAATAATACACATATCCCTGATCAAAAGGCATCTTATATGTACCTGCTTAATTATAAGCTATGTTCTTTAGTTAACTTCTGTACTAGTCAAGCTTTTTTTCTTTTTAACATTTTACTTATTTACTTTTAGAGAAGGGGGAAGGGAGGGAGAAAGAGAAGGAGAGAAACATTATTGTCTGAGAGACTGCATGCCCCTAATTGGTGACCTGGCTTGCAACTCAGGCATGTGCCCTGACTGGGAATTGAATGGGGAACCTTTTGGTTCACAGGCTGGCACTCAATTCACTGAACCACATCAGCCAGGGCTATACTATTCACATTCTAGGACACTTTTTACTACCTCATATTCTGTATCAGCCTGTTTATTATTACCTGTCACTCATCTGAAATACTCCCTGAGGACAGAGAGACTTATGCTTCTTCATCACCTCCCTACTTAGAACAATGTCAATCAACATCTCTTCAATGTAGTCAGGAAGCCAGAAAGAATTTGGTGAAATACTACTATTTAAGGAAAAACAACTACACAATATGCAGGGGTAAGTAAAACCTGAAGCAAATGGCTTATTAAAAATCAGAGAACTGTGATATCAAGTTTCATTTCTGATTATACTGTCATATATACATATATATATGTATATATTTAAGTATATATAAATTACATTTACCCATCTGGGAAGAGTTAACCAAAACACAGTACATTTCCTCTCTTAAACACCTTGTATCTGAACTTGTAAAACAAATGCAATTATTATGACATAGTCATGCAAAGGCAAAGTAGATAATGAACATACTACGAAGTGCGTATGTGTAGACTTTTACCTGTATACAAGAGACAAAAGGTGGAAAGAAACAGAAAGTGGTGTTAAGAAAATGACTGAAGTCCTGCTGCAACTTTTGAGTAATGTTGTTTTTCTCGGACATGGTCTTATATTTTTCCATCTCTTTTATAATCGAGGAAAACAAGCTGCCAAAAAGCTGCTTGGCAATTATTGGGTCTCTCTGTAAAATATTCAAGACAAAGACACATTAGGATCTGCAGTAAAAATGCTTGAATTTACCAACTACCAAGGCCTTATTTGAAAACACTAACTGTTGCAAACATATCCACTAAACATCTATTTCGGAAGTTTTAACAGGCATTGACAAGGCGACTGTTTGGAATCTAACCAAACATATCTGTTTGACATGTGTCTTATGAAAGGCATGACAGCACAGATTTCGGACCCAGAGATACGAATTTAAAAGCTGGCTTAATCACATGTGAAACCGCATACCTTAATTCCTAAGTGACTCTGGGCCTTCAGATTCCTCATAGTTAAAATGAGGGTAACAGAACACTTCTCATGGGTTTTGGTAAAGGCTAGGCAAGATAATGCATGTCAAGTGTTCAGCGCAGTAACTGATAAAATCTTGGAGAAAGACTAAATTAGAGTTTTAGGTATTAATCCTCACATGAGCATCATTGCAAAGCTTAAGATAACTAACCAATGAATGTAACTAAAATCCCAGTTTTAACTTTCAAAATCCCATCATTCTGACCATTCAAACTATTAAACCAGAAGGAGCCATGTGCGTGTTTTCATGTTTTGGCTCTTCATCTCTCCACCGCTTTCACAGCTTCACCCTCATACGCCATCACCACAGAACACTACCCTTTATCTGTGTCTGCAACACCAGTTCTAAGGAGCGTTTCTGGCATGCTGTGTCTATATTTTTTAAATGATGGCATAAGTGCATGAATAAAAATTTTAAATTATCTTGTTTGATAAAAGTTGTGTCTGAGGAAAAAGTACAATTTGACTTATACTTTGTTAATTTAAGAAATGTATTTGTCTTATGAAAGGTTATAATAGTTGCTATATAAACTTTTAGAAAATACAAATTACAATAAAAAAAGAAAATAAACATCGCCCATAATTATACTACATAATGACAGTCACCGTCACGGTTGGTCTCTTACTGACATGCACAGTCTTTTACAGTGTCTTGTAACCTGCTTGTTTCATTTAACATGTAGCAGACAGGTTTCCATGTCTAAAATGCACTGATTTTTGTGACTCATGTAGAAATTCCTTTATTTTCCAGGGAGTCTCACATGGTCAGTCTGTTACTTAGTTACCAACTGCAGCGGTAACTAAGACAAACAATGTCTTCAGAGCAATAGGAGTCTGCTGCCAGACTAGTTAATGGCTACTTTACATTCTCCTTTCTAATACTTTCCGCAGGCAAGGCCCGATGGATGAAGACCAGCAGTCCGGGACAGCAGAGGGGCCCTCCTCTGTTTCATCAGCAGCTGCATCCTAGCTTAGAACAGTCTGTGGCACACAAGAGGAGTTACTCCATATAGTACACTTTGTTGAATAAATTAAAGTATTGGAATTTGAAAAATTAATAAAAATTTGAATAAACACATTCCTCCTTAAAGAAAAAAATATAGTCATGCTTTTTCAAAACAATATCTACCATCTTTTTTTGACCAAGAACAAATGAGATGAGCTGACTTGCATACAGGCGTCCAGCAGTCTCAGGCTTCCTAACCTATTACCAGCATCACAGATCGCATACCTCTCCAGTGTGAAGAGGAGTGAATTATGCCCACAAGGGCAGGTGTTGACATCACTTGTGAAGCAACGATGTGAGCACATGCATGGAAGGCACTAGAGAAATTGGGAAATAGTGGTAACATAGAAAAGGCACTGGACAAGACATCAAAACAAGGAGGCCACTGCCCTTATTCCACAACCCGTGAGGTATATGGCTTTAGCCACGCTATCCATTCTTTGCTAATCTTCAATTCCTCATCTGTAAATGTGTCGAATAACAGCTTCCATGTCCCAAAGTTACTGGGAGAATCCAACGAAAGCAGTGTGAAAGCAGTCCCTAACAACCAAGAGCAACTGTGATGGCAATTCCACGAACCTGTACATAGGATAAAACTGCACAAAATCTTTCTCAAACACATGTACAAATGCAGAGGAAAACAATGAGACTGAACAAGGTCTGCAGTCTGGCTGACACTGTGGTAACACTACTGGGGGAAGCTAGGTGCAGGGTACATGGGACTATGTGCTAGTTTCACAAATGTCTGTCAATCTGTTATTATTTAGATTAAATAAAAAGCTTAAAAAAGTCATGGGCTATGCTGATAAAACCTATTATTATAATCAATATTAGTATTGGAAACTTAAGTACAATAAAATATAACTAGTAATTCAATAAAAGTCAAAAGAATCTTAATCAAGCTGTTGGGGGATAAATATCCTGTTTTTATAAAAAATTCAGCTAGAAAACTTCTAATTTTACACCTAACGAGTTAGAAACAGTATCTCCAGTCTTCTGCTATTTAGAGAACACAGAGAAGAATACTGATTCCACTGATAAACTGATAATCTACTGATTCTACACCTCTCCCAAAAGGATTTTATATATGCAATGATATAAATGGCTTAGCACACTAAAGTGATTTTTTCACATTACTTTATTCTAACATTATTGGTAAGAAAGTTAGATTTTAATCTCTGATTTCACAGATTAAAGCACTGGTTCAGAGCATTATGCACCCTGACAAGCACTCCCATTGCAGGGTTATCATCTGCATGACTCCGAAGTGAAAAGAAGTTTTGGTGTGAGGAAATGGCAGAGCTCAGAGCTGAAACAAGGTCTTCTAACCAAGTTCACTGTTTAGGACAAATCCACACCTCATGTATGACATAGTGGGACTGTTTTAATGGTTTTTATTCACACATAGAAAATGCAGTGTTCAAGGACCAACCTGAGCCACGGCTTGCAAGGGGGTGATCAGGCTGCTGTATTTAATCTGAATGTCAGGAAGGTCTCCTTGACGGTAACTTCTGTACAAAATGACTTGAGCATCGTGCTTCATTTTTAACTCACTCTTGATCTCCTATAATAATTAGAGCCAAAATGAAAGATTTGAGGTTATTTGAGAAAATCAGTAGAACACGAGCTATGAAACTGAGTACTCATCTTCAACATAAAAGTGAATCAATGACAATTTGTACCCAAAATGGTTCAGTCACTATCTTTGACCAGTTGATGATAGATGTTAAGTCAAAAAAAAAAAAAAAATCACTGTGGCAGATGAGCAGTAAAAAGAATGTAAATATCTACTACAAAGTAACCTGAAAACTTTTTAAAGCCATAAATCAGAGTTGTATTTCCTTAATTACTCTTAGAATAAACCTTAGCCATGAGGCCCAGCATGACCACCACAGCCCCTCCTGCAAGCCAGATTCTCCAGGCCCTGCTCACCCACCAAGGCCAGTCTGGGTTTTCCATTCGTCCTTAATCACCCCAACCCATGATTCTCCCCCATGCAGGGCTGTGGGTAACTGCTCATCTCTTTGCCAAAATGTCTTTCTACAGCTTTTCATTTACCATTTGGTTCCTATCTCCAATACAATCTTTTGGAAAAGGCCCACTTCACTACTTCTTCCTCCACACACGCTCATTACTTGGTTAACTGGTTAACATCCAACATTGCACATATTACACCCACTTCTTTACCACTTGCACTGAATAGTTCCAGTCACCGAGAACAATGCTCCAACAAACGACCACAAGTGCATGGCCTTCTGATAATTGTTTTCCATGTTGTTCTTGACAAGTGACCAGCCACTTCAAATCAGAATGCCAATGTCAGAGGAAACGTGTGGCTCCATAGACCAGGCTATTCCACATTCCTTAATTACTAAGGAGGCTTTTGGATCAGGTCAACATAACTGCCATTTCTAACTAACCATCCTGGTTTTATCTCTTCCTTCTGCTGCCTAGATACTGTTATTTCCTTCAGGCATGCCTAGTCAGGTTTAATTAGGAGCCCTCCAGGTGTGATGGGGCCAGTAAGATAAGCTTGGGATAGTGATTTTGGACCCTAATCCTCAAAAGAATAGTTGCAGTTATAGAGACAAGAGCAAGAAGAAAAATAGAGTGGATACAGAAGATACAGTAGAACCATTCAACCACTTTATACTCAGATTTGAAAGTTGATTAATTGGTTAAGGATTTAAACTGAATTACAATAAAGACGGTTTTTTTCTTTTACTTAGAATATAGTCTTTTTTTCTTAAAAATTTTTACCATAATTACTGATTTATAAGTAAGACTGAAACTATGGCAAACAAATTATTTCACTATTTGCACATTCTGAAAAATGTTCAACTGTTAATTCATGCCACAATTGTGCCTCGAATCACTGCTTTCAGCAGATAGCTCAGGTCTTTCTGCTGAGCCGTGCCCACCCCTTCCTCTGGGACAACAGTTCCCTCCAACCAGGTACCTCCACGGAGAGTAGTGGGTCAAGACTCTGCCCTTGAGGCAGAGAGTAGGGCAATCCCTTCCCAGCAGCTACAGTTACAATACATAAAATTCAGGAGTAATGGGTGGTCACGATTCCACCACACAGAGAAAGTCAGTCTGTTTAGAGAGAACAAATCTAAGCTGTTTGTTCTCTAAGCTGAAAGAAGGGGCAGAGATGGGGTCCTGACAGTGCCTATTAGCCAGGAAGCACCAGATTCAGGGGATGACCCACTCATGTTTCATTCCAATTTCCCAAACCTTATCAGTGAGTCTTGGAAGGCAGCTATGCTCACCACTATACCACCAACGCCAACTTATCGGTGAGTCTTGAATGCCCCTTATATCTACATTAGTCAAAGGAGACTACGGCTCATAAATACCTTCAGGTCAGATAGTGCTGCTTTAGTGATTTTGGTTTGTAGAGCAATATTGGAACCAATATCTGGCAGAAAGCTTGTTTCCTTAGTGTATGAGTATGAAATAGATATTCCAAACCAATCAAATTCTTGAGAAACATACAAACCTTCTCTCGTTTTTGTTCAGCAACATTTTTTTTTGCATAAATCAAACTGAGCTTTTCCCGGTCCTTTAAAAATCGTCTGCGTAATCTTAATATTTCTGCCCGATTGTCTGTACCTGAAGAATAAAAAGCAGGTTGTTACAGTTGACCAATTTAACATTTACAGTTGACTCTACCTCATTCCCAGAATCCCCTAAAACACAAATGAGATTGTTTGCTTACCTCCATTTTTTACTTATATTTTGTTTTTCTGTTTCTTTTTCTTAAGCTTTATTTTTTCTTATTTTTAGAGAGGGGAAGGGAAGGAGAAAGAGAAGGAGAGAAACATCAATGTGTGGTTGTTTCTCACACGCCCCCCTTGGGGATGTGGCCTGCAACCCAGGCATGTGCCCTGACTGGGAATCAAACTGGCGACCCTTTGGTTCACAGGCCAGCACTCAAACAACTGAGCCACAGCAGCCAAGACTTCTTCGTTTCTTTTAAATGACATAAGCCTATGCAGTGCAGATAACTGATCAGTTTTGGAAGATAGAGAACAGAAAGCTAAAACTAGCTCAATCCACTCCTAGTGCTGAGGTAGAGAGAATGTGCCAGAACAGCGACAGTGGAGAAGACTTGAAAGGCTCAGAGACTGGCAGCAACAGCACCTCCAGAGAAGGTGAGAAAAGTGAGGCTGAAGCATGAGATGTGGACTGAAAGCTCAGTCCCCATGCTGTGGGTATAGAGCGGGGTAATGGACACAGGGTCTGGAAATGACAAAAGTCAGCAGGGTTGGAGGCAGAGAAGATACAGTGACCATGAAGACATTTGGAATCTGCAGCTTCCTCCTCCCACTTGGTCTCCAGACTTCTGCACCCAGGCCTTTATCCTGCAGGCCAGAAATTAGAGATTTTGCCACTAGACAATCAGCCAGCACAGAAGAGCAGACGGGGACAGTGACATGAATTTCAATGTCCTGGTGCAGTCTGACCTCTGCTCGGTGAAGACCAGTTAGTATGCACTACCAATTTGCAAGGTATTCCAAACACTTTTTTAGTGTCCTACCTGGGAACACACACGAAAAGCCAAAAATCATCAATTATTATGAGGAAAACTTCATATATGAAAGACAGAAACCAAAATAAACAATAGCAAATGAGCCATTACTGAAATCAGACTATGCAGAAAAAAATTTAAAACATGATATTTATCAGAAAGATGAGTAGATACTGCGACCACCATGGATCAAGGACTGAAGGAATGTTCAGAGAATAAGAAAAACTTACAGAAATTTAAAATATGATATCATAATATAAAAGGAAGGGTTAGAAAATAAGGTTGAAGAGATTTCTCAGAATATATAGCAAAATGGACAAAAGAACAACAATAAAATTAGAAGGATAATCCAGAAGATATGATATCCAAGCAACAGGATTCCAAAAAGAGAAAACTGAGATAAGGAAATCATCAACACAATCACCCAAGAACAATCCAGAACTGAAACATATGAATTAGCAGTCTGAAAGAGCCCTGAAAAATGGACTAAAATAGGCCTGAACCAAAGAATACTTTTGTGAAATTTCCTAAAGCTGGTTTAAAAGAGATCGTAAGAGTATCCATAGAGAAAAGATTCAGTTCTTACAAAGGATCAATAAAAAGAATGACATCAGGTTTCTCAGTCACAATGCTGTGAACTAGGGAACTTCTGTGAGTTCACATCTGGAATTCTGTAGCTAAACTACCCATTAGGTGTGTGTACCACTAAAAGCAATGTATGGCATCAAAGATACTTACTACTTCTGATCCCTTTCTCAGGAAGCTAACTGAGGAGGTTTTCCCCCCAAAAGAAGGAACTAAACTAATGGAAGAAGAATCAGGAAAGGTGGACAGAGCAGGATGCAGGTGACAGCCAAGGAGACACCAAAAGTAAGCACCCTGGAATGAGGCAGCTCGGAGGCTCCAGGAGAGATTTCTTTTTAAGGATTTTATTTATTTATTTTTAGAGTGGAAAGGAGGGAGAAAGAGAGAGCGAGTGAGAGAGAAACATCAATGTGTGGTTACTGCTCATGTGGACCCTACCCTCCTGGGGACCTAGCCTGCAACCTTGGCATGTGCCCTGACTGGGAATTGAACCTGTGACTCCTTGGTTCCCAGCCCACGCTCAATCCACTGAACTACACCAGCCAGGGTGAGATTTCTTTAAGAACACGAAAAATGTATATATGTTGGGATACAATAAAACTAAACAACTCAGAGGAAATTTTTGATAAATATGTAGAAATCTAAGCATCTAAACCAAAATATTATTAATGCCAAGAAAAAATTATTGTATTAAAAAGAAAAAATAATCATCGACTCACTCATGGTTCAACCACAAATACTATTTATGTAGTCAAAATGAAAGGAAACTAAATACTGATGAAATGAAGACTAAGACGTAATTATATCAGAAGATGAAGGCATAGAAAGAATTCATCGTGTGTGTGTGTGTGTGTGTGTGAGAGAGAGAGAGTGAGAGAGAGAGAGAGAGAGAGAGAGAGAGAGAGAGATGGGGCTGCAGGGCAAGAGGGAGCCAAATCCTTAATGTTTGTGATGTGAAGCCAAATGATACTGAAAGAAAATGAAGGTAAAAATATAAAAAGACTGACTGTTTGGCGAGATGGAAGTAAACACCAAAAACTTGGCTAAAATGGTATAATTGGTTGCATCTTTCATTTCTTCTAACAAGGTTTGGAAAAGTATTTGACTCTTTGAACTACACGCATGAATTACTCTGATACAAATAACTAAGGGAAATAAAAAATTAAATGATAGAAAAGTGTTATTTTAATTACATTACAATTTCAAGTTTTTAAACAGTATTCTCTTTCAATGACAGTAATTAGTAATATAGTAGGAATTAACTGTGTATTATAAACCTCCAAATGTTCTTCTTTGGGCAAGAAAATACATGTACCCTAACGAAGACAAGAAGTGAAATATTTTAAATCTACAAAGCTACATGAGGAGATTCAAGTATACTATTCAAATTACTCTTAGTATTTATTTTACCTAGTCAGTTCTATGACTGAGTTTTCTGAAATCCACATATAAAACTTTTTTTCACTTTTTAAAAATTTATTTTATTGTTGTTCAATTACAGTTGTCTGTATTTTCTTCCCACTCCCCAACCCCCTCCAAACCCACCTTCCTCCCTTGCTTCCAACCTTCCCCTTGGTTTTTTCCATGCGTCCTTTATAGTAGTTCCTGAAAACCTTTCTCCCCACTGTCCCCTCCCTCCTCCCCTCTAGCTATTGTTAGGTTGTTCTTAATTGCAGTGACTCTGGTTATATTTTGTTTGTTTTCTTTTGTTGATTACGTTCCAGTTAAAGGTGAAATCATATGGTATTTGTCCTTCACAGTCTTGGCTGATTTCACTTAGCATAATGCTCTCCAGTTCCATCCATGCTGTTGCAAAGGGTATAAGCTCCTTCTTTATTTCTGCTACATAGAATTCCATTGTGTAAATGTACCATATTTTTTTGATTCATTCATTTGCTGATGGGCACCTAGGTTGCTTCTAGCACTTGGCTATTGTAAATTGTGCTGCTATGAACCACATATAAAACTTTTATGGCAAATGGTTTAAAACTTAGGTCTCACCTCTTATCTTCCTATACATGGTCCTGCAATTCTACTTACATCATCAGTGACATTTTTTTCACTCTAACAATTTGCATTCTGTACAGTAACTCCTGCCATTCTTATCAATTTCATTTCTTTCTGAGCTTCATTCCCCATTCAATGAAGAAACTAACCAGCCCAGAGTTGGTCACTCACAGTCACCCTGAGTCAACTGGACTGCTGCAAAAGCACACACATCTTTAGCAATTCTACAGAAAGCTGCACACAGGTTTGATATAAGCAGATGTAAAGGGTCAGAGAGACAATTTATAAAAAATGAAAAGGTGACAGTTACTTTGGGACTTCATTTTTAACTCTGGGGCTTTTATAATCAAAGTTATAGGGAGGTCAGACAACCATGTGGATCATATACTAGTTTGATGGAAAAACAGAAAAGGAAGAAGACTGTAAATAAAAAAGACTGGTAGGAAGTAGTCAAGTGTGGAGAAAAAAAGAAAAGGAGCGGATTCATCAGCCCTCTGTCAAACTCACGGTTATGAACAAAAAGAAGGATAGGGTAGATTTATCTTTCTATAATAAATTTAGAGAATTGTGTATGGCCACAGATATGCAGCATGAAATTGGGAAAAAGAATAGATGGGAATAAGAAAAGTATTTGTATGTGAAATTTTTAGTTCCTACAATTAAATAAAAAGGAGTTTACTGTCACTCTTAATTTTAGTTATATCTATTTAAATCCACATGTTGGCATTTCCCCAGGTTTCTGTCTTAGAACTGTTTCTTCATACTTTTCTTCCTCTGGGTTTTCACGCACTCCCAGAGCTACGATTCTCATAAGGCACTACTAACTCCCAAACTGACCCCCACCCCAGCCCTCTCAGTGCTGCGTCTGGAAGCTCTGCCAGCCCTTTCCACTCAGTCCTCCTGCCATCGCCCATGGGCTCACCTGTCTTTCCCACCCCACCTTCCTCCCATAACCAGTAGTTGCTTTGACCTCCACCTGTCTGCCCTCCTCAGATTTTCCATGTTGTTCCACACAAACCTCCCCAAAAGGTCATTCAGAGACCTTGGGCCTGTCACTGCTCAGTTCCTGACCTAAAGCAGTGGTTCATTCTAAAGCCACACCCCACACTCTCCAGGCTGTTTTCTCAACACTCTTTACTTTTACTCCTGGTGTGTTCTGAAGCATCATTTAATTGGACTGCTACAATGCACTGCTAGAGTGGGCTCTTAATAAATGTTCACTCGTTCTATACTCCTCCATCTCTGTCCTTGTTCATCCTTTCCCTTCCCCTACGTGAATCCCCCAATACTAGTCTCAAAGGCAATCTCTTCCTGCAGGTCTTTCCTGAGGCTCCATCTGGAAAATGTATCTATTTGCTACCTGGATTTAAACCCTCTCCTTGAGACTTAGTTTACTAATTCTGCTTCATCCCATGAACACCTACCTATTGCCTTACCCACCCCTACTGTTCTGAAAAGTCACTAAATAAATGGATTGAGTTCAATTTACCAATAGCTTTCCTGAAACACATAAAACTATAATTTTAACATGCCCAGACATTTACCAAATTAAATTTAATTACAGGCTATAAGTATATGTGAATACAATCAGAAATGTGTTTTCCTTATCTAAGCCTCTCCACTGATTTCAGCAACTGCACATTGCAGCAAGCTTACTTTACCTTTTGTTTTGTCATCCACCTTGTCCCCTGGAAGGCTCAGCCTTTTTTTCCCAAAATCAGGTCCCACTGACTTCAAGGGTGTTCTTGGTGATTTTTCACCCTTCTTGCGAGCAAACAGTAAGGAGGAAGACAAGGAATCAGATGATGGAGAGACCATATAATCTACCAGTGGGTCAATACTGCTCCCAGTCAGCCAATTAAAGGAGTTTCTTCCATCTGCAAATAGGCACAACCAGAGATGTCACAGCATGGCAGCACCATACAGCCCTGCCACACCTGCCCCAATGCCCCTGCGCCAGGGCAGCACCTACTGCCATGGCACTGTGTGAGAGAAGGGGGCTTCATCTGCCCCAGGGCGCACCTGTGACAGGGACTGCGGACAGCTCCTCCAGGGAGGCGGTCATGTCACAGCAGGACACTGGGTGGAACCTCCATGAGGTCAACAGTAGACAACCCAAGGCAGCTCAGGTGTGTCCCCATTTGTAAAGCAGAAAATATATCACCTATTCCTTCAAGCTACTGTGATAATTACAGGAATAATATTTTGTATCTACTAGGATCCTTGATTTCTAATATCAGTGTCATAAAACTTTCGTTGTATTATTCAAATTAGCCCTACTTCTAGATCCAAGAGAATGTGAAAAAAATTGTACAAAGGAAACATGTTGGAGTGTTTCTATAAAATAATTCAGATATTTTACTCTACAATGTGTACTGTGCTAATCAAATGAAATAGTTGAAGAATTTGAAAAAGTACAATATACTATAAACAGTAAATAAATTTGGTTTAGCTGTACTTTGCTTCTGGGATATAAGATTTTGAATTTGATGTACTAAATAGATTTTTCTGGACAAAACTGAAATAGAACATAATGTATTAAAATTTTATTTTCCATAATGTATTAAATTTTTCTTTTCTAACAAAACTTTTTGTTTACAGGAAAAAACTGGAAATAGTTTTTCCAGTCTGGAAAAACTTTTTTTCCAGAAAAATAATCCTTTTCTCTTTTAAAAAAAAATATGGTAAAATATACATAACATCATATTGACTATTTTAACCATTTTTAAAATGTAAAGTTCTATGGCATCAAGTACATTCACATAGTTGGGCAACCATCACTACTATCCACTATCACCATTACCTCCAGAACTTCTTCATCTTCTTAAACTGAAATGTCATACCCATTAAATAGTTACTCCCCATTGTCCCCTTCCCCAGACCCTAGAAACTACCCTTCTAGTTTTTATCTCTAAGAATTTGACTGTTCTAGGGGTTTCAGTCCTTTTCTCCTTGACTGACATAACCTTTTTTGTGGTTCTTATCCTTTTTTCCTATTATTATTTTTCTTATCTTAAATGTGGTTAAGTTCTTGCAGCAGAGGCTGCCTCCACAGGTAATAAGCCTGGCACACAAAAGGTAGGCATTCAGACTGATGGTTACCTGTGTTCTGTGTTGGTGTGAAATCATACTGCTGCTGGGTGGCCCGTATCTGCCTAGTCACAGCCCCTTGAGCAGAAGGGGATCCTTCCTGGGTCCAAGTCTGGAGAGTACTCGGGGAAGCCTGGGTCTCAACAAACATTGGAGTGAGAACAGTACTTCGAAAGCGCCAGTCAGAGTCAATAGTATATTCCTGCATGTAAGAGAGTTTCAAATAAAATAATCGTCCTTCTTTAGCAACATGGGAATATTTTTATTTAAAATCTAATAGTACTATTAGCAAGTTTGTACTATAATTACATATATCTTTGTGGAAAGCAGGTGAAAAAGCTTTTCAGATTTAAAAGTTCTAATAAGAATTATTTACAAACTAGAAAAACTAATTGGTGCTGAAGGAGAAATACCGTTTTTCTACTCCTTAACATTCTGCATTAAAAGGCTTAAATGAACTCAACAATGGCATCACAACTGCAACAAGTTAAATGACTCAACTCCTTCCTGAATACTCACCACATGCCTAGCACTGAGAAAGCTACTGGGAATACAAGTGCATACAGAACAGAGTCAGACTGTGCCTAGGAGCTCAGGCAGAAAGCAAGTGAACTCTTTTGTAAATGTGTAAATATCAGTCCTTAAGGCTGCCAGGAGATAAGATAAACTCACCATGTATGGAGTGAACAGGAGGGATGATGGAAGGCAGCAAAGGCATTAAGGAGAAAGGAAAATTTAAGTGGAGGCTGAAAGAATGAGAAGTATGAGCCCTGTGAAGGGAGTGTGGGCAAAGGTGGGTAAAGCAAATGTGAATGTTTCAGAAAGGAATGTGTATTCCAAGTATTAAAAAAAATACATCACTAATCATCAGGGAAATGCAAATTAACACCACAATGAGATATCACAATTGTTAGAATGGCTATTTTCAGGAAGACACAAAACAAGTGTTGGAAAGGATGTGGAGAACAGGGGACCCTTTGTGCTCAGTTGGTGGAAACGTAAACTGGTGCAGCCTCCATGGAAAACAGTGTGGCAGTTCCTCAAAAAATTAAAAATAAAACTACCATATTATTCAGATATACTACTTCTGGGTATTTTTCTGAAACAAATAAAAACACTAAGTTAAAACGATATCGCACCCCCATGTTCACCGCAGCATTATTTACAATTGTAAAGACACGAAAGCAACCTAAGTGTCCGCTAATAAAGAAAATGTGATATATGTATATAATATTCATCCACAAAAAAAGAAGGAAATATTGCCATTTACAACAGCGTAGATGAATCTTAAGGGCATTATGCTAAGTAAAGTAAGTCAGAGAAAGACCCGTATGATCACTTATATGTGAAGCCTAAAATAAACAATAGCAAAACAAAACAAAAAATTTGAACTCACACATAAAGAAAATACTGGTGGCTGTCAGAGGTGGGGGTGAGGTATGGGCAAAATGGGTCGAGGGGGTCAAAAGGCACAATCCTCCAATGTTTATTTCCAGTAAGTCACGGAAACGTAATGTACAACATTGTGACTACAGTTAATAATGCAACATATATCTGAAAGTTGCTAAGAGAGTAGATCTGAAAAGTTTTCATTGTAAGAAAACAAAACTGTATTGTGATGTTAACTAGGCTTATTAGTGTGGTGATCATTTTGTAATATACAAATACCAAATGGTCACGTTATACACCTGAAACTAGTACGTTATATGTCAATTACATCTCAATGAAAATAGAAAGCTGATTTAACACAGTTGAAAAATGATGATAACAGAAAATGTTGATAACAAAGGAAAGCTTACAAGATTTATTATTACAGAGACAAGTACTTCACCTGAAATCTGCATTCTGACAGAGGATGTTCAAACATAGGGTTTAGATAATCTGGGCTCATGCTGGTCATTTCAAGGAGAAAATCTGTTGCTAAACTTAAAAAGTGCATTTCTATTTTAGGGGAATATAAGGAATTTAGTGCCAACAACCGGTCCAAGGTATTTGAAGGTAACCGCGTTTCATGGCTCCAGAAATTTCGAATAATTAATCTGAAAAGCATAGAAAGAAAAAAGCATATTGCTCAGATATTGGCAAATGAAAAAAATGCCCTACATACAGTGTTATGTGCAGAAGGCACAGTTTTTCATTTACATAAAACTTAACATAGAGGGAAACCACATTTAAAATAGTATAAACAGTATAGTCTGAGTTATAAATAATATGCATTAAGGGAAGGAAATATTATAAAATTTTAGTATATTTAACCAGTGAAAAATTGGGTGATTTTATTCTCATCTTTATTACCTGGGATATTTTTAATGATACCTATACATAATATTAACTATTTTGAAACTGAGAAAACATCCTAATAAATTACATATAATTCTTTGCTGCCTTGCTAAAACTAATGACTTCAAAAATCAGTGCCAAAATATTCAAAATTTAAACTAGTTTTAAACAAGTTTAGGCATTATACTTTATATATGCTTATGAAATCCAAATGTAATTTTTAAAAGCTCTATGGATTTAAAATTGCAGAGCAGAAAATTAAGTGATATTTAGAATCATACGAAAAGTTTATGCCCCTTCTTATGTAATTAGTATTTGGTAAACATTAATCTGACTTAGGCACTTCAGATGAGAACAACCATTACACTTTCATGTATAAGTAACATTACAGTTTCCTCCTATTTTTAAGGTTTCAAACAGTTCATTCAATAGTAATATGTATTGTATGATCTCAACTATTTGAATTAAATGAAAAACATAGTAACTGTCATTAGATTTTCTTTTCATTTTTTACTGCTTTAATTCACTGCACTAGCAGAGACAGCTTTATCCATATCACTTTTATAAGAGTTTGATATTAAAGGAACTTGTCAGGATTTTTAAGCCTAATATGATTAAAAATACATTTTTATTTAACATTATTAATGCAAGAGGCAGAGAAAATGCTCATACTGCAAATACATCTCTAAAACGGCTAAAAACTACACTATGCTAGTCCAGGAGAAAATACCCCCAAATTTACTGGTCCTGGCCCAATTATTCCAGGAGGAGCACATACTGAAGGCCGAGGTTCTCCTCAGTCAATCCCTGAATCAACACATCTTTTGCCAACTTAAATATTTCCTGGGAGTCATCATCTGCTTCACTTCCTGGATCTCTGAGAAAAATAACAAAATGACAAAGCATCAATACTTTCTTGTATCGCTTTTGTTCAAACCAGTAACACTATCTAGAATTAAAGAAATCTGGCTTTTCCCATGGAATTTAAATTTCAAATTAACAGTAGGACCCATTCTCATGTGTATGTACCCCAACACCCTCCCCTTTGATGCCTCTGTGAGCCCGGTCAAGTGACTGCCCCTGTCTCAAGTACGAGGGAGGAGGAGCAGGTGGTGGGAGCAGGGCTCCAGAGGGCTCCCTGGGAATGCCAGGAGGTGGCCCAAGTCCCAGGGAAGTGCTGTGATGGTGGTCCTGAAGGGAAAGGCATCCCCGCAGAGTTCATTTCCTTAATCTTGTCAGATCTTAAAGAAATAAATATGAAAACAAATTACGCTTTCAAAAAAATCCTCACTGGAGGACATTTGCACATCACTCCTAGAGAGAGAGAAAGGGAGAGAAACAAGAGATGCCAGAAGCATTGACTGGTTGCCTCCTGTATGCGCCCAGATGGGGAATCCTATGCACCCAACTGTGGACTGAACCTGCAACTTAGGTATGTCCCCTGACCTGGAATTGAACCCACAACCTTTTGGTTATGGGATGACGCTCCAACCAACTGAGCAGCACCAGCCAGGGCAAAAACAGATTATACTTTTAACTCAATAATTTTGAGATTTGAATATTTACCACAGATATATAATACAAGTTAAAATAAGGATTAAGGATACATTCCAATATACAAAAATAAACTTGTTTTCATTATTAATCATATGTTGAAATGTTTTTATTATTTATTATAATCTGTTTCAGATAGCTAAAAGCACCCAAATTTTCCCATACGAAATATAACACAAAATGTGAATGTGGAACTTACCGGTAATTGTCATGAATCCACATAAGAATATTATACATTTGCTCCCTACACACTGGAGAAGGATGAGAAATGAATTCTATAATAGGATTCATAAGTTCTCGGAGTTCTACTGGTTTCAATTTTGCCATCATCTTATAAATTATGTCCAAACACACTTTTTGTCTTTCATCATCTCTATAATAAGATTTTAAAAACATACAAATTTATCAATTTTTATTATTATACTTTCAGATAGGTTAACTTTTTTGTGCACTGTTCTATATTTCAAAAGTTATTATAATAGCTAATACTACACTTATATAAAATCATATTCTTAAAAATAATGATCATGGACTAGATTATTAAAAATAAACAAATTATTTCAACATAGAATTTTAAATTGGATCCTGGGAAAACTGGTGAAATCCAAATAAAATCCACTTTGGTTAACAGTAATGTACTCACGTTACCTTCTTAGTTTTTACCAATGTACCACAATCATGTAAGATGGAAAACTGGGTAAAGGGAACTATGTGTACTATCTCTTAACTTTTCTGTAAATATAAATTTATTCAAAATTTAAAAGTTTACTTTTTTTTAAAGATGAAAATGTCAAATAAAATAAGCTAAATATAAAAAAATTTCATGATTTAACAAAATGATTTCACGTTAGACTTGGTATGTTGTACGTGGGGTTAAGTGCAGTCTGGGTCCCAGAGAAGGTGCACACCTATTTCCTCATTTTGTGTATTTTTTCCTCCTTAAAGTGTTTTACACACAATAGGTTTTCAGCAAATGTATAATGCAGGATATTAGAACACAGTGACATGCATTCTTTTTTACTTGCACAGTACACATTTATCAATATGTAAAAGATATGAATACAGACAAGACTGGAAGAGAGTAAAGAGAAGTAAAAATATTTTGAATGGTCATAGCATTCTCTTTTAACACTTACTGGAGATTGCAATTTTGAAAGTAAATGAATAATTTCAACAACAACAACAACAACAAGGAAGCCTCTTTCCTGGCAAAACAGATGCATTTGACATCTAAAAACAGCCTTAGACAATGCCTCAGATGTTGCCTCCCCAAGGTACTAGGTAAGAGGAAGCAGGACGACCAGGCTACCTTTTCTTCTCAGATTCATAGTTAACAAATTTAACAGAATTAACATTCATGAAAACCTACAAGCTCTTTCTGAGTTGCATGAAATGGCTGAACAAATAAACATTTTATGAGCCTGCTGCATTGAGAACATGAGGCTGGTCTCCCACTCACCTGTGTCTCATGACTTGAATGAAGTCCTTGCTCTTTAACTGTAAGTACAGATCTGTTATTGCCTCTGAACGACACAGCACCACTTCTAGACAGAGAGTCTTCATCATGCCATGAAATTTTGGCAGCAGGAAGAACACGGTATTCATAAACCTAAGCAGGGGACATGGCCAGTGAGTGAGAGGGCAGTCTCACTCACCACCTGACACCAGACGTTTACCACCCGCATCGTACCTATCGGCAAAAGGAGGGAAGTTCTTCACAACTTTGTTCAAGCACACGATAAATTTGTCCTCCATTGTATTCTGATGTTGCTTCAACTGTTTTACAATCAGTTCACATATGGACTCCTCCAGAATCTGAAAAATTAAGTTTCTTTTCCAATATACAAAGGTGGACACTTATGTGAAGTTTCTGAGAACAGGTTTACCTTGACTAGTTAAGTGTCTGGTGCTATCATCTCCAACATCATTAGCCATGGGAAGCCCCAGGAGCAATGACAGGTTCGCATTAACCGCTGAGCACCACAGAGGCTCTGGAACTATGAGTTTGGAGAAACCAGGCTGTGGATACATGTGCTTGTGTTGCTAGCATTGGAGGTGTCTGGCTCATGTCATATGCCAAATTGATAAAAAAAGACTAGTACTTCTTTCTGACAGTGAAACATGGCCAACTAAAGTCATTTAAGAAGCTGAAATAAAATTAGTGTAATGCTGATTAAAACACATTTTATGGTACAGGTATTCATGTCTCTGCTGGAATATTCACATAAACCACAATTTTCAAGCAACTCTATCTAAACTATCACTAACTCCCTACACCCTGCTTTCTCTTGATCATAGATTTCTACCTATTATAAAAGATTTGCTTGTAAATGACCTGTCTCCCCTCACCAAGTGCCAGGTCCCTGAGGGGCACTTGACCTGTTCTGTTTCTAGCTGATAACAGGGGCCCGGAGCCAACTAGTAGGTGCCTAATATATGAGTGACCAACATGTGTATCTGCCGAAGTTATAAAACAATGTGCCCAGCCAACAGAGATAAAACAGTGGAAGACGAATGCAGGCACACACGCTGATGACTAGAGTTTAGTGGTTAGAATATGAGTGACTCTTAACTTCTTTATGTGTTTCACTTTCCCTAAATTTCTACATGAAAAGTCAATGCCATTTTATACATTTTAAAAAAACTCTGTAAAACAAGAGTGTTTCTCACTCCAATTACATTGAAATTTAAGTTAAGAGAGATGGAGCCTGGGATCTGCTGTAATTTGTTCCACCCACAGTAAAAAATTACGTAAACTGATGCCAAACATTTAGGGGACATTAGAATCATGTCATAACAAGGTTATTCTGAATTTTTTTAATTGCTTATTTTACTAAAATAGCTAAAAATCCTTAAATAAATTATATATTTGATCTTTCCAAAGAGGTCTATTTCCTTTTAGCTTAATTTAATTCCACTTAAAATCCAAATAGATGACTAACTGGTGAAATGGACAGGGGGTCCAAAATGCTATTTTGGGGTACCCTGGGTACCCTTCAGGACTTCCTGACTTTCCCTCACTGACAATGAATGGAACCCAGACTCCATTGTCATCCTTTTCTTTCAGGAGAGAAAATGGACTGGAAATAGAAATCTGGGAATCATGAATGTAGAGGTTTTTAAAGCCACGAGGATGTATGATCAGCAGGGGATCAGACCAAAATCACAGCTATGAAGATGGCCTGGGAAACACGTAGCTAAGGAAGGGAGAAGAAACTGCCCAGGAAGTAGGAAGAGAGTCAAGAAGTGTCAAAAGGAAATTAAGGAGCCAGTGACAAAAGAAAATCAAGGAGGAGTGATGAATGTGTCATTGTGGACAGACTGAAATAGAGAGTCCTGGCACAAACATCACAATGAGTGACAAGAGCCATGTAGCAAGCAGTAGGCATCACTCCACTACACTATTTTCCAGTAAGTTATAACATAATTTCCATGCAAGTTAATATATATGTGTGTGTATGTGCATATCTTTAATAATTAAATTTTATTGAAAATTATAGTACGCTGAATGTATACTGTGCTTAAACATTCAAGAAGGTACTTTCCACAACTCAGTGAGGTGGTCAGGGCACAAAAAGACTGAGAAACGTTCCCTAGGAAGCATTTTCTCCCATGTAATGGCTGTATTATGTAAAAAACTGGAAGCAAGGGGATTTTAATAGCTTACCAACCCTAACAGTAGTGGGTACCTACCTAGTGATTTTCTCCAAAAGGATACCCTCAGACAAAATTCAGAGGAATGAAAGCTGGTTAAATACTCATATCCTGACTTTTAGAATAAAGAATATATTACCAATCTTTAAATATTTAACCAACTTCCAAGTCTTCAAAAAAAATATGTGCTCTTTAAAAAAAAAGATGAGAATTATATACAGTAGGAGAGAGAGTAAAATATTAATAAATGTTGAATGCCCACTTCGGTTTCTTACAGTACGGAGGATATAAGTATCAAATGTCATGACAAATTAAAATTGAAAAAGCATTTACTCAAAATTGTACAACATACTCACATCTTTTCTCATGGTACTATATTGAAGAATAAGCCCCAGAACTTCTGCTGCTGCTGCATATACCTCTTTATATTTTACAAAAGACATGTTATTGACCAAAGCTTGAAAGTATCTGCAACAAATATAGAAAATAAATATGCATAAAATAATCTATTCTCTTCTTTGACATAAAGTTGGAACAATTTTACTCCTTGTACTATATTAATTAGAAAAAACTGAGAAATTATGAAACCTAAAACATGATCTGAATTATTTTTGTGAACATATATGAAGACGTATTTAAGGCTCTGACATCATGACATCAGGAAGGCACTTTACAGTCCATTCAATCACACAGGAGGCGCCCTAGTCAGAGCAAAACCTAACACTGTATGTAGCGGGGAGGTGACTCCAGCTGAAGAGGAGGATGCAGAATGAAGGCCCTGCGGGTTCCCCAGGCACTGATTCACTCTATTAGCTCAATCGCCTGGAGATGCTTGGAGAATAGAGTGGCTGAAAAACAGAACTTTCAGGCAGACAATAACCTGCCAGTGAACTTGCAGGGTGGAGGAACTGACTACATCCTGTACTGACCGACCACGGTGCTATCATTGACATCATGACATCATGACATCATGACATTACAACATCTATGCTATCTATGTTGTGGGGGCACTGTCTATAGCCTACATTGCGTTAACCAGGCTTCCTTCTCTCACACGAAGTGAGACCAAGAAGCCTGCAGGACCTGAGGGACTTGAAGACGTATCAATAACTGTGCTGGTTTTACGGGGAACCCCCACCAAAAACCTTCACTGTGGTTTCATAGCATCCAGCATATAAACTATAGTGAAGAAAAAGCTATTGCCTGTGATTATTATGTCATGACTCCCTCTTAAAGCCATGGACTAAGACAGAGAGGGACAATAAAATAATGAAAAATAAAGCAACCATGAATGCAGTGCCCTCAAATTTTGTGGCCAGAGGGATTTTTAATTTCAGCCCCATAGTGGCTCTGTAGAGTTCTCATTGGAGAAAATCAAAGCTCAAAAAATAACTTGTCTAACAATAAGCTATTTCCTGCTGACTCTGTGTTGAGCAACATATTTGTATGATACCAGGTGACTATTGGAAAGGACCAACTGGGCAGAGTGAGACACTTGCAAAGAAATGGCAAAGCAAAGAAGGGAGATGCTGAAATCTAGAGAGTAACCACAATATTAACATGGACTTTAAGTTCCTCCACCCTGACCTGTGAGGGGTCCTGATGGCAGGGGAGCAATGTCGATGCAACCACACATGGACAGAGTCTGGGCATCCCTTTCAGGGTGATGATTTTATAATGCATGGTCTCGGGGAGCTCGTGTTGCTTTCAGGGGTAAATGCTAAAAATGTCACTTCAGAAAATAAGAGAAAAAAATACTTAACACCTTTCATTTCCCAAAATGTACATGAAAAATTACACTAATTTTTTAAAAACTTACCTTCCTCATTCACTCCATTAACATGCTTCTCCCAAATGACCTCTAAACCCAACCATTTAAATTAAGGTAGAAATATTTAAAATGGGTTTGCCCTTAAACGTATTAAAATTAGACCAGGTATACTTTAACTTAAAAAAATATAAGCAAAAATGATACTTACTTTGTACTCTCTATGCCACATTTTGGGTCATAGGGAGGGAAGTTATTGGCCATCACGATGCCTAATAATTGAATTCCTACTGAATTGTCTTTAGAATTAGGATCTTTCCTGGAAAACTTTTCAAATATTAAGCTAAAACATAAGCATAAAAGTGTAGATTATCATATAATGAAATAAAAAGAAGACAAAATTTTCTACAGCTAATTTTCAAGCTAAGAAATACTTTTTCCTTTCCCACATCTAATACCCTTCTTACTAATATCCTCTTTGTTCACATCCAGGTTATTCCAGCTCTGGACCATACCCATTTTTGTATCATGAAAGTCTTATATTGCCTAAGGCAGTGCCAAAAGGAATCAAAGTTCTACAGTCCACCCCTGGGCTATTACAGTAAAAAGCAGAGTGCTTCTAGTGTCAAACTTTGGAAGTTGTAATTTTATGACAGCAATATTATACCATCATAAATGGATTCTATTTCGAATTATAGTAGTCCTTCTATCATTTCAAGTAATTAAATTCAATTGTAATCATTATTTACAACATGCTACATCTTTAAAATTTCTAAACAATATTGCAAAATCTAGTAAATTTATACCTGTAAGGAATGGATAAACAATCCTTCCAGCATTCAACAAGGGTTTTTATAATTTCAAGGTTGTGACTAAACACAGCTCTTTTTTGATGAAAAACATGCTTCATCAGGAAATGAAGCAATCGGTTTGCTAATACTTCATCTTTAGGAACCCCCTGAAATGGTATAAAAAATCCATATTAATGTGTAGCATTCCATTCTGAAAAAGCAGTTTTTAATACAAAAGTCCATTTATAAGAGAAATGTGGCATGCTACTGAGGAGTCTGGCTCCTGGTTAAAAACCTGTGTGTGATTTTTCAGGTCCAACCACAGGCAATTACAAAGGCTGTTCTTGATGGGCCTCAAGGGGTAAAGCTGCCTGCTCCCCACCCCCCAACACATGCAATGGACTTGGAACACAGCCAGTACACTGCAGTCTCAAAGGGTAGTTGCAGTCAGATACTCAGGCCCCCTGTCTGGTCATGCTCTTTCATACATGTGCCAGGTCTCTATCCCTCCCAGGTCTCTATCTTCTTCAGGTGCCTCTGCTAAAACCTCCTCAGGAGAGAGAAGAGAAAACTTGAAGACACTCTTCCCTACTCTGACTCAGTCCTCAGTGCTGTTCAGCTCTTATCCCTTTTCCCTGGCACTCCTCCCAATTCCATGGTCCTGCAAATCTGCTGGGGTTTTTAATTAGTGGCTCCCTGAACAGAGAAATCACCCCCATAGTGGACCCTCGACTAGTATGCTGTTTCAGGGAGGAAAATGGAACAAGAGAGTCGTGGCTTCCTCTGTTTTTAACCTCTTGCATATACTACTGCAATGAGTTTTTTTATTAAAGGCCTCACTGTGACTTTCATTTTGGCTCAATCTTGATTTAATCAGCTATTCTGCCACCTAAGCAATTCGGCTCTTTCAAGCCCAGCTGAGCCCCTAACATCTAAATTAATCTTTTCTACTGGTTCCTAAGTTGAACTAAACATTCTCCTAACTTTTTCATGTTAGTAAGCAGACTACAATTATTTTTATCACATCACGACTAAGGAACCTACATATCGTTTACTTCGAAATGAGAGGCACATCCAGACACAAACGCAGGTATAAACTCTATGTACATTATTATTTTTAATAAGGACTGTTCCCAGGATATCCTTACATGAAAACTCTTATACTTGATTAGTGCTAATGTTTTCAAGTGAATGGGCAAAGCTCCAGCACACATGAACCTATACTGGCGAATGCCACATGCTGCAATATGAAACAGTGTCATCATGCAGCTCACAGTCACCGGAGGAGCAAGCTCAGCCATTACAGAGCACAGTCAATACTCTGGGATTAGAGAGGCTGGCAAAATAAACGCTGAAAAATTCAGGGACTTCAATCACAACAGAAGTCTACTGACATTTATTTCTCATATTTTAATAAACCAATTTCCTAGCATTCAAATTCTTTGCAGGTAAAAGCAACCAACATCTGATAGCTTAAAAATGAAAGGTCTGAGGGATTATCAAAGCAGACAAATGAGAACTAAAGCAGTATAAGGCCATCCAGTATAATAGCACCACAACAGTATAACAATTAATTCTAAGAATGATGACTTTAAGTGCTTAAGAGGAGCTTGAATTATTTATTATACACTCTATTTAAGATATCAGCAAAAAAGTGAGAGATTACTACATAAAAGATGTATCCGTGCTTACCACAGGAGTAGCTAATCCTGTCCATGAAAGAATAGTAGCCACAATCTCAACCACCATAAAGTGAATCCCTTCTCCTCCATTATTTTCAGAAACAACCAGCTGCAGCAAGGGACTAAGCCAGTACTTCGCATAAGGGCGAAAGACCTAGAAGAAAATTTAAAAGTCAATTATCAAAGAATTGTTTTTGGATAACCAAAATATTAATCCAGAAACACATCCTCCAACAGCTAAAACTTTTATGTTACGACGACCTAAATAAAAAACAGATGTAAATTCCAACAATTACCCTAATTTATCAGATCAGATTCTCCATTGATTCTCTCCTTATGGGTCCCTGAAACCACAATATAATGGAAGGAAATTTATTACTGATGTTTTCTTTGCTTAAAACCTTTCTGATATAACTATGCTCATAGAAATCAAAGTCATTCTGTACCAACATTCTCCTATCTGAATAATATGCAGCTCTAGAGAATTTAATTTCATTTTATGCCAATGCATAGGATATTTGAAAAATGAGAATATGCAAGTTAGGTGCAGGTGGCTAATTTTTCCCCCATTTCTTCCTTTATTGTAGAAATTTTCATAAACTTAAGACTCTGAAGTCTAAATAAAATGTACCTATATATTAAATTCCATTTAATTTACTTTATGAATTATAAAAGAATGCTATTTTGATATAAAATAGACTAAAGTATGATTCAAGTTATTGTATTAACCCCTGCAACCTTTAAAAAAATGTTTTCCCAGATATTTATCTACTCTCACTGCTTACATCTATGCTGTCTCGTATCTTTTTTATTTATGCACCCCCATAAGTAAAAAAGTCTGAACACTCTCCGCATATTGGTTTATTTCTAAATTATAAATACAAACTTTACTATATTAAAATATAACAGATGAATTAAATGTTATAATTTTTTAAATGTAAATACAACTTCAAATCTTTCTTCCATAATACAAGAGATTCTTAAACATGTGAAAGCCGCTGTCCTGATAATTCCAGAGCTTCAGATACACATAATGCTCCAGGGACACTTCTCAGTGCTGTCTCAGCACTCGTATCTATGCACGTGAAAAAATCAGGCAGGCTCCCTTGTCAAACCACATTACCATACCCAGCCTACCAAGTCATCATCCAAGAAACAAAGACACCAGTTCCTTTTTTGCTAGCCATCAAGTCAGCACTTACAAGAATGTGAGCCAGAAAGCACATGTGATCTCAGTTTTTTTATGGCTTAGACTGAGTCCCCCAAAAGAATGTTGAAGTCCTAACTTCCAGGACATATAAATGTGACCTTATTTAGAAATGGGATCTTTGAAGATTATCACGAGGTCTTTGAGGGCCCTAATCCAATGACAGTGTCCTCATTAAGAGGGAAAATTGTACACATGAGACAGACACAGAGGGGAAGAAAGTGTGAAGGCTCATGGAGAACACTATGCTGACAGATACCTGAGGCTACTATCGCCTGCTGGGCGAGAGGCCTGAAAGAGATTCTTTCTCACGGTTTTCGGAAAGAACCAAAACTACCAACATCCTGAACTTGAATTCTGGCTTTCGGTTTCTGTTGTTTAAGCCATTCAGTTTTATGGCACCTCTAAGAGATATGTTATGGCAGCCCCAGGAGATAGAAAGCACACATTCACGGTACTGCCTAGTAGGACCTTCTGTGGGGCCAAATGGATCATGTCACTCTACTTAGCCCTCTTCGGTGGTTCTGTACCACTCAGTGAATGAGCTAAACCCTTTGCATGGACCCCCAAGGCCTGGCTCAGCTCACCGGCCCTCAGACATGTAGCCATGCTACTGGTGCTGTTCCATGTGCCCATGGACCATGTGCCCATGCTCTGTGCAGTCAGAGCAGACATGCTTGGCCCTCTCAGAGGCCACCCTTGCTCACACTGCTGTTTCTATGCAGAATGGCACCTTGCACTGCTACTTTACAGTACTTAACTCAAGGGCTCTCTTAAAAATCTATCCTAACTCCCACCGGTGACAGATGCTCCTCCCTAATAGAGTGTTATATGTAGCCCAAATGATAAATTCAGCAACTAAGAGGTTATTTTGTTATGTAGAGTTAAGAGGAATAATTTTGCCACCTTATTTGCTACTACAAACCAGAAGGTTGGCAGCCATAAGAAAGCTGCCATCATGTGTACTCATAAAAAGATCACTTTAACTTAATACAGGTTAATTTACACGTTTTTAAAGGAAATGGTAAAAGAACGAAGTTGAGGAAATAAATAAATATGGTTGGTTAATTTATTCAGAGAACATCTTTCTTTGTTGTGGGCTTTTTAAAGGAGATGCAAAGAATACCTAAGGAAATAATAAATCACTTACTTCTTCTGTATTAATAATAAGCTTAGCTAAGAAGAGACGAATATTTAATGATACTGATGGATTTCCCAGTTTGTCATGAAGAAATTTCATCCAAGGAAGAAGAGTTCTTGGCATGGAACCCTGAAATGAAAATTACATTGAAAAGTAGAATAAAATAACGTCATATTTTGACATTATGAGACAACAATGACAAAGTAAAAGATGAGCAGCAAAAATCATGTTTATATGATATGGAATGTGGTTTAGTCCTTGTTAGTAAATGTTCTTTCTTGACACGACACCGATGAACAGTATTAAGTGAGACAATGAAAGATCAGCAGAAAAAGAGACCTCCTCTTCTTTAGGCAGGATCTGGTTTCTCCGCATGTGCTTAATCAGGGCTGTCATGGTTGCCATACATTCGTGTTGATTGAGTTCGTCCATCTCCAACTCCAGAAAGTCATCTTGGATCTTGAGGTCTTTATGTTCCTACAAAAAAGTAAGAATCCAATTATGAAAAGGACACTGTTAAAATTTCAGTGTACATGATATTCTGATTTTGGGTACAATATCATGACATACACACTTAAGTAACAATGCTAATTAGATAATAATATCAAATGTCCTTGGTATATTTTCTTATTAAATGACCAAAAAATAAACAGGACCTCATTATGTCTTCTTACATTCTATTTCCCCTCTCACCCTTGTCTATGTGGTCACTCCCCTGGGGTCACACACAGCATACAAAAATACATAACATGCTGCTTTGTGCCAACACCAACATTTTTACCAAGGTGTGTGTCTTGGAGGCCCTACCACCCTCAATACCTTGAGAGCAATAGTCCCATGATTCTTAGTTGCCACTTTATGGAGAAAGTAAAACTATAAAAATACAATTATAAGATGAGTGTTTACCTACTGTTTTTCCTTGATAAACTGAAAAAAGTTTTTCTTGGAAAATCTTTGTATTGTAATGTCCTTAATTAGCCTTAAAATTTTAGTAAGTAGAACAAAACTTTTAAACTATTCTTGATCTTAAAATTCTCTGAGAAAACATGGCAGTGAAAATCATTTCATAAGTGTAATGATGAACTGACATCTGACAGACACACACATACACACACACAGAGGCTGAACAATTGACCTGGGTATTTTCCAGCACAGATAACTTCCAGGAAATACAGACTTCAGAAATCCTAAGAGGAAGTTTTTTAGACAGCTTAAGGCTACAAAGTGCTTACAGGATTGACTAGAAAGAGGATTAAAAATGGCCATAAATACATTTCTAATTCTGTCTGCCCTGGTGGCAGCAACTATTCCAGACTGTCACATTCCAAGATGAACAGCAGTATTGGAAATGCATTCCTCTTACCCATGTGCCCATGGTCTACTTCCTCCCAAAGATAACAGATAATTTCTATAAATTGAGGGTTTAGAAATGATACAAAATAGTATCATATTTTAGCACAGCAGGATTAAGTAACACTGAAACAGAAAATATGCATAATCAGCATTACATGTGACAAGAAAAAACATTCATGGGCCATGAAATCGATCACAGCAATCTTAATGTTCTATTTCCACATACCTGGTAAAGTATCAAAGGAGTTAATCATGATATTTGACTGCACTCAGATGTACTCAACAATGTTTTTAATCAGAATCATTGTTTTTCAACATGCTCCTTACCAGGCCTGGATAGATCTAAAACTAGAGACTCATATTCCTTTGAAAATTCTTAGTCTACTCATGAGACAGCATTAGACAGACACTAACGTAGGGCCACTGTGGGATACTACAGGGTTGTGGCAGCTGGGTGTATGTCATGGTCCTGGACTGGAACCCTCTGCTACAAAGGATGTTATGAGACAACAAGCAAATTCAGAGCAATGTCTCCGGGTTGCAACACTTGTCTATGTTAGAAGTTGTTCCAAAACTCAAAAAAAAACCCCACCAAAACCCAAACCAACACATCACTTTAAAAAATAAAGACTAATAAGAAAGAAGGAAAAAGAGCACAGGTAAACTAGTCCTACCCACCTACATCAAAACAGATAACTTCAAAGGCAGCTAAAACTGTCCTAAAGGAATGTTGAAGAATGCGTTCCTACTGGGATGCAGACAGGATGCCACAGAAGATAAGAATTAAGCTGGCACTGGTGAACATTGACACATTCAGTCATCTCTGTTTGGTAATATCGAATATTTGAAAAGCTTCTTAAATCTCTCTAGAGAGAGATGGTAACACCACATCAGCACACACATTTCAGTCTTTATGGCAGTTATCTGACAGACCTAGGTAGGCCTAGGAGGAATGGAAAATCACCAGGTGGGAAAACTGTACTGTGGAAAACTGCCTGCTGACCCTACCCAGGACAAAAAGATGCTCGGCTAAGACTGGGGTCTGGGGTTGGCCTACCCAGCATCACAGGATGCAGTTTTAAGTTGAGCCTGACAAGATGTATCAAGACAATGGTCAGCAGAAATGGCACCCAGCAACCAGCTCTAGCCAATCAGACTCTGACACCCCAACCAGTTACCCTTTGTGGGTTTTTGCGCTTAAAAACCCTGCTCTGAGAACAACCAAGTGCGTCCTAACCTTCCTTGGTTGGCTCCACTTGCTCTCTTATTCCCTGCTAATAAAACCTGCTTGTTAGCTCTGAGTCTGTCTGGTTCCTTGAGTGATTCTGACCTAATATTATCCTTCTCACTGGGGCCCCGTAAATGCAGTTTTAATCTAATACATTAATCTCAGTGAGACTGGCTAGTGTGAGTGAGCCGTTGGAGAGACAGTTCTTTTACTCTGCTGATGAAATCAGATTGCTGAGTACAGAAAGATAGGCTGGGCCTTAGACCTTGGAAAATTCTCCAAACTAATACTATTCCCTCAGGACTACTACAGAGAACAGACTTCCTATAAAACACAAAGCCTTTCTTCCTTTACAAATGCTAACATATTTTAATACATGAAATGTGATCACCTGTCTTTGAAAATGACCAGAGGTAGATTTGGAGTCTTGGAAACTGTATGAATAGCTCTGAACTCCAGTTGAGAAGTCAAACTGACTCATTTCCTCACTCAGGCTACTGTCTGCCAAATATGATAAGGAAGATATATAACGAGGACCACCTGAAATATAAGTAAAAATAAATATATTTATTCAAATATAGTTAGAAATGCATTTCTCTAAGCTCAAATAATAAAATTAAAGGATACTGTCAACTAAGCCTTTCATCAATCCTGGCATTCTCAACTCATTACCCAAATTAACAAAGCAAAAAGAAAATGGGGAAAAGACCCCTTCTGCTTTTCTCATTATTGACTAGTTATTCTCCACTGCCATGAACAAAGAAATCAAGTTGAACTCAATCCAATTTTTAGATATACTATAAAAGAATTTACATTTAAAATTTTCATGATGTACATTTTGCCCACGAAGTGTAGCATAAATGTGGGAAAAGATACTACTAAATAATAACTAATCCTAAATATGTGAGAAATTAAGAAAACTGGTCTAAATTTTATCCTCAAGAAAACAAAGCTATATAGAAAAATTGAGCCAAAAATTAAAACAAAGAGTATGTGGAGGGAAGAGAGGGTTAATTTTATTTTTTTATTTTTTTTCATATAAACAGATTTATTTTTTAATATACCCCCTCTTTCTTTCAATTAACCATACATTGTGCATAATACATTTTAATACACATATCTGAGAATGGGAATAATGGAAACAGATGTTAACGGAGTTATATTGACTCTTGGGGTAATGTCCCTGGGCTACGAGATATCATGGCTCCATGTGTTACCCATAAAAAAAACCTGTGGCTTTAATGTGGAACACACTCTGCTTCAGATTGGCAAATGGGTTGGAGTCAGGGGGAGAAAAATGAGGACCTTCTGACTGAGAGGGTTTATGCACTGTAGTATCTGGGAAAGAAAACCTCTCTACATGAACCTGGGTCAATTCCCTTGTGGCCTGATTTCTATGGGAAATGGAGATTCCAACAGTTCAGGCCACAACTATGTTCTCTCTGCCTTCCTGAGAAAGTCTGACTCATAGAGGTTGCTTTTGAGATAATTAGATAAATATATAATTGCTTAATAAGAGGTCTTCTAGTTGCCATGAGTTCAGGGCACTATGTCTTGGTAAGTCACTTTGCTTTTATGTCTTCAAGAGCGTGGCTCTGGGGGCCTGGACAGCCAGGGCCCTGGGTCAGGAGACCACCCTTCTGTCCAGGCTCAGCTGCCCGGGGGCCCAGTGACCTTCTGCAAGTGATGGTATCCATTTGAGAGGGTTAATTTTAAATAGGGAGGTCGGGGAGAACTTCCTTCAGGAGTTGGCATTAAACAAAATGTAATAAGCCATGCTGATATCTAGGGACAAGATAACTTCAGGATGTGGGAAGACATGTGGAAATGGAGGCAAAAGTGAGCCCCATGCTTACAGGCAGAGGCAGGGAGGTGGGAGCTAATGAGAGGTGTGGCAGGATGGGACTTGCTATTTTTCACAGAGATTTCTAAATATATCTAATTAAAGAATCCATATGCAAACAAATAAATACCAAGCCAATCTTAGACTTTTTAAAAAAGTGTATAATATCCGAGTTCCCTGAGGCCACTCAGAAATCTTTCTATACAGTTAAAGTTTAGCTGATTGCATTTATTTCAGGATACAATTCCATTCACCACTTAAAAAATTTTCAAACTGAATTTCAATATTTTGGGGTATTTAGATATTTTCTATTATGTAACAAATACCAAGCACTAGAATCTTCCCCATCATTTTGCAAACATCCTACCTGAGTCCCCATTTGCTGCTTCCCTGGCTTCTTTCCTAATTTTAATGTACTTTTTCTTTCTTTCCATAGGAACCTATTAGGCAAAACAAATACACAATTTAAAACTTCTTAGAATCATGGCCATCTGTTTTCTACTTAGTAGCAATCTGGCAAGAATTAATTAGTTGATTTTTAAATAGAACTTTTATCAAATTTATAAGTATCCAAAAATATCCACAAAAAAAGACAGGTGAGAGTATGCCACAGTGTTTGCTAAGCTCTTATCACCACATGCCTGGATTACCAATAGTCTGTACTTGACCTGTGAGCCTCAGTTTCCTCAACTATATGGTTATGATATATCATAGCACCTACAGTGCTACTGTGAAGTGTAGAAGTAATATAGCAAGTGTCTGAATGCTCACTCAACCAATGTATTATTTTTTGATTAGTTCTTTGAACGTATGTCTAGAAAAAAGGTTCCCAGTCTTGTTCCAAAAGGGCACACGGCAGGAAGCAACCATTTATTGGATATCGTGAACCACTAAGACATGGTCGAGGTTAGCTGCTATGCAGAAATATGCCAGTGACAGCTCCTGGCCCAGCTCTGCTCGGTAGGGCATGGTGTATGAACTCTGGCACTCTGCCCAACTTCACTTTCCAAAGGGCTGAGAAGGTCTGCAGCTGCTACCTTTCCACTGACTGCTTAGGGTGTTACAGCAAACCCAGCTTTGCTAAAATCAAGTTCATCGCATTTGCTAGAGCAAGTTTTGCAATTATCCCCATGACTTCTCATGGCACCCACATTATCCTGCTCAGGCAGGGCCACAGGGTCATAATTCTGTATCTAGATGGATCTCAATTTCATTGACCAGAAGAATTTACTCAGAAAACAACTTCTGGGATATGTCCTAGCAACTTCTTTTATTGGCACTATCTTTTATTTACAAGTCAAGAAAGGGAAAATACAAGGTTGATGAATTTCTTTGTAGTTGCCTGAAGATGTACTCAGGCTGAACTGCTTGAAACTATCAGTTTTTATAGTTCCAGAAGGATCAGAGTATTGGCAATTTAATGTGTTCAGTATAATATGTATTTTTCAGTATAAGTACTTGGTAAGTATTTTAACTTAGAAAAGACCATTAAAAATCTCACTCACCTCCACTTCTATAGGAAATGTATAACAGCGTTTCAGGTCTATCAGATTTTCAAAGATAAGCAAATTCTGTGAATTCAAAGAATTATACAAAAATATATGAGTGGTGAAGAGCCATACTACTGATGCAACTGCAAAACAAATAACTCATGGAGAAGCACTTAAGCTTTATATATGAGAAACTAGAAAAACTTCATCTACAGTATTATAAGAAGGTACAAATTATTACATTACTTTGATTGATGTAATATGCCTTTTGAAATCCTATAATGACAGCAATATTGAACACCTCAGGAAAGGCTTACCTTTTCTGGTTTTTCACTAAATAGAAAACCTTGGTAAAATTTTAATTCACCGAAGACACAGCAGATAACAGAAATGGCACAGTTGTATGCAGCACAATGGTAAAGTCTTCTCCTCTCCAGCAACTGATTCTCACCAGCCATGTTCTCTGTAAACGCATCATAGCAAAGTCTGCAGAGTAGATCCAAGTTAACAATTAATTCATGCAACATGGAGATGGTTGCTCAAGTGCAACAATGCCAGACAACATGCTTAAAATTCCGTTTAGCCTTTTCTGAGTGGCAGGTTTGTACCCAATACAGTCACTGGGAATAGAAGACTAAGCAAGTCACTGTACCCCACGCACATCTCAGGGTGAAGGCCATGGCTGTGGACTTCACCACACTGCAGTAAACACAGAGATAGTAACAAGCACCGTTAGGTAAGAAATGCAAGCAAGAAGACAGAAAGTGGTGCAGCCCAGGAAGCAAAAAAAGAAAAGTTTTAAGAAGAAATATCTGAGTTTCAAATTACAAACTATCCATAGGAAAATGTACACAGGCATTATAAGTAATGATAGAGTGCCACTTATAAAAAGGGATAAGCTGCATGGTGTGTTCAGAGGATAAAGTGGGAAACAGCAGCAGGTGGAAAGAGGTGCATCCTGGGAGAGCTCACCTGCCATAATAAGGAACTTGGACTTCTTCCTATAGGTTAGGGTCACCAAACCATTCCCTGGTGACCATCTATTTTTGAAAATAGCTTTATTGGAATACAGCCATGCCCATTATACTTGTAACTGAGACCAGATGGCCCACAAAGCAAAAAATAGTTACTATCAGGGCCTTCGCAAAAAAAAGCCCGTCAACCCTATGACTGAAGATAAGGTTCCTTTGAAGGTCTTTAGGCAGGGAAGTTTAGCAATCAGAACTGAGAGAGACAATCCTAGGAGCAAGGAGAATAATTATGAAGGAGACTATGGCAGTGGTTTACCAAAGAACTGCAGACGCTACAACAAGGCTGTAGAAAGGAAAATGAAATAAGGGCATTGGTTCCAGGAATACTGAAGAGATAAAAATCCACTGGTGACTGCCAGGGTGTGGCTGGAGGTTGGAGAGATGAAGATAAAGGAAATATAAACTACCCCTCTTGAGTCTAGTTTGTGAAATGAGTGGTGGGCCTGTCATCGCCTGAGGAGGTAAAGATTAGGGCATGAGGAAAAGATTGATACATTTGTTTTAGAGACAAAAAACTGACATGCCAATCAATGTCTGTGTTCAATACACATGAAGAGGGAACCTCGTTAGAAGGCTGGTTTTAGAGAAAATGTATTGGATTACTTTGTGTTTTATATACTGTGTTAAAATTTTTAACACTTCTTTAATTTCAAATGATAGTAAAAAAAAATACACCAAATTCCTGGTTACTGTAGAGCACACCACTAAAATACACATAGAACTATTGAGGGGAAAAATGGTAAGAAAAACAATGAAATTTTTTTGTTCTTTATAAAAGATAAGTATAGAATAAAATGTTACCCAATAACAAACTAAAGTGCATTTAAAGTAGTTTGTGCATAAGAAGAAAAACAAGAAAACTATACAATTCAGTATTCAAACAAACATTTAGTCACATATTTGCATACAAATATATGTATCAAAAACATGATAGCAAATACAACATAAAATCAATTAAAACCTTACTTAATAAGTGTCTTTGTAAGTTCACTTCCTTCTGTAATATAGGAGCCATGAAAAACTTGATTAATTTTGGATTCCTTAGAGTGAACATCATCTTTTGGAAGACGAGAATACATCACCTCTAGCATTTTATAATAGCCTATCTTCTTGGTAATTTGAGTATCAAAGGTAGATTCATTTAGCTAAGAAAAGATAACAAATAGATTATTTTTGATTTTATCAAACATGAAAAATATTTTACAGACTATATCAAATTTATTACTCAATGACCTTTACATAAAAAGTAATTTTACATGATGGAGGCATAGGGAGACACACCTTGTTTCACTGCACAACCGTAAGAAGGAACATGACTAACATAAAAATGGAAAACACCCATAACTGCTAGAAAATCACATAGAAAAACACCCAGAATTGTACAGAAGTCCAAAAACCAAGGATTTAAAGAAGCTTTATTCATCCAGATGGGTAGGAGAGCCAGAGATGGGCTCAGAGGGTAGAAGGAGTTGGGGCAAAGAGGACTCCGTGTGGCGAGCTCGGGGCAGAGAGGTAGCAAGGTGGCAGAGGCAGGTGAGTGAGCCGGGCCCCAGGCCAGACTGTGCAGCCCGGGGCTTCAGCATTTGGAAAAATAAAGCCACATAACTTCTGGCTATACCCAGTGGGGGTTGGGGTGGTGAAAGAAACTGCTTGTACATAGGCAAACCCACCCACCCTGGGAACCACAACCAGGACAGCCGCTGAAGAGGCACCGGTCCCATACGAGAAATGGGTAAAATGACTAAAAACGGGGCAAGGGCCAGGCAAGCACCCAGAAGTCAGTCAGCAGCACTGCTGTCTCTTCTTCTAATCCCTGCCCACCCCCACACTCAGAGCCACGGTTGCCCCACCCTGGCAAATACCCAAGGCTCTGTTCCATATGACGTAACAGGTGGTGCTAAAACAGAATCAAAGCGGCTCTACCTAGTACACAGACACAGGGAGGCTGCCAAAATCAGGACACAAAGAAATATGGCCCAAATGAAGAAACAGAACAGAACCCCAGAAAAAGAACTTAAGTGATGCAATAGCCAGCCTATGAGATGCAGATTTCAAAACATGGGTGGTCAGAATGCTCAAGATCTCATTGACTACAGCAAAAGCATAAGAGAAGAAATGAAGGTTCTACTAAGGGAGATAAAGAAAAATCCACAGTGAACCTACAGTAAAGGAATAGAAGCCAGGATTCAAAACAATGATTTGGAACATAAGGAAGAAATAAACTTAAAACCAGAACAAAACAAAGAAACAAGAATTTAAAAAAAAAACGAGGAGAGAATAAGACTGTGGGACATCTCCAAAAGGGCCAACATCCAAATCATAGGAGAAGAGTAAGAAATTGAAAACTTATTTGAAAAGATAATGAAAATTCCCTAACTTGGCAAAGGAAATAAGTAAGTTCAGGAAGCAAAAAGAGTCCCAAAACAGTTCAACCCAGAGGTCCACACAAAGACATATCATAATTAACATGCCAAAGATTAAAGACAAATAGAGAATTTTTAAAAGCAGCAAGAGAAAAGGAGACAGTTACTTGCAAAGGAATTTCTATAAGACTATTAGCTGATTTCTCAAAAGAAACTTTGTAGGCTAGAAGGAACTGGCAAGAACTATATAAAATGATGAAAAGAAAGGACCTCTGGTCAAGATTATTCTATCTGTTCTATCTGGCAAAGCTATCATTTAGAATTGAAGGACAGATAAAATGCTTCCCAGATAAGGTAAAGCTAAAGGAGTTCATCATCACCAAACCCTCATTATATGAAATATTAATGGGACTTACTTAGGAAAAAGGAGATCAAAACTAGGAACATTAAAATGATAACAACTCACAAACATCAACAACTGAATCTAAAAAACAAAAACAAACTAAGCAAACAGCTAGAACAGGAAAAGAATCATAGATATGGCGATCATCTGGAGGGTTCTCAGCTTGGAAGGGGAAGGGGGATAATGAGGGAAAGAGTATAGGGATTTAGAAGCATAATTGGGTAGGTACAAAATAGATAGGGGAATGTTAATAACAGTATATAGGTAACAAAGAAATCAAAGAACTTACATGCACAACCTTTGGAAACGAACTAAGGTGGGGATTTCTGGAAGGAAGGGGGGAACTGGGCAGAGGGGAGAGAAGGGGAAATTGGGACAACTATAATAGCATAATCAATAAAATATACTTCAAAAATTGAAAAAGGTTAATTTTAGCAAAGATGACATAAATCACTTCAATATGAGACAGCCCAACTTAAGTATTGATATGTTATATTCAGTGCAGCAGGAAACATCTAAATAATGTGCTTAGAGTATGGGTATAAAACTTTTGCATAAAATCTTATTGAAAGTATAATAAGAGCAGGTAAAAATTCAATTCTTAAAAAATAAAAATTTCAACTATGTGTACTGAAGTCTATTTTAAGAATCTGTCATTTGGGTATTTACACTATTTCTAACAGCATTCTGCAGACACTAAATGATGCCTCCCACCCCCAAAAGTTACCCAAACCTCGATTCCTGGAATCTGTGGAAATAACTTCATAGGGCAAAAAAAGGAGCTCTGCAAACATGATTAAGTTAAGGATCTTAAGCTAAGGAAAGATTCTAGGTTGTTCATGTGGACCTTAAAAAAAACCACATGTAGTAAGAGGGACAAAGAGGGAGATCAAATAGATAGGAAAAGGCAATGTGAGAATGGAGGCAGAGAGTGGTGTGATGCAGTCACAAGCCAAAAAATGCCACCAGCCACCAGAAGCTGGCAGAGGCAAGGAATGAATACTCAGAGCTGTGGGGCAAGTGAGGCCCTTGCAACACCTTTATTTCAGCTCAGTGAAATTGATTTTGGCCTTCTGGACTCCAAAACTGTGAGAGAATAAATTTCTATTGTTCTAAGCCACCATATTTACGGTAATTTGTTATAGCAGATTCATAAAACTAAAACAGATTTTGGTACCAAGAGTTGGGGGCTGCTGTAAAAAATGCCCAAAATATGAAAGGGGCTTTGGAATTGGATGATGGGTATAGGATAAAATACATGAAATAAAAAGCCTAGATTGTCTTGTAGAGATTGTTGGTAGAAACAGTGACATTAAAGGTGTTGGTAGTAAGAGCTGTAAAGGAAGTGAAGAGCATGGACAAGAAAGCCAATACTGTCTTAGAGAGTATCTCAATCATGATAAATAAGCTTTCATAGAAATAGGGACACTAAGTAGTTGCTGCAAGGTCTCAAAAGGAAATACAAAACATATTTTTGCACACTTGAAGTAAGTGATCTTTGTTACACAGAAAACTTAGTTGAATACCAGTCTATAGTTATTCAGAAAGCAGAACTTATGACTATGCAGTTGCATATTTAGCTGAGAAGACTTACAAACAAATTTGTTGAAGGTGCTGCCTGGTTTCTTCTTTGATGCTTCGAATAAAATGTGAGGTATAAGAGATACACTGAGAAGGACACATGGACAAAATCAAGGGGGAATGGAATTAGGGGAGGGAGGTGGGGATGTCTGGGGTGGTGGGGGAGTGGTGGGAGGTAAATGCAGACAACTATACTTGAACAGCAATAAAATAATTTAAAAAAACAAACAAACTGTGGTACATCCATACCACATCCATGTTGAGTCATCCATATGACTCAACAATAAAATGGAACTATTGATAAACAAAGTATTTAATCCATCTGGAATTTATTCCTGTGTATGGTATAAATAGGTGGTCTAATTTCATTATTTGTACGTATCTGTCCAGATTTCCCAACACCATTTGTTGAATGAAATATCTTTACCCCACTGTAAAAAAAAAAGGATACACTGAGGTAAAAACTGTTAAGCAAAAAGAACCAGAACTTGTTAACTTGGGAAATTCTCTGTGTATCCACACTGTAAAAGATGCTAACATTAGAAGATTCACTGTGAGGAAACTGTGCTCTGGAGAGAAGACTAAGGACAATCTTTGGTGCTGAAAAAATTAAGCATGTGATTCATAGAACAGGAATAGAGATAAAATCATTCTGCAGACACTGTTGGTGACTCTTGTCTAATGGAGAAAATCTGCATATAATGCAGTAAAGCATACACATAAGACAGGCATACAGTTTTTGAGAAAGTTATACTGGAGGAAATACCACTGGATGAAATGAAAAAAGGCTACTGTACTCCCAAAATTCTATAGGCAAGAAACACATTGATAAAACTACTCAGCAGTGAACATATGCTACATTCAAGAAAAAAGAATAACTCAAAGGATGGTGCCTTTTGGCCCAGAGGACAGAGCATCAGGCTATAGAGCATTGTTTCTGGTCTTGAAACTTAATAGAATTTAGCTGGCTGAATTTTGAAATTGCTTTGGAACACTAACTCCTTCCACATATCCACTTCCTGTTTTTGGAATAAAAATATGTATAACTGTCATTCTATATTGGTTCTGCCACTGTGTTATGAAAGCAAATTGTTTTCTAGTTTCACAGGTCCACAGATTGATAGAATTTTGCCCCAAAAGGGATCATATACAGAATCCAACCTATACTTGATTTTTATGATACAACTTTGGACTTTGAGCTGATAATATTTAAATAAGATTTGGCACTTAAAAGTTGATGCTGTAATGAGTTTAGACTTTGGGGAAGGTTAGGGTGACATAAACCTAGTACACAAGTGAAAACATTTGGGCAGGTGAACAGTGTTAAACTGAGTAACAGCCCCTAACAAATATCCATGTTCTAATCTCTAGAACCTATGAATTATACTTTATATAACTAAAAAGGATTATACAGATGAAATGAAGGACCCTGACATAAGAAGTTATTCAGTAGGCCCTAAATGCAACTACATATTTGTAAGATGGAGGCAGAGAAAGAGATTAGACAAAAGAGAAGACAATGTGACCACATAAGCAGAGAAAGGAGCGATGCAGCCACAACCAAGGATGGCTGAAAGCCTCCAGAGGCTGGAAGAGGCAAGGAATGGATTTTCTAAAGAAAGCACAGTCCTGTCCCTCAGAGGGGTGTGCCAAAGCCGAGGTATCCCTCCTGATATTTGACATGTGTGGACATGGGACCTGCCAGTTCCACATCTCCACCCATCCTACCAGCCTCAATGAGGTTTATTCTGTACGTCTTTAGTTATATGGCTACTGTTCAGCCAGAGTTGAGGCACTTCTCAATGTGTTGTTCTATAGTTTAGTTGTAATTGTGATGTGGTTTTAGAAGGATGAGAGGACCACATTTACCTACACTGTCATCTTGACCAGAAGCCCCCAAGTGGCAGATTCTAATGACACTGATCAAGGAGATCTGTCAATTCTTATTAGCGATTAATTAATAATAGATACACGACACCTTTATGAATCTGGACTTCAACACATCAATGGCATCCACCACAATTTTGCTAAAAAATTCTCTCAAGGCATCCTGGCCACAGTGCAACAGCAGCGTGAGAAGAGAACGGTCTACAAATGCTTGGCGAGTGACATTTGAAGGTAGGTCATCCCTCCTGAACATTTTGTATACACCTTCCAGAAGGCTAACTTGTGTGGCACAGGAACTCCTAAGAAAAAAAGAAAATTATGTTAACATTTATGCTTTGAATACATACTTTATAAATGTTTACTACATAACAAAGTAAATGCCAAAGATCATTAATTAGAAAAATAACTTTAAAGATGTTCCATACATAAAAACCACAAAATAAAAAAGCATGTGTATATAAACCATATTATTTTACTCATACCCAGAAATCTTCATGACAAATTTAGGCATTAGGAAGAATTTTTTTAAAAATATTTTATTTATTTATCTTTAGAGAGAGGGGAAGGGAAGTAGAAAGAGTGGGAAACATCAATGTGTGGTTGCTTCTCATGTGTCCCCAACTGGGGACCTGTCCTACAACCCCGGTATGTGCCCTGACTGGGAATCGAACTGGCAACCCTTTGCTTTACAGGCCCGCGCTCAATCCATTGAGCTACACCAGCCAGGGCTTTAGGAAGAATTTTTTTCATTTACTTTCCAACCTGGTCTCCTTTAGAAAACATCTAGAAGGCTTCGGGAAAGTCTAAGGCCTAAAGATGATTGCATTTACAGAATCTAAAACTCATGAATTATGATTTTAAAATTCTAGTAATGAAGTACCATTCCTATTTCCTGTACACAGATATATTCAGTTTTTCTAATGTTGGAGGCAAGATATTTATGATCACTACAAGGTTTTATCTATAAATCTATACAATTAAGGGTATAGGTTAAGAGGTAAGTACTAAACAAACATGAAAATCCTTTCTACTTTTAAAATCCCAGTGCTCAGAAATTAGACATGAGTTACACCAAAAACCTTAGATTCAGAAGGCAATTCAGTCATAAAATTTTAAGGTTGCAGAGCACTTCTAGAAGCAACATGGGCTTTTGTAGTATTCATTTGGTCACTATCTTAGATTTAAATTCTCTTGAGGGGTCCATGGGAGAGGATCCTGGCCAATTGGTGGAGGAGCAGTGCAAGCAGCTGGCACTTCCCCAGCATATATGAAAATTAGGGACCAGAAATCATGAGGGTCAGGGAAGATACAGGCGGTAGGGAGACAGCAGCGGTACAGTGGAGTCTTGGGGACTGGAGCAAAGACGGGAGCAGCAGGGACTTCGGCCGGTGCACAATCAGAGGTCCAGTGCACCGGGCGCTGCAGTGCCTGGTGCGCCTCTGTGGGTGCCCAGCATACCTGGGTCCTCACCCAGCTCTCAGGACCGACTCCTGGTGCATCTCCCTCGGACTTTTTGGGAGTCTTGGGCCTGTTGAAGGGTCCTTGGGAGAGAGCTGGGTTATGAGCTCCCTCCTTCCCTGGCCAAGCAAGGTGGGCACCGGAAGAGACTTGTTTGCTAGAGTTCGCAGAGAGGGTGCTGAGGACAAAGGGCCGAGTTCAACCACAGACTCTGTGGTCACAAGCCCAGGAGAATTGAGAAGCGCAGTGTGGGGCTCTGAGTCCGATAATCACGGATGCCTGGTCTGCTCCCCACCCAGCCTGGCGGTGAACAAGAGGTTGGATGGAGGGCCTGGAGCTCCCTCACAGAACTGGGACCAGTCTGCACCCGAACCCGAGGGAACCAGGCAGCCTGGTGGCATGTGCGAGCCCTGCAACCCAGCCCATGGTGGTAACCCCTGGGCAAAGAGCACTGTAAGTAAGTCCTAGATCCCTTCATAGGGCGCTGGGGAGAGGCGCCAGTTTGGCTCTTAAAGAACACTCATAGAAAGACCACACTAATCGCTCTTCAGTCTGTTGCACCCAGGAAAACCAGTTTGGCTAGTTTGAAACCAACAAAAGATGTTTGTTTTTCTTTTAAAGTAATCTTTTATCTTTTTAATTTTATTGTTTTATCTTTCAATACTTTTCCCCCCTTTTTTCTTCTTCTTTTCTGTTTTATTCCTTCTTCTTTTCTTTCCAAACTTATCGCTTTTTCCTCCCTTACTCTCCTGCCTTTTTTTTTCTTTTACCCACAAGTGACACAAAAAACTTGGAACTGCAAAAAGACCAGAGCTGGACCCAAAGAAGAGGCTTCCCAACAGTAGAGTCAGAGAGACAAATTTAACTTTGCTACAGAGAAGCCACAGTGCATATTTGTATTATTATTACTACTTTTTTCGTTATCCTCACTTCTTTTATATTTTAATAGTATCTTTGTATTTCTCCTCTTTCTGTATATGCTCCTTTGCTTGGCTGGTTTCCCCCGTTCTCTCTTCCACAGTGTACTGCTAATTTTCTATACTTCACGTCACTTCTACTTCTTTAGCATGTTACCCAAAGTTCCAAAACCGCTTTTTAAACAGATCACATAAAGTCTATCACATGATTGTTGCTCTAATATTATTGTAAATAATAGCTGTTCTATAAAACTGTAAATACTTCACAACATCTCCTGGATCTTAGTCCACTTCACAGTTTCCTGAATTGTACTACTGAAGTAATTAACTCTATTTGCTCATACACTACACCTATTTACTATCCTTTACTCCCACCTTACCCCAGAATCTGACCGACCACAACCTCACTGCTTCCTAGATCAAACTCACTAGCCTTACCTCTACAATAAGAGACTTATCTTGTGTCCATCCTCTCTTAAAAGTGGCAACCTGGGTTGAAGATTACAGTTAACACAATATATAGCCTAAAGACCTTCTATCTCTTCTCTACTGGCTGTGACAGTAAATATCATAAAATACTCTCACTGTCATAAACCATTTTGCCTCCCCCTCCAACTGATCTCACACACACACACACACACACACACACACACACACACACACAGGAGTAGGTGGAAGCGGAGAACGCCAGGATAACAGAAGGAGACTGCACCACTGAATTTAACAGGCTTTCCACCACCGAAGTTCACACCTTAGACCCAGGGAGTCAGCACAGATCAATTTAAGAAGCTGAGGGTAACAATGAGAGTCTCACAAACAATGGGAAGACACAGAATCCCCAAATGAAAGGAAAGGAGGGAGCCTCAGAAAGAATGCTAGATAAAATAGAGAGAAGTCAACTATCAGATACAGAATTCAAAGCACTAGTTATCAGGAAGCTCAAAGAGCTCACAATGAGCTACCAGAACAGGGGAGCTACAATGAACTCACTGCAAACTATATCAACATGAAAAAGGAAGTACAAACTATCAGCAAGGGACAAGAGGAATTGAAGAATACAATTTCTGAATTGAAGAACACAGTAGAAGGAATCAAAAGCAGAATCGAAGCAGGGGACTGGATCAGTGAGTTGAAGGACAGAGTAGAAAAAAACTCACAGAAAGAGCAAGAAAAGGAAAAAAGCTCAGAGAGATTAAGAGAAATGCAAGACAACATGGAATGTAATAATAGGGATACCAAAAGGAGAAGAAGAAGAACATGGGATAGAAAACCTATTTGAAAAAGTAATGAGGGAAAACTTCCCTAATTTGATGAGAGAAAAAGTCACACAAATTCAGGAATCACAGAGAGCCCCATCAAGAGAAAAATAAAGAGGTCCACTTCAAGACACATCATCAGTAAAATGGCAAAAATTCCAAAATAAGAGAGAATTTAAAGGCAGCAAGAGAGAAAAAGCAAGTAATATACATGGGAGCCCCAATGAGGTTAGCTACTGACTTCTCAATGGAAACACTCCAAGCAAGAAGAGAATGGCAAGAAATATTCCAAGTATTGAGAACCAGACGCCTGCAACCAAGGATACTTTACCCAGCAAGGCTCTCAATCAAGATAGAAGGCCAAATAAAGAGCTTCCAAGACAAAAGAAGTCTAAAAGAATACACCTCTACCAAACAGCTCTGCAAGAGATGCTAAAGGGACTGCTTTAAGGAAAGGAAAGAGAAACAGAGAAACACAGGTACAAAAATGGCAATGAATAAGTACCTATCAATAATAACCTTAAATGTAAATGGATTAAACGTGCCAATAAAAAGACATGGAATAGCTGTATGGATAAGAAAGCATGACCTACAAATATGCTGCCTACAAGAAACCCATCTCAGAACAAAAGACCTACGCAGACTGAAAGTGAAGTGCTAGAAATAAATATTCCAAGCAAATGGGCAGAAAAAAAAAAAAAAGCCAGGGTAGCAATCCTCATATAAGACAAAATAGACTTCAAAAAAAGGGGCCAAAAAAAGAGACTCAAGGGAAGAATGAATCAAGAAGACATAAACATTGTAAATATATATGCAACCAACATAGGAGCACTCAAATACATAAAGAAAATCTTAGAGGACCTCAAGAAAGATATTGACAGCAACACAATTACAGTAGGAGATTTTAATACCCCACTCTCAAAAATGGACAGCTCTTCCAAACAAAATACCAACAAAATTATTGTGGCATTGAGCAACCCCCTAGATGAAATGGACTGAACTGATATATATAGATCCATTAATCCCAAAGAAGCTAAATACACATTCTTTTCAAATGCACATGGAATATTTTCAAGGATAGACCACATGATAGTACACCAAACAAGCCTCAACAAATTCAGGAAAACTGAAATCATACCAAGCATTTTCTCCAACCACAGGGAACTAAAACTAGAAACCAACCCCAAAGGAAAAAACCCCAAACAATCAAAATCATGAAGACTTAATGCCATGCTATTAAACAACAAATGGATCAAAAATAAAATTGGGGAAGAAATCAAAGTTTCTGGAAAAAACTGAAAATGAACTCACGACAACTGAAAACTGATAGGACACAGCCAAGACAGTCCTGAGAGGGAAGTTCATAGCAATACAGGCCTACCTAAAAAAAGATAGAAACATTTCAAACAAACAACCTAACCCTATGCCTACAAGAACTTGAGGAACAACAACAAAGACAGCCCAGAGTAAGTAGAAGGAAGAAAATAACCAAGATCAGAGCAGAATTAAATGACATAGAGATGAAAAATTCTAAGGATCAATGAATCCAGGAGCTGCTGATTCTCTGAAAAGATAAACAAAATTGAAAAGCCTCTAAGCAGGCTCATCAAGAAAAAAAGAGAGAGAGGACCCAAATAAACACAATCAGAAATGAATGAGGAGAGATTACAACTGTCACCACAGAAATACAAAGGATTGCAAGAAATTACTATGAAGAACTGCACACCAAGAAATTTGAAAACTTAGGTGAAATGGACAAATTTCTAGAAAAATATAATAATCCAAAACTCAATGAAGAAGCAGAAAGCCTGAACAGACCAAAAACAGCAAATTAAATTGAAGCAGTGATCAAAAAACTCCCATCACACAAAAGCCCTGGACCAGATGGATTCACAGGAGAATTCTACAAAGCATTTAAGGAAGAACTAACCCCTTTTCTTCACAGACTATTCCAAAATATCCAAAAGGATGGAAAACTCTCACACTCTTTTTATGAAGTCAGCATCATCCTCAACCCAAAACCAAATAAAGACACAACAAAGAAAGAAAACTTCAGGCCAATATTGCTGATGAACATAGACCCTATAATCCTCAATAAAATATTGGCAAATCACATCCAACAATATATTAAAAAGATCATACACCATGACCAAGTGGGATTCATCCCAGGGATGCAAGGATGGTTCAATATTCGCAAATCAGTAAATGTAATAATACATCGCATAAACAAAAGCAAAGACAAAAATCACATGATCATACCATTAGATGCAGAAAAAGCTTTTGATAAGGTACAACACCCATTTATGATAAAAACACCCAGCAAAGTGGGAATACAGGGAGCATTCCTCAATATAATAAAGGCCATATATGTGAGACCTACAGCCAACATCATATTCAATAGGCAAAAACTAAAATCTTTTCCACTAAGATCAGGAACAAGACAAGATTGTCCATTTTCACCACTTCTATTCAATATTGTATTGGAAGTTTTAGCCACAGTGATCAGAAAAGAAAAGGATATAAAAGGCATCCAAATCAGAAAGGAGAAAACAAAACTGTCACTGTTTGCAGATGACATGATAGTGACATGGAAAATCCTATAGGCTTTACCCAAAAACTGCTTAAGCTAATAAATTAATTTGGCAGAACAGCAGGTTACAAAGTCAATATCCAGAAATCAAAGGCATTTTTGTATACCAACAATGAAACTGCAGAAGTAGAAATCAAGAAAAACAATCCCATTAGATATAGCAAAAAGAAAAAAAAATCTAGGAATAAACCTAACCAAGGAGGTAAAAGACCTGTATGCAGAAAACTACACAACACTGAAGAAAGAAATTAAGGAAGACACAAACAAATGAAAACATATACCATGTTCATGGATCGGATGAATTAACATCATTAAAATGTCCATACTTCCCAAAGCAATTTATGGATTCAATGCAATACCTATTAAAGTACCAATGGCATATATCACAGACATAGAACAAACACTTCAAAAATTTATATGGAACCATAAACGACCCCGAATAGCAGCTGCAATTTTGAGAAAAAAGAACAAAGTAGGAGGAATCACAATACCTGATACCAAACTGTATTACAAGGCCTCTGTAATTGAAACAGCCTGGTACTGGCATAAATACAGGCACATAGACCAATGGAACAGATCAGAGAGCCCAGAGATAAACCCAACTCTCTACAGTCAATTAATATTCGACAAAGGGGGCAGTAACATAAAATGGACTAAAAATTGCCTCTTCAACAAATGGTGTTGGGAGAACTGGATAGCTATGTGCAAAAATATGAAACTTGAGCACTAACTTACACCATACGCCAAAATAAATTCAAGGTGGATAAAAGACTTAAATATAAGCTGTGACACCATTAAAGTTCTAGAGGAGAACATTGGCAAGAAAATCTCAGATATTTCACGCAGCAACATTTTTATTGAAATGTCCCCTAGAGCCAGGACATGAAGGAAAGAATAAACGAATGGGATCTCATCAAAACAAAAAGCTTCTGCATGGCTAAAGAAAACAGTGTTAAAATAAAAAGAGAACTAACTGTATGGGAAAACATATTTGCCAGCGATACCTCAGACAAAGGTTTAATCTCCAAAATATACAAAGAACTTACAAGACTCCACTCTAAGACAAGTAACCCAGTTAGAAAGTGGGCAAAAGACTTGAACAGACACTTCTCCAAGGAGGACATACAGAGGATGCAGAGACACATGAAAAGATGCTCAATATCACTAGCTATCAGAGAGATGCAAATTAAAATCACAATGAGGTACCACTTTACACCAGTCAGAATGGCTATCATAAACAAAGCAACAAACAACAAATGTTGGAGAGGTTGTGGGGAAAAGGGGTCCCTAGTCCACTGTTGGTGGGATTGCAGACTGGTACAGCCATTATGGAAAACAGTATGGAATTTTCTCAGAAAAATAAAAATGGGCCTGCCTTTTGACCCAGCAATTCCACTGCTAGGATTATATCCTAAGAATCCTAAAACATCAACCCAAAAGAACCTATGCACCCCAATGTTCAGAGCAGCACAATTTACAATAGCCAAGAGCTGGAAGCAACCTAGGTGACCATCAGTAAATGAATGGATCAAAAAATTATGGTACATTTACCCAATAGAATTCTATGCAGCAGAAAGAAACAAGGAGGTTCTACCTTTTGCAACAACATCGATGGAACTGGAAAGTATTATGCTGAGTGAAATAGGCCAGGTGTTGAAAAACAAATACCATATGATCTCACCTTTAACAGGAAGCTAAACAATGAAACAAACAAGCAAGCAAAATAAAAACAAAAACACTGAAATAGAGGATAGGGGGACTGCCATCAGAGGGGAGAGGGGAGGGAATTTCATTGGAAAAAGGGATTAGGATTTATAGGAGCAAGTATAAAGGACGCATGGACAACAACTAAGGGGGTGGAAATGGGAGGGAGGTGGGGAGCATGGGGGGCGGGCTGGAATGGGAGTAAAAGACAGAAAACTGTACTTGAACAATAATTATATTAAAAAATAAATTAATGAATTCTCTTGAGGGGCTTCCTATATTGAGCACCATAGAAATGCACAGCCCTAAAACATTCAAACCACAGAGGTAAAATATCTGATTTTAAAAATGGTTCAACAGCCCTGACTGACATGGCTCAGTTGGTTGAGCGTCTCCTGCAAAGCAAAAGGTTGCTGGTTTGATTCCCAGTCAGGGTACATGCCTGGGTTGTGGGCCATGTCCCTGGTTGAGAAAGTACAAGAGGTAACCAGTTGATGTTTCTCTCCCTCTTTAAATAGATAGATAGATAGACAGATAGACAGACAGGCAGGTAAATGGACAGATAAATAAAAAAAATAATTAAAAAAATAAATAAACAAAATCTTTTAAAAAGGGGTTTACTGAAATGTAAGCCAATAGATTGTTTACTGTAATACAAATGCAAATAAAGGTTAAATATTTGCTTTATTTCACTCATAACAAAAGAAATACAAATTAAAGTAACATTCACAAATCCTTTCTAAAATAAAAAATTGGGAAAAATCTAAATATATCACAATATAATCTATTGTCAGGATTGTGATAAAGCAGGCATTCTTATACACTACTGAAGAGAATGCTAATATAGCCACAAAAGAAGTTACGTGGCACTTTATTTTTTTTGATGCAATTATAAATGTGATTCTTTGATTCCCTTTCTCATGATTCATTACTGACATAAAAATGTACCCTAGTTCTGAATATTAATTTTGTATCCTACTACTTTACTGAAGTCATTCATCAGTTCTAATAGTTCTTTGGTATAATTTTAGGGTTCTCTATATAGGGAACCCTATATTGTGTCATCTGGAAATAGTGACAGTTTTACTTTTTCTAATTTGGTTCCAGCGCTTTAGTCCTCACAGAAAGCTACTCCTACACCTAACCCTCCAGGTCTCACCCTGAAGTTAGGCAATTTAGTTCCTCCCCATAGACTCCTCTGGCACTTTTTTGAGCTACTGCTCTTGCAAGGCCACTTAGAGTGAATTTGTGACAAGTAAGTGTCTTTACGGTCCCCTTGAGGCCTGTATCTCAGTCTCCCACAGTCCTTCGTTTTTCTCAAATACAACCCCTGCTAGTTTTCACAGCCAGATATTATGGGGACTCCTCAGCACTGATGCCCTGGGTTGAGGAGCCCAGTGTGGGGCTGGAACCCCTCACTCCTCAGGGGGAATCTCCACAGCAGGTATCCCTTCCACACCATGGGGCACCCACCTGTGAGCATCTCCTGCCCTCCTACCAATCTAAGCATGGCTACTTCTTTATATCCTTAGTGATAGAAATTCTGTTTAGTCTTCAGGTGGTTTTCAATGACGATTATTCTATAATTTAGTGGTAATTTTCTTGTGGTCATTGGAAGGGACAGGCAGAGTTTACCTACTCTGCCATCTTGGCAGGAACTCCCTCACAGTGAAAGCAGGCATCCCTGTCTTGTTCTTCATTTTAGGCATAACACTTTTAGTTTTCCCCCAGTGAGTGTGATGCTAGGTGTGTGTTTGTCATATATAGTCTTTATTATGTTGAGGCACATTCCCTGTATTCCCCACTTTGTTGAGAGTTTGTCATAATTTGGGTGATATTCAATTAGTTCAGTATTTAGAAATTTTTTTGGATTTCCAATGTTCATTTTGTTGTCCACTCATAATCTAACTTTACGTGCTTAGAGAATATACTTTGTACAATTTTAATATTTTAAATTTACTAGGACTTCTTTAATGACCTACCTACCATATGGTGTGTCCTGAAGAATGTTCCATATATGCTCAGAAAGAATGTATTTTTCTGTATTTCTGTGCAATGTTCTATAGTTGGTTAATCATGATTTTTTTAAATGCCAATAAACAGGAACAAATTACAGAATCATGCTACATCATTAATGAACCTCAAAAACATACTGAATAAAGAAGCCACACCAAAAAGGGGTGATGAAGCTGGAAAATGCTGATGCTTGTTTAATCTGGAGATTCACTTATAGTTTTACCTTCAAATTTGAATATGTTTAAAATTTTCAAGATAAAAATCTTTTTTTCTTATGAAAAACAAAATAAAATTTAGTTATAACAATTGAGTTCAATTGTCAGTCAACTAATTTTTGGAACGGAGAAGACAAATTTCCCACAGAAACATAATGTGTATGGTTCCTGGCATCCCAGACAAGAATGACTTACTTTCTTGCAATATTTTTAAAAGTGGATTGAAATAAATCTTCCATAATGTGTTGTTGTTCTCGACAAAGAATTTCAGTCATCAACTGCAACAATACAGGACTTTGAGATAATTCCAATGCATCTAAAAACTGAAAGAAAAAAAAAAACACACCCCATTGTTGCTAATAATAATTTTGTTGGATTTTCATTTTTGTTTTGTATTTAACAGTTCTAAATAAAAAACTGATTATAACATAATTTCATAGAAAATTAAGAAACACTAACATTTTAGTCATTTTGCAGATGTAATAAATGTCTGGCATATAACAATTTTGTTAAATACTTGAGCTTTAGTTTTTAAGGATTTGCAGATATTTTTCCCTCTAACACCTTTTAGAATTTCCTCTTTATTACCAGGTTCTCAAATTCTATAATTACAAGTCTTTACTAAAGTCAGTTTCCTCCACCATTCCAAGTGAGAGTCTGTGGGGTCTTTTATTCTGGAAATGGGTGTGTTTTCGACACCATCTTAATTGTACAGATGTCTAGGCTGCTCATGTAGCATTTTTACTTTTACTCCCAATTTCCATCTCAATGCCTGTTTGTTCTACCTTCTAGGAGATATATTCAATTGTGTCTTTTGTTCAGTAGAGAAATGAGGCAGTTACCATCTTAACCAGGCCACAGACTTGAGGTCACTAACAATGGGACAGTGGCACTATTTGCTTCCTGATGTGCTATTGTTGCCAAAAAGATTAGCCTGAATCTCATGACCAAGCTTTAAGCCTCACTCCAGTTTGGAGGAAATACAGAAGATTAGGGACAAGTTAAAGAACACTCCAAGGAAGCCCTGCCTGTTGTGGCTCAGTGGATTGAGTACCAGCCTGGGAACCAAAGCATTGTTGATTCGATTCCCAGTAGGGGCACATGCCTGGGTTGTGGGCCAGGTGCACAGTAGGGGGCACATGAGAGGCAAGCACACACTGATGTTTCTCTACCTCTCTTTCCTTCTCCCTTCTCCTCTCTCTAAAAATAAATAAATAAAAATCTTAAAAAAAAAAAAGAAAACTACGAGGAAATAATCAGACAAATATGGGACAACATCCAAGAGTAGTACTCTGGTTTCTTCCAAAAATTAAATATGAAAAAATAAAAGGGACAAGGTAAAGTAGTTCTAGATTAAAAGATATGAGACACATGACAATTCAGTGCAATCATTATAGATCCTGGTTTGAAAAACCAGCTAAACATGGGGGTACCCAAAGCAATGTGAATGTGGACTACGTAACACATGACATTAGAGAAGTGTTCATTTGCCTAGGTATGATAACAATATTGTGGCTTATTGGTAGGACGTGCATAATGGTAGGAGTATTTAGGAATGAAATAGCATGTCTGAACTAACTCGCAAATATTTCAGTCAAAACACACAAACATACAGACACATACATAACAGAATGTTAACTGTTCAATACAGGAGATGATAATATGAATGCTTGTTTTACTTTCATTTTTCCTGTATGTTGGAAAAATAATGGGGAAGAGAGATTCTGTATAGTTGGGCAGGGTTTGTACACTGGTCTTTCCATGTGACTGGGTCCTACAAAGAAGAGTCCTAGGAAACAGAGAAAGCCAGGAGGAAGCTGTAAGCCTTTATAATTAGTGTTAGAAGTCATGCAGCATTACTTCCTCTGCACTCTTTTTGACTCCTTAAGGACAACCCATTCCCAACAGGAGGAAAATCAGACTTTGTCTTTCAATGGAAAAGCCACACAATAAGAAAAACATGTGCAAGGGGATATAATGGTAACAGCCATCTTTAGAAAAAACTGTATAATCTGCCACACCTATGTTTATCTCTATCCTAGCATTTAGTAAAGTGTGTTTTAATCAATCTGTTTTTTGTTTGCTTGTTTGTTCCTTCTTTGTTTTACTATAAGCTCTTTGAAAACAAAGACTGTCTTCATTATTTTTAAGTATTCAAAATAATGAAGGTTCAGGGCTCAGTCCATCATGAGTATGACAGACCACTACTCACACTGCAATGGTCATTGCCTTAGTTTTTCTTGACCCCTGAGTTTTAGTTGAGTAAATGTTTGCTCTAATAACAACATTCACAGCCTTGCTTATAGATGTATATGGCAAATTGTATATCAGCAGAATTGATATATGCAAGTTCAGAATTAAGCACTTAAAAGGAAGCAATATGTTCTCTACCACACTTCTCTACTTCTTACTGGATACAAAGGAATAAGATAGGAGTTGCTGGAGCAGCCATTCTGGACAAAGAGCTATATATATGAAGAAAGATAGAGAACAAGGTAAAAGGAGACTGGGTCCCTGTTGACTGAGAAGCTACCCTAAGTAGCCAATCTAGAATCATACAGAAGAGAGAAATGATCAATCTACCACTTTGTTTACTGGTTTTCTGCTATATGTTACCTTCTGCTGTATGTTAAATAATATGGGTAATAATCACTGAATGTTTCTCAAATAACCAGTACTCAAATTTTAGAAAATGAAACATACTGATAATAATCTATTTCTCAGCTCTTTTTGGTACTGTTCTTTAAGACTTATCCATTACACATAAAATAATTCACATGATGTTTATGCATAAAATATTTCATAATTTAAAATTAGAGAGAAAAGTGGATTCCAAAGGATTTAGATATGTATCTGCTTCCAGTGTTATCCAGTTTTCAAAATGAAATACTGGTGAATTCTTTTATTTTAAGATTTTACTTATTTATTTTTAGAGAAGAAGAAGGAAGGGAGAGAAATATCGATGTGAGAGAAAAACATTGATCATTCGTCTCTTGTATGTGTCCTGACCAGGGACCTAACCCACAACCCAGGCATGTGTACTGATCGCGAACAGAACTGGTGACTCTTCGCTTTACAGAATGACACTCAACCAATTGAGCCACACCAGTCAGGGCTGAATTCTTAGTTGTAACATTCATCCTATTCTGAATGTTTCACTTACTTCTCTTCATCACAAAATGTGACAGAAAAAACATTTTAAATTTATTTGTTACTACTAAAAAAAAACCCCTACCTTTTTCATACAGTCCACATAATTATTGTACTGCAGAGTTCCTGGGTGAAATTCTTCTGACTTCATAGGAAAATTAGAAACAATGAGCTTTTCAAGAACATGCTTAAGGTCCTCAAGACTGCCTTCGGTAAGACTGGTGAAGAATGGAAGCAGAATTATAGCTTGACCCTGTGGAACAATGCAGACATATGAAATTGCACTAGTTGTGGCTTATAGATCCTATGGAATAAATAAAATTACTGCTTCTAAAGACTTTGCAAATAAAACACTAGTAGATTCAGTAAAACACTTCAGAATACCTTTGAGATTACATTTAAAACCCTGAATGCCATGTGTATTATGGCTCTTATTCTCGAGGGAAGTAAGCCAAGTCAGGGCTGTTACACGTAAATACAAAGGGCATTGTATAATTCTCTACGTTATGTCTCCTCAAAATATAGATTCTAGTAGAAATAAACCAGGCAAGTTTTGAGTGGAAAGAACATTATCAATAACCTATGGGGTAATTTACAAATATTCCTTGCAGAACTACCTCAGAACTTCATATCAAGCTTCAAAGAAGCTAGCTGTTATTTCCTATCTCCCTTATGTGGCAGGTAAGTTCGTAAACTCCCTCCTACTGAGAAAGGAGAAACTTGATTAATCATAGAGAGCGAACATTCCAAAGAAAATCTTCATGATTCAATAAAACGATTATTTTCATGAGGCCAAATTTTATTAGAGTGTAAAGTCTAATTATTAAAGAACTTAAAAAATTAAAATATTATGTCTTCACCCTAAAAATTACTCAGATACTTTATGTTACTCATTAATAGAAAAATGATTAATAGTTTAAAGTCTATCATTCATTCATTAATACAGCAATTCTCAAAAAAGCCAATTTAAATAATCTACATGCAAAGACAAATGTAATTTCTTCTAAGTTTGGTAATTTTATTGTGGTTTTATTTATCTTTTTGGAGAGACATCCTAAATAAAGTATGTGCAGATCAGGTAGCAGGACGCCAGGGGTTTCCTTCATGTGATGGAAAGAGACTGTACAGCTGGAACAAACAAGTCCACAGACAGATGGTTATTGAGGTTGGGTAATAAGTACATGGGGGGTTATTGTGCTAGCCTCTCTGTCTTTGAATATTTGGAATTTTTCATTATAAAAATAGTAAACAGTACAAATAAGCAAAAATATAAAGTAAAAAATAATGAAGAACATAATCTGAAAAAAAATCTTATTAAGACTTACCTTTAAATGTAGACCCAACTTTGAATCAGCAAGTATACTAGTGTATGTTGTAAAGACTTCAGGGAATGCACTGTGATTTGTATTGAAAGATACAGATGAATCAATCTAAGGGAGGGGAGATAAAAAAATTATACATTTCTACATCATGTCTCTAATTTCCTTTAACACAGTTTTCAAATTTTTAAATTTCAGAAATAACCTATAAATTTGTTCCTGGGCTTCAACAATATTTCAGCAATTCTTGTTCAAAAATATTATAAAATTATCTGATTAAGACAATGCATGTAAAGACACACTAAAAAGATAAAGTATTATATAAGAAATGATAATGAGCATGAATGATAATGAAGTAATAGAAAAAGTATAAAATGTAAGATAATCACCAATTGTCCAGTTAAAAATTGTGCACCAATTAAAAATATTTCTATCAAAATTCCATCAGATTTTTAAAGATACAAGTTACAGAGTCCAAAAAACAAACATAATTGTATTTTTAACGTTTCTCAAATTACCTGCAAAATTTTTGCCAGTAAAGTCAGCACTGACACTTTACTTTCAGGAGCAGAATCACTGGCCCACCACGAATCACACTTTTTCCAGTTTTGCAGAATTAGAGTCACAAGTTTTAGTGCTTGATGTTTCTGACTGGTCCGATCCCTGAAGCTCTGATCTAACATACCATTCAAAACGGTGCTAACCTAAAACAATTGTGTGGTGGATGAAGAAAAATTCTTAACATCAACACATGTAACAAAACTTACTTCCATTGCAAAGCCATTCTTGAAACATAAACATGTTAATTTTGTAATAGCTGTTAACGTCACAACTCCTCCAATTTGAGAACAGCACTTGAACATGTAAATTTTCCCATAGAAGTACAATGTGTCTCACGTATGAAATGATGCTCATACTGCTATTTCTTGTGTTCTTAGTTTGGGGCATTCTTGATGGGGGGAGGAATTAGCTTTCTTCTGCCACTATCACACTTTATGTGCACACACACTCACAGGCCTGCACATCTGTACACATGCACACAGGCCGGCATACACACATTTCCTGTCTCACCACCTTTTCAACAATACTTTCTATTTGGCTAGACAAATATTCAATATATTACTATCATTATGACAATGACTTGGATCACCATTTCTCACAGGTGATCCAAGTCAAGTATACTACCAATGCTTTTTCTTTCATTACTCTTTTCAATGTGCCTACCATTGTTTGTCATCAAATTCCCTCAAATTAATGAAATCTCCTCAAGACATCCAAATATCAAGAAGTCTATCAGCTCCCTCTCTGTGGTGACAGCTCTCACTCTGGAGTGCTGTGACTGCTGTGACTGCCCTAGGGTTTTGCTTCAATACCCTCTGGGAGACTCATCCACTTTTACATGTTCAGGCCATCTTTCCAGATCCAACATCATCCTCTTTCTTGGCTGACTGCTTTATTTTAGTGAAGTACATACTTCCTCCAGGAGTTTCTTGGTGAGAAATGCACAGAAAATATATTCCTTCAGTACATCTGAAACATTTATTTGACTTTTACACATAATTGATAATCCAGCCAAATTCTGAACTCTGTGTTGGGAATCTTCTTTCCTTAATTGTGAAGAAAACTTGACAGCATCCATTTTGCTGCTGCAAAGATAAAAAACAACCCCATCTCTTGATCCTTTTAATGCAATCAAGCTTTCTTTTCAGAAATTTTTCAGGATCTTTTCTAATGGTGAAACCCCAGGGTTCTAAATTTTTGAGAAATGTGGAGGTGTTTTCATATACTGTCCTGGGCACTCACTCAATGGCTCTCTTCCACCTGGAAACCCAAGGCCTTCCTTTGTGAGAGATTCTTTTCAGCTGTGTTAGTCATGGAGTGGTATCTTCCCTTTGGGGTAGAGGTTCTGGTATTCCACCTTGTAGACTGACCCAAGTTTCCTCCTCTTTCTCTCCTATTTTCTGTCTTGTCCTTTTCCCTCTATTCTTCGTAAGAGTTCCTGGATATTATCTTCCAAACCCCTTCATTGTTAATTTCTGATGCCTATGCTTAATTCCCAAAAATTCTCTTTTGTCCTGTGATGTTTCTCTTCAGTAAGAAGTCTTGTTTCATGGATACACTCTCTTCTCTCATCTTTCTGAAGTTTTTTGCTTTTTACATTTCCATCTCATGGAATAGTTTCTGCTTCACGTGTCTTTTCCCCAGTCTGCCCCTTTAGAATCCCGTTCCTCAGAATACCTTTGCTGTTAACACATATTAAGGAACTGACTAGAAGCACTGTGCAGTGGGCTGGGCTCACTATCATGGTCATCGACGTAAACTGATCTGGCTTGGCGGTGATGACAATATCTTTATTTTGTCAGGCTTGTTACAAAAATTCCAATATTCTACCTGAGAGTATATTCCTAAAGACCATCTTCTGGAAGCCAAATTGGGAGGAAAGGCCTAAGCCCTAAAGATCGGAATTTAGGCAGGCTTTCATTTAACTTCTCTGTATTCAAGAAGGCATCCTTATACCACAAAAATACAAAGGATCGTGAGACTACTATAAACAGTTATACCCTAACATACTGGACAATTTGGAAGAAATGTATAAATTTCTAACTGTTTGCTAGAAACAGAAGAACCTAACAAGAATGAATCAGGAAGAAATGGATAATCTGAATAGACCAATTAACTAGTAAGGAAAGTGAATCAGTAATGAAAAACATCCCAACAAACAAAAGTCCAGGAAATGATGGCTTCTCTGGTGAATTCTACCAAACATTTAAGGAAAAATGAATGCCAATCATTATCAAACTATCCCAAAAAATAACAGAGGGAACACATCAAAACTCATTTTACAAAGCCAGAATTACCACGATACCAAAACCAGATAAGAAAATACCAAACATACCAGACAAGAAGAAATCAAAAATACAAGAAAATTACAGGGAAGTATCACTGATGAATATAGATGCAAAAGTCCTCAAGAAAACCATAGTGAACCAAATTCAGCAACACACTAAAAAGACCATATACCATGATCAAGTGGGATTTATCCCAGGGAGACAAGGTTAGTACAATATCTGCAAATCAATTTATGTGAGACACACCACATAAACGAAGGATAAAAACGCATGATCATATCAACATACACAAAAAACATGTTTGACAAAATTCAGCACCTACTTATGATAAGAAGTTTCAATTAAGTGGAAAGAGAGAGAACATACCTCAACATAATAAAAAACATATATGACAAGCCCACACTAATATCTTATTCAATGGTGAAAAGTTGAAAGCGTTTCCTCTAAGACTGGGAACGGGACAAGGATACCCGCTCTAAACACTTATACTGGAAGTCCCAGCCAAAGAAGTTGATCCAGAGAAACAAAAGGCATCCAAATCAGGAAGGAAGAAGTAAAAACGTCTCTATTAGCAGCTGACACATTACATATAGAAAATTTTTGACTCCACTAAACCTCTTAAAAATAATCTACAGATTCAGAAATGCTGAAGGATACAAAAATGAATATTCAAAAATCTGTAATGACACTCAAAAAAAAAATAAATTAAGAAAGCAATCCCACTTAAAACTGAATCAAAAAGAATAAAATACCCGGAAATAAACTTAACCAAGGAGATGAAAGACCTGTACTCTGAAAACTAAAAAAATACTGATAAAATTGGAAAAGACATAAATAAATATAAAAACATTCCATACTGATAGAATAGTTAAAACATCCATACTACACAAAGAAATATACAGATTCAAAATTCCAAGGGCATTTTCACAGAAATAGAATAATCCTAAAACTTGGGGGGGCCCCAAGAGACACCAAATAGCCAAAATAATCTTGAGAAAGAGCAATTCTGGAGGCATCACACTTCCTAATTTTATATTATACTATGATGTCAAAGTAATCAAAGTAGTATGGTACCGGCATAAAAACAGACACACAGATTAATGGAACCTAATAAAGAACCCCAAAATAAACCCCCACAAAAATAGACGGAGTAAAGGATATACAAGGGTGAAAGGATAGTCTCTTCAGTAAAAGGTGCTGGAAAACTGGACAGCCACATGTAAAAGAATGAAACTCGACCCCTATCTCACACCATACACAAAATCAACTCAAAATGTATTAAAGACTTGGATGTAAGACCTGAAATTATGAAACTCCCAGAAGAAAGCTTGGGGGGTAGGACCCTTGACATTTGTCTTGGCAATAAATAGTTGGACTTCACACCAAAAGCAATGGGAACAAAAACAAAATGAACAAGAAGGTCTATACTGAACTAAAAAAGCTTCTGCATACAAAAGAAAATCATCAACAAAATGAAGAGGTAAGTTATAGGAGAAATCATTTGCAAATCATATCTGATAAGGAGTTAATATCCAAAAATATAAACAACTCATATGACTTAATAGCAAAACCCAAACAATCCAATTTAAGAATGGTCAGAGAACTGAATAGCCATTTTTCTAAAGAAGACATAGAGATGAGCAACAGGTACACGAAAAGGTGCTCAGCATTGCTAATTATCAGGGATATGCAAATTAAAATCACAATATCACCACACACCTGTTGAAATGGGTATTATCAAAAAGACAAGAAATAAGAAGTACTGGTGAGAATGTGAAGAAAAGTGAAACCTGTGTGCTACTGGTGGGAATGTAAATTGATACAACCACTATAGAATATATGTGGTGGTTCCTCAAAAAATTAAAAATACAATGATCATACAGCAACTCCCCTTCTGGGTATATATCTGAAAAAAAAAAAACAAGATCACTTCCTAGAAAGGATGTTAACTGCAGCATTATTTACTACAGCCAAGACATAAAAACAATATAAGTATCCACCAACAGATAAATGGATAAAAAAGATGCATTATGTACAAAGAACAGAATGTTATTCTACAATTTAAAAGAGGAAATTCTATCGATTGCCATAACATGAATGGACCTTGAGGACATAATACTGAGTGAAATAAGCTAGACAGAGAAAGATAATTATACATATACTATATTATATGTATAAATAGTATATGTGGAGTCTGAAAAAACTAAACTCATAGATACTGAGAACAGACTGTTTGCCAGAGGCAGTGGGGGTGGCGTTGGATAGTTGAAATGGGTCGAGGTGGTCAAAAGTTACAAACTTCCTGTTACAGGTTCTGGGGATGTAATATACAACATTGTGACAATCTCAAAAAGTTAACAATATTGTGCAGCAATTTAAAAAGTGGTTAAAGAGTACATCTTAAAATTTCTCATCACAAGTAAGAAAACTGTAATGATGTAAAGTGAGAGATGTTAACTCTTTCACTTTATTGTGGCGATCACTTCACAATGTACAAATATGTCAAATCAGCAGGTTGTACACTGAATACTAATGCAATGTTATTTGTCTACTGCATCTCAATAAATCTGGAAAAGAGAATATCCATTAATGAGATTGATTATAAAATAAATAAAATTAGTAGCTTTCTAATATATCACATCTTATAAATAAAATATTAAAGGAAAATATTCCACTTACATTTACAACTAAGTAGCATATAATATCTAGAAATGCTCTTAATAAGAAATGTGCAAGAAAAAAAAGAGGTTGATTCCATTTAAATGTACTCTGTACATAGTATATTATCAATCCGAATCCCTAAATGTTGTGGGGAGGTGGTGAGGAACTTAATAAAATGATTCAAAATTTCATTTTGAAGAATAAACATGCAAGTATCTAGAATAATTCTGATAAACAAAATATGAAGAAAAAACATTGCCTCACTACATGTTAAAATGTATTTTAAAACTGCTGAAATTAAAACAATGCAGTACTGACTGAAAAACAGATAGTTAAGTAACAAGTTAAAAATGTTCAACCTCAGACCCAAATATGTACAGGGATTCAGCATTTGAAAAAGTTGGAATCTTGAATCAGTGAGGAAAATATGCATTAGAGAATAAATGTTGTCCAATATGTAACCATTTGGGGAAAAATGTCATATACAGTGCTCTTTGTATTATTTGTATTTGCTTTTAAAAAGAAACCATATGAGTAACAGAAGAAAATATAGACAGATTTAAAAGACAATAGAGGGACGGAGAATATCTTTCTCCAAAAGACAGAAATAATAAAAAATAAGTGAGGTTCACTATAAAAAATAAAATACTTCTGTACAGAACAAACACTCTGAATGAGAATGAAAAGACAAATGGCCAGTAGGTCTACTATGCTTAATGTACTAAAATCTCTTACAATAAGAATGTATATCCAATAAGAAAAGTGGAAAAACACAGCATATACCAGAAATACTTTGGTTATTTAAAAAAATTCATGGGAGACCAAGAGTTGGAGAACTGACATTAAACTAGTAAGATAAAAGTACATAACAGAGTTCTCCCTAATAATTACTTAGTTAAATAATAAAATGTTTGTGTTATGGTACAAAGTACTCCAAACTTTACTATATTGCTTAAAGAGCTACTTGTATTATATACTAAAAATGAGTCTAAATCTTTGCTAAAGGTCTTTCTTTAAAAAAAGAAAAAAGTATCCGTACATTTAACTATGCCAGGGTCCTCCAGTCCCTCTGTCCAGAGACTCTCCAGTGCCCTCAAGTTAGGAAGCATCAGTCGTGCTGTCCGGACGGCATGACTAACCTTCAAGCAGTTTTCCTCTTTTCAGTTAGTTCTTCACACCCCACCCGCTCTCTTCTCCAGAAGCCCAGAGTCTCCCTTGCCTGGCCCCTCTCACTTCCACAGCACCACGAGCTGCCCATGTTCACACTTGCTCGGACCCTGAAGTCTGTTAATGACAACTTGTACTTCGGCTTCCAGCTTCCAGGTGTTGCACTCTTGTCCATTTTCCATTCCCCTGTGTCCTTTTACATTGTACTTTTTTTTTTTAAATTCTGTTTCTGTCATTTTAAAGGTATTTGAGGTGGAGGTAAATGCATATGGTTTTTATCCATCATCTTTACCAGAGGTATGAGTAGTTTAAACCCTGAAATTGTTATATTTTCTGAGTGTTGTGACTCTGTTATTATCTTAATTCTAACTTCAAAAAATACAAATTCTTAGTGCAATCTATCACAAAATATTCCCCTCTAATAGACAGCAAGCGCTGTTTGGAATAAAAGCTTAATCCAGTAGGAAAGTACACACTGTTCCCTTAAAATTGTCATTCTAACAGTTAACAGTTTCTGATCATCTACAGACCAGATTAAGTTTCAAAATTTTGTATGTTTAGCAAACCAGAGTCAACTGTATATTAAATATTGATCTCCAAAGGTTTGACATGAGGTGGCAAAGTGGGGTATAACAGGAACTTGCAGGAAATGATACCAGAATGTATAGGACCAGCTAAGTGCTGGAGGAGAAACAAAGGCAGGCTTAGACCTCAAGATAGGTTTATGAGCTCCGTTGCCAAATCTTGACAAAAGTCATTATCCTGCATAGCTGTGCCTTATACAATTAGGCCTAGAGATTGTGGGAGAGTGAGAGATTAGAAAAAATAATGTTTCAACATCCATTATTAACTATTCATCAAGTCTGTGTTTTATTTCCTTCAATTTTGTTTTTAAGCATTGGCAAGAGCTGTAAACCTTGCAGGAAGAAATCTTGTTTTGTTTTTAATAATATATTTCATGAATACAAGCATTATATAAGAAAATAAAGTAAAATTCCATTACCATTTTGGGATTATCCACAGATGATTTCATAAGCTCCAGTACAGCAAGATCTAGATTTTTCAACAATTCAGTGTTGACTGTTTCTGAGAACAAACTATAAAAATACTCCCCGTGACAGAAGCTGACGATGCTTCTCTGGGAGCCTCCTGAGGATGGCATGGACAACACGGCCACATCCAGGAGAAGGCTCACTAGGCGGTCACACTGAGAAGAGAAAAGAGAAGTGCGATGACAGAAATACGTATCTTAAAGGTTACAGAAAGACTCCTTGGATGGCTATTAAAGTGGACAATCACAGGAGAGCCTGATATTTAAAGGCCTGGGTTCAAGTTTGAATTGTACACATTTCAATGAGTCCCGATTCTAGGTTTCAATTTCAGAAAAATATCTTCCCTGACTCATGTTTCTCCCAAATTGCCAGACCTCTTACTGTTGCATTGAAGGGAGAGTCTAATAAAGGTGAATATTATTTGACAATTCAAGCATGTAATTTGTTTATATTAAGTGGACAAAGAAGCAAAGAGGTTTCTGCTGCAGGAGGAAAGATGGTCCAATGGAGTGAACACACAGTACTGTCCAGCAGGTCTCAACTACAGCAGAGACTGCTGAGGCCAAGCCTGCACAGTTCAGACAGACAGTGAAGACGTTTTTGTGTGGTACCTATTATCCATCAGGGGCTTTCCCAAATCAGCCATCTGAAGAAACACCAGGGACAGGGGGAAAAGGTCACTGTGTCAACACAGTCAGTTCAGTTTTAAATTCACAAAATGTTCTCTATCTAAAGTCCTTTTGGAAACAAAGAGGGATAGACAAAACTTCCATTTAAGAGAATGCTGTTATATATTTATTTATTTCTAAAAAATCTTCCAGAAAGTCAGCTCATGTAAATTAAAGTACTTGTGCAGCTAAGAATTTATCCAACTAAATTCCTGGATATGGAATGCATGTGAGTTACATATTTACATTATTAGGATAGAAGAGCATGTAGCTGTTTTTCCTACCAGTCCTCCAAAAGCAAAGGCCAACTCCAGAAGTCCATTGGCCAGCCGCTTACAACTGGGGTCGAGTGAAGGAAGGCACTGCTGCTCGTGTCCAGGTGCAATGCTTTTATAAACCAGGGAGAGAAGTTTTGTGCCAAGAGAATGATTCTGATCTACAGACTAAAATAAAATCAACATTGAAAAATATTCAGCAATAAAATATTTTCTAGAAAAACACATTTCACACCTTTCATTAATTAAAAATTCCATTATGGCTAACTCTGACAACTGCCTTCCAATTGTCAGGAAATGTTCATCCAGCTCTGCTGCCCAGACTGTATCTTTCAATGGTGCCGCCCGGCCACAAAGGCACAGGAGCAGTTCAATTCTTCAGAAGGCAGCTGGAAATATTCAGATATCCTTTATTATATTTCCTTTATGATATAATATTATCTACATATTACAACATACAGTATTATATATCATTTACAATATTTTATATTATATTATAAAATATATTTATAAATTTTGTATTTACTTTCACATTTCTATTTCTGGAAACACCTACACGACTGAATCAAGTATTTCTGTAATTCCCATTTCAGCATGCATAAAGGATATTTTGAAAAGAATATAAATAATAGACTCATTAGCTTAATGACACTAAGAAAAATGTAAAAACAAAATGTGGTTACCTGAGACGGCAATATAACATGCAAAAATCCAGCTTTATGAAGCTGTTTACAGGCCGACACAACAGATGACAACTTGGCCCTCTCCACACAAGCATCGAGGCCATACAGGTCTGTGGCACAGAGCTCCTCAATGCTGGCCATTTGAGAAAAGCAAAAAGGAAACCAGGTGAGCGCTCATCTCATTGAATTATCAGGATACACTGAAAAATGTGTGTATTCTATTATAAATGTATTTACCAACTGCCCAGCACCCAAATTCATTACACAACCCTGAAAAACAATCATGGACTAATACAAAACAAAGGGGCCATAAAAATCAACACGGGGCTAAGGCACAGGCTAGGGTTGCATGCACTGTAAGGGGCAGGGAAGGCATTTGCCAAGTGGATGACTTTCAGACTGACGAGATCCTCTACACCCGACACTCCACTGATGAGATGCTTACCTAGAAGAAATGGAGTCAGAGTGGACATGCACACAGCTGCCAGAGCACACTACAACCTTCTATTCCACCACAATGCTCAGCATGTTCCGAATGCTCACCTCTGTGCTGTAATTTTTTCCTTGAGGTGCATCTCTAGGATGTTTTCATATGGGGACTTCTTTAGTGCTTTCATCAGGTTCACACAAACATCAGGGAGATGATCCATAATGTGGACATCACTGATATTGAAACCTATGCTTGAGGGCTCACACAGAGTTCTCACCAAAAGTTTCATAAGGTGTGTGTTACATAAATACTTCTCAAGAAGCTGTAGAAGACAAATTTGAATAAAAACACATCTATCAGTTAGCATTTAGATTTTCACAGGAGTGTTAAGGTCCATGAAATTGGGAATTTTGCCTGGCTAGGGCAAGGGTTGGCAAACGTTCTCTGTAAAGTGTCAGATAATAAATGTGCTTGGCTTTATGGGCCATAGGGTCTCTGCTGCAATGACTTGACTAACTGCCATCATAAAGCGAAAGCCACCATGAACCACAGGTGAACACATGAACCTGGATGTGTTCCAATAAAGCCTGCTTTACATGAGCAGGCAACAGGTGGGATTTGGCCAAGGGACCATAGGTTTCCAGCCCTTGTTTTATTTAGGTCAATGTTGTACTGGTAGGACAGAACCTGGTATACACTATGTGTTTAGTATGTATTAGCTAGATGAATTGACTGGAGTTTGTTTATATAATAAGTCTGACAAATACATTTCTAAATATTTGCTAAATGCATGTTTCCTAAGGCAGATGTTTGATCATAGTATAAAATTAAATAATCCAACAAAAGTCTGGAAAAACTATTTGTATTTTATTCACACAATGGGTATTTGCAGTACATGAAAAATTTTATTATCTTCAAGAATAGATAAATCCTGCAGCAATGGATCGTTCTAACAAAGCAAAAGCCACTTCTAGTAAGTACTTTATTATATTTTTCCAATGCCAAGCACTATCCTCAGATTAACAAAGCAGAGAGGAGTGACCCTACCTTCAGGCCTTCTGGGTGGATGCTGAGCAGTGTTGTAGTAAATTCCATAATCCGAACTGCAATTGTGCATTTGCTGTAATTATATCTCTCTTCCTCCTGTGGGCTGGGTCTGTTTCCTGCTGCCCCAGTGTCAAAGCACTTCTCGGCTGCCATACTGTCATGCAGAGCGATGCTCTCTAAAAAGAAAGCCACTGCTTCCCAAAGTGAAGACTGCGTCTCAGTACCTAGAAAAAAATTCATTAAAATATCAACCTTCGCTTCTTTCTCAAATGACGTTAATGTAAAATTCCTTCTTTAAATAGAGGCATGATGTCAGAACTCAAAATTTCAATAAAAGCTGAGTGAAATGGCATTCATTTCTTTTCATTTCAAAATTTCAGAATTAATACCACCTACATAGAATTCAACTTTAAACTCATAGAGTAACAACACATCTACGGAAGATCTGGTTTTGCTTCTCAAACACTGCTTGTGAAATATAAATTGATATGATCTTTTTGAAGGGGGATTTGGCAAATCATAATAGAAGCTTTTTAAAAAAAATCTGGATGCTAGTCTCTATCACGTGTTGAAAAGCTCATATACTTTAACCCGGCACTGAAATTTTATCCTAGTGAAAAAATGGCAGAATTATGAAGATGTGTTTGTAAGGATGTTCATTTTATCACTGTTCTTAATAATGAAAAAATAGAAATAACCTAAATGTCCTTCAAAGGGCAACGGAGAAACCAATTATGGCAGTCAACCGCAAACAGGTGTATTACGGAATCAATTTCTGACCCACTCCCAAATAAACGTTTTCATAAAACTCATCTATCTGAAAGGATGACTGTGCTGGGTGTTCCTTTAACCACCTCCACCCCTTTTATGACTGCTCTTCTGTTTAACAAAAGAAACACAGATACATGTTCCTTCTCTCCTCAGTCTTACTGTAGTTTATTGTCTCAGGGTACAAAGACCTTCAGAGCCACAAAGGGATTATTTAAAATAGTGACACACGTGTTGAGTGAGTAAATATAATATAAATATAGTAACTGAGTAAGAAATCCTTTTAGAAGTCTGAATGTTTCCAATTCTTTGTTTTCATAAAATTTTTAAAAATTAATCAAGCTGTCAAATTATTAAAAATAATTTTGGGGACAGGTCACTATGTATTCAAAGAATAAACAGAAATACATTAAGAATTACATTCCCAAATATCAAATATTCTTGACAACAGACCATGAACTATATGACACCTTCCAACTGCAGATATGTTAAATGTGGAAAAATTATGCATTTTAGAATTATTCAAATATGGCACATGTTTATGTGAACATTTCTAGTACTAAAATCTAAATAAAACAAAAATAGAATTTTAAACATATAATTTTACTTTTATATGTAATAATTATAAAAATGTTTATTATATTTATACTGTGGTGGTGTTAATGAATGTAATGTGCCCTAGTAACAAAGTAATGATAACACAGAACAAACCTTTAAACAAACAGACCCTTTAATTCTAAAGACACAAATAGGGTTCTTTGTGAAAACATAAGCATAAAAGCAAAATACTTTAGAACCAAAACATGTTAAGCTCTGGCTGGTATAGCTCAGTGGATTGAGTGTTGGACTGTGAACCAAAGTGTCGCTGGTTCGATCCCCAGTCAGGGCACATGCCTTGGTTGTGGGCCAGGTTCCCAATAGGGGGCACATGAGAGGCAACCACACAACTATGTTTCACTCCCTCTTTCTCCCCTCATTCCCCTCTCTCTCTAAAAATAGATAAAAATAAAAGTCTTCAAAAAAAAGTTAAGAGGAATGAAATAGTAATAATAATTCCAGAACTTTGCAAAATTTCCAGTAAAGCAACTGGATTTTAAAGCTGATTATGTTGACTATAAAACTACTACGGTAATTACGGTCCATTAAATACCTTTTTCATGTAATATTAATAATTTTATATTAAAATGTCAATGTTTACAACACATCAGAAAGATACAGGGAAAGTATCATTTTTTTGGTCAGTTTTAATGTTTGAAAGAAACATGTTGTTTTTAATGTCTCTCTCCCCTCACAGGGTAAATGAATAAAACAGTTTTAAGACTAATTAGTGGTAACACATTCACATAACTTAGAAATACACTGTCATTTAAATTAGAAGAAGCTATATATACTAACATAAAAAGTTGTCTAATATGTTGTTTCTTTTTGAAAAAGGAGATTATAGTAAATCATGTTAATCGCCCCTACAAAAATGAAAATTTTAAAAAATATATAATACATATCTAAAAGTTTTAGAAAAGTAAACACTAAGCTGTTAAGAGTGCTTATCACTAGGAAATGTGATTAGGGAAGGGGTTTTGCATATTTTCTATGCTATTTTCCTTGTTCAAATTTTCCAAATGAGGGTATATGAGAGCTCTTAAAACAATAAATTTAAGGTACTATTGGCAACTGAACAGCTACTATTGCTGTTTTTAAAATTTCACAACTTTCTGACACAGTTTTCAAAACAAAATAGCATTGTTTTGAGAATCTCGTGCTGAAGAGTTATACTTTCTCAGAGTGGTGTAAAAATCTCTTTTCTGGAACCCCAGCATGGATGCATACATACACATTATACACTCCACACTATGCCTGGCTCTGCCGTCCTCAAACTAGAAGAAAAATATACTGGTTCCTTTTCCCTGAATTCCTGTAATATGGACTTCACCTCTGACAAAATAAGAGAACGGTAGTTCTTTAGTCAGCCACCACCACCATTAGAGTAGATTCTCTGCTTATGTTAAAAATCAGTTAAATAACCATGTCCTGAATGGCAAGTCTGAGATTCAGCCCATGAGAGAGAGGATTTAAGTGAAACCTCGGAAGACTAACATTTGCCCGCTCAGAGAACCCTGAAGCAGAGAGCACCTCTGTAAGCCAACAGTCAGCTCCAAATGTTCTAGGCTCAGAGACTTGTACCTCCCAAAAGCCACCTCTATCCCTCACAGATCCCATTTAAATCACTAGAAGGATGACCCCACCTATCTTCTTCCCAGCATGGGTTAAGCAACACACAAAATATTCCACATTGCATTGTTCTTCTCTGAAATCACCAATGTTGTTACCATACTACAATAAAAATGCTAGGAATAAAAAACAACTAGGAATAGACACACTATATGAAACATGGAATAAAATCATAAAGCCTTAGATCAGGAAGATCTCTTTTAATATACTACCTGGAAACAAAAACCTCAAAGGCTATTTTTATAAAAGGGTCAGGAACCTATGGATGGGACAAAAAGGGCAGGACACTGTAGCCTTAGTTCTGTCATTTACACTCACACCCTCATTGTGAGAGTAACAGTGCAGTAAAGCACTTTGCATAGCACTAAATAAATGATATGTTATCCCCATTGTTGTTATTATGTGATAGCAGCAAACTAACCCCAAACCCCACTGACCCTCCCCCAAGTGATTCCAGGCAGAATTGAACACTAATTTAGGGGTAAGCTTTACCTACCCAGGACCTCGGACGTTTCCAAGGTTTTCTCTGCAATGAATGTGTTATAGCACTCCAGTGCCGCCAGGAGCATGTCCATCCACTGCAGGGTGGCTCTCAGACTGAACTGCCCTTGCACATGGAAGAGGGTTGGCTGAGCAAGGATGCCGGACTGCTGACTGCAACCTCCTCCTTCGAATGTGTTTATAAGAAAGGAAGCATCTTCCTTCTTGATAGTATCTTTCAGCCATAAATAAGGGGATTTGTTGCCTTAAAAAAAGAAACAAGATTAAACACATAAAAGTAACTTTCACACAAATTACTTAATCTAACCACTGTGACCATTTAGAAATCCCCCTGAAATAATGTTGATAAGTAGGTCTTTCAAGTTAAAAAATGTAATCAGACGAGAACAGGACTGGCACTACACAATATTTCAAATGTAGTTTCCCATAAAAGTCCCACATAAACTATCTACCAAAGCAGCATAATTTTAAAATAATGCAGGATAATCTTTTTTTTAACTATACTTGTTTGACTATAATTACTGCCAAGAGGTATTTCCATCAAAAGCCATTCTCTTCAGTTTCTTTAAACATTATAAAAATAGTTGGATAATATTTGAATAGCTATAAATTTCATGCCCTTTCCATCACTTTTTCCTTAAATATTATTATTCCCTTTTTAATGAAATTATTTAAGAAATAAACACACAAAAACCACTGTGACTCTTAGGTTCCTGTCCTGGCTATGCTACCTCCCGGCGGTGGGAACCTGGCTTCTCCTGGGTCTTAGTTTACTTATTTGTAAATGAGAGCCATTGAGTATCCACCTCTGAGGTTGTTACAAAGATTACATGAATTAAAGTAGTGAACATTTTAAAAAGTACTTAGAATAGCATCTACTATACTTACCTGTTGTGTTTATTAAATAAGAGCCAAATGATCTGCTTGTTAAAAGGTATTTTTCTTTTAAGATTTTCTAAACTAGAAAAAATTGTATTATTTTCTCATATGAGAGGCTCTGAAAGGTCAAATTATTTTGAGCTAATAAAACTAGTGAAGAATCCAAAACAGTAATGTAACTCTGATGTATTAAGAAAAAATTTTTCTATTGTGTCAAAAATATCCATTACCAGCCGTATAATAAAAAGATTAATATCATGTTTACAGGTTTTGTTTTTGAAAAAAGTGTTAATAAAGCTATAATAAGTGAAAAATTAAGATATTTAAATTCTACATTAAGTGCTAAGAGTGATATAAAGCATAGAAATACAGGACACAAAAAGACAGCTTTAAAGAAAGAAGACAAGAGCAATGAGTAAGAAGGAAGACAAGGCTGAGAAATATAGGAAAGCACATTTGGAGAGCTTGGAAACTTCCCAGCTCTCCACTTCTTTTTCACTATCTTCCTTGTGATTGTGTCACTCGCTTTGTGTACAACACGTCCCATCCAGAATAGAAGCCCCTGACACATGCCAATAGGGACATACCTGCACCTGTCATTGCACTCTACTGATGTGGGTGTTGACGTGCTCAGGACCCCCACTGATACTGCAGGACCTCTGGGCACAGAACCTCTAATCTGAAAAATGCCTAATGCTGTCCCTTAAAAACCAGAGGAGGAAAAGATAGAGAAGAGAGAGGCAGATGCACCATGGAGGACACAGGAAAGGTAAGTCAGGGCACGATTTATAAAAACTGTATGTTGATAGCAGGCCAAGGTTCACCTACTTGGCATCCACAGTTTAACCAAAACAATTTTAAGAGATAGAGCTCATTTATTTCATCGAAAACATATGAGGTCCCTATTAGAAGCAATAAAAAAGAACATCAATAGAAATGTCTGGGGTTTGTCAAGTTGACATCACTAGAAATCATGTGGGCCGGAGAGAGCCAGAGACCCAAATGTGAAGAAGGGCTTTCTTTTTTTTTTTTTCTTTTATATTTTATTTATTTATCTTTAGAGGGGAAGGGAAAGAGAGAGGGAGAGAAACATCAATGTATGGTTGCCTTTCGTGCATCCCCTGCTGGGAACTGGCCTGCAGGGAACTGGTCTACAACCCAGGCATGTGCCCTGACTGGGAATCGAACCGCGATTGTCTGGTTCGCAGTAGGGCTTTCTAATGAATGGTTCTACCTGTGTAATATCTGGGCCTCAGTTTCCTTGAACAGTAATAAAAATATGCCCCACACCTCCACCCATTCACTCTTCACTGACTTGACAGGATTGGAGATTTAACTATAAAACTTAAACATTTTAAATGCTTACGTTAAATATAAAATACGAATAAACAATTCTCTAAATTAAACATACAAATATATATATTTCTATAGTATAGTATAGCAAGTAAATTATAAATTATAGTATTGCAAATAAATATATACCACATTATACCATATGATAAACAATATATGCCATACTGTACACCATATAATATATAGTATGCCTACAATTATAATATACACTATCTAAAATATGGTACATGGGACTCTCGTCTGTTAATGAGGCTATGGTCCCTGAAACCAGGCATGACGGCTCCCAGCACATAACACTGTAATATATTCCATAATATAACAAAACACTGAATCCAAGTTTTAGAATTACATGAAGTAACCTTTACCTCTTCACATGAACAAAAAGACAAAAGCAGCACTCCACCCCCTTTTCTAAAGAGAACTGGCTGTTATGATACACTGTACACTGCTACCTTTCTTACCCAGATGCATGTGCCAGAACATGTACTGATTCTAGACCAGTACACAGTGCACTCGAAGTGGGTAAGCCACAGCCTGCATCAAACCTGAGGCATAGCTTTCCCATGCCAAAGCTACCAGATCTGGGGTTGAACTTATTGGAGGAAACAGAACAGATTTATTCTTGAGAAGCTTCAGGTCTATTAAGTCCAGTATAATGGTTTAGTGTAATAATTACTGAAAAGCAAAAGTTCACTTTTTCCCTTTAATCTCACAATGATCTGAAGTCATTCAGACTTAGGACACTGGCAGTTTCTTATTAATTACATATTAAAATAAAACACATGCATTATTTCAATAACAATATGATTTTAAAATCTTAACTGAGTATTATGTTAATAATCTGATTCTTTCTTATAAATGGGATAGAAAAGCAAAAATATAATGGAATAAAAAACGATGCTGGGGAATTCTAAATTTACTTCCTCTGTACCATTTGACTAACATCAAGAGTGTTTTTTTTTCTTTCCTTCTCCAAATCTTTGAGAAATATAAAGCCATAATTTATCACTTGTCATAAAACTGATCTGTAATGACTACTGAACTTATTTACTTTTTATATTTATTGAAAACATATTATTTGTTACATTCATGTAAATAATGGAAAGATCACATTTTAAATAAGTATGCATCTTTAAACTACTTGTAAAGTAAAAGCATCATTAATATGGCATGAGGGTCAACATACCTGGCAATAAAGGAACAAATTTATAAAACAATTCCATGGATTTGTGTCGACATTCTGTCTGGGGCCTCCCACAACTGGCTAGAAGCCATTGGACCACATCCAATAAACACAATGACGCCACAGGTGGAAATCCTCTACATGGAGACAATGCATGGTATATAATACACAACCCAAGATTCAACATTTAACTGATCCAAAAGTCTAGAAATCATAAATTCAATTTTGCCAATCTCATATATGTAAAAACCTCATTAAAAGGCATTCGACTTATTTTAATGTATTATTATAATATAATAAAAATGTTACAGATTAAATAGGCCCTAAATGCTGCTTACTTTCATTTTTTAAAGAGAAAAATTTAAAAGCATTTCTTAAAAAAAACCAGCATCAAGTGTTTTCATGTTTCCTCTATACTATACTTTAAAACAAAAAGAAGGTTTAAGATCTAAAGCAGTGCTGCTCAAATTGTGGTCCCTTAACCAGCTGCCTCAATATTATCTGTCAAAGTGGCAGAAATGCAAACTCTTGGCCCCACCTCCAACGTATTGAAAGGTTCTGAGGGGAGGGCCTGGCAACCTGTATTTTAACTAAATCTCCAGATAATTCTGATGCACGTTCAAGTTTGAGAGCCAATGATTTACAGAAACAGAAGTTAATGGAAGAATCTGGAAGAATAAATTTTAAAATAAATAGAGGACACAGCACTACCCAGTCTACATGAGCCAATGCTTTCAGAGTAACAGCCACCAGCAGACACCAGAGTTCCCTGCACAGATGCAGAGGGGCGACTGTGCGGAACCCTCCCATCCTGTCTGAGAACGAGCCCTCTCGGGGTGGAAATGGGAGCAGAGACTGAAATCCACTCAATAACCTAGCCTTTGTTTTGAGCAGCTTTATCTCATAACTGTATGATTCCATGGCTGTCAAAATCTTACTATTTCAATATTTCAGTTCTTATATTTTAATTACTCCAAAATAGTTCATGAATATTTTAGTCAAATAATTCCATATTGAATTTGTATCCAAATTAGTGCAAGTAAAATAAATTCTCAATTACAAAACTAATTTTCAAATTGCATAAGCTCTTCCAACTGAGATCAAATTATAGCTTACCCCAAACATTTTCAAACATAAAGCTTTTTAATGTGTTTGGAAAACTGACTCTTCATTATATCCACACATTCCTTGTTTAGAAAACTAATTGGTCCTATTTTCACATATTTCTCCTGTATTCTCTTTTATTAACTGAGAATTAATTTTATATTGGGCAAAAAAATGGAAAATGAAGCAATATCACCTACCGTGGCCTACGTCGTTTTTTTCCTTCATTTAAAGAAATGTGCTTCTTTTCAATGATACGCCTTAGGTGATCAATGGCATCACAACACTGTTGAACTGTACCTATTCTCAAATAAAAAAATATGTTTACAAAGTTGATTATTATTAATAAATAATATACATTTATTGGTCTAATTTTTAATTAGAGGTAACTTTACAATAGAGTTAGTATCCTTTCATCCTTCAGAATATAAAATTTGAATAAATGATTTACATTGCATGTCCGAACCAAAAATAAATCCCATATTTATGAATGCAAGACAGGGAGAATGGACTGGATAACAGAAGGTGAAGGGATTAGCCAAAGAACATATGTGCATAACCCACAGATACAGACAACTGTATGGTGATGGCCACAGGGAAGGTGGGTAGCGGGGAATGAATAGGTGGGCAAGGGGGGAAAAATGGAGACATCTACAATATTCAACAATAAAAAAATTTTTTAAGTGCAAGATAGTATAGTGTACACTCACACATATAGCTATACCACACTTAATTAGAAACTGCACTACCAGCCCATCAGTTGGCCAAAGCAAAGCCTCATGTAACGGATTTCAGATGGAAGAGACTTTGGATGTATTACAAAACCCACATACCACACAAAAGCCTCTACACCTCAATTTAAGGCTTTTATTTCAGGGGTATAACTTCATGACACCCCCTTCTTATGTAGGTTGAACTATATAATAATACAACCACCATAAGAGGATGGAAATAAATAGTAAAAGCACCTACAGATGCCTAGGGTTATTTAGGAAAGAAGCCTTATACAACTTACAACTTCTGTTGTCAAGAAAAAGTTTCCTTTCTATGCTTTTTAAATATGGCAGTGATTTTTATGATTCGAGTTTCACTTGTTGAAAAAGTAACTCATATAAGATAATAAGATAAATAATACAATATTAAGCTATTTTATGGCAAGGACAAAATTTTAAGCATTTGTGTTCAATGTGGACTATCAACATGAAGGCTACTAGAGCTCAACTTGTCTTTTAAAAAAATAAACATAAACCAGTATCTGAATAAATGAAAAGAGAAATTCTTCCACCAAGCAGCTTTGTGACCTCTACCAGTGCTTACATTCTCTGGGTCCCTGTGTACTGATTGGTATGGACAATGAATGGGGAGATCTTTAAGTCTTCCAGCTCAAAAATTTCATGATGTTTTTAAGTACTTCTGGACAGAATTTAATTGTAAAGACTATCATTTATTATTCTCTTAGCTACTTCAGCCTATTCCTGACTTAATATTTTAATTTCTACATTAAGGTCAAAATAGTTTTATCATAATCTTGTAACGAGACCTATGCTCTACTTTCTAAATTATCATGAGTGAGTTCAGAGACACTGACCACATCTCAGGGGTTATTACACCCAGCTTTCCTGACATTGTGCAATCCATACACTTTCACATTTTCTGTCATCATAGCAACTGGTTGGCCTCACTTGAACTCACAATAATATTGTCCCACATGCCCTGGGCAGGATCTCCCACCAACCAGGGGTCAACTTCAGTAGCCATCAGGGGCACATGGTGAGTCTTAGAGAAGAAGGGCTGGCAGCCTCTTCTACAAACTGGAACTGAGGCACCGGAGGGTTATAACTCCCCTCATATTTATCACCCTAAATGGGAGAGGTGAGAAAAGCACACCACAGTGTGACAGAAGTAGTTCAGGTTTAACCTGGGTAAAAAAGCTCTTAATACTTATAAGGTACCCTGGCTGGTGTGGCTCAGAGGACTGACCCTGCAAACTGAAAGGTCACAGGTTTGGTTCCCAGTCAGGGCACATGCCTGCATTGCAGGACAGGTCCCCAGTTTGGGGCGTACAAGAGGCAACTGATCATTGTATATCTTGCACATTGATGTTTCTCTCCCTCACTTTCCCGCTCCTTCTCCTCTCTCTAAAAGTAAATCAATAGAATCTTAAAAAAAAAAAAAAAGACTTGTAAGGCGCACAGAATTGGCATGCATAGGAGGCTTGGATAAAACCTACCTAAGGCTTTCTCATCTGTATGTGCTAAGGCCAGACTTTCCATATATGTAACCAAGGCTTCAAACACGAACTGTTCTACCAGAGACTCTTCTTCCCTGTAAAATAAGGAATACTGATTCTTACATAAGGAAACAATGAAGCAGAAAAATGAGGACAAAAAGTAATGTTATTAAACAATAAAGACATTAATTTTGTTTTTAAAAAATGGCTCAAATGTTTTAAAACATAAAACCACCTAAAATACTTTCAGGAAGAAAACGTTCTCAAGAGCAGACCTAAGATGACATATATTAAAAGAGAAAGCACTGGCTTTTTCTCCGTGTACACCTGCAATTGCTCATAGTACATAATCTTAGAACTGCTGTTCTGACCAAACTTTTACATGTACCATTAAAATTAAATGTAGTAGAAAAGACTACCTGATACTGCATCTATGTTCTTTTATATTTTAAAAGGAAATTTAAAAGCTCTCAACCTATCTGAAAATAAGTCAACACCAAGAGTTAACTCTAAGCTGGTCTTTCTGTGGTGGTGAAATCTGTGCAAAGAAGTGTGCACTATACACAGCAAATACATCCCAGAGGAAGATGGCGTCAGGGTAGGAGGGAACAGATTCTACTTTCCCCTATACACAGGAGAAAATCCTATATGATATACAGAATAAAAGAGCAAACATCCAACAGTACCTCAGCATATATGAAAATAAGAGACCAAAAATTGTAGCAGACACCGGAAAAGCAGATGGTAAGGAGAGTGCTTTAGGGCAATAAGGTGCCAGGGGCAGGTGCAGGGACCAGGGTGGCTGCAACCCCAAGCCAGGTCTGCCACAGGGTCCTTGGGAGAGAGCAGGGGTAACTGCTCCCTCTCTGGCCAAACAAGATGTGAGCAACACTGGGAGAAACCTGGTTGCTTGAAGCAGCAGAGGGGAGTAAGGATTAAGTGGCAAACACACAAGGCCTGTGAGCACCCATGGAGTCTGTGGACACCAGTTGGGGAGAGTTGAAAGTCACGCAGTGATGGGCCCTGACCCCAATAGTCACTGGTCTGGCTGGAGAATTGGGCTGTGGGAGAGACCAGACCAACTATATGGAAGGGCAGGCTTGAGTAGGAGGAATTTCTCAAAAAAAAAAAAGTGAAAAGAGAGACACTGTTTGGGTAATTCTCCTGCAGCAATCGCTCAGGCCTCCCCACCACCCAGCTGGGCAGCGATTCTGAGGTTGGACAGAAGGTTGTGTGGAAGACCCGGCATATGCCCATAGCACTGGGAAGGGTGCACACCCAATGGGAAAAAAACAGCCTGGCCGAGAGTGCGTGTGTGCCTGCACCCCAGCCCACAGTAGTATCCCAGGGGAAAGTGCGTGATCAGGAAGGCCTGGACCCCACACCCAAGGTGACTGGGAGAGGTGCCATTCTACCTCCAAAGGGAGCTCACAGGCTGAGCACAGATCAGATTGGGAAGGAAGTAAAGCCACATCAATCACCCCTCAGCCTGCTAAGCAAGACCTGAAAACCGCTTTGGCCACTTTGAAACCAAGAGGCTTTTTAAATTAAATTAAATTTAATTTTTTAAAATAAATTTTTATTTTTAAATTTTTCTTATGTTTTTAGCTTTCAATTCCTGTTCCCTCTCTTTCCTTTTTTCTTGTTTTATTTTGTCCTCCTTTCTCTCCAATTTTATCTCTTCTTCCACCCTTCTTCTGCCTTTTTTTTAATACCTACAAGTGAGACAAAAACAAAAACGAAAACCCAGAACTGTGAAAAGACCAGAGTTGGACCAAAGGAAGGGGCATCACAACATGTGAGACAGTGAGACAAATTTTACTTTGATATTGCAGAGAAACTACAAGTTACTGCATATTTGTATTATTATTTTCTCATTATTCTTACATCTTTCATTTTAATAATATCTTTGTAGTCCTCTTCTTTCTGGTTAGTCCTCTGTGCTTGGCTGGATATACTGTATCATTTCACAGGATTCCCCTGTCCCCTTATTAATAGTCTATTGCTAATTTACTGTCCTTTACTTCCCCTGTGCTCCATCAACACACTATTGAAGGTCCAATACTCCCTATTCTTGGTATCTCATAGATTCTGTCATATGATTGTTGCTCTAATATTATTGTAAATAATAGCTATTCCATACTATTGTAAATACTACACAACACCCCACCCAGATCTTAGCCAACTTTATTGTTTCCTGAACTATAATACTGTAGTGGTTAACTCTATTCTCTCACACACTACACCAATTTACCATCCTTTACTCTCACCTTACCTCAGAACCTGACCTCCCACAACCTCACTGCTTTCTAGATCCAACTCACAAGCCTTCCCTCCCCAATAAGAATCTTCTCTTCTTTCCATCCTTTCCAAAAAGTGGCTAGTTGGGTGGAAGCTCATGGTTAACACTATACATAGCCAAAGGATCTCCTATCTCTTCTCTACTGGCAGCTACTGTAAATATCATGGAATACTCTCCTGCTGTCTTAAACCATTTTGCCTTCCCCCTCCAACTTATCACAAAAAAGAGTAGGTAGAAGCAGTGAACACCAGGATACCCACTGGAAGAGGAAACCCAAAAACAAAGTAACCACCAACAGATAGCAAAAGAAGATGGTAAAGAAGGGAGTGGACCACACAAATCTCAAGCCAGGACCTATCTGGAAATATAGCTAAATAGTGGAGAAACTACCCAGTAAAAACATCTGAACAAGACTAAGACAGAATCCTCAAAACCTTGTCCACACAAAAAAACCAGCTTCAACACAACCCACACTCACCAGCATAACAAAATAGAAGAGGTGGTGGACAGATGACCCTTACTTAACCAGCTGGTGGGAAGGACTTACCAAGGAAAGACCCAACAACAATCAAAACCCAAAGACAAACACAGAGCCAACTTAAAGGACAGCCCAAGACCAGTGAATATGGGACATCAAGAGATTGCACCACTGAATGTCACAGGTCTATCACAGAAGTTCACACCATAAACTCAGGAAGCCAGAACAGACCGATTTAAGAACCTGGGGCTAACAACAAGAGTCTCACAAACAATGGGAAGACAAAGAAACCAACCCCAAATGAAAAGGAAAGGAGGGAGCCTCAGAAAGAATGCTAGATGAAATAGAGGAAACTCAACTATAAGATATTAAATTCAAAGCACTGGTTATCAGGAAGCTCAATGGGCTCACAGAATTACCAGAAACTACAGGGAAACTATAATGAACTCACTGCAAACTATATCAACATGAAAAAGGAAATAGAAACTATCGGGCCAAAGGCAGAGAAAGGGGAAAAATGGGGAGGGAGAGGGTAGGGGGGGGGGGGGGACCGGGGGGGAGAGAAGACAAGGGCCAAGAGGAAATGAAGAATACACCTTGTGAACTGAAGAACACAGTAGAAGGAATCAACAGCAGGACCAATGAAGCAGAAGATGGGATCAGTGAGCTAGAGGACAAAGTAGGAAAAAACACCCAGAAACAACAAGGAAAAAAAAATGAGGCTCAGAAAGAATGAAGAGGGATTAAGAGAAATGCAAGACAGTATGAAATGCAATAATATCTGTATAATAGGAATACCAGAAGGAGAAGAAGAAGAGCAAGGGATAGAAAACCTATTTGAAAAAGTAATGAGGGAAAACTTTCCTAATTTAATGAGACAAACACTCACATAAATCCAGGAAACACAGAAAGTCCCAATCAAGAAGAAGCCAAAGAGGCCCACTTCAAGACACATCATCATTAAAATGGCAAAATACTAAGACAACAGGAGAATCTTAAAAGCAGCAAAAGAGAAAAAGGAAGTAAAAAACAAGGGAGCCCTAATAAGATTAGCAGTTCACTTCTCAATGGAAACACTCCAAGTCAGAAGAGAATAGCAAGAAATATTCCAAGTATTGAGAACCAGAGGCCTGCAACCAAGGATACTTTACCCAGTAAGGCTATCAATCAAGATGGCCAAATAAAGAGCTTCCAGGATGAAAGAAGTCTAAAAGAATATGCCTTCACCAAACCAGCTCTGCAAGAGATGCTAAAAGGACTGCTTTAAGAAAGGTGAAGAGAAAGACAAAGAGGAACAGAGGTATAAAAATGGCAATGAATAAGTACCTATCAATAATAACCTTAAATGTAAATGGATTAAATGTGCCAATAAAAAGACATGGAATAGCTGAATGGATAAGAAAGCATAACCCACAAATATGCTGCCTACAAGAGACCCATCTCAGAACAAAAGACCTGCATAGACTGAAAGTGAAGTGCTGGAAATAAATATTCCAAGCAAAGGGCAGGAAAAAAAAAAAAAAAGCCAGGGTAGCAATCCTCATATCAGACAAAATAGACTTCAAAAAAAGGGCAAAAAAAAGAGACCCAGAAGGTCATCACTGAAGGGAAGAATGAACCAAGAAGACATTAACATTGTAAATGTATATGCACCCAACATAGGAGCACTCAAATACATAAAGAAAATCTTAGAGGGCCTCAAGAAAGATACTGACAGCAACACAATTATAGTAGGAGATTTTAACACCCCACTATCAAAAAATGGACAGATCTTCCATACAAAATACCAACAAAGTTATCGTGGCAATGAACAACACCCTAGATGAAATGGACTGAACTGATATATATAGAGCCATTCATCCCAGACAAGCTAAATACACATTCTTTTCAAATGCACATGGAACACTTTCAAAGACAGACCACATGTTACCACATGTTAGAACCCTAAAACACCAATCCAAAAGAACCTATGCACCCAATGTTCATAGCACAATTTACAATAGCCAAGAGCTGGAAGCATCCTAGGTGCCCATCAATAAATGAGTGGATCCAAAAACTATGGTACATTTCCACAATAAAATTCTATGCAGCAGAAAGAAGGAGCTCCTATCCTTTGCAAAAGCATAGATGGAACTGGAAAGCATTACACTGAGTGAAATAAGCCAGGCAGTGAAAGACAAATACCATATGATCTCACCTTTAACAGGAACCTAAACAACAAAACAAACAAGCAAAATATAATCAAAGACACTGAAATAGAGAATAGGCTGACAGTGAACAGAGGGCAGAGGGGAAGGGATTTCTGGGGAAAAGGGGGAGGATTTACAGGAACAAGTATAAAGAACACATGGTCCAAAACAAAATGGGGTGGAAATGGGAGGGAGGTGGGGAGAGCTGGGGGGGAGGTGAGCTGGGATGGGAGTAAAAGACAGAAAACTGTACTCGAACAACAATTAAAATAAATTAATTATTTAAAAAAAGAGTTAACTCTAAACCTTTCACAAGCATATCCAGTAAATGTAAATGTCTGTGGAACACTTATGGAAAGTAAACTCATGGGTTGGCCAAAACCCATGAGTTTACTCTTTTTATTTCTTTTTAGTGAAAGAAGCTAGATCTTTCACTACAAAATATTATCTTTAAAACATAAGAAAGTAAATATTTAAGTATAGAAAATGACACGTATAGGCACTAAATCTCCTAGGAGTTCAGAGAAAACTAAGTGTAAAAAGTTCCAGTTGTGTGAGGAAGTGCTGGGTCACAGCAAAGCCACTGGGAAGGAGCATTTTCCTGGAATAAACAAAGCTAGAGTGTGGTGCTGGAGAATGGGGAGGACTTAGAACAAGAATTATAAACTGGTATTTGGTATGGCAGAAATATCATCCAAATCTGTTTTTTTAATGAATCCCAGGAGGGGCAGGGCCTCTCAGACTTCCAAAAGAAACATATCGCCCCTGATATTGAACACTAAAATCTGACACTGAAAAATGAAGGATACTGCCCATTAAATGAATGGTATGGGCACAGACATGAAGCACAAGCTGAAAAACATGCATCAACAAGCACATTGGCAAAGCTAGGAGGGTCATAATGGAAGAGCAACTTGGAATGAGACTGCGAAAGTTAGAGCTGATTTGTAGAGGTCTTCCAAGGTCAGACCAAGCACAAGTGCTTTCATCTTACCGCCACCGAAACCAGTTAAACTAGGTAGACAAATAACGTGACAAAATGATACTCTAAAATTGGTCTCTCCAAAGGTGTACAAAATAGTTCATTATCATGCAGAAAGGAAACAGAACTAATAAGATCTCAAAATATGGATGTCTCAGATCTTTTCTCAAAGAGACACTTAGAAAAGGAAATAGAAAATCAAACAAGGAAAGAAATAAGGAGAACACCTAAGAAAACTGTCAAGAAGATTTAGACAAGAAAGTCAAGCAGGAACCCAAAACAGAGACCTGACAGTTGTCTGCATGAGGATACTTTTTATCTGGACAGAACAGCCAAGTGAGCTTAATCCCAATTCTTCTTTTTGGAAATTTAGCCCACCTACCAGCCCTATGATAGCCATGTACTTGGAAGTCGTCTCCTGTCCATGTTCAGTCCCCATCAGCTGACAGTGTTATTTTATCCCACAAGAGAATGGTGCTGTGACCTGCTCCCAACAGACAGGGGTAGGCCACTGGGAACCGAAAAGTAGAAGTAAACACCCTGTGTTTATACCCTGTGATGATATGTCTCCCGGGTATCAGTTGCTGGTCTACTTTATACCATTTCTGAATAGCTCTGCTTCCCAGAATTAATGATGGACCTTATCAATGTACTGTAATTCCTTGGAACAGGCTCCTGAAATTTCTCAGAAAAGCTGAAGCCAGTTTCCATTTGGCAGAGAATCTCCTGGGATCTATCACCTAACAGTGAAAACACTACCACATGCTTACACGGTTGTGTCTATGCTTACTGCTTTCCAAAACAAACCTACGGACTTTAGGGTACATATAAAAACAATGAAACAGAAAAGAAGAGCAAGGGAATATGTAACAAATTTCAGGGTAATGAGTAACTTATGGCAGGGGAGGTTCTAAAATATTAACAGTATTCTATATCATAATTGGTTAGTAAGCAAAAACATCTTTTGTTATTATTTATTACTCTATAAAATTTGCAAATTTTAAAAGAGGTATAATTGATACATAACATTATATTAGTTTCAGGTGTACTACATACTGGTTTGATATTTGTACATAACAAAATGATCATCAGTCAACTTAGTACCTGACACCATATAATTACCAAATGTTTTCTTCTTGTGATGAGAACTTTTAAGATCTATTCTATTAGCAACTTTCAAATATGCAATGCAGTATTATAACTACAGTCACAATGCTATACATATCACCTCCCTATAACTTATTTATAGCTAGAAATTTGTACCTTTGCCCTCCTTTACCCATTTCACCCACCCCCCTCTCACTGCCTATGGCTACGACCAATCTGTTCTCTCTGTATCTATCACATTTTTTAATAGATTACACATATAAATAATATTATCAGTGTTTGTCTTTCTCTCCTTGACTTATTTCACTTAGCATATTGACATCAAGGCTGATCCATGTTGTCTCAAATGGCATGATATCCTTTTTCCTTTATACCTGAGTAATATTACACTGTGTATATATGAGACATATCTTTAGCCATTCATCCAACAGTACACACTTACAATGTTTCCATGTCTTGGTTATTGTAACTAATGCTGAAATATACATGGGAGTGCATATATCCTCTTTTTTTCAAGTATATTTTATTGATTATGCTATTACAGTTGTCCCATTTTCTTCTGCCCTTTATCTACTTCTGCCCTGCACCCTGCACCCACCAGGATTCCATCACTCCTTAGCTCATACATGTAAGTTCTTTCCCTTCACCATTTCCTATACTATTTGTAACCTCCCCACCTCTTTTGTACCCACCAATTATGCTTCTTATTCCCTGTACCTTTTCCTCCAATCTCCCACCACCCCCTCCCTGCTGATAACCCTTCATGTGCTCTCCAGTTCTGTGATTCTGTTCCTGTTCCAGTTGTTTGCTTGGTTTATTTACTTATTTGTTTATTTATTTATTTTTAGGTTCAGTTGTTGATAGCTGTTTTTGTTGTCATTTTACTGTTCATAGTTTTGATCTTCTTTTTTTTAGGTAAGTCTCTTTAACATTTCATATAATAAGGGCTTGGTGATGATGAACTCCTTTAACTTGACCTTCTCTGGGAAGCACTTTATCTGCCCTTCTCTTCTCAATGATAGCTTCACTGGATAGAGTAATCTTGGAAGCAGTAATCTTGTATGCCTTTCATGACTTCAAATACTTCTTGCCAGCTCTTTCTTGTCTGTAAAGGCTTCTTTTGATAAATCAGCTGAGTCTTATGGGAACTCCTTTCTGGTAGCTGTCTCCTTTTCTGTGCTGCTTTGAAGATTCTCTCCTTATCTTTCATCTTGGGTATTGTAATTATGATGTGCCTGGGATGTGTGCTTCCTTGGGTCCAACTTTTCTGGGACAGTCTGAGCTTCCTGGACTTCCTAGAAGTCTATTTCCTTTGCCAGATTAGGGAAGTTCTTCATTATTTTTTCAAATTAAGTTTTCAATTTCTTGCTCTTCCTATTCCCCTTCTGGCACCCCTATAATTCCAATGTTAGAACATTTAAAGTTGTCCCGGAGGTTCCTATGCCTCACCTCATTTTTTTGAATTGTTTCCTCATTCTTTTCTTTTTGAATGTTTACTTCTTTCTTCTGCTCCAAACTGCTGACTTGAGTCCCAGTTACCTTCCTGTCACTGTTGGTTCCCTGTACATTTTCATAGCCTTCATATTTTACTCTATATTGTGACAATACTCAACCATTTCTGTGAGCACCATGATTACCAGTATTTTGAACTCTGCATCTGATAGGTTGACTTTCTCTTTAGTGCTTAGTCATTTTTGGAGTTTTGATCTGTACTTCCATTTGGGCCACATTTCTTGTATTGACAAAGCTGTTATGTACCAAAGGGCAGAGCCTTAGGTATGTGCCAGGGCTGCATTGTGACACTGTATGTGGGGGAAGAGTCAGAGAGGGAACAGTGTCTCTTGCTTGGCTCTGGACAGTTTTCAGTCACTTCTACCACTACCCACAAGTAAAGTGGGCCCTTCTGGTACTGATTCCCAGGTGGGTACGTTTGTGTATATTCTAGTACTCTGTGGGTCTCTTCAACAACTCACCTGTGAGACTGGGAGTTTTTCCCACTGCTGCAAGCCCCAGAGGTTTTTACGGCCAGATGTTTTGAAGTTTTATTTCCCCACGCTAGAACCCTGGGTTGCATGGTCTGTCTCATTCCCCAGCTGTTCCTCCTGGCTTATCCGCATGTAAGTGTGGGACCGCCAGCCACTGCCTCATCTGCCTAGTCTTCCAGCTGCCGCCTTGCCACACATCCTCTCCCAGAGTATAGTATTTTGGATATCAGTACCCTAGCTGCCCATCTCCGCTGCTCCTACCAGTCTGGATGAATGTTTCTTCTTCAACGCCTTGGTTGTCAGACTTCTAGACAGCTCAATTTTCTGGCAGTTTAGGTTGTTTTCTGTTTTTAAATTTGTTGTTGTCCTTCTTTTGGTTGTGTGAGAAGGCAAAGTGTATCTACCTATGCCTCCTCTTGGCCAGCAGTTCAATTATCTCTCTTTTTGAAATGCAAGCTTCATGATGGGCTACATCTTTACGTCAGCAGTCTTTGGCACATATTTTTTAATATTTTATTAAATTTATTTCAGTAACAGTGGTTAATACCATTACATAGTTTCAAGTATGTAATTCTGTAATACATTTATATGTATATAAATGTAAAACATATATATATTCCTCACCTGAGGATACATTGATTTTTTTTATTTTTTACAGAGAGAGAGGAGAGGAAGGGAGAGAGAAAAAGAACATTGATGTGGGAGAAAACATTGAATGAGTGCCTTCCACAGGGCTTCAAAGAGGAATCAGGCCACAACCTAAGTATATGCCCTGACTGGGGATTGAACCTGCAACCATTTGGTGTACTAGAAGATACTACAACAACTGAACAACCTGGCTGGGTCCCATCACTGTACATTTGACCTCCTCTCCTTCTGGTAACTACAATATGGTTGTCTATATCTGAGTTTGTTTGATCATTTGTTACTTTCTGCTTTATAACCCATATATGACTGAAATCATATGGTTCTTTTCCTTTTCCATCTGACTTATCTCCCTTTGCATGGTACTCTCAAGATCCCTTGATGTCATTGCAAATGGCAGTATTCCATCTTTCTTATGACTGAGTAGTATTCCACTGTACATATGTACTACATGCGTCTTATCCAATCACCCACTGAAGGATGCTTAGGTTGTTTCTATATCTTAGCTACCATGAACAAAGAGGTACATGTTTTTATTCAAATAAATGTTTCAATTTTTTCAGGATATCCAGAAGAGGGACTGCTGGGTCATATGGTAGCTCTATTCTTAATTTTCTAAAAACCTCCATATTGTTTTCTACAGTGGTGGCACCAGTTTACATTTCTGGCAGAGTATTAGGGTTCCTTGTTCTTTTTTTTTTTAATATTTTATTTATTTTCAGAGAGAGAGGAAGGGAAGGAGAAAGAGAAGGAGAGAACATCAATGTATGGTTGCCTCTCATGTGTCCCCTACTGGGAACTGGCCTGCAACCCAGGCATGTGCCTTGACTGGGAATCAAACGGCGATCGCATGGTTCGCAGGCCCGCGCTCAATCCACTGAGCTACGCCAGCCAGGGCGGGTTCCTTGTTCTTCACAGCATCTCCAACACTTTTTATTTCTTGTTTTGTTGATAATATTCATTCTAACAAGTATGAGGTGTTTCTCATTATGGTTTTGATTTTCCATTTCTTATACTAATGATGATGGACATCTTTTCATATATTTGTTGGCCATCTATATGTCTCTTGGGAAAAGTGCTGGCTTTGGTTCTCGACCCATTTTTAATTCGATTGTTTCTTTTTGTTGTTGTTAATATAGTACCTTATCAAAGGTATTGTTTGCAAATATCTTCTATCATTTGGTTGGTTGTGTTTCTTTGTAGTTCTCTCTCGCTGTCCAAAATGTTTTATTTTGATGTAGTGTCATTCACTTATTTCTGCTTTTACTTCCCTTGCAATTGGGATCAGAGTCATAAAAGCCTTGAGACTAAGGTCTATAAGAGTAGTACTTATGTTTTCTTCTATGTATCTTATTGCTTCAGATCTTATATTTGGGTCGTTGATCCATTTTGAGTTAATTTTTGTGTACAGTGTCAACATACAATTTTCATTCTTTTGCATGTGGCTTTCCAATTTCCCCAACATCATTTATTGAATAGACTTTCTTTTCCCCACCATATATTTTTGGCTCCTTTGTTGAAAAGTAGTTACCCAAATATGTGTGTTTATTTCTGGGCTCTTAATTTTGTCCTATTGGTCTATGTGCCTGGTTTCCCACCAAAGCCATGCTGTTTTGCTTCACAGTCTAGTGCTCAATTCATTGAGCTACACCAGTCAAGGCTATACTGTTTTGATTACTATAGCTTTGTAGTATAATTTTTAGTCAGGGAGTATGATATACCCAGCTTTGTTCTTTTTTCTTCAGGATTGCTTTGGCTATTTGGGATCTGTGGTTGCTCCATACAAATTTGATTTTTTTTGTACTCTATCCTTGAAAAATGCCATTTGGATTTTGATGGGGATTGTATTGAATCAGCATATTGCTTTGGGAAATACAGTCATTTTAACTATGTTAATTCTTCACTCCATGAACATGGATATCTTTCCATTTCTTTGTGTCTTCCTCAATTTTTTCAGCAATGTCTCACAGTTTTCAGTGTATAGGTCCTTCATATCCTTTGTTAAATCTATTCGTAGGTATTTCATTCTTATCGCTGCAATTGCAAATGGAATTTTTTTTTCCTGAAATTTCATTGTTGGTAACAGGAACACAACAGATTTTTGTATGTTGGTTTTGTATCCTTCAAATCGACTACATTAATTTACTGTTTGTAATATTTTTTTGTGGACTTGGGATTTTCTTTATAAAGAATTGTGTGTCACGCAGAAAAATAACAATTTCACTTCATTCCTTTTTTGGATGCTTTTTATTTGTTTCTGTTGCCTGATTGCTCTAGATAGGACTTGTAGTACTATGTTCAATAACAGTGGTGACCGTGGTTATCCTTGTCTGTTCCAAATCTTAGAGGAAAAGCTTTCAGGTTTTTTGCCACTGAGGAAGTTATTAGCTGAGGCTTTGTCATATATGGCACATAATATTTTTAATAAGTTAAAATATAAATTATAAAATATAAGTTAATAAGCTTTTTGAATGAATAAATAATCAAATACAACTATTCCTTTAGGTCAAGGACTAATTATCTTTTCTTGGTCTTTTACAGCAGCACCTTGATTGGCTCTCAGTCTTGTCCCACTCAGATGCACAATCCACATAGTTATCAGCAGGTGAATTTAGTAGGAAATCTAACCATGCCACTCCCTGTTCCCATACTCTAGGGACTTGTCATCACTAAAGGTAACCTGCGTTTCTTAACTCAACAGACAAGGGCTCCTGGTTGGCCTCACTATGTCCACTTCCAAACTTCAAACAAATATAATTATGTCTTTATCTTCTTATATATTATCCTACTTCATATCTGAAATGCTCTAGCTGATTTTCATTTTTCCTTTAGTCTCATCTCAAGTACAGATGCCACAGGAAGCCTTCCCTAACTTACTCATACTGTGTTAGATACTTGGTTCTGGTGCTCCAAAAACATACTCATACTGTAGGGTGTCTTTTGTTGTATTTAAAAGACTGCTGTGGTATTATGTTTGTATGCATTTCTCAGGAGTTTGAGCTTCATGACCACAAACTGCACTTTATTATTGTTTTAATCCCCAGAAAACAGTATTGCATCCAGCATGCACATACTAAATACCTGATATATGAATACATGAACACATAAACACCAAGTAACTTTTCCAAATCAATACAGATAATGTGACGAACTTGTTTTACACTCTCTCCTCTTATGTGGCTTACTTACCTGAATTCCTTGTAGATATTATTAAAAGCAAGTGATGCTCCTAGCCTCTTGAAAGCATTGGGGTGAAGTGCAAAGCTGTACAGTCGCTTGAAAAGCGATTTGGTGTTTACTGAACTTTTCTCCTGCTGCTGTGGTGTTGTCTGCTTAATGGACCATTTAAGGAATTCTCGAATACACCGACCACAAAAATCTCTCAAAGTACTGTCAATAGGGTCCACAATTCCATCCTAAAACAAAGCATAAAATAACAAGTGAATATCCTGGTGCACCTCTAACTAGAATATGTTATAAAAATTTATAGCACTATTCAACAAAAAATAAACTCTAATAATACCAGTATGTCTAGAATCTAAATTCTAATAATTTCCTTTTGACATAACACTTTCTTTTTAAAAATCCAGAAACTGAAAAATCCATTAAAAAGAGGAATACTTTAATAAGTAACAACAAAGCAGTCTTTCCTTTCCCTGAAGCAACACAATGACTGCATCCTAGAAATTTTTGTTGATTCGACCTTATAACAGTATCTGAGATGCTTTACTTATTGAGGTTAAAGAGAATAGACCCTTGGCAGTTCCAAAGAAATTGTACTGCTACATAAAGAAAAATCACATGGAGATTTGGTTTTGAAAATATAACTTTCTATAAGGGCAGTCTTTATAAAGGCACAATCTCTAAATACCCGAAAAAACACCTAAGGAAATTTGAATGCTTTTTGTTTCCCATAGGTATTATTTCCTCTCAGATTTATAGAGAAAAAGTTTAACTTGAAAAAGTACACTGAATACTGATATGAGGGAGTACTTTCTACCTAACATCCCCAGATATTTGCTACATGCAAATCTTTGATTACAGTGTTGATTAGAATTCAAGATGGTAGTAATCTATGGAAATGTGAAGAGGTGTTATTTACCGCTGATTCTCAGAGTAGAAGTATACAATGTATGTGTTCACATTAGGAAAGAAACAGTTCTTAATAGAAGACATGCTCTTTCACTGGAGTGCTAATACTGCCAACTTTCCTCCTTTATCTTTTCTTTCCTCAAGTGTCTCATTATTTGTTATCATTATCTTACCTGGTTTCTTTCTGAAGCCCTTACTTAAACTACTTTCAAAGTTCAAAAGAGGAAAAAACTAGCTAAAATTGAAACTTCAGAATAGAAACATTAGAATAAATCAATCTGAATGCAAATTAGCCAGAAATTAAATTTAATTTAATATGCTTACTTGAAGTTCAATATACACAAAGCTAATCTATGATAATAAAAGTCAGAGTGGTAATTTCTAGGTAAAAGGCAGTTTATACTGAACTTATGTAAATGGGGTCACTCTGTACCTACTTTTTTGTGTCTGGCTTCTTTTATTCAACTTAATGTTTTTGAGACTCATCTAGATATTACATGTGTCACTAGTTCATTTTTAATATTGCAGTGTAATATGAATATAACAGTTTATGCATTCATTATTCTGTTATTTTCAGTACTGAGCTTATTATAAAGCTGTTTTAAACTTTAAAAATAATTCAATGTGTTTATTATAGGCAGGATTCACTGGTAGATAGCACAGAGAAATGAACCATAAATATAATTATGTCACCATCCAAATAAAAGTGTTCAGTAACTTCCCACAACATGCATCTATCCAATAAGGGTCACCCCAAGAGTGAAAGGAGTACTATCAATAATTATATACACAACAGGCATAATCAGGACTATTGTGGACAAACTGGAATGTATGTTCACCCTACCTACAATGTTCTGCTATTTTGCTTGAATACACCTTCCCAGCCCCACCTTGCACAATGTTCCAATGCAAGCAAAACTCAAAACACCTAATTCCTCACGAACTCACCAACCGCCTAATGCCTTTATTTTCTCTGTCTAGATGCCCTTGTTAAATTCCCTGTTTCCTCTGGCTTATCTCAAACTTAACAGAAAGTAACACACAGATTCAAACTGGAATCAATTTGCAAAAACATGAAATTGAAGGACTTTGTTTAGACGAATTTACTATCTGTTTAACTAGCTTTTGACTCCAAGTCAATATATGGTAAAATAAAAATTATAGGTTAAGATGATGGAGAAAAATCAAGTAAGATGACATTTAGTGGGTCAAATTTAAAGTTATTTGTACAAGTTCAGAAATTATAATAGAATAAGTGTCAAAAGACACTAAGACTGTAACTGACCTCATTTTTTCTACCTTTAATGCATCTGTGACCAAATCTTAACATTCTACCTCTAAGGTCTCAAGATAGTTTTAAGTAAATGGTGAACTGCTATTTCTATGGTCCTTTAGTTGTTGAATATGAATGCATGAGAAAACTAGATAAGCTCAAAAAATCCTTTTACTCTAAAGTGAAGGTATCTTTTGAAAGAAGGGTACCACAATTCTGATGAAAGAACATTTTTACTCCTTCCACCCTCAACCCCCAAACACAGCCTTAATATAGATGAAGTTTGTCAAATTTATAACCATTCTCCCCAAAGTCAGAAAACAAATAAAATATGAATATTTGCTTGCAGATGTTTAAAAGCATCACTTAAGCAAATAAATATGGTATGTTGATTATTAAAATGCCATTTCACCAATTCTCTAAAACAAAAGAAAGAAGATAATATGATTCAGCTAAATGCTGTTATTTTGGTATCTTGACTGGTAACTTTGTGTAAAGAACTAAATATACATTAAAATATAACTAGTCAATGGGAATAGCAGGAAATAAATTAGCCATTACTCACCAGTATCGCTTCTAGTAAGGCGACTGTATCCTGACTTTCAAATTTCTTATTGTTAGTGAACCAGTGAATCAGTTGCATCACTAGCGGCTCATATAGTTGTCTTGTCACCTGAATAAAAAATACTAAGAGTTTATTTTCTTCATGTTAAAGTAATTTTATACTGGAAAAGAGTTTCATATATGGCAGAGGCCAAATTAAGTGATTATACTACCATGGTTTTATTAGTTTCCTTTTCTAGTTAAATTCTATAGCATAACAAGCAAATTCTTTCCATTTTCTCTTCCCTCAAAGTTCAGCAAGGAAAAATACACAACTCACTGTATCTAAGTAAAAGGACCTTTCAATTTGAAAATTTAAACTGGTCCTAAGGTATCACTTTTTTCTTCAAAAGAATTATACTGTTTTATCCTTAGTACATAAGACACGTTTGTACAACTACACACATACAACACACACACACACACACTCCTTAGCAGAATTACAGAAAATGTAGAAAGCCATTCATCTACAATCTTATCCCCACTAAGGTAAACACTGTTGATATTCATAAGTGGCTGTTAACTTTCAAAATATTTTATTTATACACATTTAAATGTATCTATATACATGTATATACACATACATGAGTGTAAAAATATACTTTTTTGTAACCACATTTCCTCTTAATTTTGGACATTTTCCTTATAAATACATAAGCTCTATCAATATTTTTATTAGCTACCCAATATCTCATATATGGATGCCATGATCCAGTTACCCAATTCTTGCTATTAGAACTGCAGGTATTTCTAATGTGTGACTGACAGAAAGAAATCAGTGAAAAGTCTTACACACACTACTCTGGGTACATCACTGGGAAGGAAACTACTGAGCAAGGGGGCTGCAGGTCACTGAGCCTTCTGCTCTGCCTGCAGAGAGCGCATGCAAATCTACACTCTCACCAGCCAGAATTCACACGGCCCTTTCCCTACGTGCTTGGCAATATCAACACTGTCAATTTTTAAAATACTTAACAAGAGCTGAAAACATTATCATTTTAATTTCCTTCTTTTTACTAAAAAAGCAAAATATTTTAAGTTTATTGGCCATATTAACTTCTTTATAGCTGTCTATTTTTGCTCTTTATCTATTGCCTATTTTTAGATCTTATATCTTAAGTAGAATATGCAAAAACATTTTTCTCACAATGTGTATGTTAAAATTGTGGGTTTTGTGCCATTCGGTAGTTTTAAACATTTGTAAAGTCAAATTACCACTATATTAGCATATTTCTCCTACATATTTGCCTTGACTATCTCATAGGAAAACTTCCCTATTCAAACTTTATGAGAGGACAATTTTTATATATATTTTTAATGTAATAACAAAATCTATCCAAATCAAATTTTGTAAAAAAAAAAAAGAAAGCATTTTTGAATGCTATGATCCTACTTCAAAAATAATAAAACAAAATAGACACACATTTATAAAATGTGTTGGGGAATAAGAGTGAGAAAAAGGTGACAATATGGAGTTTCATTTTTAGCTTCACTGTTGATATATTAAGGTATTTTATCAATGAAAAAGACTATCCCAATCAAGATACAGACAGATGCTATAAATTCATTAATTTTTCTAAAATATATTTAGTTTGTTTTTCCCTCTAAATCTTTTAAATTTGAAATTATTTTTTCATGTTAGTCAACTGGCCTAATATGATTTTGTAAATGATCCACTTCTCACTAACTTAAAATGTCCTTTCTACCAAATTTACCATCTTTATGCATGTACGGATCCACTTCCTAACCATCAGACACTCCTACTAAATTATCTGTGCAGTAGTTCAACCCTGTTATAATTAATGTGGCTTCTTTTTAACATCTGTTAGGGTAAGACTCCCTTCAGTACTCTACCCTTTCAAAATTTTTCTCAGTTAGGCTCAACCAATTATTCTTTAAGAGTACTTTTAGGTTCAAAACGAACTTACTTGTTGTGGCTATTTGCTGGAATGCTACCAAACACTGACTGATTTAGGAAGAACTGGCAATTTTTCTCAACATTGATTCTTCTAACTTCTACAAAGCATATTCATTTTATATTCATAAAATATATGTCTGGAATATGGAAATTTATTCCTAGATTATATATGTATATATAGAAATAGAGATACATGAGGTTTGTCCAGAAGGTACCCAGCTGTGTAATATGAAAAATAGAGACACTTATTGAAGAAGATACAGGAAACACTGTACTTAGGACAATGACATCTCACTGCCCTTTAAAATGGACACCTTGGCACCTCATACAATTCTCCAATCCCCATCAGGTGCCCTCCTGTATCTTCCTGAATCTTACTGATGGTCTGAAATATCTTCCTTATCAAAGGTGATTTTAGTTTTGGGAAAAGCCAGAAGTCACAGAGTACCAAATCTGGACTGCAGAGGGGTTGAGTCATCTGGGTAATTTGATGTTTTGCCAAAAACCTCTGCAGTAGACATGATGCATGAGCAGGAGTCTGGTCATGATGAAGCTGCTGATCACCAGCTACCCATAGCTATGACCTTCTGAATCATCTGAACAGTTTCTACAGAGGAATGTTCAACCTTAACACAAAATTTTATGCAGATTTGTCGCTCTACTCACTCAATTATTTTGAATATGATGGTGGCACAATACCCTTGCTCACTCGACAGTGTCTACCGCCCCCACTGACTAGTACAATGAAGTCATCATTGTTCACGCATGTGCATTCCAGTCCATTCTCCTTGGCTGCTAGGTTACATAGATGTCGTGCAAACCATTCTTGTTATACTAACAATGGCTGCACTTTTTCCAGACAGACCTCATGTGTGTATGCTTATGTGTCTGTGTGTGTAAATTCTATTATGAATGGGGTGTTGTAAATACATTTTTCATGTGGTCAATAGTAATTGACATATGTGAAGATACTGATGTACAAGAATTTATCAGCTTCCAGCTTTATTAATGCTTAGAGTTTATCAGTTAATACCCTTGAGATTTCCAGACTGTTAAAAAACTGTATTACGAATAATAATCTTTGCTCCTTTCTTTCTAATGTCCCTACCCTCAGGAAACTCACAGCCTGAGTTGAGAAGCCCAGACAGTAATCACTGTAAATAATAACTAAATGTAAGTGAAGCTATACTGAGCAACCAACAACTCCAAGCCATGTAGGCACTGCTCCTGCAGGTCCTGGAGGCATCTATAAACAGGCCACATCACGGTTCACCAAAGGCTCTGCCCAAGCCAAAGCAGAAGGCAGCACTGGTGCTTCAGGACTGGGGGTGATTTGGCTGTGATGGTCAGGTGAACTATTCCTAGTTTACCAGGAGCTAACAAATGCCCCTTGGTCTTCTACAGAGAAGAGCAATGCTTCTGAAATCCTTTCTGTGGTAAATTTTCAGTTCTAACCAAAAATCCTGTTAAATCACAGTGCAACTCAATACTGCTGGATTGTATTCATTCATATATATTGAAGATTCTTCCATTTACATTTAGGAGTTTTTCATTTTCTTTTTTATCTGTGCACCCTAATATCAGAGTTATGCAAGCTTAATAAACTGAGAATTCTACTGTTTTCTGTTTCATGACATCAGTAAGAATTTGTCCAGGAATAGGCCATTTGCCAACATTTCCAATCTCTTTCATGTCTACTGTGTGAGTCCCTACAAGTGAGGGGCAATAGTTAATTCAGCTTTAGATGCCTGGACTTAACCCTAACCAGAACGGCGATTCCCAAACTGTATGGCATGTGAAAAACCACCAGGACAACCTTAAAAAGTCACAATCCCCAGGTCAAATTCGTGAGGGATGAAATCAGAGTCTGAGGTAGCAGCTAGGCAGCAGCATTTTTTAAAAAGATCCCTAAGGTGATTCTAATGTGAAGCAAAATCTAATGTTCACTGAACTAGACAGAACTTAAAAAAATTTTTTGCAACTGTTTCTGATTCAAAATCAACCACTTACTTGATCTACATCACATGCAAGTTGAAGTAGCACAGGAAAAGTCCGCTTATAGAGTTGGTACATGGGTGGGGAGTCCTGACCACCTTCGGGTATTTGAGTGGCTTTTCCCAACATAAACATAACCATGCTATGTAACAGTTCACAAGCTGCAACCTAAAATAGGCCAGGAGTTCAAGAAAGTTTATTTTTCAAGTTAACAAAAGAAGAACATTTTGAAATAATACTCAGTTTAAGCCCTTTTAAAAACAACTATCATACCAAATATAAATTAACTGGAAGAAGCACTTCTTGTTGTATAAAATGAATGCTTTTCTATTCACTTTGATCTTTACTCAAGAGTTCACTGAAATTTAGAAGATTCAGATATTGAGACTAGTACATTCATAAGAAATATATTTCAGTGCTGCCATATTGCAGAATTTGCTTCATTTGTTAGCACATTTTCAATTATGACTACTTTAATGAATATTTAAAGCATTCTAAAAATTTACAAATTAAAAGAAAAACCTGAAATTATGTTTCTAGTCTTCTTGGTTGAGAAGATAATCAAGCACAGATTGAAAAATCAGTTTTAAATGCCCTTTGTATTGCATTTTCTAAGATAAAGTTTTGGGTATATTAATGTTTTGCTGGGTTATCATCCAGTAAGATGATTTATGATTAACTTTTATTTATCAATGACATTTACTTCTGATAATTAAATATTACTTAATACTTAATATGTAATTACTATATTACAGAAAATGTAAAATTAATAATATTGGAATGGATGAAATATATTATTTATTTCCTAACAAAAATATGTCTTAATAACGACGGATTCTAAATAATGAGTGAAATAAATTAAAAGCACAAGTACTTTAGTTTGTCTGTCACTAGCTGAAAGAGCTAGTTCTGTAACCCGAGGCAAGAATATATCCAGGTAAATGACAGGCTTCATGTCTTTAAATGGTACTGCAAAACTGAGTCTTTTTTCTCTATCCCACGCTACATATTTCTTCATCATTTCATCTGAGGATGCAGCTGTTAAAAAAGATTAAGAAGAGCATTTTCTTCATTTAAAATCATTCTAATACCATTTCATTAGTGAAACCAGAGTTCTTTGTTATAGTTTTAAGTTAAGCACTTTACTCATCATTCCTTTTTTTGGTTACTTCACACATGTAACTACATTACAAATCACTGTTATACTCTTTTTTAATTTAATTTGAAGTAATATTATTTTTAAGTAAGTCTAACAGTCTGGGATGTTGAATTTTCAATTTCAGTAAAAACTTAAAGTAGTCTGTGGAAAAATGATAAACAATATTCTTATTAAAAATCTCTTTATGACACTATTTTCCTAACATAGTCTGTAACTTCTTAAAATAACCAAAAGTCACTATTATACTAAGTATAAAATTTCAAAAGTAAAAATAAAGATGAATTCTTACTAAACAAAAATGTTAATTCTCACAAAAAACACTCTTTAAAATATCCAAATACTAAAAATACCAGGCTTAAAAAATTCTGACTTTGAATTTCTGACATAATGTTTAATATAGAAAAGCATTCAAAATAGATTGTTTTAAAACAAAAAAATACGTTTAACATTTCAAACTAAGACATTTTCCCTAGTATTATACTGAATAATTAATCAGATTGCTTGGGTACAATCAAAGCAATTCATTAGGCAATTATTCTTTGTAATCTTATTTGAAAATATGTAAATCACATATAGGAACAAATATCTGAATATATGAGGATCTGCATACATCTAAATTCAAGAACAAATATATCTATAGAGGTATACTTATTTTAAAGAAAAGTTTATTTACCTGTTATAAGATTTTTGCTTACTTTTCCTCCTAGAGTGCCAAGCATTTGTACTACTCTAATCCTTATTTCTTCTAAGGACAGTGCTTCATTCTGCAATTGAAAAATTGCATTACATGTGATGATAATCAAGTTAAAGAGAATTATGAGAGAAGAGAAAAACTATTTTAAAACCTCCTCTATTGTTAATGTTTCCCAATGGTTCATTATATCCTACACAGTACTGCTGTTAATTTTACTGCAAACTCATGAAGTCACATCTCTTCCAATTTTACAGTTAAATGTCCATTTCCTAGTCCAGAGTTTTCGCAGAATGCTTCATACCCTTAAAATTTGATACCAAGGATTCTGCAAAAGAGCTTCAATACTGGTCATATTTCTCAATGTTTATCTAGCATGATCTATATAGTAGATAAATGCATTAGATAAATATTAGTACATATAAATCATAATTTATCATAAATATGAATACATTTATCATATTGGATAAATATTGAAAATATGATAAATATATTAGATAAATGTTGATAAATTTAATTCATTATTTTATTTTAAAAAACTTAAACCCATTACGTGTTAACACATGAAATATTTTTAGGAAAAGTAGCTATACAGGGTAGGGCAAAAGTAGGTTTATAGCTGTGAGTATGCAAAACCCCAAATTTATTCTTGTATTATTATTCATTAATTAATGTATTATATCCATATGAATATTTGTAAACCTACTTTTGCCCCACCCTGTATTTTCCAAATAAACAAAAAACCTTAGGAAAATGGAATTCTTTAATTGCTTTATTGTCTGGCTCAACAGAAGACAGTTCTCATGTTATTAGGGATACAGCTGGAAGGTAGAGAAGGAGGAAATAGTATTTGATATTTCTTTCAAATGATTGGATGATTATTCTTTGATAGTACACAGAAACTAAGCAAGTGGTAGTTTCTTAGAGATTACAGTGAGAAAACTGAAACTTTATGAAAAATATTAAATACCCTATTACATTAAAATCCACTGGTTTATCTTGTACATTGAATGGATTTCTTTTACTCATGCATGGTCTGATGACATAATATATTGAGCATCTGAAGTTACTGGTACTCTGGATTATTCAGATCTACCAAATATTGACCCAATTCATTATATATGAAAAAAAATCACACTTGGTAATGTTACTACCAATGTCATTAGAAAAATCTTTTTTAAGTATTTAAGAGCTGTCAAGCTCAGTGATGGTTACTAGTTTTCCATCACCAGCTTTAAAATTTTAATTTTAACTTTCACATAACTGCTTAGATTTTAATTTTAACTTTCACATAACTGCTTAGATTCATATAACTGACAAGAAATATTCTCAGATGTTTTCTTTAAAGTGACAAGTTCACTATTTATTCATAAAAAATATCTGCCAAATACTGAATTGCCAGTATGCCTGTCATTTGTTCTTTCAAATAAATTATGTTCTTGAAAAAACTGGCTACTGTACTTGAAAGCTCACAGAATGCATCACATAAGTGCTCTTCCCGAAATGACTGTCACACTTTACTATGCAACAGGTTGCTTTAGGCAAACTCTGCTTCACCACACAGAATATGAAACAGATGTGTGCTCAAGAATCAAGATTTAATAAAGGGCTAAGGAGCCAACAGTGTTACCCATCATTACAGCACAGTACAAATGTCGGTAAGTAAAAAGCTGTCCTAGGGAACAGAGATGGTGTATCTGTAAAGAAATTTTATTTGCAACACTGAAGAGAAGCTCAAATACTTTTACCTTGTTTCATGTATGTAATAAAGTGATTTTTAAAAATTAGACAACTATTTCTAATTTCATTCAAGTCTCTCAACCAAAACACTGTAAAAAATAATGAGGGAAGAGTTTACCTTAGAATTTGCATTATCAGTTCTAGACAGTAAAATTTTTTCAAATTTTTATAATACAAAGTAAGAATAATCAAAATAGCATGATATTGGTAGAAAAACAGACCAACAGAACAGAATTGAGAGTCCAGAAATAAACCCACACAAATGGGCAAATAATTTTGCAAAGGAGCCAAAAATATACAATGAAGAAAAGCCTCTTCAATAAATAGTGCTGGAAAAACTGGAAGACACATTGCATAAGAATAAAACTAGACTATTTCTCACCATACACAAAAATTAACTCAAAATGGATCAAAGACCTAAATAAATATAATAGCTGAAACAATAAACTATTAATACATAGCAGATAACATAGGTACAAAACTTGTGGACATTGGTCTTACAGAGGGTTTTATAAATTTGCCCTCAAAGGCAAGAAAAGTAAAAGCAAAAATAAATAAATGAGATTATATCAAATGAAATAGCTTCTGCAGAGAGCAAAGAAACCATCAACAAAACAAAAGGACAACCAACCAAATGAGAGAAGATATTTGTAAACAATACCTCTAATGAGGGATTAATATCCAAAATACATAAAGAACTCATACAACTCAACACCACCAACAACAAAAAACAATCCAATTAAAAAATGGGCAGAGAATCTGAACAGACACTTCTCCCAAGAGAGCATACAAATGGCCAACAGATTATATGAAAATATTCTCAACCTCACTAGCTATTAGAGAAATAAAAATCAAAACTACAGTGAGCTACCACCTCACACCTGTCAGAATTGCTATCATCAACTTAACAAGGAATAACAAGTGTTGGAGAGGTTGTGGAGAAAAGGGAATCCTCATTCATTATTGGTGGGAATGTATAATCACTATCGAAAACAGTATGGAGGTTCCTCAAAATATTAAGAACAGAATTACCATATGACCCAGCAAGCCTTCTTCTGGGTATCTGACTGAAAAATTTGAAAACACTTATTTGTAAAGATACATGCACTCCTATGTTCATTGCAGCATTATTCATGGTGGCAAATACATGGAAACAACCAAACTGTCCTTCGATAGAGAATTAAAGAAGATGTGGTACATATATACAATGGAATACTATTTAGCCATAAAGGATGAAATACTGTCACTTGTGACATAGATGGACATTGAAAATATCATGCTCTGTGAAATAAGACAGAAAAAAGTCAAGAGCCATATGAATTCACTCATATATGAGATATAAAACTGTAAACAATAAATGAGCAAACAAGATACAAAATCTCATAGACAGAGACAACAGCATGGTGGTTATCAAAGGGAAAGAGAGGTGGGGGAAAGAAGCAAAAGGCAAAGATGGTTAAATATGTGGTGATGAAGAGAGGTTTAACTTTGGGTAGTAAACAACAAAATGCAGTACACAGATGATGCAATTACAGAATTCTACACCTGAAACCTATATAATTTTACTAAACTGTGTCACCCCAATAAACTTAATTCTTAAAATTTTAAGTTTTGTAAATTTTAAATTTTACTTTATACTGTTATTTTCCCAATACTAACTCAATTTTGTCTACATCATTTTTCCAATTACACTATATGCCATGTCTGAAAAAGTCAACAAATTAACATCAGAAAAAAACGACATGAATTACAATTGACAAAATTATATATTTAATGTCCAATCGGTAAAGAAAATCAATCTTACATTAATATCAGTATTCCCACTGTTTACTGAATATGAACTAACTACTTTTTATTATCCACTAATTATACTTAAACAGGAAAACAAGATCAAGACAATAAACCAAACAGTTCATTTAGCTACATTTTTATTGCTAAAAATATATTGAAATTATTTCTATACTGCATTTTAATTTATATGTAAGTAACATTTTAAATGAAGATTTTTCCTATTCACAAGCATTAGAATCTGACCTTTGCATGATTCAAGGTAAAGAAAATGCAAGGGATTTCTTACTGATAAAGTGTTCTTTGTCCTTTTCAGATGCTTTAACAAAACTTTATTAAATCCTTTCTGGGCAACCTGAGAAAGTGTTGACACTTCCCAGGTATTCTTGTTCTCATCTATCAACAGAAAACAAACATCAATTTTAAAAAGCATTCATTTACTTGATGAATACTAGGGTGAACATACTGTATTACCAAATGGAGACATTAAAATCCTAATTTTTAAAAGATTTAATTTATTTATTATTAAAGAGAGGGGAAGGGAGGCAGGAAGAGAGGGAGAGAAACATCAATGTTTGAGAAAAACATTGATCAGTTGGTTGCCTCTTGCACACCCCCAACTGGGCATCTGGCCTGCAACCCAGGCACGTGCCCTGATCAGGAATGAAACCAGTGACCTTTCAGTTTGCAGGATGCTGTCAAACCCAATGAGCCACACCAGTCAGGACAAAAATACTAATTTTAATTATGACTGAAAATTACATTTTTAGAATGAAAATATATTAATAGTGGCTCGATTTGTCTTAAATATCATTGCCTACACAAAGAAATACAGTTCCTTGGAGAACCATATGAACCAGAGATTGGGCAGAAAATACACTAAAGTAATAATCAGAGGTGGTGGGGCTTCAGGAAAGAAAGTTACATACCATAATCCAAATTTTATATAAGCTTATAATTATTTTCAAAAAATATTTCTCAGCCCTGGCTGCTGTAGCTCAGTGGATTGAGCACAGGCCCGCGAACCAAAAGGTCGCTGGTTCAATTCCCAGTCAGGGCACATGTCTGTCTCTCTTTCTCCTTTCCTTCTCCTCTGTCTATAAATAAATAAATAAATAAATAAATAAATAAATAAATAATCTTTAAACAAAATTTCTCTACATAACAACTACACAACTATCCAAACCAGGACACTGCCCTTGAGACATTACCCACATTTAATCCTTAGTCCCATTCAGGATTCAGCATTGATCCTAAGTTCAGAATCACCATTACATTTTGTTGTCTATCTATTTAGTACCCTTTACACTGCAACGGTTCTTTAGTCTTTCCTTGCATTTCATGATTTAAACATTTTTAAAATTATATTCTAGTAATTTTGTATACTGTCCCTCGATTTGGGTTTGTCTAATGATTTCTTGTGGTTAGAGTCAGGTTATAGAAACCTGCTCCAACATCCTACCAGCTCCTTTATTAATGACATACTTAAATAAAATCTTTGACACATGTTCATTTTTATCAGTACAGAGTCATTATTTTACAGCTAGAAAGTTACTTCGCACTAGCTATGGAGATGCCTAGTATTTGCTGGCAGAGCCAGGTAAGCTGCATTGCTGGAAGACGCCTCACAGGTGACTTAATCCCAGCCTATCTTTTTTTAGCTCCAAGAAAATATTTCCAAGTGACAAGAAAACCTTACCCAGCTTTCTGCTAGTCTAGTTCCTGTCTTTCATATGATTTCATGCTTTTGGTCTGGTCCCCAGGGGTGGGAGCAGTGTCTAAAAATTTGGGTTTTGGTCTACTGACCATTTGGTAACTTTCTGTGGATTGATGCCAGATCTATCCTCTGATGGGCCAGAGATGAAAAGAGGATTTGGTTTTCCGTGTCTTTCTATTATCATTATTTTCTGTAGCTCAAATCAGTTCAGAATTTCATACACTGAGAAAAAAAGCCCTTTGATATATACACCGGTCAGTGTTTTGTTGGTGTCCTCTGTCTCTTGAGCTATGATTCAAATAGAAGAACTGAAGCTATTAGCTCTCCATGTGTCTGTGTATCTAAAAGACTGATTTGAGAAAGGTCTTTACTTCTCACCTTATGTGTGTGATGTTCTCCTATATTTGGAGGGTACTAATAAATGAGGTATAAAGTCTCTTAAACTAAAGATCTTTTCTGACTTACACAGAGTAATAAGCTTATATAAATTGAATAGTAGTAAAATTTTCTGAAAATAAGGATACTGTTTACAATGCCTTAAATAGCCCAGAGTCTTAAAAATTTTGCAGAAACTAGCTCAGAAGCATTTTACAAACCCATCTTAAGTAAAGGAGACAAGTTTAATAAAAAGTCTTTTCTTCCCTTTTAGTGTTAAGCATAATACAGTATACATTTTATTCTACTTAGGTGTGTTTTTCCTAAATGTATTCAGGCTTATTAAGCCTGGAAGTTAACCTTACTTCTCATAACCTTTTATTGTGGCATAAAACATATAACATAAAATGTAATCTTTTAACTGTTTTTAAATGTACAATTAAGTGGCATTAATAGCTTTCACAATGTTGTGTTACCATCACTATCATGCATCTCCAGACTTTTTCATCATCACAGCAGTCCTGCACAACTTTTAAGATCATGTTCAAATAAACTGAATCTTTATTTAGGCAACATTTTTATTTTGCAGCATACCAGCTAGCTATAAAAGATAACTTCTAAGATCTGTTGGTAACTTGAAAATTTGGACTGAGTTAATTAATGGATAATTACTGAATACCCAGATAATTTATAAGTAAAATATAGCAATAAAACACTATTACTAAGCATCACTTTTAAGTCTGTGTGCTTTTGCTTCTTGTTTTTACAGGCTATAACAGAGGCTAGAGTTGGGACCATGTGAATGAACGTGTCAGCAGATGTGTCCCCACAGGCTCCACATGGCTGGCAGACAATTTTCAACTATCCACTCCAAGTTTCCTCAAGTGAAAGAGGTAATTTTGGTAATAAGTTATAATTAATGAGTGGTTGAAACTACAGAAGCAATAACACAGAAATACAATTGTGGGTGTGTTTTTGATTTTCAAGGAAGGAGTTTTTCATAAGCAAGAGAATCTTGTGGTTTTCTGTCTGGATGTCTCTCCACAACTGTGAAACTCCACAGGTCTTTGTTTATGTGGGTTACAACCAGCAATAACTACCACACTGGAAGCAGAAGTGATTTTTTAAAAAATAATTTTATTTATTATTTTTCAAGTTGAAGTGATTTTTTTTAAAGACTTACATATTTATTTGAAGATCACAAGTTAATATACATAACACATTAGTATTACTTTTAAACAATTTGATCTGATCAACTCCCTAAGATGGGCTGCTATTTCAAAGTTGTGTTAGTTTATTTCAGAGTATAAGAGTATAATAAATAAAACTGTAAAGTCAATCTGAAAGAAACCATAAAATGAGTTAAAATTTTAGCAAAAGTCATTCAGTTTTAAAGGATGAACTTCTTCGGTTTCCTTTGTCTATAATATGAAAAGTTCTCTTGACTTTCTGTGCAATCTTCCAAGACTTCAGAAATATACACTGTAGTATTTAGGCATAAATACCCGCAATGCCTACAACTTACTCTAAGAGTTCATATATGTCAGTAGATATGGTACATGTCAAAATGTACAGGATGGGGCAAAAGTAGATTTACAGTTACGAGAAAACAAAACACAAGGCTTATTGTTATATTATTATATACTAATTACAGTATTATTTTCCATACAAACTGTAAATCCTGTAAAACTTTCCCCCATCCTGTACACACACACACACACACATAATCACACATAAAAAGTGAAAGTACCTGCAATAATAAAGCATAAGGGACAAAAATCTCAACTGCTGAAATTTGATAAAGAGTATACAGGAATTCCTTTAATATTAATGCAACTTTTCTGGAAGTTTGATATAGCAAATAAAACATTACTAATATTAGTGGCTATCTTTAAGATTATGCATTTTCTTGTTAGTTAAGTTTACTTAGTCTCTGCTTTTCCCCATCTTCTAATTATCTACAGTTACATATAATTATCAATAGATAAATCCTTTGCTTAAAAGAATCACAATAATGTCCCTTATTAATTTAGAAGCACAAATCATTTCAATGAGTTGGCAGAACTAAATTCTGAAAAGCAAATAAAAGCACAGTATTTGTCCCTAAATATATTAATTTTTAGTGAACTACTCAACAAGCAGCATTCCTTATATAATGTGAATTTTAAAAGCCTAAGTAAGCTACACACATTAACTACTTTGTATTTTTTATCTCTACATATTTGTTATTATCATTTACAAAAATATCTCCCCAAATTGTGACTTCTTCATGAACTCTGCAGTGAATGAAATTTGTCAGGCACCTTTCATTTAATGTTCCCAAACCAACAATATTTAAGCTGAACAATAAAATCATGATTAACATAGATAAAATTTTACAAAATAACACTTGATTTTCTATTTTCATAATAGTGAAGCTTCAGTTCTTACCCATACTTCAGTGTCTTTCTTCAAATTGAATCTTTTTGCTTCATCTGATAACAATGTCCCTTTGCACTGTGGTTCAAGTAAATCCCTTCCCCTTAACTCCAAGTACTACTTTTCTTGCTTGATAAAACTTTTGCCTGGAATTTTTTTCTCTGAACCTTTCCCCAATCCTATTTCTCCTATGACAATTATTCTTAACTGGTTAACAATAGTGCTTCATCAGTTATATTTGAAAAACTAGTAAAAATCAAATGAGATTAGGTCAAAATATAAAATTACTATTGAAATCTCTTATAGTTTTAATTTCTGTTTGATTGATTCAATAAACTTTTTACAAGGCAGTGTATCAGAAGCTGTAAAGAGTTTAAGATATTTAAGGTAAGTTCTAACCCTTGAAGATTTTATAAAGTTTGGTAGGATATAAGAGAATAAAATGAAAAATAGGTGTAATTCAGCTATATTTCCTGTGTCCAAATTATATTGAAATAAATTGGGGAGATTATAAAAATGCTAATAAATATATATTTGAATAAGTGGGGTTCATATTTCAGAAGTTACAAAATTACAAACAGTAGTTGTATTATGATTATTATATTCCCATTTTATTTAAGACACACATCATAATTCTTTTTAAGCCTTACCTGATAAGGCTGAAGTTTTCAAGTATCCATCAAGTCCAGGTAGAATGTCCTTATAATAGGGCTGAATTACTTGTTTGCTGATGTGAGCTGACCATTCTTCCAGGGCATTAAGGCCTACTTCTGCCAGTGGGGTATAGCTCAGGCCAAGTTTAAAAGCCATCTATATGTTAATACAAACAAGGTAAACTGAAACGCTGGGAATTTAAGACTTAAAGAGAAAAACCACCAATTAATTGAGGTTTCTAATGAATAAGCCTTTCTAGTGCCAGAACGCCAGGCACTGCTGTAGGTAAGTGGGTGCACCCCTGGTTATTGTCAGAAAAACAAGCACCACTAGTCTACATGGTTTGTGATATACTGCAGAATTTCAACACATGGAGGTTCAATTCTCATATCCAACTGTAAAGAAAGTTCAGAGAGGCCAAGCTAGGTGTCCCAAGTCCCAAAGCTATTAAGTAGCAGAAGTACAACTTAAACCAGGGGTGTCTGTTTAGTAAACACCTCCTGTGACTGCTATGGGAAGACCTGGATATTTTTGTGTTTTCTAGGAAATCCTACATAAATGAAATGAATTTGCTCAAGACAATGCATCTACCTGTAATGCAGGAATGTAGGCTCTAACATCAAGTTCAATGATGTCATATGGCAGGGACAGAATAAAAGTCAAACAGGAGGCCAAAAGTTCATCTTTGTACTGCTTCATTTTAACTGATACCTTAACAGGAAAGAAGAAGAAAGATAGTGCTGTGCACCTGAATAGAGCCTATGCTTTAAAAATCAACAAAAAAATATTTAGCTATTCTCAAATATGAAAAATGATTACGTAGCCTCTATATAACATGGCCATGATCATTTTCATATTAAAAAATGACCTAGGAAAAGTTCAATTCACTAAATTCATTAAATCCCCATATATGGACAAGCTAAAGAATCTACTAATTTTGAGTTTTTACCAAATTATTTTAAGAAAACTCAAGGGACTTTTGTAGTACCATGGCTTCCTGTGTTAGTGTTTTTTAATCCCTTAATTTTGATCTGCAAACAAATTATTAAATAAATAGACCACTTATGATCACTAGGAATTTGTTAAACATACATTTTTAAATAGTCCATGATAATACTGAATAAATCATTTAAAAATTACCTCTTTACCAAATTTTGCAAATAAAGCAAAGCAAGAATACTTTTCTGGGTCCTCAGGAGACTTTTTCTGACTCTTAGGACCAACTCCCTGTTGAATAAAATAGTAAATCATAAATTAGTACAGTGAATAATAATCAGTTAATTCTGTGTCCTTTAGACCAGTAGTTCCCAGCCTTCTTTCTGAGGGATGAATCCAGTTTTGCTTTGCCAACATCTCATGTGGAAGGGAAGGAAAAACTAGCTCTGAAAACATTTCAGGCAGAAGCCAGTGAGAAACAGAGCAGAGGTGGGAGGTGGATGGCTGATCAACAGCCATAGGCCTATGTCCATCCCTTCTTCCCCATCTTCTAATACATACACTTAGGAGCCCTGAACCCTGCTTATCCTGTAAGTAACTAGTGGGGTTGCTCATGACTGACTGGAGCCTTAGGTACACTAATCCAGTTATTCTCAGACTTTACTAGGCACCTGAGTGGCCCAGTAGTAGCACAGGCTACTGAGCCTTGCCCGGCTGCTCCCAGTAAGCCTGGAGAAGGCACTAGATTTCCCAAGTAATGCTGGTGATGCTGGTCCTAGGATCACAATTTAAAACCTCTGTTAACATACCGTAACTAGCTAGGTGCTTATAAACCTAGAACAGTATATGCTACTAGTTAACTTTTTTAAGAGCATCATCCAATTGTCATACAGCAGTTTTTACAAATATATAATAAATGTAGATTTTTAGAGTACAATATGCTATAATCTCATATTTTATAATGTATTTATATACTCATGGAATCTAAAAAAACAAAGGCATATTCAATATCCTCTAGAAAACACTTACCTCAAAATATTTTATTTTCTTGGCATTATTCACAGCAGTAGAAAGCAATTTGTAAAAACCACTAACAAGTGGCAACCGTGTACATTGCAAAATTAATTCATATGCAAATGAGTATACCCATGGCTCAAAATATTCTACATGTTTCTCAGAAAGAATCTCTCTGTAAAAACAAATTAAAAGCTTACTGTAGGAGAAGTGGGACAACTAGAATAGTATAAACAATAAAATATTTTTAAAATACAAGAGCTTAATGTAGAAATTTTTATCATTATCTTTATTAAGCCTTGAAACTATAAGGCAAATAATGAAAAGGTCTATGTCTCTATTATGTAACATTTTTAGGTATATATATATATTCCTTTGTTTCTATGTATATTCCTTGTTTCCCATTTGAGAATCTTTTAAATATATATTCCTTTGTTTCCTATTTGAGAATCTTTTAAACATTAAAAATAGTATCTGCAAACTAGTACACTTAGATATATTTTAATGATTCATATAAGCCAATTAGATTATATGTCTTTTGCTATTTTATTTCTTTTTTTTCCTCTCACATTTTTTTATTTAGTTTTTTTCAAGTACAGTTTTTTGTCTATTTCTCCCATCCAAGCCCACCCCCCTATTTTATTTCTTATATCTATGTAAGGATATTTCCTATATTATAGTCAATAACTGATCATTTTCACTTGTAAATAATTAGAATATAAAAAATACCTGCAGGTTTTCCTCCCTCTTTCTCTATCCCTTCCCCTCTCTCTAAAAATAAATAAATAAACATTTTAAAAAATACCTGCAAAATTCCACCAGGTTAATGAAAGCTGAAAAATCTTTAGGTCTAGCAGGATGCAAGTTGGCTGCTGGATCTGAAGTTGGGATCACCCAAACACTAGTAGGTTCATTTTCATCCTTAAAAATTGTACCAAAACAAACATTGTATCATTCTATTACATATTCATTCAACAAATAACTGACAGATTGACTTCACAGCTAAGGCCTCATGCTATAAAGGGATGTGAAGGGAAAAAAGTACTGATGGATCCTCAAAGCTTCCAGTTTGAGAAAAAAGATGGAACACACAGAAAACACTAAATAAAAGGATACACGGGAAATGATGAAGTGATAAAAATGGTACAAAAACAAACATACAAAGAGAGAAGTATCATTTCTTAAAGGAGCTAGCAATGACGCCTTGACAGAGGTAGAATTTTAAAACTTGAAGTTTTACAAAAAAACAATGACTTGGAAGTTTCAAACTAAGAAATAATTAAGTAACAGTGACTTAGTATTAACACATTAAGCTGTGTTATCAAATTTAAGGGGAAATGATAAACAACTAGTTAGGAATGCAGAGCTGGGAGCTGTGACAGAGGATAAGGTTAGAGACCAGCTTTATTTGGGATGTGCTACCATAGGTGACAACTGACCTGCTGCAATGAAGCAAGAAGGGCAGGAAACATGAAGAAAATGAAAGTGCAAGGGAAGCCACTGAAGACAACAAAAATGATAAACACGCATGCTCTAAAAAGCAGGTTTGTTTGCTGATGCAGTTCCACAAAGTACCTTTTGACAAGTTTTTTAATTAAATTATTGAGACATACATGAGGCATAAAAAGCAACAAAACACAATTGGTGTTTCCATCAGCCAGCATAAAAATTTGATTACAAATGTAATAAAGTCCATGTGACAAATGAACCTTTTGTTTTCTTTATTATTCTCTGCATATACTTCCCATTATCTCTTGTCTAACTTCACAGTATAACTGTGGAAGTGCATATGCACTAACTCAAACAATCATCATCTAGTCCATAAAAAAAAGGTCGATGGGCTCAAAAGCAAACTAGATGTTTTTACTAAAACTCAAACCCTTTGACACTAGTCTCATTACCATAGTATAGCATTTTGTTGCTAAAACTCTCCAGATGTAAGCAGAGCAACTCCCAAAAGCCATGAAAACTGGGTACAGAAAAAAGGAAAGCTGCATTCTTCCCTTTCTGACTATTGTGTATCTTCTACTAATCTCAAGAATCCATTTAGCCCTGGCTGGTGTAGCTCAGTGAATTGAGCGCAGGCCTGCGAGCCAGAGGATCGTGGTTTGATTCCCAGTCAGGGCACATGCCTGGGTTGCAGGCCAGTCCCCAACAGGGGACACATGAGAGGCAACCATACACTGACATTTCTCTCCCTCTCTCCTTCCGTTACCCTCTAACGATAAAATAAATAATTAAAAAAAAAGAATCGATTTAATATTGTGCAGCCCAAATTTGAAGCTTCCTTAGCTATAAACAAAAGGAATCTCAGTTTTCCCTATCCTACTACAAGGTCACCTCTGCACAAAATGAGATCTGACTCTTCACTGTTGCTAAGGAATAAATAATAAATGAGCCTAGCAAATAACTTTTCATGAAAAAAATGTTTTAACATAGTAAACATATAAATCACTTTTTGAAAAATCTAGTGACAATGTTTTCTACACATTAGGTTATCAGAATAGAAAAGTATCAACAAGACATACTAATGCTAAAGAAACCAATTTCCTGCTATATTCTAAGTGTGCTATACTTACAGGGTTGGAATACAAATGATGCAAAATTACTAGTGACAGAAGCTCTAACCTCTTGTTCCCCAACGTTCTGCTTTTCTAGTGCAAGATCCAGTTTGTCAACAATCTTCAAAACAGATTTTACAAATTCATCATACAGCAAACGATTCAGCCTTTGAAGGGAGGAATTCGCAAAGGAAAATGCTTCATCCACTAAAAAAGAATCCTTTAAAAAAATCATAAACTTCAAAATTTTGTGCAACAAGTATCAGAATTAATACTAAAGCATTTTTAATGCTGTTATATACAGATATATGTGCACATTTAGGTATTATGAAATCTGTTGTGTACACTGTAACAGATTTACCTGGAAGTTTGCAAGCTCAAATTGTAGACACCTTCTTAAATTATTAGGCCAATATCATTTTGGTCAGACGATACAACTTATCCAGTCATGTAGCAAATGCTAAATAAGTATATGGCAGTAAATGAGAAGATTTAGGCCAATCCTTATTAAAGCATTTTCCCCAATTAATTTGGGTTTGTGTGCATAAGCATGTATACTCCACGCACACTCCGTGTGTATGTTCAAATGCACAGACATGCACATATGTGCCTTTACATATAGGCACACACACGTGGATAAATATATATATCCTCAAAATGGATTTAAAAATATAATCTATCATTTCCTGAAAAGTGAAAGTACGCTACCATTTCAAAAATATAAGCCAATTACTTTGCCTTTACTCAGTCAAATATTCCATGGAACTTAACCTCAAAATATAGGGCTATCTATATCATATAAGAAAGAAATGTTTTACCTTACACAGGTAAAACTAGTAACACTGCTATTTTACCTCAGTAAAAAAACAATTAAAAATTCCTAATATTTTTCACCAGACAGGGATCATCTATTGACAAAAACTGCTTTTCCTAGCCAATTAAAAGCTTTGTCAGTCTATGTTAAAATGATGCCAGTTTCGCTTCAATATATTTATATATTATTTATTACATATATAATAGCTGTGTACCAATTTCCTTCATACAAATTAAATTGGATTTATATCTTCCTCTTTAACAAAAAAAGAAGAGCTCTTCTATAATGATGACACTGTTATATCATTAGTTGGAGCTATTAAAAGAAAAACCTTTAAAATAAACTATTAAAAGTCAGTAAAATATAATACTGAAGTAAGTCTTAAGTATATAAACTGTGCAGATTGTTAAAAAGGAACGAGGGTATTTTATGGCTTTAAAATTGTCACTTTACCATTATCTGGTCACAGCTCAGAAGATTTCTAAACAGATCCAAATAGTCTTTGTATGTGGGCACCTTCCATTTGCCAGTTCTAACTTCTCCTGATGCACGAAAATCCTCCAATTCAGACTCGGCACCCTGGGCAGGAAGATATTGTCCCAATATTTACTAATGAATTCACAAAATAAGCACTGCTGCCAGAACTTTCTTATTTCCAGAGTCTTCTAAGCTAAAACAGCTACCAGTAAGAGACTATAATTTGACTGAAGTAGATTATATAAGCATAATAAAAAAGCTGAAAAAATTATGTTTCTTCTATTTCCTATAATTTGAAGCAACTAAGATGTACCTCCCATAACATACCTAAGTACAAAATATTGTCCTAGAATTTCAAGAGAGAAAATATTTCCTTCTTGTAAAAATGTATACATAATATGAAATTTATGTTTAAGGATGTTTCATAACTTAGGAGTTCATTCATCTGTAAATATATAGAAGAATTACATCCTACACTTTTCAAAATGTAAACTATGGCTACTAACTGAAAGGGCTTATATATTTACAGACTGCAAACCACAGTAACATTTCTAACTTTCAGTGACAAAGGACTAATTTTCAAAACAGATTAAGAATTTACCTTCTGAAGGATCACTGGTTTAGAACATATTCTGATTAAACTCTGATGCACTGAAAAAATGAAAATAAAAATGAAGTAAACAATGAAAAATATAACCAAACACACAACAAAAAATGACAGCTATTATTTTTTTAACAGAACTTTACTTCTCAATTTTTTCTCTTAGTTTCTTAAAATCTTTAATTTTACATGTGGGACTATCAAGATTCAGAAGCACAAGGCAAATAAAAAAATTTTTTTAAACAGTAGAAGAAGATTTTGGTACATCAAAATATCAAAAGATAAAAAGAATCTGGCAACCAGATCCTATTTATCTATATCATATAAAATGTTCAGTGTTCATTATTCATTACCATAGAAACAAAAAGGAATTCCAAACTTACCCACAGTGCCAATGCAATTCCAGAGAACTGGTCCTTTTTCCGCTAGAGCTAGGAATACTTTCACTATGGCTCTACAACATACCAACTGCATTTTTGGACTATACTGTGGGAAACTGTCTATCTGTACCACAATGAGATGTTCCAGAACTGAAGTATACACCTCAGGAACCTACCAGAAATGGAGAGCAAAATAAAAGTTAGGGGAGGGAATAAATAAATATGGTAATAATATAAATATTCAAAGTAATTACAACTTAATTAGATACATACTAGATAAATAAAAAATTACTTATCTCCATCTACTAATACAATTTGTAAAAACTTTTATTTATTGATTTTGGAGAGAGATTTGAAAGGGAAAAGGAGAGAGAGAGAAACATCAATTTGTTGTTCTACTTATGGCTGCATTCATTGGTTGATTCTTATATGGGCCCTGACTGGGGATTGAAGCCACAAATTTGGTATATCAGGACAACACTCTAACCAACTGAGCTACCCGGGCAGGGCATTAATTTAACATTTGTAATTGTGATTACATGTCTTAAAATATTTTATTTATTTATTTTTAGAGAGAGGGGAAGGGAAGGAGAAAGAGTGGGAGAGAAATATCAATGTGTGGTTGCCTCTCATGTGTCCCCTACTGGGGACCTGGCCTGCAACCCAGGCATGTGCCCTGACTGGGAATCGAACCGGTGACCCTTTGCTTCACAGGCCCGTGCTCAATCCACTGAGCTACACCAGCCAGGACTGATTACATTTTTTAAAATCATAGAAAAACCTTCTAAAAGATACTTAGAATAAAATTCAATCTCAAGCAGCAACCTTAACCTTTTAGAAACAAGAAACAAAGAGTAGTTTTATGACTATAATTCTAGTGACACAAAATACTAATTAAAAACACCTTAGCCCTGGTTGGTGTAGCTCAGTGGATTGAGTGCTGGCCTGCAGGCAAAGGGTCGCTGTTTGGTTCCCAGTTGGGACACATGCCTCAGCTGCAGGCCAGGTCCTCAGTAGGGGGCACATGAGAGGCAGCCACACACTGAGATTTCTCTCCCTCTCTTTCTTCTTCCCTTCCCCTCTCTCTAAAAATAAATGTTTAAAAAATGTCACTTTAATCATAACAGGGCCTTAGAGGAGTGCATATAATTCACACAACTCCATCACATTATTTGAAGAGCTGAGATTAAATAAAATTGCACTCAGTTTAATTAATTATTCCACTTACTGTATCAAGGTAAAGTAAGACACTTGCAATAGACTGGAGGAAGCTTGGCATCTGGTAAACATGGTCATCAATAGTGTCCATTTGGGTGAGGAAGAGCTGTTTGCAGCGTTGAATAAGCTCAACATACATGAAGTCTACATCTTTTGCATTGATAACCTTGCAAGACTTTAAGAAAGGTAAATATAAATCTTTATCAATCTTATGAATGTCAAAATAACATTTAAGGTGTCTTATTAAGCCATGATTATAAACTAAGTATTAAAAAGTTTTTTAATGGAGAATACAGATGTAAAATACAGTGCATCTTATAAAATGCTCTTTAAAATAATCCGTAAACATATTCTAAATATGTATTCATATACAAAACACCTACAGATTTCAACTATATTCTAGATACTGTTTAGATAGCAGGTATTAAAGGCAAATAAGATGCAGTCCTTGCCCCCCTGAGGCTAGTCACCCAGAGAAAGAGGCTAAGAACTAAATTCAAAGTTGGAATACACTGCTATACTACACTGAACATTATGAGCCATCTTTATAATTCACAAATCTGATAATGCTACTACCCAACCTCAAATTTCCCAAAGGCTTCCTTAGATTTCAGATCTAGTCTAGCCTCCTTGAAGAACTGATTAGTTTCTGTTTTTAGAGTCCTCTCCTGCCTTCCTTTGTCTATCATGCTCTAGCTACACTGTCTACATATTTAACTATGGTGAACACATTGAAGTTGGTTAAACTATAGCATATGAAACTGAAAATTCTATGGTCTTGTTTACTTCTGAACCTTCTTACATACCATTTCTTCTGCTCTAAGTATATTTAAAGGAGGTGACAGAAATAAATGGAAGAAAATGAGGAAGTATCAGGCATAAAATGAATAGTGATAGGAAAGGCTGCAAAGATGAGCCATCATTCTCTGAAACAAGGGAGTAGACACTGAAAGGATAAATTTGTAGAAAGAGAGGTTGAAAGTGATTTTCTCCATAAAATAGAAGAGACCCACTAAGAGGGAAATAACTATGAGTATTCTCACTATTTGTATATATAATTCTTTCTGTCACTAGAATTTTTCTTTTTAAGATGTTGAATACCATTGACTACAATTTTACTTCATAAATAAGAAAACACGGCATAGTGGAAAAAAGCACAGTGTTTCTAGTTTTCACAGCTGAATTTATGTCTTGGTTCTGTTATCAACTGTGTCCTTTAACAAGTTACTCAATTTCTCTAGGTGTCAGATTCCTCATCTGTAAAGTAAAATAATAACCCTAAATGCCTGGAGGGGACTTATAAGGATTTGAGATAATATGTATACAAAATCCTAGTACATAGTAGGCACTAAACAAACAATTTAACAATAAAGAAAGTAGCAATGATATAGTCACATGTGAGATACTTTAAAAATGCAATAAATTATATTCCTTTACACTCTCAAATAAAACTAAACAGTTAAAAGAAAATTAATGAGCCATACTCCTGCAAAAAGTCCATATCCACGAATTGCAATGGATAAATCCTTGCTGCTTGAATCCATGTTCCTGATGATTCCATAAAATTGCTCCATAAAGTACTGAAGCTTACTCTTATGCATTTCTGCATCTTTTGCCACCAAAAAAGAAACCTGCAATTGCATAATATTAACTTTAAAAAAATACATGTCAATTCAAAACAATCTATATAAATAAGGCTAGAACTGTTTAATTAGAATCATTAATGTGTTTTTTAGTTCCATATAAGTACTTTTATTCATACAGAACCAATGATACATTCTATTTAGTCTCTATCAAATTCAGGAAAGATATCCCTTAAATAAAGCCTTATATATGATGCATTTTTCCAAGAGAAGACCAGGGAAATGCTGGAAGACGTAAGAGCAAAAGACAAAAAAAGGTTTAAAAAAGGATTTCTTTTTCTTTTGGCCACTATATTATTTTTAAAATCTATTTTATTGATTATGCTGTTATAGTTGTTCCATTTTTTTCTCCCTTTCATTCCTCTCCACCCTGCACCCCCTCCCACCAGCAATCCACCACCTTAGTTCATGTCCATGTGTCATACACATAAATTCTTTGGCTTCTCCATTTCCCATACTATACTTAACATCCCCCTATTTTGTACCTACCAGTTATGCCTCTTATTCCTTGTACCTTTTCCCCCATTCTCTCCTCACCACCTCACTACTGATAACTGTTCATGTGATCTTAATTTCCATGATTCTGTTTCTGCTCTAGTTGTTTGTTTGTTTGTTTATTTTTGTTCAGTTGTTGATACTATTGCATTTGTGGCCATTTTACTGTTCAGAGTTTTGATCCTTCCTTCCTTCCTTCCCTTTCTTTAAATTTTATTTTAATTGTTGTTCAAGTACAGTTTTCTGTCTTTTACTCCCATCCCAGCTCATCCACACCAGGCCTCCCCACCTCTCCCATTGCGCCCCTTGCCTAGTTTTTGTCCATGTGTCCTTTATACCTGTCCCCGTAAACCCTTCCCCCTTTCCCCTGAAGATCCCTCCCTCCTCTCCTCTCTGATCACTCTCAGCCTGTTCTCTATTTCAGTGTCTTTGGTTATATTTTGCTTGCTTGTTTTGTTGTTTAGGTTCCTGTTAAAGGTGATTTAGCATACGGTATTTGTCTTTCACTGCTTGGCTTATTTCTCCTAGCATAATGCTTTTCAGTTCCCTCCATGCTTTTGCAAAAAGTAGTAGCTCCTTCTTTCTTTCTGCTGCATAGAATTCCACTGTGGAAATTTACCACAGTTTTTAGATCCATTCATTTACTGATGGGCACCTAGGTTGCTTCCAGCACTTGGCTATTGTAAATTGTGCTGCTATGAACATTGGGGGCCATGGGTTCTTTTGGATTGGTGTTTCAGGGTTCTTAGGATCGAGTCCTTTGCCCACTTTTTAATTGGGTTGCTTGTCTTCTTAGAGTGGAGTTGTGTAAGTTTTTTTATATATTTTGGAGATTAAACCCTTGTCTGAGTTATCATTGGCAAATATGTTTTCCTGAACAGTGGGTTCTCTTTATTTTAATACTTTATTCTCTTTATTCTGCATGGCTTTCTTTAGCCATGCAGAAGCTTTTTATTTTGATGAGATGCCATTTGTTTATTCTTTCCTTTATGTCCCTTGCTCTAGGGGACATTTCAATAAAAATGTTGCTGCGTGAAATATCTGAGATTTTTCCTGCCAATGTTCTCCTCTAGGACTTTTTTTTTTTTTTTAATAATTTTATTTGGTTACTTTTCAAGTACATTTTTTTTTCCTCTTCCCCCCCCCGCCCGGTCTCCCCCCTCCCTCCCATCCCCCCCCCCCCCAGTCCTCATCTCTGTGTCATTCATACTTATTCCCTCAAAATCCCTCCCCCCTTTTTCCCCCTTAAGTTCCCTTCCCTCTCCCCTCTGGTCGCTGCCCACTTGTTCTCTATTTCAGCGTCTTTGTTTTTATTCTGTTTGCTTATTTGTTTTATTCTTTAGCTTCCTGTCAAAGGTGAGATCATATGGTATTTGTCCTTCAATGCCTGGCCTATTTCATTCAGCATAATGCTTTCCAGTTCCATCCATGTTGTTGCAAAAGGTAGTAGCTCCTTCTTTCTCTCTGCTGCATAAAATTCCATGGTGTATATGTACCACAATTTTTGGATCCATTCATTTACTGATGGGCACCTAGGTTGCTTCCAACTCTTGGCTATTGTAAATTGTGCTGCTATGAACATTGTGGTGCATAGGTTCTTTGAAATTGATGTTTTAGGATTCTTGGGATATAATCCTAGCAGTGGAATTGCTGGGTCAAAAGGCAGGTCAATTTTTATTTTTCTGAGAAAATTCCATACTGTTTTCCATAATGGTTGTACCAGTCTACAATCCCACCAACAGTGAACTAAGGTCCCCTTTTCCCCACACCCTCTCCAACATTTGTTGTTTGTTGCTTTGTCTATTATAGCCATCCTGACTGGTGTAAAGTGGTATCTCATTGTGGTTTTAATTTGCATCTCTCTGATAGCTAACGATATTGAGCATCTCTTCATGTGTCTCTGGATGTTCTGTATGTCCTCTTTAGAGAAGTGTCTGTTCAAGTCCTTTTCCCATTTTTTAATTGGGTTCGATGTCTTCCTAGAGTGGAGTCGTGTAAGTTCTTTGTATATTTTGGAGATTAAACCTTTGTCTGAGGTATCATTGGCAATTATGTTTTCCCATACAGTTGGTTGTCTTGCTAATTTAATACTGTTTTCTTTAGCCATGCAGAAGCTTTTTATTTTGATAAGATCCCATTTGTTTATTCTTTCCTTTATATTCCTTGCTCTAGGGCACATATCTGTAAAAATGTTGCTGCGTGGAATATCTGAGATTTTCTTGCCAATGTTCTCCTCTAGGACTTTAATGGTGTCATGGCTTATATTTAAGTCTTTTATCCACCTTGAATTTATTTTGGTGTATGGTGTAAGTTGGTGCTCAAGTTTCATTTTTTTGCACATAGCTGTCCAGTTCTCCCAACACCATTTGCTGAAGAGGCTATCTTTACTCCATTTTATGTTACTGCCCCCTTTGTCGAATATTAATTGACTGTAGAGGGTTGGTTTGATTTCTGGGCTCTCTGTTCTGTTCCATTGGTCTATGTGCCTGTTTTTATGCCAGTACCAGGCTGTTTTGATTACAGTGGCTTTGTAATACAGTTTGATATCAGGTATTGTGATCCCTCCTACTTTGTTCTTCTTTCTCAAAACTGCAGCTGCTATTCGGGCTCGTTTATGATTCCATATAAATTTTTGAAGTGTTTGTTCTATGTCTGTGAAATACGACATTGGTACTTTAATAGGTATAGCATTGAATCTGTATATTGCTTTGGGTAGTATGGACATTTTGATGATGTTAATTCTTCCAATCCATGAACACGGTATATGTTTCCATTTGTTTGTGTCTTCCTTGATTTCTTTCTTCAGTGCTGTGTAGTTTTCTGCATACAGGTCTCAACAAAATATTAGCAAATCGCATCCAACAATATATCCAAAAGATAATACACCATGACCAAGTGGGTTTCATCCCAGGGATGCAAGGATGGTTCAACATTCGCAAAACAGTAAATGTAATTCATCACATAAACAAAAGCAAAGACAAAAACCACATGATCATATCAATAGACGCAGAAAAAGCTTTCGATAAGGTACAACACCCATTTATGATAAAAACACTCAGCAAAATGGGAATAGAGGGAACATTCCTCAATATAATAAAGGCCATTTATGAGAAACCTACAGCCAATATCATACTCAATGGACAAAAACTAAAAGCTTTTCCACTAAGATCAGGAACAAGACAAGGATGTCCACTTTCACCACTTCTATTCAATATAGTATTAGAAGTTTTGGCCACAGCGATCAGGCAGGAAAAGGAAATAAAAGGCATCCAAATAGGAAAGGAGGAAACAAAATTGTCACTGTTTGCAGATGACATGATAGTGTACATGGAAAATCCTATAGACTCTACCCAAAAAACTGCTCAAACTAATTAATGAATTTGGCAAAACAGCAGGATACAAAGTCAATATCCAGAAATCAAAGGCATTTTTGTATACAAACAATGAATCAGCAGAAGCAGAAATCAAGGAAAAAATCCCATTCGATATAGCAAAAAGAAAAATAAAATATCTGGGAATAAACCTAACCAAAGAGGTAAAAGACCTGTATGCAGAAAACTACACAGCACTCCTCTAGGACTTTAATGGTGTCACATCTTATATTTAAGTCTTTTATCCAGCTTGAATTTATTTTGGTGTATGGTGTACACCAAACTGGTGCTCAAGTTTCATTTTTTTTGCATGCAGCTGTCCAGTTCTCCCAAGACCATTTATTGAAGAGGCGATTTTTATTCCATTTTATGTTGTTATCCCCTTTGTCGAATATTAATTGACCAAAGGGACTTGGGTTTATTTCTGGGCTCTCTATTCTGTTCCATTGGTCCATGTGCCTGTTTTTATGCCAGTACCAGGCTGCAACACAGCAACCATTGGGGGTCCTTTGTGGTTCCATATACATTTTTGAAGTGTTTGTTCTATGTCTGTGAAATATGCAATTGGTACTTTAATAGGTATTGCAGTGGATCTGTAAATTGCTTTGGGTAGTATGGACACTTTGATGATGTTAATTCTTCCAATCCATGAACATGGCATATGTTTCCATTTGTTTGTGTCTTCCTTGATTTCTTTCTTCAGTGTTGTGTAGTTTTCTGCATACAGGTCTTTTACGTCCTTGGTTAGTTTTATTTCTAGGTATTTTATTTTTCTTTGTCCTATATTGAGTGGGATGTTTTTTTCTTGATTTCTGCTTCCACTGTTTCATTGTTGGTATACAAAAATGCATTTGATTTCTGGATATTGACTTTGTATCCCGCTGTTTTGCCAAATTCATTTATTAGGTTGAGGAGTTTTTTAACCAAGTCCATAGGATTTTCTATGTACACTACCATGTCATCTGCAAACAGTGACAGTTTTTTTTTCCTCCTTTCCGATTTGGATGTCTTTTATTTTCTTTTCTTGTCTGATCATTGTGGCTAAAACTTCCAATACTATATTGAAAAAAAGTGGTGAAAGTGGACAACCTTGTCTTGTTCCTGATCTCAGTGGAAAAGATTTCAGTGTTTCCCTATTGAGTATGATGTTGGATTTAGGTCTCTCACATATGACCTTTACTATGTTGAGAAATGCTCCCTCTATTCTCACTTTGCTGAGTGTTTTTATCATCAATGAGTGCTCTATCATATGAAATGCTTTTTCCACATCTATTGATATGTGCACTCAACTTTCTGTCTTTGCTTTTGTTTATGTGGTATATTCCCTTTACTGACTTGCGATTGTTGAACCATCCTTGCACGTCTGGGATGAATCCCACTTGGTCATGGTGTACAATCTTTTTAATGTATTGTTGGATGCGGTTTGGCAATATTTTGTTGAGAATTTTAGCGTCTATGTTCATCAGCAATATTGGCCTTAAGTTTTCTTTCTTTGTTGTGTCTTTACCATGTTTTGGGATAAGGATGATGCTGACTTAATAAAAAGACTTTGGGAGTCTTCCATCATTTTGGATATTTTGGAATAGTCTGTGAAGAATAGGCTATTCCTTAAATGCCTTACAGAATTCTCCTGTGAAACCATCTGGTCCGGGGCTTTTGTGTGACAGGAGTTTTTTGATTACTACTTCAATTTCATCTGCTGTTATTCATCTGTTCAGGCGTTCTGCTTCTTCATTGAGTTTTGGAAGATTATATTTTTCTAGAAATTCATCCATTTCACTTTGGTTTTCATACTAATTTCTTACAATCCCTTCTATTTCTGTGGTATCAGTTGTTATCTCTCCTCTTTCATTTCTGAAATGAAAGAGGAGAGATTATTTGGGTCCTCTCTTTTTTTCTTAATGAGCCTACTTAAAGTCTTGTTCACTTTTTTTTTATCTTTTCAAAAAAACCAGTTCCTGGATTCATTGATCCTTAAAATTGTGCTTTTTGTCTCTATGTCATTTAATTCTGCTCTGACCTTGGTTATTTCCTACCTTCTACTTGCTCTGGGCTGTCTTTGTTGTTGTTCCTCGAGTTCTTGTAGGCATAGGGCTAGGTTGTTTGTTTGAAATGTTTCTATCTTTTTTAGGTAGGCCTGTATTGCTATGAACTTCCCTCTCGGGACTGCCTTGACTGTGTCCCATAAGTTTTGAGTTGTTGTGACTTCTTTTTCGTTTGTTTCCAGAAACTTTTTGATTTCTTCCCTAATTGCATTTTTTGACCCATTCTGTTAAAATCACCTCCATGATTCTGAGTGCTTTTCCCCTTGAAGTTGGTTTCTCGTTGAAGTCCCTTGTGATCGGAGAAAATGCTTGGGATGATTTCAATTTTCTTGAATTTGTTGAGGCTCGTTTTGTGTCCTATCATGTGGTCTATCTTTGAAAATGTTCCATGTGCATTTGAAAAGAATGTGTATTTAGCTTCTTTGGGATGAAGGGTTCTATATACATCAGTTAAGTTCATTTGATCTAGGCCACTGTTCAATGCCACAATATCTTTGTTGATATTTTCTCTGGAAGATCTGTCCATTTTTGACAGTGGGGTGTTAAAATCCCCTACTATCATTGTGTTGCTGTCAATAACTTTCTTGAAGTCCTCTAAGATTTTCTTCATGTATTTGGTTGCCCCTATGTTGGGTGCATATGCATTTACAATGTTTATGTCTTCTTGGTGGATTCTTCCCTTGAGTATTATGTAGTGGCCATCTGGGTCTGTCTTGACAGCCCTTTTTTTGAAGTCTATCTTGTCTGATATGAGTATTGCTACCCCGTCTTTTTTTCCTCTGTTGGTTTGCTTGGAATATTTGTTTTCAGTCCTTCACTTTCAGTCTGTGATGGTCTTTTGTCCTGAGGTGGGTCTCTTGTAGGCAGCATATGTGTAGGTCATGCTTTCTTATCCTTTCAACTATTCTATGTCTTTTGATTGGAGCATGCAATCCATATATGTTTAAAGTTATTATTGATAGGTACTTATTCATTGCCATTTTCATACCTGTGTTCCTCTCTCTCTCTCTCTTTTCCTTCCTTTCCTTAAAACAAGCCCTTTAGCATCTTTTGCAGAGCTGGTTTCGTGGAGGTGTATTCTTTTGGACTTCTTTTTGCCTTGGAAGCTCTTTATTTGGCCTTCTATCTTGACTGAAAGCCTTGCTGGGTATAGTAGCTTTGGTTATAGGCCTCTGGTTCTCATTACTTGGAATATTTCTTGCCATTACCTTCTGGTTTGGAGTGTTTCCATTGAGAAGTGAGCTGCTAACCTTATTGGGGCTCCCTTGTATGTTACTTCCTGTTTCTCCCTTGCTGCTTTTAACATTATGTCTTTGTCTTAAATTTTTGCCATTTTAATTATGATCTGTCTTGAGGTGGACCTCTTTGGCTTCCTCTTGATTGGGACTCTGTGATTCCTGGATTTGGGTGAATTTTTCTTTCATCATATTAGAGAAATTTTCCATCATCACTTTCTCAAATAGGTTTTCTATCCCTTGCTCTTCTTCTTCTCCTTCTGGTATCCCTATTATATGAATATTACTGCAGTTCATACTGTCTTGTATTTCTCTTAATCCCTCTTCATTCTTTCTGAGCCTCTTTTCCTTTTCTTGCTCCTTCTTGGTGTTTTTTTTCTTTGTACTCTATCTCGCTGATCCCATCTTCTGCTTCATTGATCCCGTTGTTGATTCCTTCTACTGTGTTTTTCAGTTCAGATATTGTATTCTTCATTTCTTCTTGGCCCTTGTTGATAGTTTCTATTTCCTTTTTCATGTTGATACGGTTTGCAGTGAGCTCACTGTAGTTTCCCTGTAGTTTCTGGTAATTCATTGTGAGCTCATTGAGCTTCCTGATAACCATTGCTTTGAACTCAATATCTGATAGTTGACTTGCTTCTATTTCATTTAGCATTCTTTCTGAGGCTTCCTCCTTTCCTTTCATTTGGGGATTGTTTCTTTGTCTTCCCATTATTTGTGAGACTCTTGTTGTTTGCCTCAGTTTCTTAAATTGATCTGTTCTGGCTCCCTGGGTTTACGGTGTGAACTTCTGTGGTAGAATACCTGTGAGCTTCAGTGGTGCAATCTCCTTCAGATATCGTGGTGTTCACAGCTCCCACCTATACTCTTTGTTGTGATCAGTTGGATGGGTAAGGCAAAATGTTTTAAGACAGCAAGAGAGTATTCTGTGATATTTACAGTAGCAGCTGGTAGAAAGATAGGAGATCCTTTGGCTATGTATAGCATTAATCGTGATCTTCCACCCAACTAACTGATTTTTAGAAAGGATGGAAAAAAGAGAAGACTCTTGTTGGGGAGGGAGTCATTGTGAGTTGGATCTAGAAAGCAGTGAGGTTGTTGGAGGTCATATTTGGAGGTAAGGTGAGAGTAAAAGACAGTAAATAGGTGTTGTGTGTAAAAGAATAGAGTTAATCACTACAGTAATAGAGTTCAGGAAAGAGTGAAGTGAGCTAAGATCTGGAAGGGTGTTGTGAAGTGTTTACAATTGTATGGACCAGCTATTATTTACAGTAATATTAGAGCAACAATCATATGACAGAATCTATGAGATCTAGATGACAAGAACAGAAGTACAGGACCTTCAGTAGTATGCTAATGGAGCACAGGTGAAGTAAAGGACAGTAAATTAGCAATAAACTATGAATAAGAGAACAGGGAAATCTGTCAAATTATATAATATAATCAGCCAAGCAAAGAAGACTAACCAGAAAAAGGAGGAATACAAAAATACTATTAAAATAAAAAATGTAAGAATAATAAAAATAATAATACAAATATGCAATAGCTTGCAGGTTATATGTAATAGCAAAATGAAATTTGTCTCATTATCTCAGCTGTCCCTCCCTGGGTCCAGTTCTGGTCTTTTCACAGTTCTGGGTTTTTCTGTCTTACTTTTAGGTATTTAAAAGAAAAAGGGAAATAAAAGAAGATGGAAGGAAGAAGATATAAAATTGGAAAGAAAGGAAGAAGGAATAAAACAAGAAAGAAGGAAATAGAAACAAAAGGAATTGAGAGATAAAAAATAATAATTAAAAAATAAAAATTTATTAAGAAACAAAACAAATCAAACAAACAAACCAGAAAAACCTCTTGCTGGTTTGAACTGGCCAAAGCGGTTTTTCCGGTGTTGCTGGCTGCAGCAGGCTGAAGGTCAATTGGTATTGGCATCGCTCTTCTCCCTTCCTGTTCAGCACTCAGTCAGACTCACAGGTACTCTCCTCAGGGCTAGCCTCACACCTCTCAGTAGGGCCTTAGGTGTGGTATCTAGGCCTTCTAAGAGCGTACTCTCCCCGAGTTTACAGGTGTGGGCTTCGGGCTTTGTGCAGAGAGCACACTCTCTCTGGGTTTACAGGTGTGGGCCCCAGGCCTTCCACAAAGCACACTCTCCTCGGGTTGTGGTCACATGTGCTTGGCCAGGCTGCCTCTGGTCCCACAGGTTGCAGTGGGCACTCTCCCCAGTGCTATGCGTGGGTGCTCACAGCCCCTGTGTGTCTGCCACTTAGTCCTCGTTCCCCTCTGTGTGGCTTCAAGCAACCAGGTCTCTCTCAATGCTGCTCAAACCTTGTTTGGCCAGGGAGAAAGCGGTTGACCCAGCTCTGTACCAAGAGCCCTGAGGTAGACCTGGTGGGTACCGGGCCTGGGGCTGCAGCCTCCCTGGTCCCCATGCTGATCCCTGGGCCCTTATTGTCCTGAAGCACTCTCCTTACTGTCTGGTTTTTCAATGCGAGCTATAATTTTTGATCTCCTATTTTCATATATGCTGTGGTACTGTTGGCTGTTTGCTCTGTTCCTCTTAAGATTGGCTAGGTTTTTCTCCAGTGTTTAGGGGGAAGTGGAATCTGCTCCCTCCTACCTCCCCCATCATCTTCCTACAGGCTTGATCATCTTTTTCTTAGGTAAGTCCCTTTAACATTTCATATAGTAAGGGCTTAATAATGATGAATTCTTTTAACTTGACCTTATCTGGGAAGTACTTTACCTGCCTTTACATTTTAAGTGATAGGTTTACTGGATAGAGTAATCTTGGATGTAGGTCTTTGCCTTTCATGCTAGCCCCTTCTTGCCTGGCAAGGTTTCTTTGGAGAAATCATGTGAGAGTCTTATGAGAAATCCCTTGTAAGTAACTGTCTCCTTTTCTCTTGCTGCTTTTAAGATTCTCTCCTTATCTTTAATCTTGGGTAATGCAATTATGATGTGTCTTGGTGTATGCTCCTCCTTGGGTCCAATTTCTTTGGGACTCTCTGAGCTTCCCGGACTTCCTAGCAGTCTATTTCCTTTGCCAGATTAGGGAAGTTCTCCCTTATTTTTTCAAATAAGTTTTTAATTTCTTACTCTTCCTCTTCTCTTTCTGGCATCCCTATAGTTCAGATGTTGGAACACTGAAAGTTGTCCCAGAGGTTCCTAAGCCTCACCTTATGTTTTTGAATTCTTATTTCTTCATTCTTTTCTGGTTGAATATTTATTTCGTCCTTCTGGTCCAAATTGTTAATTCGAGTCCCCATTTCCTTCCTTTCATTACTGGTTCTCTGTAAATTTTCCTTTATTTTACTTTTCACAGCCTTCACTTTTCCCTCTATTTTATGATCACACTCAAGCAATTCTGTGAGCATTCTGATTACCAGTGTTTTGAACTCTGCATCTGATGGGCTAAATCTTCATTGCCTAGTTCTCTTTTTGGAGCTCTGATCTATTCTGTCATTTGGGCCATATTTTTTTTGTCTCAGTGGGCCTGTTATGTAGTAAGGGGCAGAGCTTCAGGTATTTGCCTAAGCAGAGTAACCCACTTTGGTTTGCTGTGATGCTGTATGTGGGGGAGGGGTCAGAAAGGGAACAATCCCATATGTTCAGCTCTGCTGCCACTACCTGCAAGTACACTGGACCCTTCTGCTGCTGATTCCTGGGTGGGTTTGTGTACCTTCTAGGACCCTGTGGATCTCTCCAATGAACTCTTCTGTGAGACTGGGAATTTCGCCTGCCACCTCAACCCCGACAGGTTTTTTCAGTCAGAAGTTTTGAGGCTTTATTTCCCCACACTGGAACGTGGGTTTGCAGCCTGCTTTGCTCCCCAGTTTGTCCACACAAATATGGGACCACCCAGTCTACCAGCCCAGGCAGACCACCCCAGTCTTCCAGAAGCTGCCTTGCTGCGAGTCCTCTCTGCCAGGCTGCCCCTCTCTGACCTTCCTACCAGTCTGCACGAATGTTTCTTCTTTAACTCCTTGGTTGTCGGACTTCCAAGCAGTCCAATTTTCTGGCAGTTCTGGTTCCTTTTGTTTTTAAATTTGTTGTTGTCCTTTTGGTTGTGTAAGGAGGCAAAGTGTATCCACCTATGCCTCTATCTTGGCCAGAAAAAAAAAGGTTTTCAATTAAGCTCCCTGACGAAGCAGAAATCACTTGAGAGCTCATCTATGACTCACAGGGTAACACCTACGTATGCAAGCCAGGCGGCCAGCAGGTTGAGAAGTCATCAACAGACTGGGAGCCTCGTTAGCTGCACAAAGTAAGTTCAGAACTAACATTCAGAAAGACAAATCATCTCATTAAAAAGAGCCACAGACTGCAAGGCTTAAATTAGGTAAGGAAAGAAAATAGTACTTAGAGAAGCAAGTAAATAGATCACTATTTACCAAACTGACAACAGCCTAAATGTAAGAACATAAGTATTCAAAAAGCATTCTTAATTTCAGCACAAAGTCTCCCAAGACTAGGATAAAAAGAACCTAGACAACTATCAAAGGCACAGAAAAGACATCCACCTTTCATCTCCATGCTTCAACCTCACACAAAGTCCAACATGTCTTTAGCACATGCTCTTCTAGACACTTGTTTCCTTATTATTTTAGAAGAAAGGGATATCATACATATTGCTCCATAATTTCTTTTTCCAAAAACACATCACATGAACACGTTCCTCAAAAAGTAAACAAACATCATCTATGTGATCATACAATAGTTTTTTTTATTTTATGAATATACCGTAATGTTTTTGAATTTAGAACATTTCTCATTTTTTTATTTTAGTACATTCATCAAACATCCTTTTAATGTATTTTTATCCAAATATTTTGTTTATAGTAGCAAGAAACTTGGAAACAATTATATAATAGTAGAAGAAAGGTTTAAATATTATGGCTTGTAGTAATAATATATATCAACCATGTTGCCATTAAAAATTAATCACGCAGACTTCAGTGTGCTATCAGAAAAACATATTCAACACAGCTAACTCTTGAGGCTACAAAAATTATAAGCAATGTGCCTCTATATCAAGATGTCTCTCTTCCTCTGACCTCATTCCTTTTTTGTGGGGACATAAGAACAAAAGGAGAATAAAACAGAGGGAGAGACAAAGGAAGGGAGGGAGAGATCTAGAAGCATCACCATGAAAATGGTGATTTTTTTTCTCTTGGTGGCAAGTTTTCAGAAGATTTTAATAGTCTTCTTTGTACCTTTCTGTATTTTTTGAAGTATAGACAACTAACCTACAGTGTTTTTCATTAAAACTTTGGCCTTGGCTGGTGTGGTTCAATGAATTGGGTGCTGGCCTGGGAACCAAAGAGCTGCCAGTTTGATTTCTAGCCAGGACACACGCCCGGGTTGTGGGCCAGGTCCCTGGTTGGGAGTGTGCAAGAGGCAACTAACCAATCGATGTTTCTCTCACACATCACTGTTTCTCCTTCCCTTCCCCTCTCTCTATAAATAAATACATATAATATTTTTTAAAATTATCTCTTTAAAAAAATTCTTTGTATATAGATACTGAATGAAAAAAATAAAAATTCCTTTCCTACAAGAGCAATGTTTACATTTTAAAATGCAAGTGTCATAATAGTAAAAACAATAATGAAAAAGAAAAAAGAGGTTGGAAGAAATCAAGTATCTTATTTCAAAACCATATACAGAGTAATCAAGACAGTGAGGTAGTAGATGTAAGGACAAAAAGACAAATGGAACAAAACAAAGCATGCAAATAAACCCACCCATATTTGTTCCATTGATTTTTAACAAAGATATCAAGGTAAGTCAATGTGGAGAAAAAGTATACTCAGCAAATGGTACTCTAACCAAAAAAGTAAGAGGGGAAAACCTCCAACCATTACTCAACACCATACACAAAAATGATTCAAAATAGATTACAGACCTAAATGTAAATGCTGAAAACTATAAACTGTAGGGGACCGGTTTATCTTGGCCTGGCAAATGTGACTTAGCTGTGTATGGAAAACCTACAGAAGTGAAGTGGCGGGCAGGAGCCAGACCTTCAGATCGAGTTTTTCCATGGGAATCAGGCCTAGAAAATACTTACAGACTGTTATGGCTTGCTCTTGCTAAAACTCCCTCACCCTGGTCTAAAGCAACAAATGTGTATTGTCTATCTTCAAGGTAACTTCCAAAGCCTGTATGAGTTCTCCCAAGGACAGAGCTAATGAGCTCATCGTCATTCCCCTTTTGCATATTATTTTTATTTCCTTGATTGTACCTAAAATGTAGACAATAATGTTCTATTTGATAGACAATAAATCTTTCTATGATGTAAGACCCCAGGAAAACAATAAAAGCCTGTCTAGGCAAGGGTCAGGGCACTCCCCCCTTTAGGGAGTGGCCGAGGCACCATAGGCACTCTCCCCTTGAGAGAGTAGTCGTGCCTGTTCCCCTTTTCCACACGGGATTGTTGTCGCCTGTGCATTGATTCTTGTCGTCAACCACAACAGACAGACTCTGCTAGACAGAGTCTGCAACAAGAAACTATAAAACTTCTTGAAGGAAAATAAAAGAAAATCTGTGCACCCATAGGATAAACAAATATTTCTTACATATGGTATAGAAAGGAGAAACTAGTTGGAAAATTGGTAAACTATATTTAATCAAACTTTTTAAACTTCTGTTCTTTGGAAGATACTATTAAGAAAATGAAAAGGCAAGCACCATGGCAGTGGAAGACCACCTCTTCTTATCTCTCCTTCAATCCACAACTAGTCAAGCATCTATAATCCAACAAACGTCCCTCTGCTCAACACATTAGGTCACCCAAGAGATCCACACATTGGTACACCGGAAGGTGGGCAAATTTTAATATGTACAGGAGGCAGGCTAGGGAAGGGCAGGGACAGCGCCCATATTTGCAATTATCTGAACACCACGTTTGAACCTGTGGCCCATTGAGAACAGAGGAGTGGAGGAGACAGGGTCTGGACCCTCATAAGAAGGGCCGCGATGGAGAGTAAGAGAGGCAGCAGCAGTGCTGGCACCAAGAATCTGGCTCCCTATTCCAAGTTCAGCGATACTTCCACCACCAGAAGGACTGGTAGCAGCAGCAGAGACATATCTCTAGCCTCCCACACACAGTGCAGCAGTGCTAGCTGCCAGAAGAAACCAGGTAACCAGGCGTGATTAGTTCATGAACAGAGTCCCCCCTTACCTGCCACATCCCTGCACTTGATGGTGGTGCCTTGAGACACAGGTGACCTGAACACAGTGAGGGCACCCACCACACCAGTCACCCAGGCAACACCTCCTACAGTCATAGTGATGTCCCCACTAGGAGACCTGGGAGGCATAAGCAGCTCAGGTTAGAGGAAAAAAAAAAAACTTGCACTATTGCACTCTACTGGAAAACAAAAGAAAGACCTATATTATCAATATGTTGAATTTTTTAAATCAAAACTGTACCTAAATAAGTGTTCACTACTGCTAATGTGCTGGCAGAAGAACAAATCATTAAGCACCATGAACAACCACGGTAACCAGAGGGATAAAAATGAAATTCTTCAGAAACCAAACTCAAAGTCATGGAAGACTGTACTAAATGATAGGAGAATTCAAAATAGCAATCTTCAAGAAACTCAATGACATACAAGAACACTCAGAAAGGCAATTCATTAAGCTCAGAAATAAAATAAGTCAACAGAAGTTGTACTTTATCAAAGTCACTGAAACTATAAAAAAGAATCAAACATTCCAGAGGTGAAAAACTCAATAAATGAAAAGAATAATGTACTAGAAAGCACTGGAAGTGTAGCAGACCATTAGAAGAAAGAGAATCAGTAAGCTTGAAGACAGAAATGGTTCAGGTGGGAGAGGAGAACTCAGATTTTTTAAAAATGAAAGAACTCTACCAGACTCCATTAGAAATGGCAAAATAAGGATACTGAGTATCCCAGAAGGAGAAGATATGGAGAAGGAAACAGAGAGCCTATTCGAAGAAATTATTGATGAGAACTTCCCAAACCTAGGGAAGGAACTGGACATACAAGCGTAAGAAGATAAAAGAACACCTAATTATCTCAACGCAAAAAAGACCTTTTCCAAAACATTAAACTAAACTGTTGTGGACAGCCAAAGAGGAGAATGCACACCAAGGGAGTTGGAAGCAGGCCTCAGGTTCAGCACAGCTGCCCCAGGACACAGAAGACTGCCTGATAAATTGTTTTAAGAAAAGAATGACTTGGTTGCTTGCTATATCACTGTACCAAGAAGGAACAGCAAATGTTCTTAAAAAATACAATGTACCTAGCCTTGTGGTTTGTCTTTCTCAGCCTCTGCTTCAAAGCTGGCTCAATATATACAGCCTGACTTCACCAATAAACAGTTCCCTCCTCTGCATCCCAGAGAAGGGACTTCAACTGACCCCGCTTTGACTCTGTCTCTTTATTTCTCAATCCCCTGTCGCCTTCCCTCAGGGCCTGACTGATCCAGCTGCACTGGTTGTAGCAACTGTCAAGAGACAACAGAAAGAAAATTCTCCAGGCAGTCAATGGGGGCGGGTATGGGGAGGAAAGTAACCTACAAAGAAAAAACCTATCAGATTTCTCAGCAGAAACTCTACAGAACAAGAGAGAGTGGAATGATATATTCAAAATGATATATTCAAAGATGGTAACCAATAGAGAATAATACTCTATATAGCAAAGTTACCCATTAGATATGAAGGAGAAATAAAGGCTTTCAAAGGAAAACAGAGAATTTGCTATAAGACCTATACTACGAGGAATGTTGAAAGGAGCTCTTCTACATGAAACAAAATGACTAAAGTACACAAAACAGTGAGTAAAATGACGAACACTGACAGAGTAAGAAAATTACATCTATGTTTCAGAATAGGGTCCTAAACAAATAATTATAATATAAAGTTTAAAGAGAAAAAAGCATCAATTTGTACTACCATGCTTTCTTCCCCAATCCCTTCAAATTAATATTTTAAAAAAACTTTAGTCAGGGACCTAGAGCCAAGACTGCTCTACCCAACAAAGCTATCATTTGAAACCAAAGGGCAAAATAAGAGCTTCCCAGATAAGAAAAAACTAAAGGAGTTCATTGTCATCCATTATTACATGAAATGCTAATAGGGCTTTTTTAAGATAAAGATCAAAACTATGAGGTCTGTCTGGAAAAAGTTCAATCATTGTTAATGTAATGAGAAAGGTTTGTGCAACATTGATGTAACCTGCCAGCCAAGTTACAAGGTGAGTGGACTGGAATATGCATATGTGAACAATGATGACTTCACTGTACTAGTCAGTGAGGGCAGTAGACACCAGTGAGTGAGAATGTGTACTGTGTGGCCAACACATTAAAAAAGACTGAGTGAGGAAAGCAATGTATCTGCACATAATTTTCTGTTAAGCTTGACCATTCTTCCACAGAAACTATTCAGATGAATCAGAAGGCCACAGATATGGGCAACTGGTGACTGGCAGCTTCATAACAACATCGCATCCACTCATGTCATCATCATGTGCAGAGTTTTTTTGTGAAACATCAAATCACCAGATGAGTCAACCTCCCTACAGCCCAGATTTGGCACCCTGTGACTTCTGGCTTTTCCCAAAACTAAAATCATCTTTGAAAGGGGTGAGATTCAGAAGACATGACAAGGCATCTGATGGAAACTGAGAGAACTGTGTGAGGTCCCAAGGTGCCTACTTTGAAGGGGACTGAGGCATCGCTGTCCTATGTACAATGTTCTTTTATATCTTGTATCTTCTTCAATAAATATTTTTATTTTTTAGATTACATGCCTGCATATCTTTTGGACAGGCCTCAGATGAACAATAAAATGGCAATAAATACATGTCTATCAACAACTGAATCTAAAACAAAGCAAGCAAACAAGAAGAACAGGGACAGAATTATGGATACAGACTGTGCTTTGATGGCTGCCAGAGGGGAACTGGTTGTGGGGAAATGGATGAGAGGTGAGGGGATTAAGAAGTACAAATTGGTGGTTACGGAGGAGCCGTGGGGATATAAAGTACAGCACAGGAAATGGAGCAGCCAAAGAACTTATACACATGACCAATGGACATGAACGATGGTGAGGAGATTGTCTGAGGGAGTGGGGGGTGCAAAGGGGAAAAATTGGAACAACTGTAATGGCATAATCAATAAAATATAATAAACAAATAAACTAGGGGGAAAAAGAAACCTTATGGTAATCACAAAACAATAATGCAAAGTTCAGACATAAAACACTAAAAAGGAAGAAATGAAGAAAAACATTATAGAAAACCATGAAACTAAAACAGGGTACAGAAACACAAAAGAAAAGAAACAATGGAGATACTAAGCAATCAGAAAACAAAATATAAAATGACAATAGTAAGTCTTCACATATCAATAATCACCCTAAATTTAAATTGACTGAATTCACCAGTTAGAAGGTGAAAAGTAGTTGCATGGATTTTAAAAACAAGACCCAACTATATGCTGCCTTCAAGAGACCCATTTGAGCTCCAAAGACAAACAGACTCAAAGCGAAGGGGTGGAAGATGAATACTCCAAGCAAATGGCATTCAGATAAATGTGGGGATAGCTATACTTAGATAAAATGATTTCAAAATAAAAAGTGGTAAAAATAGAAAAAGATGAACATCTAAAAATGAAAAGTGGACAATCCATCAAAATGATGTAACATTTACTAACACATATGCTCTCAACATAGAAGCACCAAAATATAACAATAATTATTAGCAGGCCTAAAGGAAGAAAAAACAGCAACACAATAATAGAAGATTTTAGCACCCCACTAGCACCAACAGATAGATCATCCAAACAGAAAGTCAATTAAGGAAATATCAGCATTAAGTGACACTTTAAACCAGAGGGATTTAATAAGTATATATAGAATATCCATTCTAGAACAATAAAATACACACTGTTCTCAAGCTCACATGGAATAATGTAATGACAGTCCACATGTTGGGGTACAACAGTCTCAACAAATTTAAAACTGAAATCATTTCAAGTATCTTTTTTGACCGCAAAGGTATGAAATGGGAAATCAACTATAAAAAGAAAGATTTAAAAATCACAAATAGGTGATTAAACAGCATGCTAATGAACAACTATTGGGTCAATAAAGAAATAAAAAAAATTAAGAGAGACATACAAGTGAAAATGAAGATATGACATACCAAAATCTTTGGGATGCAGCAAAAGTGGTAAGAGAGAAATTTATAGCAACACAGGCCTACCTCAAGTAATAAGAAAAATCTCAACCAATTTAACACTAACTTACAGAACTAGAAAAAGGTGAACAAATGAAGCTCAATCTCAATAAAAGAAATAATAAAAATCAAGGTGGAAATAAATAAAATAGAAACTGAAAAGACAATTGAAAATATTAATGAAACCAAGAGATGGTTCTTTGAAAAAATAAACAACATCGACAATCCTTAGCTAGATTCACTAAGGGAAAAAGAGAGGAGAGTCAAACAAATAAAATTAGAAATGAGAGCGAAGTTACAGCTGAATAACCACAAAAGGACAAAACACCACAAAAAAATGCTATGAAATGCTATATGTCACCAAATTAAACAACCTAGAATATACAAATTCTTAGAATCATGTAACCTTCCTAGACTTAATTATTTAGAAATAAATAATCTGAATAAACTGATCACTAGTAAGGCAATTTAAATAATAATCTAAAAGCTCCCAAAGAACAAAAGTCCAGAACCAGATGACTTCACTGGTAAATTCCACCCAAAAAATTCCAAGAAGATTTAATACCTATCCTTCTCAAACTGTTCTAAAACACTGAAGAGGAGAAAATGCTTCCTCTTTTCATGAGGCAATATTACCCTAAATTTAAAACTAGGCAAGGTCAATACAAATAAAGTAATTATAGACCAATATCTCTGATGAGCATAGACGCAGAAATTCTCACTAAAATACTAGCAAATCAAATACAACAATACATTAATAGGATCATACACCACAATCAAGTGGGATTCATTCCAGGGATACAGAATGGCTCAACATCTGCAAATCAATGTGATACACCACATTAACAAAATGAAGAATACCTTATGATTGGCTCAAAAGATGCATTTACAACACCCATTTGACAAGATACAACATCCATGTTTGAGTCAAAAAAAACAACAACCAAAAAATCACTTCTCAATTAGGTGGGCATAAAAAGGAAGTAGTTCAACATAACATAACAAAGACTATATATGACAAACTCACAGCTAACATTATACCCAATTAGTGAAAAATTGAAAGCTTTTTCTCTAAGATAAGAAAAAAGACAAGGATGCCCATTCTTGCCACTTTTATTCAACTCAGTTAGGTAAAAGTCCATAGTTTTAGGACTACTTGAAAAAGTAGCCAGGACAAGAAATAAAGGGTATACAAATGGGAAAGTGTTGGGAACCCCTCTGCCTGGTTTCAGGTATTGTAACTGCCCCCCATGGCTAAGGATGGGTGAGCAATCTCCAGAATGCGAGCTATAGGAGACAAAAGCTTGTCTGTGGTGGCAAATGCTGCCTCAGTTTCCTCCCTGCCCCCAAAGCATGGCTGGAAGTCAACGAGAGGTAAGTTTCCTCACAGCGAGGGGCAACCTAAGCCAGACTCAATCAAGCCCCTAAGCCAGACTCAATCACTTGGGAGGCCTTCATGGAAGGACTCAGGCGGGGGGGGGGGGGGGGGGATAACTGCAACAAAGAGCAAGCAATGGACCCTTGCCCCCTGGCTATTCGACATAGCCCGAGTCTCCATGTCCTCTGGGAGAAGTGCTTTCTGGCTCTAATCCACTTAAGCCTGCAAACCTGATGGGGAGGGGTGCAGCTCCTTGCCTTGCTAGAGTGGATCCTGGGGAAAAATTTGGCATCACAAAGAATTCCTAAAAATTCTATGAAACCTGCTTTGCTAAGAGTGCTTTCATTCATATGTTAAGGGTCCAAGCAGGAAACCCTAAAGTTTCTGCAAAGCCCCCTTCATGACAGACACTGACTCAGACTAAGCCCTCAGATTTCTTTGAAATGTTATCTACTGTTTGATCCGTGCCGCCCTGTATTCCTGTGTGTTACAACCCAATAAAAGCCCCTAGAGGAAGGGGCTCAAGGCCTTTTTCCTCTGAGAAACTGGCCACCACTCCAGGTCTTTTTTCCCTTGCAGAAACTGGCCACCTCTCCTTTCCGAGCAGATCATGTCTTGGTAGTGTTTACTTTTCTCCATGGCAGATGGAGGGAATTGCAGGAAAAGTTGCCCACATGGGAAAGAAACTGTTACTATTTACAGATGACACAACTGTACTGTATATAAATTTAGCAGATACATAACTTACTATATGAAATTAAGGCTTTTCTATATAATACACCAAAAGACTCAACCAAAAAAACTTAGAAATAATAAATGTAGTAAACACAAATTCAATATACAAAAATATGCTGTGTTTCTATATATTAACAATGAACTGTCAGAGAAATGAAAAACACATTCCATTTACAATTGGAACCAAAATATAAAATTCCCAGGAATAAACAAAGGTGAAAGACCTGTACATTGAAAACTACAAGATACTGTTGAAAATGGAAGACACAAAGAAATGGATAGATACTCCATGTTTACTGACTGGAAAAATGAACACTGTTAAAATTCCCTGTATTTCCTACAGCCATCTACAGATTTAATGCAATTCCTATCAAAATCCCAATGACATTATTCACAGAAGTAGAATAAAAAATCTAAAATTTGAATGGAAACAAACAAACAAAAGACTCTGAATAGCTAACGCAATCCTTAGAAAAAAGAACAATAGAGGTACTACACTCCCTGACTTCAAACTATACTACAAAGATAAAGTAATCATAACAGTATGGTATTTGCAGAAAGACAGATACACAGACCAATGGAACAAAATTGAGATCCAAGAAATAAACCTACATATATATGGCATATATGGGCAACTAATCTATGATGAAGGAGCCAAAAACATACAACAGACTCTCTTCAGTAAGTGGAGTTGAGATAACTAGACAGATACATGCAAAACAATAAAACTAGGGCAGGTTATTAACTATATACAAAATATCAACTCAAAATGAACTAAAGACTTGAATGTAAGACCTGAAATAATAAAACACATAGAAAACATTGGTATTAAACTTTGGATATCAGTCTCAGTGGGGTTTTTGTAAATTTGGCTCCAAAGGCAAGAGAACAAAAATTAAACAAATGGGATTACATCAAACTAAAAAGCTTCTGCACAGCAACAAAAACCATCAGCAAAACAAAAATGCAACCAAACCAATGGGAGAAGATATTTCTCATGAGGAGTTAATATCCAAAATACATAAAGAACTCATACAACTCAACGACAAAACTAACAACCCTATTTAAATAAGGGCAGAGGATTAAAAAGACATTTTTCTAAGAGAGACAACAACCATATGAAAAGATGTTTGACATCATTCGTTACCTGGGAAATAAAAATCAAAACCACAATGAGATGACATCTCACATGCACTAGAATGGATATTATCAAAAAGACAAGAAACAACAAATGTTCAAGGGGATATGGAGAAAGGGGGACACTTGTACACTGATGGTGGGACTGGACACTGGTACAGCTACTAAAGAAAACAGTATGAAGGTTCCTCAAAAAGTTAGGAATAGAATTACCATGTGATTCTTCAATTCCTCTTCTGCATATTTATCTGTCAAATATGAAAACTCCCATTTGAGAAGATGTAGGCACCCCGTGTTCATTACAACATTAAGCACAATAGCTAAGTTATGAAAACAACCTAAGGCTCCACTGACGGATACATGGAGAAAGGTGTGATATATTTATATACAATGAAATACTACTCTGCCATTAAAAAAGATGAAATCTTGCCACTTGTGACAAAGTGGATAGATCCTGCAGGTATTATGATAAGTGAAATAAATGAAAAAGGACAAAAAACAATGATTCCACTCATATGTGAAATTAAAATAAACAAACAAAAACTGAAATACTGACAACAGAATAGGCGTTACCACAGAGGAAGAGGATGAGGAGAAGAGTGAAATAGGTAAAGGGGATCATATATTCATGCTTGTATGCTAGGGAATGAAAATTAGACTTCTGCTGGTGAGCACACAAGAGAATGCACAAATATCAAATTATAATGCTACACCTCTGAAATTTATAGAATGTCCTTAACCAATAGTCTCAGATATTTCATGCAGCAACATTTTTACTGATATGTCCCCTAGAGCAAGGGACATAAAGGAAAGAATAAACAAATGGGATCTCATCAAAATTAAAAGCTTCTGCATGGCTAAAGAAAACAGTATTAAAATAAAAAAGAGAGCCAACTGTATGGGAAACATATTTGCCAATGATACCTCAGACAAAGGTTTAACCTCCAAAATGTACAAAAAAATTACACGACTCCACTCTAAGAAGACAAGCAACCCAATTAAAAAGTGGGCAAAAGACTTGAACAGACATTTCTCCAAGGACACAGAAGATCCAGAGACACATGAAAAAATGCTCAATATCGCTAGCTATCAGAAAGATGCAAATTAAAATCACAATAAGATACCACTTCACACCATTGAGAATGGCCATCATAAACAAAGCAACAAACAAGTGTTGGAGAGGTTGTGGTGAAAAGGGGACCCTAGTTCACTGTTGGTGGGATTACGGACTGGTACAACCGTTATGGAAAACAGTATGGAATTTTCTAAGAAAACTAAAAATAAATCTCCCTTTTGACCCAGTAATTCTACTGCTAGGATTAGATCCTAAGAATCCTGAAACATCAATCCAAAAGAACCTATGCACCCCAATGTTCATAGCAGCACAATTTACAATAGCCAAGAATTCAAAGCAACCTAGGTGCCCATCAGTAAATGAATGGATCAAAAACTATGGTACATATACTCAATGGAATTCTACGCAGCAGAAAGAAAGGAGCTCCTACCCTTTGCAACAGCACAGATGGAACTGGAAAGCATTATGCTGAGTGAAATAAGCCAGGCGGTGAAAGATAAATACCATATGATCTCACCTTTAACAGGAACCTAAACAACAAAACAAACAAGCAAGCACAATATAACCAAAGACAGTGAAATAGAGAATAGGCTGACAGGGACCAATGGGGAGAGGGGAGGGAATTTCAGGGGACAAGGGGAAGGATTTACAAGAACTAGTATAAAGGACACATGGACAAAAACTAAGGGGGGTGGAAATGGGAGGGAGGTGGGGAGCACTTGGGGGAGTGGCTGGGATGGGAGTAAAAGACAGAAAACTGTACTTGAACAACAATGGAATAAATTTTTTAAAAAATTTTTAAAGAAAATAAAAAGCCAAGCCAGAAGAAAACATATTTGCAGTATTTTTAGAAAAGGACTTGTATTCAAATTATGCAGAGCACTCTTAGAACTCACTAATAAAAATACATACAACCAAATTTTAAGATGAGCAAAATATATACTTCACAAAACAAGATGCAAGTATGGCTAATAACCACAGCAAAAAAAGGATCATTATCAACTGTCACCACAACTGTTAAAGCCATATTAGGTTAACATTTAAACCCATAAAAAGGACTAAACGGTACCAACAGAACCTGATGTTGGTAAGAAGGTGGGATGACTGAAACTGTCTTGCACTGTTGGTTGGAAGGTAAAATGAAGCAACCCGTTTGAAGAAGAGTTCAGTAGTTTCTTATAAAGTTTAATATACACTTATCATGTGACACAACAATTCTAGATTTTTACTCAAGAGAAATGAAAACATATGTCCACAAAAATACTTGGTCACAAATGTTCTTAGTGATTTTATTTCAAATAGTCCCAAACTGGAAACTATCAAATGTCTATAAACAAACAATTATATGTCCCTAGAATGAAATACTATCTGTGCCATAGTTCAAATTGTTCTTCATTAAGTAGCTTATAAATTTAACTACCACTTAAACATTGCTCCCCAAAAAACTTTTATTGTGACTTTTCAATATTTTACTCTAAAGCCAACCTAAGAAGTCTCATTTCATAACATAGCCCTAACAGCAGGTATTTCCAGATACCTTTAGATGTTCAGAACCACTATCACAAGCACATTCTCCTTAGCCAACTTAGGCACATTTCCAAACTTGGAAGGCTCAAATTCTGCAACCACATTCTATCCAGATGAAAAATACCCAAAAGTAAATGGGGTCTCCTTGTTCTTGAAGTAACAGAAACACAAGCAACTTATCCTAACATGATAGGTATCCCTCACCTCCCAGGAGATTTGTTTCCTCAACCCCACTTGGCTTCCCCGGCTCAAAGAAGCCCAGACATCAGAGCCATTCTTTCCTTCTTGCTCCTCATTGCCACTTTCGAAGAATCTTGGCTCTGAGGTATGGATCAGACCTGGTGTCTTCCTATCTTTCTTTCAGTCCTGATGTTACTTATGTTGTTAATCAATGACCAAGCTTTTTTTCTTAAAATACTACAGAGCTAATGAATAAACTTGTATTTATTTATCAAATGTGTATGCACAAGACTGGAATTTAATTTTTTGCATAAGCTTTTTTTTACATGTAAGTTACATTTTAGTACCTGTTTCAGAAAAGATTCCAGAGCTGAATGTGCAGCTTTTTTCAATTCTACGTTTGTATGGCTACACCACTTCGACAGTACTTCAAATATAGAAACATAGTTGTCCAGAAGGCAGGTGCTAAATTGAGATGCATGCAGGGTAAATAAGGATAAGCCAGCTGAAAATGCAAAAATCATTTTCTTTAAAATAGGACCACAAAAGGCACAATAAAGAATTAAGCTTCAGTACATGTCAAAATTAACTGTGTTCATGAAGATTCAGTATCACTACACTATAATGACCTAGAGATCCTGCCCCCCATCCTCCATTTGAATCAACAGGCCCATGATTTGGCCAATGACCCCCAAAACAAAGGTCAGAAACAGGAGCAAGCCACCTGGATCCCCTAAAAATACTCTTAATTTTTTTTTAAATCATGAAATCTAGATCTGACTACCTCAACAAAAATTTGTGAGCTAAAAACAAAGTCTTAAAAGCCTCCCTGTAAATAGTTTTATGTGCAACATCACAGATGTTATCACTCTCTCTCTCTCTCTCCCCACCCCTCTCTTTTTGTTAAATCGGCAGCTTTATTGCACATTGGCCTGAGTCAAGACATCCAGGTATCGGGCTTAGAGCCTCATTAACTTTTATTTGTAGTTTAAGTTTACCAAAGGCAGTCATTTAATAACCCGAAATATTCTACCTTATTAAATATAGAATTTGCCCTGGCTGGTGTAGCTCAGTGGACTGAGCGCCAGCCTGCAAACCAAAGGGTCACCGGTTGGGTTCCCAGTCAGGGAACATGCCTGGGTTGCATGCCAGGTCCCCAGTGCAAGGTGTGCAAGAGACAACCACACAGTGATGTTTCTCCCTTCCTTCTCCTCTTTCTAAAAATAAATAAATAAAATCTTTAAAAAATAAATATAGAATCTTACCTAAGGGCACCGCATATCTCTTCAGATCAATCTATTAAAAAAAAACAAAACCATCAATGTGTGACAATCATTAGTCTCAATTGTAAAAGAATTAGAATATTAATCCCACCTGAGGATGAACTGCCTTTAATGCAAAATCGAAAATCTCCCTTGAAGTCTGGGGCTCTGGGGGAAAAACAAAAAGAAGCCTCTGTTACAAATCATAATACTATTATCTGACAAACCTCACAAATGACTTTACAACTAACAACTTTATTTCAGACAGCCTGACAACTATATTAACCCTACCGTCTCTTGTAAATTTAGGAGTAACATTTCCTCTCGTTCAATTCACCTAGAGAACTGCAAGTTATTACTGCTATGTAGTTATTACTTCAGTAAGGTGACAAAAAATCTGGAATAATAAAGACATAAATTTGTATTTCAACTCATCACTTACAAACTCTGCTAGATAATCTCTCAGAGTCCAATTAAAAATCAAGAGGGATACATCAGCTGCAGAGGTTCCCCCTAAGGAGCAAGCGATCCAGCCCCACACCAGCTCCCCATCCCAGGACACTAGTAAAGAAAGAGAAGTCCCCATCACTTATGGCTATGAAAACTAGTGGCTGAGTGAGACATAACGTAGAGTGTCCCAGGCTTTTTTTTTTTTTTTTTAAGAGAGAGAGGGGAAGGGAGAGAGAAAGGGAGGGAGAAAAGCATTGATATGTGAGAGAAACATCAATTGGTTGCTTCTTATATGCCCCACTGGGGACCTAGCCCCCATCTCAGGCATGCGCCCTGATCAGGAATCAAACCAGAGACCTTTCAGTTTGTAGGACGACATTCAACCCACTGAGCTACACCGGTCAGGGTAGCACGACTCTTGAAGGGCCCATTACTTTTAAAAGGCCCATGCATGAACTTAACTGCTGACAGACTCGATCATTCTAACCTCTGAGGCGGGAGCAGCAGCTTGAAAAGCACGATGGACAAATGAGGAGGAAATAAGTTGTTGCTGCAGAGTGAGGGGCTGGAGGGGCAGTTATTTCCCAGGTAGAAGTGATGGCAGAAGCCATTATTCCTTTGCTGAGCTCTCGCATACCTGAGTCTCCATCAACTTGCCTAACACTGTTCACTGCACCTTGATGATTCAGAGACCTGACTCACCCAGCTTGCAGGCCCACTGAAGCCATTTCCAGTTGCTTTCCCATATTTCTTGGCTAATACTGGGGATTTTTGTAAAATCTCTCAAAAATTCACAAGCCCCAAACAAGTAACATCTAGCTTCAGCATGCCATGTACCTCTTGCTAGGCAGCTCCAAAACTGAAACTAGCGGCAGTGGCCTCAATTCACAGCTTAACTCTATCCAGGCCCCTCCAAGAGTAGCATAAGTGGCAACCATCTGCAGATCACTTCGTAGCTCACAGCAGGTGGCCCCGGACAGAGGTTGATCTTGGCCTGCACCAGAGCCCCTCTTCGTAAGAGGCCCAGAACCAACATAACCGGTGATCACTACAGATCACACCAGAGCATCACACAACTACCTCCAGAAACAACAAACCCAAATGGCAGACTTGGCAGATACCAAAGCCTTGCTAAAACAAATCTTGCTCTTTGGGGTCAGCCTCTGTACAACAGCTCCTCCACTGGAGTCATGGCTAGTCCTCAGCCAATCAGCTTGACGGCCAATTCAAGCTCCTACTTAGGTGCCACAGAAACCGAGGCTCAATTGCAACAGGAGGGTGCACACAAGCCACACAAGGGACGCATGTGGAGCACTCAGCTCAAGTAACTAAGGAGCCTGGGGCCCCCAGAACACCTTCTAAGAAAGGCCAACCTACTAAGACTAGGAAATATATAGCAGATCTATGCAGGATGGCAATCAAAATGAGGAGACAAAGAATCATGTCCTAAATGAAAGATCAGAACAGAACTCCAAAAAAAGAACTAAATAAAATAGAGACAAGCAATTTACCACAGACTTCAAACTTTTTGTAAGTATGTGCAATGAACTCCATGAGAACTTTAACAGATTAAAAAATGTAGAAGTAAATACAAAACATAAATAAAAAATTAACAATACATTAGATGAGATCAATAGTAGATTGGATGGTACAGACTCTATACTATAGAGGATGGAATCAGAGATTGGGAAGACAAGGTGGCAGAAAACTCCTAATCAGAACAGCAAAAGGGGAAAAAAAACTTTAAAAAATGAGGGTGGTTTAAGGGTCCTCTGGGGTAACGTCAAGCATAACAATACTAGAATTACAGGGATACAAGAAGGAGAAGAAAAACAGCAAGGAATTAAAAACTTATTTGAAGAAATAATGACAAAAAAACTTCCCTAACCAGGTGACCTACAAGCCTAGGAAGCACAGAATGCTTCCAAACAAGATGAACCCACAGAGGACTGCATGTAGACACATCGTAATTAAAATGCTAAAGGTCAAAGACAAAAAAAGAATCTTAAAATCAGCAAAAGAAAGACAGTTAGTTACCTACAAGAGAGCTCCAATAAGACTGTCAACTGATTTCTCAACAGAAATTTTGCAGGCCAGAAGGGATTGGTACAATATATTCAAAGTGATGAAAAGCAAGAATATACAACCACATTTGTTATACACAGAGCAAAGCTATCATTTAGAATCTAAGCATAGATAAACAGCTTCTCAGACAGGAAAAAGTTAAAGAAGTTCACCACCACCAAATCAATAGTATAAGAAATGTTAAAGGGACATCTTTAAGAAAAAGGGGGGAAAAAGATAAAAAAAATATATGAAGAATAAAACAGCAACAACCACACACCTATCACTAAATCCTTTAATATTCATGGATTAAATGTTCCTATCAAAAGACAGAAGGTGGCTGGATGGATGAGAAAAAACAAGACCCATACATATGCTGTTTCCAAGAAACTCACTCCCAGATCAAAAAACCACAGACTGAAAGTAAAGGGATGAAAACAGATATGCCATGCAGATAGAAACAAAAAAGCTATGGTAAGCAATACTTACACCAGACTTTAAAACACGGGTATCAAATTCATTTTCATGGGGAGGCCACATCAGCCTTGTGGTTGCCTTCAAAGGGCCGAATGTAATTTAGCACTGTGTAAATGTAACTACTCCTTAACTAGGGGCAAGGAGCTTGGTGCTGCTGACGGGTAGAAACAAGGTGCCAGTGGATAAAACAAGGTAGAGGGCCCGATTCGGCCCATGGGCCTTGTGTTTGCCACCTGAGCTTTAAAACAAAGGCTATAACAAGAGACAAAGAATTTCACTTCTAGGTATTTATCTAAAGAAAGTCAGAACACTAATGCAAACAGACACATGCATTACTATTTTCATTGTAGCATTACTTACAATAGCCAAGACATGGAACTAACCTAAGTGTCAACTGATAAACAAATAGGTAAAAAAGAGACATATACACAATGGAATTATTACTCAGCCATAAAAAATGAAATCTTGCTTCTGCAACAAGATGGATGAAGCTAGAGGGTATTATGCTAAGTGAAATAAGTCAGAGAGAGCCAGTTAAATAGCATATGATTTCACTTATATGAGGAATTAGAAAAACAAAATAAACAGCAGAAATTCATACATAGATACAGAGAACATTCTGATGACTGCCAGAAGGAAGGGGAGTTTAGGGGAACTGGTCTAAAGGGGAAAGGATTAAGATGTACAAATTGCTGTAAATAAAACTAGTCACAGAGATGTAAAGTACAGCACAGGGAATATAGTCAATATTGTAATAACTATGTGGTGGGTACTAGACTTATTGAGGTGATCACTTTGTAAGTTATATAAATGTCTAATCACTACACTGTACACCTGAAACCAGTATAATATTGTATGTCAACTATGACTGAATAACAAAAAATTATTTAAAAAGGAAATTCATTTCATAACACTTATAATACTATCATAGCTAGATTATCCTCTAAATCTTTTTGAGATACTTTAGTAGAACACAATTTACTGTATTTTTCAGACTATAAGATGTACTCCCCTCCAATTTGGGAGGAAAAGGGGTGTGTCATATACTCCGAAGGTAGCTTTACATTTACATTACGAAATGTGAAAATGTGAATATTATGTTATTGTTATTAAATATTTTACCACATTTTTTGCTTCAAATTTTTTCCTATTTTCCTCCTCTAAGACCTAGGTGAGTCTTATTGTCCAAAAAATACAGGTAATATGTAGAAAGAAAGGTATAGTACACAGAATCTTATGTTGGTAATCAAGGACCCTACGAATTAGAAAATGCTGATGAAAAAAAATCAAAGTAGATCTAAACAAATGGAGGGATATATTTATTGTGTGCATGGATTAAAAAAAACTCAACATAATAGAGAGGTCAATTGTCTCCAAATTAATGTCCAAGATTAATGCATGTACAAAAACTGCCAAGCAGTTGTTTTTTGTAGATACAAACTTACTAAAAAATGGACATGAAATAACAAAGTCCTGAAAGTGCTAAAATGACTCTAAAAAAAGAATAAAATGGGAGGACTTAATCTGTGCTAGACATTAAGGCTTACTATATAGTTAATATCAAAAGATAGCGTGGTGCTGGCAGGGGCACAGACACATAATGCACCAAGGGAACAAAACAAATCAGAAACAGACCCACACAATGGCACAAAAATAATTTGACAGTTAATCTGGCAATGATTTCATAGATGATGCCCAAAATACAGGCAACAAAAGAAAAAAAAACAAATAAATTGGACTTCAAACTAAAGAATTTTTGTGCATCAAAGGACACAATCAAGAGTGAAGAGGTAACCAACCCGTAGAATGGGACAGCAATTTTCAACCTTTTTCACCTCATGGCACACATAAACTAATTAATAAAATTCTGTGGCATGCCATAAAAGATATTATAGTTTTTGCCAACCTGACCCCCAAAAATAGGTATAATTTTGATTCATTCACACTGGACAGCTATTGTTATGTTGGCTATTGTCACCGTCTTTTATGGGTTGGCCAAAAAAGTTCATTTAGTTTCCTCCATAAAATAAAAGACACGTAGTAACTTAGTAGATTTGGATATTTTATGGCGGCTATCTCCCACATGGTATAACATTTACTATTCTCACCTTATGCCTCAACTTGATTACTATCAACTCCTACTGGTCTACTCAACCATGCAGCATGGTCCAGCGAGAAATCCCCAGCATGAAACTTCACAAATCACTTTTGACATGTCTGATCAGTCACGGCACCTCCTCCATACACTTCACAAATCTTTTCTTGCATTTCAGTTGTGTTTTTACCTTTCTTGAAATAATAAAGCATAATATGCCGAAGATGCTGCTTATTTTTTCCATTTTTAATATTAAAATGGCTACACAAAAATTTAACAGTTCTGATTTTTTTAAATGCATGCTGTCACAATTCAATCTAACAAAATTTTTTCAAATGAAGTTAAAGACAACTAAGTGCTACTAGGGCCATCTTATGGGAAAAAAAAATGAACAAACTTTTTTGGACAACCCATATTAGACAATCTACAGGAAAAGAGGTCACTGCCCCTTACTAAATAGTTAGGTATTGCATGCACATTTTAAAAATTCTTGCAGTATTCCAGTATGCCATGACACGACAGTTGAAGATCACTGGAATAGGAGAAAATAACTGCAAATCATGTATATGATAAAGAATTGATATCCAGAATGTAAACTCCTACAACTCAATAATGAAAGTCAATACATCCAATTGAAAAACAGGCAAAGCACCTGTACAGATATTCCTCCAAAGAAAATAAACAAAGCCAATAAACAAATGTAAAGACACTCAAAATTAATTATAAGGGAAATGCAAATCAAAACCAAAGTGAGACTCCACTTCATATCCACTGGTGTGGATATTATCAAAAAGCAGTAAATAACAAGCATTGGTGAGGATGGGGAGAAATTGGAACCCCTGTATATTGCCGGTGGATATGTAAAATAGGGCAGCTGCTGTAGAAAACAGTATAATTCCTCAGAAAATTAAATACAGAATGATCATATGATCTAGCAATCCAAACTTGCAGGTGTATACACCTAAAAATGAAAACAGGCCCTGGCTAGTGCAGCTCAGTGGCTTGAGCGCAGGCCTGTGAAGCAAAGGGTCGCCGGTTTGATTCCCAGTCAGGGCACATGCCTGGGTTGCAGGCTAGGTCCTCAGTAGGGGACACCTAAGAGGCAACCACACACTGATGTTTCTCTCCCACTCTTTCTCCTTCCCTTCCCCTATCTCTAAAAATGAATAAATAAAATATTAAAAAGAAAAAAAAGAAAACAGGACTCCAACAGAAACTGCACACCTATTTTCCAGCAGCACTATTTACAAGTGTCCTCTGATGTATGAATGGATAAAAATATAGTATACACACTTATAAAATTGTATATTAGGACTTCTGCCAAGATAGAGGCGTAGGTGGAAACACTCTTCCTTCTCTCACAACCAAGTTTAAAAACAATAGTTTCAGCAACAAAAACACAGCCAAACCACAGAAAATTGAACTATACAGAAGTCTGACAACAACTAACCATTCAGCCAAACGGGTAAGAGGGGCAGAGCCAGCAGCAGAGCGGGGTCAGGCAGGAAAGATCCACTGGACCTACGCGGGTGCGTGACCCAGGCGCGCAGGCAGCAGTGGGCGGATCCCAGGTGTGGAGTAGCAGCGGGCGGACCCACTGAGGGCTGACTGTGGTCACACATTCACATGCAGATAACCAGCGAAGGAGTGAGCATTGAGACTGAGACAGACCACACAGGCCCCAGTGGTGGGAAGCAGCAGAGGGGACCACTATTGTCTCTCTCTGACCCCGCCCCCACATACAGCATCACAAACCAGCAACCTGGGTGACCCCGCCCTGGTGAACACTTAAGGCTCCATTCCTCATACCTAACAGGCGCAAACACAGCAAAACATTACGGCTCACTCTAGGCAACCAAGAAATAGCCAAATTCTCAGATGCACAGTTCAAAACACTGGTGATCAGGATGCTCACAGAACTGGTGGATTTTAGTCACAAATTAGAGGAACATATGAAGGCTAAACTAATTGAAATAAAGGGAAATGCACAGGAAACCAATAGCAATGGAAAGGAAACTGGGACTCAAATCAAGGGAGTGAACCAGAAGGAAGGAAAAAATGACCAAACTAAAACTATGAAGAAACAAGAATTTAAAAAAATGAGGAGAGGCTTAGGAACATCCAGGACATCTTTAAATGTTCCAACATCTGAATTATAGGGGTACCAGAAGGGGAAGAGGAACAGCCACGAGTGGAAAGCTTATCTGAACAAATAATAAAGGAGAACTTCCCCAATCTGGCAAAGGAAATAGACTTCCAGGAAATCCAGGAAGCTCAGAGCGTCCCAGAGAAGTTGGACCCAAGAAGGAACACACCAAGGCACATCATAATTACATTAGCCAAGATTAAAATGAAGGAGAGAATCCTAGAAGCAGCAAGAGATAAGGGGACAGTCACCACAAAGGAGCTCCCATCAGACTGTCAGCTGATTTCTCAAAAGAGACCTTACAGGCAAGAAGGGGCTGGAAAGAAGTATTCCAAGTCATGAAATCCAAAGACCTACATCCAAGATTGCTCTACCAAGCAAAGCTTTCATTTAGAATGGAAGGGCAGATAAAGTGCTTCTCAGATAAGATCAAGTTCAAGGAGTTTATCATCACCAAGCCCTTATTCTTTGAAATGTTAAAGGGACTTACCTAAGAAAAAGAAGATAAAAAAATATGAACAGTGAAAGGACAGCAAACTCACAGTTATCAACAACCACACCTAAAACAAAAGCAAACTAAGAGGACAGCTAGACCAGGAGTGAACCATAGAAATGAAGATCACATGGAGGGTTAGCAACAGGGGAGTGGGAAAAGGAGAAGGGGGGAGAAGGTACAGAAAATAAGTAGCATAGATGGTAGGTAGAAAATAGATAGGGGGGAGGGCAAGAATAGTAGGGGAAATATAGAATCTAAAGAACTTGAGACACGTGTTCATAAACTAAAGGGGGGTGAATGGTGGGGGAGGGGTGTGCAGGGTGAAGGGGAATGAAGGGGGGAAATAGAACAACTGTAATGGCATAATCAATAAAAACGGAAATTTGGAAACACATACGACCTGGATGAACCTTGAAGATATTGTGCTAAGTGAATAAGCCAGCCACAAAAAGTTACATATTATGGGTCCATTTATATAACCTTGAAATAACAAAACTCAAAGTGGAGATAGAGCAATTGTGGCTGCAGTAGCAGGGAGGAGAAAGAGAGGTACATGTGACTACAGAAAGTTAGCAGGAAAGAAACTTATGTAACTTATGGTGATGGATTGTTTAACATCTTGACTGTGGGGGTACACAAACTACACAGGATAAAACTGCATAGAAATGCATACTGACACACAAATGTGTGCACATAAAACTAGTGAAATCTGAATAAAGTCTGTAGGTTTTATCAATGGCAATATTCTCGTTGTGCTATGAACATACTATATTGCTAGTTGAAACTGGGTGAAGGACATGGAATTTCTCTGTATAATTTTTCACAACTGCATGTGAATCAGAAATTGATTTAATTGTTCAAAAAATAAATGGGCAATTTATGTTGGACCTATAACTTTTGAATAAACAAAGATAATCAAATGAAGTCAAGCAGTACCTTCTTCCATGGTTTTAGTGAAGTTACACATAAGTGATGATAATCCCTTCAGACAACCTGCCACCACAGGTAGTTTGGGCTCTCTTACTGTTGATGTCATCTAAAAGGAAAATATAACTTTATCATTTAAAGACAAAAATACAACCAAAAATATGGAAGCAGAATATCAGGAAGTTTACGTACCTGGGTCTTAAGCTCACCCAGAAAAGCCCGGAACAGTTTTTCCGAATGATTTACCATATCACTAGGATGAACTTCCCCTAATACTCCTAGGAGCTCATATATTTTTTCTAAAACTGAAAAATAAATTTTAAATAAAGGTCTAAAATAACATTTAAATAAGTTGAATAAACAAAAATTAAAAAGAAAATGAGAGGATGTTTAGTTTAAAAGTAACAATAAAACATATAAAATATCTACTTTTACATACTAGAATCTTCCCTGATAAGTTTTATGCAAATCTAGTATTATAAACTAAATATTTGACATGTATTGTGAGATTTATATTTAAAGAAATCATGTTGTAAAGATTAAAATTTTTATAGGCAGAAGTTTCACAGTTTTTGACATATATGTAAACACCCTGGTAGAGACAAACCTAAGTTTTACATTAAAAACTTTTAATGTAAACTTGTTAAACTATTTTAAAATAACACTTAAATGCATCTCACCTGTGTCTGGTATTTTTGTTCTCAATGCAACTTCTCCATAGAATTTGCTAAATAATTCCCCAACTCTAAATTCATCCATGACTCTAGAACTTCTCAAAGTCTGAAGTAACTAAAAGAATACAAATAGGAATCAACTACCTAATTAAGTCCACATATAGCAAAAGTTCCAAAATTATGTGTCTCTAGGGGATTTATGTTTGGCCTTTCAGGACTTGTATGAGCCAGATTATTTGGGAGGCAGAGGGTAAGGATCGTGGTGGAAGAACGCAAGAGAGTTTCAAAGGGGAAGATGGTGTAAACTTATTTTTACTTTCTCAAGAAACCAGTAACATGCCTGGAACCATTCTCTTTGAGGCACTTAAGAACAGTTGAAACTGGGTGAAGAACATGGAATTTCTCTGTATAATTTTTCACAACTGCATGTGAATCAGAAATTGATTTAAAGACCCAAAAGAATTCCAAATTAGAGATGCAAAAAGAAAGATCCATCTAAGTGAGAGGTAAGAGTGAGAGTGAGTCCCAATGTTCACTTAAATACAACATACAGACCCATTCTCACAGGAAGGTTTTAGGAAAAAACTCAGAGATGTAATGAGGTGAATTCTGATAATTCTTAGTAATTTTAAGAGTAGGGATAATGAAAGTAGTGGAGGAGCAGTAAATTTCTTAGTTATTTTTCCCCTTCATTCCCCTCAAAAACCCAAATAGTTCCTTTGCTACCCAGCAGTCTGAGAACAGAATACCAAGGTATTGTTAAGTGATGACTGCAAAATGTGCACCTTAGGCCACACATCAACGTGTTTTGAGCCTATTCTCCAGTATCTCCCCAAAACTCCAATTTTCACTTTTTTTAAGTTACATGTTTAATATAAAATGCATGTACTTACAAATAAAAAATTACCTTAATAAGAAGGTCTAGGGCTGGAATTCTACATTTAGCAGCTTTATCTTTTATATAAACACTGGTACAAGTATTCTAGGTTTTAAAAGAAAAAATATCAAAAAATCAGATTTAAAACTATCTCCAAGAGGAGCAACATCAATTTATAACACAATTTAATATTTAGCTGTTAAAATAACAGTAAATTATATAAATATACAGATTAAAAATTAGTGAAAATACAGTGATGTAATATGCAATGGCATAATATCAACAACAACCAACAAAAAAACACAAAGCAAATGGAAACCGCAGCAGGATAAAAAAAGAAGTAAAAGTTAGTCCTCCTTATATACTTCCCACAGCACCTGTTGCCACAGATCAAGAAAGAAAGAACAAAGTACAATAAAAATAACTAAAGCAATTCAGAGAAGAATGTCTGGGACTCTATAGGAAACAGAGTGTAATGAATGAAGCAGGAGCTTTGGACAGAGGCAACCTGGCTCCAAGACTGGGATGAATTTCTTAACTTCTAAACCTCATTTGTAAAACTAGAGAGATGAAGAATACCTAAAAGAGATTTGGTAAAAATTAAGTGACAAACTGTATATTAAAGAACTTTGTAAAGTATGAAGTAGTCTACAAATGTTACTCTTACCCCTGAGACAATATTTTTAAATATTAAGATTCCAATCAAGAAAGATTACAAGTAAAAAAAAAAAATTAAATCAAAACCTATTTTAAAAGACTAATTATCATTAAAAACATTTTATATATTAAAGCTACTTATAGTTTATAAAGTAACTTTCTATAAATTCCTCAAACTGAATACATGCTCTTCACCAAAACTCAGCATCAAACACTAGGCGCAAATTTAGGACCAATAAAAACAACTTACTCAAGATGTGGCACTTGTTAAAAGTATAAATAAGTCTAAGAAAGAACAACTTAATTTATGGTTACCAGTTCCATAGTAAGCTATGAGGAAACCTTACAGAAGGCAGGTTTAAAGAAAATAGGAGGCACAAGATAGGCAAACTTTTCAGACTGTTGTCAAAAAGAACACAGGAACTATAGGAAATATGAATTTTATTCTTAGGGAGAATTCTTTAAAGTCATTTTTAAAAGTGTTCTAAAATCTTCCCACAATTAAAAAACTCGATTTATTACAACTTTTTATAAAAGGAATTATTGATCCTATGTGCAAAAAGTTATCAAACTAGTTATAAAAGTTATCAAGATAGTTCTTGACATGTGCCTTGGCTTATTAAATATAAAAAAATAAAACAGCCCACTTCATTTCTAACACAGTCAAGCAGAAATAAACTTCCCCACGAGAAAACAAGAAATAAAATAAAAATCCAAGTTTAACTTACACCATAAATTAAACTGAGCCCTGGCTGGTGTGGCACAGTGGACTGAGTGCTGGCCTGAGAACCGGAGGGCCAGTGGTTTGATTCTCAGTCAACGCACATGCCTGGGTTGCCAGCTAGGCCCCCAGCTAGGGGCATGCAAGAGGCAACTGATTGCTATATCTCTCACACATCTATGTTTCTCCCCCTCTCTTTCTCTCTCCCGTCACCTCTCTCTAAAAATAAATTAATAAAATTAAATTAATTTAAATAAAATAAAATGAATGTTGGTATATCACGAGATGTTTTTTTCCCCCTTACCTTAATATCAAGAGAATAAGGTATAATCTTCTGGCCAATTTTTTCTAAGAAAATACATAAAAATTTTAGGACTTCTTCTCGACAGTCACGGAACTATAATAAAAGAAATACACATTGTAGTAAATATGGATAAGAAAAAGAGTCACTCCAACATAATGGAATATGCAAGAAAAGCAAAATGAAAATTTTCAACTTACTTCATCAATGCTAAGTGATTTCCGAACAAATACAAGCAAACCGAAATCTTTGGAAAAAACTAAGGAAGTCTGCAATGCTGTACAAAAAAAAATAATCAAATAAATAAAAAGGTAAGACAGCTATGGGGGAATCAATCTACACACCCATCCTAATGAGAATGCATGTTTCTCAATTCAGCTTTGTGATAATATTCTAACCCAAGGCTGCTGTGTTTAGAGAAGAAAAACAGGAAATTCTAGACGATGTTTCACAGGAAAACATGGGTATCTCATATCTGTAAATCTGCTCACTCTACAAGGCAAATGAAATTAAGGTTGTTAATCAACTGACTTTAAAATAGGGAGATTATCCTGGACTACCCAGGTAATCACATAAATGAGTCCTTGCCAGTGGGGGGTAGAAGTGATTTGGGAACATAGGAGAGCTGGAGATATTCCTAGTTCAAGATTTACTCGACCCCCTATTTCCTACTGGCTTTGAAGATGGAGTATGGGGGCCTGTGACAGAAAAAATATGGGTGGCTTCTAGAAGCAAGGACTGTCAGGGAGAAAAAAGGTACCTCAGTCCTACAACTGCAAAGACCTGACTTTTACTTAAGACCTAAATGAAAAAGAAAATGAATTCTCTCCCCCAAAGCCTGCCTGATAACCTTGGTTTTAACTGGGTAGAACCTGTGTTGGCTTCTGATCGCAAAAACTGTAATATTAACACACCTGTGTTATTTTAAACCACTGAATTTAACAGCAGCAATAGAAAACTAATACACTCCTCTATAATCTCTCAAGTGAAGGGCATACATTGAATATTCACAGTAAACTCAGAACTCCATTATAAACAGGTTACTAAAGGCACAACAAAGAATTCTAATTTAGAAACACTGAGGCTAGAAAGTATTTATATAAATCTGTTAGTCTTTGAGTTTTTCCACAATTAATATATCCTTGACAATAATACAGGTACTATGTACCATCTTGTTTCAGGTGTTGTTCACATTATTTCTCCACTATATTCAACAACGAACCCTAGGAAGAAAATCTCACCTATCTTTTAATTAAGAAAGAGGACACACCATGAGAAGTTCTGCATATTTTTATTTTTAAAAAGGAACACTGTAGTTTTCGAGCAGTCTATTTTACAAGTACTAAAAGAGGAACTTTTACTCAAAAAGGTTTTCATCCAGGCATTGCTAAGAAGCTAAAAGAACAGCATGATTTTTCAGTTATATTTCTGCAAATGCTTCTCAAAAGTAGGAACAGCAATTATAACTGTTTGGAAACTGGTGAGTTTATGCCAGATTAAGGTGAAAGAAAATTCTTTCCTCTCGTTTTTCTCCCCATTTTGGACAGCAATGGTTGACAAATTTAGGGCATTTTCACCAAGTTGTTTTACAGTATCTGTCCTCTGGTGTTTTAAAAAGAAAGCAGTATGGCAAATCATTTTTTTATATACAGACACGGAAATTATGACGACTCACAATCAAATAACTTCAAAACACTTGAAATTAGTCCAACTCTAAACCCGGAAAAGCCACACACCGCCGCGCAGTCGCACCTGCGACCGCTCCGGTAGGATACCCACCCAGCACCGCGGGGTTTGTGCTTAGCACGCATTCCTGACCCAGGCCCCGAATTAGCTGATGACTGGCCACCGCAGCGCTGTAACGGTCCGCAGTGGACAAAAATTCTTGCAGCTGCAGCAGGGAACCCTGCACACCAGACCTAAAGTCAGCCATAAGGCCCAGCCTAGACCACGCGAGGGTGCCCACTTACTCCGGACCGGAAATTTCGCGGAGCACGGAGGCGGGGCTCGTGGGCATAGGGGTGGAGCTCGCGGTGGCAGTAATACCTTCGCGGGAAGGTCCTCCTTGTAGGAATACCCGGCTTAGACGTGAACTTATTTACGTCAGGGTTGTGAGTGTATTGCACAGAATGCACTTAGCATCCATACATTGAAGCTTAGAGAGAAACAGAAATCCAATGGTGTGACGTCCGGAAATAGACCGGGAGGACAGTCAGTGAATTGAGTTACTGGAGGCGCGAAAAGAAAAGCAAGAGTCTTTGACCAAGATCTACAGTTTGTCCCTTGATAAACAGTGAAAGTGCATTTGGACTGTCTTTAAAAATTAAAATGCTTAAGTGATAAAGAAGTAGTCTTTCGTGGCCAGTGCTACAGTCAAGATCTACTCTGCAGTGAACAGTCAGGTTGGACTCCCCAGATTTACCGCGAAACGGCGGTTGAGGACTGGGTCAGACCATCTGAATAGAGGGGGGTTCCGAGCGAAGTCTGAGTCGGCTTTCTGCAAAGAGCGAAAGAAGGTCTCTCAGTCCCCCCTGTCGGTGGGCAGTGGAGCCTGCCATAGGCGGAGCCATGCGAGAGTGCCGCTATGATTGGTGGGGCGCCACCGAAAATGGTGACGACACTGCTGCTGGCGCGAAACCTTGGGCCAGGCTCCCGAAGTCTAGGAGGGCGCTTCACAAAGTGCTACCTGGGACCATACTTGCATCAGCAGCAGCAACCTTTCTCCGTCACTGCGGGCCTCGGGAAGAGCGGTGTCTGTGCGGCGTGGTAGAGGAGCCCGGAAGTGGGTGCGGCGTGATCCTATACTGTTAGTCGCGCAGGTACCCACAGCATCATGTCGTCTCCGGCGTCTACCCCTAGCAGCCGTCGGAACCGTCGCGGTAGAGCCACCCCCGCTCAGACACGTAAGTCTTGCCAGAGAGTCCGCCCTGACAAGTACCCCGTCTCCCCCAATACCTAAGTACCTAAGTCTGCCTTCTCTGCCTTCTGGCCTTTCCCCGCCACCTCTGAGAAGCATTGGCCTGTAAGGCATTTGGACGCTGAGTCCAGGTCCGGGCGGGGGGGGCGGGGCGGGGAGTAAGATCTCTTGGGGGCGACCGCGTTTGCTCCTGCCCGACTCGTTGTGGTATTAAGAAACTTAGTGCGGGACGCACATTTCCACCCTTTCCACAGCATTTGCTAATGTCGATTGCTTAAACACGTCCGTACTCATTTGTTTCGTTTCTGTTTAGTTTGTTTTTGTTCAATAATGAATCAAACTCCCAAGAGAAAGCTCCAGGAAGACCAACCATGAGAATCGATGCCTATCTTTTCTGTTTTGCATATCACAAGCTCGAAGTGAGGATGCCAGGTCATCTCCATCGAGGAGACGTAGAGGCGAGGATTCTACCTCCACAGGAGAGCTGCAGCCATTGCCCACCTCACCTGGAGCTGACCTGCAGAGCCCTGCTGCACAGGACACAATATTTTCCAGCCCTCCTCAGATACATTCTTCAGGTGTGTTTCTGAAAGTCTAAGTTATACTGCGGCTAGTATACAAATGATGCTTCATTGTTCACCAAGAGTACAGAGATAATACATCTTAGAACTTAGTGAGCAGAGAAAGAAAGTTGGTGCTTTTTATAGGGCATTTAGTAGTCCTCAGAATCTTAACCATCAGAGAGTACAATAAACATTTACTTTCATAATTGTGTTTAAATGACTTAGATCAACTGAAATAACATGCTGTATTTTCCTGTTTGATGTACTACCAGAATTTCATTGTAAACTTTCAAGTTTTGTTTTTATAGCTATTGCCCTTGACTTCGATGTTAGTTCACCACTGACATATGGCACTCCCAGCTCCCGAGCAGAGGGAACCCCAAGGAGTGGTGTTAGGGGTACACCCCTGAGGCAGAGGCCTGACCTGGGGTCTGCACGGAAGGGCCTGCAGGTGGATTTGCAGTCTGATGGGGTGAGTACACAAATATAGTCTTCTGATAGATTTATTTTGAGAACAGAAAGTGGGTCATTAACATGGTTCTGTCATGTTTTTCTTTGTAGCCAGCAGCAGAAGACACCATAGCTAGTGAGCAGTCTCTAGGCCAAAAACTTGTGATTTGGGGAACAGATGTAAATGTGGCAACATGCAAAGAAAATTTTCAGGTGAGCTGTATGTGTTCAGATTCATACTCTTAGGGCTGAAAATGCTGGGAGAAAGTGTTTGTAACCTGTATCTAAGTAGCCATAATACTTAGGGGTAGATTTTTAGGTGGCCTAGAATTGTTGATGTTTTTCTAGTTTTTGATAGGGACATACTGTCTTCAAATAGTGACTGACTCCTAACTTTGTACTTTGAATATTTGCTTATTTTTAAATGCATTAAGCTTAATATTTCTCTTTCCACATTAAGAGATTTCTTCAGCATTTTATTGACCCTCTGGCTAAAGAAGAAGAAAATATTGGTATAGATATTACTGAACCTCTGTACATGCAACGACTTGGGGAGGTAATTATATTTTTACTTACAAATTCAAATTATGTGTTTCAAAATAACGAGACTATAACTTGTTCATTTGATCTTATAGATTAATGTTATTGGGGAGCCATTTTTAAATGTAAACTGTGAACACATAAAATCATTTGACAAAAATCTATACAGACAGCTCATCTGCTACCCACAGGTAAGAATTTGGCTTCGACTTTAATTACAGTAGACATCTAGAATATCTTAAGAATTTCTGAATAGCAGATTTTTCTTTGTGGTAACAGAGAATGTTCCTCCCATAAAAAGAACCTTTCTAGAAAGCCATGTTTAATCTCCTTTAAGATAAGCACTTTTTCATGCTAACATTTCTGAAATTGGGATGTGTATTACTGTCAGTGACTTTGTGGTTTAATTGGAAGTGTATCAGATATATATATGTATATACATTCATATATTGTGTGTATGTGTATATACATACACACACACACACACATATATATATATATATATATGCAGGCTGGGTTTTAAATCTTATTTGGTTTTTTTTTTCCTGCTTAATAGGTATGTAACCTGAATCAAGGTGCTTATTGCCCTCTCCCCCAAAGGCTGTTTTCTCCTCTGCCGAATGGGAACAATTATTAGCAAATTTGAATAAAATAATTATGATTCAATCTATTGCTATCATTTTACTGTGGAGAAAAAGTAAGACATGAAAGTATGTGCTCAAAATTCAGCCTAAAATATGACAGTACATACTGGAGGCTCTTTCATTTCTTATGTGATCACACTTAATCCCAATGAAAGCATGCAGGTATAAGATAGTTGAGTGCCCAAGATTTATAAGTGACATGTGTAACTATGTAGGGTAATGCTTTTGGATTATGCCATGTATTTTTGCTTTTACACTTTACTAATATGAAATGCTTTATTTATATTTAACCCTAAGATGGGAACACAAACACAGCTTGACATCCTCTCTCATTTTTTTTTTTAGGAGGTAATTCCAACTTTTGACATGGCCGTCAATGAGATCTTTTTTGACCGTTATCCTGACTCAATTTTAGAACATCAGATTCAAGTAAGACCATTCAATGCGTTGAAGACTAAGAATATGAGAAACCTGAATCCAGAAGGTAATATTTTTAGTAGCAGAGAAATACTTTACATGAAAATAAACAAAACCTTATTTTATCAAGGAACTTTAAAAGAATTGATGGTGATAGTTTACCAATGACAGAATGATAGTAGATTTAGTTACTCTATGCAATTATGGCTCTACCATACCTTTATTATAAAAAATTTTGTAACTATTTTCTATCTTAAGATGAACTATCCAGATGTTATAATTTCATACTTTCTCAGAATCACTGTAGAAAACAAGTACAAATATGATCCTACCCTAGTGCTTAAGAAATAAATATAGATGGGAAAGTAAATAAAAGAAGAGGTAGAATAACTGAAGAATAGTGCAAGAGATGTCTCAGCTCAGGGAGAGAAGGAGAGCACCAGGCCCAAATGTGAAGAAATTGAGGTGAATTAGAAATTGGGAGTATAGTGAGGATTTGGGAAGCAGACCTGAAGGAATTAATTCTCTAGACAGCAGAAAGAAGCGATATAGCCAGAAACTAAGAAGTAAAACAGAACTACATGTGGACAGTAAGTGATGCTGAAGCAGGGTGTTTGTGTGGAGGCTGGAAAACTTAGGTCCTAAAGAGCTCTGTATTTCAAGTTAAGATTTTTATTCCAAAGTCAATAGGGAGCCATTGAGGAGAAAGATTTGCCAGTCTTGAGAAGTTCGTGGTAGGTGTCGTATGCAAAGTATGTTGAGGTTCAGTAAGGAGACTAACAGTAGTTCAAATATGGGGTGGCTGGTTCCTAAGCTAGACAGTGGCCATAGAAGAAAAAAATAGGAAAGACATATTTGCCGTGAAGATGGAGGTATAAAAGCTATTGAGAATTAACAAACACTGCTTTTGGTAAGTGTAAAAAACACAAATTTCAGTAAAAGGAAATAAGACAGCTAATCAACATGAGCAAATGTTGGACTTCGTTATTTATTGAAGAACCTTAATTTTTTTTTTCATTTTATGAAATTGCCTCCTTATAGGAGGCATAAAATTGCCTCCAATTTTATGAAATTGCCTTGTCTTCCTATGTCTTACATCAGATCTGTGATAGGGATTTCTGGTGGGGGACCTGGAGAAGGTAAAGCTGTTAGGTAAGTGTGCTGTATTTGCTACACAAAGAATTCCAGATTAAGATTAGAGATTGTAACTTGCCAGGTACTTAAATGATTTCAAAAGTATTTCGCTTTTACACTTTTGTTTGTAACTTATTACAAAAGTGATATTTTAAAGTAAAAGAAAGGTTAATGAGGAGAGAAGCAAAGATTTACAAGTAGTTGGAAGGAGGACAGGATCAAAGGGAAGATCTTGTGAATCCCCGGTGAGTCCATAATAAGGGATGGGAAGTTCTACAAGGCCAGCAGTAGCTAATTATGTGGCATGTTTTTTTGACTACAAATAACAGTGTAACTCATTTAGAACCAGCAATGGGAATTAGCTAGGGGGAAAGTATGTCAGGGAAAGTCCAAATGATAGAGCAAGAGCACAAAATAGTTTATAGAGGACCTTTCTTATGTAGTGAAAATTAGCTAAATTACATAATGCCTATTCTTTGTCAGGCACAATTCTTAAAAGGCTTGTTTTATAGATGCTGACTCGTAATCCTCAACAACTCTCTGAGGTATATATTGTCATTACTCTCACTCCCTAAATGAAACAGAGAGAGGCTGAGTGTCTCCAGTGTCATAGATACTTATTAGTCCAGGGTATGTTGCTCCAGAACCCATGATTTTTCACATGCACTGAGACAGCAGAGCTTTCTTGTGACAAACTGAGTGAGGTAGGTGGCCGTGGGACAAAATAGGCAAAAGCATTGAGGTTATAATATGAAACTGGAATGTGTAACCAGACAGGAGACAGCTAAGGAAAACATTGGTGGGATGAGTATTGGATAGGGGGCCCTGAGGAAGGAAGGGCAAGAGGTTCATTGGGGTTGAGAGGGAGGCAGACGACACAGGAAAGGCACTCCAGGCCAGACTTGAACGTACCCAGTGAGATGTTTGTGCTCTGGCTACAATGCGTACCTGTGACTCCAGCCATTACCAGGTATCTCTGCACCTCCCAGTATGGTTCTTCTGGGCTTGACAGCAGACCCAGATCTGCCTTGGCAGGAATACAGCTCAAGGAGATACCACATCTGACTGAGCCAAGGGCAGTGGCTAATGGACAAGCTGTCCTTTCTCTCCTCCTTACAGACATTGACCAACTCATCACCATCAGTGGCATGGTGATCAGGACATCCCAGCTGATTCCAGAGATGCAGGAGGCCTTCTTTCAGTGCCAAGTGTGCGCCCAAACAGCCCAGGTGGAGATTGACCGAGGCCGCATCGCTGAGCCCTGTGTGTGTGAGCGCTGCCACACCACCCACAGCATGGCATTGATCCACAACCGCTCTGTGTTCTCCGACAAGCAGATGGTGTGTGGCCTTCCTGGGTGCTCTGATTGGCCTCCCCTTTGGCATGTTTTGCCTCCCCAAAAAGCCAGATATAATGTGTCCACTCATGAAGCTTTAAAACTTTGCTTCCTCCTTTCCAAGTACTGACCAGGCCCGACCCTGCTTAGCTTTCTAGATCAGGTCCAAAACCTTGCTTTCTAAATGGTATTCAGTTACCTCATTCCTTTTCTGACAGTGTAGGTTTTGTTACAGGGTTGTGGGTGGTTGGGTACTTGGAGCACACTTAAGGCTTCTACTCTGGGGTGGCAGTGTCCCTGGTTTTGTTGCCAGTAAGCACCAGTTCATTATTACATACTTCACATTCTCATGGCCTAAAATACTTCATAAAAAGAAATAGAATGCATTTTCCCATGATACATATGTTAATAATATTAAGTTAACAGATCAAGTTAGCCTCTTTATTATTGAGTTTAATTTGAGATGTTTTAATGGGAAATACTTAATATAATTTGTTTTAGTATTTCAGATAAGTACATAGGACATTTTCAGATCTGTAAAAATTACTTGGTTAAGTTCTGTCATTTTGCAACTGTCAGTAAAGAATGGTTTGAGGAGTTTTTCTTACTGATTTTATTGTACAAGAAGTCTGACCTTTTTCCTCATTAGTCATGAAATTTTTAAGGTGAATATTAAAATGACAAGTGGGGAAAGGCAAGAAAATTATTTACTATGATTATAATTATGTAAAAGTATGCACCAGGGCCAGGACTTAAGTTTGATTTTGTTACAGAGTTTAAACAATTTTAATGTATAGAGAGAATGTGCTCAAAATACTACAAAAGGTAATTTTCCTTGTTGCGAGTCAATAAGAAAAATTAGCAATTGTGAAAAATAATTACTAACCAAATAACTACAAACTAATTCAAGATGTAAATTTTCATCTAATATTGATACAAATTATTACAGCAAATGTACCTCAACTCCTGGAGATAAGAAGGTGGAACTGCTGCTCCCAAAGAGCTTTGACGTAATATTCTTAGAGGGCTTCAAAGACTCCCAAACAAACTTAGAATTAAACCTAATATCTTAGTATCTAAGAGTACATGGCCTGTCATTACCTATACTACACCCTTGTACCCATAGACCTCACTGATGACATTGCTGCAACTATTTCCATATTCCTCGATCATTAGCCAAGCTCAAGCCTGCCCTGGGATCTTGGACCTTAACTATTCTTTACACTGCAAATACATGCTTCTTCCCTAACATTCTTAGACCTCTGTCCAGAGGTTAGCTAACTTGTGAAGGGCCTTCCCTGACCTTGCTTTATGTAAAGCATCTCCTTTATCCCCACTGCCTGTGCTGCTTTCTTTTTCTGTCACTTGCATTTGTTACTGTCAGAGCTGTTACATGCTCACTTGTGTGTTTGTGTTACTGTCTATCCCATCTCCACTCTGAGGGAAGAGATTTCATTCACTATGGAGTCCCCAACATCTAGAATACTGCTTAACAGAGCCTGTTAGGTGAGTGGGTATAATTAGGTAAACTGGCAAGTATTTGTTAGGTGCATGCAGTGACTAGAAGAGATGCACAGAAGTGCTTAACCCCAAACCTAAAAAGTATTTGCTTTCCATCCAGGAAATCTGCTAGAAATAACTTCTAAAAAATTAGAAATGTAGACAAACATTTAAGGAAAGAGATATCCACTATAGCCTTAAAAGGGCCAAGAATACTTAAATTGCCACCTCCTGTTCCCCCCAAGTAGGGAAATGTTTAAATAAATATAACATCCTCACAAAAAGTGTGTTCATGTCATATAAGCTTAAAAAAAAACTTAAGCCCTGGCTGGTGTAGTTCAGTGGATTGAGCGCGGGCCTGCAAACCAGAGTATCATGGTTCGATTCCCAGTCAGGGCACATGCTGGGTTGCAGGCCAGTTCCCAGCAGGGGATGCATGAGAGGCAACCATACATTGATATCTCCCTCTCCCCTTCCCCTCTAAAGATAAATAGATAAAATCTTTTTTAAAAAAATAGTTTTAAAAAAAGCTATGTAGAGGTTAAAATGTTTTAAAAGGTAAAGATGCTAGGCATCATAAATGGTTCTAAGTGGTACACATTTGTGGTTTTTGTGTCTAATATGATTTCTTCTCTGAGTTTCTGTTTTCACTGTGCTTTTTTTCAGGTCAAACTTCAAGAGTCTCCTGAAGATATGCCTGCAGGTCAGACACCTCACACTGTCGTCCTTTTCGCTCACAATGATCTTGTTGACAAGGTTCAACCTGGGGACAGGGTGAATGTTACAGGTAAGACTGTAGGTTGTATTAATGGTATAAGTCTGCCTTGCTTTTAATGATAGTTGTAGTCAGTCCTTTGACTTTGTCATGAATTCTTTGGCGTGGGCCTTGGTCCTGCCTCCTCCAGCTGTCACTCAGTTCTTGAGAAGATATGGTGTACTGTTTTAGTCACTTGTTTAAAAATCCTCACTTGAGGCCATGATTATTGATTTTAGGGAGAGATGAAGAGAGAAAGAGAAACATTGATTGGTTGCCTCTGGCGTGCACCCCAACTAGGAATCGAACCAGCACCCTAGGTGTGTGTCCTGACCAGAGATCAGACTTGCAGCCTTTTGATGTACAGGTTGACATTCCAGCTAACTGAGGCACCCAGCCAAGGCTAATTAATCACATTCTTAACCTAGCAAGACAGAATGTTTCAATGCATTGTTGGTGCAGTCACTTCTTTTTAAAAAAGATTTAACTTTATTACTTTTTTAGAGAGAAGGGAAGAGACAGAGAGAAACATTGATCAGTTGCCTCTTGTATATGCCCCGACAGGGGACTAAACCCACAACCTAAGCATGAGCCCTGGCTCAGAATCAAATTGGAGGCCTTTGGCTTTATGGGACTCCCAACCAACTAAGCCACATTGGTTAGGGCATTTGCTTCTTGCCATTACAGTATCCCAGAGTCACGTGTGTATCTTGATTTGATAGCATTGGTATGTTGAGAAGACAAGTTTGGTATTGGTAATTTTAAACTATGCCAGCCAGCAGCTCCAGGAAGTGCAGTGCTCACCAAGTCTGAAATTTTAAATAATTTTCTACTTCCCAAATGCACAGCTAAGGGTTAAAATGTATTATAGGATAGGATGGGTCAGAGCTCCCTGTGTCCATGGTGGGAGTTACATAATGGTATTTTTAGAGATGAGGAGGCTGAGATTCAGTGAAGTGTAGATGCCTGTAGCTTAAGATTTTATAGTAATTTGTGACACTCGGACTCGTGCTCTGTTACTGCCAACAGTCTTGTCTTTCCACTGCAACACATGAATATGCCATAGTTTCATTTCATGCTTCACAGCAGTGTGGGCACTTGGTTTCCTACGGGGGTGGGAGGTAGTTGTTTGTGTTTATGGCAGGCATAGTTATTTATTTAGGGGGCAGTGTGGGAGTTATGTGTAAGGAGTGGCCAAGGCTCATGGGGCCGTCCACCTCTTCCATTCAGTGAGTCAGGCTTCTTATCCTATGTCTTCCCCAGTATGAAGTTCAGCAGTTGCCACTAGTGATCTTCAGTTATGAAGGTAGGTGTAGTAGTTACAAATTTGAAAGAATTTATCATCTTTAGTGAAAGAGATCGGCTATCCTAGTTCTGCCACCCTACTGCTCTGAAACCCTTGATATTATATTTTATTAATATGTGCTTTTATATTAGTGAAAGTTTATTAAATATTCAATAAAGTATTTAATTCAATATTTTAAATGGGATATTGGAATTAATGTAATACACATGAAAGTATTTTGGAGGAAGGGGTTGTAAAAAATGCTGTTTACAGGTAAAATGAGTATTATCAGTGCTGTTCTGTGAAGATGAATCATTATAGGCATCAATAAAGATAACTAAGCTGCTTTATACCTAATAAACATAGTCATGCATTCCTAGTCTCTCTTGATGTGAAGAATAGTGTGTATTCTAAAACTGTTTACTTGTAAAGTGATTTTTGCTTTGAAAAGAATTATTGACCTGTTAAATAGTCAAAGGACAGGTGATCTATGGCAGTGGGTTGTGAAAGCTGTGAGACACATTTCTCTTCAGAAAACAGCAAGAACAGTGGTCCGGGCTTCGAGGGTTCTAGTTTGAAACTTAAAAAAGATAAACATTGTACACTTCAATTTAGGGAATTTTTGTTCTTAGAGGATGGATAAGTTAGTATGGTTAAAGGGTTGGTTGTTTACCTCTTTTAATGTTCTTAAGTTGTATTCTTTAGAAAGCAGGGCATGGCTATTCACTTAGAGATATCTTATTATAAACAAAAATTGTCATTTTCCTTATGTCTTTGCTTTTGACTCAGTAGATTGTCTTATTGTGTATGAAATAATTTGTGAGTGATTTTTTAAAATTATTTTATTGATTATGCCATTGCAGTTGTTCTATTCCCCCCTTCATTCCCCTCCACCCTGCACATCCCCCACCATTCCCCCCTTTAGTTCATGACCACATGTCTCAAGTTCTTTAGATTCTATATTTCCCCTACTATTCTTACCCTCCCCCCATCTGTTCTCTATCTACCGTCTATGCTACTTATTTTCTGTACATTCTCCCCCTTCTCCTCTCCCACTCCCCTGTTGCTAACCCTCCATGTGATCTCCATTTCTATGGTTCTGCTCCTGATCTAGCTATCCTCTTAGTTTGCTTTTGTTTTAGGTGTGGTTATTAATAACTGTGAGTTTGCTGTCCTTTCACTGTTCATCTTCTTTTTCTTAGATAAGTCCCTTTAACATCTCATATAATAAGGGCTTGGTGATGATGAACTCCTTATCTGAGAAGCACTTTATCTGCCCTTCCATTCTAAATGAAAGCTTCGCTGGATAGAGCAATCTTGGTTGTAGGTTTTTGGTTTTCATGACTTGGAATACTTCTTTCCAGCCCCTTCTTGCCTGTAAGGTCTCTTTTGAGAAATCTGCTGATAGTCTGATGGGAACTCCTTTGTAGATGACTGTCCCCTTAGCTCTTGCTGCTTCTAGGATTCTCTCCTTCATTTTAATCTTGGCTAATGTAATGATGATGTGCCTTGGTGTGTTCCTTCTTGGGTCCAACTTCTCTGGGACTCTCTGAGCTTCCTGGATTTCCTGGAAGTCTATTTCCTTTGCCAGATTAGGGAATTTCTCCTTTATTATTTATTCAAATAAGTTTTCCACTGGTGGCTGTGCCTTTCCCCCTTCTGGTACCCCTATAATTCGGATGTTGGAGCGTTTAAAGATGTCCTGGAGGTTCCTAAGCCTCTTCTCATTTTTTTGAATTCTTGTTTCTTCCTATTTTTCTGTTTGGTCATTTTTTCCTTCCTTCTTGTCTGCTCCCTTGATTTGAGTCCCAGTTTCCTTTCCATTGCTATTGGTTTCCTGTGCATTTCCCTTCATTTCAATTAGTTTAGCCTTCATATGTGCCTCTAATTTGTGGCTAAAATCAACCAGTTCTGTGAGCATCCTGATCACCAGTGTTTTGAACTGTGTCTCTAATAGGTTGGCGATTCCTTGTTCACTTAGATTTATGGTCTCTGGGGCTCCGAGTTCTTCTTGAGCCATGTTTTGATCTGTTTGCGCTTGTTACGTACCTATGAGGAGAGGAGCCTTAGTTGATCACCAGGGCGGGGCCACCCAGGTTGCTGGTTTGTGAGGCTGTATGTGGGGGTGGGGTCAGAGAGTGAGCAGTGGTGGTCCCCTCTGCTCCTTCCTGCTGCTGGGGCCTGCCCAGTCTGTCTCAATGCTCGCTCCTTTGCTGGTTTATCTGCGCGCAAGTGTGTGACCGTGGTCAGCCAGCCACCTTGCGCCTTCACTGGGTCTGCCCGTTGCTACCCCACACCTGGGATTCGCCCTTGGCTGCCTGGGTCGGGGGATCTTTTTTGCCCGACCCGCTCCGCTGCTTGCTCCGCCCCTCCTCCCAGTCTGGCTGAGCGGTTCGTTGTTGTCCTTCTCTGTATTGTTCGATTTTCTGTGGTTTGGCTGCGTTTATTGTTGCTAAAACTTTGTTGTTTTTAGATTTGGTTGTGCGAGAAGGTAAAGTGTTTCCACCTATACCTCAATCTTGGTGGAAGTCCTGTGAGTGATTTTTAAAAGACTTGAGCTTTTATGATTTTCTTTCTTTCCAAGTTTCTGGTGCAGGATTTTGGTAGTATTTTGTTCCAGTCAAAATAATTACTAAGATCCTGTACACTCAGCTTAAGGGAAATGAAAATACTGTTTTTGAACTATTCATTGAACACAGTCATGAGCCAAGCATTGTTCTAAAGGCAAAGTAATTCCATTTAAACCTCAGAATGATTATATGCAGCATGGTTATCCTCACATAGGTGCCCGAGGTCATAGAACTATCAGGTAGGTCTGCCTTTCTCAGACACCTGTGTTCTTTCCAACTTGTTCCTGTCACCTTGAGCAACAAGCTTTACAGTGCAGTCCTGCGTCCTCCCCAGTGGGGGGTTCATGGAAGCAGTGTGCTTGGAAACTCACCTCTCCTCCAGAGCCAGCTGTCACTTCTCAGCACTGCCTGTGTGTCTGTGCTGGTTTACCAGATCCATTAGTGGAAAGTGAAAATACATCTCATGGTTTTGCCCCCAGGCATCTATCGAGCTGTGCCTATTCGAGTTAATCCAAGAGTGAGTAATGTGAAGTCTGTCTACAAAACGCACATTGATGTCATTCATTATCGAAAAACTGATGCAAAACGTCTGCATGGCCTTGATGAAGAAACAGAGCAGAAACTTTTTTCAGAGAAGCGTGTGGAGTTGCTTAAGGAACTTTCCAGAAAACCAGACATTTATGAGCGACTTGCTTCAGCCTTGGCACCAAGCATTTATGAACATGAAGATATAAAGAAGGTAACAGTGGGTTTTTAATTTGTGGTTGGGGTTTGTAGTTCTTTGGGATCAAATAATGTGAGCATCCATCCATCCTTCCACACCCCCATCACAAAGGATAAGAGCTGCTGCCTGTTTGACAGAGCAAGGAGTTCACAACCTGACTTGGTTATAGGTTTAGGAGAATCACAGCATTGTTGTCCATTTCTTTATACCAAGCACACGTTACTTCTGTAAGAAGAGGCACACAGAGCCAGAAGAGGGATTTACATGACCACCATTCTGGCATGATGGTGTGTGCTTATGTATAAATAGGTTAGTGGTAACTTAAAGCAGTGTCATACATTTTTATACTTCTCTTTAAATTTCTTAATTGTAATTTATAGAGTAGAAAAGTACTTCTAACAAACTATATCTCTCTTACTCTACAGTAAATGAACATTTAGACATGTTTCTTTGTTTAGGGAATCTTGCTTCAGCTCTTTGGTGGAACAAGAAAGGATTTTAGTCACACAGGAAGGGGCAAGTTTCGTGCGGAGATCAACATTTTGCTATGTGGTGACCCTGGCACCAGCAAGTCCCAGCTGCTGCAGTATGTGTACAACCTAGTCCCCAGGGGCCAGTACACATCAGGAAAGGGCTCCAGTGCAGTCGGTCTCACTGCCTATGTAATGAAAGACCCTGAGACAAGGCAGCTTGTCCTGCAGACTGGTGCCCTTGTCCTCAGTGACAATGGTATCTGCTGTATTGATGAGTTTGACAAGATGAATGAAAGTACAAGATCAGTACTGCATGAAGTCATGGAACAGCAGACCCTTTCTATTGCAAAGGTATGTCGCATTCTCCATCAATAAACATGGACATGTTTAAAATGTGTGGATACTTGAAATAAAACATCTGTGGAACTGTGCAGTGTTACCTTGGTTCTAAACTGGGAAACTGGTAAATACTTTCACTATTAGGTTTCAGCCAGATCTGAGTATTTTCTGCAGGGTCTCATCATGGTGAGACTTTTAACTGCAGTGTTTTCTCTGATAGGCTGGGATTATTTGTCAGCTTAATGCACGCACCTCTATCCTGGCAGCAGCAAATCCTATTGAGTCTCAATGGAATCCTAAAAAAACTACCATTGAAAATATCCAGCTACCGCACACGTTATTATCAAGGTATGAAAACATTTTTTATGTAACAGATGTTTGTTCTGTGCTTATTTGTAGAGTTTTCAAGGTGAGATTGAGAAAATAATATTCAGCAACTGCTAATACCACAAACATTTTAATGTAAAAGTTTTTAAATTTGATTGCTCAGGAGTTTTCATGACAAGGGAGTTTGTGTTTCTCGTTTCAGCTATAGGTAGTACCTTTGTGTTTTGAAGCAAATAGGATACTTCACCTTGACATCTATTTTAGAAGCTCCTCGCTACTTTTATCTGTCTTAAAACCACTACTGAGAATCAAGCACTACACTCTGTTCTGCATAGCTTTGCATGGATAGATAAGGATCTGAAAAGTTAAATTTGTTAAAGCAGAATCATATCATCCACACTTTTGCTCAACCCAGTATTCCAAGTATTGATGTATATCATAAAGTTATTTTAGTTTCTTTTGTTATTTTTGTTTTTCATTTACTTTTTAACCAAATAGTTGTTTTCTAGAATATTTGCATGTATTTTCATTCATATCTTCTAGTCTTCAAAATTTTAGTGACATTTGCCTCAGTTAAATCTTAATTCTTTGTTTCAGCTGTTTGATGACTAGCTATTTTCTAGGCAAATCTAAGGGCCAGGAGAACAATCACCTGCTGGGGACATAGCAGAGTGAATTGGATTTATCTGCAGGCTCTGTAGACAAACCCGGGCAGAAGATACTTGGGGAGAATCCCCAGCAGCCCTGACCAAATGCATGTTCACTATGTGTGTGTGTGTGTGTGTGTGTGTGTGTGTGTGTGTGTGTGTATGCCTGGGTGACCCAAGAGCAAATTTTGTTTATTTTAGTTTATATATTTATTTAGAAAGAGAAAGAAAAACATTTCTTTGTTATTCCACTCATTAATGCATTCATTGGTTGGTACTTGTATGTGCCCTTACTAGGGATTGAACCTGCAGTCTTGGTGTATTGGGACAACATCTAACCAACTGAGCTACCTGGCCAAAGCCCTAAGAGCAATTTTTAACTTATGCTTATAGATGCGTTGGTGTCCTAACTAAGAAAACATTATTTTTACAATATTTTCTCAGGTTTGATTTGATCTTCCTCATGCTGGACCCTCAGGATGAAGCCTATGACAGGCGTCTGGCTCACCACCTTGTTGCTCTTTACTATCAGAGTGAGGAGCAAGTAGAGGAGGAGTTCATGGACATGGCAGTGCTAAAGGACTACATTGCTTATGCTCACAGCATGGTCATGCCTCGGCTGAGCCAGGAAGCTAGCCAAGCTCTCATTGAGGTAACTAACACATGTCCATATTTAAAGCCTGAAAAAATGTCTTACTGAGCCTCCAGCTAAAAGCCTTATGTCCCCTTAAAGGAGGAATTATTTTATTAAGAAAAGTATGCTATTATCTATAACTGTTTCTTCTCTTTTGCAAAATGACTTTTCCAAATGTAAAATGGGGGAAATAATTCATTTATATAGGTTGTACATACACTTTTTACATTTAAATACTAAGTATAGTGAATTTACAATTAGAATATTAGAGCTGAACTAATAGGTGATACTACTTAATAACTTTGTAACTCTGGACAAGTCATCCAATTTCTCTGAGCTTCCATTTTCTTGTTTCTAAAAAAAGAATTAAAGTATTTTATGTTGACTTTTCAATATCCTCATAATTATGTGGGCAGCTGTGCATGATGACGCATATTAGGTTATTAAAACATTGTGATAGGAAGAGGATTTTGATGGGCTTTGCATCCTAATGAAGCTCCCCAAAATGCTGTAATGAAAGTTGCAGATGATATGTAATTTTCCATTTGTATTGTTCTTGAGGGTTGCTCAATAAGAAATAAAATTATGTCATCTATATATAAGTTTAATACAACTTACCTGTGTGAGTTGTATCCCAATAATCCTTTGTGTGCCTTATCAAAAGGATCCTCATTTGGGGTATAAATCAGTAAGTGCCTGAGGAACTTTTTCAGATGGGCAACCTTATTGTCCTCTGCTCTAATTGCAGCCTGCTCCTTACCCCAACACATGTGTCCCCTGAGTACTGGGCTTCATGCACCTGCACTGTCCACTTTCGTTTTCATTCTTTAAAGCTGCATTCAGACACCACCTTTTTGGCTTTGAGGCACAAAGCTTGATCTCACTTTTAATTCCCTTCAATACCTGCACATGGCAGCCAGGCAGAAGTTTCGTTTATTTAATGGATTCCTAAATGTTCAAGGTTTAACCATGAAACTGAAGTAATTGTTATCAAGGAATTGTGTTTGTTTGGTTTTTTTTCCTATCCTCATTAGGCTTATGTAGACATGAGAAAGATTGGCAGTAGCCGAGGAATGGTTTCTGCATACCCTCGACAGCTGGAATCTTTGATTCGCTTAGCAGAAGCCCACGCTAAAGTACGGTTTTCAAACAAAGTTGAAGCAATTGATGTCGAAGAGGCGAAACGTTTGCATCGGGAGGCCCTAAAACAATCTGCCACTGACCCCCGGACTGGCATTGTGGACATATCTATTCTTACTACAGGTTGTTATTTGCATTAAACATAAAAGCACATGAAAATTATTTAATATATTTAACTGAATGATTTTCTTTGGCACTCAGCCATTATCCCTTAACTTTAGCAGAAATTTGAAACATTTTACTTTCTTATAGAAGAAATATTTTCATTTATTTCTTTTAAATCAGGAATGAGTGCAACATCTCGCAAACGGAAAGAAGAGTTAGCTGAAGCATTGAAAAAACTTATTTTATCTAAAGGTAAAACACCAGCTCTAAAATACCAGCAACTTTTTGAAGATATTCGTGGACAATCTGATATAGTAAGTATGCAGATAGTTTTTTCTGTGTGTAATAGAGTTTTTTTTCTGAATACTCCTTTAAGGTTTTTTCTTTTTTCCTTCATTTATTGTTTAGTAAATATTGATAAGGATAAGAAAAATCACCCATAAATCTATCATTAAGAAATAACTAAATTGAAATTTCTGTTATCTTCCTTTTATAACTTTTCTACATATACACATATGGTCTTTAATTTGAAAAATGAACATAGTTATATTGTTTTGTAACTTGCTGTTTCTTTTTTAATTAACAAGTTAATATTACTAACATCATCTATAAAGGAAAGTAGATTTCATGACATTAATCATAATGGTTGGTAACATTCTTTTGCATGCATATTTCATCATTTACTTAATGAAATGTTGGACATTTAGGATATTCGCAGGTTTTGCTGTTCTAAATAGTGTTACAGTCACATATCCTAATTTGATTAATAACTATCAATTTTATTATATAAATTTGTTTTGGGGATGAAATACTCAGGTGCGCTTTTGTGAATAAGTAAAGCAGAGCTGGTTAGTAAACCAACCCTTTGCCTGCTATCATAATGGCCCTTATGTATTATTTGTGACTGCATTGGCACACAGGGGCAGAGTTGAGTAGTTAGAACAGATACCAAGCCTATGGTATTTATCATCTGGCCCTTTACAGGAAATGTTTGCCATTCCTGAGTTAGAAAATAATAAGTGTATATAACCACCAAAAAAGAAAGACTGAAATTATGGTACCTCTCTGACAGATAAGGGAGTACTTGATATGTAAAATATTTCTTTTCTTTTCCTCAAAGGCAATTACCAAAGATATGTTTGAAGAAGCATTGCGTGCCTTGGCTGATGATGACTTCTTGACAGTAACTGGAAAAACTGTTCGCTTACTCTGAAGTTCATGTGAGCAGTGCTGTGTGTTCTGCTTGTCTGCACTGTCATTTAGCTCCATAGAATTTTCTAACCTGGGTTTGATTTTTGTAGTAAAATGTATGTTTTCATTTTTTTAGCATTTTCAGTAAAAAGTCTCTGCCTCTTTACATACAGTAGATATTATTTTTTGAAGTGATATTTCTTCAGCACCAAATTACTCTGTATTTATGTTCAGATAACAGGATATTAGTCTTTTTTTTTTTTTAATCTTCACCTGAGGATTCATTCAGTATTTTTTTTTTTGAGAGAGAGAGAGAAACCAACATCAATTGGTAGCCCCCCATACATGCCCCAACTGGGGATCATACAGCCTAAGTATGGTCCCTAACAAGAAAATGAACTGTAACCTTTTGGTATATGGGGAGATAACTTTCAATCAACTGAAGCCATGTGGCCAGGTCAGTATATTAGTCATTTGAAGATAGCAGTCTTTCATGCTAGACATTCTAATAGTAATCATTCGCTTGAGGTATTTGTAGCATGAGATAAGACTTTTTTTAGCCAGTGCATATCATTCTGAGTGAGGTAATAAAAGACCATAGCCTTTCTTTTGCCTAACAGCTTTCAAGTGTAATTGCTTCCAGCAGCTTGTTCTCATGGCTGTCATCAGTTCAAACATGGATGGTTGAAAAGGATTAGGTTCTAGGTTAACTTTTACTATATTCTGGTGTATAGAACTTTCTACTAAATAAGTGATAGATGAAATAATACTTCTTCATCTGGCATTATTTTTAATAGAGAAAAGACTTTTATAAATACTACATTCATGAAAATTTACCATGGTAACTACTTTATAAGTCATTAAAGAAAATATAATATGGTGAATTCAATTTTATTTAGTTATTTATTTATTGGCTATAGTATTTATTTAACTCTTTTTTAAAATTCTTTTTATTGTTTTTCAAGTACAGTTGTCTGCATTTAACCCCCTGCACTCCCCCAGCACCAGCCATTCCCACCTCCCTTCCCTGATCCCAACCCTCCTTGGTTTTGTCCATGTGTCCTTTATAGTAGTTCCTAAAAACCCTTTCCTATTTTCCCTTATTATTCCCTCCCACCTCCCCTCTGATTACTGTCAGATTGCTCTTAATTTCATTGTCTTTGGTTATATTTTGCTTGCTTGTTTGTTTTGTTGATTAGGTTCTAGTTAAAGGTGAGATCATATGGTATTTGTCTTTCACCGCCTGGCTTATTTCGCTTAGCATAATGCTTTCCAGTTCCATCCATGTTGTCACAAAGTGTAGGAACTCCTTTCTCTCTGCTGCATAGTATTCCATTGTGTAAATGTACTATAGTTTTTTGACCCACTCATTTGCTGATGGGCACTTAGCCTGCCTCTGGCACTTGGCTATTATAAATTGTGCTGCTATGAACATTGAGGTGCATGGGTTCTTTTGGATTGGTATTTCAGGGTTCTTAGGATATACCAGCAGTGGAATTGTGGGGTCAGAAGGCAGTTCCATTTTTAGTTTTCTGATGAAATTTCATACTGTTTTCCACAGAGGCTGTACCAGTCTGCAATCCCACCAGCAGTGTACTAGGGTTCCCTTTTCTCCACATCCTGTCCAACACTTGTTGTTTATTGCTTTCTTTATAATGGCCATTCTCATCAGTGTGAAGTAGTTTCTCATTATGGTTTTAATTTGTATTTCTCTGACAGGCAGTGATGCTGAGCATCTTTTCATACGTCTCTGGACCCCCTGTATGTCCTCCTTGGGGAAGTACCTGTGCAGGTCTTTTACCCATTTTTTTAATTGGGTTTTTTGTCTTCCTGCAGTGGAGTTGTGTGAATTCTTTGAATATTTTGGAGATCAAACCCTTGTCTGAGGTATCATTGGCAAATATAATTTCCCATAGAGTTTATTTTCTTTTCATTCTAATGCTGTTTTCTTTAGTCATGAAGAAGCTTTTTATTTTGATGAGATCCCATTTGTTTCTTCGTTTCTTTATGTTCCTTGCTCTAGGAGACATATTGGTAAAAAAAAAAATTACTGTGTAGAATAGCTGAGATTTTCCTGCCTAGTCTGTGAAGGATGGGGGTTAGCTCTTCCTTAAATGTTTTATAAAATTCTCCTCTGAAACCGTCTAGTCCAAGGCTTTTTATGTGTTGGTAGTTTTTTTATTACTGCTTCAATTTCATTAGCTGTTATTGTTCTCTTCAGGCTTTCTGCTTCATTCAATTTTGGAAGATTATATTTTTCTAGAAATTTGTCCATTTCACTCAGGTTTTCAAATTTCTTGCCATATAGTTCTTTGTAGTTCATATAGTTCTTTCTTAAAATCCTTTGTATATCTGTGGTGTGAGTTGTAATCTCTCCTCTTTTGTTTCTTATTGTGTTTATTTAAGTTCACTTTTTTTTTTCTTGGTAAGTCTGCTAAAAGGCTTGTCAATTTTATTTATCTTTTCAAAGAACCAGCTCCTGGATTTATTGATCCTTAGAATTGTTCCTTTAATATCTGTGTCATTTAATTCTGCCTTGATCTTGGTTATTTCCTTCCTTTTACTTACTCTGGGCTGTCTTTGTTGTTGTTCCTCTAGTTCTCATACATGTAGGGTTAGGTCGTTTACTTGAAATACTTCTTTCTTATGAACTTCCCTCTCAGGACTGCCTTCACTGTGTCCCCTAAATTTTGGATTGTTGTAAGTTCATTTTCATTTGTTTCCAGAAACTTTTTGATTTCTCTCTCAATCTCATTCTTAACTAATTCTTAATAGCATGCTATTCAATCTCCGTGAGTTTGAGTGATTTTAAGTGTTTCCCTTGGAGTTGGTTTCTAGTTTCAGTCCCTTGTGATCAGAGAAGATGCTTGACATGATTTCAGTTTTCTTGAATTTGTTGAGGCTTTTTTGTATCCTATCATGTGGTCTTATCTTTCAAAATGTTCCATGTGTATTTGAAAAGAATGTGTATTTTGCTTCTTTGGGATGAAAGGCTTTATATATATCAGTTAAGTTCATTTGATTTAGGGCATTGTTCAATGCCATAATATCCTTGTTGATGTTTTGTTTGGACGATCTGCCCATTTTTGACAGTGGGGTGTTAAAATCCCCTATGCTAACTGTGTTGCTGTCAATATCTCTCTTGAATTTCTCCAATATTTTCCTTCTGTATTTGGGTACTCCTGTGTCGGGTGTATGTATATTTACAGTGTTTATGTCTTGATGGATTCTTCCTTTGAGCATTATGAAGTGACCTTCCTGGTCTCTTTTTATGGCCCTTATTTTGAAGTCTATTTTGTCTGATATGAGTATTGCTACCCTGGCTTTCTTCCCTGTCCATTTGCTTGGAATATTTGTTTCCAGCCCTTCACTTTCAGTCTTTTGAGTCTTTCAGTCTTTTTTCAGTCTTCACTTTTCAGTAGGTCTTTTGTTCTGAGATGGGTCTCTTGTAGGCAGCATATGTGTGGGTCTTGTTTTCTTATCCATTCAGCTACCCTGTGTTTTTTGATTGAAGGATTTAATTCATTTATGTTTAAGGTTATTATTGATATGTAATTATTAATTGCTATTTTCATACCTGTGTATCTCTCTCTCTCTCTCTCTTGCTCTCTTTTTTTCCTTTAAGCAGTCTCTTTACCATCTCTTGCAGAGCTGGTTTGGAGGAGGTATATTCTTTGAGGCTTTTTTTGTCTGGGAAACTCATTGTTTGGTTTTCCTTTTAATTGAGAGCTTTGCTGGGTAGAGTAATCTTGGTTGCAAACCTTTGTTTTTCATTACTTGGAACATTCTTTGCCATTCCCTTCTGGCTTGGAGCGTTTCCATTGAGAAGTGAGCCGCTAGTCCTATTAGGGCTCCCTTGTATGTTCCTGTTTTTCCCTTGCTGCCTTTAAGATTCTCTCTTTGTCTTGCAATTTTGCCATTTTAATTTTGATGTGTCTTAAAGTGGGCCTCTTTGGGTTTCTCTTGATTGGGACTCTGTGTTTCCTGGATTTGTGAGACTTTTTCTCTCATCAAAATAGAGAAAATTCCCATCATTACTCTTTCAAATAGATTTTTCTATTCCTTGCTCTTTTTCTCCTTCTGGTATTCTTATTATACGGATATTAATTATGTTTCATGTTGTCCTGCATTTTCTTTAACCCCTCTTTGTTCTTTCTAAGCCTTTTTTCCTTCTCTTCTTTTTCTGAGTGGTTTTTCCTACCTCATCCTCCAGCTCGCTGATCTGCACCTCTGCTTCATCTAGCCTGCTTTTGATTCCTTTTACTATGTTCTTTGTTCAGAGATTATATTCTTAATTTACTCTTGGCCCTTGTTGATAGTTTTTATTTCCTTTTTCATGTTCATATAGTTTGCAGTGAGTTCATTGTAGTTTCCCTGTAGTTTCTGGTAATTCATTGTGAGCTCATTGAACTTCCTAATAACCATTGCTTTGAATTCAATATCTGATAGTTGAGTTGTATCTATTTCATTTACCATTCTTTCTGAGGCTTCTTCCTTTTCTTTCATTTGGGGATTGTTTTTTGTCTTCCCATCGTTTGTGAGACTCTTCTTATTAGCCTCTGCTTCTTAAATTGATTTGTTCTGGCTCCCTGGGTTTATGGTGTGAACTTCTATGGTAGGAGACCCAGGAGATTCAGTGGTGCAGTCTCCTTGATCTCCTGAGCTTGCTGGTTTGGGGCTGTTGTTTATATTGGCTCTCTGTATGTCTTTGGATTTTGATTGTTGTGGGGTCTTTCTTTGGTGGGTGTTTTTCTCCACCTGGTTCACTGAGAGTCACTCTGCCCACCACATCTTGTATGCTGTTGTGCAGGTGTGGACAGGTTGTGTCAAGGCTGGTTCTTCTGTTTGTCCCAGGTCATGAGGCTTCTCTCTGGCTATTGTTCAGTTGTTTTTTCTGGGTAATTTCTCCACTGTGTAGTTGTAATCCCAGAGTGGTGTTGTGTGGAGGTTGGTATAACCTCCACTTCCTCCTTTATCATCTTCCTTTACTATGTGTCAGTGGTTCCTTTGTTGGTGGGTTCTCTCTTCCAGCAGGCATATTGGTGTTCACAGCTCCCATCTAGTCTTGTATGTGATCAGTTGGAGGGGGAAGGCAAAATGGATTAAGATAGCAGGAATGTATTCTGTGGGATTTTAAAGTACCAAGAGATAGTGTGGGGGCGACTTTGCCCTTAAGTCCCCTGTCCACCATGGATGAAAGTAAACACTACCAAGACATGATCTGCTTGGGGAGGAGAGGTGGCCAGTTTCTCACAGGAAAAAGGCCAGGAGCCCCTTCCTCCATGGGCTTTTATTGGGCTGTAATACACAGGATTACAGGGTGGCAAGGATCAAACAGTAGATAACATTTCAAAGAAATCTGAGAGCCTAGTCTGAGTCAGAGTCTGTCAGGAAAGGGGATTGCAGAAACTTTGAGAGACATATTCATTTCCTCCTGAGACCCTTAACACATGAATGAAAGCACTCTTAGCAAAGCATGTTTCACAGGACTTTTAGGAATTCTTTCTTATGCCGGATTACCCTAGATACCGCTGTAGCAAGGCAAGGAGCTGCACTGTCTCCCCATCATAGGTATTCAGGCTTAAGTGGATTAGAGCCAGGAAGCACTTCTCCCAGAGGATATGGAGCTCAGGCTATGTCAGAATAGCCGGGGGACAAGGGTCCATTGCTCCCTCTTTGTCACAGCCCCCTGAATCTTTCCATGATGGCCTCCCAAGTGGTAGTGTCTGGCTTAGGTTGCCCCTCTCTGTGAGGAGTCTTACCCATCATGGACATTGACCATGCTTTGGGGGCAGGGGGAGTAAGCTGAGGCAACATTTGCTACCAGAGACAAGCTCTGTCTCCTTTGGCTTGAATTCCAGAGGTCTCTCACTCATCTTCAGCTATGGGGGGTAGTTACAATTCCTGAAACCACAGAGCGGTTCCCAACAACATAGAGAAGAGATAGATCTTTTGGATAAGTATAGGGTTAATTGTGACTTTTACTCATCTAGCCAGTTTTTATAATAGGTGGAAAAGAGAAGACTCTTTAGAGGGGGAAGGATTATGTGCTGAATCCAGCAAACAGAGCACTCTGGGAGGTCAGATTATGAGATACAGTGAAAGTAATGGATAGAAAATAGGCACAGTGTGCAAGGGAATAGAATTAACCACCACTGTAATAAAGCTCCGGAAGATAGTGAAATAGGCTAAGATCTGGAAGGGGTGCTGTGCAGTATTTACAATTATATGGAACAATTATTTACAATAATACTGGAACAACAATATGACAAGAACTATATGATCTGAATAACAAGAATAGAAAGTACACAACCTAGAGTAGTTTGCTGTTGGATTACGAGTTGCGTAAAAGGGAAGGTAAAATACACTCTGGAAGAGAGAACAAAGAAAACCAGTCAAACAATGCAACTAAACAAGCAAATGAAACAGAAATCTAAATAGAAAGAAGAGAAATTTTAAAATACTAATGAAATAAAAGAAGTAAAAATAATGAAAAAATAATAATGCAAATAAACAATAAAATGCAAGTTCTCTGGAATAGCGAAGTGAAATTTGTCTCAGTTGTCAGGGTTAGCCTTGTGTTCCCTCTTTTATTCTGTCTCCACTTTTTACAGCTCCAGGTCTTATTATCTCACTTTCTGGAACAGGGAAGCCTCCTCCTGACTTTAAACCAGCCAGGGCAGTTCTGCTGGTCTTCCTGGATGCTGTAGGCTGATAGGGGTTGGGCTTCTCTTTTCTCCCTTCCTATGGTTTTGTGAATGTGGGGGCCAAGTCTCGTCCTCAATATTCACAGTGGCCCATCCTCCAGCCTAGGTCCTCCATGTGCTGCCAGTCTCCCACTGTGTCTGCACTAGGGCAGTGCCTTCACTCCACCAGTTGTGCTGTCTTTGAGGTGCACTAATTATGGGCATCTCACACACCTTCTTCTCCCTCTTTACTGTGCTAGGTGCTAAGGACTCTCAGAGTCTCTTCAGAGTAGTTTGGCTCTTCCACTGAGTTAAATCTTTCTGGGGACTGCTAACTCCCTGATCCCTGATGCTCTGCTCTCCTCTGGGGGTCTCCCACCTTGTTCCTCTTAGCAAGCCTACTGTCCTGCTGCTGCAGGGGAGAATAGGGGTGGTGGCCGCTGTGGGAGAGTTGCCTTAACAGTGACCAGGAGCCTTTTATTGAGTAAAATCTTCCTGATCAAGCCTCCCACTCTTAACAACTGCTCAACCTCTCAGACAGCCCAACTTTCCAATCAAACTGGAAACTATGTTCAGGGTTTGTCACGGCCCATCTCTTCTCCCTTCTCCAGGTGTCACCTGGCTCCCCAGTTTCTCTGTTAACAAACCCAGCCAGTGTCCAGAGCCCCAGTGGGTGAACTCTGCCCCTGTGCTTCTTCACATTGCATCTTTATTCCCTCCAGCAACTTCAAGCATCCAGGTGCCTCTGAGTGCCTGCTCTTTCCTCCCTGTTTGTCAGGGGAGGGAGTTGTTGATCTGGTTCTTGTCCAAGGATCCTATGGCAGGCTCTGGGCCAGGGGCTGTAGCAGCCCTGGTCCCCATGCTGGTCCCAGGGACCTTATCATCCCAGTGCAAGCTCTTTACCATCTCTTTTTCTTTTTTTAAAGATTTTATTTACTTATCTTCAGAGGGGAAGGGAAGGAGAGAGGGAGCAAAATATCAATGTATGGTTGCCTCTCGTACGGTCCCCTGCTGGGAACTGGCTCCGCAACCCAGGCTTGTGCCCTGACTGGGAATTGAACCACAATCCTTTGGTTTGCAGGCCCATGCTCAATCCACTGAGCTACACCAGCCAGGGCTACCATCTGTTTTTCAATGTCCTCTACAATTTTAGCTTCCAACCTTTATATATGCTGGGATTATGTTCACTCTGCTCCTGAGAAGATCTGCTAGGTGTCCAGCTGGGCGCAGGGGTAAGTGGACTCCACTCCCACCTATTTCACTACCATCTCCCTCTTGTGAATTCCATTTTACTCAAAAGTGATTTAATCCTAGCAGTAATTCTTATAAAGCCATTATAATCTGAAATCTTATATGGAAATACAACTATAATGAAAATTATTTTGCTGTGTATAATACGTACTTTGTTGCCCAAATTTTTTAGGGAAAAGTATGGGTGCGCATTATACACAGGGCAGTGCAAATTCCCATATATAATGTAAATTATGCATGGAAATTAGTACTAAAATGTAGGTGCACATTATACGTAGGAATGATTTATGCACAGCGAAATACAATAATCTGAAACATTTAAGTCATTGTATCAGGGTTCTTTTTATAACTTAGAGTCAAAATTAATAGAGTCAACAAATACCATAGAAAATGGTATATCTTAATTGAATATATTAATAGCATTAAAATAATGTTGGACTCGTAAGAGGTCGTTTGACCAGACTCATATAATTTTTATGAGCTATCATTCTTGGCTGGCCTTGACAGATTTACAAAAAACCTTATTTTGGAGGAAGAAGTAGTTAGGTTGGTGTGTCACCAAGGGATGCAAGGCTGACAGCCCACCAAGTGGCTTTACTAATGAAGTTTCCTTGGTGAAGTCATTCTATAGGAGATGCTTTTAGATATAGTCCTCAGCTATTGTGTAGGCTCAGTTTCTTTTTACAGATGAAGGGGGCAAGAGATGGGGGGAAGACCCCAAAACGAGATGAAACTGAAATTTAAACAGTTGAATCTTCTGACTCTAGAATTTTACTTAATTATGCCTGCTCAGTCTATTGCTCAGGTTTTTAACTCTGTTCAAGTTGTTGTTGGATACACTGTGTACACTTCCAAAATCATGCAAAATCACATGGTGGGTACTTTATAAATGTTCCATTGAGTAGAAAAGTCTTAATCTGTTGAACTGTGTTCTTGTGACCACACAGTTTTCAGATTCAAAATAAGTTTTATTCATAGCTCTAGAGATACTATAAGATAACTAGCACATAGGTCATATTTGAGCTTGGCACCGACCAGCTGTGAATGGTACACATATTAAAATTGCACATTATGTGGGGTGTTATGAGGCTAATTTACCTGAAAGTGAGGAGAAAATGCCTATGGTCACAATGAGAACACTCCCTTCACTTTTCTCCTAAATTGTAAAGTGGAAAAAGTCACCAAAAATGCCCCTTCTTTGCTCTTGCCAGTGTGGTTCAGTTGGACTGTTAGCCCACAACCTTTCATTTATGGGTTTGCTTCCCAGTCAGGGCACGTATGCAGGTTGTGGGTTTGATCCCTGGTCCAGGCATCTAGGGGGAACAACCAATCTATTCTCTCTCGCATCAGTGTTTCTCTCACTCTCTCTAAATGCAATAGAAAAATGGCCTTTCTTTCACTATTATAAAATATCTGGACTTCTGGCCAAGATGGAGGCATAGGCAGAAACACAGCCAAAACACAGAAAATTGAACTGTACGGAAGTCTGACAACAACAAACCATTCAGCCAGACCTGTAAGAGGGGCGGGATCAGCGGCTGGTGGAGTGGGTTCAAGCAGGAAAAAGTGGCCAGACCAACACAGCTACACAGGCAGCGGCTGGAAGATCCCAGGTGTGGGGTGGCAACAGGTAGACCCAGTGACGGTGCAAGGTGGCTGGCTGATCACGGTCACGCATTCACACACAGATAAACCAGGCAAAGGAGCAGTGAGACAAAGCAGGCAGGCTAGGGCCCCAGCAACAGGAATTAAAGCCTAAAAGAACCAATTGGAAAAACGTTCGGGGTCAAGGTTCTGGGAGAAGCTCCCAGGCTCACATAGAGTTTGTTGGAGAGACCCACAGGGTCCTGGAGGGTGCACAAGCCCACACACCTGGGAGCCAGTACCAGAGGGGCCCTGTTTGCTTGCAGGAAGCAGCAGAGGGGACCGAAATCTGAGAGAGAGCGGAATACACGCCATTGTCCCTCTCTGAGTCTGCCCCCACATACACTGTCACAACCCAGAGACTAGGTTGCTCCACCCTGGTAAACACCTAAGGCTCTGCCCCTCATACCTAACAGGCACGAACAGACCAAAACATTATGGCTCAAGTACAGCTTAAAGCTCCAGAGCCAATACTTCTAAGGGACCAAGAGATGGCCAACCTATCAGATGCAGAGTTCAAAACACTGGTGATCAGGATACTCAACAGAACTGGTTGATTTTAGTCACAAAGTAAATAAAGGTTAAACTGATTGAAATGGAGGGAAATGCACAGAAAACCAATAGTGATGGAAAGGAAATTGGGGCTCAAATCAAGGGAGTGGACCAGAAGGAAGGAAAAAAATGACCAAACAGAAAAGAATGAAGAAACAAGATTTCAAAAAAAAATGAGGCGAGGCTTAGGAACCTCCAGGACATCTAAACGCTCCAACATCTGAATCATAGGGGTACCAGAAGGGGAAGAGGAACAGCAACAAGTGGAAAACTTATTTGAGCAAATAATAAAGGAGAAATTCCCCAGTCTGGCAGAGGAAATAGACTTCCAGGAAATCCAGGAAGCTCAGAGAGTCCCAGAGAAGTTGGACCCAAGGAGGAACATACCAAGGCACATCCTAATTACATTAGCCAAGATTAAAATGAAGGAGAGAATCCTAGAAGCAGCAAGAGCTAAGGGGATAGTCACCTACAAAGGAGTTCCCATCAGACTGTCAGCTGATTTCTCAAAAGAGACCTTACAGGCAAGAAGGGGCTGGAAAGAAGTATTCCAAGTCATGAAATCCAAAGACCTACATCCAAGATTGCTCTATCCAGCTAAGCTATCATTTAGAGTGGAAGGGCAGATAAAGTGCTTCTCAGATAAGAGCAAATTCAAGGGTTCATCACTAAGCCCTTATTCTATGAAATGTTAAAGGGACTTACCTAAGAAAAATAAGATAAAAAAGATGAACAGTGAAAGGATAGCAAACTCAGTTATTAACAGCCACACCTAAAACAAAAGCAAACTAAGTACAGCTAGATCAGGAGCAGAACCATCGAAATGGAGGGTTAGCAACAGGGGAGTGGAAGGAGAAGGGGGAGAAGATACAGAGAATAAGTAGCATAGACAGTAGGTAGAAAATAGGGGAAGGGCAAGAATAGTATGGGAAATAAAGAATCTAAAGAACTTACGACACATGGACATGAACTAAAGGGGAATGCGGGCAAGAGGGGGTGTGGGGGGAATGTGACAACTGTAATGGCATAATCAATAAAATACGTTTTTAAAAAAAGTTTAGGGATCTCATTCAGCATGGATGCTGTGGATTGTAAGCAACAGAACACTGAGGAACCTTGGCTTAACCAATAGGCATTTGTTTTTTTTCATCAAATAACAAATCCACATATAGGTGGTTCCAGAATAGAATTCAGCTACTCAGTGATGTTAAGGTAAGCCTTCTTTTCTTCATTGTTTCCTCATCATCACAAGATAACTGCTAGCAACCAGAGGGTGACAATAACTCCCAGCACAAAAAGAAAAAAATGTCTTCTCTTCACTGCTGTTCTTTTTATCAGAGAAGAAAATATTGCCTCAAATCTATCTGGAACTACTCTGTCCAAAATGGTCACCATTAGCCACATACAACTTTTAAAAATTGTTTTTATAAATTCAAGTAAAATTTAAAATTAAGGTCATGTAGATAATGAGGTTTCCATCTTGGATACCTGGGATGTGGTAGCTTGGTTTATAGAAGAACTAGCTGGTTTTCATTCACAGCAGATAATCAGAATATAGGTCACCCCTCAGAGCAAATGTACAGTTGTGAAAGTCACTGCCTTTGTGTGTCAGCCACGACTTTATGCCTTTATGTAATGTGACTTCATTTTACATGGCACAATGTTTTCAAGTACTTGTGTACAGATTGCATTCCAATATTATTTATTAGCTTATAATTTTTGATGGGTTGGACTTCAATTTAATTATAAATTGTTCCAGTTGTGTCAGTAAACTATGGCCCTACACATATAGGACTAGAAATGAACATGTGGCTTCAGTAAAAGTTTGTTTCGTGGAAGTGAGCCAGGATAGTGAGAAGCTAAGAATATTTCTGGGCGAGTGGAATGGGGAAACTGACAAGAAAATTAAACAAGGACAAACAGTTCTAAAAATTTACAGCCAGCTAGTGAATCATAAGGACTTCTCTTCTCTAACCAAGGATTCTTGAGAGTAAATATTTTATACCTCTCCTCTCTAAACACAGAATACAGAGCTTAAATCACCCTGGGCAGTGAGAGAGAGAGAGACCTTATTTATGCCATTGTACCGCCTAAACTCAAGTACCAAGAAAACCGGGGGAACAAATAACAACTGATTAAAGCCAGACAGACTCAAGATAATCTCAAATTCCCCTATAAGCTTATTTTGATGCATCAGCTTGAAAGTTTTATTCTACTGAAATCCACAAAATTTTCACCAGCAGAAAACCAATAAAAACCCTTAAGACAGAGCCAATGTGGACTCTAGAGCACTCCATGCTCCTTAGTGGGCTGGAATGTTCAACTTCCTCCTAAACTCAAGGCTCCTCATGTGACTTACAACCAAGGTGCATCTGACAGTGGCAGCTCATCTTGGGATTACCCCTGATCCTGTCTCTTGACTTGCCAGTGCCTTGGCTCACTTCTTTTCTGTAAAGTTCCTAGGGAACCAAAGCAGAGCACTGCATATGCTCTCCTGTTGCTTCCTCTACCCTAAGTGTTTCATTGGTTTCACTGTTCTCAACTTGAATGAACACACTCTCAAAGTCACCTGGACCTTGTTGGCAAATTGTTTCAATATGAAGGCATGAACCCACACACTACAGTCCCACCTAAGGCATACCCTCTCCATTCTCAGGCCAGTTTCATAAAACCACCATTGCCTGTTCCTAATTTGAATAGGACTGTTACGTTAAATTCTATGCTCAGAAAAGAAGGAGAATGAGTGTTCCACGGAGTGAGCTCTTTTGAATGAGTTTAGTTAAAACCAAAGAAATGCAGTCTCTCTCCCGAGGGATGGTAAGTGCTAATTAAGTAGTTATTGCTGCTCAAATAGAAAATTCAACTAAATGTTGAGTGAAGTAAAATGTAGCCCATCAAGTAATTTAGCATCTAATGTGACCATTTCAAGCTATAAAATAGTGATGGGAAAATTTAGAAAGATATTATACATAATGGGCACATTATTGAAGGTAGAGACACTTAAGTGTAACATGTATAAATATTTACTATTAAAATATGTTATAAATATATGACCCTTGTACAATAACCAAAAAAATTACTTAGCAAAAAGGGAAGGATCAGTCAATGCTAATAGTTCCATTTTCTACAGTTACTACTGGTAACAGATTGGTGCATACATTTCTAATTCAATTTCATAATTATATCACTATATTTGTTGAAGGAAAACCTTTAAATGTGCTTGAGGAGTTATGTTAAAAAATATGTAATAGAGTGAACATTTTTTACAATCATATACACACATACGTACATACACACAAAATTATGCTATGTATATATATATGAGTACATATTGTCCATACAACTTTCAAATTAATAACTTTATTTCTTTAACTATTTTGTTTCATGAAATATATTTTATATAAACTGGTAGTGTCAAAAATTATCATTTTTGCTATTATAAATCTATTGTTGGGATATGTCCCTCTTATTTATTTAGGATAAAGCTTAGAACTCCTAAGAGGGCAAGAAAGAAAAAGAACAGAAGTGTCCATCCTGGTTTCAGGCACTGCATCAGGCCAGGCCAGGCCAGGGTTAGACATCTAACTGGACCAGCCAGGGTCAGATGTCTAGCTGGACCAGGTGCTAGCCCATCAGCATGTACTTCCTATTGATGTGCATTGTTCTTGAACTCTGGAAGTGGATCTAGAGGAACAGGAGAAAAATAAACATTCACACACACATACCTGATTTTTCCTGGAGACAGGAATCATGTCACTGCCTTTAAGGGAACTCCTGCCAATGAACCTCCCCTTCCCAGGTCATCTTCCCAGGCTGCAGTTCTCTCACCTTCTGGTGTTGCACCCTGGGGATCTGGATATTTCAGATTGACCCAAAGAAGTTGGGCCCCGCACAGCTGCTGTGAATTTGGGAAGTCGACCTGCACCAAGGCCAGCTTCAGATGGAACAAGGAAAAATGTAGGGGCTGGCTGAATGCCTGCACCTGGCCAGGCCAGACTACCTACCCCTGTAGAAGCAATAGCCCTGGGGAGAGTTGGGCAGCACAGTGAGAGTCAGGAATTCTCCTATGCTCTCCTCTCAGGGAAACATTTTTTGGGGACAAGGCCTCTGTGCATGCCCATGTCTAACCAGGGGACACCCCAATGCCAACCCTGACCCCTGTGGGCTGTCCTGGGAATGGCGGGCATAGCAATGCAACAGGTTCAGCATTGAGACCTTGTGAGAGTTTTCTTTCCAATGACATTTATTTTCAGGGTCTATACAATGCCTACCCCAACCTGTCATGCACCTGCTCATCTGGACTGAGGTCTGAGGTAGATTGGTGAGCAGGCTCTGACCACATCTCCTGCTTGGAGCCTGGGGATGGTGGTGAGGAGAGTTGACTCTGGAGAGAGTCCAGCTGAGCAGAGTGGACTGTGGTGGGATAGGGACCCTAGAGCAAAATGCAGCCCAGCATTTCTCCAGTTCCATGAGGCCAGGGGCCCCATTCACAGTTCTCACTATTCTATCCTCTAGTGATGGAAGCCACCAGGGATCAGGCTGCCCTTGGAAATTAGATCTATAAGATCTCGCTGTTGCCAGACCCTCCCTCCAACACCCACTGTGCTCACAACACAGGATGTCTTCCTCCTGAACATAGATACCACCCACCTATTTATTTGATCCCTTAGGGGACTGTCCATTGTCATAAGCAGATAGGCCTTCAGGGGTCCAGAACACCTTGATTGTCTCCAGTGTAATGGATAGAGTATAGTACCAGCGAATGGTATCTATTGTGAGTGACTGATTCATTGAGTACTGATTTATTGAGAACTGAGGGCCTGGGATAGGGTCTGCTTCATTCACTGAGTTATGCTCAGTGACTCTATTAAAACCTACTTGTATTAGCAGCTTCATACATACTGTGGAATAAATGAAGTCCAACCAGAACCATCCCATATATCTGAGTGATCCTCCAGAGCCCTATTGTCTCCAGAAAGCTCAAATATGGACATGCCAAAGACAGCACCAATATTAGCAAAGTGCTTACCCCAGTACTTGACAAATTATTTTGCATTTGATATCCAAGCTCAGAAACACCACGGGCCATAATGCGTGAGGCAGGTGAATTTCCATGGTGGACAGAAAAAAAAAAATTGCCATGAACTGCTGTACCACATCCAGAAGCCCTTTCTGTGGAGCCAGGAGCCAGCTAAGACCTGCCTGGATTGTTCCCACTGTAGTCTCTGTGAGAGCCATATGAGGTTTGTCCTCAATCATCCCAAATTTGAAAGGAATAAAGTGAGGATTAGGGAGATATGGTGACATTTTCATGCAATTTCGTTAGGAGTGGGACAAAATTACAGCTGTTTCAGAAAGGGGACACGTGCTCACTGAGAAAGCAGGTCATCCAACCATATTTTGGCTCTGCCCAAAGCCGGGTGTGTGGAATTGAACATGGTGAGGCGGGAGATATATCCACTGAGGAAATCTAGATCCATAATATCTGCCACATTCTTCAGCATTTGTCCCTTGAGGGCCTGTCATGTGAAGGAATCATATAAGTTAAGCATGAACTCAGCTGCAACTTGGGTGGGACCAGTATAGATATCCATCAGTGGCATCATCATGAAACATCAAGAACACTGAGGTCTAGATCTTGGCCAAAACTCCTAGCCCCTCAAGGACTTGTGCAAGAGAAGGGTGAGGAGAGCCCATGCTGAATAGGGTTTTATCAATAGATTTTAAAAGTACCCATCTAAATTTGTAGGATGGGGCTGTTGATACCAATTTTAATTTCTAGACATTTCATTTAAGATGAGGCATAACAGATTTTCCATGCTAATAGTCTGTATGAAGAGCTTTGTACCCACAAAACCTGAAAGAGCACCCTCATTATTGAGATGAAATCGCACAGGTTTGGGTATGTCAAATGGCCGAAGGTCACACAGATTAGAACCGAGAACTGTCCAAAGCTGGGGATGTATGGTATTTCCTCTGAGTTACTTGAGCCTCTATTCCTCACATGGATGGCAAAAGTTTGGGGAAAGGTTTGGTGATGCCTCACTGGACAAAGCTCATCACTAGGCATGAGTCTCAGCCTATGACTCGGGAATGTTCAATCCTTATGGATGGAAAATGCAGACAGGTGAGTCAAAGGAACTTGCGAAAAATGGAAATCGAGGAATACTGGGATTGTGTTGGACATGTTGAAATCAGACTGGTAAATTATTCTTTATTTTTACATATGCTGTTGTTCAATGACTATTCTTATTTTCCCTGCACTGCTCTAAACATAAACACTAGAGAAACACTTGGGTCAGGCTGAACGCAACACAGCAGTCATCATCAAAAAGTTCTGTTGGAACTGTACTGCTAGAGATTAGCATTCTGGAATCTTGCCGTGGCTGATAATATTCTACTTGTGTATGTCTTCCTATTTCAAGATAGTACAAGTAAACGTTGTGTTCTTAAGTTTGTCATCCAAATTCCATGACTTCGGAAACCCTAGAACTTCAGAATGTGCCTGAATTAGTATGTCCTAAAGGAAGTTATTAAGGTTAATTCAGTGATATGGGCCTTAAGGCAATACAACCAATCACCTTCCAAGAGGATGGGAGGACACATAGAAGCACAGAGGGGATTCCATATGAGAAAGAGTGAGAAGACAGCCATGTATGAGCAAGGAAGAAACCCCTCAAAAGGAGCCAGCCCTGCTGACACCCTCACTTCTAACTCCTTTTGTTTGGAATTGTGAAAAATTAAGTGTCTGTACACCATCCACTGGGGTCCTATGTTATGGCAGCCCCAGCTTACTTACTCAAGTACTTGTACACACTTAAGTGATCCTAGCAGGACTTGCAGGACTGCTGATGTGGCACCTGTAGTGAGTGACTCCATGTCCACCAGCTCTGAGAGGCTGCATTGGTGTGGCAAACAACCTCCATTATTGAAGAAGTTCTGCAAGACTCTTGACCTCACTGCTCTGCAGATATCTGGGGCTGGTAGTTTAAAAACAACATACACTGAGACGGAAGATGGCTGAGCAAGAGCCAGAGAGAAGCATATAACTTCAGACATACAAAACTAGTTTTGGCACAACCTTTCTGGTAAGGAGTAGGGTACAGACTCAAGAGGGCTGTCTGGGTGCTCCCAGGCAGCAGGGCGAGGATGGATCCCCTGGGGAAGTGGGTGGTTGGATCCCCTGGGGAAGATTGGGGTCTAATCCCTAAACTAGGATTCCCAGCCTAAAACACCAGAGCCAAAAAAGCACACAAATAGCAATGAGCAGCAAAAAGTGGCAGGGTTGCTCTCTGCCAGAGACAGATGGTTGGACACACTCAAGGGCCATTTAAGGGCTAACACAAATTTTCATTTCCAGCCACTTAACAGGGGATTTAAAATCAAGATATTATCCTTAATATCTGGATAATAGAGATAACAGAAGGAGAAGAAGAACAAGGGATAGAAAATCTATTCAAAAAAGTAATGAGGGAAAACTTCCCTAATTTGATGAGAGAAAAAAAATCACACAAATTCAGGAATCACAGACAGTCCAAATCAAGAGGAACCCAGAGAGGCCCACTTCGAGACACATCATCATCAAAATAGAAAAATTTCAAGACAAAGAAAGGATCTTAAAGGCAGCCAGGGAGAAAAAGGTAGTAACATAAAAGACAGCCCCTATAAGGTTAGCTACTAACTTCTCAATAGAAACACTCCAAGCTAGAAGACAATGGCAAGAAATATTCCAAGTAATGAGAACCAGAGGCCTTCAACCAAGCTTACTTTATTCAGGAAAGCTCTCAATCAAGATAGAAGGCCAAATAAAGAGCTTCCAAGACAAAAGAAGTCTAAAAGAATACACCTCCGCCAAACCAGCTCTGCAAGAAATACTAAAAAATCTACTTTAAGGAAAGGAAGAAAAAGAGAGAGAATGAAAAGCACAGGTATAAAAATGACAATGAATAAGTACCTATCAATAATATTCTTAAATATAAATGGAATAAATACTCCAATCAAAATATGTACAATAGCTGAATGGATAAGAAAGCATGACCCACACATTTTCTGCCTACAAGAGACCCACCTCAGGACAAAAAAACCTACACAGACTATAAGTGAGGGGCTGGAAACAAATTTTCCAAGCAAATGGTCAGAAAAAAATAAGCTGGGGTAGCAATAGTCATATCAGACAAAATAGACTTCAACAAAAGGGCCATAAAGAGAGACCCAGAAGGTCACTTTAAAATACTCAAGGGAAGAATCTACCAAGAAGACATAAACATTGTAAATATATATGCACCCAACATACGAGCACCCAAATATATAAAGAAAATGTTAGAGGACTTCAAGAAAGACATAGACAGCAACACAATTATAGTTGGGAATTTTAACACCCCACTGTCAAAAATGGACAGATCTTCCAAATAAAATATCAACAAAGATATTGTGGAATTGAAAATGTCCTAGATGAAATGTACTTGACTTATATACATAGAACCCTTCATCCCCAGGAGTTAATACACATTCTTTTCAAGTGAGCATGGAACATTTTCAAAGATAGACCAGATGATAGGACACAAAACAAGCCTGAACAAATTTAAGAAAATTGAAAACATCATTTTCTCTGATCACAAGGGACTGAAACTGGAAACCAACCCCAAGAGAAAAGACCAAAAACATTCACAATCATGGAGATTGAATAGAATGCTATTAAACAATGAGTGGGTCAAGAATGAAATTAGGGAAGAAATCAAAAAGTTTATGGAAACAAATAAAAATAAACTCAAAACAACCCAAAACTTATGAGACACAGCAAAGGCAGTTCTGAGATGGAAGTTCATAGCAATACAGGCCTACCTAAAAAAGATAGAAACATTTCAAGCAAACAACCTAGCCCTATGCCTACAAGAACTTGAAGAACAACAAAGACAGCCCAGAGGAAGAAGAGGAAGGAAATAACCAAGATCAGAGTGGAATTAAATGGCATACAGACTAAAAGCACAATTCTAAAAATTAATGAATCCAGGAGTGGGTTCTCTGAAAAGATAAAAAAAACCCAACAAGCCTTCAAACAGTCTCATCAAGAAACAAAGAGAGAGGACCCAAATAAACACAATCAGAAATGAAAGAAGAGAGATTACAACTGACAGCACAGAAATACAAAGGATTGTAAGAAATTACTATGAAGAACTGTATGCCAAGAAACTTGAGAACTTAAGTGAAATGGACACAATGCTAGAAAAATATAATCTTCCAAAACTCAACGAAGAAGAAGCAGAAAGCCTGAATAGACCAATAACAGCAAATGAAAGTGAAGCAGTATACAAAAAATCTCCCAAAGCACAAAAGCCCTGGACCAGATGGTTTCACAGGAGAATTCTACAAAGTATTTAAGGAAGAGCTAACCACTATTCTTTACAGGCTATTCCAAAAAATCCAAAATCGTGGAAGACTCTCAAACTCCTTTTTATGAAGCCAGCATCATCCTAATCCCAAAACCAGATAAAGATACAACAAAGAAAGAAAACTTCAAGTTCTCTGATGAACATAGGTGCTAAAATCCTCAACAAAATATTGGCAAACCGCATCCAACAATACATTAAAAAGATCATTCACCATGACCAACTGGAATTCATCCCAGGTATGCAAGGATGGTTCAATATTCGCAAATCAGTAAATGTAATATATCATATAAAAAAAAAGCAAAGACAAAAATCACATGATCATATCAATACATGCAGAAAAAGCTTTTGATAAGGTACAATACCCATTTATGAAAAAAACACTCAGCAAACTGGGAATAGAGGGAGCATTCCTCAATATAATAAAGGCCATATATGAGAAACCTACAGCCAACATCATGACCAAGGGGAAAAAATTAAACTTTTTCACTAAGATCAAGAACAAGACAAGGTTGCCCACTTTCACCACTTCTATTCAATATAGTATTGAAAGTTTTAGCCACAGCTATCAGACAAGAAAAGGAAATAAAAGGCATCCAAATAGGAAAGGAGGAAACTAAACTGTCACTGTTTGCAGATGACATGATAGTGCACATGGAAAATCCTATAGACTCTACCCTGAACTGCTCAAACTAATAAATGAATTTGGCAAAACAGCAAGATACAAAGTCAATATCCAGAAATAAAAGGCATTTTTGTATACCAGCAATGAAAGACCAGAAGCACAAATCAAGAAAATCCCATTCAATATAGCAAAAATAAAAATAAAATATCTAGGAATAAACCTAGCCAAGGAGGTAAAAGAACTGTACTCAGAAAATTACACAACAATGAAGAAAGAAATCAAGGAAGACACAAACAAATGGAAACATATACCATGTTCATGGATTGGAAGAATTAACATCATCAAAATGTCCATACTATCCAAAGAAATTTACAGATTCAATGCAATACCTATTAAAGTACCAATGACATACTTTACAGACATAGAACAAACACTTCAAAAACTTATATGGAACCATAAATGACCCGAATAGCAGCTGCAATCTTGAGAAAGAAGAACAAAGTAGGAGGAATCACAATACCTGATACCAAACTGTATTATAAGGCCACTGTAATTGAAACAGCCTGGTACTGGCATAAAACCAGGCACATAGACCAATGGATTAAAACAGAGAGCCCAGAAATAAACCCAAATTTCTACAGCCAATTAATATTTGACAAAGGGGGCAGCAACATAAAATGGACTAAAGATAGCCTCTTCAACAAATGGTGTTGGGAGAACTGAACAGCTATGTGCAAAAAAAAAATGAAACTGGAGCACCTACTTACACCATACACCAAAATAAATTCAAGTTGGATAAAAGACTTAAATATAAGCCATGACACCATTAAAGTCCTAGAGGAGAACATTGGCAAGAAAATCTCAGATATTTCACTAAGCAATATTTTTACTGATATGTCTCCTAGAGCAAGGGACATACAGGAAAGAATAAACAAATGGGATCTCATCAAAATTAAAAGCTTTTGCATGGCTAAAGAAAACAGTATTAAAGTAAAAAGAGAACCAACTGTATGGGAAAACAATTGCCAATGATACCTCAGACAAGGGTTTAATCTCCAAAATATATGAAGAACTCACACAACTCCACTCTAAGAAGACAAGCAACCCAATTAAAAAGTTTGCAAAGGGACTTCCGCCAAGATGGAGGTGTAGGTGGAACCACCTTGCCTCTGTGCACAACCAAATCTAAGAACAACTATTTTTAACAACAATAAACACAACCAAGCCACACAGAAAATCGACAATACAGAGTCCGAAGACAACGAAATGCTCAGCTAAACCGGTAAGAGGAGCGAAGCCAGCAGCGGAGCAGGTTGGCAAGAAAAAATCCCCAAATGGGTGGTGCGCAGTGCTCGAGCAACCAAAGGCGCAGATCATGGGCTAGCTACGGGAGCACACAGGGAAGAGGCCCAGCAGGCTGTCTGCGGTCGGTTGCGCATCTGCGCATCTGCCTGTGGATAAACCAGTGAGGAGGGGAGCCTGCGCGGGGCAGCAGGCTCGCACAATTCTGATCAGATAAACAGGCCCGGGGCGAGTGGTGTGACTGGACAGACTGGGCTAGCAGAGAGGACCGCCATTGCTCCCTCTCTGACCACGCCCCCACACACAGCGTCACAAACCAGCAACCTGGGTCTCCCCGTCCTGGTAAACAACTAAGGCTTCGCTCCACTTACTTAACGGCACGAATAGACCAAAAATGGCTCTAGGACAACTCAGAGCCCCAGAACCGATCGATATAAGCGATGAAGAAATAGCCAGTCTTTCAGATGCACAGTTCAAAACACTGGTTATCAGGATCCTTACAGAACTGGTTGATTTTAGTCACAAATTAGAGAAACATATGGAAGCTAAACTAATTGAAATGAATGGTAATACAAAGGAAACCAATAGTAATGGAAAGGAGATTGGGACTCAAATCAAGGGAGTGGACCAGAAGGAAGAAGAAAAAAATCATCAAACAGAAAAGAATGAAGAAATAAGAATTCAGAAAAATGAGGAGAAGCTTAGGAACCTCCAGGACATCTTTAAACGTTCCAACATTCGAATCATAGGGGTACCAGAAGGGGAAGAGTCACCAGTGGAAACCTTATTTGAACAAATAATAAAAGAGAACTTCCCCATTCTGGCAGAGGAAATAGACTTCCAGGAAATCCAGGAAGCTCAGAGAGTCCCAAAGAAGTTGGACCCAAGAAGGAACACACCAAGACACATCATCATTACATTAGCCAAGATTAAAATGAAGGAGAGAATCCTAGAAGCAGCAAGAGATAAGGGGACAGTCACCTACAAAGGAGTTCCCATCAGACTGTCAGCTGATTTCTCAAAAGAGACCTTACAGGCAAGAAGGGGCTGGAAAGAGGTATTCCAAGTCATGAAAACCAAAGACCTACAACCAAGATTGCTCTATCCAGCAAAGTTTTCATTTAGAATGGAAGGACAGATAAAGTGCTTCTCAGATAAGATCAAATTCAAGGAGTTCATTATCACCAAGCCCTTATTCTATGAAATGTTAAAGGGACTTACCTAAGAAAAAGAAGATAAAAAAGATGAACAGTGAAAGGACAGCAAACTCACAGTTATCAACAACCACACCTAAAATAAAAGCAAATTATGAGGACACCTAGATCAGGAGTGAACCATAGAAATGGAGATCACATGGAGGATTAGCAACAGGGGAGTGGGAGAAGGAGAAGGGGGAAAAGGTACAGAAAATAAGTAGCACAGACAGTATATGGAAAATAGATAGGGGGGAGGGTAAGAATAGTATGGGAAATACAGAATCTAAAGAACTTGAGACACGTGTTCATGAACTAAAGGGGGGAATGGTGAGAGAGGGGTGTGCAGGGTGGAGGGGAAAAGAGGGGGAGAATAGAACAAATGTAATGGCATAATCAATAAAAATGTTAAAAAAAGAGGATAAAAACATTATAAACATATATGCACCCAACATAGGAGAATCCAACTACATAATGAAAATTTTGAAGGAATTCAGAAAAGAGAAAAGCTGCAACACATGTAGACCTGGGGATTCAACATCCCACTGTCAAAATGAATAGATCTTCCAAACAAAATATAACAAGGATGTTGTGGCATTGTGTAGGGGACTGGTTTGTCTTGGCCTGGCAAATGTGACTCAACTCTGTATGGAAAACCTACAGATGTGAAGTGGTGGGCAGGAGCCAGATCTTCAAACCGAGTTTTCCCATGGGAATCAGGCCTAGAAAATACTTACAGACTTTTATGGCTTGCTCTTGCTAAAACTCCCTCACCCTGGTCTAAAGCAACAAATGTATATTGATTATCCTTAAGGTAACTTCCAAAGCCTGTGTGAGCTCTCCCAAGGACAGAGCTAATCAGCTCATCGCCATCCCCATTTGCATGTTATTTTTATTTCCTTGACTGTACCTAAAATGTAGACAATAATGTTCTATGTGATAGATAATAAATCTTTCTATGATGTAAGACCCCAGGAAAACAATAAAAGCCTGTCTAGGCAAGGGTCGGGGTGCTCCCCTCTTGAGGGAGTGGCCAAGGCACCATAGTCACTCTCCCCTTGAGAGTGTAGTTGTGCCTGTTCCCTTTTTCCACACAGGATTGTTGTTTCCTGTGCATTGATTCTTGTCATCAACCACAACAGGTGGACTCTGCTAGACAGGGTCTGCAACAGCATTGAACTATGCCCTAGATCAAATAGACTTCACTGATACATGTTTGTGTGTGTGTGTGTGTGCGTAATATATATAAAGGTGACATATATATATATAACACCTTTCATCCTAAAGAAGCAAAATATACGTTCTAATCAAATGAGATGGAATATTTCAGATAGACCACATGACAGGACACAGAACAAACCTCTACAAATTCAGGAAAATTAAAATCACATCAAGCATCTTCTCAGACCACAAGGGCCTGAAACTAGAAACCATCCACTAAAAACTCAAAAACACTAAAAATCAGTGAGATTGAATAGCATGCTATTAAATAATGAATGAGTTAAGGATGAGATCGAGGAGAAAATGAAAATGTTTTTGGAAACAAATGAAAATGAATTCACAACAGTCCAAAACTCATGGAAGACAGAGAAGGAAGTTCTGAGAGGGAAGTTCATAGAGATACAGGTGTACCTAAAATAGAAACATTTCAAATAGACAACCTAACCCCACACCTATAAGAACTGGAGGAACAATAACAAAGACAGCTCAGAACAAGTAGAAGGAAGGAAATAACCAAGATCAGAGCAGAATTAAATTACTTGAAGATTAAAGGAACAATTCTAAGAATCAATAAATCTAGGAGCTGGTTCTTTGAAAAGATAAATAAAATCAGCTAGCTTTTCAGCAAACTCATCAAGAAAATAAGAGAAAGGACCCAAAGAAACTAATCAGAAATGAAAGAGGAGTGATTGCAACTGACACCACAGAAATACACAGGATTGTAGGAAAGTACTACAAAGAACTATATGCCAAGAAGTTTGACAACCTAGGTGAAATGGACAAATTTCTAGAAAAAAAAATCTAAAACTGAATGAAGAAGAAGCAGAAAGCCAGAAAAGACAAATAGCAGCTGATGAAATCAAAGAAGTAATAAAAAAAAAAAAACTCCCAGCACACAAAACCCTTGTATGGATGGTTTCACAGGAGAATTTTACAAAACATTTAAGGAAGAGCTAACCCCTATCCTATACAGACTATTCAAAAAAAAAATCCAAGAAGACAGAAGACTCCTAAACTCTTTTTATGAAGCAAGCATAACACTAAACACCAAACCAAATAAAGACACAATGAAGAAAGAAAACTACAGGCCAATATCAATGATGAACATACGTGCTAAAATCTGCACAAAAAAAAAAATACTGGCAAACTGCATCCAGCAATACATCTAAAAGCCATACACTATGATGAAATGGGCTTCAAAAGAACATGGAACATTTTCAAATATAGACCACATGACAGGACACAAAACAAGCCTTAATAAATTCAAGAACATTGAAATAATATCAAGCATTTTCTCAAACCACAAGGGCCTGAAATTAGAAACCAACCCCAAGAAAGAAACTCAAAAAACACTAAAATTCAGTGAGACTGAACAGCATGCTATTAAATAATGAATGAGTTAAGAATGAGATCAAGGAGAAAATCAAAATGTTTCTGAAAACAAATGAAAATGAACTCACAACAGTCCAAAACTCATGGGACACAAAGAAAGCAGTCCTGAGAAGGAAGTTCATAAAGATACAGGCCTACCAAAAAAAAAAAAAAGAAACATTTCAAATAAACAACCTAATTCTACACCTACAAGAACTCGAAGAACAACAACAAAGACAATCCAGAGCAAGTAGAAGGAAGGAAATAACCAGATCAGAGATGAATTAAATGACATAGAGATTAAAAGCACAATTCTAAGAATCAATAAATCCAGGAACTGGGTCTTTGAAAAATAAACAAAATTGACAACCTTTAAGCATATTCATTGAGAAAAAAGAGAGAGGACCCAAATAAACACAATAAAAAAATTAAAGAGAAGAGATTACAAGTGATACCACAGAAATACAAAGGATTGTTAGAAATTACTACAAATAACTATATGCCAAGAAATTTTAAAACCTAGGTGAAATGGATGAGTTCTAGAAAAATATAACCTCCCAAAACTGAGTAAAGAAGAATCAGAAAGCCCGAACAGAACAATAACAGCTGATGAAACTGAAACAGTAAAAAAAGCTTCTGACACACAAAACCCCTGGAACAGATGGTTTCACAATTCTTCTTTGTAGAAAGGAGAATTCTACAAAGCATTTAAGGCAGAGCTAACTCCTATTCTGCACAGATTATTCCAAAAGATTGAAGAAGATGGGAGACTTCCAAATTCTTTTTATGAAGCTAGCATCATCCTAATCCCAAAAACAGATAAAGACATACAAAGAAAAAAAAACTTCAGGCCAGTATTGCTGATAAACATAGATGTTAAAATCCACAACAAAATATAGGCAAACCTCATCCATCAATACATTATAAAGACCATACACCATGATCAAGTGGATTCATAGCAAGGTTGCAAGGATGGTACAATAGTTGCAAATCAATACACATAATACACCACATAAAACAAAAAGACAAAAATCACATGATCACATCAGTAGATGTGGAAAAAGCATTTGATGAAGTATAGCACCATTTTATGATAAAAACAGTCAGCTAAGTAGTAATGAAGGAGCATTCCTCAACATAATAAAGGCCATAGATGAGAGACGTAAATCTAACATTATACCCAAAGGGCAAAAACTTAGAGCTTTCCCACTAAGATCAGGAACAAATAAGAATACCTGCTTTCACCACTGCTACTCAACACCGTACTGTAAATCCTAGCCACAGCAATCAGACAAGAAAAAGAAATAAACGGCATACAAATTGGAAAGGAGGAAACAAAACTGTCATTGTTTGCAGATGACATGATAGTGCACATAGAAAATCCTGTAGACTCCACCAAAACACAATTTGACCTACTAAGTGAATTTGGCAAAACAGCTGGATACAAAGTCAATACTCAGAATTCAAAGGCATTTTTGTACACCAACAATGAAACTTCAGAAACAGAAATCAGGAAAAAGAATTCATTTGATATAGCAATAAGAAAAATAAAGTACCTAGGAATAAATGTAAACAAAGAGGTAAAAGACCTGTTCTCAGAAAACTATACAACACTGAAGAAAAACTAAAGATGACACAAATAAATGGAAGCATGTACCATGCTCATGGATTGGAAGAATTAACATCTGTAAAATGTCCATACTACCCAAAGCGATTTATAGATTCTATGAAATCCTTATTAAAATACCAATGACACATTTCACAGATATAGAACAAACATTTCAGAAGTGTATATGGAACCATAGATGACCCTGAATAGCTGCAGCAATTTTGAGAAAGAAGAACAAAGTAGGAGGGATCACAATACCTGGTATCAAACTGCATTACAAGGCACTGTAATCCAAACTGCCTGGTACTGGCATAAAAATAGGCATACAGGCCACTGGTACAGAATAAAGAGCCCAGAAATAAACTGCAGTCTCTACAGTAATTTTTCACAAAGTTGGCAGCAGCATAAAATGATATGCCTCTTCAACAAAGGGTGTTGAGAGAGCTGGACAGCTACGTGCACAAAAATAAAACTCATCACCAACTTACTCCATACACAAAAATAAATTCAAGGTGGATAAAAAACTTAATATAAGTCTTGACACCATAAAAGTCCTAGAAGAAAACACTGGCAGGAAAATCTCAGACATTCCACGCAGTAACATCTTCACTGATATGTCCTGTAGAGCAAGGAACATAAAGAAAAGAGTAAACAAGTAGGACCTCATCAAATTAAACAGCTTCTGTATGGCTAAAGAAAATAGCATTAAAATAAAAAGGAAACCAATTGTATGGGAAAATATATTTGCCAATCATACCTTGGACAAGGGTTTGATCTCAAAATATGTAAAGAACTCACAAGACTCCAGTCTAGAAAGACAAAAACCCAATTAAAAAGTGGGCAAAGAACTTGAACAGACACTTCTTCTAGGAGGACATAGAGAAGGTCCAGAGACATATGAAAAGATGCTCAGTGTCACTAGCCATCAGAAAAATTCAAATTAAAAGCACAAAGATATATCACTTCACACCAGTGAGAATGGCCATCATAAATGAACCAACAAACAAGTGTTGGAGATATTGTGGAGAAAAAGGAATGTTAGTGCAATGTGGGTGGGAACAGAGACTGGTTTAGCTTCTGTGAAAACAAAATGGAATTTCCTCAGAAAACTAAAAATGGAACTGCCTTTTGACACATAAATTCCCCTCCTGGGATTATACCCTAAGAGCCCTGAAACACCAGTCCAAAAGAACCTATGCACCCCAAAGTTCACAGCAGCACAATTTACAATAGCCAAGTGCTGTAAGCAACTTAAGTGCCCATCAGTAAATGAGTGGATCAAAAAACTATGGTACGTTCACACAGTGGAATTCCACACAGCATAGAGGAAGAAGGAGATCCTACACTTTGTGACAGCATAATGGAACTGGAGAGCATGATGCTAAGTGAAATAAGCCAGGGGGTGAGGGACAAATACCATATAATCTCATCTTTAACTGGAACATAATCAACAAAAGAAAAAGGCAAGCAAAATACAACCAGAGACATTGAAATTAAGAACAATCTAGGAATAGCCAGAGGGGGGAGGTGACAGTGGGGAGAAGGGTTTTCAGGAGCTACTATAAAGGGCACATGGACAAAACCAAGGGGGAGGGTGGAAGCAAGGGAGGGAGGTGGGTTTGGCTTGGGTGGAGGGGAAAGGTAGGGAGAAAATGCAGACAACTGTAATTGAACAACAATAACGTAATCTTTTAAAAATTTGAAGCCTCGCTCTCCTTACTTACTTAGGTTAATGATAAAGAATTTAGCAAGGAGGATTTTGGGCCAAGATGGAGGCTTGGGTAGATACACTGAGATCATATGATATTTGTCTTTCACCACCTGGCTTATTTCATTTAGCATAATGCTCTTCAGATACATCCAAGCTGTCACAAAGGGAAGGAGTTCTTTCTTTCTGCTGTGTACTATTTCATTGTGTAAATGTACACTATTTTTTTTTGGTCCACCCATTTTCTGATTGGCACCCAGGCTCTTTCCAGCCCTTGGCTATTGTAAATTGTGCTGCTATGAACACAGAGGTGCATAGGTTCTTTTTAATTGGTGTTTCAGAAATCTTAGGGTATAATTCCAGGAGGGGAATTTCTGTGTCAAAAGGCAGTTCCATTTTTAGTTTGTAGAGGAAATTTATACTGTTTTCCTGAGTGGTTTCACTGGTAGCATTTCTACCAACGGTGTACTAGGGCTCCTTTTGTGCACATTATTAACATTACTTGATGTGTGTTGATTTGTTCATGATGGCCATTCTGACCACTGTAAAGTGGTAACTCATTGTGGTTTTACTTTTAATCTCTCTGATATCTATTGATGTTGAGCATTTTTTCACATGTCTCTGGGCCCTCTGACATCCTCCTTGGAAAAGTGCCTGTTTAGGACCTTTGTTCATTTTTTAATTGGATTGTGTGTCTTCTTGGTGTGGAGTTGTGTGAGTTTTTTATATATTTTGGAGATTAAACTCTTGTCCAAGATTTCACTGTCAAATATGTTTTCCCTTATGATTTGTTCCCTTTATATTTTGCTGATGTATTCTTTAGCTGCGCAGATGCTTTTTTATTTGATGTAGTCCCATTTGTTTAATTTTTATTTTATATTCCTTGCCCTAGAGATGTATCAGTGAAAATATTACTTGTGAGATATCTGAAATTTTCCTGCCTGTATTCTCCTCTAGATCTTTTATGGTATCTTAAAAAGACTTATGTTTAAGTCTTTAATCCATCTTGAGCTTATTTTTGTGAATCATGTAAGTTGTTGGTCTAGTTTCATTTTTTTTGCATGTACCTGTTGAGATCTCCCAACAGCATTTACTTTTTTTCCTTTTTTTACACTGTATTTTATTGATTATGCTATTACAGTTTTACCAATTTTCCCCCTTAACCTCCCCTCTGCCCTGCATCCCTCAACCCTCCAGCATTTCCCTTTTAGTTTATGTCCATGGGTTTTACATTTAAGTTCTTTGAATTCTCTGTTTCCTATACCATTCTTAACCTCTCCCCATTTATTTTATGCCTACCGATTATGCTTTTCATTCGCAGTACCATTCCCCACATTCTTTCCCTCCCTTTTCCTACTGAAAACCCTCCATGTGATGTTTATTTCTCTGATTCTGTTCCTGTTCTAGTTGTTTGCTTAGTTTTTGTTTTCATGGTTTTTCTTTCTGTGGAGGGTTCAGTTGTTGATAGTTGTGAGTTTGTTTTCATTTTACTGTTCATAGTTTTTGATCTTCAATTTCTTAGGGAAGTCCCTTTAACATTTAATTTAATAAGGGTTGGGTGATGATGAACTCCTTTAACTTTACCTTATCTGGGAGGAACTTCATCTGTGATTTCATTTAGAATGAATGAAAGAGGAACTTCATTCATTCTAAATGAAAGCTTTGCTGGAGAGAATAATCTTGGATGTAGGTCCTCCCTTGCTTTTCATGATTTCAAATACTTCTTTTCAGCCTCTTCTTGCCTGCAAGGTTTCTTTTGAGAAATCAGCTGATAGTCTTATGGGAACCCCTTTGTAGGTAACTCTCTCCGTTCCTCTTGATGCTTTTAAGATTCTTTATCTTTAATCTTGGGTAACTTAATGATGATGATGCAAAGATGATGTATTCCTCTTTGTGTCCAATTTCTTCGGGGTTCTCTGGGCTTCCTGAACTTCCTAGAAGTCTATTTCCTTCACCAGATTGGGGAAGTTTTTCTTAATTATTTGTTCAAATAATTGTTCAACTTCTTGCTCTTGTTCTCCATCTGGCACCTCTGTGATTCAGATATTGTAATGTTTAAAGTTGTCCCAGAGGTTCCTAAGCCTCTCCTCATTTTTTAAAATTATTTTTTCTTCATTCTGTTCTGGATGGATGTTTATTTCTTCCTTTTGTTCCAGATTGTTGATTTGAGTTCTGGTTCCCTTCCCATCATTGTTGGTTCCCTGAATATTTTGCTTTATTTCACTTTGGGTAGCCTTCATTTATTCCTTCATTTTGCAACCAAGCTCAATCAGTTCTGTGAGTATCTTGATTACCATTGTTTTGAACTCTCCATCAGATAGGTTGGCTATCTCCTCATCGCTTAGCTCACTTTCTCAGGTTTTGCTTTGTTCTTTCATTTGGGCCCTATTTCTTTGTTTCAGCTCACCTGTTACGTTGTAAGGGCAAGGGGCCTTAAGTATTTTCCAGGGTGGAGCAACACTTTTTGAGTCGTGGCACTTTCTGTGGGGGTAGGATAGGAGAGGGAACAATGCATCGCTTTCTCAGCTCTAGCCACAATTTCCAATGAACTCTTGCATGAGACTAGGTGTTTCTCCCACCATGGCAACACCCACCATAGTTTGCAGTTAGCTTTGAGCCTTACTTTCCCATTCAGCCAGCCCCATCTCACTCTCTTGGTCCTCCCCCGCCCCGCCTTGCCACAGGACCTCTCAGCCAGCTCCACCCACATGGTCCTCCTCCTTGCTGGGAGTCTTCTCCACCAGACCAGCTGCCCAGTTGCCCATCTCCTTCCAACCATTCTGGGTGAATGTTTCTTTATTTCCTTCATTGTTGAAGTTCCATGAAGTTTGATTTTCTGGCACTTCTGGTTGTTTATTGTTTTTACATTGGTTGTTATCCACCTTTTGGTTGTGTGAGGAAGTGAAGGGTTTCTTCCATCTTGGCTGGAACTCCCCAAAACCATTTACTGAAGAGGCTATTTTTACTCTACTTTGCGCTCTTGCTCACTTAATCTAAGTTGACCATAGAGGCATGGCTTTATTTCTGGGCTCATTATTCTGTTGCACTGATCTAAGTGTCTGTTCTTATGCCAGTCCAGGACTGTTTTGACTACAGTACCTTTGTAATATTATTTGATATCAGGTATTATGCTCCCTACTACTTTATTCTATCTCAAAATTGCTGTGGCTACTTGGAGTCATTTATGTTTCCATACAAAGTTTTGAAGTATTTGTTAAATATCTGTGAAATACATCATTTGTATTTTAATAGAGATTGCATTGAATCTATAAATTATTTGGGGTACTACAGACCTTTTAATGATGTTAATTGTCCTAGTCTATGAACATGATATGTGCTTTCATTTATCTGTGTCTTCCTTAATTTCTTTCTCCAGTGTCGTGTAGTTTTCTGAGTACAGGTCTTTTACCTCCTTGGTTAGGTTTATTCCTAGGTACTTTATTTTTCTTGTTGCTATAGTAAATGAAAAATTTTTCCTAATTTTTGTTTCTGATAGCTCATTGTTGGTGTAAAAAGTGCCTTTGATTTCTGAATATTGATTTTGTACCCTGTGTTTTGCCAAATTCATTTATTAGGTTGAGTAATTTTTTGGTGGAATCTATAGAATTTTCTATGTACACTATCATGTCATCTGCAAACAATGAGTTGTACTTCCTCCTTTTCAATGTGGATGCCTTTTATTTCTTTGTCTGGCCTGATCGTTATGGCTGGAACTTCCAATACTAGTTGGATAGAAGTGGTGAAAGCAGACACCCTTGCCTTGTTCCTGATCTTAGTGGAAAAGCTTTTAGTTTTTGCCCATTGAGTATGATGTTGGTTGGAGGTTTCCTATATATGGCCTTTATTATGTTGAGGTGTGGTTCTTCCCACTTCACTGTTTTTATCATAAATGGGTGCTGTCCTATATGAAATGTCTTTCACCATCTATTGGTACAATCACATGATTTTTGTCTTTTCTTTTGTTTATGTGATATATTACATTTATTGGTTTGCAAATATTTACAACCTAGCAATTCTAGGCCCAAACCAGAGTATGAAGTCAAGATTATGTAAACACACATGATGACTTGTGCTTGTTCATGTTTTTGAAAGATCCTCTTGGTCCTAGCTGTCTTGCATCCTGGTAGGAAATACAAATCTGAACCACTAGGAAGGCAGCATTGCTTGGCATTTGGAGGAGGTTAGACCCAGTGCAAACAAAGCAGGCCAGACTGGCTTGGCATCATGCAAACATCAGTCCTTTAAGTATATGAGGAAGCTGCTTGGCCAGCCTATGTAGCATTCTCTCCCCTTTCACAGATGCCCACCATTAAATACAGGATTCCCTAACTCAAAACATGAGTGAAAGAAAATAGAATTTTTATTTATGGATGGAAGAAAGTATTTAAAAAGTGTTCTCTTGGTGCCCTCAAAAATTTATTTTCTGGGCCATTAATCAAATAGATGTGGTGTTACAATTATTTGATTCACAATGGTGAACAGAAATAAAGGGCCAGTCTGAATTTCATTTGAGACATATGAAAAAATGGGATTCACTGTGCAGAGGTAGAGATTGTCATTTTCAGTAAATGTCTCCAGGATTTTGTCACCAAGGTGCAATAATGCCTGTGTACCACAAGATGGAGACTTTCAAACTGTTTATTTCCCAGTGTTTTCATTCCAGTTCCATCACCCTTTGGAAAGTGCAGGTCTGGGTTTGAGCTTGGGAAAGTGAGACAGAGTAATGTGAAGGCGCACAGCCTTTGAGGATACCTAGACCATTGTTCTTGTCATTGTTATACTGAACACACATCAGTCCTTGGCTCTCTCCTGATTAGCCTTGTACCAGCATTTTCCATGAAGACACAAAAGACACGCTTAGTAAGCGTGTGGGTGACACAGGGCCAGGGAGGATAACTGGTGCATTTGGATGACACTCTAAAGATTTTAGAAGAGAAGATTATGGCGATGAGATAAGTGGGAGCAGAATCCACTTCCCCCTGCACACAGTTGGAACACCTACCTGACCTTCTGAGGAACAGAGTGAACAGCATATATGAAGGTTGGAGGCCAAAATTATACAGGACATTGTAAAAACCATATGGTAAGGAAATTGCTTTGGGTTGATAAGGTCCCTGGAAGCAGTGTGGTGAATTACAGTGGCTGTAGCCCCAGGCCCGGCACTTGCCAGGCCAGCCACAGGATTCTTGGAAGAGACCCAGGTCAACAGCTCAGTCCCCTGCCAAAAGGGAGGTTTGAGCAGTGCACAATGAACTTGGATGCTTGAAGTCACTGGAGGGAATAAAGACAAAGTGGCAAAAGCACAGGGGTAGTATGCCCCTGCTGAGACTGTGGATGCCAGCTGGGTCATTACCAAAGAATTTGGGGAGCTGGTGATGCCTGGAGATGGGAGAAGAGTTGGGCCGTGACAGACCCTGACCCGGATAGTATCTGCTCTGGTTCAAAGTTGGGCTGTGTGAGAGACCAGGTGCTTGTTTGAAGTGGCAGGCTTGAAGAGGAATTGTTTTTTTAAAAAAAGACTATCCATGGCTGCCTAGGAAATTCTCCCACAGTGGAACTCTCCCACAGCAGCTGACCCCACTTCCCTTAGCTGCACGCCTGCAGCCTCAGTAGCCTAGGCCAAGGTCCCACTCCTGTCACCAGGACTGTGGCCATGGCCCTACTCTACATCCAGCTACAGCTGCAGAGGGCAGTGGTCCATGCACCTGCCCCAGCAGCAAGCCCAACCCAGCTGTTGCAGAAGCAGAGGCCCCCACCATGTTCAAGTGGTACAGCAGCCAAGGCTATGAGCTCACGCCCACAGCCCTGGGGGTGGCACATACCAGACCTCACAGCCCCCACCTCTGTGCCCCCTGCCCCTGCCACTGCAGCAGAGGAGGTCATGCACCCGAACTCGCAACCTCCACCACAGCAGTAGAGGAAGCCATGCGCACATGCCCACTGCCCCAGAGGCATTGGCTGCTTCCACTGCCTTAGACATGGTGGCACTCCTGTCCTGCAGGGCTGAACCGACTAGCTAAGAGTAATATGGAGGCACGCTCCTCACCCCTCCCAGAAGAGAGCAGCAGGGCTCAGGGAGTCAGCAGTCCAGAAAGACACCTCAGTGGGGGAGCCAAACTACCCTGACGAGACTTTGAGAGTCCCTAGCACCTAGGACAGCAAAGAGAGAGAAGATGGTGTGTGAGTTGCCCCTAACTGGTGCACCTAAAAGACAACACAACTAGTGGACTGAAGGTGCTGACGCATCATGGAAGGACACTAGGGGCCCAGCAGCAAACTGAGAAACTGGGCTAGAGGCTGGGCAACAGTGAAAAGCACAGTCCTGCTCAAAACCACAGGAAGGGAGAAAAGCAGTAACCCTATCCCTCTCACACAGCTGCAACCAGGAAGACCAGCAGAACTTGCTTGGCCAGTTTGAAGCCAGCAAAAGGCTTTATTTTTTATTTATTTCTTTATTTTTCTCTTTTTCTTTTTTCCACAAATGACACAATAAAACCTGGAGCTGTGAAAAGACCAGAGTAAGACCAAAAGAGTGATCATCCCAAAAACTGAGAAACTAAGACAAATTTCATTTTGCTATTCCTGAAAACTTGCAAGTGATTGTTTATTTCTATTATTATTTTTTCATTATTTTTCTTTTATATTATTAGTATTTTTTATTTAATTGTTGTTCAAGTACAGTTTTCTGTCTTTTACTCCCAACCCAGCTCAACCCCCAGTGCTCCCCACCTCCCTACCATTTCCACCTCCCTTAGTTGTTGACCATGTGTCCTTTATACTAGTTCCTGTAAATCCTTCCCCTTTTTCCCCTGAAATCCCCTCCCCTCTCCCCTCTGGTCACAGTCCACCTGTTCGCTATTTCAGTGTCTTTGGTTAAGTTTTGCTTACTTGTTTGTTTTGTTGTTTAGCTTCCTGTTAAAGGTAAGATCATATGGTATTTGTCTTTCAATGCCTGACTTATTTCACTCAGCATAATAGTTTCCAGTTCCATCCATGCTGTTGCAAAGGGTAGAAGCTCCTTCTTTCTTTCTGCTGCATAGAATTCCATTGTGTACGTGTACCATAATTTTTTGATCCATTCATTTACTGATGGCACCTAGGTTGCTTCCAGCTCTTGGCTATTGTAAATTATGCTATGAACATTGGGGTGCATAGGTTCTTTTGGATTGTTGTTTTAGGGTTCTTAGGATATAATTTCAGCAGTGCAATTGCTGGCCTGAAAGGAAGGTCCATTTTTAGTTTTCTGAGAAAAACTCCATAGTGTTTTCCACAGTGGTTGTACCCGTCTGCAATCCCACCAACAATGGATTAGGGTCCCCTCTTCTCCACAACCTCTCCAACACTTGTTATTTGTTGCTTTGTTTATGATGTCCATTCTGACTGGTGTAAAGTGGTATCTCATTGTGGTTTTAATTTGCATCTCTCTGATAGTTAGTGATATTGAGCATCTTTTCATATGTCTCTGGATCTTCTGTATGTCGTCCTTGGAGAAATGTCTGTTCAAGTCGTTTGCCCACTTTCTAACTGGGTTGCTTGTCTTCTTAGAGTGGAATCATGTAAGTTCTTTGTATATTTTGGAGATTAAACCTTTGTCTGAGGTATCATTGGCAAATATGTTTTCCCATACAGTTGGTTCTCTTTTTATTTTAATACTGTTTTCTTTAGTCATGCAGAAGCTTTTAATTTTTGATGAGATCCCATTTGTTTATTCTTTCCTGTATGTCCCTTGCTCTAGAAGACATATCAGTAAAAAGTTGCTTTGTGAACTATCTGAGATTTTCCTGCCAATGTTCTCCTCTAGGACTTTAATGGTGTCATGGCTTATATTTAAGTCTTTTATCCACCTTGAATTTATTTTGGTGTATGGTATAAGTAGGTGCTCCAGTTTCACTTTTCTGCACGTAGCTGTCCAGTTCTCCCAACACCATTTGTTGAAGAGGCTATTTTTACTCCATTTTATGTTGCTGCCCTCTTTGTCGAATATTAATTGACTGTAGACATTTGGGTTTATTCTGGGCTCTCCGTTTTAATCCGTTGGTCTATGTGGCTGTTTTTATGCCAGTATCAGGCTGTTTTGATTACAATGGCCTTGTAACACAGTTTGGTATCAGGTATTGTGATCCCTCCTACTTTGTTCTTCTTTCTCAAGATTGCAGCTATTTGGGGTCATTTATGGTTTCATATAAATTTTTAAGTGTTTGTTCTATGTCTGTGAAGTATGTCATTGGTACTTTGATAGGTATTGCATTGAATCTGTAAATTGCTTTGGGTAGTATGGACATTTTGATGATGTTAATTCTTCCAATCCATGAACATGGTATATGTTTCCATTTGTTGGTGTCTTCCTTGATTTCCTTAAGTGTTGTGTAGTTTTCTGAGTACAGGTCTTTTACCTCCTTGGCTAGGTTTATTCCTAGATATTTTATTTTTCTTTTTGCTATATGGAATGCGATTTTTTTCTTGATTTTTACTTCTGCTGTTTCTTTGCTGGTATACAAAAAGGCTTTTGATTTTTAAATATTGACTTTGAATCCTGCTGTTTTGCCAAATTCACTTATTAGGTTGAGCAGTTTTTGGATAGAGTCTATAGGATTTTTCTTGTACACTATCATGTCATCTGCAAACAATGACAGTTTGGTTTCCTCCTTTCTGATTTGGATGCCTTTTATTTCCTTTTCTTGTCTGATAGCTGTGGCTAAAACTTCCAATACTATATTGAATAGAAGTGGTGAAAATGGACAACCTTGTCTTGTTCCTGATCTTAGTGGAAAAGATTTTAGTTTATCCCCATTGAATATGATGTTGGCTGTAGGTCTCTCCTATATGGCCTTTATTATATTGAGGAATGCTCCCTCTATCCCTACTTTGCATCATAAATGGGTGTTGTACCTTAGTAAAAGCTTTTTCTGCATCTATTGATATGATGATGTGATTTTTGTCTTTGCTTTTGCTTATATGATGTATTACATTTACTGATTTGCGAATATTGAACCATCCTTGCATCCCCAAGGTGAATCCCACTTGGTCATGGTGAATGATCTTTTTAACGTATTGTTGGATGTGGTTTGCCAATATTTTGTTGAGGATTTTAGCATCTATGTTCATCAGCGATATTGGCCTGAAGTTTTCTTTCTTTGTTGTATCTTTATCTGGTTTTGGGATTAGGATGATGCTGGTTTCAAAAAAAGAATTTGGGATTCTTCCAACATTTTGTATTTTTTGGAATAGTCTGTGATGAATAGCGGTTAGCTCTTCCTTGAATGCTTTGTAGAATTCTCCTGTGAAACCATCTGGTCCAGGGCTTTTGTGCTTTGGGAGATTTTTGATAACTGCTTCAATTTCATTTGCTGTTATTGGTCTATTCAGGCTTTCTGCTTCTTCTTCGTTGAGTTTTCAAAGATTATATTTTTCTAGAAATTGTCCATTTCACTTAAGTTCTCAAGTTTCTTGGCATACATTTCTTCATAGTAATTTCTTACAATGCTTTGTATTTCTGTGGTGTCAGTTGTGATCTCTCCTCTTTCATTTCTGATTGTGTTTATTTGGGTTCTCTTTATTTCTTAATGAGCCTGTTTAAAAATTTGTCTGTTTTGTTTATCTTTTCAAAAAAACCAGCTCCTGGATTCATTGATCCCTAGAATTGTTCCTTTAGTCTCTGTCATTTAATTGTGCTCTGATCTTGGTTATTTCCTTCCTTCTACTTCCTCTGGGCTGTCTTTGTTGTTGTTCTTCAAGTTCTTGTAGGCATAGGGCTAGGTTGTTTGTTTGAAATGTTTCTGTTTTCTTTAGGTAAGCCTGTATTGTTATGAACTTCCATCTCAGGACTGCCTTCACTGTGTCCTATAAGTTTGGGGTTGTCATGAGTTCATTTTCATTTGTTTCCAGAAACTTTAATTTCTTTCCTAATTTCATTCTTGACCCATTCCTTGTTTAATAGCTTGCTATTCAGTCTCCATGATTGTGAATGTTTTTGGTCTTTTCTCTTGGGGTTGGTTTCCAGTTTCAGTCCTTTGTGATCAGAGAAAATGCTCAGGATGTTTTCAATTTTCTTAAATTTGTTCAGGCTTGTTTTGTGTCCTATCATGTGGTCTATCTTTGAAAATGTTCCATGTGCATTTGAAAAGAATGTGTATTTAGCTTCTTTGGGATGAAGGGTTCTATATATATCATTTAAGTTCATTTCTCCTAGGGTATTGTTCAATGCCACAATATCTTTGTTGATATTTTGTTTGGAAGATCTGTCCATTTTTGACAGTGGGGTGTTAAAATTCCCAACTATAATTGTGTTGCTGTCAATATCTTTCTTGAAGCTCTCTAAAATTTTCTTTATATATTTGGGTGCTCCTATGTTGGGTCCATATGTATTTACAATGTTTATGTCTTGGTGCATTCTTCCCTTGAGTATTATGAAGTGACCTTGGTCTCTCTTTATGGCCCTTTTTTTGAAGTCTATTTTGTCTGATATGACTATTGCTACCCCGGCTTATTTTTTCCTGGCCGTTTGCTTGGAAAATTTGTACCAGCCCCTCACTTTTAGTCTGTGTAGGTCTTTTGTCCTGAGATGGGTTTCTTGTAGGCAGCAAATGTGTGGGTCATGCTGTCTTATCCATTCAGCTATTGTAAGTCTTTTGATTAGAGCATTTAATACATTTACATTTAAGGATATTATTGATAGGTACTTATTCATTGTCATTTTTTATACCTGTGCTTGTCGTTGTCTCTCTCTATTTTTCTTCCTTTCCTTAAAGCACACCTTTTAGTATTTCTTGCAGAGCTGGTTTGGTGGAGGCGTATTCTTTTAGACTTCTTTTTTTGGGAACCTCCTTATTTGACCTTCTGTCTAATTGAGAGCTTTGCTGGGTAAAGTGGCCTTGATTGCAGGCCTCTGGTTCTCATTACTTGGAATATTTCTTGCCCTTCTCTTCTGTCTTTGAGTGTTTACATTGAGAAGTCAGTTGCTAACCTTATTGGGGCTCCCTTGTATGTTACTTCCTTTTTCTCTTTTGCTGCCTTTAAGATTCTCTCTTTGTCTTGAAATTTTTCTGTTTTGATAATGATGTGTCTTGAAGTGGGCCTCTTTGGGTTCCTCTTGATTGGGAGTCTGTGTGATTCCTGGATTTGTGTGACTTTTTCTCTCATCAAATTAGGGAAATTTTCTCTCATTGCTCTTTCAAATATGTTTTCTATCCCTTGTTCTTCTTCTTCTCCTTCTGGTATCCCTATTATTCGGATATTATTACATTTCATATTGTCTTGAATTTCTCTTAATTTCTCTTCATTCTTTCTGAGCCTGTTTTTCTTTTCTTGCTCTTTCTGGGAGTATTTTTGTACTTTGTCCTCCCACTCACTGATCCCATCTTCTGCTTCATCGATCCTGCTTTTGATACCTTTTACTGTGTTCTTCAACTTCAAAATTGTATTCTTCATTTCCTCTGGGCCCTTGCTGATAGTTTCTATTTCCTTTTTCATGTTGATATAGTTTGAGTTCATTGTAGCTCCCCCGTAGTTTCTGGTAGCTCATTGTGAACTTCCTGATAACCAGTGCTTTGAACTTCCCTATAACCAGTGCTTTGAATTCAATATCTGATACCTGACTTGCCTCTAGTTTATCTAGCATTCCTTCTGAGGCTTCCTCCTTTCTTTTCATTGGGGTGTTGTTTCTTTGTCTTCCCATTGTTTGTGTGACTCTTCTTGTTTGCTTCAGCTTCTTAAATTGATCTGTTCTGGCTCCCTGGATTTATTGTGTGCACTTCTGTGGTATAATACCTGTGAGATTCAGTGGTGTAGTCTCCTTGATCTCCCAAGATCACTGGTCTTTGGCTGTCCTTAACATTGGCTCTGAGTTTGTCTTTGGGTTTTTGTAGTTTCTGGGTCTTTTTCTTGGGGGTTGTTCCCACCAGCTGGTGAACTGATGGTCCCTCTGTCCCCTACCCATTTTAATTTGCTGTGCTGGTGAGGGCGGGTTGTGTTGAAACTAGTTCTTCTGCATATACAGGGTTTTGAAAATTATGTTTTGCTCTTGTTCAGTTGTTTGCCCTGTGAAGTTTTTTCGGTGTTTAGTTGTATTTCCAGGTAGGTCTTGGGTTGAGGTTTGTGTGCTTTCTACTTCTTCCTTCACCTTCCTCTGTTGTTATCTGTTGGTGGTTCCTTTGTTGTTGAGTTTCCTCTTCCTTTGGGTATCCTTGTGTTCACCGCTTCCACCTATTCTATTTTTTATGTGTGTGTGATCAGTTGGAGGGGAAGGCAAACTGGTTTATGACAGCAAAAGAGTATTCTATGATGTTTACAGTAGCAGTCGGTAGAAAAGAGATAGGTGCTCCCTGACTATGTACAGTGACAACCGTAATCTTCAACCCACGTAGCCACTTTTCAGAAAAGGTGGAAGGAAGATAAGGCTACTGTTGGGGAGGGAAGGCTTGTGGTTTGGATCCAGAAATGAGTGAGGTTGAGGGAGGTCAGATTCTGAGGTAAGGTGAGAATAAGGGATGGTAAATAGGTGTAGTGTGAGAGAGAACAGAGTCAACCACTGCAGTATTATAGTTCAGGCAACAACGTAGTTGGCTAAGATCTGGGTGGGTTGTTGTGTAGTATTTACAATAGTAAGTAACAACTATTATTTACAATAATATTAGAGCAACAATCATATGACAAGATCTATGACATATTAAGATCAGGGAGTATTGGACTTTCAATAGTTTGCTAATTGGGCAAGGGGAAGTAAAGGACAGTAAATTAGCAACACACTATGATTGAGGGGACAGGGAAAACCTGTCAAGTGATACAGTATATCCAGCCAAGGTAAAGAAGACTATACAGAAAGAGGAGGAATATAGAGATACTATTAAAATAAAAGATGTAAGAATAATGAAAAAATACAAATATGCAGTAACTTGTAGTTTTTCTTTTACAGCAAAGTGAATTTTGTCTTTTTGTCTCTACTGTTGGGATGTCCTCTCTTTGAGTCCATCTCTGGTCTTTTCATCATTCCAAGTCTTTTGTCTCATCTGCGGGGGAGGGGGTTAAAAAGAAAGAAAGAAAAAAAAGGCAGCAGAAGGGAGGAAAAAGTGGTAGGTTTGGAAAGAAAGGAAGAAGGAATAAAAAATAAAGAAGAAGAGAGAGGGTAAAAGTATTGAAAGAGAAAACAATAATAAAGTTAAAAAATAGAAGATTATTAAAAAACAAACAAACAAACAAACAAACAAACAAAAACTTCTTGTTGGTTTCCAGCTGGTCAAGCCTTTTCTTCTGGTCACACTAACTGCAGCAGTCTGAGGGTCAATTAGTGCTGCTTTTCTCCCTTCTCGGTGAAGTCAGACAGTCTCATGATTGCCCTCCCCCAAGATGCTCTCCTCTGCGCGCCCCACTGAGAGCAGACTTTCCCCAGGATTCACAGTCCTGGCCTGGGGTGTGGACATGTATTCCCAGCCAGGCTTCTCTGGTCCCGCTGGCTTGGGCGTGAACCTTTCCCAGTGCTATGTGTGAACAAGAAGGTGACTCTCAATTCTCCCAAGCCAGTGACCACAGACTCCACGTGTGATCAAAGCTCCCTGGTTTGCTTCTTTATAACCACTCCTCTGACACTCCAAGCGAACAGATCTCTCTTGACATTTTTTCAAACTGTGCCTGGCTGGGTAGGGAGGGAGCTCATGACTGGCTATCTCCCAAGGGCCTCGCAGCCAGCCCTCAGCTCCCAGAGACTGAGACAGACCAGCCTGGGCCCTTGTGTAGCCTGGGTTTTGGAGCAGCCCGGCGGAGAGGCTTCGCCTCTGTGCCATTCCCTCAGACCTTATTGACCTGCAGCCATCTCTCCTCATCATCTGGTCATTCAGAGTCTGCTCCAATTTCTGGAGTCCTACCTTTCTATATGCTGGGTCCCTGTTGGCTGTCTGCTGCACTCCTCTGCAGATCAGCCCAGTTTTTCTCCGGTGTGTGGGGGGAAGTGAAATCCTTTGCCGTACTCCGCAGCCATCTACCCTCAACCCTCTATCTATCTATCTATCTATCTATCTATCTATCTATCTATCTATTTAACTATTCCCAAGTATAAGACAATAAGACCTGGAGCTGTGAAAGAACCATAGGTAGTCAGTGTTTAGGAGACTAAATATTCTACTTTGTAAATACTGTTATTTGTATATACTGTAAATGATGATATTGGTGGGCACTAACTGAACCCAGGGAAACTGGGAACAATCTCAAAACCAAAACCAGACAGAGCACAAGCAGCAGCACAGGCCACTGCAGAACAAACTCGACTTGCACAGGTGATTTCGAACCACAATGGTGCTGACTTTGAAGAAAAGGTGAAATAATTGATTGATCTCACAGGCAAGAACCAGGATAATTTTTTTTTTTTGCTTTGCATGACTGCAATGGGGATGTGAACAGAGCCATTAAAGTACTGCTAAACCCAAATACACATTCCTGTGAGATGGTTGGGAAGAAGAAGAGAGTCTTAGGACAGAGGAATGGTGGCCAAATGGAATCCAACAAGGAAGGCAAAGACAATTGAGACCAGGACAGAGACTATAGTTGGTGCACTAGTGGGCCACCAAGACAGGGAAGAGGTGCCAGCCGTGGATGAGAATTTCCAGGTCAGGAAAATGGATTAGATGGCACCAAGAGTGGAGGTTCTTCTGGAAGGGGCACAGAAAGAACCAGAAGAGGTTGTGGACGAGGCAGAGGTGGGTCTGGTATGTGGGGAGGAAGGTTTTCTGCTCAAGGAATGGGAACTTTTAACCCAACTGATTATGCAAAACCAGCCAATACTGATGATAACTATGGCAATGATAGCGGCAATACATGGAACAACACTGGCCACTTTGAGCCAGATGATGGGACAAGTGCATGGAAGACCACAGCAGAGGAGTGGGGAACTGAAGATTGGAATGAAGATCTTTCTGAGACCAAGATCTTCACTGCCTCTAATGTGTCTTCAGTGCCCCTGCCTGCAGAGAATGTGACAATCACTGCTGGTCAGATAATTGACCTTGCTGTTCTGTTAGGGAAGACACCATCTTCAATGGAGAATGATTCATCTAATCTGGATCCATCTCAGGCTCCTTCTCTTGCCCAGCCTCTGGTGTTCAGTAACTCAAAGCAGAGTACCATACCACAGCCTGCTTCAGGGAACACATTTTCTCATCACAGTATTGTGAGCATGCTAGGGAAAGGGTTTGGTGATGATGTCTAAAGGTAGCAGCACCACCAGATCCCAGTTCCTGGAGCAATTCAAGACTCCACAGGCCCTGGCTCAGTTGGCAGCTCGACATATGCAATCTGGAACCACCACCACCTCCTCTTAGACATGGACTCCACCACACAATCCCCATTGCTGATGCAGTATGATTTGAAGAACCCAAAAGGTTGAACAGTGCACAGCCCCTTTACAAAGCACCAGGCTTTTACCCCATCTTCAACCATGATGGAGGTGTTTCTTCAGGAGAAGCCATTTGCAGTAGCTACCTTTACAGCTGTACCTCCATCTCACTCTTCTCCTCTGCCAAGGAAATCCACCTCAGCTCCACAAATGTCTCCTGGGTCTTCTGATAACCAGTCCTCTAGCTGTCAGCCAGCTTGGCAAAAACTGAAACAGCAGAAGAGAAAAGCCTCCTTGACTTTGAAGATTCCTGCTCTGGCTATGGAGATGCCTGGCTCAGCATTTGGGGCACTGCAGTTTGGGTAAGAGCCTGTCATTTCTAATTATGAATCCACTCCTACCACAAGCACCTCTTTAAGCCAGGCTCCAAATAGCTTTTATACCAGCATGGCCAGTGAATCTTCATCCACAGTTTTACTTAACCAAAGTCAGGAGTCTGGTTATCAAAGTGGCCCAATTCAGTTGACAACCTATACCTCCAAAAACGATTCTCAGGGCCCTCTATATGAACAGAGACCCACACACACTGGGTGGTACCCCATCTTCATCTCTTCATCCTCCTAAAGGACCTGACTCAGACAAAGAATGGCTTCAGTTCTGTGCAGGCCACACAGTTACAGATCACACAATCTGTTGAAGGTGCTACAGGCTCTGCAGTGAACTGGTATCTGCAGCTTCCTTCTTGATGACAACCAATCAGCACTCATCTTCCTTGAGAGACTTGAGCCACAGTGAGGAGATTCCAAATACTACTACCACACAACACAGCAGCATGTTACCTGCTCAGCAGAATACCTTTTCATCATTGACATCTTCTGGGCACACTTCAACATCCACTCTTTGGCACACAGGCATAGAGAGTGAGGTGAATCTTCATTCTTCCTCCAGCACTTTCTCTACCACATCCAGCACAGCCTCTGCACCTCCCCCAATGGTCAGTGTCTCCTCCAATCTCAACAGTGGCAGTAGCCTGGGCCTCAGCCTAGGCAGCAGCTCTACCATCACAGCCTTAACTTGAAGCTTAGTTGCTACAACATTAGGAAAAGTTCCTCCTAGTCTTCCTCCTGGGGTCCGACCATTGTTGCCTAACTCATATTTTATGACTCCAGGGCTGTTACATGCCTACCTGACACAAGTATATGATTATAATGTCTTGAAGATGCTTCAGCCAAGGTTTCTGTTGGAATACTAAAGCATCCCATTTCCCACACCTACCGTGCCACTGACTGGTAGGGATAGTAGCCTGGCCAGCAACCCTTATTCTGGTGACCTCACAAAGTTCAGCCATGGAGATGCCTCCTCCCCAGCCCAGCCACAACCTTGGCCCAACCCTAGCAGAAACAGACACAGACTCATCATGCTGTGCAGCAGAACCCAGCACTGCCTCCTAGCTACAGTTACACCAGCCTCCCATACTACACAGGGGTTCTGGGCCTCCCCAACACCTTCCAGTATGGGCCTGTGTTCCCTGTGGTTTCTACCTCTTCCAAGCAGCATGGCGTGAATGTCAGTGTGAATGCATCAGCCACTCCTTTTCAACAGCCAAGAGGACATGGGTCTCATGGATGCAATACTGGAAGAAAATATCCACCTCTTTACAAACATTTCTGGACATCAGAGAGCTAATTTGGCCCAAGGCTGGGGGCTATGTTTTGTGTGTGTGTATAGATTTGCACTGAAGTCTTATTTCAGAAAGCAGACCACTGAGGAGAGCCTGCTGAGCTGGGGCCATGGCCTGCATGGCTTGAGGAAATGAGTTGGTGGATACCTTCTGGGCTTTGAACTTGCCTTTCCCCCATTTCCCTCTCCCTCATGTGTCTGACCCTGTCTTACCATTTCCAGTTCAAGTGGAGCAGCATCTCTGAAGCATCAAAGCACATACCTGCTATTGCTTTTGTTTTCTGGAAGGCATATAGTTTCAACATATAACAAAAATATTTGCAGTCTTCAATAAACTGTGCTACTTCTTTAGCTTAAAAAAATAAAAAGAACCAAAGACAGATCCAAAAAGGGAGCATAAGGCTAACTCCAACAACCGAGAGACAAATTTCACTTTGCTACCCTATAGAACTTAAATTTTATTGTTTATTTTTATTATTGTTTTTTGATATTTTTATTTCTTTAATTTGATTATATATTTGTATTTCTCCTCTGTTTAGTTTTCTTTGTTTTGTTTGTTTAATTGCATTGTTTGACTGGTTTTCTTTGTTCTCTCATATTGCATTTTAATTTTTCTTCTTTCACTTCAATCATATTCCAATAATACACGACTCTAGGTCTTTTACTTTCTATCCTTTTTATTCAAGTCATATATTTCTTATCATATTATTGTTGTTGCAGTATTATTGTAAATAATTATTGTTCCATAGAATTGTACATACTACAGAGCACCCCTCCTCATCTTGGCCCATTTCACTATCTTCCTGAGCTTTATTACTGTTGTGGTGAACTCTATCCTCTCACACAATGCCTAGTTTTTATCCTTTACTCCCACAATATCTCACCATCTAACCTCACACAAGCGCTCTGTTTTCTGGATTCAGCTACATTCCTTCTCCCCTCAAATAAGAGTGTTATCTCTTTTACACCTTTATAAAAAATAGCTAGTTGGGTGAAGTATCATGGCTATCACTGTGCTTCTCCAAAGGACCTCCTGCCTCTTCTCTATTTGTTGGTACTTTAAATCCCATAGAATACTTTCTCACTGTTTTAATACATTTTACCTTTGCCTGGCACTGATCCCATACAAGATAAGGTTCGAGTTGTGAGTACCAGTAAACCCTTTGGAAGAGTGAACTCATCAACAAGGGAACCACCAACAGGTAAAACCCAAGTACAACAAGAAAACTCACAAAAAAAAGAAGAAAGACTAACCCAAGAAAATTCAGAAAAGAATCAAATAGACCACAACACTGAATTCTATAGAACTCCTACCATAGAAATTCACCCTACAAAGACAGCTAGAAAAGCAGAGCATCAGGAAGCACCAAAGCAAACAAAAAGAGTCACTTGAAATGGGGAGACTAAGAAAAAACCTCCAATTAAAAGGAATGGATGACTCCCCACTAAAAGAGCTAAATGAAATAGAGGCATGCAAACTATCAGATATAGAATTCAAAACACTGGTTATAAGGATGCTGAAGGAACATGCAGACAACTACAAGGAAATTAGTGACAACTACAACAGCATGAAAAAGTAAGCAGAAACTAAACAAGAACTAGGAAGAAGTGAATAATGCAATTTCTGAAATAAAAACAAACACACTAGAAGGCATACAAGCAAGCTGGATGAAGCAAAGGACAGAATTAGTGGGCTGGAATCAAAGAAAGAAACATACTAATAGAGCAGCTGCACAGAAAAAGACTCTAAAATATGAAGGTAGCTTAAGGGAACTCCAAGACAACATGAAATGCAACAACATTCAAATCATAGGAATACCAGAAAGAGAAGAAAAGGAGAAAGTGATAGAAACACTGTTTGAAAAAATAATAACGGAAAACTTTCTGAACCTGGAGAGGGAAAATAACATGCAAGTTCAGGAAGTATAGAGGGTCCCAATCATGATGAACCCAGAGAGGCCTAATCTAAGACACATTATAATTAATATGCCAAGTCTTAAAGATAAAGAAAAAACATTAAAAGCAACAAGGGAGAAACCAGAAGTAACATATGAAGGTGCGCTGATAAGGCTAGCAGCTGATTTTCAACAGACACACTTCAGGCCAGGAGAGAATGACAAAAATACATTCCAAGTAATGAAAACCAAAGACCTGAAACCAAGACTACTCTACCCAGTGAAGCTCTCAATTAAAACGGAAGGTGTAATAAGAAGTTTCCAAGACAAAAGGAGGCTAAAATAATAGAACTCCACCAAACCAGCACTGCGAGATATGCAAAATGAACTGCTATAAGAAGAGAAAAGAAAACAAATGAACAGAAGTACAAAGGGGGGGAAAATTAATAGATAACTATCAATAATAACCTTAAGTGTTAATGGGTTAAATGCTCCAATCAAAAAACTTAGAGTAACAGCCCTGGCTGGTGTAGCTCTGTGGATTGAGCATGGGCCTGCGAACTAGACAATAGCAGTTCCATTCCCAGTCAGGGCACATGCCTGGGTTGCAGGCCGGTTCCCTGCAGGTCAGTTCCCAGCAGGGGAGGCACGAAAGGCAACCATACATTGATGTTTCTCCCCCTCTCTCCTTCCCTTCCCCTCTAAAGATAAATAAATAAAATCTTTAAAAAAAACCATAGAGTAGCTGAACGGATAAGAAAACATGACCTGCACTTATGCTACTTACAAGAGACCCACCTCAGGACAAAAGACCATCACAGACTAAAAGCGAAAGGCTGGAAACAAGTTTTCCAAGCAAGCAGACAAGAAAAAAAAGCTGGAGTAGCAATTCTCATATCAGACATAATAGACTTCAAAAAGGGGGCATAAAAGTTTGGCTATTTCTTCATTGCTTAGATTTATCAGCTCTGGGGCTCTGAGTTGTTCTTGAGCCATGTTTTGATCTGTTCGTGCCTGTTACAGATGAGGAGAGTAGCCTTGATGTTTACGGGGGCGGGGCCACCCAGGTCGCAGGTTTGTGATGCTGTATGTGGGGGCAGGATCAGAGAGGGAGCAATGGCGGTCCTCTACAGGCAGGAAGGGGCTGGAAAGAAGTATTCCAAGTCATAAAAACCAAAGACCTACAACCAAGATTGCTCTATCCAGCAAAGTTTTTATTTAGAATAGAAGGACAGATAAAGTGCTTCTCAGATAAGATCAAATTCAAGGAGTTCATCAACACCAAGCCCTTACTATATGAAATGTTAAAGGGACTTACCTAAGAAAAAGAAGATTAAAAAGATGAACAGTGAAAGGACAGTAAACTCACAGTTATTAAGAACCATACCTAAAAAAAAAAAAAGAACCACACCTAAAACAAAAGCAAATTAAGAGGACAGCTAGATCAGGAGTGAACCATAGAAATGAAGATCACATGGAGGGTTAGCAACAGGGGAGTGGGAGAAGAGAAGGGGGGAGAAGGTACAGAAAATAAATAGCATAGACAGTAGATAGAAAATAGATAGGGGGAGGGTAAGAATAGTAGGGGAAATATAGAATCTAAAGAACTTGAGACACGTGTTCATGAACTAAAGGGGGGAGGATGGTGGGGGAGGGGGGTGCAGAGTGGAGGGGAATGGAGGAGGGGAAATAGAACAAATGTAATGGCATAATCAATAAAAAAAGTTTAAAAAAAAGGGCCATAAAGAGAGACCCAGAAGGTCACTTCATTATACTCAAGGGAAGAATATATTTACACCAAGAAGACGTAAACATTATAACAAATATGCACACAACTTAGGAGCACCCAATATGTAAGAAAAATCTTGGAGGACTTCAAGAGAGATATTGACAGTAACACAATTACAATGGGGAATTTCAACACCCCACTGTGAAAAATGAATAGATCTTCCAAACAAAATAGCAACAAGGATTTTGCAGCACTGAACAATGTCTTAGATCAAAGACATTGGACAGCATTGGACAGCATTGATACATAGAGAACCTTTCATCTCAAAGAAGGAAAATACACATTCTTTTCAAGTGCACATGGAATATTTTTAATGATAGACCACAGAGTCAGACACAAAATAAGCCTTAACTAATTCAAAATAAATGAAATTATATCAAGCATTTTCTTCAACCACTCAAGACTGAAACTGGAAAACAACCTCAAGGAAAAAATTCAAAAACACTCAAACTCATGGAGATTGAATAACATGCACTTAAAAAAGAAATAGGTGAAGGAAGACAGCAGAAAGTTCCTGGAAACAAAAGAAAATGAATTTAGAACAGTCCAAAACTTATGGGACACAGCAAAAAACAGTCCTGAAAGGGAAGTTCATAGCAATACAGGCATACCTAAAAAATTTCTAATAAACAACCTAATCCTACACCTACAAGAATCCAAGTAACAACAACAAAGACATCCCAGAGCAAGCAGAAGAAGGGAAATAACCAAGATCAGTGCAGAATTATACAACATAGGTACTAAAAGCACAAACCTAAGGATCGATAAATCCAGGAGCTGGCTCTTTGAAAAGATAAACAAAATCAACAAGACTTTAAGCAGACTTATCAAGTAAAAAAGAGAGAGGACCCAAATAAACACAATCAGAAATGAAAGAGGAGAGACTACAACTGATACCACAGAAATATAAAGTATAGTAAGCAATTGCTGTGAAGAACTACATGCCAAGAAATTTGAAAACCTAGGTGAAATGGACAAATTTCTAGAAAAATATAATCTTCCAAAACTCAATGAAGAAGAAGCAGAAAGCCTGAACAGACCAATAATAGCTGACTAAATTGAAGCAGTAATAAAAAAACTCCTGGCACACAAATGCCCTGGATTGGCTGGTTTCACAGTAGAATTTTACAAAATATTTAAGGAAGAGTTAATTTATGTCCTTCACAGACTATTCCAAAAAAATCCAAGAAGAGGGAAGACTCCCAGATTTTTTCATGAGCCATCATCATCCTAATCCCAAAAGCAGGTAAAGACACAACGAAGAAAGAAAACTACAGGACAATATTGCTGATGAACATAGATGCTAAAATCCTCAATAAAACATTAACAAACTGCATTCAGTGATACATTAAAAAGATTATATATCATGATCAAGTGGGATTCATCCCTGGGATGCAGAATAATACAATATTTGCAAATCAATAAATGTAATATATTACATAAACAAAAGCAAAGAAAAAATCATGTGATCATATCAATAGATGCAGGAAAAGCATTTGATAAGGTGCAGCACCCACATATGATAAAAACACTCAGCTAAGTAGGAATAGAGGGAGCATTCCCCAACCTAATTAAGGCTATATACGAGAAACCTATAGCCAACATCATAATCAGTGGACAAAAACTTAAAACTTTCCCACTAAGATCAGGAACAAGATAAAGATGCCCCCTTTCAACACTCCTATTCAACATTGTATTGGAAGTCCCAGCCACAGCAATCAGTTGGGAAAAAGAAATAAAAGGCATCCAAATGAAAAGGAGGAAGCAAAACTGTTATTGTTTGCAGATGACATGATAGTATACATAGAAAATCCTGTTGAACCCCCACAAAAACTACTTGACCTAATAAGTGAATTTGGCAAAACAGTAGGATACAAAGTGAATACTGAGAAATCAAAGGCAATTTTGTGCACCAACAATAAAATATAGAAAACAGAAATCAGGAAAAAAATCCCATTTGCTATAGCACAAGAAAAATGAAGTACTTGGGAATAAACCTAAGCAAGAAGACAAAAGACCTGTTCTCAAAAAACTACACAGCATTGAATTTCTAAAAGAAATTAAAAAAGACACAAACAAATGTAAGCATGTACCATGCTCATGGATTGGAAGAATTAACATCATCAAAATGTCCATACTACCCAAAGCAATTTATAGATTCAATGTAATCCATATTAAAGTACCAGACATATTTCACAGATATAAAACAAACATTTAATAAATTTATGTGGAACCATAAACAAGCCCTGAACAGCTGCAGCAATTTTTAGAAATTAGAATAGAGTAGGAGGGATCACAATACTTGATACCAAACTGTATTACAAGACCATTGTAATAAAAACAGCCTGGTACTGGCATAATAACAGACACATGGACCAATGGAACAGAATAGAGAGCCCAGAAATAAACCTATGTCTCTATGGTGAATTAATATTTGACAAAGAGGGCAGAAGCATAAAATGGAGTAAAAATAGCCTCTTCAACAAATGGCATTGGGACATCTGGACAGCTATAGAAGACTATTCTGCATGGTGTGGGCCCAGCCCCCAGTGGCAAACATTTACTGCAAAGTAACTTCCTAAAATCCATGCTAAACCTTCCAAGGATGAGTGTAACCCATTCAACCACTTTTGCCTTTTCATTTGCAAATATCCCTCTTCTGTGATGTGATTAGTGGCATTGGCTCCTTTGTTTTCTGTAAAAGGTGACCACCTAAAGCAACCTGTGCATAGTAAATGAGGACCATAATGTAATGTGCCAAGAAACCCAATAAAGGCTGGTTATGGCAAGGGCCACAACTTTTGCTCCCCTTGAAAACCTCTTCCTACACAGAACTCAGTAATCTCTGTGAATGTCTCATTTCATCCATAATGACATGGACACTGCAGGCCAGTGTCCATATCAGACAGCTACATGTAAAAAAATGAAACTCAATCACCAACTTACACCATACACCAAAATAAATTCAAGGTGGATAAAAGACTTAAATATAAGAGTCCTAGAGGAGAAGATAGGCAAGAAAATCTCAGATATTCCATGCAGCAATATTTTCACCAATATGTCTCCTACAGCAAGGGATATAAAGGAAGGAATAAGTAAGTGTGATCTCATCAAAATTAAAAGCTTCTGCACTGCTAAAGAAAACGGCATTAAAATGAAAAGAAAGCCAATTGTATGGGAAAACATATTTGCTAATGATACCTCACACAAGGGTTTGAGCTCCCAAATATAGAAGGAACTCACATGATTCCACTCGAGGAAGATGAACAACCCAATTAAAAAATGGGCAAAGAATTTGAACAGACACTTCTCCAAGAACAGTAACCAGAGGGGAGATGGGAGAGGATAATAGGAGAAACATAGGAAAGGGTTTTAAGGAACATGTGTAAAGGAAACATGGACAAAACCAAAGTGGGGTAGGATCAAGGGTGGGAAGTGGGGATGGCTGGTGTAGGGGTGGGTGAGTGATGTGGTGCAAATGGAGACAATTGTACTTGAACAATAACAAAAAATATGAAAAAAATGCATGACTAGTAAGGTTCTAGGGTGACAGTTACATTTTAAACATACCAAGGGTAGTGGTCTCTATGAAGACAAAATTAGATAAAATAAATGAACCTGTTTTGTCAATAAAAAAAGTCTCATTTTTTCCCAAAATTTTCAAAATATGTTTTTTCAAAAAAAAAATCTGAAGGTCTACCTTCAGCTGAGTATGTGTGTATATGTTTAATATCATGAGATAATTTTTACTTTATTTTATACCCAGTAATGACTTTTACCTTTTCATCAACTGTTAAGATAAGTATTATCAGAGTTAACAGATGAGGAAAATAAAAAACTAGAAATATAGTTGTTTGGATCAAGTACACATAGCTTGTCAGTGACCAAGAAAATTCAAGTGAGCATTTTCATCCTAATAACCTTCAGGCATATCAAGTTCATGAACACTTAAGTCTGGATGGAATCTTATCTTTACCCTTAACTTCACCTTCCCACCTACATTGGTCCTCCACAGGCTGAGTTCCCCGCTCAAGCCACACAGTTCCACCACCAGACTAGGTGCTGCGGCATCAAACCTGCAGATCTGGTTGCAGTCTGGCTTTTCTAAAGCTGCCCTGCATCATCCTCATCCTCCCCCACCAGAGGTTAGAATATAATCAGTCTGAGTGAGGTCAGGCATTGATAAATCTTAAAGCAGCTGATAATGATTTTAATATTTACCAGCACTATGAATCACTAGAGAGTACTGCCTCCCACGACCACTCTGTGTCCCCCTTCCCCCAATTTTGTATTGCCTAAAATATTTTTGGTTATTCTACTGGGTTGATACTGTCATCTAGTGACCAGAAGCCTGGGATGCTGCTAAATATCCTACAATACATAAAATGTCCCCACCCCCATCACAGAAAATTACGTGCTCCAAAATGTCAATATCTGAGGTTGAAAAGCATGATTCTAGAGCATGTTACCCCCACCCTGGCTGCTTAAAACCTAGTGCCTGAGCACAGTATCACATCACCATTACTAGAGAACTTGTTATTGGTGTGGGATCCCTGGCTCCTCTCAGACCTACTAATCAGAAACTGCATTTTAGTAGCATCCCCATATCATCCATGAAACATTACCATTTGAGAAGCCTGGATTATGCCCTCCTCTTCCCTCTTCAAATCTAATCAGATTATAAATCCTGTCAACACCACCTCATAATTATTCCTGAAATTCTCTATGTCTTTATCCCCAGGGTCACTTTTTCAATCCAGAACTTCATTACTTGTCATCACAGTTATTGCAATGACCTTCTAATTTGATAGCCCTCTTCTACCTTAATAGAGGGCTTTACCCTTTTTGTGAGTGATGTAACAGTTTAGGATGGAAGGAAAGAGCTGAACCTTCCAAGGGAACACACGTGCGCGCGCCCGCGCACACACACACACACACACACACACACACACACACACACTCCTGTATTGCATAAAATTTCAAAGGGTTCACAGAATCCTTGAAGCCCTCCTCATACATAACTTCCAGGCCACCTTAGTCTCTGAGCAGATGGTTTGTTCTAAAAAGCACATGTTGTTGTTTGAATCCCTCCTGAAAGTCATAGCTCTAAGCTTAGCCTACTCCAGCCAAGCCAAGTTTTAGCAGTTGCTCCATGTGCCAGTGCTAAGCCGCACCTCAGAGTCTCTGCAGGCACTGCTTCTCCTACTTGACACACCCTTCCTCTTCCATGTGCCCCCCTCAACCCTCTCCTTCCAGAAGCAGCTCAAGGATCACTTTCCCAGAGCAATCTTTACTGGTCAGTCACCCCATCTTCATTTCCACTCTGAGTTACATTTTCCTTTGTGATCCCTTGGTTTCCAGAGCTTCTACCTGCCATAGCGCTTCTGTAGTATATTATGTTGTATTTTTTACTTTTTTGCTTGTGAGTCTTCCATCACATCTGAGTCAGCAAGTGTATCTTTCATCTCCAATGTCAGTGCCTGGCACAAGCAAAAGCTCAATAATGTTGTTGGTAAATTTGAAGGAACAATAAAGCTAGCATCGTTTCTACTGTCACATTATTTTCAGTTTATGTTTTAGTGACTTGGCATTTTCACCTTATAATAAATGTGTAATGCTTTATTTTTTTAATGAGGGTGATGAGCAGGCTTTCATGGCATTATTTGTGTGCAAAATAGTCCAGAAACAGTTTATACTTATAAGTAAAAATGATTAAAGGTATGATCACAACAATGAATGCTTATGTGTCCCCAACATTCTGTCCCCATAATATTGTACTCTGAGAGCCAGTTCTGACTTCCCCAAGAGTCTTTCTTTGTGGACACAGAGCCATTCTCAGCTGATTGCAGGAGGTGAAAATTTTAAAATATTTTTTCATGTTTGAGTGCCCAAGTGGAAAAGCTAATCAAGGACAGAAGAAACAAAACTTGAATTAGGATAAGAGAGGAATATTTGGAGTCAGATATTTTACACAGAAAACATTTTAATCTCCCTGTGGAGATTATGAACTAAAATATTCTGTTTATTTTAAAGCCATAAGAACCTCACTAACACTGGATTACATACTTCCAGGTAAAACTAAAATTTACACACTCCTCACCCTCATTTAGAAAAATATTGGGAATCTTGCTTGATAAGAATAGAGAATACTCATTAAAGAAAAGGCTTTTACAAATATCTTAAAATTATTCCATGGAGTGTTGTTTTATATCTACCATTTTACCATTACAATAACTTACTTGTCTTTACCTTCTAGAACAAACAAACAAAAGCCTTCTTTGCTTTTAAAATATCACCTTTTTTCACTTTGATTTACTGCCCTTTGGCTACTAGCCCACTGGTCCCAGGCCAAGTCATCAGACTCCTCTGGGCTGCCTTGGCAAGGGAGGGACAATGAAGTGCAGCTCAGGAAGCCTGCTCAGGGACAGCATTCCTACAGAGTGCCCTCTACGTGTCAGCCGCCATCTGCCCAGTTTTCTCTCTTTGGACAGGGCAGATCCTCAGGGATAGTGGTTCCCTTCCCCCTCTGGCAAAGGCTCTCTCCATGGCCCCAGGGAAACAGGGTACAAAGGCGGGGCCTCCACACGAAGGAACTTAGACGAAGCAGCCTCTTTGTATTTGAAAGTGTTGACAATCGCACATCCCAGGAAAACAGCTAACATATAACAAAACAACTCTCTTTTCTTCCAAAGACCCCAAGTTTTCATGCTGGAATCATTTCCTTGCTATCACAGGAGTCTGTCACAACAGACAGCTAAGATCACAGAGTACAGCAAGTCAACAGACTCATACATAAGCTTTTGGGTCTTACATAAAGAACAATTTGAAAGTATTGGAGGTTGGTGTCCCTGGTTTAGATCAGCTCTACCGCTTACTGGCTACCTTGAACAAAGACAATTTCATTGAGCATTATAGGAGCTTCCTCCCCTACTTCAAAGTTTCTCCTGAATTTTGCCTGAATTATCAGTGTGTGTATTTAAAATATGCAATTCTCTTTGCTATATCAAGAGAATTTTTTGAGGGTAACAGTTTTTCTTGGAATTAAGACAAGTTATCTGAGAGAAAAACTGATCTAAATTGGTATTTTCCCTGATTAGTACTCTAAAAAGTACTAGTTGTGTAGTATGAAGAAGAAATATTTTTCTCCCTTCTGAATCTATACCCTTTGAATACACATTCCACAACAGTTTGAACAAATAAGAATATATATATCCATGATGAAACTATTTTTTAAGATTATAGCAAGAAGAAAATTCTGATTGGTTTGGGATGTCGGATCATTTGCATAAAAAATCAACTAAAATTCCTATGGTACTAAACTTCTTGGATGTATGCATGCACATAAACAACTATGCATATAAAGAAGTACAGGTATTAGAATAGAAACTAATGGATTGTTTTCCTTATGGAATAGCCTTGGAACACTTTATCATTCAACATTGCAGATGCTTTATCTCCCTTCACCTAGTAGATAAGCAAAAAAGAGTGTATGGTGTGCATTCAATTTTGATCAATAAAGCATTAATGCAACACTTTCCAAATACAAAAATCTTTGCATCCACTTATCTATTCATGTCTCAGGCTCTGAGGTCAATGATCTCTTCCATTAAACAATTTCTTGTTTTGTTCTATAGCATCATTTATCACACCATACCCTTTAACTGCACTATTTTTATTCTGCTTTTTTTTCTACCAGCAAAATTATTGCACCTGAAGAAGAAATTCCTCCTTTTTAAAAAAAATCTGGTTTTCTCACAGAATCAATGACATAAGAGGATTAATTGTTTGTTCTCAATCCTGAGTTTTTCTTCTCCTAGATCTATTTTTGAAACACATTTTATTTTGGGATGTCCTGACTAGGATGATACTAAATTGGAAACCTAGTGCAAATTTTATTGACCTCCATTTCCTATTATAAAGGATGTCCCCACTAATCTGTCATGTACAGGGCAGACAAAGGCCAGAGGCAAGGGAAGCCAAGCCAGATGGGTGTTAGAGAAGCCTAGGGCCAGATTCTTTGTTTTGTTGGTGTGTTTTTAATATATATGGTCACCTGGAAGGAGGGAAAAAACATTTCTGCAGACTTCTTGTTTCAAGCTAAGTTAAACTAAATGTTAATTATGATATGCATGGCAAACACAATGTCCAAGAAGAGGCACTTATTAAAATATGCTTGAATATGATAGACTGAATGAATGAAATTATGAATGGATGGGTGAATAGATGGGTGTAGGTGGGTGGATGGGTAGATGAGTGGATTAATTAACTAATTAACTAATAGAGTTATGGTTTTTAATTTAAACAATTCAGAAAATTAAAAAAATAAAAGTTACCACTTTGAGAACTATATGAATTTTTTTAAAATCTCTGGGAATACGTAAGAAATTAAAAGATATATATATAATGTGCTTCATATATCTTTTGTCATGTGATTTTCGTGAAGAAGGAATTTAAGTTAAACATATAACTAACATGTTTGACTTAAAGAAATATGCCTTTTGAGTCACGCACACAATAATCTATCTCTTGCAGATACATAAATAAAAAATAAAATGGTACATTTTCTCTCAAATCCAGCTGTCTTGCTCTGAAATGAGATACATGCATGCAATATTAGGTAAAAATATATATTTATATTATTCAGCATAAATACTAATAATAAGTTAATTCCAGTATAATTTAATTTTTAGTACAAATGTGGAGATGTTAAAACAGTATATTTATTTTAAGTATTTTGATGTATAAAACTTGTAAAAAATATCTTCTTTTCAGAGAAAAACTACATTAACTGTTTTGTCTACATTCAGCCCTATTTTGTCATATTATATTATGTTAATTAATTATTTATATTATCTTTCAATCATCTATCTATATAATTATTATAAATTAATTTTATTTTTCCCCCAATTTAGTTGTCTATAGTGATTTATATCTCTTTTTATTTCACTTTTATATCAGGGGAATCTGCTTATGTCCATGTACAATCTAGCTTGTCCTCTTTTAATGACTACATGGTTGAACAGATACACAATACACAATTCAGTCAGATTTATATTGAGAATTGAATTATTTTCATTTTTTATCCTATTACAAACAATACTGAAATGTAATTCCACATACATATATGACTGACCATCTGTGTTTCAGAATTTTTAGTAATGTTTGTTATGTTCTCTATTAATTTGTCACTTTTTATTTGTAGAAATTCTGCATATTAGGAATTTTAATGTTTTGCCATTTACATGTTTGGCAAATACTTTCTCTTTATCTCTTTGCCCTTCTTAATCTTTATCTATTTTTTACTTTATCTGTTTGCCCTTTAAGTTTGTTTTTTTGGCATATTTCACTGTTTGGGGTTTTTAAACATTTTGGTAGTCAAATCTATTTTTCCCTTTTGTTGCTTTTTCTTTTTTAGACATTTATAACAAATCCTCCCCAACCCTGAGTTTATTAAAATGTGTATGTATATCTGACTACAGCATTTCTTTAATGGAGAATTTTTTTTTACACAGGGAGAGAGAGAAACATCAGTATAGGAGAGAAACATCAGTGTAAGAGAGAAACACCAATCATTTGCACCCTGACTATTGGTCAAACCCTCAACCAAAGTATGTGCCCTGACCAAGAATTGAACCTGTCACATTTTGGTGCATGGGATGATGCTCCAACTAACTGAGCCACCTGGTCAGGGCTTCATGGAGACTTTTAATGCTGACTGAATTTCCCTGTGCTCGACCACATTTTCCAGCCTCTTTTATTTATTTAAAAAAAATTATTTTATTGAGAACCAGAGGCCTGCAACCAAGGCTACTTTACCCAGCAAGGCTCTCAGTCAAGATAGAAGGCCAAACAAGGAGCTTCCAAGACAAAAGAAGTCTAAAAGAATACACCTCCACCAAACCAGCTCTGCAAGAGATGCTAAAGGAACTGCTCTAAGTAAAGAAAGGAAAAGAGAGAGACAGAAAGGAACATAGATACAAAAATGGCAATGAATAAGTACCTATCAATAATAACCTTAAATGTAAATAGATTAAATGCTCCAATCAAAACATAGAATAGCTGAATGGATAAGAAAGCATGACCCACACATTTGCTGCCTACAAGAGACTCACCTCAGGACAAAGGACCTACACAGACTAAAAGTAAAAGGCTGCAAACGAATTTTCCAAGCAAACAGCCAGAAAAAAAAAAAACCTGGGGTAGCAATACTCATATCAGACAAAATAAACTTCAAAAAAAGGGCCATAAAGAGAGATCCAGAAGGATCACTTCATAATACTCAAGGGAAGAATGCACCAAGACATAAACATTGTAAATATATATGCACCCAACATAGGAGCATCCAAATATATATAAAAAAATCTTAGAGGACTTCAAGAAGGATATTGACAGCAACACAATTATACTAGGGGATTTCAACACCCCACTGTCAAAAGTGGACAGATCTTCCAAACAAAATATCAACAACGCTATTGTGGTATTGAACAATGCCCTAGATGAAATGGACTTAACTGATATATATAGAGCCCTTCATCACAAAGAAGCTAAATACACATTCTTTTCAAATGTACCTGGAACACTTTCAAAGATAGACCACATGATAGGACACAAAAGAAGCCTCGATATATTCAAGAAAATTGCAAACATACTAAGCATTTTTTCTGACTGAAAAGGACTGAAACTAGAAACCAACTTCAAGGGAAAAAACCCCAAACACTGAAAATCATGGAGATTGAATAGCATGCTATTAAACAATGAATGGGTCAAGAATGAAATTAGAAAAGAAATAAAAAAGTTTCTGGAAACAAATGACAACAAACTCATGACAACCTAAAACTTATGGGACACAGCAAAGACAGTTCTGAGAGGGAAGTTCATAGCAATACAGGCCTACATAAAAAAGGTAGAAACATTTCAAACAAACAGCCTAATTCTATGAATACAAGTACTCGAGTAACAAAAACAAAGACAGCCCAGACCAAGTAGAAGGAAGGAAATAATTAAGATCAGAACAGAATTGAATGACATAGAGACTAAAAGCACAATTCTAAGGATCAATGAATACAGGAGCGGGTTCTCTGAAAAGATAAAAAACCCAACAAGCCTTCAGATGGTCTCATCAAGAAACAAAGAGAGAGGACCCAAATAAACACAATCAGAAAAGAAAGACAAGAGATTACAACTGACAGCACAGAAATACAAAGGATTGTAAGAAATTACTGTGAAGAACTGTATGCCAAAACATTTGAAAATCTAGGTGAAATCGACAAATTTCTAGAAAAATATAATCTTCCAAAACTCAATGAAGAAGCAGAAAGCTTGAATAGATGAATAACAGCAAATGAAATTGAAGCAGTAATCAAAAATCTCCCATCACACAAAAGCCCTGGACCAGATGGTTTCACAGGAGAATTCTACAAAGCATTTAAGGAAGAGCTAACCCCTATTCTTCACAGGCTATTCCAAAAAATCCAAAATGATGGAAGACTCCCAAACTCTTTTTTTATGAAGCCAGCATTATCCTAATCCCAAACCAGATAAAGATACAACAAAGAGGCCCTGGCTGGTGTAGCTCAGTGGATTGAGCACAGGCCTGGAAACCAAACAACCGTGGTTCGATTCCCAGTCAGGGCACATGCCTGGGTTGCAGGCCAGTTCCCAGCAGGGGACACACAAGAGGCAACCATACATTGGTATTTCTCTTCCTCTATTCTTCCCTTCCCCTTTAAAGATAAATTTTTAAAATCTTAAAAAAAGAGAAAGATACAACAAAGAAAGAAAACTTCAGGCCAATATTGCTAATGAACATAGACACTAAAATCCTCAACAAAATATTGGCAAATTGCATCCAACAATACATTAAAAAGATCATGCACCATGACCAAGTGAGATTCATCCCAGACATCCAAGGATGACTCAATATTAGCAAATCAGTAAATGTAATATATCACATAACAAGCAAAGTCAAAAATCACATAATCATATCAATAGATGGAGGGAAAGTTTGATAAGGTACAGCACCCATTTATGATAAAAACACTCAGCAAAGTGGGAATAGAGGGAGCATTCCTCAACATAACAAAGGCCATATATGAGAGACCTACAGCCAATATTACACTCATTGGGCGAAAATTAAAATCTTTTCCACTAAGATCAGGAACAAGAAAAGGTTGTCCACTTTCACCACTTCTTTTTAATATAGTATTGAAAGTTTTAGCCACAGTGATCAGACAAGAAAAGGAAATAAAAGGCATCCAAATCAGAAAAGAGGAAACAAAACTGTCACTGTATGCAGATGACATAATAGTGTACATGGAAGATCCTATAGACTCTACCCAAAAACTGCTCAACCTGATAAATGAATTTGGCAAAACAGCAAGATACAAAGTCAATATCTAGAAATCAAAGACCTTTTTGTATACCAGCAATGAAACAGCAGAAGCAGAAGTCAAGGAAAAAATCCCATTCAATATAGAAAAAACAAAAATAAAATGCCTAGGGATAAAGCTAACCAAGGAAGTAAAAGACCTGTATGCTGAAAACTACACAACACTGAAGAAAGAAATCAAGGAATACACGAATAAATGGAAACATATACCATGTTCATGGATTGGAAGAATTAACATTATCAAAATGTCCATACTACCCAAAGCAATTTACAGATTCAATGCAGTACTTATTAAAGTAGCAATGGCATATTTCACAGACATAGAACAAGCCCTTCAAAAATTTATATGGAGCCATAAATGACCCCAAATAGCAGCTGCAATTTTGAGAAAGAAGAACGAAGTAGGAGGGATCACAATACCTGATACCAAACTGTATTACAAGGCCACTGTAATCAAACAGCCTGGTACTGGCATAAAAACAGCCACATAGACCAATGGAAAGGAACAGAGAGCACAGAAATAAACCCAAGTCTCTACAGTCAATTAATATTCAACAAAGATGGCAGCAACATAAAATGGAGTAAAAATAGCCTCTTCAACAAATGGTGTTGGGAGAACTGGACAGCTACATGCAAAAAAATGAAACTCGAGTACTTACTTATACCATACACCAAAATAAATTCAAGGAGGATAAAAGACTTAAATATAAGCCATGACACCATTAAAGTCCTAGAGGAGAACAGTGGCAGGAAAATCTCAGATATTTCACTAAGCAATATTTTTACTAGTATGTCCCCTACAGCAAGGGATATACAGGAAAGAATAAACAAATGGGATCTCATCAAATTTAAAAGCTTCTGCATGGCTAAAGAAAACAGTATTAAAATAAAAAGAGAACCAACTGTATGGGAAAACATATTTGCCAATGATACCTCAGACAAAGGTTTAATCTCCAAAATATACAAAGAACTTACATGATTCCACTCTAAGAAGACAAGCAACCCAATCAAAAAGTGAGCTAAGAACTTAAACAGACATTTCTCCAAGGAGGACATACAGAACATCCAGAAATACATGAAAAAATGCTCAATACCAGTAGCTATCAGAGAGATGAAAATTAAAACCACAACGAGATACCACTTTACACCAGTCAGAATGGCCATTATAAACAAAGTAACAAACAATAAATCTTGGAGAGGCTGTGGTGAAAAGGGGACCCTAGTTCACTGTTGGTGGGATTGCAGACTCTTAAAACCACTATGGAAAATGGTAATTTTCTCAGAAAACTAAAAATGGATCTGCCTTTTGACCCACAATTACACTCCTAGGAGTATATCCTAAGAACCCTGAAACACCAATCCAGAAGAATCTATGCACCCCAATGTTCATAGCAGCACAATTTACAATAACCAAGAGTTGGAAGCAACCTAGGTGCCCATCAGTAAATGAATGGATCAAAAAACTATGGTACAGCTTTGGCTGGTGTAGCTCAGTGGATTGAGCACGGGCCTGTGAAGCAAAGGGTCGCTGGTTCAATTCCCAGTCAGGGCAGAAGCCAAGTTGCAGGCCAGGTCCCTAGTAGGGAACACATGAGAGGCAACCACACATTAATGTTTCTTTCCCACTCTTTCTCCTTCCCTTCTCCTCTCTTTAAAAATAAATAAATAAAATATTTAAAAACAAAAACTATGGTACATTTACACAATGGAATATCATGCAGCAGGAAAGAAGGTGCTCCTACCCATTGCAATAGTATGGATGGAACTGAAAAGCATTGTGCTGAGTGAAATAAGCCAGGCAGTGAAAGACAAATACCATATGATCTCAGCTTTAACAGGAACCTAAACAACAAGACAAACAAGCAAGCAAAATATAACCAAATACACTGAAATAGAGAACTGGCTGACAGTGACCAGTGAGGAGAAGGGAGGGAATTTCAAGGGAAAATTGGAAGGGTTTACAGGAACAAGTATAAAGAACGCATGGACAAAAACTAAGGAGTGTGGAAATGAGAGGGAGGTGGAGAGCACTGAGGGGGTGGGCTGAGATGGGAGTAAAAGACAGAAAACTGTACTTGAACAATAATTAAAATAAATAAATTTAAAAATAAATAAATAAAATTATTTTATTGTTGTTCAATTACAGTTTTCTGTGTTTACTCCCCTCCAATCTCTCCACCCCAGCCATCCCCATGTCCCTCCCTTGCTTCCACCCTCCCTTGGTTTCTTCAATATATCCTTTATAGTTGTTAACCCTTCTCTCCTTCCCCCCATTATTCCTTCCCACATCCCCTGTGGTTATTGTCAGATCGTTCTTAATTTCAGTGTCTCTAGTTATATTAGGTTGGGAGAGATGCAAATTAAAATCATAATGAGATACCACTTCACACCTGTGAGAATGGCCATCATAAATAAAACAACAAACAAGTGTTGGAAAGGATGTGGAGAAAAGGGAACCCTTAGTACACTGTTTGTGGGAGTGTAGACTGGTTCAGCCACTGTGAAAAAAAAAAGGAATTTCTAGCCTCTTTTATAATTAGTTTGTAAGTATATGAGTAGTTCTAGCCAATAGGATGTGGGTAACAATGACACATACAGCCTATGTTATTTCTACCTCTGTCTGACCCTTCAACTCTCTCTTCTCCTTCAATAGCACACCTCAGAACTAAACGCACCAAACTGCCTAGGTGCTACATTAAACTGTTTATGTTCAAAGTGATTATTGATATAGTTGGGTTAATACCTGAAATGTTGGTTACTGTTTGCTATTCATTTCTTCTTGTTCTTTATTCTTATTTTTGTCTTTCATTCTTTTTCTGTCTTTTCTGGTTTTGTTTGAAAATTTTATGTGATTCGATTTTCTCTCTTATTAGCATATTTGTTATACTTCTTTTTATACTTTTTTCAGTGGCTGCCTTAAAGTTTGCAATACACATTTGCAACTAATCCAGGTCCACTTTACATGCAGTATGAGCACCTTATAATAACTAAATAACCCATTCTTTTCTTCTATCCTGAGTATCATTCCTTTGCTGTCACCATATATGTGTGTGTGTGTGTGTATACATGCATTGTTGGTGTTGTTATTTTGAACATACTGTTACCTCTTAGATAAATTAAGAATAGATAGTCTGATCCGTAGCTTTCTAGGAAAAGCGCGGGCAACTCCGGAGACTCCAGGGACTGGAGCCTAACACCCGGGAATTCACACGTGAGATTGAGGCGCGGCTGACGCGTGTCAACAACTGAGAGAGCTGTACACTCTAAAACTCTTCTGGACTTCCGCCAAGATGGAGGTATAGGTGGATGTGCCGTGCTTTCTCACACAACCAAGTTTAGGGACAATTAAATATTAGCAACAGAAATCACAGCCAGAACACGGAAAATTGAACTTTTCAGAAGTCCGTTAACAACAAATTCTTCAGCCTGACCGGTAAGGGGTGAAACCAGTGGCTGGTGGAGCGGGGTTGCACAGGAGGACTCGGTCAGACTGGCTCAGGCGCGGAATCCAGACTCGCGGAATCCAGGCGCAGGGTTGGACCTAGTGAGCGACCGAGCGAGTGACCAGGCGAGCGACCGGGAGGAGACAGCGGGGAAGCGGTGCTGCGTGTTGACTGTGGTCGTGCATTTGTGCACGAGCAGTCAGGCGAGGGAGTGGGCGGTTGGACCGGGCCCGGTGGGTCCCCGCGGCAAGTGGCAGTGAAGGGCGCCGCCATTTCCCTGCTCTGACCACGCCCCCACATACAGCGTCACAACCCAGCGACCTGGGAGTCCAAGGCACCACTTCTCACACTTAAAGGGCCAGAACAGACCAAAAATGTCGCAAGATCTCAAAGCCCCAGAGCCCATAGATCTAAGTGATGAAGAAATAGCAAAACTCTCAGATGCACAGTTTAAAACACTGGTCATCAGGATCCTCACAGAACTGGTTGATTATAGCCACAAATTAGAGAAACATATGAAGGTGAAACTAATTGAAATGAATGGAATTGCACAGGAAACCAATAGCGATGAAAATGAAACTGGGACTCAAATCAATGGAGTGGACCAGAAGAAAGCAAATAATGGCCAAACAGAAAAGAGTCAGGAAGCAAGAATTCAAAGAAATGAGGAGAGTCTTAGGAACCTCCAGGACATCTTTAAACGCTCCAACATCCGGATTATAGGGGTACCAGAAGGGGGAAAGGCACAGCCACCAGTGGAAAACGTATTTGCACAAATAATAAAGGAAAATTTCCCCAATCTGGCAAAGGCAATAGACATCCAGGAAATCCAGGAAGCTCAGAGAGTCCCAAAGAAGTTGGGCCCAAGAAGGAACACACCAAGGCACATCATAATTACATTAGCCAAAATTAAAATGAAGGAGAGAATCCTAGAAGCAGCAAGAGCTAAGGGGACAGTCACCTACAAAGGAGTCCCCATCAGACTGTCAGCGGATTTCTCAAAAGAGACTTTACAGGCAAGAAGGTGCTGGAAAGAGGTATTCCAAGTCATGAAATCCAAAGACCTACAACCAAGATTGCTCTATCCAGCAAAACTTTCATTTAGAATGGAAGGACAGATAAGGTGCTTCTCAGATAAGATCAAATTCAAGGGAGTTCATCATCACCAAGCCCTTATTATATGAAATGTTAAAGGGACTTATCTAAGAAAAAGAAGTTAAAGAAACATGAACAGTGAAAGGACAACAAACTCACAGTTATTAACAACCACACCTAAAATGAAAGCAAACTAAAAGGACAGCTAGATCAGGAGTAGAAACATAGAAATGAAGATCTCAAGGAGGGTTAGCAACAGGGGAGTGGGAGGAGGAGATGGGGGGAGAAGGTACAGAAAATAAGTAGCATAGACAGTAGATAGAAAATAGATGGGGGGGCAAGAATAGCATGGGAAATATAGAATCTAAAGGACTTGAGACACATGGTCATAAACTAAAGGGGGGTAATGGTGGGGATGGGGGGTATGGTGGAGGGGAATGAAGGGGGGAATAGAACAACTGTAACAGCATAATCAATTAAAAAAAAACTCTTCTTTGATAAATCAAGTGTTTCTAAATGTTAACATCTGGGAAATTTGGGCAAAGGATATATGGGAGTTCTTTGCATCATATTTGCAACTTTTTGTTAATATTCAAATTATTTCAAAATAAAAAAGTTTTTTAAATGTTAAAAAAATAAAATAAAAATAAAAAAAATAAATTAAGAATAAAAAAAATAAAAGTTTTAATTTTACCTTAACTTATTCCTTCTTCATTGCTTTTTACTATTATTTATTTATTTATTTATTTATTTATTTATAAGTACGTTTTATTGATTATGCAATTACAATTGTCCCAATTTTCTCTCTTTGCTCCCCTTTGTCTTGTACCCCAATTCCCTCAGTCAATCCGCCCTTACTTCATGTCATGGGTCATGCATATAAGTTCTTTGGCTTTTCATTTTTCTATATTGTTCTTAACATCTGTGTATTATGTTGTTGTTCAAGTACAATTGTCTCCATTTTCCCCACCATTCTCCCCTGTCCCACTGATCCCTACATCTCACCCTCAATCATACCTTCCCTTTGGCTGTGTCTAGGGGTCCTTTATACATGTTCTTTGACAACCCTTCCCCTTTTTTCCTGTTATCCTCCACCCCTCCCCCATGGTTATTGTCAGTTTATTCTTTATTTTAATGACTCTGGATATATTTTGCTTGCTTGTTTGTTTTGTTGATTAAGTTGCACTTATAGGTGAGATCATATAATGTTTTGTTCTCACCACGTGATTTATTTCACTTAGCATAATGCTCTCTAGTTCCATCCATGTGTTTGCAAAGGGTAGGAGCTCCTTCTTCTTTTCTGCTGCATAGTATTCCATTGTGTAAATGTACCCCAGTTTTTTGATCCACTCATTTACTGATGAGAAGATAGGTTGCTTCCAACATTTGGCTACTGTAAATTGTGCTGCCATGAACATTGGGATGCATGGGTTCCTTTGAATTGGTGTTTTGGGATTCTTAGGGTATAATCCCAGAAATAGAATTGCTGGGTCAAAAGGCAGTTCTATTTTTAGTTTTTTGAGAAAATTTCATACTGCTTCCACAGTGGCCACATCAGTCTACATTCTCACCTAAAGTGGGTTTATTTTTTCCCACAACCTTACCAATCAACATCCCCCTATTCTGTACCTACAAATTTATACTTCCTCCCATTCTCCCCTTTCCCCCTCCCAGCTGATAACCCTCCAAATGATCTCCATATCTATGATTCTATTTGTGTTCTGCTTCTTCGCTTAGTTGTTTTTTAGATTCAGTTGTTGATAGTTGTGAATTTGTTGCCATTTAAATATTTATAGTTTCAATCTTTTTTTATATAGTTCCCTTTAACATTTCATATAAGGGCTTGATGATGATGACTTTAACTTTATCTTATCTGGGAAACACTTTATCTGGCCTTCAATTCTAAATGATAGTTTTGCTGGATAAAGTAATATAGGTTGTAGGTCCTTGTTTTTCATCACTTTGAATACTTCTAGCTAGTCCCTTCTAGCCTGCAAAGTTTCTTTTGAGAAATTACTTGACAGTCCTATAGAAACTCCTTTATAGGTAACTATCTGCTTTTTTCTTGCTGCTTTTAAGATTCTCTCTTTATCTTTAAACTTTGACGTTTAATTTTAATATGTTGGTGTGGTCCTCTTTGGGTCCATTTTGTTTGGGGCTCTCTGTACTTCCTGGACTTGTATGTCTAGTTTCTTCACCAAATCGGGGAAGTTTTCTATCATTATTTTTTAATGATAGAAACTTATTTTTTCAAATAAGTTTTCAATTCCTTTGTCTTCCTCTTCTCCTTTTGGCACCTGCTGTTCTGATTGAATGCCTTTTTCTTCCTTATGTTCCAAATTGTTGATTTGTTTCTCATCTTCATTCCCTCCACTGTTGGTTCCCTGTAGATTTTTCTTTAGTTCACTTAATGCAACCTTCATTTCTGCCTGAGTCTTTTTATGCTGTTAGTCTTTTATGCAGTATCTAATGATTTCTCTGAGTATCCTGATAACCAGTGTTTTGAACTCTGCATCTGATAGATTGCTCATCTCTGTTCATTTATTTCTTTTTCTTGAATTTTGTCCTATTCTTTCACTTGGTCCATATTTCTTTGTCATCTCAATATGGCAGCTTTCCTGTGTTTGTTTCCATGTATTAGGTAAAGCTACTTTGATGCCTTTAGTGGCCTGACCTATTTGGGAAAAAGCACCTGTAAATTGGGTGGGGTAGAGCCTTAGTAATCACCCAGGCAGAACAACTCATTTCACCATTTTGTGGCTCTATGTGAAGGAGGGTTCAGGGAGGGGACAATGCCATTGCATGACCTCTGGAGACTGCCTGAGAGGAAACTGTCTCCCATTACTTGCACTTCATTTTCTCCCTGTGTGCCACTGGTGCCCTTCCAGCTGTTGCCCTGGTGCTAAATCCCAGAGGGGATGTGAGTCTGCATGAGTCCTAAATTCACTGCAGGCCCTTTAAAGGGTGTTTCTTGAGAATCCTGTAGTTTTTTTCATGGCCCCAAACCCCACTGTTTTTTACAGCCAGAAGTTGTGGGGACTTCATCTTCCTGGTGCTGGAACCCTGGGTTGTGTTGTCTAGTCTGGGGCTGAGATTGCTTGCTCCCAAGGTATTCCTCCTGATTTTTTCCCACCACATATGAATATAAGGCTGCCCATTCTGCTAGCTCTCCCTGCCTCTCTGCATCTCCACCCTCTTACTCGTCTGGATGAATGTGGCTTCTTTAAATCATTGGTCGTCAGACTTCCATACAGCTCAATTTTCTGATGAATCTGGGTGATAATTTGTTTTATAGTCTAGTTGTAATTTTTGCTGTAGTGCACAGAAGTGAAATGTGTTTACCTATGCTTCCATCTTAAACAGAAATGTGCTTTTTTCCCTTTATGTAAATCTGAGTTTCTTACCTATATTATTTTTTTCTCTCTAAAGAACTTCTTTTGACATCTTTTGCAAGTTATGTCTACTGGTAACAAATTCCCTCAATTTTTTTGTCTAAGAATGCCTATTTCTCTTTAATTTTTTAAGATAATTTCACATGGTATAGCATTCTAGATTAGTGGAAGTTTTTTCCTCCCTCCCAATGCCTTAAATATGTTACCTTATTCCCATCTTTCTTGCATGGTTTCTGAGATGTCTGAAATAGCTTTTATCTTTGCTTGTCTATAGATGAAATTTTTCCCCCCTGGACTCTTTCAGAATTTTTTTTAGGGATATTTCACTTTCAGTAGTTTGAAAATGATATGCTTAGTTATAGTTTTAGTTGTTGTTGTTCTTTGGTATTTATCCTGCCTGGTGTTTTCTGAGCCTCCTGAATCTGTGGTTTGGTGTCTGGTATTTATCTGGGGAAATTCTACTCATTGTTTCAAATATTTTCTTCTATTCCTTTCTGTTTTCTCTTCTGGTATTCCCATTAAGTGTATGGTGCATCCTTTGTAGTTTTCCCACAGTTGTTATATATTTTGTTCTATTTATTCAATTTTTGCTTTCTTCTCTTTTTGATTTTTTTAGAATTCTATTGATATATCTTTAAACTCAGAGATTCTACCCTTAGCCTTATCTAATCCACTAGTAAGTTCATAAAAGGCACCATTCATTTCTATTATAGTGCTCTTCATCTGTGGCGTTTCTTTTAGTATATCTCTTCTTCTAGTCAGTTAGCCTCTGATAATGCCCCAACAGGATACTTTCTAGTCAACTGGTTTCACCTAGGGCAGGCCTTGTTAAGAACAGAGTGCCTTGGTGTATTTTTAAAAGGTTCCTATCCTTCTTCCTCTGCCAGAAGTGCAAGGGGATTTTTCTTCGATACTATGGAAATCTTCTTGTGCTTCTAGAGGTAAATCTCACAAAGCTGTGGGGCTCCCTCAAGTTTTTAACTCTCAGAATTGTCCACACTGAGCACCCAGCAATTTGCTAATTACATTTCAGGTTTTCCTATCTTAGCTCCGAAGTCTCTACTCTGGGAAGCTGTGAAACCATGTATTTATTCATGTCTCTCCATTCTTGGTTGCGGTGTTTTGCCCTGTGTCCTCGCCTTCATTCCTGAAGGATACTTTCACTGGATATAGAATTCCAGATTTTTTTCTTTTAGCTCTTGAAAATGTGACACTTCTTTTTGGCCTGTGTTGTTTCTGATGAGAAATCCACTGTCATTTGGATTGTTTTCCCCCATAGGTAATATAGCATTTCTCTCTGCCTGCTTTAAAATTTTTGTTTTTAATTTTTTTATTAATTAGTTTTCAAAAGAGAGAGATACTAATTTGGTCTTCCACTTTACTTATGTATTCATTGGTTGACTCCTGTATGTGCACTAAATGGGGATCAACCAGCTACCTTGGCTTATCCAGATGACAACTCAACCAACCAAGCTGTTAGGCCAGGGCTTCAATTTTTTTTCGTTTTGAGTTTTTGGAAGTGTAACTATGATGTATCTTGACACAGATATATTTGAGTTTATCCTGTTTGTGTATGGATCAACTCCTCTAATCCATAGGCTATGTCTTTTGCCAAATTTGGGGACTTTTAAGCCATTATTGTTATTATTATTATTTTAAAATAGGATAATTTTTTAAAAGATTTTATTTATTTATATTTAGAGGGGAAGGGGAGGAGAGAGGGTGAGAGACATCAATGTTTGGTTGCCTTTCCTGCGTCCCCTGCTGGGAACTGGCCTGCAGGGAACCGATCTGCAACCCAGGTATGTGCCCTGACTGGGAATCAAACCACAATTGTCTGGTTTGCAGGCCTGTGCTCAATCCTAAGCCATTATTATTTTTTAAATACTTTTCAACCTCACCTGCCTTCTACTCTCCTTTTGGGACTTCAACATCATGAATGTTAGATCTCTATTATATTCCTGCAAACTACTGAGGCCCTTTTCATTTTTTGCATGTTTTCTTTTTTACTCAGATTAAATAATTTTTATTTTTCTAACTTCACAATCATATACTTCTTCATATGTGTTCCCTATTCTGTTCTTGAGACCACCCATAAAGTTTGTTTTTTTGTATTTTGGGAGCAGGAGTGTTGGTTATATTTCTCAGTTCCAAAACTTCAATTTGCTTCTTCTTCATATCTCCTGTTGATTTCTGAGGTTTTTAAATGCCTTTTCTGGACTTTCTATTTTTTTCATTTGTTCCTTCTTATTAAAGTGTGTTTGTAACTTCTTATTAAAGCATTTTATGATAGCTTCTTTCAATTTTCTGTTAGATGATTCTAATATCTATATAATATCAATTTAGCCTTCATTGATTGCCTTTTTTTATTCTAGGTGAGGTTTTTGGTTTTTTGTTTTTGCCATGATGAATGATATTCAGTTGAAATCTGAAAATTGTATATTATATTAAAGAGTTCAGATCTCATTTAAATCTTATGTCTCCTCTCACAACAGTCTGGTCAAAGAAGGAAGGTGCCACTGGTAAATATTTATGTTTTCTGCTTGGTCTTTTTTGAGATCTAGGGGGAAGCACTCTTCATTGCTGCTCCTCATGTAGTCCACATTCACACTGTGGAGGGTGACCTCATTACCACTTAACAGTAGTGAGAGCTCTGGTTCTCACTTGGCTTCTTCTGATACCACCTTAGCAGTGGGGGAAGGTGAAAGTTCAGTCATTCCATGTTGTCTCTACTGACATTGCAGAGTGGGGGGGGGAGTGAAAGTCTCATCTCCCCACTCAACCCTCACTGAAACTACATCAATGGGGTGGGAGTACCTTGTTATTATTGGGTAAATGGCAAGGATGGAAGTCTTGGCCTTTCCTAGAGGACAATGAAGGGAAGATACTACTACATTTTTTTTCTGTGGTGTTTGGCTAGAGCGGAGCAGATATTATCTAAAAGTTTTCTTGTTAGAGTGTCCTTTTCTTGGTTATTTGCAGAGAAAGTGCAGATTTTTTCTTGAGGCTTTTTAAGTTTATGTCTATTAATATTTCTATGTTGCCAGTTTCTCCAATGCCCTGTCAGAGATAAGACAAAATAAATCCTGGTTCCCAAGGTCCCCAGACAGTTTACCTTCTGTTCTCCATCTTTTAACATCTTTGAAATTTTATTTTATATTTAATGTTTGGTGCTTTTAGTTAGCAAGAATAGGAAAGAAGTTGTCTACTCCATTATCCTGGAGGCAGAAGTCAAGATGGACTGTCTTTTACAATTCTGAAATGACTTTCACTGTAGTCATTTATCTCCTTGCCTGATATAAAGTTTAATTATCACACATTTTTAATAGCACATCATATTGTGTGAGTCTTTCCTCTTGTTTTACATACTTTAGCTTCATAAAGAGATGTTTGAGAATTAATAAAATAATATGTAACATGAATGCTCACGTTGCTTTTACTTTTTTAATAGTCCAACAAAATTAATTAAGTATCTATCAGTACAGGACATGTATTTTCCTTTCACACAAGGAAATTGTATATAACTGCTTAAAAATAAGATATAAATTTCTGTATAAAAAAGTCTAGGATATATTGCAATGGAGTAAACACAATTAAATTGCATATTATTTTTCTGCTTTATTGTTTAAAATTTCTAAAGACCTTTAAAAATAAATAAGTGATGCTTCAGCCAAAGAAATAACAAATATTTTAGTTTTTCAATAGCTATGCTCTAAAAGCAATTTCATATGGCTTATCTCATTTGATGTTCACAATATGTATATGAGAGAAGGCATTATTGCCAGTTAACTTCTAGTTTAACACAATTTCTTGATACCACACAAGTTATCTATATAAATTTCTTGAGTTCCAAGTGAAATCACATTTGCCTTTTTAAAATAATCTTTTTGAAAACTCTTGAAAAGCATCCTATGATGTAAAATAAGCAAATGTGACATTGTGTAGAGAATCAAAACCTGCAAAATTTATGCTCCCTAATCCTTGAGAGACTATTTTCAACAAACAGGTGTTTCTTCTTTCCTATGTGCTCAACATACACATCAGATAAGCAGCCTTAAAGTTTTTAATCACAAGGTCTATGATATATGACTTTTCTACTTCAAAGGACTCTAATAATAGCACATGCATAGAAATATAGCTCTGAGCAGAGTAAATAAACACTTTTCTCTCCGGAGAGGGATCAGATGAATCCGCTTATGTCAGATCTCTCCCAGAATTCCATTGTTGTTTCTCCAAACATAGTTTAAGGAAAACCACTGAATCTGGAATCAGGAGCTTTTCTCAAACGTGTTTCCTTTAAAAACACAGGGAAACAGGATTTTTGGTCACAGGAGGTCAAGGTCAGCAATGTAACAGAAATGGTCCTTTTGAACTTCCTTTCTGAGTAACACATGTTATCTGAGGAAAGCTATTACACTGAAAATCTCTGCTGACACACAAGTGATGACCCATTTTTTTTCATTGCACAAGGAATGATTTCAGGAAGAATTCCTATAAAATTTACAAAGCAGTCCAATGATACTAAAGTGTAAATTTCCAAGATAGTGAGAACAGTATAAGTTCAGTGAGGACTGGACCAGTGTTTCAGCATTTCTGTGTGCCCCACAAAGAACTGTAAGGTGACTTTCACATAGAAAGTAATCAATAACTATCTATTTCTACCTTAATGATTGTATTTTTAACAATAAAAGAAAAATTAATGAAAATGTACAATTAAGAATACAAAGAAATGCAAATAAAACATCAGATTGGGCTTCTCATATATTGTATTGCCTTCAGATGCCTGAATTTATGTGAAATTCTTTGCAACTATGGGTATTATTAACAAATAAAATATAAATCCATTTTTATTAAGATGGTTTTAGTGCTATTGTTTTAGATTTGTACAATATTTTTGAGAATTTAACAAAATGTCCAATAAATTAGCTCACTTTGGTATAATGGAAAATTTAATATTATTATTTTTATTTTAAAGATGAAAAAATTCAGATGAGATTTATCCAAAGACACTCAAAGAGTGAGCAGCAGAACTTGACCTTTGCCCTTACAAATATAATTTTCTTTCATTTATGTAAAGGAAGGTAGATCCTGAAGCTTACATCTCCCTAAGAAAGGCTTAAACTTTAGGCTAGCCTGAATTATACCATTCACTCTGTAATCATTCTAAATTGTAGTTTGACCTGCTTTCTCTCTGATATTAAAGTGTCACTGAGCTTTGGTTGAGTTTTAAGTAAGAAACCAAAAAAGGAAGAAAACACATCAAGTAGGAGATGTAGACATTTTGTCATACTAGTAGGTTTTCTTCCCAACTGATGGCTACAGTTTCAGTTGACACTGCCTACCTCCTATCCAGAAAAAGAATGTTTAAGAAAAATGTCTGAAATATATTCCTTTTGCATAATTGAACTGAGTCATGAAAATTCATGACATTTTCTTCTTATACACTACAAATTGGGCATTCCCACATGTTGCAGCAATTCTAAATAAAAAAATAAGAAGCATTAAACAACAGAGCAGTTTGTTTACATGAAATACCATAATATGATTCATCATTTGGCCTCACTTAGGTTTGACTAAGTTGGTTTATTCCATTTGACATAAAGAAACTTCTGTTTTTTCTTTTAAAAAAACTCATTTCAGTAAGAATCAGTATTAGGACTACCTTTTTAAAAAAATTTGCACGGCATCTGTCATCACCTTATGTTTGGAAATAATAAGATAAGAATTAACAACTGACCACTATTCTTCTGTTACCTAATATTCCCTTTTAATGCTTGAAACATCCAGATTTTTCCTTATAATACGTAAATTAAAGACTAGTTTAAAATGTTTTGTAGAAAGGTATAAAATGTCTCTCCTGTGATGAGATTAACTGGACCCAAACACTAAGAGCAGTTACCATCATGTTATGGTGAAACATGCCTATTAGGTGGGTGAAGCAATTCAGTAAGCATATACACCCAAAACTATAATATTGAAAGGTAGAACATCTCAATGATTTTATAATTTTATAGTTATCTCCAGTCTTGGCCTAATATACAGCAGGTAACCTCAGAGGAAGTTCCACTCTCTATCAAGGCTCTTGTTTCCTCTCCTGTCCCAGATTCAAAAGTCCCAGAGGCAGCAATAGGAGTCTGAGACTCAAGAAACTGCAGAACCAGTTTAAATGTATTACTACTCTAGATAATTTGTAATTTTTGTTAGCAGCCATGAAAATAAATATGTTTTCACCTTCTCATAGAACAATATCTTGCACATGGAGACACTTCAATAAAGGCATGTCCAATTGAATAAATAAAATTATATTGGGTAGCAATATAATTTTTGTTAGCATTTCTGATCATCTTATACTTGAAAATTTCATCTTAATATGACATTTTGCTTTGAAAACACCTGTGTTCTTTGAACTTAGAAGATACTCTTTATGTCAAAAATGATGGCTTCAGTTCTAGAATTTTGCAACTACAAGGGACCAACAAGTTCATGTTGTCCAGTAATTCTCAAAAGTAATCTAAATCACTGCCTAGTTTATAATGAATTATTCTGGTGCCTTGGCAAACATGCAGGTTTCTTCCCTGCCACATGTAGAGGTCAAGTCTAGATGTTCTGCACAACAGTCCAGACATGAGAAGGAAGAAGCCATTGGAAGGACTTCAGAATGACATACTTAAGAGTGAGAGTCAGAATGCTTGTCTTCTAAAATCAGATATGAAAAGAATACTTGTAGTCACTACTTTCTCATTCAACATTATGCTTGAAGTTCTAGATAAAGCAATCACACAATAAAAAGACATGAAAGTCATCCAAATTAAAAAAAACAGTACCATTTTTATTCACGTATGACAATCATTTATATAGAAAATTCAAAAAAATTACAGAAAATGTAGAAAACCAGTAAGCGAGTTTAGTAAGATTTCAGGTTACAAGGCAAATATATAAAGGCAAAATATATTCCTACATATTAGCAATATAAAATAAGAAAATAAATTAAAAAAATCACTGTAGTATCAAAAATATTAAATACTTGGAGGTAAATCTGAAAAAACAAGGATAAATATTTTATAGGCTGTAGATCTTTGGATCCCCAACCCAATGAAATCCAATCAAAATCCCACAAAGGTAGCTTGTAGAAACTTACAAACTCATTTTAAAATTCACATGGAAGAAGTCTTAGACACAGCAATCAAATAAGAAGAGGAAATAAAAGGCATCCAAATTAGAAAAGAAAAAACAAAACTGTCCTTGTTTACAGATGACATGATACTATACATACAAAAACTTATAGACTCCACCAAAAAAAACTGCTTGACCTAATAAATAAATTTGGCAAAACAGCAGGTACAAAGTCAGCATTCATAAATCAAAGGCTTTTGTATACCAACAATGAAATATCAGCAACAGAAATAAAAAAAATTCCTATTTGATATAGCAAAAATAAATATAAAATACCTAAAAATAAACCTAACCAAAGGTATAAAAGTACTATACTCAAAAAACTACACAACACTGAAGAAAGAAATCAAGGAAGACACAAACAAATGGAAACATATGCCATGTTCATGGATTGAAAGAATTAACATCATCAAAATGTCCATACTTCCCAAAGCAAGTTATAGATTCAGTAGAATACCTATTAAAGAATCAATGGCATATTTTACAGATATAGAACAAATACTTCATAAATTTATATGGAACTATAAACTACCCCACATTGCAGCTGTAATTTTGAGAAAGAAGAGCAAAGTAGGAGGGATCACAGTACCTGATATAAAACTGTATTACAAGGCCACTGTAATCAAAACAGCTTGGTACAGGCATAAGAATAGACACATGGGCTAATGGAACAGAATAGAGAGTCTAGAAATAAACCCTAGTCTCTATGGTCAATTAATATTTGACAAAAAGGGCAGCAGCATAAAATGGAGTAAAAATAGCCTCTTCAACAAATGGTGTTAAGACATCTGAACAGCTACATGCAAAAAAAAGAAAATTGACCACCAACTTGCACCATACACAAAAATAATTGAAGGTGGGTAAAAGACTTAAATATAAGTGTTTGTTCTATGTCTGTAAAGTATGTCATTGGTAATTTAATAGGTATCACATTGAATCTGTAAATTGCTTTGGGTAGTGTGGACATTTTGATGATGTTAATTCTTCCAATCCATGAACATGGTATATGTTTCCATTTGTTTGTGTCTTCCTTGATTTCTTTCTTCAGTGTTGTGTAGTTTTCTGCATACAGTTCTTTATATCCTTGGTTAGGTTTATTCCTAGGTATTTTATTTTTCTTTTTGCTATATCAAATGGGATTTTCTTGATTTCTGCTTCTGCTGATTCATTGTTAGTGTACAAAAATGCCTTTGATTTCTGGATATTGACTTTGTTCCTGTTAGCTGTCCACTGCACTCCATCGCAGATCAGCCCGGTTTTTCTCCGGTGAGTGGGGGGAAGCGAAATCCTTTGTCCTACTCCACCGCCATCTTCCCAAGAACTTTCATTTATTCTTAACTTCAATATCTTTGGTTATATATTGCTTGCTTGTTTGTTTTGTTGATTAGGTTCCACTCATAGGTGAGATCACATGGTATTTGTTCCTCACCGCCTGGCTTATTTCACTGAGTATAATGCTTTCTAATTTCAGCCAGGTGTTGCAAAGGGTAGAGGCTCCTTCTTTCCTTCTTCTGCATAGAATTCCACTGTGTAACGGTACCATAGTTTTTTGAACCATTCATTTACTGATGGGCACTTAGGTTGCTTCTAGCACTTGGCTATTGTAAATTGTGCTGCTATGATCATTGGGGTGCATAGGTTCTTTGAATTGGTGTTTTGAAATTCTTAGGATATAATCCTAGAAGTAAATTGCTGGGTCAAAAGCCAGTTCCATTTTTACTTTCTGGATAAAATTCCATACTGTTTTCCACAGTGGCTGCACCAGTCTGTATTCCTATCAACAGTGCACTATGGTTCCCTTTTCTCCACATCCTCTCCAACACTTGTTGTTTGTTAATTTGTTTATGATGGCCATTCTCACTGGTGTGAAGTGGTATCTCATTATGATTTTAATTTGCATTTCTCTGATGGGTAGTGATGCTGAGCACCTTTTCATATGTCTCCGTATGTCCTCTTAGAAGTAGTGTCTGTTCAGGTCCTTTGCCCATTTTCTCATTGGGTTGTCTTCCTGGACTGGAGTCATGTGAGTTCTTCATATGTTTTGGAAATCAAACCCTTGTCCCAGGTATCATTGGCAAATATGTTTTCCCATACAGTTTGTTTCCTTTTCATTTTAATGCTGTTTTCTTTAGCCATGCAGAAGCTTTTTATTTTGACGAAGTCCTATTTGTTTATTCTTTCCTTTTTGTCCCTTGCTTTAGAGGACATTTTGGTGAAAATGTTGTTGCATGGAAATGTGAGATTTTTGTGCCTTTGTTCTCCTCTAAGGCTTTTGTGGTGTCACAGCTTACATTTAAATCCTTTATCCACCTTTAATTTATTTTTGTGTATGGTGTAAGTTGTTGATGAGTTCCATTTTTTTTTGCATGTAGTTGTCCAGATCTCCCAACTTCATTTGTTAAAGAGGCTATTTTTATTCCATTTTATGTTTCTGCCCCCTTTGTCGAATATTATTGACCATAGAGACATGGGTTTATTTCTGGTCTCTGTATTCTGTTCCAGTGGCCTATGTGTCTGTTCTTATGCCAGTACCATACTATTTTAATTAGAGTAGACTTGTAATACAGTTTGATATCAGATATTGTAATCCCCCCACCTTGTTTTTTTCTAAAAATAGCTGCAATTATTCAGTGTCATTTATGATTCCATATAAATTTTTGAATTTCTGTATATCTGTATTTGCTCTGTATGTGTGAAATATGTCATTAGAACTTTAATGGAAATTGCATTGAATCTATAAATTCCTTTGGGTGGTATGGACTTTTTGATAATTCTTTCAATCCGTGAACATGATGTATGTTTCCATTTGTTTGTGTCTTCCTTAATTTCTTTCTTCAGTGTTGTGTAGTGTTCAGAATACAGTTCTTTTACCTCCTTGGTTAGGTTTATCCCTAGGTATTTTATTTTTCTTATTGCTATATTAAATGGGATTTTCCCCCTAATGTCTGTTTCTCATATCATTATTGATGTACAAAATGTCTTTCATTTCTGAATGTTGACTTCCTGTTTTTCTGTTTTATCAAATGCACTTATTAGGCTGAGTAGTGTTTTGGTACAGTCTATGGTGTTTTTATGTACAATGTAATGTTACCTGCCAACTGACATTTTTACTACCTCCTTTCAATTTGGATCACTTTTATTTCTGTTTCTTGTCTGATTGCTGTGTCTAAGACTTCCAATACTGTGTTGAATAGAAGTAGTGAAAGCGGACATCATTGGGTTTTTTTTATATTGGTGGGAAAGCTTTTAGTTGTTGCCCATTGAGTATGATGTTGGCTATAGGTCTTTCATATATGGCCTTTATTATGTTGAAGAATGCTTCCTGTATTTCCACTTTGCTGAGTGTTTTTATCATAAATGGATGCTGCACCTTATTGAATGCTTTTTTACATCTTTTGATATGATCATGTGATTTTGTCTGCCTTTTGTTTATGCGATGTATTATGTTTATTGATTTGCTAATATTGTACTCTCCTTGCATAATGGGATGAATCCCACTTGATCATGGTGCACGATCTTTTTAACATTGCTAGATGTGGTTTGCTAATATTTTGTTGCAGATTTTGCATGTATATTCATGATCAATATTGGCCTGTAGTTTTCTTTTGTTGTGTCTTTTTCTGGTTTAGGAATTAGGATAATGGTGGCGTCATAAAAAGATATGGGAGTCTTCTGTCTCCTTGGATTTTTGAAATAGTCTGTGAAGGATAGGGGTTAACTTTTCCTAAAATGTTTTATAAAATTCTCCTATGAACCTGGCCATTCCAGGGCTTTTGTGTGCCAAGAGTTTTTTTATTATTGCTTCAATTTCATTAACTGTTATCGATCTGTTCAGCCTTTCTGTTTCTTTCTCATTCAGTTTTGGAAGATTATATTTTTCTAGAAATTTGTCCATTTCACCTAGGTTGTCGAAGCACTTGGCATTTAGATCTTTGTAGTAATTTCTTACAATCCTTTGTATTTCTGTGGTGTCAGTTGTAATCTCCACTCTTTCATTTCTGATTGTGTTTATTAGGGTCCTCTCTCTTTTTTTCTTGATGAGTCTGCTTAAAGGTTTGTTGATTTTGTTTATCTTTTTAAAGAACCAGCTCATGGATTTATTGATACTTAAAATTTTTTTGTATCATTTGATACAACATAGATCTGCTCTGATCTTTATTATTTCCTTCCTTCTATGTGCTCTCAGCTATCTTTTTTGTTGTTCCTCCAGTTCTTGTAAATGTAGCAATAGGTTGTTTATTTGAAATATTTCTATTTTTTTCTAGGTAGGCATGCATCACTATGAACTTCCCTCTCAGGACTGCCTTCACTGTGTCCTAAAAGTTTTGGACTGTTTTAAAGTAATTTTCATTTGTATCCTTAAGCCTTTTGATTTCTTCCTTCACCTATTCACTGTTTAATGACATGTTATTCAATCTCCATGAATTTGAGTGTTTTGAGTTTTTTATTTGAGGTTGGTTTCTACTTTCACTCTCTTGCTGTCAGAGAAAATGCTTGATAGGATTTCAATTCTATTAAATTTATTGAGGCTTGTTTTGTGTCCTATCATGTGGTTTATCTTTGAGACTGTTCCATGTGCATTTGGAAAGAATGTGTATTTTGCTTCTTTAGGATGAAAAGATATATGGATACAGATATAGATATATTTCTATATGTATATAAAAATCAGTGCAGTACATTTGATGTAGGACATTGTTCAATGCCACAATATCCTTGTTGATATTTTGTTTGGAAGATCTATCTATTTTGACAGTAGGGTGTTAAAATCCTCTGCTATAATTGTGTTGCTGTCAATATCTTTCTTGAAGTTCTCCAAGATTTTCCTTATGTATTTGAGTGCTCCTATGTTGGGTGCACATATATTTACAATGTTTATATCTTCTCAGTGGATTCTCCTTGAGTATTAGGAAGTGACCTTCTGGGTCTCTTTTTATGACTCTTTTTTTGAGGTCTACTTTTTCTGATATGAGTATTGCTACCCCTGCTTTTTTTCCCTGTCCATTTGCTTGTTTTTTTTTTTTCCAACCCTTCACTTTCAGTCTATGTAGGTCTTTTGTTCTGAGTTGGGTCTCTTGTAGGCAGCATATGTGTGGGTCATTCAGCTATTCTATGTTTTTTAATTGGAGCATTTAATTAATTTACAGTTAAGGTTATTATTGATAGGTACTTATTCATTACCATTTTACTTCCTTTGTACATGTGTTCCTTTCTCTTTCACTGTTTTTCTTCTTTTTCTTAAAGCATTCCTTTTATCGTATCTTGCAGTGCTGCTTTGGTGGATGTGTATTATTTGAGCCTTATTTTGTCTGGGAAACTCTTTATTTTGCCTATCATTTTAATTCAGAGCCTTGCTGGGTAGAGTAGTCTTGGTTGCAGGCTTTGGTTTTCATTACTTGGAATATTTCTTGCCATTCTCTTCTGCCTTGTAGCATTTCCATTGAGAAGTCAGCTGCTAGCCTTATCGGGGCTCCCTTGTCTGTTACTTCCTGTTTCTCCCTTGCTGCCTTTAAGATTCTTTCTTTGTCTTGGAATTTTGCCATTTTAATGATCATGTGTCTTGCAGCGCACCTCTTTCAGTTCCTCTTGATTGGGACTGCCTGTGTTTCCTGGATTTGTGTGACTTTTCACTTATCAAATTAGGGAAGTTTCCATCATTACTTTTTCAAATCGGTTTTCTATCCCTTGCTCTTCTTCTTCTCCTTCTGGTATCTCTATTATATGGATATTATTACTTTTCATGTTGTCTTGCAGCTCCCTTACCACCTATTCATTCTTTCTCAGTCTCTTGTCCTTATCTTGCTCATTCTGGGTGTTCTTTTTTCTACCTTGTCCTGCAGATCATTGATGTGATCTGCTTCATCTGTCCTGCTTTTGATTCTTTCTACTGTGTTCTTCGATTCGGAAATTGTATTCTTCATTTCCTTGTGACTCTTGTTGATAGTGTCTATTTCCTTTTCAGGTTGATATAGTTTTCAGTGAGTTCATTGTAGTTTCCCTGTAGTTTTTGGTAATTCTATGTGAGCTCATTGAGCTTCCTGATAACCAGTGCTTTGAACTAAATATCTGATAGTTGTCTTACCTCTCTTTCATTTAATGTTCTTTCTGAGGCTTCCTCTTTTCCTTTTATTTGGGATTTGTTTCTTTGTCTTCCTGTTGTTGTGAAACTCTTCTTGTTAGCCTCTGCCTCTTAAATTGATCTGTTCTGACTCCCTGAATTTATGCTGTGAACTTCTATGGTAGAAGTCCTGTGAGATTAAATGGTGCAGTCTCCTTGATCTTCTGAGCTTGCTGCTCTTGGGCCGTTGCCTCTCTGGATGTATTTGGGTTTCGTTTGCTCTTGGGTCATTCTTTCATGGGTCATTCCATCAAGCTGGTTGACTGAGGGTCACTCCATCCACCACATCTTGTATGCTGTTGTGCAGGTGCAGACAGGTCGTTCAGAAGCTGGTTCTTTTGTCTGTCCAAAGTTATAAGGCTTCTCTCTCACTATCGTTCAGTTGTTTGTTCTGGGCAGTTTCTCTACCATTTAGTTGTAATTCTAGATTGAACCTTGGAGGAAGTTAGTGTGGCTCCCAATCTCTCCTTTACCATCTTCCTTTCTTACCTGTTTGTGGTTTCTCTCTTCCAGCAGGTATATTGGTGTTCACAGCTCCTGCCTACTCTTATATGTGATCAGTTGAGGGGAGAAGGCAAAATGGATTAAGATGGTTGGACAGTATTCTATGGGATTTAAAGTACCAACACCTAGAGAAGTGTTAGGCAATCCTTTGGATAAGCACAGCATTAACCACTTTTAATAGTTAATATTAAAATTATTAACTATTGGCCCAACTAGCCACTTTTAATAAAAGGTAGAAAGTAGATAAGACTCTTGTTCGAGTGGAATGGATTGTGAGCTGAATCCAGAAAACAGATCACTTGCTTGTGGAAAGTCAGATTATGAGACAGTTAAAGGATAGAAAGTAGGCATAATGTGCAAGAGAATAGAGTTAACCACAACAGTAATAAAGTTCTGTAATATAGTGAAATAGGCTAAGATTGGGGAGCAGTGCTGTGTAGTATATACAATTATATGGAACAATAATTATTTGCAATAGTACTGGTACAACAATAATATGACAAGAACTCTATGACTAGAACTCTAAGAATAGGAAGTACATGACCAAGAGTTGTGTGCTATTGGTACACAAGTGAAGTGAAAGAAGGAAAATTAAAATATAATATGAAAGAGAAAACAAGGGAAACCAGTTACACAATGCAATTAAACAAACAACTAAAATGAAGAAAACTAAACAGAAAGAAGAGAAATAAAAAATACTAATAAAAGAAGTAAAAATAATTAAAAATAATAATACATATAAACAATGACATGCAATTTCTCTGTAATAGCAAAGTGAAATTTATAGAGAACCTGTCTGCATGGCAATAGTGAATGTAACTCAGCCTTGGTTTAGAAAACTTACAGGTGCGAGGTGGCACACAGGAGCCAGGCCCACAGATCAACTTTCCCATGAAGAACCAAGCCTACCTTATATCTATGCTGCTTTGAGGCTTGCTTTTGCTAAAACATTCTCACCCTGAATTAAGGCAAGCAAGTGTTTAATGCACATCTTTGAAGTAACTTCCTAAAGTCTGTACTAAACCTCCCAAGGATGGTGTCTAGCCAATTCAACCACTTTTTTTTCTTGCATTTGCAACATGTTTTTCTTTGTTATCTGTAAAAAGTAGTCACATAAAGCAAACCTGAGTATAATGAATGAGAAACTTCTTTGACGTAATGCTACTAGAAAGCAATAAAAGCCTGTCTAGGCAAGGCTCTGGGAGCTCTCTCACTCAGCGAGTGGCCATGCCATCCCTTTTCTCCACAGGACTTCTGTAGTCCATGTGAATTTGTTTGTTGCATCCATAACACCATGGATACTGCTGGCCAGAGTCCACAGAAGAAATCTGTCTTGGTTTCTCAGTTGTTCGGGTTAGCCTTGTGTTCCCTTTTTGGGTTTGTCTCTGGATCTTTCACAGCTCCAGGTTTTATTGTCTCACTTGGGGTGGGGAGAGGAAAGCCTCCTGCTGACTTTAAACTCACCAAGTGAGTTCTGCTGGTCTTCCTGGATGCTGCATGCTGAGGGGGATTTAGACTTTGCTTTTCTCCTTTCCTATGGTTTAGGATGAGGGCCAGGTCTGAGCCACAATATTCACAGTTTCCCAGCCTCCAGCCCAGGTTCCCTGTGTGCTGCCATGCTCCCGCTGTCCATCTGCACCAGGCCATCACCTTCAATCCGCCAGTTGTGCCGTACTTGAGGTGCACTAATTAGGGAAAACTCACACACCACTATCTCTCTCTTTGATGTTCTAGGTGCTGGACACTCTCAAAGTCTCTCCACAGTAGTTCAGCTCCCCCTCTGAGCCAAGTCTTTCTGGGTACTGCTAACTCCCTGAGCCCCTCAGCCTTCCTCTGAATCATGGGTCTGTATAGGCTCTCCTTAGCGAGCCAGCCGTGCTGCAGCAGGGGGTTGGGGAGGTGACTGCTGTGTAAGAGTTCCTTAAACAGCGACTGAGAGCCCTTTTTAAAATAAAATCCTCTTGTTTAAGACCACCATTCTTAACAAGTGCCCCTATTTTCACACAGCCCAACGTTCCAACCAGAACAGAGGCTCTCTAGGTCAGGGCCTCTCACAGTCCAACTCTTCTCCTTCTCCAGGTGTCGCCTGCCTACCCAATTTCTCTGATAATGACCTAGCTGGTGTCCACAGTCCCAGTGGGTGAACACTGCCTCTGTGAATCTCCCACTTTGTCTTTACTTCCCCTCAGTGCCTTTAAGTATCCAGGTCCACCCTGGTGCCACTGTGTGCTCCCTGTTTGGTAGGGGAGGGAGCTGTTGATTAGGCTCTCATCCAAGGATACTGTAGCAGGCACCAGGCTGGGCCACAGCAGCCTTGGTCCCCACTCTGGTCCCAGGGACCTTACTGTCCCAACACAATCTCCTTACCGTCTGTTTTTCAATGCCCTCTATAATTCTGGCCTCCAAACTTCATATAAGGTGGGATTCCATTGGCTGTTCACTCTGTTCCTCAGATCATCTAGGTGTCCCACCCATGCACAGGGGAAAGTGGGCTGCACTCCCACCTACCTCACTGCCATTTCTTCTTCTATCTTGTAGTCCTTTAGTTTTTCTCTCCTTTGCTGCCTTCTTTTGTATTTTAATTTTTTGTAGTGATATGCTTTGAATACTTTGTTTTTCTTTTGTGTATATTCTCTGCGTATTTTCCTTGTAGTCACATGTAGCATACATGCAATGCCTTATAATTATAATAGCCTATTTTAAGATGATAACAACTTAACTTCCATTGTATACAATTCTACAATTTTACATCTCACACACATTTTTATTACTGATGTCACAACTTAATTTTTTGTATTGTGAATCCACTAACATATTTATAGTTACAGTCATTTTTAACAATTCTGTCTTTCATCTTTTATGCTAGAAGTATAAGTGACTTGCACACCACCATTATAGTGCCCCAGTGCTCTGTATTTGTCTATATTTACCAAGTTTTCACATGCTTTTATGCTGCTATTTAGCATTATTTTATTTCAACTTAAACAACTCCCTTTAAAATTTCTTGGAAGGCATGTCTAGTGATAATAAACTCCCTCAGCTTTTGTTTGGGAAAGCCTGTACCTCTCATTCATATCTGAAGAACAGTTTTGTTAGTTACTATTTTCCTGGTTGGCAGTTTCTTTCAGTACTTTGAAAACAACACTGCCTTCTGGCTTTCAAGATTTCTGCTGATAAATCTGCTGGTAGTGGCAAGGTGGATGAGGGGACCTGTGTATTTAACAAACCACTTTTCTCTTGCTGCTTTCAAATTCTCTTTTGTCTGATTTTTCACAATTTGATTGTAATGCTTTTTAGGGTGGATTTATTTAGACTAGCCTTTTTCGAGATCCATTGGAATTTATGGACCTGGATGCCATTCCCTTACTAGATTTGAAACTTTCTGGCCATTATTTCATTGAACAAACTTTCTGTTCTCTCTCTCTCTCTCTCTCTCTCATCTTTCTGGAACTCCTATAATGGGTACATTGATTTGATTGGTATAGTCCCATAGTCCCTTAAGCTTTGTTCACTCTTTTTCATTTTTTTCCTTGTATTCCTGTGACTAGATAATTTCAAAAAGTTTGTTTCCTAGTTCACTAATTTTTTTTCATGCTTGATCTAATTTGCTTAATCTAATCTCTAGTGAATTTTTCAGGTCAATTATTATATTCCTCACCTCCAAAATCTCTATTGGGTTCTTTTTACTATTTCCTATATCTTTGTTCAATCTAATTTTGTTTATACATTTATCACCCAAATTGTTATGATGGTTATTTTTAATTCTCTATCAGATCATTCATATATCTCCATTTCATTAGGTCAGTTTTTAGAGTTTTATCTTGTTCTTTATTTGGAGAATGTTTCCTTGTTTCTTGATTTTCCTTGACTCTTTGTGTTGATATCTGCTCATTAAAACAAAAAGTCACCTGTGCCATTCTTCATAGACAGATCTCTTATAGAAGACCCTCACCAATGAATCTGGTCAGAGATTCTGGAGGCTTCTTTTCTTTTTTAGATTTTATTTATTTATTTTTAGGGAGGAAAATGGAGGGAGAAAAAAGAGGGAGAGGAACATCAATGTGTGGTTGCCTCTCACATGCCTTCAACCAGGGACCTGGCCCGCAACCCAGGCATGTGCCCTGACTGGGAATTGAACAGTTCACAGGCAGGTGCTCAAACCACTGAGCCACACCAGCCAGGGCAAGATTCTGAGGCCTCTTAAGCCTCCTCTGCCTGTGGATCCTTTGTGGACTTGTTTTTGTAAATTCTCAATTACAGGGATTTTGCAATTTCCTTTTTTCCCCCCAGGAGTTCATAATCTTTTACTCCCTCTGGTGTCTGTCTGCTATACAATGAATCTTGTGAAACAGTGACAGACCTCCAGCTTTTTTTGTTTTTGTTTTGTTGTGGTGTTTTTCTCAGTAGCCTCCAGCTCCCCAACTATAATATGCCAAGTCCCATCTACATTCTGAGACTTTCAAAAATAAAGCTAGACTCAGGCAGCCACCTGAAAAATCTGAATGTTAGGTGTTAGTTTCAATCTTCTCTTTCCTTCCCCAGGGGTAAGCCAAGAGCAGAGACTTGTCAATGATATAACTGAGTTGGTGCAGGGTCTCTGGCAGGTGATTGCACACTAGTCTAAATCTTTACCTTTGAATCCTCAGCCATATAACATTTATTGGGAAGACTTCTAGCCACAGTGGAGGTGTAGGTAGACACACAGTGCCTCCTCACACAACCAAAAAGAAAACAACCATTTTAAAAACAAAAAACAACCAGAACTGACAGAAAATTGAACTGTATGGAAGTCTGACAACCAAGGAGTTAAAGAAGAAACATTCATCCAAACCAGTAGGAGGGGCGGAGATGGACAGCTGGGTGGAGATGACTCATGGCAAGGCAGCTGCTGGTGGACCTGATGAGGCAATGGCTTGCAGACTGAGTGGTCCCCCATTCATTTGCAGATAAACCAGGAGGAACAACTAGAGAGCAAGATAGACTGCACAACCCAGGGTTCCAGTACAGGGAAATAAAATCTCAAAGCCTCTGACTAAAAAATCCTGTGGGGGTTGAGGTGGCAGTGGGAGAAACTCCCAGACTCACAGGAGAGTTTGTTGGGGAGACCCACAGGGTCCTAGAACATACATAAACCCACCTACCCAGGAATCAGCACCAGAAGGGCCCAATTTGATTGTGGGTAGTCAGGGAAGTGCCTGAAAACCACGAGAGTGAACCAAGTGGCACTGTTCCTTCTATATCCTCCCTCATATACAGCATCACAATGCAGCCACATGGGTTGCCTGGCCCTAGTGAACACCTAAGTCTCTACCCCTTACTACATAACAGGTGTGCTAAGATACACATACACACAAAAAAGGCCAAAATGAAAGAAAACTTCAAAGTTTCAGAAAAAATACAACTAAGTGATGAAAAGATAGCTAATCTATCAGATACACAGTTCAAAACACTGGTTCTCAAGATGCTCCAGGAACTCATGGGGTACTTTAACAGCATAAAAAAGACTCAGGCAGCAATGAAGGTTGCATTATGTGAAATAAAGGAAAATCCACAGGGAACCAACAGTGATGGGAAGGAAACTGGGACTCAAATCAACAGTTTGGAGCAGAAGGAAGAGAGAAACATTCAACCACAACAGAATGAAGAAATAAGAATTCAATAAATGAGGAGAGGCTTAGAAACCTCCAGGACATCTTTAGATGTTGCAACATCTGGGTAGGGAGTAAATACAGACAACTGTAATTGAACAACAATAAAATAATCTAAATTAAAAAATAAATGTTTCAACAACTGAATCATAGGAGTGCCAGGGGAGAAGAGGAAGAGCAAGAAATTGAAAACCTATTTGAAAAAATAATGAACCAGAACTTCCCCAATCTGGTGAAGGAAATAGACTTTCAGGAAGCTGGGGAAGCTCAGAGAGTCCCAAAGTAGTTGGACCCAACGAGGAACACACCAAGACACAACATAAGTATGTTAGCCAAGATTGAAGATAAGGATAAAATCCTAAAAACAGTAAGAGGAAAGGAGAGAGTTAACTACAAAGGAGTTCTCATATGACTAGCAGCTGATTTCTCAAAAGAAACCTTGCAGGCAAGAAGGGACTGGAATGAACTATTTGAAGTCATGAAAGGCAAGGACCTACACCCAAGATTACTCCATCCAGCAAAGCTATCATTTACAATGGGAGGGCAGATAAAGTGCTTCTCAGATAGGTGAAGTTAAAGGAGTTCATCATCACCCAGCCCTTATTATATGAAATGTTAAAGGGACTTACCTAAGAAAAAGAAGATAAAAAATATGAACAGTAAAATAAAAACAAACTCACAGCTATTAACCAAACCTAAAAAGTGACAAAAACAAACTAAGCAAAACTAGAACAGGAACGGAATCCCAGAAATGAATATCACGTGGAGGGTTTTCAGCGAAGGAGTGGGATGGGGAGAGCAAGGTCAGGGAAAGGTACTGAGAATAAGTAGCATAAATGGTAGATAGAAAATAGACAGGGGGAGGTTAAGAATGGTATAAAAAATGTAGAAGCCAAAGAACTTATATGTATGACCCATGGACATGAACTAAAGGGGAGGAATGTGGGTGGGAAGGGGTGTGCAGGGTGGAGGGTAACAAAGGGGAGAAATGGAACAACTGTAATAGCATAATCAATAAAATCTATTTTAAAAAATAAATAATAAACTATACTGGGCCCATCAGTACTCCAAGACAGTCTAAACAGGAGCCAGTCCTTATGTTAGCCCCCATAAAAATTGGATCGTTGGATACATCATCCAACTCTTTCTCTCCCTAGGGAGAAATTAGGATTTGGAGGCTGTTTCCTGTTCACTCTGTACTGAGCTAGTGGGAGGGGTAATATGGGTGCTTGCACGAGTTTATATCGCTATCTTTGTTCTCAGTTTCTCAACCTAAGATTCTTTCCTGTCAGTACCAGGGCAATGCCCTCCTCCACCCAAAATCAGAATATTAGACATACAGTCCAGTCCATTTCCTTCTTCTCCAGGGAGAGCTGGGTATTCCTTCCAATCATAAGATACTGAGAAGGGGATGGGAATTATGGTGAGAAGGTGTCTCCAATTCTCCTACTGGCTTGTATGTGTCTAGTTTCATAGTCACCATAGTCTTGAGAACTGATTGCCACCCTCATTAGATGACTCAAAGCACAAGCGAATTACAGTTTCAAATGTACATTTTCTTTGTGTCCCCTTTTGCCATGAACTTCATCATTAAAAGCACCAGTCTAAAGGTTCCATTTTTATCTAATATCAAAGTGAACTAATGTGGTGAAATACATACTGTTATATTCTTTATGCATAACAGAGGAGAAAATTCTATTTTAAACAGAATGGTACAAGATAAGTTTTATTCCTAAATTGTAATAACAAAAAACTTTAGTGTAAATAAGATACTGTAAAATAATTTTACAATGTCTTGGAAACAGCCCAAGACCATGGTTTCTTATATAAGTTCTCCCTGGTAAATGGGGTCCACCCTGTGCATGAAGAATAGGCCTATTGCCTTGATAATGCTGAAAAATATCCACTGAAATGCATGTTAGTCTGACAAGAAAAAGGGTGAAAATATGTTCATACCTTTGAATTGTTTTTAATTAATTATAGGAAAGTTACCTTCAAGAAATGTCACTCAGGGACTTCCGCCAAGATGGAGGCATAGGTGGATATGCTTTGCTTTCTCACACAACCAAGTTTAGAGACAACAAAATATTGGCAACAGAAAACACAGCCAGAACGCAGAAAATTGAACTTTTCGGAAGTCTGATAACAACAAATCCTTCAGCCTGACCAGTAAGAGGTGTGAAGCCAGCAGCTGGTGGGGCAGGGTTGCACAGGAAAACTCGGTCAGACAGACTCAGGCGCACAGATCCCAGGCGTGGGGTTGCAATGGGCGGACCCAGTGAGTGACCCAGTGAATGACCTACTGAGTGACTAGTGGACCCAGTGAGGGCTCAGGGCGGCAGGTTGGCTGTGGTCACACATTCGTGTGCAGATAGACTGGCAAAGGAGTGAGCAGACGGGACTGAGCAGGCCCCAGCAGCAAGAGGCAGCAGAAGGGGTCGCCATTTCCCCACTCTGACCCCGCCCCCACATACAGCATCACAAACCAGCGACCTGGGTGGTCCTGCCCTGGTGAACACTTAAGGCTCAGCTCCTCATACTTAGCAGGCACGAATGGAACAAAACATGGCTCAAGAAGAACTCAAAGCCCCAAAGCCCATAACTCTAAGAGAGCAAGAAATAGCAAAACTTTCAGATGCACAGTTCAAAACACTGGTGATCAGGATGCTCACAGAACTGGTGGATTTTAGTCACAAATTAGAGGAACATATGAAGGCTAAACTAATTGAAATGAAGGAATTGCACAGGAAACAAATAGTGATGAAAAGGAAACTGGGACTCAAATCAAGAGAGTGGACCAGAAGGAAGAAAAAAATGGCCGAACAGGAAAGTATGAAGAAACAAGAATTCAAAAAAATGAGGAGAGACTTAGGAACCTCCAGGACATCTTTAAATGCTCCAACATCCAAATTATAGGGGTACCAGAAGGGGTAAAGGAACAGCCACCAGTGGAAAACTTATTTCAACAAATAATAAAGGAGAATTGCCCCAATCTGACAAAGGAAATAGACTTCCAGGAAATCCAGGAAGCTCAGAGAAACCCAAAGAAGTTGGACCCAAGAAGAAACACACCAAGGCACATCATAATTACACTAGCCAAGATTAAAATGAAGGAGAGAATCCTAGAAGCAACAAGAGATTGGGGGACAGTCATCTACAAAGGAGTTCCCATCAGACTGTCAGCAGATTTCTCAAAAGAGACCTTACAGGCAAGAAGGGGTTGGAAAGAAATATTCCAAGTCATGAAATCCAAAGACCTACGACCAAGATTACTCTATCCAGCAAAGCTTTCATTTAGAATGGGAGGGCAGATAAAGTGCTTCTCAGATAAGATCAAATTCAAGGAGTTCATCATCACCAAGCCCTTATTTTATGAAATGTTAAAGGAACTTAAAGAAAAAAGAAGATAAAAAAGATGAACAGTGAAAGGACAGCAAATTCACAGTTACTAAGAACCACACCTAAAACAAAAGCAAACTAAGAGGACATCTAGATCAGGAGCTGAAACTTAGAAATTAAGATCTCATGGAGGGTTAGCAACAGGGGAGTGGGAGGAGGAGAAGGGGGGAGAAGGTACAGAAAATAAGTAGCATAGACGGTAGGTAGAAAATAGATAGGTGAGGGCAAGAATAGTATGGGAAATATAGAATCTAAAAAACTTGAGACACATGGTCATAAACTAAAGGGGGGAATGGCAGGGGAGGGGTGTGCAGGGTGGAGGGAAATGAAGGGGGAAATGGAACACTGTAATGGCATAATCAATAAAATAAAAAATAAAAAAGAAGAGAAGAACCTGATTAAAAAAAAGAATTGTCACTCAGGACTTTTTCTTTCCCATTGCTTTATATCTTACTTCCTGTTCCACTCCAGACAAACTAATTGACTTGTCATTCCAGCATTGGACTTATCTTAGTCTTCATGCATCTTCACACATTGTAAGCTTGTTCACTTACAAGGATATTATAACACTAGTATTCAGTTGTTTGTGGTGGTTATTTTACAAGCTTATTATCTTTTTTTTTCAAAAATATTTAATGATTCTTCTGCCTTGCCTATAGAGAATTCAGTTCAAATACTTCAGCCTGATGATTTTTACATTTATCTATCTATCCATTTATTTATTTATTTATAGAGAGGGGGAAGGGAGGGAGAAAGAAAGGGAGAGAAACATCAATGTGTAGGTTACCTCTCGAATGCCCCCAGCTGGGGACCTGGCAACCCAGGTATGCCCTTGACAGGAAATTGAACCTGACCTTTCATTTGCAGGCCTACGCTCAGTCCACTAAGCCACACCAGCCAGGGCCAGCTTTTTAAAAGCTTCTATAATTTGACCTCAACTCATTGTAAGGAATATAAATGAGCTCTTTAATGCTTGAAATTTGATTACTTTTCATTTACTTTCCCAATTACATTAACACTAATTTGACTCCCATTATGTGATAGTGGAAAGAAGTTCAATTTCACTCTCTTAGGGACTCTCTCTTAACACTCTTTGGATCATAAAAGAACTTCAGGCTTGTATACAGTCCAAAAAATATCCTTCAAACATCTACTACCAAGTGGACAAGAGACCTGGGGTCTTTCAAACCACTGCCACTGGAGTTATCATATTTCACCACCCAAGATGGCTACTAAATGCTGTTCTTTCTCTGTCCTAAATAAAGGCTGCCTTGCCCTATTTCCTAGCACAGGCTCGCAGGGATTTTGAAGGTATTGCCTCCTTATGCCTCCGTTTCTTCAAAGCTACACATGATTCAAAGAGTTTCTTACTATATTTACAATCTTGTAGCCTAGGCATCCAATGCTCTTAGTTACAGTGGGACTGACCATTCTGCTCTGAGTCCAGATGCTGCAAAGATGTTTAGGGTCTACCCATTAGAGACCCATAATCACTGGAGGTTTATTCTGGGGTAACGAGCCATCACAACTGTTTAGTGACTCTCTTTTTAAGCTCTCAAGCCACCAAAATTTATTCTACTCCCTCTTAAACTAAGGTTTTGATTGCCTCTAAAGGTGAGATGTAATGGAGGAAACACAAACGTTCATTTCCCCTTTCAGGAGGCAACTTGCAAATGAATCATGTGACAAGAGAAAGAAGAAATATTCTTAGATTCTTCTCCTTTTCAACACTGAATAGACAGCCTTTGTCAATGAAGTAAGATAAGAAAAAGAAATGAAAAGCATACACATTTGAAAAGAGATATAAAGTCAACTTTATTCACAGAGGATATAATTGTCTATAAACAAAATTTCAACATTGACCTCCAAAAAACCCTACTAAAATTAATAAGTAAAATTGCAAAACTGTATGATACAAGATTAATTTGTAAGTATGTTTTATAAATTATACTATTACAGTTGTCCCATTTTTTCTCTCCCCTTTATCCCCCTTTGCCCTGTACCCTCCTCCCACCATCATCTCCCCTGCTTGGTTCATGTCCCTGTGTCATACATATAAGTTCTTTGGCTTCTCCATTTCCCATACTATTCCTAACTCCTCCTGTCTGTTTTGTACCTACCAATTATGCTTCTTATTCCCTGTGCCTTTTTCCCCATTTTCCTCCCTCCCTTTCCCTGATGATAACCCTCCATGTGACCTCTATTTCTTTGAATCTGTTCCTGTTCTAGTTGTCTGCTTAGTTTGGTTTTGTTTTTGATTTTTAGGTTCAGTTGCTGATAGTTGTGAGTTTGTTGTCATTTTACTATTCACAGTTTTTTATTTTGTTTTTCTTAGGTAAGTCTCTTTAACGTTTCATATAATAAGAGCTGGGTGATGATGAACTCCTTTAACTTCACCTATCTGAGAAGCACTTTATCTGCCCTCCCATTGTAAATGATAGCTTTGCTGGATGGAGTAATCTTGGATGTAGGTCCTTGCCTTTCATGACTTCAAATAGTTCATTCCAGTCCCTTCTTGCCTGCAAGGTTTCTTTTGAGAAATTAGCTGCTAGTCATATGGGATCTCCTTTGTAGGTAACTCTCTTCTTTCCTCTTGCTGTTTTTAGGATTTTCTCCTTATCTTTAATCTTGGCTAATATAATTATGATGTGTTTCAGTGTGTTTCTCCTTGGGTCCAACTTCTTTGAGACTCTGAGCTTCCTAGACTTCCTGAAAGTCTATTTCCATCACCAGATTGGGGAAGTTCTGGTTCATTATTTTTTCAAATAGGTTTTCAATTTCTTGCTCTTCTTCTTCTCCTGGCCCCCCTATGATTTGTATGTTGGCACATTGAAAGTTGTCCCAGAGTTTCCTCATTCTCTCCTCATTCTTTTTGAATTCTTCTTTTTTTATTCTGTTTTCATTGAATGTTCATTTCTTCCAAATTATTGATTTGAGTCCTGATTTTCTTCCCTTGATTGTTGGTTCTCTGTATATTTTTCTTTATTTCACTTTTCATAGCCTTCACCTCTTCCTTTGTTTTGCATCCTTACTTAATCATTGCTATAAGCATTCTGATCACCAGTGTTTTGAATTCTGCATCTGATAAGTTGACCATCTCTGTGTTGCTTAGTTCTTTTCCTGGAGTTTTGATATGTTCTTTTATTTGGGCCTCTGTCTCAGTGTACCTGTTATGTTGTGAGGGGCAGAGCCTTGGGTATTTGTCAGAGCAGGGCAACCCACTTCACTGCATTTTGGTGCTGTATACAGGGGAGGGGTCAGAGAGGGAACTATTCTGCTTACTTGGCTCTTGCCCCACTTTCACTCACTTTCGCCACTACCCACAAGCAAATAATGCCTTTCTGGGCTTATTCCTGGGTGGGTGGGTTTGTATACATTCTAGAACCCTATGGGTCCTTCCAACGGACTCTCCTTTGAGACTGGGAGTTTCTCCTGCTACTGCAACCCCATAGATTTTTACAGCCAGAGGTTTTGAGGCTGTATTTTTCCATGCTGGAACCCTTGGTTGTACAACTGTCTAACTTCTCAGTTGTTCCTCCTGGTTTGTCTGTAAGCAAGTGTGGGACCACCCAGTCTGCCAGCTGCCACCTTACTCACACATCCTCTCCTCCCTGGCTGTCTGTCTCCACCCCTTCGAGCAGTCTGGGTCAATGTTTTTTCTTTAACACCTTGGTTGTTATAATTTCATATAGTTTGATTTTCTGGCATTTCTGGTTGATTTTTGTTTTTAAATTGGTCATTGTCCTTCTCTTGGTTGTGCAAGTAGGCAAAATATATCTATTTACCTATGCCTTCATCTTGGCTGGAAGTCCCTCAAGATAAATTTTTAAAGCAATTATATTTCTATAAATTAGTAACAATTAGAAATTAAAAATTTAAATACAGTAATATTTATAAAGCATCAGAAAAAATAGAATATTTAAGAATAAATATAACAAAATATGTGAAACATTTAAGTGCTAAAAAATAAAAAATACTGATGAGAGAAATCAAAGAAGAATTAACTAAATGTAGAGACATATTCACAGCCTGGGAGATCAATATTGGTAAAATTATGACTCTCTCCAAATTAATTTATAATTTTAACACAATCTCAATAAAATTTACCAACTAGATGCTACAATTTATAGCGAAAAAGCAAAAGAATAAGTGTAACAAAGCTGAAGGACTCATACTACCAAAATTCAACATCATAATTCTAAGACAGTGTGATGTTGGTTCATTATAGATCATTTGAACACAATGGAAAGCCCCAAAATAGGCCCAGATATACTCAATAGTTTATTTTTTTGAGAAGCCTACCAATGCAATTAAGTGGAGAGAAGATATGCTTTTCAACAAATAGTGCAGGGACAATTGAACATCCACATGTAAAAACAGTGAATTTCAATCTATATACCAAATTTAACTCAAAATAGATCATAGACCTAAATGTAAAACCTGAAATTATAAAATTTATAGAAGAAAAGAGAGGGGGAAATGTGAGCTTTTGTTAGGTGAAGATTTCTGAAATAGAACTGCATTAAATTGCTGCATTAAAAAATGAAGATGAGAAAAGGATGAATTATCCAAACAAGTGAGGCCAGGACCATTAGTTTTTGATATAGAGAAAATTAAACATCCATGTCAAGATGTCAAATAGGCAACTTGATAGGCAAATTTGGAGCTTAGGTTAAAAAAACAGGTTAAAGGCCCTGGCTGGTGTAGCTCAATGGATTGAGCACAGGCCTGCGAACCAGAGGGTCAAGGTTCGGTTCCCAGTCAGGGCACATGCCTGGGTTGCAGGCCAGTTCCCAGTGGGGGACCCACGAGAGGCAACCATACACTGATGTTCTCTCCCTCTCTCCTTCCCTCCCCTTCTAAAGATATATAAATTTTAAAAAGCAGGTTAAATAAATATTTAATTTTATGCCTATGTTTTATATCTAAAACCATAGGACTTGAGTAGTAAGGAGTAGTAGCAATTGATAGTAGAAAGTTTTCAGTGAAATGAAGAAGTAAACAACAAAGCTTTCTCCAATGGAAATTCACTCTTCAAAGCTTCATGCTGGATGGGAACATGACATGAAGCCCAGAGTTCTCATCCAGAGGAGTAGGAGGGCCCATAACTGGTTGCAGTGAGTCCAACATAGGACAAACCACATACAGTTTCATCTCAGCTCTCTCTTCTTTACTTTACATTTGGAGGCCCTCAAACTCCACTTAGATGAACATGAAACACTCAACTGTCACACAGTAGCTCATAAGGAAGATTACCAAGTTTAGAAATGTTGAACAGGAAATTATGAAAAAAACACTCACAATGTACCAAAATAAATATGTCTAGACAGAGTTACCAAAACTTACACAAGACAAGAAGAAATGTCATAGAAATTATGCAAACATTTAAAATCAGGGTATGACAAATAGGGAGAAAGGGACATGATGGTGTGAGGAACTTAGTGAGAAATGGAATCCAAGGAACAGAATTTTCCATAGAGTGTCACAATTATTTCACTCAGCACATATCTATGGAGCATTTGCTACATGTCAGTGTAAATGCTATGGTTTTGATGTTGAATAACAACAACAAAAAAAGCATGGATTGTGGAGTCACACTGCCTCGGTTTTAATGCCAGCTCTGTTGTTTATGAGCTATGAGATATTGGGTGAATTCTGTGACTGCTCTGTCCCTTGTTTATGTATCTACAATAAAGGGGAGCTACTCAATATACTCGATCAGGTCTAAATGTCATGTACTTGCAAATAAAAAGTGTGTATTAGTGTTACAAATAAATAAAATCTGTATTACTATTTTATTATTGTTATTACATACGTTAGATCGTTAACAAAAACAAAGCCCAGAGCAAGTAGAAGGAAAGATATAACCAAGATCAGAGCAGAATTAAATGACACAGAGACTAAAAAAACAATCCAAAGGACCGATAAATCCAGGAGCTGGTTATTTGAAAAAATAAACAAAATTGACAAGTGGTTAAGCACACTCATCAAAAAAAAGAGAGAGGTCCCAAATAAACAATATAAAAAATGAAGGAGGTAAGCTCTGGATGGTATGGCTCAGTGGATTGAGTGCCAGTCTGAAAACCAGGGAGTTGCTGGATCAGTTCTCACTCAGGGCACATGCCTGGGCTGTGGACCACATCCCCCGTGGGGGTGCAGGGGTGGCAACCACAGATTGGTATTTCTCTTCCTCTATTTCTCCCTCCTTTCTCTAAAAATAAATAAGTAAAACCTTTATTAAAAGAGAAATGAAAAGGGGGAGATTACAACTGATACCACTGAAATATAAAGGATTGTAAGAAATTATATTGAACAACAAATGTCAAGAAATCTGAAAACCTAGTTGAAATGGAGAAATTTCTAGAAAAATATAATCTTCCAAAACTGAATGAAGAAGAAACAGAAAGCCTGAAGAGGCCTATAATAGCTGATGAAATCAAAGGAGTAATAAAAAAAATTCTCAGCACACAAAAGCCCTGGGATGAACAGTTCCACAAGAGAATTTTACAAAACATTTAAGGAAGAGCTAACCCCTATCCTTCTTCACAGCCTACTCCAAAAAATCCAAAAAGAAGGAAGACTTCCAAACTTTTATAATGAAGCCAGCATCATCAAAACCAGATAAAGATACAATAAAGAAAGAAAATTGCAGACCAATATCGCTGATAAACATAGAAGCCAAAATCTTCAACAAAATATTAGCAAACTGCATCCAGCAATATGTTAAAAAGATCACACACCATGATCAAGTGGGATTCATCCCAGAGATTCAAGGATGGTATAACATTTGCAAATCAATAAATGTAATACATCACATAAACAAAGGCAAAGACAAAAATCACATGATCATATCAATAGATGCATAAAAAGCATTTGATAAGGTTCAGCACCCATTTATTAGAAAAATACTCATCAAAGTAGGAGTAGAGGGAGCACACTTCAATATAATAAAGGCCATCCATATAAAAGACACCTACAGCGAACATCATACTCACTGGGCAAAAACAAAAAGCTTTCCCACCAAAATCAGGAATGATACAAAAATGTCCAGTTTCACCATTTCTATTCAACATAGTATTGGAAGTCCTAGCCACAGCAATAACCCAAGAAAAAGAAATAGAAGGCATCCAAAATGTAAAAGAGGAAGCAAAACTGTCACTGTTTGCAGATGACATGATAGTATACATAGAAAACCCTATAGACTCCACCAAAAAACTATTCAACCTAATAAGTGAATTTGGCAAAAAAGCAGGATACGAGTCCAATATTCAGAAATCAAAGGCATTTTTATACACTAAAAATTAAATATAAGGATCAGAAACCAGGAAAGAAATCCCATTTGCACTAACAAGAAAAATAAAGTACCTAGGAATAAATCCTACCAAGGAAGTAAAAGACCTGTACTCAGAACACAACACTAAAGAAAGAAATTAAGGAACAAACAAGTAAATGGAAGCATATCCCATGTTCATGAATTGGAAAAATTAACATCATCAAACTGTCCATACTTCCTAAAGTAATTTATTGATTACATGCAATTCCTATTAAAATACCAATGACGTATTTCACAGATATAGAAAAAACACTTAAAAAATGTATATGGATTACGGTGGCCTTGTAATACAGTTTGGTATCAGGTATTGTGATCCCTCCTACTTTGTTCTTCTTTCTCAAAATTGCAGCTGCTATTTGGGGTCATTTATGGTTCCATATAAATTTTTGAAGTGTTTGTTCTATGTCTGTGAAGTATGTCATTCGTACTTTAATAGGTATTGCAGTGAATCTGTAAATCGCTTTGGGAAGTATGGACATTTTGATGATGTTAATTCTTCCAATCCATGAACGTGGTATATGTTTCCATTTGTTTGTGTCTTCCTTGATTTCTTTCTTCAGTGTTGTGTAGTTTTCTGCATACAGGTCTTTTACGTTCTTGGTTAGTTTTATTTCTAGGTATTTTATTTTTGTTTTTTTCTATATTGAATGGGATTTTTTCCCTTGATTTGTGCTTCTGCTGTTTCATTGTTGGTACACAAAAATGCCTTTGATTTATGTATATTGACTTTGTATCCTGCTGTTTTGCCAAATTCATTTATCAGGTTCAGAAGTTTTGGGGTAGAGTCTATAGGATTTTCCATGTACACTATCATGTCATCTGCAAACAGTGACAGCTTTGTTTCCTTCTTTCTGATTTGGATGCCTTTTATTTCCTTTTCTTGTCTGATCACTGTGGGTAGAACTTCCAATACTATATTGAATAGAAGTGGTGAGAGTGGACAGCCTTGTCTTGTTCCTGATCTTAGTGGAAAACCTTTTAGTTTTTGCCTGTTGAGTATGATGTTGGCTGTAGGTCTCTCATATATGGCCTTTATTATATTGAGGAATGCTCCCTCTATTGCCACTTTACGAAATGTTTTTTTTTTATCATGAATGGGCTTTTCCCCCATCTATTCATATGATCATGTGATTTTATCAAAAGCTTTTCCCACATTTATTGATATGATCATGTGATTTTTGTCTTTGCTTTTGCTTATATGATATATTACATTAACTGATTTGTGAATATTGAACCATCCTTGCATCCCTGGGATGAATCTCATTTGGTCATGGTGTATGATCTTTTTAATGTATTGTTGGATGTGATTTGCCAATATTTTGTTGAGGATTTTAGAGTCTATGCTCATCAGTGATATTGGCCTGAAGTTTTCTTTCTTTGTTGTGTCTATAACTGGTTTTGGAATTAGGATGATGCTGGCTTCATAAAAAGAGTTTGGGAGTCTTCCATCATTTTGGATTTTTTGGAGTAGTCTGTGAAGAAGAGGGGTTAGCTCTTTCTTAAATGCTCTGTAGAATTCTCCTGTGAAACCATCTGGTCCAGGGCTTTTATGTGTTGGGAGTTTTTTTTATTAGAGCTTCAATTTCATCTGCTTTACTGGTCTGTTCAGGTTTTCTGCTGCTTCTTCTTCATTGAGTTTTAGAAGATTATATTTTTCTTCTTTTATTTCTTAATATATATTTTATTATGCCATTAGAGTTGTTCTATTTCCCCCCTTCGTTCCCCTCCACCCTGCACACCCCCTCCCCCACCATTTTCCGCATTTAGTTTATGACCACGTGTCTCAAGTTCTTTAGATTCTATATTTCCCCTACTATTCTTGTCCTCCCCCCTGCCTATTTTCTACCTACCATCTATGCCACTTATTTTCTGTACCTTCTTCCCCCTTCTCCTTCTCCCACTCCCCCGTTGCTAACCCTCCACGTGATATTCATTTCTATGGTTCTGCTCCTGATCTAGCTGTCCTCTTAGTTTGCTTTTGTTTTAGGTGTGGTTGTTAGTAACTGTGAGTTTGCTGTCCTTTCACTGTTCATAGTTTTTATCTTCTTTTTCTTATATAAGTCCTTTTAACATTTCATAAAGTAAGGGCTTGGTGATGATGAACTCCTTTAACTTGACCTTATCTGAGAAGCACTTTATCTGCCCTTCCATTCTAAATGAAAGCTTTGCTGGATAGAGTAATCTTGGTTGTAGGTTTTTGGCTTTCATGACTTGTAAGACTTCTTTCCAGCCCCTTCTTGCCTGTAAGGTCTCTTTTGAGAAATCCGCTGACAGTCTGATGGGAACTCCTTTGTAGGTGACCGTCCCCCAATCTCTTACTGCTTCCAGGATTCTCTCCTTCATTTTAATCTTGGCTACTGTAATTATGATGTGCCTTGGTGTGTTCCTTCTTAGGTCCAACTTCTTTGGGACTCTTTGAGCTTCCTGGATTTCCTGGATGTCTATTTCCTTTGCCAGATTGGGGAAATTCTCCTTTATTATTTGTTGAAATAAGTTTTCCACTGGTGGCTGTTCCTTTCCCCCTACTGGTACCCCTATAATTCGGATGTTGGAGCGTTTAAAGGTGTCCTGGAGGTTCCTAAGCCTCTGGTCCACTCCTTTGATTTGAGCCCCAGTTTCTTTCTCATTACTGTTGGTTTTCTATGCATTTCCCTTCATTTCAATTAGTTTAGCCTTCATATGTTCCTCTAATTTGTGACTAAAATCCACCAGTGCTGTGAGCATCCTGATCACCAGTGTTTTGAACTGTGCATCTGAAAGTTTGACTATTTCTTGGTCGCTTAGAGTTATGGGCTCTGGGGCTTTGTGTTCTTCTTGAGCCATAATATTTTGGTGTGTTCGCACCTATTAATTACGTATGAGGAGGGAAGCCTTAGTTGTTCACCAGGGTGGGGCCACCCAGGTCGCTGGGTTGTGATGCTGTATGTGGGGGTGGGGTCAAAGAGTTACAGTGGGGACCCCTCTACTGCTTCCCGCTGCTGGCGCTTGTGCGATCTGTCTCACTGCTCGCTCCTTTGCCGGTTTATCTGTGCGCACATGTGTGACCACGGTCAGCCCTCAGTGTGTCCACCCGCTGCTACTCCACACCTGGGATCCGCCTACTGCTTCCTGCGTGCCTGGGTGGCACGCTTGGGTTTCATGCCCCGGTGGGTCCAGTGGATCTTTCCTGCCCGATCTTGCTCTGCTGCTGGCTCTGCCCCTCTTACTGGTCTGGCTGAACAGTTCGTTGTTGGACTTCTGTATAGTTCAATTTTCTTTGGTTTGGATGTGTTTTTGTTGCTGAAACTTTGTTGTTTTTAAACTGGTTATGTGAGAAGGCACAGTGTTTCCACCTATGCCTCCGTCTTGGTGGAAGTCCAGAGATTATATTTTTCTAGAAATTTGTCCATTTCACCTAAGTTTTCCAATTCCTTGGCATACACTGTGGAAAACAGTATGGAATTTTCTCAGAAAACTAAAAATGGACCTGCCTTTTGATCCAGCAATTCCACTGCTGGGATTATATCCTAAGAATCCTAAAACACCAATCCAAAAGAACCTATGCACCCCAATGTTCATAGCAGCACAATTTAAAATAGCCAAGAGCTGGAAGCAACCTAGGTGCCCATCAGTAAATGAGTGGATCAAAAAATTATGGTACATATGCACAATGGAATTCTATGCAGCAGAAAGAAAGAAGGAGCTCCTACCCTTTGCAACAGCATGGATGGAACTGGAAAGCATTATGCTGAGTGAAATAAGGCAGGCAGTGAAAGACAAATACCATATGATCTCACCTTTAACAGGAAGCTAGACAACAAAACAAACAAGGAAGCAAAATAAAAACAAAGACACTGAAATAGAGAACAGGTGGACAGTGACCAGAAGGGAGAGGGGAGGGACTTTCAGGGGAAAAAGGGGGAGGATTTACAGAAACTAGTATAAAGGACACATGGTCAACAGCTAAGAGAGGTGGAAATGGGAGGGAGGTGGGGAGCACTGGGGGGATGGGCTGGGATGGGAGTAAAAGACAGAAAACTGTCTTGAACAATAATTAAATTAAAAAAATTAAAAATTATATGGAACCATAAAAACTCTGAATAGCCACAACAATTTTGAGAAAAAATAAAGTAGAAAGAATCAGAATACCTGATACAGAGCTATATTACAAGGCCTCTGTAATCAAAATAGTATGGTACTAGCATAAGGACAGACACATGGACCAATGGAACAGAATATGGAGCCCAGAAATAAACCCATGTCTCTACAATCCACTAATATTTGACTAAGGAGATGGAAGCATAAAATGGAGTAGAAATAGCCTCTTCAACAAATGGTGTTGAGACATCTGGACAGCTACATGGAAAAAAAATGAAACTGGATCACCAACTTACACTATACACAAAAATAAATTGAAGGTGGATAAAAGACTTAAATATAAGTCATGGCACCATAAAAATCCTAGAGGAGAAGATAGGCAGGAAAATCTCAGTTATTCCATGCAGCAATATTTTCACCAATATATCTCCTAGAGGAAAGGACATAAAGAAAAGAATAAATAAATGAGACTTCATCAAAATAAAAACCTTCTGCATGGCTAAAGAAAACAGCATTAAAGTGAAAAGAGAACTAATTGTATAGGAAAATACATTTGCCAGTAATGCCTCAGTTAAGGGTTTGATCTCCAAAATATATAAAGAACTCACACAACTCCACTCTAGGAAAACAAACAACCCAATTAAAAAATAAACAAAGGAACTGAACACACACTTCTCCAAAGAGGACAAACAGAGGGCCAAGAGACATATGAAAAGGTGCTCAGCATCATTTGCCACCAATGAGATGCAAATTAAGACCACAATGAGATATCATTTCACACCAGTCAGAATGGCCATCCTTAATAAATCAACAAACAAGTGCTGGTGAGGATGTGGAGAAAAGGGAACCCTAGTGCACTGTTGGCAGTATTGCAGACTGGTGTAGCCACTGTGGAAAACAGTATAGAATTTCATGAAAAAACTAAAAACAGAATTGCCTTTTGATTCAGCAATTTCAATGCAGGGATTATACCTTAGGAATCCTGAAACACCAGTCGTAAAGAACCTATGCATCCCAATGTTCATATCAGCACAATTTACAATAGCCAAGTGCTAGAAGCAACCTCAGTGCCCATCAGTAAATAAGTGGATCAAAAAACAATGGTACATTTACACAATGGAATACTATGCAGCAGAAAGAAAGAAGGAGCTCCTACCCTTCATGACAACATGGATGCAACTGGACAGCACTATGCTAAGTGAAATAAGCCAGACAGTAAAAGAAAAATACCTTATGATCTCACCTACAAGTGTAACCTAATCAACAAAACAAGCAAGCAAAATATAGCCAGAAACATTAAAATAAGGATCAAACTGACAGTGACCAGTGGGGACGGGGGGAGAGGGATAAGGGGGAAAATGGAGGAAAGGTCATCAAGGAATGTGTATGTGGGACACATGGACAGGACCAAGGAGGGGTGAGTTCAAGGGTGGGAGGTGGGGACATGTGGTGCCGTGGCCCGTGGAGTGGTGAAATGGAAACAAATGTACTTGAACAATAATAAAAATAAATAATGAAAAAATAAAGAAATAAAGTCATTACCTGAAAAACAAGAGGCAGGGACTCAAAGACAACATGATCCTAAAACAAAATGGATAAAATACATTTAGGCCACGTTGCTCAGTTGATTGGAGCATCACCCATACACAAAAAGGGTATGCACTTAATCCTCAGTCAGGGTGCTTGCTGGAGGTAACCAATTGATGTTTCTTTCTTCTCTCTCTTTCTCTCTCTGTTCTTCACTCTCTAAAATCAATAAAACAATCCTTGAGTGAGGATTAAAAAATAATAGTAAATAAATAAATAAATTTAGTCTAGGTCTTTCACTTGCAGAATGCTGGAGTAGACAAACTCTTCCTTATTTCTCCGGCTAAGTACAATCAAAACACCTGGACATTATATATACAACAAACACAAGAATACTCTAAAGGTAAAAAGGAAAGTATACTATCTAGATGTCTTAGAACTTGAGGAACAACATGTTCTTCAGTTCCCTGATTGTCTCTTTGCTTCATATAGCCAGATTTCAAGTTGAGGAGATTAATAACACTTAGATGTCAAGAAAAACAAGTGCCTCTCTAGCCAAAGGACCAAGAAAGTAGCAGCCTAGCAAGACAGAAAACTTTTAGACAACAACCACTGTACCCCAGCCAAACACCACAGGGGAAAAAATTGGCCAACCCCACAAGCAAAGGTCAAGTGGAGAGTCTGCACTTTTAATCTCTCAAGGTTGTTACACAGAGTGCCAATACTGTACTGGTGTCAAAAAATCAAGTAGAAAGCCAGGACTTTCCCTACCAGCTTGTAACAAACTCCTCCTGATCACCATGTTAGTGGAAACGCCATGGGGAGCCAGGACTTCCAGCCCTACTTGGGGGAGTAATAGCGTGCCTCTTTCCCCCTAGAGTGGAGTCAGAGGAGGCTTAGTAGGGAGTCAGGATATGCACAATTGCTCTGCAATAATGAGTCCAACTTCCACCCACTGCAATGTGAGTGAGGTCCACATGGGGGCAGGAACTCTGATTCCAATCAGCAGTGGTAAGTCTCCTCTGCCAAATGGAGAACCTGAACTTATATTTTCACCAGATACTAATGAAGGGCAATATCTTTTCTCCTTCCAGAGTAGTATTTTAAAAAGCTAACTGAAACAGGTTGAAATAAAATCCAGAATCTCACACTGTAATATGAAAATGTCCAGGTTTCAACTGAAAACCATTTATCATACCAAGAATGAGGAGGATCTCAAACTGAATGTTGGTTTGCAAATTGGCCCCCTACCAACGGAGTTCAACCTGTGGTCCACAGGCCACATGTGGCTCAGGATGGCTATGAATGAGGCCTAATACAAAATTGTAAACTTACTTAAAACATTGTGAGATTTTTTTGTGATTATGTGTCACAATGTATTTAATTTGTGGCCCAAGACAACCGTTCTTCTTCCAGTGTGGAGAAGAGATGTCAAAAATTTCAACACCACTGCCAGGAGGGTAAGGAGAAACCCAGGAGGGTAAGGAGATTTGTAGCTTGGTGGGTGGCAGATTGAATAAACAAGGGAACTTACACATGAGACCTGTTTTTGGTGGCCTCAAGATGAGTAGATCTCCACACTGCCCACCAGAATCTTAAAAGTTTAGCCCTGACTGGTGTGGCTGGGTGGATTGGGCATCCTTTTGCAAAGGGAGGGGTCACCAGTCCAATTCCTCATGGGGGCACATGCCTGAGTTGCCAGATGGTCCCAAATTGGCAGCATATAAGGCAATTGATGTTTCTCTCCTACATCAGTGTTTTTCTCTCTCTTTCTCCCTCCCTTCCCCTTCTCTAAAAATAAATAAATACAGTCTTTTTTAAAAAGTTTACATTGTCCTTAACTAGGTTCAATCACATGTTTAGTCTATGTAGTCTCAACAACATATTACTCTGTCGAAGCAGCATCCTTGAAAACAGCTCCCACTGTGGCAATAGTGGACACCATGTACCTTCCAATGACAAAAGTGGAAGAGAGCCCCAAACTGCCCTGGTCTAGCTCAAGGGTCAACCAGTGATCATATCTTCTCAATTACCTCCTTCTACAAAGAATAAATAATGACGGTCAATTTATACCAGCACTGAGATAACAAAAAATGTTAGAATTTCCTGATCAAGACTTTACAACAGTAACTATGCAAATATTTCAATGAATAATTACAACCATGCTTGATGTAAGTAAAAAATACAAAGCCCTCAGAATGTAAGTAAAATGTTGCAGCAAAGAAATAGAAGATATAAAGAAGAACCAAAGGGAAATTTTGAGTTGAAAAATACAGTAACAAAACACAACAAAAAAAGTTCAGGAATTTTACTGAGAAATACAATAATGAACAAATAAACAAAAAGAAAGGGAGTGAAAAGTAGAATGAAAGAGACAGAGGAGACTTCTGGCCAAGATGGAGGCATAGGTGGAAACATGTGCCTCTTCGCACAACCAAAATTAAGGACAACAAAGATTTAGAAACAAAAACACAACCAGAACAGACGGAAAACTGAACTGTACGGAAGTCCAACAAGCATTCAACTAGACCGGTAAGAGGAGCAGAGTCGGCGGCCAGATTGCAGCAGGAAAAGATGGCGTGCAGGCGGTGCAGGGCTAGCAGACCCAGGGAGTGGGGAGGAAACAAGCAGAGGGTGCAAAGCACTTGGCTGACCATGGTCACACATTCGCACACAGATAAACTAGGCAAAAACAGGCAGTGAGACAGACTGTGCAATCTAGGGCCCCAGCGACGGGAAATAAAGCCTAAAAACACCCATTGAAAAGGTCCGTGAGAGGCTCCCAGCCTCACAGGAGAGTTCATTGGAGAGACCCACAGGGTCCTAGAACATACACAAGCCCACCCACCTGGAAACCAGCTCCAGAAGGTCCCAGCTTGTTTGAGGAAGTGGCAGAAGAAACTGAAACCTGACAGAGAGTGGAGCAAACACCATTGTTCCCTCTCTGACCCAGCCCCCACAGACAGTGTCACAACACAGTGACTGTGTTTTTATACCCTGGTGAACACCTACGTCTCTGCCCCTCATACATAACAGGCATGACCTAACCAAAACATTATGGCTCAAACAGAAGAACAAATCAAAGCCTCAGAGCCAATACTTTTAAGCAACAAAGAGATACCCAACCTATCAGATGCACAGTTCTAAACACTGGTGATCAGGATGTTCACAGAACTGGTTGATTTTGGTCACAAATTAGATGAAAAAATGAAGGCTACACTAAGTAAAATGAAGCAAAATGCACAGGGAACCAATAGTGATGGAAAGAAAACTGGGACTCAAATCAATGGAGTGGAACAGGAGAAAGAAAGAAACAACCAAACAGAAAAGAATAAAGAAACTAGAATTCAAAAATAATGAGGAGAGGCTTAAGAACCTCCAGGATATCTTTAAACATTCCAACATCAGAATTATAGGGGTACCAGAAGGAGAAGAGGAAGAGCAACAGGTGGAAAACTTATCTGAACACATAATAAAGGAGAACTTCCCCAATCTGGCAAAGGAAACAGACTTCCAGGAAATCCTGGAAGCTCAGAGAGTCCCAAAGAAGGTGAACCCAAGGAGGAACACACCAAGGCACATCATAATTATATTAGCCAAGATTAAAATGAAGGAGAGAATTCTAGAAGCAGCAAGAGATAAGGGGACAGTCACCTACAAAGGAGTTCCCATCAGACTGTCAGCATATTTCTCAAAAGAGACCTTACAGGCAAGAAGGGGTTGGAAAGAAGTATTCCAAGTCATGAAATTCAAGAACCTACATTCAAGATTGCTCTATCCAGCAAGGTTTTCATTTAGAATGGAAGGGCAGATAAAGTGCTTCTCAGATAAGGTCAAGTTCAAAGAGTTCATCATCACCAAGCCCTTATTATTTAAGATGTTAAAAGGACTTATCTAAGAAAAAGAAGATAAAAACTATGAACAGTGAAAGGACAGCAAATTCACAGTTATTAACAACCGCACCTAAAACAAAGGCAAACTAAGCGGACACCTAAAAAAGAAATGGAGCTGCAGAAATGGAGATCACATGGAAGGTTAGCAACAGGGGAGTGGGGAGGTGGAGGAGGTAGAGAGAATAAGTAGCATAGATAGTGGGGAGAAAACAGATAGGGGGAGGGCAAGAGTATGGGAAATGTAGGAGCTAAAGAACTTATGATGCATGGACATGAACTAAAGGTGGGGAATGTTGGGGGAGGGGGTGTAAGGGTGGAGGGGAATGAAGGGGGGAAATGGGACAACTGTAATGGCATAATTTAAGAAAATATATTTAAATAAATAAGTAAATAAATAAATACACATACAAAAAAGAGAAGGCGACAGAGGAAAGAATAACTCACTGAAAAATTACTCAATCTGAACAACAGAAAAAAATACACTAAACAGAATGTCAAGGACCTGTGGGACTATAACATAAGAGCTAACACTTATACAATGAAAGTCTTAGAAAGAGAGAAGACAGGGCCAAAAAATTACTTGAAAAAATAGTAACTGAAATGTCTGAAATTTGTTACAACAAATCCACAAATTGAAGAAGCTAAGTGAATCCAAAACAAGATAACCTCAAAGAAATCCAGAAGACATATCATAATTAAATGAGGAACTAAGACAAAAAAAATTCTTGAAAGCAGAGAAAAATAATACCTTACAGATGGAGGGAAAGAAACAGAAAAGAATGAAATTGAAACTAAAAAAAAATAAAGAAAAACAATGAAGAGCTGGTTCTTTGAAAAGATCAATTAAATTAACAAACTTCTATCAAGCCTGACAAGATAAGACAGAAGACATGAGTTACCAATATCAGAAATGAAACAGGAGGTATCACTACATATATTAAATTGATAAAAGGAATATTATGAGCAACTTAACTCACATAAATTTAATAAATTTAGTGGACCACTTCCTTGAAAAACTAATACTGCCACCCGATATGAAACAGATGGTGTGAAAAGCCCTCTACTAGTGGAAGAAATTGAGTTTATAATTATAATGTATATGATTTACAAATATAATTAAAAACTTCCCCCAAAAAATAAATTTATAAGAACAGATGTTTTTACTAAAATATCTCCCAACCAAAAAAAAATTAACAGCAATTCTACAGAAGTCTTTCAGAGAATAGATGAAGGAAGACGACCTCCCTACTTATTTGATGAAACTAGTACAATTCTGATATAAAAAACAAACAAAGGCAGCATAAAAATGTCTGTTTAGATATTCAAATATGTGTTTTCAAATATTTTGTCTATTTTAAGCTGGATTATCTTGTCTTTTTATTGTTGAGTTGTAACAGTTCTTTACATATTCTTGATACTAGACCCTCATCAGATATACAGTTTTCAAATTGCAAAGTGAAAACTTTCTGGATGTTGTCTTTTGATGTATAAAACTTTTTAATTTTTATTAAGTTTAATTTTTTTCCTTTTTGCTTGTGCTTTGCATGTCATATCTAAAAAACCATTGCCTATTCAAAGCTCATACCAACTTACTCCTATATTTCCTTCTAAAATTTTTAGCTCTTAGACTTGGGTCTTTGATCCATTTTGAGTTAATGTTTATATATGGAGATAAGGGTCCAACTTCATTCTTAGGTAGCATCTTGTCCCAACAGCGTTTGTTGAAGAAACTATTTTTTCCTCATTGAATGGTCTTGGCATTTTTGTCAAAAATCAATTGACAGTGGGTGTTAGGGTTTATTTCTGGACTTAAAATTCTATTCCATTGATGTATAGGTCAATCTATGCCAGTACCAAACCATAGGCTTATAATACATTTTGAAGTCAGAAAATGTAATTCCTCCAACTTTGTTATTCTTTTTCAAGATTATTTTGGCTATTTGGGAACCCTTGCATTTCCATATAAATTTTAGGGTCAAGTTGTCCGTTTCTGTAAAAATGACAGTTGGAATTATCATAGAGAGAGCATTGAATGTGCTGCTCAATTTGGGCAATATTGGTTAGAAATGCATAATAAAAACATAAACCTTTCCAAAAGTAAGAGACATGTGTACTATAATTCTATTTTTAAGCCTAATTATTTTTAAACTGGACAATAGAATGTCCAGTGTTGCCCAAACACAGCTTAAGAAGTACTCCTACAATGAAATTTGCTGTCTTGTTTTGCTTCTTATGATGAGTGATGGTGAACAAGCAGTTGCAAGGCGTGAAATAAAGGAGAGAGGGGAAGTGACAGGACCAGGAAATATGTCCTCCATAATCTCACTACCTCCATGTATGCATGAATGTCCCAGGGCCAAGTGGACACTATGCAAAGTGGCCAGGCCTCAGCCATTTTGCTGGTGCACCACAACAAAAGCTGTCATCTCTTTGAGGCCACTTCTGCACAGAGCTATAGTTCACTGCCCAGGGCAGGGATTGAGGGAAGTGGATGTGAATAAATAATGCACAATCCAACTTCTACTCAAGGAAAGAGAACATGTGGTGATCCCACAGTGTCCTCTAAGGCCCTCACATGTCACTTAGAGGACATGTAGTCCTCTAAGGCCCTCACATGTAGCTCTCACATGTAGCTCACATGTAGTCCAGACCCTTTCCCATATGGACTTTTAAGCAAGTAAACAATTTCCAGACCAGCACCAGAGAGAAAACTACAAACAGTGGCCAGGTAAACAAAAAGACATTCGTCTCTTTCTGGCTCCTTTCTCTAATCTCCACCCAACAGACACAGCAGGAGCTGGCCTCAGCGGAGGTAAGAGGGGATAACTGGAGGGCATGGAGTGCTTCTCCTCCTCCAGGATGAGTAGGTTGTGCGCCTGCTTAAGCCTTTAGGGAGGCAAATGGAAGGAATAAAACAAACTAAGATTGAGGCTTTACAGTGAATTGACTTTTTACATTTTTCATTTTCAAAATAAATAAAATGAGTTTGATTTTTAACAACTAAAAGTAAATAGAAGGTAATAAACTCTTCCCAAGAGTTCATTAAAAAGCAAAACAAGAAAATTTAACAGAGCATAGTTAAACATACTTAGAGAAAGAAAAACAATTTTATTTTTATGCCTCAGTGACTGGTCAGTAAAACACTGCAGGCTCAGGCTGGACAGAAGCTCTCTCTGGGCACACAAACACACACACCCGTAGAGATACTCGGTAAGAGGAACAGATTTCCTCCCAATACCACCACTCACCTAGACACTGCACAGATATTTCTTCTGGCCTTTGCAATGACTCTGCAGGTACTTATTATCACCTACAATTTTATAGATGAGGAAACAGACATTCTGAGTGGTTGGCTGTGCCCAAAGTCTTAGAGTCAACTAGTGATTTCTCTGGTGCCCATGCCTGACTCCATCCGCTCCCCACATGGCCCCCTCCCTGTTAACCACTCCCCATTTTCTCCCAGTATGCTTCTTTCAGTAACTCTCCCCTTAGCGTTTCAGAAAGCCTCTCTGAAATCCTTCTGGCTGTTCTCCCCACTGTGTCTGAAACACAGAGGCTTCTGTGGGTTTCCCTATGTTTGGGGAAACATAGGGAAGCCTTCTTTTGCCCATTTTCATGAAGGTTTTCAAACCTTCCTATCCCATAATGTTTCTTCCCACGGTTCACACTAAGCTTTCTCTTTCAAATCTGCAATAACCCAAGACCCTGAATCCAGTATGTTTGATGTGATAATGGAGAGGGGCAGAGGAAACACTTCTCCAGAAACCCCTGAAGCTGAAAAACAGCCTGGAGCTCAGCCTGAGGGAGGAAGTGGGTCGGATCAACTAGAAAGGATGTTGACCCCCAAGGGTCAGACCAGAGGAGGGGCCCTCTGGTCAGAGGGAAGTGAAAACAGGGAGTGCCTGGAAGAGATTGTTCATGCTTTAAACCCGGGCCAAACTAAATGAGTGAGAGAGGGTGTGCGGGATCTCTCTATATATAGCCAGACCTAGAGACTCCCTGGAGGGAAAAAGAGTCCATCTGGCCCGAATAGTCTTAGGAACTATTTGGTTGGCAGCCCACCCAGTGACAGAGCCAGGGGACAGCGAAGTGGCACCGGGGAGCAGAGGACTTCAAGCGGTGAGAACTCCATTTACCCCTTTTGGGACTCTCCTGAGTGGTGTTAGTGGAACAGGATGTAGAGCGCACTTGGGAAGAGGAAGGCCTCCCTTCCGTTGCAAACATGGACGACTCAGCCATTAGTAATTGGCCGCAAATCGCAAATCGCAGAACGTGTGAGGTTGCTCCCCTGTCCATGGATTTGTGGAACAGGGCTTTTCTATTTGGAGGTCTTTCAGCGGCTCTGTCTCTCTCCGTAGGGGGCGCACCTTGCAAGGTCTCTATTGCTGTATTTTTGGAGAGAATCTTCTCTGGAAAAGGAGGATACTAGGTATACTCCAGTACCTGTGTTCTCATATCCATGCGCAGCTCTTTCCCCTCATGGGGAATTCTGTAGAAGGCCTTCCATCTTATAGAGTTCCAGTTACGCTAACTTGGGTCTGATAGTGCCATTCTTCACAAAAGGTGTAGTCCTTTTGCCCTTTGGATTAGGAGCCTAGTCAGTATTGCTCAATATAGGATAAAAGGAGCTCTTTAGTATCTGGGGGGAGGCAGGGGTGGGTCAAGTGTAGGAAGTTAAGCACACTTCCTGGCTGAGCAGAAGTCTAACTAAGCCTATGTGAATGGGGTTTTTGTCTCAAGGTATCAATTTGAGCTGATTGGAGGAAAAACTGTTTTATTAATAATGATTATTTGCCCTGGCTACTGTGGCTCAGTGGATTGAGCGCTGGCCTGTGAACCAAAGGGTTGCCAGTTCAGTTCCTAGTCAGAGAACATGCCTGGGTTACAGGCCAGGTCCCCTGTAGGGGGCGCTCAAGAGTCAACCACACATTGATGTTTTACTCCCTCTCTTTCTCCCTCCCATCCCCTCTGTCTAAAAATAAATAAATAAATAAATAAATAAATGAATAAATAAATAAATAAATAAAATATATTTATATATAATAAATGAATAATATATTTATATAATAAATGAATAATTTATTTATAATATTTATTAATATTATATATAATAAATGAATAATTTATATATAATATTATATATAATAAATAAATAAATTATATATATATATGATTTTTAAGCCTTAGCTCCTAGCAACTAAAACAATTCAAACAGGAAGTTCTCACAGGGCACTGCTAATAACACTCATCTGTAAACCATGCAATTGATTACAAGTTGATAAGAGACACTCTCTTCATTGGCCTTCAGTTGCTCATATAGGCAACAAAATTTCCAAATTGTGGAACTTTTAGCCCTAAACAAGAAAATCCATCTCCAGGTTTGTAGAAAGATCATAAAACTTATCACCAATAGGGATTTCTGCCACTTTTTCCTCAATATTTTCCATTCTGAATGGAGTTTTCCTGTTTCACCAGTGCTATATTTTTCAGCATGCCCCTTGCTTTTGCAATGACTCCCCCTCCTCCATCTCCTAAATTACTTGATTAAATCTACTCCCAGTGGTGGAGTGTCTCATAAACTACGCCCAGAGAGCACTGCAGTAGTCCTTCCCTCCTTTCTTCCCACCAGTGGGGGTTTCAGTATCCACATGGGCAATCCATCCCATGTAATCTGGCTGCACAACTCTAGTGACCTTCACCTTCAGCAACCCCACCCCACCCATACCTGTACATTATCATCACCCTGACCAGCTTCATCTCTGAAATCCCCTCTGATGTATTTTTTCATCCCAGTTGCTTCCTCCAGCTTTTGTTTCTCCAAGCCTAACAGCTCTCTCCAGACCTCATTTTCTCCATCCGCATCTCCACTGAACTCTAGAGCCAAAATCTCACTAAGGCTCCCTAACCCTCTTGTCTGTCTTTCCCATTGCTCTTAAAGCCCAGCTTTGAAAGAATGCTATAGTCCCATCTATTTCAACACTAGAGTTGCTGAGCATGCCACCCTGAAGATCAAACCAAATCTCTAAAATTCAAGTTCATCTGGCCTTCAACAGTGCTGAGGGTTCTCTGCCTGAAGATGACTTTCTCAAGTCCTACATCCCACCATGCCTACCACCCACCACCATTCTCTCTCAGGTCATGTCTCCATCCTGATTTTACAAAGAAAACAGAAGTGGCCTCCCTTAGTTTCCTCATCCTCTCACCCTCATATCCCCCAGCCTCAGCTCAGAAATACTTTCCTCATCCCCACCTGCTTTCCTCATTTGGCTCTTTCCTCTCCTTCAAGTCCTCAGAAAAGTGTCAGCACTTCCCTGGGGCCTTCTGGATCCACAGTAAGTACTCAGTAAATGTCAGCTATTATATCTTTATTCCATGCCCTTCACATAGAATCCATCACTCTGCCATCTGCCAGATTATACTTTTCGTGCTTTATTGCAATGACCACATATTAATGTTTATTTGTCTGTGTACTTCTCCCTCATACAAAACCACAATCTCCTTGAGAACAGGGAATAGGTCTTGTGTATCTTTGGAAGCAATATAGTGTTTGGCATATAATAGATGCTCAATAAACATCAAATTAAATAAGTACATAAAAAACTGACTTCTCAGTTCTCAGTAAGTGTAAAATCAATATGCCCATCTATTTAATGGCCGCAATTCAAATCACCTCAAGAAACCAATCATCCTGACTGCAAACCAAACCTATGCAGTCAGTATCTTTTAGTGGGAGCAGACCTCAGAATTTTTTTCCCTCCAGACTGATTGTAAGGCACAACTTGTTTTGAAAATCACTGGCTTATGGAAGGTAGTGAGATTCAGAAGACTCAGAAGGTATCTAACTCTAATATGTTGTATTATAAGAAATGTCTGTGAGTTACTAAGAACCACACCTAAAACAAAAACAAACTAAGAGGACAGCTAAATCTGGAGCAGAACCATAGAAATGAAGATCACGTGGAGGGTTAGCAACAGAGGAGTGGGAGGAGGAGAAGGGGGAAGAAGGTACAGAAAATAAGTAGCATAGATGGTAGGTAGAAAATAGATAGGGGGAGGGCAAGAATAGTATGGGAAATATAGAATCTAAAGAACTTGAGACACGTGGTCATAAACTAAAGGGGGGGAATGGTGGGGGAGGGGTGTGCAGGGTGGAGGGGAATGAAGGGGGGAAATAGAACTGTAATGACATAATCAATAAAATATATTAAAAAAGAAATGTCTGACTGCAATTTAATAAGAGAAACAAGCAAACAAGAAATAGATTCATGAAACACTAAACAATAATGAAGTTGGGGTGAAACCAGTGGAGATGCCCAGTTAGTGGGAACAAGGAGGAATGGCTTCTTCCTGGCACCAACAGTAGGGCTATACCAGCTCAAGTCCATAAGGTTCTGGGCTTGGGAGATCCAGACACCCACTGTTAATCTCCCTGATTCCTCCTCTCAGCCAGCCTCAAAATTTCCTAGGACTAGCATACCTGTGGTTCTAACTCGAGCATTTACAGGACCTTAGAAAAAAGTGAGATAATTAAGACAAGTTGGGAGGTGAGGTCAGGCTGTGTGGGGGTGAAAAACAGGGCAGACATAGCTAGCAGGCAAAACTGACCCCAAACTGTCTAGTCCAGTGGCTCTTCTGAAATTACTCTGTGGTGTTTGTTCCTGACCTTGGGATGTTTTAGGCCAGGAAAGGTGCCTAAGAAATCCGTGTTGATAAGGAATCCAGGGTTTGACACTCAAAGTGTGTTCTGTCAGCCTCACCTGCGAATTTGTTAGAAATACAGACTCTTGGCCCTACTCAGTCACATTTTTTATTTTAGTAAGATCCCCAAAATGATCCATATGCACATTCGAGTTCAAGAAGTACTGTTCTAGGCCAGAATCTGGGGCAGCAGTGCTAAGGTAGCCTAAAATTCAGCCTTTCTAACAACCTCTCAGGCAAGGTAAGAGCTGCTAATCTCACGATACAACACGTTTGGTATTTCCTTCTCACAACCAAAGGAATTAGCAATCACGTGCACAGCCTGATCTATCTCTGGTTATCTGTTATGAATCCCTGTTTCACGTAAGAAGAAAATCAATTCAAAGGGGTGTGAACAGTAAATGTCTTACCTTCACTCACGTAACTGAAGAGTTCAGAGGTATGGCTTACTTCCCAGGAACCTTGATTCAGTCTCAGATACTGTCACCTGGACTCAGGGACTCTCCTATCCCTGCTCTACCTCCCACAATGATGACTTCATGCCCATGCTCCACTCAGTGGCCTCCACGATCTCCCCCATCATGAGCAAAATTTCTGAGGCTGAGAAGAGCAGCAGCTAAGATTCCTTCCTACCTTATTACAGTTCAGACACATCGTATGGCAGGTCAGCTTTGTTCAGTTAAGTCTGGAGTGCAACGCTGAACTTCTGCCGAAGCAGCTGTTTATGGGAAAGCCTGTACTTCTTCTTCCCCAGGAGATGTACTCTCCACCCTCTTCCCTGTGGCAGTAACCATAGGCTCCCTGTCCTCTAGTTTTGTGATTAGGTTTGGCTAATGAGAGGCACAATCAGCAAGTCAGAGAGCAACAGGATTTTTTTCCAGGATCTATTTTCTGGCCCCATTCCCCAGGGCCACAGTCGGTATGAGCTTCATTCTGCTTCTCAATGCCACCGGTCCCAGCTGGCAGGATCCCTGAAGCCATCGTTCCCCTGGATTCCAGTAACTGCCTCTCCCAGTTCCCACTCATGGCTGATTCAGGATGCCTCCAGTCTCCCCACATATTCCCTTATAGGAAGGTCTGTCACTTGATCTTTCTCCATTCACCTATTTTAAGTGTAGCATGTTTCCTGTGGGACACCGACAGACACACCGTATTTAATCTTCTTGCACAAGCTTTACTTTAAACAAGCTTTATTTTAAACAGGCTTTATTACGAATTTCAAAGCTGTCAATAACCAAAAACTTCAGAAATAGTGATCCGAAATGGAAAATATACACAATAAATGTTAGTTAAATGTTTAAAACTAGCTTGAATGAGATACCTTTTGAAGAAAAAAGTGCTTTCTATTGAGGTTCATTTGTTTTTCACTTTATAAAAACAAACTTTAACATGAAAGTAGTGCACATATATAAAAAAATGGAAAAAAAGGACTTTTTATATATTTAAGCAGAGAACATTTTTGCATTGACTTCTTTGAGATGTTAACGATTGTTGTTTCTGGAATGAATGTTTGTGCTGAGACAGGCAACTTGCACCTACTTTGACTGTTGTAGGAATACGAGTACTCGGCGACTGGCTAGGGAACTCAAAGGACGGAGCCCGAAGTGCGGTGCGGGAGAGGGCAGCGCCTCAGGAGCTGGGGCCGAGCTGGGTGCCTGGGGCCGGCTGCGGGACAGTACCCGGGCAGCAATGGGAAGAAGGCAGGCTCCGCCCAGTCCAGGGGGACTTGTCGCGTGTGGGCACGGGTAGCGGTCGAGCGCGGGCACGCCCAGGCCCTGACAGTCGGGGTAGTGGCCGCTCCTGTGCGGGCCTCCAGGGAAGTCCTAGTCTGAAAAGGCTCATGCCCAGGTCGTCCACGGTCAAGCTGCATCCTGTGGTTTGGGAAGAGGTTGGGAAGCGCAGGAGCAGTCCTGGTCACCAATCAGGTCCTGCAGGGGCCAGCGCAGCACAACCTCCTCCCCGTGCCCCCACAGGAAGATTGTTCTGCCAATGCTCACCTAGCTAGGAATCAGTAGCTTTCCAACTCTCAGGGCTCGGACATCTCACAAACCGGCCGGGAGCCCGCAAAGCGGCGCTCTACAAATGTCCAAACCATGACTGTGTGATAGTGAAGGTTAATATTAACCATTATGCCAGAATAGGAACTCCGGGCACCCAAACGGCCAGTGATTTTGGGGCAGATTTCGCTACCTCGACAGAATCAGTTTCTTGTGATATAGGGTTCTGGAAGCGCCAAGGAGGCATCCTGGCAGGCCAACACCTGCCTGGATAAGGAGGACAATTTAGGGACACTCTCCAGGAGAGAGTACCGCTTACGGAGTTTTCTATCCACCGCTGGTCTGCAAGCACCCAGAGACGGGATATAGAAAGAACTGGCCTCCTAAAAGATGGCACCTCGGATACACGCAGCTTCTGTCCCTTTCCTTCTGGGGTGAAAAAATGGGCTCCCCACTGAGGCATCTGTATTTTAAGTGCAGTACTCTGTGTTCATGTGCACAAACTCAGTTTTTGCACGACTCTTAGGACTCTTAACTGTACCTGAGAGGACTAAGTCAAGGGAAAAAACCAACTTTCATTGGATTTGAAATGTAACAAGTAGGGCTGACCCCAGGGAAGAATGAAGAGAACCACCAACAAGGTAAATTGAGGTTCATCTCCTAAGAAAACAAGAGCGCCAAATATATACTGTTAACTGCAAATACAAGCTAAAGAGTGGGGAAAATGTGATCCCACTGTTGCGGGCAGGGTGGGGAGAACACGCTCCATGTCTGTAGGATTGTAGGTGCAGAGAAAACGTGTGCAGTGGAGACCAGGCTTTGTAGGCTGTCGCTAGCTCTGAAGTTCAGACTTGGGGGAGGGCCGTGCGGTGGATAACTTAGTTTTCCCTTAATGGGCTGGTTAAGTTTTTATGAAAAACAAATAAGAAATTTTAAAATGTAGTAAAGCTACTTATGAAGACAAATGGTTTTTATATTGGTAAGATGAAAATAAAGTCTATTTTACTCCTTCTTTAAACAAACAAAAAGCAAACTCCCTCAAGTTTAAAACACCGAAAGAGTAGGAAACATGAACTCTTCACAACCAGAGATCACCATGTCAGGCTTTTCTAACACCAACTTTACCATCAAAAAAAAAAAAAAAAAAAAGCTCAAGGCTGCAGTCCATCTCGCTCAAAATTCTAAAACTGGGCACGTTTTTTCTGATTGATGCTGTTGAGTGCATTTCCAGCTCCATTAATGGCGCACAGTTTTCTCTGCAGCAGGTTACTCGATTTCTTACCTTAGAAACGAAGGAGAAATCAACTCTTCCTTAGAACTCGCAGTAAGAACATTTCCGAGCTTTCTCTTTCAGAGAGGCTTGCTTGATTTGACAATACCTTTCAAAACGGTTCCCAAGGCTTTAAAATGTCGTGTTCTCTATTATTTCTACCAGAAGATGGTTAAGTTTCGTCTTCAACCTTTTACATTTCATCTCCCGCCCTGAAGACGATTCTGCAGCCGCCAGCGAATTGTTGCCGGGCGGTGAAGCTCCCACCCGCGAGGTCTCGGAGGGAGACTCACGGACCCGCCGGTCGGGCCTGTCCGGCCTCCCACCTGCCCGCGCCCTCCTCCCACCTCACCCCGGGTCTCCGAGCCCCCGCCCCGCGCCCTGCGTCCCTCCCGCTTCGGGTGCAGCTCCGCTCGGGGAGGCGGATCCCACCCGAAGACCAGGAACCCGAGACTCGCCCCAGGCCCCGCCCGCGGCCCGGGCCCGCGCCCCGCGTTCGCCGCCACCCCGCCCTTCACCTTCAGGTCCCGAGGGGACTCGGCGACTCCGCCCAGGGGCCCGGGCCCCTCCGGCCGCGCGCAGCGTCCCCGGCTCCGCGGGTCTCCGCCGGAGGCCGCGCCTGGCGGCGGGGGAGGGAGCGGGCGGGAGACGGCGCGCGGGCCGCTGGAGCCTCTCCGGCCCGAACCCGGGGACCGGCGTTTCCCGCGGAGCCCCCCGCGCCGCGGGCGCAGATTCCGGCTGCTGCCGCCGCCCCGCGGCCCGGGCGCCCCGGGGACTCGGGCGCGGAGCCCGGCGACGCGCGGCCGCTGGTCCCCGGCGCCCGGCCCACGGGGCGGCGTCGTCCTCGGCGGAGCGCGGGCCTCGGGGACCCCGGCCGCCTCCGCTGCCGCGAGGAGAGCGGGGCGCGGCTCGCAGGCTCCGGAGCGACGCGGAGGCGGGAGCCTCGCTCCGCAGCCCGGGGACTCGCGCTCGTGCCGCGCCGCCGTGGGGCGCCCGGTGGCCCCGAAGGCGCCGAGCGGGCCCGGGCCCGGGTCGTCTCTTCGTCCCGGCGACGCGCGTGGCCGCGCGCGTGCCGGCCGCGCTGCTGGACGTTCTCTCCTCGGCCCCTTACAGCTTTTTTTTTTTTTTTTAAACACGGAACGTAGTATCTTTTACCTTCTAAGTTAAAAACACTGCAAAGTATTGTTAAAATGTCCCTCTAAGTTAATGGCAGCTGGAGGGCAGGTTCCCGGTGGGGGTCGCCGCCGACCCCTCCTCCCGCCCGGAGGGACCCCGGGACGGGGAGGTGGGGGCGACTGGGGACGGACCGCTGACCTTGGGTTTGCCCTTGACGTGATTTCATTCTTTGTTTGTGTGAAGCCTTAGGGATACTACTTTTTTTCCCCTAGTGGGTGTAAGAAAGGAGTGAATTTAAAATCTCAGCCACGGTAATAAACAGTCCCTATTGTCTGGGATTGGTTGAAATGCTGTAAAAATATTTCTATATAAAGAATGCATCAGTATTCCATCTGCCCCCCCCCCCCCTGCGCGGGAGGCGTATCAAAAAAGATCCACTTTGGGAAAATAGAGGAGGAATGTGCCCTGGGAAGTCTGGGAGCATCAATACCTTCACCTTCTCAGACAGGAGTAAAGACGTCCGGACTTCACAGTGGATAAAGAAAAAGGGTATTTAATCTTAGCACTTTGAAAGGCAATAATAATCTATAGAAAAAAAACCTTATGGAAATAAGGATTTACCTACAATTCGGTAGCTAGAGGAGTACAGGAAATGCTTAGTTATTATAGCAAGAAGTCAATGTCAAAACCTGATAAACATAGAATTAGCTGCTCGGGCATATTAATCAACAGAGGAAGAAATTTGTTAATGTATGTAACACCCACAAGAACTTAAAAAATAATAATTAAAAAAAGGTTGACTGATAGAGGGACCTGGGCTGGAGGTGTGGAGGACTGACTCTTCTACAACTCTGACTTTGTGTTACAAGCTCATCTGCCGTGTTGCTTTAGTGTATGTGCATCACTTAAAATTTTAATTATTTTTAAATGAATAAATAAAAGCTATATACTTCCCACACCTACAATTTCTTTACTGAAATTACGAACTCGAATTTTTATTTCTCTCTCCGGCAATCTCACTAAGCCCTTTTCAGTTTAATATTTTGTGTGTGTGTGCACCTGCGATTCCTACTATTGTTTTAAATGTCCAAATGTATTTATACAATAAGCAAAAGAACCCACTACATAGGGGAGAGCTATAAAGTTGTTCCTTCACTTCATAGATGTCTCAGCATTATTTTTCTCTTTATCCCGCTTACTACTGACCTAAGAAAATGTTTCCTGGGGACGGACTGAATGATTCAAAAACCTGAGTATCAAGTTTCAGTATTACTTGGAACTTCTGAAAGCTAGAAATGATTTTTTTATTGTTGTTCAGTTACCGGTGTCCCCATTTCCCCCATTACTCTCCCCGACCCTGCCCATCCCCCACCTCCCACATTCAGTCCTCCCTCCCAGCCCCCACCCCTTGTCTTTGTCCAAAGGTCCTTCACACAGGTTCCTCGACTTAACCATCCCCCCTTCTTCCTTCCCTTACCACCCTCCTCCTCCCCTTTTGGTCACTGTGAGTTTGTTCTTTATTTCTGTGTGTCTGCTTCTATTTTGCTCACTTGTTTGGTTTGTTGATTAGGTTCCACTAAAATGGTTTCTTACCTTGCTGTCCTCCCCCCATTCCACTTTGCTTATTCGACCTCAACAATTGTAACTGTGTTCACCCCTAAAAAAAGTAAATGACATGAAAATATGACTCAGGACTTGAGAAACTATGATTGGTGGGAAAAAGGGCTGGACTCAAAAAATCGTATTAGCAGACTTGATATCACATTTATGGTATTCCAACTAACTCTCCTTGTACAAAAACCTTCAGATTTTCATGTAAAGGGAAATTTTGTATGAATTGAGGTATTTTATATGAAGTTCTTCTTTAAGTTGCAATTATTTCTAGACTCGTTTCATAATCAAAGACACTGAGCTGTCCAAAGCATCGAGTAAAACACAGATGGTCTGTGTTCCCTGCTTTATAGACAATCTTACAAAGATATAAAATTCTCAGTTAACTAATCAAACTACCAGGGGAAGCCAGTTTTTGTTGTTTTCTCTTTCCCAATGGAATAATGAAAGTAAATCTCCTAAGTTTGCTGGGGTACACAGAGATATGTGAAATTGAAAGAGAGATTGGACAGCATTTTCTGTGGTACTGAAGCAATTCTTAACACCCTGGCACACCTTTAAACATGGTCTCATCTCATTTAATTCCTACAACCATCCAGTGAGAGAGTCAGGGCTTTTATCATCATCCCTACTTTTTATAGAGGAGCAGACTGTTTAGAAAAAGATAAGCAATTTCTCCAAACTCACAAAGCTAAATTGCTGAGCCAGAAGAACTTCTGATTCAAAATGAAGTGACTTTTCTTCTTTTGAAACACTGCCACTGTGGCATTATTCAGCCATTCTCTCCTCTTTGCTCTAATTCTTTTGCTAAGTTTGATGTTCTGACACATTATTCAAGAGAAAGAAGTAATAGTCACTGGTGACTGTCTCAAACAGAAGAGAGGCAAAGCAGGAGCTCCTGATTCCGTCTATTCCTTTAGGAAAGTGAGGTACCAACAACCAAGCAACTTCCTCGAATACATTTTCAGAGTACTTTCACTAGGTTTCTAGTCAAGTGATACAAAGTGAAAACAGACCCTCCTCGGATCAGTTTTCTTTCAAGAGAGGAATCAGGAAGATTAGAAAACTGTCCAGCTTACTGCAGGCTTGCCAGGATTCTTTTCCCTGCCTAACAGCAGATCAGGCGAATGGGAGGGCTCAGATGCCCAGCAGAGTCAAAACTGGCCATCGTGTGTGTGTGTGTGTGTGTGTGTGTGTGTGTGTGTGTGTGTGTGTATGTGGGGGGTGAGGGGTGGGAGGACTAGGTCAACAACACATCTACTGCCATTTATTTATGTTTATCAGAATCTCTGCTTAGAGTATGACTGCACAAATCATCTTTCTGAGCAACAGTTGTATTGGAAATATTTGTAATAAATTTGTCAAAGTGTTTAAAAGTTTGGCTACAGTGGAAACAAAATCTTCAAAGCTAAAATGTCTTCAGTAAGAATAAGATTAAAGTTGTTTTTTTTTTTAAATTCAGCCAAGTTGTTGTTTGGACCTGAGCTACTGAGAAAGTTGACATTCAGGAACATTAACATTATCACAGCAACAACTATTTAACACTTGCAGTACACTAGTGCTAAGAAATTTTATACTGCACTAAGGAATATTGTTTTGCTATTTAAATATTGTTTTATACTGTGCTAAGAATTTTTAACATCCAGTATTCTGAATAAAGCTATGAGACTTGCCAGTGGTAAGGGCTCTGCATGTGTGTGACCGCCATGGTGCAAAGTGAGTTGTGGAGTCACACAAAGTTGCCTAATAATTCAGAAGAAAACAAACAGTAATTTTCTCACTAGAAGGAAGGTAGTGATAGGAATAAATGCTACCTGAAGAAAGTTCGATCCGCACCCCAGCCTTATCATGTTGAGAAACCGGAGCCCAACTTTCCTTGTCCTAGTACAGATGGGGATGGGTAGGGACATAACTGCCAGGTGAATATTCTGGCAAAAGAAAACACTGTATAAGCTGGAAGGCTAAATCCGTGCTGAAGTAATGGGTGTGAAAATCTCTCTCCCTGTCCAGAACTGTCAAAACAAATCAAAGGAGAAAGGGTGGTGGGAAGGAATGTTGAACATCTATCTATAAGGTGACATAGTTCTGAAGATTCAAAATGAAATGGACATTTAAAAATGTTAGATGGAGATGATCTATTTTGGTTCATAGTATCCCAATCCATTTTCTCTGAATTCTTTTTTGCTTGTATGTGTTTTCCTGATATCAGCACAAATTTAAAGAGGAAGTTGATGCGTTTTGTAATGTGATTCAAATGAAAGGTACAGTAATATTGAGAAATAAAAATAATAAATCAAAGATACAGTTTCATTGCGATATCTCTTAGTAGACTGTATAAGTAATTTACAAGTTTATTTGTAATTTATCAGACACAACCTGGTAGCTTTAACAGAGAAGTAGTCAGTGTCTCAGCGGGAAGGAAAACACCCTCTTACTTACTGTTCTGGGTCCCTCAAAGTTGTGTAGACTTTATGCTGCATCGGAGTAAGGATATCTCAGCCTTTGAAAGAGCTGGTGGATTCCTAGCCTCTGCCACATTACTGAGGTATATCTGAGATAGAGTGATTGTGGGAGGAACCATGTATCCTTTATGTGTTTGGTTCCTAAATAAAACCATTTAAAAATGAGACAAGTTTAATATTTAAAAAATTGCTAGCTGGTATCTGTGGTCACTTCATCTGAGTCTGCTTCAAGAGCAGTCTATGCATTTGGTGATACTACAGAGTCAGCTAACCTGAGTCCAAGTTTTACATTCTATCCTTCACTTTAAAACTATATTGGTGTCTCTGACAGGCCCTCAAAGCCCTTTTCCATCAGTGCCTACATTCTTATACTTAAAAATAAAATAGGAAACACTGGCTGGTGTGGCTCAGTGGATTGAGCACCAGCCTGAGAACCAAAGGGTCGCAAGTTCGAGTCCCAGTCATGACACATGCCTTGGTTGTGGGCCAGGTCCCCAGTCTGGGGCAAGTGAAAGGCAACCACACATTGATGTTTCTCTCCCTCGCTTTCTCCATCCCTAAAAATAAATAAATTCAAGAGGGCCATTTAAGAACAATTGTTTCAATAAACTGTTGTTATATAACAAAACATCCCCAAATTTAAGGTTACAACAGCCATCTTTTTCCCCCTTTAATCTCTCCCCGCTGTGAATTGCCTGAGCTCATCTGGGCGTTTATTATTCTGATCTCTCTGGAGTTCCAATCAGATGGTTGCAAGTGGACACGCAACAGGTGGGAGTCAGTTGTCAGAAAGGCTGAGCCCTCTCTCCTTTCAGGGAGTCACAGGTCCTCTCTTCCGCAGTGGTCTTTCCACATGGTCTCCCCACCTTGTTAACCAGACCTTTTTTTACACAGTAGCTGAGGTCTCCCAGGATTACAAGCAATGCAATCTGCCCAACCTTCCTAAGGATTGGGCCTGAAGCGGGCAAAGCACCACTTATACTGCATTCTGTTGGGTTAGAGTACTAAGTCCAACCCAGATTCAGCGTGGGAGAAGTTTATTCAGGGATGTAAATACCCAAGGTATGGTTCGTGGGGCTAACCTTGGAGACTACCTACCACACCACTGCAATTGCACAACAGAAAAGACCACACATTCATCTTGGCAGGGCATCATGGGTTTCCTTTACGCTTGGAAAGAGGGTCACACAACTCCCCATGTGCTTTAACTCCATGTCTCAAAAAGGGAGAACTGAATAATATGAGAGTGTACTTGAGATATCCTTTTGTTTTTAAATAGAGGGGAAATGGCTTTTTGTTTTGATATTTGGGTTTTCAAACATTCACCATTGCGGTTTCTAAATCTGAGGGCTTCAGATTCCAGCAAACCCTTGGATGAGTTAAAAGAGGTCACGAATTGCCCTGGCTGGTGTAGCTCAGTGGATTGACCGACGGTTTTCCTTTCTTTTCTCGTTTTTGTGTGTTTAAATTAATGAAATGTTGTATATGCACGTGTGCATGCTTTTGGGAAGGGGACTCCCAGCTTCCCTCAGACTATCATACAGGGTGAATTCGAATAAGCAAGACATCTAGGAGTGCTCAGACCTCAGCGAGTGCTGCCCTGAATTTTTACCCCTTGACATACTTCTAAAGTATTTCAGAAGCAGAAATAGGGAGGAAAGCAATGTTGTCTTGTATGTGTTTGCCCCCAAAGCAAAACAAATGTAATCACATTAGCTGTTACCTGAGATGGCTTATTTTTTAAATTTTAATTGTTATTGAGATTGCTTCTTCTGAGTCAGAAGAGATCAATTGAATGCTTCTGAGCCCCTCCCCCCAAAATTATTGGGAAGACTGATTTGTCCTCTACTGGGGTGAAAGGCATTAGGAATGCCTAAATGTTTTACTCTTATTTTCCCACCTTTACCTAGTAAGTACTTAAGAATGTAACGTAACCGGATCTTTGATTCTACCCCCTAAGCACCCTTTCTTCTCTCTTTCCCCTATTTATTTTTATTTAGAGGTAGCAGCCAAGGGTACAACGGAATCTCCTTGGGCCTACCAAGTATGCACTAAAATGGAATCATTTTAGTGATCTGAACTGGCAACTCAGCCTTGAACCTGAGCAAGTGAGGCCTCCCAGGACATCCTCGGGTAGGAACTCAGGCTAGAAACAGAGTCTGTCCGGGGTCAGAGAAAAGTAATGTGGAAAAAAACTAGAGCATGAGAGCCCCCACCACTACCAAAATACACTTGCCTTTCTTTCCTGAAACTTTGTCCTGAGTATTCCTAGCATCCAAGAACATTCTCTACAAAACATACATCCTACAATTTCTCAAGAGAATCTAGCAAACCATTTCAGCTGAGTGTCCCTCTTTAACACAAATGCTTTAAGCTATCCTCTTACTCCTTCCTTTTGTCTATAGAAATGTATCAGTATGGAAAATTACATAGTTTCTCACCAGCAGAATACAAGTTCTCCCAGTGCCTACGGATTCACCCTGGCACAAAGGAAAACAGTGAACAAATGTTAAAACTTACAGCACCAAGTTTTCACCATATGTGGCAGGTGAGGGCTCAGTGTCATCTTTCCTCACTTGCACAGTGGGGAGAATAGCACCTAGGCTCATGGTGCTATTCACGGTACTCACAGTGCCAAGTGATTGACAAATCACTTGGCACAAGAAGTGCCCATTACAGGTCATCTGTTTCCATTTATGTCTCACTCTGCACACTGTGATGGAAGGGGACACTGTAATTTGTGCTGCAGCACATAGTAGGGCTGACCTCCTACTTCACAACTCTGTGACCCCATTTCTTCTCTAGAATGGCAGGACAGTGATGCCTTAGGGTTGTAGCTTTAGTTGGATTTGTAAAGCACACTACATACAAGTCAAGAAAAGCAGCAGCCACACATGCAGTTAGCCTGTAATACCAAAATAGCCTAATGAAATTACAGATGCCAAGGTTCACTGAAAATCAAGATTAAATGCACATTTTATTCCTGTGAATGCTTGAAATTATTTTCAACCCAGTAACACTACTTCCCAAGGTGTAGACCTGTGAGAATTATCAAAGGCAAGTTCATTGTCGAGAGGGAACATAAACACTATTGGGGAAATACAGATAACAAGAAAAAAAACCCCAAAAGCCTCTTTAATCAGGTCTCGAGATTCAACGAACAACTAGAAAACTGAAATTACTTGACCATTCTCTTCTGATAGAAGTGCTGTAGTAAAATGGAATGTATTTAAAGTGTTAAGATGGACCATGACTTTTTACAGACTATGATCCCTTGTAACAGGCTCATTCATGAGAATTTTTTCCTAGCAAAAACTATTACATCAGACTTGGATGTCCTAGTGTTCATTGAAGTCACTTGGGTCTACTATTTTAAGAAAATGAGAAATTTACAGGATCTGTGTGTTACATGTCACCGTTAAAATGTCTAATCTTATTAATACTTAACATCGGTCTCAAAAAATGGTGTTTCTGACAGAGGCACTAGCAAGCGAAAAAGTAGTATTCCAGATTTTATTTTTTTAAGATTGAAAAATCGCACCCGGAAGAGAAAATTTCTTTGATCAATAAATTTTCAGAAAATGGAGCAAGTTGTTTTGGGACATTCAAAACTGGTAAACTTGGAACTTGGAAACGGGCTTTTGACAATGACACTGTGGGAAACAAGTATCCGTAGAAATTTTAAAACAAAACCTCACTTTTTTTCTCCTCCCAACTGTTCAAGTGGCAGACAAAATAAATTACCATAAATTACATGCCAAGACAACTTAAAAACAAAACAAAAGAAAACAACACGAGGCTAAGGACTTCCTTAGCTTCTCCGGGAAGTGTGTAACACTGTTTGTGCTTCTGGCCTGCAGGCTGGGCTGAACTGGGAACCCGTCAAACATCGGGATAGTTGCAGTAATATACCGCAGAGCTGGCATCGGACACCACGGAGGAAATGGCCCCGTGGCTGTCAGGGAGATTCCCACTCGAGTCGTGTCCCTGGTAAGGAAGGCTCATCTCGGGCTTGCACACATAGTGCAGATACTGTTCGAATTCCGTGCGGTCCACCTCCCCGAGGAGCTCAGCAGGCTGGCTGGGGTCGGCGCCCTCCCGGCAGGACAGGGCCTCGGGAGGGGGCGACGGCTGCCCGGGCCCCTGCGGGTGCGGCTGCGGCTGCATCTGGAAGCCGCGCCCGCCGACGGCCGCGGGCGAGCCCATCGCGCCGTAGTACATGTGCAGGGCGCTGGGGGGCGCCAGGAGGCCGGGCATCGCGGGCCCCGCGGGCTCGGGACCCAGCCTGGAGTGCGCGTGGACGGCGGGCGGCTCCGGGGGCCCGGGGTAGTCGGAGGCCTGGGCGTAGCTGTAGGGCCCGGCGGCCGGACAGTCCCCGGGCAGCGGCGCGGCGAAGAACGCGGGATCCGGGTCCACGCCGTCCAGGGGAGACGTGTCGGGAGTGGGTAGCGGGTAGCCGTCGAGCGGGGGCGCGCCCAGGCCCTGGCAGTCGCGGTAGTGGCCGCCCAGGTGCGGGGGCAGCAGCGGCGGGCCCGCCGGGAAGCCCTGGTCGGGGAAAGGCAAGCCCAGGCCGTCCAGGGCCACGCGGCCGCCCTCGGGGCCCAGCGCGGCCGCCTGCGGCTCCGGGAGGCCGTGCAGGAAGCCGCCCTCCACCCGCTTCAGCCTCTTCACCTGCTTTCGCCGCCGCGGCCGGTACTTGTAGTTGGGATGGTCCTGCATGTGCTGCACGCGCAGCCGCTCGGCCTCCTCCACGAAGGGCCGCTTCTCCGCCAGCGTCAGCGCCTTCCACGACTTGCCTGCGTTGCGGTGGGAAGATGGAGAGGGGCGCGCGACTTACTACCGGAGCTCGGGCTCCCGGGCCCCACCTCGCCCCTCCGACCTAGAATCGTGCCACTGGAAGGGGTGAGGAGTCGAGTTAAAAAGTGAAAGCGTGGAGTTCTGGAGGCGGAGTGGAGTCCCAGCACTTGGGAAACACAAGAGATCTAGGGTCTTTTAAGGGCATCACTCCCGGCTTTTAGCCTCCCAGAAGAGGCTTCCCCGCTCGCCCACTCCCGGTCATTCTAAGAACTAAAAAAAAAGGGGCACGACCAACCCCGATCCGCGCCTGCAGTGCATTCGCCACCGTTGAGACGCCCGGGAAGCCACCTCCCCAGGCCTTGGTACCGGTGTCCCCGGTCACCCAAATAATTCAGGCATCAATGACAGAAGCTAAAAAGCTTGTAGGGAGAGTCGGGGATGTGCGAGCGGGAGGGTAACGGAGGGCTCCGAGGAAGGACGTGTCGGCAGCACACCCCTGGCCTTGGGCGCAATACCCGCACCCTTTTGGGCGCAGGATGGCGGCTCCGAGGTTCGCACTACTCTGGATCCCGAACTCGGACTCACCCAGCATCTTGCTCAGCTCGGCGTTGTGCAGGTCCGGGTTCTGCTGCGCCAGGCGTTTGCGCTCGTCCTTGGCCCACACCATGAAGGCGTTCATCGGCCGCCGAATGCGAGACTCGCCCTTGCCCCGGCCCGCGGCCCCGGCCGGCACCCCGCTGCTCGCCGCCGCCTCGCCCTTCACCTTTACATCCCCGAGGGGACTCAGAGACTCGGCCCAGGGGCAGGGGCCCAGCCCGGCCATTACCGCGGGCAGCGCGCTCCGGGTCTGGCTCTGGTCGTCACTGGCGTACCCCGCATCCGGGCTGCTCATGGCTCTCCAGACCTGCCCCCCGCCCCGCAACCCTGGGCCGGACCCGCCGCCTCCCCCGACCTGGGGGGGGAGGTGGTGAGGAGCGAGGGAGGGAGGGAGATGCCAAACGGGTCTCCCGTCTGTCTCTCGGAGCCTAACGCGCCACGGGCGTTCCAGACCCGTCCCAGCCGCCAAGTAGCCTGCGCCTCTGCCGGCCCAGTGACACTGCGGGAACCTCCGGGCCGCTGGGCCTTTTCTGCACGACTGCGGCCAATGGAGCAGCAGGGGCGGGCCGGGCCAGAGTCCTTAGGCCAACGCCCAGCCCTCCACCGGAGTCCCTTGTCCAAGCTTTATCCTACGCCCGCCCTTTTCCCCTCCCCTGTCCCCGCACCCAAGGCTACACCTGCCGAAGCGAAAACTTGGTTGGAGCCGAACTCCGGCTCCACTTCCTTTCGGACCGGGAAGAAAGACCCCCTGAGAAACCTTCTGGGGTGTTGGATAGAAGTAATTGGGTACGGTAGTTCGTTTCAACACACTAATCATCCACCTTCTTACAGGAGCTAAAGGTGTTTCAGTGGCGGGTAATCTAGTTTAGATCAAGGAACGCCATGGGTGTGTTCTTCAAATGTATTTTATCGAATGCAATAGACACTATTGGTAATAAATAAAAGATTCTCTCCCCCAAGGACTCAACTTGCTAGTCGTGTCATATTCAAAATGCTATGTCCGAGGTAAATTGTAACTTCTAAAACAAATTTAAATATGGATGACGTTCTGTAGCCCGTATCTTGTCATCCTGAAGAATATTAAGACTTTGTGCAATAATAAGAACTAACCACTGAAAATTTGTACATGAATGTATAGTAAAGTTTTCTCGTATGTGTTCAGTAAAATAAAGCAAGACTTAATTCTGAATTCTAAAATGTCATTACAAACAGCAATACTTTAATTGTTATTCAAGAACAGTTTTCTGCTTTTTCCCCATCCCAGCCCATCCCCAAGCCCTCCCGACCTCCCTCCAGGGCACCCACCCTTCTTATTGTCCGTGTGTCCTTTATACTAGTTCCTACAAACCATTCACCCTTTTCCCCTGAAATTCCTTCCCTCTCCCATCTGGACACTGTCAGCCTGTTCTGTATTTCAGGGTCTTTGGTTATATTTTGCTTGTTTGACAAACAGCAACATTTATCTAAATACCCATCTACTAGGAAAAACAGCAGTCCGTTTGAGCAGCAAAATAACTCTAGCTTTTAGGCACACTGTAAGGTGGTTATCCTGACAAATATTTAGGGATTCCTGTATGCTTCTTCAGACTGAAATGAAAATCTGAATGACTGTTAAATTTGTGCTTAAATCTGAGAAAATTGTTCATATGTGGCACAGTATGTTGCACATTGTTCATAGAGCGATCCCAATAGCAAATTATCCTTCTAACCCCCTGAGGTAAATGCTTGATATTTTACAAGAGAGAAAACAGGTACAGAGAGGCCGAGGAACTTGCCAGAGATCACAGCATTGAGTCCCTCTCTGGTCGTGTGCCTTCAGACTTGGAGCTCTTAATCATTAAGTTGTGTTTGTTTATTTGTGTTGTTTTCTAAGGAAATGAAGCCAGTCGTTTTTGCATAATTAGTGACACAAAGAAATCAATGCATCACATCTCGAGATTTTCTTTGTTTACTGTGAAGAGGTGATGAAAAACTAAGATTTATATCGGGGATCTGGGAGGTAAATGCTGCAGCTTTTGGGTAATATTACAATGACAAAATAATCTGTCAGTCCTGCTTATTCGTGGCATCCATAAAAATAAAGAAAAAGAGCTTTGGAAATGGCTGGCCTTCAGTTTCTCTGATATTGCCATTTCTCCAAAGAACTATATGCTTGTTTTCTTAAAACCAGCTTTAACTGTGTGAAGATCTGTGAAGTAGGTGCCAGTCCTCATTCGGCGGAAAAATTGAGAAAGTGGTTGTAGTTTCTGAATCTCTCCTGTTCAGACAAGAAAAAGAACTTTAATCTGCTTAAGGAAATCTTAGAGAAGTGATGGTGGCTTTGGATGAGTTGATCTTAAACAAATTTAACTTGATTATGTACTTTTCCTTTAAAGCTTTTTTTTTCTGAAAAAGGGGGCTTGAAAATGAAGCATTATTGCATTGCAAATGGTTATATAAGAAAACTGTAGGAGTAGAGAGAACAAATTAATCCCCCCAGTGCCTTGATCCTTGACGTATTCTTGGCGATCTTCTCTAACTTTTCTGCATAGTAATGAACGTCTTTTTAAATATCTTAATGTAGAATTTTCTATTAGCTCAAACGTTTCTACGAACGAATAGGTATGTTCTTAGAATAAAGATCGAACACTAAACAAAAACAATGCCAATTCCAGAATCCTTTTTATCTGTCTAATCTGTTTGACTGATTCTGTAAAAAATAAAATAGAAAACAATCTAGGTGTGAATCAAAGAAAATGTACATGCACCTATTTGCCCTTGTACACTTCATCCTGGCGCCTGTCTCCGTCGCCCGACTGCACAGAGAGGCGCTGAGGGAGTTGAAAAACTGATGAGGAGGAAAGCCTGGGGTTCCCATTATTATTTGCACTTGTCGCTGAGGTCTCACTACTGATTTTTGTTGGTTAAGATTACTGGGAAATCAGGCGAGAGCACTGCATCTACGCAGTTGGAGCGTCAAGTTTTAGAGCCCCTCCTCCCACTTCTTATAACAGTTTCCCAGGGAGTTATAACACAGCAATTTACTTATAACTACCAGGAAGGAATTATGGTGCCTTTCCAAGGCTAGTCCATTTTACATACAGTTACCTAGATCTATTTCTTGTAATGAGCATTCATTCATCATATATTTATGGGGGAGGATGTTGGGGGCTGCAGCGCCGCAAACCTATTTCAGTGTGTGGACTCTTTTTATTTCGGTCCCTTTACTAAAAACACGGTGTTGGAAGTGGAGCTCAGAACGTTATCGGAGCCAGCCACAAATGCCACATGAAAAGCAGCAAACATCCGGAGTGGCTTCCTGAAAGTCTTGCTTTTCTCGACAGGAGAGATTTACGGGGGGGGGTGGGGGGGTTGAGGTGGGGGGGGTGATACAAGCAACTTTCACAGGAGCTTTGTGCACCCGATCGCGTAGCCGTCGGGATTCGCATGGCACAGTCCAGGATCTCAGGGCTCCAGGCTACTACTAATCGTACTCAAGGTCGCCAGGCCAGACCCAACAAGGCTTGAAAGGCTGGGTGAGGACACGTCTAGCGCACAAGAAGCTGTGCCCGTTACCACTTAGGACCTTTGGTCAGCAAGCGCAGAAATTACCCCGGTAGGTAACGAGCTGTGGTTCAGACTGAAGTCAAAACCGCGTTTTTCCCAGGCCCCTGAGCGTCCAGGCAAAGGCTAGATGATTTCCTGCAGGCGTTTGTGTTTTCGATGCTCAGGAAGCAGGAGCCGGATGAAGGACACTCAAGTCCATAGGGAAAGCCGAGGGCACCCAGATAGATGCCCGTTGGCCCTGGAGAGCAAGTCCGTGGGGGAGGGGAAGGGAGTGCGCGCCGCGGATTCCTGAGAAACGCCGGCTGGCGGGCCGTGGAGTAGACAATGGTGTCTCTAGGACAAAGAACAACAATAAGGTCTTCGCACGTATAAATCGTGCGCCCTTGGCGGCCCCCGGGAGCCTGGCGGGCGGCGGTGTGCGGCCGAGCGCGGCGGGGCTCCGCACCTCTCAGGTAGGGCCGCGCAGCTGGACGACCGGGCGTGGCGCTGCGTCTCCGGACACCTTCCCCGTCTCCTCCCAGTCCCTGAGCCGCCCGGGTCCAAGGGTCCGAGCTGCGAGGTCGAAGGTCGCGGGCTGAACGTCGCAAGGTGGGGAGGAAGGAGTGGTGCGGTGGATGGCGACCTTCCGCACCCTGCACCCCGCACGGGGAAGGCCGCGCAGGGTCCGAGCCCCTCGTCCCTCGCTCCTTGCGCCTCGACCCTACCCCTCTGCAGTTACTGCTTCTCCCGCCGCAGCTGAAAAAAAGCCTGGAGGAGCTGGGCTTTGGGGACGTTTCTTGCGAAACCGGGTGAGACGCGCGTTCCATTTTCACTCCCTCTCCCGCTCTCTCCGCCCGCATTCCGCTACAGTCCACCGACTCCTCCAGGGAGCCCCCAAACCCTGCCCTGGCAGCCGGCGACTCATCGACCGTAACCTTGTTCCCGCTTGGCTCCGCCTGGGGTTTGCACAGGCAAAGCAGGAAATGTGCTGTTCCCGGTCCACTTTCCTGCTCAGAAACTTGTCCAGCGGAGTGTTTCTTACATACCCGCCCCACAGCCCCCGCTGTGGTCCCTGGTAGAAATGTGTGCTCCTTCCCTTTATTTTCTGGCTTAGGGAATCCCAGACACCGGGGTACGGGAGCCTTAGGGGTAAGGGAGAGGCAGCCAACTCATTCCCTGAAACTAATTACACACACACAGTCCTGCGCGCTTCCTTCACAGATGCCTCCCCACTTAAAGTGAATTTCAATAGCGCCATGGCGTCCGTGCACCCACTCCTGCTGACCTCCTCCTCCCACCTTATTCACACCCTAGAGTAGCCCCAGGCTTTCCTTGTAGAGTTGTATCTTCAACTGACCAGAGACAGCCTTATCAGCAGCATATCCACTTGCACTCCCACCCAAAAGGGAGCAGACACGGCCCCTGCCTCGGAGGAATGTGCAGTGCAGTCATTAGTCTTCCTCCCTGAGTTGTTCACCTCCTGCTGGGTGTTCTAAGGGCCTGTTCTAGCGCAATAATTTTTTTCTGGCATGTAAAGGTGATGCTGGCATCAGTTTGCCAAGCGGTTTGAGACATTTTTTTTTTTCTAGTAGAGGTAATAGGTTGTCTTTCCACCCCCCAAACTCTGACTTGCCAAGTTTCCCAGCTCAGCAGGGCTGCATTTTGTCAGGTAGTTGGTTAGGGCAAGGTGTGCACTCTGTGATCATGAAAGTGATCAAAGTTAATAGATCACAGGGCAGACCACTCCCGGCAGTTCTGTGCTGCCTTAACCACAAGCATATCAGATCAGATTTTGAAACTCTACCTGAGTTAGCTTCCAAATTTTCTAAAAAGGAGAGAAAGTATAGGAATCTTTACTGGCTTTCTTTGCAGTCAGTGTTCAGCTGACCTCCATTACCCGAATTTTCTTCCCTGTCCATTTTTCAGATTTTGTTCCCAACTTTGTAAGTACTCTTAAAGATCAACACAAAGTCTTTGGTTCATGTCGTCTCTATATCCCTACAGCAGTCCTTATATTTCAGGTCAAGTGATAGGGTCATCTCCCTTCAAGGCAAGGCATTAAAAATGATCTCCATAAACCTCAGCAAAGACTCAATTTTTGCCCCAGACACATTTGTGCAGGTGATGTGGTCGTCTGACTTCAGACTTGTACTTGCTCTCCCACCTTCTCCTTCACCAGGAGTTCAGTCTCCAATCAGTAGGCGCCCGAAATCCCACCTCTTCTGAGGATTAATCCAAGTCCTGTTGGTTTTCTGAACTCTTTAAACATGGAAGTCCAGGCCAAGTATCTACATGATGGAAAATCTTGTATGTGTATATAATGCATAAACAAATTTCTATCTTTGGGTGATTTTTTTTTATTGAGGAGTGAGAGAGGAGACATGGATTTGTTCCACGCATTTATGCATTCACTGGTTGATTCGTATATGGACTTTATATGGGATCAAACTGCAGCATTGTCATATCCAGATGATGTTCTAACCAACTGAAACTCTTGGCCAGGACTCTTTGGGGGATTTTTAAAAACCAGAAGTTTTCATATTAATGTCTTTATAACCATAGAGTACAGTTTACAAAGCGGTTTCACATACCTTAATTCATCTAATTCTCACGACAGCCCTGGAGGTAGTCAGCCTTTGTTATTATCCTCAGTTTTTAGAAGAGGAAATTGAGACTGAACAAGATTGAAGACCGAACCAGATATGAAGACATGACATAGATGCTTGGACCACTTGTTTGCTGTTGCTGGTAACAGTGGTGGGTCCTATTTTTTTGAATTTACTTCCATGCCCTCTGTAGCTAATGTAGCTAATGTAGCTAATGTAGCTAAGGACCTGCTGGGATTTGTAGGGACTAAGCAAAGACAGCGGTAGGTAGAGATGGATTAAGGATGCTTGGCACAAAATTTCTAGTGTTGTTCCTAACCAGGTCGTTATATCATATTTAACAGCAGTGATGCAGGACTGTAACAAGAAAGCATTTTCATTTAAGAAATCTACAATTGGACATTTTTATTAGATCATATAATTTAAGCCCTAGACAGCATTTCAGTTGAGTGTTATTTCATATAAACAAATTCTGAATCAGCTAAAAAAAAAAGCAGTTCAAAATTATATGGGAAGAAAGTTCAAGTAAAAGGAAGTTGAGGTTTCCAAAGCTCTGTCCATATACTTCACACTCATTCAGATTGAAAGAGATTGTTAATTATACTGAATTGTTGTGGTCTCATTGCATGTTTAAGTTCTATTGATGTTGGTCTCCTCTAGACTTACTACTGCCCCGGTCTTTCAGGCACAAAAACATACACATAGCAGATAGGTAAATGGAGCAGATTTCTCCATTCTTACTGTTGTTTGGAAGAGAAATGGGTGGCAAATATTATCAATTCTATTTTACAGAGTGGAAAATTAAGGCATGGAGCAATTGGTAATTTGCTTAGTGCTTCTAAATCAGTCTAAGAGACAAGATAATATATTCATTTAATCAACAGGTAATTCCCCAGCTTCTTTCTATTAAATCCGAGGCTCCATGCAGCACAGTACATTACTTATGAGCACAAATTTGAAAATTGAACTGCTTGGAGTTAAATCCTAGTTATGGAAAATGACTAGTTGTGCATCCTTGAACATACTATGTAACCTCTCTGTATCCCCTTGTTAAAGTGGAGGGTAATTATAGTAATGATCTCAGAGAGCTTTATGAGGATAAAATGAATTAATTGTTTATGAACTGCTTAGAATAGAGACTGGCACAAAGTAAGACTACATAGGTGTTTAATAACAAAGTAAAATTTAAATTAATGCGTGTTAGCCTCTGAAGATATTGTTGGATGAATGAATAAGAAAAGGTACCCTAGTACTGAAGGTAAATGCATTGTAACAACTAAACAAATGTTCTAAAAATTAGTAGAATCTCATAATATTGTGGCATCTATGATAGCTAGTAATAACTACTGTTGTCATGCTTTAAACAAATTTTTTAGTGCATTGGCAAAAGCTTTTAGACAGGTCTATAAAGTGTTGTGTATTTGCTAATTGAATTTGAATGTAAACATTTTTACATTTTTGGTAAAAAATTCTTTGTATTATGCATTTCATCCTTTTAAAACTCTGTTAAGACTGGCCAGGAATAAATACAGAGAGTGTAAAACATTCAATATTACATTAGAAAACCTTCACAATGCAAAGAGACATCTTGCAATCAGCACTTATCTGGGTAGGACTAGATTCTTTTCCTAAAGGCACAGAGACAGAGTTTCATTTTGATACTATGTCTGGTACACATGTATTTAAAGGAAGAGTAACCAAAGATGTACAACCCTTGCCTAGATCTTTCAGTGTAGTAAAACAGTAAGATTTTAAATTCTAGTCTTGGTTGTTCAATAACTTGCTACCAGGCAAACTGTAGTCACTTAAATTGTCTCATCCTTTTAAAAAATAATTTTCTTATAGAAGGAAGGGAAAAAGACCTAATCTCTTCCTAACTTTTCCAGATAAAGAAGTGAACAAATAATCACAAAGACTTTTGCAAGGTAAAAGCACTGAGTAAAAGTGTGCTAGTATGTGCATAAGTATGTGTCTGTGGATGTCTGGGTATATATGCATTTAAAGAAAGTTATTTGGACTAAAAATTAGCAAATTAAGGTAAAACAAAAGTAGGGATTGTAAAGAAGACTGTGCTGCTTTGAGTTATAATGGAATGCTGCTGTTTTTAAAGTTTTTTATTTATTTTTACAGAGAGAGGAAGGGAAGGAAAAACAGAGGAAGAGAAACATTGATACCCCAGAGACACATGGATGGGTTGCCTCTCCCACCTGGTCCGCAACCCAGGCATGTGCCTTGATTAGCAATGGAACCAGAGACCCTTTGATTCACAGGGGCACTCAATCCACTGAGTCACAACAACCAGGGCAATGCTGCTGTTTTTGAAGCAAGGTTTTTTTTTTTAAATTACTGCACAGAATTTTCCACCTTTAATTCTTTTTTTAAATTATTATTAACTAAATGTCTATTGGATAGACATTATTTTAGTAAAGCTAATAAATTATTTCAGTGGTCAATTTAAAACTGGAATTTGAAGAGCAAAGGACAACTCTTTTTGTGTGACACTTTTATTATGTAACAATTTCCTGGAACTCACTTGACATTTAGGAAATTCTGGGGCTGAAAAGACTGCATAACCCAGTTCCTGCTTTTAAGTTCTATAAAATTATTCCAATGGGAGTTTGAGAACATGGAAATGTTTTACATAGGAAATATCACATATTAAAGTGATATTTGAAAACACTTGTTACTTATATGGCTATATAAAGACATGGGTATTCTTATTAAATCATTTATTTTGAAATAATTGCAAACTTACAAGAGAGTTGCGAGAATAGTATACTCTAGCGCTTTCACTGAGACTCTTTAAGTTGTTAGTGTTTTACTATTTTTGCTCCATCTCTAAATAAATAATTTTTTTATTTGGATAGAGATGCTCTATCCCACATTTGCTCTATCTCATTCTAGAAATATCTCATTCTAAATGTGTAGAACAATATAAATACATGGCATTAATATATACTATATATATTAATTATCATATAATATTAACATATACCACTACATTATAGGCACTAAGTAAATACATGGTATATCAATATACTCTGTTACATATCAAAACATGTATGTATGTATGCATGATTGTATGTCATTAGTGGTTTTTTGAACCATTTGAGAGCAAGTTGGGTCATGATGTTCCACTCACTTTACATACTCCATATGACACTCCCGTATAACCACCAAATAACCAAATAAATCAGGAAATTAACATTACTACCACACATCACTACCACCTAGGCCACATGCCCAATCAAATTTTGCAAATTGCTCCATCTTTCTGGTCCAACATTGGATCCATGCTCATACCTTGCACTTATTATCATATCTCTTCGGGTGTCCATCTAGAACAGTTTTTCATTTTCCCCTGTCTCTTCTAACCTCTATCATTTTAAAGAGTACAAGACTTTTATTACAAATGATGCCCTAAACCAGGTTTGTCTGATATTGGCTCATGCATTCTTGGCAGGAAAATTACAGAAATGGTGAGTTGCTCTTCTCGGGGCATGACAAGGGAGGCCAGATGTCAGCCCTTATCACTGGTGAATTAATCTTGATTGCTTGATCAAGTTAATATCTGCCTTTTCCCCCATGCAATTGATCAGTGCTTTTTGTAAGGAGAACTTTGTCATTATGCTAGTATTTACTCCTTATCAAACCTCCACTCACCTGCATTGGCGTCTGCTTAGATGTGTTACAAATGGTGGTTTTCTACTCCAGTCACTACTTCTATATTTATTTATTCATTCTACCATATGGAAGTTGTTCCTTCTTTTATTCATTCATTTATTTGTTTATATTAGTATAGACTCATGGATTTCTTCTTTAATTCATAGTTTGTCATGTTTAACAAATGCTGTTTGTTTGGGTGCCTATATTATTGCAGACTTAGCCATCGGGACACTTTCCAAGCTGGTTCCTGTATCCTTTTGATCTGTCCTAATCATTCTTTGACCATATCCTTACTTTTGGGGCATTAACAAGATATTCCATGCTCATCTTGTACTAATTGTGCCTCAGACCTGACTCAGTCATTTCTCCAAGGAGTCAAAAAGCTCTTTTAGTGAAGGATGACACTTAGAAACCAAGATCTGGGTTCACATTGACATTGGGGTGTCATCACTTCTAGATACTCTCAGCAGACAGAGCTAAGAAACATGCATAAAGTGTGCATATACATATACACACATATATCTATAACTATTTCTACATTTACCTTTAAAAACTACTAAAACTTTGAGTTAATTGACAGTACCTTCAATTCCAATATCTCACGCTGCTCTTGCTAGCCTTCTCCCTTTTCATATTCACAGATATCTTTTCTGACAGGAAGAAACCCGGCTCCTGTCACCCTCACTGTCTCTACATATTTGCTCCCTGTAATCAATCTTCCAGCTACTCCATCTGCCTGCTCTTGGGCCCCCCTATGCTGGGCTTCCAGGAGTACTACTGCCTCTGTGCAACTCTCCCCTAGCACTCTATGTTTTCCAAGTTTGGAAGAAAGAAAAGGAAATAAATACTTGTTTAAATTTATTTTAAAGTTATTCTAAGTAAAACATGTGACCATAAAGTAAAATATCAAAGTTTTCTTCTTCGCTGTCTTTACTAACTAGAGACATCCTCAGGAATACATTAAAAAGAAAATCACAAGGTGTTGTTTTTGTTTGTTTTGTATTGGGTTGCCTCTACAATCCAATACAAAAAAAGAGAGTATAAAATTGTACTTTTAAAAGCAAAAAAATGTTCCTTGGGTTTCAGTGATGACTAAAGCAAAACTAGAGATTGACTTGACCTAGTAGGACTTCTTTCACTAAAGATATATAAGGGAGGAAGAGGAATAAGTATGAAATAATATTTTCCAGAAGTGTTAATGGAATTTGCGGCAGCTTTTTAAAATGTTTTATTTCTTTTTTTTAATTTTTAGAGAGAGGGGAAGGGAAGGAGAAAGAGAGGGAGAGAAACATCAATGTGTAGTTGCCTCTCGCATGGCCCCCACTGGGGACCTGGCCTGCAACCCAGGCATGTGCCCTGACTGGGAATCGAACAGTGACCCTTTGATTCACAGCCTGTGCTCAATCCACTGAGCTGCACCAGCCAGGGCAGAGGAATAAGTATGAAATAATATTTTCCAGAAGTGTTAATGGAATTTGTGGCAGCTTTGAGGAAATACTTCATAAATATATTGTTTCTCCCTTCTCTCAGACTGACCCACACACACATTGCTCTCCATGATGATAAACAAAAAAGATAATGCATAACAAGTCAGATATCATGACTTGCCCAAATGCAGAGGTTAGCCAACCTAATTTATACTGCTTCTATGCATGATTGAATTCCCATGAGTCATTCTCATCTTCAGCATGAGACAGAAAAAGAAAGTTCAGTGGAAATGTATTAAAATGAACGAACCACTGAGACTCCAAATGTGGCTCAGTCCCTCCCTGAGCTGCATCTTGCATGAGTGCCGTCTCTCAGCATAGCTCAAGAAATGCGCTGCTGGCAGTCTCTGCAACCCTAACAGTGAGCACATGCAAGTTCAGCTGCAACAGACAGCCAAGGGCCCATCACAGGCTCTTCTCTCCTTGGCAATTTTTTTTCTCCCTTTGCAAATCGAGAGAAAAATTTTTACTGATTCCTTATTACAGGAAGGTGATGATAAAAAAATCCCAGAGCTAGAAGAAGCAGCTTCTGGTTAAGCAAAGGCTATAAGCATGAATGATTTAACAAATATTAATCATAGATATATGCATTAACTGATCTGATCATTGTATATAGTAAAACTTAAAAAAAAACCCAGACCTAATAGATCATTTTGGTTTTAGAATTGTTTGAATTGAAGCTTTAATTTTTTAAAAAAATTTATTTATTTATCTTTAGAGGGGAAGGGAAGGAGAGAGGGAGAGAGATATCAATGTATGGTTGCTTTTCGTGCATCCTCTGCTGGGAACTGACCTGCAACCCAGGCATGTGCCCTGACTGGTAATCAAACCACTATCTTTTGGTTCTCAGGCCCATGCTCAATCCACTGCGCTACACCAGCCAGGGCCAAAGCCTTAATTTTTGAGCAGATTAAATCTTCATTAGTTGAAGAACCTATGCTAATTTGATTTTGCCAATACTTATTTTATTCTATCTAACAAATGAATTATAATAGCTATCTATAAAGATAATTAATGTAAATACTTTTCAACGCTTTTGCTTAGCATTTGATTTAGATATATTTTAATAGTGAACATTTCTGATACACATACATAATACATAATCACGAATTCTAGTTCAAACATATGCAAATGTTTTATCCATTGTGGTAGTGTGTGTGGTCCCACATAAACTGGCTCTTTTCTATTTCCGTACTGCCATTTCTCACTGTTCTCTGCCTCCATTTCTACATTTTAGCTAACTGGCCTCTGACTGTTCCTAAAACAGGCCAAACTCTTTCCCCTGCAAAGTGTGTTCTCTTCCTTCTGTTTGGAACCAATGCCCCCAATATTTTTTATGGCCAGCTCCCTCATCGGTGACAACTGCTTTGAAAGACTATCCTATCTAAAATAGGTAATGTCTGCCACCTCCCCCACAAATTTGTCACACTCTGGTCTCTCACCTGCTTTGTAATTTCTTAAAGCCCTCGTTATTAGCAGTCATCATATTTTATATTTGTTTATTGTCCATCCCTCTCCTCATTAAATGCTAGCTTTCTGAGACATTTTCTGTGATGTGCATTGGTGTATCTCTGTGCCCAGAACAGTTAGTGATTGGCACATCATGTGAGCTCAACAAGATTGGTTAAATGAATAAAATATTGCCAGAGACTGAGCTCATTAAGGGTTTTTTCCCTATGCCCTCAATTGAACCAAGAGTGAAAACACTTTTGGCTGCTGGTTATTTGTTTACCATGCATTTTTATGCCCTTTATTATTTTTTTAGAGCTTTTACTGCTTTTATTGAAGCTTCATTATGTCACTTTAAGAGAAGAAGGTTCCCTATGGACATGTGTTTCATTAACAGAATATTACCTCACACAGTAAGAACTTCCAAAATAAGGGTGATGGTTATAAGAGCCTCTAAATAATTTTGACTGATTAGGTATCTTAATCCAGTTGCCATTTAATTGTGTTTGTCTGTGATTAAGAATATGATTTTCACCTGTTCTCCCTCTACAATCTCCCGGTGTTTGGAGAGAGCCAATCTTCCTGCCCACTTCTTATCTACCGACATCTCTTTGAAGGTGTTTGCTGAGGCTGGGGATGAGACCACAGCTATCAGCTGGAGCCAGGAGTTGGGAAGAAGGAATCTCTGTCAGGCCACCTGCAGGCTGACTAAGAAAGATGCCTACACCCATAGCAAACAACAGGAGATCGGAGGCCAGGGGCCCCTGCTACCTCCCCTCCCAGGTCTCTATTTCTAGGGAGAAAATAACTCCTAAATGATACGTTGAAATGCTGATAAAAATGAAATGTTCTGTAAAGCAGGAATCCTCAAACAATCTGTGGAAAGATCAGATTTTTCTTTTATTTCCAATCGGCTACACATTGAAATTTTTAAAATACAAACAAACACCCCTAATCACTAGAAAAATAAAATGAAGTTTATTTTTTTGTATTTTGTGCAAAATACAAGCTTCCATTTTTTATGATGGTTCAGCAGACATCAAATTACTCTCAAATTGCTACCAAAGTTCCAACCTGTTTATTTGCAGTTTCTCTCCCTTCCCTGCAGGCCAGGCACAGACAGGTGGCAGTCCCACCCCATAGGGTGCAGACCTCAGGTCTCAGCCTCTTGCAGAAAGACTAGCACCTTAAAATAGCAGCCCTATTCTCATTTTGGTATTTCACTTTTTTATAAAGGAGATATCAAATCGATTATGAGTGATATTAGATGAAAACTTGTACCATTAACAGACTCTCAGTCAACAATAAGCCATTTACTAACAGTATTTATGGTTGAATAATGAGGTTATTTGTGGGATAGACAGACCCAGTTGGCCTCTGGCCTCTGTGTGGTGTGTGGAGGTAGGAATGCATCCAGTTCCTCTGCTGGGATTTGGTGTAGGTACGAAAGGAGAAAGGGTTGGAAAACAAACTTGGTGGAAAAGAGGGAAGGGGGAATTGGACCTTTTACATGACCAGTATCTTCTAATAACCTGCTTTTAAGTCATGGATTTGAATTCTTTCTTTTGGTGCCAAAAATGGAATCCTATATTATTAACCATAGCTTCCCCTACACACACACACACACTACACACACACACTACATACATAAAATACATATGTGTGCATTTATACATGTACATATGCATACATTTATACATATGTACACACATATGCACATGTGTGTACATATATGCATACATGCATGCATGTATGTATAAATTGGGAGGGTCAGATACCAGAAGCCAAAGTAAAGGGATGTAGGCCTTTACTTAAAGGACGTAGAGCACTTAAGTGCACTGCTCCTGTAGATGGTGTGGGCTCTCTCCAGATGCCTTTTGTCTCTCTAATGAATCAGGCTTTTTGGCCAAACTCTCCTCACACCGTCCTCTAAGTGTACTAACTTTCTAAGTATACTTGGAATTCTGGCAGTCAAAAATTCCTTTACTTCCTCTCTTCCTTTTGTTTCCATCATCATCAAAAAAGAGCTGTGGTTGCAAGTTTCTATATATAGGAAATATTTCTCAAATAATAAAATATTAATTTGTTTGGTGTTACCTATATATTGTTACCATACTAAGACCTTTCTTTAGACAGAGAGTTTTAAATTGTTAATTGATGAGAAATTGTATTTTCGAGGCATATACTTGAACCCCACAGTTCCTTTCATTCTAAATCACAATTCTCCATATTCTCAAATATGCTTAAATTGTCTAGTCATTTACTCAGTTTTAAATTTCTTTATGAATAGCTTTCTTGATCTCAAATGATCTTTAAACTATCTTCGTGTACTATTTCACATATCTGTAGGTTTTCTCTGTCAGGAATTAGTAAATGTCTTCAAGTCTTTTAGAGCAAGAACTTCCTTAAGCAGATCTAAAATTGTGATGCTGTCAGATTGCTACAATATGGAGTAATACACAAAGGAGAAAAATGATTTCTTTTGTAGATTTATTTCCAGATTGATGAAACTTGCGCAATACATCTTATGTGGTATGTTGGTTTGTTTTAAAAAAAGTTTGTATTCATTTTTAAAGATGTAAATTTAGAAAGTGATTTGTAGTTTTGCAAAATCTAATGATTAATATTTATACAGTACCTTGCAAAGTATTTTATATACATATTTCAATTTAATCTTCAAAGTAGCCCTACTAGTTAGATGATTTTACTATTTCCTTTTTTTTCCACGAGAGGAAAATGAAGTTCAGAAAGATGAAATGACTCACTAGAGTCACAAGTCTAGGAAGAATTGGATTCTTTGATTCCGCAATGTGCTTTTTCTACTGTTCCATGCTTTTACCATGGCTTCGTGTATGCAAAAAGGCTGATTCTACCATCTTCTAATTAGCCACTGTATTATTGCTCCACTCCTTGAAAGACTCCAGTTTTCTTAGGTTACTAAGAACATTCCAGCCTGGCTTGAATTAGGACAATGTGCTTTTCATTCAACATTTTTGCAGTGATACTTTCCACGTCCATAGACCAATCTTGGATAATGAATATGGCAACATAGTATCCTAGATTTAGTTTATTATTATAAAATCCTAGGACAGCATGCTCCAGTTTTTCAGGCTCCTCCCAACAGATTCTACTCAGTCAGTAGAGGGCCCTGGGAATCTGCATTGTAAGCATCTTTGTGGTTGTGGAAAACATTGCTTTAACATGTTAAAAGGAGTAAACTATTGATGATATATAATAGAATTGTTGCAGAATAGACAAAAACTGTAATGTTCGCCAGTTCAAATTTAGGGTACCCTGAATGCTATTATTCCTACAAAGCTGTGGACCCCAAGAAAGGAAATACCTACCTATCAAGACGTGCCCCTGGTGGCTAACTGGGCTCCGATTTTTTTTCTTAGAGAGAGAGAGAAAAATCTAGAAAGGGAGAAACATTGATGTTTCACATCAGTGTGAGAGAGAAACATCAGTCTGTTCCCTCCAGTAAGCACCTAGACCAGGGATCGAACCCAAAACCTACATAATGTGTCTTGACTGGGGATCGAGCCAGTCTGTACGGGATGATGCTCCCAACGACTGACCCACTGGGCCTGGGCTAACTGGGCTCCCATTTAAAGGCAGGTCCTAGCCCTGACCAGTGTGGCACAGTTGCTTGGGTGGCCATGTGCAAAGCAAAAGGTCCCCGATTTGATTCCAAGTCAGGACACAAGCTTGGCTGCAGGTTTCGTTCCAGGTAGGAGCACGTACGAGAGGCAGCCAGTGGGTGTTTGTTTCATGCTGTTTCCCTCCCTCTGTTTCTCTCTCCCTTCCCCTGTCGCTAAAAGTAAATGAATAAAATTTAAAAGGCTGGGGGTGAGGTGGGGTGTGGGGTGTGGGGGTGGGTGCAGAAAAAAGCAGAGCCGAGCAGCCACTTTTTCAACAGGGGCCTCTCACACAAACCACACTTTAGGGAAAATCCTGCACAGAACTGTTCACCTGCACCAGCTCCTGCTGTCTGAGCCATCCCTTATAGAGGAGTTCCTTTAACTGTATTTCAACCAGTAGGACTAAGCCTTTCCCCACTCAATCACTCGATCACTACTGTGAAACTGTATCCCCTGTTAGCACCTTCACTGACCAATCAAAGCAGCCCTATTCTGATCAGTCAGGACAGTGTTTTTAGGACCGAACTGTGAGGATTTGGAGTCATCACTTGCATGAGGGTGGACTAGTCAGGGACCAGGGGTAGCAACTTCTATCTGTGTATCAGGTTGGCCAAAAACATCCATTTGATTTTTTTCCATAAAAGACACTTTTTTATTTCCACCAATAACTTTATTGATTTGGATATTCTGAGTATGTAGGCTATCCTCTCACTATTGGCTTCTAGTGGGTAGAATCCAGGGTTGTGGCTAAACATCTTCCAATGCATAAGACAGCCCCATAGCAAAGAATTATTTGGCCAAAATGTCAATAGTACCAAGAAACTCTATTTTTATTTTTAAAATTTTATTTATTTATTCTGAGAGAGAGGGAGAGAAAGAGAGAAAGAAAAACACCAACCTGTTGCCTCTTGCATGCCCCCAACTAGGAGCTCAGCCTGCAACCCAGGCACATGACCTGACTGAAAATTGAACCTATGACCCTTTGGCTTGCAGGCTGTCATTCAATCCACTGAGCCACACCAGCCAGGACAATAGTGCCAAGAAACTTTACAAATCACTTTTGACACATTCTATCAGTTACAGCATCTTCTCTATACACTGCAAAAATATTTTTTTTGCACTTCAGTTATGTTTTTACCTTTCTTGAAATAATAGAACAAAATACACCAAAGATGATTGCTTCTCGGCCTTTTGGCTAAGATCAAGTGCAAAATACACCAAAGTTGTTTCCTTCTTCCATCTTCAATATTAAAAGGGCTGCACAATAATTCACCAATTTTAATCAGGTTTTTAGAAATGCAGTCTGATGTGACAGCTGTCACAATATGATCTAATAAAATTGTTTTGAATGAAGTGAAACACACTAAGCATTACTAGAGACATTGAACTTGTTGGCCAACCCAATAAATCAACAACTCTCCTCTGGCTTGGGTAGTGCACTTTCTTTTTCATCAGAGACTGAAGATTGCCTTTCCCCAAGGCAAAGCCAAAACACCGAAGGCATCTCTCAGGGCAGAACAGGGCAGACCAGCTCTGAGTAGGCAGGGCAAAGCAGAGAAGAGCTGTCTAGTTGTACAGCCACCTTGTCTGAAGGCTGCCTCACAGTTATTCTGTACCACAGCTGTGCTGTATCATAATTGAGCTGTAACACTGTTGAGCCGTTCCACAGCTGTTCTGTTCTCATAGCCATGATGTATCATATTTGAGCTATTTTGAACTGAACAAAGTTTCCTTCTTCACTTAACTCCAAGTTAGGGATTCCTGTTGGCATTGAATTGGTGTCAATGACTCAACAGTTGACAAAGCAAGCAAACAAAAAGTTACCTTAGGTTCTCAGCCTCCGATTATTTGGAAAAAAAAACATTTAAGAGAAAAGGATCTTCTTAACTTCACCTTATCACTTTTTTTTTTCACAAATCAGATTTAGCCTGAGACATTTTTAGTGCTTTTTTCTAAAGGGCAAAACTTATGATTCAAAGCTTTTTGAGGTATGTCTCCTCTCCTGTAGTGATTCTTGTAGTGTCTTCCTCCCTGAAAGAATTATCAATTTTATAGCTATTTTTCATAATTTTGTTAACAGAGTACAGGCCACAGTGTATTGCAGTTGGTTATTTTTGTTAAAATTGATCTCCTGTTATATTCCTCTTTATACTACTTTATACCATTTTGGGACACAAAGAAAGATGCTTAATAAATACTAATTGATTATAATTCCAATTTGATAAGAATGATGGAAAAGGACTTGGTATCTTCTTGGCCTTCTAAATGTTGTTTTCTGTGTGTTCATTTCAATTCAATTAAGTTGCTAGCTCTTAAGCTCTTATGTATTGCTGGGCACATATAAAAATCAACTGGCTTTTGTCAGATGCATATCCACCACTGAATGAAGTCCTGGGTTTCAAGTAACTAATTTTAAGAAGGTTTAAAATTACAGTTCAAATTAGTTATAAGCAAAGCATGCCACTCATTTCATAACTATAATTTTAAAATGTTTTATTGCTACAGTAACAAAGACATTGAAAACATTTACATGTTTAACAACAGATGAATATGGATAAGGGATATGTAGACTATTTTTTGTTCAATTTTGACTTAAGGAACTCTGGTGAGTTTGAAATCATTCTCAAATGAAAGTTTTTTTTTTTCTAAATTAGACATTAAACCTTGAAAACACATTATGTTATGTGAAAAAAGCCAGTCACAAGGACCATATATTGTATGATTGCATTTATATAAAATATTTAGAGCAGGTAAATGTTATAGACAGAATATAAATTGTTGACTGCTTAGGGATGCGGTGGCTATAGGAAAGTAGGGGTGCAGTAATGGCTAAAAGGTATGGGGTTAATTTGGGGGTGATGAAAATGTTATAAACTTGATTCTGGCAATGTATGCACAACTCCGAATTTGCTAAAACCACTGAATTGTACACTTAAATGGGTGAATAAGATAGTATGTAAATGAATATCAATAAAGCTGTTATTTAAAAACAAATAGAAATCAGAGACAATCTAGGAAAGACACTGATATGAAAAGTTTGAAATTAAAAACTGGTTGGATGATGCAGTGGCTTTAGATAACACCAATCAGGGTATTATCCCTCATTCCTTCCCATCCCCTACTCCGGCACATTTCCACAGCAGTAGTAAAAGGATTAACTTCTCCTCAGAAGTAGTTAACAGAAAAATACCCTCTCCTCAGAGTAGTTAACAGAAAAATACCCTAGCACATAAACTAATTGATTTATAATCAGTCATAGGATAGTTTTAACACCTGCAAGTTTGAGTTTAAAGTTTATCTACTTTACGTTTTATTTTCAAGTTGAATTCATGGATAGTTTTGAGAGAGCTTTTGTTTAAAGTATTATACAAATCTTTAGAATTCTAAATGAGATGTTTCCTCTTTTCCCATCTTCCTGCCTGGAATGGGTAAAATGAGTTTTCGCCTTTTCTCAATCTTATTAAGATCAAATGGCAATTAAGGTTTGTGGCAGGAATACTCATGAACTTTTAAAAAAAGAAAGAAAGATAAGTTTACCTTAATCAAGTTAAAAATGACGCTTCGGTAGTAATTGTAGGAAAGGGAAGAAAATTTTAACATACAATCCTCTTTGGTTTATCTAATATCTGTTTTTGGTAGGTATATCTTTAACAGGCATTCTTTCAGTCATTGGACTTGAAATATTTTTGGACTTGATTAAATATTTCAGAAAAATTTTTCTTAATGTTCAGTGATATTAAGTAAGGATGGAACTTAAATGAGCTTGAAAAATATATGTGTAGGAGGAAATTATCATTAATGAATATTTCATCTTTTTACATATGAAGTTAAATAATTTTACAGGTGGTTTAAAAGGCACGTCACCATATTCTGTGTGAAAATTCTTTCTTTAGGTGCCTGAGGACTCAAAATGACAAAAAGAATAATTATTTCTCTACAAATTGAAGTCTATGCTACCAGAATGTTTTCAAATTTAAGCATAAGTGTCTGTGGCAACATGCTATAACATGGAAATTGCTAGAGAATTCTAATTGGGTGCAAGAATACTGTCGATTCTTTGTAAAGCAAGACATCATGGGTGTGGCTAAGGGCATCATTCTACCACATGGAAGGTTAGCAAATGCTTTTACCACGTGCTGTTCAAACATCTTATTTGTCCTTCCTGCCTCAAAGAGAAATATTTTTCTAAAATTGACTGTAGCAAGTTTTATGTTTGAAAACCCTGGCTGGTGTGGCTCAGTGGATTAAGTGCCAGCCTGAGAACCAAAGGGTTCTATTCCCAGTTAAGGTACATGCCTGGGTTGCGGACCAGGTCCCAGTAAGGGGCATTCAAGAGGCAACTACACATTGGTGTTTCTGTCCATTTCTTCCTACCCCTCTCTCTAAAAATAAATAAATAAAGTTAAAAATGGAATTCCTTTTCTAAAGATTTTATTTATTTATTACTTTTAGAGGAAGGGGAAGGGAGGGAGAAAGAGAGGGAGAGAAACATCAATGTGTGATTGCCTCTCTCACGCCCCCTACTGAGGACCTGGCTCACAACCCAGGCATGTGCCTTGACAGGGAATTGAGCTGGCAACTCTTTGGTTTGTAGGCTGGCACTCCATCCACAGAGCCACACCAGCCAGGGCAAAAAATGGAATTCTTTAATTCTATAGAATCAGATAATTAAATCTAAACATAAAGACAGTATGAATATAATTTAAGAAGCAAGGAAAGACAGATTTCTTCTATGGCTCTCAAACAAAACGTACTAACCAACAAAAAACATCAATCACAAAAAAATCTGATTTTAAAATTGTGTCACTACTATCTTAATTATTTAAATGTGCTTATATATAATCTTTCCATTTCTAATTTCAGAAAGTTAATTGGTAGAGGAAGGCTTAATAAGTGTTGTTCTCTATACCATTCTGATTATTCAGATTTTTTTAAAGCTTAAACATAATTTCAGAAGACATGGCCTCGTAATGCTGTTAGAAAACATATTGAACTCAAATGGGATAAATATCAACTATACTAAATAATTCTATGGTCTATTTCATAGTCCCAGTTTAAATTTTGGCTCACCAGAAATTTTCTAGATGGTCCAAGTCATTGAGTTTTGCTTAAAATTGGCTCTGAAATGGGGACATTAATTCATCATACAAATCTGTTACCAAGTATTTGTTAGTAGAAGGTACATCCTGAATACCTAAAAAAATCATCTTTTACCAAAATCATTAATCTATTTGAAATAAATGCATTTCTGTTGCTTAAAAAAACTTTGACCCTGGCTGATGTGGCTCAGTGGATTGAGTGCTGGCCTGGAAACCAAAGGGTCACCAGTTTGATTCCCAGTCAGGGCACACACTGAGTTACAGGCCAGGTCCATGGTAGGGGGCACACCAGAGGAACTGCTCATTGACGTTTCTCTTCCTCTCTTCTCCCTTTCCCCTCTCTAAAGAATAAATAAGTATCTTTTAAAAATACTATGAATGTTAGAATGTCATAATTTGGACCGACTTTTTACACTAAGATTACTTTAAGTTAGATCAAACACAGGGTCTTTGCCTCGCCTAAATAGACATTCTAAACTGGCTCCAAAGTTGATTTGTGGAACTCATTATGGACTTTACAAAGTGTTCAAGGTTACTTTTCAAGTTATTTCAGCCAGAATCAATAAATCTCTCACCTGGTTTCTTTGCTGTACGTATTGTGCTGGTTAGTCATGTATACACATGGCATAGCACATTAGACTTGGAGAAAGAGTTTTCTGAAGGGAGCCAATTTTTAACTACTGTGCTGTTGAAATTAAAAAACAAAGGGAAACTGCTCCTGTTTATTATTAAGGTGTGTTGTGAACTAAGAGCCATAAATAATCCTGCTGGCCAATTTTCAGAACCAGAAGAATAAAGGGGGTTGGGGGAAGAGAAGAGGTAGGGGGTATGGGTAGAACTATCTTGTGAAATTGTTTTATTAAAAGTTTTTAACATTTAGAAAATTCTTAGTAGGGAGCCACAAGCACCCAAAATGTAAAGGTAATATTATAGTCAACCCTACAAATAGAGAGGTAAGGTTTCTTACTTACATACATACATAATATTTTAAGAAAGAGCACGAAATCTTCCTACAGACTAAAAATTGAATTTTAAATTTATGTGGTGAATATAAAAGAGCTGTGGTAAAGAAAATAAAACCACCTTTGCAGTGACCCCTTCCTCAGATACTATTACATTCATTTTTTTCTCTAGATCACCCTACTTATTTTTAGAATTAAAGACTCAGGGTTCCACATAAGGATGGATGGATGTTGCATGTACTTCAGTGGTGCCCAGTCAACCTAATTCTGCTCCATCTGAGCTTGAATTAGCCGTATGGCTTTGGACTAATCATGTTGTTTTTCTCTCATAAAACGTGAGGGTTGTACAAGATGGGTGTCGCACTCTGGGACTCTTACTAATTTTCTCCATATGACAATGAGATTTCAAAACCCCTAATTCTCTGATGAAATAGGGAGGTAGAATATTTGTAACTCTCCATGTTCTTGTATGCATATAGTTCACCTAGGGCTGTGGTTGGTTTAGGATAACTTCCATGAATAGCATTTTTACCAAGCAATTGAGGAAATTATCACCTGCTTGTTTCTTAAAACCTTGGCTTGGTGAAGTCTTCTCCCCTTAGGGATTTTTTAAGCTTCTAATGTAAGAAGGCTGTGGGGGGAAAAAGGCAATTTTTAAGAGTTTACCTAAGGGTATTTTTCTCATTTTGAATGAAAATAATAGCTTGTGTACTTAGGAAATTAACATATATAAAAAGACAATCCCAAGAAGAGGGGCAGTAGTCATAGCTGGGGGACAGTTTCTAGACTTAAGCCCCTTTTACATTTTACTCCTGTAAAAAATGAGTATGGGAGATAAAGAATTAGAAGAACAAAGTATCTTTTCAATTTTAGTAGAAATTATTTACTGTGATGGGAATAAATGTGCGAGCTATAAAACACTGTAGTAGGCTCACATTCATTAAATCTAAACTATAATCATTTTACAATATACACCTTCATACCATTAAAGTTGCTCATTTCTTTCTAGTTTGATTCATGTTAAACCTTTATTTTAATCAATGTCACAAGTTAATGATGGTGAATCTAGTATTGGCCCATCCACTCTTATGTTACTGTCAGCTCTTTGTGAGACATATTTAACTTACCATACAATTTACCCTTTTTGAAATGTACAATTCAATGGCTTTTAGTATATTCACAGAAATCTGGAACCATAACCATAATCAACGTTAAAATTTTTCATCACCCCCAAAAGAAACCTTTAGCAGTCACTCCTCATTTTCCCCCTGACCTCCATAACCCTAGGAAATCACTAACACATATTCCGTCTCTATAGTTTTGCCAATTTTGGACATTTCATATAAGTGGTTTTATATGTGGTCTTTTTTTAACTGGCTTCTCTAGTTAGCAAGATGTTTTCAAGGCTCATCCGTGTTATAGCAGATATTAGTACTTTATTTCATTCTCTGGCTTAATAATATTTCATTGTGTGGTTATGCCATGTTTTATTATCCATTCATCAGTTGATAGACATTTGGGTTGATTCTACTCTTTTAGCTATTATAAATAATGCTGCTATGAACATCTGTATACAGGTTTTTGTGCAGACTTGTGTATTCAGTTCTATTGGGGTGGACCATTGCTAGACCATAAAGTAACGATGTGTTTCACTATTTGGGGAACTACCAGACTGTTTTTCAAAGTGGCTGAACCATTTTAAAATCCTACTAGAAATATATGTGGGTTCAATTTCTCTACATCCTTACCAATGCTTGTTATTACCAATTTTTTTTTTTACTATAGTCATCTTAATGGGTAAGAATGGTATCTCATTGTTGCTTGGATTTGTGTTTCTCTAATGGTATTTTTTCATGTGCTTATTGGTGATTTGTATATCTTCCCTGGAGAAATCTATTCAGACTCTTAAGCCCATTTTGAAATTGGGTTGTTTTTTATTATTGAGCTATAAGAATTTTTTTTAGTTCTAGTACAAGTCCCTTATCAGATATATCATTTGCAAATGTTTCCTCTCAGGTTTGCTTTTCACTTCTTGATGGAGTCCTCAGAAACACAAAAGTTTTTTTTTTGTTTTGATGAAGTCCATTTGGTCTAATTTTTCATTGGTTGCTTGTGCTTTTCATGTCATATCTAAGAAACAATCACCTAATTAAAGTTTATGAAGCTTTATGCCTATATTTCTTTGATGAATTTTATAATTGTAACTTATGTTTGCTCCATTCCTTAACATTTTATTTATTTTTTTAATTGTAAAAGACACATAACAAAAAAGTAACCACTGTAACCATGTTTAAGTGTTCACTAGTGTTAAATAGATCATTAGTGTTAAATACATTGACATCATAATGCAGGTAATACCCAGAACTCTTCATCTTGCAAAAGTGAGACTCTATAGCAATTAAACAACATCCCAGTTCTTCTTCCCCCAGCCTCTGGCAACCATCATTTTCTTTTCAGTCCATAAATATGGTTACTTCCTAAAGTAGAATATTTGTCTTTGGAACTGGCTTATTTCATTTAGCATAATGCTGTCAAGGTTTATCCATGTTGTAGCATGTGTCAGAATTTCCTAGGCTGAATAATCTTTTTTTAAAAAGATTTATTTATTTATTTTTAAGGGGAGGGGAAGAGAGGGAGAAAAAGAGGGAGAGGAACATCAATGAGTGGTTGCCTCTCATGTACACTCAACTGGGGACGTGGCCCACAACCCAGGCATGTGCCCTGACTGGGAATCAAACTGGCAACCCTTTGATTCTCAGGTCAGCACTCAGTGCACTGAGCTACACTAGTCAGGGCAAGGCTGAATGATCTTTTATTGAATGTATATACTGCATTTTGTTTAGATGTTCAATCCATTTTGAGTTAATTATTGTTGTTATAGTGTGAAATAGAGTTCAACTTTATTCTTTTTCATGTGGAAATTTAGTTATATCATCATCATTTGTGGCTCATATATTCTTAACACAGGTAAGGAGTTAATTTTAAATAACTATTTTTCAAATTCTTAAAAGTCAGGGGGAAACAATCCAAAATCTGTTTCAAAAGACATAGTGAGTACATAATCAGGATACTTTGTGTTGTGAGTGACCATATATCAAAACAAGCATACAAAACAAAATGTAAAGATGTCATGTTATTATTTCTTGTATTCTAGAATCTTTCTACCTTTTTCTCTTTACTTTTGAAAAGTAGACCGTGCTGCTTTAAGGGAATTGTGAACTGAATGATAACTTAGAAAAATTCAATAACTATGATTATCATGATATTTAAATATAATAGTCATCATAAAGTATGCATATGTAGATTTGAATTGAAAAACAGAATCATCAAAGTCACCTCTACTTAATTAGTTGAAATATCATCACCAAGAATCAATATATACTTAGTTACCAATAGGTGGTGCTAGACATTTAGGCAGGATTTCATTCATTTTTACCTTGCCTATAGCATACATAACTATAATGTCTCCCACTGGAAAAAAGAAATAATCTCTATAGAGAATATAAAACCACTGAGAGAAAATGAGCTCTCTTCATCATAGTCACACTCAATTGACAATAGATGAAGACAGCTTTCACTTAAACTAGTACCAAAGGGACATATTCACAGATTTTTGGTTGCCCCAACATACAGAAAGTATAGGCTTTTACTACTAGTATTCAGATGACCCTTGAGGTCAAGGATACAATCAGACCTTTTAGAATCTACTGAGAATTAGCCAGGAAAACTTCGGAGGTGTTTTTCTTTATTTCTTTAGTCTTGAAATAAAGAGAATACAATTATAGGTAGATAGTTATTGAACCAAACAAATAATTGAGACAGAATTCTGGACAGGATTCAACAATTTGTATGTTTTTCCTATATTTTTACAACAGCTGTCAATATGATCACTGGTAACTTAAATATTATATATATATATGTATGTATGTATATATGTCTGTTTCTATATAAATGCAATCATACATATCCAGTCAATTGTTACATTAGAAATTGAAAAATAGAAATAACTTACAAACTGACCTTTACATTAAAAGCCTACATAGTACAGCAATATATATTGAACAAAGCATTTTGGATCAACTTCATTTTTTATTGGTAATATCTTCTACCATTGTGGAATTGTACTTGTTAAAAACAAGTAAACCTCATGTTGTTATTTAATCTATCTTCACAAACAAAGGTCTAGTTTGGAAGACAAAGCCACAAAACAAAAACCATGTACACTCTAACCCATCCCTAGAGTATGTCCAATACTTTTTGTAGGTTTTTTTGGCTGTAGATAACCTTGGGATAAGATGGAATTGTCCTGGAGTCCTGAACCGAATGCTGAAGCTTAGGGTATTTAGTTCTAGAATCTCACCTTAGTCCTAATCAGTCCAGCTTTGCTGATGACCTGTTAGAAGGTCAAACCTTTCTTGGTTTCTCTGAAACAGAGAGAATTTCTTCATCTCTTTTCCAACATACCTGGGAAGGGTAAAAACCCTTGCATTGTTCATTGTGTCTTTGAAGTGCAATTTACTACCAAGCTGATATCTCCTTCCCACCCCCAAACACACACACACACCCATCTGTCTTAATATTGTGCATAGCATTCTACAGTAGAAAGTATACACTATGTTTACAATTGCCAAATGAAAAATGCAAGTATAGATAGGATGAGCAAAATATTTTTAATAATTCCAGATAATGCAATACAGGAAGTTCCTTCACCATTTTTTTCTTCCAGTGATAAAAGGTAGGCGTTTTAAATTTCGACTGAATTTGATTGCAATCACATATGCTGATATTTTGTTCATTTGTTTAGAAGTATTATTGGTTTATTTTTTAATTTACTCCTCATCTTTAGCAATTTAGGTTTGGCCATTTATTTAGCCTTTGTAAGAAATTAATTGCCCTTCTTAGCAGGACTCCACTGGATGCCAAGAACATTTATATTTTTAATCACACCACAGGGAACTACTTGAGAGCAAGAAGGCTTTGGTAGACTAAATAAATTCATATGCTTGTCTTATGTTTTTAAAACATAATTAGGTCTTAAAATCCCAGACATTCTCAGAGATCTATGATTCTATGCAATTTAATAATTTTTGCTTTTTGATTGGTTTTAGTTTTTGATAAATATATGTATGTATAATGTATATATTTGTTCCAGGTCATGAGAATAAGCATCTTATAACCAATCACTGACACTCAGTTTCAGTCTCAGGGTTCAGGCTTGGATTTGTGTTTCCATGCGGTAACCACAAGCACTACTTGTTAGGAGGAAAAAAAACCCCTGGGGGGTGGGGAGATTTATCTGTAATGCTTTTTGGCTTGTTGAAATCACACTCCTGTAGGTTTTCAAATAAAATATAAATGATGTTTAGTATTTCCTAAACATTATTTAAACTTTTTCATTTTAAAATATGGGCAGGTTTATAACCATAGTGTTTGTATGATAATTTCCATGCAGATTATGTTTCATATGCAGATTAGGGGTGGTTAGCAGATGTATCTAGTATCTGAATCAGAAACTTTACTGTGGAAAGGCTAGCAGGCAGTGTATTACCAATATTAGAAGGGTGAAATGGGCCTTTGGCTCTTGCATGAACAAATTACAGGATCTTAATCCATTCTTCAAAGTGGGAGGTCAAGTAGAAAGAGAATATGATGCATATGGGCATATAGTAGTTACCTGTATTTTGCCTCTTATAATACACATCCATGTTTTTGTGCACATTATACACAGGATTATTATATCCATAGTATGTAATTGTTATGCCCATGTATAATGTGCATCCTTATTTTTCCCTGAAAATTTTGAACAAAAAAGTTCTCATTATACACAGCAAAATACAGTAATAGCTCAGAGGCCTGGACAGTCCCCTATAAACTAACATATTAAAATTTTTGCAGAAAAGAAATATTCACATTTAGTAGATGAATAAAATGATAAGGTACCTTCAACATCAGGTTTTTTCTGCCATAGAAGTTGCGCAAATAGTTGTAGTTTTCAGTGTTTTTCGTTTGTTTGTTTTCACTTTAGAATTTCAGATGAAAGACTGTAGACCAGAAAAATGATTCATCTACCCCAGCCAGTCTTCACATTTCACATCAGAATTAAGTTGCATCCAATGCAGAGCAAACTGTCATGCCAGTGCTCACTGGAGTGATGGAGGAAAAATAGGGAGAGTTTCCCTGGACATAAAAAAGGAGAAAGTATTCTTTTTAAAATTTAGCTGTGTTTATGCATTTGGCTGGATTTGACCTAAGATTTGCAAGTTTGCATGAGAGAGACTATATTGTCCCCCAAACCTCCAATGACTGGAAGCTACTAATATTCATCAAAAGGACACATCACATGGTAACTACCATATGGTGGTAGGTCAGTAGGCTCATCACAAACAGGTGAACCTTCAGGCCCATTGAAGTGGGGAGGAACATGAATTTTTTTGTCTTATCAACTTGAATTTCACATTAAATAACATAAAGACTGTAAGTAACCATGTTAATTCAGTTTTTGTCAGAAGTTCATAGAGCTGTGTGGATTTCAGAATTGTGGATAAAGAATGATGGGCTTGTTGTACAGGTTCTATTACTTATTAGTTACATGATTTAGAGAGAGTTACTTCTTGGTGCCTCAGGATAGTCATTTATAAATTGGGGGATGGTTTATCATGAGTATTAAACCAGCTGATGTCATATACAATGACAATTTTATAAGAATTCCAAAGATGCAGGTTCTGCTAGAGCAATCAAAGCTGGCTAATTTGAGCAGGAAGGTAGTGGACTGGAAGAATATGGGTGACTAAAACACCTGAAGAATGAACTGAGTCATCAGGAAGGATTCTAAACGGAGGAGGAGAGGGAGCACAGTCAATGTGGCAGAATCGTCTCCTGTAACTCCTTTTGTGTGTTAGCCCAATTAAGATATAGGATCTAGGGGAGCAAAGCTTTCAGCCCCTCACCCCAAGTGGAATGCCAGCACCTAGACTATAGGTGGAGATGTTGTTGGTGGGGGGTGTTCCAACCCTCTAGCCATAATTTCTGTACCGAGATTATGTCCTGTAAGAAGCAGCTCAGTTTGTTTGCTTTCCAGTTTTAGCAAATAATATATTATAAATATAGCAGGTCCCTGGCTGGGTGGCTCAGTTGGAGCATTGCCTCATACGCCAAGAGGCTAAGGGTTTGATTCCTGGTCAGGGCACATACCTAGGTTGAGGGTTTGACTCCCCTGTCAGGCTGTAAACATTTCTCTTTCATGATGATATTTCTCTCTCTTTCTCTGTCTCTCTCTCCCTCTGTTTCTTCCTGTCTTCTTAAAAATCAATATTAGTATCTTCTGGTAAGGACTAAAAATAAATAAATAAACATAGGGGAAAGGGAGCCAGTGAGAAAGGAATAGTATTATTTATATAATATATTTAAAAGTATAATCTCAAATTTTGGCCTTGCAGTTAGTGTGTGTGACATTGGGCAAATTATTCTTATCTTTACAAGAGGCAATAATGGTGGTTACTTCCTATGGTTGCAGTGAGATTCAATGGGATAGCAGACACAAGGCAGCGGTCCCCAATCTTTTTGGCACCAGGAACCAGATTCCTGGAAGATAATTTTTCCAAAGCTCAGGGTTGTGTGGTGGGGGATGGTTTTAGGAGGACTCAAGAGCATAACATTCAAGATCACTTCCTGTTTTGTGGCCTGGTTCCTAACCTATACTGGTTAGGAACCCCCAAGGTCCAGACCTTGGGGACCCCTGATGCAAAGCATTGGGAAAAAAGCAAGGCCCCGGTAAATCTCACCGGGATTAGTATTTTTTATGCACTTACATTCACTCTTATGTTAATCTTGGCAGGTTTCAAACCAAACATCTAACCAAAGGTAAATCTTCAAGTCATTCTGTTGTATCCTTAGCTACCCCTTTGGTTCACAAAAGTAAATACAGCAACCACTAGAATGAATAACTCCACATCAAAGCCACTTCCAGGGAGGCGGTCTGTAACAGGGGCTGGTTAAAGTGTCACCAAGAGGCTCTCTGAAGGCACAGTTTGGTTTTATTCCTTCTTTCCTCCCTCCTTCCCTCCCTCTCTCTCTCTGCCTCCCTTCTATCCCTCTTCCATTTCACTTCTAAGGGCGAGGCCAGCTCACCCATGCTGGGGACGTTTGGGGTTCAGAAATATATTTTAGGTATGTTTTAAGATAACACTAATTTATTTCCTTCCTTTGAATATTACTTAGTTATTTCACAGAAATAAAATAATACATATATTTAAATACCTGACCTTATTTATTAGAAAAGCAAACTACACTACAAGGCAAAACAGAAAAGGTATGACCTGAAAACATGCAGGGATGTTAGGAGAGTACTGACATATTGGAGCTGATAAGAATTATCGATAAGGAAATTCAGTCCAGCAGTTCCCCAGACTTTCCACCATCTTTCCAAATTTTCTCAAAAGTCAATGTAAGTCAAGAGTTGTAGACTATCGAATATAGTAAGTTTGGTGGATAAAGGAGTTTGGAAGAAGAAAGAAAGAAAATGTGGTCACAAAATGCTGAATTCTGCAAAAGCAGCAATTCCTTCTGTTTCCAAGTATTCCCATGGCCTCCTAGACTCAGACAAGCTGATTGCTTTTTTCCTTGCCTGACTCTGTCTGAACTTGTTGAGATCTTAGGGTCTCTGCTCTCAGAGCAGAAGGTCGAATAGGGTGGTGAGTGGGGCATCCTATGCTAGGAAGGGGCAGAAATGACAGCATGGAATATGCCTACTGGGCCATGTCCATGAATTAAAAACACAGAATAGAGATGTGAGGGCACATGTGCTTGCAAATTACCACAGGTGGGGATTTGGATTACACTTATGTAACACTAACAACCTTGTTGTGGCATTTATTATTTTCAATGGTAAAGGCTTTGGTTTTCATCCAAGAAGCCCTTAACTAGGGTAGTTGTGGAATCTGAGGACCTCAGTTCCCACCCCACAAGGATGGATTTCTCTACTACTGTGTGATCTACTTTCTGTAAAATGATATTCCCCCACCCAACCCAATTAAGTTGCATGCTTCAGCTGGATGATAAGAGATGAGCTAAAATAGACCTTTTCTGAACAAAGTAATTCTGAAGAATGTTTACACTTCCAAGAGGTATAAACTGCCAGACTTTGGCATGGGTGGTGACAGAGTAAGTCACTGACAGACTAAGGGAGGTTGCTAAGACTAAGAGATGACAGGGCTCAAGACTCCATTTAAAGTGTGGAAGGGAAATGGGGGAAGGAGGGACATTGAATGGAGGCCACAGTCCTGACAATCCTTGGGGAAAAGACCTCCAGCAGAGGGGCTGGCCTGCTCCACAGTGGATAGAGTTGGGTGGGAGTGACAGCAGCTGAGCTGGGAGGGAAATCTGCAGAGTTGTGGATGGACTGCTTTGGCTTCACCAGGACAAGAAGGAGGTCAGTCACCAAGGGCAGCACTGAGGACAGGGGGCTGTTTTCTCTCTCTGTTGACTTGTTCTAAATCAACTATCCCAGATAGGGATAGTCCTGATCACAGCCCAAAATAAATAGGAAAGCTGGAAGTAGGGACTCCTCTTGTTGAAACATATCCCAGGCTGCTGGAACTCTTTCTTAAAGGGTAATGTAAAAACCTCAAAAACGTGTTCTTCCTTTCAAATTATTCTATAGATTATATCACCACTTATCTCCAATAAATGTCCCTTGGTTTGATCTTGATTAAGTGTGTTAGTGTCCTGACCCATCTATTTTTCTTCATAATTCACATATGTATGTGGACTGGCTTCAGTTTGGCTCAAATACCTAAAGACAGGGGTCCAGTTCTCTTAGTTCTCACAGTAGAACTCTTGGCCAGAGCCTGTGAGGTTAGCCTTTTAAATACATTCTAATTTTGATATTTATTAAAAATAAATTGTAAGACTTTGCTTTTGTTTATGAAGGAATACCAAACTTAACTGTCATCGAGCAATTGAGGAAAATAATTCCTGATGTGATAAAGGGCAGATGAGCAGATGTTTAGACTTCTGCTTGCAAGTGGGATGGCCACTCAGAGTATGAGAAAATGATTAAATTCTTCAAATCACTTTTGTGGAGAGACCATATTTTACTTTTAACAACATATCAAAAATTCTTTTCTGCTTTGGAAACATCTTTAATGACTTTGAGAAAAGAATAATATAATCTACAATTTAAATTCAGACTTAAAGCAATTAAGCTTTATATAGTAAAAAAATCCAAACATGTTTTTATGAATAAATTGGTAATTAAGCACAAGAAATTATGTCAGTGATCATATATATATCTGAATATAGTTAAATAATTATCTACTTTATTGATATATCTAGGATTTTTGCTTTCAACATGACAGGCTCATGGTAGAAATAAATAAATTGGCTGACCTATAAGATGGACCTTTCTAAAGCAAACAGTCTAAATATCAAGCTTTGGCTGGTCAAGATGGAGGTGAAAGTAAACATGCCTTGCCTACAAACACAGCTATAGCAAACAATACAACTGGACTACAAAATAAGCATCACCCAGAATTGCCAGAAAATAGAACTGTGTGGAAGTCTGACAACCAAAAAGTTAAAGAAACCATGTTGAATCTGATGGGTAGGAGAGTCAGAGACAGAGAGGTGGAGAGGTGAGGAGAGGCACTGAGATGCAGAGTGGTGCAGGGAGGCCCAGAGATGGGAATGGATGGTCCCACATCAACATGTGGTGGATGAAAAATTTGAGGGATGCCTTGGGAGTGAGGGATACCACACTAGGCCAGAACACCCAGCCCAGTGTTCCGGCACCAGGAAGATAAATCCCCATAACTTCTGGCTGTAAAAACCAGTGGGGATTGGGGTGATGGGGAGAAACTGCAGGATTCTGAAAAAGACTCCTCTTAAAGGGCCTGCAATAGAGTTAGGACTCATGCAGGCCCCCCCTCCTCTGGCATTCAATACCAGGACAGCAGCTGGAAGGGCATTAGTGGCATATGGGAAGAAAGTAAAGTACCTGACAACAGGGCAGTGCCGGGAGACTGCTTCCTGCTGGGCAAAACTCCAGAGGCCAGGCAGCTGCCATAGTCCTCTTTCTAAACCCTTCCCTACACAGAACAACAGAATGCTGACATGGGTTGCCCTGCTCTGCCGATTACTTAAGGCTCCACCCTATACAACTTAACAGGTACACTTTTCTATGATAGGCCATGCTATTAAGACAGGGAGTCAAAGCAACTCTACCTAATACACAAATAAACACAGGAAAGCTGCCAAAATGAGAAGACAAAGATATAGGGCCCAAATGAAAGAACAGAACAAAACTCTAGAAAAAGAACTAAACAACATGGAGATAAGCAATCTTATCAAATGCAGAGTTCAAAACACTGATCATTAGAATGTTCCTGGAATTCACTGGGTACTTTAGTAGTATAAAAAAGACCCAGGCAGAAATTAAGGTTACACTAAGTGAAATAAAAATCTATAGGAAACCAACAGTGGAGAGGATGAAGCCAAGAATCAAATCAACAATTTGGAACACAAGGAAGGAAAAAGCATTCAATCAGAACAGCGGGAAGAAAAAAGAATTAAAAAAATGAGGATAGGCTTGGGAACCTCTGGGACAGCTTTAAATGTACCAACATTCGAATCATAGGGGTGACTGAAGGAGAAGAGGAAGAACAAGGAATTGAAAACATTTGAAAAAATAATGAAACAAACTTCTGTAATTTAGGGAAGGAAATAAACATACAAGTTTAGGGAGCACAGAGAGTCCCAAACAAAATGGACCCAAAGAGGACCACACCAAGACAAATCATAATTAAAATGCCAAAGGTTAAAGATAGAGAATCTTAAAAGCAGAAGAGAAAAGTAGTCAGTTACTTACAGGGGAATTCTCGTAAGACTGTGAGCTGATTTCTCAAAAGAAACTTTGTAGGTTAGAAGGGACCGCCAAGAAGTATTCAAAGTGATAAAAAAGCAAGGACCTATAACTTAGATTACTCTATCCAGCAAGACTATCATTTAGAATAGAAGGGCAGATAAACTGCTTCTCAGACAAGGTGAAGCTAAAGGAGTTCATCACCATCAAGCCATTATTATATGAAATGTTAAAGAAAACATTTCTCATTTAAGAAAAAGAAGAAGATCAACACTAAGAACATTAAAATGGCAATAAGTTAATAATTATCAACAACTGAATCTAAAAAACAAACTAGGCAAATAGCAGACCAGGAACAGAATCATAGATATGTAAATCATTTGAGAGGTTATTAGTTGGGAGGGGAAAGAAGGAGAATGGGGAGAAAGGTACAGGGATTAAGAGGTACATATTGGTAGGTACAGAATAGATAGAGGGATAAGAAAGGTATAGGAAATGGAGTAGCTAAAGAACTTATATGCGTGACCCATGGACATGAACTAAGGGGTGGATTGGCAGAGGAAACACAAGGTGGAAGGGGGCAAAGGGAGAAATTGTGACAACTTCCTTGCATAATGCCCCCTTTGTATAATTAATAAAGTATATTTAAAAAATAAAAATTAATTTTGGGCATAAAAAACCAAAAAAATAATAGGTTAGTGTTATGTATAATTTTGATTTAAGGTTAGGGTGGATGTTTTGAATTAGCATTAGAGGTAGGGTTAGGCTTAGGGTTAGGGTTTAGAATTAGTATTAGAATTAAGTTTATAGTTAAAGTTACATTTAGATTAAGGGTTAAATTTGGGGTAGGTGTAGCGTTTGGATTAAGGCTAGGGTTATGGTTAAATTTAGGAACAGAGTAAGGGTCAATTATCATTATGGTTAGAAAGTTAGAGTTAGGAATATGTTTAAGGTTAGGACTGAGTTTAGGTGTAGGGATTGTGTTAGAGTTAGTATCAATGATTAGGTCAGGGTTTTGATTAGGATTAGGATCAGGCATAGGTTTAGGATTCAGGTTATGGTTATGATTAGGTTTAAAGTTACATTCGTAGGTTAGGATTAGGGTAAAAGGATTGAGGATAATAAGATTAAGATTAGTGTTAGTTTAGGTTAGTAATTGGGTTAAGGGTAGAGTTAGGATTAAGGTTAGGTTTAAGTATAGGGATAGGCTTATAATTTAATAATAAGGAGTAATTTCAGTGAATATGTTGTTCTTAATATAGTTAATTTTTTAAATTATTTTTCTGATGGATCTAGGATTTTTGATATGATTTGCTCATGATAGAAATAAATTGACTGGCCTCCAAGACAGATCTTTATAATGTGAACTATTTATTTATTATTTATTTATTTATTTTTAAATATATTTTATTGAGTATGCCATTACAGTTTTATTTCCCCCTTCATTCCCCTCCACCATGCACACCCCTCCCCCACCATTCCCCCCTTTAGTTTATGACCACATGTCTCAAGTTCTTTAGATTCTATATTTCCCATACTATTCTTGCCCTCCCCCCATCTATTTTCTACCTATCATCTATGCTACTTATTTTCTGTACCTTCTCCCCCCTTCTCCTTCTCCCACTCCCCTGTTGCTAACCCTCCGTGTGATCTTCATTTCTATGGTTCTGCTCCTGATCTAGCTGTCCTCTTAGTTTGCTTTTGTTTTAGGTGTGGTTCTTAGTAACTGTGAGTTTGCTGTCTTTTCACTGTTCATCTTTTTTATCTTCTTTTTCTTAGATAAGTCTCTTTAACATTTCATATAATAAGGGCTTGGTGATGATGAGCTCCTTGAATTTGATCTTATCTGAGAAGCACTTTATCTGTCCTTTCCTTCTAAATGAAAGCTTTGCTGAATAGAGCAATCTTGGATGTAGGTCTTTGGATTTCATGACTTGGAATACTTCTTTCCAGCCCCTTCTTGCCTGGAAGGTTCTTTTGAGAAATCTGCTGACAGTCTGATGGGAACTCCTTTGTAGGTGACTGTCTCCTTATCTCTTGCTGCTTCTAGAATTCTCTCTTTCATTTTAATCTTGGCTACTGTAATTATGATGTGCCTTGGTGTGTTCCTTCTTGGGTCCAACTTCTTTGGGACTCTCTGAGCTTCCTGGATTTCCTGGAAGTCTATGTCCTTTGCCAGCTTGGGGAAGTTCTCCTTTATTATTTGTTCAAATAAGTGTTCCACTCTTGGGTGTTCCTCTTCCCCTTCTGGTACCCCTATAATTCAGATGTTGGAATGTTTAAAGATGTCCTGGAGGTTCCTAAGCCTCTCCTCATTTTTTTGAATTCTTGTATCTTCATCTTTTTTTTGTTTGGTCATTGTTTTCCTCTTTCTGGTCCACTCCTTTAATTTGAGTCCCAGTTTTTTTCCCATAACTATTGGTTTCCTGTGCATTTCCATTCATTTTAATTAGTTTAGCCTTCATATGTTCCTCTAATTTGTGACTAAAATCAACCAGTTCTGTGAGCATCCTGATCACCTGTGTTTTGAGCTGTGCATCTGAAAGTTTGGCTATTTCTTCATCGTTTAGATTTATTGGCTCTGGGGCTCTGAGTTGTTCTTGAGCCATGTTTTGATCTGTTCGTGCCTGTTACGTACGAGGAGATGTTCACCAGGGCGGGGCCACCCAGGTTGCTGGTTTGTGATGCTGTATGTGGGGCGGGGTCAGAGAGAGACAATGGTGGTCCCCTCTGCCACTCTCCGCCACTGGGGCCTGCACAGTCTGTCCCACCGCTTCGCTCCTTCACCGGTTTATCTGTGCTTGAATGTGTGACTGTGGTCAGCCCTCACTGGGTCCACCGCCTTGCACCCTTAGTGGCTCCGCCAACTACTCCACACCTGGGATCTGCCTACAGCAGCTGGCGCACCTGGGATGCACGCCTGGGCCGGTCCGGTGGATATTTCCTGCCGGACCCTGCTCTGCTGCTGGCTCTGCCCTTCTTACTGGTTTGGCTGAAGGTTTCGTCATTATCAGACTTTCGTAAGTTCAATTTTCTGTGGTTTGGTTGTGTTTTTGTTGCTAAAACTTTGTCGTTTTTAAACTTGGTTGTGTGAGAAGGTACAGTGCTTGTACCATGTCCTTAAACATAACAATATATATTCAAACTTCAAATTCTCCATGGATCTCCTGACCAAAAATTTAGTAAGAAACCGAGAAGGGCTACCATGTGCTACATCTATTTCTTTTTAAAAACAATTCCTAGTACTGCTAGATACGAAAGTTTTGAATCAAATATTAGTCGCTTTCCATGTGACACTGCCACAGTGTACATCATACAACACACACTACCTGGAGCACAAACCTATAAGTTTGATGAATTGTCTAGACAAACTATGATGGAGAATTCCCTGGCAACAGGTTCTCTGGCATATTCTAGCCATTGGTTCTAAGAAAGAGATAAGCCAGATCAGCCAAAAAATGACTTTCTCCAGCATTGGAATGCATCCAAAGGAAATACAAAAGACTCTGACATCAGAAAACATCTGTTGACTTTGGAGTATCCATATCAATAACAGCAAAACACACAGCAGATGTGAGTCTGCTCTGGCAAAGTAAAAGGAATGTCAAGTATGAAAAAAAATCAAGGGGAAATGGAGATAGGAACTTTGAAATTCTTCTACCTTTTTGTAAATATGAAATTAATTAGGTTATTTTTAAATGGCCTCAAAAACTATTCAAATGTGGTATTTTCAGTTTTCCATGATCTTAAACAAAGATCTTGTTATAGAGATATAAAAAAAATCAATGGTTATTTGATCTTAACCCTCTAGTTTGGCCTAAAATGTTCACAGTAACCATCACTAATAAATGATATGAGGAAGTAAAGTTAGTCTTTAAAATGTTTAGCAATATTTATCTTAATATTCTTAAATGTTATTTGAAAAAAAAAGTAATGAGATGAAAGTTCTCATATGAGCTCTTTATTTAAATTTACTAGAATCAGGAGAAATACATAGGATGAGTCAAAAGTAGGCTTATAGTTATTCACATGGAAATAACACAATAATTAATAAATAATAATACAAAAACTTTGTGCTTTGCATACTCACAACCATAAACTCACTTTTGCCCCATCCTGTACAAGAAGACTTCTGGAGAAAACACCTTAAATTTCTAACCTTGGTTGTTAGATGAAAATAAAATTAATGTACTGTTTTTCAGATTTCCTTCTTCTCTGCTTGTTGGTGTCTCCTGAGGGTCTGGCACAGGCTTCTTCTCTTCTCACTGTGTACAAGCTTCCTGCTCTATCTTATCTTCTCTAATGAATTGCCCTCATAAGTACTGAGAAATCCCAAACACATCTCAGACTATCCTGAGCCTTGGACCTTTGTTTTCAACAGTGTGCTAAACACCCACAACCTAGTATTTTAAAAATAGATCTAATGTACTCAAAAAGTGACAGAGCTAATAAACGATTTCATCAAGATTATGAGACACAGGTCAATTAAAAAAACCCTCAATTTTATTTCTATACAAGAACAATGAATAATCCTGAAGGAAAATTAAGAAACTATTTCATTAGCAATATCTTCAATAATAATAAAATGCTTAGGATTAAATTTAACAAAAGAAATGCAAGTAGACTGAAAACTACAAAACATTATTTTAAAAAATCAGTTAAATGGGAAAATATTCCATGTTTATGGGTTGAAAGAGTTTATATTATTAAGATGGCAATACTCTCCAAATTGATTTCTAGATTCAACATAATCCCTCTCAAAATCCAACTGATTTATTTGCATCTATTGACAAGCCGATCCTAAAATCCATATGGTAATGTAAAGAATCCAGATAGACAAAGCAGTCTTTAAAAAGATGAACAGCCCTGGCTGCTGTGGCTCAGTGGACTGAGTGCTGACCTGTGAACCAAAGGGTCACCGGTTTGATTCCCAGTCAGGGCACATGCCTGGGTTGCAGGCCAGGTTCTTGGTGGAAGGTGCCTAAGAGGCAACCACACATTTATGTTTCTCGCTCTCTCCCTCCCTTACCCTTGCTCCAAAAACAAATAATAAAAATAATCCTAAAAATAAAAAAAATTTAAAAAGATGAACAAAGTTGGAAGACTCAATACCTCCCAATTTCAAATCTTTCTAAAAAGCTACAGTAAATAAGATTGTGAGGCACAGTCATACAGATAGACATAGATGAATAAGGCTGAAAATTCATAAAACAAACCTATATACTTTTGTTCAGTTGATTTTGTACAAGGGTGTCAAGACATTTCAGTGAGGGCAAGAACAGTTTTCTTCAACAAATGGTGGTGAATATCCACCTACCAAAGAATGACATTGAACCCCCATCCACAATACCACATATAAAAATTGACTAGAAATGGATAAAAAATCTAAATGTAAGAGCTGAAATCTATTAAACTCTTGGACAAAATATAGGCTAGATAGTTATGATCTTGGACTAGGCGGTGGTTTCTTAAACATGATATCAAAAGCACAAGCAACAAACTAAAAATAGATAAATTGAATTTCATCAAAATTAAAAACCTTTGTGCCTGAAACGACACTATAAAGAAAGTAAAATGCAAGCAACAGTATGCGAGAAAATATTTGCAAATCATATATTAGTTAAGGGTCTTGTAACCAAAATATACAAAGACCTCTAAGTACTCAATAACAAGTACAAATAACCCCATTTAAAATAGATATATAAAGGTTTGAATTTATTTGTGTTCTTTGGGTATATACTTACATTAAGTAAAAGTAATTCATATATATCTAAATGTTAGACGATATCCTACCTGACTTTAAAATTTTCTTGAATAATTCATAAAGTGAGTAATCGAAATACTGACAAATGAGAGTTGGCAGTATATGGGGGAACCCCATAAAACAATTTATTTATAAAATTTGTGTATTCTTACATGTTTAAACTTTAGTCATCTTCAAAGTATTCTCCATTAAATCCAATACACCTATAAAGACATTTTTTTTCTCAAGACAGTTTTTGAACTCATTGAATTTGATGAACAACAAAAGTAGTTGCTCGGGGCAAGATTGGGTGAATAGGCAGGGTGGGGCATGGGGGTCATGACATTTTTGGTTAAGAACTGCTGAAAATTCAGTGAAGTGTGGGCAGGTGTGCTTGTAAATCACCCATCATAAAATGGGCAAATGTGTTGAAAGAGTTTTCCAACAAAAAATTCACTGAAGCTAGATGCAGGCTCTCACAACAATGCCAGCTGGTACACTGATACGGATGGATTCCTAGAACACTAATCTAGTGGGGGAAGCCTTGGCTACAAGGAGCCCACCCTCCAGAAGATAATTATGTTTTGGGGAGGTGGGTTTCCCTTCATATAACAGTAACAATTTTGTATGTTTTAGAAGCAAATTTAAACAAATTTATGTTAAATTTGCCCCTTTTATTAAAATTACTGGAACATTTTTGTTATTACTGAAATCTATTTTTAGAATAAAATTTTGTTTAATGTCTTAAAAAATAAAATGGCCATATGACCTGAATAGATATTTCTCCAAAGAAAATATACAAATGGCCAAAAAAATACCCTACATGAAAATACTCGTATACTCAATACCATTACTCATTAAGAAGATGCAAATCAAAACCACAATGAGATACCAGTTCACAAGTACTAGGATGGCATTAAAACAACAAGCAATAAAAAGTGTGGATGAGGAAGTGGAGAAATTGGAAACTTCATACATTACTAGTTGAGATGTAAAATGATGCAGCACTTTGGAAAACAGTCCAGCAGCTACTCAAAAAAGTTAAATGTAGAATTGCCATATAACCCTGCAAGTTCAGTTCTAGGTATATATACCCAAGAGGACAGAAAATACGTTTACACAAAAATATACACCAATGTTCATAGCAGCAGTATTCACGATAGCCCAAATATAGAAACAATTGTGTACATCAAATCAAGAATGGTTAAACAAACTGTGATATATCCATACAGTGGAATATTATTCAGCTACAAAAGGCATGAAGTATTGATATATGCCACAACATGGATGAACCCTAAAATATGCTCAGTGAAGTAAGTCAAAAACTTACTTGTCAGACACAAAAAACATATATAAATCTATTAGTTATTCGTATGAAATATCCAGAGTGTCAAGAATGGAGTCAAAAAGTAGATTAGTCATTGCCAGAGGGATGATAGGGCAATGGAGAATGCTAATGAGATTTTTTTAAATCTTCACCCAAGGATATGTTTTATTGATTTTAGAGAGGGAGGAAGGGAGAGAAATTGAGTGAGAGAGAAACATTGATTGTTTGCCTTTTGTATGTGCCCCAGTTGGGAATCGAACCCCAAACCTTTTGGTGTAAAGGGTGCTGCTGCAACCAACCAAGTCACCCGGGCAGATCCTACTGTTTTCTTTCGTTTTTGAAAAAATCATGAAATGTTCCTCAATTAGATAATGGTTATGGTTGGAAAACCTCATGAATATACCAAATGCCACTGGATTGTGTATTTTAAAAGGGTGAATATTATATTAGATGAATTATATCTCAATTTTTAGAAATTAAAAAAAGAAAATAAAAATAACTTTTCTAACTCCAAAACTCTTCCTCATTGTCTATTTCCCTGCCTCAAGAAATCTTGAGCCATAGCTTCTTTCTTTTTACCCCATTCCCTCCATTTTTGGCTTTTATAGCTTTTGAATATTTTTAATCTACCACTTCTTCTCCATTCCACTCACACTATAATGATTTGTAACACCATCATTTCATGCCTAATGCCTGCAACTGGTCTCCACACTCTCAGTCTTTCTCTTCCCCAGTTCATTCTCTATGATTTAGTCACAGGGAATGAACATTCTAACATACATGATCACATTTATATTAAACCAAGATACTATGCATAATTTCTCTTTTATCTCTCTTTCAGGCTTTAATTTTACTTTTACACATATAAGAGAATATATATGATTCTGGAGATACAGTAATGAAAAGACATGACTCTTGCCTTAGGGAGCTTGTAGCCTGGAGGATGTCAGCAAACAATATATACGCAATCAGGATGTAATATGGTAAGTACTGTCAGAGTGTCATGGTATGGGGGCCTGGGGAGTCCGGAGAGGCCTGAAGAAGTGATAGAGTCTTAGCTGATTTTTGGAAAATGAATGGGAATTATGCAAGCAAAGAAAAAGAAAGGAAGTCCCAGAAAAGGGGGTACCTTGTACACAAATCTGGAAGAGAAAGCATGGGTCTTATGGAGTCATCAAAAACCAAGGGAACGTTTACCCTGAAGGGTTTTTATGGCTATCTGTGGTGGTCAAGTCTCTTGTTAAAAGAAAAAATATCAACTCAAATGGATTCATACAGAAAAAGGCCTGTGTAACTGAAAAAACTAGAGGTAAAGTGGTTTGAGCAAGCCTTAATCTAAGTGCTCCAATGTATCAGCAATCTCTGTGTCTCAGTGTCTGCTCTCTGTGACCACTACAGGTCAACTCCGACTCCTGTTGGCAGGACTAAGGACTATGCCCAGATGCCACCAGATCCAGGCCCAGATTCCATGGGATGCAAACTCAACAGAAAGATCTCTTTCTGACCAATATGCCCAAAGATAGATTTTTCTCTGGACTAATGGAGACAAATGGCTGAGATCGAATCAAAAGCACTGTGCCAGAGGAATCCATTTCTCTTGTCTCTCAGCCCTGGAGCTGGCTTAACAGAAGATGGAGAGGAATAGCCAGAAATGAAAGCAAAAGGAGGGAGTGTGTGGGGGGGACAGATTCCCCAAGGAAAGTCAGGCACTGTGACCAGAGGTAAGAGGAATAGACGATGGAGAGGGTGAAAGCAATGGTCCATGAAACCACAGTATGGCTGTGGGGCTCCTCCCAACAGGCAGTGAGACCACTAAACTATGTGCATGAGATGATTTCTTGTGGAGACAGTGGTGAAAGGCAGTAGCCTTAAAGACAGGGACACTGACTTAGAAGCAGTTGCATTAATTCATATTATTGGTAACGTATTATTGTTGCTGAAATCGAGCTAATGTCACTACAAATAAAATAATACTTGATAAATTTGAATAATAAGAAGTTGGCAGAACCTAGGTAATGGGTGACAGATGAAAGCCTTTTGGGTGAGGGGGTTCTGGTGAGAGGGGTGGGAAAGTTGAATGTGACTCCGAGGTTTAATGTTTGGGTAACTAAGTGAATAGTGGTTATTGACTAGGGGCCCAGAAGCAGAAGCAGCTCTAAGGAAGGGCAGAGTGAGTTCAGTGATTTTAATATGTGATATCTGAGTGCAGTGGATTAGTAGGTACCTAAAAGTCCTAGTCAGAAGCTCAGGGAAAGACCCGGTATATGTGCTGTTCACATTGGAGTCCTGCTAAGCAAGGAGATAGAATAGTGAAGAAGACCTATTTCTGGTTTTCAAAGAGCTAGTAAGTCATGGGGCAAGGGCTGTGTACACAAATGATAGGCTATGGACAAACAAAGGAGTCCTCTTACCCTGCCCTAGAGTTACTTCAGGAACCAGGGAAAACTTTCTTCATGATAAAACCTTGAGGATTAGTCAGAGACAAAATGCTTTCAGACAGATGAGACAGAGTAAATTAATTTGCTACCTCATAATATTATCTAGAAATCTTTGTTTTCCCAATTAAATTGGCCTATATAAAAAAATAACTCTAATTGGTAGCTAGCCTCTGTCATAGGTAGTTGGAAATAAGGCTAGCCCCATAGGACAGTGTTTACCAGGACATAGAGTGAACTGTGGCTACTGAATGTAGTTTGTAGAGGGTATCTGAAAGTTTGGCTGTGTAAATGCCATGTTCTTACCAATTCTGGATAAAGATCCAGAAAAGGCTCTGACATCTCTCTTCAAAAATAGGCCCTTGAGCATCCCTGGATAAAAGCTCCTATGACCAGGAGCTCTGAAATATGAGCTACTACCGAAACTCACTTAAAAAAGTAAACGATACTTTCTCTTTTCCAATTTTCTTATAAAGATTAAGGGAAAGATATTAGAGTAAATCTGAAAGCTGATCCCTGAGTGTTAGTAGAGAAGAGAGGCCAAGTCTATGATAGGCCTGTGCAGAAAGCAATCTGAGAGGAATGTCTTGGGAGGGTGTTATGAAAGCTGAAGCACACTGAGCATCATGTGGTTTAACCCCAGACCTCCATACTCATCGTTGTTGTTTTCAGTCTCCAAAGAGGTGCCAGCCAAGGATTTATGAGGTACTCCTTAACACAACCTAAGGAAAAACAAAAAACAACTTTTGCTTCAGGACTGAAGACTGTCCGGAAAACCTAAGAAGTCCTGAATGTCACTGTGAGGAAACCCAAAACAAGAGGCAACATGTTTGTGTTGGGCAGATGGGAAATGGCTTCTGTATTTTCATAGGTGATTATAACATCATTAAGGAAATGTGAGAAAGCCATTAGCAATACATGAATTCCTGTTAATCTATGTGTTTTTAAGTGTTACCCAAATGGATTAAACCACAGTTGCATGTATGGTTTTTTAAAGTATACATAAATGATTTTACTTTTGCTGATTCACTATTAATTTAAATAAGTGATTACTCTTAGATATTCTATTTCTAAATTACCTCTAAAATTAAGACTAAAATAATAAATGGATCTATTACTGACATTTCAGAAGAGAGCTCCATCATTGCCAATATTATAATTCTACAGATTTAATTCTTGTAATATTCAGTATGGTTTGTCAATATTTATTTGACTAGTCAATTGTATGGAGGATATGTGTTGACTTATAAGCCTAAGATGCTGGAAAAATAAGGAAGCACAGCACTTCCTTTCTTTGGCAACATCTGTATAACTGCTATCTGTGGGGAACTCTGGCTGGTAGGCAAATAACTCTGTTTTATGTATAGCTTTGTTGATTTACATGGTTCTCCAAAAGGCACATACCTATGATTTTGTTTCACCTGATATATGTTAATAGTCAAACTGTCCAAAACCATGAAATGCTGTCATAGAGGATGGAGAGAAAGGAGAGAAATTTAGATGATTTAGGTAGTTTTTCTTCTTGACCTGCTTGGGGGTCCTGTCTCAAACTGATTTGAAGGATGGAATCTCCTTATCAGGTCTAAATGTGTGGAATACTGATTGGAACAAGGTAACTCCTATCTTTAGCATTTTAGAGAGCAGTAATATCTTACCCTGCAGAGACTAAGTAGGTTAGCTGAGCTGGCTCTGTTACAGCCCTGAAGAGATCATGGGTTTTATTTCTAAATGGATCTCTTAGAGTCACAATGAAAAACAACTTCTAAATTTTTTTAATTTTTATTTTACTTATTTTATTATTTTGAGTTTCAGGGCAATTTTTAGATAGGATTTATTGGATCAATATTGGTTAATAAAATTATATAGGTTTCAGGTGTACAATTATATAATACACCATCTCTATATTGTATTGTGTGTTCACCACCACAAGTCACATTCTTTCCACCATTATTTATTCCCCTGTACCCTCTATTTCCTCCACCTCCCATTCCCTTTGGTAATCACCATACTGTGGTCTGTGTCTATGAGTTTTTTTCTGCTTAATCCATTCACCTTTTTTACCCAGTACCGCAACCTTTCCTCCCAACCCCTCTGACAGCTATCAGTCTGTTTTCTGTGTCTATGAGTCTGTTTCTGTTTTGTTAATTTATTTTGTTCATTAGATTCCACATGTAAGTGAAATCATATGGTACTTGTCTTTCTCTGACTGGCTTATTTCACTTAGCATAATACTGTCCAGGCCCCTCTATGCTGTTGGAAAAGGTTAAGATTTCCTTCTTTTTTATAGCCAAGTAGCATTCCATTGTGTAAATGTACCACAGCTTTTTTTATTCACTCATGTACTGATGGGCACTTGGGCTGCTTCCAAATTTTGACAACTGTAAACAAAGCTGCAATGAATATAGAGGTGCATATATTCTTTTGAATTAGTGTTTCAGGTTTCCTTGGATATATTTCAAAAAGTGGAATCCTTGGATCATCAGGCAGTTCAATTTTTTTAAATTTTTTGAGGTATCTCCATGCTGCTTTCCACAGAAACTGCACCAGTCTGCATTCCAACCAACAGTACATGAGGGTTCCCTTTTCTCTACATCCTCATGGACACTTGTTTATTGATTTGTTAATGATAGCTATTCTGACAGGTGTGATGTGATATCTCATTATGGCTTTAATTTGCGTTTCTCTGATGATTAGTGACATTGAGCATCTTTTCATATGCCCTAGTCACCATCTGTGTGTCCTCTTAGGAGACATTTCTATTCAGGTCCTTTGCCCATTTTTAAATAGAACTTCTTTTCCTTGGTGTTGAGTTTTATAAGTTCTTTATAAATTTTGCACGTTAACCCCTTATCATATGAAAAACACATCTTATAAGCAACACATGAGTGACCTAGCTGGGATTTCAAATTTGAGCACCTGCACAGAACCCCACTGGGGAAGAATTGCTGAAAAGGACATATGTCTTTGCAGATGAGTGACTATACATGACATGTTCAAATGCCTCCCAATTTTTCTGGGCTCCTTTATATAAAAATTAGCTCCACATAGCACTTTCTTCAACAGCTAACACATGTAGTGGCTAACCATGGGCCTGGTTTGATTGTAAGTGCTTTAGCTCACTTACTCTGCATAGAAACTATAAGATAGAGGCAAGAGAGACCCAGAAACTGGTCCAGGTCACACGTAAGTTAATAGGTGGCCAGTTGAAGGAGAAGCCCAGGCAATGGGAGGCAAGTCTTTCACCTTAACTGCTAAGCTGAACTGCATCTGTGTTATACTACCCTACTGCATGTCCATCTACCTCCTTCCCCCTCTCTCATCTTTTATAAACATATACAAAGGATTGCTGAATAGTCTAACATGGGGAGTCAACCACAGTCCTCTTAAAATGAATTACCTCATGGATCTAAAGATATTTCTGAACTTTCAGAAATGCCAAAGGTACAATCTTTTTAATAGTCAGAGAAGCACATGATGTGACAGAGAGTGTGCTTAAATTACATCGAAATTCCCACCTTTGTTACTGTGGGGAAGTCACTGTTCCTGTCTGGCTTTAATTTTCTTGATGCATCAAATGAAGAATTGGCCCTGAAGATCTCTCCACTCCTTCAGGCTCAAACACTTTGTAAGTCCGTGGTACAAGATTTGAAGATTTGACAGGGTGTTAAAGAAAGCAGGTGGCTATTAAGGAAGAATCTTAACCTAGAAAATTTGACAGAAGTGTTATTTCTGCCCTCATTTCCTGACCAGACATTCTTCTTCCCTCTGACGGACAATCATTTAGCAGAACAAATGACACCTTATTTGAGTAACAGAACTTGTGAACTACTTGTTTCTAGATGTTTAGTGATAGTCTGGTATTTGAAGAGGATTAAAAAGAGAAATGGGGACTAATAATTCTGATGCGAAGATATATACATATAGATTTCCTTATAGCCAGAATAATAGGTTGCAGAGCATTTAAAAATGAATGTTATTATAATAATGTGCTTGTAAAGTCTTTAGTTTCTTGCATATTCTGCTGACCTTAAAATAATTAGAGGTGTGTTGTCTTTCAAAATCAGGCAAGTATAACTAGTGGATTCAGTACGAAAGCATTTTACTTTTAAAATGTTTTTACATTAACACTTTTCTCTCAACTTTTGGATCTATGTAGCTTATTACTAAACAAAGAAAAGTTCAAATTATGGAGAAAACCTTCATTTAAAAAATGAGAGATTTGTAAGCACAACCCTTATGTTCTACTACAATTTTTAAGTTGTGATTAAATTTATAGCTCTATTGCTCTTTAACTGAAGCAATTACTGACTGTAGCCTTGATCTCTTAAATGTCTTTGGAATAAGAGTTATTTTTCATTTTTGACATCAAAGAATATTAAAATTTGTCACAGCTTCTTATTAAAATCCTATATAAACACAACAGATGGAAGAAACTAAATATAACAATTTAGATTTCTATAGGCATCTCATCAATATCTTAAACCAAACTCACAATCATTGGAATTATTTCAACAAATGATTGGTTTGGCAGCTGGTTTTTTCCTACGATAGTGTATATTTTCAGAAAAGATAATTTCTATGTTAATATGGGGGCTCTGGCCTTTTGACCCAGAAGTGCCATTGAGAGAAAACCTACATCGATCTGAGAGTCAGAGTGGATACATACTTTAGAGACAATATAGAGAAGCTGGCATGAGCTCCAGCTCTGAAAAGAATTGTGAAGGTGCATCCTGCCAGAGTTTCCTGTCATTCCTGTATTTCTTATCCCTGTAGTTCTATATTGGCAGCAAATAGACTATTCTTTGGTACACTTGCTGTACATTCTTTCCCACAATGATTTCTCTTTTTTATTTTTCTATCTCCTTCATCCCCCTTTCAGTACCTTTTTTTCCATGTAACTCACCTGGTTTTCCTTTTCCTTCCCCATGACTTTCTTCATCTGAGCATCTCTTTTTCTCTGTACATTCTTCTCCACCTAGCTAATTTATGAAAGAAAGCAAACAACAAAACTATGGGAACAATCATCGATTCCTCAGCTAAAGGGAAACATCATTTCATCATTATCACTAGATTGATTTTGTACCTGTTTTCCTCCATGCTGAAGCAGTATGATTTCAGAACTCAATTTAACTATGGAAATAAATTAATTTCTCTGCTATTGATTGAGGGCAACAATGTCAGAGGCTTAAGGGAAGTCAAATAAGATAAGGAATACCAGGCAAAGGAGCACTGTTCTGATGACCCTCACACAACTAATTCAATTGTATACTTATTAGTGAGCTTGGACAGTTGCTAGGCGCAGAGGAGACACAGCCCCACATTCACAGTCTAGTAGGGAAACAGTTATAAACAAATATCTACAATATAGTGGTATGTGATAAGGGCTGATTCAAATGGATTTCTGAGTTGAAACAAAGTAGCCAAGTACACCTTGGGCTGAGAGGGAGGGAAGATCTCAGAGAACACCTTTCAGGAGAGACCAGGAAAAAACAGAAAGCAGAACTCACTCTGCGGGTCTATAGCAGAGAGGACATAGACACTCCAGACAGAGAGACCACCTGAGCAAAAGTACTATTACACCCAAAGCATGGCTAAGAAATAAGGTATTGTACAAATTGGGAGTGGCAGGAGACACACCGGAAAGGTCAATAGGACAATGTCAGAGGCTAAAGGGTGGTCAAATAAGGGATGAAAAAATGAGTTGGATTTTTAAATTAAGAATTCATAGGTAATCTTACTGTAAAGAACTTCAGGAAAGTAGTAGAAGAAGAAAACAATATTGTCAGAATGCTGAAAAATGTGTGGGACTCGACAAAATCAAGATATAGTTTTGCCCTCACCCATGGTTTTACTTTCCATGGTTTTAGTTACCTGCAGTCAGTCTTGATCTAAAGAATATTAAATGGAGAATTCCAGAAATAAACAATTCATAAGTTTTAAATTGTGTTTCATTCTGAGTAGTGTGATGAAAGTTCACGTTGTCTTGCACCATCAGCCCTAAACATGAATCATCCCTTTGTCCAGCATCCCTATGCTGTGTAAGTTCCCCACCCATTAGTCAGTTAATAGCTGTCTTGGTTATTAGGTCAACTCTCTTAGTATCACAGTGCTTATGTTCAGATGACCCATATTTTACTTGTTAATGGCCCCAATGTGCAAGAGCAGTGATGTTGGCAATTCAGATATGCCAACAAAGAGCCATAAAGAGCTTCAAGTAAAAATGTTAGTTTCCAACTTAATAAGGAAACAAAAAAACAAATCACATGCTGAGGTTGCTAAGATCTATTTGCAAGAACAAATCTTTTATTAGTAAAATTGTGAAATAAAAAAATTGTGCTCATTTTGCTGACTTTTGCTTGAATTGCTAAAGTTATGGGCACAGTGTGTAATAACGACTTATTTAAGGTGGAGAAGACATTAAATTTGTGGGTACTAGATATCAACAGAAAATGTGTTTCAATTAATGGCAGTGTGTTGCACATAAAGCATTGGGTCTATATGAAGACTTCAGCAAGAGACCCCCAGAAACAAGTAACCACAATTACATAACTTTCATTATAGTACAAGGGGGACCAGAAAAAAAACCCAGAATTATCTTCTGGAGAGTGGGCCCGTTGTAGTACAGACTTCTCCCACCAAGTGAGTATGCAAGGAACCCATCTGTGTCAGTGTACCAGCTGGCATTTTTGTGAGAGGCTGCATTCAGCTTCGGTGATTTTTTTAATTTGAAGACTCTCAATATGTTTGCCCATTTTATGATGGGTGATTTTTGAGTATACTTGTCTACTCCTGTGTTGAGTGGTCAGCAGTTTTTGACCAAAACCAGCATGACACTACCTTCCCCATTTCCCTGATTTTGCCCTGAGCAACTTCCTTTTTTGTGTTTCCCAGGATGAAAAAAGTCCTCAAAGGGAAACATTTTGCTGATGTGGAAGAGGTGAAACAAAATGGCAAAACACTAAAAGGCATCAAAATTGATAAGTTCAAAAACTGTTTCGAGCAGTGGGAAAAACTTTTCAATTGGTGTATTACATCGAATGGAGAGTACTTTGAAGATGACTGAGGTTTAAACATGTAAGAATAAATACACACTTCTTTAGAAATAAATTCTGTTTTTTGGTTCCCCCCTTATATATTGTTATAATTGTTCTATTGTATTATTATTGTTGTTAATCTCTTACTGTGCTTAATTTATATAAATTAAACTCTATCATAATTATGCATGTGTACAAAAATCATAATTATATGAGGTGTGGTGCTATACGCACATTCAGACATGTATTAGGGTTACTGGAGTGTACCCCCATGGATAAGAGGAGACTACTATCATGGTGGGTATATAGGCCAGCATTTCTCAAACCCTGTGATACTGAGAATACTCTGCACTGTATAATTATTTAGAACCCCCAAAGCTTTTGTTTTTGTGGGTTGTACCTATCAAAAGTAGTCATATTAGAAATTAAAACAGCAAACTTTAAAAAGGTCATTAATGCAGCAAAAATAGCAAATATATTATAGACAACATAAATAATATAGATTACTTTGCATGAAAAGTAATAACATTTTTTAAAATATAAGAGTTTCTTTTGAGGTTAAGGAATTGTTCTAAAGTTGATTGTGCTGATGAACACAAATCTGTGAATATACTAAAAACTATGTAATTATATATATTAAATGTGTGAATTGTATGGTGTATGAATTACATTTCAATAAAAAGGTTAAAAATACTAACCATGGGATTCTTAGTATATACATTTATGTGAAGATTAAAGTACCAAGTTGTAAACACTTACTAAATAATTAAAACTAATTAATTAATCTCACTTTCCTCTCAAACACAAACAGAAAAAATAGAAATAAAAAATAATGAAGCTGACTTCCAGCCAAGATGGAGGCATAGGTAGATACACTTTGCCTCCTTGAACAACCAAAAGAGGAGAATAATAAATTTAAAAACAAATGCAGAACTGCCAGAAAATCAAACTGTATGGAAGTATGACAACCAAGGAGTTAAAGAAGAAACATTCATCCAGACTGGTAGGAGGGTTGGAGTCTTGCTGCCAGGGTGGAGAGGATGCCTGGCAAGGCAGCGTCTGGAGGACAGGGGCAAGCAAAACTGTGGCTGGCAAACTAGGTGAGGCCATGGCTGGCAGAATGGGTGGTCCCACATTTTTGTGCAGATAAACTAGAAGGAACAAGTGGGAGCACGACAGACCACCAGTGTGAGAAAATAAAGCGTCAAAACCTCTGACTGAAAAAAACCTGTGGGGGTTGAGATGGCAGGAGAAACTGACAGCCTCACAGGAAAGTTTGTTGGAGAGACCCACAGGGTCCTAGAACATACACAAACCCACCCACTGGGGAATCAGCAACCAGAAGGGCCCAATTTGCTTGTGGGTAGCAGAGGAAGTGACTGAAAGCCAGCAGAGAGCTGAACAAGTGCCATTGTTCACTCTCAGACCCCTCTGCCACATACAGCACCACACTGCAGAAACATAGGTTTCCCCATCCTGGGGAATACCTAGGCTTCTGCCCCTTACTATGAAACAGGTGTGATGAAACACACAAAAAAAATGGCCCAAATGAAAGAACAGATCAAAACCCCAGAAAAAATACAACTCAGTGGCGAAAAGATAGCCAGCCAACCTATCAGATGTAGAGTTCAAAACACTGGTAATCAGGATGCTCACAGAATTGGTTGAGTATGGTCAGAAATAGAGGAAAAAGTAAAGGCTGTGAAAAGTAAAATAAAAGGCAACCAACCGTGAAGGAAAGGAAACCAGAACTTAAATCAATGGTTTGGAAAAGAATGAAGAAGTAAACATTCAACCAGAACAGAATGAAGAAACAAGAATTCAGAAAAATGAGGAGAGGCTTAGGAACCTCCAGGACAACCTTAAATGTTCCACCATCGGAATCATAGGGATGCCAGAAGGAGAAGAGGAAGAGCGAGAAATCTAAAACTTATTTGAACAAATAATGAAGGATAACTCCCCTAATCTGACAGAGGAAATAGGCTTCCAGGTAGTCCAGGAAGCTCAGAGAGTCCCAAGAAAGTTGGACCCAAGGAAGCATACAACAAGGAACATCAGGACTTCTACCAAGATGGAGGCGTAGGTGGAAATACTTTGCCATCTCACATAACCAAGTTTAAAAACAAGAAAGTTTTAGCAATAAAAACACAGCCAAACCATGAAAATTGAACTATACGGAAGTCCGACAACAAGGAACGCTTCAGCCAGACTGGTAAGAGGGGCAGAGCCAGCAGCGGAGCAGGGTTGGGCAGGAAAGATCCACCGGACCAACCTGGGCGCGTGACCCAGGCATGCAGGCAGTGGGCGAATCGCAGGTGTGGAGTAGCAGCGGCCGGACCCAGTGAGGGCTGACCGTGGTCACACATTCGCGCGCAGATAAACTGGCAAAGGAGCGAGCAGTGAGACGGACCCCGCAGGCCCCAGTGGCAGGAAGCAGTAGAGGGGGACCGCTATTGTCCCTCTCTGACCCCGCCCCCACATATAGCATCACAAACCAGTGACCTGGGTGGCCCCTCTCTGACCACAAATCAGCAACCTGGGTGGCCCTGCTCTGGTGAACACCTAAGGCTCCTGCTCCTCATACCTAAGAGGCGTGAACAGAGCAAAACATTATGGCTCAAGAAGAACAGCTCAAAGCCCCAGAGCCAATAACTCTAAGCAACCAAGAAATAGCCAAACTTTCAGATGCACAGTTCAAAACACTGGTGATCAGGATGCTCACAGAACTGGTTGATTTTAGTCACAAATTAGAGGAACATATGAAGGCTAAACTAATTGAAATGAATGGTAATACAAAGGAAACCAATAGTAATGGGAAGGAAACTGGGACTCTAATCAAGGGGGTGGACCAGAAGGAAGAAAGAAACAACCAAACAGAAAAGGATGAAGAAACAAGAATTTTAAAAAATGAGGAGAGGCTTAGGAACCTCCAGGACATCTTTAAATGCCCCAACATCTGAATTATAGGGGTACCAGAGGGGGAAGAGGAACAGCCATGAGTGGAAAACTTTTTGAACAAATAATAAAAGAGAATTTCCCCAATCTGGCCAAAGAAACAGACTTTCAGGAAATCCAGGAAGCTCAAAGAGTCCCAAAGAAGTTGGACCCAAGAAGGAACACTCCAAGGCACATCATAATTATATTAGCCAAGTTTAAATGAAGGAGAGAATCCTAAAACAGCAAGAGTTAAGGGGACAGTCACTTACAAAGGAGTGCCCATCAGACTGTCAGCTGATTTCTCAAAAGAGACCTTCCAGGCAAGAAGGGGCTGGAAAGAAGTTTTCCAAGTCATGAAATCCAAAGACCTACATCCAAGATTGCTCTATCCAGCAAAGCTCTCATTTAGAATGGAAGGACAGATAAAGTGCTTCTCAGATAAGATCAGATTCAAGGAGTTCATCATCGCCAAGCCCTTATTATATGAAACATTAAAGGGACTTGTCCAAGAAAAAGAAGATAAAAAAGATGAACAGTGAAAGGACAGCAAACTCACAGATATTAACAGCCACACCTAAAACAAAAGCAAACTAAGAGGACAGCTAGATCCGGAGTGAACCATAGAAATGAAGATCACATGGAGGGTTAGCAACAGGGGAGTGGGAGAAGGAGAAGGGGGGAGAAGGCACAGAAAATAAGTAGCATAGATGATAGGTAGAAAATTGATAGGCAGGAGGGCAAGAATAGTATGGGAAATATAGAATCTAAAGAACTGGACACACGTGGTCATAAACTAAAGAGGGGGGGAATGGTGGGGGAGGGTGTGTGCAGGGTGGAGGGGAATGAAGGGGAGGAAATAGAACAACTGTAATGGCATCATCAATAAAATATATTTTAAAAAAGGAACATCATAATCAAATTACCCAAGATGAAAGATAATGACAGAATCTTAAAAGCAGCAAGAGGAAAGGAAACAGTTACCTACAAAGGAGTTCCCATAAGACTATCAGCTGATTTCTCAAAAGAAAACTTGCAGGCAAGAAGGAGCAGGAAAGAAGTATTTGAAGTCATGAAAGGCAAGGACCTACATCCAAGATTACTTCATCCAGCAAAGCTATTATTTAGAATGGGAGGACAGATAAAGGGCTTCTCAGAAAAGATCAAATTAAAGGAGTTCATCATCACCAAGCTCTTATTATGTGAAATGTTAAAGGGAGTTATATAAGAAAAAGAAGGTGATCAGAAATATTGACAGTACAATGACAACAAACAACTATCAACAACTGAACCTAAAAAAACCCCAACTAGAACAGGAGAAGAATCACAGAAATGGAGATCACATGGGAGTAATCAGTGGGGAAGGGGAGGGGGGAAAGGTACAGGGAATAAGTAGAATAAATGGTAGGTAGAAAATAGAGGGAGGTTAAGAACAGTGTAGGAAATGGAGAAGCCAAAGAATTTATATGTATGACACATGGGTGGGAGAGGATGAGCAGGATGGAGGGGAATAAAGGGGGAAATGGGACAAGTATAATAGCATAATCAATGAAGTATATATACATATTTTTAAACTATTTTTTAAAGATTTTATTTATCTTTAGAGGGGAAGGGAAGGAGAGAAGGAGAGAAATATCAATGTATGGTTGCTTCTGGTGCACCCCTTGCTGGGAACTGGCCCCTGCTGGGAACTGGCCTGCAACCCACGAATGTGCCCTGACTGGGAATTGAACTGCGATCGTCTGGTTCGCAGGCCTGTGCTCAATCCACTGAGCTACACCAGCCAGGGCTAATAAAGTATATATTTTTTAAAAAAAGATAAAAAGTCCTCAAAAACCCCAACTTAAAAACTGACAAATAATTTGAAGACATTTCTCCAAAGAAGATACACAAATGGCCAATAAGCATATCACAAGAGGCTCAACATTACTAATCATTAGAGAAATGCAAATGAAAAATACAGTGAGGTAACAATTTATAGTCATTAGAATAAATGTTATAAAGAACAAACAAAACAAAATCAGAAAAAAAAAAACAAATATTATTGAGGAAGTGGAGAAATTAGAACATTTGTTTATTGTTAACATAAAATGGCTCACCCAGTGTAGAAAATAATATGGTAATTCTGTAAAAAATTAAACAAAGAATTACAATATGATCAAGCAATTCCACTTCTGAGAATACCCAAAAGAAGTGAAAGCAGAGACTTGAACAGATATTGATACAACCATGTCCATTACAGCATTATTCACAACAGCTAAAAGGTGGAAGCAAACCAAGTGTCCATCAACAGATGATCAAAAACCAAAATGTAGTATATTCACACATCTGAATATTACTCAGCCTTAAGAAGAAAATTCTGACTCACTATGCTTCGACCTGGATGAACCTTGAAAATAGTATGTTAAGTGAAATAAGCCAGTCATGAAAAGACAAATACCGTAATGTATGATTACACTTATATGAGCTGCCTACAACAGTCACATTCATAAAGATATTAAGTCAAATTGTGGTTTCAGGGACAAGAGGAAGGAGAAAGTGGAGAGCTGTTGCTTAATGGGTATGGAGTTTCAGCTGGGGAAGTTGAAAAAGTTCTGGAGATGGATAGTGGTGATAGTTGAACAACACTTCAGATGTACTTAATAGCACAGAATTGTACACCTAAAATAGTTAATTTTAAAGTTATATGTATTATACCATGGTAAAAGCATGGTAAAAGAATAAATTTTTAAAATAATACAAAGCCAATCTAATTAAAATATGGGCTTAAGATATACAAATAACCAAAAGTTCATGAAAAAGATTCTCAATGTCATTAGTCATCAGGGAAACACAAATTAAAACTGAAATAAAATACTTCTTCACAGACACTAGGATGGTTATAATCAAGAAGACAGATAATAAGTGTTACAAGGATGTGAAGAAATTGAAACCCTTATACCCTACTGGTGGAAATGTAAAATGGTACAGACACTTAGAAAAAAGTTTGGCAGTTCCTCAAACAGATAAAAACATAGACTTACCATATGATACAGCAATCCCACTCCTAAGTGTATACCCAAGGAAAAAATGAAAACACACATCTACAAAAAACTTGAACTTAATGTTCATAGAAGCATCATAATAACAAAAACAATACAAATGTCCACCAACTGATGAATGAATAACTAAAATGTGATATACAAAAAACAGAATATCATTCTGCAATAAAAAGCAATAAAGTACTATCACATGCCAAAACATGGATGGACATTTGAAAACATTATTGTAAGGAAAAGAAGCCAGTCACAAAGGACCACATACTGTATGATTCCATTTATACAAAATCTGTAAGGACAGATAATGTATTAGTGGTTGCCTAGGGCTAGTGGTGTTGGTAAGAATAGATCACTATGGACTCTCTAGAATGGCTAAAATGAAACAGATTGACAATAACAAGTGTTAACAAAAACATGGAGCAACTGGAAACTTTATGCATAGATGGTGGAAATACAAAATGGTAAAGCCACTTTGGAAAAGAGTTAATGGTTTCTTAAAAAGTTGAGCACATGTATACCTATAACCCAGCAATTCAACTCAAGAGAAATGAGAAGTATCCACCCAAACTTGTACACATATGTTCATAGCGATTTTACTCATAATAATAAAAAACTAGAAACACTGCAATATCATCTACTAATGAATCAAAAAATAAAATGCATATATATTTATGTAGTAAAATATTACTCAACAGTGGAAATTAAAGAAATGTTAATATATGAAACAACATGGATAAATCTAAAAAAACATTAAGTGAGGGAAGTCATGCTCAAAATATGTGATATATATATATAAATTTTATCACAAACACAGAGACAATAATAAATACAGAGACAAAAAGCAGAGATGCAGATTTGGGGTAGGAGTAGGAATTGAATGCAAATGGGCACCAGAGAACATTTGGGGGAGATGAAAATGTTCTAAAACTGAAATGAGAATTTGGGACAACTGTATAAATTTACAGAAAATTATTGAGTTGCAGACAAGATGGATTTTATTGTGTGTAAGTCATACCTCAATGAACTTTTAGGAAAAAAAAGAAAAAGGGCAATAAAATCTTAAATCATCATTTTATTTCCACAAGGGAAAGTAGGAAACCTCTTCCTAGTGGCCCACACTTAATTAACCTCAAGGAAAACAGCCTCATTTTTTAAAACTATATATTTTATTGATTACATTATTACAGTAGTACCATTTTTTCTTTCCTTTATACTCCTCCACCCTGTACCTCCTCTCCCACCATCATTCCCCTACCTTAGTTCATGTCCAGGGTCATACATATAAATTCTTTCGCTTCTCCATTTCCCATGTTATTCTTAACCTCCCTCTGTCTGTTTTGTACCTACCATTTATGCTTCTTATTCCTTGTATCTTTCCTCCATTTACTCTCTCCCTCTCCCTGCTGATAACACTTCAATGTGATCTCTATTCCTGTGAATCTGTTCCTGTTCTAGTTGTTTGCTTAGTTCATTTTTGTATTTTTTTTAGGTTCAGTTGTTGATAGCTGTGAGTTTGTTTTCATTTTATTGTTCATATTTTTCATCTTATTTTTTTTTAGATAAGTCCCTTTTACATTTCATATAATAAGGGCTGGGTGGTGATGAACTCCTTTAACTTGACCTTATCTGGGAAGCACTTTATCTGCACTTCCATTCTAAATGATAGCTTTGATGGATGGAGTAATCTTGGATGCCAGTCCTTGTCTTTCATGAATTCAAATACTTTCCAGCCCCTTTTTGCCTGTAAGGATTCTTTTGAGAAATTAGCTGATAGTCTTATGGTAACTCCTTTGTACGTAACTGTTTCCTTTCCTCTTGCTGCTTTTAAGATTCTCTCCTTATCTTTCAACTTGGATAATGTAATTATGATGTGTTTTGGTGTGTTCCTCTTTGGGTCCAACTTCTTTGGGACTCTCTGGGCTTCCTGGGCTTCCTTTGCCAGATTGGGGAAGTTCTTCATTATTTGTTCAAATAAGTTTTCAATTTCTCGCTCTTCCTCTTCTCCTTCTGGCACCCCTATGATTCTGATGGTGGAACATTTGAGGTTGTCCTGGAGGTTCCTAAGCCTCTCCTCATTTTTTTGAATTCTTGTTTCTTAATTCTGTTCTGGTTGAATGTTTATTTCTTCATTCTCCAAACCATTGATTTAAGTTCTGGTTTCCTTTCTTTCACGGTTGGTTCCCTTTTATTTTACTTTTCACAGCCTTCACTTTTTCCTCTATTTCTGACCATACTCAACCAATTCTGTGAGCATCCTGATTACCAGTGTTTTGAACTCTACATCTGATAGGTTGGCTGGCTATCTTTTTGCCACTGAGTTGTATTTTTTCTGGGGTTTTGATCTGTTCTTTCATTTGGGCCATTTTTTTTGTTTCATCACACCTGTTTCATAGTAAGGGGCAGAAGTCTAGGTATTCCCCATAATGGGGAAACCTATGTTTCTGCATTGTGGTGCTGCATGTGGCAGAGGGGTCTGAGAGTGAACAATGGCACTTGTTCAGCTCTCTGCTGGCTTTCAGTCACTTCCTCTGCTACCCACAAGCAAATTGGGCCCTTCTGGTTGCTGATTCCCCAGTGGGTGGGTTTTCATATGTTCTAGGACCCTGTGGGTCTCTCCAACAAACTCTCCTGTGAGGCTGTCAGTTTCTTCTGCCATCTCAACCCCCACAGGTTTTTTCAGCCAGAGGTTTTGATGCTTTATTTCCTCACACTGGACCCCTGGCTTGTGTGGTCTGTCTCACTCCCCAATTGTTTCTCCAGGTTTATCCACACACGAATGTGGGACCACCTGCTCCTCTAGCTGCTGCCTCACCCAGCCATCACTTAGCCACTCACTAGCCCTCTCCACCCCGGCTGCAGGACTCCACCCCTCCTACTGGTGAGGATGAATGTTTCTTCTTTAACTCCTTGGTTATCAGACTTCCATACAGTTCAATTTTCTGGCAGTTCTAGTTTTTTGTTGTTGTTGTCTTTAAGTTTGTTGTTGTCTTTTTGCTTATGTGAGGAGGCACAGTGTATCTACCTAGACATTCATCTTGGCCAGAAGTTTGAGTGGGTTTTCTAACTTGTCTTTTTGTTATTGAGTTGAGTTCTTTATTCCAGAGATAAGCCCCTTATGCAATATATGATTTGCAAAAATTTTCTTTCATTCTTTGCATTGTCTTCCCCCCCAATAGTATCCTTTGAAGTACAAAGTTTTTTTTATTTTGAAGTTCAATTTATTATTGTTTTCCATTGATTATTTGTCCTTTTTCCCACATACAAGAACTATTGCATTATCCAAGGTCACAAAAATTTAAATATGTTTTTTTCTTAAGTATTTATAGTTTTAGCTATAAAATTAATTACATTTAGGTATTTAATTAATTTTGAATTAATTTTTTGTGAGATAAGATAAGTCAGCAACTTCATTTTTGGTATGTGGATATACATTTGTCCTAGCACCATTTGTTGAAAATACAATACTTTCCCCATTGACTTGTCCTGGCACACTTGTCAAATTCAGTTGACTACAAGCGTGAGGGTTTATTTCTGAACTCAATTCTATTCCATTGAACTATATGTTTAGCTTTCGCCAGTGACACACTGTCCTGCTTACAACTATTCTGTCATAAATTTTGAACTAAGAAGTGTAATTTCTCTAGCCTTGTTCTTCTTTTCTAAGATTATTTCAGCTGTTTTTGGTCCCTTGAATTTCCATATGAATTTTGGGATCAGCTTATAAATTTCTTCTAATAAGCCAGTTGAGAATTGATAAGAATTGAGCTGAGTCTGTAAATCATTTGAGAAGTATTACTATCTCAGCAATAGTAAGCCTTCCATAAATGTGGGCTATTATTTCATTTATTTAGAAGTTTTAAAATTTATTTCAACAATGCTTTGTAGTTTTCAGAGTACAAATTTTGCACTGTTTTTGTTATTCCTAAGCATTTTATTATTTTTGAGGCTATTCTAAGTGGAAAATTTTCTTAATTCCATTTTTAGTTCTATGTTTACTCATAACCACAACAAACCCAATATCTGGGCTTCATTTATTTTTGACTTTATTTTATTTTATTGTACTTTTATTGAACTTTTTGAGGTGACATTGGTTAATAAAAGTAGATAGGTTTCAGATATACAATCTCATAGTACATCATGTGTATATTGCATTGTGTGTTCATCACCCAAAGTCAGGTCTCCTTCCAATATGGTTTATTTCTCCCTGTACCCTGTTCTACTGCCCACCCCTCTGTCTCTTGGTAATCACCATAGCATTGCCTGTGTCTATGAGTTTTTTTCCCCTTAATCCCTTCACTTTTTTCACCCATTGCCCAACTTCCCTTTCCTCTGATAGTTGTCAGTCTGTTCTATCTACCAGTCTGTTTCTATTTTGTTTGCTAATTTATTTTGTTCATTAGATTCCACATATGAGTGAAATCATATGGTACTTGCCTTTCTCTGACTGGCTTATTTCACTTAGCACAATACTCTCCAGGTCTGTTCATGCTGTTGCAAAAGGTAAGATTTCCTCCTTTTTAAAAAGCCAAGTAGTATTTCATTGTGTGAATTTGCCACAGCTTTTTTATCCACTCACTCACTGATGGTCATTTAGGCTGCTTCCAAGTTTTGGCTATTGCAAATAATGCTGCAATAAACATAAGGGTGCACATATTCTTTCTAATTATTGTTTCAGATTTCTTTGATGATATTCCCAGAAGTGGATTTGCTGGGTTATAAGGCAATTCAATTTCTAATTTATTTTACTTTACTTTTTCCATTACCGTTTAGCCCCCTTATACCCCTTGCCTCTGCAATCACTACTCTGTTCATATCCATGAGTATTTTTTCCTTTGTGCTCAATTTCTCCAATCCCTAACCCCCTCCCCATAACTGTCATCCTTCTCTCTGAGTTTGTCTTTATTTGGCTCATTAGTTCAGTTCATTAGATTCCACATGCGAATGAAATCATATGGTGTTTGTCTTTCTTTGAATGGCTTATTTCACTTAGCATAATGTTCTCCAGGTCCATCCATACTGTCACAAATAGTAAATTTTCCCTTTTTTTAAATGGCCCAATAATATTCCATTGTGTAAATGTACATAGTTGTTTTATCCACTCATCCACTCGTGGAAACTTGGGCTGCTTCCATAACTTGGTCATTATAACTGCAGTGAACATAGGGGTGCTTATGTTCTTTTGAATTAGCGTTTTGGGTTCCTTTGGACATATTCTCAGAAGTGGGATTGCTGGGTCAAAAGGCAGATCCATTTTTAATTTTCTGAGGTAGCTCTATACTGCTTTTCACAGTGGCTGCACCAGTCTGCATTTCCACCAACAGTGCACTAGGGTTTGTTTTCTTCCACATTCTCTCCAGCACTTGTTTTTTGTTAATGTCTTTGTTTTCTTTTAATTTAATTGTTATTCAAGTACAGTTTTCTGTCTTTTACTCCCATCCCAGCCACCCCTTAACAGGAACCTAAACAACAAAACAAACAAACAAGCAAAATATAACCAAAGACACTGAAATAGAGAACAGACTGACCAGAAGGGAGAGGGTAGAGAATTTCAGGGGAAAAGGGGAAGGGTTTACAGGAACGAATATAAAAGATACATGTTGATGTCTTAATGGTAGCCATCCTGGAAAGGTGTGAGGTGATATCTCATTGTGATTTTAGTTTGCATCTCTCTGATCATTAGTGATATTGTGCATTTTTGTATGTCCATTGGCCATTTGTATGTCCTCTTTTGAGAAGTGTCCATTTAGTTCCTTTGTCCTTTAATGAATTGGATTGTGTGTCCTGTTAGATTTGAGTTGAATGTGTTCTTTACATATTTTTAAAATTAACCCCTTATTAGATATATAAATATATCTAACATGTATATATAATGATCTCCTCTACCAGGAGTTCTCTTTTCATTTTCTTGATTTTTTTTTTTGCTGTCAGTAGCTTTTTGGTTTGATGTAGTCCCATTTATTTATTTTCTTTCTTTATTTTCTTTCATTTTCTTTGCCCAAGGAGATGTATCAGAAAAGTATTGTCATGAGAAATATCCTAGATTTTACTGCCCATGTTTTTATTTTAGGATGTTTATGGTTTCAAGTCTACCATTAAGTTAATCCATTTTTAGTTTCTTCTTGTGTATGATATAAGACAGTAGCCTAGTTTCATTTTTTTCTGTACTTCTCCTATTTGTCCAACACCATTTATTGAAAAGACTGCCTTTACTCCATTGTATGCTCTTTCCTCCTTTGTCAAATATTAATCGACCATATAGGTGTGGGTTTATTTCTATTCTCTCTGTTCTGTTCCAGCGATCCATATCTCCGTTTCTATGCCAGTACCATGCTTTTCGGTTGATTTGTAGTATAGTTTGGTATCATGAAACGTGATTTCTCCTATTGTGTGCTTCTTTCTCAAAATTTCTCTGGCTCTTCTGGGTCTCCTGTGGTTCTATATAAATTTTTAGAATATTTGTTCTAGCTCTGTGAATTATACCATTGGTATCTTGATAGAAATTGCTTTGAATCTATAGATTGCTTTGGACAGTGTGGATATTTTAATGGTGTTAATTCTTCCTATCAATGTACTGAGTTTGTACTTTCACTTATTTATATCTCTTCAATTTCTTTCTTTAGTGTCTAATAATTTTTTGAGTACAGGTCTTTTACATCCTTGGTTAAATTTATTCCTAGGTATTTTCTGATGCAATTTTAAATAAGATTTTTTAAAATTTTCCCTTTCTGATAGTTCACTGTATGTATATATAAATGCAACTGGTTTCTGGGTATTAATTTTGTATCTTGCTACTTTACTGAATTCATTCATCAGTTCTAGCAGTTTCTTTGTGGAATCTTTGAGGTTCTCAACATATAGTGTCACGTCATCTACGAATAGACAGTTTTGTTTCTTCCTTTCCAATTTTGATTCCTTTTATTTCTTCTTTTATTTTTATTTGATTGCCATGGCTAGGACTTCCAGTGCTATTTGAATAAGAGTGGTGAAAGTGGACATCCCTTTATTGTTTTTGATATTAAGGGTAATGCTTGTAGTTTTTGCCGATTGAGTATGATGTCGGCATTGGGCTTGTCATATATAGCCTTTATTATGTTTAGGTATGTATCTTATATTCCCACTTTGCCGACAGTTTTTATCATAAATGGGTGCTGAATTTTATCACATGCTTTTTCTGCATCTAATGATATAATCTTTTAATTTTAGCATTCATTTTGTTTATGTGGTATATCACATTTATTGATTTGCAAATATTGCACCAAGCTCGCACCCCTGGAATAAATCCCATTTGATCATTGTGTATGATTGCTTTAATGCACTGCTGGATCCAGGTTGCTAATATTTTGTTGAGAATTCTAGCACCTGTCTTCATCAGGATAATGGCTTATAATTTTAAATCTATGTTATCCAGAATGTCATTTAAAGCAACTGCTTGTTTGTTTAATTTCTTTCTGGAAGATCTTTCCATTGATGTCAATAATGTTTTAAAATCCCCTACTATGACTCTATTACTAACAATCGCTTCTTTATGTCTATCAAGATTTGCTTTACCCTGGCTGGTGTAGCTCAGTGGATTGAGCGTGGGCCTGCGAACCAGACAATCGCAGTTCGATTCCCAGTCAGGGCACATGCCTGGGTTGCAGACAGTTCCCTGTAGGCCAGTTCCCAGCAGGGGACGCACAAAAGGCAACCATACATTGATGTTTCTCTCCCTCTCTCCTTCCCTTCCCCTCTAAAGATAAATAAATAAAATATTTTTTTAAAAAAAGATTTGCTTTATATATATAGGTCATCCTATTTTGGATGCATAAACATTTACAAGAATTATAATATCCTGTTGGATTTATCATTATGGTATCATTATGTTGGGTTTTGCATTTATCACTATGTAGTGTCCTTCTTTGTCTCTTACCATAGCTTTTTAAAAAAAATTTCTCGCCTGAGGACATGCTTACTGATTTTAGAAAGGAGAGAAAGGAAAGAGTGAGGGAGAGAAACATTGATGTGAGAGAGAAATATCAATCAGCTTCCTCTAATATGCACTCCAATAGAGGAGCAATCCTATAACCTAGGCCCCGACCAGGATTTGAATCTATGAACTTTCAGTTTGTGGGACAGTGCTCCTAACAACTGTGCCACACTGGCCAGGGCTAGCCTTTGTTTTAAATTTTATTTTGTTATGTATAAGTATTACTACCCCACATTTTTCCCATTTCCACTTTTATGAAATATCTTGTTTTATCCATTTACTTTTAGCCAGTATATATCTTTACTTTTGAGGTGGGACTCTTGTAGACAGCATACATAGTGGTCTTGTTTTCTTATCCATTAAGCTACCCTATTGTTTTGATTGATGCATTTAAGATATTTACATTTAAAGTGATTTTGATGGATACATTTTTATTGCTTTTTTATTCTCTTAACTATGTTCGTCTTTTTTTTTCTTTTTCTTAAACAAGATATGTTAACATTTCTTGTAATAATGGCTTCATGGGAACAAACTTCTACAGGTTTTTCTTGCCTGGGAAGCTATTTCTCCTTCAATGTAAAATGTAGCCTTGCCAAATAAAGTAGTCTTGGTTGTAGGTCCTTGCATTTTATCACTTTGGATATTTCATGCCAGTCCTTCCTGGCCTGAAATGTTTCTATGGAGAAATCAGCTGACAGTCCTGTGACATCCTTTTCTTGTAGGTAACTGACTCTCTTCCTCTTGTGGCTTTTAAGATTCTTTCTTTGCTTTAACCTTTGCTGTTTTAATTATGATATATTTTATTGGAGTCTGGGACCTTCTGTACTACCTTGACACTTGTGTTTCTTTTTCTCCCCACAGTTAGGGAAGTTTTCAGTCATTATTTCTTCAAATAGGTTCTTGATACCTTGTTCTGTCCTTTCTCTTTCTGGTACCCCTGTGATGTGGATATTGTTATGCTTCATGGTGTCTCAAATGTCCCTTGAACTATCCTTATTTAAATTTTTTTTTCTTTTTGCTGTTCTGATTGAATGTTTTCTGCTACCTTGTCTATCAGATGGCTGAAATGATCCTCTGCATTAGCTAACCTATTGTTTATTCTTTCTAGTGTATTCTACATTTCACATATTGTATTCTTTATTTCTGACTGGCTCTTTTTTTATGATTTCTATGTTTTTTTCATGCTACTGTAGTTCTCAATAATTTTTTGAAGTTCTCATCAAGTTCCTTTAGCATCCTTATAACCATTTTTTTTGAACTCTGTATCTAGTAAATTGCTTGCCTCCATTTTATTTACCTCTTTTTCTGGAGATTTATTCTGCTTGTTTTTTTTAAATTGTTTTGGGCATGTATCATTGTCTCCCCATTTTGATTGCCTCCTTTTGTTTGTTTCTAAGTATTAGGTAGATCTGCTATGACTTCCAGTCTTGGTAGAGTGATCTTATGTAGTAGATGTACTCTAAAACCCAGTGACTCAGTCTTCTTGATCACCTGAGCTGGGTGCTCCAGGAATATCCCTTGTGTGGGTTATATTGACCCTCCTGTTGTAATTGAGTCTAGATTGCTATTAGCCCATCCATGTGTGTGTTCAACCTTCAGGCTGGCTGACTGTGAAGATTAACTATGGTCACAGTATACAAGCTGCTGCACAGGTGCTGACCACAAAGAAGAAGAATTCACCTCATCAGAGTCTGATGCCTGCCAAGATCTTTTGGGTATGTTGCTTGTGAAGCTTATCAGATCTTGCTCTGAAGCTGGTCACTGAGTGTGTTATTTCTGGGGCCTCTTGGGTGGGACTCTGCTGCAAGCTAATGTCAGATACTGCCTTTGACTGGCCTTGGGCAAACTGTTAGGGACTACGAAGTGATCCACAATTTGTGGCTGATCTGTAGGGACTAAGTGTGCTCAGAAAGGACAAAGCTGTGCACCAAGACTGGCCTTTAGTAGCACTGGGCCTGAGGGCAGGTCAGCAAAGTTCCAAGGCACTGGCTCCACCTGCCTCCACCTTCTGGCTTCCTGTTAGCTTCAGTTACTGAAAGATCCTCTAGTAGTACTCAAGTTCCATGAGGTAGGTTCTCAGTGAGTAACCAGGTAGAGGCAAGCATTGTTCACCAGAATGATACAGGTTCAAACTTGGTACCAGTGCTGGGTTTGAGGGTACTTACCAATGTTCCAGGGTATACCAAATCTAACTGCCATCTACTGGGTGCTCACACACCTTTGTGGGTAGGCAAGCCATCAGAGTTTATCAGGCCCCAACCGACCAAGATTTGACTGTGTGAAGGAAGAACTCTGCACCAATCAACCATGTGAGAAAAAATTGGCCCTCAGCCTAGAGCCACCCAATTCAGTGTATCCCAGATTCTGCCAGAAGGCAAATTTCAGTAGGATTAGACCACCAGGTATGGAGAGGATGGAGCTAGTGAATCTCCCATGAGTCAGGCTTGGGGAAAAGTAGGGGGAGTGGTCCCCACCCTACAGCCACACAACTCACTCTGTCCCAGATTCTGCTAGGTGCCATATTTCAACAGGGCAAAGCTGCTGGGAGTCAAGAGCACAGGGCTATTGGATCTCTTGTTGGGGGTGGTGTTGGTCAGGCTTGGGGGAAGGGGGTGTGTCCCCTACCCTAGAGCCACCACACGACTCAGTCTGTCTCATATTATGCCTAGATTTCAGCAGGGTAAAGCCACTGGGAGCTGAAAGAGTGGGGCCTCTGGGAGTCCAAAATGTGTGGTGATTGGATCTCCTATGAGGAGAAGGCACCAGTCAGGTTCATGAGAATGCAGGGGGAATGGCCTCACTTACCCCAAAGCAACACAACTCAGTTACTGAAAACGCCCAAGTCAGCCTGGAACTCTATACCCCAGCCCAGGCCCTGAATTCTCAGCAGGGCACAAACTCCACAGGGTAGGGTGACAGGGAGTCCAGAGGGTGGGATTATTGCATTTCCTCAGGCTGATGACCTAAGTAAGGGAGTGCTCTACCCAAGAAAGATGGTGTCTGCGGTATGGGAAGGGTCCTGGTGGCTGTCCCCTCAGCTCTCTCCCCAAAGCCACAAACCCCAGTCTCTCCTCATGTGACACTAATCCAATCTATCCTCCCTCTGCCAAAGCCCAAGGTGAGTGGCTATGAATGCAGTTTTGTGCATTGGTCCTTTAAAAGGTGCCTGTGTCTCTAGCAGTCTTATCTCTCTCTGGTAGACAGAAACTCTGCTGATTTTTATAGTCAGATGGTATGTGGTTACCTCTTCCTGGCTCTGGTCCTCTGGGTTGGGGATCCCAGCTTGGGATTGAGACCCTACTCTTCTCAGGAGAAACCTTTGCAACTGAGATATTCCTCCAGAATCTCAGCCACTGCCCATGGAAGCAGGGCCACCTCTTTGTGCATCTCCACCCTTCCTACTAGTCTTGATATGGCTTTGTCTATAAATCCTTGGTAATAAGACTTCTTTTCAGCTAGTCTTCAGTTGGTTGTTCAGGTTGATAATTTTATATTTTAATTGTAATTCCAGTGTGGTTCTGGAAGGAGGTAAGTGTAACGTCCACCTATTCCACTGCCATCCTGTTAATTTGGGCTTTGTTTCTTGATTAAGAAAGAAAGCTTCAGAGGAACAAATTTCAATTCATTCTGAAATCCTTATGTATGACTCAAAGATAAAGTTACAAAATTGATTCAGTTGTTTTAAAGATCTCAGATGGTAAGACTAGAACACATTTGACATCTTGTTTGAGTACATGAATCTAATATTCAGATTAAGAAGAACCAGAAATATGAATACACTAGCAGAATGGTACAGCTTCCTGGAAGTGCAGTTAGAGTGAGAAAGGTCATGCGGTCACAGGGAGGACACAGAAGCCAATAGCCTGTCCCCAAGTGATACCCTGGTGATACTGCATAAAGATTTTACCTCTGTACACCTCAACTGCTCATCTTTAAAGTAAAAATAATAACAGTTTATATGGTATGTCTCCAAATTGAGGTTCCCATATTTTATTAGATAAACTGCTATGGTGCAAAAAGAAATGATAAGAACTCGTATTTGTTTATTCATATGACTTTTATTTATATTTTTGTAGTATTATTTTGGTTTACAAGTATCCATAAAATAATGTTATGGTGGTATATTCACATACTTAAATTATCAAACATAATTTGTCTGTTCATGCTTAGTTTTTTACTGTTGGCTTAATTCACTGCTTAGCATGTGGCGAGTGCTCAGTAAATGCTTGAGATTGTCAAATTAATATTTTTAATTGTCATCGTATCATTATAAGTAAGTATAAAAGGATGAGTTATGCTCATCTGGTTTATTGTCTTGCCATCGTTGATGAGCTGGTGAAGCACACAAAAGTTAAAGGTCACAATTATCAGAATGAATGACACATCAACTCAACCATAATAGATAATGCCTTTATTATTATTATTTGAAAGTATGGGAAAATATTATGGTCAATAAGGGAGGAAAAGAGATTTTAATTTTTATGTCCCTAATGTATAAACACTAAGTACTCTGAAAAATATTTGTTATTGGACTAGGCTTTGTTATTGGATCAATTTGGGTTTTGTTTTTTTTTTCCCCCTCTCATTTTTAAATTTCTACTCATGCGAAGCATAGGATCCCAGAATTGTGGGAATTCAAGAAAGACATCTGCTGGTTCTTCAAGGCAGCCAGGTCCAGGGTTTGGGCGTCTAATCTGGGAACGTCCTTCTGCAGCCCAGCCAGTTTCCCTGCCATTCTTCACAAGGACTGTGTGTATGGCACCAGACTTACTTTCCCAGAAGTGCTTCTGGGACCTGTGTCTGCACAAAGGGGCTGTTAAATGTGTTTCCCTCCCTGCTGGCTCAGCTGACTCCTGGGCCTCAGCTCACATACAGCTCATAGTTCCTATCAAGTTTTCCCAAAGGACCCCTGGGCTCCTGCAGGAGCCAGCACTTCCCTGGAACAGGAAGTTCTATTTACACTGTCTTGGAGCCTGTTGCTCATCCATAAAAGGGAAAAGAACCCTTTAGGAAAAGGGCAGGGTCCTTGGAAACTCTTTAAAAGTGAAAGCTTTGCAACCAGTTTCTGTTGTTGTACACTGTTGGTTGATACAGTTTTCCAGAATATAAAAACACATGCTCTTTGGACTAGTTGAAGAGTAAATCTGAAAGCTAAAATTACAATAAATAAAAAATATGGGGAAAATGTCATGTGAACCCTCCAGAATGCATACCTAGAGCAGTTATGTCTCTCTTTGACCTTCTAGAACAAAATTCCATGCAGACATACTAGTTTATACATGAATTATTCAATTGTACTTTAAATGAGGAAGAAAAGCTATTTAGACTTTGCAACATCATAATGTTTATGTCTATGGATGGTTGCTACTAATTGCCTAGGCTGGTGGCTAGCATGTTTTCAATCATAATTTAAATTATTAAAAATAATTGTTTATAAGAACTACTATAAATGATCATTATGAATAATTATTATAAATTGTTACAAAGAGTTAGGTGCATCACACATATAAACTAATTTAACCCTCATGATAACCATGTGAATTAGATACTATCAAAATTTCCAAAGTACAAATGATACAAAGAGGCTTAGTAACTTGGCTGAAGTCATGGTAAGTAGTGAAACTAGAATGTAAACCCTGGAAATCTGGTCCCATATATTGGTGGTCTAGCCATTATATTCCATTTTCTCTACTCTGCCTAATCATGTTTTAAGCAATTTAGATACATTATCATGTTTAATTTTTTAAAGGTAATTTTTAAAAAAGACTTTATTTATTTAATTTTAGAGAGAGGGTAAGGGAGGGAAAGAAACATCAATGTGTGGTTGCCTGTCATATGTCCCCCCACTGGGGACCTAGTCTGCAACCCAGGCGTGTGCTCTGACCCACAATTGAACTGGCTACCCCTTGGTTCACAGGCTGCCACTCAATCCACAGAGCCACACCAGCCAGAGCTAGCATGTTTAATTTAAACATCACAAATAATGTGGCAAGTTTTATTAACTAACATATCTCATCGTTTTTCATGTATTCAGTACCTGCTAACACCTAGGACCATAACTAAGCAGTGATTCTGATGTCACTGGGACTGGAGAAAGAGGCTAGAGGTCAGCATCTTTGGTATGAGCACCTGTGCATTGCTAGGCAGAGATCACCATATGTCCAGCCATATCTGCCCTCCTCTCCCCATCATTACTTCTACCCCAAGCTTTGCAGCCCCACATGAAACGAGGTGTCCTGCATGTTGCTGATGCAATAGGATCCCCATTGCCACACAATTTCATTGCCTGGGACATGCTCCCCCACCTTTCAACCACTCAAGTTCACCTCACAAACTCCAGCTTAGGCATTGCCTTTCCTGACCACTGCAGAGAAGGTTAATCTTTCTTTCTTTGTGCTCCCTGAGCACCATGGGCTTTATTCACTTGCTGCTTGTAGCTTGGCGCATCACCATTTCTTTTTGATAGTGCCAGCTTGTAGGCCCTTGAGAACAGAACTGCGTCTTATTTAACTATAAAGTCCCAATACTTAACTAGTGCCTCACTCAGAGTATGCAGTTGATTTGTCAAACTAATTGAATGATCTCCTTTGGAAGTTACTTTTCCAAATTGGCAAGTCTCTCATGAGGACTGTCCCAGGGAAACACCTCAGGAAACTGAGAGATAATTTTGGGTTCCAGCAATGTGGAAGTTATTGATAACTCCAATAACAGCCATTTTAAAGTGAGATTTGAAGGATCTGGAAGGTGGAAAAGCAACAAGAAAGATTTAGACAACCCACTGGAAAAAAAACTGGTTATGAATGGAAGTACCTAATAGGCAAATAACTGAGGGATGCAAGGTTGAAAGATGGGTTTTGTGTCTTGCTTGTCTTGCTGTCGCTGCTATTGATAAGATGACAGAGACCTTTGTATACTGAAGAGCAGAAGAAATGTGTAGAGAGGAAGAAGGGAAAGATGAAAGCAATAACTGATAGCCTAATGTTTGGGAGAAAGCAGTAAGTAATCACCTTTCATGATCAGATTTCTCAAATTGTCTATAGCTCTCTTGTTGCTTTCTCCATCTTCTAGTTCCTTCTTAACTCACTTCAATATGGTGTTTATTAGGGTCACTAATGTCCTTCACATAGCTGCAACCATAAATCATTTCTCAGTATCTTCAAGTTCAAAGCAGAATGAAAAATAAACTTTTAAAAAGAGCAAACAGCCACTCCACTGTGTAAAGAAGAGAGGAAAACTAGGGCAGATAGAGGTAGTGGTAGAGATTTGGTGGCAAGAAATCAAGGGGGGGAGTCTTGTCTGGTATTTCTGTATTTTAATGAACCATGAAGCGAAGTCATGAGGATGAGATGGGTCATATTTGAGGTTGAATGAGATAGAAAATGTGTGAAAAGTTTTTTCAGAGGGCAGGAAAGTATGCGGATCAGAGAGGCATAGTGAGATTGCCAGCAAAAGGGAGCATCCCATGTGCTTGGTGATCAAGTGATACCAACCTGCCTATGTGGGGAACTTTCCTCCGGTAATGCCCAGCTGCCCAGTGCAAGGACAGATAGTGGGTAGAGTTCATTCAGATTCGAGTTTGCTAGGCATGTGCAACATAAAGAGTATACATGAGCTTAGAGTGCTTAGAAGGAAGTGGTTGGCCCCAGAATCCAACTTAAACATTGAGCAACTTCAGAGGAGAGGAGCCCAGGAATAGGGATAAAGTGAGAAGGTGCAGAAGTCACCATGGTGGTTTTGGTGGGAATTTTTGCACAAGAAGCAGCAGTGACAGGATTCGTGGCCAGCAAGTAGGATGTTTGAATTTGTGATTTTGGAGGTGGAGCAATTTCAAGAGATAATACATTTCAGACTTCACATTTCTGTATCGTGAGAACAGGAGGCAGTGGCCCAGCAGAGAATAAGGTCATTGGGTCAAGGAGTTAAGAGGCCACAAAGTCAGATGTGTCCAGAATGAAGGCGAACATAAGAATGAAAGTGAAGAATCAGATTGAAGAGTTTGTGATGAATACCAGTGAGTGTCTAGTAATGGGCTTGGTGAAGCCCTCTGTTATCCCAGCTTTTAAAGCTCAACTGTTTTAGTGAGTGAGAGGAGGTGCAAACTGATCTTGAAGTGCCTTGGTCATCAATTTCCCATTTAGGGTACATATACCTTTAAAGTACCCACTAAATACTTATAATTTGTTGATGTCATGAAAAATCTTAGAAGGAATAGATTTTTAGAAAACATCAGAGAAGTTGGTAGCAGTCATGGTAAAACAAATTGTACCCACTTCACATTTTCACTGGATTTAGCTGTCTCAGACATCGTAGACTGAACAGTCTACAGGAATTGATACATTAGCATTTCCATTTATATTTTTCTTGCCCAGCTCTGAAGCAAATGTGGGTTCACAGGCCCACATGTCTCAGATCTCATGAAACTGCTCAAAACAGAGTTTTTCTGGGTTTGCACAGCTAGCAGCCAGTAGGCGACACTCTGATAAGCTCACTCATCTTTGACAGGGTGGCCAAAATGGGTTCTTAAACCCGTTTTGCGGCCTGCCTTGAGGCAGCCTCTTATATTTAAAACAGAATTAGACCTGTTCCTCCTATTTTCTTTCTTCTCCAAGACTATCTTCCCGTATTCTTAAGAATAACAACTAGTACACATTGAGCTCTAGGCATTGCTCAGGGTGTTTTATATGTGTTATTTTATTTAATCCACACAATAAAGCAACTCTGAGCAGTTTTGTTATTATCATCCTCATTTCCGAGGAACAGATAGTTAAGTAATTTTCCCGGGGCCTCGGGCTAGAATGAGATAGGTGCCATTTTCCTGCCTCCCCTGGTAAGTGGCACCACCTTCCCCTCCGGGGAGAGCCAGGTCACATCCTCCATCGCTCTCTCATCATTCCACACGCAAACAACTGGTCGCTGTCTTGCCCATCTCCCTCAGGCATTGCTCCCTGACTGCTCCGGTTACTAGTGCCCCGGGGCTCCAACCTCTCTTACTCTGAGTCTCCAACCTGTCTTCTTCTCTCTAAAACACAAATCTCAGGCCCTGCAGAAGAGGCTTTAAATTCCTCAGCACACATACAAGGCTGACCCCCTCCCTTCCTCATTTACGCATCCTCAGTCTCACCTCTTTGTCGCTCCTCCACAATGCTCCAAGCTCTAAACTTATACTGAACTGAATTATTTGATGCCACACCAAAGGCAGTACACACTCTGTTCCTTCCAAGCCTGTGCCTCAGTCCTGTCTACAACTCCTTTCTTTTTCTGTCTTTGAGACGATACCACCCTCTTCAGTGTTTCGAAAGTTTCTCTTCATCTTTCAGGACCCAATTTCCTAGAACCAGCTCAGAAGCATTCTTGCATCCCCAAGATCCTCACAGTACTCAACCCACCGAAGTGTAATTTTCGGTTTGTCTGCCCCTTGAGGACAAGGCCACATTTCATTCACCAGTGTTTCCAATGCCTGGTCCAAGTCCCTGCACCAGGTGTTCAGCAATTGTTCGAATAAGTAGTAATAATGGAAGCAATATGAGACCAATGACCCCTCAAAGTATTCTCTTGTGCTATGTTGAGAAGATAAAGAAGAGCTCCTTGGCACACAAAATGGAAGTGCCATCATGTCTATTGAGTGTTCACCTGTTTTAATACAAGTTTAAGACCCAATAACTTTACAGCTCCCACTAGAGCAGTGATTTTCAACCAGTGTGCCACAAGAATTTTTAAATCATCCAATACCTGACTATTGAATCAGGAGCACTGACCTCTTTTTCCTTAGATTGTCAAGGGAAAAAATGACAACAGCCAACACAACAATAGCCATCTGGTATGAGTGAATACAAATTATACCTATTTCTTTGTCAGATCAACAAAAAATATATTTTTGGTATGCTGCAGAATTATAGTAATTAGTTTATGTGTGCCATGAGATGAAAAAGGTTGAACATGTCTGCACCAGAGTGTTAGCAGAGTCTTTCTTTGTCTGGTTTGCAGCCATACTAAAAGGTAAGGAACTTGCCACACATTAATTCTTGTTTCATAAAAGGTATACATAAAATATCTCTAGTCCTCACGACAACCCTACAAGGTTAATATTATTCCCAATATACAATCAAAGGACCTGAAGCTCAGAAAGGAGTAAGTAACATGTCCAAGCCTATAATAGAATTGTAGCAAAGCCAGGATTCATTGCCTGCCTTCCACGTCTGGCTTTTTCTATTCTTCTTCACTGCCTTTTGAAACCTTCTTAGCTATGAGAGTTGGGCACTCACATTAGAATAGAATAAAATTATAAGAAAATAATGAAAGTAAAGCAGATTTTTTTTTAATTTAGAAAATCCACTGCTTGCAAAACTAACTGGTAGGCAGTTATAGAAAGTTCAAAGAAAAATTGTTAGTTGGATTTAGCACCTGAAAGAGAGTGTGAACTTTGGGCAGCTAGGGAGATGAGAGATCAAGTGGCTTGGCTCTGGGCTGATTAGCACACAAAAACAAACTGCTCTGTCCTGAGAGCACCTGTCTGCTGGAGGCTGGCTTCAGTGTGCTGCTCAGGGCAACTGTACCGTTTCTTAGCCAGCATCAAAGAGCACAAGAATTAAGCCAGTTTTTGTCTCATGGTCTAATGGAGGAGGTTGAAGTAAGTTTTTCATTTTATGTTATCACTTTAAGATCAGGAAACTCCCAAGTTTCCTCTATGATGAAATAGTCCTTTTTCAAAGTTATAATTTCTTAGCAAAGATTACTCAGCGAGTCCTTACCATATTTCTGAAGACAATATATATTTTTAGTTTCATCTTAACAAGGAAACACACTCATTGATAGAAAATGATTTCACTAAAGCCATCCAGTGAGTCAGGCATAGGACTGAACTGGACATTAGGCATCTGGGTCCCAGTTATTAATGTTCAAGGTCTTGCTAATAATCTGACACAAAGAAAAGCAGTTTTAAGATATCTTCTGAAAATAATTTTAATACCAATATTGTGGTATGGTGATATCTGTTAATCAGCCATGAGACTGCAGCACTATTTCCAACAGAAAAGCTCTACTGACTACCTTTGCAAGGATGACATGGAGTAAGAGGTGTGAAAAACCCCACACCATACCCAGGGCATAGCAGCTGCTCAGTAAACCTGTCCTCCTCCTTCTGCACTGCCCATGAATCTCTCTCCTGTGTGAAATCTCATCAGAGAGACTGGACTCACCTGCATTACAGTTTCTCCCAGTCTGTCTTCATTTTTGACCCAACATTTTCTAAGTTCAGCTTTTATATAGAAATGAAATGTGATGCGCACCAGGGCTGGCGCTTGTCAGTCTGCTGTGCTGTGGCTCACATAGACACATCTGTGCTTCTCTTTTTCTTATTTCCATATGTAAGAATCTAGCTCTGCCTAAGGGTTTTAATTCACTTGGAAAAGAACCCTACCTTTTCAACAGAGTGATCCGGAGAATTTAATGAAATGAGGAGGCTGAATTTCTCAGACTCTGCCCAAATGTCCAGCATCTCACCCACTGCTAGAAATGTTGCCTTGGATTAAATGTTGCTGATTGTCACTTTAGGTGTTCTAACCATTTTACTTATCTACTTCATTTTAATATCACACACATCTCTCCAGGTCAGACTGTTGTAAAAATGGCAATATATGTAAGATAAAAATATTTTCCAGATCATTTATGATCTATTTCCTTAAAATTAGGGAGTTTTTTAATGTTTTATTTATTTATTTTTAGAGGAGGGGAAAATAGGGAGGGAGAGAGGGAGAGAAATATCGACGTGTGAGGGAAACGTTGATCTGTAGCCTCTTGCATGCCCCTAACAGGGGACCTGCCCACAACCCAGGCATGTGCCCTGGAGTTAAACCAGCAGCCTTTGGATCTGCAGGCTGGCGATCCAGCCACTGAGCCACACCAGCCAGGGCAAAATGAGGTAGTTTTTTATTCCATGCTATGTTGTTTGGAAATTAGATTGCATCTGTGCCTTATTTTAAAGTTCAGTAATCTCGCTTAGAAAAAATATTATATAATCACTAAAAGAAGAAAATTTAGTTATTCATTTAAGAATCCCTGAATTTTAATCTAATGTTATAATGTTTTCTTGTTTCACTTGGTCAAAATAAGGTTGATTAGATTCTCACTTCTAAATAATATAGTAAAAAAAGATTATGGTACTTTTAAAAACAAATATTAAAAAACTCTCTAATATTGAAAAATAGATTGTGGATTTTTTTCTAAATAATTTTAATATAGTTTCATAAACTAATATAAAGCTTACCTGGGTTATAACAACAAATATACCACCTGTAATGTACTTGGTTGTCATTTTTCTCCATCAGAATGTGGTGAAAATCAGATTTTAATCCTCATCTGCTTGGTTCCTATTTTTCTTCTCTCTCCTGCACCTGCCTTTCCCCATTTCCTGGAATCCAGGTGAATCTGTGTCATTGCCCATTTCCTTTGTACCTGAGAATATAAGAGCTATGCCCGCTCATCCTCTGGTATCTGCAAAGGAAATAGCTGGTGCCAAAGAAACGCTATACAGCTGGCTCACTACTTCTTTCACTGGCTTAGTTTTAACTTCCTGAACATGAATGAAATGAAGTGTGTTCATTTGTTTATAGCATACTCTCAAATAGTGTAGTGTGTTTATAAAAATAGCATGTATTTAGTATTTTTAGAAATCTGACAAATTCAAAAAGCAAAAATCACCCATAATTCTTTTTTCTTTATTTATATCAATGACACTATTGCAGATGTCTTTATTTTCCCTGCCTTTGCCCACATTCACCCAGCCACCACCCACTTCCCTCTAGACATCACCACAATGTTGTCTGTGTCTATGGGTTATGCCTATATGTTTTCTGGCTAATTCCTTCACCTTATTTTATCTAGACCCCCTACCTACTTTGACAGCTGTCAGTCTGTTCCATATATCTATCTATGCCTCTGTTTCTATTTTGTTCATCAGTTTATTTTGTTTATTAGTCTCCACATATAAGTGAGATCATATGATACTTGTCTTTTTCTGACTGGCTTATTTCACTTAGCATAAAATTTCTAAGTCCATTCACGCTGTCACAAAAGGTATGATTTTCTTCTTTTTTATGGCAAAGTAGTATTCCATTGCATAAATGCACCACAGCTTTTGTATCCATTCATCTATCCACCAATGAGCACTTCAGCTGTCCAAATTTTGGCTATTGTAAATAACACTGCTATGAACATAGAGGTGCATATATTTTTCATATTGGTGTTTCAGGGTTCTTAGGGTATAATCCTAGAAGTGGGATTGCTCAGTTAAAAGTCAGTTCTATTTTTAATATTTTGTCAAATCTTCATACTATTTCCCACATTGACTGAATTAATCTGAATTCCTACCAACAGTGCACTAGGGTTCCCTTTTCTCCACATCCTCACCAACACTTGTTGTTTGTTGATTTATTGATGATGGTCATTCTGGTAGGTATGAGATGACATCTCATTGTGGCTTTAATTTGCATCTCTCCGATGATTAGTGACATTGAACATCTTTGTACATGTCTATTGGCCATTTGTATGCTTTCTTTGCAGAAGTGTCCATTCAGGCCCTTTATCCATTTTTAAATTGTTTGTCTTACTGGTGTTTAGTATATAATTTCTTTACATATTTTGGAAATTAACCACTTACCAGATGTATCATTGACAAGTATGTTCTCCCACACAGTGGGTTCCCTTTTCATTTTGTTGATGGTTTCTTTTGTTGTGCAGAAGCTTTTTAGTTTGATGTAGTCTCATTTATTTATTTTTTCTTTTATTTCCCTTACCTTAGGTGACATATTGGCAAAAATTTTACTGCAAGAGATGTCTGAGATATTACTGTCTATATTTTTTTCTAAGATTTTTATGGTTTCATGACTTACATTTAAGTCTTTTACCCATTTTGAGTTTATTTTTGTGTATGGTATGAGTTGGTGGTCTACTTTCATTTTTTTGTGTGTACCTGTCCAATTTTCCCAATACCATTTATTGAGTAAACTATATTTACTCCCTTCTATGTTTTTGCCTTTTTTTCAAATATTAATTGATTATAAAGGCATGAAGTAAGTTCTAGGCTCTCCATTCTGTTCTATTGATCTATATGTTTGTTTTTATGCCAGTATTAAGATGTTTTGATTACTATGGCTTTGTTGTATAAGTTAAGATCAGGTAACGTGGTTTCTCCATTTTTTTTCAAGTCTGCTGTGGCTATTTGAGTTATGTTGTGGCTTTATATAAATTTTTGGAGTATTTGCTCTAGTTCTGTGAAATATGCTATTGGTATCTTGATATGAATTGCATAGAGTATATGAATTGCTTTGGATAGTTATGGACATTATAATAATATTAATTCTTTCTATCCATAAAAATGATATATGCTTCTACTTATTAGTATCTTTGATTTCTTTCTTCACTGTCTTATAATTTTCTGAGTACAGGTATTATACATCATTTGTTAAATTTATTCTTAAGTATTTTTTTTTAAAAACTGTAAATGGGATTGTTAGTTTCTCTTTCTGATAGTTCCTTACTGGTGTATAAAAATGCCCCTGACTTCAATATTTATTTTTTATCCTACTACTTTACTGAATTCATCTATCAGTTCTAGAAGTTTCCTGGTGGAATCTTTAGGGTTGCCTATATAAAGTATCATGCCATCTGCAAATAGTGACAGTTTTACCCCTTCACTTCCAATTTGGATGCCTTTTATTTCTCTTTCTTATCTGATTGCTATGCCTAGGACTTTAGTACTGTGTTGAATAAGAGCAGGAAAAGTGGACGTCCCTGTGTTTATACCAATCTTGTTATTTTTTCCAGTTTCTTTAAGTGTAGAGTTAGATTGTACATTTGAGATTTTTCTTATTTCATAAGCTAATCCTGGAGTACTATACATTTCCCTCTTAGGACTGCTTTTCATTGTCCCAGAGATTTGGGGTTGCTGTGTTTTCATTTTCATTTGTTTCAAGGCATCTTTTCATATCTCCCTTGATCTCATTGTTAACTCATTCATTGTTTAGTAGCTTGTTATTTAGTCCTCATGAATTTGTACATTTTTAACTTTTCCCCCTATGGTTGATTTCTAGTTTTGTACCTTTATTGTCATAGAATATGCTTGTTATGATTTCAATCTTCTTAAATTTCTTGAGACTTGTTTTATGTCTTAACACGTGGTATATTCTTCTTCCATGTGAACTTGAAAATAATGTATTTTCTGCTTCTTAGAAGAAAAATCACCCAAAATTCTAATGAAATTTTAAAAAACATTTGAGAAATTAAAGAAAATACAAATAAGTGGAAGCATATACCATGTTCATGGATAAGAAGAATTAACATCATTAAAATTGATACTTTCCACAGCAATCTATAGATTCAATGCAATTCCTATCAAGGTTCAAGTGACATATTTCACTAAACTGGAACAATACTTCAAAATTTTATATTGAACCAGAAAAGGTCACACATAGTAATAGGGGTCCTGAGAAAGAAGAACAAAGTTGAGTGAATAATACTACCTAATATGAAACTGTACTATAAGGGACCATAGTAATCAAAAACAGCCTGGTTCTGGCATAAAAACAGACACATAGATCAATAGGACAGAATAGAGACCCCAGAAATAAACCCACAGCTTTATAGTCAGTCAATATCCAACAGAAGACACAAGCACATACAATGGGCTAAAGATAGTTTATTCAATAAATGGTGTTGGGAAAATTGGACAGATACTTGCAGAAAAATTAAACTAGACCACTTTCTTACACCATACACAAAAATAAATTCCAAATGGATTAAAAACTTAAGTGTTAGTTTCAAAAATATAAATATCATAGAAGAAAAGATAGGCAGCAAAATCTTAGACATTGCTCATGGCAATATTTTATTGGATATATCTACCCAGGCAAGGGAAACAAAAGAAAAAATAAATAAGTGGAACTCCATCAAACTTAAAAGGTTTTGCACAGCAAAGAAAAATATCAATAAGATAAAAGGACAACCCACAAAATGGGAGAACATATTCACTGGTACATCTGATAAGGGCTTAATATCCAAAATTTATAAAGAACTTATAAAACTCAATGCCAAACCCCCCCCAAACAACCCAATTAAAAAATGGGCAAAGGACCTGAATAGACACTTCTCCAAAGAGGACATACAGATGGCCAATAGGCATATGAAAAGATGCTCAATGACAGCCAGAGCTGGGCAGGGCAGGGCAGGGGAGAGCAAAGAGCAATGGGAGAAAATTGGCACAACTGTGTTAGAACAACAATTAAAAAAGCCCACAATGCAATATTACCTCACACCTGCCAGAATGGCTATCATTGATAAATCAACAAACATCAAATGCTGGCAAGAACATGGAGAAAGGAGAACCCTTTTTCACTATTGGTGGGAGGGCAGATTGGTGTAGCCACTGTAGAAAGCAGTATGAAGATACCTCAAAAAATTAAAAATGAATCTGCCTTTCAAGCCAGCAATTCCAGTCTTGGGAATATATCCTAATGAACCCAAAATACTAATTTGAAAGAACATAAGCACCTCTATGTTCATTGCAGTGTTATTTATAATTGCCAAGATATGGAAGCAGCCTAAACATCCATCAGTAGATGTGTGGATAAAACAACTGTTGTACATTTACATAATGGAATACTTCTCAGCTGCAAAAAAGAAGAAAATTTTACTCTTTGCAACAGTATGGATTAACCTGGAGAACATTATGCTAAATAAAATAAGTCAGTCATAGAAAGACAAGTACCATATGATTTCACTCATATGTGGAATCTAATAAACAAACTGAACTAACAAAACAGAAACACACTCATAGACAAAGAGCAGATGACACCTAAGGGGCAATAGAGAGCAGGGAGTGGAGGGACTGAGCAATAAGGGATTGTCCTTGTCATGGACAAGGACAAGTGTGGTGATTGTGAGGGGAGAGGGTGGTTGAGTATATAAAGGGACTAAATGGTAATGAAAAAATACAATAAAGACATTTTAAAATAAAAAATTAAAAAGCTGAAAAAATATATAAAACCAATAACAAAAAAATTTTGTAATTTCATAGGCCCCAAATAGCTATCTGATCACAATATTCAAATTGTGAATTTCTTTGATTTTTATTGTGGCAGCAAGTATAATTATGAGTAGTCTGTTCAAGAATTTTGTCTGCTTCTCTGAATTGATATCTTGAAATTCAGTCCAAAGTTAAAGAAAAGGCAGATTTGGGGTCTACTCTTGGCTGTGCGGATAACTCTTTACATAACTAATGGAAAGATGTTTATTATATTAGATTGGAAGGCACCATCAGAGAACAACTCACTTCTATATATACGGGGAATTAGCAAAGGGCATCTTCTGAGTCAACCTATTGCAGCCTTTTGTGTTTCAATGGTTTCCTGCAACCTAGACTAAAAGAATGTACAACAAATCCTCACAAATCATGGAATGGCATCCAAATAAAAGTCAGATATATTAGGGATAAGAAAAATATATTTTTACCTATTATTACTCTTCAAAAAGAAAAATATTAGCTTGTTTCTTTGCAAATCTTTATGTAATATTATATCTTTTTGTCTAATTAAACTATGAGAACTTTTATCTAGATCAGGAAATGGTAGCAATTTTCCTTCAGGTAAATAAGATAATAAAGTATGCACACTAACACTTATGATGACAGTGTGATATTTCTGTTTAATTAAGTTGCTTAGGCATTTATTTATAGAAACTATTTTAGGCAGGTTAATATTGTGACACTTTCCTCATTTTTCAAGAGTCCCAAAAAGAAGCCAAATTATTTCTCTAAGGGTGAACAGCTCCAGAACTAGAAAGCTCAACTTTTTAGAAAACTATTTTTATCATGGTAAAAAAAATAACAGAAGTTATTATCTTAATCATTTTTAAGTGTACAGTACAGTAGTATTAACTATATTCATATTATTTTTCAACAGATCTCTAGAACTTTTTCATCTTGAAAAACTGAAACTCTAGATCTATTATTAAATAACTCCCCATTTCCCTACCCCACAGCCCCTGGCACCACCATTCAATTTTTTTTTAATTCTATGAGTTTGACTACTTTTGATACTTCATATGAGTGGAATCATGGAGTATATGTCCTTCTGTGATTGGCTTATTTTGCTTAGCATAATGACCTTGAGGGTCATCTATGTTATAGCATGTGACAGAATTTCCTTTTTATAGCTGCATAATATTGCATAAATATACCACATGTTAGCAGCACCAAGAGGTGCTGCCTAAACAGTCACATAAATGAAAGTTACCAAAATAAGGCCAACTCAAGGCATTTATCCAGATACTGAGAGTGTAATATGAACATTGATTAAGACAACCATTTCCAAGCTTTTCCTTGGCAAGTAAGCTAAAATCTTACATATAGAACAGAGCAAATGTGTACCTTCTCCTACTGGGGAGGATGGAGGCAGAAACCTCAGTCTTCCATCTTCTTCCCACTCCTCTCATTGACTAAGGACATGGTGACCCTCATGGTCACTGTATGGAAGTGGGACAGAAGGGGCTTCTTTGGTGTTGGCAATGTTGTGTTTCTTGATCAGAGTGCTGGATACAGAAGCGTGTTCACTTTGATAAAATTCATCAAGATGCACGTTGAGGACATTATGCTAAGTGAAATTAGCCATGTACAAAAGGACAAATATTATATGATTCCACTTATATGACATACCTAGAATAGTTGAATTCAGAGAAACACACTCTCTGGGCCTGGGAAGAGTGGTATGGCAAGTTATTATTTAATGGGTATGGGATTTCATTTCTGGAAGATGAAAAACTTCTGGAGGTGGATGATGGCAACTGTTGCAAAAACAATGTGAATATACTTAATGCCATTGAACTGTACACCCCCAAAATGGTAAATTTTGTGTTATGTATACTTTGCCACAATTTTACACAATGGAATACTACTCAGCAGTAGAAAAAAGAAGAAGAAAATTTCACCCTTTGTGATGGCATGGATAGACCTGGGGAACATTGTGCTATGTGAAATAAGCCTGTCAAAGAAGGACAATATCATATGAGTCCACTCATTGAGTGAGGAACCCCTCAAAAAAGAATTTATTTATAAAAATTGTGTACTTATTCCTACACATTTAAACTTCAGTCACCTTCAAATACTCTCCATTCGATGCAATACACCTATCAAGAGTTTTCCCCACTGCTCAAAACAGTTTTTGAACTCATCAACTTTGATGTCTTTAAGTGCTTCTGCCATTTTTTGTTTCACCTCTTTCAGGTTGGTAAAATGTTTCTCTTTGAGGACTTTTTTCATCCAGAGAAACAAACAAACAAAAAAAGTTGCTCAGCGCAAGATCAGATGAATAGGATGGATAGGGCATGGGGTCATGCTCTTTTTGGTCAAAAACTGCTGAACACAGGGCAGTGTGGGCAGGTGCACTTGTAAATTACCCATTATGAAATAGACAAATGTGTTGAGAGAGCCTTCAAAAAAATTCACTGAAATAGAATACAGCCTCTCACAACAATGCCAGCTAGTACACTGATACAGATAGGTTCCTAAAATACTCACCTAGCAGGGGGAACTGTACCACAGGCGCCCACCCTCCAGAAGATAATTCTGTTTTTTATCTGGGTAGGTCCCCCTTTGTGGAATCTAATGAACAAACTGAACTAACCAAAATAGAAACAGTGTCATAGATAGAGAGCTGATTGGTAGCTATGGTGGGGTGGTTAGCAGGTAGAGGGATTGATCAAAAAGGAAAACAGACTCATGTACATGGACAACAGTGTGGTGATTGCTGGGAGTGGAGGGAAACGGGTTTAGGAGGATAAATGGTAATGAATGGAAACAAATACAATAAAAATAAAAGAGGAAAATTTATTAAGCAATATATTTGTAATTTGTACCTTTTTCTATATGTAAAGATTTTATTTTTTTTAACCTTGGCCAGTCATAATAGTTTCAATCATTACTCTCTGGAAATTTTGAGGCATGGTATTTTTCCGTTAGTTGGACTAGGAAATGTTTCTAGTTCGTGAAGGACTAAGGATAGTTCCTGCTTTTTCATCTCACCTCCCTAATGAAAAAAGAAAAAAAAAAACAACAAGATTTGACAACCTTGGAGACTCCCCCTGACTGTTATTTCCTGAAATTTGTCGGTGGCCATTTATGTTTCTATTTAAATAGCCCTCTTCCAAAATGATTTGTTCTGGCAGGCATGCCCTCCAGTAATGAGGAGACTCAGTTCTCACCAGGGTTTCCTCCCAATGAGGGGACCCCAGGGTTAAACTGTCATCTAGTGATTTCCAAAGCCAAGCTTTCAAAGATTCCGTGATTATCAGGAAACCTTCTTCAGCTGAATGGTTTTTTTTCTAACTTTCCTGTCAGCAGAAATAATCCTCCTTAAATAAATTGTTCACACTGGACATGGAAATCAAGGGAAAATGTTAGAAGATATTTATTTAAGATATTACTGCTGATTTATCATTATAATTTACTTAAGAAAACACTCATGAGCCACTTCTTGAAAAGAAAAATCACTTACTCATGAACTCATGAACCTTTGGTGAAGGTTCATAATTGCATAACACACACTAATTACAAAGAATTATTCAGATAACATTTAGATTTGCTACAGGTATCATCTGATATGACACTATTTAAACAGATTTAATTTGGGGGAATCGTATATGCGTGTGTTCTTAATTCTGTTTTCTGATAATAAAAATTAGAGGAAAAATTAATTGTAAGTATTTAAAACCCTATTTATTACATGTTGACTTGTCCATTTCTTAATTGTGTGAGTCAAAAAATAGCCAGGAAGTTAGAAATTCAGACAGTTTACAGATGAACTTCTTTTGCAGTAAGTACTTAGTAAAATAATGTTTTTGTGGCCTTTTATTTTAAACTTAATTTTATATTTAAAAATATTTGCTATGTTGACATAATAAAATATGTGCTGATTTTAAATGTTAAAATGAATCCACAGATGATTTCTGTTTCTATATGTATGTCCAAAACCAGAAAAACTAATCAGATTTTCAAGATCATCTGTTAAAGTTACATGTTTACATGGTATGTAAAGGTACTCTTCTTTAAGTTCAATTTGACCATGGCATTGAGAAGACCTATATTGATTTCACATCTAATTTAATGGGCCTGAATAATTTTTTTAAAGTTTAAAGGTTTAGCCAAGTAATTTTCTGTGTACATCAAGAATTAATTTAATTTCCCCTGAATTTACTATATGTATTATTAATCATAACATAATCCCAGTCCTCTTTAATATTTATTGAGAATTTCTTATTTCCCAGACACTATTCCTGCACTTTACATTTATAATTTTTTACTCCTCACATTAGCCCTGTGGGATATTACAATATTATTATTACTCTTAATTTACCATCGAGAACAACACAGAGAATTCAACACAAAGCTAAAGTGTGACAAAGCTAACATGTTAAATAGATCTAACTCAGGTGGCTGCTTAATTTCGTCATAGTTACGTAAGAGGCAGATGACATGGATAGAAGTTGAACACCTACAGAGCCTATGAAGTAGGACACTTTCATTTTTCTGGCCCCTCATGGTCTGACAGTTCCACATCAAGTCAGCAGCATATCCACTGTAATTTTGTTACAAAGTCTATAAAACCACTGAAGGTTCACTGGCTTGGGGACAGGGTCAGAACCTCTTTGCTTCATAACCTTCATCTCTCCATTTGTGCAGTTTCCATAGGCAATGTCCCACCAGCTACATAGAGAGCCGAGCTCTTCCCAGAGAGATGAAAGAGTCTGGCCAAGAAAATATGGTGCTCACTGGAGTCTACCCAATTTTCACTAAAAATAACTTTGAGGCTGAACTTCAGTCTTTCACCACTTTGGTGAAGTAGAATTTAGAAGAACATCTCAGTATTTCTTGATTTCACTTTTTGCTCTGAGGGAGAATGCTTCATGGTACAGTTGAATGGACCAGCTACCTTCAATTAAACTCTTGAACTTTCTTGGCTCCTGAAAATTTGCTGAAGGGAAATATCCAAAGATGCTAAATTTTAGTTTACTTTCAGAGCCTAAACTGATATCATCATCTAAATCTGCAGAAGATTCTGGCAAAGAGCTAAAGCCAGGATGAGCAAGGTAGTGCCTTCCTCCTAGGTTTTTGGTGAGGAGTAAAGGGTATAATGAATGTACGTGAAAAGCTGAGCTTACCTTTAACCTTCCGTAAGAAAATGCTTCTGTTCCAATACACTTTTAAAAAGCACTTTGTGGAATGATTACCATAGTAATGACTACTATGTTTATAACGCTTTCCTCATTAGAATTCTAACTTTATCATTAATATTTGTTTGCTTGCTTTACTGTATCGGTTCTACCTATATGTGCTAAAAAAAAGAGATCAACACTCACGTGAAAATTCAGTTGAAAAAAATTATTTAAATTTTAGCGCTCTCACAATTCAAATTGAAACTTCTTAGTCTTCTTTCCAATCAAACCCCAGTAAGCACAAAAAATCCTTTATTTGCCATTTTCTTCTTTGTATAAATATTATGTTATAGTTTATTGATTTAAATGTAACTTTAACAAGATATCTAGAATACCATAGTGGTCTCATTTATTTAATATTTGCCTTGAAAGTGGGGTTAATTTCAAAAGGTTTACCAGCAAGGTTACATATGTATGACATGTGTATGACATGTGCATGACATATGTAGTACTTACACATGTCTGGCATGTGTAGTGCTTACATATGTGTGACATGTGTGGTACAAAAGACACTAACTTTTAAAATGTCAACTCCTAAAAATTAAAGAGTTAAGTTGAGCTACATGGGAAAATGTTGAAGGAATCTGAATGATTAACAACACAACTAAGTGAAAACTAAGGACTAATAATGGGAAAGGAAAGGAATGTATTCTTCTTTTACAGGACTTCCAGGTTCTAAAAAACTTGAAAAGAGCTTATACTAATCAATAGCACATTACAAATCAATAGCATATTGATTATTAAAAAGTTTTATTGCAGATTTAAAATATGCTGCACACTAAATAAAGTTGACATAATTGTGATATAATACAGCCAACTATGACTGTGTACAGGAAACAAACAAATATTCTATACAGTTATTAATATTGTTCTATTTTTATGAGGGACTCCAGAGCAATCAATACACAAGAACATGTTATTGCCACAATTTCTTCACTTTGTGTTACAAATAACAAAACAGCATCAGCAGCTTATCTGTCCCTCACATGCTGCCACAGTCAGACCACATTTGAACCCAGTTTTGAGGCTGAATTTCACATCTATCCCAATACCTACAATTTAAATGTCAAACACTAGGAAGTATATTAGCAAAGATGTCCCACACTGAGATTTCTAATACACTGCTGGTAAGAAAAAGAATAATCGATAATATCTAATACCTAAAGAGATATTTTCAGATGGGGATACCTGGGTTTCCACTCCTAGGAATTTACCCAGTCAACACTTGAAAACCTGCTTCCTGAGACATGCACAAGAACATGCATAGTGGAGTTGTTTGTCATAGCCAAATACTGGGAACAGCCCAAATTCCTATTGATAAGAGAATGGATCCATATGTAATACACAATACACAATACACATACTGCTGAGTATTACTACAGAAGTTGGAATTGTTTAAAATCAATGCATTAGCATTCTATGTTTCTAATTGGATAATTTTGTTTTATCTAAGTTTATTAACTTTAAAAGTTTTGAAGGCTATGTACACCAAAAAACACCATCAAGAAAGTGAAAAGACAGCCAATGGAATGGGAGAAAATACTTGCAAATCATATCTTTCATAAAGGAGCTATTTAGAATACAGGAGTAGGCAAATGTAGGTTCACAGCTGCAACATTCTTTTGAGTTAACAAAGCTATTTAATAACCATAACCTACATGTTTTTTTTCATGCTAACAACTGTAGACCTACTTTTGCCCACCCCTGTATATAAAGAGTTCTTATGCCTCAGTAAAAAAGACAAGTAATTATTTTTTTCAAAAATAGACAAATGATCGGAATGGACATTTCTAAAAAAAGATTTACAAGTTAGTCAATGAGCACATGAAAAATGTTCATCATCATTAGTCATTAGGAAAATACAAATCAAATCACTTTTTCATACTTACTAGGATGGCTGTAATTAAAAACTCAGACAATAAGAAGTGTTGACAAAGATATGGGGAAATTGGAACCCTCCTACACTGCTGTTGTGAATGCAAAATGATGCAGCTTCTTTAAAAAACAGTCTAGAAACTCCTTAAAATATTATACACAGATTTCTTGTATGAGCCATCAACATAATTCTAGGAATATACCCCCTCCCAAACTGAAATGTGTTCACACAAAATCTTGTATAGAAATGTTTATAGTAGCATTACTTATAGTAGACAAAAGTAGAAAAACTCTAATATCTATTAACAGATGAATAAATAAGTAAAATATAACACTTATAGAATCAAGTTTCAGACAATAAGAAGGAATGAAGTACCAATACAATACACATGAATGAACTATACAAATGCTGTGCCAACTGAAAGAAATCAGACACAAAAGGTCACATATTGTATAATTTCATTTATATGAAACGATTAGAAAAGGTGAATGCATAGAGATAGAAAACAGATGAGTGGCAATCTAGGTCTGAGAGGTGGGGGCTGGATGGGAGGAAGGGGATTGACTGCTAATTGTTACAGGTGTTTCTTGGAAGAAGGCAATGAAAATATTCTAAAGTCAACTGTGATGATGGTTGTGCTATTCTGTGAATATATTAAAAATGATTGAATTTTACACTTTAGGTGATTTGTATGGCATGTGAACTATATGTCAATAAAACTATCAAAAAGGTTATATGCATTATCACACCATATATTCAAGTTTTAAAACAAATAATATAGTATTACATATTTTTTATACAAACTCATGTTTGGCAACAAACAGGCAAGGATGGTATTCCTATATTGAAAAACTCATACCGAATCATCAGAATACATGCCAACCTTTACAGAGCAGTGAGTGCTTAAAGAACATCCATTCTAGAGGCAGGGGAAAGATAAATGCCAAAGTTCAGACAGCAATTGCCTCTGTGCAGGGAGAGGGGAATGATGTCAGAGAGGGGACTCAGAAGCACTCAGCTGTTTCTTTAAAAGAAACTCTGTAGTAAATATCATAAAATCTTTGGATTTCATCAAAGTTGGTTGGTGAGTTAATGGACATTTGTTGTGTGACTCCCTATATTTTTCAAAGATTTCATTTATTTATCTTTAAAGATTTTATTTATTTATCTTTTAGAGGGTAAGGGAAGGAGAGAGGGAGAGAAACATCAATGTATGGTTGCCTCTAGTGCGTCCCCTGCTGGGAACTGGCTTGCAACCCACGCATATGCACAGATTGGGAATCACACCACGATCCTTTGGTTCGCAGGCCCACGCTCAGTCCACTGAGCTACACCAGCCAGGGCATCCTTATATTCTCTGTTTGCCTGAAATACTACTTCAGAGTTTAAAATATTCTACATTTCTATGTCTGTCTCATTAAAGGTCATGACAAATGCCTTCCCCTGGGGCCATTTCTTGCTGGTTGTTAAACATTGGTCAACATGCCACTTAATTTAGGCTAAAAAAGCCTGCCTATTGCCACAAAAGCAAGGACAAGAGGAGTCTTCATACATATGGATGAGGGAGAAGATCTCTCTAGGCACATTAAAGGTAAACCAAGAGCCCCATTATTTGGAGCAGCTGACATCCAGTTCTACTGAAAGATTTGCACTACAATTGCAGGAATTGTCAGTTTGAGCACAAATCAGAGGATTTGCACCCCTCCCCTCCCTACCTCCAGCCAGCCTGGTCCAACACACTTTAAGTACCACAGCTTGTAGCAAAGTTCAAGGCTGGTCAGAAATTTCCTGACCTGGAAGCAGAATGTTTAAGAGCATTTCTGGTAACTGTTAGTTAGAGTAAACCTTTCATTTCTCAGAGCAGGTTGCTAAAAGTTAAGTTTCCAGCATAGGCACATGGTGGGAAAGACTGGATCAGATATTTAATTACCTAATCGCAATATTCCAAAACCAAGAACACCAAACAATTAAAAAAGAAAATGAAGAACCTACTCTTTCTGGCCTTTTTCAACACATTGCTAGACTAGGTAAGCTTTAATGGCTTTTAAAATTTCTAAAGTGTACTGCAAATGCTGTAATTGAGAGTACTGAAACAGTTTACCAAATGCTGTCAAAGTATATTGAAAATAATTTCTGTATATTAAAAACAAGCTCCCTCCTTCACATTTACCCAAATTTTCCTCTCCCGCCAGTCTCCTTGCTTTTTTTGGGTACAGACTGCTAGGATTCAAAAGTGGAAACGAGAATAAAATGATGGGCCAACAGGAATAAACTGTGTGGTGGGCAGATTACTTCAAAGACGTTTCTGTGTTCCCCTAGTAGAAGACACTCCAAGCATTTGCCTACATTACATAAGCTGTTTTGAGAGTTAATCCTTTTCCTCAAGTGACTCATGGTCTTGCAGGTCCTTCCAGAGGGGATAAAAATACAATGGATTACGGCATTGCAGTGTCTGCAATTCCCAAGGAAGAAGTGGCTTTAGACATTTATATTCCCAGCTTGGCGACCGAGTGCCAGTGAGTGTGTCCGAAAGCAGTTGGAAATCGGACAGTTTGTGCTGCAATGCAAGGACAGGAAACATTGCGAGGTTCTGCAGCCGTGGTTGGCTTGAGATAATACCATTGTATAACCAGGCGCAGCGACCGCTCCCACCGCTGAGAGCCCGGGGCCTGGCGTCTGGCTCCTTGGCTGCAGGCCAGGCTGAGGTCCTGCCGTCTGAAGGCAGGGTGTGTGTCCCCTCCCAGGCGGTCCACACATACAGTGCCGGCCGCACCTCATCTTCCAGAGGAAATCTGGCCAGAAAGCCAGACTTCATGACTTCTCCGTTATGAGTCTTACCCACCCCCAGCCCTTGCCCGGGCTTTTGTTTTCCACTTGGGTGCAGTGGTGGTATTCATTCTGTGCTGGATAGGGATTTAAAGTCCCAGATAGTAAATGAGCTGATGACAGGGTTATTGGAAAGATACTGTATCTTGTCATGCCTAGCAGTCTTCACCATTAGCATTGAACCCTTGCTTTTTAGAGAAGCCCTAGCTCTCATCACTTCTACCTACCGCCCTTCCCACAGGGTTGTTCCATCAGGCAACAGCCCTTACCAAGGACTATTTTAGACGGATTTAGCAGCAATATTGTTTGATTTTAACTGGACATTGTTCTAAACACACAAAAGAGTTCAAGGATGTGGCTGTTGCGTTTTGTTCTTCTCCACCCTCTCCCCTCCCCAAGCTGTCAGGTTTCTCTGGGAAAATGGGATGAAAATATTTGGGGACATTTCCACAATAAAACACTCTAAATTTTTTTTAAGATTTCCTTTCCAGTCATGTCAAGATTGTAACTCAAATCTGCAGAAGTCAGGAAATTCCAAATTTATGTTGACACTTTCCCCTTAAAACCCTCAGCAGATGATAAACAGTGTAGAACTTCTGTTTCAATTAAAAAGTTCCAAATATGACACAGTTTGCCAAATTCTTCTAGTGAAAAGGTGCTTCAGAGTAGGAAAGAATGGTCCTTTAGAAAGCAAATATGATCTTCCAGGCCAATAATTTTTTTGAATAATTTCTTAGTACAGAAGATGAAATGGTCATTTCAGGTAGGTTGCTCCTAGATTTAATTTTTATAAGTGGAGAGTAATTATATTTAATATAATTAAACATATTATATTAAATTGTAATACATTTTGATGGACACAAATATATATGTATTATATAATATATTTGATGGAAGCAAATGAAAAGTGGTGGAATTTATCTTTGAGGTCAGTGGTTCTCAAGGTGAAAATGAGCACATGGCACTAACCAGGAGACTTTTACAGTTTGCCCCCTACCCCTGCCAACACGTCCAGTTAATGCTCAAAGGTTCTACCCAGCCCTGTAGAACACTCAGGGTGATGGCCTCACAGCAAGACAGGTACAGCTCCCCCTGTGCCTAGCAGATCCCATCGCTATTGGCTCTGAGCTGACAGCAAATTATTTGGCATATCTCACAGCCAGTTTCCTCATTTATAAATTGGAGGATGATTCTAGTATTTACCTCATGGGTTATATAAGATTAAATGAGATAATGTACGCTAGCACAAGAAAGTTCTTCTAAAAATTTCTTTACAAACATTAGTAAAAATACCAATCATCCAGATAATAGTATTTGTGGTGTTACAGAAAATAAGTATTATCACCATCAATATCTCAGAAGCAAATTAGAATACACTTTACATGAAAGCTGAAAGAACCCGACATTTAAACAGACATTTCTAGGGCCACAGAAATGACTAATTATACTGACAGAAATACACTGTAAAATGAAAAAATATACCTTCTCTGTCCAGGGTGTGAGAGACCCATCAGGTCGAAGATAACGAAAACAAAAAAAGCATGTGGTTTGCACATCATAACCAACAAACCAAAGCACACACACACGCACACACACTCACACACACATGGGCCTTCTAGGAGACAAAGAAAGTGAAAGAGAAAAGATCTGTAGATTAAAGAAAACCTGTGAGGAAGACTAGGTACAATGGCCATGGGGTAAAGCAAGCCCCTGCCCAGGAAAGCAGGGTCTTGCTCCTCTTTACCCACCTTTGTAAACCTGTGATCACTTGGCTGAGGCCTGGGACTGGGGAAAACGGTGGCAAAGCTCCAACAAAGCCAAGTGTCGACACCACATGTCTCCAATTGACAACATCAGATGACCCAGGAAAATTAAGTTATATTTTAGACTACGGCATGATAAGGAAATCTTAGAGGACTAAAAATGGCAAATGGTTGTCTTTCATGTTAAAACAGGTAAAAAAACAGTTCTGGCCTTTAAATAAATAGATCGGCTTCATTTTCATATCTATAAGGATATTATATTTTAAAGTCATCTGTCAATATAGAATCAAGAAGACTGTGGGAAGAGGAAACCATTCCAGGCCAACTTCATTTCCGTCCATGATAGACAGTGAGACCATATAATAAAGGCAGAAAACAATGGCTGTGAAATCTGAGGAAACGTGTGCCACCATCTGCTCACAGGATGGGGCTGTCTGCATGGGAGCAGGGCTGCCAGCCTTATCCAGCCTTTCTCCTTGCCTCAGCCTCAGGTCCCTTCTCCCTAGCCACCTGCCAGCTGGGGTTGCCTCTCCCTGACGTTTGCTTGCCTCTGGCTGTTTTTGCTTTTAAATTTGTCTCCAGCCATGTTTGTTGTTTTCTAGATAAGCGGCAGTAAAGATTCTGTGGAGAAATGAGGGTAGGATTTGAAGTCAGAGCAATAATGGATACCTAGCATTGTCCTTTACTTCTTGTGTGAACTTAGGTGGGTCACTGACCTTTTCTGACTCAGATAGCCTCTCTTTTCCAATGGGGATCAAAATACCATCCTTTCACGGTGACTCTGAGGATTAAAAATCAAGGGCATCTGTAATGCATGGTTCAATAAAGGTTTTATTTATTCCTAACTGCTGATCTCACATCTTTTGTAGCTCTGGGCTTTATCTGGGTCCTCTATCCTTATTCAAAGGTATGTTTATGCTTCTAAACCCAGTCTAATAATTCACTTTGTTGGACACTTGATTCTCTCCATGGGGTTCCACCATACCCATATTTTAGTTTGGATTGGGAAAGCAAGCCACAGCTCCATGATTTGGGAATGTTAGCAAAGAAAGTATACCTATCACTCAGGCAGCCACCCACTGCAGGGACCTTTCCTCCCTTATTTTTTACGTTTTCATCTAATTTCTTCCTCTTTTTCCCCATCTTTTTAATTCCTAAGCCTTGATGTTGACAGTGAGGAAATACACAAAGTCTACATACTTAGACCTGAGACCAAGATTAGTTTCAAGACTGATTACTGGGAATTCAAAAGACAAGAGTATTTAAATGCTGATTTAAATGAATTGGAATCCCAAAAAGTACAGGAAGGAGAAGCCCAACGCCTGTGCCCCTTGGTGTCTGACCCCAAGCTGACTTGGCCATATGTCACCATTTGCCTCCTTAAAGCTGATGCACCTGGATGTAGGCAGAGCTGGTAAATATTTACTTCTGCAGGAGGGAGGACACAGCAATTTCTGCACAGGGTAGGTGATGATGCAGCTCATCTCTGTGTCAATAGTGTAACAAACAATGATGATGTGCAATGATGGCACACTATCTGTTAGGTTCAGAGAAGAGAGCTACTGATGGCCATGACCTCCAGACTCCATCTCTATACCTTCCGGAGCAGTCAGCGCAGAACAGGCTGCTTTCAGCTTGGCTGTCAGCTCTTCATTTCATCATGCCATCTTCACAGGTCACTGCGGGTACTTTTCAATTTAGCCCAAAGGGTTTAAGAATTAATTAATTGTGTCCACTGCTTTCTTGTTATCCTCAGTCTGTCTGTACCTTCTGGCAAACTCTCTGCTAAAAGAAAAGAAAGAAGATGGGGGAGAAGACATGCTGAGATGATGAAGAAACAAATGTGCCAAAGAATAAGAAGCAGTAAACTGCTCTCAAATGCCAAAATGGACAACACAGAGTTGAAGAAACTGCCCCAAGATGGTCTGTCTGAGACAGGGCAAAACTTTGCTGCTGAAGAAAAGGGAAACCAGTACGGTTTCCTTGATTAACTATTCAGATTTCTCTCTCACTATTCCTTTCAGTTTGGGTAAGTAGAGTCTCAGAAAAACAAGTGAAATCAACAAACTGAATTTTTGGCACAACTGAGGGAATTACTCACCCCTTTCAGGCATATTAAGCTTTGCAGGACAACACGGTATTAGTTTATAGTAAATGACTTATGATGAATTTGGATAAAGGGTAGACAAATGTTCTTTGTACTATACTTAGAAATTTTCTCTAAGTTCAATACTATTTTGTAATAAAAGGTCCAAAACATAAAGCTAATACTTAAAAAAACACACCCCTGGTTATGACAGTTAGATAGCTAGTCACAACATAGGTAAACAATCTATTTGATACAGAAGTGATACCTTTCTTCTTTGGACATTCATTCAACCAACAATTACTGAGCCCCAGTGAGAGCCAGGTGCTTCTCTGGTTGGGGGAATATGGATATAAAGAAGAAAGGGAGAGACAGACACAAATCTTCGAGGTCTGTAATGTGATCCATTCTGAGTTTGGATGGTGACATGTGTTGTCCCAAATGAGCAGGGAGGAGGCAGGTGGACTCTCTGCAAGGGCTGGGCTGTTGGGAAGGCCTCTGGGAGGTGCTGCCATCAGAGCGAATCTTGTTGGAGAAAAGAACCAGCTGTGTGAACACCTGGGATGAGCACCCAGCCTAGGAAAACAGCACACACGTGCAGTGTTATGAAACAGGAACCAGGTTGGGGTCTGGAGGGACAATTAATTAATTAACATATTGATTAGTTAATGGAGAAAAACCTAAAGAATATAACTAGTTCAATCTCATCATTAAATAAGAGGGTAAACATGCCTAGGGTGTCTACTTGTTTATATCACATATATAGCTAATGAGAGAGTAGGACTAGTTCTAAAGTCTTTTGGTAGGTGGATTTTACAGTGTTTTCTAAAACAAATTTTTCTCTTTATTTCTTTTTTCAGTCTTCCCTAGGACATCTTCCTTGCAAGGCTTCCAGTCCTTGGACACACAATCATAAAAATAGCCCAAATCTTACATGTAGTGAAGATCAAACAAGAATGAAATAAAAAAATAATAAACCTATTAACCCAACCACAGCAGGTTAATTCTGAAGGGCGCTTATTACTGGCTGGTCACATGGAGTAATGGAGCGAGTTTAAATTTCATTATATACTCATTGGACAAGCAATGTTCACATGCCCAAGTATTTGTTAATTAGTGATCTAGAATTGCTAGACAACAAGAAGGAGCCAACCTGCAGCAGAATTTAGGAGCAGCAGGGTAGGTACAAAGTGACCATATCTTGATTGACACTGTCTTCAAAGATCTACTAATCCCAGTATCTATGTGAATTGTTTTATGACCCAAGTTGAGTTACCAACTGGGTTGGTTGTTGATGGAAAATACTCTAAAATAACAGCACTTAGATTTCTTACTTATCGTGATAAGATTAGAATTTACAGATAGGCTTCTGAAAACCATTCTGTTTCTTTTATGAGAGAATTAAATTGACACTGGAGGAGTAGAGAGAAGAAAACATTGCCTCCGTGAGTCAGGTGTCTGTGGCTCCCATTGTTCCTATATTAGGCTAGGTTTGATTTTCACAATCTAAAATATGGACAGAGTCAATCCAGAAAGTGAGTTACATTTTATTCATGATTGAAATAGTTATGAAAGGTAGATGCATGGTTGAAAAATATTTTCAAAGAAATTTAGCAAATGTAAATTTACTTCCCAGGAGATCTGAGATTCTCATTTCCCAACAAGGCTGTGTGATGGCCACCTTTGTCCATAGGGTTGATCACTAAACTTTGACACAAACACTTAAAAAGTGCTTTGTATTTATAGTTAGTTGTACTCAGTCAGTTGTGGAAATAATTTCTAAGTATATTTCTTGCACACAAAGTTCTAAGTGATGTGTAAAGTACCACAGTGAACATTTCCCCAGTAAACTGGTTGTAGGTATGGTTACACAGTGTCAAATACACCAGCTCTTTGGTTTCTGTGTTGGAATTCGAGAGGACTAGAACATGAAGCTCCTAATGGGATCGAAAAATAGTTTGGACAGATTTGGGAGACAGCTTTACAGGGTCTGGAAAGAGGAGGTGACTGAAAGCTATTGCTCTGAGACCAGAGAAAACCGCTTCTCTTTCTTCCCCCTCTCAGGAAAAAGAACATAGAAGGGGAGCAAGGAGAGGTAAAGAGGGCTGTTCTCCACCCAAACCCCAAAGGTATTATGCCCACCTCCATATTGTACCCTAACAATCAAATGAAGCAGGAAGAATTACTGTGATTATTAAACTAAACTCTGCATATGTTTTCCTTACTTGTAGTGATTGGACATATTGCATAGTCATATATGTATACGGCTCTAGAAACTAGAGACAATTTAAGAAATATGCATGAAAATAGCTTTCCTTATTTGAAAACTGAGACTATAAGTGACTAGAGCATTGCAAGGGGAAGGAGACTAAAGGATACTATTGGCAAAATTCAAATGAGAAATGTATGCTTGCTTTAAGGCAATAATCTAGGACTGGAAAGGAGAGAATAGGTATGAAATATCAACAAAGAATTACCATAATTTTATGACAGGACCTTGTTTTTACAGATTAGTCATCGAGTTAACTGTAAAGGGGATGGATCAAGCCAAGGCCACTTTAGAAAACTTTTGTTCTTCAGGTGATTGTTCAGAGTTGCCCTCCTGAATTTTAATTTGTCATTCCATGAACATGGATAAGTAATGACTTCTCTTTTTTTTTTTTTGCATTCTTTCTCTCCACTTTGTGAAACTCCTTTGACTCTCTCAGCTCTGGTTGAACAATGAAGTCAATGGCATAACTGCAACTTGAGGAGAGAAAAAGGAGTCCCTCAGGGTCTGCATACTCTTCTTCTCAAAGGAAATTAATTTCCATGTTCTTTAGTCAATGCCTAAAAGCATTGAGATCCCTATAACTGATGAAGTCCTGGCAGCGTAGACAGCAAATAAAAGGCCCAGGAAACATAAGCTTTTCACCTGAAGAGGCAAACTGCCTTCACAACAAACAATCCATCTCTCCCAATAAGAACTGAAAAAGATAAGGGTTCTGCTTCACCTACATCCATGCAGGGGCCTGGGAGTAAAAGTTTTCCATCTTAAACTCCAAGGACAGGTGTAAACAAAGGCTCAGAGCTTGCTTGGAGGCTGATTAAAAGAACTAATCAGAAGCCTTTCATCTCTGACCCTTTACCTTTAGTTCTATTCTGGGGTATGGAGGTGATAGGGCTTGTTTCTTTGTGCCCAAGGAAGCGACAGGCAGCCTGCTGATCAATATTCCCCTTTGGTAGTGTCTTCAGAACTTAGAAGAGGGGCCAGAAAATGAAGCAGAAATCAATAACTCAGGTCTAGAAAGAAGGAGGTGATTGTCAAATTAATTCCATTTCTAAAAGAGAAGAAAACAAAGGCAAACCTTTCTGATAATTAGGACATGAACGCACTTTCTAAAGAAGTGAGGAACTGAGAGTCTTGGGTTTTGGTCAGTTTGATGCCCAAGAAGAAATGTGACTAAATTTCTCAAATTTGATATTCTCTGTGCTGTTCACCATGTTTGATTTTCCAGTCATCACTAGTTGGACAATAACTTGTACCCAAAAAAACAAGAAAGAATTTCTGGCAAAAAACCTAAGGCTTTAGAAATAGTTACTTCAACAGATAAATGGGGAAGTTTGGGAGAAATCACAAAGCAATTAAAGACTGGAGGGGTTGATTTATGGGAAAGATTATTCCTTTGATGTTTAGTTGGGCTAATCAATGATTCCTTTTTCCTTTTTGACATGCATTTAGGAAATAGAAGATGAGTAAAGGATTAAGATTAATAACCTACAAATGGCTGAAATAATTTCACAGGAGATAATTGGCCAACATAATTGAATAGATCTAAGAAATTAATTCAAAAAATATTTCTGTCACAACATTTTGTCCCTCAGTCAACCCTCTTATGATTTCTTATATTGAATATACACTTACTGGCTCTTGGTTCTTCTAAAATAGAAAAAATTACAATTTAAATTTTTAATAGAAAAATGTTTGAAATATGAAAACAATTGTCTTTAAGAAACAATAAAAACTCACCCCATGAATTATTTAAAATTACATCAACACGTATCAGAAAGAGATGAAAGGACTGAATCTGTCTCTTCTGTTATGTAAAATCTCTTGTGGGAAATATGTTTTACAGTTTTTAAATGTATTTTTTATTGCTACCACTGCCACCCAAATTATTTCCTTTTTGAATTTAAAAATTTAATAAATTCACTCTTCTAATTAACAGAGGATTAAGATTTTAAGGATCTGATTCAGACAACACGGTATCTACTCAATTCTTATTTGATTTTTAAAAATTAAAAGCCATAAGCCAGAGGTGGGTGCTCAATTAGTTACATTATTACAGTTAGTACCAGCAAATACTCTGCTTGGTAGGTGTTTAGTGAACACATTCTATGCCTGTTATGCAGTGGCAGCCCACCTGGTCTTCCTCCTTCATCTCATATACACTGGATCATGCCACTTGCCAACTTAATCATGTCACTTGTCCTCTAAGTCCCTTCAGAGGGGATGTCCCTGACAGAACTACATCAAGCAGCATACGCAACTCCTGGCATACTTCTTGATTTTCCCAGAGTATCTATCGCTCTTTCGAGTCATATTATTTATTCACTTACACATTTGTTATTTGTCTTCTTCATTAGTTAGTCCGCTCAATGAACGAGTGACTGTTCTGGCTGTTTCAGGGTCCCCAGCATTTGCAGGGTCTCCAGCATGCAGCACAGGGTAGGCACCTGATGTACATTTGTTGGAAGAAAGGCAGGAAAGAAGAAAGCAAGGTAATAAAAAGAGAGAAGGGAGGGAGGAAGAGTAATGCAGGAAGCCATCACCACGGAGCTCTGGAATGGAGCAGGAATGTCACACTACGAGCTCCAGAAAAGCAGAGCCAAGGCCTCTCTCTTACCAGTACACTCCTTGTGCCAAGCACATTTGAAGATATTTTAGAGAGAATAGAAACTTAAAAAATAAGCTAAAATTTATGGTTAAGGATAATTACAAAAAGGTAAATGGAGTAACACAGTAGTCCCCCCTCACCCATGCAGGATATTTTCCAAGATTCAAAGTAGGTGTTTGAAACCTAGGATAGTACTAAACCCTATATTTTTCCTATACATATATACTTATGGTAAAGTTTAATTTATAAATTAGGCACTGTAAGAGACTAGCAACAATAATAGTAAAATAGAACAAATGTAACAATATACTATATAAGAGTTACGTGAATGTAAATTTATCCTAGAGTACAAGCTAGTGTGTATCAGAGATGGGGGCTGAGGACAGGCCATCTAACTCCAGGACTTGAGCTTATAACCACATGTGATCTAGAAACCAATGGGATAGGACTCCCACTTTCACTGGGAGACAAGGCTCACATAGTGGGGCATGAAGAACAGACCAGAAAACAGGTGGTGGGGTGGCACAGTCATAATGAGGGTATAGGAGAGGCAGAGGTGAAGAGTTCTGAAATAATTCTCCAGCTCATGAGGGTGAACTTGTCCATTGGAGCCTTTCCTGACTTTCTGTTTTATTCTGTGCTCCAAACACAGAACTCATCCAACAAATGTTTCTTGATCTGATAAGTAGGATGACTGTTAGGACTACTAATAAAAGTAGTGAGATGAGGTAAAAATGGTTGGGCCTAGGTCATTGAGACATAAAGGATAGAGCAATTATTAGAAATTTAGGTAACTTGATAAGGTGCATGAGAAAGATGGGAAGGACATTTAAGACAGAGACAAATTAGGGAATTAAGAAACTTCTGTGTCAACTAGAATAATGGAGTAATGATAAAATAGTAATTAATAAGATTAACAAACTATTAGAAATGATCATTGACAGATGAAATAATGAACAAATATGGTATACACATACAATAAAATATTGTTCGGCCCTAAAAAGGAAGGAAATTCTGATATGCTACAGCATGGATAAATCTGGCAGACATTATACTGAGTGAAATAAGCCAGACACAAAAGGACAATTACTGTACAATTCAGCTTATATGAGGTACCTAGAAAGTCAATTTTATAAACACAGAAAATAGAATAGAGAGGCTAGATAAAGTGAGGAAGAATGAGGAGTTATTGTTTAATGGGTATAGAGTAACTTTTGGGATGATGAAAAAGTTCTGGAGATGTATAGTGGCAATGGTTACACAACAATGTGAATATACCTAATACCACCAATTTGTACTTAAAAATGGTTAAATTGGTATATTTTATGTTTTGTGCATTTTATCAAAATAAAACAAACAGACAAACTATTAGATATGGGAGAGAGAAAAGTGAAAGATGGAAGATGGCTCTGCATTTTATAATTAAATGAATGGAGGATGGCTGAAAGGAGAGATCAGGAGGCTAGCTGAGATGCAGGAGGGTGTTTCTGGAGTGGATTTGAACGTGCCTGTGAACATTTCAGTTAACCAGCAAGCACTGGGTCTCCATCATCTGGCACTCAGTTAAGGAGAATACATGAGAGGGAGGAATTCACAGGGGTCATGATGAACAAATCAGGCGACAGGCTTTTGACACAAGCTTGCTGAGGTGCTTAATTCATTTATTCACTACTTGCATATTTCTAAGGGAAATAATAGACTTAAAATGTTGTCTGGGTTATAACCTTTGGGGTTACATCTTTAGGGCTGCTTTGAAGTAATTCATACAGAGAAAATTTATTAGTTCCTTCTAAGTGCCAGGAACTGCCTTGGGTTTTTTTCTCTGTGGATAAAAGCTCCTTCCTGAGGCTGAATTCCTTCATCCCACAGCACACAGCCTGGGAGTCAGACTGGGTGGATTCACCACAGAACACTCCAAACCTGCCTTCATATAGGCAACACAGGACCCAGCAGGACCATGCCCTTGGCACCACCCTAAGCAATCTTGATAAAATGAGTGACCATTTCTGTGGGCTCGTGGAGAGATTTCCAGATGCCTTATCTAGGCCCTGGAATCAGGCACCCACGCCTGACTCACCCCCATGTTTGCCAGCAGATCCTGGAGGCCCACAATGTGAGGAAATCAGCAATACACAATTGGGGAGGTCTTTTGTATGGCGACCAAGCTTCACTTTTCCTGGCTTGAAATAGCACTTATTCTATGGCAACATGACAAGCTGGGGCACCTCTATTCAGATGTTCAGTGCAACCTTCTACAGTTTTATGTTAAATTGACTGACAAGGGATGCTGCCTTTATGTTATAGTTTCATCCACAAAATGATTAAAACACCCATTCACTGTGGAGTACAGCAGAGGAAATGTAGTCAATAATGCTGTAATAACTATGTATGGTGCCAGGTGGGAACTGGAAATATCAGGGGGAACACTTTATAAAGTACATAATTGTCTAACTACTATGCTGTACACCAGAGACTAATACAGAATGGTGTTGAATGTGAACTCTAATTGAAAAAAAAAAGAATATAACACTGTAACATTAAAATTACACTGAAAATCTTCTGGATTTTTATAGAGAATGTAATTACTATCTTTAGTGTCAGATGGGTACTAGATTTATCAGGATGATCACTTCATAAGTCATATAAATGTCTAATTACTAAATCTAATATGATATTGTGTATCAACTATAATTCAGAAATAATAAATAACTCCAGGATTTGAGCTTATAACCACATGTGATCTAGTAACCAATGGGATAGGAGAAGAGTGAAGGATTAAGATTAATAACCTACAAATGGCTGAAATAATTTCACAGGAGATAATTGGCCAACATAATTGAATAGATCTAAGAAATTAATTCAAAAGATATTTCTGTCACAACATTTTGTCCCTCAGTCAACCCTCTTATGATTTCTTATATTGAATATACACTTACTGGCTCTTGGTTCTTCTAAAATAGAAAAATTACAATTTAAATTTTTAATAGAAAAATGTTATTTATTTTTTAAAGTTTTTTAAAAGTTAAATTTATTGAGGTAACATTGGTTAATAGATTTATGTAGGTTCTGGGCATACTATTATTCTATAACACATTAACCACATATTATATTATTTGTTCAACTCCCCAAGTCTCCTTTGATAACTATTTACCCATCCCCCCAATATCCCCATCTACCTCGCCTTACCTACCTTCGTCTCTGTTAATCATCATGCTGTCGTCTGTCAATGAGTTTTTTCTTAATCCCCTCACCTTTTTCACACAGCCCCACTATTTTCCTCCCCTCTGATAGTTGTGAGTTCTCTATTTTGTGTCTGTTCCCATTTTGTTTGTTAGGTTATTTTGCTTATTAGATTCCACATATTAATGAAGTCATACGTAGTTTTCTTTCTAAAAAAAATATATTTTTTGAAAACCACCCATCTACTTTAAGAATTTTTAATATCTACATGCCCCCTTTTATATGAATGTATTACCATCCAAAAATCTTACCTTAAATTTAAATAGTTGCAAAGGAGATGACTTCCAGTGTATTGAAAATATTTAAATCTGTAAATAAAACTTTACCTCATTTTCAAATGCATCCAGGGCAATACCAGTAGCACAGTTATTTAATAACTACCATTTTCTGTTTAAAATACTAGCACAAGATTTTCATAAACAGTCATAAATTTGACATAAATTTATTTTATCTTCAAAGTTACATTTCCAGTCTACATCTCTTTCAGAATATTATCCTAATGTAATATATTTATATGTTTGAGAATTTATTTTACTAATTATTTACAATTTGTTCCTAGAAAAATATACATAATTAAAACTTAGTATTTAAGTAAAAGACCTGTACTCAGAAAATTATATAACACTGAAGAAACAAATTAAGGAAGACACAAACAAATGGAAGCATATACCATGTTTACGGATTGGAATAGTTAACATTATCAAAATGTCCATACTACCCAAAGAAATTTACAGATTCAATGCAATATCTATTAAAGTACCAGTGACATACTTCACAGACATAGAACAAACACTTCAAAAATTCAGATAGAACCATAAACGACCCAGAATAGCAGCTGCAATTTTGAAAAAGAAGAGCAAAGTATGAGGGATCACAATATCTTATATCAAACTGTATTATAAGGCCACTGTAATCAAAGTAGCCTGGTATTGGCATAAAAATAGGCACGTGGACCAATGGAACAGAACAGAGAGCCCAGAAATAAACCCAAGTCTCTATGGTCAATTAATATTTCACATAGGGGGTAGCAACATAAAATGGAGTAAAAATAGCCTCTTCAACAAATGGTGTTGGGAGAACTGGACAGCTACGTGCAAAAAATGAAACTCGAGCACCAACTTATACCACACACAAAAATGAATTCAAGGTGGATAAAAGACTTAAATATAAGCCGTGACACCATTAAAGTCCTAGAGGAGAACATAGGCAGGAAAATCTCAGATATTTCATGCAACAATATTTTTACTGATATGTCCCCTGAAGCAAAGACATTAAGGAAAGAATAAAAAAATGGGATCTCATCAAAATAAAAAGCTTTTGCATGGCTAAAGAAAACAATATTAAGATAAAAAGAGAGCCAACTGTATGGGAAGGCATATTTGCCAATGATACCTCAGACAAGGGTTTAATCTCAAAAATACACAAAGAATTTACACAACTCCACTAAAACAATGTGATAAACAATGGAATATTATTTAGCCATAGAAAGGCATAAAATGCTGACATGCAATGTCATGGATGAACTTTGAAGACATTATGCTAATTGAAATAAGACTGTTATTGAAGGACAAATATTATATAATTCCACTTGTACAAGGTACTTAGAGTAGAGCAGTCAAATTCATAAAGATAGAAAGTCAAAACTAGTGGCAGGGGGAGGGATAATAGAGAGTTAGTTTTAGGGGGTATAGTGTTTCACTTTTAGAATATTAAAGAGTTGTAGAGATTGGTCATACAAAAATATGTATTAACGCTATTGAACTGTACACTTAAAAATACTTAAGAGAGTAAATTTTATGATAAATGTATTTTGTAACAGTTTTTATAAATTTTCATTAACTTTGTGTATATACTAAAATATCATGCATTGTACATTTTAACTAAGTCACTTGTGTGATGGGAATTATACCTCAATAAAGCCATTGAACATTTCTTAAATTCATAATTAAAATCATTATTTACTTTCACAATTTCTACAGATTAGAATTTAAGAGAGGCTGGTTCTGGTTTAGAGTGTCTCCTAAGGTAGTGGTCAAGGTACCAGTCAGTGCAGCAGCCACATCTGAAGGCCTGGCTGGGGCCAAAGGATCCACTAACAAGATAAATCATCACATGGCCGGGGCTGATTCTGGTTGCTGTTAAAAGGCCTCAGTGCCTCCCCACATGAGTCTCTCCCACTGTTGCTTGAGTAGCCTTACAACATGATGTATGCCTTTCCCCTAAGCAAGAAACTCAAAAAGAGAAACTTCACCATTTTCTAATCAAATAAATAACAGACGTTACAAGAATACATAGAGGTAAGTCTGGTATAGTCTAAACCAGGGGTATCCAAACTTTTGGCATCTCTGGGCCACACTGGAAGAAGAAGAGTCTTGGGCCACACATTAAATACACAAACACTAATGAAAACAACAACAACAACAATCTCATGACATTTTAAGTAGATTTATGATTTTGTGTTGGGCTGCATTCATAGCCATCCTGGCCCACATGCGGCCCATGTGCCATGGGTTGGACAACCCTACAACCCTTTTCTATACTTTCCGAGTGTTGATAGCTTCTAAAATATTGGTCATTGGATTGTATAGTAAGGAGACAAAATTCTAAAGAATCTCTAGGAAGTCTGATGTGTTGTTAGAGTGTTTACAAACACTTTAGAAAACCAGACCTCCCAGGAACATTTGGGACACATTTCAACTTTCACAATGGCCAAAGAGGAAGCTAATCTCCCAGTTTTAACTCCTGGAACTAATGGAACCAACAGAGAATCAAAGCCTTGAGGAGTGACCAAAGTACACATCAAATGACCAGGAAATTACTTATTGTGTTTATGCAAACTAGAAGTATAATGGTCTTTTTCCTAGGAATTATAGAAGAATATTTTGGCAAAGAAAGGTATCTAATTTTTCTATCTAGTACACTGGAACTGAGATTTAGCCCAATTTATTCTAATTTTTAGTGTTATCCAGAGATGAACATAGCTGAAATTAATGAAGTTATGTTTTAGGATCACCACTCATGTTGGCCCATTCCAACTTTAGAAGGGGCCTTGTGTTCAGTTGGTGTTATATTTTTAAAAATTTTAAAAGATAAGATGTTTTACAATAGTTAAGATTCCCATATCTTTCCACTTTCTCCTCCATCACATTTCAGCAGATAGTATTGGTGTGGTCTTAAACATTTTACTTCTGGCAATGATGGTAGCTTATACAAAATACTGATGTCAGTGAAAATGATGTACAGTTCATAAGACAACACTACAAGAAAACCATCAAGGACAAATTGAATGTGTGTTATCCATTCCAAAAGTGTTTACAAGTAGTGACTTCACAAAAATATTTTTAGTGTCCTAAAATCTTACACTCATAAATAAAAGAAACTTGATAATAATTGTTAAGATTTACATGATATTACCAGTAACATGTTGTGAAACTGAAAAAAATGTGTAGGTAATTAGTCAATAATATTGTAATAACTGTGTATGGTGTCACCTGGGTACTGGAACTATCAGGGGAATTACCTTGTAAAGTATATAATTTTCTAACCACTATGTTGTACACCTAAAAACTAAACCAAATAATATTGAATGTCAACTGTAATTGAAAAATAAAATTTTAAAAACTTAAAAAATATCTGTCAACCATGTTAAAGGAAAGTCTATATTATCTTTAGGGAACATTCTGTTATAAAATCAGTGTTAGAGAAGCACTTAAAGAGTATGTCATCAAAAACATAGGCTAAGTGTTTTAGAGATATGTGAAATAATTAGTGAATAAAATATATTGTTTTTATTGATTTGGGGATCTTTTTGTGATATGTTGTTAACTTTTTTAAACTTATAATTTATAGTGCTTCTTTTCTCACTAAAAAGAAAAAAATTTATACATAGCACATCCATATACACAGAGTACTGAAATAATGAAAGTACAGATGTAATAATATTAGGTATTAATTTAAATATCAATAGTGTTTTACTGTAATTATTGCATTTTATAAAATTCTGACAGAATAAGTACATTAAAATATTTATTTTTGCTCATATTTTGGCTATCTCATTGTTATTTTAAGAGATCTGATTTGTTAATTTACAGTTAAGATAGCATTTGTCTCATCTTTAATATATCACCTTTCTAAATAAAAATATTTACTTCTTTTAATATTTTTAATTAATGGCTATATGCTTATGTTACACCTAGCCAAAATATCTAAAATGCCTAAATAAAATTATATTAATAAAAATTAAAATATCCCTATTTATTATTAATGCCGAGGCATCATAATAAACTCTGAGTTATAATTTCTATAATTTAAGTTTATGTCACTTGCCTATGTGTTATTGGTGGGAAAAAAGTCATTTACTAAACACACAAATTAAAATGTCAGCCCTAGAGGAATACTATGTATTCAAACTATCTCAGAAAGATAACAAATTAACATTCTCTAAAAATCATTTATTAGTCAAGAATTTTCAGATTGCAAATGACAGAAAACCCAACTGAAACTGAAAAAATCCAACTGAAACTGATGAAAAAAAGCTTCCTGGTCATAAGTAGGATGTGTAGGGAGAGGGACCTGGCAGGGCATGCAGGCCTGGACTCCATCCATATTACAGCCTTGCTTACCTCTGGGTTGGCTCTGTTCTCAAACAGACACTCCCGTCCAACTCTGAGATTACAACTCACAACTCCAAACCTAGCAGAGAAAAGTTACTGTGCCTTTCTCTCAACAGTTGGTTTCTCCTTAGCTTTGATAAACCTACTTAGATACCCAGCACTGGAGCCAGAAAGGGGCACTATGCAGATAGGCCAGGGCTGAGATGGGATGTGTTTTATTAAAGACAGGAAAAAACACCATAGACAGAAAATGAATTGCTCAGTATGAGTATGAAGTGTAAAAGAATCTATCTGATATTAAACTTTAAAAAGTGGTTTTATAGATGCTACCTCTGAGACATCGTGTGTGTGTGTGGTTTATTTGGTAAGTGGCATGTGGCATGTAGTATGTGATGTGTGGTATGTATTGTCCATGGTATATGTAATGTATATGTGTTTATGTGGTGGTGTATGTGATGTATGTGTGGCATGTGCTGTGTGTGATATAGATATGTATGGTGTGTGTGATGTGTGTGCTTATGTGCTTGTATGCTATGATGTGTGTTTGGTGTGTGTTGTACATGGTATATATCTTATGTGTGGTTTGTGTGTGTGGTGTGGTGGGTGTAATATGTGCATATGATATGTGGTATGTGCTGTGTTGTATGGTACGTGTGGTAGATGTATGTGCTATGTGTGCTCATATAGCATGTGTTGTATGATAGGTGCTGTGGTGTGTGTGGTATGTATGATGTGTGTATATGCTGTGTGTGTATTTCTGCTGCCTACATGGAAAACAGAATATTCCCAGTAAAATATTTATGGTGGTCAATGGCATTAGAGAGATCTTCCAGTGCTGTCAGAAATAAAGCTCCGATAAGGTCATAGTTAAATGTTAAAGCACTATAAATTAGATGAGAAAAAAGCCGCCTGGCAAAGCAAACAGTATGGGTGGGAGTTGAAAGAGAGAAACATAGTATACAGAGTCTAAAGTGGACATGTTGACATTTCATGCGGTTCACTAACTCTACTTTGTGGCCTTCATAAATTTCACTCAGAATTACAGTCAGTGAAATTAATGAAATCACAGGCTGTTCAACAAAAGAAGTATCAATCTATAGTTTCCCACTGGGTCAGTGAGACCTCAACTTATTACAGCTATGCTTCATATCATCAAGTGCTGGGCACTGAGTTTACTTAAACTACCAGTAAGGGCTTTCATGCAAATTCTTTGTATTGATCTTTCTCAACAAAGTTCAGGTAACTTTTGGAGCTGGAAACCCTGATTCAAAGGCAATCAAATAAAAAACCTTGGGTCTAGCAAATCAGTTTCAGTCTTTACTTTCCTCCTTCAAATTTCTTAAAAGCTGTTTGTTTGTAAAAATATTTGTTTTTTTATTGTTCCAAATAGAAGAAAATGGAGAAAACAATTGCTCTTTAAAACACATCACTTCCTGCATACAGGTCTTTTACCTCCTTGGTTAGGTTTATTCCCAGATATTTTATTTTTCTTTTTGCTATATCGAATGGGATTTTTTCCTTGATTTCTGCTTCTGCTGATTCATTGTTAGTATACAAAAATGCCTTTGATTTCTGGATATTGACTTTGTATCCTGCTGTTTTGCCAAATTCATTAATTAGTTCGAGCAGTTTTTTGGTAGAGTCTATAGGATTTTCCATGTACACTATCATGTCATCTGCAAATAGTGACAGTTTTGTTTCCTCCTTTCCTATTTGAATGCCTTTTATTTCCTTTTCTTGTCTGATCGCTGTGGCCAAAACTTCCAAAACTATATTGAATAGAAGTGGTGAAAGTGGACATCCTTGTCTTGTTCCTGATCTTAGTGGAAAAGCTTTTAGTTTTTGCCCATTGAGTATGATATTGGCTGTAGGTCTCTCATATATGGCCTTTATTATATTGAGGAATGCTCCCTCTATTCCCACTTTGCTGAGTGTTTTTATCATAAATGGGTGTTGTACCTTATCAAAAGCTTTTTCTGCGTCTATTGATATGATCATGTGGTTTTTGTCTTTGCTTTTGTTTATGTGATGTATTACATTTACTGATTTGCGAATGTTGAACCATCCTTGCATCCCTGGGATGAATCCCACTTGGTCATGGTGTATAATCTTTTGGATATATTGTTGGATGCGATTTGCCAATATTTTGTTGAGGATTTTATTATCTATGTTCATCAGTGATATTGGCCTGAAGTTTTCTTTCTTTGTTGTATCTCTATCTGATTTTGGAATTAGGATGATGCTGGCTTCATAAAAGGAGTTTGGGAGTTTTCCATCCTTTTGCGTTTTTTGGAATAGTCTGTGAAGAATAGGGGTTAGCAGCAATTCCACTGCTAGGATTATACCCCAAGAATCCTAAAACATCAATATCAAAGAACCTATGCACCCCAATGTTCATAGCAGCACAATTTACAATAGCCAAGAGTTGGAAGCAACCTAGGCGCCCATCAGTAAATGAATGGATCAAAAAATTGTGGTACATATACACAATGGAATTCTATGCAGCAGAGAGAAAGAAGGAGCTACTACCCTTTGCAACAACATGGATGGAACTGGAAAGCATTATGCTGAGTGAAATAGACCAGGTGTTGAAAGACAAATACCATATGATCTCAGCTTTAACAGGAAGCTAAACAACAAAACAAACAAGCAAGCAGAATAAAAATAAAGACACTGAAATAGAGAACAAGTGGGCAGCGACCAGAGGGGAGAGGGAAGGGAATTTAAGGGGAAAAATGGGGAGGGATTTTGAGGAACAAGTATGAAAGACACAGGGATGAGGACTGGGGGGGGGGGAGGAAATGGGAGGGAGGTGGGGAGACGGGGCGGGGGGGCTGGGATGGGAGAAATAGACAAAAAACTGTACTTGAAAAATAACTAAATAAAATTAAAAAAGAAAAGCCCTAAAAAAACCACATCACTTCCAAAACTGGAGATAAAAGTAGACATTATAGAGATGTTATTACATGTGTTTATTTCCTGAAGGCTATTGCATATGTATCCAAATGTATATGTGAGTCTGAGTGTATCAATAACAGACTGAACTTGAAGACATTTTAAAGAAAGGTTCTACTAGTACACCTTATTGATTTTCCACAATAAAACATAGATTAGAAAGTAGAATTTTTTTTTGGTTATGTAAAAAATTTATATGCAGTATATCAAATATAATAGTGATCAAGTCTCATATTAAAGGAAAATATTACATGCTTGTTATAGATCAAAAAACAATAACAAAACTGAGACCAAATTTACACTGGAAATTGAAGATTTCATTTCATATGCCAGGTCTACAATTTACTGCTTAGAGATATAATTCAGGTTATTATGACCTCTATTTTTCTATGCGGAGATGCCTGTTCTCTATTATTTTAAGACAGTGATTCTCAACCGGTGTGCCATAAATTTTTTTAAATACACAATACCTGACTATTTTGTCAGAGATACTGACTTCTTTTTCCTTAGAATGTCAAATAAAAAATGACAACAGAAGATGGACGCATAGGTAGACACAGTTTGCCTCCTCGTACAACCAAAAGAAGAACAACTAATTTTTTTAAAGTAATCAGAATTGCCAGAAACTTGAACTGTATGAAAGTCCAACAACCAAGGAGTTAAAGAAGAAACATTTATCCAAACTGGTAGGAGAGACAGAGATGGGCAGAGGACATGAAGAGGACTCTCAGCAAGGTGGTGGCTGGTACAGCGGGTGAGGTGGTGGCTGGTGGAGTGGGCAGTCTCCCATTTGTGTGTGGATAAACTGGGAGGAACAACTGGGGAGCAAGGCAGACCACAAAACCTAGGGTTCCAGTGTGGGGAAATAAAGCCTCAAAACCTCTGACTGAAAAAACCTATGGGGGTTGAGGTAGTGAAAGAAACTCCCAGCCTCACAAGAGAGTTTGTTGGTGAGACTCACAGGGTCCTAGAACTTACATAAAACCACCTACCTCGGAATCAGCATCAGAGGGGCCCGATTTACTTGTGGGTAGTAGAGGAAGTAACTGAAAGCTGACCGAGAACCGAACAAGTGGCATTTTTCCATCTCAGACCCCTCCCCCACATATGGCACCACAGCAAAGCAAAGTGGGTTGTCCTGCCTTGCCGAATGCCTAAGGCTCTGCCCCTTATACTTAACAGGTATGCCAGAACAAATAAGTATGGCCCAAATGAAAGAACAGATCAAAGCTCCAGAAAAAATACAGCTAAGCAATAAAGATATAGCCAAACTATCAGATGCACAGTTCAAAACACTGGTAATCAGGATGCCCACAGAAGTGGCTGAGTATGGTCATAAAATAGAGGAAAAAGTGAAAACTATAAAAAATGAGATAAAGGAAAATGTACAGGGAATCAACAGTGAGGGGAAGGAAACTGGGACTAAAATCAATGGTTTGAACCAAAAGGAAGAAATAAACATTCAACCAGAAAAGAATGAAGAAATAAGAATTCAGAAAAATGAGGAGAGGCTCAGGAACCTCTGGGACAACCTTAAACATTCCACTATCTGAATCACAGGGGTGCCAGAAAAAGGAGAGGAAGAATGAGAAATTGAAAACTTATCTTAAAACATAATAAAGGAGAATTTCCCTAATCTTGCAAAGGAAATAAAATTTAAGGAAGTACAGGAAGCTCAGAGAGTCCCAGAAAAGCTGGACTCAAGGAAGCACACACTCAAGGCACATCATAATTACATTACCCAAGATTAAAAATAAGGAGAGAATCTTAAAAGTAGCAAGAGAAAAGGAGACAGTTACCTACAAAGGAATTCCCATTAGACTATCAGCTGATTTCTCAAAAGAAATTTTTCGGGCAAGAAGGGGCTAGAAAGAAGTATTCAAAGTCATGAAAAGTAAGGACCTACATCCAAGATTCTTCTATCCAGCAAAGCTATCATTTAGAATGGAAGGGCAGATGAAGGGCTTCCCAGATAAGGTAAAGGAGTTCATAATCACCAAGCCCTTTTTATATGAAATGTTAAAGGTACTTATTTAAGAAAAAGAAGATGAAAAATATGAACAGTAAAATGACAACAAACTTACAACTATCAACAACCTAACCTAAAAAATAAAACACAAAAATGAACTAAGAAAACAACTAGAACAGGAACAGATTCACAGGAATACAGATCACATGGAGGATTATCAGCAGGGAGGGGGAGTGGGGAGAATGGGGGAAAAGGTACAAGAAATAGGAAGCATAATTGGTAGATATGAAATAGACAGGGGGAGGTTAAGAGTAGTATGGGAAATGGAGAAACCAAAGAACTTATATGTATGACCCACAGACATGAACTAAGGTGGGAAAGTGGTGGTGGGAGAGAAGGTACAAGGTGATGGGGAATAAAGGAGAGAAAATGGAACAACTGTAATAGCATAATCAATAAAATACATTAAAAAAACAAAAAAGAAAAAAATCATAACAGCCGACACAACAATAGCCATCCAGTATGAATGCCCTGTCTTGAGCCATAAAATATATAGTTCATATAATAGAGTCCATCTTATTGTTCATTTCACATAATAAGGTGTGTCTGATTGGTTAATTCTTTTTTTTTTAAGATTTTATTTATTTATCTTTAGAGGGGAAGGGAAGGAGAGAGGGAGAGAAATATCAATGTATGGTTGCCTCTCATGTGTCCCCTGCTGGGAACTGACCTGCAACCCAGGCATGCCCTGACTGGGAATCGAACCGCGATACTCTGGTTCGCAGGCCCATGCTCAATCCACTGATGATTGGTTAATTATTGGTACCAGAAATCCTTATATACAGGTAGAGGCACCTGACTTTTTAAAAGTCATTTTAGAGCAAAAAAGGTAGGTAGTTCTTTGGGTTTTTAAAATATAATTTGTTAATTATGCTATTACAGTTGCCCCATTTTCTCCACTTCACTCCCCTCTGCCCTGCACACCCCTTCCCACCCACATTCCCCCTTCTTAGTCAATGGTTTATACATATAAATTCTTTGGCTTCTACCTTTCCTATACTATTCCTACCCTCCCCCTGTCTATTTTCTACCTACTACTTATGCTACTTATTCTCTGTATCTTATCCCCCTCTCTCCCGCTTCCACTACCCTATTGATAACCCTTCATGTGATCTCCATTTCTGTGGTTCTCCTTCTGGTTCTAGTTGTTTGCTTAGTTCATTTTTGTTTTTGTTTTAGGTTTGGTTGTTAATAACTGAATTTGCTGTCCTTATACTGTTCATAGTTTTTATCTTCTTTTTCTTAGATAAATTCCTTTAACATTTCATTTAAAAAGGGCTTGGTGATAATGAACTCCTTTAACTTTACCTTATCTGAGAAGTACTTTATCTGCCCTTCCATTCTAAATAAAAGCTTTGCTGGATAGAACAATCTTGAATGTAGGTCCTTGCCTTTCATGACTTGGAATACTTCTTTCCAAACTCTTCTTGCCTGCAAGGTCTCTTTTGAGAAATCAGCTGACATTCTTATGGGAACTCGTTTGTAGGTAACTGTCTCCTTTTCTCTTGCTGCTTCTAAGATTCTCTCCTCATTTTTAATCTTGGGTAATGTAATTATGATGTGCCTTGGTGTGTTCCTCCTTGGGTCCACCTTCTTTGGGACTCTCAGTTTCCTGGACCTCCTGGAAGTCTATGTCCTTTGCCAGATTGGGGAAGTTCTCCTTTATTATTTGTTCAAATAACTTTTCCACTTGTTGCTCTTCCTCTTCTACTTCTGGTACCCCTACAATTTAGATGCTGGAACATTTAAAGATGTCCCAGAGGTTTTTAAGCCTCTCCTCATTTTTCTAAATTCTTGTTTCTTTATTCTTTCCTGGTTGGATGTTTCTTTCTTCTTTCTGGTCCACAATGTTGATTTGAGTCCCAATTTCCTTCCCATCACTATTGGTTCCCTGTACATTTTCCTTTATTTCACTTATCATAGCCTTCATTCTTTCATCTAATTTGTGACAAAATTTGACCAATTCTGTGAGCATACTGATTACCAGTGTTTTGAACTGTGCATCTGATAGATTGGCTATCTCTTCAACACTTAGTTGTATATTTTCTGGAGTTTTGATGTGTTCTTTCATTTGGGACATTATTTTGGGGGGGTCTCAACTCTCCTGTTATGTAGTAAGGGGCGGAGCCTTGGGTATTCACCAAGGTGGTTAACCCCTGTTGCTGCATTGTGACGCTATATGTGGAGAAGGGGTCAGAGAGGGAACAGTGGCACTTGCTCTGCTCTGATGGATTTCATCCACTTCCCCCACTACCCATAAGCAAAGTGGGTTCTTCTGGTGCTGATTCCTAAGTGGGTGGGTTTGCATACATTCTAGGATCCTGTGGGTCTCTCCAATAAACTCTTCTGTGAGGTTGGGAGTTTCTCCTGCTGCTGCCCCAACCCCCACAGGTGTTTTTAATCAGAGGTTTGAGGCTTTATTTCCCTGCACTGGAGCCCTGGGTTGCATGGTCTGTTTTACTCCCCAATTGTTCCTCCCCGTCTATCTGCACTTGAAGGTGGGATTGCCAGCTCCACCAGCTGCCACCTTACTGGGTCCACCAGCAATTGCCTTGCCAGGAGTCCTCTTTGCTCTGCTACTCATCTCTGCCCCTCTAACTGGTCTGGACAAATGGTTCTTCTTTATCTCCTTGGTTGTCAGACTTCAATACAGTTTGATTTTCTGTTAGTTCTGGTTGTTTTTTGTTTTTAAATTGTTGTTGTCCTTCTCTTGGTTGTGCAAGGAGGCACAGTATGTTTACCCATGCCTCCATCTTGGGCAGAAGTCTATTTGTTTTTTTTGTAAATCAATTTAAATTATATGTATTTCTTGTCAGATCAGCAAAAAATATAATACACTTTTTGGTGTGCTGAAGAATCTTAGTAATTTATGTGTGCTATGAAAAAGTTAGAAAGTCACTGTTCTAAGATATGAAGAGCTAACAGTGATCCTAATAAAGAAAGAGTTAATGTTCTGTTCTCACTGTTAAAGAATTTAAAATTTTTCTTTCTATTGGGGTTTCTTTCTATGAATTCAGTTGCCTTAGTCTTGCCAGCATAAACCCCTCTTTCTGTGTAAATACAGATCCTTCTCTAGGATCATTATAGGTTTTTGTTCGTGCTTCCAAATCATTGTTGAGAAATATTCTATCTAGCTTCCCTGACACCTGTCACCTTCTGTGTCTGGAGACCATCTTCACTTCCATCAAGGAAGAGATGGAATATTTTTTCTCACAGTGAGGTATCCCTTGTTTAGCTTCAGCAACACTGGTGGCAAAGCCTCTCACCTAAAATGACATTAAAATTGCACAGGTTGGAGCTGAGAGGCACAGTCCAACATGGTTGCCAGTAGGGCCCTGATTCAGAGGCAATGGCAGAATTCCCATTTTCCTGATTGTAAAAGACACAGGCCAGCACTGAACATTTCCTGGTAAAAGTTTTGCCAATGGTATGGTCCCCTGAGGCTGGCTCTGCCTGGCACTAATTCAAGTGCTTTTTAGAGATAACTAATTTAAAAATAAAAATAAAAGAAATAAAAAATAAAGGTTGAGAATCAGGAAGTAGGAAGAGAAAATGCTAAAGGTTACCATTTGCTGAGAACTATTCAGCAATAGTCTCAGAGTAGCATGGAATTCAGCAGTACAGGTCCTGCTAACATCCTACTGTCAGATGTGAGATACAGTATTGAAAACTGGTATTGTGAGCAGGGTTAGGACTTTCTGACTAATGCTGTGGCCACATCAACATCCACAATATGCCATTGCTTTTTTTTAATCCAACATTTCATGTGAGGAGTGGTGTCATGTGAAAGAGGAATAAATGTTTCCACAATATTTTATTGGTAGTTACAACTATGTTAAAGGTAGTTAAATTGAGACCCAGGAATGTACAGGACTCAAAGGGGTGAGCCTGTGCTGTTCTTTGGTACGGAATTTAGGTTTCCTGAGTCCCAGGTCTTCCTCCACTATACTCTGCCTTCTTGGTTGGATCTTCTGCTTGTCATCCATTTTGCTTCCACCCCATCTTCCCACCTTTCAAAACAGGTATCTAATTTCTCTCAAGTCTGGTTGTTTCCAACTTTAATCTTATATCAACTTATCTTCCAGATCAGATCACAATTAAATCTTTGACGTGTCTGTGTGTATATATACACTTGTAGAATAAAAAATACTTCCAAAATAGAAATAAAATATGTACTACTGGAACTAATAAAAGATTTTGTTGTTAAATAATGATCATCTTTTCTAGAAAAAAGTCTTCTTATATGTGGAATATAGTTTTTACTTATGTGTGAAGTCTAAAAAACAAAACAAATGAACAAAAGGAAACAGAGAATGAACTGATGATTTGCCAGCAAGAGGGGCAAAAAGAGTTAAGTAGATTAAAAGGTACAAACTTCTAGTTTTAAAATGAGTAAGTCACAGGGATGTAATGTACAACAAAGGAAATAGAGTAAATAATATCATAATAACTTTGTACAATTACAGATGGTTGCTAGACTAATTGTGGGGATCACTTAATAAGATATATAAATGTTGAACAACTATGTTGTACCCCTGAAACTAATATAATATTATATATCAATTATACTTAAAAAATAAGTAAAATGGCAAAACCAAAAATAAATTTAAATGGTGTAGCTGCTATGGAAAACAGTATGGTAATTCCTCAAAAACTTAAGGGTAAAATTACCATATGACCCAGCATTTCCATTCCTAGGTATGTACCCAGAAGTATTGAAATCAGGTCTTGAAGAGATATTTTGTATAGCAGTGTTTGTAGTAGCATTATTCACAATAGCCAAAAGGTGGAAGTAAACCAAGTGGCTATTGACAGATGGGTGGATATACGGTACGTACAATCGGATATTGTATGGCATGTCCCACATGCCACAGAAAGAATGAAATTCTGATAAATGCTACAACTTAATTGAAACTTGAAGACATTATGCTAAATGAAATAAGGCATATTCAAAAGGACAAATACTATATGATTCTATGTATATGATGGACTTAGAATATTCCAGCTCATAGAGACAGAAGTAGAATGGTGATTGCCAGGGGCTGGGGGTGGGATAATGGGGAATAGTGTCTAATGGGGACAGAGTTTCACTTTGGGAAAATGGAATTGTTCTAGAGATGGTTAGCAGTGATGGCTGCACAACATGAATGTATGAATGCCACTGACCTGTAGATTTATAAATGGTTAAAATGCTAAGTTTTATTTTACTACAATTAAATTTTTTTTAAAGTCTTGCAAAACCATACTACTTGTCATAGACAGTTCAGCCACCTTTCACTAAGTCTCACTTCAGGCTTTCCAGGGCTATTTCAGTATGAAAAACCTGAAAGTCCTAGATTTTGTGTGCTAATCACCATAACTCTCATTTTTATTGTAATGTAGTTTGTGAATCTCTGCACCAATTTATTTAATGAATCTCACTTTAAGAGCATATTCAAAATCAATATAATGTCCCTACCCTCAAGTGGTTTAATAGCATATAAGTCGACAACCACACTGTAAGGCAGATAACAACAGCAAATATTAGGGAGCACTGGCCGTTTGGCACAAACTTTTCTAAGTGCTTTACATACATTAGTTCCTGTAAGCCTCCAAATTATTTTAGGAGCTACCTTCTACTATTATCTTCATGTCATATTGAAGGCATATAGCAGAAAATTTAAATAAGCGGCCTAAGATTACAAAGCAAGTAATTGCTGAAGCTAAAAGAAAATCAAGAGCCAAAGGTAAGATATGATCAAGTTATGGGAATGTCCTCCAAAAAAGGGATGACTTTAGAAGCACTGGAGAAGGCATTTGGTTTGATAATGCTGCAAGTAAATGAAGAATGTAAAAGAAGATACAATTTCACCTTAGAAATAATGAAGTAGGGTTTTAACTTCAAATTTAAAAATCTAGACCCTCTGACTCATGGACTTAGATCAGTTATATTTTAAAAATATTTTAAAATAAATAATATAAACACAGAGAAATATAGTGAAAATAAAATAAGCACTCTTGTACCCATTACCTGGTTTGTTAAATTCTTTCATTTGCTTCATTTATAAATAAATACATAATTCATACATGTGTATACATGTATGTACATATGAGATATGTCCAGAATTTATCCAGCCATGTAACATAAAAAACAGAGGCATTTATTGAAGAATATATAAGATATAAGAAACACTGTACACAAGACAAGCATTCCTGAGTCCCCTTCAAAGTAGGCACCTTGGGACCTCACATAGTTCTCCCAATCACTATCCATTGCCCAGTTGTATTTTCCTGAATCTCATTGATAGTCTGAATCTCTTCCCTTTCAAAGGTGATTATAGTTTTGGGAAAAGCCAGAGTCACAAATCTGGGCTCCAGCCAGGGCGCCAAATCTGGGCTGCACGGGGGCTGAGTCTCCTGGGTGATTTGATGTTTGGTCAAAAAACTGCACAAGATGTCACGCGTGAGGAGGTATGTTGTTGTAATGAAGCTTCCAGTCACTGGTTATCCATAGCTACATGCTTCTCAATCATCCAAGTAGTTACTGCAGAGGAATGTTCAAGCTTAACAGAAAATTTGATGCAGATTAGTCGATCTGCTTGCTCAGTGATTTTTTAATATGGAGGCTGCACAGTACACATGCTCACTCAATAGTGTCTTCTACCCCCACTGACTAGTACAATGAAGTCATCACTGTTCACACATGTGCATTCCAGTCCACCCTTCTTGGCTTCTAGGTTACATCAATGTTGTGCAAACCATTCTTGTTATATTAAGAGTGGCTGGATATTTTCCGGACAGATCTCATATGTTCAACTGTACTTATATGTATGTATATAGGCACATATATATATATATATATATAACAGTGAATATTATATGCCATATTTCTAAAAATAGAGAGATGCTGAATTGCTGACAGTCTTCCAATCAGCTACCGTGCTTCCCATTCCTCTTGGAATTGTTTTATAAACTATATTCTATAATTAAGATTTAAATTAGGTGTTATCTACCTCAGACCAGATACAGTCCTCATTGACAAAAATATGATGCTGCAATTCAATTGCATCAGACCTGGTAGATGACAAAAAATGAAAAAGAGGTGAATTTAGAATTCCAAAAATAAGATAAAAAGAATTTGAAGAAAAGATCTCACCACAAAGAAAAGAGGAGTATGGAACAAAAATATGGAAAGGCAATACATGAATTTTAAAAATATGATTAGTAAGAGATGCAAGGTTAATTTGCAAAGGCATAACCAACACTAGATGTGTAATACTCTGCAGAAACAGAATTTAATGTACACACATTCCCTTAATATGTCACTCTTTTAGAAGTATTGATTTACATTGTAGCTAGAGCTCTGTAACTAACTTATGTAGAAGAAAATAAGATTATCTTGCAAAGCTACTAGTTAATGAGAATGGTTGCAAGGTACTTGCTGGTACAGCAACACTTTGGTGTTCTAGTAACATAGAGTTTGTCATGACTCACTGAAATTTAACTTTACATTTCTTCTGAGAGTATTTGCTAAGAAAATTTTCTTTTTTTAAAAAATGTTTAAAGTATATATTTTATTGATTATTCCATTATGGTTGTTCTATTCCCCCCCTTCATTCCCCTTCACCCTGCACACCCCCTCCCCCACCATCCCCCCCTTTAGTTTATGACCACATGTCTCGAGTTCTTTAGATTCTATATTTCCCCTACTATTCTTGCCCTCCCCCCTATCTATTTTCTACCTATGGAAATTTTTTAAAGTAACCAAAGGAAAGGGTAAGCTTGTTTTAAAGTGGAGTCAATAAGCATGGAGCTTCTGTATAATTATCATATACAAATATCACTATTAAACCATGCTGTTAATATGACAATCACTAATGATTTCTATCTTATTGAGTAATAATAATAAAAAATGTTACTGTATATTGATGTCACCTATCTACATCTATATTTTTATTAAGTAAAATAATCAAATGTGTTTCTACCTTCCCTTTTATATTAGTAGAGATACTCTAGGAACATAAAAGTAATAAAATTTTATTTCTTCAAATATTCTACATGTCAATTTTTTTACCTATATCTATGTGTATGTATTTTGCTCTCTTCATAACCATCTATATCAAAGAATTTAATTATATTACAGTTTCTGTGGATGGTTGATATATAATATACATATGAATTGATTCATATGTATATTGAATTAATTTAATATGTATATTGAATTGCTTTATGAATTGATTGCTTCAGTCACTGGTTGATTAAAATTGTTCTGTTTCTTTATGGGGCAGATAGAATCTTAACTTTTTAAAAGGAGAAGATGAGTAGAGTAATCAGAATGTTGTAAAAAGATAGTGGTGATGGTTATACATTTTAATTTAGTTAGTAAGTGCCACTTTGAAATAGTTGAAAAGATGAATTTTTATGTTGCATGCAGTTTACCACAATTTTTAAAAAGTGTATTTTATTCTGTCTTCTTCACAGAGAACAGACACCCTGTTTAGCCTACCAGTAACTTATTTTAGTGTTTATCTTTTTTTCCCCTCTAGTTGTATTTAATTGGAGATGGATAATGCCAAATTTAAATCTTAAATGTAGAACATAATTTAGAATATGATTCCAAGGGGAATAAGAAGCATGGTAATTTACCGAAAGACTGTCAGCAACTTAGCATCTCTCTCTTTGTGAAAATTTGGCTTGTAATATTTACTTTGTTTTATAACATTGAGCTCCCATCAGGCCAAAAAAATCAAAAAGGGAGACAAGACACACTGTGGCCTACAACCCAGACACACTTCCCCAGACAAGCCGGCCCTCCCCTCTGGGCAGAGGTTGACTTCCTAGACAACACATAAACAAGTGTCTTTGACAGAAAGGCTAAGTGGCTCCAGGACCTGATGATAGCACACACTAACAAAGCAGGGAAGTCAAGACTCCCCGGTCTATTTACAAAGCCTACGTGCTAGAAAGACAGATAAAGCCTTTCCCAGCTAGCACAGTGATGCTCTCCTTTCTCCTGTTTCCTAGAGAATAACCAAAGCGAGAAGCCAACAGAAAAGCAGAGGAGGAACATTGCTTAGATATGGCTACAGGGCAAGAAATTGTCAAATACTAGCCCCTAAGGAAGGAGACTACACAAATTTAGGAAGGGTCCAATCTCCCCTCCACAATGCAGTCCCAAATATCTCTTCAGCATGCATGTGTTAAAATATAATAATCTAGGGGTGTCAACACCTTAGCCTTCATCAGCTAGCCAAAGAATAGGATGATGCTGTGTCCAGGTTAACAATGGAGAACCATCTGGTAGCTTAGTGCTCCTTCTGCCTTAAAACATCTCTATTCTTGTAATGGAATATTTATGCAGAAGTTTTACTGGAAAGTACTTGAAAGACTAGCTCGGAAAAACCGAAGGGCCCGTAGCTTATCCTCCCTATCCAGTGTCCTGTGGTACAGCAAATCCCCCCAAGGCTTGATCTCCTGTATACACATGTCTGATGAATATCCCCAGTTCTACATGGCCCAAAGTACTGTAGCAGTAGACTTATCTCCCCTCACATCCCTGACCCCCCCACACACTTGCTATTCAGTGAGTACTAGTGCTTTTTGCTTATTCTTGTAGTAGGTACTAAAATAAAGCCACAAATAGAACAAGGCCCCTACTTTTGTGGTTCAAGATTTAGTGAGGGAGAAGAGAAGCAAAGAGATATTTAAATAATATTGTGATTTGGTGTGCTACAATCTGGAAGTACACAGAACCTCGAAGAGCCCAGGAGACTCATCCTACCTCCCTCAAAGCCCAGCATGTGGAAAGAGGGTTGTGGGAACTCTGGTTCCAGCTCTTGTGTGATGGAAGCCTGGGTTGACTGAAGCAGGTGAACAGGAAAGGTCTGTAGGATAAGGCAAGGGCCCCACCCAAGATTCAGTGTAGCATTCCCCATGAGTACTTACACTTGAGTCCTCTTGGTCACTTGAGCATCACTTCTCAAACAATGAGAACCAATGATCTGAAACTAATGAGAGGATAGAAATTAGAAATGAGAGGAATTGAGGCAAAGGACAGTTTAATAGTGATTTAAATATTGAAATTTAAATATCAATTTGTACAGTAAGCTAAATTCTAGACCCACAAGTAAAAGTCCAGAAATGGCTTATTCATCTCATTTTATTTACAAGAGAGAAAGAATTCGCTTCCCTGAACTGCAGAATCTAGCTAGGAAAAGAAGAAAAAGATGAAAGGAGAGAGGAAGGAAAAGGGGAAGAAAAATAGAAAGGGAATAGAGGGAGAGTGGAAAGCAGTGAGGATGAAATAGAGGGAGAGCAAGGGAGGGGAAGGAAGAAAAAGGCTCCCTAGCCACCCACTGACAACATCTCTCCCCAGTAGTCAAAATTCTTCCCCTCAAAGGCAACTAACATATACTAACCCAACTGTCTCTTGGGCCATGACTGGATTACTCATATAACTTATAAATTGAATTCCCAATTCTATAGCAATAGATATTATTCAAATTTTATCAGTGAGATAATACTCAGGAAGTGAATGATTTGCTGAAGATGACAGAACTAATAAGTGACAGAAGCAATGTGGTACTAGCTGTTGTTGCAATGTGACACTGCAGAAAACGAGCTACGTTCAATTATTTTAAAATGGAATCAGACATTTGGAAATGGTTTCCATGTCTTTACTAAGTTTAAATTACACAATTAAGCCAAAATATGTAGTCATTATTACTGAGTTCAACAACTCTTGGTGTCAGCCTTTAATTCCTTCCTCTCTTGACCTCACAGCCTATTACCAAATCCTAACACTCATGGCTAAATTCTGAATGCATCTCTCCATCCCCATATCCTCCTTCCATTTTGGGACCCATCTCTTTTGGGCACTGTATCCAAGGCCTTCTCAAGTTGCTCTGACTCTGTAGCACATTCTTCATGCTGCTTCCAGAGCAGCTACCAGAGTGGCTATGTGGCCAGGCTTCAAGAACAATAGTCATGTCACTCCTGTATAAAACCTCTGCTGGGTCCTTACTACCTATAGGAAATAAATATGCACTTGAACAGACAGTACTAGATCATTTTTGGAACCAGCAATGGTCAAAGGATATAAACTTTCAGTTATAAGATGAATGAGTTCTGGAGATCTAATGATGACAGTAGTTAATAATACCATGTTGTATACTTGAAATTTGGTAAGAGAGTAGGTCTTAAGTGTTCTTAACATACACTGTAATGGTAACTATGTGAGCTAATGAATGTGTTAATTAACTTGATTGTAGTAATCATTTCACAATGCACATGTGATTAAATCATCCTATTCTACAGCTTAAAAATCACATTGTACAATCTTGATATGTCAATCATACCTCAGTAAAGCTGGAAAAAAACTTACCTCTCTTAAAATATTAGCTATTTACTTATTTCACAGTTATTTTGAGAATTAAAGGAAATACCAGGTGAGGTAATATATATATAAAGTTATCTTTAAACCTTGACAGGAAGTTTTTTTCCCCTCTGCTTTCCTCTTTCTTTTTTCTCTCCTTTTTTTAGTCATCCAGAATGCTTGCACTGTAACATGAAATGGTGATTTGCTTACGTAACAGTCCTTGCTTACATAAATAAACTTGTTTAGAGCCAACTCTGTGATAGGTAGAGTTATAAGTACTTTACAGATATTAACTTATTTAAGCCTGCAAAGGAAGCCCCTGAGAACCTTTTGAAGTTTGGCTATTTTTATCCCCATTTTTACAGAACAGTAGTCACCCTTATCCACGATTTGGTCTGTGGGATTTCAGTTACTTGTGGTCAACTGTATTCTGAAAACATTAAATAGAAAATTCAAGAAATAAACAATTCACAAGTTAAAAATCGCAAGCTGTTCTGAGTAGAGTGATGAAATATCATGTTGTCCCGACTCCATCCCACCCAGGACATGAATCATCCCTTTGTCCAGCATATTCATACTGTAGATGCTGCCCGTGTGTTAGTCACTGAGCAGCCATCTGGATTAGTAGATCAACTGTTGAAGTTCACAGTATTTGTGTTCACGTGTCTTTTATTTTATGTAATAATGGCCCCAAAGCCATTCACATAACTTCTATTTCAATATATTATTATAATTGTTCTATTTATTATAATTGTTCTATTTTATTATAATTGTTCTAATTGTTATTCTTACTGTGCTTAATTCATAAGTTAAACTTTATCATAGGTATTTCTGTATAGAAAAAACCCACAGCATATATAGGACTTGGTACTATTCCCTGGGGCTCTTAAAATATATCCCCCATGGATCAGAGGGGACAATTGTATGTCAAAACTGAGGTGACAGGTGTAGTAGCCTGCCCAAAGATCTTAAAGCTGTGTTTATGTCAACAGGCTGACTACTTAGCTTGGGATTTCTGTTCCAGTGCTGAACTTTTCCTGCTTGGTAATTTGGGGGTAAAGGGATGAACTCCATTGATGCCAACCCTCCATCTAATTAAAACTAGGCATTTTGGTTTGCCCATTTCCAAGATACTGCCAGAAATGCTCCATAGCTCTGCCCTGAGAAAGTGTGGCTACACATTTTAATTGAACTTTTCTTCCTTATCTCTAAGAGCTTTAGTTATAATCTTCAGACTAAAGCTATGAATGACTATGGATGGGCTTGTTTCCTGGAGATTGAATATGAAGGATCAAGTGAACTGGAAGCCAGTCGATCATCTACCAACAGGAAACCTGTCAGACCTACATCAGCACAGGTACATAGAGACAAACTATGTCAATAAGCACTTTTGCTATTTCTTCTCTTTTATGAATTGAGCAACTTTTGTTCCACCCCCACTGGGTTGGAGAGGTGAGCCTTTGAAGCTACACAGAGTAAGGACTATGAAGGGGAATTGCTGGGTCCTGGCAGAGGATGTCTGTCCTTCCTACCCTACCTCTAGCCCCAGTCAAGCCCTAGCCCTATAGTGAGAAGAAGTGTCCATTTCAGATAGAGAGTCACTAGAAGTTATGGTTGATGTCCACATGATGAAGACATCCAACCTCAGAACTGACCCTTCTCACCAAAAGGGGCTTAGCAGTGGGTTCATTCTTACAGGCTCTCCTTCCAGAGTCCTGGCTGGAGGACTAACTCACCGAACAATGAACAATGGGTCCTTCCTAGCATGTAGAATTGTAATAACTCAACATTCAAAGGCAAGGGGAGATCTATACACACCATGTGTTATGACTGTCAGGGTAGTTTGGAATTTGAGGTCGTAGTCAGTCTAAACTGAAGAATCATTTTGTAATTTGTTTATTTGGCTTTAAGATTCCCATGGTTACTAAGGTCTTCTTACAAGTAAACCTCCTTGTGACTTTAGTGACAAGATAAGAATGATCTGTAATTGGGATCCTCAGGTCTCATAAGCATGTGCTTTGGCAAAAGCAGTTGAATTGCTTAAGAGTCAACATTGTTATCTTATGATGCTTGGCAAATAAATCTTTTGGCAAATCCTCTCTCCTAGACTGGTAGGTTATACACAGATAATTTTGCTTAGCTTCCTACAAATTATCACAGACTCCAAAAGAAGAAGATTTTCATGAACAAATTTGTATTATACTTCTCATGGTCTGCTCCTGGCCATGGTCATGATATAAAATGAGTCAGGATTTGACTCTTAGGTCAGCTTCTTCCTTTACGTCTAAGAACAGTAGCTGAAACTTTGAACTTTTCTTGCACGGTACCACAGATGATGCTAAACAGATATTTGTTGATCATGAAGAAAATGCAAATGAAGAGGAGGAGGAGGAGGAAAAGAACAGGAGAAAGGAAAAAGAGAGTGATCATTGTACTTTCCTAAATATAAATAGAAAGTAGTAACATTATTCACCAGTATTTTGAGCAAGCCAGTTTTCTAAATGTTTCTTAAATATCAAAGACCCTTCAGGATTGAAAGGAATCCTAAAAGTATCTTTAAATTCAAGGAATCTAAATATGAATGCTAAATATGCATTTTATAATTAATACATATAATTAAATAATTAATATAGTTATTAGATAAGAGCATTAGAATGAGGCTTTATAATTATTGAATAGAAATATAATATGACATTATACCTCTGGAATATTAAAAATCTATAAAATAATTTCTTTGATGATGTTCACCAAAATTATAACCTTAGAAATCTAAGAGAAAATAACTTCTAGGCAGATAGTTATTTCATTTTCACTTTGGAAAACTTTTAACATAAATATAAATGTTTATTTTAAAAAAATCTTATAAAGTCAAGAATACTAACAAGTCTTACAAAACCAGAAAAAATTTCTGATGACTTTTATTTTTACTATTTTTTTAGAGGCATGCTGCTCCAGATATCTGGGAGATTACATACCCACTAATGTATTTCCCCTTCATGTTTATTTTGGAAAGATGGCAGGTTATTTTGAAAGAAAGGAAGAAAAAACAGACTGCAGAGGAAGCAGAGTTGCCTTGTATCTCACAGGGCAACGGATTACTAAAATTACCAGACTTTACGGAAGTGAACACAGGTTCATTTCATTTGCACATTTTCTTAAGTTTTAACAAGATAATATACTCATAGCATTTAGGAGACGTGCCCAAGGCAAAAAAATAATAAAGAAAAACTCTAATTTTAGAATTTTCCCTGGAGCACAAAACCACTAGTAATGAGGGTGGCATTGTTTCTTACCTTTAGCTATCAGACAAAACTTTCTTCCATTACTTTTCAGACTAATTCAGTTTTATAGCAGATTATAACAATGATAAATTGGAAATTAGATATCATACAAAAACTATAGTGATACTATTATAAGTCAAAGTTTAAATGTTTGTTAATATTCCTGGCTAGTAACTGGATTTGTTTCAAGAATTCATCCAGTCTTTCAACTGAAACTTACAAGGCATTTACTGTACACCCCAAAACCGCACCAGGGATACAAAAGTAAATAAAACAGAATCCTTGCCCTATAATGCTCACAGTCTGCCTATGTGGCCTTGGATGTGGCAGAGAAAGTAAAGTCATCACAGACAGCATTTGGGAACTGATGCATGTAATAAAGCATCAACTCTTCTATAATTCATTGAGTAAACTTCTAAAACTATTTGCTTTTATCTTCTTAAACAGAAGATAGATTTTACATTGATTTACCTCTGAATAAAGTGTCCTTCCTCCAACAATGAAAAATTTCTACTGTACAACATTATTTTAATTGTGTCTCTGCAGGAAGGAACATGTCCAGAATGATCAAGACACTGGTTGTAATCAATGACCTCTTTCAAGATACCTTGAACTTTCTTTTGTTGATCAGACCTTCTAAAAGTGTGCTGGGAGTCAAACTCTTCTGGCTTACACCCATTTTAAACATCACTTAATCGCATGATGCGACAATTCGTTATCAGATGACCCTGTGCTCATACACAAACACAGCCGCTATCAGACACAGACAGGCCATAATCTGGCAAAACCTTGATGAAACAGAAATAAACACAATGTGTAGTGAATATTAATAAACTCAGGCATTTTGGCAACACAAAACATTACAAACACCCTCAAAAGGAAAAGTGCTGTGAGGCTAGGTTTCCTTATATGAACCTTACCATCTATACAAACAGGAAAGATAAAAGAGAAAGAGGTGAATCTTTTGAAATAGTATATCTCTTTTTCAATCTTGGAAATAACAACTCCCCTCTTAAGAACTAATAGTTTCCGTAATGTGTCATTTTCTCAAAGGGAGGGGACCAAGGTACAGCAAGATTCTCGCCCTCCTGCCTGGAAGCTTACTCATTTAAAGGTAATTGGAAAGTACTTCAGGGTCAATTCTTATTAGTATGTAGGAAATCTAAGACTCACTGGCTACAGCAAAATTAATTCAGTAAGTAAATCTTAAATTTTATTTTAAAATAAAAACTAAAATGTGTCAAAATAGTAAATATAAAAAAATTCTCAAAAATTGGTTGAAAATAGTTGAAAGGTACTTTAGTTTGGGTGTGTCAGGTCAAGTCGAAACACAAGGAGAAAATCGAATGTTGTTTCTTAAACACTTCAGTAGTTTTGAAGCCTTTTTCATAAAAGCGGTATTGTGTCTATGTCTGTAATTTATTAAAAATCTGTATTTATAACAGGAAGCTAAATAACAAAATAAACAAGCAAATAGAATAAAAACAAAGACACTAAAATAGAGAACAAGTGGGCAGCGACCAGAGGGGAGAGGGAAGGGAACTTAAGGGGAAAAAGGGGGAGGGATTTTGAAGAACAAATAGGAAGGACACAGGGATGAGGTTGTGGGGAGGGGGGGATGGGCAGGAGGTGGGGAGATGGGGCGGAGGGGGGGTTGGGATGGGAGAAATTGACAAAAGAAAACTGTACTTGAAAAATAACTCAATAAATTAAAAATAATAATAAAATAAAAATGTATTTTAAAAATCTGTATTTATATAATCTGTTCAAAACAGTGCCTAAAATTTGTGGCAATTTCCAAAAAATAATTTGATCAAATTTAATTTGTTGCAGATCCTTCTCAAAAGACTATTCTATTGATGATAGCCATTCTGGCAGGAGATTCCTCAAAAACTCAAAATGAAACTGCCTTATAACCCAGCAAATTCCACTTTTGGGAATATATTATAAGAACCCTGAAAAGCTCATTAGAAAGAATATATGCACCCCTATTTTCATTGCAGCATTATTTATAATAGCTAAGGTCTGGAAATAGCCAATGTGCCCATCAGTAGATGGATAAAAAAGATGTGGTACAGTCAATACCCAGAAATCAAAGGCATTTCTGTATACCAACAATGAAAAAGCAGAAGCAGAAATCAAGAAAAGAACCCCATTCAATGTAGCAAAAAGAAAAATAAAATACCTAGGAATCAACTTAACCAAGGACATAAAAGACCTGTATGCAGAAAACTACACAACACTGAAGAAAGAAATCGAGGAAGACACAAACAAATGGAAACATATACCATGTTCATGGATTGGAAGAATTAACATCATCAAAATGTCCATACTACCCAAAGGAATTTACAGATTCAATGCAATAACTATTAAAGTACCAATGGCATACTTCACAGATATAAAACAAACACTTCGAAAATTTGTATGGAACCATAAACGACCCTGAATAGCAGCTGCAATTTTGAGAAAGAAGAACAAAGTTGGAGGAATCACAATACCTGATACCAAACTGTATTACAAGGCCACTGTAATCAAAACAGCCTGGTACTGGCATGAAAACAGGAACATGGATCAATGGAACAGAACAGAGACCCCAGAAATAAACCCAAATCTCTATGGCCAATTATTATTCAACAAAGGGGGCAGCAACATAAAGTGAAGTAATAATAGCCTCTTCAACAAATGGTGTTGGGAGAAGTTGACAACTACATGGAAAAAAAAGAAACTTGAGCACCAACTTATACCATATACCAAAATAAATTCCAGCTGGATAAAAACTTAAATATAAGCCGTGACACCATTAAAGTCCTAGAGGAGAACATTGGCAAGAAAATCTCAGATTTTTCATGCAGCAACTTTTTTACTGATATGTTCCCTAGAGCAAGGAATATAAAGGAAAGAATAAACAAATGGGATCTCATTAAAATAAAAAGCTTCGGCATGGCTAAAGAAAACAGTATTAAAATAGAAAGACAACCAACTGTATGGGAAAACATATTTGCCAATGATACCTCAGACAAAGGTTTAATCTTCAGAATATACAAAGAATTTACACGACTCCACTCTAGGAAGATAAGCAACCCAATTAAAGAGTGGGCAAAGGATTTGAACAGACATTTCTCCAAGGAGGACATACAGAGGATCCAGAGACACAGGAAAAGATGCTCAATAATATCATTAGCTATCAGAGAGATGCAAATTAAGACCACAATGAGATACCACTTTACACCAGTCAGAATGGCTATCATAAACAAAGCAACAAACAAGTGTTGGAGAGGGTTTGGAGAAGAGGGGACCCTAATCCATTGGTGGTGGGATTGCAGACTGGAACAACCAAGTGGAAAACAGTATGGAATTTTCTCAGAAAACTAAAAATAGACCTGCCTTTTGATCCAGCAATTCCACTGCTGGGATTATATTCTAAGAATTCTAAAACACCAACCCAAAAGAACCTATGCATCCCAATGTTCATAGCAGCACAATTTACAATAGCCAAGAGCTGGAAGCAACCTAGGTGCCTGTCAGTAAAGGAATGGATCAAAAATTATGGTACATATACACAATGGAATTCTATGCAGCAGAAATAAAGAAGGAGCTCCTGCCCTTTGCTACGGTATGGATGGAACTGGAAAGCATTATGCTGAGTGAAATAAGCCAGGTGTTGAAAGACAAATACCATATGATCTCACCTTTAACAGGAATCTAGCAACAAAATAAACAAGCAAGCAAAATAAAAACAAAGACACTGAAATAGAGAACAGGGGTACAATGACCAGAGGGGAGAAGGGAGGAAATTTTAGGGGGAAAAGGGGAAGGATTTACAGGAACTAGTATAAAGGACACATGGACAACAACTAAGGGGGATAGAAATGGGAGGGAGGTGGGGAGCACTGGGGGGGGGTGGGCTGGGATGGGAGTAAAAGACAGAAAACTGTACTTGAACAATAATTAAATTTAAAAAAATTTTTAAAAGATGTGGCACATTTACACAATAGAATACTACATAATTGTTAAAAGGAAGGAAATCTTACCCCTTTGCAACAGCATGGATATACCTGAAGATTATTATGCTAAGTAAAATAAGCCAATCAGACAAAAACAAATACCATATGATTTACTGATATGTGGCATCTGATAAATAAAATAAGCTGATGAGTAAAATAAAACTAGAGGCCTGAATACATGGAATAGACTAACTGATGTCAGAGGGGCACAAGGTGGGGGTAACTGGAAGAGATTAGCCAAAAAACACACTTATTTGCATATATGCATAGCCCACAGACACAGACAATGATGTGGTGAAGACCAGGGTGAGGGGCAGGAGCTGGGTGGAGAGGTAAAGGCAGGGGGAAAGAAAGACATGTATAATTGTGTCAACAATACAAAGTAAACAAATCAATAATAAATAAATAGAAAATAAAAAATTATTTCTATGCTAAATGTTTTCTTCACCTGCCAAGCCCTCAAGGATGAAACTTCTCCCTCACTCTCTGAAACAGGTACTTCTATAGTCACCAGTTAGTAGGAGCTGTGAAGTACTCTGACCTGCCTGCCTTACATTCCTAACCTTCTGGTGCCTCCAATGCTGTCATCTGGGTACGGTAATCCTGTGCCCCGTTTTATGTTCTGAGATGGCAGATTTCTGCTTCCCACTAGTGTTGTTGGATCCTTTTTCTTCTCCTACTCCACAATGTAGTTGGTCTTAAATTCTGACTCCATAGCATTTCCTGCCCACATTCTGGCTCCCCGTGGTGACCAAACCACCCTCTGTCTACCTTCCACTTTCATGCAAAAGATCACCAGGGTGTATCCCAATTCTGGAACCTTCCACAAGCCCCAGTCCCTACTTATAACCGCCTGATGATTGCTTAGTGACTTAAAACTTGTCACTTATTTCTCAGATCAGTTTCTGCTCCCTCAGCCTCTGCTCCTGCAAGGTGGTGCTGTCCTTTCCCTCCCAAACCACACCAATCACCTCCCATCGCCACTCTATCAGTACCCAAACTATGCCAATTCCTGCTTTATGTTCTTCTGCCCTTTGATTTAAAAAGTTCACCACTGCACTGGGTCCTAGGAAAGAGAGAGTCAAGAAAGGTCAAGCTGCTATAGTTGAGGAAAAGAACATGCATGTGTTTCACCAGGAAGTCTTGGTACAGTGTGGAGTGACCTCTGTTAGCAGTAGTGGAAACCTTGTCATTGTGAGAGTCATTCAAAGGCAAACCAGTTAACAAGCTGAGTGGAGCCAAGAAATCAACCAGACAAGTGCAGGTAAGAAACAAGAACTCCTCACTCATTTCCATCTGTAAATTCTATCAAGAAGGGTTATAGATGGTCAAGGAGTTATTTTAGGACATGGACTCAATAGGAAGAACGACATCCCTGATTTAGCAAAGATTTCATGGAAACTTTGATGGCTTGTGTTCCATAGTGTTTTTTTTTTCTGTATCCTTCACCTGGGAGAAAAGCATAATGTAGATTACAAGAGGAAAAGAGAAAAAGAAATAAAAATAGCTATCAATAATAGCTACCATTTATAGACAGCCTAAGCTGGACCAGCTACAACTAATCACTTTACGTGCTTCACAAAATCAAATTATTGTCCCCATTTTACAAATGAAGAGAAAGGTACAAAGAGGTTAGATAATTTTGCCAGGATCACACAGCTAAAAAGCAGAATGAGAATTCAAACCAAGGTCTACCCAGGACCAAATCCAGTGTCATTTTGCCTGAATTTCTCCAACCTTTAGAAGGAGGGTTCCAGAAAACATGCCATTTGTCCCAACAAGGAATGCTATGCTTTTAAGACTGTAAAGTTATTAGCTAATGCTTCAGAACTCATTAATTATGTGGGCAATATATGTAGAAAAATATTTAGAGTGTTTTTCTAATTTCATTTCTTGGCTCTCTTTAATTTTTTAACTGGTTTGCGTTTGAAAGACTATCACAGTGACAAGGTTTCCCACTACTTCTCACAGAGGTCACTCCACATTGACTCCTTTTTATTACTACAGATTTTTCCCAAGTAGATAATTGTAGTCATTGGTTCAAATTCCTGGAGATTGAGCTGGTTGGACTGGAAGGCAGTGACACAGAATCGGTAAGACCAGGCTTCACAGCCACACAATCTTGGGTTTGCTTCTATATTCTGCCACCGGCATTCTGTGTTGTGTGACCTTAAGTTACTGACTTCGTTTTACTGACTTTTCTGAATCAGTTCTTCCAGTTTCCATGTTACCCAACCCAATTTTCTGTCTCTTGATGCTTCCATTGAATATTTTAGAAGCATTTGATTTCCAATTTTGATACCCCCTGCCACACTCAGTCTTTCTCATCTCTGAAAATAGCAGCAACACCCACCAAGTTGTTTATTTCAGAAACGTTAGTGTCTTATTGATTTCTCTTTCTCTCTCTCTCTCAGCCACCCTTACATCCCACCCATCTTTAAGATGGATAATTTTTACTTCTAAAGTATAGGTTGCATCTGTATATCTCTCTTTAAAATTACTATACTGGTCCCTACCTCCATCATCATTTTCCTGAACACCGAAATGTTTTTATAATTAACCTGCTCAGTTACTCTCTCCTTTCTCTTCAATTCATTCTTCACCAAGCAGCCAGAGTGACTGTTTTTAAGAAGAAAGAGGATCATGTTACTACTTATAAAAGTATCCAATGGATTCTAACTTACAGATTCCAAACTGTTCTTCACATCTATTAAGACTACTATTATTTGTTTAAAAAAAAACAGAAAATAAGAAGTACTGGTAAGGATGTGAAGCAACTTTAACCCCTTTGCATTGCTGGTGGGAATGTAAAAAGCTATAGCTGCTGTGGAAAACAGAATTAAAAAGAGAATTACCATGTGATCAGCAATTCCACTGCTAGGAACATATTCGAAAGAGTCTCAAAACTGATATTTGTACATTATTGTAGAGTATGTTACAGCACTACTCACAATAGCCAAATGTCCATCCTTAAAGATAATGTGATATATACATACAATAAAGTATTATTCAGCCTTAAAAAAGTAAATGCTGCCATATGCAAGAACAGATATAAACTTGCTAAGTGAAATAAACCAGAAAAATACTGTATGATTCTGTTTATATAACCTCTACATTCATAGAGACAGAAGTACAAGAGTGGTTGCTGGGGGTATTATGAGCAGGGAAGGGAAATTTTTTAATGGATTTAGAATTTCAGTTTCAAGAGTTGAAAACAATTATGGAGAAGGAAGGTGGTAATGGTTATACGACAACATGTGTGTAGCTAATGCCACTGAACTGCACACTTAAGAATGGTTAAAATGGTAAGTTATATGTAATGTATATTACAACTTTTAAAAATCTAAAATTTTTACCATGACCTAGGAGGCCTTGTGTCATCTAGCCCTTGCCTAACCACCCCAGCTTCCCTCCCTCCTCATTACTCCTACCCTGGATGTCCTTCAAGGGCTCTGTGAACCCGCAGGCTGTTGAACACAGTGGGCTGCTTCTCTTCCATCTGTCAGCAGCTTAAATACAATCTCCACAGAGAAGCTTTCCCTCATACTCCAGCCCTCAGTCAGTCCTCTACCCTTCATATACGAGGGTTGTCCAGAAGGAATCCAGCCATGTAACATGAAAAACAGGCTTTATTGAAGAATATACAAGATATAAGAAACACTGTACACAAGACACGCATTCCTGAGTCCCCTTTAAAGTAGGCACTTTGGGACCTCACATAGTTCTCCCAATCACCATCAGCTGCCCTATTATGTTTTCCTGAACCTAACTGATGGTCTGAAATCTCTTTCCTTTTAAAGGTGACTTTAGTTTCAGAAAAGCCAGAAGTCACAGGGCTCCTAATTTGGGCTGTAGGGAATCTGAGTCTCCTGGGTGATTTGATGTTTTGTCAAACTCTGCACGAGATAGGATGCATGAGTGGGCGCATTGTCAGGACCAAGCTGCCAGTCCCAGTTGTCTATAGACGCAGCTTCCTGAATCATCCAAATAGTTACCAAGGAGGAATGTTCTAGCTCAATGCAAAACTTAATGCAGATTCCTTGCTCTACTCGCTCAGTCATTTGAATGTGACAGCCCCACAGTGCACATGCTCACTCTACGGTGTCTACCACCCCCACTAACTAGTAGGGTGAAATCATCATTGTTCACGCATGCCCATTCCAGTTCACTTTCCTTAGCTGCCAGGTTACATATATGTCACACAAATCATTCTCGTTCTATTCTATTAAAAATGGCTGTACTTTTTCCTGACAGATCTCGAATTTCATATATTTCAGCTTCATCACATGTCACAGGGGAGTTTATATTCACATGGAGAAGCTTTGTTAAAGCTGCCTTACTCTTTAGGAATCAATGAAAAACCTAGGCTCCCTTCACCCATGGGGTCCATCGGGCTTCCTGAAATGATTGAAGTCATGTGCTTTACAAATAATAACTCAGGATGATTGTGAACTTCAACGAGTATTTTTGAGTACTCTTCACTTGTTTAATTTTCTCATCCTATGAAAGAGACTTTGAATTGTTCCCTCTGACTCTTACTTAAGTAGTTTACAAAGAGTCGAGGGGAGACTTTTTAACTTCCAAATTAAAATAATAAATACATTTCAAAAGGCTTCCTCTGTCCCCTGCCTTCTATCGTGGGAGTTGTTCTTCAAGGGGGAATTCCTCTGAAATAAAATTGGGAAAGGCTCCAAGAAAGTTCATGCTTCCAATATTAAGCATTTTGACTCTGAGGACATGGCCCAGCCCACTCTTTAATCACATCTGAGGAAATTCCCCCAGCCTGGGTAAAAGATCATAATATCTTAAGAAGTTGATGAGCTCATGACAAGCAATTAAATTTAGAAAGCCAAGACACTCCCAGGAACCTCCTCTAAACTACATTTCTTCTGCATTAACCCCCTGAAATTTCCAGATCAGCACCTTTCCAAATTTTAAATTATTTACAAAGTAGCTTTTTAAAATGCATTGAAAGCAGAGAGTGGTTTGTGTTCTTTGTCTCTGAAACTTAATTAACCTTTAAAAGTTTTGTAAGCCCCATTTATCTTTGATTGATTTGGCATTCCAAATTTTAATTTTCAATGTGGGGATTATCTCATATGTACCTTGAAATTTTATGGGGGAAAGAAAGAAGTATATCAGGATATCTCAGGTGATAGGAAACAAAAGGCCTTTTATAACTACCTAAACACTTAAAATTTTCAAGAGAAGCCAAATGTCAGTGCTAGAAGATTATTTTTAATATAACAATATTCATAATCAAACTGCCCACCATTGTTATTTAAGGTAGAGATGTAATAAAATGACAATGAAAATATATAATTGTATAATTCGCTTTTGTAGATAGCCATTTCCCTCGTAAATACTGAAGCTTCCCACCACCTCTCTCTTGCTAATGTATACATATATGTCATACTTACTAATAATTTCTTTGGCTCATAAAACAAAAGATTGAAATTTCAGTTGAGAACGAGGGATAGAGATGGAAAGTGCTTTTTCCCTTGCTCTTTTGGAACTGTATTAATCCTACCCTACTAGAGTAAAGAAAGTCTGGCAAAAAAAAAAAAAGAAAGTGTTTAGTAGATCGCAGTTGTTTGTAAATGTAGAAAGCAAGAGATTTCCATGTATGGACTTTAAGTGCATTCCAGCACAGTGTCAAGTTTTGTGTGCGATAAGGCCAGAGCAGGAAGCCACTCGAGGTCAGGAAGGAAGTGCTGTCAAGCTTTGGAGCGGGCAGAGTCCTGCAGGGAGCTGGGCAGGCTCAGAGCTTCAGCTGTGTAACCACTGCCCTATTTTTAAAAGATAAACAGCATGAATAGCACAAAATCCACACAGGGGCAATTTCAAATTCATCCAAATCACACACGTAGCTCACTCTTCACATTTGTCAGGCTTTGCATACCTCCCCAAAACATGGAATAACTGTTTCTTCTAGGTGCTGGGACAGCGATGCTTCTGCGGATTTGATTATGGCCTTTTATCCAGTATCTACAGCTGACTTTGAGGGCCGCTGGTTATCCCAGCAAATCTCCAAGTGTTTCTTTTTTCTTCCATCTATTCTCAACCCACTACCAGAATCTCTTTGTTGAGAAAGAAGTCCTAGTAGTAATTAATGGAGTTAAGAGAAAATTCTCACTTTAATAATGAGCCTACAGAAATGTCTAAAATTACCCTTGCCAGTGCAGTTCAGTTGGTTGGAGCATCATTCCACAATCCAAAACATTGGGGGTTTGATTCCCAGTCAAAGCACATACCAAGATTGTGGGTTCAATCCCTGGTCAGGGAGTAAATGGGAGGCAACCAATCAATGTCTCTCTCTCACATCTATAATTCTTCTCTCTTCCTTCATTCTTCTCTAAAATCAATAACCACATTTTTAAAAATTAAAAAAATAAGAAATTTTGAAAATGTATTCTGGCCTTGACCATGTGACTCAGTTGGTTGGGCATCATACTGCAAAATGAAAGGTCACCAATTTAATTCCCTATCAGGCTCCACCCCTAAATTGTGTGTTCATCCCCAGTCCGGGCACATATGTTACCCACTGATGTTTCTCTCCCTCTCTTTCTTCCTCCCTTCCTCTCTCTCTAAAAATAAATTAATTGATATTTAGAAAAATAAGATACGAGTAAAATAAAATGCAGTCAGTCAACAGAACTCATTAGGTTGATGACCTTGACGTTTTCAGAGTTAATTTTCAGATCAATAAGCAATCACTGGGTGCCCATTACATGCTAAGCATTGTGCTGGGCATTGGGCTTTCAAGGATTAATCAGCTACCCTGGTCATTGTGGAGTAAATAGTATAGAGCAATGATTTTTAACCAACGTGCTGCAAGAATTTTTGCATCATTCAATACCTAACCATTGAGTCAGGGGCACTGACCTTTTTTTATTTAGGTTGTTAAATTAAAAAATTACAACAGCCAACACAACAGTAGCTGTCCAGTGTGACTGAATCAGAATTATATCTGTTTTTGTCAGATTGGCAAAAATCATAGTATGTATTGTTGGTATGCTGCAGAATTTTAGTAATTAATTTGTGTGTGATGAAAAAGGTTAAAAATTATTGGCATAGAAGGTTAATACAGTCACTTCTTTTTAAAGATACAAATACTTTGTATGCATTGTGTCAGGGCACTGAGAGTGATGGACAATAGGCCCAATAGGAAGACTGATGAGGGGGTCCTAATCCAAACTCAGGTGTGGGGTGAGATTAAGGGAGACTCCAAAGTGGATGGGCATTTTCCAAAGGAGGTAGAAGAAAGACAAGAACAGAAAGGAGGTGTGTTCCCAGGCAGAAGGCATTGTCCACCATGGCACAGAGGCCAGAGATGGCATGCAGCATAGTTAATCACACAACAGCTCAGAAAGTAGGGATGCTCCAGTTGGCATTTTCCCTGGGAAAATGATGAAGAATCAAAGAATGTAGGCTCAGGGGCCCAGGCCCATGTGGGAAGCCCCGGGTCTGACATCCTGAACACGTACCACCTACTGGACAGAGATGGAATTACAAAAAGGAAATAAAAAGCACAGCTTCATGTAGAAAAGATTGATAAATCAAACTACACAATTTTAATTTTGTTAATCAAAAGGTGCCATTAGAAAAGGAAACACTCATAAAGAATCATTAAGAAAATAAGGCAAAGTGACACAAAAATGGACAAAAAAACTTGAACAGGAGCTTCACAAAAGGGAAAATTCAAATACCCAAAACTATATATGAAAAGATACCCATATGTTTAGTAATTAAGGAAATATAAACTACAACAAACATAAGGGCACAATTCTTTAAGTATGACCCTGACTTCCTCAGAGGGGCAGAAAGTCCCCCCCGAACATCTTTTTTTTAAAAAATATTTTATTTATTTATCTTTAGAGGGGAAAGGAAGGAGAGAGGGAGAGAAACATCAATGTATGGTTGCCTTTCATGCATCCCCTGCTGGGAACTGTCCTGCAGGGAACCAGCCTGCAACCCCGGTATGTGCCCTGACTGGGAATCGAACCGCAAGTGTCTGGTTCGCAGGCCCGCGCTCAATCCACTGAGCTATACCAGCCAGGGCCCCACCCTGAACATCTTATTTAAAGGAGTACCCCACTCTCAGTCTCTACTTCCATACGATGTGCTTTTTACCACTTGCAATATGATACTGTTATTTATTACATGTCACCATCCACTAGAATGTAAATGCAATGAGTTCGGGAATTTCGTCTGTTTTGTTCATTGATTTTTTTACCTTAAGATCTAAATTACACAGTAGGTGATCAAAGGATATTGATAATTTGTTAGGATTATAAGCTTCTTTGGGAAAAAGTTTGGTATTATCCTGTAAGGTAGCATATAGGCATACACAATGATCCATCAGTGACACTCCTATGGATACAGTTGGAAGAAACTCTTATACGCACATGCACAGGGCCATGTATATGTTCATTATGACCTTGTTTACAATAACCAAAAATTGGAAACAAGACAAATACCATCAAATCTAGAGCAGATGAACAAATTGTGATCTGTTCTACAATGGAATATTACATAGCAATGAAAATGAATAACCACTCTTAACATGGATGAATCCTAACATAGAATCAGTAAAGGATACAAAGACATAAGTGAATATGTACATAATAATTCCATTTACTTAAATTTCCAAAAAAAATAAAATAAACTTCAATATTTAGGCTATAACTAGAAGTAGTAAAAATTATAAAGAAAAACAGGACTGTATATTCCAGTCTTCTTCACATTAGGATATTGGGAACCAAAGAAAGTCCTATATCTCAGTTTGGGTGATATTTTTTAGTGTTGTATAATTACTTGTTAAACTACATGCAGATGTTTTATGCACTTTTAATATTTGTTTTATTTTATAATTAAAGTGCTTTAAAGAATAGAGCACTAGGTTTTTTAAGATTGTGGGATTCAAAATGAAAAATCAATCACTTTAGAAGTCAAAAACCAAAAAATGATGTCACTGGAATGTGTCCACATCCAGACATCAGTATGTCATCCCGAAAGAAACAAGAGAGCCAGGCAGTTAGGACCAGTGATCTCTTCATTTAAAGTTGCTCTTCTTATTGTTTTAGGCCAAAGTTTCTACATTCAGAAACATCCTATTGATCTGCCACAGGAAATGCAAAATGCTGTCAAAGAGATGCCCTCATTTCTTTTGTGTATGCTTTTCTTATAACTGTATAACAGAGACATCTGAGAGGAACGGAAGCACAAGGCGAGCCAGTGCAGGGACGAAAATATCTCCAACTACCATGTTTTCAGGGAGAAAAAGGAAAGACGGCTAAATTTGAGCAGTAATAGAAAATTTCACTTGCTCAGTAGTATGGGCTCTGTTCATTATTTTGCAGTTGGTCAGAATATTATGAAGAGACTTCCTGGTTCACTGGGTTTAGATATGAATGCAGGCTTTGCCAAAGGCAGTTACAGAAATCACAGGTGATGTTTCTTGTGGGTCTCCATCAGCCGGTCCAGGCTGCTGCCTTTCTGTGTTGGGTGGTTCCCTGTCGGCTCAGGCTGAAAGTATCTGCCCAGGAAAAGGCTGAGCAATTGAGAACTGCCGGAAACCCTGATTCCAGTAATCATTCTCTTACGGGGACTGGGCTACTACGTGCTACGTCAGAGCTTCCCATCCTGACCCACAGCTCACTGTCTCCAATCTTCACTTTTTTACACCATGCTGTCCCTGTTAGGGGATACTCTGTTTAGGGGATACTCCCTTTTGCACAGTCTGGGAGGACAGCCCTGTCTCTCTTGCCCTTACTCCAACATTTTCCTCTTTCAATAAAAGCATTGATTTTTCTCTCCAATAAGGGCTAACCTCATTTTTTCAGGAAGATTCCCTCACATCCATCAATCCACTTAGACATTATAGTTTCCTGCTTACCCTCCCTTTAGCACATTATTTTAATTGCCTTGGAAGTTGAATATTAATTGGAATTATTGCCACTAGACTGAAATTTCTGTAAGGATATTTACCAAATCTGTCTTGTCCACCATGATTCCTCAGCTCTTAGTGTAGCAACTAGTGTTTGCTGAATGACAAATGAATAAACATGTCTGGTTCACCTGATCTTTTTCTTCTTTTTTACTGTTGTTCAGTTACAGATATTCCCATTTCCCCCCCATTATTCTCCCCTGCCCTATCCACCCCCACTTCCCACAGTCAATTCTCACCCATTGTTGTTTTTGTCCATGGGTCCTTTATACATGTTCCTTGACTATAAGACCCTTGGGAACACACATGCATAGACATTTACCCTCTGGGTCCAGGCATGTATATATAGGTTAGTCTCATGGATGGGAGGAACTGGAGATGAGGAAATAGTGATAGAAACAACAACATTTCTGAGAGTCAGATTGCCACAGAGGAGGAAAGGCTGGGCACACCAAGACAAAGTTAGCACGAGGAACAAATATTCTTTTTTTTAAATTTTATTTAGTTATTTTTCAAGTACATTTTTTGTCTATTTTTCCCATCCCAGCCTCCCCTGCCCCTTGCTCCCCCCCTCCCTCCCATTTCCCCCCCCCTTAGTTCTCAAATAGGAAGGACACAGGGACCAAATATTCTTATTAATTTGGGTGGAAGGCAGAGCTACAAAGAGAAGACACCCTCCTCTCTTCAGAGGCTATGCAGAGCAGCAGAAAAGTGGAGGCATGTGAAACAGAAGCTCCAGGCGCCACTTCAGGGACCCACACATGCTGAGATACCACTTCTGAGAATCTAGCCCAGATCAGTCTCAACCCAGTTGATCAGGGTGGCCAAGGTCAGCAGGGCAGAGCTAATTGTAGAGGTGCAGTCCACTGCTCAGCTTACATGTGAAACAGGGTTCCTAGGAACTGTAGGGCAACACAGGTGGTGACCTTTTCATTTGATAGATGGGAGGCTACAATATTAGAGATTTAGTGGCAAACCTAAGGGACATTTGGGCTTTAGGTTCCTTAACCCTCTCAGCAATATTTAATGTATTTTTTCTTTTAAACATTTTTATTGATTATGCCATTACAGTTGTTCTATTCCCCCCTCCTTTCCCCTTCACCGTGCACACCCCTCCCTCACCATTCCCCCCCTTTAGTTCATGAACATGTGTCTCGAGTTATTTAGATTCTGTATTTCCCCTACTATTCTTACCCTCCCCCTATCTATTTTTTATCTACTGTCTGTGCTACTTATTTTCTGTACCTTCTCCCCCCTTCTCCTTCTCCCACTCCCCTGTTGCTAATCCTCCACGTGATCTTCATTTCTATGGTTCACTACTGATCTAGCTGTCCTCTTAATTTGCTTTTGTTTTAGGTGTGGTTGTTGATAACTGTGAGTTTGCTGTCCTTTCACTGTTCATCTTTTTTATCTTCTTCTTCTTAGGTAAGTCCCTTTAACATTTCATATAATAAGGGCTTGGTGATGATGAACTCCTTGAATTTGGTCTTATCTGAGAAGCACCTTATCTGTCCTTCCATTCTAAATGAAAACTTTGCTGGATAAAGCAATTTTGGTTGTAGGTCTTTGGTTTTCATGACTCAGAATACCTCTTTCCAGCCCCTTCTTGCCTGTAGGGTCTCTTTTGAAAAATCTGCTGACAGTCTGATGGGAACTCCTTTGTAGGTGACAGTACCCTTAGCTCTTGCTGCTTCTAGGATTCTCTCCTTCATTTTAATCTTGGCTAATATAATGATGATGTGCCTTGGTGTGTTCCTCCTTGGGTCCAACTTCTTTGGGAGTCTCTGAGCTTCCTGGATTTCCTGGAAGTCTATTTCCTTTGCCAGAATGGGGAAGTTCTCTCTTATTATTTGTTCAAATAGGGTTTCCACTTGTTGCTATTCCTCTTCCCCTTCTGGTACCCCTATAATTCGAATGTTGGAACGTTTAAAGATGTCCTGGAGGTTCCTAAGCCTCTCCTCATTTTTTTGAATTCTTGTTTCTTCATTCTTTTCTGTTTGGTCATTTTTTCCTTCCTTCTGGTCTACTCCCTTGATTTGAGTCCCAGTTTCCTTTCCATTACTGTTGGTTTCCTGTGCATTACCATTCATTTCAATTAGTTTAGCTTTCATATGTTTCTCTAATTTGTGACTATAATCAACCAGTTCTGTGAGCATCCTGATCACCAGTGTTTTGAACTGTGCATTGGAAAGTTTGGCTATTTCTTCATCACTTAGATTTATTGGCTCTGGGGCTCTGAGTTGTTCTTGAGCCATTTTTGATCTGTTCGTGCCCGTTAAGTATGAGGAGCAGAGCCTTAGTTGTTTACCAGGGCGGGGCCACTCAGGTGGCTGGTTTGTGACGCTGTATGTGGGGGCGGGGTCAGAGAGGGAGCAATGGCAGACCTCTCCGCTCGCCAGTTCGTCCCACCGCCCCGGCCTGTTTATCTGAGCGGAAAGGTGCAAGCCCGCCGCCCTGCACTGTGCGGTCTCAATGCTCGCCTCTTCACTGTTTCATCTGCATGCAAATGCTCCACTGACCGCAGACAGCCAGCTGTGCCTCTTTCCTGTGTCCGCCCGTAGCTAGCCTGCACCGCACCTGTGATCACTGCACCTGGGATCTGCGCCCTCTGCTGCTTGTGCACCACCCGTTCGGGGATCTTTTTTGCCAACCTGCTCTGCTGCTGGCTTCGCTCCTCTTACCGGTTTAGCTGAGCATTTTGTTGTCTTTGGACTCAGTATTGTCAATTTTCTGTGTGGTTTGGTTGTGTTTATTATTGTTAAAACTTTATTTTTAGATTTGGTTGTGCGTGGACGCAAGGTGTTCCCACCTACACCTCCATCTTGGTGGAAGTCCTCAGCAATATTTAATGTATCAATCCCCCTTTACAAATGAGGGAACTAAGGTTAAGGAAATTAATAAACATTTGGCTGATACTAGCTCAAAGTCATATCTACATAGTAAAGACAGAAGCAACAGCAGAGCCAGTATTCAAACCCAGTCTGACTTCCAAGCCCACTGTGGGTAAGAATCCATCTCTCACAGGCCACAGGACCCTATAATCAGCTGATGCTCTGAGGCCCTAGCATGCCATACTTTGTCCAATAACTTGGATTTTACTAAATTTTTTATTATCACTTGAGAGAATATATAAATAATAAAATATCAGGTTTGAATGAAATTGACACACCTGCCGGAAAGAGACAGACAGAGGGTGAGAGGGAGGGGGAGAGACAGAGAGAGGCTGACAGGGAGAAGGGGGAAAGAGAGAAAGAGAGAGAAGAAGAGAGAGAGAGAGAAATGTGTTCTAAACTGCTATCAGTAGATAAGAGGTCCTGAAGCCAAAGGAAGCATAAGAAGAGAAAGCAGGAGAAAAAAGGAAGAGATTGCTTTGACATTTAAAATCAGGCACATGCCTTCTGTTTCCACAGATATACCGTTACTGGATATCAGATTTCTAAACCCTGCTTAATGTACCACACTGTAGATTAGAAATGCAAGGGATTTTCCAGAAATTGTGTTTTGAAAAACCCTCTGTCCACAGAGATTTACAATTTGGGGCTCTCTGTACATACTTCATGGTCCTACTGCCTATGTTTTTACATCATAATTCTGGCAGTTCCCATGCACACACATTTTGTTTCAAAAAATCAAAGTGGATCTCGGGTTTCAAAGACCCAAGACAAAAGAGGTCACTATTAAAATACATCAGTATTTATTGTTGGACCAACACCATTTAAGCTGTCAAATTAAGCTTTGATTTTAATATTTCTCTGTGAGGAAAGTACATATTTTCAGTAGTGTTCTTTCTTTCAGTGTTTTTAGTGCTTTAGCCAAGCAATTTAATCACAGTCCAACAGCACACAGTTTAGAAACAAAGGGAGTAAAATATATGGAGTCAGTAGTCTGTCTTCATTTTCCAACCTAAATTGTTAGTCACATATTTGCACGTTGTGGATTTATAGCATGTTCATAAGGATTTATATAGCACTTATATTGAAGTTTCCATGAAAAAAGAATTTCAGGTACTTTAAACATTTATGTTATTTTCTTCAAAACATGCCTGAAAAAATAAAACCATAAAAATGAGGTGCAAAGATGCCTAAAAATCAAATTAGATGGCAGGTCAGAAGTTGCACTGCTCTACCATTTACTATAGAAAAGAGTTACTCCACATTGATCTTTCCAATGGGAATGTCACCATTTACTTTCCCCTTCAAGATTTATTCAGGTATTATTTACCTAAAATAAAATTTCTCCTTCTTTAGTGTAAAGTTTGATGAATTTTTGTGATACACTTATACAACTACTGACACAGACTGCTCTGCCATCTAACAGTAGCTTTTTTTCCGTTTCTAGGATTCCATATTAATTAAACCACACATTATGTTTTCCAAAGTGCCCATTCAACTTTGCATCCCCGTGACGATGTATGAGAGTTCTAGTTCCTATATATTTTACCCAATATGTGACATTGTCAGTCCTCCTAACAATAGCCATTCTAGAGGATGGGCAGTGGTATCACTGTGTTTTAATTTTCATTTCCCTGGTGATTAGGGTTGATGACCCTTTGTATGTGCTTTGTGGTCATTCATATATCTCCATTTTTGAAGTGTTTGTTTACATTTTAAACATTATTATTAACTGCATAAGTTATATAAAATTATATGCATTGCAAGTATTTTCTTCCAATCTGTGTATTGACTTACATTTTTCTTAACTTTTTTCTTCAGAAGAATAAATATTTTTAATTTGATAAAGCCCATTTTATTTATTATCTTGTGCCAATTTATTTTTAAGGATACCAGAAGTAAAAATACATAGAATGAAATGGTATTCTCAATTTCTATCCATTCCTCTTATTTGTCCTCTTGATCTTTTGGGGCATCCTGATTGCCAAATTAAAATTTGTGAACATCATATACTCCTAGATACAATGGAAATTTTAAAAGATACAGTAGCAGAATGCAACAAACCAGAATAAGAAAAGAAAACACACAATATAAACTCTTTATTAAGCAAACTAACTTTGAAAGTCAAAAGAAAGAAAATCAAAGATCCAAGGATTTGAAACTGAAGAATAGGAAGATATGACAGCAGCTGTTATATGATTGTGAGAAACTACTAGAAAAATATTTATGTACCGGTGTTGAGAATCCTGCTTTCAGCCATGAAGATGTAACAGGGACCAGATCTATCTTCCAAATGGAAACAACTAAAAATTGTACAAAATATATGAAATAGTAGTTTTCAAGACATTGGCCATCAGGCAATGAAGGACAGTGATCCTTGAGATGCTCCACCAAAGAAGATAAGTGTGCATGAAGATGTTTGAATTTGTTATCATTAGGGAAATGCAAGTTGAAACCACAATGAGATACCATTTCACTACTATAGAATGTCTGACTACATCAAGTATTGGCAGAGACGTTGAAAAACTTGAACTCTAAAATGCTGCTAGTGGGAACTTTCAACCACTCTAGAAACTGGCAGTTTTTTAGAAAAGTTAAGCATACATTTACATGACATAACCTTTCTACTTCTATATTTATCCAAGAGAAATGGAAGCATATGTTTAATACAAAGACTTATACTCGAATGCTCATTGCCGCACAATTTGCTGCCCAGTGGTTCTCAATTAGAGGTGATTTTGCCCCCAGGTGATATTTGGGAATGTCTGGAGACATTTTTGGTTGTCACAACTGGGGTGGGGTACTACTGACATATGCACAGGACAGTCCCCCACAACAAAGAATTCTCCAGCCTAATATTTCAATAGTACCAAGTTGAGAAGCTATGTCCATTACCAGGTAAAGGGAGAAACAAATTGTGGTTTATCCACACTATGGAATACTACTCATCAATCAAGTGGAATAAACTGTTGATTCAAGCAACTGCATGTATAAATCACAAAAAAATTATGCTGAGTGAAAAAGAGAAACTAAAACAAGTACCTACTGTATGATTCTATTTAGATAGAATTCTAGAAAATGCAAACTAATCTACAGTGACAGAAAACAAATCAGTGTTGCCAAATTGGAGGAGGGGGACAAGAAGGTATGAGAAAGGGATGGAAGGCAGGTAAAACAAAAGGGTTCAAGGAAACATGTAATGGATTCTTTCATTTTATTGCTTTGTGGTGATGATTTCATGAATGCACACATATGTCAAAATGTGTCAAGTTGTATATTTTAAGTATGTACAGTTTATAGTAAGTCAATTAATTATTCCTTAACAAAGCTTTAAAAAAGATCTATTTGGAAAGAAACTGAAAATGATCGCAAAAATAATTATACTAATTTACCATAGTGACTAATGAAAAAGAGGATTAAATTTAATAATAAAACCCAAATATATATTTGTTCATCATTGATTAAGTAAAGTTATAACTAGAAGTTCATAGGCCTGAGTTATGGCCCTAATTCTAGTATATTGGTTATAAATAACTTTACTTGTGAAGTCTGATAGATGGAATTAGTGCCTTTGACCTTTAATTTTTGAGAATCCCTCTTTTTTTCTGTCCTATAGAATATTTTTTATAGATTTTGTCACTTTTTAGAGTAATTGGGTCAGTCTACTGTTACAACACTGAACTCACATAATGGCAGCCAACCACGAAGAAAATTGTGTAGATTGCTCTTGACTGTGGCTTATGGACTTCCTCTTCTCAGCCTTGCCAACTGAGGCCAAGGGCACTTAAAAATAACCAAATTTAGATAATGTGTTCTAGAATCTCCTTATACTACCAGTGGGTCTGGTAGGATAAATGCTCTAGTAAAAGCTAAGACCAGGTGATCTTAGATGGAAGTGGCCTCTCACCTAGAAAAATGACTGAAAATTTATTGGAAAGAACAGAGGAGTCTTAGCAGAGAAACTGGGATCACAGAGAAAACCTAAGGAAAATGTGGGGTTCATTCTCCCACTGTGAAGATACTGGATTAATCAGTCCACTGAGAGCAGAGTGGGGAGGAGATACTGCCAGCCAAGGGAACTAAGATGTGCTTCTGGAGAATTAACATGAGTACAAGACATAAAGGAAGAAAGAAATAGAATGGAAAAAGAATAAACAATTTAGAGCAGCGCTTTTCAACCTATGTGCTGCTAGAATTTTTAAAACATGCAATACCTGACTGTTTAGTCAGAGGCACTGACCTCTTTTCTTTTAGATTGTTAAATAAATAAAAAGGTAACGATAGCCATCAGTGTAAATGAATACAATTTATATCTATTTTTTTGTCAGATCACAAAATGTTTTTTTGGCATGCCACAGAGTTTTGGTAATTAGTTTATACATGCCATGAACAGAAAAAGGTTGAAAATTGCTGATTTAGAGTTTCTCCCCATGAACAAAACCTGTGGGTCACTGGTCATGTCAAGACGTTGTGAATTAATGTACTCAGTGTATCATCATTCCTCAGCTATGGCTTCTCTCTTTTACAAGTCTCAGGTGTGAAAAACCAAGAAAGAAGTTGGGGAAAACTGACCCTTGCCTGAAATTCTGCCAAAATTTCTGAAGTTAAATTTCAAGAATTTGACATCATATTAGACAATAGAAAAACTCCGACTGACGCAAATCTCTCCTCTGAGAATGGCTATTCTAAGCTAACTTTTTCATCTGATAATTACAAATTTTGGTTTGGTGAGAAAAATTAGGGGAATTACTTTTCAAGGAAGAGTCCTACGTAATAATAACATGGATACATTTATCCTTATTTTGAATAGAGCTTTGTTTGTACTGAAAAATAAGCAGAAACTAGCCAAGCATTGGGTATCATTGCTCTATTTTATTGGTAGGAAAAGCTTTACTCGGATATGGAGAGTTTAATAGAACTTTCTCTTTTCGGCTGTCAATTATCATTAGTCTTTAAGCTGTCACTCAAATGCTTCCATTTATATTTCCTTTATTTTTATATTTTACCTTCTCAATTAGATTTACTTTCCTTGAAGATAGTTTTATGTGTATATTATGTACACACATGCATGCATGCATATCAATTCTCATTATTGACAGTAGTTGTGTTCTAAAAACTCACTATGAACACTGATTTAGTGGATACTGTAATTACTCCTTGGGGACATACAGTAGCGAGTCTTTGGTAATATTTTCATTAACTGACCAATATACAAACTTATTTATATGTGTTTCTGTTTAAATACTCCTTATTTAAAATACTATATTGGTGATTCATTAACCCGAACTCATGGACAACAGCACAGTAACTCATGCCTGAACAAAACTCCTCTAACACACATTATTTGCTACTTAAGGCACATCACAGCCTTCTTGTGCTTGAGAACATTAGGCAGCACTTCAACCCTATGCTTAGGAGCCATTTTAAACAGTAAAATCAACAACAAAAATGTGGCACTAAATCGAGCAATAAAAGGCCTCTTGTTTACTTGCAATCTGGAGGCTGAATCAGAAGGCAGAACATTGCCTTGTTCCTCGGCTGGGAACAGGCTAGTCAAGCAACTCAAATTTCCCCTGCTCTATGCATGTTCACAAATGACTGGGAAAGTACAGCAAATACTCATCTTGAGGTTACAAAGGAATTTTAGCAGGTAGCAAATTTGCAAATACAGAGTCTGTGAATACAGTAAGTCCTCACTTAACGTTGTTGACAGGTTCTTGGACCTGTGTCAAAATGACTATAAGAAAAGCAAGAATTAACAAGAGACCCACCTCAGGACAAAAGTTCACCACAGACTAAAAGTCAAAGGCTGGAAACAAATTTTTCAAGCAAACGGACAAGAAAAAAAAGCTGGGGTAGCAATTCTCATATCAGACAAGAATTAAGTCCCTACAGCATCTCATAGACTTTAAAAAAAAAAAGAAAAGCAAGAATTAAGTCCCTACAGCATCTCATCAACATTAGAACCAAAGGGCTTTATTTAAATGAAAATTTCATATGCATATGTATACATAGAGGGAGAGGAAGGACAATAAAGATAAGAAGAAAATCTGGAGCAGGAAAGCCTTATCCAGTGAAGGGCCTAGAGGTGGCAAGACTGGGTTGAGCAAGAATGGTTGCTGTCTTGGTTTACCCAGCCTGCATGAGAGAACACATGCATAGGATGTCTACCATCCACTGGAGCATAAGGAGACTGTCGCTGCAGACAGTGGTGTAGGCAGTGCCGACTGCCTCATGTATGTCGGATTCCCTTTGTGATCCCAACCAACAGAAAAAGTTCTCCAAACCTGGGCCTGATAAACCTCATTTTACCCAAGAGAAAAGGTGAGGCCAGGCAGGTCCTGCCTCTATGCTGACAGCAGAACCGGGTCAGAAACTTCCAAGATAAGGGCACTTCCAATGTCATCCTACACATGTGAGCTAGACTGCCTATACTCATGACCTCATTTAATCCAAATAATCTTTTTCCTTTTTATAAAAGAAAATGTATGAAAACTATCTCGAAAGCACATAAAGTGTATCTTCTATAATCCCCTGCCGCCACATGAGAAGTAGCTTCCTAAATTAGCTCCCATTCATATTGCCGTTGCATAAATGATGGAACTGAGTCCTAGAAAGACTGTGAGGAACAAAAGCTGGTAAGTGGCAGAGCCCAAGGTAGAACCAAGGCTGCTATAAGCTGGCTGCAGGGTACACTCGATCAGAACAGTATCCTGACGGTAGGGTGACCATCAAAACTGGGGACTTATATAAGACATAAATTTTGGCTATTTTGAAACATTTTACTCATAATTTTGTTTTGTTTTTTTTTTCAGATACTAAAACAGAGAGCCCCACCAATGGACAATATTTGGCTGAATTTAAATAGCTCTGAGAGGCAGACATCTTAAGGTCATATTATTATTTCAATTTTTTCCATGTTACTCTTATCACCAACCTAAGGTTTTAATGCTTCCAGAGTACAGAATTAAGACTTTTTAATCATTAAAAATTGTTCTGTCACTTTATAAGCTCATCAGCATTTATTAATATTGTAAAGGGGTTGGCTTGCTTCTTATCAGATCCTCTTTTTTACTGTATTATCTCTGTTAATTCACAAAGAGCAAAGAATGTATAAAGGAAATTTGCTTGTAGGGCTTTTACTTTGAAGGGAAAGGGCTCAAATCAATTCAACTCTGTTTGCAAAGAAAAACTTCAAAGACTTTAAGAAAGTACCTCCCTTTAATTCAGTTTGTTAGACTTGTTCCCCTATTTAAAGGTAAAAAGATGAAAGAAAGTTAATCCTCCATAAATTCTCCCTCCTGTTATGCCTAGAGGTTCAATACAATACCTTTTTGCTTAGTAATCCTAACAGAAAAAGATAGGCTAGAGCCAATAATTAGCAGAGCTAGAAACTGCCATTGTTTGAAGTGGGTCTCCAGACATACCTTACTTAATCTCAGGATCCATATCAAGTCCAAATATACGCTCCTCTCAATCCCATGCTGTCTCATTCTTGGGTTATCTGACTTTTCATGAGCACTCCAGGAGTTGCTATGTAAACTTCTTAAAATATTAATATAATCTTTCATCTCTGGGAAATCATTTCAAAACAAAAACTAAATTTTTCTTTTCAGTTTTCTTAAAATCGCTACCACTTTGGTAAACTACACCTCATCAATATTTAGGATTATACATTACACCGGCAAAAAAACAAACAGAACCCCTCTGTGTCTTATTTCTAGTTTAAGATAAGCTTCTAAAATCCTAAACATGTTGGTCTTTGTTTATTTCATATCACTAGATTTATTGAGAAGTTCTTTAATATTACAAAAGGATGCTCTTCTGAGTCTACAAAACCCTATGGGCTATCTAGTTTATGGAATTGTGGGCCTGGATATTATTTTCTCAAAATTCCATTCCTTGGCATAATGATATAACTATTCACTCAGGTTCCTAGTAATTGGCCTAATGCAGTGTTAGAACTTTTAGAGTTGACTAACATTCTATTATTGCTGGAAGAAATGGCAATAAAATAAAAAATTCCTTTCAAAGCCATGCACATGATTTTCTGAAATAATTGAGGAGGGCATAGGGCTACTGCTTTATGGGCACAGGCTTTCTGATTGGAATGATGAAAAAAAGTTCTGGAAATGGACAGTGGTAATGGTTGTATAACATTATTAATGTACTTATTGCCCCTGGCTTGTACATTTTATATCATACATGCTTTAGCATAATAGAAAAATTAATAAATAAATGAACAAAAGCTTTATACTAAATTGTTAAATACTTCAGGGCTGAGAAATAAGCACATAAATGACACAATGTTTCTGATAGATAAATTATCACTATTAGATATCAAAAATCAAATAACAGAAAATTTAGAGACAGCCATTCCATTTTCATCAATTTATTCTAAGGACATAATTTAAAACGTGCACAAAATCTTTATGTAGAAGAGCATTTGTGATAACATTGCAATAACAAATTGTTAAAAAAATGTTGGTAGGACCTAAATGTCCAACAGTATTAGTTTAATAAATAAGGCACCCTTATTTGTTAAATAAATTTATAAATGATAAATATTTTATTATTAATAAATTCTGTTTAAAATAAGGCAGACTTATTTATTGAACAGATTTATAAATAATGCATATTTTAATTTATAGTGAAAATGTTGGGAAGACCTAAATGTCCAACAATATTAGTTTAATAAATTCTGTTAATAAATAAGACAGACTCATAGATAGAAAGCAGGCTGACAGGTCTGTGGGTGAAGGCTGGGACTGAGCAAAAAAGAGAAAAAAAAGGAAGAGCTCATTAATACAGAAAACAGTGTGGTGATTGCAGGGTCAAGGGGATTGGGTGGAGGTAGAAAAAGGTATGGGGAAATAAATGTTGATCAAAATAAGTAAATAAATAAATAAAAGTTTTTAAAAAGTTACCCTTACCTCTTGGCCACACCTCTCTTAGTATTTTCTGCTTCTAACTTTACATTAAATCTCAGCACTCCTCTGCTTCTTTCTAAGTCTGTCTTTCAATTAGCAATGACTCATGCAACAATTTCTTACTGATAACTTCCTGGTGTCACAACCATGGGAGGTGCTGGGGTTAAAGCTTTCAACAACTCAGACAAAATCCTTTCTGTCATGAAGTTTATAAACTTTGGGGAGAACACAAAGAAGAAAATCAGCGATTATCACATGACAAGTGCTGGGATATGGGATGGTCTGGGAGTGTGCTGGTCAGGCCCCTAAACCAGATCTGGGTGCACCTGGGATAACTTCCTGGAAGAAGTCATGTCATCACTATGAGCAGAAATTAAGCAGGGGAAGAACATAAAGGGAAAAGAAGAATGTTCCAGGCACAGACAATAGCATGTATAAGGACACAGAATAAAAGAGAATTAAGTATATTTAAGAAACTACTGCTTTCAGAATAGCAGGAGTACAGAGATGCCAGCAAAAGACAGCAAGAAATACATCTGTGACCATGCAGCTTCAAATCATACTTAACCTCAAAACCAAATGCCTAGTTGACTCACCTACTGGTATCTCTACAAGAATATGTCATAAGCACCCCAATTTCACAGCCCCCTCCCACTTCTGCTAAGTTCATCATCTACATCCCTCTTTCCGACCCTGGTTCTTCTGTCTGAGTTCTCAGTGAGAATGAATAATGCCACCAGAAACCCAGAAGCCACACATAGTTCTTTCCCATGCTCTTGGGGTAGACTTCTGTGGGGAGGAGAAAGTGGGGGCAGGACTAGACACAGGCAGAACCTGAGCTGTGGTGATGTAGGCCCAATAATGGCCTCCTGGAACCCTCAAGGGATGTGGAAGCTGAATGGTCTGTGAACATTGTTCCAGGTTCAGTTGATTTTTGTGGCTCCACCTCAATCGGTCACTGAATATGAGCTGCCCAATAGAGAGGGACCTTGGGAAGTAGTTAGGACAGGAAGGGCTGGCTGACAGCCCTCCCTGAAGTGGGACAAGTCCTTTGTTAGAGGGATGTGCAGGCCTATCTTCACGCCGATTACAAACAAAATGAAAGTTGTTTCCTATCTATTTCCTAAGTATTTCTTGAATCAACCTTGTTTCTCTCTATTTCTACTTTCCAAACTTTGTATAGGCCTCTTCCTTTGTATCATTGTCACATTCTGGGGCCCTGCCAAGCCTCTCTTTACACTTCAGTTCTAGTTCTAGTAATTTTCCCAAAACTCAAATCTGATTGTCATTCTCCTGCTCAAAACCTTTCACAGCTTCTCAGTGTGCTTAGGGTACACTCTGAACACCCAGTTATATATTACAGTGCTCATCTCACTTTTGACCTGGACTCAGCAGTGTGGTTACCCTTCTCCCTAGCTCACTTGGCCATGCTCATAATGTCCTCCACTCGATTTCCTGAACCCCCAGTGCTTGCTTCCTCACAGAGCCTTCAAGCCAGTTTTATCCCTCTGCTCTTCCGTATGGTTAATTCTGACTTATCTTTCTAATCTCAGCTTAAGTACCTCCTTTCACAAATTTATGGGTCTATCATATACCTGTTCTTCTCCATCACTGTGGTGTATTACAGTTTCCTATTTCTCACTAAACTAGCAGCTTCATCATGGCAGGGACTCTGTCAATCTTGTTAATGTTAACAAACTGACCCAGAAACACTGCGCTTGGCTTAGAATGCAGCCCCTAGTACTGTATTGCACTGGCAATGCACTGCTAACCTGAAAACTTCCTCAAGATGCATGTTGTACAATGAAAATGCATGTCCCCACATAAAATTTATAGAATTGTCTCATTTGGTAGAGGAAAATGTGCTCAGGAAAAAAATCTCAAAGTACAAATACCAACGTGATAACTGAAATAGTCAACCTGCTTACTGAAAGTGTGAGGTCATCAGGTGAGGTCATTGATCTTTTTGTTTTTGTTTTTCTGTGCTTTCTGAAATTATGGAAGACATAGAGCAGTTCTTTTTTGCTTTGATAATAATGAAAAACAAAGCACACTTTTATAGAAAAGTAATTTAGAAATTTCAAGATTCTGAGCTGCAAAATCTGTTTCTTCAGAAGCTTTGCCAGGAACAGATTTCTGAGTTAATTTGTTAAGTCTACAAAAATAGAATTTATTCAACTCCTGACTCTTGAGTTCAAGAATTGGAATTCTCAATGTTCATTGTTACATTGAACATGTAACATTAAAAATGAAAATACTGCTGCTTCCCCTAGAAACAGGCTTTGTTTTTCAATTTTGGTGTTATCTACACTAAATTTTTCCTCTTTTCATTAAATTTGTATATTTTGGAAGAATGCTACAAGAGCTATCAGAAAGCACTTCACCTTCAAGTTATTTTTCTTGCACTGATTAACTAGGTCTTACAATATTTCTAAACTGCAACAAGACAAGACCAAGCATATCACAGCACTTCCCACTATGTGGATCTATTGTTAGGGCCATTGGGATGTTAATCAAGATGGAAAAATCATATATTTAGTCTACATTTGTGTTTGTTTAACGCCAACCTCTTAATTTCAAGAACAGCTTGATTTATCAGTTGTGTGTGAAAAGCATTTCACAGCACATGATGATTTTGCTCTTTCTCCAGACCCTCTCAGAAATCTCAGCTTCCCAGTTTCTCACCTTCCCCCACCCTCTGATGGAAAACAGGTTTTTAGGCAGCAACTACTTTGGGGGAGTGTGTGAAGGGGGTCCTGTAGCTACAGACTGCAGATGACTGGGAAGGCTAACTGAATACCCACTAACACCATTAACATATTAACCCTCTGGCAAGTTTATCTTGGCACATAAATGAGAATAGTGTTTGCAAAACTGGAACAGAAACCCAGATAAGTTTTGAAAAGCTGGATGAAAAGGGGATATTGGCAATCAGCTAAGAAAAGGGGTCTATGAAAGATGCCTTATGCTCTCAAGAGCAGCAAAATGCAAGACTTGAAAAGGAAATAGCTAAAGCAGGTGGAGAATATTTCCCTTATAATTTTACCAGGCTTCTTATAGAAGCTTTCAATCAGATGGTTTGGGATGGTCTATGGGCCCTACTGTATCACTCAGGCTAGGAAAGGGGAGTTGAGAAATGGGTGCTAAGGTAAGCAATGTTCATGCATAAATTACCTCATTAGTCCTAATAATCTGGGGAGGTGGGTACAGCTATTCTCATTTTACAGTCACAGATTCAGAGGTTCAGAGAGGTTCAGCAATGTGCCCAGGACCCTATAGTTAGACTGTCCAGGCTAGGTCCTTACTGTACTCTTTCTATATCGGTGGAGTAAGCAAAGGGGCTCACAGACCTTAGGCCTCATCTTTTCTGCAGCTACCCTCACTCCTTCCACCACCACCCCCAACTCAGGCTTTAAACACCATCTGAGTGCAAACCTCTTAACTCATTCTTCTATCTTCAATTGCCCATCTACACTCTACTGAAATGCTTAGTATGCTTATTAATGTCACATACCCAAAACTAAACCCTCCTTAGTATCAACTTTCTCTGGAACAGCAACTCAATTCTTCTAGTTAGCAGGCTAGGAATCTTACAGTCAGCTCTAATTTCTCTTTCTCACCCCCACCTCTCATGGAAGGAAGACATCCCATTTCTTCTACCTTCAGAATAGATCCAATATCTGGCCACTTTTCCCATCTCCCTGCCTGCACTAGTCTAGCACTCCCTGGCTTTTAACAGCTTTCTGCCTCCATCACTGCTACCTGTCTATTTTCTGCACAGCAGTCTCCAGCTGCTCCTTAGTGGCTCCCATCTGGCTCAAGTGAAAGCCAAAATTCTTTAATTGAGTCCAAAAACTTCCCCACACTGACCTTGGTACCATTTCTAAACCCACCCCATGACTCTAGTCTCACTGGCCTCCCTGCTATTCTTCAAACGAATGAGGGGCATTGGGAACTTTGCACTCAGGTATCTCCTTACTTCCCTGAGTATTTGCTAAAATAACCCTTAGTGAGGTCTTCCCATCTGCTTTCTTTAAAACTGCTTCACCAGGAACACACACTTTCTACAGCCTTTCCAGCATGCATACCCCACACAGCATTGGGTGCATCTGCTGCACTAGATAGTTTACTCTCTTCACCCTCACAAGGTAGAATGGAACCACTCAGAAGACAGGGAGTACTTATTGTTTAGTTCTCTGGTTCCCTGCTACCCTGGAAGAGCTCCTGAGCATGGAAGAATTCAATAAACATTTGCTAAACAAAAAGATGAATGTATTTTCATAACTCTTAACCTGCTATTTAAATGGAATTTGGCATTGAAGAGCTCCTAAAAGATTTCTAGTCAAGATGACTGGTAGAAACACTGCGCCCCCCTCTTCCTATGACCACATCAAAATTACAACTAAACTACAGAACAGCTATCATTGAGAACCACCTGAAGTCTAGCTGAATAAAAGTCCTATAATGAAGGATCTACAGAAGAATCCACATCAAGGCTAATAGGAAGGGCGAAGACATACATTGGGCAAGCCCCACACTCATGATGTGGCAGTTAAGAAATGGGAGGGATACTTCAGCTAGAGAAGTCTCCCTCTGAGGAGCAAGATTACCAACCCCATATACCAGGTCCCTCAGCCCAGGGTTCCCAAAACTTCTGTCTGTGAAAACCAGTAGGGACTCTGGCTGAGTAAGTAGAGGGTTTCTGGAGTCCAAGGTATTCTTCCTGAAGGGCCCATGCACAGATTTACTCATTCAAAAACTCACTTACTCTGAGCTCCAATACTAAGACAGCAGCTGAATAAGAGCAAGGGACATAGGAGGAGGAACTTAATTGCCTGTCTTTAGGGTAAGCACTTGGAAGGGCACCATTCTCCCAGATAGAAGTGCTGTCAGGGACTTTTCAGATCGTCTAGATGCTAAGTATAAGGTAGAAGCCTAGGACCCGCCATAAGCAGTGTAGACACTTGAGGCCTATTAGCCGAATTCCTTCCTGCAAACTCCCACAGCAAGCTCTGAAGGGGTTTAGTCCAGTTGCCTGGTATGGGTTTGGGTTCTGGACAGAACTCTGTGTGTTCTCTGCCATTGATGTGTCTTAGCCAGGCCATGGCTACAGCTGCTATATCCAAAGCAACCTTGAGTATAGCAACTGTATATATTCAAGGTTGCCCAGGACACCTTGGGAGCCCAGGACTGCCCCTTAGCCATACTTGGGGCTGGTCCTGGAAAAGCTACTTGAGGCAGCCTTGCCTGAAGATACGAGGAAAGTTCCTAATCCTTATGGTTTCCCATGGAAATTGCTGATATGTGCAGCTATTGTTGGATTTTATACTTTCTTGTCTTTGTGAAGTTTTTGATCAATTAGAAGCTGGATTTATGTGAAAAGAGAGAACAAGCTTGCTGTAGAACAGTTTATACTAATTAAATAAAAAATGTAAACTACTTGAAAAATTTAGCCTCTTACAAAAAGAGTACGAAGGCTTAGAGTCATTAAAGAATTACAGCTTTGAGACAGAGTCAATAGAAACTCAAAGCTGGAAGGCAATCAGTGAAAAACTGAAAAGTTCCAAATCTGAATTTGAGGGTAAAATACTTTTTTTAGAAAAAAACCTAAAGGAAGAGCAACCTAAACATTCTAAACAAGAATTGATGGCAGATATTTCAAAAAGAATACAGACCTTAGAATATGAATCAAAATCATTCAAATCACAAGTAGCTGAAGCCAAAACAACCTTCAAAATATTTTTAATGAATGAAGTGACTTAAGATAACTATAAAAGATGTTTTGAGTGAAAATTTCCAACTCCAGGAAAGCCAGAAACAGCTTTTACAAGACACTGAAGAATTGAAAGAAAAAGTAAGTGAAGTCAGTAAACAGAAAATAATATTTGAAGATTTCAAAATATATGCAAAACAAGTTCTATATGAAAAAGAATATCAGATCAATTATCTGACTGAATGCTTTCTAAAGATGCAAGATTGGACTACTGTTCTTGGAGAAGATTTAACTGATGATAACTTGAAATTGGAAATGAAGAGTGATTCAATAAATGGAGCACTTTAAAATAATCAACCAAAAGAAGCTTTGAAGAAGCTCAATTATGCTCCTAGGTTAAAGGCTTCTTTCTCCTAGAAGGAGAAACTAAATTTACACTTATTAACTGTAGTTGATAAAACAAAGGAATCACTTATAGAGTGTATTAAAAATCTCCAGACTGAACAAGCATCTTTGCAGTCAGAAAATGAACATCTTGAAAATGAGAGTCAAAAGCTTCAGCACAAACTTAATGACTATACTATATCAAGAAAATGAAATTACTCTTCATAGAAATTAACAGTAGAAGAACATTACTGGTTAGAGAAAGGAAAAACTTTCTAAAGCAGATGAATAGATAGATCAGCCATGCATCTAAAGAACTGGAGACCCATAGAAAGTGAAAGAAAAAGTCTAAAAAAGAATTGGAAAGAACTATTCATTCTTATCAAAGGCAGATTATTTCCCATGAGAAAAAAACCAGCACATTGTAATAGGTTGGCAGCTCAGACTGCTAAAAGAAACCTCAAAGATTTAAAGAAAAAAATTATTGCATCAGATAAAAATTAACTGAAACAGAAATTAAATTCACACTTTTAGAAAGATTCTTATGCAGTTGATGTTCCAAATATGGGATTTGATAAAAAGCACTTCCCATATTGTTTCTCACTATTGAGTCAACCAGCTGAAACAAGAACTTTTCTCTGCTGTACAGCTTTTTTTTAATTGGAAGAATTTATTTATTTTATTTTTAAAAATAAAATCCCCAAAAAGCCCTCAAAAAGTTGGAACCAAAAAGGAACACACCAAGGCACATCATAATTATGTGAGCCAAGATTAAAATGAAGGAGAGAATTCTAGAAGCAGCAAGAGATAAGGGGACAGTCACCTACAAAGGAGTTCCCATCAGACTGTCGGCTGATTTCTCAAAAGAGACCTTACAGGCAAGAAGAGTTTGGAAAGAAGTATTCCAAGTCACAAAATTCAAGGACCTACATCCAAGATTGCTCTATCCAGCAAAGCTACCATTTAGAATGGAAGGGCAGATAAAATGCTTCTCAGATAAGATCAAGTTCAAGGAGCTCATTATCACCAAGCCCTTATTATACAAAATGTTAAAGGAATTTATCTGAGAAAAAGATTAAAAATATGAACAATATGAACATTAAAAAGACAGCAAACTCACAGTTATTAACAACCACACCTAAAACAAAAGCAAACCAAGCAAAAAACTAGAACAGGAACAGAATCACAGAAATGGAGATCACATAGAGGGTTAGCAACAGGGGAGTGGAAGGAGGAGAGAGGGGGGGAAAGTACAGAGAATAAGTAGCATAGAAAATAGACAGGGGGAGGGCAAGCATAGTATGGGAAATGTAGAAGGGAAAGTACTTAAGACACATGGACATGAACTAAAGGGGGGAAATGTGGGTGGGAGGGCGTGTGCAGGGTGGAGGGGAATTAAGGGGGGAAATGGGACAACTGTAATAGCATAATTAATAAAATATATTTAAAAATGTTATCCTGACATAAAAAAAAGAATATGCTCTGGAATGAGGCATGTTCTTTAGGAGCAAGGACAAAAGAACTACGGACAAAACAGAAATAGGCCAACTTGGTTGGATCAAGAGAACCCACTAATAAATTAATTGCTTGTTAGCATAAAAGTCAATATTATTTAAAGGAAAATGACATAATTTAATACTCCCTGAACACCAGCACACCATAAAAAATTACTGAATATTCAAAGAAATAGGAAAATGTGACCTATAACCTAGATACTATATATTCTCCATATGTATATCTTTCTTTTTTAATTTAAATTTATTTATTTTAATTGTTGTTCAAGTACAGTTTCCTGTCTCTCACTCCCATCCCAGCCCACCCCCACAGTGCTCCCCACCTCCCTCCCATTTCTACCCCCTTAGTGTTTGTCCATGTGTCCCTTATATTTGTTCATGTAAACCCTTCCTCTTTCCCCCTGAAATTCCCTCTCCTCTCCCCTCTGGTCTCTGTGAGCCTATTCTCTATTTCAGTGTATTTGGTTATATTTTGCTTGCTTTGTTTTGTTGTTTAAGTTCCTGTTAAAGGTGAGATCATATGGTATTTGTCTTTCAGTGCCTGGCTTGTTTCGCCCGGCATAATGCTTTCCAGTTCCATCAATGCTGTTGCAAAGGATAGGAGCTTCTTCTTTCTTTCTGCTGCACAGAATTCCATTGTGTATATGTACCATAGTTTTTTGATCCATTCATTTACTGACAGGCACCTAGGTTGCTTCCAACTCTTGTCTATTGTAAATTGTGCTGCTATGAACATTGGGGTGCATAGGTTCTTTTGGATTGGTGTTTCAGGGTTCTTAGTATATAATCCTAGCAGTGGAATTGCTGGGTCAAAAGGCAGATCCATTTTTAGTTTTCTGAGAAAATTTCATACTGTTATCTATAGTGGTTGTACTAGTCTGCAACCCCACCTGTATATCTTTCAAGTAAAGAGACTGAAGAAATGTCTGAGACAGTAAAATAACCATGGTGACTGCTGATATAAATAATTTGCAAAAACCTATTAAATATATATATAATCTATAAAATGTATATATGGTGTTATACTTTTAACCTATTAATTATAACCATTGGGAATTTTTAATGAGATGATAAAAGATCTAATCCTACAATTATTTATGGTAAGATCTAGCTGTATCTTATTCAGGGAGGAGTAACTTTAACATAAATGTAGGGTATTTTTCTGTTTGTTTTTGTTTTAAATTCTTAACTTTGTAAGTCTTTATTTAAAAATATGATCAGTCAACTTAGCATTTTCCACCAACACAAGGAGAAGAAACCTTCACAGCCTTCATAATCTTTTGCTTAGGTGCTACCTTTATGGGAGCCTTAGCAGCAGCCATTGCTGTCTTTTTAGATGCTTGCTTAGCCTTTCTTGCTTCCTTGGCAGCCCAATAGCTTGTTCTCTTGAGCTTTCCTAACTTCAGGTTTCTGATTTCTCTTGGCCATTATATCAACAAGAGACACACCAGTAATGGCCCTCTGCAATTCGCATGATGGGTTCTCTTTTTTTCGATTTCTTCTGACTGTCCCTTTTTGTGCTTTCTTCTATAGAGGACAGTCCAGTTTATCTGTCAAGGATTCCTCTTGGAAAGGAATGCCTACTCGCATTTTGCATTAATAAATTAGAAAACCTCCCTGTCGGTACTGGTGTAGCACCTCCTGTGTCCAGGGTAGATCTTGTACTCACTGAAACTGCACAGCTTGACCCTGTAACAAAAGTGAACGCCCATTAGAAAGGGTGTCTATGGCAAGGAGAAGCCATGTGTGACATACCAGAGAAGCAGTCTTCCTGCAGATCAAGCAAAATGTAGAAGGGTGAAATGTACGTTTTAAATGTCCTACATTTTTTCTATCTATGGACAAATTGTTTGCTAAGAATTCTCAATGAAGTGTGATCATAAAACTTACCTTTTGAACCTGCATTTATATATTTTGTTGTGATAAAATGGGTTCTGATGTCTGGATGGTTGTATGATCTAAAGAGGCCACTTTAGGATGAGGTGCTAAAAGCATGAAACCAAGAATCTGAATTTAGGAGAAGGTTCCAGGATTGAGGATGCCATCTTGGCAAACAAGATGATGCCATCAGAGCTGAGCCCTCCTGCTCTCTTTAAAGCTTGCCTTTATACTGCACCTCTCTGCTTCCCTCCCAGCCTGGGAGAGCTACCTGCTCTACTCACTGCCTCTGTCACCATTCCCCTGGAGCACAAATTACCTTTCAGTCCACAGAATAAAAAGGGAGACTTGCTAAAATAATGGTTTGAAGGATACTTTACTTCACTGTCACCACCACAGACCATTCTTTCCATAAGTACTATCTATTTTCTACATTGGTATTAAGGTTCTCATTTTCACAATCATCTTTTTACAGAAGAGAAGGAAACTAATTAATTGTAAAAAGAAAGATTATGATTTTAGCCAGAAGAGGAAGTATATTGATTTTTAATAAACTAATGGAAACTAATTAATGAAGATAAAGAAAATTTCTATTGTAAACAAATTAAATGGCATTTCTGGATTGGGGAATATAGAAGAATTGGATATTAGAAAGATGGTGATGATGGAGATAAAGAATATGATGATGATCACGGATGCAAAATTCCCAATAAAATATTAGCCAAGCAAATTCAGCAGCACATTAAAAGAATTATATACTATGACCAAGTGAGACTTCCTCTGGCATGTAAAGATGGTGCAACACATGCAAGTCAAGCAATGTAATACAGAATGACATATTAATAGAATAAAAGAAAAAAAACACATGATTGTGTCAGTAAACACAGAAAAAGCATTTGTCTAAGTTCAATACCCATTCATCATTAAAAACTCTTAACCAAATAGGTATAGAAGAAACTTACCTCAATACACTAAATGCCATTTATGAAGCCCGCTGTTAACATCATAACCAATGCAGAAAAACTGGAAGTTTTCTCTCCAGGATCTGGTACAAGGCAAGGATGCCCATTCCCAACACTTGTAATTCAACACAGTACTGGAAGTCCTAGTCAGGACAATTGGACAAGAAAAATAAGTAAAATGCATCCAAATTTGAAAGAAAGAAGTAAAATTATCTCTGTCTATAGATGACATGAGTATATATGCAAAAAATTCTAAATATGCAACAAAATAAGTATTGGAGCTAATAAATGAATTGAGTAAAGTTGCGGGATAAAACATTAGAACACAAAAATTGGTTACATTTCTATTCATAAACAATAAACTACCCAAAAAGAAAATTAAGAAAACAATCTAATTCTTAGTAGCAAAAAATACAGTAATTAAAAATAAACTTAATTAAAAAGTGAAATGTTTGTACATTAAAAAATTATAAAATATTGGTGAAGAATATTAAAGAAGACACATAAATGAAAAGATATCCTATATTCATGGATTATAAGAATTTATATTAAAAGCTACCCAAAGTGATCTAGAAATTTAGTGAAACCCCTGTGAAAATTACAATGATATTCTTTACAGAAATATATAAATCAATTATAAAATTAATATAGAACCAAAAAAGATTTTGAATGGCCAATGCAATCTGGAGAAAGAAGATCAAAACTGGAAGCATCACATGTTCTGATTTTCAAATATATTATGAGGCATGATTGTAATGATCAACTGATTTTTAGCAAGGAAGCCAAAATCACATAATGGGGAAAGGAATGTCTCTTCAATAATGTTGGAAAAATTGCATATCCATGTGCAAAAAATAAAATTGGGATGGCAACATAGTAAATGTGATTCTTGCTTCCTCATACAACCACACCAAAATTATAACTAAACTATAAACAACCATCATACAGAACCAAACCTACACATGGACCCACCTACTCAGACTCGGAACTTCAGCACCAGGGTGCCCTTCAGCTTGAAGGGCACCAGTGGCATGCAGGAGAAACTGAAGTGTCTGACATTAAGGTGAGCAGAGACCATTATCCCTTTTGTGAACTCTTCCCCAACAAAGCCAGTAGGCTGGTGTCATATCTGAGGCTCCATTGATCTAGGTAACACTGTTTGACTCACTGTGGAGATCCAAAACACTCCACCCTACCCAACTATGAGTCCACCCAAACTGCTTTTCCAAATGAATGGTAGGTCTTTGCTCATACTTTTCAACTTCCTAAATCCTCTCAAACAAGCAACGGCTGGCCTCAGTGAGCCCCAGGTCTGACACTATCACAGCCAGCCTAAATTTACAGCTTGGCTTCACCTGGGAATCTCCAAGCCCAGCACAAGCAGCAGCCATCTCAAATTGCATTATAGCTCACGCAGGATAGCCCAAGCCAAAAATACAGGTGGGGGATGATCTTGCCCTGCACCACCCAGGAAACTCCAGGGCCAGCACAATAGTAGACAGCTATAGACCACATCAGAGCACCACCACCCTACCCCCACACAGCTGATCCTCCACAGAGGGTAGATATTGGTGGTAAGCAATCACAGCCAATTCTTGCATCTGACTCGCCTGGGTAAATCCCTCGCATTAATCTGTCAACAGCAACCAAGGCTCAACTACAAGAGGAGGTTGTACTCAGCACATATCAAGGATGTACCTGGAGTATCCAGCTTGGGTGATAGGGAAGGCTTATTATGCCACTGGATCATACAGGACACTTATGACATTAGGCCACACTACCAAGACATGGAGTCAAAGAAGCTCTAACTAACATACAGAAACAAACACAGGGAGGCTGCTGAAATAAGGAGACAAAGAAACATGGCCCAAATGAAAGAACAGATCAAAACTCCAGAAAAAGAACTAACCAACATGGAGATAAGCAATCTATCAGATGCAGAGTTCAAAACACTGGCTATAAGGATGCTCATGGAACTTAGTGAGGAATTCAACAGCATAAAAAAGACCCAGTCAGAAATGAAGGATACACCAATTGGAATGAAGAACAATTTACAGGGAAACAACAGTAGAGAGAATGAAGCTGAGAATCAAATAAATTATTTGGAACATAAGGAAACAAAAAGCAACCAATCAGAACAATAAGAAGAAAAGTACCCAAAAATATGAAGATAGTATACTAAATCTTTGGGACAAGTTCAAGATGGTGCATCATAGGGGTGTCACAAGAAGAGAAAAAGGAAGAAATTAGAAATCTATTTGAAAAAAATGAAAAAACTTCCCTAATTTGGTGAAGGAAGTAGACAAGCAAATCCAGAAAGCACAAAGAGTCCAAAATAAGATGGATGCAAAGAGGCCCACTCCAAGACACATCATAATTAAAATGACAAAGGTTAAAAATGAAGAGAGAATCTTAAAAGCAACAAGAGAAAAGTCATTAAGTTACCTTCAAGGAAGTTCTCATAAGACTCTCAGCTGATTTTCCAAAACAAATGTTGCAGGCTGAAAGGAATTGGCAAGAAATATTCAAAGTTGTAAAAAGCAGGAACCTACAGCCAAGATTGCTCTACCCATCAAAGCTATAATTTAGAATCAAAAGGCAGATAAAAAGCTTCCCAGATGAGATAAAAACTAAAGGAGTTCATCATCACCAAACCATTATTATATGAAGTGTTAAAGGGTCTTATTTAAGAAAAAAAAGATAAAAACTATGAACAATAACATGGCAATAATATACGTTTATTAACAATTGAATCTGAAAAACAAACTAATCAAACAAGAACAAAGACAGAATAATGGATACAGAGAGCATTTTGATGGTTGCCATTAGGGAGGGGGTTGTGGGGAATGGGTGAAAAAGTCACAGGGTTAAGAAGCACAAATAGGTAGTTAGAGAATAGCCATGGGGATGTAAAGTACTGTATAGGAAATGGAGTAGCCAAAGAACTTATATGCATGACCCATGGACATAAACAATGGTGAAGGCATTGCCTGAGAATATTGGGGTGTGCTGGGTGAAGAGGGCTAAAAAGAGAAAATCAGGACAACTGTAATAGCATAATCAATAAAATATAATTTAAGAAAAAGAAAATGCCTTGTATTCTAATGTAAAGTGACCAGGACAAAGAAATGGAGAATTAAAAGACAAGAAGGAGCAATGTAATTGTTATATTTACAAAAACACAATACTTATAAAATTGTCAAGTATACAATTTTCACAAGATCTTACTTATAAACTAAAACCGTATGAATGAATGAAAAATGTTTTTCACACCATTTGCACTAAACATTTGAAACTAATTCAATTAAGATTTAACATTACTTTATCTGATATTTTGATTGCCTGTTGTAATAACAAAACACTCCAAAATTTAGCTTAAAATAAGCTACTTAATTAAGTTAAGTTAGCAGTTTAAAATAACAGCCATTTATTTGTTCATGATTCTGCAACCTAGGCGAGGCTGAGTTATTCTTCTGCTGGTCTTTCCTGCGGCCATGCCATGTGGGTTTATTTGCCTAGCAGGTTAGCTGGGGTCTGGGTTCAGTTAGGGCTTGGAACAGCTGGACTTCTCCTTATATACAGTTTCAGGGCTTCTCCCTCTCCATATGGCTTCTTTAAGCAGCCAAACTGCTTACCTGCTAGACTTTCATCAGGATGTCCAAGAGTAGAAAGACAGAAACTGTTAGTACTTGTTCACGCCTGGGTTTTGCAGTTTCAGAACAAGACTTCCACTGCTTCATATTGGTCAAAGCAGTTACAGGGCCAGCCCAGATTCAAGGTGATGGGAATGAGATATCCTTTCTTCATGAGGAGTGACAAGGTCACATTGCACAGTGCCTATGGGATGGTGGACATTGTTATAGCTATCTTTGGATGTGTGATATACCCCATCTGGCATATTATTGGTTAAAGGGTTGATAAGCAAGTGAAGTATTTTAGAGGATAGCATGGATTATGTATAATGTATCTAAAAAAGAAACTTAACACCACAAAAGTCTTACATTAAAGATATATTTTACCTGGAAGAAATGGAAAACAAGGTTTCTGCTTTTTTGTAGTTGAAGCATAAAATAGGTAGAAAACAAACAATTATAAAGCTGTTCGTTTAACAAATTATTTTAATGTCCGCTATGTTAATCTTATATCACAAGGTAAAGTATATTCTTCAAAGATAACATCCAAGCTACAACTCCTACTTCTTTTCAATTACAAACATCATACTTTTTCAAAAAGAAGGGATGAACACATAGGAATCACAAAAACAGCTGTCATTTGTGGGGAGATTAAGAAGTATTTGGAATTATGGTCTGTCTGAATCTTTTCAAACCCTGCAAAGTAAGCCACACTATTAGTCATTTTAGTGACAAAACTGATGCTTTGAGGATCTAAATACTCTCAAAGTAACACTGACTCCCTAAAATATCCATTAATGAACAGAATGAGGAATGCTTAGCTATTGAGAACATAAGATCATATTTTACAAATGTTATTGTTTATATTATTTTTGATTTGCAGTTTTACCCAGTCAAGTTTCCCTGGAATTGAGTGTGCTCTTTCACTAACATGTAAGGCTATGATTTTCTCTTCAAAAGTTCCAAGACCTGTATGTAACAGGACTGGACAGAATTCACCAAGCACCCACACACATTTCAAGAGCATGCCATCCTACAAAGCACCCTAATATTTAAAGTCAGTGAAAACTTGTATATGGTGACTCCCAACACCACTGAAGTCTCAGTGGAAAAACACCAAGTTTTTCTAAATAACTGCATGATTGTCTTGGGTGCAATATGGGAAGTACTCTTTCTCCCTCTTCCTGCTTGTGCCTCCCACAAGGCTGCTGCATGGATCTCTGCTGATCCAGACTTTCCTCTCCTTAGGGTGGGATGCTTCCTCACACATTCAGTAAGAGGAAGAGGTGGACAGAAAGTGGAGGCGGCCACTGAACAGCAGGGCGAGAAATTGTGTGAGCTGAAGCCAGAAGTCCCTTGAGGGAGGCGTGAGCAGGGGAAAGAATGGAGGGGCCTGCAAGGCCTGCGCAGATAAGAATCTCACATTCTCCCTCCTTTTCCTTGTTCCTCAGTGCTGGCCACAGGGGCTCACCCACCATGTGCCTTTTAACTGTCAAGGAGCCAATGCCAAGTGCTGGGCCAAGTCATCATTGATGACATGTAAGTTGTGTGTGTTCCAAATTGGCCTTCCTGTCTTTCTGCAAGAAAAACAAACTTGAGCTGGACCCCAACAAACATGACAGGAAAAATAACAACTCTTGTCGAGGGCTGATACTGAAAACAACTGTTCTCTCCACCCCAAGCCAGCCCCTGCCACGAACAGGAATAGGTCCCCATCTCTGACTCCAAGACAGGGGCCAGGAATTCTGAAATTCAGGAGCCTCCATGACACAGTATGGGGGTTATCAGGTTGTTCCTTTAAGGTCATCTGTGAAGGGCATTGTCAGAGGCCTTTTTCAGATGCCATGAAGACACTACAAGGCATAAATACTATAGCATCAAGCCCATTTCGGAGAGAGATCAGTAAATGGCTTTGAATAACACAGGGATTAAGCAACAGAGCTACATTGATTCTCAACAGTGTCTACTCCATACTTCCTACTTTTGTTTATGGCTATATTAGAAAAAATAAGAATTCAGAATACATGCTATTGTTGGACTCATTTCCCTAGATAATATGCTACAAGTCATTAATGAAAACCAATGGCACATATAATAAAACAAGAACATGAAATTATTATTATTATTATTATTATTGTTATTATTACCTTGAGTAACACTTCATCAAACTTGTAAACTGTCCAAACCAGAATCTGCCCTATTTTTCATTAGTGTTTTCTGTATGACTTGACATGGTACACAAACAAAGGAATCTGATTAAATAATGAGTTGAACTAAACTGAAACTAACTTTTTCTACACTCAAGAAACAATATTTATATATACCCAAAATAACTGAAAACAGGGACTCAAACAGATATTTGTACATCTATATTCTCAGGCAAAAGGTGGAAGCAATTTAAGTGCTCATGGATGGATGAATGAATAATTAAAAAGTGGTATATACATACAATGCAATATTATTCAGTTTTTAAAGGGAAAGAAATTCTGACACATGCTGTGACATGGACAAACCTTTATGGACATTATGCTAAGCAAAACAGGTCAATCACAAAATACAAATACTGTGTGAATTCATTTAAATGAGCTACCTACAGTATCAAACTCATAGAGAGAGAAAGGAGAAGCATGGTTATCCTGGGGCCAGGGGAGGAAGAATGGAGAGTTAGTGTTTAATGAGTACAGAGGTTTAGTTTGTGAAGACAAAAAAGTTCTGGTGATGGGTGGTGATTATGTTTGCACAACAAAGTGAATATACTTAATTCCACTGAACTGTACATTTAACAATGGTTAAGATGCCCTGGCAGGATCACTTGGTTAGTTGAAGTGTTGTCCCATGTCACAGGTTCAATTCCTGATCAGAGCACATACCTAGGTTTTATGTTCTGGGCACAAATAGGTGGCAAAATCAATCAATCACTCTCTCTCTCTCTCTCTCTCTCTTTCTCTCTCTCTCTCCCTCTCTGCCACCCCCACCCTCTATCTAAAATCATTTTTTAAAACATATTCTCAAGTAAGAATGCAGAAAAAAGAATTGTGAAGAAGATACATTTTATGTGTATTTTATCAATTTTTAAAAGGATAAATACTGAGGCATCTAATAGATCTGTATTGAGTCCCAGCCAAGGGAGAGAAGTACAAAATTATGCTGAAGTTTTTCCTAGTGTGTGTATGCTAGGTTTAACTAACAATAATGACTATACTCAACTTATTATCATTAGACCTCAGTTTTAAAGTAGGATCTCAAACACTTGTATTACTGAACTTGGGTCCAGCTGTCTGCCTCTATAAAAGTCAATATTTGAGAAGCAGGTGCTGATGTAAAGGAAAGTGGTTTATTTGCAGATCATCTGGAAGATGGAAAACTCGTATCACAAAGCCCATCTCTTGGAAGATGGGGGACTTAGAAGATGTGTCACGAAGTCCATCTTCACCTTTCAGTGGAGGTGGAGGGTTTTTTTTTTATACAGATGGACAGGGGAACATAACAAAGAGATCAAGGGAGGGGGTTGCAAAATCCTCTACATGCAGATGAGCACAGTCTGTTCCAATAAGGCAAATGGTGGTCTGGTATGTATCATCTGGTTTGGTCATCTCAGCTTCATGTCATCCTGGCTCTGTGGTTGAATGTCAGCAAATCTCCTGGAGGTGGGATGTCTAAAGGTCAAAGTCTGTATCTTTTGAAGTTAGTTCCTAGGATTCTTATGCAAACATGCAGCTCATCTACAAGCTATATATTAGTCAGAGTCAGCACTTACAGAAACAATGTCAAAAGAACGGTGGGATGGGTTATAATTTCCCACTGCCAAAATTTTCTTCTGTTATACTAGGAATTCTGCAGATATATTTTTTTCTGAAGATTTTAGAGCATTCCTAAAAGGCTATTCATAGGATGACACAGTCAGACAATAACTCTTAAGGTTTGATGTAAAAAAGAAAGAACAACAAAAACTTGTATTAGGAAGAAAATGAAAAATGAGTTGTGTTCTTTTGTATTTTGAAAGATTCTTCTAAACATAAACATTTCATTCCCTTAACTCTTTTTATAAATCTGGTATAACTTTGACTAAAAAAATAATAAGGGTATTATAAAAAAATTATAGAGCCATATCACTCATAAATTTCTAAACCAAATATTAATACACTCATTCTAGCAATACAGAAAAGATAATACTTTGCATTTAGTTAAGTATATTAATCTGTGTTCCATAAACACAGATCAATTTAATATTTCAAAATCAATTAGCCAACCTCTGGCAAAGATGGAGGTGTAGGTAGATACACTTTGCCTAATTGCACAACCAAAAGGACAACAACAAATTTAAAAACAAAAAACATCCAGAACTGCCCAAAAAATCAAACTTTATGGAAGTCCAACAACCAAGGAGTTAAAGAAGAAACATTCATCCAGACCAGTAGTAGGGGCAGAGATGGGCAGCCAGGGTGGAGAGGACTTGTGGCAAGGTGGCAGCTGGAGGACCAGGAATGGCAAAGCAGAAACTGGCAGAGCAGGCAGTCCCACATTTGAGTATGGATAAACTGGGAGGAACAACTAGGGAGTGAGACAGACCACACAACCCAGAGTTCCAGCATGGGGAAATAAAGCATCAAAAGCTCTGACTGAAAAAACCTGTGGATGTTGTGGTGGTGGGAAAAACTCCCAGCCTCACAGGAGAGTTTGTTGGAGAGACCCAGAGGATCCTGGAACATACACAAAACCACCCACCCAGGAATCAGCACCAGAAGGGCCCAATTTGCTTGTGGGTAGCAGAGGAAGTGACCAAAAGCCAGGCAGAAGCTGAGCAAGTGGTATTGTTCTTCCTCAGACCTCTTCCCCACACACAGTGCCACAGGGAGCAACATTGGCTGCCCTGCTGTGGACAATACTTAAGGCTCTACCCCTTGCTACATAACTCATGTGCTGAGACAAAAAGATATGGCCCAAATGAAAGAACAGATTAAAGCTCCAAAAAAAACTAAAACAAAACCCCACAACTAGGTGACAAAGAGGCAGCCAACCTATCAGATGCACAGTTCAAAACACTGGTAATCAGGATGCTCACAGAATTGGTTAAATTTTGTTGCAAATTAGATTAAAAAAATGAAGGCTACAATAAGTGAAATAAGGGAAAATGTACAGGGAACCAATAGTGATGGGAAGGAAATTGAGACTCAGATCAATGGAGTGGACCATATAGAAGAAAGAAACATCCAGCCAGAAAAGTATGAAAAAACAAGAATTCAAAAAAATGAGGAGAGGCTTAGGAACCTCCAGGACATCTTTAAACATTCCAACATCGAATTATAGGGGTACCAGAAGGAGAAGAGGAAGAGCAACAAATGGAAAACTTATTTGAACAAATAATGTCGAACTTCCCCAATTTGGCAAAGGAAATAGACTTCCGGGAAGTCCAGGGAGCTCAGAGAGTCCCCAAAAAGTTGGAGCCAAGAAGGAACACACCAAGGCGCATCATCATTACATTACCCAAGATTAAAATGAAGGAGAGAATCCTAGAAATAGCAAGAGATAAGGAAGCAGTTACCTACAAAGGAGTTTCCATCAGATTGTCAGCTGATTTCTAAAAAAAGACATTGCGGGCAAGAAGGGGCTGGAAAGAAGTATTCCAAGTCATGAAATCCAAAGACATACATCCAAGATTGATCTATCCAGCAAAGTTTTCATTTAGAATGGAAGGGCAGGTAAAGTGCTTCTCAGAGAAGGTCAAATTCAAGGAGTTCATCATCACCAAGCCCTTATATGAAATGTTAAAGCGTCTTACCTAAGAAAAAGAAGATAAAAAAGATGAACATTAAAAAGACAGCAAACACAGTTATTAACAATCACACCTAAAACAAGAACAAAAATAAAGCAAACAACTAGAACAGGAACAGAATTGAGATATGGAGATCACATGGAGGGTTATCAACAGGGGAGTAGGAGGAGGAGAGGGAGGAAAAGGTTCAGAGAATAAGTAGCATAGATGGTACGTAGAAAATAGACATGGAGAGGGTAAAAATAGTATGGGAAAAGTAGAAGCCAAAGAATTTATACGTATGACACATGGGCATGAACTAAAGGCAGGAAATATGGGTGGGTGGAGGTGTACAAGGTGGAGTGGAGTGAAGGGGGGAAAATGGAACAACTGTAATAGCATAACCAATAAAATATATTTTAAAAAAGAAATGTAATATTGAGAGAAAAAAGTTGGTCATGTGATCTCATGTACATAAAGTTATGAAAACAGGCAATATTAACATACAAGACAATGCAAGGGTAAATTTCTAACTGCAAAATCATCTGAAGAATGTACAGGTGAATTCTTTGGCCTTTGAGATTATTATGGATTTTTAATATGCAAATGAGCTGACTTTATGAGCAAATACTAATACATTTAACTATATTAAAAATTAGAACTTTTTTCAAAATTTTTTTAAAATTTAATCTTTATTGTCTTTTTTTCCATTACCATTTAGTCCCTTTATATGCCCTTCCCCCCAGCAATCACCATGCTGTAGTCCATATCCATGAGTAGTTCTTCAATTTTGCTTAATCCATCTGCCCCCTAACCTCCTCACCCAAGCTGTTATCCTGCTCTCCATCTGTAAGTCTGTCCCCCTTTTCCTTGTTAGTTCAGTTTGTTTATTAGACTCCACAGATGAGTGAGATCATATGGTATTTGTCTTTCTCTGACAAGCTAATTTCATGTACCACAATATTCTCCAGGCTCATTTATATTGTTGCAAAAGGTAAAAATTTATTTTTTGTGGCCAAGTAGTATTCCATTGTGTAAATGTGCCACAGTTGTTTTATCCACTCATCTACCAGTGGTCACTTGGCTGCTGCCATATTTTGGTGATTGTAAATAATTCTGCAATGAACATAAGGGTGCTTATGTTCTTTCAAATTGGTGTTTTGGGTTCCTTCAAATATATTCCCAGAAGCGAGATAGCTGGCTTGAAAGGCACATCCCTTCTTAATTTTTTGAGGTAGGTATCTGCATATTGCTTTCCACAGGGGCTGCACCAATTTACATTTCCAACAGTGCAAAAGGATTTTTTTTTCTTCACACTCTTGCCAGCACCTATTTTTGGTTGATTTATTGATCATAGCCATTCTGACAGGTGTGACATAGTATCTCATTGTGGTCTTATTTTGCATTTCTCTGATGATTAGTGACATTGGGCATCTTTTTATATGTCTATTGGACATCTGTATATCCTCTTTGGACAAGTGTCTATTCAGGTCTTTGGCCCATTTTTTTAATTGAGTCATTTGTTTTTTTGGTGTTGAATTTTGTAAGTTCTTTATAAATTTTGGATATTAATCTCTTATCAGATGTATCAGTAAATATAATCTTTCATTCTGTGGTTTGTCTTTTTATTTTATGATGATTTCCTTTGCTTTGCAAGAGCTTTTTTTGATGAGGTCCCATTTGTTTTGTTGTTATTATTGTTTTTATTGTCGTTGTTGTTATTATTTCCCTTGCCTGGGGAGCTATATCTGATAAAATATTGCTATGAAAATGTCCAAGAACTTGCTGCCTATGTATTCTTCTAAGAATTTTATGGTTTGGGGTCTAACATTTAAGTCTCTAATTCATTTTTTAATTTACCCTTCTTTGTATTGTAAGAAGGTGGTCAAGTTTCATTTTTCTGCCTGTATCTGTCCAAGTTTCCCAACACCATTTATTTTTTTATTTTTATTTTTTTTAATTTTATTTATTTATCTTCAGAGGGGAAGGAGAGATGGAGAGAAACATCAATGTATGCTTGCCTCTAGTGCGTCCCCTGCTGGGAACTGGCCCCTGCAGGGAATCGGCCTGCAACCCAGGCATGTGCCCTGACTGGGAATTGAACTGCAATCCTCTGGTTCACAGACCCGCGCTCAATCCACTGAGCTACACCAGCCAGGGCCCAACACCATTTATTGAATAAACTACCTTTAGCCTGTTGTATGTGCTTGGTTCCTCCATTGAATATTAATTGACTATAAAGTTATGGGTTTATTTCTGGGTCTTTTGTTCTATTGATTTATATGTTTGTTTTTATGCCAGTACCATTCTGTTTTGATTACTATGGCCTTATGGTATAGTTTGATATTAGATAGTATGATTCCTCGAACTCTGTTTTTCTTTCTCAGGATCGCTGTTGCTAGGTGGAACCTTGTTATTCCATATAAATTTTTGAAATATTTGTTCTAGTTCTGTGAAATATGTCTTTGGAATCTTGATAGGAATTGTGTTGAATCTATAGATTGCTTTGAGTAGCATGGATATTTAACAACATTAATCCTTCCTATCCATGAACACAGTCTGTGCTTCCACTTATTTGTATCTTCCTCAATTTCTTTCTTCAGTGTCTTATAATTTTTCAAGTACAGGCCTTTTACATCCTTGGTTAGATTTATTTCTAGGTATTTTTATTCTTTTGGTAGCAATTGTGAATGAAATTCTTTTCTTAATTTTATTTCTGTTAGTTTGTTATTGGCATATAAAAATGCAACTGATTTCTGAATATTAATTTTCTATACTGCTACTTTGCTGAACTCATATTAGTTCTAGCAGTTTCTTGGTAAAATCTTTGGGGTTCACTATGTACAGTATTATTTCATCTGCAAATAATGACAGTTTTACTTCTTTTCCAGTCTGGATGCCTTTTATATTTTTTTCTTTTTTTCTTTTTTAGTATATTTTATTGATTATGCTATTACAGTTGTCCCAGTTTTTTTCTCCTCTTTATTTCCCATCTGGTCTGCACCCCCCCACCCTCCAACATTTTCCATGCCCTTACTTCATGTCTATGGGATGTACATATAGGTTCTTTGGCTTCTTTATTTCCTGTACTCTTCTTAACCTTCCCATGTCTATTTTATGCCTACCAGTTATGCTTCTTATTCCCTGTACCTTTCACCCTCCCCCTCTCCCTTTCCCTCCCCACTGGCAACTCTCCATGTGATCTCCATTTCTGTGATTCTGTTCCTTTTCTAGTTGTTTGTTTACTTTTTGTTTTTTTCAGGTTCGATTGTTCATAGTTGTGTTTGTTGTCATTTTACTGTTCATAGTTTTGGTCTTCTATTTCCTAGATAAGTCCTTTTAACATCTCATATAATAAGGGTGATGATGAACTCCTTTAACTTGACCTTACCTGAGAAGCACTTTATCTGCCCTTCCATTCTAAATAATAGCTTTTCCGGATAAAGTAATCTTGGATGTAAGTCCTTGCCTGTCATGACTTGGAATACTTCTTTCCAGTCCCTTCTTGTCTGCAAGGTTTCTTTTGAAAAATCAGCTGACAGTCTGATGGGAACTCCTTTGTAGGTAACTCTCTCCTTTCCTCTTGCTGCTTTTAAGGTTCTGTCCTTATCTTTAATTTTGGGTAACTTAATGATAGTGTGCCTTGGTGTGTTCCTCCTTGGGTCCAACTTCTTTGGGACTCTCTGGGCTTCCTGGACTTTCTGGAAGTCTATTTCCTTTGCCAGATTGGGGAAGTTTTCCTTCATTATTTACTCAAATAAGTTTTCAATTTCTTGCTCTCCCTCTTCTTCTTCTCCAGGATATTTTTAAATTTAATAAATTTAATAAATTACTTTATTGTTGTTCAATAACATTTGTCTACATTTTCTCCCCACCACTCCCCCCACCCCAGCCAAACCCACCTCCTTCCCTTGCTTCCACCCTCCCCCTTGGTTTTGTCCATGTGTTCTTTATAGTAGTTCCTGAAAACCCTTCTCCCTACTGTCCTGTCCTCCCCTCTGGCTATTGTTAGATTGTTCTTAATTTCAACGTCTCTGGTTATGTTTTGCTTGCTTTTTTTTCTTTTGTTGATTATATTCCAGTTAAAGGTGAGATCATATTGTATTTGTCCCTCACTGCCTGGCTTATTTCACTTAGCATAATGCTCTCCAGTTCCATCCATGCTTTTGCAAAGGATAGGAGCTCCTTCTTTCTCTCTGCTGCATAGAATTTCATTGTGTAAATGTACCGACGTTTTTTGATCCACTCATTTGCTGATGGACACTTAGGCTGCTTCTAGCACTTGGCTATTGTAAATTGCAGCACCCCTATGATTTTGCTTTTGGGGTGTGTAAAGCTGTCCAGAGGTTCCTAAGCCTCTCCTCATTATTTTTTGAATTCTTATTTCTTCATTCTGTTCTGGTTTGATATTTATTTCTTCCATTTGGTCCAAATTGTTGATTTGTGTTCCAGTTTCCTTCCCTTTACTGTTGGTTCCCTGTATGTTTTTCTTTATTTCACTCTATACAGCCTTCGTTTCATGACTGAACTCAGTCATTTCTGTGAGCATCTGAATTTCAGTGTTTTGAACTCTGCACCTAACAGGTTGTCTATCTCCTCGTTGCTTAGTTCTTTTTCTGGAGTTTTGATCTGTTCTTTCTTTTGCGCCACATTTCTTTGTCTCACTGCATGTGTTAACATTGTAAAGGGTAGAGCCTTAGGTATTCACTAAGGTGGGGTAACCCTCTTTGCTGAGTGATCATGCTGTCTGTGGGGGAGGGGTCAGATAAGAAATAATGTAGCTGGATTGTTCCATTGTAACCCCACTTTCTGTCATTTCCTCACTTCCCACAAGCAGATTGTGCGCTTTCAGGTGCTGATTTCCATGTGGGTGGGTTTGTGTACATTCTAGGATCCTGTAGACCTCAGCTAGAGGTTTTGAGCCTTTGTTTTCCCAGTCAGCCAGCTCCTGCCTTGCACACACAGTTGGCTGCCTTGCCGAGGTTCCTCTACATGTGGCTGCCCTTATCTGTCCCTCCTACCAGTCTGAATGAATGTTTCTTTAATTCCTTGATTGCTGGAATTCCATGCAGTTTGATATTCTGGCAGTTCTGGTTGTTCATTGTTTTTAAATTGGTTGTTATCCTTCTTTTGATTGTGCAAGGAATCAAAGCGTTTCTACCTATGTCTCTATCTTGGCTGGAACTCCTATTTCTTCATGTCTGATTGCTGTGGCTACAACTTTCAGCACTACAAAGAATAACAAAGGTGAAAGTGGATATCCCTGTCTTGTCCCCACTCTTTAGGGAACTAGTGTAGTTTTTGCATTTTGAGTGTGATGCTGAAAGTGGGTTTCTCATGCAAGGCCTTTATTATATTGTGATTTTTCCCCTCAATTTCCACTTTGCTGAGATTTTTATCATAAATGGGTGCTGGATTTTATCAAATGCTTTTTGTTTATCTATTGATATGATTTTATGGTTTTTAATCTATCATCTTGTTTATGTGGTGAATTGGTTTATGAATGTTGTACCAAACTTACATGCCCAGAGTAAATCCCACTTGGTCATGTTGTATAATCTTTTTGAGGCATTGCTCTATTGGGTTTGCTAAAAAATTTTTTTGAGAATTTTAGCATCTATGTTCATCAGGGATATTAGCCTATAATTTTATTTCTTTGCAGTGTCTTTATCTGGTTTTGGAATTAGGATATTGATGGGCTCATAAAATGAATTTGGGATCCTTGCCTCCTGTTGAATTTTATGAAATAGTTTGAGATGAAGAGATGTTAGTTTTTCTCAGAATGTTTGCTGACATTTCCTTGTGAAGCCATCAGGTTCAGGGCTACTGTTTGTTGGGAGTTTTTTAATTACTACTTTAATTTTACTAGGTGTAATCTGTTTATTCAGGTTCTCTGATTCTTCCTGATTTAGTTTTGGAAGGTTGTATTTTTTTAGGAATTTCTTTATTTCATCCAGGGTGTCGAGTTTGTTGGCATATAGTTGTGTATAATATTTTCTTACAATCCTTTGTATTTCTTTGGTGTCAGTTGTTATTTCTCCTGTTTCTGATTTTATTTATTTGGATACTTTCTTTTTTATTCTTGATAAGTCTGGTTAAAGGTTTGTCAACCTTATCAACCTTGTTTACCTTTTCAAGGAAGCAGTGCTTGGATTCACTGATTTTTTGCAAAATTTTTTGGCTCTATTGTGTTTATTTGTACTCTGATCTTCATTATTTTCTTCCTTCTACTTTGTGCTTTGTTGTATCTTTTCAAGTCCTTTAAGTGTAAAGTTAGATTGTTTATTTGAGCTTTTTCTTCTTTATTGAGAGACGCTAGTAATGCTATGAACTTCCCTTTTTTTATTTAGTTATTTTTCAAGTACAGTTATTTGTCTATTTCTCCCATCCCACCCCCCGCCCCCCGCCCCGTGCTCCCCACCTCCCTCCCATTTCCACCCCCCTTAGTTCTCATCCCTGTGTCCTTTATATTTGTTCCTCCAAATCCCTCCCCTTTTCCCCCTTAAATTCCCTTCCCTCTCCCCTCTGGTCACTGTCCCCTTGTTCTCTATTTCAGTGTCTTTGTTTTTATTCTGCTTGCTTGTTTGTTTTGTTGTTTAGCTTCCTGTTAAAGGTGAGATCATATGGTATTTGTTTTTCAACACCTGGCCTGAACTTCCCTCTTAAGATTTCTTTCTCAGTACCCCACAGATTTTTTATTACTGTGCCCTCATTTTCATTTGTTTTGAGTTATCTTTTATTTCTTCCTTGATCTCAGTTGTTGATTCATTTATCATTTAATAACATGTTATTTAGCCTCCATGACCTTGTGTGTTTTTCAATGTTTTCCTTGTGATCAATTTCCAGTTTCAATTTCGACCATTGTGGTCAGAAAATATGCTTGATATAATTTCAATCTTCTTAAATTTATTGAGACTTGTTTTGTGTCCTAACATGTGATCTATCCTAAAAAACATGTCATATGCATTTGAAAAGTCTGTATATTCTGCTGCTGTGGGGTGAAATGCTCTGAAGACATCAATTACATCCATTGGATCTAGTGTGTTGTTTAAGGCTGCTGTCTCCTTGTTGATCTTCTGTCTAGAATATTTATCCATTGAAGCAAATGGGCTGTTAAAATCCTTGAGTATGACTGTGTTTCTGTTGACTTCTCCCTTTATGTCCAACAAGATTTGTTTCACACATTCAGGTGCTCCTATGTCAGGTGTGTTTACTAAGGTTATATTCTCTTGTTGGATTATTCCCTTTATCATTATGTAGTGTCCTTCTTTGCCTCTTACTATAGCCATGGTTTTAAAGTCTATTTTGTTGGACATAAGTACAGCTAACCCCAGCTTTTTTCCCTTTTCACATGTATGAAATATCTTTTTCCATCCCTTTACTTATAGTCTATGTGTATCTTTTGATTTGAGATGGGTTGCTTGGAGGTAGCATACCTATGGGTCTTGTTTTCTTACCCATTTATCTACCTCAGGTCCTTAGGCTGGAGCATGTAAGGCATTTATATTTAATGTGATTATTGATAGATATGTATTTAGTGTCATTTTAGTGTTAGACTATTTTCCTCTGTTTTTATTTTTCTCCCTCTTTTTCTTCTTCTTGAAGCAAGACGTTTAACTTTTGTTTCAGTACTGGTTTTGTGTTTAAAAAAAACTCCTCCAGCTTTTTCTTATCTGGGGAGCTCCTTATTTCTTCACTGATTTTAAATGAGAGCCTTGCTGGGTTAAATAGCCTTGGTTGGAGGTCCTTGCTTTTCATTATCTTGAACATTTCACACCACTCTTTTCTGGCTTGAAATATTTCTGTTGAAAGATTAGATGACAGTGGAATTGGTGCTCCCTTGTATGTAACTGTTTTTCTCTTGTGGCTTTTAGGATTCTTTCCTTGTATTTAAGCCCTGTCATTTTAATTATGATATGTCTCAGTCGTAGGCCTCTTTGGGTCCAATTTATTTGGGACTCTCTTGCTGGACTTGTGTGTCTTTTTCATTCACCAGATTAAAAAAATTTGGGGCATTATTTCTTCAAATAGGTTCTTGAACCCTTGCCCACTTTCTTCTCCCATGTGTTGTATGTTGTTGTGTTTCATGTTGTTCAAAATGTTTTTTATGCTCTCCTCATTTTTAAAAAATTCTTTTTTTCTTATTGCTGCTCTTCCTGGGTGGTTTTTTTTTCTACCTTGTCTTCCAAATCACTGATGTAATTGATCCTCCACTTCATCTAACCTAGTGTTTATTCCTCCTAGTATGTCATTTCATTCAGATATTGTATTATTTCTGACTAGCCCTTTTTTATGGTTTCTATGTCTTTTTCATGCTGTTGTGTATCCTTACAATCATTACTCTAAACTATCTGATAAATTGCTTGCCTTCATTTAGTCTGGTTCTTCTAGAGAATTCTTAGTTCTTTCATTTTGTATCTGTTTCTTTGGCTTCCCATTTTGTCTGCTTCTTTGAATGTGTTTTTATGTATTAGTTAGATTTGTAAAGACTCTGGTGTAAGCCTTTGTCAGATGCTGCTTGTGACTGGCCCTGGTCAACCTGTTTGGAAGTATCAGCATTCCACAGCATGTGGTTCCCTTGGCTGGACCTTTTTTGTGCAAAAAGAACCAAGCTGCACACCAAGCCAGAGGTCCTGAGGGAAGGTCAGTTGAAGTCTCATAGAGATTCTAGTGATTGGTCTTACTTGTTAAACTAATTAATTATGTCGCCTGAAGCTATAATCCGCTGCCTGGCTTAAGCTCCACAAGGTGGGGCAGAGTAATATCTGTTGGAAGGGCTATTGCTTCCCCTCAGGCTGATGCAGTTCAGAGAGGAGTGCTCTGTTTGAGAAAGATGGCTTCTGCAGAATGGGCAATGACTCAGCACTGAGATCCTGGCTCTGTTCTTTCTGTTCTCTCCCCAGACACACCAACAACAGACTCTCCTCAAGTAACTCTAGTCCACTCTTCCCTTTCTCTGCCAGAGCTCAGGGTAAGTGGCTGCAAATGAAATTTTGTTCATTAGTCCTTTAAGAGGCTCTCTGAGTCTCTAGCTGTCTCTCCTTGGCAGACAGGAACCCTGCTGCTTTTCACAGCAGGATGTTATCTTGGTTCCTTTCTGGCTCTGGTGCTGTAGTCTGGGGAGCCTAACTGGGGAGTTTACACCCCACACTTCTCAGGGAGAACTCCCTGGCAACTGAAATATCCCTCTGCAACTTCAGCAGCTGCCCGTAGGAGCCCAGCCAGTCCTCTCGTGCCTCCTCCACCCTCCTTTACCAGTCTCATTGTGGTAAGGTAGCTTCTTCCATCTATCTATGGTTATAAGGCTTCTTTCCAGCCGGTGTGCATTTGGTTATTTCAGATGCAATTTGAATAACCAAATGCAATTCAGTGGTAATTCCAGATTGTTCATAGGAGGAGGTTAGTGTAGCTTCCACTTACTCCTCTGCTATCTTGGATCTCTCCTCAAAAAATTTTAAAATATGATCTCACCTTTGACAGGAAGCTAAAGAATAAAACAAACAAGCAAACAGAAAGGGGGGGGGGGGGGGGAGGTTTGGGCATTGAAGAAGGATGGGATGGGGGGGGGTGGGGGGGGGGGGGGAATGATAATTTGTTAAACATACATGCAACCAAAAAGGATCACTATCAACAGTATATAAATAATTTCTATTAATCAATGAGAAAAAAATTAATTTGATAAATGGGCAACAGACATAAATAGGTATTTCACTGCAGAAAAAAAAATTTTGCCAAAAAGCATTATGAAGAGATGCTCAGTGTCATAGAGACAAAAGAAATACAAATGAAGACCATAATATTATATCATTAGAAATTCAGTTGTTTAGGAAAAATGAAAAGGGTGTGGCAATAACCAGTGTTAGAGACAATAAATCCACAGGATCTCTTATACATTGTTTGAGAGAATGACGTTTGGAGTAGCCATGTTGTAAAACAGTTTAATGTTGTCTTTAGAAGTTGAACATTCACACATGTGGCTATATGTTAAGAGAAAGTTTTACACAGGTAAATCAGAGCAGGAAAGTTCAGAGTGGCATTTTTCACAGCAGCAAAACCTGGAAGTAACCCAAATGTCTATCAAGGAAAAAAATGCATGAAAAATAATGTAGTACATTTATACAAAGGAATATTATACAGGAACTGAAACAAACTACAGAAGGACCGATCAATATGGAAGAAACTTAGCAATATAATAAAGTGAATAAAGTAACTTCCCAGTAATTATATAAAGCTTGATACTTTTTAAAAAAGTTAACAAACATATAAAATGAAAAGATATATCATTATATGTAAATACTATTTTAAAACAAAAGAGAATGATGAACACAGGATTTAAAGTAATGACTTCCTGTGGTGAAAGGAAAAGAAGCATAGGATGGCAGAACACATTGTCAGATGTTGGTTGTTTTCAACATCCTAGCTTTTGTGTTTTGTGGTGGGTTCACAGAGTCTTAATATATTATTAAATATAAGTAAGTAAATAAATATGTGATGCTTGAGTAAAATTTGACACTTTGCAAGGAACAAGAATTATGATTAATCCAAATGTGTGCCCCTGAATTCAGTCTTTCATTAAAAATATAATAGGCATAAGCTAAAGAACAAAACAAATAAGCAAGCAAAATAAAAACAACACTGAAATCGAGAACAGGGGGACAGTGACTGGAGGGAGGAGGGGAGGGAATTTCAGGGGAAAAAGGGGAAGGATTTACAGGAACTAGTATAAAGGACACATGGACAACAACTAAGGGGGTGGAAAGGGGAGGGAAGTGGGGGGTACAGGGGGGTGGGCTGGGATGGAAGTAAAAGACAGAATACTGTAGTTGAACAATAATTAAATTTAAAAAAGGACAAATATACAGGATACAAACAGTGAAGGGAAAGAAACCAGGAGTCAAATAAACTATTTGGAACAAAAGGAAGAAATAATCATTCAGCCAGAGCAGAATGAAAACAAAAATTTTTTTAAAAATGAGGAGAGGCTTAGGAACTTCCAGAATAACTTTAAACATTCCACCATCTGAATTCTAGGAATGCCAGAAGAAGAGGAAGAGAATCAGCAAAATAAGTAAGCAATCAAAACATATCCAGAGACATTGAAATTAATAACAAACTGACAGTAACCAGAGGGGAGATAGGAGGGGATAATGGGGGGAAATGGGGGAGGGTGTGCAGGAACATCTATAAAGGACACATGAACAACACCAAAGGGGGTAGGTATCAAGGGTGGGAGGGAGGGTGTGCTGGAGTGAGGGGAAATGATGGAGGTAAAATGGAGACAACTGTACTTGAAGTCAATAAAAATGTTAAAAAATAATGAAGAATAAATTCCCTAATGTAGCAAAGAAAATAGACTTCCCAGAAATTTAGCAAGCACAGAGAGTCCCAAAGCAGTTGGACCCAAGGAAGCACATACCAAAGCACATTGTAATTACATTACCAAAGATTAAAGATAAGAAGAAAATCTTGAAAGCAACAAGAGAAAAGGAGATAGTTACCTATGGAGTTCCCATAAGACTATCAGCAAATTTCTCAAGAGAAACCTACTGGGCCAGGAGGGGCTGGAAAGAAATATTTGAAGTCATGAAAGGCAAGGAGATACCTCCAAGATTACTCTATCCAGCAAAGCTGTCATTGAGAATGGAGGGGCAGATAAAGTGCTTTCCAATTAAGGTTAAGTTAAAAAAGTTCATCATCATCAAGCACTTATTATATAAACCGTTAAAGGGACTTATCTAATAAAAAGAAGATGATCAAAAATATGAACAATAAAATGTCAAAAAATACATAATAGGCATAAGAAATGTAACAGTTGTTTTTTTTAATTGATTGGATAAAAAGTAAAATGTATTCGAGTGTAAACAAATTGAAGTTGGAAGACCATATTGGGGAACTCTCTGGGGGTGGGGGAGGTGGGAGGAAAAAAGAATGGAGAAAGAGAAAATATTTTAAGAATTAAGAGTTATCATTGATAGGAAGAGAAGAAGATGGCGATGAAGTAGGACAGAGCAGATTTCATCTCCCCTACACATGGGAGAAAATCCTGGCAGATCTACTGAGGAACAGCACAATCAATCAACAGTTCCCCAGCATTTATGAAAATAAGAGACCAAAAATTGTGACAGACGCTGAAGGACCAGACAGCTGAAGTCCTTCTTTCTTTCTTTCCAAACTTATTGCTTTTTCCTCCCTTCTCCTGCCTTTTTTTTTTTTTTTTTTTTTTGGTTTGTTGCTTTTTCTTTTACCAACAAGAGTCACAGACAACTGGGAACCAAGGAAAGACCAGAGTGGGACCCAAAGAGCGGGCATCCCAACAGTAGACACAGAGGGACAAATTTCACTTTGCTATAGCAGAGAAGCTACAAGTTGCTGCATATTGGTATTATTTTTTCATTATTCTCACTTCTTTTATATTTTAATAGTATCTTTGTATTCCTCCTCTTTCTGTATAGGCTTCTTTGCCTTGGCTGGTTATATTGTATTATTTGACAGGTTTCTCCTGTTCTTTCCTCCAAAGTGTATTGCTAATTTTCTATACTTCATGCCACTTGTTTTCCTTTAGCACACCACCCAAAGTTCTATACCCCATATTCAGACAGATCACATAGAGTTTGTCATATGATTGTTGCTCTGATATTATTGTAAATAATAGCTGTTCTATACAACTGTAAATACTTCACAACACATCTCCCAGATTTTAGCCAATAGTTTCCTGAATTCTATTACTGTAGTGATTAACTCTATTTGCTCATACACTACACCTATTTACTATTCTTTACTCTCACTTTACCTCAAAATCTGAATGCCTGCAACCTCACTGCTTTCTAGATCCAACGCACAAGACTTACCTCCCCAACAAGACACTTATCTTTTGTCCATTCTTTCTTAATAGTGGCAAGTTGGTTTGAAGATTACAGTTAACACTATACATAGCCTAAAGATCTTCTATATCTTCTCTACTGGCTGTAACTGTAAATATCATAAAATACTCTCCTGCTGTCATAAACCATTTTGCCTCCACTCCAAATAATAACACACACACACACACACACACACACACACACACACTAGTAGGAAGCAGAGAACATCAAGATACCTGAAGGAGACTGCACCACTGAATTTCACAGGTATTCTATCACAGAAGTTCACACCATAAACCCAGGGAGTCAGAACAGATCAATTTAAGAAGCTGAGGCTAACAAGAAGAGTATCACAAATAATGGGAAGACAAAGAAACAATCCCCAAATGAAAGAAAAGGAGGAAGCCTCAGAAAAAATGTTAGATGAAATACAGGCAAGTCAACTATCAGATATTGAATTCAAAGCACTGGTTCTTGAGAAGTTCAAAGAGCTCACAATGAGCTACCAGAAACTACAGGGGAGCTACAATGAACTCACCACAAACTATAGCAACATGAAAGAGGAAATAGAAACTATCAGCAAAGGCCAAGAGGAAATAAAGAGTACAATTTCTGAACTGAAGAACACAGTGGAAGGAATCAAAAGCAGGATCGATGAAGCCAAAGATTAGAGGACAAAATAGAAAAAACTCCCAGAAAGAGCAAGAAAAGAGAAAGAGGCTCAAGAATGAAGAGGGATTAAGAGAAATGCAAGACAATATAAAACAATAATATCCGAATAATAGGGATACCAGAAGGAGAAGAAAAACGAGGAATAGAAAATCTATTTGAAAAAGTAGTGAGGGAAAACTTCCCTAATTTGATGAGAGAAAAAATTACACAAATCCAGGAATCACAGAGAGTCCCAATCAAGAGGAACTCAAAGAGGCCCACTTCAAGACACATCATCATTAAAATGGCAAAATTCCAAGACAAAGAGATCATCTTAAAGGCAGCAAGGGAGAAAAAGGAAGTGACATACAAGGGAGCCCCAATAAGATTAGCTACTGACTTCTCAATGGAAACACTCCAAGAAAGAAGAGAATGGCAAAAAATATTCAAAGTAATGAGAACCAGAGGCCTACAACCAAGGCTACTTTACCCAGCAAGACTCTCAGTCAAAATAGAAGACCAAATAAAGAGCTTCCAAGACAAAAGAAATCTAAAAAAATATATGCCTCCATCAAACCAGCTCTGCAAGACATGCTAAAAGGACTGCTTTAAGGAAAGGAAGGAAAAGAGAGAGACAGAGAGGAACACATGTAGAAAAATGGCAATGAATAAGTATCTATAAATAATGACCTTAAAAATAAATGGATTAAATGCTCCAATCAAAACACATAGAATAGCTGAATGCATAATAAAGCAGGAACCACACATATGCTGATTACAAGAGACCTACCTCAGGACAAAAGATCATCACAGACTAAAAGTGAAGGGCTGGAAAGAAATTTTCCAAGCAAATGGACCAAAAAAAAAAAAAAAAGCTGGGGTAGCAATTCTCATATCAGACAAAATAGACTTCAAAAAAGGGGCCATAAAGAGAAACCCAGAAGGTCACTTCATAATACTCAAGGGAAGAATCCACCAAGAAGACATTAACATTGTAAATATATATGTACAAAACATAGGAGCACCCAAATATATAAAAAAATCTTAGAGGACTTCAAGAAAGATATTGACAGCAACACAATTATACTTGGGGATTTTAACACCCCACTATAAAAAATAGATCTTTCAAACAAAATATCAACAAAGATATTCCAGCATTAAACAACACCCTAGATGAAATGGACTTAACTGATATGTATAGAGCCCATCATCCCAAAGAAGCTAAATACACATTCTTTTCAAATACACATGGAAAATTTTCAAAGATAGACCACATCATAGCACACAAAAGGAGCCTCAACAAATTCAAGAAAATTGAAATCATATCAAGCATTTTCTCCAACTATAAGGGACTAAAATTAGAAACCAACCCCAAAGAAAAAAACTCCAAACACCCAAAATCATGGAGACTGAATGGCATCCTATTAAACAATGAATGGGTCAAGAATGAAATTAGGGAAGAAATCAAAAAGTTTCGGGAAACAAATGAAAACGATCTCACAACAACCCAAAACTTATGGGACACAGCAAAGGCATTCCTGAGAGGGAAGTTCATAGCAATACAGGCCTACCTAAAGAAGATAGAAACATTTCAAACAAACAATCTATTCCTATGCCTACAAGAACTTGAGGAACAACAACAAAGACAGCCCAGAGCAAGTAGAAGGAAGGAAATAACTAAGATCAGAGCAGAACTAAATGACATAGAGACTAAAAGCACAATTCTAAGGATCAATGAATCCAGGAGCTGGTTTTTTAAAAGATGAAAAAATAGACAAGCCTTTAAGCAGGATCATCAAGAAAAGAAGAGAGGGGACCCAAATAAACACAATCAGAAATGAAAGGGAGAGATTACAACTGACATCACAGAAATAGAAGGAATTGTAAGAAATTACTATGAAGAACTGTATGCCAAGAAATTTGAGAATCTAGGGGAAATGGACACATTTCCAGAAAAATATAATCTCCCAAAAGTCAATGAAAAAGAAGGAGAAAACCTGAGCAGACCAATAACAGCAGATGAAATTGAAGCAGTAATCAAAAAACTCCCATCACACAAAAGCCCTGACCAGATGGTTTCACAGGAGAATTCTACAACACATTTAAGGAAGAGCTAATCCCTATCCTTCACAGACTATTCCAAAAAATCCAGAAGGATGGAAAACTCCCAAACTCTTTTTATGAAGCCAGCATCATCCTAATTCCAAAATCAGACAAAGACAAAACAAAGAAAGAAAACTTCAGGGCAATATCACTGATGAACATAGACACTAAAATCCTCAACAAAATATTGGCAAATTGCATCCAACAATATATCCAAAAGGTTATACACCATGACCAAGTGGAATTCATCCCAGGGATGGAAGGATAGTTCAATATTTGCAAATCTGTAAAGGTAATACATCACATAAACAAAAGCAAAGACAAAAATTACATGATCATATCAATAGATGTGGAAAAAGCTTTTGATAAGGTACAACACCCATTTATGATAAAGGCACTCAGCAAAGTGGGAATAGAGGGAGCATTCCTCAATATAATAAAGGCCATATATGAGAGACCTACAGCCAACATCATACTCAACGGGCAAAAACTAAGATTTTTTTCCCACTAAGATCAGAAACAAGACAAAGTTGTCCACTTTCAACACTTCTATTCAATATAGTATTGGAAGTTTTAGCCACAGCGATCAGACAAGAAAAGGAAATAAAAGGCATCCAAATTGGAAAGGAGGAAAAAAAACTGTCATTGTTTGCAGATGACATGATAGTATACATGGAAAATCCTATAGACTCTACCAAAAAACTGCTCAAACTAATTAATGAATTTGGCAAAACAGCAGGATACAAAGTCAATATCCAGAAATCAAAGGTATTTTTGTATACTAACTATGAATTAGCAGAAGCAGAAATGAAAGAAAAAATCCCATTCGATATAGCAAAAAGAAAAATAAAATATCTGGGAATAAACCTAACCAAGGAGGTAAAAGACCTGTATGCAGAAAACTACACAGCCCTGAAGAAAGAAATCAGGGAAGACACAAACACATGGAAACGTATACCGTGTTCATGGATTGGAAGAATTAACATCATCAAAATGTCCATACTACCCAAAGCAATTTACAGATTCAATGCAATACCTATTAAAGTACCAATGGCATATTTCACAGACATAGAACAAACACCTCAAAAATTTATATGGACCTATAAATGGCCCCAAATAGCAGCTGCAATTCTGAGAAAGAAGAACAAAGTAGGAGGAATCACAATACCTGATACCAAACTGTATTACAAGGCCACTGTAATCAAAACAGCCTGGTACTGGCATAAAAACAGGCACATAGACCAATGCAACAGAACAGAGACCCCAGAAATAGACCCAAGTATCTACAGTCAATTAATATTTGACAAAGGGGGCAGTAACATAAAATGGAGTAAAGATAGCCTCTTCAACAAATGGTGTTGGGAGAACTGGACAGTTACATGCAAAAAAATAAAACTTGAGCACCACTTACACCATACACCAAAATAAATTCAAAGTGCATAAAAGACTTAAATATAAGCCATGACACCACTGAAGTCCTAGAGGAGAACATTGGTAGGAAAATCTCAGACATTTCACACAGCCACATTCTTACTGATATGTCCCCTAGAGCAAGGAATATAAAGGAAAGAATAAACAAATGGGATCTCATCAAAATAAGAATCTCATCAAAATAAAAAGCTTCTGCATGGCTAAAGGAAACAATATTAAAATGAAAAGACAACCAACTGTATGGGAAAACATATTTGCCAATGGTACCTCAGACAAATGTTTAATCTTCAAAATATACAGAGAACTTACACGACTTCACTCTAAGAAGACAACTAATCCAATTAAAAAATGGGAAAAGGATTTGAACAGACAATTCTCCAAGCAGGACATACAAAATATCCAGAGTCACATGAAAAGATGCTCAATATCTCTAGCTATCAGAGAGATGCAAATTAAAACCACAATGAGATACCAATTTACACCAGTCAGAATGGCTATCATAAACAAAGCAACAAACAAGAAGTGTTGGAGAGGTTGTGGGGAAAAGGGGACCCTAGTACACTGTTGGTGGGATTGCAGACTGGTGCAACCATTATGGAAAACCGTATGGAATTTTCTCAGAAAACTAAAAATAGACCTGCCTTTTGACCCAGGAATTCCACTGCTGCGATTATATCCTAAGAATCCTAAAACATCAATCCAAAATAACCTATGCACCACAATGTTCACAGCAGTACAGTTTACAATAGCCAAGAATTGGAAGCAACCTAGGTGCCCATCAGTAAATGAATGGATCAAAAAATTATGGTACATATACACAATGGAATTCTAAGCAGCAGAAAGAAAGAAGGAGCTGCTACCCTTTGCAACAGCATGGATGGAACTGGAAAGCATTATGCTGAATGAAATAAGCCAGGCGGTGAAAGATAAATACCATATGATCTCACCTTTAACAGAAGGCTAAACAACAAAACAAACAAGCAAGCAAAATATAACCAAAGACACTGAAATAGAGAACAGGCTGACAGGGACCAAAGGAGAGGGGAGAGAATTTCTGGGGAAAAGGGGAAGGATTCACAGGAAGATGTATAAAGGACACATGGACTAAAACTAAGGTGGAGGTTGGAAATGGAAGGGAGGTGGGGAGCACTGGGGGGGGCTGGGATGGGAGTAGAAGACAGAAAACTGCACTTGAACAATAATTAAATAAAGTTTAAAAAAAGTTATCATCGGTAGCTATAAAAGCACCAAAACCCAGATAATATGAACCACCAAAATAAAAATATATAAATGGGGAGAAAAAACAATGTCACCAAATATTCCATAATTAAAAAATTATTATGAGCCCCAAGAGGAAATGTAAATGAAAAAATAGCACACATCTAGAAGCACTATAACAATATTTAAGAACAATAAAGAAAAAGAAAATTCTAAAATTTGTTTTAAAAATTATCAAACAAGAAGAGCCGAAAACAGTTTCTTTTTTTTTAATATTTTTTTTATATTAAGTTTTATTTAGTTACTTTTCAAGTACATTTTTTTTAAATCTATCTCCCCCCCCCCCCCGCCCCCCCTCCCTCTCCCCCCAGTCTCATCTCTGTGTTTTTACTTGTTCCTCAAAATCCCTCCCCCTTTTTCCCCTTAAGTTCCCTTCCCTCTCCCCTCTGGCAAATAGAGTAGTAAGGGTATATTTAGCCTACCAGATGTTAAGCACATCATAAAGCTGCCCTGCTTGAAACACTGGGGTCTCTGTGTGTGAACTGAAAATGGCACAGACTAGAAATTATAGACATCAATTCATAAACATAGAAGAAGTTAACATATTGCAAAAGTGACTTTATGAATCAGTGCTCATGATTGTTATTGGCATTGGGAGAATTGGATAGCCAAGTGGCTTCATTTGTGTCCCGTAGTATTATTTTCCTAGGATTGTCATAATAAAGTACCACAAATTGAATAGCTTAGACAACAGAAATTTATTTTCTCATATACAGATGCTGAAAGTCCAAAATCAAGGTGTTGGCAGGGCCATGCTCCTTCTGAAGGCTCTATGGAAGAATCTATTCCAGCCCACTCTCCTGGCTTCTGGTAGTTCCTTGGCTTGTGGTACCAAAACTCCAGTTTTCACATGATGTTCTCAGTGCACCCATGCACGTGTGCATATGTGTCTACATTTCCTTTTGTTTTAAAGACACCAGTCATATCAGACTAGGGGCCCTTCCTACTCCAGCATGATTTCATCTTAACTAATTACACTGCAACAACCCTGTTTCCAAATAAGTTCAGATTCTGAAGTACGGGGATTAGGATCGCAACATATGAGTCTTAGGAACACACAATTCTACCCATATTTCTGCTTTAGTTTTTATACAAAAATTAAAATTCTGAAAAAAAGAAAACGTACAAGAAGAGTAATGAGATAATTGCTCTTAAAATCCCAAAATGAGGAAGATTATGTTAAATATGAAAATTCAATTAAATTATCACAAAAGCCCGAGCCATAAACACAAGCAAAAATCTATCGAAATAATCATGTTATTTTTTTAAAATTCTAAGTGTCAGAAAACCTTATAAATAAAATATAAATGATAAACACAGTAAAAGAGTTTTACAATTTATATTATATAAAAAAATATCTCCTCCAACTAAAAAAAGAATAGCAGTAAAATGGAAAAACAAGCAAAGATACAAAGAATGACCAAACTGTCAAAAGCACACAGATTTATTTTTCTGTCATAAACTGACTCTGAAGACAAATCCCAAATATTAACTCACAGACAGAACAATGTCCCAAGCAGATCAAACAAAAGAAGACAATGGTCTTACTGAGATATAAACACTAAAAAAAAAGCTAAAAAAAATCTGTCTGTTTAGTACATAGAAATACTGTTATATCTTTTACCTCTAGAAAATTACTTAACATCTCTAAATAAGATAAGATGTCACTATATGGAATGGCAGATAACACTGCCTATTTTACCGAATCTTTGTGATTATTAAATGTGATTATACAAAGATTCAAAATAATAAATAGCACACTTAGTAACTTTAAAATAAATGTTTACTATGTAAAGCCCTTAGAATAGTTCCTGATACTATAGTTAATACATGCAAGAAAATAGTCATTACCATAATAATCATTATTGTTATTAATATTATCTTTTCCCAACATGTTTTATTTTATAGCTTTGCTATTTGAAATACAAACTTTTCCTGGTGTAATAAAAAGTGATCTCAATAGATGGCTCTCTGGCACTTTTACTTTCTCAAGGGAAACTCAATTGCCCTTTTAGAGGGTTGCCTCCAAGGTCTGTCAAAACCCCTCAGACCTTGAAGTAGTCCTAAACTAGAGAAAGTTCTACATAAACTTTCATCTCCCCTAATCTGAAGCCATGCCAAATATTTCTTGGGATTATTTTTAATAACTTACTTTAAAAGAACAGAAAATGCAACTTAAAATAAATTATTTTCAGTCTTTAAAGTATTTATTCAGTATCCATAGATAATGCTTTTAAGCAGTTCTATTTTTTAATCCTAGAAATAATTCTTTCATAGGAGTGTCATCTCCATTTTATGATGAGAAAACTAAACCTCAAAACAGGTAAACACTTTGTCCACTAGCTCAAAAGGAATAGAAGAGAAGAAAATTCTTCCAAGATTCATACCGTACTTTGTGATCCGAATCATCTTTGTTATTCTGGACACACATTTCATGCTCAGATAGTGATTAGAGAGAACAAGTCCATCATCTGCCCAGGTCATAATGTGGTGCTGCATATTCATACCTGTACTGAGGAAGTCAAAATAGCCTTAATTAGCTTGGTAGACAAAAAAATCAGGAGAAAAAAATAAGATTTTTGAAACGAGATCAAGTATGAATTGCTTGTTTAAGGCAGCAGTAACCATCTGCCTTGAGACCTTCAAAAACTTGTCTCAGATGGGCTGATCTACCTTAAGAGATAAAATAAGATCATGGCAATTGAAAAAGTTCTGAAACTGGTGCCAGAGAAAGATTAAGTATTTTCTTGATAACTCTGTATAAACTGTGAAGAAAATTAACTGCAAAAGCCTACTTCACGCTGCCTTCTCTTATTTTCTGCCCATTGATAAATCTCACCCCATATTTTGCAAAGACAAAATTCACAGTAAAAGTCTACATTAGGGCAGCTTCCTCATATTGAGAGCTCTGCTGTACCACTGTTAAATTTCTCTCAAGATTTTTTTCTTCCCCTCTCAAACTGCTTTCTCCCACAGAGTTGGCAATAGCTATGCAAGTGATGAGGACATAATTGCCTACAATAAAAAAACCTGCAGATACTTTTAAGTTTTTTATTTTCCTCTTAAGCATACTTAGTATCCCTCTTTCCTGGAAGATCATTCTGAGTGTGCAAGTGAGTATGCACATGTTACAAAGACAAGTACTATTTTAATAAAATATTCAATTTACCCCCAACAATAGAGCAACAACAAAAAAACAACTTATCCAGTGGGATACAGCATGTCACATGAAGAAATAACACTCAGTCCCTCAGTTTCATGGATCCACTATTTGCAAAATGTACTTCAGAAATTAAAAATAAGTATAATTTTTATCTCAAAGCTATAAGAAAATAGAGATATTGATTAATCAATCTAAAATGAAGTGCTTATAAAACAAAATTTGAGACGCTAGATTTTGATGCGTTCAGAAAATTATAAATCAAATGTGACCCAGTTTGAGAAGCCTTGTGAATTCTACTCATTGTCATGGATGAGGCAAAAATCCAGCTTTTTGTCTAGGAAATCTGGGCAAACCTGCAGGGAAAATACACAAACTTCAGAGGAACTGTGCCTAATATAACTCTATGGAAACACAGAACAAAACAGATTCAGAATACCCAAATTAAAAATGCAATAAAATGGACCACTGTGAACACACACCCTTCTGGAAGAAACCAACAGGTAAGCCAGCACCAGGTGATCCCTGGAATAGAGAAGCCAGGCACATGACCCAAGCCATCTTTTTCGAGTCAGGTCTTTATATGGCCCAATTTAATGTACCTTTGCAGTGATCAACTCATCATGCCTAATAATTTCAATACTGCCATTGAAAACACACTAATTAACCTCTTAAATATTGTAAGTTTCAAAGACTAAGCAAAGACCACCAGAGATTAAAAAAAAAGACAATAAAAAATCAAGTTATCATTTCCTGGCCAGGCAAGAAAACACACACCAATAAAGAAATTTACTGAGTAGTTCAAAAAGTCAGCAGGAAAAAGGTGAAGGTGTGGTAGTTATGGGAATGGAAACTAGCACTCTGAATAGGGCAGAGTCCACAGGAAAAGACTGGTTAAAACAAGCCCCATTGTCCCCTGGTCAAGAAAAGTTCTTTGGTTAGGCCCAATTAGTATCAGTTGGTTAAAATCAGTTCTGTTGAAACACAATATTTAGTTCTTTGATATTTCCCAGGCAAATGTTAAAAGAAATGGAAAATGTTCTTTATACATAGGTTATAACAGCCACATGTGATGTAGCCCATAGAAAAATATCCCAAAGAATATACACAGTCACAGTAGTGAGTTTAAGTTGAAGGGAATGTGACAGGTTTTAATTTTTGTTTTTACTCTTCTTTCCAATTTTTTACATTGATCACATTCTGCTCTGTTGCAATAAAAAGTTATTGTGATTGATGTAGCATAAATGAGCTCACTTTTCTCTCCCCTGAGAATCAAAAGTTGAAATGTGCTCTGAGATTTCATTGGCTTCCAAACAGACAAAAATGACAGCTTGACTTCTAATATCTGACAGATTTTTGCCTCAAATCTACAGTGCTAGCCTCACTATATGACAGCCTCAGCCTCTGGAGGTGATACGGTATACTAAGACAGTTTTGGGAAAAATTCCAGTTCCTCACACCGTCCACATGAATGCCTGAAAGCTCAGTGTTACTGTGGTGATCCTCTGGGCCAAAGCGAGTCTGCTGCTCATTCCAAACAGAGCAGAGATGACAGTCCACACAAGGAATTAAAGACCAAGTACGAAGCGGTGACTGTCAGGCCTCCTAACTCTCAGGGTCAAAAACTAAATTTCATGACAAAGAGACACAACTCCCACTGATTTATCTCTTCTTTATCCTGTAAGTGACAATTTCAAGTCTATTCCGTGATTATATCTGCAGTTGTTGGGTGGAGGGTTTCTTTGTTGTTGGGGGTTTTTTTTTGCATGCAGAGGAATGTCTTTTCTAAACTAAATCAGACCTGCAATTTGCTAATCCCAAGAGACCAAGCAGGACGGCAAGGGCAGACCCCAGGTTTATCAAGAATAAAGAGGGGGCAAAGTTCAAGGATTCAGGAAAATCAAAACAGGCAACTACTGGATGGTATTAACTGAAATAAACCAAATGTAGAGTTAAATAGGCCTTTTGGTGTTAAGGGTTACATCGTTACTCAACTTCAGCCTTCCAAAACAATAAAAAAAATATGAATAAAATTACCTACCAGCATAAATCATTCTTACCCTCCCAAATCTCAGGGAGGACTAAGGAATTACCTACTTGTACAATCAAAGATAGATGAGTTTCTGTGCTCTCTGCAGGAGCAGCAAAAGATTAACCTGGCCTTACCATAGAATTTCAGGCAATGATAAGGAACAGAGAGGGCAGGAGTCCAGAACAGTTCAAAACATCCCACTGAAAGGAAGCTTTTGTTGAGTTAAAATTCTGTTATTTTAATAACATAAAGTGAAATATAAAAATTGATAGCCTTTCATGCCAACCATGTATTTTTTTAAGTTAATACATGGTCAAATAAGTTTTTCCTATAATTTCTAACAAAAATGTATCTTCTCTATCAACTTCACCTAAGATCACTTTTCCAAGGTTTTTTTCAATTTCCTACAATAAAAGTGATATATATAACTATTACATTATATACTTGGGTGACAAGAGTATGTATATTACTTTTTCTACACATGTCTGTAAAAAGTGCCCAATAAATGGTAAATTAATATCTTTTGGTTGCAACTTTAATAATTAATTTTTTAGAATTTTCAGATCATAAAGAGGCTATACACCAACTAAACTGATAAACATTTCATCTGCCGAACTATCTACTCTTATATAATAGGTACATTTTATTTTAGAATACTTTCAATACAACTTGTCAAAAATTCTAACAAAAAAGAAACCATATGACAGTTTTTAACTAACAGTATAATTTAGCTATTCAATCAAGGGAAAGTTAAAAGTAGTAGATCCACAGTAATGAGATGTCATGCTTACTTATGAGAATGACTAGAATCCCCCAAACTTATGATACCAATTACTAGCCAGGGTGTAAAACAATAGGACCTCTCCTTCATTGCTGGTGGGAATGCACAATGCTAAAGCAATTGGAAGACAGGCAGTTTCTTACAAAGTTAAACATTGTCTTACCATATGATTCTGTAGTCATGTTCTTAGGTATTTTCCCCAACTTATTTGAAAGCCATGTTCACATAAACACCTGCCTGTAAATGTTTATAACACCTTTATTCAACTGCCATATACTGGAAGCATCTAAAAAATATGCTTGAATAGGTGAATGAATAAATAACTGTGGTACATCCATACAATGGAATATATTATTCAGAGATCAAAAGAAATGATCTATCAAGCCCCCCACAAAATTCATCGATGTCAAAAATACATCGATGAATTTTAATGCATATTACTAAGCGAAAAAATCCAGTCTAAAAATGCCACCTACTCTACCCTTCCAATTACCTGACATCTGAAAAAGACAAAATGAGAATGACAATGAGAAAGTAAAGCACTTACAGGGAGTGATCTTTGAATAGGTGATGGTACTGGGAATGGCTTTTTAGGGTGCTTAATCTATTCCATATGATAACATAACTGTGCATGCATAATATTATGCATTTGTCAAAACCTACAGAACTTTACAGCAGAAAATGACCCCTATTATATACAGATTTTTAAAAATCACTTACGAGGTGGGGTGTCCCAGAATGGAATACAAAGACAAGAGAGTCTAAGTGTATTATGTGTGTATAAAACAACCTTATTGAAGGGTGGCTACTAATTAGATTAGGTACTAAGATAACTAAATTTGGAAATGAGAGGAGTTTGTAAACTAAAGGCAAATAAAATTGTATGAGTACTGTACTCTAACTGATAGTTTTTGATCGGCTTGCAAGTTAAAATTCTGATACCACTATACACGTATACTGGAATTGGACAATTGAGCAAATGGATGGCATATGATAGGAGTCATATTTCATACAGCTGAAGTGGAAGTTTACAGAGAAGCAAGAAGACGACTCTGGAGTAATCAAGGCAGAAATGTATAGAGTTGGAAACTTTGGTATGAACTTATATTTAGTTTAATTATGGATTCAGATGACCACACAAAAATATTTATAGTTACATGTACATACACAGGTTATTATACACACATATTTTTGGCTTTGCCAGTTACAAGGGCCTAGAAGCAATGACACCCCAGTAGCAATGAGCAAATTCAGATCTTGGTTTCTAATACAATTCACCAATAAAAGGAGCCAGAGTCTTGTGGAGAAGTGGCTAATTCTAGCACTGAAGCATGCAATATACAAGGTGAGCTGGGCATTTTTATAGTGCCAGGAAATACGAAAATGCTATAAAAAATACACTAAACAAACAAAACCTCCACATTTATGGGAATATTCAAACAGTTCTAATGAAAGAGCTCCTACCAGGACAATTTGAACTACAAAATAAATAAATTAGTATTAGATTATAATAGTAGGTACAAAATAAATATTCATGAGTCCACACTAATACAAATAAGTGATTGAATAAATTAAACAAATGGGGGAGAAGAGACCAATTTGAAGCATTCCAAATAATTTTTATGGTTTCCTCAACATAAGCAGGTGAAGCATAACTCACCACTCCGGAAGTGTTCACTGAACATAGTTATTTAATGCCAGAGAGTACAGCATGGGAGATGGGGAAAAGCAATTTTTCAGTGGAGAATCTAACGAACACTACTTCAGTCATGTGATCGAAGTCAACTTCAACAGTGACGTCATGTCAATAGTATGTACTTTGTGTATAATGTAATGGGAAAAAACACTTTACTTTTGTGGGCTTCCTATATACCCATAACTTTGTGCTAAACCAATTATGAGAGAAATATCAAGAAAAAAAAGCCAATTGAGGAATATTATACAAAATACCTGACTAGAACTCCTTAAAACTGCTGAAGGCATCAAAGACAAGGAAGGTCAGAGAAAGTGCCATACCAAGAGGAACCTAAGGAAACATGACAAATAAATGTAATGGGGTGTCCTTGATGAGATGCTGGAACTGAAAAAGAACATTAGGTTAAAACCAAAGAAATTGGCATAAAGTGTGGACTCTAGTTAATAATAATGTATTAGTTCAGTAAGTGTAACATATGGGTCATAAGATGGCAATAATAGGGGAAACTGAATGCAGGGTATGTGAGAACTCTGTACCGTTTTTACAATTTTTCCATAAATCTAAAACTGTCTCTAAAATATATGAGGTCTGTCCAGAAGTTATTCAGCCATGTAATATGAAAAGTAGAGACATTTATTGAAGAAGATACAAAATACAAAAAAAACATTGTACACAGGACAATGATGCCTCAGTCCCCTTCAAAGTAGGCATCTTGGGACCTCACACAGTTCTCCCAATTGCCATCAGCTGCTCCATCACATTTTCCTGAATTTCATCATTAGGCTGAAATTTCTTCCCTTTCAAAGGTGATTGATTTTAGTTTTGAGAAAAGCCAGAAGTTGCAGGGCACTAAATCCGGGCTGTAGCAGGGCTGAGTCACTTCGGTGATCTGATGGTTTCATCAAAAAACTCAGCATGAGACATGCTGCATGAGTGGTCGTGCAGTTGTGATAAGGCTGCCAATCACCAATTACCCACAGCTGCGGCCTTCTGAGTCATCTGACTAGTTTCCATGGAGGAATGTTGAAGCTTAATGCAAAATTCGATGCATGTTCTTTGCTCTAATCACTCAGTCATTTTGAATATGATGGCTGCACAGTGCACATGCTCAGTCAGTGGCATCTACTGCCCCCACTGACTAGTGCAATCAAGTCAGCAGTGTTCATGCATGCATATTCCAGTTCACTCTCTTTGGCTTCCAGGTTACATTGATGTCGCACAAACCATTCTTGTTATATTAACAATGGCTGGACTTTTTCCAAACAGAACTCATATATATTTGATTACTGTTTCTAGTTTCATAGTTTGTGGCTTCTGACTCCCTGTGCAATCAGTTTGTGACAGGTACACAACTTATGCATACATCAAGACAGGCCAAGACTCAGATAACACACACCTGGAATCAAATCTGAATCTTGTGAATCAGCACAGAATGTCAATTCTCCCCCAATTCTGTATTCCAAAATGTGTGTGGATTCTATATGATTTACTTATGAAGTCATATTTTTCCTTGCCTTTTTAATTCTTTTATTAAAAAAAAAAACCTTGAAGACCTCAAAACCTTTTTTGCTTTTCCATCTTGGTGATGGTAAATGGAAAATCGGAGATTGGTTTGGAAATATACAGAATAAAATTTTAGCAAAGTAAATAAGGGGGGAAGTATGTTAATAAAGTTTTCTTAATAGTTGAAATTTAAACAGAGCATTGAATTTTGTGGGGGAGGGGTGGAGGTGATTCATTGCAGACAAAATTCTGGGAACTTTTGGATTCCTATGGTGTTCCTTTTTAGGTAAAGAATTTAACACTTGAAGACCAGAAGAATCCAGTTTGAAAATATATAATTCAATTAGAATACGGGAGACTCAAGTTCTAGTTTTGATTTCACTAACTTGGTATCTTAGGCAAGTATTGTACTGTTTTGTGCCTCAATCTCTTCATCTATCAAATGGGGATAAAATACATATGGCAGAGTAATTCTGAGAATTAAAAATTTGTTTTAAAAATTAAAGGTTACATAACCATAACATATATATTATTCTACTCTCTGTTAATATAATAAATTTAATTATGCTTTAAAGCTATTTGTATAGAAAAATAATTGTTTTTATAAAAATTCAAGTAAAAGAGAACTTTTAAAGTAGAACATTGCTGTCCTACCTTCCCCTCTCTACCAGCAATAACTTTTAATAGTACCCAAACACCCTGAAATATATTTTTAAAAACACATATCAAATCTACCATCTAGCTTATAAAGTTAAAGATTCAAGATACCATACAATCATTTCAGCACATTTCTATCTATTGTTCTCCTGCCAGAACAAAGAAGAGATCAGGATACCCATGTAACATTTCTTCCAAAACCTTACATTATTAGAGAATGAAAACATTTTTCTAAGGACACAAGGTGCAATGGTTGATATTCTAGCATAATTTCTAGGCAGTCACTTGAAGGGAAGACAGCAGCTCTCGTGTGAGCCACGCTGCCCTCAAGGTCCTCAGGGTCACCTGGCATGCTCACTTCACATTAACAATAGCAGGTCACGGTCACTGATGCTGTCTCAAGAACTTGCCCTCTGTTTCCCCACCCTGCTCCCAGCCTGCCTCCCAACCCTTATTTGAAATTGGCTGACTCCCTCTAAGTGACAGCCATGAATGTCCTGAACTCATTAGCTCTCTTGCAATGCAACAAGCTATCATTCATCGCAATGACACTGACACAGCATGTGAACTGGACTCGGTTTATGAATGTCAGACTGGTTCAAGAGGGAGAGAATTTTCCTGTAAATGGGCTCTGGGAAGTTATTTCCACTGTGTACTTTGTTGAGCACTGGGAGTGTTGGTTGGGTGGAAATTTTTATTGTGAGCTTATTCTTTGGAGAGAGCTGTTCATTTTGTTGAGGGAAGCAACATAAAATAAGTATTGGTTTGAAGTTAGACTGAATTATATTTGAGTCTAAACTTGTCATACACACATACACATATACAAACACAATAACAAAAATCAAGTATTTTTTAGTGTTTATATAACAAATTTTAAAAGAAGAAACAAAACATCATGAATTCATTTGAAAAGTTACCATTCTCTTATTCATCCACCTTCATCCCATTCCCTTTCCTCTCTTTCCAGAGGTAAACTATGAATCTGAATTTGGCAGTTGCATATCTTCTCTAGTCATATTTTTATATTTTAACTGTTGTTTATATACACAAATAACATAAAGCATGATTTAGAGTATTTTTACATGTATCGCCAAATGTTGTATTAATGCATTTTTCTTAATCCAAAACTACTCCTTCCACAAAATATTATATGAAAAAAGAAAGACAAAGTCTTGTATATGTACTTGACTACAAGAGTATTAAAATGTGCTTTTGAAAAGGACTAAAAGAAAGCCAAACAAAATGATAATAGGATTATAGATATCTGGATGTTTTTCTATAATGTTTTATAACCTTTGGAGGGAGGAATGTGTAGGAAGCATACATTTTCATCTTTCTCTGACATAACAAAAAAAATGATTAAATGGGGTAACATCTTTTACTTATTAATAAAGATTACAAAACAATTTTTTAAATGTTAATTTTTTTAAATTCCTATTGACAAATGCCCTCAACAATACTGACAATGTGTTTTGTGTAAATTTTATTTTAATTTAAAAAATTATGTCAAATATGTGTGTGTACAAATATATATATGTGCATGTAAATTATATGTACATATATTTTTTATATATAGTGTTGAGTTTTATTTGCATTTCTTTGATTGCTGGTGAGTAGACATGTGTATAGTATGCTTCTGTGTGAATTTTACCTTTGTGTGTCTTCTCTATTCATGCCTTTATCAATTTTGCTTTTTTTGAACAGTAAAATGTTTATATAGTTGATCCAGTAAACTTACATTAAGGAACTTATTCTAAGGGTATGCTATTACTTTTAAAATAAGAAAAAATACATACCAAAAGTAAATTCATTAAGTTCTACAATGCAACCTGCATATTCAAGAGGTAAGTAACAGGAAATATGGCCATAATTTAATCATTGTGTCTGCCCTTGAGAAGAGTACAGTCTATTGAAAAGGGAAAAGCAGAAAACACCACAGACAATTCAAAATATTCTGACACCATAGAATCAAAAGTTAAACTGTTGGCCGGATCATATATATTAATATAGTTACGATGAGTAGAAATGAATGTGAGCCATTGCAGTTAGAAAAAAACTCTTTGGAAGAAGGCTCTCTTGAGCTGGGACTTTAAGGGCTGGGACTGGTTTAGACACAAGAAGAATTCTTGCTGGGACTGCTAGTTTATGTTGGGGGGTAGTGGATTATATTGCATGAGATGGGGACAGTGCAAATATCCTAACTAAAGCACAGAGCCAGGTCAGGGGAGGGGGAATACTCTAGGGGGGTTTTTAAAGTCAGCCAATGACTGTTCTATGTCCTGTGTTGAGAAATGGCAAAGAAGAGGAAAGCATTGATCTATAAAGTCTGACCTGACAGTAATAATTGTTCTGAATCTTGGAAACTTGGAAATAAATTCTAAAATGTAGCTCTCTTATCTGTACAAACTCAAAAGTTTCTAGTGGGAATGGTTCTCCTGTTTGAATTTACAATCATACAACTGGGTTTTATTTTAAAAAATAATCTCTTTCCTCTGGTACCCTTTCTGTTAATTTGTAAGTAAAGCTTTTAATAAAGCTTTCTGTTCAAAATTTTTTAACCTACATTAACCTGTGCAGCCACCTGAAAGCCTATGTTAACAACTTAGTATGCATTCTTCTATATTTCTTTCCTTGCTTATATAACCCTTGCTTATATAGGCAAGTCACAAATGGGAACACATTGTATGCATATCCATTTTCTTTTTTCTAGCATCTGCCATGATGAAGTAACCACTTGAGCTAAAGCCAAATCTTTTTTCTTTTTTTAAATATATTTTATCGATTTTGCCATCACAGTTGTACTATTCCCCCCCTTCATTCCCCTCCACCCTGCACACCCCTCCCCCACCATTTCCCCCTTTAGTTTATGTCCACGTGTCTCAAGATCTTTAGATTCTATATTTCCCCTACTATTCTTGCCTTCCCCCTACCTATTTTCTACCTACCGTCTATGTTACTTATTTTCTGTACCTTCTCCCTCCTGCTCCTCCAACTCCCCTGTTACTAACCCTCCATGTGATCTTCATTTCTATGGTTCACTCCTGATCTAGCTGTCCTCTTAGTTTGCTTTTGTTTTAGGTGTGGTTGTTAATAACTGTGAGTTTGCTGTCCTTTCACTGTTCATGTTTTTTTAACTTCTTTTTTTTAGATAAGTCCCTTTAACATTTCATAGAATAAGGGCTTGGTGATGATGAACTCCTTGAATTTGATCTTATCTGAGAAGCACTTTATCTGCCCTTCCATTCTAAATGAAAGTTTTGCTGGATAGAGCAATCTTGGTTGTAGGTCTTTGGATTTCATGACTTGGAATACCTCTTTCCAGCCCCTTCTTGCGTGTAAGGTCTCTTTTGAGAAATCAGCTGACAGTCTGATGGGAACTCCTTTGTAGGTGACTGTCCCCTTATTTCTTGCTGCTTCTAGGATTCTCTCCTTCATTTTAATCTTGGCTAATATAATGATGATGTGCCTTGGTGTATTCCTTCTTGGGTCCCAATTCTTTGGGACTCTTTGAGCTTCCTGGATATCCTAGAAGTCGATTTCCTTTGCCAGAATGGGGAAATTCTCCTTTATTATTTGTTCAAACAAGTTTTTCACTTGTCACTGTTCCTCTTCCTTTTCTGGTACCCCTATAATTCGGATTTTGGAATGTTTAAAGATGTCCTGGAGGTTCCTAAGCCTCTCCTCATTTTTTTGAATTCTTGTTTCTTCATTCTTTTCTGTTTGGTCATTTTTTTTTTGCTTCTGGTCCACTCCCTTGAGTTGAGTCCCAGTTTCCTTTCCATTACTATTGGTTTCCTGTGCATTTGCATTCATTTCAATTAGTTTAGCTTTCATATGTTCCTCTAATTTGTGACTAAAATCAACCAGTTCTGTGAGTGTCCTGATCACCAGTGTTTTGAACTGTGCATCTGATAGTCTGACTATCTCTTGGTTGCTTAGAATTATTGGCTCTGGGGCTTTGAGCTGTTCTTGAGCCATAATGTTTTGGCCTGTTCACGCTGGTTATGTATGAGGGGTGGAGCCTTAGGTGTTCACCAGGGCGGGGCAACCCAGGTTCTGGGTTGTGATGCTATATATGGGAGCAGGGTCAGAGAGGGGCAATAGCAGTCCCCTCTGCTGCTTCCTGTAAGCCATTGGGGCCTGTGCAGTCTGTTTCACTGCTTGCTCCTTCGCCTGGTTTATCTGCACATGAATGTGTGACCACAGTCAGCCAGCCATCTTTCGCCCTCACTGTGTCTGCCCATTGCCACCCCACGCCTGGGATCTGTCAACTACTGCCTGCGGGACTGGGTCAGTCTGGCCAATTTTTCCTGCTTGACTCCGCTGCCAGCTGCTGGCTCTGCCCCTCTTACCAGTCTGGCTGAATGGTTCCTTGTTGTCAGACTTCCATACGGTTCAATTTTCTGGGTTTTGGTTGCATTTTTTGTTACTAAAACTTTATTGTCTTTAAACTTGGTTGTGCAGGGAGGCACAGTGTTTCTACCTACACCTCCATCTTGGCCAGAAGTCTCTCTTTTTTAAAAATAGTATTTCATGGGAATAAATCCCTTCTAGTCTATCAGGATGTCTTTAAGTAATTTTTATTAGTGCTGTGTGATATTCTGTTCTATGGCACTGTAACTTATTCAACCATTATTAATGTTTTTAACCAAAAACAATGCTACAATAATAGTCATTTACATATGTGTTTCTCAAGTACCAGTGAGGTTTACAATTGACTGAATCATGCATTTGTTATTTTAATAGGTATTACCAGATTCTTTTCCCAAAAGGCTATAATCCTCTATGTGTGGAACCACCCCTTTCCCTTCATCCTCATCACTAACAAGTATTTTGCTCATTTTAATATGTCAGTTTAGTTCATGTAAAGTAGTATTTCACTGATCCTTAATTTCTATTTTCCTGGTCACCCATGAGTTTGAGTGTGCTTTCATATGTTTTTGGCCATCTGGATTTGCTTTCCTATGAAATGTCCATTTATATTCTTTGTTTTTTTTCTTTTAGGTGATTCCCTTTTTGTTATCCATTCTACTGAGTTTTTAAATATTTGTAAATCTATTTTGTTGCTAATTATAACACAAGTATCTAAAATAGAAATATACAACTTAACCATTTTATAAAACAAAGCCCTGTAACAATCTTAACAACCATCCAGGCCAGGAAACAGAACATCGTCCTCACCACCCACTCCCCACAGAAGCTCTTTGTTTGTCTTTCTCTTCCCAGGCACAACTCCCTCCTTCCTCCATAAAATAATCAGTATTTTGACTTTAATGGTAGTTACTTTCCAACTTTTCTTCATAGTGTTAACAGCAAAGTATTCAACCTAAACATTATAGTTTAGTTCTATTTTGAATTTTTATATAAATTAAAACTTATAGGACATATTTTTAGTCTCTGATTTACTTCAGAATATTTGTGAGATTCCATCAAGTTACACCATGTTGCCTATTTGTTTTCATTGCTTAGTGTATTTCCTTTTTATGATATACTATAATTTATTCATCCATTTTACTGTTGAAGGACATTTGAGTTGCTTCTAGTTTAAGGGTATTGTAAAAGCAATCTTTCAATGAAAACATATACATCAACTGGGAAAATGTGCACTCAGTTCTTTTGATTACCTATCTAACAGTAGAATGGCTGGGTCATAAGGAAAGTGCATCCTTAAGCATAATCATTCCTATTGAGTCTGACAAAGTAGTTTTTGCCAGAAACCATTCTCAGACTTTGTTCATTCTCCTCAATAAAACTTGGATCCCCTCTTTTGTTAAATGTCTTTGCAACTGCTGTTGCTTGCTTTTACACTAGTTTCTCTCAAAATCCAAAGAAGAACAGTAAAATTTTATAAATTTAATTTCATAAAAATTTAAAAACTTTTTTGTAACAGCAATGACAATGACAAAAATTTTCTGTAGTAACAATGACAATAACATAAGAAAAACCCAAAGACAAATAGAAACCTGAGAGAACACATTTGCAACTTATATCACAGATAAAGTGCTCATGTCTCATATTTACAAAACACCCTAAATACTGAGAAGGAAGAATTAACAAAAGCTTTACTAAAACAAAGGTCTGGATAGAAGTTCACAGAAAAAAATAAGATATCACATTTAAGTATAGTAAAGAATGCTCAACTTAATTCATAGTAAAATGCACCTTGAGATTCCACACCTAATATATTAAATGTTTAAATTCAAAAGCTTGATAACACACTCTCTTGGTGAGCCTATGGGATGCTGTTAAATTGAAGGTAGAAGTACAAAATGGTATAAAGTATATGAAGGGAAGTTTTGCAACATCTAACAAAACTGTATATTCTTTGACCAGCAAATCTACTGTTATAAATTCACTCTGAAAAATAACATCTCCAATATAAAACAAAAATACCCAAGATTACTCATTGTGATATTACTTTAATGCACAATATTAGGGAAAAATAAATGGCCATCTTAGGAGAGTGGTTGAACAAATTATTGTGCTGGCATGTAATGAAATACTATGCAGCCTTTAAAAATGTGAAGATTTCTATGAACAAATATGAAGCAATTTCAGGACATAACTTGAAATGAAAAGGGCAAGCTGTGAAAAAGTTCATATAATAGGATCATTTTTTAAGACAGAAAGGAAAATAAAACTACATATAAATATATTCTTATTTTTTCAAAACTACAGGAAAGATAAAGCAGAAATAAATAAGAATAGTTTTCCATAGTAAGCAGATAAGAGAACGATGAGGTGATAAGGAGAGAAGATTTCTCTGAAAACATCTTTTTATATTTAAACAAAATTTAAATTACAAAAATAGATTAAAATTACCATAAAAATGACCACAAACAGAAACATATAAACATAACTGTTTATCAAATTGATCACATAACCATGCAAATTAAAAATTAATTCAAGTAACATAATTTTCAGTATTCTGATTATATGCTCTTAATGATATGTGTATTTTTAAGACAAAAAGTTACAAATAAAAGTATTGAATTTAACCTAGTAAGTTTATTGTTGGTAGTGGAATAAGTATATTGATTCTGAAAGCACTTCCTCCATGTTGAAGGATAGAGCAAATGAAAAACTGTGCTATTATTGAGACCCAGTGTTTTCACTGTGAAAGAGGGGAGTTAAAAATTTAATGAAAGAAAATGGAGAAGAACCCTATGGTACTGGAGGGTTTGAGTGTGTGTATTTGTGTGTATACACACATATATATTTCTTATCCCTGTCCACTGAAGCAGCCTGGAAACAATGACACCACTTTAGCAATTAGCACACCCAGCACTCAGTTCTTTGTTTGTAAATACAATTTCTCTCCAAAAGAAACCAGATTTCCTAAAGATTCCAGGTCAGGGGCAGAAATATAAGGTGAGCCTGGAGCATCCAGCTGTGTCAGAAGGCAAAGAAGTGCTCAGAGATGAAGGGGATGTTTCAATAAATAGAAGATCAGCTGTAAGAGGCTCTCACTGCACATATTTGGGATTATTTGAGCATAACATATAGTGATCATGATGTATCATAATGAATTGCATGTAAGGGGAAAAACAATATGTGGATCATAATGTACTCCAAAAGAAAGTAAAGGGGGAGGAAAAGTTCTCCTTTATAGGAGATTTCCACTTAATAAATGTAGAAGAAATGAGAATTTTTTTCTTTTTTTAATTTATTTATTTTTTAATTGATTATGCTGTTACAGTTGTTCTATTCCCCCCTTCATTCCCCTCCACCCTGCCCCCCATCCCCACCATTACCCCCCTTTAGTTTATGTCCATGTGTCTCAAGTCCTTTAGGTTCTATATTTCCCATGCTATTCTTGCCCCCCCATCTATTTTCTATCTACTGTCTATGCTACTTATTTTCTGTACCTTCTCCCCCCATCTCCTCCTCCCACTCCCCTGTTGCTAACCCTCCTTGAGATCTTCATTTCTATATTTCCACTCCTGATCTAGCTGTTCTTTTAGTTTGCTTTCGTTTTAGGTGTGGTTGTTAATAACTGTGAGCTTGTTGTTCTTTCACTGTTCATGTTTCTTTAACTTCTTTTCCTTAGATAAGTCCCTTTAACATTTCATATAATAAGGGCTTGGTGATGATGAACTCCTTGAATTTGGTCTTATCTGAGAAGCACCTTATCTGCCCTTCCATTCTAAATGAAAGTTTTGCTGGATAGAGCAATCTTGGTTGTAGGTCTTTAGATTTCATGACTTGGAATATTTCTTTCCAGCCCCTTCTTGCCTGTAAGGTCTCTTTTGAGAAATCTGCTGACAGTCTGATGGGGACTCCTTTGTAGGTGATTGTCCCCTTAGCTCTTGCTGCTTCTAGGATTCTCTCCTTCATTTTAATTTTGGCTAATGTAATTATGATATGCCTTGGTGTGTTTCTTCTTGAGTCCAACTTTTTTGGTACTCTCTGGGCTTCTTGGATTTCTTGGAAGTCTATTTCCTTTGCCATATTGGGGAAATTTTCTTTTATTATTTGTTCAAATAATTTTTCCACTGGTGCTTGTGTCTTTCCCCCTTCTGGTACCCCTATAATTCAGATATTGGAGCGTTTAAAGATGTCCTGGAGGTTCCTAAGACTCTCCTCATTTCTTTGAATTCTTGCTCCTTGACTCTTTTCTGTTTGGCCATTATTTGCTTTCTTCTGGTCCACTGCATTGATTTGAGCCCCAGTTTCCTTTTCATCTCTATGGGTTTCCTGTGGAATTCCATTCATTTCCCTTAATTTAGCCTTCATATGTTTCTCTAATTTGTGGCTATAATCCACCAGATCTGTGAGGAAGCTGATGACCAGTGTTTTAAACTGTGCGTCTGAGAGTTTTGCTATTTCTTCGTCGCTTAGATTTATCTCTGGGGCTTTGAGGTCTTCCTGCGACATTTTTGGTCTGTTCTGGCCTTTTAAATGTGAGAAGCGGGGCCTTGGACTCCCAGGTCGCTGGGTTGTGACGCTGTATGTGGGGGCGTGGTCAGAGCGGGGAAATGGCGGCACCCTGTATCACCTTGGCGCCCTCTATCGCCGCCGCGGCCGGTCCAACCGCCCACTCCCTCGCTTGCTCGCAATCAGGCAACCTCAGTCAACACGCTGCACCGCCTCCCCACTGTCTCCTCCGCAGTCGCTCACCCGGTGGGTCGCTTGGTCGCTCACCAGGTCCAATCCTGCGTCTGGAACCTGCGCGTCCGGATTCGCGTGCCCGGGTCCCACCGAGCCCTCCTTTGCAATTCCTCACCAGACGCCGGTTTCGCCCCTTACCGGTCGGGCTGAAGAATTTGTTGTTAGCGGACTTCCGAAAAGTTCAGTTTTCCGTGTTCTGGTTGTGTTTTCTGATGCTAATATTTAATTGTCCCTAAACTTGGTTGTGTGCGAAGGTACGGCACATCCACCTATACCTCCATCTTGGCGGAAGTCGATCAGAAATGAGAATTGATAAAATCACAAAATTACCAATGCTACCTTCCATTGTAATCACTGATTCAGGCAAGAATCATTAATGGATGCAAAAACCACTGGGTAAATCACTATAAAGAAATAGGTTATGTATATGGTCTTAACATAGCATTCTACAGATTATCTTTCTAATAAAGTGGGTGGCAGTAACAACTTTGACTAGGGGAACAAACTGAGTCTTAGTAGGAGACCTTGACATTATGTGCATCTTGGTGTGATTCACCTATGAAAATTATTGCCAGAAATGTTTGACCTCAAGTTGAGATATGAAAAAGTAATTAGCCAAACCAAAAAAATGCAGAATATGGCATATTCTACAGGAATACTGGTCTAAAGTCTTCCAAAAAACCTCAATGAAATAAGAAGCCAGAGGAGTTCCTGCCAAAATGAAGGTGTAGGTAGAAATGCTTCACTCTCTCACACAACCAAATGAAAGATAAGGACACATTTAAAAATTATAAACAACCACTACTGCCAGAATAGCAAATTGCATGGAACTCCAATAGCCAAGGAGTTAAAGAAACATTCATCCAGACAGGTGCACCAAGACAAAGAAATATGGCCCAAAAGAAAGAACAGATCAACACTCCAGAAAAAGAGCTAAGCAACGAGGAGATAGACAACCTATCTGATGCAGAGTTCAAAACACTGGTAATCAGGATGCTCACACAATTGATTGAGCTCAGGTGCAAAGTAAAGGAAGAAATGTAGGCCACACAAAGTGAAATAAAGGAAAATATACAGGGAACTAACAGTGAAAAGAAGGAAACTGATACTCAAATAAATGATTTGGACCAAAAGGAAGAAACACTCAGCTGGAACAGAATGGAGAAACAAGAATTTTAAAAAATGAGGAGAGGCTTGGGAACCTGCAGGACAACTTTAAACATTCCAACATCCAAATCATAGGGGTGCCAGAAGGAGAAGAGGAAGAGAAATTGAAAATTTATTTGAACAAATAATGAAGGAAAACTTCCTCATCTGGTGAAGAAAATAGAGTTCTAGGAATTCCAGAAGCCCAGGGAGTCCCAAAGAAATTGGACTCAAGGAGGAACACACCAAGACACATCATAATTAAGTTATCCAAGATGAAAGATAAGGAGAAAATCTTAAAAGCAGCAAAAGAAGAGGAGGCAGTTACCTACAAAAGAGTTCCCATCAGACCGTCAGCTGATTTCTCAAAAGAAGTCTTGCAGGCAAGGGGCTGGAAAGAAGTATTCCAAGTCATGAAAGGCAAGAACCTACATCCAACATTAATCCATCCAGCAAAGCTATCATTTGGAATGGAAGGGCAGATAAAGTGCTTCTCAGATAAGGTCAAGTTCAAGGAGTTCATCATCACCAAGCCCTTATTATATGAAATGCTAAAGGGACTTATGTAAGAAAAAGAAGAAGATGAAAAATATGAACAATAAAATGACAACAAACTCACGACTATCAACAACTGAACCTAAAACACAAACAAAATCTAAGCAAACAACTAGAACAGGAAGAGAATCACAGAAATGGAAATCACATAGAGAGTTATTAGTGGGGATGGGAGGGGGAAATGGTTGGGGGAGGTTCAAGGAATAAGAAGCATAACTGGTTACACATAAAATAGACAGGGGTAGGTTAAGAATAGTATAGAAAATAAAGAAACCAAAGAACTTGTATATACAACCCATTGACATGAACTAAGGTGGGGAGAATTCTGTAGAGTGGTGGAGTGTGGGGCAGAGTGGAGATTAAAAGAAGAAAAAAATTGGGACAACTGTAACAGCATAATCAATAAAATATACTTTTAAAAATAGACCCAGAGACAAAAGAAACTGTTCCGATTAAAAGATACCTGTCACATGTATATGCTGTATTATTTGAGATACAAATTCAGTGCAATCCCTATTAAAATACTAATGGCATTCTTTTCAGAATTAGAACAACTAATTTTAAAATTTAAATGTAACCACAAAAAATCCCAAATAGCCAAAGAAATTTTTAGAAAGAACAAAGTGTGAGATATCACACTCCTTGATTCAAACTATACTATAAACCTGCAAAATCAAAAACAATGGTAGTGGCATAAAAGCAGATTTTATATATATGTAGAATGTACGTATCTATTCTATAGAATATATATATCAATGGAATAGAACATAGAGTCCAGAAATAAATTCTTGCTTGTAGAGTTAGTCTACAACAAAGGAGCCAAAGATACACAATGGTGTAAAGACAGTCTGTTTAATAAGTGGTATTGGGAAAACTGGACAGATATATGCAAAAAAAATAAAATGATCATTTTCTTATACAATATACCACACTTCATTTTTATAAGCTCAAAATGGATTAAAGGCTTAACTGTAAGACCTGAAACCACAAAACTCCTAGAAAAAAAACATAGGCGGTAAGCTCTTCACTATCACTCTTGGCAATATCTTTTTGTTTCCCTCGGGCAAGAAAAACATAAAAAAAAGAAAAAATAAGCAAATTGGACTATATCAAACTAAAAATTTCTGCATAGCAAGGGAAACCATCAACAAAACGAAAAGGTAGCCTACTTAATGGGAGAAAATATTCACCAATGATACATCTGCTAAGGGATTAATATCCAAAATATATAAGAAACTCAACACCAAAAACCCCCAAACAATCTCATTAAAAAATGGGCAGAAGACCTGAATAGACATTTCTCCAAAGAGGACATACAGATGGCCAATAGACATATGAAAAGATACTCGACATCACTAATCATCAGGGAAATGCAAATCAAAACCACAATGAGATACCACTTCACACCTGTGAGAATGCCTATCATCAAAAAATCAACAGTAAGTGTTGGTGAGGATGTGGAGGAAAGGGAACCCTGTGCATTGTTGGCAGGATTGTAAATTGGTACAGCTAAGAAGGGAACAAGTATGTCGGTTCCTAACAACTATAAAGGGCATATGGACAAAACCAAGATGAGGTGGAATCAGGAGAGGGAGGTGGGGATGGCTGGGGCATGGGCAGGGGGTGAGGTGGGGGAGAAAATGCAGACAACTATTCTTGAAAAACAATACATTTTTTTAAGTTAGAAAAAATTAAAACCAGAGCTACCATGTGACTCAGCAATCCCATTTCTTGGTATTTATCCGAAGAAAACAAAAACAGTAATTCAGGACTTTCACCAAGATGGAGGCATAGGTGGAGACGCTGTGCTTTCTCACACAACCAAGTTTAGAGACAACTAAATATTAGCAACAGAAAACACAGCCAGAGCACAGAAAATTGAACTTTTCGGAAGCCTGATAACAACAAATTCTTCAGCCTGACCGGTAAGAGGGGCGAAACCAGCAGCTGGCGAAGCAGGGTTGCACAGGAAAACTCGGTCAGACGGACTCAGGCGCACGGAATCCAGGCACAGGATTGGACCTAGTGAGCGACCCAGCGAGCAACTGCGGGGAAACAGCAAGGGAGCAGGGCTGTGGGTTGACTGTGGTTGCGCATTCGTGCGCAGATAGACAAGCTCAGGAGTGGGCGATTAGACGGGACCCAGCAGGCCCCAGCGGCGAGTGGCAGCAGAGGGTGCCGCCATTTCCCTGCTCCGACCCCGCCTCCACATACAGCATCATAAGCCAGCGAGCTGAGTGGCCCTGCCCTGGTGAACCACCTAAGGCTCTGCTCCTCACCCAGCAGAGCAAAACAGCAGAGGGGGCTACCATTTCCCTGCTCTGACCACACCCCCACATACGGCGTCACAACCCAGCGACCTGGGAGTCCAAGGCTCCGCTCCTCTTACTTAATGGGCATGAACAGACCCAAAATGGCTCAAGATCTCAAAGCTCCAGAGCCTATAAATCTAAGCAATGAAGAAATAGCCAAACTATCAGACACACAGTTTAAAACACTGGTGATCAGGATCTTCACAGAACTGGTTGATGACAGCCACAAATTAGAGAAACATATGAAGGCAAAACTAATTGAAATGAATGGAATTGCACAGGAAACCAATAGCGATGAAAAGGAAACGGACTCAAATCAATGGAGTGGACCAGAAGAAAGCAAATAATGGCCAAACAGAAAAGAGTGAAGAAGCAAGAATTCAAAAAAATGAGGAGAGGCTTAGGAACCTCCAGGACATCTTTAAACGCTCCAACATCTGAATTATAGGGGTACCAGAATGAGGAAAGGAACAGCCACCAGTGGAAAACTTATTTGAACAAATAATAAAGGAGAATTTCCTCAATCTGGCAAAGGAAATAAACTTCCAGGAAATCCAGGAAGCTCAGAGAGTCCCAAACAAGTTGGAACCAAGAATAAACACACCAAGGCACATCATCATTACATTAGCCAAGATTAAAATGAAGGAGAGAATCCTAGAAGCAGCAAGAGATAAGGGGACAGTCACCTACAAAGGAGTTCCCATCAGACTGTCAGCGGATTTCTCAAAAGAGACCTTACAGGCAAGAAGGGGCTGGAAAGAAATATTCCAAGTCATGAAATCCAAACACCTACATCCAAGATTGCTCTATCCAGCAAAGCTTTCATTTAGAATGGAAGGGCAGATAAAGTGCTTCTCAGATAAGATCAGATTCAAGGAGTTCATCATCACCAAGCCCTTATTCTATGAAATGTTAAAGGGACTTATCTAAGAAAAAGAAGTTAAAAAAACATGAACAGTGAAAGGACAGCAAACTCACAGTTATTAACAACCACACCTAAAACAAAAGCAAACTAAAAGGACAGCTATATCAGGAGTGGGAACATAGAAACGAAGATCTCAAGGATGGTTAGCAACAGGGGAGTGGGAGGAGGAGAAGGGAGGAGAAGGTACAGAAAATAAGTAGCATAGACAGTAGATAGAAAATAGATGGGGGGGGAAGAATTGTATGGGAAATATAGAATCTAAAGAACTTGAGACACATGGTCATAAACTAAAGGGGGGGTAATGGTGGGGACTGGGGGTAGAGTGGAGGGGAATGAAGAGCAGGGATAGAACAATTGTAATGGCATAATCGATAAAAAAATAAATTTAAAAAATATTAAAGTAAAAATAAAACAAAACAAAAACAGTAATTCAAAAAGATATACCTGTATGTATCCCTATGTTCATGGCAGCATTACCAAGATATGGAAGCACACAAATTTTTCTTTTGCTGTTCTTCCTAGTCAACATGAGTTAGTGTTATGTATCGGGTGCTGGGAGCCCACAGTCTATCAGGATACCCAGTGTTTGTAATCAAAACAGCCTGGTACTGGCATAAAAACAGGCACATAGACCAATGGAACAGAACAGAGAGCCCAGAAATCAACCCAACTCTCCACAGTCAATTAATATTTGACAAAGGGGGCAGTAACATAAAATGGAGTAAAGATAGCCTCTTCAACAGATGTTGTTGGGAGAACTGGACAGCTACATGCAAAAAAATGAAACCTGAGCACCAACTTACACCATACACTAAAATAAATTCAAAGTGGATAAAAGACTTAAATATAAGCCGTGACACCATTAAAGTCCTAGAGGAGAACATTGGCAAGAAAATCTCAGATATTCCATGCAGCAACATTTTTACTGATAGGTCCCCTATAGCAAGGGACATAAAGGAAAGAATAAACAAATGGGATCTCATCAAAATAAAAAGCTTCTGCATGGCTAAAGAAAACAGTATTAAATTAAAAAGACAACCACCTGTATGGGAAAACATATTTGCCAATGATACCTCAGACAAAGGTTTAATCTCCAAAATATACAAAGAACTTACATGACTCCACTCTAGGAAGACATTGAACCCAATTAAAAAATGGGAAAAGGACTTGAACAGACACTTCTCCAAAGAGGACATACAGAATATCCAGAGACACATGAAGAGATGCTCAATATTGTTAGCTATCAGAGAGATGCAAATTAAAACCACAATGAGATACCACTTTACACCAGTCAGGATGGCTATCATAGACAAAGCAACAAACAACAAATGTTGGAGAGGTTGTGGGGAAAAGGGGTCCTTAGTTCACTGTTGGTGGGAGTGCAGACTGGTACAACCATTATGGAAAACAGTATGGAATTTTCTCAGAAAAATAAAAATCGACCTGCCTTTTGACCCAGCAATTCTGCTGCTAGGATTATATCCCAAGAATCCTAAAACATCAATTTCAAAGAACCTATGCACCACAATGTTCATAGCAGCACAATTTACAATAGCCAAGAGTTGGAAGCAACCTAGGTGCCCGTCAGTAAATGAATGGATCAAAAAATTGTGGTACATATACACAATGGAATTCTATGCAGCAGAGAGAAAGAAGGAGCTGCTACCCTTTGCAACAACATGGATGGAACTGGAAAGCATTATGCTGAGTGAAATAGATCAGGTGTTGAAAGACAAATACCATATGATCTTACCTTTAACAGGAAGCTAAATAATAAAACAAACAAGCAAACAGAATAAAAACAAAGACACTGAAATAGAGAACAAGTGGGCAGCGACCAGAGGGGAGAGGGAAGGGAATTTAAGGGGGAAAATGGGGAGGGATTTTGAGGAACAAGTATGAAAGACACAGGAATGAGGACTGGGGTGGGGGAAGGAAATGGGAGGGAGGTGGGGAGATGGGGCAGGGGGGGCTGGGATGGGAGAAATAGACAAAAAAAAGTGTACTTGAAAAATAACTAAATAAAATTATTAAAAAAAGATACCCAGTGTTTACAAGGCTGATAGGAATGCAGCATGCTAAAAAATTATGTAAAAAATGTCCTATATTCAGAAGACTGTTAATCGGTGCTGGTCATCACTGGCCCCGTTCATGTCTTACTAAGTCTTGAATAATCCTCATACCTAGAATTACCTTTTATTGCCTAAATCATGTGTATGTAGTGGATGTTACATAATATACCATGGAGGTCTGTTTTACTTGAACTGAATAAACAGATGAATACTTTATTTAGCTGGCGTATATTAGATTATTATCCAAAAGAGGAAAATGTCTCTTTTCAAGTCATAGGTGGTTGGAGAGAGCCTCAGAGAAAATTGGCATGGAAGCTGAGATTTGAAGGTTAGTGAGGTAGCACCCAACTCTCAGACACAGAAGGAAAGGACAGGAGGAAGAGCATTCCAAGGTGATGAATTTGCTGCTGCAAGGTCTGGACTGAGAGATGGGCTGGCCTGCAGGAGGAACAAGTATTTTAGCACTGCCTGGCACATTGTTTAAGGGAAAGATGAGCTAGCAACTGGCTGCAGAAAGGACAAAACCCCAGGTTATATTTCATCTCTCCCACAGTTTTATTGATCAGTTCAGTTTACAGTTATTTCTTCTTCCACTGAATTCTATAGCATCAATTAACTTTATTGCTCATCATATGTTACCTTGATTTAGTAATTTTTGCAAATGTCTCATTTAGATGGAAAATCCCTAGGGAAAAATAATGGTCATTGATTTTTCTTTGTCACAGTTTTCCATAGAGTTGGTGCTCCATAAATATTACTTGGATGAATAAGTAAGACAATTAGGCCAGGAATTTTACAATTTAAACCAGGCCATGTTTATAATATTCATCTCCTGCTCTGAGGATTCTAAACCAGATCAAGTTGGTTTTGCCTTCTGTTCTTTGAAATATCCCTGACTTCTTTCAAATGCTTAGTACAGACTAAACATACATTGAATGATTTTCTCTAAACCATTCTTTTGTGTTTTTAACATTGTTTTAAGCACCTCTTTCAAGTGTGTGGTTATTTTCTACTCCTGCCGTTGGTCTCTTGAGGAATCTTGTGCAGATTACTACTCTTTCAGGTCTCAATGCTACCTAGGTGGCAAATTCTAGCCAGGGTATAATGCAGCAAGATGAGAGTACCTAGTAAGCCCAGAGATAACATGTTCCCAATACCCACTCTTCCCTCCCCTGCAGGCTCATCCCAGCCTCTCCCCTCCTTGCCTGCTCCAAAAAGAGGCAACAGAATTTTTCCACTCACCTTCCTCTTTCTGCTCCCCTCAAGCTTTGAAGCTCCACACTGTGACCCCAGACAATCCCTGTCATTGAGTCAGCCAAGTCCTAGCTCCTGGGAGAACCAGCTTCCAATGGATTTGTATAAAGGAATCTCAGAACCATATACCAGAGTCCTATTACTCACATATGTTTTATTAACAGAATATTTTGAAATTAAATGTGTTGCACTATCCTTTGTAGGTAATGCTAGCTACCACAGGCTGTTTTTAAGGACTTTATAATAGTAATTAATTTAATCTTCCTAGAAATTCTTTAAAGATGCTGTATTCTTATAGTTCTGTTTAAAGGGTAGGAAACAAAGTCACAGAGCTGGATCTAGGTGCTGAAACAACAGGCTATACTACATCTTGCTTTTGCTTATGAAAAAAAATTCCTCACCTTTTTTTTGTTCCTAAAAACGGCATTCATCTCTTCTTTTTTCTAAAATGCTATCAAAGAACAGTGAAAGAATAAAAGGGTATTCATTCAAAATTTTGGAAAGAAGGGGAGAGCAGGCAAGAAATCTCAGCAAGTCGTGCCAAGAGAAAGTAAAAGGTGTTGTGACTAACTTAGCTGAGAGGCAGGCCAGTTCCTTTCACAAAACTTTTAATGGAAGGCAAGATGGAGGTGCCATTCAAAACAGGAAACTTTGTGAAATTCTAGACACAGAAGACCTAGAACCTAGCAGGAAGACTCCTCCCAGAGCAGGTAGCTCCTTCCCACATTCTCTCTCTAAAATCAATAAATAGATATATCCTTAAGCAAGGGTTAAAAAATTTCAAAGGAATTCTCTACCCAGTCACATTTTTTTCTGTTTTTATTTTTTATTTTAAATATATTTTATTGATTGTCATTACAGTTCTATTTCCCCCTTCATTCCCCTCCACCCTGCACACCTCTCCCCCACCCCCCCTTTAGTTTATGACCACGTGTCTCAAGTTCTTTAGATTCTATATTTCCCATACTATTCTTTCCACCCATCTATTTTCTACCTATCATCTATGCTCCTTATTTTCTGTACCTTCTCCCCCCTTCTCCTTCTCCCACTCCCCTGTTGCTAACACTCCATGTGATCTTCATTTCTATGGTTCTGCTTCTGATCTAGCTGTCCTCTTATAGTTTGTTTTCATTTTAGGTGTCATTCTTAGTAACTGTGAGTTTGCTGTCCTTTCACTGTTCATCTTTTTTATCTTCTTTTTCTTAGATAGGTCCCTTTAACATTTCATAGCATAAGGGCTTGGTGATGATGAACTCCTTGAATTTGATCTTATCTGAGAAGCACTTTATCTGTCCTTCCATTCTAAATGAAAGCTTTGCTGGATAGAGCAATCTTGGATGTAGGTGTTTGGATTTCATGGCTTGGAATACCTCTTTCCAGCCCCTTCTTGCCTCTAAGGTCTCTTTTGAGAAATCAGCTGACAGTCTGATGGGAACTCCTTTGTAGGTGACTGTCCCCTTATCTCTTGCTGCTTCTAGGATTCTCTCCTTCATTTTAATTTTGGCTAATATAATTATGCTGTGCCTTGGTGTGTTTCTTCTTGGTTCCAACTTGTTTGGGACTCTCTGGGCTTCCTGGATTTCCTGGAAGTCTATTTCCTTTGCCAGCTTGGGGAAGTTCTCCTTTATTATTTGTTCAGATAAGTTTTCCACTTGTCACTCTTCTTCTTCCCCTTCTGGTACCCCTATAATTTGGATTTTGGAATGTTTAAAGATGTCCTGGAGGTTCCTAAGCCTCTCCTCATTTTTTTGAATTCTTGTTTCTTCATATTTTTCTGTTTGGTCATTTTTTTCCCTCTTTCTGGTCTGCTCCTTTGATTTGAGTCCCAGTTTCCTTTCCATTACTGTTGGTTTCCTGTGTATTTTCATTCATTTCAATTAGTTTAGCCTTCATATGTTCCTCTAATTTGTGACTAAAATCAACCAGTTCTGTGAGCATTCTGATCACCAGTATTTTGAACTGTGCATCTGAAAGTTTGGCTATTTCTTCATTGCTTAAATTTATCGGCTCTGGGGCTCTGAGTTGTTCTTGAGCCATGTTTTGATCTGTTTGTGCCTGTTAGGTATGAGGAGCAGATCCTCAGGTGTTCACCAGGGCAGGGCCACCCAGGTCGCTGGTTTGTGATGCTGTATGTGGGGGCGGGGTCAGAGAGAGACAATAGCGGTCCCCTCTGTTACTTTCTGCCACTGGGGCCTGCACAGTCTGTCTCACCTCTTCGCTCCTTCACCAGTTTATCTGCGCTGGACTGGGTGACTTTGGTCAGCCCTCGGTGAGTCCACCGCCTTGTGCCCTCAGTGGGTCTGCCCGCTACTCCACACCTGGGATCTGCCTACAGCTGCCAGTGTGCCTGGGTTGTGGGCCTGGGTCAGTCCAGTGTATCTTTCCTGCCCGACCCCGCTCTGCTGCTGGCTCTGCCCCTCTTACCGGTTTGGCTGAAGGGTTTGTTGTAGTCAGTCTTCTGTGTAGTTCAATTTCCTGTGTTTGAAATGCAGCTTTGGCTGCATTTTTGTTGCTAAAACTTTGTTGTCTTTAAACTTGGTTGTGTGAGAAGGTACAGTGCTTCCAGCTACGCCTCCATCTTGGCGGAAGTCCTCAGTCACATTTTTAATCAAGTGTTAGAATAAAAACTTTTTTGGATATGGAAATAACCAAAAAATAGACCTCTCAAAAGGTCTAAATAGCCTTGTATACAGTAATGACTTTTTAGAAAAAAACACCAAAGGCACAATCCGGGAAAAAAAATAATGAACAAGCTGGACTTCATTAAAATTACAAACATCTGTGTGAAAGGCAGTATCAAGAAAATGAAGAGACAGACTGGGAGAAAATATTTTCAAAAGATACATCTGATAGAAGACTGTTTTTTAAAATATACAAAAAACACTTTTAACTCAACAGTAAGATACAACTCAGTTTTTTTAAAAAGTGGGCCAAAGAATGTAACAGATGGCTCACTAAAGAAAATGGCAAATAAGCATACGAAAATGCTCCACTTCATATGTTATCAGAGAAATGCAAATTAAAACAGTAGTATGGTACCACTACACATCTATTAGAATGACTAAAATCCAGAACACTGCCAACACCCAGTGCTGGCAAGGTTGTGGAGCAATAGGAACTCCCATTCATTATTGTTGAGAATGCAAAATGATACAGCCACTTTGGAAAGAGTTTGGCAGTTTCTTACAAAACTAAACATACTCTTAGAATATGTTCTGGCAATCACATTCTCTACTATTTACTCAGATGAGTTTCGATTTGTGTCCACACACAAACCTGAACATGAATATTTATAGCAGCTTTATTTATAATTGCCAAAACTTGGAAGCAATCTAGATGTCCTTCAGTTGCTGATGTACTGTGGTACATTCAGAAAATGAAATCTCATTCAGAACTAAGAGAAATGAGCTGTGAAGCTATGGAAAAACGTGGAAGAATCTTAAATGTGTATTACTATGTGAAAGAAACCAATCTGAAAAGGCTACATATTGTATAATCACAACTATATGGCATTCTGGATAAGGCAAAACTATGGAGACAGTAAAAAGGTTACTGGGTGTTAGGGGTCTGGGGGTATATCAGGAGGGATGAATAGGTGGCACAAAGAGGATATTTACGGCAGGGAAAATACTCTGTATATCATAATAATAGATACATGTCACTAAACATTGTCCAAACCCATAGAATGTACAATACCAAGAGTGAACCCTAATGTAAGCTATGAACTTTGGGTGATTATGATGTATCAACGTAGGTTTATCAATGATAAAAAATGTACTAGCTGGTGGGACATATGGATAATGGGAAGGCCGTACATAGATAGAAAAGAGATATACAGAAAATCTCAGTACTTTCCCTGTAGTTTTAGTGTACATCTAAATCTTCTATAAAAAACCGTCTTTAAGAATAGAGTTCTCAATATATCCCCTCTTAGAGCGCTACTAGAGCGTGTGCTTCAGTTAAACAAGAGAATGAACCAAGAAGCAAAAAAATGTAGGATCCTACTATACTAGAAACATGTGTACAAAACTGATATTCCATGCATAGAAGCATGTTATTTAGAAATTTGAAGTTTTCTCAGGGTGAAAAAAATAGCTGGAAGAGCTGAAAGAGCTTTTCCCTGTGGAGTGGAACTGCGGTGGAGAAAGGTAGGAGACTACTGTTTTTCTATATAACCTTTTGAGCACGATTTTTAAATTTAATTTTATTTTAATTGTTGTTCAAGTATAGTTTTCTGTCTTTCACTCCTATCCCAGCCCTCCCCACCTCCCTCCCATTTCCAACACCCCCCCCATGTGTCCTTTATACTTGTTCCTGTAAAACCTTCCCCTTTCCCCCTTAAATTCCCTCCCCTCTCCCCTCTGGTCACTGTCAGCCTGTTCTCAGTTTCAGTGTCTTTGGTTATATTCTGCTTGTTTGTTTGTTTTGTTATTTAGATTCCACTTACAGATGAGATCATATGGTATTTCTCCACAAATACTATATTTGTAGACATGTGGAAATAAGCCATGCTGGCTTATTTCGCTTAGCATAATGCTTTCCAGTTCCATCCATGCTGTCACAAAGGATAGAAACTCCTTCTTTCTTTCTGCTGCATAGAATTCCATTATGTAAATGTACCATAGTTTTTTGATCCGTTCATTTACTGATGGACACCTAGGTTGCTTCCAGCATTTGGCTATTGTAAATTGTGTGGCTATGAACATTGGGGTGCATAGGTTCTTTTGGATTGGTGTTTCAGGGTTCTTAGGGTATAATCCTAGCAGTGGAATTGCTGGGTCAAAAGGAACATCTATTTTTGGTTTTCTGAGAAAATTCCATACTGTTTTCCATAATGGTTGTACCAGTCTGCAATCCCACCAACAGTGCACTAGGGTCCCCTTTTCTCCACAACCTCTCCAACACTTGTTGTTTGTTGCTTTGTTTATCATGGCCATTCTGACTGGTTTTATAACTACATGAATCATTACCTCCAAAATAATTTGAAGCAGTAAATGACATTCTATTACCTTGCCTTATGTCTTCTTTATTATCCCACTCAAAAAGCCTCAGGAATCCCTTCCATTCCTCCCAATAGGTTAACATCCATTCTTTGATTCACTAAAACTAGTTCTGAATATTTTCTATCTGTCATATGCTACATTTAGGCAAAATAATATATGTAAGTATATTATAAAATTCCCACTATAAAGAACTTTCATATGATTGGGGTGAGAAATGAATGATTAAATTATATTAAAGACACATAAGAAGTTAGTACAGATTATAACTGCTGCAGGAGAAAAGACATGAAAGCAATCTCTGTGAACCATTGTAATTAAGAAAAGCTTCAGGATAAACTAGGATCTGCAGAGGGTGTTAGTATATGGCTAGGATTTGGGAAAGAAAAGAATTCAAAGCTAGGATAATCAGAAATGACAAAAAAAATTGTGAGCAGATCATGATTCCTCAAAGGAATAAAAAGTGAGTTTAGAAAGAAGAGCTGGAACTAGATTGAGGGAAGTCAGTGAACAGAGGACTTGTCTCAGTGGGTGACAAGGAACTTCTAAAGGATCTTGATCCTGGAAAAATAACAGTAATGTTCTGGGCAGATTAATCCAGCAACAAAGCTGTCAGTGGTCAAAGCGAGCAGAGAAACTTGAGGCAGGCTCCCTGAAATCACTGAAACATAAAGTTCTAAGGGTTTGGACTAGTTACCACAAAAGAAATGCCCTTTCATGTATTCATTCATTCTCACAACAATCTATTCATTGTGCTCAGCATGTGTGAGGCTCTGCACCAGCTGTTAGGGAAGCCATGGTGTTCTGCCAGGCAACCCACAGTTGACTGGGCGAAAGACAACAAAACAACAACAGGGACATGGGAGGATTTTTTTCCAACAGAGTCCACTTGCTGAATCCCTGACCTTAGAAGAAAGCCAGCACATGTTAGGCCTCTGTGGATGTTTGTTCATGAGGTTCAAAATAACATAAATAGGATAATAGGACTAATACAATAAGACTAAGCAGTATGCACTCAGAAGGGTATCTTACTCAGTACTGGGGATGCAAGACAACTCCCCAAAATAGGTAGCTTAAACTGGCTTGAATGAATGAATACTGCATTTTTTCAATTTTAACATGCTAATAGGAGCAGATGCTATAGGTCACGAACATGTGAGTCTAGAACACTGAGTTTTTATTTGTTCTCAGTACTAGAACAAACAATCAAATATATGTTTAACCTCTGCCTGTAAATAGTTGACTTAAATGTGAACTCGATAATACCTTGACATTTTTACATTAGATTTTTCCTTGGAGTATTTGTAACATAAAGAATATGGGAGGTACAAGTATAATAGAAATTCTGAGCAAACATTGAGGAAATTGTCTGAATATACTCTTTCAATTTCTCTTATATTTTTATATATATGGACATTTATTGCTTATAAATATTAATAGTTTTTAAGAATAAGTTGTAAATTGCCTCTGAAATAAATTATAATATGCTAACATTTCTAATTCTTGATGTTCTTGAGATGGGATGCATCCCACAATTCAGTCACAGTTTGATTGGTAACATTTTTTTCTTTGTTAGTGGCATATAGAATCATGGTATATCTTGCAATCTATTACATCTTAGACTTGTTGAAAGGTGGTACCCAAGCCAGAGTCTTCCTTCTCCAGAAATCTGCACAGCCATGGTTGTAATCAAATCTTATCGATTCTACCTCTATAATGACACTTCTATGTACCCACTCCTTATCATCTTTACTGCCACTATCTACTAATATAGACTATTTCAACAACCTCATTCTGTTCCCTCTGTTCCAAAGGTTGTCCTCTCCCATCTAGTATCCACCCCTCAACCAGGCAGATCTTTCAGAACCCCAAATTGGCTTATGTTACTTCCTTCAAGATAGAATCTAAACTCAATACAATGGCATGCAGGCCTTTTGAGGTCAAGTCTCCACCAGCTGCTTAGTCCTGTTTTCCTGCCTCCTTCACTCTTTCACTTGGATAACTTTTAGAGTATTTTATAAATCAAAGACAGTCTCAGTAATAAGTCACACCTTTATTTTATGGAACATTAAGAAAGAAAAAAGACTCTCAATCAAATGGTGACATGCTGGTTTAGGCCAGGTTCTCCAGAAAAAAAGCCCCTGAGATGTAAGTGCAGAAAGCTGACTAGGAAGCACTTCCAGAAAAACATCTAAAAGTGAATGAGAGTGACGGGATGGAGGAGACAGAGGAGTTGAGCTGCAAAGGAACACTGAATGTGGGGTGCGGCCTTGGGTGAGGCAGTTCGCCCCAGCAGCAGGCGAATCCCAGAAAGGAACACCCAGCTAAGGGCTGTCCTCTGTGAACATTCTAAGAAATGGATTTGAAGAGGGGATCTGAGGAATATTTACCTCATGATCCACTACAAATGCCACCAATTGTGATATTGGTTCTGATATCAGACATGTCAGGTTATAAAAAAGTGTACATCTTCAAATCAGTTAAATATAGCATATGTGTAATCAATTTCTTTTCTGCGTAAATCATTTAGAGTTAGTTCTGGTGACTTACAACAATCCTCATGGTACTGAGGAAAAAAGGGTCCCAGGAAAAATGATCACCCATTTTTTTAGCATCTCAATCATTTTCTAGTGTATCATTTAATATAGTGTTAAGTATATTTTTCTTATTGTACAACCATCACCACCATCTGTTGCCAAAAGTTTCTCATCTTGAAAAACTGATTCTGTGCTCATTAAACAATAACTCCCCATTTACTCCTCCTCAACCCCCTGAAAACCAGCATTCTACTTTCTTTATCTATGAATTTGACTATGTGAAGAACCGTATAGAAGTGTAATCATAATGTATTTTTCTTTTTTCAAATGACTCTTTTCACTTAACATAATGTCCTCATGTTCATCCATTGTGTAGCATGTCATAAAATTTCCTTCCTCTTTAAGGATGAATAACATTCTACTGTATATATATATATATATATATATATATATATATATATATATACTGCATTTCATGTATTCATTCATCTGTCAGTGGACATCTGGGTTGCCTCTCCTTCTTGACTAGGGTGAATAGTTGCTGTAAACATGTTGCTGTAAACATGGGTGTGCAAATATCTCTTCTAGACACTGATTTCTATTCTTTTGGATACAAACCCAGAAATAAGATTGCCAGATCATATGTTAGTTCTATTTTAATATTTTGAGGAATGGCCAAACTGTTTTTCATAGTGGTTGCAGCATTTTACACTCCCATCTAACAAGGTACAGGGGTCCAAATTCTCCACATCTTCACCAACGCTTGTTATTTTCTGCTTTTGATAATAGCCATCCTAATTGGTGTAAAGTGGTATCTCCTTGTGGCTTTTATTTTCGTTTCTATGATGATTAGTGATGTTGATTATCTTTTATATGTTCATCAGCCATTTGTCTATCTTCCCAAATGTTTATTTAAGCCCTTTGTCCATATTTTAATTGGGTGATTTGAACTTTTGTTGTTGCTATAAAAGTTCATTATATTGCCTGGTTATTAACCACTTATCAAATATAGATTTACAAATCTATTGTGGTATGAATTTTTAAGGTTTGTACTTTTCACCTTCCTGAGCAATTCCACAAACAGCTGTGAACAGTCTTCCCAGGCAATCAAGTAATCATTGTAGGAAGGCTGGTCCCTCCTGCAAGTTGCCCTTCTTGCCCTCTCCTGACTGTGACCTAATGGCTTTCAAACACACCAATTGAATGCCCTTGTTCCTTTTCCTTGTGTACTCCACCTTGGCCCCCAACACAGGCACTTGTGTCTCTCAGCCCACCACATGCTGGTTAAGTTGGCTCCCTTGGCACTCCTCACAACACCCCCATCTTCTTCTGCATGGCGTGGAGTGACCACATCTCCACGCCAAGGAAGTGTAGGTATAATAAACTTTGTCTTCCTGTACCTCTCCTGTGTTCCCTTTTGTGGTTGAACCTGGCTGGTGATCTCATGAAAAAATACAAACCACATATACTTTCTCCCATTGCATAAGCAACCTTTTGATTCTGTTGATAGTGTACTTTGACACATACAATTTTTAAGTTTAACATAATAATATTTGTCTATTTTTGCTTTTTTGTTTCCTGTACTTTTGTTGTCATATCCAAAAAATCATTTTCAAATGCAATGGCATAGAGATGTTTCTTTAGGTTTTTTTCTAGGAGTTTTATAATTACCTTTAGATTTTTACCTATTTCGAGCTCCTCTTTTTGTATGGTGTAAGAAAAGTTCCAACTGGGTTCTTTTGCATATGGATATCCAGTTTTCCCACCACCATTTGTTGAAGACACTGTCTTTTCCTCATTGAGTCATCTTGGTGTCCTTGTGGAAGATCATTTGACTATGTATGCAAAAGTTCATTTCTGGGCTCTCTATTCGGTTCCATAGGTCTATTTGTCAGTCTTTATGTAAGTGCCACACTGATTTAATTACTGTGGCTTTGTAATAAGTTTTGAAAGCTAGAAGTATGAGTACTCTTTGTTCTTTTTCAAAAGATGTTTGGATATTTATGATCCCCTTCAATTCCATATGAATCTTATAATTTATTTCCTATTTCTGCAAAAAATGCCTTTGGGATTTTGGTAAGTACACCTACTTTTGTGCATGTTGCATTTATGATTCCTATGGGATATCCAAGTTTAGCAAGCAATTGGTTTATGACTCAGAAGGCACTGAGGATGTAACAGGTCATCTTGCATAGCATTCCTGTTTCCCAAGATGCTTCAGATAATTGCTTTCAAACACAGCAGGAATAAAAATATAGCTTGATGTAAAAGGAGCTTCTGTGTGGTTGACATTTTTCTTGCTTCTCTATTTATCCATAGAGTTTATACCCAGTATTTTAAAAACAAAAATCACTTGGCTTGATTCTCTTCAAAGAGAAAAGATAAGACTTTCCTAAATTTGAGGGAAATCACACTCTATGAGGCAAGGAGAAGGCTAACATTCACACTACTCCTTCCCTCTGCCCAGCAGCTCCCACTTACAGCTTGGCAAGGTAGCTCAGGGCCAGGCAGCCAATTTGTCCAGGTCTTTCCCCAGTCCCACCAGCACCACAGCCCCACTACCATGGGCTCCCACTCTGCCGTATTCAGGTGGGATAACAAAGATACAGAGCTACCTAATGAAGCACTCCAGATCAGGTACATTCAACTGGGATGCAAAATCCCAGGGCACACATAATAGACTTGTTCCCAACAAATTTCAGGCAGGAATTTTTTTCTACTGGACATATTTCCAAATATTTCTAGACAGTATATGAAGCACTATGAAGAAGTCATATGCCAGGAGATTTTTCCTTTCTTTTGAAACTTTATGCTTCTCTAGGATGATAGAAGTTGGAATAAAAATTGTCCAGGAGGTTCTTTTTCTAGGCAAATCTGTTCATAAAACTAAATTGCCATTGACCACCTTATTTGTACTTGATTTTCTGTTGGCATCCAGAAGTGGGTTAAGTGTTGGCTAAGGAATCTTTATCTTCACAACCACCTGCACTAGTGCCAAGTGTGTTTATTTAAAATTCATGTTTCTGAGATCTACTTCACACCTACTGAGGTCTGAGGATACAGCCCAAGAATCTGCATTATAAACAAGCTCCCAGGACATTCTTATGCATATGAGCAGTTTGAGAAACACTGAATAAAGCAAATACAAGTTTTACCTAAAGAAATTCAACTAATAAAGTGATGATCATAATCATAGAATAATACTCATTCTTGCACAGTTTCCAGGATACAATAGATATTCATTCACACGTAGGGCATTTTACAAGTTTAGCGTATGTTGATTCTCCATTAGACTCTTATATCCTTCTTCCTGTTAAAATCTTTTTTTAAGGGTGCAGCTTATTTTTTAAGAAATACAAATGCAAAGTATGTGTTCATTTGTGCCACTACTTTCTCTTTAAGATTGAATAAAATTCCCAATGCTATTGTATATCATGATTCTCATACTTGGGAAATCCTTTACACTAACTGTTAAAACCATTAAGCTGTTGTCTTCGATTTAATCTTTAAGGTTGACCAGTCAGCATTGAGTCACTGTAATCTTTTAGGTCAGACAGGAAAAGAACTGACGTCATTACAAAATACCACTGCGTAAGTGTCTTAGAGAAAAATGGCAGCCAAGTGTACACAGTTGGGTAATGTGATGGGCATCAGTCCCTGAGCAGGTGAGCTGGAGGTTCTGGCACCTGGCATTGCTCCCCTCACAATGCTCTTGTGTGAGCTGTTGAGAATTCGTGGCATACTTTCCTTGACATAACATATCTGAAAGAGATATCAAGATGTTTCCTCTCTCAAGCAAGTCAATCAGCCTAATAGGAATGGTAATTTGGCACACACTATGCTCAAGGGACAAATGTAATAAGGGATGTTTCATACAAAGGGGCTTCCACCGTGAGCCAGCAAGGTTTATCTGCTGCTAAAAACAGAGATGCTTAAAAATAAACCTTCAACTTCTCACCCTGAACAAAGATGTTTTCCAGAAAGCTACACAAAATCTAAACAACCTGAGAGATAGCCAGCTCCTTTCTCCAGCTTTTACTTTTTAAAAAAGAAATAATGAAAATGGGATCAGCTGACCTAGTTGCTTGATCTCACTAATCTGTAACACTAACTGCCCAAAAGAGATTTATAATACAAACATATGCAAACTGTCTTTTTGGCTTGTCTCTAGCTTTCAAAAACAAAGCTATTATTAGTCATTAATCTAATATCCTTAATTAATATAAATACTTCCATGTCAGAAGTTAACATTAGTGTCCAAGTCTTTTTTATAGAGATATGCCAAGATACCTTGGTTCCAATCACACATTTATTCTCTCTCCCTCCCTTTTGCTGCCTTTCTCAGCCCTCCCCAAATTAAGTCAGAAGGAGGAACAACTTGATATGATTATCTGAGGATAAAGGGGTAGATGGCCATATCAGTCTATATTGTCCACAGCTTGCAACAGTGTGTATCAGCAAATCGAGGAACCAACTGTATCCTCAATCAAACATTCGTAGAAGGATTTGTAGAAGGATAAAACATTCAAGACAAGGCAAATTCTCGAGTTCATTCACATCAAAATTATTATTTTTTTAAATCATGGAGTGTCCGGGAACGTATCCATTGCCTGCTTCATGCTGGTCCTAGAGTCGTGATCGGTAAGATAGGAAGGTGTGAGCCCATGCCTGTGGCAGTGAGTCTAACTCTGCTATACAGCAGCCTTTCGCCCTAGTGAATTATTGCACAAGGAGGACTGTGGTTAAAGACAAATAGATTGCACTGCCCCAGAACCTGCAAGATCCCAGCCAGAAGGAAGGGTGGGAGAGGTCAGGCACCAAACACACAGAGCAGTGGAACCCCCTTGCTGATTCATGTTCATGTAGGATATCACTATAATCTTCCTATCACTGTTACCAGACCAAGTTCATTCTCATAAATTATGTTCTTCTCCAAAATTCTGTGGTCTCCATTTCTCTCATCTGTGAAATTAAAGCAGTGCAAAGTATGATTACCAAAGGTCCTTACAATCTCTGGTATTCAGTCCTTCTGCTGTCATTTATGGTAGGGAATAAAGCCCAATCCAGTCCCTGATGTGAGCCAGACAAGGTGTGTGACACCCAGGAGGCAAGGAAAGTTCTATGTGGAAGTTGCCCCTAAATGGCTTAGCTACCTCCAGCAGGCCTGGGGAAAATGCTGGAATTGTAAGCACCTCCTAATTCAGTCTTTCTTGGTCTCTGTGGTACAGAGGGTGTTCCAGCCTCACCCTGTGTTCTAGGATTCTTTCAGTGCTTTCTTGTCCACAAATAGTTGTTAGCTGTTCTTGTGAGGAGGAGTAAGTGAAGTCAGGAACAACCTGTGTCGCCATCTTCATGATGATTTTTTTTTTTTAACAAAAGCCAATCTAAGCAAATGTACTGAATATTCTAGTCACAAGAATGTGGTAACAAGGCTTGCTCAGGCTCTGCCTCTAGTAAGTGTGTGACTGGGTGCTCTGGCACACCTCTGCATGCCACTTAGCTCCCTCTGGCCTGGGTCTCTTCCACTCATTCCCTGGGGTAGAAGGCAAGATGTTCCTTTTTTCTCTCCTTCAGCCCTAAATTCACACCCTCATACTCATGCACAGTATAAAAACACTCACCCAACTTCTCACTCTCTCCCCTCCTTCTCTGTGGGCCTCTGAGCAGATTTGAGGGGATGAGTGGAAGGGAGAGAGCAACCATTGAGCCCCATCTTAAATTTCTACAGAATGCAAATACTGGCAACTTGTGGGTGTCATATTTGTGCTAGAAAACAAGGGTAGTCCCCCAGATTTTTAATCTGGATGGAACTCTATACTCTACCAGTCAGCTCCAGTGGAAATCTGAGCACTGTCTGAGGTGGGGTGGGAAGGGGGAACAGGCTGGAACTCTACATAAGAATCTAGGAAAGAAGGAGTTTGTGATACTCCAAGGAAATGTCCAGTTCAAAAACAAAGGTTCTTATCAGTATTGGGAGAACTATTCAATCATGTTCCAGAAAGAAAGAACCATAAATTGAAAGTGTCAGATTTCTAAGAATGGGACTATTGAAAGCCAAAGTCTAAAAGACTATTTCTTTTCTTGAATTTAGAATAAGTTTGTTCATGCTTTCCTTTGCTCTCTCTCCAGTAAATATTTACTGAACACCTACTAAGCATCCAGGACCTGCTTTGTGCTGGCTGCAGTGGTGTCCCTGACTGACTTTAATTACTTCAGTCTAACCAGTGTGCAAGTGTGAGTGTGCTGGCTAGTTTCAGCTTTAATTTACCCATGTACTGTCAGCAGTATACACTCCAGGGGTGGTTGGCTCACTATACTTCCTGGACTCAGCACAGAGGCAGCTTCATTAGGCTTCTGCCACACAGATTCCAATTGGCACAAAAAATTTGCTCTTTAGTAGTCCATCAAAAATGGATGTTTATTGCCACCACCAGTTACTTACTAGTTAGCATAAGAAATGCCAGAAGTGGGCTCTTACTGGTGAACATATTCGAGAGAGGAGGAATGGTGTAAAAGGTTTAGACCTTCAGTTAGCAATGATGAAAAAGTTCTGGAGATGGATAGTGGTTGCACAACAGTGTGAATATATTTAATGCTACTAAACCACATGCTTAAATGCTGTTAAAATGGTAAATTTTACATTATGAATATTTTATCACACAAAAAATACTTTTAAGGTTTAGACATTGTCCATCTTTACATGAATTGGTACTAGCAACAGTGAGGCTTATCACTAAAATCCTTAGATGGGTCCCCAAGGCTTAGCCCCTGCTGGGACCAATACTGATTGCTCAGTGCCCACTAGGGTTCCAAATTAGGCCTGCATGGCATAGGTCAGCTAACTTTTGCAGTAAATGCAGACAGTAAATATTTTAGGCTTTGTTGGTCATACAGTTTCTGTTATAACTACTCAACTCTGCTATTGTATCAGGGAAGCAGTCACAGAAAATTCCTAAACAAATGAGCATTACTGTGTGCCAATAAAAGTTTATTTACAAAAAAAAAATTGGCTCAGCCCTGGCTGGTGTAGCTCAGTGGATTGAGCACAGACCTGCGAACCAGAGGATCACAGTTCAATTCCCAGTCAGGGCACATGTCTGGGTTGCAGGCTGGTTCCCTGCAGGCCAGTTCCCAGCAGGGGATGCACTAGAGGCAACCATACATTTATGTTTCTCTCCCTCTCTCCTTCCCCTCTAAAGATAGATAGATAAATAAATAAATAATTTTTTAAAAATTGGCTCAGCACAGAGTGTGCTTTCTCCTTCTCTAGATCACTGGAATGTTGCATTCTGTGATTTTTCCCAGTATAATCTGTACCCTACACTCCATTGGGGTATTCAGGCTTTTCTCCTTTTCAAGTTTCCTATTTTCCTGAGTGGTTCTATTCATAATGCAATAACAAATATTTCTCCACTGCAATCCTTGGTGGCTGATATTTGGCTCTGCTGGTGACAGGTGGATAAATTCTTTCTGTTCTGCAGTATTACCTCAACATTGCACTTTCAGCTGGGCCACGTCCTATTATACTATTAAGCTATTGCTTGCATGGAATTACTAGTATTTTGCTTAGAAATTTACTAATCAGATATTTCTGTGGTCTTATTTTTGTGTGCTCCCCTTCTCTGTTTTTATTAGTAGAATAGGCTAACCACATAGAAAAAGTTTAAATGCACATTTTTCTATCTGCTAAAATATTGTATATAATATAGGGATTATCTACTTTTTTGCAGATTAAGTAGATTCTGCCTATAAAACTATGTAGTCTCTACCATTCAGAGGGCTGATCTTTGAACATTTCAAGTTTTTTCCTTTATTATAAGTCAATATTAGTCATTTATGTTTCCCAGGTGGTCACACATTTCAACTAGGTTTCCAAATTTATCAACACACAAATTTATACAGTGTATTAATCTGCCAGAGCTGTCATAACAAAATACCACAATTAGGTGGTTTAAATAATAGAAATTTAATTCTCTCACTGTTCTGGAGACTAGAAGCCCAAAATCAAGGTGTTCCCTGGAGGCTCAGCATGCCTTTCTCTAGCCCCTAGTATTTGTAGGCAATCCTTCAAATTCCTTGGCTTGTAAGCACCTCACTTCCATTTCTGTGTTCATGTCTACCTAAAGTTTCGTGTGTGTGTGCATGTGCCCAAATTTCTTTCTCTTTGAAAGACAGCTCTCTCTGAGAGTGACTTTGGCTGGATTTTAATACATAAAGTACTTGTTCATTTGTAAATTTTTTAAATTTCAATTTTGATATATTTTCTAACCCAGAAGTATTTTAGGAGTATATTGTCAAATTTTCTAGTGCTCTAACTTTTTCATACTCTTAATTATTTTCTGTCTGGTTAATTTTCCTATTATGAAATATGTGGATCCCTGGCTGGGTGGCTCAGTTGGTTGGAGCATTGTCCCATGCTCCAAAAGATTGTAAGTTCAATCCCTGGTCAGAGCACATACCTAATTTGTGGGTTTATTCTCCAGTCAGGGCTCGTATGGGAAGCTACCAATCAATGTCTTTCTCTCATCTCTCTCCTGCTCCCTCAAAATCAAAAACATATCCTTGGGTGAGGACTTAAAAAAAAAGAAATGCAGTGATTTCTCACAATAATTATGGTATTGACTATTTCTTCATATTCCTGGCCATTTTAGCTTTTTATTCCCCAAATTTAGTGTTATGGGTACATAAACAGCCATGACATTAGACAGAAGACTTGTGACTTCTGGCCAACATGGAGGCATAGGTAGATACCCTTTGCTTTCTTGCACAACCAAAAGAAAGACAACAACCAATTTAGAGACAAAAAAATAACCAGAACTGCCAGAAAAATCAAACTGTATGGAAGTCCAACAACCAAGGAGTTAAAGAAGAAACACTCATCTAGACTGGTAGGAAGGGTGGAGATGGGCAGTTGGGGTGAAGAGGACCCATGGCAAGGCAGTGGACCAGGCTGTCTCACATTTGTGTGTGAATAAGCTGGGAGAAACAACTGGGGAGCAAGTCATACCACACAACCCAGGGTTCCAGTTTGGGAAACTAAAACCTCAAAAACTCTGGCTATAAAAACCTGTGGGGGCTGTGGAAGGGGGAGGAACTCCCAGCCTCACAGGAGAGTTTATTGGATAAACCCACATGGTCCTATAAAGTACACAGCCCACTCACCTGGGAATCAGCACTATAAGGGCTCAATTTGCTTGGGGATAACAGGGGAAGTGAATGAAAGTGGGTTAAGAGCCAAGCAAGTGGCATTAATCCCTGCCTGACCCCTCCCCCACATACATCACAAGCCAGCAATGTGGGTTGCTCTACCCTGGCAAATACCAAAGGCTCCATCTGTTACTACAAAACAGGCACTCCAAGAAAAAGAAATATGGCCCAAATGAAAGAACAGATCAAAACTCCAAAAAAGAACAAAGTGAGAGGAGATGGCCAACCTATCAGATACAGAGTTCAAAACACTGGTAAATCGGGATGCTCAAAGAAATGATTGAGTATGGGTGCAAAATATAGAAGTAAAGGCTATGCAAAGTGAAATAAAGAAAAATATACAGGGAACCAATAGTAAAGAGAAGGAAATCAAGACTCTAATCAATGATCTGGAACAAAAGAAAGAAATAAACATTCAACTGGAACAGAATAAAAAAACAAGAATTCAAAAATTGAGGAGAGGCTGAGTGACCTCTGGGACAACTTTAAACAGTTCAACATCAAAATCATAGGGGTGCCAGAAGGAAAAGAAGAAGAAAAAGAAATTGAAAACTTATTTGAACAAATAATGAAGGAAAACTTCCCCCATCTGGTGAAGGAAATAGAATTCTAGGAAGTCCAGAAAGACCAGGGAGTCCCCAAAAAATTGGACCCAAGGAGGAACGCACCAAGACACAGCATAATTAAATTATCAAAGATGAAAGATAAGGAGAGAATTTTAAAAAGCAGCAAAAGAAAAGAAGACAGTTACCTACAAAAAAGTTCCCATAAGATTAATAGCTGATGTCTCAAAAGAAACCATGTAGGCAAGAAGGGGCTGGAAAGAAGTATTTGAAGTCATGAAAGGCAAGAACCTACATCCAAGAATACTCTCTCCAGCAAAGCTATCATTTAGAATGGAAGGGCAGATAAAGTGCTTCCCAGACAAGGTCAAGTTAAAGGAGTTCATCATTACCAAGCCATTATTATAAGACATGTTAAAGAGACTTTCCTATGAACAGTAAAATGACAATAAACTCACAACTATCAAAAACTGAACCTAAAAAACAAAAACAAAAGCAAATTAATCAAACTAAGACAGGAACAGAATCACAGAAATGGAGATCACATGGGGGGTTATCAGCAGAGAGGGTGTGAAGGAAGAATGGGGGGAAAGGTACAGGGAATAAAAAGCATAATTTGTAGGTACAAAATAAACAAGAGGATGTTAAGAATACTATAGGAAATGGAGAAGCTGAAGAACTTCTCCATGGATAAAACATGACCTCCATATGTGCTGTCTACAAGGGACCCACCTCAGAACAAAACATCTATGCAAGTTGAAAGTGAAGGGACAGAAAAAAAATTTCAAGCAAACAGACATGAAAAGAAAGCTGGGGTAACAATACTTATACCAGACAAAATAGATTTCAAAACAAAAGCCATAAAGAGGAACAAAGAAGGTTACTTCATAATACTTGAGGGAGTAATCCAACAGGACAATATAACCCTTATAAACATATATGTAGCCAACATAGGAGTACATAAATATATAAAAAAACTCTTGGAGGCCTTCAAGAAAGATATCCACAAAAACCCAGTCATTATAGGGGTTTTTAACACTCCACTATGAAAAATGGATCTTCCAAAAAAATCAACAAGAATACTGTAACACTGAACAATACTCTAGATCAACTGGAAACTGATCTAGATCACCCCAAAGAAGCAAAATATACATGCTTTACAAATTCACATGGAACTTTTTCAAGATAGACCACATGGTAGGACACAAGACAAGCCTCAACAAATTCAAGAAAATTGAAATATCAAATATCTCAGATCCAATGGCTTGAAACTAGGAAAAAACTAAAAACATTCAAATTCATGGAGA